>NC_140586.1:6578590-11378590 GCF_964204655.1 Triturus cristatus
TATATATATATATATATATATATTACCTACTGGCGGTCGCCAGTAGGTAGTTATAGTTAGGACCCCTTTTCCATAGGAAATCCGCAACATTCTATTTTGAATAACTTTTGCGCCGGTCGACGAATCCTCGCGAATTTCTCAAAATAGGTGGGGCGCTACGCTCCGCTCCTACCCTGAAAGTCTCGGGGGGATTCGTCAAGCGGGGGCTGAGATAAAAGGGGGGTCCCAAAACGCGTTTTTCCCATGCATTTTTCCATAGGACCTTTAGACAGGGCTACAGCCCGAACGGCTGAACAGAATTACTAGAAATTTGGCAGAGAGGTAGTCCCTAGGTCAAGGAAGTGCCTTTTGTAGGTTTGGTGTAAATCTGTTCAGTAGATTCTGAGAAAATAGCCTTTAAATCAATATATATATCTGAGCCAGCTTACGGTACGCTTACCGTAAGCTTACCGTACGCGTACGGTGGCGTGCGCGAGCGCGATTCTGATTGGCTGTTACATCTAAGTAAACATTCGAATCGGTCGAAACCAGGAAGCGGCGGCCGCCATTTTCTCTCTCGCACTCTGAGGGGGGGCTGTAAACAAAGGCAAAAAACATATAAAGGGGCTGTTTAGACAGCGCCCATGCACATAGCCATGTTAGTTGAGTCCTCAAAGATCCCCCAAGGCCAAAAACGGAAAAAAAAAATTTTTTGAAAATTTCGCCGATTACGCTTACCGTACGCGTACGGTGCGCTTACGCTAAAAATTTTAATAAAAAAAAAAAAACACTCTCTGTGCATGGCATATTATTGTCATCACTTACAAATTAAATTTAACAGATTACCTATCACAAGGAAGCGCATAATATGTCCTCCATGTGCGCACGGTGCGTAACGTGGGCACGCGGTGCGCGTAGCGCACTGCGTGCCCACCTTGCGTGTACGGCACTAACTGCGTAAAGTGGGCGCGCGGTGCGCGAAGCGCACCGCGTGCTCACTGTGCGCGCACGGTGCGCGAAGCGCACCGTGCGCGCACAGAACGAACTGCGTTAAGTGGGCGTGCACGCCACGAATGGCGTAAAGTAACTTAGCATTTAAAAAACCGTACAAATTCACTGAAAAAACCATAGGTTTCACACACGTTATAGTTAGGAATTAGCATTTAAAAAACCTTGCAAATTCACTGAAAAAAACATAGGTTTCAGACAGGTTATAGTTAGCGGAAATTTTACTGATAAAAAACCAATGAAATTCCCCCGTTATAGTTAGTGCAGGCAACTATAACTCACGCGACCGCAATCTTCTGCTGATGACATATGTGTCTTTATGAAAAAAAAATATTTGTAATATATGTATAGCTAAAAATTTATGGAAGAAGACATGGGCAAATAAGTGTCTAAATACAGTATTAGCATCAGCAGAGGATTGCGGTCGCGTGAGTTATAGTTGCCTGCACTAACTATAACGGGGGAATTTCATTGGTTTTTTATCAGTAAAATTTCCGCTAACTATAACATGTCTGAAACCTATGGTTTTTTCAGTGAATATATATATATATATAATCTACTGGCGGTTGCCAGTAGATAGTTGTAGTTAGGACCTATTTTCCATAGGAAATCCGCAACATTCTATTGGGAATATCTTTGGCGCCGATTGACTAATCTTCGCGAAATTCTCCATACTTTTGGCCAGCTCCGCTCCGCTCCTACCCTGAAAGTTTTGCGGTGATCCGTGAAGCGGGGGCCGAGAAAAAAGCGTTTTCCCCATGCAATTTCCCATAGGATCTGTTGTCGCAGCTACAGCCCGAACCGCTGAATGGAATGACACAAAATTTGGCAAAGAGGTAGTCCTCAGTTCGGACTCGTGCCTTTTGCATATTTGGTGTGAATCTGTTCAGTAGTTCCTGAGAAAATTAGGGTAAAAAAGTTAGTGATATCTATGGCCGCGGAGGATCCGCGGACCGTACCCGCACCATAAGCGCACCCTCCCCGAACAGAGCGCGCACCCTCCCGATCGCGCGCTGAATGCTAATTGGCTGTCGAGCGTCTCTCTACATTCGAAACCAGGAACTGTTGGCGGCCATTTTCTGCCTCAGTAGAAGCGAGGCTGAAGATGGAAGGGGAATAAGTGTGTAAAAGATATAAAGGGGGCAGAGTGGAAATACTCTGACCCTCTAGATCTGCTTATGGGGTCCCAGAAGGACCCCCTGTGGCCCCCCTTTTTTTTTTTTTTTTTTAAAGCGGCGAAATGCTCGCACGGTGCGCGCATCCTTTACGCGTTGGATGCATGGATTCTCTTGCGGAGGGTGCGCGGATCCACGGCAACGTTTTTTGAAAAACGACAAGAAATCATTGGTTGTATAACAACTTTCTACACTGAAAGGTAGGGTGTATATTTTAGTTTTTTAAAGGTACGATTGTTATTGGTTAACAAAAACAGATTGTAAGGAACATTATATATGATAAGCGGATATGTTGAAAAGTCAAGCACACTTCCTGTCTTGTGTAGGAACATTGTGTGCTGAACTTGTGACCTGTGAGCTCAGTGCAGTGTTCCATGACCTGTTTCTATGGTAACAGGCAGAAGGCAGATTGGGGGAAGGGTTGACATGTATTTCAGTTGGAAAGGGTTGAAATGTTTAACCAATAGAAATGTGTGTTTGCTTTTGAGTTTATGTGCGAAGGATTGTGATTTGATGTTTACATGTATAGGTGTGGAAAATGAAAGGGAAACTTTTCCATTCTTTGCTTTTGCTGAGAGGTGCACAGTGCAGAGATTCTGTAAAAGAAAATATGGTGAGTGATTGATATACTCCTTAATCTACAAAAGAACTTGAAAGATGAGTTATTTAATTGTGAGGGGATGTATGTAGACTATTTTGATTTTAATCAGACTAATGTATTTTTCCTGCTAAAGTGTAGGGAGTACTCTTTTTCTCTACAATGTGTGTGCATGTAGAAATCATTCTGTGATAGGCATTTGTGTTTTTCATGTGTTTGTAGACCGATAACTGTGCAGTTTTTATATTTTGGTAGAATTAGAAACCAGTCATTGTTTATGAATTTGTAAAATGAGTTATGCTATGTTTCTATACTAAAATGTAGTACTACTTCTAGATGAAGAAATGCGTTTTGATATAGTGCAAGGGATAGTGTTGTTTGTCTAGAATCACACAGTGAGTCTGTGTGCATTTGGGAACCACTGTGAGAGAAGTATTTGGTAATATTGTGTATTTGCTGACAGATAACTGTTTTAAAACCAGTCAGGTTGTCAAGTTTTAGTAGCATCAGAAGACAGTTATGGCTCATGCTTTCATTAAATGAGTGAGGCATTGACAGTAAATTGCAGTCGTGAAATATGTAGATTGTGTGCAGTTCCCTTACCATTTGCACTGTAGTGAATGAGTTTTGGTAAGCTCAGAGGGATAGTGGTGCTTGTCTAGAATCACACTGTGAGTTAGTGTGTATTTGGGATCAGTGTGAGAGAACCATTTGGTAACATCATGTATTTGCTGACAGATAACGGTTTTAAAATCTGTCATGTTGTGAAGTTTTAGTAGCATTAGAATCCAGTCTTTGCTTATATGTTGATTAAATGAGTCATGCTTTGACATTGATGTGCTGTACTTAAATATGTAGATTGTGTGCAGTACCATTAACTCTTCCAGACTAGTGAATGAGTTTTGGTAAACTCCTAGGATAGTGTTGCTTGTCTAAAATCACACTGTGAGTCTGTGTGCATTTGGGTAAGGATTGTGAGAGGAGCATTTGGTAACATCGTGTATTTGCTGACAGATAACTGTTTTAAAACCTGTCATGTTGTCAAGTTTTAGTAGCATTAGAAGCCAGTCATTGCTTATGCGTTGATTAAATGAGTCAGGCATTGACACTAAAGTGCAGTCGTGAAATATGTAGATTGTGTGCAGTTCCCTTACCACTTCCACTGTAGTTAATGAGTTTTGGTAAGCTGCTAGGGATAGTGTTGTTTGTCTAGAATCACACTGTGAGTCTGTGTGTATTTGGGAACCACTGTGAGAGAAGTGTTTGGTAACATCGTGTATTTGCTGACAGATAAGTGTTGTAAAACATGTCATGTTGTCAAGTTTTAGTAGCATTAGAAGACAGTTATGGCTTATGCTTTCATTATATGAGTCAGGCATTGACAGTAAATTGCAGTTGTGAAATATGTAGATTGTGTGCAGTTCCCTTACCACTTGCACTGTAGTGAATGAGTTTTGGTAAACTCATAGGGATAGTGGTGCTTGTCTAGAATCACACTGTGAGTCTGTGTGCATTTGGGATCACTGTGAGAGAAGCATTTTGTAACATCATGTATTTGCTGACATATACCTGTTTTAAAACCATTCATGTTGAAGTTTTAGTAGCATTAGAAGCCAGTCTTTGCTTATGCTTTGATTAAATGAGTCAGGCTTTGACACAAAAGTGCAGTCCTGAAATATGAAGATTGTGTGCAGTTCGCTTACCACTTCCACAGTAGTGAATGATTTTTGGTAAACTCCTAGGTATAGTGGTTGTTGTCTAGAATTACACTGTGAGTCTGTGTGCATTTGAGAACCACTGTGAGAGAAGCATTTGGTAACATCGTGTATTTGCTGACAGATAACTAATTTAAAACCTCTCATGTTGTCAAGTTTTAGTAGCATTAGAAGCTAGTCTTTGCTTATGCATTGATAAAATGAGTCAGGGTTTGACACTAAGGTGCAGTACCATGTACTATTCTGTTCACTGTGGCAGAACTGAAAATGTAAAAGTTTTACCTAAGCACTGTCCTAGAAGTAGTCTGATTATTTAGTCAGTTTCTAAGTACCAAATAGATTGCTTCAAATAAAAGTGTTCTGACATACTATACACTTGTCTTTTACACCTTCAATTCCCTAGTCAGTATCCATACACTTCCAGGAAACATCCTGTCACTTCCTTTGCAGTCCTCTAGAGACCCATTCAACAGCATGTACTAATCCATTGACTGTGCCAAAACCCAAACACTTATAAATTTACCTAGACACTCTCTTTCCAGTACTCTAATGATTCAGTCACTGCCTAAGTATTCATGCACTGAGCCAGGTCTTAGCACATGGACTACGTCAAACCCATATCCACTATGCATGCAGTCCTCTAACCACCTACACACTTGTCTTTCACACCTTCAATTCCCCAGTCAGTATCCGTTCACTTCCAGCAAACACCCAGTCACTGCCGTTGCACTCCTCTAGTGACCCATTCAGCATCAGGTACTAATCCATTCACAGCGCCAAACCCTAATAAATTCACCCAGGCACTCTCCTTGCAGTACTCTAACCATTCAGTCAGTACCCAAGTACTCATCCAGTGACCCAGGCCTTAGTATATGGACTGCTTCAAACCCTTATCCTCTATGTATGCAGTCCTCTAACCACCTACACAATTGTCTTTCACACCTTCAATTCCCTAGTCAGTATCCATACACTTCCAGGAAATACCCTGTCACTCTCTTCGTAGTCCTCTAGTGACCCATTCAGCGTCATGTACTAATCCATTCACTGTGCTAAAACCCAAACACTTATAAATTCACCAAGATACTATCTTTGCAGTACTCTAATCATTCAGTCAGTGCCTAAGTATTCATACACTGAGCCAGGCCTTAGCACATGGACTGCTTCAAACCCCTATGCACTATGCATGCAGTCTTCTAACCACCTAGACACTTGTTTTCACACTTTCAATTTCCTAGTCAGTATCCATACAATCCAGCACTTGTCACTGCCTTTGCACTCCTCTAGTGACCCATTCAGTACCAAGTACTAATCTATTCCCTGTGCGAAAAGCCTAGCACTTATAAATTCACCTAGGCACTCTCCTTGCTGTACGATAATCATTCAGTCAGTACCCAAGTAGTCATGCAGTGAGCCAGGCCTTAGCACATGGACTGCTTTAAATGCCTATGCAGTATGGATGCAGTCCTCTAATCACCTACACAGTTGTGTTTCACACCTTCTATTCCCTAGTTAGTATTCATACTCTTCTAGCAAACACCCTGTGAGTCACCCAGTGTGTCTCCTTATAGTACTGTAATCATTTAGTCAGTTAGCATGTAGTCTTTTAGTAAGGTAAGCTTTAGGGCATGAACTGCTTCAAAGTAGTATGCACTATGCATGTAGTGTTTTAATGATCGGCACACTTGTGGTTCAGGGCTATAGTTTCATAGTCAGTTTTTATATAAAATGTGTTTGTACAGTAATGGAATAGTATACATTTGAAAGTTATTAATATACATTTATTTGTGATTCTTTTTTACAGATACAGAACAGGAATGTTTCTCATCTGTTTGCACTCTTCTCGTGCAAGATTGTTTGGATGAAGGGTCCTTAGGTGTTTCATCATACTTGCTGTGCCGCACGAGTATTTTTTGTTAGGATCTCCTCGTAACAGAACTCTTTGGCAAATCTTGCGAGTGACGAAGGTGGCATTGGTCTTTGTTTGCTCCTTGGAAAAAGTAAAAAATGTCCTCCCCACTGAAGAAAAACGTTGTTGGTGTGGTGCCTTCTGCAAAACATTTTCTTCAGATTCGGTAACTATTTTAAAGCGGCAACATTTACAGTTTTTGTAAATTAAACTTATAAAATCTGGTTAGCTGTATGCATTTTATATATCTGTGATTTGTTTCTTGTGGTATTTTGTTGAGAATACCATGTTGTTGTTTTTTTTAACAATCTTTCTTATTTTCCAGATCTGTCGTCGACATCCATTGTCCCCACAGTAGTGTTCCGCCTTGTTGTTTTTTATTATTGTTATTACATTTTGTTTATTCGTTTATTGTTCATATATATGTTAATAAAAAATAAAGTTTGAAAATAGTTTTTCGTTTATATATTTATTATTATACAAAATAAAGTTTGAAAAAAAAATTAATAACGTTTTTGGTTGTTCTCTTAACTGCTGTGTGACTCTTTCTTGTTCTTATTACTGTTATTTGATGGAGTCCACCATGGTGTTAAATTTTGGGGCACTTTTCGCTGGAATACTGGTGATATCTGCAGTTTGCACCAACTTCTGAATAGTGTGTTAGATTTATCTCAACTTTACTTCCGTTAAAGTGCTGATAATGAAATGGAGAGTAGCCGTTCCCGTGCAAAAAGACACGAGGTGCACCTTTCCGATTTATTCTAAATACTAAAATCTTGTATTGAATTGCACTGAGGTATTGGCTGCACTTACAGTGTACACACAAAATCTATTAAGAAATCTCATTGTATTTATATTGATTGGGAATAGTGCGTCAGGTGCTGGATCTTGATGAGATACACTGCTCAGTTCGTATATTGTTCTGCACACAAAAAAAAAATCACATCACAACTTTCACACCAATTGCAATGCGAAACAAATTCCGGCGATAAGACACGTTAGCACCAGGGATTTTACACCTGCTTTCTGCTGGTGTTAAGCAGGACAACTACCTGCACCATGAAAGGGAACACAGCCAAGAGCCACACCAGAACACCCACAGGTACCATAGAGTCAATGAGCATGATACAGGGATACCCATGAGGGCCAGAAGACTCATCCCAACAACTCCAGGACCGCCAATCCCCCCCCAAACCCACATCTTAGTAAGTGTGTCTTAGCATGATAGGCACGAGCCCTGCGACATCACAGTGTGCTGTCACCTCAGTGTTGGCAGTGAGCCTGGATGTGTAGCTACGCACGTATCCTCCTGCATGCACAACTGGCGTGTGCTGGTCTGGGGTTCACAGGTCAGTGCAGGGGTGTGCCTATCCGGCAAGGGGAACGGGGTGTCTCGGACATGTCCGTGTACAGGAAGTGCGGTAAGTGTGTCTCTGTGTTCTGGTGTGGCCTGCTACAGGAGCCGTATCAGTTGATGTTGTAAACTGGCATGCACCACCTCTAAACGCCACTGTGATGTTGTAGTTGGAATGTAGCAGGACATGCGCAAATAGGCATTACAATGGTGTGCCGTACGAGTGCACGAGACACAACAGCGCACCGTACAAAAGTGTGGGGGCTCGTGGGAGGGAGGTGCAGCCGTTTGGCAACATAACACACAGTGAACTCGACCATGTGCCACATGCTGGGCATCTCATCCATGATGACCACGGTCGCAGAAATCCCACTACACCAACGACTGGCCTTTGTACACATCCTGTATGAATGCAGCGTGGTTTTCACTTCTATGCTCGTTCAGTGGTGTGATGTTGGCGGGTTGTGTGACTTGTGCTGCTTGTTGGTGTGTTTCATTTTGGCCATTGTTAGTCTATATGTGTGTTGCACTTAATTGTGCATGTGTGCCATTCTGCCCATCTCCCCCCTCCCCACACTCCCTGCTTCTTCCTCTTCCTAGTGCTCGTGTCTATAATTGTGTTGCTGCACACATAAATACATGTAAAGAATAAATTAGAATAGTTCCTTGATTCTTTTAGGTTTCAAAACTTCTCTATTGGTTTCTTTTTAATTTTCCATATGAACCGTTTTTTTAATATTCAACAACACATAGAAGTCAGAAGTGCAACGTATTCTATCAACACACTTTCTAGAACATTCTACAACACGTGCAGGTTAAAAGTTCATCAATTTTTTAAAACTTAACGATATTTTTTTGTAACATTTTCTTGAATATTTAACGACACGTGCAGGCTAAAAGTTGACGATTGTTTTAAGTTCGAACAGTGCCTTCCAAATGCAAGTAGCAGGTGTGGTTGATCTGAGAAAATGTTATCCTTTGATATGTACTCCACGTTGAAACTGCTTTTTCTTAACCAATCACAAAGATGCTTTTCCACAAAACTAATGTGCACCCTACTTTTAAAAAAGAATGCTTTTCATGATATCTTCAGAGATAAGTTATAGATAGGAATTAGCATTTAAAAAACCTTTGAAATTCACTGAAAAAACCATAGGTTTCATGCACGTTATAGTTAGGAATTGGCATTTAAAAAACCTTTGAAATTCACTGAAAAAACCAAAGGTTTCAGGGGCGTTATAGTTAGGAATTGGCATTTAAAAAACCTTAGAAATTCACTGAAAAAAACATAGGTTTCAGGGGCGTTATAGTTAGCTGGACATTTTCCTCGTACAAAACCCTAGAAATTCCCCTGTTATTGTTAGTTCAGCTAACTAGAACTCGCGCCCCCGCAATGCACTGCTGATGACGTCACATATTACATCACTCATGACATGGTCAGTGACATCACTGATGCCATCACTGATGACATCTCAAATGACATCTCAAATGACATCACTGATGACATCATCCATGTGATAAATTAGTGCATCTTCTCACACCCTAATATAACCTTTGATACACCGAATCAAAATTTCAGACGGCCATTTTGAAAATCATAGATACTCCAATACCAATAACTACATACCCACTCATTAACTCTTAGGTCTACATACACCTCCACTCACTCACCTGTACAGTCACTCATACTTACAGTCACTCCGTACAAGACTATCATATGCATTTATACACCTATATAGACACTCACACACCGCCAATCATCCATTGAGGTACTTACACACAGTCAGTCGTGCAAGTAATTAAACACAGTCCAATTTACTCACCTATACAGTTAAACACACTCAAGTTCACTTACTCATAAAAATAGTACCACATTCCTACGCTCTAATAGAATCATTGATACAAGCACACACTCATCCATACAGCCACTCTCACAATCACACACTCTCACATATAACCACTTATATACTCTTACACACATATATACTGCCTTTCACATATGTAGTTAGTCACACATGCACCACTGAGATATACATTCAATCCCTAACACACCCATACATACACTCACCCAACCATACAGTCCATCACAGATGCACTCTTAAAACCATGCACCCATAGAATCACCCACTCACACATCTATGCATAGAGTCACACACACCCTACCCACACAAACACTCAGGCACCCATACAGATGCTCAGCCAACCAATCAATAACCCATATAGACACTCCTATAGCTATTCACAAAACCATGCAGCCACTTCTACACCAACACACAGACACATACAGACATTCACACAGTTTAGTCACTAGTCTGCAGTAAGATACATTTAATGACTCACTTATAGAGTCAGTTACGCACCTAGAAAATCATCCATTCACACACTTGTACACCCACTCATTCTTCAACAGACCTTTCCCTATATATATTAAACATATTAAAACTGTACAGAAACACATACTCACTGGATGATGTCATGAGTGATGTCACTGACCATGTCATGAGTGATGTAATATGTGAGGTCATCAGCAGTGCATTGCGGGGGCGTGAGTTATAGTTAGCTGAACTAACTATAACAGGGGAATTTCTAGGGTTTTGTACGAGGGAAATGTCCAGCTAACTATAACGCCCCTGAAACCTATGGTTTTTTCAGTGAATTTCTAAGGTTTTTTAAATGCCAATTCCTAACTATAACGCCCCTGAAACCTTTGGTTTTTTCAGTGAATATATACATTATCTACTGGCGGTCGCCAGTAGATAGTTATAGTTAGGACCGTGTTTCCATAGGAAATCTGAAAATTCTATTTTGAATAACTTTGGCGCCGGTTGACGAATCCTCGCGAAATTTTCGAAACTAATGGGGTGCTCCGCTCAGCTCCTTCCCTGAAAGTCTCGGGGTGATTCGTCAAGCGGGGGCTGAGAAAAAAGGGGGGTCCCAAAACGCGTTTTCCCCATGCATTTTCCCATAGGACCTTTAGTCGAAGGTACAGCCCAAACGGCTGAACAGAATTACTTGAAGTTTGGCAAAGAGGTAGTCCTCAGGTCAGGCATGTGCCTTTTGCATATATGGTGTCAATCTGTTCAGTAGTTCCTGAGAAAATTGCAGTTAAAAGCACATAAATATCTATAAGCGCGCACCGTGCGCGTGCTGGAGCAGGGTTTTCAATATAAAACCAAATACCTGTTTCATTTTTCGTGTGTCATTATTAAAAATACTACTGATTAATTAGTAATTACTAAAGAGTTGTCGAGTCTTGTCTAATCAACCTTATTAACAGAAGAATTATACGTGGGAATGCAATTGCATGGCTAAAATAATAAGTGAACTAAGTTGGTGAGCGAATTAATGGTTTAGATGTTGCTTATGTGAAGTTATTATGTTTTGCGCTTATAATAATTATGCATTAATGGCTTTTGATGTCGCAAATGGCTAGATAAATACATACACATAAGGGTATTAGTAGAGGAATAACACTGTTTAATCATTATTATGTAGTAATTATGATTTTGTGTTTCTTTCGCTTAAGTTGACCATTGTGGCCTGCTAAAATATATGGCCACCACCCGCAGCCTGTATTCGAGTAGATGAAATATGAAAAAAAGGCTTTGCGCTGACTACGGCCCTGTCCTCTAAATGACCTGAAAAGCCATGCACATGATGACAAATCTGGGAGAGATGCCAGATGCCCCTGAAAATGAAGAAAAGTTGCAACTGTATAATCTGACCTGATGAACTTATAATGGTCCCATGGATGAGATACATTTTATCCTGAGGAGACATCCGTAGAAGTAACGAATTAGTTATGGACTTCTAAATTTTATTTAGAATTTGAAACTATCAATACATGAGAAATTTTAGTAATGTAGCTTAATGTACCAAGATGACCTATTTTTCCGTCAAATCGGATGTTTGAACATTATATTTGCAACATTTGGAATGTAAATTTTAGTATAAATATTAGTAGACCAGAGGGGTCTGGGGTCGCACTTCTTCTTGAACCAATGATCAGAGGTCCTGATGCTGACGGAGAGGACGGTGACTCTACATGACTGCTAGAAAACTTTAACTTTTGCTGAGGACCGGTTCTGACGTAGGAAACGACTTTTAGCCAGAATAGGTAAATATGGAGAAAAAATGATTTTGCATTTAATTGGCTTTCCTTACAAAACTAATTTAGATAAACTATATTCTGTTTGAATTACTGTATCGGGTGGATATTTATTGTCATGTTCATTGAATATTTAGAATGTTTAATTGTATCACCAAATCTATAGCAACTAGTTGATCTCATTGACCTCAGGGTACATGCAGATTGATCGGGTATAGAAAAGTGTTTCCCTTGTACATGGCACGGATAGAGTGGTAGGATGAATGTTGGTGTAATGGGCCCCACCAGCGTGTGATGTGTATATGTGTGTGTGACTGTGAAATCACTCCGTCTGTGGAAGTAGAAGGGATTTGGAAGCTCTAATCTGCACCACGCGCACAGTACGTGCACCTTAACGTGCGCAAGCGTAATTCTGATTGGTGGATTCATGTCAGTCAACATTCGAATCGGTCGAAATCAGGAAGTGTCGGCCGCCATTTTGTGTGTTTTGTGTGTGACAGTGAAAAAGAAAGGTGGAGAACGTGAAAAGGGGGCAGGGTAGAGAGTTCCTGACCCCCTAGCCTTTGTCAGGGGGTCCCTGAAGGACCCCGAAGGGTGAAAAAACCATTTTATTTTTTTTTCAAAAAATCGCGGGGTGCGCTCACGGTGAAAATCCTTAAAAAAAATATATATATATTTTAAACGAGCCATTCCATATTACAGGATACAGTCAATCTATAACTATATACATAGGTAGCTTATTGTAAAATAAATATATAATAAATTTAATAAAACATACATAACTTAGAATTTAAAAAACCTTACAAATTCACTTAAAAAACCATAGGTTTCACACACGATCTAGTTAGGAATTAGCATTTAAAAAACCTTGCAAATTCACTTAAAAAACCATAGGTTTCACACATGTTATAGTTAGCTGGACATTTCACTCGTAAAAAACCATTGAAATTCCCCCGTTATAGTTAGTTCAGATAACTATAACTCGCGCGACTGCCACTCTATCACAAGGATGATGTCATCAGTGATGTCATGAGTGATGCCACTGACCATGTCATGAGTGATGTAATATGTGACGTCATCAGCAGTGGATTGCGGGCGCGCGAGTTATAGTTATCTGAACTAACTATAACGGGGGAATTTCAATGGTTTTTTACGAGTGAAATGTCCAGCTAACTATAACATGTGTGAAACCTATGGTTTTTTAAGTGAATATATATATATATACATACATACATATATATTATCTACTGGCGGTCGCCAGTAGATAGTTATAGTTAGGATCGTGTTTCCGCAACATTCTATTTGGAATAACTTTTGGGCCGATTGATGAATCCTCGCGAAATTTTCAAAATAGGTGGGGCGCTCCGCTCCGCTCCTACCCTGAAAGTCTCGGGGGGATTCGTCAAGCGGGGGCTGAGAAAAAAGGGGGGTCCCAAAACGCGTTTTTCCCATGCAATTTTCCATAGGGACCTTTAGTCCAAGGTACAGCTCAAACGGCTGAACAGAATTACTTGAAATTTGGCAGAGAGGTAGTCCTCAGGTCAGGGATGTGCCTTTTGCAGGTCTGGTGTAAAACTGTTCAGCAGTTCCTGAGAAAATTGCAGTTAAAAGCATATATATATATCTAAAAGCGCGCACCGTGCGCGTACGGTAAGCATACCGTACGCGCACAGTGACGTGCGCGAGCGCAATTCTGATTGGTTGTTAGATGTCAGTAAACATTCGAATCGGTCGAAATCAGGAAGTGTCGGCCGCCATTTTGTCTCTCGCAGTCTGAGGCAATGAAAAACAAAGGGGGAAAACGTGAGAAGGGGGCAGGATGGACAGGTCCTGACCCCTAGCCTTTGTCAGGGGGTCACTGAAGGACCCCCAAGGGTAAAAAAAAAAAAAAAAAATTTTTTGTGAAAAATCACGGGGTGTGCGCACCGTACGCGCACGGCACGAACAACGCATCGTGGGCGCTTGGTGCGCAAAGCGCACCAAGCGACCACAGTGCGTGCACGGTGTGCGAAGCGCACCATGCGCGTGCGGTGCGCGCACGGTGAAAAACCTGAAAAAATAAAAATATTAATAAATACATAACTTAGCATTTAAAAAACCGTACAAATTCACTTAAAAAACCATAGGTTTCGCACACGTTATAGTTAGGAATTAGCATTTAAAAAACCTTGCAGATTCACTTAAAAAACCATAGGTTTCACACATGTTATAGTTAGCTGGACATTGAAACCATTGAAATTCCCCCGTTATAGTTAGTGCAGGCAACTATAACTCACGCGACCGCAATCCTCTGCTGATGACGTCAGATATTACATCACTGATGACATATGTGTCTTTCTGAAAAAAAAATATTTGTAATATATGTATAGCTAAAAATTAATGGAAGAAGACATGGGTAAATAAGTGTCTAAATACAGTGATGTAATATCTGACGTCATCAGCAGAGGATTGCGGTCGCGTGAGTTATAGTTGCCTGCACTAACTAGAACAGGGGAATTTCAATGGTTTTTCACGAGTGAAATGTCCAGCTAACTATAACATGTGTGAAACCTATGGTTTTTTAAGTGGATATATATATACATATATACATACATATATATACACACATACACATATATATACATACACATATATATACATATACATATATACTACACCTATATATACATACATATGCATGTGGATATGTGGATTGCGGGCGCGCGAGTTATAGTTAGCAGAACTAACTATAACGGAGGAATTTCAATGGTTTTGTATGAGTGAAATGTCCAGCTAACTATAACACCCCTGAAACCTATGGTTTTTTCAGTGAATTTCTAAGGTTTTTTAAATGCAAATTCCTAACAATAACGTGCCTGAAACCTATGTTTTTTTCAGTGAATTTCAATGGTTTTTTAAAATGCTAATTTGTAACTATAACGTGCCTGAAAATCTATGTTTTTTTCAGTTAATTTCTAAGGTGTTTTAAATGCTAGTTTCTAACTACGCCTACAGAGGTAGGACATGTGAAGAAAGAAGAAAAAACACACAGAAAGAAGAAAAAGAAATGCAGAAAGAAGCAAAAGAAGTCCACAAACTCGAAGAAAAGTACAGGAAGAAGGAAGACATGCAGAAAAAACCAACAGAGGAGCAGAAAGAGGCCTTGTTGCAAAATCATCCAGTACCCTCAACTTTTTCAGATGGGTACTGGTGGTAACTGACTCTGACTAACCAGTCCTAGAGCCAGTGCTATGGTAAAAGACACTTAAAATACAGTTAAAACACCTACATACACTTGGGAACACTATGCGTTGGGGTACCCCTGTGATTAGAATGACCTCTTCTGTAAGCCCCTAGTACATAATAGGGCAGGGGGATTAAAACTACCTATTAAAACGCGCCACAGGGCGCGTTTGCACACTGGTGAAGAGGGGGGTCTGAGCTGACGTGTGCAAACACGCCCTGTGGCCGTTTTAATTTGGGGGATAAAGTCCCCTTGAATCCTAAGTGTCCCTTGGGTCCAACTAGCTCACCAGGTATCTCCAGTTAGCTCCATAGAGCTGCGTTTGCTTAACAAGGCTTCCACTTCATGTTGTCTTCATCGTTGTTCATCTATTTTTTATCCTTTTTATCGTTGATGGTGCTGTCGACAGTTAACTGTATGCAATAACAATATTTTATCATGTTACGTATCTATTTGTTGGCGGTAATCCTCTCTCCTTGTCAGCAGTCACATGGTAGTGTACTTCCCCCTTTTCCGGGTTCCCCTCTTCCTTGTCAGCGGCTGCAAAAAGGAAGGCTGGAACTTGAGCAGTACTGCCATTGTGGAAGGGTGGTGAGCTCCCTCCGCTGGCTTCTGAAGCCTGTGTTGGCCTCAGGCCCGGACTGGCCGTAGCGGGCACCGGGCAATCCCCCGGTGCGCCACACGGGTGGGGGCCGGTTTTGGGCCCAAAATCGGCCCTGTAACAAAATCGACCGAAAACCGTCCCTGGCAAAGAGCTCGGCGGCACCTCCAAGCCCCGGGGTGGCCGGCCGAGCACTTTGCCAGGGCCATATGTGGTTGTATGGTTCCTTTTGTTGAGGTGGTTCTCTTTCTCTGGGCTATGCTCCCCGGAAGGTTCCCTGGTGTTTTAGGGCCCAACAGCCTTGACGGTCTCATACTTTTTCATGTGCTGAAGCACTTTGCCTACCGCTTCTCCAAATAGGTGTTATTGATTATAGCAGACTGGACCTCCCGCTTATAACCTAAGATTATCAATCAAGCCTGCCTGCACAAGGTTGTGGCCGTGCACAGCTGTCTACTAGCCGTGTCTGCTGCATACAGCATGGATTTTAGGCATGTGTAGGAAATTGTCTTACCCAAGTACAACACTGCCCTTTCCCTCTTTTTAAACTTCTCTGGGAGATGTGCCATTATCGCCTTCTTCTCGTCCCAATGTTGTTGTGCATATATATTTTACCAGGGTATTTGAGTTGCTATCGACCACTGCGTTGCTGCTGACCTTTCTATTTTCCTCCCTACCATGTCTACTCTCTAGCTTTCTTTGTCAGGAGGTGGTCCTGTAGACGTAGGTGTGTTAGCTCTTTTTCGTGCCATTGCCATGAAAGGTAGTCCGCGGGTATGTTCCCCCTGATGTAAGGTGGGTCCTTTGATGACAAGCGATACTTCTTTTCTACCCTTGGGGTTAATGCCTTAGCTACAGCAGGTTTCTTAAATGCTTCCCTGCACTGATCCAGCATGCATGGAACCATTGGGGAAGATTGTTCTCTCTTTTGTTCAATCAATCAATCAATCATAGGCATTTATAAAGCGCACTACTTACCCGGAGGGTCTCAAGGCGCTAGGGGGGGAGGGGGGTCCGCTACTGCTCGAACAGCCAGGTCTTGAGCTTCTTCATGAAGGAGAGCTGGTCTTGGGTCAGGCGTAGGTCGGTGGGGAGGGCGTTCCAAGTCTTGGCGGCCAGGTGGGAGAAGGATCTTCCTCCTGTTGTCGCTCTGTGGATGTGGGGGGACGGCTGCGAGGGCGTGACTGGTCGAGCGGAGGTGGCGTTTGGGAGCGTAGAAGTTGAGGCGGCTGTTGAGGTAAGTCGGGCCTTGGTTGTGTAGGGCTTTGTGTGCGTGGGTGAGGAGCCGGAAGGTGATTCTTTTGTTGATCGGGAGCCAGTGCAGGTCTCTCAGGTGTCTGGAGATGTGAGTTCGTCTGGGGACGTCGAGGATGAGTCTCGCCGAGGCGTTCTGGATCCGCTGGAGTCTCTTCTGGAGCTTGGCGGTGGTACCGGCGTAGAGGGCGTTGCCGTAGTCCAGTCGACTGGTGACGAGGGCCTGGGTGACCGTTTTCCTGGTCTCGGTGGGGATCCACCGGAAGATCTTACGTAGCATGCGCAGGATGTTGAAACAGGACGAGGAGACGGCGTTGACTTGTCTGGTCATGGAGAGGGAGGAGTCCAGGATGAAGCCCAGGTTGCGTGCGTGGTCTGTCGGTTTGGGTGCGTTGCCCAGGGCGGGGGGCCACCAGGAGTCGTCCCAGGCGGAGGGTGAGGAGCCCAGGATGAGGACTTCCGTCTTGTCTGTGTTCAGTTTCAGGCAGCTGGTCGTCATCCACTCGGCCACGTTTTTCATCCCTTCGTGCAGGTTGGCTCTGGCGGTGGCGGGGTCGTTGGTCAGGGAGAGGATCAGCTGGGTGTCATCGGCGTAGGAGATGATGTTCAGGTTGTGTTGGCGTGCGATGGCCGCAAGGGGGCTCATGTAGACATTGAAGAGGGTGGGGCTGAGCGAGGAGCCCTGAGGGACGCTGCAGATGACTTCCGTGGCTTCTGATCTGAACGGGGGCAGGCGGACTCTCTGTGTCCTTCCGGTGAGGAAGGAGATGATCCATTCCAGTGCCTTCTCCTCGATCCCGACGTTGCTGAGGCGCTGCACTAGGGTGCGGTGGCAGACAGTGTCGAAGGCCGCGGAGAGGTCCAGGAGGATGAGGGCCGCTGTTTCTCCGATGTCCAGCAGGGTTCGGATGTCGTCGGTGGCAGCGATGAGGGCGGTCTCGGTGCTGTGGTTGGCCCGGAAGCCTGACTGGGAAGGGTCGAGGGAACCAGTCGTCTCGAGGAAGGCTGCCAGTTGCTTGTTGATGGTCTTCTCGATGACTTTGGCTGGAAACGGGAGGAGCGAGATGGGGCGGTAGTTCTTGAGTTCGGTGGGGTCCGCCGTTGGTTTCTTTAGTAGAGCGCTGAGTTCGGCGTGCTTCCAGCTCTCAGGGAAGGTGGCGGTGTCGAGGGAGGTGTTGATGATGTCCCGCAGGTGGGGTGCGATGACAGCGTCGGCCTTGTTGAAGATGTGGTGAGGGCAGGGGTCGGTTGGGGATCCGGAGTGGATTGAGTTCATCGTGCTGATGGTGTCTTCGAGGTTGATCGGTATCCAGGCGTTGAGGGTGGTGGTGGGGGGCGTTGGTTTGGTCGTGGGGAGCGTTGGTTGTGTTCTGAAGCTGTTGTGTATGTCAGCGATCTTGTTGTGGAAGTAGGAGGCGAGGGAGTTGCAGAGGTCTTGCGATGGGGTGATGTCGTTGGTTCCGGCGTTGGGGTTGGAGAGCTCTCTGACGATGTTGAAGAGTTCCTTGCTGTTGTGTGCATTGTTGTCCAGCCGGTCCTTGAATGCTGTTTTCTTGGTGGCGTGGATCAGTTGATGGTGCATTCGGGTGGCGAGCTTGAGGGTAGTCATGTTGTCCGGCGTTGGGTCTCTTCTCCAGGCTTTCTCGAGGGCTCGGCAGTTCTTCTTGGAGCTCTTGAGTTCGTCGGTGAACCACGGGGCCTTCTTGCTTCCGGGTCTGCTGGGTGGGGTCCTCAGAGGGGCGAGCTCGTCCGCGCAGGTGGAGATCCATTTCGTGAGGTTGTCGGCGGCTTGGCTGGGGTTCGGTGAGCTGGCGGGAGGGTGCTGGCTCAGGGATGCGGTGAGTTGTTCGGCTGTGATCTTGTTCCAGCTTCTTCGTGCAGCCTGTTGCTGGTGGTGGTGGACCGTGGTTCTTTTGAAGGTGAAGTGGATGCAGCTGTGGTCCGTCCAGTGGAGTCCTGTGGCGTGGCTGAAGGAGATGTCTTTGCTGGACGAGAAGACGGCGTCGAGTGTGTGTCCGGCGAGGTGGGTGGGGGTGGTCACCAGCTGCTTGAGTCCGAGGGTGGCGAGGTTGTCAAGCAGGGTGGTGGTGTTGCGGTCGTTGTTGTTCTCCAGGTGGAAGTTGATGTCCCCGAGGAGGATGTAGTCGGCAGAGGGGAGGGCGTGCGGGCTGATGAAGTCGGCGATGTCTTCACTGAATTGAGTGCGTGGTCCCGGGGGTCGGTAGATCAGGGTGCCTCTGAGGGTGGTCTTGGGGTCGGTGTGGATCTGGAAGTGCAGGTGTTCGGCGGTTGTCAGGGTGTCGTCGGCGTTGGTCGAGATACGGATGGTGTCCCTGTGGATGATGGCGATGCCTCCTCCAGTCTGGTTGTCGCGGTCTCTCCGGATGATCTTGTAGCCCTCTGGGATGGCGATGGCGATGTCGGGCGCTGAGGAGTCGTTCATCCAGGTTTCCGTGAGGAAGGCAACGTCGGGAGCTGTGGTGTCGAGGAGGTTCCAGAGTTGAACGGCGTGTCTGTGGACGGAGCGGGTGTTGAGCAGGATGCACTTGAGGTGGTTGCTGCTGGTGTGCGGCTTGGCGGGTGCTGGTGTGGGGCGGGTCCGGATGCAGGTGAACTTGCAGGTGCGGCTGCTGAAGGGTCCGTGGGTGCGTCTCGGAGTGGCTCGGTAGCACCCGGGGGTTCGGCCGGTGTTGAGTGCGTTGAGGGTGGCGGCATCGTAAGTCCGGCGGGTGGGGTGGCCTCTGCGGGGGCCAGGGGTTCTGGCGCTGGGTGCGGTCCAGGCGCGGACGGGCGCAGACGGGCTTACCTTTGGCGCACCTTCGGCGCTCATTCGGCGCTCATTCGGTGCTCCCGCTGCGCGCGTCCACTGCGCGGTCGCTCTGGGGGCGTCATAAGAGGGGAGCCGGGAGGGAGGGTCTGCGGGGAGGCGGGGAGCGCGGGATCCAATCGGCGGGCGGGGGCGGGGTCTCGTGGGAAGCGGCGGGAACCTGGGGGCTCGGCGGGAACCTGGGGGCTCGGTGGCGGCTGGGGCGGCGCTCGGCGGCCCTGTGGCGGCTGGGGCGGCGCTCGGCGGCCCTGTGGTGGCTCAGGCGGCAGGCGGCAGCAGGAGGCCCAGCAGGTAAGGAGCAGGCGGGAGGAGTGGGGGCGACCAGGCCGAGGGCACAGTGGTCACACCTGGGGCAGAGGAGAGGGTCCCCTTAAGAGGGGAGCCGGGAGGGAGGGTCTGCGGGGAGGCGGGGAGCGCGGGATCCAATCGGCGGGCGGGGGGGCGGGGTCTCGTGGGAAGCGGCGGGAACCTGGGGGCTCGGCGGGAACCTGGGGGCTCGGTGGCGGCTGGGGCGGCGCTCGGCGGCCCTGTGGCGGCTGGGGCGGCGCTCGGCGGCCCTGTGGTGGCTCAGGCGGCAGGCGGCAGCAGGAGGCCCAGCAGGTAAGGAGCAGGCGGGAGGAGTGGGGGCAACCAGGCCGAGGGCACAGTGGTCACTCCAGGAGGAATCATGCCTCTGATTGTTCATCCTGCAGTTGTCTCCATAAGTGCTTGCAGCCCTTTTTACTACTGTGTTGTATGCACTGATTGTGATGGCTTTGTTGGGTAACACTCCATCATTTCAACTGGTGAATCTGCATAAATGTCTTGCCAGTCATCGGTTGCTTCCCCTTTGTGTGAAAGGTCTTCTTGTTGGTCCTCCAGAAAGTAGAAAAACATATCTTCCAACTCTTCCTGGAGCTCCTGGGTAGCAGGGTGTTCTAGCTCCTCTGTTTCCACTATTGCCACCTGTTTTTCTCCAAATCGAATTCTGTAATCCTGCAATGAGTCGTCAAATTCCCTATTATTTTTAATTAGAACATCAAGTTTGGCCTTGAGTCGCTTTTTTTCCGCTCTATCTCAAGCGCTTATCTTTCTTCATCGAGTTCCAACTCGCTTTTTTCTTTTGATGTTGATGCCCAGGAATGTTTTGAGGTCTGTGATTCACCAGCTTTCAGCGTCGCTGCAGAGTAGCTTTTCAGTGTCACTATGGATCCAGACTTCGTGGAAGGCATCACAATGGTTCTCGCTTTCTCCCTCCCATGCCTTATATCCTCTCTCAAGGTTTAAGCAGGTTTTAAGAGCTTGCCTCCATCTCCCTCCTTTGACTTGGGATCATGTGGCTTCTTAGGCTTCACTCTGATCTCCAGCGTTGACAATTTTGGCATCATTGCTGGTTTATTCAAGTCGGAGTTTCGACTGGGTCTCAGCTCTGAGGGATAACCTTTTGTCTGTGTTCCTCCCTCAATGCTTTCTTGTGGCTCCTGCCAGTCAGGCCCTCAATGATCTCCTTGAGGTCTGGCTCTTCCCCTCGGGCCTCCTTCGCCTCCAGGATGTCCTCCTCATCACTCAACAGGCCCAAATCTTTTAAGAAGTCCTGTTTTCTCTTCGGTGACATCATCGAGTAGTGTACCCACCTCAGCTCCTGCCTTGCCTTGATAGTCTTGGGCAAGAATACTGCACATGCCGTGCAGTCCTCTCCCTCGTGGTCCTTAGGGAAGTAGAGGTTACAGATCTAATACATGTCCTTCTGTGCGTTGTGGTGGCACTTGGGGCAGGATCTTAAGGGAGTATACGCTATGCCCCTTTCTCATTCTCATTCTCTGACCACATGGTCTTGCTGTGTCGGCCTTCTCACTTGGGTGTAATGATTGTCTGTGTTTTCTCTCTGTGTTTTCAGTCCCATCAGTCGTTGTCAATATTATCCCTTCGACAGTGATACTCAGCGTAAAAATTTGTTTTATACTTCTCGCAATTCCTTCTTCCTCGACTCCGCAGCTCTTCCCTAACCTTCAGAGTCAACGGCAGAAAAAACGCATCTGAAGATGGTGACTGAGTTGAGGGATACTGGGGCATTCATCCGACATCACACAAGGAGGGGTTTAAACAAAAGTGGTTGACAACGCCCACGAAAAAAAAAAAAAAAGACTTTGGGGAGACTTTCCAGATACAACCACTAGATGGCTTAGTAATGCACAGCATGTGAATCCAGAAACGATGCACGCTGCAAGACTGTAGTCATTAAGCCAGCACCCTGCAATGTTACCCCAGCAACAGGAGCAGCTAGCTTAGACAGGGATTTCTGTATAAATAGTTCACAATTCTTGGCATGCATGGTTTTCAACATTATGTTGTTAGTCAAACTGTAAGCCAAGGGTATTGGCTTTATAACACAAATCTCAACTGACTTTATGCTCACAGTGTCATGTGTGTTTCCTGGTTTAAGGATGGTGTAGGGAGGGGGGGCGTGGCTAGGAGCGTCAAGATGGCGGTTGCACTCTAAGAGTGCTCCGGACCCCTCTATCATCCGCTCCATGATCCGCCGCCATCCGCCCTCATCCAGCCACCCTCACCTGGTGTCAGCGCCACTGCTTCTGCCGGTGCTGTCGGATGACCGGCGAAACCACAGATTGCTGCCGGCGACGCCTCAATCTCGGCGGCAGACTGCATCTGGGTCCGGGCCTAAAATGGCGGCTTCTCTCTCCCGGCCTGCGAGAGCCGTTTTGCTTCTGGTGCAGTGACCCCTGGCCCCCTGACGACGGGGCAACACGGCGGACCCACCAGCGGTGACGGGGTGCTGTCCTATCCCCGCTTCACGGCGATCCGCAACGCTGCTCTGCACAGTGTTGCCCGGGTGCAGTCCCTGCCCACTACAAGCCACTGCGGACTGCGGCGGGGGTCTGCAGCGCCTGGGTTGCAGCGCGACCCTGGGAACGGGCGTCGGAGCCCGGCAGCGCTTCCTCACTGCCTCCTGTGTCAGCGGCTGAGACGGCCCCTTGGTCTGGGGCCCGGAGGTGAGCCGGGGCAGTGCTGCGGTGTTGGAGGCGGCGGGGCGGGGATCTTCGGCTGCCATCTCGGGCAGCGGCGGGCAGGCATACTCATCTTCTTCCCACTGCAGGCCCCCGGGGCCGTGGTGGTGACCAGGCCTTCGTAGGACGGCGCCCCGGTGGGGCATTGGGACCATTCCAGACTGTGAGCTGTGCCCCTGACGCTGGCATATTTGTGAGCCATCCGGGGGTGGATCTGGTGGGTCTGTGCAACGCGATACCGGGCGGGGGCCCTTCATTCCCTTTGTGGGCCTCACTGCTGAATTGAACTGGGCCACACCTGTGGCAAAGGTGCCATCTCCTCACCCCCGCACTCTGCTGCGGTGGTCGGACATTTCTTCCGGGCCCCGGGCAGTGCCGCTGTTGATCCCTGCATACCCTGGGGGTTCGGGTGCTGCTGCCGCGGATCCGTGGGCCCCATCTCCGCCTCCTGGAACTCCCACGGCTCGGTGCAGACTTGCCTGGGGTCCCCCCTCGGGACTTGGTGCAGCGCTGCGGCGCCCACGGGGGCAGAGTGTCATCCGGAGTGCGCTGGGGGGGGCCCCAGGTCTCCTTGGATTCACCTCACTCGGCCCGCGGTTCCCCTGGGCCGTCGCCGCGCAATCCTGACCTCTGCCAAGACCCTGGACCAACTTGTTGGGGGTGTGCCCTTGACTCTAGAGGTGCTCCCGGTGCTTTGGAACGGCCGCCCGGGAGGGGGTGCCCTTAAGTTGCAGTCGCGGCATAACCGACTACGGAGTCATCGAGCTGGGCATGTCCCTCCGGAGTCTGGTGGGGACTATTGGGAACCCGGTCCTGAGTACCGACGGACCGGGTATTGGTGCTCCCCCTCCTCCTCTGCGGACTGGTGGCCCACCGGGCCTGAGTTGATAGGATCCGACCCTGGTGGCCATGGGCAAGAGTCGCACCCAGCAGGCTTCGGCCCCCCCCAAACCCAAACGAAAATGGACCGATTCACCACATCAGACAGGGACCCTGGCGGTGCGGCACCCGGCGAGTTGGGTGCCCCCGGGAGCGACCTTACCGCCATCCTGCAGGCGATAGGTGCCTCGCAAACATCTGTTGAAAATACGATCGGAGAGGTGCGAGTTGACATGGTTCTCCTTCGCCAGGATCTGGGCAATGCGCCGGCCCGTGTCTCGGAGGCGGAGGCCCGTATCTCTACAGCGGAAGACGACATCGGCCAACTTAAGACCCAGGTGGCGCGCCTTATGTCTCAGACCTCGGAGCTCCATCGCCGGGCTGAAGATGCCGAAAATAGGTCATGACGCAACAACCTCCCCCTCGTGGGCTTTCCGGAGGGAGTGGAGCAGGGTCGAGTGGACACATTTGTGGACAACTGGGTGCGCTCATGGATGCCCAAGGACTCCCTCTCGCCCTGGTTTGTCATTGAGCGGGCCCACCGCTCCCTGGCGCCCAAGCCCCGCCGGGGGGCCCTGCCCGTCCCATAATCCTCAAGGTTCTCAATTTCAGGGATAGAGACGCTATCCTAGGGGCGGCCAGAGCACGTTGCAGTTTCAAAACACCCGGGTTATGGTCTTCCCGGACTACACCAGGGGTGCAGGCTCAGCGGCAAACCTATGATGAGGTAAAATGGAAGCTCCGGAGCATGGGTCTACGATATGGTCTTCTCTTCCCGGCCCGGCTTAAGGTCCTCTTTTAAAACCAAACGCTCTTCTTTGATACCCCTCAGGCGGCCTGGACCTGGCTTACGGAGGAGCGGCCTCTCCTGGCTCGATCGGCCCCCCTCCCCTGTGCATCGGACCCCTTCACAGCCGCTCCTGCCTGCGCCTCGGCCACAGACGTCAGACCAGATCCCACAAGAAGCAGGCACGTCGAGAGGGAACATCCCCGTCGCCGGGTGTGTCGCCCGGGCGGCCCTGTGCCTGGACTTCACCCCGGGGCTCCAGTTCCCCGGGCCCCCCTACACCGCTGCTGGACCCGAGTGGAGGACCGGGACCCGCGGAGGTCTTAAATCCTACGATATCTGACTCTGATTTATCCAGGAGTCCGGCGCTCCAAGGCTCTGGTGACGATGAGGCAGCCTGACAGGCACTGACACTATACGCTTCCTAAATGGCCTCTGCACCTCCGGTGTATAACTGCTACTTCGCCCTTTCAAGCAGAGGTGGCGGGGTCCTGTGAGCGCAGCCGGTATTGGTCTCTGGCCCCGGGCAGTTCTTGTCGCTTGCTCTTCCCCTTGTGTCAGCGAGGGGGGCGGGAGGGGCTCTGGTCCCGGGGCTCACACAAGACGTTCATCCTACTTCTTCGACTCCCGGGACTTTCTTGCAACTCCTAACGTAGGCGGTTATGGATGTACTGGCAACGGATGGTGTATCTATATCCGTACAAGAGGTGGGGGGGTCCATCTCCACCATGTCCTTTTTTGCTAATCGTTTTAGTTTAGCCCCTAGTTTGTTTTAGCACTGTTTTTCTCTTTAGGGCGACAGATGCTTCACTTTCAGAAGCGTAGGGTGGGGGGAGTTGGGGGGAGTGGGAGGAGGGAGGACCGTTGTCCTCCGACTGTGTTGTTTTTAGCTTCCCACGGGCCGCCGTTTTTTGTTTTTATTGGCAGACACCCACACACAACTGCCCGCGATGTGGGTAGGAGATCCACCAGCCCCCGCGCTCCCGCCGTAGCGGCCTCAGATGCGGATTCTAGTATCCCTTGGGATCTGGGGGTGCCCGCGCAACCCCTTACCCTTTCACACACTAGGCTTCCCGATGGCACCTACTCTACATAGAACCTTACACATCCTTTCCTGGAACGTTAATGGTCTATTGGACCGGATCAAGCGCACCGCGGTCTTTCGCAGCGCCCAGCGGCATGCCCCAGATATCTTGCTCCTGCAAGAAACGCACCTCTTGGGTTCCCAGTGTAATTTCCTTGCCAGATACGGGTTCAATAGGGTTTGGCACTCTGGTTTCGCACGGGGCTCCAGCGGGGTGGCCATACTGCTCCGGAGGGGACTTCCTTTCACCCTGTCGCAGGCTGTATCTGATTCGCAAGGCCGGTACGTGGCCCTGACGGGAATGATCGAGCGGCATCCCCTTAATCTTCTGTGCATCTACATTCCCCACGCCAGCAGGGTTTCCACCCTTAGTCAGCTCACGTCGGTGTTCGCCTCCCTTCCTGGGGGTCTGACGGTGGTGGGGGGTGACTTTAATGCGGTCTGTTAGCCCTCCCGCGACACGACAGGTGCCCCCTCGGTTTCTCGTTTGTCTTCGGCAAAGCGGTTATCTGACTGGTCCTCCGTCCTGGGCCTCTGAGACACCTGGGGAGTGTGGAACCCTCGTAGGGAACAGTACACACACACCTCAGTGGCCCACCACACGCACTCTCGTATCGATCTGCTTCTACTATCTGCCATAGACTGTCAGTTGATGTCCGGGGCCGCAATCCTACCGAGGGGCATCTCCGATCATTCCCCTATCTCTCTCCGTCTCGGTGCCCCCTCTAACGGCAATCGCACGGTATGGCGGATGAATGCCTGGTTCTTGCAAGATGCTCATTTTGTTGAATCCCTCGGGAAGGAACTGAAACACTACTTCTCTGCCAACGCGGGCTCAGTCTCTTCGCCGGGGACCCTGTGGGAGGCCGGCAAGGCTGTGATACGAGGGGTGGGTAGAGGTCTGGGTCACGCAAAGCGTACGGAACAATCCGCCCGGCTGGCTCAGTTGGAAGCCCTGGCGGCGCGACTGGAAGGCGCCCAAACTGATCACGACGGAGCCAATTCCACTCGCCAGCTTACCCTGATCCAGGACGAGATCTATCAGCTCTCCATGGAGTCCAACAAAATGCTCTGGCGCTCCTCAGTCGTGCGCGTGTACGGTAGGGTCGACAAAAATGGCAAACTGTTGCATAATTTGGTGTCCTATCCTAGGGCCAACCGTATTATTCCGGAGATCCGGGGTGAAGGGGGGGCTTCTTGCACCACCTCCCTGGCCATTGCCCACATGTTCGCCAACTACTAAGCGAAGCTCTATACTGCCCAGGCCCCCCGGTCTTCCCTGGCGTCCCTATTGGCGGACACCGGGACCCACTTACCCCGTCTTTCCCCGACGGACTCCGAATCTCTCGACCGTCCTATCTCAGCAGAGGAAATACAGGGAGCCATTTCACTGTTGCGCTCTGGCAAAACACCCGGGCCTGACGGTTACCCCCAAGAGTACTATGCGACCTATCGAGACACTCTGGTCCTGTACTTGCTAGAGCTGTTTAACCACGTCATCGAGGTGGGGTCATTCCCACCAGAGACGGACATAGCCACTATTGTCGTCCTTCCTAAGACGCAGGCGCCTTCACCCGCATGCGCGGACTACCGCCCTATCTCCCTCATCAACACGGAGATCAAACTCTTTGCGGCGGTGGTGGCTCAGAGACTCCGGCCCCACTTGCAAACGCTGGTGCACCCAGACCAATGCGGCTTTATGCCTGCCCGGGGTACTAGGCATTGTATACGACGCCTTCACCTCGCTCTGGCTCACCGTCACCGTCTCACCCCGTATCTGGCCCTGCTCTTCTTAGACTTCGAGAAAGCCTTTGATACGGTGGATTGGGAGTATTTGGCAGATGTGCTGGAGAGGATGGGTCTTGGACCAGCGTTCCGTGGTCTCATCCACGTCCTGTACTCCGTGCCTCGGGCTAGAGTCCTTATCAATGGCGTGCTCTCGGAGCCATTCCCTATCTGGATGGGCACTCGCCAGGGCTGTCCGCTTTCCCCACTTCTATTTGCCCTGGCAATGGAGCCACTGGCATGCCTCATCCGACAGGATCCCCTCATCCGGGGTTGGACCTGGGACCAGACCCAAATTGACAAAATAGCCCTGTACGCGGACGACGTTCTGCTCTTCCTGGCTGATCCCGAGGGCTCTGGGCCGAGATGTCTGCAAGCTCTTGAGGCCTTTGAACAAGTTTCTGGGCTTCAGCTCAACCCGGCCAAATCCACGTTGGTCCCCTTGCATCCCTCACGTGCGTGCTTTGACAGGCAAACATCCATCCCCCTGCGTAGGCAATCCTTTAAGTACCTGGGGGTGTGGATCGCTTTGCATCCGGAGCTTGAATGGGCCTTGAACATTACACCTTTAGTTACCAGGGCGAAGGCGGACCTCCGGAAGTGGCAATCTATTTCTCTCAACCCTCTTGGAAGAAGTGCCCTTTTCAAAATGATGGTCCTCCCCCGCTTCCTATACATATTGCAGAATGTTACCTTGTACCTCCCGGGGAGCTGGTTCCGGGAGTTGGATGGGACCCTTATCCGCTTCTTATGGGGAGGAAAGAGGCCGCGGATGTCGTTGGCGCACTGCCGCATACCACCATACAACCATACGATGGGGGCAACCAATCTTCACCTCTACTATCTGGCCACACGGCTCATTGTGCTCCACGACTGGTTCGCGGGCGGCTGGCGAGACCCGGGGTACCGAGTGGAACTCCGGGCATTTGAGTTTCCACGTCTCCAGGCCTACCTATATGGGAGCCCGGTGCCGCAGGATCTTCCACCTGTCACCCGGGAGGTGTTTGAGGCCTTGTGTGACGCGCTGAGACATGTAGGGGTGGAAACAGAGACTGATCAGGCAGAAGCCCCTGTGGAATGGGACGTGGCTGGCGGAGGTCTCCTCTCTCCAGGACTTCCGTAGGTGGGATCTCATAGGGATTTCGCTTCTGGGAGACGTTTGGGTGGGGGACCATATCAGATCATTCGCAGACCTGAAGCACCGACATTCCCTCCACTCCTCTCAATTCTATAAGTATTTACAACTCCGGCATGCCCTCCGGGTCCATATCCCCTCCTCCACATCCCTCCCTGAATTCAGTCCCCTGGAGGCCCAAGTGATGATGGGAAACCTGGGTAGATGGGGGGTGTCGCGGATTTACCGTTCTCTGGTGAACAACGGCCCTGCGACCCTCGACCGCCTTCGTGCTCGCTGGGAGGGGTGGCTGGGTCCCCTGGACGAGGCGGACTGGGGAGATGCCCTTATGGCCCCTAAGCTGCTGACGACCTCCTCTAAGCTGCGGCTAGTCCAGCTTTTCTATCTACATGCGGCGTATCTCACCCCGCGCGCTTGTATAGCGCTCGCTTGCGGCCCTCCCCATCCTGCGCGCGCTGCCAACAGGCCCCGGCTGATTTCTATCACATGGTATGGCAATGCCCGGCCTTCGTGCCCTTTTGGGCAGGGGTGGAGCTTGAACTTATGCGGGCCCTTGGGTGGGAGATACCCCATAACCCGCTGTGCTTGCGCCTGGGGGTGTTTGACGGTCTGGACGGTTCCCGGGCTGATAAACTGTTTTTGGGAACGGCTTTGGCGGTGGCAAAAAGAGACATCGCGGCACTCTGGTCCCAGACTAACCCTCCCGACAGTTCGGAGGTGGAGAAGGGGGGGGGGGGGGGGGGGGGACTGGTGCGGTACCCAGGAGGAGCCCCTTTTTGGGGCTAGAGGTTACCCTGAACTCTTCGGCAAGATATGGGGCAAATGGTTTCATTTGTTGCGGTCATGATGTTGCCATGGCTGTTGTCTGTGGCCATAGATAAGCTGGTGGTCTCCGTACCACAGGACTTTTATGGAACTCTGTCATTCTTAAGAACTGCATTGTGCGTGTCTACTGTGTCTGCTTTGTTGTCAATTAATTTATTGTTGTCCTTTACTACAATAAACTTGATTATCAAAAAAAAGGATGGTGTAGGAGAGTAGGATCTGCACTTATGTTGCCCCCACTTTTTTTCTGATGTTTACACTGGTTTCTGGCTATAGTCTAGCTGGGATCCACCCGAGAAAGAGAAAAGATCATGGTTTGGGAAAATTAAAGAACTATTTAAGAAGGCTAAACCGATTGTTACTAGGGAAGGATAGATACTTCCTCCACCGAAATTGTCTGCATCTTTTATGGTAGCGAAATATGGTTATCATACATGTATTTGGTTAGAGAATTGGGCAAAGTATACCAAAGAGGATGGAGTACAAGCATTTCCAGAAAATGGTTCATTTAGTTTGGCAGTATTACGAAATTTAAGAGATAGGATGATGAGGTTAGAACCGAAACCCAGACCTACCCAATTCGAGACTTTGACTGAATGGGAAGAAGAGATGTATGAAAGGGAACGGCATCGGAGTGGGAGAAGGTATAATTACATGTTTGGTAGACATTGTGGTCAAGAAAGTCATGATGCAGAATGAGAAGATGGCGAAATGCGAATATGACTGATGGTATGTTTCCTCTGAGAAATGCTGAAGAGACGAGTGGCAGGAAATGTACAGAAAAGAGAAATAACACAGGGTCAGAAGGTTACAGATATGGAGTGAGTGAATCAGAAGATGAAGTGCTGGAAGACATGTTTTATAAAAACCCACCTCCATATCAACAGAATTCCACGTTAATAACGCCGAGGTCGCTGGCAAAGGAGACTGTAATGAATAAAAATTTTGAGCAAAGGCCACCTAATTTGGGAAAAATTAATCCATTTAAAGATCCTGAAATGACACAACCCGTTAGAACTGGAAATGAAAATTCAGCAAAGTTAGCTAGAACTACACTGGAATTAACTGAGAAAATTCAATAATTAACTAAGAATATGGAAGCAGTGACTGTACCTGTAACTATAGGACCGGTGATGCCTGTTTTTGATAAACAAAAAGATAGTGAGCTTTGTTTAACAATCCCATATAATTGTGGTATGCAAAAAGAGAAAGAAAGGAGTGGTTCCGGAGGAAATGAATGGAAGGGTATGGCAGGAACATTAGGATTAAGTACCCCTAAAAATTTAACTGTAAATCAAAGTCCAGCGAGTTAGACACCTATGACAACAGAATCGGCAACCGAAACCCCAGAGAGAATGATAGATAAAATAAGAACAGAGACAACCCCTGTAGGACCGACATCGGAAGAATTAAGTGATTGGTTAAGAAGTTTACAGAAAAAAGATACAGAACCACAACCTTTAGATGTAGCAAAATTAAAAGTCACATTAGAAGAGCTAATCGTAGGAACAATTCCAACTGAAAAATTAAAAGCATACCAAGATGAAGAGTTGCTGTTTTTATGTAAAAGCATAACTTGGAGAGCAAGAACTTTGCATGAAAAGAGACAGCAAGTGAAATGGGAATCGATTTTGAGAAAATAAGGTCACTACAAAAGCCATACAGGGTAGATTTTTCTGAAAAGGATATTGAAAACTTGAATACTACAGGGAGATAGACCCAAATTAAAGAACTGATTGCATTGCTAAGGAAATGGGGTGATGTGGATCGATGGAAAAGTAGATGGTCCAGAAAGAGAGAGGAAACTACAGATAAGGCCTTTTCAGCATTCCCAGTGAGAGAAAAGGAGCTAGTGGTAACAGAATGTCCCATGAGAGAAATTCCTGGAGGAGGATATGTGCATGTTCCATGGACTAGACAGGATATTTTGTCATTTATCAATGATTTTCCAAGGTTAAGAGAAAAACCAGTTGAATGGTACCGACAGGTAGAAAGGTTTGTCAAACTTTCAAAGGTGTTGTGGATAGATCTGAATGGTCTTTTTGATATAATTGTACGTGCAGATTTATGGGCAGAATGTAAAATTAAAATAGATCGGCCAACGCAAGAGTATCCTAGGGATCCTAAGACAGGAGCCCCTGATCTGGAAGTAATGAAAAAATATGATCAGGTAATTACTTTTTTGAAAAATAAAGTACTTCCGAAAGAAACTGACCACCTTTTCCACAGAACGTAAATCCTCAAAGATACAGTAATGAGACAGGATTCTACACCGAAGAACAGGTAAAGCTACCGCGCGCTGGTGTCGTTTCGCAGTATTGGCTGCAACGCAATGAGAGTGAGTCAGAAGAGAATTATTGACGGTGCCTAGGAAAGGAAGAGGAGTGTGTACTTGGCACAACTCTAGAGGTAGACCAGACAGGACCCTTTGTGGATGGAAAGGTCAATGAAGTAAACATTACTTTCCTAGTGGATACTGGTGCTACTCGTTCAACTGTTAGATCAGCTGAAGTGATAAATCTTCCTCTCTCGGGTGAAACAATCCAAGTAGTTGGAGTTTCAAACAGACAGATAAAAGCTTATCTTACCGATCCTATAAAGGTTAAAATAGTGAAATTCACTGATATACATCGATTTGTCTTATGCGACACTAGTCCTGTAAATCTGTTGGGGAGAGATTTGTTGTGCAAGATGAATTGCACCATCTTTTGTACCCCTGATGGTATAGCTTTTGAAACGTCCGATGAAGACGTACTGTATAAAATGACAATGACAAACTTAGAACCTGAAATTACTGAGGCATTTGTTGTATTTGATCCGGAAGGATTACCTCAAGAGTTGAAAGAAACGGTAAAAACAGAAATGTGGGATTTCACCGGAGAGGATGTTGGATTAATGAAAAGGGTAGATCCTGTGAAAATAATTACCCGAATATTCCACAGTATAAATTAACACCAAATATAATTGCAGGAGTAATGCCTGTAATAGACAGAATGATTGAACAAGGAATTCTGAGAGAGATAATGAGTAGTCCATGTAACTCTCCGATCATGGGGTTGAAAAAGCCAAATGGGACCTTTCGGATAGTACAAGATTTGAGAAAGGTGAATAAAATCGTTGTTCCATTATGTCCCATTGTGCCGAACCCTTCGGTAATTCTATATCAGATTCCCCATGATGCAGAATGGTACACAGTTACTGACTTGTGTCATGCTTTCTTTTCTATTCCATTCCATTGCACCCTGATAGCCAACACATTTTTGCGTTCCGGTGAGCGTATTTTGGCATGGTATCGTATCCCTCAAGGGTATACAAAGAGTCCTTCAATATTTAATCAGATTCTAAAGAAGTCACTGGAAGATTTAAAAATGCCCGAAAGTTCAGTGCTTGTGCAATATATCGATGACCTATTGGTGGCATCGAAGACGCGAGAGGCATGCGTGACTGACACAGTTGCACTGTTGAATCATTTGGCCGATGGAGAACTCAAAGTATCCCCATCAGAATTACAGTTTTGTCAGAAAGAAGTACAATACTTAGGTCATAAGATTGAAAAGGGCCTGAGAAAAGTGACGGTGGACAGAATTAAAATAATAAAAGGAATGAGAGCACCAATGACACAGAGAGAAGTCAGAATGTTTCTTAGAATGGTGGGATATTGCCGACGGTGGATCAGCAACTTCTTGCTGATTGCAAAACCACTGGTACGTTTGACAAAAAGTGATGTGAAAGATCCCCTTGAGCTGAATAAAGAAGAGATGAAAGCTTTTAAACAACTGAGAGACATCTTGAGTGAAGCACCGGCTCTTGGAATGCCTGATTACGAGAAATAATTTGAGCTCTATTGCAGTGAGAGAGATGGGTGTGTTCTTTCCGTATTAGTGCAGAGACATGGAAGATTGAGACGACCGATTGCGTATTTGTCAGCTGTACTACACCCAGTGGCTGTAGCTTTGCCTGGTTGTTTGACAGCCATAGCAGCCACTTGTAAAAGCTTGGAACAAAGTGAAGGAATTATATAATGGGATACCCTGTGAGAGTGTTTGTGCCCCTTGATGTAGCGATCCTTTTGACAAGAAGTAAGATACAATTCATGACGCATAGCCGTCTAACTAAATATGAAAAGGTGGTTTTGGGTGCTACAAATGTGAGTCTTGTAAGATGCACTAATGTGAACCCATCGACATTACTGCCTGATTCTTTGAATGCGAAAGTGAAGGATGATGTTGATTATGATTGTTTGGAAGTGCTTGATTTTTGCACCAAACCGCGTCCGGACATAAAAGATGTTCCTCTGAAAGAGAGTGACTATGTGATGTTTGTGGATGGGTCTTGCCTAAGAACTGGAGAAGGGATTCTAAGTGCTGCATTTGCAGTATGTACTGTAGCAACTGTGTTGGAAGCATCTTGTTTGAGAGTAGTACGATCTGCTCAAGTTGCTGAGTTGTTTGCACTGTTTAGAGCATGCAAATTGGGAAAGAATTTGCGAGTTACTGTAATTACGGACAGTCAGTATAGGTTTGGAGTGGTGCATGACTTTGGGCAGATCTGGTCCCAAAGAGGTTTCTTGACGTCGAGTGGAACTCCAATCAGAAATAGTTGGAAAATTACTTGAGGCGATACAGCTGCCTAAACAGATCGCTGTTATAAAATGTGCCGCATATAGAAAGGGAACTGACTATGTGTCAGCAGGCAATGAGTTTGCCAATGACCTAGCACAGTATTGTGCACAAAACCAAACTTCATTAAATCGTAACAGGGAGAAGGAAATTGATTTATGTCCCTTGCTTTCTACTAACACCATAAGTACATGGGATGAAGTAAGACAGTTACAGGAAGAGGCAGGGGAAGAGGAAAAGAAACAGTGGATAAAATCAGGATGTGCACCACGAGAAGCAGACAGAGTTTGGGTTTACCACGATGGAAGACCAGTAATGCCTAATAGCATGATCTCTACCCTGGCACGGATGTACCATGGGCAGGCTCACATAGGTAGGGATGCCATGATTAGACTTTTTAAACAGACCTGGTATAATGCAAAGTTTTGGCTTATAGCTGAGAGTCTTTGTCAGAGATGCCTTTTATGCCAGCAATTTAATCCAGGAAGGAAAAGTGTGGTGAGCTTGGGAACCATAGGACGGGAGGGAGGTCCTTTTACTCGAATGCAGCTTGATTTAACTGAAATGCCCTCATGTAATAGGTTAAGATATGTACTGGTGATTGTTTGCCTGTTTTCACATTGGGTGGAGGCTTACCCGACCCGAAGGAATGATGGAATTACTGTAGCAAAACTCCTACTGAGAGAGTTCATGCCTAGGTTTGGTTTCCCAGTAACAATTGAAACAGATAGAGGAACACATTTCCATTATGAAATTATAAAATTGATTTATGAAGCATTGAATGTACAACAAAAACTGCATTGTGCCTACCGACCAGACGCTTCTGGAGTGGTGGAACAAATAAATGGCACCATAAAGAACAGATTGGGAAAAATGTGTTTGGCCACAGGTCTAAAATGGCCAGATGTCTTGTCTCTTGTTCTCATGACAATTAGATCAATTCCCGATAGGAAGACTGGTCTGAGTCCCCATGAAATTATCATGGGCAGAGCAATGAGACATGTTTTCATTCCTGTCAACAAACTACTGCCTATATCGGATGACTTTGTCTTGGATTATTGCAAAGGATTGGCTGATTTGGTACATTCTGTGTTTCATCAGGTTGGACCAGATGCGACCACTCTTGAAAAGAAGCCAGCTCATGACTTAAGTCCTGGAGATTGGGTACGCACCAAAGTACACAGAAGAAGAAATTGTCTGGTTCCACGCTGGGGAAGACCACGACAAGTGATTCTGACAACAACGACTGCTGTGAAGTGTGCAGGAGTGAAGAACTGGATTCATGCCAGTCACACTCTTTGAGTCCCAGATCCGGAAGATGAATCTGAAGAGGAACAACGAGACGCATCAGATACCAGTTCTGAATCAGAAGAAGAAGAAACGAGAACAAGACAAAACCCAGAAGCAGGAGAAATAGGTTTGAGTCAAATTGTTGGGCAGGAAAATATACCACGGAGAAGACGCTTTGAAAATTCTGATACAAGTTCTGAATCTGAGACAGAACCAGTGGGAATACAAGAAATAAATAAATAAGGACACTGGAAAAACTGAACAAGTAATCTTTGAAAAAGAAATCCCGAGCACAAGAGAAATTCCACCTGAAATCATAGAAATAGAAGGTGAAGAATTAGATACAGAGAGTGAGGGTGAGGTAATTGCGGAAGACCCCTGAGGAGGTGTAGGGACACAACACACCCAGGTAGAAAAAGGGACAGTTAGTCAGCAGGAAGATCGCATGGAAGAAACACGAGGAGGGATAGATACAGACAGTAAACTTGAAGTATTGAGGATAAAATCCAAAGAAAGTAAAATCCAGACAGATACAGAATCTTAAGAAAGTGAAGAAGAAAGCAAAGGTGGAAGAACTTTGAGGAAAAGAGCTTGGAAAACAGAGCGAGAAGGCAAAGGAACAAAATTAAAAAGGCCGTTAAAAGAAGATATTTGGCCCAACAGAATCAAAAGATTGAGATACCGACTAACAAGAATAAAATCTGCTAATGCTGAACAAGTGAATGAAGTGTCTAGTCAAGAAAAACAAGAAGACACTGACCAGAAAAACTTGCAAAGAGGATAAAGAACCCGAACCAGAAGTACAAGTCACCGGAACGGACATATGTGGCACTTCCTGATATACAAGAGGAAGCTGATAGCCGAGAAAGTCTAAGAGTGACTGTGCAGAAAGTGAACGAAAGAGAGGAAGATTCAGAAATCCTGAGAGTTATCTTGTCTGACACCAGAGAAGAAACGGATGATCAGGAAATTCTGAACAAGGACTGTGAACCTAAAGACAAAGACGATTCATACATGGACAAGACACATGACCAGAAAAGAACCAAGTAGGCCACCAAAGCCTTAGGTTTAAACAAAGGTAAATTGTTGAAGAAAATAGGCTAAGTCAAAAGACACTGATCATGACCAAAATGGCAAACAATGAACATAGAAATCCAGCATGTGGGTTTCTCCGAAGATGTTGTAAAATGTGTTTTTTTGTACAGGATTACTAATGTTTGTCTGGATCATATTAGCCATAACAATTTCATTTAGAGTAACATTTCAAAATATAGATGAACATATAGTAAACAGAACTAATAGTGAACAGGCTGATGAAAGTCATGTTACAAAACTGGAAGATAGAACAGAATTTCACAAAGATAAGTCCATAAACAATTTTTCTAATAATGTTTTTTCAAAATTACTGTATGAATATGTGAAAACCATGGAGGTTAGAGACTGTTATGTTTGCATGCAGTGACCTTCCTTTGACATATGGAATAACTTGTAGTGTCCTAGCTAGTTTGTTTTATAAAACAGGAAAATTAGAATACTATAACACTGATGTAGATAATATTTTCTCACAGATTCCTGTAGTTCCTGAATTAAACAAAGTGATTCCTGGTAGAATGCTTGGTGAATTTTTTCTGGAAACAAGAGAATTAACTTTAGAAGAGGTGTTTAAGAGTAACCTTACTTGTAGTTTAAGAAAAGAAGAGAAAACTTTCCTAAACATGGTAGGGAAGAGGAGAGTTAGATTGCAAAAGAAGGAGTCTGGGGAAAAGATGGAAACAACATTTTGGGATGTTGGGAAGGAAAATCATTTAAAGGGAGAAACAAATCCAGCAATGGCTTTAGATTGGCCCCAGACAGGGAAGTTGCGCATTAGTAGAGATAATACTGTATATGATAATTATTTTGTAGGTGCAAGGGAATGCCATGACTTGTATAAAATCATGGGAGGATGGGGATTTAAAGGAGGAAATGATCCGGTATTCCCTGGAATATATTACTTCTGATGCAACAGAGCTTATTATAGGTTTGCCGGACCACTGGTACAGAACATGTTACCTAGGCCTGGTCTTTCAGAAAATATTTCATGTGGAAAGGGGAGATGACGGTTTGCACGAAATAGATAGACAACTAACACATAGACGGAGAGAAAGTTGGTCAGAAGTTATAGGTGATATTTTTGGAGCACTGATACCGGCAGTTGGAATATCTCTGAATGCACATAAAATTAGAAAATCGTCCACAGTTGTGGATCGATTATCAACAAGCACAGCTGGAGGGTTCTTAATGGTGAATACCGAAATAGTTGCCATGAGAGCTATGATTATGCAAAATCAACTTGCCCTTGATATTATATTGGCCAAAGAGGGAGGAGTCTGTGGAATGCTTAAAGTGCAACATTGTTGTACTTACATTCCTGATGAAAGTCAGAATTTAAAAATATATTAAGAATCTAACTGATTTGCATGAAGAAATTGTTCCACTGGAGGTTGAAAGAGTATGGGAGAAACTTGGTAAGGGTTTTTCCACTATTAAGAATCTATTAACAAAATTAGGTAGCTCCTTTGTGGGGGGAAAATACTGAATACTGATACCTGTGACTTTTGTGATTGTTTTAGTGTTAGGATTAAGATTAGGATGTGTGTGCATAAAAAGAAGAAAATTACAAACTAAGATAAAAAGAGAAAACAAGAAAAGGAAAGAGAAAGAAATAAGAGAAAGAGATAGAAGACATAGAACTAGAAGAGTTACAAGATAATATGTACAAGAAAACAAAAGAACGATATGGGAAGCACTATGATGTAACCTAACAAATGCAAGTGGGACTGAATAAAACCTTTTTCGTAGAGAAATTTTGAAAATGTAGTGATTAGTGGTGATGTTTAAAATCACCAAAGGGGGGATTGATGAAGCAGGTAAAACAAGATTTTGTACACCTCCTCTAATTTACATGAAATTAATTACATAATCATTCTAAATCTAACTTGTACTAATTGGTTTGAAGTTAAATTTTCTAACCAACTTTTACACCTTGATAAACACGAGATACACGTGGGACTAAAATGCTATTTGCATGGCAGAACAATTAATTAACTATGGTACGCAAACTAACTTTAGATTGTGGTGAAATAGAAAATTGCATGATTTATGCTGCTTTTGTGATTGTTTGTGCTTCCAGGATTACCAAATGGTGAGTATTTTCGCTTTAAATGTTGCTACAGCTAGGGAAATACTAATATCTAATATACATTGGGATTAGTGTGGGTTTAAACATTAGAATCTCCATTTCTATAGTTTAATTACTGTTATGTCTGTTTTTGCTTAAGTTGGCATTCGGGCCTACCAGGCCCCAGTACCCAAGATGGAGTCTCCCCCGTGAACGTCACCATGTGAGCGCAATGACTTCTGCGCAGAATCGGATGGCTCTGGAGATCTCCAAAGGAACTAAGATCTGTGACACCGTGTTCCTTGTCAAGGATGAACATGTTTGGCTGCTAACTGACTATGCTGTGAGAACAGCAAAGACAATACAGAACTTGTACTGAAATGCCTTCTCTTCTTTTCAACATTACATTCGCAACTTTCGCATGGGAAGAAAAGGGATATTATACAATTTGCACCTTCCTATGCCAAGTCTCATGGAGAACCAGTTTACCCTGGGAAACTTTTAGAAAACTTGTAGATAACCCCAGACTGTCCAATCAGAACGTTTCTCTACCCCTAAATTTATTGCACATTGGCATGAAGTAAGAGGGGAAAAAGGGTATAAAATGCCCTCATCCGCCAAAGCGGGGTGGTCATCGGGCTGATCTTTCATGGCGTTGGGTCTGCATTGAGCTGGTGAAGATTTCCATGGTTTGCCTTGGGTTATTTTGATTTTGGGAAGTTATTTCGTCTGATGGTTTCATCTTTGCTGTGGGTCGGACAGTTTATCCCGGAGATTATACCAGAGAATGCGGATAATTCTCTGTTTCCTCAGAGGGGCGCCGACGTTTGCTAATTGGTAATTATTAAATGCACTTTCTAAATCTATGCTTATTTACCAAAGGTTCGATTTCTCTTTTAAATAAACTGAATTTATACTATGACCTGTAGTGCATAAATGCTAATACAGAGAAAATTATTATTAGATAAAACAAAAATTTAATTAATAAGAAATGAGTTTGTGGTTCTTTAATTGATTACCGAAAATAATCAAATGTTTCCTAGGCTTTAATTGCGTTTTAGCTGGTTCTAATTCATCATCAACCAGTCCAACTAATTGGTCCATCGACCAAGTAGTGGAGTGCCTTGATGTTAAGGTCAGGATCCGGTAGGTACATATGTATGAAATGTATATAATGTAAAGAAAATTAATCCCGATAGGTAACAAGGTACCCACATGTCCAGCGCTTTTTCTCCTGTGTACGGATTCGAATGAGACGCGTGTGTGTTGGTGTTATGGGCCCCACCAATGAATGAGTGTAGGGATGAGTTGTTGTGATTATGAATCTGTGACATAGGGAGAATATGTAAATGTTGCCCCTTGCGCTCCATCACAGCCCAGCTCTAAGGTTTGTGGGCAACTGTGGTGCATTATGGGATTACTTGTATACTTGGTCCTAACCAAAACAGTTTCAAACAAGGTTCAAAGTAGTTGATATTTTTCAAAACGTTTGTGGGAATGCAAAAACTTCATTTTTTTTTATAAATCCCAACTGTGAATGAGAACTGCTGTTTGTAACTTATATATGCAACATACCTGAGATAGCATATTTGGTGGTTACTCCTCTGTTATCACTTATTCCGCTCCCTTGCTTCATGTTCTCAGCACTATTGGAATCCAGAAGTTGTACTCCATGTGCATTTGCTTGTCTGGACGAAAGCTAAAATGTTTAAAATGGGTCATTAAATCTGGTAATATCTGAAAGGACAAAATATTTCTAATATTTTGACAACAATGTGTAAGAAAGCAGTTAAATCGTACACATATTCCTTTCTTGGGGTACCTTGGCTGCTTTCTAAACAAATGTTGAGATATATTGCGTTTTCAGATTTTTTTCTGTATTTGTATTTATTTAAGAATCAGGTTCTCTAACAAGTAACAATGAGCATAGTTTCACGTTGGTATCCAAGCACATACATTATGGAGTAGTACTATAAAACTGGTGATGTTAGTCAGTTAATACTGAACACCACAATGATGGTAGGTTACAGTCTTACAGATCGTGTTTAGCCCCATCATTCCTTAAGGCTAACGAGGTTAGTATTAGGTCTAATGGTGGATCTAAATACTAAAAGGAAGGATACAGAGTTAAATTTGTTGAGGAGGCAGTCCCAGTGGGGGAGGTGGTAGTACTTCAAAGGCCTTCAGCATGGATGGGACACAGGAAAGGTTGAGGTTTGCAGGTCTTATTGGTCATGCTGTGATGTAGCAGGGAGGTTCTGAGAGAGACCGTGAATGAAGTAACATGTATTGCCTTAAAGACAAGTATGAGGAGTTCAACGGGTGCCTTGTGTTTAGTAGAGATACTGTTGGCCTGGTGACAGACAACATAGGGCTAAGTTGGAGGAGGTCAAAAAGGTTGCAGGTAGCAAAAAGCATTAGCAAAACCAATAGGTATCGCCTTTGGGACTTAATGACTTTGTCAATGTTTTCCTGTCATACTGCACAGCATTCGCACATGCTACGGGGGCATGGCTAAATAAGGGGGAAAGCCTGTTACGAGGCCATCTTTTTTTCTCTTTATTTCCTGAACCGAGTTGAATCAGCAAATTAAAAAAACAAAATGCGTGACAGCATATTTTTTGATGCAAAAACAACAATTGATGGACAGAATGCAGAACAATGTCATACATTCACCCCAGTACAGAGATCTGGGCCTAAATCCATCGTTTTTTTGCTCACCATGCCATTCCAGTTTGAACCCAGCCATATGCAAATCAGTCTTGACCCTGTGCCTCATGGGAACAGTCCAGCCCGAATTGCCAAGCCAGGTCCTCCCTGGACTGGAAACAAGCATCCTAGGACCGGTTTCGGGGTTTCACCCCTCTTCAGCCAGGATAGCTTGATTCCAGTGGCATGGAGAGCACGGGACTCACGTCTGAGCATACCCGTCCCACTCGGGGTGACAAATGCAAAAACAACAATTGATGGACAGAATGCAGAACAATGTCATACATTCACCCCAGTACAGAGATCTGGGTCTAAATCCATCGTTTTTTTGCTCACCATGCCATTCCAGTTTGAACCCAGCCATATGCAAATCAGTCTTGACCCTGTGCCTCATGGGAACAGTCCAGCCCGAATTGCCAAGCCAGGTCCTCCCTGGACTGGAAACAAGCATCCTAGGACCGGTTTCGGGGTTTCACCCCTCTTCAGCCAGGATAGCTTGATTCCAGTGGCATGGAGAGCACAGGACTCACGTCTGCGCATACCCGTCCCACTCGGGGTGACAAATGCAAAAACAACAATTGATGGACAGAATGCAGAACAATGTCATACATTCACCCCAGTACAGAGATCTGGGCCAAAATCCATCGTTTTTTTGCTCACCATGCCATTCCAGTTTGAACCCAGCCATATGCAAATCAGTCTTGACCCTGTGCTTCATGGGAACAGTCCAGCCCGAATTGCCAAGCCAGGTCCTCCCTGGACTGTAAACAAGCATCCTAGGACCGGTTTCGGGGTTTCACCCCTCTTCAGCCAGGATAGCTTGATTCCAGTGGCATGGAGAGCACGGGACTCACGTCTGAGCATATTTTTTGAAGCAGGGGTGGGATGGTACCAACACTGGAGTGTTTGGGAGGCCAGATGTAGAGCAGGGTGGAGAGAAGAGCAGGGTGGAGAGGAGGGCACTGGTGGGGGAGAAGCAACACAGAAGGCAAAAGAGCTACATGGAGCGGGAGAAGCACTTGGGCGAGAAAGCAACGAGTGAGCCAACGAGTGGTAAGCAATGGGCTGGCTCCAAAGTCTTGAATGTTCTTAGCAACCCCCCACTACTGTTGTAGTAGGCAAAGCCTAAACATTATAGTTTTGCCCACAGGGAAGAACGAGAATACCAGGGCACACTAGTTATTTTTAAGAAATGCAAGCTTGCTTTTGACCGGTGACAGTGAAGTAGTATGCACTTTTATTGGATGTTAACTAGTGGTGGAGGTGACTATGTATGCCGGATTCAAACTGTACACTGAGATTTCTGCGAGGAACTGCAAGTGTGAGGGAAGAGGGTGCCACGATTCTTCAGTACGGCACAATTAAGCAGTCATCAAATTGCAGATGACCACGAGTTAGACAAGTTCTACATTGGAAATGGTGGGATGGAGAAAAGGAAGGAAAAGGAAAGGAGAACGAAAGGAAAAGAGAAGTCAAAGGGGAAAATAATGTCAATGAGGGAGGTGGTACTAGACTGAAAACAAGAGGCTCATTATCAAGCTTTGTTGGTCACTCACTTGTGGGTCAGTGGTCAGGGAGCTTGCTTTGAGCATCCAAATAGAAAAAAAACAACTGGAGAACTGTACTGAACAAGTCACGCTGCATTGTAAGGTGACAAACCACATCAAATGTTGCTGAGAGGTCACAAAAGATATGGACAGATGTTTATGAGGGGCTGTTGGGAGGAAACTGGAACGTGTGAGCAGTCTTGGTGGAGTGCAATTGGCAGACGGTAGGGGGTTAAATAAGTTATGGGTGATAGTTCAAAATGATACCAATGTGTGGTCTTTCCTTGGATTGGAATTACTCCGGATTAAAGTTTGGGGAAGGGGGTCAGAATGGGGCACAACAGAAGATAGAGTTTTAGCACCAAATTACAACATGGTTTGCCTTTTTCCAACCCCTTTACTACATACAAATTTAGCTAGATTTTCCCTGGAGACAACTGCGTGGGAATACAACTCTGCAGTGGGGTAATTCCAATTCAGGCAAAAACTCCTCTTTACCCTCGATCTCTGTTATTCTGACTTCAGATGTGGATTCTTAGAATATTGCATCCATGCTGTGTGAGAATGGTGTCATCGTGAGTGTTCTGTTGACACTGCGACTGGCCAGAACAGTAGAGCTGGTGAAGAAGATCTGGACCAAGAAAAGGGGGTGTCCTTGTTCCGGTTTTAAAAAAAACCTACACAGAACCTGTAATCTCTAGATTGTTTCTACAGTTTGCAGCATCTTATATGAATTAAACACGTGCAGGGGTAAAAATCAACAAAAAGCTGTGTACTTTTGAGGCTCTTAAGAACAAGTTACTTACCTTCGATAATGCTTTTGTGGTAAAGACTATCTAACTGCAGATTCCTCACCTTGTGAATTTCCTCTAGGTACCAGACCGGACCGGATGCGGAGAATTTTGATAGCAATTCTGTAGCATCCTGCACATCTCATGCTTCCATGACATGTTGCTAGGTGATTAGAATGTTAGGTGGTGATGTAAAGGACAGTTGATACCAAAGTCTTGACTTGAAGACAAGCAGCTTGTGGATGGGGTCTTTTATCTTGGATTAAACTTACAATCCACCAAATCTACATTGTCTTGGAAGTGGATTCTTACATTTGGCGACAGAAGATGGGATTACTTCGTTAATTCAAGGAAACAAGTTTAAAAGAAAAAAAAACAAGCATTGGCATAGCCAATAGGTCTCGCCTTTGGGACCTTATAAGTGTTTAGTTATGCAACAGTTGCATAACTAAATACTTATAAGGTCCCAAAAGCGAGATCTATTGGCTATGCCAAGCGGCCGTGCGGCCACGAAAGTGAAAGCGATCGCGATCACGATCAAACATCAAAGCGGCCGTGAGGCCAGGAAAGTGAAAGTAAAAGTAATCGCGGTAAAGCGCGGCGCGCGCGCCCGCGCACATGCACTGTAGCTCTAGGCTGGCCTGGTAGCACTTTTTGGAGCCCTCTCAATAAGTCTCGCCAGACCAGCGCATGCGCTGGGTCAGGCGAGACCTAAAAAGGACCTCAACACTACTTTCATCTCTGGTGAGAAAATCCTCCTTCACCTTGCTTGAAACAGGATATGGTGTTTTGGCTTTTATGTTCAGTTTTCCCGTGTGCTGCATTGGGGCTTTGAACCGTGATGGTCTTCTAAGGGATTGATATTTTTTTTTGCGACTATCTCGCATCATTTTCAATGGTTGTCCTTTGAGGATTTAATTTTGTAAAGATTCTAATGTTTTGGATGGTTTAAGAGTCTTTGGGAAGATGCACTCCGTCGTTAGCGTTTTTAAAATAACAGAAACGGAGACATTTACCGCATGATGTGTCTCGCGCTGTCATGGTTACTGCCCGTTACATGGTCTTAGCGGCATTCTTCCTCAGCCTGAAGTAAACCTTCTGCGCATGTGCGACAGCGTGACTACGCATTGGCGCACTGCGTAGGGAGCCGTCTGGCATCTATGTGGAACGCAAGATTGGAACGCACGCATAACAATCGCTCGCACTGCGCACCGCTGTGTGAAGCGGATTGAGGCTCGGGGAAGGCAAGGTTTTGTTCATGCTTCAGCAGTGATCTGCACACTTGGCAGAAGTGCGAGTCACGGCATACATCTTCATTTTTGGGGCAGTTCACGCATCGCGGATCACATCCTGTTCTCTCAGTGATCCGCACACTTCTTATTTGTTGGAAGGTATGTACAACTAACAGCGCGCTACGCTGTCCATGTTTCTGCGTTGTGGAGCGCTTCATCTTGAACGGTGACTGTCCTGCGTTACACGCTGCATGTTTCTATCAACACAGGCGAGAACAACGAGTCATTTAAAGAAAAAAATAAATAAAGGAAGGGAAAATGGAAGGAAGCATCACATGCTTTAGTATTTGTTTGCGTTTCACTTCAGTGATACGCACACTGTGAAGAGTAAATAAGACTTCTCAAGGAAAATATTTGTTTGCCTTTCACCTCAGTGATACGCACACTCTGAAGAATAAATAACACTTTTCAGGGAAAAATTTTAAACTTTGAAATTTCAACTGTGTTCAATTTTACCGATGTATGCACTGCATTGAAGGGTCATTTTGCTTGTACACTAATATTTTGATTTAAACTTGTCTTAGTAAAAATAGAAGAGGTGGGGAGTAGAAGGATTTAACGCTTGGATATGGTCAAAACGTAAAACAAGAGTGTTAGCGTGTCTTACAAAGGTCAAATAATAATTTGAAGTGTTAACATATTTGCGGGTTGATTTTCAATATGCAAAACGTAACTGCACCCCCTTTCTTTTTGTCTGCTCCTGGAGACCCACCAATTAAATGGCAGAAATGGCGAAAAGTGTTTGAGAGATATGCCAGGGTTTGCGGAGCCTCCTTGAGTGCCGAAAGAAAGACTGCATTACTACTTCACTGCTTGGGGTTGGAAGGTCAAGAGGTATTTGACCACCTTCCGGAATTAATTGATCGAAGTTTGAATGAGTATGAAATATGCATAGCCATGCTTGATAAACATTACCTGCCCAAGGTGAATACAATACTTGAAAGGTACCACTTTGGCAGGAGATCACAAATGGAAGATGAAAGCATTGAAAATTACATAACTGCCCTTAGGACGTTAGCTTCTTCGTGCAAGTTTGGTTCTACACTGGATGAACGTATTAGAGATCAGTTCATGTTAGGCTGTAACATTGAACGGGTTAGAGAAGAACTTTGGCAGAAGGATGAACCAAGCTTAGAAGATGTATTGGTCATTGCAAAAAGAATTGAACATTCCTTGAAGTGTGTAGAGGTTATCAAGAAGGATAGTGAAAAGAAGGAAAAAAATTCTGTACAAGTAATCAAAGAAAATCCTAAAGTTAACAGTGACAAAAAGGATTATATTAAGAAAGGTTCTCCTAATGGGATTGATGTGAAGTTTGGTCCTTCTAAAATGACGTGCTTTCGTTGTGGTAAACTAGGTCATTTGGCAAATGATAAGCAATACCCTGGTTGGAGAGCCACGTGTAGCAAATGGGAAAGAAAAGGTCATTTTACGATTGCGTGTAAAGGGAAAAATTATAAGGGCAAAGTTAATGAAATATACTATGATGTGGAGGATACTTGTGAATCTCTTAGTGAGGTTGACTGCGGTCAGATTCAAATCCACGTAGTTCAGAGTGAGGAAAATAAAAGCTGCCCGACTGATGAGATATGTGTTGAGGACAAAGCTACAAGAGTACTTTTTGACTCGGGTGCTAAGATCACCATAATTTCGAAAGATTTTTATGTAAAAGAAATCAAAAATAACATCAAAATGTATTCACCTGACATTAGATCCTTTGCCTATGGAGGTGAACCTATCAAGTTATTTGGGGTTTTCTGGGGTTTGATTGAATACAAAAACAGACTCACAAGTGGGAAAATTTATGTATCACAAAAAGGCGACAGCATTTTCAGCTGGTTTCACCAGAGAGACCTAGGTGTAATTTTAGATCCAAATTCTTCTCCACCTATTTTGTTAAAGGAAAATGTTATACCTACCTCTGTGACCAGTGTAGAGACGAGTATCGAGAACCACTTTACGTGTATGCTGACAGAACGCTTCCCCAAAGATTTTGGTAGCAGCCTAGGTTGTCTTAAAGGTTACACTCATCACATTCGCCTGATTGAAGGGGCCAACCCAGTTTGTTGTAGGGTAAGGAGTATTCCTGTAGCTGTCAAGGAAATGGTTCACAAGGAGTTAGAAAAATTGAAAAGAGAGGGTATTATTGAAGAAGTCGAAGCAACGCAATGGCTTGCTCCGGTTGTAGCCGCAAAGAAGGCTGATGGCTCTCTTCGGTTATGTGTGGACCTTAGAGAGTTGAACAAGTGCGTGGTGATTGACAAATACCCGTTACCAAAAATCGCAGACATGATGAGGCTGCTAAAAGGGGCAAATGTGTTTAGTACAATAGATCTCAGGTCTGCGTATCACCAAATCAAACTGGATGAGGGTTCTTAGGACTTAACGGCGTTTATCACGCCCTTTGGAACCTTTCGTTTCTTGAGACTACCGTTTGGGTTGGTCTCGGCGGCTTCAGTGTTTCAGAGGGCATTAGAATCTGTTTTGAAGGGACAACCTGGTGTCAGGGTATACCAAGATGATATCCTAGTTTTTGGTGTAGATGATAATGAGCACGATGAGAGAGTCTTACAAGTACTGAAGAGATTGGATGAGTCGGGCTTAACAGTTAAAGTTGAAAAATGCAAGTTCAAAAGAAGATCAATAGATTATTTGGGCCACACAATTGGAGATGGGGGTGTGTTACCTAAGGAAAGTTTAGTAACTGCCATTCGGAAGATGCCTTCTCCAAGCAATAAAGAGGAGTTGTTAAGTTTTCTAGGCATGGCCGAATTTTATAGTAAATTTGTGCAAAATTTTGCTTCCCTCTGTGTCTCTATGAGGACGTTGTTGCATAAAGGATGTGAGTTTGTGTGGGATGACAAATGTGAAAAGGAATTTTGTTTTCTCAAAAAGAAACTGGATTTAGCTCCTAAAGCAGTTTTGACCCTGAAAAGAAATCAGTGTTGGTGACCGATGCAAGCGTAAAAGGTTTAGGTGTGGTTTTGATGCAAAGGAATAATGGTGATGATGATGTGATCTTATTCTTGTCTAGGAGTTTAAGAGGTGCTGAAGTACCGTATTCAGTTATAGAGAGGGAAGCTCTAGCAGTGCACTGGTCTATAAAGAAACTACGAAATTTGCTTTGGGGAGGTAAATTTGAGGTCACAAGCCCTTATGCGAGGTATTCAAAAATAAGGGTATAGATGCGATCTCCAGCAGAATCACAAAGTGGGTAGTCGCATTACAAGACTATGACTTTGACATCAGGTAATTTTGATAGCAATTCCTTCACGTGTCAGTAGGTAGCATCGTGCATCTCTGCGTAGGATCCATCCTGCCCCAGATGCGCCATCAGGGCCACTATTATCTGGGCCACTCCTGCGCACACACTTCAGTTCTATGTCAGGACCCGGAGGCGAGGATACGGCATTTCTTTCTTCTTTATTTTAAGTACAGTAGCCACTTCAAAGTTGTAAACATAAAAAAACAGGACTTCATTTCCCAAGAACCAAAGGGAAACCATGAAGTTCAACAGTAAACATGATCCACCAATTTGGAGCCATAAGTTCCATGAACTTTTCGTATCCCTCGTCGGATTCCCTCTTACTTCGCTGCTGCAGCCAGTGTCAGATAAGTGTGGACACTGTCTCCCTTTTACTATTTTTCGTTCTGACCTAATTGGCAAATTCACTGTTGGTTTACTGCTGTTTGTTCGTGCCAGGTCTGAGAGGCTTCCGCTACACTACAGCGGGTGAGGGAACGAGTTGTCGCTCCTTTGCAAGCGCATGCTTAATTGCTCTGTTTTCCAGGGATCGGAGTGCGCAGAAGTCCGGCGACCGCTAGAGGGCGCGCCTCCACTGTACTCTCCTTCACGAGCAGCACGGGCAGAGAACGCATCAGTTAAAGCCTCAGCCGAGCATCTCCGCCCACGTTAGCAAATTGATCCTGTCGATCCTGGCCGCCTGGAGCGCTGACAACCCAGCGGGGTAAGACTGGAGAGCTCGGTCTCTGCTGAGTTTAGTGCAGACAAGCCCACGCTGTGAGGAACCGCCTGTGTGAATTAAGGGCGTTAGTCTGTATTTAAGCGCCATTAACCCTGCAGTGACAGGGCAGGGCTGTGGGCCTGGGTTACTTTCATGAACAAAGGCCTGTTTCTCCAGCTTTGCAGATTCGTGAACAGGTGCAGCACTCTTACAGTGAGTGATTTATGTTTCATGGCCTCTCCCTCAGTGTTTTTTCTCTCCCTCTTACCTTGTGGTTGGCCACCTTCACTGACCTTTTCCTCCTGCTGCTCCCTAGGGCTGGGATACATACCTCATGGAGGATTTTGAAGGCTACTATGAAGAAGAGAAGGACGTCCAGTATTTACTGGTCACAGATGATTTCTGTAATGCGGTGGACACCTCTATTGTCAAGGGGGTCTCGGGAGCAGTGGCCCCTCTAGAGAAGAGACTGCTTGACTTGGCACAACAATGCCTTCCACTGCTCACCCCGAGGGAAGACCTTCCCAGGCCTTCGGCCCCTAAACCCCCGCCAACGCCCTTACCCCAAGGGGGTAGAACTGGATGCCTTCAAAAAGCTTAAACAAGCGTTCCTGGACACTAGGCCTCCTACACTGCCAGTGGAGGTGCTGCTGACCTCCCACCATCAGATGGATCGGGCGGGGAGCTTCCCCTCAGCCTTCAGATGATTCCCCTACAAGATCGGACAGTGAGTCGGAACATCATCGGTCATGGCGCCCTTCTCCCTCTCTACCCTCGGAGGCTCCCCGGGAGACCCAATCAGACCTTTTGGGCCTGGAGGGGCTCTTGCATCCTCACTCCTCTGAGTGGGTTCCTTGTGGAAATGTGGCCAAATATGAGGACGGTAGACTGCGTAAGCCTTTGGACCAGGAGGTCTATTCCTGCGTGAGGGTAGAGTGCCCTCGGCCTTCGTTGGAGGGTAAGGTGGTAGTCACGCCAAAAATTGATGCTCGGATGCTGAAAACTTTTTGACCTAAATATATTAAAAACCCCAAGAAGGGCATCGATCGGCCTTGGCGGGCTTGCCAAGACAAACTTTTAGATATCACAGGCCCCCTCATTAAAATCTTTGATATGGAAGAGGACGCAAAAGCGTCCTGGGCCTTGATCCAGCCAGATGCCCTCTCTAGTTGGACTCAGAGAGCAATCATTTTCTTGGGTAATGGCAATTGCGCCATCTCGACTGAGAGGCAAAGGTCTCTGCTCATTAAGTTAAGACTCCAAAAGTGGGGGAGTTAGCCACATCAGAGGCGGGGATGGTGGCTCAGGGTGGGCTCTTTGGTTATCTCTTCATCAAGGAGCTCACTAAATGTGTTTCCACCTTCAACTCCCGGGACAAAGCCAAGTCAACCGTGAAGCACATTATTAATGCACATGTTTTCTCTGGGGCCTCCATGGTAGGGGGCGCTCGGCTGGCTGTTACTCTCAACTCGCCTCAGGCAGAGGCCAACCTTCACAGAGAGGCCAGTGGCAGGACTCGGCACACTTCGGAGGATTCTACCAGACTACGGGCCGAGTCCGCCACAGAGGACAACACACCGGCCCGAAAGGGGGCAGTATCAACACATCTCATGGTGAGTTCATTAATTCTCTTGTGCTTTTGCTTGGGGGTCGGTTAGCACAATTCCTGAGCAACCCTTACGGCCGATGCCTAGGTGCTACAGATAGTGCAGGGGTTCCACATAGAGTTCGCCCACCTAACTGGTCCTGCCCGTCAGCTCCAATTGTCTGGACAGGAGGCCAGGCTTATCCAGCAAGAGGTGTAGGAATTGTTAGGGCAATTTGCCTTTCATTACGCACCCAGCAGGTTTGTTGAGCGATCTGTTCCTTGTGCAGAAACAGGACGGAGGCCATCGACCGGTGATAAATCTCCAGGAAATCAACGAGTGGCTGGTTTACAGCCAGTTCAAGATGGAAGGGATCCATCTGCTTCGGGACTTACTTCGTCTCAACCAACGTCTGGATGGTCCGGTTGGACCTCAAGGACACGTACCCGACGGACCCGATCTTTCCATGCATTGTAAGTTTTTTCAGTTCCAATGGAGAGATGAAACTTTCAAGTTCACCACACTTCCCTTCGACCTGTTCTCAGCTCCTTGGTGCTTCACCAACGTCCTGCATCTGGTGGTGGAGCACCTGAGGGCGCAGGGTATACAGATGCTTGTACTCCTGGATGCAATACTGTTCATGAACCAGTGCCCACGGGCTTAATCTCGCCAATTGCGGTCCGCGTGGAGCTACTTCAGTCTCTGGGGTTTGTAATCAACCAGCCAAGTCCAGCCTCACTCCCTCTCACTTGATCACACTTTTAGGAATTGTGATCGATTCGGCAGGAGCCACTTTGAGTCTACCTTCCAGGAAGATAACGAAAATTCAACACAAGGTTTGAAAGTTGCTACAGAAACATCAATCCTCCCTGTGCAGCATTGCCAGGATGGTCAGCCTCTTGTTGGCCTCAATACAGACCACATTTCCGGGCCCCCTGCATTTTCAAGTCTTGCAGAGGCTCAAGGCATCCCATCTGCGAAGGGGCCTGTCATACCCTCAACGGGTGCCTTTGTCGAAAGAGGCCAAGGAGGAGCTCAATTGGTGGCTATCCCACATGAAGGAATGGAACGGGCGTATCATCTTTGGCTCCCAACCGGATCTCATGCTTAAGTCAGATGCCAGCGGTTCAGGCTGGGGAGCTCATAGTGGCGAATTCACCACTGGCGGCGGATGGTCCGTCACAAAGCAATCTCTTCACATCAACTGCCCAGAGTTGATGGCAGGTTCCTTTGTGGTCTGGTGTTGGACCAAGGACCGGGTGCATTCATGTGTCCTTCTCCAGATGGACAAGGTGGCAGCAGTATGCTACATCAATTATCTAAGGGGGGTCGCGCTCGAAGGCCTTAGGGGACCATACCAAGAGCTTCTGGGAATATTGTCTTGAGCACCAGGTCTCGGTGACAGCGGAACACCTCCCAGGGCTGGATGACCAGGTGGCAGACGTGCACTCCCACTACCTTCGGGATTCCAGCCTGTGGAAATTGTTTCCCCGCGTGTTTCAAACTCTGTCGGTTCTCTGGGGCTCCTTCACAAACAACCTCTTCGCATCCTGCTTCCCAGGTACTTAAGCTGGAGACTGGATCCGGGAGCGGCGACCACTGATGACTTTCTCCAGGATTGGGCAGCCGAATGGGGTTATGCCTTTCCCCCCTTCGCCATGATCATGAGGTTGATGAATCAGGTGCGAGAAAGAAGGCAGACTTGCTGCTGATTACCCTGGTATGGAAGTCGCGAGTGTGGTTTCCAGTTCTGATGGAACTTTCCCGGGCTTCACCAACCCATCTACCCCCGTTGCCTCATCTCCGGAGCGATCCGACCGGCAGTCCTCACACTCTGGTGACAAGCGACTCCCTTCCATTCATGGCGTGGAGGATTACCGATCTCGATGGTAAGTTACTGACCTTTCGAGAAACGCTGCAGACCACCTCTCTCAAACTTGGACAGACGGAACAATTAAGAGATACCGATCGGCCTGGTCTCGTTGGATAGGCTGGTGTCTGAGACGAAATCTGGATCCCATGGGGATAGATGTTGCCCACGTCATAAATTTCCTGGCTTCTCTCGCCTCGGAGGGTAAGGGGTACTGCACCGTTAATACCTTTTGGTCAGCATTCTCAGCAGGTCATGCTAATGTGGTGAATCTTTCAGTGGGGGAACACCGGCTGGTCAGGAAGCGGCCACGCGGCATTCGGCTGTCCCTCCCACCAGAACCAAGGCATTCTGTCCTTTGGGATGGGAATAAGGTCTTAAATTTTGTTCTCAGGATGGCCTAGCAATAAGTACCTCTCACGTAAGCAGTTGTGAGCTAAGCTGGCTATATTGCTGTGTTTGATATCTTGCAGAAGAGTGTCGGACGTCAGGGCCCTAGATCTCACGGTTCGCTCCTTCACTCCTGATGGGGTCACTCTCTATATGACGCATCGTACCCAGTCCCAGTCTCAGGTGATTTCTTACCCGGCCTTCCCAGATGTGCCCAAATTGTGCATGGAGAAGTGTATTAAAGCCTATGAATTGATGATGGATGAATTGCGACCTAATGGAAACGGCAATTGTTGTTTGCTTTGAAGAAACCTTTTAAGGCAGTGTCATCTCCGACCATAGCCAGATGGGTCCGATGGCTTATGTCCGAGGTGGGTATTGACACCAAAGTTTTTGGTGCGCACTCAACACGAGGCGCAATGGCTTTGAAAGCTTTTGTTTTGGGATCTCGCTTGGAGGACATTCTGAATGCAGCAGACTGGTCGTAAGATTCAACTTCAAAAGGTTTGATTTTAAACCAGTCAAAGCTTTTGTTTTGGGATCTCGCTTGGAGGACATTCTGAATGCAGCAGACTGGTCGTAAGATTCAACTTCAAAAGGTTTGATTTTAAACCACTCTCCCCCATTGCGACTCTAGTGGTGGACAAGCTTTGAACTTGCCTAATCCTTGCCTCCGGGTCCTGACATAGAATGAAATATGTCCTAACCTTTGTAACGGAAAGTTCCAATTCAATTAAGGACTCAAAAGTGAGGGTCAGCCCACCCATGGATAAATCATGACCTGCCCAGGTTATCGGATATTCGTCTAAGTGTAATTTAAAAAAAATCTGGTTTCTCTGTAAATGATTGTTGATTAAGAAGGTTGCTGGTGTTATAAGCCATCGTATTCTCCCAGAGTCACAAGTGTCTCTGCTCTTCGGTTCGGAGCCATCGAAGCAGGAGTAAGGATCTTTCACTGTCGGCTTGGTTGCAGGAAGAAAGAGGGAATCCGACGATGTACAAGACCAGTTCATGGGACTGACATTTCCAAATTGGTGGATCATGTTTACTGTTGAACTTCATGGTTTCCCTTTGGTTCATGGGAAATGAAGTCCTGTTTTTGAAGTTTACAAGTTTGAAATGGCTGCTGTACTTAAAATAAAGAAGAAAGAAATGCATAATCCTCGCCTCCGAGTTCTTAATAGAATCTAAACTTTCCGTTACGAAGGTTAGGACATTTTCCATTTCTATCTGATCTCTGTACATGCCGTTGGACGAAATTTCTATAGAAATCAAAATATGCCAGTGTGCACATCCTTAGATTGAGATCTTATTAATGGACTGTATGAATACATTCCATATGATGGGGAAGACGGTGGGTTGGTGAGGAATTTGCTGTTAGTCTCTCTACCACAAAAGGTGTTACTGAAGATAAGTAATTTGTTCTTCTGATAGAGACTTCTAACTGCATATTCCTCAGTTTGTGAATAGATACCAAAGCAGTACCTCCCCAAGTGGTAAGTCTGTGGAATGGGCCAGAAATCCTGCAGGACAGATCAGGCGAGGTGCCCATCCTGCTGGACCTGACTGTCCTATGAGAATGTGTGGCAGGATGTCCATGTAGTCTGGCAGATGTCCATGATTGGCAATCCAGCACAGTGGAAGCAGTCTTCGCTTTGGAGGAGAATGAGCGCACAAACCTTTAGAGACTGTTTTTTGGCCAGCCAAACTTAATACATAAAACAACCCATAGAGATATGGGCCTCTTTTGCAAAGCCTTCATCTGTAAATGTAAAAACTGAGGGCCCTCATACAGTCAAAATGGTGTAGCCATTCCTCCTCCTTATTGGGTTGAAGTTGAGCGTAGGAAGTTGGCAAGGTGATGGACTGCCTAATGCATCAGGGCATAACTACCTTACATAGGATTGTTGCTTTCGTCCAGAGGATTCATTTGTCAGGGTATAGCGATGTGTAAGACAGTTGGATTGACAGAGCCTGGCGTTCACTCACCCGCCTTGCAGATGTAAAGTAGATGAGGGTGGTCAACAAATGTAGAGGACAGCTGTGCATCAGTTCAAATGGAGTGCACATCTAGCAAGTGAGCCCTAAATTAAGGTCCCAGAGCATCATAATAAAAGGTATTGGCAGGAAGATGGGGATTAGCCCTTTTAAGAAACGCATCACAAAAGGTGATTTGAAAAGTGATGGCTGATTCTGACAAAGATTTAAAGGGCTGAAAGATTTCCTTTAACTGTTGCCACCGTGAGGCCTTGCTAAGCTAAAGACAGCAAAACAATAATGTTATGTTAATGGGTGACTTGTATAGCGCACGGCTACTCCAAGGAGTGTCCCGGCGCTTTCTGACCCATTACTGAGAAAAGAAAAAAGAGAACAGAAACATAACAGAATTACTGATTAAAAAGCCAGGTTTTCAAGGCCTTTCTAAAGGCAAACAGGTTGGGAATAAGACGGAGATCAACAGGAAGGGAGTTCCATAGTTTGGGAGCGAGATATTTAAAGGAACGTCCACCAATTCTGACTTTCCTAATAGGAGGCACCATTGCCAGGCCAAGATTTTCCGACCGGAGAGATCTGGAGGGTTTGTAAAAAGAAAGCCGTTTCTGAATGTAGGAGGCCCCCACCAAATGGAGTGCCTTATGGGCCAGTGTAAGAGCTTTGAATGTGATTCGCTTCTTGATCGGAAGCCAGTGAAGGGAGGAAAGCAACTCAGATGATCTGGCTTGCCGGGGTAGGCCGAAGATGGCTCTTGCCGCTGAATTATGTACAACCTGGAGTTTATGCAAGAGATAGTCCGGCAAACCCAGGTAGAGGACATTCGAATAATCAAGCCTGGAACAGATCAGAGCTTGTACTGTCAGCTTCCTGTGGGCTAAAGGGAGCAAAGGAAGGAATTTACGCATCATTTTAAGTAGACCAAAACAGGTACCCGTGAGACCTGTGATCTGTGTTTTCAGAGCCAGGGTGTTATCGATTTTGACCCCAAGGTTTTTAGCGACCAAAGAGGAAGAGGAAGGGGGGGACATGCAAACCGGCCACCATTCCTGCCAGGGCGGTTCTGCGTGACAGCCGAAGAAGAGCACCTCGGATTTATCCGGGTTGCACTTAAGGCTGCTCCGCTGAAACCAGTTGAAGACAGCCCCAAGGCAGCCACGGATGCTCTCCCCGTCAAACTCCATGCCCTTCTTGCAGGTGAAGAGGAGCTGGGTGTCGTCAGCGTATGATATGATCTGGGCACCCATCGACTCCGCCAGTATCGCCAATGGAGTCATGAAGATGTTAAAAAGGGTCGGGCTCAGCACCGATCCTTGAGGGACTCCGACATTCATAGGCGGCACCTCGGCGGAGTACGGGGGGGCCCAGACCACTTGTCGACGCCCCGCTAGGTAAGATCTCAGCCAGCTCAACACCGTCCCTCTGAGACCGATCTCGTGAAGTCTTCTCAAGAGGGCCTCTTGACAACTTCAGACAACTTTGCATTCAAAGCTTGGATGTTACTGGGGGAGCCCCAGGCAACAAACTATTCCTATCATCCTGCATACACCGTTTTGGTGGATGGAAGCCTGACTGCCATGATGATACCTACCATTTCAGGAGAGAGATCAAAAAACAATCATTAAAAAAAGTGAACCGCAATTTCAATGCTCCACAGTTTCATAGAGGACTCTCTTGAAGACATTCATGTAATCAACCCTAACGCAGTGTGTTCTCTCCACAGTGATGTCATTGATAGCATCATCATGGGGTCTATTTCACTTGAATGTCCCGTTCTCCAAGTGAAAAACCATCCTCCTTCCTGGAGGATAATTGCCCATATGAAGACAGTGGTGTCATGTGGCTATATAAAAATTATCTCCAAACCCAGAGAACATATTTATTAGAGAATAGATAAAAACGGGATAAGGATAAAAGAAAAGGCGAACACATCTGGTGATAGGGTCAGGTCAACATGTTTCAGCCGCGTGTAGCTCCTACGGGTCTAAGGCTTTCATCAGGACTGAGTAAAAGATTTAACTTTTTTTTTTAAGTTTTATATAGCGCTAGCTTGACCCATAGGTATCAGAGCGCTTTACATACATACTGTAAAGAAAAACAGACGGAAATTACATTACAAAGTAGGCAGGCAGTAAGGAAGCAAAACCAGGGATAGAAAAAATACAGCATGGAAGATAAGGTGGTTAACACAGTTCGGTCACCAACTATCCTTGAATGTTAAGAGAGAGGAGTAAACTCGGATATTGAAGTCTAGGTTAGATGACGTTGGTCAGGAAAGTATTTGTTAAGGAGATGGATTTTCAGGTCCCTTTTGAAACAGGAGAAGGAGGGGTTGCATCTGAGGACTCTAGGGAGAGCGTTCCACATACTGGGAGCGTTGCCAGAGAACGATCGGTATTGTGTGGTTTTCTTTTTCAGTTTCGGAGGAATAAGAAGGAGTGAATTGGAGCTTCTCAGCGTTCTGGATTGACCTGCTCTTACCAGTTTGTTGTTCAGGTAGTTAGGGGCCGGAGAGTGAAGGGTTTTGTGTGTGATGCAGGCCAGTTTGTAAATCCACCTCCCTTCCATGGGGAGCCTGTTGAGGGAGTCGAGAGCTGAAGTGATGTGTTCAAATCTTTTTACTCCGGATACGAGTCGAGCGGCCATGTTCAACACTGCCCTTAGAGGGGCTAGGTGAGCTTTTGGAGTCCCCGTTAGGATGGCGTTCCCGTAGTCGATTTTAGAGAGAACTAGGGATTGGACTACTGTCTTGAGGTCATCATGGGGAAGAAAAGGTTTCAATTTCTTGAGGTGTTTCAGAGAGAAAAGAGCACTTTTTGCAGAGTTTTTGATGTGGGTCTCCATAGATAAGTTCTTGTCAAGGGTGATGCCTAGAGTCGGATAGGACGATGGGGCAGTTTAGGGTGACCAGATTCTTGAGCCACTCTTGGATTGGATGATGGTTGCTTTTTGAAGAGAATAGGATTAGTTCTGTTTTATCTGGGTTGAGCTTTAAGTGGTTAGCGTTGAACCAAGTTTGGATCTCGGTTAGAGTGGCATGGAGGTGTTGGATGTCGCTGGGAAACTTGATTTTGAAATAGATTTGGGTGTCATCCGCGTAAAGGTGGTAATTAACTCCAGCTTTTTTCAAGATGATTGTGAGAGGCTCCATGAAAAGATTGACGAGGGCCGGGGAGAGGATTGAGCCTTGCGGGACCCCAAGTGTGACTTTTGTTGGCTTCGAGAGACAGGAGTTGATTTTAATTTGTTGCGAGCGGTGTTGAAGGAAGGAGGTGAACCATTTTAGTACTGTGCCTTTGATGCCGGAGCGCTTCGACAAGGTCTCCAGAAGCGCTAGATGATTTACTGTGTCGAATGCCGCAGATAGGTCAATAAGGATGAGTAGGCAGGCATCACCTTCATCTAAAGCCTTGTGAATATCGTCAGAGACGTTGAGCATAGCTGTTTCTGTGCTACAGCCTTTCCTGAATCCTGATTGAAAGGTGTCGAGGAGGTTGAACTCATCAATGTGTTTGTTGAGTTGGTGGAGAACGCATTTCTCCAATGTTTTTGCAAGGAATGGGAGGTTGGAGATAGGTCTGAGGTTGTTGAGATCATTAGGGTCGGCCCCTGGTTTTTTGAGAATGGGTGTGATTTGTCCAAGTTGAAGGGAGTCTGGGACACAGCCTGAGGGGAGAGAGGCGATGATTTTTGTACAGAAAGGGGAAATGGTGTGGTTAAGTTCTTTTATGATTGTGGATGGGATGGGGTCCATAGTGTGGGAGGAAGGTTTTAGGTTAGAAATTATACTGAAAACCTAATTTTCCGACATTAGCTCAAAGTCGGACCAATGCGCATTGTTTTTTAGATGGAGGCAGACCTGATTGTCCTTGGTAAGAACTCTTTCTGAATGATCAGGGGTGGTTAGGGTGGGGCAGATTAAGAGGGAAGGAGGGTTAGAGGTTTGAATGAAGGATTGATCAATTTGAGACTTTATTAGTGAAGAAGGTGGCAATTTCTTCACAACGCTCATTGGTGGCTTTGATTTCTTGAGAACGAGTGCAGTTAGTTTGGCTTTTGACAATGTTGAAGAGTTCTCTCAGTCTGTTTTTCACCAGATCTAGTTGGCTGCGGAAGAAAGGCGTCTTTTCACTGAAAATTCGTTTTTTGTATGCTTGCCGAGCAGATCTAATTTGCGCTAGGTGTAAGGTCGAGGGGTTTAGTCTCCAAGACCTTTCAGTTTGTCTGAGTTGACGCCTTTCCTCATTCAGATCCATGTTAAACCAGGGTTTAGATTTGGTTCGCCTCAATTGTTTGAGAGGAGCAACTTGGTCTATAACCTCTGTCATTTTTGAGTTAAAGTGTGTAGTGAGGTCATCAGCCGTCGATGATGAAGGTTGGAGTTGAAGATGGGCATGAATCCTGGATTCAAGTTCGGATAAAGGGATTGCTTTGATATTTCTGGTCCAGTGTTTAGGTTTGTCATCACAAATAGGTTGGTGGAAGACAAGTGCATTAATCTTGAACAGAATGAGGTGGTGGTCGGACCAGTCAATGGGCGAAATCACTCTCAGAGATGATCGCATCCAGTGTTGCACCTATGATGTGAGTTGGTTTATTGCAGAGTCGTTTGAGGTTATATATTTCAAGTAGGTTGGATAGGTTCTGGGCAGTGGAGTCTTCTGGGTCGTTCCAGTGGATATTGAGGTCACCCAGGAACACGTCTTTAGTGTCTGTCATGGAGAACCGTGATATTAGGTCTGTTAGTTCTTCGGGGAAAAGGGTACGCTCTCCAGGAGGATGGTAGATGGTGTGGAATTTGATGGGTGAGGTGCCCTTGGCAGTGAGTTCGACACCCAGGTATTCAAACGATAGGTATTCTGCAGGTTTAAGTTTGGTAGTCTGTATTCCTGCCTTGTGGATGATGGCTAGTCCTCCCCCCGTTTTGATCGGTCTGTCTTGTCTGATGATGGAGAATGTCAAGAATGGGGGTGGAGTGGACATTGAGCCAGGATTCAGTGAGGAAAGCGATGTCAATTTCTTCAGCGAGTAGAGCTTCAGCAATGTCTGTGGCGTGTTGTACTGCTGATCTGCAGTTGAGGAGCATGCAAGAGAGAGGACGGGGAGCCTCGATGATGGGGGGAGTAAGGTGGATAGAGGAGTATTGAGCAGGAGGTCTAGGTGAGTGAACGTTTTTAGGGATTCTGTTAGTGCCGATAATACCCGGGATGGGGAAAGGGGCTGACTTCTGGCTCAAAGCAAGGTAAGAGTCGTTGATCTCATCAGGTTTTGGTATCAAAAAGGGTTGGCGATCCCGGTTGGGTCGATGTGCCTGACTCGCTGACGGACTGGAGGGACGAAGGGGGCACTGTGGGGCCAAGGGAGCGGTATTGAGTGGGGTGGGAGGAAATCTACCCGGGGAGAGGGAGCACGGCGGCTTGGTCCTGTTGAGAAGATCTTGTTGTAAGTATAGGAAATCAGCAGCAAGGGAGTTAATTTCCAGCTCCATTCTGTTCAGTTGCTGTGCTATTGAGCTGAAAAAGTTTAAGGTTGTAGGCAGGGGCCGAGAATGACTTGGGTCTTTGGAGGGAGAGGGGACAGGGGTCGGGATTGGATGAAATCAGAGGGATTAGGAGAGGGGAGAGGTTGGACGCGGGGAGCCGGATTAGTATTGCTCCCATTCAAGGAGTTCAAAGGAGGAGTAGAGGGTCTACTGTCCAAGTGAGGAGGGAGAGAAATTCTAGGTAAGAAGTCAGAGTTCCGGGGAATGTCAATGAGATTAGCGGTGGAGGCAGGTTGTGTATGTGGGTGTGCGACGGTGGAGGGGGAGCGTGTAGTGATAATAGGGGGAAACAAATTTATAGGATTGGTGACGACATTGGCCATGGGGATGTCACGGGGGATGTCAGTGAGGTAATCGGTGGAGACCGGTTGTGTCTGTGGATGTGGGACATCGGAGGGGGAGTGTGCAGTGGTAGTAGGGGGAGAGTGACCACTGGATTGGAGATGACGTTGGACATGGGGGAAGTAAGGGTCGGGGTAAAAGGGTCTATGTTGGAGGAAGAGGTAGTTTGTGAGGGAGGGTTCAGATTATCAGGGGTCAAGCGGAGAATGCCTGTGTGGATTTCGGTCGCGGGAGGGCAGAGGTTAGAGTTCGAGCTGTCAAGATCTAGATCGGTCTTGTGGTGTTTGTTAATTGTGAGTTTGTTGTTCCTGGTGTGCTCAGTAGATTTAATAGTTGTGGGTGTTTGGCGGTGGAGAGTAATGATAGGGGTAGTGTGATTATAGTGAGTGATGGTGGATATCCATGAGTTGAAGACAGGTTCTTCAGGGCAGGGAGAATGGATCAGTTCCACGTTATTAGTAAGTGTGATGGTGGGTTGGGGAGATATGGTTTGACGGATCAGTTGAGTTAACGAGGAAAGAAGTGTGGGGAAGTGGCGGTCAAAAGTGGTGAGGTGTGAGTCGGTGGCCTGTATGAGAATGGTTCCAGTTCTGTAGATGGAGATGGTGAGTTCCCCTTTGAAGGTCGGGGAGATGGTAGTGGAGATTTTTTCACCATAGGGAATGATTATTGACTTGGCGACTTGAAGGTGAAGAGAGAAGGTGGTTTTCCATTTAGCCGTAGAAAATGAAGTTAGTTTTCGTGTTGCCGTTGGACGCTTGTGGTAGTTATCTACAATGAGTGTTTCCGGGTGTTGTTTTAGAGTACTATGCTTTAAGTTCTTTTTTGCATTACTGGTCATTTTGTCTGGGTAGTTAATGGACCAGGAGTTGGGTCCGTAGCGCACAAGATTCGAGTTCCGGGTGGGGTTAGGTAGGAGCCTGAGAAAGGTGCTCCCGCTTTTGCCATCTGATTGCAAATCTACAGTGGTAACAGCCTTGATTATGTCACGTCTCGACTACTGTAATGGTCTCTATCTGAACATGCAGGAGGGTAACTTACGTAAACTCCAAATGCTCCAGAATTCAGCAGCCAGGCTGCTTACGGGAACTTCGAGGTCTGTCCCGACTTCCGGCTTAATGAGAAAACTTCACTGGTTGCCTGTAAAAAAGCGAATTGTCTTCAAATCCCTTTGTCTAGTTTTTCGCGCTCTTCAGAATACAGGTTCTCTACATCTGAGACAACAATTTCGCTGGTATGTTCCGGCAAGATCTTTGCGCTCCTTAGGAGCAAAACTTATTATTCTCCCCATCATAAGGAAAGCCAGATGGGGCGGTAGAAGTTTTGTCGCAGGGGCGGCTAGGGCTTGGAATGAGCTTCCTTTTAATCTGAGAAATTCCAAGGATCTTTTATCCTTTAGGAAAGCACTTAAAACATGGCTTTTCTGATTCTTTTTCATCTTTTTGGGTGTTGGGAGAACTACAGCAAGCGCCGGGACACCCTAGGGTAGCTGTGCCCTATATAAGTTCCACTAACATAACATAACATAACGGTAGAAATTCCGAGATACAATCAGGACTCAGGCCAAAGAAGAAATGCCGAGGCACAGTCCGGAATCAAGCATAAGGCAGGGTGGTAGTTATCATACAATTATATGCAGTATATACATTAAACTTTAAAGTGCCATATTAACTGCAGTGTAAAACATTTATAGCAGTGTAGCTCCTAAATCACAAGAGGTCAGGGCCCCACCAACCATGTTTTACAGTATCTGCTGTGCCTTCAGGGGGGTGAGGGTGCAGTGCAGGCCCCAGCCCCTCAAGCCTGGGCGAGAACCTCAAGCGAACTCCAGGTCCGCACCTGGACCAAGTCTCGTCAGGCACTCCAGCCAGCCGAGCCCTCACCCATCGGCAGTGCCACCTGGGCCACACTCGAAAACAAAGGCCCAGCCTCACCTTGAGCCGCAGTCACCACCAAGTTTGAGGTTATCTCTGTAAGTACAGAAACGTACATATGTCTTGTTTAGGTCGTAATTTGGACATCTCAATGTTAGAGGCCCAATATGTTGCCTAGAAATATAAAAACAAAAAATAAATAAGCGGAACAGAATGATCATTACAAGGAAAGGGGGATAATAGGCTCAGCATCCTTCAGTTCTTTATTATACTGTCCTCCTTAATGACCCAGTGTAAAGATGCTAAGAAACACTATTTGGATGTTTTACATGTGGAGCAGTCAAGTCTATTTGGCATACATACTAAGAAGGACTCAATCAAAATCTATTGTGAACGTGAATGGAAAAAGGTAACATCGATATATAGTGTGATCTCGTCGAGAAGAGGGAACATGCAAGTAAGTAACTGAATACACATGCACACAAATTATATCTTCTTGTTGGAATACGTAACGCTTCATGGGGTTAGAGAGAACCTGAGGGGTCCGTTCACATCTAAATCATAAGAAAAATAGACAAAACAGAAGATGGCGGTTTCATAACTAAAGAACTCCCTGACCAGGTATGGCTTCCCGGCGGCATCCATACCCTCGGTGGCCCATCCACTTTGTTTTTCATGTCGAGGCGCTATGGACATTGGGGGCTCGTCCTAACATGATCCTGCACCATACTGTCGTCGCAGAGCAGTGTAATTCCCTGCTCCTGACTCAAGATGGCGGATCTTTGTTATGCCTAGCAATGCTTGTTAGGTGGGTAAACGTTCTGTATGTAGTCATAATGGTCTGATGTCAAGGGGTTCTATGAGAAGACAGTTGGGATCTTGTTAGCACTGGATGTGTTGAGCGGTGGCTCGTTGAACCTACAATAAAACTTGTTTTTTTATAACAAGTCTGTGGAGAATCCTATTATTTTAATAGTCTACAACATATTTTTGGCGACGAGCGGGCGAGCCATCGTAAGGGACCTTACACAGTGAACTGTTTTGGATCCGATCCGGTGTGCTGACACATGACGAACAGCTGATGGGGAAGGAATCTCTATGCGCTGTGGTGTTACTAGACTAACGAGTCAGAGTTGTCCATTCCTGCAACAACCACGAGATAATAACGCTGTTGTGAAGTCTTACTCCCCAACGACACGGTTTCCAAAGTGGGGAGCCGTAACGCTTTGCGGAACACTTGTGTGCAAGTGTGAACTACCTACGAGGCAGCTCCTGTGCAAGTGAGGACTACCGACGTATCAGCTCCAGTTCCGTCTATTTTTTTTTCTTGAAAAAAGGAAAGGAATACCTGGCTGTGAGGAGTTGATGCAGATCGAAGAGCTGGTGAGCCGTTGGAGTGCCTGAGGTTGTTTCCCGACGAGCGCTGTGGAGGAATGATGACGTACTAGAATTGTACGCAACGTATTGGTGGAAGCTTGGTGGGCAGCAGCCTATCACGGATGAGAACGTTTCCGCAGCAGCAGCCTATCGCGGATGAGAACGTTTCCGCAGCAACGCAGCAAACACGTCAGTTTCCTGTGAGGAAATCAAAGCGGCGCTGAGTCCGGTTCCTGTTTACTTTGTTTACGACACGCCAAGACTGGATTAGCTGTTGGAGTATCGGCTTGTGACAGTTGACTACTAAACTGATTTAGGAGGCAGTGGATGTCGTGTCTTCAAGAGGTTTGAAGGTCGAATGACACTTCAGTTTCTGTTCATTCATCACGAGTGTTTTGTTCCATGCAGTTTTTTTTATTTTATTTTCTGGACTCCGTTTTTGGTGACTGACAAGTCTACCTGCCATGATTTGTTGAGCTGGATTTGCGAGGGGGACAGTGTATCTGGGTTACAGTTTGGATTGGTGGGTTGGCATTTTTAGCTTTGTGCACCACGTTTGCGGGGAGTAGTTTTGGGTGGTTTGTTCAGTTTATTATAGCTAGATTTGCAAGAAAGGACATTTGAGGTTGGCACGATGCAAGCTGTAAATCCGCCTCCCCCGTTCCTAGAAAGTCCGGGAGCGCCACCGATACAGTGGAGACAATGGTTTGACGCCTTTGAGACTTATGTGGGGGCCATTGGAGCTTCGCGCTACAGAGCGGAAAGAAAAAAATTTTTGCTGTTGAATTCATTGGGTTTTGAGGGGAGAGAAGTTTACAAACATCTTCCTGTGTTGGTATTAGCTGAAGGCGAGGTCTTTGATGAATATCAAGAAGCGGTTAAGAAGCTAATTATCAAGTTCGATGTGCAACCAAGTTTGGTTGTGTTAAGACACAAGTTCTTTAAAAGAGCGCAAGTTCAAGGTGAAAATGTGGACACCTATCTAAGTGCGCTGAGAAAGTTGTGTGCGGAGTGTGATTTTGGAGAGTACAGGGACCAGTTGGTTAGAGATCAATTCATCGCGCACTGTGCGGATAAACAGATACAGCAAAAATTACTCACTATGGGGAACCCTAGTCTGGAGGAAATTATAAAGGTGGCAAAAAGTTTGGAGTTGGCGCAAAACTCTATCAAGGAGTTGAGTAGTGGGTTGAGCTCAAAGGATTCTGTTAATGCTGTTGCAACGACTGGTGCTGTTGGGAACATGATTAGAAAAGATAAAAATCAAGTCAAGGGTCCTTTCAAGAAAACCAATATGTGTTATCGTTGTGGGTATGCTCCGCATGGTAAGGACAATAGATTTTGTCCCGGGAGAAATGCTAAATGTCATAAGTGTGGTAGATTGGGTCATCTTGCTAAGGTGTGTCAGTCTGACTTTCTGAAAAATGAAAAAGTGAATAGTGTTGGCAAAGACGAGAGTTTGAGTGAGAATGAGTTAGTCCAAGAGTTTCAGGATATGATTGTGACTGTTGTTGATGAGAGCGTTGTTTCTGGAGATCCTGCAGACTGTGTGGATCCGTATGAGGAAATAAAGGTGGGTGATGTGACTTTGAACTTGTTGGTGGATTCAGGAGCACGTATCACTATGATTTGTTTAAGAAGTCATGGGGTGACAGACCCTTGTTTCCACCAGATAGAGCGCCTGTCTCCTACGAAGGACGTAAGATAGACCTGGAGGGCTTTATTGAAGATGTGCTGGAGTTTAAGGGGCGCAAGATTCATGGTAAAATCTATGTGGCTGTGCGTGGTCTAAACATTCTAGGGTGGTTTCACCAAGGTTTGTTTGGCATGGTATTGAGACCAGGGACTAGTGAACAGGTGTTGGTTGTGCAAGATTTCTTGGGTTCTGACAGGTTGGAAAGTGATTTTCCTGGTGTGTTTTCTGATTCTTTGGGAAAAATTAAAGGTTTCAGACACAAAATCAAGATTAAGGATGATGCCATCCCAGTTAAGCACAAGGTGAGGTCAGTACCATTTAGTCTTAGAGCTGACCTTAAAGCAGAGTTGGACAGGCTGGAAAAATCTGGCATAATAGAGCCAATTGAATCTAGCTTATGGCTTAGTCCATTGGTGGTCGCACGTAAACGCAATGGCGAGATTCGTTTATGTGTAGATTTGAGGAGTCTCAACAAAGAAATTTGGGTGGACGCACATCCTCTACCTAAAATCGGGGATTTATTGGAGGAACTGAGAGGAGCTGAATGGTTTTCGAAAATTGATTTAGCGTCGGCTTACCATCAGGTGTTGTTAGATGAGGACTCTCGACATTACACAGCTTTTAATTCACCTTTTGGGTCATTCCAATTCTGTAGAATGCCATTCGGGCTAGCTTCTGCAGCGTCTGTATTCCAGAGAGTTATGCAATCGGTGTTACAAGAGGTGAAGGGGGTGGTGATCTTTCAGGATGACGTTTTAATCTTCAGTAAGCATATAGATGAACATGACAGAATTCTTAGATCTGTTTTGAGCATTTTTGAAGAAAAAGGGATTGTGGTTAAGAAAAGCAAATGCGAATTCTGGAAGAAGGAGATAGAGTTCTTAGGACACTTGGTCTCTGGTGTGGGCGTGAGTCCGAGGCCTGGGTTGGTAAAGGCTGTTGTGGAGTGTCCTTGTCCCAAGAATAAGGACGAGTTGCGTTCGTTCTTGGGTTTGTGTGAATTCTATTCGCGCTTTATTCCAGGTTATGCCAGCAAAATGAAAGCGCTTTCCAATATGTTGAGATCTAATGTCATGTTTGTGTGGGATGAGTTGTGTCAAGAAACATTCGAGTTTGTCAAGGCTGAAATGACGAATGCGAAGTCTTTGAGGGCATATGACCCAATGATACCCTGCATCATCACGGTGGATGCCAGCAACTATGGTTTGGGTGCAGTTCTTACGCAAGTTGTGGGAAATGAAGAGGTCACCATCAGTTATGCGTCCAGGCTTTTGAGAGACGCTGAGGTCAATTATTCTGTTATCGAGAAGGAATTATTGGCATGCTTTTGGGCGTGTGAGAAGTTTAGAACGTATGTTTGGGGAAGAAAATTCCAGATTCACACTGACCATAAACCGTTGGTTTACATATTAGGGGGTGAGCGAGTAAAGTATGCAACACCCAGAATTGCGCGCTTGACCACGAAGCTGTTACAGTATAATTTTGTCACTAAGCATATACCGGGAAAACAGAATGTCAGGGCAGATATGTTGTCTAGACTGCCGCTGAGTGATGATGACCCGTTAGATCTGGAGGAGGACAAAGAGGATTGTTTTATTGCTGTGGTAGATGCAGTGGACAACAAGGCTTGTAGTGAGATGGAATGGAATGTGGCTGTGAAAGCTGATCAGTGCTTGGAAAGAGTGAAAGAGTTCATTGTTAAGGGATGGCCACGTGAAAGGGGTGTAAGTCAGGAGATTCAACCTTTTTGGAAAATTTCTGATGAGCTGTCTATTGAAGATGGCGTGATTATGAGAGATGGCAGGTGTGTTCCCCCTTCAGGTATTCGTTCTAAGCTCATTGATTGTGCGCATGATGGCCATCTGGGGGCGACCATGACCAAAAGGCGCCTTAGATTGTATTATTGGTGGCCTTCTATGGATAAAGATATTGAAGAAAGTGTGAAGTTGTGTGGTGTGTGTAGTGGTGCGGAAAAGAAATTGAGGGTTGTTACACCTCCTCTACAACCTATTGATTATCCCATGAGACCGTGGTCGAAAGTGGGAATAGATCTAGTTGGTCCTTTCAATTTCCTTCCGTACAATCTTCGTTTTGCTTTCGTGTTAATGGATTTCCATAGCAAATGGCCGGAGGTAAAATTTTGTGCGACTCCTACTGCCAATAATGCTATTTTGTTCCTCAAAGAAATTTTCACGAGAGAGGGTTTTCCCGAAGTCATTGTGTCAGACAATGGTGTGCAATTTGTAAGCCAGGACATGGAAAATTTTCTGAAGGAGTCAGGAGTGAATCATTTAAAGAGTTCAGTTGGGCATCCACAGACCAATGGTTTGGTGGAGAGAATGAACAGGGTCGTTGGTGATTGTATCAAATGGGCAAAACTGTCTTGATATTGAAGGTGCGGTGAGATCTATGTTGTGGTTCTATCGCACAACACCTCATTCTCTTACCAAAATTGCTCCTTTTGTGTCTTTGAAGGGGAGGATTCCTACTTCTGTGTTGTATCCTGCTTGGCTGTTGAGGACTGTGGCCGGCAAGGTGTCCTCTAATGTTGATAAGGATGCTTTGGAGTTGCGTGTGAAGGATGCTCAGAAGAAGATGGCTGACAGATATAATATCAAGAATTCAGTCAAGTTGGTTGAGCTTAAACCTGGTGATCTTGTTCGAATTAAGAGCACGAGGTTTGTCAGCAAGGGTGGAAAGCATTGTGGTGAACCGGTTCGCGTGGAGAGAGTGTGTGGGGGTGCAGTGATGGTTGAAGGAGGTCACTGGTGGAACTTGAGCAAAATTGTCAAGGTCCAATCCGCTGTTGGTGCTTCTCCTTCATTGAATTCTAATTCTACTGGGGGTAGCAGTGAGTTGTGTATGGGGCCCAGAAGATCCACGCGTGTCAAGCAACTCCCGTGGAAATTGCGGTGATGGGAAAAATGATCTCCGGAATAGATAATTAGTTATGTGTATGATATTAGTTGTGTTTTATTGTATTTTCATTTGTATCGTGTTTTGTGTGTTTTTGTTTATTTCAAAAAGAGGTAATATGTTATGCCTAGCAATGCTTGTTAGGTGGGTAAACGTTCTGTATGTAGTCCTAATGGTCTGATGTCAAGGGGTTCAATGAGAAGACAGTTGGGATCTTGTTAGCACTGGATGTGTTGAGCGGTGGCTCGTTGAACCTACAATAAAACTTGTTTTTTTATAACAAGTCTGTGGAGAATCCTATTATTTTAATAGGCTACAACAATCTTCCTGTACCATGAGGACAGCCGCCACCCCACATGAATTAGTAGTTGCTGCGATGTCAGATCGGGAGAATCTTGAGGCTGCCTCTGGCCCTGCCAGAAAACACAGAGAGCAGACCCTGGATGGGTGACCAGACATCCTGGTTTTTGTTGGTGTTTCGGGTGAGCATGCGCGCGCACTGCTTAAGGCATGACGTCATTGTAGCAGGAAGGGAAATCCTTTGAAGAGAGACACTTTCTCTCGGGATTTCCCTTCTCTGAACACGCAGCGCCATCTACGTCATTGTGCCAGCCATCTGCACAACACCTGGTTAGGACCAGCACGACCCTGCTTTTACGGCCTGCAGCAAGATTTCTCCAGCAACCAGTGTGACCCTGCTCTGCCTTAAAGCAAGCGAGGGACGAGGGTCTACAACAGGATCCAGCAGCCGTGAAAAGGAAAACTACATTTCTGACGCCTCCCCAGCCCTACCAGCACTGTCTGGACCCTGCCTCCACATCAGAGCTGCCACAGCCAAGATCCTTCTGAAGCCACACAAGACTTGCCCTCCCAGCCTGCAAGCCCGCAACGCCATTATTTTAATGGCTGTTTTTTTAATCCCCATCCCGCAGCTTTCTCATTCCGCTGCAAAGCGCCATTCGTCTTTTTCAAAACACTCTCACTGCCAATGCTGACTTGTTCTGTTTATTGATTTATATATGCGGTGGTAAAGCACCCTCATAAAAAGCACTGCTTATGCGTAGAAAAGATTGAACAGCCCTCCAAAGGGAAATCAACGCAAATATTGAGTGCCACTGGTTCCCCAGAATTCAAAAATATTGTTACAATTGAGAATTTTAGTTTTGCTTGTGGCTGCATTGAAAATGTTCAGGCACAATTCAGAAGTAAGTAGATATCTCAAGTCAATAGTAAAGCCGACCCAGACGGACCCCTCTGAGTTTCATTTTCATCTACTTTCACATTGCTCTGCTCTTCCTATGTTTACTAACACTGATGTAATTAAGTCCTGTGTGACACTCTACACCGGCTGTGAGTTCATCATCAGCTTAAATTTACTTTTTATGCGAGTCTGTTCTCCCGGAGTTAACAGGCAGGGCTTTTAGTGGGCCAGGTGCTTCAAAGCAGGTGCTGAGACGGGTAGCTATCGGAGGCTCCATTTTTGCCTGCTCTGAAAGCCTTTGTCAGTTCAAATCGACATTATTATTATTATTATTGATCCTATAAGGCGCATAGCTACCAAAAAGGTTTCCCAGTAATCAAGCTGTCCTGAACCTATTGATTGAACAACCAAGCCTTTAGGTGTCTACGAAAGTTACTGGAAACAGTTTCTTTCCTAAGGAATAAAGGAAGGGAATTCCAAAGAAGAGGACCTAGATAAGCAAAAGATCGACCACCTAGACGAGAACGTTTGATCCTAGGTACTACAAACTTTGCCTGGGTAGCAGAACGGAGGGACCGCGAAGGAAGATACGAATGAACAATGGCCTTTAGATATTGAGGGGCACTACCAGACTTCACCTTGAACATAAAGTTCAGGGTCTTGAACTTTATACGGCTCTCGACCCTGAGCCAGTGGAGTTCATGAAGATAGCTGGAGACAGGAGTCATTCGCGGAATCTGACATAGCAGCCTAGCCATTGCATTCTGTACCAATTGTAGCCTGCGATTCACCTCCTTATTGGCTCCCAAATATAGGATGTTGCCATAGTCCAATCTAGATGTTATAAGTGCTTGAATTACTGTTTTCTGCGTGGGACTGGGCAACAGCCAAAGGATCTTCCTGAGCCATTTCAGGATTGTGAAACAGACCGAAGCTACTTTTGTCACTTGTTGCTTCATTGAGAGTTGGTTATCAACAATCACACCCAGATTGCGAACTTGAGTAGCAGGTGTAGGGAGAGTCCCCATTTCAGGTGGCCAGTGCTGGGGGCCCCAGAGATCTACATTCTTACCCAAGATAAGAACCTCGGTCTTCTCCCCATTGAGCTTCAGTGAGTTAGCCGCCATCCAATCCACAATTTTCCTAAGCCCTGTCTGAAGAGAGGATGATTCCGAAAACCTATTTGCCGACAAAGAAATAATTATTAGGGTATCGTCGGCATAGGAGAAAATAGACAGCCCTACTTCTTCTGTGATCACTGCTTGTGGCTTGACGTAAATGTTAAATAATAAAGGACTCAAAATAGAGCCCTGGAGAACACCATGGGGGGATTAATGAGTTTTCGACGCTGCCTCAGATGAAAAAACTAGAAAAGTTCGATTGGTCAAGAAATTACTAAACCAGCTAAGTGCTGGGCCAGCTATTCCCAATGTACGCAACACCGTCAATAACACTGGGTGAGACACCGTGTCAAAGGCGGCGCTTAAGTCAAGTAGAATAAGTGCCGCAGTCTCCCCCGTGTCCAGATGTCCACGTAATTTCTCTGTGACCCCCAAAAGCGCTGTTTCGGTCGAGAAACCTTCCCGAAAACCTGACTGTGAAGGGTGTAAGAAATTTTGGGTGGCAACAAATTTAGTTAGCTGAATATTAATGTGTTTTCCCAAAATTTTGGAATACACTGGAAGCAGAGAGATAGGGCGGAATTTGGATAGCTGCTCTGGATCAGCATTGGCTTTTTTTTTTTTTTAAAAGAGGGAGGACCATGGCATGCTGCCACTCAACAGGTATAGTAGACTCAGAAATGGAAGCATTCAGTAGCTCCATGATCACACTTAAAATAGGTGCATCCAATTTTTGCATCACTGGAACAGGAAATAAGTCATTTGGTGAACCAGATCTGAGACTATTTAAAATTTGCTTAAAAGTGATAACATTAAGAAATACCCAATTTTCCAGTAAAGATCTAGAGTGTCCTTGACTCTCCTTCAACTGTTTCACAGAGTCAGATGTCAGAAAAACATAATTATCAGACACTGGAGAGATGTCTTGTTTCATCTTAAAAGCATCATACATTTTTTCTATTTTGGCAAGGAAAAAAACAGTCAGATTCTCAAATTGAGTTTCAGTAAGAGTAGGAGGACTAGGAAGGTTATCAGTGCCAGACAGATTTCTGACGACTTTAAATAGAGTTTTGGAATTATTTTGTGCATTTATTATAGTATTGTTCACAAATTCCGCTTTGGCAGTATTACACAGAGAGTGATATGCTCGAATTGCTGCTTTATCGGCGATCTTGGAGTTGTCAGAGTAGTCCTTCCTCCAACGCCTTTCAAGGACTTTGCATTTACTTTTTTCATGCTTTAATTTCTCAGAGAACCAGGGGGCGGGTGGACGATGCTTGTTTAATTTTTTTGTAGAAAGAGGAAGACTTGTATCAATAGATTTCTCAAACCAGTGACGAATATTGTGTGTATCGGCCAATGATATCTGACTAATGTCAGGCATATTTTTTGCCAAAACCTGATTGAGATCTACCTGATTCAGCTTCCCCCAATTTCTGCCTTTAGTTTTGCCACTGAAAACAAAAGTCGAAAGGTGAAACACGGTTTGTTTAAAGCTGAAGCCAATTAAATAGTGATCTGACCATGTAAGCGGAAGGGCTGGAGAACACTCAATGTTTAAAAGATTAGAAAAAATAGGGTCAAGTAAGTGCCCCGCTAAGTGAGTGGCGCCTGAGTTATGAAGTAATACGTTCATTGCCATTAGATCTGAGATCAAAGTAGAACTGACCCCGCAAGTAAAGTCATCCAGATGCAGATTTAGGTAGGCCAAAATAGAAAAATTAGCAGAATTTAAAAGATAAGCTGCCGTTAAATCAGGAAGGGCGGCGGCCCACAGACCAGCCGGCCCCGGAGGACGATAGATTAAAAAAACAGAAAAGCTGAATTGGGGATTAAGATTCAATCTAAATAGAGGGCTCTGTTTTCTCCTGTGGACTTGCCTGGGATTTCTCCGTTCTCTGCCGCTGACACCTCCTCTTTGCTGCATTTCCGTCCCCCGCCGCCGCTACTACCATCTGCGGCCGCGGAGCGGGGACGAGACTACATTCCCCACAACCCTTAGCGGCAGGGGAGCCGCCAACGCCGTTTTCGCGCCAGGAGGCGCACAAAAGACCACTGCGACCCCAGCAGAGCGGGCTCCGTTTTCTCCTGTGGACTTGCCTGGGATTTCTCCATTCTCCGCCGCTGACACCTCCTCTTTGCTGCATTTCCGTCCCCCGCTGCCGCTACTACCATCTGCGGCCGCGGAGCGGGGACGAGACTACATTCCCCACAACCCTTAGCGGCAGGGGAGCCGCCGACGCCGTTTTCGCGCCAGGAGGCGCACAAAAGAACACCGCGACCCCCGCGTCGCGCGACCGCGCGCGGGCAGCGCCGGGCTAAGCCCGGGCAAAGGGCGGGCCGTCTGTGGCCGTCAGGGGCAGGAAGAGGCTGGGCCGGGCCTATTCTCTGAGAGCTGCCTAACGCTACAAAAGGTACATTACATCCAGTTATATATTGTGCCTACCTTACTTCTATTGCTTCGTGTGTGACTAATTATCGTGCGACACTATTTGTCTCGCGCATTATTACCATCTCGAGCCGATTATTCAAAACATCTAAAATGCCAACACGAAGTATGAAGAGTAGAGCTTCACTGGGTGGATCTGTGCGCGGCACCTTGGACAATTTTATTACTAGGGCGGCTTCAGTTCTTGAACAAGAGATTGCCATGGTAGAGAGACGCCTATCGGCTGAACATGTTCAAAACAAACGCTCTTCTCTTGGACTGATCCAACTTGCTGTTTCCCCGAACCCTACATTATCTGTCCCCTGTTTAATACATGATCCTCCAAGCGAATCTGGGATCCTTTCACCTGCATCTGACTCCATACCCTTGACACAATCCCGTATTCACCCATTATTGCCTACTTCTAAATTCTCTAAATCCTACTTTAACCCTTCTTCTGATTGTATATCGTTAGTTTCATCGCCTTTTAGGCCCACCGACACAAATCCCCAAAAGAAGAAGGGTACAAGAACTACCACTATTGCTCCTCCCCCCTGAAAAAAAGAAAGAGAGGAGCGAAGAACAGTAACAAGAACAGTATACCCGCTAATAATAACTCTAACCAAACTGGATATAAAGCTACTGACTGTCCTTCCCCTGCTAAACAGACAAATGGTTCTGATATTCAGGCAGGCCTTTGTAATCATGATCTAATAAAGAACGAATTTATGGATCGATTAGAATCACTAGTCAAATCACTTGTCCTTCCTGTACTGGAAAGAATAAAGGGCCTGTCAAAACAATTAGAATCAATAGAGAAGTTGACGCAAAAAACACTGACCAACTGAAAGACCTAATGCTTAATACAATGGTACCTTTAAAAAGCCCTGCTAATCTTAACTCATCTTTAATAACTAAAGATAGACAAATAAACGTAGAGGCAAATAAAAAATTACCAACTTTAGTAAGCCACAAACATCTGTCGCCAACCATAAAAAGGAACAGAGAAACAGCACAAGGTCAGATTACCGACAACCCAAAAATTAGTGATTCAGAACACAAATCATGTAATGTATCTGCTGGTATCGCCACGAGACCAAATGAGGGTTTCAATTGCAATCATATAGACTTACCCCCAGAAGCGGTCCCTTATGTCGTAGTTTTAACAGGAGTCCCGGTCCTAGATACAGAAAAAAAGGAGGGCTACTATGACTTGAAAAATAAGACAATGTACTGGCTGAGACAGAACAGGCCTCTACCTCCAAATATTAATGGGGAAATCCTGAACGTCCGCAGACTAGGTTGGGTCGGCCCACGGCCGAAAGAAATTAAAGGTGATGTGATCATTGTTAACTTTAGAGATCACAGAGCAACCAGGTATAGAACTAACTGGTTCCAATGCCAAGACCAAAGTTCCATTAGAACTTACGACCTGACCTATTTCTACCCACAGTCACTAGCTAGAAACTTAACACAGCCCAACATTTTTCCATGGGCCCAAGTAAGATCCTCCAATTTTAGCATTTTAACATCCAACCGTTTTTCTCCCCTTAGAGGGTTAGAGGACGTCGATTGACTGTCTCTAAAAGATTTTAACCAGGGCACCTTTCACAGTCTAAGGAGCGGACAAGCACATGGTGATCCCCCTCACTTCCCCTTACCCTGTACCGCTTTAGTTATTAAGCAACCATTTTCTTTAGTACAAAACACCGATTTGCAGTTAAGGGATGAAATATTGGAATCGCCGACACTCGCTCCAAACTTTAAAATTACTACTGACACAGAGCCCAACAAACTAAAAATTGCGGTCGCTTTTTGGAACGTGGCTGGTCTATGCTCCAAACTAGAGAATGACGTTTGGACTAATTTTATTTCAAAGTTTAACATCCTCTGCTTACAGGAGACTTGGCTGACAACAGCGACCCATCTGGATGGTTATAGAACATATTTTTCACCCGCCCAACACTCTAACTTTGGCCGGGCTAAAGGAGGATTAACTATTTACATATCAAATCTGATTAAGTTAGAAAAGATAAAGGTCATAAAGCTTGACCCTAACTTTCAGCTCCTTAGCCTGACACCAAACCCTAGGGACCTTTTCCTTTTGGTCAATTACTATAACAATCTATCTGAATCGGACGCAATGGAAAAAATTAATTCTATTTTTTCCTTAATATTATCTATTATTAAGAAATCATCCAGAGAAGTGACCATCATATGGGGTGGTGATTTCAATCAGACTCTTTGTGGTGCTCCTAGCGCTTTTTTATGTGGCCTAAATGCTGAGGACGATAACCCCATCCCACATTTTTCCCATTCAACTTTAGGAAGCTCACTAAATGAAATAATTTTTAATTTAGATCTGAGAATTGCAAATAAACCAGCTAATGGAAACATGATGCTGGCCCCCACCTTTCATGGCAGGGGATTCAATTCTACTATTGATTTCATCTTGCTTTCAAATGGCTCAATTATGAAGGAAATTACCTTTAATATCCATCAGATAGTTTTGAGCGACCACTACCCTCTTAGTATAACCTTTCTTCTCTCCACTAGGCCTGCTCCTAAAACCCCTAGCGTTCTCGATCAAAATAATTTAGAATTAGCTAGAATTAATGGCTATTCTCTTAAGTGGGCTTCAGCTGACCCAATAGAAATTGTTAACACAGTGGTCACCGAAGCATACTTACCTGTAATGAAATGCTTGGACCAGACTACTTCAGATGATGATGTCATTACTAACTTTGGCACAGTGATACAAACCATAAAAAAAGCGCTAATGGTAAAAAAGAATAGCGCCAAGAAGAACAGACAGGGCTGGTTTAATCACACGTGCACTGTAGCCTATACTAAATTAAAACTCGCCTTACACAAGTCGGCTAGGGATCGGGCAGAAATATCAAAGCTAAGGAGGGCCTACAATATCGCTATTAAGGAACGGAAATTGGAATTAAAAAGACAACTCTGGGACCAATTACACGAGAGCTGTCTCAGCAACAATAATGTTGTTTTTTGGAAGGTAGTAAAAACACCTTTCTTAAATGATAAGGGTAGTCTTCCAAGTATAGAGGTCGCAATAGATGAAAGGGAATGGGTAGAGCATTTTTCACAAATTTTTAAACTAAATGCCCCTAGAGATAACGATTCCCCTTATCACCAGCCTTCGACTTTCCCTATTGACATGCCTATTACATGCGACCAAGTTGAAAGGGCTCTAAATGCAAGTAAGAAAGGGAAGGCCCCGGGCCCTGATGGCGTCCCCATAGACTTTTTTATAACGCATCCCGAGCTCTGGATTCCTTTTTTGACCAGGGTTTTTAATGCGCTGTCTTCCATCGGCATCCCTGAATCCTGGAAGCAATCCATATTAGTCCCTATCTTCAAGAAAGGGGATAGGAACCTACCCTCCTGCTACCGTCCCATCTCCCTATTGGATTCCACGGGAAAAATGATGGGCCGGATATTACTTGATCGTTTACAGGAGTGGGTAACGGAAAATAACATCCTATCGGACTTACAATATGGGTTCCGCGAAGGTTTGGGGACCATAGACCAAGCCCTAAACTTATCATTATTAATTGATAAATACGTTAACATCAAAGCTGGAGCCTTATATATGGTCTAAGTAGATTTATCAGCTGCATTTGATTGCGTCAGTCATTCCAAACTCTGGCCCATCCTATTAGATCTAGGGGTGGAACAGATCGTAGTAACCTATATTAGGGAACTATATGCCGATGCATCAGCCAGAGTAAGGTATGGTACCAGTGGAGAACTCACAGTGTTGTTTGGAATAGAAAAGGGCGTGAGACAAGGTTGTGTCCTGGCTCCATTTCTATTCACCCTCTATACTAATGGCCTGGAGAGGGAGATGTTAAAGGAGCTCAGGACCTTCCTATGGTAGTAAACCGCCGCGTACCAGCCCTTTTGTACGCCGACGATGCGGTGATACTGGCTCGCACACCCAACGAACTTCAGAGGGCCCTAAATAGCTATGTATCATTTATGACCACTCTAGACCTTAAAGTTAACGTTGGGAAAACTTTTGTTATGAAGGCGGGCGTTGGCAGGAAAAGTAAAACTAGGCCCATCTATTTGAATAATGAAAGACTATTAACCACTGACAAGTATCCTTATCTCGGTGTCATGATCGATGAAAAACTTAGCTGGAAACCGGCAGTCGAAGCAAGAAAATTGCAATTTGCAAGAACCACCTCCGCACTTATAAATTTCTCAAGGAAAATAGGGAAAAAAATCACCTGCAGAGATGGTTAAAATCTATAAAGCCAAATGCCTTTCAGTAGCTCTATATGGAGCAGGTGTATGGGGACACGCAGCCGTGGGTCCTATCCAATTAGTAGAGAATGGCTTTCTGAAATATCTTCTTGCTCTACCTACCACAGCTGCCAATTATCCCTGCCATGTGGAACTGGGTCTTCCGTATGCGATAGACCAGGTGAGAATCCAGCCTTTGCTACTATGGCACCGGATTTGGACATCAGAACAAACAGTCCTTACTCAACAAATTACCCAAGACTGTAAGGGCCTAGACAACGCACACAGATCTAGGTGGTTAGTCTATGTCAAACATTTTCTAACTGATCTTGGGTTGGAAAAATATTATAATGATCCTACCCAGATTCAAGAGTTAACAAGAAAGGTTTTCCACAAACTTTGTTTTAACCATCTTGAAGACCTCAGACTTAACTTAGAGGTTATGAAACAAACAACCAGACATAGTTTAATAGTCCAGACGGTATTCGGGATTCAGCCTTACCTGACCTATATATAACTCCATACGAGCTGTTTCTTTTAGTCAGGTTTAGACTGAACCTCTTTCATCGTTTGGCGACTTTCCCGTTGAAGAATAACTGGGCTAAGACATTGCCACTCTGCCCCTGTGATGGGAGATCATCTCAGTCCACAGCCCATACTATTCTTTTTTGTAAATATTACATGGATCAACGGAGGAATCTATTAATCCCCCTACTAAAGCGTCGGGGCTTTCGTACCTGTCGCCCAGCTTTACTTTTTCTACAGTCACTTGAAGGGGAGGAGATGGTTTACATTGTTTCTAACCTCTTACAGTATATTATGCGACATAGACTGAATCTAGGGTAATTTAATATATTTTATTATTGTCAAACTGATTATAACATACCCTTTTTAAACTTGACATTTCCTTGCACTGTCACCTTAATCAATCAGATGGAAAGTACTGTTATCATTCATGTCTGTGATGTATTTTAAATTTACAGGTTTTTTAACGAGGAATTTTATAATGTATTTGTTCCAATTGTATCTTTTATGGCCTTTTTTCTGAAATGCCGAATAAAGAAATATTGATGATGATGAATAGAGCAGCTTCACAGCCTGGAAAGATTAAGTCTTCAAATTTACAGGTATAAATATTTTTATAAATAATGGCAATGCCACCACCTGATTTCTCTTTCCTATCCTTTCTCATTATTATATAATTAGCTGGAAGAGCAGTAGCTATGTCGGGTCCGGAGATATCCTTTAGCCAGGTTTCAGTAAGAAACATGGCGTCTGGCTGCTCATTAAGCAGTAAATCAAAGATATCCTCTTTATGCTTGGGTAGCGAGCGGCAATTGATATTTAAAAAATGAAAGGCAGAAACCCCTACTTTATTGACAGCATTAGATTGCAATATGAATCTTAAAGTCAAACATGTTAGGGGAAATAGTTGGTGTGCTTAAGGCATACTGGCAATTACTACAGCTATGTCTGCAGCGTGCTGGATGTAATGTCTAGCATTTACTTCGAGGAATGGGACGTAGCGCTAAAAGCTGTTCACAGGAATATTGTTTAACAAACTTTCCAGATTGGGCAGGACTCCTCGCCCCTTGGCCCGGACGGGCGTAGACGGGCGCGCCTTTGGCGCGCCCGTTGCGCGCGTCCGAACCCAGCCCATTAAATAATGATGTGGGCGGCGTGCAAACACTAGAGCTCTGACTCCAATCAGCGCGTGGCCCCAGTAAAATGGCCGCCGGGCGCCGAAAATTAAAAAGTAGCAGTAGGTTTGTCAAAAATAATACTTCCACAAATTGCCCCCAAATTCACGATTCAAATAGAAGATTAAAAAAGCAGCAAGGTTTTTTAAGAGATGATGCTTCCCCAAATTGCCCCCAAATTCAAGATTCAAATACAAATTTAAAAATAGCAGCAAGGTTTTTCATAAAAGATAATGCTTGCCCGAATTACCCCCAAATTCAGTAAAAACCAATTCGCCCAATATGTTCAAAAGCTTAGACTTGTGCAAAAGGACCCGTTACAGCGCTACGCGTCCGAACCCAGCCCATTAAATAATGATGCGGGCGGCGTGCAAACACTAGAGCGCTGACTCCAATCAGCGCGTGGCCCCAGTAAAATGGCCGCCGGGCGCCGAAAATTAAAAAGTAGCAGCAGGTATGTCAAAAATAATACTTCCCCAAATTGCCCCCAAATTCACGATTCAAATAGAAGATTAAAAAAGCAGCAAGGTTTTTTAAGAGATGATGCTTCCCCAAATTGCCCCCAAATTCAAGATTCAAATACAAATTTAAAAATAGCAGCAAGGTTTTTCATAAAAGATAATGCTTCCCCAAATTACCCCCAAATTCAGTAAAAACCAATTCACCCAATACGTTCAAAAGCTTAGACTTGTGCAAAAGGACCTGTTACAGACATTCTTTCAGTCTCATCATTTCAGACCTGAAGCATTTTCAATATTATATACAACAAAGCCATAGTTTTTGCTTATTTATCTTATGCAACTAACAACCACTTGGGTCTCCATTTTCGCCCTTAGATAAATCTCAACTCAAGAGCAGCACAAAGCCTTTGATGTAATTCCAAATAGGCTTGTTTAAGTTCTTTCACAGTTTCATCATTTCAGAACTGAAGCACTTTCAATTTTATATATTATATACAACAAAGCCATAGTTGTTGCTTATTCATCTTATGCAATTAACTATTGGGGTCTCCATTTTCGCCCTCAGGGTGAACAAAAAAAATCTCATCTCAGTAGCAGCATCATTGCTCAAAGATTTTGATGTAATTTCAAATAGACTGGTTTTAGTTCTTTCACAGTATCATCTTTTCAGAACTGAAGCATTTTCAATATTATAATTTATATACAACAAAGCCATAGTTGTTGCTTATTTATCTTATGCAACTAACAACTATTGGCAAAGCCAATAGTCCTGATTTGTTGCAGGTATAATGTTACTGGTTGTATCTGATGTATCTGGATCCAATGACAAACAGCAACATACCAGTAGGGTGGCACACTATGCTAAGCACAGATTTTTATTTACATGTTTTTAAGCCATGCCCTTAATTTTATTGGTCATGGCCCTTTGAGAGAACCCCCAGGTTTTTCATCCCACTAAAAGCCCTGTAACCAGGCGATCCATGTCAGTTATGTGTATATATCGCCGTAGTTCGATCTCAAAATCTATTTTTAGGTTCTGTTGCGTGTCTGTTTATAGTAGAGAAATACTGCTATTTAAAGAGAGAGACTGACTGACTGACTATGAGAGAGACTGACAGAGAGAGTCTGACTGAGAGGGAGAGACTGACATAGAGAGGGAGAGACTGACAGAGAGAGAGACAGACAGAGAGAAGGAGAGACAGACAGAGGGAGGGAGAGACTGACAGAGGGAGAGAGAGAGGGAGGGGAGACTGACTGACAGATCGATTGACAGGGCGACTGATTGACAGAGAGACTGACAGAGAATGAGAGACTGACAGAGATAGAGAGACAACTGTGTAGAAAACACTTAGAGGGCCTGTTTCCATTGGCTATGTGTGCTTGGCTTGGGGGTTATTTTGCAAGCAGACCGGTTAGAGGATTGGGCACATTTTTGATATGTTTGTAATTTTTCTTCACACTTGTTGATCACTGGAGTAAACTATTCAATTTTTGTTGCAGATAAAAGGCTTAATATTCTCGTTGCGTGAAGCAAGGCCTTATCACCTGGAAACCAAAATCAGCAGAGGGAATCAGCAGAGGAAGATTTTCTTTTCTTTTTCAGATATACCAGTGCAGGCTACAAGAGGGAAGTTCTCAATTTTACCATGGCTACTAGTGGCTTATCTGCTTCTGCTCTGAAGCGCAAGTCTATGCAGTCTTCAATGATTGACTTCCTACCGTCACTGATGCGCCAGCGTATTAGAGGAGTCTTGTCCAGTGCAACCAACTAATGATGAGGCTAGTAAAACTCAGCAAGAGTCTGCCAAGGACAGTCCACCTTTACAAAGACTTCAACGTGAGCCAGAGAAAGAAACAGTCAAACTCCCTGACTGCTGGAACACTAAACAGTGGTATTACTTTCAAGAGAAATATAAATGGTTGTATCTTAAGTCAGGCAATATTGGATGTTCTTCCTGCAAACAGTCTAAATCAACAGGTCTTTCAGTGCACAATAATACCCAGGGCATGCACATAAGTAAAGAGTGGGCAGAAGGCGAGGTTGGTCCTTCCGGTGACGGAAAAGCTTTCAGGCAGAAACAGCTCAGGAAGAAGATTATGGAGCATATGGTGAGCGCTGGTCACTTGGCAGCTGAAGACATTCTTACAGCTCAGCAGAAAAATACATTGGTGGTGACAGTATGCGAATGTAATGCAAAACATATGGAGAGCACATGCAGGGTATTTGACACTGCTTACTACTTGGCAAAAAGATCGCCCTTTCACTGACCACCCAGATCTAATTCTCCTTCAGGCAAAGAATGGCAGTGCAATGGGCCGTGTTTTGCACAGCAATGGGACTGCAACTGAAATAATAAAACACATTACACTGGAAATGCAACAAAGATTGGTCTGTTATATCAGACAACACAAACCAAAGATCACAGTATTAATTGATGAAAGCACTTCAATTAGCAATGCTTCTTCCATAATCATCTACCTCCGTGGCATTTTTGGAAATGAAAGTACCCCACTGACCATCTATTTCGGCCTTCTGGAGCTGGCAGAAACAAATGCCCTTGGCGTAAAGACAGCTCCCCTAAGCTACTTCGAAAAAGTTGGACTCACAAAAAGTCTGCTACATGATATCTTGATTGCAGTATGTTCAGATGGAGCAGCAGTAATGTTTGGTAAAAAAGGAGTAGTAGCATTGCTGAAGTCAGAATTTCCAAATCTTGTACTGACATGGCACTGTTTGGCTCACAGACTAGAACTTGCTGTGGCAGATACAGTTGATGATGTTGCCGGGGTCAATCACTTCAAGATTTTCATGGACTCATTGTATGCCACATACAGCATGTCACCAAAAAAAGATAAAGAGCTAAATCTGGCCGCCAGCGAGCAATGTGTACAGCTTCAGAAGATAGGGAAAAGGCTTGATACTAGATGGGTAGCATCCAGTTACAGATCTGTGAAAGCTGTTTGGAGCTGCTTCCCTGCCTTGTGCAAACATTTTAAAAATGCTTCTAAAGACCCATCCAGACCCATAAAAGACCGGAGTAAGTCTGAAGGTCTCATGAAGAAGCTTGCATCCTATTCTTTTATCAGAGATTTGGGGGTAATGTGTGATGCACTTCAAGAGCTCAAAGACTTATCACTCTCCTTACAGAGGAGGGACATTACAATTGTTAATGCCCACAGATTTTTGGTTAGTCAAGTACGTATATTTAGAGCAATGAAGAACTCACCAGGGGAGTTTGCTTCTGCGGCTCCGAGAGCAATTGACGAGGGCAAATTCAAGAATGTTCCTCTTTTCCATGGTAGAATTAACTCTGTTGCCCTTAATCAAAATCAGTTTTACCAAAGTCTGTCTGTAAATATCAATAAAGGATGCGCCCCGGAATCTGAGAAAGAACTTATAGCCAGCTTCAGTGTGCTAGATGCAGGAAACTTGCCTTCTGGTGATGAATGCATTCTTTATGGTGAAACAGATATCCAGAAACTGTGTTCAGAGTTTCAGCTGCCAGCAAGAGATACTATCCAAGCTTTTAGACTTTTCAAAGATTTTGGTGGAAAGAAAACCCCTGAAGCATTAAAAAAGTTAGTAGTTTGCATGGAAACCCTGCCAGCAAATAATGCGTATTACGAGAGAGGTTTCAGCGCAATGAACTTAATTGCTTGTCCAACAAGGGCCTCTCTTCTTGTAGAGACCATTCCTTCATGCTTATGGGTAAAACTCAATGGTCCTCCATTTGAAACATTTGACGCAAAGCTGTATGTAAAGAGTTGGCTGGCAAAAGGTAGAAGGTCTGCTGAAGAAAATTGTTGTGAGAAACCCCAGCAAAATAGACACAGTGAATATCTTCAAGGGTTTTTGGAAATCCTGCAATAGATTTCTAAGTAATGTAAAAGTGTTTGGTATTTTATGGCTTATACTTAATAAATATACCTTTTTGCCTATTTTATTATCCTTTGCTGGATGCGACTTCATGATTTTCTTAAGCACACAATGCTAGTTATCTTGATTTAGACCACGCACCTACTCGGATAGGCCACACCCCTTTAAGAAATTTGCCACACCCCTTTTAGAGCACCCCCAGATTTTTTTCCCACTTAAAGCCCTGGGTGCTACAACTGTAATCTTTGTGCACTAGAACACACCTAATTCAAAGTGCATGCATCTACCCCCAGAGGATGCTGTTGGTGACGCTATGGGGCGTACAAAAGGGAAGCAAACTGATGCGAGGGACTCAGAGAACACCGCACACTGACGCAGACACCCCTCTCTTGAGCACTGAATATGATTTTACACCCCTCCCCCCCACTGTACCGGACCCTCCACAAGATAAACTAGACATCATATTGAAGGAAATCAGGGAGTCTTGTTACAGTGTTAGAACAACAACTAGGGTCCCTTACCACCGATGTTACTCTACTCAGGCCAGATCACAAAAAGTTTGCAGATAAAGTTCAGGCCAAATCAGCAACACTGCAAGACCTGGCCCCTTGGCGGAAGGAACAATCTGAAATGGTGGAACTGCTTCAGCATCAGGTCTCCGTGCTACAGGACAGGGTGGAAGACGCCAAAGGACAACCGGAATAAAGTCAGCATCATTGGACTGCCGGAGAATAGTGAGCACCTGAATCTGACTCAATACTTAAAGACCTGGCTGCGCACGGTGGTGACATAGAAGGGACTCTCAGAACGGTTCTGTGTGGAGCGGGCACACAGAGTCCCTGCCAGGATGAGAGCACCGGGGGCTCCCTCTCACCCTATAGGAGCCCGAATACTCAATGACAGAGACCGTGACACTATTCTCTGCAATGCGTGTGAGAATGCACCGATCCTGCATGACAACACACGTATCCCTGTTCCCTGATTACAATTTGCATGTTCAGAAGCAACATGCCTCATACCACGGGATCAAGCAACACCTCCAATCCCTGAATTTGAAATATGCTCTACAGTACCCTGCCCGGCTCAAAATCATCCACAAACAAAAAAGCAACTTCTTTGACACTCCTACTGAGGCTTGGGAATGGTTTGAACACACCTTCCCTGACCTCCCGATTGCTGAGGCCCTCAGTGTCCAGCTGCGCGGGTCGCACATAAAGTGCAGATGAAGTCGCGGCACAGGAAACCGGACACCGCAAGGGGGACCTTCTACCCACCCCTGAACCGATGCTGGAGGGTCAACAAACAACTATATTATTTGCAGCAACACTTCAGGAAGCACAGCAACCTACAGATGAAGAATTCTAATCAGGCGACACAATTCTCTCAGAAACAGACAATAGCCAGCCTCTATGACAACAAAGATTGCAAATGACTTGGTGGGATGAGTAGTTTCAGGTTTGATGTGATGCAGAGGTATTGATCAGCATTGCAATTCGCTCTCTCTCCTGTGCTACAGTACAGATGCCTTGACCAAGGTATGTGCCGGGACACAATCCCTTGATAAGTGTAATTGCCCCTGGGTCTTGCATAATCTATCTGAGCAGGTATGCTTACTAAACTGTAAGCGAATGGCTGTTACTACTGGCACATTACTTTGTTGTTTGTGCGCGGGTGCACCAGGCCCCGAGAGCTGGGGAGCAATACCCTTATGGCCACACACGCTAGGACTTAATTGGAGTCTACGTTGACTTTTGTGCCTACACGGCCCCTTTGGCAACTGCACATTGCATAACAAAATGGTTTTGTTATGTTGCTATGCAAGTATGGTTGAACAATTTTCTTCAGTTTGACTGGTGCCACACGCACATCACTTCGACACTGTAGACTTGGGCGAATGAAAGGAGACTATAACACACATAGGAGATGCACATGGCAGCGACCCACCACCACCACCACGATTCACCACTTAGAATGTTCACAGTAAGGGATCAATTCACAAGCAACACTGAATACATGCACAATTGGCCAGTGCAAGGCACATATAGTCTTTTTACAAGAGACCCATCTGTCTGCCTTGGAGGTGGTTAAACTTCGAAAGAAATGGACGGGGCAGCTACTTCGTACAACATACTTGGCGTTTGCACAGGGAGCGGTCCCTTTTGTCGCACAAGATACGAGTATCAACAGTAGATACACCCTGGTTTGGGGCATGCTGGATGGCATACCAATAGTGCTTGGCAGCCTCTACGCCCCGAACATGGAACAAGACACTTTTCTTACCCAGGAGGGTTAAGCGCTTGCAGATTGGACCACATACCCCTGGATAGTGGGAGGACACAAACGCAGTCCTGGACACCAACCTGGATCGGCCATACACCCCACTGCCAGGTGCGACCTCAATACGTCAGGCTCAGGCCATACAGTCGTGGTCTCAGGGATAGTCACTGAGGGGTGCATGGCTAAGTCAAAATATAGGTATGCGCGAATATTCTTACTACTCACCGACGCACAAATTGCATACCAGGATAGACCGCATATTTTGGAATCCGGCAAATCCCCCACACAACCGATATTGGTAAAACGCTTTTGGATCATAATTCACTGGAAGTGACTTTTTCTTGGGGGCTTGTTCCCACTCCAATCCCTACTTGGAGACTTGATCCCTGTTATCTAGAAGACGGTGCCTTTCGTGTCACTATGTCGTTGGCAATTGATAACTACTTCACACAAACACTGATGCCGCCTCCTTAACAATGATAGAATGGGAAGCATTTAAAGTGGTTATACGCGGGACGGCACTTAGTTCTGTGGTAGGAGCACGTCAAACCATTGAACCTGAAGTGGGTGGAAGAGAGCCTGGGTGCGCTAGAACGCAAAGCAATTCAGATCTCAGACAGGGTAAAAGCACTCCAGATTTCCCGAATAGAATACGCGGACCTTCTTGAGCAGCTACGGGTCATACATTTCCATGCATACCCACAAAAAGTACACACTGAGGTGGACAGACCGGGCACTCTGTTAGCGCATTTGATCAGGAATACTCTCGCACCTACACCGATACTTGAGATTGTCACCCGACACAAACCTGTGTAACCACCCAGAACGAAATTAATAAGGCTTTCTATGATTATTATAAGTCTCTCTCCTCAGCCCTGCACCAGGCAAATTCGCTAGCGATTGAAGACTTCCTGGTCACAGTGAGCTTGCCCCACGTAACGACAGATGACAAGGTGTCACTCGCAGCGCCCATAACAGTGGGCAAAATCCGCACTGCCATCAGGGAGCTTCCCAATAACAAGACCCCAAGCCTAGATGGCCTCCCACTAGAATTTTATGCCACCTCAGATTCAGAGCTGACTCCTTGGTTGGAGCGGCTATACGGGAATCTCTACAAGCCGGGTCACTACCCCCAACCACAGTGCCGGCCCTAGTGACCTCACTGCCAAAACCTGGCAGAGACCACCACACTGACATTTCTGCATACAGACAGATTTCCTTGCTCAATACAAAATATAAAATAATCAGAAAAATACTCGCCAGTCTTCTCCTCTCACTGCTACCGAGGTTAATACACTTCGACGATCAATACGGTTTCGTTCCTGGACGCAGTACCTCACTAAATATACGTAAGCTCTACAATGTCTTGTCCGCCTGCCCAGAGAGACTTCCTGGTGCAGGGTGTTTATCGCTAGGCCTTTGATACATTGGGTTGGGATTAGATGATTGCCACTCTTTGTAGGGTCGTGATCCCTTACAAGTTCCTTCAGTGGATTAAACTGTTGTACACTTCCCATACTGCCAGGGTACGCACCGGGGAGCACATATTACAAGTCTATGACATACAAAGGGGTTGAAACGTGGACAGTAATGCTCTTTTGTTTTTGTCGAACATAGATGAGAGAGATTGTGTATCTACATCCATTCCGTTATGTTATGATTTGCCATAGGTGTTATTGCCAGGTATCTGGCTGGATAGGTTAAAAAAACATTGGCTGTTGATGTATAAAATGTAAACCACCTTCCCTTCCCACATCACTATCACTAGTCCCTCCTATGCACTTTTCACCCCATTTTCTGTGCACCAATTGCAAATTGATTAAAAGTGTAATGCATTTTTGTTTTCTGACTCGATACTGTCTTGTTTTGTGTATTCTGTGATGAAATAAAAATCACAATCATTCCTTGAATGGACATATGGTGATATATTTGGATTAAATAATCAAGATTAATTCTATTTTGGTATGTTGTGCAATACATTATAACACAGCGGCATACCTCACACTGCATAGGTTACACTCCATCTTCCCAAACACTGCAGCAGCGTGCCCAAGGTGCCACAAACAAGATGCTGATTTACCTCACATGCTCTGGCCCTGTCCTGCTCCAATATTGGCGCCAGGTATTTTCGACCCCTGAGAGGGTAGTGGGGGGCACATCATGGCACACTGTGGAAAGTTGCCTCCTGGGTCTCTACCCACAGAGAAAGGGTCACGGAGTCCAGGCCAAATTTGTAGATCCAGCTCTTATTTTGGCCGAACGCAGCATCACCAAGCGGTGGAAATCTGCCATCCCATCCAGGGTATTGGCATGGAAAGAAGAATTTGAGCACTGGGACTAGCGGAGAGTGGTGCTCTTCGCCGGAAAGAGCGCCAGGGCCTACAGAAGAGACCTATAGGAATGGGCTGGGACCTTTTACTAGAGTCCTTCAAGGCTTCAGACACCTTCAACACCCAAAGACCAGTGTGATCACACCTGCATGACTCTGGACTGTTGTTTATGTATTGGTTAGCTTTTTACCAGCCTGCCTACCTTGCCTTCCCTGCCCTCCTCACTACTACACACGAAGTCACGAACACAATGGTTCCAATAGCGTCTCTCCGATATTCGCCATCCAACGAACCCGAACAGATAGGTACCCAATGTTACCCCCTTCATTACCAAGCACTATCTGAGGAACTTCGATTTCTGATCGCGATCGAATCGACCCGCCATTTTGTGCTCCGCTGCCATTTTGTGTTGCCATCACTCAGGCAGCACGGCGAACAAAGTCTATTCTGCTTTTTCTGCAACCTGGTGTCGAAATACGCTTTCTGCCTCTGTTTGCAAAGCTGGTGTTAGGACTAGCCGAGTACACTAATCCCTGTCTGGCTTTTCTAATCCCCGTCTCAACTATCTGTTGGTTCACACTATTCTTTCCTGACCTTATCTTATCGTCTGGCCTTCACTGTCTTCTGCTAGCATTCTCTCGTTTCTCAACTGTCCTCCAACACACACAAACGTATCTCGCCACCTGCAAGTTAGTTATGAATCTGTTAATGAATTAGCTTGAGGGAGGGGTGACAAACATAGTTGGAGGAGAGGTCTTTTCGAGTCATCTGATACTTTGTTTTCCAAACTCTCCTATTGGTTCTATCCTGTTTTCCAACTCTCCTTATTGGCTCTTTCTTGTATATTCTGGGAGTGTATTTTGGTTAATGTACACATTACCTATATAGTATATAAACCTGTGCGCCACAGAGTGAAGTGGCAGTCTCCTGAGAACCTACTTTGTGTATTCTGGGATAACTGTACTAGCTGCAGCTAATAAATCTGATCTTCTAACGCCGACAGAGTGTCCCGTGTCTCTGTGTAGCTGAGCAGGAGAACTCCGGAGACTAGGGCGTACCCTGCGCCGCCAGGCCCAAAAGGTTCTGGTTCTCCAACTGGCGCCCAACGGTAGGGTGGCTTCAGTGGTACCGGTTCTGCCCGATGGTTGTGAGGAACCCCGCAAGAAAATTCCGGAGGGTTCGCGAGCCACATTAAGTGACCCCTGTATGTCGAAAGTGGTCCGAAGGTCTTTTGCAGCGCGGTTACTCCTTCCTGACGGCTACTGACAACCGCTGCTCTGACTGCCGCCCTGCTTTGGCCCTTCTTTTGATGATGTATGGTAAGGCGAGACGATAGACGGGCCTCTGTTGGTGGGAGAAGACGTCCTTAGTTAAGTATTTTCGTGGGTCGCGCCCACAATTTTGGTTCTTTGTTTTTCTTCGGTCCTTAGATTTGTCTATTGCAATAAACAAAGCTGAGGGTAAGTGCATTTGTGCTGCGTAAACTGAGTTTTACTCCCTTGAAGTTTGTGAACAGTCCGGTGACATCACAAGATGCCTGGTCTGACTAAGTTTGGTAGAATTTGTTGTTTTGGTTGTAATAGGGATTCCCGACTTGAGGACTCTTGTCCGATTCCTTCGGTTGGAACTCCCACATATGAGCTCTATTCAAAACATGGTATTGGCCCCATTGCCTTTAACGAGACATGGACCCGATACACAAAGAAAGATGGTGTTCTAAAATGGCCAGAAAACGGTAGTTTTAACTCCTGATGTGCTAGACAATTTAGAAGCAGTTTTATTCAAAAGAAAAGCCCGGCCGGCAATGTTTGACTCTTTCCGCCTTTGGCGTAAGGAAGCCAAACAGAAAGAAATTAAACAAGCAAAACGAGATAGGAAAGCACAGGGTATGACAATTATACAGGCTGCCCAACAGTTTAAAGACAATGAAATTGATAATGCGACTGAAATTTCAGAAAGACAGCATCGCATGGCGATAGATAAATGCTATCCGGTGTTGCCTGTTTCCCCTTCCGATAATAAGAAAGATCTAGAAGAAGATCCCCTAATGTCCCATTTATTAAGGTTGCCTCCGCCCTATGCACAAAGTGCCAATGCACCTCAGCCGTTACAGCCTGTCCAGCCACCAGCGGTACCTCCGCCTGTTCCGGCTCTTCCGCATTTGCCTCCTCCAGTATTACCGCCCTTGCCGATTTTACCAATAACCTCGACTTCTTTGCCCTCATCACCTGATCTTAGATCTCCTTTGCCTTCTGCTCCTCCTGCAATTATTGGTTCTTCTCCTGTCAGTTCTCCTAATACTTTGTCTCCAATTCTTATGTCTAATTCTCCGTCTGTGCGTAAGCGTCTTACAGACACAGTCACTGGTATTCTATCTCCTTTCTTTGGAGCTTTAAATGTGTCCCCGGCTTTTGCTCGAAGACAGTCTCGTAGTCAGTTCCCAGATTTAGAAGAACGAGAAAGGTTGGACTCTCTTGCACGAAGATGGATCAAAAAGGGTCCACAATACAGTGTGCTCGATATTATGCCTACCTTTTTACAATGGAACGCGCCTACGCAAAGATATGTTTTTAATGTAATGGCGATACACTTATTAAAGAATGGGAAGATGTGAGTTCGAGTCCGATCCCACAAGATCTACTAGATGCTCAGACAGATTTTGATAAAGGACTTGTTGTGGGTTCTAAAGTTGAGAAAGCTGTAAGGACACTTATTTCTTATAGATCCTTATTGTCCTCTCAGGCTTTCCTTGATTCTGATCCGTCGGTTAGACTGACGTTGAAAAATTATCCTATGAGAGAGGTTCCTCCAGTATGGAAGGAAGAGGTTGCGGGAGTAGGTGCTAATCCACCTATCCCTGCTCATTTCCAACGTATATGGGTACATGTCCCTTGGAAGAGATCTGAAGTTTTGGCCCTTAAGCAGACTCTACCGGATCCTCGTAAAAACCCTGCAGGTTATTATAAAGAATTATCACAGACAGTTGATGCTTGCATTATGAACTTAGCAGATATTGACATGTTGATGGGAAATGTAGTCCCACAGACAATATGGGCTAAGATTCGTAGAGAGGATCACGCGCAGGAATTAGGTGCTACTTGGGATGTTATAACTACCACAGATAGGGATCAAGTGGGTGGTGCAAAGCCTGACGCTCTGACCTCGGAACTCCCTGGTAGAATCATTACATTAATGAAAACTATGATGCCTGCATTGAGAGTAAATTGGGATAAACTAGCAGCATGCAAACAAAAGAAAGATGAAAGTGTCTCTGATTTCTTCACTCGTTTCGAAGAGACCTTTATTGATCACAGTGGTCAAGACATGGCTACAGAAGGTGGACAGCGATTATTTGTGGACAAATTCGTATTCAATTTGCTTCCCGAGCTGTCACACAAATTAAAAGATTCAGAAAGTTCATGGGCTGTTTCTTCTTCTGCCCAGATATTGGCTACTGCACAATATTATGAAAACAGGGACAAAGAAGAAAAAGAAAAGCGAGAGAAAAAGACGAAAGAATTAAAAACGAAGGTTCTCTTGCAACAAGCCTATCCTCCACGTTATGTTCAGCCTTAATTTCAACAGCCTCTGCAGTTTCAGAGGTTGTATCAAAAACCTGAGCCATACATTCCGCGACCTTTATTAGGACCTAATCAATGTGCCTATTGTAGAGAGGAAGGTTATTTTAAGAATAGTTGTCCGGTTTTATTGCAACGCAACGGAACATTATCTGCTCCACGAGGTCGTGCTGGCCTCCAGTCAGCAAACAGAGGTAGAGGTCGGGGTGTGTTGACTCAAGAACAGCGTGCCCTTCCTTCTCCCAATCTCGTGAATTACTTTGATCAGCAAAATGTGAGGTCTACACAGTATTACAATGAAGACCATTACATTGAAGGCGAAAATGAAAGTCTTCATGCTAACTAGGACAGCCATGGACAAAGTAAGGGAGTTGTGTCGATCCCAGTAGATCAGAATGGACCTTATGTTAACGGCACTACAATGGGTGTTTCAGATCCATTTCTTCTAGATACTGGGGCAATGAGAAGTTCTATCATTCATTCTAAACTCCCTGGGGCACCTTTGTCTGGCTTAACAAATGTTTCTGTAGGATTTTCTGGCGCCCCTGTTCGTAATCCAGTTTCTTGCCCTTTGCCTATTTCAGTTGGTCCTTATGATTTGGAAGCTCCACTTCTGTTGACGAATGGTTGCGGTGAAAATCTGTTGGGTCTAGACCTATTGAAAAGAATGCATGCTACAATATACTGTTCTCCTTCTGGTGTACATCTTACTTTAGGACAGAAATTGATCTCCCCAATGTATTTGTCCAAAGATCAGTTTCCACCTGAATTGCTTTCTCTTCCAGCAGCGCTTTGGGCCATGGGTCCGAATGACGTGGGTTGTCTTGAGATTCCACCTTATGTTGTCACTCTCAAGCCCAATGTTGAATTCCCGCGTATCCCGCAGTATAGAATCTCTACTGAGGGTGAAAAAGCGCTTTTGGAAATCATTCATGACTTGATCCAGAAGGGTGTGGTTGAAGAAACAAGAGTTAACACATGCAATAGTCCTATTCTTCCTGTTCTCAAACGCACTGACCCTTCTCAACCACCTGTATATCGTTTCGTAATTGATCTGCGGGAGATAAACAAAATTGTTGTCCCACAATTTCCTGTTGTTCCAGATATCACTGCTCTGTTGACAATGATACCTTCCACAGCGACTTGGTTCTCTGTTATCGATCTAAAGAATGCCTTCTTTAGTATTCCTATTACAGAAGAGAGTAGGGACATTTTTGACTTCTCTCTTGGAGGCCGAAGCTTCCGGTTTAAGCGTGCACCTCAGGGCTATTGTGAAAGTCCCTCCATTTACAGCCAAGCTTTAAAATGTCATCTTGATACCTTTCAATTGCCGTCTGGTGCTGCTCTTATACAGTACATGGATGACTTGTTAGTCGCCGCTGATTCAGAAGATATCTGCAAAGATGTCACTGTTGCATTATTACGCCATTTGTTTAATCTGAATCATAAGGTTTCACCTTCCAAACTACAATATGTTTGTCGAGAGGTTACCTACTTGGGTCATCTCCTATCAAAGGAGGGACGACGATTGACACCAGAACGAATTCAGGCGATTGCACGAATGTCCGTGCCATCCACACAAAGAGAAGTACGTGCCTTTCTGGGTATCACCTCATATTGTAGACAGTGGATCCCTAACTTCTCTCTAATAGCCAAACCTTTATTGCCACGCACTTTAAAAGATACGCCTCAGCCCCTTCCTTGGACTGATGAGTGCCAAAAGAGCTTTTCTGACTTACGTACCGCTCTTTGTTCTGCTCCTGTACTAGGCACCCCTGATTACACTAAGCCTTTTACGCTCTATGCTCATGAGAGAGAAGGTTGTGCATTGTCGGTTTTAACACAGCAATTTGGAGACTAACAGCGGCCATGTGCCTATTTTTCGGCTACGTTAGATCCGGTAGCTAAAGCATTGCCCAGTTGTCTCAAAGCGACAGCAGCAGCAGCAATTTCTATTCGACAGTCTGCTGGAGTGGTGTTGAATAACAATTTCATTGTCATGGTGCCACATGCAGTGGATACTTTATTAAACAGAACAAAAACGCAGCACCTGACGAGTGCTCGTCTAACTGGATACGAGCTGACATTTTTGGCTAGTCACGTACACATTAAACGATGTAATACCCTGAATCCAGCTACTCTGTTGCCCCTTCCAGATGAGGAAAGTGTAGAGGAGCAACATGATTGTTTCTTCCGTACCGAGGAAGAGACAAAAGGAAGAATTGATTTGAAAGACACACCGCTAGAGAATACGGATGGAACTCTATGGGTAGACGGTTCTTGTTTTAAAATGCCTAATGGAGATACAGTTTCAGCCTATGCTGTAACTACTTTACATACAGTTGTGGAAACTGCACGCATTTGACACAATTCAGCGCAAGCAGCAGAATTGATAGCATTAACGAGAGCTTGCGCATTGTCAAAGGGAAAGAGAGTGAACGTGTACACCGACAGCCAATATGCTTTTGGTGTAGCGTTCAACTTTGGGCGTCTCTGGAAGGAAAGGGGTTTTCTCACTTCACATGGCACCAAAATACAACATGGTCAGTTAGTGACTGATGTTCTCGAATCACTTGCCTTACCCACCCAAATAGCAATTGTGAAGTGTAGTGCACACAAAAAGATTACAGATGATGTTGGTCGAGGAAATGCATTTGCAGATGGAATAGCGAAAAAGACAGCAAGAGATGCAACAAGTCGAATGTATGTGGCGGGTCCTGTGAATTGTGTCAGAGAGAGAGGAATGTATGAGGATACAGTGGAAAGTGTAAAAGCGATTCAGAAAGAGGCTTCAGAGAGGGAGTTAAACAAGTGGAAAGAAAGTACCGGAATGTTGGATGAGATGGGTTGTTGGATAGAACTATCTGAACATCAACGTTGGCTGTTGCCAGATGCCTATGTACTCCCAGTGGTTACTATGGCACATGGTCCAGCCCACTTAAGTACAAAAGGTATATGCAAACTTCTGGCTCCAGTGTGGAGAAACGAACAAATCCCAAAATGCGCAGACAATGTAGTGAAGCATTGTATTATTTGTATACTGTACAACCGGGAAAGGGAACCCCAACTCCAGCAGGTCACTTTGCTCCTCCAACATATCCATTTGAGGTGTTGCAAATCGATTATATTCATATGGAACGATGCAACAACCTCAAATATGTTCTGGTGGTAGTATGCGCCTTTTCAAGATGGATAGAAGCATACCCTTAAAAAGATAACACAGCCTTATCCACAGCTAAAATTCTACTGAAAGAATTCTTCCCCAGGTTTGGTTTGCCGCGCATTGTCTGGAGTGACAATGGGAGTGAATTTGTTGGCCAAGTCATGCAGAAAGTTTGGGCAGGTCTTGGTATCAAGCAAAAGTTCCATGCGGCAAATCATCCACAGTCAGCGGGTTTAGTAGAATGTTACAACGGAACCTTGAAATTAAAGCTAGCAAAGGTTCAAGCAAGTACAGGACTCAATTGGCCCGATGCTTTGCCATTAGCTCTACTATCCACCAGAACTGCAGTACACTCGCGTTTGGGACTTAGCCCATACGAAGTGGTTTTTGGACGCCCGGCTAACGTCTGGGGAGTCCCTCGCCCTAAGAAATACTCAGACTTGCCCTATCCAATGTTGATTGACTACCTGCATGATCTTACGACTAAATTGCGTGTTCTCCATCAACAGGTTCAGAGTGCTCTGCCGGAGGCCTCCACAGACCCAGGTCATTCCATCCGACCAGGAGACTGGGTCTGTATTAAGAACTTCCAAAGGACGAGAAATTTGGAACTGAGGTGGAGAGAGCCCCGGTTGGTTTTGCTCACTACGAGAACAGCAGTTAAAGTCGAAGGAAAGAAAAATTGGATTCACGGTGTGCATTGTAAGAAAGTGCCTTTGCCTTTGCCCTACGATCAATGGGTACGCAGGGGTATTGGTGACTTTGAAAGTGTGAAGGTTCCACGATTCGTACCCTTTAGTGATGCACACCTGAATGGGACACTGTCTGAGAAAGAGGACGACGACATTCTTCAGGAAGCAATACCATCGCATCGTCGCTTAGATACGATTAATCCTCGAACATTGTTTCGAGATCAGAACATTCCTGGGAAAGATACAATTTGAGACCTAGACCAAAGAACTCTTGATATTTCTCTCTGGTGTAGTATTCTGTCCCGGTTGCAGGGTCACGGTAGGAGTCTAAATTACGACATGAGTAGTGGCAATAGGCCTGCAGGACTTGCAGTGTCATAGGACGGCAGACAATCGTAATTGAGCGATCGAGGAAGATGGCCGTGAGCATCCATTAGAAAGATGGAAACTACACTAGACAAAAGAGAAAGAAAAGATGAAATGAAGAAAAGATCCTGTAAAATAATGTATAGTCGTTTCAGCATAACCTTATGTATTATTATATTATTGTGTATTGTTTCGGCGTTTATAGGTTGGATTATTTATGCTCTGCAGCAAAAAGTTGTCTCTCCTTCTTCCTCTTCTACTGTCTCTCCACATCTCTTTCATACTCTTCCTCCACATGAACTCATTAGAAGAACTGAATATTATAATAATTCCTTTGTCCAGCTATTACATCAGCACCAATTAGTGGTCAAAACAACTGACTGTTGGGTGTGTGGACTTGTGCCACATACCACAGAGAAAGGAATGCCATATTTAGTTCTCCCGTTCTCTTATGAGGGTTCTGCCTGGGCTTATTTTGTCATCTTCTCCAATGCTTATCAAAGCAAATTCAGACGATCCATTAGTTCACATGTTAGCGATCTGGATTTTAGTCATAGTTCTTTGATTGAGGGAATGGTAGCTATGGCTAAAATCATGGAAAATAGTAAAATCTCTATTGATGAAAGAAAAGGGTACACTAACTGGAACGTCACCCAATATATGTCTAGTCTTAATGATAAAGTTAAGAAAGTAAAGTCTTTACCCATTTGGACTATACCACATCAGGGCAACTTCTGCTTACAGATAAACGATCGCTCTTCTGACACTATACAAAGGAATAACTGCTCCTACACGTACGTTTATTCCTCTCAGAACTCGCCTCCTCTAGTGCCATCTCAAGGCACCTATTTCATCTGCTATAATAGAGCTTACACATGGTTACCAACGGGTTTCTCTGGTACTTGTTATATAGCCTTCCTTCTTCCCCCTACCTACACCGCTTCTGCAAACCATCATCGAAACAGATACGGCAGAGGGATTATTGATTCGAAGGACACAGCAGGACAAGAGGGAGGAGATTTCCTTAAAGGATTTCTTCCTATTTGGGGTCCAATGGCCAACAGCAGAAATATAAGGCAACTGGTCCGTGTCGTAGAGACTACAATAGACATCACTGTAGGAGCCTTTAGTAACATCACGGCAGAACTACAGGCGGACCGTCTTATGACATTACAAAATCGAGTTGCCTTAGATTTTGTTCTTGCAGATCGTGGTGGTGTGTGCAAACTGATCGGGTCAAGTTGCTGTATTTTCATACCTAATGACGCTCCGACAGTATACCAAGCTATCTCCAAGTTGCACATAATCTCTGAGTCTATTCACCAGAACGAAGGAGATTGGTCTTTTACGGAATGGTTTTGGGGACTACTGTCCAAATGGGGTTGGAAAGCATTGACGTTTCTAGGAATAATTCTGACCATTATTTTCTCCTGTTGCCTTTGTATGCACTGTGGTCCCGCTATCTGTGATCTCTGTGCTACTATGTGCATCCCCAAACCACAAGTAACAGAAAACATAAGGATGATGTTACAGCAACAGCTCGATGACCTCATGGCAATCGATATTGACTCAGATTAGCATGAGTCTATCTTGCCTGAGTTCTGGCAAAAGGAGGGTCTGAGGAACTTCGATTTCTGATTGCGATCGAATCGACCCGCCATTTTGTGCTCCGCCGCCATTTTGTGTTGCCATCACTCAGGCAGCACGGCGAACAAAGTCTATTCTGCTTTTTCTGCAACCTGGTGTCGAAATACGCTTTCTGCCTCTGTTTGCAAAGCTGGTGTTAGGACTAGCCGAGTACACTAATCCCTGTCTGGCTTTTCTAATCCCCGTCTCAACTATCTGTTGGTTCACACTATTCTATCCTGACCTTATCTTATCGTCTGGCCTTCACTGTCTTCTGCTAGCATTCTCTCGTTTCTCAACTGTCCTCCAACACACACAAACGTATCTCGCCACTTGCAAGTTAGTTATGAATCTGTTAATGAATTAGCTTGAGGGAGGGGTGACAAACATAGTTGGAGGAGAGGTCTTTTTGAGTCATCTGATACTTTGTTTTTCAAACTCTCCTATTGGTTCTATCCTGTTTTCCAACTCTCCTTATTGGCTCTTTCTTGTATATTCTGGGAGGGTTTTTTGATTAATGTACACATTACCTATATAGTATATAAACCTGTGCGCCACAGAGTGAAGTGGCAGTCTCCTGAGAACCTACTTTGTGTACTTCTGGGATAACTGTACTAGCTGCAGCTAATAAATCTGATCTTCTAACGCCGACAGAGTGTCCCGTGTCTCTGTGTAGCTGAGCAGGAGAACTCCGGAGACTAGGGCGTACCCTGCGCCGCCAGGCCCAAAAGGTTCTGGTTCTTCAACTATCACCTACACAGGTCATTCAGGTAAGCAGAGTCTATTGCGCCCGTCACTAGGGGGGAGTCTTATGTAGTACTAGGTTTTGTTAATTGTTTTGCTCATGAAGCCAGGTTGAACTATTAAATGTAACCGCGACTGTACCAACAATGGTACCGGTCATTATGTACTCACTGCTGGATAAGATGCTGACTCTATAATTTCAGTAATGCTGTTACCAAATGTGATCCAAAGCACTCACTGATATGGACTATGTATGTTGTCATAAGGAACGCTGCATTTAAATAAACCCAATAAAATTTGTTACAAAATAAAAAACAGAGACAAAGTAAGGTAACTAAGTAGAGTGACCAGACGTCACGGATTTCCCCAGACAGTCCCGGTTTTCAGAGGACTGTCCCAACGCTTTTGTTCATTTGTAATACATGTCACGGTTTTTGGGACAAAGCTTAGGACATCCTGTGAAGCATAACTGAAAGGTATGCTTCCCTTTCACTGAGGCTTCTAAAGTCTAAAATAATTTACTGGTTTCTACCAGGCAGCACCGGAGGTTGTTGTCTGCTCCCAGCAGAGAGAGTGGGAAGAAAGGGACGGGGGCGCAGGGTGGAGGTCCTTCCTTTGCTAAGGATATGTAAAGGAAGCCTGGCAAATCAATCAGTCTATCTATCTATACACACACACACACATTTACAAGGATACCTCAAAAAAACGGTCAAGGTTTTTGCATTTCAAAATCTGGGCACCCTATAACTAGGTCAAGGTTAACAGATTAGGAAAGCGGAGTTCCAAACTCCCCAGTCTGATGATAACATCACTTACTTGAGAAACGGCCGTGCAGGGTATTTCTCAAAGTCTCATCGCTCCAGAATGCAAAGTGGAGACAGGAGAACTGAAGTATATATACCAATGCACTTGGTTCAATATGTTGCAGCTGTGCATTCCACGTAGGTATCACTGGTAGTGAAGCGCCGGGGGACATAAAAAAAGGACTGAATGTGAGCTTAACGATAACAAGTATTTGCAATGCAATAGGTCTTGCATTTACGCGAGTTTCAGTTATTGGCATTGTAAATGACTATGCCTTTTATTTACATTTTGTTTTTAAAACAGCCAGCCAGGCGCCTCATGTACTTGGACGCATCCTCTTTCAGTTATGCACAGACATCTGCACTAAAAACACTGCTTTGTGCAAAAACATCCCAACAGTCATAATTTGAATAAATAACAAAACACCTCCTCATGTTCGAAAACACAGGTGTACATTCTGACTAGGCTATCTATTATTGGTTCTAACAAGAAAGAGGGCAGCGGCGTTCAATAGTGGGGAGATGGTTGTGTATGTCAGTTAAGTGAATCTGTGTCCTTGTGGTTTTTTCACACAGCTACCAGTGAAATTGTTGCATCATTATAGGTTGACCATGCTCCCCTGGTGGAGCTGCTCATGGGCGAGAAGAGCTGTAGTTCCTCCTTGTGTAAATTGCTTATCTGACCTATAACGTGCAGAAAAATTATATTAATGAGCTCCCCAGTCTGTTATTTCATGGTGTATTTGATTGTATATAGCGCTTACTACCCCAGACGAAGCGTGTATACATATTTCAAGTTGAACCTGAAAATTACACCATTGTGTAATGATGCAAACCCCTAGATAACAGTAAGACCACGGCTGGACTCATTCCCTTCTGTCAACCTATTTCACTAATAATGCTTTCATTCGGATAATGAAAATATTTAAAAGATGCTTTTATTCTGAACTAAAATAATAATGGTCCGTTCTCAAATGCTTTCTGTTGGCTAGCACTACGAGATCCCATTGGGTTAGGCTGCTCCCCCTATAGTGACCAACTGACATGGGTGCAAATTCAGAACGGTGAGTGTAAACATTCAAGACCAAGTTTGGAAACGTGTAATATTTGACGTTAAGCATAAGCGACAGTCATTTTGGCTGTGGTGTCCATTTCATTTCCTTCGTAATTCTTCCGTCCTCTGCTGCTCGTCTTTTTCACTCTGCTTGTGTTTTCTATTTTAGTTGACTTCGACTCAGCTAAAGCAATATACGTACTGGAGGTTTTTTAGCTGCTAGTGCACCTGGTCTTAGATGTTAACTGTTGGCCATTTACTGCTGCCGTAAGCATTCCTGCTCCCCCTCCCCCTTTGCTGACCAAGTGGTTACTCAGCTGCCCTTGTTTGCTGATAGTTATTTCTAAAACTGTTCTTTCCATTTCTGTTCACATGCTTACACTCCAACAAAATGGTATAAAAGGGACGATGGTTTGTGAATTCAGTGTACTACCGCCTGCAGCACTTGAGAGTGTTGTGTGGATGTGGTCCCACTCATGAGTGATTAATAAACATGTTATTTATTCCAACTCCAGTGCCGATCTATATTTTGTTGGTCTTTGGACCCGTGGACAAGAGGGTGACCCTGCACCAGTTTGCCCACTTTTAGGCACTTTTCCACACAAGGGTCAAAATTCAGGACAGGTCAATATTCAGGACAAAACTTCGGGACAAAAGGTTTACAGACACATTAGAGAAGGTTGCGCAATAGTATATAAGTAAATAGACAACCACTTAAATACAAGTCAAAATAAGTTTATATTAGGTTGAGACAATCGTGCCCTTCGCTGTTTTGCAGTATGCACACAGCTTTGATCACTGTGCAGGTCTTTTTGTCGTATTTCACATGATCATAATCTATTTATATGGTTACTGCACTGGGTTGTCCAGTCTGATATTTTGTGTACAATTCATGGTCCTGAGCAGGCATGTTTGGTGAGAGAAATGGTCGGGAAGATCTGCTCGGATAGACATTGTGAGATGTAAAGCGGCATGCATAGGATGCAGCTAATTGGGACCAGCAGTGCTGGAGTCGAGTGCAGTCCTCCGAGCGACCAGCTTAATGTGTCAGATCGCTTCAAGCATTCCATTTCTGTTCAGCTGGTGATGACTGGTATAGGGAGGGGCTCATATAGTACTGAGTGATGGATAAGACCCATAGCGGAGAGGTCTTGTATGAGGGGAAGAGTATTATGCAGGAAAAGAGTTATTAACCAGCCTGCACGAGCTATAATTGGTTGCACACTGCTGAGTGGTATGGTATTATTGTGGGTCAGAACGGTTAGATAGGACTCGACATTACTATATCATGCCCATATAGCAGCCCTCCTTATTTTAGCTGCATATTGGAAATAGTATACTGATTGGGCCGTTTCATTTCTGTGAGCATTAAACTGCAGATTCTCATTGATGCACAGAAGTGTGCTACAGACTAGAAACTGTATATGCAGTTCAGGCATTATTGTAGGGCAGAAGGAGGCACTCTCTTTTACATACAGAACATTTTCTACTGAAATGGAAGCAAAGTGCTATCATACAGTTTTACTGATACATCTATATAGGGCACAAATACTAATGTGTGAAAATGTGGTTTCAGCAAATATGTACCATTTGAACATCACCAAGTAAAGTGTTTCGATTCCATTTAAACTCTGTTTCCATCACACATCTGAATTACAAACAAGTGGTCCATTTGTGGTTTCCTCGCTGCTGATATGTCTTAAAACATTTGCACAGTTTATTTCCAGATATTTAAAAGGTGTTGTGTGTTACAAACAAAAGGACAGCTTTCAGCATTGGTTTTCGCACCCCCAAGAAAATTTGGGAAAACATGGTGCATTCTACAACACATTTGTCATTATATATCAATTGTATTAGCATCTAAACCACAGTAAATTATAACCTTACTGTGTGCCAGGATACGACAATCTTTGAGGGGGCTCTTCAATGTTTCCCTCACTATTATCCTACAATAGTGCCTCTCATCTCTCCACAGCCCCTCTCTTGCATGTATTTAATTTGTTTTGTAGCCCTTCTTGTACCAGTGTAAGATGTCAGAGCACTTAACATCACACACATACAGAGAAAATGAATCATACATGTGTAAATCAGTGTATAGAACATGTTACATAAGGCAAAGAGTGCTTGGTCTCAAGAAGCACAAACTCAGGATTCAGAACATAACACCGTGGTTAGGGTTGACTTTAATGATAAGAATTTAGATCTACCCTAAAAAACCTTTTTTAACAACATCAAGATAATGAAAGACTGGGAAGGAAACATAACTTTGTAACCTGTACCATCCAGCTCTTTGATGGCAGTTCATTGCTTACTGTGCTAGATTACATATGTAACTTATGAACTGCACAGTAACAAAAGATTCTCAGTGACAAAAGCAGTAACCCACTGAACTCTGCACATAATATACTGTTCTTTGATATGCATGGTACACATTCTTTGCAGCAGGCATATTAACCCTCTGTGCTACCTTAGATGATTCAAAATTCCCATCTCTCGCCAGCAGGTACATTAGTCACCAGACACTGGTGAACCACACCTGAATGTAAGTGAGGCCGCTTTTATTGTTGCTTGAAAACTGCTGGATATACAAGGAACTTTGCAGTTCCAGCCTCCAGTAACAAAACCTCTCCCCCCAGCTTTCCATCCTCCCAGGGAATCACCTGATGCCCTGTCTGGCCAGTCCGACATAGCTACCACCCTCTAATGGTGCCCCTCATTTTCACATAGACCCTCTCTAATGTGTAGGTAATTTCCTTTATATTGCTACTCATCCAAAGTACGTAGGGCAGGTTTGTCGAAATGCGTTACATCACACACAAATTATATAGAGACAATGACTCATAAATGTGAAAGTCAATGTATAGGAAATGTTACTTAAGATAATGGGGGCTACAAGGTGTAATCATTCTTTCATCCATCATTCAGTCTTTCACCGTTCATTCTGTCCTTAAATCTGTGTGCCTGTCAATATCCAAACACATTCAACCATTTGTAAACCTATCCATCATGTATCCTTCCATCTCTCCATCCACCCTCTCACTCATTCATCCATCCACCCTATCCATCCGTACACTCATCCATCCACTCTTCCACCCATCCTTCCATTCACGCATAAATCCACCCAGTCACTCATCCTTGCACCCATTCACCCTTTCAGTCATCCATCCATCCTCCCTTTCTCTCTCCATCGACCCTTTCACTTAGCCATCCATCCTTCCTTCCATCCATGCACCCATCCATCTGCAGGGGTGTGGAATTTAATCAAATATCTGCTTGTCCATGGGGCAGGTTGACTCATAAATCTACTTGTCCTGTAACAAAATACACGTATCCCTTTGATGCCATGTAGTGCGGCAACAAATTATGGCAGCAATCTCATTAAATAAGAGCTCTGATATATCCTCTCGGATTATGCCAGTGCTCATACCATAGAAGTGTATGAATACTTGCAATCCCCTTTTGTTGCCACGTTTCTGCAGATCTACATACTGGGGCTGAAGGTAGTGGTAAGCAATACTGATGGAGCGGGTAAAATATTTTCTTTTTATATACCCAATCCATTTATATAAGTTTATATTAATACGAATAAAGAACTAATTGTAATGAATAATAGAGTGATGTGATGTTTATTAATCAAACTTATTAACCAAGAGAATACACGTGGGAATGCATTTGCATGGCTAAAATAATAAGTGAATTAAGTTGGTACGCATATTAAATTTATATTTTGGCTTAAGCAGTGTTAATGTGATTTGCGCTTAAATAAACCAGTATTAATAGCTTTGAATGTTGCATATGGCTAGTTAAATTAATACACATACGGGTATTAGTAAGGGAATAACACTGTTTTAATTATATCAATGTATTAATTACGATTTTGTGTTTTCTTTACTTAAGTTGACTATTCTGGCCTACGAAAAGATGGCTGCCGACTGAAACCTAAACTAAAGTACATGACTTCATAACTGAGCAATGGAAGAAGGCGCCTGCACCGACTTCGTTGTGGCCTTTCCATGAACTATCAGACCAGGTCCATGAAGACTACTCTGGGCGAAATGCCAATGTCCCTGAACATGAAGCAATTGTTGCCATTTGGGAACCAAAAGCCACCTATTCACAATAGACTGATACTTTCCTGACCTGGGAAAATCCTTTCCCATGCGCCTAGTTTATTCATCATCCGTATGTGAAAATTGGAGAATATTTCTTAATGTATTTGGATGAGGCTGAATTCAGCCAATCAGGGGCCTGGAAATAAAGAAAATGTTACTGTTATATGTTAATTTGGTATAAATATTAGTAGTCTAGAGAGGGAAAAGACAGACCCCACCACCGCTATTCCTTAGCACGAGAGGCGTTCGTGACCCTAGCTGATCGATGCTACTCTACGCGACACTCTATGCTGCTCTTCGCTAGGAGATCCTTATGCTGACGGAAGAGGACGGGACTTTAGGATTCCGATGAACTTTCTGAGGACCGGTTCTGACTTAGAAAACGACAATTAGCCAGAATAGGTAAATATGACAAAAGATAATATGGTACTGTTAGGATTTAACCTGCAATTTAATTAGATAAAGAAAAATCATTGTTTGAAGAACTGTGTCGGGTAATTATTTCTGGCAATGTTTCATTGATTAAATGAGAGTTAAAGTGATTTTCATCAAAACCTATCTCAACTAAATGATTTAGTCGACCTCCGGATGGAGGAACTAGTAGGGTAAATCGATAGATGAGTTTCCTCTATCCAAAGTGAATAACTGTAGTTCAGGATTGAATATCCTCTGTAGGCACGGATAGTGTGATGAGAATGAATGTTGGTGTTATGGGCCCCACCAGCGTGTGATGTGTGTCTGTGCGTGTGACTGAGAAATCATTCCGTCCGTGGAAGTAGGGGAAGATTTTGTGTTCTGAACTGCACCAATACTTCCAGGGTTAGAATGCTGTGAGAAGTTGGCCTGCATATGCTGGTCACTAGTTATAGTGGCCACCTTGCACCAGTCCAATTCGACTCTTATGATGTTAGGTTTAAAAGACAACCTTTAAAGAAAGCTATCCTAGTGGTAGCTGTGGAGAGCAGCCTTCAGGCTAAGTCTTGAAGGAGTGTTAAGCTTATTGTTTTACCATAGATAACCTCTTGAATGACCAAATGAAAGAGTATTCCACACAGGTATATATATAAAATATATGTATTTATTCTAGACAGAATCCCCAAGTCTCTTTATGAGGCTTAGGCAAAGTTATACATCAAACAAGCATTGATAGATACAAATAAATAGCACTGTTAACATTGGGCCCCAGGGGGGGGACCAAACCATATACTAAAATAGTGGTATAAGAACCACGACAATTCTGCAGACAATGCCTAGGGCATTTAGGATCGCTGGCCCCTTAAGAATCCACCCTGGTTATAAGGAAGGGGACCCATGGGAGGCGCGTGCAGTGGAAGTAGCTGCTATCGGGATCTCTATTGAAGTCTATGGAGAATGTCGCGGTTGGAAATAAAGCAATTAAAAACACTTCTAGCAGTAGTACAAAGTTAAGACTTTGGAGTTAAGCTTTTGAGGAGCCCACTACCCCGAGAGTACCGTAGTACCACTGTTACCTGCCCCAGGGAAGCCGGGTGCATAGGTCGATTCTGGTGTCGGGTTGCGGGCTGCTGGTCAATGGAAAAAGAGTCAAAAGTTCTGCTAGCCAAAAGCGTCGATGATTCCGTGAAGATCAAAGATGTGAAGATTGTAGAGAAGAACCTGAAAGCAGAGGGGACAGAGTCTGGGTCACGGCAAAGTGACCAGGAGGCTCAAAGCAAAGAGCCCTTCGATGTCGGGTGCTTCAAGTTGAAAGTGGTGTAGCTTGGATCTGCAGCCACGGGCTCCGGGAGGCTTCAAGGAAGGCCAGCTTCGGGAGGGCGACTGTCCCACGTCGGATGAGGGTCGCTGCGGTGTTAGTGTCCGGATTGGATCCACTAAGCCTTGGCAACCGCAACCCACGCAAGATGCACAAATCTGCTACTGTTGCAGACCCACGAGGTCTGAGGGAGGTCTCCTTTGGGGAGACTGTAGAGCAGGCCTGGAGCAACCAGGGGAACTCTTTAAAATCAAGATTGTCTGCCGCTAGGGCCCACAAGTCAAGTGACAAGGGACCGCGGAAGGCAGCAAAATGGAGTGCGTAAAAGGACGCCCACGGGCCACCGGAAGGTGCTGGGGTCTTTGGCACGGATGCTGCTTGGTGGTTGGCTCAGAAATGGGCCAAAGCACGACTTCCCCACTGGTCAGGGTCGTGTGCTATGCAAGAGGTGGCCGGTGACCTGGGGTATCGGGGATCTCGGCACCCACGGGGTCCACGGTGCCCAAACTCGTTGAGCACACTCACCTAGCCTCTGGGATGCGCTGGAAACCCACCTCAAGGGAGCTGGAGGTCGTCGAAGATCGTTAGAGCAGCGAAGTTCCAACCGGGTCACTTGCAGTGTTTCACGTCCCTGCCAAGCAGGGGGATAACTCCTTTATCCCAAGGGAGATTTCTTCAGTCAGCTGGGCAGCAGCTCTTCGAAGGTCAAGTCTTTGAAGTCCAAGATTAATCTGAGGCTCTGGGGCCACGTTATTCACCTTTATCCCCAAGCTTAGGGGAGTGTCCAGAGTGGTGTCCACCAATGGATGGTGAGGCGGGAAAGGGTGGCAACACCCTCTCCCCTTCGTGTGTTTCCCGCCTGGGCGAGGGGCAGGATGCCCCTGAACCGGTTCCAAGCGGTGTATGCAGAATGAGGCTTCTGCAGCTGCCTACGTGCAACTCTGAAAGGACATTTGGTGCACCCACCCTGTTCCAATCCACATAGTCCTGTCTGGGGAGATGCTAGCACCTCCCTGCCACAGGAGCCCTATTGTCCAGCTGGCGAGGCTGGGGTTTTCCCCAGCAACAGCCAGCCAGAGTCGTGTGGGTGGCAGGCAGTAGCCATTTTGTACTACTAGTGCACTTTTAAATTGGTGTCTAAATTCTACTGCTTTTCCCATATCGCCCCTCTAGCAGGGGGGAATCGTACCCTCATGCCCATGGCTGGACTGGGGGTATGATTCCTACATGTTTGACACCAAACACGATATGGTTCTGTGTAGCCATTCCCAAGTTATCGTGATGTCGCGATTTACTTATAATGCGGTTAAGGGTATATGGTATGGCTACACTACAAACAACCCAGTAAGGATTTACGAAGGTTGCAGAGAGGCCCTACTCATGTAGGGGTCCCCCCTCACACACACCTCAGCACCCTGCCCTGTAGGATTAGCATGGCCTGCTATAGGTGTGACCTATGGGAGTATATGTGTTGTAATGGGGTGGGATATAGGGTACCTATATCCCTGTAAGGGGTGCAAGCACCACCTTACCCAGACTACAGTAGTGGTCTGGTGGTGTCAGTTTGTATGGCTGTCCCAGGGTGGCACAATAAGTGCTGCAGCCCTGGTAGGCCTACTGAGGGACCCATGCCCTGGGTACCTAGGGTACCATCTACAAGGGACTGTCAGGGCATCCTCAGCATCCAATTGGTTGGTACCTAGGGTACACACATCGTTTAATCAGAGGAAGCATATAGGCTGGGGTCCTGGATAGCAGGGCCACAGCCTGGCTAAAGTCATAAAACAGTAAAAACATCAGCAAAAAGTTGGGGGCAACTATGCAGTCGATGCCACTCTCCTACATATGCCCTTTTGAGTTTGTGCAAACCTACTAACTTGCATGTTTTAAGAGTTTTCAACAGCTTTTCTCTAATATTTTCCCATACTGAGAAATGTTGGAAATGTACTCCTGACAATGACAGACGTAAACCTTCTTCCAGAGTTGGAGGAGAAAGTGGTTGGAGGGAAAGTGAACTTGCAAACACTCAGATTTTCGCATGATCAAATCTACACATAGATATTTGCTCATGCTAAAATGCATTCACAAATATTTTCTAGAAGTACTATTTCTTGTCCTACTTCTGTAAATTCTTGGGAATTCATGAAACCCATATAGCCGCACTAAGTGCAAGGACATTTAACATGGGTGCACTTTTGAGACTTTCTTTAATAATTGGGCCCCAAATTTGGTCTGGCATTGACAATGACCTTTTGAGTTTATTAAAATTCTGTCTGTCTCTCTCGGTATCTGCTGGCTTCACTGTGAGTGACAACATTCTGCTCTTTCACAAGGAGTATTGCAGCAAACAAAGTAGTTTTGTTCAGTGCCATTAACTACTGTGGCAGTGTGTGCTTCTTGAGACCTAAAATCTTTTGCTTTTGCCAAAGTTTGTTATAATGGTGAGGGCCCGGCAGCTCCCACACCAATGAGGTTTTACAAAAACAATGCCAAACCAAGTCACACATTGACAAAACTAAAAAGCTGACAGACAATTTCAGACCTACTGGCTTTGCCAATGCTTGTTTATTTTTGTTTTCCATAATCTTACTGAAACTGGTTACACTAATTTTCCATTATGAATATTTTTGGGCCAATACTAGCATGCATCAACACGTTGCTAAATGATGCTGCAAAGAAATGGTACCAGAAAATTGATAGTAGTTTAGCGAGATTGTTTTTCCTGCTTTCATTTTTTATGAACATTTTATTTTGAAAGCAAAGAATCATAAATTTAGCTTTCAAGCTTCTGCAAATATTTGCATCTAATCAGAGAGCATTATGGGAGCATTATACATAGCATCATATTGCTAAACTTTGAAAATGTGTGTACACATTGTTATACTGGAACCACTGTCAGTAGTGCAGTCAGAGCTTACAACATTTACTCACGATAATAATAAAGGCTTTCAATTAATGAACCATAAATACAAGTTTGAACAGCATTAACATATGGACAAACATATTACCTTAACTGCAGATAGTGCCTTTCCCTGATCCATAATCTGGTACTGCAAATTGGCAGCCAAAGGGTTTGTGCTGCAGGGGGTTGGGCCTACTTGTCCCAAGGACAAAATAGACATGAAATATATTGCCCTTGACCCTATACAATATGTCCTGGCGTCGAGCTATATGAATTCCACATCCCTGTCATCCACTCATGAATCCATCCATTGACCCTATCACTCATCCATCCTTTCACTCATCCATCCACCCTTTCTCTCATCCATCCACCCTTTCACTCCTTCAATCATCTATCCATCCTTTTGTCCATCTACTCTACCTTTCACCCACTCATCCATCCTTACATCCACCCTTTCACACATCTGTCCATCCATTCACCCTTTTACTTATCAATTCATCAATCCATCCATTATTTCACTAGCCCATCATCCACCCTTTTACCCATCCACCCTTTCACTCATCCATTCACCCTTTTACCCATCCACCCATACATCCATCTATTTACCCTTTCCCTCATCCATCCTTCCACTCATTCATCCATCCATCCTTTCTCTCATTATCCATCCATTCACCCTTTCATTCATCCATTCACCCTTTCACTAATCCAGCCATCCAGCCATCCCTTCACTTACTCACTCACCCACCTTTTCATATTAATTATGAGCTAAGCCTTTGTCTGGAGAGTTGAAGACAGAAGGGACCCATCAAGAAATCTACCCTCACAAAGCAAGGAGTGGGGTGGGGGGGGGGGGGGGGGGGGGTTCACTAAGCCCCTGCACATTGGCAATTTGAAAAAGTGGAAGTCATGAGTCATGCATGATGTACAGTGTTAGGACGTGAGGTGACTGTGACATGGTGTTGCTTCCTGGGCTTTAAGTGGGATAAAAAAAACTGGGGGGGAGGGGGGTGTCTCTCCAAAGGGGGTATTCGATGTAATTAAGGGCGTTGCTTAAAACACCTAAGCTAAAAATCTGTGCTCAGCATACTGTGTCGCCAGACTGGTATTTTGCTGCTTCTGTCATTGCATCCAGATTTATAACACAACAAGTAACGTTACAACTACAACTGGCCAGAACTATTGGCTTTGTCAATGGTTGTTAGATTTTTTTTTTTTTAGAATAATAAGAATCTTTATTTGGCAGTCTATACAGCCATAAAAAGAGACCGTTTTAAAAAGATTAACAAATCAGCACATCAGATCCACATGTTAACTACACTATGGTCATTTATACAGGAGCAAAAACAACAGTTGATGGACAGAATGCAGAACAATGTCATACATTCACCCCAGTACAGAGATCTGGAACTAAATCCATAGTTTTTTTGCTCACCATGCCGTTCCAGTTTGAACCCAGCCATATGCAAATCAGTCTTGACCCTGTGCCTCATGGGAACAGTCCAGCCCGAACTGCCAAGCCAGGTCCTCCCTAGACTGGAAACAAGCATCCTAGGACCGGTTTTGGGGTTTCACCCCTCTTCAGCCAGAATAGCTTGATTCCAGTGGCATGGAGAGCACGGGACCCACGTCTGTGCATACCCTTCCCACTCGGGGTGACAAATGCAAAAACAACAGTTGATGGACAGACTATATACAGGTTTACATAGTATCCAACAAAACAACTAAAACAATAATACAAAAGGTGAAGAGCCGCAAGCAGTAATTGACAGACTAGAGGTAACGCATACATGGACCATTTTAAGCAGCAAGGGTACATCACATTTGTAGCAGCATGACAATGTGCAAATACGCAAGGGGGAGGTAACCGTTAATCACCTCTAGTGCATCTCAACCTTAGGGCAGATCTTTTATTACTCTCACAAAAAAGGGTGTTAACATTCGTTAAAAGCTGTAAAAACGATACGGCAACACGGACCAGTCTAAAACCCAGTTCTCTTAAAAGACCTTTGAGAAACACTTTTCTAGGATGCAAGAAATATTTACAAAAGCAGATAAAATGAAGGGTATCCTGAGGAGACCTTGAGTCGCAACCACAGGCACCTTTATCTTCTATACGTAAAACAAAACCAGAGGGGGAAGCCAATAGATGATGAATTTGATTCAATCTAAAACGAGTAATTAAAAATCTGTTGTGCGCACTTCTTAAAACAGATAAGTAGGGCTCCATTCCTTGCACAGATTTTATCAAAATGTGTGCTCTTACCAAGGGTTTTCTGATTTCCTGTGCCTTGCGGCGAGCTGCCGCATGTTTAAAAAACAGCTCTTTAATGATGTTCTTATCACGCGGCTTCATGTCGTCGTATCTAAGAAAACATATCTGCTCTTCCCATGGTATCCCTGATGTATGTTAACCAGGGTATTTTAAGTGCATGGTCAAGGGAGAGGCATTCCTAAATTATAGGTCTGTTAAAATCTGCCTCCTCCTTTGACCAGATTTTCACCCAACATAACAAGGGTTTAACTGCAACCAGGTCCATAATGTACCTGGTCCCTAGATCCTCATCTATAGAGTATGAGGGAGTGCTTGGTGGGACTTTCATGATGGTTCTAAAATATTTATTTTCTGCGGTTTGGAGTTTACTAACCGCTGTGTGCCCCCAAACCTCGCTGCAGTATAGAGCTTTGGAAATACAGAAAGAGTTATAAAGTTTTAAAATTATCTCTGGGGACGAAGTGCCCAGTCTGTGAGCATAGTTTGCAATTGCTCCCGTTGATTTCGCCATTTCTACAAGCTTCCCCTCTTGTAGGATTTTAAAGTTAAATTTCTCGTCAAATAAGATGCCTAGATAGGAGAAAGCAGGGACTTTCGCTAAACTGTGTGTCAGTTTGTAAGAATTATGTCTGGTGCCCTGTTTACCGATTTCCATGACATATGATTTGGATAGGTTCGGTGACAGATCCATTTCCTTCATAAAAGACATAAGCCCATTAAGTAAGATCGCAAGCTCCTCGGTGAACGCGAGAGAAGAACCACATCATCCGCGTACAATAGAACGGGGACCGGTCTCAAACTTATCCAAGGGGTATCGGCCTGTAGTGCCATCAAGAATGCATCTAGACCATTAATATACAATGTGAACAAAAAAGAGGTAAAAATACATCCCTGCCTGACCCCGTTTGAATAATTGAAATGATCGGTGGTATTCCCCTCCTGGGTATATCTAATTACAGCAGCGGTATTAGAATGTAGAGATATTAACACATTACTTATCGCCATATTGACCCCCAAATCCCCAAGCAATTTCCATAGCTGGCTGCGGTTCACCTGATCCAGAAAACCCAGGAACATCGCACCTGGTTTAGCTTAAGTGTATTTAGCAGTTAAAATGTAAAGGTTAAGACACTGGTCTGTGGCGGATTTTCCAACCCGGAACCCATATTGCACCTCCGAGATTATTCGATTGGTATCTGCCCAATCTGACAGCCTATTAAGGAGAACCCACCCAAGAACTTTCACTGTGGCGTCTATAAGGGATATGGGTCGATAACAGTGTGGGATATTCCTACCTTCCTTCTTAAAGATAGCAACGATGATGGCATAAGACCAAGAAGAGGGGATAAATGATGATGCTGCCGCATTTAAGACCCTCAATAGGAGTGGAGCCCATACCTCAGAATTATAACAAAAGAGGTCGGGAGAATCCCATCGGGTGTCGGGGCCTTATTTCAGGATAATCCTTTTATTCCTGTTCTGACTTCAGCCAAGGTGAAGCTAATGGGATCCGACCAGTGGAGAGGAACTGGGTTCCGTGGGTTTAACTCACTAGGTCCGTGATTGTATACTGCCTCAAAATGATGCTTCCATATATCTGAGGGAATGTTTTGACTTAACCCTGGTTTTTCGGGTCTAAGAAACAGGGAATTTTAATGACCCTCCAGAAACTAGTGCTATCCCTTTTATTACATACCTCTGCTATATCTTCCCAAGCTAATTTTTGCAGTTGGCGCTTACGCCTCTTAACCACCTGCTTGTTGATGCTGCGGCTGGTTGCCACCCTATCTCTATCTCAAAACCGATGGAGCAGGGTTTTGCGAAAATATAACCTGCTCAGATTAAACCCCTCAGTAACATATATTAACAGTGAGCTGCGTAAATTTTATTAAAGAAAGCTAAAATAAGTGGAAATGCTTTTGCGCATGCATGTACTAATGCATGGAAACTAGGCCGCAAGTGCTTTGATAAAAAGACTAATGCTGCTTTGTGCACGTTAATAACGTCTGCTGAGAAAATAACACGGGTTGTGTATGGGTTAGTGCAATGCTGGGATGGTGTGCAATGAAATTACATTTCATGAAAATAATAATGTTATGTGTTTGTTTTCTGTAGAAAAAGCAAGCATGGGTCTACTCTTCTGCAAGCCATTCTGGGGTTAATAATTGGTGGAAAAATAAAATTACCAAACGAGGGTTTTGAGAGAGAAGAAAGAGCGCAAAAGTTGTGCATGTCCTTGTGTGACTGCCAAGCTACGGAGTTAAAAAGATCAACAGTGGAGGCAAACAACTTCCTTCTCGAGATGGCAGAGCAGAGCAAATAATGGAAGCGCAAAGACTTGATACATAAAATGTGCCGCAGGAAATATGTACTACGATTGTGTTCAAAGTTGTTTCCTGGGAAGAATCTGTTGTAATGCTGAAAGTTTAAGACAAAAGAACATTGAATAAAATGGTCATGATGAGAGTGGTGTGACAGTACACCCTCATATTTACCCAAAGAGAGGAGTTCGCTCTCATATTTAAAAAAATGTGGGTTGGACATTTAGGTTTTAGGGTATAATTGAAAAAGTCTCTGGTGGGTGTGGTTAGGTCGGCTGGTAGCAGGAGATTGTCGCTGTTGTCGGTTTGCGGTTTTCCAGATAGAGGCCTACCTGTTTCCTGATTCCTGACTTAATCTTTGCCACTCAAATCTTCTTGAGGGGCCTTACTGCCCTTTGGCCAGAGGGTAGATTTCCCTTGTTCTTATTGGGGTTAGTATAGATCGTATTCTGAATTTGCATATCCTTTTGCAAATGTATTTTGTCTCTGAAACTTTTCTCTCTTCGCCTATCCACTCCTTCAATGCATTGTTTATTTGACATAAGTTTGTTTTTAATCATTGCTAATATATGTTCTCCGTGATAATCTATGATTTGCATTGTATAACGGTACTTGATGAGCATTTATTTCACATAATTTTTTCGATAAACATTATGAATTACACACTTAGTCTGTTATTATTTACTAGTATTGATAAGTGCATATTATTGCTATAAACCATTCAACTCCCCAAAGTTTGTCGCCACAAATATATACATATTGTAAGGGGAAATGGAGGATCTATTTGTTTTCCAGATAGAGGCCTACCTGTTTCCCGATTCCGGACTTAATCTTTGCCACTCGACTCTTCTTGAGGGCCTTACTGCCCTTCGGCAAGAGGGTAGATTTCCCTGATTCTTACTTGGGTTAGTATAGATAGTATTGTGAATTTGCATATTCTTTTGCAAATGTATTTTGTCTCTGAAACTTTTCTCTCTTCTCCTATCCACTCCTTCAAAGCATTGTTCATTTGACATGAGTTTGATTCTATATATTGCTAATACTTTTTCTCCGTGATAATCTATGATTTGTATTGTATGACAGTACTTGATGAGCATTTATTTCAGATTTTTCAATAAACATTATAAATTACAAACTGAGTCTTATTATTTAGTAGTATTGATAAGTGCATATTATTATTGCTATCAACTATTCAACGCCCCAAGGTTCGTCGCCACAAATATATACATATTGTAAGGAGCAATGCAGGTTATATTGTGTATTTGGTAAGTTAGATATAAACGTGCATCACACTGAACCCAGCGTGAAGGGATTAGTTGGGTAAAGTAAATGGGCCTTTAAAGGGGGGAGGCTACCGAGACAGTTAGCAGTGCATCAATTGAGTTTGCAAGGGCAAAAATGCATGAATAGTTTCTACCCCGAGGCTTGAGGGTCTAAACAAGTCAAAATCTGCTGCTGGCTGTTACTGTACAAGGATCTATTAAAATCAGTAACATCCACTTGTGACCACCTTAAACGCCTTCCTTTGTCCACGGCAGAAATTGTCCCCCCATTTGTACTGCCCTGTGCGGTCTGATGTCCTGGGGCTTTGAGCGCCAGCGGGTTGTGGTCACTGAATGGGCTGTGAAGGATATTACATAGGGATATACCCTCCTAAGGGGTGACGACACAAAGATAAAATCAATGATTGTTGAACAATCACTGCCTTTGTAGGTTGGCGGGAGAAGAGAACCCAAAAGGGAAACAATCGGGTCCAGTGTGTGTGTTAAACCATGGTTGTTAAGGAGGACATTCAATTCCCACCCTACCGATGTGTGTTCCATATGCAATCCCTCACTGATGGTGCAAGTAGATCGATCTTGGGAACTCATGTCTATATTGGGGCACAAATGACAATTGAAATCTCCCACTAGGAATAAATGAACCTGTGACAAACCTTCCCCCTGATGTTGCTCAAGGCACTCTCTTAACTCTGCAATGCTTGCCGACCCATGATGTTGCCATTTTGCATTATAAAAGTTAATTAGAGCAAATCTATACGATTTGCTCGTTAATGTAAACCCTTGGTTCACTAAGGAATCCCATGCCAAAGGCTTAAGCATGCCAAGAATCTTCAGGTCTACAAATATGATTAAGCCTCCCCTTGCATGGTTGTTAGTTGCATAAAATAACAAGCATTTGCAATGCAATAGGTCACGCACTTTTTAGAGTTAGAGCTATTGGTATAGTAAATGACAGTTCCTTTAACCTTCGTTTTTAGGTCTCGCTAGCATAGGCTGCGCGCACGCGCAGTCTCGCTGGCGAGATTTAATGATATGGGGTATTTTCTGTAAGGGGCATTAAGCCCCGCCCCTCTTTTCCATTGGCCGGCGTTTCCATTTATGCTAAACGGTGGCCAGCCATTGGAAAAGAGCTCCTTGTGACGTATTCGGTCGGCTTTTTCGGCCGTCCCATTTGGACGGCCTCGCCTGCTTTGCATTTGTCGCAAAAGGTTTCTTATCTTTATGGGGCCAAACAATTGGCTCCATAAAGACAAGAAATCTTTTAGCAGGCGAGGCCGTCCAAGTGGGACGGCAGAAAAAGCCGATCAAATACGTCATGATGAGCGCTTGTTCATTGGGTTCTTGGCTCCGTGCACAGCGCCTTGAGGAGGCTCTAACTGAAATCTACGAAATGAATAGGAAGGGCGCACTGTTTACATATGCCAGGGCCCATAAGAGAAGGGCTCAGGTCATCTCAGTCCTAGCCCTGCTTCAAGGGCACATTCTGACATTATGCACGTGTGTGTTGGGAAGCAGGCTTGGGTGGGAGGGGGGGGCACGCTCCGGCTCGCTGTGGGCCTTTATTTCTCCGAGTGCTGCCTGCTAATCAAAGCCCGTGCGCTCCCAGTCACAGTGGGGAGGGCCGCCGTGGTTGGGGGCGCGGGGTTTGGGCCTGTGATCCCAGCTGCAGAGGGCCGTGTTCCCAGATTTACTGACCCCATTCCCCCAGGGCTGCGAAATGAAGTGTCAAAGTGCTACCGACTGTCCTTATCTGGAGGGGACATAAAAACCGTAGGGCTTGGAGGGCGCGCCTTGATAAAACACTGCGTGTCCGGGAGGGGGGAGGGCGAGGCACCGAAAGGGAAGCTATCATCTGGGTCTCATCAGACGGTTGTTGCAGGGTGCTCTTCCGTGCGTTTTTTGCCTGGAATGTGTTTTAAGTGTGAGAGAAATTCCCAGACATGCTCTCCTATACATCATCGTGGTGTCTGACCCCGGCCTGATCCTGGCAACTGTTTGTGAAATCTGAATGCGAACAAAGGCTCTGTGTCAGCGGCAGGGAGAGATGCGGGATAGTCGTTCCCCCATCAACTTTAATCGCAAACAGCAGTTTTGAGCCCGTAACTTTGCAGGGTTCCACCAAGCCAAAAACATGCAACCTCTGTAGGTGAAAACACCCCTCCCGTGGCCTGCGATTTCCCTCAACCCTCCGGGGCTCCCTTTGATGTATCCAGGCAATTAGCTCTAATGCCCACGAGCTGCAGACCTGCTTTATGGCTTGGAAGGCGAGAGCTGTTTATTACAGGTAGGCTCCTGGGAACCGTAAGGCATTCTGCAATTTTAATTATGAAAAAAGCTCATCTAAAACATAACTATTATGCATAGCAAAACAATTACTATCATTATTATGCACAGTGCAAACTACCCGACTCATCCTCCCTTGGCATCCATTTAAAACAAGCATTTACAATGCAATAGGTCTCGCAATTGCAAGATTTTGAGCTATTGGCATGGTAAATGGCAATGTCTTTTATAATATTAAATGGCTTTGTCATTTACAATACCAATAGGTCAAACTTTGGCAAAAGCAAGGCCTATTGTATTGTAGAGCGCGGTGTCCGTAAAGCGGGCGCCGCGCTCATCAATAAAGTAAAAACAAATCAAATAAACAGAGCGCTGTGTCCCTGAAGTGGGCACTGCGCTCACCATTAAAGTTAAAAAAAAAAAAATGAAACGGAGCGAGTGTCCCTGAAACGGACGCCGTGCTGCACATTATATTTGTTTTCAAAAAATGAAACTGAGCATGGTGTCCCTATACAAAGTGCCGCACTCAGCATGCCAATTTATAAAAAAAAAAATTAAAAGGTGATAGAACGTCGCCATTGTGCAGTGAGTGCTGTGAGGGAAGGGGGCGGCCACTAAAAGTTAGAGCGGCATAGCGCTCTATACGAAAAGCAGTCACCATTGTCCTGTGTGGGTGCTGCAAATACAAAAAAAAAAAAAGCATTGGCATAGCCAATAGGTCTCGCTTTTGGGACCTTATAAGTGTTTAGTTATGCAGCACAATATCCTTGGTGCAACAACATCAACAGTTGCATGGCTAAACACTTATAAGGTCCCAAAGGCCAGACCTATTGGCTATGCCAATGCTTGTTCTGTAAGGCTCCCAAAACCGATATATGCCTGGCATAGCTAAGGCCTTTTGATTTTACTAAAATTATGCATCTGATACACTGGCTTATAGGGGCTTTCAGCCAGCACTGTTTTAAGCATCATCTGTAGTGTCATTCACATGCCCTTCTGTTTATTACACCATACAGCATGGGTGATAGGTCGGCCACTGCAGTCACTAGCTAACTTCACTGTGAGTGACTGTATACTGCTCTTTTACATGGAGCAGATCCGCAAACAAAGTAATTCCTTTCAGTGCAGGGACTAGTACGGCAATAAGAGTTTTTTAATATTCCAATATATTTGTGCCTTCAGTCAATGTATTTTTTTTATTGGTGATGGCCCTAATACTAAAGTTTTTTTCAAACCATGACATAAAAAGCCAAATGCCAAAGTCAAAAGGCTGATTTAAGTTTGAATTTAGCCAAGACCTTTTCGTCTAATTTTATATATGCAAATATTATACTTACTTATAAGGACTTTAAGCCGACTGTTCAAATACACCAGTTAATTCCCCGCAGTACCCTTTTACATTCCCATTTTTCTTCCACCCACTACGCCATACAGCAGCGGGCAGCCCTCTGCAGCCATTGGCTAACTTCACCGTGAGCATGTTATGCAGGCCTCGCACAATGAGCACATCCACACAAAAGCAGCCCTCTTCAGTGCCAGGGGCAGCAGTGGCAAGGTGTGCATTTTGAAAAGAACAAAAAAAATGTGGTGAACACATGTGTAGCAGCCAATGTAACTTTTTTGCAAAACTTTATTATAAAAATAGTTTTAGATGGCCGCATGTACACCCATCTTTATGATGGTTTTATAAGGTCTCGGCAGTGTTGCAATACTTTCATTCCTGCTGCGGGTACCGCCTTCCCCATAAGGTGTGCCTATTTGCACGTGTTAGAAAGTTGCCAACAATGGATGCCTTTTCTCGTGAGGGTGATGAGTGTAGGCATGCAGGAGTAGTTGAGCAGTCTGTAACATTTCTTACGGGTGCAATCAGTATCTCCATCCACATGAGAATGTGTTTGTGTGTATATGAGAGCAGTTAGAGCCCTTCCGTGTGAGGTGTGTGTGTGTGAGCAGTTTGTGTAGTTCTAATGAGAGTTGTGTGTCATTGTGAGAGTGAAATGTGAGCAGCTGGTTTTAGTACTTGAAGTTGTGTGCGTGTTTGAGTGAAAGAGAGACCAGCCTGTATTCATTCTAGTGTGTGTGCGTGCAGTTTGTGTACTTCCTAATGAGAGTTGTGTCTCTTCTATATGAGAGTGAAATGTGAGCAGTTGTTAGTACTTGAAGTTGTATGCGTGCCTGTGTGAAAGAGCGACCAGTGTGTATTCTTTCTAGTAACATGTGATTTTCGGAGTGTGTGGGCGTGCGCATGAGCAGTTTGTTTACTTCCTAATGAGGGCTGTGTCTGTATCTGTGTGGGAGTGACATGTGAGCAGTTCTGTTAGTACGTGTGAGGTGTATATGTTCTTGTAAACAGACAGATTGTCTCGGTCGCAGATATTTCGCTCAGACCAGCGTATTTCTCTCTGCAGAAGTGACATGGATTTAATTTCACGGTTGGACAAGCCACGAAGGGGCTGCGGGGCTGCGTGGGAGGACGATCGAGCTGGAGGGGGGGGGGGCAGTGTGCGTGGGTGGATCGGACTCTCCTCAGGAGGGCTGTGTAGGGGAATCGCGCAGTGCAGCGAGACAGCGTCGACTTCCAGGGGCAGATGAGAAACGGAGGGACCTGATGGAAGATCAACTGAACGTTGCCGATAGATAGGAAGCAGTGAGAGACAAGAGAGAAAGGGAGGAGCCACGGGGGGGAGGGGGGCTGTAGTGATGTTGTATCACTTTAAGTGGGCTCGTGGGTAGGAATAGAATCTACATCTGTATTAGGAATGTTAGTGTATGAGTGTGATTCTAACTGAGTGTCAGTTATACTGGATGAGCTGCTGATCTCTGGATGTACTCAGTTGTACTGGAATAAACTTTGGAGTTATCTCTACTACAAATGTCTTACTCCTAATTTGCATGGATGTACTACCACCCGATGCTACACAATTTTGGCGATGTTCATATGGGGTAAGAAATTCTTGTTGCGCTCCGACCATAAACCATTGATGAAGCTATTGACGGCAGAGGGTTTGTCTAGGGCATCGGCGAGAATCGCAAGAATGTCTATGCGACTCCAAGATTTTGTATATGAGGTGAAATATGTACCGGGTGCAAAGAATATCATTGCAGATTTCTTAAGTAGACTCCCGTTACCTATGAAAGAAATTGACCTTGATCCTTGGAGTGAATTCTCTGTCGCTGGTGTATTTGATGATACAACAGGGTTGCGTAGAGATGATTGGCACTTGGAGTGCAACAATGACAAAACGCTGGAAATTGTCAGAAATAGAGTCATCCAAGGGTGGTCTAAAGAATGCAAAAAGGACGTGGCACTGAGAGCTTTTTGGGAGGTGCGCGACGAATTAAGCCTTGATGGGGAATTTGTATGTAGAGGAGGAAAAGTTATACCTCCGTATGGTATGAGGAGCAAAATTATCGTGATTGGGCATGAAGGCGTCTCTCGCACCAAAAGGAACATTAAGGCGTTATATTGGTGGCCAAGAATTGATTTGGAAATTGAACGATTTGTAAGGGAGTGCATCAGTTGTGAATCTTCGGATAAAGCACAGAAGACACTCAATCCCCCAATGTCTTCGTTATCATGCCCGGATTTGCCTTGGGAAGAAGTCGCTTTAGACATTATGGGTCCTGTGGAATGGCAAGATGGGGTTACCAAGTATTTAGTTGTGCTTGTGGACATGTTTTCCAGGTGGATTGAGGTTGAAGTGGTGATGAAGGTGAACACTGAAACGGTTATTAGTTTCTTACAAAGATGCTTTCTTAGAGAGGGTTTTCCTGCACGCATCCTTACAGACAATGGTGTTCAATTCAAGTCTGATTTGATGAGAAAATTTATGGAGTGTACTGGTGTTCAGCAACGGTTTACAGCTTTATATCACCCTAGAGGTAATTCGGTGGTAGAAAGGGTTAACAGGGTTTTGAAAGGTGTTTTGCAATTGGCGAAGAAAGGTAATAAGAATTGGGATGATGAATTGGACAGGTTAGTCTGGTCATACAGAATCACCCCACATGACACTATTGGGGAGAGTCCTTTTGGGATAATGCGGGGGAGATTTCCATATTGTAAAATTAATCCGGGGTGGATTGGCAGGAGTAGAAAGTATGATTGGGATGCTGAACGTGTAAAAGAAGCTATGAAGGCTTCACAAGGGAAGAATAAATCATATTTTGATAACAAACACGGTACAAAAGAACCGTGTGTTCAGGTTGGACAATGGGTAAGGGTCAAAATTGCTAGAAAATCTGGCAAGTTACAACCCAGATTTTCAGAACCTAAGACTGTTACAAAAGTTATGAGGAACACAGTGCAACTTGATGATGGAAGTGTCCATCATATGAGCCGCATTGCTTTGTCACAGGATCAAAGTAAAGGAAAAAATAATATTTCAGAGGAAGGAAGAGCATATTGGTGGATGGATGTTTTCCCGTCTGTAGGAGAAGGTAATGAAAGACTTGGGGATATAGATCTGGGTGTGAGTACGCAGACGGAACCTTTGGGTTCTCAGATGGAGCAAAATGGAGCACCTGAAGTTGTCTCTGATGAGGGGAATGTTATTGGTGGGAAAACCTTGGAAGGGAGTGTGCTGAAGGAGGGTCAAGTTCTGGGTAAAAGTGGTGAAGTAGCAGCACAGTGTGTAGAGCCTTTCAAGGATTGTGCAACTGGGAGTAGGGTAAGCAGGTTTGGCAGGTGTATCACTACTCCCCGGAAACTTGATGGTTTCGTTATTTGTAAGTAGCGTATTTTTGTAAATTGTGTTGTTATGATTTTTTGTAACTAAGTGTGTGTGAGTTTTGTAAATGTATTTTTGTGAATACAAAGTATTATTAAGAAGGGAGATGTGTAGTGATGTTGTATCACTTTAAGTGGGCTCGTGGGTAGGAATAGAATCTACATCTGTATTAGGAATGTTAGTGTATGAGTGTGATTCTAACTGAGTGTCAGTTATACTGGATGAGCTGCTGATCTCTGGATGTACTCAGTTGTACTGGAATAAACTTTGGAGTTATCTCTACTACAAATGTCTTACTCCTAATTTGCATGGATGTACTACCACCCGATGCTACAGGGGCTTAAAAAAAGCTAAGCAGGACAGGTAAGGGTGGGGGCTAGAGTAAATGAACCTGGGGCAATACAGAGAGCAAGGAAGAGGGATGCGAAGGGGACGCAGCACACACAAGGGATAGAGGCTGAGTGACTGAGGCGCAAAAGTGAAAGCAGGCTGGCTGGCGAGTGGTGTGCTTTGTGCGCGCACCATGACGTGAGAGGAAAGCCATATGGCGCCTCTGCTCGTCATTGTGCGCGTAACCGCACGCCCGTCGCCAGTGCACGTGAGTTTGCTGTTGTGCGGACTGCCTTATAGATGAAGTCGATCTTGAAAGTGAGGCTTGTGTAAAGAGAAAACCAGTAGAACTGGGGGGGAGGGGGGTATGATTCTGTCATATTTCAGGAGTCCTTTCGTGTGGCAGGTTACACTTTAGAGGGTGCTCTTCTGGTAGGAGAGGTGAGTCTCTGGGACCCTGACCAGCAAGTCAACATCTTTTTTTAACAAGCATTTGCAATGCAATAGGTCTCGCATTTACGCAAGTTTGAGCTATTGGCATTATAAATGACAATGCCTTTTACTTATGTTTGAGAAAACGAAAACAAACAAAAAAGGCATTGTCATTTACAATGTCAATAGCTCAAACTAGCGTAAATGCGAGACCTATTGCATTGCAAATGCTTGTTTGGTTTGGAGTGTAGTGAATGTACGAACAGAGATGCCGCTGTAGCACGGGCTGGAGGACTAAGAATGAGGAACTCCCACTGGTAACAGAGACACAGCTGCAGCACTGTCTATACATTAATGCTACGTCATGCCCTGTTGTGATCATAGGAATATGATGCTATAATGCCAATGTATGCACAGTTCTTACGAAGTTACAATCTGAGTGACATCACCATCAAACTCACAAGGGCCTGTGTTACCCGTGCGATACACTGTGTGATGCACCATAATATGTGAATTTCGGGATGTTCAGTCATACGTAATAACGTCAGGTTTACATTGATTAAAGCGATGTGTGTGTGTGTAGTGTAGAGTTCCAAAGAACAGAAATGTATCTTAAAATTCACATTTCTTGAGTATGAACCTACCCTTTACAAAGATGCTCATGGGCTGTTCAACTATGTCTGCAGACTTGACAGCAGCTGATAACAAGGTTGCTACGGACATTAAAGTTACTTGTGTGCCCACAAATATCCAGAAATAAAATACGTAATTAAATACAGGTGTCTACCAATAGAAAGAAGATGAATATGTACTACTAGGGTATCTACCGACCTTGTTTGAAGTTTGTGTTTATTTTCCTAAAGTTTCTTTTGGTTTCAGTCCCATAAGATATACAGATAAACTTGTTAGAGGTTATGTAAGCATCGTTATCCAAGGACTGAATGTGCATCACATATATTTTTAATATTAAAACAAATTTTAAAACTAACAAATATGGAGGATGATAAAAAACACAGCTACCACCGTTTTCAAGCATCATGTTCGCATTGCACATTGTGAATTGGAAGAACCGTTCTGTTGACGCTGCCCGGGCTGGAGACTATTTTGGATAACCAGACTTAGAGCATACTGCGTTGTGTGTGTATAAACTAAGCATAAGTTAACGTCACATTCCTGCCGGAAGAATAAGGATTGAGGAAGGGGAGAGGAAGGATTGGACTAGACTAGAGAGAGTACCCTAGGAAATGGATACATTAAAGAGACACAACACAATTAAAATACGGGCACGTGCAAATCGACATTTCTGGTGGGGGTTAGACATACGAATGTAATTACTGGATTTTGCACAGACTACTCTAAGGTGTAGGAGCACTTAAACTAAGCATGAGTTAGAGTTAAAGTCACACTCATGTAGGGGGGTGGGGGGGAAGGTTTGAGGAGCCCTATTAACACACGCATTAGAGAGAGTACGCTGAGAAAATGCAACCAGCAAACAAACACAGCAAAACTAAATCACAGGTACATCTTTATAGAAAGATCATGCGGCAGTTAGATATACCAACTTGGTGGTAAGGGCTTCCCAAAAAATTTTAAGCAGTTGTATTATGTTTGATTTCAAGCCAAAGGGATAGGTGGCAGCTCCTTCATCTTGTTGTTATAAAAGCGTCTAAGGAGGGTGAGGCGTGGTAGGGAGGAGGAGAAATCTGCAGCCCAGGAGAGGAAGCGAAGAGCAGCTGTTCAGAATAACAAGGAGGGGGCAAACTGCGATGTGTGAGGAGGCGGGGTTGGTGTCAGACAGGAGAAGGCTGGAGCCCCATGAGTGATTGTAAGGGAGGGGTAGGGGGATGAAGAGCCGAGAGAGAGTGGGGTGGAAGAGCGAGGAAGTTTATACAACATAGAAAGTGAAATGTTCAAAACAAGGCAAAAACTTAACAGTAACCGAGCAAAACAAGTCAAAAGCTGAAGAGCAACCAAGCCTTAGTCACGCCTCAAGGGGGTGAGCGCACACCCTGCTGCCAGCTAGAGTTGTAGCCTCTTCATTCACATAACAAGTGCAATACAGTATTTCTGGAATAACATGAAACTATGCAAGCGTAACTTGTATTTCATCCTGGGTCTACACAATATTCATCTGACCACTACATAACATGCCTTGTTACTCAAGTGTCAAGACATAACGCTTGTGTTCCGAGGCAGGACAGCAATTGACCATGGCAGCAGGTTCTGTAATGGCCCCTACCTGTAGTGTTCCATTATAAAGGAGAGAGTGCGTTTAATCCTCCGCTGTGGCAGTGTACGACAGGACCCTTCACCTCGCAGGCAGGAGAATGCCTAGGTGCCAGGGGTGTGAAATGACTGAGGGATGCAGGCTGGTGAGTGATATGATTCAAAGTGAAGCCCCACAGAAGAGCCAGCAGCATGCCATGCTGTCACGTGCCGCTGTTGCAATGGCGCTGCAGGATCCCTTCCATTGACTGCATTTAACTCCCTGCTATAGGTTTGGCGGGATGTTACACTGCAGTGGCAGGATTCCCATCACCCAGGCATGTTTTCAAATACAGGCACGGAAAGGGAACTGATGTCCATCCACGTGACCTCAGTGGGTGTGCGCGTGTTTCCCTAGTTTGAGCTCATGACTCTGAAGGATGGGCCTTTCCTTCTAAGCACTATGGCCCTCGTCCTTTCTATCCCCAGGCTCTTTTTTAATCCTACACACTCAAAATGTCCAAACTTAGGCAGGATGTTCTTAACATCTCCTACAGCCTCGGCTCACACACGCGGCAGAAAAGCAAACGGTGCACGTTTCTTATTCCTTCCCCGGCGATTGGTTCTGCATTTAAAAACGCAGGTTTGTGTGCTAAACCTTTCTACCCCAGCGCCTCATCCTCGCTCGGGGTGTAAAAAAAAAAAATCGGCCTCTCTGCTTGAAGATAAAAGACCTTACCGCCTCCCCTGAGTCTCGGTAAAAGTAAACACTTGGCCCACTAAACTTCACCAAGAAGCACTGGTGAGTGCAATGAGCCCGCCGCCGAGGCCAGGACGCTTGCTGCGATGCTGAAGGGCGCTGAGTGCCGTGGGTGAGGATCACGGGCCGAGAACCGCCACTTCCATTTTTCTCCCAAAACAAACGGCAGTGAAAGCGATCGCGAAAAGCGACCGCTATTGCAAAACACTGAAACCTGCGAGTGGTGTGCGTGCGCGTGCCACAGCGAGCCATATGGTTTCAATTATCGCGCCCGTGTCTGGGCACGATATTTGAAACCATATGGCAGCAATGCGCGTAATAGACACCAATAGGCCATGGGCGGAGCAATGCGCCCACCTTTGGCCTATTGCGTGCTATCTTAAAAACAAACACGCAGGCAAAGGCCAATAGCAGGACACAAAAGTAAAAACACACGCACAAGCGTGTACAATTCCAGGATCCATTTCCCAGGACAAAAGGACTGTCGCTGCGCGAGCATTGCTGCACACTGCATCGCTAGGCGCGAGACCTAAAAAAGCAGCAACCACGGCTTCCTTGAATATAATATTAAAAATGCATCCGTTCTAAAATGATGAGACTGTGAAAGAACTATACCCCTTCTTTTTAACTTCTTTTGCCACATTCTTTTGATGAACTGGATTCTCACATAGCAGCATTGGCGTTTTTGTACATTTCTTCCATCTGACAGAATGCTGTGCCCTAGATTGAGGCTGGAAGAGGCCCACCACATGCTTTAACAGCCGAGGCTGGCCCATTGTGATTCTGTATGTGACAATCAGCCGGCAGATAGAATGACAATGGGCGGGGTGGGGTTGCTCTTGTGCTCAGAGGAAAAGCGTGAGGCAGCCCCATCAGGGAGTTGAGGCTTCTCGCAGGGGAACAGCGCTGCTCCCGGCAATGCCCAAAATTACAGACAAAAGGCGTCCGTAAAAGGGATCATCACAGACAATGGACGTGAGATCCAAATTACGGATGTTCAGAAATTTACGGATGGTTGGTCACCTAAGCTCCCCTTGAAGGTTGCACATGCAATCTAACTGCTAACGATGGTAATCCTCACCTCGCGATCACTTTGTGAATAATGACAGTTTCAGAGATTTCCCATGGGAATAAATTAAGGTTAAAGACTTTCCGAAGTTGGAGGTACCACCTGGACTCTGTCTAGTGGCAGATGAGCAGGAGGTGGGATGGAGTGCGTGAGAGTGGTGTAATGTGAGAAAGAGGGCGCCATCTCCATCTGTTCGGGACTAGAGTCTCCAGCCAGGAGGCATCTCCATATGTTCAGGACTAGAGTTTCCAGCCGCTTTGTATAGCCCCATCGGGCCACTCCTTTCACTTCTAGCCACCCCTTGTGCTCAGAACGTTTTTACATTGGTAGGCTCGTTGAAAGAGGAGATCAGGTTTTTAAGTTAAACTTTCTCCCACTTGCCTTGGAGTGTCTGTGCACGTATCTAGATCTTGGGCCGTAGGAAGGCCACAACTTTCTGTTCTCAAACATCATCAACAAAGTATACAATCCAGGCCCCTCCTCGTCATCCATTAAAGTGGTTCTACTGACCAATGGCAATGTCATGGTGAGATGAAAAGCAACACCACCAGGCTCTTGATGCCGTACCTTAAGCATCTTTATACAAGCATTTGCAATGTAATAGATCACGCATTTACACGAATTTCATAAATGCAACACCTATTGCATTGCAAACGATCGTAAAAACACCCATGTCGCGCTTTAACATTAATATTGTCCGCGCCCCTTTATTTAGAATAGCCATGTCTAAAGAAAGGCATGGCTGCCATTACAGTGAAAGCACGGCATGGGGTGCCTTTACAAAAAAGTATTTGTTTGTCAAGTTGAAAAACAAATGCTTTTTTGTAAAGCGTCCCATGCCGCGCTTTCACTTTAATGGCTGCTGCGTCCCTTTCCTCACTCTGCTCTTCTGAAGAAAGGGGCGCAGCCACCATTAAAGTGTAAGTGCAGCATGGGGCAATTAAAAATAAAATAGTTTAAAAAAAACCACATACATCCACGTTTTGAGTGGCAAGTTAAGTAAAGCAAAAGCACCGCTGCCACTATCAGCGTGGCATGCCGTGCTATGTAAAAAATATATTAAGCTGCGTGAGAGAGCGTGTCCTGCCTGCAACAGCAGACATGCGAATACCATTAAACGAAATAATGCTCAGAGGCTGTAATTAAAGCCTACCAAGCAACAACACACGTAACAGGGGGTGTCGCCATGGGAGGTTACAAAATTATTCAAGGTGGTACTAAGGAGAGACTAACAAGCCTATTTACAAATCAGTATTTACAGAAGGACAATGACACAAGCCAATGACAAATATGGGCGGAGAGTGGGCCGGGCTTCAAGTGCATATTCCCAATACAGCATGCCTCGCAGAGCAGCACATGCGCTGCCCAGGGTCGACCTAAAAACAATGCCGATAGTGCGGCATGTATCATAAAAGAGTGAAATTACATGGAGGAAAGACAATTATTATTAAATTAGATTATTTCTGAAAAGCTTTTTTTGTTAATATGGAGAAGTACTGTTTAAAGAAAAAAATTACATTAAGTGAAAATTTAACAGCTGTAGGTTTTGCGTTTAGTTCTGGGCGGCTTCAAGAGGGTCCTCTATGAACCTGTGGAGCATTAACATTGCGGTTCACTTTTTTTTATGATTGATATGGATGCTGGAGGATAAGCGATGTAGGGGAATAGGATCTGCTTCACATGGGTACCCCCACTTTTTGCTGGTGTTTCACTGTTTTTCGACCTTAGTCTGGCTGTGGCCCTGCTAATCAGGACCACAGCCTAGCTGCTTCCGCTCTAAAATGGTTTGCATGTACATTATGTACATATCTAATTGGATTCTGGAGTGCCTTATAAGCCCCTAGTATATGGTATACTATGTACCTAGGGCATAGGTACCTCAGAGGCCTACCAGGGGCTGAAACATGTATTATGCCACCCCTGGGAAGCACTCCAAAATGGCACCACAGGTCTTCTACTGCAGCCTGGGTAAGGGTGTGCTTGCACCCCTTATCGTGGTATAGGCTACCTATATCCACATATATATACAGACACATATAAACCTATAAGTCACTCCTATGGCAGGCCTTGACAATCCTGAAGGCAGAGGGCTTGGTTTTGTGTGAGAGGGTGCCCAAGCATGAGCTGAGCCCCTCTGCAGCTTTCGGAAATCCTTCCTTATAGCTGTTCTGTGATACAGCCATACCATATACTCTGAAGTGCATTATAACCTTGCGGTAAATGCTAACTTTGGAATGGCTGCATCAAAACATGTCATGTTTGGTGTCAAACGCTTTGGAATACCCCCCCCCCCGCCAGTTCTGGCAGCGGGGGTAGCATTCCACCCTTCTTGAGGGAGAGACATGTTCACACTGGTCAAACCCGGTAGCATTTTCCTGAGCCCTGGCATCACAAAATGGATGCCTCTGCCACAGACACGGGTCTGGCCTCCTGCTGCTGACCGAAACTCCGGCAGGGGAGGCCTGGACAATAGGCTTCCTGTCGAAGGGAGGTGTAACCACCTCCCCAGACAGGCAGATGTGTATTGTGGATGGGCGGGAGCAATCTCTGGTGCTTTGAAGTCCTGCACTGGGGGCACATTTGGTGTCCCTGTGCATAGTTCAGTTCAAACCGGCTGCAGGGGCTACCTGCCCCTGCTCGGGCGCGAAACTGGACAAAGGAAATGGGTGTAACCACCCCTCTTTCCAAGCTCACCCATAGGTGGGGTCTTGGAGTTAGTCCATCCCCTAAGCTTACTATAATTATAGGAATCCAGTCCCTAGGACTTTAGATTACCCTGGACGAAACTCTGCAACATATCCTGGACCTTCGACATTCTATCCTGACTAGAAGACTGAAGAAATCTCCCTTGGGGTCAAGGAGTGACACCCCTGCTTGGCAGGCACCAAAGAAGCAACTGACCCATCTGCATCGCTGAAGGTCCCGCCGGACGCCGAAGTCTTTGCATCACCAGAGATGGATTTCCAGACTTCCCCGAGGCTACCCTGAGTCCACAGCAAAGCTGAGGCCCGTGGCTATCGTGGGTGACGTGGAACCGTGACCCCTGGACACCGTGAACTTTTGCAGCAACACTATCTTCCTGGTCCTCCTCAAAGTTGTGCTTTGGGCTCCGTGTAGCCCCAGCCTTGAGCACCTCCTGCCCCAAAGATTGCTGGCCTCCACTCCACGAGTGACCCGTGGACCAGTTTCAAGTGCGACCGCTCGAGGCTCCTTCGCGATCACTAGCCCGTTGGCTAGCAGGTCCCCACGAAGGCAACTCCTCTTCTGCTTGGGCTTTCCTGGTTGCTACAGATGTGCCCTGACTTACCCTCTCTGGGTGAGTTCCTCAGACCTTGCTGGTCTGCACCGCAGTCCTTTCTCTGAATTCCAGTGACTTGCCTTTGCCAAGGCTTGTTGGGTCCATTATGGTCGCCGACACCGCAGCACTCAACAGACTTCGTGGGACAGCTCGAATCCAGCTCGTGGACTTCGTTGACGCCTCCTGGACCTCGTGGCGGAAGAGTCAAGACACCCGTCAACTCACCTGAAGCACCCGACATCTGTGGGCATTGGTCCATCCTGCCCTAGGTCACTGGCTATTGACCCAGACTGTCCCCTCTGCTTTCAGGTTCCTTCCATCCTAGATCCAGGCTTGGATCTCTTCGGACACTTCTCCTCTTGACAGCAGCAGCAGTTCTTTGCAGGCTTCCATTGAAATAGCCGACGCGACCCAACACCAAAAGACACCTATGCACCCGGCTTCCCTGGGTGAGCTAACTCGAGTACTCAGGTGCTCCTGTGGGTGCTAGCCCTAGAACTTCTTAAGTCAAAAAGGGTTTTGTCCTGACTCGATTAGAAGTGTCCCTAATCTTTAAATTTCCAACCGCGACATTGCCCATAGAAGATAACGGGAACCCGCGGTTGTGTTCTCACACTTCATACAGTCCCCGTGGGTCCCTTGTGTCACTACCTTGGGTGGTTCCTTTGGGTCCCATCGATTCTACAGGCTCTAGGCCTTGTGTCTAGTTCAGGCGTGGTTCTTATACCACTTTTTTGGTATATGGTTTTGTATGCCCCTAGGGTCCAAACGTGTATTTGTGCTATTACTGATGATTGCTCACTTGTAACTTAAGTACTTCGAACTCCAGTTTCATAAAGAGACAAGAGGGGTGTGTGTTAACCTAAATACATATATTTTAAATATATACATGGTGTGGTTGTCCTTTCATTTGATCATTCAAGAGATTATAGACTGGTAAAACAAGCTGCTTTACATTCCTTCAAGACTTAGCCTGAAGGCTGCTCTCCATAGCTACCACTAGGATGGCTTTCAATGAAGGTTGTCTTTAAACAATTCACCATAAGGGGCTGTTTGGACTGATACAAGGTGCCCACTAGAACTAGTGGACAGCATATATCAGGCCACCTTCTCACAAGCGAACCTGCTGACCTTACCTCTTTCTTCCTCTCTTTCGATTTTTTGCACATAAACCATCAACTGTTGCCATTCAACCTTCACACATGCATGTGGAGATTGTGGAGGCTCAGATGCAGGACCTGGCCCTGCTGTTCTGAAAGGAGGTACTCCCAAAGGGGTAGCCGAAAGAACAAATGCTCATGTCCAGACATTCTGGGTACCACACTCTGCTCATCCAATCCACATCCACTAGAACGACTTGGGCCCTGTCTCTTTTGGTATTTTTCAGCACTCTCGGCAAGAGTCATAAAGGCATACAAGAGCCCGAGACTCGGCTGTAATGAAAAGAGTCTCTGAGCTTGTTATAAAAAGCAGTGGAGACTCTTCATCTCATCCCAAATCGGCAGTGACCGGATGAGAGTGATCCAGGGTCCTGGCGGGGGCAGTGTCACCAGCCTGCTGCCTGCCAAACCCAGGAGAATGATGACAGCAAAGGAGAGCCACAGGCCACAGACGTCACAGGTAACCCCATTTCTTAAGATCCATAAAAAGTCGGCATATCACACAACGTAATAAAAAAAAACAATTATAAAAACAATGTCGCCCTCTTAGCTTTCAAAGCAAGAACTCTAATAAAATGTGTAGAGGAACTGACTTACTTCTTTTACTGTATTTATAAAGTATTTTATGTAACGCTCACCCTTTACCCAGTTTGTTATCATTTCCTTTTCTAAGGTAGGTGACGCATGGGTGGGTTAGTTCTTGGATGGGTGGCTTGGTTAGATGCTTGGATGGATGAATGATTGAATGGATGGATGGATGGATGGATGGATGGATGGATGGATGGATGGATGGATGGTGTGTCCTTGGATGAACGGATTAGGTATGGATGGAGAAACATAGGGGGAAAAAAGCATTCAAAATGTAAGTAACTTATTGGGTGGTTAGTCAGAACTGGACACATTTCATATTGTAAACGTTGAGGCCAAATTGTATATTAATCTGTATGAATAATTTTGTTATTGTAAACGCGCGTTTGTGTGTTGTGCTTTTTGTAAAGCAACAGAGACAGCAATAAAAAAGACGGCAAAAGTGAAAGCAGGGGTGCGCGCGCGACCGCAAACACGCGAGTGGTGCGCGCGCAGCAGCGGAAAAAGTGAAAGCTCCAGATGGCACCTCGGTTGCTGAAAGCTGCCGGCTGCGCGCGTGCACGCTCACGTAAACGCAAGCGCTAGGCCGCGTGGCAGCACTTTTAAAAGCCCTAACTAAATGTCTCTCCGAGCAGCGCATGCGCTAACTCAGGCGAGACCTAAAAAATACTGGGACTTGAACCTAGTGGCCCAGGTCCATGATCAGCAATGCTGATCACTAGTCCACATCACCTCTTGAAGGTAAAACACCGGAATACAAAAAAAACCCGAAAAACAAAGACTATCTATTTAAGCAGGAAATTATGTAACACAGTACTCAAAATCTAAACAGCTTTTGCTTAGTGCATGTAGTTCACTGAAGTCCTATTTTGTTGTCAGTGGTCTCTGTCAGAAAGTAGTCCTTCCATGTACACGGTCTGAACCATTTTTTTTAATTGAATATTCTAAATCTGTCTCTTTAATGTTAGAGAAGTTCTGTTTCATTAAACTGTTACAAAACAAGCATTGAAAATGCAATAGGTCTCGCCTTTGATTAAGTTAAAACCATTTGCTTTGCTAATGGTATTGTATAGCAAAGCAAATGGCTTTAACTTAATGAAAGGCGAGACCTATTCCATTTTTAATGCTTGTTTTTTCTAGGAACAGGGAGATTAAGTGATTTGCCCAGAATCACAGGATGTTGAGCCAATGTAAACCCCCGATGTCAACATACCAATTTAACCAAAGCTGCCGCTGCTGAGAGGGAGTGGGGAGCCGACCCCGCCGAAGAGAACCTGGCCATGAGCCAGGGAGGGTCACTTTTAATATCCGTTCTGAGAATTTTTCCTGCTAGCCCAGTCAGCACCAGAGTCAACAATTACAGCGTTAGTCGGAATGGAGCCCTGAGCGCCCTCGCTGTAAACTGATAAAAAACATTCTAAGGTAAAAAAAAGCAATGGGAGAAAATAACATTATCGCATAGCGAGAGATTTTAGGAAATACCGTGTAGTTTTGAATTTTAAAGTAAGCAAAACGTTATCCTTTTTTCCGACATAGATTTCACAATAAAAGTCCTTCAATTAATGCGTGAAGGACTTCGGGCAGGGACACTCCCCAGGATCCCGCGCAATTTGGGACCAAATCTGAAAAGTGACACAAATACCATTTCTTCCCGATCTGAATTTAACAAGACGCAGAGAATGATCCCTGAGACAAAAAAAACCAGAGATAAGCTCATTTTGTTTTTACATTTTATGCAACCTTCCATCCATCTCCACTTCCAACGTAACTTTCCAGGCTCTGTCCTATTTCTCCTAGGTCAATGGTTTCTTCCCTCCCTTATATGCTATTTTTCTCATCATCAACTGCCATGTCACTTAAAAGTTATCTTTTTGATGGGGGGAGCCTTACCTGAACTCAAATTTAGTTTGCAGTGTTGCACCATATAAAATAATGTAAATACCCCAGATCACCTACAAACAGAAATAAATAGAAGAAGCCACCTGAAAACTGTAATGATCATATAGTATCAGTAAGTCAAGGAACCGAGTGAAAAGGGTTATACTAGCCCAAAGAATATGGGAGAAGCTTTAAGAACTGTTTTACGATCGACAAGTATGGAAAAATGATACATGTTCATTTGTAGTACATGCTCTTCTGATAAAACTGTGTAAAACGAAAAAACATATATTTATTTTTGAAACTAGATATGCTTTAAAACTAAAGGCGTAATGATATGTCAATAAAGTAGAAGACATAATAACCCTTTACAAAGCAGATGTGTTTTGGTGATTAAGTAAAATGATACAGTGATTAGCTATTGATGAAAGTATTTGGGAGAGATGCGTCTGTCGAACATAAACTCAGCAGTAATCCTACGTTTATCTGTCCTCATCATGATCTCTGCAATTCCCGATAAGACAAGCTCCAACCCCTTGTTCTACTTCATGCTCTTGCCCTGATCAGTCTCCGAGTGGGACCTTTACCTCTCTTTTCATTGCATGCCACGCTAGTATTTCCTTCCTTGCACTCCACTGTCCATTTACATGTATCATTTAGGCACAAAGAGACCATTCCATTTGTGCTGTACGTTATTTATTTGCAATATTATATTGGTTACTCTCCATCCTCCTAACTCCGCTGATCCTTCCATGGCCTGACAATTACTGAGCCACTCTTCTCATCTAGGTTCTCCTCCGTGGTCCCTACCCATCATTTCTAATGTCCGTCACTTTGCCATTCTTCCCTCAGTCTCTGACCGACCTGACTCTCCCGATCAGTGTCTTGCATGCCCCTTCGTAAGTGTAATGTCCCATCATTTGCCCATTTCACGTAACAAGGTTCCTCGTTCACCCTCTGGCCTTCAATATTTTCCTCACCATTCACAGCCCCCGCAGCACGTTTGCCCCTCTCTCGTCATTTGTCCCGTCACTCTATTCAGACGCCACCCATATAGGTCTTGCCCTAGTCACTCTCCTCCACAAATCGGCGCTCCAGTCTCTTCCCATCATCACTGTTACTTTGTTGCTCTCTCTCTGGTCCAAGTCACGGTCCTTATCAGTCACTGTCTCTCTTTCCCAGATACCTGTCTTCCCGTTTGTCAGACACTCCACTTGCACCCATATTGCTCTCTGCCCTTTCCAAGTAACTCTCGCACTCCTCCCCATGACTCTCTCTCACACTGCTCTCTTCATATTCACTGTCCTAAGTAATCCCGCCACTCTCTGCCCGACTCAGTGTAACTCTGGTCCATTACCACTCTCCTCATAATCTTCCTCGCCCCACCTTTGTAGCTGTACACACACCCTGACACCAGCTCTCCATCGTCCTACCTGGTCCATGCCTATGTCCTGAACAGCACTCACTTCTACCTCAGCTTTCCTTCCCACTACCTGTCCTCTCCCAGCCACTCCGACCAGCCCCTCTCCTCTGACAGCTGCCCCCACTACCTTCCTCCTCTACCCCAGAGGAGAACCATTAGCCTTCCCCATACATACCCTGTACCTTTGCACCTTCCAAGCTCTAGATTCCTTCCGTACTCTGCCCTAACCTTCCAACATCCTCCCAAGGCGGGTTGTCGTCCCTTCTTCACCTGCTGTAGCGCGCTCCGGGGCCCATTCTCCTAGCCGTGCCTCCCTGCTTTCGGCGCCACCTGGGCCGCCTCCGCTCCTCCTTCATCGCCGCAACTCCCGCTGCACCCCCCGCACCCTGTACCGACAACAACATTCAGTGACGTCACTCCCCATCACGTGACTGACCTAGTGTGCCAAAAATAGAATGCCTCTGCCTTCTCTCGTGAGGGGGGGAGGAGAGGAGCGAGCACATGCAAGCCATTTGGAAAAGAGAAGGAACAACCATTAGCAATGTGGCCATGGGCGAGAAACCTGGCATGGGCCGGAGAGAGACAGCGTGCGCAAGCTATTTGTAAAAAAGAAGGAATAAGCATTTGCAATGTAATCGGTCCGATTGCATTGCAAATGCTTTAGTTTAAAACTGAGCGCGGCGCCGCTTCATGGACACCGCGCTCGGTTTCTTTATATATTTCTTAACTTTCACACTGAGCGCGGTGTCCGTGAAGCGGGCGCTGCGCTCAGTGCTAAAGTTAAGAAATATATAAATAATCCGAGCGTGGTGTCCGTGAAGCGGCGCCGTGCTCAGTTTAAAGTTAACTAGCTGGAATGACCAAAAAAGTCCTCACCCTGTAATTAAAGAGGATGGTAGCACGCCACCAGTAAACGATCCAATCCCGGTGGGCTGGGCCAAAAGGAGACAAGGCGGCAACAAGGAGGGACTAAGAAGCCTCCTTTTCAATCGTAAGCCTCCGTTTTGCATGCAGGATGACGCCAGCCAATGAGGAAGATGGGCGGGGCTTCACCTCCGCCTCCGAGAGCTTTGGAATCTGTATTGATTCCAAGAAGCTCTCGTAAGACGAGAGCAGAGCATGCACGCTGCTTTCGCCAGCCGAGACCTAAAAAATGAGCACTTCTCAAAATGACCGGCATAATGAATAGGCTGATTTGTTTCCTTTTATTGGTACTTGAGGATGGCAAATTCTGAAAGTTGTTTTATCGTGTGTTCTTAGACTTGCACACAAGATAGATCGGAGCTTAAGCCAATGCTGCAGTGCCCAAACCCAAAGTAAATGTATATACAGGTCGTATTCACTTACACACTCAATATGGCTGCTGCACGTAGAGGTATTCGCCCACTTGCTAAATGCGGTCCTGTGTTAATGGTGCGACATTTGAGTCTCGCGAGCAGCAGCATTAACAACAACAGGCATGGCGGCCACTGTCTCTTCCAGGCCGCCTCCGATGCTGCAGCCGCCTAGCGAGAGCAGTGAGCCTCCTAGTCCCGGAGTCCCGTCTTTGAGGGTGAGAAGAGCAATAGGTGGGGATGGGAAGTACGAATGTTAGAAAGAATAATGCATTCAAATAGCTTTTGAACGTTCTTGTGCTTTCCATTTACAAATTATTGTTTTTCTATTGGAGCCAGTGCCTAATACTTCAGCTGATGGAGTGTACATGTTTGGTAAATTAAAGCTTACGTACATTTGTTGTGTGCCGTTTATGAAGTGCTATGATAACAATGGCAGGAAAATGAGCTTGTCGGGAAACACACCACTTCTGGCGGAGGAGCAGAAGGTGCAGGTGCAGAGAGTTGTCAGAAACCTTTCTTAGAGAAATGTATTGCACATTTGTACGTGTTCTGAGATTTTGGAAGGGATATGAGCTGGCGGCAACAAGCGAGTGGTGAGCGCGCAGCAGCGGAAAAAGTGAAATCTCCAGATGGTGCCTCGGGTGCTGAAAGCTGCCGGCTGTACGCGTGCACGCTCGTGTGAACGCAAGCGCTAGGCCATGTGGCAGCACTTTTAAAAGCCCTAACTAAATGTTTCTCCGAGCAGCACATGCGCTGGCTCAGGCGAGACCTAAAAACAAAACATATGGGTACGACAGGGATAGGGTGTAATGAATCTGATAATGAATTATTAGAGGACATTTTGATAAAGAGACCTCCGCCTTATCAGAAAAGTGCTAGAGATACCACTCCAAGTGCCCTGATGATGGTGATGATGATGATGATTGGTTCCACAAGTCCTATATGATCTCACAGTAAATCAAGCATCACTAGAAAAAGAAATGGATGCATTAAACAAAACCAAAGAGATGATTCAGAAGATAAATCAATTAAGCTTAAATGCAGAAGCACTAACTGTACCAGTAACGATTGGTCCTGTGATTCCATTGTATGGTGATAAACAAGGTACACCCAAGTCCCAAACTATGGCACCTTCTCAGAATAAAGCTAGGAAGGAGAGGATTGTGATAGACGATAAAGTTAGTGAGAGTGAGTCGAACGTTTCATTAATAGATCTCCCAAATATTGAGGCTCGGACGGAAACCGCAAAAAGGATTTCGACAACAATTGTGAGAAGAAAAGTACCAACTGTCACTCCATTGGCAGGGGGTTCCGCTGGATTTTCTCCTGAAGATCTAGAGGAATGGGCAAAAGGATAAGAAAAGAAGAAACCCAAAACTATAGATGAAAGTAAATTAAGGGTGGATTTGGAAGAAATGATCATAGGTACAATAGGTCTTGATAAATTGGGTTCCTATGAAGATGAAGAATTGTTACTTTTATGTAAGACTACAACCTGGAGGGCAAAGAATTTGCATGAAAAAATAGCGGAAGTGGCTTTAGAATTTGGAATAGATATAGAAAAATCTAAAGTACTGCAGAAGCATTATAGAGCAGAATTTACTGAAAAGGATTTGGAGAGCTTGAATGCGCCAGGAAGGAGATTGCAAATAAAGGAATTGATACACTTTAAAGAAATGGGGAAATGTAGATCGTTGGAGAAGTAGATGGACTAAGAAAAGACGATTGCTAAAGAGTTATCTGCATTTCCGATGAGAGAAGTGGAACAGGTTGAAAAGATGTGTCCAATGAGAGAAGCTTCAGGTGGTGGATATGTTCATGTTCCATGGAGCAGACAGGATATTTTGTCTTTTACAAATGACTTCCCGAGGTTGAGCGAGAAGCCTGTTGAATGGTACAAACAGGTGGAGAGATTGGTTACAGTATCAAAGGTTTTGTTAATAGATTTGAATGGGTTGTTTGATATAGCAGTACCAACCGATTTGTGGACTGAATGTAAGATTACAGTTGATTGGCCAACTGAAGAATATCCTAGAGATACGAGAACAGGAGCACCTTCAGAGGAGGTAATGAAAAAGTACAATCAGGTGATTACTTTTCTGAAAGGGAAAATTCCCCCGAAGGAAACAGATTGGGTTAAAATAGATAAAACAACTCAAGAACCTAAAGAGTCAGTGCATGCCTATTATGAAAGATTACTGCAAGGGTTTAAACAGTATAGTGGATTTGAGAATATTGGTGATAAAGATATGGGACATTTTGTATATAGGTTTGTCTACGGATTAAGATCAGAAATAAGTCAGATGATTCAGCAACATATGCTTTGCTGGCAAAGTAAGCCGATCGATCACATTCTGAAGTATGCAAAATACTGCAGTGATTACATTGATGCAAGGCATAAAAAGTTAAAAGAGAAAATCATGTGGGCTCAAGTGAAGATGGCAGAACACCAAGAAGCAAATTCAAATTCCCAGATTGATAATCAGATGAATGGACAGAATCAAGAGTGGTGAAAATGCGAATGAAAGAAAAAGGAAATGGAAGAATGAGTAGAGAGGAAGCGAGACAGAAATATCCTTGTCATGGTTGTGGAAAGCTTGGACATTGGAAGAATGAGTGTAGAAACCTTCAACAGAATGGGGAAAATAAAACTTTAAATCCACAGATGCAGACTGGGGTGGTTGTGAACCAACAGCAACAGCAGTAGATAGTTACTCCTCAGCTACAGGTGCCTCAAGCCCCTTTGTCCAACAATGTGAATGCTCAGGTGCAAAGGTACAGTGCGAACACCGGATTCCGAGGAGAAAGTGGTAAGAATACACAGACCGTTCAGCAATTTTGGATGCAGGGTGATGCGGATGAGTTGGGAATGGCGCAATGACGGTGCCTGAGGGGGGAGGAGGAGTGCGTGCTTGGCGCATCCTTGGCAGTAGATCAGTCAGGTCCATTTACTGATGGGACAGTTGAGGAAAATTATATTACTTTCTTAGTGGACACTGGTGCTACCCGTTCTACTGTGAGAACAGTAGAAATCCCAAACCTGCCCCTCTCTAGATAAACTATCCAAGTTCTAGGAGTATCAAATAAGCAGATTAGGAACCCGATCACAAAACCAATAGAAGTGAATATTGGAAATTTCTGAGACATGCATCGATTTGGGGTATGTGATTCAAGTCCAGTAAACCTATTAGGTAGGGACTTATTGTGCAAAATGAATTGCACCATCTTCTGTACGCCCGATGGTGTAGCCTTTCAAACACCGGCTGAGGACGTAGCATTCCAAATGATGCTAGCTAAACAGGGAACCAGAAGTGGATGAGATGTTTTCCCTTCTTACTGATAGAGACTTGCCTGACGAGCTAAGAGATAGTCAGATCAGATGAATGGGATTTTACAGGAAAATAAATTGGTCTAATAGCTGAAGTAGACACTGTCAAAGTTATGGTAAAGGAAGGTGCAGTATATCCAAACACCCCACAATACAAAATGAGCCCTGAAGTGAAAGCAGCAGTAGCCCAAGTAATTGATCAGATGATAGAACAAGGAATAATAAAAGAAATATTAGGCAGTCCTTGTAATTCGCCAATCATGGGACTCAAGAAGCCTAGTGGAAAATATAGAATAGAACAAGAGCTGAGGAAAATTAATAAAATAGTAATACCTTGTTGTCCTGTAGTACCAAATCCAGCAGTGATTCTTTATCAGATACCTTGGGATGCTCATTGGTATACTATGATTGATTTGTGTCACGCATTCTTCTCAATTCCATTGCACCCGGACAGCCAATATCTTTTTGCTTTCCGGTTTGAGCATCGTGTTTTGGCATGGTGCCGAGTTCCTCAAGGGTACACAGAAAGTCCATTGATATTTATTCAAATTTTGAAAAAGTGGTTAGAGACGTTGGTGATGCCAGGGAATTCCGTTTTAGTTCAGTACATTGATGAACTATTGGTGGCATCAAAGACAAGGGAAGCTTGTGTCACTGACACAATAGCTTTACTGAACCATTTGCCAGAAGGAGGACACAAGGTATCCCCAGATAAATTACAATTTTGCAAACAAGAAGTTCAATATCTTGGACATAAGATAGAAAAGGGAGTCAGAAAAGTGACACCAGAAAGATAAAAGTGATTCGAAAAATGATTATGCCCAAAACTAAGAAAGAAGTGCGAATGTTTTTGGGAGGGGTTGGATATTGGTGCCAATGGATACGTGGATTCTCACTACCGGCGAAACCTTTAATAAGGTTGACACGATAAGAGATGACAGATTCGATTGAATGGGATGATGAAAGTAAAGAGGCATTTATAAAACTGAAAAGTTGTTTGTGTCAGGTCCCAGCCTTGGGAATGCAGGACTACACAAAATAATTTGCACTATTTTGCTGTGAAAGAGAAGGGTGTACACTCTCACTGCTAACCCAGAGACATGGATTGTCTCGACGTCCTGTAGCATACTTTTCTGCTACCCTTGACCCAGTGGCTGCAGCATTACCAGGCAGCTTAAAAGCAGTAGCTGCTACGTGTGGGAGCTTGGAGCAAAGTGAATCGATTGTGATGGAACATCCCGTTAAAGTGTATCTGCCACATTCAGTTGAGATCCTTTTAACAAGGACTCGTACTCAACATTTGATACCTAGTCGGCTGACTAAGTATGAAAGAGTAATTTTGGGTGCTGAGAATGTAAGTGTGATAAGATGTACCATGGTGAATCCAGCAACCTTGTTGCCTGATTTTTCTTGTGAATAAGTGAAGGAAGAAATGGATCATGATTGTCTGGCTATGACAGAGATGTGGACCAAGCCTAGGCTTGACCTCCTTGACGTTACCCTAGAAGAATCAGATTTTGTGCTGTTTGTTGATGGGTCATGCTTGAGAAGAGAAAATGGAGAACTGATGTCCGGTTATGCTATATGTACTGTGTCAGGCATTGTAGAAGCTTTATGTTTAAGAGGAGTAAAGTCTGCCCAAATTGCGGAGTTGCTTGCATTGACGAGGGCATGCAAAGTTGGGAAAAATTTAGGGTAACCATATTTACGGACAGTCAATATGGTTTCGGGGTGGTTCATGATTTTGGTCAATTATGGTAACAAAGGGGATTTCTGACTTCTTCAAGATCTCCTATACGAAATGGCAAATATGGTAAAGAACTATTGGAAGCATTACAATTGCCAAAAGAAATTGCAGTGGTCAAATGTGCCGCACTTTTGAAGGGTTTGATGAAAGGGAATTGAGACCACCTCAAAGAAAGACTTTCCTTTTACATGAAGGTGAATTCTATTAAAGACATTGAACAAGGACCCTGATAGAAAGGCAAAGGCTGAAAGCTTTTGAAGTGTGGGATCACACAAAGAGTTTACGTGCTTATTATACAGAAATTAAATATTAGAATTAGTTTTAGAAATTCAAAATGGCAAAAGTAAAAGTGATTGAACATCTGAAATCTAACCTAAAACAACGGTTTGTTAAATGTTGTCTGTGCAGTATTACTATACTAATATTGATGTGGTTATTATTAACACTAGTAATACTGGTTCTAATGATAACTAATAATAAGAATAACACAAATATGAGTGAGAAAGTAAATGTGGTTACTAAGAAAGCTACTACTACAGAATTAACACAAGCACATAAGAGCATATAGTCTCATGACAAATCGAATAGTGATTTGTCATTTAATGTATTTACTAAACTTCTCTACCACTACGTGGAAACAATGGATGTGAGTGATTGTTATGTTTGCATGAAACTACCTATGTCTGTCTCCGAGGGTGCGACTTATCACATTCCCTTAACTTATGGCGTGTCTTGTAGTGTTGTAACTAGTTTGTTCTACGTTACTGGTAAGTTGCAATATTTCTATAGTAACATGTATTTAGTCTTTTCTGAAATTCCTATTTGAAGAAATATGAATCCAGTACTTAGTGCTAAAAATGCAGAGTTTATGGGGGAATTGTTTTTAACTACGAACCCCATTGACATAACATACGCGCATTGAAATAATTTAACTTGCTTTTTGCGAGATGAAGAAAAAGATTTTTTGAATCTAGTAGAAGAAAGAAGGTAGGATTTTCAAAGGAAAGCAGGTGAGCAAAAGTCCCATATACCTCCATGGGCTGCTTTAGAAGGAGAATATAAGAAAGACGAGGCTCATGCTGCAATGTCCCTAGATTTGGCAAAAATGGGTAAATTCAGTCTTCCTAGATTAAGGACCAAATATAATAGTATATTCATTGGTATTAGTGAATGTGAACATACCTTCCTAATAATGGGGGGATGGGGACTAAAAGGAGGAACGGATCCTGCATTTTCAGGAATTTATTATGTATGCGGAAAAAGTGCCTATTACAGGTTATCTGCAGGATGGTGTGGCAGTTGTTGTATTGCCATCGTATTCCCGAAGGTATATCACATTACTATGAACAATGAAATGAGTGACATAAGTAAAGGACAAACAAGAAATAAGAGCAAGTTTTACCAAAATAGTAGGTGATATATTTGGTGCATTGATACCGTCAGTTGGAGTCACATTAAATTCTCAAAAAATACGGCTGTTGTCCACTGTGGTTGACCGATTATCAACTGATACCGCTGGAGGATTCTTAATGATTAATACTAAAATTGGTTGCGATCAGATCTATGGTCCTACAAAATAGACTTGCCCTTGATATTCTATTAGCCAAAGAGGGTGTCTGTGGCATGTTGAAAGTTCAACATTGCTGTACATATATCCCGGATAAAAGTAAAGGTATTGAGGTATACATCAAGAATATTACAAAGATTCATAATGATTTGACCCAACTGGAGGTTGACGGTGCATGGGAAACATTTAGTAAAGGTCTGTCAAAAATAAGTAGCTGGATTTCCACTTTTGGAAATAGTTTATTAGGGAAAATAGTAATCCCTATGATTTTAATAGCATTAGTGATATTAATGATAATGACGACCTATAAATGTTGTAAGGGAAAATTGAAAACAAAGACAATGATCGAAATGAAGAACAAAAGAATGGGAAGAAAGAGAAAATGGGAAGAAAGAGAAAAGGGGAAGAAATCTAACTAGAAGAAATGAAAGACAATCAGTATGGTAGAATGAAAGGGATGAATATAAAGGAAAGACAAAGAAAATATAAAAACAAATGTAGACACTTTAATCTAATTGGCAATTGGTAATGATGTGTATTTTATGATGGCTCAAAAATGCCATCAGAGGGGGGATTGATGGAACAAGGATTCAAAGAAATGAAACTTGATCAAATCAACCGCTCGTTAACATGTACATACAAGTAGGAACAGAGAAAATTAACATACATACGATAATCATACATGGGGAAAAGGCTTTCTGCTTGCCTAAATATCAAAGAATAATTTGCAGTGTAACCGAAGTCCCACTTGAAACCGAAAAATTGCTTTGCGCATGTGCGAACCCGTCCTGCGTAAGTAACCACATGACTAACCCATGTGAGAGAAAACTCTCACACATGCGCAAAGAGTTGCTAACTGTAGGTCTCAAAGTACCGCATGTCTGGCCTATGCTTGCCCGAATCTTAAAAGACGTTTTTCGCTGCTAACGCTTTGCTTAACAAAGAAGAAATAATACTGGATAGAGTAGAAGGGGGGAGTTAAACAGAGATAACATATTTGAGAAATTAACATCTGTTTATGATTCTTTCGTCAATAGTAAACGTTTTGGGCCTGATATGCTAAGCTGAAAGAAAGATGGCGGGTGAAACGTAAGGCAAGTTGAGTCTGCGCTTTGGAGACCCAGAGTGACCCGCTGACCGGGACATTGATCTTCTGCCAAAACCCAAGGACGAGTGCTTAAGAAGAGATCCTCAACTCAGAAATTATATAAAATTTGTATCTATCTATTGTGTGAGATGTATGAGAAAAGGAAGAGTCATTAAAAGTGAATAAATTAAGTGGGAAGAGTTTACTAAACAAAGAATTAGTTAAGGATTTTGGGATAACTGCATGAGGTGATGACAACTCCCCTGCCCCGGCCCAATCACAGTTCAGGATTCACAGACATTTGCAACCTTTGAGGGTGGGACACGCAAAGTTAAAGGGTATAATTTGAGTAACTTAAGTTAAGAGGAGAGCTGAGCTGCTGCTAAGAAGAATCGTTGATGCGGAGTTGAGGAATAGGCGAGAACTGCTACTGAGAAGAACAGACTGGGAAGATTCAATACTGAAAGACAGCCTGATTAGATTGAAGCTTTGCGGAAGAATATCGAGGAGGGAGAGAGTGTAAGAGAGGGATGTGCTCCGGTGCGTCGGGTATTAGAGAAGTGTAGTAAGTATAAACCTATCCTGTCCTACAGTCTTTGTCTCCTGACTCTTTAGCAGGAGACCTCCACCAATCCTTTTAGCCAGGGGTTGAGTTTACAATTTCACTATCTGGTAAATATATTTCTATCTTGAATTTGCATATCTTTTGCAAAGTATGAATTGTTGTGCCTATTGTCTCTACATCTGTCACTCTTAATGCAGTTGAATTGTTGAAAGCGTCTGTATTTTTAATCAAATTTGATAAATTAATTTATCTCTCCCATGAAAGTTGATGGAGTTTGCACTGTGAATCTGTACAAATGAGAGTTCATTTTGATTGAATTATTATTAGATAAAATCTATTGAATCTTACCTGGAGCCTGTGATTATTTCACCGCAGAGTTATAAGATAAATTTAATGAATTTGTTAATATCACCAACAACTACTCGACTAATGGTCCATTGACCAAAGGAAGAGTGTTGATCTGTGCAGATTAGTTAGGCATAGACTAAAATTCAGATCAAAGAAATAAAACTTGACCCCCAGCGAAACAGTCAGGAAATCTAAATGCGTGAATGGGCCTATTGTAAGTGATATTTTGAAGTGCCCCTCATGAATAGTGAGATACTGTACTTCTCTGATACATCATGAGCTCATTAAGCGCCAGAAGCTGTGAACAGCCAAGTCACACAGCAAGCCTGGTAGCCAGTGACCCTTAAACTGAGGGCAGGGCCTCTTATACGGGCAGGGGAGGTCTCCCACCACCCACTTCCAGGCTGTGTGATCTGACCTTTACAGGAAAGGGCAGCTCATTTCTGTCCTAGATCCAGAACCTGCATGGGCTGCTTTCTATTAAATGGGCCAACTTGCTTACAAGGCCACGGCATCGCTGCTGGATAATGTTTGGGAGGTGTGTTTTTCCATTCAAGCATTACGTGCGCCTTATTAATTAAATAAATAAATAAATAACAGGGCACAGCAATTGCTGTTAGATGCTATTTTGGAGGTGGGAGGAGTGTTCTTCATTATTGAGTACGCAAATTTAAAAATCAAGAGAGGCTTGTTATGAAAGGGAAAAAAGTTGAACTTACATGATGTCTACTCGCAGCATGCCTCTTCCTATGCCCAGGAAGACTAAACACCAGCACTTGTTCACTGAAAGGCGACATAGGGTTGTTCTTTAAGATTTAACAACAAGGGCGCACGTGAACAATGGCGGCCGCAGCTCCCTCCGGCTGCGCTTTAAAGAAGGCCGATTTCGCGGAGGTCTCACTCCAGCAGCAGAAAAAGACACCGGCATCTTCATGAGATGCAATATTAAACAAACACGAAAAAAAGCATATGGGCGCCTTATAAGTAACTGAAAGGCCACGGCATCGCTGCTGGATGATGTTTGGGAGGTGGGAGGGGTATTTTTTGCAGGCAAGCATTACTGGCGCCTTAAGTGAATGAACCGGAGATAACAAGGGAGAATATTCCATGCTTTTACCCCAAGAACAGCTACTGATCTCCCACCCTTTGTTTTACATCTAAATGGTGTGGGTTTTAGAATATTCACTGAGGAAGACCTTAGAGGGCGGGAGGTAACATAAGGAGTAAACCTGGATGTTAGGTTTTTTGGTCCTGATGCCCTAAAAGCTCTAAAAGTAATAACAAATATCTTAACAAGTACTCTTTTATGCATTGGCAGCCAGTGTAGTCATTTTAAGGCGTCTGAAGAGCGACGCAGTAATTTGAGCACCGGGCAGGCTGCTGCTTGTTGAACAGTCTGGAATTTTTTTTAAATTGCCTTGTTGGCACCTGCATATAGGCTATTGCAATAGTTCAATCTGGAGTTTATTAAGGTTGCTGTAACAATTTTTCATACGGTGACGTGGAGAAAATCACAGAAATTTTATAGAGATTTAATCAACTGAAAACACTTCCCGGCCACTGATATCGCTTGTGGACGAAAGGATGAGTTTGTGTCAAATTTCACCCCCAGATTGTTAACTACTTCTACCTTGTTCTCTTCTTCCCTTACAGAGTGTTTGTCCAATGCTAAGATCAGCTGAGTATCATCAGTATAAGAGAAGGTTTCAATATTAAATATTAAATGATGATATCAGTTCTATGAGGGGGGCCATATACACATTAAACAACACTGGACTTAGGGTGGAGACCTGCAGAACACCTGTACGCAAGGGTTTTGCGGCTGATAGCGATCAAGTGCAACAATTTGATGGCGGCCTATCAAAAAAGAATTCAGCCAGTCCAAGGCCAGGTGGGAGATACCACAGCCTTTTGGGTAAGATGTCATGAGAAATCGTATTTAAGTCGGCTGACAGATTAACAGAATCAGCACAGAACAGCATTTTTCCCTTCATCTAGAGCAAATTTAAGAGTCTCTGAAGTATGCAGAAGTACTGATTCCGTAGAGTGTAATAGCCTTAAACCTGAATGAGTCTGGAACAGAGTGTTAGTATTTTCTAAGTAGGTCGTTAGTTGAGTGTTGACTAGGTTTTCAGTAATTTTACGGGGGAGGGTAGTAGGGAGATGGGCCGGAGATTGGAAGGAGTAGTGGGATCCGATAGTTGCTTTTTCTGGAAAGGCTCTCTAGTTGGCAGAGGTAGGTACCTTTGACCAAGTAGAGGCCCTTGCTTCTAGTCACGGAAAGGGGGGTACACTCCTGTTCATCCCCTTGGTAACTTGGCACGAGCAGGCAGGCTTATCTCAGAGGCAGTGTGTAAAGCATTTGTGAACACATACAGTAATACAGTGAAGACACTACAAAGGACACCACACCAGTTTAGAACAAGCATTGAAAATGCAACACGTCTCGCCCTCGCTTAAGTTAAAGCAATTCGGTTTGTAATTAGGTGGCTTTTTAGCTTTTCTTTTATTAGTGTTTTTCAAACTTTCATGTACATGCATATGTATGCATATATATATATGTATGCATGCATTTATATTTGTATTTATATAGATATGCAGATGTATATATATGTCTATGTATGTAAATATATACACATACATATATATGAATGCATATGCATATATATGCATATATACACACATATATATATATATATACATACATATATACACACACACACATTTATATGTGCATATGTGTGCAGGTAGAGAGAGGTAGAGAGTGGTAGAGAGTAGAGTAGTAGAGAGTAGTGCAGAGGTAGAGAGTGAGTAGTAGAGAGTGGAGAGTGAGTAGTAGAGTAGAGAGTGAGTAGCAGAGAGTAGCAGAGAGTGAGTAGTAGAGCGTAGTAGAGTAGTAGAGAGTAGTAGTGAGTAAGTAGAGAGTGATTAGTCCATAGCAGTAGAGAGTGAGTAGTAGATAGTGAGTAGTAGAGAGTGAGTAGTAGAGAGTGAGTAGTAGAGAGTGAGTAGTAGAGAGTGAGTAGTAGAGTGAGTAGTAGAGTGAGTAGTAGAGAGTGAGCAGTAGAGAGTGAGCAGTAGAGAGTGAGTAGTAGAGTAGTAGAGAATGAGTAGTAGAGACAGTAGGAAAGAGAGTAGTAGAGAGTAGCAGAGAGTAGCAGAGAAAGTAGATAGTGAGTAGTAGAGAGTAGTAGAGAGTGAGTAGTAGAGAGTAGTAGAGAGTGAGTAGTAGAGAGAGTAGAGTAGTAGAGAGAGAGTAGGAGAGAGTAGTAGCGAGTGAGTAGTAGAGTGAGTAGTAGAGTGAGTGGTAGATTGAGTAGTAGAGACTAGTAGAGAGTGAGTAGTAGATAGAGAGAGAGTAGTAGAGAGTGAGTATTAGAGTGAGTAGTAGAGAGTGAGCAGTAGAGAGTAGTAGAGAGTGAGTAGTAGAGTGTTAGGGATCCCCGTTAGTTCACACAGAATTGTAAGAGGAGTCGTAACATTGAAGCATGTTCCACTTCCTCATTGGGTCATTGAGGGCGTCTACTTTCGAGAGGATCCCTAGACCTCCATGAAAGTAAGCGATTTAGAGACACCCCCTGACTTCTTTAAACTGAAGTCGCCCCCACGAATCAGTGCTTGGCTTACTGATCATTCTTTCGACTGGTGACCATGCCCCCTACGTTCAGCTCCTTGTTGTGTGTTTCTACGACCAACGAACTTCCTCCGGCCCCGTTCCTCCCTGTTCCTACTTCGCATAGTTTCAAATCCTTTGTCTGACACTCGAATTCTGACGGAGAATTGTCCCCACTCTTTCGTCAGAGTTTGGCTACGCTGCACTTAAACTCTTTCGCGGCTGCCAACGTTCCGTATTATCCCTCATTGGGAACGTTTGCCCCTGTGTCTGCCTAGTCCCGACCGCAGCCGGCCAGTACGGCGCTCCCTCTCTTCAGGTAAGCGTGTTTGTTATCTGCTCCGCTCGCATTTTATTTTTGAGCCGGTCAGCGCAGCACGTTTCCTGGGAGGTGGGGAAACCTGGTCTGCTGCGCTCCCATCCGGACCTATTGGGCAGTGCCGATGTTCGTGGTTGCTCCGCTCTTGTAAACGCTTGACAGGAGCCGGCCAACACGACATCAGGACGTGTTCCAACCAGTCCTGGCTGCTCTGCTCTTCCTTGGACATTGGTAGAGTCGGCAAGCGGGACTTATCTTTGTAATAAGGATTCGAAGTGAGTGATTGATCTCCAGCCTACCTCAGCAGTAAGCCCCACTCTCCACCACACAGTAATATAACCCTGCTAGCCTAGGACCTTTTTGTCCCTGCTATTGAGTCCTTGTTCTATCTAGGACTCTGGTTTGTATGGTTCTGAATGTGAAGGTGCCCTTTTTTTATATTTGGAGTCGTTCCTCTCACAACATCAAAGCGACCTGGTGAAATTCATAGCCTAAATTATTTGATCCACCTGACTGCAGAAGGCACGTTTGATCATTATACTTTACTGAAGACACACCAGAAGTAAGTGAACTATATGAGGAGAGTGGACATGTATAAACGTTCTGTTTGCAGACCATCTGAATTCTCCCTGTATTCCTTTTCAGAACTTCCATGATCAACTACCACCATTGCCTGACACAAGACCTTAGGGGAAGAGTGGTGGTCACTCCTGGGTTATTCCCCTCACTTTTAGCAAACAAGATCTCACGAGAGAGTTGTCCAGTCTCACTCTGAGAGTTGTCTTCTGAAAGTGTGTGGGGCAAAATCTTCGCTCCTGTGGAAGTCAGAACTGAGGGTCCCCCCTTCTTGGGACTACCGCAACAGAAAGCCAAATCCACGAAATAACTCTACCCGAGTGAAGATGAATCCAGAAGGGGCTGGGGCCCCTTTATCCCCCTCTCTAGTCAATACTCTACAGAGCCCCTCTATAGACGACCTAGCCGTGGCATTGGTAGACCTACAATCAGAGGTGGGAAGGTTAAGGACCGAGAACCAGAGGCTACAGGCCGAAGTAATACAACTAAAGACACAAGGCCCCACAGAAAGTAGAGACCCCGGTGCATTTCCCAAAAGTGGAAGAAATTATATACAGCCGGCTCATTTCACTATTCCTTCCACTAGTGTTGGTCCTCATACCAGAAGTGATGGTTTCGTCTCTCCGGTCATCTGACTGTGCATACTCCTAATCCAGTACCGTTAGCGATGCCTGAGAGGTTTAATGGAGACAGCTCCAAATATAGCATTTTTATGAATCAATGCCAATTGCAGTTTCTTTGTAAAGCCTCAGCATTTCCTGACGATGCAGCCAAGGTAGCATTTGTCATCTCCTATTTAGCGGGTAACGCAGCAGACTGGGCAGTTGCTTTAGTAGAAAACAACGATCCCTTGTTGTATGATTTTTCCTTGTTTCAAGCCAAAATGAAAAGTCTTTTTTCTAAACACACTTTTATGCAAGCGAGTGACAATGCCCTCCTCAATCTTAAGCAAGGAAACAAAGATCTCCTGACGTATATTACCAACTTCAATAGATTACTTGCAGAAACCCACTGACCAGAGGAAAAAAGAACTTCTCTCTTCTATAGAGGGTTAGGGGATGAACTGAAGGATCTGCTCTCACAAATAGTCAATCCCCCAGAGGATTGCGCAGCGTTTGTTGATCTAACAGTGAAATTGGATCATCGTCTTCATGAAAGGAGAGGCGAAAAGACGCGTATAAATCCTCCAAGATATATTCTGGGAAAAACAGAAAAGAAAGACATACCCGAACCCATGCAAATTGGAGGAGTAAGAGGTCCTCTCTCCCTGGAAGAGAAGAACAAACGACGAAGAAACAACATCTGTCTCTACTGTGGGAAAGGAGGACACTTTGCTAGAGAGTGCCCAGTCTGTCCTCGTTCCTCTTCAAAGTCCCTTGCCAGTAGCAAATCATTGACTACTGAAGTGGGAAACTAGAAAGCTTGGAGAAGGTAGAGGACGATTTTTCAAGCATAGGGTCTTTTAAGGTCTCATCCACCACAAAGAATCCACCTTTGACACCTAAACATTTTACTCTGTCTGTCACCCCGGTCCTTTCACCTCACTGTCGAAAACAAATGTTTATTTTGCTAGACTCGGGAGCCACAGGCAATTTCTTGGATATTCAGGTAGCCAGAACCGCTGGTATACCTTTTATGCGCAAGCCTCAACCTGAACCCGTAAGGGCAGTGGATGGCTCTGAATTATCATCTCGGCTCATCACTTATCAAACGCCTCAGATGGACATGATTTGCAGTAATGGTCACTCTGAAGTTATCGTTTTTGACCTCATAGATGCCCCTAACTTTGGAGCAATATTGGGAGTTCCGTGGTTGCAGAAACATAATCCACAAATAGATTGGAACTCCCGCACCGTGACACTAAGATCCCATTACTGTGTAATGAATTGCTACGAAGAAGCTAAAGAGTGGGCTACTTTGTTGTGCTGTGCTACAAGGGTTGAATCCCTAGCACCATGCCTTCCTGCTATTTATGAAGAGTACAGCTCAGTATTTGACGAAGCTAAAGCCACTGTTCTACCCCCTCACAGGTCTTATGACTGCCGCATTAACTTGATTCCCGGAGCCACATTACCAGTTAGTCGCATTTATGCATTGACAGCCCCTGAAACAGAATACTTACAAGAGTACCTCCACTTCCCATTATACCTGTCCTTTTAGACCAGGTCAGAGGAGCCAAGGTGTTCACCAAAATAGATCTGCGAGGGGCTTACCATCTTATTCGAATCAAACAAGGAGATGAATGGAAAACAGCCTTCCTTACCAAATTCGGACTATTCGAGTATTGTGTAATGCCGTTTGGTCTTTGCAATGCTCCTGCGGTCTTTCAGTTCTTTGTTAACGATATATTGCGAGAGTATCTCGATATTTTTGTGATTGTATATATCGATGACATATTGATATGTCATCCATGTGAAGAAGATCATTCAGAAACTAAAGGAGAATCAGTTGTTTGCCAAACTCGATAAAAGTATGTTCCATACCACACGTGTGGAATTCCTTGGATTTGTGATCTCTCCTGAAGGAGTGCATATGGATCCAAAGAAGGTAGAGGCATTAATTAAATGGCCTAGCTCTAGTTTCGTAAAAGAAGTACAGTCTTTTATCGGTTTTGCCAACTTTTATTGGCGATTCATACATCACTTTTCCGACGTGGTAAAACCCATAACAAGACTAGTTCGGCAAGGAACACCCTTCAGCTGGACGAAAGAAGCTGAGCTCGCCTTCTCTTTATTAAAAGAACGATTCACCAAGGCACTCATTATTAAACATGCAGACAACACACAGCCGTATTATGTGGAAGCAGATGCTTCACAAGTGGCAGTGGGGGGTGTTCTCTCACAACGCGATAAAACTTCAGGGTGCTTACACCCCGTTGCCTACTTCTCCAAGACTCTCTTACCAGCAGAGCAAAATTATACCATCGGGGAAACAGAATTGTTGGCTATTAAGTTAGCGTTCCAAGAGTGGAGACACTATTTGTTAGGATCTCCCCATGTGATTACCATTTACTCTGATCATAAGAACCTCCAATTTTTTAGAAAGGCCAGAGCACTTACCCCTAGACAAATGCACTGGGTAGCATTTTTTAGTGAATATGATTTTGAGATCACGTACCGTCCTGGTTCTCAGCAGGGTAAGGCGGATGCTCTTTCTAGATTGGGTCAGGAGAAGAACTTTAGACAGAAGGAAAGTATCCCCATCATTTCTAATGACAAGATCATTGGGGCGGGATATCAAAAGAGTACTAGATCCCCAGATTTTCTAGAAACACTGAAAGAAATATATCTAGAAATCCCACAGGACGAGTGGAACAAAGATCCTCTACACCACATCCAAGAAGGACTTTATTATCACGATAATAAATTGTGCTTGCCTACAATGGAAGTACAACAACAATTGTTACAATTGTGTCACAATAGCGCATTGGCAGGACATCCAGGCAGTGTTAAAACGCTTCGCATGTCAGCGATGGTTCTGGTGGCCAGAAATGTCCAAGGATGTTGTCACTTTTGTGAATTCTTGTTCTACATGTGCAAGGCAAAAGGCTTCCCATTGTGCGCCCACCGGCCTATTGAAACCACTGTCGATACCCCCGACACCCTGGCATTCCATAAGTATGGATTTTATCACTGATTTACCTCAGAGTCAAGGACATACTACTATCCTAGTGGTAGTCGACATGTTATCCAAGATGGCACATTTTGTTCCCTTAAAGAAATTACCCACTTCCAAAGAACTAGTGCAGGTGTTTACGGCTAATATCCTTAGATTGCATGGATTACCCTCTGTAATAGTCTCAGACAGAGGGGCTCAGTTCGTATCGAAATTCTGGCAAGGCATGTGTACAGCTCTGGGTATAGACCATCGGTTATCCACTGCTTATCTTCCCCAAACGGATGGACAAACAGAGCGCAGAAAACAAACCTTAGAGCAATATTTAAGATGCCTTCTTGCCACGATCACCAGCAGTTGGGTGGAGGCACTCCCTTTGGCAGAATTCGCATATAACAACACCATACATGCCTCCACAGGAGTTACACCATTCTACTTCACATCAGCTCATCACCCCAAATTCATACCCATGCCTCTCCCCAAAGAACTAGACAGCATCCCTGCACTTAAAGAACACCATAAAAACTTGTCGTCTGTATGGGAAAAGGCCATAACTGAATTACACAAAACCAAAGAAAACATGAAAAACCAGGCAAATAAACACAGACGTCCAGAACCGGCCTATCAGAAGGGGGACAAAGTCTGGTTATCCACAAAAAACCTCAGATTAGCAGGACCCAAAAAAATGCAACCTCGTTACATAGACCCCTATGTCATTACTAAAGAAATCAACACGCTTACCCTTAAACTACAGTTACCTGATGAGATACAGATACATCCCGTTTTTCATTGTTCTTTACTGAAGAAATATCTTCCTCCTCTGAATCCTGAGAAACCCCCACCCCCCATAATAGTACAAGGAGAAGAAGAATTGGAAGTACACAAGATTTTAGATTCCCGTAGACACAAGGGAAAACTTCAATATCTGGTAGACTGGGTAGGATACCCACCAAAGGATAGATCTTGGGAACCGGTGGAAAACATTCATGCCCCTGTCCTGATCCGAAGATTTCATGCCCTCCATCCTGCTAAACCTCGCCCCGGGAGAGCGTCTTTGGGTGGGAGAACTGTTAGGGTTCCCCGTTAGTTCACACAGAATTGTAAGATGAGTCGTAACAGTGAAGTATGTTCCACTTCCTCATTGGGTCATTGAGGGCGTCTACTTTCGAGAGGATCCCTAGACCTCCATGAAAGTAAGCGATTTAGAGACACCCCCTGACTTCTTTAAACTGAAGTCGCCCTCACAAATCAGTGCTTGGCTTACTGATCCGTCTTTCGACTGGTGACCACGCCCCCTACGTTCAGCTCGTCGTTGTGTGTTTCTACGACCAACGAACTTCCTCCAGCCCCGTTCCTCCCTCTTCCTGCTTCGCATAGTTACAAATCCTTTGTCTGACACTCGAATTCTGACGGAGAATTGTCCCCACTCTTTCGTCAGAGTTTGGCTACGCTGCACTTAAACTCTTTCGCAGATGCCATCGTTCCGTATTATCCCTCATTGGGAACGTTTGCCCCTGTGTCTGCCTAGTCCCGACCGGAGCCGGCCAGTACGGCGCACCCTCTCCTCAGGTAAGCGTGTTTGTTGTCTGCTCCGCTCGCATTTCATTTTTGACACGGTCAGCGCAGCGCGTTTCCTGGGAGGTGGGGAAACCTGGTCTGCTCCGCTCCCGTCCGGACCTATTGGGCAGTGCCGATGTTCGTGGTTGCTCCGCTCTTGTAAACGCTTGACAGGAGCCGGCCAACACGACATCAGGACGTGCTTCAACCAGTCCTGGCTGCTCTGCTCTTCCTTGGACATTGCTAGAGCCGGCCAGAGGGACTTATCTTTGTAATAAGGATTCAAAGTGAGTGATTGATCTCCAGCCTACCTCAGCAGTGAGCCCCACTCTCCACCACACAGTAATATAACCCTGCTAGCCTAGGACCTTTTTCACCCCGCTATTGCGTCCTTGTTCCATCTAGGACACTGGTGTGTATGGTTGTGAATGTGAAGGTGCCCTTTTTTAGGTCTCGCCTGACCCAGCGCATGCGCTGGTCTGGCGAGACTTATTGAGAGGGCTCCAAAAAGTGCTACCAGGCCAGCCTGGAGCTACAGTGCATGTGCGCGGGCGCCGCGCTTTACCGCGCTTTACCGCGATTACTTTCACTTTGCGGCCGCTTTGATGTTTGATCGTGATCGCGATCACTTTTACTTTCGCGGCCGCTTTGCATAGCCAATAGGTCTCGCTTTTGGGGCCTTATAAGTATTTAGTTATGCAACGGTTGCATGGCATAACACTTATAAGGTCCCAAAGGCGAGACTTATTGGCTATGCCAATGCTTGTTTATATTTGGAGTCGTTCCTCTCACAACATCAAAGCGACCTGGTGAAATTCATAGCTTAAATTATTTGATCTACCTGACTGCAGAAGGCACGTTTGATCATTATACTTTACTGAAGACACACCAGAAGCAAGTTAACTATATGAGGAGAGTGGACATGTATAAATGTTCTGTTTGCAGACCATCTGAATTCTCCCTGTATTCCTTTTCAGGACTTCCATGTTCAACTACCACCATTGCCTGACAAAAGACCTTAGGGGAAGAGTGGTGGTCACTCCTGGGTTATTCCCCTCACTTTTAGCAAACAAGATCTCACGAGAGAGTTGTCCAGTCTCACTCTGAGAGTTGTCTTCTGAAAGTGTGTGGGGCAAAATCTTCGCTCCTGTGGAAGTCAGAACTGAGGGTCCCCCCTTCTTGGGACTACCGCAACATAGAGAGTAGTAGAGAGAGAGTAGTAGAGAGAGTAGAGTAGTAGAGAGTAGTAGATAGTGAGTAGTAAAGAGAGTAGTAGAGAGTAGTAGAGAGTGAGTAGTAGAGGGTAGTAGAGAGAGAGGAGAGAGGGAGTAGGAGAGAGTAGTAGAGAGTTAGTAGAGTGAGTAGAAGAGTGAGTAGTAGAGTGAGTTGTAGAGACTAGTAGAGAGTGAGTAGTATATAGTAGAGAGAGTAGTAGAGTGAGTAGTAGAGAGTGAGTAGTATAGGGTAGTAGAGAGAGTAGAGTGAGTAGAGAGACTGAGCAGTAGAGAGTAGTAGACTAAGTAGTCGACTGAGTAGTAGAGAGACTAGTAGAGAGTAATTAGTAGGAGAGAGTAGTAGAGAGTGAGTAGTAGAGAGTGAGTAGTAGAGTGAATAGTAGAGAGTGAGTAGTAGAGTGAGTAGTAGAGAGTGAGTAGTAGAGAGTGAGTAGTAGAGAGAGAGTAGTAGACAGTGAGTAGTAGACAGTGAGTAGTAGAGAGTAGTAGAGAGTGAGTAGTGTAGTGAGAGAAGCAGAGAGTGAGTAGTAGAGAGAAGAGAGTGAGTAGTAGAGGGTAGTAGAGAGAGTAGTGGAGTAGTAGAGAGACTAGTAGAGAGTGAGTAGTAGAGAGTAATTAGTAGAGAGAGTAGTAGAGAGTAGTAGAGACTAGTAGTAGAGAGTAATTAGTAGAGAGAGAGTAGTAGAGAGTGAGTAGTAAAGTGAGTAGTAGAGTGAGTAGTAGAGAGTAGAGAGTGAGTAGCAGAGCGTAGTAGAGTGAGTAGTAGTTAGTAGTGAGAGGTAGAGAGTGAGTAGTACATAGTAGTAGAGAGTGAGTAGTAGAGAGTGAGTAGCAATCTTACATTAAAGATCTTCAGCAGGGGGAGTTACTGCAATATTTTGGTATTTATGTAGATGTTTAAAAAAATGCTACATAGTCACACAGAGTCCACATTGGCCTGCCATCCTTACACCTTAATACATACATTTGCCTAATTTTAAACCATTTTGTGTTTAGTCTGCATCAGTGTGAATGGTAATGTTGGCCAAAGCATGGAAATAACACAATCTCTTGCTGAAGCGCTGCACAGGTCAGGCCAACAGCACGAATGAAAACAGAACAAGGCATGCGCATCAATCACTAGAACGTAAAACATGGCTTAAATAAAAAAAAAAAGCACCCCCACAAAAAAAATGTAAAACTACATTCATATTTTAGACATGCTTTAGACTGAATAAAAAGGGTGCACCTTTTATTCAAAAACGTTCACTGAAAGAAGCAACGCTCTGGAATTGAGGCGTGCACGTGTGCAAGGCATTGCACAAAAGTTAAAACACTGCGTTGAAATGAATAAATGTTGTTCACCCTTCACTCCATCCGTTGTCTCTTACTTCCTCTCCCATTGCCCAGAGTGTTCCAATCTGTCTTCTTCTGATATCTCGGCTCCAGGTGGCGTGCTTATAAAAATATCATCCTATAGTTTGAGACGCGGAACTCTGCTTTGTCTATTACCAGTTGTCCCGGTGTTCTAGGAATAGTTTACTGGTTGGTGGCATGTGTGTATGTAGCATGTGGCATCATATTTTCCCTTAACACAAGACACACTGTCGGCCTTTTTTTCCTGACGGTTCGCCGTTCTCATCTCCAATGCAACAGAATTCTGAAGAAAAAAAAAAATCAAAGCGCACCTCAATATTTTTCTTTGTTCATGACTAAGATGCTGTAAGCCGACCCTTCTGGTTTTTTCGAGTGGATGCGGGGGTGTTGTGGGGAGGAAGAGGGGGCGGTGCGATGACGTGCCGTTAACTCTTTAACATGTGTTGGGTCGTTTCCCTCTGACACTCTCAGGCCATGTGCATAATTGCTTTAGCACATTCTGCTGCCTAGTGGGCATGGTTTAGTTTCCAAAACTTGCGGATAAAGTAAAGTGTCGGGCTGATTATTGTTCTGTTTATTGTATGTCATCGTTGGCTTTTGGTTGGCCCAATTGAACAAGAGCTTAATGTGTTTCAGCCAAAGATAAGATGGCTGTTTAACAAAAGTGTGTGTGGGGGCGCTCTTACAGCTTCTCTGAAGGAGTGTGGACAGACCAATGCCATCTTTGTCCCTCCGTGCACGTGAAAGCCACCACGCGTGCGCGTGTGGACATCATATGCGAAGAGTTGCCATGACAATGGCAAGCTTAGCACAAGATGGTGTTGGACTGTCCACAGTCCGTAGGGGCACGCGCATGCTGTCTGCATTGAACAGATGGCGAAAACAGCCATTTTTGTCCATGCAGGCGCATTCATACAAGCGTTGGGGAGAATCGATTCCAAAAGGACTCTCTGACGAGAGCAGCGCTTGCGCTGTTTGTCGCCAGGCGAGACCTAAAAACAAGTAATCTTTACTAGACTGAACACAAGACCCAAGGACAAAAATCTACAATATTGTAATTGTGAGAAGTTGGCCTGCCATATGCTGGTCACTACTTAAAGTGGCCACCTTACACCAGTCCAATTCGACTATTATGGTAGATAGGTTTAAGACAACCTTTTAAAGAAAGCTATCCTAGTGGTAGCTGTGGAGAGCAGCCTTCAGGCTAAGTCTCAGAGGAATGTAAAGCAGCTTGTTTTACCTTATAATCTCTTGAATAACCAAATGAAAGGACACCACACAGGTATATATATATATATATAAAATATATATGTATTTATTTCTAGACACACTCTACTAATCTCTTTATGAGATTGGAAGTCAGGAACATATGCACAAATCAATGTTTCACAACAAATTAAGCACTAAAGAAGAGTTTTATGCCCCGGGTACTGAGGAGTGTTCAACCCTTTGGTAGGTCGGCACCGTGGACTTCCATTGCAGACTGTGGGGAGACAGTAGACTGGCTTTCACAGTCGTTGAGTGGCTTTCAACTGTATATTCATTCGTTGGCACTGTTTTCTAGAACATTACGGGTGGGACCATAGCGGTTATGATGGTGCTGGCATGGAGGGGCTCAGGCAGTCCAATCGGTGTTAAGAATTCTCTTTTGCGGTGGGGATGGGGTCGGGCGGTGGGGGACGGATCCTATGCGATGTTACTCAATATGAGGGGAGTGGGGCGGCACGCGCTTCCTTGAATTGTTCATGGGGGGGCGACAGGCGTTCTGCATGTTGGGGGAGGCGGGCGGTTTTAGTCCCGTTATGCAGGGAGGCAGGGAGGGAGATGCCTTTTCGAGGGTGTCGCTTGGTTTGATTGGGATTGTTGGGGGGGTTGTTTTTTATTATTTTCTTGCAGCAGTACTAAATGGCATTCCATATCAATATGTGGCGTGGGATACTTACCTACAGGCGCAGGGCCTTATCTCCTTTGTCTTCATAGGGGGCGAGCTGGGGACTGATGCGGTATGTACAGGGGTGACCGAGGGGCTGCTCTGTGATGGACACTCCGACCAGGCTAGGATATTACTGACGGGATTTTATGGCTGTGACTCAGGGACTTAGCCTAATGACCTGGAACGTCAATGGGCTGGGCGACAAAATTAAACGGGGTATAGTGCAACAGTATATTCATCGGCACCGGCTAGACCTGGTATTGCTCCAAGAAACACACCTTATAGGGAACTCATGTCAGGCCTTGGATAGAAAGGGATATCGTATGATAGCGCATTCCGGCTTCACCTCGGGATCTAGGGGAGTGGGGATCCTCCTACGCAAGGGTTGCCCCTATGTGATACACACAACACGGTCTGAACCACAGGGTAGGTATGTAGCCTGCTCCGGTAGCTGGGAAGGGAGGATCCTCAATGTACTCTCAGTTTATGCACCACCAGGCCTTCAGCGCCAGACCCTAGTGGATGTAGGGACACTCTTGATGACCTTGCCTGAGGGTGCCCTGGTCGTGGGTGGCGACTTTAACTTAACTATGGACGGTGCCATAGATCGCACTCCGCCTCGACGGGAAGCCCCGCATGGTTCGCAGCTGCGCAATTTCACGGAGGTCTGGTTGACATCTGGAGATGGTCGCATCCCCGGGACACACTTTACACGTTTCAATCAGGTGTGCATGGCAGTCACTCACGACTCGACTACCTGTTCACCCAGGCGCAACATATTCAACACTTCACTGAGTCCACGAGCTTAGCACGGGGGATATCCAACCACTCCCCGATTAAATCTACCTTTGGCGCCCGTCGGATGCGGCAGCCTGGCTCCATCATGATTCAGCCCTGGCTGCTGAAAGTCCCACACATTAGAGATGCCTTGAGGCAAGACACTGATCACTATTTTGAGCAAAACACTGGGTCAGTGGAATCGGCGGTAACGCTATGGGGTGCTTACGGGGCAGTCATCAAGGGACGGGCGTTGTCCATGATAATGGGACACAGGGCTGAGCGTAGGCGGCGAGTGAGCGAGTTAGAAACTGAGATACTACACCTCGAGAGCGGCGTTTTGCATACTTCTGCCCAAGATACGCAACATATACTCAATATTAAGAGACAGGACTATAGACAATTGCTCTTTGAGGAGGCCAATGGGCGCGGTCTTGCGGCCCCGCACAGAATATACGAGCTGGGTGAGCGCACTGGTAAACTGTTGGCATGGCTAGAACGTAAGGAATTGGCAGCGCGGTGGGTGGGCGCGATTAAAGGGTCAGATGGTGTATTGATCACTGACCCTCAACACATTGCGGAGACGTTCGCAAAGTATTATGATATTTACGGCGCCGCAGAACTCACAGGCACGCTGGGCGCCGGATCTCCTAGCCACTATTGAAATGCGCTGTGTTTCTCAGCAAGACAAGGAGGCCATGGAGGTTGATATCTCGATTGAGGAGATTCAAAAAGCAATCCGAGACGTCCGGTCCGGCAAGGCCATGGGCCCCAACGGAATCCCGATAGAGCTCCTGAAACCTATGGCTCTGACCCTTGCGCCCCACCTGCTGAACCTGTATAATGAGTGCTATGATACTGGCGTTCTCCCAGCCAATATTCGCACTGCCACCATAGTGGTTATCCGCAAACCTGGTAAGCCTGAGGACGAGTGTGCATCGTACCGTCCTATATCCCTGATTACAGTTGAGGCCAAAATCTTGGCCAAGTTGCTGGCCAACCGGCTGCTTCCGTATCTCACTGCATTGATCCACCCGGACCAGTCGGGGTTCATGCCGGGCCGTAACACTGCGCGTAACTTGCGCCGTGTTCACGGGGCACTGGGCCGTGCTGCAACACTCCAAGAAGAAGCACTTTTGCTCGCCCTTGATGCCAGGATGGCGTTTGATACGGTGGCGTGGGAGTATCTCTTCACTGTCTTGGCCCATGTGGGGCTGGGCCCCCGGCTGATCGGATGGATCAGACTACTATATAACCGGCCCACGTCTCAGTTAACAATCACCGCTCGAGCACTTTCTCCCTGTGCCGTGGTACGAGACAGGGCTGTCCACTGTCGCCGCTTCTTTTTGCATTGGCACTTGAGCCGCTTGCGGTCTGGATCCGGGGGGACCCCGAAATCAGAGGCCTTAAATGGACACCATATCATGAAGACCGCATTTCTTTATATGCGGACGATATATTGTTGTACCTGGCTTCCCCGGAGCGCTCGGTCCGTCGGGTACTCCATATTTTTCATATTTTTGGGGCCCACTCCGGGTACCAGATCAACTGGTCCAAATCCCAGATGTACCCCCTCTGGGGTGACCCGCCTCATAGTCCCAGGGGATATAATATTCCGGTGGTAACACAGGGTTTCCAATACCTCGGCATTTTTATAACACTGGACCCGTCCCTATTTCATGAGCACAACCTAAGGGGCCCATTGCAGCAGTTCAGGGTGGATGTGGCCCATTGGAAGACGCTGCTCCTCACACTCTTGGGTCGGGCAGCCCTTTTCAAGATGCTAGCCCTCCCCCGTTTCCTCTATGTCTTACAAAATACGCCCATCCTGATTCCCGACACCTATTTGTCGAAGATTGAGGCGGCACTGCGAGGTCTATTATGGGATACTGGACCGGCCAGAATCGCAATGCACAAACTCACAATGGGCTGGTACGATGGTGGGATAGGACTGCCGGACATACGCCTCTATTATCAAGCAGCGCAACTAATCGCGATCAACCAGTGGGTGTTCGGAACCCACGATGATCCTAGCTTCCGTACTGACCACTGGCTTTTGGGGAAGGGAGGGTACAACAGAGCACTATACTCAAATCACAAAAAACTAGACCTGACTGGCCCTACGGCCCGGACGGTGGAAACCTGGCACAGGCTTTAGCGGCGCATGAGTTGGCATGGGCGGCTGACTAAGGCCACCCCACTCTGGGAGCCTGATTGTCTGGAGCGTCTGAGCACCTGCGCATGTTTCAATAAATGGGACCTTATTGGTATCTCTACGGTGGGGGATGTATGGATTAAAGGCAAAAAGGCGTCATTCGCGGTGCTTCAGCTCAAATACCAACTCGCGCCCTCAGAGTATTATCAATATCTTCAAATCAGCCATGCTATCGACGGCGCCCACCCCGCCTGCACCCCCCTCCCGGACTCCTCTCCTCTGGAGGACTGCTGCGGGATCCAATGGACCGCAGGGCTATCTCCTTGACCTATAGAAAGTTAGTTAATAATCGTACCGACCCAATGCATAAACTGCGGGCCAGGTGGGAGGCGGACTTGGGGGAAATGGCTGATGACGACTGGATTGACGCTCTAGCTTCCCCTCGTGAGGTGGCGATACCGATGCGACTTCGCCTGGTTCAACTCAAAATTCTGCACCGGGTGTATTTCGATGCCAAACTGTTGTATAAATTGGGTAGACGTCCAGACGCACTCTGCCTACGGCACTGTCACCAGACAGGTACATTTCTGCACATACTATGGGCATGCCCCCACATTCAGCAATACTGGATAGAAGTCACCCGACAGATGGTGAGGGCGATAGATAAACCCGTCGCCCCTTCCCCCCAGCTCTGCCTCCTTAATGTGTGGGAGGATACGGACCTCATTTAGGTGGAACAGGAGTGGGTGGTGGGGGGTTGGGCCATTGCAAAAAGGAACATTGCCCAGAAGTGGGGAGTAGACACCATGCCGCGGTTGCGCGACTGGGCCACAGATATGGATCAGGCCATGGTGGCGGAGAAAACGGTTTACAAAAATAGAGGCTGTCCGCGGAGGTGGGATCGCAAGTGGGGGCACTGGAATAAATATCGGGGAGACATTTGTATCTCTACAACGGTGGAACTTAGAAGGGAGAGGCAAGCTATCCTGGATAAAGTAGGGGCAGACGCTGTGACCTAATAGCTCAAGACCACCTTTCAAATGTTGTGTATGGGGAGCTCCCCGATCCTAATGTGTATGTAACCACCTCTGTAATGTTTTACTGATCGGTTTGATTCCAGGCATACTACCCTGGGTGTATTGCTTGCTGTCTCCAAAGTCCGGATGTATATTTTGCCGGCGAAGAAGTTATTTAAGTGTCATTACTGCTGCAATGTTGTGGAATAAAATTGTTATTTAAAAAAAAAAAAAAAAAAAAGAGTTTTAGGAATGTCGACTTGCAAGGGGACAAGGCCTAGGGCCTTTAGAATCGCTGGGGCCTCACTAATCCACCCAAGGCAAGTAAGTAAAGGACCCACGGGAGACGTGTGCAGTGTGAGAACACAGCCGCGGGTTCCCTATTGATTTCAATGGAGCAAGTCGCGGTTGAATTTTTAAAGTTTTAGGGTACTTCGGAAGAGTCTACAAGCAAGCCACTTACAAGGTAAGTACTTCTAGGGCCAATAGGTGTCTTTTGGTGTCGGGTCGCGTCGTCGTTTTCAATGGAAGCCGAAGAAGATTTGCTGCTTGTGAAGACTGGAGATGTGTCCGGTGGAATCCAAGGCTGGATTCAGAAGAAGGAAGACCTGAAAGCAGAAGGGACAGTGTTCACAGTCACTTGCCAGTGACCCGGGGCCAGGAAGATGGATGCCCACGGTAGTCGGGTGATTTCAGGTGATCCACGGGTGTCTTGACTCTTCAGCCACAAGGTCCAGGAGGCGTCGACGACGACCAGGAGCTGGATTCGGACTGTCCCACGAAGTCAGCAGCTTACTGAGGTGTCGGCAACCGGAATGGAGCCAACAAGCCTTGGCAACAGCAAGTCTCGTGGAATGTGAAGAAAGTCAGCGGTGCAGACCAGCAAGGTCTGAGGGACTCACCCAGCGAGGGTAAGTCAGGGCAGGCCTGGAGCAACCAGGAGAGCCCTTTGGTTCGATGAAAAAGTCTTCAGGGGACCCATGGTCACTCGGGACGAGGTAGGCCTCTGATTTTTGAGGGAAATCCTGCTGGAGGCTTGTACCACACGTGGTCTAATGCACAAGTTCGTAGAACGTCGTGAAGGGGTTGCACTCGACAATAGTGCACGGTACCCGGGTATTGCTGTTCCTCGTCACTCGTGGGGTCCACTCGCCTCAGGTTTGCTGGGGACTCACAATGGCCGTCGAGAAGTCAGGAAATCCACTTCCGGGGCTGCAGGGACTTCGGACTCCTGCGGGAGCTGGAAAGTTTGCGACCGTTGATTCAAAGTTTTGGTGCCTGCCAAGCAGGGGAGTCACTCCTTGACTCCAAGGGAGATTCTTCAGTCTTCCAAAGGTAGTGGAACGTCGAAGGTCCAGGATTCTTCTTGTAGAGCGTCGTCCAGGGATATCTAGTTTGCAATGGCAAGGTTTCTTTACCTTATACTAAAGGTAAGGGAGGGATTAGCTCTATGACCACTCCTATGGGAGGGTCAGGGGAGTGGTTGGTTACACCCACTTCCCTTTGTCAAGTTTCACGCCAGAGCAGGCGCTTGGTAGCCCCTGAACCCGTTTGAGCTGGCATATGCACAGAGGAGCCTACTGCTCCCCCAGTGCAGGACTTCAAAGCACTCTAGGAGTGCCCCACCCAGCCCCAATACACTAAATCCTGTCTGGAAGGCGGTGACACCTCCCTGTGACAGGATGCCTATTGTTGGGCCTCCTCCACTGCGACTTTCAGTCAGCAGCAGGAGGGCAGCCCAGTGTCTGTGCTGGTGGCATCCATTTTGTGATGCCAGGCTCTTTCAGATTTCTACCGTGTTTCCACAGTAGGTACATGTCTATCCCTCTAGAAGGGTGGGATCATACTCCCACACCAGTTACTGGTGTGGGGGTATGATTCCAAGGTGTTTAACACCAAACACGACATGTTTTGAAGCAGCCATCCCAAAGTTAGCATTTACCGCTAGGTTATAATGCACTTAAAGAGTATATGGTTTAACCGCATCCACAAACAGCCACAGAGAATAGACTCTGAGGGCTACAGAGGGGCCCTGCTCAGGCAGAGGCACCCCCTCACATGGAAAAGCAAGCACCCTGCCCTCAGGATTGATAGGGCCTGCCTTAGGGGTGACTGAAAGGTTTATATGTGTGTGTAAGGTGAGATATAGGGAACCTATACCTCAGTGAGGAGTGCTAACACTACCTCACCCAGGCTGCAGTAGCAGGCCTGTGGTGTCAGATTTAGTCTGCTTCCCAGGGGTGGCATAATACATGCTTCAGCCCCTGGTAGGCCTGTGAAGTACCTATGCCCTTGGTACCCAAGGTACCATATACTAGGGGCTCATAAGGTACCACCGTATCCAATCACTAGTGCATCTAATATGCACTCCAAGTTGTTTAGAGGGAACAGGGAGACTGGGGCCCTGATTAGCAGGGACCCAGCCAGACTATAGCCAGAAACCAGTGTAAACATCAGAATAAAAGTGGGAGCAACATAAGTGCAGATCCTACTCTCCTACAATAATCAAAAATAAGACTTTAAAATGGTAGAAATAGTTCAATGTAGATGGTAAAAGCGACACTTTACTCTCAAAGTACCTTGGACGTCACGCAAAACAAACAAAAGGGTCGCTGGGAAGGTGATGCGTCGGTTCCTTGCTTCAGGGAAGGTAATGCGTCGGTTCCTTACTGCAGCGCAGGGGAGATGATGCGTCAGTTCCTTACTGGAGAGGATGTGATGCGTCGGTTTCTTACTACATTCCGGTTACGATGCGACAAGATGGCGTCTCGATGTGATGATACGATCCGGTGCGATGCGACAAAATGGCATCTTTGATTCGACAACGTGATGCGATGCCTGCACGCCCAACGGCGACTTCATAGACTCTTGAGCCGTGACAGGCCCTGTGACACGCTTCTCCGGTGATGCAATGGCGAACTCTGCGGAGGGGACACGTTTCTTCAGGGATGCAACACGCTTCGACGGTGATGTGACAGCGAACAGCTGCGGCGGTGACATGCTTCTTCGGCGATGCGTCGTGCTTCCAGCTCCCCACGACACACAGCCTCTAGAGGGTCCAAAAAAACAACAGGCACCTCTCGGCAGGCAGAATTCCCAGCCAGTAAATCCAGGGGGAGCTGGTGGTGAAGTCTTTGTGTCCCTGAGACTTCAGAACAGGAGGCAAGCTCAACTTCAAGCCCTTAGAGATCTTCCTCAAGACAGTAAAAGTACACACAAAGTTCCTTTTCTCCTTTCCTTGGCAAAAAATTAACCACTGCAGGCCAACCCCAAACAGCAAACAGACAGGGACTGTCTCCTCCTTCAGCTTCCTTGGTTCTTCTCCTTGGCAAAGCGTTTGTCTTGATTCCCAGAAGTGATCTAAAGTTCTGGGGTCTGGGCTCCAATATTTATACTGCAAAATCCTTTGTCCTCTGTAGGCAGAGGGTGTCTGTGCCCAGCCAAAACCAGTTCTGGCCTCCCGGGTGCAGATTCCTGGCAGGAGGTGGAGAAAGCATTGTTGAAAGCAGACCTGGCCCAGGTAGCTGAAAGGAAATCTCCTCCCCCTACTCTCTATTCTATGAGGGCTCAGGCCAGTGAAAGGAAATCCCAGCCCCCTACTCTCTATTCAATGCAGGTCCTATTCAGCCCAGCCCTGACCCATCAGACTGCTGGAGCCAAGGCCCTCTCCAGCCCCCTGTCCCTCACAAACCAGACAGGGAATACACAAACCTAGCAGAGGCATACTGGCTGGTTAGGCAAGAAAATACCTACTTTCTAAAAGAGGGATTTTCAAACACAGAATGTAAAAATCACCCACACTAAAAGATGTATTTTAACATTCTGAGTTCAGACATACTAAACTTTATCTAGTTCCTAGGGTCAGTTATGATTATAAGATGTTATAATCAAACTGCCCATTCTGGCCTATGGGAACAGATAGCCTTGCAGTAGTGAAAAACGAAATTGGCTGTAATTCACTATTAGGACATGCCACACACATCAGGGCATGCCCTACCTTTTACATACAATGCACACTGCCCTGGGGCCTACCTTAGAGGTGACTAATATGCAGGAAAGGGAAGGTTTAGGGAGCGGCAAGTGGGTGCACTTGCCAAGTCGACATGGCAGTCCCAGACTGCACACAGGCTCTGCAATGGCAGGCCTGAGCCATAGTTTACAAGTAGCTTCTGTGAGTGTCACAATCAGTGCTGCAAGCCCACCAGCAGAATTTGATTTACAGGCCCTGGGCACACATGGTGCACTGCACTAGGGTCTGACAAGTAAATCAAATAAGCCAATCATGGAGTCACTAATCCAATACAACAATTTACAATAGGGAGCACTTGCACTTTGGCACTGAATAGCAGTGGCAAAGTGCCCAAAGCATCTAGACCAGCAAAAACATAGGATGCAACTGTGAAAAACATGGAAGGGAGACCCACGCCAATGGTGCCAGGTCTAACAGCCGCTGTTTTCCAATCTAGAGGTACTTCTGCTAGAGAAAGTGATGAGTTACTTATACTGGTAATGAAAGGATTAACAGTGTCAATGATAGCGTGAAGTACCCTAGGGTGGGCTTGGGTCAAATGGCATCCTGATTTACAGGAAAGAATAGCTTGGCAAGATTGTTCCATATCGTTCTAAACGAATGGAGGTACTGAGCCTTGTTCTGGAGTTCAGATACTAGTTCCATGTCAAAGTCCGTATGTATGTTTTGAATTTTCTGTTCAAAGAAGTCGGCTATTTGGTTACAGAGAGCTGAGACGGAGGAGTATCTCGTTCGAGTGATTTAGGGTGCGTGAAATATTTAACAATATTGAAAATAGTTTTTTGATTGAAATCCGCTGACACAAGTAGTTCAGCTTTCTTTTCCAGTACAATTTCATGGTGATAGACTTTTAAGGCCTGTTTTAGCTGGATAAGTCCTTCTGGTTTGTATTCTCTTCACCAGCCATGTTCGATCTGTCTACATTGAAGGCGTTGATCTATCAGTTTTTGAGTATATCTAGGGGATGAGATTTTAGTGCTGGGTTTTTTCATATTTAATATGACTGGGGGAGGGGATGAGGGAATTGCTCAGCATGGACATCCAAGAGTTAAAATATTGGGAATCACTAGTGGGGTCAACTGATATGTTGGGCCTAAAGTCCAGTGCTTTATTATTGAGGTCAGGATTGGCTAGCATTTTGCTCCATTTCCGGACCCTTTTGGGGTGACATGGTTACGACCCGAAGTAGCGTTGGTCGATTTGCGATTCATCTCTGAATGGACAAACCATTTTAACATTCTAAGTGTTTATTGAAATCTCCCAGTAGGGTAAAATAGGAGTATCTATGAGTTAAAGGCTCCAAAGACTCACCCAGCGTATCTAAAATAGGGAGTTTGGGCCCGGTGGGCGAAAAATCAGGGCTCCAGGGAAGGAGATGGACCCGTCAACCAGGAAGCACAAGCCCAAGTTTTCCACCCCTTTCAGGTCTGGGATCTCGAGTGTGGAGCATTGAAGAGTGTTGGGATAAAGTATTCCAATCCCTCCTCCCCATGATTCTGGTCTATCTTGTCTATATAAGGTATATCCCTGAGGGAGGGCCTGGGCGATATTTGGGCTACACCCCTCCCTAAGCCAGGTTTCAGTAACAAAAAGGATATAGAGGTCTAAGTCTAGAATCAGGTCATGAATGTTTTGAGCATGCAGACATAAGGATCACGCATTAATCAGTATCCCTAGCAATAAGTTAGAGGGCCTCTCGAGTTTTTTAGTCAGTTCAGATTGGGGACTAAGCTCAGATTTGCATTTCCTACATATTATAGAGCCCTCCCACTTATCAGGATGAATGTAATTATTGCAATTCTGTGACGTATTCTTCATGCCACGTACGCCATTTCTCTTTAGCAGCATACCTGGTGAAATTTGGGCAGCATAGCTAGTGCTGGCTGCGGTCTTGGTGTGGACAGGCGAGACGGGCTTGCTTTTGGCGCACCCGCTGCGCACATCCGGGGTGGTGGGCACATTATATAGTGTGTGCACCTACAACCATGTCACGAGGTGCCCCTCTATGTTCGGATGAAGGATGACGAACATTTGCCCTCTTACCTCTCTCCTGTTCTTTATTTACAGTCACCATGGGAACCAAAAGCCTTGGGAAATAGCGGTCCCTTTAATTCCGATCACTACCGTGATGACGTCCCCATTCATGTGACGGGGTCACATGATGTGCTCAGGATGACGTATGGGGATGTTCCGGTATTTGAAAAGAGGCCGAAGACAGGGAGCGCGGTGCTGTTCGAATAGGACTGAAAGATTGCGCCATCGGAGAAGGAGTCGAAGAGAGACCAGAGGATCCAGCTCCAACTCTTCGTGGACCCTCTGACGTAGGAACACCAGATATTGAAAGAGAACGGAGGAACCGGACATACCGTCGGGAGAGAGAGAGACGGAGACCGACCAGAGGAGCTGGGATCACCGCTGAGAGAAGGAGGGAGCCGGACCCAATCCGGTACAGCGAGAACGCCAGCCACTCTCCCGGAGGGGCGTGGCTCCCCGAGGTACGTCCCCGAGTTCGAGGGTGGTTTTTACAGAGGGCCGCAACTACCACGGTGGACAGTCTACCTGGGGTAGAGGGAGGGCTCTAGTAACTCCCATAGATTCCTGCCCTATAACCACAATCGCTTGGTGACGGTCCGGGTGTTTTTCCCCACTCCCTTTCCCCTTCCACTGCATTGATAAGTGGCCCTAAACTGACCCCATGTTATTTTTCCTTTTGGTTTGGTCACCGATTCTGGGATTGACACCTTCATCTCCCCGAGGGAAGGAAGAACCGCTTGCAACTCCCGCCGAGCCCTGACATTAAGGTTCCAAGGAAGTTCATCATCTGTTAAACCTAATGAAGAGTCTGAAATAAAAGACCCTGTATTTGCCTCTCCTACTTTGGCTCCCTCGTGTTTATTCACAAGTGGTGTCAGAAGTGGGACTAAGTTCCATTAGACTGTATATTATGGAGAACCTCATTCAACAACTTATCACAGGACAAGAAAAACTCAAGTGGGCCTTGGAGAGGCATATGTCATTGGCTCAGTCCGATAGGGAACTGTTCAGTACCTCGATAATTCAGTAGCTAGAAAGCCTCTACAGAGTGTCAGACAGACAGGATGTGTTCGCTAAACAATTGCCCGTGAAGCAGGGGGCTCAAGCCGCATTTCCTACTGTTCCCCTTGAGGAAATATGAATTTTGTGATCAGTTATGTCCCCTATCGTAGACCCCAACGGCTCCATGTGCATGCTATAAGTACATGTATGTTCCCTCCAGTTCCAGTTTTGAAGACGCAAATATATGTGCGTCCACCGTCAACATGTCCTCTTTCAGATCCGCCATGAATGGGTCAGATATTCCATTCCTAAGTATGAAAGGCCACCGACTTTATGTGGTTCACTTTCCACATTTTACAGATTCAGGCGAGTAGGCCCTGAATTCTGTCATCAAGCCTTTTCCTGCCTTCTGCCTCTGAAAGCTCCAGTCCGAGCCTGCATCTGTATCCATGAACTTTGTCCTACTCCCTGCGCGGCTAAAGGTGCCTGATCCAGCCTGTTGCCTGCCAAAAACTGTATTTCACCTTCAAGATTATCTGCTCCGCTCCTCATCCGATGCATTCCTGTCTAGTAGTTTAGGTAAACATTCTTCCAGCTACCGTGCAAGGGGCCAGGCCTCACTGTCCTCATGCAAGTAATTCATAGCCCCTGTTACCATGGAAGATTCCTGCCCCCTCGCATCTCATGTAGACACTTAGACGCTTGTACACGCACTAACAGTTAGTATAGAATAGACTCCGTCCGAGAGACCTTTCCTTTTGGATAATACAGTTCTTTAAACATAGGATATTAGATATGATTTGGGATTAGGTTGACATGACCCCCCAGACTTCTGTCTCCACATGTAGAGCTAAATGTCAAGTCGCCTTCACCCTCTAGTTGCACGTCAATCACACGTCATGCGGCTGCGCGCGCATCTCTGCCAAATATTTCTGCTGACATTGCAGGATTCTCTCATGGATCCACCCACTTGTGACATCATGTATAATGACGTTTACTAAGTTACGCCTATATATCCGCCTTTTTAGTTACGTATGCATATTTTATCTGTATTATCAGCTGTTACGCCTCTTGCATCTGTCTTAACGTAATGCTTTCCATATAAATACCATTACCTGTCAATAATGTATTGCCCTTCCTTCCTGAACTTTCGTGGTGATGGAATTAGAAGCCTGCAATTCGAATTGTATTCCCTTTGTAAAGGAATAAAGCCTTTTAGAACCTCTAATACCACGGATTCTGCCTCTTATATTTACTGAGTTATTCTTACTAGACTTTACCGCATAAAAAATAGTACCGGTAATGAAATATTTACCACATAAATTGGCGCCCGAACAGGGACACTTTCTCATCTCACGCGCCGGAGGTGCGTTGCAGGCCCGGTCTCCTGCCACAGCTGAACGGACAAAAACGCGTACCTGCAGGATTTCCTGTATCTCCCTCCGGCCAAGCGGGGGCGACTGAGGCTGCGATCAACACCCAGACGAGGCGGTGAGAAGTGCGAAGTATCCCGACCAGAGCCTAGCTGAGAGAGCAAGATCCGAGGTATACAGAGGCCCACCAGGTTCCGAAGTTCCGAGTCCAGTCGAGTCGAGTCCAGTCCGGTCCAGTTTCAGTTCAGTTCCGAGGCCTTACGTTCCGAGCTACCCGGTGAGTACCATTGCCGGGGAGGCATTTAACGTGCACATAGTCTGTGCCGGTCAAGACGGGTTTGGGTACACAAATCCGGTCTGCACTGTTTCAGCAGTGTATCTGTACTGTTTAGCAGTATATCTAGTATGTCTTGCATATAAATAAGTATTACCTAGTGTCAGTATTATGTCAGTAACTAGTTTCCTATTAGTCATCATTATTCGTTAAATGTTAAATGTTAAATGTTTTAATACGTTCTATACATTGTGGTGTGAATGACTGTTCATTATTGTGTTTATTTGTATTAAGTGTGTTTAAGATTAAGTAACCAGATCTAAAAATGCCGCTCTTTTCGAAATTAAGACAGATCAAAACTAGAAAAGGGGTACTCGAAGAAGCTGTTCCCATTCCACCTAGGGATACCCCAGGATACTTTATGTATCATAAACATGGCCTAGATGCCGTATTATTTCTTGATTTATGGGTGGACTACACCAAGGATTTGCCAGAAAGTCAGAGATGGCCCGCAGCGGGGACCTGGGATGCAGATTGCATCATGAGAGTAGAAGAAGAATTATGGAAAAAGAAAGCCAGACAGTCACAGAAAGATGCCATTGAATTATGGCGTAAAGAATCATATAGACGTACAGAAAAAGCGCTCAGACAGGAAGAGAAAGGTAGAGAGAATTCAAATAAAACCCGAGAAAATCTATTAATTGAGGAAGGTACCCGAGTAAAATCAGAACAAGTAGATAGACAAAGAAACACTCTTATGAATGGTATGTATCCTCTTCTGGCCGAAGGGTTACCTAAGGCTACCCCGGAAATACCAAAAGACTTGACTCCTCCATTGCTCCCGATAAAAGCACATCCCAAAACACATCCCAAAACAGCAAAGGACGTTTTCCTTTCCTCCTATTTAGATGACGTAGCTCCCGAGTATGCTAATACCATACCACACACACCGCTTGCCGATGGTGTCCAACATCAAGAGCATCCGTCTGTATCCCCGCAACAACAAACTCCTACACAAGTTCCCACAGGTCCGTCCGTTTCTACTGTTTTTCCCACATCTACGATTTCTATCTTACGTCCAACGAATCCTTTCTTGCCCAGCACTTCAGATGGTGCTACAGGAGGTACGACAGACATGTTTGCCACACCGCCGCGAAATAAACAGACCCTTAGAGATTTAGCACTCCAACGTACACCCCAACTAGCGACATCCGACATGTTTAAAGAACAGCTTGTGGATTGTAGATACGATCCAGTACCAGGTAAACAGGACAGATTGCTCATATCATCACTACGTATACGACGAGCTACATTGTATTTAATGACGATACCAGGGATGGTTGAACACCTAGACAATATATATCGCTTTGTCCAAACAGGGCGAGGTCCAGAAAGTATTAACGAAGCTATGGAATATCAGAAAGTGGATGTACAAAGACAACTACTACGCTTTTTCATAAATTGCGTGATTAGGAACCAAGACAGGCCTGGGGCAGATCATGATACCATGCAAAGACTTGCCAAATGGGGTCAGAACATATCAGACGAGAAACATGATAAACAGGCGTGTATAATCGCCATGTATCGAAAGATCCGCAAGGAAGTAGAACGAATACATAAAGAAAGACGAGAAGCAGACAGAATTGAATCAGAAGAAGAGGAGGAGCAAGAATCAGAACAATTAGAAACGATAGCTTACGTAGGTAGAGGAAGACCCCATAATAATACTAGAGGCTTTGATGATCCGATACGTCCGATACGTCCAGAATGTAATAGACATTTCCAAACCCCTATGTTAAACATAAGATCCCCTGAACACCTATTCCAAGCCGCTGATAAATTACTCCGAGACCGAAGGGGGTACCACATGCTCGATTCCATGGATGAACAAGAATTAGCCAGGTCAGCAGTACAATGGGCTGACAGTCCCAGTAAATACAGTGATGATGCACTAGCACACACGTTTCTGAATCTTGCCCCAGACGAACGGCGTTTAGCTAGTATATACATGATTCAACACCTCCTTATATTATATAAAAACCAACACTCTGATCCAGGACCCTTACCTGACATATTGACCGAATTACTCACGAATAAATGGAGAGGGTCAGGTACTGATTTGATTAAAGAAATTCTAGAATTTCGAAACCAGTATATAACTTTCGTGTGCCCAGAACACGTTCCAGTTCCCATTATGGGAAGAAAAATGTATCATATAGATAGACAGAATCTCTTACGCGAAGTACACCCAATCAGAGGTGAAGGTAATAACTTTACACGCGTGTTTGTGTACACGCCTATAACTAAAATTGAATTATTAGAAATGAAGAAAGTAGTACCCAGCCATGACAAGGATCCAGCAGGTTTCCACCGTGAGATAAAAGACATGTTACTCATGGGAGAGTATACCTACCCCGACATTATGAAAATACTGAAAGTGTTAATGCCTGCCGGTGTTTACGAGAAACTCAAAGAAAAGGAATGGGAGGTGGGAGACCAAAAGATAGATTGGACAGCATTAGAAAACGAAGAAAAGGCCCGAGCTGCAGGAGCAGGGCTTGGGGAAAAGACGACAGCACTACCAGGATTACTAGTGCAGGTACTGCCACGTTTATTAACTACGAAAAAGGAGGACTGGGGTGCAATCTCAGCCTGTAAACAAAAGCAAGATGAAGACACTAGTGATTTCTATTCGCGATTTGAAAAATGTTTTGGTATTAATAGTGGCATAAAAGCAAGTAGTGAGTCATATCCACATCTGTTTGTGACAAAATTAGTTGAAAATTCCCTGCCGCAAGTTAAGAATAGAGTATTGAAATTTGAGAGTACCTGGCAAGGTAATACCCCGTCACAGATGTTACAGATGTTACAATATCACCACAATAGAATTAGAGAAGAACAAGAACACGAACAGAGACGTATGAAAGATACAAAAATGAAAATGCTTGTTGCTCAGTCAGTTCCAGCTGATGGTCATCAAAAGGGTGATTCCGCAGGTCCAACTAAAGGGACATGCAACTATTGTAAACAACAAGGTCCACTGTGTCCGACATCCCGAGGCAGCAGGTCTCGTGGAACGCCATAATCAAACTCTGAAAATTAGATTGTCCAAAATATGTAGAGAAAAAGGTGTTGATTGGATAGTAGCCTTACCAGTTGCGCTCTTTGACATGAGAATGGTAGCACATTCTCGAACAGGGCTATCCCCGTACGAGGTGATCTTCGGTAGACCACCAAATATGTGGGGGACGCCTATACCTCGCAAAATCACGGATGTTGACTGTAATATGCTGACAGATTACCTGGCTTCCTTGATGTCTGCACTACAATCTTGTCGTTCACAGGTAGCTGCAGCTTTTCCCGATAACACTGAGGTGAAGCCCCATGACGTGGTTCCAGGTGATCTGGTCCTAGTGCGGAATTTCGACCGGAAGACCCAACTGGAGCCTAGGTGGAAATCGCCAAAACTTGTTCTACTAACCACAAGGACAGCCGTGAAGATCGAGGGACGTAAAGGGTGGTTGCACTCGAGTCATATCAAGAAATTTTATGGACTACCGTCCAGTGTGAATACTCAGCCCTGCATTCCCTCACAGACAGACTCAAAGCTCCCCTTGGTTGAACAGTCAAAAACGGAACTTTATAAACTGAAATTAAGGTCTAGCAAGTCAGACAATTTGATTGTTTAAGTCCTCTCCAAGGTGAATCGGTTGAATTTGTCTCTGACATGTATCCTCTAGACCGGAATAGAGAAAGAAATCAACAGATGCAGCTTAAAAGGCATGCGTATTGTAAATCACTTCGTAGTCACTGCACAGTAACATTATTAATTTTGTTTTTTCTAAGTCTTCTGATCATCATTTCTAGTATACTACTGCATATGTATTACCCTATTTCTAAGCGTGCTTACAATGTTACTGCAGAACATTCTTTTAGCGAATACCCTCCGCATGAGTTGTCCTATAGATTTGCGCTGCGCAACAACACATTCATTAGTATGTTACATCATTCCCATCAGACCAGCAATGCTACAAATTGTTGGATATGTGGCCGACTCCCTCCCTATCAGAACTATAAGGGAGTTTTGCCCCTCTTTCCATATCCGTTCACACACAATGGCTCCTGTGGAGCATGGTTTAGTTTGATTAATTCCCTAGATTCAAATTCCGCAGTTTATCAAGACAACTGGGTATGGGGAAACCTGAACCTAGTTTTGCTTAAAGTCTGCTACCCTAACAAGGAGGGACTTCCCAAAAGAACAGGAACTGATCTAGAAAATGAAGTATATGGATTAGGTAATTTTACACTTAACCTCCTGATTCTGAATGTTGAATCTGAAGCTACACCAATCTTGCCCGCTATGTCAGTATTCCCAGTAAAAGGGGAATTATGTGTAAGAAAGAATGGTTCCATACACATGGGCCATAGTAAATGCACCACTGTAATAAAATTCAGTGATCAAGGCAAGTCTACATTTAGAGCTTCCCGTCATTCCTACTTCATATGTGGCCAGACCGCATATATACGTCTACCTCTAGATTGGGATGGTACCTGTTACATAGCATTCCTTCTGCCACCTGTTTTCCTAGCTCCTCCTGATTATCATAGAAATATCCATTTAGTACACAATAGACAGCAGAGAGATCTCCCGATTGTCGATTACACTGAAACGGCATGGGAACAACACACAGATTTCAATAAAGGTTTCTTTCCCTATATAGGTACAGTCACTAATAGTAAGCTGATACGTAGATTAACTAGAACCCTTGAAGCAGTAGTGAACGAGACTACTTCCGCCTTAGGCAATTTAACAGAAGAGCAGTCTGCTATGCGGATTGTTGTGCTTCAAAATCGTCTTGTCCTTGACGTCATCCTGGCCGATAGGGGCGGAGCTTGTAGGGTCATCGGATCAAGTTGCTGCATTTTCATACCAGAAAATTCACCGTCAGTATATAAAGCCATAACCCGCCTTCATAAGATTATAAGCCAGATACACCAGAGTCCAGGCACCTGGACTTGGTCCGGTTGGTTCTGGGGCGTGTTGTCAGCCTGGGGATGGAGGATCCTATCCTTCCTAGGTATTGGATTCCTCATACTATTCAGTTGCTGCTTATGTCTACAATGTGGGCCAGCGATTTGCGGCCTGTGTGCCACATCGTGTATCCCACCTCCAAGTTTTCGTTCAAAATCCCGGAAGAAGAAAGAAGAACAAATGATGCTATATGAACAGATCGATGGATTGATGAAGATCGATATCACCTGAGGGTCCGTAGGGGACAAGGAGGGAATGAGGAAATATGAATTTTGTGATCAGTTATGTCCCCTATCGTAGACCCCAACGGCTCCATGTGCATGCTATAAGTACATGTATGTTCCCTCCAGTTCCAGTTTTGAAGACGCAAATATATGTGCGTCCACCGTCAACATGTCCTCTTTCAGATCCGCCATGAATGGGTCAGATATTCCATTCCTAAGTATGAAAGGCCACCGACTTTATGTGGTTCACTTTCCACATTTTACAGATTCAGGCGAGTAGGCCCTGAATTCTGTCATCAAGCCTTTTCCTGCCTTCTGCCTCTGAAAGCTCCAGTCCGAGCCTGCATCTGTATCCATGAAGTTTGTCCTACTCCCTGCGCGGCTAACGGTGCCTGATCCAGCCTGTTGCCTGCCAAAAACTGTATTTCACCTTCAAGATTATCTGCTACGCTCCTCATCCGATGCATTCCTGTCTAGTAGTTTAGGTAAACATTCTTCCAGCTACCGTGCAAGGGGCCAGGCCTCACTGTCCTCATGCAAGTAATTCATAGCCCCTGTTACCATGGAAGATTCCTGCCCCCTCGCATCTCATGTAGACACTTAGACGCTTGTACACGCACTAACAGTTAGTAAAGAATAGACTCCGTCCGAGAGACCTTTCCTTTTGGATAATACAGTTCTTTAAACATAGGATATTAGATATGATTTGGGATTAGGTTGACATGACCCCCCAGACTTCTGTCTCCACATGTAGAGCTAAATGTCAAGTCCCCTTCACCCTCTAGTTGCACGTCAATCACACGTCATGCGGCTGCGCGCGCATCTCTGCCAAATATTTCTGCTGACATTGCAGGATTCTCTCATGGATCCACCCACTTGTGACATCATGTATAATGACGTTTACTAAGTTACGCCTATATATCCGCCTTTTTAGTTACTTATGCATATTTTATCTGTATTATCAGCTGTTACGCCTCTTGCATCTGTCTTAATGTAATGCTTTCCATATAAATACCATTACCTGTCAATAATGTATTGCCCTTCCTTCCTGAACTTTCGTGGTGATGGAATTAGAAGCCTGCAATTCGAATTGTATTCCCTTTGTAAAGGAATAAAGCCTTTTAGAACCTCTAATACCACGGATTCTGCCTCTTATATTTACTGAGTTATTCTTACTAGACTTTACCGCATAAAAAATAGTACCGGTAATGAAATATTTACCACACCCTACAGAAGTACAATGAAGGAGAGGACCCCGACTCGTTTCTCCTTAATTTTGAACACGCAGCGCGTGCCTCAGGCTGGCCAGAAGCTAAGTGGCCCTTTTTCTTAGCCCCGCTGCTAACTGGAGAGGCTCAAGCAGCCTATCAGGCTGCTAATCCTACTGGCACTTCCTCACATATAGAAATAAGGGGGATTATTTTGGACCATCTAGGGTTAGATGCCGAAGCATATAGGACACGCTTTAGGAAAGAAAAAGGGAAGCTCGGAGATACACCAAAAACATTGTTCCATAAATTAAAGACAGCAGCAAATAAAAGGACTCAAGATCATATTAAAGAGGAGATCATGGCCATGATCTATCTAGAACAATTCCTCAAGGCCTTACCCTACCCAATACAGATGTGGTTGAAACAACATACTGGCCTCACTCTGGAGCAAACGATAGACATGGCGACAACCTATTCCAGGGCACAACCTAGAGCACCGTTCTGGGAGGCAGAAAACAAACATCGACCTAGGGTAGGGAAACCCGAGAAATAATCACTGAGAGTGCCGCTTGAGGTCATCAAAGTCCGACCCCCTAAACCTGAAGTTATGACCGGGAAGGGACTGCAATGTTATGACTGCGGTACTTGGGGCCACATAGCCCGGTTCTGCCCTTCAAAAAAAGACCACCGAGGAACCTATGGACATAAACTATTTACCCCGACATGTCCTGTATACAGAAGAGTTTGGCACCGGGTACTATGTAAGTTTAGTCCTAGACGGGGTTTATGTGAAGGCATTTCCTTGACTCGGGATGCAGGCAATCAGTCATACAGATACCTATTAAGTGTGTTCACGGGGATGTAAAAACCTACCCCGCTACCCAAATAAAAGTAAGGCTACCCAATAGGAGGGATCTACAGGCTATCATTGGAGTGTTACCTAGTCTACCCGAAAAACGTATTCTGGGAACTGATCATCCCGAATTTATGGACCTTCTTTACCATAAAATAAAGGGGAACCCTAATAGAACAACCGTGCTCCTCAGTCAAGCTCCCTGGCAAGGCGATCGAAACTTCCGGTATGCACAGAAAACTGACCCTACTCTCCAGCCCGCCTGGCAACAGGCATCTCTGACCATTACCTCATATCCTGCCTTTATCATTGAGAACGACCTTCTCTATAGGGTTGGAGGCCCAACCACCACCAAACAACTACCTGTACCCAGAAGCTTCAGAGAACAGGTCATGTTTTTTGCGCATAGCCACCTACTGGCGGGTCATACCGGAGCCCAAAAAACCAGCCAGACAATCCTTGAACACTTCTATTGGCCAGGTATATGCACACATCACCAACTACTGTCAAGAATGCGAAGTATGTCAGAGGAAGAATCCTTATCGCCCTCCTGCTATTCCGCTACAACCCCTACCGATCATTGGCAGACCGTTTGACCGTGTCGGGATGGATATTATTGGTCCCTTGCCTAAATCACAAAAAGGTAATCAATATGCGTTAGTCGTTATCGACTACGCTACCGGTTATCCAGAAGCATTCCCTTTAAGAGCTCCCAACACAGTCACTATCTGTGAGAAGCTGATGGAGCTGTTTTCACATGCTGGCTTTCCACACGAAATCCTCACAGATCAAGATACCCCGTTTGTTTCAAAACTGATGGCCCAAGTATGTAAGTCCTTAGATATCACGCAACTTAGGACATCAGTATAACATCCACAAACGGACGGGCTATGTGAACGCTATAATGGTACCATCAAGCTCACCTTAAAAAAAATGATGACCGCTGAAGGAACCAATTGGGATGCCCTGTTACCTTTGGCGTTGTTTGTTATCCGCTGCCAAAAACAAAGCAGTCTGGGTTGTTCACCGTTAGAGCTCCTGTACGGTAGACAACCGCGTACTCTCCTAGAGATGACACGGGAGGCCTGGGAAAAAGAAAACCCCGAGGAAACCCAAGCACTCCTTGACTACTCGAAGGGATTGAGATCACGGTTGTCTAAACCAAGGGAGTTCACTCATAACAACCACGAAAAAGCTCAACAGCGACAGCAGGTGTTCTCGACAAAGGAATAAATGGCGACATCTCCAGCTACATGACTGGGCTATGGTCCTCCTGCCGTCATCTCTTCCCAAACATCGAGCAGAATGGAAGCGACCCTACGAACAGGCGGAAAAAATAAAGCTAACCACTTATCGTCTCTGTCTTTCCAGACATAAGACCCAGATATTTCATTTCAACTTGCTAAACAAATGGTTAGGGACTCCACCTAAAACCAACGTACTCCTAACCACAAAACCAGAAACAACCATGACCACCATTTCATCCCTGGACAAAAACACAACCCTTCAGGAAAATCAAACAAGGTCGTTACAGGCTTTGTTGTCTACCTTTTCTTCTATCTTTTCTGATGTACCCGGACGGACCCATTTGGTTGAACATACCATCCCCTCTACACCGGGGAAGGTCATGAGTCAACGCCCATATCGTATCCCTGCTGCGCGCAGGTCTACCGTAGAAGACGAAATACAAAAGATGCTGACAGCAGGCATTATAAGACCCTCCAAGAGCGACTGCTCCTCACCAGTGGTCCTTGTGCCCAAACCCAATGGTTCTGTGAGGTTTTGTATAGATTTCAGAGCGGTTAATTCAATCACCCGATTTGATTCCTACCCCCTGCAGAGAGTGGATGAATTAATAGAGCAGTTAGGGGAGGCCAAATATATATCCACTTTAGATCTGACCAAGGGTTATTGGCAGGTGCCTCTCTCTCCCCATGACCAACACAAAACTGCATTCCCCACTCCCTCTAGTCTATACGAGTTCACAGTTCTCCCTTTTGGGTTACACGGGGCCCCTGCTACATTCCAACACTTAATGGATGTAGTATTGAGACAACATCAGGGTTACTAGTCTGCTTATCTTGATGATATTATCATATATAGTCCAGATTGGGACCAACACCTAGCACACTGTCAAGAGGTATTTCGACCCTACAGGAAGCAGGACTGCACATCAGTTCCAAGAAATCTAAAATAGCCTATCACAGAGTTCGCTATCTTGGTTACCTTCTGGGAAATGGGGTGATTGAACCCCAACAGGAGAAAGTAAAGGCAATCACCAACACACAGTTCCCCACGACCCAAAAAAAGGTCAGGGCATTCTTAGGGTTACTGGGGTACTACCGTAGGTTTATTCCCCACTATTCCTAGATCGCTGCTCCCCTAACCGACGTCCTACAAAAAGGTGTAAAGGAGAAAGACCTCCTCTCTCGCCCTCTTCGAATGCTCTCCAAGCTTTTGAGGACGTGAAGCTAGCCATAACATCGAGTCCTGTGTTAGTCTCCCCCGACTTTTCACCTTTTCACGTCCTTTCATCTTGCAGACAGACGCATAAGACACAGGGTTGGGGGCAGTCTTATCCCAAGAGACGGTGGATGGGGTGGAGCAACCTATAGCCTTTATTAGTCGCAAACTATTCCCCTGTGAGAAGAACTATGCAATCATTGAGAAGGAGTGCATAGCGGTTAAGTGGGTGGTGGAGAAGATGCGATATTATCTGGAGGGCACCCCATTCTTGCTCTATACTGATCACGCTCCTCTCCAATGGCTAGCTCTAAACAAAGGTAACAATCCCAGGGTCCTTAGATGGTTCCTCTCCCTCCAACCCTTCTCCTTCGAAGTTAGGCACAGGGAGGGTAGTAGCAATGCAAATGCTGACTTCTTGTCCCGTTTCCCGCAGTTCCCCGAAAGTGAACTGTCTAGGAAAGGGGTATGTCACGAGGCGCCCCTCCATGGTCGGATGAAGGATGACGACGGCAAACATTTGCCCTCTTACTTCTCTCCTGTTCTTTATTTACAGTCACCATGGGAACCACAAGCCTCGGGAAATAGCAGTCCCTTTAATTCCGATCACTACCGTGATGACGTCCCCATTCATGTGACAGGGTCACATGATGTGCTCAGGATGACGTATGGGGATGTTCCGGTATTTTAATCAGAGGCCGAAGGCAGGGAGCACGCTGCTGTTCGAATAGGACTTAAAGACGGCGCCATCGGAGAAGGAGTCGAAGAGAGACCAGAGAATCCAGCCCCAACTCTTCGTGGACCCTCTGATGTAGGAACACCGGATATTGAAAGAGAACCGAGGAACTGGAGATACCGTTGGGAGAGAGAGAGAGACGGAGACCGACCAGAGGAGCCAGGATCACCGCCGAGAGAGGGAGCCAGACCCAATCTGGTACAGCGAGAACGCCAGCCACGCTCCCGGAGGGGTGTGGCTCCCGAGGTATGTGCCCGAGTTTGTGAGTGGTTTTTAAAGAGGGCCGCAAGTACCACGGTGGACAGTCTACCTAGGGAGAGGGAGGGCTCTAGTAACTCCCATAGATTCCTGCCCTATAGCCACAGTCGCTTGGTGACGGTCCGGGTGTTTTTTCCCCACTCCCTTTACCCTTCCACTGCATTGATAAGCGGCCCTAAACTGACCCCGTGTTATTTTTCCTTTTGTTTTGGTCACCGATTCTGGGATTGACACCTTCATCTCCCCGAGGGAAGGAAGAACCGCTTGCAACTCCCGCCGAGCCCTGACATTAAGGACCCAAGGAAGTTTGTCATCTGTTAAACCTAATGAATAGCCTGAAATAAGAGACTGTGTATTTGCCTCTCCTACTTTGACTCCCTCGTGTTTATACACAAACCACTAGACCGCAGAGGAACAAAGATGGCCGCACTTCCAGTGAGATTCCGGAATACTACTCTTCCTAGAAGAGTGGACGCACGGGAGAGTCGGGAAATGTATGAGAAAGTCTCTCCACACGAAAGCGGAAATGTAGAACTGCAGGGCGCACGAGGCTAAGCAGCTGTCAGTTCAAATTCAGAACGTATTGCATAAATTCAACACAGATAAGTACATTCTAGCAAGAGAACATAATGCTATAGTTCGTTCTATACCCTAGTCTGCAGCATAAAATGGTTAAAATCAATTCTACAGCGAGTTCCCCCTGTATGTAAAAATCAAGTTCCACTAGTTTTTAAATAGACTTAAAAAGAGTACTAAAAGCAAAGTGAAAGGCAAAAAGAGGCAGCGTGAGAGCTGTAGACAATGATATTCCGAGACACAAAACGAGAGCCTCCTGACCAGACCTCCTAACAGGGAGATCCGCAAACACGCGAAACGAGAGCCTCCTGACCGAGACTCCTAACAGGGACATCTGCAAAAACAGGGGGGAACCAACAGCGAGGGGGGGAGAAAATAAAGTCATACATTGAAGTCCTAGTGGGGCATAATAACAAACATGCCCACAATCAGGTCAGAGAGGGAGGGCATACAAAATGGGCTAAATGGGGAGGACAACATACATGTCTGTGAGAAGTTGGCCTGGTATATGCCAAACAACCCTTATGGTGATTAGGTTAAAGATCTTTATAGAAAGCTATCCTAGTGGTAGCTATGGAGAGCAGCCTTCAGGCTAAGTCTTGAAGGAATGTTAGGCACCTTGTTTTACCAGAGAGCAACCTTATAGTATTGGTTAAATGAAAGGGAAACCACACAGTAGTTATAAAAATATGTATTTATTATCTATAACACTCTCTAGTATCCTCTACACAAGTATAGAACACAAATCAAATAATACAGTTGCAAAGAATCAAACATAAGTCGCACAATACACAGTGGGCTCCCGGGAGAGACCAAACCATATACTAAATAAGTAGTATAAGAACCACAATTCGGGACTAGACCTAGTCTAGGTGGTGTAGAATCGCTGGGAACCCAAGGAACCACCCAAGGTGAGTGTGTAGGGACCCCCACGGAGGACAGGTGGAGTGTGAGAACACAACTGCATGCTCCGTACAATTAAATGAAAAAGTCACGGTTGGAAAATTGGAGATTAAGGACCCTTTCCAGCAGATTACGAAGACAACCCTTGGAACTTAAGAGTTTGGAGAGCCACCCCCTCGGGGATACCTTTGTACCAGAGTTACCTATCCCAGAGGAGCCGGGTGCATAGGCACGAAGTGGCATCAGAAACCCTCGTCGTTCTCTATGGATGTCCACAAAGAAATGCTGCTGCTGGAAGTACGGAAGGTGTCTGGTGGAATCCAGACGTGGATTCTAGATGAGAAGAACCTGAAAGCAGAGGGGACAGAGTCTGGTTCACTTTGGAGTGACCAGGGGCTCTTTAGACGAATGCCCACCGATGTCAGGTGCTTCAGGTGTGATGACGGTGATCTTGACTCTTCAGCAGTGAGTACCAGGAGCCGTCTAGGACGACCAGGAGCCGGAGGCGAGCTATCCCACGATGGATGTTGAGTGCAGCAAACCGATCAGATGCGTAACGGTACCTGGATTTGCAGGGGAGTGACTCATTCACTCCAAGGGAGATTCTTCTGTTATCTTGGAGTTCCACAGGGTCCTGCACGTAGCCTGTATGGATCACAGACACTGGCGAGACTGAGGGACAGCAAAGGAAGGCGAAGTTGAGCCCAAGGGAGGCCCAGCTAAGTCCAGCATGTCCAGACGGTCGAAGTGTAGTGGTATCTTCTTGCAGAATCTTGTCCATGTAAAATCTAATGTCCTGTAGCCAGGTAAACCATTTTATACCCACGGGAGAGGGAAGGACCAATTCTAGGGACCCTCCTCTGGGAAGGACAGGACAGGGGGAGGCTACTCCCATGTCCTTTGTGCAGTTCCGCGCCAGAGCAGGAGTAAATGGCTCCCAGAACTGGTTTGAGCTGGACTCTGAAAAGGGACACCAAATGTGCCCCTGAGCCAGACTTTCTGGCACTGTGGCAGTGCACACACCCAGCCCCAATACACTAAATCCTGTCTTGGAGGTGGTCACACCTCCCTGTGACAGGATGCCTATTGTGCTGCCTTCCCCTGCTCGAGCTTGGATCAGCAGCAGGAGGGCAGACTCGTACCTGTTGCTGGCAGCATCCAATTTGTGCTCTAAGGCTCGAGACAGTTGGTACCGGTAGACTTCGGTATCCTCATAACCTCGGTTCTGAGAGGAGGAATGATACCTCCCACACCAGTTATTGATGTGGAAGTAGGATTCCAAGGTGTTTGACACCAAACACGACATACTTTGTTGCGGTTGTTTTCGAGATCGCATTTACTGCGAGGTTATAATGCACCTCTACCTATATGCCTGGTAGTATCACGTACAGCCCGGGAGAATGGTCTCCAAAGACTGCAGAGGGGCCCTGCTCAAGCAGGCGCACCCTATCATGAAAAACCAAGCACCCTGCCTTCAGGATTGTTAAGGCCTGCTATAGGGGTGACAAAGTTTTAAGTGTAGTGCTATATATAGATATAGTGAACCTATATCTCTCATAAGTGATGCAAACACCAGCTTACAAACGCTGTAGTAGCAGACCTGAGCTTCCATACATACATATCAATTTAAGGGAGAAAGCAGAAAGGCTGGAGTCCTGAATAGCAGGATCCCAGCCAGACTAGTCAAAACAGTGGATGTAGAAACAAAAAGTGGGGATAACCATAAGAAGCAGATCCTACTTTGCTACAATTGTCAGTAGATTAGAGAGAGAGAGAATATATTAAGGTGTAAAAGGGGTTAGACAGTGTTCAGACATGGCTGAGAAAATGTCAGCGGGCACCCCGGATGCTCACTAACCTGATAAGCCGGATACAGCAGGAGCGATCCACGACGCTAGAGTCCACTCTCCCCAAGAACGGTGCTACCGATGAGGACTCTCAGTAACCCTCGATAAGCAACACCACCCCAGGGGAGAAAGGAAGGAGGAAGGATAACAGGGGAAGGGCAGCGGCGACTACACGGAACTTGCTCTCAGGGCACCCACTCCTGTAGAAAGAGAAGGACAGGTTGAGTCACCGGTTCACAGACCGCAGGGAGAAACACCAGTACAGTAGCACACACACACTCAGACGGATGTCTGTGTCGCCAAATCAGTCTCACTCAGAACTAGGTACTCACTGCTCAGCAGGTATTGGCGAGGAGGTGAATGGAGTCCGTTCCGGTCGTAGTTACCAAGGGAAGGGAGGAGGGGCCGCTCTCCGAGCCTTTCAAACGGCTCCAAGCGTAGTAACCACACGCGGAAGGAGCTGATGGATGTAGCGTGGTCCGGGCGCTCTCCGAGCCTTTCAAACGGCTCCAAGCGGAGGAGGGCTAAGGGTCTTGGGGAAGATAGGACGCTTCCGAGGTGGAGAGAGACTCTAGTCAGGTCTCTGGTCACGGCGGGGTCCTCAGGTGCAGCGCGCTTCTGTGAAGCCAGAGATGAAGCGCGGTTCGGGTAGAGCGTTCGAGCGCTCAGGGCATCGTGGCCGGAATCAACGGGGTAAGGTCTGTCCGTGCTATAGAAGCAGGGAAACTCTGGCGATAGGAAACCGCGAGGTTCGTACCTCGCCAAACGCCAGGCGGAACTTGATTGTCAAGCCCCCGGCCTTCCGCGTACGAGGCTTTTGTACTGCCTCCGGAAGTGCGCTCGCGCGTGCGCTGGGGCCGATGGGTATTGTAGTTTCATACCCATCGGCTCCCCGGCGCCGCGCGGAGCGTCCCTGTCTTGGCTCAATGTCGACGCCTGACAGAAAAGTGTCAAATAAAGCATTGCTTAAGATCCCAGGTTGCAGTCCAGAATGGGGTTAAACAGTGTGAAGACCAGGCTGGGGAAAGTGCTTAAGATCCCAGCTTTTAGACGAGAGCGTTCTGGTGACATAGCTATTCTTAGGACGGGGGACAGGACCATCTGACCTGTAGAGTGGACATTCATGGGGTGAGTGAGACGCCACTGGATAGGTGAGGGAATAAGAGGGGCCCTCAGGTTGTAGAGGCAGTTGTGGAAACAGTGGAGGGCGGGGGAGGGAGAGCAGGGCTCAGTTGTGCAAGAAGTAGCCCAACCAGATTCCAACTTTTTATCAACCAGTAGTTACCAAGCGCTTTAAAATTCACGAGTATGGCTATCTTCAAGATACAATAAATATTATATTAATTGGAGTCTGGAATACCATTGAGTCACGTCATTTACTTATTGGCAATGTTGGTACTGTGAAATGCTCGGCACATGTTGCAAGGAGTGCCTCTGAATGCTCTGTGCTCCACTACCAGGACTTTGTAGAGAGGGTGAGAAGTAAGTGGTTTGTGGTTTCCGCAAGGGGGGTGAGAGGTCATTGCTTTGTCCACTAAGAGGGTGGAAGGTCAGTGACTCATGCATAGTCCACTGGTTAGGTCGGAGGCTTCTTTTAAATTATCCCAGTTAGAGTTAGTGAATTAGCCACTAGGTTGGGCTCAGGGGCTGTAGTTGATAAAAGTTTAGCATTCCAGTCTAATGCAGCGCTCTCATCTGCGCAATCTCAAAATATGTGAAAGAGTAATTCACTGGGGGAGTGCGTGGCACAAAACTTAATATTAGCATTCCAGTCTCCCCACAGCACTCTCACGCTCCCATGATTGGATGCCCAAAAGCAGGTCTATGCTGCTATTCCACTTGCCTATTAACTGGAGGGCAAGATTTGGTTCACCCAGTTGCCCACCAGCACATCTTTAAGAGAGAGCCACATTGAAGGGACGCAGAGGTTCTTGGCTCATTTGTTCTAAATTGAGCACCTCAGCTAAAACATTTGTCTTAACCTCTGTAATGGATAGAGGGAGATCCAAAAATTGCTACTGCCCTCCTAATCACTGTTGTGAAGGAGAAGGACACTTCCGTTGCCATAATTGGGTTAGAGGAAGAAAGGCCAATAGCTGGAGAGGTGTCCAGCCAACTGGCATCCTGCTGATCCTAAGCAGGTTTTCGTCATCATAAGGATTATCACCATCATCAGAATGATGTTGGGAGGTTTGTGGGTCAGACGAGTAGTAAAGGCATGTCATTTGTAACCTCGGGTTGGTAGTAACTGAGTTCAGGAACCCAATAATACTATTGCCTCTACTTCTGGCATTGGTGATGTCAGAGCAGAGCCGTAGAGACCTGGGGTTGCGGCGTTGGTCACACCACTAGAGACGGTGAAGGACGTTGTGCCGGAGCTGAAGTCAGCAAAGCAGAGTTTCGAAGACAGGAACGGTCTCGAAGCAAGGTTGGAGTAGGCCACCTCAGATACTAAGGAGCAAAAAGCACTCCAGCGGGGTCCCATGGGGGTACCAAAGGTTTTGTCCAAGACTGGTTTACACTTATGGAACTGCTGAGGCGTCGCTGAAGGCCCAGAGAAGTCGGGGTCAGAAAACACTTCCCTTTGGGTTGTCTAAGAGCATACCATCAATCAATCAATCAATCATAGCATTTGTAAAGCACACTTGTAGGAGAGTAGGATCTGCACTTATGTTGCCCCCCACTTTATTTTCTGATGTTAACACTGGTTTCTGGCTATAGTCTGGCTGGGTCCCTGCTAATCAGGGCCCCAGTCTCTCTGTTCTCTCTAAACAACTTGGAGTGCATATTAGATGCACTAGTGATTGGATACTGTGGTACCTTATGAGCCCCTAGTATATGGTACCTTAGGTATCAAGGGCATAGGTACTTCACAGGCCTACCAGGGGCTGAAGCATGTATTATGCCACCCCTGGGAAGCAGACTAAATCGGACACCACAGACCTGCTACTGCAGCCTGGGTGAGGTAGTGTTAGCACTCCTCACTGAGGTATAGGTTCCTATATCTCCCCATACACACACATATAAATCAGTCACCCCTAAGGCAGGCGCTATCAACCCTGAGGGCAGGGTGCTTGGTTTACAATGTGAGGGGGTGCCTCTGCAGCAGGCAGAGTCTATTCTCTGTGGCCGCTGTGAATGCGGTTAAACCATATACTCGTAAGTGCATTATAATCTACCGGTAAATGCTAACTTTGGAATGACTGCATCAAAACATGTCGTGTCTGGTGTCAAACAACTTGGAATCATACCCCCACACCAGTAACTGGTGTGGGAGTATGATCCCACCCTTCTAGAGGGGATGACATGTACCTACTGTTGAAACACGGAAGAAATCTGAAAGAGCCCTGGCATCACAAAATGGATGCCACCAGCACAGACACTGGGCTGCCCTCCTGCTGCTGACTAAAACTCGCAGTGGAGGAGGCCCAATAATAGGCATCCTGTCACAGGGAGGTGTCGCCACCTTCCAGACAGGATTTAGCGTATTGGGGCTGGGTGGGTGCACTCCTAGAGTGCTTTGAAGTCATGCACTGGGGGAGCAGTAGGCTCCTCTGTGCATATGCCAGCTCAAACCGGTTCAGGGGCTACCTGCCTCGGCTCTGGCGCAAAACTGGACAAAGTGAAGTGGGTGTAACCATCCACTCCCCTGACCCTCCCAGAGGAGTGGTCATAGAGCTAGTCCCTCCCTTTCCTTTAGTATAAGATGGGGAAACCTTGCCATTGCAAATCAGATATCCCTGGACGAAGCTCTACAAGAAGAATCCTGGCCCTTCGACGTTCCACTACCTTTGGAAGACTGAAGAATCTCCCTTGGAATCAAGGAGTGACTCCCCTGCTTGGCAGGCACCTAAAACTTGAATCAACGGTCGCAAACTTTCCCACTCCCGCTGGAGTCCGAAGTCCCTGCAGCCCCGGAAGTGGATTTCCTGACTTCTCGACGGCCATTGTGAGTCCCCAGCAGAGCTGAGGCGAGTGGACCCAACGAGTGACGAGGAACAGCAATACCCGGGTACTGTGCACTATTGTCGAGTGCTACCCCTTCTCGACGTTCTACGAACTTGTGCATTGGACCACGTGTGGTCCAAGCCTCCAGCAGGATTTCCCTCGAAAATCAGAGGCCTACCTCGTCCCGAGTGACTGTGGGCTCCTGTGAAGCGAATCCTCACGAGGCATCTTCGCGATCCCTTGCTGGCTAGCTTGTGGGTCCCCAGAAGACTTTCTCATCGAACCAAAGGGCTCCCCTGGTTGGTCCAGGCCTGCCCTGACTTACCCTCGCTGGGTGAGTCCCTCAGACCTTGCTGGTCTGCACCGCTGACTTTCTTCACATTCCACGAGACTTGCTGTTGCCAAGGCTTGTTGGCTCCATTCCGGTTGCCGACACCTCAGTAAGCTGCAGACTTCGTGGGACACTCCGAATCCAGCTCCTGGTCGTCGTCGACGCCTCCTGGACCTCGTTTCTGAAGAGTCAAAACACTCTTGATCACCTGAAATCACCAGACTTCTGTAGGCATCCATCTTCCTGGCCCCGGGTCACTGGCAAGTGACTGTGAACACTGTCCCTTCTGCTTTCAGGTCTTCTTCATCTTGAATCCAGCCTTGGATTCCACCGGACACTTCTCCAGTCTTCGCAAGCAGCACAACTTCTTCGGCTTCCATAGAAAACGACGACGCGACCCGACACCAAAAGACACCTATGCACCCGGCTTCCCTGGGTGAGGTAACTCGTGCACTCTGGTGCTCCTGTGGGCGTTGGCCCTCGAACTACTTAACTTGTAAGTGGCTTGCTTGTAGACTCTCTAGAAGTACCCTTAAACTTTAAAAATCCAACCGCGACTTGCTCCACTGAAATCAATAGGGAACCCGCGGCTGTGTTCTCACACTGCACGCGTCTCCCGTGGGTCCTTTACTTACCTGCCTTGGGTGGATTAGTGAAGCCCCAGCGATTCTACAGGCCCTAGGCCTTGTCCCCTTGCAAGTCGACTTTCCTAAACCTCTTTTTTAGTATATGGTCTGGTACGCCCCTAGGGCCCCAGCCATATTTGTGCTTAACTTATTGTGAAACGTTGATATTTGCATATGTTCCTGACTTCTAATCTCATAAACAGATTAGTAGAGTGTGTCTAGTAATAAATACATATATATTTGATATATATACCTGTGTGGTGTCCTTTCATTTGGTAATTCAAGAGATTATAAGGTAAAACAAGCTGCTTTACATTCCTCTGAGACTTAGCCTGAAGTCTGCTCTCCACAGCTACCACTAGGATAGCTTTCTTTAAAAGGTTGTCTTAAACCTATCTACCATAAGAGTCGAATTGGACTGGTGCAAGGTGGCCACTATAACTAGTGACCAGCATATGCCAGGCCAACTTCTCACAGCACTACTTACCCGTGAGGGTCTCAAGGTGCTGGGGGGAGGGGGGGGATGGGAATGCTGCTACTGCTCAAAAAGCTAGGTCTTGAGGAGTCTTCTGAAGGTCAGCAGGTCTGCCGTAGGTGGATGCTGCCGGAGGTCGCTCTTCAGATGTGGGGAACTGTGGCGAGGGCGAGGTCGGTGGAGCGAAGCTGGCAGGTGGGGGTGTAGAAGCTAAGTCGTTTGTTGAGGTACGCTGGTCCGGTGTTGTGGAGTGCCTTGTGTGCGTGGGTGAGGAGCTTGAAGGTTATCGTATTGTTGACGGGGAGCCAGTGCAGGTCTCTCAGGTGGGGTGGGATGTGGCTGCGGCGAGGGATGTCGAGGATCAGGCGTGCCAAGGCGTTCTGAATGCGTTGAAGTCGCTTCAGGAGTTTGGCCGAGGCTCCTGCGTAGAGGGCGTTTCCATAGTCCAACCTGCTACTGACAAGGGCCTGGGTGACCGTTCTTCTCGTTTCGGTGGGGATCCACTTGTAGATCTTGCGGAGCATGCGGAGGTTGTTGAAGCAGCAGGAAGAAGAGACGGCTTTGACCTGCTTTTTCATGGAGAGAGTGGAGTCGAGGATGACCCCTAGGTTGCGTGCGTGGTCGGTGGGTGTTGGAGCTGTTCCCAGTGCGGTCGGCCACCAGGAGTCATCCCAGGCTGAGGGGGTGGATCAGAGGATGAGGACCTCCGTCTTGTCGGAGTTCAGCTTCAGTCGGCTGTTCTTCATCCACTCGGCGACGGCTTTCATTCCTTCGTGGAGGTTGGTTTTGGCGGTGTGGGGGTCCTTGGTGAGGGAGAGGATCAGCTGGGTGTCATCGGCTTAAGAGATGATGTTGAGGTCGTGCGAGCGGTGCCATGTAGATGTTTAACAGCGTAGGGCTGAGGGATGAGCCCTGGGGTACGCCACAGATGATCTTGGTGGCTTTGGAGCGGAAGGGGGGAGTCGGACGCTCTGTGTTCTGCCGGAGAGGACGGAGTTGGTCCAGTCCAGGGCCTTCTCTTGGATCCCGACGTCGCAGGGCCCTGATGTAATCGGTGGTGGCGATGAGGGCAGTTTCGGTACTGTGGTTGGTGCAGAACCTGGACTGGGACGGGTCAAGGATGCTGGTCTCCTCGAGGTAGCGGGTCAGTTGTTTGTTGACCGTCTTCTCGATGACCTTCACCGGGAACGGGAGCAGGGAGATGGGCCAGAAGTTCTTGAGGTCCTTGGGGTCCGCCTTGGGTTTCTTGAATAAGGCGATCTCGGCGTGCTTCCAGCTCAACGGGAAGGTTGCTGTCTCGAAGGAAATGTTGATGGCTTTACGGAGATGGGGTGCGATGGCGGTGCTGGCTTTGTTGAAGATGTGGTGTGGGCATGGGTCTGACGGAGATCCGGAGTGGATGGTGTTCATGATTTTGATGGTGTCGTCGTCGTTTGTTGGTCCAGGAGAGCAGGCGGTCGGTGTGGATTGTGGGCGTGGGGGCGGAGGTCTCAGTGGTTGTCGGGGCGGTCGTGGCATTGAAGCTGTCATGGATGTCTGCGATCTTGCGATGGAAGAAGGTGGCAAGCGAGTCGCACAGGTCTTGCGAAGGTGGGATGTCGTTGGTGTTGGAGCTGGGGTTGGAGAGTTCCTTCACGATGTTGAAGAGCTCTTAGCTGTTGTGTGCATTGTTGTCTAGGCAGTCTTTGAATGAGGCCCTTTTGGCGGATCTGATGAGGTGATGGTGTCTGCGGGTGGCATTCTTGTGGGCTGTGTAGCTGTCCTGTGTTCGTTCACGGTGCCAGTTGTTCTCTAGATTTCGGCAGGTTTGCCTGGAGGCCTGGAGGTCTTCAGTGAACCAGCTGGCTTTCTTGCTGGTGTGGCTGTTGGAGGGTTTCTTGAACGGGGCGAGAGTGTTGGCGCACTCATCGATCCACTGTCTGAGGTTGCGGGCGGCGGTGTTGGGGTCAGTGGGGTCGGCGGGTGGGCTCCAGGCGAGGGTGGTGGTTAGCTGGTCTTCGGTGACTTTGCTCCAGCAGCGGCGAGGGATCTGTTGGGTGCGGTGGTGCATGGTGGGCTTCCGGAACGTGAAGTGGATGCAGTGATGGTCGGTCCAGTGGAGTTCGGTGGTGTGGTTGAAGGAGACGTGGGGGCTTGCAGAGAAGATGGGGTCAAGCGTGTGGCCGGCGGAGTGGGTGGGTGTTGTGACGAGTTGTCTGAGTCAGAGGTTAGCGAGGTTGTCAGGGTGGTGAAGTTGGTGTCATTGTTGTTCTCGAGGTGGAAGTTCAGGTCCCCGAGGAGGATGTAGTCCGTGGAGGCGAGGGCGTGTGTGCTGACGAAGTCGGCGATGGAGTCGCTGAACTGTGGTCGGGGTCCGGGGGGTCTGTAGATTAGGGTTCCTCTGAGGGTGGTGTTGGGGTCGGTGTGAATCTGGAAGTGCAGAAGTTCGGCGATGCCGAGGGTGTCGTCGGTGCTGGTCGAGACTCAGAGTGTTCCTGTGGACGATGGCGATTCCTCCTCCTACTCTGTTGGTGCGGTGCCGGCGAGTGTTCTTGTAGCCTTCTGGGATGGCTATGGCAATGTCGGGTGCTGAGGAGGGGTTCAGCCAGGTCTCCGTCAGGAAGGCGACGTCTGGGGAGGTTGAGTCGAGTACGTCCCAGAGTTCAACGGCGTGTTTGCGGGCGGAGCGGGTGTTGAGAAGGATGCATCTGAGGTAGTTGGGTTCTTTCCTGGCCAGTGGGTTGGCGGGCCGGATGCTGGTGAAGCTGCAGTTCCAGCAGGAGAAGGGTCATTGGGTGCACTTCGGGGCAGCCAGGCAGCAGGTGCGTGATCGTCTGGCGTTGAGTGCATGGAGGGTGCTGGAGTCGTAGCGGAGACGGGCGTCGGGGCGTTCGTGGGGGCCAGGGGTTCTGACAGGCTTGCCTTAGGCGCGGCAGCGGCCGCCATAAGAAGGGGAGGTGGGAGGGAGGAGCAGCGGGGAGGTGGGAGGGAGGAGCAGCTGGGAGGTGGGAGCGGACGAATGGGAGAGCGGGAGGGCAGGGACGCAGCGGCGGGAGACAGGAGTGAGGAACAGCGAGGGGTACAGAAGGCAAAAAAAGGGGCACAGGATGGCACAGGACAAAATAAACAGCGGCAACAAGCAATACAATTACCCTAAGGCAAAAGTGAAACGGGGGGCGGGGCCGCAGGGGAGGGAGACGGGAGTGAGGAACAGCGAGGGGTACAGAAAGCAAAAAAAGGGCACAGGATGGACAAGACAAAATAAACAGTGGCAAAAAGCAATACAATTACCCTAAGACAAAAGTGAAGCGAGCGGGGGGCGGGGCCACAGCGGCGGGTAAACCACGGGAGGAACGGCTAGAAGGAGAGAAGGGCACAGAATAGCAGAGGAGGTTAAAGGGAGGAATGATACGAAGAAAAAATAACAGAGACAACAACACAATGCAATAACACAGAGCAACCTACGGCCTACCACTGGCCACCAGGGATGAGGCGCAGGTGGTAGCCTGCTGGTGGAGGAGGGCCTCGAACTTCCTTCAGCAACAGTGGCATCTGGGCTAAGGGCATAGGCACACAGGTAGTGCTGTGCGGCGTGGTGAGCGACCTGCCTAAAAGGGTCAAGGGTCGCTCCATTCCTACCATCATGGATACAATGCAAATTCATACACCTCCAAAAATCAACTAAGAGTATAACAGGAGCCAGAAAGTTAAAATAAACAAGTGTTTTATTAAATGGATCCTTAGTTTAAATAAATGAAACATACAATATAGACAGAAGTCAGTTATGAGCATAACATTCATGAAATCATCCTCAAAACATTTCAAATAAATCACAGGAGAAAGCAGTTAAAAATACAATTTAAAATTTACAACACAAAGTACCAAACCGATGGTCATTACAAGTTCAATATTTCATAATATATTGTTGTTGTTTTATAAAAGCCAACCAATTCGATTTGGTCGTGAAGTCGGGGCACATGGGATCAATTGTGGACTTGTTTGGAGCGAGGTGAGCAACTCCGTGGCTTGGACATTGCGGGCTCCGAATGTTGGTAGACTTTTTGTGCATTTTAGCTCAAGCCTAGAGGCAGCGTGCATGCGCTGCTGTGCGAGGCATGCTGAGAGCCATCTGTAGGTTTAGATCACACCCATCAATTTCTACTTGTTCCTTTGTGTGCCTTTCTGTAGTCCGTCCTTTTTACTGGTGGAACGCTGCTCTTTGTCCCGTCTTTGGTTGCTTTCAATTTTGTGAGGAAGGCCCCTGTTACAAGTGCCCTTACGCTTGAATTCATTTATCATTTGGTCGGGTACTCTTATTTGCATTGAATGGTCCTGTGACATATCTTGTTTGCCCGCGGCTGCTCTCGTTTCCCTTTAAAGCAAACAAAAGGAGATCATGGTCAGAGCACTGAAACTTTTCAGATACTCACCCCCAGTCACAGAACTGGGGTGAATTCATCATTGTTCTTTAGCTCACTTCGCCACCCCAGTTCAGAACCAGACATATGCAAATCAGTATTGACCCTGTTCCTCATGGGAACAGTCCAGCCCGAACTAACAAGCCAGGTCTACCCTGGGCTGGAAACAAGCATCCTGGGACTGGTTTCAGGGTAACACCCCTTATCAGCCAGGCTAGCTTGAATCCAGTGGCAGAGTGAGCAAGGGGCCCACGTCTGGGCATACACTGCCAACTTAGGGCGAACAAAGCAAACACAAGGAGATGATGGACGGAGCGCTAAAACTTGGCATGGTGAGCAAAAGAACGATGTATTTAACCCAGATCTTTTGACTGGGGGTGAATGTTTGATTTGTTCAGCATTCCGTCAACCATTTGTTTGTGCATCATTTTTGATTTCTTGGACTTAACTGAAATACTTGACTTTGAAGATGAACTGCTGTAAGACTGCTCCTGGGAACAAGAGCACTCCTGGGCTTTCGACTGGGACTGGGCCGTCTGTGACTTCTTCCAAAGTTCTGAGAAAGAAAGTTTGTCTTTCAAGTCGCAAATAGCCTTCTTATTAATCTTTTCACAGAATTCACACAACAAAGAGTTGTGTCTGGAACCACGGCATCAAACATGGACAACATGGACGTCTGTTACAAACATATGACAGCTGCAGTCCTTGCAAAGTTTGAACCCTCGAGTTTGTGCAGGCGACATGTCCCTTGCACACTGTTAAATTTGAGGGAAAGAAAATGGTCAGACTGACAGCATTGAATGGAGTTCCAGATTCAGTCAAACGGTGCAGAAAGAGAGAAAATAGTGTGAGCGTGCAGAGGTGGCACACATACAGTGCTCCTGGCAAAACAGATTCAATACTGAGCCGTACGATGCCACCTACGGATGCACAAGGGAATTCCTATCAAAATTCACCAGACCCAGTTAGGAGCTTGGGGAAATTCACAAGGTGAGGAATCTGAGGTTAGAAGTCTCCATCAGAACAAAATGTCAACAGAATAAACAGGCATTGGAAATGCAATAGGTCTCGCATTAGTTTGAGTTAGTTATTGGCACTGTACATAGCACTGCTTTTTCCGTATCTGTTATGGAGTGTATGTATATGGTGTGCAGTTGAATTTTGTGGGTTGTATTGTTTTAGTTTTGGTATAGTGGGTTGCGGAACTGTGTTGTGTGGAGTGGATTTGTGTAGTTGAATTATATGGCATGGTGTGCTGTGGAAATTATGTGGATAGTAATTATGTGGTATTGAGTGAAGTGGAATTATGTGGATTGGGCTTGTTTGTTTTGGAGTGCAATAATGTGGAATGGTATACAGTGTAGGTTAATTATGTGGTGTGCTATTGTATTTTTTGTGGTATGATGTGGAATTTTTTGGTGTGGATTGGATGTGTGTGGTGTGTAGTGAAATGTTTTTGTTGAGTTTATGTATGTGGTTTGGTGTTTAATTATGTCATGTGGATTGGAAATGTGTGCATTTGAATTGTGTGGCATGGAAAGCTTAGCATTTTGTGGCGAAGGAAAAAAAACAGATAGGACCTTTGCTTTAGATCTGTGTCTTTTGTTGTTATAAAAAAAATGAAAAACTGATGTCTGGACACATAAGTCGAGCCCTTTGGGGCTCGCTGTTATGATGTTCATGGGCATGATGGAGAAGCGAAAGAGTCTATAGTGGCACCTACCAGAGGGAAGAAGGTATTGCAAGAGTTGCCACAGAAAGAAAGAGGCAGATGGTCCCACCTACCAGAGCAGAGAAGCTATTGCAAGAAGGCTGGGACAGAAAGGCTAGACTGAGTGAAGCCAGGATCAGGAACAAAGCGGTACAAAAGGGAGTGGTGATGGACGGAGCATCAGAACCAATCAAACACTCACACCCAGTCAACAGATCTGGGTTTGATCCATCACCGTTCTTTAGCCCACTCTACCACCCCAGTTCAGACATGGCCATATGCAAATCAGTCTGACCCTGTGCCTCATGGGAACAGTCCAGCCCGAACTGCCAAGCCATGCCTTCCCTGGACCGGAAACAAGCTTCCTAGGACCGGTTTCTGGCATTTCAGCCGTCTTCAGCCAGGCTTGCTTGAATCCAGTGGTAAAGTGAGCAAGGGACTCACGTCTGAGCATACCCTGCCAACTTATGGCGAACAAAGCGGTACAAAAGGGAGTGGTGATGGACGGAGCATCAGAACCAATCAAACACTCACACCCAGTCAACAGATCTGGGTTTGATCCATCACCGTTCTTAAGCCCACTCTACCACCCCAGTTCAGACATGGCCATATGCAAATCAGTCTGACCCTGTGCCTCATGGGAACAGTCCAGCCCGAACTGCCAAGCCATGCCTTCCCTGGACCGGAAACAAGCTTTTTTTTTGTGGTTTTCACCCTGCGATTTTTTTTTTTTTTTAAATGTTTTTTTTGGGGGGGGGGTTTCAGGGTGCGCGCACTGTGCGCGCACCCCCGCGATTTTTAAAAAAAAAAAAATTTTTTTTGCTTCGGGGTCCTTCAGGTACCCCCTGACAAAGACTAGGGGGTCAGGAACTCTCTACCCTGCCCCCTTTTCACGTTCGCCACCTTCCTTTTTCACTCTCGCACTGAAAACAAACAAAATGGCGGCCGACACTTCCTGATTTCGACCGATTCGAACGTTGACTAACATGTAACCACCAATCAGAATTACGCTCGCGCACGTTAGGGTGCTCGCACGGTGCGCGCACCCTGCGCGCGTATAGATATATATATGCTTTTAAATGCTATTTTCTCTGGAAATACTGAACAGATTTACACCAGACCTGCAAAAGGCACTTCCTTGACCTTATGGCTACCTCTCTGCCAAATTTCAAGTAATTCTGTTCAGCCGTTCGGGCTGTAGCTGCGACTAAAGGTCCTATGGAAAAATGCATGGGGAAAACGCGTTTTGGGACCCCCTTTTTTCTCGGCCCCCGCTTGACGAATCACCCCGAGACTTTCAGGGTAGGAGCTGAACGGAGCGCCCCATTAGTTTTGAAAATTTCGCGAGGATTCGTCAACCGGCGCCAAAGTTATTCAAAATAGAATTTTGAGATTTCCTATGGAAACACGGTCCTAACTATAACTATCTACTGGCGACCGCCAGTAGATTATATATATATATATATATATATATATATATATATATATATATATATATATATATATATATATATATATATATATATATATTCAGTGAAAAAACCATAGGTTTCACACATGTTATAGTTAGCTGGACATTTTACTCGTAAAAAACCAATGAAATTGCCCCGTTATAGTTAGTTCAGCTAACTATAACTCGCGCGCCCGCAATGCACTGCTGATGACGTCACATATTACATCACTCATGACATGGTCAGTGACATCACTCATGACATCACTGATGACATCTCAAATGACATCACTGATGACATCATCCAGTGAATGTGTATTTTTCTGAAAATTAAATATGTTTTATATATGTATATCTCAAGGACGATGGAAGAATAAATGGGTATATAAGTGTCTAAATGGATGATTTGTTTTTGAAAAATTGATTGTATAACTGACTGATTAAGTGTATCTTAGTGAATACATGGCTTAGTGAGTAATGTTTAAATATGTAAATATCTGTATCAGTCTCTCACTTTGTGTATAAGTGGCTGCATGGGTTGGTGAGTAGCTACATGGGTGTCTATATAGGTTATTAGTTGTTTTTTTGAGTATCAGTCTGAGTGTCTGCATGGTTCGGTGGGGGGTATTACGTAGTGCATAGGTGCATGAATGAGTGACTCACTGTTTGTATGTGTTGAACAGAGCATGTGTGCAGGACTGCATGGGTGGATGAGTGTGTGTATGGGTGTGTTAGTGAGTGAATGACTGTCTCAATAGTGTCTTTATGAGTAACTACATATGTTTAAAACTAGTATATGTGACTATTGGTGTATATATGTGAGTATATGTGAGAGATTGAAAGAGTTCCTGTATGAATAAGTATGTGTTTCTATAAGTGATTGTTTAAAAGACTAAGTATGTGTAAGTTTCCGTAGAAGTAAGTGTGGTGGTGTGTGTATAACTGTATATGCAAGTAAATGTATGTTTGATTCTTTATTAGCATGAGTGACTATGTGTGTGAGTTGCTCTATGGATGAGTGGCATTGTGTAACAGGATGTATAGGTGTATGAGTACATATGATGAGTGAGTACATGTATGAGTGACTGTATTGGACTGTTGGTGAATGAGTGGATGTGTATGTGGATCTTAGAATTACTGAAGAGGTTGTTGTAACTGTTATTGGTATGTCCATTGTTTTGTAAATTTTAGTCTCTATTTTTGAATGTGTGTGTCAAAGGTTATATTAGGGGAAGAGGAGGTCTGCCACTCTATCACAAGGATGATGTCATCAGTGATGTCATCAGTGATGTCATTTGAGATGTCATCAGTGATGTCATAAGTGATGTCACTGACCATGTCATGAGTGATGTAATATGTGACGTCATCAGCAGTGCATTGCGGGCGCGCGAGTTATAGTTAGCTGAACTAACTATAACGGGGCAATTTCATTGGTTTTTTACGAGTAAAATGTCCAGCTAACTATAACATGTGTGAAACCTATGTTTTTTTCACTGAATTTCTAAGGTTTTTTAAATGCTAATTCCTAACTATAACGTGTGAGAAACCTATGGTTTTTTCACTGAATTTCTAAGGTTTTTTAAATGCTAATTCCTAACTATAACGTGTGTGAAACCCATGGTTTTTTCAGTGAATTTGCAAGGTTTTTTAAATGCTAATTCCTAACTATAACGTGTGTGAAACCTATGGTTTTTTCAGTTTATTTTTTTTGTTTTTTTAAATGCTAAGTTACTTTACGCCATTCGTGGCGTGCGCGCCCACTTAACGCCACCAAAAGCACAGGGGGTGGGGTCAATGTGGATAGTGGTTTTTTTATTCCGATTTTATATTTTTATTATAATTTAATGCAATTTTTTTTAATTTCATTTTTTGTAAGCCTTTTTTTAATAATTTATGTACTATATCCTGCATTATCGAAAGGTTTTTTTTTATGCATTTTTTTCCGTGCGCGTACGGTAAGCTGACGCTACGCGCTTGTAAAATACGCGTACGGTAAGCTGACGCTACGCGCTCTGGACGTAATTAGTGCAGCGCGCCTACGTGCGTGCCGTACGCGTATACCCGGAAGCAACGTCGCGGTTACGCAGGGGCGTGTAATGCGCATGCGCGATACGTGATACGTGCGTGCCGTACGCGTACACCCGGAAGCAACGTCGCGGTTACGCAGGGGCGTGTAATGCGCATGCGCGAGAGTGACGTAAGCGCTGCGTAAGCGCACCGTAAGCGTCACGTGCGCGCACGGTAGGTCATGTGACTTACAAAGAACACTTTTTATTGGTTGAAATTACTTTCACTTCCAGAAACTTCCCACACCACACCCATTCCCCTCTTTACTGCTTGAAAGAACACTTTTCATTGGTTGATACTACTTTCAGTTCCAGATTCTTCCCACACCACACCCATTCCCCTCATTTCTGCTTGTGATTCTCTAGGAGCAGGAGCTGGATTGACATTGGGATACAATGGCAGAACAGCAGGGCTCTTCTGAGAGTGAGGCCAGCAGCACCACCATGATCCAGAGAAGGAGGAAACAAAAGACTTCTTTTGTATGGGAGTATTTCACTTTTCCAGAGGGGGAGAAAAAGGTCAATGCTCCAAAGGTCACTTGCATACTTTGTGATCGTGTTTTATCAAGAGGAAATCCAAGTAGGAAATATTCCTTTGGAAATCACTCTATGATGAGACACCTTCAGGACAAACACCCAAGGACCTTTGCTCGACATACTGGAGAAAACTCTTCAGTAAGTCACCAGAGCCCAGCCTCAGATGCTCAGCCGAGTACATCATCGGCAGCTCAGCTGAGCCCTTCCTCTGTTGTTGGAGCATCACCTTCTTCTTTTCCTTTGGACATCAACCCTCGATTTGCGAGTGTTGAAATGAGGTGTACAAAATGTGGTGGTCTTATTGTTTTTGGGGAGGTCAGTCTTCCCCTTATTAACAATAAGATAGACCAGCATGTTTGTAGACGCTCATAATACTCCCATTCTTTCTTTCCTCCATCCCTGTATGAACCCAACGGCTCTTATAAGAGCCAACCTTACCTCACAATTTTTTTTATTTTTTTTTTAAGCTTCCCTTTTTGCAAAAAAAAATTTTTACGCGTAATTCCGCAGGTCGCCGTGCGCGTACGCTACGCGCATACGGCGATTTTTCGAAAAATATATTTTTTTTATTTTTGCCCTTGAGGGTCCTTCTGGGACCCCCTGACCAAGGCTAGGGGGTCAGGAACTGTCGAGCCTGCCCCCTTTTCACATTATCCACCTTTTTTATTCACCCCCCTGACAGTTCGAGAGAGAAAATGGCGGCCGCCGCTTCCTGGTTTCGACCGATTCGAATGTTTACTAAGATCTAACAGCCAATCAGAATCGCGCTCGCGCACGCCACCGTACGCGTACCGTAAGCTTACCGTAAGCTTACCGTAAGCGCACGGTAAGCGCACCGTAAGCTTCCACAGATATATATATTGATTTAAAGGCTATTTTCTCAGGATCTACTGAACAGATTTACACCAAACCTACAAAAGGCACTTCCTTGACCTGAGGACTACCTCTCTGCCAAATTTCTAGTAATTCTGTTCAGCCGTTCGGGCTGTAGCTCGTTCTAAAGGTCCTATGGAAAAATGCATGGGAAAAACGCGTTTTGGGACCCCCCTTTTATCTCAGCCCCCGCTTGACGAATCCCCCCGAGACTTTCAGGGTAGGAGCGGAGCGTAGCGCCCCACCTATTTTGAGAAATTCGCGAGGATTCGTCGACCGGCGCCAAAGTTATTCAAAATAGAATGTTGAGGTTTTCCTATGGAAAAGGGGTCCTAACTATAACTACCTACTGGCGACCGCCAGTAGGTAATATATATATATATATATATATATATATATATATATATATATATATATATATATATATATATATATATATATAAAATCATCTCTGGTACTTTTTAATGCGATAATTCTATGTATATGTGAAGCGCTCTGTTACCCATTTCTGGGTCTCAGTTGCGCTATATAAAACACTAAATAAATAAATAAACCAATGGTTGGAGTGGGCAGTTACACTGCTCTATACTGTGAGCTGCAATAGATTGAAGTAAAATGTGAATGACACAATAAAAGATCAATGGGTAAAATGGGCCGGCTGAAAGCCCAGAAGAGAACACTATAACTTTGCTAAAATAAAAATAAAATTGGATACTCCAGACCTGAACTGGCCTCCTGGCTGGTCAGGCTTTAATGAAGCTTGTCAAAGTCCCATACGGGCACTATCACTACAGCGTGATACTGCATGTGGCTGGCAATAAGATGCAGTGACATCGACACAAAGTAAAGAGACATCACCACCATGGATCACTAGAGCCTGGGTCCTTTGCAAGGTAAAAATCTTAATACACAAAAAATGTTTCTCAGCTTTCCTGCAATTACAGCAAGTAAGGAATAGTACTGTTTACAATGGCCAAAAGATGCAACTTTCCTACTACATGTTACAACATAATTTTCCTCCATGGCAGGTAGCCAGAAGAAAATTACAGTAACTTGTTAAAAGCTTCACAAAATGGGGCTCCTGGGGGTGGCAATCAAAGAATGTCCACCCCCGGGCAGCTTCAGGTGATGGTACGATCCAGGCAGCAGCGATTGGGCAGGTGTGGCGCCTGCCTTAGAATGCATCAATTAGGTTTTTAAGAATACGGATATATCGCCTAAATCTGGGCAGGTTCAAGAAGGTCCAGGTAAATGGGTGTGGGTTCAAGATGAGAAGAAAGGGAGTGACATGTCCTCATCAGCGGTTCCGGATATTCCTTGTCAGCAAGTTTTGGCGACTTTCAGGCCAACGCGGGGACAATACTGCAAAAGGATGAGAAGTGCAGTAAACAAAAAACAGTAAGCAGGTCTAAAGCTGGACAAGGAGGGGGAGAATTTTGATGCAGTTTTTCCAGCACCGTTGGACGAACAAAGAATTTCACATTTTTTAGTGCTTGGCGAGAAATGGGGAGAAAGGCACATAAGCTGCCACTATACGCTCCTGCACTGCCGCTACATTATCATCCAGATCTATCTGTTACCCAAGAAGAGGTGGGCATGGGTCTGCTAAGACAAGTGGGTATTGATACCATGGGGGATCTATACTGCAATGTTTTGTTTTTTTAAACCGCTTGATGAGCTTTCATTTATAAGCAATCAAAAGTTATTATTTAGATTTACGTATCATAGATTACAAGGAGCGATGAAGAAATTATATCCATCTTACCCTGCGGAGCCACCACAATTGTCCACATTACAACTACTGATCACCACTCCTACTGCTAAACACATGGTGTCTAAACTATATGTTAAAATACAGGAAGACATAGCGGATACTACATGCAAAGCACTGGAGAAATGGAACGATGGCCTAGATGATCCATTGACGGAGGAGGAATGGGCTATAACCTGCTCACTAACTGGTTTGTTAACACCCAATGGGAATTTGCGTATGTTACACTATAAGTACCTTCACCAGACCTATTATACCTCTGCAAGGCTCTGTAGGTATGGATTACGAATAGATTCTAAATGTAAACGCTGTAATGCTGAAATAGCAGATTTCATACACCTTGCATGGTCTTGTGGAGCAGTGACAGAGTTTTTGGGTAAACGTAACACAGATGTTGGGTACTATGGTGGGCATTAACGTTGAATGCACTGTTCGTACATGCCTGCTGGGCCTGGCTCCTGATGTGCGTGCCACTAAGCGCAAGTTTTGTGTAATTGCGTTACTCCTGGCCAAACGAATATCACTGTGCTGGGGCAGTAGAAAGGCTCCAAAGGTTAGGCAAGGGATCCAAGATTTGACGTATTGTAAAGACACCCTGCAAACGTATGAGGAGGAGCTACCCACGGGTTCAAAGCCTAGAGATTACTGGAAATACTTGATTGAATATCTGCAAATTTACCCAGTTGACCGATTGTGTTTAGCAGCTGCACTATAGAAAATGTGTTTACAGGTAACAATGTAAAGTTGCAGAAGCTGGATGATGGATGTTGTTGTACAACGGTCTGTATGTTACTTACATGTTGGACATTGTATGTCTTTGAAAATGCTAATAAATAAAAAAATGTAAAAAAAGTATTTCACATTTTAAAAAGGCTGCTAATTGGAGGGTTTATAATGGTGAGGTGGGGGATGGGGTACAGCCAGGCTGTTGTGGGAAATTCAGGAATGTTTAGTTTGAAGACGAGTTGGGGGATGACGACTCAATGGAATTAGAAGAGGGGGAAATTGGGGATGATGATGACGTACCCTCTGGGGGTTTTAAATCATACAGGGGGGGGTGGTCTCTAAAAAACTGTCCAAGGCTCATATGTTTCAAGAAAAAGACACAGGGGATAACTGGATGAACTGCGCAAGGCGCAAAGGATACCACGAAGGGGACAGAGGAGGAAGATATCAGTTTGGGACAAACCTTTAAGAGCAGGTGATAAGCCTTTTAGTGATAGTTGTAGTAAATCCATTTTAAAGAAACGGAAAACAGCTGAGGTAATTCTTCAAGATAAGGGCGTGGGAACTGATGTCTGTTCTCATTGTGAAAAGACAGTAGTTTTGCCCGAAAAAGAATTGTCATCCGACAAAATTAAAAATAAGGGAGAGTTATCAGAATCAACTAAAGCTAAACACAATGAAGAGGAGGGGGGTAACAAAAAGGAAGAGAACTTGAAATCAGAAGGCTTGAAAAGGCTTCCTTATATGGGTTTATCTATGCCTCTAGGTCCCCATTTGAACAAAAATGTAAAGGAGAAGATCTGGAAAGGGGAATTCATAGACGTATTTAAGCTTCTTCACAGAGAAATTCAATCCAAGGAGGGTTCTAGGGAAGAAGCTTGGGAACTAGCTAAGAGGCCAAGGGTTCCCACAACTATAGATTCATGGATATCAGCTTTTTTAATTTTTGTGTTTACTGTAAAAACTTCCAGATAGATCGGTGTCTATTTTCAATCACAAAGGCTCATATTGAATTTGGACTTCTCGTCTGGCTTCACTACGATGAAGAATTCAGAGCTAGGCTGGTCCTTATTCCCGAAAAACCCTGGGGAAAAGTAGATAACGAGTTATGGGTCCAGTGGATGTATCCCCAGAGACCTCCTCCTAATATGCATACAGCGAGCGGGCTCGCAGTTTCACACCGGCCTTTTCCCGGCAAACCCATCTCGAGAGGGTGGGTAATTGGGCCAAACCACAATCCGCATATTCAGGAGCATGCTGGAATTTTTACAGTGGTTATTGCCAGAAGAATCCCTGCAGATACAAGCACAAATGTTCTAAATGTGGAGGTAAGCATGCCATTTTGCAATGTTTTGGGGAGCAGTCAAACTGGAGTAATTTTGGGCAAGGCAGAGGACGAGGAAATTAATTCCAGCCTAACTACAAGGGCTCTTACCACAATTAATATACAGAAGTTATATACGGAATATACAGAAGTTTCCGGCTGGGTTATCAGGGGCCCCGTTGCCGTAGATTTGCAACATATTTGAAATATTTGAAGTCGGCTAGTCAATTCCTACAAGCTATTAAACAAAAACTGCTGTCAGAAATTGGAGAAGGAAGGATGGCAGGTCCATTTTCTATATGGCCATTACCAGATCTTATCGTATCACACTTAGGAGTTGTACCTAAAAAGACACCAGGTGAATTTCGCATGAGTCAGCATTTGTCGTGGCCTCAAGGTTTATAGGTTAATGATTTCATAGCCAAGGAAGATACTGTCATTCAACTTGCATCAATTGATGTAGCGCTTGAGCTGGTGAGGAAGGCAGGACCGAATGCTGAATTGGCAAAGTGTGACAATAAGTCTGCTTTTGGATTGTTAACGGCCCACCCCCTGGATTTTTCTTTGTTGGGTATTCATTTTGAAGATCAATTTTGTGTAGACAAAGTTTTACCGATGGGATGTTCAGTCACCTGCAATCTTTTTGGAGAGTTGAGCTCTTTTATTCAATGGTGTTTCATTCTCAGGTCGGATCACGTTCAAATAACATTATCTGGATGACTTCCTTTTTATTGGGGCAGCTGGCACTCAGCAATGTAACAGAGCTCTTCAGTTTTTTAAATCATTGTCAAAAGATGTAGGTGTTCCTCTGGCAGAGGAAAAGACGGAAGGGCCTTCAAGTTGTCTGATCTTCCTAGGTATCGAAATAGACACAGTCAAGATGAAGGCAAGACTACCTGTTAAAAAGGTGTTGCGGTGTTCCTGTTGTGATAATCCTTTTATCTGATGTACAAGGTGCCGTTAAGCCACTTAATGTGGTTTAACACTGCCTTGTAAATAAGACTTTCCACCACAACCCCCATTAATTTTGATGCTGGACCCTATTTACAAGGGTGGCATTAATATGGGCCAGTGCCAAATCTAGGATCAGGGAAAACTTGGCCTTAACATGGCGAAACAAGTAGAAATTTAAAATTTCCTCGTTTTTGCTGTTTCTATCTGTGCTGCAAATCGCCATGAATTATTTTTTATGTGCGGAAAGATGACCCTTCCTGCACATAAACAATCATTACAAAAATGACGATTTGAACTTATGTGTGTTGCACAACGCAGCACACATAGGAGTTACAAATCACCAGTAGTGATTCTTTATGTGCAGGAAGGAGTCCCTTATTGCACATAAACAATCATTCCCTCAACGCAAGCACCCTTGCACAGAGTTGGCGCTAGGCAGCTGAGTATAGTGCCAGCGCTAGTGAAATGCAGGGATGTGCCGTACCATTGTAAATACGGTGCATCCCTGCATTTTCAGAATGGCGGAACGTGGCGTTAGCAATTATTGCTTAACACCACGCTTAACCATTCACTTGTAAATATGCCCCTAAGTGTGTTGTTAGGCAAAACTCTCTTCAATGTACGTTTTCCAATTGAGTCTGGGGGAGGCGATACATTTTAGCTTAGCCGAGAGCAACTGAGACATCGCATTTGGACTAGCTCTTGTGCCCCAACCTTCAAGCGATAGGCCCTGGACATTTAGCAGCTGGAAACTTTGACTCCGCGGCCAGCAGGCGATAGTTTCTTCAAATGTTAATAGGACATAAGGAACTAAACGGGACCTGTTGAAAAATTAAGCCAGATTCTTGGCTCAGGGGCTTATCCATTTTGCCACTCCTTAGGTCGAAGAGTACTTTTCTGCAGCTGCTATTTGGTCCTCTGATTTGATGTTTAATATTTAAACGCATTGGACATTTAATTGATTGTTGGACTTTTTTGTGCTAATTCTATCTGTGCTACAGGGGGATACTCTTATTAGGTCTCGCCTACGCAGCGCGCATGCGCTGCATAGGAGGACCTTTAGCCGTCACTCTGCTCTTTTTGGAAGCACATACTCGTGCTTGTGGCGGCATCCACCTTGTGGGAGCGAGCAGGGGCACGCCCACAAGCACGAGTATGTGCTTCCAAAAAGAGCCGACTTCGCGCGCGCACGCACGCACCACTCCCGGGCCAGCAAACACACGATTGCAGTGCCAGCAGTATGTTTTACTTTTACTGTGACACGCACGCGTGTGCTTTAAAATAGCAGCATTAGGTATTCACTCGTGCACGGCTATCATTTACTTTGTGTTTTGCTTTTACTGTGACAGTTTTCTCATCACTTCTTCCCTCGTGCTCGATCTTGCTTTCTTTTTTTTATCATTCACTGTGTTTTTACCTTTTCTCACTATTTGTCACCACATCCACCACATCCACCACCACCACCACCACCACCACGTCCACCACCACCACGTCCACCACCACCACCACCACCACGTCCACCACCACCACGTCCACCACCACCAGCTCCACCACCACCACGTTCAACACCACCACCTCCACCACCAATATCATGTCCCCCACCACCAGGTCCACCACCACGTCCACCACCACCACGTCCACCACCACCACGTGCATCACCATCATGTCCACCACCACCACCCCATCCACCACGTCCACCACCACATCCACCACCACCACATCCACCACCACCACCATGTCCACCACCACCACGTCGTCCACCACCACGTCCACCACCACCACATCCACCACCACCACATCCACCACCACCACGTCCACCACCACATCCACCACATCCACCACCACATCCACCACCACCACGTCCACCACCACCACGTCCACCACCACGTCCACCACCATCACGTCCACCACCATCACGTCCACCACCATCACGTCCACCACCATCACGTCCACCACCATCACGTCCACCACCATAATGTCCACCACCATAATGTGCACCACCATAATGTCCACCACCATAATGTCCACCACCATAATGTCCACCACCATAATGTCCACCACCATACTGTCCACCACCATACTGTCCACCACCATACTGTCCACCAACACCACCATGTCCACCACCACAACGTCCATGTCCACCATGTCCACCACCACAACATCCACCAAGTCCACCACCACGTCCACCACCACCACCATGTCCACCACCATACTGTCCACCACCATACTGTCCACCACCACCATGTCCACCACCACAACATCCACCAAGTCCACCACCACCATGTACAACACCACCACCATGTCCACCACCACCACCATGTTCACCACCACCATGTCCACCACCACCATGTCCACCACCACCATGTGCCACCACCACCATGTCGACCACCACCATGTCGACCACCACCACCATGTCCTCCACCATGTCCACCACCACGTCCACCACCACCATGTCCACCACCATGTCCACCACCACGCCCACCACCACCACGCCCACCACCACCACGTCCACCACCACCACGTCCACCACCACCATATCCACCACCATTCTACAATGGTAGTGGTGGTTTTGACAGTCGCACATCAAGTTCTGAAATTTACTAGAGCTCTGTACTATTTTGCGAGATTACGGTGCCCATCGAGGTAAAAGAGACATCCAACTACCAAAGATGTAAGATGAACAGGACCTTCCAATGGAAAGCCTGTTGCCGCATATGTTTTCAAACAGATATACCTCGGCACTCTAATGTTACGATAGAAATGACATATACATTTAAAATTTTCTAGTGCAATTAGATAGCTAATTCCATGGATTCTATATCAATAACAGGTATTCTATCTCATAAGCAAAGGACCATAAGTAGCATAAAAAGTCCATTGGAAGAAAAAGAGCATCAAAGAACAAACATTATTTGTATAGTTTAATATTGTATATACAAAAAATGGTGTCTATTCAGATAGCTGCATATAATTTTAAGGCACAATGTATGTGATTTCAAAGCAATTATAAGTACATCATACATGGTTCAAATGCACATTTTCAATGTTCCAATGGCATCTTTTTCTTTTTTTGCTGGGACATTATAGACAAAGTGGTAACCCAATGCGAAGATCCTAGTTCTAGAGTTTTCCCAAAATTGATGTTAAGGAAGAAGCCAGAAAGCAAAACCCCGTCGGGGAAGCAATCCAAGACATCCGACACTTGTTTCGTTACTATGCGTAACTTTATCAAGGCTGTGGGCAGAGATTTTACATAGAAAGAAAAAATAACATTCATTAAGCATTTGGGTCTGATGTCTATACAAAGAAAACCTATTCAGCAGTAAAAGAGTGGATTTATTAGTACCCTAAAAGAGTAGGTGCAGTGAGGTTCTTTTCTTATAATGTGTGTGGAATGTGAATTGATCAAATTTCTCTTAAGGTATCACAGCAATTTACATGAGCACCAGCTACGTTACAGAAAGACACATTCATGTTTGTTAGGCACGGAGATATTAAGTGATTTGCCCAGAATCCCAGAATGTTGAGCGTCCCTGCCGAGACTCGAACCCGGTTCCCCAGGTCCAAGGTCGACCGCCCTAGCTGTTTAACCACATTCTCTCCCCAAAAGCTTAGCTCGTGCAGTGATAACTAAGAATAGTAAGACCTTTCAGGAGACATTTCTCCCAAATTTATTTGACATGAAATCTGGCCACCTGCGCAAACAACATGGCTGGGATAAACTCTGCCATAGATGTAAAACTACAAGATGTCTCAGTCGCAATACAGCAGAGTGCAGGGGGAAAAGTACCTGCTTCGGACGGTATACTCATCAACCTGATCAAATGTAACCTCATTTTATGGGGCCCTTCTACTGACCAATGTCTACAACATAAATTGTACATCCTTACCAGACTCATGGGCATCATTCACAATTGTACCCATTTTCAAAAAGGGGGCTCGATCCTCTCCCAGTTGTTATCGTCCAATGTCCCTCACAGATATCCCAGCTACCATTTATTTTATTTTTTTAAATCTTTTTATTGAACAAGTAAAAAGGTCATGTCATACAAACTGTCATTTCCCTTAGCAAGGTACATTGTCTGTCGCAGGTTATAACATCTTTTCTGATATGGACTCGATCTATTATGCTGTCACATTTCTTGGACTGCAAAGCATTCATTGTTCATCCAGGGAGGGGGCATATGGGGGCTCACATACATTTCCCCGGTACACATTCCATTTAGTCCAGAGCTGTATCCATTTTCGAGGACAGCCACGGGCCACTGACCGTTTTCTCCCTTGCCATATACCAGTCCATGTCCTTTTTCCAGGTGTTAATCTTTGGCGGCATTGTCTCTCCCCAGTGCATAGCTATATTCCGCTTAGCGACCATCTGCCCCAGCGTCACCCAGAGCCTACCCTTTGTATTCAGGTCCGTGGGCTCCCAGATATTCAGGAGACATCTTTTCACCTCAGGTCGTAGCTGGACCCCCCAGATCACACTCATGCACTTTTTTCCTGTAAGTTTGGACTAGCAGACACTCCCAGAGCGTGTGCAGGAAGGTCCCCTCCTGGCCACATTTTCTCCTGCACATACCATCTGTACTCCTACCCATATGTGCTAATTGTCGTTCAGAAAAATAAACTCGATGAAGAATTTTCAATTGGACCAGCCGTAACCTTGCCGAGATGGCCACCTCCTTAGGGGAGGACAAGGCTTCCTGCCATTCCTCATCGTCTATTTCTAGTCCTTCCCTCCCCCATTTCTCCCTCAACGCTAGCAGGGGGTCTGGGGTGTGGTGTATTAGCTTTTTATATGTAAGGGATATACTCCTTTCAGGTAGGTGTCTGTCTAAGAGTCTGTCCTCGAGAGGGGAAGACTCTGGCAATGTTGACCCCTGCTGAATGTTGGCCTGTAGGGAGTGTCTGACTTGTGCGTACCTGAAGTATTCCGAGTCTGCCATCTTGTGCGTCTGCTGTAGCGACGCAAATGACACAATTCAATTTTTCCCCCAGGGATCCCCTATACGGGAGATCCCAATGAGATCCCATTTGACGAACCCTTTTGTCCTCCCCAGTGTGCCCAGTCGCTCCGAGTCCCAGAGTGGCGTTGCCAGTGTGAGTCTGTTAACCCACCCCAGGTTACGGTTGACAATATGCCAAAGATGTACTGTGTGTCTGGTAGGTCCTGTGAGGGAGAACCTATTCGGTTTAGAGTACAATGCCCCGGCAAAGTCTCCACCCGGGAGAAGCCACCTGTCCATACTGTAAGCTGGGTCGCCCCCTTTGCTGTATCTACACTGGTTTATGGCTGAGAGGTGCGCTGCCCAGTAGTACTTTCTGATGTCGGGGAGGGCAATACCTCCGTCGTACCCTCCTAAGGTTAGTTTTTGGAGGGCTATTTGCGGTTTCCCGTCCCACAGTAGGTCCCTTTGTGTGGTTTCAATGGCAGCAAAGTACTTGTCTGGGACTGGGTCAGGGTTGTTCTGGAGAGCATAGAGAAAACGGGGCAGGGCCATCATTTTAAAGAGCGCCGCTCTTCCCAGCAGGGACAGGGGGAGTGCTTTCCATGTGTCAGTGTCACGCCGTAATCTCTGCAAGGGCGGCAGGAGGTTCCGCTCGTAGCGGGCCTTAGTGCCAGTGGTGATAAATACACCCAAGTATTTAAAGCCTTCTTTGGCCACCTAGATAGGACAGTCGGCTGGCAGGCACGGGGGGTCCCCGTGTTTGCCATATATTAACGATTTACTCCAGTTAATTTTGTATCCGGAGTTCCTCCCGAAACTAGTGAAGATGTCCAACACCACTCTTAAGGACTTCCGGGGGGAGGCAAGGTAGAGGAGGATGTTGTCTGCGTATAAGGAGATCCGGTCCTCCCACCCCTCGGCCTATTTCAGTCCCCGGATCGACACGTCCCCTCATATCCAGGCCGCCAGTGGCTCCAGGGAGAGCGCAAAGAGCAGCGGTGAAAGCGGACATCCCTGACTTGTTCCCCTTCCGAGTGTGAATACCTCCGAGATTTTATTATTAACCACTACTTGCGCCAGGGGTTCAGCGTAGAGGAGCTGTACCCATCCGACAAAATTAGGGCCAAAACCCATCCTTTTGAGTACTGCCGTGAGATATGCCCATTCCAATGTGTCGAACGCCATTGTGGCGTCCAAAGAGACCACCATCGCGTCTTCTTGTATTGTGGAGCTGCGCCCCAGTACTCCGTGCAGACGTCTCAAGTTGGGGGCAGTGTTACGGTGCGGAATAAAGCCAGATTGATCTGGGTGTACCAGCTTGGCTATTATTGGACGGAGTCTGTTGGCCAGCAGCTTAGCAAGTATTTTGGGTTCTGCATTGATCAGGGAGATAGGTCTGTAGGAGGCACAACTGTCTGTAGGTTTCCCTTCTTTAGGTATGGCCACTAGTGTGGCCATACGTTGGTCTCTTGGCAACAGCCCTCGTCTTCTACTGTCTTCGTACATACTTTTAAGGTAGGGTGCCATTTTGTCCGGTTTGAGCTTGTATAGCTCTATGGGTAGGCCATTAGGGCCTGATGCCTTACCAGGGCGGAGGTCACGATTTGCCCTAGCCACTTCATCGCTCGTGAGCGCATTGTCTAATGTCTCCCGATCCAAGTCCGAGAGGGTCGGCAGTTGTATGTTTGCCAGTAGATCGGCGGAGTTTTCCTCTGAGAGTTCCGATCCCCTCTTGTACACACCCTGGAAGTGCGTTGCAAATTCTCTGACAATATTGTGGGGCTCAATGAGAACCGTGCCAGTTTTTAGCTCTGGCACCACTCTCCGCGCCCTCTCTTTTTTATCTAACCAGGCTATCATTTTGCCAGCTTTGTCTCCATGGTCGTATATCCGTCCGTCCCTGTCCCTAGCAAGGGCCTTTGCAGCGTCAGTGGCCAAGGCCTTGTATTCAGCTACTTTTATTTGCAGTCGGTGGATAGCAGCGTGATCTGCACCCTCCCCTGCCTCCTCCTCAAGGCGGGTAATGTCTTGTTCGATAGCGACCATTTGTTTCCCTTTATCTTTACACATCCCAGCTATTGCTGAGAGGGCTTGTCCCCTTAATACCGTTTTAAATGCTTCCCACAGCGTAGTTGGGGAGTCTACCGTACCCTAATTTTCTGAAAAGTATTGGTCTATGGCCCGCGTGAGGGTGGCTTTGATTTCTTGATTTTGGAGGTACCAGGGATTTATTGGTGCAACACATCCCACCCTCCTCTCCCCAAACGTGAGGTGGACCCATAGAGGGGAGTGGTCCGAGATGCCGCGAGCTAAGTGTTTAATTTCCTGGGTGTTCAAGCTCTGGTGCAGGTGCATAAGGATGTAATCTATTCAAGAGAGGGTGTTGTGTGCCCCCGAAAGGAACGTATATTCCCGTAGGGTGGGGTGTCGCCGTCTCCAGAGATCTGCAAGGCCAAACGCCTCGCTGAAGTTAGGGAGCCAGTTATGGCTGGCACTAATGTCCAGCTACCATTTTTGGAAGGCTTTTACACAATAAAAGCATTGAGTGGGTGGAGGAGAACAAGATTTTGAACACATACCAATATGGCTTTGTAAACATATCAGAGCACAGGAGCAGTGCCTGAATATCAGTCTAATTCTGGGCAAATGCACTGTGGCAAAACGTACCCCCTTGTATTTGTAATTCATGGATCTTACAATGGCTTTTGACTATGTTAATCAGTAAAGGCTATGGCAAATATTATTGGAAACGTGGATGAAGGAGTCACTTGTACATCTCTTGGCATCCATGCACACAAACACCAGGACCAGAGTGAGGTTCAGAGAAAGTGGGGAACTCACAAGGGAGATTCATACTGGGCGTGGGGTGCGCACTTGCGCCTTTACTGTTCATTCTGTATATAAATAAACTCGGCATTCATTTAACAACATGCACACCAGATGTTCCTATGGTGCTTGGCACCCCATACCCAATTTTATTATATGCAGATGATGCAGTTCTATTGGCACACGCGCCCAGAGCTGTCCAACTACTGGTATATTCATTTGTGGAATTCATGGAAAACCTTGACTTGGTGACTAACTTTTCTAAATCTTTCATTATGGCTTGCGGCCCAAAGTGCATCCCATTAACAGGTAAGGATCAAACCGCCCCCCAAGAACTAATACCAATTCCAATACTTTATTCTGTTTAAAACAAACAAAAGCATACAATAAATATTGAAAACTTCTGATGATCACACAAATATATCTAAAATCATTTTATCATCAAATGATCAATTAAAATGCCTCCGTGCAAGTCTGAATCAATTGAAGTGCCTCAGTGTAAATTTGGCACAATGGACTACAAAGAAAAGACAATTCACTCAACAAAACTATCTCCGCAGTTCCTAATAAAACTCATCATTACTTCCCCACTACTTTTCTGAGCTTTATAGCTTGAAGAAGAAATCTATATACAGTTCTACATACTTGATCTGGCAGGAGCAATTGTAGACACTCTAAAGCCTCTTTACATTTTCTAATATTTAACTTTTTCAGAACTAGCTTTAAATACCCTTTTCTCTGTTCTTTATAGAGCCCACAGAAAAATAAGATATGTAACTGAAATTGAGGCCTAATCGCATTACATGGGCATAAGCCCAAATTCTTATCAGAAAAAAAACAGGGATAAGATACCAACAAGCATTGGCATAGCCAATAGGTCTCGCCTTTGGGACCTTATAAGTGTTTAGCCATGCAACAGTTGCATAACTAAATACTTATAAGGTCCCAAAAGCGAGACCTATTGGCTATGCCAGTCAGTCATAGAAAGCTTTATTCGACAATATGTCATAAAAGCACAGTACAATACACAATAAAAGGCCAATAAGATAAAAATTGCTAGGCAATACATTTTCTTACGTTAAAAAGACCATAAAACAATATAAAAACAACAGGAATAAAAATCATAAGCTCATTATAATACAAAGTGCAAATGGTAGCAGAGCAATATGTACAGATTGGAAGGGTAGCAAATAAAGCAAAGTGCAAATGGGAGCAAAAGCAATTTCGCAATCATATCTAAGTTGCATACATAAGTTTAGCAGGGCGCCACCACCTTCATTCGTATTATCCATGCCCAGCCAAGATACTTGGCTATAGCTAGAAGAAGAGGAAGCCAAGTTTCAGTGCATATCAGTCTAAGAGCAACCTCGGCTTTTCTAGTACCCAAAAGTCGGCAAATAGGGGCCAGCCAAATACGTCTAAGAATGGCGTAAGCAGGACACACAAATTATAAATGGGACAGACACTCCCTAGATGCATGGCAAAGGGGGCACGATGTATCAACTGAATTGCCCCAGTTTGCAGTAAAAGACTTGACGGGTAGTGAGCCAGCTCTTAATTGGAACAGAAGCTTTCTATCATGAGACTTGGTGATTGTATCCCAATAAGCTTCTAGCCTTTTACTTGGTTTTGCCATGAGGAATTGACCTGTCAGTGTCGATGGGTCACTATTCCTGAAGGTGCTGGCTTCTACCCAACCCCAGTACCTTTCCTTTAATTGCATTTGATTCCTTTAATTGCATTTTCGAAGGAAACTGTATTTTTCCTGGGTTCTCCCAAAGATCGACCATGCCAATATTTTCAATCATCAACCTCAAATTCGATAGCCATTTGATTTTTCTAAATTGGTCAACTCTAATTAAATCTTTGAAGCCCTCAACATACGAGGACAATTCTGGAGTTGTCCAGATTCTTCGCCAATACATTAGAGGACGCAGTCTGTCACTATCGGCCAAAGCCTTCATTCCTAGATCGCTTAATAAAGGCAGTATGGAAGTGCTTTGTGGGAGACTAGTCAGTTTTCGCAGGAAACAGTTTTCTGCAATGGACAATTTGGATAAGTTTCTATCGCCCCATAGCTCTGCTCCATAAAGAACGGCACTAGTAATTTTCATATTATAAATCATCAAAGCTGGGGTAACTGGTTTTGTAAAAGATGCCTTAAACTCAGATAATAATGTTCCAGCTAGTTGTCTATGTTTTAGTTTGGCCATGTCTATTTGTTTGCCCCATTTCATGTCCCTCTGGATGACAACCCCAAGATAAGTATATTCTTTTACCTGTTCCAGCGGGCGTTTATTTAGCAACATTGTTCCGCCGAACGATCTATGGGCATTAAATGTCATATATTTTGTTTTAGAAACATTTATTTCAAGTCCCTGGAAAATGCAAAATTCCTCAAAAAGAGACAGGGCGCGCTGCAAGCCGCTCAGTGTTTTTGCTAGTAATAGCGTGTCATCGGCGAACATAAGAATTGGTATTCTTACGTCCGCCAATTTTGGAGCGCCCGTTGGGGTATCTTCCAAGAACTTTACTACCCCGTTTATAAAAATGGATAACAGGGTTGGGGCCATCACACAACCCTGTCTCACTCCTCTTTCCACACCAAATGAAGGGGTAACCTGTCCCTGACCACCCCATCTGATTTTTGCATATGTATCCTGGTGTCTAGTCTAGCGATGAGTGATAATAATGCATGGGGCATCCCTAAGTCCTGTAAAACTCTCCAAAGTTTATTACGAGAAACAAGGTCAAAAGCTGATTTTAAATCTACAAAGGCTGCATACAGGCTACCTTTTTCCAATACCACCGTCTTCCAGTATAATAATGTGAAACGAAAGGTTTGGTCGATGGTACTAGTGCATGCCCAAAAACCAGCCTCGAAGGGAGATAAGATATCATTAGTACTGATCCAATCCTGGATTTTATTCAAGACCAGCCGACCCATGATCTTCTGTGATGAATCAATTAAACTAATAGGTCTATAATTCCCGGGTAGTGATTTATCGCCCTTTTTGTATATGGGGATTATCTCAGCTCCCTTCCATGACTCTGGTATTGGTAAGCCTTTGGCTATTTCATTCATTAAAATCAGAAAATAACGTGTCCCAATACTTTTGTTGGCGAGAAATAAATCGGCTGGAATCCCATCAGGGCCTGGCGCTTTGCCACCCATCAGGGAACCCAGTGCAATATTAATATCATCCTCGCTAAAGGCCAGTTCATCGTAATAGATGTGGAGGAGCTCGGGTATCTCCGTGTCATCGGGGCCACCTGCATATTGGGTTTGGAAGTGTAATACCCACTGATCTAAGCTTACATAGTTTACCAGTTCTGTTGGGCAGCTCTCCCTACCCCGTTTATCACATCCCAAAATACTTTTTGATTATTATTTTCGCAAGCCCTTTTTAGGTCCTCCCACCTATTGTCATCCCAGCATTTTTTTGCTCGGACCAAGGCTTTCTTATATTTCGACCTGGCAAGCCTGATCTTAGGGATATCACCTTCCCTGATGGCGAGTCCCAATAGGCTACGAGCCTCCCTACAATCTCCGTTGAACCACTTGCTTCCCTTCGTATGTTGAATACCCTTATTACTAAATGCTTTAAAAAAGTAAGAACGAAGATGAGTAAAAAGACTAGCATGTAGTCCAATGAGCTTCTCCGGGAGTGCCAAGTGGGATGAGAGTTCTTCCAGATCTGAAGCCGCCTTACCTACATCTAATGAGATCTTGGTTAGAATTCCTGGTTTAACTGCTAGGTTTGCCCATTTTAGGCGCCTCATGTCGTTTGTGGGGGCTAAATCTAGGGTTAACAATTTCCAGTGGGACTGAGTATCTCCTTTTTCAACCTCAACCTCAAAATCTGCCGACAATGGGTTGTGGTCGCTCTCAGCACGTTGAACAACCTTCATATCCTTAAGTGCATTCCAAAACTTACAGTTAATTAATATATAGTCTATGCGACTCTGGAAAAAACCATTATTAAAGGTTGGTACACCGGCTCCATCAGACTGAGTTCTGCCAATTAGTGCCCTTATCCCTTTTTCCATACAGAGGGAGTTCATTTGCACCACCACATCCGTCCATCTTCTTACCGGATCTATATCTAGTTCTGGAATTCTCTATACGATATCTTCAGGATTATGGAAATCAGAACTACCATTTAGGAGGGGTTCAAAGGTCATATTAAAATCACCTCCTATTATTAAGTTCATGCCTGAGGAATGTTGGCCAAGCAGGATATCAAGGGCTACAATGACCTCTGATTTCTTACCCTTTGTCCCCCTTGCATAAACATTATATATATCAAGCTTTTCAGCCATTCCCCATGACAGTCTGATCGCCAATATATCCTTATTGTTGGGTTCAAGAACCTGGATCTTAAAACCAATCTCTTGGCGTATCCAAACTACTAAGCCTCCTGAGGGCCTTCCCTTCCCACCGTTTATTGCCGGGACATAATAATTCAAGAAGCCTGGGCAATGTACTGCATCCAACGCCCAGGTCTCCTGAAATAAACAAACATCATGCTGATCAATGAATGAGTGCCACTGTGGCGAAATGATCTTAGAACTTAGACCAGCTATGTTCCATGACACCACCGATAGTTTAGATAACACATTTTTAGATAGATGTAACGGTCTCCCCTCAGTCAGTGGATTAACTTGAGAATTTAAGGGCTCAAATGCTTTTAATGATGTCAGTATGGGGGGAAGAGAAGGGATATTAATAGATGGAGAGACATGATAATTAATTGCCTTAGCATCACCTCTAGAGAGTGGCACGTCAGTGGAGAGGGGCGTCTGCATGTGAACATTTTCAGTGACAGAAACAGAAAAGGTACTGTCAGCGGGGACCCTAACAGGGTGGGTAGAGAACTGTGACTCATTTGTTTGTCAATCGTTAAGATCCAAATTTGAGGAACCATCGGAGACACCCTCAACAGACCCATCAGAACACTTTTGGTCAAATATAAATGGGGCCCGTCTAAATTGAATTGAGGAATGATCAGGGGAAGATGTACGAAACTCCAAGGCCAACAAGTTCTCAACCAAGGCATGATCCCTTAGTGTTAGCTCTATGGAGTCCCAGGAACTAGCCCTGAAAGAAAGTCTACGAGCTCTTGTGATATCGTCCCTGATAACAGACCGACACCCCCTAATGTGGCAAATCCAATGGATTGCTTTATTTGTAAGGGAATCAACACTTTCTCTGTTAATCCCAGTATTATATTTGGGGACATTAACCATATAAATTTTTGGTTCCTGAACCAGATGAGTCCCACGTGGTATAAAACCACGTTGGTTATATTGGTTTGGGTTAGTCCCTGTAACTGGGTTAGGAGGATATCGTTTCAACTGTAAGGGCTGTGATTTTAAGACAGTAGCATAAGAGGAACCGCCCATTTCTACCATAGATCTATTCTCTTCCCCCGCAATCTGTGAGTGCTCGCTAGTAAATGTACTTTGTGCACTCTTTAATGATGGAACTGGACGAGTTTCCTGTTTAGAAGATGGCTTAGCTTGCTCGTACTGCGAGGCACTACATGAAGGATTTTCTATGGTGCAAGGGGGCCTTTGCGACAGAAGATCAACCTTCCCAGTCAATTCAGCTAGCTGTGTGCGTACAAATTCGACCTCCGAATTTAATTCACTTTGGCTATGCAAAGCGGCCGTGCGGCCGTGAAAGTGATCGAGATCAATCATCAAAGCGGCCCTGCGGCCGCGAAAGTGAATGTAATCGCGGTCAGGCGCGGCGCGCGTGCCCGGGAACATGCACTGTAGCTCTAGGCTGGCCTGGTAGCACTTTTTGGAGGCCTCTCAATAAGTCTCGCGAGACCAGCGCATGCGCTGGGTCAGGCGAGACCTAAAAAATGGGCCAGACCTAATCTGAATCTCAAGAGAAAATGTATCTGATAACGCAGGACCCTCAAAAATATGGCTCAATGCCTGATATAGTGCACAGTGATAGGTAGGTCACCACCACAACATTCTTTTGCTCCCTCTCCCACCTCTTCTCAGTAATATGGTCCAGTAATTTGTTTTTTTATCAATAATCTGGACTGGCCGTTAATCACCAGCGGGTTACTAAAGAGCTCTGACCTACCAACTGTATGCAGTTCATTCTTTACATAATTCAACCATCTAATCTTGTGGACCTTTGAAAGTTATAAGCAGTCATTAATTATTGGCTGTGTCAGTACTGTCTCAGGTCTTGGCCAGATAGAGAGACAGAACAAAATGGGTGCCATTCTAATGATAGCCCCAATATACTGCAATCCTACTTCCTTATGCATTATTGAACCCCCATACACTGGCACCGTAGGTTGCAATTGCTATAGATCTGGCTTTATAAATAGTGAGTGCAACATCCATGGCTCTATAAATAGTGTGTGCAACATCCAGTGGAATGCCCCTAATTTGAAGCCGAACACAACAAGCATTGACATAGCAAATAGGTCTCGCTTTTGGGACCTTCTAAGTACTTAGTTATGCAGCACAATATCCTTGGTGCAACAACATTAACTGTTGCATGGTTAAACACTTATAAGGCCCCAAAGGGGAGAACTATTGGCTATGCCAATGCTTGTTTAGAACTTGTGTCCTGCTTCAGTAAGGTCCTGCAATGTGATATATCTGTGTGGGCCTTCCCCCTCCAGACACTTGAGGTACCATGATAGCATGTGCAACTTGAGTGTCAAGAGGTAGATAGTGTATTCCACAAACTTGTGGAAAGGATTGTTCTCGTAACTCTCCCCCTTCACAACACATTTAAGTCCCCGTATCTTTGTTGGTCTCACACTTATGTTTCTGACTTTCTTGTAGTCTTATAAAAAATGACTGTAATATGGTGTAAACACATGTGAGACCCTATTGTAGAGGGCTTGGAACTTCAGCTCAATAGCAGTTATGGTATTGATCTTCCTTTTCTTCTATGTTTCTCCTCTTTCCTTCTCTCTAAAATTCTTTGCACCGGGTAAGTGTAGATTTATGTAGATCTGGAAACTGTAAATAAATACTGGGAAAAAAAGAAACAAGCATTGGCAAAGCCAATAGGTCTCGCTTTTGGGACCTTATAAGTATTTAGTTATGCAATTGTTGTGTGGTTGTGTGTTATTGTGTGTGTGTGTGGTTGTGTGTGTGCTGTGTGTGTGGTGTGGGGTTGTGTGTGTGTGTGGTTGTGTGTTATTGTGTGGGTGGGTGTGTGTGTGTGTGGGGGGTTGTGTGTGTGTGTGGTTGTGTGTGTGTGTGGGGTTGTGTGTGTGTGTGGGGTTGTGTGTGTGTGTGTGTGTGTGTGTGTGTGTGTGTGTGTGTGTGTGTGTGTGTGTGTGTGTGTGTGGTTGTGTGTGTGTGTGTGTGTGGTTGTGTGTGTGTGTGTGGTTGTGTGTGTGTGTGTGGTTGTGTGTGTGTGTGTGGTTGTGTGTGGGTGTGGTTGTGTGTGGTGTGTGGTTGTGTGTGTGTGGTTGTGTGTGTGTGGTTGTGGTTGTGTGTAGTTGTGGTTGTGTGAGTGGTTGTGTGTTTGTGGTTGTGTGTGTGTGCTTGTGGTTGTGTGTAGTTGTGGTTGTGTGTAGTTGTGGTTGTGTGTAGTTGTGGTTGTGTGTGATTGTGGTGGTGTGTGATTGTGTGTGTGTGTGTGGGGGGGGGTGTGGGGGGGGGGTGTGGGGGGGTGGGGAGTGGGGTGTGTGGGGGGTGGGGGGGTTGTGTGTGTGTAGGCTTGTGGTGTGTGTGGGTGTGGTTGTGTGTGGTTGTGGCTGTGTGTGTGGTTGTGTGTGGTTGTGAGTTGTTGTGTGGTTGTGTGTTGTGGTTGTGTTGTGTGGTTGTGTGTGTAGTTGTGTGTGTAGTTGTGGTTGTGTGCGTGGTTGTGTGTGTGTGTGGTTGTGTGTGTGTGGTTGTGTGTGGCTGTGGTTGTGTGTGTGTGGTTGTGTGTGGCTGTGGTTGCGTGTGTGAGTGGTTGTATGTGTGGGTGGTTGTGTTTGTGGTTGTGTGTGGTTGTGTGTGTGGTTGTGTGTGTGGTTGTAGTTGTGGTTGTGTGTGTGGTTGTGTGTGGTTGTGGCTGTGTGTGTGTGGTTGTGTGTGGTTCTTTGTGTTTGGTTGCGGTTGTGTGGTTGTGTTGTGTATGTAGTTGTGGCTGTGTGTGTAGTTGTGGTTGTGTGTGTTTTATTGTGTGTGTGTGGTTGTGTGTGTTGTGGTGTGTGTGTTGTGGTGTGTGTGTTGTGGTGTGTGTGCTGTGGTGTGTGTGCTGTGGTGTGTGTGCTGTGGTTGTGTGTGGCTGTGGTTGTGTGTGGCTGTGGTTGTGTGTGGCTGTGGTTGTGTGTGGCTGTGGTTGTGTGTGGCTGTGGTTGTGTGTGTGTGTGGTGGTTGTGTGTGTGGTTGTGTGTGTAGTGGTTGTGTGTAGTTGTGGCTGTGTGTGTAGTTGTGGTTGTGTGTGTAGTTGTGGTTGTGTGTGTGCGTAGTTGTGGTTGTGTGTGTGAGTGGTTGTGTGTGAGTGGTTGTGTGTGAGTGGTTGTGTGTGAGTGGTTGTGTGTGAGTGGTTGTGTGTGAGTGGTTGTGTGTGAGTGGTTGTGTGTGAGTGGTTGTGTGTGAGTGGTTGTGGTTGTGTGTGTAGTTGTGGTTGTGTGTGTAGTTGTGGTTGTGTGTGTAGTTGTGGTTGTGTGTGTGTGCAGTTGGGTGTGTGGGGGGGTGTGTGGGGGTGTGTGTGGGGGTGTGTGTGGGGGTGTGTGTGTGGGTGTGTGTGTGGGGTGGGGGTGTGGGGGGGTGTGTGGGGATGTGTGTGGGGATGTGTGTGGGTGTGTGTGTGTGTGTCGGTGTGTGTGGGGGGTGTGGTGTGTGTGGGGGTGGTTGTGTGTGTGTGTGTGTGGTGGGGTTGTGTGTGTGTGGTTCTGGTTGTGTGTGGTTGTGTGTGTGTGCTTGTGGTTGTGTGTGTAGTTGTGGGTGTGTAGTTGTGGGTGTGTGGTTGTGTGTATGGTTGTGTGTGTGTGGTTGTGTGTGTGTGGTTGTGTGTGTGGCTGTGTGTGTGGTTGTGGTTGAGGTTGTGTGGTTGTGGTTCTGTGGTTGTGTGTAGTTGTGGTTGTGCGTGTGGTTGTGCGTGTGGTTGTGCGTGTGGTAGTGCGTGTGGTAGTGCGTGTGGTAGTGCGTGTGGTAGTGCGTGAGTGGTTGTGTGTGTGGTTGTGGGTGTGTGTGGTTGTGGGTGTGTGTGGTTGTGGGTGTGTGTGGTTGTGGGGGTGTGTGGTTGTGGGGGTGTGTGGTTGTGGGGGTGTGTGGTTGTGGGGGTGTGTGGTTGTGGGGGTGTGTGTGTGGTTGTGTGTGGGTGTGTGTGGTTGTGGGGGGGTGTGGTTGTGTGTGGTTGTGTGTGGTTGTGGGTGTGTGTGGTTTTGTATGTGCGTGGTTGTGTGTGTGAGTGGTTGTGTTTTGTGGTTGTGTTTTGTGGTTGTGTTTTGTGGTTGTGTATAGTTGTGGTTGTGTGTGTGTGCTTGTGGTTGTGTGTAGTGGTTTTGTGTAGTTGTGGTTCTGTGTAGTTGTGGTTCTGTGTAGTTGTGGTTCTGTGTAGTTGTGGATGTGTGTAGTTGTGGATGTGTGTAGTTGTGGATGTGTGTAGTTGTGGTTGTGTGTGGTTGTGTGTCTGTGTGTGGTTGTGTGTGTGTGTGTGGTTGTGTGTGTGTGTGGTTGTGTGTGTGTGTGGGGGTGTGGGGAGTGGGGTGTGTGGGGGGGGGTGGGGAGTGGGGGGGTGGGGGGGTTGTGTGTGGGAGTGGTTGTGGTTGTTTGTGGTTGTGGCTGTGTGTGTGGTTGTGGTTGTGTTGTGTGGTTGTGTGTGTAGTTGTGTGTGTAGCTGTGGTTGTGTGCATGGTTGTGTGTGGTTGTGTGTGGTTGTGTGTGGCTGTGGTTGTGTGTGTAAGTGGTTGTGTGTGTGTGTGGTTGTGTTTGTGGTTGTGTGTGTTTGTAGTTGTGGTTGTGTGTAGGCTTGTGGTTGTGTGTGTGGGTGTGGTTGTGGCTGTGTGTGTGTGGTTCTTTGTGTTTGGTTGTGGTTGTGTGTGTGGATGTGTGGTGTGGTTGTGTTGTGTATGTAGTTGTGGCTGTGTGTGTAGTTGTGGTTGTGTGTGTGTGTTATTGTGTGTGTGTGGTTGTGTGTGTGTGGTTGTGTGTGTGTTGTGGTGTGTGTGTGTGTTGTGGTGTGTGTTGTGGTGTGTGTTGTGGTGTGTGTTGTGGTGTGTGTTGTGGTGTGTGGTTGTGTGTGGCTGTGGTGTGTGGCTGTGGTGTGTGGCTGTGGTGTGTGGCTGTGTGTGGCTGTGGGTGTGTGGTTGTGTGTGTGTGTGGTTGTGTGTGTGTGGTTGTATGTGTGTGGTTGTGTGTTTGTGTGTAGTGGCTGTGTGTGTGGTTGTGTGTTTGTGTGTAGTGGCTGTGTGTGTGGTTGTGTGTTTGTGTGTAGTGGCTGTGTGTGTAGTTGTGGTTGTGTGTAGTTGTGGTTGTGTGTGTATGTGGTTGTGTGTGTAGTTGTGGTTGTGTGTGAGTGGTTGTGTGTGAGTGGTTGTGTGTGAGTGGTTGTGTGTGAGTGGTTGTGTGTGAGTGGTTGTGTGTGAGTGGTTGTGTGTGAGTGGTTGTGTGTGAGTGGTTGTGTGTAGTTGTGGTTGTAGTTGTGTGTGTGGTTGTGTGTGTAGTTGTGGTTGTGTGTGTAGTTGTGGTTGTGTGTGTAGTTGTGGTTGTGTGTGTAGTTGTGGTTGTGTGTGTGGTTGTAGTTGTGGTTGTGTGGGTAGTTGTGGTTGTGTATGTGGGGGATGTGTGTGGGTGGATGTGTGTGGGTGGTTGTGTGTGGGGGTGGTTGTGTGTGGGGGTGGTTGTGTGTGGGGGTGGTTGTGTGTGGGGGTGGTTGTGTGTGGGGGTGGTTGTGTGTGGGGGTGGTTGTGTGTGGGGGTGGTTGTGTGTGGGGGTGGTTGTGTGTGGGGGTGTGTGTTTCTGGTTGTGTGTGGTTGTGTGCTTGTGGTTGTGTGTGTGTAGTTGTGGGTGTGTAGTTGTGGGTGTGTAGTTGTGTGTGTATGGTTGTGTGTGTATGGTTGTGTGTGTGTGGTTGTGTGTGGCTGTGTGTGTGGTTGTGTGTGTGGTTGTGTGTGTGGTTGATGTGTGGTTGTGGTTCTGTGGTTGTGTGTAGTTGTGGTTGTGTGTAGTTGTGGTTGTGCGTGTGTTTGTGTGTGGTTGTTTGTGTGTGGTTTGTGTGTGGTTGTTTGTGTGTGGTTGTTTGTGTGTGGTTGTTTGTGTGTGGTTGTTTGTGTGTGGTTGTTTGTGTGTGGTTGTTTGTGTGTGGTTGTTTGTGTGTGGTTGTTTGTGTGTGGTTGTTTGTGTGTAGTTGTGCGTGTGGTTGTGCGTGTGGTTGTGCGTGTGGTTGTGCGTGTGGTTGTGCGTGTGTGGTTGTGCGTGTGGTTGTCCGTGTGTGGTTGTGCGTGTGGTTGTGCGTGTGTGGTTGTGCGTGTGGTTGTGCATGTGGTTGTGTGTGTGCTGTGTGTGTGGTGTGGGGTTGTGTGTGTGTGTGTGGTTGTGTGTTATTGTGTGGGTGGGTGTGTGTGTGTGTGGTTGTGTGTGTGTGTGGTTGTGTGTGTGTGTGGTTGTGTGTGTGTGGGGGGTTGTGTGTGTGTGTGGGGTTGTGTGTGTGTGTGTGTGTGTGTGGTTGTGTGTGTGGTTGTGTGTGTGTGTGGTTGTGTGTGGTGTGTGGTTGTGTGTGTGTGGTTGTGTGTGTGTGGTTGTGTGTATATGTGGTTGTGTGTGTAGTTGTGGTTGTGTGTAGTTGTGGTTGTGTGTGTATTTGTGGTTGTGTGTGTATTTGTGGTTGTGTGTGTATTTGTGGTTGTGTGTGAGTGGTTGTGTGTGAGTGGTTGTGTGTGAGTGGTTGTGTGTGAGTGGTTGTGTGTGAGTGGTTGTGTGTGAGTGGTTGTGTGTGAGTGGTTGTGTGTGAGTGGTTGTGTGTGAGTGGTTGTGTGTGAGTGGTTGTGTGTGAGTGGTTGTGTGTAGTTGTGGTTGTAGTTGTGTGTGTGGTTGTGTGTGTAGTTGTGGTTGTGTGTGTAGTTGTGGTTGTGTGTGTGGTTGTAGTTGTGGTTGTGTGGGTAGTTGTGGTTGTGTATGTGGGGGATGTGTGTGGGTGGATGTGTGTGGGTGGTTGTGTGTGGGGGTGGTTGTGTGTGGGGGTGGTTGTGTGTGGGGGTGGTTGTGTGTGTGGGTGTGTGTTTCTGGTTGTGTGTGGTTGTGTGCTTGTGGTTGTGTGTGTGTAGTTGTGGGTTTGTAGTTGTGGGTGTGTGGTTGTGTGTGTATGGTTGTGTGGGTATGGTTGTGTGTGTGTGGTTGTGTGTGGCTGTGTGTGTGGTTGTGTGTGTGGCTGTGTGTGTGGTTGTGTGTGTGGTTGTGTGTGTGGTTGATGTGTGGTTGTGGTTCTGTGGTTGTGTGTAGTTGTGGTTGTGTGTAGTTGTGGTTGTGCGTGTGTTTGTGTGTGGTTGTTTGTGTGTGGTTGTTTGTGTGTGTGGTTGTTTGTGTGTGGTTTGTGTGTGGTTGTTTGTGTGTGGTTGTTTGTGTGTGGTTGTTTGTGTGTGGTTGTGCGTGTGTGGTTGTGCGTGTGGTTGTTTGTGTGTGGTTGTGCGTGTGGTTGTGCGTGTGGTTGTGCGTGTGTGGTTGTGCGTGTGGTTGTGCGTGTGTGGTTGTGTGTGTGGTTGTGCGTGTGGTTGTGTGTGTGGTTGTGTGTGTGCTGTGTGTGTGGTGTGGGGTTGTGTGTGTGTGTGTGGTTGTGTGTTATTGTGTGGGTGGGTGTGTGTGTGTGGGGTTGTGTGTGTGTGTGGTTGTGTGTGTGTGTGGGGTTGTGTGTGTGTGTGTGGTTGTGTGTGTGTGTGTGTGTGTGTGGTTGTGTGTGTGTGTGGTTGTGTGTGTGTGTGTGTGTGGTTGTGTGTGGGTGTGGTTGTGTGTGGTGTGTGGTTGTGTGTGTGGTTGTGTGTGTGTGGTTGTGTGTGTGGTTGTGGTTGTGTGTAGTTGTGGTTGTGTGAGTGGTTGTGTGTTTGTGGTTGTGTGTGTGTGCTTGTGGTTGTGTGTAGTTGTGGTTGTGTGTAGTTGTGGTGGTGTGTGATTGTGGTGGTGTGTGATTGTGTGTGTGTGGGGGGGGGGTGGGGGGGGGTGTGTGGGGGGGTGGGGTGTGTGGGGGGTGGGGGGGTTGTGTGTGTGTAGGCTTGTGGTGTGTGTGGGTGTGGTTGTGTGTGGTTGTGGCTGTGTGTGTGGTTGTGTGTGGTTGTGAGTGGTTGTGTGGTTGTGTGTTGTGGTTGTGTTGTGTGGTTGTGTGTGTAGTTGTGTGTGTAGTTGTGGTTGTGTGCGTGGTTGTGTGTGTGTGTGTGGTTGTGTGTGTGTGGTTGTGTGTGGCTGTGGTTGCGTGTGAGTGGTTGTATGTGTGGGTGGTTATGTTTGTGGTTGTGTGTGTGGTTGTGTGTGGTTGTGTGTGTGTGTGGTTGTGTGTGTGGTTGTGTGTGTGGTTGTAGTTGTGGTTGTGTGTGTGGTTGTGTGTGGTTGTGGCTGTGTGTGTGTGGTTGTGTGTGGTTCTTTGTGTTTGGTTGCGGTTGTGTGGTTGTGTTGTGTATGTAGTTGTGGCTGTGTGTGTAGTTGTGGTTGTGTGTGTTTTATTGTGTGTGTGTGGTTGTGTGTGTTGTGGTGTGTGTGTTGTGGTGTGTGTGTTGTGGTGTGTGTGTTGTGTGTGGCTGTGGTTGTGTGTGGCTGTGGTTGTGTGTGTGTGTGGTGGTTGTGTGTGTGGTTGTGTGTGTAGTGGTTGTGTGTAGTTGTGGCTGTGTGTGTAGTTGTGGTTGTGTGTGTAGTTGTGGTTGTGTGTGTGCGTAGTTGTGGTTGTGTGTGTGAGTGGTTGTGTGTGAGTGGTTGTGTGTGAGTGGTTGTGTGTGAGTGGTTGTGTGTGAGTGGTTGTGTGTAGTTGTGGGTGTAGTTGTGGTTGTGTGTGTAGTTGTGGTTGTGTGTGTAGTTGTGGTTGTGTGTGTAGTTGTGGTTGTGTGTGTAGTTGTGGTTGTGTGTGTGTGCAGTTGGGTTTGTGTGGGGGTGTGTGTGGGGGTGTGTGGGTGTGTGTGTGTGGGTGTGTGTGTGGGTGTGTGTGTGGGGTGGGGGTGTGGGGGGGTGTGTGGGGATGTGTGTGGGTGTGTGTGTGTCGGTGTGTGTGGGGGGTGTGGTGTGTGTGGGGGTGGTTGTGTGTGTGTGGGGGTGGTGTGGTTGTGTGTGTGTGGTTCTGGTTGTGTGTGGTTGTGTGTGTGTGCTTGTGGTTGTGTGTGTAGTTGTGGGTGTGTAGTTGTGGGTGTGTGTGTGTGTGGTTGTGTGTGTGTGGTTGTGTGTGTGTGGCTGTGTGTGTGGTTGTGTGTGTGGCTGTGTGTGTGGCTGTGTGTGTGGTTGTGGTTGAGGCTGTGTGGTTGTGGTTCTGTGGTTGTGTGTAGTTGTGGTTGTGCGTGTGGTTGTGCGTGTGGTTGTGCGTGTGGTAGTGCGTGTGGTAGTGCGTGTGGTAGTGCGTGTGGTAGTGTGTGTGGTAGTGCGTGTGGTAGTGCGTGTGGTAGTGCGTGTGGTAGTGCGTGAGTGGTTGTGTGTGTGGTTGTGGGGGTGTGTGGTTGTGGGGGTGTGTGGTTGTGGGGGTGTGTGGTTGTGGGGGTGTGTGGTTGTGGGGGTGTGTGGTTGTGGGGGTGTGTGGTTGTGGGGGTGTGTGGTTGTGGGGGTGTGTGTGTGGTTGTGTGTGGGTGTGTGTGGTTGTGGGGGGGTGTGGTTGTGTGTGGTTGTGGGTGTGTGTGGTTTTGTATGTGCGTGGTTGTGTTTTGTGGTTGTGTTTTGTGGTTGTGTTTTGTGGTTGTGTATAGTTGTGGTTGTGTGAGTGGTTGTGTGTTTGTGGTTGTGTGTGTGTGGTTGTGTGTAGTGGTTCTGTGTAGTTGTGGTTCTGTATAGTTGTGGTTCTGTATAGTTGTGGTTCTGTGTAGTTGTGGATGTGTGTAGTTGTGGATGTGTGTAGTTGTGGATGTGTGTAGTTGTGGATGTGTGTAGTTGTGGTTGTGTGTAGTTGTGGATGTGTGTAGTTGTGGTTGTGTGTGGTTGTGTGTCAGTGTGTGGTTGTGTGTGTGTGTGTGGTTGTGTGTGTGTGTGGGGGGGGGGTGGGGGTGTGGGGAGTGGGGTGTGTGGGGGGGGTGGGGAGTGGGGGGGTGGGGGGGTTGTGTGTGGGAGTGGTTGTGGTTGTTTGTGGTTGTGGCTGTGTGTGTGGTTGTGGTTGTGTTGTGTTGTGTGGTTGTGTGTGTAGTTGTGTGTGTAGCTGTGGTTGTGTGCGTGGTTGTGTGTGGTTGTGTGTGGTTGTGTGTGGCTGTGGTTGTGTGTGTAAGTGGTTGTGTGTGTGTGTGGTTGTGTTTGTGGTTGTGTGTGTTTGTGGTTGTGTGTGTTTGTAGTTGTGGTTGTTTGTAGGCTTGTGGTTGTGTGTGTGGGTGTGGTTGTGGCTGTGTGTGTGTGGTTCTTTGTGTTTGGTTGTGGTTGTGTGTGTGGATGTGTGGTGTGGTTGTGTTGTGTATGTAGTTGTGGCTGTGTGTGTAGTTGTGGTTGTGTGTGTGTGTTATTGTGTGTGTGTGGTTGTGTGTGTGTGGTTGTGTGTGTGTTGTGGTGTGTGTGTGTTGTGGTGTGTGTGTGTTGTGGTGTGTGTGTGTGTTGTGGTGTGTGTGTGTTGTGGTGTGTGTTGTGGTGTGTGGTTGTGTGTGGCTGTGGTGTGTGGCTGTGTTGTGTGGCTGTGTTGTGTGGCTGTGTGTGGCTGTGGGTGTGTGGCTGTGGGTGTGTGGCTGTGGGTGTGTGGCTGTGGGTGTGTGGTTGTGTGTGTGTGGTTGTATGTGTGTGGTTGTGTGTAGTGGCTGTGTGTGTGGTTGTGTGTTTGTGTGTAGTGGCTGTGTGTGTAGTTGTGGTTGTGTGTAGTTGTGGTTGTGTGTGTATGTGGTTGTGTGTGTAGTTGTGGTTGTGTGTAGTTGTGGTTGTGTGTGTATTTGTGGTTGTGTGTGAGTGGTTGTGTGTGAGTGGTTGTGTGTGAGTGGTTGTGTGTGAGTGGTTGTGTGTGAGTGGTTGTGTGTGAGTGGTTGTGTGTGAGTGGTTGTGTGTAGTTGTGGTTGTAGTTGTGTGTGTGGTTGTGTGTGTAGTTGTGTGTGTAGTTGTGGTTGTGTGTGTGGTTGTAGTTGTGGTTGTGTGGGTAGTTGTGGTTGTGTATGTGGGGGATGTGTGTGGGTGGATGTGTGTGGGTGGTTGTGTGTGGGGGTGGTTGTGTGTGGGGGTGGTTGTGTGTGGGGGTGGTTGTGTGTGTGGGTGTGTGTTTCTGGTTGTGTGTGGTTGTGTGCTTGTGGTTGTGTGTGTGTAGTTGTGGGTGTGTGGTTGTGTGTGTATGGTTGTGTGTGTATGGTTGTGTGTGTGTGGTTGTGTGTGGCTGTGTGTGTGGTTGTGTGTGTGGTTGTGTGTGTGGTTGATGTGTGGTTGTGGTTCTGTGGTTGTGTGTAGTTGTGGTTGTGTGTAGTTGTGGTTGTGCGTGTGTTTGTGTGTGGTTGTTTGTGTGTGGTTGTTTGTGTGTGGTTGTTTGTGTGTGGTTGTTTGTGTGTGGTTGTTTGTGTGTGGTTGTTTGCGTGTGGTTGTTTGCGTGTGGTTGTTTGCGTGTGGTTGTTTGCGTGTGGTTGTTTGCGTGTGGTTGTGCGTGTGGTTGTGCGTGTGGTTGTGCGTGTGGTTGTGTGTGTGGTTGTGTGTGTGGTTTTGTGTGTGTGGTTTTGTGTGTGTGGTTTTGTGTGTGTGGTTGTGTGTGTGTGGTTGTGTGTGGTTGTGGGGGTGTGTGTGTGGTTGTGTGTGGTTGTGTGTGTGGTTGTGGGTGTGTGTGGTTGTGGGGGGGTGGTTGTGGGGGGGTGTGTGTGGTTGTGTGTAGTTGTGGGTGTGTGTGGTTGTGGGTGTGTGTGGTTGTGTGTGCGTGGTTGTGGGTGTGCGTGGTTGTGGGTGTGCGTGGGTGTGGGCGTGGTTGTGGTTGTGTGTGTGCTTGTGTGTGCTTGTGTGTGTGTGCTTGTGTGGGTGTGTGTGTGGTTGTGTGGTTCTGAGTGGTTGTGTGTGTGGTTGTGGTTATGTGTGTGCTTGTGGTTTGTTGTGGTTGTGTGTAGTTGTGTGTGTGTGTTATTGTGTGTGGTTGTGTGTTATTGTGTGTGTGTGTGCTTGTGGTTGCGTGTGCGTGTGTGGTTGTGTGTGTGTGTGGTTAAAGTTTTAGTCACTACTAAAAATTAAATCCATTTCATCAGCGTTGCCAGTGCTCCTTTATGTTTAATGCCCTAAATGAAACACAATGTTATAAGCATCAAAGGGCTGCTCGAGAAGGGAGGGGGGGAATGCAAGGAGCAGAGGACCCAGAATGAAACTGACGAAAAGGAGCCAGAATGAAACTGACGAAAAGGGAGGAGGAAGATGGAGCAGAGCATCAAAGGGCTGGACGAAAAGGGAGGGGTGAATGCGAGGAGCAGAGGAGCCACAATGAAACTGACGAAAAGGGAGGAGGGAGATGCGAGCAGAGCATCAAAGGGCTGGGCGAGAAGGGAGGGGGGAATGCGGGGAGCAGCTGTGCACGTGCACGTGATCGTGCACTCAAGCTTGTAGCCAGCAAAACCATGTGGGTAGCACTTTCAAAACTCACCTACTAAAGTCTCTCTGAGCAGCACATGCAAGCTAACTCAGCAAGACCTAAAAAACCTACATAGGACGTGCTTGACAATTCACTGAGCGTGCAGTGGTACCTAGATTTTATGTTTCCAGGGACTATTTGCCTGGAGGGTTGCATACCTGCCCATCAACCACAGAGGCCCTGGGAATTGGCCTGACTGGGACACACGGTTCTTAAACTGTAATGTCGCTGCAAGTCAGTATGTGTGCGCGCTAGCGGAATGATTTGCAAGCGAGTGCCTGGTACTGTAAACCTTGGTGTGTGGCATATCTGGAATTAAGAACTGGCATACCAGTGTGCGTGGGACTCTGTGCTGAAATGAGGGATACTGCAGGGCAGGTGTGAGGGGAAGTGGATTATAGGTTCCCAGAAAACGGTCAGCAGGATCCTAGTCCTGGGCTCAGGTGCAGTCAGAGAGCAGTGAGGTACAGGGACAACAGAGGGCGGTGCTGCTGGTCAGGCCTGTATTAAACACATAGAGCTGCCAGTCTGTCACACGACAAGGTGCTTGCCTTTCAGTTCCTTCACTACTAAAGCAAATAGCCTTGTCCCCTTCCTCCCACCTCATCATGATTGAATAAGACCATTTCCGACAATGTCTCTCAACAGCTACAAGGACAAACTCCTTCCACGCACAGCACACGGCCCTAGCGGTTTGTGTGAGCCTCCCTTAGCAGGGGACAGAATACCATACTAGAAAGGGATGTGGTCCGTCGGCTAGACTGTCAACTTTGGTGCTGAAAACCAGGGTTCGAGCCTCGGGGTCGCGTCCACATCCTGTGATTCTGGGCAAATCACTTAATCTCCCCGTGCCCGAATGTGTAATGTAAATACGGTGCTCGTGTAAAGCGCTCCAATACCTTCGGGTCGAGTTTGCGCTTTATAAATATGCAACACAAACAAATAAAACTGGACATGTTCCCCTACGGAAACTCCGCCGCACCAACAGGAACACGGATTTGAAGGAAAATTGCATGGTTCTCTTCCGAGCTCCCTTTCCAGCTCTGTTGCTGTAAACATGTTCGAACATTCTCCAAGGTAGGAGGGACGGAATATAAAACCCTGCAGAACAGCTCTCTCCGAGGCTTGAGCCATTGCTTACTCATTAACCCCGGGCAGCAAGAACACCATTCAAAATATGAAAAATGAAAAGGGAAAAAAACACAGCAAACTCTAAACAGAAAGCGGGGAAAGGCGTCAGAAAAGCCACCATTCATCTGTCCAGTGAAAGAGGAAGAGTGGGCAGCCCTGGTTCCGAGAGCTGGATCGAGTCATTTTTGGAGGATTCTTCTTGCCCTCGCCCCGTTAAAAAAATTCTGTCAATTGCCATTTGTTTCGGGGAAGGGGTGGAGGGGGGCATCTCCATCATTCTAACTCACGCTGCCCATCTTGGATAACGTTCTATTGCGGTATGGAGAATTAGCATACACGGTTGGGGGGAGTTAGGACAGTACATTGATACAATGAAAAGAAAAAACATTTTTGTAAACATTTTTCAGGGTGATATTAAATCTTAATGCAAATATACGGGACCAGACCCGCACATAAATTCCCAATTTGAGAGATTACTCTAATCCCATTGTGGATGTTGATCACAAATCGGAGGAACGTGCGTTACAACTAGGTGTCATCAGTTTAAAAACAAAATCAGCAATGGATCCAGACCCAATCCATCACATATTTGTATAATTAGTAAATAAAGGCGCCACAACTCCTTGGTAGAGAATATTGGCATCACAATCTCCCTGAATACGAACAAATGAGATTATATTAAGCCTCAATGGATAATGAAAGCCCAGAAGGAGCTGTGCGTTGAGGATTAAACATTTTAAAAACAAACGCAACAGGTAGCTCCCTGAAAAAGTTGGATGTTTCTCGACTGGACATCAAACTCACGGGTTCTTCTTCTAGAAGTAGTAAAACTGTACCCACTATCTCCCTTCCCTAAAACGTATCCTAGGTTTCTCCGGAATGCAAACTATCTATGTCTATATGTAGGGGGGAGATGCTCGTGCTTGCTAAAACGAACCAATTATGTAAATTAAACAACAAGCCCTCTCCCTTCCTCTCTGAAGTCAGAAGGCGCTGAGCTGGGGGCTGCCGGGAAATGACTAAAAGTTATAGACTTACGGCTCGCGCAAATGTCATCTTTGCCAGCGTGAGCTCCGCCAACGGGGGCCGGGAGCAGAGTGCCGGTGATCAGGGTAGGTCAACGGACGCCTCCTCCTTCCCGGGGCTTTAATCCCCCTTTGTCCGCGTGTCTGGGTATTTCTTGGAGCTGAGGGCTTCGGGGCCCTTCCGCTCCTGGAGCAGAAAGAAAGCGCTGATCTCGGAGGCTCGCCGTCTCCTCCCCCTGCTAGCTGAGCGAGATGTTGGTGAGATTGAGAGCAAATGGGGCTGGTGCCGGGCAGCAGGAGCCCCCTGGGTGAGCTTCCTGCTCTGGATTTGGAGGGGGTGGGGGAATCACGTGTTGCAGGCATTAGACAGTCAGAAGGAACACTGTGAGTATTGTATTAAAAAGTTTATGGATTAAACTGGTCGCTTTGAAAACAGTCAGGATGCTTCTGCATCCCGCAAGTGGCTACAATTAGCCAGCGTCCTTACAGACCAGTATTGCGCGTGCACCACAGAGGAGCGGGGGGAGGGAGCGCGGCAGCGAGGCGAATGCACGCTGCTGCGCGTGATAGCCACCGTCGGGAATGGGCATTTCAAAGGCGGGACATTGTCCCGCCTTTGCCGAATCGCGTGCCGTTTTAAAAAAAAAAAAAAAAAAAAAAAAAAAGCACGAGCAAGCCAATGCCAGACGGAAAAAGCAAAACCACACGCACGCGTGTGGGTAGCTTTCTAAACCCCGTACAAGAGGTCTCGTGCTGCACACTGCAACACTAGGCACGAGACCTACGAAGGGCCACAATCGCCTGCTACAGTTGTGTAACTCTTACACTTTTCAGGAGCACCCAAGTACTCTGATAACCAAATCTGATCCCTAAATATGTAAAGTTGGGAACAATTTTGAGAGCAGTTTCACCAATATGAAAATGAGCTATTTGGCTACGCAGTTGCCAAAATATCATAGCATACGATTTAGTTTTATTTGTTGACAACCCTAATTCAGACACAAATCCCACGAAACAGTCCAATAATTTCTGGAGTCCCCTCCCTGTTTGTGCCATAAGTACACAGTCATCTGCATACATTAAAACCAGTAAGTAACTAATACCTATCACTAGTACATTCTCTTACCTGAGAGTGGTCTTTAGCTCCACTGGGTCATGGATACCTAACATAGTTGAGCGGAGAACTAAGCTCTCTAAGGCAGTCGGATCGTTCCTTGGCCTGCCGTGCCCCTGCCCCCCCTGGGACCAAGCATTTGCTCCCATGCTTCAAATCTATTCCATGCAATGTACCGGTCGCTACATACGAGGCGGGAGATTGGGGCATCAGGGACTTTTCAGTAATTCAAACACAGGAAAGTTGCTTATTTAAAAAAAAGCTTTTATCTGCCCCTCTTTCCACCCCACATTTCATTTGCCTTAGTGAACTGGGTCTAAGCTACATAAATGACAACATTCAAATCTGCCCCAGCTATTATGGCTATCGATTTGGAAAAATGAGGCGGCGTCATTAACAAGAGATACAAGATTTGCAATTCAATAGATCTCGCATTACTGAAAGTTTGAGCTATTGGCGTAGCATTATTTTTTGCAACGCCAATAGCTCAAACTTTCAGTTATTCGAGAACTACTGCATTGCAAATGCTTGTTTAGAATTCTTTTTATTACTGAAGGCTGGAGAGACACCTACAGATATCTCTTGGCTTGACCAAAAAATTAATCTGCTCCACAGAGCTCAAATGCATGCCCACATCTCGTAAGTGCTACATAAATGTTATCATGATAATGATGGTATGCAAGAAGTACTGTTAAGAAAAGGCCATCAGCAACATTAAATATAAGCTGTCTGAATCAAGGTCCCACTTTCTCATCACCTCTATATTTACAGAAACCAAAATCGTATTCATATTGACCTAAAGTTAGTATTATGAATGTTTTAATGACAATGATATGCTATAACGATATCTCTCATTAACTTGTCTACCTTACATTAAATTATACAGATTTCATAATCGCCTTAGTTAATTTATATGTAGGTTTTTAGTGCACAATACCAGCAAATGTTCTCATTGCACTTTCATTACTGTTACTTTGTATTTGGCAACAATATGCTCTGAACCTTCTCTTTGAATTGACCATCCTAAAATGTGCATAGAATGTGCATATAAGTACTAATAATAGATCAATAATTATATAATTACATCTAAGCATGTGCAGCATTGTGATAGTTTAACTTTTAGTAAAATTTGAGCAACAGCAATGTATCCATCGTCTTTACCATAGACAATGATGATCCTTACATAATGATGATTTGCCACTCTGTCAATATGCACAATGCTTCAGATTACTATCACATGAACCATTTACATCAGCTGTTTGAAACAATATTCCTCGTGTTTCTTAGAAGAGGACGGTTCCAGAGACTATGGTTACTTGATATATATATGTTGCAAGTTAATTGTTTGTCTTTACAACAATTAATTTATTCTAGGAGCCTTCTGTTCCACAGCATTCAAACTGAATTTTGTGTGGTGCGTAGTTATTTGTGGTCAGGTCTGGTGTTAGCCAAGACCTTTTAACCCCTTGCATGCCCGCCCCTTTCCCCGCCCAGTGCCGCGCTTTGTATTAGCGGGCGGAGTTCATGACGAGCTGGACTCGTCATGGGCACAGCGCCACCGCAGCCCATGACGAGTCCAGCTCGTCATGGGCACTGAAGGGGTTAATTTCACTAAAAGTATATGTATAATAACCTTTCTTGCATGGCCTGTTATTGTGTCATTAACATTTTTCTTCCACCCAGTACAGACTATATTACAGCATAGGGTAATTAATGGCTCAGCTCACTTCAGCCACTGGCTAACTTTACTTTGAGTGACAGCACTCTGCCCTTTCACAAGTTGCACATCCACACACAAAGTTGTTTCCTTGAATGTCAGGGACTACTGTGGCAAAATGTGCTTTTTGAGACCAAAATATGTTTGCTTTTAAGCGGTCTGTTTTTTTAAATTGATGAGTTTCCAGCAGCTTCCCCGCCAATAACATTTTGCAAAAACCATGACAAAAGAAAGCAAGCATTGACAAGGCCAAAAGGCTGGCAGCCAACGCCAGATCAACTGGCTTTGCTAAGGCTAGTTTCACAGACAGCACGCCTTAAACCTGTGCTCACACTGGCCACAGCTGCATTTATGCAACAGCACATTCTAAAGAGCATATATATTTGATTCCTAATTGCTTCGAGGTAGTGGTGCAGAAATTATGTATTGGAAATCGCAGATTACTGTTTCTGTGCTGTGCCGCCTGCAGCACAATTGCTAATTCAGATAAATGTCTCCACTTTGGTATGTGCAATGTATAAAAATAGAAAGCACGGCCATGCACGTGTGAGGACAAACGTTCATGATAGGGTCACATCTGTAAAGTTTGGTCTGCACCTTTATAAATCTATGAACGTTATACAACATACTCTGATGCAGTCAGGTACCAGCCATTATATTTTAGAGTTAGTCACACATGCAAATTAGCCACCTGTAGCCCCTGGTAAAGGGCAGCTGTGTGATTCTGCAGCACCCACAGATCCAAGACCACTGGAGGGTAAACCAGTGGATCTGTGTTCATCAACAAAACATGGAGGGGATGAGGGTCTATGAGTTTTTTCCATAGTTTTGGGGTTTTTGTTTCCATGGTGCTTTTCAAAGCACAGCACAATCTTCCCAAGAAACAAATTTATTTCAGAATAAAGGGGTTTTAAAGTAATTAAAAAACAATAGGTCATTTATGTGAAACTCCTCTGCTATAATTTGAAATCTCTTACCCTGCTACGGGAGCCCTGCCACCCAGAAAGCCAAAGGAATATCCACTGCACTATAGCTACTTCTGGCTTGCTATAAGGAAGTTGGAACAACACCATCTACATAGAGAGACGCTGCTGTCTGCTATTTAGGGAACAAAGAGTGTAAAAGAACTGAAGCCAGCCGTCTTTAGCAGCATGTCGGGAGCCGCCGGGCTTCTTACAAAAATAAAACACATTTTTGTTTTTATTGTACAATTGTTGCACAATGCGTTTCCAAACGCGGAGAACAAGGAACCAATCACAAAATGAAAACACCACTTACATAATAAAAATTGGCAGACACCTCTGCTGGATTCAAACATGTAATCACACGGCCAGTATTTCAAGCCACTGCTTCTACTTGCTTCAAAGTGGTGGCTACAATACTTTCTTTGGGAAGACACAGCTGCCTTTTTCTATCTAGATGACAAAGGGACGCAATCTTAAGTAAGCACCCAGTAGCGTGCTTGTTGTGGGCTGCCGGGCCTCGTGCCAAAAACAAATGTATCAGCATAGGCAAAAATTGTTAACAAAAACTAACAAGGCTGCAACGAGGTGTTATCAAGCAGGGAAAATAGTGAACGCTCTGGAAGCACGAGCCCACTAAAAGCAAGCTGACTTCAAAATTATGATGTCTGCTGTTAACTCTATTCACTAGATTTAAACAATCTGCAATATTGACCATTATTACAGGATATTTCCATGGTGACATTTTAAAGTGATGGGGAAGAACATCGCGATGTACTTAAATGGAAAACAAAAGACACACAATTGATGGACAGAATGCAGAACAAATCAAAACATTGACCCCCAGTCAAGAGATCTGGGTTAAATCCATCATTCTTTTGCTCATCATGCCACCCCAGTTTAGACCTGGCCATACGTAAATCAGTCTTGACCCTGTGCCTCATAGGAACAGTCCAGCCCGAACTGCCAAGCCAGGTCCTCCCTGGACCACAAACAAGCATCCTAGGACCGGTTTCGGGGTTTCACCCCTCTTCAGCCATGATAGCTTGATTCCAGTGGCACAGTGAGCCCAGGACCCACGTCTGGTCATACTTTTTGCTTAAATGGAAAACAGCATATCTTTACAGATCCCGTTTTCATCTGTGCTGGGATTTTCCATTAATTACTGAAAAACAGCAGTGCAGCTGCTTTTTAGGTCTGGCCTGACCCAGCACATGCGCTGGTCTGGCGAGACTTATTGAGAGGGCTCCAAAAAGTGCTACCAGGCCAGCCTAGAGCTACAGTACATGTGCGCGGGCTCGCGCGCCGCGTTTTACCGCAATTACTTTCACTTTCGCGTCTGCAAGGCCGCTTTGATGTTGATCGCAACCGCGATCAATTTCGCCGCCGCAAGGCCGCTTGGCATAGCCAATAGGTCTCGCTTTTGGGACCTTATAAGTATTTAGTTACGCAACTGTTGCATGGCTCAACACTTATAAGGTCCCAAAGGCGAGATCTATTGGCTATGCCAATGCTTGTTTGGTTTGGTGTTTCCTTCTCTGCCTAACTTGGTGACTAAAGTAAACTCGGTAAAAATAGTTTCACCCTATTTTTCAACCATTAATGTGAGCTCTTAGCACAGCTGAAAAACAAAAACAGAATGACCGAGAGAGCTGTGTGCATGTTTTTTTAAAGTACGGGACTGCAGCAACAATAGAACATCAATCAGCTAGCTGGTGGTGGTTGTTGCTGAAGTCACAGGCGGTTTACTTTTTATTACACTAGCACTGCATGACGTCGGCAAAGCCTGTTCAGTGGAGACAGTTTTAAAATAAATTACATTATAATAAAATCACCCGCTAGGGACGGCGTAATTAGAGAAAGACGAAGAGCTGTTTCTGAGTATAACAGACAAAATGCTTGCTCTTCAATGCTTCTGACTCAATAGAAACCAAAAGTCAAAATGTTGTCTCTTTCTGCAGCCAACCAACCCCTTAGCTTGGAGAAATAGGTAAACTGTGGGCGATAATGGAGGAGATGGAGCCCTCACTAAGCTGATCACCACCCACTCCTCCCTTCAACTTATCGGTCTGCTCCACTCGGCTCTTTGCATAAAAGGAGTTCAGCTGACCCCGCCCTTGGGCCACAATAGTAAATGTCCAAATGGAAACCTATTTATTACAGAGGAGACTTCTTGGAGGGGTCTCACTGACACATGAGTGAAAGAGTTAACAGCACTCCCAGGGAAGGCGGCAATAGCTGGCTGAAAACTAACATGGTAACCCAGCAGCAGCTTCCCTCGTGCACAATAATAAATATTATCAACAAATCATTGATAAGTTGAAAGCTCCATAGTGTTTACCACCAGCAAAATTTCTGACCTTGGATGAAAGCTTGAAGCAATGAAGCCTGGCAGGTGGCTCCTACGAGGCTGCAGCTCACGTAACATGGTAGGATGGGTGAGGGATGGGTGAGGGATGGGAGAGAGTACGGGCCAGGAAAGAGGGCACGGGATGGAAACCCCTTTGCAGGCCATACCTAAAAAACAAGCCCAAACCCCCTTAAAGGAAGTCCAAACCAAGCAAATATCCTACCAGAAAAAGCCCAACTGACAGTGGAGAACGAAAAGTGCAAAAAGCCTAAATAAACAAGCATTGGCATAGCCAATTGGTCTCGCCTTTGGGACCTTATGGTGGTGGACGTGGTGGATGTGGACGTGGTGGATGTGGACGTGGTGGATGTGGACGTGGTGGATGTGGACGTGGTGGATGTGGACGTGGTGGATGTGGACGTGGTGGGTGAGGTGGTGGTGGTGGATGTGGACGTGGTGGGTGTGGTGGTGGTGGACGCGGTGGGTGTGGTGGTGGTGGATGTGGACGTGGTGGTGGTGGATGTGGACGTGGTGGGTGTGGTGGTGGATGTGGTGGTGGTGGACGTGGTGGTGGTGGACAGTGTGGTGGACGTGGTGGTGGATATGGACGTGGTGGTGGATATGGACGTGGTGGTGGACATGGTGGATATGGACGTGGTGGTGGACATGGTGGATATGGACGTGGTGGTGGTGGAGGACGTGGTGGTGGTGGAGGACGTTATGATGGACGTGGTGGTGGACATGGTGGAGGACGTGGTAGTTATGGAGGACGTGGTGGTTGTGGAGGACGTGGGGGTGGTGGAGGACGTGGGGGTGGTGGAGGACGTGGGGGTGGTGGAGGACGTGGGGGTGGTGGAGGACGTGGGGGTGGTGGAGGACGTGGGGGTGGTGGAGGACGTGGGGGTGGTGGACGTGGGGGTGGTGGACGTGGGGGTGGTGGACGTGGGGGTGGTGGACGTGGAGGGGTGGACGTGGAGGGGTGGACGTGGAGGGGTGGACGTGGGGGGGTGGACGTGGGGGGGTGGATGTGGGGGGGGTGGACGTGGGGGGGTGGACATGGGGGGGTGGACGTGGGGGGGTGGACTGGTGGTGGTGGACTGGTGGTGGTGGACATGGTGGTGGTGGATGTGGTGGACATGGTGGTGGTGGATGTGGTGGACGTGGTGGTGGATGTGGTGGTGGTGGAAGTGGTGGTGGAGGTGGACGTGGTGGTGGAGGACACGGTGGTGGAGGAAGTGGTGGTGGAGGACGCGGTGGATGTGGTGGTGGTGGGCGTGCTGGTGGTGGGCGTGCTGGTGGTGGGCGTGGTGGTGGTGGACGTGGTGGTGGTGGACGTGGTGGTGGAGGACATGGTGGTGGTGGACATGGTGGTGGTGGACATGGTGGTGGTGGACATGGTGGTGGTGGACATGGTGGTGGTGGACATGGTGGTGGTGGACATGGTGGTGGTGGAGGACATGGTGGTGGTGGAGGACATGGTGGTGGTGGAGGACATGGTGGTGGTGGTGGACGTGGCGGTGGTGGACGTGGGGGTGGTGGACGTGGGGGTGGTGGACGTGGGGGTGGTGGACGTGGGGGTGGTGGACGTGGGGGTGGTGGACGTGGGGGTGGTGGACGTGGGGGTGGTGGACGTGGGGGTGGTGGACGTGGGGGTGGTGGACGTGGGGGTGGTGGTGGATGTGGTGGTGGTGGACATGGTGGTGGTGGACGTGGTGGTGGTGGACGTGGTGGATATGGTGGTGGTGGACCTGGTGGTGGTGGACCTGGTGGTGGTGGACGTGGTGGTGGTGGGCGTGGTGGTGGTGGGCGTGGTGGTGGTGGGCGTGGTGGTAGTGGGCGTGGTGGTAGTGGGCGTGGTGGTGGTGGTGGTGGGCGTGGTGGTGGTGGCGATTGTGGACATGGTGGTGGTGGTGATTGTGGACATGGTGGTGGTGGAGGACATGGTGGTGGTGGACATAGTGGTAGTGGACATGGTGGAGGACGTGGTGGAGGACATGGTGGTGGATGTGGTGGACGTGGTGATAGTGGTGGACGTGGTGGATGACATGGTGGTGGTGGACATGGTGGTGGTGGACATGGTGGTGGTGGACATGGTGGTGGTGGAGGACATGGTGGTGGTGGAGGACATGGTGGTGGTGGAGGACATGGTGGTGGTGGTGGACGTGGTGGTGGTGGATGTGGCGGTGGTGGATGTGGCGGTGGTGGACGTGGCGGTGGTGGACGTGGGGGTGGTGGTGGATGTGGTGGTGGTGGACATGGTGGTGGTGGACGTGGTGGTGGTGGACGTGGTGGACCTGGTGGTGGTGGACCTGGTGGTGGTGGGCGTGGTGGTGGTGGGCGTGGTGGTGGGCGTGGTGGCGATTGTGGACATGGTGGTGGTGGTGATTGTGGACATGGTGGTGGTGGAGGACATGGTGGTGGTGGACATAGTGGTAGTGGACATGGTGGAGGACGTGGTGGAGGACGTGGTGGTGGATGTGATGGACGTGGTGATAGTGGTGGACGTGGTGGTCGTGGTGGTGATCGTGGTGGTGGTGGTGAATGTGTTGGTGGACGTGGTGGTGGTGGAGTACAGTGCGGTGGTGGACATGGTGGTTGACATGGTGGTGGTGGACGTGGTGTATGTGGATGTGGACGTGGTGGATGTGGACGTGGTGGATGTGCTGGTGGACGTGGTGGTGGTGGACGTGGTGGTGGGTGTGGCGGTGGACATAGTGGTGGTGGTGGATGTGGTGGTGGTGGACGTGGTGGTGGTGGACAGTGTGGTGGTGGACAGTGTGGTGGTGGACAGTGTGGTGGTGGATGTGCTGGTGGATGTGGTGGACGTGGTGGTGGTGGTGGTGGTGGTGGATGTGGTGGTGGTGGACGTGTTGGTGGTGGTGGATGTGGTGGTGGTGGACGTGGTGGTGGTGGTGGATGTGGTGGTGGCGGACGTGGTGGTGGTGGACAGTGTGATGGTGGACAGTGTGCTGGACGTGGTGGTGAACATGGTGGACGTGGTGGTGGAGGACGTGGTGGTGGTGGTGGACGTGGTGGTGGTGGAGGACGTTGTGATGGACGTGGTCGTGGACATGGTGGACGAGGTGGAGGACGTGCGGGTGGTGGAGGATGTGGGGTGGACGTGGTGGGGGTGGACGTAGTGGGGTGGACATGGTGGGGTAGACATGGTGGGGTGGACATGGGGGGGTGGACATGGGGGGGTGGACATGGGGGGGTGGACATGGGGGGGTGGACATGGGGGGGTGGACATGGGGGGGTGGACATGGGGGGGTGGACGTGGTGGGGTGGACGTGGTGGGGTGGACGTGGTGGGGTGGACGTGGTGGGGTGGACGTGGTGGGGTGGACGTGGTGGGGTGGACGTGGTGGGGTGGACGTGGTGGGGTGGACGTGGTGGGGTGGACGTGGTGGTGGGGGGACGTGGTGGTGGGGGGACATGGTGGTGGGGGGACGTGGTGGACGTGGTGGTGGACGTGGTGGTGGGGGGACGTGGTGGTGGTGGAGGACATGGTGGTGGTGGAGGACATGGTGGTGGAGGAGGACATGGTGGTGGAGGAGGACATGGTGGTGGAGGAGGACATGGTGGTGGAGGAGGACATGGTGGTGGTGGACATGGTGGTGGTGGAGGTGGTGGTGGTGGGGGACGTGGTGGTGGTGGATGTGGTGGTGGTGGAGGACAGGGGGGTGGAGGACGCGGTGGAGGTGGTGATGGTGGTGGTGGACATGGTGGTGGTGGACATGGTGGTGGTGGACATGGTGGTGGTGGACATGGTGGTGGTGGAGGACATAGGACGCAGTGGAGGTGGACGCGGTGGTGATGGTGGTTGTGGTGGATGTGGTGGTGGGCGTGCTGGTGGACATGGTGGTGGTGGACGTGGTGGTGGACGTGGTGGTGGTGGTGGACGTGGTGATGGTGGTGGGCATGGTGGAGGACATGGGACATGGTGGTGGAGGACGTGGTGGTGGTGGAGGACGTGGTGGTAGTGGACGACATGGTGGTGGTGGACGACATGGTGGTGGTGGACGACATGGTGGTGGTGGACGACATGGTGGTGGTGGTGGACGACATGGTGGACGACATGGTGGTGGTGGAGGATGTGGTGGTGGTGGAGGATGTGGTGGTGGTGGAGGATGTGGTGGTGGTGGAGGATGTGGTGGACGTGGTGGTGGACGTGGTGGTGGACGTGGTGGTGGTGGACGTGGTGGTGGTGGACGTGGTGGTGGTGGACGTGGTGGTGGTGGACGTGGTGGTGGTGGAGGGCGTGCTGGTGGTGGAGGGCGTGCTGGTGGTGGAGGTGGACGTGCTGTTGGTGGATGTGGTGGTGGTGGACGTGCTGGTGGTGGATGTGGTGGTGGATGTGGTTGTGGTGCACATGGTGGTGGTGGACATGGTGGTGGTGGACATGGTGGTGGGCGTGGTGGTGGTGGGCGTGGTGGTGGTGGGCGTGGTGATGGTGGTGGTGGAGGACATGGTGGTGGTGGAGGACATGGTGGAGGACATGGTGGTGGTAGACATGGTGGAGGAGGTGGTGGACATGGTGATAGTGGTGGACGTGGTGATAGTGGTGGACGTGGTGGTGGACGTGGTGGTTGTGGTGGTGGACGTGGTGATCGTGGTGGTGGATGTGGTGGTGGACATGGTGGTGGACGTGGTGTAGGGGGACGTGGTGTAGGGGGACGGGGTGTAGGGGGACGGGGTGTAGGGGGACGGGGTGTAGGGGGACGGGGTGTAGGGGGACGGGGTGTAGGGGGACGGGGTGTAGGGGGACGTGATGGTGGATGTGGTGGTTGTGGATGTGGTGGTGGACGTGGTGGTGGACGTGGTGGTGGTGGATGTGGGGGTGGTGGATGTGGGGGTGGACGTGGCGGGGGACATGGTGGTGGGGGACATGGTGGTGGGGGTGGACATGGTGGTGGATGTGCTGGTGGTGGACATGCTGGTGGTGGACGTGCTGGTGGTGGTGGACGTGGACAGTGTGGTGGTGGACGTGGTGGTGGTGGACGTGGAGGTGGTGGACGTGCTGTGGACGTGGTGGTAGACGTGGTGGTGGTGGATGTGGTGGTGGACGTGGTGGTGTTGGTAGACATGGTAGTGGTGGACATGGTAGTGGTGGACATGGATGTCGTGGTGGTGGACGTGGTGGTGGTGGACATGGCTGACGTGGGGGTGGACGTGGGGGTGGACGTGGTGGTAGTGGACGTGGTGGTGGTGGACGTGGTGGTGGATGTGGTGGTGGTGGAGGACGTGGTGGTGGTGGACGTGGTGGTGGTGGATGTGGTGGTGGTGGTGGACGTGCTGGTGGTGGATGTGGTGGTGGTGGACGTGCTGGTGGTGGATGTGGTGGTGGTGGACGTGCCGGTGGTCGATGTGGTGGTGGTGGAAGTGCTGCTGGTGGACATGGTGGTGGTGGACGTGGTGGTGGTGGGCGTGGTGATGGTGGGCGTGGTGATGGTGGGCGTGGTGGTGGTGGATGTGGTGGTGGTGGTGGACGTGCTGGTGGTGGATGTGGTGGTGGTGGACGTGCTGGTGGTGGATGTGGTGGTGGTGGACGTGCCGGTGGTCGATGTGGTGGTGGTGGAAGTGCTGCTGGTGGACATGGTGGTGGTGGACGTGGTGGTGGTGGGCGTGGTGATGGTGGGCGTGGTGATGGTGGGCGTGGTGATGGTGGGCGTGGTGGATGGTGGTGATGGAGGACATGGTGGTGGTGGAGGACATGGTGGTGGTGGAGGACATGGTGGAGGACATGGTGGAGGACATGGTGGAGGAGATGGTGGACGTGGTGATAGTGGTGGACGTGGTGGTGGACGTGATGGACATGGTGGTGGTGGACATGGTGGTGGTGGATGTGGTGGTGGTGGATGTGGTGTAGGGGGACGGGGTGTAGGGGGACGGGTGTAGGGGGACGGGTGTAGGGGGACGGGTGTAGGGGGACGGGTGTAGGGGGACGGGTGTAGGGGGACGGGTGTAGGGGGACGTGATGGTGGATGTGGTGGTTGTGGATGTGGTGGTGGACGTGGTGGTGGTGGACGTGGGGGTGGTGGATGTGAGGGTGGACGTGGTGGGGGACATGGTGGTGGGTGTGGACATGGTGGTGGATGTGCTGGTGGTGGACGTGCTGGTGGTGGTGGACGTGGACAGTGTGGTGGTGGACAGTGTGGTGGTGGACGTGGTGGTGGTGGACGTGCTGTGGACGTGGTGGTGGACGTGGTGGTGGACGTGGTGGATGTGGTGGTGGACGTGGTGGTGTTGGTGGACATGGTAGTGGTGGACATGGATGTCGTGGTGGTGGATGTGGTGGTGGTGGACATGGTGGACGTGGGGGTGGCTGTGGGGGTGGACGTGATGTTGGTGGACGTGGTGGTGGTGGACGTGGTGGTGGTGGACGTGGCCGTGGTGGGTGTGGCCGTGGTGGTGGGCATGGTGGTGGGCATGGTGGTGGGCATGGTGGTGGTGGACGAGGTGGTGGTGGACGACGTGGTGGTGGTGGACGACGTGGTGGTGGACGACGTGGTGGTGGTGGTGGACGACGTGGTGGTGGTGGTGGACGACGTGGTGGTGGTGGACGAAGTGGTGGTGGACGTGGTGGTGGATGTGGTGATGGTGAACGTGGTGGTGGACGTGGTGGTGGTGGTGGTGGACGTGGTGGTGGTGGACATGGTGGTGGTGGTGCACGTGGTGACAAACAGTGAGAAAAGGGAAAAGAACAACACAGTGAATGATAAGAAAAAAGAAAGCAAGATAGAGCACGAGGGAAGAAGTGATGAGAAAACTGTCACAGTAAAAGCAAAACACAAAGTAAATGATAGCCGCGCACGAGTGAATAACTAATGCTGCTGTTTTAAAGCACACGCGTGCTTGTCACAGTAAAAGCATAACACACTGCTGGCACTGCAATCGTGAATTAGCTGGCCTGGGAGTGGAGCGTGCGTGCGCAGTCGGCTCTTTTTGGAAGCACATACTCGTGGATGCCGCCACAAGCACGAGTATGTGCTTCCAAAAAGAGCAGAGCGACGTCTAAAGGTCCTCCTATGCATTGCATGCGCGCTGTGTAGGCGAGACCTGAAAACAAATACCAGCAACGGAGCGGGAGCGACAGTGGGGGAGGCAGCAGTTAAAAAGGTAGCAGTAACACAACTGTGGCATTAGGAGGAGGGAGGAAGAAGGCTCTATTTGAATGTAAGCAGCTAGGACACTAAAGCTACAAACAGTAAGAGAGCAGGAAACCAAGGAAAAAATAGTTCCCCAAAGAATAGATAAAGAACCATAGCATAATGACAGTACTGAGCTGCTGCTCTGTGGGAGGAACAGAGGAGAGAAAAAAAGAGACAAAATGGCAGGACTTACCACTAGCAAGCAAGGATTTTTAAAAGAACGCTGACAGACAAATGAAAAGCAATGGCAATAAAGGGGATAGACTTGATGCACACAGACTGATTACAGCGGGTCTCGAGAAGACAGTGCATGTGCTGTCTAGCCAGACCTAATAATAAATGACTGCTTAGCTTGTGATAAGGCATCAATATCCCATGGTTAGCATTTGGAAAACAATCTTTAGATTCTATTGGCCTTCCCCAAACATTTACCACCACTGAAACGTTCTACAATGGGCAGGAAGCAAGTTAAAATGCCACTGTTAACTGACGCCCATGCAAAAAGGTTAAGTGCTGAAACTTTTAAAACTTCCATCTGGACATATTTGTTAGCGAATCATGACAAATACTCTCAGTAACTATTTATATGCTGGGAAAGGAAGATGGGAATGCTTCTTAATGTTTCACTTCAGGGCAGACAAAATAAAATATTTACTTTTCTTCCAGGCAGCCTTCCAGCACAATTTAGAATCACTTGTATGCCCATGCAACAATATTTTTAAACAGTCAATGCTGCATTTTGACTTTTTTCTGTGGTTTTTATCAGAAATATATTTTTTTTAATTGCAACCAGTCACGGTTATTTTTTAAGCAACTTCTTGATGATGAAACGTGCTTTTATGTAAGTTTGTTTTTACAGGCTGCTGCATGTTCAAGACTCTCAATACACCTCGATTAAAACTACTGTGCACCATATGTGTGGGCGCATGTTCAGAATAATGTACTGAAGCTGTGCTTTAGATGTACCTAACACTTTAGGCGGGATATTTTACTCATGTTTTTACCTTTGATCCATTTACAATTTATACATGATTATTGTAATTAATTTGGTGTATGAGAAAGACAGTTTGACAGAATTATGGCAGTCATATATATATTATTGATAATTCTGTACTTTCATGGGTGCACATAATCTAATCAAGTTTTTGAATTGAAGTGAACAGTGCGGACGATCAAATCAAAACATTGGGTGAGGACAATCCACACATTATCGCTTGTATGCTGTATACTTTTATCAGTAAAACTGTACATGAGTGCAAATGTAATAATAATTTCAATTGAAGATGTGTTGTCTGTAGTGGCAGTACACTACCATGCATACTCCTCTACGCAACTCCACTCTACTCTGCACCACTGCGCTTTACTCTGCAGCACTCCACACTGCATCACTGCACTCTTCTCTGCACCACTCCACTCTATGCATCTCTACTCTACACGAGTCCACCCGACTCTATTCCAGTGCAATCTATCACACATTACTCTACTATGTACCACTGCATACTTCACCACTGCACTCTACACAACTTTGCGCCACTCTACTCTATGCCATCCTACTCTGCAACATTGCACTCCATGGCAATGCACTCTACACCACTTTACCAAAAACCAATTCCTTCTACGCCAATCTATTTTACTTTGCGTCATTGCACTCTATGCCACTCCATTCTACTCTGTGCCACTGTACTCTGCTCCATGCTACTCTGCACCACTGAACTCAACTCTATACCACTACACTCTATAACACTTCACTCTACTGTAAAACAATCTACTCTGCCACTGCACTCCACGCCAATCTACTCTGCACCACTGCACTGTACGTCTCTATACTCTGTGCCGCTGCACTCTATGCCACTGCACTCTACGCCACTATATTCTACTCATTGCCACTGCACTCTACACCATTGCACTCTACGTCACTTTATTGTACACCACTCTACTCAATGACACTCTACACTGCAGCCCTGTACTCTCTGTGCCACTCTACACCTCTCGATTCTACTCTGCACCACTCTACTATATGCCAGTGCACCCTACCACACTCTATGCACCACTGCACTCTACACAACTACACTTCATAACACTGCACTCTACATCAATGCACTCTACGCCGCTACTCTATACCACTCCACTCTTCCCTGCCCCACTCCACGCCACTTCACTCTACTCTGAAACAATCTATTCTACACCACTGTGACACTCTACTCCCTACAAGACACTCCACAACACTGTTATACTCCATGACACTCCACTTCACTAATCTCCTCTCCACTCAACTCTACTGAATGCCACGCCACTCCATAACACTCCACACTCTACTCTATTTTATGAAACTCCACTCCACTCTCCTTTACTCTATTAACTTTTAGCCATGCTGAACAGCAGCAACTCTGATGTATAACATTGCTTAAACATATTGGCAAAGCCAATGGCTATTGCATAGGTAACACCTATTGGCTTGCCAATGCTTGTTCAGGCAAGATGCTGAAAATAGTATATGTTAAACTGTTTGACAGGCAGAATTAAAGCAGAATTGAGTTGCTGTTTCTACGTATTTAGTGAATATAAAGCATTTGTGGTGCCAATTGCAATACTAAGAAATGCCATGTATGTCAGTCCGAGAAGGTTTACAACATTTCCACTCATTTGAAAGGTACTGTTACTTAGGCATATTTTTCTAACCCATTTGGCTACAGTGAGTTGGAATGTATACCAACATCTAGCCAGCATGAATCATTTTAAAAATGAACAGCATAGTGTCTGAACAATACGTCACATGTTCTCTGTTCCAAAGAGCATGTTCTGCATTAGTGTCCGACAAGCACTAGGGAAATAGGCTATGTCACCACTTAGCAGCTCCAGACATCTGTTGCAATACTGAGGAGAAAAGGAACAGATTTGTATGGAAAAAGCCAGTACAGTTTACAATCTGGTGTTGGTTTAGTGTGTCTCACACAAAGTGGACAAAAGGAGCTCAATAACTGTATTTCGCTGGGAAAAGATTAATGTTTTCGACTTGTCAACCACAGGATGTACTCAATGTGCAACAAGACTTTATGTTGAACTTCTTGGTTCCTCAATGCAATTTTGGAAGATATGATACTAGCAGTTCCTATTGTTCCCATCCATCTAGTTTTACCAAGTGTGAGAACGTCATGCTTAATAATGTACTAGCCGTTTAATATAAAGTAAATGATTGCCGTTCACAGTGTTATCATTTAATAATTGCTATGCAAAGCTGCATTGCATGGTTAGACAACTGCATATGCTGTTTTGGTCACTGCATAGCTGTATACAGTAACAGGGAGAAAAGTGCTTTTCATGCTTACGTTTTTACCTGCTAGTGGACTTTGTAAGGGTATTTATTACTTCAGCATAATGTAAGGTGCATTTATTCTGCAGAATTTAGTGTGCGTGCTTTCCTATTTTGAGCAGTTATCCTTTTATGCTACGTAGTCATTCAATGCAATTGCTGAATAAGACTTGTTTAACCACCACTAAAATTACTTGCAGGTGATATGTAGATGCTATGTATTTTTAGGTGAATGCTTATGAATGAAATGCAGAGTGTGGGCATCTTTGTCGGGGTGGGTACTTTAAGGGGAAAAAAACCCAGAAGTGTGTTTGTTAGGGGGAAAACCAGAGGACAACTCCAGGGCGCAAGGGTGTGGGTGTACTTCAATGTCAGTTTCGGGGTTGTGTAAAAAAAAAAAAAAGTATGAAGGCTGTACTGTCTATTTTGTGGTAAATATTTGAATAGGTATTTGTAAAGCGCAACTGTCCCACCGAAAGAAGCATCCTGGCGCTACACAGGAGAAAGTCAAGGTGGAAAAGAAAGGACTATAAGAGTGATAAACAAAATTCATCTGAGGATCCAAAGAGCCAGGTCTTCAGGGCCTTCCTGAACTGGGTTTCTGTTCTGATCAGCCTTAGGTGCGTCAGCAAAAGATTCAAGGCTTTGGTTCCTAATGCAGCTACAGTTTTTCCTCATTTAGTTTTGCACCTAAAGCAGGGGGGCTTGGGAAAGTTTGCTGATGGGGATCCGAGTGTCCTGGCAGTGGTGTAGGGGGTGAATCCGGCAGAACGATACGTTGGTCCTAGATTCAAGGATGCTCTAAAAGGTGATTAAAAGTACCTTGAATAAGATTATGCAAAGGTAGCCAGTGGAGGGTTTTATGGACCGCTGAGGTGGAAGATCTACATGGTAGTTTTAGAACTAGGCGAGCAGCTGCGTGCTGTACTGCTTGTAGTCTCTTAAGTACTTGTTTATTTGTTCCTGCTAGTAATCGTTACAGGATGAGTGCCAATGCAACTGTTTTACTTTCAGGAAGAGGAATAAAGTCGAAGACTTTTTTTTAAGTGTTTTGATTACATTGAAACAAGTCCCTGTCACTGATGGAGCAAGGTTTCACGTCAAAAGAAACTTGTTCGTATGCCATCCTCTCGAATAACCTGTAATACCATAACCAATTTGTCTGTGAGTACTAATTTTGCACCACATTTCATATAATCATATCCAGGGGAAGCTTGTCTATGTGCTGTCTTAATAAGTAACTCGAGTGTCCTAAAAATGGCCGCTAAAACGCGGGAATTCTTTTGCGCATGCGTCTACCACATCACGTGGTGTGACATTCTTCTGTCGCTTGGGGGGGGGAACTTTGCAGCTGCGCAGTAACTTCTAATATGGCCGCTTCAAAAGCAACACACTAATGCGCATGATGAGCTGAAACTAACCTATGCACGAACTACTAAGCTATTAATGCTTAAACTCGCAATGGTGGCATCCTAATTTGTTACTGGAGGTTCCTGTGGTCGGGCTGTCTGAGGACGCGACGCTGCCGTGAGGGAAACGGCTGCGCAGGTGTTGCTTGAACCCTGAGGCACACCGAGGCTCCTCGAGGACTCCATCCCCCAGACGCCCCGGCGTGCACAGCACCCGCGTCACGGCATCAGCGCCTGGCGCCCTCTAAAGCAGCTGGGGAACAACGCAGCGCGGGACGCGCTTACACTCGCAATGGTGGCATCCTAATTTGTTACTGGAGGTTCCTGTGGTCGGGCTGTCTGAGGACGCGACGCTGCCGTGAGTCTGGGCTGGGCCATATCCCTTTCATCAACAAAATGGGTAAGAGGAAGCTGGCCGGAAACCAGGTACCGGGGGGTTCTAATGCCAAAGTAGCACGTAAATCCACCTCTATTATTTCATATTTGACTACAGCAGTGGGAGTGCTTAATAATGAAATTGAGGTTGCCGAAAGGGAACTGGGCATAACAGCCAGCGAGGGAGAAGACCTGTTACATGCTCAAATGCCACCTATCCCCCTGGAGCCTGAGGTGATTGTTAATAAAGGCCCAATAATTTCCTCAGCTCTTCTGGAGACTGTTGGATCAGACATGGTGGCCCGGGACTCCCATTTGGAAATTCCCGCAATGGAAGTGGCTAATTTGTCTAAACGTCAGGCGTTTAAGATACAGGGACCTCGGCCTTCAGCCAAAAAAACTGCTAAAAAACAAAGGGGGTCCAAAACTATCATAACAAAATCTATTCCTGGTCTTGATGATAACATACAAATGGTATTACGGAATCTAGTGGAAGAGATTTTTTCGTCACGGTTTGAGGCCATACTGACTAATGTTGCAAAGGATATTATCGACACTATGAATACATGTGTGGCGGACCTACGGCAAAAATGTGACCGCTTGAACTCCATGATCGACTCATTTAAATCCGATGCTAATTGTCTTCTATTGAGTAGTGGATGGTTAAACCCAGTGCCGGAAGCATGTAGTAAGCTCGGTTCGGTAGATAAACCCTTACAAAGGAATCATTCTTTAGCTACGGCAAAGTTAAATCTAGAGGTGATAACTAATCACTCAACTTCGAAAGTTTAAAAAATTGGTGATGGTTTACCTTTGGCTGGTGGTAATAATTGTGTTAACTACGCTGTGGGTAGTAAGGAGGTTGTATGTAATAAGAACGTAGAGCAGTCGGAGAAAAGTTTGTCTCCCAACACATGTACAATTAACCTACCACCAGAAGCTACTCCCTTTGTGGCAGTTTTAGTTGGGGTTCCTCCCTTACCAGCTGACGATGTGGAATCTACAGCTGCCCTAATAAGAAAGACCAAGTATTGGTGTGAGCAACATTCTTCAGGGCCTGTGGGGATTTCGGCTAACATTATTATGGCAAGGAGAGTTGGTTGGGTGGGCTATGGCCCTAAACGAGTTACTGGGGATTGTATTATAGTTAATTTTAATGATCGAGATATACCTGGCAGATTGCTTTGGAATGTTACAGATCATCTTGGTGGGGATATTAGAGCTGTACCCCTAGGGTTTTTCTATCCACCTCCTAAGGGATTGCATGATTATTCTATACCTCCCCAAGTAGATAGCATTGATTCCTACGGTCAAGTTACTAGATTATCTAAGAGGAGGGAGAGAAAAACATTATCATCACTAGCCCAATGTCCATCTATACTGAGGATTCCCAGGGATGAAGGGCTTTTGTCCATTAACAGTTTTTATCCCCTTTCCCAGATGGACCAGAATGATTGACCACCAGAGATAGGGGTGCCTAGAGCAAATTTGATCGATAGGACACCTGACTCAGCTGAAAGCATTGAAGTTCCTACTCGAAACTGTAAAATCATTACTTGGAATATTGCTGGCCTAAATTCTAAGAAAGATGACCCCCTATGGCTAAACACCATAAAGCAATATGATATAGTTGCCCTACAGGAAACTTGGGACAAGGGGGATGGGTTTTGGTTAGATGGATATAGCTCTTTCTCCCTACCGGCATGCCCATCTAAAGCTGGTAGAGCGAAGGGAGGTTTGATGTTTCTTTTGTCCCTTAACCTTAAAGGCTCATTAGTAAGAATGGAGGTCGATTCAACCAATATAATGATTCTAGAAGTAAGCCGCCCTAACAATTTTAAACTGCTATTGATTAATTTCTACAACTGAAGTGATAGTAGAGATACTAATCAGCACTTGGGAAAACTGATTGAATTTTTAGTTGAATATAGGAGAATTCAATCCACTAATTGTTTTATATTGCTTTTAGGGGATTTTAACACACATTTGTGTGATCATTTATGCCATTTATCTGATAATTTGGTTTATACTAGCTCTGAGACCCCGCACTTTGAGCACTCCCAGCGAGGTGTCGCCTTGGAGAGCTTTTTGTCTGAAATAGATCTTTTTGAACCCTCTTTTGCTAACCCCTGTGATCGCTACCACACATTTAAGATAAGTGAGACAATTATTGATTATATTTTTTTGTCACATAATTTACTAGAAAAGGTCATTTTTTATAACGCCATTTCTTCTCCTTTTAGCGATCATAATCCTGTTTTGTTGGAATTGTCTTGCAATTGTGGGTTCATAGAAGATGGAAGGGGGACACTTGGCCCTACTAACTTGGTACCTCGGGATCAAGATAGGAGGCTTAAGCGGACTAAAGTGATACCCACTCTATTCTTTAATGAATTATGTATGAACACGAGAGATTTCATAAAATTATGTATTGATCCCTTAAACTCGGAAGCTATTATTTTGGAAGCCTTTGTGGGTATCTGTTCTCAGATTGCTACAGATTTGATTACCAAATCTAAGGGATATGTGCATCAAAAAGAAAAATGGTTTGATAAAAATTGCTCGCAAGCACATCGTGCTCTAATTTTAGCATTGAAAACCTCCCTGCTAGATAGGCCCCTGATAGCGAGTTGTAGGAAATTATATAAATTGGCGATCCAAAAGCGAAAATCAGAAATCAAAGAAGTTACCTGGGATGCTTTGCTATCGGTTAATGTCTTAAAAGATAGTGCCAAGTTCTGGTCCATCGTAAATACCCCTCTCTTTACAGGTCTGGACAACAGCTGCCAGGAAAATAATGTTACGGAAGCCCAATGGTTGAACCATTTTGAAGGGATCTATGGCTCTAATGATCCCCACGAGTTGCTGTTTAATAATTTATCGCAGCAAGGTTTACCACCTCTTGTTTTTTCCATGGAGGATATAGAAAAAGCCATAAATGATACATCAAGCAATAAAGCTCCTGGCCCAGATCATGTCCCAGCTGATATTTATAAGCATAATCCCAGCTTTTGGGCAAAGATCTTGGCCAATGTCTTTAATGCTGTGGCTTTGATTGGGCCTCCACCATCCTGGAGTCACTCAACAATTATTCCGGTTTTTAAAAAGGGGCAACGGAGTGATCCAAGGTGTTACAGACCAATTTCCCTGATTGATTCGGTGGTAAAAGTACTAGGTAAAGTCATCCTAAATAAGATCACAGACTGGGCTGACGATAATAAAATTATAAGTAATTTACAATATGGATTCCGTAAAGGCCGAGGCACTATGGATCAATGTTTGAACCTTTTTATGCTTATAGGAAAATATACTATGGCTAAGGAGGGTACACTGAACTTAGCATTCATGGACCTGACCTCAGCTTTCGACCTGGTTAACAGGTCGAAGCTGTGGTCTATTTTACTAGAAATGGGTCTGGATCCGCCTTTGGTCTATTTTCTGGTGGATCTCCATCGTGATCTTACTGCCTCGATTAGGCTGTCCCAGGATGGTAGATGCTCCAAACCTTTTAAATCTAGGAGAGGGGTTCGACAGGGGTGCATTATGGCACCCCTGCTTTTTACCCTATACATTAATGCTTTGGACAAAACCTTGGTTAAAGCAAGTTTGGATATTCCGCGTGTAGGAGACACTTTAATGCCAGTTCTCCTATACGCGGACGACGCGGTTTTATTGGCCAGGACAGCGGTAGGCTTACAGCGTCTTTTAGATTCTTTTGGTGAGTTTATGCTGTCTCTGGACCTAATTGTAAATATTGGTAAATCGCATGTCCTGACAACAGGCTGTAGAGTTACAAAACCAAGAACTTTCTACTGTAACGGAGGTTTAGTGTCTGCGGTCCCCTCTTTTACCTATTTGGGGGTAGTTTTTGATGAAAGGAGCACTTGGGCCCCACAACAAAAGCTAAAAAAGAACGCAGTAACTAGATCAACTTCTGCTGTATTAGGCTTTGTCAAACGATTGGGGGCAAGACCTATGGAGGCGATTATTAAAATATACACCTCTAAGTGTCTGGCTATAGCAGGATATGGCTCCGCGATCTGGGGGTATAAACCCCAATTAGATCTACAGGTCGTGTAAAATAGTTTCTTGCGGAAACTGCTCTCATTACCACAATCTACCCCTAATTTTTCATTACATCAGGAATTGGGTTTGGGTTTTTTATCTGACACTCTGAGCTTGGCGCCGTTACTTTGCTGGCTCAGAGTGTGGCTCAATGCAGATTTAACTCTCAACCAAGAGATATTAGGGGACTGTATTAAACTGGATAGAGCTAGTAACATCAAGTGGCTGGTTTACGTTAAATCTATGTTCACCAAATTGGGACGTCAGGAGCTATATGATCATCCGGTAAACATTAGGAAGGACGATCTGAAATGGGTAAAAATTAATTTTTTAAAACTGATGATGTTGGAGAGGGAAGGGAACGAGATACAAAAACCCTCAGTAAGGGCTCATTGCCTATTAAAAACTACTTTGTCTCTAGAACCCTACCTGCAAATAGTTACCAAACCATTTCATCGTTGGCTTCTGACTAGATTCCGATTCAACCTAATACATTTTACTCTGGGGAACTATCCGATTTGGTCTAAACCTGAGGATGCTGAGCTATGCTCCTGCGATAATTACTCTATTCAAGATACTTTACATTTTGTTTTATTTTGTAAACACTATGCTTTGATTCGGAGGAAGTTCTTGGTTCCCTTACTAAGACAGAAGGGTTTTTCTCAGGCCAAACCTGCCTTATTTTATCTACAACTGCTATCCAATACTTGGGAAATTTTTTGTGTAGCGTCCTTTCTTGTGGCTGCAGCTAGGCTGAGGGGTAGAATCAGACTTACTAGATCTTTATTGCTTGACTATTCATGGTTTGTTCTTATTGTGAACTATTCTTCATGTGATCATCCCTGTTTATGCACTTTAGCTTTCTGAGCAATGAAATAATTTTTATGATTGGTTTTTAAGATGAATTTAATAGTGTTATTTATTGTATTTTGTATGTGTTTTTGTATGTAATTGTTGTTCGTGCTTTTATGATTTTAAGTAATCGATTAAAGTGGAATTGAATTGAATTGAAGCTATTAATGCAAAAGATTTATTAAGTAAATGGGGTTAGAGTAGAAGTAAGTGGTATACAGTGAATTCATTTAATTGTGCATTCTAACATGTTTCTCTCTGACTTTATTAATAGTTCGCATTTGGGCCTTGGAGGGGGACTGATGTCCTCATCCTCTGTCGCAACCACGCATGCGTCTTACCTCTCTGCTCTCAAGTCAATGAAGTCATTTGACGGACTGCCAAAACACAAACCCAGCAAGGACATGAGAAAGTAAACTCCTGACCCTACGAGAGGAAGACCCAGCAACATTGTACCTTAAAATTATTGATCATAATACGAAATGCTTGTGGGAATATAGCTTGTGAGTATTAAAATTAAAGGGTGGGGAATTAGACAATAGACTTAAGAAAAATATTGCACTTGGTATGGTGTGATGTCCTCTCCCTACTGCTTGGCCCAATCAAATTACGGGTGAACATAGAATTGAAACATTTGGGGGTGGATCATACATTTGAATTTGGTATAACAAGAGGTAGGTATTAGTTAGTGAGACACACTTGATGCTGAGATGCTGATGCTATGCTGAGATGCTGCCCGATTTTGCTACAATCTGACTGAACAATCCTACACTAGGGAAATTCGCAGAACAACCGAGGAGGCACATCTAGGGAAGGGTCCGGACGCGCCGAGCCGGAGAGAGTAGCACCAGAGAGGGGTGTAACGCTGGCGTTGCACTAGAAGAGGTCACTTTTCCCTGTCCTGAATACTGGACTCTCTGATGTCGGGGTGCTCACACCATTCTAGGTAAATATATCTGCAGGGTAAATGCTCCGTACTTGCTCTCTGTCCTTTCTCTCCTCAGGAGCTGTCACTGTACTATATTCCTGAAGGAGATTTCTGGTCTATTCATGTTTATTTGACTCACAAAATTATTAATTCAACTAAACTTTTAAAACTTCTTCTGAGTCTGTGGTTCTTTAAATAAAAGTTCAATGTATTGTTGAATTTTCCTTCCTATTCTAATCTACTACTAGATCCGTCGACAGTGCATTTTACTCAGGAGACAGGATTGATAAAAATACTGGTATAAAGGTTTCCTAGGGTAAATAAAATTGATGACCAGTGGATATTTGCCAGTTTATGGTGTGTATGAACGTATATGGGCCCAAATGAGTGTTGTGTGTACGAATGTGTAGAGCTGGTAAACTCCGCTGCATCAGTTTTCCTTGGTAGCAGAGGATGGTTAGCATAGTTAGTTAGGTGAGGATTGTGTTTGAAATTTTGAATTATTGATTTATGTTTAACCAAAACCTGTATTGTTTCATGTTGTCTGGAAATTCCCGGGAATATTGAATAGCAGGTGGTGAATGGAAGCCACACTGCAGTGAGATTATTGGTCTGGATCGAGAAAGTTACGCAGAACTGGAAGCACTAAGTTAGGGAAAAGTTCTTGTGTGTTAGTAAGAATAATTGATAGCGAGGAGTTCGCTGGTGAAAGTTTGGTATTATATCACCTAGAAAGGGTAATACTGAAGGAGTAGCAGGTTCTCTGATGCTTGTGTGAAGAGTAAGCGAAAAGGTTTTACTCGTAGTGTGTGAAGAGTAAGCGGAAGGGTTTTACTCGCAGTGAAAGAAATCTTACTATTCTTTGAATTAATGGGTCAGACACAATAGCGAATGTTTATACGTTGTTAATTCATGAAAATTGTGTGAAATGTTTGTGAGAAAATAAGTTTTCGCATTACCTTGTGAAGGAGGGGGTCAGTTGTGGGTGCTGCACTGACGTCACTGAGAGCCGCGCTGAGATTGGTTGGAACAGCGGGTATGCATGCGGGTGATGCGAAATTGTAAAGGAAGGGTCAGTTGTAAGGAGTAAGACTGACATCACAGAAAAGCCGCGCAAGCATTGGCTGAGTGAGCGAGCAGAGTAAAAGTTGATGGGTCCTCAGACTAGAAAACGAGCTGGTATTGGAGAATGATTAAAATCAAAGCAAGCGTTTGATTGGTCATCAAAATAGAGGTCCCGAGAAGAATAATAGATAGTGGAGATTGCATGTACGATACAACTTTAACAAGGACTCGACCAGATAGAAGATTTGAAGGGTTTGCTTACGAGCAGTACCTTATACAGCCCAATCACGCAATGTACGGAGAAAAGAGAAAAATGACTTTCATGCAAAAAGTTAAGAATTATTTCAAAAAGGACAAACCCATTAAGAGTAGAGAGAGGATTCTCATTCCTCCTTCAAATACGCCTGCATCATACATGATGGTGGAGAGAGGTTATCATACTTGTGTGTGGTTAGAAAATTGGATAGAATACACAAAAGATGATGGAATACTAGCATTTCCTGAATACAGAAGTTTTAATGGAAGAATATTGTACAATTTGAGAACACGAATGAATGAGTTAGAACCCAGACCTAGATTGACTCAATATGAGGCTTTAGAAGAATGGGAAATGGAAGCATTTGAACATGACAGGCCCCGAAGTAACAGACATTTAAGCAAATATTACCAGAAATTTCCCCGAGAAACTAGAGATAGTCAAATAAAACAATGGAGACAGGCCATGGTGGCAGAAGGTTTACATCCTGTGTTAACATCAGAAGAGTAGATGGGAAGTAAATGTACAGAGAACCAAGCACTTAACCACGATAGATAGCGGAGAAACAGAAGAAGGGTATTTAGAGAACGTATTGATGAAAAGTCCTCCCCCTTAAATGAAGGATTTAATAGAATGACCCCTAGTGCCCAGATGATAGGAACGCCTTTAGTTCCACGGATAGTACATGACACCGCAGACAGGGTGCTTCAAGAAAAGAAAAGGGAAGCCATTCATAAGAATAAAGATGAACTGATACAAAAAGTAACTCAGATGAATATACATCCTGATGCCTTGACCATACCCGTAACTATAGGTCCGGTAGTTCCATTATATGGAGAAAAATCAAATTGTCCTAAAGTTCCTGTAATGCCTACTCCAAGCATAGAACCTAGAAAAGAAAAGGTAATAATAGATGATCAAGCAAGTGAATGTGAATCAGTCATATCATTGATGGATTTGCCTATAAGAGAGTCAAAAATGGAAACCCCGAAAAGGAATTTGCCCAGTTGTTCAAAGGAAGTTAGATTAGAAACATCATCAGGAACCAGAAGGGCCACCATAGTAACCCCAGAAGATATAGAGAAATGGTCTCAAGAAATAGAGAAGCCAAGGTCTCAGCCAAAAATATTAGACATTTTCAAATTGAGAGTAGAATTGGAAGAAATGGTTGCTGGAAATGTGGGTCTAGACAGGCTAAACACATACAGTGAAGAAAAATTACTGTTTATCTGTAGAAATATTACACAAAATACTAAGGTATTCCATGAAAAGCTGACTAATTTGGCATCGGAAATGGGAATGGACATAGGGAAATCAAAGGCGTTGCAGAAACCGCATAGAGCAGAATTCTCCGATAAGGATTTAGAAAATATGAATGTGTCTGGGAGAAAGTTGCAGATCAGAGAGTTGTTATTTCTGTTACAAAAATGGGGAGATCTTGAAAGATGGAGAGTTAGATGGGTAAAATAAAAGGAAGAAGCACAGGTAAATCGAACAGCATCTGAGTATGTCATGAGGGAAACAGAAAAAGCTGAAAGGTTGTATCCGATGAGAGAAGTACCCGGAGGGGGGTACGTACATGTGGCATGGACTAGACAGGATATTTTGTCTTTTACTAATGATTTCCCAAAATTGAGAGAAAAACCAGTAGAGTGGTACAGACAAGTTGAGAGGTTTGTGAAAGTTTCAAAGGTTTTATTAAAGGATCTGGATGGTGTGTTTGACATAGAAGTACCTGCAGATTTGTGGACAGAATGTAAGATTACTGTGGATTGGCCTAGTGAGGAATATCCAAGAGACTCAAAAACAGGAGCTCCGTCAGAGGATGTTATGAAAAAGTATCATCAGGTACCTTTCTGAAAGGTAAAATTCCCCCGAAAGAAACCAATTGGGTAAAGATAGACAGAACAACTCAAGAGAAGGATGAGTCTGTACATGCCTACTATGAACGTCTTTTACAGGTGTTCAAACAGTATAGTGGGTTTGAAAGTTTAGAAAATAAAGACATGACTCATTTTGTGTACCGATTTGTGTCTGGGCTGAGATTGGATATATCTCAAATGATTAAACAGCATATGCTGTGCTGGCAGTCAAGGCCCATTGATGAAATTTAAAAATATGCAAAATATTGTGGGGATGAAATTGATAGTAAACGAAAAGCATTCGAAGAAAAAGAAATGTGGGCTCAAGTTAAATTAGCCGAACAGCAAGAGCTCCAATTAAGTAAACAAATCAGAAAGTCAGGGAAGAGCACAAGGTCAAAATGATAATAATGGGGGAAAGCCACGGGGAAGATTAAATCGGGAAGAGGCAAAGAAAAAATTCCCTTGTCACGGGTGCGGGAATTTGGGACATTAGAAGAACGAGTGTAAAGCCATACAAGTGAATAATGCCCCGAATCAAAATTTAAATCCACAGACGCAGAATGAGGTGTTAATGAGTCATCAGCAACAGGGTATAGATCTTCAGAGTCAATTGCTACCTGACCCTAAGTCAAATTTTGAGAGTGAAGCCAAGTACAGTGTGGACGCCGGATTTCCAGAAGGAAGTGGTAAGAAATTTTTTGTAACATCTCAGTTTCTTTTGCAGAACCCACTGATTATGATCAAGAATGATGTTGCCCGAAGGGGGAGGAAGGGGAGTGCGTACTTGGCGCATCTCTACAGGTAGATCAGTCAGGGCCTTACATGGAGGGTAGAGTAAAAGGAAATGATATTACCTTCTTGTTAGATACTGGCGCTACCAGGTCTACTGTGAGAACAGCAGACCTTCCTAACCTGCCCCTCCCGGGAGAAGAAATACAAGTAGTAGGTGTTTCAAATAAACGGATTAGCACTCCAATCACAGAACCCATGGAGGTGCGAATTGGCAAATTAACAGAAATGCATAAGTTTGTGGTCTGCGATTCAAGCCCTGTAAACTTGCTTGGAAGAGTCCTGTTGTGCAAAATTAATTGCACTATATTTTGAACACCGGATGGAAGTTCATGTTAGGTAAACAGGGAACAGAAGTAAATGAATTGTATTCAATGATGACACAAAATGAATTACCTGCAGAAGTCAAACTGACTGTAAGTGCAGAAATATGGGATTTTACTGGAAAAGAAATAGGATTAATGGCAAATGTAGATCCCGTAAAAGTGACTGTGAAAGAAGGTGCTGTTTACCCGAATACCCGACAATACAAGATGAGTCCAGAAGTAAAGGCAGGTGTCGCAGCAGAAATAGAGCGATTGGTCGAACAAGGCATTCTGAAGGAAATAATGAGTAGCCCTTGTAACACCCATAATTGGCATTAAGAAACCGGAAAATGGAGGAGCCTAGCGCGCAACCAAGATGGCCGCGTAGGCTTGTGGCTCCCGGGGGCCTCCGCAACCTCCCACGTCTATCCTGTCATAATCCTGGTTTTCTAGACGGGCTTTTGTCTATGATCTTGCGCTAGGGTGCCACTCGTTTTCCAAATCGAAATCGGACTCCGGGAACCGGACTGGTGGCGATCTGAAGTTTGCGGCCTTCTCCGGCCTTGGTCCCGTACTCGAGTTGGTGAGGTGCCCGGGCGCGAAGTGAACAACAGCGGCATGCCAGTCTGGGCCTGCCCCGGACCCCGTGCTTTCACTTTCGGTTTCGAGTTGATCTGCGGAAACTGACGTCGGGACTTCGGGTCAGCAGCGCCGAGGACGGAGTGCATGGCCTGATTCTCGAACCGTAAACGGGCCTATTTCAGTTGGTGGCCCGGATCTCCTGCAGTGGTCGCCTGGCCTTCCTCCGGGTGCTGGAGGGTGCTGACCTTGGTGGTCGCTGATGATGGCGGCGAGAGTGGACGGCGACAAGCTGAAACCCAAGTCTACCCGGAGGGGAGCTTATACCCAGGCCAACAACATGGACCGCTATGCGCAGCCAAAGGGATCCCCTAGTGGATCACATAAATCGCCTGAGCGGCCCAAGGAGGCCTCGGGCGCATCGTCCGAATTGACTCTGCTGGATGTCATGGGGGCCATTGAGGAGATGAAGGCGACTGTGAACAAGCAATTTGATACCCTGGCTAATAAATTGGACTCGGTGTTGATTGATGTGAATTTGGTCAGAGCGGACCTGTCCAAAACAAATGACCGGGTCGACTCATTGACTCAAGCGGCGTCGAGCCTAACTGTGGATGTGGCCGCTTTGCAGACGGAGGTGCGAAGGTTGCGGCTCGCCAGTGACCTGACTGATCGTCGCCTTGAGGATTCCGAAAGCAGGGCCAGGCGGAATAATGTCCGTATTATTGGGGTGCCCGAACGATTGGAGGAGTCTGCTGCGGATCTTTTTGTGGAGGATCTAGTGGTGACTCATCTAGCACCCAAGGGACTGAGCAAGTTCTTCGCTGTGGAACGGGCCCACAGGATTCCGGGTGGTGCGCCCAAGGTGGGTGCTCCCCCGCGGCCTATCATTGCCCGACTTTTTAATTTTCGGGATAGAGATGCTATCCTTCAGGCATCGAGGGTGGCTGGGCCATTAAAGTTTGAGAACTCTAATGTTAGCTTTTACCCAGACTTCACGCAAGCGGTTCAAAAGCAACGGTTGGGTTTTTTGGCCATCAAACGGCGCTTGAGGGACATGGAGCTGAAATATGCAATGCTATTCCCGGCTAGGCTGCGGGTTGAGTTAGAGGGTCGCTCGCATTTATTTGACCGGCCGGAGGCGGTTGGAGAATGGCTGGATGCCCTACCTAGGGGTCGAGGTCGGGAAGGTCGGATGGCGGAAAACGGAGAGTGCTCGACGGAGTAGAAATAGAACTGGGATCCTGGCTATGGACCGGACTGGTAACGTTTTGCACCTGTGGCTGCACTGGACTCCAGTTTGTAACACTTTGCCCTTTGGTATTTGGAGGTTGCGGGGGGCTTGCTGGGGCCCTTTCCTCCTTCTGGGTTTTTTTTTGTCTTCTTTGTAGTGAGTTTCATATTGGGGCGACAGGCACACTGCACGTTGGGGGGGCTGTTTGGGCTCACGCAGGGGTGCAGGGAGGGGGGAGTTTTGTTGGGGTTGATGGGGTGGGGTTGGGGTTTGTTTGTTTGCATCACAAGGCGGGGTAATGTTTTCTGTTGTGTTATTATGATTGTGCTCTCCGGGAGGGGGATATTTTGTGCTGGGGGGGATGGGGGGTAAGGGGTTGAGACTTCTTTCATGGAATGTGAATGGGCTGGGGGACAGGATAAAGCGGGGGGTGGTCCTGCAGTTCTTGAAACGTATTTCGCCTGACATTGTGTTTCTGCAGGAGACGCACCTCATAGGGAACTCTTTCCATGCCATGAACAGGCGAGGATATCGCCTTCTGGCCCATTCTGGTTTCACCTCTGGCTCGAGGGGAGTGGGCATTTTAGTTAGGACCTCTCTCCCGTTGGAGGTGGATGAGGTGCTCCACGACGACAGAGGGCGCTACACTGCGCTGGTGGGGAGATGGGAGGGTAAGTTGATTTCGCTGGTTGCTGTCTACGTGCCGCCGGGCCTGCAGACGGCCACCTTTGCTGATTTGGGGCGCCTGCTACTTGGGCTTCCGGGGGGGGGGTTTGGTCTTGGGGGGGGATTTTAACGCAGTGGTTTCCGGAGTTGAAGATCGACACCCCCCTAGAGACCTCCCTCAGGCCCAGAACTGGCTGGGGGGCTTTTGGATACCCTGGGACTGATAGATTGTTGGCGGTTGAAACACCCTGGACAAGCACAATATACTTTCCACTCCGGGGCCCACGGTAGTCTTTCGAGGCTTGACTATATGCTAGTGCCTGCGGCCCAAGCTGGGATGATTGGGGAGGTGCGACACTTGGCCCGCGGTATTTCTGATCACTCCCCTCTTTTGCTACACTTAGATATCGCCATGGGGGCGGTGGGGAGGGTGGCGCCGATCAACCCCTGGTACCTACGAAACCCCACGATCCGTGCAGACCTGGTTAGGTCCCTGGAACACTATTTTAACGACAACGTGGGGTCGGTGTCCTCCGCCGTCTCCCTTTGGGAGGCCTTTAAGACGGTGCTCCGGGGCCAGGCCCTGTCTCTCATCTCCAATACCAAAAAATGCGAGGCGAAAGAGGTGGTTCGACTAGAAAATGAGATCACCGAGTTAGAGATCGATTTGGAGCAAGGTGTTACGGATCACAGACTGCATGTGCTGGGGCTTAAACAGGCCGACTACAAGGCGCTGGTTACTGAATCTGCTAAGAGTATGAGCAGGGAGCAACAGGGGCGTTTGTACGATATGGGTGATAAGGCGGGGAAGTTGATTGCCTGGTTGGATAAGAAGGAGAGAGCGAGTCGAGTGGTGCCGGTTGTTGAGAGGGTGGATGGTGTGTGTGTGACGGACCCCGGTGATATTGTTGATTGCTTTGCGGAGTACTTTCACGGGGTTTACTCTCCGGTCTCTGAACGATCGGAGGAAGGCTCTCGCCTGCTGCTTAAAGACATTGCTTTGCCATCTCTATCTGATGAGGATAAATTATTGATGGACGCTGCCCCGTCGCCGGATGAGATTGCTTTGGCCATTCGCTCTATTGCTTCTGGCAAGGCCATGGGTCCTAATGGCCTTCCCATCGAATTATATAAGTTGCGCCCAGATAAGATTGCGCCGTATCTCCGGGACATGTTCCTCGAGGCACAGGCGGCGGGCTCCCTCCCCCCTGACCAACGTCTTGCTACTATTGTTGTTATCCATAAGGAAGGGAAGCCGCGGGATCGGTGTACTTCTTACAGGCCTATCTCTTTGTTAAACGCGGAGCCCAAAATCCTTGCCAAGGTACTGGCCAATCGCCTGATCCGGGTCGTGGGCGACCTGATCCATCAGGATCAATCCGGTTTTATACCCCACCGCAATACCGCTTTGAACCTGCGGCGACTGCATGGCGTCCTCGCTAGAGCGCCATTCATGCGTGAGCCGGCCATTTTGGCGTCCCTGGACGCTACCATGGCGTTTGACACCTTGGAATGGCCGTATATTTGGGCAGCATTGGCGAAGTTTGGGTTCGGCCCGGGGTTCATCGGTTGGGTGAAATTGCTTTATGATAACCCACTGGCACAGGTGGTGGTCAACGGACGGGTGTCGGCTCCTTTTGCTTTGGGTAGGGGCACGCGACAGGGATGTCCGTTGTCGCCTCTTCTCTTTGCGCTTTGTTTGGAGCCCCTTGCGGAGTGGCTGCGGTGGCACCCTTCGATGCGTGGCCTTAGATGGACGCCGGAGTACGAGGATCATGTCTCCCTATATGCGGACGATATCCTCTTGTATCTTGCATCTCCGCGCAAATCGCTCATTGTATTGGTGGATGTGTTGAGCTCCTTTGGTCGCAACTCCGGATTGGTCATTAACTGGGCTAAGTCTTGTGTGTACGTTCTCTCCGGGGAGGCCCCCCCCCCCTTCCGCGGGGGTGCCCTATCCAGGTTGCGCAGTCGGGGTTTAAGTATTTGGGAATCTTTATAACCCTAGACCCGGTGGCCCGGTATGAGCGGAATCTTCTCCCCCCCCTTCAGCGCCTAAGGGCGGATGTGGCGGGTTGGCGGCGGCTGCCGCTCTCGCCGCTCGGCCGGGCGGCGTTGTTCAAAATGATGTCGCTGCCACGCTTTTTGTACGCCCTACAGAACACTGTGGACGTAGTGCCGGCCCGCTATTTTCGGGAGGTGGAGTGTCTTCAGCGTCGATTGTTTTGGGATGGGCGGCCGCGGATCGCTCTCGCCAAACTAACCCTACCGTGGTACGATGGGGGGGTCGCTCTCCCTGATATTAAACGATATTATTGGGCCTCCCATTTGGCTGCTGTCAATCACGGGATGTATGGGCCTGCTTTGAACCCGGCTTTTGTGATGGACAAATTGTTATTGCCAAGCGGGGATTATAATCGAGCACTATACTCGGGGTCCCTTGATGCGCGATTGACAGGCCCGACGCGGGTCGCGGTGCAGGTGTGGCATGCAGCCAATGCGGCGATGGGGTGGAGGGATCGCTTGACTCAGGCAACGCCATTGTACGCTTCCCGGCGTTTGGGTTATCTGTGTACTACGAAAGGCTTTGAGAAATGGGATATGATTGGTATCAGTAAGGTAGGGGATCTCTGGACGAAAGGGAAATTTAAGACGTTCGACATGCTGAAAACCGAATATCAGTTGAACGATAGGGAATACTTTCGGTACGCTCAGGTTCATCACGCTTTGTGTTCCGTATTCCCGGACGTTGCGGCTATTACGGAGTCCTCCCCGTTGGAAGATAGAGTATTGGACGGCTATGTGCCGGATAGCACCATTTCGCTGATTTATAAGAAGCTTATCAATGATCGAATGGGTTTGCTGACCTCATTGCGAGAGACATGGACTGCCGACGGCTTGGAACTTGACGACGAGGATTGGGTGTCAGCGGTGGCCTCCCCGAAAGAGGTGGCTATCCCGGCCCGCTTGCGTTTCGTCCAGCTTAAGATACTTCATAGAGTGTACGTCACGGGGCCTGGTTTGATGCGTATGGGGTATTCGGTGGATGGTCTGTGTAAGCGAGGCTGTGGACTACTGGGGACTTTCCTCCATATCCTGTGGGAGTGTCCGGAAGTGACTCGGTTTTGGTGTAGAGTGCATGCGGTGTTAGAAGAAGTCACGCACGTTGCCTTGTTGCCGGAGGCACGGAGATGTTTGCTGAATGTCTGGGAGCCGACTGATTACAATGTGATGCAGACGCAGTGGGTGACTCTGGGCTATATGGTAGCGAAGCGTGACATTGCACAACTGTGGGGCTCCCAGAGGCCACCAACAGTCTCAGCGTGGAAGGAACACATGGACTGGTGTATGTTCAGAGAGAAAACGGTGTATGTGGCGAGAGGCAAGCCTGGGAAGTGGATTAAGGTGTGGGGTCCCTGGAACTCCTATCGTGGAGGTATTTGCGTCCCGCCCCAGACGCGAGAGATGGATGCTGCTCTGTCTCCCTAGCCCGCGCATTCCTCTATGCTCCTGCGACATGTGCATTTGGTTTCTTCTGCCTGCCCCCCCCCCCTCTTTCTCCCTGGGTTTGTTTACCCCTTCGATACGGGGAGCACATGTTACTACTATTGACCTCCTCTGCCTTGTGTGTGTGATGTTTTTCGTTTTAAAAAAAAAAAATATGAAACCTTTCTTTGTTTGTCTATGGACTGCGGCTGCGGCTGGCTGAGTTGATTAGCACTCCAGTAGCTCTCTTATTGCTTCACCGATGTGGCTGTTAAGATGTGTCTATGCTTATAGTGTGCATTAGCGGCCGGCCTGTTGGTTGTAGGCCCATACTTGTATGTCTCTGAAACTGTAATAAAGGTTTTTAAAAAAAAAAAAAAAAAAAAAAGAAACCGTAAAATACAGGGTGGTTCAAGACCTCAGGAAAAATAACAAAACTGTTCTACCATGCTGCCCAGTAGTGCCTAATCCAGCTGTGATTCTTTATTAGATACCATGGAAAGCAGGATGGTTCACAGTGATCGATTTATGTCATACATTCTTTTCCATTCTACTGTATCCAGATAGCAAGTTATTATTTTCGTTTAAATTCGAAGAACATGTTTATGTTTGGAATCGTGTGCCTCAAGGGTAAACAGAAAGCCCTTCAATCTTTAATCAGATTCTCAAAAGAAGCCTTGAATCTCTTGTATTGCCCAGAGAGTCAGTGCTGATGCAGTATATTGACGACCTATTGGTGGTGTCAAACACACGAGAGGACTGTGTTACTGATTGTTAAATCATTTGGCAAAGGGTGGACATAAAGTGTCACCTGAAAAACTTCAGTTTTGTAAAAATTCTGTTAAATATCTGGGACATCAAATAGAGAGAGGAGTTATAAGGGTGACTTCTGAAAGAATCAGAATAATAAGTCAAATGCAGTTGCCACAAACTCAAAAAGAAATAAGAATGTTCCTTGGAGTTGTAGGGTATTGTAGGCAGTGGATTGTGGGGTTTGCGTTACAAGCTAAACCTTTGATACAGCTGACCAGAAAAAGGATGAAAAATCCCATAGAGTGGAATAACGAAAGTATGGGAGCTTTTAGAAAATTGCGGGAATGCTTGTGTGAAGCTCCTGCTTTAGGAATGCCTGACTATTCGAAGGAATTTGCATTATTCTGCTATGAGCGGGGTAATTGTGCACTTGCAGTCCTAATACAGAGACACAGATTAATGAGAAGGCCAGTGGCTTATTTTTCTGCTACCTTGGATCCTCTGGCTTGTGCATTACCAGGTTGCCTGAAAGCTGTGGCTGCAACCTGTGTAAGCATAGAGCAGAGTGAGTCAATTGTGATGGGACACCCTGTCAAGGTATATGTTCCTCATGCAGTGGTGGTTCTACTGACCAGGACCCTAACACAGTACCTAACTCCTAGTAGGCTGACAAAATATGAAAGAAAAATACTTGGAGCTGAAAATGTGACAATTGTGAGGTGTACTGTTCTTAACCCAGCTACCTAACTACCTGATCCACATGAAGAGGAAGTGAGAGTTGAGGTTGAGCATGAACGTCTTGATGTAACTGAACTTAGCACCAAACCACGTCCTGACATACAAGAAGAATCTTTGAAAAATGCAGAACATGAGCTGTTTGTAGACGGCTCCAGCATGACACAAGAGGAAGAAGGATTAAGTGCTGCTTACGCTGTATGTACATTAACTGGAATAGTCAAAGCATCCTATTTACCAGAAGTCAAATCTGCACAAATTGCTGAATTGTTCGCCTTAATTAAGGCATGCAAAATTGGGGAAAATTGGAGAGTAACCATATTTACGGACAGTCATTATGGTTATGTGGTTGTGTATGATTTTGGCCAATTGTGAATGCAGAGAGATTTCCTGACTTCTTCAGGGACTCCAATTAAAAATGAAATTTTTGTGAAAGAATTGCTAGAGGCAATTTAATTACCAAAAGAAGTAGCCGTGGTCAAGTGTGCTGCTCACTAATCAGGAAATGACTATGTGACAGCCGGTAACAGATATGCTGACCATGTTGCACAACATTGTGCAAGGCATAAGATTGCCTTGAATAAGGAAATCGAAACTTGTGGAATTAGCTGCCCACTTATGCTACTTGCAGGAGTGGGAACCTGGGAGGAGGTGAAAGGTCTGCAGGTGGCAGTAGACATGAGAGAAAAGGAAGAGTGGGTGGAAATAGGATGTCAAAGAAGGGCAGAAGATGGTGTGTGGGTTTGTTATGATGGCAGACCAGTCATTCCAGACAGTATGCTTGCGCCAATGGCTAGAATGTACCATAGAGACACACATGTGGGCAGGGATGCAATGATTCGACTCTTTAGACAAGATTGGTTTAACACAAAGTTCAGGAATGTAGCAGAGAGCTTTTGCCAGAGATGTTTAATATGTCAACAAATGAACCCTGGCAGGAAAACTGTGGTCTGCATGGGAAAGATTGGAAAGGCAGAAGTTCCTTTTGTGAGACTCCAGTTAGATTTCATTTAACTGCCTGCTTGTTGAGGGTTGAAGTATATACTTGTTATAGTTTGTTTATTTTCAAAGTGGGTGGAAGCATACCCGACCCGAAGAACTGACAGCTTGACAGTGGCCAAACGTTTATTAAGAAAACTCATTCCTAGATTTGGTTTTCCAGTAACGATTGAATAAGATAGAGGGTCACATTTTAATAATGAAATAATTTGACTAATCTGTGAAGCATTCAAAGTCGAACAGAAATTACACCGCGCATACCGTCCAGAGGCTTCTGGAGTGGTTGAACAGTTCAATGGCACAATCAAGTCAAGACTCGGAAAGGTGTGTGCATCCACCCCACTGGAATGGCCTGATGCTTTGCCTCTTGTTCTGATGGGACTCAGAATTATTCCAGACAGAAATACTGGATTGAGTACTCATGAAATACTCATGGGAAGAGCAACGAGACAAGCATGTGTACCAGGACACAAGCTGTTGACTAGAATTGATGACTTGGTTTTGGAATATTGCAAAGTGTTGGCTGACAGAGTGCGTTCTATCTCTCATCAGGTTGGGGAAGACGCTTTCAACAGACAGCTGAGCCACTCACATGATTTGAATCCCGGTGATTGGTTAGTTGTTAAGAATCACACTCGGGAATCATGCCTAGCACCAAGGTTGGATAAACCTCATCAAGTTATTCTGACTACCTTGACAGCTGTAAAATGTGCAGGGTTGCCTAACTGGATTCATGCAAGCAATATCAAACGGGTGCCAGCTCCTGAAGAAGAAATACAATTGAAAAAATAAATTGTTGGTGCTGAAGGTTGTGCAGCTGAAGAACTTCCAATAGAAGATCCTGAAGTAGCTGCCCAAGATCAACCAAGCACTTATCAGGACAACTGGATCCCAGTGGTGGACATACCTGAAGGACTTATAAGAACTAGAAGTCAAACACAGTTAGATAGACAGAAAAAGAGTGAGGACCAGACAGGTATAGAAGAAGTCGCTCAGGAAAGTAGGGATTTGATTATTAGGGAGCCTGAGCAGGAACAGATAAGGAGAGAACAATATACTCAGACAGAAGAAACCCAAAGAACGGTTCCAGAGTCTGAGGTGGGACAGTCAGGATTATGAAAATGGTTAAGGCAGAAGAAGGTAAAGAGGTAAAATGACCTGAATAGGACCAGATAGGCATAAAAATGCAAGTTCAGGATACAGAAGAAAAAACAGACATCACTGATCCTGAACAGGGTCATATTGAGGTAGATTAGATTAACACATTCAGGCAGAACAGGCTGAAATAATAAGCCCTGGACAAGGTCAGATAGCAAGTGAATCCAAAGACGAAGCTGATCAAGTTGTGCCAAGATCTAAAGAAACTAAAAGGAGTCTTGAAGAACCTGGCAGTGCAGTGAAATTTAAGAGAAGTTGAAAAGGTGATAATTGGCCAAGAATTATCAAGAGACTGAGATACAGACTTAAGACAATTAATGAAGAACATGATCAAGTAAATGAAGTAACTAGTCCATCTGGACCTTCCAAAGTAGTACCAAAGAGAAGAAGTCAAAGATTGAAGACATTGAATAACAAATTCAAGGGTCCTGAGTGGACATATGTCATTCTTGGAGACTTTGAAAGCCTCGATTTAATTGAAGAAAGTGATGAAGAGTTGAATGTTGAGCAAATTGAGGAACAAGTGAAATCGACTTGAAAGGGAAAAGACGCTCAAGGTGTTAACTCTTACCAGGTTCTGAATTAAAGAAGATATAATCTACTTGCCAAAGATGTCTGATTAGAATGTTGCCAGAAAACCAAAACAAAGCTGTATAAAGAAGTGTTGTGGGATCTGTATATGTAGTTTAATATTAGTCCTCATAATATGGGTGATATTAGCAATAGCTATTCCCTACCTGATGGTTACCAACAAACAAAATAGTACTAACGCACATACAGAAGTTGCAAACATTAAAAGCGATAGAGTAGATTTAGAAACACCAGATGAGCCAGATTTACATCACACTGTTGAAAAGAATGAAACTGATTTAAATGTATTTGCAAATCTCTTAGTACATTATGTAGAAACCATGGAAGTTAGTGGTTGTTACTTTTGTATGAAATTGCCAAGCTCAGTAGCTGAAAATCGCAACTTAACCTGTAAATTGCACGAAGAAGAAAATATATTTTTGAATCTAGTAGAAAATAGGAGACAGGATTTCCAAAGAAGAGCTTCTGAACCGAAACCTCAGATACCCAAATGGGCTGAAAGGGAAGACCTTTCAGCAACTGGCAAAACACATGCTGCTCTGTCTTTGGACTTTGAAAAGAAAGGGAAAATCTGTCTCCATAGACTTAAAACAGAGTATAACCATGTATTTAGTGGTTTTAGTGAATGCGAACACAACTTCTTAGTAATTGGGGGTTGGGGACTAAAAGGAGGAACTGATCCAGTATTTCCTGGAATTTATTATATTTGTGGAAACAAAGCCTATTTTAGGTTGCCTGATCACTGGTATGAGAGTTGCTATTTTGGAATAGTATTCCCTAAAGTCTATCATGTTAAAAGAATCACTGGAAGCAATAACGACAATAGTGGACTGACAAGATATAAGAGAGCTAGTTTTTCGGAAATAGTAGGTGATATATTTGGTGCATTAATACCTTCAGTGGGGGTTCTGCTAAATTCACGGAAAATTTGTAAATTGTCAACAGTAGTGGATCGGTTATCTACTGACACTGCTGGAGGATTCTTACTGATCAATACAGAATTAGTTGCTGTCAGATCTATGGTTTTGCAAAATCGACTTGCCCTTGATATCTTATTAGCAAAAGAGGGTGGAGTCTGTAAAATGCTGAAAGCGCAACATTGTTGCACGTATATACCTGACAAAAGTGTAGAAATTGGAAGACATATTGAAAATATTACACATTTGGAAGAAGAACTGAAACCACTGGAGGTTGACAGTGTATGGAAGAAAATACCAAACAGTTTTTCCACTATTAGTAGTTGGATTTCTAACATAGGTCAAATATTATGGCATAACTTTGCTAGTTCTGATGATTATGTGTTGTCGCATATGCAGTGGGAAAAGAAAATTAGTACAAAGTGAATGAGAAAGGGAGGAAAAGAAAATTAGAAGAAATACGACTTGAAGAATTGAAGGGAAATATCTACAAAAGAATGAAAGGATCACAATTTAAGAAAGATAAGGGACCCTATGAGAGGAAGACCCAGCAACATTATACCTTAAAATTATCGAAATGCTTGTGGGAATAAAGCTTGTGGGTATTAAAATTAAAGGGCGGGGAATTAGACAATAGACTTAAGAAAAATATTGCACTTGGTATGGTGTGATGTCCTCTCCCCAGTGCTTGGCCCAATCAAATTACGGGTGAACATGGAATTGAAACATTTGGGGGTGAATCATACATTTGAATTTGGTATAACAAGAAGTAGGTATAGTTAGACACACTTGATGCTGAGATGCTGATGCTATGCTGAGATGCTGCCCGATTTTGCTGCAATCTGACTGAAGAATCCTACACTAGGGAAATTTGCGGAACAACCAAGGAGGCACATCTAGGGAAGGGTCCGGACGCGCCGAGCCAAAGAGAGTAGCACCAGAAAGGGGTGTAACGCTGGCGTTGCACTAGAAGAAGTCACTTTTCCCTGTCCTGAATCCTAGACTCTCTGATGTCGGGGTCCTCACACCATTCTAGGTAAATATACCTGTAGGGTAAATGCTCCGTACTTGCTCTCTGTCCTTTCTCTCCTCAGGAGCGGTCATTGCAAGAATTTATTAATGCAAACTGATTATAAGCTAACTGTACTATATTCCTGAAGGAGATTTCTGGTCTATTCATGTGTATTTTGATTTGACTCACAAAATTATTAATTCAGATAAACTTTTAAAACTCCTTCTGAGTCTGTGGTTCCTTAAATAAAAATTAAGTGTATTGTTGAATTTTCCTTCCTATTCTAATCTACTACTAGATCTGTGCATTTTACTCAGGAGACAGGATTGATAGAAATACTGGTATAAAGGTTTCCTAGGGTAAATACAATTGATGACCAGTGGATATTTGCCAGCTCATGGTGTGTATGAACGTATATGGCCCCAAATGAGTGTTGTGTGTATGAATGTGTAGAGCTGGTAAACTCCGCTGCATCCCCACCATCAGGGCATGTGGTCGGAAGGAGAATGACGTATTGAATTTCACTCCAGAGTTTTTTTGCCACTTCAACAGTATTTGGGGGTGCTGTTGCGTCTTCCAGCCACCACACACTCAGCTTAAAGGGATTGTCCTTTGCTATCAGGAGGATCTCAGTTTTATCTGTGTTACACCTGAGAGGGTTAAGCTTCATCCACTGGATGACCTCTGTTAGGCATACTTGAAAATTAAATTGTGCCTTAGTGGAATCTTTGTCCAGGGATAAGATCAATTGCGTATTGTCAGCGTATGATGTTACTTTGATACCGAAAGAGGTTATCAAGGAGATGAGAGGTGTGGAAATGTGGATTTTCCTGATCAGTTATGTCCCCTATCTTGGACCCCAACGGTTCTATATGCATGTTACAAATACATGTATGTTCCCTCCAGTTCCAGTTTCTAAGAACGCAAATATATGTGTGTCTACCGTCGACATGTTCTCTGTCAGATCCGCCATCAATGGGCTGGATATTCGATTCCTAAGTATGAAAGGCCACCGACTTTATATGGCTAAGTTACTCCATTTTTACAGTTCAGGCAAGTAGGCCCGATTCTGTCCTCAAAGCTTTTCCCTGCTCTCTGTCTCTGACAGCTTCAGCTTGAGCTCGCATCTGTATCCATGAACTTTGTCCTACTCCCTGTGCAGCTAACGGTGCCTGCCTCGGCCAGTTTTCGCCTGCCTGCCAAGAAGCTGTATTTCACCTTCGAATTATCTATTTTGCTCCTCAGCCGATGCATTCCTGTCTAGTAGTTTACGTAAACATTCTTCCAGCTACCAAGCAAAGGACTCAGCCTTTCCGTCCTCCTGCAAGTGATTCATAGCCCTGCTGCCATGGAAAGTTTTCTGCCTCTCGCATCTCATATAGACACTTAGGCGTTTGTGCACGCACACAGTCAGTATAGACTAGATTCTGTCCGAGAGTCCTTCCTTGTGGATAACATAGTTCTTTAAACATAGGATGTTAGATATGATTTGGGATTAAGTTGACTTGACCCCCCAGACTTCTCGTCTCCACATGTAGAGCTAAATGTCAAGTCCCTTCACCCCCTAGTTGCACGTCACTCACACGTCATGCTGCTGCGCGCGCATCTATGCCAAGTATTATCTTATAGATCCACCTATGTCTGATAATCCTAACCAATCATGTTTCTTTTATTCCTTATTACGCCTAGTTTCGATTACGTACCTGTTATGTCACTTTTCTTATCAAATGTTACGCCTTCTACATTCGTTTCATTGTAATGTACTTATTATAAAAATGCATGTCTGTCAATAAAGTATTGTACTTCACTTCCTGAACCCTCGTGGTGACGGAACCTGAAGGCCGCGACTCGAGTCGGCCATTTTGAGTGGAATAAAGCCCATTTAGAAAACCTCTTATACCACGGATTCTGCCTCTTGTTATTTTGAGCTATTTTACTTTATTTTAAGATTCCGTATGAAATTCAGTCCGGTAAAGAAGATTTTATTTACCACATAATGGCGCCCGAATAGGGACACTTTCTCATCTCACGCGCCGGCGGTGCGTTGCAGGCCCGGTCTCCTGCCACAGCTGGACGGACCATAAACGCGTACCAGCAGGATTTCCTGTAAGCTCCCTCCGGTCAAGCGGGGGCGACTGAGGCTGCGATCAACCCAGACGAGGCGGTGAGAAGTGCGAAGTATCCCGACCAGAGCCTAGCTGAGAGAGCAAGATCCGAGGTATACAGAGGCCCACCAGATATTTCGAAATCCCGATGTCCAGAGGGTCCGCTGTCCGCAGTCATCGAGTCCTGTCCATTCTCTGAGGCCTTCCGTTTCAAGGAGCTACTCGGTGAGTACCATCGCCGGGGAGGCGTGTTGACGCGCACATAGGTTGTGCTGGTCAAGACGGATTTGGGTACACAAATCCAGTCTGCACTGTTTAGCAGTGTATATGTACTGTTTAGCAGTATATCAAGTATTCCGAAGTATGCAGTTATTGTCAAGAATTCAGCGTGGTGATTAGTTAGGCAGACTGTCATCATTGTCGGTCATTGTTAAATGTTTAATGTTTAATGTTTTCAGAAATGTCTTGCATATTGTGGTATGAATGATTGTTCATTGTACACTGTTCATTATTGGGGTTTTTTCGTATTAAGTAAGTTCAAGAGTAAGTATCAGATCAGTTGTCAATATGCCGCTCTTCTCGAAGTTAAGACAGATTACTACCAGAAAAGGGGTGCTTGAAGAAGCAGTTCCTATTCCTCCTAGGGACACTCCAGGGCATTTTATGTACCATAAGCATGGCTTAGATGCCATATTGTTTCTTGATCTATGGGTAGATTATACCAAGGGATTGCCGGAAAGTCAAAGGTGGCCCGTAGCGGGAACCTGGGATGCAGAATGCATCATGAAAGTGGAGGAAGAGTTATGGAAAAGAAAGGTCAGACAATCACAGAAAGACGCTGTTGAGTTATGGCGTAAAGAATCTCATAGACGAACAGAAAAAGCACGTAGACAAGAAGAGAGGAGTAAAGAAAGTTCAAATAAAGTTCAAGAAAATCTATTAATTAAGGAAGGTATCCGAGTGAAATCAGAACAAGTAAATAGACAAAGAAATGCTCTTATGAATGGTATGTATCCCCTTCTAGCCGAAGGACTACCTAAGGCTGCTCCAGAGATGCCAAAAGACTTGCCACCCCCATTATTTCCAATTAAGGTACATCCAAAAGGGCATCCCAGAACCGCAGAAGATGTTTTTCTTTCCTCATATCTAGACGACGCAGCTCCCGAGTATGCTAACGCCGCACCACATAGACCGTCTGGTGTAGGGGTTCAACGTCAGGATCAGGTATCTGTCCCCGTGCAACAGCAAGTCCCGACACAAGCTTCGGCAAGCACATCTGTTTCCGCATCTGTCTCCGCAGTCGACTCTACAGAGGTATCGACACCCATAGTTGCTGTGTCACGTTCAACGAACCCATTCACACCCGACGCCCCAGATGGGGCCACGGGAGGTGCTAGCATTACCTTTACACCACCTAGAATAAATAAACTTGTCTTTCAAGAGTCAGCACATTCACGTACACCTAAATTCGTAAGTGAACGTACGCTTAAGGAACTCCTTGTAAATTGTAGATATGACCCGGTGGTTGGTAAAGAGGACGAAATGGTCCTGGCATCATTACGTATCAGGCGAGCCGCAGAGTATTTAGCAAGGTTACCAGGAATGACTACGCATCTAGATAACATATATCATTTTGTTCAAACAGGACGAGATCCAGGATGTATTAACAGAGCTATGGAATTCCAGAAAGTAGAAATACAGGGGGAACTGTTACGTTTCCTCATAAACTGTGTGATCAGAAATCAAGACCGCCCGGGGGTAGACCCGAATGCAATGCTTATTCTTACAAGATGGAGTCAGAATATATCAGAAGGGAGACACGATAAGCAAAATTGTATAATAGCCATGTGCCGAAAAATCCGTAAAGAAATAGAGCGTATTCATGAAGAAAGATTGGGAACAGACGAGTTTGAGCAAGATGAAGTGTCCGAATCAGGGAATTCCGCAAGACAGTCAGAGACCATAGCCTATGTAGGCAGAGGAGGATCCTGTGATAATGCTAGATGTTTTTCTGATCCCATACACTCAGTATGCCCAAATAATAGCAGAACGTATCCGACGCCTATAATAAATCTGAAGTCTCCTGAACATTCGTTTCAAGCCGCAGATAAAATACTACGAGAACGAAGGGGTTACCACCTCCTCGATTCCATGGATGAGCAAGAATTAGCCAGATCAGCCGTTCACTGGATTGACAGTCCTGAAAAATACGGTGATGAGACCGTAGCACACACGTTTTTTAATCTCAGTACAGATGAACAACGTTTAGCTGGAATCTATATGATTCAGCAACTCCTCATATTATATAAGAGCCAACATGCTGACCCTGGTCCTTTACCTGATATATTAACGGAACTACTCACAAACAGATGGAGAGGTTCTAGTAACAAGCTAATTAAAGAGATATTAGTGTCACGTAAGCAGTATGTCCTTTTTGTAAGTCCGGATTCTCTCTCGCTGCCCCGCAGAGAAAGAGCGCCGTACTATATGGATAGACAAAATCCCCTACGAGAAGTGCACCCAATAAAAGGCGAAGACAATGAGTTTCACCGTGTATTTGTTTACACACCCATATCAAAAATGGAATTATTAGAAATGAAAAAAGTAGTACCTAGTCATGACAAAGACCCAGCGGGTTTCCACCGAGAAATTAAAGACATGTTACTGATGGGAGAGTACACCTTTCCTGATATTATGACGATATTAAAGGTGCTTTTGCCTGCTGGCATTTATGAAAAACTGAAAGAAAAAGAGTGGGAAGTGGGTGACCAAAAGATAGACTGGACAGCATTAGCAGAGGAAGAAAGGGGCCGAACTGCAGGTTCAGGGCTCGGGGATAAAGTTAAACTGTTACCAGGTTTACTAGTACAGGTACTCCCACGTTTATTAACTACAAAAAAGGAAGATTGGGGTGCAATCACAGCCTGCAAACAAAAGCAAGATGAAGACACAAGCGATTATTATGCTCGATTTGAAAAATGTTTTGGTATAAATAGTGGTATAAAAGCAAGTAGTGACTCATATCCACATTTATTTGTGACAAAATTAGTGGAAAATGCATTGCCTCCAGTAAAGAATAGAATATTGAAATTCGAGAGTACCTGGCAAAGTAACACTCCGTCGCAAATGCTACAAATGTTACAGTATCATCACAATAGAATTAGGGATGAACAAGAACACGAGCATAGACGCATGAAGGATACAAAAATGAAAATGCTAGTTTCTCAGACAGTACCAGCAGATGGTCACAAAAAGGGTGTGACACATTCTGGTGATTCTGCAGTTCCTGTAAAGGGAACCTGCAATTACTGTAAACAACTGGGCCATTATGTACACGATTGTCCAGTCCTGAAACGTAATATAGCTACAGGTATTGCAAAGGAGAGACCACGATTAGTTAGACAAGATCAGAATGAACAAGGAGCTATGCAGCATGGACAGTCCATGCCAGTTCAACAACAGTCCATGCCAGCCTCACAGCAACCCATACAGTTTGTGCCAGCTGCACCACCGTTGCCTGCTACTGCCACACAAACCACAACACGACAAATGTATCAGACTGCACAGTATGAATACCCTGAGTATCAGCGTTACGCATGAACCAGCCTAGAGAGGGAAGTTGACTTACCGCTTATCGAGATTCCTGTAGATCAAGAAGGACCTTATGTACATAGTGAATTATTAGGTCAAGATAGAAAATTCTTACTCGATACAGGGGCAAGTCGAACAACCATAAAACGTAGTGAAGTTCCAGGGGCACCCCTCTCAGGCTCTCAAAATGTTTCCCTTGGTTTTTCAGGAAAACCTATTGTTAATGAAGTATCACAGCCTCTACCACTTACGATAGGACCTTTGACACGAACTACAGATTTATTGCTTACTAAATCATGCCCAGAAAATCTGTTAGGAATTAAAACTCTGAAAGCACTAGGAGCCATAATATGTTGTTCTCCGGAAGGAGTAAGGTTGTTTTTACGTGATTTTAAAGGTCACTATGTGTCTAGAGACATGGATCCCCGACTACAGACTTTACCAGTACATCTATGGGCACAAGGCCCTACGGATGTTGGCTGCATGAACATTACACCCTATCGAGTCACACTGAAAGCAGGAGTGGTACTACCACGAATGCGACAATACAAGTTACCGCATGATGCTGTAGTGGCTTTGCTGAAAATCATTGATGAGCTGATTGCCCAGGGAGTAGTTGTAGAAACAGACTCCAATGTATGTAATTCACCGATAATTCCGATTCTTAAACGAACTGATCCTACTGCCCCACCAGTGTACCGATTGGTTATTGATTTGCGTAAACTAAACAAGTGCATTGTACCACAATTCCCTGTGGTCCCTGATATATCATCATTGTTGACAGCAATTGATTCCGAAGCAACATTCTTTACTGTAATCGATCTCAAGAATGCCTTTTTCAGCGTCCCAATAGATCCGGAAAGCCAATACTTGTTCGGATTCAGTTTAAATGGGCGCAGCTTTAAATTCTCACGCGCTCCCCAAGGATTCACAGAAAGCCCCAGCATCTACAGCCAAGCACTGAAACGAGAACTTGACAGTATCCACATGCCAGTCAATACTGCACTGCTTCAATATGTCGATGATCTGCTGATCACAGCGAGAAGCGAGCCAGAATGTGAAAAAGCTTCTCTGACAGTTTTACATTTCCTAGCCGACAAGGGGCACAAGGTGTCTCCTTCTAAGCTGCAATTCTGTGTCCAGCGAGTTATTTATCTTGGTCACTCGCTGTCCAAGGAGGGAAGGCAGCTTACACCAGATCGCATCCAGTTAATTGCTAACATGTCAATACCCCAGACACAAAAGGAGGTGCGGGCTTTCATAGGCCTCACTTCATATTGTAGGCAGTGGATCCCTCAGTACGCATTTCTAGCAAAACCACTCATTCAGTTAACCACACAGGAGGCAGCCACATCGACTGTTCTCCCTTGGACTCAGGAACATACACAAGCTTTTGAAAGCCTAAAGGAAGCTTTATGTCAAGCACCTGTTTTAGCAACACCATGTTATAGCAAACATTTTACACTCTTTGTTACAGAACGCGAAGGTACTGCCTTGTCAGTACTCACTCAGGATCAAGCAGGATCACGCAAGCCATGTGCTTATTTTTCCAGTACATTAGATCCCGTAGCTCAGGCTTTGCCTGCATGCCTGAAATCAGTGGCAGCGACAGCTTTAGCAATCAGACAAAGCGATGCCATAGTATTAGGACACCCATTGACAGTACAAGTACCACATGCAGTAGAGGTTCTTGTGAACCGAACACAAACACAACACTTGACCATAGCAAGACTTACCGGTTATGAACTGACATTGTTTCAACCACACATAGAGATCCGACGGTGTAATACATTGAATCCTGCTACACTATTACCTGTAATTGGAACAGACCCACTAGCTCATGATTGTGTTGAAATCATTGAAATAAAGACGAAACCTAGACAAGACTTGACAGACGTTCCATTGTTAGATCCAGACCTGACGTTGTATGTAGACGGATCGTGCATGAGAACAAATACAGGAGATTTAGTGACCGCGTATGCAGTCACAACAGACACTGAAGTTATTGAGACAAATTGTATAGATACTTTGTCAGCCCAAGCAGCAGAACTTATTGCTCTAACACAAGCCTGTATTCAAGCCACAAATAAGAAAGTTAATGTATACACTGACTCACGTTATGCATTCGGAGTTGTACACGACTTCGGCGTGCTATGGCGAGAGAGAGGTTATTTAACCTCCCATGGTGCCCACATTCAGCACGGACCCCTCATTCATGCTTTGTTAGACGCAATACATCTACCCACTGCTATATCGATTATGAAATGTAAAGCACACACGAAGGTTACTGATACCATTTCTCAAGGCAATGATTTAGCTGACAGAACAGCTAAACAGACTGCTCAGAATCGCACATTAGACATGACAAAGCCAATAGTTCAGACACCAACACAGTGTATGACAATTAAGGATCCCGCACTTGACGTAATTGACATACAGACACATGCCACAGCAGAAGAAATAAAGAAGTGGACTGAACTAGGAGGGATCCAGACAGATCAAGGATGGATGACGAAGGAGAAATCTGTATGGTTTCTCCCTGATTCCATGGTTCAAGCCATTATAGCTACAGTTCACAGTCCAGCACATTTAGGAGAGAAGGCTATGCTAGACAGCATTCAGCACATTTGGTTCAACAAACATTTACGAGCAGCAGCTAAACAAAAAGTTCGTACCTGTATGATATGTTGTCAGTTTAATCCAGGAAAGAGTGTTCCCGTAGAGCAGGGTGGATTTCAGCCTCCTGACCATCCTTTTGAAGTCCTCCAGATGGATTATATTCAGATGGAACGTTGTCGAGGATTCAAATATGTTCTCGTAGTTGTCTGCGCTCTCTCCCGTTGGACAGAGGCGTATCCCGTATCAGATTACACTGCCCCGACTACTGCCAAGCAGCTAGTTCGAGAATTCTTCCCACGGTACGGTTTACCACGTGTTGTATATTCAGATAACGGCCAGCCTTTCTCATCCGAATTAATGAAACATGTCTCGCTTTTGTTGGGATATCAGTGGAAATTCCACTGTGTCCGACACCCCGAGGCAGCAGGTCTCGTGGAACGACATAATCAACTTTTAAAAATCAGACTGTCTAAAATATGTCAGGAAAAAGGTGTGGACTGGATAGTAGCTTTACCAGTTGCGCTATTTTACATGAGGATGGTAGCACACTCTCGAACAGGGCTATCACCTTATGAGGTGATCTTTGGTAGACCACCGAATATGTGGGGGACGCCTATACCCCGTAAAATAACTGATGTTGACTGTAATATGCTGACAGATTACCTGGCTTCCTTGATGTCTGCACTACAATCTTGTCGTTCACAGGTAGTCGCAGCTTTTCCCGACAACACCGAGGTGAAACCTCATGATGTAATTCCCGGCGATTATGTTCTCGTCAGGAATTTTGATCGGAAAACCCAACTGGAGCCAAGGTGGAGGCTTCCTGAGTTGGTCCTGCTGACAACCAGAACAGCTGTGAAGATCGAAGGGAGAAAAGGCTGGGTGCATTCCAGCCATATAAAGAAATTTCATGGACTTCCTCCTGACACAAACAGTACTCCTCGTGTGTCTTCCCCCATTGACTCAAAGCTACCTTTGGCTGAAGCCAGTAGCACCGAACTCTATAAGCAGAAACTCAGGTCCAGATCCAAACTGTCGGACGATTTGATTGTTTAAGTCCTCTCCAAGGTGAAGCGGTTGAATCTGTCCCGACATGTATCCCTTAGGTCTGAATGATGTAGAGTCCAGAATCATAATAAAACGACATGCTTATTGTAAATTACTGCGTAGCCACTGTATTGTGACTTTATTAATTTTGTTTTCCTTGAGTTTTTTAATAGTTACTGCAAGCATATTGTTGCATATGTATTATCCTGTTTCTAAACGTGCTTTCAATATAACTGATGAACATTCTTTTAGTGAATTACCCCCACATGAGTTGTCCTATAGACTTGCGCTGCGTAACAACACCTTCATTAGTATGTTACATCATTCCCATCAGACTAGTAATGCCACCAATTGTTGGGTGTGTGGCCGACTCCCTCCCTATCAGAATAACAAAGGAGTTCTGCCTTTCTTTCCACATCCGTTCACACACAATGGCTCCTGTGGAGCATGGTTTAGTTTATTAAATTCCATAGACCCAGACACAGCAGTTTATCAACAACATTGGATATGGGGAAATCTGAATCTAGTTTTATTCAAAGTCTGTCACCCTAATAAGGAGGGTCACCCCAGTAGAACAGGAACTGATTTAGAAAATGAAGTGTATAAATTAGGTAATTTTACGCCTAATCTTATGATTTTGAATGTCAAAACCGAAGTTGAACTAATTCTGCCCACTATGTCAGTATTTCCAGTTAAGGGTGAATTATGTGTAAGAAAAGTTGGTTCCATACACATGGGCCATAGCCAATGCGTTACTACAGTAGAATATAGTGATCAAGGTAAATCTTCATTTAGAGCTTCTCGCCATTCTTACTTTATATGTGGTCAGACTGCATATATGCGTCTGCCTCTAGATTGGGATGGTACCTGTTACATAGCATTCCTTTTGCCACCTGTTTTTCTAGCTCCCCCTGATTATTATCGAAATGTTCATTTAGTACACAATAGAGAGCGAAGAGATCTCCCAGTTGTCGATTATACTGAGACGGCATGGGACAAGTATGTAGATTTCAATAAAGGTATCTTTCCCTATATAGGTACAATATCAAATAGTAAGCTGATACGCAGACTAACCAAGACTCTTGAAGCTGTAGTAAACGAGACTATAGCCGCCCTAGGCAATCTGACAGAAGAACAATCAGTGATGAGAATTGTTGTTCTCCAGAATCGTCTTGTCCTTGACGTCATCCTGGCCGATAGGGGCGGAGCTTGCAGGGTCATCGGATCCAGCTGCTGCATATTTATACCAGAAAATTCGCCATCTGTATATAAAGCTATAACACGCCTTCATAAGATTGTGAGCCAGATACACGAGAATCCAGGCACTTGGACGTGGTCCGGGTGGTTTTGGAGTGTGATATCAGCCTGGGGATGGAGAGTTCTATCCTTCCTAGGTATTGGCCTTCTTATGCTTTTCAGTTGTTGTTTATGCCTGCAATGTGGACCAGCGATTTGTGGTCTGTGTGCCACATCATGCATTCCATATCACAGTTCTCGTTCAAAACACCGGAAGAAGAAGGAAGAAGAAATGATGCTCCATGAGCAAATCGATGGAATGATGAAGATTGATATCTCTTAAAGGGCAAGTAGGGGACAAGGAGGGAATGTGGAAATGTGGATTTTCCTGATCAGTTATGTCCCCTATCTTGGACCCCAACGGTTCTATATGCATGTTACAAATACATGTATGTTCCCTCCAGTTCCAGTTTCTAAGAACGCAAATATATGTGTGTCTACCGTCGACATGTTCTCTGTCAGATCCGCCATCAATGGGCTGGATATTCGATTCCTAAGTATGAAAGGCCACCGACTTTATATGGCTAAGTTACTCCATTTTTACAGTTCAGGCAAGTAGGCCCGATTCTGTCCTCAAAGCTTTTCCCTGCTCTCTGTCTCTGACAGCTTCAGCTTGAGCTCGCATCTGTATCCATGAACTTTGTCCTACTCCCTGTGCAGCTAACGGTGCCTGCCTCAGCCAGTTTTCGCCTGCCTGCCAAGAAGCTGTATTTCACCTTCGAATTATCTATTTTGCTCCTCAGCCGATGCATTCCTGTCTAGTAGTTTACGTAAACATTCTTCCAGCTACCAAGCAAAGGACTCAGCCTTTCCGTCCTCCTGCAAGTGATTCATAGCCCTGCTGCCATGGAAAGTTTTCTGCCTCTCGCATCTCATATAGACACTTAGGCGTTTGTGCACGCACACAGTCAGTATAGACTAGATTCTGTCCGAGAGTCCTTCCTTGTGGATAACATAGTTCTTTAAACATAGGATGTTAGATATGATTTGGGATTAAGTTGACTTGACCCCCCAGACTTCTCGTCTCCACATGTAGAGCTAAATGTCAAGTCCCTTCACCCCCTAGTTGCACGTCACTCACACGTCATGCTGCTGCGCGCGCATCTATGCCAAGTATTATCTTATAGATCCACCTATGTCTGATAATCCTAACCAATCATGTTTCTTTTATTCCTTATTACGCCTAGTTTCGATTACGTACCTGTTATGTCACTTTTCTTATCAAATGTTACGCCTTCTACATTCGTTTCATTGTAATGTACTTATTATAAAAATGCATGTCTGTCAATAAAGTATTGTACTTCACTTCCTGAACCCTCGTGGTGACGGAACCTGAAGGCCGCGACTCGAGTCGGCCATTTTGAGTGGAATAAAGCCCATTTAGAAAACCTCTTATACCACGGATTCTGCCTCTTGTTATTTTGAGCTATTTTACTTTATTTTAAGATTCCGTATGAAATTCAGTCCGGTAAAGAAGATTTTATTTACCACAGAGGGGCCATGTATATGTTAAATAGCTGAGAGAGGAGCCCTGTGGTACGTCTGATGTAATAGGACATTCGGAGGAGAGAAATGTTCCTAGGGCCACTGACTGTCTACGATTAGTAAGAAAGGATATAATCCAGGCCAATGCTGTGTTTGAAATGCCGCTATTCTTTAACCCTGCAAGGAGGATGCCATGTGAGATGGTGTCAAATGCGGCTGACAGATCGAGTAAAATCGGAACTGCTTTCCTGCCTTTGTCTGCAGTAGATTTTAATGTGTCAACTATTTCCAATAGCGCAGATTCCGTTGAGTGCTTAGGGCGGAAGCCTGATTGACGTGGATGAAGGATCTTAGCAGTTTCGAGAAAGTTTGATAATTCTCTGTTAACCAGTGTCTCGGTGATTTTACCCAATGTGGGTAGCAACGTTATTGGTTGGAGGTTTGAGGAGTCTATATATTTTTTTTTCCAGTGGTTTAACTATGGCCAGTTTCCACTCATCTGGGACGGTGCCTGTAGTTAACGAGGAGTCGACTATCTGGTTGCTCACCGGATTAACGATGTTTATATTGATGGAGGACCATGGGTGGGCAAGCATCGAGAGGGGAGGCCGATTTGCAGGCAGCAATTGCTTCACGTGTCTGTTCGAGTGAGACTATTCCAAAGGCATGGAATGAGGGACCAGTGTGAGGCAGGTCAAGCTCTAAGTCAAGCTATAAGTCAAAGTTCTGCGTAGGGATTGTAGTAAAATCTTTTTGTATATTACGGATGTTTCCTCGAAGAAGACCGAGATCTGGTCACATAAGGTCTGTGCTGGAGGGGAGGGGGGGGGGGGGGGGGATTTCTCTATCCAATGTTTTAGGGACGTGAAGGACTTCATAATTGAAAAAATTGTTTTCTGATCATGGAGTGCCTCAAAAATTTTGAGTAGTACTTTATTAGCTGATTTAATGCTTGGGTGGTATTGTTTCCTGCTTAATTTAAAAGCGTTTTGGTCTGCTGGGTCAAAAGCTCTTCTCCACTTGCGTTACAGTTGTTGACACTGGAAATATAGTTGAGCTAAGGTGGGCGCATACCAAGGAGCTTGGTGGGTTTTGGCTTTACGCTTATTATTAGGTTGTCCCAGTGGAGCTAACTCATCACTTATTGAAGTTATCCAGTTATGAAAGAGTTGTGTGTCTTCCAGCATATCACCAGTTAGAGTAGGCGTGGAAGCATGAGCAAAATTAGGCAGCTTTGGGTTAATAACCAATTGAGCCCACTTGCGCCTTGGGTGAGGGGAGAGTATTTGCTTAGGGGGGTGTTTAGCAACTGGCATCTTAATGCTAAGGGGGATACATTTGTGTTCTGACCATATTTGAGAAATGGGGGCGTCGACGATTAGGGAGGTGGAGTTAGAACAGACTCCATCTAACGTGTGTCCTGCCTGGTGTGTAGGAGTAATGACTAATTGGTGGATTCCGAGCGATACTATGATCGTAAGAAAATTTTCCACTCCTGGCTAATTTCGGTTTTGGTTTCTGGTTTCTGTTATGTTTAAGGAAGGAAGGTAGTTATGTGTTAAGGGGGGGGTGGTGGAGGACACTGCACGGATGTATTTTTGTTCTTGAATGAAAGGAAGGAGATGTGAGGCATCTGTGTTTGTCTGACTGCTGAAGTGGATGCTTAGATTATACCCTAGCCATTATGCTTGTGTAGGAACGTTGTCATCTGGAGTATCTCAGTGCCATGGTACGACTGGCCAGGGCAGCTGGCAGAGCTGATGAAACACTAGGCTGAGCAAGGTGTGCGACCCTGTTCCTGATGGTGGCTTTATTTTGCCTTCTACTTATCCATCTACTACTAGAAGTGTTAACTTGTATCTAATACAGAAACTAAACAGAACTAGCAGTTTCCATCGTGTTTCTACAGCGTGCAGCTTCTTATGTGTGTTACAACAACCACGTCACTAGTCAGGAGGCCCTTCATCCTTAATGCATGAAAGAGTAGCATTTGTTTTTACTTTAAATAATTTAAAGCACCATATACGCCCAAACACATTGCAGCAGTGTACAATAAAACACTTTGAAAGATAATGAAATACTAAACTTTGAAGGGATGTAGTGTAGTCATAAAAAATAGCTGAATAATAAATGGTAAAATAACAGGTAAACCCCAAGGATTAAGGAACTCTAGTACTTCGAAGACACACTGATAGCTGTAGGGGAGTGGGGTACCCAGCTTTTCCCCTTTACTTTTAACAGCAGGTTTATATTCATATTTTTTAGATAAAACTTGTAAGTCAAAAAAAATTTGACAAACCGAATTGTGAATAAATACAGGAGGGAGAGTTTCTGAAGAGTTTGGAAAGACAGATCGGTAAACTGGGGCAGCCTGGTAGGGGGTGATAATTTGAGGACAGAGGTGTGCAAACCCTACTCTAAACTATTCCAGGAAACATGGGTGTGCAGTTCCTATTGCCCGACACCCAGGACATATTGCTTGGAGTCAAGGTCATCACATTCTCATGTTTATTTTGTCAACAGGACAAGGATGCCCAACCCCCCAGCTGCACCTACCCTTTGATTGTCATTTTACATTCCCAAAGTGTGGATCTTTGAAAATTTGGTTGAAGGCAAGTCTTTAATCTAGATGTAAAAATTGTTAAAACTTGTATACATGGTGGTAATAGCCCATAAAACATATAAAAAGAAAATACTTTTCAGAAAACACAACAATATACTGTGTGCAAAATACGTAATATATCAGCAGGGTTATATAAAATAATAACTTATCAATTAAAAAGGTGGCTCCCATCGTTTGCAATGTAGCCATACAGAAAAAGTTGTAATCTTATGTAACCCTGCTGATATTGTGTGTATTTTGCACACTTAAAACAATAGCTATTTTTTTTAAACATATATTCTTTTATACGTTTTATGGGTTATTAAACCGAAAATAAACATTTTTTATATGCTTTATTAATACTAAAGTCTTTACTATTTGGGAGAGTGGTTTAAGGAAATACAGGGAGCTGTACACTCAACTTGCATTACTGAGAGCGTTTTCGGTTTAGAAACGAGTACACGTTTGTGAAATGTAACAAATTGAGGCTACTTCTAATGCTCCCAGAATGGGCCCTGATGACATGGGAATTTATGCAGATTCATGAAAGCAACATTTCAAAATGTGCACAAAGGAAATGCTCAACTTTAAAAAAAGGTTTTGTAAACGATTGTATAACTTTAAATACTATTTCTCGGAGTAAATAAAACATGTTTGATGCAAGCCAATATTTTAAAAAAAAGTTAATAATGGAAAATTGGTGTAAAACCATTATGGTCAACACGAACAGGTTAGTGGCCCAATTCGTAAAGAAAATGATAAAAGTTCACTTGTAGGCTTAGGTCCTTATACTAGTGCATATTTACGACCTTTAGGAATTCAGATGAGTTTACAGAAGCATGGAAACCATACTGTTGGCAAACGTTTCTAATTTTCAACTAGGCAAATATACACAATAAACTTTGCTAACGTGAAAACATTTGGGGGCATATCATCAAGGCGCTGCGATAAAATTATCGCCGCTTTAGCGTCCGTTTTTGGGCGAAGAGCGGCGATAATTTTATCGCACTATCAGCATGTTCCTATGCCTCTGCGCCGGTTTCCCTAACGCCCACCTTTGCAACGCCAATGATATGCAAAGTGGGCGTACCCTGCTTAACTAACGTGGAGACTGTCGCTAACAGATATTACCGCTAACCTGTGTAGTGATGGGAAAAGTATCGCTAACCGCGCTTATTGCAGGTTTGCTTACGCCTGCTTTTGAACTGACTAAGCCATTATAGTCTATGGGTGGTGGATCATAATGATGAGACCACCCTGCCCTATCAACGCATCGCCTAGCACTGTGCGATTATCGCTGGATTTCCAGCAAATATCGCACATTTTGCAGCTATCGCTGGATTTATTATCGCATTGGAGATAAGCGTTGCGGATAGCGCGCTATCTCTGCGATAAAATCCAGCAATAGCCGGCGATAAGTACCCTTGCGCTAAGCGTGCTTAGCGACAATTATCGCCGGCTGTTGTTGATATGCCCCTTGCTAACTGACTGCATATTCACTTTCCACAACCCCTTTTTATCCACACTAGAATGCGTTTCACAGAAGTAAATTCCAACTTTCCAGTGAGGAACGAGGAATGTTGTGGGTGTTCACAAATTCACAAAGCATTCCACCCCCAGAACTAATGCTTTCTGCCTATTTATTGCCACTATATGCAGGTGGTTTTTGGAAACGTGGCACAATCACAACCTTCCCGACTCAAAACCATAATACAAGATCCCTCGCATAATTAAAGGGGATATTATCAGAGTCTTGATATATACACACACGTTAGCCCTCCTGATTCAGAAGAGACACCACCAGTTCCAATGCTAGTCTCCCGTCTTTCGATTCCTGCATGCAAAAAAGTTTCCTCAACCTGCTTCTGCCGACAGGTCTTATGACTCGGAGTATGAACTCCCAGTAACCAGCTCCTGCAGGCCAGTGCAAAGCATTTTGTAACGCTCTCTCTACCTGCTATATAGAGCTTTCTCCGTGCTCCTGACAGGTAAGAAAAAAATACACATTTCCATTTCTGATATCCAAAGTTGCAGCAGCACACTTTCAAGCCACATCCATGACAATAGACCTGATTTGTACCTCAATATAAGTCAATGGAAGAAATACATTTGAAAGGAATCAAAGCCCTAATTTAGATTTAGGACCTAATTATTCAGTTTTATCTGTCATGTGCCCACACGCTGTGAAATATTATGTAAAGACAGAAAAACAGTATAATGCTGTTTAAACGTGCATGTTAAAGTTGCACCATTGTATCTGGAAAGAACCTACAGCCTGCTTTCAAAAAAAGGTCTCAATGCGGTTTGGTTTAAGTGTTTTTTCCTCTTCATTGTATTCGAGCTGAGAACGTCCTGCCTAGGATATGTAACAGGAAATTCAGAGCAGCAAGAATGTTTTCCATTGTAGTCTGTTAGTTTGGCATGAGAAGTCACAAACAGGAAAGAACTGTTCTTTAAATAAATGTATGTAATCTGGGTGGGACATAACGGAGAAGGAGGAAGCTTTTTCTATTGTGAACATTGTATTAAATATGGATCTAGGCCAAAATTAGTATTATAAGAAGTAGACCCGAAGTGTATGTTAGTTGAGACTGACTTGTGCTCCGCTCATAGAACATCACTCTCCCAGCTGAATTAGCCTGGCAAGCACAATAAACCTTTTTGTACTCCCTTTTGTTGCAGATGTGGTGATTTAAATGATTTGCACTGCTTAAAAGATTTTTTCACGACATCGTTGCAGAGCCTGCCAAGAGATCCCCTTTGCTCCTGCCTGCTGCTGGCGAGGTTCCCCTTCGGACAACTAATTTAGTCGTGCACAATTTGAGGAGGATGACAGGCGCCCATTGATACGAAAGATCTGTTTTTTGGACAACAAGGGTACCGGTCTGGGGGACATCTGCAGCGGCCAGATAAGGTAGGAAAAAAGGAAGATTGTCGAATCCTTGTGTATTGAGCCACAACTGTTACAAACGGAGATGTGTATTTAGTTAATCCTGGCAGACCTTTGTTTAGGAATCTTCAGAGAGGAAGACAGAGAGAGAGAATTAAATGTGTTTTGTTGATCCTGACAGACCTTTTGTTGAGGAATCGTCAGAGAAATCGAGGTTTATTTAGTTAAACTTGGCAGACTGTTTTTCTTTCCCTTTGGGAATTATTAGAGAAATAGGAATTATTTAAAAGGTTTATCCTGACAGTTTGAATTAGGAAAACGTCAGAGAAAGAGGAAAAGTTGACATTTTGTATTTATATGTTATGTGAGTTGTTTTTGTAAATATATATGTATATATTAATATAATGTAGATTTGTGATTGTTCTATCATGTGTAATAGATTATGAGATCTCTTGCATTATCAAAGGTACCAACTGTATTTTTAGTGTGAACTACATTAGGACAGTAGCTTTTAAGAATAGTAAAAGTTTTGGGTAGATTAAAAGGACAATTTTTAAGGTCATGCCTTTCTTCAAGAAATCTTCCAAGGGGAGGCAGGGCGACAAAGGGTCTCCTTTAGGCCATATGATTTCCACATTTCCAGGAGACTCTGACAGAATAAAAAGACATTGTCAGGAATGGGCAGAAGGCACAGAGACTTCCCTGGTTCCATGGCCACCAGATGGCTCTTTTGATAATACAGTGACAGCTCATGTAATATCATATATCTTAGGAGCATATAAAGGAGACAAGAGAACAAAAAGATTAGTATCATTGGACAAGTGGAAGATAATCAGTCAGGATTCCCATGTAGAAGCCACAGCACCACCCCGACATATTTTGAAATAATTAAAGGGCCCTTATGCCATCAGGGTATGTATACATCATTGTCAGTGGAAGATAAGGAATCCACTACCTCAATAGACTCAGTGGACACTGATATTCAAACTTTTGGCTATAACGATCCGATATTAATTCCTTTGACTGACATAAACAAAGTTACACCAAAGGTTGATGACTTATTAAAAATGGGGGAGGTTGATTTTGCACAAACAATTAATAAAGACCCTCTTAAACCTGAAAAAGTATATGAGGGAACAGTGTCCTTAACAGGAGACATTTCAGTAAAATTAAGACAAGACAACAATGGAAAATTGTTGGAACAAAAGTCAAAAGATATATTAGAATGGGCTAGCAAGATTCCTCAAAACTTAAGTGAGGGAAATTGATATTATACTAGCTCCCCACAGGTGAAGTTTGATTTAGGGGCACGATCAAAAATATATCAGGAAGAGGATAAGGGTTATCGTGCCATGACCACCACTGTAAAGGGAATACAGAATACAATTGAGAGATTAAGCGTTATTGCTGATGATTGTTCAAATATATATAATTCCATATCATTTAAACCAGATGCAAAGCCAGTTGTAAGGGACATAGGATACGATCTAGAAATCAAGAATGTAACAGGAGAGGATGAGAAAGATGAGGAAGAAATAAACTCAGTGGAGAGTGAAACTAGAAGAGTTCTTTACCGGGAATGCATGGAATTGTGGCAAGAGGCTGAGAACAGAAATGCTGAAATAAATAGAAGAAGATTAGAGGAACAAAGTGCTTTTAGAGAACAATTAAACGGAGAGCAGGTGTTTCCCAGTAGTACAACAAGGTCTGGGCGTCCATTTCGCGCAGAGGGTATGATAGAGTTAGGACAAAGTTCCCCTCCAGCTGAAGTAAGATCCCTTCATGTACGAAATATGCAGGGAATGACAAGTTTTATACAGAGAAAAGAAAGGAAAGGAACCAGTGACCAGCAACAGGCTGCCCGCAGAAGCTGGAACAAGATCACAGCCGACCAGCTCGCCACCTCCCTGAGCCAGCACCCTCCTGCCAGCTCAGCGAACCCCAGCCAGGCCGCCGACAACCTCACGAAGTGGATCAGCAACTGCGCGGACGAGCTCGCCCCGCTGAGGACCCCGCCCAGCAGACCCGGCAGCAAGAAAGCCCCATGGTTCACCGACGAACTCAAGAGCTCCAAGAAGAACTGCCGAGCCCTCGAGAAAGTCTGGAGAAGGGAACCAACACCGGACAACATGACCACCTTCAAGCTTGCCACCCGGAAGCACCACCAGCTGATTCGCGCCGCCAAGAAAACTGCATTCAAGGACCGGCTGGACAACAACGCACACAACTGCAAGGAACTCTTCAACATCGTGAAAGAGCTATCCAACCCCAGCGCAGGAAACAACGACATCACCCCATCGCAAGACCTCTGCAACTCCCTCGCCTCATACTTCCACAACAAGATCGCGGACATACACAACAGCTTCAACAACCAACCAACGCACACCACGACCGAACAACCACCCCCCACCACCACCCTCCACGCCTGGACTCCGATCAACACCGAAGACACCATCCGCACGATGAACTCCATCCACTCCGGATCCCCGACCGACCCCTGCCCTCACCACGTCTTCAACAAGGCCGACGCTGTCATCGCACCCCACCTGCGAGACATCATCAACACATCCTTCGACACCGCCACCTTCCCTGAGAGCTGGAAGCACGCCGAACTCAGCGCTCTACTCAAGAAACCCACAGCGGACCCCACTGAACTCAAGAATTACCGCCCCATCTCGCTCCTCCCGTTTCCAGCCAAAGTCATCGAGAAGACCGTCAACAAGCAGCTGGCCGCCTTCCTTGAGACGAATGGATCCCTCGACCCCACACAGTCTGGCTTCCGAGCCAACCACAGCACCGAGACCGCCCTCATCGCCGCCACCGATGACATCCGAGCCCTGATGGACAACGGAGAAACAGCGGCCCTCATCCTCCTAGACCTCTCCGCGGCATTCGACACTGTCTGCCACCGCACCCTAGTACAGCGCCTCAGCAACGTCGGAATCCAGGAGAAGGCTCTGGAATGGATCATCTCCTTCCTCGACGGAAGAACGCAGAGAGTTCGCCTACCACCGTACAAGTCAGAGGCCACCGAAGTCATCTGCGGCGTCCCTCAAGGATCCTCGCTGAGCCCCACCCTCTTCAACGTCTACATGAGCCCCCTCGCGGCCATCGCACACCAACACAACCTCAGCATAATCTCCTACGCCGACGACACCCAGCTGATCCTCTCCCTGACCAACGACCCCGCCGCCGCCAGAGCCAACCTGCACGAAGGGATGAAAGAGGTAGCCGAGTGGATGACGACCAGCCGCTTGAAACTGAACTCAGACAAGACGGAGGTCCTCATCCTGGGCTCTTCAACCTCCGCCTGGGACGACTCCTGGTGGCCTCCCGCCCTGGGCACCGCACCCGAACCGACAGACCACGCACGCAACCTGGGCTTCATCCTGGACTCCTCCCTCTCCATGACCAGGCAAGTCAACAACGTCTCCTCGGCATGCTTCAACATCCTACGCATGCTACGGAAGATCTTCTGGTGGATCCCCACCGAGACCAGGAAGACCGTCACCCAGGCCCTCGTCACTAGTCGACTGGACTACGGCAACGCCCTCTACGCCGGTACCACCGCCAAGCTCCAGAAGAGACTCCAGCGGATCCAGAACGCCTCAGCCAGACTCATCCTCGACATCCCACGAACCAGCCACATCTCCGGACATCTGAGAGACCTGCATTGGCTCCCCGTCAACAAAAGAATCACCTTCCGCCTCCTCACCCACGCACACAAAGCCCTACACGACCAAGGCCCGAGCTACCTCAACAACCGAATCAACTTCTACGCTCCCACCTCCGATCAGCCAACCACGCCCTCGCCGCCGTCCCCCGCATCCGAAGAGCGACTACAGGAGGAAGGTCCTTCTCCTACCTGGCCGCCAAGACCTGGAACCCCCTCCCGACCGACCTGCGCCTGACCCAAGACCACCTCTCCTTCAGGAAGAAGCTGAAAACCTGGCTGTTCGAGCAGTAGCGGCACCCCCCTCCCCCCCAGCGCCTTGAGACCCTACGGGTGAGTAGTGCGCTATATAAATGTCTTTGATTGATTGATTGATTGACTTGACACCCAATGAAATAGTAGCAAAGGGAGAAAATAGCTGGTATTATCTTGTCCCATTTACTAATAACCTTGCAGGATGGACAGCAGGCATGGTGCCACAGATGAAAGTGTGGCCAAGAGCAGGATCCTTTGACCCTGAATTGATAAATATGGCTGATTTATGTATTTTTCAAGGTTATGGGGATCCAGAGTGGGATTATGATTACATGGAACAAAGTCTGTGTGTGTGGAAGAAATATGCACTAAGGTCTGACACACCTTATGAGGGACATGGTGACAGGAATACCGCTGTAATGCAGATACCACTGGTGTATAAGACACAGGGAGCACAGCCTGTCTATGTTCCATGGCAACACATGGATAAAGAAAATCTAAAATAGGCCTGCCTCCATTACATGAAGGAGCAGGGAAATGGATGAAAGCATTTGAAAATGCAACAGCTGGGATTCCTTTAGCTCTTGGGGATGTAAAGAGCCTTTTGAGCTCCATAGTAGGGGATGAGGTGGAAATTATAATGAGAAGTGCAGAGATACAAGGAGTAACTATTACTAAAGGAAAACATGATGGGTCTGCTTTTGGAGTTGTGCGCTCTAGAGTGTGGACTGAATTAAGGAATAGGTACCCAGACCGACCAGATTTTGAGGCATTGATGACACAAACTATGTCTCCAGGACAGTCCTGTGCAGACTACATAACAATGATGAAGAAAGAGTGGGAAGCAGATGTAGGACCTGTAGACATGGGAGGTAGTTGCAGATTATTCTACAATGTTTTAAAACAGGGGCTACCAGGAGATATACAAGACCATTTAGATCAGATTGTGGCTTTAGATGTAAAACCCTGGGCAGAAATACAAGCACATATTATACATTTTTGTAGAAAAAAGGAGGAAAAGGAAAGGAGGAATAAAGATCAAAGTGACAGAGCCCAAGCTAAACTGGTGACACAAAAGATACAGAGAAATGAGAAGGAAAAGACAGGAAAATAAATGACTGTGCAGGTTCCTGTTGCAAACAGGGAGCAAGGAAGGGGTCAAAAAGAGGGGAGACAGATGCAAGGAAGAAGACATTTTGAATGCCATTACTGCAGCAATATTGGACATTTTATTGCTGAATGCCGCTTTAAGAAGAGTGATGAAGCGCAGGGAGTGATAGGAATAGGGAGAGGAAGGGGGAAGACAAAATGTGAACACGTCAGGGCCAGCGCCACAATATGGTCCTCATCAGTATGCCCCCTATCCTCAACAACAAATAACTCCACTACCACAGGTTTATATGCCACAACAGCAATTTGCTAACGTACCTATTCAAGGGGCACCAGCACCTGTTGTGCAGGCAGGAGGCCAGCATCAGGATCAGACTACTGCACTGGTGAGCACAGGGAGTCAAGGACAAGGGGGGAGTGATTGTTCAAGGACGAAACCCATTTTATCATACAGCCCGATGGGACACACCAGGGAATCCCAATAGTACTGTGGTAGCTAGGACTATAGACCCAGAGGAAGAACCAGTGGTAGAAATGATTATAATGGGAAGGAGGTATGCTTTTTTGGTTGATACAGGGGCAACAAAATCTTGCCTCTCAGAAGGAAATGTTCCATTGTCCTCTGCCACCATGGATACGCAGGGCTTCTCTGGTGAAGTACAGCGCATTCCTTACACAACACATGTGCCCATAGAGGTGGCAGGAGTGCGAACGCAGGAGCGTTTCCTTTATTCTCCAAATTCACCAACAAATTTATTAGGAAGGGATATCATGTCTAAATTAAATATGACAATAAGATTTTCCTCTGATGGGTCCATGACATGTGAAATACCAGGGCAAGCGAAATGTGGGATATATTTACTAAGAAATCCAGAGGAAAATGTGGTTGGAAGGGCAGAGCCAGTGCATTATAAATTGCTAGCAGATGCAGTACTTACGGTTCTGAAGACAGAGGAAATACTTTTAGGGAGATGGATGGAATTACCACCAAGATTAATTTTTAGGAGACAAGCTGGTGGTGATGAACTAAGACAGGTGAAAAACCCTTTATCTTGAGTGCATGGAAATATCCAGAAGGTGGGGCGCTCTGGTGGCATCAGATAATGATGGAGGAATTTGGAAGGTCCTGATTTTTCTTATGCCTGGTCTGAGACCGCAGGATATTTCTGATTCAGAACTCTTTTCAGGCGATCCCACCAGGACTGAGATAGTTTATACACATACTGCACCCTTGTTAGTAAGTGTTTACCGTGCACAGACCACGTTACCAGTTGTGCCATCCCCCTCCAATGATATTGAAGCACTTGCAGCAGTCCCACCTTGTCTCTGGACATCAGCTCCAGATGAGGTAGGACTGATACTATCTGCAGAACCATTTAAGATAAAGTTGAAGCCAGGTGCACAATTGCCACGTGTAAAACAGTATCCACTGTCTAAAGAAGCAAAAGAAGGTATTAGAGGGACAATACAAAGACTGAAGGATCAGGGAGTCCTGTATTCCTGTCCATCACCTTGTAACACAGCAATTTATCCTGTGAAAAAATCTACAGGTAATACTTGGGAGGATGGTTCTGGATTTTCGCTCCCTTAATGCCATAGTATTAGCAGAGTACCCCATAGTGCCAGACCCATCTGTGATATTGACTAAAATACCAAGTAACAGCAAATGGTTTTCTGTGGTGGATTTAAAGAATTCTTCTTTTAGCACACCTTTACATCCTGACAGTCATTATTTGACAGCCTTCAGTTTTGATGGTGAACAAATCCAGTACTCTAGAATCACACAAGGCTATTGTGAGTCTCCATCTGTGTTTAATAGAGTATTGAGAGATGATTTGTTAAATTTCCAGTCAGACAGTACAGTTTTGCAATATGTAGACGATTTATTAATATGCAGTAAAACAGAATCTGAATGTGTTCTGGACACTGTCAATCTCCTAACGCTACTTGCTACTAAGGGATACAAAGTGGACAGGAAAAAATTGTGCAAAAAGAAGTGCTGTATTTGGGCCAAGTGTTGTCCGCAGATGGCAAAAAGATAGCAGGTTCTAGAATACAAACTATACGTGATCAGCCTCAGCCCAAGACAGTAAAAGACATGCAAAAATTTCTAGGACTTTGTAATTTTGTACATCAGTGGGTATTTGATTATGCTACCATCATAAAACCACTATTATATGCAATGAAGCAAGCTAAATCTGACAACACAGGCATACAGTGGAGCGATGACAGTATAAGTGCATTTCAGACATTGAAAGAAGCAATTGCTTCAGCCCCAGTGCTAGCAAATCCAGACTCTACAAAGAGATTTTTTCTGTTTTCGGCTGCCACAGAGGATTCCATGATATCAGTCCTTACTCAAAAATACCCACTGGCTCATAAACCCGTCGCCTATTTTAGTGGACTATTAGATCCAGTAATGAAAGGTCATTTTCCTTGTGAGCGAGCGCTTGCAGCAGCAGCAGCTTTTGCAATCGAAAAGAGTAGTACTATTACAGCAGGATGCACTGTAACATTGTATGTTGAGCACTCTCCATTTGCTGTGCTGCAGAAAAGTAAAAGTACACTGACCACTCAAAGAGCAACAGGTTATGAAGTAATACTGTCAAACCCTTCTATCTGCATTGAGCGAGTACACTCAGTCAATCCAGCAACTTTTTTAGTGCACCCACTAGAACCCGCTGATCATGACTGTAGTGCAACATTGGAGGAGGACGATCACCTGGCACATGAAGACCCCTTGTCTGATGGCCGACAATTGTTTATTGATGGTTCCTCATGGATAGACCAGGAGACAGGTAAAAGACATACAGGTGAAGCTGCTGTTGAGGCTATTGGTACACCTGGAATGGAATGGAAAAACGGAATGGAAAAACATTTATAGAGCGCATGGCTACCCGGAAGCATCCCAGCGCTAGTACCGACAGTAAGAGGAGGAAGCCAGACTAAGGAAAGAGATAAGTTTTTATTTGTTTCCGAAAGGACATGTGGTCAGAGGTGGTACGAAGATGGAAAGGCAAGCCATTCCAGAGTTTAGAAGCATTGTAGGAAAAAAGCCTACCACCACTTCTGGCTCTCTTAATCCTGGGGACCTCAATCAGATGCAAATCATCTGATCTGAGTCTCCGCTTGTCTTTGTAAGGGCGGATCAAAGTGGAGAAAGATGGAGGGCCAATTCCCTGCAAAGTTTTGTGCACTAAACATAGGGATTTGAATTTGATTCGTTCCTGAACCGGCAGCCAATGAAGGGCTTGCAGAGCCGGTTCCGCTGACAGTCTATTCGGAACTCTTAATAAAAGTCTTGCTGCACTATTCTGTACAGATTGTAGTTTCTTGATTGCTGAGAGGGGGGAGCCCAGGTACAGGGAGTTCCCATAGTCTATCCTAGAAAGAATTAATGACTGAATCATTACTTTCTTAGCCAAAGAAGGGAGAAGAGGTAGAACTTTTCGGGCCATTTTGAGTAGGCCATAGCAGAGGGCTGCTGTTTTCCTAGCTTGCGTTTTTAGGCTAAGGTCCTGATCCAGCCACACCCCCAAGCTCTTAATTTCTGATTTTGGCGTAGGGGCTGGACCCATGCATAGTGGCCATAGCTGGGTGGGAGTGTAGTGAAGGGAGTTACCCAAAATCATAATCTCGTTTTTTTCACCGTTGAGCCTAAGTTGTGAATCATCCATCCAGCTTGAGATGTCTTTCAAGCAGGAATGGATGATGTGGAATTCTTGATTAGTTTGGGTTAGTCCGACCACTAGCTGGGTATCATCAGCGTAGGTAATAATGCGGATGCCATAGGGTTCTATCTTAGCTGCCAGGGGAGACATATACACGTTAAACAACGTCGGGCTAAGAGAGGAGCCCTGAGGCACCCCGTTTGGCAGATGTATGGATTTGGAAACCACATTGTCATTGAAAACTTGGAAGGTTCTGTCCTCTAAAAAGGAGGATAACCAGTGGAGTGCTGTGCCCTTGATACCAATATTCCTGAGCCGCTGGATCAAAGTACGGTGGTTCACCGTATCAAAGGCGGCGCTCAGGTCAAGGAGTATAATGGCAGCTGACCCTCCAGAGTCCAAGATCTTTCTGCTTTCTTCCATCACTGCCAGAAGCGCCGTCTCAGTACCTTGGCGAGGGCGAAAGCCAGTCTGGGAGGGATGGAGGAGACCATGCTCCTCAAGAAACCCTGAAAGAGCTCCATTAACGAGTTTTTCAGTGATTTTACTAATGGCTGGAAGAAGAGATATGGGGCGATAGTTGCCTGAGTCAGTCAGATCCAGGTTAGGTTTCTTTAGGAGAGCTCTTACTCTTGCCTCTTTCCACTTAGGCGGAACTACTCCGGTGGTAAGTGAGGTGTTAATCAGACTTATTATGTGTGGGGCTATAATGGGAGTGACTAGCTTCAGTATATTCATAGGTGCGGGATCAGCTGGGGAACCGCTTTTAAGTGTGGTCCATAGGGAGTTAAAAGTTTCCTGAGTTATCAAAGGAAGGTCTTTCAGAATAAGATCTGTTTGAGGGTCCAAGTAGGTGTGGAGGAGAGAGTCTTCCTCTGTCTTAGCAGGAAGAGATTTCACAATGAGCTGGACTTTATTGCTAAAGTATTTGGCGAGTTTGTTACAATGTTCGCCTGTAATATCGGGGGCTCCTCTAAGTGGAGGGGCTTTAAGGAGATTCTTTATAATCTTGAAAGTTTCTCTAGAGGAGTTGGGTGCTGCTAAAATTTAGTTTTCGTAGTATAAGGCTTGGGTTTTCCTTAGTTCTTTTTTATAGGTACAGATAGATAATCTGTATTCCTGTTTCTTTAATGGTAGGAAGTCTTTCCTCCATTGTCTTTCTTTGACTTTACATTGCTGTTTGAGAACACGTAGTTCTGGTGTGAACCATGGTGTGTCTCGTGTTCCTGCTGGCTTCTTAATCCTAGTTTTAGGAAGGACCGTATTAAGTGAGTTCTCTATCCAACAGAAAAAATCCTCATTAGCCTGAGCAGGACATAGGGATATGGTAGGTTTTTCCCTTTCTAATTCCTGAGACCATTTGTCCATGGAAAGCTTATTCCAGCGGCGTCCGTATGTCCAGGATGGTTGTATCTTGGGCCTAACTGTCTGAGGAGACTAAAGAAGTTTTATAAGGAAGTGGTCTGTCCAGGGTAACGGGGTGGATTCACTTGCCTTCAGATCAGATAGGTTAGAAAACACTACTGATTATACCTTACATACATTGCACCTCGTACCCTTGCCACCCCAAGGCTCAGCCCAAGTGGCTGAATTAAAAGCATCGATAACGGCCCTACAGGCTCGTCAGGGTCAGCCAGTTACAATATACACTGATTCAGCATATGTAGCTTCCACAGTTCACTCAGGGCTGAAGAGATGGGAAAGGCGAGGATTTCTTAAATCTGATGGGACACCAGTAGCGCACCAACATCTTTTAGCTGACCTTATTGCTGCATTACAAATACCATGTCAAGTAGCAGTGGTTAAGTGCCAGGCACATACAAAGGGAACAGATTTGGTGTCTAAGGGAAATGAAGCTGCTGATACCGCAGCAAAGGAAGCTAGTTTATATGCAATGAAAACATGCAGTATACACACTTTAGATGCAGATGATGAGGTTGAGATACAACACTATGAGAATATTTCTACGGAGGCATTATTAGACATTCAAAATGCAGCGCCACAACATGAGAATGAGCTTTGGAAATCAAGGGGGGGAGGGTGACTGGATTTCCAGATCTTTTTTATGGATCAGCAACTTCAGGTAAAGTTATAATGCCTCAGTCATTACTTATAACAGTCCTTCGACAACTTCATTTACCAACACACAATTCTAAAAGAGTAATGATGGATGAATTAAATAAAAGTTGGTTTATCCCTAATCTAGGACCATTAGTTGATGTATTTCTAGCTTCATGTCATGTGTGTTATCAGTACTCTAATAAAAGGTCACCAAACATGCTTTCATCCTCCATTCCAAGACCAATAGGTCCTTTCATAGAGTTACACATAAATTTTGTAGATACGATACAAAAACGTAATGGATATAGGTATTTGTTAGTAGTGGTGTGTCCATTTTCGCGATGGATTGAAGCAGGACCCTGCTCCAGGTGTGATGCTGACCAGGCAGCCAAATTCCTGGTGAGAGAGGTCATACCTAGGTGGGGAGTTCCAGCGGAAATACGCAGCGGTAATGGAAAACACTTTGCTAACACAGTATTTCAGCAAATTACTACACTATTAGGAGTGGAACACCAGTTTACCACCCAGAGAGTAATGGAATTAGACACTGAAAAAGAATTGGCTTTACTGCCTTCCCCTTGCTCTGTATGCATTGAGAAATGCCCCTTCAAAACATCATCATTTGACCCCTCACCAAGTCGTAACAGGTAGGCATTCTAATTTTTCTTTTAAACAAAATCAAATAATTCGTTCTGATACCAAGTCTACATCAGAAAGTGTTTGGCAAGAAATGAATGCATACATGTCTGCCTTAACAAAAGCTGTACAGGTTTATTCTAAACAGGTTCAGCTGCAACAGGACAACAGCACTGCACCACCCCTGCACTTGTCTACAGCCATCAGCATCGGTTCCTGGGTCTTTGTACGTAGCTTTGTGAGAACATGGAAGGATCCCAAGTTTCTAATCCCCTACCAAGTAACACAGAGCACGCCAACAGCAGTAAAAGTGGAGGGGATGCGGAACTGGGTGCAAGTAACGGACATTATTCCATTTTTGGCCTCACTCCCACAAGGAGTGGAGCAGGCAATGGTCCAAGAACAAATTATACAATGAGGAGACAGTTAAATGATATTTTTCATAGTATAATAATGAATTCAGTGGTTATGATTATTACTCTGATAATTTGCTATTGTATTATGTGTTATGTAGATGCAAAAGATCCCACCCACAGGGAAGAAGTATTACGCTTTCGTAGAGCTGTTTTCAATTAAACAGATATACGACCTCTGCATGATTCTCTACTTGATAACGTGGTACAAAAGCATGCATGATATAGGTACCAATACACAAAATGATAGTTATGTATGTTCTCTTATTCCCCATGCCATAGAAACACCACCTTCAGTGTATCCTAAAGAAGTGCCTGTTAATATGCCAAAGTGTTTATTGCATCTTTTCTTGTGTAGGATAAAAGCACAGTTACAGCCAACGCAAGTTAGTCCTATGACAGCCAGAGTTAATACAACCAGATTTGATGCAACCCCTGAAATTTTGACAGATAAAACAGAGATAATCAAAGAGATATCCAGAATGAAAGGAGCAGGGCAGAAATATAGCTATGCAAATTGGGAGGAAGCCGTATTGGAACGAGGCATTCTAGGGAGATCTAATCCACCATCCACCTGTAATAATTATTCTGCCAAACCACTGCCCCCAGATTGCGCAGCCAGGCCAGTATGAAGTATTGAAGCATCAGTATTTGCCAATAATAAATGGTTTACTGGAGCTAGGTTTTCATGTAGGGACATATCTTTATGGAATGGCACAGAAACAAAAAAGAATTTGAGATTTGATGATATAAAAGCATCATGTCAGCAAGTATGGGATGAAAACATACAGAGATATACATGGACTGGAACTAAAAGTCATCCTAAACTGGCTGTGAAACTAATGAGATTTTCTCTTTGCTTTCAGGGAAATGGGATTGTTAAAGTGGGACGGAATCTCAATTGCAGTTCAACTATTTACAATGCCGATATGCAGGGCGGTACCTCCAGCCTTACGGATTTTTACTGGCAGTGAGGAGCTCGAATATACACTCAATTACCCCCCGACTGGAGCAGAATCTGCTCTCTGGTGACTTTGCATTCTCCATCTATGGTAATACCAGCAAAAATACAAAATTTGCATTTGCATTCCATGAGTATAAAGCATCAACTCTGCTGCATCATCACAGAAGAAAAAGGATGGCTGAGTACATTGGAACTTCAGTGGGGCAGGATGTGCCCAAAGAGTATAGGTGGTTCAGTGACGCCCAAACATTTTTTGGAAGTCGGATACCTTTGTTTCAAGCAAAAGCAACTGCCTGCTGGGTTCAGATCACCCGGTGGGAGCTGATGAAAGCCATAACTGCTACTGAAGATGGCTTTAATGCAATTAAAGAAGAGCTTTGTTCAATCAGACTTATGGTGATGGAAAACAGATATGTTTTGGACTTAATGACAGCAATCGAAGGAGGAGTATGTAAAAAACGTAATTCAGTATGCTGTACTTTCATACCGGCGAATGATGAAGATGAAGGAAATCTAACTCAGGCCATATTGACTATAATTTGCATGCACAGATGAAGAAAGAGGGGGGTGCTCCAGATGAGTGGTTCACGGTCTGGTTTGATTGGGTGCCGTCCTAGATGTCGGGGTTGTCTAAGGCCTTGTTGCCTATAATAGTTCTGTTGATGTGAATAGTATTTCAAGTTGTCTTAGCATGTTGCAAGAGGGTTACAGCTAAAGTGGGAGGTATGTTCCCTATAAGGAGAAATAAAGAGATGCAAAATCTAGAATTGGAAGAAATGCACAGGGGTAGTGAAGAAGTAGTCGAAGAATCGACTAGAGAGGGGAATGAAAGGAATCAAAACCCTAATTTAGATTTAGGACCTAATTATTCAGTTTTATCTGTCACGTGCCCACACACTGTGAAATATTATGTAAAGACAGAAAAACAGTATAATGCTGCTTAAACGTTCATGTTAAAGTTGCACAATTGTATCTGAAAATAACCTACAGCCTGCTTTCAAAAAAAGGTCTCAATGCGGTTTGGTTTAAGTGTTTTTTCCTCTTCATTGTATTCGAGCTGAGAATGTCCTGCCTAGGATATGTAACAGTAAATTCAGAGCAGCAAGAATGTTTTCCATTGTAGTCTGTTAGTTTGGCATGAGAAGTCACAAACAACAGGAAAGAGCTGTTCTTTAAATAAATGTATGTAATCTGGGTGGGACATAACGGAAAAGCAGGAAGGTTTTTCTATTGTGAATATTGTATTAAATATGGATCTAGGCCAAAATTAGTATTATAAGTAGACCCGAAGTGTATGTTAGTTGAGACTGACTTGTGCTTCGCTCTTAGTACATCACTCTCCCAGCTGAATTAGCCTGGCATGTACAATAAACCTTTTTGTACTCCCTTTTGTTGCAGATGTGGTGATTAAATGATTTGCACTGCTATAAGGATTTTTTCCCCCGACACATTCTCCTGATGATTTTTTTTAAATCTCCCACTTTTGTCTTCTAAAATGTTGGCTGACACGTAAGAAAGCTGCTGTAATTTATCAACTCAATGAATGCCACCAAAAGCAACAAGTGTTTTTTTAACTAAGTAAGTTGAGTTTTAAGGCATTGCGTCCCTTTCACAAGTAGGTCTTTTATACATGTCTATATCCGTGTGTATCCTACTAGCGCGCTTTAGTCAACGCTTAGTGTTCCTTACTGGTTTTTCGCACAGAGGTTTCAGGCTGTTCATTGTTGCGAACATTCCAAAACATATTAAGGTGTTTAAAAGGGAATTACATACAAATGAGACGTGTCCAGCTGAACACTTACTTTCACGCACCGGTGTTCAGAAAGTTTCATCATACCAGCCAATTTATACACTAATTTCACCATGTGAGAATGGGCCGGAGCCTCGTGGCAAAATCTTAAAAGACATTCTGACTCTCACCAAGCCCCCCACCTCTTAATGGACACTGGTTACTACTTTCAAAACGGGCTGGAAATCCACTGTTTACAATGGTTTTCAGCCCGTTTTTCCTGCCGTCGTGTGGTTTTAGCTCCTCACCGGGTGACCATGTGAAAGAACCCGAAATCGCGTTGCACACGGTGGTACCGTGCGAGTTGTGACCACTCTTAATAAAGCAAACTGCATTCAATTTATGTTAAAAACACAGTACAGCAGAAGAAACTTGGCATGAACAAGACGTATATCAGCACCTAAAGGCCTCCCCAACTAAAACAAAACGTCCCAGAAAAGCTTTGTGTCGCGAACCCCCTGTATCGATCTGAAACCAACATGAGATTTACATTTTTAAGTTCTTCAACTTTGTCTTGCATTTATGTAGTCAACCAGTGTGAATTCGTGTTTGCAACGTATTCTGAGTTTTGGTACAAAGATTTCTATAACTACTATTCAAACCAAGTCGCTAATCACACTGCTGCGAGTATCGCTTAACCTCTCAATTCGTTCGTTTTATTAAATGTTTGTATGCGATTGTCCCCGTTTGTGTTGCTCACCTGATCTGGTTCCTCCTGAAACATATCTTCAAAGGTTGTTTTTAAACTTTTGCAGGGGAAACCTCGGTGTCTGATTTGTAAGGAGTCAGATTTGTAAAGCAGAAGAAGTACTACTTCCTCACCGATTACTTTTGTCAGGTAAAAGACGCAAAGATCCTTCCTTAACCACTCACCGAAAACAGGATTTGACTTATTGAGCATGCTCAGCTTCTTCCTGAGTCGAACTGAGCATGCTTGAAAGCAAGAACACTGCTAATCGGAGCATGAGCAGATTAACATTTTCTCTGATATGGTGTTTGTTCGCTGAAGAAACACTGCGTGAATGAGAGACTCTGTCGAGCGCGAGCTTTACCTCAGTTTAAATTTGTGATCTACACAGATCTTACTACGTTTTCTAGATTTTCGTGCAGGAGTGCCAGTACCGTATGCGAAGGCATCTAACGAAACGATGTCACAGGGCCTTTGCCCAGTGACACCGCAGGAAGTGATGTCACTAAGGACACTCCTAAGTGCTTTCTAATAATCCATCGTTGATTGTCCTTGTCTCCCATCTGTCAATGCTGCTCGGCAGTACATGTTTTCCCCCTAAAAGTGTATTATTTCCTAAAGGTTGGGCCGAGGGGCATAGAAATTTCTCACCATGTGGTGTAACAACCAGAGCTGCTGACTGGAACTGGTGAACCAGGTTCCTGACTCGGCTTGGGCTCAACATCCTGCGATTCTGGACAAATCACTTAATCTCCCTGTGCCATAAAACAAAAAACAAGCATTTGCAATGCATTAGTTCTCGCATTTACGAGAGTTTGAGCTATTGGCATTGTAAATGACAATGCCTTTTATTTATGTGTTGTTTTTAAAGCAGATACATTAAAGTTACATTAAAGGCATTGTCATTTACAATGCCAATAGCTTAAACTCTCGCAAATGCAAGACTTATTTCAAAAGCGTTCGGCGCCCATGCCATAAAGTTTTTTTTAAAGCTTTTGTCCTGCCTGCCTACCAGCAATTAATACAAAAAGTAGGTTATTCTGTTTTTTACTTTACTTAATACTACTTAACACACCTGATCCAGCGATCAGGGATTAATACATTTACACTAACAATGGCCCATTTACTTTACCCAACTAATCCCTTTACGCTGTGATGCAAGTTTATAACCAACTTACCAAATACACAATAGAACCTGCATTTCTCCTTACAATATGTATATATTTGTGGTGACTGACCTGGGGCAGTTGAATAGTTGATAATATGCACTCATCAATACTACTAAATAATGACAGACTCAGTGTGTAATTTATAATGTTTATCGAAAAATAATGTGAAATAAATGCTCATCAAGTACCGTCATACAATGCAAATCATAGATTATCACGGAGGAAAAGTATTAGCAATGTATAGACTCAAACTCATGTCAAATGAACAATGCATTGAAAGAGTGGATAGGGGAAGAGAGAAAAGTTTCAGAGACAAAATACATTTGCAAATGATTATGCAAATTCAGGATATTATCTATACTAACCCAAATAGAAATCGGGGAAGCGACACCTCTTCCAAACCCCACCCATCGGGCACCTCAATTATACCCTAAAACCCAAATGTCCAATCCACATTTGTTTCAATATGAGGGCAAACTCCATCTCTCATTGGTTAAGGATGGGGGTGTACTGTCACACCACTCTCAGCATGACTATTTTATTCAATGTTCTTTTGTCTCAAACTTTCATCATGCACAACCCTTGGTAATATTTCCTAGCAAACGTTATTAACGTGCACAAAAACAGTATTAGTCTTTGTTAGACCTGGCACCATTGGCGTGGGTCTCCCTTCCATTTTTTGCTGTTGCCTTCTGTGTTTTTGCTCTGTTTTTCTGGTCTAGATGCTTTGGGCACTTTGCTACTGCTGTTCAGTGCCAAAGGGCAAGTTATGCCCGTTGTAAGTTGATGTAATGGATTAGTGATCCCATGATTGGCTGATTTTATTTACTTGTCAGACCCTAGTACAGTGCACCATGTGTGCCCAGGGCCTGTAAATCAAATGCTGCTGGTGGGCTTCCAGCACTGATTGTGCCACCCACAGAAGCGGCCTGTAAAATGTGACTCAGGCCTGCCATTGCAGAGCCTGTGTGCAGTCTGGGACTGCCATGTCGACTTGCTAAGTGCACACACTTGCCAGTCCCTAAACCTTCCCTTTACTACATGTTAGTCACTCCTAAGGTAGGCCCAAGGTACCCCTGTGGGCAGGGTGCATTGTATGTGAAAGGTAGGACATGCCCTGATGTGTGTGCATGTTCTCATAGTGAAAAACTGCCAATTTCGTTTTTCACTATTGCAAGGCTATCTGTTCCCATAGGCCAGAATGGGCAGTTAGTTTATCACATCTTATAAACATAACTGGCCCTAGGAACAAGGTAGTAAAATACAGTTTAGTATGCCTGAACTCAGAATGTTAAAGTGCATCTTTTGGTGAAGGTGATTTGTACATTCTGTGTTTGAAAATACCACTTTTAAAAAGTGGGCATTTTCTTGCCTCACCATCCAGTTTGCCTCTGCTAGGTTTGTGTATTGCATGTCTGGCTTGTGAGTGACAGGAGATGGGGAGAGGGCTGCGGCTCTGGCAGTCTGATGAGTCAGGGCTGGGCTGAAATGGGACTTGGGTTGAATTTAGAGTAGGGGGAGGTGATTTCCTTTCACCTGAATAGACCTGGTCTGCCTTCAACAATGCTGTCTCCACCTCCTGCCAGGAAGCTGCACCAGTGAGGACAGAACTGGTTTTGGCTGGGTACAGACACTCTTTGCCTACAGAGAACAAAGGATTTATGTGTATAAAAAGGGGGACCCAGACCCCAGAATTTTAGATCACTTCTGGGAAATCAAGAGGAAACCTTTGCCAAGGAGAAGAGCCGGATAAGCTGAGGAGGAATACTGCCCCTGTGCTGGTTGCTGTCTGGGGTTGGCCTGCAGTGGCTGCTTGCTGCCAAGGAAAGGAGAAGAAGGACTTTGCTGTTTGCTTTGTCACCTGCTTGAAGAAAAAGATCTCCAAGGGCTTGAAACTGAGCTTGCCTCCTGTCTGAAGTCTCAGAGACACAAAGACTTCACCACCAGCTTTCCTGAATTTCCTTGCTGAGAATTCTACCCTGAAAAGAGGAGCCTGTTGCTGTTTAGGACCTCTAGAGACTGTTTGTCGCTGGGAGCTGGAAGATCGACGCAACGAGAAGAAGCGTGTCTCATCCACACTTGGTTCCGACACCTCGAAGAGCAACCAGGAAGAAGCGCGCCGCATCCACACCAGGTCCCGATGCATCGCCGAGAAGACCGTCGCAGCACCTGCATTGCGGCTGCAAAAGATCACGCATCGTACCTGTTGGACTTGGCCCTTTTGGCAGGTTCATCCCTAAACTTTTTGCATTTATCCTAGCCTTTTTCCCTATGTAGTGTTAGTGGTTTTAGACCTAGGCACTTTAACACTGTGTCCCAGTGTAAAGTGCGTGCGCTCTGTGTTACATTTAGGGAGTCTGGCCTGACCTCCCATAGGAATGCTTGGGGGATATGTGTGTCCTTGGTAGTTCCTGGTGTGAAAGGAGTGCAGGGTCAAGTTTAGTATGTGCGAACTCGTGAGGATAAATGCTGCGCAATGGTGTGCGCAGATTTATTGTGACTGGTGGAGAAGTGCCACTTTTAGAAATTGGCATTTCTCTGTACTGTGTGACTGCCTGCCTGATGTGGAGTGCATGTCTGGCTTGTGATTGACAGGTGCTGGATGGTGTGGGGAATTCCAGGAGCTAGGGTGAGTCAGCCCGGTGGTGAATGGAGAGATCTGCATGTAGATAGGAAGGAGGAGTTGCACCTGGGACCTGAATAGGGCTGTGCCTTCCCTACACAATGCTGGCTCCACCTCCTGTGGTGCGTCTGATGTCCCTAGCCTGCCCTGTGAATAGGGAGAGGGGCTGAGCAAAACAAAGTGCTCCAGAACCAGTTATAACTGGTTCTCCCCCTGCCATACAGTTTGTGACAAAGGAAATGTGTGTATAAGAAGGGGCTGTGACCCCATGTACTTTGTTCACTCTTGTTCCTAATTTGAGGGGGGCCTGCTGCTGCTGGACGCCAGGTGGAACCGCCACTGGGGACTGCCTCCCTGCTGGAGAGCCCTGTGAGCTGGCCTGCCTGGGCCTAGCCTTTGCCCCCCTTCCTTCCACAAGACTTTCTTTGGACCTTGCACCCAAGCGCCTGGGGGGGGCGAGATAGCTTTATTTCCCCTTCCTCAAGAAGCGCTCTATTGTCCAGAGGAGCTCTTTGTTGTGCGTTGCCCAAAAAGCGCTTTATTTGTCTCGAGGAGCGCCTCGTTGTGGGCTGCAGCACGGAGCTGCGGTGGATTTTGAAGGAATCCTGACGCCGGGATTCCCCCGCATATCTGCCGTGTTAATACCCCTAGCGGGTGCCCACCCCGCCAGGGACGTTGTACTTTAAGGCGGGAGCCTACCCCGTATTGCCCAGATAGAAAACCAAAATCACCGCGACAAAACCGGAAGTCAGGCACTCCTGCCCGTGACGGGGGCGGGGCCTGCAACCAGGCCGGAAGGGCGCCAGAGTGGTGGATCTGCACGGGGCTCACATGCGGTTGAGGGAAGCCCCGCGCCCAGAGGAGAAAAGTCGCAGCAGAGAGGTAGTGCCGGGAAAAGCCAGGCGGGAGCCTACCCCGCACTGGCGTCCAACCCTCAGGGCTCCCGTACTGAGGAGGGAGCCCCGCGGTACGGAGAGAGGAAGCGGACGGGAGCCTACCCTGCGCTCTAGTGGCAAAGAAGAGCCGCGGAGAGAGTGGAGACGACGCAGCTGAGAGCCCAGTGAGTGGGGGTCCGTGTTATGGGGATGGGGGTGTGTCGGGGCACATTTTCGGTGCCCGCCCCCGTGGCCAAGCCTCGGGCACAACGAGTGACGTGTTCAGTTCTCTTTCCCGCTGCCCCGCTTGACAGTGGGCAGCGGCAGTGGCAGCGTCTTGGGGGCATTCAGGCTGCAGTTCCCGCATTCCCGGAGGAGCCCTGCAGTGGCCACGGGTTGATGAGGCACACGTAGTGCCAGTACCTGTTGTGGTGGCTTTCCCAGATGTCCTGCGAGAACGGAGGCAGCTGCAATGTGGGGTCACAGTGATTTGAAAGTCCCGGAGTGGGACTTGGGCCCATTTTCAAGTTGCGAGTCCCCAAGTAGGGCTCCACAGGCACCGTGAGTGCCAGAGTCTGTGCTGTTCAACACAGCGGCGCCGCAGATGCGAGTCGCTGCAACGGGCTGGGCCATAGTTGATGTCAGAGTCCCAGAGAGGGGGTTTAAGAGGGCCCGCTGGTGTCCAGGACCATTGCCACAGCTGCCCAGCAATTAGTTGGCAGCTGTTACGTTTAGGCTTGGGGAACTGCGTACTTTTTATTAGTTGGCTGCATTGGTGGCCGGAGGGCCAGTAGACGGTCCAGGAGAGCGCTGACATTTCTGGACATTGGGTATTTGAGCCCTGGAGAAGGCCAGTTGGCCTGGGGTCCATTTTAGTGTTGTGGTCCCGATGGGGGCACACTGTTTTTATGCTAATGTGATGCTAGGGTGCTTACGCATAATGTATTGATGCCCCTGAGGTTTATGCAGGATCTAATGCTAAGGTCATTCTTTTACCAGTAGTTACTGGTTGTGCGCTACAATTATTATTGGTGCTACAGTTACAATTGGTGATTTGTGATTGTTCTGACAGTGGCCCAATTGGCCCTGTCATGTGTATATAATCCCCTGTAGATACTGCCCAGTGCCGGTTGGCACAGTGTACATTGTGTGATTATGACCTGATGTGTATTATAATACAAAGGCTATTTTCATATATAACCTTGTGTGGAGTTCCTTTTGGGGTGTACCTGGGGTGCTGTTGCTGAGTGCCTGCGCAAACGCTTTACACATTGCCTCCGGGATAAGCCTGACTGCTCGTGCCAAGCAACCAAGGGGCTGAGCCGGGGTTATCTTTGGCGTGTAACTTCCTTGCCCTGACTAGAGTGGTGGTTTCTGCCTGGCTTTGACGCAAGCCTTAGCCAGCCAGAAATCCAATTTCTAACATTACCGGACATTCGCATCGCATCGAGGCGTCATCTTGTCGCATCGTAACCAGAACGCAGTAAGAAGCCGATGCACCCCCTCCCCTCCGGTAAGGAACCGACGCATCACCTCTCCTGCGCTGCAGTAAGGAACTGACGCATCACCTCTCCCAAAGCAAGGAACTGACGCATCACCTTCCCAGCGACCCCTTTGTTTGTTTTGCGTGACGCAACTAAGGTACTTTGTTGAAAAAGTGTCGCATTTACAACTTGCATTGAACTGAACTATTTCTACCATTTGAAAGTCTTATTTTTAATACTGTATTGTGGATTTTTGTTGTTTGGTCTTGTTTAGATAAAGATTACTTATTTTTCTAAACTGGTGTGGTGTCCCTTTGTAGTGTTTTTACTGTGTTACTGTATGTGCTCACAAATGCTTTACACACTGCCTCTGAGATAAGCCTGTCCGCTCGTGCCAAGCTACCAAGGAGGTGAGCAGGGTTTTTTTTAGGAGTGTATCCCCCTTACCTTGACTAGAAGCAAGGGTCCCTATTTGGACAAAAGTGCAAACCGTTGCCAACTAGAGACCCCCATTTCTAACATTGGTGGTCAGCGGTGAGGATCCTGGACTTGCATTTGTGATTTACATACAGTAATTGGTGTACACTACTAGTGAGTGCAGACCATTATGCAACCACATACATTTTGGTAGAATTTTTCCTTGGAATTCTTTGCATCTTGAGAACTGCCAATTTTCACCATGAGCAAACAAGGATCCATTGCATCTGTTGATAGTGAATTTGAAGAAGAGAGGGTTGATACCTACACTGTGTCACAGCTTAAAACCATCTGCAAAAAAAATTAAAATCTCCATAAGAGGCCTCACCAGGAAGGAGGAGTTCGAAAAGGTGCTGAGGGCCTGGTTGGAAGCAAGGAATCCCAGCGGGCAGGCCGAGGATCCTATGGGGGAGGGGGAAAATTTAGAAGGGCAGCAGGATGGGTTAGTTGACGTAACCGGTGGGGGAGTGCCTCTCAGGGAGGGCAGCAGTGTGTCTTCAAAGGGTCTGTCTCCAGAAGTTGGAGGACATGGAGAAAAGCAGAGTGCATGAGATGGAGCTTGCTAAACTCAAACTGGGGAGCCAGGGTTACATAGAAAATAAGAAATTGGAGTTGGAGAACAAGAGGTTGGCCATAGAGGAAAAGAGGATGCCATTAGAGCATGAGAGAGTGCTGAGGGAGCTGGAGCTGAAGGCAAAGCACTTATAGATCACTCCCTCTGGTGGCAGCACACCGTCAGTGCCTGTAGAGGGAAAAGTATATATTCCCAAGGATGTGATTAAGGATTTCCAGAAGCATGAGGACATTGGGCAGTGAATTAAGGCTTATGAGGTAGCCATGATGTCCCATAGAATCCCTGAGAAAGATTGGGGAGCTGGGTTGTGGGGCCGCTTCATTGGTGAAGGAAGGGAAGCCTTGCTAGCATTGCCCACTGAGTATCAGGTGTCCTATGCCCCCATGAAGGAAGCCTTAATAGTCAGGTTTGGGTTGACCTCAGAGCTTGATAGGCAGAAATTTAGAAACTGCAAGAAGCTGGAGTCTAGCACCTGGGTGGAATATGTGTCTTTTTTTGCAGAGCATTGGATGGTTGGGTGAAGGGTAGCAAGGCAACTGATTTTCAGTCTAGTAGTTGTTTTCCAGAGCTACACCAGCACCTGATTGATAGTAAGTTGACTGATTCCAGGAAGCTTGCTGTGGAGGCGACCACTGGGTCAGTACCTGGGTCCACAAGAGTGGGACACTCCGCCAAAGGTGGGCAGGGTCCTCAGCAGAAGAGTGGGGGGGACAAGGGTAAACAAAAGGAGTTCCACAAAGAACCCCAAAGTAATCCACAAGGGAACCAAGGTAAGGGTTCCCAGCCTCCTGCTGACAAAAGACCATGGGTCTAGCCAGGTAAGCCTGTGCAGAAGGGTCCCAAAACCTGTTTTAGCTGTGGTCAGGTGGGCCACTTCAAGGGAGATCCTAAGTGTCCCAAACCAGTTACCACTGCACCCACTGGTGCACCACCCGGGAAATGGCTTGTATAGCCTTGGGGGAGGAAGTGCGTGCCTAAGGTGGGTGGGATCCCGCAGAGATGTCCCTGGTGGCTTTAGGAGACAGTGAGATGGTCCCAAGGACTCATCTGCCTGATAACACTAAAAAATACAGGCAGTGGGTGACCATTAATGGTCATAGTGTGGAGGCTCTGAGAGACACTGGAGCCAGTTTGACAGCTGTCAGTTGTCAGCTGGTGTCTGAAGAGCAGGTGGTCCCCAACACATTCTACCCTGTAGTTGCCGCTGACACAGGTTCCATTTGAGTGGGGGGGGGGTCTCAGGTACCTTCAAAGTAGCTGTGAGGCCAGCCATGCCTGTTGACTGTCTGCTAGGCAATGATTTGGAGAGCTCCCCTTGGGCTAAGGTGGAGAGAAGGACTCATTTGAAGATGTTGGGTCTGCCTGAGTGGGCGTGTGTGACCACTCGGTCAATGGCAGCCAGTAAGGGCATTCAAGATGACCTGGAGCCTGAAAGAATGGCCCAGGTGCCTGCCTTAAAGAGATGAGGCAGGGGACCCGGGAAACCGGCCCCTGATGTGCCCACAGTCCAGGAGGAGGCAAACCTTTAGAGGGATGCCATGGAGCCTACAGGGGAACAAGTGGTTGAACTGGGGGACCTGCCTGACCTGCCCCATTGGCAGCAGGAAGGAGGCTCCTCCAAGGAAGAGTTCTGTGAGGAAGTGCCCTTAGCTTGTGGGTTTGCGGCAACAGGCTGCAAACCAGGCAGTAGGTGATCAGTCTGGATCACATTAGTGAGCCTAAGGTGGCTGAGCCTGGGTCAGCCCATGTGCTGGTGGTGCCCCAGCACTTCAGAGCTTTCCTACTGGGTCTGGCTCATGATGTGCCTTTAGTAGGACATTTGGGGCAAGACAAGACCTTTGAAAGGCTTGTCACCCACTTTTACTGGCCCCAAATGTACAAGAGTTCAAATACTCATTGCAGGACCTGTCAGACTTGCCAGGTAAGTGGTAAGAGTGGGAGGAAGCACAAGGCTCCTCTCCAACCTTTCCCTGTGGTCAGCACCCCCTTTGAGAGGGTGGGTATTGACATTGTGGGGCCTCTGGATCCCAAGACAGCCATGGGCAACAGGTTCATCCTCGTCTTAGTGGACCATGCCACCCGGTACCCGGAAGCCATCCCTCTCCGGACTGTGGCGGCCCCCGTGGTGAGTCGTGCATCGATGGGGATTTTCTCCTGTATGGGGTTCCCAAGATAGGTGGTGTCAGACCGTGATACCAACTTCATTTCTAAGTAAATGAAGTCCCTGTGGCAGGAGTGCGGTGTAACCTCTAAGTTCACCACTCCTTACCACCCCCAAGGTAATGGGCTGGTTGAGAGATCCAACTGGACCCTGAAGGGCATGATTATGGGTCTTGAGGAACCCATGAGGCATAAGTGGGACGTCATCTTGCCATGCCTTCTGTTTGCTTACAGAGAGGTGCCACAGAAGTCTTTATGGTTCAGTCCCTTTGTACTGCTGTACGGCCATCCTCTAAGAGGACCTCTGAGTTTGGTGAAAGAAGGCTGGGAGAAAGCTTCCAGGAAACCTCCCCAGGATGTATATAGCTGCATGCTAGCCTTCAGAAACCAGACTAGGCATTTCAGACAACTCGCTCAGGCGAATTTAGAAGCCAGCCAGGAAGAGATGAAATGGTGGTATGATCAGAATGCCGCTCTGATGGAGTTTCAGCCTGGGCAAAAGGTTTGGGTCATGGCCCCAGTGGAGCCTTGTGTGCTCCAGGATAAGTGGACCGGACCATTTGAGGTTGTGGAGCGCAAGAGTGACATCACCTACTTGGTGGACTTGCAGTCTCCCAGGAACACCTTGCTGGTCCTGTATGTGAACCGCCTGAAGTCCCACTTGGAGAGGTCCGAAGTGGGCATGCTCTAAGCAACAGATGCTGGGATGGAAGAGGAGACTGCGCCTCTTCCTGACCTCCTGTCTTGAAAGGAGCAAGATGGTTCAGTGGACGGTGTGAACCTCTCTACCGCCCTGACCCCTGAGCAGCAGGAAGACTGTCGCCAACTGTTGGAACAGTTTTCTGACCTGTTCACCCTGACCCCCGGTGTCACTCAGTGGTGCGTCCATGATGTGGACACTGGGACAGTCCTCCAGTAAGAGACAAGATTTACGTGACTGACAGGGTCAGAGCTTGCATCAAGAAGGAGGTCTCCAAGATGTTAGCGCTAGAGGTGATTGAGTCCTCAAAGAGCCCTTGGGCCAGCCCAGTGGTCTTGGTCCCAAAGGCTGCCGCACCCGGTCCCACTCCAGAACTCTGGTTCTGTGTGGACTACCGAGGGTTCAATTCAGTCACCAGGACTGATGCACACCCCATCTCCAGAGCTGATGAGCTCATTGATCAGTTGGGGGCTGCCAGATACGTCAGTACGTTTGACTTAATGTCTGGGTACTGGCAGATCGCCTTAACCGATGGGGCAAGAGAGAGGTCAGCATTCTCCACACCAGATGGGCACTACCAATTCCGGGTGATGCCCTTTGAAGTGAAGAATGCCCCTGCCACCTTTCAGAGGTTGGTCAACCAGGTGTTGGCCCGGCTGGAGGATTTCAGTGCCGCCTACCTGGATGACATTGCAGTGTTGAGTGCCACTTGGGAGGAACATCTGCACCACCTCTGGGAAGTGTTGAAGGCGCTGCGGAGGGCAGGCGAGTAAGTGCCAGATCGGGCAGGGTTCTGGGCTGTACTTGGGACACAAGGTTGGGAGCAGCCAGGTGGTGCCCTTACAGCCCAAGATTGATACCATCCTTGTGAACCCCCCAAGACCCAGTCAGAGGTGAGAGCCTTTTTAGGACTCACAGGGTATTACAGGAGGTTTGTCAAGGGGTATGATGGAGCAAGGACTCATATAAAAGAGACTTGCTCGGATGCAATTTTCTCAAAATAACTCATAATACGGTAATAATTGTGTTTGTGAATACTAACGTGCATTACAGTTCACACATTTAAGTTTAGGGGAAGCTTGCCTATGTGTCGTACTAACAAGTAATCCAAGTGCTAAAATGGCTGCTAATGCAGAATTCTGTACTGCGCATGCGTAAACTACATCTACGTAGTAATGACAAGTTCTTGCTTGGAGGGAAATCTTTGCAGCTGCGCAATCGCTTTCAAGATGGCCGCTTGGAACTCAGAGTAGAGATAGGTGGTATACAGTGAAATCATTTTATTTGGAATATATCTCTTTCTGACTTCTTTACTAGTTCGTATTTTGGACCTCAGAGGATGACCGATGTCCATACCCCATGTGGTCTCTGCACAGGCGCACTTGTAACCCGCCTGATGAATGAAAAAAATGCTAAATGTATATTTTTGATTGATAAAAATGTGAATGCGGGTGGGAATTAAAGCTTGGGAAAGTAAAATAAGGGGCGGGAACACTGAACAATAAGCGAAAAGAAAAGTATTAAAACTTACCATGGTGTGATGATCATCTCCCCTTTCCTGTCCAATCAGAGTTAGGAGTTTCATATATTTGAAACATTTAGGGGTGGTACATGCCTTTAGAAAAGTATAATTGAGGTAGTTTAGTTAGTCAGCTAACACAGCGAGATAGAGATGCTGAGAGACCGAGATGCTGTCCGAGAACTGAATAAATGCTGAAGAAGAACCATTTTCCAAACTTAGAATTTTGACCCAATTAATTAGAAGAACATCACAGTAGAACCGAAGAGGCACATATTAGAAGAAGATCACAGACGAATCAAGGAGGAAGAGAGTGTCAGATAGGGGTGCGATGCAGGCGTCGTGTCTAGAAGAGGTCATCTATCCTGTCCCTGAATCCTGTCCTGAGCCTTTGTCACCTGATCTGTCCCAGGGGACCCATTCCAGCTTCTTGGCCAAGGGGTTGGTTTCCACACCATCCTAGGTAACTATAATTCTGTGTAGTATGTCATTGTACTGCTCTCTTTGTTTTCTCCCTATTCAGGTGCCGTCATCGTAATAACTTTGTTTAACGATTATTCTGTCTTAAACTTTATTCCCTTCTTTGAGGAAAACGGTGTTCTAATTGTATTTGGGTTCTTGGTTCACATCAATTTAACTAGATAAACATGTAAAACTCTCCTGAGTCTGTGGTTATTTAAAGAAGGTTTTATTCTATGTCAATTTTTACCTACAACAGTTAACTAAAAGATCCATTGACCAGAGGAAAGTACATTCGGTCTGGAGGTTTGGTGAGATAAATTCATTTTACAGGTATTAGTACAACAAAACAGCGGTATCTACTAGCCTATGTGAACATGTGTGTTTATGGGCCCTGGTGAGTATATGGTAGTTGAGTACCTGAGATTGGTAACTCGCTGGATCAGTTTTTCTGGTAGCAGAGCTATGGTTTTATTTTATTAACTAGTTAGGTGAAAATATTGAATTTCTAATTATTGATTCTGTACTAACAAACCCGTTTGTATTTTGTTTCATGTTGTTTGGAAATTCCCGGGAATATTGAATAGCGGATGGTGAATGGACACCACACTGCAGTGAGGTTACTCGTTTGCTAAAAATAGCGCTGTAAGGCTATGCAAGGCTGAAAGTGCTGATTTAGGGATTAATTTGCATAAAAGTGAGAGTGATTGATAGCAAAGAGTTCGCTGGTGAAACTTTGGTCTTATGTCACCTAGAAAGGGTAATACCGAAGAAGTAGCAGGTTCGTCAGCACTTCAGTGAAGAGTAAGCAGAAGAGTTTTTACTCGTAGTATGTGAAGAGTAAGCGGAAAGGTTTTACTTGTAGTGAATGTAAATTGACTTTCTGATTTTAGCGGAGCAAACAGTAGCGAATGTTTCTATTTTGTCATTTAATGAATTTGTATGTAAATTGAAAGAAAAATAATTTATTCGTGTTACCTTGTAAAGGAGGGGTCAGTTGCGGGTGCTGCACTGACGTCAAGAGGCCGCGCTGGGATTGGTTGGAACAGCGGGCTTGTGACTGACGCGAAATTGTAAAGGAGGGGTCAGTAGTAAGGAGTGATACTGACGTCACAGAAAAGCTGCGCTAGTATTGGCTAGACCCATAGCGTGAAACAGAATTTGATTGGGCGAAGGAATAGAAGCCCCGCTGGTATTGGTCAATTATTAGAGTAAAGGCGAACATTTGATTGGTTAGTAAAATAGAAGCTACAATAATAATTGACAGTGGGCTTTGCATGTGGAAACACGATCCAACATTATTAGGGAATCGCCCAGACAGAAGGTATTTAGGATTTGCCAGAGAACAATATATAAAAGGATCGACACCTAAAATGTATGGAGAAAAAAGAAAAATGACATTTATGCAGAAAATTAAAAATTGTTTTAAAAAGGATAAACCCTGGAGAGAAGACCTAGATTGGTGCATGTGGAGGGAAAAGTCGGTGGTTGTTGCCAGGGGCTGCCCCGGAAAGTGGATTAAGGTATGGGGAGCTTGGAACCATTACAGAGGCGATGATGCTCAGGTATCCCCCTGATTGCTGTGGAAAACTGCTTGTAACATATATTGAAATGTGTGCTCTGTGACCGATTACGCCGGATTTCGCCTGCTCATGAACATCTGCTGTATGACTGTCGAATTGGTTTAATAAAAAGAATTATAATTTTTTTTTTTTAAATTTAAAAAAAGGATAAACCCATTAAGACTAGAGAGGGAATTCTTATCCCTCCCCCGAAAACGCCCGCATCATACATGATGATGGAAAGAGGCTATCATACTTGTGTGTGGTTGGAAAATTGGATAGAGTATACAAAAGGTGATGGAGTGCTAGCTTTTCCAGAACATGGTACATTTAATGGGAGAGTTCTACATAATCTGAGATTAAGAATGAATGAAGTAGAGCCCCAACCAAGATTAACACAAAATGAAGCTTTAGAGGAATGGGAGACTGAAGCATTTGAGTGCGATAGATCCAGAAGTAGCAGAAGCTTTAGATGGTTTTATCCTAGACTACCCTGCGAATCACAAGATAAGCAGATGAAACAATGGAGGCAAGCAATGGTAGCTGAAGGATTATATCCTGTACTAATGGCTGAGGAACAGACAGGAGGCAAGTGCACAGAGAAGACCAAACATTTAACGATGACAGGTAGTGGAGAATCAGAAGATGATATTTTGGAGGACATTTTAATGAAAAACCCTCCACCTTACCAAGAAGGACTCAGTAGAACTACTCCAAGTGCCCCGGTTTTTGGAACACCATTAGCTCCCCAAGTTATACATGACTAACAAATGGAAGGGTACTTCAGGAAAAATAAAGAGAGGCAATAAACTAGAATACAGAAGAATTAATACAGAAAATAACCCAACTGAGTACCCACCCAGAAGCACTGACTATACCTGTGACTATAGGTCCGGTGGTTCCATTATATGGAGATAAAACAATCGTTCACAAACCCCCAGTCATGTCCACACCTACAATTGAACCCAGAAAAGAGAATATAATAATTGATGATCATGGCAGTGAATGTGATTCGGTGATATCATTAATGGATTTGCCGATAAGAGGACAGATAAACGAAACCCCGAGAAGAGTTACACCAAGTTGTTCAAAGGAAGTGCAAATAGAAACATCTACAGGAGTCAAGAGTGTCACAATAGTATCACCAGAAGAAATAGAAAGATGGGCACAGGGAATAGACAAGCCAAAACAGCCACTGCAAATTTTAGATATTTATGAATTGAAAGTGGAATTGGAAGAAATGATAGCTTGAATCGTGGGACTAGACAGACTAACTACTTACAGTGAAGAAGAGTCACTGTACATTTGTAGAAGTATCACTAGAAATACAAAAATATTCCATGAGAAATTGCCAGACCTAGCTTCTACAATGGGGGTTGAAATAGGAAAATCCAAGGTCTTACAGAAAGCATATAGAGCATAATTCAGTGAAAATGACGTACCAAAAATTAATGGAAATGTACTTCCCGCGCTCTTATATGCGGATGATGCGGTCCTTATGGGCCGCACTCCGAACGCACTATGCTCTTTAGTTGGGGGTTTCGTATCCTTTATGGCAGACCTAGACCTCTGCACCAATTTTAAGAAATCTTTTATAATGACTTGTGGCCCAGAAAAACACTGTATCAATTCAATAACCTCAGGTCATGAATGCCTACTACGCACCCGCACTTTTCCCTATTTGAGTTTAGTATTTTCTGACACTGGATCTTGGGCAGCCCCTGCTGCCCATAGTAGAAGTTAGTTTTTAAAAGCAACCAACTCTATTTTGAGTCTTCCTGAACCAAAACAGGCAGAGGTAGTTTTACCCTTAATGAAGATCTATAAATCGCACTGTATCCCCACCGCCACATATGGCGCTGAAGTGTGGGGTTTTATAAATTGCAGTGGGATCCATAGAGAGGAAAATAGATTTTGCAGGAAACTTCTAGGGGCCCAAATTTCCTCCCCGAACTATGTATGTCATAAGGAACTAAATTTATATAGTAGATTTTATCAGGTCACGCCCAGCTATATTTTGGCTAAAAATCTGCCTAAACCCAGCAGCAACCTTAACAAGGGAGATCATTGTGACTGCCTTAACTGCGACAAGGGAGGATCCATACCCTGGCTTTTCGCTTTTCGCTGTTAGAAAAAGCCTAACCAGCGTGAACCTTGAACATATCTTCTTAAACCCATTAGCACTAGAGGGTATGAATAAAAGAGTCCTCATGGGTGCATTGTATGAATCGTAAAACAACGAAAGACACGCCACAGAGCGTCTAAAACCTTCAGTTGCTAGGTACATGTCCCTACTGGAGTTAAATAGCCCTCAAACGCATATGCCATCTAAATACCTTCTGAAGAGTATTAGACGTTGGGGGAGGAGCCTGCTTTTTCGCCTTAGGGATGGCACTTTAAAATACTCACTTTGCTTCCCCCTGGGATTTAACATTAATCTTGAGCAAATGCCCTGCCCGTGTGGCACCAGCAGCAACCAAACGGTAGTTCACTTTTTATTATTTTGCAACTTTTACGGAAAGTACACAAAACAATACTTGATTCCGTATTTTAAGGCATTTGCTAATATTGATTATAGAACAGCGCACCTTGAGATTCTTAGACTTGAAAGTGTCGATTTGATTTTTCGTGTTAGCTCGTTTCTGAGAGCGGCAGTCCGCTCATGTATTTCTATGAGCAATTTTTAATGTGTTAAGGGCACTCAAACACATAATATTGTTCTTTCGCATGCAGTTACTTCTATTTTCGGAAAATCTTAAAAGCTTAAAATTTAACCGCACTTATACTATGCTGCTAATATTGTTAACAACCAATTGCACTTTATTTTAATATGATGTTGCTGCTACATGTCTGTCCAACCCTTTTAATGTGCTAACATTTTAACGCTGCTATCTGCTTATCAATTTGAAAATTTCAACTATGATATTGTTGTTGGTATATCATGACTTTTTTTAATGTTGTACACAATTGTAGTCTTTTTTTTTTTTTTTTTGCAAATGTTCCTTTTAATCAAAGCTTTTATCCACCGTGCTTTTAAACAAGAATTGTATTATTGTTGGTGGTATTCGAACTGTGCTTTTATGGATATTTGTAGCCGAATAAAGATTATTGAATTGAATTGAATTGAAAGTGGATTTGGAAGAAATGATAGCTGGAAACGTGGGACTAGACGGACTAAATACTTACAGTGAAGAAGAGTTACTGTTCATTTGTAGAAGTATCACTAGAAATACAAAAAAATTCCATGAGAAATTGACAGACCTACCTTCTGAAATAGGAGTTGAAATAGGAAAATCCAAGGCATTACAGAAACCATATAGAGCAGAATTCAGTGATAAGGACTTGGAAAATATGAATGTGTCTGGAAGAAAATTACAGGTTAAAGAATTACTGACCATTTTACAAAAATGGGGTGATCTAGACAAATGGAAAGCTAGATGGATGAGAAAAAAGGAAGAAGCACATGCCAATCGAACAACTTCTGAATTTTTGTTGAAAGAAACAGAAAAGGTAGAAAGATTATGTCTAATGAGAGAGGAACCGGGAGGAGGATATGTACATGTTCCATGGACCAGACAGGATATTTTGTCGTTTACAAATGATTTCCCCAAGTTAACCCCTTCGCCGCGGCGCAAATTCCGCCGCGGCGCTGGGGGGTGTGGGGTGAGCGCGGCGCCGCCATGCTCGTGACGGAACCACGCCGTCATGAGTCACGGGCGAGCTGTGCTCATGACGGCGTGGTTCCGTCACGACTCCGCGTGGGCGGAGCGGCCGCAGCATGACGGAACCACTCCGTCATGAGCACACGCCGCCCGTGGCTCATGACGGCGTGGTTCCGTCATGCACACGCAAGGGGTTAAGAGAAAATCCAGTTGAATGGGATCGGCAAGTTGAAAGATTTGTGAAGGTTCCTAAAGTATTGTTAAAAGATTTGGATGGCTTATTTGACATAGTGGTACCTGCTGATTTATGGACAGAATGTAAAATTACTGTTGATTGGCCTAGTGATGAATACCCTAGAGATGCGAAAACAGGAGCCCCTTCAGAAAAGGTAATGAAGAAATATCACCAGGTGATCACTTTCTTGAAAGGGAAAATTCCTCCAAAAGAAACAGACTGGGTAAAGATAGAATGACCCAGGATAGAAATGAGTCTGTACATACTTATCATGAACGTTTACTGCAGGTATTTAAACGTATAGTGGTTTTGAGAACATTGGAGATAAAGATATGGGACATTTTGTGTATCGATTTGTGACAGGATTGAAACCAGAAATTGGTGACATGATTCATCAGCACATGTTTGTCAGGACTGCCAGGTGCGCGGGAGGACAGAAACGACTAAAATGGCTGACACCCGCATTGACGCATGCGCGGGAATCAGCTAGGAGAATAAAGACACTCCGATTCCGGCCACTGACGCTTCGCGTTCCAGCTTTGGGATTGAGTAGTGTTATTCTGGGTTGCTTACCTGTACTTCCGGGCCACCTTCTACGGCTTCAGCTTTCCTCGCGACTACGGCGTCTTCTTCGGCGTGATCCTAATTTCGGGCCTCACTTCGCTTCTCTTTGGTTCCCATCCTCGTCCTCCTGGTCAGCAATGTTAGTCCCCTGCAAAACAAATGAAAGGCAAGCAAAGCTACATTACCGTGATATTTATAACAGCGCTTGTTCGCTGTATTAATGGACTTTACTTTTGAATGACTCAGTATACTTATCTGATTAGTGTTCCGCGTTGAGGAGATCGGCTCTTTCTTTTTTTTAGTTTTCCTTTTCTTCCTGAAAATAAGGAGATGTTTATTTGAATACCTAGAAAGATATTTACCTTGAAAGAAGTTACCAGAACTTTTAATACAGCGAGAAGAATATACTGAGCACCGATTATACATGTTTAGGTGGGTTATTTACATTACATTCACTACCACACTACTACGTCTCCCAATTACACACATTACTTACCTTATTGTTTTCATCTACATGTGCTCATGCCCTCTCTCTCACCACATGGAAGGAGGGAATCAACCAGATAGACTTATATGCAAACAGAAATGAATAGTGCATAACAGAGAATATATATATATATATACATATACTCACCTCTTCTTCTATTATTCCTTTTAACAGATTTGTACATTGGATCCACCAATCCTGATTCAGACTGGAGTGCAACGTGGGACCCTCTCTATTCCTTGTTTTCTTTCCCTTCTTCCCCAAGTTGCTATTGATACTTTGAGATTGTTGGGTGAGATATGCACACTGGGGAAGTAGTGGATCTTTCTTCTTTACGTGACGTTCCTGCAGAAATGTGAGTACAAGAAAGTTACTCGTTAATTCTGACAATGTTGTGTTGGCAAGCGAGACCAATAGATGACATTCTTAAATACGCAAAGTATTGCGGAGATGAAATTGACAATAGACGAAAGAAGTTAGAAGAAAAGGTGATGTGGGCCCAAGTAAAATTAGCAGAACAGCAGGAACTTCAACAAAACAATCAGACAGGAAATCAAGGAAAGGGGCAAGGCCAAAATGAAAATAATGGAGGAAAACAAAAAGGACAAATGAGTAAAGAGGAGGCAAATAAAAAGTTTCCCTGTCATGGGTGCAGAAAATTGGGGCATTGGAAAAACGTTTGTAACAATATCCAGAATAATAATGGCCCAAATCAAAATTTAAATCCACAGATGCAGAATGAGGTGATAATGAGTCAACCGCAGCAGGTTGTAAATCTACAGAGTCAGTTGCCACCTGCCCCTATGCCAAATTTTGTGAACCAGACCAAGTACAGTACACCGGATTTCAAGGAGGAAATGGTAAGAAAAATTCTGCAACATCACAATTTCTTTTACTGGATACTTATTTCGATGACAGCGACCAATGACGGTGCCTGAGGGGGGAGGAAAAGGAGTGCGTACTTGGCGCATCCTTACCGGTAGATCACTCAGGGTCATATATTGATGGTAAAAAGTAGAAGGAAAAGATATTACCTTTTTGTTGGACACTGGTGCTACCCGTTCTACTGTGAGAACAGCAGACATCCCAAACCTACCCCTCTTGGGAGAAGCGATCCAAGTAGTGTGCGTTTCAAATAAACAGATTAGAGCCCCTATTACAGAACCAATGGAGGTACGCATTGGCAATTTCAGGGAAATGCACAAATTCGTGGTGTGTGACTCCAGTCCCGTAAATTTATTAGGAAGAGAGTTACTGTGCAAAATGAATTGCACAATATTTTGCAAGCCGGCCGGAGTTGCAATTCAAACCCCAGATGAAGACTGAGTCTACAAAATTATGTTAGCTAAACAAGGCACAGAGGTAGACAAGAAGCCCCTGAATTAGGCATGCCAGATTATTTGAAAGAATTCGCACTGTTTTATTGTGAAAGAAATAGTTGTGCACTCTCAGTCTTAACCCAGAGACATGGTTTGATGCGATGTTCAGTGGCATACTTCTCTGTTACTTGGGATCCTGCTTTACCTGGTTGTTTAAAAGCAGTAGCTGCAACCTGCATGAGTCTGGAACAAAGTGAATCAATTGTGATGGGACATCCGGTAAAGGTACATGTTCCACATTCTGTTGAGATTCTTTTAACAAGAGCTCAAACTCAGTATCTAACCCCTAGTCGGATGACTAAGTATGAAAGAATTATATTAGGTGCTGAAAATGTGACAATAATCAGGTGTACTGTGCTAAACCCTACCACCTTTTTACCAGATGTATATGGAGAAGAGGGGAGGGATGAAGTCGAGCAGGACTGTTTGGATGTGACTGAACTTTGCACCAAACCTCGTCCAGACATACAGGAAAAACCTTTGAAGAATGCCGAACGTGAGCTATTTGTAGGCGGCTTGTGTATGAGCCATAAGGAGGAAGGACTAAGTGCTGCTTACGCTGTGTGTACATTGGCTGGAATAGTCAAAGGATCCTATTTACCCGGAGTCAAATCTGCAAAAGTAGCCGAATTGATAGCTTTGATTAAAGCTTGCAAAATTGGGAAAAACTGGAAAGTAACCATTTTTACTGATAGCCAGTATGGTTATGGGGTTGTGCATGATTTTGGCCAACCATGGATGCAGAGGGATTTCTTGACTTCTTCAGGATCTCCAATAAAAAATGAACATTTCGTAAAAGAACTGCTTGAAGCAATACAATTGCCAAAAGAAGTGGCAGTGGTCAAGTGTGCCGCACATCAGTCAGGAGATGACTATGTGACAGATGGTAATAGGTATGCTGACGAGGTTGCTTAATACTGTGCCAGAAATAAATTGGCGGTGAACAAGAAAATTGAAACAAGTGGAATTAGCTGCCAACTTATGCTACTCTCAGGATTGGAAACATGGGAAGAAGTAAGATAACTGCAAGATGAGGTAGACATGAGAGAAAAAGAAGAATGGGTGAAAGTAGGGTGCCAAAAGAGGTCAGAAGATGATGTGTGGATTTACCTAGATGGCAGGCCAGTAATGCCAAACTGTATTCTTTCACAATTGGCTAGGATGTATCACGGAGACACCCATATAGGCAGAGATGCTATGATCAGACTCTTTAGGCAGGATTGGTTTAATCCAAGGTTCAGGAATGTAGCAGAGAGTCTATGCCAGAGATGCATAACCAGTCAACAAATGAATCCAGGCAGAAAAACAGTGGTCGGTATGGGAAGAATTGGAAAGGCAGAAGGTCCATTTCTAAGGCTACAAATAGATTTCAATCAATTACCACCTTGCAGAGGCTTGAAGTACATACTCGTCATAGTTTGTATATTCACACGGTGGGTGGAGGCATATCCTACTAGAAGAAATGACAGTATAACAGTTGCCAAACTATTGTTAAGAGAACTGATTTCACGTTCGGTTTTCCAGTAACTTTGGAATCAGATAGAGGGTCTCATTTTAATAATGAAATAATTCGAATAATCTGTGAAGCATTTTAAATTGAACAAAAACAGTATTGTGCATATCGCCCAGAGGCTTCCGGAGTGGTAGAACAAATGAATGGCACTATAAAAACAAGACTGGCAAAGGTATGTGCATCCACCCCACTGGAGTGGCCTGATGCTTTACCTCTTGTTCTAGTGGGACTCAGAAGCATTCCTGAAAAGAATACAGGATTGAGTCCCCATGAAATACTCATGGGAAGAGCAATGAGGCAACCGTGCATACTGGGACATAAACTGTTGAATATATCTGATGATTTGGTATTGAACTACTGCAAAGAACTGGCTGACCTAGTGCGTTCTATCTCTCACCAGGTTGGAGAAGACGCAGTTGCCAAGCAGTCGGATCAAGCACATGATCTAAATCCCAGTGACAGGGTGTTGGTGAAGAATCACACTCGAGAGTCGTGCCTAGCACCCAGGTGGGAAAAAACACATCAGGTTATATGTTACAACAACAGCAGTGAAATGTGCAGGCTTGTCTAATTGTATTCATGCACGCCACACTAAGAGAGTACCAGCACCTGATGAGGAAGGACCCCAACTGACTCAAGCAGTTGAGGCTGCAGAAGGTTGTTCAGCTGAAGAATCTAAAGTAACAGAACCCGAAGTAGCTGACCAAGAACAACCTAGCATAAATCAGGATGACTGGATACCGGTGGTTGACATACCTGAAGTAAATGTGAGAACAAGAAGCCAAATCCAGTTAGAGAGACAGGAGAATAGTGAAGACCAGACAGGTATAGAAGAACAAGCTCAGGAAAGTGAAAATACAGCTGTTGGAGAACCTGAGCAGGATCAGACAAGGAGAGAACAATCTACTCAGACAGATGTAAATGAAACCATTCATGAGTCCGAAGAGGGACAGATAGATCTAGAAGAACACATTCAGGCTGCTGAAAACCAAAGTAAAGTAAGACCTGAGGAGGACCAGTTAGGAAAAGAACAACAAGTTCAGGTAGAAGAAGAAGAGAAAATCAAAATAAAACCTGAACAGGGTCAGACCAGGGAAGAAGAACGCATTGAAGCAGAAAATGACGTTACAGAAATAAGCCCTGGACAAGGTCAGACAGAGAGGGATTCTGAAAACAAAAATAACCAGATTGTGCCACAACTTAATGAAAATAAAAGAGCATTCAAAGACAGTGACAGTACAGTGCAAGCAAAAAGGGTCAGAAGAGGTGATAACTGTCCAGGTGGTGTGAAAAGGTTAATGTATCATTTCAAGACAATTAATGAAGAACCTGACCAGGTAAACAAAATTTCTAGTCAGTCTGGGACATCTACTGATAAGTCCAAACGAAGAAGTCAAAGATTAAAAGTATTGAACAATAAGTTCAAGGGTCCTGAATGGAAGTATATAATTCTTGAAGAATTAGAGAATCTAGATTTAAATGAAGAAAGTGATGAAGAAATAAATGCAGAACAGATTGTCGAAGAAGTGAGACCAACCTGAAAATTCCCCAAGAATGTATATTTCACAAATAATCCGAAAGTAAAGAAGAGAAATCTTCTTAGCCCAAAATGGCTAATGATAGGGCTACTGGAAAACCAAAATGAAACTGTGTACAAAAATGTTGTATAATATGTATATGTAGTATATTTTTGGTACTTATAATTTGGTTAGTACTAACAGTAGCCATTCCTTATTTGATGGTTACACAAGAAAAGAATAACACAAACACGCATGAAAGGGTAGCTAACATTAAAGGAGTAGCAATAGAAGCACCAGATGAGTCTAAGACTAAAAGAGACAGAGTAGATTTAGCAGCACCAGATGAGTTAGATGTACAGCACACTGTGACAAATGACACTGCTTTAAGTGTATTTACAAAGTTATTAGTGCAATATGTGGACACTTTGGAAGTCAGTGATTGTTATGTGTGTATGAAATTACCTGCATTCATAGCAGATGGTGTAACATATCACCATATTCCCTTATGGTATTTCTTGTAGTATTTTAGCAAGTTTGTTTTATAGAACAGGAAAGTTACAATATTATTATTCTAACGTAGATGTGATCTTTTTCTGAGGTCCCTATGCGAAAGAGCATGAACCCAGTTCTTAGTACTAAAGATGCACAGTTTATGGGAGAATATTTTCTAACTATGAAAACAATAGATATAGCTGAAACACACAAGCACAATTTAACATGTAAATTACATGAAGAAGAAAATATATTTTTAAATTTAGTTGAGCAAAGGAGACAGGACTTCCAAAGAAGGGCTTCTGAATTGAAACCTCAAATACCTCAATGGGTTGAGAAAGAGGAAATTTTACAACTGGCAAGACTCATGCTGCTTTGTCCTTGGACTTTGAAAAGAAAGGGAAGATCTGCCTCCATAGATTAAAGACTGAATATAACAATGCATTTATTGGTTCCAGTGAATGTAAAAATAATTTCTTACTTATTGGGGTATGGGGACTAAAAGTGGAACAGATCCAGCATTTCCTGGAGTTTATTACGTGTGTGGCAATAAAGCCTATTTCAGGCTGCCTTATCATTGGTACAGGAGTTGCTATTTTGGAGTAGTATTCCCAAAGGTGTACCACGTGAAACGAATCACTGGAAGCAATGAAGACGTAAAGGAACTAACACGTATTAAGAGAGCTAGTTTTTCAGAAATAGTAGGTGATATATTTAGTGCATTGATACCTTCAGTGGGAGTAATTCTGAATTCACTAAAGATTTGTCAGCTGTCTACAGTAGTTGATCGGTTATCTACTGACACTGCGGGAGGATTTTTGATGATCAACACAGAAATGGTTGTGATTAGATCTATGCTTTTGCAAAAGCGACTTGCCCTTGATATATTATTGGCAAAAGAGGGCGGAGTCTGTAAAATGCTGAAAGCGCAACATTGTTGCACATAAATTCCGGACAAAAGTGTTGAAATTGGAGGATATATTAAAAAAAATTACAAAATTGGAGGAAGATTTGGAAACCACTGAAAGTTGACAATGTATGGAAAAAATTAACAAATAGCATCACTACCATCGGGAGCTGGTTTTCTAACATTGGTAAGAGTCTAATAGGTCAAATAATATTACCAATATTTGGAATAACACTATTAGTCTTAGCAATAATGATATGGTTCAAATGTTGTAAGAAAAGAAAGAGATATGAAGTGACTGAAAATGGAAAGAAAAGAAAATACGATGAGATACACTTAGAAGAAATAAAAGGAGTTCTATATTAAAATATGAGGAGTTTACAGTACAATAACAAAAAAGAGGGAAATGGAAAGGTTGAAGAAGAAATTGAGATGTGTTAACTTTGGCATCTGATTTTGGTGGTGGGAAATTAGTGATGGAATAAAATGCCATCAGAGGGGATTGATGGAGCAAGACTCGTATAAAAGAGGCTTGCTCGGATGCAATCTTCTCAAAATAACTCGTAATACCGTAATAATTGTGTTTGTGAATACTAACATGCATCACAGTTCACATATTTAAGTTTAGAGGAAGCTTGCCTATGTGTCGTACTAACAAGTAACCAGAGTGCGACTAAAATGGCTGCTAACGCAGAATTCTGTACTGCGCATGCGTCAAATACATCTACGTAGTAATGACAAGTTCTTGCTTGGAGGGAAATCTTTGCAGCTGCGCAATTGCTTTCAAGATGGCCGCTTGGAACTCACATGTTAATGCGCATGCTTTTGCTGAAACTAAACCATGCAAATTTAATAAATGCTAATGAGAAAGATTTATATAAGTAAAGGGGGTTAGAGTAGAGACAGGTGGTATACAGTGAAATCATTTTATTTTGAATATAATATGTCTCTTTCTGACTTCTTTACTAGTTCGTATTCAAAGGGTGTCCGATGTCCATACCCCTCTTGGTTTCCACACAGGCGCACTTGTAACCCGCTAGGAACCATGACGATGTACTTGAAACTCAGCCAAGGCCACGACCGCAACATGTCCTAGGAAAGATGTTGTCTTCCTGACTGATGAATGAAGAAAATATTAAATGTATATCTTTGATCGATAAAAATGTGAATGCCGGTGGGAAATAAAGCTTGGGAAAGTAAAATAAGGGGCGGGAACACTGAACAATAAGCGAAAAGAAAAGTATTAAAAAATGTAGCATGGTGTGATGATCATCTCCCCTTTCCTGTCCAATCAGAGTTAGGAGTTTCATATATCTGAAACATTTAGGGGTGGTATATGCCATTAGAAAAGTATAATTGAGGTCGTTTAGTCAGTCAGTTAACACAGCGAGACAGAGATGCTGAGAGACCGAGATGTTGTCCGAGAATTGAATAAATGCTGAAGAAGAACCATTTTCCAGACTTAGAATTTTGACCCAATTAATTAGAAGAACATCGCGGAAGAACCGAGGAGGCACATATTAGAAGAAGATCACGGAAGAATCGAGGAGGAAGATAGTGTCAGAGAGGGGTGTGACGCAGGCATCGTATCTAGAAGAGGTCATCTATCCTGTTCCTGAATCCTGTCCTGAGCCTTTGTCACCTGATCTGTCCCAGGGGACCCATTCCAGCTCCTTGGCCAAGGGGTTGGTTTCCACACCATCCTAGGTAACTATAATTCTGTGTAGTATGTCATTGTACTGCTCTCTCTGTTTTTTCTCTATTCAGGTGCCGTCATCGTAATAACTTTGTTTAACAATTATTCCGTCTTAAACTTTATTCCCTTCTTTGGAGAAAACGGTGTTCTAATTGTCTTTGGGTTCTTGGCTCACATCAATTTAACTAGATAAACGTTTAAAACTCTCCAGAGTCTGTGGTTATTTAAAGATGGTATTATTCTATGTCAATTTTTACCTACAACAGTTAACTAAAAGGTCCATTGATCAGAGGAAAGTACATTCGGTCTGAAGGTTTGGTGAGAAATGATAAGATAAATTCATCTTACAGATATTAGTACAACAAATTGACCCCAGCGGTATCTACTAGCCTATGTGAATGTGTGTGTTTATGGGCCCAGATAAGTATATGGTTGTTGAGTACCTGAGGTTGGTTACCCGCTGGACTGATATCTGCCAGAAAGCTTTTGATGCCCTGAAATCGGCCATGTGCACGGCACCTGTGCTTCAGGCGCCCAACTTCTCAAGGGAATTCATTGTGCAGACAGATGCTTCAGAGCATGGTGTGGGGGCTGTGCTCTCACAGTTGAATGAAGAGGGCCTAAACCAACCTGCAGCCTTCATTAGTAGGAGGTTACTTCTACGGGAACAGAGGTGGAGTGCGATTGAGCGTGAGGCATTTGCTGTGGTCTGGGCACTGAAGAAGTTGAGACCATACTTGTTTGGGACTCAGTTCTGGGTTCAGACAGACCACAGGCCCCTCAGATGGTTGATGCAGATGAGGGGTGAGAATCCAAAGCTGTTGAGGTGGTCCATTTCCCTACAGGGGATGGACTTCATGGTGGAACATCGCCCTGCTACAGAACACGTCAATGCTGATGTTCTGTCCAGATTTTTCCGCCTTAGTGAAGAGAAATCCCAAGAGGGTGGGTAATTCTCCCCACATCTCAGCTGGAGAGGACACGTGTTAGACCTGGCACCATTGGCGTGGGTCTCCCTTCCATTTTTTGCTGTTGCCTCCCGTGTTTTTGCTATGTTTTGCTGGTCTAGATGCTTTGGGCACTTTGCCACTGCTGTTCAGTGCCAAAGTGCAAGTGTTCCCTGTTAAATCGATTTAATGGATTAGTGATTCAATGTTTGGCTGATTTGATTTACTTGTCAGACCCTAGTACAGTGCACCATGTGTACCCAGGGCCTGTAAATCAAATGCTGCTGGTGGGCTTGCAGCACTGATTGTGCCACCCACAGAAGCGGCCTGTAAAATGTGACTCAGGCCTGCCATTGCAGAGCTTGTGTGCAGTCTGGGACTTCCATGTCAACTTGCCAAGTGCACACACGTGCCAGTCCCTAAACCTTCCCTTTTCTACATGCTAGTCACCCCTGAGGTACCCCTGTGGGTAGGGTGCATTGTATGTGAAAGGTAGGACATGCCCTGATGTGTGTGGCATGTCCTCATAGTGAAAAACTGCCAATTTAGTTTTTTACTATTCCAAGGTTATCTGTTCCCATAGGTCAGCATGGGCAGTTAGTTTATAACATCTTATAAACATAACTGGCCCTAGGAACAAGATGGGAAAATACAGTTTAGGATGTGCATCTTTTAGTGAAGGTGATTTTTAGGTCTCGCGTTGCTATCGCGTAAGCGATCGCAAAGCGAGACTATAGAATACGGGTTTGAAAAGTGCTCCCAAAAAGCGGATTGCATGGCTAGCACGCGCACAATCACGCGCATCGCGCGGCCATGCAATCCGCTTTTTGGGAGCACTTCAAAGGGTCCGCTCCCCCGCCTCCAAGCGCGCGCGCGCCACGCTCCGCCGGGCTTGTTTTTTCTGGAGCAGGATGTGACTGTAAACGCCTCGCGCAACCTCAATGTAAGCCACTTTCTCACAATCAGTTGTGCTCATATCTCCACACGAGCCTGCTCTCTTTGCCCTCCCTTAATCAGATCCGCTTTCAAATGTTATCTTCTCACTTTGATCCTCCGTTCTCCTACCGTTTTGTTCTTTACTGTCATGCCACCCTCTCGTTTTATCCACTCTGCTCTCCGGACTCACGAATTTGACCTGGTCAGCTCTTCACTTAAATGTGACAAAACATGAATGGTTTCCCGAAGTTGGCGTATGTGTCAAGTCTATGTCAGTGGTCTCGTACGTTTTTTGGTGACACGCTCCCAACTTTCGACACTCAGCTGTCATATTATTTCAAACTTACCGTCCTCTCCCCTATAATCCGTCTTGCCTTTATACAACTTAGCGGCATCCCCTCTTAGGTGTACGTGCTACCACGATTCAACCAATGACACCTATCAACCAATCAGCACTCAGTTTTCGGACACCTTCCAATCAGGGTGAGAAAGATACCACAATGACTGGGTAAATGAAGCGCCATTCAAATGTAACCACAGTAAATTGGTTACTCACGCAAAATCCCGCCTATTTACAGCAGCTGACCGGAAACATTTGTTCTCTGTTGCCAATCTAAGTGCTTTAGTTAAGTAAGCTCTGGTACGTGTAAGGGTCTTGCGTTACCGGATATCTGACAGCTTAATGTCGAGGAAGGACGGCGGACGGGACGAATCAAGGAGACATGTTTTCTTGAGCAGGTTCATGATTGAAAAGAGGCTGGTTAGCCGGTCGACCATTCGTTAATCCTACCATGGTACTAGCCAGCTGGCCTATGAATCGAAAGACTCGAACATCAGGTCCGCGCTGTGTAAATACCACACTTACCTCGTTTCTTTTTACATTTTATTTTTGTTATTTTATATAGCGCCGATGTGGTGTATGGACATTTTTAGAATAAGACCAAAACAATCACATCGTGAAATACCATAACGAAAAGCCGGAAATCGGGAGTAAATGGTAGGAAGGATGTACATAAGTAAAGTTCTCTTAACAGGCCATGCAGGGGGAGGGCTTTAAGTGGGCCGTGTCTCACTGGTGCAGAGCACCGGCAGTTTTGAAAAGTTTGCGGGTTTGAAAAGTGCTCCCAAAAAGCGGATTGCATGGCTTGCACGCGCACAATCACGCGCATCGTGCCGCCATGCAATCCGCTTTTTAGGAGCACTTCAAAGAGTCCGCTCCCCCGCCTGCAATGCGCTCCCCCGCCCCCAAGCGCGCGCGCGCCACGCTCCGCCGGGCTTGTTTTTTCGAGCAGGATGTGACTGTAAACGCCTCGCACAACCTCAATGTAGCATATTAATGCCCATCGCCCCCTCAGGGGGTGGGGGACAAGAATGTAGGACCCAGGCTTGTCACTAATTTATGTATATTTCTTTCCTTTTGTTCAGGGAAAACAACCTTTGTCTGCATTTAATTTGGGGTGAAAGTATTTCCGTCTTCCCAGTCAAAACACTTCTCGTTGAACTTTTCGGCATTAAACACACTGCACCTTGGTTAAATCTTTAACATGGAAGTTGATCCGAGCCTGTCGGAACAACAATCTAATAAACCAGTCTGACCCCCCAAGAGGCGCAGCCTGCCAGTGCACAGAGCGCCATGGGCCATTTGTGTGAACTGGTTACAGCCACGAGTGCAGCCGGAGCCGTTATAGCATAAACACAGCACTCTCGTCACCTAATTAAGTGGATGCAAGACGTGCTTGCAACCAAATCACATTCAGGGCACTTCCCAGTAATTGGCATGAGCGGCATTGCGGTTCACAACTAGAAAACATTGTCCGACTCCTCTCTTTCTTTGATCGCCCGTTTTTTTTGTCTGGCATAATCCAACACCTTTTGTTTTAAATAAATATATAAAATATATATGCACTATGCATGCTTGCTTACATCGGCTTTCAGTGACCCCTCTTCATCCATTGTTCTGCCAAAGTCTCTCTCACAGTCTCTGCCCACTCACCACAGTTTGGGGACACCGCCCAGGGACTACTTTTGCAATGGGTGGCTTTAGATAAGTAATACTTATATATTTTAGATTATACACAATGCTTCTTCTATCTGTAACAATACGCAATATCTCCGGTGCAGCTTTGGAGCGAGTGCACAATCAAAGCTCCATACTTTGAAACCGATTTAGGCTCAACATCCTGTGATTCTCGGCAAATCACTTAACCTCACGTGCCTAAAAAGGAATCGGACTTTGGAGCTCAGGTAAAGCGATCAAATACCTTCGGTTTGAGCTTGCTGTATATAAAATTGCAGAAAAGGGGAGGGGCTCCAGTCTTTCACATCATGAGCTAACTTCCTGCACCTTTGCATGTTCACATAATAAATAGCCTATGCCGCTTGGAACGTGGCATTTTATTATTGTATTTATATACTACCCTTATAAGCCATTTTAACACCTTAAAATTGGGTTTCACATACAGGGTATTGTGTAAGGCTGAATAATTGTGCAGTTTGATGGCCAGTCTCAAACTTTATCACTTACTAGGGATACGCAAAATGCTTCTTGAGAAATTGCTGAGAAAATGATGCAGCATGATGTACCATCAATTAAACGAGGCTGAAAAAACACCCATCCTGTAACCCAGCACAGTGTGAAATGTTTCTCTTTCTTAAAATGGATTTCTACAGTAGCTGCAGACGTATCTCATTTTTATTTATCAGGACTAGGTAGCAGCTTTTCTTCTCTTAAAACTGTGTCATGCATTATCATAAGTAGAACACCAGCACCCCTCCCCCGCCAGCAACTGTTTTCAAAACACGTAAATAAAAGACACCTTCAGCTCAAACATGTGCTATGCTTATGAGAAAAATTGTTGGGGCTTTGCTTAAAGAGAGACCTTGGGGGTCTTTTGAACAATAGTCGACCCAGCAGGAGAGTTACTTCCCTACTATTTAACTCCCTGGCATACGAAACATTCATAGAAGCACCAAATACCGCTTATGGCTGGCTGAAAAGCGAGCCTTTTTTTGCACGCAGCACAATTACAACACGGGCCCAGATACAGCTAACATCTAAGAAGCTTCTAGCAGGCGACTGTGAAGGCCATAAACCACCCCCCTTTCAGTGCGAACACAAGGGATTGTAAACATCAAGGGGCCTTCATGTGGAGCTCAAAGACCTCATAAATCAGGTGCTTATCTCTGGGAAGCTCATTCCTTAGCTGCCCTCTAAGCAGGGACAGGAAGGCAGGATTACGGTTCCAGCAACAAACAAGCATTTGCAATGCAATAGGTCTCGTATTTACACGAGTTTAAGCTATTGGCATTGTAAATGACAATGCCTTTTATTTAGGTTTTAAAAACAACAAAAAAAGGCATTGTCATTTGCAATGTCAATATCTCAAACTCGCGTAAATGCGAGACCTATTGCATTGCAAATGCTTGTTACATTCTGTGTTTGAAAAGACCACTTTTATAAAGTGGGTATTTTCTTGCCTAACCATCCAGTATGCCTCTGCTAGGTTTGTATATTGCATGTCTGGCTTGTGAGTGACAGGAGCTGGGGAGAGGGCTGCGGCTCCGACAGTCTGACGAGTCAGGGCTGGGCTGAAATGGGACCTGGGTTGAACTTAGGTTAGGGGGAGGAGATTTTCTTTCACCTGAATAGACCTGGTCTGCCTTCAACAATGCTGTCTCCACCTCCTGCCAGGAAGCTTGCTGCCAAGGAAAGGAGAAGAAGGACTTTGCTGTTTGCTTTGTCACCTGCTTGAAGAAAAAGATCTCCAAGGGCTTGAAACTGAGCTTGCCTCTTGTCTGGAAATCTCAGGGACACAAAGACTTCCCCACAAGCTCCCCTGAAATTCCTTGCTGGGAATTCTAACCGGCAAAGTGGTGCCTGCTGCTGTTTAGGACCTCTTGAGATTGTTTGTTGCTGGGAGCTGGAAGATCAACGCAACGAGTAGGAGTGTGTCGCATCTGCACTGATTCCTGACGACCGCCGAGCCACAGTAAAGAATCATGCCGTATCCGCACTTTGTTCCGACGCCTCGCGGAACAACCAGGAAGAAGCGCGCTGCATCCACACCTGGTCCTGACGCATAGCCGAGAAGACCGTCGTAGCAGCTGCCGTGCGGCTGCAAAAGATCACGCATCGTACCGTACCATCGCATTGCATCGAGACGCCATTTTGTCACATTGCACCAGATCGTCACTGCGCATCGAGGCGTCATCTTGTCGCAACATAACCAGAACGCAGTAAGAAACCGGCGCATCCCCTCCTCTCCAGTAAGGAACCGACGCATAACCTCCGCTGTGCTGCAGTAAGGAACCGACGCATCACCTCCCCCGAAGCAAGGAACTGATGCATCACCTTCCCTGCGACCCTTTTGTTTGTTTTGCGTGACGCAACTAAGGTACTTTGTTTGAAAAGTGTTGCATTTACAACTTGCATTGAACTGAACTATTTCTACCATTTTGAAAGTCTTATTTTTAATACTGTATTGTCAATTTGTGTCGTTTGGTCTTGTTTAGATAAAGATTACTTATTTTTCTAAACTGGTATGGTGTCCCTTTGTAGTGTTTTCACTGTGTTACTGTATGTGCTCACAAATGCTTTACACACTGCCTCTGAGATAAGCCTGTCTGCTCGTGACAAGCAGGGGTTATTTTAGGAGTGTATCCCCCTTTCTCTGACTAGAGGCAAGGGTCCCTAATTAACAAAGGTGCAAACCGTTGCCAACTAGAGACCCCCATTTCTAACAGTCTTTTAGTCAAAGCACTTGCAGCCTAGTTTTCATGCACTAGTACACGCATGCGCAAAAGTGTTTCCCCTTAATTTAGTTTTCTTTTTAAATACAAATTTTCACAGCACACTGTTAATGAAAGTTACTGAGGATTTAATCCAAGCATGTTCTATTTTCATAAAACCCTGCTCCATCACACCAAACATAACTAGATCTGTACAATATCACGCAAAGGTAGTGATGGTTTAGAACAGTCGCACATCACATTCTATAGTCCGTATAATTTTTGTTGTTTTTTTACTACATCATATGTTTCAACTGTGGTGCCCTTCGAGGTGACATGAACATCCCACTACCAAGGATGTGAAGATAAACATGAATTCCTAAGAAACCTATTATTACATGTATTTCAAAAACAGTTGTCCCTCGGCACTCCAACAGTTAGTGAATTATAGTTTTATAAAGGAGATGCGTAAGTATAACAAAATGGCCTGTTCAAATGATTCTACGTTAGGGATTTCCTTATTTTGTCTCATAGGCTAAAACACATGGAAGAAATACACTTCATTTCTTTTAAAAAAGAGAACATCAATTGAAAATACTATTGTATGGGATTTAATATTATTTCACCCAAATTACTTTTTCTTTCTTGAAAACACTGTGTGTCATTCACAATACAATGCTGATAAATTTCAACACAATAATATGTATTATATATGATTTCTGCAAAACACAACAAGGTACAATATATGTGATATCAAATGTGGTACAACATTTCAATGTTACATTAGCAAATTTTTCACTGAGAACATTACACAACAGTGTGTAAGCCAGGAAGGCGATCCTAATCCTAGAGCCTTCCAGATGTTGGCAGTTGAAAACAGTCAAAGACAATCCAGTATCGAAGTAGCCAAAAACAGCCGGAAGTAGCCAAAAAACAGCCGACACGTGTTTTGTTACTTTGAGTAACTTTATCAAGGCTGTGAACAAAATGGCAAGACAATAACACTCATTATGTACTATGTTTGATATACATATCCCAATGAAAAAATATTCCACGGTTCTTGTGTAATTAGTATGTGTTTCAAGGAAAGATAATCCAATGATGTTCTCATTCCATTGATATATCAGACGATGATTAGTCCGTCATTACTATAAAAACCAGTGGGACAAGCAAGAAGGCTTAAAAACCCATGTTAGTTGAAATAGTGATAGAAAGAAGGAACCAAAGAAAAGTGACTGATGACAAAAGAAGTCATCTATTGATTTTCACAATATTAGCAGAGACAGCCATTCCCAAGATAGTAGTGTCCCAAAAGTGGTAGAATTCATAAAAAAGAGAGAAATAAGGTGCCAAGTACCTTTTAATAGGTATTGTTGATCTGTCACAATGAAAAAGAGGGGGGATTTTGAGTTCAAGTTTCCCACGCATTTTGTGACGGTTTTGAAATGGTACTGAAAAAATATATAAATGGAACATGATTTGTAGAAGCATTATCATGTCAATATTTCATCATAAAAAACCTGTGTTCTGTAGAATATAACCCCTTAAAGTTTACTATAAGTACCTTGGTCCGTTACAAATGTAAAGTATCTCATCTATCTCGAAAAAGTGATTTCCAAAGTTTGATCTGTTGTCACGTATTCCAAGTAGTATGGACCTGTTGAGAGAGTCCGAAAAAAAGGACGGAGCAAATATGAGTCTCCTGATCTAAATTGTCTTATATTTTGTTTATTTACGATAAGCAAGATATCGCTAAAAAATTAATTTAAATAATATTCAAAGATTAAGTCAGGGTTTCTGCGCCTTAAAATCGAAATTAACAATAGCGCAACTAATTTTGGGAGACTGGCAAAACTTTTGTACCCATAGTGATGGGATCGCATGTAATAAGTACCCCATATCAGTGGTGATACTCATAATGGCAATATGTAAAAAAGTGTAGTAACTTACTTCGCCCCTTCATAAAATTCTAAATCAATTCATGAGAAATTCAATTCGTCCGTATGCGAATGGGTCGCAGATAAACATGTGAAAGAAAATCTCTGTGAACGAGATAGAGAACAAATAGCTTCTTTAAACCGAGCATGTTGCTAAGGGCACATAATATAAGACCAAGTTCTAAAAATTTCCAATTAAGTCAATTGAATAATATGCGTTTGAGAATAACAAGTTTAAAAGCAAACACTGCCCATTTCCATTACAGAAATGAAGAATAGCATTAATAAAGGGCAGTTGTTGATACAAAAATACTCGTTTGTCTTGCTAAATATACAAAGGCATAATGTATAATTTACTGAAAGTCAGTAAACTATGCTGCCAAGGGCTTTGATATGTCCCTATAATGCAAACAAACAATTACAAGAGGACATTTCCTAAATATTCCGATGTAGTCAATACATCACGCAATATTCGGCACTTACTTCTAATGAGGTGGCGTGGTCAGGAGATTCAGGGTCGTCCGGTCGAGTACGTGAAAGAGAGCCATTTTCCATTCCTTCCTGTTTTAAAGTGTCAGGACCATGGAAATGGAAAGAGGGCAATCTGTTTCTTAACGTAGTCCTACCTCGTTATGAAAACAGAGAAAGGACTACGACTCTTAGAGTTCTTATTATCCGCCATATTTGAAAGGTGAATACATACAGATTCAAAAATTGAATTGAATACAAGAAATTCGGCATATGTTCCAAACACTGAGCAGAGCTTGGAGTTTATAAGTTTTTGTGATAGTATTGTGAGGACGTGTCAAGATGCATGAGGCATGGCTATTCGACCTCTTGATTAATCTATATGTATTGACATATGCTTGTCAATACATATTGTGGAGACGTGTTAAGATGCATGAAGCACGGCTTTCGACTTCTTGATTAATCTATATGTGTTGACATGTGCTTAACGTCAAAGAAACCAATAATGGGTCCCGCAAAGGTATCAATCTTTGCAATAAGCAAAGTTTTATACATTCGAGTGTCATCTCGGCTAGTATTAGTATCTTTTTCAGTGAAACATCCTCAATGGTAAATTGAAGTTGAAAGGGCATTGGGTGTCCAAATCTTATCGATTACAAAAGTTCCTCAATAGAAAAGATAAAGAGAAATTAATGGGCAGGTGATGAAAAAGAGATAGTCTCAACAATAGGTGTATTTGAAGACATCGTGGAAGAAAAGACAAGGAATGTTATTTAATGTAGATAGACGTGTTGTATTTGTGACACAAAATCAAAAAAGTATGTTCAATGGCATGTTTTATAGAAATATACCTAATATGCTACGGTTGAAAATACAAAATTTCATCAAAATAACCATCAAAGAAGTGACACTTGTTTTTTTTTTAAATTGTACATGCAAGGCAAATTACAATTGTTTTTCTAAGCTCATGGCATTTGGTGAAGTGTGGAGTAAACCCCAAACAGATGACATGTCTTAAGAGTACATTTGGCATGTTCAGAATTTGAGAACTGGTGCACAGACAAGGACACACTAACGATGTTAGTTATTAAGAAATACATGTAGTTCTCTATCAAAATGTATGCCCTGGTCTACCGCCGGAAGGCGTATGATCCATTGTGCTTTAATTTTTCTGAGAGTAGAGGTTCGATCTCCGCCCCTAGGGTCGTTATAGACCTGAGCTATTCCATGGAACCTGATATTGGTTAGGGACGTTTTGGGATGAGTTCTATTAAAATGAACTGCCATAGGATAACTGCTATCATTATTCTGTATTGCCCTTATATGTTCTTGAATTCTTTCTTTCAATGCTCGTATGGTGCTGCCAATATATATCAGGTTGCAAGAACATTTTATACAATATACCACATATTTGGATTCACAATTCATGAAATCCCTAATGTGGTGTGTTGTAGAGTTGTTATTCTTTGATGCCGTTATTCGCCAGTGAACACATGTTGCAGTGAGCACATTTGAAAAAGCCTTTCGGTTGATGTTTGATCTAGCAGGTAGATAGCTTGTGCAGAGAATATCCCTGAGGGTTTTATTTCTCCTGTGTATTATTCTGGGTTTATTGGTCAGATGTTTGGTCAAAGATTCATCCAAAGTGAGAAGATGCCAATGCTTAGATATAATTTTATAGATGGCATTACTTTCAACATAGAAGTCCATGATTAAACCTAGTTTATTTTTGTTTCCTTTGTTGGTGTCTTTGTGCTTTTTCATGAGCAATGAATTTCTGGATGTCCTCCTTATTCTCTTTTTGGCATGTTCTAACATGTCTGGGGAATAACCCCTGCACACAAAGCGTTCCTGTAGATTGTTTAGCTCTTGGAAAAAAACCTCGTCTTCTCTACAGTTCCTACGTATGCGAGTCATTTCTCCCAAAGGTATGGCTTTGATTTGGGCTTTGGGGTGGGCACTAGTCGCGTGTAACACTACGTTGCATGCTGTTCTCTTTCTGAACAATTTGGACATGATTTTGGGGCCCTTTGTGTAGATTGTAGTATCTAAAAATTATATTTCTGTCTTGTTAAAGTTAGAAGTAAATTTCAAATTGAAAGTTGTCATTAAGATACTTTGTTAGTGTTGTAAATTCTGACTCACTTCCAGCCCAGATGACAAAGATGTCATTGATGTCGCGGCCCCAATATACAATGTGTGTAGTCAGAATAGGGGGTCCATCAGTCCATAGATGTTTATGTTCAAATCTGCCCATGTATTGGCAGGCACCTGAAACACTGCAAGTGACCCGGTTGGAACTCCGCTGCTCCTACGGACATCGAAGACTTCTGCCTACCAAGCATCCCAGAGGCCAGTGAGTGTGCACAGCAAAGCTCCGCACCGTGGACCCCGTGGGTGCCAAGATCCCCAATACCCCAGGACACCGGCCACCTCCTGCATAGCACACGAACCCAGACCAGTGGGGAAGTTGTTCTTTGGCCCATTATTGAGCCAACCTCTCAGCATCATCTGTGCCAAAGATCAATGCCCTAGCCCGCTCCCACGACCCGTGGGCGCATCTTTATGCACGCCAAATTGCTGCCTCCCGCGGTCCCTTGTCTCTCGACTGGTGGGCCCTAGCGGAGGTCAATCTTCACTTTAAAGGGCTCCCCTGGTTGCTTCAGGCCTGCTCTACAGTCTCCTTGCTGGAGACCTTGCTCAGACCTCGTGGGTCTGCACCATAGCTGTTTTGTGATCCTTGCCTGGGTTGCGGTTGCCAAGGCTTAGTGGATCCAATCCGGACACTAACACCGCAGCGGCCTTCATCCTTCACGGGACAGTCGCCCTCCAGAAGCTGGCCTTCCTTGAAGCCTCCTGGACCCCGTGGCTGATGATCCAAGGTACCCATCTTCCACCTGGAAGCACCCGACATTGAAGGGCTCTTTCTCCTGAGCCCCCTGGTCACTGTGCTGTGACCCAGACTCTGTCCCCTCTGCTTTCAGGTCCTTACCTTCAAGATCTACATCTTCGATCTGCACGACATCGACGACGCTTCACGCCAGCAGCAGTTCTTCTCCTTTTTCCATTGAAAACGAGATTGTGACCCGACATCGAAAACGACCTATGCACCCGGCTTCCCTGGGGCAGGTAACAGTGGTACCTCAGTACTGTCGTGGGTGTGGGCCCTCCAAGAGATTAACTCTAAGCTGCTGAACTTGAACTCCTGCTAGAAGTGTTTTAATTCTTGCAATTTCCAACCGCGACATTCTCCATAGGGTTTAATAGAGATCCCGACAGTAGTTTATACCACTGCACGCGTCTCCCGTGGGTCCCCTTCCTAACTACCTTGGGTGGTTTCTTAAGGGGCCAGCGACCCTAAGTGCCCTAGGCACTGTCTGTAGAATTGTCGTGGTTCTTATACCACTTTTTTAATATATGTTTGGTCCCCCCTGGGGCCCTACGATTCCAGTGCTATTTATTTTAACTATCAATGCTTGTTTGAATTGTATCTTTACCTCCAGTTTCATAAAGAGACTAGTGGGATTATTCTTAGAATAAATACATATATTTTATATATATACCTGTGTGGACTACTCTTTCATTTTGTTATTCAAGAGGTTATCTATGGTAAAACAATAAGCTTAACACGCCTTCAAGACTTAGCCTGAAGGCTGCTCACGACAGCTCCCACTAGGATAGCTTTCTTTAAAGGTTGTCTTTTAACCTATCACCTTAAGAGTCGAATTTGACTGGTGCAAGGTGTCCCCTATAACTAGTGGACAGCATATGCCAGGCCAACTTCTCACATTAGGACATCCAGAAATTCATTGCTCAAGAAAAAGCACAAAGACACGAACAAAGGAAACAAAAATAAACTAGGTTTAATCATGAACTTCCATGTTGAAAGTAATGCCATCTATAAAATTATATCTAAGCATTGGCATCTTCTCACTTTGGATGAATCTTTGACCAAACATCTGACCACTAAACCCAGAATAATACACAGGAGAAATAAAACCCTCAGGGATATTCTCTGCACGAGCTATCTACCTGCTAGATCAAACACCATCACTTGGTTACCCCCCAAACCGAAAGGCTTTTTCAAATGTGCTCACTGCAACATGTGTTCACTGGCGAATAACGGCATCAAAGAATTCTGTTATAACACCTCTACAACACACCACATTAGGGATTTCATGAATTGTGAATCCAAATATGTGGTATATTGTATAAAATGTTCTTGCAACCACCATACGAGCATTGAAAGAAAGAATTCAAGAACATATATGGGCAATACGGAATAATGATAGCAGTTATCCTATGGCAGTTCATTTTCATAGAACTCATCACAAAACATCCCTAACCAATATCAGGTTCCATAGAATAGCTCAAGCCTATAACGACCCTAGGGGCGGAGATCGAACCTCTACTCTCAGAAAAATGGATGCACAATGGATCATACGCCTTCGGGTGGTAGACCAGGGCATACATTTTGATAGAGAACTACATTTATTTCTTAATAACTAACATCGTTAGTGTGTCCTTGTCTGTGCACCAATTCTCAAATTCTGAACATGCCAAATGTATTCTTAAGACATGTCATCTGTTTGGGGTTTACTCCACACTTCACCAAATGCCATGAGCTTAGAAAAACAACTGTAATTTGCCTTGCATGTACAACTTGTAAAAAACCAAGTGTCACTTCTTGGATGGTTATTTTGATGAAATTTTGTATTTTTGTAACGCCCTGAACATCTCAGGATCGTTTAACAGACACGATAATGAGGACGCAACCACTTGTGAAGGGTAAGTTATTTTAATGAAGGCACAAATAACACAAAGAAGAAACAAAGTTATAGTCACTGGAATCCTCCAGGCTATGTACGTTACCAGCCCACCGCACGGATGGTCCTAACCGTCCTCTGCATATACGCCGGTCCCGGCGTATGCAAACAGAGGGCAGAAATGAAATGGCCGACAATGCCAATCGGTAGGCTGTGAGGGGCACGAAGAGTGTTGGGGAGAATCGAGGAGTCAGGGAAACACCCAGCCGGGGTCTCTACCTGAAGGGAGCAGCCGCTCAACCTCTTCCTCCGACTGCACCGGGACGCGGAGTCACCTCCTGGTGATGCGTCACCGATACCCCAATCAAAAGTAAGAAGACTGAACCGAGAGCAGCCGCTCGATCGATCCTGTGGACTTCCGAGTCTGTAACGCGGCAAACACCTCCTGGTGTGCGTGACAGCTGGCAGTCCCTGTATCTCTGGTCGGGCTGGGAGTTACGACTCCAACCAGCAAAAGCGCCACTGCGCTTTGACTCAGCCGAGTCAAAAAGCGAAGCTCAATGGTTGACCGGTAGAGCTTCCGGGTCCTTCACAGGTGACGATGGGGCAAGACACGGCCCGGGAGTAACGACTCGACCTACCTCCGTTCTTGCCTTACTGGAGCACCACTCCGGAACACTGCTCTTCACGAAGCAGGTACGTCGGTGTAAACACAATATCCGACAGCGTTGTACCTCCCGGTTCCTCCCTTTATAGGGCGTGTTTTCCTTGAGTTATGTAACAGCTCTCCTGTTTACATAAGGGCGTGTTTCCTTGAGTTATGTAACAGCTCTCCTGTTTACATAAGGGCGTGTTTTCCTTGAGTTATGTAACAGCTCTCCTGTTTACATAAGGGCGTGTTTCCTTGAGTTATGTAACAGCTCTCCTGTTTACATAAGGGCGTGTTTTCCTTGAGTTCTGTAACAGCTCTCCTGTTTTCATAACCTCTCAACCGCTAAGCATCCTGGGAGATGTAGTCCGTTGTCGCTGGTTACCGTTTTCCTCCCCACGCATGACAGGAATTCATGACAGTACATCCTCCCTCTCAGCGGCTCCCCACGGGTCCAGCGCTGGCAGGAAAACGCCGATGGAACAAGGAGACCAGGCGCGGAGCATGAACCCCATCAGCCGGTTCCCATGATTGCTCCTCCGGGCCATATCCTTTCCACGCAACCAGGTACAACAGCTTCCCCCTGCGCCACTTGGACGCCCGTATGCCCGACACTTCATACTCCACCTCCGACTCCACGCATATCGGCCTAGGTGTCCCAGACGGCTTGGAGGGTGCTGGTTTGAGCAATGATACATGAAAGACAGGGTGTATCCGTAATGACTGGGGCAAGCACACCTTCACGTTCACGGGACCCATACACTTGGTAATGCGATAGGGGCCCATGTACTTGGGATGGAACACACTGTTCTTTCGAAACCTCATGTTTCTTGTGGATACCCAGACGTAGTCTCCAGTGCGGTACAGCGGCCCGGGCCTTCTCTTCCTGTCTGCCGCAGCCTTGTATCTTCTCTTGGCCTCTATTAGGACAGCCCTTGAGCGCATCAACGTGTCTTTTATGTGTGCCACCCTGTCCGCTGTGGCGGGAATCCTGTCCTCTCTGAACGGATGTAGAAATGGCAAGAACCTGGGATGATGGTCATAGTTGCTATAGAACGGAGATGACTGTGTGGAGCTGTGAGTGGCGTTGTTATAGGCTATCTCTGCAACCCATAGCAAGTCGACCCATTCGTCCCTGCCCTGGTCCACAAAACATCGCAGATACTGTTTGAGCGTTTGGTTCAGGCGCTCGGTTTGGCCGTCCGTTTGAGGGTGGTAGCTGGTGGACAGGGCGGTCTTAACATGCAGCGCTGTGCACCACGTCTTCCAGAATTGCGCAGTAAACTGCGACCCCCGGTCCGACACGATCACCCCAGGTAATCCATGCAGTCGTACCACATTCTTTAGGAGTAGTGACGCCAATTCCCCGGCCGTAGGGACTCTCCTGCAGGGGATGAAGTGCCCCATTTTCGTCAAGTAATCCACCACCACCAGTATTGCCGTCATCCCCCGGTCTACCGGGAGGCCCACTACGAAGTCCAGTGATATGTTATCCCATGGTCTATCCGGGGTCGGAAGTGGATGTAAGAGCCCTTGGGTTCGGCCATGGTCGGCCTTCATGGTGGCACACGTAGGACACTCCTGTCCCCACCTCCTGACATCCACTCTCATGGTTGGCCACCAGAAATGCCGTCCCATGCTAGCCACCGTTTTTTCAAAGCCCAAATGACCTGCGCATGGAGAGTCATGGCACCAGATGAATGCTTGTTTCCTTAGCCTAGGCGTGGGTATCAATAGGCACCTGCCCTTCAGGGGTATCCCGTCCTTCAGCTGCCATTCTCTGTGACTGAGGAGCCACCTCCGCCATGCGAATGACCTGATCCCTCTCTTTATTCCCCTCAGGAACCTATCCGGTTGGATAACCCCCAATACCATCCTCGGGGAAATGATGGAATGCTCGGTCACAGGCAATGGTTCCTTAACCGTAGATTGACGGGACAGGGCGTCCGCCTTCCGATTTTCCGTCCCCGGCCGATAAGTGATGCGGAAGTTGAACCCCGCAAAGAAGATCATCCACCGCAGCTGCCTGGGAGAAAGGTGTCGTGTGGCCGTCATGAACTGAAGATTCCGATGATCAGTGTACACCGATACCACATGTCGTGCCCCCATCAACCAATGCCTCCATTCGGTGAAGGCATCCTTGATTGCGAGAAGCTCCTTCTCCGCAATATGGTAGTTGCGTTCGGCGGCGTTGAGTTTGCGGGACATGTACGCAACGGGATGAAGCACCCCTGTGTCGTGGTTGCGTTGGGACAAGATAGCCCCCAGCGCCACATCCGATGCGTCCGCTTCCACCACGTAGGGGAGATCCGGATCGGGGTGAGCCAACACCGGCGCCTTACCAAAGGCGCTTTTCAGGGCCTCAAAGGCTGTGTTCGCTTCAGGGGACCAGACAAACTCCTTGGACTTCCTCAGTAGCTGTGTGATTGGGGCCACCAATCCTGAAAATCCGTCTATGAACCGCCTGTAAAAGTTGGCGAAGCCAATGAAACTTTGGACGTCCTTCACGCTTTGGGGCACCGGCCAGTCTTTCACCGCCTTGATCTTTCGTTCTGCCATCTCCTGTCCCTCTGGACTCAGCATTACTCCGAGGAATTCCACGGATGTGACGTGGAAGTCACACTTGCTGAGTTTACAAAACAGCTTGTTTTCCCTCAGCTTTTGGAGCACAGCTTTGACGTGGTGTACGTGCTCCTCCACACTGGACGAATAGATGAGGATGTCGTCGATATATACGACCACGTAGATATCCAACTCCTCTCTGAATACCTCATTCAAAAAGTACTGAAAGGCTGCCGGGGCGTTGCACAGACCGAACGGCATGACGAGGTACTCAAAAAGGCCGAACCTGGTCTTAAAGGCGGTCTTCCACTCGTCTCCGTCCCTCATGCGCACCAGATGGTATGCACCTTTCAAATCCAACTTGGTGTAGATACGAGCTTTCTTGACCTGTTCCAGAAGTACACTGATGAGAGGCAAGGGGTACCGATTCTTTATGGTGATCGCATTCAATGCCCTAAAGTCCACACAGGCTCTCAGCTCCCCATTAGCTTTCGGGATGAAGAAGAGTGGCGAGGCGGCCGGAGACTTGGACGGGCGGATGAATCCTAGTTTGAGGAGTTTATCCAGGTACCCCCGGAGATGCACGTTTTCAGGCTCCGTCAGGGCATACAGCCTGCCGCTGGGAACGCTGGCCCCTGGCACCAGGTCGATCTGGCAGTCAAACTGTCTATGTGGTGGTAGCACTTCCGCCTTCACCTCATCAAATACATCCTCAAAACTGTGATAAGCCTGGGGGAGAGCCACATCTTTTTCTGCCGCTGTAGCCACCGTCTGACTCCCGCTCTCATCTGCGTCAAGGGATTCCGTTCTTTTTCCACAATGCAGGATGCAATATGGTGACGTCATTTCGACGCGATGTGTTGGCCAATCTACAGAGGGGTTGTGTTTCTGTAGCCACGGCAATCCCAATATGACGCCATATTGGGGCGCTCGGATGATGTTAAAATCGATTTGTTCCAAATGGTTCCTCCCATATCTCATCGGAAGGACCCCCGTGTGCTGCCCGATGGGCCCCGTCACCAATCGCCTTCCGTCTACAGCATAGACGTCTTCGGGTACAGCTTTGGGAAGAAGCACTAGCCCTAGCCTGCATGCCTCATTGTGGTCCATAAATATGCCAGTGGCCCCTGAATCCACCATGGCCACAACGGGTATCCACTGGTCATGCACTCCCACGTGCACCGTGAGAAACAGGTGTCGGTGTCCCTTAGTGACCGAGTTGGAAAGGGAAGGGATGGATGAGTGACTCCGAGATGCCCCTTCTTCGGTCTGGGAGTCCTCTAGTTTTTCCGCCGGTATGTCCACCACGGCTGTTACCGACCGGGTGGCCCGATAACGTGACGTCTTCGGTTTGGCAGGGCATTCACGTACGTAGTGGCCTTTTTTGCCACAATATAGGCACAATCCTTGTTTACGGCGTGACTCTTTCTCCGTGGCTGTGAGGCTCGCTCGTATTGCGCCGATGTCCATGGGTTCTCCTTTGGATGCGGTGGAAGTTTCAGGACTTCCCACCGTCACATAGGATGGAAGGGATTTTCCTTTTCTCCCCTGATCCCCCTTTCTTTCACTTAGCCTATGTTCCAGCCGTAATACCAGGTTGATAAGGCCCTCACATGTCTTAGGTTGCGGGTCAATATGAGCCACGGCGTCCTTGAGCTCATCGCACAGTCCGTGATGGAAGAGCGCCGTCTGTTTAGCAACAGGCCACTTGGTTTCCGCAACCAGCCTTCGGAACGCGTTGAGATACTGCACCAGGTCGTTGGATCCCTGTCTCAACTCAAGCATTTCACGGTCCGCCGTGTACGAGTCAGCCCTTCTATCGAATACCTTCAGGAATTCCTCGCGAAAAGCACCCCAATCACATAAGATGGGATCGTCCCTGCTCACCAGAGGTACGGCCCATTGTGCCGCGTTTCCAGCCAAATAGGAAATAAGGAAAGCCACACGAGCCTGACTCGTGGGGAACGCACTTGGCTTGCACGAGAAATGTAGCGCCACTTGTGTGAGGAATACCTGCACTGTGTTAGGATCCCCACCGTACCTGTCTGGTGTTGCCAAGGGGATGGCTACCGGTATTTCCACTACTACCGCAGGGGTCTGGTTCGTGAGGGAGGTGCTGGGCGTGAGCGGGTCCAATTGGATAGCGTCCAGTCTGGCTTTTACATCGGCTGTCTCTTGCCTAGAGGCAGCCAATTCAACTTGCACGGTCGCTAAAGCAGCCAGCACAGCATCAAGTGTTGCCATGTCTGTTATCGACCGGGAGACAGTTAGTGTTGTTAAGGTCGGATATTTTGTAACGCCCTGAACGTCTCAGGATCGTTTAACAGACACGATAATGAGGACGCAACCACTTGTGAAGGGTAAGTTATTTTAATGAAGGCACAAATAACACAAAGAAGAAACAAAGTTATAGTCACTGGAATCCTCCAGGCTATGTACGTTACCAGCCCACCGCACGGATGGTCCTAACCGTCCTCTGCATATACGCCGGTCCCGGCGTATGCAAACAGAGGGCAGAAATGAAATGGCCGACAATGCCAATCGGTAGGCTGTGAGGGGCACGAAGAGTGTTGGGGAGAATCGAGGAGTCAGGGAAACACCCAGCCGGGGTCTCTACCTGAAGGGAGCAGCCGCTCAACCTCTTCCTCCGACTGCACCGGGACGCGGAGTCACCTCCTGGTGATGCGTCACCGATACCCCAATCAAAAGTAAGAAGACTGAACCGAGAGCAGCCGCTCGATCGATCCTGTGGACTTCCGAGTCTGTAACGCGGCAAACACCTCCTGGTGTGCGTGACAGCTGGCAGTCCCTGTATCTCTGGTCGGGCTGGGAGTTACGACTCCAACCAGCAAAAGCGCCACTGCGCTTTGACTCAGCCGAGTCAAAAAGCGAAGCTCAATGGTTGACCGGTAGAGCTTCCGGGTCCTTCACAGGTGACGATGGGGCAAGACACGGCCCGGGAGTAACGACTCGACCTACCTCCGTTCTTGCCTTACTGGAGCACCACTCCGGAACACTGCTCTTCACGAAGCAGGTACGTCGGTGTAAACACAATATCCGACAGCGTTGTACCTCCCGGTTCCTCCCTTTATAGGGCGTGTTTTCCTTGAGTTATGTAACAGCTCTCCTGTTTACATAAGGGCGTGTTTCCTTGAGTTATGTAACAGCTCTCCTGTTTACATAAGGGCGTGTTTTCCTTGAGTTATGTAACAGCTCTCCTGTTTACATAAGGGCGTGTTTCCTTGAGTTATGTAACAGCTCTCCTGTTTACATAAGGGCGTGTTTTCCTTGAGTTCTGTAACAGCTCTCCTGTTTTCATAACCTCTCAACCGCTAAGCATCCTGGGAGATGTAGTCCGTTGTCGCTGGTTACCGTTTTCCTCCCCACGCATGACAGGAATTCATGACAATTTTCAACCGTAGCATGTTAGGTATATTTCTATAAAACATACAATTGAACATACTTTTTTGCTTTTATGTCACAAATACAACACGTCTATCTACATTAACTAACATTCCTTGTCTTTTCTTCCACGGTGGGTGTCTTCAAATGCACCTATTGTTGAGACAATCTCTTTTTCATCACCTGCCCATTAATTTCTCTTTATCTTTTCGATAAGATTTGGACACCTAATGCCCTTTCAACTTCAATTTACCATTGAGGATGTTTCACTAAAAAAGATACTAATACTAGCCGAGATGACACTCAAATGTATACAACTTTGCTTATTGCAAGGATTGATACGTTTGCGGGACCCATTATAGGTTTCTTTGATGTTAAACACATTTCAACACATATAGATTAATCAAGAAGTCGAAAGCCGTGCTTCATGCATCTTAACACGTCTCCACAATATGTATTGACAAGCATATGTCAATACATATAGATTATTCAAGAGGTCGAATAGCCATGCCTCATGCATCTTGACACGTCCTCACAATACTATCACAAAAACTTATAAACTCCAAACTCTGCTCAGTGTTTGGAACATATGCCGAATTTCTTGTATTCGACTCCATTTTTGAATCTGTATGTATTCACCTTTCAAATATGGCGGATAATAAGAACTCTAAGAGTCGTAGTCCTTTCTCTGTTTTCAGAAATAGATTGCCCTCTTTCCATTTCCATGGTCCTGACACTTTAAAACAGGAAGGAATGGAAAATGGCTCTCTTTCACGTACTCGACCGGACGACCGTGAATCTCCTGACCACGCCACCTCATTATAAGTAAGTGCCGAATATTGTGTGATGTATCGACTACATCGGAATATTTAGGAAATGTCCTCTTGTAATTGTTTGTTTGCATTATAGGGACATATCAAAGCCCTTGGCAGCATAGTTTACTGACTTTCAGTAAGTTATACATTATGTCTTTGTATATTTAGCAAGACAAACGATCATTTTCGTTTCAACAACTGCCCTGTATTAATGCTATTCTTCATTTCTGTAATGGAAATGGGCAGTGTTAGCTTTTAAACTTGTTATTCTCAAACGCATATTCTTCAATTGACTTAATGGGAAATTTTTAGAACTTGGGCTTATATTATGTGCCCTTAGCAACATGTTCGGTTTAAAGAAGCTATTTGTTCTCTATCTCGTTCACAGAGATTTTCTTTCACATGTTTATCTGCGACCCATTAGCATACGGACGAATTGAATTTCTCATGAATTGATTTAGAATTTTATGAAGGGGCGAAGTAAGTTACTACACTTTTTTACATATTGCCATTATGAGTATCACCACTGATATGGGGTACTTATTACATTCGATCCCATCACTATGGGTACAAAACTTTTGCCAGTCTCCCGAAATTAGTTGCCCTATTATTAATTTCGATTTTAAGGCACAGAAACCCTGACTCTATCTTTGAATATTATTTAAATTCATTTTTTAGCGATCTCTTGCTTTTCTTAAATAATCAAAATATAAGACAATTTAGATCAGGAGACTAATATTTGCTCCGTCCTTTTTTTCGGACTCTCTCAACAGGTCCATACTACTTGGAATACGTGACAACAGATCAAACTTTGAAAATCACTTTTTCGAGATAGATGAGATACTTTACATTTGAAACAGACCAAGGAACTTATAGTACACTTTAAGGGGTCATATTCTACAGACCACAGGTTTTTTATGACGACATATTCACATGATAATGCTTCTACAAATCATGTTCCATTTATTTATTTTTTCATTACCATTTCAATATCGTCACAAAATGCGTGGGAAACTTGAACTCAAAACCCCCCCTCTTTTTCATTGTGACAGATCAACAATACCTATTAAAAGGTACTTGGCACCTTATTTCTCTCTTTTTTATGAATTCTACCACTTTTGGGACACTACTATCTTGGGAATGGCTGTCTATGCTAATGTTGTGAAAATCAATAGATGACTTCTTTTGTCATCAGTCACTTTTCTTTGGTTCCTTCTTTCTATCACTATTTCAACTAACATGGTTTTCTAAGCCTTCTTGCTTGTCCCACTGGTTTTTATAGTAATGACAGACTAATCATCGTCTGATATAACAATGGAATGAGAACATCATTGGATTATCTTTCCTTGAAACACATACTAATTACACAAGAACTGTGGAATATTTTTTCATTGCGATATGTATATCAAACATAGTACATAGTGAGTGTTATTTTCTTGCCATTTTGTTCACAGACTTGATAAAGTTACTCAAAGTAACAAAACACGTGTCGGCTGTTTTTTGGCTACTTCTGGCTGTTTTTGGCTACTTCCATACTGGATTGGGATCACCTTCCTGGCTTACACACTGTTGTGTAATGTTCTTAGTGACAAATTTGCTAATGTAACATTGAAATTTTGTACCACATTTGATATCACATATTTTGTACCTTGTTGTGTTTTGCAGAAATCATATATAATAGATATTATTGTGTTGAAATTTATCAGCATTGTATTGTGAATGACACACAGTGTTTTCAAGAAAGAAAATGTAATTTGGGTGAAATAATATTAAATCCCATACAAAAGTACTTTCAATTGATTTTCTCTTTTTTAAAAGAAATAAAGTGTATTTCTTCCATGTGTTTTAGCCTATGAGACAAAATAAGGAAATCCCTAACCTAGAATCATTTGAACAGGCCATTTTGTCCTTTATAAAACTATAAAACACTAACTGTTGGAGTGCCGAGGGACAACTGTTTTTGAAATACATAACTAGATCTGTGCTTACCTCAATATTTTGACCCAGCGCCTCCAAGAGGATTTTACCAACATTATTCCAGAATCCCTGGAGTTGTGGGCACTGCCGAAACATTAGATATAATTTACCTTTCTTCTCTGCATTTGGAGCAGCATTTCACCTCTCGCTTGTTCAACTTTGACAGCTTCTTCGGTGTCCCGTAAGTTCTATGCATCGTAAATATATGATATACCAACATGTAGATATTGATACTTGCCATAATTTTTGTATATCCAGCATCCCCAGATGTCCGTGGTTAAGAAAAAATCCTCCTCGCCTGCTCAGATGAGCAACCAATACCAACTCGATACTTCTTTCTTTATTGCCACATCCACTTGTATTTTCCTCATCCTTCCCTAGGGACCTTGTCCAGCTCACTAGTTGGTAATACTTGAATTTATTGAGTGTACCATTAGTCAATTTTGATAGCTGATTCCATCCTATTATTATATTTTCTTTTATCAGCTGGCCCCATTTCGTTATCCCTTCATCTCTCAGAGGTGCTGATAGCATATCTTTCAGACATTCCGGTGTTCCTGGAGAGAGCCAGATTGGGGCATAATCACTATAGTATGGAATTTTTTAAAGAGCATCTGATTTGGTACCATAGTCTGGCGGCTGACAGTAACATCTTCAGCTTCACTTTTTTAAAGAATTTTGGATGTCCAAATTTATATAAAAAGAAACTGCCTTCCAGACAAGTCATAGCCTGCAGATATATGGGATAAGTCTGATGTTCTTTGAATAATAATCTAATGTTCTTGAAATAAAAAGCGCTATAATACTGATAGGAATCTGGACTAGCAATCTCTCCATGTTCGTTTTCCTTCTTATCTTTTTCCAGGCTGGTCTAACCCCCTTTGATGCCCATATAAAGCTGGTTAGGTCTCCTTGTAGCTTATTAAACCATTCTCTCCTAAGTTCCAATGGTATGGTATTAAAGATATAAGTCAATTTTGGGAGAACCACCATCTTCAAGACATTAGAACGACCCATGAATGATAAAGGGAGGCATTTCCCACACTTTCAAAGACTTTCTAGTTTCTGATATTTATATTGAAATTTAGGTGAGCAATTTTGCCTCTATCTTTCACCATCTGCATACCCAGATATCGTATCTGTTCCGTTACTAAGGGATTATTGTTCTGAGAGTTCCACTCCATAATTTCAGTTTTTTGTTGATTTACTTGATAACCTGAAACTTTTCCAAACTGCTCCAATGTCTCAATTGTTATCGGGAGTGAGCATGCCAGGTTATCAGTAAAGACCATTAGGTCGTCCGCATAGAGGGCAACTTTCTTCTCCCACTCCTTGAACTTGAAAGGAGTTATCATATGATTAGGTCTAAGGGCATTAGCCGATGGTTCAATATATAGGTTGAAAAGAAGTGGGGAGAGTGGGCATCCGGGCCTAGTTCACCTTCTGATGGGTATCTTCTCTGTAAGGTTTCCATTAATCAGAACCCTAGCTGTTGGATTTTTACACAGAGATTTTACTGCCCCTGAAAACGGACTCCACAAATTGTATGTTTCAATTACTTTGCGTAGAAAAGGCCAGCTAACCCTATCGAAGGACTTTGCTGCGTCGAAAGTAATCAAAGACAAGGGGACCCTTTCCTGAACAGCCACATCTATTGCCCCCACCAATTCGTTTGTTAATTCTTGAATTTGTCTACCCCGATAAAGCTTTTCTGATCTGGATGTATTAGTTGGTCGGCAACCCTTCCCAGTCTCTTGGCCAGTATTTTGGTATAGATTTTATAATCACTATTTGATAATGACATAGGCATATATGATTCACATCTCTTTGGATCTTTCCTTGGCTTTAATAGTATACATATGATGGCTTCTTCCCGGTACTTAGGCAAGTCTTGTCCTCTTAAGAAATACGCATTAAATACCTCCGTCCGGGGGGGTGCCAGTTATTCCATTAGAGAGCTATATATTTTATTAGGTGTTGCATTTGGGCCTGCTGCTTTTGCCTTTTTTAATTCTTTTATCACACTTGCTATCTCTTCTGATTTTCTTTTGGCACTTAATTCACTCCTCTGCTCTTCTGTTAAGGATAGTACTATTGATTTTTTGAGATAGCTATCTATTTGCTCCCCTAGAGCCACTGTATCCTCTGAATAGAGCTCTTGGAAAAATTTGTTGAAAGCACTCTTAATCTCCGAATCTTCCGTACTAGGGTCTGTCTGATTTTCCCCTTGGATATGCAAGATCTTATTTCAGTTTTGTTTTGTTTTTATTTTCCAGATTAACATTTTGCCACAACCCTCCCCATACTCATAATGTGAGAGCTTACTTGCCTCCCACTTACTCCTAGCTATAGAATCCAATACGCTCGTCAGTTCTTCTTGTTTGTTGTTTATTTCCTTTTCTATTTTGACCGTCTCCTGTAGGGTTTTGGCTTCCTCCGCCTTCCCACCTAAGTGCTATAACTCCTTTTCTAATTGGCTAAACTTTGTCCTGGTGTTTTTATGCCTAAAGGCTGCTATGCTAATTAGCTTTCCCCTAATCACTGCTTTATATGTATCCCAAGTGACCTGCATAGAAGGTCCGATTTTATTTGCTGAGAAAAACAGTTCTGTCTCTATTCTCAACCTTTCTTTAACCTGAGGGTTCAAGAGCAGAGACCGGTCCAATGTCCATCTCGGGAAGGCCTGTTCAAAACATACTTTCATCTGGACTGCAGAATGATCAGACAGGTGTGCAGGCAAATGCTCTAATATCCTAACACTACTGCATAAGGCCTTGTCCACAACAAAAAGTCTATCCTAGAAGCATGGCCGTGTTTGTTATTCCTAAAAGTGAATTTGTGTGTTTTAACCCCCTTCCCTTTCCATACATCTACCAATCCCAGGTTCTCAAAATAGTGTTTCAACTATTCCCTCATTCTAGGCAAATTTAGCGTATTCCTCCCCAGTAATCTATCCTTCCTTGGGTCTATACTCAAATTAAAATCTCTGCCAAGGATTACAGGGGTTGAAACATCTAAAAGGTGAGTATATAGAACCTGCAGGGGGTAGGATCATCCCCATTGGGACCATAATATCCTGCTAGAACATATATACTGCCAAACATTCTAGCCATCACTATAACCCATCTCCCCTTAGGGTCACTATTAGCGGCTTCTATCGTTGCTTTTACTGCTTTCTTAAACAGAATGATGACCCCTTTAATGCAGCATGGTTGATCAGTACAGATATGTGTCCACCCAGCTTTGTTTCTTCATTATTTCTGTTATTAGGAGATGTGTTTCCTGTAAGATTATTATTTCGTTTTTTGCCAATTTTAAATACTCTAAAATATTTTGTCTTCTACTTCTGCAAGTGGCAGAGTCTTAGTGTGGATTTCAACTTTTCCTTGATTGGAGTGCACCCTGATGCCAGCCAAGGGTCCAGGACATGGAGAAACATGACTTGGGGATCAGGAACTCACCCTGGCAGAGGACAGCAGGGCTCAGGCAGGTGCAGGCAGGTCCAGTTGCAGCAGGTCAGCTGGGCAATTGCAGGGAGACCTCTAGAGCTTGTTGTGTCCCCGTAGCTCAGAAATGGAGGTAGATTGACATTTGGAGTCACTCAGATTAACCTGGGATGGAGGCTTCCTTCTCAGACAGCAGAACAGTCCTCTGGGGGAAGAGGCGGCCTCAAGTAGCAGGACAGTCCTCTGGTAGCAGCAGGGCAGACCTCTGAGTAACAAGACAGTCCCTCTTCTGTAAGGTCCATAAGTCCAAGAGAGCACTGAAAAGGTGTTAAAAGAGTCCAATACTTTATCATGGTGCCAACCTTTGAAGTGGGTGGATTCCCTATACTAGTGCTGGAGCGGGTAGCACAAAATTTTGTATACCCCCCCCATTCAGCATGTTTATATTAATCTGAATAATCAAATAATAGCAATCTTATTAATTTGCTTGCAGTGAAAGACTTATCAATCATATTAACAAAAGAAATATACGCGGGAATTGCACTTTGCATGGCTAAACTAATTGTAAACTAACTCATGTACGCATACTAATAATAGAAAATTAGAATATTGCATGATATATGTTGCTTTGGTGATGTTGCTTTCTGCTAGATAATTACTTACACATAAGGGTATTAGCGAGGGATTAACATTTTATTAGCCATTTCTATGTTTTAATTACGTTTTTATGTTTGTTTCGCTTAAGTTGCCCATTTCGGCCTAGTCAAAATGGCTGAACGAGACGTTGAACGTGACTGCTCCTGACAACATGAGGTTCTGGGTGAAGTGCGCATGCGTCACCGCCAGCAACAGTGGCCTGGTCCTGACCCTAGGAGTTGAAGTCCTAGTCAAGGTTGCTCCGGGAACTTCGCCAACAATCATACAAAGGACTGTCTTAAAACCGGAACCAGCAAGTGCGATGACTTCATTTTGCAGACTTTGTGAGAACTTTACAGTTCGACCCCAAGATGACCAATCAGAACTTTCTAAAACCCCAATCTTGATACTTTTTGACATTATTTTCATTATAAAAGTAGGTAGGGAATTGAACTAAAAAACTCTTCTTCCTTGACGAACTCGATTTCCTGACGTTATGCTGATGGAGAGGACGGTGACACTGCTGGACAGCTGTTATCCTGAATCTTTGAGAGACTGAATTGCGGCCTGACTTTGATGAAATGTAAGGTTATCCACGACTTGACTGACTTAGAGGACGACTTTTAGCCAGATTAGGTAAATATGATGTTCTGCAGTTCTAATGATGTTTTTTTAACAATTTGCAATTTTCTTAGATAAATGATATTTGAATTAATTGACAAATGTGTTGTGTTGATTATTTGAAGAAGAAAATCTGGATTAATGAGTAAAGTATAGATAAATGATTGTGTTCACTAAACCTATAAAAACAACTAAGTGATTCATCTCCTTATGAGAGGAATATCTCAGGGTTGGAGTCAATGCATTTAGAGTTAGGTAAAGATATTCCTTTCATGTCAGCGTTTGGAAGCTTATTCCTCTAGGGAAGCAGATCAACGGAGTGTGAGTATTGGTGTTATGGGCCCCACCAATGAATGTATTTGAGTGAATTTACTATTGAGGTATTTGGTCTGTGTCGAAGCGGGAATTTGATGTTCCACGCTGCAACAGTTTATCTGATAGCAGAGTAATGGTTTTTATTGTTTTGGTTTGCTAATTATTGCTTGTAAATAGCTTATTGATTATTAGTTATTGATATTGGTATATGTACTAACACTCTATGTGAGTCGTGTTGAGTTATATGTTGTTTGCACGGCTTCTGGGATGTAGGAAGTCAGAAGTTTGTAACGATTTCATAGTAGAGCAGAGGTAAGCGCTGCTCTTGGGAAAGACGGAATTGTTGTTGCCCTGTAGGTACACAGGGAGAAACGTGTAACGATTGAAGTTGCACAACCCATTGTCTGGGTTCGATTCGGTGACATCGTCGTGTGTTGCCATTGGAGACATTTTCTGTGTGAGAGGAGTCTGTTTGATAGTAAAGGTTTCCTGTGAAACTTTGGTCTTAGGTACCAGGAGTCCAAATGGCATTCGGATAACGCTTATCACTGGAAAGGTAACAGGTGATCTCTGAGCTTGCTAGAAGGACAAAGTAGAGGGAAGCGCTGCTTTGTTAACGTATGTCATAATTCTGTAGTAGGACAGACTGTTTGCTGTTCTCGGAAAAGACAGGATCCTGTGTGAATGTACTACATTTTCTAGTGTGAAAGTGCGTGAATGTAAAGGCATTCGGGTTAATTGTGAAACTCTAGTTTTATTTCCCAGGACCATTGGGTCTCCAACTCTGTGTCTTAATTCTGGAGAAACGGTTAGCTACTGCTTGTTAGAAGGGTAAGGTAGAGGGATGTGCTACTTTATCAATGGAAGTAACGATTCCGTAGTAGGGCAGAGGTAAGCGCTGCTCTCGGGAAAGACGGAATTCTCGTGAGAAAGGTCTATTGCTATTCCTTGGTTAGCGAAGCGGACAATGGTGGTGTTTTTATGTTGTTACTAACAGAATTGTAAATTTGAAACAAAAACTTACCGAGCGGATTTTGTGAAGGAGGGGTAGACAGGAGCAGGAGCTGCCGCAGCGGCTGCTGACGTCAGAACGACCGCGCTGGGATTGGACAGTTGGTCAGAAACGTAAAACACTCCGGATTGGTGCGTTAGTGTGCGCCGCGTTAGGAGTGGAGAAATACAGGGTGACGTAGACGCTCCCTATTGGTGCGTTAGTGTGAGTCGCGCTGGGATTGGAGAATTGCAAAAGTGACATAGATGCTCCGGATTGGTGCGTTAGTGTGAGTCGCGCTACGATTGGACAGAATAGCGGCACTGATACACGGAAAGAAAGTAAAATGTATTACGATCCACCAGAAAAGGAGAAAAAGTCTTGGTTTGGTAAAATTAAAAAGTGGTTTAAGAAGGACAAACCCAATTGTAACTAGGGAAGGACAGTTACTTCCTCCACCGAAAACCCCTGCATCCTTCATGGTTGCGAAATATGGATATCACACCTGTATTTGGTTAGATAATTGGGTCAAATATACCGAAAAAGACGGAGTGTTGGCTTTTCCGGAACATGGTTAATTTAATTTGGCTGTTTTGAGAAATTTAATAGAAAAAATTATGAATTTAGAACCAAGACCTAGACCGACTCAATTCGAGGCATTGACGGAATGGGAAGACGAGATGCATGACCGAGAAAGACAGAGAAATGGTAGAGGATATAGGTACCTGTTTGGCAGATCATACGGACATGAGACGCATGATAATCGAATGAGAAGGTGGCGGAATGCAAGTATGACTGAGGGTTTGTTTCCCGTAAGAATTGCAGGAGAGAATGAAGGAAGAAAGTGTGTAGAAAAGAGGCATAATGTGGAATCGAGAGGGTATGGAATGAATGAATCAGAGGATGATGTTCTTGATGATATGTTCTATAAGAATCCACCTCCATATCGACCAGAACCAGAAATATTAACCCCAAGTGCCCCAATGAAAGAAACAGTACGAATCATAAAATCAGCACCAGAGTTCCAAGATTTGGGAAGAAACAATACCATTAGAGAGATAGAGAAGAAGTCTGGAGGTAAAGTAAATGATGAAAATTCAGCAGAACTAGCAAAAACGACCCTAGAATTAACTGAGAAAATAAGAGAATTGACTAAGAATCTAGAAGCGGTAACCGTTCCAGTAACGATAGGTCCAGTAATGCCTATTTTTGATAGACAGAAAGATAGCGAACATTGTTTGACAGTCCCTTATAAAAGTAGTAAACCGGCTGAACAACCAAGAATGAGTCAGAGTGAGGATCCATGGAGACAGACAATGAGTATGATTTCAAATAACCCGTTTTTAGGTCAAAACTGTGCAGAAAAGCGTATGACAATAGTGGAGTCAATGTCAGAAACACAAAAGGATTTTGTACAAGGAAATGTAGAGAAGCCAGTAGGATCATCTACAGAGGAATTGAGTGAATGGTTGAGAAGTTTGCAAAAGAAAGACAAAGAATCTCAGTCAATAGATGTGGCCAAACTACGAATGGTACTGGAAGAATTAATAGTAGGAACTATCCCGACAGAAAAATTAAAAACTTAAACAAGATGAGGGGTTGATATTTCTGTGTAAAAGCGTAACATGGAGAGCAAAAAGTCTCCATGAAAGATTAGAAGAAGTGGCAAATGAAATGGGTATAGATATTGAAAAGGTAAAAACACTACAGATACCGTATCGAGTAGATTTCACTGAAAGGGACATTGAAAACATGAATACCACAGGATGATTAGGTCAGATTAAAGAGATAATTATTTTGTTGAGAAAATGGGGAGATGTGGACAAATGGAAAAGCAGATGTATCGTAAACGAGATGAAGTTTCAGACAAAACGTTTTCAGCTTACCCTGTGAGAGAGAAAGAGAAGGTTGTGACAGAATGCCCTATGACAGAGTTTCCAGGAGGAGGATATGTACATGTCCCATGGACTAGATAGGATATTTTGTCATTTACGAATGACTTCCCTCGACTGCGTGAAAAACCCGTCGAGTGGTATAGACAGGTGGACAGATTTGTAAAATTATCCAAAGTATTGTGGATTGATCTAAACAGCTTGTTTGACTTAATAGTTCCAGCAGATCTATGGACAAAATGCAAAATTATGATAGATTGGCCGACACAGGAATACCCAAGGGATCCAAAAACAGGGGCTCCAGACCCCAAGGTAATGAAGAAATATGAATGGGTTATGGCATTTTTGAAAAACAAGATACCTCCTAAAGAGACAGATTGGGTAAAAATTGACAGGACACATCAGGAAAGCAAAGAGTCAGTACATGCCTATTATGAGAGGTTAATTCTAGCCTTTAAACAATTCAGTGGAGATGAAAATCGAAGTGACAAGGATTTGAGTCATTTCGTATACAGATTTGTATATGGTCTTCGTCCAGAAATTAGTGAAATGATAAAACAGCATACGGTAGATTGGCAAAATAAGAAAATAGATGAAGTACTGAGACATGCTAAATATTTCAGTGATGAAATTGAAGGAAAACGGCGAAAACTGAAAGAAAAGGCTATGTGGGCACAAGTAAAGGTAGCAGAAAGACAGGAAGCTCAATTAGCGGAACAAGCTGGGTCAAGACAAAAATTTAATGCAGGGAAAAATAAAGGGAATATTGAGGAAGCTAAAAAGAAATTTCTGTGTCATAATTGCGGTAGGATAGAGCTTTGGAAATCCGAGTGTAAATTTCCTCCGAGTACTAACGATGAAAATGCATCATTGAATCCACAGGTGCAGAATGAGGTGAGTGGTCAACAGCAACGACAACAGCAGGTCGTAACACAACAGAATCAGGTGCCAAAACCACCTTTTCCACAGATCAAAAATTGCCAGAAGTATAGTAAAGAGAATGGATTCTACAACGAAGAACAGGTAAATAAGCTGCAACGCGCTAGCGCTGCTTCTCAGTATTGGCTGGAACGCGATGAAAGCGATTCAGAAGAGGATTATTGATGGTGCCGAAGGGAGGAAGAAGAGTGCATGCTTGGTGCAACTCTAGAAGTAGACCAGACGGGCCCATTTGTAGATGGAAAAGTTAATAATGAAAATATTACTTTCCTAGTTGATACTGGTGCTACTCGATCAACTGTTAGATCAGCTGATGTCAAGAATCTTCCTCTCTCGGATGAAACGATCCAAGTAGTTGGTGTATCCAACAGACAGATTAAAACTTACCTTACAGAACCAGTGAAAGTTAGTATAGGGAAATTTTCTGAAATGCACCGGTTCGTCGTGTGCGACACTAGCCCTGTGAACTTGTTAGGTAGAGATTTATTGTGCAAGATGAACTGCACCATATTTTGTACTCCAGATGGAATAGCTTTTGAAACACCAGATGATGATGTGCTGTATAAAATGACAATGGCAAACAGAGAGAAAGAGGTTACAGGAACCTATGCTGTATTTAACCCTGCCGAATTACCAAAAGAATTAAAACAATCTGTTAAAGCAGAAGTATGGGATTTCACTGGAGAAGATGTAGGATTGATGAGAAATGTAGATCCAGTAAAAATAACTGTAAAAGAAGGAGTAAGTTACCCAAATGTCCCATAATATAAATTGACACCTGAAATAATCGAAGGAGTTACTCCTGTGATTGAGAAAATGATAAAACAAGGAATTTTGAGAGAAATAATGAGTAGTCCATGTAATTCACCAATAACAGGACTGAAGAAGCCTAGTGGGAAGTTCAGGATAGTGCAAGATCTGAGAAAGATAAACAAAATTGTTGTACTATATTGTCCCATTGTACCGAATCCATCTGTCATTTTATATCAGATCCCTCATGAAGCAGAATGGTATACAGTGATTGATCTGTGCCATGCTTTCTCTTCCATCCCATTGCACCATGACAGTCAGCACATTTTTGCATTTCGTTTCGGTGAGCGTATTTTGGTGTGGTGCCGAATTCCACAGGGGTATACAGAAAGCTCCTCAATATTTAATCAGCTATTGAAGAAGTCTTTGGAAAGTCTAGAAATGCCTGAAAATTCTGTATTAGTCCAATATATCGATGACCTGCTTGTGGCATCGAAAACTCGTGAAGCTTGTGAGGTAGACACAGTAGCCTTGCTGAATCATTTGGCAGATGGAGGACTAAAAGTATCACTATCGAAATTACAATTTTGTAAGAAGGAAGTACAATATTTAGGACATAACATTGAGAAAGGACACAGAAAAATAACCATAGACAGAATCAGCATCATAAAAAGAATGAGTCCACCAATGACCCAAAGAGAAGTGAGAATATTTCTGGGAATGGTTGGATATTGTCGTCAGTGGATAAGCAATTTTTCATTAATTGCAAAACCTTTGGTATGATTGACAAGAAGTGATGTGAGAGATCCTATTGATTTGAATAAAGAGGAATTGACAGCATTCAAAAGATTGAGAGAAGGATTGTGTGAAGCGCCTGCATTAGGAATGCCTGACTATGACAAGGAGTTTGAGTTGTATTGCAGTGAGAGAAATGGATGTGCACTCTCTGTTCTAGTACAGAAGCATGGAAAACTGAGGAAACCAATTGCGTATTATTCATCAATGTTGGACCCAGTAGCTGTTGCCCTTCCTGGGTGTCTGAAAGCAGTAGCTGCTACATGTCGAAGTTTGGAACAGAGTGAGGGAATTGTGATGGGATATCCTGTGAAAGTGTGTACCTCATGATGTGGCGATCCTTTTAACAAGGAGTCGTACTTAGTATATGACACACAGCAGACTGACTAAGTATGAAAAGGTCATATTGGGTGCCGCAAATGTGTGTCTTGTGAGATGTGTGAATGTGAATCCTTCAACGCTGTTGCCAGATGTAGAGCATGTGGAAGTAAGAGATAAAGCAGATCATGACTGTTTGGATGTACTTGATGTTTGTACAAAACCACGACCTGACATAAAAGATGAACCCTTACCAGAAAGTGATTATGTCATGTTTGTTGATGGATCTTGTTTAAGGACAGATGATGGAGTGCTGAGTGCAGCATATGCGGTATGTACAGTTGCAGCAGTGATGGAAGCATCCTATTTGAAAGGAGTAAGATTGGCCCAAGTAGCTAAACTTGTTGCCCTGACCAGAGCATGTAAGATTGGGAAAAGTGTGAGAGTGACTGTGATAACTGATAGTCAGTACGGCTATGGGGTAGTCCACGACTTCGGCCAAATATGGCTGCAGAGAGGTGGGAATAGGTAAGACAATTGCAGGAAGAAGCAGGAGATGAAGAAATAAAACAGTGGGTAAAAGCAGGATGTGCACCAAGAGAGAAGGATCATGTGTGGGTCTATTGAGATGGAAGACCAGTTATGCCTGATAGCATGATGTCTGCCATGGCACGGATGTATCATGAGCAGGGACATATAGGGAGAGACGCCATGATTAGGTCTTTTAAACAAACCTGGTATAATGCAAAATTCAGACTTGTAGCAGAAAGTCTCTGTCAGAGATGCCTAATTTGTCAGCAATATAATCCAGGAAGAAAGACAGTAGTGAGTCTAGGAACAATAGGTCGGGAAGGAGGGCCTTTTACCAGAATGCAAGTGGATTTCATTGAGATGCCTCCTTGTAACAGGTTGAGGTATGTTTTGGTTATGGTATGTCTATTCTCCAGGTGGGTAGAGGTGTTCCCAACAAGAACGAATGATGGAATGACAGTGGCAACATTACTCTTGAGGGAATTTATCCCTAGATTTGGGTTCCCAGTAACAATTGAATCAGACAGAGGGGGACATTTTCATAATGAGATCATAAAATTGATTTGTGAAGCATTGAATGTACGACAAAAACTACATTGTGCCTACCGACCAGAGGCTTCTGGTGTGGTGGAACAAATGAATGGTACTATCAAAAACAGAATAGGGAAAATGTGTTTAGCCACAGGTATGAAATGGCCCGATGTCTTGCCTCTGGTACTCATGACTATTAGATCAATTCCAGACAGAACTACTGGTTTGAGTCCACATGAAATTATCATGGGACGAGCCATGCGCCATGTGTTTATACCAGTCAACAAGCTGATGACTATAACTGATGACATGGTGTTGGAATACTGTATTTTTTATTTTTTTTTAAATATATTTATTAAGATTTTAAGTGTCATGACACACAGATATCATACATTGCAAGAATATTTCCGTCATTACCGATCAGCCTGAACAGTTGTAATAATCATTACACATTCTGTTGACATATTACAATTCAAAACACAGTCCATGACACTCTAAACAGAACTACACAAAATAACCCCCCCCCCCCCCTCTCCATGAACCCTCATGGATTGCATGTAGCTTGTAGAAAGATACAACACACTCAGACAAAGTTCGGACTAGCAGCAACTCTTTTGCATATAAACATTTCTTATATGATCTAATTATCACGTCTTAGACACCTCCTACACAGTTGATCATATATAAATGCAGGACCCCGTATCCTCCAAACCCCGACTACATCTCCTTTACAATTCTTTCGCCTTAAAGTCTTCCAGTATCGCATTCCTCTCTAAGGAGATAGGCTTTTCGCGCAGTCCCCGGTCTTCTTCCCTCTTAAGTTCTGCGCCCTCTGCTTTGCCCCATCTCACCACCTCGCCATACCACTCCATCACAAACCGTGCCGTAGTGGTTTTCCAGTGTTTAGTGATTGCACGCCTGGCCAGTATTAGCGCTAAGTTAGCAAATCTGATCGTGGGGTTGCCACTTTTGGCTTTCATACCCAACCCCAGTAGAGAATGTTCCGCCAGTACCCCTCGCCCTCCCGGCGCCACTTTCCTGAGGACCTCGTGCACCTCCGCCTAATAGTGCCGTAAGCGCGGACACGTCCACAGCATATGGAGCAGGCCGGCACTAGGGCTCTTGCATCGTGAGCATGCGTCTGCTGCGGTCGGATACATTGTGTGTAGCCTGCGGGGGGTCAAGTAAGCACGATGTAAAATCATAAGTTGGATAAATTTAAACTTCGCATTACGTGACACCTTTCTGGGATATTCTAGTATAGAATCCCATTCCTTATCAGTAAATACCCTATTCAGGTCTGCCGACCACTTATCCCGGAGTGTCTGTAGGGACATTCCCGCATGTGACCTAATACCCTGGTATAGCCATCTAGTCAAATGGCGGCCATTCCCCATTAAGTATTGCAAATGTACCAGTGCGTGTGTCGGAGGTTCCTCACCAGTAGGAGCCCAAGTGGTTCCAATATATTGCACGATGGTCGCGTGTAGCAGAAACAGAGAGTTCGGCACCCCCCTCTCCTCCACAAATGTGTCGTGGTTCATCAGTGTGTGATCTGCGAACAACATGCAAAACACACAAAATGATGGACGGAATGTTGCACATTGGCAAAACATTCACCCCCAGTCACAGATCTGGGTTTAATCCATCGTTATTTTGCACACCACGCCACCCCAGTTCAGACATGGCCATATGCAAATCAGTCTTGACCCTGTGCCTCATGGGAACAGTCCAGCCCGAACTGCCAAGCCATGTCTTTCCTGGACCGGAATCAAGCATCCTAGGACCGGTTTCTGGCTATCTGTACTGGGGTGAATGTATGACATTGTTCTGCATTCTGTCCATCAATTGTTGTTTTTGCATCTGTCACCCCGAGTGGGAAGGGTATGCTCAGACGTGAGTCCCGTGCTCTCCATGCCACTGGAATCAAGCTATCCTGGCTGACGAGGGCTGAAAGCCCGAAACCGGTCCTAGGATGCTTGTTTCCAGTCCAGGGAGGACCTGGCTTGGCAGTTCGGGCTGGACTGTTCCCATGGGGCACAGGGTCAAGACTGATTTGCATATGGCTGGGTTCAAACTGGAATGGCATGGTGAGCAAAAAAACGATGGATTTAGGCCCAGATCTCTGTACTGGTGTGAATGTATGACATTGTTCTGCATTCTGTCCATCAATTGTTGTTTTTGCATCTGCGAACAACATCCCAACAGTATCTACACCCGCCTCTGCCCATGTAGAGATGTGTCTCCGTGAAACTGTTCCCAGCGGTATAGTTATACCAAATAATGGTATATTAGGTGCATATGGAGTATGTGTCTTTGTGTAAGCTAATGCTCTTTTCCAGTATATTATTGCCACCTTAAGCAGCGGGGGAGGGGATGGCGCGAGCACTCGACCGGGCAGCAGCAGCCATTGCAGGTTGCCTCCATTCCATGCTCTCTCTGACATTTCTATTTCCTGGAGGTTGCACCCCACTATCCAATATGACAACCACTGCAGCTGTCCCGCGTAACAGTATGCCCTAAAATCCGGTACGCCCATACCCCCTCCCTTGCTGGACAGTTGCAGTTTGGCTAGGCCTACTCTGCTCTGACCCGGACCCCAGATCAGCTCCACCAGTAGTGTATCCAGCAACTTGAACACGCTCATCGGAAGCACAAGAGGTAGGTTCGTGAAGTAATAAAGTAACCGTGGGAGCATCACCATTTTGGCAATAGCCACTCTAACGGCCACCGAAAGGGGAAGAGACGTCCAGAACTTTATTTGACCTCTCAGTGAGTTTATCGCATGGATTACATTGCCGTCTATGACATCTAATGGTTCTCTATACACGTTGATACCCAAATACTTAATCGTAGTCGGCGCTACCCGAAATGACCACTGCCCAAATTGTATAGTGTCCTGCAGCAACCCCTCCGTAAACGCGAAGGCATATGACTTAGTTTCATTGATAGCAAGCCCTGACAATGAGCGAAATTCTTGAAATAATGCACGGAGGGGCGAGGAGACACCCCCCAGGTTTGTGAGATATAGGATAATATCGTCCGCATAGGCGGAGACAACATGCGTATCATAGCCAGTTGTAATACCCTTATGGAGCGCCAGTCTACGAATTTTCTCCAGTAGGGGTTCCAGAGCTAACACAAAAATCAAGGGGGAGAGCGGACAGCCCTGTCTTGTACCTCTCTCCACTACATATTGTCGTGAAATATATTGTCCCGTGCGAGCTCTAGCAGTGGGGTTAGTGTATAAAAGGGAGACCCATTGTATGAACGCATCCGGTATCCCGAATTTCGGTAGAGTTCAGAACATGTAGTCCCACCGGAGAGAGTCAAAAGCCTGACGCATGTCTAATGAAATACACCCCTGATGTTGAGGGTGCATTCTGGAGTGCGACATAAGGTGGTGCAACCGTCGGATGTTATGGGCTGTACTGCGGCCCAGTACGAACCCACACTGATCCGTGTGAATCAGTCGGGGTATGTGTCCTTGGAGCCTATTAGCTAACAGTTTACTTAAGATTTTATAGTCGGTATTGAGTAATGAAAGGGGTCTATAACTTGCAATATCCTTACTGTCCCTTCCCGGTTTGGGCAAAGAGACCACTAGAGCCTGAAGTGTGGTAAGTGGCAGAGAGCCAAGTTCCAGAGACTCCTGATACATTTGGCGTAGGTGCGGAACTAGCAAGGGCATATAAGTCACATAAAACTCAGCTGGCAGGCCATCCAGTCGCGGAGTCTTATTCCTGGGAAGTGCCCGGATAGCCGTTCTGATCTCTGCCTTCGTCACCGGGCTCTCAAGCCCCTTCCTGATCTCCTCTGTTACCTGCGGGAGGGGGAGTCCCTCGAAGAACTCGTTCGGATTCGGCTCTCCGGGGCGGCATATAACGTCTCATAGTATGATTGGAAGGCCACATTTATTTCTAGTTGTGTGGTTGCAAGAACACCCTCTTGTGTATTAATTTTAAGTATCGGAGCCATCTGTATGTGCATTCACAGCAAAATAATGTGTTATTGCTGCGGATAGCGCCTCCCTGAACACCGAATCCTCTAGCAGAGTGGGCTGCAGTTTCCATGTCGGAACGGGTGTAGGCACCCACCCCCATTTCACAACTACTTCCAGCGGGTTATGATCAGAGAGGGTTTTACCTAAATATGTAGTGTCCAACACATTAGTTACCAGGGACAGTGAACAAAAAATCCTATCTATACGGGTGTGAAGGCCATGAGGTGGTGAATAAAAGGAGTACTCTTTAGCTGTGGGGTATTTCATGCGCCACACATCACACACTCCCCATCCGCTCGCCCATCTACGCAGAGCCTCAGCCTGTTTCTTGCTTCCTGTATTGTGCAATGGCGGGTGGGACCTATCCAGATCTATATCAAGCACTGCATTGCAATTGGCACCCAACACCCTAGGGTAAGAGTCCCACCCTGCCAATGCCGTGGATAACAGGTCCAGAAATCTATCCTGCTCCAAGTTTGGGGCATATATACTTCCCAATAACACGCAACGCCCATCTAGAGTACCCAGCAGGAGCACATATCTGCCACTCACATCAATTCGCTGCTCTAACAATGCAAAGGGTGTGCCGTTCCGGATCCAGATCGCGGCTCCCCTAGCAAATGCCGAGTATGAGGTATGGAACAACTGCCCCCTCCATTTCTTTTGCATTTTAATGGCTTCAGCCGTCGTGAGATGAGACTCTTGCAGGAGTGCAATATGCACCTTCCTGCGGTTAAGCTGCGCTAGAATTCTATGTCTTTTGTGTATGGAACCGAGCCCTTGCACGTGCCAAGACATGAATGTGTATGTGCTAGAGTGTGCCATCTATGCCTATCTTACAAACAGAGACCTAACTTGCCTTCTCTGCCTGTGTTGGAGTGTGTTGCGGACATTTAATATGGTTCATATCTAAACTTCTCAATACTAGGTTCCCCCAAAAAACGTTAGAGGACCAAACTAATAACCAGAAACGATACCAAAAGGCAGTTGCCGTAGGGGAAGCGGTAACCACCATGCTATTGCACACTGTAGCCCGCATGCAGTGACATTATTTTCAGCGCTCCAACTCCTGCCCCATCAACTCAAAGTAATCTTAAAGAACGATACCCGCTGGCGGCATTATGTACATTGGAACACAATAAGTAGCAACTTATACGATACCATCTTTCGGAGGGACCACTATATCACTTCAACATTCGTTCACAGTCTGTGGAGTAACCGATGGAAACAGCATAAGACTATGCTCAGAGTCTGACTGGATTGTATCGTTCTCTGATGAGTGAACAATCTGATCGCGGGTTTGGGCGTCATGATCCGCCAGGGCCGCAGCCGTCAGGAGAGCGTCCCTTTGACTGTCCGATATCTGCTCCGGAGATGGGCTCACACCGGTCCCGCCTCCACATCTCCCGTTCCCTGCCGAGCCTGTTGTTCCCGTAGTTGTCTCCAAGGACCTCGCAGATCGACTCGGTGACGCCCTGGTCAGTGACACAGGTGGTGTAAACGTAACCTCCAGCCATTCCTCCACTTCCTCAGGATTATAAAAAAACTGGGTTTTTTTGCCATGTATAACCTTCAAGCGGGCCGGAAAGAGCAGGGCGTATTTCAGGTTGTGTTGTTGCAATTCCTTTTTGGCATTTTTAAAAGTAGCTCTCGCTTTCTGAACTGTGATCGTAAAATCCGGGTACAGGGAAATTGTCTTGTTCTCATAACGGATGGGGGCGTTCTCCCTTGCAGCCCGCAGGATTGTGTCCCGGTCCTTGTAGTTCAAAATTCTGGCTATTAACGTTCTAGGCGGGGCCCCCACTGGGGGAGGCTTGGATGGCACCCTATGCGCCCTTTCTACACTATAAAGTGCCGACAGGCCCTCTTTCGCGACGTGTTCCCACAACCATGTTTCCACAAATTGGGTGGGGTTACGTCCTTCACTCCATTCCGGTATGCCCAGCAAGCGAACATTGTTGCGGTGGGAGCGTCCTTCAGCCTCATCCACCTTGTCCTGCAATCCCCGCAACTGGCGCTGGAATTGCTCCATTTGGGAGGTATGCTTCATTTGTTGAGGAATCAAATCATCCAGTGCAAGTTTGTTTAATGTCACCTTTTCAGCCAGTTTCTTGTGGTCTGCCTGCAGGAGGTTCAAACTAGTGGAGAGTGTCCCAATTTGCACTTCAAGTGCCCTTCGTGAGTCTCGCATCTCTTTAAGTATAAGATCCAGTTTATCATGGTGTTTGTCAGACCCCGTGGAAGGCACCACCCCAGTGTCCAAACCCCGCGACCCATCATTACGAACAGCAGTTTGCGGGTCGCCTGATGCAGGAGGGTCGGGTTGTTCTGCCCTGGGGCGGCCCATTGGGCTGTAAGGGATAATTTCACTCCACAGAATTCAGGCGAGGAAACACTTACTTAGAAGTCCCCCTTTGCGTTGTGCAAAGCGTGCAGGCTACACCACCATCCAGACAGGTCCGTCCCTTTCTCAAGGTACGCAGACAGGCGGGAAGGGCCCCACTCCCATCAGCACATGCCAGGTCTCCGGGGAAGGACAAGTGTCGCAGGGCATCTCACGAGGGAGGGATCCCTCCAGGAGTCCACAAGCGCGCCACAACAGCTGGGGTAAAGCCGCCACCCAGCCGGGCCACTGTGGCGCTACTCTGCAGCACGAGGCAGCGCGCAGGGCAGCAACGCAGCGTTGGCAGCAGCCCGCACCCCGCCAGTGGGGCACGTCCTGGAGTCCCTGTCCGCACCCCCCTATCAAGTGTCTTGTGGGCCACAGCCGAACGGTCCCCCCTCAAAGCTCCCGTCCAATACCTCCAGGTCCCACAGAAACAATGCAGCAGTGCTGTGAACTCGCCTGTACGTGCCGTCCTCCCTACTACAGCTGACAGTAGTCGGCCACACATGTAGCAGCAGCGGAGCTGCTCCTCCACATCAGATGTGCAGGGCCGTGACGCAGAAACACACTACCCAGGACTTGGCCCCACTGGTCGGCAGCTGGCAGCAAATCCCACCTCGCGGTCCACCGAGGGCATTACAGCAGTCTCATCCACCCGTATAGCGCTCCTCAGGATGCACCAGCAGCCTCGCTGTGCCCAGCAGCTAGTTGTCGCCTCTCGCAGTCCGCGGCCGCCATCTTGCCGCTTCCTGGCAATCGACATCTACAGTCTCATTCCCCGCACACAGCGCGACTCATCAGGCGCCTTCACGGGCCGCAGAAGCGATCATCGCCTCACAAATTGTGCCCAGCTATCCCCGGCAGCTCCGCTCACGTCCGCCTCTCCATCCGGCCGCGCCCCGCCGGTCCACAGCTCCCAGGCAAGGCGGCACAGATCCTTCATCAAGCCAATGCCGGGTCCCTCCACAGGTAAGCCGTCAGTGCCACAGTTGTTCCGCCGTACTCTGCGGCTGGGTTATAGTCCCCGTTCCATCAGGATATTGATCAAAGTGTCGGGGCTCGATGCGGAGCTCCTTCAAGCAGCGTCCGCCATGCTCGGCAGTTGGCCACGCCCCCGAGTTGGAATACTGTAAAGGCCTGGCTGACGCAGTTCATTCTGTGTTTCATCAGGTTGGAGCGGATGCCACCACTCTTGAAAAGAAGCCAGCTCATGATCTAAGCCCAGGGGACTGGGTAAGGATAAAAGTACACCGAAGAAGAAACTGTTTGGTTCCCAGGTGGGGAAAACCAAGACAAGTCATCTTGACCACAACAACAGCTGTGAAGTGTGCTGGATTGAAGAATTGGATCCATGCAAGTCATAGTTTGAGAATTCCAAATCCAGTCGACAGCAAAGAGAAGGAGTATTTTGACGAATCAGAATCCAGTACTGAGTCGGATGACGGAGAGCCGAAAGACAAAGAAAACCCTGAAAGGGGGGAAACAGAACCGAGTTTAACATTGGTTCCCAGAAGTAATTCCCTGAGGAGAAGGTTACAGATTTCTGATACCAGTTCAGACTCAGAGACAGACAAAGAGCACACTCTTCCAAGAAGGAACAAGGGAAGAACAAAGAAAAGGACAGTGGAGAGACAATAAAAGAAATCCATGAGAAGGAAGTGCCAGATGAAAGATTGAGAGAAATTCCACCTGAAACAACACCATTAGATGGACAGGTGCCAGATACAGAGAGACAGGGAAAGATTATTGCGGAAAACCCCCGAGGAGGTGTAGGGAACTCCAACATCCAGTTAGAATGTCGTGATTGTTAGGCCAAGTGTAACGTAACAAACCACTAACCTGCACAAGGGCGGCCAGCAGGGACGATGTCGTGTAGATATCCCCAATTATTCCCCTGGAAACAACCCCCACCTAGATATAGATAATCTCCAGGTGTGAGGAAGCAACCCGGGGGACAACCGGAAAAGGAAATAGGATTCTGGGGAAGTTGTAGAGGGATGGGTAAAAGGAAGCCGTGCAGTGGTAAGGCAAGGTCTCTTCTGGGGTAGCTGCAGGGGGAGATATTAACAGAAGCACTGGATCAGAGGGATAGTATGAGGAATACTGACAGGTATTATACACCCCCTCTTCCCTGAATTCTCTCCTTACTGTAATTAAAGGTATGCTTCCAGGGATCCCTCGGCAAACACGGCAGGAATTCACCCAGGAAGGTGATGCAGCACACGCCCTCTGTCGGGGGTACCCTGGTAGGCGTGTTTGCTTCACAACACCCACAAGGGCACGGCAGGCTATGTGCCACCAACGAAAACAAAGGAACGTAGATTGATTCAGGCAACGTAGAAGTGTTCGAAGAGGCCACAAACCCAAAGTACTGTGGACTAAACCAGCCGATTTGAATGCTTTTGTAAGGATACGGGGAAACACAACAAACGGAGCGCAGGCAGAGTGGGGGAAGCTTCCACTCCCTGCGCGGGCCTAAATACCTGTTCCGATGTCCCAAGATCGTAATTACGGGTGCGCTGACAAGTCGAAATCCTCGGGGGCAGAAGATGTCTCAAATCCAGCTCGGGGCTTGAAAGAGTAAACGCGCTAAATCCGCGGGGAGTACCATCCGCAACGCGCTACTCTAATGAAACAAGGAAATCCAGATCACGGAATGTTTGTCAAGCCCCGCTTCCTGGAAGAGGCGGGGCTTTTGTAATGCGCGGTACATTAGCGCGCGGCTCTTCCCGCGCGTCCTTGCCCCTTGGCCTTCTGGGCCTTGTAGTCATTTTGGCGCCGGACTCGGGCACATGGCTCCAGGATCGCGACAGAACCCCCTCTCAAGAATCGCCGTCTCGGCGGTTGACCTGGCTTGCCGGGGTGTTTGCGGTGGAACCGGTTCACCAACTGAGGGCAATGTAGATTAGTGACAGGTTCCCAGGTTCTTTCCTCCACTCCGTAGCCCTTCCAATCTACTAAGTACTGCAATCGTCCTCTCACACGTCGGGAATCTAGCACCTCTTTCACCTCGTACTCCTCTTGTCCATCGATGTTTAGCGGTGCCGGGACCGGGGCTACTCTTGTGCTGTCGGGACAAGATTTCAGTAAGGACACATGGAACACAGGGTGGATTTTCCATGATGGGGGCAAGGACAGCTTCATGGCCACAGGATTTATGATTTGTTGAATACAGTAGGGTCCCACAAACTTGGGAATTAGCTTACCCCCTTTTTTGAAATGCAAGTGTTTCGTGGATAACCATACCTTGTCCCCTACTACGTATGAGGGTTCTGGGGTTCTCTTTTTGTCTGCCTGTTGTTTCTGCGCCCTTTGTGCGTTTTCTAACTGACCCTTTACCTCCGTAAGCACAGCTCGTAAATGGGTGTGGTGCTCGTGAATGGTGGGATGATGCGTTTCTATAGGCCCTTCAAAGGGTAGGAAATACGGATGGAAACCGTAAAGACAAAAAAAAGGGGAACACCCTAATGTGGAATGTGTTGCGTTATTGTAAGCAAATTCGGCAGTCCAGAGTAATGTATACCAATCAGGAGTATTCTGGAGGGTAAAACATCGTAGATATTGTTCGAGAGTTTGGTTTAACCTTTCAGTTTTTCCGTCTGTTTGTGGGTGGTAGCTGGTAGACAGACGGACTTCCACTCCCATGATGGCGCATAATGACCTCCAGAATCGTGAGATGAATTGGGATCCCCTGTCTGTAATGAGAACTCGAGGTAGTCCATGGGCTCGTACCACATGTTGAAGGATGATGGTAGCGAGTTCAACGGATGTAGGCAGTTTCTTGAGGGGGATGAAATGGCCCATTTTGGACAAGTGATCAACCACCACTAAGATGGTGGTGTATTCGTCACAGGGCGGCATTTCAACAATAAAGTCCATTGAAATGGTGTGCCAGGGGAACTGAGGCACCGGGATTGGGTGTAGTAATCCAGCGGGTTTGGAATGACTAGCCTTGCTTTGGGCACAGATAGCGCAGTTCTTGATATATTCTTTTGTGTCAGTCCGAAGGGGGGGCCACCAAAATGATCTCTCGAGGAGAGAGATGGTTTTTGTATTCCCAAGGTGCCCTCCTAATGGGGAATCGTGAGCCCAGGCTACCATCTGTTGTTGTTGGGCGGATCGGGGGAGATATAGAGCTTCTTGATGAAACAGTAAACAATGTTTTGTGGTTCGATGGTCAGGGTCCTCTTGTATCCAGGAATTGCTTTCGATGGGATCCCAAGACGCCTTCAGGTCCTCCAGGAATTCCGGGGCTGTAAGAGCTGCGATGCTGTCAGGTGGAAAGGAGTTTTCAGCGAGTACACTAGGACGCTCTGGGTGTTCTTCAGGTTCTGGGTGTGTGGGGTCCTCCAACCGTGATAGGGCGTCAGCTTTTCCGTTCTGTGTTCCTGGCCTATATCTGATAATAAAATCAAAATCGGAAAAGAAAAGCGACCACCTCAGCTGACGTGGTGCGAGGGCTTTAGCTGTTTTAAGGAAAAGAAGATTTCGATGATCGGTGTATATCTCAATGGTGTGGATTGCCCCTAAGAGGTAGTGTCTCCATTCTTCACAGGCCCTTTTGATGGCCAGTAATTCTTTATCGGTGATGGAATAGTTTATCTCACTAGGGGAAATCTTTTTGGAATAATATGCCACTGGATGTATCTGCCCTGTTTCTGGATGTCTTTGTGACAACACCCCACCTATGGCATATTGTGACGCGTCCGTTTCCAAAAGGTACGGTAGAGTTGGATTGGGATGCCGCAATATGGGTGCTTGGACAAAACGGTTCTTTAGTTCTTGAAATGCGGCATCAGCCTCTTGATCCCAGGAAAACGTGGTGTTTTTTCTCAACAGTCGAGATATCGGGTGTATGATTTTAGAGAAGTCCTTGATAAAGCGCCTGTAATAATTTGCAAAGCCAAGAAAACTCTGGACGGCTTTGACGTGCTGAGGCGCCTTCCACTGGGTAACAGCTTCGACCTTGCTCATGTCCATTTGGAAACCTTGGGCATTGATAACATATCCCAAAAAGGCTATTTCGTTGACATGGAACTGGCATTTTTCCAGTTTAGCGTATAATGAATGTATCCATAGTCGTTCCAACACCTTCTTTACGTGAGTAATATGTTCTTGGGGGGTAGCTGAATAGATCAGGATATCATCAATATAGACGATACAAAAAAGGTCTAGCAAGCCCCTCAGCACTTCGTCCATGAAATACTGGAATGCCGCCGGGGCGTTGCATAACCCGAACGGCATGACCTGATACTCGTATAACCCAAACTTGGTCCTGAAGGCAGTCTTCCATTCATCTCCAGTCTTTACGCGGACCAAGTGGTAGGCCCCTCTATGGTCCAATTTGGTAAATATCCGGGCTCCCTTGAGTTGGTCCAACAGAACCGGGATTAAGGGCAGGGGATACCGGTTTTTTATGGTGAGTTTGTTGATAGCCCTATAATCGATGCATGTCCTTAATTAATCACAGTCTTTCTTACCGATGAAGAAGAGTGGAGACGATGCGGGTGAGGAAGAAGGTCGAATGAAGCCTGAGGCGAGATTTTCTTCCAAGTATGTTTTCAGGTAACGAGTCTCAGGTTCTGTTAGTGCGTAAACTCTACTACATGGAATGACTGCTCCGGGGACTAAGTCTATCCGACAGTCGTACGCACGGTGTGGGGGCAGTCGCGTAGCTTCCTGTTTGTTGAAAACGGACTGGTAATCCTGGTAAACTTCTGGAAGCGTCATAATGCTACAACAACCGCGTTCTTCACTTCCTTCTTGGAGGAACCCTGCTTGCGTTTTTGTATCATTATCTGAGAGGGCGTGATGAGGAAGGCATTGGTCCCTGCAATATGGGGAGGTTAAGGAAACTGTGCGGTCCGCCCATCGAATCACGGGATCATGCAGGGTTAACCACGGCATACCTAGAATGATGCGGAAATGAGGAGCGTCGATGAGGTCAAACTGAATCAGTTCCTGATGTATCTCTCCGATCAGCATCCGTAGGGGGTATGTGTGGTGTCTCACTGGTCCTGAGGTTAAAGCCTTCCCATCCACGGCTTTTACTGCTTCTGGTTTTTACTTGGTTTCATATGGTAGTCCCAGTTCTCGGGCATATTGTTGGTCCATAAAATTCCCAGTGGCTCCGGAATCCAGAAGAGCTGACACTGTTATGGCATGTGTTTGTGATACCCATAAAGTCACGCTTACATTGATGTGAGCCACTGACGGTTGCATAGTGTTAGGTATTCGTAGAGAGACCATTTTATTTTCTAGTCCCAAGTCAGAGGTCCCTGTCTGGCTTGGGTGCTGTAGTTTTCCGCCGGTTGCGGGGATGCGGTGGCTTGTGACTTGGAAGAAGTGGTTCGTTCAGGGAGTCTGGTTCTGGCTCGGCATTCTTTAATGAAGTGCCCGCTTTTTCCACAATAGAGGCATAACTTCTGTAGCCGTCTCTTCTCTCTTTCTTCCACTGAAAGCGGGCCTCGGAGTCCTCCGATTTGCATGGGTTCTGATCCATCCGTCGTTCGTGGGGTTTCTTCGTGGGCAGGTTTAAATCGAGCGGGCAGAAGACGGGGTTCGCTTTTGCCTCTGTCTCCCCTTCTCTCTAGCAACCGATGATCGAGTTGGACGGTGAGATCGATGAGTTCTTCACAGGTACGGGGTAGCTGTACCACTTGAGCTAAGACGTCTTTGAGTTCTCCTCTTAGGCCTTGATAGAATAGGGTGGTTCTCTTCTCTTGTGGCCAGTCCGTCTCTACCACAAGACGGTTGAACGTCGTTATATAGGACAATAAATCCTGAGACCCCTGTCGTAAGGTAAGCAGTTCCCAATCCAGGGACATCATGTGGGCCTTGCGATCGAATAGTTTTCTCATTTCGAGACAAAATCCCTGAAAATCTTGCAGGACCGGATCGTTCCTTTCCATTAAAGGAATGGTCCAGCTTGCGGCATTACCTCCCATGTAGGACATCATGAATGATGTTTTGGCCACCTCCTCCTGAAACACATGGGGTTTACACAGAAAGTGAAGTCTGCATTGATGAAGAAAAGTTTCGAACTCCTTGGCGTCCCCATAGAAGCGTTCGGGAGGTGCCAAAGGAATCCCTTGATTCTGTACAATATGAACAGTGGGTAATGACCTATCAGGAGGTGCAGTGTCCGATGTAGCGGCGGGAAACCCCGGGTCAAAAGTACCCCCCCCTTGGACGCGGGTCGTGATGGGAGGTGGCAGTGTCCAGTCTCTGATGTAGGACTCTTTTCCCGAACCCTTACGAGAAATTCCTGCTACCTCTCTACGTAATGTGTTCATATCCTTCTTTATTTCTTGATTCTCTAAGCGAGAGGTGTGCACTTCCTGCTGGAGGGCCGAAATGCTCTCCACCAGGGAAGCCAACACCGTATTGGTGTCCATCGTCCGGGCTAGACAGTTACCGTGGGCTTGACAATCTGTCGTGATTGTTAGGCCAAGTGTAACGTAACAAACCACTAACCTGCACAAGGGCGGCCAGCAGGGACGATGTCGTGTAGATATCCCCAATTATTCCCCTGGAAACAACCCCCACCTAGATATAGATAATCTCCAGGTGTGAGGAAGCAACCCGGGGGACAACCGGAAAAGGAAATAGGATTCTGGGGAAGTTGTAGAGGGATGGGTAATAGGAAGCCGTGCAGTGGTAAGGCAAGGTCTCTTCTGGGGTAGCTGCAGGGGGAGATAATAACAGAAGCACTGGATCAGAGGGATGGTATGAGGAATACTGACAGGTATTATACACCCCCTCTTCCCTGAATTCTCTCCTTACTGTAATTAAAGGTATGCTTCCAGGGATCCCTCGGCAAACACGGCAGGAATTCACCCAGGAAGGTGATGCAGCACACGCCCTCTGTCGGGGGTACCCTGGTAGGCGTGTTTGCTTCACAACACCCACAAGGGCACGGCAGGCTATGTGCCACCAACGAAAACAAAGGAACGTAGATTGATTCAGGCAACGTAGAAGTGTTCGAAGAGGCCACAAACCCAAAGTACTGTGGACTAAACCAGCCGATTTGAATGCTTTTGTAAGGATACGGGGAAACACAACAAACGGAGCGCAGGCAGAGTGGGGGAAGCTTCCACTCCCTGCGCGGGCCTAAATACCTGTTCCGATGTCCCAAGATCGTAATTACGGGTGCGCTGACAAGTCGTGATCCTCGGGGGCAGAAGATGTCTCAAATCCAGCTCGGGGCTTGAAAGAGTAAACGCGCTAAATCCGCGGGGAGTACCATCCGCAACGCGCTACTCTAATGAAATAAGGAAATCCAGATCACGGAATGTTTGTCAAGCCCCGCTTCCTGGAAGAGGCGGGGCTGTTGTAATGCGCGGTACATTAGCGCGCGGCTCTTCCCGCGCGTCCTTTCCCCTTGGCCTTCTGGGCCTTGTAGTCATTTTGGCGCCGGACTCGGGCATATGGCTCCAGGATCGCGACATAGAAGCAGGGACAAGTATTCAGCAGGAAGATTGCGTGTCGGAGATTCGAGGAGGGACAGAAGTAGGGAAAACAAAAGAAGTGGTGGAAAAAAAAACGGTTGAGAGTAAAAAGCAAGTTGAAACAGAGTCAGAGGAAAGCGAAGATGAAATACCAGAAGGCCGGGTTCTGAGAAAGAGAGCTTGGAGGACTGAAAAGAATGATAAAGGGAGTAAATTGAAAAGAGCAGCAAAGGACGAGGTGTGGCCGAATAAAATAAAAAGACTGAGATATCGATTGACAGGTGAAGGAAGTGACCAGTCAGGAAAAATCAAAAGGAGAAGAAACAACAGTGGTTAAAGAAAGCAAAAGAACAAGGAAACCTAACCAGAAATATAGATCACCGGAATGGACATATGTGGCCCTGCCTGAAGTAATAGAAGAGGCGGATAGCCAAGGAAATCCAGAGGTGGTTGTATCGGAAGTGGTTGAGGAAGACGAAGAATCGGAAATCCTGAGAGTTATCTTGTCCAATATTTGAGAAGAAGTGGATATTCAGGACAATCTGTATGCTGAAAATGAAGGGAAGGTGAAAAATGATGAGATGCCAAACTGAATGAGACAAGAAAATTACTGATGGAAAGACAATAAATACTGAAAAAGACAAAAACTGGTAGAACCACGTAGGTGCTTAGAGCCTTGGGTTAGAAACTAGTTGTGAAGTAGAAGAGGCTAAGTCAAAAGACACGGCTCATTTTAACTAAGATGGCAAACACAGAAAGTAGCAAAAGTAGATATACCTTCTTTAGAAGATGGTGCAAAATGTGTTGTTGTTGTACAGAATTATTTTTTGATAATCACATTTTTATTGTTTTCCCACATAAGGCAGCAAAGTCAAAAAGGACACATAACAATATGAGTAGCTCGGCATCAATAAAACCTGTCACACATTCATTGACAATCAGTCGTACGACCCTTCTCCCCCCACCCCCTCTCCCTGCCAATCCCACCCCCCGTAGCCTTCCTCGTATACTATTCCCCCCAGCCATTTTCCCCATATTTTGCCAAACTTTTTGGGGCAACCCCGGGCAGGGTACAGAGCCCGTTCCTGCGCAGCACACCAATCCACCCCTCTCCTCCATCTAGCCCCACTGGGCAGGTCTGCCTGCTTCCAGGTAGCCGCGATGTCCCGTTTGGCCACCACCAGAGCCGTAGTTAGGAAGTATTTCTCATTACGGGAACCATGTAGCCCGTCCGTTAGTCCCAGTAGTGCTAGTCTCGGGTCATGGGGAACCTCCCACCCCAGGACGTCAGTTAACTCAGTTTTGATCTCCGCCCAGAAGTTCTCCAGGCGGGGGCAAGACCAGACCATGTGAAAGAAATCTGCCGGTTCCCCCCCGCAGCGTGCACATGAAGCCACTTGGCACAGGCCCGCCCGAAACACACGCTCCGGGGTCAGATATGCTGCGTGGAGATAATAAAGCTGGATAAGCCGCAGTCTCGCCGATGTGGTGATCGTCCTGGGTGCCATAAGGGCGTCTCTCCAGTCAGTTTCGTCTAGAGAGCCCACCCACGTCTCCCACCACTGCCTCAACCCGTCCCAATCCACCGGGGTGTTATTAACCAGTGATCGGTAAATACGGGATATGCCCCCTCTCCCGAGACATCCCAGCATCACCTGAGCCTCAGGCGGGCTATGGTCGGGGAGCCTGGAATCCAAAGGAAGGTGGACCTGGAGCGCGTGGCGCAGCTGGAGATACTTATAGAATTGTGTGGGATGCAGAGAGAAGCGACTCTGGAGCTCCTGGAAGGAACACATATGGCCTCCCCGCCAGACGTCACCCAGGCTGGAGATCCCCAGAAGGTCCCAGTTGCGAAATCCCTCAAGCCCCGACACTTCCCGCATCCAAGTGCCATGCCAGAGTGGTGTAATCAAGGTCAGTACCTTCGACCAGCGGGTGTGCCGCAGCGCAGCACGCCAAGCCAGAAAGGGAGCCTGCACGATCTCCGGCAGCGACCGAGGGACCGATGCTCCATATAGCATGCTTTGAATAGACGGGAACCCGGTAAGCTGCACCTCCAGTCTATAAGCCGGGTCATCCCAGCCGCCCGAAAACCAATCATGGACCACTAGCAGACGTGTGGCGAGATAATACAAATAAAGATTTGACATGCTCAGGCCGCCTTCATAGGAAGGTACTGTCGCGACGCCAGCAGCTTGCAAATTAGACCAGCCACTAACCTCGGTAGATCATCAGCAGGAACGAGGATCGAAGAATAAACCCCCAAATTCCCCAGGGCGCAGCACCACACAGGGACATAAAAAACTCCTCTATGGGAACTGCCCTCTCGGGAAGAAACGGAAAGAAAAAGGGGATAAAGAATAAACACCACCGCGTCTCTCCTGTCTTCCAGGTCTCCAGATAGTCCGACCAGGCCCACAAGGGAAACTGTACAGGGGAAGAGATAGAAGGTCTAATGTGAATAAGGTAAGCAGACTCACCCCAGTTCTTCCCTCCCACTGCGGTAACTGTCCCTGATTTTTTCCGTACCTGCGAGACTCTACTGGTACTAGGGGAATTGAGCAAGTGATGGGAACGATGGTGAAGAATGGACCAGTTATCACCACGGCATTCTGGGAGTCGTCGGAGGATGATAATAACACATGAGAAATGGTAACTTCACTCCAATTCAGCCAGTGGCAAGACTAGTATGTGTACACACCCAAAATCAGCAAATGGCAAAATGCACGCGCTCGAAGTAGCACACGTGGCAGTGGCCCGTGTATACTTCTAAAACAAAACAACAAGCACAATAACAAAATCAGCAAGGACCAGCAATGACTGCAAAGAGCACTTTCCTGGGGAGTCAGGACAGCTCAGATACCTGACAGCGACTGGTGTCCGTAGTGCAGATCTGGATGCCGTTTCCGACCGGTTGCTTCACCGCAGGAAACGCGAAGTTCAGCGGAGGGGGGAACGCGTCTGCAACCGCTTCCCAGGACAAGGGGTCAATGGCGTGCTTGAGACTCGGTCGTCCTGCGGGGACAACACCCTCCGCCGACCGAGTCTCGCGGGTGGATGGCTATACTCTTGAAGGCCAGTCTCGAGGGAAAAAGAAACGAATGCGAAGGAAGTGCCGCTCTGGGCACGACGCCGTTTGCGGCTTCACGAGGATATCAGCTCTCGCTCTCGGATTCGGAACTTCTTCGATTGACAAGCCCCCTCCTGTGGGAGCGGCGAACCTTTGTAGTTCCGGAGGGCAGGGAACGTTTTCCTGTTTCCGGTGTGAAGGGGCGTGGGGCTTCTGGGTAATGTAGTGCGCTGCCTCGGCCGTAGGCCGATGATCGCGACAGGTACCCGGCAGCGGTCCAAGGCTAACCGGGGCCTACCGCCACCCCAGAGAAATTTAGTTGCTGCTTTGTCCAAGTCCCGAAACCAAGAACGGGGAAAGGAACAGGGCGTGTTTTGGAGCATGTAGAGAAACCTAGGGAGGATCATCATCTTATAGAGAGCAATCCTCCCCAGCGGGTTCAACGGGAGTGACTGCCATTTTGCCATGTCCGATCTGGCCTTATTGACCACAGGGGCCACATTCAGAGCCCAGCAGAGTTCGGGAAGAAGGGTAACCCAGATCCCCAGATACTTAAAGGACAGCTGCCGGATGGGAATGTCGGACTGCCAATCAAAACACTCCCTCGAGGGGTGTAGCGGAACCAATACAGATTTCCCGGAGTTCAGACGGAGACCAGAGGCCTGCCCGAACCTGTGGAGAATCCGGCACACCTGCGGACCCGAGACCGCCGGATCCGAAAGATAAAGAAGGACGTCGTCCGCATATAAAGCTATTTTATCTGGAGCCATACTCGGCCAGTGCCAGCCACGGAGAACAGGATCCGATAGGATTAACACCGCCAGGGGCTCCATCGCTAGGGCAAAGAGGAGGGGCGAGAGCGGGCAGCCCTGCCGAGTCCCCCGTCCTATAGAAAACGCGCGGGATAACGTTCCATTGACCAGCACTCGGGCCCGTGGGGCTGCATACAGAACCCGAACCATGGCACGGAATTGGGAGCCGAACCCCATTCGTTCCAAGGTTGCTTCAAGGTAGTCCCACCCCACCGAATCAAAGGCCTTCTCAAAGTCGACCAGCAGAAGGGCCAGATAATGGGGAAAGGTTGTACAGGATTATTAATGCTTTTTTGGAGCATACTCGCTCTACTAATTTCATTTAAAGTTACTATAGATACATTAGAAGGACATAGTGATAACATAACTAATATAGGGAAGATTCAAAAGGTAGTTCTGAGTAGAATAGATAGAAATTATTTGCATAAAGACAGTTCTATAACAGATTTTTCTAACAATGTATTTTCAAAATTGTTGTATAAATATGTAAAAACAATGGACGTAAGGGATTGCTACGAATGTATGCAATTACCTGCATCTGTATCTGAAGGAGTGACTTATCATCACCTTCCAGTAACATATGGAATAACATGTAGTGTAATAGCTAGTTTATTTTATCAAACAGGTAAATTAGAGTATTATTTTTCAGATGTAGATACTATATTTTCGCAAGTACCAGCAATTAACAAACTAAACAAGGTAAAACCTGCAAAAATATTAGGTGAATTTTTCTTAGAAACTAAAGAAGTAACGATTCCGTAGTAGGGCAGAGGTAAGCGCTGCTCGCGGGAAAGACGGAATTCTTGTGAGAAAGGTCTATTGCTATTCCTTGGTTAGCGAAGCGGACCATGGTGGTGTTTTTATGTTGTTACTAACAGAATTGTAAATTTGAATCAAAAACTTACCGAGCGGATTTTGTGAAGGAGGGAAAGACAGGAGCAGGAGCTGCCGCAGCAGCTGCTGATGTCAGAACGACCGCGCTGAGATTGGACAGTCGGTCAGAAACGTAAAACGCTTCTGCGTTAGTGTGCGCCGCGTTAGGAGTGGAGAAATACAGGGTGACGTAGACGGTCCCTATTGGTGCGTTAGTGTGAGTCGCGCTGGGATTGGAGAATTGCAAAAGTGACATAGATGCTCCGGATTGGTGCGTTAGTGTGAGTCGCGCTACGATTGGACAGAATAGCGGCACTGTTGTAAGGAGAGACTAGTGATACACGGAAAGAAAGGAAAATGTATTACGATCCACCAGAAAAGGAGAAAAAGTCTTGGTTTGGTAGAATTAAAAAGTGGTTTAAGAAGGACAAACCGATTGTAACTAGGGAAGGACAGTTACTTCCTCCACCGAAAACCCCTGCATCCTGCATCCGAAATATGGATAAGAAAAACACAAAGAGGAGTAAATCCAGAAGACTGATCAGAGTCTCTGAAATCCTGGGAAACACACGCACATTACGAGAAGAACTAGTTCTTTTTAGAAGACCCCTCACTCACCAACCTGGTTGGTGACATGCTTCATCATAGGGGTCCCACCTGAACAGCCGAGTGCCGTCCAGGTGTGCTGCAACACCTGATTACAGTGGAGCTGGTAGTTCTTCGTAGTGCAAGTGAGTGAGTAGTGGATTAAAAATGGGCCAAATGTACTCACCAAAAATAATTTTATTCTGGAGTCATTGATCCATGTTAAAAACAGCTACGAGATACCTTCATTGGTTTGATTGACCACTGGTATCTAAAAATGAAATAATGTGTTAAAGAAGTGAAAAAAGACAGTCTACATGTTTCAACCTATGTGGTGTTATTACTTAGGTTTTCGTCAGGACCAAGTGTAGTGACCCGAGCGGTGTACATACGCTAAGATGTACCCTACTCTTGATCACCAAGACCTAACCATTTACTCACGGTCAGGTAGGCCTGTCATCCAATTCGAAGACAGGAGAAAATCTGTAAAAGAAAAACACAAGATTACGGGCACACGCAGTGTTGCGTGTGCGAATACAGTGTTCTCAATGTAGGCAATACTTGATGTGTTCCCAGTGGTATGTAACAGGAGCATACAAAACCAAAGGAGAGACCTTCAGTTAATGGTAGCAAACCAGTAGCCAGATTCACTACTGAAAATCTGATCATGAAATGAAAATAGTCCGTGAAATAACACGAGCGTGGAAAACGCTAGTGAAATGCAGATTGTTGTTGAGTTAAATCACAATGAAAAACTCAGAACACCCAACTCTCATTCATGGTTTTAAGTGGGTGAAATAGCGCTCAAACACAGTGATGAGTGCGTGCCTAATTTTAGCATGTATGCTAATAATAATAGCGTTGTGAAGTGCACATGAACACGAGGGGGGAAAGAAAAAGGCTAAGCTTACAGCAAGACGCGTAATAGCGTGCCTCATGGAAGCCAGGGTCGAGGTGGCAGCTCAGGAAACACGATCTGTAGAAAGATGTTATGCGGTAGAATAGAGTCAGAGAAACCGCAAACATCAAGGGAAATACCCGAGGTCATCCAAGTGGTCACAGACACTAGTAAAAGAGGAGATAACTTACTATGTGGAGCTGGACACCGGCAATTGTGCCTACCCTAGCCGACCTGTACCGACTCCCCGAGGAATGCCTGGATGCAGCGTCAGAGCGGGTGAAATACTTCCTGGTACCGGGGCTAAGGGGGCGTGGTGACGCGGGTCATGTGATCGGCGTGCCTCGAGGTGGTCATTAGTCGCCATGGTGAAGTGTCAACAAAGAACGTACTTTATTGAAAGGGTACACACACAGACAAAATCCTTTGAAAAGAGCAACGATGACGCTAGTGTGGTCAACTAAGTGAAGGAATAGCGGGGACGTGTAAATAAAATCCTTAAAGAATAACGGAGCGCTCGCTGGGGCGCATCAAAGGCATATTCATTAAAGGTGTAAAGGAAAGGTGCCTCGAGGTGATCGTTAGTCGCCATGGTGAAGTGTCAACAAAGATCGTGCTTTATTGAAAGGGTACACACACACACAAATTCCTTTGTGAGGAGCAACGATGACGCTAGTGTGGTCAACTAAATCAAGATATAGCCGGGAAGTGTTAGTCAAATCCTTAACGAATAACAGAGCGCTCGCTGGGGCGCATCAAAGGCACATTCATTGGAGAAGTAAAAGAAAAGTGCTTACCCCGAGAGTGTCAATAACTCTAAGTCTCACGTCATCCATATAATTGGGAAAAGCCGTTATTCACATGCAGCCAAAAGATTGGAGAAGGTGATATTAAAAAATTACAACACAGTCAGCATAACTCACATGAGGTGTCTCCATATTTTCAACACAATTATGCCCAGATGTCAGACAACCAGTGTACTGAACTACCCAAGGAGGGGCAACACAATTCTGGAAGAAAAACAGAAACAAAGCCCAATTATCTAGAAAGAACAGTGTTCCACGGGATATTATCATTCAGCCCATTCTTATGGGTGGATAATCTATAGATCCATCTCTGTTCCTTCTCAAACAAACGTTCTTGGGTTTTTTCGCCTGTTTGGATCTGTTCAATGACGGTCCATTTCATATCGTTGGTGGTATGATTAAACTCAAGGAAATGCTCAGTTAATTTAGTTGTAATCCTTTTGCACCTTATTGTACTGCGGTGTTCACATATTCGTTGCTTCACCTTTCTACTTGTCATCCCTATGTACCTCAAACTACATGGGCATTCTATCAGATAGACCACATTGGTGCTGTTGAAGTTTGTATGGGTCCTCAGGTTCCACGTTTTTCCTGTTTCCAAGGCTAGCGTCTTCGTGTTTTGAGTCAGGTGACACACGCTACAGTTGCCGCATTGATAATGACCCACCACATTAGGTAAACCCCAGGCATTTGTTACTGTCGGGGTGCCTCCTTGTGGACAGGTCTTAGGGCGTGTATTTACTAAGGCATCCTTCAAGCTCCTTGCTTTCTTAAAGGAGAACAAAGGTTTTTCCCAGTGCAGATTGCCAGTATTGATAATGGACCAATGCTTGTTGATTGATTTTGTCATGAGGTTAGACACTGTGTTATAGGTAGTTACACAGGTTAATGGTGTTTCATCATTCCTCTGTATTTTGGCCTCAAGTAGGGCTTCCCTGGGTTGGTTGCGTGCTCTCTTTTGGCACTTATCCAGAATATTCTTAGGGTAACCTCTGTCGAAAAGTTTATTAGTCAGAGTCTTTGCTTGAGCACGATAATCTGTGGCTTTACTGCAATTGCGGCGCAGCCTTAAGTACTGGCCATAGGGGAGATTTTCCCTCAGGGGTCTAGGGTGAAAGCTCTCACATCTAAGGAGATTGTTTCTCGCAGTCGGTTTGTGATGAGTGCTAGTCTCCAGATGGTCATTTTCTTTGGTGATCACCAGATCCAGAAAAACAAGGGTATTAGGGTCAGTCGTGTGGGTGAATCTCAGATTGTGATCACAAGTATTGATCCATGCACAGAATTCAGTTAAAAACTCACGAGATCCCTGCCAAATGACAAGGACGTCATCAATATATCTCCTCAAGAAACTGATATTGGAAGAAAAAGGGTTCTGTGTGTCCAGTATAAATCGTTTTTCAAAGTCGAAGACATAGAGCCCTGCCACACTAGGGGCAAAGGTACTCCCCATCGAAGTACCTCCTACTTGGAGGTAGAGGGTTCCCTCATACTCAAAATAGTTCCTCTTTAGAGCCAATCTTGCACAATCCAGAATGAAGGTTTTCGGTGTGCTAAAGGTCCATGGGGTTTCATCTAATGCTGTCTTCAGTACCCTCAGAGTGTCATCCTGCCGGATGTTAGTGTAGAGGTTCTCGATATCCAGGGACACTAAAATGGTGTTCTCATCCACTGTGATGTCTTCAATTAGTTTGAGCAGATTTTTAGTGTCCTGTAGATAAGTGGAGGTTTTTTGTACCAAAGTTTTGAAAAAGAAATCGCAGAACCGTGATAAAGGTTCCAATAGAGAGCCTATACCCGACACAATGGGTCTTCCAGGCGGTGGTATCTTATTTTTATGCATTTTGGGTAGAATGTAAAAATATGGGATCTTCCCCTCATTGGAAATCAGGAAGGCAGCTTCTTGTTTAGAAATAAAGCCCCTAGTTTCAGCATTGTCTAACAATGATTTAATTTCCTGTTTCAAACCATTGGTGGGGTCGGTTTGTAAGACTTGATAGTTTTTTTGATCAGAAAGTAGTCTCTGGCATTCGGTATGGTAGGACACTTTATCCTGAATCACTATTCCTCCACCTTTGTCCGCTTGCTTTATTACAATCGTGTTGCAAGATTTCAAATTGTCTAAGGCCGAATTTTCCTCCTTACTCAAATTCTGAAAAGTTTGTTTTGGGACTAAGTTTTCAATGTCATTGAACACTGCCTGTTCAAAAGTGGCGATCTCCACTGGAACCATATGTGGTGGTGGGGTAAAAGTGGATTTTAGGCGTAGTCCTGTTTCGTTGAGATCCTCTTTCGTCGGTTCTCCTTGTTTTTCAAAAAACGCCTTTAAACGCAATTTTCTGAAGAAACCTGCCAGTTCGCCATGTAGTTGGAACTTGTCCAGACGTGCAGTTGGGACGAAACCTAAACCTTTATTGAGGACCTTTTCTTCCGTTGTTGACAGCGGTCTAGTAGAGAGGTTCGTCACTAGACTCTGCTGTTGCTTGTTCCTGCTTGAGGTTCCTTCGATTTGTTTTGTGTGTGGTTGCCCACTGCATCCTCTTCTTCCCAATGTACTTGATTGAAGGCCTTTCTTTTTCCCCTTCCTCTCCTGCCCCTGCCTAAAAAAGGCGGTCTGAAGGTGTTCGGGGGAAACATTGGTTGAGGGAATGGTACTTGCGGAAAAGGTGGTTGCCATCCATACATTGGATAAGGTTGTTGTGAATTGAAAGAGCCTTGGAATCCAGATGGTTGATGCATCCCATAGACTGGCCAATTATTCTGTGTCCTATTCTTCCCTCTTTGTCTCTGTCTGCCGCTTCCAGTACTGGAATTGCTACTACCAGAAGAGTCCATACTGGATACATCTGAATCCAGATCGGATCTTGGTGGAGGTGTATAGTCTGGATCCGAGTAGGGGTAGATTTTAACGTAGGAGAACCTTTTGAGATCTTTTTGGAATTTTTGCACTTTTTGTTGGGTAAGATTATCCTTATATTCATTTAGCTCTTTATTAAGTTCATCCAGTTTTTTCTTATAGCCTGCGATGGTACTTTTTATGTGGCCTTCTGTTAGTTGGATTTCCACTAGCATTGTTTCTGAGAGGCGTAGAGCGGTTTTTATAATTAGCACAATCCAATTGCGTGTACAGTGCCACGCAATTTGTGCCCAGTCTTTTCTGAAAATAGGGTCCTCCAGAAAAATCCTTGGTGCATTGGTAACCAAAAGCCCTTTTGGTGCCATGTTATTTCTCAGATATTCCTTTAGAATCGTACCATGGAGTATTGTTCTTATTCGGTCTCTTTTCATTTCGGTCAGTTTTTCCCATTCCGTGGTCTGTGAGATTGTCTGTGCTATGCTGGCATCGGAAAACCAAGAGAGATCGCCAAGAATGGCATCCACTTCCTCGAAGGACAGTTACTTCCTCCACCGAAAACCCCTGCATCCTTCATGGTTGCGAAATATGGATATCACACCCGTATTTGGTTAGTTAATTGGGTCAAATATACCGAAAAGGACGGAGTGTTGGCTTTTCCGGAACATGGTTCATTTAATTTGGCTGTTTTGAGAAATTTAAGAGAAAAAATGATGAATTTAGAACCAAGACCTAGACCGACTCAATTCGAGGCATTGACGGAATGGGAAGACGAGATGCATGACCGAGAAAGACAGAGAAATGGTACAGGATATAGGTACCTGTTTGGCAGATCATACGGACATGAGACGCATGATGATCGAATGAGAAGGTGGCGGAATGTGAGTATGACTGAGGGTTTGTTTCCCGTATGAATTGCAGGAGAGAATGAAGGAAGAAAGTGTGTAGAAAAGAGGCATAATGTGGAATCAAGAGGGTATAGAATGAATGCATCAGAGGATGATGTTCTTGATGATATGTTCTATAAGAATCCACCTCCATATCGACCAGAACCAGAAATATTAACCCCAAGTGCCCCAATGAAAGAAACGAATCATAAAATCAGAACCAGAGTTTCAAGATTTGGGAAGAAACAATACCTTTAGAGAGATAGAGAAGAAGTCTGGAGGTAAAGTAAATGATGAAAATTCAGCAGAACTAGCAAAAACGACCCTAGAATTAATCGAGAAAATAAGAGAATTGACTAAGAATCTAGAAGCGGTAACCGTTGCAGTAACGATAGGTCCAGTAATGCCTATTTTTGATAAACAGAAAGATAGCGAACATTGTTTGACAGTCCCTTATAAAAGTAGTAAACCGGCTGAACAACCAAGAATGAGTCAGAGTGAGAATCCATGGAGACAGACAATGAGTATGATTGAACCGAATTTTTCAAATAACCCGTTTTTAGGTCAAAACTGTGCAGAAAAGCGTATGACAATAGTGGAGTCAATGTCAGAAACAGAAAAGGATTTTGGACAAGGAAATGTAGAGAAGCCAGTAGGACCATCTACAGAGGAATTGAGTGAATGGTTGAGAAGTTTGCAAAAGAAAGACAAAGAATCTCAGTCAATAGATGTGGCCAAACTACGAATGGTACTAGAAGTATTAATAGTAGGAACTATCCCGACAGAAAAGTTAAAAACTTACCAAGATGAGGAGTTATTATTTCTGTGTAAAAGCGTAACATGGAGAGCAAAATGTCTCCATGAAAGATTAGAAGAAGTGGCAAATGAAATGGGTATAGATATTGAAAAGGTAAAAACACTACAGAAACCGTATCGAGTAGATTTCACTGAAAAGGACATTGAAAACATGAATACCACAGGACGATTAGGTCAGATTAAAGAGATCATTATTTTGTTGAGAAAATGGGGAGATGTGGACAAATGGAAAAGCAGATGGTATCGTAAACGGGATGAAGTTTCAGACAAAACGTTTTCAGCTTACCCTGTGAGAGAGAAAGAGAAGGTTGTGACAGAATGCCCTATGAGAGAGATTCCAGGAGGAGGATATGTACATGTCCCATGGACTAGACAGGATATTTTGTCATTTACGAATGACTTCTCTCGACTGCGTGAAAAACCCGTCGAGTGGTATAGACAGGTGGACAGATTTGTAAAATTATCCAAAGTATTGTGGATTGATCTAAATAGCTTGTTTGACATAATAGTACCAGCAGATCTATGGACAGAATGCAAAATTATGATAGATTGGCCAACACAGGAATACCCAAGGGATCCAAAAACAGGGGCTCCAGACCCCAAGGTAATGAAGAAATATGAATGGGTTATGGCATTTTTGAAAAACAAGATACCCCCTAAAGAGACAGATTGGGTAAAAATTGACAGGACACATCAGGAAAGCAAAGAGTCAGTACATGCCTATTATGAGAGGTTAATTCTAGCCTTTAAACAATTCAGTGGAGATGAAAATCTAAGTGACAAGGATTTGAGTCATTTCGTATACAGATTTGTACATGGTCTTGGTCCAGAAATTAGTGAAATGATAAAACAGCATACGGTAGATTGGCAAAATAAGATAATAGATGAAGTACTGAGACATGCTAAATATTTCAGTGATGAAATTGAAGCAAAACGGCGAAAACTGAAAGAAAAGGCTATGTGGGCACAACTAAAGGTAGCAGAAAGACAGGAAGCTCAATTAGCGGAACAAGCTGGGTCAAGACAAAAATTTAATGCAGGGAAAAATAAAGGGAATATTGAGGAAGCTAAAAAGAAATTTCCGTGTCAGAATTGCGGTAGGATAGGGCTTTGGAAATCCGAGTGTAAATTTCCTCCGAGTACTAACGATGAAAATGCATCATTGAATCCACAGGTGCAGAATGAGGTGAGTGGTCAACAGCAACGACAACAGCAGGTTGTAACACAACAGAATCAGGTGCCAAAACCACCTTTTCCACAGATCAAAAATTGCCAGAAGTATAGTAAAGAGAATGGATTCTACAACGCAGAACAGGTAAATAAGCCGCAACGCGCTAGCGCTGCTTCGCAGTATTGGCTGCAACGCGATGAAAGCGATTCAGAAGAGGGTTATTGATGGTGCCGAAGGGAGGAAGAAGAGTGCATGTTTGGTGCAACTCTAGAAGTAGACCAGACAGGCCCATTTGTAGATGGAAAAGTTAATAATGAAAATATTACTTTCCTAGTTGATACTGGTGCTACTCGATCAACTGTTAGATCAGCTGATGTCAAGAATCTTCCTCTCTCGGATGAAACGATCCAAGTAGTTGGTGTATCCAACAGACAGATTAAAACTTAGCTTACAGAACCAGTGAAAGTTAGTATAGGGAAATTTTCTGAAATGCACCGGTTCGTCGTGTGTGACACTAGTCCTGTGAACTTGTTAGGTAGAGATTTATTGTGCAAGATGAACTGCACCATATTTTGTACTCCGGATGGAATAGCTTTTGAAACACCAGATGATGATGTGCTGTATAAAATGACAATGGCAAACAGAGAGAAAGAGGTTACAGGAATCTATGCTGTATTTAACCCTGACGAATTACCAAAAGAATTAAAACAATCTGTTAAAGCAGAAGTTTGGGATTTCACTGGAGAAGATGTAGGATTGATGAGAAATGTAGATCCAGTAAAAATAACTATAAAAGAAGAAGTAAGTTACCCAAATGTCCCATAATATAAATTGACACCTGAAATAATTGAAGGAGTTACTCCTGTGATTGAGAAAATGATAAAACAAGGACTTTTGAGAGAAATAATGAGTAGTCCATGTAATTCACCAATAATGGGACGGAAGAAGCCTAGTGGGAAGTTCAGGATAGTGCAAGATCTGAGAAAGATAAACAAAATTGTTGTACCATGTTGTCGCATTGTACCAAATCCATCTGTGATTTTATATCAGATCCCTCATGACGCAGAATGGTATACAGTGATTGATCTGTGCCTTGCTTTCTTTTCCATCCCATTGCACCATGACAGTCAGCAAATTTTTGCATTTCGTTTCGGTGAGCGTATTTTGGCGTGGTGCCGAATTCCACAGGGGTATACAGAAAGCCCCTCAATATTTAATCAGCTATTGAAGAAGTCTTTGGAAAGTCTAGAAATGCCTGAAAAATCTGTATTAGTTCAATATATCGATGACCTGCTTGTGGCATCGAAAACTCGTGAAGCTTGTGAGGTAGACACAGTAGCCTTGCTGAATTATTTGGCAGATGGAGGACTAAAAGTGTCACCATCGAAATTACAATTTTGTAAGAAGGAAGTACAATATTTAGGACATAACATTGAGAAAGGACACACAAAAATAACCATAGACAGAATCAGGATCATAAAAAGAATGAGTCCACCAATGACCCAAAGAGAAGTGAGAATGTTTCTGGGAATGGTTGGATATTGTCGTCAGTGGATAAGCAATTTTTCATTAATTGCAAAACCTTTGGTACGATTGACAAGAAGTGATGTGAGAGATCCTATTGATTTGAATAAAGAGGAATTGACAGCATTCAAAAGATTGAGAGAAGGATTGTGTGAAGCGCCTGCATTAGGAATGCCTGACTATGACAAGGAGTTTGAGTTTTATTGCAGTGAGAGAAATGGATGTGCACTCTCTGTTCTAGTACTGAAGCATGGAAAACTGAGGAAACCAATTGCGTATTATTCATCAATGTTGGACCCAGTAGCTGTTGCCCTTCCTGGGTGTCTGAAAGCAGTAGCTGCTTCATGTCGAAGTTTGGAACAGAGTGAGGGAATTGTGATGGGATATCCTGTGAAAGTGTGTGTACCTCATGATGTGGCGATCCTTTTAACAAGGAGTCATACTCAGTATATGACGCACAGCAGACTGACTAAGTATGAAAAGGTCATATTGGGTGCCACAAATGTGAGTCTTGTGAGATGTATGAATGTGAATCCTTCAACGCTGTTGCCAGATGTAGAGCATGTGGAAGTAAGAGAGTAAGCAGATCATGACTGTTTGGATGCACTTAATTTTTGTACAAAACCACGACCTGACATAAAAGATGAACCCTTACCAGAAAGTGATTATGTCATGTTTGTTGATGGATCTTGTTTAAGGACAGATGATGGAGTGCTGAGTGCAGCATATGCGGTATGTACAGTTGCAGCAGTGATGGAAGCATCCTATTTGAAAGGCGTAAGATCGACCTAAGTAGCTGAACTTGTTGCCCTGACCAGAGCATGTAAGATTGGGAAAAGTGTGAGAGTGACTGTGATAACTGATAGCCAGTATGGCTATGGGATAGTCCACGACTTCGGCCAAATATGGCTGCAGAGAGGTTTCCTAACCTCAAGTGGAACTCCCATTAAGAATGCTGAAGTGGTTGGAAAGTTGCTTGAGGCGATACAGCCGCCTAGGCAATTGGCTGTGGTAAAATGTGCTGCCCATAGTCGCAGTGGTGATTACATTGCCACTGGTAACAAATTCGCAAATGATATGGCGCAATATTGTGCACGAAATCAGCATTCAATCAATCGGGCAAAGGAAAAGGAATTGATTTCTTGTTTCCCAATGTTTACTAACACTGTGGGAACATGGGAATAGGTTAGACAATTGCAGGAAGAAGCAGGAGAGGAAGAAATAAAACAGTGGGGAAAAGCAGGATGTGCACCAAGAGAGAAGGATCATGTGTGGGTCTATCGAGATGGAAGACCAGTTATGCCTGATAGCATGATGTCTGCCATGGCACGGAGGTATCATGAGCAGGGACATATAGGGAGAGACGCCATGATTAGGTCTTTTAACCAAACCTGGTATAATGCAAAATTCAGACTTGTAGCAGAAAGTCTCTGTCAGAGATGCCTAATTTGTCAGCAATATAATCCAGGAAGAAAGACAGTAGTGAGTCTAGGAACAATAGGTCGGGAAGGAGGGCCTTTTACCAGAATGCAAGTGGATTTCATTGAGATGCCTCCTTGTAACAGATTGAGGTATGTTTTAGTTATGGTATGTCTATTCTACAGGTGGGTAGAGGCGTTCCCAACAAGAAGAAATGATGGAATGACAGTAGCAAAATTACTCTTGAGGGAATTTATCCCTAGATTTGGGTTCCCAGTAACAATTGGATCAGACAGAGGGGGACATTTTCATAATGAGATCATAAAATTGATTTGTGAAGCATTGAATGTACGACAAAAACTACATTGTGCCTACCGACCAGAGGCTTCTGGTGTGGTGGAACAGATGAATGGTACTATCAACAACAGAATAGGGAAAATGTGTTTAGCCACAGGTATGAAATGGCCCGATGTCTTGCCTCTGGTACTCATGACTATTAGATCAATTCCAGACAGAACCACTGGTTTGAGTCCACATGAATTTTAGAAAAAGTGTAAAAACCTAGTTGTTCGACAAATAAGTGCTTTAAATGCTCTCTATCCAGTTGTGTTTTGTGTTTTGCTGGTCCGGCGCCGGGAAACCCTTTGTGGGTAGCTGTGCGCCTTACAAGTGTTATAAAATAAATAAAATAAACTATCATGGGACGAGCCATGCACCATGTATTTATACCAGTCAACAAGCTGATGACTATAACTGATGACATGGTGCTGGAATACTGTAAAAGCCTGGCTGACGCAGTTCATTCTGTGTTTCATCAGGTTGGAGCGGATGCCAAAACTCTTGAAAAGAAGCCAGCTCATGATCTAAGCCCAGGGGACTGGGTAAGGATAAAAGTACACCGAAGAAGAAACTGTTTGGTTCCCAGGTGGGGAAAACCAAGACAAGTCATCTTGACCACAACAACAGCTGTGAAGTGTGCTGGATTGAAGAATTGGGTCCATGCAAGTCATACTTTGAGAATTCCAAATCCATTCGACAGCAAAGAGAAGGAGTATTTTGACAAATCAGAATCCAGTACTGAGACGGATGACGAAGAGCCGAAAGACAAAGAAAAACCTTGAAAGGGGGGAAACAGAACCGAGTTTAACTTTGGTTCCCAGAAGTAATTCCCTGAGGAGAAGGCTACAGATTTCTGATACCAGTTCAGACTCAGAGACAGAACAAAGAGCACACTCTTCCAAGAAGGAACAAGGGAAGAACAAAGAAAAGGACAGTGGAGAGACAATAAAAGAAATCCATGAGAAGGAAGTGCCAGATGAAAGATTGAGAGAAATTCCACCTGAAACAACACCATTAGATGGACAGGTGCCAGATACAGAGAGAGAGGGAAAGATTATTGCGGAAAACCCCCGAGGAGGTGTAGGGAACTCCAACATCCAGTTAGAAGCAGGGACAAGTAGTCAGCAGGAAGATTGTGTGTCGGAGATTCGAGGAGGGACAGAAGTAGGGAAAACAAAAGAAGTGGCGGAAAAAGAAAAGGTTGAGAGTAAAAAGCAAGTTGAAACAGAGTCAGAGGAAAGCGAAGATGAAATACCAGAAGGCCGATTCTGAGAAAGAGAGCTTGGAGGACTGAAAAGAATGATAAAGGGAGTCAATTGAAAAGAGCAGCAAAGGACGAGATGTGGCCGAATAAAATAAAAAGTCTGAGATATCGATTGACACGTGTAAATTTGCCAAGGGCTGAACAAGTGAATGAAGTGACCAGTCAGGAAAAATCGAAAGGAGAAGAAACAACAGTGGTTAAAGAAAGCAAAAGAACAAGGAATCCTAACCAGAAATATAAACCACCGGAATGGACATATGTGGCCCTGCCTGAAGTAATAGAAGAGGCGGATAGCCAAGGAAATCCAGAGGTGGTTGTATCGGAAGTGGTTGAGGAAGACGAAGAATCGGAAAGCCTGAGAGTTATCTTGTCCGATATTGGAGAAGAAGCGGATGTTCAGGACAATCTGTATGCTGAAAATGAAGGGAAGGTGAAAAATGATGAGATGCCAAACTGAATGAGACAAGAAAATTACTGATGGAAAGACAATAAAATACTGAAAAAGACAAAAACTGGTAGAACCACGTAGGTGCTTAGAGCCTTGGGTTAGAAACTAGTTGTGAAGTAGAAGAGGCTAAGTCAAAAGACACGCTCATTTTATTTAAGATGGCAAACATAGAAAGTAGCAAAAGTAGATGTACCTTCTTTAGAAGATGGTGCAAAATGTGTTGTTGTTGTACAGGATTATTAATGCTTCTTTGGAGTATACTCGCTCTACTAATTTCATTTAAAGTTACTATAGATACATTAGAAGGACATAGTGATAACATAACTAATATAGGGAAGATTCAAAAGGTAGTTCCGAGTAGAATAGATAGAAATTATTTGCATAAAGACAGGTCTATAACAGATTTTTCTAACAATGTATTTTCAAAATTATTGTATGAATATGTAAAAACAATGGATGTAAGGGATTGCTACGTATGTATGCAATTACCTGCATCTGTATCTGAAGGAGTGACTTATCATCACCTTCCAGTAACATATGGAATAACATGTAGTGTAATAGCAAGTTTATTTTATCAAACAGGTAAATTAGAGTATTATTTTTCAGATGTAGATACTATATTTTCACAAGTACCAGCAATTAACAAACTAAACAAGGTAAAACCTGCAAAAGTATTAGGTGAATTTTTCTTAGAGACTAAAGAACTAACATTAGAATACATATTTAGAAATAACCTGACTTGTAGTTTAAAGAAAGAGGAGAAGACATTTTTAGATATTGTTGAAGAAAGGAGATTGAAAATGCAAAGAAAGGCTTCAGAAGGAAAGTGGAGAAAACAGTTTGGGATGTAGAAATGGAAACACACTTGAAAGGGGAAACAAGTCCAACTATGGCTTTAGATTGGCCTCAGAAAGGGAAATTGTGTATAAGAAGGAATCAAACAGCGTATGACAATTATTTAGTAGGGAATAGTGAGTGCCATTATACATACCGAATCATGAGAGGATGGGGATTTAAAGGTGGAAGAGATCCAGTCTTTCCAGGACTGTATTTCATTTGTGGGAACAGGGCATATTATCGTTTGCCAGACCATTGGTATGGCACATGTTATGTTGGCCTGGTTTTTCCAAAGATTTTTCATATGGATAGAGGAGAAGATGGTGTACATAGCTTAGGTAGTTATTTAGCATGTAGTAAGAGAGAATCTTGGACTGAAATTGTAGGTGACATTTTTGGAGCACTGATACCTGCAGTGGGAATATCTCTGAATGCAAACAAAATTAGAAGACTTTCAACAGTAGTGGATCGCTTGCCAACAAGCACTGCTGGAGGATTCTTATTGGTAAATACTGAAATGGTTGCCATGCGTGCTATGGTAATGCAAAATCGACTTGCCCTTGATATTTTATTGGCAAAAGAGGGTGAAGTCTGCGGAATGCTGAAAGTTCAAAATTGTTGTACTTACATTCCTGACAAAAGTAGAGATTTGAAAATCTATATTAAAAATATTACAGAATTGCATGACGAAATTGTACCACTGGAGGTTGAAGGTGTCTGGGAGAAGATTGATAAGAAAATATCAGCTATTAAAGACTTTGTAGTAAAATTAGGTAGTACATTTATAGGTAAGATATTATTTCCATTAATGTGTGATTTTCTTAGTATTAATATTTAGTCTAGGATGTATTTGTCATAGAAAAGATAAAAACCAGAAAAGAATAAAAGAGAAAACTTAAGGAGAAGGGATAAGAAACAAGAAAGAGAATTTGAAGAAATAAAGTTAGAAGAGATCAAGGAGAGCATGTATAAAACAGCAAAAAGAGAAGAAACAGGGGAATCTGAAATATGAATGAAACAAGAAATCAATTTGAAATTCCATAAAAGGGGATACAACATTTTTTGTTGGTGTGGTGATATAATCACCAAAGGAGGGATTGCTGGAGCGGGTAGTACATCATTTTGTATACCCCCCATTCTGCATGTTTACATTAATCTGAATAATCAAATAATAGTAATCTTATTAATATGTTTGCAGTGAAAGAATTATCAATCATATTAACAAAAGAATTACACGTGGGATTTGCACTTTGCATGGCTAAACTAATTGTAAACTAACTCATGTACGCATACTAATAATAGAAAATTAGAATATTGCATGATATATGTTGCTTTGGTGATGTGATTGTAAATTGTGCTTTATTAAGTGAGTATAAACGCTTTGAATGTTGCTTTCTGCTAGATAATTACTTACACATAAGGGTATTAGCGAGGGATTAACATTTTATTATCCATTTCTATGTTTTAATTACGTTTTTATGTTTTTTTCGCTTAAGTTGCCCATTTCGGCCTAGTCAAAATGGCTGAACGAGACGTTGCTCCTGACAACACGAGGTTCTGGGTGAAGTGCGCATGCATCACCGCCAGCAACAGTGGATTGGTCCTGACCCTAGGAGTTGAAGTCCTAGTCAAGGTTGCTCCGGGAACTTCACCAACAATCATACAAAAGACTGTCTTAAAACCGGAACCCGCAAGTGCGATGACTTCATTTTGCAGACTTTGTGAGAACTTTACTGTTCGACCCCAAGATGACCAATCAGAACTTTCTAAAACCCCAATCTTGATACTTTTTGACATTATTTTCATTATAAAAGTAGGTAGGGAATTGAACTAAAAAACTCTTCTTCCTTGACGAACTCGATTTCCTGACGTTATGCTGACGGAGAGGACGGTGACACTGCTGGACAGCTGTTATCCTGAATCTTTGAGAGACTGAATTGCGGCCTGACTTCGACGACATTTAAGGTTATCCACAACTTGACTGACTTAGAGGACGACTTTTAGCCAGATTAGGTAAATATGATGTTCTGCAGTTCTAATGATGATTTCTAACAATTTGCAATTTTCTTACATAAATGATATTTGAATTAATTGACAAATGTGTTGTGTCGATTATTTGAAGAAGAAAATCTGGATTAATGAGTAAAGTATAGATAAATGATTGTGTTCACTAAACCTATAAAAACAACTAAATGATTCATCTCCTTATGAGAGGAATATCTCAGGGTTGGAGTCAATGCGTTTAGAGTTAGGTAAAGATATTCCTTTCATGTCAGCGTTTGGAAGCTTATTCCTCTAGGGAAGCAGATCAACGGAGTGTGAGTGTTGGTGTTATGGGCCCCACCAATGAATGTATTTGAGTGAATTTACTATTGAGGTATTTGGTCTGTGTCGAAGGGGGTGTTTGATGTTTGACGCTGCAACACTAGCCCCACATCTGGTTTTGGAAAGTTTTTTCTTTCCCCTATCAAGGCTCCAAAAAGGTTGGGGTGACAAAAAGCTAGTGTCAGATTCCTTTGTGCGTGCTGGAGGCACATCCTTTGAGGTGTAAGTGGGGTCGGGAGCAGCTCTGCCCCTAGCTATGCTGGCAGGATGGCCCACCCTGCCTACATTCAGACCCTTTTGTCTTACTGTCTGGCAGAAATACACAAACCCCAACAGCAGAGCCATTCACAGTCACGTGACAGACGTCACTGGCAGAAGGTACAAATGGTTAGGATAAGAACATGTCAATTTTTTTAACCAGGCATTTTCAGACTTGTGACTTAAAATTCAACTTTACCATTAAAGAGGATTTAAAATTACAATTCATTTGAGTCTAATTAGGATATCTTTATTTGCTCCCAATCCAAAATGATCACGTATTAAATGTAATAAGGTAACCCAATGTTATCCAAATGGATAGATAGGCCTCTCAGTAGTGAAAAACAAATGTAGGAGTTTTTCACTACCAGGACATGTGAAACTTAAACCCATCTGCCCTACTTTTAAAATACACCCTGCCCTATGTGCCTTTAAGCCTACCATAGGGGTGACTTATATACGTATGAAAAGGAAGATTGGGGGGCGCTTGAGAGCCCGCGGCAAGATGACTGCACCCTAGTGCAGCTCTGCCGGCCGAGTGCAGAGATTCGTCCAATATCCTGTGATTGGTATGCCATCTGTACCTGCGAGTAGTGGATTCTCATTAAAAACAGTGATGAGACTGACTCTAGTCTGTTGGGCTCTGTGCAAATAGGTGCTGGGAGTCGCTTTTCTGTCCTGCAGTGGCAGACCTGATGTAAAGCGAAGCAGTAAAATGGCGGCCGCCCAACACCGTTGAAAGGGCTTGGTAAGCCGTGGAGATGCTGCAAGCTGATCAATACCAGATGCGCGGGTGCTGCTGCGGCTCAGCACGTGACTAACAAGATGAGAAGCTGCAGCTGCGGCGAAGTGGTGAGATGGCCCGAGAGTGAGCTGTGGACAGGTGTGGCCTAGTGGTGTGTGGCGAGGAGGGTGACCAGCTGCAGAGCCGTGATTAAGGGGCGGAGTGAAGAACCGGTGCTTGCCGTGTAGACACTGAATGCATAGTCTGTGTGGAGAGTAGCAGCGCGAGGACAGCTTGTGTGGCCGTTAGCCGATGGCGGTTGCTACAGCGTGGTGGACACAGCCAGAATCTCTCAGCTGCCTGGCCTGTGGTAACAGTGGTGGCCTGCCTGACCCGTGCTGTGAGAGGCCCCGGAGAGCAGAGCCTTACGAAGCTGATCAGAGGAGGTAGGGGGAAGCTCCTGCCCTGAAGGTACGATTCGGCCTGGCAGGTGAAGTAAATTGATAGTGAGTTGGCTAATTATCTGGACAATGTCACATTGGGCTGGCTGTCCTTGGCAAAGAGAGATTATCCAATGCAGCCTTTGACAGTGGAGGATGTGAAGGAAGCCATTCTGACTCTACTGAGCAGGAAAGGGGTCGGGGTGGACGGGCTACCCAGCGAGTTTTATAAAACGTATGCAGTTTGGCCCCACGTCTGCAAGTTGTGTATTGAAGCGTCTTAAAAAGTGGAGTTCTGCCCCCAATCTCTCCGAGGCCCTCATAGTCACGTTTCTGAAGCCAGATAAGGACTCAAGGCAGTGCAAGTCCTAAAGGATGGTCTCACTAATAAAGATCAACTTCAAAATTCTGACTAAAATAATTGCCACTAGATAGCAACTTCTCGTACCAAATCTGGTCCTTCCGGATCTGTCGGGATTTGTGCAAGAGAGATCTACGGTACATAATTTGTAAACTCTGTTTGCAGTGTTGCATCAATTAAACCCTGAGCTGAAGGCTGTGGCGGTGCTGTTGGACGCCGCCAAGTCATTTCACTCCATACAGTGAGGATATATGTTCACAGTTCTACACCGCATGGGGTTGCCGCTTGCATTTCTAAAGTGGGTGCACCTGCTTTACTCCAACCCAATAGCGAGGATACATATTAACAAATTAATTTCTGACCCAATCAAGATTTGCAGGGGGACAAGGCAGGGGAGCCTGCTATCCCCAATGTTGATCTCCTTGGTTCCGGAGCCACTAGCGTGTAAAATCAGGCAGGGGCATGCGCAGGCCACGCTGAGGTTCTGGCAGCGTCTTCTTGCCATATCCCTATATGCTGATGAATTGCTATTGTATGCGAGAGAGCCCGAGTTGAATCTAGTGCCCCTGATACAGGAGTATGTGAGGTTCGAGGGTTATTCTGGCCTCAGTATTAATTGGGACAAGTATACAATATTCCCCCTCACACAATACACCACCTCATATGATCTGGAGTCTCCATTGGCCTGGGCATCAGAATCTGTCAGGTATTTAGGCATCTGGGTGCATAGAGACCCGGAGGTAGTGGTCCGCATGAATTATGGGCGGGTGATTACAAAGCTGACAGACCAGGTTGCCAGATGGACGTGTCTTCCACTGTCTTTAGCAGACCACATTGCTGTTATGAAAATGTCAGTATTACCCAAATTCCTATATTTGTTTGTGAACATACCCATAGCCTTAAACAAAGCAATTTTTAAGTCCATTAACACATTCTTTTAATGCTAGCATGGGTGGACAAGCAGCCACGATGTAGCTGGAATATTCTAACCCAGCCATATGAGCGAGGAGGCTTTGGCGCCTCAGACTTGCGACTATTTTTATTTGTGTGCGCCTGCACAATTTGCACACTATTGGCACTTCCACAGCGTTTACCACACCTGGCAGTGGAAGCAGATGATACTTACCCAATTGCGCTCACGGCCATGGTACACATAATAGACCTGAGAATCCTCGACTGGAGATAAAATACTGTAACTAGTACTTCAAAAGCTTGGAGAGCGTCAGGATGGGAAGGGAATATATATATATGTGCCGACCATGCCGCTGGCAGCACACCCTCATATATCGGTCACTCATAAATCCAGGGCATTGGGAATTCTGAGAATGGCCGGGGTAATTTACACTAGGAGACCTATACACAGACGGGAAGTTTCTGTCACCGGATGCACTCACGGATGAACAGCCTCATACAGCGATGCTAGGATTCGTGTATGCTAGGCTCCTCGCCGCTGTCAGGTCGCTGTACCCTGAGCTTCTGAGAGATCCGCTGGTGCTGAAAGCGTTACAATTGCTACTGACTACTGGAGAGCGGAAGGGGTTGATAACTAGATTATATAACGCATCACTTGGGAAAAATCCAGTGGCCAGATCTGTAGACCTAGATAGGTGGAATGGAGTGCTTGAGATGCCGCTGGTTTGGGAGGACTGGTAGACATGCTGTGCACTCACTGGGTGCCTCACTGTAAACTGCAATTTTAGAATAATTCATTTTAAGTTAATTCAACAAACGTACTATTTACCTGCACGGCTCCATAGATACGGGCTGAGAGTGGACACCCAGTGTGTGAGGTGTGGGGATGCCACAACCAACTTTATGCACGTCGCCTGGAGCTGCAGCCTTTTCTTTATGTTTTTGGTCCGGGTGACAAAGATTCTATTGCAAATGATAATGGAAGAGGTGGGTTGCACTCCGCAGGTATGTTGCTTGGACTTGTTGAATCGATTAAACCATGTAACCGCAAACTGGTGACTATGTTGCTGGCTAAGAGACTGGTGGCAAAAAACTGGGTTGGCAAAACGGTACTTACAGTTGCAAGCTGGCTTAAGGACATTGTATTCTGTAGAGAACAGTTGGACATTTATGCTGAAGCATTACCAGCTTCCTCTAATTCCAAGGATATATGAGCTGTGTCAGTATTTCTATTAGAACACCCTGACATGACAAAAATGATTGAATATGCACAGTAGGCTAATATAGGTCTGTGAGGTGGTTGATACCTTGATCGGCAGAGGTTTGGAAGGGCAGGGCACTTGAAGGGTTGGATGTAAAATACTAATGTGATTCCTAGTGTACTGCACTGTACGAGTTGTAGTTTATCCTATATTGATGTTTTTCTTTTGTTTCTTTCTGTTACTTGCTGTCAAATGCATGAGAACTACACAATAAATGTTGTAGGAAAGTAAGATCTGCTTCTTATGGTTACCCCCACTTTTTTCTTTTTGCACCCATTGTTTTGACTAGTCTGGCTGGGATCCAGCTATACAAGACCCCAGCCTATCTGCTTTCTCCCTTAAATTGACATTATGTACTTAAGTCCAACTCCAGATTGGATACTGGGGTACCCTTATCAGTCCCTAGTATATGGTACCCATGTACCCAGGGCATAGGTGCCCCACAGGCCTCGCATGGGCTGAAGGATGTATTATCCCACCCCCTGAGAGGCTATGCAAAATGGAACCTCAGGTCTGATACTGCAGCCTGTGTAAGGTGGTGCTTGCACTACTTACGAGAGATATAGGTTCACTATATCTATATATAATCACTACACTTAAAACTTTATAAGTCATCCCTATAGCAGGCCTTAACAATCCCGAAAGCAGGGTGCTGGGTTTTACGTGAGAGGGTGCTCCTGCATGAGCAGGGCCCTTCTGCAGTCTTCAGAGACCATTCTCCTGGGCTGTACGTGATAATGCCAGACATATAGGTAGAGGTGCATTCTAACCTCGCGGTTAATGCTATCTCGAAAACGACTGCAACAAAGTATGTCGTGTTTGGTGTCAAACACCTTGGAATCATACCTCTACACCAGTAACTGGTATGGAAGGTATGATTCCTCCCCTCAGAACTGAGGTTCTGGGGGTACCTAAGTCTACCGATACCAACTTTCTCGAGTCTTACAGCACAAAATAGATGCTGCGGCCACAGACACGAGTCTGCCCTCCTGCTGCTGAGCCAAGCTCAAGCAGGGAAAGGCAGCACAATAGGTATTCTGTCACGGGGAGGTATGACCACCTCCCAGACAGGATTTAGTGTATTGGGGCTCGGTGGGTGCACTGTCTCAGTGCCAGAAAGTGTGCACGAGGGGCACATTTGGTATCCCTGTGCACAGTCCAGCTCAAACCAGTTCTGGGAGCCATTTGCTCCTGCTCTGGCACAAACTGGACAAGAGGACATGGGTGTAGCCACCCCTCTGTCCTGTCCCTCCCCTAGGAGGGTCCTAGAATCTGTCCAACCCTTTCCCGTGGGTATCAAATGGGTTACCTGGCTACAGGGCAATACATTTTACGTGAACAAGATTCTGCAAGATACCACTACACTTCGACCTTCTGGACACCCTGGATCTCCCTTGGGCTCGACTTTGTCTTCCCTTACCGTCCCCAGTCTCGCCACTGTCGGTGATCCATACAGGCTCCATAGTGGACCCTGCGGACCTCCAAGACAACAGAAGAATCTCCCTCGGGGTAAAGGAGTCACTCCCCTGCAAACGCAGGCACCGTAACGCATCTGACCGGCTTGCAAATCCTGAGCTCCTGCGGACTCCGAAGACTCCAGCAACACAGGAAGTGGGTTTCTGAAGGTCTCAGAGGTTGAGCTGCCCTCTCACTGAGTTTGAGGCAGATATTCCTCGTGGGTACTGTATACCCATACCCCTGTGAACAGCGTTTATTTGCAGCTGCACATGCTTGTTGTCATGCAACCATTCCGTGCCTTGGGTCATTTGTAGCTCTGACGCCAGCGCATCTTTTCTGAGAAGGACTCCAGCATCCTAACACTCTGTGCCCTGCTAGCTGGTATCCTGTGAAACCGACTGAGGTCCCCTTGCGACTCCTGTGCCTTCGGCCTATGATTCCACATGGGGGTCCACTTTGCCCTATTTGGGCTCCCCTGGTTGCTCCAGGCCTGCCCTGACTCCCCTTGCTGTGGCGAGTCTCCTGGTCCTTCCTGGGCCAGATTGACACCAAATTTGACCATCTACGTTGTTTGCCGCTGCCAAGGTATGTTGGTGCTCCCGCCAGACACTGACCCCTCAGCTCTCGACACCCTTCGTGGGACAGCTCTGCTCCGGCTCCTGGTCATCCTAGACTTCTCCGGGTCCTCGCAGCTGAAGAGTCAAGATCACTGTCAACACACCTGAAGCACTTGACATCGGTGGGCGTTCGTCTACCGAGCCCCTGGTCACTCCAAAGTGACCCAGACTCTGTCCCCTCTGCCTTTAGGTTCTTCTCATCAAGAATCCACATATGGATTCTACCGGACACTTTTCGTACTTCCAGCAGCAGCATTTCTTTGTCGACATCCATAGAGAACGACAAGGATTTCGATGCCACTTCGTGCCTATGCACCCGGCTCCTCTGGGATAGGTAATTCTGGTACAAAGGTATCCACGGGTGGGGTGGCTCTCCAAACTCTTAAATTCCAAGCGTTGTCCCCGTAATCTGCTGGGAACGGTCCACAATCTCTGATTTTCCAACCGCGACTTTCCCATTGAATTGTACCGATCACGCTGTCGTGTTCTCACTCTGCACCCATCCTCTTTGGGCTCCCTACTCACTCACATTGGGTGGTTCCTTGGGGTCCCAGCAATTCTATACCTTCTAGACTAGGTCTAGTCCCGAGTCGTCGTCCTCATACCACTTATTTAGTATATGGTTTGGTCTCCCCTGAAAGCCCACTGTGTATTGTGCTACTTACGTTTGATTCTTTGCAACTGTATTATTTGATTTGTGTTCTAACCTCATGTAGAGGATACTAGAGAGTGTTATAGATAATACATAAATACTTTTATAACTACTGTGTGGTTTCCCTTTCATTTAACCAATACTATAAGGTTGCATTCTGGTAAAACAAGGTGCTTAACATTCCTTCAAGACTTAGCTTGAAGGCTGCTCTCCATAGCTACCACTAGGATAGCTTTCAATAAAGGTTATGTTTGACCTAATCGCTATAAGGTTTGTTTGGAATGGTACAGGGTGCCCACTTTAACTAGTGGACAACATATACCAGGCCAACTTCTCACATTGGTGTGCGGCGGTTGGGATTCAAGCCTGCATTGTTTTACCAGAAAAATCTTTTGTATTGATTAACTGAAAAACCACTAGTATCTAGGAACATATAATACCAGCTTAAGATACTAAGTTCTACTGAACTTGGGGTTGGGTAAGTCAAGGGTCTAGCACACCCTTTATCCAACTTAAGAGAATTTAGGGCCAGATGTAGGTAACTTCAATTTAGCGAGTCCTTAATAGCGATTTTTACCGAATCGCTATTAAGGACTCGCTAAATGCAATGTAGGTAGGAATCGCTAAAATAATAGCGATTCCTTAACATTCCTTAATAACGAATCAGTAATGGAGATTTGTTATTAAGGAATACCTACCCATTCATTCCTATGGGCTCGGAGGCCCATAGGAATGAATGCGAAGATATTCACTATAAGCGATTCGGTATTACCGTATCGCTAATAGCGGGAGCTATTTCAAGGGTGCCAGGGTGTCCAAAGGACACCCGGTTGCACCCCTGAAATGTTCATGTGTGCACATGTGGCGCACATACATGCCCTATGGGCATGGATTTGTGCCACATGGCACATTTAAAAAAGCAAAAAAGTGCTTTTACAAAGGAAATAGCTACTTACCACCAACTTGAAGTTGGTGGTAATTAGCGATTCCTTAAGGCTAAAGTGCATTATTTTTAGTGCTACGTACATTGCATTTAAGGAATCGGTACTGCAACGAAGTATGTTGTGTTTGGTGTCAAACACCTTGGAATCATACCTCCACACCAGTAACTGGTGTGGGAGGTATGATTCTTCCCCTCAGAACCGAGGTTCTGGGGGTACCCAAATCTACCGGTACCAACGTTCTCAAGCCTTACAGAACAGAATGGATGCTGTCAGCCACAGACACGAGTCTGCCCTCTTGCTGCTGAGCCAAGCTCGAGCAGGAGAAGGCAGCACAATAGGTATCCTGTCACGGGGAGGTGTGACCACCCCCCAGACAGATTTTAGTGTATTGGAGCTGGGTGGGTGCACTGTCTAAGTGCCAGAAAGTCTGCACGAGGGGCATATTTTGTGTCCTTGTGCATAGTCCAGGTCAAACCAGTTCTGGGAGCCAATTTCCCCATCTCTGGTGCGAAACTGGACAAAGGACATGGGTGTAGCCACCCCTCTGTCCTGTCCCTCCCCTAGGAGGGTCCCTAGAATCTGTCCAACCTTTTCCCGTGGGTAAAAAATGGGTTACTTGGCTACAGAACACTAGATCTTACGTGGACAAGATTCTGCAAGAAGATACCACTACACTTCGACCGTCTGGACAGGCTGGACTTTGCTGGACCTCCCCTGGGCTCGACTTCATCTTCCCTTGCCGTCCCCAGTCTCGCCACTGTCGGTGATCCATAAAGGCTCCGTGCTGGACCCTGTGGACCTCCAAGACAACAGAAGAATCTCCCTTGGGGTGAAGGAGTCACTCCCTTGCAAACGCCGGCACCGAAAGGTATCTGACCGGTTTGCTGATACTGAGCTTCTGCGGACTACGAAGACTCCAGCAACACAGGAGGTGGGTTTCTGAAGGTCTCCAAGGTTGAGCTGCCCTCTCACTGAGTTTAAGGCGGATATCCTTCATGGGGACTGTATACCCATACCCCTGTGCACCGCTTTTATTTGCAGCTGCACATGCTTATTGTCGTGTAGCAATCCCATGCATTGGGCCATTTGTCACCCTGTCTCCAGCGCATCTTTTCTGAGAAGGACTCCGGCATCCTCGCACTCTGTGCCCTACTACCTGGTATCCTGTGAAATCGCCTGAGGTCCCCTTGTGACTCCTGTGCCTTCGGCCTGTGGGTCCACTCGAGGGTCAACTTTGCTTTATTTGGGCTCCCCTGGTTGCTCCAGGCCTGCCCTGACTTCCCTTGCTGTGGTGAGTCTCCTGGTCCAGATGGGCCAGATCGACACCGGAATTTGACCATCTACGTTGTTTGCCGCTGCCAAGGCTTGTTGGTGCTATCGCCAGACACTGACCCCTCAGCACTCGACATCCTTTGTGGGACAGCTCGCCTTCAGCTCCTGGTCATCCTAGACATCTCCGGGGTCTCATTGTTGAAGAGTCAAGATCACCATCAGCACACCTGAAGCACCCGACATCGGTGGGCATTCGTCTACCGAGCCCCTGGTCACTCCAAAGTGACCCAGACTCTTCCCCTCTGCTTTCAGGTTCTTCTCATCAAGAATCCACCTTTGGATTCTACCGGACACTTTTCGTACTTCCAGCAGCAGCATTTCTTTGTCGACATCCATAGAGAACGACAAGGATTACCGATGCCACTTGGTGCCTATGCACCCGGCTCCTCTGGAATAGGTAACTCTGGTACAAAGGTCTCCACGGGTGGGGTGGCTCCCCAAACTCTTAAGTTCCAAGGGTTGTCTTCGTAATCTGCTGGGAAGGGTCCTTAATCTCTGATTTTCCAACCGCGACTTTCCCATTGAATTGGACGGAGCACACGGTTGTGTTCTCACTCAGCAGCTGTCCTCTGTGGGGTCCCTATTCACTCACCTTGGGTGGTTCCTTGGGGTCCCAGCAATTCTACACCTTCTAGACTAGGTCGAGTCCCGAGTTGTGGTTCTCATACCACTTATTTAGTATATGGTGTGGTCTCCCCCGGGAGTCCACTGTGTATTGTGCTACTTACGTTTGATTCTTTGCAACTGTATTATTTGATTTGTGTTCTAACCTCATGTAGAGGATACTAGAGAGTGTTATAGATAATAAATACATATTTTTATGACTACTGTGTGGTTTCCCTTTCATTTAACCAATACTATATGGTTGCATTCTGGTAAAACAAGGTGCTTAACATTCCTTCAAGACTCAGCCTGAAGGCTGCTCTCAATAGCTACCACTAGGATAGCTTTCAATAAAGGTCATCTTTGACCTAATCACCATAAGGGTTGTTTGGACTGGTACAGGGTGCCTACTTTAACTAGTGGGCAGAATATACCAGGCCAACTTCTCACAAATTTCAATTAAAAAAGTATTAAAAAAAAGGAAGGTTTAGGCCTGGAAAGGTTTAATTTGCTATGTTGAAATGGCAGGTCAATACAGGTTGCAGTCGCAGGCCTGAGACCTGTTTTAAAAGTTTACTTCAGTGGGTGGCGCAATGAGTGCTGCAGTCCCACTAGTAGAATTTAATTTACAGGCCCTGCGTGTATGTAGTACTATATACTAGGTACTTACAGGTAAATTAGATGTGCTAACCAGGTGTAGGCCAATTTTACCATGTTTTAGGGACAGGGCACAAGCACCTTAGCACTGGTTAGCAGTGGTAAAGTGTGCAGAGTCACAAAGCCAACAAAAACAAATAAAGCAAAACAGGAGAAAGGAAGGCAAAACGTTTAGGGATAAACCACTCTTAAGATGTCAGGTCTAACACAGAGGTAGTGTTGGAAAATGTATGCACCCACAACGTTTATTGAAAATATTATTTCATGGAAACTTATACATCATCAGGTATGAGTGAGCAGGCACATGCAACGTCGAGGAGGGAATTGAAACTAAATTCTTACATACATGACGTTTCACAAGTTTCACAAAGCGGAAGTAGTCATCTTGGGATCTTTAGCTCTGTTGCAGGATAACTTAGCAGTGTAAAAGACAGCTCTTTACTATTGTGACAGGGAGAATGGCAAGTCCACACAAGTAAACAGTCAGTCTCAATCTGCTGCTTCATAGGCAGCTTCTTTTATACAAAGCCAGACAATACTTTATTACAAAACATCAAACAATGAATCCCTACATAGTTATACATTAGTTATGGAAAAAACATTGTGCCACCTGTGACCCTATGACTCTAAAGTTTAACCTAATTCACTACACATCCTTTATTGCAGGCCTAACAATGTTTACCAAACTAAGTATTCTTCTACTTTTGAATGCATACGTATTTGTGGTGAATTAATATTTATTGGTGTGTATGCTTTATCATTGTGCTCTTAAGACCTCTTATCAGATTCCGTGTGTTCTTGGCTAATTCAATCTCCTTCTCCTATTCGTCAATCTCCTTCAATTGTGTTCTTGTTGAACTAGGACAACAGAATACGTGCCTGTGTGCTAAGGCCATAAATTCCCTCAAGCTTGTCAAACACGAGTTTTTCTTTAAATACAACTGTATAGGTCATGCATTCTAATTTCAAGTGAACCCTTCACCTCTCTCTTATTAGCAGAAGTCTTTAGCCTCTCACCACATCTTTCACCATGTACAGCTGTTTGATGCTTTCTACAGTTGTCTGCTGTTGCGCCAGGATTTCACATTTCACATTTCCCAAACATTCCCCCCCTCTAGTTGATATTTCAACTACTGGTTCTTAACCTTGGTGGGAAGGATCGCACCGACCAGATGGACTTAATTTTGAATTGAACAGAGGAACTGAAAGATCACACATACAATTGAAAGGACAGACTGATGCTACCAAGAGGGGTATCCGGTTAGAAACTAACTGCAAATAATAATGTTTTAAGTACTGATGATGTCCCTAATGGACGAAATGTGCCGCCTGACATTGATGATTATGGTGTGATCTGGAGCTATGAAGAGAACATTGTGAAATAAAATGCATTGATTGGATACATATAAAACTGCCTATGGACGTTTTGTGAATTGAGCTACATAAAGAGTAATTAACTTGGTAATTTTGATGAATTAAAGTGCTCCTTTTGGATCAAGGTTATATTGGTTCTAAACCTTGCATCCATCCACACTTGGCACTTGATGATATATATTGCCCTGAGAATCTACTACTTGTGTTGGTGTCCTAACTGGACACTTCGCTCCTGCCTTTGTACATATCTGTTAGAGCTGGTACCATTGGCGTGAGTCTCCCTTCCATTTTCTGCTGTTGTCTCCTCTGTTTCTGATATGTTTTGCTGGTTAGATGCTTTCGGCACTGTGCCAGTGCTATTCAGTGCCACAGTGCAAGTGCTCCCTTTGTTAAATTGATGCAATGGATTAGTGACTCCATGATTGGCTTATTTGATTTACTTGACAGATCCTAGTGCAGTGCACCATGTGTGCCCAGGGCATGTAGATGAAATGCTGCTAGTGGGCTTGCAGCACTGATTGTACTACCCACAGAAGCTCCTTGTAAAGTGTGTCTCAGGCCTGCCATTGCAGAGCCTGTGTGCAGTCTAGTACTGCCATGTCGACTTGGTAAGTGCACCCACTTGCCGCTCCCTAAACCTTCTACATATCAGACACCCCTAAGGTAGGCCCTAGGACAGGGTGCATTGTATGTAAAAGGTAGGTCATGCCCTGATATGTATGGCATGACCTGATAGTGAATTACAGCCTATTTTGTTTTTCACTATTGCAAGACTACCTGTCCCCATAGGCCCGAATAGGCAGTTGGATTATAACATTTTATAATCCTAACCGACCCAGGGAACATGATAGAAATTTGAGTTTAGTACGCCTGAACTCAGAATGATAAAATACATCTTTTAGTGAAGTTGGTTTTAACATCTTGTGTTTGAAAATACCACTTTTAGAAATTAGGTATTTTCTTGCCTAAACATCCAAGCCTGCCTCTGCTAGGTTGTGTAATCCATGTCTGGTTTGTGAGAGACAGGGGCTGGGGTGGCTCCAAGAGACAGGGTGAGTCAGCACAGGGCAGAATAGACCTATCTGCATGTAGAGGGGTGGGAGAAGTAGCACCTGGGCCTGAATAGGGCTATGCCTGTCTTCCACAATGCTGGCTCCGCCTCCTGTGGTGTGTCTGAGGACCCTGGCCCACACTGGCCCACACAGACAAAGGAAGAAGTTGGACACTGGCAGAATGCACCCATAACTTGTTTGGACTAGGTACAGGACCCTCTGCCTTCAGAAGACAAAGGATTTACTGGTATCAATAGTGGGGTCCAGACCCAAGAACTTTAGATCACTTCTGGGAAATCAAGACAAACCTTTGCCAAGGAGAAGGACCAAGGAAGCTGCAGGAGTTTGGACTGCCCCTCTGCCAGTGTGCTGTTTGCTGGGTTGGCATGCAGTGGTTTCTTTGTTGCCAAGGAAAGGAAAAGGAACTTTTAAGGAACTTTCATCATCTTGCAGAATATTTCTCCAAGATCTGAATTTGAGCTTGCCTCCTGTCTGAAGTCTCAGGGATACAAAAGACTTCACCCCTTCTGTTTGCCTGCATCTAGAATGTGCTGTTCTAGCTGCTACAGAAGGAATTTGCAACACCGACGCTGGCGAGCCACGCTGTAATCTGCATCAAAGCCGTTAGCGCTGCTCCGACTTTGCGATATAGGCCGACGCCTGCTGCTGTGCCGCATCGACTCCGAAGCCGACTCGCCGAGCCAATCCTCGACATGGGTGGTCAAGAATCTATCGACATCATGACATCGTATGGAACCGTGATTTCGGCGCCATCGTGACATCACCTCCTCTCCGGTAAGGAACATACGTATCCCCTGCTTTGCGCAAGCATCGAGGACCCGACGCGTCGCCTCCCCCGAAGCAAGGAACCGACGCCGCGTAAAGTCTGTATAGCCTCTGACAAAGTTCCATTGTCCACATTGTTTACTGGGATAAAATTACATCAAGCTGTTCCTATCTTGGCATATACCCATTCTTGTTGCATGGCCGTTATAAGGTCAAGTACATAACTGTGCTGTATTATCATCATTCTTATAGCATGCAGCTCTTCCTTTATAGCATTAGATCCATCTTTTGTAGAATTGATGCTCGTGAGAAGCTTGCATCGAGTTATCTGCAATCAAAGGGCTGTTGCCTTAGCCTGACCAAACACAATGCTCCCAAAGAACTGCTGTGCATCATTAAACAACCGATACTCCAAGGTAATGTCATACCAAGTAATGGTGCCATAATGCTCTGCAGTTCTTTTTCTTCGATGATGATGTAAGAAAGTTGTTGGACGGCTCATGGGATGTTCAAGTAGACCTGATATTTTTTATTCTTGGAATTTTTAAAATAGGGGCATGCAAGGTGATGACTGAACAGAGGCCTACCCAGTTTGTTGGTAACTGGGCATACAGTAGTCCTTCACATTGCCAATAGTAGTCCATGAGGCTGGAGGTTTCCCCCTGCATGTCGGCGTTATCTATTGTTGTTCTACTACCAATATTGTATTGTATCCTACATTAATGGTGCCATTTCCTCTGAAACATAAAGAAACAGAAGTTAATCTCATGACTGTCTGAGGATTTATTGTACTATGTATCCAAGTGTAAAATCCAACGTTTTAATTCCAGATATGCCTACACATTTTTTACAGCATCCTGACTAGCATCAGTATCTTTCCATAAAGACATGACCCTACAGGACAATTCAATATCAGGATGCCATTGATCATGGGAAAACCGTATCCAGTTACTCTAAGTCATGGCCTACAGACACAATCTGGGGATAAAGTATTCATTAATTAACTAAATAACTACTACACTTGGTGGGCTGGCGTGTTACTCCTAAAAATTCTAAATCTAAGACCATCTGAACCCATTCTACAGTAGTAGGACGACCTGTCTTCTACATTCGTGTTATCACATTCTTAATATCCTGTCTATTTGAATGGATATATAAAATTTCTGCTGAGGAGTAATTTTTTGGCATTAACTAAAAAACATGCTACTTTAAAATGTGTTAGTTGCATTTGGGCCTCAAACCTACTCAAGTAGAGATGCAAACGACTTAAAGCTATGCTTTGGGGTACTTCTTTAGTTAAATATAACCTATCTGATCCTGCGGCATGAGGAATTAGAGAGCAGACGAAACATGAGTCATTGAAACTTTCTGAACCTATGTCTGACATATGTTGATACCATATATTGTCTGATAATATGGTTTGGACTTTATAGGACACATTAACATGAATAGGGAGTTCTCTTCACAGGTGTATAATTTTAGAACTAAATGACACATTGCTATAGGAGAGCAGTAATAGAAAAGATAACATTGCAGGACAAAAAAGAAAAAGGAAAACAAAAATATATAACTTTCATGCTGTTTTTCTAAACAATTGTCCAGAAGTGGAGGGGGGTATTTTTACGATGACAATCTCCTTCCCCTCATTTGTTCCATTTACTTTGATGATGCTTGGCATGATGTTGGATTCAGACGAATATTGGTAAGGCGGAACCAAGGTTTCCTGCCGTCTACCTTGAGGGCAGGGGGGTCACCATAGTCACTTTAAATGGTCCGTTGAATCTGAACTGGCTTCATTTCCTGACACAATTACAAACAAAAACCGAGTCTCCTACGTGCACATCTGGGAGGTTGATCACAAATTGTGCTAATTGACAGGCAGCAAGATCTTCCAAAAACTCTGCAGTTTCAACATTATGATGGTCTTCAAGATGAAGATCGAGATCTCCTAAGATAGTAACATTTGCAGATTAAGTGGCTAGAATAGAGACTAGATTGATGAGAGAGTCCTTGAACACTCTAGATTATCCGGGAGGTCGATAGATAATTAGACCTGTCAAGGTGAAATTGTGGTTAATAGAAATGTGAAAAAGGCCACTTTCACTATCCGTGATAGCTTCTTTAGTCAGACATCAGGTGTAAACACTTCTGTATATTATTGCTATCCCTCCTCCCCTGCCGTCCTCTCTATACAGTGTCTTTATTAAATAACCCTGAGGAAGTGCTAGCTGGGATTTATACATACTGGTGGAAGTGAGACAAATTTCTGAGAGAAATAGAAGGTCTGGTTCTTCCGATTGAATCAAATCATGTACATCAGCATAGTGCTTCACTAAAGAGCGACAGTTAAGGCTAAGAATTTTGAGAGTCTGAGGGGGTTTTAGCAGCGGGGCCTTCACCTCTGCCTGTATACTTGCAATAATTGCAGTGGGGCCGGCCATCAGCAGGGCGACCGGCCTGGTTAATACAAGGGTTGCAGCTGGTCCTAAGTTGGAGAAGTTCTTTGGCAGAATATACCAGTCTATTTGTCACCAAATATGCAGGGTGCCTGGCGCCTAACGACGTCCAGGAACGGACGGGCGCAGACGGGCTTGTCTTAGGTGCGCCAGCGGCGTGCCCGCTGCACACGTCAGCTGCGTGCCCACACTGCGACCATCTTAACAAGCATTGGCATAGCCAATAGGTCTCGCTTTTGGGGCCTTGTAAGTGATTAGCCATGCAACAGTTGATGATGTTGCACCAAGGATATTGTGCTGCATAACTAAATACTTATAAGGTCCCAAAGGCGAGACCTATTGGCTATGCCAATGCTTGTTTAAATTCAATGACCAAGGGGAGAGAGAACGAGAGAGAGAGAGAGTTTTTTTTTTATTTTGCTGTTGGGCTGCTGCACTTCTTGTAGCACTCCACAACATAAAATGCCACATGGGGCCCTTGCCCCTTTTAGGAGACCAACAGGATAAAAAAAATATATAACTAAAAAGCACTTGCAGGGTAGTATGGGGCACTCCTTCCTGGAGTAAGGAATAACAACAGAGTGTCTCCTGCTGCTCATTTATTGATTCTCTTTCGTGTGCTCTTTTTAAATTTTATGGTGACCACCATCTCACCTGGGACACCCACACTTTAAATTAACTTTGGGGCCATAGGGAGAGCCATGGGCCCTTAATGGGTGTTGACAGGGGGCATTGTATATTTTCCGTGGGCCCCCAGGCAATCACTAAATGAATCCCTGGGGTTATGGAGGGAGCCCCAAGGCCTCCGCTAGCTCCCCAACCAGCACCCATAGTGGTTGTCAGTGGAAATCTTCCTTTATTTTTCGCGTGTCTAAGCGCTTTGTTCCTCATGTCCTTCGTGAAGGAGTTCAATGTATAATAAGCTGGCAACCACCCACCCTGCATCTGCAAGGAAGAAAAATTCACACTGCGGGCCATGAAACAAAAAGAGATCTGTCTGGATGTCTCAAGCACAGGTTATGGAGCTCAGCCTCCTGGCTTGACCTCGGCATTGAAAGCCCACTAGCAAAACAAAACAAGGAATGTCAGCGGATGGTAACCATTTAACGATGTGCACAAATGGTGACACAATGAGATGACCTCTCTTTCTGCAAGAAGCTACCGCCTAATTTTGGGGCATATTATCAAGCACGGCGTTAACATTATCGCCGGTTTAGCGGCAGAAAACTGCCATTAAAGCGGTGATAATGGGCTTGATAATATGCCGCAGAGAATTCCAATAGAAGCCCATGTTGACACCAGAACATGGGCTTCTATGGGAATTCTCAAAGGCATATTATCAAGCCCAATATCGCCGCTTTAGCGGCAGTTTTCTGCCGCTTAAGCGGCGATCATTTTAACGTCGTTTCTTGATAATATGCCCCTTTGTTTTTTAGCAACTTCGCCCTGCAAAATCCCGAAGACAAATTGGTCGGGGTTTTTTTTTTTCAATGAAAGGATCGCCACATCAGGCAGACAACGTCAAAATCTTGAAATGTGGATGAAACCAAGCAAAAATGTCATCTCCAATCCCAGGAACCTTCAGGCCTTTGTGTGCATGATCCAGTTTGGGGAGAACCACCTTTCAGGACTGCAAGCAAAACTAATTTAAAGAAAGCCTGTGAATCCTGGTGTGACAAACAAGGTATAAGCAGGGCCACTGGAAATTTACGCCAGGAGAAGGCTAAATTTTGCGGCAGGGTTGAGTATAATATCCAGCAAGAAAAGATACATTATGCGGCACATTTTGCAATCGTATTACTTCTTTATTTCGTCATTTTTAAACTTGGTAAAACTGTCTAGGCATTGGTTGCACTTCATTAGTACCAGTAGCAATAAGCAACAGCAAGGTGACCAGTCCAGCTTTACAAACGGTCTTCCAATACGTGGCAGCACGTGTCACTGCAATTTTAGTAACTTTTGGACCGTTTGGGCTAGAAACAATTTTTTTGCTAAAATATGCAGATTATGAGGCAGATTGATAATTTATGAGGAAAATCTTAAACTATGTGAAAATCGCTGCAGTCGCATAATCGTATAATTCCAGTGGCCCTGGGTACAGGTACCACCACTACCCAGGGAAGAGGTGGGAGAGCTGGAGGATATATCTTAAAACAACAAGAATAAGCAGATTGCGCAGATTGCGTAGCAGTCTTCCTGATGCCCTGGACGTCTCCACTCAACATGGAGGGCCATGCTCAGCATTGTGGGTGTCCACCTTAATTGCAGGTCTCCAGACCATGCCAGACCATGAAAACGCGGTGGCAAAAAATACATACTGTGTGACGTTATAGGAGAATATTTGTACTGCAACAGAATTCTCGAACATACTTTAGCCAGAAGTAGTAATTGCAGCACACATCTGCCCCTTCAGATTTATTTAAGGCCTGGCTCGCATTCACTTTATCAACCAAAGTTTGAAAAAAACAACACACCCTTGGAAAGGTGTGATGCTACGGTAGATTCTCCTACCAGAGCACGAACATCTGCAAATGATTGCTCTTCCATGAAAGACGCATCCTCGCGCTAAATTACCTGTGCAATATGTGGTAAGAGACGAGATGTGGTAAACAATGCAGATATCCTGCTCTGTAATCATTCTGCAGATCTTTCGCGTTCCACAACTCTTGTAGCATGCATAGATGTGGTGGCAGCTGGAATTATTATATATACCACAAAAGAGCTGCCACCACGTTCGCTCACTTTACCACATATATGCCGCATGTCTGAAAGCTTGTTTTTTGGTCTCCTCACGCAAAAGAATGTGAGCTAAAGGAAATGAGGCGGTGGCACAAAAGAGGTGATAGATTGTGTTTAAACGCCATAAAAAGGAAAGCTTTTTAGTGCAGTACTGTTAAAAAAAACTATGATGCCTGAACCACTTCACGCAAGAATATTACATTTCATGCTAGCGAGCGACAGGCCTCAGTGGTTGTAAAACCCCATCGATTACCGACAGAGGCCGAGGAGAGTATCGCTGAGAAGCGCATAACAAGACAAGCCCGGCGGAGCGTGGCGCGCGCGCTTGGCAGGGTCGGGGGAGCGCATTCCAGGCGGGGGAGCGGACTCTTTGAAATAGGATGCCAAACGGATTGCATGGCAGCACGATGCACGTGATTGTGCGCGTGCTCGCCATGCAATCCGCTTTTGGTAGCCCCTTACTATAGTCTTGCATAGCGATCGCTTACGCGATAGCTAGACGAGACCTAAAAAGACTGGGGGGCACAACTGGCTCCTCTCCGCCTCGCATCTGATTGCACCCAATCAGTGCAGAGCGTGTCTCTAACAGCAGAAGGCCGGAAAAATAAGGAAGGTGAAAGCGCTGCAGGAAAATAACAAAAGTGCCGTGAAAGTTAAAACACACCAATGGCTAAAAACAGTAATCATGGACCGTAGTCCCACACCACAGCGGCTCTCACTCACAATTATCAATTATAGAGGATTCGCGCGTCCGCACTGCGACTGTTTTAAAAAGGCTGGGGGCACAACTGGCTCCTCCCCGCCTCGCATCTGATTGGGCAAGACCACCCAATCAGTGCAGAGTGTGTCGCTAGCGGCAGAAGGCCGGAAAAATAAGGAAGGTGAAAGCGCTGCAGGAAATAACAAAAGCGCCTTGAAAGTTAAAACTGACGAATGGCTAAAAACAGTAATCATGGACCGTAGTCCCATACCACAGAAGAAACTAATGATATAAGCCCACCATTCCCAAAAACGTTGTCATCTTCCTCTGTGTGAACGGGCACTTCATTTTTAGAACTGAGGAGATGTACTTGTGATAAACCCTCCTCACTCCTTTCTCAATTTGGTTCTCTATATAACAGAATTCCTTTTGACAGTACTGCAATCTGTCAGCGGAAACCTTTTTTTTTTTTTTTTTTTTTTTTTTTTTGAAAGACCTTTATTTAGCAAAGTAATGATTACACTGCGTCACGCCAACAACCCGGAGGCAGGCCGCGATATCGACAAATGTGTCCAGTTAAGGTGCGCCATGGCAGAAGTCATAAGTAATGTCAGCATCTGTACATACAGAGAAATACACACCAATGACATTGATTAGGGGTACAATGGCGTAATCAGTGAAGAGTGGAAGGTCTTACATTTGTGGGCTTCGTGGACTGAAAACAAATCCTAGGCACACGGTCCCGTCCAGGCGCTCCAGCGAGTACTGGGACCGCAGCTCATGTAAAAGGCAATGTATAGATAGATCACCCACTGCCACCTTTTCTCCCAACCCCCCCGCAACAATCGGAGGGAAACAGAAAACTTTCGGTGCGGAACTAGTGCAAGAAACCAACAGACATCACAGCACGCTCACGCAGGGGCTCACTGACCAGGACCCGTCCGTCCTTGAGGGACGACCACTAGTAACATCGGTGGCTGTAGGAGGAGCGCAGGGCAGCAGTCATAGGGCAGGGGGGGGAGGGGGGGGAGGGGACGCAGCAGGACAAAGCAGCGAATCTCCCGGATGGGGAGGGGAGGCAACACGACAAACCCAACAGGCATGCGGCAGGCACGGGATCCGGCAAAAGCAACACACTCCGCTACCCCCAGGCACACCCACCAATCATGCATCCATCCACCCATCACAGTGCGGATAAAGCTCACAGGATTACCCCATGTCATCCGAAACACCCGTCCCGGGGGAGTCCACAGATGCAGCCGAACCCGCCCGCTCTCTTGTCCACTGCAGGAAGGGTTCCCAGATGTCCTTGGGCCTAGATGCGGTGGGCATCGACTCCCAGTAGGTCGTGAGCTGTGTCTGACCATATGTAACGTCACGAACCCATGCGACGAACGTAGGCAAGGCTCCGCGGCCCCAGTGTATCGCCACCTGACGTTTAGCATAAAGTAGCAGCAGCGCGTGTAGTTTCCTGTCAGCGGGTTCGGTGTCTTTAACGTATCCCAGGAGCCCCAAAAGCGGAGAGGGCTCATCAGTCCTGTTTAAAATGCGGTTGATGGCCTCAAAGATGCTCGACCAGTATTCAGCTAGCTTAGGGCAGCTCCACGCCACATGAATGAAGGACGCATCAGCTCCGCCACACTTCCAACAGGAAGCGTCGGTGCGGATCCCCATGCGATGCAGCAGCACTGGTGTGCGGTAGTACCGGTGCAAGAATTTAAAATGGACCAGTCGAAGTCTATAGTTCGGTGACAGCGCTGTGAGTTGCTTACAGCAATATTCCCACATGTCATCTGACAGGGCACCGTCCAGATCTGTGGCCCAAGCCTGTTTGGCCCCAGGCACGGTGAGCGGTGCCTGCTCCTGCATGCAGTTGTACAGTCTGGATACCAGCTTCGCGGGGGAGGGTCGTGACAGCAAGTTTTGAAGGGCATCCAGTTGTGGGGGTTCCTCGGGGAATTGAGGCCACATCTTTTTGCAGGACTCCCGGAGAGAGTGATACAGAAGCTCGTCCGAGAACGAGGTAGGCTGGCCGTCCGAACGGACACCCAACTCACCAAACGTCCCATCGGGGTAAAGGTCAGCGAAAGTGGCCACCCGTCTCCCCTGGAGCGTAAGAGTATCTCCCCTAGCGCTAAGGCAAGGCAGCATCGGATTACTTCGCAGCGGTATGGCCGGCGCATAGAGCAAGGGAAGGCCCGCCCTCCGGCGTAGCTCCTTCCATGACCAGCGGATCATCTCAACGGTGTCCACCTCCTTCGAGGGGCGGGAAACCCTGCCATACAACGCCACCCGGAGCGGCAGCGGGGCAACCGCAGCCAATTCCACCGCCACGTGCGGCTGGTAGGGGGTGGGGAATGCCCAGAAGTGTAGAAATTGAGCCTGAGCACACAGCGAGTAAAGCTTAAGGTCAGGCGCTCCAAGGCCCCCCTGCCGCAGCGGGAGCGTGAGCAAAGCCCAAGAGGTCCACGCTTGCCGCCCAGCCCACACCAGAGATACAAGTAGGGAGCGGACTCGTGCATGGAAGCATGCAGTCATGGGCAACGGGAGATTAACGAACAGATAAAGGAATTTCGGGAGGACTACCATCTTTGCCAGTGCCACCCTCGCCACCAGGGACAGGGGAAGTTTGTTCCAGGCCTCCACCCTCCGCTCCAGCCAGTCGACCGCTCTGCCGAAGTTTAGAGACCATAGTTCCTGCGTGTCCCGACTAATCCAAATACCCAAGTATTTGACCGCATCAGTCTCCCAACGTAGGGGGTAGTCCGAAGGAGGTGGAGCTGTCTCGTCAGTGAGAGGGAAGGCAACGGACTTGGACCAGTTTATAGATACGCCCGTCAGACCCTCGAAACGTACAAATTCTCGGAGTAGGGGATTCAAATTCTCTGCGGGGTTGGAGACATACAGAGTAACGTCATCTGCATAAAGCGAGATCAGCAGACTGCGAGAGCTGAAGCCTATCCCCCTCGCCGTGTGGTGCTGGCGTATTCTGGCCGCCAGTGGTTCCATCGCAATAGCGAAGAGGAGGGGCGACAGAGGGCACCCCTGTCTAGTCCCCCTGGAGATGGGAAAGGGCTCGGACACCAGACCATTCACACGCACCCGAGCACGAGGTCTGTCATATAGCAATTGGATGAGATTAATAAAGTTACGACTGAAGCCCATCCTGCTCAAGACACGAAAGAGGTATGGCCACTCTAACGAATCAAAGGCCTTAGTCGCGTCTAAGAACACGACCGCGGCCTGGACGGAGGGGTGAAGATAATGTAGGATGGAGAAAAGTGTTCTGAGGTTGTGCGAGGTGGCACGGCCAGGGATAAACCCCGACTGATCTGGGAGAGCAATGATCGGCAGTAGCGGCTGTAGTTTGTCCGCTATGACCTTGGCAAAGATTTTGGCGTCTACATTTATGAGAGAAAGGGGACGATAGGAGTCCAGGTACAGCTCGTCTTTGTCGGGTTTTAAGAGAGTGACAATGAGTGCTTCGCGCATGGAGTCTGGGAGGGCATTCAGCTCTAGCGCCTCCACGAATACAGAGTGCAATTTCGGAGCTAGTTCTTCAGCGTATGTCTTGTAAAACATTGTGGTGAGGCCATCTGGGCCGGGAGCCTTGTTAGCCGGCATGCCTTTGATGACCTGAGCTATGTCCTGAGCCGAGACAGGCAGGTCCATGTATTGCCTATGGTTGTCATTGAACCAGACAAGGGCTATAGAGTCAAGAAAATCGTCCAGGGAAGTCGGGGCAGCCGAGTGTTTGGACGTGTATAGAGAGGCATAAAAGTCAGCAAAGGCCTTCAGCACCGCCTCCCGGCCCATGACCTGCGTCCCCTCACCGGACATGATGGTGTGTATATAGTGCGCCTGAGCCTGGGGAGCAATCAGCCTAGCTAGTGTTCTGCTCGGTCTATCACCCTCCCCGTATCTACGGGCTTCAGCCTGTTTCCCCAAGAACCTCACCTCTCTCTGCGCCTCCTCGTTGAATTCCAATAGTTTTGCTTTGAGACTACCTGCAGTAGCCAACGTCGGGTCCCGGCAGAAGGCCGAGTCCAGCTCCTTGAGTTCTTGCTCTAACTTAGCCAGTGTCCGGCGTATGTAGTGTAGCACCCCCGCCCGCCGAGCTATGCATTGGCCCCGTATTACCGCCTTAAAGGCGTCCCACACCACGGCCTCAGAGGAGGCTGAACCCTCGTTGTCCTCAAAGTACTTAACAATGTCTTCCCTGATTTCTTCCGTGAACACCTGATCCGTAAGAGCGTGGGGCGGCAGTCGCCACGAAAACGCCCCAGGGGCCACGTTGGGTATACGCAGCTCCAGCATGCAGGGGGCGTGGTCCGAAAGCGACCTAGCCTGAATCTCCACCTCCCCCACCCAGGTAGCCACCTCAGGGGACAGCAGCCAAAAGTCTAGACGGGACCAAGCGTCGTGGTGGCACGTGATACAGGTCCCCATTCTCTCTCCGGGGTGTCGGAGTCTCCACACATCAGTCAGTCTCCCCTCCTCCAGCACATCCAGCAACGCCTGTCTCGCCTTCGTGTGTGTAGGTCTACTAGCGCCCCTTCTGTCCAATTCGTCATCCAACACCACGTTGAAATCACCCCCCACCACTATCAGGTCACAGTCAAGCAACACAATTTGCGCCCAGACATTACGGAAAAATTCAGGGTCATCCACATTGGGGCCATATACAGCAGCCAAAACCAGTGGCCTACCCTGCAATGAGCCATGAACCAGTACATAACGACCCTCCTTATCCAGCACACAATGATGTTCTCTCCAGTCCAGCCCCCTCCGTACGAGGACAGCCACCCCCCGGGCATAGTTAGAGTATATAGCGGAATATACATGCGACCACCTGTGGTGCTTTAGCCTGGGCGATGGGGCAGAATTAATGTGTGTTTCCTGTAACAAGCAAATGTCTACATTGTGTCTAGTCAACATAGTATGCAACAACCTGGCTTTTTTATAGTCCCCAAGGCCACGAATGTTCCAAGTCCACAGTTTAACTCCCCCCATGTTGACGGCACAGCCAAGGCGACCAGGCCGCCTCCCCGCCCCCCCACACCACACCAACAGGCCCAGACCACCGCTCACCCCCGCGCAGCACAGTCATGTAATGATAATTTGCAATGCATTGCACCAGCACCGGTAACCAAACAAACAACAGTCCCTCCCACCCCCCACCCACGCCAACCCCCCAACTAGGTTGCGCTAGAATCCCATACGTGCTCTGAAACGCACTTGAGTCAACCAAGAACAAAAACAACAGGAGATTCCCCATGGGGCGAGGTGCTCCTAGCTGACACCCCTGAATGCACAGGGTGGCCGCACACTGAAGATCCTACGCGACACCCGAGGGGCGCCCAGCAGCATGGAACACACAGCACCGGAATAGTATGCCGTCCAGTGCGCCCCAGACCTGCGACACAATCAGCAACCAAGACCCGCCCGACACGAGCGGGCCAGCCCCAACAGGTCCAGTAGCGGCCCCAGTTCACATCTAGAGGGGGCCAAACAGTCCAGCAAATGTCCACTGTAGTGGAGGGGGCCAACCCAGATTACTACACCCCTTGTACCTCAATCGTTGTCGCTTATGCGAGCCGCGTCCTCCTCCAACCTCGGCGATTTGCGTCTGGTACCAGGGCCTCCGATGTGCTTAGCGAACTTCAGGGCCTCCTTGGCGTCAGTGAAGAAGTGAGCAGTTCGTTCATGAAAGATTTTCAGTTTTGCTGGGTAGAGCAAGGAGTATTGGACTCCGGCCTGCATCAGAAGCCTCTTCGCAGGTATGAACTCCTTTCTGGCTGCCTGGACCAGGGGGGTGAAATCAGGGTAAAATGAGATATGATTCCCTTTATGGATGATCTTGCCTTTTTCCCGGGCCAACTGCAGGATGCGGTCCCTATCCTGGAAGTTGAGTAGCTTGACCAATATAGGGCGTGGGGTGGCGCCTGGTGGCGGTCTCTTGCCCAGTGTCCTGTGCGCCCTCTCCACCGTGAATACCTGGGACAGGTCCGGATCGAACAGCTCGTGTAACAAATCAGACACAAAGACCTCCATCTTTCCGGTGTTGTCCGTCTCTGGAATGCCCGTAATTCGGACATTGGACCTTCGGGAACGCGCTTCCAGATCGTCCGCCTTAGCTCGCATGGCCTCCAGATCGCGCTCGATATTTGTGATGTGGTTTTTCGCCTGCTGCTGAAACTTGGCACATTCGGTATGCTTGTGTTCTAGGCAGTCGAGCCTCGTTTCGTGCACTTCCACTTTGGACTTTACCGCCTCTAGTTGTACAGCCATGGCATCCAGCTTTGCGTCTATGCTCTGTAGGCTTGATCTGACCTCCATCATCAAAGCGCCAAAATCGACTTCAGCTGCGGGGCTCTTTGGGGGCGACGACGCGGCCCCCGTGTCCACCGCCTGTTGCTTGGCCCTCTGTTTGTGGTCGAAAGATAATTTGGGCTGTTTTGCGTCCCTCGTGCCCCCCATCTCTGACCCGTGTAGGGCGCGAAGCGCAGTCCGCGGCAGGAAACGCTCACCGGCGCGTTGTGTAGGCCCCCAGGACAGGCCGACACAGCTCGAGGCGTTGCAAGAGGGAGCAAGGGGACTGAAGGCTCCAAATCCAGTGGGCTGCCCAGTGTCCGACGGCGACCCCTCCAAGCGCCCCCCACGGTCTCAAGCCGAGGGCGCAGCGCGTGGGAGGCTCCGGCGGGAGCAGGCCGAGGCCGTCAGCACGTCGTTTTATGTCCGGGAGCGGAGCTCCTGGTGTAAGGGCGCGATCAACACCCGGTCACCCAGCGGTGAACAGCCGGGGCCCCAGGGTACAGCAAGCGAGGGGCATGTACAGCGTGGGCTATACAGTGCAGCGGGTCTGCAAAGTCTGCTCGGTCGCCCCAGTCGCACTGCAAAATGGCGGCGTCGCTCCTCGGCCGCAGCCCCGACCCCGCCCCGATCCGCTACCTCTGTTGGATGGCCTCTCCGCTCCCGCACTCCGAGCACAGTTAACTCCACGCAGCTGCCGCCGGCAGCCTCCAGCTCCGCAGCAAGGGCGTCAGAGGGGCCCCCTCTCAGCCGATCTCCGTGGGCCTGGGAATCCCCGGGGTCCGGTCAGGATTCACAGCCGCCTCGGGCTCCGCAGCATCAGGCAGGCTCCAGCCGGCGGGCCGGCGTCGATCGCGGTCGCCAGGTCTCAGCTCGCAGCCGTTCTCGAGCGGCCAGGATTTAATCGGTCGTGGCTCCGGGCTGTCGCATCAGTTTCACACGGAATCCGGGCCCCTTAGCAGCGTCGCGCAGGATTATGAAGGATTTATTTGTGTGCAGCCGGCGGAGCTCACTCAGAGAGCGGCCATCTCGCTGCTCGGTTAGCCACGCCCCCTGTCAGCGGAAACCTTATACCCATTCTCAGCAAGGTGGTTGAGGAGGGTAAGTGTGTCCTGTCTGCAGTGCCGAACTGAAGAAGCAGGAAGCAGTAGTTTGATTAAGGGCTCTTTAATGTAGAGAGTAATCTTGAGACCTCATCCTCCAGCCAAGCCAGTGCAACTGACAATAGCTTCAACGCATAACATTCTCTTCATTACACATTCCTTAAAAGAACACAACAGCGGCTGACATCATCATGTTAACATGGAGGCACAGAATCATTAAGTAAGAACACTACATTACCTTCCCCTTTTCATCCATCAAACTAGGAAAATAAAAAAAAAATAAACATCAAGTAATAGAAAATAGAGACGAACTGGTCAGCATCATGACATTAATCTTGTAGTCGAAGAGGAACCTTCTTTAATCTGATTGGTCTCATACTTTCAGAATTTGAGAGGATATTTTGGTTTCCAGGAATAGCATTCTGGCCACACATAGAGGGACACTTCACAATTCTATTGAGGTTCCAGACCCTATGATCCTGCGTTCTCACTGCGTTGCCCAGAAGCTTATCAACTCTGATAGGTTGGCTAAACTTGGATTCACCAAACCTTCTTTCAGGGAGTTTTATCCTGACCATGTCACCCACTTGAATGACAGTTCTTTTGACAGATTTTCTCGTATCAAAAATCTCTTTTCTCTTCAACATTTTATTTAACTCCTGGTTCTTCCAATCAATATCTTTACCAGTTACACCACCAACTTCTAACCTCTTAGAGGACACCCAAAGAGGATTTACTTGAGTGCCTGCAACCCTTCCTTTAAACAAAGTTAAAGGAGTAACACCCGTAGAGGAATGTGGGGTAAACCTATACTCAAACACCTTCTTCTTGATAGCTTCTTCCCAGTTATAATTAGAAGTCAAGGCTAATTGCATGGCCTCTTTCAACACCCTCACAAATCTCTCAACCACCCCATTGCATTCAGGATGATAAAGGGACGCCCGCTTATGGGTGATACCTCTCTCACTCAGAAACTCTTCAACCACTCTGGAGACAAATTGTACCCCATTATCAGTCAGCACTGAATTTGGCAACCCTTCATTTGCAAACAATTCATCCAAAAAATTGATGACCGATAAGGAGTCAACACAATTCACGATCTTGATAGATGGCCACCTGGAAAACATGTCCAAACAAACTAGGACATACCGATCTTGTGACTTTACCTTAACAGGGCCTAAAATGTCGACAGCAATATCAATCCAAGGACCAGTGGCCTGCTTCCTTACCAGCATCGGTTGAGTCCTACATTTTAAAACTTTATCACTACTGGCACACTGCGGACAGTCACGCACCAATCTTTCTACAAAAGTATCCATCGCGGGCCACCAATAGTTTTCTCTAAGTCTCTCTTTGGTTTTTGCAATGCCCATGTGACTTGCATGTGCATTATCCACAAGTTTTTTACGCAAGGCCAAAGGGACAATCAATCTGCTTCCTCTAAAAAGAAGATCACTGGAAATCGATAATTCTTCCTTGATAGACCAAAACCCTTTAACCTCCTCATCACACAACCGTTTCTCACACCATCCATCACGAATATAGGAAACCACCTGTTGTAAAACAGAATCATCAGATAAGGCCACACATTATTCCTCTTCAGTGACCACACCTTGAGTGACCAAGCACACTTGTATGTCTTCTCCAAAGTCCTCCCCAAGAAAATAATTATCCTCTTCACCCTCGGAGCCAGATAAACCACCGAGTCTCGACAAGCAGTCTGCTAGAATGTTACTAGCGCCCGGCAAATAAGAGACAGAAAACTCGAAATCTTGCAAAGCAACCACCCATCTCCTTATCCTATGTGATACCCGATCAATCCCTTTATTCCCAAATACTTCCTTCAAGGGTTTGTGATCAGAAATCACTGAGAAAGCTTTACCCCACAAAAATTTCTTGAGCTTGCGAATGGCCCAATATACAGCCAAAGCTTCCTTTTCCACGACTGAGTAGTTGCATTCAGCCCCCCTAAGAGGTCTTGAGATAAACAAAATAGTATTGTCTGCACTATCCCCTGGTTGCAATAATACGGCCCCTAAACCTTTCCCACTAGTATCTGTCATGACAAAGGACTTCTTCTTGGGATCAAAACTAGAGAGATTGGGTGCTTTGTTCAAACAGTCCTTGATTAAATCAAATTCATCACTACACGATTTATCCCAAACAAACTCGCTCCCCTTTTTTAACAAAGATCTTAAATTTTCAGTTTTTTTAGCGAAACCAGGAACAAATTTATTGTAGAATTCTGCCATACCCAAAAATTTTGTAAGTTCATCTTTGCTCACCGGATAATTGAGGTTGGAGATGGTTTCAACTAAAGAAGGCTTGGGTTTGATCCCAGAGCCAGAGATTGAATGACCCAGATATTCAATCTCTTTTACATCAAATTTACATTTGTCCAATCTAAGAGTAAGGCCATGATCTTGGAATCTGGAAAGTATAAGACCCATTCTCTCATCATGCTCACGCAAGCTACAACCATACACAAGAACATCATCTTGGTAGACTTTGACTCCACCAATCCCGTTTAGTATATTCTCCATGACTCTTTGGAATACCGATGCAGCTGATATAAGACCAAACGGCATCCTTAGAAATTTATAGGTTCCAAAAGGTGTTATGAAGGTAGTCAATTCTTGGCAGGAAGGGTGTAGTCTGACCTGGTGGTAGGCGGAAGACAAGTCTAATGTTGAAAAATGCGTGGCACTACCTAATGAGGATAACATTTCTGTTATGTTCGGGAGAGGATAGTGATCCACCACCACAGCCTTGTTCAGTTCCCTCAAGTCAATACACAGCCTGGCCTTACCGTTGGATTTTCGAGCCATCACAACCGGAGAAACCCACTCCGTGGCTTCTACTTCTTTGATGACACCATTAACTAGTAGCTTGTTTAATTCATCTTTCATTTTGTCTCTGACCAACAGGGGAACATTCCTGACTTTGGCTACTACTGGGACCGAACTATCTTTTAACTTAATTAGATGTTGGTACTTTTTTAAACATCCAAGCTTTTTATCAAAAACCTTTGGAAACTTGTTGATCCAATTGTTGCGGTCATAGATGGAGGCTATAGTCTGAAGATCCCTCAGACACACTGAAGGTGTTTCATTAGGATCTAAATAAACACCAAGATCCCTTTGATGAGACCAACTTATCAAAGAGACTCCCTTCATGGAAACGTAAATCTTGCCTGCAGTGACCCTACCTTTATAATCAATCACTCCTTCAAAGTATCCTAAAAGATTTATTATTTGTCCACCGTAACCCCTTGGGATAATGTCTGGTTTAAATAACTTCACTTTTGTGAGTAGATATTTCTCATAAAAATCTTTGGGAATTAAAGTGATCTTGGCCCCAGAGTCGACCAACATCTTAACACACTTATCATTAACCAAGACCTCTTCCATAGGACCATCCTTCACTTGGCAGCAAATCTGAGAAACAATCACCTCTTCCCCATCTTGTTCATAGAGGTCTACCTCCCTCACACTTTTTTGATTCCTATTGGATCTACAACATTTTGAAAAATGACCTTTCCTTTTACAAACAGAGCAAATTGTTTTCCACCCAGGACAGTCTTTGAAATTAGCCAAATGTCCTATGTTCCCACAACGAAAACATTTTACCGAGGAATATTTTGCGTTTGAGTTCGGGCGCACACTTTTTGAAGATGCAGACGTACCTTGTGTGGACCCCTTGGAGGCTTTGTCAGACCCTGTGGATACCTCTGTTTTTATTTCCTTAACCTCTGCATCAGTATCTTTCTTGTTGTCTGCTACCTTGCGTATAGCTTCAGAACAAGCTTTTGAATGTTCATGCAACTTTAAGGTGGTGATGACATCCTCAAGAGAAGGATTGTCTTTTTGCCAGAGCGCGTCTTTCGCTTTATCAATAGATGACCCAAGCATGAGTTGATCTCTGAGTCTTTCTTCCAAACTTCCCCCAAAAGAACAAGTGGAAGCCAGCTTACGCAAAGAGGTGACATATTGTTCCACAGATTCTTCTGGTTTCTGAAGTCTCTTTCCAAAGTGATACCGTTCTAATATCATACTCATTTTGGGTAAGTAATGTAAATCCATTTTCCTAATGCAGATTTCATATTCATTTAGAGAGTTGCCCTCACTGTCCGGTAAGTCAGGGAGGTGTTCAAATACTTCTTGCCCCTCTGAGCCCAGACAGTGTAAGAATAGAGCAGACTTCCTTTCTGCACTCAAAGACGTACCGCAGACCCTGGCATAATTAGAGAAAACTTTTTTCCATTTCAACCAAGGTATGGGATGGTCTTCTGGGGCAGAAAGAAAGAACGGGGGCGCGGTGACATTTTGCATAATGAGAATATAGAATGTCACAGCACAGAATAGAAATTAGCTGGAAGTGATTACAAACCCAAATTGCACGTGTCCCAAAATGCACCACTAGACTGTGCAAGACATCTATAACACCCTGATACAAAAGTAGCTCCCCCCACCTCTCAGTAAAGGAAAAATAGGTACTCTAAGCAGCGAGTATGTTGAGCACTAATTTGAGATCTGCAAAACAAGTATGACAAAGAAAACAAAACAAAAATAACAGCTGTGCAGATCAGCGTTGCCACCGTGATAAAAACACAAGTCAGTGCGGCGAGAAACCAAGATCAACCGACTTGAATACAAACGCCAGTTTTCACAAGGCCAGGGACGTGGAATAAAGTTTTACCTAGAGCAGTATGTTCGTCGAGTGTTGCAGCGTTGCTGCGGAAACCAAAGCAAGCAGTTCTGTCTCCCTTAGTTGCAATCAGGAAACCGAAGCAAGCAGTTTCATCTCCCCTCATATGACGTGTTGCGTAGAGGTTGTCAGGGAAACGTTGGGCGGAACAGGTTGCTACGCAACAGCACCCGATGCACAGCGAGGCCCAAACGATCAGGCCTCCCAAACAGTCCTATGAGGAGACACCTCACAGGGAAAGCGACGAGCCCCAAAACAACCAATGAGAGGAAGCCTCCCTGCACAGCAATGTCGAAGAGGAGGAGAGACAGTAGACAGGAACCAAAACTTGCGTTTCTACAAGTCGCAACAAATATCGGAGGTGCTCCGGTCTCACCGCTTGTCCACGCAACGTCGAAGTCCCACCGCTTGTTCACCCACGACACCGCAGACGACAGCGCCGATGACAGCTGCCACGAAGATCCCAGGGAACAGAGAGAGCCGTCTCGAGTAATCTTCAAACTGTAAGTAGAAGAAAAGCGGTGTGCCGGAATGCTTGAGTTCGAAGTGATTAGAGTTGAGGTCTCTTCAGGAGTTTCCACTCGTCGCCAAAATGAGGTATAGATGCCGAACTGAAGAAGCAGGAAGCAGTAGTTTGATTAAGGGCTCTTTAATGTAGAGAGTAATCTTGAGACCTCATCCTCCAGCCAAGCCAGTGCAACTGACAATAGCTTCAACACATAACATTCTCTTCATTACACATTCTTTAAAAGAACACAACAGCGGCTGACATCATCATGTTAACATGGAGGCACAGAATCATTAAGTAAGAACACTACACCTCTTTGGTCACAGATGCCAAAGCAGATCATTGATGTAATGCATCAATGTCGAACTGCAAGGCAACTGCAAGCTCTTTAGATATTTTTCAGTATCTACTTTGAGAGTGAGGGCTTTCTGTATACCATCGAGGAGCTCGAACCACATGAGGGTTTTATCTTCAAATCTGGATGCAAAAAGGCATTTGGTTGTCCCCATGTAGAGGAATGGAATAGAATGCTTGATACAAATCAATGACCGAAAAACACACAGCATCAAGGAGACTTTGGAAAAGGATAACAGCAGGATTCGGTACCACTGGACAACATGAACTGACAATTGTATGTATTTTGTGAAGATCCTGTACCATCTTCTATTTTTGACTTATTTTCTGAAGGGACATGTAGTGAAGAGTCACGCAGGGTTATACTTGGAACATAAGGTTTAATCAGGATACATATCCATCCAAGAAGGGGCTCTGGAGCAACTGACACTCATGAGAATCTTGATACAGGAATATAGAACACTTGCTCCATGAGCTCATTACATTCCAAGCCAGAGGCTTAGTAAATACACATTATCACACATCGCCCTTTTATAAAGGAAGATAACAGGGACATTTAAGAAACAATAAAGCAGAAATATAATACCTATACATTCCTAAAAACATATATTTCTAAAATAACAGTACATATAAAACAATAAAAGCTTCCTCTTTGAAAAACAAATAGACTACATAAGAAAAAGGAAATGGACTCAACTTAGAACATTTCAAATAAGAATACACCAACCATCATTCCCTCCTCTTTTAAAATTTTAACGAGAAACAAAATCATGAAATCTTGTGGGTCTCCGGTGAACACGATCACTCCTACGTGGAGTAGAATTGTTTCTCGAAAAATTTGCAACTCTCTTTGGAACAGAAAAGTTACGTGGGGTTAAAGCTACACGAGAGATACCCCACCAATTCCCATCAGAAAGTTTCACAGCATTCTTCCTTACCTCACAAACTTGAACAGGATCCTTAAACTTGGAAAAACCTTTCCCAACCAAGATGGGATTCCTGACATGGACCCAATCCCCTATTTTTAGTCTGCAAGGTTTCACCGAAGAATACTTTTTATTTTCAAATTTTTTAAAATTTAAAATATTAGAACTAGATTCAGTAGATTTACACCAACTACCAACATCCCCTGGTTTGGGTAACACCTTTAGAATCCAAGAAGGACATAATTTAGTAGCAGCTTCTCTACCCCTCATGAGCTCAAAAGGAGACCTGCCAGTGACAGAGTGTGGAGTAGTGCGGTGAGACCAAACCAGCTCATGAATTGATTGAGCCACATCCATATTGCTCCTGATTGAAGCTTGAATGCATTCAACTAGTACCTTGTTGAAACGCTCAACTTTCCCATTACTCTGGGGATGATAAAGAGGTGTCCTTAAATGTTTAATCTTACAATTTTCTAAAAAGGAAGACATTTCGGAGGAAACAAATTGAACCCCATTATCAGTGAGTAGTTCACTGGAAAACCCTCTCTAGAAAACACCTTCAAAAAACATTCAAGCACTTTTCTCGTGGTGGGTTCCGACACAGGCTCCACCTCAACCCATCTGGAGAGATGATCTACCATCACGATAAAATATCTTAAATTGTGAGGTAAAACTTGGTATGGTCCTAAAAAATCAACACTGACACGTTGCCACGCTCTCTTTGGACAAAGACTTACTGACTCAACTTGACGTTCAGTTATCAACACTTTGTCGCTTGATTTACATTTGATACAATTTGTCACAAAATCTTCAATCTGTGAATTCATACGAGGCCACCAAATTCTTTCCCTAATTTTCTTCTTACTCAGAGTAGAGCCCAAATGCCCACTATGAGCCAATTTTATCACCTGCTGACGAAGAGAAAAGGGTACTACTAATTTCTCTCCACGAACTAGCAAATTACCTTCTAAAGATAATTCATCTGCAATTTTCCAAAAAGGTTGTAACTCATTTTTTAATTGGGATTCTTTTGGCCAACCAGATTGCAATAATGTGATAACTTCACTTAAAGTGCAATCTGATTCGACAGCAGAAATCCATTCATTTTCTGAAAAACTTGCATCTCCTATGTATGCAATAAAGCATTCCTCAATCTCGGCTTCCCAATCATGATTGTCGTGTTCGTCAATGGGAAGTCGAGAAAGACAATCAGCTCGGGAGTTTTTTCCCCCTGGAATGTACTCTACTGTAAATGAAAATTCTAACAATTTGGCAGCAAGTCTGGAAATTCTAGCTGTAGTACGTTTGATTTTTTTTCCAGAAAGAATATTGACTAAAGGACAATGGTCAGTTTTCAGCGTGAAATGTCTGCCCCAAACAAATGCTTTGAATTTCTCTACACTCCACACACAAGCTAGTAACTCTTTTTCAATCACGGAGTATTTACGTTTGGCATCTCTTAATGTACGAGAAGCGAAGCCAATAGTGAACTCATGTCCATTCTCCACTTGAGTGAGGACAGCCCCTAAGCCATATTCACACGAATCCACAGTAATGACAGTATCCCTTTTTTCTGAAAAAGATTGAAGAGCTGGAGCATTGACAATTCTTTCTTTGATGATCTTAAAAGTCTGATCACAAGAATAAGACCAGTTGTATTCCGCATTTTTCTTAAGTAAAGGCCTAAATGCCTCACTTAGGCTTGCAACTTTTTTAAAAAACTTAGCATAGAACTCACAAAGGCCCAAAAAGAAAAGTAGTTGGTCTTTGTTCTTCGGAGCTGGAGCATCTAAAATGCTTTTTACAAGGCAAGGTTTTGGCTTGATACCTTCAGCTGAAAAAACGTGACCCAGGTATTCTATTTCTTTAGTTTTGAATATGAATTTGTCTTTCCTTAAAGTGGCACCTCTACATTCTAATATACTCAAAACATTTTCCACAACAATATTATGTTCAGCTTCACTTTCTGTAAACACCAAAATATCATCTTGGAAAACCACTACTTGAGATAAGTGATCAAACATGCTAGACATTAATCTCTGAAAAACTGCTGCCGCAGAAGCAATGCCAAAGGGCATCCTACAAAACTGAAAGGTTCCCTCAGGAGTAACAAAGGCGGTTAAATGGTGAGAGGATTTATCTAAGACAACTTGGTGATAAGCTGACCTAAGGTCTAGCTTCGTAAACCAACATGAATGACCAATTTTGGTGATAAGATCCTCTATCCTTGGTAAGGGAAAATTATCCACCCAAATTGCCTCGTTGACACTCCTCAAGTCAACACACATCCTGAGTTCGCCATTTTTTTTATTTGCGAGAACTATGGGAGACAACCAAAGGGTTCCCTCCACTTTCTCAATGATGCCTGGCTCCTTCTTGCTTGTTTGGATGAAAGAAACAATCCCATCCTCGTCACCAATCTTGTAGTGAAGAGTCACGCAGGGTTATACTTGGAACATAAGGTTTAATCAGGATACATATCCATCCAAGAAGGGGCTCTGGAGCAACTGACACTCATGAGAATCTTGATACAGGAATATAGAACACTTGCTCCATGAGCTCATTACATTCCAAGCCAGAGGCTTAGTAAATACACATTACCACAGGACATTATTGGAGAGTTAGATGGACTCCCAATAACTTCCTTTAGAATGCCCTGTTTTAACATGCCATTAATGATAGGTTTTATACCTGCTATTACTTCTGATGTGAACTTGTATTGAGGCCTCTGTGGAAAAACTGTGTCCTTATTGTAATTTACAAGGATTCTGCATTTTTGATTAGCCCAATTTCCTTTCCAGTGTAATCCCATACTTTTTCCTTCATGTCTTTTATTTAAATCAGAGGGCAAATCCTCATTCATGAGGACTGGGTACAGCATGTCTAATGATGTTTGTGGTTTTATTTAGAATTCTGCATCAGCTGCCTGAGTCTCAATTTCCACATCTTCCGGTACACAGTAGATTATCCAATTTAATTTCCAAAGCAAGTCTCTTCCCAGTAGGTTCACAGGACTTGAGTCATGTATCGCAAATTGGAAATTGTCCCTAATTAAACCTATTCTCACTAGAACTGAGGCTGGGACTCTGTGCAGTGCTGATTTGTGATACCTACAACTTGGATCAAGAGGTCTAAGTTTAGAATTAAAGGCATTCTGGTCGAGTGGGTAACTCCAGTATCAATCAAGAATGATACAGTGTAGCTATTAACCACACCTTCTCCATATGGGCCACTCTGGTCTACCTCCAGAATTTCACCACTCACACAATCTTCCTCCCTCCTCAGGCACCATCATTCTGTCTGATAGAGTCCAATGGGACTCTCAAACATCAGGAAACCTATGAACATGGTTGTTGTAAGGAAATGCCTCTTTTTGCATGATGACCCCAAATATTTGGGCTGGTGCTGCTGGTTTTTCAACTGTGGGAGTGCACCGATGCCTCTTACCCAGACATCACTGCCAGTATTCTCAAACTTTACAAATTATATGTTGAATTAGCTACTCCCAATTGGCATAAGTTAACTTAGTTATAAGTTCTGAGTATATGGTAGATGGGGTACCCAGGGCATGTAAGATAAAGTGTCCACCCAGGGCTGTGGCACTGATTGTGCCACCCTGAGTGTGACGAAGCACAGCATGGCTCTCAGCCTGCCACTGCTATTTCGGCTTTGCCATTTAAACTTATGGCAAAGCCCACATCTCCCCAAATGGTATATATAAGTCACCCCTAAGAAAGGCCTATCGAGCCCTAAGGCAAGGTGCTGTATATTGTAAAGCACAGCATATACTTTCATATACCCTAACAATAAAAGTCCGTAATTTTACTGTGGAAAGGTAGGTAGCCCCATTGGTGAGTGCAGCATTATACGCTGAACTCCTCAGCTGTGCTAATTTCTGAATAGGTCTATCAAAATTGCTACTTCAAGTTATCAAATTAATCGTGGCATCAAATCCGATTTGATGCCCAGGTTGGATTTAAGACAAGGCAACTTTTAGAAGGTTGCGATTCTGTTGGCCAGTTATTCCAGTGGTCATTCACAGATGCTAGCCACTTAACTGCCTTCTGCCCTCCTGGAGAGGAATATGAACAACCTGCCATAGAGTGAGGTATTACCTCTCCCTAGCAGGAAGTGACACAGGATTTTTGCCCATAAGGTGAGTTTCAAAGAGGAAGCTGCCTTTGACGGACAAATGGCAACCACACTCAAGAGAGGCTAATACTTTGTTCAGGTAGATGGGCTGAAGGTGGGAACAAAAATGGGAAAACAGATTCCAAATCGTTTTTCCTGTGGACGTGTAGCCATCAGGTAGCCACACCTCTAGGGTGTGTTACTATGCTACCCACATTAAGCGAGGGGTTCAGACATTTTGGGAGAGGGCAGAATAGTGCACTTTGGGAAAGCTAAGATGCCACACATAGCCAGAAGTCGTCATAACGTGGGAAGGAACCTGGTAGCACATTGGCTAGTGAACTCTTCATTCCCTGAAGGCACTTTCTGGGCATAAATATGGCACCCCTGGCACCCAGACCTTAGATCACATCTGGACTGGAGAAAGGACTGAAGAAGGACTGCCCAGCTGACCCCTGGACCTGGCAAGAGAGGATGCACCAACCGCTGGACTGCACCTGCTGTTCCTAGGGCCAGCAAAGACACAACTGTGCCTGTGGTGTCTGGATCATGGAAATGTTACTTCAGACAAAAAAGGTGAACTCCAAAAGTCAGTCGGCTGACTCCCTGTTCTAGACCAGGGCCATAAAAGCTGAAGTAGTCCATTCCAGATACTCAGTAGCCATATTTATTGAATCGCCTCGAACTGTCGACGTGATATAACAACTCCTTAACACTTAAAAGTTGCACCTGAGTTTGTTGGACCCCTGAGAGTCGTCAGAGTACATATTGGTCACCAAAGACGGACACTAGCCGCTTACAAAAGTGAACTGCTGTACCAGCTTTGACCAGAGACCAGTAGTCCAGTTGTAACTGTACTTCTGCTGGACCAAAGAGGACTTTGAGGGACATTAACTCCTATGGCCAAAGTTTCACCACCTGAACCATGGACTCAGAACTAACACCCAGAAGCCCCTCATCGACCACACAGCAACCTAAGTATACTACAGCATCTTCAGCGTCCTTTATCCTCAACAGCACAACCCCTCCATTGAAGTCTCTGAAACCCTCTTCTGGATTTTGCTCATCTTGCTGTCTAAAATAAATCATAGACATATAAGCTATTTTAATGCCAGAGAACCAGAACCTATTTTTATATCAGATTTCTTTTGTGTTATGTGACTTATTTTGCTTTTTGGTATGTAAAAATGTTTTTCACTAGTTCCTTTGTTTAAGCCTTGATGCTCGAAGTCCCAGCCACCCAAGGTTGAGCTAGAGGTTTTGCAAATGAGCCTGACTGGACCCAAGACTCCTACTGCCAATATTGCACCACCTGAACCGTGGACTCAGAACTAACCCCCAGAAGCTCATCATCGACCACACAGCATCCTAAGTATCCTACAGCATCTTCAGCGTCCTTTATTATCAGGATCACTCCATTGAAGTCTTTTGGGGTCCGTGCATAATGTGTGAAGCTGGACTTGAGTCTGCTTTGGTGACCATGTAACTGTCCTAATACTCTTTATTGCCCCCTCACCTTTCACCTGTTGGAATTGGTTGCCCAGTGCGGGCCTGAATAGACAAGCACAACTCTTTAACCCTTTCGCTGCTAGGCCTTTTCACCCCTGTGCTAAGCCTTTTTTTGGCTAATTGGGGTGGTTTGCGCTTAGGCCCCTGTAACCTTTTGTCCACATAAGGTATCCACGCCAAATTTGCGTCCTTTTCTTCCAGCATCATGGGGATTTTAAAGGTACCCAGGGTTTGTGGATTCCCCTTGAGGGGACCCAGAAATTAGCCAAAATACAGCTAAAGTTTTTTGGGGGGGAAATGGGGAAAAAAGTGCTGCAGAAGAAAACATCTTTTTTTTCCCCTGCAAATGGTATCAACAAAGGAATTGTGGTGCTGAAATCACCGTCTTCCCAGCTTTGAGAGACAGGCGGACTTTTGTCAGAAAACCAAACTTTATTTTTACACAGTTTTGGCATTTTACTTGGACATAGCCTATTTTTGCTTCTGTTTGTGCTTTCAACCTCCTTCCAGTTAGCGGTAGACTTGGGTGTGAAAGCAATAATGGATACCAGAAATCTATACATTTCTGAAACATAGACAACATTCTAACTTCAGCAAGTGGCCATTTGTGTAGATCCTTCAAGGTTTTTTTTTAATAGAAACTAACAGTTAAAAATAAGAAAAAATTGAAATGAGTTGAAAAAAACAGCCATTTGTGCTAACCTTTTCACCAGTAACTACTTTAAGTTTGACAGATTTTTTAAAGCAATATGCCATTACATCTTCTGGACCTTTCTGGTTGTGGGGATATATGGGACTTGTAGGTTCACTGTGAGAAGTTGGCCTGACATATGCTGGTCACTAGTTAAAGTGGCCACCTTGCACCAGTCCAATTCCACTCTTATGGTAGATAGGTTTAAGACAACCTTTTAAAGAAAGCTATCCTAGTGGTAGCTGTGGAGAGTAGCCTTCAGGCTATGTCTCAGAGGAATGTAAAGCAGCTTGTTTTACCTTATAATCTCTTGAATTACCAAATGAAAGGACACCACACAGGTGTATATATAAAATATATATGTATTTATTTCTAGACACACTCTACTAATCTCTTTATGAGATTAGAAGTCAGGAACATATGCACAAATCAATGTTTCACAACAAATTAAGCACTTATATGGCTGGGGCCCTAGGGGCGTACCAGACCATATACTAAAAAAGAGGTATAAGAAGAACGACTTGAGAAGGCCTAAGGTCTTCAGAAGTGCTGGGCCTCACTAATCCACCCAAGGCAGGTAAGTAAAGGACCCACGGGAGACGCATGCAGTGTGAGAACACAGCCGCGGATCTCAATAGACTTCAATGGAGCAAGTCGCGGTTGGACTTTTAAAGTTTTAGGATACTTCAGGAGAGTCTACAAGCAAGTCACTTACAGGGTAAGTAGTTCTAGAGCCAACACACACAGGAGCACCGGAGTACTCGAGTTACCTCACCCAGGGAAGCCGGGTGCATAGGTGTCTTTTGGTGTCGGGTCGCGGCGTCGTTTTCAATGGGAACCAAAGAAGACTTGCTGCTTGTGAAGACTGAAGAAGTGTCCGGTGGAATCCAAGGCTGGATTCTGAAGAAAGAAGACCTGAAAGCAGAGGAGACAGTGTTCAAAGTCAATTGCCAGTGACCCGGGGCCAGGAAGCTGGATGCCCACAGATGTCGGGTGATTTCAGGTGATCACGGGTGTCTTGACTCTTCAGCCACAAGGTCCAGGAGGCATCACTGATGACCAGAAGCTGGATTCGGAGTGTCCCACAAAGTCTGCAGCTTACTGAGGTGTCAGCAACCGGATTGGAGCCAACAAGCCTTGGCAATAGCAAGTCTTGTGGAAAGTGAAGAAAGTCAGCGGTGCAGACCAGCAAGGTCTGAGGGACTCACCCAGCAACGGTAAGTCAGCGCAGGCCTGGAGCAACCAGGGGAGCCCTTTGGTTTGGTAGAAAAGTCTTCAGGGGACGCACAAACCAGCTGGCAAGGGATCGTGAAGATGCCTCATGAGGATTCACTTCACAGGAGCCCACGGTCACTTGCGATAGGGTAGGCTTCTGATTTTCAAGGAAAATCCTGCTGGAGGCTTGGACCATATGTGGTCCAATGCACAAGTTCATAGAACATCGGGAAGGGGTTGCACTCGACAATAGTGCACGGGACCCGGGTATTGCTGTTCCTCGTCACTCGTGGGGTCCACTCGCCTCAGGTTTGCTGGGGACTCACAATGGCCGTCAGAAAGTCAGGAAATCAACTTCTGGGGCTGCAGGGACTTCAGACTCCGGAGGGAGCGGGAAAGTTTGCGACCGTTGATTCAAAGTTTTGGTGCCTGCCAAGCAGGGGAGTCACTCCTTGACTTCAAGGGAGATTGTTCAGTCTTCCAAAGGTAGTGGAACGTCGAAGGTCCAGGATTCTTCTTCAGAGCATCGTCCAGGGATATCTAGTTTGCACAATGGCAAGGGTTCCCTAACTTATACTAAAGGAAAGGGAGGGACTAGCTCCATGACCACTCCTATGGGAGGGTCAGGGAAGTGGGTGGTTACACCACTTCCCTTTGTCCAGTTTCACACCAGAGCAGGGGCCCCTGAACCGGTTTGAGCTGGCATATGCACAGAGGAGCCTACTGCTCCCCCAGTGCAGGACTTCAAAGCACTCTAGGAGTGCACCCACCCAGCCCCAATACACTAAATCCTGTCTGGAAGGTGGTTACACCTCCCTGTGACAGGATGCCTATTGTTGGGCCTCCTCCACTGCGAGTTTCGGTCAGCAGCAGGAGGGCAGCCCAGTGTCTGTGCTGGTGGCATCCATTTTGTGATGCCAGGGCTCTTCAGGATTCAACCGTGTTTCCATAGTAGGTACATGTCTATCCCTCTAGAAGGATGGGATCATACTCCCACACCAGTTACTGGTGTGGGGGTATGATTCCAAAGCGTTTGACACCAAACACAACATGTTTTGATGCAGCTATCCCAGAGTTAGCATTTACAGCGAGGTTATAATGCACTTAAGAGTATATGGTTTAACCGCATCCACAAACATCCACAGAGAATAGCCTCTGAGGGCTGCAGAGGGGCCCTGCTCAGGCAGAGGCACCCTCTCACATGGAAACCAAGCACCCTGCCCTCAGGATTGATAGGGCCTGCCTTAGGGGTGACTGATAGATTTATATGTGTGTGTAAGGTGAGATATAGGGAACCCATATCTCAGTGAGTAGCAGGCCTGTGGTGTCAGATTTAGTCTGCTTCCCAGGGGTGGCATAATACATGCTTCAGCCCCTGGTAGGCCTGTGAAGTACCTATGCCCTTGGTACCTAAAGTACCATATACTAGGGGCTCCTAAGGTACCACAGTATCCAATCACTAGTGCATCTAATTTGCAATCCAAGTTGTTTAGAGAGAACAGAGAGGCTGGTGCCCTGATTAGCAGGGTCCCAGCCAGACTATAGTCAGAAACCAGTGTAAACATCAGAAAAAAAGTGGGGGCAACATAAGTGCAGATCCTACTCTCCTACACAACCCCCCCCAAACACAGGGACACTAAACTAACCTTGACCAGTTGAGTCTTCGTGTTCTAAGTGGAAATACCTTGAGAGTCCATCTGCATTTGCATGTTGGGTCCCAGGTCTATGTTCCACTGTATAGTCCATCCCCTGTAGGGAAATGGACCACCTTAGCAGTTTTGGGTTTTCACCTTTCATCTGTTTAAGCCATAGGAGGGGCTTGTGGTGAGTCTGAACTATGAAGTGAGTGCCAAACAAGTATGGCCTCAGCTTCTTCAGGGCCTACACCACAGCAAAGGCCTCCCTCTCTATAGCTGACCAACGTTTCTCTCTAGGGGTCAGCCTTCTGCTTATAAAAGCTACTGGCTGGTCTTGACCTTCATCATTCAGTTGAGATAGTACAGCTCCCACACCCAGCTCAGAAGCCTCTGTTTGGACAATGAACTTTTTGGTGTAACCTGGACTCTGTAAGATGGGGGCAGGGCACATGGCCTGCTTTAGGTCTTCAAATGCCTTTTAACAACTAGCTGTCCACTGAACCTTTTTGGCATTTTCTTTGAGGTAAGATCATTTAAGGGGGTCACTATAAATCCATATCCCTTAACAAACCTCCTATAGTACCCAGTAAGGCCCAAAAAGGCTCTCACCTGTGTCTGGGTGGTTGGAGCAACCCATTCCATGATGGTTTGGATTTTGCTCTGTAAAGGTTGAACCTGGCCTCCACCTACAAGGTGGCCCAGGTACACAACCTGACTCTGCCTTTGCAGGGCATCCAAAACATTTCTGAGGTGGCCCAGGTGATCCTGCCAGGTGGAACTAAAGACAGCAATATCATCTAGATAAGCTGAGCAATAAGTTTCCATTCCTGTCAGAACAAAGTGGTAGTGCCCACCAGGGGTTGAGAATGCAGTTTTGGCCTTGGCATCCTCAGCTAACCTGATCTGCCAGTAGCCAGTTGTTAGGTCAAATGTACTCAGATACTTGGCTGAGGCCAAAGTATCAATCAGTTCATCTGCCCTGGGAATTGGATAGGCATCAGTCCTGGTGACTGCATTGAGGCCTCTGTAGTCTACACAAAACCTCATTTCTTTCTTACCACCCTGGGTGTGAGGTTTGGGTACCAGGACTACTGGACTAGCCCAAGGGCTATCTGAAGGCTCAATCACACCTAGTTCCAACATTTTCTGGACTTCAGTCCTGATACAGTCCCTGACATGGTCAGGTTGCCTGTAGATTTTATTATTGACAGGTAGACTGTCTCCAGTGTCCATCTCATGGGTGCACCAGGAAGTCTGACTAGGGGTCAGGCTAAACATATGTCTAAACTGTTGCAAAACTTGTCTGCATTCAGTTTGCTGATCGGTGAGGCTGCTTGCCAAAGCAACACCATATACTGACCCATCATCAGGGTTCTGTGAGAGCAGGTCAGGGAGAGGGTCACTCTCCTCCTCCTGTTCCTCATCAGTTGCCATGAGCAAGCCCATGTCAGCCCTGTCAACATATGGTTTCAATCTGTTGACATGGAGCACCCTAAGGGGGCTCCTGGGAGTTCCAAGATCCACCAGATAGGTGACCTCTCCCTGTTTCTCAACAATTGTATGGGGGCCACTCCACTTGTCTTGGAGAGCTGCTGGAGCCATAGGCTCCAACACCCACACTTTCTGTCCTGGCTGGTAGACACCAGCACAGCCTTTTGGTCATGCCAAGTTTTTTGTAGTTCTTGGCTGGCCTCCATGTTTTTAGTTGCCTTCTTCATGTATTCAGCCATCCTGGAGCGGAGACCAAGTACATAGTCCATCGCATCCTGTTTGGGAGGTTTGAGAGGTAACTCCCAGCCCTCTTTCACCAAACATAATGGACCTCTTACAAGATGCCCAAACAGAAGTTCAAAAGGGCTGTAGCCAACCCCCTTCTGTGGAACCTCTCTGTATGCAAAGAGAAGGCAGGGAAGTAAAAGGTCCCATTTTCGCCTAAGCTTTTCTGGGAGGGCTTTAATCATTCCATTTAGGGTTTTGTTGAACCTTTCAACTAACCCATTGCATTGTGGGTGATAGGGAGCAGTGAATTTATAGGTTACACCACACTCCTTCCACATTGCTTTTAGATATCCTGACATGAAGTTGGCATCTCTGTCAGATATAACCTCCTTAGGGAAACCCACTCTGGAAAAGACTCAAATGAGGGCTCTTGCCACCACAGGGGCTGTGGTGGTCCTCAGGGGAATTGCTTCTGGGTACCTGATGGCATGATCCACTACCACCAGGATAAACCTGTGCCCAGATGCTGTTGGAGGGTCAAGGGGACCAACAATGTCAATCCCTACCCTTTCAAAGGGCACCCCCATCACAGGTAGTGGTATCGGGGGGCCTTTGTTGTGCCACCTGACTTGCCACTGGCTTGGAAAGTGACACAGGAGCGGCAAAACTCCTTGGTGTCCTCTGACATGTGTGGCCAATGAAAATGTGGAACAAGCCTATCCCAGGTATTGTTTTGGCCCAAGTGTCCTGCTAAAGGGATGTCATGTGCTAGGGTCAAGAGGAACCCCCTAAACTTCTGAGGTATTACCAACCTCCTGGTGGCTCCAGGGGTAGGATCTCTAGCCTCAGAATATAGGAGTCCCTCATCCCAATAAACTTTATGGGACCCACTAGCACTCCCAGCAGCCTCAGCAGCAGCCTGCTGTCTGAGGGGTTCAAGAGAGGGGCAGCACTGTTGCTCTTTGCTCAGATCTTCCCTAGAAGCCCCCCCCCCCTGCCCCCAAGAACTCAACCTGATCAGGCTCAAGTCCCTCAGGGACAGTTCCTTCTTCAGGATCTGCTTCTTCTCCCTCAGGAGGGGAATCTGTGATCTGAGACAGAGGGGAAGGCACTGCCTTAACCCTACTGCTCCTCCTCATGGGTAGCATCTGGTCCATAGTTTCAGGATCCAGAGCTGGTTCAGCTTCATGCATTTTGGCCTGTGACCTGGTCACAGCAAATATCTCTGCAGGTATGCCCAAAATCTCAGCATGAGTCCATAACTCTACTTCAGGCCAGGCTGAAGTCTCTAGATCATTGCCCAATAGACATTCGACAGGGAGGTCTGCACTGACTACTACCTTCTTGAGGCCAGTTACCCCTCCCCAGGAGAAATTCACAACTGCCAGACTATGGTTGGTCCTGACATTGCTTGCATTGGTAACCTGGTACATTTCACCCAGGATGATCTGCCCAGGGTCCACATGATCCTCTGCCACCATGGTTACACTAGCACCTGTGTCCCTGAATGCCAAAGCCTGTTTGCCATTTATTACAGGCTGCTGTTTGTATTTGCCTAGATTACTGGGGCTCACTAGGAAGGACATATCAATGTCTCCATCCCAAATCAGCAATGCCTGAGTGGGTACTCTGACTAGGCCAGCGTCCACTTCAGAACCCAGGGCCAACCCTACTACACCCTAATTCTGATTACCACCTCCACCAGTAGCTGTACTAGGGGGAACAATTGGCTTAGGGGCAGGAGTGGTGGTGGTTTGGTCTTTGGACTTGTTACAATCAGAAGTCCAGTGCCCTTTCTGTTTACAGAATTTACACCAGGGCTTCTTTTGGCCTTTTCACTTGTTGGACTGTGAATCCCCACCAGATGCAGATTTTTGTGGCCCTTGTGAAGACGTCTGGTCTTTTGACTTATCCTCACCTTTCTCATAGCCTTTAGGATCCTGCTTCTTAGTGTCACCCCCTTGGTTCTGGGTTTTCTGCCTCACCCTGGTTCTGACCTTTTTGTCTGCCTTCTTTCCCAATTCTTGGGGAGAGGTCAGATCAGAGTCCACCAAGTATTGATGCAACAACTGGTTTTGGCAATTATTAAGGATCTGTTCTCTCATCATAAGATTATACAATCCCTTAAAATCACTAACTCTACTACCAACCAGCCAACCCTCCAGAGCCTTGGTTGCACAATCTACAAAGTCAGTCCAGTCCTGAGTCTGTGCTTTCTGGGTGTCTCTGAACTTCAACCTGTACTGTTCAGTGGTTAAGCCAAACCCATCTATTAGTGCACTCTTCAGGACTTCATAATCATCAGGATCCTCTTCTCTAACAGTGAGGCGCTTGTCTCTACCTTTATCAGAAAAGGAGAGCCACAAGATTGCTGCCCACTGTTTCTGGGGGACCTGTTGTACTCTACAGGCCCTCTCCATAGCAGTTATCCATTTGTGGATATCATCCCCACTCTGGTAGGGAGGAACAACCTTGGACAGGTTCCTATGGTCTGAAATGTAATCTCTGACTCTAGGGACGCTGTTGCTGCCACCAGGGGGTTCTAACCCTTCTTTTCTAGAAGCTCTCTGGAGCTCAAAGGCTTCCCTATCTAATGCCAACTGCTTGGCCTTGAGGGCAACTCTTGAATCCTCATACTGTAGCAGTTTGTACATTCTTTCTGAGGAGGTTTCTCTTCTAGGAATATATAACTTCCTCTGGTGGACAGATTCTCTGCCAGAGTGATATGAGTGGTCAGATTCCCTAGCAAGGGACCTAGGCCTCTCCTCCACTCTGTCAGTTCTATCAGGGAGAATTCCTCTGTCCTTTTCAGATCCCTGTGGATCTGGCCCTTCAACCACAGAGTCCAGGTCATCTTAATTTTCATCATCTGTCCCAGAGACTATAGCTGACCCACCCCCTGATTCAGACCCCCTTAGCTCCTAGAGCTAATTTCAGATCATCTGCTGTCAGCAGATCTATCAGGTGTAGTGTGGAGCAGCACACATGGATTTCAAGTCAAAGAAAGTCATGTCCTTATACTGAGGTTGGGTGGACCCACTAGCTCCAACCCTTAAGGACATTCTAGTGTTGTGCACTAGTTTGTGGCCTACTTATCCTAGCTTGAGCTGTAGCAAGGGTGTGCTATCCCTTCACTCACAGCTCTAGGTTCAGTAGAACTTGTTGATACTAAGCTTGACTTTATATGTACCTTGAGTACCTTTAGTGGTTTTCAGTTAGTAATTAAAATAGAGATTTTCTGGTAAAACAATGGCAAGCTGGAATCCCACACGCTGCCCACCAATGTGAGAAGTTGGCCTGGCATATGCTGGTCACTAGTTAAAGTGGCCACCTTGCACCAGTCCAAGTCGACTCTTATGGTAGATAGGTTTAGGACAACCTTTTAAAGAAAGCTATCCTAGTGGTAGCTGTGGAGAGCAGCCTTCAGGCTAAGTCTCAGAGGAATGTAAAGCAGCTTGTTTTACCTTATAATCTCTTGAATTACCTAATGAAAGGACACCACACAATTGTATATATAAAATATATATGTATTTATTTCTAGACACACTCTACTAATCTCTTTATGAGATTAAAAGTCAGGAACATATGCACAAATCAATGTTTCACGGGGGGCGCTAGGTGGCGCACGAGCGGAATGGCCGCACTCTAGTGAGGCTCCCGCAGGCTGGCTACTAAATCCGGCATTTATCCTGCTCCTCTGGGAGAAAATAATACTGAAATGCGAGAAATGAGGTCCCGCTAACTCGCTGAATCCGATGGTGAGCAGTGGTGGCGCCTTGGGCTGCCGGACATCGGATAAACAATGGTTGATGTCACCGATCGTGCTTGAAGTCTATCCTGGAGCCTTGCAGCGGCAGCGCCGACTACGTGAGCGGCGTGCTTTACACGAGGCAGACAGGCCGCGCGGCAAAAATGGCGGTGAGAGTGGTACGCTGAGTGTCCCTTACAATCAATTACCTGCTGATGGGAGCTGCTGAAATAAAGCCTGTGTGTGCAGCGGGAGAGAGTGGTGAGGAGCTGATTCTGGCCGTAGTGACGGTGGCGGGACTGTGATTGCCGGTGCCCTGTGGTGGTGTAGGAGGCTCCACTGGGGCTACCGCGGCGGAGCTGTGCTGCCCAAGTGAGACAGGAACCAAAACAAGCACATTGGACCCCCCAGCGGATGTTGCGGTGATAGCTGAGGGTGATCAAGTAGGCCTAATTATACGGTGAGAGGCAGCGTTGCAGGGGAGCGTATATCGGCTCTGTGCACCCTGTGCAGCACTTGTGTGGTGAATTGCATGCGCGGAGGCTGAAGCAGTGGGTGCCGCCTCGGATAGTTTGAGGCTGGTGTCGGAGCCCCCCGGGGCCCTCCAGTCAAGAGGCATGCGGGAGTGAAAGAGGAGCCTCATATATTAAAACTACACATTGCGCTGTGTGAAGCGCTGCGAGCAGTGGGCCCGAGTGCTGTGCGCTGGACTGGGGAATTGCGGGGACCCTCTGAAGGGACACAGGACTGGTGTGAGAGGCATTGCGCTGGATTGCACTTCTGATGAAGCCATAAGGTGGAGAGAGTGGCGCTTGTCACCTACTACGCCGAGGGCGCGGACTACCCATCGGAGGCTGCTGTGCGGAGTGACGGCCATAGATGCTGCTGAAGTAAGGGCACAGCGATACCGGCGAGTGCGTGCTGGGGTGCGGTAGAGCTCCGTGGGGGTGGTCTCTGCAGCTAGGGGTGGTGATATAGTGGAGGACTTTGCCAAATACCGGGAGGAGAGTAGCGGGGCACTGATATCATCGAAGTCTGCGGTGTGGTGAGCTGCACACTCTGCGACGCCCCCCCGAACGGTGCTACTGTACATCCTCGGCGTGCCCTAGTGGGCCCACAGATCGGAGTGGACACCGACCCCACATTTAAATACGCAGCCTAGAGATGGGGAAGACGGATGCTTGTCAGCAAAAACTGACCTTTGACGGCCGGAAGCCTCCAAAGCAGCAGCAGATGGGGATGGGGTCAGGAGGAGAGCCCTCACAGCAAGAACAAGAGACAGCTCCAGGGGGGGTCCTGAAAACTATTTTGTAGGAAATGCGGCAGGGCTTCGCAGTCATGGCAGATAAAATGGACACAATAACGACACGAATGGATGCGATAGCCCGGAAGATCGAGGGTCATGAGGCGCGATTGAAGAAAGCAGAGCAACGTATGTCCACAGTGGAAGACACCACTGATCAAGTGCAAAAAACAACTGCACAGCTGGACAAATTGCTCAAAGTGATAGCTGCTAAGAACGAGGACATAGAGATGCGTAGTCGAAGAAATAACATACGCGTTCTGGGAATACCGGAGAGCACAAACACGGGCAAGCTGGAGGATTATATCGAAAAGCTTCTAGAAGCTGTGGTGGGAAGGGACTCCCTCTCTTCTCAATTTATAGTGGAGCGAGCGCATCATTCCCTTGGGCCTCGACAGCCTCCTGGCAGCGCCCCTAGGCCTATCATAGCTCGTCTGCTAAATTACAGGGACAGAGATGTCGCGTTACAGGTAGCCAGGGAGAAGAAACAGCTGAACTACGAGGGGATAACTTTCACCATGTACCGGGATTTTACGCTGCATGTGCAGGAGGAGCGTCGCCGTTTCATGGCAGTGAAACAGAAACTTAGGCAGGCTGGAATTGATTATGCTCTGATGTACCCGGCTCGTCTCCGAGTGACTCATCAAGGAACACAAAAATTCTTCACTAATCCGCAACAGGTGGAAGACTACCTAAAGCAGCTTCGCAGGCAGAGCAGAGCGTCTGCGCAGCGGGACGATTCAACACGATCCTCGTCACCAGAAATGGACTGATTGTTGCCGCAAACGGAATCGAAGGGTGATGGTGGCATGCATTAAGATACATAGATATGGCACTGCTCAGAACATTGTCAGTGGGAAGGGGCAAACATTGCTGTGGCAGTAAGTGAGACCGTACCAAGGTAACGTAACGAATGAGGAGCATTACACAATGTTGCAGCCGGCCACCCTTGGAGTCTATCCAGGGACTACCGGAGACGGTTGCCTGATCTGGACAGATTGGAGGTATTTGTGAGCCACCTAGATGTATAACCCCACCGGGGAATATCCAATTTTTTGTTCTCCACTGTGTTCGACTGTTCAGATGTACTTCTCAAGTTTGAAATGGGAAGAAGTTGGAATAATATCTAGATGGGAGATGTTGTTGGATGCTGGGGTGGGGGGGGGAATGTTTAATTCTGGCATGATTGGGATGCTTCAGTGGGTGGGGGAGGTGACCGGTTGGGAGTTTCAGAAATATACTGAATCACGGACACAGAATGTTTTAAATTTGTTGTCAATGTAACGTATTGAGTCTGTACATGTTGAACTGCACGAGCTCATGGAACATAGGGCAATTGGAGTTGAAAGACGTGATGGCGCAGGAGGATAGAGCTACGATTAAAGTGCTGTCTTGGAATGTCAGAGGTCTGGGGGATTCGAGAAAGCGGAGACAAATTCTGGCGTATCTTGACAGGCAACAGATACAGGTGGCCCTATTACAAGAAACCCATTTAGATCACAGGGCCTTAAATCATTTTGCGTGTAGATGGGCGCAGTATCGATTGTTCTCCTCTTACTCCTCTTATGCCCGAGGGACAGCAATCCTTTTAAAAAACAGGTTCGATTTGAGCAGGCTGGGGTGATTGAAGATACACAAGGCAGGTATGTGATTGTGTGGGGGAGGCTGGGTAGGGACTCGGTAACGATAGCAAATTATTATGGTCCTAACACGGATGACCCAGCATTCTTTACTGACTTGTGGGGTAAAATACTAACTGTTGGTTCCACTCACATAATATGGGGGGGGATTTCAATGTCGTCCTACAACCGCATCAGATCTAATGTGGCCATGCACCACTATACCAAGTCCCGGGAGGCACTGCAAGGCATCATAGAAGAAGGAGGGCTAATTGACAGCTGGAGGCACCTTCATCCACAGGAGAGAGAGGGTACACACTTCACGTCCCACAGGGGGACTTGGGCACGACTAGATTACTGTTTTCTGTCTAGAAGACTGGGGTCCAACATACGTGGTGTGTCACACTTGGCTAGAACATTCTCGTACTATTGTCCGGTTAGGGTATCGCTCGCCCCACCAGGATATGACAGCCCTAGGCCGAGTGGGCGGCTGCAACCCATGGCCCTACTTGGTGCTGTTTTCCACGCGGAATTAGAGGAGGAGATCCGAGAGTTCTTTATTAGAAGTAAGGGATCGGTGGACAGTGTTGAGGTGATCTGGGAAGCTTTTAAAGTAACTATAAGGGGAATCTGTCTCTCTAAAAGCTTTGGAGTATTACAGGACATACGGCGTACGTTACAACGACTAGAGCGGGAACTGAAAGGGCTAGAAAGGCAGATGGGGCAGGGAGAGAGGGGACCAGTGCACAGTACATTCCGAGAAAAGTTGACAGAGCATGAGGACACTGCTCAGAGAGAATTGAAATTTCGGGGACGATATTGGGTGGCCCATAGATATGGGGAGGGGGAAAGGCCCGGGAAGGCATTGGCAGAGGTGACGCGGTGTCCACGGTTCACTACACAAGTATTGGAGGTACGGGGCCCTGATGACACATTGCAACGGGATTCGCTAGATATATTAGAAACATTTAGCACACACTATGACACATTATATACATCCCAGAGGCGGGGGTCACTGGATCTGGAGGAGTTCCTGGGGGAGGTGGCGCTCGGATGGCTTGGAGACACACAGCGTGAATTTCTGTGTCATCCATTCGAGCTGGATGAAATTAGAGAAGCCATTATGCAGTAGAAAAATGGGAAGGCGCCTGGGTCAGATGGTCTGCCTGCTGAATTTTATAAAAGCTATACTGATGTGATGGCGCCAGTATTGAAAGAAGTGTATGAGGAATCTTTGGAAGTGGGGATACTCCCGCCCTCAATGAGAGAAGCCATAGTCACATCCCTGCTGAAGCCGGGGAAGCCCCCTGAATCATGCGACTCCTATCGACCGTTGTCACTGATGAATTGTGACACAAAGATATTGGCAAAGGTGCTGGCTAATCACCTGTCCCTTCCACTGGACAAACTTGTACTTCCAGACCAGTCCGGGTTTGTGCCGGTTAGGGCGACGTCACATAATCTCAGGACTCTGTTTTCCTTGATGCAGACAGTGGACCCCAAATTCTCACTGGCCGCTGTGTTTCTGGATGCCACCAAGGCGTTTGATTCTGTGACGTGGGTTTACTTGTTTGGGGTTCTACAGAGGATGGGGTTTCCGTGTTTATATCTTTCTTGGCTTAAGTTGCTGTATCATCAACCCACGGTGCGAATCCTGATTAATGGCCACCTGTCACGGACGCTGACGATTTCCAGAGGCACTCGTCAGGGATGTCCTTTATCCCCGCTATTATTTGCTATTGCCATAGAACCACTGGCTTCACGGCTGCGACAAGTCGATAAAGACAAGGCGTTTCGTTGTTGCCTGCGACAAATTATGATATCGCTACATGCGGATGATATCACATTATACATTAGAGACCCGCAAAGCAACATAAACCCTATACTGCGAGAATTCATACGATTTGGAAGATTATCCGGGGTGGATATTAACTAGGGAAAATCTCAGGTATTTCCCCTCACACCGGTGGTGGCTCCGTTTCCACTTGATTTTCCACTTGAATGGTGTCACACGGATTTGAAATATCTTGGGGTCCAAATCACTAGAGATAAGGATGAAACTATACGGACGAACTATGGCACAGCCGTTACGCGTTTAAATCCTAATGTTACACGCTGGATTTCACTGCCCCTTACATTGGCAGGCCGAGTGTCACTTATAAAAACGGTAATACTCCTGCAATTTCTTTATATGTTTCTTAATATCCCTTATCATCCAGGGCGGCATTTTTTCGCTACACTACGCACTGAACTCATACGATTATTATGGGGGGGAAAGCAACCGATGCTAAAATGGTCAACACTAATCAGGCCATATGATTTATTTTTTAAGCGCTCAGGCACACTACGCATATTATTGGGTATACCCGCCTCGCTATATGCCCCAAGTGACGGTGGAAGATTGGCTTGCGGATCCAATACCACTCAATAGTATGTTCTATGGGCCTACACGCACGCGGTCCGTACCCCCCACCACTGTCACTGGCACGGTCGATGCATGGCATCAGATTGCAGCTCTTCTAGATGCATCACATCTCTACTCCCCTAGGTTACCGCTGTCTTATCACCCAGATCTCTCACTATTGCAGGAAAAGGGGTTCAGAGACCTGTGCAAGTGGGCAAACATTAACACATGGAGGGATCTCTTTCATGAGGGATTGTTCCGTACATTGGAGCACTTCATGCAGGATGTGGAGCGCACGCCTCTAGATGTTTTTTTGTATGTGAGATTGCGGCAAGGCATGCGGTCCCAGATTTTCCTCAGGAGCCGGAGCTCCTCAAGCCCTTGCACCAGATGTTAAGATCAAGTGATGGAAAGCATCTGGTATCTGGCCTATATAATAGCATACGAATACACAGAGTGGGGATTGATAATCCGTCCAGAATGCATTGGGGAGAGGAGCTGAGACGAGATATCACTGATGATCAGTGGCAGTATTGCTGCCTTCAGACCGCGCAAATATCGGCCAGCAGAAGATTACGGGTAATACATTATAAGTTTTTGCATCGTTTATACTATACACCGATAAAAAAGCTGCGCTTCAAATTAGCAATGACAGATGTGAACGATGTGGACAACCAGGGGCGGGCTTTATACACTTGGCCTGGGAATGCAGGAGTATACAGGAATATTGGGAGCAGGTCTTCTCAGCGCTGGAAGAAATGGTGGGTGGTCGAATGGAAAGGGACCCACAACTTGCGCTCCTAGGTCATACACACAGATACCCAAAAAATAAAGGAAGTTGGTAGCCATATCGCTATTATTAGCAAAGAGAAAGGTGGCATGTAGATGGGGGAGAGGCCGAGCTCCAAAATTTAAGGAATGGATGGCGGACCTTGTATATTGTCAAGAGTAGACTGCTGTCTACGCTGAGTTGCTGCCGCAAGCCTCTCGGCCCAAGGACATTTGGGGGCCGTTAGTGAGATACCTCCTTTCACATGGCCCTGAGGACGGGGACTGCCATGCCACATCGGCACAGACTGATGGAGGAGTGGGGTAGATGGTGGATCCTCGTCTCTTTGTTGTAAACTACTATCACTTGGTTGCGGTATGCGGCATAGATACTAGCCCAAAAGGTCTCATTGTCCACTAGAAAAATGGGGAGGACTTACTGTTGATTATGTGTCTGTTGCATTCTCTGGCGTCCCGGGAAAAGCACTGTGCTGGTATAATTGGTTCAGGTGTATTATTCCTATCTGTACCATCATATGAATGTTTCAGAGCAGCTAGTTATGACCCGTGCGTTTACAACAGACTAAGATTACTGACTGATGTATTACTGTGCCTATTGAGCATATGTATTACTTTGTATTGCCAAAAAAGCATAAATAAAGTGTTAAAAAAAAAATCAAAAAAAAAAATCAATGTTTCACAACAAATTAAGCACTTATATGGATGGGGCCCTAGGGGCGTCCCAGACCAAATACTAAAAAAGAGGTATAAGAAGAACGACTTGAGAAGGGAGAAGGCCTAAGGTATTCAGAAGCGCTGAGGCCTCACTAATCCACCCAAGGCAGGTAAGTAAAGGACCCACGGGAGACGCATGCAGTGTGAGAACACAGCTGCGGATCCGAATAGACTTCAATGGAGCAAGTCGCGGTTGGAATTTTAAAGTTTTAGGATACTTCGGTAGAGTCTGCAAGCAAGTCACTTACAGGGTAAGTAGTTCTAGAGCCAACACCACAGGAGCACCGGAGTACTCGAGGTACCTCACCCAGGAAAGCCGGGTGCATAGGTGTCTTTTGGTGTTGGGTCGTGGCGTAGTTTTCAATGGGAGCCAAAGAAGACTTGCTGCTTGTGAAGACAGAAGAAGTGTCCGGTGGAATCCAAGGCTGGATTCAGAAGAAGGAAGACCTGAAAGCAGAAGGGACAGTGTTCAAAGTCACTTGCCAGTGACCTGGGGCCAGGAAGCTGGATGCCCACAGAAGTCGGGTGTTTGCTGGTGATCACGGGTGTCTTGACTCTTCAGCCACGAGGTCCAGGAGGCATCGACGATGACCAGGAGCTGGATTCGGAGTGTCCCACAAAGTTTGCAGCTTACTGAGGTGTCGGCAACTGGATTGGAGCCAACAAGCCTTGGCAACAGCAAGTCTTGTGGAAAGTGAAGAAAGTCAGCGGTGCAGGCCAGCAAGGTCTGAGGGACTCACCCAGCAAGGATAAGTCAGCGCAGGCCTGGAGCAACCAGGGGAGCCCTTTGGTTTGGTAGAAAAGTCTTCAGGGGACCCACAAGCCAGCCAGCAAGGGATTGTGAAGATGCCTCATGAGGATTCACTTCACAGGAGCTCACGGTCACTTGGGATGGGGTAGGCCTCTGATTTTCAAGGGAAATCCTGCTGGAGACCTGGATCACACGTGGTCCAATGCACAAGTTCGTAGAACATCGTGAAGGGGTTGCACTCGACAATAGTGCACGGTACCCGGGTATTGCTGTTCCTCATCATTCGTGGGGTCCACTCGCCTCAGGTTTGCTGGGGACTCACAATGGCCATCGAGAGTCAGGAAATCTACTTCCAGGGCTGCAGGGACTTTGGATTCCGGTGGGTGCAGGAAAGTTTGTGACCGTTGATTCAAAGTTTTGGTGCCTGCCAAGCAGGGGAGTCACTCCTTGACTCCAAGGGAGATTCTACAGTCTTCCAGAGGTAGTGGAACATCGAAGGTCCAGGATTCTTCTTCAGAGCGTCGTCCAGGGATATCTAGTTTGCAATGGCAAGGGTTCCCTAACTTATACTTAGGGAAAGGGAGGGGCTAGCTCTATGACCACTCCTATGGGAGGGTCAGGGGAGTGGGTGGTTACACCCACTTCCCTTTGTCCTGTTTCACGCCAGAGCAGGGGCTAGTAGCCCCTGAACCAGTTTGAGGTGGCATATGCACACAGAGGAGCCTACTGCTCCCCCAGTGCAGGACTGCAAAGCACTCTAGGAGTGCACCCAACCAGCCCCAATACACTAAATCCTGTCTGGAAGGTGGTTACACCTCCCTGTGACAGGATGCCTATTGTTGGTCCTCCTCCACTGCGAGTTTCGGTCAGCAGCAGGAGGGCAGCCCAGTGTCTGGGCTGGTGGCATCCATTTTGTGATGCCAGGGCTCTTCAGGATTCTACCGTGTTTACACAGTAGGTACATGTCTATCCCTCTAGAAGGGTGGGATCATACTCCCACACCCGTTACTGGTGTGGGGGTATGATTCCAAAGCGTTTGACACCAAACACGACATGTTTTGAAGCAGCCATCCCAGAGTTAGCATTTAGGTTATAATGCACTTAAGAGTATATGGTTTAACTGCATCCACAAACAGCCACAGAGAATAGCCTCTGAGGGCTGCAGAGGGGCCCTGCTCAGGCAGAGGCACCCCGTCACATGTAAACCAAGCACCCTGCCCTCAGGATTGATAGGGCCTGCCTTAGGGGTGACTGATAGGTTTATATGTGTGTGCAAGGTGAGATATAGGGAACCCATATCTCAGTGAGGAGTGCTAACACTACCTCACCCAGGCTGCAGTAGCAGGCCTGTGGTGTCAGATTTAGTCTGCTTCCCAGGGGTGGCATAATACATGCTTCAGCCCCTGGTAGGCCTGTGAAGTACCTATGCCCTTGGTACCTAAGGTACCATATACTAGGGGCTCATAAGGTACCACAGTATCCAATCACTAGTGCATCTAATATACACTCCAAGTTGTTTAGAGAGAACAGAGAGGCTGGGGCCCTGATTAACAGGGTCCCAGCCAGACTATAGCCAGAAACCAGTGTAAACATCAGAAAAAAAGTGGGGACAACATAAGTGCAGATCCTACTCTCCTACATTCAGCAAGAACCCTGGGAACCAAGAGCCAATAACTTTGCTGTATCTTGCAATGGTTTTTCATTGTGTACAGGGTATAGAGCAATTCATTTGGTAAAATATAAAGAGTGAAAAATAGGTTTCAAAGACACATATGTATTTCCAAAATGAGAACAAAATATAGAGTTTAGAAATAATAGCTATTTGCACATCTCCGAATTTGTGGGTACCCATACTAGCATGTGAATTATAGGATGTTTTTCAAAGTGCCTTCTTTTTAACACATTGTCTTGCAATTGGAAGGCAGAAATGCATAGAAAGTCAATAGGTAATAAAAGTTGCTCTACAATTCTGTATTCCCCTAGGTCTCCGGATAAAAATGGTACCTCACTTGTGTGGGTAGGCCTAGTGCCCGCAACAGGAAACGTGCCAAAACGCAACATGGACACACCACATTTTTACTGTGAAAACTGATGCTTTTTTTTCAAAGTGCCTAGCTGTAGATTTTGAACCCTAGCTCCACTGGCACCTAGTGAAACCTAGTAAACCTATACATTTTTTAAAATTAGACACCCAGGGGAACCCAGGAGGGGTTGACTTGTGTGGCTCTCACCAGTTTCTGTTACCCAGAATCCCTTGCAAACCTCAAGCTATGTAAAAAACTAATTTTCCTCACATTTCTGTGATGGAAAGTTCAGGAATCTGCATGGATCCACACAATTTCACACACCCTGAATTCCACAAAGTCACATAATAAAAATGGTACCTCACTTGTGTGGGTAGGCCTAGTGCCCGCAACAGGAAACGTGCCAAAACGCAAATAGGTAATAAAAGTTGCTCTACAATTCTGTATTCCCCTAGGTCTCTGGATAAAAATGGTACCTCACTTGTGTGGGTAGGCCTAGTGCCCGCAACAGGAAACGTGCCAAAACGCAACATGGACACACCACATTTTTACTGTGAAAACTGATGCTTTTTTTCAAAGTGCCTAGCTGTTGATTTGGAACCCTAGCTCTGCCGGCACCTAGGGTAACCTAGCAAACCTATAAATGTTTTTAAACTAGACACCCAGGGGAATTCAGGAGGGGGTGACTGGTGTGGCTCTCACCAGGTTCTGTTACCCAGAATCCATTGCAAACCTCAAACTTTATCACAAAAAAACAAATTTTCCTCACATTTCTGTGATGGAAATTTCAGGAATCTGAATGGATCCACAAAATTCCACCCACCCCGCAATCCCAAAACTCTTCTGATACAAATGGTACCTCACTTGTGTGGGTAGGCCTTATGCCCGTGACAGGAAACAGGCCAAAACACAATGGGGACACACCACATTTTCCCATTGAAAACGTACCCTTTTTTTGAAAGAGTGCCTAGCTGTGGATTTTGAACCTTAGCTCTGCCGGTACCTAGGGAAACCTGGCAAAACCTACACATTTTTAAAAACTAGACACCCAGGGGAACCCCGGAGGGGGTACCTTGTGTGGATCTCACCAGGTTCTGTTACCCAGAATACTTTGCAAACGTCAAACTTTGTCACAAAAAAATACATTTTCCTCACATTTCTGTGATGGAAAATTCTGGAATCCGCATTGATCCACAAAATTCCACCCTCCCCCCCATTCCCCAAAGTCTCCCAATAAAAATGGTACCTCACTTGTGTGGGTGGGCCTAGTGTCTGCGACAGGAAACGGGCCAAAACGCAACATGGACACACCAAATTTCCACAGTGAAAACGTACCCTTTTTTTGCAAAATGCCTAGCTGTAGATTTTGAACCCTAGCTCTGCCAGCACCTAGGGAAACCTAGCAAACCTTTACATTTTTGAAAACTAGGTACACAGGGGAATCCAGGAGGGGGTGACTTATGTGGCTCTCACCAGGTTCTGTTACCCAGAATCCCTTGCAAGCCTCAAACTTTGAAAAAAAACCAACACATTTCTGTGATGAAAAGTAGAGGAATCTGCGTGGATCCACAAACTTCCACACATCCCACATTCCCCGAAGTCTCTTGATAAAAATGGTACCTCACTTGTGTGAGTGGGCCAAGTGCCGCAGCTGGGAAGGGCCCAAAACTTATTGGGGAGACATCAAAGTTACCTATCACAAAACCCACACATTTCTGAAAACTAAAGACCGGGGGGAGTCCAGGGAGGTATGGCTTGCGTGGATCACCCAACATTTTCCTACCCAGAATCCCCTGCAAACCTCAAATTTAGCTGAAAAAAATCAAGTTTTTCTCAAATTTCTGTGTGGGAAAGTTGTGGGATCACCGGGCATACACAAATTTCCTACCACCCAGCATTACCCCAGGTCTCCCGATAAAAATGGTACCTCACTCGTGTGTGTGGGGGGGCAAGTACCCGCAACAGGCAAGGGCGCAAAACGTATTGTGGAAACATCAAAATTACATATCACAATTGTCACAAGGGTAGAAGATGCAACCAGGAGAGGTAACAATATATCGCTTATGTGGTGAATGGAACTGTGTTGTTTTTTCTAAAATAAAAGGATAATTAAAAAAAAAAATACATATCACAAAACGACTGGGTTTTGCAAGAGGGACACCTGGGTTTTTGGCCTGGGCTCGGCAGCCATCTAGGGAAACCTATCAGACCCACACATTTCTGAAAACTAGACACTCTGGGGAGTCCAGGGAGGTATGGCTTGTGTGGATCCCCCAACGTTTTCCTACCCAGAATCCCCTGCAAACCTCAAATTTAGCTGAAAAAAACTTTTTTTCACACAATTTTGTGTCGGATCACCGTGCACAAATGTCCTACCATCCAGCGTCCCCCTTCTTCTCCAGAGTAAAGGGGAAAGCTGGGTGGTAGGACATTTGTGCCGACACTGTGATCCTACACAAAAATGTGTGGAAAAAGTGATTTTTTCAGCTCAGTTTGAGGTTTGTAGGGGATTCTGTGTAGGAAAACTTTGGGGGATCCACACAAGCCATACCTCACTGGACTCCCCAGGGTGTTTACTTTTCAGAAATGTGTACGTTTGGTAGGTTTCCCTAGATGGCCATTGAGCCCGGGGCCAAAAACCCTAGTGACCCCCCTTTGAAAACCAGGTTGTTTTGTAATTGGTACTTTTGATGTTTCCACAATACATTTTGCGCCCTTGCCTGTCGCGGGTCCTTGGCCCACCCACACAAATGAGGTACCATTTTAATCAGGAGACCTGGGGGGACGCTGGGTGGTAGGAAAATGGTGTCCGCCTGGTGATCCCACTACTTTCCCACATAGAAATTAGAGAAAAATTAGATTTGTTCAGCGAAATTTTCGGTTTGCAGGGGATTCTGGGTAGGAAAGCGTTGGGGGTTCCACGCAAGCCATACCTCCCTGGACTCTTCCAGGTGTCTACTTTTCAGAAATGTTTGGTAGGTTTCCCTAGATGGCTGCCAAGCCCGGGGCCAAAAACTCAGGTGGCCCCCCTTGCAAAACCAGGTTGTTTTGTAATTGGTAATTTTGATGTCTCCACAATACGTTTTGGGCCCTTGCCTGTTGCGGGTACTTGGCCCACCCACACAAGTGAGGTACCATTTTAATTAGGAGACCTGGGGGACGCTGGGTGGTGGGAACATTTTTCAGCTAAATGTGAGGTTTGCAGGGGATTTTGGGTAGGAAACCATTTGGGGATCCACTCAAGCCAAAGCTCCCCAGATTACCCAGTGTGTCTAGTTTTCAGAGAGGTCTGGGTTTTTTAGGTTTCACTGGATAGCAGCCATGTCAGGCCCAGCTCCGCAGGATCTAGTCGCAATACAAAGGATGGTCCACCTGCTGATCTTACCAACACCCAGATAGGGGAATATACACTGGGTGCTCGAATGATCAGGCGAGGGAAAGGAGAAGGGAAGAGACAGCGTGGGAATAGAACCTGAAACAATAAATGCACATGGTTAATACAAACGAAACAGTCTACTCTCAGCAATCTCTCTCTAGTGCACACTACAGTATACCTGGATCTAACTACAGCTGGCGGCACTTCCATTGGTTATCTTAACACCGTTCTGAAAACACGATATTGATCTAAAGAAAAGAAGGCAATCAAAAGTATTATCTCCAGCCACAGCATTCACACGATTCTCAATGTTCGAGTGCTCTCTCATACATACCCAAGGATAGTACTCTATACGGGCTAGTGATTTCCGCAGGTCCTCATATCTTGAAACATACCATAGCGAGCCCTCCCTGCAATCCATTATGGCGGCCATAAAGGGGCTGGGGACCACCCTAGAAACTAAAATGGACAAAATGTCGATAGAAATGAACCTCATGAGGGCCGACATGACCAAAACCACGGACCGAGTCAAGGAGACCGAGATACAAGTCACGGACCTGCAGACCACCACTAAACGTCTGGAAGAAAGAATAAATGCCCTAACTCATCAACACCGTCAGATGGCGGTGAAGCTCGAGGACCAAGAAGGGAGGGCCCGGCGCAGTAACATAAGAGTGGTGGGGGTCCCCGAGGGAAGGGAGGGCCCGAGCGTTGACCTCTTCCTGGAAGACCTCATCCTGAACCACCTCAAGCCTACCAGACTATCGTCGCTGTTCACGGTGGAAAGGGCCCACAGAGCGCCAGTTCCCAAGCCCCGGCCGGGAGCGCCTCCCAGGACTATTTTCGCGAAGATCCTAAACTACAGAGACCGGGATGCCATCTTGCAGGCCGCCAGGACCCGGGGGGACGTTAAACTGGACAACGCCGTCATCCGGTTCTTTCCGGACTTCACGCTGAAGGTGCAGCAGGAGAGACGCTCCTTTGAAGGGGTGAAAGCCTCTTTACGGCAGCAAGGGATTAAATATATGATGTTCTTCCCCGCGAAGCTCAAAATCCTTGTAGATGGGAAGTCACTCTTCTTCACCGAGCCCCAGGAGGTCCGGGACTGGTTGGAGGGGCGCTCGGATCAAAGGAAGGGGCATGGAGTCATGGCAAAGCGCAGGGACTCAGGGCCTCACGAGGGGGCATCCACGGGAGAGCCTCTGGATCAGGAGCAAGGTCCGGGGCGCGCGTGGAGATCAAGGTCCAACAGCCCGGGCACGGCGACATGATGATAGAACGGAGGTAGCCGGCGATGCCAGGCCCGCCAAGGACAGCTGGCAAAAACTGTAATGTATACCCTGGGGAAGCGGACCTGGGGGCGGCGGGGACTAATCCTGCTGGACTGTGTGTGGGTTACGTACACTTGGGGCTGCGCTTTTGGGGGTGCCTCATGTTTTATCGCAACCAGATACACCAGGGGGTGGAGGGGCCGCTCTGCTCCCCATGATTGGCACTTATGCTACCATGTCACCGGGGTTACGGCTGCGGGCGGCGGGAGTCTGCCATTGACCGCTACCCCCGAGACTAGTTGTTCACCTGTTGGGGCGATAGGCGCTCTGCTGATTGGGGATGTGGGTAGTTTGGAACCTACGTGGCAGGGTAGCAGGGAGGGGGGGCTGGTGGTTGGAGTTCTTCAGTTTGATGTTGAGGTATGTTGGGATGGGGGCGGGGGGGGAACGGGGAGGAGGGGGGACTGTTTATCTGTCATGCAAATCCGCAGTGATCATACACCACAGAACGGGCAGGGTGCACAAATGGTACGATGCAGGCTACTTTCACAACAACCATGCATTGGGATAAAAGTCTTAAACTTCTCAGCTGGAATGTAAACGGGTTGGGGGACAAAATAAAAAGAAGTATTGTGCTACAACACCTCAGGCGACACTCCCCGGATGTGGTACTATTGCAAGAAACCCATTTAATGGGGAACGCATGTAAAGCGCTTAACCGTTGGGGCTACCGGCTGGTTGCCCACGCGGGGTTCACTACCGGCTCTAGGGGAGTAGGAGTATTGTTGCGCCATAGCTTCCCCTTCGAGGCCCAGCTAAATTGGGCGGACCCGCTTGGGCGGTTCGTGGCGGTCGCGGGGAAATGGGAGGGGCGCGTACTGGTACTCGTGGCGGTGTATATTCCGCCTGGCCTGCAAGTCCAATCATATAGGGACCTGGGCACCTTTCTGCTGGGGTTGCCGGAGGGACGCCTGGTAATTGGAGGAGATTTCAGCGCCGTCCTTTCGGGGGCGCTAGATAGGCACCCTCCCCGGGACATAGCACCGGGACAGCAGTGGCTCCCCACCTTCCTTGACGCCTTCGGCTTTGTGGACCTTTGGAGAAGGCAACACCCCAATAGTACAGAATACACATTCCTCTCGGGTGCTCATCGCACGCTCTCACGGATCGATTATATTCTGTCTCCCGTGCAGGCCGACATGCGAACCGTGGCCATTAAACACCTGCCTCGGGGTATCTCTGACCACTCACCGGTGTGGGCCCACCTCACGATTGGGGATCACCGTGTGGAGGGCGTACCGCGTATCAATCCGTGGTATCTGAGGGGGCCAGAAACTAGGGCAGCACTGGGCAAAGTGATGGAACAATATTTTCTTGATAACGAAGGCACTGTAGACTCCCCCGCTACTCTGTGGGAGGCATTCAAGACCGTGCTCAGGGGCCAGGCCCTTTCGGTGATTGCAGGTAGACGGGCGGATAAAGAAGCGCAGCTGAGAGAGATCGAGTGCGATATCACTAGACTGGAGGAAAGTTCAGGGAGTGGCCTGGATGAAGATCTCACCCACCAACTGCAGCTAAAGGCGGCAGAATACAAATCCATAGCTACGGACGAGGCGCGGGCCCTGGCACGCGAGCGGGATGGGCGCATCTACGATCACGGAGACAAGGCGGGTAAGCTCATAGCTTGGCTCGACAAAAAAGAGAAGGCGCAGCGGGTAGTCTCTGAGGTTAAGAGTCCATCGGGTGCTCTCCTCTCTGAACCCCATGATATTGCCGGGGAATTTGCAAGACATTTTGAGAGGGTGTACAGTGGAGACTCTGAGCTCACGGAAAAGGACTCAGCTGAGTTTTTAGCAGACATTAAGTTGCCCACCCTCTCGGCGCAGGACCGTGAGGAGCTAGAGGGAGATCTCACTGCGGAAGAACTGACTAAGGCGATGGGTGATCTCAACGTAGGCAAAGCGATGGGGCCCAACGGCCTTCCTATCGAACTGTACAAACTTAAGCCCGATACCATAGCCCCACGTTTGAAAGCTATGTTCGATGATAGTAGGAAGCTCGGGAAGCTGCCGAGGGATCAGCGCATTGCGACGCTGGTTACTATTCCAAAGCCTGGCAAGCCTAGGGACGAGTGTGCCTCCTATAGACCGATATCCCTTCTGAATGCGGAGCCCAAAATACTGGCGAAACTGCTAGCGAATAGACTCCGGCCGGTCATCGCGAAGTTGGTGCACCCGGACCAATCGGGATTTATACCACATCGGAACACAGCTCTTAACCTACGGCGCCTGCATGGGGTTCTGGGGCGTTGCCCTGGAATCCAGGAGGATGCAGTGGTGGTCTCGTTGGACGCCACCATGGCATTTGACACGTTAGAGTGGGCATACCTGTTTGCGGTACTTCAGAAGCTGGGATTCGGACCCAATTTCGTGGGGTGGATCCGCCTGCTATATGCCGACCCACTGGCACAGGTAGCGGTCAATAATAAACGGTCGCGGGTGTTTGCCCTGGGAAGGGGGACACGACAGGGATGCCCCCTTTCGCCGCTATTGTTCGCCCTCTCCCTCGAGCCGCTTGCGGCGTGGATCCGGAGTGATGTCTCTGTCCGCGGACTTCGCTGGACCGAGGGCTGGGAGGATCGAATTTCGCTCTACGCGGATGATGTTCTTCTCTACCTCTCTTCCCCTGCACGCTCGCTGAGGGTAGTGTTAGACATCTTTGCCAGTTTTGGCCGCAACTCTGGTTTTCGTATCAACTGGAGCAAGTCTACAATCTATGCACTTCACGGGGCGGCCCCCCCCCCTCCCTCGAGGCTGCGAGATACAGGTGGCGGCTGAGGGATTCCGATACCTTGGCATCTATATTACTACCAATCCCAAACTTAGATACGAGGAGAACCTGGTCCCACCCCTGCGGCGGCTGCGCCGGGATGTTGAGGTCTGGAGGGGGCTCCCCCTTTCCCTGCTCGGGAGGGCGGCACTATTTAAGATGATGGCCCTGCCCCGATTCCTATATGCTCTACAGAATTATCCAGATGTGGTACCGAGGGCCTTCTTTAACGAAGTCGAGTCCCTGCAGCGGGAATTGTTATGGGACGGCAGGCCGCGGATAGCACTCGCCAAGCTCACGCTCGGCTGGTACGACGGAGGCATCGCCCTCCCTGACATTCAAAAGTACTACTGGGCGGCACAGCTGGCCGCTATCAATCAATGCCAATATGGGGATGGGGATGACCCGGCGTACAGTATGGATAGGTGGTTGCTGCCTGGTGGTGACTTCACAAGAGCACTTTACTCCAAACCGGCCAGATGTATGCTTACCGGGCCTACGAAACACGCAGTGCAGCTGTGGCACATGGTCACCAAGGCCTTAGGATGGGCCAACAAACTCACTATGGCTACCCCGCAGTGGGATGCTGAACAGCTGGGAACATTGGGGCGCACTAAAGGTTTCGACAAGTGGGATCTAATAGGTATCTCGCACATCAGGGACCTCTGGGGAGGGGCGGGGCTAGTTCCCTTTTCGACATTGCAGCAGACATACGAAATGGCGGACTCGGAGCGTTTCCGCTACGCCCAGATTAAGCACTCACTGCAGGCTAATATTCCCGCTGGCACGACATTGCCTCAGTCGGCCCCGCTTGAGGACCGGTTGCTTGACGGACACCTACCTGATAAGTCCATATCGCTCACATACAAGAAGCTCATTAACAACGTCCCTGATCCACTCACTGCGTTACGGGAGAAATGGGTGCGAGATGGCCTCGAAATGGATGATGAGGACTGGCAGGTGGCAGTCTCCTCACCAAAGGAAGTGGCCATATCCGCCAAACTCCGCCTAGTCCAACTAAAAATCCTCCACAGGGCATACCTCTCAGAGACACATTTGCTGAAGATGGGCAGGAGCGCTGATGGGCACTGTAGGAGACGATGTGGGATGGAAGGCGGATTCATGCACATCCTATGGGAATGCCCGCAAATTCAATCTTACTGGGGGAAAGTCTTGAATTGCATGAGTGGGGTTTGGGAGGTTCCACTGCGGCCTGAGGCCAAGAGATGCCTACTGAACGTCTGGGAGGCCACTGACCTGGGTGTGAGAGGGAGATTGTGGGTCACCTTAGGGCAGATGATTGCTAAACGTAACATTGCACAGGCATGGGGGGCCACCGTGCCACCCACACTAAAGAAGTGGAAGGAGGACATGGACTGGTGCATGTTGAGGGAGAAAACGGTCTATGTTGCTCGGGGATGCCCTCAAAAATGGATTGCATTGTGGACTAAATGGAATGATTACCGGGGAGGACTATGCGAGCCACCGACGGTCCCCACACCCGAAGAACACTGTATGATATAGATACTATTGCATGGCTCCCGAGAGAGTCGGGGAACATTGTGTTATCCTCTGAGCCCTTGTGTACCTTTGTGCCGTATGAAGTAATTATTTGTACGTATGACAGACTTGTTATCATTTCAATAAACAGAGTTTCAAAAAAAAAAAAAAAGAAACATACCATAGCAATTGTATTCAAAGCTATTATGTAAACAACATGGGCAGAGTTTCTCTCTCTGGTGCATAGCCAAGACACCGGAGACACTTAGGCACAAGAGGTTAGATTCATTTCCCTAAACAAGGAAATAGTAGTTTCCCAATAAGTGTTTATTTCCAGCGTGTTGTGCACAGAGAAAAACTGTAGTAATCCAGGGACAAAGAACAAATGTTCATGCAGCAGTACAATCGGCAATACGCGGTTAATCCTCACCTCCGTACTCCGTTGTAGAAAATCCCAGCTGAAATAATCCGCTCCAACAGTAATACATGGTTAACTTCACCGCCGTATTCCGCTGGGCCAAAAGTTTACGTGTGCACCAAGAACACACAAACGGAAATACGCGGCTTGCCTACCGCCATATTCCGCTGCGTTAAAAGTTTACGTGTGCACCAAGAACACACAAACGGAAATACGCGGCTTGCCTACCGCCATATTCCGCTGCGTTAAAAAGTTACCAGGGAACTGAGAACACCCACAAATGGCAGTATGCGGCTTTGCCCACCGCCTTACTTCGCTGTGCAATCCCCTAACGTAGACCCAACATAGAAAGGAATGAAGCGCGTATACCCCTGAGAGAACGGTAATACGTGGCTTTGCCTACCGCTGTATTCCGCTCTATGATATCGCGAGGAGGAAGCCTTCCTTCCGTACTCACGGTCTCTTGATGTCTTCCTTCCTGACGGGGCTTCAAAGGATGCCAGAGGAACCCCGCGATGCCTCCTCGCTTCTGTGCTCTCTCAGCCGAGAGAGCGAAGACGCCACGAAATCAGAATAATGCGCAACATCCTGCGTGCCGCCGGCACCTGAATCCCCCTTCCCCCCAGCAAGCCTTCTGGGATTCGTAGTTTGCGGGCAATAGGTAGGTGCTGCACGCGCGAACCCTGACAAGCCGAGCCCGAGGCCAAAATCTCAGTTGACCCCCCTTGGAAAACCATGTTGTTTTAAAATTGGAACTTTTGATGTCTCCACAATACGTTTTGGGCCCTTCCCTGCTGCGGGTAATTGGCCCACCCACACAAGTGAGGTACCATTTTTATCAGCAGACTTAGGGAAATGCTGGTATTAAATTTGTTGCTTCTTTCTGAAATGTGAAAATTATGGCACAGTAATGCAAGCAAAATGTGACAGTCACATTTTGAGGTTTGCAGAACATTGTGGGTAGGATAACTTGTTGGGATCCACGAGAGAGACATTACCATCGGCTCCCCTGGGTGTTTAGTTTACAGGAAAATATAAAGTTGGTAGGTTTTTCTTAGATGGAATATACACCTCGGCAGAGAAAGACAGAAAAGACAAATACTACTGCACAACCACCTGTGGATACCTTTGTACCAAAGTTACCTATACCAGAGGAGCGGGGTGTATAGGCACGAAGTGGCGTCGGAACCCCTCGTTGTTCTCTATGGATGTCGACAAAGAAATGCTGCTACTGGAAGTAAGAAAAGTGCCCGGTGGAATCCAAACGTGGATTCTAGATGAGAAGAACCTGAAAGCAGAGGAGACAGAGTCTGGGTCATTGGGAGTGACCAGGGGCTTGGTAGACGAATGCCCACCGATGTCAGGTGCTTCAGGTGTGATGACGGTGATCTTGACTTTTCAGCTACGAGGACCAGGAGATGTCTAGGACAACCAGCAGCCAGAGGCGAGCTGTCCCACAATGGATGTCGAGTGCTGAGGGGTCGGTGTCTGGTAGGAGCACCAACAAGCCTTGGCAGCGGCAGGCAACGCAGATGGTCAAATTAGGTTTTGATCTGGCCCAGCAAGGACCAGGAGACTCACCACAGCAAGGGGAGTCAGGGCAGGCCTGGAGCAACCAGGGGAGGCCAAATAAAGCAAAGTTGACCCTCAAGTGGACCCACACGCCGAAGGTACAGGAGTCGCGAGGGGACCTCAGGCGGTTTCACAGGATACCAGCTAGCAGGGCACAGAGTGCAAGGATGCCGGAGTCCTTCTCAGAAAAGATGTGCTGGGGACAGGGCTACAAATGGCCCGATGCATGGAATTGTTGCATAACAACAAGCATGTGCAGCTGCAAATAAACGCAGTGCACAGGTGTACGGGTTATGCGGTCCCCACAAGGGATATTTGCCTCAAAGTTGGTAAGAGGGCAGCTCGACCTCGAAGACCTTTAGAAACTCACCTCCTGTGTTGCTGGAGCCTTTGGAGTCTGCAGGAGCTCAGGACCAGTAAACTGGTCAGATGCGTTACAGTGCCTGCATTTGAAGGGGAGTGACTCCTTCACTCCAAGGGAGATTCTTCTGTTGTCTTGGAGGTCCACAGGGTTCTGAATGGAGCCTGTATGGATCATGGACACTGGCGAGACTTGGGACGGCAAGGGAAGACGAAGTCGAGCCCAAGGGAGGTCCAGTTAAGTCCAGCGTGTCTAGACGGTCGAAGTGTAATGGTATTTTCTTGCAGAATCTTGTCCACGTAAAATCTAATGTCCTGTAGCCAGGTAACCCATTTTATACCCACAGGAGAGGGTTAGACAGATTCTAGGAACCCACCTCTGGGAGGGACAGGACAGGGGGAAGGCTACTCCCAGGTCATTTGTCCAGTTTCACGCCAGAGCAGGAGCAAATGGCTCCCAGAACTGGTTTGAGCTGTACTATGCACAAGGACACCAAATGTGCCCCTGAGCCGGACTTTCTGGCACCAAGACAGTGCACCCACCCAGCCCCAATACACAAAATCCTGTCTGGGAGGTGGTCACACCTCCCTGTGACAGGATGCCTAATGTGCTGCCTTCCCCTGCTCGAGCTTGGCTCAGCAGCAGGAGGTCAGACTCGTGTCTGTGGCTGGCAGCATCCTTTTTGTGCTGTAAGGCCTGAGAAAGTTGGTACCGGTAGATTTAGATACCCCCAGAACCTCGGTTCAGGAATCATTCCTCCCACACCAGTTGCTGGTGTGGAGGTATGATTCCAAGGTGTTTGACACCAAACACGACATACTTCCTTGCAGTCATTTTCGAGATAGCATTTACCTCGAGGTTATAATGAACCTCTATCTATATGTCTGGTAGTATCAAACACAGCATGGGAGAATGGTCTCCAAAGGCTGCAGAGGGGCCCCGCTCATTCAGGAGCACCATCTCAAGTAAAACCCAGCACCCTGCCTTCAGGATTGATAAGGCCTGCTATAGGGGTAACTTATAAGGTTTTAAGTGTAGTGATATATGTAGATATATATGAACCTCTATCTCTTGTGAGTAGTGCAAGCACCAGTTTGCACAGGCTGCAGTAGCAGGCCTGAGGATCCATTTTGCATTGCCTCACACGGGTAGCATAATACATGCTTCAGCCCATGGGAGGCCTCTGGGGTACCTATGCCCTGGGTACAGGTGTACCATATACTAGAAACTGACAAGGGTACCCCAGTATCCAATCTGGAGTTGTACCAAAGTACATACATATCAATTAAAGGGAGAAAGGAGATAGGCTGAGGTCTTGAATAGCACGATCCCAGCCAGACTAGTCAAAACAGTGGGTACAAAAAGTAAAAAGTGGGGGTAACCATAAGAAGCAGATCCTGCCTTCCTACACAACCCCCCCAAACGAAAGGAGATGAGACTAACCTTGCCCAGTTGAGCCTTCATGTTCTAAGCGGAAATATCTGGAGAGTCCATCTGCATTGGCATGGTTACTCCCAGGTCTATGTTCCACTGTATAGTCCATCCCCTGTAGTGTTAGGTTTGAAAATCCCATTCCTTCAATGCACTCGTTTCATTATATATTAGGTTAGCAGTGTGTGACTAAATAGACACCATATGCATTCAATGTTATGCAACCCACTGAGTTATCCCTGTAATGTGTAAGCTTTAGTTAGCGAGTGTGACTCCATTTTGTATTTCGTAATCCCTATTAGGGTGCTTAGGTTGTGGCTGAACTAGGCCTCCTTATTCGTATTGCTTGCCTCAGCAGAACACTGTATTTCGTTATTATTTTCTCTTCTGTTCAAGGCTGTTTCCCAACTTACTAATGAATAGGGCATTCTGCCCTCGCATACCTACCCGAGTGTGTAGTTCTGCTCCCACGTTAGGAGAAGCTGAGATTCAGCGCAGTAACCTTGAATTTGAGATAGCATGTACCCATCTGGCAGGTGGTAGCCCATCCTTCTGTGCCTCCTTTGTAATCATGTTCGGCCCAGGCTGGTAACTTTCCACTGTGGGCATGGTTGGAGGCTTCTTGGGAGGAATGATTACTCATTGCAGACCGTTGGAGGGTCAGATTGGACTCCTCTGCAGAGTATTGCTAATAAAACTTGTTTGTATTCTCTACTGTGCGACCGACTCTTCATTCTTGGGAAGGCATAGCAGGTGGTTGTAAGTAACCCGAGTGGCCCCATAGGGCCACTTCCTTCAGTTGGCGTCCGAACAGGGACTCCGCAAGGTGATCCGACTCGCCTGTAATAGGCTTGCAAGGTCGGTGGTGCGTCTGGTCGGTCGGGCGGATCGGGGTACCCCACACGATTGAGCTTGGTTCTCGCAGCTGCCCCACCCATCTGATCAGGCGACTCCTTGTCTAGTGGTCACCGGCTGGGGTCCTGAGATGGCAAAACCTTGGAGTTGACCGTTTGGTTTGAAGAGTCGGCAGTGGAGAATAACTTGACTCGACCTGTGTGCACCAGGTGAGTGATTTGATTCTTGGAAAAATGGCACCATTCTTGAACAGCAGGAGCCTACGGGCTGTGTCTTGGTACAGTCTTCGGGCTGTCTTCTTGAATTGGTGGGTTTGCGGACCTTTTTTAAAAGACACAGAGTGTTTGCAAACAATCTGCCAGGCCAACTGGTAATTTGGTCTACGTTTGAAAAGGTCTAGGGCTAGAGCCTGTCTTCTTGAACTTGGTACAGTTCCGGACTGCAGGGAGCAGTCTTCGGACTGTTTTGGTTTGGTTCTTGAACAATTTTTTATTATTTATCTTTTCTTTTGTTACTGTTTTTGGTGTTCTACTTGTCTATTAGAGACAGCGCATGTGTCTTATATTAAGATGCCTTAATTGGGGTGTTTTGGGTGTCTGTGTTGTTCTACTGAGGCTCAATTGGAAGAGAGCCAGCCTGCGCCTCCGGAGGGTACCCCAAATTTTGATGTATCAACAAGCATAGTATTGGCCCTATTATGTTTAGCAGATTGTAGAATAAATACATGAGGGACAATGCTGAGTTACAATGGCCACTTACTGGCTTGTTTGATGAACAACATTGAAATTCTTGCAGGACAAATTGTTCGTTAAAAAGAGCAGACAGTCGATGTTCGATTCTCTAAGAGTATGGCAGAAGGAGGCGAAGCAACGGCGTATGAGAGCAGAGAAAGAGGCCCGAAAGAGACAGATGCAAACTATAACGCAGAAAGCAGTGGCCTATGAAAGGGAAGAGATAGAGAAAGGCAGAGAATGTGCAGATAGAACGTTTCGATTGCAGACAGATAAATGCTATGTTTAGAGAGGAGGGTGATGTTTTTGTTGAAGAGCTATTGGATTCTCGCCCTCCTCCACCTTACGCTCCTGAGCGAATATACCCACAGGTTCCAACATCGCAGACCCCGGCCCCTGGTGCCGCTCTGCCTAGCCAAACTGCTTCAGCCCCAGCCCCGCCTGCTTCCTCCCTGATCACGCCAGTTACAGGGGCGGGAGCCGTTAGCTCACCTGTTCTGCCTACTGACTCCGCATCTGCTGCTACACCCCCTTTCACTCCTACAACACTGTCTCCTTTCATGATGATACTTGTCTACTCATCTGCTCTTTCTCCCTCAAGTATGACACCTTAAACACTACCGAATGGCGAGACCCCTGTATGAGGGATACATGAAGAGACTTGGGTGGCAGCACGAGACCGCATGGAGAAAGTGTTGGTGCGTTCTGCTGTGGGTGATGAGGAAAAGCAAATGGTGGCGAATCAAGCAGCTCATTGAGCTCGGAACCTGGTCTATAGTGTGTAAGATGTGTGGAGTGTGATGAAAGATTATGAGCCCTTCATACAGCAGCACGCTCTCAAGCATATGTCAGCCACGCTAATAGGACTGTGGGAGCAGTGGTTTTAGGGTGTTGCACCACAGATCATCTATGACATACGGGACAGGGTATATTCTACAGGTATGGCTCCCAATGAGGTTTTTAGCAATGTCACGACATTGGTGGGTTACCGGGGCAGATTGCTCCAAAAGACTCAGATGATGGTGGCCCAGTGCCCCATGCGGGTGATCCATCCCATTTACCATCCTGAAATACCAGAACTGCACGACTCCATGAATGCTGTAATTAGGCCGGTGGTCTATACTCCTTGGAAGAGGAGTGAGGTAATTTCCCTTAAAGGTCAGTTGCCGGACCCTCGGAAAAACCCGACTGCATACTACAAAAAGTTGATAGAGGCGGCCTCCTCCACGGTGATGATGTTAGATGATATTGAGTCGTTCTTTGGCCTGTTGGTACCGGTGGATATATGGAGGCAAGTGCATACCCAGGATCATGTAGTGGAATTGGGAGGAACATGAGATAAGATCAGGGCGTGGGATAAGGAGCGCAAGCCCGGTGACAAGCCGAAGGCGGAGTTATTGGCTTTAACGGGTTGCATTATCACATATATGCATTCCCTTATCACGCCAAGACGGGTGGATTGGGACAAGTTGACTGCATATCGTCAAAAGGACGAGAGTGTGTCTGATTTCTTTTCTAGGTTTGAAGGGGTGTTTCTCCACTTTAGTGGTCAGGACCTGTCATTGGAAGGTGGTGTCCAGTCGTTTGTCAGCAGATTTGTTAATAACTTGCTTCCTGAGATTGGGACTAAGTTGTAGGCTTCAGAACGTACTTGGAGCACTTCCTCCCAGTCGGTAATGCTGAGTATGGCACAGTACTACGAGCATAGAGAGAATGAAGAAAAGGAGAAGGTGGAGAAAAAGTCAAAAGAGTTGAAAACGAGGGTGTTGATGCAGCAAGTTACGAGGGGAAGTCAAAGAGGAAGAGGTTCGGCTTCAGCCCAGCGGCTGCCTCGGTCTAGCAGTGGTGGTACTTCGAGTGCACCCATTGGGCTCAACCAATGTGCTTATTGTAAGCTAGAGGGACATTGGTGGAATGAGTGTCTGGAGCTATTACAGAAAGGTGAGACCCTGAGAGGTTGGGGGTTTAGAGGACGTGGAAGGAGAGGAGGAGGCCATGTGGGGATGCGATCAGAGAATATATCGTCTAATAGACAGAGCGGGAACTATTTTGATGACCCCCGAGGAAGGCAGTACTATCATGATGACTATGACATGGACGAAGTTACGGGGATATCTCACAGCTAGGATAGCCAGGGACAGGGCAAGGGACCAGTTGCGGTGCCTGTGGATCATCGCAGATCCTATGTCACTGCAGATTTACAAGGTAAGACCAAGACATTTTTAGTTGACATAGGGGCTATGAATAGCTCTGTTTCCCGTTCACTGGTCCCGGGGGTAGCTCTGTCTAGCCAAAACAATGTTTCAGTGGGTTTCTCAGGCACGCCGGTTGTTAGCCCCATTTCCAAATCTCTTGCTTTGACTATTGGCCCCTTTACGGTTGATTCACCATTTCTATCAACATCAAATTGTGGGGGGAAAATCTGTTGGGATTGGATTTGTTAAAAAGGTTGCATGCGACAATTGTTTGTTCCCCAGACAGCGTTTACTTGACTATTGGACTGCAGGTGGCCCGTGCCAAACAATGCCTCACAAAGGATGCCCCCCTCCCCGCTGAGTTTAAATCTGTGCCACGCATGACGGATGTGGGGTGATTCCAAATCCCACCAGTCTCTATACAGATTAAGGACAATGCTGTATTGCAACGTATTCCCCAGTACAACATATCCCAAGCAGGAGAAAAGGCTTTATTGCAAATAATACAGGATCTGATTAAGTCTGGTGTGGTTGAGGAGACAGTGGTGAATGTGTTTCATAGCCCTATTCTTCCTATACTTAAAAAGGCACCCTTGGATTCTTCTGGTGCTCACCCTGATGTTTACCGCTTCGTAATTGACATTAGAGAGGTGTACAAAATAGTGGTTCCCAGTACCCTGTGGTTCCAGACATTACCACGATCTTGGCAATGATTCCCCCTTCAGCAAAATTATTTTCTGTGATCGATTTGAAGAATGCTTTCTTCAGCCTTCCAATCCATACAGATAGCAGATATCTGTTTGGATTCTCAATTGCCGAAAGGAGCTTTAGATTCTGCCGCGCTCCACAAGGCTATACAGAAAGCCCCAGTATCTATAGCCAAGCTTTGAAATCTCAATTGGATTCTCTGGAACGTCACCCTGGTAATGTGCTGTTACAGTACGTTGACAACCTCCTTGTGACTTCATACACTGAAGATGGTAGTAAATAGGCCACAGTTAAATTACTGTTGCATTTGGCACGCCATGGACACAAGGTGTCACTTTCAAAATTTCAATATTGTCGACAGGAGGTCACCTATTTAGGTCACCTACTGTCAAAGGAAGGTCGCAGACTAACACCTGAACTCATAGCTGCTATTACTAATATGCCTGTTCCTAAGACCCATCGCGAGGTGCGAGCCTTCATTGGTATAACTTTGTATTGTTGTCATTGGATCCCTAATTATTCCTTACTAACAAAACCCCTCCTCTACCTGACCACCAAAGAAGTGCATGAACCCTTGTCTAGGACATCTGCATGCCAGCAAGCTTTTGGATGAGGATGGGTGCTGGACTGACTTGTCTGGGAAACAGAGATGGTTGCTGCCCAACTCCTATGTGCTCCCTGTTGTTACCATGGCCCATGGCCCAGCACACATTATGGCCAAAGGAATATGTAAGCTACTGGACCCAGTATGGCAGAACAATAATATCTCTAAGGTAGCCACACACCTAGTGAGACACTGCATTATTTGTTTGAAACATCATTGTGGGAAAGGAACCGCCTTCTTTCCCTTTCGAGGTTCTCCAGATGGATTTCATCGAAATGGAATGAGTTAACAATTTGAAGTATGTGCCAGTAGTGATTTGTGCATTCAGTAAATGGATTGAGGCTTACCCCACTAAGGAGAATGCGGTTATGGCTACAGCGAAGGCACTTTTAAAAGAGTTCTTCCTGCGCTATGGATTGCCACATGTGATCTGGAGTGACAACGGAAGTCACTTCAATTCAAAAGTCATTGAATTGGTGTGCAAATGCTTGCATATTAAGCAGAAGTTTCATGCAGTGAACCACCCCCAGTCAGCAGGCCTGGTTGAGAAGTACAATGGTCTTGTAGGGAAACAAGAAAGAATTTGTTGAAGAAGATATTATGAATATAAAAGATTTATTTTTTCATTATTCATTTTATGAAAAAAAGAATCATGTAACATATAACATTCAATTTTAGTTAAAAGTGATGATTCAACAATAATAAAAATCAATATAACATAAATTGTAAAAAGTGGCAGCTTTTGAATAATCGACGCGCGTTTCGGCGTTCACAACGCCTTCATCAGGAGTAGCCACAAAAGTATTTCAAGTTTAATTGATTGATTGACCCTTTTATCTGGACAGGGTTCGTTGATCAAAACTGTTATCCCGTTTCCCGTCGTGTTCGCAAAACGCCGGAGGCCATTTTCAGCCCAACATAAGCAGAATCAGAAAAAATCGTTTTTGCGAAGCACCTTCGAAGTTAATCAAATCACAGTAACAGTGTAGATCCCTACAACTGCGCTTTTTGAGAAACCCGGCTTCAATCAATTAAGATTACCAATGAATCAAAACGTATATAAATACTGACTAAACTCTAGTTTTGATCAACGAACCCTGTCCAGATAAAAGGGTTGTCAATAAATGCGCAGTATAAAAAGGTTACTCTTAGAAGATAGACGGTATCACAATATTCGCGGAAATTAGTCTTCCAGTTGGAGTATATATTAATACAATTATCGTTAGTGGGAAGAGACAATCTGAAGTGCAGTCTTCCTTTTTAGAAAAAAAGATCAATCAATTAAACTTGAAATACTTTTGTGGCTACTCCTGATGAAGGCGTTGTGAACGCCGAAACGCGCGTCGATTATTCAAAAGCTGCCACTTTTTACAATTTATGTTATATTGATTTTTATTATTGTTGAATCATCACTTTTAACTAAAATTGAATGTTATATGTTACATGATTCTTTTTTTCATAAAATGAATAATGAAAAAATAAATCTTTTATATTCATAATATCTTCTTGAACAAATTCTTTCTTGTTTCCCTACAAGATGATACGATAGAATTTGGTACACTATACGAAGATTGCCTAGGAATATATTTCACTACACTAAAATTACCCTGTCCTAGGAATTGAACTATTTACTGTTCAGGGGGTCCTTGTTTTTACTCTTGATGAGAAGTACAATGGTACTCTCAAACTGAAGTTAGTGAAGATTCAAGAAAGCACAGGTTTGTGATGACCCAATGCTCTACCGTTGGCTTTGTTATCTACCAGAGCGACAGCGCATTCTAGAACAGGGTTGTCCCTGTACGAGGTAGTCTTTGAACGCCGTGCCAACATCTGGGGCGTCCCAAGACCCAAGCGCTTCTCCGAGATAGAGTACACCCTACTTGTGGACTATCTGTATGAGTTAACTAAAGATCTCCGTTCTATCCACCAATAGATTCACGCCACACTGCAACCTGTACCAGAGGGGCTCGGGCATCAGCTACAGCCCAGGGAATTTGTTCTGGTGAAGAATTTTCAACTGAAGAATTGCCTGGAGCTGAGGTGGAAGGGGCCACTGCTTGTCCTACTCGCCACCCGCACCGCAGGGAAGCTTGTAGGCCGGAAGAACTGGGTGCAGAGCTGGAGGCATGTCAAAAGGATCCCTCTACCACTTCCATATGATTGGTGGGTCCTCGATGGCATAGCTGAGCCAGAAGGGGAGCGAGTGCCCCGTTTCGCTCCCTTATCTTACGCCCGATTGAGGTGGGCGCAGACAGACGAAGAAAGTGACTCTGCCTTGCTTGAGGCGATTCCCCCAGAAATAAGGGCCGCCCCGGATACTCCCGCATCTGGTGCACAAGAGTCTGAGTCTCAATGCCCACCTGACCCTGAGTTTCTCCCCAATTTTGTTAACGAGACAGTGCCTGGAGTCACCAGGTATAACCTGCGGCCCCAAAATAAGGACAGTGCATCAGTAGGACAGTCCAGGAGTTAGGAAAGGACTCGAGCTTAGGGCGTAGGTGCCATGCCTAAGGTGCCTGCATTAGATTAGAGTGAGCTACACTGGTGCACTGCCCTGGACAGGATCGTTGAGGGTACTTGCCCAGGAGGGAGGGTGCCCTATCCTGAAAGAATAGGATTTGTTTTTCAGCAAGGGCTGCGATCGCGCACCTCCCCCGTGGGAATGCTTCATAACACCGTTGTTGATGAACAATAGGAGTCTACCAGTGAGGCTCTGAAGGACAATGGTTGACTTGTGCCCCTCTGGTTGGTTGTATTTTTGTGGCTCCAATTCCTAAGATTTCTATCTATGGATCCATTTGGCCGTGCAGTCACGAAGGAGGAACAGCCCCTGGTGGCCCCTCCATTACAGCAGAATGGTCCTGTGTGGTCTAGTTGGTCTACTGGGAGCAGGCTAGTAGTGGTAGTGGTCCTTCCCATAGTAACAATAACACTATTCGGGGTAGTGTGGTATTTAGAAGAACAGCATCCTGTACATACTTTGATAGGGACTACCCAGACTCCACCTGAACATTTGTTCGTTACACTGGCCACGCATAAAGAGAGACATAGGCAGACCTATGTCGGGGAGGCTTTCCTGCAGATGCTTCATCAGGTATACAATGCCACCAATGCCACGAATTGTTGGGTGTGTGGGTTACTTCCCTCAGTTATGCACAAGAACAATTTACTGGTGTCACTACCCCTATCATATTTAGGTAGTTGTGAGGCCTGGTTCCAGTTGCTTTCTATAGTATACATGCACTATGATGCTGACGCTATGAAAAGGGTACAGTCTGATTACGAAGTAGTGTTGGAGTATATAGTGGTACACCAAGGATATACACCTGGGGCAGATGACAAGGAGGGTACCCTATATCCAGATGCTTGTATGAACATTTTTGAAGCTAATGAGAATGTCACTTGGTAACAAACTGAAATGCTAGATTTTCAAGGATTTAATTTTACCGAATACTTTAAATGTTTCCAGGAACAAAATATCACTGAAGATAAAGCCATGCCTGTACCTGTGATCAATACAGCAGCGAGTTTCTGTGTGGAATGTTCAAGGAACATTCCAGTAGTACAGAGCAGTTGTTACTACACATACCGATTGAACACTACTAGTAGCCCACCGTTGCTTACACCTCCAAATGTATACTTCATCTGTGGGGAACAGGCGTATACATGGCTTCCCATGGGATGGTCTGGCCGGTGTTATGTCTCCTTTCTTTTACCCCCTACTTACATTGCACCGTCTAATTATCACAAAGATCATAGGCTACAACATAGGGATCTATATTTGCACAGGGTCAAAAGAGTAGTCAATCCAGAAGATATAGATCAAACAGATACTTCCCTACAGCAATTTACTGACATAATGAAGGGCATTCTGCCGTTCTGGGGCCCCATGTTCAATAGTCGTAATATTCATCGCCTTGCCAGAGTAGTTGAGGGAGTTATTAATACTATACTGACTAATCTTATAGTTGCGCTTCAGGCTACAAGGCTCGTTGCTCTTCAAAACCGGATGGTTTTAGACGTCATTCTTGCTGATAGGGGTGGAGCCTGCCTTTTGCAAGGCCTCCAGAACATTTCTCAGGTAGACCAGGTGATCCTCCCAGGTGGAACTAAAGACGGCAATGCCATCTAGATAAGCTGGACTATAGTTTTCCAGGCCTGTGAGAACTTATTTCACCAGCCTTTGAAATGTGGCAGGTGCATTCTTCAATCCAAAAGGCATCACCACAAATTGGTAATACCCACTAGGGGTTGAGAATGCTGTTTTTGGCTTGGCATCCTCAGCTAGTCTGATTTGCCAGTAGCCAGCAGTAAGGTCAAAAGTACTAAGAGAAACTTTGCTAAGGCCAAAGTATCTATGAGTTCATCTACCCTGGGAATAGGATGAGCATCAGTCCTAGTGACTGCATTGAGTCTTCTGTAGTCAACACAAAACCTCATCTTTGGTGTGAGGTTTAGGTACCAAGACCACTGAACTAGCTGAGGGTTCAATGACTCCCAATTCCAGCATCTTCTGGATCTCAGTCTTGATATAATCCCTGACATGGTCAGGTTGTAAAGTGTGTTCTTTACAGGTAGGTTTTCACCTGTATCTACTTCATGGGTACACCAGGCAGTATGACTTGGAGTCAGTGAGAACATTTGCCTAAACTGATTGAGCACCTTCCTGCAATCAGACTGTTGCTGCTCAGTGAGGCTGCTTGCCAAAGCTACACCGTCTACTGAGCCATCATCAGTGTTCTGTGAGAGGAGGTCAGGGCGTGGGTTACTCTCTTCCTCTTGTCCCTCATCAGTAGCCATGAGCAAGCCCATGTCTTCCCTGTCAACATAAGGCTTGAGACATTTCACATGGAGCACCCTGTGGGGGCTCCTGTGAGTTTCAAGGTCCACCAAGTAGGTGACCTCTCCCTTTTGCTCAAGTAAGGTGTGGGGTCCACTCCATCTGTCTTGGAGAGCTGCTGGGGCCACAGGCTCCAACACCCACACCTTCTGTGGCTGATTAACAGTCAAGACAGCCTTTTGGTCATGTCAGGCCTTTTGCAATTCCTTGCTAGACTCAAGGTTTTTGGATGCCTTCTTCATATACTCCGCCATCCTGGAGCGGAGACCAAGTACATAGCCCGCTATATCTTGTTTTGGAGGTTTGAGAGGGAACTCCCATCCCTCCTTCACCAAACATAGTGGACCCCTAACTGGGTGACCAAACAAAAGTTCAAAAGGGCTGTAGCCAACTCCCTTCTGTGGCGCCTCTCTGTAGACAAAGAGGAGGCAAGGCAACAGAACATCCCATTTTCGCCTGAGCTTTTCTGGGAGCCTGATTATCATGCCCTTTAGGGTTTTGTTGAACCTTTCAACCAACCCATTGCATTGAGGATGATAGGGTGTGGTAAACTTGTAGTTTACACCACACTCTTTCCTCATTGCAGTTATGTAACTAGACATAAAGCTTGTACCTCTGTCTGTTAAGACCTCCTTAGGAAAACTCACCCAGGAGGGCCCTTACCACCACAGGTGCTGTGGTGGTCCTAAGGGAAATAGCTTCTGGATACCTGGTAGCATGGTCTACCACCACCAGGATGTAAGAATGTCCAGATGCTGTTGGAGGGTTCATGGGACCAATTATGTCAATCCCAACCCTCTCAAAGGGAACCCCCACCACAGATAGTGGTATCAGGGGGGCCTTTGTAGTACCACCTGCCTTACCACTGGCTAGGCAAGTGATACAGGAGCGACACAACTCCTTTGTGTCCTCTGACATATGAGTCCAGTAAAAGTGAGGGACAAGCCTGTCCCAAGTCTTGCTTCGGCCTAAGTGTCCTGCTAGGGGAATGTCATGTGCTATGGTGAGTAGGAAGCCCCTAAACTTCAGAGGTATAACCAATCTCCTGGTGGCACCAGGTTTGGGGTCTCTACCCTCTGAATATAGGAGTCCCTAATCCCAATAGATCCTGTGGGACCCACCGACATTCCCTGCAGCCTCAGCAGCAGCTTGCTGTCTGAGGGTTTCAAGAAAGGGGCAGGTTTGCTGCTCCTGGCTCAGATCTGCCATAGAAGGTCCCCATGTCCCCAAACAGGCTGAAGTTTCCAAATCATTGCCCAACAAGCATTCCACAGGGAGGTCTGAACTTACCACAACCTTTTTAGGGCCAGTTACCCCTCTCCAGGTGAAATTAACAACTGCCAAGGAATGGTCGGTCCTGACATTGCTAGCATTGGTCACTTGGTATATCTCACCAAGTATGATCTGGTCAGGGTGCACAAGATCTTTGGCCACCATTGTGACACTTGCTCCTGTGTTCCCGTATGCCATGGCCTCCTTACCATTTATTAAAGGCTGTTGTCTGTATTTGCCCAGGTTACTGGGACTAACAAATAAGGAGGCGATATCCATGCCTCCATCACGGACTAGAACAGCCTGAGCTTGTGTTCTGACTAGGCCAGAACCCACCTCAAAGCCCAAGCTTAACCCCATTATTCCCTTGTTCTGTGTACCACCACTTGAAACTGTGCTAGGAGGAGCAGTTGCCTTAGGGGCAGTGGTGGTATGAGTAAAATCCTTGGCCCTTGGACAATTGGCATCTTTAGTCCAATGGGTTTTTTCCTTACATATGTGACACCAAGGTTTCCTTTTGCCTTTTCCCTTGTTGGATTGTGACTCCCCCCCAGATACAGGTTTTTGGGGCCCGGATGAAGACGTTTGATCTTTATTTTTATCCCCACCCTTAACTGAGTTCTTAGAGTCTGGCTTCTTCTGGCCACCACCATTGGTCTGAGTTTTGTGCTTCACTCTGGTTCTGACCCACTTATCTGCCTTCTTTCCCAATTCTTGGTGAGATGTCAGATCAGAGTCAACCAGGTACTGATGCAACAACTGGTTTTGGCAATTATTACGGATCTGCTCCCTCATAATCAAGTTGTACAATCCCTTGAAAGCATTCACCTTGCTACCAAGTAACCAGCCTTCCAGAGTCTTAATGGCACAATCAACAAAGTCTACCCAGTCCTGACTCTGTGTCTTCTGGGTGACTCTGAACCTAACCCTGTACTGTTCATTGGTTAAGCCAAACCCTCCAATGAAAGCACTCTTCAGGACTGAATAGTTGTCAGCATCCTCGACTCTAACAGTGAGGTGCGTATCTCTACCCTTGTCAGCAAAGTAGAGGCACAGGATAGCTGCCCACTGCTCGTGAGGGACCTTCTGTACTTTACAGGCCTTCTCCAAAGCAGTTTTCCATTTCTGAATGTCATCCCCTACATGGAAGGTAGAGACAATCGTGCTCACGTTCCTATGATCAAAGGTCTGTTTGCTACCTCTAGGGACACTATTGCTGCTACCATGGGACTCTAGTCCCAATTTCCTTCTAGCCTTTTAGACATCTAGGGACTCTTTATCTAGGGCCAATTGTTGTTGCCTGATCCTAAACTTAGCTTTCTCAAGCTCTAGAAATTGGCACTCCCTGTCATAAGAGTTGTCCCTCTTGCTAGAAACTGAGGTCCCTATAGAATGTCCAGAATGATCTGACTCAGCAGAGGGAGACCTAGATCTCCTTTTTTTTTTTTTTTTTTTTAATTCTTTTATTGCTTGCCAACAGTACAGATACAGAAAACAGAAAGGGAAGACACGGCATATATGGTCAACATAGATAAAATTGCATACACCTATTCAATGGTTCAGCAAAAGACTATACCTTATATAACATCTAGAACAGGGAGAAAAAAAAAAAAAAAAAGAGGAAAAAAAGAGAAAAGGACATCCATGAATTAAGCCAGAGAGAAAAGAAAAAAAAAAAAAGGGGAAAACCGGGGTCATACATTAATCTACACCTCCAGCCACTCCCGAACAGGAGCCCAAATGTTATGACCCAGCTCAGACCTCCTTCTACCATGTCTCGAATAGATTGCAGATTCAAGACTATAGAGGGCTAATATCCGTGATCTCCAATTAAAAAATGTTGGGGCTTCTGGACTAAGCCATTGTGATGTGATACAGAGCCGGATTAAAGACATTGTTATAAACAGAAAAGCTGACAGATGTCTTGTCCTTTCAGCTGAATCACAACCAAGCATCACCATCTCTAAAGAAATATTAAGGGGAATGCTTAAGCTAACATTAATGAAATGCTCAACATCAGATAGAAAGCCCGCGAGCTTTGGACAAAAATAAAACATGTGGGTATCATTGGCCGCCTGGAGCCCACACCTAGCACAAGAATTACCCTTGCAGCCTCCCCATTTTGAGATTTTGGCCGGAGTGTAATACAAATCGAATAGTGCCATGTAGCTCTGAGTACGGAGGCTCCCAGGAATTAAGGCATAGTTTGCTAACTCCAATGACAAGCTGATATCCAGTCCAACTTTACCAAGTTTACCCTCCCACTTAATATTTTGTAATACCAAATCATCAGGGAGATTAGATATTAAATATTGATACAAACATCCAATTCTAGCCCTTCTTCCAATCATTTCAAATAAAGTACTTTTAGCAAAAAGACTTGGCATATGGTGCTGTTTTTTAACTATAAAGCTCCTGATCTGTAAATATTTTAAAAAATCATGAGTTTTAAGAGAGTACCGCCCCTTCAAAAAAGAGAAGGGGGCCATTTGTCCATCCAAGCTCAAGTCACCAATTACCACCAGCCCTAACGACTGCCACCTGTAGACAACCCGATCTTGAAAAATAGCTGGCAATAATCGGGCAGCCGAGAGCGGGGTACACAAATTTATATTTGGAATTGCACATTTATGGCGAATTTTACGCCAGATTGAAAACATAGCCCAGATAACCTTAAATTTTGTTTTTTTGTAATAGCTCGGCTCCAAGATTCGCAAAAGGACACCCTTGGCAGTCTCGCCAAGACCCAATTCAAAAATAGTAGGTCTACAACAGACCGGTACCTCTGCCCTATCACCCAGCAATGGCAACCCCATATATTGAAGCATAGCTGACCAATAATACAATAGGAGATTAGGGACTGACCATCCCCCACGCTCCCTAGAGAGACACATCCATTTTGCTGGCCTACGGGGGCGACGATACCCCCAGAGAAATCTTATACAGATTCTTTCAGCCCTCACCATGCTTTGGTGTGAAAGCTCCAATGGAATAGTGCGAAATAAGTATAAAAACTTTGGGAGGACCATCATCTTCAGGACATTACATCGCCCAAAGAGTGAGAGGTGTAAGTTATCCAATCTTTTCAACTTAAGATTAACTGAATCAATAACCGGAAGTAAATTTAAATCTGGAATATTATCAACTTGGGCAGTAATTTTAACCCCTAAATATGTTGCGTCAGGAACCAAGGGAACTTGAGAGGGGCTCATATTCCGGGTTTGAATGACCTGTGTTTTTGAAACATTAAGTTTATAACTTGATAACTGTCCGAACTGTTCTGCTAGAGTTTTTAAGGCAGGAAAGGCAAGTGCAACATTGCTGGTTAGAACCACTATATCATCAGCGTAAGCCAGCGTCTTAAACTCTACACCACTGACCTTAACCGGAATAATATCAAGAGCAGCTTCGATCTTACCCAGAAAGGGGTCGATATACATAGCGAACAGCAGGGGTGAACAGGGGCACCCCTGCCTAGTGCCCCTACTAATTTCAATAGGTGCTGAAACGGCCCCTGAAATTCGGAGATTAGCTACTGGGGAGGTATATAGTGATTGAATAGCCTGCACAAATTTAGTGCTAAACCCCTTCCAGCGGAGGACTGCCCATAGAAAGCCCCAGGCGACCCTGTCGAATGCCTTTTCGGCATCCAACAGGATCACTCCGAGGGGGGATTCTGTTGTTTGAGCCCAGTCCAACAATGCAATCACCCTCCGGATATGATCAGCTGTGTCCCTAGCTGGAATAAAGCCATGCTGACGCAATGATACCAGCGGAGTGATTACCAACGCCAATCTAGTTGATAAAATTTTGGAATAGATTTTGCTGTCAGTATTTATCAAGGAGATCGGTCGATACGAAGCGGGGTTTAGTTCTGGCTTATCTTTTTTTTTAAATAGGACAATGGTCGTTTGATGCCAGGAGTCTGGTATAATACCCCCTTGTGCTGCCCTAAAGACTGACAAAATATCCTGACGAATCTCCCCAGAAAATACCCTATACACTTCTAGCGGAATTGCATCTGGGCCTGCAGCCTTACCGTTGGCCAATGAATTAATAGCTAGCTCAACCTCCTCCCACTCTATTGGAGCAGACAAAGTTCCATTTTGCTGAGCTGTAACTTGGAGGGTGTCCAGATCCTGAAAAAAATCCCCAACATCAGAATATTTAAAAGAGCTGGGGCTGGAGCTTTCCTCTGTATAAAGGAGAGTGTAAAACTTATGAAAAACATCCATGACACCCTCCTCTGTATCATAAATGCGGCCCTGATCGTCTTGAATTCTATTAATTCGGTTAGCGAGGCTCTTCTGCTGAAGCCGTTTGGCCAGGATCTTGCCGGAGTTTTCACCGTATTCATAAAGCATTGATCGAAATTGTAAATACTTAGCAGCTAGCTCTTGCCCCCAAAAATCCAAAAGTTTGGACTTAATTATTGCAACTGATTGCTGGCTCTGGCTAGTATCAAGCCCCATCTTGATCACGTGTGTTAACTCCACCTCTGCTACCCTAAGCTCCTCAATACGCCCATTAATTTGTGATTGAATAGTTTTTCGCCTGAAAGCTGCAAAGCTCTTGGTTTCACCACGGATTGAAGCCTTAAGTGTATCCCACACTATACCATTTGAGGCGGTCCCCCTATTGATATTTAAAAATTCAGTCATCCACTTCCTCATATGATCCCGATAATCCTGTTCTAACAATAATTTCCTTTCAAAAGTCCAAGCCCTAGGGACTCTTGATGAACATATAAAAGGACATAGTACTATCAGAGGATTATGGTCAGAGAGAATTCTTGGGGGGGGGCAGAAATGGATGCGAATTCTGCTAACTGATCTGAAATAAAAAAATAGTCTAAACGGACCATTTTATTATGTGGAGCGGAAAAGTATGTATACCCATCTTGATCCTTATTATGGTGGGTCCAGAGGTCAATTAAGCAATGTTCTTGTATAAGCGCCTGGAGAGCCCTAAAAACCCTGGGTTTCCGACCAAAATATTTGAGTGTACTGCCTATATTAAAATCGCTTGACAGATTGATATTTAAATCGCCGGAAAAACAGATAGGGTGTGGCCATAATGCTAGTTCTACATTTAAAAAATTTAAGACCTCCGGATCGTCCAGGTTTGACCCATAAACAGTGCAAATGGTTAGTGGTCGATTATTCATTACCAATTCAGCTATTGCCCATCTGCCAACACTGGATTGGCTAGACTTCCTACAGATTCCCACACCACGTTTCAGCAAAATAGCAACACCCCTTATCATAGATGATTGACGGGAACAGCAAACTAAATCGAAGCCAGGAATCTTCAAATACTCCCGTTTGTCCCAAGGTACATGCGTCTCTTGTAAACAAAGTATATCTATCTGCATAGTCAAAACAATTTTAGAAAACAAAGCCCTTTTTTTAGGATTATTAAGGCCACATATGTTCCAAGAACATAATCTTAGTTTACCCAGCCCCATTTGAATTCATAAGGAAACCTTCTCTATAACAAAACAAGATAACCATTTTAACCATTTTAATCCAGCCAACTGAAAAAATACAATAACTAAGAATGACAAAATAACCATACATGCCATGACTGAAGTTCTCAATCAAGCATTTAAGAAACCCCCCATCCCTCCCCGTCCCCATCCCGAGCACCCTCACCCCCAACCCTCCCTACAGCAACCCCACCCTGACCCTGAAACCCCTCCCCAAACCCCTTGCCCCCCTTATTAGGCAACAGGACTGAGTCCTTGTGATGGAGGAAGCTGGCTACCTTCCCCCGCTCTCCCCTGGCCTTAAGCTAGAGACTCCCAGAATCCCACAGTACCCATTAATTACTCAAGGATATACTGAAAAAAGAAAGAGAAAGAGGGATACAATAAACAGGTAGCGAAAAGCCTAGTCTACAATAGCCTATAATAGGCGAAAATTGTATCCTTATATCCTTATATCCTTACATCCTTAAATCCTTACAAAAGACAGAAATAGCTTATCTTTGAGAGACTGAACTCCCAAAGCAAAAAATCCACTCTCAAAAAAGGAAAGATAAAAAAACCAGAAAGCAGCCAAACACAAACATAGGCATAGGCAGAAAAAGAGAAACTAAATTGAATTTAAGAATTCCTTAGCTTGAATTTCGGAGGTGAAAAACTTTGTCTGGCCCTGATGCAAGATTTTCAGTTTCGACGGAAAGAGCAAAAAAGCTTGCGCCCCTTTCAACTGAAAAGGCGTTATTAACTGTCGAAGTTGCCAGCGTAGCTCTACAGTTGCTGGGCAGAAATGTGGCCTAACAAAAAATTCACAGCCTTTGCCAGCCCTCTTTCTATCTGGTCTGGCCAGATCATAAATCCTCTCCCTAGCTAAGAAATTATTCAGGCAGATCAATATGGCACGAGGCTTTCCCAAGGACTGCGCAGCTCCCCGTTTTGGCTTGAATGGAGAACGATGAGCGCGTTGAACTTCAGATCGCCAGTCCCACTGTGTCACATCGGGAAAAGCCTCAGTAAATAGTTCCACAACAAACTGCCTCGCGTCTGCTCCTTCACATCCCTCTGGAACCCCAAAAATTCTAAGGTTATTTCTCCTTGCTCTGTTTTCCAAATCCGTAAGCTTCCAAAGGACATCCTCCCTCTGAGTTTTAATAAGATCTGTAAGACCCTTCTGTGTAGCAAGATCGTCTTCTAATGTAGATATCCTTTCCTCAGCCTCGGTGATCCTAGATGCAATATCAGAGCATGTTTTAGCCACTCTGCGAATTGAATTTTGAACTCTCCGATTCGCTCCCTAGTTTCGTATACTCTCCTGGCGAGTCTCTTCACGGTGAGTCATGATTGTTTGATATATAATTGAGAGTGTCATCTCCCCAGGAGGTGGCTGAGAAGAATCAACCATCTTAGCTGACCCCGAATCAGTAGGATTGCTTACTAATCCAGATGAGAAAGAATAGTCCCAGGCAAGTGGGTCCGGATTGGCACTAGACAGGAGGGCCGTCTTTTCTCTTTCGGCTTTACGGACTGTGCGAGAACCACTAAGTGAGAGCTCTGGTCTTGAAACTTCGTTAATTTGAAAATCCCCGTAGTCGTGGGAGGAGCCTAGCGCGCAACCAAGATGGCCGCGTAGGTGCGAGGCTCCCGAGGACCTCCGCGACCTCCTATCACTATCCTGAACATATCCTGTCCCAGATGAGGGGACTGTGTTGGTGAGCCCGAGCTGAGGTGGCGCCCGTTTTCCGCTTCCAAATCGGACCTCGGACACCGACTTTACCACCGATCGAGGTTTGCGGCCTTCTCCTAGCCGAACCCCGGATTTGCGTTGTGGGGCGATCCAGTGACGAAGTGAATAACAGCGGCGGGCAGGGCTTGGTGGCTCGCGGAACCCGCACTTTCACTTTCGCTTTCGTACCCTCCTGGCTGTCTATGCGAGGTTGGGTCACGGGGCTTTGTGTGTTGGTGTGGCATCTCTGGGGGACCCCGCCTGCCCGCCGGCTGTGATCCGCCCTGCAGATCTGGGGTGGCACCCCCCCGGAGCCCGTGGACCGGCTTGCCTGCCCTTCACGACGTGGCTGGTGCGATCGGGAGACAGGGACCATGGCCACGAAACAAGATGGCGATCGGGCAAAGGTAAAATCGACCCGGCGTGGCGCAGCCCAACAGTCCAACAGCATGGATCGCTATACCCTCCAGAAGGGATCTCCTGAGGTGCCCCGCAAGTCCCCTGAGGGCCCTACTGATGCCCCCGATCTGCCCACGGATCTGACTCTGCGGGATGTCATGGGCGCCATCGCCGAGATGAAGGCCTCTGTGGGCCAGCGCTTTGACACACTGGCGCAGAAGATCGACTCGGTCCTCGTAGATGTTGGCCTGATAAGGGCCGATCTCTCCAAGACCAACGACCGAGTTGATTCTTTGGCCCACACCGCATCGGGCCTTACGACAGATGTGGCGGCCCTGCAAACGGAGGTGCGCCGACTTGCTCGGGCGAGTGCGCTAATGGATCGTCGCCTGGAGGACTCCGAGAGTCGGGCCCGGCGTAACAACATCCGTATCATCGGGGTGCCTGAGGGACGTGAGGAAGCGGCGGCGGACCTTTTAGTGGAAGACCTGATCGTCAACCATCTCCAGCCACGGGGGCTGAGTAAATTCTTTGCTGTGGAGGGAGCCCACAGGGTTCCCGGGAGACGGCCTAAGGTCGGAGCCGCTCCGAGACCTCTCATCGCCCGGATTTTTAATTTTCGGGACAGAGACGCTATCCTGCAATCCTCCAGACTACAGGGACTGCTTAGACTTGATAATATGGATATTAATTTTTATCCTGATTTCACCCCTGCGGTCCAGAAACAGAGACTGAGCTTCCTTGGTGTCAAGCGCCGTCTTCGGGACCTAAACATCAAGTACGCCATGCTCTTCCCCGCTAAGCTGCGAGTGGAGGTGGAAGGTCGCACACACTTTTTTGAACGTCCCGAAGCGGCTGGGGACTGGCTGGATACTCTGTCTGGAGATCGGGATCGGGGTGGCGGGGGGGGAGCGGCCGGGGGAGAGGGCTCGCCGGATCAAGACTGAGGGACTAATATTAGGCCTCGCTCGGGACAAAAATGATGCCACTTTTTGACTATACGTCGGATTGTTTAATTTCCCCTCCTATGGAGGTTGTGTGGGGTCTCTTGGGGGTTCTCCCTCCTCCTCTGGGGGTCTAGTTAGTTTAACTATCTATGGGGCGACAGGCACACTGCACATTGGGGGGGCTGTTTGGGCTCATGCAGGGGTGCAGGGAGGGGGGAGTTTTGTTGGGGTGGGTGGGTAGGGATGGGGCGTTGTTTGTTATTCTCACAAGGCAACCCTTTTTTTGTGTAGGCTCTACTGTGCTCTTGGGGGGACAAATGATGGTCTTTGTGTATGATGGGGGGTAGGGAATTGACTTTGTTGTCTTGGAACGTTAATGGACTGGGGGACAGGATCAAACGAGGTGTGGTCCTACAGTATCTGAAGCGACTCTCGCCTGATGTGGTCTTCCTGCAGGAGACACACCTTATTGGCAATTCCTTCTGCGCCATGAATCGGTGTGGTTACCGCCTTGTGGCCCACTCGGGCTTCACGTCAGGCTCGAGGGGTGTGGGTATCATGGTAAAGAACTCGCTCCCGTTAGAAATTGATGAGGTGCTCCATGATGACAGGGGACGTTACACTGTCTTGGTGGGGAGAATGGAGGGCAAAGTGGTTGTCTTTGTGTCAGTGTACGACCACCTTTGCAGATCTGGGGCGCCTCCTCCTTGGCCTTCCGGGGGGGGCTTCTGGTGGTGGGGGGGGATTTCAACGCGGTGGTTTCTGGAACTGTGGATCGTCATCCCCCTAGGGACCTCCCCCGGGCACAGGCGTGGCTATCCGGCCTCTTGGATACACTGGGATTGGTGGACTGCTGGCGCTTAAAACATCCCACACAGTTGCAATACACTTTCCACTCGGGGGCCCATGGTAGTCTCTCACGGCTTGATTATGTCCTTGTCCCGGCGGCCCATGTTGGGACGGTGGGGGAGGTGCGCCATTTGGCACGGGGTATCTCGGACCACTCCCCGCTATTGTTGCATGTTGATGTCTTTCCGAGGGCTGAGAGCAGGGTGGTCCCAATTAACTCCTGGTACCTGCGTGACCCCACCATTCGCGCTGACTTGATTAAATCCCTCCAGCGCTATTTTGAGGAGAACGTGGGGTCAGTGCCTTCAGCTATCTCCCTGTGGGAGGCCTTCAAAACAGTACTTAGAGGGGAGGCCCTATCCCTTATTTCCCACGCCCGGAGGCGTGAGCGGGAAGAGGTGACCCGGGTGGAGGCTGAAATAGCGGAGCTGGAGGGTAATCTCGAAGAGGGGGTGACTGACGCGGCACTACATGTCCTCCAGCTCAAGCAGGCGGCGTATAGGGCCCTCGTTACGGAGGCGGCCAGGGGCCTTAGTAGAGAGCAACAGGGGCGGCTGTATGATGTGGGTGATAAGGCTGGTAAACTGATAGCGTGGTTGGATAAAAAGGAAAGAGCGAATCGTGTGGTCCCACTGATTGAGAAAACGAATGGTGTGTGTGTGACTGAACCAGAAGAAATTGTCTCCTGCTTCGCGGAGTATTTCCGCGAGGTGTATTCCCCGGTCTCTTCTTGCTCGGAAGAGGATTCCCGTGCCCTGCTCAGAGATATCGCACTGCCTTCCCTGTCCGGGGAGGACAGGGTGTTGCTGGACGCCGCTCCCACCTCCGACGAAATTGCCCTCGCCATACGCTCGGTCGCTTCTGGCAAGGCCATGGGCCCGAATGGCATCCCTATCGAGCTGTACAAGCTGCGACCGGATACATTGGCGCCTCACCTCCGCGCAATGTTCCTTGCGGCCCACTCAGAGGGCTCCCTCCCGCTTGACCAGCGTCTGGCTACAATCGTGGTGATCCACAAGGAGGGGAGACCTCGAGATCGGGTTACTTCTTATCGGCCTATCTCACTACTGAATGCGGAGCCTAAAATTCTCGCTAAGGTACTCGCCAATCGGCTGGTCGGTGTGGTGGGAGATCTGGTTCATCAGGACCAGTCTGGCTTCATTCCCCATCGCAATACAGCCCTTAATCTTCGGCGTTTGCATGGGGTGCTTGCGCGTGTCCCGTTCATACGGGAACCGGCCATTCTGGCGTCCTTAGACGCCACCATGGCGTTTGATACGCTTGAGTGGCCATACATCTGGGCGATGCTTGCTAAGTTCGGGTTCGGCCCAGGATTCATCAGTTGGGTCAAATTGCTGTATGCGGGCCCATTGGCACAGGTGGTCGTGAACGGAAGAATATCGGCCCCGTTTGAGCTGGGCCGGGGCACGCGGCAGGGCTGTCCCCTGTCGCCGCTTCTTTTTGCGCTTGCCTTGGAGCCCCTGGCGGAGTGGCTGCGGTGGGAGCCTTCCATCCGTGGTCTCCGTTGGACCCCCGAGTATGAGGATCGCGTATCCCTATACGCTGATGACATCCTTCTGTACCTAGCCTCCCCACGCAAATCACTTATAGTCCTAGTTGATGTTTTACACTCGTTTGGTCGTAACTCCGGTCTCGTCATCAATTGGGCTAAATCGTGTGTGTATGTTCTCTCTGGGGAGGCTCCTATTCTCCCGCGGGGCTGTCCGATCCTCCAGATCGCCCCGCAGGGATTTCGGTACCTGGGTGTCTTCATTACTCTGGACCCGGAGGCCCGGTATGAACGGAATCTGCTTCCCCCCCTCCAGCATCTGCGGGTAGATGTCGCACGATGGCGGCGCCTGCCGCTTTCGCCGCTCGGCCGGGCGGCATTGTTCAAGATGATGTGTCTGCCGCGTTTTCTGTACGCTTTGCAGAACACTATGGACTTGGTCCCGGCGCGCTACTTCCGTGAGGTGGAGAGTCTGCAGCGCCTCCTGTTCTGGGACGGGAGGCCGCGCATTGCTCTGGCTAAGCTGACGCTCCCATGGTTTGACGGGGGGATTGCCCTCCCGGATATTAAATGGTACTACTGGGCCTCCCAGCTTGCTGCCATTAACCATGGCCTCTACGGGCCCGCCTTAAACCCGGCCTTTGAAATGGACAAGATGCTCCTGCCAGGTGGCGACTACAATCGAGCGCTCTACTCTAGCGCGCCCGACGCTCGTCTGACGGGCCCCACGCGTGTCATGGTGCAAGTCTGGCACGCGGCCAATGCAGCTATGGGGTGGAAGGACCGTTTGACCCGGGCATCACCACTATACGCGTCTGAGCGGTTAGGTTCCCTGTGGACCTCTAAGGGCTTTGAGAAGTGGGACATGATAGGTATCAGTAAAGTGGGGGATCTTTGGACGAGGGGAGGATTTAAAACGTTCGATATGCTGCAGACGGAATTTCAGTTGCAGGGCAGTGAATACTTCCGGTATTTGCAGGTCCGTCATGCGCTGGGTTCCGTCTTCACGGATGTTGCCTCCATCCCGGAATATTCCCCCCTGGAAGATAGAGTGCTGGATGGGCATGTCCCGGACAGCACGATCTCACTTATATATAAAAAGCTGATAAACGACCGCTCGGGCCTGTTGACTGCCCTTCGTGCGGCTTGGGTTGCTGACGGGCTGGAGTTGGACGACGAGGACTGGACCTCCGCGGTGGCCTCCCCGAAGGAGGTGGCCATACCAGCTCGCCTTCGCTTCGTCCAGCTCAAGATACTCCACCGGGTCTACATGACGGGGCCGAAGCTTCTGCGTATGGGCTATGCCGGAGATGGGTTATGTAAGCGTGGGTGTGGTGCTTTGGGGACCTTTATGCATATTTTGTGGGAGTGCCCGGAGATAGAGGGGTTCTGGCGTGGTGTACATGAGGTGCTGCGTCTGGTTACGCATGTGACGCTGTTGCCTGAAGCGAGGAGATGCCTGTTGAATGTGTGGGAACCGACTGATTACTCAGCGCCGCAGACGTGGTGGGTGACTCTGGGATATATGGTAGCCAAGCGTGATATTGCTCAACTGTGGGGATCCCAGAGGCCCCCGACGGTCTCGGCCTGGAAAGAACACATGGACTGGTGCATGTTTCGCGAAAAAGTGGTGTATGTGGCGAGGGGTAAGCCTGGGACATGGGTGAAAGTATGGGGCCCCTGGAACGCCTACCGCGGGGGTATCTGTGCACCACCGTTGCTGCCTGATACCTCGCCAGCCCCATCCCCCTAGCCGACTCGTTCCCCTGCTGCCGGGCATTGGGTTCCCCCAGTCTTCGCTCTGCTCTCTTCCCCCTCTCTAGACTTCTATGGATAGTTGGGATCCCCCCTCTAGGGGAGCACATGCTGCTATTTTCGATTGTGGGTTGCCTTGTGGGTGTGGTTTTCTTGTTGTTCTTAATTTAAAATGAAACCGCATAATGGGGCCTGGATGATGTGGTTTTTCGACATTGTTATCTATTGAGAAGCGATCCTCCTGTAATGCCACGTGTTCCATGTATATATGTCGTGTGTTCCTACTATTGCTAGCGGCCGGCCGGAAGGTTGTGGGCCCATACTTGTATACTTTTAAGACTTGTAATAAACGGTTTCAAAAAAAAAAAAAAAAAAAAGAAGACAATGTGTACAACTGAACGTCCCTATTAAAAAAATTAACATAAAGAAAATCCCCGTAGTCACTATCAACGTCATCATCCGTCCATTCCTTGTCAAGGCATTCCTCCTCTACGGAAGCTGAATGATCAGACAGGGAGTAAAATGTATCTCCCCCCTCTAAATCTCTTAGGTTTCCATTGTGCAGAGGCTGAGCAGCACATTGTGTTTCAAAATCAGTAATAGGATTCGTTTTAGAGGAGAGCTCAGCCATGGTTTGCAAAAGAGCCCCATCAGCAGCATTTGGTGAGTTCAGGACCACAGTTCCCACAATTCCACTGAGTGGAGTTGAAGGTGCTGATAGTCCTTTTGTTATTGGGGGCAGGCTGGGGAAGTTTATTAACTTTCAAAACATTCTCTCCCCCCTCGGAACTGATTGCCTCAGCAGATGTGACCCCCGCACTGGAGAGGATTGAGTCAAAAGAAGAAGTATCGTCTATCTTTCCACTTGACCCACTTTCCAACAGATTCACAGATAGCGATTGAGATGCAGGCTCCGAGGTCAGCTGTCCGCGTTTGTTCTTCGGCGGAAGATGGGGAGTTTTCCCTTTGGTAATCTGAGTTTTGAAGAGCGCAGGAATCGAGAGTCTTGGTTTAACCGCTTGGGTACTGGCTGCATCAATAGCGGTCGCAGCGGGTGTAGGGGCACTGTCATGGAGAATTGGGGACTCACCTCCTACGCCTGTCGACTTCATGACCCCCGCCGCTCGAGCAGAGCTACTAGCTGCTGCTGCCATTGCAAAGCTCTTGGAAGCTTTCGCAGGCATCACGCTGCTACGAGAGCCAGGCAGTGGAACGTGGCGGTGATGAAAACGAAGAGCGGAGAGGCTGACACGGAGACAAAGCAGTTTGCTCAACAGGCGTCTCTGAAGCAGGGGCAAACCCCACAGCATAATCCAAGAGTCCAGCGAGTGCCAGCAAAACAAAAACGGAAGGGTAGGTAATATATCACTGTTAGTTTCTCCTTTTCTTTCTCTATGCCTCGGATCACGGGAGCTGCAAAGCAATCATTAAGTGAGATAAAGAGCCAGGAGGGAGTGTTTAGCCAGCTTAATCAGCCGAGTGACCGGCCGCCATCTTTGCCCCTAGATCTCCTTGGTAAACTCTGCACTCTCCCTGGAAGAATAAAGTGATTGTCTTCTTGACCCTCTTCTTCTTCTTCCTGCTGGGGACCTGAGTTGTTCAGGGGTGGATCATTGTGATCCTCCTGTCCAGGGTTTGAGTCTAGATCATAGGAGGTGTCCCCTCCTGACCTATCTTCTTCCCCTGTACCACCCACACTATCCTGCTCATCTGACCCAGGAGTCTTCCTAATGTCATCCAGCAGTAATGCATCAATGAGACATTGAGTGTTGGCATTTCTCCCTGTCTTCAGCTTCCTAGATACACACATGGCGAATGCATGTCTATACTTCGCATACCATTACTTCACACAATTTTAGAATTACGTTTTTACTTAGCATAAACCATTACTTCGCAAGTTTTAACTGCGCATGCATTTATAATGCAAACGGTTAGAAATGTACTTTAAATGCTTTTATTCCGCATTCTATTACTACGAATAGCACTACTAGGTTTTTTTCCTGTAATGGTTTATGCTAACTAAAAGAATCGCACTAAAATCTCACCCTCACACATTACACTACCCTACACTACTCAAACACCACTACACTATCCTAAACCCTAATACACTACCCCTACACGACCTTCCCCCTTCCCCCTGCCTGGACCCTACACTCTAACACTACACTTCACGACCCCCCGACACTACCCTAAAACACTACCCTACACTACACAAACACCACACCACTACCCTAAACCCTAATTCACCATAAACTATCAACACTACCCAAACCCTCACACACTACACTACCCTACACTACTCAAACACCAGTACACTACCCTAAATCCTAATACACTACCCCCTACATGACCTTCCCCCTTCCTGGACCCTTCACCCTAACACTACACTTCACCACCCCCGACACTACCCTAAACCCTAAAACACTACCCTACACTACACAAACACTACACCACTACCCTAAACCCTAATTCACTACCCCCTGCACACCCCTCCTCCTTCCCCCATTCCGCACCCTTGACTCAAACACTACCCTGCACGCCCCAACACTACCCTGAACCCTAAAACACTACCCTACACTACACAAACACAACACTACCCTAAACCCTGAAACACTACCCCCTGCACATCCCTCCCTTGACCCACAGTCCTGTCCCTACTCCCAAAGACTACCCTTCTCGACCCCCATCACTATCCTAAACCCAAATTACACTACACAAACACAACCCTTAAACCTTAAACACAACCCCCCTGCACGACCCTAAAAAATACACTGCCCCACTTACCTCTCTCCCATTGTGGTCCCTCACTTCACCTTCACTCATGGATCCACTCTTCTCCTTCTTCAAGTGTCTTAAGAGCAGCACGTCGTTGTTTGGTAACGGAAGCGCCTCCTTTTCCAAACAATGATGTGGATAGTCTGCAAAGTATTTCACTTTGCGAAGTAACGATAATTGCGTAGTAACAGCATGCTAGGTAAAAGCATGCATACTAAAAGTTACTGCAAACTAAAAATTGCGCAGTAAAAGTAAAACGTAGAAATGCCCACGAAGTAGATTACCCACATGGCTTTTAATTCAGTGAATGTAAAGCCTTCATATTTAGTAGGCAGGATGCCACAAGTGGCATTCCCATTAGAAGACATAACTAAGTGTGGTGTGTGGTGTGGTGTAGGCACCAACCTAACCTAGTGGGAACTAAACTCTCTTGGGTTGTAGAAAGGGTGTGCTAGACACTTGACTTACCCAACCCAAAGTTCAGTAGAACTTACTATCTTAAGCTAGTATTATATGTTCCTAGATACTAGTGTTTTTTCAGTTAATCAATACAAAAGATTTTTCTGGTAAAACAATGCAGGCTTGTATCCCAACGGATGCACACCAATGTGAGAAGGTGGCCTGGTATATGCTGTCCACTAATTAAAGTGGGAACCTTGCACCAGTCCAAACAACCCTTAGGGTGATTAGGTTAAAGATAACCTTTATAGAAAGCTGTCCTAGAGGTAGCTATGGAGAGCAGCCTTCAGGCTAAGTCTTGAAGGAATGTTAAGCAGCTTGTTTCACTGGGTGCAACCTTATAGTATTGGTTAAATGAAAGGGAATCCACACAGTAGTATAAAAATATGTATTTATTATCTATAACACTCTCTAGTATCCTCTACATGAGGATAGAACACAAATCAAATAATACAGTTGCAAAGAAACAAACGTAAGTAGCACAATACACAGTGGGCTACAGTGGGCTCCCGGGGGAGACCAAACCATATACTAAATAAGTGGTATAAGAACCACGACTCGGGACTAAACATAGTCTAGAAGGTGTAGAATCACTGGGACCCCAAGGAACCACCCAAGGTGAGTAAGTAGGGACCCCAAGGAGGACGGATGCAGAGTGAGAACACAACCACGTGCTCCGTACGATTCAATGGGAAAGTCGCGGTTGGAAAATTATAGATTAAGGACCCTTCTCAACAGATTACGAAGACAACCCTTGGAATTTAAGAGTTTGGAGAGCCACCCCGCAAGTGGATACCTTTGTACCAGAGTTACCTATCCCAGAGGAGGTGGGTGCATAGGCAGGAAATGGCGTCGGAAACCCTTGTCGTTCTCTATGGACGTCGACAAAGAATTGCTGCTGCTGGAAGTAAGAAAAGTGTCCGGTGGAATCCAAACATGGATTTTAGATGAGAAGAACCTGAAAGCAGAGGGGACAGAGTCTGGGTCACTTGGGAGTGACCAGGGGCTCGGTAGATGAATGCCCACCGATGTCGGGTGCTTCAGGTGTGATGATGGTGATCTTGACTCTTCAGCTGCGAGGACCAGGAGATGTCTAGGATGACCAGGAGCTGAAGGTGAGCTGTCCCACAATGGATGTCGAGTGCTGACTTCCGGTATGAATGCGAGTACACACTATGTGAGGAATCGAGTCGGGCTTCAGCCGCTGCTACACAATGCATGATCGATCGCCCTGGAGCAAACCTTTTAGCCGTCACACAATTAACTTGAGACAGGCAAGCTCCGACGCTTTTGAGCCGCCATAGAAGACGAGCGCCCGCACTCCGGCTGAGTTAGTTCAAAAGATTTTCGCCTGGAGCTACAAGAATTTAGAACTGTACTCTTCAAATACGCTTGTGATATTGCCAGTCCTCCGTACAACACTTTTCCACCCTGATGAAGACCTTCGACAATAAGTGCCACGCAGAAGGTTGAAACGCGTTGGTTCTTTGATGAGGCAAGCCTTAAAGAATCAAGGAAACAAAACGACGTCAAGTCCCCAACACTACTTGCTAAACATTTAAAATAGTGTCGCAAACCTAGTTTCCTAAAGTCTGTAGGCTACCTCCCTTTGGCACTCCAAAAGACTATCACTTTGTGAGGACCAGAAGAATAGAAGTCCCTGGAACTTTATGTGAACAGCGTAGGACCTTCCCTATATGTACAACACTCTACATACTGTTGTCTGAAAAAAGTATAATACAGAATTGTTGTTGTCTTTTATGTGGGTATTGTCAAAGTATATGATTGTTTATCTGTTTATCTGATTTCTGTTAAGCTTTCCTAAGTATTTCTGCTTTTGTTTTAGTAATAGCCGCACAGAATCAACAGGTCTTGATGAAAAAATATTAAATGTAGTATTTGTATATTACATGCACTTAGTGGAAAATAAAAATCCACTTCAAAAAAGTTGAAAAGCTTATTTATGGTGACAGAGGTAATATGTTTTGCTAACAGAGGTCGGTGTCCGGCAGGAGCACCAACCAGCCTTGGCAGCGGCAAGCAACGAAGATGGTCAAATTCGGTGTCGATCTGGCCCAGCAAGGACCAGGAGACTCACCACAGCAAGGGGAGTCAGGGCAGGCCTGGAGCAACCAGGGGAGCCCAAATAAAGCAAAGTTGACCCTCAAGTGGACCCACAGGCCGAAGGCACAAGAGTCGCGAGGGGACCTCAGGTGGTTTCACAGGATACCAGCTAGCAGGGCGTAGAGTGCAAGGATGCCAAAGTCCTTCTCAGAAAAGATGCACTGGGGTCAGGGCTACAAATGGCCCAATGCACAGAATTGTTGCATGACAACAAGCATGTGCAGCTGCAAATAAACGCAGTGCACAGGGGTACAAGTTATGTGGTCCCCATGAGATATATCTGCCTCAAACTCGGTAAGAGGGCAGATCAACCTAGGAGACCTTCAAAAACCTACCTCCTGTGTTACTGGAGCCTTCAGAGTCTACAGGAGCTCAGGACCAGTAAACCAGTCGGATGCATTACCGTGTCTGCGTTTGTAGGGGCGTGACTCCTCCACTCCAAGGGAGATTCTTCTGTTGTCTTGGAGGTCCACAGGGTCCTGCATGGAGCCTGTATGGATCAAGGAACTGGCGAGACTGAGGACGGCAAGGGAAGACGAAGTCTGACTGACTGACTGACTGAAACATTTATAAAGCGCACTTATGCCGTGGCGTCTTGGCGCTAGGGGGATTAAAACACACAATGCGAAATCCTAGGGTCTTGGAAAAAGCCAGGTCTTTATCTTTTTACTGAAGAGAACCCTGTTAGGTTCCAGCCTAACTGTTTCCGGAAGAGAGTTCCACAAAATAGAGGCTTGATAAGAAAAACCAGCTCCTCCCCATCTAGCTCTTTTGAATCTGGGAACACAAACCAGCCCTGTGTTAGCAGACCTAAGCTTACGTACGGGTTGGTACATGGGAAACAGCGAATGAATATCCAAAGGTCCACCTCCGTAGATTGCTTTGTGCACCAGGCAAAGAGCTTTGAATCTTACCCTCTGGCCCACTGGAAGCCAGTGCAGTTCTTTAATTTCTGCCGAGGTCGGATGATGTTTGGGCAGATCATAGAGTATTCGCGCTGCCGCATTCTGGAGGGATTGGAGTTTTTTAATCTGTCCCTTACCTATACCAAGATAGAGCGCATTACAATAATCAATTTTAGAAAGGACAAGGGCTCCTACCACCGTTTTCCGGAGAGACATTGGGATAAAAGGTAGAATCTTCCGTAAGATTTTCAATGTAAAGAAACAGGCTGAAGTGACTTGATTAACTTGAGAGGCGTATTTTAGATCTTTATCCAATACCACTCCCAGGTTCCTTGCCCTAGTTACAGGGACTGGACAGGAGCCTGCCTCAGGGGGCCACCAAGTTTGGCTCCAGATGGAGGGAAGTTGGCCAAACTCTATAACCTCGGTCTTATCAGTATTTATCTTCAGGAAGTTCCTGGTCATCCACGCCATTTTGATCAGTAAGACAGTTCCGGAACCTCTCAGCTGTTTGCCCGACACTCTGAGACAGGGAGACCACTAATTGAGTGTCATCGGCATAAGACACCAGCATTAAGCCATGTTCAGTGATTACCTGTGCCAGAGGTCTAACATACAGATTAAAAAGAGTAGGAGACAGTGCAGAGCCCTGCGGGACTCCACACAGAAGATGGAATAATCCAGATTGTACACCATTCCAGTGAATCTGTTGCTCACGCGATGTTAAAAAGGAGGTGAGTAGGGTTAAGGCAATATCTACAATGCCCACATCCTTCAGCCGCTGCACCAGCACCGAATGGTTCACAGTATCGGAGGCCGCGGTCAGATCTAGCAGGATAAGTGTGGCTCTACCTCCCCCATCCATCACCTTCCGAATCTGTTCAGTGGCCATGAGCAATGCAGATTCAGTGGAATGAGACGAACGGAAACCATGCTGTGTGGGATCCAACAAGTTGTTCCTATCCAGATAATCCGTTAGTTGTAAATTCACAGCTTTTTCCAAGATCTTAGAAGGTAATGGAAGACAAGAGATTGTCCGATAGTGTTTTACGTCCAAAGGATCTAGGGAGGGTTTCTTCAGAATAGGCCCAATACAGGCCTTTTTCCACGGCGTGGGAAAAACCCCAGAAGCAATTACGGCATTCATAAGCGGTGTCAGAGAAGAGCTAATCTTGTGAGGTAGTAGATGTAAAATGTAAGGCGGACATGGGTCCAATGGGGAACCAGACTTCGTTTGGAGCAACAGATTGGCCACTTGGTCCTCTTCCAAGGTCGCAAAGTGGGACAGCCTATGTGGAAAATCCCGATAATTCGGGGATGCTGCCGGAATGTGTTGTTGAACACCTGCGCTAGTCAGTAGTGTGTTGTATACCATCTGTACTTTATTCTGAAAGAACAGAGACAGTTGTTCTACAAAACTTTGATCTGACTGAAACCTCTCATCGCCCGGACCTTTAGCTAGCTCTGCTACTGTCTTAAACAGCTCCTTAGAGGAGCTAGTAGCCTCCATGATCTTTGTGGTGTAATAGACTGATTTCGCTCATTTTATCGCTGCCTTATAATCTTCCAGTATACTATTATACCCTTTCTTATGCTCCGTACTATAATCAGATCTCCAGATTCGCTACTTACGTCTACACATTATTTTTATTTGCCGCAGCTCCAGCGTGTACCAGGGTGAAGTAACCCTTTTATTGTGGGAAGATTTAGTGACTTCCGGAGCATGCAAATTAACAGCTGATCTCAGCCATTCTTCAAAATTATAGGCTGAGATGTTGATATCAGACGTCACCTTAGGTGGCTCAGTCTCCAAGGTAGTAAGCAACTCATTCTTCTTAATTGCTTTCCAGGGACGGTACTTGGATATCTCTAACCTTTGACTACGGCATCTCGTTGCTGATGGGAGCTTTATACTAAAATGGATTGTGGAGTGGTCAGACCACAGAGTGGGTAGAACACTCTCGACTTGGAGCTGCTCGTAATTGGTAAAAATGCCGTCCAGTATGTGTCCGGCTATATGTGTAGGCTCTTCTACTAGTTGTTTCAGGCCGTAACTTGCCAGATTATCCAGCAAATTGGATGTATCAGAGTTGTTGTTGGCCTCTAAATGAAAGTTAAAATCACCCAGAATAGTGAAAGTGGGAGAATCCAAACAGGATTCTAAAAATGCCTGGAGAGCACTTATAAATGGGGGTCTTGCCACCGGTGGTCGATATATTAGTAGCCCATTAAAAAGTTCCAGATTTTTATACTTAATAACAAAGGTTAAAGCCTCTGCCTCTACCGAGAGCTGGGGCAGCATTCGAACAGTGAGACAGGATCGATATATAATAGCGATCCCTCCACCTTTGGTATCAGTCCTGTCTACGTGAACCACTGAGTAGTCAGCAGGTACCGCAACATTCCAGTCGTGGTCAGAGATCTCGCTGGCACAAGTTTCCGTAAGGAACACCAAGTCCGGACTAGCTGTGTGAATCAGGTATTCTAGTTCATATTTATGTTTTCCCATAGATCTGATGTTTACTAAAATACCCTTAATGGACTTGCCGCTAGGAAATGAGGAATGGGTATTATGAGCTAGGAGATCATGGGGAAGTAAGTCCGGATGGGTGTTCTGTCCTTGCAAACCACTCCCCACACCGTGATTATAATGCATATATCCCCGGTGTCCCTCTGTATTTACATCTTCATACCGCTGAAGGCATCTATCCGGGTAGTCAAGAAGTTTCAAGGGACAAAGCCCACACCCATTTAGTCTACAGGTATCACTAAGTACCATTTTTACAGGGGGAATGCACTCACCAGTGTTGAGGGCGAGCAGCTCACTCCTGCTGTATTGTATTACAAAAGATGTAGGGTTTCTGGCGCTGGGCAACTTTCAGGCACTGACGGGCGCAGACAGGCTTGCCTTTGGCGTGCCGTCGGCACACCCGCTGTACGCGTCCGCTGCGCGGCCGGTAGTCCAGCGTCCTAAGTAGCATCTCCCAGTGTCATCAGAATCAGGGGGGAGGGGTCAGGAGCAACCAGTGCCGGTGGGATAGAAAATGCGGCAGAAAATAGATCGGCACCAAAGGAGCCGTGCGTGGGGTGAGCCTCGTTTTTATAATGCCTCAACCGATTTTAAAATGGCAAGCAATCTAAATTATAATTAAAAATTAAAAAGAGCAACCTTGCCAACAAGCGACGCGCAGTTTGTTTAATCCGCTGCGCGGCCGGGCGTCCAGCGTCCTAAGTAGCGTCTCCCAGTGTCGTCAGAATCAGGGGGAAGGGGTCAGGAGCAACCAGTGCCGGTGGGATAGAAAATGCGGCAGAAAATAGATCGGCACCAGAGGAGCCGTGCGTGGGGTGAGCCTCGTTTTTATAATGCCTCAACCGATTTTAAAATGTCAAGCAATCTAAATTATAATTAAAAATTAAAAAGAGCAACCTTGCCAACAAGCGACGCGCAGTTTCTTTAGTCTGTTGCACGGCCGGGCGTCCAGCGTCCTAAGTAGCGTCTCCCAGTGTTGTCAGAATCAGGGGGGAGGGGTCAGGAGCAACCAGTGCCGGTGGGATAGAAAATGCGTCAGAAAGTAGATCGGCACCAAAGGAGCCATGCGTGGGGTGAGCCTCGTTTTTATAATGCCTCAACCAATTTTAAAATGTCAAGCAATCTAAAGTATAATTAAAAATTAAAAAGAGCAACCTTGCCAACAAGCGACACGCAGTTTGTTTAATCCGCTGCGCGGCCGGGCATCCAGCGTCCTAAGTAGCGTCTCCCAGTGTTGTCAGAATCAGGGGGGAGGAGTCAGGAGCAACCAGTGCCGGTGGGATAGAAAATGCGGCAGAAAGTAGATCGGCACCAAAGGAGCCGTGCGTGGGGTGAGCCTCGTTTTTATAATGCCTCAACCGATTTTGAAAATGTCAAGCAATCTAAATTATAATTAAAAATTAAAAAGAGCAACCTTGCCAACAAGCGATGCGCAGTTTGTTTAAGTCGAGCCAAAGGGAGGTCCAGTGAATTACAGTGTGTCCAGACGGTCGAAGTGTAGAGGTATCTTCTTGCAGAATCTTGTCCACGTAAAATCTAATGTCCTATAGCCAGGTAACCCATTTTATACCCACGGGAGAGGGTTGGACAGATTCTAGGGACCCTCCTCTGGGAGGGACAGGACAGGGGGAAGGCTACTCCCATGTCCTTTGTCCAGTTTTGCGCCGGAGCAGGAGCAAATGGCTCCCAGAACTGGTTTGAGCTGGACTATTCACAGGGACACCAAATGTGTCAGCCCATGATCGTCCTCTGGGGTACCTATGCCCTGGGTATAGGTGTACCATATACTAGGGACTGACAGTATCCCAGTATCCAATCTGGAGTTGTACCAAAGTACATACATATCAATTTAAAGGAGAAAGCAGATAGGCTAGGGGCCTGAATAGCAGGATCCCAGCCAGCCTAGTCAAAACAGTGGGTGCAAAAAGCAAAAAGTGGGGGTAACCATAAGAAACAGATCCTACCTTCCTACACAACCCCCACAAACGAAAGGAGATGAGACTAACCTTGCCCAGTTGAGCCTTCATGTTCTAAGTGGAAATATCTGGAGAGTACATCTGCATTGGCATGGTTACCTCCAGGTCTATGTTCCACTGTATAGTCCATCCCCTGTAGTGTTAGGTTTGAAAATCCCGTTCCTTCAATGCACTCATTTCATGCTATATTAGGTTAGCAGTGTGTGACTAAATAGACACCATATGTATTCAATGTTATGCAACCCTACTTTGCCACACAGACATTCACACACCTTTCGTATGTGATACACACAAGACCATTCACACCACCATGCATGGTACCAACACATTACAACATTCACAAAAAGGGACAAGGTACACCCTGCTAGAGAAAGAGAGAAAAGACAAATATTACTGCACAAATATCTATCCCTCAAGCATACACACATACAGGTTGGATTTGGCATGAGGGTGAGTATATACAATTTTATTAACAAGAGATTTCACAAAAAAGAAATGCACTGTTAATACTTGAAAGGACAAGTAATTGAACCATTGACTCACAGCTCGTAAGCTGTAATGCCACAACAAGGCACCAACCTCTTTACAGCCCATTCATACACCTTTTATATGTCTGACACATACAAAACCATTCACACCGCCAGCCATGGGCCCATCACATTACAAACACTCACATCAGCAGACAGCGCCATTCAAGGGCCCATCACTTTCACACGCCCACATGCCTTACACAGCAACCACGCTGGTTGACGGATTGCGTGGACTGGTGTTTGGCTACCAGTGTGTGTAGTGAACAGCAGCAAGTCACTACTCACACACCTTCAGCCAAGCACCTGTCTACGCACACCGCCAGCCAAGTGCCAGTTCACGCACACCGCCAGTCAAGCGCCAGTCCATTCACACCGCCAGCCAAATGCCAGTTCACACACACCGCCAGCCAAGTGCCAGTTCACGCATTCCGCCAGCCAAGGACCAGTCCATTCACACCGCCATCACATTTAGGGTTTTTTATACAAAAAAGAAAACACAAAGAAATTGCAAATCTACTAACACAAAATCTGAAACGAAATACGTTGCACTAATGCCAACCTTGAAACTGAACAAAAAATATAAAACAATACAGACCAGGGAGTTCACTTTAGCACTCATGGATGCTCCCCAAAAATCTTTTGCGTGTGGTACATTCTAAAACAAGTAGGCACATACAGCGCAGGATTAGGACACTCAGGGCAGTACATACAAGTATCCTTCCGCGTACCTCTTCGCCAACAGACTCTACATCTTCTACTGACAAAGTCTTTTGAGGGCGTGGGAGGGATGTGATCAAGAAAGTGGTGAACTTTCAATCGAGCCACATCCTCCACCACTCCAGCTCTAGGATCATTTGCCTGTTCCACTACAACACTTCTGCCTATCACAAACTCCTGAAACTTAACAAAAGTTGTCATTGACTCAGAACAACAATCCTTAAATGCAACAAAATCATTAAAGTTTGCCAAGTGGAAAAGATGGATAGTCAACTTCTTACACCAATTGTAAGCCTTCCGAAGAGCAGTGTAAGGTTCCAACGTCTGATCTACTCTATCAACACCACCTATATGCCTATTATAGTCTAAAATGCACTCTGACCCCAAACAGTGACAGGTGAAGTGCTTTCATCATGAATGGTAGTCAGCATGTAGACATCTCTAATGTCTGCAGACTTCACAGCTAGAAGTTACTTACTACTCAATGCACTGCACTGTCCCCGCTCAAGCTTTTGACAAACAAGTTTTTTTGGGAAACCTTTGCGGTTAGAGCGGATTGTGCCACAAGCAACAGTGTCCACTTAGGCCAATTCCCTGAACAACTGCACACCAGTGTAGACGTTATCTACATATAAATGGTGACCTTTGTTAAAATGTCCTCTACCAAGTTTCCACACAATTTTCTCACGGACTCCAAAAGTGGATGGATAACCAGAAGGGTCAATCCTGGAATCCCTACCGGTGTACACCCTGAAATTGGAGACATATCCAGTCCTACTGTCACACAGCATATACATCTTAATTCCATAGCGTGCCCTATTGCTAGGAATGTCCTGCCTAAAAACCAAGTGGCTCTTGAACAAGACCAAAGACTCATCCACAGCTATTTCTTTCCATGGAGCATATATCTCAGAAAATCGATCTACAAAGTGATCAATGACAGGCTGAATCTTAAAAAGACGGTCCCAACGAGGGTGATCTCGTGGCAACGCTAAACCATTATCGACAAAATACAGCATGTGAAGCAGAAGCAGAAGCAAATACCGATCATGACTCATGATTGCTGGAAATATAGCTGTTGCCATCAAGGGACTAGTAGACCAATATGAAGACATCAATGGCTTCCTTAGCAAGCCCATCAAAAAAGTTAAACCCAAGAACTTTTTCATGTCTTCCAGATTTGTGGGAGTCCACCGGGTAGCTCTAGAGTGGGGCCCTCAGGCTGGCACTGTTGTCCCCTCAAATACTTTTCAGCATACAAATTAGACTGCTAACCAATCTCTGCCAAAAAAACATCGTCCATAAACAACAGAAAAAAATGTATAGGCAAAAAGGTTTTCAGTATCCCCTCTACACCGTGGAACACCAGTAAAGTCTGGCAATGCCGGCTGCACCTTGCCTGGGGCAACCCAGAGGTCAGCACTTCCAATGGGAAGCCCTGACGCCCCAGGCTGCAACCCAGATGCTCTTGCTGCACTATGGGCACATCAATGTCCTCCTTTAAGTTAGGCACTTCATCTGCACTAAGAGAGGCTTCATCATCCGATAATTCCTTGTGGACAGAAAACTCACTGCCAGAATGTTCCTCTCCCTCCTCTCCTCAGATACAGAGTCAGTCTCTGAACCACAGTGAGAGGAAGACTCAAAAAGCATACCAACAATCTGCTGAGCATAATCCTGCGGCTTGCCATAATTCTTACAAAGAAAGGAGACTTCACAGACAAGTCAACAACAACCAACACTGTGCAAAATAAGCAATAAACAAAGTGTGGCTTTGTCACAAAGATCTATATACCATATACTGAAAAACAATATAACTCACTTCCCAAAGATCGCTACACTCACCAGCACCTACTCTGCAGAGACATAGCAAAAAGCAACAATATCACAATAGAAAGAAACAAAAAGGCAATTACTCACAAGACAACAAAATACACATCGAGCACAAATGCAAAAAGATTTTGACACTCAAAAAACAGAAGCCAAACATACTGCTATTATTACACCATTTGCAAAAAACACAATCATGCAGGGAAATGAAACTCATTTAGAGTAAATGGTACAAAAAAATATCTCATAGCAAACACATGCAACTACACAAACTGCAGAACCTACAGTTACGGAACCCCAACCTGGAACATGAGTCTGAAGAGCAAAAGCCTTGAACTAGAATAAAAAGGAGAAATAAAACATTACAATTGCAATTCACAAGAAATAAAACAATTGACATTATACCACGCTATGTCACTACCTAAATGGTCAATCTGCCAGATGAGCCTTCAAATAGGGCCAAGAAAAATGGGTGGTGATCTTGCCCAAGGTATCTGGTGGAGTTTTCTGCCAGGCCGATCTGTCCCCAGGTGGGGCAGAAAACAGCAGACAGAAATTTGCCTCCTGCAAAAGAAATAGATCCCTGGTACCTAATAGGATTTTCTCCCCCCTTCTCGCTGCAGAAAGGCCAAAAAAAAGACTATCTGCCTCCGGGGGGGAGGGTTGGAGGGGGGCAGAAAAAACATAACCTTAATTTGACCCCCTTGGAAGCGACCCTTTCCCAAGGGGTCGCTTCCATCTGCAATAAAAAAAATCCCTGGTGCCTAGTGGGATTTTCTGCCTCCCCTAGGGCAGAAAGGCCAAAAAAAGGGCCGATGTTTCCCCAGGAAGGGCAGAAAAAACATTCAGTCAATTTTACCCCCTTGTAAGCGACCCTTGCCCAAGGGGTCGCTTCCATTACTCAAAAAACGAAATCCCTGGTGCCTAGTGGGATAAAAATGGGCTGATCTGCCCCCCGGGGGTGGGGAGCAGGAAAAACATGCACTTAATTTCACCCCTTTGGAAGCGACCCTTGCCCACGGGGTCGCTTCCATTTCAATAAAATAAATCCCTGGTGCCTAGTGGGGGCATTTCTATTGCATGATTGCGACGCTGTGCACAATTGTGCAGCATAAATGTCCTGCAAAGAGACATCAGGGGAGAGGAAACCCTCTTTGCTCTCCCCAATGCCTCGATGCACAAAGAAACCCCCCTCCCCGGAGCAGGAAACACCTACTTGCTCTTGTGGACGCCTGGAAGCAAATGACTTCCAGCGCGTCTGGGTCTTCCTGAGGACGTCGGCGTGCGCTGTGCACGCTGACATCATGGGAATGCTACGGAGGGTCAGTGGTGGCAGCGGAAAGTCTTCCGCTGCTATCCCTGTTTGTGGGGAGTTGATGGCTGCCCATGGGTGGGTGCCATGACGGAACCGTTCAGTCATGAGCACAAAAAGGGTTACAAAAAAAAGTTTCTAAACTTTATGATTACCAATGCTTATTTGCACTTTGAACTAAAAATCTGGGAGCTATATTCCACTTTGAAAACTATATCTCTGAAACCCTCTGGTGGATTTTGCTCATCTTGCTGTCTAAAAAAATCATAGAAATATAGCCTATTTTGATACCAAAGAAACAGAACCTATTTTTATATCAGATTTATTTTGTGTTATGTGACTTATTTTGCTGTTTGGTATGTATAAATGTTTTACACTAGTTCCTTTGTTTAAGTCTTGATGCTTAAAGCTGCAGCTACCCAGGTTTGAGCTAGTGGTTTTACAAATGAGCCTGACTGGACCCAAGACAGTTTTGTGAGCGTGTTACTCAGTGAGGTCACATAACCACACCATATAACACACTACACTCCTCAAAGTCATTACTCATGAACAAAAGCTGCTGAACTTAGAGGTGAGGCTGGATTTTTAACTCTCCAGTCTGCATTTTTGATTGTACCATGGGGACATAGGGAATATTTGGACTTATACATCTCTGGTACTGCATGTTGTGCACTGGGGTCTTCGGTGTTATGACTCATACTTGCATCGCCCCATCTTGTGGCATGACATTATGTACTTGAGCAGCAAACTGCACTCTGTCAGGATTTGATCTGTATATTCTATTCCAGTGGCCGACCGTATTACAGCTGTGCAAGGGGTAACCTTCTTCAAAGGACTAATATTCGAACCACCCACATTTCCTCTGCCTCTCCCCTGCAGGACTGCATTCTCTCATTTTACAAACTGAATAGTGAATTCATTACATGCTCACAATCACACCAAGTGCAGGACCAAGACCCAAATCCATTATCACTGAACCTCTTGGATCACCATTCTGTGCCAACAGCGTTATGATATACCGTTCCTTTTTTTGCATCTTGAGTATCACTGCAGTATTTTGCATACAGAAGGATCTCATTGAGAAACTTTGCCAACAAATCGTATTATGTTGTATCTGAGCGCTAATTTCCGGGCGCAAACCAGGAACAAAATTCAAAACAAATCTGTTCAAATTCTCATGAATTGGATCTTTAGTTTCATTATGCTCCCTGTAAACCTGTATCAAGGTGGCATGTGCCTGTTAATAAAGAATAGTCAAAAATACGTAGTCAGGCAAGTACTAAGACCTAGGCCCAAGGTTGCTGATTCAGTGGCGTAGCTAGACCTATTGCTACCTGGGGCGGTCCCTGAGTTTGCTGGCCAGTGCAGGTAAGAGCGGGGTCGTGTTGGCAGACAGACGATTTGTTCTGGGGAAGGGGGGGGGGGGGTGGCGTTAGAAAGATGACTTGCTCACCTCTGCCGCCCCCAATAAGAGTGCGGCCCAGGGCGGACCGGACATCCCACCCCCCCTAGCTAAGCCACTGTGCTGATTGATAGGTCACAAGTAGGGTGGCAGATAGCCGGCAGAGAAACGCATGAACAGGAAACCTTAAATCAATCCCACAGATAGGCGCAGCAACACTAGAATGACCACGGGAGATTGACCCCACTAGAGCACACAAGGCCAGAGGGAGTATGCGCGCTCCTAAAACAACATACAGTCAGATGCCACATGAGTTAAGAAAATACATCCAATCAGGACACAGCACACGCAGTCATCTCATGCTCCCCATGCCGAACATGTGGACCCGTTACCCACTGGCCATATTGTGATCACGGAACGTCGAGGCCCACCTCTATTTGCTATTAACAATTAATTTAGGACTCCAAAGGCAGCAACTTACATTCCTCACCCTACATGGATCATCGGAAACCTTTTATTCCGTGTGGTGAACTGTGTAAAAGGAGACCACAGACCGACTGTCAATTGAGACAGTCCTCAGACCCTGTGTCTGTAACTGTTCCCCTGGCCACTATGTTTAATTAAACAAACTGTTACTGTTTTGCCAAACGCCTCTTGTTTTTTTCAAGGTATTTTGTGTTCAAGTAACATTTTGGCAAGCCAGCCAGAGCTGATTGGTACTGCAGCCAAAGGAAGGAGACCCCACCCGGATGGATTAACATTTGCGCATCAAGAAAGGTGAGCAGAAACCGTAATTGATTGGAACTTCTACTGAATCCACTGAGCAGAGGTTTGTCCTGAAGCATCTGCCACAGAGGATAAGAGGCTACATCAGAACCTAAAGTAAAGCATTTGGTGTATGGTAAACTAGGGAGAAACATAAAAAGATAACCTAAGCACCCTGCCACTGACAGAATCTGGCATATTACTTATTTTATATGTCCTAGCTGAGTAGTCATAAGGCGGCCTTGGAAGCGATCCAGCGGAAGTCACCTTTTTTCGCTAGTCAGCACGCTAGGAAAGATGAATATTTATTGTATAGCCCTTGATAACTCCCAGGAAGCTGTTTTTGTGATAGAGCTATTCTGATTGGGCGAAGTTAACACCAAACCCTTATTTTTATAATTTGAAAAGGTTTTTTCAGTGCCACTGGTTTCTTTACACTGTTTGTATTTGAAAGGAGTGAGAGGTGAGAGGTGTTGATCGCAGTGGATCGCACGGCGTAACGCAGACGGTATAATTTTGCTGTTGGTGGTGACACAGACGTTAGGCTTTTTGAAGATTTTTTACAAATTATTTTGTTCCTTTACACAAAAAGAACAACAAATATACATAGTAAACCCTATGTATCAGGCAAGTACATCTCAGTGTCATATAACACAATGCATTACATTACACATTAGCATTCCTCCACATTACGCACAGTAAAAAATAAAATACACACAGATATCAATGTCCAGAGTACCTTCATTAATTTCTACAACAGGTGGATCCTTATCATGTGAAGCTAATAGGTAAGTCAAGAGTGGGGCCCAGATGTTTTTTGGCCTAGATGGCATAGGCAGTTCTTCAGTGTAGTATTGTAGCTGATCTTTGCAATAAATAAGGTCTTCTAGCCATTGTTGCTGTCGTGGAACATTTTTACTATTCCAATATTGAGCAACCTTCCGTTTTGCCAAGAGCAACGCAATCAGTACCTGCCTCCTATTCTGCAGCTGCAGGGGTCCTGCAAATCCTAATAGGCACAGTTGTGGCGTACAAGCCACCGGTTCCATTACCATATCACTCAGGGTCTTAGTGACTTGCACCCAGAATGCATACACCCTCCGACATAGCTAGTCTGGATGCATAAAGTCAGCCTCCTGTGCTTTACATCTTGTACACTCGTCTGACTCTCGCAATCCATACCTCTTTAACTGTTTAGGCATATAATACAGTTGCTGTATGAACTTAAAATGAATCATTTTCAGCTTACAATTTGCTGTCAATAGCCCGGTAACAGAGCAGCAGCGCTCCCAGGGGCATATTCTTAAGATGCTATTGCCGAGTTAACGGTACTTTAGCGCAGTCAAATTCGTGATAAATGTATCACCCCATTCACAAGCTGGTGCTAACAGCCCATAGCACTGCGATAGCAACCGCAAAAAACATCGCCACAGATGACCCCTGCAACTATCGCTAATGAGATACAGAGTAGGCGTTTCCATACAAAAAACTGCGACAACACCACCCCACAACATTCTCAACGACCAGCCAGATCGGCGATAAGATCACAAAACATGCGATAAGGCGCGTTAGCAGCAGAAAATTAACACCTGGTCTGACCTGGTGCAAAGTAGGACAACAACCGGCAACAGACAAGGGAGCACAGCCCAGATCCAAACAGGAAGAACAGATGCACCCGGGCAACTGAACATGCAGCCCGGACCGACCCCCCCGCCCCCCACCTGGACCAACACTGAGGCAGCGCAGACAAAGACAGCGACCTGCTGAAAATGCACCAACCTCAAAGACCCAACACCTGGGAACGTCATTGCCCACCAGAGGCTCAAATGAACAACCATCCTACGCATCCTGACCAACACTGCCCACAGGCCGATGGTATCAACACAGCGGACAACCAACATCCCTCCGCAGACAAAGCTGCTGGCTGTGCCACACCTGTTGGCCTCTGGGACCTGCCAACCAATAACCGCCAGAGTCCGAGGAGTCTCACAGCCAGCCACTTCCAAGCCCCTCCCACCTGTCTTGGATACCATCATCAGCTTGGTACCACACTACCTATCCTTCCCCCACACTGCGCAGGATCAGCTGTAGACCAAGCAAGGCGTCAAAGCCATAGCTGGATTCCCTCACGTGTCAGGGGGCAATTGAATGCACACATGTCCTACTTGTGCCCCCTGGTGACACTGCACACAATAGCCGCAACCGAAAGCACACGCATACCATCACTGTGCAGGCAATAGTAGACCACCTGGGTATCTCCACCAACCTCGACGCCAACCACCCATTCCCAGTGCATGAGTCCTACATCTTCCGACAGCCCATTATCACTCTGCGCTTCCTGGCTGGCACCTACGTAAATGCGCTGTTCGTTGGCAAGTAACAAATGAACACACCACACACCTCAACTCCACAAACATGCAACTCACAACACTGGGAATGCACACGTCACAAACTCACATACAACATGACAAACAACATGCCCACCCACCAGACACGACAGCACAACTCACTCTGGCAACCTGGGCCAGCCATGCGCATAAGCCATCATAAGCCATGGCACCTCAGCCACACAATAGCAGATTGTGGGAAGAGGTGGGGACCAGACATGCGTGAAGGAGGCAACTGACCGATGAATGACAATGTACACAATGCCAAGTGTGGCGTCAAAGCGATGGCCAGACTGAAGTATGCAGACCACACACATATCCATGTCGACATACACCGCTGGTGTATGGAGTGCAGTGGACAGTGGACGCAACCATGTCACCCCAGTCAGTGGGGAAGTTCCCAGAAATGTAGCTTGTTACTTCCCCCCTCTGTAAGTGTGAGCGGAGTGGGCCCACGTAGGGGTGTGAATAACAAGCACATAGCTCTGGGCGTGGTCCTCTTCCTGAATGCCCAGCGACTCTGCCAAGGCGGCGCTCCTCACCCCACCACGAGGCTGACGCCGTCGCCGTGAGCGGTGTTGCCTGCGTTCCTGTGCGCTTGCTGCACCACGGGCCGCAGGGCCCTGTACAAGCTCAATGCACACCTGCCGACAACGGCGTGTGTCGATGAGGGCCCACCACTTGCCGGTGCAAGATCCAAGCCAGAGTGCCGCGAACCTGGCAGCCTCCTCAGACCATCACGGCCTCCATGACACTGGCCCGCTGTACTCTTTTCTCGTTGAGGTACTCCACCTGAATGTACAGTGGAAAAGTAGGTCACACATTTGGAACTGAGTCTTGATTACACAATGGCAGAGAACATCAATTATGGCCGATTGTATCTCACTATGCTCCCATCGATGTGGTGCCACCTAGTCTGTGCATAGCAGTCCATCCACAGGTGTCTGTGGACCCACACGGACTACTGCCCTCGGGCCACGCTGCGTTCGAGTCATTCGCACATGTGGGACTGAGTCTTGATTTGTCAATGGCAGAGTACATATCATTGCACGCATGGAGAGGTGTAAGAGGATGACTCGTTTCAGTCCGGAGAGTAAAAGGATCATCGTTACGGAGGTGATCGAACACTACCGCCAACTGCTCTGGTGTCACTAACTCTGTGCATCACAAGACAACGACACGTGGCTGTGGGCCCTTGCTGACCGCTGCCTCCGGCCTACGCTGCGGGCAAGTAGGTCACACATTTGGGACTGAATCTTGATCATACATTGTCCGAGTCCGCACATTAATGCAGACTTTACATCACTGTACTCCCTTTGAAGTGGTGACAACAAGTATGTGCCTGGCATCCCAACCACACGTGTCTGTGGGCCCTTGATGACTTTGACGTCAACCTACACTGTGGTCCAGCAGGCCTCACGCCAATCTAATCCAGTCTGTACCAGGCAGGACACGTCATCGTCGCTGACTGAACACCTGCTCGGCTCTGGTGCTTTTGCCTCCGTCAACCACAAGTCACCCCCAAATGTCATGTCAACGTCATGTGTTAGAGTTCCAGGAGGAGCTCGCTGGCCTGCGCAGACCGCTGCCTCAGGCCTCCACTGCAGTTGAGTAGGTCACACTATTCGAATTCAGTCTTGATTTATTTATGGCTGACTTGATGTCATTTTACAGGCCTTAACACAGACTGCATCCCCTTTCAGCCCCGGTGCCACTAAGTCTGTTCCCCGAGGCCCATGGACACTTTCTGGTTGAACTTTGGTGGTGACTGAGTCCATGGACTTGAGGTTGTTGTCGCCATCATGTCGGTGATACTGACTTTGTGGCTAAAATGATGCCGTGGCTAAAATGATGCCGTGGCATTCTACTCCTCCATTTGCTGCTTCCGGACAGCTTCCACCCTCTGCATCATGCCCGGACACCTTTCACTGTCCCCTGCAACCCTCCGCCACATACACCTCGGACATTGATTAGGACCCACTCAGCTCGCGTGGTCCATCTGACTGCACCGCAAGTCACCGTCCCGTGGCAGGGTGCCTGTGCCGGATGCAGTGCATCCGGGGCCACTAACTCTGTGCTGGTCAGGTCCAGGACCCCTTCGTCTGAGGTGTTGGATGGCTTCTGAGGCGATGGTCTTGGGGTCATCAATGCCATGTCTGTGGCCCTGCACTGTCCGCTGCCTCCGGCCTCAAATGCGGTCCACCAGGTCTCACACATCAAATCGAGTCCTGACCGGCCCGGACGTCGCATCACCGCAGAAGGCACACGCCACCACCGCCAGGACCAACTCCAACCACCAACTGCCGGTGTCGAAACGGTCGTACTGGCAGACTGATGGAGTTGTTCGCACCTGTCGTGGATGCCATCTTCTGCCTGATCCCCTGCTCAACACTCCAGGTGCCACTAGCTCTGTGCACCATGAATCATCGTCCATTACTGTTTTGGTTATGTGCTGTGGAGAGCTCACTCAGCAATGTCACCTCAGGCAGTGTGGGATACCTGGGACGGCGATGAGGAAGATGATGCAGGTGTGACACCACCCCACTGCAGCTGCATCAGGAATGTCCAGAAGGGACACAATCCTAGACATTTTCTTCACATGAGCACGCTCAGCTCTGGGGACCCAACCGCAGAGCACTGAAACTCACGGACACTTCTGTTTGTATGTTGGGTGACCTCTGTACTTGCTCCGGCTCCATCCATGTTGCTCAGCAGTTGACTCTGTTATGCAGGTGTTTTCTGTTTCCATTGCACTGGTGTCAACTGTTCAAGTTGTTGCCAGCACCAAGCACTCCGTGCGGGCTGCCTTATACTCACCCCACACACATCCAGCACAGGTGTCACCGTACATGTTGCCCTGCCAATAAAGGGGCCGGGCGCACGTGCCCGTAGCCAGTTCAACATGATATCTGCGTGTGTCCCTGTCATCTTGTTGTATGCATGAGGGCCCTGGGACCGAGGACATTACATTGTGCTGTGTACAGCGGATGCAGAATTGTCACCGCAGGCAAAGGGTTAGAGCTTGGACATGTAGCTTTGTCGGCACCCACACAATTCGTCGTAAGGGCAGTGGACTGTGCCATCGTACGCAGAGCCAACGTGGGTGTGTGACTGATATGTGCGTGCTCCTGGGTGTGGTTCTGTACTGGGAATGTGCATCTGCATGTGTCTCTATGGAATATATGACGTAACACCGCAGGCAAATACCACGCGGTAGATTACAACGCGGACGTTACATTGTTCGCGTTGTTACCACGCATGGCATTACATCGCAAGTCGTTTCTACGACTTGCACTAGATGGCGCGCTGGACTTAGGAATAGTATAAATTAGTATTCCTACTCCAGTTAGCGCAACAGCAGGGAATGTGTTGGACTTAAAATCCAACACAATCCCTGTTGTTGCAAGCCATCTAGCGCAAGTCGTTGAAACGACTTGCGATGTAATGCCATGCGTGGTAACAACGCGGATGATGTAACGTCCGCGTTGTTATCAAAGCATGTGGTACTGACAGCATTGTAAACGCTGTCTCCCGTCTCTATGGCAGTGTGGGTCTCCTTTGCGGGGTGTAGATGGTCCCTGAAGGGTAATAGACACCCACGTATGTGATCTAGTTCGCCTTCCATGGGTTCGGAACACACCCGCACCTGTTGGGGCACCTCCTTTTGGCGTTCTGACATCTGGCATTGGGGTGCCATGTGTGGGCCGGTGAAGTGTTGTGAGCCTGCTGTGATTGCGGGTGCTTCATGCTGTGTGGTCTGTTGCAGGGGCTGGGTTCTCCTCTAAGTAGCTTGGCTGCCCTGGTTCTGGTGGTAGGTTGCGTGGGATGTCCATACTCTGTTGTTGGGCATCGGTGTCGAAGGTGTGGTGGTCATCTCCGGCATCACTGATGTGTGGTCTTCTATGCTCTGCTGGAGGTTTTGTGTGTCCCTCTGCAATGTGGAGGGGAGATGCATGTTGACATTGTATTGCCATGTGTGTTGGCGCATTGTTCTTGTTTACATGCAGACTGTATGACAATGTACATTGTGACTGTTTTGGAGGTGCAGGATTTAGATGCGGGGCAGTGTACATTTGGACTACATGACAGGTGTGAGGTTTTACGCATACATTTCCATTTCACAGTTTGCAGCTCTGTTAGATGTAGTGGACCTGTTTCTGCGCGTGTGCGGAGCCAGTTGTGTCCTCTGTTCTGCAGTGTCGGGGTTGTACATTGTAACACATTGTCATCAATGTGGATGTGCTGTTATTGCTATTTGTGTGTGCTGCAGTGAGCCACGAGGATGAGGGACATGATCCAGGGTCATTGTGGGTGTGCAGTGTGCTCTGCTTATTTGTGCATGTGTGCCATTGTGCCCATCTCCCCCCGTCCCCCCAGTCCCAGGTCTTTACTCACCCTGTTGATGTTGTGTCAGGTCCTCCCGAGCTGTGTCCGCACTCCTGACTCCTTGCACCGTCTCCGCACAGTTGACTGTGGCCTCCATTTCCTCCAGCTCCTCCTGTGGCACAGGACTCCCACCTTTTGTCGCCGTTGCTGCCTTCCTGTTGGAGGCGTCTTTGTGCCTGGTTTAGATTTTCACATCATGCCAGCGCCTCTTGGCCTCCTCCATCGGCCTCCTCGACACTCCGGCTGCATTCAAGGTAGTCTGATTGTGGGTCAGTTGCTGGTTGTGTTCTGTCACCTCCGTGACGCTGACCTTGTTTACCTGCGGGCTGCACCCCGTCTTCCTCTCTCTCTTCTCCTTGGCCTTCCCCGACCCCGTTGTTCCTTGCTGGTGGTCTGTGGGGCTTGTGGGGTTTGCGTTGGCCTCTCTGCTCGGTCAGGGTATATCCATGTTGCTATACACTTTGGCTTCTTTCTGGTGTGTTGTTTTTGTTGCTTTTATAGTGCATTTTCCCACCAGATGCGTGGGATTTGCAGGCCTGCCGCTGGTTTTTGCTGCTTTTTGTATCGCGATTGGCCTCATTGCAGCTTTTTTGGCGTTCGTGTTTCACATTTTGGCGGCATGGCATTGATTTTAACACGGTCAGTTGACTCGTTATCTGGTGACTATCGCATGGTACCGCCGTGTTGTGAATACCTGGTTAACACAGCGTAAATTTCCCGCGATGGACTGCGATGTTGAGGGTTGCATTAAGTAACTTTTGCAATGGTTATCACATGTTCTTGAGAATATTCCCCTTAGTCTTTCTCTTTGAGTGGTGTATCTAGTACCATATTCCATCTATCCCTAGCTGTACAGAGAGTCAGCGCAGTGTCCACTTGAATGGAAGTGTATAGTCTAGTAACTAACTTCAAGCATGAGGGCCCTGCCAGCATAACTTGGAGGGATTTCAAAGGCAGCAGGTCTGCAGGGTGTTGTGTATTAAAACCTTAAATGCTTCTCTCAATCGATAATACGTAAAAATCGCTAGTGGAGAGCAAGTCTGGCGAGCCTGGACCGCCTCCATTGTAATAAATGCACCTTCCGGATATTCGTCACCCATTGTCACGATGCCAATGTCTGGCAAATTGAATAATGCCCGAGGCTCCTGCGCCACCGATATTTCCGGTGCACACCACACCTGTGATGTACAGTCTATCGTGCTCATCTTGCGACGAGTGAACACCTGTTGCACCCTGTGGAGCAAGGCAGTAAGCGGTTCAGGGCATATTTCATCTGCTTCCAACGCAGTGTGTGGTAGGAATGGAGGGAGGAAAAACCAGTAATGCGCAAAATGCGCCTGTGCACACAAATAGTATAAATAGAGGTCCGGTGTCCCCATGCCCCCTTGAGAGTATGGCCTAATGAGGAACTCTCATCTGCATCACGTTTGCTTGCCCGCCCACTCCAGCCAGGTTAAAATAGAGCGTATTTTCCTAAAAAAATAGCTTCAGGAGCCTGATTGGAATATTAGTGAAGAGATATAGAAACTTGGGAAGTACTGTAATTTTGATGACAGCTATTCTGTCCGCTAGGGACAATGGTAATTTGATCCATCTGTCCACCTGTTCTTCCAGGTGTGTTACCGAAGGACCGAAATTCTCTCTTATAACAATCTCAGGGTCTCAGCGGATCCATATACCCAGATACTTTACTGATTCCGCCGTCCATTCCAGTGGGAATTCTAGCTCAAACGAGCGCGTACTTGGTGTCACCGAGAATACCGATGATTTATCCCAGTTAATCCTGAGACCCGAGAGCCGCTCATAGATTATATGCTCTCTAATTAAGCCATGTAGTTCCGCAACTGGATTGCGAATATACAGCACTCTACCTGCAGCCCAATGCATGTCCCCCTAATTGTAGCCTTAAATGCCTCCCACAATGTTCCTGCCTCTTCTACGGTGTCCTCATTTTCAAGGAAGTACTGCACGATCGCCTGATGTACCCCTCTTTAAAAATAGGATCTAAAAATGCTGATTGCTGCAGTCTGTTTTGGGAAACAAGGGTTCTGGTGTGGCCTAAAGGTCCATTCAGAAGTGACCCTGTTTGAGTTCCTCTTCAGGACATACATAGGTGAGCAAGCTGAATCTATAATTGATGGAAGGGAGGAGGGAAGGGAAAAATAATAATAAATATGACATAGTCTGATCCCTGGAGATATATACATCATGGCCAAGTCACTGTTTAATATTTGAAGCTCCCTATTAGGCAGTTAAACATAGTCAAGTTATGCACACAGATGATATTTCAGAGTATTAAACATTAGGATTTAACAATAACACAGAGCGTGGTAAACAGTTAAGGACAAGGATGTGTCAGAGACTCAAATTAAGCAGAAGGGGCATCAGAGGAATGAACGTGCTTGCACGATGGGCGGCATTCTGAGTATCCAATTTAATTCAATTAAGTCTGGGAACTGCAGGAATATGCTTGCGCAGCCTATGTATGTCCTGAAGATGAACTCAAATAATTGAGTTCAAAACGCTGTCGACCCCCTACAACATGAACTCCTTTAACTCTGTAAAAATCTTCTAAAGGAGTTCATACTATTGTTGTCAATGCAATGTCTATATTTTAAGATCACCCTCACTTTTCACGTCACGCTTATTGTCGCTTATTGTGTGAGCACCTGTAGGAATGTGGAATCTGACTACATGGTTGCCCCCACTTTCTTTCTGGTGTTTTGATGGTTTTTGACTAGTCTGGCTGGGATCCTGCTATCCAGGACCCCAGCCTATCTGCTTACTCCCTTAAACAACCTGCAGTGCATATTAGGTGCACTAGTGATTGGATACTGTGGTGCCTTATGAGTCCCTACTATATGGTACCTTAGGTACCAAGGGCAGGGGTACTTCACAGGCCTACCAGGGGCTGAAGGATGTATTATGCCACCCCTGGGAAGCAGACTGAATCTGACACCACAGTCCTGCTACTGCAGCCTGGGTGAGGTGGTGCTAGCACTCCTCACTGAGATATAGGTTCACAATATCTCTCCCTGCACACACATTTAAACCTATCAGTCACCCCTAAGGCAGGCCCTATAAATCCAGAGGGCAGGGTGCTTGGTTTCCATGTGAGGGGGTGCCTCTGCCTGAGCAGGGCCCCTCTGCAGCTCTCAGAGTCTATTCTCTGGGGCTGTTTGTGAATGCGGTCAAACCATATACTCTTAAGTGCATTATAACCTCGCGGTTAATGCTAACTTTGGAATGGCTGCATCAAACCATGTCGTGTTTGGTGTCAAATGCTTTGGAATCATACCCCCACACCAGTAACTGGTGTGGGCGTATGATCCCACCCTTCTAGAGGGATAGACATGTACCTACTGTGGAAACGCAGTAGAATCCTGCAGAGCCCTGGCATCACAAAATGGATGCCACCAGTCACAGACACTGGGCTGCCCTCCTGCTGATGACCGAAACTCGCAGTGGAGGAGGCCCAGCAATAGGTATCCTGTCACAGGGAGGTGTGACCACCTCCCAGACAAAGTTTAGTGTATTGGGGCTGGGTAGGTGCACTCCTAGAGTGCTTTGAAGTCCTGCACTGGGGGAGCAGTAGGCTCCTCTTTGCATATACCAGTTCAAACCGGCTCAGGGGCTACCTGCCCCTGCTCTGGCGTGAAACTGGACAAAGGGAAGTGGGTGTTGCCACCCCCTCCCCTGACCCTCCCATAGGTGGGGTCATAGAGCTAGTCCCTCCCTTCCTTTCAGTATAAGTTAGGGAACCCTTGCCATTGCAAACTAGATATCCCTGGACGACACTCTGAAGATGAATCCTGGACCTTCGACGTTCCACTACCTCTGGAAGACGGAAGAATCTCCCTTGGAGTCAAGGAGTAACTCCCCTGCTTGGCAGGCACCAAATCTTGCAATCAATGGTCGCAAACTTTCCCGCTCCCGCCGGAGTCCGAAGTCCCTCAGCCCAGGAAGAGGATTTCCTGACTTCTCCAAGGCCATCGTGAGTCCCCAGCGACCCTGAGGCAGGTGGACCCCACTAGTGACGAGGAACCGCAATCCCTGGGTACCGGGCACTATGTTCGAGTGCAACCCCTTCACGACGTTCTACAAACCTGTGCATTGGGCCACGTGTGGTCCAAGCCTCCAGCAGGAATCCCTCCGAAGATCAGAGGCCTACCCCATCCCGAGTGACCGTGGGCCCCTGGTGAGTAAATCCTCCCAAGGCGTCTTTGTGATCCCTTGCCGGTTGGCTTGTTGGTCCCCAGAAGACTTTTCTACAGTTCCAAAGGGCTCCCCTGGTTGCTCCAGGCCTGCCCTGACTTACCCTTGCTCGGTGAGTCCCTCAGACCTTGCTGGTCTGCACTGTTGACTTTTTGTCCTTTCCACAAGACTTGCATGTTACCAAGGCTTGTTGGCTCCAATCTGGTCACCGACACCGCAGTCAGCTGCAGACTTTGTGGGATACACCAAATCCAGCTCCTCGTTGTCGTCGACGCCTCCTGGACATCGTGGCTGAAGAGTCAAGACACCCGTGATCACCTGAAATCACCCGACGACTGTGGGCATCTATCTCCCTTGCCCCGGGTCACTGCCAAGTGACTTTGAACACTGTCCCCTTTGCTTTCAGGCCTTCCTTCTTCTGAATCCAGCCTTGGATTCCACCGGACACTTCTCCTGTCTTCACAAGCAGTAAGTCTTCTTTGGCTTCCATTGAAAACTACGCCGCGACCCAACACCAAAAGACACCTATGCACCCAGCTTCCCTGGGTGAGGTAACTCCAGCACTACGGTGCTTCTGTGGGTGTTGGCTCTAGAACTACTTACCCTGTAAGTAACTTGCTTGTAGACTCTCCCGAAGTATCCTTAAATTCTTAATTTCCAATCGCGACTTGCTCCATTGAAGTCAATAGGGATTTGCGGCTGTGTTCTCACACTGCATGCGTCTCCCGTGGGTCCTTCACTTACCTGCCTTGTGTGGTTTTGTGAGGCCCCAGCGCTTCTGAAGGATCTAGGCCTTGTCCCCTTGTAAGTCGTTATCTCTAAATCTCTTTTTTAGTATATGGTCTGGTACTCCCCTAGGGCCCCAGCTATATTTGTGCTTAACTTATTGTGAAATGTTGAATTGTGCATATGTTCCTGCCTTCTAATCTCATAAAGAGATTAGCAGAGAGTTGTTAGTAATAAATACATGTATATTTGATATATATCTACTAACCCTGGGCGCAGCGCTACGCTCTGGCCGCGGAGTGTGCGTAGCTTTGCCTACTTCGCGATCCACGAAGTAGGCGTAGGGCATGCAGGCTATGCACACCCACGGCGGAGCGAGTTGCCCGCCATCCGCCTCCCTCCCGCCCGCTTTTAAAATACATTAACAATGATCCTAAACTTTTAAAAAACAAGGTTTAAGTAATTTAAATAACTTACCTGAGCTGCGGCGTCCCGGCGCTCCCTCTCCCTTCTCTCGTCGACTTCTTCCTCACAAATGCGCATGCGCAGCCGCCTGCGCATGCGCATTTGTCGCGACAAATGCGGATGCGCGGGCGGCCGTGCATGCGCATTTGTGAGGAAGTCGTCGGCGAGCGAAGGAAGAGGGAGCCCGGGACGCCGCAGCTCAGGTAAGTTATTTAAATTACTTAAACCTTGTTTTTTAAAAGTTTAGGATTATTCTTAATGTATTTTAAAAGCGGGCGGGAGGGAGGCGGGTGGCGCGTAGTGGGGCTACGCCCAGTGTGTGGGTGGGCGTAGATTTGCCTCCATTCCGTGATGCTCTGCGTGGCCCCAATACGCCCACTATGCCCAGCATTAATATATACCTGTGTGGTGTCCTTTCATTTAGTAATTCAAGAGATTATAAGGTAAAACAAGCTACTTTACATTCCTCTAAAGACTTAGCCTGAAGGCTGCTCTCCACAGCTACCACTAGGATAGCTTTCTTTAAAGGTTGTCTTAAACCTACTACCATAAGAGTCTAATTGTACTGGTGCAAGGTGTCCACTTTAACTAGTGAACAGCATATACTAGGCCAACTTCTTAAAGCACCCGAATACTATTGTTTTGGAATAAACATCTGTCATATACTGACCTACATGTCCCTCATTATATTTCTTACCGCTCCCTTTAAGAATTAATTTCCTATTCTCAATCATAGTGCCCCCCTACAGGGTCACTTCTGAATGGACCTTTAGGCCACACCAGAACCATTATTTCCCAAAACAGCTTACCACCACAGGATCACATATTGGGGTACCCTTGTTCTCCTTATTGATTGCTGCAGTCGCCATTGAAAGGACTTGCATAAATGCGTGGGTATGCTCATGGTCAATGTCACTGGTGAATGATCTGAAAGTGTACGTGGTAGATGTGTCACATCCTTGACCCAAGACGCCACTGTGTCAGAGATCAACCAGTAGTCTAACCTGGACCATGTTTTGTGTACGGAAGAAATGTGTGTACCCTCTCGCACCTTTGGATTCCTCACTCTCCAGATATCAATTAACTTATGTGTATTCATAATATCATGTATGATCTGTGTCGATCTTTTCCCTTGCCATGCCTTGCTCGCACTTCGATCCATATTAGGGTCTAGATATGTATTTAGGTCTCCCCCCCACCATACTATTTCTGGTTGGAGCCCAAACAATTTGTTCTCTAACCTACTGTAAAATGCCGGATCATCCACATTAGGCCCATATGTTGTAAGAATAGTAAGATTGGAGCCACAGAGGCACCCCTGTATGAGCGTGAACCTGCCCAGATCGTCTGAGACTGTATGTGTAAGCCAAAAGGGAGTGCCCCTTTTCACTAAAATCATGACCTCCCCTTGCATGAGAAGAATATGAGGAGTCCGCCTTTATCGCCGCTCATCTAGCACCCACCTTACCCACCCCATCGCTTGTGAGGTGTGTCTCTTTCATTAGAGCCAGGTGCACCTGATGTCTGTCAAGATAGGCCAACACCAGCCTGATTTCTTTTTGATTATTCATCCCCCCGGACATTCCATGTCATTAGCCAAATCTCACCCACCATTTGTGTAGGGCCTCTGATATGTGCATACTAGTCCTCCACTGTGTGTATACAGCTGTATCCATTTAATCAACATATTTGAGCACCAGCATTTATCATATCTGAACAACAAAACAACCTGTTTCCCCCCTCCCACTTTCGCATCCCAAACATGCCAAAGACATACCCACAGAACAGTTGCAACCAGCATTCTAAATATATTGGGCAATACCCTCAAGGGACGGTTAGAAACCCGTACTCCCATCCGCAGCAACGTGGGACGTGGCCGGAAGAACATTGTTAATTAGGGAACATCTTAATAACTGCGTGTACCTTACTTCTCCAACAATAGTACAACTCTTATGGGAGGTCGCAACACAAGCCCTGTCATTTGCAGTTCCCAATCGCCCCCGATTCAGCCCATGGCACCACAATACAACTGGTCCTGAGTTTCCGCTGAATCACCATACCAACACCAGGCCTATTTACACATACATACCTGGTACGTGCTGTAATGAGAGATTGTGAGATTATGGATATGCAGCTCTGTATTGCCAACCCAACTAACCTATACAAATAGTGCAGTTCAATAGTCCACAAGTTCATCCCATGTAGTACCTGACGGTCAGTGAGTCACTAGTCACACAGTTCCAGTTTTGGGAGCCCCAGCTCACCAAACAAGGTTACCGACTTCTCCAGTTTACGAAAATCACCTTTTCAAAGAGTGAACATAACTGAAATGACTCACCCCAGCTACTATGTGTCCGAGCCCGCCTCAGGCTCTTCTGCTTATATTTCACCTGCTTCAGAAAATCCTGTGCTGCTTTTGGCGCCGGGAAGAATTTCATCTTGCCATCGTGTGTTATGTGTAGCCTTGCCGGGTGGAGCATCGCATAGGGGATTTCCAGCTCGCGTAGCCTCTTCTTAATGGGAGCAAACTCCCTGCGTGCTGCCTGGACTGCCAAGATATAGTCCGAGAAGAAAGGCATCACGTTTCCCTTGTAGCTGGTCTGTTGTTTCTCTCTCCCCCTTCGAAGCACTGCATTGCGATCCCGATAATTCAAGATCCTGGCAACGATAGGCCGCGGCGGTGCGCCCGGTAGTGGCCTAGGGGCCAACGAAGTGTGCACTCTTTCAGTGATTAGCACTTGGGAAAAGCTCTCCGCACCAAACAGTTCCTTGAGCATTGCTTCAATGTAATCTTTAAGTCTGCCTGTATTGGTGCTTTCGGGCAGCCCCATTATGCGCAAGTTGTTGCATCTGGAGCGCGCCTCCAAGTCTTCATTCTTGGCGCGAATGACCTCTAAACATTTTCCATATCGCGGCACTTGCCAGCTGTCGCGCGGGACTCATCCTCTACAGTAGAGATGCGCTGCTCCGCAGTGTCTAGGCGCACTCCTTGCTTGTCTATCTTGGCGGCCCTATTGTTCATCCTAGTTGTAAGCGGTTCTATCTTCCTATCTATGGCCTGCAAGCTTTGTTGCATCACCAATAGGTTGGTCTACAGTGTCGACGAACATGACTGGCTTATCTCCAGCTCTGTATCCGAGTGCGCCAGAGTGGGTCTAGAGGACCAACGAGATTTGAAGGACAATTTGGAATATTCTTTGTCGGACTTGCCCATGGTCTCGACACCATGCTTGACTGCCAGTCACAGGAATAGAATGAGAGATTCAGCTTTTTGCGGTTATGCACTATTCCACTCCTTCGCCCGTTGCTTCAACACTCACGTGCCGCCACACTCGCATACACCACCACTGTGATCCTAGACCTCTCTCCGCATGAACCCACTGCAATGAGGATACGCCAGTTCCTGTCCACAGAGACGCAGACGCCACCAGTACGGATCGTCAAATATAACAGCCGTACTTTGGAGGCTTGAATGCGAGGCATGGAAGTAGGCGTGCAGGATGCAGCAGTCTGCCCCCTCCACAGCTCAGTCTCAAGCCTGCGACTCATGCACAGCGGAGCGTCAACAGTCCCAAGCACATGCAGCCTAGTATAGCATTACAGGGCCGCAGTCCGCCATACCTTGCAGTTGTCGCTGAATTGCCTGGTTTGTGCTGCACACTATCCGGATGACACTCCTTGCAGCTGTTCCACTCAGAAAATCGAATAGGCCGCTCCTGCCATCCCGTCTCCTCTGCGCGCCGGCCACTACCCACAGAGGCCGTGCCAAGTCCACAGGATGCGGTCGAGCAGGCCAACGCTGTGTGGGCGCACACTTGCTCTATGCTGAGCTCCTCCCGGGTCCACTTCGCAGCCAACAATCTGGAGTTCAATCCCCTGCCTACCGATCACTCTTAGGGGCAACTCGATGGGCTGTATCCGCGGTCCCTCTTTACTCCAGGGCAGTCCGAGCCCAAATACCAGCCACCATCTTGATTCAGGCCGTCTTTTGCTCTCTCACTACACACCGCCAGGATTACCTCAGCAGCCAACTTGCACCGCTCTTAAATTCAGCATCTTGTTCCTCTTATTTCCGCTTTACGGTACTGGTTTCAAATCGAGTGGATGTATGCCCGTTCCGCCGATAGCTACTGGATACTGATTCCGGCTGGCAGAGCAGCACTATTGTGCGGCCATCTTGCCGCAGGCTCTCTGGCCACACAGATGTTAGGCTTCGACTGCTGGACGTGGCACAGATGGTACGCTTGGCCCCTGGGTGTGATACAGGGTGTGATTCAGACACTAAGGAAAAAGATTTGGACCTGGGAAACTAGGTGTAACTTGTGTGTGGCCAAGAGGGGCCTGAGGTTCCCGAGTTATTCTTTTTTTCCGTATCTGTTACTATTTCCTATGTCCTGGAGCCAATATTGGAAGACTATCAGGCTTACTTAGTACCGTGTACCGCGCAGAGCTTCCTCTGTTTACAGAATAGAATGCGCTAGAAGCGAGCTAAGAATTGTTTGACAAAGCAATCATTATTTTTCTGTCAACTTTTGTTGAGTTGGTGTAATGTGTATATGATGTTATGGTGCTTTTATTTATTGCAAACTGTATATTGTGTAAGAATTGAGATCATGCAGATACTGTCTTAATATTACATTTTTTTCACCCATGTTTCCCCATGTTTCAAAACAACAACGACCGCAACACCAGCACCCTGCTCGACAACCTCGCCAACCTGGGACTCAAGCAACTGGTGTCCACCCCCACCCACCTCGCCGGACACACACTCGACGCAGTCTTCTCTTCCAGCACAGACATCGACTTCAGCCACGCCACTGAGCTTCAATGGACGGACCACAGCTGCGTCCACTTCACCTTCAAGAGAACGACGACCCACCACCACCAGCAACAGGCCGCCCGCAGAAGCTGGAACAAGATCTCAGCAGACCAGCTCGCCACCTCCCTGAGCCAGCACCCTCCTGCCAGCTCAGCGAACCCCAGCCAAGCCGCCGACAACCTCACGAAGTGGATCAGCGACTGCGCGGACGAACTCGCCCCACTGAGGACCCCGCCTAGCAGACCCGGCAGCAAGAAGGCCCCATGGTTCACCGACGAACTCAAGAGCTCCAAGAAGAACTGCCGAGCCCTCGAGAAAGTCTGGAGAAGGGAACCGACACCGGACAACAGGACCTCCTTCAAACTCGCCACCCGGAAACACCACCAGCTGATCCGCGCCGCCAAGAAAACAGCATTCAAGGACCGGCTGGACAACAACGCACACAACTGCAAGGAACTCTTCAACATCGTGAAAGAGCTTTCCAACCCCAGCGCAGGAAACAACGACATCACCCCATCGCAAGACCTCTGCAACTCCCTCGCTTCATACTTCCACAACAAGATCGCGGACATACACAGCAGCTTCAACAACCAACCAACGCACACCATGACCGAACAACCGCCCCCCACCACCACCCTCCACGCCTGGACCCCGATCAGCACCGAAGACACCATCCGCACGATGAACTCCATCCACTCCGGATCACCGACCGACCCCTGCCCTCACCACGTCTTCAACAAAGCCGACGCTGTCATCGCACCCCACCTGCGAGACATCATCAACACATCCTTCGACACCGCCACCTTCCCTGAGAGCTGGAAGCACGCCGAACTCAGCGCTCTACTCAAGAAACCCACAGCGGACCCCACCGAACTCAAGAACTACCGCCCCATCTCGCTCCTCCCGTTTCCAGCCAAAGTCATTGAGAAGACCGTCAACAAGCAGATGGCCGCCTTCCTCGAGACGAACAGATCCCTCGACCCCTCACAGTCCGGCTTCCGAGCCAACCACAGCACCGAGACCGCCCTCATCGCCGCCACCGATGACATCCGAGCCCTGATGGACAAGGGAGAAACAGCGGCCCTCATCCTCCTAGACCTCTCCGCGGCATTCGACACGGTCTGCCACCGCACCCTAGTACGGCGCCTCAGCAACATCGGCATCCAGGACAAGGCGCTGGAATGGATCATCTCCTTCCTCGACGGAAGAACACAGAGAGTCCGCCTTCCACCGTACAAGTCAGAGGCCTCCGAAGTCATCTGCGGCGTCCCCCAAGGATCATCTCTGAGCCCCACCCTCTTCAACGTCTACATGAGCCCCCTCGCGGCCATCGTACGCAAACACAACCTCAGCATAATCTCCTACGCCGACGACACCCAGCTGATCCTCTCCCTGACCAACGACCCCGCCGCCGCCAGAGCCAACCTGCACGAAGGGATGAAAGAGGTAGCCGAGTGGATGACAACCAGCCGCCTGAAACTGAACTCGGACAAGACGGAGGTCCTCATCCTGGGCTCCTCACCCTCCGCCTGGGACGACTCCTGGTGGCCTCCCGCCCTGGGCACCGCACCCAAACCGACAGACCATGCACGAAACCTGGGCTTCATCCTGGACTCCTCCCTCTCCATGACCAGGCAAGTCAACAACGTCTCCTCGGCGTGCTTCAACATCCTACGCATGCTACGGAAGATCTTCTGGTGGATCCCCACCGAGACCAGGAAGACCGTCACCCAGGCCCTCGTCACCAGCCGACTGGACTACGGAAACGCCCTCTACGCCGGTACCACCGCCAAGCTCCAGAAGAGACTCCAGCGGATCCAGAACGCCTCAGCCAGACTCATCCTCGACATCCCACGAACCAGCCACATCTCCGGACATCTGAGAGACCTTCACTGGCTCCCCGTCAACAAAAGAATCACCTTCCGCCTCCTCACCCACGCACACAAGGCCCTACACGACCAAGGCCCGAGCTACCTCAACAGCCGAGTCAACTTCTACGCTCCCAAACGCCACCTCCGATCAGCCAACCACGCCCTCGCCGCCGTCCCCCACATCCGAAGAGCGACTACAGGAGGAAGGTCCTTCTCCTACCTGGCCGCCAAGACCTGGAGCTCCCTCCCGACCGACCTGCGCCTGACCCAAGACCACCTCTCCTTCAGGAAGAAGCTGAAGACCTGGCTGTTCGAGCAGTAGCGGCACCCCCCCCCCCCCCCCCCCCAGCACCTTGAGACCCTACGGGTATGTAGCGCGCTTTACAAGTATCACTGATTGATTGATTGAATACTTCATATGAGTGTGCTGTTATTTATTTCAATCTGTATCTGGTGCAAAAAGTTGATATCATGCAGATACTGTTTTTATTTTGCATTTTTTTCACCTGTGTTGCAACCCTTCATATGCATTTTTATTTGTGTTTATTAAATTAAGTTGAATTGTTTGATGCATCTGTGAATAGCGCTGAGCTCATAGTATGTAAAATTGTAAGAGTGCACTGTAGGAAAGTAGTATCTGCTTCTTATGGTTACCCCCACTTTATGATGATGTCACACTGTTTTTGGCCTAGTCTGACTGGGATCCTGCTATCCAGAACCCCAGTCTATCTGCTTTCTCCTGTAAATTGATACGCATGTACTTTAGGTACACTCAGATTGGATTCTGGGTACCCTTATCAGTCCCTAGTACATGGTACATCATGTACCCAGGGCATAGGTACCCCAGAGGCCTCCCATGGGCTGAAGCATGTATTGTGCCTCCCATGAGAGACCATCCAAATTGACACGACCAGCTGCTACAGCAGACGGTACAAGCTGGTGCTTGCACCACTTATTTAAGATATAGGTTCACTATATCTATCTTAATCACTACACTTAAATACCTATCAGTCACCCCTCTGGCAAGCCTTAACAATCCTGAAGGCAGGGTGCTGGGTTTTACGTGAGAGGGTGCCCCTACATGTGCAGAGCCCCTCTGCAGCCTTCGGAGAACATTCTCCGGAGTTGTCTTTGATGCAGCCAGACATTTATGTTTAAGTGCATTATAACCTTGCGGTAAATGCTAACTTTAAAACGGCTGCTTAGAAACAAGTTGTGTTTGGTGTCAAACACCTTGGAATCATACCTCCACACCAGTAACTGGTGTGGGAGGTATGATTCCAACCTTCTGAAGGGACATATGTGGGTCACCGGTATACCCAGTACCATCTTTCTCGACCTGGGCAGCACAAAATGGATGCTGCCAGCCACAGACACAATTCTGCTCTCCTGCTGCTGAGCCAAGCTCGCACAGAGGAAGGCATGACAATAGGCATCCTGTCACAGGGATGTGTAACCAACTCCCAGACAGGATTTAGTGTATTGGGGCTGGGGGGTGTACTCTTACAGTGTCAGAAAGTCTGCACTTGGGGCACATTTGGTGTCCCTGTGCATAGTCTAGCTCAAACCAGTTCCAGGAGCCATTTGCTCCTGCTCTGGCGTGAAACTGGACAAAGGACATGGATTTAGCCACCCCTCTGTCCTGCCCTTCTCCTAGGAGGGTCCACATAATCTTTCCAACCCCTTCCCATGGGTATAAAGTGGATTACCTGGCTACAGGTCTTTGGATTTTACCGGGACATGATTCTGCCAAGAAGAAACCAAGTACTTTGACTGCCTGCAAGATGCTGGATGCCTGAAGAACCTCCCTTGGAGTAAAGGAGTTACTCCCCTGCAAAAGCAGGCACCTAAACGCATCTGACCAGTTTGCTTCTCCTGAGCTCCTGAGGACTCTGAAGGTTTCAGCAACACAGGAGGTGGGTTCCCGAAGGTCGCTGAGGTTGATCTGCCCTCTCAGCGATTCTGAGACCAGTATGCCTCATGGGTACCGTGCAACCCGAACCCCCTGTGAAACACAAACTTTTGCAAGTGCATGTGCTTACTGACAATTCCTGAGCCTGTGCTTTGTACTCCGTGTAGTCCTGACCCTGAGCAGTATTTGCACTGAAGATTTCCAGCCTCCACTCCACGAGTGTCCTGTGGGCTGGTGCTTTGCAGACTTGCTTGAGGTCTCCTTGCGATCCCTGGTCCGTTGGCCTGTGGGTCCTGGCGAGGGTCACCTTGTTAATTCTTGGACTTACCTGGTTGCTCCAGACATGCCCTGACTCTCCATTGCTTGGATAGTCCCCTGGACCTTGCTGGTCCACACTGTAACCTGTTTCCTCTGACCGAGTGGGTTGCAGTTGCCAAGGATTGTTGGTGCTCCAGCCGGACATCGTCCCCTCAGCTCTCGACATCCTTCGTGGGGCAGCTCACCTCAGGACTTTGGTCATCCTCGACATCTGCTGGTCCCCGTGGCTGCAAAGTCAAACACCCCTCCTTCATCCCTGAAGCACCTGACATCAGTGGGCATTTGACTACCGTGCCCCTGGTCATCTGAAGTGACCCAGACTCTGTCCCCTCTGCTCCCAGGTTCCTCTCACCTTGATTCCAGGCTTGGATTCCACTGGACAGTCTTCGCCCTCTTGGCAGTAGGAATTCTTTGCAGCTCTCCATTGTGTAATTTTCCAACCGTGACTTTCCCATAGAGTTGTACGGAGCACGCGTCTGTGTTTCCTCACTGCACCCGTCCTCCATGGGCTCCCTGTGTCACTCCTGTGGTAAATATTTCGTTACCGGTACTATTTTTTATGCGGTAAAATCTATCAAGAATAACTCAGTAAATATAAGAGGCAGAATCCGTGGTATTAGAGGGTTTTAAAAGGCTTTATTCCTATACAAAGGAAGACAATTCGAATTGTGGGCCTTCTGTTCCATCACCACGAAAGTTCAGGAAGGAAGGGAGCATATATTATTGACAGATAGGCAGTTTTATAGAAAATACATTACAGTGAAACAGATGCAAGAGGCGTAACAGCTGATAACAGGTGCATACGTAGCTAATAGAGGGCGTAATTTAATTAAACGTCATCATACATGATGTCATAAGTGGGTGGATCCATAAGAGAATCCTGCAATGTCAGCAGAAATAGTTTGACAAAGATGCGCACGCAGCCGCATGACGTGTGATTGACGTGCAACTAGAGGGTGAAGGGGACTTGACATTTAGCTCTACATGTGGAGACAGAAGTCTGGGGTTATGTCAACCTAATTCCAAATCATATCTAATATCCTATGTTTAAAGAACTGTGTTATCCAAAAGGAAAGGTCTCTTAGGATAGAATCTTATTCTATACTGACTATACTGACTGTTAGTGCGTGTACAAGCGTCTAAGTGTCTACACTAGATGCGAGGGGGTAGGAATATTCCATGGTAACGGGGCTATGAATTATTTGCATGAGGGCAGCGAGGCCTGGCCCTTTGCACGGTAGCTGGAGGAATGTTTACCTAAACTACTAGACAGGAATGCATCGGATGGGGAGCGAAGAAGATAATCTTGAAGGTGAAATACAGTTTTTGGCAGGCGACAGGCTGGATCAGGCACCGTTAGCCGCGCAAGGAGTAAGACAAAGTTCATGGTCACAGATGCAGGCTCAGACTGGAGCTTTCAGAGGCAGAAGGCAGGAAAAGGCTTGATGACAGATTTCGGGCCTACTCGCCTGAATCTGTGAAATGTCGAAAGTGAACCACATAAAGTCGGTGGCCTTTCATACTTAGGAATGGAATATCTGACCCATTCATGGCGGATCTGAAAGAGGACATGTTGACGGTGGACGTACATATGTTTGCGTCTTCAGAACTGGAGCAGGAGGGAACATACATGTACTTATAGCATGCACATGGAGCCGTTGGGGTCTACGATAGGGGACATAACTGATCACAAAATTCATATTTCCTCATTCCCTCCTTGTCCCCTTCGGACCCTTAGGAGATATCGATCTTCATCAATCCATCGATCTGTTCATATAGTATCATTTGTTCTTCTTTCTTCTTCCGGGATCTCGAATGAAAACTTGGAGGTGGGATACACGAGGTGGCACACAGACCACAAATCGCTGGCCCACATTGTAGACATAAGCAGCAACTGAATAGTATGAGAAAGCCAATACCTAGGAAGGATAGGATTCTCCATCCCCAGGCTGACAACACGCTCCAGAACCAACCGGACCAAGTCCAGGTGCCTGGACTCTGGTGTATCTGGCTTATAATCTTATGAAGGCGGGTTATGGCTTTATATACTGACGGTGAATTTTCTGGTATGAAAATGCAACAACTTGATCCGATGACCCTACAAGCTCCGCCCCTATCGGCCAGGATGACGTCAAGGACAAGACGATTTTGAAGCACAACAATCCGCATAGCAGACTGCTCTTCTGTTAAATTGCCTAAGGCGGAAATAGTTTCGTTCACTACTGCTTCAAGGGTTCTTGTTAATCTACGTATCAGCTTACTATTAGTGACTGTACCTATATAGGGAAAGAAACCTTTATTGAAATCTGTGTATTTCTCCCATGCTGTTTCAGTGTAATCGACAATTGGGAGATCTCTCTGCTGTCTATTGTGTACTAAATGAGTATTTCTATGATAATCAGGAGGAGCTAGGAAAACAGGTGGCAGAAGGAATGCTATGTAACAGGTACCATCCCAATATAAAGGTAGACATATATATGCGGTCTGACCACATATGAAGTAGGAATGATGGGAAGCTCTAAATGTAGACTTGCCTTGATCACTGAATTTTATTACAGTGGTGCATTTACTATGGCCCATGTGTATGGAACCATTCTTTCTGATACATAATTCCCCTTTTACTGGGAATACTGACATGGCGGGCAAGATTGGTGTAGCTTCAGATTCAACGTTCAGGATCATGAGGTTAAGTGTAAAATTACCTAATCCATATACTTCATTTTCTAGATCAGTTCCTGTTCTTTTGGGAAGTCCCTCCTTGTTAGGGTAGCAGACTTTAAGCAAAACTAGGTTCAGGTTTCCCCATACCCAGTTGTCTTGATAAACTGCAGAATTTGAATCTAGGGTATTGATCAAACTAAACCATGCTCCACAGGAGCCATTGTGTGTGAATGGATATGGAAAGAGGGGCAAAACTCCCTTATAGTTCTGATAGGGAGGGAGTCGGCCACATATCCAACAATTTGTGGCATTGCTGGTTTGATGGGAATGATGTAGCATACTAATGAATGTGTTGTTGCGCAGCGCAAATCTATAGGACAACTCATGCGGAGGAAATTCGCTAAAAGAATGTTCTGCAGTTATATTATAAGCACGTTTAAGAATAGGGTAATACATATGCAATAGTATGCTGAAAATAATAATCAGAAGACTTTAGAAAAAACAAAATTAATAATGTTACTGTACAGTGACTACGAAGTGATTTACAATACGCATGCTTTTTCAGCTGCTTTCGCTGATTTCTTTCTCTATTCCGGTCTAGAGGATACATGTCAGGGACAAATTCAACCGATTCACCTTGGAGAGGACTTAAACAATCAAATTGTCTGACTTATTAGACCTCAATTTTAGTTTATAAATTTCTGAGTTCGATTGCTCAACCAAGGGGAGCTTTGAGTCTGTCTTTGAGGAAATACAGGGTTGTGTATCTATACTGGGTGGTAGTCCATAAAATTTCTTGATATGACTCGAGTGCAACCACCCTTTCCTTCCTTCGATTTTCACGGCTGTCCTTGTGGTGAGTAGAACTAACTTCGGTGACTTCCACCTAGGATCCAGTTGGGTCTTCCGGTCAAAGTTCCTGACCAGCACCAGATCACCAGGAACCACGTCATGGGGCTTCACCTCAGTATTGTCGGGAAAAGCTGCGGATACCTGTGAACGACAAGATTGTAGTGCAGACATCAAGGAAGCCAGGTAATCTGTCAGCATATTACAGTCAACGTCAGTGATTTTACGAGGTATAGGCGTCCCCCACATATTTGGTGGTCTACCGAAGATCACCTCATACGGGGATAGCCCTGTTCGAGAATGTGCTACCATTCTCATGTAAAAGAGCGCAACTGGTAAGGCTACTATCCAATCGACTCCTTTTTCTCTACATATTTTGGACAATCTAATTTTCAAAGTTTGATTATGGCGTTCTACGAGACCTGCTGCCTCGGGATGTCGGACACAGTGAAATTTCCATTGATAGCCTAATAGAAGAGAAACGTGTTTCATTAGTTCGGATGAGAACGGCTGGCCGTTATCTGAATAGACAACACGTGGTAAACCGTACCGTGGGAAGAATTCTCGAACTAACTGTTTGGCAGTAGTCGGGGCAGTGTAATCTGAAACCGGGTATGCTTCTGTCCAACGGGAAAGAGCACAGACAACTACGAGAACATATTTGAATCCTCGACATCGTTCCATCTGGATATAATCCATCTGGAGGACTTCAAAAGCATGATTAGGAGGTTGAAATCCACCCTGCTCTACGGGGATGCTTTTACCTGGATTAAACTGACAACATATCATACAGGTACGAACCTTTTGTTTAGCTGCGGCTCGCAAGTGTTTGTTGAACCAAATGTGTTGAATGCTGTCTAGCATAGCTTTCTCTCCTAGGTGTGCTGGACTATGTATTGTGTTAATAATAACTTGGACCATAGAGTCGGGAAGAAACCATATAGATTTTTCCTTCGTCATCCATCCTTGATCTGTTTGGATCCCTCCTAATTCAGTCCATTTCTTTATTTCTTCTGGTGTAGCATGTGTCTGTATGTCAATTACATCAAGGGCGGGATCCTTAACTGTCATGCAATGTGTTAGTGTCGGGACTATTGTCTTTGTCGCGTCAATTGTGAGAGTCTGATTCTGAGCAGTCTGTTTAGCTGTTCTGTCAGCTAGGTCATTACCCTGAGAAATGATATCGGTAACTTTTGTATGGGCTTTGCATTTCATAATCGATATTTCAGTAGGTAGATGAATCGCATCTAATAGGGCTTGAATGAGGGGTCCGTGTTGGATGTGGGCACCGTGAGAAGTTAAATAACCTCTCTCTCGCCACAGTACGCCGAAGTCATGGACGACTCCGAATGCATAACGTGAATCTGTGTATATGTTGACTTTCTTATTTTTGGCTTGAATACAGGCTTGTGTCAGAGCGATGAGCTCTGCTGCTTGAGCTGACAAAGTGTTAATACAATTTGTTTCAATGACTTCAGTGTCTGTTGTGACTGCGTAAGCGGCCACTAGCTCTCCTGTACTTGTTCTCATACATGACCCATCTACATACAATGTCAAGTCTGGATCTGACAAAGGGATGTCTGTCAAGTCTTGTCTGGGTTTCGTCGTGATAGTGATAACTTCAACGCAATCATGTGCCAATGGATCTGTTCCGCTCACTGGTAACAGTGTGGCAGGATTTAACGTATTACAACGTCTGATTTCTATATGTGGCTGAAACAATGTTAATTCGTAACCGGTGAGTCTCGCTATAGTCAAGTGTTGTGTTTGTGTGCGATTCAAAAGAACCTCTACTGCGTGTGGTACTTGTACTGTCAATTGATGTCCTAACACTATGGCATCGCTTTGTCTGATTGCTAAAGCTGTTGCTGCCACCGATTTCAGGCACGCAGGAAGAGCCTGAGCTACTGGATCTAATGTACTAGAGAAATAAGCACATGGTTTATGTGATCCTGCTTGTTCCTGAGTGAGTACTGACAAAGCAGTACCTTCGCGTTCTGTAACGAAGAGTGTAAACTGTTTACTGTAACATGGTGTTGCTAGGACAGGTGCTTGGCATAAAGCTTTCTTTAAGCTTTCAAAGGCGTGTGTATGTTCTTGAGTCCAAGGGAGGACAGTCGATGTGGCTGCCTCCTGTGTTGTCAACTGGACGAGTGGTTTTGCTAGAAATGCATATTGAGGGATCCACTGCCTACAGTATGAAGTGAGGCCTATAAAAGCCCGCACCTCCTTTTGTGTCTTGGGTGGTGGCATGTTAGCGATTAACTGGATGCGGTCGGATGTAAGCTGCCTTCCCTCCTTGGACAGCGAGTGCCCAAGGTAAACAACTCGCTGGACACAGAATTGCAGCTTAGAAGGGGACACCTTGTGCCCCTTGTCAGCCAAAAATTTTAAAACCGTCAGTGACGCTTTTTCACATTCAGGTTCGCTTCGGGCGGTGATCAGCAGATCATCGACATATTGAAGCAAGGCAGTGTTAACTGGCATGTGGATACTGTCAAGTTCTCGTTTCAGTGCTTGGCTATAGATGCTGGGGCTTTCTGTAAATCCTTGAGGTGCGCGTGTGAATTTAAAACTTCGTCCATTTAAACTAAATCCGAATAAATATTGACTTTCCGGATCAATTGGGACACTAAAGAAAGCATTCTTGAGATCAATTACAGTGAAGAACGTTGCTTCTGAGTCAATAGCTGTGAGTAATGAAGAGATATCTGGGACCACGGGGTATTGTGGCACAATACATTTATTTAATTTGCGCAGATCAATAACTAATCGATATACTGGTGGAGCTTTTGGATCCGTTCTTTTAAGAATCGGAATTATCGGAGAATTACATACATTGGAGTCTGTTTCGACAACCACTCCTTGTGCAATGAGCTCGTCAATGATTTGCAGCAAAGCCACAACAGCATCGGGTGGTAACTTGTATTGTCGTATTCGTGGTAGTACTATTCCTGGTTTCAGTGTAACTCGATATGGTGTAATATTCATGCAACCAACATCAGTGGGGCCTTGTGCCCATAAATGTGTAGGTAAATTCTGCAGTCGGTGATCCATGTCTCTGGATACGTAGTGACCTTTAAAGTCACGTAGAAATAGTCGTACTCCTTCCGGAGAACAACATATTATAGCTCCTAGAGCTTTCAATGTTTTTATGCCTAACAAGTTTTCTGGACATGATTTAGTAAGCAATAAATCGGTAGTACGTGTCAATGGACCAATCGTAAGTGGAAGAGGTTGTGTTACATCATTAATTATAGGTTTTCCTGAGAATCCAAGGGAAATATTCTGTGAGCCTGAGAGGGGTGCCCCTGGAACTTCACTACGTCTTATAGTTGTTCTGCTTGCCCCTGTATCAAGTAAAAACTTTCTGTCTTCCCCTAATAGTTCGCTATGTACATAAGGTCCCTCTTGGTCTACAGGAACCTCAATAAGGGGTAAGCCAACTTCCCTCTCTAGGCTATCTCATGAGTATCGTTGATAATCGGGATAATCTGCTTGTGCATACTGATACATCTGTTGTGTCGTTGCTTGTGTTGCAGCAATAGGCTGCGCTTGTGGTGGTGCTACAATTTGTTGTGGAGCTGCCTGTTGCGGAGCTAGCTGTTGCGGAGCTAACCTAGGTTGTGCATGCTGAGGAATTTGTTGTTGATTCTGATCCTGTCTAGGTGGACGTGGTCTCTCATGGGTTCTACCTGTAGCAATATTATGTTTCAGGACTGGACAATCGTGTATATAATGACCTGGTTGTTTACAATAGTTGCATGTCCCTTTCGTAGGACCTGCGGAATCACCCTTTTGATGACTATCGGCTGGAACTGACTGTGCAACAAGCATTTTCATTTTTGTATCTTTCATACGTCTTTGTTCGTGTTCTTGTTCTTCTTTAATTCTATTGTGATGATATTGTAACATCTGTAACATCTGTGATGGGGTATTACCTTGCCAGGTACTTTCGAATTTCAATACTCTATTCTTAACTTGTATCAGAGAATTTTCAACTAATTTTGTCACAAACAGATGTGGATATGACTCACTACTGGCTTTTATGCCACTATTTATACCAAAACATTTTTCAAATCGGGAGTAGAAATCACTAGTGTCTTCATCGGGTTTTTGTTTACAGGCTGAAATTGCACCCCAGTCTTCCCTTTTCGTAGTTAATAAACGTGGCAGTACCTGTATTAGTAATCCTGCTAGTGCTGTAGTCTTTTCCCCAAGCCCTGCTCCTGCAGCTCGGGCCTTTTCTTCGTTTTCTAATGCTGTCCAATCTATCTTTTGGTCTCCCACCTCCCATTCTTTTTCTTTGAGTTTTTCATAAACACCGGCGGGTAATAGGACTTTTAATATTTTCATAATGTCAGGGTAGGTATACTCTCCCATGAGTAACATGTCTTTTATCTCACGGTGGAAACCTGCGGGGTCCTTGTCATGGCTGGGTACTACTTTCTTCATTTCTAATAATTCTAATTTAGTTATAGGTGTGTACACAAATACGCGTGTAAAATTATCACCGGCACCTCTAATTGGGTGCACTTCGCGTAACGGGTTCTGTCTATCTATGTGATACATTTTTCTTCCCATGATGGTAACTGGAACGTGTTCTGGGCATACGAAATTTAAATATTGGTTTCGGGATTCTAGTATTTCTTTAATCAAATCAGTACCTGACCCTCTCCATATGTTCGTGAGTAGTTCTGTCAATATGTCAGGTAAGGGTCCTGGATCAGAGTGTTGGCTTTTATATAATATAAGGAGGTGTTGAATCATGTATATACTAGCTAAACGCTGTTCATATGGGTCTAGATTCAGAAATGTGTGTGCAAGTACATCATCATTGTATTCGCCGGGACTGTCAGCCCATTGTACTGCTGACCTGGCTAATTCTTGTTCGTCCATGGAATCGAGCATGTGGTACCCCCTTCGATCTCGGAGTAATTTATCAGCGGCTTGGAATAAGTGTTCGGGGGATTTTGTATTTAACATAGGGTTTGGAAAATGTCTATTATATTCTGGACGTATTGGGCGTACCGGATCATTAAAACCTCTGGTATTATTATGGGGTTTTCCTCTACTTACATAAGCTATCGTTTCTACTTGCTCTGACTCTTGCTCCTCCTCTTCTCTGTTTAGGTCAGCGGCGTCTACCTCTAATCTTTCTTCGTGTATTCGTTCTACTTCTTTGCGGATCTTTCGGTACATAGCTACTATACATAACTGTTTATCATGTCTCCCTTCTGATATATTCCGACCCCAAGTGACAAGTTTTTGCATTTCTTCCGGATTTACCCCAGGCCGGTCTTGATTTCTGATTACACAGTTTATGAGGAAACGTAACAGTTGTCCCTGTACCTCCGCTTTCTGGTACTCCATGGCTCTGCTAATACTTTCAGGACTTCGCCCTGACTGGACAAAGTGATACATATTTTCTAAATGTGTAGTCATTCCTGGTAGCTTCGTTAAATATATTGCAGCTCGTCTAATACGTAATGATGACAGCAACATTTCGTCCCGTTTACCGGGCACAGGATCATATCTACAATCTACTAGAAGTTCCTTAAGCATGTCGGGAGTTGCTAGTTTGGGCGTACGTTGGAGGGCTAAATCTCTAAGAGTCTGTTTATTTCGCGGCGGAGTGGCAAACATGTCTGTCGTACCTCCTGTAGCACCGTCTGAGGTGCTAGGCACGAAAGGATTCGTTGGGTGTAGGATAGAGATTGTAGATGCGGGAAAAACTGTAGAAACGGACGGGTCTGTTGGAACTTGTGTAGGAGTTTGTAATTGCGGGGATACAGACGGATGCTCTTGGTGTTGAACACCATCGGCAAGCGGTGTGGGTGGTATGGCATTAGCATACTCGGGAGCTGCGTCATCTAAATAGGAAGAAAGAAAAACGTCCTTTGCTGTTTTGGGATGTGATTTGGGATGTGCTTTTATCGGAAACAATGGAGGTGGCAGGTCTTTTGGTATTTCCGGAGTAGCCTTAGGTAACCCTTCGGCCAGAAGTGGATACATACCATTCATAAGGGCGTTTCTTTGTCTATCTATTTGTTCTGATTTTACTCGAGTACCTTCCTCAAGTAATAGATTTTCTCGAGTTTTATTTGAATTCTCTCTACCTTTCTCTTCCTGTCTGTGTGCTTTTTCTGTACGTCTGTATGATTCTTTACGCCATAATTCAATGGCATCTTTCTGTGACTGTCTGGCTTTCTTTTTCCATAGTTCTTCTTCTACTCTCAAGATGCAATCTGCATCCCAGGTCCCCGCTGCGGGCCATCTCTGACTCTCTGGTAATTCTTTGGTATAGTCCACCCATAAATCAAGAAATAATACGGCATCTAGACCATGCTTATGATACATAAAGTATCCTGGAGTATCCCTAGGTGGAATGGGAACAGCTTCTTCGAGTACACCTTTTCTAGTTTTGATCTGTCTTAGTTTCGAAAAGAGCGGCATTTTTAGATCTTGGTTCTAGAACACACTTTATACAAGAAAACACAATAATGAACAGTCATTCATACCACAATATATAGAACGTATTAAAACATTTAACGCTTAATAGTTTTAACGAACAATGATAACTAATAGAAAACTAGTTATTGACATTATACTGACACTAGACAATACTTATTTATATGCAAGACATACTATATTACTATATATACTGCTAAACAGTACAGATACACTGCTGAAACAGTGCAGACCGGATTTGTGTACCCAAACCCGTCTTGACCGGCACAGACTATGTGCACGTAAAATGCCTCCCCGATAATGGTACTCACCGGGTAGCTCGGAACGGAAGGCCTCGGAACGGAACTGAAACTGGACCGGACTGGACTCGACTGGACTCGACTCGGAACTTCGGAACCTGGCGGGACTCTGTATACCTCGGATCTTGCTCTCTCAGCTAGGCTCTGGTCGGGATACTTCGCACTTCTCACCGCCTCGTCTGGGTGTTGATCGCAGCCTCAGTCATCCCCGCTTGGCCGGAGGGAGATACAGGAAATCCTGTGGGTACGCGTTTTTGTCCGTTCAGCTGTGGCAGGAGACCGGGCCTGCAACGCACCGCCGGCGCGTGAGATGAGAAAGTGTCCCTATTCGGGCGCCAATTTATGTGGTAAATATTTCGTTACCGGTACTATTTTTTATGCGGTAAAATCTATCAAGAATAACTCAGTAAATATAAGAGGCAGAATCCGTGGTATTAGAGGGTTTTAAAAGGCTTTATTCCTATACAAAGGAAGACAATTCGAATTGTGGGCCTTCTGTTCCATCACCACGAAAGTTCAGGAAGGAAGGGAGCATATATTATTGACAGATAGGCAGTTTTATAGAAAATACATTACAGTGAAACAGATGCAAGAGGCGTAACAGCTGATAACAGGTGCATACGTAGCTAATAGAGGGCGTAATTTAATAAACGTCATCATACATGATGTCATAAGTGGGTGGATCCATAAGAGAATCCTGCAATGTCAGCAGAAATAGTTTGACAAAGATGCGCACGCAGCCGCATGACGTGTGATTGACGTGCAACTAGAGGGTGAAGGGGACTTGACATTTAGCTCTACATGTGGAGACAGAAGTCTGGGGTTATGTCAACCTAATTCCAAATCATATCTAATATCCTATGTTTAAAGAACTGTGTTATCCAAAAGGAAAGGTCTCTTAGGATAGAATCTTATTCTATACTGACTATACTGACTGTTAGTGCGTGTACAAGCGTCTAAGTGTCTACACTAGATGCGAGGGGGTAGGAATATTCCATGGTAACGGGGCTATGAATTATTTGCATGAGGGCAGCGAGGCCTGGCCCTTTGCACGGTAGCTGGAGGAATGTTTACCTAAACTACTAGACAGGAATGCATCGGATGGGGAGCGAAGAAGATAATCTTGAAGGTGAAATACAGTTTTTGGCAGGCGACAGGCTGGATCAGGCACCGTTAGCCGCGCAAGGAGTAAGACAAAGTTCATGGTCACAGATGCAGGCTCAGACTGGAGCTTTCAGAGGCAGAAGGCAGGAAAAGGCTTGATGACAGAATTCGGGCCTACTCGCCTGAATCTGTGAAATGTCGAAAGTGAACCACATAAAGTCGGTGGCCTTTCATACTTAGGAATGGAATATCTGACCCATTCATGGCGGATCTGAAAGAGGACATGTTGACGGTGGACGTACATATGTTTGCGTCTTCAGAACTGGAGCAGGAGGGAACATACATGTACTTATAGCATGCACATGGAGCCGTTGGGGTCTACGATAGGGGACATAACTGATCACAAAATTCATATTTCCTCACTCCTCTGGGTGGTTCCTTGGGGTCCCAGCGATTCTACGTGCTCTAGGCCCTGTGTCTATTGAGGTCGTTGTTGTTATACCATTTTTTTAGTGTATGGTTGTAGGAAAGTGGGTTTCTGTTGCAGTAAACCCCCCCCCCACTTTTTGCCAGATAACTGATGCACTTTTTCATGGTCGGCCCTGGGTCCCTGCCAATCAGGTTCCCAGGGCCTGTGTTCTTTCCCCAAAAACAAACCCAGTTGGCATCTCCGGCCACATGTCAGCCCCTGGTAAATGGTACCACAGGCACCCAGAGTACTGTGACCAGAGAAGGCCTCTAAGAGCTGCAGCCCTGTACCCTGACACTCACACACTGCCTTTGCAGACTGAGTGCCTTGGTGCAGAACAAAGTGAAGAGTCGACATGGCACACATCCCTGTGTGCCATGCCCACAAACCACTGCCCTGGCATACATCAATCACCCCTCAAGCTGGGTGCCCTACGCCTGTTGTGAGGGTACAGGTGCATGAGCCCTGTACTACTACAGTGCCCAAATCCATTCCTGGGCACTGTATGTGCAGTGCTGCCATTAAGAGTATATGGTGCTGGGAGTTTGTCATTACGAACTCCACAGCGCCATAATGGCTACACTGAAGACTGGGAAGTTTGGTATCAAACTTCTCAGCACATTAAACCCACACTGATGCCAGTGTGGTATGTAATGTAAAATGCACAAGAGAGGGCATCTTAGAGATGCCCCTGAAATTCGACCAACTACTAGTGACCTGATTGAGTGGCTGCTTAGGCTGCCACCACCAGACATGTTTCTGGACCCCTGGGTTGAGAGCTCGCTGCTCTTGGGGGCCTGAAACAATGCACATCCTGGGACGAGGTGCCAAGCCTCCTCCCCTAGGATGGGCAGGGTTCACGAAGGAGAGACTTCAAAGGCCTGCCGCCTTTGTGAGCCTCTCCAGACCATTTGCTTTTAGCAATTGGTCCCCACTGGTTCTACCCCCCACTTTGGGAAAAAGAAGTGAGGAAAAGAGGTGTGCCCGCCTCTGCCAACTCCACCCCTCAGGAGGGGGAGGTGAGATGAAGCACAACCTCGAGTCCCCGCCATCTTTAGGATGGGGGACTAAGCCAACCAGGGACAGGCTCCTGCCCCCCTCCCACTGGAGAGTGGCAGGGTTGGTGGCTGTTCCCACCCCAGGGAAGGGACCCATTGGTCCCTGCCCTTTACCTACCTATAACACCCCTAAATGTAGTATTTAGGGGGCACCCTGAACCTTCCTTCCTCAGATCCAGCAACCACAAGAAAAAGAAGAGAAGAAGAAGGACGAGAAGCCGTGGAGAGCTAACAAGAGGTCGATGCCCACTGACTTGGTCTCCCCGCGAACCTGCTCCTGCAAAACCCCGGCGTGTCCAGTGGACAGCAACCTGCCTGCCTTTACTTTCCAAGCTGTTTCTCCCATGAACACCTTACGTGTTTGAACTGCAGTTTCTGGTGCCAGCCAGGAACCGCAAATCCCGCACACTCTGCACCCGCTGAATCGGTCCCGAGCTCGAGTGGACAAATACCACGAGGAGGTCCCCCCGGCGATCCTGACCCGAGATCCGACGACCCCTGACCTGCCTAAAGCCGCCTGACGACGCCTGCAGCCTCAATCCAGAGGACCCCCCCCTACCGCAACCAGAGCGGGTAAGAAAATCCGACGTCCCAAGACACCCCTGCACCCGACGCCCCACGGCCTTGTGTGCCCAACCCAGCGGTGTCTAACCAACCCTCTTTGAAAACTAAGAATATTCCCACACAAATAACCAAAACGGATTTTCTCAATTGTTTTCAGGAAATGTCCCAGTGCTGAATCTAGGTATCCAGCACTGAGTAAGAAAAGTAACGTTAAAGTAACTTACCTGCGAATTGAATTTCCTCCCATAGGATAACATCGGTGATTCTATGTGAAAAAGTTTCTGTGTCAACTTTTGAAATACAATAATATTCTTTAAAAATCGTACCTCTAACTAAAAAGAATTTACTCAACTGTTTTCAGGAAATGTCCCAGTGCTGAATCTAGGATCCAGCCCTGTGTTAGCAAAAGTAACCCGAAAAGACATTAATTGCATTTTTCTTAAAAAGCCCATTCATTTGAATGTACTATACCTGCTAAGTGTCGCAAACTGCTTACTTAAACTGTAACCAAAATCAGTACAAGTTATACTGCAATTTTGAACTGTGTTCATACAAGTAATTTACTACTGCAAAGTATTTATATGCTTACCTGCACCAGGCTTGCCTGGTTCTAGAAATAAAACAACAGTATATTTTTTCATACAAAAACAATTGGCCTAGAGTTCAGTTCTTGAGTGTGTGAATTCATTTGCTGACTGAGTGTGTACGACAAATGCTTAACACTGTCCTCTGATACTGCCTTACTGCTCGATCAAGCTACCACTTTAGAGAGTAAGGTTCTATCTAACTTTAAACTCTGCAAAACCTCTGTAGACCCTTGGACTCTATTCGCACTGTACCTCACTTTGGTGCAGTATATATAGAGCCAGCTTCTTACAAGGGTTCGGTCTCCCCCTGGAGCACGCTGTGTATTTCGCTATTTACGAATGTTCTGTTGATTTAGAATTGTGAGCCTTGTACCCTAGTCTCGTGTAGAGACTAGTAGAGAGTGTTATATTAATAAATGCATATTTTTAAATAAACACTGTGTGGTTCTCCATTCATTTAGTCATTCAGGAGGTGATATTCTGGTAAAACAAGCTATTTACATTCCTTCAAGCTTAAGCCTGAAGGCTGCTCTCCATAGCTACCACTAGGATAGCTTTCAATAAGGTTATCTTTGACCTCAATACATCGTAAGGGTGGTGTGGCCTGGTACAAGGTGCCCACTTTAACTAGTGGACAGCGTATACCAACGCACCTTCTCACATGCATCACATACGTTTGTCCCCACAATTACAGCAAACAAAAACTCCCAAAAGATTTGGGGCATATTTTGTCCACAAAACCACTAAAATTGTATGGATTCATCATAAAAACACATGGAAACCAGGTTCCCCACACAGGCAAAGAAACGTATTAGGTTTTGTTAAGAATGGCACGCGCACACGAAGTAACACAAATTTCCCTGGCCTAAGGAGGGAACATTTGACACTAACACAATTGAGCATACTAAAACACATAAAAACTAAATATACAGGTCAAAAGAGAGACAGGAGAGAGTCTTTACTAGAGTTATGGGCCATCTTCCAAGAGGCCCAGAGTGATAGCTCTACACTACTGATAGCAGGCAAGGTGTCAGCGCCTACCCCACCATTTTCAGGAATGAAGGTGCTCACACCAGCTCCCTCTGCATTAGGATATTCCAATCTTCCAATAGTAGGAGCCCACAGTCCCCCCACCGAAAGACTGACCCAAGCATGAGAAAACAAAAGGCCAGTAAGCCCAGATGCTTCCAGTGCATCCCAAGTCACTTGAGAAAGTCCCCAAAAACTCAACCTTCCATCCCCCACGTCCAACACAAAGGACCTCAACAGCAAGGAGAACACACAGTCCCACTGGTTCGAGCGAACATACACGAGTGACCAGGAGGTTTGTGGTGGTTCTAGATAGTGATACAGCAAGTGGGGGAAAGGAAGGGAGTCCCAGTCCCTAGGAACCAATGACAAGGGTGAGGTTACAGGATTTGCTCAGGTAGCTGAGGAGTCAACAGAGAGCGAGTCTGATTGTGAAGCCCGCCAAAAAGAATAACGCATAGCTCAGAGTGAAGGAGGCAAACCAGATGGGGCAAGGAAAAAAGGAGTGAGCTGAGGATAGAGAGAGAAAGAGCATGCACCCAGAAAGTACAGCGAGAACACAGGGCACAGCGTGCTCTTCATATGAGGGAAGCGGGGGTAGGTACAAGGCACCGAAAAATCAGAGCCATTATTGAATGCAAGTATTTTAGCAGGGATCAGAAACTCACCAATCAGTCGACAAAGGAGAGGGGCTGGTCAGGAAATAAAAGACCATGGCAGCCTGTGACTAACCCAACCAATATGCAGGAAAAATAAGATGGCGCCTGTGCAGGCACATGAGGGTAGCAGCGGCGAGCATGCACTTTGCTCCACACGAGCGCACAACAAAGATAGTGGCAAGAGAGTAAGGTGAGATATTTGCGCACCCGTTCTGCCACCTATTAGCGTACTGAACTAAGGAAAGGGACCAATATGATAGACTTTGGCAAAAGGAAGGCTCATTTGAGCCAGTGGACATGGCTATAGCGGAGGATTGCATCTGACAATGGAAGAGGAGACCCCAAGTGGAACTTCCCCTACATGTAGGAATGCCTAAAAAGATGAGAACACCATGTTGAGGAGAAATCAGTGTAGTCACCTGAAATAAGAATGTACCCATTACTACAGAGTAGAATGAGGCAACGATGGGGACTAGAGACAGGACAGTCATGGACCTATGGAGGCCCACAAGTCGCATTCTTCAACAATATTCTTAAAAAGGGATTAATCACTGAGATACGGAGTGGGCTGGACTGCGTGGTTGGGTTGGATACCAAACCATGGCGGAAGATCAAGACCATATATTACATCACCACAAAAAGAAGCAAGAAAAGGACAGCGAAAAACAGAGGCCAACCCATAGAGACAACGCTAAATTGGTCCAACATAATTTGAAAAAGACTGCCCTCGAAGGGGCCGCTTGTTCCGCCACCATGCAAATGGCACCAGTCTACAGGATAACTCCACCGCAGAACCCCAGGGGGTTCCAACCCATCTATGGCGGTAGAGGCCAGGGAGGTTGGCAGCAACCAGACCCTAGGGAGTGCTGCGATTACCATAGGCTGGGCTACCTGGCAGACAGATGCCTGTTAAAGGCATACCATGAGCAGAGATGTCTGTCCACAAAACCAAGCCCAGGGGATTCAGAATCAATCCTACACTCACCCTCAGCGAGGTCCCCCATCTGTCATACCCTGCAGTAGGGATCAGGTAGTTAGACAAACACGTGGCAGCAAAAACCACATACAGGGACCGGGGCCACAGCTCTGCCGGGGAGGTATAATAGTACGGGGAGGTAGTGCCCTCACGCAACACCAGAACTAAAACTCACAGCAGACTAGACAAGTAATAAGTAATATGGGAAACATCCTTTACCCCGCAAGCGTTTCTCCGCGTGTGATTACCCCGCATTATTTACACCGCAAAACTTTTACAACTCAGGGCTTTACACCGCAAACTATTACAACACATTCCCCAAAGCAACGCCCTGGTGGCGTTGGAATAGTAAATTGCATTGTAATGGGAAATGCGTTGTAATGGATTGCATTGTAAAGCCCCGCGTTGTAAAAGATTTTGAGGTGTAAAAACTGGGGGTAATAGCACGTGGAGTAAAAGTGTGCGGGGTAAAGTGTCCTTTTTTTTAACAATATCACGACAAAAACCCTGGCAGATACAACCAATATCTCCCTCCCTTAGAAAAGTGTAAAAAAAAAAAAAGGCAAACCTATAGCAATAGGTTGTGATTTACAGATTTAGGCTGAGACTTTTCCACCACACCCATCACTTAGAGTGGATACAGTGTCATCAAGTGGGGCTCAAATCCGAGGGATCAGTCTCCTGATCATCCATATATGGAAAATCCCCAAATTAATGTAACAAAAGTGATTAGCACCCATTGTTTATTCCTTTACAGAATGATTGTAATCCAAACAACCTAAGTCAACCAGTGACGTTCCTATACCCACGGGGTTTTTGAAACTGATGCTGTACACACCACGGAAGGTGTAAAGGAAAACAATTGAGATTTCACCAGACTTTGATGCCAATATGTGTATGAAACAGATGTATTGAAGATGGATGTCTTTGGATAAACTATACGAATGTCACATGTAGAGATCAAGGTTAAAGTTGAACTAAACGAGTATGCTTTCCTTATATAAAAGACGTAATTTATAGATAAAAAACACAGACGTGAGAACTTTGAAAAGCCCTGAAGAAGTCTCTGGGAAGAAACAAAATGGCATACGAAATACATTGGCAGTATTGGTGTATAATGTATGAGAAAAGAAGAATATTAATAAAGGATCATGAAGAACGATTTTAAACACATTTGAATGGAGGCTGTGCCTTATATGACTTAGGTTGTTTGGATTACAATCATTTTGTAAAGGAATAAGCAGTTGGTGCAGATCACTTTTTGTTAAGCTACAGCAATAGGGATCCATGAATTTTATTGGAGTCCAGGAGCTTTTGGCTGCTATATGTGTTCTGTCGACTGGGTAGCCTCACTAGAGTGCGACATCAGGGGCACCTCTGGGAGCTAAGGCCCCACTTTGCAGCTAATCCCCCAGGGCGGGTTGACTGGACATATCTCAGGGAGATGATGAGGGGACTGGAAAGCACACAGAGAATGTATTTAAAAATCAGACACCCCAGTCCCGCTCGTGCAAAGTCAAAAGGGATTAGTTCCAATCACCAAGTCAAAAGCACTCCATTCTCAGGCATTCGGCTTGGGACCAATGTTCTCATCATGGCACTTAGTCCCAACAGTGCCTCCAATGAGCTAGAAGCCCCCGCCCAATGGAGGCTCCCTTTCAAATCTAAACCTAAGCTGTCCCTAGTGGCTGGAGCCAGGGTTCCCGTGTGCCTAGGATGATAAAAACCCCCAAAAATCCACCGTGCACACACAAAGAGCCAATAAGCTGCGAGACATCCACATGATGTCGAGCCCAAGCTTCCAGTGGGGGGTTCATCAGGGTGACGAGGCGCCCCGGAATATCTGAGGCAGTCCCCGGGTTTTTGTGTTCATCGTCAGCCAGCAGTCGTGCAATTTTCTTTCTCCTACGCTTGATGAACTATACCACTTTTCGGTCACTGTAGCATGTGCCTACAACGCAAGATCATAGAGATCTTAGCCACCAGGTAGAGACAGCTAGCCCGAGTGCACTGAAAGGAAGCAGGGGGTGGTCCAAGGGAGGAGGGTGACTGGTAAGAGGGATCCCAAATGTCCACTGCAACTCCAGACAAAGGTAGGGCACCGGATGCGGCCACCCCCAGATCAGGCATTGTGACTAACAAACGCTCCAAACCTTGCATGCACAATCCAGGAAAAGCAGGCGTCCCCGACCTCGGGCTCCTAAAACACCATCAAATCAGATGCCACATGAGATAGGACTACTGGCCTTTCAAAGGAAATAGCCTAACATGTGGCTGACTCTGCTCTCGCACTATGCTCCAATTAGAGACATTTTACTGGTTGAAATAGGCAGGTACTTACTGTTTGTTTGCACTTGTCAGCAGGAGCTCAATACTTATAATGGTACAGCACAAGCATCTGCTAGTAGTAAACAGGCAATTTGGGACAGTGAGCCCCTGCACTTCCTTATTGCCATTGCAAACGCGATGCCAAGTAATAATGATATTGTTGCTCATCAAAAACGATCACAAGGCTGGATGGAGCTCAGAGGCGCGCACTTTAAGTGTTCAGCTGTTCATAATCTATAGCGTTAACAATTTATCATCAAACCCAGAGCGCATGTTTGAGAAGCAAGCATGGACTGGGCAACAAACTACACTTCAGAGGGAAGGGAACAGTGAACACGCAGGAGTGAAATTAAGACCAGAGACGGAAATAACATTTGTGTGAAACAGCGTGCTTACATCTCAGTACCGCTGCATTTTTTAACAAGGCCACGCTACCCACTATGTACAGTAACGTCCAGGGGTTAGTTCAATCCTTAATGCAACTGAATAAACTAACGTCGGGGGGCGGTCTTGAACAGGATTAGACCCCTGCACCATAATAAAGGTGACCCCCATAACAGAATGAGATACTTGCTAAGAGTGTCCTTAGTTTGCAGATCTGGGCAGTTTTAAACTTATAAAGACAGCTTTATAAGTGCTTTCCAATGTGTGGGAGACTGACAGAATGTCGCCCTTTCTGCAGCCTATATTTGTAGTAATATCAGTGTTATCGATTAAAACCCGGCCCAGCAATAAAACCCAACCCACTGAGAAGAGCCCTTCGGGTACTGCCAGGCTGCTCAGTGGGTTAGTTCGGAGCGGCTACCGACGGTAATGAGCTCTCTTCCAGCATAAAAGAATGAGAACTGTGATAAGTGCACACCATGCCCTTCACTCACACCCCGTACATCCTGAAGTGCACACAAGTTTGGTTAATAGCACCTGCTCCCATCGAAGGCACATCACTTGTGGATAGTGGCTCTCCATCACAGCAGACACCACATGTGTGGATGTACACACATGCCAGCTGTGCATCCTCCCTACTGAAGCCTGTAGGAAGTGCGTAGGGGCGGGGGTGGGGTGGAGGGGGGGGGCGGAGTCGAGCAGAGCAGCAATGCTAGAGTACGTTGCTGTGAAACTGACATGATATCTTAAAGGACCTTCAGGGGGCAGCACAGGTAGTCTAGTGCTGCTGCAGTCGCAGTGAGATAATTGTAATAAAATGACACCAGTAAGGACATATACAACTAGGCCGTGAAATACTTCCTGATGAATTTTAAACCGCATGTTGGTTGTATTCTTGCTGCTGAAGTTTATTTTGTTAGGTTTGAGCAGCACCGTAATGCAAGCAACAGCTGGGAGTGCGCACCATAACTTTAAAGACAAGCTCGCATTCATTTTGTTTTGTACATAATAGGAACCATTAATACTCTGCACGAGGTTATGGTCTAACTACCATATCAGATAGGTAATGTTCAATTAAATTACCTGTCAACACACGCCCCCATGGGTATCCGGGGGAGGGAACTAGAGGCTACGGGGTCTCAAGGGTGAGCGACCTCCAACTTATTATACGCACACAAAATAAGCTACCCATGAATTATATTCAGTTACGCTACAGTGTCCCTATTAGCACTACTTAATAGGAGTGCTGGGCGTACACATTTTTTCAACGGGTTGTCCTCACACATCACCAGGTGTCATGCTTCATCATAGGACAACCCTCTCTCTCCAAAAACCCAGTTTGATTGAGAGCGGGCCTACACCTGAAGACAGGGAGTCACTTCAAAATTAGAATGGGCCGGTGTAAACAGTGACTTAAAAACCCAAAACTAAAATCTTTTATTTATTCATTGGATAAACCACTTGGTATTAAAAGATGAAAATGTGGGGATAAGGGAAACTATTACCTCATAACCACTATTACCGTAGTCATAATTAAATTACCTGCCTGTATACTGCATAGGGCCGGCATCTAATTGGATAAAATAATGTTTAATTTACCATGCATCATGTGTGAAGGTCCTCTATCACTGAAATAGATGTTTGCTTCCTGGGAAGAGATGCCCACCTCATGCTGGGATTCCAGAGGAATCTGCGTTCTTATAGAGCACATCCATCAGCAACGTACATTTTACGAATGAAAAGAAGATTAGGGCGATTCAAGATTTTAAGAAATGTTTTATGCTACCTGTTGGACTTGGCCCTTTTTGCAGGGTCACCCCTGAACTTTTTGCCTTCCTCCTAGCCTTTTTTTTTCTGACATGGTGTTGGTGGTTTTAGGACTCTGGGCACTTTAGCACTGCTGCCCAGTGTAAAGTGCATGTGCTCTCTGTGGTAAATATGGCAAAAATTGGTCTACACCTGTTTGGCATATTTTATTTACCTGTCAGTCCCTTGTAAAGTGGTATCTCATATATCCGGGGCTGGTAAATTAAATGCTACTGGTGTGCTTGCAGGGCCGATTGCGCCACCCACCAAAGTAGCCTTTCAAACCTATCCCAGGCCACTGCCATTGCAGGGCCTGTGCGCGCAGTGTTACTGCCGCTGTGACGTGGCACCTAAAGTGTGTGCCATGTCTGTGACCCCTCTTTTACTACATGTCAGTCACCCCTAAGGTAGGCCCTAGCTAGCCCTATGGCCGGGGTGCATTATAGGTAAAAGGTGGGGCATGTACCTTAAGTGTGTGACATGTCCTGGCAGTGACAAACAGCCATTTTGGTTTCTCATTACTGTGAGGCTGCCCTCCCATAGGAATGCATTGGGGATTCCCTGATAAGTGTTTCAGTGGTAATTCCTGATATGAGAGGAGCAGTGTAGGAAGGTGGAATCTGACTAATGGTTGCCCCCAACTTTTTGCCTGGTATTTGAGTGGTTTTTGACTAGTCTGGCTGGGATCCTGCTATCCAGGACCCCAGCCTATCTGCTTTCTCCCTAAAACTGATGTAAGTACTCTAGGTACAAACCTAATTGGATGCTGGGCATGCCCTACCTGTCCCTTGTAGATGGTACCCTAGGTACCCAGGGCATGGGTCCCCCAGTAGGCCTACCAGGGCTGTAGCACTTATTGTGCCACCCTGGGACAGCCATACAAACTGACACCACCAGACCACTACTGTAGTCTGGGTAAGGTGGTGCGAGCACCCCTTATAGGGATGTAGGTACCCTATATCCCACACCATTACAACACATATATTCTCATAGGTCACCCCTATAGCAGGCCCTGGTAATCCTACAGGGCAGGGTGCTGAGGTATGTGTGAGGGGGGACCCCTACGTGAGTAGGGCCTCTCTGCAACCTTCGTAAAAACGTTACTGGGTTGTTCGTAGTGTAGCCATACCATATACTCTTAACCGCATTATAAGTAAATCGCGTCATCGCGATAACTTGAGAATGGCTACACAGAACCATATCGTGTTTGGTGTCAAACATGTAGGAATCATACCCCCAGTCCAGCCATGGGCATGAGGGTACGATTCCCCCTTGCTAGAAGGGCGATATGGGAAAAGCGGTAGAATTTAGACACCAATTTAAAAGTGCACAAGTTACACAAAATAGCTACTGCCTGCCACCTACACAACCCTGGCTGGCTGTTGCTGGGGAAAACCCCAGCCTCGTCAGCTGGACAATAGGGCTCCTGTGACAGGGAGGTGCTAGCATCTCCCCAGACAGGATAATGTGGATTGGAACAGGGTGGGTGCACCAAATGTCCTTTCAGAGTTGCACGTAGGCAGCTGCAAAAACCTAATTCTGCATACACCGCTTGGAGCTGGTTCAGGGGCATCCTGCCCCTCGCCCAGGTGGGAAACACACAAAGGGGAGAGGGTGTAGCCACCCTTTCCCGCCTCACCAGCCATTGGTGGGCACTACTCTGGACACTCCCCTAATCTTGGGGATAAAGGTGAATAACGTGGCCCCAGAGCCTCAGATTAATTTGGAACTTTACAGAACCGACCTTCGACGAGCTGCTGCCCAGCTGACGGAAGAAATCTCCCTTGGGATATGTAGTTATCCCCCTGCTTGGCAGGCACCTGAAACACTACAAGTGACCCAGTTGGAACTTCGCTGCTCTCACGAACTTTGACGACTTCTAGAACCCTTGAGGTGGGTTTCCAGCGCATCCCAGAGGCCAGTGAGTGTGCTCAACGAGTTTGGGCACCGTGGACCGCGTGGGTGCCGAGATCCCCAATACCCCGAGACTCCGGCCTCTTCTTGCATAGCACATGACCCTGACCAGTGGGGAAGTTGTGCTTTGGCTCGTTTACGAGCCAACCACTCTACAGCAATTGTGCCAAAGACCAGTGCCCTAGCCCCCTCTGGTGGACCGTGGGTGCCCTTTTACGCACTCCAAATTGCCGCCTCCTGTGGTCCCTTGTCTCTCAACTTGTGGGCCCTAGCAGAGGTCTATCTTTGAAAACAAGAGTTCCCCTGGTTGCTACAGGCCTGCTCTACAGCCTCCTTGAAGAAGATCTCTCCCAGACCTCGTGGGTCTGCACTGTAGCTGATTTGTTTATTCTTCATGGGTTGCGGTTGCCAAGGCTTAGTGGATCCAATCTGGACACTAACACCGCAGCGACCCTCATTCGACGTGGGACAGTCGCCCTCCGGAAGCTGGCCTTCCTTGAAGCCTCCCGGAGCCCGTGGCTGCAGATCCAAGCAACAGCACCTCTCACCTGAAGCACCCGACATCGAAGGGCTCCTTGCTTTGAGCCTCCTGGTCACCTTGCCGTGACCCAGACTCTGTCCCCTCTGCTTTCAGGTTCTTCTCTACATTCTTCACATCTTTGATCTTCACGGCATCATCGACGCTTTTGGCTAGCAGAACTTTTGACTATTTTCCCATTGAAAATCAGCCCGCGACCCGACAGCAGAAACGACCTATGCACCCGGCTTCCCTGGGGCAGGTAACAGTGGTACCTCGGTACTCTCGGAGTTGTGGGCATCTCAAAAGCTTAAGTCTGAAGTTGTAACTTTGTACCCCTGCTAGAAGTATTTCTAATCTGTTTATTTCCAACCGCAACATTCTCCATAGGCTAACATTGCGGTCCCGATAGCAGCTCTTTGCACTGCACGCGTCTCCCGTGGGTCCCCTTCCTCATAACTGTGGGTGGATTCTGAAGGGGCAAGCGATCCTGAATGCCCTAGACATTGCCTGTAGAATTGTCGTGGTTCTTATACCACTATTTTAGTATATGGTTTGGCCCCCCCCCCCCCGGGGCCCATTGATTTCTGTGCTATTTATTGTGTTTATAAATGCTTGTTTGAAGTGTAACTTTGCCACTAGTCACATAAAGTGACTGTGGGATTGTCTAGAATAAATACATATATTTTATATATATACCTGTGTGGGCTACTCTTTCATTTGGTTATTCAAGAGGTTATTATGGTAAAACAATAAGCTTAACACTCCTTCAAGACTTAGCCTGAAGGCTGCTCTCCACAGCTACCACTAGGATAGCTTTCTTTAAAGGTTGTCTTAAACCTATCATCAATAAGAGTCGAATTGGACTGGTGCAATGTGTCCCTATAACTAGGAACAGCATATGCCAGGCCAACTTCTCACATTGGTGTGCAGCGGTTGGATTCAAGCTTGCCATTGTTTTACCAGATAACAAATTGAATTTCTAAAGTGAAAGTCACTTGGTACCAAAGGTACATATAAATTCAAGCTAGAATACAATAAGTTCTACTGAACTTAGAGTTGTGTGTAGAGGGATTAGCACACCTTGACTACAACTCAAGAGAGGGTTCAGTAGGCCACACTTAGTGTAGGTAGATACACCACTATCACTACACTAGAAAATGTCTTTAGGTTCAGGTGCCCATAAGGCTCTGGAAGGACCCCAAAGGGTCCCAGTCGACAAGTATGACCATCTCTCCTTTGCTGAGCTCAGGGAGATGTGCACCCTTAGGAAACTTAAGACAAACAAAGGTGCCAATACCCAACGTCTCAGGGAAATCCTGCTCATAGCAGACTTTATGTAGACTATAGGGTCTGGTGGGGTAGACAGGTTGGGTGGGCATCCATCAGAAGAGGACACTCCCAGAGTGGACTCTGATGAGGACCAGGAAGAGGATGAAGATCCTGACCTGGAAGAAACAAGCCACTCACAACATGGAGGTGATGGCCCAGGTGGCACTCCCTCCATCCCTAAAGGGAGAGTGGTGGATCCAAGAAGGAACAGATCCCCCTCAGTGGGATCCAACCATTCTGGGAGATCCAAAGGGTCCTCTGCCTCTTCTCAGAGAAGAGAATCCTCTCATGAGAGGAAATGCAGACTGATCAAATTTGAGCAGGCTAAGCTACAGCTTAAAAGAGAACAGTTAGCATTGGACAGGGAAGCCCTGGAGCTTCAGAAAGCTTCAAGAAAGTGGGGTCTAGAGACCCCTGGTGGCAGTAATGAAACCCCTAGAGTTAGAGAGAAAGTCCCTGACAATAGGAACCTCCACAAGATTGTGCCCCCCTATAAGACAGGGGATGATATCCACAAAAGGATCTCTGCTCTTGAGAGGGCCTGTAAAGTACAAAGGGTCCCAGTAGAGCAGTGGGCAGCAATCCTGTGGCTCTCCTTTGCAGACAAAGGAAGAGACACGCTCCTCACTGTAAGATAAGAGGATGCTGATGATTACTATATCCTGAGAGTTGCTTTAATAGATGGGTTTGGCTTAACCACTGATCAATACAGACTTAAGTTCAGAGACACCCAAAAAGCACAGGATCAGGATTGGGTAGACTTTGTTGATTGTGCAACCAAGGCATTGGAAGGTTGGTTAAATGGCAGTAAAGTTAATGATTATAAAGGATTGTATAATCTCATAATGAGGGAGCAGATTCTTAATAATTGTCATAACCAACTCTTACACCAGCACCTGGTGGACTCTGATCTGACCTCTCCCCAAGAATTGGGAAAGAAGGCAGACAAATGGGTCAGAACCAGGATGAGGCCCAAGAACCAAGGTGGTGACCAGAAGAAAGATTCTACCAACCCAAAGAGAAAGGAGGGGATAATAAAACAGAAAAGTCCCCCGAAGACCCACAAAAACCCAGTGCTGGGGGTGGGTCCCAAAATCCTTCCTCTTCAAAAAAGAAACCATATTGCCATGTGTGTCAGAAGCCTGGCCACTGGAAAACTGACCCCAGTTGTCCAAAGAATGGCAATAAAGAAAATATTCCTCCAAGTACAGCTCCAACACCTCCTGTTGCTACTAGTAGTAATCCCCCAGGTGGTGGGAGTGCACCCAAAAACTTAGTTGGGTTTTCTTGGGGAACGCAGGTGGACCCTGGCCTAACCAGGTCCCCTGCACAAGCAACTCTAGTCTGTGATGGTGGCATGGGGTTTGCCAACTTTACCATGAGCCCCAGTATTCTGGGCAGGTACAGACAAGAGCCCATGATCAATGGTCAGAAGGCTGTGGCCTACAAGGACACAGGGGCCAGTGTCACCATGGTGACTAAGAGACTAGTGCCCCTAGAACAGCTTTTACCTGGGTTTAGCTACCAGGTGACCAACATAGATGGAATCAGGACAGACCATCCCATGGCAGTGGTAAATCTCAGCTGGGGAGGGGTCACTGGCCCAAAGAGAGTGGCAGTGTCCCCAAACTTGCCTGTAGATTGTCTACTGGGGAATGATCTGGAAATCTCAGCCTGGGCTGAGGTTGACCACAAGGCCCATTTGAAAATGGTAGGAATCCCTGAGAGAGTGGATGAGACCCTGAGGGCCTCACCTCCACCCCAGGAGAAAGTAGAAAGAGTGAAGCCTGAAACTATGGATCACTCTACCCAAACAGATAGCATAGGGGAAGAGGAACAGTCCTCCCCCCACCAGACTACAGGTAAGGGTCAAGTTTCTCAGGGAACTGATCCTGCCCCTTGGGAAGTAACTGCCCCAGAAGTGGACAGGCCTGGCCTGCCCACCTCTCTGATGGCAGGGGATCCTTCCAAGGTGGCACCCAGTCTGGAGCAGGTATCCTGCCCCTCTCTACCCCGCCTCAGTCAGCCCAGGGCTTCAGAGGTCAGTGGACCCTTAATGGGCCCATGTCCAGAGGAACCCCCTCATCAGCAGATTAGGGACACCCAGCAGAGTAGTTTCAGCCAGGTGAATATTCCTCAACAAACTGAGGGATCCCATTTACCCTTAGGTATAGGCACCCCTCAAATGGATGTTGTTGAGCACAGGGAAACCTGGGGCATAGTTGCCCCAAACCTTCCAGTGCCCTCCACTATTCCAGCCAAAGCGATCCGACCCCCAGCTGTAGGCAGCCAGAGGTTGACCCTTAGGGCCAGATATGACACAGTCATGGGCAGAAAGGTTTCCATAGTGGCCAGTGATCTGAGGAGGTTGAGACCAACCCAAGTAGGGCCTCACTTCCAGACTCAGACACCCCACCAGCCCACCTCTGACCCAAAAACCAATACAGGTAATTTCCCTAGACTTTGGAGAAACTCTAGAACCCCTTGGGGTAGAATTTCCCAAGTGGACCATGAGACAGGGAGCAACCATGCTAGTGCAGGTTATTCCTTATATGGCCACTCAGGAAATAAAGGCTTATCTGGACAAGGTTAGCCTTATCTCCTTTCGTTTGGGGGGGGGGGGGGTTATGTAGGAAGGTGGAATCTGACTAATGGTTGCCCCCAACTTTTTGCCTGGTATTTGAGTGGTTTTTTACTAGTCTGGCTGGGATCCTGCTATCCAGGACCCCAGCCTATCTGCTTTCTCCCTAAAACTGATGTAAGTACTCTAGGTACAAACCTAATTGGATGCTGGGCATGCCCTACCAGTCCCTTGTAGATGGTACCCTAGGTACCCAGGGCATGGGTCCCCCAGTCGGCCTACCAGGGCTGCAGCACTTATTGTGCCACCCTGGGACAGCCATACAAACTGACACCACCAGACCACTACTGTAGTCTGGGTAAGGTGGTGCGAGCACCCCTTACAGGGATGTAGGTACCCAATATCCCACACCATTACAACACATATTTTCGCATAGGTCACCCCTATAGCAGGCCCTGGTAATCCTACAGGGCAGGGTGCTGAGGTATGTGTGAGGGGGGACCCCTACGTGAGTAGGGCCTCTCTGCAACCTTCGTAAAAACGTTACTGGGTTGTTCGTAGTGTAGCCATACCATATACTCTTAACCGCATTATAAGTAAATCGCGTCATCGCGATAACTTGAGAATGGCTACACAGAACCATATTGTGTTTGGTGTCAAACATGTAGGAATCATACCCCCAGTCCAGCCATGGGCATGAGGGTATGATTCCCCCTTGCTAGAAGGGCGATATGGGAAAAGCGGTAGAATTTAGACACCAATTTAAAAGTGCACAAGTTACACAAAATGGCTACTGCCCGCCACCTACACGACCCTGGCTGGCTGTTGCTGGGGAAAACCCCAGCCTCGCCAGCTGGACAATAGGGCTCCTGTGACAGGGAGGTGCTAGCATCTCCCCAGACAGGATAATGTGGATTGGAACAGGGTGGGTGCACCAAATGTCCTTTCAGAGTTGCACGTAGGCAGCTGCAGAGACCAAATTCTGCATACACCGCTTGGAACCGGTTCAGGGGCATCCTGCCCCTCGCCCAGGCGGGAAACACACAAAGGGGAGAGGGTGTAGCCACCCTTTCCCGCCTCACCAGCCATTGGTGGACACTACTCTGGACACTCCCCTAATCTTGGGGATAAAGGTGAATAACGTGGCCCCAGAGCCTCAGATTAATTTGGAACTTTACAGAACCGACCTTCAATGAGCTGCTGCCCAGCTGACGGAAGAAATCTCCCTTGGGATAAAGGAGTTATCCCCCTGCTTGGCAGGCACCTGAAACACTGCAAGTGACCCGGTTGGAACTTTGCTGCTCTCACGAACTTCGACGACTTCCAGAACCCTTGAGGTGGGTTTCTAGTGCATCCGAGAGGCCATTGAGTGTGCTCAACAAGTTTGGGCACCGTGGACCGCGTGGGTGCCGAGATCCCCAATACCCCGAGACCCCAGCCTCTTCTTGCATAGCACACGACCCTGACCAGTGGGGAAGTTGTGCTTTGGCCCGTTTATGAGCCAACCCCTCTACAGCAATTGTTCCAAAGACCAGCGCCCTAGCCCCCTCTGGTGGCCCGTGGGTGCCCTTTTACGCACTCCAAATTGCCACCTCCCACGGTCCCTTGTCTCTCGACTTGTGGGCCCTAGCGGAGGTCTATCTTTGAAAACAAGAGTTTCCCTCGTTGCTCCAGGCCTGCTCTACAGTCTCCTTGAAGGAGACCTCTCCCAGACCTCGTGGGTCTGCACTGTAGCTGATTTGTTTATTCTTCGTGGGTTGCAGTTGCCAAGGCTTAGTGGATCCAATTCGGACACTAACACTGCAGTGACCCTCATCCGACGTGGCACAGTTGCCCTCCGGAAGCTGGCCTTCCTTGAAGCCTCCCGGAGCCCATGGCTGCAGATCCAAGCAACAGCACCTCTCACCTGAAGCACCTGACATCGAAGGGCTCCTTGCTTTGAGCCTCCTGGTCACCTTGCCGTGACCCAGACTCTGTCCCCTCTGCTTTCAGGTTCTTCTCTACATTCTTCACATCTTTGATCTTCACGGCATCATCGACGCTTTTGGCTAGCAGAACTTTTGACTATTTTCCCATTGAAAATCAGCCCGCGACCCGACAGCAGAAACGACCTATGCACCCGGCTTCCCTGGGGCAGGTAACAGTGGTACCTCGGTACTCTCGGGGTTGTGGGCATCTCAAAAGCTTAAGTCTGAAGTTTTAACTTTGTACTCCTGCTAGAAGTATTTCTAATCTGTTTATTTCCAACCGTGACATTCTCCATAGGCTAACATTGCGATCCCGATAGCAGCTCTTTGCACTGTACGCGTCTCCCGTGGGTCCCCTTCCTCATAACTGTGGGTGGATTCTGAAGGGGCAAGCGATCCTGAATGCCCTAGGCATTGCCTGTAGAATTGTCGTGGTTCTTATACCACTATTTTAGTATATGGTTTGGCCCCCCCCTGGGGCCCATTGATTTCTGTGCTATTTATTGTGTTTATAAATGCTTGTTTGAAGTGTAACTTTGCCGCTAGTCACATAAAGTGACTGTGGGATTCTGTCTAGAATAAATACATATATTTTATATATATACCTGTGTGGGCTACTCTTTCATTTGGTTATTCAAGAGGTTATTATGGTAAAACAATAAGCTTAACACTCCTTCAAGACTTAGCCTGAAGGCTGCTCTCCACAGCTACCATTAGGATAGCTTTCTTTAAAGGTTGTCTTAAACCTATCATCAATAAGAGTCGAATTGGACTGGTGCAAGGTGTCCCTATAACTAGGAACAGCATATGCCAGGCCAACTTCTCACAAGCAGCGTGGTCAAGTTTGGTATTTTTGGAATAGTGATAATAAATGCTACGCAATGGCGTGCGCCAATTTACTATAACTATTTTAGAAATGCCACTTTTAGAAGTTGGCGTTTCTGTGTGCTATGTGTCTGCCTGCCTGATGTGGATTGCATGTCTGGCTTTTGAGTGACAGGGGCTGGTGAGGTGTGTGTGGCTCCAGGGAGGGCAGGGTGAGTCAGCACTAGGCTGAATGGGACATCTGCATTTGGAGTAGTAGGTGTAGTCCCCTGACCCTGAATAGGTCTGTGTCTGCATATGTAAATGCTGTCTCCGCCCCCCTGTGGTGCGTCAGATAACAGAGCCCCCACCTGACAAAGGGGAAGAGGAGCCCTGTAAACAAAGTGCTCCACACTCCCCAGAACCAGTTAGGACTGGTTTTTCCCCCCAAGCCCTGTGCCAGGGCAGACAAAGAAAAATGTTGGTATAAATATTGGGGCTGTGACCCCATGAAAAGGTTGTGCTGTCCTTGTGCTTACTGGGGGACGTGCTGCTGCTGGGCCCCAGGAGGAACCGCCACAAGGGACTGCCTCCCTACTGGAGGGCCCTGTGTGCTGGCCTGCCTGGGCCCAGTTGTGCCCCCTCACCTTTAGGGACTCTAGCGCTTCGTGAGCGCTGTCTTTTTGTGGCCAAGGAGAAGAGAAGAGCGTGGGCTCTGCAACGCTGAGCTGCCAATTACTGCGAGGGAATCTCAACGTGGTGATTCCCCCGCATGGATGCGAGAGAAGATGGAGCCCACCCCGCATTGCTGCTCATCTGGCGGGAGCCCACCTCGCATTGGAGTTTACTTTACTGGCAGGAGCCCACCCCACACTGCCGGTGAGGCGGGAGCCCACCCCGCGTTATGCATCTATCAGCGGGAGCCCACCCCGCGTTTGTGTGCCCTTGAAGGCGTGAGCCTACCCCGCACTTCTGCCAGCAGGAACGGAGCCGCCAAAAAGTAGCAGCCGAGATCGAGGAAACCATGAAGTCAGGTAAGCGCAGCCTGACTGTGGGCGGGGCCTGCCTCAGTAACAGAGCCATAGCCTGCGGGCTCCAGTTCCGCGTTCCTCTCGTCTCGGAGAAGACCGGAGTCCTTCGCATCCCGGCAACGAGAGGGAGGCTGGGATCAGCAGAACCAGAAAGCCCAGGTGAGAGGGGCTCCCCGAGGCACATTGTGGGTGCCTGTTTCCCTTAGCATTCCTGCAGGAGAGTGAGCCGCTCCAACATGGAGGCCATTTACTATTTAGGAGCCCCGGAGTGGGGCTTCAATTGCACCGTGGTGCCCGGGCTAATTTTTTCCACAGTTGCCCCGCCGGACAGTGGGCAGCTGCAACGCTTAGGGCCATCTAATTTTTAGAAATCCCGGAGTGGGACTTGGGGCAATTTGGCAGTTAGGAGTCCCGGAGTGGGGCTCCAAGGTTACAGTGGTGCCTGGGCTAATTTCGCCACAGCTGCACCGCGAGAGAAAGCGGGCAGCTGCAACGTTTGAGCAAAGTATTTTAGGAGTGTTGGAGTGGGGCTTCCACAGCACGTGTAGTGCCAGTGCCATTTTCCTTTGGGGGCATTTTGTTTTCCCTGAGAAAGGAGTGAGATACACTCCCCAGCGCATTGCGCATTCTAATTTCGCTGCATTGGCAGCTACGCCCTGACATTTTGGACAAAGGGCATTTTGAGCCCCAGAGAAGGCCAGTGGGCCTGTGGTCAGTTGTAAGTTGGTAGGGCACAATGCCCTAATGTGATTTATGTGATGCCTATGACATGAGGTGTTTATGCTGTTGATTATCCACTATCTAATGTGAATTATGTGATGCCTATGACATGAGGTGTTTATGCTGCTGATTATGCCTGATCTGTGAGAAGTTGGCCTGGCATATGCTGGTCACTAGTTAAAGTGGCCACCTTGCACCAGTCCAATTCGACTCTTATGGTAGATAGGTTTAAGACAACCTTTTAAAGAAAGCTATCCTAGTGGTAGCTGTGGAGAGTAGCCTTCAGGCTAATTCTCAGAGGAATGTAAAGCAGCTTGTTTTACCTTATAATCTCTTGAATTACCAAATGAAAAGACACCACACCGGTATATATATAAAATATATATGTATTTATTTCTAGACACACTCTACTAATCTCTTTATGAGATTAGAAGTCAGGAACATATGCACAAATCAATGTATCACAACAAATTAAGCACTTATATGGCTGGGGCCCTAGGGGCGTACCAGAACATATACTAAAAAAGAGGTATAAGAAGAACGACTTGAGAAGGGAGAAGGCCTATGGTCATCAGAAGCGCTGGGGCCTCACTAATCCACCCAAGTAAAGGACCCACGGGAGACGCATGCAGTGTGAGAACACAGCCGCGGATCCCAATAGACTTCAATGGAGCAAGTCGCAGTTGGAATTTTAAAGTTTTAGGATACTTCGGGAGAGTCTACAAGCAAGTCACTTACAGGGTAAGTAGTTCGAGGTCCAACACACACAGGAGCACCGGAGTGCACGAGTTACCTCACCCAGGGAAGCCGGGTGCATAGGTGTCTTTTGGTGTCTGGTCACGGCGTCATTTTCAATGGGAGCCAAAGAAGACTTGCTGCTTGTGAAGACAGGAGAAGTGTCCGGTGGAATCCAAGGCTGGATTCAGAAGAAGGAAGACCTGAAAGCAGAAGGGACAGTGTTCAAAGTCACTTGCCAGTAACCCGGGGCCAGGAAGATGGATCCCCACAGTCGTCGGGTGATTTCAGGTGATTATGGGTGTCTTGATTCTTCAGCCACGAGGTCCAGGAGGTGTCGATGATCACCAGGAGCTGGATTCAGAGTGTCCCACAAAAGTCTGCAGCTTACTGATGTGTCAGCAACTGGATTGGAGCCAACAAGCCTTGGCAACAGCAAGTCTCATGGAAAGTGAAGAAAGTCAGCGTTGCAGACCAGCAAGGTCTGAGGGACTCACCCAGTGAAGGTAAGTCAGGGAAGTCCTGGAGCAACCAGGAGAGCCCTCTGGTTTGGTAGAAAAGTCTTCAGGGGACCCACAAGCCAGCCAGCAAGGGATCGCAAAGAAGCCTCATGAGGATTCACTTCACAGGAGCCCACGGTCACTCGGGACAAGGTAGGCCTCTGATTTTCAACGGAAATCCTGCTGAAAGCTTGGACCACACGTGGTCCAATGCACAAGTTCATAGATCATCGTGAAGGGGTTGCACTTGACAATAGTGCACGGTACCCGGGTATTGCTGTTCCTCGTCCCTCGTGGGGTCCACTCACCTCAGGTTTGCTGGAGACTCACAATGCCTGTCGGGAAGTCAGGAAATCCACTTCTGGGGCTGCAGGGACTTCGGACTCCGGCGGGAGCGGGAAGGTTTACGACCATTGATTCAAAGTTTTGGTGCCTGCCAAGCAGGGGAGTCACTCCTTGACTCCAAGGGAGATTCTTCTGTCTTCCAAAGGTAGTGGAACATCGAAGGTCCAGGATTCTTCTTGTAGAGTGTCGTCCACGGATATCTAGTTTGCAATGGCAAGGTTTCCCTATCTTATACTAAAGGAAAGGGAGGGACTAGCTCTATGACCACTCCTATGGGAGGGTCAGGGGAGTGGGTGGTTACACCCACTTCCCTTTGTCCAGTTTCGCACCAGAGCAGGGGCTGGTAGCCCCTGAACTGGTTTGAGCTGGCATATGCACAGAAGGAGCCTACTGCTCCCCCAGTGCAGGACCTCAAAGCACTCTAGGAGTGCACCCACCCAGCCCCAATACACTAAATCCTGTATTGAAGGTGGTGACACCTCCCTGTGAAGGTATGCCTATTGTTGGGCCCCCTTCACTGCGAGTTTCAGTCAGCAGCAGGAGGGCAGCCCAGTGTCTGTGCTGGTGGCATCCATTTTGTGATGCCAGGCTCTTTCAGATTTCTACTGTGTTTCCACAGTAGGTACATGTCTATCCCTCTAGGAGGGTGGGATCATACACCCACACCAGTTACTGGTGTGGGGGTATGATTTCAAGGCATTTGACACCAAACACGACATGTTTTGATGCAGCCATCCCAAAGTTAGCATTTACAGCAAGGTTATAATGCACTTAAGAGTATATGGTTTAACCGCATCCACAAACAGCCACAGAGAATAGACTCAGGCAGAGGCACCCCCTCACATGTAACCCAAGCACCCTGCCCTCAGGATTGATAGGGCCTTCCTTAGGGGTGACTGATAGGCTTATATGTGTGTGTAAGGTGAGACATAGGGAACCTATACCTCTGTGAGGAGTGCTAACACTACCTCACCCAGGCTGAAGTAGCAGTCCTGTGGTGTCAGATTTAGTCTGCTTCCCAGGGGTGGAATAATACATGCTTCAGCCCCTGGTAGGCCTGTGAAGTACCTATGCCCTTGGTACCTAAGGTACCATATACTAGGGGCTCATAAGGTACCACAGTATCCAATCACTAGTGCATCTAATATGCACTCCAAGTTGTTTAGAGAGAACAGAGAGGCTGGGGCCCTAATTAGCAGGGTCCCAGCCAGACTATAACCAGAAACCAGTGTAAACATCAGAAAAAAAGTGGGGGCAACATAAGTGCAGATCCTACTCTCCTACATGATCTAATGTGATTTATGCATCATGTGTTTATGTTACTGATCCAGCGGTCCACCAACAACAGATACTCTACTACCATACACTCACCTGGGCCCATAAATACACTTTCGAGTAAACCGCTGGGTTTGTCAAAGTTTTTTTAAATATGTTTTCACAATATCCAGGATTAGTTATTCAATACTCCGAACTAACCTTTCACTGATCAAGAAGTTCTTTCCTCTGGTCGATGGACCATTAGTTGAACTAGTTGATGGTGATAATTAACATTACTCTAACTATTCTTTTATTTGAAGTAAATAACCACAGACTCAAGTAAGTTTTATATCTTTATCTAAATTAAATGTATGTGAACCATCTCAAAATTACAGTGCGGTCACCATCATTCATAGGAGAGAAAATGCAATTCATTAAATCCAGTCAACATTTACCTCAGATTCAAACAATAATCAATGCTCAGAAAGGGAGAGGACAGAGAGACAAGAACATCTGCAAATAACAAGAAATTATAATTACCAAGGATGGTGTGAAAGACCAACCCCCTGCCCAAAGGGCTGGTAAGGGTCCCCTGAGATAGATCAGGAGACAAATACTTCAGGATAGGAATCAGGACAGGATAGTGGACCTCTCTAGAATACTGACGATTGCGCCGCACCCCTCTCTGACACTCTCTTCCTCCTCGACATTCTTCCGCAATCTTCTGATCTAACACAATTAATTAGGATAGAAAGTTCTGCATTCGGCTCTTCATCAGCATCTCACAGCGTCTCTCCCAGCAACAGCATCTCCCGCAGCAAAGACAGCATCCACGACTCAAAGCATCTGTGTCTCTCAGCATAGCCCTTTCTCCAACTAACTAACTAAAGCTATCTTAATTATACCTTTCGTTCTTCATGTTTCACCCACTAAAGTTTCAATATTGTAAAAATGCGAAATATGATTGGTCAGGCAAGGGGGAAGCTTTATCACACCATGCTTACATGTCATTAAAATCAGTTCAACTATTGTTCGCAAACCCATCTCCTTAATTTTTATTTATAAATTGGGTTCTCATGCGCCTTCACATTTCACTTTGAAACAATTTAATAACATTTTGAATAAGAGGCTTCTTCGTTGAACTTTTCACCATCCGTTCCCATGGCGTAACACTCAATCTTGGCTCCCTTTCAATTGTACAGTCATGGCCTTTATGGCTTCACTCAGTGGGCATGCGCAGACTTAGTGTCAGGTCATTCAATCCAGTTATGCAAAAGAGGCCCAAATACGCACTAGTGATAAAGTCAGAAAGACAAATATTAATTTCACAAATAAAGTGGTCGCACTGTATACCACCCACCTCTACGCTATTCCCCTTTACTTATTAATACTTTTCCTGCATTAGCATTAGTAAAATAGCTCGTTTTCATTTCAAGTAAGCAGATGCCATGCACACGAGTCTTCAAGGCTCCATATTAGTGTCTTCTGCTCATGCGCCAGAATTTCCCTCCAAGCGTTAGTTCGTCATACTGCGTAGATGCAGTTGATGCATGCGCACAATCCCCCATTTAAAGCGGTATTAGGCCATCTTCATTGTTATCCTAGTTAGTACACACATACGCAAGCTTCTCTAACCCGCGTGTTCATGTGGTGCTCACAAAACATAATTAATAACTTTGTTAGTGAGTTAACGAGTGGATTGCTTCAGAGGAAGTTTCTTTTCTACGAAACCTTGCTCCATCATTACTAAGGTGATATAATGCTGCGTACAGTATTTTACCAGTAGTAACTGGTTGTGTTTTCTGATTTCATTATTGTACCAGTAGTAACTGGTTGTATTTTATTTCTACTACTTGTGCTGTCTAAAGGTCCTGACAGTGGCCCGATTGGCCCTGTCCTGTGTATATAGTCCCCTGTGAACATTGCCTAGTGCTAGTTGGCACAGTGTATATGGTGTGATTATGATTCTAATGTGTTTTGGATAATACAAAGGCTATTTTTTATATAACCTTGTGTGGAGTCTCTTTTGTGGTGTGCCTAGTCTGTTGCTGCTGTGTGTGTGTGTTGTGCAAACACTTTACACATTGCCTCTGGGATAAGCCTGACTGCTCGTGCTAAGCTACCAAGGGGATGAGCAGGGGTTATCTTCACTGTGTAACTCCCTTGCCCTGACTAGAGTGGTGGTTTCTGCCTGGCTTAGGCGCAAGCCCTAGCCAACCAGAAATCCCATTTCTAACACTACCATTTCCAAGGCACAAAGAAAAAAAAAACTTGGTAATTGAGCCCAGTTAAAGGAGAAAAGAAGCTGCGATTTGTATTGTTGAGTGTTTGAAAACCATTTATGTTTTTACTCTGAGATTGGAAGTCTCTCTCTTTTATGTTTTATACCCTGAGAGGTGTGTGGCACGCATGACACCCAACTAAGGCAGATGTTTTGCTTATTAGCAATGCGGGCTGCTTCCCGTTGTTGTGTGTTTAGATTCCACATGCTTGGTCGCCAGTGATTTATGCACTGCTTCCCATTAGCAGTGACCTAAAAAAACCCCCACAAGCTTCCCCTTCACCTGCCTCTGCCACGCTTCTTCCATTTCCTCATTGTCCCCTTCCTTGCTTCCCTTCATTACACACATGAGGCATTCCTGCCTCACCAGATACTCATACCACATGATTTTTATCACCCAATAAAATCACCCTCTTTCCTCCTGTTTTTTCTCTGCCTTACCGTTGGACGCCTGTACCACTCGCCGGCCATGTGCGGTGCTGCGGCCGTTTGTGATTTCGTTTGGATTGCGGCAACATGTTCTGATGATGGGCAGTCTTGTCAGGCACGGCGGGGCCTGCCCGATCGGCGTGGTAGCCATGCAGCGCTATGCCTGGGAGTCGCGGTCCACTCCTTGTCATCACTTCTGCTTGCGAGCGGAAGATAGGGTTACCGGCTCCTGGTGGCTGGAGCTGTGCTTCTGAGTCAGCTGCTAGCCAGGGAGGATGCAACGATTTAGGGATAACACGGCTCTTCTGCTGACAGTTTGTCTCTGCTTACAGTAAGGGCCTCGCATGAGGCCTTTTTTTGTACTTTTTCCTGCACTTATGTACATGGGGGATTAGTTGGTTGTTTAACCACCTTCCTTATTGGTACGGTGACTGTTTGATTTTGTGTCTATGTTCCTGATTGATTCCTTGGGGGGGGTTATTGACTGTTCTGTGTTCATTATTGTTATTATGGTGGAGAAGAGAGCATCCAAGCGCAAGCATGTTTTGTCCACTTCGGAGAAGGATAAGCCTATTCCTGCTCGCTGGAGCAGGTCCAGGGGACCTGCGGATCCTTCTGCTTTGCTATCTTCCTCTGAGGTTCAGGATATTATTGAAGCTGCTGTGGCCAGAGCTTTGGATGACAGAGCTAAGCCCAGGTGCAGGGGTTCTGGTTCTGCTGCGGGTTCAGGGGACTCCCCCTCTGGGGACTACTCAGCTTCAGACACTGACCGCCCTTTCACCTCTACTGGGACATTTGTGCATCGAGAGGAGATACCAGATATTCTGCAGCACATCTGGGTGAATTTGGGGTTTGCGCCTTTCTCATCCTCGGAGGCAGCAGAAGGCATGTTCCCACAATATGTTAAGCCTCCCGTTTTTGCTATGCCATTTCATGGCCAAATCAAGCACTTGATCACTGGTGAATGGCATGACCTGGAACACTCCTCGGTTCCCAGGTTTCTGCAGTAGCTGTATTTACTGCAGGAAGATGAAGATTTTCTTCCACACTCAGTTAAGGTGGAAGCCAATCTGGCCACTCTGATTGGTGGTACTGCAATTAATTCGGAGGATTGTTCTGCTGATGCTACAGACAAGAAGATTGAGGGGGCACTTAAGAAGGCTTTTTCCACAGAAAACCTGAATTTAAAGGCTGGTATTTATTCAGCGTATGTGGCTCAGTCTCTTTTTTCAGACTTTGAGAAGATGGCCACATCTACTCAGGAGGAGACGGAATGTTCTGAGTTTTTGGTTCACATAGAGCAGCAGGCCAAGTTGCTGGCGGACATGTCTTCGGATGTCTTGAAGTCTTCGGCCATGGCGACTGGTGATTATCAAGGCTTTCAAGGATCGTAAGCTTGCTCTACTGTACAAAGGGAAGGCTTTGTCTTCTTCTTCTCATTGTCTTTGGGATCAGCCTTCTTCCTCTTCTTCGTTTCATTCCTCCCAGAAGCCCACCAGGCCTTTTTTGGAGTGTCTGAGGAAGTTCTAGCCCAAAAAGTTATCGGCCTCGGTGGGGACCAAGGATCAGAATAATTCCCAAGGATCAGCATAATTCCTTCAAGTTGGAGTCTTGACAACAATTGCAGGGGGTTGTCAAGTCCTGTAGGTGGAAGGCTTTTGTTTGTTCTGTTTGCCTGGAATCAGGATGTGAGGGATCATTGGGCTTTGAACATTGTCAGGAGCGATTATTGTATCGACTTTGTCCCTCTGCCACCCAGCTGGGGCACCATCCGTACTCCTATCCCCAGGTACCTGTGGAAGAGGCGGGCTCTTCTGGAAGGGGTTCAAGCTCTTTTGTAGAAAAGGGGATTTTTCAGGTTCCTGTGGAGGAACAGGAAATGGGTTGCTATTCGATTCTTTTTCTAGTTCAGAAGGTGTCTGGTGGTTTCAGGCCGGTTCTGGATCTGAAGAGAGTTAATGGGTGGGTCAGGACCGTTTATTTCAAAATGATGACTTTGCAGTCACTAATTCCCTTGATCAGTGTCTGGGACGTTATGATCTTCATAGACCTCCAAGAAGCCTACCCCCATGTACCCATGGCTCTAGATCATCAGGGATTTCTGAGGTTTGCGATAGGGGACTGCCACTATCAGTTCGCTATATTGCTTTTTGGTCTGAAGTATGCTCAGAGGCTCTTCACGAAGCCGTTGGCTCCTTTGGTGGCTCACCGTCAGGGGATCTTCCTTCAGTCTTACCTTGACAACTGGATGGTTCACGCTTCCTCAAGCCTGTTGGCTCACAGACACACAAGGGTGATACTGGACATGCACGGACCCCACACGATCGCACGGTCGCGGCGCGTCTCAGGGAAAAAGTGACCGAATACACTGACGCTGCAGCCAAAGAGTGTAAGTTTCTAGGGAAGCCTTACGTTGCGCGGATACATGGGGAGGGGGACAGGCCCGGTAGAGCTTTGGCCGTTGCGGTACGTCCCCCTAGGTACCGAAATTACGTATCCACACTTCTGGATGGCCAGGGGGTCCCACAAAGGGACCTATCGGCCCAGCTGCAAGTCCTTACCGAACATTACGTGGGCTTGTACACCTCCCGCAGGACTACTCCGATAGCCCTGCGGGAGTACCTTGAGGACACCGCGATAGCGTGGCTAGGCCCATCCCAGCAGAAATTCCTGCACCACGAACTAGAACTTGATGAGATAAAGGAGGCGATAATGTCCATGAAGTCTGGAAAGGCGCCCGGATTGGACGGCTTGCCGATAGACTTCTATAAGGCCTTCCTCCATGTTCTTGCCCCTATACTGAAGAGGCTGTATTACTCCGCCCTTGAGGAGGGCACCCTGCCGGAAACGATGCGCGAAGCCCTCATAACATCCCTGCTGAAACCGGGCAAACCCCCGGAGCATTGCGACTCTTATCGGCCCCTCTCCTTATTGAACACAGATTCTCGCTACGCGCCTCAATCTTCTGATGGAGCGTCTGGTCCTCCCCGACCATGCCGGGTTTGTCCCCAACCGGGCGGCGTCCCACAATCTGCGCACCTTGCAAGCGGTGATGCAGGATATTGATCCCAGTTGTGAGGCCGCTGCGGTTTTCCTGGACGCCACCAAGGCGTTCGACACCCTGGAGTGGGACTATCTTCTGGCCTTGTTGGAGCGGATGGGAGTGCCCTTCAATTTTCTTGACTGGATCCAGCTGTTATACCGACATCCTTAGGCCACGGTTCTGCTGAACGGGTCCCGCTCTGCCCCCTTCACTATCCACAGAGGCACCCGGCAGGGATGCCCCCTCTCTCCCGTCTTATTTGCCATTGCCATAGAGCCGCTGGCGGCCAAACTGCGACAACACCACAAGCATCGCTCTCTGATTTACCCGGAGCGCCAACTCCTTATCGCGTTATATGCGGACGACATGACCCTGTTCGTCCACAAGCCGTGAGAAAATCTCAACCCATTATTACGTGAGGTGAGGTGACTAAGTTCGGAGCCATAGCGGGCGTACAAATTAACTGGGCGAAGTCTGCTTTGTTCCCCCTGACTGACAATACCACGCGGTTCCCGCTGGATTATCCCTTGGTGTGGGAGGCGGACGAGCTTACTTATCTGGGGGTGCGGGTAACCAGGAACAAAGAAGCCATGATCAGAGCTAACTACGGGACTGTCTTGGACAAACTCACGGACCAAATCACGCAATGGATCCACCTCCCTCTGTCCATGGCGGGACGCATCTCCCTGATCAAGATGGTGGTGCTTCCCAAATTGTTGTACCTGTTTACCAATATCCCCTATAGCCCGGGGGCATTTTTTTTCAAGACCCTGAACTCCCAGATTTCTCGGCTAATCTGGGGTGGGAAACAGGCCCGGATCAGACTACGGACACTTATGTTGCCCTATCATCAGGGGGGGCTCGATGTCCCGAACTTTCAGAAATATTATGACTGCGCCCAAGGCCACTTCGCGGTTTACTGGCTCCATCCCCCCCCCTTTATGGCCCACCTTGCAGTTGAAGATGGGTTCATGAGGCCTGCGCAGCCATCGGGGTACCTTTACACAGAGGTTCAACCGGGGACTCGCGACCCCACTACGGTCGATTGCACAGTTCAGGCCTGGAGACGCCTGGCGAAGTACATGGATGTCAAATTTCTGTATTCTCCCCGCATGGTCCTGGCGCATGATCCCAGACTGAGTGTCACTTGCGAAGAGCTTGGACGCCGGATGCTTACGCGGTTAGCGATTCATACGTGGGGAGATCTATACCATCAGGGGAGCTTTCGGGCGTCGGCGCACTTTTTTGGAGACGCTACTCCATCTGCAATGGACACATTTCTCTACGTTCGCCTTCAGCAAAATGTCAGGGCTGTTACGCCAAACTTCCCGGATGAGCCGGAGACCGTGGCACCGTTACACGCTCTGCTCCGGACGCCCGCCCCGACGCATGTGGTCTCGCTGTTATATGCACAGGTGCGGGAAGCTCCCGACCCCCCCTCGCTGAGGGCGCGGAAGGACTGGGACAATGATCTGGGTGATCCCATGACGGATGACCAATGGGAGGAAAGTTGCTCCCACATAACTGCAGTGACGGGCAATGCACGTCTCCGCTTGGTTCATTATAAATTTCTGCATCGCCTTTATTTCACTCCTGCCAAACTGTACCGCTTTGGCCTCCGGGATGGCGATCATTGTCAACGGTGCCGGGAGCCGGGTGCAGATTTCATGCACCTGGCGTGGTCCTGCCGTGCAGTGGCTACCTATTGGACTGAGGTGTTCGCTGCCCTCTCCGTGATGGTCGGGATGGATATAGCGCCCTGCCCTACTATCGCCCTTCTGGGCCGCTCCTGCCCCGCGCTAAAGGCACATCGAAGGTTCCTCGCACTGGGGCTTTTGTTGGCTAAGCGTCATGTGGCGTGCCGATGGGGGCGAGGGCGAGCGCCCAAATTTAAGACTTGGCTGGAGACAATGACAACCTGGCAGGAACAACTCCACAATTACGCCGACCTGTTGCCTCGCAAGTCCCGTCCCAAAGACTTATGGGGGCCCCTCAGGGACTATCTCCTACGCTCTCAGGACTCGATTGGGGCGGGGGGAAGTCTGCGTGGAGATTCGGGGGGGGATTGCCCGCCCGCTACAGGCTGACCTGCGCCTGGCCCCCAATAACGTTCCCTGCTGCTGCGTCTCCTCACTCCGCTTGCCCCCATCCTCCTGGTACACACCTCACACGGTGCTTCTTGACGCACTCGGATCGGCTACATGCACTCCAGGGTACTCACATAGCGCATTCCTGGGGCCCGGGGGGGGTGGGCGGGGGCTCTGGAGCTCCCCTGGCTCCGAGGTCCTGGGACCCTGGTTCCCAACTGGGGTAGATTGCATGGCATTCTAGATGGTAACACCACTTTCTTAGTTTCCTGATTGATTCATACCGACCCCCCTCCCAGAGCAGCGGTTTTATGAGCCGGGGCTGCGCTGCGCCACGCCATGCTCCCACTTTCCTCTGTGGCGCGCTGCGAGGTACCGTAGCCCCGCGCTGTACGATACAGTACTCCACATACTAGGTATGGTGGACACACCCTGGGAGGTTGCTAATGTTGTGTTTTCTTTGAGTTAGTTAATACAGATAAACGAAACCTAGACTACATCTTGTTTGACCTCTAATGGCGTTACGACTATGCGTTCGCCTCCCATATAAGTCGCCTGTTGTTCCTATTCTGCTGCCGGCCCCTCAGGGTTGTAGGCGTATAAGCTGTGTTAACTGGACGGTACTTACCCCGTAATGCTTATCACTCTTGATACTGAGTTGTCGCTACCGGCCTGTATCAATGCAGGATGTAGGTAACAAGCTGTGTAAAATTTGACTTTGCCAATAAAGGTTTTCAAAAAAAAAAAAAAAAGGGTGATACTGGACATTTTGCAGGAGCACAAATCCTGCCTTGTACCGACTCAGGACCTTCTCATAATTGGGACAAGGTTTTGTACTGATTTAGGCATGGTCACGTTGCCCGAGGTGTGGGTGGCGAAGATCCGGCCCCACATTCTGTATCTTTTGTCCCAGCCCGTCCAGGTGCCGGCACGTCAGCTCCAGGTTCAGGAGGCTCTCGCTGCTACAGTGTTTTTGATTCCCTGGGCTCGCTTTCATTTGCACAAACTGATGGCTCACATCCTGGTGCATTGGTCTCCTAATTGTCTTCCCCTGTCTTCTCCGATACCATGTCTCAAATGACATCACTGATGGCATCATCCAGTGAGTGTGTTTTCTTTATTCTTTTTTTTTTATGTCCTCATATAACCTCCATATATAAGCATCCTCTTGATGACAGCAACCCAAATGCTTGTAACTTAGAGGGTCTGATCTCAGCTGATGTTCAATGGACAAACCCATAATGCACATCGTAGACTGACCGAGAGGTGTAATCATTGGACTGTTCGTTGGTTAATTCAGCCCTCCCTCTACATTCCTCCTAATCTAGCAATCCCCAAAAAGAACCATGCTCTCGTCTGTTAATAAAACACCAATTTACCCTGTTCAAAAGTGATATCCCCCTCCCCCTCTGAAGTCTGTACTTTCCCCAAAAATATTAGTACAAGACTTACCTCTATTTCTTTACCAAGTATCTCAGTCAAGGTCTTACCCACATTCTTCCAATAATGCTCCAACATTGAACAGGTTAAGAACATATGGATATCATATGCCTCTTGGGCATGGCATCTTATACATCTTGATCCTCCTCCTCCCCTTATTTTGGATATCTTGAGCGGAGACCAATATATCCTATTAATGGTAAAGAAATGGTTCTTTCTTAGTGCAGCGGATTTAATTAAACAATATAGTTTTTCCAAAGATACTTGCCATAACATTTGGAGCTCTTCGTCTGCCAAGCACTCACCCCAGACCTTTTGGGGGGAGTCAAGTTTCCTGTCCATCGCCTCCAGTAAGTAATTGTACCAAAGAGCGATTTCCTTCTTCCTTGGGTTTACGTCCTGGAGGTCCTCTTCCATTGCACAGTCTCCCGGGCATTGCCAGTTTTGATGTGCACACCATGTAGATATTTGATAATATTTAAATCTGGATAAACTGTTTTTAGTTAGATGGCTACAAGCATCCCACGAGAGACAGCTGTTTCCATTAATTATGTCACCCCACCTCTTTACCCCTGCGTCTTTCAAAGGTTGAGATAAAACGTGGCATCATCCAGTGAGTGTGTTTTCTAAGGGTTTATGAGTGTTATACATATATGTACTAAGCTACTACTGTTGGAGGGAGATTTATTCAAGGGTTAAGAGGGCAGGGGGCTGAGCACAGAGCTCTTGGAGCCTTCACGGATTGATCGAGGGAGTGAGTTAGGGACAAAAGGGGCACCTTAATTTGAGCAGGGTGTGTGGGAACAATCGCTCTAAAAATGAAAGAAACAGATATGTGAGCCATGGAAACTGAGGCTGAAAGCCCAACAACTTGATTAAGAAGATGCAACTTCAAGAAACTTCAAGAAAAAGACATTAAAATACAAATATAGTGACCTCGCATGAATCAGAAGGCATTGAACTTGTTTGGAGAGAGACACTTCAGAAAACCTCAAAGACACATCTATAAATGCATTATGAAAAACATAAGTTACATCAAGGAAAATGTTCCCAGAATTCAAAACACACTTGATCTAAAGTACTGAGAATACTCACATACCTACCTAAAACCTAAAAGAAAGCAACTTTGCAAATGTAATATAAGTATGGAATGCTCAATAAGACAACACCAATTTAGGGACAAAATAGCATAGCAAAATAGCATACATAGCATATACAGCAAATATATTGGCAAGTTAAATTGTATCTTAAACAAAAGACAAAAAACAAGAGCTCTTGGGAAGCACCCACACCCGCCTGCCATCTACTAACAGACGGGTGGGGTAGTCCAATGATGTCTCTGTGGTCTCTCTTCTTATACTCTTTAAGGCGGTTAGAAGTGCCTACGGTATCATCATCTCACGCCACGTCTACCTCGTCACTTATGGTATGGTTCTCACATTTTACCATACATGGTGACGCCTTTTCCAGTAACTGTGGTACGTGAGCTAGGTGAAAGTTCATATCTTAGGCCAGGCGCTTGTCGTAAATTGGATGAGAAAAGCAGAAAAATGTGTATTGTAAAGGGATTCTGTATATACATATTTAAATCTGCACGTCCTGTATTGCCACACTGTTGCCTCAGCTTGACACATCTGCGGTGGCAACTTCCCTAAAAGTATGTACCAGCCCAGAATGCAGTCTGCTGTATGTCGAAAAAAAGAACAGGGGGATGTTGAACTTTGAGATAGTGAACTTCGCACACGAGTAGGGTGGAGGCTCTTTAGTTTGGAGCAGGAGGCCTCACAGAGAGAGGAGCTGGATATAATTTGGATCAGACCTGCCTTCAGCCTGTTATACAGGAAAATGGCAGAACTATGGTCAATTTAACAAAGAGGCCTACATATTGAACTGAAGGGCCTACACAGGGGTTTCATGCTGGCTGAGTGGTAGGGATGTCCCATGGCATTTGTTATATGGGAAAATCGGTCCCTCTCTCACTACAAAAGTTAAATTATTATACTAGGTGTTCTACTAATGAGTGATACTACTTCTAACATATTATGTGAGTGACTGTATGGGTGTGTGAGTGGCTGTATGGGTGTATACATGAGTGTGTGAGTAGCTGTTTGGGTGAGTGAGTGGCTGTATTGGTGAGTGAGTGGGCATGTCAGTGGCGGTATCAGTGAGTGAGTGGCTATGTGAGTGGCTGTGTGAGTGAATGGGTGTCTTGTTGCAGGGATTCTGCTTTTTGCAGAACTGTGCCATGGGAAAGCTGAACGTCAGAAAACAGGGACTGAGGCACTCTGCCATATCAGTCTCCGGTGCACCAAATTCCTGGCTAGCTCACAGAGTAATATATGTGCTCCTCACCTCACAGAGCAACAGGTAATTGTGGCAACCCAATATCACAGCACTCTAGTCCCCTCAGTGGAAAAACAGATAATCACCTTTCGTTCGCTAACTCACGCTCGCATGTCCATAGCAAAATAGTAAACAAGACACAAAGAAAGTTCACTTATTGCAACTAATAGCCTTGAACTCCCGTGGACAGACCATCACTGCATCCACTTCACCTTTCAGAACACCCACCATCCACAGAACCCAGCACCTGCTCCCATGAAGAAATTGGACCAAAATCACACACGACCAGCTCACCTCCTCACTCGGCAACTCCACCCCAACCATCGCGGACAACGATGACCCCAACACCACAGCCTGAACCCTGCACAAATGGATCTCCGAGTGCGCCAACACCATAGCCCCCCTCAAGAAGAACAACAATACACACGCCAGGAAAGCCATCTGGTTTACCACGAACTCCAAGAGTCCCGATGCACATGCCCCCACCTCGAAAAGGCCTGGATGAATTCCAAATCTACAGAAGCCCACAACAACTTCAGAGCTGCCACCAACGCCCACCACCAACTCATCAGAAACACAAGAAACAAAGCGATCAAAGACAGAATCTCTATGCCCGCGCACAACAGCAAAGAACTCTTCAGCATCATCAATGAGTTTTCCCAACCCATCAGCGAGTCTATAGGCATCCCTCCCTCACAAGACCTCTGCAAGAAACTCAGCACCTTCTTCCACCACAAAATCAAGAACATTGACGACAATTTCGACGAAGACAGCCAACTCACAGAACCCTCACCAACCACCCGGCACCTTGAAGCCAACGATTGACAGCTGGACAGCCCTCACCACCAAAGACACACTGAAGACGAAGTCAATCCACTCCGGGGCCCCCACAGACCCCTGCCCCTACCACATCTTTAACATCTTTAACAGGAGCCGCCGACACCATCGCACCCATGCTTTGCCACACCATCAACAGCTCCCTCGCAAACACCTCCTTCCCCTACGACTGGAAGCATGCGGAGATCAACCCCCTCCTAAAAAAAACCTCGGCGGACCCCACTGACCTCAAGAACTTCAGAACCATCTCCCTACTCCCGTTCCCAGCGAAAGTCATCGAGAAAGCCATCAGCAGCCAACTCACCACCTTCATCAAAGAGCACAAAATCCTCGACTCCTCCCAATCTGACTTCAGAAAAAAACACAGCACAGAAACTGACTGCCATCCTCACCGCGACAGACGACATATGCTCCTTCCTGGACAGAGGAGAGACAGTAGCTCTCATCCTCCCGACCTCTCAGCAGCCTACGACACAGTCTCTCACTGCACCCTAACATGCAGACTTCACAACGAAGGGATCCGGGACAAGGCCCTCGACTGGATCCGCTCATTCCTCTCTGGTAGAACACAGCAGGTCAAGAATCCCTCCCTTCTTTTCGGATCCTACAGCGACCACCTGCCTAGTCCTCCAAGGATCCTCCCTCAGCCCCACACTGTAAATGTAAATGTAAATGTAAATGTATAGGTATTTATATAGGTCTACATGGCACCGCTCACCCCATTCATCAGAAGCCACGGACTCAACATTGTTTCATACGCAGGTGACACCCAACTCATCCTCTCCCTATCTAACGATCCCAACACAGCCAAACACAACTTTCAAGAAGGCATGGAAGCAGTCGCCAAATGGATGAAGAGCAGCTGTCTGCAACTCAACACAGACAAAACAGAAGTATTCATCATGGGCCCACACCACGATGCCTGGAATGACACCTGGTGGCCCCCTGCCCTCGGAAGCCCGCCCACCCCCACAGACCACGCAACCAACCTCGGAATCTTCCTGCACTCCAAACTCAAAATGGACCGCCAGATCAACTCCGTCGCATCCTCCTGCTTCCACACCCTCTGCCTCCTATGCAAGACCTTCAAATGGATCCCCCTGAACACAGAAAGACCGTCACTCACGCCCTCATCACCAGCAGACTTGACTACGGCAACGCACTCTACACCGGAATCAACAAAAACCTCACCCGCAAGCTACAAAACATCCAGAACACCGCCGCCAGACTGTTCCTCAACATGCCACAAGACTGCCACATCTCCCAGCACCTGCGCACACTCCACTGGCTCCCCATCAAGACAAGAATCACCTTCAAGATTCTCACCCATCCTTGTGACAAATGCCACTAAGACCCTCAGTAGGGAACAGCAGGGCCGCCTGTATGATGTTGGTGACAAGGCCGGGAAGCTCCTAGCTTGGCTGGATAAAAAAGAACGGGTTAATAGAGTAGTGCCGGAGCTGATGGGAGAGGGGGGAGAGGTGATTGTGGAACCTGAGGGGATTGTCCAATGTTTCTCGGACTATTTCCGTAAGGTTTATGCCTCAGTGTCGGATAGGCCGCCCGAGGACTCGCGTGACCTCTTGCGGGATATCGCTCTGCCCTGTCTTTCTGATGTAGATAGAGATGATCTTGATGGAGACTTAACGGTCGATGAGGTGGCGGGAGCTATTCGCGCGCTGAACTCGGGCAAGGCCTCGGGCCCGAATGGCTTGCCGATTGACCTGTATAAACTGTTCCCGGATAGGGTAGCCCCTCACCTGCGCGCCATGTTCGTGGAGGCGCGGGGGAGTGGGACCCTCCCGTTGGACCAGAGGCTGGCGACAATTGTTGTGATACATAAAGATGGTAAACCCCGAGATAAGTGTGCCTCATATAGGCCCATATCACTCCTCAATGCCGAGCCGAAGATCCTGGCTAAAATCCTGGCGGGCAGATTGGTCAGGGTACTTGGAGACTTGATTCACCCTGATCAGTCTGGTTTTATTCCGCATCGCAACACCGCGTTGAACCTTCGGCGCCTTCATGGGGTGATCGCCAGGGCTGGCACGCTGCGAGAACCGGCTATTGTGGCGTCTCTTGATGCCACGATGGCCTTCGATACGGTGGAATGGGAGTATTTGTGGGCTGTGCTAGCCAAGTTCGGCTTTGGCCCTGGTTTTGTGAGCTGGGTGAGGTTGCTGTATGAGGGACCCCTTGCGAGTGTGGTGGTAAATGGCCGGGCATCGACTCCGTTCCGGCTTGGGAGGGGGACTCGGCAGGGCTGCCCCCTGTCGCCTCTGTTGTTCGCCCTTGCTCTTGAACCTCTGGCGGCGTGGATACGCTGGCACCCGGATATACGTGGCCTTCGGTGGTCGCCCGAACACGAGGACCGCATTTCGCTATATGCTGATGACATCTTGTTGTATCTTGCCTCGCCCAAGAACTCACTCATAGTGCTCTGTGACGTTCTTACGTCCTTCGGTAGGAATTCGGGTCTCGTCATCAACTGGAGTAAATCCTATTTATACGTCCTGAGTGGTGAGGTTCCGCCGGTCCCGCGAACTTGTTCGATCCAGATTGCTCAGCAGGGCTTCGTGTATCTGGGGATCTTTATCTCCATGGACCCCGCTTTGCGGTATGAGAGAAACCTGCTCCCCCCCTGGCGCGCCTGCGGCGGGATGTTGAGGGCTGGCGGAGGCTGCCGCTCTCCCTCGTCGGGCGCGCTGCCCTGTTCAAAATGATGTCCCTTCCTCGGTTCCTCTACGCATTGCAAAATACTCTAGATTGGGTGCCGGCCAAGTACTTTCGGGAGGTCGAAAGCCTCCAACGGACGTTGTTGTGGGATGGGCGGCCGCGGATAGCGATTGCTAAATTGACGCTTCCATGGTATGACGGGGTATCGCGCTTCCAGACATCCGACGCTATTACTGGGCCACCCAGTTGTCCGCGATTAACCACGGTTTCTATGGCCCGGCCCTCAGCCCTGGTTATGCCATGGACAGACGGTTGTTGCGCGGTGGGAACTATCTTAGGGCGTTGTACTCGCGGTCCCTCGACTCATCCCTCACGGGGCCCACTGGGGTGGCGGTGCGTGTATGGAAGATGGCGACTGACTCTCTGGGCTGGAAGGATAGGCTCACCCTAGCTGCCCCGTTGTTTGAATCTGAAAGGTTGGGTAGTCTTTGGCATACGAAAGGGTTTGATAAATGGGACTTGATCGGCATCTCCAGGGTTGGAGATATGCTGATTAAGGGTAGGGTGAAGTCCTTTGAAGAGTTGCAGAAGGAGTATGAGTTGGGGGCGTCTGAGTTTTTCCGATATGTTCAGGTGCGTCATGCCCTGCGGTCAGTCCTCGTGGAGGGTGAGAAGGTGCCTGAGTCCTCTCCTTTGGAGGACCGGATCCTTGATGGCCATATGCCGGAGAGCACGATCTCGCTCATCTACAAGAAACTGATAAATGTTCGGGCTGATATGCTACTGGGGCTGCGGGACCAGTGGACTAGGGACGGACTCGAGTTGGATGATGAGGACTGGCAGTCTGCTGTTTCCTCTCCTAAGGAGGTTGCGATCCCGTCGCGTCTGAGGCTGGTGCAGCTCAAGATCCTGCATCGAGTGTATGTGACGGGGCCGCGACTGGTTCATATGGGATTCTCTGAGGAAGGCCTATGTAGGAGGGGATGCGGTATGGTGGGTACTTTCCTACATATCATCTGGGAATGTGGTGTCATCACGGAATTTTGGAGGCGAGTTCATGCGGTGATGGGGGAGGTGACGGGCATTGCTATGCAGCCGGAAGCGCGGTGTTGTCTCCTGAATGTCTGGGGGCCCACTGACCATGATGAGGCACAGACCCAGTGGGTGACCCTGGGTAACATGGTTGCTAAGAGGGACATCGCGCGCTTGTGGGGTTCCGGGGGGCCCCCCACGTTAACTGCGTGGAAAGAAAATATGGACTGGAGTATGCTCAGGGAGAAGACAGTATATTGCGCCAGAGGCCGCCCTCGGAAGTGGCATGCCATCTGGGGGCGGTGGATTCAATACAGGGGGGGAATATGTCTTGCCCCTGATCTGGATCCCCCCGAGGAACAGCTTTCTTCTTGACCTTCTTTCCAGCTCAGTATGCAGATGTGATGGTTAATTGACTTCTTGGGCCTCTGCTTTTCCCCCTTTTTCCTCTTATCATAGTACTGTGACTGTTAGACGATTGGGGTCCGGCTCCCCCTGAGGGGCTACCACCGTGGGCATTCAGTGTTGTTGCCTTGCTGGGGTTTGTTGTGTGTTTGTAATTATTAAAAATGGAACCTTCTCACTGCTCCTTCAATGTACTGTGGACGATTCTTTGTACTCTCCTATCGAAGCTGCCGAACCTCCGGGTTGTCGGCTGAATAGCTGTGTCCAGACTCTTGAAGAAATAAAGGTTTAAAAAAAAAAAAAAAAAAAGATTCTCACCCATGCATACAAAGCCCTCCACAATACCAGACCAGCGTACCTGAAAAGCTGACTCAAATTCCACGCACCCCAAAGGACCCTACGATCAGCCCAGCTCTCCCACGCCGTGGTCCTCCTCACCAGGAAGCCTTGATCAGGAGGCCGCTCTTTCTCCTTCCTCGCGGCCAGAGCCTGGAACGCCTTCCCACTCCACCTCAGACAGGCGACATCACTCCCCATCTTCACGAGAGACCTCAAAACATGGCTCTTCGATAGACCTCCTCCTTGATGGACAGGATCTTGCACCTCCCCTACACCCCAGCGCCTTGAGACCCTTATGGGTGAGTAGTCGCGCTTAACAAACCCATGATTGATTTATTGATTGTATGAAGTCATCTTGCTGCGATTATTATTCTGATTATAGAAAGCAACACAACTATCATTATTATGAAACTGTACAATACACATAATGCCACCATGATGTAAATCTATTGTATGCGCATGAGATACTATTATTATTATTTTTGTTATAATTGTTATTAGTGAACTCTGTGAGCAATAAACCCCATACCTAGTGTGCCTAGTCAAGTGGTCTGTATCTAGAAGGTGTAAACTCAGTTTACACAGCCAGCATGTACCGGAGGGCATATGTTCCAGGAACTGGGAGTTCTGCTGGAATACCCCTCTCTGAGCTAAACACTACGGACTCTGGATTATAAAATAAATGTTGTACTGTGGAAAGCTACAAAGATGTGCTAACTTGTTGTGTCTAAGAAAGCCTGGGAGCTATTGCTGACCAAACAAAAATAATATGTGATGTTGTTGGTTATTCGGCCTTGAAGAATGTACAGAAAATCAACATTACAGTGTGTTTCCAAAATAACGGCACAAAAGGAAATGTGCAATGTATGACAGTGCAAAGCAGTGACATCCTAATTTCTACAGTGCCGAAAAGGAGGGATAACCAACTTGGGGGCACTAAGGGGCCTCACAACAGTCTAAATAGCTGTATGAGTGAGTGACTGAGTGTGCAATTGACTGTATGGGTAAGTGAGGGGCCGTTTTAGTGGGTGTTTGATTAATGAGTTGGTATGTGAGTGGCTGTATTAGAAAGTGAGTGTCTGTGTGAATGACAATATGGGTGAGTGAGCAGATGTGGGAGTGCTTGTATGGATGTGTGAATGGGTATGTAAGCGGGTGTGGGAGTGGTTATATGTGTGAGTGAGCGGCTGTGTTGAGAAGCTGCATTGGTGAGCGAGTAGGTGTGTGAGTGGTTGTATGGATGAATAAGTGGGTATGCGATTAGCTGTGTGGGTGAGTGTGGCTGTGTGAGTGGCTGTTGGGTGAGTGACTGGTTGTATGAATAGCTGTATGGGTGAATGAGTGGTTGTGTGAGTGACTGTGAGTGAGTGGGTATGTGAGTTTCCATTAATGAAAAAAAGTATGGGCACAGCTTGCTCCTTCAATCTGCCTATTTCCATCACTGCTAGCACTGGCACTCAGGCTTACCTTGGCCTGTTGGATCAGGTCCTCTTCAGCTGTCAAAGTGAAGAGTTTATTTAGAGTTTGGCAGTCTGTTTTTTATTCCTGTACCGTGGTTATTCGTGAAAACGGTGTGATTTTTAGAAAGTGAAAAACACATATATACAGAATTTTTAATTCATGTTTGAGGTCAGTAGTTCACTAATATACCATGTACCATGAGAATTTCATTAGTAATTTTATGGTTCAACACTGTTTTATTCAATTTCTCATTTTTTGCCACTACGTCGGCATGTGTGCAGCACATTCTACAATTGAAACTTTGGTAGTAACAGGCCTTGTAATAGTTGAGCTATTAATGGTGCACGCTGCATGTGTTGTCCAGCTGAGGTAAGGAGGGAACTCCAATTGAAGAAAAGAATCCAAAAATTATATTGGCTTCCCTATACAAGACTTTAAAACGAAATTCATTATCTCCAAAAGCAAAAGAGGAATTAAAACATTGTACTGTAGCTTGACCCAACAGCAAACACAGATGAAAATCTCTGTCACAGTAACACCTTTAGTAATCAAAACACTCATAGTTGTCAAACTGTGCCCAGGGATGTGGAATTCCCGTAGCCCCACTCCCAGGACATTTTTTCTTTTGAGGTCAAGGGTAACAAGTTTTCATGCATATTTCGTCTTTGGGACAAGTAGACCCAACCCCCTACAGCACAAACCCCTTGGCTGTCAGTTTACAGTACCACACTATGGATCAGGGAAAGGCATTGTCTGCAATAAAGGTAATATTTGTGTCCATGTATTAATTCTGTTCAAACTTGTATTTATTGTTCATTAATGCAAAGGCTTTATTATTAGGGTGAGCGCTCTAAGTAAATGTTGTAAGCTCAGACTGCACTACTGACAGTGGTTAGAGTATGAAAATGTGTACACACTTTTTCAATTTTTAGCAATGTGAGGCCATGTATACTGCTCTCAGAATGCTCTCCAATTGGATGCAAATATTTGCAGAAGCTTGGAAGCAAGACTGATAATTCTTTGTTTTTAAAATAAAATGTTCACAAAAAGAATGCAAAACATTTCGCTAAACTACTAGAAGAAGGTAGGTACCATTTCTTTGCAACATAAAAATAAACAAGCATTGGCAAAGCCAATTAAATTGTTGTGGTCTCAAAAATCACACATTGCACAGTAGTTCCTGTCACTGGATAAAACAACTGTGTGTCGATATGCTCCTTGTGAAAGAACAGAATGAAGTCACTCACAGTGAAGCTAGCCAAGAGAGGGAGGGAGAGACAACATTTTCCTAAACATAAAAGGTCATTGTTAACGCCAGACCTAATTAGGGGCCAAATCATGAAACAAAGTGCACCCATGTCCTTGTATTAAGTGCAGATATACAACTTTTGTGAAGCCACAAGACTATAGAAGTAGGTCAAGAAATAGTACTCCTAGAAAATATTTGTGAACTGTATTTAAGCATGAGCAAATATGCAGGTGTACTATATTGCTCAAGCAAAAATCTGAGCTATTGCAAGTTCACTTTTCCTTCAGCCACTTTTTCTTTTGGTGAGCCAGAACTGTTGCTTACCATTACCTTCAGCCCCAGTATGTAGATCTGCGGAAACGTGGCAACACAAGGGAATTGTTAGTATTCAAAGCCTACTATGGAAGGAGTCCTAACATAATCAGAGAGGCTACTTCAGAGCTCTTATATAATGACATTGCTGCCATAATTTGTCGCTGCATTACATGGCACAAAAGGGACAAGTGGAGTTTGTTACAGGACAAGTATATTTAAGAAGCAACCTGCCCCATGAACATGTAGATATTTCATTAAATTCCACACCCCTTTGTGCCAATCCCTACACCTTGAAACCTATTTTCAAACACCCCAAAATATTGCACTTATATATTAAAACATATTAAATCTGTACACATTGTATCCTTGAAACATTATAATTCGAAGCACAGTTATTCAATGCACACTATCTTTCTGTATTGGCATATATACTCATTACTAATGATCAATACATAAACATAATATAATCACAACATTACTACTTTTCCTATTACTCCTATCCTTTGTGTCCCTGGCGAATGCACTGCATTTAGAATGCATTTCAGCACAATCCACCTTACACTGTAATTTATTACTCCAATATTCTCTCCAACTCTGAAGAACATCTGCTTGTGAAGATGGCGGTGTTCCTGTTGTGGCTGATCACCTGTCCTCTTCTTCTTTGGACTCAGGGATGATGGGGCCCTTCCCCTTCTGCCTGAATACCTGAGTAGAAAGAAACTTCACAGCGGTTGTTAATTTATACAAATATATGCCTTCTTACATAATTTCAATGCCACTGTGATGTCTGGTTGATGTGACCTATACATATATTAATTGATCAGGGAGAAGTATATGGAGCGTTAAGTTGTTGTCAGAACATTGTAATATTTGTGAGTGAAAACAGAGTGATTCATGGGCAATAAACTATTTTTGCTTTCTCTCAATTTATTACCTTTAAACAGTCCGTTCAGGCATTGCTGAAAGTTGTTGCTGCTTTTATATCATAATGGACACATGGTCCAGCTGTCATCCAAACGTGTGGGAAGATGTGGTAGGCCTGAACCTGTGGTATGATAAATTTTGCTATTTGTATTTTATTTCTAACCAGACACGAGGTGATGAAAACAATAACATTGAGCCTATGTAAGCAAACATCCCGAAGTCAGGAAATCCAATACTCTTCTTTGAAACGCAGGGAAGAATCTAATAATAATAATGTTGCAAAACCTCTAAACATTGATTAACTAAGAATGCGAAAGAAGAACCCAAACAGAAGATAGAAACTTTTAAGAGAGATAAAAACTTGTAGTGGTCGAACTGCAAAATATATGCAACCACCTCTAAAGTCTGCAACTCTAATTTTAGTAGGCCTCTTTAAATTCACACCTATAGTTCTGGCAATACTGAGATACTGAGCATTGCTTACTCCATGCATACCATCCTTTAACATTGAGATCTACTTTATATCTGCACATAATATTTATTCTTTTGTATTTTCCTAGTACTGGGGCATGTGGTGGCTACCTTTGGTAATTTTATTCCTACAAATCTCTGGTTGTCTCATATTTTGAAGGCTGCACACAGCTGTGCATATCCGAAAACGTATTCCTTACCTTCTCTCACCCATCTGCACATAAACACATACATATTCCTTCACTAAACTGCACAACGTGAAACCTGAAACACTGTATTCAATCTCGGCTTACCCGTTACCAAATTGTGTGATTCTAGGCAACTATTTCTCTTGTTCACTTCCACTGACACAAATATATTTCTACACATGCATTTTCTTTCTACTCAATCCTATGTTCGCTGCCAACCACACTAAGCCTCTTTCCTGCCTGGTTCAACACCCAGAATCTGTGGTCGGCCAGGAATGCTACTTCTGAAGGCAGCCTCAAAAATCTGTTAACCCTTCAACACCATGTAATATCCATACACGTGTTGTCTTTAATTGTACGTAAAATATAGCTTATTTTAAAATAAAATGGCATTTTTTGTAAAGCGCACGTTTACTCAGAATGGTATTGTGGTGCAAAATAGCAAATCTTTATTGTTCCCCTAACTCAATGGTACACATTTTATCCAACTTGGAAAGATGAAAGACTGAGGAGACCTAGCAACATTTGACGTGTGCCCATGAAGTCAAACCATGGGTATATCTAGCTTGCATTTCACTCCATCATTTTATCTCCCCTCTTCTGTGCACTTCCGTGCACAAGAATTTGGAAGGGAACAGTCTTCAGTCTTAACTTGCTTATCCCAATCTTCTGTCTAATGTTCACCATCTGCTCCGACATTTACGTTGCTCTAAGTCTAGTGTCACTAACTTTCTTGGCCATGAGACACAATTTCAAAATTTTCCCTATTAACTAACCCCAACTGTGTGCTCTTTGTGTTCTGTGTGGCAGCACTTACTGGATCTGCCCTAGCATTCGGGCTACTGCTTGTGCCTGCTTCAGTTGCTGCTGAATTTGGATGCAGGTAGGAGTAAATGATTCTGTACTTGGTTGCTCAGTACTACAGCATTTGGTGTAATCTTCAGTGTGAATTATAATTGGCCATCCAAATAGAGAGATATTAATATGCATTTGAAACTGAAAGTATCTCCTTTTCTGCCAGGAAACTATATTACTTATATTGATGGCATTTTTTGTCTTTTTAATATTGTGGGCCATGATCCAAAAATATCAAAAGGAACAGCTCCATTTTACCTGGTATTACATCTTCTATCATTGTGCTCTGGGCGGTAAGTGACGGCAGTCCTTGACCTCACCTTATTATGTCACTCTGGGCCAAGTCTAGGGCGTAATAGCAACCAGAAAACGCAAAAAGGTGCTGTGTGTTGTGGCGAGAAATGCATGCAAAAGCCTTCCTCCCCCTCTTACTACCATTTTACTGAATATTCAAGTGGGAGGATCCTTTACTATGGGTGCAAGCACTCCAGAAAGGTGAGATGAGAAGCGTGAGGTGTGACTGTCAAGGAACAGAATGTACTTAATTTAGTGTGTAATGAGTTAAAATAGGGGAGCCTATTTAAAACCGTGCTAAAAAAGACGTAATTAATAGCCGTGAAGGCAGCTACTTGGAAGCTAGACACAGTATTCACTGGATGCACTGCGCACCAGTTGCGTGGTCTCTAATTGAACCTGTCTCAGTTAAGGTGGGTGTGCTTGGCACGTACCCCGATGTTCCTGCTTATCACTTCTCACTGCAGTGTACAAGAGACGTACACCTATATATAACATCTCCTGTGGTACCACTGTGAGAGAAAGAGATGAGGAGGGCCCATAAGCAAAATAAGAGATGAATGGTAAGTATTTCCCTTCTGAAAACAAAGGTCTTACGTTGAAGTGACACTTTTATTCATCAAATCACTAACACAGCAGAGAATATATTCATCAGTTTGTTAGCTCCAGAAAGACTATACAAAACTACAATTGTAATCAGCCAAAAATAGTAACACAAGAATAGATGTTTATGACGCTCAAATATCTAGAAGGCAAACCCTTAAATGAGAAAATTAATCATGCAAGTATTTACAATTTCAAAATACATTTAAAGGCAATGAAAGGGTTAGATTTCACGGTCCTGGGGCACTGCACCAAGGCAGCTTAATTTGAGGGGGTGCTTCTGCAAAAGTATGACAAAATAGACGTGTAAACGATAGGGAAAAATAGCTGTCTTATTTATATGAAAGAAGAACCCCTTTTTAAAAAAAAAAATCAATATATAGCCTGGGAGTCTTAGCAAAGTCTTGGCATTTAAAGGCACATTTCTGGAGTGAAGAACAAACTCATGTAATGCAAATATATTTTAAGTCAATGGAAATACTTTCAAAATGCAACATACACTTTACTGCAATGCTAGGAATGTACACGTTAAGTTAGGAGGGACAACCATTAGTGCTTCACAATAATGTTTTAGAATAAGGGCAATGCAGAGGAGAGAGAAAAAGACCATTTCAAAGTACAATAAAAAATTAGAGCTTCAGCCAAAGATGCTTAGATAGAGGGCTGAAGGAGACCACACAGGTGTCAGTGACCCAAGGGGTCACTGCAGTGGGGTAGTCCATCGAATGGACTAAGGAGCATATTTTTATACTCTTTTAATGATGAACTATTGACCACAAAAGGACAACATTATCAGGTGCCTCTGACCTATAGGACATGACGCATTGTGGTCACTTCTGGGAAATATTTAAGAAAATAGAAGTGCCACACACACTACAAACATTTTCTCAAAGGTCACAGGATTCTTGATCATGAATCATAATGAAATTGAGCATCTATTGAATAGGATTTGCATCACTTCAGGGAGAACGGCCTATAAGCCAGGTAAGAGAGGGAGAGACGCTAAATTGCAAATCGAGAGAAGGTGACAGACATTATATCTATTAAAGTACACCGCATGTAGCTGAAAAAGGAGAAAAACAGAGGACACCCATTACAATATGGGGAGAGAAGTCAAAAGGCGTTGGCTACTGCCAGGCCTAGGATAGGAAGCCACGCAGTTGAAAAAAAAGACACTGTTAAACTCAATGCGATAAGATGCCTCCCATTCCCTGCAGAAATAAACGTTCAAACAATACAGTTTACACGAAATAAGTAATCAAAATACACCAAATAAGTAATCAAAATTCAAAACCAATGTGAGCTGCCAGACGCAGTTCCATAAACACGTATTTGTGGCACAAAGTGGGAGACGCCAGACACAACCTCCCATCACCAAGTACATCTGAAAGTGACCGGTGCTAATTAAATGTGGTGCTGCACCACATGGGTCAGACAGGGGCTGGGGGGGCAAGGGGTAACTATATAATATTATTTATTCACAAAAAGGCAACAGCTTTGATATAAAAAACAGTAACAATCCTAGTTATTATCGGTCTTACAAAATACATGAAAGGTCGGTGCGCCAGGCACAGATGCTTAAAAAGACAACCACAATGCATGCTAAGAAGGCCACAATAAAAAGATATTTGACCTCTAAAATATTCGCACTTCAGTTATACAAAATGTGAAGCATATTATGTGCACGTCTATTTATATATATAAACCCACAGCGCTATTTGCGCATTCTCCTCTGCTGGCCTAAATGTGTACAGAAGGATGTCTTAAAATAACATAGCAAAAAATAAACATCTTTACATTTCATTTTAATACAGGAAGAGAACAAAAAACCACATTGGAAGGTCTTCTGTTCATAAACCATAATCACACAATACTCATGTTGACTGTCTTTGGAAATAAAAATATATACTGACAGACCCTCGCAAAAGCCGAGGAAGTCTGATGACTGTTTATCATAAATCCTCATGTGCCAGTCACAAGACGTAGAGTGGCACATCTTATCCGGGACTCGGAACCGCTCCTGAGCCCGCAAAAAGCTGAGATTTGCATCATGCAAACTCCTTGCCTTCCTGCACAGGCGTAAACTTTATTTCCGTTCCACAAAATATATCTATATAATAGTAAAAAAGTAATGTAAGCCCTAAAAAAAACCAATGCTTAATCTAGCGAAAATATAATATCTAATAAATCATCCCGGGGCAACCACTTGTAATCGACTCTAAACAGGAGATATCCGTGAGCCCTTTAGCTAGGCGGGTCAGTCCGGTAATCAACCTCTTCCCTATTAGTATTGAAATAGGGGTCTCCTCTGAATATTCAGAGAGGCACCAAAGACTGCTAGTTTTACTCCTCCCTACGCAACAATGATAGGGCTATTCTCAGAATAGCACAAAAATAGCCACTGAAAGATGCCAGATGCAATCTTCCCTGGCTTTCAAAAAGGCACGGTAACAAGTTATAACATCACTGAAGCAAAGTGAGCCCTTGAAAGATGCCAGACGCAGTCTTTCCTTTGGCTCTACGAGAGGCACAGTAATAACATGTGTCTATTTCTAGAAAGATAAACACGTAAATCACATAACTTCCTAACTTAACTCTCTGGCTCAGAATTCCATTTCGCACACAAGCTTCCTCAGCTTTAGAATGTCCTTTAGCGAGACCAGCCAGACAGGGAAGAAAAACTGAAAGGGAGAAGGAACGCAGAGGTCTCACAAGCACTCCTCTCAAAAACTGTTACCAAAAGACACACTCACATCAGGCAGCAATCATAGACTTACCCTAGTGTCTGTCTCTGAGGTTCAGTCAGAAAGGAGTCACGAGTGTTTAGTCTGCGTCCTCTCGGTCCCAGCTGTATCAGCTGGCTGCTGGTACTGCCAATCCGAGTCACGGTGCCAAATGTTGGAGGGAGATTTATTTAAGGGTCAAGAGGGCAGGGGACTGAGCACAGAGCTCTTGGAGTCTTCATGGAGTGATCGAGGGAGTGAGTTAGGGACAAAAGGGGCACCTTAATTTGAGCCGGGGTGTCTGGGAACGCTCGCTCTAAAAATGAAGGAAACAGATATGTGAGCCATGGAAACTGAGGCTGAAAGCCCAACAACTTTATTAAGAAGATGCAACTTCAAGAAACTTCAAGAAAAAGACATAAAAATACAAATATAGTGACCTCGCATGAATCAGAAGGCATTGAACTCGTTTGGAGAGAGACACTTCAGAAAACCTCAAAGACACATCTATAAATGCATTATGAAAAAATAAGTTACATCAAGGAAAATGTTCCCAGAATGCAAAACACACTTGATCTAAAGTACTGAGAATACTCACGTACCTACCTAAAACCTAAAAGAAAGCAACTTTGCAAATGTAATATAAGTATGGAATGCTCAATAAGACAACACCAATTTAGGGACAAAATAGCATAGCAAAATAGCATACATAGCATATACAGCAAATATATTGGCAAGTTAAATTGTATCTTAAAAACAAAAAACAAAAAACAAGAGCTCTTGGGAAGCACCCACACCCGCCTGCCATCTACTAACAGACGGGTGGGGTAGTCCAATGATGTCTCTGTGGTCTCCCTTCTTATACTCTTTAAGGCGGTTAGAAGTGCCTACGGTATCGTCATCTCAAACCACATCTACCTCGTCACTTATGGTATGGTTCTCACATTTTACCATACATGGTGACGCCTTTTCCATTAACTGTGGTACGTGAGCTAGGTGAAAGTTCATATCTTTGGCCAGGCGCTTGTCGTAAATTGGATGGGAAAAGCAGAAAAATGTGTATTGTAAAGGGATTCTGTATATACATATTTAAATCTGCACGTCCTATGTTGCCACACTGTTGCCTCAGCTTGACACATCTGCGGTGGCAACTTCCCTAAAAGTGTGTACCAGCCCAGAATGCAGTCTGCTGTATGTCGAAAAAAAGAACAGGGGGATGTTGAAGTTTGAGATAGTGAACTTCGCACACGAGTAGGGTGGTGGCTCTTTAGTTTGGAGCAGGAGGCCTCACAGAGAGAGGAGCTGGATATGATTTGGATCAGACCTGCCTTCAGCCTGTTATACAGGAAAATGGCGGAACTATGGTCAATTTAACAAAGAGGCCTACATATTGAACTGAAGGACCTACACAGGGGTTTCATGCTGGCTGAGTGGTAGGGATGTCCCAGGGCATTTGTTATATGGGAACATCGGTCCCTCTCTCACTACAAAAGTAAAATTATTATACTAGGTGTTCTACTAATGAGTGATACTACTTCTAACATATTATGTGAGTGACTGTATGGGTGTGTGAGTGGCTGTATGGGTGTATATATGAGTGTGTGAGTAGCTGTTTGGGTGAATGAGTGGCTGTATTGGTGAGTGAGTGGGCATGTCAGTGGCGGTATCAGTGAGTGAGTGGCTATGTGAGTGGCTGTGTGAGTGAATGGGTGTCTTGTTGCAGGGATTCTGCTTTTTGCAGAACTGTGCCATGGGAAAGCTGAACGTCAGAAAGCAGGGACTGAGGCACTCTGCCATATCAGTCTCCGGTGCACCAAATTCCTGGCTAGCTCACAGAGTAATATATGTGCTCCTCACCTCACAGAGCAACAGGTAATTGTGGCAACCCAATATCACAGCACTCTAGTCCCCTCAGTGGAAAAACAGATAATCACCTTTCGTTCGCTAACTCACGCTCGCATGTCCATAGCAAAACAGTAAACAAGACACAAAGAAAGTTCACTTATTGCAACTAATAGCCTTGAACTCCCGTGGACAGACCATCACTGCATCCACTTCACCTTTCAGAACACCCACCATCCACAGAACCCAGCACCTGCTCCCATGAAGAAATTGGACCAAAATCACCGACGACCAGCTCACCTCCTCACTCGGCAACTCCACCCCAACCATCGTGGACAACGACGACCCCAACACCACAGCCTGAACCCTGCACAGATGGATCTCCGAGTGCGCCAACACCATAGCCCCCCTCAAGAAGAACAACAATACACACGCCAGGAAAGCCATCTGGTTTACTACGAACTCCAAGAGTCCCGACGCACATGCCGCCGCCTCGAAAAGGCCTGGAGGAATTCCAAATCTACAGAAGCCCACAACAACTTCAGAGCTGCCACCAACGCCCACCACCAACTCATCAGAAACACAAGAAACATAGCGATCAAAGACAGAATCTCTATGCCCGCGCACAACAGCAAAGAACTCTTCAGCATCATCAATGAGTTTGCCCAACCCATCAGCGAGTCTATAGGCATCCCTCCCTCACAAGACCACTGCAAGAAACTCAGCACCTTCTTCCACCACAAAATCAAGAACATTGACGACAATTTTGACGAAGACCGCCAACTCACAGAACCCTCACCAACCACCCGGCACCTTGAAGCCAACGATTGACAGCTGGACAGCCCTCACCACCAAAGACACACTGAAGACGAAGTCAATCCACTCCGGAGCCCCCACAGATACCTGCCCCTACCACATCTTTAACATCTTTAACAGGAGCCGCCGACACCATCGTACCCATGCTTTGCCACACCATCAACAGCTCCCTCGAAAACACCTCCTTCCCCTACGACTGGAAGCATGCCGAGATCAACCCACTCCTAAAAAAAACCTCGGCGGACCCCACTGACCTCAAATACTACAGAACCATCTCCCTACTCCCGTTCCCAGCTAAAGTCATCGAGAAAGCCATCAGCAGCCAACTCACCACCTTCATCAAAGAGCACAACATCCTCGACTCCTCCCAATCTGACTTCAGAAAAAAACACAGCACAGAAACTGACTGCCCTCCTCACCGCGACAGACGACATACGCTCCCTCCTGGACAGAGGAGAGACAGTAGCTCTCATCCTCCCCGACCTCTCAGCAGCCTACGACACAGTCTCTCACTGCACCCTAACATGCAGACTTCACAACGAAGGGATCCGAGACAAGGCCCTCGACTGGATCCGCTCATTCCTCTCTGGTAGAACACAGCGGGTCAAGAATCCCTCCCTTCTTTTCGGATCCTACAGCGACCACCTGCCTAGCCCTCCAAGGATCCTCCCTCAGCCCCACACTGTTCAACGTCTACATGGCACCGCTCACCCCATTCATCAGAAGCCACGGACTCAACATTGTTTCATACGCAGGTGACACCCAACTCATCCTCTCCCTATCTAACGAACCCAACACAGCCAAACACAACTTTCAAGAAGGCATGGACGCAGTCGCCAAATGGATGAAGAGCAGCTGTCTGCAACTCAACACGGACAAAACAGAAGTATTCATCATGGGCCCACACCACGATGCCTGGAATGACACCTGGTGGCCCCCTGCCCTCTGAAACCCGCCCACCCCCACAGACCATGCAACCAACCTCGGAATCTTCCTGCACTCCAAACTCAAAATGGACCGCCAGATCAACTCCGTCGCATCCTCCTGCTTCCACACCCTCTACCTCCTATGCAAGACCTTCAAATAGATCCCCCTGAACACAGAAAGACCGTCACTCACACCCTCATCACCAGCAGACTTGACTACGGCAACGCACTCTACACAGGAATCAACAAAAACCCCACCGCAAGCTACAAAACATCCAGAACACTGCCACCAGACTGATCCTCAACCTGCCACATCTCCCAGCACCTGCGCACACTCCACTGGCTCCCCATCGAGACAAGAATCACCTTCAAGATTCTCACCCACGCATACAAAGCCCTCCACAATACCAGACCAGCGTACCTGAAAAGCTGACTCAAATTCTACGCACCCCAAAGGACCCTACGATCAGCCCAGCTCTCCGACGCCGTGGTCCTCCGCACCAGGAAGCCTAGATCGGGAGGCCGCTCTTTCTCCTTCCTCGCGGCCAGAGCCTGGAACGCCTTCCCACTCCACCTCAGACAGGCGACATCACTCCCCATCTTCACGAGGGACATCAAAACATGGCTCTTCGATAGACCTCCTCCTTGATGGACAGGATCCTGCACCTCCTCTACACCCCAGCGCCTTGAGACCCTTATGGGTGAGTAGTCGCGCTTAACAAACCCATGATTGATTTATTGATTGTATGAAGCCATCTTGCTGCGATTATTATACTGATTATAGAAAGCAACACAACTATCATTATTATGAAACTGTACAATACACATAATGCCACCATGATGTAAATCTATTGTATGCGCATGAGATACTATTATTATTATTTTTGTTATAATAGTTATTAGTGAACTCTGTGAGCAATAAACCCCATACCTAGTGTGCCTAGTCAAGTGGTCTGTATCTAGAAGGTGTAAACTCAGTTTACACAGCCAGCATGTCCCGGAGGGCATATGTTCCAGGAATTGTGAGTTCTGCTGGAATACCCCTCTCTGAGCTAAACACTACGGACTCTGGATTATAAAATAAATGTTGTGCTGTGGAAAGCTACAAAGATATGCTAACCTGTTGTGTCTAAGAAAGCCTGGGAGCTATTGCTGACCAAACAAAAATAATATGTGATGTTGTTGGTTATTCGGCCTTGAAGATTGTACAGAAAATCAACATTACAGTGTGTTTCCAAAATAACGGCACAAAAGGAAATGTGCAATGTATGACAGTGCAAAGCAGTGACATCCTAATTTCTACAGTGCCGAAAAGGAGGGATAACCAACGTGGGGGCACTAAGGGGCCTCACAACAGTCTAAATAGCTGTATGAGTGAGTGACTGGGTGTGCAATTGACTGTATGGGTAAGTGAGGGGCCGTTTTAGTGGGTGTTTGATTAATGAGTTGGTGTGTAAGTGGCTGTATTAGAAAGTGAGTGTCTGTGTGAATGACGATATGGGTGAGTGAGCAGATGTGTGAGTGCTTGTATGGATGTGTGAATGGGTATGTAAGCGGGTGTGTGAGTGGTTATATGTGTGAGTGAGCGGCTGTGTTGAGAAGCTGCATTGGTGAGCGGGTAGGTGTGTGAGTGGTTGTATGGATGAATAAGTGGGTATGTGATTAGCTGTATGGGTGAGTGTGGCTGTGTGAGTGGCTGTTGGGTGAGTGACTGGTTGTATGAATAGCTGTATGGGTGAATGAGTGGGTATGTGAGTTTCCATTAATGAAAAAAAGTATGGGCACAGCTTGCTCCTTCAATCCGCCTATTTCCATCACTGCTAGCACTGGCACTCAGGCTTACCTTGGCCTGTTGGATCAGGTCCTCTTCAGCTGTCAAAGTGAAGAGTTTATTTAGAGTTTGGCAGTCTGTGTTTTATTCCTGTACCGTGGTTATTCGTGAAAACTGTGTGATTTTTAGAAAGTGAAAAACACATATATACAGAATTTTTAATTCATGTTTGAGGTCAGTAGTTCACTAATATACCATGTACCATGAGAATTTCATAAGTAATTTTATGGTTCAACACTGTTTTATTCAATTTCTCATTTTTTGCCACTACGTTGGCATTGGCGAATATCACAAAGAAGGAACTTCTATGGCCAAGATTTTCATCGTTCTAGAAAGAAAGTCCGCACTCAGTTTTCTTTTCTTCACACTTCCTGTGCTCAGATTAGAAGTGCTTCTTTCAGCACCTGCTATTTCTAGTATTAGGAAATCATTTTGTACTTTTTTGGCAAAAAAGTAAAAAATACAATGGCACCTGGTGGCAATGGAGAGCAGGAGCCACACCCTGAGGACCAGAATTCTTCAGAGGAGTAAACCCAGTGAAGCACCAGTCTATTAGCTGGGAATTCTTTTATATCCACTCTGGAGAGAAGAAATTGTGGGCAAGCATGTGAAGTGCTCTCTGTGCGACAAGACCCTGTCCAGGGGTACATCCAATAAAGACTCCTGCAGCACAACGAGCATGCTGACCCACCTGAAGACCTATCATAACAACCATTTGACCAGAGCCCAGAGGGAGCACACTCAACAAGATGCATCAACATCAGGTGTAGTACCAATTACACCTTTCTACTGAAGTTGAGCAACATCTCCCACAGAAGTCCCCTGAGCTCAGAAGAATCGGAACATTTTGTTTGGATTTTGAAAAAGTGCTAACGGAGGGTCGGTTGACACAGTTTTAGGGGTCTCAAAACACCACAAGTGTTTATTTATGTATTTATTTTTTGCTTAAATTACACTTGCAACTGTAGTTTTGAGTTTTTTTCAGTTGATATTTTTCTGGTTGCCATTTTATTTTAAAAAATACAAAATGTTAAAAAACAAAAAAAAGCACAAAAAAAAACAAAAGGTTCTTCTTCGAACTACCTTTCTTGGTTTAAAAAAGATCATCTGTATGTGCATGTGTATGTATAAGAAAGAGTACGAGTGAGTGAGTTTGTGTTAGTGAGTGGGTGGGTGCATGAGTGAGTTAGTGGATATGTACGTTTTTGAATGAGTGGCTATGTGGGCGAGTGAGTGGGTGGGTGTGACAGTGGTTGTATGGGTTTGTGAATGACTGTGTAAGTGTGTGTATGGATATGTGAATGGGTGCAGCAGTGGTTGTATTGGTGAGTGAGTGGGTGGGTGAATAGGTGATTGAGTGTCTGTATGGGTGCATGAGTTGGTGTGTCAGTGACTGTATGGGCGAGTGAGTGGGTATGTAACAGGCTGTATGTTAACACATAAATATGACAGCACACACCTTATTCTGCATATCCTCAAATTTATCAAATTGAAAATATTCATAGGATGTGCACACAATATCAACACCTGCTGTCAAGGTGTGGTCCAAAAAGAGGGTCTGCAGAAGCAAAAACATAAAGTATGGTGCACCAAATGACAATTATAAGTCAAGGTCAACAGTCCAAAAGAAACAGATTTCTAATTCTTGTGTCAATCTTCTTAAATGTAGATCCAAATGCCCTTATAAATATATGATACTCAAGCAGCCAATGCGTTTCATCCAAGGCTGGACTTCTTCAGGGTACGGCCATTATATTCACACAGTAATACAATGTGTATCAGTTGTAGTGCTCCTGTGTAGGCCAAGCACCTCATGTAAGGAATTCCAAAATATACAGGAGAATAACGATCAAATCCCAACTCCTGTACCGGAGTCGATAACCCGGAACAGAAACATAGCGGCTACGTATCAGCCAGTCAACAGCACAAGTGAGTTTGTGTATAAGTAACTGTATAAAGGAGGGAGTGAGCATGTGAGTGGCTGTATAGTTGAGTGAGTGGCTGTGTTAGTAGCTGTATGGGTGAGTGAGTATGTTAATAACTGTATGGCTGAGTGAGTAGGTGTGTAAGTAACTGTATGGGGTATTGAGTGGGTGTGGGAGTGACTGTATGGGTGAGTGAATGGGTTTGTGAGTTGCTGTATGGGTGAGTGAGTACGTATGTTAGTAGCTATATGGTTAAGTGAGTGGGTGTGTGAGTGCCTGTAGTGCTGAGTAAACGAGTGTGTCAGTGCCTGTATCAGAGACTGAGGGCCTCATCAACTACAAAATGATGAAACGCAAGCCATTATGCTGCACTGTGCGGCGTAATTGGAAAAGCACAGGGATGCATCATAATCACAGCAATACAACACATCAGTGTGCTTTCCCCTGCTCTAGTGCACAATTGGTACAGGTACCCTTGCGTCACGTGGCAAGGGTGCCTGTATTGCAGGGATGATTTTTTTGCGCTGGAAGGAACACCTTTCTGCACAAAATCAAACTTTGATGGAATTTTCCTCTATCTATGCGTGCAGCAGAATGCAGCAAGCACAGAAAGAGGAAAAAATGAAGACACATAAAAGTATTTCTCCTCGTTGCAACAGTCCTACGTCTCCCATGGGGAAGCGTGGGATTCTGAACTATTCCCAGCTTTACAAAACATTGTAAATCTGAGACTGTGTCAGGTTCGATGGATGTTGCATGGGAACACCTCCAGCAACACCCATGGAATGCCCCTTTCCCACAGAGTAATGCATGAAAGGGGCTCATTTTACAAGGTCATGAAAAGTCACGCAGGGTGACTTTACATGGCCATGTAAACAGGACCGGACTGGGAACTGAAAGCAGCCCAGGCAAATTTTGCCAGACCAGCCCCAGTCTGGCACGTTGCAAGCAAGCGCAGCAAGTGAGCCCGACCACTACTAGGGTGGTTTCGGTGGGTTCTCCCCCCAAGAAAATTTTGAAAAAAGACAGACCAAAATGGTGCATTTTACAGCACATTTTTCTTTACATATTTAATTGTATCAACTTTCAAAGCACAGTAAATTATAGATGATGACCTTAAAGAGCACCAGGTTACCCATCCATGTCATATGTGTCCCCGTAGACATTCTTACAGAGAGCACCAAAAATAGATACGAGAAGTGAATCAGAGAGAACAAAGTAAAAGTGAGACCAGCCCCCATAGAGTGTGTAGCAAGCAAGCGCAGTGAGCAACCACTACTAGGGGGAGATTGGAGGGTTCTCCCCCCAAGAAAGGTTTGGAGACAGAAAGGGCAAAACAATGCATTTTTCAACACATTTTGCATTACATATTAGATTGTATTAACTTTTAAAGCATAGTAAATGATTACCTTATGGAGCACTAGGATACCCAGTCATAAATCACAGATATTCCTACAGAGAACAATGAAATGTCGAGCACAAAACATGAATTTAAATATAACCAATTTATTCTTAATAAAAAATAGTATAAACACTTTTAAAAACACACTTAACTTCAAACAATTGTGCAAAGGTTCAGAGGAAAAAATGTAAACAGTGCTAAAATCAAGCATCTTAAGTAAAGTGCAACAGTGCACAACATTAGGATTGTGGGCATTTTGACATTTTAAACAGTTAACATGGCCTGCCAGCATGCAGCAAATCCTTAATATGAAATACTGTAAAAACATAATAACGTACTTCATCTCAAACAAGTGTTATTTTCAGAAAAGATATGGCAGCCGGGTTAAAGAAGACTGCACTGCCTAGTTAAGTCAAGTAGGTTCTAGATATAGCCCGCATCAAATAGTCAGCTGCCACTTGACCACAAAATTGAACATGCACAGGGGGGATATGAGAGGCAATATATACTGAAAACAGTAATAATGCAAGTTGGAAAAAACAATGAGTAGACGTTGTTGTGGTAGCCTTTGTGATTCCTTATTTCAGGTATGCTTGATTTTCAGAAATAAACAGCTGATAGACCTGGCACCATTGGTGTGGGTCTCCCTTCCATTTTTTACTGTTGCCTCCTGTGTTTTTTACTATGTTTTTGCTGGTTAGGTGCTTTGGGCACTTTGCCACTGCCGGTCAGGGCCAGAGTGCAAATGCTCCCTATTGTAAATTGTTGAAATGGATTAGTGACTCCATGATTGGCTATTTGATTTACTTGTTAGACCCTAGTACAGTGCACCATGTGTGCCCAGGGCCTGTAAATCAAATGCTGCTGGTGGGCTTGCAGCACTGGTTGTACCACTCACACAAGCAGCTTGTAAAATGTGGCTCAGGCCTGCCATTGCAGAGCCTGTGTGCAGTCTGGGACTGCCATGTCGACTTGGCAAGTGCACCTACTTGCCTGTCCCTTAACCTTCCATTTTCTACATGTTCATCAGCCCTAAGGTAGGCCCAAGGTACACCTGTGGGAAGGGTGCAGTGTATGTGAAAGATAGGACATGCTCTGATGTGTGTGGCATATCCTGAAAGTGAATTACAGCCAATTTAGTTTTTCACTATTGCAAGGCTATCTGTTCCCATAGGCTAGAATGGGCAGTTTGATTATAACATCTCATAAACATAACTGACCCAGGGAACAAGATGGGAAAATAAAGTTTAGTATGCCTGAACTCAGAATGTTAAAATACATCTCTTAGTGTGGGTGATTTTTACATTCTGTGTTTGAAAAAAACACTTTTAGAAAGTAGGTAATTTTCTGCCTAACCATTCAGTATACCTCTGCTAGGTTTGTGTATTGCATGTCTGGTTTCTGAATGACAGGGGGCTGGAGAGGGCTGTGGCTCCGGCAGTCTGATGGGTCAGGGCAGAGCGGAATAGACCTGGATTGAATAGAGAGTAAGAGGAGGAGATTTCCCTTCAGCTACCTGGGCCAGGTCTGCTTTCAACAATGCTGCCTCCACCTCCTGCACCAGTGAGGACAGCACTGTTTTTGACTAGGTACAGACACTCTCTGCCTTCAGAGAACAAAGACTTTGTGTGTACAAAAAGAGGGGCCCAGCCTTTTAGATCTCTTCTGGGAATCAAGACAAACCTTTGCCAAGGAGAGACACCAAGGAAGCTGAAGGAGGAGACTGCCCCTGTGCTGGTTACTGTTTGGGGGTGGCCTGCAGTGGTTACCTATTGCCAAGGAAAGATGAAAAGGAACGTTGTGTGTACTTTATCATCTTGAGGAGGATCTCCAAGGGCTTGAATCTGAGCTTACATCCTGTTTTGAAGTCTCAGGAACACAAAGACTTCACCACCAGCTCCCCCTGAATTTCCTTGCTGGGAATTCTACCTGCAGAGAGGTGCCTGCTGTTGCTTTAGGACCTCTAGAAACTGCGTGTCTCTGGGAGCTGGAAGCACGACACAACGAGGAAGAAGCGCGTCAACGCTGCAGCTGTTGCCGTCGCATCACCAGAAAAGCTTGTCGCCGCCACAGAGGCTGCCGTCGCATCACCGGAGAAGCGCGTCCCAGGGCCTGTCGCGGCTCAAGAAACCATCGATTTCGTCACACAGCCGTCGGGCATGCACGCATCGTATCCAAGTTGTCGCATCGCATCAAAAACGCCATCTTGTCGCATTGCACAGGATTTTCCCATCGCATCGAGGCGTCATCTTGTCGCATCGTAACCAGGACGCAGTAAAAAACAGACACATCCCCATCTCTCCGGTAAGGAACAGACGCATCACCTCCCCCGGGGAAAGGAACTGACGCCTCGCCTTCCCTGCGACCCTTTTGTTTATATTGCGTTACGCATCTAAGGTACTTTGAGAGTAAAGTGTCACATTTACCATCTACATTGAACTAAGCTATTTCTACCATTTGAAAACCATATTTTTGAATACTGTATTGTGGATTTTTGTAGTTTAGTCTTGTGTTAAGTCTAAATAAAGATTACTTATTTTTCTAAACTGGTGTGGTGTCCATTTGTAGTGTTTTCACTGTATTACTGTATGTGTTCACAAATGCTTTACACACTGCCTCCGAGATAAGCCTGTCTCCTCGTGCCAAGCTGCCAAGGGGTGAGCAGGGGTTATTTCAGGAGTGTATCCCCCTTTCCCTGACTAGAAGCAAGGGTCCCTATTTGGACAAAGGTGCAAACCATTGCCAACTAGAGACCCCCAGTTGTAACATTGGTGGTCAGCGGTGAGGATTCTGGACTTGCATTTGTGACTCATATACAGTGATCGGTGTACACTACTAGTGAGTACAGACCATTACGCGACCACATACAATTTGGTAGAATTTTTTCCTTGGGACTTCTATTTTTGCTGAGAACTAATTCTTATTACCATGAGCAAAACAGCATCCAACGCATCTATGGATCTACAATTTGAAGAAGAGAGGGTTGATACCTACACTGTGCCACAGCTTAAGACCATCTGTAGAAGATTTAAAATCTCTGTGAGAGGCATCACCAAGAAGGAGGAGTTCCAAAAGGTGCTGATGGCCTGGTTGGAATCTAGAAATGCTACTGAGCATCCTGAAGAGTCTAGGGAGGAGGCAGAGAATACAGATGGGCAGCTAGAGGGGCCATTGGGCCTGAACGGGGGAGAAAGTACCTTCCAGGGCAGGCAGCAGTGTTTCTTCAAAGGGCCTGTCCCCAGGAGAGCTGGAGAACAGGGAGAGGAATAGAGTGCATAAGATGGATCGAGCCAAGTTCAAAATGGGTGGTCAGATGGAATTAGAAAATAACAAGTTAGCCTTGGAAGAGAAGCAAATGCATTTAGAGCATGAAAGAATGTTGAGGGAGTTGGAGCTGAAAGCAAAGAGCTTAGAGATTACTCCCTCTGGTGGCAGCACACCATCAGTGCCTGTAGAAGCAAGAATATTTATACCCAAAGATGTAGTTCAGGAGTTCCACAAGCATGAAGATATTGGTCAATGGTTTAAGGCCTATGAAGTGGCCATGACCTCCCAGCGGGTCCGTGAGAAGGTTTGGGGAACGGGGTTGTGGAGGCGCTTTCTCAGTGATGGGTGAGACACCTTGTTAGACTTGCCCTCTGAGGACCGGAATTCCTATGTCCATATAAAGGAAGCCTTAATGACCAGGTATGGGTTGACCCCAGAGCTTTATAGACAAAGGTTTAAAAATTGTAAGAAACTAGAGTCAAGTACTTGGGTGGAATATGTGTCTTTTTTTTGCAGAGCATTCGATGGTTGGGTGAAGGGTAGCAATGATTTTGAGGCACTCTATGATTTGGTTGCATGGGAGCACTTGTCCAGTAATTGTTTTCCAGAGCTAAGCTAGCACCTGATTGATAGTAAGCTGACTAATCCTAGGAAGCTTGCTGAGGAGGCGACCGCTGGTACCCGGGTCCACAAGGGTCATATAGGAGACTTCGCCAAAGGTGAGCAGGGTCGGCTGGTGTCTGAAGAGCATGTAATCCCCAATGCATTTTACCATGTAGTTTCCGCTGACAACTCAGAGAGCCACTGTAAGGTGGCCCCGGCTCCCTTTGAGTGGGGGGGGGGGTCTCAGGTACCTTTCAAGTAGCTGTGAGGCAAGCCATGCCTATTAGCTGTCTGCTTGGCAATGATTTGGAGAGCTCTCCTTGGGCTAAGGTGGAGAGAAGGTCTAATTTGGAGATTTTGGGTCTGCCAGAGAGGACGTGTGTGACTACTCAGTCAATGGCAGCCAGTAAGGGTATTCAAGAGAACCTGGAGCCTGAGATAGTGGCCCAGGTGCCTGCCTTAAAGAGAAGAGGCAGGGGGCGTGGGAAACCAGCCCCCGAAGTTCCCACGGTCCAGGAGGAGGCAGACCTTGAGGGGCATGCCCTGGAACCTACAGGGGAACAAGTAGCTGAACTGGGGGCCTGCTTGAGCTGACCCATTGGCAGCAGGAAGGAGGCCCCTCCAGGGAAGAGTTCAGCGAGGAGCAGAAGAAGTGCCCTTCTCTTTTAGGTTTGCAGGAACAGGCCACAAACCAGGCAGCAGGTGATCAGTCTGGATCACATTGGATCTACTCGGAGAATGGTCTCCTGTATAGTGAGCCTAAGGTTTCTGAGCCTGGGTCAGCCCGTGTGCTGGTGGTACCCCAGCGCTTCAGCGCCTTCCTACTGGGTCCGGCTCATGATGTACCTTTAGCAGGACATTTGGGGCAAGAAAAGACCTTTGAGAGGCTTGTCACCCACTTTTATTGACCCAAAATGCGCAAGAGTTCAGATACTCATTGCAGGACCTGTCAGACTTGCCAGGCAAGTGGTAAGAGTGGGAGAAAGCACAAGGCTCCTCTCCAGCCATTCCCTGTGGTCAGCACCCCCTTTGAAAGGGTCAGCATTGACATTGTGGGGCCTCTGGATCCCAAGACAGCCATGGGCAACAGGTTCATCCTGATCTTGGTGGACCATGCCACCAGGTACCCGGAAACCATCCCTCTCCTGACTGTGACGGCCCCCGTGGTGAGTCGTGCGTTGATGGGGATTTTCTCCCGTGTGGGGTTCCCCAGAGAGGTTGTGTCAGACAGTGGTACCAACTAAAAAATATATATATAACAGGGAGTTTTGCAGAGTCAGTCAGTTTGTTTCTAAATGAGATAGGCGTGCTTCGGCACACTGGGTAACATGAGGAATATGCGATAGAAACCGTCATGTTGTTTTAAAGGAGAGATAAATTCCATAAAGAAACCAGATGTCATGGGGGGGCGTGGCTAGCCGGCCATCATGGCGGACGCGAACTTGTAGAGCTCCGACCAAAAGCCCCAGTAATCCGTTATAATTTTCCTTGAACTGCGCCATCTGGGACTGCAACCGAGGGAATCCAACGGCAGAGGTGTGGTGCAACCCGGAGAACCCCTCCTGGTGATGTCTCGGTGGCAAAAGACGCAGCTGCAGGTGGGAAGTAAGCGCGGCCTGCGGGAGGCGACGAGAAGAGGCGGAGAGCCCTGCTGAGAGGCGGCGGACCACGCTGCTGGGCGGAGTGCAGTGGAGTGGTCGGTGCCGAGACGGCGGGAGCGGAGTCTCGCTCGATGTGGTGACCTACCAGGGCCGAAGGAGTGAATTTGCCCGTTGTGCCAGCGACCCGGGAAAGAGATGGGGCACGGCGCGTGAGCCGCTGCCCCTGGTGGAAAGGAGGATTGCGACGCCTATACCGTTGAGGAGCGCGGGAGACCCCGACGAAGTGCACAGGCCCGCCCGGATGCCAGTGAGATGCGGTAGGCGGAGTGCTTGATCCCCAGAGGGCCGCAAGACTTGCCGGGACTGAGAGCTCTTCAGGAGCCGCGGCATTGCAAAGGCTGGGTGAGGAGCTGCAGGCGGGAATGGCATTGCGGCCTACGGGAGGTGGAGCCGCATGTTTGAGGCCCCTAGCGGAAGGCGGACGATCGTATTGCCGAACAGATTGCAGGGTGGGTACCCGGAGCGAGCGGGAGCAGCGACACACCCTTTGCGGTCTCTGGCACCGACTCGAAGAGTTGGGGAGCCTGGAGAAGCAGCCGGTAGACCGCGAGCACGAAACAGAGAAGCGGCTGGCGCGGGCAAACAGGTGAAGAGAGAGTGGGGCCCCAGGAACACGCAGCATCTGGCCGGGGGAGACGTGCATTGTGGGAGCGGGGTGCCCGACCTGCTAGAAAGCAGCACAACTTGCAGGAGCTGGCCTGGTTCCGGGGGGGAGCCCATCAGGGGTCTCGGCGCAGCGGAGGTCAGGACAGCTGGGAGAGATGGTGCAAATGAGGCCCCATGAGGCGCCAGGGACTATAGCTTTCTGTTGCTACGTGCCAGTACCCGCACAGGATTGCTGAGGAAGTCTCGCTTCGCGGACGAGTGGCCCATACAGAGGCATAGGGGCTTGGCGAAGGGGCACCCACGACGCGCCAGGGCCGCAGTGGATAGAGAGGTGGATCGAGTGCCGGGTCTGCAAGAAGCTGGGGAGCCCGCATGCTGCACGGACACTACCTACGAACACGGGAGAGGGACTTGTTACAGAAACCCTGGGGGCGACTCATAAGGACAGATAGCGCACGTGTGATGTGCACTCCTGACTGCAGCCTACATCGGATCTTAGGCATGGGGTGGACAGGGGGAGGTGGCAACTAATGACACTGCCTCTAGTGCATCTGGGCCCTACGCGCTGCGAGGGACATTGGCTGGCCTGTTGTTTAGCAGTGCGGAGGAAAGGAAGTTCACCTGAAGGCAAGCGGCAAGACCTGAACCGGTTGTTGCATGGGGGCCCACGAAGAAGCCTCACCTTTATGTTTGGCCACATACACGATGGGAGCAGGAGAGACCCACTGGGCCATCCGCCCCCCACTGCCTGGACCTCACCCACACCCTGCTGACCAGGGGGTCCCAACCCTGGAGACATGCATCTGACAAGAAGTGCAGAGGTGGAGGGAGCCGGCAAAGCGTCACGCCCGGCGACGGGTATCTGTATCTTCTGGAACAGCGGGGGGAACGCTAGCTACATACGCACTGCTGGAGAGATCTGTGCTGGCCTGAGACGCCTCTGAAGCAGATCCCATTAAGTGAATGCTACTCTCTGTGACGCCTCCACAGGACGCCCTAGTGTGGGGTGCGGATTTTGAATACCGCGGCTTGGGCAGGCGGAGAACACAGGGAACGAGAAGCAGAGGCAGCGGAGAGTCCGTCATCAGAGGCTGCGATAAGTGGCACCCACGGGGCGGGTAGCACCGGAGGTACGTGCTGCGGAGCGGTCAGTTCCCCCGCTGCGCGCCCTTCCGACAGGCACTCTGTTCACAGCGTATCTTGCCAGGGGGAAGCCGTGAATGCCCTCGGTGCAGTAGCACGTGATGGGGGGCATGAGAGCCAAAATGAAGCAGGGACTGCCGCGAACCGACGCGCTGGACTCACCGAATCTGAGAGAAGAAGCCGACACGGAGCCTGCATCTGCTGCGCTGGCAGCCAAGATGGATTCCGTCCTCGCAGCTGTGGAGAGAATAGGGACTGCGCTGGAACACACCAGAACGTCACTGGAAACGCGGATCGACAAGGTCACATCTGACTTTATGCTTCTGCACGCGGACCACCGAAAACTCACCAACAGGGTTGCTGCTCAAGATCAAGTGCTCCAAGATCTACAACCGGTTACCCGTAGTCACGCAGCCGCATTACAAGATATGATGGAGCGGATACATGCATTAGAAGATAGGGCAGAGGATGCGGAAGGGCGCTGGCGCCGCAACAACATCAGAGTGGTGGGGCTGCCGGAAGGCGAAGAAGGTAGGCACCCTGAACAGTACATAGAGAACTGGCTGCGAGATTTACTCCCGAAGGGGATACTGTCCAATCAATTTGTAGTGGAAAGGGCCCACCGAGTGCCAGCCCAGAAGCCTCAGCCAGGAGGAAGACCGCGTCCGTTCCTGTTTAAACTCCTTAACTACAGGGACGTGGTACTGCGCGAGACTCGGAAAATGGAAGAACTATCCGTAGGAGGCAGCCGCATCATGCTATTCCCTGATTACACTGCCCTGGTACAACGCCGTAGAAGCAATTACATGATGGTGAAGTGTCAACTTAGAGAGCTGGAGCTCCCCTACTCCCTGCTGTTTCCCGCACAGCTACGAGTGGTAGCAAAGGGTAAAACACACTTTTTCGACATGCCTGCAGAGACATGGGACTGGCTGAAAGAGTCCGGTCTATGGACGGGGAAAAGGCCATCAGAACAGGATAATGGAGAGGCAGCTGGCAGCAGAAGCAGGCGCCGACCGTGCCACAGGGCACCCCGCGGAGCGGCGGCCAGAACGGGGGCCCCAAGTCCAGAGAGGATGAGAAAGGAGCGGCAAGAGGTACTGGAAGCGGTCACAACTCTTGGTACCCCGAGCAGGCGGGCCTGTCGGGAGCCTTCTGCGCAGCGTGCGGAGGTGTCCAGTGGAGCGTTGACACCCTCGATCGAACTTTCTGAAGAACTTTGTATGCCGGTTGTTACACCGCAGACGGCGGATGATATCATTGGCTGAGAAGCTGATAATGCAAACATTGGAGATGTCTGCCTCACGCAAGTACAATACTGAGGACTGGATTGGATTGTGCGGGATGTGGAGGGGGTGGGAAGGGGACTGGTGGGATTTTGTGTGGGTTCCCTGGTGGGCTGCGGCTCGGGCTTTGTTCCGCTTAGATCAAAATGACTGGGGTGTCTTCAGGGGTGGCCATTACCCACATGTCACTGCTTCACATGGGTATTTGGGGGCTGTAGCCTCGGAAAGAGGAGGTACCGGGTTCCTGAGTGGCGCACCGTATGCCTGGGAAACGAGGGGGTTGAGCACGGCGGATTGCTCACTGCACACACGCCCCACAAGGCCACACACTGACCTAGTTTCCTACTTTGCCACATGCATGGGCACATAGTTTGGAAGGATAGCTTCGAGATGTCCGCCCTGTACGTTCTGTTTTTTCTAAGTTCTCCAGTTGTGCTGGTTACTACAGTCCGGCTAACATACATCCGGGTGCGCCCGGCACTTACGAAACGGCGCCCCATCCCTGACCTCGCAGCAGTTTACACTCTAGCGATGACAAGTGTTAATGTAATCACATGGAACATGCGCGGTATGCACACACCCACACGGAGGTACTCCATATTTGCTTATCTTCAGAGACATTCAGTTGGTATAGCCTTATTGCAGAAGACACACTTAACAAAGTTGGAGCTAGACCGACTACGCAGGCGTTGGAGGGGCCAGGTGTACGGCACCGCGTACTCTGCACATGCTAGGGGCACACTCGTATGGGTGAGGGCAGGCGGTCCATTTGTCAGCACGGACACGGTAGTGGATCTGGAAGGTAGATATACACTGGTGCGCGGTGTGCTTAACGGACAGCACATATTGTTGGCGTCCGTCTACGCCCCAAATACTTGTCAAGGGGCACTCCTGGAGCGACTGTCGCAAGTGTTGACTCCGTATACTAGCCTCCCCTGGCTGCTGGGCGGGGACTTCAACTCAGTCCTTGACCTTCATCTGGATAGATCCTTCCACCCCCCTCAGGGTCACATCGGCGAGGTCCAACGCACAGGCACTCGCGGACTGGCTTTCGCACTGGGCACTACTGGATGTGTGGCGGGCCCTCCACCCAGTAGACCATGTTTACTCCTACTATTCCGCTCCGCACGACCTGCACGTCCGACTGGACAGGGTGGTGGGGTCACGGTCTCTCTTGCCATTGATTGAGGCATCGGAATATTTAGGTCGGACACACTCCGATCATAACCCCTTGCAGATCCGCATCAGCTGGGAAGCTGATAGGCCCCCTATTCCCACATGGCGCCTACAGCCTAACGCGTTGGAAGATCCCGAGTTCCGCACGTCACTAGGGACGGCAATCCTGACATACTTCGAACTTAACGAAGGCACGGCCAGTAGCGTACTGGTGGAATGGGACGCCCTCAAAGCAACAATCAGAGGTCATTGCTTGGGTGCCTCCTGGAATGTGCGCAGGCAACTGTCGGCGGCTATTACCCGAATCGAGTCCCAGCTACTGCAATTTGAAAGGGGGGGAGAAGGGGGAGGTAGACAGGCGAGTTGCCTGGAGGACCTCCGGACGCAACTAGCGGAGCTGTTAGAGCGGCTGGGCTGCCATAACTATGCAGCACACACAGCCCGCACGCATGCTACAGCAGACAGGGCGGGCCGCTTACTCGCATGGCTGATGAGGCCAGATACTAACCGTGCCCCGATTGCGGCGATACGCACACGGCAGGGAGATCTGGTGTATACGCAAAAAGAGATCCACAAGGCCATGGTGGACCACTATGCCCTGCTGTACCGGTCCCATGTCCGTTGTTCGGATCTTGAGCAGGGGGGATTCCTGGAGAGGATCCAGTTGCCTGCAGCTTCGGCTGAACACCAGGAGGTGCTTAATAGCCCCCTCACCTTAGAAGAGATAGGAAAGGCAGTTGCATCCCTGGCATCCGGGAGAACACCATGGCCGGATGGCCTACCGGCCGATTTCTATAAAGCCTATCGGGAGTCCTTGGTGCCGCACTTACACGCGGTCTGTTCAAAGGCACTGGAGGAAGGCACGTTCCCCCCTTCGATGCGTGAGGCGTACCTGGTGACCCTGCTGAAGCCCGACTGCGACCCGACAGCTTTGGGGTCTTATAGACAAATGATAGGCCTCTTATATAGAAACCCCACAGTACGGGTCAGGCTGGGTCTGTACATATCGGAGGCGGTACCGGTGTGCAGGGACACCAGACAGGGGTACCCGCTGTCGCCATTACTGTTTGCATTGGCGATTGAACCTCTGGCGGCGGCACTTCGCACACTGAAGGGGGAGGGTATACCGTTGGGAGACGCAACACATCAGGTGTTATTATATGCGGATGACCTGCTGGTGTACGTGAGGGATATAGAGAATATCCCGGCCCAGCTGGCCCTTATATTGCGAGACTTTGCAGCTGTCTCGGGGCTTCGGGTAAATGCTAGCAAATCCTGCCTGTATGCGTTCGAAGGGGGAAGGCAAGATCCGGGAGACACTTTCAACGGAACACGAGTTGTGTGGAAAGAGGATACCTTCCGATACTTAGGTGTACAGATATACCGTCAACCGCAGGATATCTTTCACGGGAATGTGGGTAGAGCGGTTACGGCTCTCAAGTCGCAGATGCGCTTCTTGGGCACATTGCCGCTGACAGTCACGGCATTGGCCAAAATGGTGATCCTTCACAGGCTACTGTACTACTTTGCCAACCTGCCAATATACATACCAGCGTCCTTTTCACTGCGTTCTCTAAGTTGCTCCGCGATTTCATCTGGGGGAGTAGCCGTCACAGGCTGTCACTGGTGAAATTATACCTGCCCACGGATCAAGGGGGACTAGCGGCGCCCTGCTTCGAGCATTACTACTTGGCAGCGCAGCTGCAGTGGATAGCCCGCTGGTTTGCAGACAAGGGTCGGGACGAGACAGCGACTGTGCTGCCCCCATACTCTCTGGAGCGGCTTCTCACGCTTTTTCATCCAGCGGTCGCCTAAAGGTGGCGTACAAATGTTATCGCAGAAGTTTATTTATTACTAGAACCCTGATACCATACGCATCTGCATTACCATTAGAGGGCTCCCCCAGCTGGGTACGGACACTTACTCCTTTGGCCTTGGCGTGTTGGAGGGATGCGGACATACAGACTCTAGGAGATCTGTACTGGGAAGGCTCGTTGGTGCCGTATGACTCGTTGGTGGAGGAGGGGGGGCTGCCGCCAGGACAATTCCTTGTTCACCGCTCATTAGTTGCAACGCTGACGGGTATATGGGGGGACATGTCCACAGAACCAAAGCAACATCTCACCATACAGTACCTCCACGTTATGGGACGAGGTAGGCACCTGGTACGTTGGTTTGCAGGGTCTTTATGCACACATGCAGCGGTCACATTAGAACCACTCCGACATAAGTGGGAGACTGACCTAGGGAGGCCATTAGAAGATACGGAATGGGAAAGGGTATTGAAGGGGCCAGTGCGCATCCCTAGGAATATGAGGCTCCGACAGATCCAGCTGTTTATCATACACAGGGCATACCTTACACGGAGGCCATCAACAGGTACTTTCACCGTATAGATGCAGTGTGCCCCAGATGTATGGAACCTGGGGTGGGGCTGATCCGCATGCTATGGGGCTGCCAGACTATATACACTTATTGGAGCAGGATAAGCGAGCTGCTACATATAAGTACTGGTCATAGCTTGCCCTTTGAATGGGAGGTATACCTACTACACCAATTTCGTAGAACACCGGCCATGAAGGTGACATCCCGGTTCCTAGACCTGGGAATAGCGGTTGCCAAACGGTTGCTCACCAAAAGGTGGAAGGCGCAGGAACCCCCCCATGTGCCGGCGTGGAGACACTCGCTCTATGCCTGGGCGAGGGCAGAAGGAACTGCCATTAGAAGGGAGGATACGTTGGGCCTAAGGAAGGACCCAATAGCCGCTCGATGGGAAGGTCTGCTCCAGTCACTCCAGGGGGTTGAGGAGGAGTATATGCGGGGACAATCTGAGGGGAGAGGCGTGGGTCCAGGGTAAGCACTGGAGTTTGCAATCGGGTGTGCCTGTGTTGTTTCATGTGTTTCATATTTTACGTTTCATGTCCCCTGCATGTATTGATTCGCATCAATAGTAATGGGGGGGGAAAAGATGTGTATCGCTATAAGGGGATAATAAGCTATCTATTATGCCGGACGAGGTTAATGGAGAAGGCAAAATGAGGGGCGGAAAGGGGACGCCACCACTAGCGCCGGGCTGAGTTGGGATCGTTGGGATTGTTGGGGGTTAACTGTCTTATTATACTATGTCTGTTTGGCAGTCCATATGGTACCAACAGAAGGACTTCAACACTGGACTCTCGGCACTAAGCAGTTCCCGAACAGGGACACATTCTAGACGCAACCAGTACTGAAAGCTATTTTTATGTTTAATCAGGCGCCACGGCTGTGTCTAGGACGGGCATAGGGCCCAACATGCACGTGGTGAGAACTTGTACTTAGTGTGTCTAGCTGTCACCATGTATGGAGAGTACACAAGCATTGATGTCTTTCAAGTATCTGTAAATCTTCAAAAGTTAAATAAAAATAAAAACAGAAAAAAAAAAAGAAACCAGATGTCATGGTAAGAGCAATCACGCTTTGTGAATAGCCTCATTGTTTATTTACCAGTGAAAATAATCATTCGTCGTAGTGGTGGGATTGACCAGGGGTAGACTAGTTCTATTCTATGGTTGTTAACAGTAGGAGTGGTGTAGTAGGGACGGGTAAAACTTTGCCAGCTTTTCTATGTAAAAATATTGAGAGTTTCAGTTAGATTAAACTGCAGCATTTTTACTCACTTTACGTTTAATATCAGTCTTGTATAAAACAGATGGATTTGTTTTTTAACTTAAGTGCAGCTTAATTTCATGTGAAGAGATGAAGATAGATTAAATACATGTATTTATCTTTGTAGATGCCCCTGACGAAGGGAATGCTTTCCCGAAATGCATTGGGTCTTTTTAAATAAATCATGACATGTGGAAACCCATTTGTGCTCCTGAACTTCTGTGAATAGGGATGGAAAACAGCGGATATGAATAAAATAAATTGAAAGATTGGTCAAAAAAAGAAGAATAAAATAAGAAAAACATAAGAAAAGCGTGGTTAAAAAGTGAAGATTACATAAGTGGATTTAATTGATTGGATTCATAGTCTCTGTGGCTGTGCTACTTGGTGGAACCAGAATTGGTCCCCCCCCCGGTAGTTTGTAATATTGCTGCGCACTGAGGCGAAGCGCAGACAAGTATGCACACTGGCCTGGGATTTCTCCTATATGGGCATATTGGTGGTCCCCTCTAATTTAGGCCATCTCCTTTAAACTTCACGTCCTGACACAAACGTTTCACGCTCACAGCATTTGAATTATCTCACTTTACTTGGCGAGACTTCAGCAACTTTACATATGCCCTGAAGAAGCCCATGTCCGGGCAAAAAGCGTTGGCTGTTTATTTCTGAAAATCAAGCATACCCGAAATAAAGAATCACACAGGGTACTATGACAACGTCTACTCATCGTTTTTTTCAACTTGCATTATTACTTTGCCTATATGTTTTCAGTATATATTGCCTCTCATATCCCCCCTGTGCAAGTGTTACATTAAATCGCACTTCACTCTTCTTTGCATTCATTTGTGTTAAGAGGGTGTTTCACGAATGAGATGTGGGAGTCCCCAAGCAAACACCCATGGGTTTTGATGCAAAGCCTTACCTACTAACAAAGATAGACCTAGATTTAAGACAAAAGCTGACGTCTTCTTGAGGTTTTCCAAGAATGCATGTATGCTCTACAGTACAGCATAAATACAGTACAATAAACATTTTAAAGTTTGCCTAAGCATAGGATTTTGTAGTGGATGGATATTACCTGTTTCAGTGCGAAACCTATGCTGGACATAATGCTCACAGCCTTTCACTATGGTACAAAGGTGTGTGCGTGGTACAAAGCAGGCTCAAAGAGAGCCAACGCAAGGAGGTCAACTCTGGTTATTGCACTGCGTTGTTTGTTATTTATAAATAACGCTCAAAATGTTGACGGTAATAAGTTTTCATGTCCAGAGTACAACTGTCAAATTAAATATTTTATTTGAAGTGCTCAGCTTAGAAATGTGGCAACTTGAGCTCACATTTTAAAGTGTTAACATCCCTTGCATCAATTTGCTTTTGGAGGCAAAAAGATCAATGATTTTATCATTGCTTACTCGCATTAAAGCATCTTTTTCCACAGACATTAGCATAAAGGCTTCCAAACGTGACTGAGAGAGACAATTACGCAGCCTGTTCAAGATGTACCTTAGCTTAGAAAAAGATCTTTCACAAGCCACCTGAGAGAAGGAAAGAGTCAATGCCAACTTATAGGCATTAAAGAGAGGAGTAGGCTTTATTGTACAGGTTATAATGCAATAATAAACTATAGCAGCAAGCAATACAGTCCTTGCAAGTCTTACACTTATACTTATTTTGCTCAACATTGGCGTGCTGTACTATCTCATCCTCAAAGTTGAGATAACGGGTGTCTAAGTCTTGTTCATCTTGAACTTCTTGGATGATACTGTACTCTTCCTCAATACTGAGTTTAAGTCTGCTTCACTTAGAGTCAAAATCAAGCAACTCATGCTGCAGCTTCTCAACAGACGCTTCCGGATCAAATCTAGTTAACAAACCACTTAGTCGTTGAAGATCATTTTGGGGAAAGTTCTGGAGGATGTCTTCAAAGTTTCTGGGGTCCAGGCATGCCAAAACTGCAAACAACAGGCCCTGAGTTGTAAATCGACTTTGCAGGCTGGTAACTACTTTGTCCATTGCAGCATTATAAACTTCTATCCTGTTTCTATCAGTAGATGACCTGATGGGTTCATCAGTCGCAGTTTCGCCAGGCATCATCTTTTTCCTGGGTACTCGAACCTCTGGGAAGTCAACTTGAATCAAAACTTCGCTTTCACACTGATCCAATTTTTCTTTTTCCCAATTGATGAATTTATTTGTAGCATCAATTATGCAGCTGAAATCCCGACCCTGTTGCCGTAGGGAGTCAATGGTTTTAGTTACCATTCAATATGCCTGCAGTACATCAATACCTTGTGTTTGCAAGTACAGAGATAAAGGAGTGGTATTTTGAAAAATAAATAAATACATCTGTGCAGTTAAAATGGTGTCAAATGTAACTAGTGACTTTAGAAATGAAATGGCTTTGCATCTGATCTCATCATTGAAGTTATCTGATGTGGATATCTCTTCCATAGTTTGAAGAACCTCAATGTACACAGATTTTCTTGGGTCATTGTATAGACCAAAGATTTTTTTGAGTGCTACATCTTTAGCCTACCATCTTGTTTCTGAAACCATGCGTCAATACTTTTGTCTCGCCACACGTTCATTTGAAGGTATGAATCCTTGAGAAATACAGCACAAGAATTTAACAGCCCAAACAGTAATTCTGCAGATACAGAGATTTTAGTGACATCAGTTATAACAAGGTTAAGTACATGCGCGTAGTACCACACATGAATCTGATCAATTGCTTTATTACTCAGCCTGCTGTGAACCCATTATACTGTCCCTGCATATTGAAGGCTCCATCTGTTGAGTTACCAGCACAATTTGCAACGTTAATATTCATGGATTCAAGTGCAGTGCAAACTAGTTCACACAATGCCTTTCCAGTTATCATTGTACAATTAACAACAGACACGAGACGTTTGTGGACAACATCGGTCACATATCTGACTATAACAGAGCACTGGTCTACAACATTTATGTCCTGTGCTGTATCCAGCTGTATTGAGAACATTTTGGCTTCCCTGATTTCTTCAGCAATACCCTCTTTTAGTACTGAGGAAATAATATCTATGATAGAGTGTACAGTTGTTTTTTAATTCAGGGTAACCAGATTGCCACGCCCTTTACCAGTCTTTGCAACCTCATGATGTTTTTTACTCTTTTTAATGACATCCTCAAGATGGCTTTTCAATAATGGATCACATTTTTTAAGATACTGAAGAAGTTCCCAAAAATTTCCATGATCCAATGTTTTATCTTCTAAGGTGTAGGTAGCTTATGTAGTTGCTCGATAGCTCAGACCTCTTTTGCCAATCAGTTTTATTGTTTCCACTACTCTTTCTAAAATGGAACGTTTTCGCTCGACTTCCTCTTGTTTTGCAGTTGTGTGCTTTTTAAAAAGATGGCGACATATATCTCTGTTTTTTGATCGCATCATGAAGGATTCCAAAGTACTTTGATGAAGGATGCTGTCTTCGTGCTCATTGATTCTTTGATACATATACTTTTCATCAGAACATCCATCAATGAAAGCACTTCTGTCTGTTTGCTAAAAGCTAGATATACCACACAGAAAAAGGTTTCGGCTTTGTGTGAATAAGTCAACCACTGCCTTGGTTTCCCATTTTTTTGCTGATATAATCTTTTAGCATTCCAACGTAGATCATCAGGTTGACAGGGATGAAACTTAAAAAAGGCATTCACATTTTCAGATGTTGGTTTCAAAAACCATTGGTCCTCTGCTGGATCAATCAAAGTCACATGCGTATATGTTGATTTCTCAACTATGGGATCTTCTTGACACTTCTTTTTGGAATCTTCCCCTGCTTTCTAATTCAATGTAACCTTCTAAACACTTGGGAGTTGCCTCCTTTACTGTGGAATCACTACTCATTTCAGTCCTTTGGCCTTCAGCAGTTTGTTCAACAGCTTCACTTCTGAAGCTGGTAGACGTGATGTCACCTTCGCGAGAAACCAAATATTTTTTGGATCTAAAAATATAATTCAATTTTTTGTAATGGCTTGCTTCTTTCTCTTGTATTTTTTTCTTCTTTTCACGTTCTTTCCCAGCTCCTCCTTTCTTGTGCACTTTCCTCTTTCCAAAAGCTCCATGAGTTAAAGTCACATCAGCACATGCTGATTTCTCAACTACAGGGTTCTCTTGACACTTCTCTTCGGAATCTACATCACTTTCTATTTCAATGTAACCTTCTATATACTTGGGAGCTGCCTCAGTTACAGTACCTTCACTGCCTATTTCAGTTCTTTGGCCTACAGCAGTTTGTTCAGCACCTTCAGTACCGAGGCTGGTGGACATGCTGCCACCTTAGAAAGAAATCAAATCTTTTTGGGGAGTAAAAATATCAGTCACTTTTTAGTAGTGGCTTGCTTCTGCTGCTCTGAAGAAAAGACCACTCCCTAGGACATACTCAGAGATAGTACAGCACAGAGTGAAATCCTCACAACCTAGAGATTACTCCTTGGGTACAGTAGGTGTAAGAGAGAGTAAAATAGCATACATTGCTGCCCAGGACTCCTTAAGGGGCTGTATAGTGATGATCACAACACACTTCGGGCCACTTTTGTCTTTTCAACAAAAAGTGCTATGCGTTCTAGGCTTTTTTTTAAGACTGTTTCAATGTCATAACTTTACAGCATAAAAACTACATTCTGATTTTTTTTTGTATTTTCAATAAATTGTCACTCACGTTGTCACACATTAAGCACTGACATGTGATGTCTTACTTGAGCACACAGGCCAGTGAGGCCAGAAACTGTGGAAATGCCACACATAAGCACCTAGGCCACTGAGGGCAGAAACTGTGGAAATGTCACACATAAGCATCTGATAACTAGCACCTATGGCACAGAGACCAGAAACGTCACACCCAGGCCTGGTCACACCAGGCCAGAAAGCATGGAAACGTTACACATAAGCACCCAGGCCAGTAAGCATGGAAATGTCACACATGAGCCCCCAGGTCACTGAGGTAACTATGGAAATAGCACACATAAGCACCCAGGCCAGAAAGCATGGAAATATCAGACATAAGCACCCAGGCCAGAAAGCATGGAAACGTCACACATAAGCACCCAGGCAGCCAGAAAGAATGGAAATGTCTCACACGGCACCCTGGCCTGAAAGCATGAAAAATGCATTCACACAAAGGTACCCAGGCCAGTGTATATGCCAAACCATTTAAATACTCTGCACTCTGCATACTGCACCCTGCCTTATGGGCAGGGCTTGCGCTAGTGGTGACATGACATCCTGGTGACATATGTATTAAAAGGGAATAGGTCAAAATGGCAATTTTACAACTGCACAGGCGGACTGCAATGGCAGGCCCTGGCCTTGACACATGTTTAAATAGGCTACTTGAGTGGGTGCAAGGCCACAATAAGTGTTGCAGGCCCACTAGCAGCATTTAATTTATAGTCCCTGGGTACATGTAGAACAACATTTCTAGGGACTTACAAATAAATAACATTTTCCAATTCGGTGTAAGCCAGTTTTACCATGTTTAAAGGAAAGAGCGCAAGCACTTTAGCACTGGTTAGCGGTGGTAGAGTACACTGAGCCCTAAGAGCCAACAAAAATGGGTTTTTGATGTAAAAAAAATAATGTAAACCTTTTTATTGGATTTTACAGTTACCGTATAGGTTATACAACAATTATTATTGTTCATCGATGCATAATATTAATTGTCTACAATTCCATAGTGAATAACTGCGCGTCTATTGAGAGGGGGTGCCACTCTACACGTGTGAGGCAGGCCTAGATGTATGCCTGTATGGGGGTGTCGGGAGGCTTAATGGAATAACCCTTCCGTAGGAGCGAGTGGTGGATCTATGCTGCCTATGTGTGGCGGTTCAAGAGGACGATCCATGTGTACAACCGAACTGGGGAAATAGAACTCAGTGAGATGCGGGCGGGGGATGGGGGTAGCGCCTTGCAGTCCACTATCGGCAAGAGGTGATTTTCCTTCAGCGGAAGTGGGATGATCTACTCAAGGAGGTCGGGGTGGCCTAGTTCGGGGGGGCTTGTGAGGGTCAAGGTGTATTTGGTCTTGGCTCCGTCTGGGTGGCTTGTGGAGTCTTCCTGGGGGTGGCTTGTGTTTGTACATAGTTATGGAGGAGTAGTGATCACTCCATCGATATGGGGTTTCGTTGCGTGCCTCTTCCTGCCTGATGATGTCTTCCTCAGCCGCGTCCCATTTCTTAACCGCCCCCCACCATAAGGCTATTGGGGGACCACTCGGTGAGCGCCAATGCATTGCTATGCTTCGCGAGGAGTATGGCTAGTACTGCAAATCGGGTCTCTACCTTTCTCTGTTTGTGCCGCTTAAAGATGCCAAGGGCACACGCCTCCCATGTGGTGAGTCCCGCCAGGCCTGTGACCATCTGTAGTGTAGTGTGTACTGTTGTCCAAAAGTCATATATTGTGGGGCTGGTCCAGAACATGTGGATGAATGGGGCTTCAGGTGTGTGGCAGCGGGGACAGTCGAAGTGTGTTGCTGGTAAGAAGTGCTTAAACCGCGCCGGCGTGAGGTATACACGGTGTAGTATGTTAAATTGGATGTTTTTGAACCTTTAATTGCAGGACACTTTTTTGTGGTGTTCGAGTGCTGTAAGCCACTCTTAATTGTGAAAAGCTCTGCCAAACTCCTCTTCCCAGTGGAGTCGCAGTCATGTTAGAGGTGCATGTGTAAGTTCCATGATAGATTTATAGATCCATGTGATGAGGTGTTTGCCTGTCCCCATGTGGAGGAGCGTATGCAATACCGGGTGTGTCTGGGTTCTCCGTCCATAAGGTCCCACGTCTTTCTGCAGTCGGCAAGCAGTTGCCGGTGTAATAGGAACTGGCCAGGCGGGAGCCCACTCTCTTCAGTCAACCCTGCGAACGACGTCAGCTGACCATCAGTGAATAGGGCTTCTATCTCGGTGAGCGCGTGTTCTGTCCACGCTTGCAGCTCACCCGTGGTGTAGTACCCTTTCCCCTTGTGGAGGCCCGCGAACGGAAGTAATGGGGAGTACATGGCCGTGGATAGGCAGTGGATTCACAGGATGCGGGATCTGGCTATTTTGACCAATAGGGAGCGCTCCAGGTTAGGCTTGGTCCCCGGAGGAGCATCCGGGTCAGTTATGGCCTTTTGATATAATGAAGCAGATCGAACCTGAATTTTATTTGGAGGAATCGGAGGCCGACAAGAACTTAGCTAACCATGTCTCAGCAGTCAGTATGAACAATATGTATCTAAGAAACACTTCACAAGGGCGGTCTGTGGAAGACTAGTGCTACAGCTCACCATACCTGAAGAGCATCTACCCATGAAGTCCCAGTATCATTTTGAATGTTTAACACAGTAGAAAGTTTACAGATGCATATTCTTTAAAGGGTTGTGAGCGCAACTACTTTTGTAAGTGTATGGATAGTGTATCACTGTAGTTTGCATGGTTGCCCTGATCATTTTCGTGTTGCTCCCTGGAGGAACTAAAGTTGCCTCAGTCTGTTGATCACATGCCTCTGGAAAGTACACTGCATAAGGATGCAGTGACAGTCCACTTCCGCTCTCAGAGCCCAGCTAACCCTCCAAGCACTCCATGGATTAACCTGTGACCTTGGCCTTTTACAGGGCCGCGCTACTTGATTTGTGCTATACAAACACCACATACACATGTGCGTGCTGGAACATGGTCTTGTTGTTCTCGCTGCAATGAACTAAGGGGCTTATTTACAAGCCCCTTGCGCTGCAGATATGACATTAAAAGTGACCCACTGGCTGCGCAAGGGGCTTGTAAATAAGCACCTGAGTGGGTTACGTGTTTGAATTCCAGGGGCCCAGTCTTTAATCCCTTTGAAAGGAGTACAAATAGTAAACTCTGACATGAAGAAGACAGAGTGTCAGCGTTAGCACTGGTGGCACCAGGGGCAACAGACTTTTTGGGCACACCCCATCATCTCCTTCTCCTCCAACAGGGCCCTTCTTCTCTGCATAGCCACTCTCACATGCATCTCATTTGTTTTATAGCGCTACTCATACCAGTGTAGGTTGTGTGAACACTTTACAACACACACACATTATATATGGAGACAATGAATTATACGTGTGTAAATCAGTCTATAGGAAATAATACATAAGACAACGTCAATTGCAGGGTGTAGGAATCACATATCATCCATACTGGTAGGCAGTACATTTTAAGAATGTGTGTTCTGGAGAAGCACAAACTCAGGATTTAAAATGTACCTCAGTGGTTGGGGTCGGCTTTACTATTAAGAATATATTTCTACCCAAACAAACCTTTTTTAGCAGCATTTGGATAATGAAAAACTGAGTCTAAAGATAATGTTCTAACCTATAGCATGCAGTTTGCCTGCAGCTCTTTGATAACAGTTTATTGGTCATTGTGCTATATTAGGATTGTAATTTAGGAACTGCTGGTTACAAAAACATCTCTGTGGCAAAAGCAGTAATCCACTGTGCTATGCACATAAAATACAGTTATGTAATTTGCATGGTACATGTTCTTTGCAGCAAGCATATTAACCCTTTGTGCTACTTTATGATGAGTCAAAACTGTCACTAGCCCAAACTCTGATTTCTCTCCAGCAGGAACATTAACCACAAGAGTTAACTTGGCATTTTTATTGTTGCCTGAAAACTGCTGGGCACACAAGGTACTTTGCAGCAGATGCTATTAAACCCATAAATGATTTCTTTACACAGCACCCCCTAGGTCAGCATCAGGTGTGGCTGCACCAGTCAGTCCTCCCCAAGGCACAGGGGCAAGGGAAGGAAGTTGGAGGGTATGATGAGGTGGGCATATCAACATTCACACTGCATTGGTGACAGCGGCCCAGCAAAGTTTTAGGGGACCCTAATTCAAACGAGGATATGGGCCCCTCTTATTATTGCTTAATCGACTTTGAAACAATTGCATCCTCCTCATCATTACCTTGATTCTGCACCGCTGTTGTGTGAGTCAAAGCCGTAATCCTCAAAAACCCTCACAAGAGATGAGGCTGTGAAGAGGTTGTACCTCTGTTAACGGCATGGTTGGTTGGTGCAATATTAGGTTAATGACTGGACTTTACCTTGCAACAAAGCTTCACTTTTGCCCGTTAATGCCTTACTAACAATAATGCTGATTGTCTGGTAATTGCACTTACCAGTAGAAAGCTAATTGAAAGCTCGGTGCGTTAAGATTCCTCCACCTATCGGCGTAATGCACTGAAGCTCCTGAGGTCCAACCCCCAGGGACTTTTGTTCGATATGTTTGTTTTCACCTGATTATAGATATTTACTCCTTTTTCCCCTGATTCCCTCCTGTATTTGGTGCTAACTCAGAGCCAATCGACCCTACAACCCCTGTTGGTAGACTAGCTGTCGTGTCTTACACCAACCACAACAGGCACGAGGTATGTTCATCAGGAGCTTTATTGCACACTTCTTACTTGGTCACTGTCCCTACTCTGTCTGCCCACTTCCTGCCGCTTCTCCTCCCCTTCCTCTGCCCTCCTGACTCCGCCCACTCCAACTACTATACCGCTCACTCTCGACATCTTCCCCCTTTTTAACAAAATGAATGACTGACAGTTCTTCAATAAGTCGTTTCGGCTTGCGGATGTCCCGTCTCGGTCGAAGTGACATCGTTCCTGCTACCAACTCAAGTTCTCCTTGAGCATCAGGATACCGATTCTCGACAGCCCCGGCAGGTTGTTCTCTGACTTCACTCTCTTGATGCCCCAGCATCCTTTGGAGCGACTCTTTCATGACTGGAGTGCATTTCTGGAAATGTGACACATTTCGGGTAACTCTTCGGCTGTCAGACTCTGCAGTCACCATGGTGCCCTTTTTCTGAGTGATCGTCAGAGGCTCAGCTCTGAACTTACAGTCTGTTTTCCTTTGCTGGTCCTGCTTGACGAGAACACAGTCTCCTTCATGGATGGATGGTGATCTCGCTCTCCTTCTGGCGTCTGCGTATGATTTCATTATATCTTTCCCACGACGGTCAGCTGACATGACCTCTCGATGAATGCGAGCAGGTGAGACTGCTCTCAGAGCGCCTTCCCAGGTGGGTATCCGGTTCCTGATTGGTCTACCCAGCATTAAGGTGGCAGGGCATTTTCCCGTGGTGGCATGTGGAGTTGTTCTATAAGCCCTGGGGACTTCATTGAGAGCCACCTGAAGATCCTTTTTCTCAACGGTCGCTTGTTGAAACGTCTTCTTCAGGGTGGCCATGAATCGTTCAATGGTACCATTGGCCTGCGGCCATAGGGGCGTGACATTGCGATGCGTGAAGTTCAGATGTCTCGCAAACTCACCAAACTCATGTCCATTAAAAGGAGGGCCATTGTCTGTCTTGAGTACTTTCGGAATACCCCACGCCGCAAACACTTCATCCAGCACCGCAACAGTGCTTGACGCACTAGTGGAAGATACAAACTGGGCTATTGGGAACCTTGAATACTCATCCATAATTGCCAGGACATACTTTCCTGACTGAAGAGGTCCATAAAAGTCCATAGCAAGTTCTTGCCACACGCCACTGGGCAAGTTTGTCATTTGCAAAGGAGCTGGGGAAACTCCTTGACATACGAGTTGGCATTGCGGGCAGTCTTTGAGGGTGAGTTCTACCATCTGATCCAATAGTGGGAACCACACTCGCTCTCTCAGAGCTCTCTTAGTTGCAACCACTCCTCGATGACCTTCGTGGGCGAGATTAGTGATACCCTGCCGTAGTTGCGTCGGAATGACAATCCTTTGGTCCCTCAGCAGAAGCCCTTCCGAGGTGGCAGACAGTTCCTCACTCACATGTCGGAAAGATTGCAGCTCTTGACTACTTGCAGGATCCTCCCGTTCCTCCTCACTATCGTGTCTCCACCTATTTGTCTGCAAACGACGGAGTACCTTCTGCAGAACGACATCCTGCGCCGTAGCCTCTAGAATGGCCTCCAGGGGGACCGCTGGTGGTTGAGCGTGACCCACAACAAAGTGGACATACTCCTCAGCTATGGACGCTCGTGAAGCCGACACTACTCGAGGGTGGCGTGACATGTAGTCATCCGGATTCGCTGATTTTCCCGGCTTGTGCAGTATGGTGTAGGTGTATTCCTGCAACCGCAGACCCCATCGCTCAATCCGAGGTGGCATCTTCGACCTGGGATTTCCAAATATGGTGACGAGCGCCTGATGATCAGTCACCATTGTAAAGTGTTTGCCATAAATGAAGACATGGAAATGTTCGCAGACCCAGACAACAGCCAGACTCACTTTCTCTGGTTGAGAATACGCCTTTTCGGTGTCTGACAAACTGCGACTCGCATAGGCCACAATATGGCGCTGATCCTCATCATTATCATACTGAGCCAGGATTGCCCTTAGGCCCACCGGGCTAGCATCTACAGTTATTTCCGTCTTTCTTTTGGGGTCAAAATATGCCAAATTGTCGGCCGCCTTAACAGCCCTTTTGATGTCTTGGAATGCCCGCTCACACTGAGAGGTCCAGTCAAAAGGTTGTCCCTGCTTTGTGAGAGTTCGGAGGGGATGGCTAATTGTGGCATAATCCTTTGATGTATCTGGCGCAATAACTGGCCATACCCAAAAAGGAACGAACATCACTGACGTCTTGAGGGGTCTTAGTGTCATTTAAGGCCATCACTTTTTCAGGGTCAGGTTTCATTCCCGCTCCGGAGAACACATGCCCAAAAAACTTGAGTGTGGATTGATGAAATTCGCACTTTTCTTTGTTTAATGTTAGATTGGCATCCAGCAGGGCATGACATACCCGATCGAGGGCCTTATCGTGTTCTTGAACATTGGACCCGTACACAAGAATATCATCGCTGTAGTTCAGCGTATTAGGTATATGGTGTATGGTTTGGCGTATCGCCTCTTGAAAGATCTCCGCAGCCGAGGAAATGCCAAAACTTAATCGTTTATATTGAAACAAACCCAAGTGAGTTGCAGAAGTTGTTATGTACCTTGATCTTTCATGCAACTCCAGCTGATGGTAGCCCTTGTTTAAGTCTAGTTTCAAGAACACCCTGGCCCCATTTAACGCAGCAATCATATCACTCAAGTGAGGCCCAGGATGGCGTTCCCTTTCAATCGCAGTGTTAGGAAGCCGCATGTCTACACACAGCCGCACTTTTCCAGAAGCGCCTTTCTTTGGCACTATGACTACGGGTGACACCCATGGGGTGGGGCCGTCAGTCCGTTCAATAATGTCAGAGGCGAGTAGTTCTTGAAGCTCATCCTCCACTGCTTGCTGGAGGTGGTACGGCACTCGCCTGGGATGTTGAGTGACAGGTCTGATCTGGTCGTTGATGTGAAGCCGAACCTGACATCTATTCATCTTTCCTAGCCCGGCGAACAGCTTGGGGAATTTGTGTAAGATGTCTTGGTCAGCACTGACCCGGTATAGAATCTCAACCAAACGAAGTCGCTCCGCCGTCGGTAAGCTGAGAAGACAGTCAGCTTCTGGGCCATCAATCACATGTATGAAAGCTGACACAGACTTGTTCTGATGTCTGAGAGTGGTTAGAAATTTGTTTAAACAGGGGAGTGGTTTCTTTGACATCGAAGTGAATACCCTGACGTACGCCGGGCACAAAGGAGGCGGTGACTTCATCTTTTTGTACTCCGTTACCGGGATGTAATTCAACGATGCTCCACTGTCCAGAACAAACTGCGTGGCATGATTACCCACACTTATGTTCAATCTCGGGTATTTCTTTAATTGGTCCGGATCTGCGACCATGCTCGCATATTCAACAGTGTATTCGGATTCACAAGACCCTGATCGAGAGTCTCGGGACGGTGATCTTCTCGCCCAGTGAGATCTCCTCGACTCCCTGCTAGAATGTGACGAACTAGAAGACGATTTTGGCCGATCTTGTACGGCTTTCACATGGTGTCTTCTGGTGTCAGAGCGAGTTGGCCTCGTCCCTTCGTTCTTCCTTTCCCTGCGATATTCTCCACACGTCGCTTCAAAATTATTAGTTCGTCCACATTTCCGACATTGCTGCCCCATGGCTGGACGGGCTTCTCTGTGTGGGAAGTCATACCCGCATCGATAGCATTTCCTTCCACCATCTTGTCTCTTGTCTTTTCTGCCTGACTCATGCCTCCTGCGCTCGGTACGTCTCTGGCGGGAGGATGGTCGGAATGGGTACCGTCGCTCCTTCGAAAATCTGTGACTGTCTTGCACTCGACATACTTGCTCGCGTCTCTCAGGGCGCCCGGTCTCCATGCTCTTGGTTTGCTCCTCGGCTTGGTCATAAACTCGGGTCATTTCCTCTATCTCCTCCAGATTGTGACTCTTCCTTAACAGTCTCCTCCTCAGTGTCTCAGACTGACACCCATCAATTATTTGCGACCGGAGAGCATCATCCGTTGAGAACGCATCAAATTCACAATATCTGGACAATCGACGTAACCGCGTTATGAAAGTGCTCATCACTTCCTCTTTGTTATTGTTATTGTTATTGTTAACTTCGGTTTATATAGCGCCAACTCACCTACAGGTCTCTAGGCGCTCAAGACCGACGACAAACAGAAGTAATGCAGAACGTATGAAAGGCAAAAAAGAGAGGCATTCAGTGCAGCTAATTAGGTGAGCCAAACGCCTCCCTAAATAGAAGCGTTTTTAACAGCTTCCTAAAACGCAGGAGATTTACTTCTCTCCGAAGTGGTTCTGGAAGTTTATTCCATATCTGTGGAACCAGAACCGAGAAGGATCTCCCACCTTTGGTTGCTAGCTTATATCGGGGGCAAACCAAAAGCTGAGAGTCAGAGGACCTAAGAATTCGTCTAGGCTTATAAACCTTCAAGCGCTCTTTAATATAGGCAGGGGCCTGTCCGTAGATTGCCCTTGACGGGCTTGGTGAAAAGCATATCGTTCGTAATCCACATTTCTTTTGTGCAAGAACTTCTTGTTCAGCGCCTCACGCACTTTATTATAAGTTCCTGTGTCCGTTCTAGGCAGTTCTTTGATGACCTTGCTAATTTCTTTGCCCACCAGGTTGCGCAGCGCGATCACTTTGTCCTCATCCTCGGTCACTTTTGATCCCTTGATGTAATCCTCAAAGTCCTCAAGCCATTCCATCCATCTGGGACCCATGCTCTCTCCAGCCGTCAGTGGTAACGGCTCTAGTGGGCGCAAATGTGACACTCCCGTCACGATCGGTTTGACTTCAGCTCTGTGCAGCGAATTGTGGTTCGACATCCTGCCAGCACACTCCTGGTGTCGTCTTGCCTGAGCACGTGCTTGTTTGTTTTGTTGTTCTCTCCTTTTGTCCCTTTATTATTCTTTTTTTTTTTCACTTGCCTTGGCTGGTGCTTGTTTATTCTTGCCTGACTTCAAAATGGCCGCCCCATTGATTTCATGGGGATGTATTCTAGAAAGCTGCCTGACTTCGAGATGGCCGCTACATAGGGCCTCTCACTCCCACGAGGTCTTGGCTGTACCTCTCATCAAGCTTGCCACACTTCTCTCAGCACTCCCGCAGTCACAGCACACTCGCAGTGCTTTGCGCACACTTTTAGAGCAGTTCACCTTGCAAGGTAGGCTCGGGTTGAGCTTCCGACAGATTTCTTCGCGCGCGTGCCGTTCCTCATGCATCGGGTGTGAGGTTTCGTTTTAGCGCGCACCAGCGCTCCTTCGGCCCCACTTTTCCATGGGGCTTCACTGCAGTCACAGGCGTTTCCAGTAGAGTCGGGGTGGGCTCCCACTCTATCCTCGTTAACGGCACCTCAGCTTACACACCTCAAAGGCGACTTCCACTTCGGCGCGAACCGGCACTCTTGATTCCAACGCGCCTTCCGTCAGTGGCACCATGGGGACAGAGACACTTCTATTACCACGTCGGGGAATACTGGGCTGCAGTATCCCACCCTCGTCGCCAGCTGTCGTGTCTTACACCAACCACAACAGACACGAGGTATGTTCATCAGGAGCTTTATTGCACACTTCTTACTTGGTCACTGTCCCTACTCTGTCTGCCCGCTTCCTGCCGCTTCTCCTCCCCTTCCTCTGCCCTCCTGACTCCGCCCACTCCAACTACTATACCGCTCACTCTCGACACTAGCTACCACGCCACACACTATGTAGACCTGATTGGATACAAATCAAAGAGAACCACACACGCACGTAGGTATCAGGCCCTCTCTAGTCAGGCAGCTGCTAAACTCATGGACACTTTGGTTTTATGTGAGATGGGCAGTCACGGACACACTGGGGTGTGTATGGTTCATATAGGGAAACAACCTTTACAACGCAGTCATTACATCGCACTACATTTACAACGCAGCCATTACATTGCATGTCACTACAACGCATGACACTACAATGCATGTCACTACAATGCAGGCATTACATTGCATGTCATTACAACGCATACCATTACAACGCATAGTACCCCTACACTATCCAACACTTACCCTACTGTTGCACCCCCTGAAGTTAGAATAGTCATTTTTACCCCTACACAATCCAACACTTACCTTAAATGCAATGTAATGGTATGCGTTGTAATGGTATGCGTTGTAAAGGTATGATGCGATGTAATGGAATGCGTTGTAAGTGTAGTTTTAAAAAAAAAATTGTATTGGCATGCGATATAAATGTGTGCGTTGTAAAGGATGTTGCGATGTAAAAACTGCGTTGTAAATGTATGCATTGTAATGTCATACATTCTTCATATATGCTGGCGATCTTTGCAAAACTGTATGGACTCAATTATTCAGAATGTTGTTGTAATATGAATAAACTGCACCTCCCATACTATTACACGCTTACGCGTACACTTCCGGGTCGTGGGTTTCGGTGCTTGTGCGTCGCGTCCTCGGGACCTGCCTCGCCTCCGAGATGCCTTCCACTTTCTCCTGCCTACGAACTCTGAGTCCTTGAAAGAGGCACTGGGACCTTCCTTGGCTCTTCCTCGATTCTCTCATCCCCTAGCACTAGGGAGGCGAGGAAACTAATAGACTAATAGCCCGACAGGAGTGCTGGCCGCAATCAACTGCCTGGGCATGAAAGGGAGCTGTGAAAACTAAGCGCAGCAGCCCCTATAGCGGTGTATCTGATCCCAGGGGTGAGCTGGGCGACGCCGCTGGATCGCGGACCAAGAGGTCGCTGGCCCTACCCCACAAGTGACATTGTACAGAAAGAAGGAAAGTCTCCTGCTGTCACACAGCCCAGAGCAACAGCAGCAGGCGGAGCCGCCCGCTCCCTGCCTCTACCCTGATCCATCCGCGCCGCTCCCTTCGACACTCGCTTCCTCTCTGGACCTCCCTGTGCCATGGATGGGCCTCTACATCCATTGGTCTGTTGTACTGTAATTTGAAGCGCTCCTACCTGCCGTGAGGGAAACGGCCTTGCTCCGCTTCAGTCCGCCGTGATGGGAACGGCCTCTACATACCCCAGCAACCCCGGGCTGGCACAGTGACATCATCCGCTGGGGCCCGAGCAGCAACATAAGCGTGGCCAGTCTCCTGCAGTGTGGGAAGCGCTCCTACCTGCTGTGAGGGAAACGGCCTTGCTCCGCTTCAGTCCACCGTGAGGGGAACAGCCTCTCCATTCCTGCCCTTGCCATGAGGGGAACGGCTGCACCATTACTGCCAGCGCCGTGAGGGGAACGGCTTTCAGCAAAACTGCACCCCCAGCAACCCCGGGCCGGCGCGGTGACATCATCCGCTGGGGCCCGAGCATCCACGTAAGCGCGGCCAGTCACCCGCCTTGCCCGTCAAAGCCTGAAGAAGGCCGGGCTGGGCCACATCTCTTGACTTTGCCTTTGAGCATCACCCACTATAGCGGTAAGACTATATAGACTACATATGAACCGAAGTGGGCTACGAACTGACTGTTTATGAACTTTGATTAGTACTTTTTGGACAAACTTTAATTCTTGGCATCTTTATTCTTATAGTGATTTATTTGAGAAGTCTTTTTTTTTTTCTTCTTTTTACTCCTTTTTGTGTGTAAATATCTAATTCGAAAATACTATATGTTGGACTTGGCCCTATTCCCTGAATTTTTCGCTTTTATGGGAAACCGCATGTTACGTGAATGCATGTGAAATGCAAAGATTGAAAGCTGTGTGATGGTGCACGCAGACTGAGTTTCCCCACTTTAAACCTGAGCTTTTAAAATGGATGCCATAGCTGTGTGGTTGTGCCGTCTGACTGAGCTGGGTTAACAGTCTAGTGGTTATTTCCCAGCAACCCCAGCTTTTGGAGGGAAGCCTGGCACCCAGGGTGCTCTACCCCTCCCCCTAGGCCAGTAGAACCAGTTTCCCCAGACGCTTCTAGAAGCTTCTGGCACTGTCTGGTAGGTGGGGTGAGGGGCGTATAAAGGGCGGAGCTAAGCTGCCATGTGCTCAGTCAGAGGGTGGACCTGAGAGAGAGGGGACCTGCTGCCAGGGGTTACCGCCACATGGGTCTGTGTGCTGGGCACTGAGCTTACCTACACCCCTCTACTGTCCACAGGGCGAGGGAAAACTATAGTTGGGGCGATGCTGACCTGGAGGAACCTCCGCAGGAGTTTTAGGCGGTAGGGTATAGCCAGGGACCTATGCCACTGGAAGTGACAGGGCTTAGGCGCTGCCTTTTAAGTGAGGGATCCTGAACTAACCCACTGATCTGGCCCAGAAGGAGGAGAACCCAGGGACGACCTGCAGAGACTACTTAGTCTGCCGTCAGCCACCAACTCAACTTCCCCCCCTCAAGAGACCCTCAACCAAGGGCGCAGGAACCAGCAAGCGCCTCGTGGGACCCTGACTGCAGTCCCGGCGGAAGGAGAGCGCCATATTCAAGCTGCCTGCGGAAGGAAAGCGCTGCATTCGGTGGGCGCTACATTTTAATTGACTGTGCTCTGCTGGTGAGTGCTGCAATCCCAGCTGCCTGCCCCCCCTCTAGCTTGTTCTGCTACTGGCGTGTGGCCTGCCACCTCCCAGCCTACCTGCCCCGAGCTGGGGCGTCATTGTGGGAGTAGGGGGCGCTGGGCGCCAAACCAATCACCACCCCCCAAGCTGCGGGCCAACCCTTAATTTCTACCACCCCCGCTGGGGGTGCCCGACAGGAATCACTCACCGCTGCGGCCAGGGGCCAGGGCGACGGTCCCCATTATCTCCAGGGCCCTCGGGGAAGACCGGGTCCCCGACGCTGTTGCCGCCTACCTCGCGACGCGGCCCTCCGCAAGGAGAGGGCCGCCAGAATCCCCGGGAAGGCCTCGTTAGGCCGAGCCAGCTTGTCGAGGCCGTGTAGGCCTGAAGCCAACGACTCCTATCACCTGACGGGGGCGGTCTGCCAAACGACGCCCCCGCCGCTGTGCTATTCGCCGAGTGGGCCGCGCCCCGCAGGCTGCGCCGTCACTGGCGGCTGCGGGCGCGTCCGGCCCGGACCTCCGGCGGAGAAATTTCCCGAGCCCCAAGCAGCCTTCGGCCCGGGCGCCGCTGGGCAGCACGCGCGGCTGGCGGAGGAGGCTCTGAAGCCAGTTAGCCCCCGCCCAGCCGAAGATCGACGGGAGTGACCCGCGAGGGGTCGAAGATCCAGGTAACCCCTGGGGGAGGCGGGCGGAAGGACGAGGAGAAGCCCGGGACTCGCCCCTCCCCCGGGGACGACTCGTATGCAAGCCGGTGGGCCTCGTGGACCTCAAAAAGGGAGACTTTAACCCACCATGGCACCCTCAACTCCCCGCCCTGTGCAGGGTGACGTGAGCACCACGCGGGAGGAGTGAACTGGGCCTCCAGAGAGTCAGGGTACCCCCTACCATACCGAAGGCCTCATACCGGCTGCATCGCAGATAATTGCCTCACAGAGCCTAGGGTATGCCCTAGGTGAATACCAAGCTTAATGCCCCGATGGAGCGCTTTGACAAATGAGAGGTGTAGCGCTTTGATCAATTAGATGTGTAGCGCTTGGGTTCCATGCCATATTTAGCGCTGGGGAATTATTGCCATGTGTAACGCTTTAGGGAAAGGCAATGGTTAATGCTCTACTGATACGCCCAGTTTAGCGCTGTATTGATTTGTACTGTTTAATGCTTAACTGCCCTATTTGAGCGCTAATGATTGGCTATGTGCAGCGCTATGTTTATATGCCATGTTCTGAGTGCTATTGAATTGCTATGTGCAGCGCTATGTTAAAATGCTCCATTTGAAGCGCTATTGAATTGCTATGTGCAGCACTATGTTAAAATGCTCCACTTGAAGCGCTATTGAATTGCTATGTGCAGCGCTATGTTAAAATGCTCTATTTGAAGCGCTAATAATTTGCTATGTGCAGCGCTATGTTAAAATGCTCCATTTGAAGCGCTAATAATTTGCTATGTGCAGCGCTTTGCATAAATGCTGGGTTTGACGCTCCCCAGGATCGCCAGGTGCCGCGCTTTGATGCCATGCCAGGTTTTGATGTGTTAATGCTTTTGATCCTGATGTTGATCTAGATAAAACTGATTGGTTTTATTCAACCTACTGGTGTGGTGTCAATTATTGCGTGCGTTTCCTGTCTCAGTGGATGTGTGTGCTGTATGGTCACTTTACACGTAAGCCTTTGGTTGCCTACCTGCTCGAGTCACGCTACCCCCATAGGGCCTGGTGACCCCCGGTCCTACATTGTTGGCCAGCGGTGGGATTAGGACCTATGACTATACAGCACCCTCCAGTGAGACGGTGGGTGCCGCAATTGGACGCCTATTGTAATTGTGATTTCCTCCTAGAAGTGGTGATTTTAAATTGTGTTCCCCTGTTGCACTGTGGGTGGTGTGTCCCGGGTGTACCGTGACAGGATGGGGTTGATCTACGAGGAGGTTTGCCTTATGGAGTACACGGAGCAGGAAGTGATGTATTTCTGCAGGGAGAGAGGGATACCCCCAGTCGGCAACACACGGCGGAAGCTATTTCTCTATGAGGCCCTCAAGAGGGGGGAACCCCTAGAGATCGGTGGGGACCTGTCAGATTACCCCTCCGCATATTTAAAGGGTGGATTTAGTGGAGACCCGGAGGAGGACCTCCAGAGAGGGGAGGACTCCGAGAGTGAGGGTGCCCAGTCCATAACCCCGGAGGGTGTAATGGGGAGTACATGGCCATGGATAGGCAGTGGATTCACAGGATGCGGGATCTGGCTATTTTGACCAATAGGGAGCGCTCCAGGTTAGGCTTGGTCCCCGGGAGGAGCATCCGGGTCAGTTCCAGAAGTGATACAGTATGGCCTTTTGATATAATGAAGCAGATCGAACCTGAATTTTATTTGGAGGAATCGGAGGCCGACAAGAACTTATCTAACCATGTCTCAGCAGTCAGTATGAACAATATGTATCTAAGAAACACTTCACAAGGGCGGTCTGTGGAAGACTAGTGCTACAGCTCACCATACCTAAAGAGCATCTACCCATGAAGTCCCAGTATCATTTTGAATGTTTAACACAGTAGAGAGTTTACAGATGCATATTCTTTAAAGGGTTGCGAGTGCAACTACTTTTGTAAGTGTATGGATAGTGTATCACTGTAGTTTGCATGGTTGCCCTGATCATTTTCGTGTTGCTCCCTGGAGGAACTAAAGTTGCCTCAGTCTGTTGATCACATGCCTCTGTAAAGTTCACTGCATAAGGATGCAGTGACAGTCCACTTCCGCTCTCAGAGCCCAGCTAACCCTCCAAGCACTCCATGGATTAACCTGTGACCTTGGCCTTGTACAGGGCCGCGCTACTTGATTTGTGCTATACAAACACCACATACACATGTGCGTGCTGGAACATGGTCTTGTTGTTCTCGCTGCAATGAACTAAGGGGCTTATTTACAAGCCCCTTGCGCTGCAGATATGACATTAAAAGTGACTCACTGGCTGCGCAAGGGGCTTGTAAATAAGCACCTGAGTGGGTTACGGGTTTGAATTCCAGGGGCCCAGTCTTTAATCCCTTTGAAAGGAGTACAAATAGTAAACTCTGACATGAAGAAGACAGAGTGTCATCATTAGCACTGGTGGCGCCAGGGGCAACAGACTTTTTGGGCACACCCCATCATCTCCTTCTCCTCCAACAGGGTCCTTCTTCTCTGCATAGCCACTCTCACATGCATCTCATTTGTTTTATAGCGCTACTCATACCAGTGTAGGTTGTGTGAACACTTTACAACGCACACACATTATATATGGAGACAATGAATTATACGTGTGTAAATCAGTCTATAGGAAATAATACATAAGACAACGTCAATTGCAGGGTGTAGGAATCACATATCATCCATACTGGTAGGCAGTACATTTTAAGAATGTGTGTTCTAGAAAAGCACAAACTCAGGATTTAAAATGTACCTCAGTGGTTGGGGTCGGCTTTACTATTAAGAATATATATCTACCCAAACAAACCTTTTTTAGCAGCATTTGGATAATGAAAAACTGAGTCTAAAGATAATGTTCTAACCTATAGCATGCAGTTTGCCTGCAGCTCTTTGATAACAGTTTATTGGTCATTGTAGTGTAGGATTGTAATTTAGGAACTGCTGGTTACAAAACATCTCTGTGGCAAAAGCAGTTATCCACTGAGCTATGCACGTAAAATACAGTTATGTAATTTACATGGTACATGTTCTTTGCAGCTAGCATATTAACCCTTTGTGCTACTTTATGATGAGTCAAAACTGTCACTAGCCCAAACTCTGATCTCTCTCCAGCAGGAACATTAACCACAAGAGTTAACTTGGCATTTTTATTGTTGCCTGAAAACTGCTGGGCACACAAGGTACTTTGCAGCAGATGCTATTAAACCCATAAATGATTTCTTTACACAGCACCCCCTAGGTCAGCATCAGGTGTGGCTGCACCAGTCAGTCCTCCCCAAGGCACAGGGGCAAGGGAAGGAAGTTGGAGGGTATGATGAGGTGGGCATATCAACATTCACACTGCATTGGTGACAGCGGCCCAGCAAAGTTTTAGGGGACCCTAATTCAAACGAGGATATGGGCGCCTCTTATTATTGCTTAATCGTCTTTGAAACCATTGCATCCTCCTCATCATTACCTTGATTCTGCACCGCTGTTGTGTGAGTCAAAGCCGTAATCCTCAAAAACCCTCACAAGAGATGAGGCTGTGAAGAGGCTGTACCTCTGTTAACGGCATGGTTGGTTGGTGCAATATTAGGTTAATGACTGGACTTTACCTTGCAACAAAGCTTCACTTTTGCCCGTTAATGCCTTACTAACAATAATGCTGATTGTCTGGTAATTGCACTTACCAGTAGAAAGCTAATTGAAAGCTCGGTGCGTTTAGATTCCTCCACCTATCGGCATAATGCACTGAAGCTCCTGAGGTCCAACCCCCAGGGACTTTTGTTCGATATGTTTGTTTTCACCTGATTATAGATATTTACTCCTTTTTCCCCTGATTCCCACCTGTATTTGGTGCTAACTCAGAGCTAATCGACCCTACAACCCCTGTTGGTAGACTAGCTACCACGCCACACACTATGTAGACCTGATTGGATACAAATCAAAGAGAACCACACACTCACATAGGTATCAGGCCCTCTCTAGTCAGGCAGCTGCTGAACTCATGGACACTTTGGCTTTATGTGAGATGGGCAGTCACGGACACACTGGGGTGTGTATGGTTCATATAGGGAAACAACCTTTACAACGCAGTCATTACATCGCACTACATTTACAACCCAGCCATTACATTGCATGTCACTACAACGCATGACACTACAATGCATGTCACTACAATGCAGGCATTACATTGCATGTCATTACAACGCATACCATTACAACGCATAGTACCCCTACACTATCCAACACTTACCCTACTGTTGCACACCCTGAAGTTAGAATAGTCATTTTTACCCCCACACAATCCAACACTTACATTAAATGCAATGTAATGGTATGCGTTGTAATGGTATGCGTTGTAAAGGTATGATGCGATATAATGGAATGCGTTGTAAGTGTAGTTTAAAAAAAAAATTGTAGTGGCATGCAATATAAATGTGTGCGTTGCAAAGGATGTTGCAATGTAAAAACTGCGTTGTAAATGTATGCGTTGTAATGTCATACATTCTTCATATATGCTGGCGATCTTTGCAAAACTGTATGGACTCAATTATTCAAAATGTTGTTGTAATATGAATAAACTGCACCTCCCATACTATGACACGCTTACGCTTACACTTCCGGGTCGTGGGTTTCAGTGCTTGTGCGTCGCGTCCTCGGGTCCTGCCTCGCCTCCGAGATGCCTTCCACTTTCTCCTGCCTACGAACTCTGAGTCCTTGAAAGAGGCACGGGGACCTTCCTTGGCTCTTCCTCGATTCTCTCATCCCCTAGCACTAGGGAGGCGAGGAAACTAATAGACTAATGGCTCGACAGGAGTGCTGGCCGCAATCCAATGCCTGGGCATGAAAGGGAGCTGTGAAAACTAAGCGCAGCAGCCCCTATAGCGACGTATCTGATCCCAGGGGTGAGCTGGGCGATGCCGCTGGATCGTGGACCAAGAGGTCGCTGGCCCTACCCCACAAGTGACATTGTACAGAAAGAAGGAAGGTCTCCTGCTGTCACACAGCCCAGAGCAACAGCAGCAGGCGGAGCTGCCCGCTCCCTGCCTCAACCCTGATCCATCCGCGCCGCTCCCTTCGACACTCGCTTTCTCTCTGCACCTCCCTATGCCATGGATGGGCTTCTACATCCATTGGTCTGTTGTACTGTAATTCGAAGCGCTCCTACCTGCCGTGAGGGAAACGGCCTTGCTCCGCTTCAGTCCGCCGTGAGGGGAACGGCCTCTACATACCCCAGCAACCCCGGGCTGGCACAGTGACATCATCCGCTGCGGCCCGAGCAGCAACATAAGCGTGGCCAGTCTCCTGCAGTGTGGGAAGCGCTCCTACCTGCTGTGAGGGAAACGGCCTTGCTCCGCTTCAGTCCGCCGTGAGGGGAACGGCCTCTTTAGTCCTGCCCTTGCCATGAGGGGAATGGCTGCACCATTACTGCCAGCGCCATGAGGGGAACGGCTTTCAGCAAAACTGCACCCCCAGCAACCCCGTGCCGGCGCAGTGACATCATCCGCTGGGGCCCGAGCATCAACAAAAGCGCGGCCAGTCACCCGCCTTGCCCGGCAAAGCCTGAAGAAGGCCGGGCTGGGCCACATTTCTTGACTTTGCCTTTGAGCATCACCCACTATAGCAGTAAGACTATATAGACTACATATGAACCGAAGTGGGTTACGAACTGACTGTTTATGAACTTTGATTAGTACTTTTTGGACAAACTTTAATTCTTGGCATCTTTATTCTTTTAGTGATTTATTTGAGAAGTCTTTTTTTTTTCTTCTTTTTACTCCTTTTTGTGTGTAAATATCTAATTCGAAAATACTATATGTTGGACTTGGCCCTTTTCCCTGAATTTTCGCTTTTATGGGAAACCGCATGTTACGTGAATGCATGTGAAATGCAAAGATTGAAAGCTGTGTGATGGTGCACGCAGACTGAGTTTCCCCACTTTAAACCTGAGCTCCTTTTTGTGTCTATATATCTGATTCGAAAATACTATATAATAGAGGCAGATAGCTGTGATACTCTTGGGTTGCCCCTTACCATATTGATATTATTGTACACAGGAATATCTGCCTTGTATTGTACTGTAAGTTATTATATCAATTAAACGGACAAGATAGTAGTATTGCAATAAGTTATCAAGGCAATTATGGGGAAGAGGAAAGCAGTAGAAATGATGATAGGGAGGAAAAAGATAGCAAAGATAGCAAAGACCCAAAAATTGGCTAAATCTGCAGCGGAGAACTGTACATTGGCTGCTATCGACGATCTAATAGAAGAGGTAGAAAACATGTTGACCAGCGGAAAGGAGCCCAGTGCTAAGGGGACAAATAAAATTTCATCATACTATAGTAGAAGAGAAAAAGTGGCTCCAATAAAACCAAATAGTCCAACTATTGTTGTCCACCAAGCATACAACAAAACGTCATTGGAATTGACGTTTGTTTCGCCATTAAAGCCAGGATTGGGTACTTGTACGACTACCTCCCTTAGCTCGAACACTCCTGATAATATAGATAGGAATCAAGGTAACTTAATAAGCAGCGAGATTATTAGTGTAGAGTGTTCAAATAGATACTCACCCCTAGATGATAACTTGGAGGAAGCTCAAGCAGAGCAAATAACAGGAAAAGATGGAAACAGTCCAACTAACTTGAGCCTAATTGGGAACATATGCATGGACAGGTACATGATACCCATTCACTTGTGTTAGACCTCTATACAAAACTTAATGTGGTCCAAGAAGAGGTTTTAACAATCAAAAGAATAATAGAGGCGTTAACAATACATTTATACAGAGATCCAGGGGTTGTAACCAAGGCACCAGGGGAACAAAATCAGATAAGGAAAAAATGTAATTATCCTAATATGGTGATCCAGGCACCAGAACCATCGTCTAGAGCTGATTTAAATTTTCCCCCAAAGCAGACTGAAAATCAGAGTAATAATCCATCTCCAAAGGCTTACCTTAAACCCAACCTGGAGAAATACCCGATTAACATCCATGACTATTCAAGACCATCTAGACTGCAACAACTAATGCAACGTGTAAATTCAGATTTAAAAACTAAGTACATCAACAGACTACCACAAGGTGATCAAGGTTTGGGAAGGGGATTGGGGTCCCCGAAGGGAAATATGGACATTGCCAGGCGTTTTACCTCCCAATTAGGGAGGATTATAAGCTGTATAATGTGTTCCTTACTAATGTCCCGAGATTAAACCCGGGTTGCAGAGAAGATATGGATTTCCTTATAAATAAAGCTATATATAGGATTAGGAAGGAGCGGCAGTGCCTCTCCATAATAAGATCAGATATAAAAAATGCAGAAAGGATTCCACAAAATGTTGGGAATTTGGATGATATAAGATTAACATTTTTCTCCAAATCCATAGCTGAGAACTTAATAACTCTGAATTTAAGAACCCATTCCCTTTTTAATTCTAAAATCAATATCAGGCAAAATAAAAGCAGTGCAGACAATTGTAGCTCGGCCACATATACGTCTGGGGGGCAAAGCGCCCTCGAAGCCATAGACTGACTAATTGCTGAGCGGAATTGGGATCTCCTGAGGCTTGAGCCGGGAGATCGAGGCTGTTGCGTTTGCATGAGGAGTTGGAGCGATCTTATCTCTGTTTTTAAAAGGTAGCTTTTATCTTTGAGGCTTTTAATAGAGCTTTTAATTAAGTGCTCTCCTACTGTATTTTTAACTTGTATTTCATTTTATTGTGGCACACTTAAATCACGTTCCTCAAAAAACGCTGAATTATTTAATTTTTGCCCGCCATCTTGGAAGTAGCGCGGGGAGCAGTCTAGCGTCTGCTTCCCACACGCTACAAAGCGGGTCATGGTGCAAGCGCGCAGCGGGCGCGCGCAGCAGGCGCGCCAAAGGCAAGCCCGTCTGCGCCCGTCCGCGGCCGACCGGGGCTAGGGGCCACGACCCCTGCTCCGCTGTCCCCCACTATAAGGAGATACAGTTCCTTGGTCCTTCATCAACTTAGAACAAAGGCCTTCCCTCTATGCCTCCCTTCCTGCAATCCAGTAGATCGAGGATCAGCCTGTCCACACTGTGGCTTCCAACTCCTCAGTCATCTCACGGATAAAAGTACTCTAGTTCACATGTATCTACTGAACTGTAGATCACTCCCCAAACATAGCACAGAGGTCTCGCTATTTTTAGAGGAAACTAAACCAGATGCCCAATTTTTAACAGAAACCTGGCTCCACTCTGAGTAAGACCCTGATATTATTCACGCACTACCCAAGGGATATCTGATCTTACGGGCAGACCGCCCCATCAGGAGAGGGGGTGGACTTGCAATTGTTTTTAAGGATTGCTATAATTGTCGGAGCCTGCCCAACTCTCTACCCAATTGTGAAAGATTAGCTTTCTCTCTTGATTTCTCTGCCACCAATACTTTTTCAGGGACGCTTATATACCACCCACCGGGGCCTATGGGGCAATTTCTCTATGCCCTATCCCCTTCATTAGCTGACTCTGTATGTAGCTCAGCAAATTACACCCTTTTAGGAGATTTCAACATTCACCTTGATAACACCACTGACCATAATGCTCTAGATTTTTCCGTGAACCTTGCTGCGCTACAACTCCAGCAATTAGTAATGAAACCCACCTATTGCAAGGGTCACCTGTTGGATCCCATCTTCAGTAACTGCACTGACCTCCTGGTGGAAAACCCCGCCCCGCTACCCTGGACAGATCACCTTCTGATCCCCTTTCGCTTGACTATTGCACACAGCCCTTCTCCTCCATCTAAAGTCATTCGGAAAGAACGATATTGGTCTAAACTTCCACGGGCGGATTGGGCTCTGGCCCTTGAGTCATCCAGACCGTCTTTCGATTCTGACCCCAACCTAGCCAATCAAAAATTTAATAATTGGATTTTAAACTCTTTAGATTCTATACTCCCCTTAGACTACACCAAACCCAAGCGCGGTACCAAAACTGCCCCTTGGTATTACCCAAGACCTGCGAGAAAGCAAGCGCCATTGCAAAAAACTAGAGAGGAAATGGCGTTTGGACTTTTCACTCTCCAGGAAAATCGCATATAGAGCTGCGATAAAATCTTATAAGAACAAAATTATAACCGCACAAGCTGCTTTTTTTTAAACTAAGATTAATGCAGCAGCCTCTAAGCCTAGGGAAATCTATCACATTGCAAAAACTCTTCTTAAACTCCCAGAAAAAATCCCCAACCCTGTTAATGCTCAACTCTGTTGCAATGATTTGGCAGAGTTCTTCCATAAAAAAATCCAAGCTATTTACACCGCCTTTCCTATCATCCAGACCTCCTCAATGATTGTCGAAGATATTGAGACAGAGCATTCCCCCCTGGCAACACTCGAAACACTCCCCCCTTCGGATCAGCCCACTTTAAAGTCCTTGATGTTTCAGATCAAATCCGGCTCCCCCAACGACCCTGCGCCCCCGCGATCTCTGATGTTAGTCAGTCCACTCATCCTGCCCACTATCATGGATCTGCCTAATGCCTCCTTAGCCACCGGCATAGTCCTGCTCCCTTGGAAACAGGCTATGGTGAAAGCTCTTCTTAAAAAACCTAACCTAGATAGCAATAACCCGGCGAACTATCGTCCAATTTCTCTTTTACCCTGGCTCAGCAAGATTCTAGAGAAACATGTCAATAAGATACTGATGGAGTTTCTCGAGACCTACCATCTGCTAGACCCTTCCCAGACTGGGTTTTGGCCCTTGCATGGGATTGAGACCGCTCTGGTTGCAGTGACGGAAGAGGCCAGGAGGATTATCGATCAAGGAGGCACTGTCGCCATCTTCCTCCTCGATATGAGTGCTGCTTTTGACACTGTTAACCACAGCATCATTCTCCAGAGACTCTCCAATCTGAGAGTTTCAACTCATGTTCTCAGATGGTTTAAATCTTTCCTGTCTGATCGCTCCTTCCAGGTCTTTAAGAGTAATGCCACCTCTCCTTGTAAACCTCTAGGATGTGGAGTGCCGCAGGGCTCTTCATTGAGTCCAACGCTCTTCAACATTTATATGACCCCCTGGCTGCGATCGTCCGCCCTTTTGGGATAAAAATTGTAACCTACGCGGACGATACCCGGCTAGCTCTGAATCAAACTCATATACAGACTAATAATAACTTGAGGGACTGCCTAGAAGCAGTGGCTTCTTGGATGACCTCATCCTGTCTTAAACTAAATGGGGACAAGACAGAGCTGATGCTCTTGGGCAATTCTCCCAACACCATCAATAACTCCCTCTGGCCATCATGCCTTGGTCCAACTCCTATCCCCAAGGACTCAATTAAGAGTCTGGGTATCTGGCTGGACAAGTCTCTTAACTTCACCCACCAGGCAGCTAAACTCTCAGCCACCTGTGTCGGTATGCTCAGGCTCATCAGAAAAATCCTTTCCCGACTTCCCTTTAAAGCCTGACAAATCATGACCCAAGGCCTCATACTCTCTCGTTTAGACTATGGAAATGCCCTCTATCTAGGGGGCCCAAAGGCCACGATCAATAAGCTTCAGGTCATTCAGAACTGTGCAGCACGAATGCTCCTGCAGGTTCCCCGCCATGTATCAGTAAAATCTGATCTAAAGAAACTTCACTGGCTTCCAATCAGGTTTGAATGTGTAAAACCCCATCTGACTAAATCCGTGTCTGGGAAGACTAGATGTATAAAGAAGATTGGGTCGTCTAACCCATGGTTCGATAATGACTGTGCATTGGCTGAACAAAGTTTAATCAGGGCTTTGCATACCAAGGATATAACCCGGATTAGGCAATTAAGGAATGTGTGTAACAAAGCCTTGAAAGTAGCCCGCAGAAATTGGGAAGATGCAAGCTGGAAAGAACTGATAATGGCTTCAAAGACAGGTGATCAATTCCTCTTTTAGCGGATTATTGCAAATGGTAGCGAAACAAATATTGTGGCTCAGGACTATAATTTGGATCCCGGGACTTGGTATGGACATTTTTCCTAGCTTTATGCCCTCCCGGCCTCAATGATTAGGGACCCCCCGCGTAGTATTGAGGACCTTATGTCGTCAAATGAGATAGCCCCACTACAATTTAGTGTAGAAGATACTAAATTGACCATAGATGCTATTAAGCCAGCAAAAGCTCCGGGCCCTGATAAGATCCCGGGAGACCTCTTCAAACACGCGCCTGAGGTATGGGTTCCATATATTAACGCTCTCTGTAATGCAATCGCTAGAGGTGAGCCCATACCAGAATCTTGGAAAGGTGCGAAGATCATCCCAATATATAAGAAGGGCTGTAGGGACAATCCCGCTAATTATAGACCTATCAGTTTGATAGATATACCGCAAAAGGTTTATGCCAAACATATACTAGATAGGTTGAATGACTGGATGCTTGTAAATGATGTACTTTCCCCGTACCAGGCGGGGTTTAGAAGGAGGACAAGCACCACAGATCAAGTGTTCAGGCTGCTAATCATAGCATGGAAATACACAAGGTTAAGATTCGGTCATTTATATGTGGCCTTTATAGACCGAAAGGCCGCATTTGACTCCATCCCTAGAGACCTATTATGGTCAAATCTACTACAACTGGGGGTGCCAAAAAATATTATTGTCCAGCTGATTAGGCTCCATGAGAATGCCTATGCAAAAGTGTGTTGGGGTAAAGGGGGGGAACTCACAGAGGAGATACCTGTCAAGAGAGGTGTGCGCCAGGGCTGTGTCCTGGCGCCAACACTGTTCCTCCTATACATTAATGACATGGTTGAGTTCCACCAAAAATCCAACCATGACTCCCCGAAATTAGGAGGGAATCATATCTGTGCACTAACTTTTGCTGACAACACAATTTTGTTGTCGCAAACGCCAAAGGGCCTGCAAAACCTTTTAAACACTCTAGACCAGTATTGTAAACAAAAGGGGTTGGAAATAAATCCACCAAAAACAAAATATATGACTTTTAGGCCACATAAGTGTTTTAAAAATAACATAAAGTTGGATGGAGCAATTTTGGAGTGTGTCTCTAACTTTGTTTATCTTGGGGTAACTATTGATTCCAAACTGTCATGGAACCCCCAGATTATGAAATACAAATCAGAACGCAATACGCAGCACCAGTCGTAAAAAAAATCTTTGCCACCACGACAAAAGCTGTTACACCAGCCCCACCACCGCACCCAAGACTGCCTCACGCACGCCACGATGGAACTGGAGTAAGGTCACCGAGGAGCACCTGAACTCTGCCCTCCTCCGACACCCCCCCAAGGCCACAACAGACACCAATTCCACAGCCAGGGAATTCCACCGCTGGGTCTCCTGCTGCACCGACAAGGTGGCACCTCTCCACCGCACCGCCAATCAACACCCGCTGATGGCCGCCTGGTTCACCACCATACTCCAAGCCAGACGCTCCTGCAGACGCCTGGAGAAAACCTGGAGAAACCAGAAGACCACGGAAGCGTGGAACAACCACAAGAGCGCCCTCAAGGGCCACCAGCGTATAAGGGACACCAAAAGCACCTTCATCAGAGATAAAGTCAAGACCAACGCATCCAACGTCAAGGAACTGTTCAACATCATTCAGCAGTTTGCTAAACCTACCTGCAAATCATCCGACATCCCACCCTTCCAGGAACAAAACTCAGCTCCTACTTTCACCCGAAGATCAAGGCCCTCTACGACAACTTCAGCGAGCCAGTAGAAAACAGCACCACACCTCCCACCACCGCCGAGAAGCCGACCATCACCTCCTGGGCCCCGCCTCCATCAAACTCATCTCCTCAACCATGAAGAAGACGCACTCAGGAGCCCCTACGACCCCTGCCCCCTCACATCTTCCACAGGGCCGCCACTGTCATCGCACCCAAATTAGGATGAACAATCAACTCCACCCTCATATCCGACATTTGCCCAGACGACTGGAAGCGTGCAGAGGTGAAACCCCTCCTCAAGAAACCAACGGCTGACCCAACCGACCTGAAGAACTACCGGCCCATGTGAGAAGTTGGCCTGGCATATGCTGGTCACTAGCTGTAGTGGCCAACTTGCACCAGTCCAATTCGACTCTTATGATGTTAGGTTTAAAAGACAACCTTTAAAGAAAGCTATCCTAGTGGTAGCTGTGGAGAGCAGCCTTCAGGCTAAGTCTTGAAGGAGTGTTAAGCTTATTGTTTTACCATACATAACCTCTTGAATGACCAAATGAAAGAGTATTCCACACAGGTATATATATAAAATATATGTATTTATTCTAGGCAGAATCCCCAAGTCTCTTTATGAGGCTTAGGCAAAGTTATACATTAAACAAGCATTGATAGATACAAATAAATATCACTGTTTACATTGGGCCCCAAAGGGGGACCAAACCATATACTAAAATAGTGGTATAAGAACCACGACAATTCTACAGGCAATGTCTAGGGCATTCAGGATCGCTTGCCCCTTAAGAATCCACCCCAAGTGATGAGGAAGGGGACCCACGGGAGGTGCGTGCAGTGGAAGTAGTTGCTATCGGGATCACTATTAAAGCCTATGGAGAATGTCGCGGTTGGAAATAAAACATTTAAAAATACTTCTAGCAGGAGTATAAAGTTAATATTTTAGAGTTAAGCTTTTGAATGGCCCACAACCTCAAGAGTACCGTAGTACCACTGTTACCTGCCCCAGGGAAGCCGGGTGCATAGGTCGATTCTGGTGTCGGGTCGCGGGCTGCTTTTCAATGGGAAAAGAGTCAAAAGTTCTGCTAGCCAAAAGCGTCGATGATTCCGTGAAGATCAAAGATGTGAAGATTGCAGAGAAGAACCTGAAAGCAGAGGGGACAGAGTCTGGGTCACGGCAAAGTGACCAGGAGGCTCAAAGCAAAGAGCCCTTCGATGTCGGGTGCTTCAAGTTGAAAGTGGTGTAGCTTGGATCTGCAGCCACGGGCTCCGGGAGGCTTCAAGGAAGGCCAGCTTTGGGAGGGCAACTGTCTTACGTCGGATGAGGGTCGCTGCTGTGTTAGTGTCCGGATTGGATCTACTAAGCCTTGGCAACCGCAACCCACGCAAGATGCACAAATCTGCTACTGTTGCAGACCCACGAGGTCTGAGGGAAGTCTCCTTTGGAGAGACTGTAGAGCAGGCCTGGAGCAACCAGAGGAACTCTTTAAAATCAAGATTGTCCACCGCTAGGGCCCACAAGTCAAGCAACAAGGGACCGCGGAAGGCAGCAAAATGGAGTGCGTAAAAGGACGCCCACGGGCCACCGAAAGGTGCTGGGGCACTGGTTTTTGGAACGGATGCTGCTGGGTGGTTGGCTCACAAATGGGCCAAAGCATGACTTCCCCACTGGTCAGAGTCGTGTGCTATGCAAGAGGTGGCCGGTGTCCTGGGGTATTGGGGATCTCAGCACCCACGGGGTCCACGGTGCCCAAACTCGTTGAGCACACTCACTGGCCTCTGTGATGCGCTGGAAACCTAAACTCAAGGGAGCTGGAGGTCGTCGAAGATCGTTAGAGCAGCGAAGTTCCAACCGGGTCACTTGCAGTGTTTCAGGTGCCTGCCAAGCAGGGGGATAACTCCTTTATCGCAAGGGAGATTTCTTCAGTCAGCTGGGCAGCAGCTCATCGAAGGTCAAGTCTTTGAAGTACAAGATTAATCTGAGGCTCTGGAGCCATGTTTTTCACCTTTATCCCCAAGATTAGGGGAGTGTCCAGAGTAGCGTCCACCAATGGCTGGTGAGGCGGGAAAGGGTGCCTACACCCTCTCCCCTTTGTGTGTTTCCCGCCTGGGCGAGGGGCAGGATGCCCCTGAACCGGTTCCAAGCGGTGTATGCAGAATGAGGCTTCTGCAGCTGCCTACGTGCAACTCTGAAAGGACCCACCCTGTTCCAATCCACATAATCCTGTCTGGGGAGATGCTAGCACCTCCCTGCCACAGGAGCCCTATTGTCCAGCTGGCGAGGCTGGGGTTTTCCCCAGCAACAGCCAGCCAGAGTCGTGTGGGTGGCGGGCAGTAGCCATTTTGTACTACTAGTGCACTTTTAAATTGGTGACTAAATTCTACCGCTTTTCCCATATCGCCCCTCTAGCAGGGGGGAATCGTACCCTCATGCCCATGGCTGGACTGGGGGTATGATTCCTACATGTTTGACACCAAACACGATATGGTTCTGTGTAGCCATTCCTAAGTTATCGCGATGTCGCGATTTACTTATAATGATGTTAAGAGTATATGGTATGGCTACACTACAAACAACCCAGTAATGATTTACGAAGGTTGCAGAGAGGCCCTACTCATGTAGGGGTCCCCCCTCACACACACCTCAGCACCCTGCCCTGTAGGATTAGCAGGGCCTGCTATAGGGGTGACCTATGAGAGCATATGTGGTGTAATGGGGTGGAATATAGGGTACCTATATCCCTGTAAGGGGTGCTAGCACCACCTTACCCAGACTACAGTAGTGGTCTGGTGGTGTCAGTTTGTATGGCTGTCCCAGGGTGGCACAATAAGTGCTGCAGCCCTGGTAGGCCTACTGATGGACCCATGCCCTGGGTACCTAGGGTACCATCTACAAGGGACTGTCAGGGCATCCTCAGCATCCAATTAGTTTGTACCTAGGGTACTTCACATTAGTTTTAGGGAGAAAGCAGATAGGCTGGGGTCCTGGATAGCAGGATCACAGCCAGACTAGTCAAAAACCATTCAAATACCAGGCAAAAAGTTGGGGGCAACTATTAGTCAGATTCCACCTTCCTACATAACCCCCCCCCCCCCAAATGAAAGGAGATAAGGCTAACCTTGTCCAGATAAGCCTTTATTTCCTGAGTGGCCATATAAGGAAGAACCTGCACTAGCATGGTTGCTCCCTGTCTCATGGCCCACTTGGGAAATCCTACCCCAAGGGGTTCTAGAGTTTCTCCAAAGTCTAGGGAAATTACCTGTATTGGTTTTTGGGTCGGAGGTGGGCTGGTGGGGTGTCTGAGTCTGGAAGTGAGGCCCTATTTGGGATGGTCTCAACCTCCTCAGATCACTGGCCACTATGGAAGCCTTTCTGCCCATGACTGTGTCATATCTGGCCCTAAGGGTCAACCTCTGGCTGCCTACAGCTGGGGGTTGGATCCCTTTGGTTGGAATAGTGGAGGGCACTGGAAGGTTTGGGGCAACCATGCCCCAGGTTTCCCTGTGCTCAACCTCATCCATTTGAGGGGTGCCTATACCTAGGGGTAAGGGGGATCCCTCAGCTTGTAGAGGAATATTCACCTGGCTGAAACTACTCTGCTGGGTGTCCTTAATCTGCTGATGAGGGGGTTCCTCTGGACAGGGGCCCATTAAGCGTCCACTGACCTCCCTGACCTCTGCAGCCCTGGGCTGACTGAGGCAGGGTAGAGAGGGGCAGGATACCTGCTCCAGACTGGGTACCACCTTGGAAGGCTCCCCTGTCATCAGAGAGGTGGCCAGGCCAGGCCTGTCCACTTCTGGGGCAGTTACTTCACAAGGGGCAGGATCAGTTCCCTGAGAAACTTGACCCTCACCCTTGGTCTGGTGGGGGGAGGACTGTTCCTCTTCCCCTATGCTCTCTGTTTGGGTGGAGTGATCCATAGTTTCAGGCTTCACTCCTTTTACTTGCTCCTGGGGTGGAGGGGAGGCCTTTAAGGTCTCATCCACTCTCTCAGCAATTCCTACCATTTTTAAATGGGCCTTGTGGTCCACCTCAGCCCAGGCTGAGATTTCTAGATCATTCCCCAGTAGACAATCTACAGGCAAGTTTGGGGACACTGCCACTCGCTTTGGGCCAGTGACCCCTCCCCAGCTGAGATTTACCACTGCCATGGGATGGTCTTTCCTAATTCCATCTATATTGGTCACCTGGTAGCTAAACCCAGGTAAAAGCTGTTCTAGGGGCACTAGTTTCTGGGTCACCATGGTGACACTAGCCCCTGTGTCCTTATAGGCCACAGCCTTTTGACCATTGATCATAGGCTCTTGTCTGTACCTGCCCAGGATTCTGGGACTCATGGTGAAGTTGGCAAACCCCATGCCACCATCACAGACTAGAGTTGCTTGTGCAGGGGACCTGGTTAGGCCAGAGTCCACCGGAGGTACCCAAGAAAACCCAACTAAGTTTTTGGGTGCACTCCCACCACCTGGGGGATTACTACTAGTAGCAACAGGAGGTGTTGGAGCTGCAACTGGAGGAACATTTTCTTTATTGCCATTCTTTGGACAACTGGAGTCAGTTTTCCAGTGGCCAGGTTTCTTACACACATGGCAATATGGTTTCTTGTTAGAAGAGGAAGGATTTTGGGACCCACCCCCAGCACTGGGTTTTTGTGGCTCTTCAGGGGACTTTTCTGCTTTATTATCCCCACCTTTCTCTTTGGGTTTGGTACAATCGTTCTTCTGGTCACCACCTTGGTTCTTGGGCCTGATCCTGGTTCTGACCCATTTGTCTACCTTCTTTCCCAATTCTTGGGGAGAGGTCAGATCAGAGTCCACCAGGTGCTGGTGTAAGAGTTGGTTATGACAATTATTAAGAATCTGCTCCCTCATTATGAGATTGTACAATCCTTTATAATCATTAACTTTACTGCCATTTAACCAACCTTCCAATGCCTTGCTTGGTAGCACAATCAACAAAGTCTACCCAATCTTGATCCTGTGCTTTTTGGGGATCTCTGAACTTAAGTCTGTATTGATCAGTGGTTAAGCCAAACCCATCTATTAAAGCATCTCTCAAGATATAATAATCATCAGCATCCTCTTCTCTTACAGAGAGGAGCTTGTCTCTACCTTTGTCTGCAAAGGAGAGCCACAGGATTGCTGCCCACTGCTCTACTGGGACCCTCTGTACTTTACAGGCCCTCTCAAGAGCAGAGATCCATTTGTGGATATCATCCCCTGTCTTATAGGGGGGCACAATCTTGTGGAGGTTCCTATTGTCAGGGACTTTCTCTCTAACTCTAGGGGTTTCATTACTGCCACCTGGGGTCTCTAGACCCCACTTTATTGAAGCTTTCTGAAGCTCCAGGGCTTCCCTGTCCAATGCTAACTGTTCTCTCTTAAGCGGTAGCTTAGCCTGCTCAAATTTGATCAGTCTGCATTTCCTCTCATGAGAGGATTCTCTTCTCTGAGAAGAGGCAGAGGTCCCTTTGGATCTCCCAGAATGGTTGGATCCCACTGAGGGGGATCTGTTCCTTCTTGGATCCACCACTCTCCCTTTAGGGATGGAGGGAGTGCCTCTTGGGCCATCACCTCCATGTTGTGAGTGGTCTGGTTCTTCCAGGTCAGGATCTTCATCCTCTTCCTGGTCCTCATCAGAGTCCTCTCTTGGAGGGTCCTCTTCTGATGGATGCCCACCCAACCTGTCTACCCCACCAGACCCTAAAGTCTGCATAAAGTCTGCTATGAGCAGGATTTCCCTGAGACGTTGGGTATTGGCACCTTTGTTTGTCTTTAGTTTCCTAAGGATGCCCATCTCCCTGAGATCAGCAAAGGAGAGATGATCATACTTGTCGACTGGGACCCTTTGGGGTCCTTCCAGAGCCTTAGGGGCACCTGAACCTAAAGACATTTCTAGTGTAGTGATAGTGGTGTATCTACCTACACTAAGTGTGGCCTACTGAACCCTTTCTTGAGTTGTAGTCAAGGTGTGCTAAACCCTCTACACACAACTCCTAAGTTCAGTAGAACTTATTGTATACTAAGCTTGTATTTATATGTACCTTTGGTACCAAGTGGCTTTCACTTTAGAAATTCAAATTGTTATCTGGTAAAACAATGGCAAACTTGAATCCCACCGCTGCACACCAATGTGAGAAGTTGGCCTGGCATATGCTGGTCACTAGCTGTAGTGGCCACCTTGCACCAGTCCAATTCGACTCTTATGATGTTAGTTTTAAAAGACAACCTTTAAAGAAAGCTATCCTAGTGGTAGCTGTGGAGAGCAGCCTTCAGGCTAAGTCTTGAAGGAGTGTTAAGCTTATTGTTTTACCATAGATAACCTCTTGAATGACCAAATGAAAGAGTATTCCACACAGGTATATATATAAAATATATGTATTTATTCTAGGCAGAATCCCCAAGTCTATTTATGAGGCTTAGGTAAAGTTATACATTAAACAAGCATTGATAGATACAAATAAATAGCACTGTTTACATTGGGCCCCAGGGGGGGACCAAACCATATACTAAAATAGTGGTATAAGAACCACGACAATTCTACAGGCAATGCCTAGGGCATTCAGGATCGCTTGCCCCTTAAGAATCCACCCCAAGTGATGAGGAAGGGGACCCACGGGAGGCGCGTGCAGTGGAAGTAGTTGCTATCGGGATCGCTATTAAAGCCTATGGAGAATGCCGCGGTTGGAAATAAAACATTTAAAAATACTTCTAGCAGGAGTATAAAGTTAATACTTTAGAGTTAAGCTTTTGAATGGCCCACAACCTCGAGAGTACCGTAGTACCACTGTTACCTGCCCCAGGGAAGCCAGGTGCATAGGTCGATTCTGGTGTCGGGTCGCGGGCTGCTTTTCAATGGGAAAAGAGTCAAGAGTTCTGCTAGCCAAAAGCGTCGATGATTCCGTGAAGATCAAAGATGTGAAGATTGCAGAGAAGAACCTGAAAGCAGAGGGGACAGAGTCTGGGTCACGGCAAAGTGACCAGGAGGCTCAAAGCAAAGAGCCCTTCGATGTCGGGTGCTTCAAGTTGAAAGTGGTGTAGCTTGGATCTGCAGCCACGGGCTCCGGGAGGCTTCAAGGAAGGCCAGCTTCCGGAGGGCAACTGTCCCACATTGGTTGAGGGTCGCTGCGGTGTTAGTGTCCGGATTGGATCCACTAAGCCTTGGCAACCGCAACCCATGCAAGATGCACAAATCTGCTACTGTTGCAGACCCACGAGGTCTGAGGGAGGTCTCCTTTGGGGAGACTGTAGAGCAGTCCTGGAGCAACCAGGGGAACTCTTTAAAATCAAGATTGTCCGCCGCTAGGGCCCACAAGTCAAGCAACAAGTGACCGTGGAAGGCAGCAAAATGGAGTGCGTAAAAGGACACCCACGGGCCACCGGAAGGTGCTGGGGTGCTGGTCTTTGGCACGGATGCTGCTGGGTGGTTGGCTCACAAATGGGCCAAAGCACGACTTCCCCACTGGTCAGGGTCGTGTGCTATGCAAGAGGTGGCTGGTGTCCTGGGGTATTGGGGATCTCGGCACCCACGGGGTCCACGGTGCCCAAACTCGTTGAGCACACTCACTGGCCTCTGTGATGCGCTGAAAACCCACCTCAAGGGAGCTGGAGGTCGTCGAAGATCATTAGAGCAGCAAAGTTCCAAACGGGTCACTTGCAGTGTTTCAGATGCCTGCCAAGCAGGGGGATAACTCCTTTATCCCAAGGGAGATTTCTTCAGTCAGCTGGGCAGCAGCTCGTCGAAGGTCAAGTCTTTGAAGTACAAGATTAATCTGAGGCTCTGGGGCCAAGTTATTCACCTTTACCCCCAAGATTAGGGGAGTGTCCAGAGTAGCGTCCACCAATGGCTGGTGAGGCGGGAAAGGGTGCCTACACCCTCTCCCCTTTGTGTGTTTCCCGCCTGGGCGAGGGGCAGGATGCCCCTGAACCGGTTCCAAGCGGTGTATGCAGAATGAGGCCTCTGCAGCTGCCTACGTGCAACTCTGAAAGGACATTTGGTGCACCAACCCTGTTCCAATCCACATTATCCTGTCTGGGGAGATGCTAGCACCTCCCTGCCACAGGAGCCCTATTGTCCAGCTGGCAAGGCTGGGGTTTTCCCCAGCAACAGCCAGCCAGGGTCGTGTAGGTGGCGGGCAGTAGCCATTTTGTGTTACTTGTGCACTTTTAAATTGGTGTCCAAATTCTACCGCTTTTCCCATATCGCCCCTCTAGCAGGGGGGAATCGTACCCTCATGCCCATGGCTGGACTGGGGGTATGATTCCTACATGTTTGACACCAAACACGATATGGTTCTGTGTAGCCATTCCTAAGTTATCGCGATGTCGCGATTTACTTATAATGCGGTTAAGAGTATATGGTATGGCTACACTACAAACAACCCAGTAATGATTTACGAAGGTTGCAGAGAGGCCCTACTCATGTAGAGGTCCCCCCTCACACATACCTCAGCATCCTGCCTTGTAGGATTAGCAAGGCCTGCTATAGGGGTGATCTATGAGAGTATATGTGTTGTAATGGGGTGGGATATAGGGTACCTATATCCCTGTAAGGGGTGCTAGCACCACCTTACCCAGACTACAGTAGTGGTCTGGTGGTGTCAGTTTGTATGGCTGTCCCAGGGTGGCACAATAAGTGCTGCAGCCCTGGTAGGCCTACTGAGGGACCCATGCCCTGGGTACCTAGGGTACCACATTAGTTTTAGGGAGAAAGCAGATAGGCTGGGGTCCTGGATAGCAGGATCCCAGCCAGACTAGTCAAAAACCACTCAAATACCAGGCAAAAAGTTGGGGGCAACCATTAGTCAGTTTCCACCTTCCTACATAACCCCCCACACCCAAACGGAAGGAGATAAGGCTAACCTTGTCCAGATAAGCCTTTATTTCCTGAGTGGCCATATAAGGAAGAACCTGCACTAGCATGGTTGCTCCCTGTCTCATGGTCCACTTGGGAAATCCTACCCCAAGGGGTTCTAGAGTTTCTCCAAAGTCTAGGGAAATTACCTGTATTGGTTTTTGGTATAGAGGTGGGCTGGTGGGGTGTCTGAGTCTGGAAGTGAGGCCCTATTTGGGGTGGTCTCAACCTCCTCAGGTCACTGGTCACCATGGAAGCCTTTCTGCCCATGACTGTGTCATATCTGGCCCTAAGGGTCAACCTCTGGCTGCCTACAGCTGGGGGTTGGATCCCTTTGGTTGGAATAGTGGAGGGCACTGGAAGGTTTGGGGCAACTATGCCCCAGGTTTCCCTGTGCTCAACATCATCCATTTGAGGGGTACCTATACCTAGGGGTAAGGGGGATCCCACAGTTTGTAGAGGAATAATCACCTGGCTAGAACTACTCTGCTGGGTGTCCCTAATCTGATGATGAGGGGGTTCCTCTGGGCAGGGGCCCATTAAGGGTCCACTGACCTCCCTGATCTCTGCAGCCCTGGGCTGACTGAGGCAGGGTAGAGAGGGGCAGGATACCTGCTCCAGACTGGGTACCACCTTGGAAGGATCCCCTGCCATCAGAGAGGTGGCCAGGCCTGTCCACTTCTGGGGCAGTTACTTCACAAGTGGCAGGATCAGTTCCCTGAGAAACTTGACCCTTACCTTTAGTCTGGTGGGGGGAGGGCTGTTCCTCACCCCCTATGCTCTCTGTTTGGGTGGAGTGATCCATAGTTTCAGGCTTCACTCCCTTTATTTTCTCCTGGGGTGGAGGTGAGGCCCTCAGGGTCTCATCCACTCTCTCAGGGATTCCTACCATTTTCAAATGGGCCTTGTGATCTACCTCAGCCCAGGCTGAGATTTCCAGATCATTCCCCAGTAGACAATCTACAGGCAAGGTTGGGGACACTGCCACTCTCTTTGGGCCAGTGACCCCTCCCCAGCTGAGATTTACTACTGCCATGGGATGGTCTGTCCTAACTCCATCAACGTTGGTCACCTGGTAGCTAAACCCAGGTAAAAGCTGTTCTAGGGGCACTAGCCTCTTGGTCACCATGGTGACACTGGCCCCTGTGTCCTTGTAGGCCACAGCCTTCTGACCATTGATCATGGGCTCTTGTCTCTACCTGCCCAGGATACTGGGACTCATGGTAAAGTTGGCAAACCCCATGCCACCATCACAGACTAGAGTTGCTTGTGTAGGGGACCCGGTTAGGCCAGGGTCCACCTGAGTTCCCCAAGAAAACCCAACTAAGTTTTTGGGTGCACTCCCACCACCTGGGGGATTACTAGTAGTGGCAACAGGAGGTGTTGGAGCTGCAATGGGAGGAACATTTTCTTTATTGCCATTCTTTGGACAACTGGAGTCAGTTTTCCAGAGGCCAGGTTGCTTACTCACATGGCAATATGGTTTCTTGTTAGAAGAGGAAGGATTTTGGGACCCACCCCCAGCACTGGGTTTTTGGGGCCCTTCAGGGGACTTTTCTGTTTTATTATCCCCACCTTTCTCTTTGGGCTTAGTAGAATCTTTCTTCTGGTCACCACCTTGGTTCTTGGGCCTGATCCTGGTTCTGACCCATTTGTCTGCCTTCTTTCCCAATTCTTGGGGAGAGGTCAGATCAGAGTCCACTAGGTGCTGGTGTAAGAGTTGGTTTTGACAATTATTAAGAATCTGCTTCCTCATGATGAGATTATACAATCCTTGATAATTATTTACTTTACTGCCATTTAACCAACCTTCCAATGCCTTGGTAGCACAATCCACAAAGTCTACCCAATCTTGATCCTGTGCTTTTTGGGTGTCACTGAACTTAAGTCTGTATTGATCAGTGGTTAAGCCAAACCCATCTATTAAAGCATCTCTCAAGATATAATAATCATCTGCATCCTCTTCTCTTACAGAGAGGAGCTTGTCTCTACCTTTGTCTGCAAAGGAGATCCACAGGATTGCTGCCCACTGCTCTATTGGGACCCTTTGTACTTTACAGGTCCTCTCAAGAGCAGAGATCCATTTGTGGATATCATCCCCTGTCTTATAGGGGGGCACAATCTTGTGGAGGTTCCTATTGTCAGGGACTGTCTCTCTAACTCTAGGGGTTTCATTACTGCCACCAGGGGTCTCTAGACCCCACTTTCTTGTAGCTTTCTGAAGCTCCAGGGACTCCCTGTCCAATGCTAACTGCTCTCTCCTGAGTTGTAGCTTTGCCTGCTCAAACTGGAGCAATCTGCATTTCCTCTCTTGGGAGGATTCTCTCCTCTGAGGAGAGGCAGAGGTCCTTTTGGATCTCCTAGAATGGTTGGACCCCTCTGAGGGGGATCTGTTCCTTCTACTTGGATCCACCACTCTCCCTTTAGGGATGGAGAGAGTGCCTTTTGGGCCATCACCTCCATGTTGTGAGTGGTTTTCTTCTTCCAGGTCAGGATCTTCATCCTCTTCCTGGTCCTCATTAGAGTCCTCTCTAGGAGGGTCCTCTTCTGATGGATGCCCACCCAACCTGTCTACCCCATCAGACCCTAGAGTCTGCTTAAAGTCTGCTATGAGCAGGATTTCCCTGAGACGTTGGGTATTGGCACCTTTGTTTGTCTTAAGTTTCCTAGAGGTGCACATCTCTCAGCAAAGGATCGATGATCATATTTGTCGACTGGGACCCTTTGGGGTCCTTCCAGAGCCTTATGGGCACCTGAACCTAAAGACATTTCTAGTGTAGTGATAGTGGTGTATCTACCTACACTAGGTGTGGCCTACTGAACCCTTTCTTGAGTTGTAGTGAAGGTGTGCTAAACCCTCTACACACAACTCCTAAGTTCAGTAGAACTTATTGTATTCTAAGCTTGAATTTATATGTACCTTTGGTACCAAGTGGCTTTCACTTTAGAAATTCAATTTGTTATCTGGTAAAACAATGGCAAGCTTGAATCCAACCGCTGCACACCAATGTGAGAAGTTGGCCTGGCACATGCTGTCTCCTAGTTATAGGGACACCTTGCACCAGTCTAATTCGACTCTTATTGATGATAGGTTTAAGACAACCTTTAAAGAAAGCTATCCTAGTGGTAGCTGTGGAGAGCAGCCTTCAGGCTAAGTCTTGAAGGAGTGTTAAGCTTATTGTTTTACCATAATAACCTCTTGAATAACCAAATGAAAGAGTAGCCCACACAGGTAAATATATAAAATATATGTCTTTATTCTAGACAGAATCCCACAGTCTCTTTATGAAGCTGTGGCAAAGTTACAATTCAAACAAGCATTTATAAACACAATAAATAGCACAGGAATCACAGGGCCCCAGGGGGGGACCAAACCATACATCAAAAAAGTGGTATAAGAACCACAACAATTCTACAGACAATGCCTAGGGCATTTAGGATCGCTGGCCCCTTAAGAATCCACCCCAGTTTATGAGGAAGGGGACCCACGGGAGACGCGTGCAGTGGAAATAGCTGCTATCGGGATCTCTATTATAGCCTATGGAGAATGTCGCGGTTGGAAATAAACAGTTTTAAAATACTTCTAGCAGGAGTACAAAGTTAAAACTTTAGACTTAAGCTTTTGAGGAGCCCACTACCACGAGAGTACTGAGGTACCACTGTTACCTGCCCCAGGGAAGCCGGGTGCATAGGTTGTTTCTGATGTCGGGTCGCGGGCTGCTTTTCAATGGGAAAATAGTCAAAAGTTCTTCTAGCCAAAAGCGTCGATGATTCCGTGAAGATCAAAGATGTGAAGATTGTAGAGAAGAACTTGAAAGCAGAGGGGACAGAGTCTGGGTCGCGGCAAAGTGACCAGGAGGCTCAAAGCAAAGAGCCCTTCGATGTCGGGTACTTCAGGTGGAAAGTGGTGTAGCTTGGATCTGCAGCCACGGGCTCCGGGAGGCTTCAAGGAAGGCCAGCTTCTGGAGGGCGACTGTCCCACGCCGGATGAGGGTCGCTGCCATGTTAGTGTCCGGATTGGATCCACTAAGCCTTGGCAACTGCAACCCACGCAAGATGAACAAATCTGCTACCGTGCAGACCCACGAGGTCTGGGAGAGGTCTCCTTTGGGGAAACTGTAGAGCAGGCCTGGAGCAACCAGGGGAACTCTTGACTGTAGAAATAGACCTCCGCTAGGGCCCACAAGTTGAGAGACAAGGGACGGCGGGAGGCGGCAATTTGGAGTGCGTAAAAGGGCACCCACGGCCCACCAGAGGGGGCTAGGGCACTGGTCTTTGGCACAATTGCTGTTGAGTGGTTGGCTCGTAAACGGGCCAAAGAACAACTTCCCCACTGGTCAGGGTCATGTGCTACGCAAGAGGTGGCTGGTGTCCTGGGGTATTGGGGATTTCGGCACCCACGCGGTCCACGGTGCCCAAACTCGTTGAGCACACTCACTGGCCTCTGGGACGCGCTGGAAACCCCCCTCAAGGGTGCTGGAAGTCCTCGAAGTCCGTAGGAGCAGCGAGGTTCCAACTGGGTCACTTGCAGTGTTTCAGGTGCCTGCCAAGCAGGGGGATAACTCCTTTATCCCAAGGGAGATTTCTTCCGTCAGCTGGGCAGCAGCAAGTCGAAGGTCAAGTCTGTAAAGTTCAAGATTAATCTCCGGCTCTGGGGCCACGTTATTCACCTTTATCCCCAAGATTAGAGGAGTGTCCAGAGTAGTGTCCACCAATGAGAGGTGAGGCGGGAAAGGGTGGCTACACCCTCTCCTCTTTGTGTGTTTCCCGCCTGGGCGAGGGGCAGGATGCCCCTGAACCGGTTCCAAGCGGTGTATGCAGAATGAGGCCTCTGCAGCTGCCTACGTGCAACTCTGAAAGGACATTTGGTGCACCCACCCTGTTCCAATCCACATTATCCTGTCTGGGGAGATGCTAGCACCTCCCTGCCACAGGAGCCCTATTGTCCAGCTGGCGAGGCTGGGGTTTTCCCCAGCAACAGCCAGCCAGGGTCGTGTAGGTGGCAGGCAGTAGCCATTTTGTGTTACTTCTGCACTTTTAAATTGGTGTCCAAATTCTACCGCTTTTCCCATATCGCCCCTCTAGCAGGGGGGAATCGTACCCTCATGCCCATGACTGGACTGGGGGTATGATTCCTACATGTTTGACACTAAACACGATATGGTTCTGTGTAGCCATTCTCAAGTTATCGCGGTATCGCGATAGACTTATAATGTGGTTAAGAGTATATGGTATGGCTACACTACAAACAACCCAGCAATGATTTTACGAGGGTTGCAGAGAGGCCCTACTCATGTAGGGGTCCCCCCTCACACATACCTCAGCACCCTGCCTTGTAGGATTAGCAAGGCCTGATATAGGGGTGACCTATGAGAGTATATGTGTTGTAATGGGGTGGGATATAGGGTACCTATATCCCTGTAAGGGGTGTTAGCACCACATTACCCAGACTACAGTAGTGGTCTGGTGGTGTCAGTTTGTATGGCTGTCCCAGGGTGGCACAATAAGTGCTGCAGCCCTGGTAGGCCTACTGAGGGACCCATGCCCTGGGTACCTAGGGTACCACATTAGTTTTAGGGAGAAAGCAGATAGGCTGGGGTCCTGGATAGCAGGATCCCAGCCAGACTAGTCAAAAACCACTCAAATACCAGGCAAAAAGTTGGGGGCAACCATTAGTCAGATTCCACCTTCCTACAGACGGCACATGCATGTACCCCCCAACTCGGAGAATTGACCATAGTATCTTGGAATGTAAGAGGGCTGCTTAATAAAATCAAGAGGGGTGCTGTTCTTCGCCAAGCCAAGCTCTGTGAGGCAGACATCCTTCTCCTGCAGGAGACCCATCTCCTAGGTAATAAAGCTCCATGTCTCACTAGATTTGGGTACCATACAATTTATCATTCGAGTTTACAAGGGGAACCCCGGGGCACATCTATTCTCATACACCGCTGTGTCCCGTTCATTACCTCCAAACACCGGCTAGACCCAGGGGGACACTATACCATCATATCTGGGACACCGCATGGAGAGCATGTAGCATATATGCTCCCTCCCTTTGGGAAGCACATTTATTGACAGAATCACATGGCTCGGGGGGGAACTCCCAGAGGGTCAGACGTTGCTGGGCGGGGACTGGAACGACATCATGTCGTCCATAGACCAGTGGCACGTGCCGAGATGCGAACCGCGGATGGGCAGATTCAAACTACGTCTTTTGGCTGCTACACTGGGGTGGTCTGATGTGTGGCGCGCCTACCACTCCTCCGAGACAGCGTTTACCTTTTTTCTGCCATCAATGGATCGCTATCATGATTAGATTATGTTTTCATAGCGCATAGCTACATACATAGAATCTCACATATTTCTATCTTGCCCAGGGGACTGTCCGACCATTCCCCAGTCCTATTCAAACTCTGTATTGGATCCCACAAGCCTCCTTTTAGGTGGTGTATGTCCCTGTGGCACTTACGTGACACAGAATATCAAGAGACCCTGAGTCAGGCCGTTTTGGACTATCTTGTGTCCAACACGGCCTCGGCCCCATCCAAGGTGATCTTGTGGGAAGCCCTTAAGCCCACAATCGGTGGGGTAGACAAGTTTTTGTGTGGGTGAAAAGCACAAACGCATCACACAACTGGTGGAATTGGAAAACTGTCAGAGGTCCCATGAATCCCACCTCGTCAAAGATTTCAGCCCATCCATACAACGTAACTTATTACAGCCACAACAGCAAATACAACAACACCTCACTAATGAAGCGCAACAGATCTGGCTCGCGTCACAACATAAGATTTACCAATAGGGTGATAAGTCTAGAAAAATGCTCCATCGGTTGTGCCAGTCCCCGAAGTCCCCCGCTGCAGTTCCAACGCTCCTAGATGCTGATGGAGCCCTGAGCTCGTCTCCCGAGGTGGTGTCTCGAGTGTTCGCAACATACTACGCCTCACTCTATATGCGATGGGAACATATTTCAAGCGCCCTGATAGGCAAAATTTTTACGGACATCCCCCCTCAAAAACTTGCAGACCATACATGAGATCAGCTAGTTGCCCCCATAACTGTGGATGAACTCAGTGCCGCACTGGCCAGCATATGCCCAGGCCAGGCTCCTGGCACTAATGGATTCCCCAGCGAATTTCTCAGGTCAGATATGGTTACGCTGGGCCCACATTTGCTGGATGCGGTCCATGGTGCCCTAGACCAACACATATTACCCCGATTGACACCACGTCGAGATCGTCTTGTTCTTGAAACTCGGCCACCCTCCGGAAGACCCATCCTCGTATCGCCATATCTCCCTTATTAATCTTGAGCCGAAACTCCTGGGCAAAGTCCTTGCAGACCACCTCTGTATGTGTATTGATGATTTAATTCACCCCGATCAGTCTGGCTTCATGTCACACCGGTCCACCCGGCATAACATCAGCGGGTCCATAACGCCATAGCGAAGGCCCCAGAGCTGGGCCAACCCGCGGCTCCTCTATTGGCCGATATAGACAAGACATTCAACTCCTTAAGTTGGACGTACCAGTCTGACTCCTCGAAGCTATTAACTTTGGCCCGGGATTTCTGGCATATGCACGGCTACTCTCCACTGACCTTTCGGCCTCAATTTGGATTGCAGGACACCAGTTGACATCCTTCCCCATCGGCCGTGGCACAAGGCAGGGCTGTCCCTTGTCTCCGCTATTGTTCACCCTGGCCATAGAGCCTCTGGCAGCATGGGTGCGGCGCCACCCACCGATTCGAGGGTTTGAGTGGTCATGGTCACAATCCAACAGAATCGCACTACATGCGGACGATGTGCTATTTTTCATGACCGACCCATGGTTTTCGGGACCTTGAATTCTTCAGATTCGCCAGGTATTCGGTGAGACCTCCAGACTTGGTATTATTCCTTCAAAATCAGTACTCATTCCAATATGGGGTGATCAGGGATGCGGAACTTGGGCCGCACAGCTGTCACACGCAATTGATGGTTTTAAATATTTAGGAGTCTTCATTTCTCCCTGCCCCAAGATCTCGTGGGCGCACAACATCAATTCACTCCAAACTATTCTACGGGACGAGACTGCAATATGGTCCCATCTTCCACTATCATTATATGGACAATCAGCGATCTTTAAAATGGTTTCCCTACCTCGAATCTTATATAGGCTACAAAACTTCCCATACAATATACCCAGTACTTCATTCGCCCAGGCCAATGCAATCCAAAATAAGTTTTTTTTGGAACGGAGGAGCCATCCGGGTGGCGTTGCGTACATGCACACAGTCAACATTCTGTGGGTGTATTGCAGCAGCGGGTGTGTATGCATACTATTCAGCATCCCATCTCTTGATTATTAACGAATGGTGGTACAATTCGCACATGGATCCCGTCTTTGCACTTGAGCATTTGGCAATGAATGGCACTCCCCTTCAGCAGCTCCTATACAGCCATGTGAATCTGGACTTCTTGCCTCCAGCCAGCAGAACGGTGGTGCAGCTCTGGAGATATACGGTTAGAAACATGGGTTGGCAAGGCTGCCCGGGGCAGATGACTCTGCTGTGGCATGGCACGTAGTGTGTCTCTTAGCGGCACTGTCTGGTTTTCGCAAATGGGACCTACTGGGCATCTCCACCCTAGCCAATGTTATGCAGGGAGCCACTCTCAAGTCATTTCAGCAGTTGCAGACAGACCTCCAGCTGCATCGGATGCAATTCTATAAATACCTCCAGCTGAGGCACGCTCTGACTCATTTAATTTACCCGCTCAATGCCTTGCCAGAGTTTTATCTCCTAGAGGGTCGCTTACTAATGGGAGACCTGGGAGCACACAAGATTCGCCAGATCTACCAGACATTAACCACCCACACCCACACTACACTACATAAGACCAGGGGGCTTGGAAAGAAGACTTATCCAATATGACAGACGACAACTGGACAGAGGCCCTCGCCAGTCCCCGTGGTGGGCAGTCTCTACATACTACCGTCTCATCCAATTTAAATATATCCACCATATATATTTCACCATCTCCCGCCTGTGGAAGATGGGTGTCATCCATTCCCCTGTGTGCCTCAGATGTGGGGAAGCTGAGGGAACTTTCTTGCACACAGTTTGAAGTTGTGGCGCATTGCAGCCATTTTGGCGTAAAATTGTGTCCTGTCTGGGCAGGGTTCTATTGTGGGATCTCCCATTTGACCCTAGGTTGCTCCTGCTCCATAGTACGGAAGGGACTGGCGGGAACCACTATTAGTAACACTTACTCTTCCTGGCCATCGCCCTTGCTAAACGGGACATTGTCCAAATGTGGAAAGGGACAACCCCCCAGTAATAGGCGGGTGGAAGAAGGCTATGGACAGATGTATGGCAGCAGAGATTGCTGTTTTCCAGGCCTGAGGTTGCCCCCAGAAGCACAGAAAAATATAGTCCTGATGGGCGACTTATCTGAGCATTGATTTACCCCCCTTACCACCAACAGACCCTCTATAGGACTGGTCCTATACATCTACTGGATTACTGTGCGGCCCAAGTCACCCAATTCTATCGTCAACACCTACACATATCTAGATATCTTGAGCCCCGTGAGGTCGAGGATTGCCTGTGACATGTTTCAGTTTTTCTACCTGCGAGTTTTGCAGGCTTTATGTTTGTATGCACTTATTGGTACTATCAATCAGGTATGTCTCTATAATGTATGCAGTGGGCTTCGGCCCATTATGTGCCTGAAAATCTAATAAAATGTTTTTTAAAAAACAAAGAACTTACATTTTAAATATAAGATAGTATGACTTTTAGCAAAATTCCATGATAAACGTTTAGTTCCAGCAATGCATAAGTTCATACTATTGTATTGCTTTGCACTCCCAGATATTATAGAATACCACTCTCCCACACGGAGGCTCAAACACGACGAAGCAATAAACACAACACCCACTGGAAAGGGATTTCACTTTATAAGATGAAGAACATCAAAGATTGTTTTCAGAATAAGGCTTGGGGTTTTAATTATGCAATGCACTCTAACACACAGGCTTTCCAAGTTGTCAAATGAACAGCATTCATTATTCAAATGTATAATATATATATATATATATATATATAATATATATATATATATATATGTTTGTACACATACATCCACACACACACACACACACACACACACACATATATATATATATATATATATATATATATATATATATATATATATATATATATATATATATATATATATATATATATATATATATATATATATATATTATCTACTGGCGGTCGCCAGTAGATAGTTATAGTTAGGACCGTGTTTCCATAGGAAATCTCAAAATTCTATTTTGAATAACTTTGGCGCCGGTTGACGAATCCTCGTGAAAATTTCAAAACTAATGGGGCGCTCCGTTCAGCGCCTACCCTGAAAGTCTCGGGGTGATTCGTCAAGCGGGGGCCGAGAAAAAAGGGGGGTCCCAAAACACGTTTTCCCCATGCATTTTTCCATAGGACCTTTAGACGCAGCTACAGCCCGAACGGCTGAACACAATTACTTGAAATTTGGCAGAGAGGTAGCCATAAGGTCAAGGAAGTGCCTTTTGCAGGTCTGGTGTAAATCTGTTCAGTATTTCCTGAGAAAATAGCATTTAAAAGCATATCAATATCTATGCGTGCGCACGGTGCGCGCACCGTGCGAGCACCCTAACGTGCGCGAGCGTAATTCTGATTGGTGGTTACATGTTAGTCAACGTTCGAATCGGTCGAAATCAGGAAGTGTCGGCCGCCATTTTGTTTGTTTTCAGTGCGAGAGTGAAAAAGGAAGGTGGCGAATGTGAAAAGGGGGCAGGGTAGAGAGTTCCTGACCCCCTAGCCTTTGGGGCTCTTCGTCCACCATCTTTAAAGTGTCCGTTATTGGCCTCCTGTGTTGACAGTGAGCACAGCGTGAAAGAAAATGCAGCAGAATTATAGCATAATTAACTTACCTTTGTAGAGCTGTCTGACCAGATGTGAAATCTAATTAACTTATTTAAGTGTCGAGAAAATTAAACTTCAACTCCACGTTTCTACAGTTGTAGTGTTATTTTTTAATTTTAAAATTTCATTTTTCTGATTGCGCTGCATTGTTTACTTGCCGTGCAGATGCAGATATAACTGTCCATTTGTTCTTCTGACTTCATGGTAATGGACATTTTACATCCGCCGACTAGCCGTGCCGTGCAGCGCAGGATAATGGAGTTATATTTGTTAACAGGCAACAGGTCTCGCATTTGCGAGAGTTTGAGCTATTGGCATTGTAAATGACAATGCCTTTTATTTGTGTGTTGTTTTTTGAAACAGCTAATTACAAGGCATTGTCATTTACAATGCCAATAGCTTAAACTCTCGCAAATGCGAGACCTATTGCATTGCAAATGGTCCAATATGTCTCGCTTTTGGGACCTTATAAGTATTTAGTTATGCAGCACAATATGCTTTGTGCAACAACATGAACTGTTGCATGGTTAAACATTTATAAGGCCCCAAGGGCGATACCTATTGGCTATGCCAATGTTTTTTATTCTCCCAAGGACAAGCAGTGCTATCAGGCTCCCGCTGCCACTTAGAGGTAGAGAGAGAGAGGTGTGTAGAGAGAGAGGGAGAGAGAGAGAGGTAGAGAGAGAGAGAGGTGTGTAGAGATAGAGAGAGAGAAAGAGAGAGGTATGTAGAGAGAGAGAGAGGTGTGTAGAGAGAGAGAGAGAGAGAGAGAGAGAGGTGTGTTTTTGATAGAGAGAGAGAGAGAGTGAGTGCCAATGTTGCGTGCAGATAAATGCAGTTTTTGGTAGTGACTGATTTTGTTTTGGTGCATAATTAAGCGAGGGTGTTGGTGACTCTTGCTGGTATGGTGTTAATTGGTGCTGTGGAGCAATAGAGAGAAAATGTGTAGATAGAATAAAGTGTATAGCGAGAGAGGCGAGATAAAAAAATAGAGAGGGTGGAGAGAGAGTAAGAGAGCGTAAGGGTGCCCATAGGTGCAGAGGGAGAGCTCTGTGAGGATTAATGCTGAATTGGCATCGATTGATGGTGTGCTGGCGATGAATGCGGCTTTAGTGGTGCTTACTGATGCTGTGGTGGTGGTGTTTGTTGCTGTTGTGTGGTGAGTGATGCTCTAGTGGTATTGAGTGATGCAGTAGTGGTATGAATGATGCTCTGTTGGTGCTGAATGACAGCGTTGTGCTGCTTCAGGGGCTTCTCATAGGTGCAGTGGTGAGATGTGTGCGTCTGAATGCAGTATTGGTGCTGACTGATGGTGCAGAATCAAGCGAGGGTGGTGCTGACTGTTGCTGGTGTGGTGTTGATTGGTGCTGTGGAGTGAGCGAAAGAAAATGTGTACATAGAATAAAGGGTGTAGCAAGAGAGAAGAGCAGGGGAAAAAAGAGAGGCTGAGATAGGAAAAGTGAGAAAGAGTGTACAGAGTGAAAAATGGTGTAGTGAAAGTGGATAGTGGAAAATTAGAATTAAAATGTGTACATATTTAAAAAGGTAGCGCGGGATACAGAGAGAGAAATAAGTGGAATGAAAGTGAATTTTGGGTTTTGAAAGCAAAGCAGATAAAGGGGTGAGAGAGAAAGAAAGACTCCAAAATAGTATAAGATTAGAGTTATTTCAGTATACCGAGAATTAGAGAAGGAAGAGTGAGAGAAGGGAAGAGACAATAAGGTAGTGGAGTGTGTGCTGTTTTAAATCAGTGACGGGATAAAGCTGCAAAATGTAAATGACAGTTTCCTTTTAGAAACATTCTGTCAAATGGGCTGTGATCCCGATTGTAACTAAAATTGTGTGAAATGCTGAAATTAATCCAACATGTTTAGGACAAAATATGTTTTATGTTAACAATACTGGGCAAGATAGTATCCTTTAAAAAGTACAGGTTTTTGCTGGATCTGAAAAATTTGAGCTAGGCGTAAATTAATTGGCCTTAGAGGGGAAACATCAATTAAGGTGGATGTCTGTGTGTGGCTTTTGCTCTCTGGGTTTGTTTTCTTTTAAACACGTGAAATTCCCAAATCATTCATCAAGCAGGATGGCTCTGTCTATGTTGCGCCCCAGTGGCGCCTGTTGTCTGTTTCCAGCAGAGAGGAAGGAGCTGGAGAAGCAGGATGCAAGCGCTGTTATAGGAGAAAGGAGGGGTTACTCAAAGAGGATGGCTCTGTCGGCCTTGTGCCACAGTGGCGCCTGTTGTCTGTTCCCAGCTAACACTTGCTAATTGAGCATTGTAGCTGTGGAAATGAAAGACTGACACAGAGATGCGCATAAGAGAGCGTAGAACATTTTTTAGTTTGCGAAATAAGTTTTATCACACAGTTGTTTTAACCTTACCTAACTACGTAATGTAATAAAAACAGGCACAGAGGGATATTACCTAATAATCTTCCAAAAAAATGACTTGTGGAGGAGGATAACTTTGTACACGAAACTCAGCCTTGTCTCCAACTTAGACATGGTTTCGTTGTTAGCAAAATATTACGGGCTTAGTGATTCAAAATATATACAGCGCGTACCTTTTGAAATTTACCTTGCACCTAGTAAAGACAATTGCCAAATGCACGCGCTCTATATATTTTGAAAGAAGCATAATACGTCCTGTAGAGTTTCAAAACAACGTGGAATATAAATTGGCATGTATGCAATGGAAGTGTGCTTCCATTGTACTTGTTGTAGATAAATGTTATTGAGAAGTGCTTAATTATGCTTAGTTGTATCATGAAAAACGATATGTGCCGGTTTTAGGTTCCATTTCTTCAATATTGTTTGTTAGCTCCCGTTCCAACGGAAATGTTTGATGTTTGCATGTAGGAAGTGATAAATGTAATATTTGTTGCACAATACCTAGAAAACTAAATATTTAATATATTAAAGCTATTGTAATGTTTTAAAGCTTGTAGTCTTTTTCCAGCCCTTTGGTCTTCATAATGCGGCAGGGGTTATCATTCATCCCTGGCCCTTTTATGTGCAATAACATAAAACTTCAAAATTAACGGCTGCACAGAAACACACAAACGTGCAAGCACAAATGAAAAAAAACATGCATACACAGACCAGGCACACCTTCGGAAACCCATCCTCCTGCAGCCGTATACACTGATGGATGCAACTACACAAGCATGCATACACACACTCATGCACACATGCATGCAGCGACCAGCACATACAAACTGACACACGCACATTGATGTACACATAAGAAAGCATGCACATACATATACAGCATAACCAAGACGATATACATTTACACACACATATATCCAAGCACACATATGCAGGCACTCCTATATACCTACACATGTGCACACTCAGACACACATGCATTGAGGCGTGCACCCGCACATATACACGCACACGCTCTTGGCTCACCCCGTGAGGCGACTTCAATTACATATTTATTTTTCACCTTTGGAAAATGCAAGCCTTCGAAGTGCTCTGACAGGGGCATCGGGTGGGAATTGCCTCTGTGTGGGAGGACGCAAACTAAACGTGGGCAGTGGGCGGGTGGAAGCGTTCTCTGTGTGGGAGGCGGGTGCAAGGAAGGACAGGGTAGGAAATGAGATTCATTGTTGGAAACATGCACTCTCATGGATTTGGCAAAAATAACAAGCACAGGATGTGAAAACTATTGAAAGGCAGTCCGGTTCCGCAGTATGTATAGGCGCGTGAAACTCGTAATTTTCATAAGTTTATAAGGGGTAAAGTGCTGTGAAGTGGGACTTATCTCATCTGCAGATAGCACTATAGGAAGGTGCTAAACAGTAACAGCGAAGAATGCTGGGTTTTACCAGTAACACTATCAGGCAGGGCACTGATGCATTGATATTGTGCCTGGGACTGATTGTAAAGCACCCCAGTCAGTGTGGTAGTGGGGAGCAGCGGGGGATTAATTAAGCTATGTGCGCAGCAGGAAAATCCACAGCAGGTCAGCGGCGCCTCCAAGCCAGTAGTGCTGATTGATAGAGGGTCAGATGAAAGGCTGCCGCAAATCACTAGATTTCCCTATTGCTCTGTACACCCTTGTTTCCTGCAGACCTAACATCAATGCCATGCATAGACCTCACCTTTACTGCCTGTAGCGAGCAGTGCCATCAGAGGCCAGCCACGCCGCGACAACTCACTCCACCTGCACCAGCTCACCTGTGGGCAGCGGTCAAGGAGTCAACTTGAGAGTCGAGTCATTGACTCGCGCTGACCAGCGATGTTCTGAACTTAATTATGGCTGCTCAGTGCTAGACTGCACTGCAGTGCAGGCAGGCTGTCTGCTGACACCAATCCACTCCGGCCGCAGTGTCACATTTATGGATAAATGGGCCAGCAGGTGAACTGTATCAACTTCATTACATTATAGCTGCTGCCTTACATGGCCTCCCGGAACTCACATTAAACACGCACACACCCGATAAAGGGATGTTTTTTTCACGATAGCGTGGTGTGCACGCTATCGTGAAAACAATGAACAAAAGAAGCCCGGCGGAGAGTGGCGCGCGCGCTGGGTGGGGGCGGGGGAGCGCATTCCAGGCGGGGGAGTGGACCCTTTGAAGTACGATGCCAAACGGATTGCATGGCGGCACGATGCACGTGATTTTGCGCGTGCTCGCCATGCAATCCACTTTTGGGAGCACTTTTAAATGCCCCTTACTAGAGTCTCGCATAGCAATTGCGTAAACGCAATAGCTAGGCGAGACCTAAAAAGCAGAAATACTCCTTAGAACTTTGGTTGAAGGAACAAGAGGTAAGAATTTGAAGTTTGAAAGGCAGTTTGTTAAGGTTGATGCCATTGCATTCTTTCCATCCACTTTCACTCATTAAATAGACATTATAGTGGCCAGATGTTACATTAACTCTTTTGTGAAAGCCGATAGCCATAGCAGTATAAGTTCTTCCAGAAATTGATATTTGCCTTGGTTTGACGTTTGTAATTTCGGTTTCCAATTTAGATTCATCTGCTCCGCATTGTTGTAGCATTAATATAAGTTATTTTCCTCCTCTTCCTATATGCAATGTAGACGTAACATCTAATCTACAATTTGATCAGGTCATATTTTGGTTAGCCATTTTAATCACTTTGTCAAAAGACACAGTTTTGGAATCTGGTAGGCGTTAAGTACAGAAATCATACACAATTTAATTTTAGTGGTAAACGTAAAAGAGCACGCTTCACAGTCATGGTTTTATGTGTAACTCAATCCAAATAAGTCATCTATATTTATTTTTCTTCTAAAACTCCAAGGATGACCATTATAAATTCCGGTGTATCTTGTTAAGTGTTCTGAAAAAATAGCATTGATTCACTACATATATTTACTAGATCTCAAATGCCTAAAGCACTGTGTATTATAGACCTATCAATATGCATGTTGCACTATGTACGCACTATCATGTTGCAGCAAACCACTCAGTGCAGAACTGTTTCACAGTCTTCCTGTGTCCTGGGCACCCCCATTTTCTGCTGTCTGATACTGGTGGTAACTGACTCTGACTGGTGCTGTGCTCTGCTTAACCTGGCCCAGGGTCAGTGTTATAGTGAAAACATAGTGAAAATGCCCACATTAGGGTACACTATGTATTAGGGTACCCCTATGATTGGCATGACCTAACCTATCAGTGCCTCGCACATAATGGGGCAGGGGGATTAAAACTACCTTTAAGTCCCATGGCATTTTAGTGGCCAGCAGACCTTTCTGCACTTGCATGTGTGCACTGCTGAGAGCCAGAGGTCATTTTAAAAGCAGCCCTGTGTTGCAGCACTGCTTTTAAATATAAATTGTGCCCAAACTCGACTTTGGTGGTAGGAGACCTTAAAAATTGATAAACTACAATACTTTGGCATATTTGTTACCCCCATGGTCTCCACTAGGTGTCGCAGGGGTGGGGGTTCTGATACTTATAAGGAGGGTCCTTATACAAGATGTTTTATATGCCCTGGGGATAGAGAAATTGTGCATTTCACTTCCCCCATTGTGGTAAAGTGCTTCCAATAATCGACTTTTGAGTTAGGAGCACTATGGAGTGAGGATCTACATTATATTTGCATATTAAGAACCGCAAAATTCTCCGGTAGGTGTCCCAGGGATGGGGGGTCATGTAGCTATAAGCAAGGTCCTTATAAAAGATATTCTATAGACCCTGGTGTTGGAGAAATTGGACATTTCATTGTCCCCATTGTAGATCCCCAGCTCCATAGGTTAGATTGTAATAGTTTATGAACTCATAAGTAATGCTAGGAATTACCAAAAAATATAATTCAAGGACTTAGGAGAATGGTAGTGATAAATCCAACAATTTGCTATTGTTGAATTGTTCCTGAAATGTACAGAAATTAAGTTATAAGACCTTCTTGTCTGTAAGCCAAAATTCAGCCTTCCTGGGGCCTCCCCTGATTGGTCAGTTAAGAGGATGAGCCAGGCTGCTTCGATGAAGTGATAAGTGGCACCCGGGGAGAAAAGCTATCTGGTAGGGGAGGAGTCTGTTACACATCTATGTCTTTGAAAGTGCAGAACTTGTTGTCTCAGACTTTTTCTTTGCTGTCTTTTGGGATGGCATGTGTCACATACTGTTCTACGAAGGACAGTACAGAATTATCACTGTCTGTTGAGAATTTCAGTGACACTTTTATCCATAACAGCATGTGAATGTGATGTGCACCTCTTGCTTGGTACTCTTTACATCAAAAGAAAACAGTTACTTTGCCAAGAGGAGGATTTGTTTCATTACAGATGAAAGACCACATGGCTTGGAACCTGTTCATAAAATATCTACAAACATTAGCGGGATCCAACGAGCAACCTTCTCCTGCTGTCTTCACATTTGAGGTTCTGTAATTCTCGAGACTGACTCCATTTTATTGTGCCACCATTTTGTGTTGCCCTCACGTAGGCCTGTGAAGGTAGCCTGGCGAACAAAGTGGCCTGGCCTTCTTAGTCCATGTATACATTAACTAGGTTTCTTTCTGACTCTGGAATGAACTGTAAGAAACTGACCTCTTCACCTGAAACTGACCTCGCAATGCCAATTTCCCTGATCGATCTTTGTCTGAGATTGCCAATCAAGATACTGTACATGTAATCATGCCATGCCCTGCAATGCCATCTAAATCAGATTAACCTTTGTGAACTATGTAATTATAATGTTTTGCCAATATCCTGCTAAATCCCCAAAGGCTACTCACCTGCTGACCCTCCAGATTTTCCATTTGTTTAGGAATGTAATTGGTACAACTCCCTTACATGCCTGGGGCAGGATAAAGAGTATATAAGACGTGAAGTAAGACCATTCTATGGACTACCTCATTCAGTTGCTACGGCTTCTGTGTGACGTAGTCACACTCATTTGAGTTTAATAAAAATGTTCTTTTATATTTCAGCTTCTGTGCCAAATTCTTTATTATTGGTTTGAATGGACTAAGTATCAGTGAGACCCCTGAGAAGGAGTTTATATTTCTTCAAATGGCGGCCAACGTCGGGCTCATCAGAGAAGTGGCTATCTGTGGGAGTGATCTTGTCAGAAGACAGAAATCTACTCAGGAGGACAGGACAGGACTCTACTAAGGAGGTACTCTGTGCACGGAGATTCTGGGGATTCTTTGTCTCTGCAGCCCAGTATATTTCTGATCTTCCTGATTTTGATCCTCCACATGATGTCACCTCTGACTGAGAACATTTTTGGCGTGAGTATTTAAAAAAAAAAGACCGTTAGGTCATTAAGAACTTGGCAGTTAGAATTTGGACAACCATTTGTTTGGTAAAAGTCGTTATGCGACTCTTACTGTTGGTTTTTGCCTTGGATTGGTAAGTAAGTTTAGTAACACTTACTATAGCTTTGGAATTTTGGATTTCGTGTTTGCCAACTTTGGATTTGTATAGGTTTGTATATGCGAATTGCAATTTGTGTAGGCAGGTAATGAGGAGATTTTTCTCTATCTGGTTTTGTTGAACGGTGCAACGTACGAAGAGTACCTTAAGCACTACTTTGATTATAATATTGCATATTCTGCAGTATTTTTGGAATGCCTGTTTTTAAAGCTCACATTGAAGAATGTGTTGCTTTTTGTTGGTGTGATGTGAAGTAAATTAGCCGGCTCCCCTAGAGGGAATACCTAAATAGGTTTAGGTATAAAAACATATTTCTTCCTTGGTGATTCTGTATCCCCAGGGAATTAAAATATGGATATAATACATACAAGATCCTTTGTTCTGCGCAATCTTATGAATGGAGATATGCAGAGCGATTTTTGGTGTTCTGCCAGCCAAAGCTAGTGAATTGAGTGTATCTTGGCTTCTTGGAAATAAAGGTCTGTGGGGCTGTTTTTGCAGTCTTTTGGAACACTATTGAGAAGCGCTTATTGTAAATATGACTTACAACTAGTATTTACAAATGGTTTGGTTTAAGTACAGTCTGTGGGCTGTCCTTTGTTTCTGTCTTGAGTATTGATCTGTGGGTTAAATGTGTGTTTAAATATCTATGTGGTTTTCCCATTAGTGCAACTTCTGTAAGTAAATAGCGATGGCGCTATTTATGAAATAAATGACTAAAACGCGCTGTATTGTGTGTCCTGAGTGTTTGACCCCTTTCTGTTTATGTCTGAAATGAGCTCAATGTGTGTTTGTGGTTTTTTCTTGATGTTTTCAGTCTGTTAAGCAAAATGTCAGTTAATTAATTAAGTAGAAATTTTAAAAAAATCCGGAAATGAACCATGTGATATGCTACAATAGCTATATGTTGCTATTTAATTTATAGATTAAGCAATTATGCATATGTACAAACTGTTAAATGCTTAAAAGATAAAATTAAAATTCACATTCACTAGGAATAAAAAGACATCAAAAACGAAATTGTGTGTTTTGTAGAGAAATAAACTTATAGTATTTTTTTACTTACATACATTGTATTAGATATTAACAGGCAAACACTTCAGCTGAAGTAAATCTTTGCTGAACTCAAACGCAACACGCATTGATATGTCAGAGTTTGAAAAAGACTGACACCGTGCTCATGTTATAACACTGAGAGACAAGCTTTTACTGCCGCGGAGCAAATAGCAGGTCACAAATAGACAGGAATGTTTACTCAAGCCAGGACTTCGCCCTCAGTTAAACACGGGTGGAACTTTGCATTTCAGGCTGTTGTTTTAAAAAAGGTTCCAAAACTACGGTTCATTATTTTGTATTACAAGAAGACATTTCAATTAAGGGTTTCCTCTCTTTAAGCATTTTTTTTTTTTCTTTTTTTTCGAAAACCTTTATTGCACATAAAAAACTCAATACAAACATGGGCCTACAACCACCAGGGCCGGCCGCTAATATATACATGTTCAACAACAGCAAGGCAGTAATAGGCCCCCTGGGGCTCAGCCGAATTAACAAATTACTGTGTGCTCCTCAGAGGTTATCAGGATACATAAATTTTAGAAATACCAACAAAGAAAGAAAAAATAAAATAACACCAAAAAGCAAGGCGGAAACCATCGAAAAAGGGGCGTCTAACCACAGCCGGGGGACCACTCAATACATATTCCACCATCGGGTGGTAAACGAGGATGATCAAGGGGGAGGTGGGGGCGACGGGAGAGCCACAACCATCTACAGGTAAAATGTAATAGTCCGGGAACCTCAGGATCAGGGGGACAAGGCAGCATCAGATGTGTCCACGAGGGGGGGTGTGCAGATGTTCCCTCGGTACGCGTTCCACTGACCCCAGATTCTACCCCACGCCCCCGGCTTACCCCGAGCCACATACACAGTCTTCTCTCTGCACATGCACCAATCAATGTTCTCCTTCCATACTGACACGGTGGGAGGCCACCGGGAACCCCAAAGCTGTGCGATGTCCCTCTTAGCAACCATGTTCCCAAGGGCCGCCCACCGAGTCTGAGCCGCATTATAGTCATTAGGCTCCCACACGTTCAGCAAACATCGGCGAACCTCAGGCAACAGAGCGACCCCAGTGACACATTCCATGACAGCATGCACCCGGCGCCAAAACTCCGCCACCTCACAGCACTCCCAGAGAACATGGAGAAAAGTGGCGCTGAGCCCACAGCCGCACCTACAGAGCCCGTCTTCAGAAAAACCCATCAGAACTAAACGAGGGCCCGTCACGTAAACACGGTGGAGAATTTTAAGCTGGACAAGACGGAGACGCGCGGGTATAGCCACCTCCTTAGGGGAGGACAGCGCAGACTGCCAATCCTCATCGTCCAGTTCCACCCCATCCCGGATCCACGCCTCCCGAAGACGCATGAGGAGATCCGCCCGAACGTTTATTCGTTTTTTATAGATAAGGGAAATAGTACTGTCGGGCAAGTGACCGTCGAGTATGCGGTCCTCGAGTGGCGAAGACACAGGGACTGCAGTCTCAGCCCCGATGGCCGAGATCAAAGCGTGCCGAACCTGAACGTACCGAAAGATCTCCCTCTCACTCAATTCGTACTCACTCTGCAGCGCAGCGAAGGATTTAACCGCACCCTTCACCCAAAGGTCACCTACTCTGCTGATGCCAATCGTGTCCTAACGCTCGAATCCCTTCGTCGTCCAAAGGCTTCCCAATCTTTCAGACGCAAACAAGGGGGTCGCACCCGTCAAACGATCATTCCAGCCCATGGCCACATTCGCAGCCTTCCACAAGCGTACTGCAATCTTAGTGGGACCGGTTAAGTTCCTCCCAGCCGATCGAGAGTACAGCGCTCTGTTAAAGTTGCCGCCAGGCAACAAAAATCTATCCATTTCGAAAGCCGGATTAGGACCAGGTGCGTACGTTGCATGGTTAATAGCAGATAGCTGGGAAGCCCAATAGTACCTCCTGATGTCCGGAAGCGCGATGCCCCCGTCGTACCAGGGGAGAGTCAGTTTTGCAAGAGCAATACGTGCACGACCGTCCCAAACAAGTCTCCTTTGTAAGCTCTCCACTTCCCGGAAGTAGGCCGCCGGAATAATATCAAAGGAGTTCTGAAGTCCGTAAAGGAATCGGGGAAGAGACATCATTTTAAAAAGCGCCGCACGACCGAGGGGAGACAAGGGAAGCTGACGCCAACGGGCCACGTCTAACCTCAATCTCCGAAGTGGAGAGAGGAGATTATGCTCGTAGCGGACCGCCGGGTCCAATGAGACGTACACCCCCAGGTACGTAAAGCCGGAATGGGACGCCTTAATGGGAAAACGAGAAGGCAAGAGAGGAAAGCCACCGGATATAGCATAGACACAAGATTTGGACCAGTTAATGATCAAACCAGAGTTCTTGCCGAAGGAAGTGAGGATGTCAAAGAGCACATTGAGTGACTTACGTGGTGAGGTGAGGTACAAGAGAATGTCGTCCGCGTACAACGAAATACTATCCTCGAAGCCAGGGGCCCACTGGATCCCTCTTATCGACGGTTCCCAATGAAGCCAAGCAGCGAGCGGTTCCAAAGACAACGCGAAGAGCAGGGGAGACAACGGACACCCCTGCCTAGTGCCCCTCCCAAGAACGAAAGGCCGGGAAACCCTCCCATTAACGACAATCTGTGCCAGCGGAGCAGCGTATAAGAGTTTTACCCAATTAATAAATCCCGCCCCGAAGCCAAACTTTGCCAGGGTGGCCCAAAGATACGGCCATTCTATCGTATCAAAGGCCATCGTGGCGTCCAAGGAAACCAAGATGGCCGGCTCTGAAAGATATTCCGCCCTTGCAAGTACGCCATGTAGGCGCCGCAAGTTAAGGGCCGTATTCCGGTGCGGGATAAAACCGGATTGGTCCGGATGCACCAGATCGCAAATAACAGTAAGCAGGCGGTTCGCAAGAACCTTGGCAAGGATTTTCGGCTCGGCGTTCAACAGAGAAATAGGCCTGTACGAGGCGCTACGGTCCCGGGGCTTACCGTCCTTGGGAATCATGACTATAGTGGCCAGACGTTGGTCATCAGGGAGAGAACCAAGTTCAAGAGACTCCGAGAACATACGACGGAGAAATGGCGCAATTTTATCCGGTCGCAGTTTATAGAGTTCAATCGGAAGTCCGTTGGGGCCCATAGCCTTGCCTGAGCGAAGGGAGCGAATCGCGGTAGCAATCTCGTCGACCGATAGGGGGGCATCCATCTGCTCGCGCTCATCCACCGACAAGCAGGGCAAAGCAATATCCTTCAACAAGTGACGAGAGTCAGCCTCATCTCTAGCCGACACCGGGGAGTACACAGCACAGAAGTAGTCCGCAAAACACTCCACAATCTCCCCAGGGTCAGTCACACTTACTCCCTCCGACGTCTGAAGCACGGGGACCACTCGATTCACTCTCTCCTTCTTATCAAGCCAAGCAATCAATTTACCCGCCTTATCCCCAGCATCATACAGTCTACCCTGCTGTTCCCTATACATTGTCCGAGCAGCATCTGTAACAAGGGACTTATATTCGAACTGCTTCAGGCTGAGGGCGTGGAGCCCGTCCTGAGTGACACCCGTCTCCAAGGCAGCCTCCAACCCCGATATCTCATCCTCCAACGCAACCACCTCCCCGTTCTTAGCTTTCTTGGCCTCCACGATCAGGGATAGGGCGTGTCTGCAAAGAACCGTTTTAAAAGCCTCCCACAGGGACACTGAGGACAAGACGGACCCCTCATTCTCAAGAAAATACTGATCAAGCGACTTAATGAGACCCTTGCGAATCTTGGGGTCACGCAAGTACCATGGGTTAATGGGGGCGATCCGCCCAGCGGATCGCATCCCGGTATCGAAGAGGAGCCACAATGGGGAATGATCGGAAATGCCCCGGGCCAGGTGCTTAACCTCCCGGACCCGGGTGGTCTGGGCCGCGGGCATAAGAAAATAATCTAGTCTGGAGAGACTCCCGTGGGCCCCGGAGTGGAATGTGTACTGACTCTGTGTCGGATGTATCAACCTCCAGCAGTCCACTAGACCGAAAGTGTCCAAGAACCCGCCGAGTCACGCCTGGGCAGCAGAGAGGGCTCTGGGAGGGTAACGATCCAACTCGCCAGAAATCACGGAATTAAAATCCCCACCCACAAGCAAGAGACTATCAGGAAGTTCAAGTAACATACGACCCACATCAGAGAAAGTGGAGGTCTGGAGGCCCGGGGGAACATAGACCGAAACCAATGAAAGAGTCTGCCCCTCCCACCGTCCAGTCAAGGACGCATAGCGCCCTCTATCATCAAGAGTGACTTTGTCGATCTCAAGCGGGAGGGAAGATCGCAGCAAGATGCCAACCCCTCTGGATCCAGTGGTGAAGCCAGAGTGTGCAACCAGTCGGTAGCCCCCCCTGTTCATAGCATGACATACATTGCCCACCAAGTGCGTCTCTTGAAGAAATACCACATCAGGGGCCAATCGACGCAAATATTGCAACACAACCCCACGTTTGATACGGTCCCCCAATCCGTTGACGTTCCAAGACATCAGTTTCAACCCGTCCCCCCCCATCCCAACACAAGAAGCTGGAGTCCCCGGGCACGCAGCCAGACACCTGAAACTGAAAGGGAACAAATACACCGCCTTGAAAAGAAAAAACACAAAACCCAACTACCACTGCCACCCTCCCACCCCCAGATCATTGCAACTCCCCCCACCCTGCACCCCTGCGGACTATACAGCCCCCCCAACTTGCAGTGTGCCTGTCGCCCTAACAATCCCATGCTACAAAAAGACCCTAGAGGAGGAAAGGGACCCGTCCCCGCCCGCACCCCAACGATACATTAATAGACAAAATATACAGTTGAAGTAGAACCTGGCTGGGCGCAGAAGGAAATGTCAAAGTGGAGGACCAAGAATCATTCCTGCAGAGGCCCTCCGCCCTCGGCACCGCCAGTACGCCCGGCTCGTTCGCCCCGGTCCGGCAGGGAATCCAACCAGTCACTCACGGTGTCAGGGCGTTCAAAAAAGATAGTCCGATCTTCATATTCCACACGAAGCCTGGCAGGGAAAAGCATAGAGTATTTGAGTTCCAGATCTCGAAGACGGCGCTTCACCCCCTGAAAGCCCATTCTCTGTTTCTGAACGAGTTGGGTGAAGTCCGGAAAGAAGTTAATGGAGGAATTCTCATATTTAACTGGGCCGTGCACCCTCGAGGCCTGCAGGATCGCATCCCGGTCTCTGTTATGAAAAAGTTTTGCAATGATAGGCCTCGGGGGAGCTCCTGGTCGAGGCCTACCGCCCGGGACACGATGGGCACGCTCCACGGCGAAGAACTTGCTCAGGCCTGAAGGAGCAAGATGATTGAGGATGAGATCTTCGACCGTGAGGTCCACCGAACGATTGTCGGAAGTCTCCGGTACACCTATGACACGGATATTGTTGCGTCGTGCCCGACCTTCGAAATCCTCCAGCCGCCGGGACATCGTGTCGTTTGCCGACTTTAGATCGCCAAGAGTTGCCTGGAGGTCTGATACATCCGTAACAAGAGTGGATGTCCTCAAGTCCAGCGACTGAACCCTCTCGTTAGTCTTAGAGAGATCTGCCCGAATTAACGTAACATCAATGGCAACCGTGTCAATTTTACGGGCCAGAGCCTCGTATTGCTGGGCGATGGTCTCCCTTATGCCGTTGATGGCGCCCATAACGTCCTGCAGCTACAATTCCGTGGGGACGGACGGGCCCCCACCGGCGCCCTCCACGACGGCACTTGCTGGCCCGGGGGATCCTTTACCCTGGGTATAACGATCCATGATGTTACTCTGGACTGGTCCCCCACGCTGGGATGTCTTGGTCCTCCGTTTCTCGGGATCCCCCTTGCCCGCCATGTTGAGCGATGCTCACCGGTGGGGTCCGCCCGGACCGATAGCTAAGGGGCGCCAGCAGATCAGACACAGACTGTCCGAGGGCCCGCTCGAAAGAGTTGAGAAAAAGGCACAAATCAGTCCAGTACAAAGGCCGGAGGACGCCCCAGCCGCGCGATGTAGCTCCTCGATCAGGCCATGCAGAAGTGCAAAAGCGAAACTGAAAGTGGGGGCGCGGTCATTGGCAAGGCTCCGATGCCGTTGTTGTTCAACTACTCCCCGGCCCCACAGTTCACCAAAGCACCGGGCACAGCTTCCAGGTGGGCCTCCAAAATGCAAGACGCTGTATTTCAGGTCTCCCAGGTCCGATTTACGTTCTGAAAAGAGTTATGGATTCAGCCAAGGTTCATCTTCCAGAATCCGTCCACAAATCCAGGATAATGTCAGGATAAGTTGCGAGGAGCGGCAAGGGTCCGGGGAGCCCTGTGCTCACGCGACCATCTTGGATGCGCGCGAAGCTCCTCTTTAAGCATTTTTATAAGCATATTCTTGGTTCTAATGTTAGAATAATTATTCTTTTTAAAAAAAAAAAAGTGACGCAAGAATTTGTCATGTTTCAAGTTAAGCTTCTGTGTTTAGGCTTATAAATAAATGCCTCTAAAATGATAGGCAAGGGATGCAGCTTGCTTTTATATATGGACCTATCAAAAATGATTGGGTTTATTAAAAATAATTATTAATTATGAAAAAGAATTATTAAAAATAAGTGCTTCTAAATTCGTTTTTTAATATTTATAAAGCTTAATACTCATACTGTGACCTCCTAGTATTAAAATTTAATTTAAGTTGTGTTGAACCGCAAAAATGAGAACATTTGCATGTGGAATTTCACTTGGCGCAGGCGTAAAAAACTCATTTTTCTAAGGATTTACATGAGATATGTCTAATGTCCAATCTCTGCAATTTGTAAAGAACATTCTGAGGATGATTAATATGTAGCACAATTATAGGATATTTATTTTTAAGTGCCCCAGGTGTCAAAGTCGAAATTGGGTGAGGGCACTATTTAGGCAGCATTTTTTTTCATTTAGAGTAGCTTTTAAAGTGCCTTAGGCTTCAGTAAATGCATACATTTAGGTATAATACAAATTTGCAGGTTGTTCCCATTTGGGGTTGCTTTTAATGGCTCAGTGAGCCAATCTGCCCGGTGCAGAGGTTTGAGTTTAATATCCGGGTTGAAGGTTTTAACTCTAGCTGGACCTACTGAGATGTTCATCCATTTAAGGTCGATGAAATGAGTACCATTGCATATGGTGGTAACAAGCATTTGTTCTAAAGCTGGTATGTTGTGTTGTTGTGTTCTGTGAATTATTCACAGTAGATGTTTTTGAGTCTGGGAATAGGAGTGGATTGTGGCCCCTAAAGGGAGTAATATATATGGTTTGTGGTTTTGGATAAGGGTTGGTTATTGCAAGTTAGAAAGAGTTAGGAAGGCTTTTTGTCTTTGACAGCTTCAGGGTGAAGAGAGAGAGGGCTGAGGAGAGGCAGATTTTGACCTTGAGGTCAGTAAGGTGGGGGGTTAGCAATATGTTGAAACAAGATGAGTTTTTGTATGACTCCTTTGAAGAAAAAATGTTCATGTGTTTTTCACGTTTTTGCATTTTGTCCTTCTATGAATTGTTCCTGCTGGTCCTGTGTGTCAGAAGCGACACAGTAAGTTGTATTTGAAAGCTGATCACCACTAACTGGTGACCAGTTGTCAAAAGGAGGGTGAGGAAAGTAAAAGAAAGTGTACTGTTAATTTTAAGCCTGACAAATTAAGCAGGCGAATATTGGGTTTTGGGCTGCATGAAGTGCGTGCGTCACCGCTCATTTACATGTGCTATTGTAATTTGTCTATGCTTTCTGTGCTTGGTATACAGCAAGTATACCTGATGGCTTGGCACGTGTGTTTTTATTTTATGCACTTTTTTTGTTTTTGCGTTGTGTTTACGCTTTTGCTTTTAATACTGTTACAAGCTCCCCTGTGTTGTGAGGGGATGGTCATGACGATGCCCATCGCTACGCAACAGTTGGTTGGACTTGTTCTGGTTACTAAATTTCACAGATATGATATTTCATGCTGTGAATATGACAGACAACACTTCACCAGTGCATGTCTATTTGGCTATAATGGTATTGAAAAAACAAAAAAAACAAAAGAGATATACAGGATTAAAAGTGTGTCACCTGCAGTTAGTCATGTTACTGCTCCTTCCTTAAAGGGACGAGCAGCCTAGATTGATGTTCCCTGATTAGACCCTAAGGATGAACTATAAATCTGTGGCTCTTGCTAAAGGTGACCTAACTTTCCTTATGATATTGCACTTCTACATGTAGTCATAAGAGACACCAAGAGTTTCTTATTTGCTGTCCTGAGTAGCAGGATTGTGATTTTAAGTGGGTATAGTGCCCCCTCCAGACAGGTGACTAGGGAAAAGAAAAATTGTAGATCAGACACCAGAGACCTGAGAATTATTAGACTAGGGCGACAGGTATTCTCAGTGATCATGAGGAGATATTGTTTAGCCTGTGTATTGCATGGTGCACTTGCTGCACAATTATTAAAGGGAGGTATCTGCATGCCCCTGATAATTTGTATCATGCGTTTCCCCTTTTGAGGTGTTCTAGATAAGGAATGTAGGAACACACAGATGTAGTAATGTAAGAGATGTTTATCCCATTAGAAAATCATGAAATGAATATTTGTAAATCCATAAGGGACTGGCCTATCTGTAAAACTGGTGCCACTATGAACCACGTCCAGTTTTACTAATGATACCAGAATGTTTAATTGATTGGTTATTGAATTTGCCTTTTGGATTCCCCTCCTTTATATCTGTCCTACCTCATGAGCACTTTCTTTTTTTCACACTCCCCTTGGAGCAACCTCTTTCTCTATTAGGAGCGTTTAATATGGTGATCTGTTCTAAAAGTCTCTTAGTTTTCTCTGGTCTGTATCATACCCTGTTCTCCTCAGGTTTTGAGCTGATCATGCATCTAAACTGACACATTTTCACTCTGACTCCTGCAGTCCCGCATTTTGGTGGGTCAGCACTGATTACAGCTCAGGCTACTGCTGCCATACCTTTTTGATGGTGCACTCTTCACACACATGTTGTGTCTGATAAAGGAGAGACTGCAACATGGTCAATCTCCTTGTGGCTTAATTATATTGAGATTGGATACAGACTGTCATGTAGCAGATCCTATAGGCTGGCACACTGTGTGTTTGAGTGTTGGTATGAGTTACTGTGATACGTTTGGCTGGCTGTCACTCTTAGGGTCTTGAGATGATCAGTGCTGCCTTCTTTAATAGGCACCTACTCTGAAATTGATTCTGGGCTTAACTTCACCTCAGAGAGCTACTTTGAAGGTACTGGCGAGCTACCAGTGGCTCTCGAGCTACTCGTTGGAGACCCCTGGACTAGAAGTACTGCCTTTGCATCTTATGAGAGTGACAGTGCATTCAAAATCAGAGTTTCAGTGTAAAAGACCGAAAGAGAAGGATCCCTGTTGTTGATAGCAGGGCTGGTTTGAGGCTTCAGTTTTCTACCTGTCATGTGCTGGTAACCTCTGACAGTGTGCAGTCCCTTGAGCCCCTTGGCCTGAGTTTTGGTCAACCCCTCTCTTTTCTTTGCTCCAACGGAAGGGCAGGGCACCAGAGGATCTAAGGCACTACATGATGAAAGGAAAATTAAATGAAAGAGCAGCCCAAACATCCTCTGACTCTGAATAGCGAGTGTTAGAGCCTGAAAGTGTTGCTGAGCGTGAAAGTCTGTTGCTCTTTCCGATTAATAGTACTCGGGTCTGCACAAGATGATCTGTGCCCATGACCAATGAAGAGCACATTATTTGTAGTGTCTGCCGCAGAGGAGAGACACTGGTGCACTGCCTTGAGACATTGAGACTTTCGAGTGAGCTGTGAGTGTTTTCCAGGAGGGCACTCCAACTAAGCAGTACTATTTTCATGAAGAGGCCTGAATCGAGAGGCCCAATGCGGAAGAAGACAATGGAAGCAGATTTGATGGACGATAGAAGCCTGCCAGAGAGGCTTTGAACGGACTTTGGGCACAGTTGCACAAGTGATTCCAGTGCAATTGTATAAAGTAAATGTTAATTAAGTTCTCATTTGACTGAATTGCCATGGAAGAGGAAGTGGCTCCGCCTCTAGCATCCAAAAATGGTCCACCAGAAGTGAGTCTTTGTGCTACTATGTGTGTTCGGAGACCTGTCCCGAGAGAAGTAGAGAATAATAAGATGATGTTACAGCAACACCTTGACGACCTAATGAATATCGATATATGTTAAAAGGTAGAGGCAGTCGCAGTCGATAACCTTCTAAGTATTGCCCGGCGATAATCGCCTCTTATACCATCCGATAATTAACCAACAAAGAGACAGGCGCCGGAGACTGGAAGGCAGGAAACAAAGTTTTTATTCCGTCGGAGAAGAACACAACAGATCAGACAGCAAGGTATCGTCACGAGGTGCTCTCTCTGCATCTCTGAGGCCTGGCCTCTTATACACAGGTTTATGACTTTATTGCAGGTTTATCATACATGGCACATTCTTGAGATCGCTTTGATACATGAAAGAACATCCTCAGAATCCCCACTTCAAGCTCGTTCCCACGCATATCTATAGTGGAAGTCCCCACCCCACCCACAGTAGGAGATGGCTATCACACAGCTGGACATTCCGCCAATTCCCGGGGGTGTGTGCGACTGGTCGGGTCTCAGGGGGTGGGGGAGCCTTGATCTACTGTAATCCCTTTGATGTGGGGTGTTTCCCTTACAGTAGGGGCAATAAACTGCATCCGCAGGGCTGGGTGATGGCCTGGGATCGGCCCGGACAATCGGGCGAAGAGGAAGGGGGTTATCAAAGAGATGTATGACCATGTATGGGATGTCGGTCAGGCGTGGGATGTGGTTCCATGGCAGGGTCGCGCAGAAGGAGAGGGTTTATGGCCCGTGTATGAGAGAGCGGGGGTGGTCAGCATGTTGGGGGATGTTCGCAGCGCTTAGGGGGATGCGTTGGCGATCGACAATGAGCAGGGAGAGAGGCCATGGTGCCTAAAATGGCTGCCGTGTGTTTTTGCGTGTGGTGCTGGGGAAAGACAAGATGGCGCAGATAATGTTCAGATACGAACTAAATTTCCACAGTCCTCCCTTTTAACATATCTCGCCAGCTTGCTTAGTTCGGATCTATCCCCATAATATTACGCATTTCTACTTCATACAAAGCTTTCATACGTTCGGCTTCAAAGTCCAGAGTCTTAGGACAGATACAGTTTGTAAAAAGTGAACACAGAGGTGGCAAGCATTGAATACCCAGGCAGCATCCACATAGTATCACGATTGGTATCAGGATAAACGTAAACAACCTCCACCCCCAACTTTTAATAGTGTCCCAAAACCAACTCCCAAGCGACCATCCTTCTTGCTCCTGATGAACCTCTGCGGAAAGTATGTGGAGGTGTTCAATCGCCTGGTAGACTGAGGGTGAGTTATCCGGTACGTAGGTACAACAGCTGGACCCAATGATGCGGCATGCTCCTCCACGATCGGCCAGAACTACGTCTAGAACGAGGCGGTTCTGAAGAGCTACCAGGCGGACGGCCTGAAGCTCAGCGGTGTTGTTGGTGAGGATGCCGGCTGTAATGTTCATTGTTGTTTCGACTGCCTGGGTTAAGTGGCGGATGGCACGGCTGTTTGCCATTGGGCCCCAAAGTGGAACAAGTCCTTTTACTGCGTCCATGAACTGTGCTCCGGTGGAGTCGGCTTGCACAATGTCTTTGGCACGTTTCTGTCGGTGATGGTTTGCTGGAGCCACATATGTCGGAGGAAGGACAAAAGCGATGTAGCAGGTGCCTCCCCAACCTTTCGGAAGCCAGGTGTAGGCCTTAGTACCACAGACGAAGTACATATTTGGGGAGGTAACAAAGGAGGGTGGATCAACTGAGTCCAATGTTCGGGTGATGAGGCAGGAACTGTGGCCCACCAGCTGCGCCCCCAGGCCTTCGAGGCACACAAGTCCAGTGATGTTGATGACGGATAGGGCCACTGTTAGGGTGGCGGACGTTCGTTTCCGGAGGTAAGAGAAGGTGGGTCTGGCTGGGTTGTTGAACACCTGCATTTCAACTCGTTCTTTGGCAGGGATGTCCATGTGAAAGGAAGTGTTTGATCTCAGAGGACAGAAGGGGGCAGAAGTGTTTCCAGTTTTGTTCAGCCAGAACCCATGGTAGAAGTGTGACACAGTTTTGCCGGAAGTGGCATTGTCCTTGTAGCTTTCTTGCAGGAGGATTAGCCAGGCGAGGCAGGAACCATGGACAGAAAAACGTGAAGGGATGAAAGGGATAGAGTGTCCAGTGGCATGTGGTAGCAATCCACAGATCCAGCAATTAGTGGCATTGGCGGCAAGATTGTGTTGGTGGAGCAACTGCACAAAAGAGTTATTCCAGAACTCCTTACGCCTTTCTCGGAGTTGGGGTGAAAGTGAGATCAGATGGTGTTCTTTCATGGTGATAGGTTGAACGGTGGTCAGCAATGTCTTATGAGCGGGTGCGCTCTCCTCCATGATCCAGAAGGTGACCATGAGGAGAAGGCAAAAGAGAAGGGTAATAAAAAGTGCAATAGTCTTTGAGCTGTGCATTTTGTCAGTCTTTGGGTTTTTGTAGTGGATCTTCGGACGTCCGGTTGCTTCCATCATCTTCATGTCGGGTGCTTCCATCATCTTCAAGGGATTCGGTAGCGGGCAGAACCACAGACTTTGTTTAATTTCTCTTCTGGAGGCCTTTGGGGTGATTAGGCTACCGTTTTGAGATGTCGACTTAGTTCGTGGTCTGCTTAGCCGAGGTTTCCTCCTTTCGTCGCAGGTTATACCCTTCCTTGGATGGCACAGTGGGATCGGGATATTTCATTAATTCAAGTGTCTCTATATCCGGGTAGCAGCTCAGGGATGGTCGGTCTTTGTCCAGGGGTTCCTTTTGGGCGGTGATGTTGTCAGTTGTCGTCAGGGTCGGTGATATCTTCTTACAATGGTGTGCGTGCAGCCAATTACGCTTCCCCTCCACTCGAAGAGCTGTTCGGGTGGTGATTAGGACTTGTAAGGGGCCTGTCCAGCGGGGCTCCAGACTCTTGGTGCGCTGGAAGTTACGCACTAAGACAAAGTCACCGGGTTGGATGTTGTGCCCGGGGCCCCTGGAAGCATCGGGAAGGGCTTGCAGCACCTGCTGATGGATAACAGACAACGTTTTAGTTAGGTTGTACAAATAGTCAGACATGAGGACGTCCGGGACGTCGTGGATGGATGTCGGTTTCGGTGCGGTCCAAAGGTTCATGGGCCGCCCGAAGACGACCTCGTAGGGGGTTAAGTGGTGTTTGGTAGGAGTGGAACGCATTGATAGCAATGCTAGCGGGAGGGCGTCTGGCCACTTCAGTCCTGTGGTGGCAACTATTTTGGCTATTTTGAGCTTCAATATGGTATTGTGTCGCTCAACCAAGCCTGCAGATTGGGGGTGGAAGACCGCATGGAACTTTTGTTTTACACCCAACCCCTTTAGGATGAGTTGGATAACTTCGGCTACGAACTGGGGGCCGTTGTCGCTCCACAGAATTCGACAAAGGCCGTAACGGGGGAAGAATTCTTTCAGCAATACTTTTGCGGTAGTCATAGCAGTGTTGTCGCGGGTTGGGTAGGCTTCCACCCACTTGCTGAAGGCACACACAACGACAAGTACGTACTTCAAACCTTGGCACCTTTCTAATTGGATATAGTCCATTTGTAGGACTTCAAAGGGGTGATTAGGGACCCCAAACCCTCCCCGGGGTACAGCAGTTCCTTTCCCAGGGTTGTGTTGGAGGCATACCAGGCATTGTTGGACCAGACGTTTGGCTGAGTCTGGGATCTTGTCATTGTGCCAAACTTTGGAGATGAGTTCGATCATGGGGGCAGACCCTATGTGTGCGGGGGAGTGTGCCATGGTCAGCATGGGGATCAGGTATGAGTCAGGTAGCAACCATTTGTTCGAGTCTTTAGTTCGCCAGCAACTGTCATCATCCTTCAATCCCACCCGTGCCCATTCAGTCAATTTGTGTGGTGAGCTGGCTAATTGGATGTCCCTAATCGTTTCTCTAGCATCCTTCCACTTCTCAGTTTGTGACCTGGTCACATACATGCGGGTCGTGGACCTATTTTCGGCTGTGGTTCGGGCAGTAATGTCAGCCAGAGCATTTCCCTGTCTATAATGTCTGTCACCTTCTTGTGTGCCTGGCATTTGATCACAGCTAGCCGTGTGGGGAGGAGGACTGCCTCGGTCAAAGCGGAGACTAGATCTCCATGTAAGATGGGTGTGCCATGTGAAGTCAGGAATCCTCTCTCTTTCCATAGGAGCCCAAAGTGGTGAACTACCCCGAAGGCATTCTGGCTGTCAGTGTAAATGTTTGCGGTTGTCCCTGCTGCTAGGATGCATGCTCGGGTGAGAGCAATCAGTTCAGCCGCCTGTGCGGATCGCTGTGTGATGCGGGCTGTCTCAACAACTGTTCGGGCCGTGGTAACTGCATAGGCGGCTGAGGTGGTGCCATCGGGGAGCTTGATGCATGAGCCATCTACCCGCAGTTCCCCGTCAGGGTCCGGGAAGGCAGTATCTCGGAGGTCAACCCTACTCTTGGTCTGTTCGTCGGTGAGGGTCACGCAGTCATGTATAGGGGACGCATTGGGGTCAGTGTCAGGGAGAGGTAGCCAAGTAGCTGGGTTCAGAGTGGTGCATCGTTTCAATGTGATGTGGGGTGCAAGCAGAGTCATTTCATAACCAGTCAGTCGTGCGCTAGTCAGGTGCTGAGTCTTGGTCTGGTTCAGGAGGGTGTCAACCGCATGGGGTACTAACACAGTGAGGGGGTTCGAGAGCACGATCCCCTCACTTTGCCGGATAGAGACAGCAGCGGCGGCTACTGCTCGAAGGCAGGCGGGCAAAGCTCTGGCTACAGGGTCAAGAGTGGCAGAGAAGTAGGCACAAGGGCGTTGTTTAGGACCTATGGACTGGGTTAGAACAGACAACGCGCATCCCTCCCTTTCGTGGGTGAAGAGGGAGAAAGGTTTAGTGTAGTCTGGGGTTCCTAGGACTGGTGCTGAACAAAGGGCATCTCGCAGTTCTTTGACGGAGGACTGGCATTCGGGTGTCCAGGGGAGGGGGAAGGGGACGTCTTTAGCCAGCAGGGAAAGCAGAGGTTTTACAATGAGGCTGAAGTTTGGCAACCACTGTCGACAGAAGGAGGTGAGACCAACCAGGGACCGCACTTGCTTCTGAGTTTTGGGGACAGGGGTTTCTAAGATGGTCTGAATTCGGTCAGGTGTAAGTTTCCTCCCGTCTTTGGATAGGAGGTGGCCTAGGTATGTCACTTGAGGTTGGCAGAATTGTAACTTCTTCCTGGAGACCTTGTGACCGTTCTCCGCAAGGAAGTGGAGGAGGTGAATGGTGGCTGTAATTGCAAGTGAAGAGGTGTCAGCCGCCAGAAGAATGTCATCGACGTACTGTATTAACACCACTCCATCTGGTAGTTGGACTGCATCTAGTTGTCTCCTGAGGGCTTGGCTATAGATGCTGGGGCTCTCAGTGTAGCCTTGGGGTGCCCTACAGAATCTGTATGAACGGGCTTTTAGGGTGAAGCCGAACAGGTAGCGGCTGTCTGGGTGGATGGGGATGGAAAAGAATGCGTTCTTGAGATCAATAACGGTAAAGGTGGTGGCAGTGGACGGAATCAGGGTGAGCATAGTGGTGATGTCCGAGACCACGGGGTACTGGGGTATGACTACTTTGTTAACCTCTCGCAAGTCAACAATGAAGCGGTATGCTTTCTCGTCTCCCTCGCCTTGCTTCTTTACAATAGGTAGGATAGGGCTGTCGCAAACATTACTGACTACTTCTTCTACCACTCCTGCATCGACTAGGGACTGGATGATTTCCACCAATGCCTTCTCGCCTTCGGGCGATATCCGATACTGTGGAAGCTTTGGGAGCACTGCGCCCGGTCGGACGGTTATGTGTACAGGGTCGATCACCATGCGTCCTACATCTGAGTCGGTTTTAGCCCATAGATGTGAGGGTAACGTGTCGAGTAGGGACAGGTCAGCATCGGTTATAGAGAACATACGTCGTGTGAGACAAGGCCTGAACAGATCTGGGTTATCGTGCAGGATGACTCGAACTCCGTCTGGGGAACATCTAATGGTAGCTCGGAAATGTTTTAGTAAATCAAGTCCCATGATAGCATCGGGGGTGTTGGAGGAGAGCAGGAATGTCGTGTCAGTGGTGTTATCTTCTAAGTCAAAGGAGATTGGTGCTGACAAGGGGTTAGTGGAGGGCGTTCCGTCGAAGCCTATTGAGGTTACGTGTGAGCCAGACAAGGGTGCCCTAGGAATCAGTCGTTTAGATAACGCACTACGTGTCGCCCCAGTATCTACCAAAAATGGAGACTTTGTGCCCAAGACCTTAGCAGTGACGTAAAGACCTGGCTGGTCAACACGGAGTTCGACTGGATCCCTCCCTTGCCCCTGGCGGTCCTATGCAAAGTCATGGGTGTTTTCGTAGTCTGACTGCTGGCATTGGTTCTGTCGGGGGCGATCAAAGGTGTTTGGTCTGCCTGGCCTATCGTTGGCGGTGTCGTTCGTGTACCCTCGTCCCTGTCCTCTACTTCTGGGGTCATGTGCTATGTCTCTGGTGTCTCTATTTCTGTTCATTTCCAGAAGGACCGGGCACTGAGATTTCCAGTGCCCGAACCCTCTACAGAACGCACATTGGTTCCCGTCTAAGTCTCTTCGTCCAGCGTAGGGTGCAGGTGTATGGTCTCTAGGGGGTAGCTGTCTAGGAGCGGTCTGTTGGTAATTTCCTTTAGGGGGCTCCCTTCCTATGGTCACCCCTTGTAACTGAGCTATCATTACTCTTTCCTTCAGTTCCTTTTTCTTTCTTTCGGACGCCCTATCGCTCTCATTCTTTTGGTGTTCGTAGTATTGGGCCATCTGAAGGATAGCTGCGGGTTTTGAGGCTGCCCAACTACTCTCGCTGGTCTGTAGCTTCTGGGAGACTTCTTGTGACAGAACCTTCACGTAATTCTGGACAAAGAGGTGGTGTCCGGTTGCAGTGGTCATGTCCTGGCCACTATAATCGGAAAACACTGTCTCGAATCGAGAGAAGTATTCAGACACATCCTCCTGGGGTTTCTGGCGACAAGCCGTCAATATCGACCAGTCTACCTTTCTTTCTGGGATTAGAGTCTTCAATTTCTGTACGGTCTTGTCTGGGAGCTCCAATATGGCTTTTGGGGGTTTTTGTCCCGGTTCTCGCTGTTTATCTATGGTATCGAGTTGTACCCAGGTATATCCGAACGGCTCAGCGTGGTCGACTTTCCGGATTTGCTTCCACACATCAGCCGGCAGACATAACCCGAAGAACAAGTCGATATCTGCTAAGGTCATTATTGTTGAACCTAAGGCTGTACCTAGTTCGGTGTAGAAGGCAGTTGGGTTCTTTCTGAAGTCGGGTAGGGTTTTTCTAAAGGTCAAAATGTCTTGTCGGTCACATGGCTGGTAGACCCAGTTATATACAACCCTTCCTTTCGCATCTTGGTGGTTGATGTCGTCGTGTGTTCCCTGTCCTCGTGGGGGGACCCAGTAGGGGGCGGCTTCTTTGATGGGCATCATGGTATCAGCCCTTCCTGCCTGGGGTTCAGTCGCTATGGGGGTCTCTGCTTTGGTTGTCTGTCTGTGTTCGTTAAGATGCCGGGAGACCTCGAGTGTACGAGTGAAGAGGTCCGTGACATCGCCCTCTCCTCCTTCCCCAATGTCTACCTTCCTATATAGGGTCGCTAAGCCTTCTGGACTCTTATCGTGGTACCTATCCTCATATGTATTCAGGGTGTGATAACAAAGTCGTACGACGAAGTGTCGTCTGTGGTTGTCGGCATACGAGTTATACATGTCTGTTATATACTCCTCACTTTCCTTTCGCTCTACTAGTGTCCTTACTATCTTATCGAGTCCGGCTCGTTCATCCTTTGTTAGTCAATTTACTCTGGCGGAATCTTTCTTTCTCATTTCAGGGTCATCTGACGTTATTGCTAACGTTGTGTTCAGCACAAGAGGCTCGGCTGGCGCGGAGGCCGTAAGGACCGAGGCCCTGGTACTGCTTTCACTTGCGTTTGGGGGTTGTGGGTGCTGCACTATAGGTTGGGAGGGAGCGTATGGAGGGGGCATGTAGATGATCGGGGGACCTAATAGTAGTTCGTCATTTGTTTGTTGCCTGGAAGGTAACTCAGGGTAGAGCGCAGAGGAGGTCCTAACAGGGCACTGGCCTGATGTTTCAGACTCTTGTTTTAGTTTAGCTTCCTTTCTCTCCTTTATCTCTTCCTCTAACTTTCTAGCGGCAAGGTGAGCTGCCTTTCGTAATTCCCTTTCTGCTTTTACTTCTTCCCTCTTTTTCCGTTGCGGGCTTCTTTGCGCCACATGCCGATACTGTCAAGCATAGTAGGCGTTGTTTTATTACTACGTAGAGCTATTTCTAGTGTTTCTAGTTTGTGATCATCGAAGGATCCCATCAGTGGCCACTGACTCTCGGGGTCCCCCTTTGTATATTTATGCCATAGCTTGCTATAAGCTACGGCGACTAGTCCATATTTAGTGAACATGTCCTTATTAGGGGTGCCTTCCAGTGGAGCCGGATGGTTCACCTCTAATAAGCGGTCCGGGCAGAACCAACTACCAATCAGTGGGGAGAAGACAGGCATGACGGGTTACAACGGGGACAAAAGTCTGCACTACCTATCTTTTCACTGCTTGCAAAGACTAGGCAGAATATCTCTGTTCCTTGTTATTTGCAAGCAGAGAATACCTCCAAAGAACCAATATCGAACAACTGGTGTTCGGACAATCAATCAATCAATGGGGAGATAAAAATAGGCACGACGGGTTACAATGGGGACAAAAGTCTGCGTTACCTACCCTTCACTATTTGCAAAGACTAGACAGAATATTTCTATTCTACGTTATTTGCAAACAGAGAATATCTCAAAGAGCACTATTCTTCAAAACAATCAATGTTCGGACAATCAATCAGTGGGGAGATAAGAATAGGCACGACGGGTTACAATGGGGACAAAAGTCTGCGTTACCTACCCTTCACTATCTGCAAAGGGAGAGAGAGTGTTTCTACTCTTCCCCGTTTGTAGACAGCGAATATCTCAAAAAAGAACAATCAAATAAGTAATACTAGTATTTTCAATCAATCAATCAATCGTTTCGCAATTTGTCGTGTTACACGACCTTACCCGGACCGCATGGACAGTTTCTCGTCTTCCGCCTCCAGCGCCCGATCGTCCTCTACTCTCCGTATTTTCCGCGGCACTCCTGATGGTTCCCAGTCAGGACCGTAGATCACTCGAGAGAGGTCTGTTCGGAACCAGTGAAGTTCGGATGATCGGCTGCCAGACAAGGGTCTATCAGGCAGGAGCTCTCCCGATCGCTGCAGTCGTTCACTCTGTCGTTGGGACCTCTCTCACTGGATCCACGTGTCGCTAATGGGCCCCACGCTTGGGACGCCAATTGTTAAAAGGTAGAGGCAGTCGCAGTCGATAACCTTCTAAGTATTGCCCGGCGAAAATCGCCTCTTATACCATCCGATAATTAACCAACAAAGAGACAGGCGCCGGAGACTGGAAGGCAGGAAACAAAGTTTTTATTCCGTCGGAGAAGAACACATCAGATCAGACAGCAAGGTATCGTCACGAGGTGCTCTCTCTGCATCTCTGAGGCCTGGCCTCTTATACACAGGTTTATGACTTTATTGCAGGTTTATCATACATGGCACATTCTTGAGATCGCTTTGATACATGAAAGAACATCCTCAGAATCCCCACTTCAAGCTCGTTCCCACGCATATCTATAGTGGAAGTCTCCACCCCACCCACAGTAGGAGATGGCTATCACACAGCTGGACATTCCGCCAATTCCCGGGGGTGTGTGCGACTGGTCGGGTCTCAGGGGGTGGGGGAGGCTTGATCTACTGTAACCCCTTTGATGTGGGGTGTTTCCTTTACAGTAGGGGCAATAAACTGCATCCGCAGGGCTAGGTGATGGCCTGGGATCGGCCCGGACAATCGGGCGAAGAGGAAGGGGGTTATCAAAGAGATGTATGACCATGTATGGGATGTCGGTCAGGCGTGGGATGTGGTTCCATGGCAGGGTCGCGCAGAAGGAGAGGATTTATGGCCCGTGTATGAGAGAGCGGGGGTGGTCAGCATGTTGGGGGATGTTCGCAGCGCTTAGGGGGATGCGTTGGCGATCGACAATGAGCAGGGAGAGAGGCCATGGTGCCTAAAATGGCTGCCGTGTGTTTTTGCGTGTGGTGCTGGGGAAAGACAAGATGGCGCAGATAATGTTCAGATACGAACTAAATTTCCACATATAGACCTAGATTCATATTAACATGAGTCTTAGGTTATTGCCTACGTAATGGCAAAAGGAGGGTCTGAGGTTCTGTAATTCTCGAGACTGACTCCATTTTATTGTGCCACCATTTTGTGTTGCCCTCACGTAGGCCTGTGAAGGTAGCCTGGCGAACAAAGTGGCCTGGCCTTCTTAGTCCATGTATACATTAACTAGGTTTCTTTCTGACTCTGGAATGAACTGTAAGAAACTGACCTCTTCACTTGAAACTGACCTCGCAAAGCCAATTTCCCTGATCGATCTTTGTCTGAGATTGCCAATCAAGATACTGTACATGTAATCGTGCCATCTAAATCAGATTAACCTTTGTGAACTATGTCATTATAATGTTTTGCTCATATCCTGCTAAAACCCCAAAGGCTACTCACCTGCTGACCCTCCAGATTTTCCATTTGTTTAGGAGTGTAATTGGTAGAACTCCCTTACATGCCTGGGGCAGGATAAAGAGTATATATGACGTGAAGTAAGACCATTCTATGGACTACCTCATTCAGTTGCTACGGCTTCTGTGTGACGTAGTCACACTCATTTGAGTTTAATAAAAATGTGCATTTATATTTATGCTTCTGTGCCAAATTCTTTATTATTGGTTTGAATGGACTAAGTATCAGTGAGACCCCTGAGAAGGAGTTTATATTTCTTCACATTGATGTCCTTAATGTTGGAGTTCACTTCTCTCAAACATTCAAGCAGGTCATCCCACACGTACTCAACACAAATGAGTGTCAGTAACCAAGTAGGTGCACCTGGGGGTGTGGTTTGGTGCACGGCAAGATGGCAGCACAGTAGTGCAGCTCTGCCGGCCGCCGCTTCAATTGTTTCATTAATCCTGCGTTGCTGTGGCCTCCCGTACACCCAGTAAGCCGAAAGAGGTTGCTGAAGCACAAAGCTATTCTCCGATGTGATTTTTTTAACAATGAGGCTGTCCCTCTGCCCTATCCTGCATCTAGATCCGTAACCTATCGGTCTCTAAAATGGCGGCTACATAGAGGTGGACGCAGCCGTGACCGTGAGGAGGAGCCCTCTGAGCTGCCAGTGTGCTGCGTGAGCCGAATTGGATACTTCCCGGGAGCCGCGAGACCTTCGGTGGCCCTGCCGGGACCGTGGTGATACCCCGCTGAGGCGTGCTGGTGCGAGCACTGGGGACTGCGAGAGCCGGCAGACGCTGCTTGTTGCGGCCTCTGGGGGTGAGTCATACGCGAGCACCCAGCTCGGGTTGGTGCGCTGGGCCTCGCTGAGGAGATCGGCCGTTGGCGCGGTGTGGCGGCATAATCGAGGAGTATTCGGCAGTGCTTCTGAGGTGGCTTGGCAATTCAGCGTGGTTTGGGACCTGATTATAGACTGCGTTGCTTGTCTCCCCCTTTTCTTTGTTCAGATTACATGCTTATGGACTCACATGCCTGTGGAATAGCTGTAAGGCCAGAGTTATCCAGAATTAAGCTCTGGTGATTATCATCTGCCATTTGGGCCCTGAACTTTTTAATAGAGTCCCAAGGTGCAGAAAGCCTCAGGTTCACTGTGTGTTGTGAATCACATATTAAGAGACTGTGACATCGCTGTGTGCGAGTGGAGAATTACCGGTGGGCTACCTATAGAAATGTGAGTGGCGGTGCGCTTACTGACAGACTAGTGGCTGACGACTGTGCACATTAGAGGTGGCGGCTGCCACGTGAAGGCCCGGCTTTGAACAATATTTTGGGCCTTACGACTGGATTGACTTACCGGAGGCTGGTGATGAGGCGAGAAGGGCTCTTCAGGTGCATAGAAAACACTCTAAATGTAACTTAGGTGCGTGGCATGCAAACAAAGCTGCTCTTCAGTTGGTAGGCAATCAACTTTCCAATACGCTGCTGTAGTAGGCCGAACTTGGTGCCTTGGTGGCGCTATCACGATAAAGACCTGCAATTTGGTGTTATTTTCAACGACTGACAAACTTCGTGGGCTACTGCACCTGGCATAATGGGTAAGCCTGATAAGAACCAACCTCAACTGAATTTCAATTTGTGAAAGGGTGGTAAATCGGTACAAAATGCAGCATCGGATTCAGAATTGGACAATGCCGAGCAGGCCCCAACAGCGCTAGAGAAGACCCTGGTGGCGATTCAAGCCAGCTTGCAGTCCATAGACGGCAAGATTGAGGCGCTGAATGGCCGCATGGACACTATGGCACCTAAATTAGATAAGCAGGCGGCAAGATTGGGCGCAGCTGAACAAAGGATATCAGATGCTGAAGATGGTCTGCAACAAGTGGCTGCTAAAACATCAGACATTGAGAAGATACTGGCGCTTATCAAAGATAAGAATGAGAACATTGAAGCGCGCTCGAGGAGCAATAATGTACGCATCCTGGGCCTGCCAGAGTCAACAAATGTAGGACGACTGGAGAAATATGTTGAAGCTCTATTTCGGGAAGTATGCGGTCCGGATACTCTCTCGAATATGCTGGTGGTGGAGCACGCTCACAGATCTCTGGCAGCACGACCACCCCCGGGCACTCCACCTAGGCCCATTATTGCAAGGCTACTAAATTTCAGGGATAGAGACCCAGTGCTGCGCGTGGCCCGCCAGAAAGGAACCATCCAGTATCAAGGGAGTAAACTCTCATTTTATCCCGATTTTACAGCTTCGGTCCAAGCAGCGAGAAAGGAGTTTCAAGGTGTAAAGAAAGTGTTGCTAAAGGAGCAGGTGCCATACGCTATGCTATATCCCGCGCTACTACGCATTGGAGCTGTCAACAATCCGAAACTGGCTATGGACTATGCAAAGACTTTAAGGCGCAGGAAACAGAAGTCGGGTTCTACTTCTGACATTGATGAGTGATATTGCATATTTGTATTTTCCTTTTTCCTCCTGTTTGCAGGTTCTGGGGGTCTTTACAGCTACATATTTGATTGCCTGGCATTATTTGTGTCAGAGCTCTACGGCGATAACAAGCTGTTCGCAGGCATGTTGTTTTCATTTTCAATACAATTTTGGACTGCTTCACTTGATCTTATACAGACCAAGGATCAGTCTACATTATGATAGAGTGTATGCATTAGGGTTTGATGGAGTAACATTTACGATGGAGAATTGTGAGCTGCTGAGTTGAAGTCTATAATGTTGAACTAGATTGCAACTGTTGGGAGAGGTATGCTGGACAGCTTTAGGAATTAGATCAGATTTATGCAATGCATGTCCCTTCTGGTCGCGGGTGAGTCGTAACAGCAATTATACATCCGGTGGCAGCCCCCTCCCTCTTGTAAGGGAGAGAGATGTGCGTCACTGCGATCCCCCTTTATGGGAATACGCCATCATGCCTTGGTTGTACGAAGTTTCTTGTTGGGTGGGGAAGTTAACGAAGGAAATGTCTTTGGCGTATTGGGGTTGCCAAAGTGGGTGGGGGGAGGGTTACTGCATAATGTTGGGATCTTCGAAGTATTGAACAGAATGGAAATAGACACAGATCGAAATAGGCTTTGGCTAGATTTGAGTGATTTATCACCTCAGTACGGATTCACACGTTACGATAGAAGGGATGGGGGTGCGGTACAACTGTATAACGTGGAACGTTTGTGGCCTCAATACTCCTAAAAAAGTCAGGCAAGTATTAGCGTATCTTGATAGGCACAACATCAAAATAGCTTTACTGCAGGAAACGCATCTATGCAATCAAAGAGAGAATATTGCACATAAATGGGCGGGTTTTAAGATAGCCTCCTTGTTCTCTACATACGCCAGAGGTGTTCTTATTTTAATAAAGAAAGGTATACTGTTTCTCCCCGTCCTATCGCATGTTGACAATGAGGGTCGCTGGGCTCTAGTGCAGGGCAAGATAGGCAACACATTGATCACAATCATTAATGTATATGGTCCAGTAGTGGATGAGCCGCACACTTTTATACAATTGCTGGGGATCGTATGAACATGGCCGGAAGTGGCGACGCTATGGGGAGGCGACTTTCATACGCACCTCGACCCGAGCCTAAACAAGTCCAACCCACAATGGGCGTGCACCATTAGAATTGCGCAGTGTGTGCGTGATGCTATGTCAGAGCTGGGACTGGTCGATGTGTGGCGTCTGCGCAATGCATCTGACAGGGTGGGAAGGCATGCAACACCGGCGTATAATAGCTGGTCAAGATTAGACTATTGGCTATTAAATGAAGAAGCTAATGGTTGGGTAACAAATGTGCATAATTTGCCGCGCATGCTTTCAGATCATAAGCCCATACTACTAGAAATCCAAATACCAACTAACATGCACTTTCCTTTCACCTGGAGATTTAGAGCAGAGTCTCTACTTGACCTTATATATGAAGACACTATTAGGCAGGCAATAACACAATATTTTGAGCTGAATGTAGGAACAGTGGACAGCCCGGCTGTCTTGTGGGAAGCATTCAAGGTCAAGATCCGTGGGGTTTGTATTAGCACAACTTCGAGTATTTTGAGAGATCTCAGAGATCAACAAACAAAGCTAGAAAAACAATTGGGTGAACTAGAAACACAATATGTCACAGATCCGGCTGCAACTCCCCTCGACAGACTTCATACTTTATTAAAAGAATATGATGAGCTAGCGGACTCTGAGATACGATATAAGTCGAGGCGTCATGTGGCTAGAGCGTATGGTGAGGCCGGACGCCCTGGTAGGAGGCTGGCTGAGACGATACGATTCAGAGCTGAACACCATCATATTAGTAAGATAGTAGACGGTGGAGGGGTGGAACACTATAGGCCGCGAGACATTGTGGAGCAGTTTAGGGTCTTTTACAGTGAACTGTACGCCACACGTGGCGCATGTGAAAAAGCTGCTCTGTCTGAATATCTTGATGATATTGCTTGTGTGTGGCTTGCGAACGGGCATCGCGAGTACCTTAGTCAGCCTATAGGGGAGTCTGATATTAAGGAGGCAATTAGGTCTTTACCTAATAAGGCCCCTGGCCCTGACTGGCTCACCTCTGAATTTTATGAACAATATGCAGACCTCATTGCCCCTTATTTATTAGAGGTGTATGCGGAAGCTCATGACTCTGGGACCTTGCCACCGTCTCTTAGACAGGCGCTCATCATCACTCTCCTCAAGAAGGATAAGGATCCAACATTGTGCGAATCATATCGCCCTTTGTCATTAATAAACCTAGATGCATAAATATTGGCGAAGATATTGGCCACCAGACTGCAACCATTACTTCCCGTCATGGTTTTGCCAGACCAGTCCGGCTTCGTACCGGGGCGCTCCATATCCAACAACCTCCGCACAATATTTGCCATGTATCATATTTTAAGTCCTGATCTCCAAGCGGCGGTGGTCATGCTTGATACTGCGAAGGCATTCGACTCCATTGAATGGAGAATGGACTCTTAGTCAATTAATTTCCAGGTTTATATCTGTCTTTATCTGGCTCAGCATATGCATCAGTCTGTGCCTGGGTATACAACCGTATATATCAGTGTGTCCATGGGTGTCAAAACATATGCATCTGTGGGGTATATTCTCAAGAACATGTGATAACCATCGCAAAAGTTACTTAATGCAACCCTCAACATCGCAGTCCATTGTGGGAAATTTACGGCGTTTTAACCAGGTATTCAAAAACACGGCGGTACCAAGCAATATTCCCCATATAACGCGTCAACTGACCGCGATTAAATCAACGCCACGTCGCAAAAATGCGAAACGCAAATGCAAAAAAAGCTGCAATGAGGCCAATCGCGATACAAAAATCAGCGAAAACCAGCTACAGGCCTGCAATTCACATGCATCAGGCAGGAACAATCACCATAAAAGTAGAAAAAAACTGACAAACAAATGTCAAACAACAGCCAAGCACAATGGATGTTGCCGGAGCACGTATGAAGGAGAACCAGAACCCCACAAGCCCCCCGAGGACCTGCCTGGGACCTCGGGGTCAGGGAAGGGCAAGGAGAAGAAGAGTAGGAAGAAGCGCTTTAGTCCGCAAGAAAACAGGATCCTGATAACGGAGGTGGTCGGACACCATCAACTACTGTTCGTCACCTCCACTGTGTCATTGGCAACAAAAAATGGACTATGGCAGTCCATCCTGGACAGGGTGAATGCAGTTGGAGTGCTGAAGAGGACAATGGAAGAGGTCAAGAGGTGCTGGAATGAAGTCAAGCGCAAAACCAAGCTGAAACTCGCCAACAACCGGAAGGCAGCAATGCAGACTGGAGGTGGGAGTCCTGCACCACAGGAGTAGCTGGACGACATGGAGGAACTGGCGTCCACAGTCATCAGTGGGGAGACGGTAGCAGGAGTCAGGAGACCGGACACTGCTCAACAGGACCAGACACAACAGCACCAGGGTGAGTAACGACCAGGGACTGGGGGGAGATGGGCACAATGGCACACATGCACAATTAAGCTGAGCACATCTGCGGACAAACCATGCCCCATGCCCCAGACCCCAACTCCCACCAAAAGAACAATGTACCCAAGTTTGCTACATGTCAGCACTGTACAAGCACAGAAGTCAAAGGCACACAGCATGAAAGGGATAAGGGGTAGCAAAACAGAGCAGCAGGGGCCACCCCCCAATACAGCACACACACATAACATGCAGAGCACATCAAAACTGACAATAAAGTGGCACAAACCCCAACACGTCCACAACAGAACACAGGACACAACTGGCACCCACTGGGTGTAGACACTGGCCAATCACAAGTGGCATTGTAGGGAAATGTGAGTAGACATTCTAATCCAAGTTTATCGGGTTAAAGAGTTGCTGCTATTGGGGGATGAATATGGATTCTGAGTGGCGGTATTAACCCAGCCGTAATGTATAGTGCCATAAAATCCGGCCCTATTCATCCAGATGGTAAATATATGTGCATGATAGGGATGACATTTAATACTTTATATTTTATTGGATTGACAACACTTTTAAAACTTAAGTAAATCATTCCCTTGTCTGATGGCTATAGGGAAATATATGCCGGTGTATATAAGTTCCCTGCTGTATTAGAGGATTAAGTGTAGGAAAGTGTGTTGCAATCTAAAATGATATTTTATTGTCTTTTAAACTGCTAGGAATGAAGTTTTAAGGATATTATGTTCTGATGAATAAGATACTTTATGTGTAGAAGTTTTAAAATGTTAATGTATGTGCTGTGGTTTAAAGACCAAACGGTCTAAATAAACTTATCCTTGATTGATTGATTGAGTAGACAATGCACAAGTTCAAACACACATCCGTGATGTTGTCGAAATGTCCACTGTCCCGCAGCAAATAGGCAGCCCCTCCAAAACAGCCACGATGTACAAAGTCATGCAGTCTGTATGTGAACATGTACAATCCGACAAAACACATGTGAACACATTGTCAAACTGCATCTCCCCTTCACATTGCAGAGGGACAGTCAACATCTCCTGCAGAGCAGCTCGAACCTTTCTTCTCTGATGACGAAGAGGACCACCACAGCTTCGACTCAGACGCCCTCCGAGAGTCCTCCAGGAGCAGGGCAGCCCAGCTGCAACGGGGACACCCCACTCCCTGCACAGACCACACAGCAGGCAGCACCCACCACCGCGGCTGCCTCCCAGGACCCCCACGAAGAAGACATGGCCTTCCAATGCCGTTTGTTGGGATGCCAGGAGCAGCTGGCTGAACAGGTGCGGGTGGGCTTCGACCGCATGTCGGACAAACTAGATGCCATATATGGGTGTCTAAGTTCCATCAGGGACCACTCACAGTCCCTAACGGACACCCAGAGTCCACTCCATGCACTCCAACGAACCATGGCTGACATCGCCAGAGTCCTGACTCTGAGACAAGAACGACCGTCTAGTCAGAGTGGCTCCAGCGAGCTCACCCAGGAGTTGGGACTCGTGCGGAGGCTCATGGAGAACATGAAGTGGGCCAATGCGGAAAGAGTGGCTGATACGGCTGCACACCAGCGAGAGGTAGCCGAATTCCACAATGACCTCAAAACCATACTCATGGCATTGCGGCAGACATTCCACCTCCAGCCCCTGAGGTGTCACTGCCACACAGTGCTGGAGAAAGGCCAGCACCACCCACACGTGAGGCACATGAAACAGCAGAGGACGAAGATGAGAATGAAACCGCCTTACTGGTACGGAGAAAACTGTAGCATTCATCTCCACCACATGGCCGGTTTCAGCTTGATTCTGCCCTCTACATCATCACCTTCCACTGTCCTCCGATACACTCTGCGACACTCATCTTGAACCTCGCAATGGACTGCCATTTTTTATATGATAGCCAATGACACAGCTATCAGACTGCGGACTGAACACTTCCTCTTCCTTTGAACTGGTCATTCCCTGAAGGACTCTGGCTGGCTCTCCATGGACCAACATTTGAAAGTGGGGTTTGCATGGCCCTGTACTGCTCCAGATGTAACACTCCACTGAATGTGCATTAAACATTCTGAATCACACAGATGTGTCGTGTCTATGGTCTTTCAAGTGGATGAATGTAGGGTCAGTGAATTCCTCTTACGTCCATGTGGCTCATGTCATTGGACTTGGGTCTCAGGGTGACACTTTGCAGAATGTTGTACGGGTGGTGCCGACGCAACTTCAGCGAAACACGCATTTGTTGCTTCCTTGTCCAGCCCCGTACGGAACAAAGCCCAGAGCCCCGGGGTCATTGTTCAAACCCTTACGCTGGACTGGCATACGCCACGCTAGCCCACTCCGCTTACGCTCACGGGGGGGACACGACAACGCTACATGTCCCAGGTCTTCCCTGTCGGGATCTGTTGGTCACAGGTCTACTTGTCAGCATGCCACAGCCACTCCCTCACGGCTGGTGTACACCTACACCACACCCATCCAGCACACGCGTCACAGACATGTGACCCTGCCGATAAAAAGGGCCGGGCGCACGTGCTTGACGCCATTTATAACCTCTCTCGGGGTGTATCCGTGTGGTGTACATGTGGGCACGGGGGCCCAGGGGCCTGCAACATCACATTCCACAGGCCCGAAAGTGACATGATGGCATCCCCACCACGTGACCTAATCATAGAGGGTCCATGACTTGCGGGGCACAGACTTGGTGGCACCGGATACACTGTGGCCGGCACAGGCACACCACCACGGGACGGTGACTTTCGGTGCACTGAGGTAGGGGCACCTTAAGTGCTGAACGGGTGTGCAGCCTGCGATGATGCCCTGTCCCGGCGGTCTGGACTGCTCAGGTTTCGTGTGCCCTGCTGGACCGCAGTGTAGGCCTGAGCCAGCGGACAGCAGGGGCCTACCGCCACATGACGTGGCGTGGCCTCGTGGGTCACAGATTAGTGGCACCTCAAGAACTGAGCAGGTGTGCAGCCTGCAATGAAGCCGGGTGCACTGGTATGTCCTCTGGCATGGCGAAATCAAGACCCAGCACCAAAAGTGAGACCTGGTGGCCTGCGGAGCGGAGCTGCATGATGTGGAGGGTGCCATGTCCGAGGGACCCGGGCTTGTGGCTTGCAGCGGCACGTGGTGGGCCCTCATTGCTACACGCCAAGGGCGGAAGGTGAGCAGTGAGGCCTGGGTGTGCAGGGGCGGGCACACACCGCTGAGCGGCGGGAGGGACTGGGGTGCAGCTGCCTGGGTGCGCAGGGTGGACATGCACCGCTGGGCAGCGGGAAGGGCTGGGGTGCAGCTGCTTGGATGCGCAGGGGCAGGCATGCACCGCTGGGTGGCGGAAGGGGCTGGGGTGCAGCTGCCTGGGTGCGCAAGGGCGGACAGGTGATGATGTCATGTGCACTTGTATGTACTGTGCCATTCATGTATCTGGACTCTGTTACAGATGACGTGTCTGTCTCAGATGTGGGACCTGGTGAACTGCACCACATACCGGCACGTGGTTGGAGATACACCGGTGGCAGCAGGTGAGCAGTGTGACCTGGGTGTGCAGTGCCGGCACTCTCTCTCCCTGTCCCTCTGTTTTTTTTCTCTCTCTCTATCCCCCTCTCTGTTCGTCTATCTCTCTCTCCCCCTCTCTGTTCATCTATCTCTTTCTCCCCCTCTCTGTCAGTCTATCTCTCTCTCTCCCTCTCTTTCTCTCTCTCTCCTTCACTCTCTCTCCGTCCCTTGATGTGCACAGGACACACCTTCTCATCATGATTTTTGTCTTGCAGGCTGTGACCTACGGAATTTCCCGATGGGAGCCGCCATGTGTCTTCATTTCTGTTCTGTGTTTATTTTAATACATTTTCATTTGTTGCTTTGAAGGGGAATGTGTGATGCTCATTTTTATGACGACACATGCATGTCCAAAGAAATAAATGATCTGGTCTATGAAGCGAAAGAATCAGGCTGGATCACACCACAAGAGTCTGACTTCCTGATCACGAAGTTTCCGGTGATGCCCTATTTCTATGTCCTCCCTAAAATTCACAAAGCCACTAGACCACCACCAGGACGCCCCATCATATCGGGGATAGGATCAATCCTTGAACCTTTGTCTACCTTTGTGGATTTCTTCTTACGTCCGTTGGTCAAAAAGATGCCAACATTTTTACAAGACACCAAAGACGTCCTGAGACTGTTACCAGAGACCACTTTCGACACCGAAACAGACCTTCTGGTGAGTTTCGATGTTGAATCCCTCTACACCTGTATTCCCCAGGACGAAACCCTGGAGTCCATCAGGGGTTTACTTGATACCACAGATCTAGATACAAGCACGCCTATCAATTTCATCATGGAGTGCGCCAGACTAGCAATGAAAGAGAACTTCTTTAAGTTTGAGGATACCATCTACCTTCAGACCTCAGGAACATCAATGGGCAGCATTTTTGCGCCGAGCCTGGCGAACCTTTACGTACATCTTTTTGAACAGGAAACAGTACTGAACAACACCAATCCTTTCCACGACAGGATTGTCGTCTGGAAGAGATATATTGATGACATTCTGGTCATATGGCGCGGTAATGTGACTACTCTGCTTGATTTTCACACATGGCTCAATGCACAAAACAGATTTTTGAAATTCACAGTGACACATGACAAGACAAGGTTGCCTTTTTTAGATATTATCATCTATCCCATGGAAGGTACTCTGGGGTGTGAATTATACAGAAAACCCCAAGCAAAAAACTCATTACTGAATTTTCAAAGTCACCATCCTAAGTCTCTCAGACAGAACTTGCCTGTTGGACAATTTCTGCGGATACGCAGAAATTGTTCCACTAAGGAGACTTTTGAAAAGCATGCAGCGGCCTTGTCCCATCAACTGAAAGCCAAAGAGTATCCTCATTTCTTGATAAGACAAGCTAAGAAAAGAGCGGCAAATAACAACAGACGCTCTCATTGCTCCTCCAATACCAAAACCGCCACTAACAAGACTAACCTTTGTCAATACTTTCAGCACACTTTCCAATCAGGTGCAGAAAGTAGTACGTAAACACTGGCGCATCTTGAATCTCAACAATGAAGAAATTCCTCCCCCACTTTTCTCTTTTAAGAGGGGTACGAACTTGAAAGACAGTCTGGTACACACACGACCAAAAACTATGAAGATCCCTGCTAACTCAACACTCTGGGACCTGCCACCTGTACAAGGGCATTATCCCTGTGGCAGCTGCTCAGTGTGCCCACAGACAATCCATACTAAATCAGTAGACATTGGCACCTCAAGACCATGGTTGCTTCATAAACATACCAACTGCAACTCAGACAAAGTTATTTACCTTATAACCTGCCCGTGCTCACTTAAATATGTAGGGATGACCACCCGCAAAATTAAAATAAGAATAAGTGAGCACAAGAGCACAATCAGGCGTAAGAAACAGTCAACAAAAATGACCACACATTTCTTGACATCAAACCACAAACCAGAAGACATGCAATGGCTCATCCTGGAACAACCTTTTATTCCACCACACATCACAGATGTCACGAACTACCTATTCCGAAAGGAACAGAGATGGGTGTTTAGACTACATAGTGACCAAGATGGGCTTAATGATGATATTCCTTGGGCAACAATCTAGGTAGATACGCACTCGTATCTTACTGAATATTGTGGCTCAGGCCGATATGATCCAGTTAGCACGCGCCTGTATACCACCATTCATTCAGGCTTGTGTTTGGTTACATCCACCCGAGCGGCTGCCTTCTTTATGTGTATACATACACATTTTTTGTGACACTCTTGTTACCTTCATGGACAATACAGAATATCGCCGTATTATGCCATCGTTCTATTCGGGCAATCTGTACGATATTTGTTTCTCTAACGATCTATCTATGACGCCTTCTCATACAAACTACATTTCCCATACTCGCTTGGCGCGATGCGATGACGCAACTCTCCCGCGTCTCACTTACAGAGTTTCCATGACAACCAACACCGGCTTTCTTTACTTTAGCCGAGTTTTCCACCCCGCTGGTTGCCTCCCCTACGAGCTCAGCTCCACTCCGAGGTACCGACGGAGAGGTGAGCAGTAACCCCCTTTTGGTTGATTTTGTAAGAAGGAAGTATATTGCTGTCTCCGTTCGCTTTTTTCAAGAAACTAGAGCGGAGACACAGCTATGTTTGATATTATCGAGTAAGTTACCTTTGGTAGTGGAGCCTTTCTCCTCAACTGTTACCATGGCGACCACTTAGCATAACCTGCAGGTACTACTGTTTTGACACTATGTAGCCCTCGAATGTCATCATGTGGGGTTAGTCGTCTCTGGCAATTCGCGGAGTGAGCGTCTGCGGTTTTTATAAAGGAGCTCATATTTTGAGCATTAATACATTGTGAACCCTCTGATTCCTTTATAGAGCGGGGCCTCCCCTAACCTGAGCAGTAGCCAGGCGAGGTGAGGCGCACACCCACAACAATTTGGGTAAGTGCCATAACCTTCACTTACTTCATCCAATTAACATAGACTTAATATAGTCTTGATATATTTAAGAGTATTTGCATACTTGATAAATTACTGGATGCTAAAAGGTTGACCTTATGAATTACACTTTCTAAAAGGTTTGTGCCATGCTGTGTTTTCTTTCTTCCCCCCTTTTTTTGTGTTTGTATCTCTGTAGGTCAACGGAGGAAAATTACCTCCCACAGAGTTCCTTGGCCCTTCGGTTGGGTCCAGGTTGTATCATTCACTTTACTGCTCACTCGAGCACCGTTCAATTTTTGCAGTAGCTTATTTGGTCCTGAAGAATTCTTGGGTGAATTCCACCCGGTAGCAGAAACATGTAGACCTATTTTGTCATCACAGTTATTTGTTGAAACTGTTATAGCACTGTTTTTAGTCATTGCTAATAAGGCAGCGATTTAATAAAATGTGTTTAGTGCCTTGCTAGACAATTTTTATCGAGCACACCCACAATATCACGTTTCACGAGCACTGCAATTCACATATCTATCCATCATCGATTAACAACTAATATATCATCCACTGGTCTGGGACACATAAGGGACCAAAATCTACTAACTGCTAAGTAGAATATGGTACTCTTGCCGTCCTCCATTCCCAGATGATGAAGCTAACCTCTTGAGGTTGATGATGGGAATTTTATTTCTAGTGCATACACACATATATGCATAAATGAATCCACAGCTTCCCTAAACTCTAGCACTACCTTTATCCTTGTGTCTAGGTCTTCTATTTTTTGAGACTCATAGTTGTTCTAGTATGTTATGACACATGCATGTCACCAGATTCGTTTGTGAGACATTAGGCGGATTATTTGGTACATGATTTCGTGTAGTGCATGGGACTATGGTTAACACTGGGATGGTGAAATGTGTGACATGGAATGTACGGGGGCTGCACACAATGGCACGGAGACATAAGATACACGCTTACTTGCTGCGCAGGGGGGTTCAGATAGCGTTCTTGTAGGAGACGCACTTAACAAAGCAAGAGGGCGTGGCGCTGCAGCGTAGGTGGCGAGGACAGTTATTTAATACCACGTACTCAGCGTTTGCGAGGGGCACTCTGATTTGGATTCGAGCGGGGACCCCCTTCCAGGTCACCAGGCACACGATAGACCCCGAGGGCAGATATGTGGCGGTTGAGGGTACACTTAGGGGCCGAGACATAGTGCTATGCAGCGTGTATGTACCCAACGTGAACCAGGGACCATACTTTGCGAGGCTCTCTGGAGTGCTGGCCAGCTACCTAACGAGTCCTCTCCTACTGGGGGGAGACTTTAACTCAATAGCGGACCCCGTACTAGACAGATCCCACCCGCCCCTAGAGACATCCCCGGTGCACCGGCTAGCGAAGCGCAGGCTTGAATGGCAGGGGAGGTGAGGCCTGGAGGATGCCTGGAGAGCGCGGCACCCGACACTGAGGGACTACTCCTATTATTCGTCACTGCATGACCTTCATGTTAGGCTGGACACCGTTCTGGGATCCCCAACTGTACTACAATCCGTTGCACACGCAGAATATTTAAACAGTACACTCTCCGACCATAACCCCTTGCTACTGACACTGGACTGGATGACCGAGATTTCGAGGGTCCCGACATGGCAGCTAAGGCCTGAAACACTAGACGACCCGCCTTACCGGGCGGCACTGGATGACAGGATTACCCACTACTTTAATGAGAACACTGGGTCCACGGCGCTCAGAGCAACGGAGTGGGACGCTTTCAAAGTCGCTGTTAGAGGGCATTGCATAGGGAAATATGCCGGGGTGAGGCAAACTCTGTTGGAGGACTTAGATAAGGCGGAAGGGACATTGAGGGCGGCGGAGTTGGCGCGGCCTGGCCATCCCGAGCTCCAAGAAGCGGTGAGTGAGGCGAGGGAGGCGGTGGCAGTAGAGGTGGAGAGGCTCCGCAGCTTCGACCATAAGAACTACGTGGTGAGGGCGCACGCGGAGGGGGATAAGGCGGGGACGCTGCTGGCTTGGTTGGCCAACCCCAACAAACGTGGTCAACCGATCGTGGCCTTAGACAGGGAGGGTGGCGGAGTGGTCACGGCCCAGATGGATATAGTGGAGAGGTTTGGCTCGTACTACGAGACACTCTACAAAAGTGCGCCGGAGGGACGGGAGGGGGACATCGACGATTTCCTGGAAGGATTACAACTCCCGCGCCTTGACCGGGAAGACGCAGAGGCCCTAGGCGGTGATATTGACCTCGGGGAGATCAGAGGGGCAATATCCCGGATGGCCCGCAACAAGACCCCGGGCCTAGACGGCCTGCCAATAGAATTTTATGATAGATACTTGGACAAGCTGGCCCCGCGGCTTCAGGAGGTCTATAAGGAGGCCAAATCGAGAGGTAGGCTGCCCCGATCCATGTGTGAGGCCCTGATGATCCCACTTCTGAAGCCGGGAAGGGAAGGACAAGACCCCGCTTCTTATAGGCCATTGTCGATGTTGACGACGGACTATAAAATACTGAGCACCATACTGGCGACTAGGTTGTTGCGGCACATGCCGAGACTGATACACAGGGACCAGTCGGGGTTCATCCCCGCGCGAAGCACCACGGCTAACATCCGACGCCTTGTTCGCCTGATGGGAGAGCCGCAGGTGAACGCTCGAACGCCACTCGTCTTATCTGTAGACATTGAGAAGGCTTTCGATAGCCTAGAGTGGGGGTATTTATACAAAGCCATGCGGCGATTCGGCCTTGGCGAAGGGTACATCGGGTGGACGAAGGTCCTATACGCCTCGGCGGTGGCAAGGGTGCGGGTGGGACCCCTAGTGTCGCGCCAGTTCCGCGTGGGCCGAGGCACCAGGCAGGGATGCTCGCTCTCCCCACTTTTGTTCGCACTAGCAGTGGAGCCCCTCGCAGAGGAGGCCAGAACAGGCCGCTACTACAGGGGATTGGATTATAGAGGGGCCCCGCAACTCATCTCCTTATATGCAGATGATCTGCTCCTGTTCCTGGAGAACGCAGCGGAGGCACTGGACGGAGCGGAGCGACTCCTTGCGCGATTTGGCGGGCTCTCTGGACTGCGGGTGAACTGGTCCAAAACCTGCTTATACCCGTTGCGACGCGGCGAGCCGCGCCCGGTGGACCGGCCACTGCTTAAATGGGAGCCTGACTGCCTGCAATACCTCGGAGTACACATATACCACACTGCAGCGGATATGCTGGATGGCAATGTGGGGCGGTGTATCAGGGCACTGAAGGGCAACATGTCCTTCTGGTCCACCCTCCCGCTCTCGGTAGCGGGGCGTATCTCGCTGCTAAAAATGATTGCACTACCGCGGCTTCTGTATTATTTTCGCACGCTCCCAGTGTGGATTCCGTGCTCTGTTTTCCGACAGTTGCCTTCGCTGGTAGTCTCTTTCTTGTGGGGCACGGGACGGCGCAGGGTCGCGCTGGCGACCTTGACCCGGCCAAAGGACGACGGAGGCCTGGCGGTGCCTGACTTCGAACTTTATTACCTAGCAGCGCAGTTGCAGATTTTCACGCAGGAGGTGGCGCGAGTATACCGGGGGCCAGAGCAGGACAGGGAGGAGGGCACCCCTCGCCATGTACTGGCGTATATTACGCTGCAGCAGCGGCTGGTTATCAGGGATCTCTCTCTGGAGGAGCAGACGTTCCGGCAATGCTGGAACCGATCGCAACGTCGAGCCGGGGTGCGGCGCCCGTATGCGCCGGAGATCCCATTGGGAATGGTGATGGCGCTCCCGCATGGCGGAGACTGGTCGGGACTGCAGATGTGGGAGGAGGCGGGCCTCCAAATGTTGGGTGACTTATACGAAGAGGGAGCGCTGATCCCTTACCAAGCGCTGCAGGAGCGCTTCGACCTCCCGCGGGGAGACTACCTGCTGCATGCGGCAGTGACAAGTGCGATGCAGGCGCATTGGGGAGCGGGGCTCCTGGAACCCGCCACATCCGCGGCCTGCCAATACATCATGATGTCTGCTGGTACTTATAAGGCGGTGACTTGTCTGTACTCCAGAATGTTGCGCGAGACTCTGCGGCCGCTAACGGCACTGAAGGCGAAATGGGAGCTGGAAGTGCAGACTGAGATCCCTGACGCTACGTGGGCGGGGCTGGTGCGGCGAGCTCGGAAAAGTACCAGGAACGCGCGCTTCCAGCTGATACACTTCTATATTCTCCACAGGGCCTACCTTACACCAAGTAACCTTGGGAGGTATTTTGGGGTGGCAGATGCGGCGTGCCCAAGATGTGGAATGGTGGGAGCGGAACTGGGGCACATGCTGTGGGACTGCCCTCACCTACAAGACTACTGGAGGGCAGTTGGTGAAACGCTGACCGAGGTGACGGACAGGGACTTACGATACACTAAGGCGGTTTGTGTCCTACACTGGTTTCCTCACACACCCAAGAACAAAAATACAAGTAGATTTATTGACATGGGCCTCCTATTAGCTAAAAGGGAGGTGACGAGACTCTGGAAGTCAAAAGCGGGCCCCACGCACGGGAGGTGGGTCAAGGAGCTGCAGAAATGGGCGGCGAGCGAAAGCACGCTTCGATACCAATTAGCAACCCGCAAGACTGATGACAGGGCGCTAGAGGCGGCCGCGGCATGGGAGGGACTGGTGCAAGCCCTGCGAAATAGTATGCTGGAGGAGGACGAGACGCCGTCCGAGCCCGAAGGGGCCCCCCGGAGCAATCCAGCCACACAAACACAGTGAATAGTTATGTACTTCTGAATGGTACCCAGTTCACAAGTGAGAGCCGGGAAAAGTCGCAGTTGCGGGAGTGAGCACGGGAGGTGGGGAGGGAGGGAGGGGAACGGGGAATGGGATGGGGGAGGGGCAGTGTTGGGGGCGAGGGACGGGGAGGGGGGGAAAACTCTAAAGCGGAACGTAGTCACCCTACCTTGTTAGCAGCAAAAGTAAAGCTCAAACTACAGTTCAGTCTGATTGTTGTAAATTGCAACTTCGATGTGATTAAGCATTTACTAAAGACATGAATTCTTCTCCCTTACACATGTTCCTTTTGTTATGTTGACTAAAGTCTGGACTCCATTTTGTATTGTCATGTCTCCACGTGCTCAACACGAGGAGAGTCTTATCTTTGTGTTAGTTGCTCTTGTAATCTGCCTAGTAACAGTCTATAAATAGTTTCTTTGTCCGTCTGGCGCATGCCCAGACTTGACCACATCTGTTATCAGTTAGTCCTTGCTTGACCATGTTTTCGCGGGCTTAAGGAGTATGTCAGCTCCGCCCACATATCGATCTTGTATTGCAAATGTCCATAAAAGGTAACATTCCTCGTCTCATGTCGTGCCCTCCCACTTATGAGCCCCTCTGTTGTGTATAAAAGGGGACCGTGTATGCAAGTTCTTTGTGCTACTCTATGCAATACTGAAGGGTATTGTATGGATTGTAGGACCACCCTTAAGGGTTAATAAACCTTGTCTTTGTACTTTGCAGTTTCCGTGCCAACTTCCTTATAGATTCCATTGCAGGAGAGCGAACCCTTGTGTCCTGCGGGCCTAGCTGGGGCCTGTACTCATCAATTGGCGCCCGTCACGTGGTGCTCATCGGCGACTCGGATGCTCGAAGGATTGGTCGCGACGAAGGTGAGGAATTTGGCCGGGGATGTGATCACTGCCAGAGGCACTTTAGTCCTGGCATCCCGAGGTTTTTCTTCCTTCCCTTCCGAGCTGACCATCTGGGTGGCGCCGGTCCTCGACTGAGACCTCTACTGTCGGTTCTGCCGTGACAGCCGTTTGGGCGAATTTTGGGAGCTTGGCAGTTGGAATCTGGACTCTTGATTGGTAAGAACCATTGTACGGTACTTGCTCCGAGTTTTTGAAGCCTGGTTTGGCTATTTGAGTTTGATTTGTGATGACCGGTCATATCTTGTATTGATTATTGTGGGAATATATGCGTTGCAACACATATAGGCAGGTAATGTGGAGATATTTCTCCGGAACTGTGTAACTTTGACCAGCACAACGTTTAAGTGCCATTTTTTTTGATAATACTGCATATTCTGCATTATTTTTGAGCATGCCTGCTTTTAGCGCACTCCGTAAGTGGTGCTGCTGCTTTGGAAACCGGTTAAACCTCGAGGAATCTGCTCCAGCTCCCCCAGAGGGGACTCCTAATAGGGATATGTATGTGAAGCATGGTCTTTCCTCCATAATGTACAGCACAGTATGGAGGAAATATACCAAGAAGGATCCTGAGTTACGGTGGCCGTTGTATGGGTCGTTTGATATACGTAAGATTGAGTATGTGGAACAGTGTATGTGTAAACGGCGTGCGCGGCAAGACATGTTTGAATGTGTGCGACTATGGGTGAAGGAAGTGCGTGGGCGAGAGAAACGCAAGAAAGCGCTGTTTGATAAAGAGCAACGAAAGAATGATCATGTGAGAGCGCAGGAAGCAAAGCGTCGGGAGGAAAGAGAACAGACGGAGAAACAAGAGAAAGAACATAGGTTACAAGTCTCGGGTCAATATGCTGTTCGTCAGCCACTCTATCCTGTCCTTAATAATCATGACGATGATTTTTATTTATTAGATCGTTCTCCGCCTCCTTATGTCGGCGCGTCTGCCCCGAGGCCACAAGATTCTGGATCGGGTTCGAGTAAGGTAGACACGCGGTCCATGTTATCGACTGAGCGAATGGGTGAGCTTCGGCAGGTTTCTTATCGTGCATGTAAGGGCAAGTTATCCCTTGATGAACTGTTGGCTTCTTGGGAACCGTGGCAGGATAGAGAAAGGTTGTATTTCTTGGGACACTTTTCTGATGAAGTGATTGGTGCCTTTCGGAAATATTCTAGCGTCTTTGAACCTGACGATGTGGTATTGGATGCTAAAGCATTGCGTAATGGTGTTTTCTCTCCCTCTAAGGCGCCTGAAGCAGTTCGGCGACTGTTTGCGTTGCGGGATGCGGCAGCAGACCTTAAAGAGAAAGCGCGCCAACATCTTGAGGAGGAAAGGCGGTCGGATTCGCGTACTGGAGGCGGCCATTCATCCATCTGTCAATCAGATAAGAGCGATTCAGTGCATGCTAAACCAATGCGCGAGGCGGCGCCTTTGTATGTTCCTCCTAAAGGAGCGGGGACTAGCTCGGATATTACCTCCGCCGATGCTAAGGGATATTTTGTGTATAATTGGGTTTATACTCCCTGGCACAGGGCTGACGTCATGGCATTAAAGAATGCGTTGCCTGATCCCCGCAAGAATCCAGCGGCCTTTTACGAAGAAGTCGAGGGGGCCTTGAATTCTTGTATTATGACCTTAGCGGATATAGATTTGTTCTTTGGGCTTATTCTACCACCAGATATGTGGCGATCCGTGCGGAAGGTAGATGATGTTGCCACTTTTAAGGCTCGATGGTCTGAACTTGAGGATGAGGATAGGGAGAGAAAGCCCGCGCAGAAACCACCTCAGATTATTTTAGATCTCCCCGCTGCTATTTTGACTAAGTTGAAGACCATCATTCCCCCTAAAAAGATTGACTGGAATATGCTAGCCTCGTGTAAGCAGAAAGCCGATGAATCAGTTGCAGATTTCTTTACGCGCTTTGAGGAGACGTTCCATGATTTTAGTGGTCAGTCTCTTACGGATGATACGGGTCGGCACCTTTTTGCTGACAAATATGTGGCGAATTTATTAAAGGCAATTGCAGCTCGCCTCAAAGCGAGTGAAAGTTCTTGGTCCACTACGACCCCGACAGCCCTTCTGACTATAGCTCAGTACTATGAGCGCCAGGAGCTAGAAGCGAAGGGGCAGGAGGAAAAGAAATCGAAGGATTTAAAAACGAAGGTGATGTTAGCACAAGTATATGGTCTGCCCCGACGGGGTGTAAATAGAGGTAGGGGAGGATTTTATGGTCCTCCCTCGGGCCGATCTGATCTGAATAGGAATCAATGTGCGTATTGTAAGCAATCGGGGCACTGGGCCAGAGACTGCCCAGCGTTGCATGCTTCACGGCAGGGGCACGGTCAGGGACACACTCAGAGTGGCCCCAGAGGTAGAGGGGGTTTCTCGAACTTTAGAGGGAATTCTACTGATCACGCTCGTTTTGACCTTGCTGGGCAGCAACGAGATAGGTCTAATGTTTTTGATCGACAAAATCAGTATCAAGTGTCGGGGATTGACCGGTCTGGGTATCATGATTCTCAGCATGCATAGGAATGCGTTGGATGGGGGTTAGAATCAGTTGAGGTGCCGGTTGATCAGAAGGGTCCTTACGTATCAGCTGAGGTTTTGGGTTCTACTGATCAGTTCCTAGTGGATACAGGAGCGACTCGTAGTGCGCTGTCTAAACAATTGGTTCCGAGGGCTCCCCCATCTGGCTTAATGGTTACATCGGTAGGGTTTGATGGTACACTCTCCCGAAGCCCTCTTTCACGGCCCCTCACATTTCAGGTTGATTCTTTTTCTGCACCCTGTCCATTTCTGCTTGCCCCGAACACGCCGGACAATATTATGGGCCTTGATATGTTGAAGCACTTCAGAGCTACGATCCGCTGCTCCCCTGCTGGAGTGCGGGTGATATTAAATGACAATTACCCCCTGTCTGAACGGATGTGTGTGGTTGCGGAAGATGCTGCGTTAGCTACCCTCCCTTGTGCTTTGTGGGCCACCTCGGATACTGATGTGGGACAGATGGTGATTCCACCTGTTCACATTAGTGTCCAGGAGGGGGCGGTGTTACCACGCCTTCCACAGTATCGTATTTCGCAGGAGGGGGAAGAGGCTCTTATACAGATAGTGCAGGATTTGATTAAGGTGGGAGTAGTGAAAGAAGTTCCCTATAACGTCTGTAATAGCCCGATTTTACCCATTTTGAAAAAGGATACGGATGCTAAAGTCTATCGGTTTATAATTGACTTGAGAGAAGTGAACAAGATCGTGATACCTCAGTATCCAGTGGTTTCTGATATCACGACGTTGCTTACTTTGGTCCCGCCTACGGCGACCACGTTTTCAGTTATTGAGTTGAAAAATGCCTTCTTTTCAATTCCCATTCATCCCGATAGTCGATACCTTTTTGGTTTCACTCTCAATAATAGGTCTTACCGATTTTGTAGAATTCCCCAGGGCTATACGGAAAGCCCTAGCATCTACAGTCAAGCCTTGAAAAGACAATTGGACTCCTTTGTTCTGTCCGAGGGTGTCGCCCTCATTCAATATGTCGATGACCTCTTGCTGGCGGCTGACACCCCGGAGTTGTGTGAAACGAGTACGTTGTCTTTGCTTTCCTTTTTGGCATCCCACAATCACAAAGTATCTCGGAAAAAGTTACAGTTCTGTAGACCAAAGGTGACTTATCTGGGTCACCTTTTGTCTAAGGAGGGACGTGCACTCACACCAGACCGTGTTCAAGTGATTCTGGATACGCCGACGCCGTCCACGCAGAAGGACGTGCGTGCATTTTTGGGTCTTGTTTCGTTTTGTAGGCAATGGATACTAGGGTTTTCACACATAGCTGAGCCATTGTTAGCCCTTTTGACAAAAGACACACCTATTCCGCTTCCTTGGACGAATGAGTGTGACACTGCCTTTCAGAAATTGCGACAGGCTCTTTGTTCAGCACCAGTGTTAGGGACTCCTGATTATACCAAACCTTTTTCGTTGTATGTGCATGAGAAAGATGGATGTGCATTATCAGTTTTAGTGCAGATGCACGGCGATAAGCAGCGCCCTTGTGCATATTTTTCGGCTGTACTTGATCCTGTTGCCCGGGCATTGCCTGGTTGTTTTCGCTCGGTTGCGGCGACAGCTGTGTCAATACGCCAGAGCGAGGGAATTGTGTTATCTCATAAGCTGTTGGTATTAGTCCCCCATGCTGTTGATGCCCTGCTTAATCAGACAAAGACGCAGCATTTGACCAGTGCCCGTTTAACGGGATATGAGCTGACGCTTTTGGCTCCTCATATCACGTTGAAGAGGTGCGTGACGTTAAATCCTGCCACGTTGTTGCCATACCCCGAGACTCGGTCTGAGGCACAAGAAGCACATGATTGTATCCTCATGACCGAGGAACAAACAAAGGGTCGTATTGATCTCCAGGATACGCCCTTTTCAGATGTAGATGGAGAACTGTGGGTGGATGGGTCATGCCTGAAGCTACCAGATGGTACGACTTCAGCAGCGTATGCGATTACCACACTGCAAACAATAGTGGAGACAGCACGCATACCACAGAAATCAGCTCAAGCAGCGGAATTGATAGCATTAACACGAGCATGTGAGCTCAGTACAGGATTGTGTGTGAATGTTTATACAGATAGCCGCTATGCCTTCGGAGTAGCGCACGATTTCGGCCTGCTCTGGAAGGAAAGAGGGTTCTTAACGTCGCATGGTGTACAAATAATGCATGGGGAGTTAGTTCATAATCTTTTAACTGCATTGACATATCCGAAGAAAATTGCTATCATTAAATGTAGCGCCCATAGGAAAGTAGTCGATAAAGTTGGAGAAGGGAATGCGTTAGCAGACCGAGTGGCGCGGGAGACTGCGATGCAGCCCGGTGCTACTGCCATGTATGTAGTGAAGTCGCAAGTAGAAAGATGGCATGATGCGAAGGAAGAAGTGCGAGAAATACAGAGGACCGCTTCTGATAAAGAACGGGAGCAATGGTCCAGTGAGGGAGAATTGGATGATGAGGGTTGCTGGAGAAATAAGCAGATGGATCGATGGAAATTGCCCACGGCATTTGTACAACCTATGGTTCAGATGGCACATGGGCTAGCACATGTTGGAGCTTCCGCAATTGTCAAATTGCTTACCCAAGTTTGGGAGCATCCAGAGATTGCTAGCACGGCAAAGAGAGTGGTGCAGACCTGTATGATCTGCTTGCGGTACAACCCAGGAAAGGGGACTCGGACCCCAGCAGGAGGGTTCGTAACGCCTACTGCACCCTTTGAGGTGTTACAGATATATTACATCCAGCTGGAGCGTTGTAACAATTTGAAGTATGTTCTAGTAGTGGTGTGTGCCTTCAGCAAATGGGTTGAGGCCTACCCTACGAAAGACAATACTGCAATGACTACCGCTAAGATGCTGTTGAAGGAGTTCTTCCCTCGATATGGCGTTTGTAGACTTCTGTGGAGTGATAACGGGCCCCACTTTATAGCGGACGTTATAAAGTATGTTCTGAAGGGTCTAGGCATCACCCAGAAGTTCCACGCAGTATTCCACCCTCAATCTGCAGGACTAGTCGAGAAGTATAATGGTACACTGAAGCTCAAGATCGCTAAAATTCAAGCTTCAACGTCTTTGACTTGGCCAGATGCTTTACCGCTGGCATTGTTGTCAATTAGGTCGGTACCGCACTCTCGAATCGGTCTTACACCGTATGAGATTGTCTTTGGACGTCCAATGAATATTTGGGGTCCACCAAAACCTAAGACTGTGTATGATGTACCTTGTGTAATGATGAATGATTATTTGGCACAGTTAACGGATAACTTGGTTTCCATTCATCAACAGGTCCGGGAGGCGCTCCCTGATCGGTCCACCGGCGAAGGACATAGTCTCCGGCCTGGAGACTATGTCATGCTGAAAATCTTCGACAGAACGAACAGTCTGGAGCCGAGATGGGTGGGCCCTGAGCAAGTCCTGCTGACAACAAGGACGGCTGTGCGAGTTTCCAATAGAAAGAATTGGATCCATTCCCTGCACTGCCGCAAAGTACCGCCCGGATTGGTGGAGCCCGCCGTACTGACCGATCAACGAGAGATTCTGACCACAGAGAAAGGCCGTGCTGTGGAATCGAACGACGCTGAGGAGCTCTTTCCGGACCACGCGACTCCTGGAGGAAGGCGATATCATCTGAGGCCAAGAAAGTGAATCCTTCAGTATCAGGACATGTTGTCAGAACGGCCCTTGGATTAGTGAAACGGAGAGCCAGTGAGGCAAGGGGGGGGATCAGCCCTGCATTAGTGTAGTGACACCCGTCTTGGCCCGTTGGTGAAGAAATCGACCGCTGCCTAAGGGGAAGAGTTCTGACAAACCTTTTAGTTTCAGGAAGATATTGATTCTTTATCTTGACATGGAGAAAAAGAAGATCCTTTGTGCAACAGGTTTTATGCTCACAGTAGCTATTGTTGGGATAACCACATGGTTTGTGGAGGATGTGACTCCTGCTCGAGAGTTGCTTGTGTTGACCACTCCAGTGCCTGCAGAGCACTATTTCTATACCCTTCCGTATCAAGAATTGAAGCATCGTCAGTCTTATTTGAATAACACTTTCATTCAGATGTTACATCATACCCATGTTGCCACCAATGCTATGAACTGTTGGATATGTGGTATGATGCCAGCTCATCAGAAGAAGGGAGGAACGCCATTTATACCTCTTCCTTTCTCTCATAATGGCTCTTGTAGAGCATGGTACACTTTGCTTTTTGCCACTCGGAAACCCACAGTGGGACGATTACTCTTCAGACTCAATAAAGAATGTCATCAGGATAAAGATGGATATCCGCAGGCGAATGGGACAATTTGGGAATGGGAAGAGTATCGACCAGACAATGAATCGATTCCATATGTTTTTACGAACACCAGAGACACTGTGGGAAGAGATAAATTTGTGATTCAAGTGGCACAAGCTCAAGCGGACCTGTGTGTCCAAAGTGTGGGTCATATTCCCGTCGGTGTTAGCGATTGTATTACCATATTAAACATCGATGGATTGAATAACAGTACCTTTTTAGCATCCCATAATACGTACTTCGTGTGTGGAACTAAGGGTTATTATCGTTTGCCAGCCGGTTGGTCTGGAGTATGTTATGTATCATTTTTGTTACCTCCTGTATTTCTGGCACCCGCATCCTATCATAAGGATTTAAAGCTGTTGAACAATGTGACTGTAAATAGGTATAAACGTACTTTATCAATTGATGATGTGGATCAAACTGACACCAGTTTACAGCAGTATATCGACTTCAATCTAGGATTGTTTTTCTTCGTTGGAGCTGCCCTAAATAGTAGGAAAATTCGAAGATTAACACGAGTGGTAGAGGCTGTGACAAACCAAACCGCTGCTGCTCTTGGGAATCTTACGGAAGAATTACAGATTACCAGAATTGTTGCATTGCAGAATCGTATGGTGTTAGATGTTATGTTAGCTGATCGAGGTGGAGCTTGTAAAATTATCGGAAGTAGTTGCTGTGTGTTTATTCCTGACCACACACCTTCAGTCTACAATGCAATTAACAGGTTGCATTAAATTGCAGCTGAAATCCATACAGAAAACGGCACTTGGTCCTTTTCTGGATGGTTTTGGGCATTGATCACTGCTTGGGGTTGGAAGGTTTTGACTGGTCTCTGCATAATTATAGCAGTTCTGTTTTCTTGCTGTATCTGTATTCAATGTGGTCCTTTGCTCTGTTCCGTATGTGTATCATTTTGTATCCCCGATAAGAAAGCTATTGCCAATGTCACTTATCAGAAACGTTTAGCTAAGGAAATAGAAGAGATGATGATAATTGATATATATGATGATTATTCTAACAAGCCGGATGTCTTCAGTAAATGCTGAAAGGGTCATCTGTTGTAAATTGCAACTTCGATGTGATTAAGCATTTACTAAATACATGAATTCTTCTCCCTTACACATGTTCCTTTTGTTATGTTGACTAAAGTCTGGACTCCATTTTGTATTGTCATGTCTCCACGTGCTCAACACGAGGAGAGTCTTATCTTTGTGTTAGTTGCTCTTGTAATCTGCCTAGTAACAGTCTATAAATAGTTTCTTTGTCCGTCTGGCGCATGCCCAGACTTGACCACATCTGTTATCAGTTAGTCCTTGCTTGACCATGTTTTCGCGGGCTTAAGGAGTATGTCAGCTCCGTCCACATATCGATCTTGTATTGCAAATGTCCATAAAAGGTAACATTCCTCGTCTCATGTCGTGCCCTCCCACTTATGAGCCCCTCTGTTGTGTATAAAAGGGGACCGTGTATGCAAGTTCTTTGTGCTACTCTATGCAATACTGAAGGGTATTGTATGGATTGTAGGACCACCCTTAAGGGTTAATAAACCTTGTCTTTGTACTTTGCAGTTTCCGTGCCAACTTCCTTATAGATTCCATTGCAGGAGAGCGAACCCTTGTGTCCTGCGGGCCTAGCTGGGGCCTGTACTCATCATGATGATCCCTGAACATCGCTGCCCGGCCTCCGGGATGTGGGCTCATGAGCTGTGTACGGCTGTCTGAATGGCCACAGGATATGTGGCATTGGTATCAGTGATGCAGGCAAAGTAATAATGTATGCTGCTGCTATTATTGTTCTGCAATAAAAACGGTTTTACAAAAAAAATGATTTCGTGTAGTTGATGTAGCATGTCTTTGGCCGAGGGGGAGTGCCGGGGAGGGGGGGGGGGTCCTGGGGCTGGTGGCGGTGGGTGTTATAGCCCTCTCGGGTGTCCGGCACGCATGTTCAGTGGCTCCATGGCATCTGTTCTTCAGGTGTGGGTCTGGGCTGGGCTCCCTTTTCTGTTGCAGGTTGCCGTACAACTTTGCACCAGGTCAGAGCAGGTGTTAGTTTTCTGCTGCTAACGCACCTTATCGCATGTTTCATGGTCTTTTCGTCAATGTGGCTGGTCGTTGAGAATGTTGTGGAGTGGTGTAGCGGCTTTTTTGCACGGGAACGCCTACTCTGCATCTCATTAGCGATAGTTGCCAGGGTCATCTTTGGCAATGTTTTTTGTGGCTGCTATCGCAGGTAAACTGGTGCTATGGGCTGTTAGCACCAGCTTGTGAATGGGGTGATACATTTATCGCGGGTTTGGCTGCGCTAAAGTGCTGTTAACTTGGCGATAGCTCCTTGAGAATATTCCCCAGTGTGTCTTAGGGTGTCTAACTTTTTGCATAAATGAGTGTCTGGTTGTGATACTGTATGAAAAAGTCTGTGACTGAGTGTGTGTGTATCCATAAGTGTGTCATTTGGTGTGTTAGTGTATGCATGAATAAGTACCTGCACATGTTAGTGTATTGATCAATTACTAATTGTAGACAAGGTAAAAAAAGAATATGAGTTGCTGTTTAATATCTACCTGAGAAACAAGTGTGCTCTTTTTTGGGGGGGAAAGCGGCTCTCCAAGGATCAACCAACCCTAACATCACCTTCCTTCCGTATCAGCTTGCCATGTATGATTCTGTGCATCTGATAGAGACATCTAGCCGCATATTCCTTACCTTTCAATTTCCCAGGCATCAGACTGCATCCCGAAGATTTTTTTGCAAGCAATACCCTTGCACGGTGGTAGGTTGCGTTGGTCGGCTCCGCATGACGTTGTCGGTGTGGTCTCAGCTGTTGTGACGTCTAGGTTGTAGGAAAGCAGGACCTCTCTAGTATAGGTACCACCACTTTTTGCCTGATGTTAGTGTGTTTTGACTGCAGCTCACTGGGATCCTGCTAACCAGGACCCCAGTGACAGTGGTTGTGAGAAGTTGGCCTGGTATATGCTGTCCACTAGTTAAAGTGGGCACCCTGTACCAGTCCAAACAACCCTTATGGTGATTAGGTCAAAGATAACCTTTATTAAAAGCTATCCTAGTGGTAGCTATGGAGAGCAGCCTTCAGGCTAAGTCTTGAAGGAATGTTAAGCACCTTGTTTTACCAGAATGCAACCTTACAGTATTGGTTAAATGAACGGGAAACCACACAGTAGTTATAAAAATAAGTATTTATTATCTATAACACTCTCTAGTATCCTCTACTCGAGGATAGAACACAAATCAAATAATACAGTTGCAAAGAATCAAACGTAAGTAGCACAATACACAGTGGGCTCCCGGGGGAGACCAAACCATATACTAAATAAGTGGTACAAGAACCGCGACTCGGGACTAGACCTAGTCTAGAAGGTGTAGAATTGCTGGGACCCCAAGGAACCACCCAAGGTGAGTGAGTAGGGACCCCACGGAGGACGGGTGCAGAGTGAGAACGCGACTGCGTGCTCTGTACAATTCAATGGGAAAATCCCATTTGGAAAATCAGAGATCAAGGACCCTTCCCAGCAGATTAGGAAGACAACCCTTGGAACTTAAGAGTTTGGAGAGCCACCCCACCCGTGGATACCTTTGTGCCAGAGTTACCTATCCTAGAGGAGCCGGGTGCATAGGCACAAAGTGGCATCAGAAATTCTCGTCGTCTCTATGGATGTCGACAAAGAAATGCTGCTGCTGGAAGTACGAAAAATGTTCAGTGGAATCCAAAGGTGGATTCTAGATGAGAAAAACCTGAAAGCAGAGGGGACAGAGTCTGGGTCACTTGGGAGTGACCAGGGGCTCGGTAGACGAATGCCCACCAATGTCGGGTGCTCAGGTGTGTTGACGGTGATCTTGACTCTTCACCTGCAAAGACCCGGAGACATCTAGGATGACCAGGACCTGGAGGCGAGCTGTCCCACGAAGGATGTCGAGTGCTGAGGGGTCAGTGTCCGGGGGGAGTACCAACAAGCCTTGGCAGTGGCAAACAATGTAGATGGTCAAATTTGGTGTAGATCGGGCCCAGCAAGGACCAGGAGACTCAACACAGCAAGGGGAGTCAGGACAGGCCTGGAGCAACCAGGGGAGCCCAAATAAAGCAAAGTTGACCCTCAAGTGGACCCACAGGCCGAAGGCACAGGAGTCGCAAGGGGACCTCAGGCGGTTTCACAGGATACCAGCTAGCAGGGCAGAGTGCGAGGATGCCAGAGTCCTTCTCAGAAATGATGAACTGGGGTCAAGGCTACAAATTGCCCAATCACGCAATTGTTGCACGACAACAAGCATGTGCCTCTGCAAATAAACACGGTGCACAGGGGTACGGGTATACGGTCCCCATGAGGGATATCCACCTCAAGCTCAGTGGGAGGGCAGCTCAACCTCAAAAACCTTCAGAAACCCACCTCCTGTGTTGCTGGAGCCTTCGGAGTCCGCAGGAGCTCAGGGTCAGCAAACTGGTCAGATGCATTACGATGCCTGCGTTTGCAGGGGAGTGACTCCTTCACCCCAAGGGAGATTCTTCTTTTGTCTTGGAGGTCCACATGGTCCGGCACGGAGCCTGTATGGATCAAGGACAGTGGCGAGACTGGGAACGACAAGGGAAGACGAAGTCGAGCCCAAGGGAGGTCCAGAGAAGTCCAACGTGTCCAGACGGTCGAAGTGTAGTGGTATCTTCTTGCAGAATCTTGTCCACGTAAAATCTAACGTCCTGTAGCCAGGTAACCCATTTTATACCCACGGGAAAGGGTTGGACAGATTCTAGGGACCCTCCTAGGGGAGGGACAGGACAGAGGGGTGGCTACACTGATGTCCTTTGTCCAGTTTCACGCCAGAGCAGGAGCAAATGGTTCTCAGAACTGGTTTGAGCTGGACTATGCACAGGTCCACCAAATGTGCCCCTCGTGCAGACTTTCTGGCACTGAGACAGTGCATCCACCCAGCCCTAATACACTAAATCCTATCTGGGAGGTGGTCACACCTCCCTGTGACAGGATACCTATTGTGCTGCCTTCCCCTGCTCGAGCTTGGCTCAGCAGCAGGAGGGCAGACTCGTGTATGTGGCTGGCAGCATCCATTTTGTGCTGTAAGGCTCGAGAAAGTTTGTACCGGTAGCCTTAGGTACCCCCAGAACCTCGGTTCTGAGGGGAGGAATCATACCTCCCACACCGGAGGTATGATTCCAAGGGTTTTGACACCAAACACGACATACTTCGTTGCAGTCGTTTGAGATAGCATGCACCTCTACCTATATGTCTGGCAGTATCACTTACAGCCCAGGAGAATGGTCTCTGAAGACTGCAGAGGGGCCCTGCTCATGCAGGAGCACCCTCTCACGTAAAACCCTGCATCCTGCCTTCAGGATTGTTAAGGCCTGCTATAGGGGTGACTTATAACGTTTTAAGTGTAGCGATATACATAGATATAGTGAACCTATATCTTTCGTAAGTGGTGCAAGCACCAGCGTACACAGGCCGCAGTAGCAGACCTAAGGTTCCATTTTGCATGGCCTCTCAGGGGTGGCATAATGCATGCTTCAGCCCATGGGAGGCCTCTGGGGTACCTATGCCCTGGGTACATGGGTACCATATACTAAGGACCAATGTTCCCCGTAAGGTGCCCGCGCACCACTGTTCCCCAGAGCGTGCAGTGCTGCGTGTGGAGCACACACACACAGCAAATCCCGGGTGAGCAATCGCACCGCCGCTTTTAAAATGCGAGCGGTGCAAATGTTTTTAATTTTCTGGCTGCGTGAAGCCTGTGCAAGCAGTGGCTCCTGCACTTGCTGCATTTCTTTCATAAGGGAGCGCGGCCAGGGGCAGTATGTGGGCCTTTGTGAAAATATTTGTTAATTGCGGCACCGTCATGCACTGCAATAAACATAAATATGTTCACAATGGCCCACAATCGGTCCCCAGCCGCGCTCCTTTATGAAAAGAAATGCAGCAAGTCCAAAAGCGCAACACGTCGTTCTTTTGGACTGGATTCATGTCTTTTCTTAATGGAGCACGACTGCAGGCTGATTGTGAGCCGTTGTGAAAATATTTATGTTAATTGCAGCGCATGACGGTGCCGCAATTAACAGGAATACTTTCACAAATGCCCACGATCAGCCCGCAAACCACGCTCTATTAAGAAAAGAAATGCATCAAGACCAAAAGCACGACCTGTAAAGCACATGTCGTGCTTTTGGGCTTGATGCATGCCTTTTTTCAATGGAGCACAGCTGAGCTGATTTTTTTTTTTCCTATGTATTCATTCATTGAGCAAGGAAGCACTTTATAACATGACCAACTCCCACCTTAAGGTAAAGGACAAGGATCATTCTATACTTGCTCACTATGCCGTATTTTGACACGTTACATCTATGACAACCAATCACACTGCAAGGTCAGCGGCCTCGAAATGCTGACTGTTCTAATGCCAATCTTGAAATTTGAGTTGGTTGCCGGTCAAACATTGCATAGAGATTATTGTTTATAACTGTACAACCTGATGAAGAGGCTGGTTTTGATGGTGAAAGCAAGGTCCAGTCACCAATAAACAGAGAAATGAAAGGTTTTGTTTTTTTAACTCAATAGCGCAGCAAGCACAGAAGTCAAAGCTTTTGAAACGCAAAACCACCATAGCAGAAAGGCTGAAACAAAGTTAATACCACGGATCTATACTTTTAGCTCCTACCATACAGGAAATGTTTTCTGCCAGCATTTTCTTCAACATTGGGAAGGATTACTTCTGTCTGCCAATTAATGTCAAACTATGTGAGGCTGGTGAAGAATGTTTTGACCGAGGCCATTACTACGGAAAACAAACACTGGGAAAAAAAATACGCCCAATTTAAAGGGTTAACAAGAGGACAGCATGTATGCTTGTATTTTGTATATGTTAGCTTGGCTTTGTCAATCAATCAATCAATAACAAGCTTTAATCGGATCATACAAAATGTCCATAAAAGCATACTATAAAATATAATAAAAATTCATTTATAACCAGAAAGAAGCAGCATTATTACATATTTAAAATACACGTAATCATCATACAATTATACATATCATAACGAAAATACACTTTATATTGTTTCATAGTTCAAAATTTCTAAGTGAACGAGTTCATTCCTTTGTTTAATTGCCGACATTATATAGCAGTTTACTGCATTACAGGCAAATACATTTTCCAAATTTCGTAAACAGTTAAAAGCGGCTTTATAGGAATACAGAGAATTTTCTTTAAAAATTGGACGTAAAAATTGTTTTCTAATTTCTATATAAAATTTACAAAAAAGTAAAAAGTGAAGGGTTCTTTGTTTGGACCTACCATCACATGGACAATTTAGGAGATTGGCACCCCACTTAGCCCTTTTTGGAAAGGCAAACAAATAATGTAATGTGTTCATCCGTAGTCTGGTTAGGTAGAATCTATGCTGAACATTTGTTATAGAAACGAGGTATGGCTGTATACCCTTTACAATTGGCCCCTCAAGATAGGAGACAATGGGTATCTTAGTACTTAAAACCACGTCTCTGGACGCAATCTTAGTGTTCAAGAGGCTCCTTTTTAATTCGACCCTACTGATTTTTTGAATATCTTCGGGTTGATTCCAATTCAATACCAAGTTGCATTCTTCTAGAAGGCTACTAATATAACTTAACCAGGGTATTTTCTTACATCGATCTTGGGATAGACAGTCTAATATAATATCCCTCGTAAAGTGAGTTTCTTCCCTACTCCAGACACGGTGCCACAACTTTAGAGTAGCCAAACTAATCAGATCATAAATATATGATGTCCCAGTTTCTGTATGCAAAATAATCGAAGGGGTGGAGGCAGGTACGGCTAACAAATGTCTTAGAAATTTGTTTTCAAGGGTGTGTATCGGTGTCGTATCTGCCTGACCCCATAAGGCTCCCCCATAGCAACTCCCTGTAATACATTTTGCTTCATATAACTTCAGGATCTCCTGTACAGGTTTATTGCCAATTTTATGGGAGAATCTGAAAATAGCCTCAACTAATTTCACAAATTTCATCTTGCATAAAGTTATATGTGTGTCCCAAGTGCCCTTACTGTTAAAAAGGATACCTAAATAAGAGAAGGTAGATGTTCTCTCAATCTGTATCCTGTTAATATAGTGAGTTTTAATTTTAATATTCTTTTTACCACAGGACATGACCAAAGTCTTGCTCAGATTGATTTTTAAGGATTTTTCTGTCATAAAACTAGTAAAATTGTCCATTAAAATTTGTAGGCCATTCGCTGTCCTTGAAATTAGGACTGCATTGTCGGCGTACAACAAAAGGGGCGTAGGCCGATTACCAATCTTGGGGACGTCTGACCCCAAGTTCTGTAATAAAACATCAACACCATTTATATAGAGTGAAAACAAAAGAGGCGTGAGGGTATAGCCCTGTCTAATCCCACGTGTAATGTTAAAGTGCTTTGTGCATTCTCTGTGTATTCCGTAACGTATCTTGGTGGAAAAACGAGCATAGATTTGAGATAAGAAACCAATAATATCCTCGGGGGCACCCATCCCTCCCAGCGTCTCCCATAGCTGTGAATGATTTACCAAGTCAAAAGCACTTGACAAATCAACAAAGCAGAGGTGAAGGCAGCCCTCCCTTGCGGATGTATATTTTCCTATTAGTTCTAAATTCAAACTTTGTTCAATTGTTCCAACACCTCGTCTAAAGCCATACTGAGCTACAGATAGGATCTTTTTTGCTTCTACCCATTGTTCCAGCCTGGCCAACAACATTCTGGCCATAACTTTAGATGTTGAATCGAGCAAAGATATAGGGCAATAACAACTAGCACTACTCCTATTTCCTTTTTTGAAGATGGGGACTATCAAACATTCCGCCCAGGTAGCAGGTATTACCCCGCCAATTGTGGCATTAAAAAATTATGCAAAACGGGTAACCAAAAATCCATATTACATTTAAATATGTCTATTGGCACCCCGTCGGGGCCAGCTGCTTTACCACTAGCGCTATTCTTGAGGGCTGTTCTTATTTCCTCTTTACTTATGCTTTCTATTTTGGTGTTTTTTAAAATTATGGCAGTTTTATCCTCATTATTTGTAATGTCCTGATGTGTTTCATTAAAAATTGCTTCAAAATGGGTCAACCAATCTGCTGGAGTGACTACCGTATCAATTCTTACTGATTGGACATCTTTAAAAAAAGGTTGGTCCAAAGTTTTCCAAAAAAAAATCTAATTTTTAGTCCCCGCAGCTTTAATTAGGTTCTCCCAGGCATTTTCCCTGATCTCCAATTTTCTTTCAGTCAGGGCATCTTTATATGATTTTCGAAGGGAGTTAATCTCATCCCTATTACGCGGAACAATTTTTAGGGCAGACTTTAAATCTCTATTTAATCTGGAACATTGGTTATCAAACCATCTAGGGAAATGCAATACATTAGTCTTAGATTTCCTTCGTAAATTCTCAGAAATTACATTAGAAATATTTTGGAAGGCCATGACTATATCGGTACTGTTTGAGGATTCATCAAGGCAGGTTATAATATGATGATTAACTTTTGGCAAGATCCTATTTATAAAAACTTCTGGATCAACACCTGCCCATTTAATTGAAATCCAATTTTCCCCCTGCTTTTTTATATCCACGGCATGAGTGCTTGATACAGATTTTTTGAAAGAGGGAGAGTTTAGGGTTAATAACAGGGGGTGATGATCACTCAGTAAACTTGGAGAAACTGTACATTCGAATATCAAAAACCTGACCTGAGATTTATTGAAGTTATAAAGTGATCAATACATGAGGATGATCTTGCTCCTTCATAAGTATAAATAGAACGCCTAGCCTCACATCCACTCCCCTTTTTGTCTTTCTCTGTCATTTCTAGATTGTGCTTAAACATGACAAGATTTATACTTTCCCCATAATTATTATGTGGAAAGTGTGCAAAGGCACTACCTAGTTCCTCTTCATAACCGCATTGAATACCCGATATAAGATTACAGGGTTCAATATTAAAATCCCCTGCCCAAATTAAAGAGCAATCCGGGCCTGTGCTCTTCATAAAGTCCATCAATTCTTAGTCAAAGGATGAGATAACCTCATGTCTCGAAGCATTAAAAATATTATGATAAAAATGTATCACTATTATGTCCTGTAGTCCTTTTGCCGAAAAAAATAAAAACTGGAAATTTGGTGCCTTAATATAGAACTTTTTAAGAGTCAGCCTAGAAGACAAGGATATTAACGCTGCTAGCCCCCCACTGGCCCTACCTGCCTTTGAGGGGATAGCATTTGTTAAAATAGTTTTAAATCCGTTCACGAAAAAATTATCTATAAGCCAAGTCTCCTGTATTAAGACCACATCACATTGTTGGATTCTTTTGAGCCAGTTTACATCCTGCAATTTATTCCTTACCCCAGCAACATTCCAAGTCATTATCTGTAGGTGCTCCTGCTGTAGATCATTTGCAGGGTTCGACTCAGCTCTCGCGATGAGCCCTATACTGCCTCCAATATTACTCTCCTCGCTAGCAGTAATTCTCTGGTTCAAACTCCTCCTTACATGATGTAGAGTATCCAGCCGGGTGGCCATGTTACTCGCGGGTAATACAGGGGGCCAAACAGAACTACTTTCTGACAGGGACGGGCCACCACACTGTAGTCAATCACAGCCATCTAGGCCGGACAGAGGTGCAAATCTGTTAGCTAGGCTTAAATGGGGTGGTCTCTGTGTGGTTCCATATAATACTCTCTGGTGAATTATTTCAGAAGGAGTTGACCACCCTTTCCAAGTTAAATGACGGGGTCTATAAAAGAACCCTAATGGCAGAAGGGAGATTTTACTGGAATGATACTCTAAGTTAGTATTCCCTATATATTCTAACAAAAATCTCACAACCTGATCGTTATTAAAATTTGCAACCACACAGTCCCCTCTCCCAATCTTCCTAGTATATCCTATCCAAGCGGAACGTCTAGCCATAATCATCTGATTACAGATGTCCCAATCCCGAACCGCCACATTCTTCAGTTGGGTTGTAAGCCAATGCATAGTTTTGGCCATCAGCTGATCAGTGGTTTCATTCTGACCGTCCTGTAAAGTTGGAACATTTCGCAGCACCACTGCCAAGGGGGCGGCAGCTGGAGGAAGATGTAAAGCCTGAGAACAATTTAAGGCAAAGCTATCCTCCACTCCCTTATGCATCCGTGGAAATTCTTGGCTTTGAAGTCCCGCTAATGAACTCCGGATTTTATCGCCCGCAGTCCCTGCCGATGTTCTGCTTTCCTCCCCTCCCTGGATACACAGATCGGCTTGAGAGAGACCGCTGGAAATAATCCCTGACGCACCCTCTTTGTCTCCCGCGTATGTTGCAGCAATAACATGAGTACCAACAACATCCCCATGCCTCCCTAATACCGTTGGCATTGATGGTTTTTGCCTATATACTAAAGGTTTGGGGGGCAGGGGATTCCCAGCTACCACATCACTCAACTCTTTAGATGTGTTAGACATTAGCTTGTTACTAGGGACTAAGGAACCCTCTAGGTTACAAATATTCTTCATAACTTTCAATTCAAAATTAGTTAGCCTTTCTTCAATTTTTGAAAGCCTGTGGATAATAGGGGACAAAGATGACACAATTAAATTATCCAATTTAGTCCACATTGCATCGTTAGCTTTAACGGAGGAATCACTAGAAAAATCCAAAATCACATCACCCGGCATACATGTCTGCCTGTCCACCATTTTTGGAGATGACAATAATGTAGTTCCTCCGATTTTGTCAATACATGTTCGGACTCCTTGTTATAACAAAATTGACAAGACCCCAATGGTTGGCTTTTACCAAACACAGCAAATAATGTCAGAGCTATGGGAAGAAAAGTATATATGGAAAAAACATTTGCTGTTAATGAGAGGCCGTGTTTGATTTTGTTTTTTTACTTTACATTCATATATTAATCACTCAAGTTTATTATTCTTATCTCTACGATGCACATGCTTTGTCCAGATTTGGCAATTTTCTGTTGTATTTTTATCTATTTGTATGTATGTATGTATTTATGTATGTATGTATTTTTTTTTTATATATCTGACATTTTGCATTACCATTACAAAAACAATGTATATGTTCTTGCAACACGGAGCATCAAAACTATATAAACATAGCAAGTATAGTCTGATTCATCATATATTATCTTCCAAACTAGTCCTATTCTAAAAACGCTCCAGCGGCATACATGTTCCTTTATCCCATTCCAGCCCCCATGTTATCCATAATGATAAATTTCCGGGGCCGGCCAGTGTCTGGGTAACCTCACCCCCAACGAAGCACGGTTTTACTACTCATAGGTGTCAAGAGACTGTGTCATGTTTGACTCATTTAGCCACTTGTCAGTATAGCTTTTTACGCACCATCACTTTGCACATTTGACCTTTAAACTGCAGCTCGAAAAGTGAAACTGCGAGTCCCAATATGCAACATGATGTAGGTTAGAAAATCAGAACTAAAAGAGGTGTCACACATGATCAAGGGCTGTACGGAAGCCAAACTTTAAATAACAGACACCCTTTCAAACTAAAAGAGGCAGGAACAATAAATAAGCTCAGGGGTCACCAGGATTTGACAGAGTGGAGAAGAGGGAGAGAGAAAGAAAGAGAAAATTTAAGTAAGAAGAAGGGGGGACAAAAGGCAGAAGGTCAGAAGAGAGGGTTTAGATGAGGAGTGAGAGAAGAGACATAGGGTTGTGGGAGAGCTGAGAGAATGGGACGAGGTTGAACAGTTAGCGGGTAAGAGATAGACATCAGAGAAGAGTTAGAAGAGAGAAAGTTGATACAACTGGAGCAGTGATGCAAGAGACAGTGAGAGATAGGAGGGAGGGAAGGGTGTGGAGAGAACAAATAAAAACAAAAGATAGGATTAAACAATGGAAATGGGTAGACAAATGAAGGAGGGGCAGGTGAAGAGAGAGAAAGGGAAGAGCTGTTCAAGCGGAGGCAAGAATATGAGTGTGGGCATGCGGAGGAGAGAGATACAAAAAGATGCAGAAAAGGAATGAGGGGCAAGGAGGGGGAGACAATAAGAAGGAGAGACTGGTAAGAAATATGACAGACTCCCAGGTTCAACTTACGAATACTCTGTGGCTCACAGGATCTGTTCTGATATGCCACTATCCATATCACCTGCATTTAATGATTTCAGGCTGTTGTAGACTATCGCCTTTTACAATAGGATATAATTCACTGACCTAGAATAGAAGTAAGGCTCCCTGTTTTCCGTTTTTACTGATTTTTTACAGATAAATACAGACAGAAAAACATTTATTTTCTTTTTTTTTAACATATTTTTATTATATTTCCAATAAAACCAACATATGCAGCTTCGATAATACAGCAGCTCATCCGGCATATTATATTGCATGCTGTTCATTTCCAAACTCACCCCCCTCCCACCGGCGCGCCTTAAAGTATATACAGTATAATCAATTACAGAGTTCCCGGAGCAGCTTAACAACATTGTTTATCAGGGGCAGTACTGTACTAGAGGTTGCGATATCATACACAATAACTATCGCAATTAGCCCATAGCAAGTTGGTCAATCTATGCAGTCATGTGGTCTGGGGTTCCCCGTCCCTCTTCAAGCAAGTCCCCCTCCGAATCTGTGTCCGGTGTCTGAAGTGCTGCCACCAAGGCCTCCCATGCCCTTGCTGTTTCATACGCTTTGTTGTTATTCATACGTGAGGCTTGTTGCAATCTAAGTATTCCCTCGCTCCGCGCCCATTTGAGCAATTCTGCCCGCCATCTCTCCACCTTAGGACCCTGGCGTGACTTCCAATGCATAGTAAGCTCCCGTTTAGCCAATACCAGCCCCAAGTTTAAGAATTTGCTAGTCAATTTCGTTCTGGCAGTGTGCGGAAACCAATGAAGTAGGCAAGTACCCGGCTCTAGTTCTACCGTCCTATCAGTAATAGTATTCATGATGTCCAACATCTCCTCCCAAAAGGTTCCCAACTTCCTGCATCTCCACATCATATGCAGGAAGTCCGCTCCCTCTAGAGCACAACGCGGGCACTGAGCCGCCGCCGCCTCGAAATACTGATTAAGGTTCGCGGGTGTTAAATACGCTCTGTGCAGAACATAAAACTGTATCAATTGAAACCGGGCGTTTCTCGTACATTTCCATGCTCTCTTAACCAGATGAGCCCATGTCTTCTCAGGGATTTCCCTGCCAAGATCCGCTTCCCATTTCCCCTGCAGTGCCCGCAATGGTTCTAAATTTTCCGGTATAAACACGTTATAGCCTTGAATGTCCCCGTGGCCATTACTATATATTGGCACGCCATTGAGGTTCGTGGCTCTGACAAATCCTCTGTAGGAGAGCAGGATCTGCACTTATGTTGCCCCCACTTTTTTTCTGATGTATACACTGGTTTCTGGCTATAGTCAGGCTGGGTCCCTGCTAATCAGGGCCCCAGTCTCTCTGTTCTCTCTAAACGACTTGGTGTGCATATTACATGCACTAGTTGGATACTGTGGTACCTTATGAGCCCCTAGTATATGGTACCTTAGGTACCTAGGGCATAGGCACTTCACAGGCCTACCAGGGGCTGAAGCATGCATTATGCCACCCCTGGGAAGCAGACTCAATCTGACACCACAGGCCTGCTACTGCAGCCTGTGTGAGGTAGTGTTAGCACTCCTCACTGAGGTATAGGTTCCTACCTATCTCACCATACACACACCCCTATGGCAGGGCCTATCAATCCTGAGGGCAGGGTGCTTGGTTTACTATGTGAGGGGGTGCCTCTGCCTGAGCAGGACTCTTCTGCAGCTGGCAGAGTCTATTCTCTGTGGCTGTTTGTGGATGTGGTTAAACCATATACTCTTAAGTGCATCATAACCTAGCGGTAAATACTAACTTTGGAATGACTGCATCAAAACATGTTGTGTTTGGTGTCAAACAACTTGGAATCATACCCCCACACCAGTAACCGGTGTGGGAGTATGATCCCACCCTTCTAGAGGGGATGACATGTACCCACTGTACTAAATGACAGAAATCTGAAAGATCCCTGGCATCACAAAATGGATGCTGCCAGCACAGACACTGGGCTGCCCTCCTGCTGCTGACTGAAACTCGCAGTGGAGGAGGCCCAACAAAAGGCCTCCTGTCACAGGGAGGTGTCACCACCTTCCAGACAGGATTTAGTGAATTGGAGCTGGGTGGGTGCACTCCTAGAGTGCTTTGAAGTCCTGCACTGGGGGAGCAGTAGGCTCCTCTGTGCACATGCCAGCTCAAACCGGTTCAGGGGCTACCTGTCCCTGCTCTGGCGCGAAACTGGACAAAGGGAAATGGGTATAACCACCCCCTCCCCTGACCCTCCTTGAGGAGTGGTCATAGAGCTAGTTCCTCCCCTATCTTTACTATAAGATAGCAAGCATTGCCATTGCAAAGCAGATAGCCCTGGACGACGCTCTACAAAGAACAATCCTGGCCCTTCGATGTTCCACTACCTTTGGAAGACAGAAGAATCTCCCTTGGAGTCAAGGAGTGACTCCCCTGCTTGGCAGGCATCAAAAACCTTAATCAACAGTTGCAAACTTTCCCGCTCCCGCCGGAGTCCCTGCTGCCCCAGAAGTGGATTTCCTGACTTCTCGACGGCCATTGTGAGTCCCCAGCAAAGCTGTGGCGAGTGGACCCCACGAATGACGAGGAACAGCAATACCTGGGGACCGTGCACTATTGTCGAGTGCAATCCCTTAACAATGTTCTATGAACTTGTGCTTTGGACCATTTGTGGCCCAAGCCTCCAGCAGGTCTTGAAGTAAAAATCAGCAGCCTACCCTGTCCCGAGTGACCGTGGGCTCCTGTGAAGCATTACCTGAGGAGGCGTCTTTGCAATTACTTGCCCGTTGGCTAGTGGGTCCCCCAAATACTTTCTCATCAACTAAAAGAGCTCCCCTGGTTGCTCCAGGCCCGCCCTCACTCAACCTCACTGGGTGAGTCCCTAAGATCTTGCTGGTCTGCACCATCGACTTTCTTCAGTCTACACAAGACTTGCAGTTGCCAAGGCTTGTTGGCTCCAATCCGGTTGCCAACAATGCCATCAGCTGCAGACGTTGTGGGACACTCCGAATCCAGCTGCTGGTCATTGTCGATCCTTCCTGGGCCTCATGAGCGAAGAGTCAAAACACCATTGACGACCTGAAATCACGCGACATCTGTCGTAATCCATCTTCCTGGCCACCGGTCACTGGCAAGTGACCCTGAACACTGTCCCTTCAATTTTCAGGTCTTCAGTATCTTGAATGCACCTTCGGATTCCACCGGACACTTCTTCAGTCAACGCAAGCAGCAAGTCTTCTTTGATCTCCATAGAAAACAGCGACGCGACCCGACACCAAAAGACACCTATGCACCCGGCTTCCCTAGGTGAGGTAACTCGTGCACTCCGGTGCCCTAGTGTGTGTTGGCCCTCGAAGTACTTACCTTGTAAGTGGCTTGCTTGTAGACTTCCTCGAAGTACCCTAGAACTTTAAAAATCAAACCGCGACTTGCTCCATTGTAATCAATAGGGAACCCGCAGCTGTGTTCACACAATGCACGCGTCTCCCGTTGGCCTGTTACTTACCTGCTAACACTGCAGTAGTGAAGCCCCAGCGATTCCCCAGGCCCTAGGCCTTGTCATTTTGCAAGTCGACATTGTTATACCATTTTTTTAGTATATGGTCTGGTACGCCCCTAGGGCTCCAGCCATATTTGTGCTTAATTTATTGTGAAACGTTGACATTTGAATGTGTACCTGGCTTCTAATCTCATAAAGAGATTAGTAGAGTGTGTCTAGTAATAAATACATATATATTTGATATATATACCTGTGTGGTGCCCTTTCATTTGGTAATTCAAGAGATTATAAGGTAAAACAAGCTGCTTTACATTCCTCTGAGACTTAGCCTGAAGGCTGCTCTCCACAGCTACCACTAGGATAGCTTTCTTTAAAAGGTTGTCTTAAACCTATCTACCATAAGAGTCGAATTGGACTGGTGCAAGGTGGCCACTATAACTAGTGACCAGCATATGTCAGGCCAACTTCTCACACCCTCCCTCCAATAACGTTGGATTGCGGCAATAAGCGCTGAATGCAACAAGTAGTCTCCTTGTGGAAGTTCATACCTAAGCTGTAAGTCCTGGAAGGACAACAAGGTCTCATTCTCGTATAAATCCCCCAGCACCTGTATCCCCAGGACGTACCAGTTTGCCTGCGCTGTCCAGTCCCCTCCATGAGGGAATGCAGTACACATCCCCAGCGGTATCTCCGGGGCATATGGACGAGCGAAACCGGCCCTATGCTGACTCCGGTTCCAGCACAGCCTCATCGTCCGTTCCTCAGTCGTGAGCAGCTCAAGTCGCATCTTCTGTTGTAGCACTATAAAAGATAAGATATACCGCGGGACCCAACGACCCTCGGGGCCATCCGGGCCCCGGAACTCCCTTGCTACCGCTTGTGTGAGCCACTGCAGCTGCGCCGCTAAATAATACCCCTCAAAATCTGGGACTGCCATGCCCCCTTCTGCTCTCGGCCTTATCATTGTAGCCATTGCTACTCGCCTCCTGCCTGTCCCCCACAAAAACCCGCAAGTCATGGAACGGAGCTGCCGGAACACAGAGCCCGGGACCCAGATCGGCAAAGTCCGAAAGTAGTATAGTAAACATGGTAACGCTACCATTTTCAGGAGCGCCACTCGCCCCGCTACTGATATTGGCAGTGCACTCCAGAAAGCCATACTGCTCCTAAGGCCGCGTATGGCCCGACCTAGGTTGCCCTCCAATAAATCATCAGGGGTGTGATAAATATTGGTGCCGAGATAAGGCAGACATCTAGGTTCCCAACGAACCCCCAGCAGCTGGGGAGGATCCTTCGTAGTCGGGGCCACTGGAAATAAGCAAGTCTTTGCCCAATTCACCTTCAATCCCGAATAACTTCCAAATACACGAAGCAAGTGTCTCGCGCCATCAAAGTCCGCCGTCGTGTTCCTTAGGAACATCAATAAATCATCTGCGTACAAAGAAATAAATTGTACATCTCCCCGCAAATACAAACCTGCATATTAGTTCCCCAATCGGGCATGGGATGCCAGAGGCTCAATGGCCAGGCCAAACAATAATGGGGAGAGCGGGCATCCCTGTCGCGTGCCCCGCCCAATCGGGCAAACCGAGGAGATCGTCGCACCTGTGCGCACGCGCGCCTTCGCCGACCTGTATAGCAGCTCTGTCCATTCTACAAAGGATTTCCCGAGACCAAATACGTGGGGGACTCGGGGCAAGTACGGCCATTCTAAACTGTCAAACGCCTTCTCAATATCTACCGAGAGAACCACCACGTCTGGTGTTTCAATGTGACGTTCTACCAGGATTCACAACAGTCGCCGCACATTGGTTGCAGTGGTTCTCTTTGGTATAAAACCCGCCTGGTCGCTATGAACGTGGTCTGTCATATGGGGGAGTAACCGGGACGCAAGGATCCTACTTAAAATCTTATAGTCCGTTGTCAACATTGATAACGGGCGATATGCCGACAGTGACTTCGAGTCTTTCCCCGACTTTAACAGCGGAATGATAATAGTCTCTCGGGCCGAGCTCGGCAATCTCCCTAAGACCTTGGCTTTGCGATAAACCGCCCGAAGCTTAGGGGTCAACATGACCACGAATGCCGAATAAAATTCAATTGGCAATCCGTCTAACCCTGGGTTTTTTTTGCGTGCCATTTGCACTGCGTATTTCTCCCTCCGTGATTTCCTGCCCCAACTGCTCCCCCTGGTCTTCCTCAAGACGTGGCAGTCATACCTCAGCTAAAAACTCATTCACCCCCTCAGTCGCGCCCTGCAGCTTACTCTCATAGAGTGCCGTATAATATGTTAGGAACATTTCGTTAATCCCTCGCTGGGTGTACTCCGGCTCCCCTGACGAGGTAGTTAAAGCTAAAATAGGTGTACCCCACGGAGCCGGATTCGCTAGCCATGCCAGGAGGGAGCCTGTCTTATCTCTCTCCGCATGCGCACGGACTAAGTATTCCTTATGGTCAAAGCAGCGTAATCGCTCTACTTGCGCCGCTACCTCCTCCCTTGCTGCCAAAACCTCATCACGCAATCCAGGATTCCCCGGGCAAGCTACCTCTGCCCGTCGCAGCCACTGTTCCCCCTTTTCTATATCTTGCATCAGCGTTTTCCGCATACCTGTCCTTTTAGCGATGCATAAGCCCCGTAGCACTACTTTAAATGCGTCTCATTCCAGGCCTAGGGTCGAAGCTGTCCCCCGATTCTCATGAAAGTAACACTCTATTCCTTCGCCTATTTTGGCTCGGAACACTGAGTCCTCCAAGGCTTCCGGGCACAACCGCCAGGTGGGGATAAGAGGCCGCTCACGGGACCATCGTACCGTCAGTAGCAGCGGGTTATGGTCCGATATCGTCTTCCCCAGATACTTACTACAACGCACCAAGGCATGCACATCCGGAGAACACAACACTGCGTCCAGCCGCACATACAAGTCATGTAGGGGAGAATAATAGGAGTAGTCACGCTCTCCTAAATGTTGGGCTCGCCATGTGTCTATTAATCCCCACTCAGCCTGCCAATCCCTCCTAATTTTCAAAAGCTGGTGGGCAGGCGCCTGAGACAATGGCGGGTGGGACCTGTCCAGCTCAGCATCCAAAATGGAGTTAAAATCACCCCCTAATAACACTGATCCTGTCAAAAAAAGTGCTAGTTTCCCTGTTAATGAAGCGGAAAAGGATTTCTGTTCCACATTAGGGGCATACACACTGCACAGTGTCACATCCCTCCCATCCAGTCTACCCATGACAGCCACATATCTGCCGTCTGGGTCCACTAAATGCCGGGTCGGTTGAAAAGGAACACCCACCCTCACCCAGATCAGGGTTCCCCTGGCATAGGTGGAGTACGTTGTGCAGAAAAGCTGCCCTCTCCAACGGCGCTGTAACGCCCGGCTTTCACCTTTGTCTATATGGGTTTCCTGGAGAAAAGCTATCTGCACCCCTCTACGTACAAGGTAAGCATGGATCTTGTGGCGTCTCATCATCGTATGCATCCCCCATACATTCTAAGTTATACATTTCAGCTCAGGTACGGACCCCATTATACAGTTTGCTCTCATATCGTAACTTCCCTCCACAGATTGGCGCACCAGTAGTACGAACTTCCCCCAACAACCCCCCAACTAACCCCCCAACCCTCCCAACACCCCTCCCCAGAACAGGCTCCAAACAGCTAGTACCCATCCAAACAGCCCACTAGAAGTCCCTCTGGTAACTACCAGAGATTCGCTCTAATAGCGAAACAAGGGGGGAAGTCCAACACCAAAAGGACCTGGCCCGCTACTTCATCGCACCCCTTCGCCAGCCCCCATGATAAAAGAAACTCCACCCCCCAGAAAGGACCCCCCCCCACCAACAAGCGAGGACCCACGTGTCTTGAGCAATCCGTCAGGCCCCACAACCCAGTTAGCGCTCTCCCATGTCTCCCCTTAAACAACCGCCATCCGCGCCACCCAGCCCCTCTTACTAGTGATAACCTCAGTTCAAGCGTCCACAATCTCATCCTTCGTTCTCGGAGTAATGTGCGGTAGAGTGACACTCCCCACATCAGTTCCATCTGAGTCGGATCCCTCCGAGCCCTTTTCCGAGTCTGTCAGCCTCAGCATCGCCGCGCCGCTCGCCTGGGATACCTCCGTCACTGCCTGCCGCACCGCCAGTCTCTCCTGCTCTGTTTGAGTAGTGGTGGGCCTCTGCACTTCGGTGCGTCGTCTCCTGGAGCACCGCTCGCGGCGCGGTCGAGGTAAATCCACCCTCTGTCCGCCAGTGCGTCCTGCTGCACCCCTTCCCGCCCGGTAAGATTCCAGCCAACTCTATGCTTCGTCGGGGTCATTATGAAATATTGTGTTGCCATCCAACGATATTCGTAGCCTTGCCGGGAACATCAGAGAGTATTGGATGCCTTCGTCCCGGGGGGGCCTTCTTGACCGCCAGGAATGAAGCTCGATGGCGCTGCACCTCAAGAGTGTAATCCGGAAATAGTGTCACATTGCTATTGTCCACCTAATATGGGCCAGACATACGTGCTTTGTGCAGCAAGAGGTCTCTGTCTGTATAATGGAGCAATCGGGCCACCACCGGCCTGGGTGGCCTCCCAGGCACTAGCGGGCAGGCAGGAACCCTGTGTGCGCGCGCTCCAAAGTGTAGAACGGAGTCAGACCTTCCGGGGTCACCTCGGTACGTAACCATTTTTCCAGGTGGTCAATCATACTGTCCCCTTCAATCCCCTCCGGCAGACCCACCACTCGTACGTTATTCCGTCTATTGCGTCCTTCGGCATCCTCAGCTCACTTCTCAAGTACTTGGACCCTACGCGGCACATCACTCATTTGAACATCTAGTACTTTCTGCGACGGCTCCAGGACCTCCAATGTCATCTCCGCTTGTTTCACCCGGTCTACCAGCTTTGCATGGTCAGCTCGCAGGAGACCCAGCCCCAATGACACCTGAGCAATGTCCTGCTGAAGTGCGTCCTTCGTGTCAGTTATCGCTCGGAGAATCTGATCCACCTGTTGCTGCATCATCCCCTCAGGTGGTGAATCGGCTAACCCCCGTGCTCTCTGCTCCGCCAGGTCGTTGTCCGGCTCCGGGTGCGCCCCTCCCTGTCTGCCTCGCGGCTTTCCCATGGCAGTATAGCTGTCAAGTCCTTAGGCCCCCCAGTCCGCTCCACCGACAATGCAGAGATGCAGGTCCCCTCTGACGATCAGGCCGTGGGTCCAGCGACGTGTCAGTCCCTTCCAATCACCGCACTCCTGCAGCGGGCACGTACAACAACAGCAGACTTGTGCGCAGTGCCAGACTAGAACTTAACAGCACTGTCTCCGTACACTACTACAATAAAGGCATTGGTCATAGGGCACAATCCACCAAGCAGCTTGCCATAAACAGATCGCCCAGCTCGACTCACCCAACGAACAATTTGGCCCTTGAGAGTTGCACCATCACGGAAGGATACTGTGAAATGTCCCTGTTGTGCCGTCCGCCAACCAGCAGTGTTCAATCTCCCCCCTTTGCCTGTGTCTTGGTTAGGGCAATCCTTATGCGTGAATTATTGTGGGAGCAGCAATGGAGGAACACCCAAGACCTATCAGCAGGGCACGCAAAGGGAAGACCCCGCTCCGCCTCCACAAACATTGGGGATGGTACAGCAATCCTTCAGGTCGCCGCCACAGTGATTCCGTTCCGTTTCACACCCTCACTGATATACAGGGGGCAGCATCAGCGACACGGAGGTGACCACTGCCACACGACCAGTACCAGGCCCGACAAGGCCCCAACACAGCCGGAGCGACCGAGTGCAGTATTACGGTCTTGGCTGCCAAAATGTGCAGCAATACTGTGAGGTTACCCATCCTCAGAGGCTATATCCGTGATGGGGCACCCCAACCGCACCTCATCCAATGTAACGACGGCCCCCCTGCTGGAAATGAGAGCCCGCAGTGCAAGGCGCCGTCGCCCCAGTCAAGCCCGTAACCGGGATCCTCCCACGGCGCCGCCAATCATCCAGCGCCAGTACGGGAGTAGGAGTGCTCCCTGTGCAGGTTACCTCGTCCGCCCCCAGTCCTCGGCCGCATACGTTCCTCGCTGCACCCGCTGTGAAGTAAGCCGGCCGGTTCAGCTGCTCCACTCGAATCCGCACCAGGGATGGCTGGCTCCGGGTCTCCGCCGCTACGGCCCTTCACGCCACCACCAGGTACCTTAAAAAGCGTCGATGGGCCGCTTTCGGAGTCTCCGCTGCAGGGGCTCAGCTCAGTCAAGGGCAGACACCAAGCCGTTTCGCACCAACTAGGGCCGTGGTCGACGCTGATCGCCTCCGTCGGCGCTAAGCAGCAGGCTGGCCGCCATCTTGCCCATACATCGCTCCTGCTTCCTCCTCTCCAGCATACGCCAACTTCAGTAGCGGGCAGCAGGATACTTGTCTACACCACCACTGGTCCCCAACATCAGGGGGGTCCCCTCTCCAGGGTCGCCGGTATCCCGTCCGGCGTACGAGCAGGATAATCAACAGGGCCGGCGCTGAGCTCTCAGCTCACGCGACCGTCCTCATCGGTGTCCAGGCCATGCCCCCCCCCCAAACATTTATTTTCTTGTTGGTATTTATTTTTAAATGTGGATAAAAATGGAAATTGGGTGCTTTTTAAGTGATTCTAAATACACGTTACAATGACTGCCAGGCCACTAACAGTGTGGATTGATAGGTAAGGGGGTTAAAAAAGAAAGGAATTTTAGTAAAGAGGCTTAAACAGCAGTAGATATGCACAAGGCTGCTACTGAAATGTGAGTATTTTCATATAAATGCATTGATTTATCTTCTGTGGGTATTTATATTACTGAAACCGGACAGGCATTCAAGCATGACTGCATATTTATTGGTTAAATAAATGGGGAAAAATACCAGTTTCAGCTTTATTTTTTTCACAAAACCTATAATAAATATGGATAAATGCAAATAAAAATGACAAAAAGTACATATGGATAAATACAGACGGAAATGTCAAAAAAATAAATACCATGAAACCGGGAGCCCTAGATATAATTCACTGACCTATAAAGTGGCACACATAAGCCTTGAAATGTCACACACAAACACATTTCACACATGGGAGTGTCGCACAAAGGACAATTAAAAACTATGCAGCTAAGCTGGTGTGATCTTAACTGCGCGTGTCTGCATATGTGCACAGAACTTTAATCAAGTACTACCTTGGAAAGACTTGTTTAATGTTTAATATCATGGTTACACATTTGTTTAACAGTACGATCAGGTTACAAGGGCACTAGTGCCCTTCCATTTCTGGTGCTTTGCAGCAGTTTAAAGATCTTAGAGTTTCTTGTTACTCAAATGGGTGTAGTTTCTGATATTTATAGGTTTCCCTCATCTTCATGCCTTGATTTTGCTTGCGAGAAAGTGTCACTCATAGTCATTGAAATGTCACTCATAATTACACTGGCTTGAATAATTTCAGAATTTATGGCCGATAGACCTCCCCAGAACTCCGTCATGGCCCGTGGCCTTCCCCTTCCTCAAAAATTATGCTTAGCACATCCTGCTGAAATCAAATGAGCACAGGGCAGATATTTTGATGTTGAGGACGGTATAAAAATGAGCAAAATCACTTAAATCTGGAATGTTTACATTTTATCTGTACATACTACAAAGAACAAATGTAAATAGAAAGCAGTTTTAAGTGTTCTGGAGGTGATCTATGAGTGACTAACACTTAAAGTAAACATATACAGAAATGGCACGTTACAAATGAATAAATTCAATTTTGTTTTCAGTCTCGTTTAGTATCAGGTCCAGGCCTTTGCAGACTTTTTGAATAACAACTAATGGACAATTTGTCTCTGGAAAAGGTATCAACCCTGGGGTGAGATACCTGACTGCTGCTTTCCACCAGTGCCTGAGAGCAGCCTTGTTTTCATCTTGAGCTGCGACGTGTTTTGGTGCTTCAGCCAGGGAGGAAGGAAAAAGTCTATAGCTGCAATTTAAAGATGTGTCAGAGCGCATGGAGAACACCAGGCAGTTCTCCTCAGGAGTTTCTCGCTCTGGCCCACAGCAGTTTTTGCTTCTTACGGGGCTCCTCGCATGCTGTTTAATGGGGGCCCAGCGACCCGCCCGAGTAGTAGCATTGCCTTCTAAGGTAAGGCTTGCAAAATAAAAACATCCTGCATAGTCTCAGTCACTGATGCTGACAACACTGTGAAGTCCGGCAAGCACACACAAAATACATTGCCACTGAGGCCCCAAGTGGACTATAGGATACCAATCCCACACTCTCTCTGTGCCTGCAGCCAGCACCGCAATAAGAAAAACATTGTTAAAATTGCCCACCACTTAGTTCATAGATGTAGCTCAGTTCTTACTGTGGATCGCGTAATTCAGTAATTCTGTCAAAAGGCGGATGTATTCAGCTTAACGTTAACATTTGGTGCTAGAATACACACCAGGTAATTGACCAACTTGTGTTCTAAAGTTTACAGTGGCGATAGCAAGTCAGGTGTACTACCGTACCCTGTGTATGGCTTAAAGCTTTGAAGTTCCCCAATAGGCAGCCGGGAACTTCCAAAGAAAGATTATCACTTGCTTTCTTAAAATTAAATCAATTTGATTGCGACTGTTATACTTGGACTGACTGTGGCTGGTAAATATACCTACTGTGTTATTTCTGTAGCTCTTCTTCTTCCCCTCGACAGTGTGACTCTCCACTAGTGACAACTGGTAGTCTCACCGCTGTCTCCTGACTGCACAATGCAGCAGTGCACTCTCCCTTGCCCAGTGGAGTCGAGTCAGCTGTCCTGGGCTGCTTGGAAATAATTAACCGGCGTGGCCAATAATTTAGCGTCTGCGCCCCCTGACAGAGCAGGTGGCATGGACAGGTCTGAACATCATCACGCTTTACACGTCGTGCTTTTGGACTTGCTACATTTCTTTTATGTAACGCGTAAGTTAGGAATTTCTGCTTAGCCTAGTGTGCTGCCCAGCAGGTTTTTTTTTTGCTTCTTTCTGTCTCTGCATCCAGATATATATAATACAAACAAGTAACATTGCACCTACAGCAGTAAAATCTTATGATGGTACCACCATTGGAGTCTTGTGCTTTTCTAAACTCGAAGTGTACTTGCCTGTATAACCAATTCATGTCATGGTGTGTGTATCCAAATTGCAAACCTGCCTTGAGACCATTAACGTGGTGCTGTATGTGTGGAAATGCACTGTCTTTTCACTTTTTTTATCAAAAGTTTGGAGAGATATTTGATGCTACACCCACAAGCGCGGTCTGGTTCCTGGTACGCATAGCCATGGCTGCAGCGCACAGAGACCCTACACTGCCGCACACAGAGGAAAACATTTAGAGGGAGGATCACTGACAAAATATCGAGAAGGAGAATATCGAACTACCAAAATATAGAAGGAAATATATAAAATGCCAAAATATCGAATGCCTATCTCCAAACAGGTAAGTACTAAAATATAGAATCCAAAATATCGTTGTAAAAAATATAGTTAGTCAAAATATCGAATTTTTTAAATGTCTTAAAAGAAATGTAAAATTAATGAAATAATACATAAAGGGGCCGATTCCGATCCTGGATAAACCGGGTACGAACCGTCGGACGGAGCGTTTTCTCCGTCCGACTCGTACCCGGTAGAAATACCTTACAAACATGCAAGTACGATTCGTACGCAAACACCATTTGCGTACGATTCGTAAAAAACACCGACCGAACTAAAAATACCCACAATTCTGATCCGGGACAACGCGGATGTGACGTCCGAACGGAGACAGGCAGCGTTTCACGAACCAGCAAGTACGATTCGTGCCGACGTCACTCCGCACGGACAATATTTTACGGGAGCCAAAAACTGCCGGGAAATCAGGACGACGCGCACAAGGAGCACCTGTACGTGACGGACAGCCATGGACCCCAACCTACTTGTCATCCCGGCCCTCATTGCAGTCCACCTGGTGTACAGGAACCGCCGCAGACGCCGCAGAAGGTCAGAACAACACCCAGGGTCAAAGGGGGGGGGGCAGGGCCAGGAAACATAACCCCCACCCAAGTCCAAAATCAAACATGCCCTGTACATACATGACCCCCAGGGCCTGGTCACTTCGGGGGTGGGGGCGTCTCCACCAAGGCCTGCGTCCACCACAACGGAAATCAACATGGACGCGAACCGGCAACACAACAATTGGGGTACGCACCGTACCCACGCCTTAAGATCGTGGGTACGGGTCGTACCACGCCCACCCCTACGTCACCCCAACAATGGCGGTACGGCCCGTACCCACGTCCCAAAGGCATGGGTACGGGCCGTACCGCCATTCTTGGGGTGACGTAGGGGTGGGCGTGGTACGACCCGTACCCACGCCCTTAAGGCGTGGGTACGGTGCGTACCCCTACGGCACCCCAACAATGGTGGTACGGCCCGTACCCATGCCCCCAGAGCGTGGGTACGGCCCCTACCACACGTACCCCTACGTCACCGCCACAATGGCGGTACGGCCCGTATCCACGTCCCACAGGCATGGGTACGGCCCGTACCACCATTGCTGTGGTGATGTAGGGGTATGCTTGGTACGGCCCGTACCCACGTCCCACAGGCATGGGTACGGCCCGTACCACCATTGCAGTGGTGATGTAGGGGTATGCTTGGTACGGCCCGTACCCACGTCCCACAGGCATGGGTACGGCCCGTACCACCATTGCAGTGGTGATGTAGGGGTATGCTTGGTACGAGCCGTACCCACGTCCTAAAGGCATGGGTATGGTACGTCCCTTCGGCACCCCAACAATGGGGGTACGACCCGTACCCATGCCTCCAGGACGTGGGTACGGCTCGTACCAAGCATACCCCCACATCACCACTGCAATGGTGGTACGGGCCGTACCCATGCCTGTGGGACGTGGATACGGCTCGTACCACGCCAGTGGACAGACACATAGGGGTGTGTGGCCATCAGCCCCAGCAGTGCCCAGACATGGGAGGGGTGGGTGCAGAGTCCCCCCAGCAGTGCCCAGACATAGAAGGGGTGGGTGCCTATCACTCCCATCAGTGCCCAGACATAGGAGGGGTGGGTGCAGAGTCCCCCCAGCAGTGCCCAGACATAGGAGGGGTGGGTGCCTATCACTCCCAGCAGTGCCCAGACATAGGAGGGGTGGGTGCAGAGTCCCCCCAGCAGTGCCCAGACATAGCAGGGGTGGGTGCAGAGTCCTCTCAGCAGTGCCCAGACATAGGAGGGGTGGGTGCAGAGTCCTCCCAGCAGTGCCCAGACATAGGAGGGGTGTGTGCAGAGTCCTCCCAGCAGTGCCCAGACATAGGAGGGGTGGGTGCAGAGTCCTCCCAGCAGTGCCCAGACATAGGAGGGGTGGGTGCAGAGTCCTCCCAGCAGTGCCCAGACATAGACGGGGTGGGTGCAGAGTCCTCCCAGCAGTGCCCAGACATAGGAGGGGTGGGTGCAGAGTCCTCCCAGCAGTGCCCAGACATAGGAGGGGTGGGTGCCTATCACTCCCAGCAGTGCCCAGACATAGGAGGGGTGGGTGCAGAGTCCCCCCAGCAGTGCCCAGACATAGGAGGGGTGGGTGCAGAGTCCTCCCAGCAGTGCCCAGACATAGGAGGGGTGGGTGCAGAGTCCCCCCAGCAGTGCCCAATACATAGCAGGGGTGGGTGCAGAGTCCTCCCAGCAGTGCCCAGACATAGCAGGGGTGGGTGCAGAGTCCTCCCAGCAGTGCCCAGACATAGGAGGGGTGTGTGCAGAGTCCTCCCAGCAGTGCCCAGACATAGGAGGGGTGGGTGCAGAGTCCTCCCAGCAGTGCCCAGACATAGGAGGGGTGGGTGCAGAGTCCTCCCAGCAGTGCCCAGACATATGACACATGCATACCCACCCCTGGTGCTGGCAGCACAATACACACAATGAGAGCATGCAACAAGACTGTATACTCATGTGCCACCCTACTAAACTAAGAGACCCAAAGGGAACACACACAGTCACGCACATTCCAGGACTGATAGGAATGTACAGGTGCTGGGCCAACCAACAAGTTGGTGCCTCCCATGGAAGGAAAAGGGTGGAGTACCCACAGATACAATGCCCACAATTGTCAGTCAGGTGACCAAAGACCATGCAGAACATGTAACACATGTGTGCGAGGCTGGGAGTACACACATGCATAGGGCGTAAAAGGGAACATGTCCACATGAAGTCATGTCAATATACTCCATACACTAGTACAGTGACCACCAAGGATGCCACAAATTATGCAGGTGGAGACATTGCTGAGCAGGCATGGCCAAAGTCGAAGGGATCCGTCACACACTCAGGATATGTAGACACAGCTCAGCACAACAATTGGGAAACAGCCTGCAGGGAAGATGTCAGGGTCCACAGAGGAAGGAACACACCTTGGGCCAATATCACCATACAGTAAGAGCACACGTGACCAAAGATTATTTGCAGAGCCCTTGTGATGGCACACAGATACCAGGGTCCACCCCATGAGCAGCACACTACAACATTTCCCAGACACCTAACACATTATCACCACCCCAAATCATGGAGCAGCACCACCAACAGCAAGTCCAGGAAAGCATTAGTGTGCAAAAGAAAAACAAAATGCTTTATTCAGCATTCAAAATAAATTGTTTTAAATGTCCACTGTTTACAAGGCCCATGGGCCAGGCCATCAGCAAAGTCCTGGGGGGGTACACATCGGGACGTGTGTCCCCTAGCTTGCCTGCACAGTTCACATGTCCATTTCATCCACAGAAGGGGGGGCAGCATGTGGGGGGGAAGGAGCAGGGACAGGAGGGGCAAGGGTAGGTGTTGTGGGTGCAGGGACGGACGACTCCACCACAGGGGGTGGGGCAGCGCCAAAAGTGGATTCCAGCACGGCGCTACACACTACTGCCAGGTCGCCCAGCGTCTCCCCTGCACCCGAATGAACCACAGGCCCCAAGGAGGGGGGGGGGCGGAGGGATGGGTTGCAGCACTCCCAGGGGAGGGTGTGTACAGGGAGGGGGACTCAACTCCCCTGCCCAGGGACTCTCTCGACCGCTTGCCGGGTGGTGTCACAATGGGGCTGAGGGACAGACTGGCCATGAAGGATTCCTTGTCCGACTGTTGGGCAGGGGAGCTAAGGGGAGTGATTTTTGAGGAAGTGGGTCTTGAGGACTGCGGACTCCCACTGTGGCTGCATGGCTGCCGTTTGCCCCCCGACCCAGTGGGTGTGCCTGCTTCCCCCTGTGTGTGCGTGACTGGAGTAGTGCGCTTTGCCTTCCCTGGTGGTGTGCTGCCTGTGTCTGGTGGGGTGCATGCATGGGGACATCTGGGTGTGCGTGGGACAGGCATGGGAGTAGGAAGTGTGGATGGTGCAGTGGTAGGGGGGGACGGAGCGCCGCTGGAGATCCACTGCTGCAGTCAGTGAGGAGTCTATGGACTTCAGCAACATCCGTTGATCAGACATCGCTGCTGACACCTCCATGTACGCCACCATCTGTGTCAGCAGTCTGGTGTGGCCATGGAGGACATTAAGCATCGATGCCTGACCAACCTGCAACTGCCGCTGAATGTCCACAGACTCGGCATTGGCGGCAGCAGGGGAGACAGGGGCAGGGGGTGCGGTGCCTGGCACGAAGGAGACCTGTTGGCGCCTAGCACGGTGGGAAGTGACCCGAGCAGGTGGGAGGTGGGTGATGGGACTGGAGGGGGCGGCGACAGATGGAGTGCTGCTCTCAGCTCTGGGAGCAGCGTTCGCCCTCTCAGGGAGCTCAGCCTCGGACCCGTCAGCATCATAGTCGGTGGTGGGTCTGGACAGGTCCTCCGCCGCACTACGCCTCCGCGCCACTCGCTGAGCCAGACTCGCCAGCACTGGTGGCACCGCTGCCGTATCCCTCCTCAATTTCTGTGCCAGTGTCTCCCTCGGTTTCCCCCAACGATGCTGTGGGCAAGGTGAAGAGACAGGAAATAATCAGACACCTGTATACATATGACACATGATTCTAAACTACATAGGTCACAGTGCATAGCATGAAAAGCAACATGAGTAACATCTACAATACTACGCACATATGTAGGCCCTGCACCACACAGTTGGTTGACCCACCATGCCACTGAGAAACAATGGAGAGCATGACACAACAGCATAGAACTTGATATCAAATTAGACAGAGGAGCTAGTCTCTGGGGACAGTCGAGTACAGCATCTGGACCACACACCGTAGCCAAAAAAGGGATGAGCAGGAACCATGTCCTGTAACTTTTGGCACATGCTGCTTAGCAAATACATCAAACCCTGCCCAACATGACTGGGTCACTGCATGTTGAGTGTATGTTCAGACAATCATCACACACAGGCCAGACCTGGCAAGGACACATACGGTTTGGACATGTAGGCCTTTCCCGCACAAACCCCCCCCTACCTGAGACAATGTAAGTGACACAGAGGAAGTAGTTACACCTCTTACTCAGGGATTACTAAAATGCCCTTCAATTAATCCTGAATGTACATGAACTAACCCTCGTGCGCCTGTCCACACATAAAATTGACAAACAACCATCATCAGATAGTTGTACCAAAACACACTGGCACCGGCCACTGTGAGTATGCACAAGCAAAATTGGGTCACCCTGTACAGTGGACACATGTAGCACACTTTACGTATATACACATTAGGCCAGGGTACAATGCCACAGAGCCCAACCTATGCTGAAGACACAGTGAATGTCCACATTGTTGGATGACACACATGATACCTAGGAAAAGGTGCCCCAGGGGACTGTCGTGGCCACACTCCTCCATGGTCCGGGATGGATATGACTGCAACAGAAGCAAAAGTCCCTGCACTATGCATATCTCCCACTCATGCACATCATGTCTGAGGCCACAACATTGGTCATGCATGCTGTAAGGCAGTGCGCTTTTCAGACACACTCCTATGTCGGGACTCAGCATCCGTGCCAACTAACATGGACCCCACATTGACTGAACTGGCCAGGGCACAGGCAAGGTCCCAACACATGTTACACACAACCCCCACACATGATTCTGCAAGCATTGGGCACTTGGATTAACTGGCAGCCTAAATGACCTTGTGCAAGAGTGACTACACACAGACCAGGGAACACGTGTCAAGGAGGGGAAGGGAGGAAGAATAGCACTGGTTTACTTTGGGGAACAGGATATGTACTGCACATATGAACCCTGGCAGTGTATCCATGCAACTGCGCACTTCCAAAAGCTGGTGACACACAACAAACACACATGTACCTACCCCCTTCCTGCTGCTGCTTCTCCGCTAGGCGCCTATCCAAGTCAGGGAAGACCACCGCCAGCACACGCTTCATCTGGTGGGTCAGGCGCCGGCGCCCACGGTTCTTGTGGCTCTCAGGTGAGTCCCCCAGCAGGACCCGGGCTATCCTCCTGGTCCAGCACCGGATATCCTGCCAGCGTTTCCTCACCTGGGGCAGGCGCCGCCTCCTACCCTCCACCGACCTCACGGCACTGACGGCTTGCCTCCAGATCTCCCCCTTGGCATGGACGCCTACCTGTGAGGATTTCAAAGTGAGACAACATCAATACACCGGCTACATGTCACAGAGACACACATTTGAACAATTTGGCTGGTTTGAACAGGGCATAGTATGCAGCAAAATCATTGCACCTTCATCATAGGGACATTATCCTCTGGGGAAGCCCAAATGCACGACGTGGCATTGAAAGTACACAGGTGGAATGAGGGGTGCTACACAATCACTGATCCTGGCTCACACTGTGCATCACAAGCTACACCACAATTATGTACAGCACCTCAAAGCAGTCACATGCCCCAGGCCACTAGCGCAACCTCAGCAGGGTACACAGACACACACAGGCACAGGACAATCACCTGCCATTGGCAACTGCGGGTACAAACATCACTAGACCGGGGGGTGTCACAGGTGTGGGGCAGGCTCAGCACGTCAGACACACAGCACTGCTCCCTGCTCACATCAGATGGGTAGGTTATATGCATCCCTCATGCAGCTGGGGTGCAACACTCCACATAGACACTCACCCACATGACAGGGGACTTACACAGACACCAATGTCCAGGGGACGAACACATCATTTGGACACTCTCACCACAGGTACACTCAACTCACACACATCTGTGGGTACAGTCACCTGTCACACTGGGGGGAACACAGAATCACATCATGACTGTAGAAACAACATTCCCAAGAGGATTAGCCATGCTGAATGTGGCATGCACCATGCAGTGATTGTCACAGTAAGCACCATGCAAGTGAGGAGTGCAGACATGCACTACAGCATGCTCTGCATGGGAGACATGAGGCATTCCCCCACCGGGACCCACTCTGAAGAACATTGCATGTCTGTCACACCTGGACACAATGCCAGAAGTGACAGTCACAAAACAGGGGCACAGTCATACAGGCAAGGGTACTGTGGGAGGATCACGTCCAGCAGGGCCTGGTTCTCCTCCTGTGTGAATGGCTGGGCCCTCTCCACAGACCTGGACATGGTGCCAGAGGAATCACGGGCAGCAGCAGTGGTGTGGAATGAAAGGTTGTACAGGCAAGTGCTCTCTAATGGGGCCTGGCTGCCTTATATTTGCCTTGCTGGTCTGTTTCATTTACAGGAGTACAGAGTGATTGGTCAATCTCATTTGCATCCTACGTTTCCTCCAATCCCTTTAAACCTACCCCAGTGGGTGCCTTTGCATGTTTTAAAAAATTAGCATGATGTCAAGTCAACAACCACTTTGCATCTTTGTATATTGACTCCAACCGACTTCTTCTGGCCACCTGTTGAAAAAATTTGAACGTGAAACTGGGTCTCCATGACAACCAGCATGCATTTAGGCCCTTATAATTGTCCCTCATGTGTCCCCTATGTAATTTCACTATACACACACAGGTACGGAGCGTTCCACACCCCTAGGGCACCACTACTCCAGTGATGCGGTCCGTACACGCGTGTGTAGGGTTCGTACCACTATGGTTGTGTCGCCGTAGGCGTACGCCATAGGGATACGGTCCGTACACACGTGTGTAGGGTCCGTACCACTATGGTTGTGTCGCCGTAGGCGTACGCCATGGTGATACGGTCCGTACACGCGTGTGTAGGGTCTGTACCACTATGATTGTGTCGCCGTAGGCGTACGCCATGGTGATACGGTCCGTACACGCGTGTGTAAGGTCCGTATAACCATGGCGTACGCGTACGGCAACACTACCATAGTGGTACGGACCCTACACACGCGTGTACGGACCGTATCACCATGGCGTACGCCTACGGCAACACAACCATAGTGGTACGGACCCTACACACGCGTGTACGGACCGTATCACCATGGCGTATGCCTACGGCGACACAACCATAGTGGTACGGAACCTACACACGCGTGTACGGAGCGTATCACCATGGCGTACGCCTACGGCGACACAACCATAGTGGTACGGAGCCTACACACGCCCTCAGAGCGTGTGTACGGTGCGTTTCACACCTTACACTGGTGACAGGCGACACACAGAAAGGAATTGAGCTGTCATACTTGGCCGAGGCTGGACATCATGTCATTGTCAGGGCAGTCCTACATGTCTCGGGCCTAGGTGTGTCAGGCTGTGATGTGGCACAAATCTCCTCATGTTTGAACCCAGTAGATGTGTGATGAGCTGTGTACACATGTCATGTGTCAAGCTGCACTATGTGCCACACATCCCCTTCACACCTTTGACATGTGTGCATGTAGTACAGACTTGTTGACCACTGCGTCACTGGCATGGCACAGTCGCCAACACCCGCAACTGTCCCCTGATGCCAGGTACACGGATAATGACACCTGACATGTGACTACCGGCTTTGCACGATGTGAGTATGTCATGTGTGTGTCATGTGTTCCCATAAGCTTGCTGTTGGTGTACCATCTAATGCATCTGCAGTTGCTGCATCTAACATGTGCATGTGTGTGGATGGGCATGGCACACTATTATGCACACCAGGACACATGTGGAATCAGACGTAACGTGTGTATGTATGCATCGAACATGGACTTGCGAGACAAGGACATATCTGCGTAGTTTCAATGTCTGTGTGATCAGTTTTGACATGTAGCCCTTCATGGCAAGGTGTGTTGTCTGTCCTTTTTTCAGGGACATGTGACCTGTGCCTCTAGTGTTCCGCAACCTGTCTGTATGATAAACATCCTTCTCCTGCACACATGTGGATGTCTGTCACTCCTGTAATGCGTCTGCCTGTTCACTTACACTGGCCCACAGCTAGTCTCATGCCATGTCATGTTGAGCTTGTGAATCCACGTTTGTAGATGGCTCTTGGTAGGAGTGTCACCTGCCTGGCATACGTGTCCAGGATATATTGCACAGACCTGACTCTGCATGTAGCATATGTGTATTGGCTGTTCAACATGTACTCAGTACATTGACAGTGTTGTTGTACTGTACTCACTCTTCGTTGTCCCTTCCAAATTACTGCAGGGCTCCGCCTCTCCCCCGACCAATCCCAGACTTGGCTGCCCTGAGGGAACGTGACTGTATACGCCGCTACCGCTTCACCCAACGGTTGATTCTGAACTTGACAGCAAGGCTGGCACCACACCTCCAACCGCTACACAGGTATCCTACTGCACTGACACCCAAGATGAAGGTGATGGCAGCCCTACATTTCTTTGCCACGGGTACTTTCCAACATACCATTGCTCATGTGGGTGGCATGTCCCAGACCATGTTCAGCCGTGTCCTGCATGATTTTTTAGAGGCCATGTTGCTTCACCTGGATGAGTTTATACATTTCCCAACTCCTGAGCAGTTGACAGGTGTCAAGGGTGACTTCTATGCCCTGGGAGGGATGCCCCATGTCATTGGGTCTATTGATGGGACACATGTGGCTTTGGTACCACCACAGGCACAGGAGGTAGCCTATAGGAACAGGAAACATTACTACTCCATTAATGCCCTTGTGGTGTGTCTTGCTAACATGGTGATTTCCCATGTCTGTGCTCGTTTTCCAGGATCAGCACATGATGCCTACATCATGAGGCGTAGCAGGGTGCCTGAAATGATGCTGCAGCTGCCCAATGAACGAGCATGTCTTGTTGGTGGGTATACTCTGTTACTCCTGTATTTAGCATCATCTTTCTGTCTTACTGCTTCTCCTGACCCACTTCTGTCCATGATGTTTCCATGTAGGGGACTCTGGCTATCCCAACATGCCATGGCTGATCACACCTCTCCGCAACCCCAGAACGGCTGCCGATCACCGGTACAACAACGCCCATGGGCAGACCAGGCGAGTGATAGAGAGGACCTTTGGCCTCCTGAAGAGCCGATTCCGGTGCCTCGACAAGACCGGCGGCGCACTCCCATATGCACCAGTGAAGGTCTGCAAAATCTTCCTTGTGTGCTGCATGCTGCACAACATGGCAGTGAAGAAAGCTGTGCCACTCATCCTGGATCCGGATGAGCAGGAACATCCACCCGTGGAGGACGAGGGGCTTGGTGATGAGGCAAGTGATGTTGAGGAGGAGGAGGACATCCGGAGTCGGCTCATACGCAACTTCTTTGCTTAGTGGTGAGTTGCAGTGTCTGAGTGTGCACGCATTGAGCCTTGTGTGGTATGTGTTGCAATGTGTGGGTCCATCTGCATGTCTGGCAAGTGAGTCAGAGGTGTATTTGGATGTGTCACTCGAGTGATGGTGTAATAACAGTATGTCTTACCTGCATGCGGATATGCTTCTTTTGGCTCACTTCTTGTGTGTCTCTCATCCCCAGGTATTTGCGCATGCTGTCTGCTGGTGGCATTGTTGTGCTCCTGCTATTCCTCATGAATACAGCAATGTGTGCTGAATCAGCGTAACATGCACGGACATGTCGAAAAATCACCTTAGGGCAAGGGATGCACCACAGCTTTTTGGGTGTGCTATGTGTTTGCAATGTGTGTGCACTGCTCCTGTTCATGTTTGGTTACTTAGCATACATGTAGAATCACCATGGGTCACTTGACATGGAGCTGGATTCACCTGAATTGATAGTCACACTTGGTGACAGTCATCTGTAATGTGATTTTGGATTGTGATGAAGGCATCAATGTGTGTAACACTGCCCTCGGAAACATACGGGATGCACTGGGTTGACATAGTGTGGGACATCCCCATTAGTGGTTCAATGGTGAATTGCAGCCTCTCCGTGAGCAGCACGGGGTGTTTGCCTCAAACCTGTCACTTGTGTGCCAGTTCTATGGGTTTCCTGCATCTGTGGTGCAAAGGGGGTGCCAGTGTAGGTTCCACATGTTCATCCACATGACCTGTGCATCTGTTAATATTGATGCATTTGCCTTCCGGCAAACATGACTAATAAAGGTGTCCCTCAGCCTCCAAGGTGCCTCATCTCTGTCAATGCAGGTCTCTTGCCACTGTGCATGCGGCATGTCTGGCATAGTTGTCACAGATTGTGCATATGAGTCTATGTGTAGAGTAGCAAGATGCAAGCTGTTTGTCAGGGATTATGATATGTATTGTGCACGATGTACATGGCTGTGTAGGTATTTTGCCATCTCAGTCCCCACAACGGCCACTTTGCTGCATGTGCATCCATTGTCTGTGTGTGTGCCATGTTGAACCAGACACTCCTCCCTTCTCATACACCTTATGCAGTAGTCCTTTCTGACATGCTTGTGTTAGTGTGCAACTTGTGGCATGGTTTCCAGGACATGGCGCCTGCTGCTGCAGGCCTTGCAGCAAGGGCACACAGAGTTTCTAGATTTGCCCTCACACACACGCCTCTAAGACGCACCCCCCTTCCTCCCTCCACCCATTCATTTTGGTGTAATCTGCTTGTGTGTGACACAGTTGCGGTGTCAAAGGCTGGACCGTCTGCACATGCTACGTGCACATTGCACGTGCCTCATGTCCTTGCATGTGCCACATCACGCTACACCATGATGTTGAGGCCACCCACCAAGCAATGTCCATCCAATACATCTGTTGCATGCACTCAGGCATGCACTCATCGCCCACACAACACCTTTGCATAATGAGTGTGCAACTCCAACTGCCTACACAGCGCTGGCACGCCTTCCAGGCCCTGTCACACCAACCAGGTCATGTCCCTCCTACTCCCCACCGGCTCTGTACCCCAACATGGCCATGTGAGTGGTACTCCAGGCCTCTGCATGTAGTATGGTGTCGTTGTGGGACACATGGCACAGGTATCATGTCTCAGCGTGTCACTCTACAATGTGTCCAGGATACCCCTCTATACCATGACATGCGCACTGCATCTCATCATCATCTGGTGTCCCATTGACAGGCAGGTGCTCCTCACCCTCCCCAAAGACACAGTCCTTGCCAGTTCCCATATTGAATAATGCATGGTATCCATTGGCAGATGGCTGCACGTTGGCCACCTGATGCTGGACTTGTACACGACTGAGGTGTTCATCTGCGGATTGTCCCCTTACAGCTGGGTCAACTGCTTGTGTCCCACCCGCAAGGGCCCTGCACAGGCACACAGTGTCCACGCACACGAGCTGGTGTGCATCATGGAATGCTTGCTCACATGTGCTATGCTGATCACCAGCATCTGTACCTCAGGCCTCAGAACACTCTGCATTATGCACACGGTCCACTGTTCGATCCACCTCAAGGCAAGACAGACCATCCCCCAGGTCAACTTCGACATCCATGTCCAATCCTACCCTGCACTCTTGGGAGAAGTACCTTACAACTCCCATGACACTTGTCCACATCCAGGGTGCATCTGCACAGCTCTGCTTCAACATCCGGCAACCCAGCCACATCACCGTCCAACAGGGATAGCGACAATGGATCACTGTCATCTGCAGGATGACCTTCACAATCCACGGCCACACTCAGGATGCAGCCCACGACCACGCCCCCAACACAACCATGTGGCACTGTCATCCAAGACCCCATTGTGCCATCTCCATGCATCCAACCTTGGCCTGGCCACCATTCTCCACATCCACCTGACTCCTGCTTGCAGGACATAGTTCTCCCACCTGGCTACACATACCTGGGACTCCCACCCCAGGACACTCCACATGATCCCTGACCTCTGCACATGACTGTTGCTCTTCGAAATTGGTCTGTCCGCACAGTTGTGCAGGCACCCCCTCAGCTGGTTGGGCCCATCACGGGTGAGTATGGTGCTCCATGTCTGTATTGGATGATACATTGTGACCCATGTGTGTCCTGTGCCAGACTCAGACCCCAGGGTATGCATGGTTGGAGTTATTTCAAAACTCAGGCATGGTTTGACTTGCCAACACACACATGTAATGGAATAATGCTAAATGACGGCATCATCTCGTGATTTCTAATATTTTCATTGGTGGTGGGGTACGTGTTTGGGGGGATGCAATTAGGTGCTGTACCAGGGGAATAGAACTTAAAGTTCACAGGGGGAGATGGTATCCTTGCCATTGGAAGTCATCAGAGTCCATGCCACAGTCTTTGTCAACATTGGTCAGACACTGACCAGCAAGTCCATGTGGCAGAGAATGTCATTGGATGAGGTGCTGCTGTTGTGCCAGAGGGACAGGTGCCAGGCCAGGTGACCTGGGAGATGGTGATGGTCCGCTGACTCTCACGGTCTTTTGCGTGGACGACCCACCTTCCTCCGGGGACCCTCAGAAGCAGGCTGTGACGATGTCTGGGATGCTCCGTCGGACAAATCCTCCTCCTCCTGATTCCTCCCTGTGGCTGGTGGTGATCTACGCCTGGTGGCACAGGGAGGGTTGCCCATGTTTTCGGCAATCCGACGGAGTACACGAATCATGTCCGTTTGCACAGCCACGAGCTCAGCCAGTCTTGCCTCCATCCGTCCTTGGTGTTGCTGTTGACTGGCATATTGCTCGGCCTGCACGTTCTTTATCTGGTTGAGGGCCTCCACGGCCTGGCTGATGCCCCTGGTGTCACGCCGGTATGTGTCCAGGATGTTGCGGACGTGTGACATAACCGGTTCCTCAGCTGGCTGGTCAGGCTCGCGCCTCCGCCGTCCTCCACTCCCACCACCCCCGCCCACTTGAGCCTGGCCTGCCCTTGTGGGCACGTCGGGTCTCCGGGACCCCTGAGGGATGGCATTTGCGGGGTCGCCTGCCTCCTCCTGGGTGCCCGGGGTCCCTCGTCCCTCCTGGTCAGACTGGCTGCATTGTGTGCGAGCAGGGCTCCTGTGTGTATCCTGGGATGTGGCAGGAATGGGGGTGGTGGTTGGCACAGTTGTACCTGACGCAGGTGCTGCAGGTGCTTGGGCACCAGAGGGGCCAGGTTGGTCGGGGTCATCCACGCTGTGGTGAGAGTCGTCACTGCCGGTGGGATCATCCTCACGCCGAGGCTGGTCCTGTGTGTCTTCCCCCCCAGTGTTGGGGGGAGATCGACGACGTTGCCCTGTGTGTGAGAGAGAGACAATGTTAATGGTGTTACATGCGTCATCCATGTTTCATACATATTCAAGTTGGCACAGTTGCTCTGGGTAGTTGGATATGTCTAGCATTCCTCTCACAGTGCACTTGTGGATGGGTATGTTGCAGGGGTCAGATTGATATGTACTCCTGGTTATTTGGCCTGTCTAATGAGTGTTGGGATGCTTATTTGGCTATGGATTGGTCTTGTTGTGTCACATATCCATTGTGGGAGTGCCAATTTGCATTGGTTGCCCCGGGGGTGTGTGCTTGTGTAAGGGGGGGGGGGGGGTGACCGGGCATGCTGTTGGGTGTGGTGTGATTTGTCATTGGGTCCACCAGGTGATGTGTCTATTCCCTCATGGTGCCTGCTGGCATGACAGTGAATGTGAGTTCCTGTGGTAGGTAGGTGGCATGTGGAGTTTGTGTTTGAGTGTACAGTGGTCACAGGTTTGCCTTGTGCTGTCTACAGCAGGGCCAAGTGTCATCTACCTTGTCTGTACTTGGCAAGTCCCTGTGCATTGTGCATGGTGCATGGGTAAGTCCCTTGGCCACGGCTGTCAACACTTTTCCTATGTGTGACACACTCTTTGTTGTTGCATCAGTTTTGAACGCAGGGAGCAGTGTAGCAAGCGTGCGTAGCGAGCGCTGCAGGACCAACTTACGTGTTGCACTGTACACGGCCAAAAGTTGCTTTGTCATGTCTATTGGAGAATGCAGGTAGGAAATTATGCATTTGTGACTGGGTTCTAACAAACACAGTGAGTGGGTATACTGGGTGTGAGGTTAGGTTTGTGCCTGCAGCGAGGATCGACTCGTGCACAGTTTGACACATGGGCCAGTGCTTTTCAGACAAACGAGGGGTGTTTCACGCACTGCCAGACCTTTTCAACATGCACACAGTCCACCTGCTGATGGGCGGACATGCCCACACCACCCAAGGGTGATTTTGTCTCCCTCTGTCTCTCTCTCTCCCTCCCTCTGTCACCCTCCTCCCTCCCTCTGTCTGTCTCCCTCTGTCTCCCTCCCTCTCTCTCCCTCTCCCTCCCTCTCTCTCCCTCTCCCTCCGTCTGTCTGTCACCCTCTGTCTCCCTCTGTCGCCCTCTGTCTCCCTCCCTCTCTCTCCTTACCCCTCCCTCTGTCTGTCTCCCTCTGTCGCCCTCTGTCTCCCTCCCTCTCTCTCCCTCTCCCTCCGTCTGTCTGTCACCCTCTGTCGCCCTCTGTCTCCCTCCCTCTCTCTCCCTCCGTCTGTCTGTCACCCTCTGTCGCCCTATGTCGCCCTCTGTCTCCCTCCCTCTCTCTCCCTCCCGCTCCCTCTGTCTGTCTCCCTCTGTCGCCCTCTGTCTCCCTCCCTCTCCCTCCGTCTGTCTGTCACCCTCTGTCGCACTCTGTCGCCCTCTATCGCCCTCTGTCTCCCTCCCTCTCTCTCTCTCTCTCCCTCTCCCTCCATCTGTCTGTCACCCTCTGTCGCACTCTGTCGCCCTCTGTCGCCCTCTGTCTCCCTCCCTCTCTCTCCCTCCGTCTGTCTGTCACCCTCTGTCGCACTCTGTCGCCCTCTGTCTCCCTCCCTCTCTCTCCCTCCCCCTCCCTCTGTCTGTCTCCCTCTGTCGCCCTCTGTCTCCCTCCCTCTCTCTCCCTCCGTCTGTCTGTCACCCTCTGTCGCCCTCTGTCGCCCTCTGTCTCCCTCCCTCTCTCTCCCTCCGTCTGTCTGTCACCCTCTGTCGCCCTCTGTCTCCCTCCCTCTCTCTCTCTCCCTCCCCCTCCCTCTGTCTCCCTCTGTTGCCCTCTGTCTCCCTCCCTCTCGCTCCGTCTGTCTGTCACCCTCTGTCGCACTCTGTCGCCCTCTGTCGCCCTCTGTCTCCCTCCCTCTCTCTCCCTCTCCCTTCGTCTGTCTGTCACCCTCTGTCGCCCTCTGTCACCCTCTGTCGCCCTCTGTCGCCCTCTGTCTCCCTCCCTCTCTCTCTCTCCCTCTCCCTCCGTCTGTCTGTCACCCTCTGTCGCACTCTGTCGCCCTCTGTCTCCCTCCCTCTCTCCCTCCCCTCCCTCTGTCTGTCTCCCTCTGTTGCCCTTTGTCTCCCTCCCTCTCTCTCCTTCTCCCTCCGTCTGTCTGTCACCCTCTGTCGCCCTCTGTCGCCCTCTGTCGCCCTCTGTCTCTCTCCCTCTCCCTCCGTCTGTCTGTCACCCTCTGTCACCTCAGCCCAGCTTCCTGGGCACACACACTTTGCAGGTCTTTCAAAGGCCATTGGCTTGTTCATGTGGCTTTGTATAGAATCTCCCGGACCCCATTGGGCAGAGTGTCTCTGAGTCTGCGCTGCAGCGGCGGTGTGTGCTGACACTCTTTCACAGTGTTGCCTCTTCATTAGCTGCTGTTATGTGCGAATTGGGCCTTCATTCCCATGTCATCCTGCGACGCGGCCGCCATTTGCAGGCGACACAGTACAGTGTCAGGACACACTGTTTGTATTGCTCTGCCCTAGGCCATATGGGCTGAGGGCATTGGTGTCTGCTTCTGAGTTGCACAATGTGATTTTGGAGGCCCCCCTCCCGGCATCACGGACATCCTGTCTTGTGTTGGTGTTTTGTGTGGCCTGTGACTTGGCATGGCCTTGCTTGGTGCATGGGGCATAGAGCCGATAGTGGCATGTGCGTGTTGTTGGAATGTGGTTGCGTCCGGTGATGGCTTTGGGGTAGTTGCGTGCATTATCGGGAGTTGGGTTGTGGACGCGGTTCCCCCCATGTGGGGTGATTTGTTTGTGTACTCACCAGGCTCGGCGAGTCCTTCTAGTCCGTGTACTCCCACCGGCAGCAGCGTGCGCATCACCTTCTCCTCCCAGGGATGGTAGTGTACCGGTCTGCGGGGCGGCCCACCTCCAGTGATGTTGGCCTGGTTGTGTTCGTCAGTCATTTTGCGGCGGACCGTCCTCCGCAGATCGTACCACCTGGCTTGGCATTCATGCCTGGTCCTTCGGATGGGCGCAACAGCATTCACCCTCTTGATGATCCTCTGCCACATGGCTGATTTTTCTGATACGCTGGTGTTTCTGACCAATGTTCCAAAGAGCTGTGGCTCGACTCTGATGATTTCGTTGACAAGGATCTCCAGCTCCGCTGTTGTGAACTTTGGATTCCTGTCTGTGGGCATGGTGTGGGGTGTGGGTGTCGATGGTTGTGGGTGTGTGTGTGTGGTTGTGAAGGTGTGTGTGTGAATGTGATGAGGGGGTGTTTGTGAAGGTGGCTGTGTGAAGGTGTGCAAGTGTAAGGTGTAGTTAAGGTTCAAGTCTGGTGCTGTGTGTTGTCTGTGGGGTCTGGCAGCAGTGGGTCTGTTGCAAAGGCTCATGGTTTGTGTGTGTGGGCCCTTTTTATTGGTCCATTTGTGGGTGTGGCTGTGTTTGAACTTTGGGTGGGTGTGTTATAAGGGGTGGTTGTGTTTTGGGCCTCTGTTTACCTGTTTGGCTGTTGCAGGTCAGTGTATGGGGTGTATTTGGGCTTGTTGGACGTGTTTTGTGGTGTTGGGCGATTCAAATTGACTCTCCTTGTGGTGTTTGGCAGTGTCCTGGTTCAGTACGTGTGTTTTTCGCGTCTGTGCGGTGCGTACATCGGCCACGTTGTTGTACAGTGCTCACATTTGCTATGGCTTGGTACGACTCGTACATGCGCAAGGCTGGGTGAGGGTGCTGGTGTAGGGGCCTCGGGTAGGGTGCGTACAGGCACGGGCAGGGTGTGGGGGCCTGGGGGTACATGCCGTACATACGTGAACCCAGGGTACGACGTGTACATGGGGGGGCTGGGGGTACAGGGCGTACATATGGGGTGCTGGGGGTATGGTGTGTGCCCCCACCCCCATATGGACGGTGCGTACCCCCAGCCCCCGTATGTATGTGCCGTACACCCGCCCCCCCGTATGTATGTGCCGTACCCCCAGCCCCCCCTATGGACGGAGCATACCCCCACCTCCCCCCTAGGTACGGAGCGTACCACCACCCCCGTAGGTACGCTGAGGACCCCCCAGCGCGTAACGCACCGTACATAGGGGGGGGGGTATGCCTCGTACCTACAGGGTGGTGGTACGCTCCGTACTTACGGGGTGGTGGTACGCTCCGTACCTACGGGGGTGGTGGTACGCTCCGTACCTACGGGGTGGGGTGGGGGTACGGCGCGGACATGGGGGGTGCTGGGGTACAGCACGTACGTGGGGAGTGTGCTGGGGGGGTGTGTTCGGCACGTATGCGGGCAACTATTTGGACGTCTCCATAGTTGCTATGGGAGTTCGCACCGTACGGTGTTTTTTACATACGGTTGTGCATTTGGACGGACGGGACGGATCGTACTTGCGCGCTCGGACTTCAGTTTCCTGATTTGTAGGTAAAAATGTCCGGGGACGTGTCGGACACTATTTCCGACCCAAGGACGTGTCGGGGTATTTTCCCAATGCGATTCGTATGGATTTTTTAACATACGAATCGTACTTGCCAGTTTGTACGGGACTTGTACGATTCGTACGGTAAAAAAAGCTGATACGATTCGTACGGGGGATATTTTTAACGGATCGGAATCGGCCCCATAATTAACTGAAACATACTTAAAAATACTTAAATAACTTTAACATTAATAAATAATTAATGTAAGTAAAAAAAAAAAAATTAATACATATATTAACGTAATATTAATAAAAAATATTCAATATTTTTTGCGTAGGATAGCGGGCGGGTAAAATTTACTATTACCACTCCAGTAAGTGCAATAGTAGGGAAAGCGTTGGATAGCGGGAGGGTACAAATTACTATTCCCACTCCAGAGAGTGCAACAGTAGGGAAAGCGTTGGATAGCGGGAGGGTAAAAATTACTATTCCCACTCCAGAGAGTGCAATAATAGGGAAAGCATTGGATAGCGTAGGGGTAAAAATTGCTATTCCCACTCCCGAGAGTGCAACAGTAGGGAAAGCGTTGGATAGCGGGAGGGTAAAATTTACTATTCCCACTCCAGTGAGTGCAACAGTAGGGAAAGCGTTGGATAGTGTATGGGTAAACATTACTATTCCCACTCCAAAGAGTGCAACAGTAGGGAATGTGTTGGATAGCGTAGGGGTAAAAATTACTATTCCCACTCCAGAGAGTGCAACAGTAGGGAAAGTGTTGGATAGCAAGAGGGTAAAATTTACTATTCCCACTCCAGTGAGTGCAACTGTAGGGAAAACGTTGGATAGCATAGGGGTAAAAATTACTATTCCCACTCCAAAGAGTGCAACAGTAGGGAAAGCGTTGGATAGCGTAGGGGTAAAAATTATTATTCCCACTCCAGTGAGTGCAATAGTAGGGAAAGCGTTGGATAGCGTAGGGGTAAAAATTACTATTCCCACTCCAGTGAGTGCAATAGTAGGGAAAGCGTTGGATAGCGTAGGGGTAAAAATTACTATTCCCACTCCAAAGAGTGCAACAGTAGGGAAAGTGTTGGATAGCGTAGGGGTAAAAATTACTATTCCCACTCCAAAGAGTGCAACAGTAGGGAAAGCGTTGGATAGCGTAGGGGTAAAAATTATTATTCCCACTCCAGTGAGTGCAATAGTAGGGAAAGTGTTGGATAGCGTAGGGGTAAAAATTACTATTCCCACTCCAGTGAGTGCAATAGAAGGGAAAATAATAATTTTATATTTTATTAAAAATAAATTAAGTATTAATACCCAAAAAAGTATTAAAATTAATTACCAATTACACAATATTTAATAATTAATTAATTATAAATACAAATAATTGTTTTTTTATTATTTACCTATTAATAATTAATTAACAACCAATACATTTTCAATACCAAAAATTCATAAATACAATTAATACCAATTAATAAGTAATTAATAATAAATTAATTATCAATATTCAAAAATTATTTCTATAATTAATTATTTAGAATTAAATTACTTCCCACCATATTCTCCTATAAACCCACAACCCGCTACAAATAATAAATTAATACAATTAACATAATTATCAATTAAACAATTAATACAAATTAATTACCAATTAATACAAATTATTTACCAATTAATAATTAATCAACAACCAATTACTTTTCAATACCAATTAATAATTACCTCATAATAATTACATTACTTCCCACCCTATTCCCCTATAACCCACAACCCGCTACAGAAGTAAAACGCAAAATTTAATTAAAAATAATTAATAACTCCTAAAAATTATTATTTAATGTACTATAATTAAATTACTTCCCACCCTAATCCCCTATAAACCCACAACCCGCTACGGAATTAAATTACACAAAAATTAAATAACATAAAATTCATTACTTTAAAAATATTCAAACATACATTCCAAAATTAATACATATTTTAACACATATACTAACACTTAAAACACTATAAAAAAATTCGCTATTTTTAACAACTATATTATGACTGTCGATATTACTTACTTCTATATTATTTAAATCGATATTTCTTACCTGATTTTCGATATTCTTCACCACTATATTTTGGCAATTCGATATTCTGTCCATTCTATATTAAAAACTCGATATTCTGTCCTGTCGATATTTTTAATTTGATATTATGTCTGTTTACCTTAGAGGGAACATTGCTAGGGACTGATAAGGGTACCCCAGTATCCAATCTGGAGTTGTACTAAAGTACATACATGTCAATTTAAGGGAGAAAGCAGACAGGCTGGGGTCCTGAATTGCAGGATCCCAGCCAGACTAGTCAAAACAGTGGGTGCAAAAAGCAAAAAGTGGGGGTAACCATAAGAAGCAGATTCTACTTTCCTACACAACCCCCCCCCCCCAAACAAAAGCAGACGAGACGAACCTTGCCCAATTGAGTCTTCATGTTCTAAGTGGAAATATCTGCAGAGTCCATCTGCATTGGCATGGTTACTCCCAGGTCTATGTTCCACTGTATAGTCCATCCCCTGTAGGGAAATGGACCACCTCAAATGTTTGGGGTTTAAACCCTTCATCTGTTTAAGCCACAAGAGGGGCTTGTGGTCAGTCTGAACAATGAAGTGAGTTCCAAACAAGTATGGCCTCAACTTATTCAGAGCCCAAACCACAGCAAAGTCTTCCCTCTCAATAGCTGACCAACGTTTCTCTCTGGGGGGGTCAGCCTTCTGCTAATAAAAGCTACTGGCTGATCCTGACCCTCTGCATTCAATTGTGATAACACAGCCCCTACTCCCAACTCAGATGCATCAGTTTGAACAATGAATTGTTTGGAATAGTCAGGTCTTTGCATAATGGGAGCAGTGCACATGGCCTGCTTGAGGTCATCAAATGACTTTTGACAGCTAACTGTTCACTGAACTTTTTTTGGCATTCTCTTTGATGTAAGATCATTCAAGGGAGTCACTATGGACCCATGACCCTTTGCAAATCTTCTGTAGTACTCAGTTAGGCCCAAGAAAGCTCTTATGTGAGTCTGGTTAGTTGGAGCAACCCATTCTATGATGGTCTGGATTTTGCTCTGCAATGGTTGAACCTGGCCTCCACCCACAAGTTGGCTCAGGTACACAATCTGACTCTGCCCTATCTGGCACCTAGTAGCTTTGATAGCGAGGCCTGCCTTTTGCAAGCCCTCCAAAACATTTCTCAGGGGGACCAGGTGATCCTCCCAGGTGGAGCTAAAGACAGCAATATCATCTAGATAAGCTGCACTATTGCCGTGAAGGCCTTTGAGAACTTTGTTCACCAACCTCTGAAATGTGGCAGGTACATTCTTCAAGTCAAAAGACATCACCACAAATTGTTAATGCCCACTAGGGGTTGAGAATGCAGTTTTTGGCTTGGCATTCTCAGCTAGTCTGATTTGCCAGTGGCCAGCAGTAAGGTCAAAAGTACTCAGAATCTTGGCTGAGGCCAAAATACCTAGAGTTCATCTGCCCTTGGAATAGGATGAGCATCAGTCCTAGTGACTGCATTGAGTCCTCTGTAATCAACACAAAACCTCATCTCTCTCTTGCCATCTTTGGTGTGAAGTTTTGGTACCAAGACCACTGGACTAGCCCAAGTACTAGTTGAGGGTTTAATGACTCCCAATTCCAACATCTTTTGGACCTCAGTCCTGATGCAGTCCCTGACAAGGTCAGGTTGCCTTTAAATTGTATTCTTCACAGGTAGGTTTTCACCTGTGTCCATTTCATGGGTACACCAGGTGGTCTGGTTGGAGTCAGTGAGAACATGTGCCTACACAAATCGAAGACCTTCCTGCAATCAGACTGTTGCTGCTCAGTGAGGCTGCTTGCCAAAGCTATATCATCTACTGAGCCATCATCAGGGTTCTGTGAGAAGAGGTCAGGGAGTCGATCACTCTCTTTCTCCTGTCCCTCAATAGTAGCCATGAGCTTGCCCATGTCTGCTCTGTCAACATAAGGCTTGAGCCTGTTCACATGGAGCACCCTGTGGGGGCTCCTGGGAGTTCCAAGATCCACCAAGTAGGTGACTTCTCCCTTTTGCTCAAGTATGGTGTGGGGTCCACTCCATCTGTCTTGGAGAGCTGCTGGGGCCACAGACTCCAAGCCCCACACCTTCTGTCCTGGCTGGTAAACAGTCAAGACAGCCTTTTGGTCATGCCAGGCCTTGTGTAATTCCTGGCTAGCCTCACGGTTTTGGGATGCCTTCTTCATATACACAGCCATCCTGGAGCGGAGATTATGTACATAGTCCACAATATCTTGTTTGGGAGGTTTGAGAGGTAACTCCCATCCCTCCTTCACCAAACACAGTGGACCCCTAACTGGGTGACCAAACAAAAGTTCAAAAGGGATGTAGCCAACTCCCTTCTGTGGCACCTCTCTGTAGGCAAAGAGAAGGCAGGGCAACAGAACATCCCATTTTCGCCTGAGCTTTTCTGGGAGCCCCATTATCATGCCCTTTAGGGTTTTGTTGAACCTTTCAACCAACCCATTGCATTGAGGATGATAGGGTGTGGTAAACTTGTAGTTTACTCCACACTCTTTCCACATTGCAGTTATGTAACTAGACAAATTTTGTAACTCTGTCTGTTAAGACCTCCTTAGGAAAACCCACCCTGGAGAAAGTCCCCAAGAGGGCCCTTGCCACCACAGGTGCTGTGGTGGTCCTAAGGGTAACAGCTTCTGGATACCTGGTAGGTTGGTCCACCACCACCAGGAGATAAGAATGTCCTGATGCTGTTGGAGGGTTCATGGAACCAATTATGTCCATCCTAACCCTCTCAAAGGGAACCCCCAACACAGGTAGTGGAATCAGGGCGGCCTTTGTAGTACCACCTGCCTTACCACTGGATTGGCAAGTGATACAGAAGCAACAAAACTCCTTTTTGTCCTCTGACGTATGAGGCCAGTGAAAGGGAGGAGAGTTAGACCTGGCACCATTACATTTTCTGCTGTTGCCTCATATGTTTTGGCTGGTTGTAGATGCTTTGGGCACTGTGCCACTACTATTCAGTGCCACAGTTCAAGTGCTCCCCATGTTAAATTGATGTATGGATTAGTGACCCCATGATTGGTTTGTTTGGTTTACTTATCAGACCCTAGTACAGTGCACTGCGCTTGCCCCTGGCTTGTTAATCAAATGCTGCTGGTGGGCTTGCAGCACTGATTGTGCCACCCACCGGAGCAGCTTGTAAAATGTGTCTCAGGCCTGCCATTGCAGAACCTGTGTGTAGTCTGGTACTGCCCTGTTGACTTGGCAAATGCACCCACTTACCAGTCCCCAAACCTTCCCTTTTCTACATATCAGACACCCCTAAGGTAGGCCCAAGGGCTTGGTGCATTGTAGGTAAAAGGTAGGACATGCCCTGATGTGTGTGGCATGTCTTAATCGTGGTAAAAAAATTCCCCGTACGACTCGTATCCGGTCTTTTTACCGTACGAATCGTACAAGTGCCGCACAAACTGCCAATTACGATTCGCATGGTAAAAAGTCCATACGAATCGCATTGGGAATTATTCCCCACACGTCCTCGGGTCGGAAAATGTGTCCGACACGTCCACGGACGATTTACCGTACAAATGTGAAAAGTGAAGTCCGACCGCGGAATTACGATCCATCCCGTGCGTCCGATGTTACAACCGTATGGAAAAAACATCGTCCGCACCGAACTCCCATAGCAACCATGGAGACATGTGCCCGCATACGCGCCGAACACTCCCCCCAGCCCCCGTATGTACGTGCCGACCCCCCCCGCCCCCGTATGTTCGAGTCGAACCCCCCACCCAGCCACCGTACGTTCGAGTCGAACCCCCGTGTATGTACACCCGTGTACATGTCGAACCCCCCGTGTATGTACACCCGTGTACGTGTCGAACCCCCGTGTATGTACACCCGTGTACGTGTTGAACCCCCCGTGTATGTACACCCGTGTACGTGTCGAACCCCCCGTGTATGTACACCTGTGTACGTGTCAACCCCCCCGTGTATGTACACCCGTGTACGTGTCGTACCCCCACCCGTGTATGTACACCCGTGTACGTGTCGTACCCCCACCCGTGTATGTACACCCGTGTACGCTCGAGTCGTCACCCCCGTGTATGTACACCCCTGTACGTGTCGAACCCCCCCGTGTATGTACACCCGTGTACGTGTCGTACCCCCACCCGTGTATGTACACCCGTGTACGTTCGAGTCGTCACCCCCCATGTATGTAAACCCCTGTATGTGTCGAACCCCCCCGTGTATGTACACCCATGTACGTGTCGTACCCCCACCCGTGTATGTACACCCGTGTACGTGTCGTACCCCTACCCGTGTATGTACACCCGTGTACGTAACATACCCCAACCCGTGTATGTACACCCGTGTACGTGTCGTACCCCCACCCGTGTATGTACACCCGTGTACGTTCGAGTCGTCACCCCCCGTGTATGTACACCCCTGTACGTGTCGTACCCCCACCCGTGTATGTACACCCGTGTACGTGTCGTACCCCCACCCGTGTATGTACACCCGTGTACGTGTCGTACCCCCACCCGTGTATGTACACCCGTGGACGTGTCGTACCACCACCCGTGTATGTACACCCGTGTACGTGTCGTACCCCTGTGTATGTACACCCCTGTACGTGTCAAACCCCCACCCCTGTATGTACACCCGTGTACGTGTCGTACCACCACCCGTTTATGTACACCCGTGTACGTGTCGTACCCCCCATGTATGTACACCCCTGTACGTGTCGCACCCCCACCCGTGTATGTACACCGGTGTACGTGTCGTACCACCACCCGTGTATGTACACCCGTGTACGTGTCGTACCCCCCGTGTATGTACACCCCTGTACGTGTCATACCCCCGTGTATGTACACCCCTGTATGTGTCGTACCACCACCCCTGTATGTACACCCGTGTACGTGTCGTACCACCACCCGTGTATGTACACCCGTGTATGTGTCGCACCCCCACCCGTGTATTTACACCCGTGTACGTTCGAGTCGTACCCCCACCCGTGTACGTGTCGTAGCCTGTGTATGTATGAACCGTACCCTCACCCGCGGACGTATGGAGCGTACCCCAGGCCCCAACACCAGCACCTTCACACAACATCGCGCATGTACGAGTCGTACCAAGCCAGACACAAGGACAGCACTGTACAACCAAATGGCCGAAGTACACACCGTACACACGTTAAAAACACACGTACAAAACCAGGACAAAGCAAAACAACACAAGAATACACCATTCGAATGGCACAAAGCCACTAAACATGTCCAACAAGCTCAAAAACAACACAATCACTGACCTGCAACTGCCAAAATCCAATACAGAGGCCCAAAACACAACCACTCCTTATAACACACCCACCCCAAGTTCAAACGCAGCCACACCCACCAATGAACCAATAAAAAGGGCCCACACACACAAACCATGAGCCTTTGCAACAGACTCACTGCTGCCAGACCCCCACAGACAACCTACAGCACCATACTAGAAGCTTGACCACACCTTACACTTGCACACCTTCACACACACACCTTCACAAACACCCCCACATCACATTCACACACACACCTGCACAACCACACCCACAACCATCCACACACCCCCCCATCCACACCCACACCCCTCACCATGCCCACTAACAAGAATCCAAAGATCACTAGCCGAGAGTTGGAGGTCCTTGTCGATGAAATCCTCAGAGTAGAGCCACACCTCTTTGGAACATTGGTCAGACAGACCAGCATTTCTGAAAAAACATCCATGTGGCAGACCATCGTCGATGCTGTGAATGCTGTTGCGGACACCAGAAGGACCAGGCATGAATGCCAAGCCAGGTGGTACGATCTGCGGAGGAGGGTCCTAGCCAAAATGACGGACGAACACAACCAGGCCAACGTCACTGGAGGAGGGCCGGCCCGCAGACCCGTACACTACCATCCCTGGGAGGAGAGGGTGATGGCCATACTGCCGGTGGTGGCAGTGGACGGATTAGAAGGAGTCCGAGACCCGGGTGAGTACACAAACAACTCACCTCACATGGGGGGAACGTCATCCACAACCAAACTCACAAACAGGCACGCAACCACCCCAAGCTATCGCATGACTCAACCACACTCCATGAACACGCACATGCCACTAGCGCCACCATGCCCCATGCACCCAGCTGGACAATGTCAAGTCACAGGCCACAGAAAACACCAACACAAGACACGGTAACCCGGATGGCGGGAGTGTGGGCCCCAAAAATCACATAGTGCAACTCAGAAGCAGACAACAATGCCCTCTGCCCATATGGCCTAGGTCACAGCCAGACAAACAGTGTGTCCCCCACACAGGAAAGACTTGCCAGCAAATGGCGGACGCCTTGCATTAAGACATGGGGGTGAAGGCACTTTTTGCACATGACAGCAGCTAATGAACAGCCAACACTGTGAAAGAGTGGCAGCACACACCACCACAGCAGCAGCGCAGACACAGACACTACACCCAATGGGTGCCTGGAGATCAGAAACAAACTCACATCAACAAGCCAAGGGCCATTCAAAGATCTGCTAACAGTCTGTGCCCAGGAAGCAGGGCTGAGGTGACAGAGGGTGACACACAGAGGGAGGGAGAGGGAGACAGAGAGGGAGGGAGACAGAGGTGGACACAGGGAGATAGACAAAGGGAGGGAGGAGGGTGACAGAGGGAGGGAGAAAGGGAGACAGAGGGAGACGGACTGAGGGAGGAGGTTGACAGAGGGAGACGGACAGAGGGAGGAGGCTGACAGAGGGAGGGAGAAAGGGAGACGGACAGAGGGAGGAGGTTGACAGAGGGAGGGAGAAAGGGAGACAGAGGGAGACGGACAGAGGGAGGAGGCTGACACACGGAGGCAGGGAGAGGGGGACAGAGAGGGAGGGAGACACAGGGAGACGCACAGAAGGAGGAGGCTGACACACAGAGAGAGGGAGAGGGGGACAGAGAGGGAGGGAGACACAGGGAGACGGACAGAGGGAGGAGGCTGACACACAGAGGGAGGGAGAGGGGGACAGAGAGGGAGCGAGAAAGGGACACACAGGGAGAGCAAATCAGCCTTGTGGGGTGTGGAAATGTCTGCTCGTCAGCAGGTGGACTGCGTGCATGTAGACAAGGGTGGCCAGTGCCAGAACCCCTCCTCTTCTCCATGGCTAAACGCAGGGCCATGTCACAACCTGTGCACGAGCACAACAACAGCTACCTGCATTATCTAAGTGTATGGAACCACTCCACATGCCCACGTACAGTGCAACACGGAAGGCGCCAATGCATGGCTCTCCACACCTGCCCACTCCACTGCTGACTGCAGTCACAATTGATGCAGCAAGTAAGACTGTGCCACACATAGGTAAAGTCGCTAAAGCTGTGGCCAAGGGACATACCCATGCACAAGTGCACTGTGAGTGGAATGCAAGACATATCCAAATTCCCAGAGGAAATGTGCCAACTTAGAAACCAATGAAACATGGATGTTGCATGGAACAAAATTAACATTGTCTCTCTCACAAACAGGTCAACGTCGTGGATCACCCCCCAACACTGGGGGGGAAGACTCACAGGACCCGGCTCGGCGGGATGACGGAGCCACCGGCAGCGACGACTCTCACCACTCTGTGGACGAACCCGACCCCGACCAACCTGGCCCCTCTGGTGTCCAACCACCTGCAGCACCGGCGTCAGGTACAACTGGGCCAACCACCACCCCCACTCCTGCCACATCCCAGGAGACACCCAGGATCCCTGCCCCAACACCACAATGCAGCCAGGCTGGCCAGGAGGGACACGGTGTCCCGGGCACCCAGGAGGAGGCAGGCGACAACGCCAATGCCACCCCTCAGGGGACCCGGAGACCCGATGTGCCCACAAGGGCAGGCCAGGTGCAAGTGGGCAGGGGTGGTGGGAGTGGAGGACGGCGGAGGCGCGAGCCTGACCTGTTGGCTGGGGAACCGGTATATTCCCATGTCCGTAACATCCTGGACACATACCGGCAGGACACCACGGGCATGGGCCAGGTTGTGTCCACCCTCAATGAGATGAAGGGGACCCTCGATGAGATCAAGACCCAGCAGGCCCAGCAACATGCGGAGCAACATGCCTGTCTACTGCGACACCTACGGCGGATGGAGGACAGACAGGCTGAGCTCGTGACGGTGTTCACGGGAATTCACAGTACACTCCGTCGGATGGCCGACAACATGGGCAACCCTCCCTGTGCCAGCAGGCGTAGAACATCACCACCCACAGGGAGGGATGAGGAGGAGGAGGAGACATCCGACGGAGCATCCCATACATCGTCACGGCCTGCTTCTGAGGGTCCCCGCAGGAGAGCGGGTCGTCCACGGAAAAGACCGTGAGGGTCGGCGCAACAGCACCATCTCCCAGGACACCTGGCCTGGCACCTGGCCCACTGGAGCAACAGCAGCACAGCATCAAAAGACATTCTCTGCCACATGGACTTGCTGGTCACTGTCTGACCAATGTTGACAAAGACTGTGGCATGGACTCTGAGGATTTCAAATGGCAAGGACACCAACTCCCCTAGTGAACTTTGGATTCCACACACCCGGAAAGCCCCTCATGTCAACCCCCCCCCCACCCCAACCAAAATAAAAAGTCACACCATAAAGAGAAGATGCCTACTGATTGCATTATTACCTTACATGTGTCTTGTAAAGTCTAACTATGCCTGAGTTCTCATTTGACTTCAACCATCCACACCCTGGGGCCTGAGTCTGGCACAGGACACACATGGGTCACATTGTAGTAGGCAAGACAGACATGGAGCACCATACACACCCGTGATGGGCCCAACCAGCTGAGGGGGTGGCCGCACAACCGTGCCGACAGACATATTGAGTACAGCTACAGCCATGCGCAGAGGTCAGGGATCATGTGGAGTGTCCTGGGGGGCACCCAGGTATGTGTGGACAGGTGGCAGAACCATGTCCTGCAAGCTTGAGTCAGGTGGATGCAGTGAATGGTGGCCTGGCCAAAGTGAGATGCATGGGGATGGCACATGTCACAATACCCACACAGTCATTGACTACATGCACAATACACAGTCTAATCCCAGACAAACAGCTTGCATCTTGCTACTCGACACATAGACACATAGCCACTATCACGGAAAACCATGCCAGACATGCCGGATGCACCGTGGCAACACACCAGCATTGACTGAGAAGAGGCACCTTGGAGGCATAGGGACACCTTTATTAGTCATGTATTCAGGATTGCAGAGGCAACTCGGAGTACACATGAACGGGTAATGTGGAGTAACATGTGGGTCCAACACTGGAACCCCCCTTCTGCAGCCCAAATGCGTGATAGCCATGGAACTGGCACACAAGTGTCGGCTAACAGCTAAACACCCCATGCTGCTCACGGAGAGACTGCCATACACCATTGATCCGCTGATGTGGAAGTCCCACAGCATGTCAAGCCAAGGCAAACCGTATGTGTCCGAGGGCAGTGTAACACACATTGATGCCATCATCACATTCCACAATCCCATCACTGATGACTGTCAACAAGTCTGACCATCTATTCAGGTGTACCCAGCTGCATGTAATGTGTACCATGGTGATGTGACATGTCTGCAGAGGAACCAAACATCGACAGGGGCAGTGTGCACACATCGGAAACAACTGCCACACCCAATACACCCCTGATGCATTCCTTACCTTAAGGAGACTTCCAAACTTGTCCGTGCGTGTAACGCTGAGTCAGCACACGATGACGTGTCCATGAGGAATAGCAGTGCCACAACAATGCAACCAGCAGACGGCATGCGCAAGTACCTGGGGATATGAGAGACACAAGAAGTCAGCCACAAAAAGCACAGCCACTTGCATGTGCATGTACTCGACACATGTAAGGATGACAACATGCCAGGTCACAATTATGACTGGGGAAATACACATCACTGCCACCATCACTCCAGTGACACATCCACACACACCTCTGACTCACGTGCCATACATGCAGATGGACACACACATCGCAACACATGCCACACGGGGACCAATGTGTGCACACACAGACACTGGTACTCACCACTAAGCAAAGAAGTCGCGTATGAGCCGAGTCCGGATGTCCTCTTGCGGAACCACGTCCTCCACATCACTAGCCCCATTGCCAAGCCCTTCGTCCTCCACGGGTGGATGGTCCTGATCATCTTGATCCAGGATGAGTGGCACAGCTTTCTCAACTGCCATGTTGTGCAGCATGCAGCAGACCATGAAGATTTTGCAGACCTTCGCCGGGGGATATGGGAGGGCGCCGCCGGTCTTGTGGAGGCATCGGAATCGGCTCTTCAGGAGGCCAAACGTCCTCTCTATCACTCGCCTTGTCCGGCCATGGGCGGTGTTGTAGCGGAGCTGGGCCGGCGTGATGGGGTTGCGGAGAGGTGTGATCAGCCATGGCATGTTGGGATAGCCAGCGTCCCCTACATGGAAACCACATGGACATAAGTAGGACAGGAGAAGCGGTCGTGCTGGAAGTCTACGCAAGATACAGGACAGACAGACTGTACCCACCAACAACACATGCTCGTTCGTTGCGCAGCTGCGTCATCATTTCAGGCATCCTGCTACGCCTCATGATGTAGGCATTGTGTGCTGATCCTGGAAAACGAGCACAGACATGTGAAATCACCATGTTGGACAGTCACACCACAAGGGCATTGATGGAGTGGTAGTGCTTGCGATTCCTGTACGCTACCTCCTGTGCCTGTGGTGGTACCAACGCCACATGTGTCCCATCTATGGACCCAATGACATGGGGCATCCCTCCCAGGGCATAGAATCCACGCTTGACCCCAGTCAACATTGCAGGGGTTGGGAAATGGATGAAGTCATCCAGGTGAATCAACATGGCCTCTAAGAAATCATGCAGCACACGGCAGAACATGCTCTGGGACATGCCACCAACATGAGCTATGGTATTTTGAAAGGTACCCGTGGCAAGAAAATGTAGGGCTGCCATTACCTTCAGCTTGGGTGTCAGTGCCGTAGGATACCTGTGCAACGGTTGCAGGTGTGGTGCCAGTCTCACCGTCAACTCCAGAATCAACCATTGGGGGAAGCGGTAGCACCGGATATAGTCATTCTCCCGCATGTCAGCCAAGTCCGGAATTGGTCGGTGAAGAGGCGGCGCTCTGCAGTAATTTGGAAGTGACAAGGAAGAGTGAGTGCACCACAACAACAATTTATTTGTACTGAGCACATGTTAATCTGTCAATACACATATGCTACATACGGAGTCAGGTATGTGCCACATGCCCTGGACACGTATGGCTGCCAGGTGACACCCCTACCAAGACCAAGCTACACACGGAGATTGTGAACCTTCACATGCCATGGTATGGGATTAGCTGTGTCCCAGTGTAAGTGAACAGCCAGACGCAAGACAGGAGTGACATACATCCACACATCAGCAGAAGTAGGATGTCGATTGCAGAGACTGGTAGCGGAACACTAGAGCCACAGGTCACATGACATTACACTAGGACAGCCCACACACCTTGCCATGAAGGTGTGCATGTGATGACTCACCACACATTCATAGAGAGGATGCAGACATGTCCTTGTTATGCTACTCCGTGTCCCATGCATACATACGCACCTCACATCCAATACCACATGTGCCATGGTGTGCGGAACAGTGTGCCATGTCAATCTACACACAGACACATGGGGGTTGCTGCAACAGCTGCTGCTTTTGAGGGAGCTCCAACATCAACCTAATGGGAACCCCCCACACATACATGACATATTCACATCGTGCACCGTGGGTAGTGACATGTCAGGTGTGGTAACCCCTGTACCGGGCCTCAGGGGACACTTCCGTGTGTTGTTGTCCGTGCCATGCCAGTGACGCTCATCCCAAGTGTGCAGTACGACATGCACACATGTCAAAGGAGTCAAGGGCATGCCTGGCACACATTGCACCGTCACACATTACATGTGTACACATCTCATCATACATCTGGTGCCTTCTCCACTCAGGAGTAATGTGCCACATCACAGCCTTTCACACCTGTGCCCCACACATGTAGTACTGCCCAGACAATGCCTTGATGTCCATCCATGGACAAGTATGTCAGCCCTATTCCTCCCTGTGTGCTGCCTGTCACCACTGTGATGTGTGAAAAGCACCGTACATTCGCAAAAAGGGCCTGTGTACGTTCCCGTATCACTATGGGAGTGCTGCCGTATGTGTACCCCTAGCGATAGTGAGCGTACGCACGCGTGTACGCTCCGTACCACCATGGGTACGCATACGCGAGAACACCCATAGTGAGACGGGCCGTACACGCGTGTGTACGCTCCGTACCACTATGGGTGTTCTCGCGTATGCGTACTCATAGTGATAGTGAGCGTACAGGCGTGGGTACGGTCCGTACCACCATGAGTACGCATACACGAGAACACCCATAGTGAGACGGCCCGTACACGCGTGTGTACGCTCCGTACCACTGTGGGTGTTCTCGCGTATGCGTACTCATAGTGATAGTGAGCGTACAGGCGTGGGTACGGTCCGTACCACCATGAGTACGCATACACGAGAACACCAATAGTGAGACGGCCCGTACACGCGTGTGTACGCTCCGTACCACTATGGGTGTTCTCGCATATGCGTACTCATAGTGATAGTGAGCGTACAGGCGTGGGTACGGTCCGTACCACCATGAGTACGCATACGCGAGAACACCCATAGTGAGACGGAGCGTACACACGCCTGTACGGGCCGTTGCTATGCATTTGGGGTGCCCTAGGGCCCCGGAACGCACCGTACCTGTGTGTGAAGCTCCAAATTACATAGGGGACACATGAGGGACAAGTATAAAGGCCTACATGCATGCTGGTTGTCATGGAGACCAAGTTTAAAGTTTGAATTTTTTCCGGAAGGTGCACAGCAGAAGTCAATTGGAATGAATCTACTTTGTTGCAATGTGTTTGTGGAGTTGACATCATGCTCAAGAAAAAAACACAATAAGAACCCACTGACTGCTAGGTTTGAAGGGATTGGAGGAAACATAGGATGCAAATGTGAGTGACCAATCACTCTGTACTCCTGTGCATGAAAAAGGTCAGCAAGGCAGATATAAGGCAGCCAGGTCCCATGAGGGAGCACTTGCCTGCACATCTCTGTATTCCACGACCCAGCTGCTGCTACTGATTCCCTGGAACCATGTCAAGGGCTGTGGAGAGGTCACAGCCATTCACCCTGGAGGAGAACCTGGCTTTGCTGGATGTGATCCTCCCACAGTACCCCCTGCTGTATGGGCGACCAGGTTATCAGGTGAGTGCAGAGTCCACTAGCACAGACTGTGTCCCTTTATTAAGACTGTGACTTCTGCCATTGTGTCCAGGTGTGACACACATGCCATGTCCTGTAGGGGGGGTTCCAGGGGGGGGAATGCCTGATGTCTCACAGCCAGAGCATGCTGTGGTGCATGTCTGCCTTCCTCACTAGCATGGTGTTTACTGTGACAATCACTGCATGGTGCATGCCACATTCTGCCTGTCTTGTCCTCCTGGGAATGTAGCCTCTACAGTCCTCATGTGATTCTGTGGTCAGCCCAGTGTGACAGGTGACTGTACCCACAGATGTGTGTTAGTTCTGTGTACCTGTGCTGAGAGTGTCCACATGATGTGTTCGTACCCTGGACATCGGTGTGTGTGTAAGTCCCCTGTCATGTGGGTGGGTGCATATGTGGAGTATAGCACCCCAGCTGCATGAGGGATGGATATACCCTGGCCATGTGATGTGAGCAGGGAGCAGTGCTGTGTGTCTGACGTGCAGAGCCAGCCCCACACCTGTGGGGCCCCCCCCCCCGTCTAGTGGCACATGTGCAGAGTGAGGTATGTCGCTGCATTTGGCAATGGCAGGTGAATGTTCTGTGCCTGTGTGTGTCTGTGTACTCTGCTGCGGTGGCGTCAGTGGCCTGTGGCATGTGACTGCTTAGAGGTGCTGCACATTATCCTGGTGTAGCTTGTGATGCACAGTGTGAGCAAGGATCATTGATTGTGTAGTTGCCCTCATTCCACCTGTGTACTTTCAATGGCACATACTGCTTTTGCCCTTCCCCAGAGGATCATGTCCCTATGACAAAGGTGCAATGCGTTGGATGCATACTATGCCTTGTTGTAAACAGCAAATGTGTTCTAATATGTGTCTCTGTGACATGTGTCAGGTGTATTGATGTAGTGTCACTTGTTCATCCTCACAGGTAGGCGCCTCTGCCAAGGAGCAGATATGGCTGACCGCCGTCAGCGCCGTGAGGAGTGCGGATGGTCGGTAGCGGCGCCTATCCCAGGTGAGGAAACGCTGGCAGGATATCTGGTGCTGGACGCGGAGGATCGCACGGGTCCTGCTGGGGGACTCACCTGAGAGCCATAAGAACCGCGGGCGCCGCCGACTGACCCACATCCACAAGCGTGTGCTGCCGGTGGTATTTCCATACTTGGAGAGGCGCTTACAGGAGAAGCAGCAGCAGGAAGGGGGTAGGTACATGTGTGTTTGTTGTGTTTCACCAGCATTTGTAAGTGCACAGTTGCATGGATACACTGCCAGGGTTTAAAGGTGCTGTGCAGATCCTGTTAGCCGCAGTATAGCTGTGCTCTCCTGCCTCCCTACCCCTCCTTGCAATGTGTTCCATGGTCTGTGTGTAGTCACTCCTTCACAAGGTAATGTAGGCTGGCGCTTTCTCCACGTGAACTATGCCTGTAGCATCATGTGTGGGGGTGGTGTGTAACAGGTTTGGGGACCTTGGCTGTGCCCTGTCCAGTTCAGTACATGTGGGTTCCATGTCAGTTGGCACTGATGCAGAATCCATACATGGGAGTTAGTCTCACAAGTGTCATGCCTTACAGCGTGCATGTCCTCTGTTGTGGCCTGTGACATGATGTGCATGAGTGTGCGATGCGCATAGTGCAGGGATGTTGGGGTGTGTTGCAGTCATTCCCATTCAGGACCATGGAGTTGTGTTGCCACTACTGTCCCCTGGGGCATATTTTCCTAGGTGTCATGTGTGTCATCACAAAACGTGGACACTCTCAGTGTCTACAGCATAGGTTGTGCTCTGTGCCATTGTCCCCTGGCACCATGTATATTGACGTGAAATGTAGTACAAGTGTCCACTGTACAGCCTGACCTGATTTTCCTTGTTCATAGTCACAGTGGCCAGTGCCTGTGTGTCTAGTTACAATCCTCTGATGATGCCCATTTGTACATGATTATTTGGACAGGCGCACCTTGGGTATTTGGCGTCCAATCTTGCATTTCTGCAGCCCCTGTGTATTTCACCCAGACTAAGAGATGTAAGTGCCACCTGTGTCTCAACAAATTGTCTCATGTAGGGGGTGGTTGGTGCGGGCCAAGCCTACATGTCAAAACCAGAATTCTCCTTGCTAGGTCTGGCCAGTGTGTGATGTTTGTCTGGACATACACTGAAGGTGCAGTGAGCCAGTCATGGTGGGCATGTTTTCAGTATTACCTATGCAGCATGTGCCTCAAGTTCATGGATATGGTCCCTCCTCATCCCTATTGTCGGCAACGCTGTGTGGTGCAGATGCAGTGCTGGATTGTCCCCAGGGCCTGGCTCCTATGTCAAACTCCATTTCATGTCAGTTGATATTGTGTCATGCTCTTCATGGGTTTTCATTGGCATGGTGGGTGAACCAACTGTGTGTTGCATGCCCTACATCTGTACCTTGTTTTGTAGATGTTACTGATCTTTCTTTGCAGGCTATGCACTGTAACCTATGTAGATTGGACTCATGTGACATATGTATACAGGTGTGTGATTAATTGCTGTCTCTTCACCTTGCCCACAGCATCGTCGGGGGACACGGAGGGAGACATGAGCACAGACGGTGCGGAGGGACCGAGCACCTGTGCCAGCGTTGACATCGTGGCTGGCACATTGAGTGGTACTGAGGCGGAGGAGAGTGAGGCCAAAAACCTGTCCACTGGCACCACCGAATATGAAGCGGACGGGTCCGAGGATGATCTCTCCGAGTGGGCGGAGGCTGCACCACCAGCTGACAGCGGCACAACATCGCACTCCGCCCCCTCCATTGCCATCAGCCGCCTCCCACTTGCTCGTGTCCCTTCCCAACGTGCCCGGTCACCACATGTCTCCTTCCTGCCAGGCACCGCACCCCCTGCCCCTGTCTCCACTGCTGCCGCCAATGCCGAGTCTGTGGACATCCAGCGGCAGTTGCAGATTGGTCAGGCTGCGATCCTTAATGTCCTCCATGGCCACAGCCAGGTCCTCAAAAACATGGAGGCATACTTGGAGGGCATTCACTCATCGCAGGCTGACCAACGCAGCTTGCTGAGGTCGATAGACTCGACACTGACTGCAGCAGTGGGTCTCCTGCAGCGCTTCATCCAACCCCCTACCCCTGCCCCATCCACACTTCCCACTCCCATGCCTGTCCCATGTACACCCAGACGTCAGCATGCACCCACCACGACGGACACAGGCACCACACCAGCAGGGAAGGTCACCCGCACACCTCCTGGCACGCACACACAGGGTGAAGTAGGCACACCCATTGGGTCGGGGGGCAAACGTAAGACACGCAGCCAGAGTGGGAGTCCGCATTCCACCAAATCCACTTCCTCCAAATCCCCTCCCCTCAGCTCTCCTGGCCACATATCACACAAAGACTCCTTCATGGCCGCTCTGTCCCTGAGCCCCACAGTGACACCACCCCGCAAGCGGTCAAGGGAGTCCCCGGTCAGGGTGGTTGAGTCCCCCCCCTGTCTACGCCCTCCCCCAGTGGCGCTGCGACCCATCCCTCTGACCCCCCCCCTCCTTGGGGCCTGTGGTTCCTTCGGGTGCAGGGGATTCCCTGGAGGACCTTGCTAAGGTGTGCAGCGAGATCCTGGCCTCCGCCTTTGGCCCTGCCCCACCCCCTGTGGTGGAGTCCTCCATCCCTGCACCCACGACGCCTACCCTTCGCCCTCCTGTCCCTGCGGTGCCTGATTCTTCCCCCCCACATGATGCCCTCACCCCTGTGGAAGACGACGGAATCTAACTGTGCAGGCAAGCTAGGGGACACGCTTACCACTGTGTCCCCCATCCAGCTGTGACTTCTGGACTGCCCTATGGGCTTTGTAAATATTGAACTTCCTACAAACAAGATTTATTGAATCATGCTGAATAAAGCAATTTATTTTTTTGCCTTGGAACACTACTGCTTTGCTGGTATTGCTGTTGGTGGGGCTGCTACATCGTTTTGGGTGGTGTTCATGTGTTGGGTGTGTGGGAAATGTAGTAGTGTGCTGGTCATAGGGGGGACCCTGGGATCTGTGTGCCATCCACGGTGTTAGCTAGGTTTCTCTGTTCATGTAAGCAGTTTCTGCATGGTGAAATTGTCCCAAGGTGTATTCCTTCCTCTGTGTACCCTGACATCTTCCCTGCAGGGTGTTCCCAATATTTAGCGCTGAGCTGTGTGTACATTAGCTGGGTGTGTGACGGACTCCTTCAACTTTGCACATGCATGCTGAGCGATGTCTCCACCTGCATCATTCGTGGCATCCTTGGTAGTCATTGTACTTGTGTATGTGGACGATTGACATGACTTCATGTGGACATGTTTTCTTTTTGGCGCTATGCATGCGTATACTCCCAGCCTCGCACACATGTGGTACATGTACTGCAGGGTCTTTGTGCACCTGACTGACATTTGTGGGCATGGTATCTGTGGCTACTCCACCCTTTGCGTTCCATGGGCACTGCTGGGAGTGTTAGGCACCCACCCCTCCTGTGTCTGGGCACTGCTGGGAGGACTCTGCACACACCCCTCCTGTGTCTGGGCACTGCTGGGAGGACTCTGCACACACCCCTCCTGTGTCTGGGCACTGCTGGGAGTGTTAGGCACACACCCCTCCTGTGTCTGGGCACTGCTGGGAGGACTCTGCACACACCCCTCCTGTGTCTGGGCACTGCTGGGAGGACTCTGCACCCACCCCTCCTGTCTCTGGGCACTGCTGGGAGCACTCTGCACACACCCCTCCTGTCTCTGGGCACTGCTGGGAGGACTCTGCACACACCCCTCCTGTCTCTGGGCACTGCTGGGAGGACTCTGCACCCACCCCTCCTGTGTCTAGGCACTGCTGGGAGGACTCTGCACACACCCCTCCTGTCTCTGGGCACTGCTGGGAGGACTCTGCACCCACCCCTCCTGTGTATGGGCACTGCTGGGAGTGTTAGGCACCCACCCCTCCTGTGTCTGGGCACTGCTGGGAGGACTCTGCACCCACCCCTCCTGTGTCTGGGCACTGCTGGGAGGACTCTGCACACACCCCTCCTGTGTCTAGGCACTGCTGGGAGGACTCTGCACACACCCCTCCTGTCTCTGGGCACTGCTGGGAGGACTCTGCACCCACCCCTCCTGTGTCTAGGCACTGCTGGGAGGACTCTGCACACACCCCTCCTGTCTCTGGGCACTGCTGGAAGGACTCTGCACCCACCCCTCCTGTCTCTGGGCACTGCTGGGAGCACTCTGCACACACCCCTCCTGTCTCTGGGCACTGCTGGGAGGACTCTGCACACACCCCTCCTATTTCACAATATGTACGCTTAGAACATACACGTGTGTGGGTTCGCTCCATGCATACGAGGTGGGGGTACGTGTCGTACATACACGGTTGGGGTGGGGGTATGCTCCATGCATACGGGGCGGGGTTACGGTCCAGACGTACACTATTGGCATGGGGGGTACGCTCCATACGTCCGCGGGTGAGGGTACGGGTCGTACTTACACTGTTGGGGTGGGGGGTACGCTCCATGCATACGTGGGTGGGGTTACGGTCCGTACGTACACTGTTGGCATGGGGGGTACGCTCCATGCATACGCGGGTGAGGGTACGGGTCGTACTTACACTGTTGGGGTGGGGGGTACGCTCCATATGTACGCGGGGGGTGTACGGGTCGTACTTACACTGTTGGGGTGGGGGGTATGCTCCATACGTACGCGGGGGGTACGGGTCGTACTTACACTGTTGGGGTGGGGAGTACGCTCCATGCGTACGCGGGTGAGGGTACGGGTCGTACTTACACTGTTGGGGTGGGGGGTACGCTCCATACGTACGCGGGTGGGGGTACGGGTCGTACTTACACTGTTGGGGTGGGGGTACGCTCCATGCATACGCAGGTGGGGTTACGGTCCGTACGTACACTGTTGGCATGGGGGGTACGCTCCATGCATACGCGGGTGGGGGTATGGTCCGTACATATCCGTACCCACGCTGTGGAATGCTTGTGCGGGCCGTACCCAGGCCTTTGCCACGTGGGTACGAGCCGTCCCGCCATTGTTGGGGTGACGTAGGTGTGGGCGTGGTACGACTCGTACCCACGCTCTTAAGGCGTGGGTACGGGACGTACCTGTATTGTTGTGTTGCCGGTTCGCGTCGTCAAGAACTTCCGTTGTGGCGGTCGCTGGCTTAGCTGGACACGCCCCCACCCCCTCGTAGTGACCAGGGCCTGAGGGTCAGGTATGTCCAGGGCATGTGTGCTGTGTGACTTTGGTGGGAGTTTTGTGGCCTGCCCCTGGTCCTGCCACCCCCCCCTTTCCCCCCTCCCTTTGTTGTTCTAACCTTCTGCGGCGTCTGCGTCCGGACCTGTAGAGGAGGTCGACTGCTATGAGGGCCGATATGACACGTAGGTTGGGGTCCATGTCTGTCCGTCACGTACAGGTACTCCTTGTTCGCGTCGTCCTGTCTGTCCGTCGCGTACAGGTTCTCCTTGTTCGCGTCGTCCTGATTTCCCGGCAGTTTTTGGCAGCCGGAAAATATTCACCGTGCGGGATGACGTCGGTGCGAATCGTGATTCCTGGTTCGTGAATGGCAGGCTGCGTGCGTCCCGACGTCACGTCGGCGCTTTCCCGGATCGCATTTGTACGTTTATTTTCATCGGTCGGGGTTTTTTACGAATCGTACGGAAATGGTGTTTCCGTGCGAATCGTAATTCCATGTTTGTAAAGTTTTACAACCGGGTACGAGTCGGACGGAGAAAACGCTCCGACCGACGGTTCGTACCCGGTTTTTACCGGATCGTAATCGGCACCTCTGTGTGTGAAAATACCACTTTTAGAAAGTAGGCATTTTCTTGCCTAGCTATCCAAGCCTGCCTCTGCTAGGGTGTGTATTCCATGTCTGGTTTCTGAGTGACAGGGGATGTGGGGCTCCAGGAGACATGGTGAGTCAGCACAAGGCTGAATATACCTATCTGCATGAGGAGTTGTGGGAGGAGTAGCACCTGGGCCTGAATAGGGCTGTGCCTGCCTTCCACAATGCTGGCTCCACCTCCTGTCGTGTGTCTGAGGACCCTGGCCCACACTGACAAAGGAAGAAGTTGTACACTGGCAGAATGCACCCAGAATTGGTTTGGACTAGGTACAGACACTCTCTGCCTTCAGAGACAAAGGATTTTGGTGTATAAAAAGGGAGACCCAGACCCCAGAACTTTAGATCACTTCTGGGAATCAAAACAAACCTTTGCTGAGGAGAAGACTACACATGTGCTGTGTGTTTGGGGGTTAGCCTGCAGTGGTTGCTTCATTGCCAGAGAAACGAAAAGAGGACTGAGTGTGCTTTTTATCAACTTGAAGAAGAATCTCCAAGGGCTTGAACTTGAGCTTGCCTCCTGCCTGAAGTCTCAGGGATACAAGACTTCACAAACCAGCTCCCCCCTGAATTCCCTTGCTGGGAATTTAAGTGCCTACTGTTGTGCTGGGTCTTCTGAGAGACTGCGTGTCGCTGGGAGCTGGAAGCGCGACTCGACGACGAAAGCGTGTCGCCGCCGCAGCAGTTGCCGTCGCATCGACAAGAAGGCGTGCCACCGCTGTCGCCATTGCATCACCGAAGTGGTCGCATCACCGGGGAAGCGTGCCGCCGCCGCAGAGGTCGCCGTAGCATCACCAGAGAAGCGTGTTGTAGGGCCTGTCATGGCTCAGAAGATCATCAAGTCGCCGCACGGCTGTCGGGCATGCAAGCATCGCATCAACGTTGTCGCATCGTAACCAAGACGCCACTTTGTCACATCGCACCAGAGAGAAGTATCGCATCAAGGCGCCATCTTGTCGCATCATACCAGAGAGCAGTAAGAAACCGACACATCACCTCTCCACACAGTAAGGCAGCGAGCATCAACTCCCCTGTGCAGCAGTAAGGAACTGACACATCCACTCCCCTGCGACCCTTTTGTTTGCTTTGTGTTACGCATCCAAGGTACTTTGAGAGTAAAGTGTTGCATTTACAATGTTAAGAGAACTGAGCTACTTCCTACCATTTTAAAGTCTATTCTTGAGTAGAGTATTGTGGATTTTTGTCGTTTGGACTTGTGATAAGTCTATATAAAAATACTTATTTTTATAATACAACCTGTGTGGTGTCCATCTGTAGTGTTATCAAAAGGTATACCCAGGGAGGAGGAGCCTAGCGCGCAACCAAGATGGCCGCGTAGGTGCGAGGCTCCCGAGGACCTCCGTGACCTCCTACATAAATCCTGAAAATATCCTGTCCTAGATGAGGGGACAGTGTTGGTGAGCCCGAGCTGAGGTGTCACCCGTTTTCCGTTTCCAAATTGGACCTCGGACACCGGCGGGAGCACCGATTGAGATTTGCGGCCTTCTCCACGCCGGCCCCCCGGATTGGAGTTGCGGGGTGATCCGGAGACAAAGTGATCAGCGGCGGCGGGCAGGGCTGGGCGACTCGCGTACCCCGCACTTTCACTTTCGCTTTTGCACCCTCCTTGCTGCGTAGGCGAGGTTGGGTTGCGGGGCGGTGTGCGGTGTGTGGCCTCGTTGGGGTGCCCTGCTGGCCCGCCGGCTGTGATCCGTCCTGCGGACCTGTGGTGGCCCCCCCCCCCGGAGCCCGTGAACTGGTTTGTCGGCCTTTTCCGAGGTGATCGGCACGATTTGGGGACTGGAACCATGTCCACAAAGCAAGATGGCGACCGGGCAAAGGTGAAATCGACCCGCCGTGGCGCAGCCCATCAGTCCAACAGCATGGACCGCTACACCCTCCAGAAGGGATCTCCCGAGGTGCCGCATAGGTCCCCTGAGGGCCCGACTGATGCTCCTGCGCTGCCCGCGGATCTGACCCTGCGAGATGTCATGGGCGCTATCGCCGAGATGAAGGCCTCGGTGGACCAGCGCTTTGACACACTGGTGCAAAAGATTGACTCGGTCCACGTGGATGTTGGCCTGGTGAGGGCCGATTTATCCAAGACCAATGACCGGGTCGATTCTTTGGCCCACACCACCTCGGGCCTTACAGCGGACGTGGCGGCCCTCCAAAAGGAGGTGCGCCGGCTTGGCCAGGCGAGCGCCCTGATGGATCGTCGACTGGAGGATTCCGAGGGTCGGGCCCGGAGGAACAATGTCCGCATTGTCGGGGTGCCGGAGGGACGTGAGGAGGCGGCGGCGGACCTGTTTGTGGAGGACCTGATTCTCACCCATCTCCAGCCCCGGGGGCTGAGTAAATTCTTTGCGGTGGAACGTGCCCACAGGGTTCCCGGAGGAAGACCTAAGGCCGGAGCCCCTCCGAGGCCTCTCATTGCCCGGATTTTCAACTTTCGGGACAGAGACGCTATTCTTCAGACTTCTAGGCAACAAGGACCGGTCAGACTTGACAATATGGATGTAAACTTCTATCCTGATTTCACCCCAGCGGTCCAGAAGCAGAGACTGAGCTTTCTCGGAGTCAAACGTCGTTTACGGGACCTGAACCTCAAGTATGCGATGCTTTTTCCAGCTAAGTTGCGGGTGGAGGTGGATGGCCGCACGCACTTTTTTGATCGTCCCGAGGCAGCCGGGGACTGGTTGGACTCCTTGCCCGGGGATCGGGGCCGGGGGGGTGGGGGGGGCGCGGTTGGAGGGAAGGGCTCGCCGGATCAGGACTGAGGGACTAATAGTAGGCCTCGCTCTGGACAACATTGTCGTCATTTTTGACTGTTCGTTAAGTCTCCCTCCTGTGGAGGTGGTACGGGGTCTCTTGGGGGCTCTCCCTCCTCCTCTGGGGGACTAGTTAGTTTAATCATTCATGGGGCGACAGGCACACTGCACTTTGGGGGGGCTGTTTGGGCTCATGCAGGGGTGCAGGGAGGGGGGAGTTCTGTTGGGATGGGTGGGTTGGGGTGGGGTGTTGTTTGTTTTTACCGCAAGGCAAACCCTTTATTGTATTGGTATTTTTAAGGTGCTCTCCGGGGGACGAATGATGGCTTCTGTATGTGATGGGGGGTAGGGACCTGACTTTATTGTCCTGGAACGTTAACGGACTGGGGGATAGGATTAAGCGAGGTGTGGTCCTGCAGTATTTGAAACGACTTTCGCCAGATGTGGTCTTTCTGCAGGAGACACACCTTATTGGTAATTCCTTTTGTGCCATGAATCGGCGTGGCTATCGCTTGGTGGCCCACTCGGGCTTCATGTCGGGCTCACGGGGGGTGGGCATCATGGTGAAGAACTCGCTCCCGTTGGAAATAGACGAGGTGCGCCATGATGAGAGGGGACGCTACACTGTCTTAGTGGGGAGAATGGAGGGTAAAGTAGTTGTCTTTGTCTCAGTGTACGTCCCACCGGGGTTACAGTCTACGACTTTTGCAGACCTAGGGCGCCTCCTCCTTGACCTTCCGGGGGGGCTTCTGGTGGTTGGGGGGGACTTCAATGCGGTGGTTTCTGGGACCGTGGATCGTCACCCCCCTAGGGACCTCCCCCGGGCGCAGGCGTGGCTGTCCGGCTTCTTAGATACACTGGGATTGGTGGACTGCTGGCGTTTAAAACATCCCACGCAGCTGCAGTACACTTTCCACTCGGGTGCCCATGGTAGCCTCTCACGGCTTGATTATGTCCTTGTCCCTGCGGCCTATGTTGGGAGGGTAGGAGAGGTGCGCCATTTGGAGCGGGGTATTTCAGATCACTCCCCGCTCCTGTTGCAAATTGATGTCTTCCCGAGGGGGGAGGGCAGAGTAGCTCCAATCAATGCCTGGTACCTGCGCGACCCCACCATTCGCGCTGATTTGATTAAATCCTTGCAGCGGTATTTCGATGAGAATGCGGGGTCCGTCCCTTCGGCTATCTCCCTGTGGGAAGCCTTCAAAACAGTTCTTAGAGGGGAGGCCCTCTCCTTTATTTCCCATGCCCGGAGGCGCGAGCAGGAGGAGGTGACCCGGGTGGAGGCCGAAATCGCTGAATTGGAGGGTGATCTAGGGGGTGGGGTGACGGATGCTGCACTACATGTCCTACAACTTAAGCAGGCGGCCTACAGGGCCCTCGTCACGGAGGCGGCCAGGGGTCTCTATAGAGAGCAACAGGGGCGACTGTATGATGTGGGTGATAAGGCTGGTAAATTGCTTGCATGGTTGGATAAAAAGGAGAGAGCGAGTCGTGTGGTCCCGCTGATTGAGAGGACGGATGGTGTGCGTGTCACCGAGCCAGAAGACATTGTCTCTTGCTTCGCGGATTATTTCCGCGAGGTGTATTCCCCGGTTTCTCCCTGCTCGGAGGAGGATTCCCATGCCCTGCTTAGGGATATCGCGCTGCCTTCCCTTTCGGTGGAGGACAGGGTGTCGTTAGATGCCGCTCCTACCTCCGACGAAATTGCCCTCGCCATACGCTCGGTCGCATCCGGCAAGGCCATGGGCCCGAACGGCATCCCTATCGAGCTGTACAAGCTGCGACCGGATGTACTGGCACCCCACCTCCGTGCGATGTTCCTGGCGGCCCACTCGCTGGGCTCCCTCCCGCCGGACCAACGTCTGGCTACAATTGTGGTGATCCACAAGGAAGGGAGACCTCGAGACCGGGTTACATCCTACCGGCCTATCTCGCTCTTGAATGCGGAGCCCAAAATCCTCGCCAAGGTGCTAGCTAACCGGCTGGTCGGCGTGGTGGGCGATCTGGTCCACCAAGACCAGTCCGGCTTTATTCCCCATCGCAACACGGCCCTTAATCTGCGGCGCTTGCACGGGGTGCTCGCGCGTGTCCCGTTTGTGCGGGAGCCGGCCATATTGGCGTCCTTAGACGCCACCATGGCGTTTGACACGCTCGAGTGGCCATACATCTGGGCTATGCTGGCGAAGTTTGGATTTGGCCCGGGGTTCATTAGCTGGGTCAAATTGTTGTATTCGGGCCCATTGGCGCAGGTGGTGGTGAATGGAAGAGTATCGGTCCCATTCGAGCTGGGACGGGGCACGCGACAGGGCTGTCCCTTGTCGCCGCTCCTGTTCGCGCTGGCCTTGGAACCCCTGGCGGAGTGGCTGCGGTGGCACCCTTCCATCCGTGGTCTCCGTTGGACCCCCGAGTATGAGGACCGCGTGTCCCTATACGCTGACGATATCCTTTTGTACCTAGCCTCCCCGCGTAAATCACTGATTGTCCTGGTTGATGTTTTGCGCTCATTCGGCCGCAACTCAGGCCTTGTCATCAACTGGGCTAAATCATGTGTGTATGTGCTTTCCGGGGAGGCTCCCGTCCTCCCGCGGGGCTGTCCGATTCAGATTGCCTCACAGGGGTTTCGGTACCTGGGGGTTTACATTACTCTGGACCCGGAGGCCCGCTACGAGCGGAATTTGCTTCCCCCCCTCCAGCGCTTGAAGGAGGACGTCGCGCGCTGGCGGCGCCTGCCGCTTTCGCCGCTCGGCCGGGCGGCATTGTTTAAGATGATGTCGTTGCCACGCTTCCTGTACGCTCTCCAGAACACTATGGATTTAGTCCCGGCGCGCTACTTCCGTGAGGTGGAGAGTCTACAGCGCCGCCTGTTCTGGGACGGGAGGCCGCGTATTGCCCTGGCGAAGTTGACGCTCCCATGGTACGACGGGGGGATTGCCCTCCCGGATATTAAACGGTATTACTGGGCCTCCCAGCTAGCTGCAATTAATCATGGCCTTTACGGGCCCGCCTTAAACCCGGCATTTGAAATGGACAAGATGCTCCTGCCTGGTGGCGACTATAATCGAGCGCTCTACTCTGGCGCGCCCGGCCCCCGCCTGACGGGACCTACGCGTGTCATGGTACGAGTATGGCACGCGGCTAACGCAGCTATGGGGTGGAAGGACCGTTTGACCCGGGCATCACCGTTGTACGCGTCTGAGAGATTGGGCTCCCTGTGGACCTCGAAGGGCTTCGAGAAGTGGGACACGATCGGCATCAGTAAAGTGGGGGACCTCTGGACGAGAGGGGGATTTAAAACATTCGAGGCGCTGCAGACGGAGTTTCAGCTGCAGGGCAGTGAATACTTTCGGTACTTGCAGGTCCGTCACGCACTGGGCTCAGTCTTCCCGGACGTCGCCTCCATCCCGGAGTCTTCCCCCCTGGAGGATAGAGTGCTGGATGGCCACGTTCCGGACAGCACGATCTCCCTTATTTACAAAAAATTGATTAATGACCGCTCGGGCCTGCTGACTGGCCTCCGCGAGGCTTGGGTTGCCGACGGGCTGGAGTTGGACGACGAGGACTGGATTTCCGCGGTGGCCTCTCCGAAGGAGGTGGCCATACCGGCTCGCCTTCGCTTCGTCCAGCTTAAGATACTCCATCGGGTTTACATGACGGGGCCAAGGCTTCTGCGTATGGGCTATGCTGAGGATGGGTTGTGCAAGCGTGGGTGTGGTGCTTTGGCGACTTTTTTGCATATTTTGTGGGAATGCCCGAAGGTGGAGCGATTCTGGCGTGGTGTGCATGAGGTCCTGCGAGTGGTTACGCATGTCGAGCTGCTGCCTGAAGCGAGGAGATGCCTGCTGAATGTGTGGGAACCAACTGACTACTCGGTTCCGCAGACGCGATGGGTGACTCTGGGATATATGATAGCTAAGCGTGACATTGCTCAACTGTGGGGATCCCAGAGGCCCCCGGCGGTGTCGGCCTGGAAAGAACACATGGATTGGTGCATGTTCCGAGAAAAGGTGGTGTATGTGGCGAGGGGTAAGCCTGGGGCATGGGTGAAAGTATGGGGCCCTTGGAACGCCTACCGCGGGGGTATCTGCGCGCCACCACTGCTGCCTGCGGCCTCACCAGCCCCGTCCCCTTAGTTGACTCCTTTCCCTAGCCCTGAGCACGGAATTCCCCCAGTCCTCGATTTGTTCCCCTTCCCCTCTTTAGACTCCTGTGGATGGCTGGGGTCCCCCATTCGGGGAGCACGGGCTGTTACTTTCGATTGCAGGTTGCCTTGCGGGTGTGGTTTTTGTGTTGTTTGTATAAAATAAAACCGTATTGTGGGGTCAGAGTGATGTGGCCCACGACGCTTGTACCTCCTATTTTGCTCCTTTGCAACGCCAAGTGTTTTTGTACGTATGTCATATGCTCCTGTCATTCTAGCGGCCGGCCGAAAGGTTGTAGGCCCATACTTGTATATTCTTGAGATTGCAATAAACGGTTTCAAAAAAAAAAAAAAAGGTATACCCAAGCACATGCAGAGTATCAATTAGCATAAATGCAAGATCATTTTCGGTCCGGCGCGAGGAGGTAGCAACTCACCCCCCAGTCAAGATCTACGAAAAAGCTAAAAGAAGATTGAATGAAATAAGCTTGGAATCCGAACTCTCACTGAACAGCGTGCCAAACCTCTAACAGGGTACCTCCTTGCGTCACAGGATAGTGTGACCTGGAATTATCGTCACACTTTATACCACTATTGAGAACAGTATTCAGCCGTGAACAAGTCGCATGTACTATCTTACGAAGGCGACGAAACACGTGTTGGCTTGATGAACTACTGTTAAAAGAGGAATATTAAAGAAGAGAAACTACAAGAAAGAAGCAAAGACTAACTTATTTTGTTTCATGCCGAAAATGATCTTGCATTTATGCTAATTGATACTCTGCGTGTGCTTGGGTATACCTTTTGATGATTGTTTTGTTGCTTTGCCACAATAATTTAGGGAGGCTGGTGGTTCTCCCCAACCCTTAGCACCGTGACTAATACAATTTCCACTAAATAACAGGTGAATCAACCATAAGCGCCTATCACCTATTACAAATACCACTACCCAGAACAAGAACCATCCATCTGTAGTGTTGTCACGGTATTACTGTATGTATTCACAAATGCTTTACATACTGCCTCTGAGATAAGCCTGCCTGCTCGTGCCAAGCTACCAAGGGGGTGAGTAGGGGTTATTTTAGGAGTGTAGGCCCTTACCCGGACTAGATGCAAGGGTCCCTATTTGGTCAAAGGTACCTACCTCTGCCAACTAGAGACCCCCAAATCTAACAGTGAGGGACAAGCCTGTCCCAAGTCTTGCTTTGGCCTACATGTCCTGCTAGGGGAATGTCATGTGCTGGGGTGAGTAGGAAGCCCCTAAACCTCAGAGGTATAACCAACCTCCTGGTGGCACCAGACTTGGGGTCTCTACCCTCTGAATATAGGAGTCCCTCATTCCAATAGATCTTGTGAGACCCACTAACATTCCTTGCAGCCTCAGCAGCAGCTTGCTGTCGGAGGGGTTCAAGAGAGGGGCAGGTTTGCTGATCCTGGCTCAGGTCTGCCCTAGAAGGTCCCCCTGTCCCCAAAAACTCAACCTGATCAGTTCCTTCCACTGGACTGAAGTCATCTTCCTCAAAAGACTGACCCTCACTCTGAGCCTGGGGGGAAGACACAGCCTTAGCCCTTCTGCTCCTCTTCTTGGAAGGCACCTGGTCCATCATTTCAGGATCCAGGGCCTGTTCCGTGGCTCTCTGTTTGGCTGTGACGTAGTCACAGCAAACACATCTGCAGTGATGCCTTGTTCGGTGTATCACCGCTTGAAACTGTGCTAGAGGGAGCAGTTGCCTTAGGGGCATTGGTGGTAAAAGTAGATTCCTTGGCCCTTGGACAATTGGCATCTTTTGTCCAATGGGTCTTCTCTTTACTGATATGACACCAAGGTTTCCTTTTGCCTTTTCCCTTGTTAGATTGTGACCCCCCGCACATGCAGGCTTTTGGGGCCCTGTTGAAGACTTTTGATCTTTACTTTTGTCCCCACCCTTATCTGAGGCCTTAGAGTCTGGTTTCTTTTGGTCACCACCATTGGTCTGAATTTTCTGCTTCACCCTGGTTCTGACCTACTTATTTGCCTTCTTTCCAATTCCTGGGGAGAAGTCAGATCAGAATCAACCAGGTACTGATGCAACAACTGGTTTTGGCAATTATTAAGGATCTGCTCCCTCATAATCAAGTTGTACAATCCTTTAAAATCATTCACCTTGCTACCAAGTAACCAGCCTTCAGAGCCTTAATGGCACAATCAACAAAGTCTACCCAGCCCTGAGTCTGTGCTATCTGGGCATCTCTGAACTTAATCTTGTACTGTCCAGTGGTTAAGCCAAACCCTTCAATGCGAGCACTCTTCAGGACTGAATAATTATCAGCACCCTCTTCTCTAACAGTGGGGAGCTTATCTCTACCTTTGTCAGCAAAGGAGAGCCACAAGATAGCTGCCCACTGCTCTTCAGGGATCCTCCTCTGTACTTTACAGGCCCTCTCAAAAGCAGTTATCCATTTCTGGATGTCATCCCCTACATGGAAGGGAGGGACAATCTTTCTCAGGTTCCTATGATCAAAGGTGTGTTCCCTAACCCTAGGGACACTATAGCTGCCACCATGGGACTCTATTGCCAAATTCTTCCTAGTCTTCTGGACTTCTAGGGACTCTTTATCCAGGGCCAATTGCTGTTGCCTGAGTCTAAATGTAGCTTTCTCATGCTCTAGTAATTGGCACTCCCTATCATAAGAGTTGTCCCTCTTGCTAGAAACCGAGGTCCCTATGGAATGTAAAGAATTATCTGACTCAGCAGAGGGAGATCTAGATCTCCTTGGTAAACTCTGCACTCTCCCTGGAGGAATAAAGAGATGGTCCTCTAGCCCCTTAAGTGCTCCCATCGGCCAACGGCCGTCGCGAGCACTACCTCCTTAGTGCTGCGCACGTCCGTTGGCTGACGCGGCCCCACCCACTGATTAAAACCGCCGCACCGTGGCGGAATTGAAATCGCGGTTAAGCGGTTAAACCCTCCTTTTCTTCTTCCTCCTGGGGATCTGAGTTATTCAGGGGTGGATCATTTTGATCCTCCTGTCCAGGGTTGGACTGTAGGTCATAGAAGGTGTCCCCTCCTGACCTATCCTCTTCCCCTGTACCACCCACTCTATCTTGCTCATCTGACCCAGGAGTCTTCCTAATGTCATCTAGCAGTAATGCATCAATGATGCGTGGAGTGTGGCATTTCTCCGTCTTCAGGTTCCTGGATACACACATGGCTTTTAAGTCAGTGAATGCAAAGCTATCATATTTAGTAGGCAGGATGCCACTAGTGGCATTCCCAGTAGAAGACATACTAAGTGAGTTGTGGTGTAGGCACCTACCTAACCTTGTGGGAACTAAACTCTCTTAGGTTGGAGAAAGAGTGTGCTAGACCCTTGACTTTCCCAACCCCAAGTTCAGTAGAACTTACTATCTTAAGCTAGTATTACATGTTCCTAGATACTAGTGGTTTTTCAGTTAATTTATACAATAGATTTTTCTGGTAAAACAATGCAGGCTTGAATCCCAACCGCTGCACACCAATGTGAGAAGTTGGGCTGGTATATGCTGTCCACTAGTTAAAGTGGGTACCCTGTACCAGTCTAAACAACCCTTATGGTGATTAGGTCAAAGATAACCTTTATTGAAAGCTATCCTAGTGGTAGCTATGGAGAGCAGCCTTCAGGCTAAATCTTGAAGGAATGTTAAGCACCTTGTTTTACCAGAATGCAACCGTATAGTATTGGTTAAATGATAGGGAAACCACACAGTAGTTATAAAAATATGTATTTATTATCTATAACACTCTCTAGTATCCTCTACATGAGGATAGAACACAAATCAAATAATACAGTTGCAAAGAATCGAAGTTAAGTAGCACAATACACAGTGGGCTCCCAGGGGTGACCAAACCATATACTAAATAAGTGGTATAAGAACCACAACTCGGGACTAGACCTAGTCTAGAAGGTGTAGAATTGCTGGGACCCCAAGGAGCCACCCAAGGTGAGTGAGTAGGGACCCCATAGAGGACAGGTGCAGAGTGTGAACCCGACCACGTGCTCCGAACAATTCAATGGGAAAGTCGCGGTTGGAAAATCAGAGATCAAGGACCCTTCCCAGCAGATTACGAAGACAACCCTTGGAACTTAGGAGTTTGGAGAGCCACCCCACCCGTGGATACCTTTGTACCAGAGTTACCTATCCCAGAGGAGCCGGGTGCATAGGCACGAAGTGGCATCGGAAATCCTTGTCGTTCTCTGTGGATGTCGACAAAGAAATGCTGCTGCTGGAAGTACAAAAAGCGTCAGGTGGAATCCAAAGGTGGATTCTACATGAGAAGAACCTGAAAGCAGAGGGGACAGAGTCTGGGTCCTTTTGGAGTGACCAGGGGCTCAGTAGACGAAAGTCCACCGATGTCGGGTAGTTCAGGTGTGTTGACAGTGATTTTGACTCTTCAGCTGCGAGGACCCGGAGACGTCTAGGGCAACCAGGAGCCGGAGGCGAGCTGTCCCACGAAGGATGTTGAGTGCTGAGGGGTCAGTGTCCGGCGGGAGTACCAACATGCCTTGGCAACGGCAAACAACGAAGATGATCAAGATCGGTGTCGATCTGGCCCAGCAAGGACCAGGAGACTCACCAGAGCAAGGGGAGTCAGGGCAGGCCTGGAGCAACCAGGGGAGCCCAAATAAAGCAAAGTTGACCCTCAAGAGGACCCACAGGCCGAAGGCACAGGAGTCGCGAGGGGACCTCAGGCGGTTTCACAGGATACCAGCTAGAAGGGCACAGAGTGCGAGGATGCCGGAGCCCTTCTCAGAAAAGTTGCACTGGGGTCAAGGCTACAAATTGCCCAATCACGGAATTGTTGCACGACAACAAGCATGTGCAGCTGCAAAGAAACACGGTGCACATGGGTACGGGTATACGGTCCCCACGAGGGATATCCACCTCAAGCTCAGTGGGAGGGCAGCTCAACCTTGGAGACCTTCAGAAACTCACCTTCTGTGTTGCTGGAGCCTTCGGAGTCCGCAGGAGCTCAGGGTCAGCAAACCGGTCAGATGCATTACGGTGCCTGCGTTTGAAGGGGAGTGACTCCTTCATCCCAAGGGAGAGTCTTCTGTTGTCTTGGAGGTCCACATGGTCCGGCACGGAGGCTGTATGGATCAAGAACAGTGGCGAGACTGGGAACAGCAAGGGAGGTCCAGAGAAGTCCAACTTGTCCAGACGGTCGAAGTGTAGTGGTATCTTCTTGCAGAATCTTGTCCATGTAAAATCTAATGTCCTGTAGCCAGGTAACCCATTTTATACCCGCGGGAAAGGGTTGGACAGATTCTAGGGACCCTCCTAGGGGAGGGACAGGACAGAGGGGTGGCTACACTGTTGTCCTTTGTCCAGTTTCACGCCAGAGCAGGAGCAAATGGTTCCCAGAACTGGTTTGAGCTGGACTATGCACAGGGTCACCAAATGTGCCCCTCGTGCAGACTTTATGGCACTGAGACCGTGCATCCACCCTGCCCTAATACACTAAATCCTATCTGGGAGGTGGTCACACCTCCCTGTGATAGGATACCTATTGTGCTGCCTTCCCCTGCTCAAGCTTGGCTCAGCAGCAGGAGGGCAGACTCGTGTCTGTGGCTGGCAGCATCCATTTTGTGCTGTAAAGCTCAAGAAAGTTGGTACCGGTAGCCTTAGGTACCCCCAGAACCTCGGTTCTAAGGGGAGGAATCATACCTCCCACACCGGAGGTATGATTCCAAGGGGTTGGACACCAAACACGACATACTTCGTTGCAGTCGCTTGAGATGGCATGCACCTCTACCTATATGTCTGGCAGTATCACTTACAGCCCAGGAGAATGGTCTCTGAAGACTGCAGAGGGGCCCTGCTCATGCAGGAGCACCCTCTCACGTAAAACCCAGCACCCTGCCTTCAGGATTGTTAAGGCCTGCTATAGGGGTGACTTATAAAGTTTTAAGTGTAGCGATATACATAGATATAGTGAACCTATATCTTTTGTAAGTGGCGCAAGCACTAGCTTACACAGGCTGCATTAGCAGACCTGAGGTTCCATTTTGCATGGCCTCTCAGGGGTGGCATAATGCATGCTTCAGCCCATGGGAGGCCTCTGCGGTACCTATGCCCTGGGTACATGGGTACCATACACTAAGGACCAATGTTCCCCGTAAGGTGTCCGCGCACCACTGCTCCCCAAAGCGTGCAGTGCTGTGTGTGGAGCACGCACACACAGCACATCCCGGGTGAGCAATCGCGCCGCCGCTTTTAAAATGCGAGCTTTGCAAATTCTTTTAATTTTCTGGCTGCGTGAAGCCTGTGCAAGCAGTGGCTCCTGCACTTGCTGCATTTCTTTCATAAGGGAGCGCGGCCAGGGGCAGTATGTGGGCCTTTGTGAGAATATTTTTTAATTGCAGCACCGTCATGCACTGCAATAAACATAAATATGTTCACAATGGCCCACAATCGGTCCCCAGCCGCGCTCCTTTATGAAAAGAAATGCAGCAAGTCCCAAAAGCGCAACACGGCGTTCTTTTGGATTGGATTCATGTCTTTTCTTAATGGAGCACGACTGCAGGCTGATTGTGAGCCATTGTGAAAAAATTTGTTAATTGCAGCGCATGACGGTGCCGCAGTTAACAGGAATACTTTCACAAATGTCCACGATCAGCCCGCAAACCACGCTTTTATTAGATAATTGTTTATAACTGTCCAACCTGATGAAAAGGCTGGTTTTGATGGTGAAAGCAAGGCCCAGTCACCAATTCACAGAGAAATGAAAGGTTTTGTTTTTTTAACTCAATAGCACAGCAAGCACAGAAGTCAAAGCTTTTGAAACGCAAAACCACCATAGCAGAAAAGCTGAAATAAAGTTAATACCAGGATCTATACTTTTAGCTCCTACCATACAGGAAATATTTTCTGCCAGCATTTTCTTCAACATTAGGAAGGATTACATCTGTCTGCCAATTAATGTCAAACTATGTGAGGCTGGTGAAGAATGTTTTGACGTTAAATATATACCCCTACTTCCAAAACCAAGGCCATTACAACGGAAAACAAACATTGGAAGAAAAAATACGCCCAATTTAATAGGTTAACAAGAGGACAGCATGTATGCTTGTATTTTGTATATGTTAGCTTGGCTTTGTCAATACATATTGGGACTCCTTGTTATAACATAATTGACAAGACCCCAATGGTTGGCTTTTACCAAACATAGCAAATAATGTCAGTGTAGGAGAGTAGGATTTGCACTTATGTTGCCCCCACTTTTTTTCTGATGTTAACACTGGTTTCTGGCTATAGTCTGGCTGGGTCCCTGCTAATCAGGGCCCCAGTCTCTCTGTTCTCTCTAAACAACTTAGAGTGCATACTAGATGCACTAGTGATTGGATACTGTGGTACCTTATGAGCCCCTAGTATATGGTACCATAGGTACCAAGGGCATAGGTACTTCACAGGCCTACCAGGGGCTGAAGCATGTGTTATGCCACCCCTGGGAAGCAGACTAAATCTGACACCACAGTCCTGCTACTGCAGCCTGGGTGAGGTAGTGTTAGCACTCCTCACTGAGGTATAGGTTCCTATATCTCACCATACACACACATATAAACCTATCAGTCACCCCTAAGGCAGGCCCTATCAATCCTGAGGGCAGGGTGCTTGGTTTACAATGTGAGGGGGTGCCTCTGCAGCTGGCAGAGTCTATTCTCTGTGGCTGTTTGTGGATGCGGTTAAACCATATACTCTTAAGTGCCTTATAACCCCACGGTAAATGCTAACTTTGGAATGACTGCATCAAAACATGCCATGTTTGGTGTCAAAGAACTTGGAATCATACCCCCACACCAGTAACTAGTGTGGGAGTATGATCCCACCCTTCTAGAGGGGACGACATGTACCTACTGTGGAAACACGCTAGAAATCTTTAAGAGCCCTGGCATCACAAAATGGATGCCACCAGCACAGACACTGGGCTGCCCTCGTGCTGCTGAATGAAACTCGCAGTGGAGGAGGCCCAACAATAGGCATCTTGTCACAGGGAGGTGTCACCACCTTCCAGACAGGATTTAGTGTATTGGGGCTGGGTGGGTGCACTCCTAGAGTGCTTTGAAGTCCTGCACTGGGGGAGCAGTAGGCTCCTCTGTGCATATGCCAGCTCAAACCGGTTCAGGGGCTACCTGTCCCTGCTCTGGCACGAAACTGGACAAAGGGAAGTGGGTGTAACCACCCTCTACCCTGACCCTCCCAGAGGAGTGGTCATAAAGCTAGTCCCTTCCTTTCTTTTAGTATAAGATAGGGAACCCTTGCCATTGCAAACTAGATATCCCTGGAGTCAAAGAGTGACTCACCTGCTTGGCAGGCACCAAAAACCCTAATCAACGGTTGCAAACTTTCTAACTCCCGCTAGAGCCCGAAGTCCCTGTAGCCCCGGAAGTAGATTTTCTGACTTCTCGACGGCCATTCTGAGTCCCCAGCAGAGCTGAGGCGAGTGGACCCCACAAGTGACGAGGAACAGCAATACCCGGGTACCGTGCACTATTGTCAAGTGCAACCCCTTCACGACTTTCTATGAACTTGTGCATTAGACCATTTTTGGTCCAAGCCTCCAGCAGATTGTGCACCAAAAATCAGAGGCCTACCCCATCCCGAGTGACCGTGGGCTCCTGTAAAGCATTTCCTCAAGAGGCATCTTTGCGATCACTTGCCTGCTAGCTTGTGGGTCCCCTGAAGACTTTCTGATCAAACCAAAGGGCTCCCCTGGTTGCTCCAGGCCTGCCCTCACTTACCTTCACTGGGTGAGTCCCTCAGACCTTGCTGGTCTGCACCATTGACTTTATTCACATCTCACAAGACTTGCTGTTGCCAAGGCTTGTTGGCTCCAATCCAGTTGCCGACACCTCAGTAAGCTGCAGACATTGTGGGACACTCCGAATCCAGCTGCTGGTCATCGTCGAGGCCTCCAGGTCCTCGTGAGCAAAGAGTCAAAACACCCTTGATCACCTGAAATCACCCGACTTCCGTGGGCATCCATCTTCCTGGCCCCGGGTCACTGGCAAGTGACTGTGAACACTGCCCCTTCTGCTTTCAGATCTTCTTCATCTTGAATCCAGCCTTAGATTCCACCGGACACTTCTTCAGTCTTCGCAAGCAGCAAATCTTCTTTGGCTTCCATAGAAAACAGCGACGCGACCCGACACCAAAAGACACCTATGCACCCGGCTTCCCTGGGTGAGGTAACTCGCGCACTCCGGTGCCCTAGTGTGTGTTGGCCCTCGAATTACTTACCTTGTAAGTGGCTTGCTTGTAGACTTCCTCGAAGTACCCTAAAATCCAACCGCGACTTGCTCCATTGAAATCAATAGGGAACCCGCGGCTGTGTTCTCACACTACACGCGTCTCCTGTGGGTCTTTTACTTACCTGCCTTGGGTGGATTAGTGAAGCCCGAGCGATTCTACAGGCCCTAGGCCTTTTCCCTCTGGAAGTCGACTTTCCTAAACCTCTTTTTAGGTCGAGGGACCGTCCGGTCTGCCGAAGGCAGAACCGGAAGTCCGGAGATTTAATGATTCTTAGAGTGGCTATTTAGCCCGCCTCTCTTTTTGCTTCTCCTCCATTGGCTGGCTTCCTAAACGGAGGCCAGCCATTGGAGGAGAGAGCCGTCCCTCCAAATAGGCTCAGTCTTTTTCAGATTCGGGGGCGTGTTCCATGCTCTTCTTTCCACTTTTTAGCCACGCCCCCGAATCTGAAAACCGCCGCTGCGTTTCTCCGAGGCATTTCTGCTTCGCCTCGGAGAAAGGCAGTGGTGTGCTTGTTACTATCTGTTCCACCGACTCCTGCGCCCTCCGCACCAATGGCGCCCACTTAGCATTCCACTCGGGTGAGACTCCTTTACGATCGGTGCATTCGGAATGTGGGGATGCCGGTGCACATTAAGGAGTAATAGGAGCCAGCTTTAGTAAAGTACTTGTCCTAACTTTTTTTATTTTTTTTTATTTATATAGCGCGAACTCGCCCGAAGGTATTGGAGCGCTTTACATGCGCGCCGGTTACGTTGCGCATTCAGGCACGAGGGGGGGTTAAGTGATTTACCCAGGATCACGAGAGTTAAGGCCACAGCTTGCATCTGTTCCACCGACTCCTGCGCCCTCCGCACCAATGGCGCCCACTTAGCATTCCACTCGGGGGAGACTCCTTTACGATCGGTGCATTCGGAATGAGGGGATGCCGGTGCACATTAAGGAGTAATAGGAGCCAGCTTTAGTAAAGTACTTGTCCTAACTTTTTTAAAACATTTTTTATTTATATTGCGCGAACTCGCCCGAAGGTATTGGAGCGCTTTACATGCGTGCCGGTTACGTTGCGCATTCAGGCACGAGGAGGGGTTAAGTGATTTACCCAGGATCACGAGATGTGGACGCGACCCCGAGTGTCGAACTCTGGTTTCCCGCACCAAGGTCGGCAATCTAGCCGCCGGACCGCATCCGCTCCCCCGCTGCTTAAGCCCTTACCCTGCCACTGTGCCAAGAACCTCCTCGTCTTCGCCTGGGGAGCTGGGGGTCGCTACTGCGCCTTTCTATCTCACTAACTCACTTTCACTGTCTCTTTCACTACCTTTCTCTATCTCACTAAATCACAACACCACTCTGCTTACATCTCACTACTTCACAACATCCCTCTCCCTCACTACCTCACTCTCTCTCACTACATAACTCTCTCTACCTCACTACTCTACTCTATCTCACTACCTCACTATCTCACAACTTCTCTCTCTTAAAACATCACTACCTCACTCTCTAGGTCACAACCTCACAACTTCACTCTCTCTCACTCACTACCTCAATCACTCTCTATCTCACTACCTCACTCTTTCTATCTCACTAACTCACTTTCACTCTCTCTTTCACTACCTCTCTATCTCACTACATCCCAACATCACTCACTACCTCACTCTCTGTATCTCACTACCTCACTCTCTATCTACCTCACTCTCTATCTCACTACCTCACTCTCTATCTACCTCACTCTCTATCTCACTAGCTCACTCTCTATCTACCTCACTCTCTCTCACTACCTCACTCTCTCTTTCAATACCTCACTCTCTCTATCTCACTACCTCACTCTCTCTCTGCTAATGCAATAGGTATCACATATGCAAAAAAAAACGCTAATGCCAATAGAAATGACAATGCCATTTATTTAGGGATACAATAATGATAAAAAAATAATGAGCAATACCAATAGCTCTACCTATAATATTGCCGAGACCATTGCATTGTAAATGCTTGTTTTAATATATGGTCTGGTACACCCCTAGGGCCCCGCCATATTTGTGCTTAACTTATTGTGAAACGTTGATATTTGAATGTGTTCCTGACTTCTAATCTCATAAAGAGATTAGTAGAGTGTGTCTAGAAACAAATACATATATATTTGATATATATACCTTTGTGGTGTCCTTTCATTTGGTAATTCAAGAGATTATAAGGTAAAACAAGCTGCTTGGCATTCCTCAGAGACTTAGCCTGAAGGCTGCTCTCCACAGCTACCACTAGGATAGCTTTCTTTAAAAGGTTGTCTTAAACCTATCTACCATAAGAGTCGAATTATACTGGTGCAAGGTGGCCACTATAACTAGTGACCAGCATATGCCAGGCCAACTTCTCACAGGTGGCATAATACACAGCCGCGGCCCGTGGAGGGAGTTCCGTGGGGCGGTAAGGCGGGGCGGGGGAGGGGCAGGGCGGGGGCTTCTAAAAACCGGAATATGGAAAATTGCAGGTAAGTACACAATTAAATAAACAAAATGAATTTCGTAGTGCGTGCTGCATCGCAAAATGCGAGGGGTTGAAAATGCTGTTTTGGCCTTGGCATCATCAGCTAACTTGATTTGCCAGTAGCCAGCTGTTAGGTCAAATGTACTAAGATACTTGACTGAGGCCAAAGTATCTATCAGTTCATCTGCCCTGGGAATTGGATAGGCATCAGTCCCGGTGACTGTCTTGAGGCCTCTGTAGTCAACACAAAACCTCATTTCTTTCTTACCTCCCTGGGTATGAGGTTTAGGCACAAGGACTACTGGACTAGCCCAAGGGCTATCTGAAGGCTCAATCACACCCAGTTCCAACATTTTCTGGACTTCAGTCCTGATACAGTCCCTGAAATGGTCAGGTTGCCTGTAGATTTTTCTCTTGACAGGCAGACTGTCTCCAGTGTCCACCTCATGGGTGCACCAGGAAGTCTGACTAGGGGTCAGGCTAAACATATGTCTGAACTGCTGCAGAACTTGTCTGCACTCAGTTTGCTGATGGTCAGTGAGGCTGCTTGCCAAAGCAACACCATCTACTGACCCATCATCAGGGTTCTGTGAGAGCAGGTCAGGGAGTGGGTCACTCTCCTCCTCCTCTTCCTCATCAGTTTGCCATGAGCAAGCCCATGTCAGCCCTGTCAACATATGGCTTTAATCTGTTGACATGGAGCACCCTAAGGGGGCTGCTGGGAGTTCCAAGATCCACCAAGTAGGTGACTTCTCCCTTTTTCTCAACAATTGTATGGGGGCCACTCCACTTGTCTTGGAGAGCTGCTGGGGCCACAGGCTCCAACACACACACTTTCTGTCCTGGCTGATAGACAGTCAGTACAGCCTTTTGGTCATGCCAAGCTTTTTGTAGTTCTTGGCTAGCCTCCAGGTTTTTGGTTGCCTTCTTCATGTATTCAGCCATCCGGGAGCGAAGACCGAGTACATAGTCCATCACATCCTGTTTGGGAGGTTTGAGAGGTAACTCCCATTCCTCCTTCACCAAACATAATGGACCTCTTACAGGGTGCCCAAACAGAAGTTCAAAAGGGCTGTAGCCAACCCCCTTCTGTGGGACCTCCCTGTATGCAAACAGAAGGCAGGGACGTAAAAGGTCCCATTTTCGCCTAAGCTTTTCTGGGAGGCCTTTAATCATTCCCTTTAGGGTTTTGTTGAACCTTTCAACTAACCCATTGCATTGTGGGTGATAGGGAGTAGTGAACCTGTAGTTTACACCACACTCCTTCCACATTGCAGTTAGATACCCTGACATGAAGTTGGCATCCCTGTCAGATATAACCTCCTTAGGGAAACCCACTCTGGAGAAAACTCAAATGAGGGCTTTTGCCACCACAGGGGCTGTGGTGGTCCTGACGGGAATTGCTTCTGGGTACCTGGTGGTATGATCCACTACCACCAGGATAAACCTGTGCCCAGATGCTGTTGGAGGGTCAAGGGGACCAACAATGTCAATACCTACCCTTTCAAAAAGTACCCCCACCATTGGTAGTGGTATCAGGGGGGCCTTTGTTGTGCCACCTGACTTGCCACTGGCTTGGCAAGTGACACAGGAGCGAAAAAACTCCTTGGTGTCCTCTGGCATGTGTGGCCAATGAAAATGTGGAACAAGCCTATCCCAGGTCTTGTTTTGGCCCAAGTGTCCTGCCAATGGGATATCATGTGCTAGGGTCAAGAGGAACCCCCTAAACTTCTGAGGTATTACCAACCTCCTGGTGGCTCCAGGGATAGGATCTCTAGCCTCAGAATATAGGAGTCCCTCATCACAATAAACTTTATGGGACCCACTAGCACTCCCAGCAGCAGCCTGCTGTCTGAGGGGTTCAAGAGAGGGGCAGCACTGTTGCTCCTTACTCAGATCTTCCCTGGAAGGTCCCCCTGCTCCCAAGAACTCAACCTGATCAGGCTCAAGTCCCTCTGGGGCAGTGCCTTCTTCGGGATCTGCTTCTCCTCCCTCAGGAGGGGAATCTGAGATCTGAGACAGAGGGTAAGGCACTGCCTTAACCCTACTGATCCTCCTCTTGTGTAGCATCTGGTCCATAGTTTCAGGATCCAGATCTGGTTCAGCTTTAAGCATTTTGGCCTGTGACCTGGTCACAGCAAATACCTCTGCAGGTATGCCCAACATCTCAGCATGAGTCCATAACTCCACTTCAGACCAGGCTGAGGTCTCTAGATCATTGCCCAATAGACATTCGACAGGGAGGTCTGCACTGACTACTACTTTCTTGAGGCTAGTTACCCCTCCCCAGGAGAAATTTACAACTGTCAGACTATGGTTGGTCCTGACATTGCTTGCATTGGTAACCTGGTACATTTCACCCAGGATGATCTGCTCAGGGTCCACCAGATCCTCTGCCACCATGGTGACACTAGAACCTGTGTCCCTGAATGCCAAAGCCTGTTTGCCTTTATTACAGGCTGCTATTTGTATTTGCCCAGATTACTGGGGCTCACTAGGAAGGACATGTCAAGGTCTCCCTCACAAACCAGCAATGCCTGAGTGGGTACTCTGACTAGGCCAGAGTCCACATCAGAACCCAGGGTCAACCCTACTACACCCTTATTCTGATTACCACCTCTACCAGTACTTGTACTAGGGGGAACAGTTGCCTTAGGGGCTTGAGTGGTGGTTCTTTGGTCTTTGGACAAGGTAGAATCAGAAGTCCAGTGCCCTTTCATTTTACAGAATTTGCACTAGGGCTTCTTTTGGCCTTTTCCCTTTGTAGACTGTGAATCCCCACCAGATGCAGATTTTTGGGGCCCTTGTGAAGACTTCTGGTCTTTTGACATATCCCCACCTTTCTCAGAGCCTTTAGGATCCTGCTTCTTAGTGTCACCCCCTTGGTTCTGGGTTTTCTGCCTCACCCTGGTTCTGACCCATTTGTCTGCCTTCTTTCCCAATTCTTGGGGAGAGGTCAGATCAGAGTCCACTAGGTACTGATGCAACAACTGGTTTTGGCAATTATTATTGATCTGTTCTCTCATCATAAGATTATACAATCCCTTAAAATCAGTAACTCTACTACCAACCAGCCAACCCTCCAGAGCCTTGGTTGCACAATCTACAAAGTCTGTCCAGTCCTGATTCTGTGCTTTTTGGGTGTCTCTGAACTTCAACCTGTACTGTTCAGTGGTTAAGCCAAACCCATCTATTAATGCACTTTTCAGGACATCATAATCATCAGCATCCTCTTCTCTAACAGTGAGGAGCTTGTCTCTACCTTTATCTGAAAAGGAGAGCCACAAGATTGCAACCCACTGTTTCTGAGGGAACCTGTTGAACTTTACAGGCCCTCTCCATAGCAGTTATCCACTTGTGGATATCATCCCCACTCTGGTAGGGAGGAACAACCTTGGACAGGTTCCTATGATCTGGGATATAATCTCTGATTCTAGGGACACTGTTGCTGCTACCAGGGGGTTCTAACCCCTCTTTTCTCGAAGCTCTCTGGAGCTCAAAGGCTTCTTTATCTAATGCCAACTGCTTGGCCTTAAGGGCAAATCTTGCTTCCTCATACTGTAGCAGTTTGTACATTCTTTCAGTGGCGGTCTCTCTTCTATTAAAGTATGAGCTCCTCTGATGAACAGATTCTCTTCCAGAGTGATATGAGTGGTCAGATTCCCTTGAAGGGGACCTAACCCTCTCTTCTACTCTGTCAGTTCTCTTAGGGAGAATTCCTCTGTTCTGTTCAGATTCTTCTGGATCTGGCCCTTCAATCACAGAGTCCTGGTCATCATGATTTTCACCATCTGACCCAGACACTGTAATTGACCCACTCCTTGATTCAGATCTGTTAGCTCCTAGAGCCAGCCTCAGATCATCTGTTGTTATCAGATCTATCAGGCCTAGTGTGGAGGGACTCTGTCCTAGCTTCAGGTGTCTTGCAACACACATGGCCTTCAGGTCAAAGAAGGTCATGTCCTTGTACTGAGGCTGGGTGGACCCAGTGGCTCCATCCTTTGAGGACATTCTAGTGTTATGCAGTGTTGTACTACCTACACTAGTTTGTGGCCTATTGATCCTAGCTTGAGCTGCAGCAATGGTGTGCTATCCCTTCACAAACAGCTGTAAGTTCAGTAGAACTTATTGATACTAAGCTTGACTTTATATGTACCTTGAGTACCTTTAGTGGTTTTCAGTTAGTAATTCAAATAGAGATTTTCTGGTAAAACAATGGCAAGCTGGAATCCCACATGCTGCCCACCAATGTGAGAAGTAGACCTGGCATATGCTGGTCACTAGTAATAGTGGCCACCTTGCACCAGTCCAATTCGACTCTTATGGTAGATAGGTTTAAGACAACCTTTTAAATAAAGCTATCCAAGTGGTAGCTGTGGAGAGCAGCCTTCAGGCTAAGTCTCAGAGGAATGTAAAGCAGCTTGTTTTACATTATAATCTCTTGAATTACCAAATGAAAGGACACCATACAGGTATATATATCAAATATATATGTATTTATTTCTAGACACACTCTACTAATCTCTTTATGAGATTAGAAGTCAGGAACACATTTAAATATCAACGTTTCACAATAAGTTAAGCACAAATATGGCTGGGGCCCTAGGGGCGTACCAGACCATATACTAAAAAAGAGGTTTAGGAAAGTCGACTTGCAGAGGGACAAGGCCTAGGGCCTGTAGAATCGCAGGGGCTTCACTAATCCACCCAAGGCAGGTAAGTACAAGACCCATGGGAGGCACGTGCAGTGTGAGAACACAGCCGCGGGTTCCCTATTGATTTCAATGGAGCAAGTCGCGGTTGGATTTTTAAAGTTTAAGGGTACTTCTAGGAAGTCTACAAGTAAGTCACTTACAAAGTAAGTAGTTCGAGGGCCAACACCCACTGGAGCACCGGAGTGCATGAGTTACCTCACCCAGGGAAGCCGGCTGCATAGGTGTCTTTTGGTGTCGGGTCACGTTGTCGTTTTCAATGGAAGCCGAAGAAGTTTTGCTGCTTGTGAAGACTGAAGAAGTGTCCGGTGGAATCTAAGGCTGGATTCAAGATGAAGAAGACCTGAAAGCAGAAGGAACAGTGTTCACAGTTACTTGCCAGAAAGATGGATGCCCACAGAAGTCGGGTGATTTCAGGTGATCAAGGGTGTTTTGACTCTTCAGCCATGAGGTCTAGGAGGTGTCGAGGATGACCAGGAGCTGGATTCGGAGTGTCCCACAAAGTCTGCAGCTTACTGAGGTCTGGGCAACTGGATTGGAGCCAACAAGCCTTGGCAACAGCAAGTCTTGTGGAAATTGAAGAAAGTCTTCGGTGCAGACCAGCAAGGTCTGAGGAACTCACCCAGCAAGGGTAAGTGAGGGCAGGCCTGGAGAAACCAGGGGAGCCCTTTGGTTTGATCAGAAAGTCTTCAGGGGACCCACAAGCCAACGGGCAAGAGATCGCAAAGACGCCTCATGAAGAAATGCTTTACAGGAGCCCATGGTCACTCGAGATGGGGTACGCCTCTGATTTGCGGTGCACAATCTGCTGGAGGCTTGGGCCACAAGTGGGCCAAAGCACAAGTTCATAGAATGTCGTGAAGGGGTTGCACTCGACAATAGTGCATGGTAACCGTGTATTGGTGTTCCTCATCACTCGTGTGGTCCACTCACCTCAGCTCTGCTGCGGACTCACAATGGCCGTCGCGAAGTCAGGAAATCCACTTCCAGGGCTGCAGGGACTTCGGACTTCAGCGGGAGTGGGAAAGTTTGCGACTGTTGATTAGAGTTTTTGGTCCCTGCCAAGAAGGGGAGTCAATCCTTGACTCCAAGGGAGATTATTCTGTCTTCCAAAGGTAGTGGAACGTCGAAGGGCCAGGATTCTTCTTGTAAAGCATCATCCAGGGATATCTAGTTTGCAATGGCAAGGGTTCCCTATCTTATCGTAAAAGAAAGGGCGGGACTAGCTTTATGACCACTCCTCTGGGAGGGTCAGGGTAGGGGGTGGTTATACCCACTTCCCTTTGTCCAGAGCAGGGACAGGTAACCCCTGAACCGGTTTGAGCTGGCACATGCACAGAGAAGCCTACTGCCCCCCCAGTGAAGGACTTCAAAGCACTCTAGGAGTGCACCCACCCAGCACCAATACACTAAATCCTGTCTGGAAGGTGGTGACACCACCCTGTGATAGGATGCCTATTATTGGGCCTCCTCCACTGCGAGTTTCAGTCAGCAGCAGGAGGGCAGTCCAGTGTCTGTACTGGTGGCATCCATTTTGTGATGCCAGGGCTCTTTCAGATTTCTACTGTGTTTCCACAGTGGGTACATGTCGTTCCCCTAGAAGGGTGGGATTATACTCCCACACCAGTTACTGGTGTGGGGGTATGATTCCAAGTTGCTTGACTCCAAACACAACATGTTTTGATGCAGTCATTCCAAAGTTAGCATTTACCGGTAGGTTATAATGCACTTAAGTTTATATGGTTTAACCGCATCCACAAACAGCCACAGAGAATAGACTCTGCCAGCTGCAGAGGGGCCCTGCTCATGCAGAGGCACCCCCTCACATTGTAAACCAAGCACCCTGCTCTCTGGATTGATAGGGCCTGCCTTAGGGGTGACTGATAGGTTTATGTGTGTGTGTTTGGTGAGACATAGGAACCTATACCTCAGCGAGGAGTGCTAACACTACCTCACCCAGGCTGCAGTAGCAGGCCTGTGGTGTCAGATTTAGTCTGCTTCCCAGGGGTGGCAGAATACATGCTTCAGCACCTGGTAGGCCTGTGAAGTACCTATGCCCTTGATACCTAGGGTACCATATAATAGGGGCTCATAAGGCACCACTGCATCCAATCACTAGTGCATCTAATATGCACTCCATGTTGTTTAGAGAGAACAGAGACTGGGGCTCTGATTAGCAGGGACCCAGCCAGACTATAGCCAGAAACCAGTGTTACATCAGAAAAAAAGTGGGGGTAACATAAGTGCAGATCCTACTCTCCTACAGTGGAGATAAGCCATTTCCTGTCATCATAGCTTCCCCGCCAGGTACCGAGATGCTCAGACAGTCCTTAGGTCCACTCACAACTTGCACACAGAAACAAGTGATCACTGAGTAGCAGGTACATTATTCAATGAATTGCACTGAAGGCGCCTGGCTAACAAGATCGACACGGCGAGCATCTCCAGGTAAAATGTATTGAAAACTAGAATCCTTCCCAATTACAGACAAGCACGCGCGTTCATCGCGCTGGATGTAAAAAAAAAAAAGTTTGCGAAGGAGAGGAGGAGGCAGCAGGGGGAGGGGAAAGAGGAGGGGGCCTGGGCCTGTTTCCCTTGGAGGAGCGAGCAGAAACCATATGTTAATTGCAACCAGATGGTTATAAAGCTAGCTCCCGCAAGGGAATCGCCAAACGTGCACGCAATGCCATTCAAAGCAATGCAATGCGTGCACGTTTTTGCCTGCAAAGCTGAATCGATTTCAAAAGGTCTTTTCCTAAGCAACGCATGCGCGCTGCGTAGGCGAGACCTAAAAACTACAAGGTCTTGTAATTGCATAGGTTAGAATAGATGATAACCTAAAAAAAAGAAAGAAAGGAATGAGAAGCAGCGTCCACCACCAAGTGGACAACATGACAATGAGTCAAATTCCGCAAACGAAAGAGTGTACAACAAAATCAACCGGATCTGTGAAAAGAACATGAGGTGAACCTAAAAGTACTAGGAGATCCCATGCATCATGCTGCGTGAACCTGTATGAAGATCATGCAATGTGCCGTTAACAAAACAACTGAATACCTGAAAATACCACAGCCCGAATGGCTAGGCCTCAATCGTTCCTGTAGCACTAAGAAAAAAAAGACCCGCATGGTCAATAATATATTGAGTGCCATGAGGAGCGTAAAAATGTGAACATCAAGTGAATACATTAAAAAACGTGCAGAAACTCACCAATGATAAATACCGAGAACGGATATCTTGAAATGGTAAAAACAGACCGCTGGGGAAGTCACTAGGTCCACACGACCTAAATGCCAAAGTAGTAAGGGAACCAACAAATTAGACTAAATGCCATGAAGAGATGTGAACAAAGTGTAAATACGTGCAAAACATGCAGAGACTTACCACCATAAGTGGCGATAACCAGTGTCTCTGGATAGTCAAACCGGGCGGTAGAACAAAACACCAAGTCCGCGGGACCTGCAAACCAAAGTTATAAAAATGCCGGACGTGAATTTAACTGTTAACAGTCAGAGTCATAAACAGAAACAGCCTGTGCCAGCAAGTGAACAACATATAAAACAACAAATGCTAATTATTACCGAGAAGTGGTACTAGACTACGCTGATAGACCCCATGGGGTTTTTCACGCGGTGGAACAATCCACACAGCGCGTGAGGGCTCTAGTAGGTTAGTGGGCGGGGTTTTCAGGCAGGTCCTTAGTGGTGAAGGTTGGCTGGGAACGGTATTTGCTGAGGAGTTTAGGAAGGAGATTGTTTTTATTGTCCATCCTTTTCCTCTTCACCACATTTTCTGTCAAGTTTTTCGTGTTGGAGGATGGCAGAGGCAGCGGCGGTGAAGGAGGCGCTCCGTGTCATTTATGAGGCAGGCCGTGACGATCTCCTGATACCCAGTGTGTCGACGGTGTTAGCGGCGACCAGGAGGCGCCCGAAGCGTGTTGCAGCCCAGGGCGTTTCTGAAGCTGTGGCAGCCTGTTTACCGTTACGGAGCCGGTCGCAGGTGGCAGAAGGTCGCGCTGAGGTGGTCCCCCTGCTGCTTCAGAACAGAGGACGTGCAGTGCGTAGGAGCAGTGGCGGCAGGCTCCAGGCGGCAAGATGTCAGTCACTTCCTGACAGGAAATCAGGTCAGTTGGGGGCGGTAACCGCGCATCGCGTGGGCCGTTCTAGGAGGCGAGTGCAGGGAAGGGGTGGTGCTGCCTCCAGGAGCTGTACTGCATCTATTTCTCAGGCGAACAGTAGGAGGGGGAGGGGATATGCCAATTGGGTGGATGAGGCTTTTGAATTACCGACTTCTCCTTTGGCATTTAAGAGAGCACATCTCAGTGGCAAGGTGCTCAAACAGAATACACACTTTGAAGGCATGTCTTCCATTAACATAGCGCCTCCTGTTTCTCTTGAGGGACGCTCTGCTGTTTTGGTTGATTATTCCAGCGACAGTGGTGAGGACAGTGATGGGGTACAAATTATGTCATCTGGAATTAACAGTATCACGAAGGATAACAGTACTCAGGTGCTGGACCCTGTTGTGGAGGGAGCTGCTTCTGAGGTGATTTTGTCTCTGGTTCCTAGGGGCCCGCCTGGAAAAAACGCAAGCTTATATTTACAAGACAATGCGACCACTCCCCCTTTTGATTTAACAGAGCCAGCAGGGGGCTATGATGTGCAGGAGTTGTTGGATGATGTTGATTTAATGTCTCACAGCTTATATCCTTCTTCACGTTTAGATCCTTCTGGTCATTTTTCTGGCTTTGAAGCTATATTTCCGGAATCTCGCCCTCCTCCTTGTTTCTCACAGATTTCTTTTGACTCTGCATTAGGGCCACATCATGGGCAATGCCTTCATCCTCTGCAGCTGACACTTCAATGTAGGTGCCGGATTTTGGTAAGTCGGTAACGTCTTCTGGCACGTGCGGCTGGAAGTCTTCATCATCCATGGTCCCTCAGATGGCGGCTGGTGTTTCCAAGTTTGTGAAGACGAAGCAGGCTGCGGCTTTTGGTAAGGGGGTTAATACACAGAGCGGATCAAATGCGGATTTTGCTGTTACGGCCGAGCGCTCTGAGCGCCGGCCTGTGACCAGTTGGGATTTCTATGATAGCAGGGTGGGAGACGGGGAAATGCCGAGTGGTAGCAATGCTGATTTGTTTATACCTGAAGAACATGTTTGTCATGGGTTGGTGGTTGAAAATACAAATGAGGGGATTCTGGTTGATAATTTGAATATGGATTCTAGAGTAATGGGTCAAGAACATGCTTTGTCAGAGAAGGAGGTCGGGGTCAAACTATGTTCGTAGTATTTTACAGAAGTCAAGAGCGGACAATACAGCGAAGCAAGAACGGCTTCACTATCATCAGCGTCGAGATGATCCAAAGGAGTTCCAGAAGCGTGCTGCTCAATTGACATCAGGTAGGCCTCAGTGGTGGTCTTCGTGGCCACAACCTTTGGCGGTAAAGCACAGTGTGCGTTCTGTGGGTGTTGGCGATGCATCAGTGAATGAAGTTTCGGGTTTAGGGCCGGGGGGGGGTGGCGAAGCCAACGGAACAGGTGCGAGTATGTACAGGTGAATCGGAATCAAATAAGGTTGCAAGTTCTGATAAGCAAGTTTTGGATGGGGCAAAATCCCCTTTGGGGCAAGATTCGGGTGTCATTAACCGCATACATAAGAAACTCCCTTACATGGGTTTGGCTATGCCTTTGGGGACACATCTGGCTGAGAAAACAAAGAGGAGAATTTGGGACCACGAGTTTGTTGACGTTTTCAAACTTCTTCATAGGGACATTCAAGCGAAGGAGGGGTCCAAAGAGGAGGAATGGGAACTTTCTAGGCGTCCCAGAGTTCCTAAAAATATCGAAAATTGGACGGCTGCATTCTTAATCTATGCAAGCGTCTATTGTGAAAGGCATCAAGACAGGGCTGTGGCCATGTTTAAATACATTGATATTATTCACAAAGCTCAATTACAATTCAGTGGTTTCGCATGGCTCAGCTATGATGAGGAGTTCAGGGCTAGAGTCAGTATTTTTCATGACAAACCTTGGGGGGAGGTTGACCAGGAACTGTGGTTCCAGTGGATGTCCTCGACTCAACCGCCACCGACGACTCATACTGAAAGCATTCTTCCAATTACTTATCGGCCCTTTCTGCCTCGCCCGCCCAATCTGGGGTGGGTGGGTTGGGTAGAGGACAACTACCAGTTACGGGATCCTGCTGGAATTTTAATCGAGGTTCATGCATCAGGCAATTCTGCAGGTTCAAACACGAATGTTCTCAGTGTGGTGGGAAGCATGCCATCATCCAGTGCTTTGCCAATCAGAGGTTTGGGGATCAATGGAAATCACCAAGAGGTAGGGGAACATTTCCACAGTTTATTCCAAAGGGCTCATACGCCAATTAAGCTATCGGTCATGACACCGTGGTTGGAAAGGTACCCAGATACCGAATCTGCTTCAAAACTTTATTGGGGTTTTAAAGAGGGTTTCAAGATAGGTTACCAGGGTCCCCGTTACAATAGATGGTCTGACAATTTAAAATCGGCTAAGGAATTACCGCAGGTGGTTCAGAAGAAGCTCGATGTTGAGTTGCAAGCCGGCAGGATAGCAGGTCCATTTAAGCACTGTCCTTTGAAGACGTTGATGATATCCCCGTTGGGCTTGGTTCCCAAAAAATTGGCAGGTTAATTTAGATTAATTCATCATTTATTGTGGCCTTTTACATTGACAGAGTCCCTCCAATGGGTTGTTCAGTGTCATGTGCACTGTTTGAGATGTTCAGTACCTTTCTGCAGTGGTGTTTTTCTGAAAGAAGTGGCCACAAACAAGTTTGTCACTATTTGGACGATTTCCTGTTTATTGGTAAGGCACAGTCAGATCAGTGCCACAGAGGTTTAAACATTTTTCGGGACTTGGCTGAGGAGTTTGGCGTTCCGCTGGCTCCAGAAAAAACTGAGGGTCCATGTACCAAACTTACATTTTTAGGTATAGAAATTGACACCGAACTTATGATGGCTCGGTTGCCAGCAGCTAAGGTGAGCGAAATCAGATCCTTTTTGTTGGAGACTATCGACAAGGAAAAAATTCAGCTCAGATAGGTTCAGCGCTTGTTGGGCTACTTAAATTTTGCTTGTCGGTGGTACGTGCTGGCAGGACTTTTTGTAGACGTCTGGGGATGGTGATGTCAGGGGCATTCCTTCCTCATCACAGGATCAGACTCACTAAAGCTATTAAGGAAGCTTTATTAATTTGGCTGCAATTTTTGAAGGGTTTCAATGGAGTCTCTCTATTTTTTGTGGAAGATGATACCATTTGGCAGTTTCAGATTTTTTCAGACGCATCTGGGGCACACAGCTTTGGCATTTTTTGGGAGGGGCGTTGGTGTGCGGAGAAATGGCCTCTACATTGGCTCAGGCAAGGTCGAAGCATAGCTTTTCTTGAATTGTTTCCCATCATTGTGGCTTTGTTGGTATGGGGGGATGAGTTTAAGGACAGGAGTGTTCTTTTCAATATTGATAATATGGCAGTTGTTGAGCTAATTAATAAGCAAAAGGCAAAGGACGTGCGAGTATTACACCTGTTACGGTTTTTTATGCTGCAGAGCTTGAGATTAAATATTGTGTTTAGAGCGAGACACATTCCGGGCATTAATAATTCAATTGGGGATGCGTTGTCTCGATTCAATTGGCAGAAATTCCGCAATCTGGCACCGGGGGCGGACAGCTGCAAAACTACGATCCCGCAAGACATCTGGGCGCTGGGGGAATGAGAATCGTTGATCTGGTGGAAAAATCTATAGCCCCTTCTACCAGACGCTGTTATCATCAGGCCTGGACGGAATTTTTAAGTTATGTTAAGTTACATAATTTTCATCTTTCTACAGTGGGTAACAAATATGTTATTTTACAGCTTGTTTTGCATTTGATCAGTTTGGGCCTGTGTCATACAACTATTTCAGGAAAATTGGCTGGCATTTCTTTTTATAGTCAGTTGTGGTGGGGACAGGAGTTGGTGGGGGATGTTGTGTTACGACGTATGTTGAAGGGCCTTGGGAGGGAGTGTTCTTTTTCTTCGCCTTTACGTGAGCCAATTACTTTCCCGCTTTTGCAATAACTTTTAATACAGTTACCAGTTTGCTGCTATGACTTGTGGGAGGTTTCCCGTTTTAGACTTTGCATGATTTGGTTGTTTTTCGGCGCTTTTAGAGTTTCTGAGTTGTTGGGTCTGCTTGACCAGGGGGGTATTCAGGCAGAAGATGTTCAGGTTCAAGGAGCGAAACTTAGGATTCTTTTGAGGAAGTCTAAAACTGACCAGCTGGGTAAAAGGCACATGGGTCCACTTAAATGGTAGTGGAGTTCAAGACTGTTGTCCTTTGAGGGAATGGAAGTCTTTCTTCATTTCCGCGGGTTTACAACATGGAGATATATTCACTCATAGTAATGGGAGCAAAATTTCTAGTGCACATTTATTGGCAGTTTTACGTAAAGCTTTGATTTTGTTGGGAAAAAAACCCTCTCTTTTTGGGACTCACTCTTTTCGTATAGGGGCAGCTACTGAAGCGTCTAGGTTGGGGTGGGGCTGGGATGACATTAAAAGGATTGGTAGATGGAAATCGGATAGCTACACACGTTATGTGAGGAAATAATGAGTCAGTCTTACTTAAATATGGTCTAATTCTGTTTTTTCCTGCCTAGGTGGTGTTAAACGTTCAGTATCGTCAAAGAGGCGGACATGGATAGTGGGCCAGTCTTTCGTTGAATGGTCAGCCAGCTTCGCCCAACAGCAAAGTTACGGCCGAGCACTTGGTTTGCCTAGCAAGGGACATGAAGTTTTGTGGGACGGGAAAGGTGGTATGAGATGGGAGGGGTTATTTCCCATGCTCTCTGAGTTGTCTTCTGCAAGAGGTTTACCAGATTTATTAATTATTCATTTGGGTGAAAATTATCTTGTACCATTGTCTGGTTTATCCCTTTTGAAGAAAATAAAATTGGATTTGGCGGTGATCAAAAATAATTGGGTAGGTACAACTGTGGTTTGGACTGAGTTTATTTACAGGCACCATTGGAGGGGAGCTCGCACCCACATGGCGATGGAGAAGGCTCGCAGGAAACTCAATTGGGAAATGGAAAATTTTTCTGCTGCAATGGGTATAAAGTTTTTGGCTCACAATAATATCACAGGTGCGGAATATCATCTAATTAGGGAAGATGGGGTACACTTATCACAAATGGGCCAGGCATACTATTTAATGGAGTTGAGGGATTTGTTCGCTGATTTTTGGTGTGAAAATCTTTGGTGTTCGGTTAATACAAGTTAACTATTTTTTACAGCAAAACTTTATTCTTTGGGGGGGGGGCAGGAAAACTCTTTGGTTTTCCTGGGTGGCGTTTTTTCTTGGGGGTTTGGATAGTCTGGAGTGGGCTTATCCTTCCCTCTGGGGCGGGGGAGGGGGGTTGGAAAGGTTGATTGGGATTGTGCAGTTCATGGGGTATTTTTGATGAAAAGTCTTGTGGGAGATATTTGGTTGTCTATCAAAAGTTTCAAACTGTAATGACAATGTGGTATTTATTTCAACAATGTTTATCTTATGAAAATTCTACTTTCTGTTGCCTGGCTTAATAAAGTGACCTTTTCTGCTAAGTGAAAAGAATGGTGTATGGTATGTTCTTATTGCACGATGGGGACCCAGGGGGATCGCGGCGCGAGCCGGTGTCCCCCTGGGGTTTTTCGCTTGGTAGAACAATCCACACAGTGCGTGAGGGCTCTAGTAGGTTAGTGGGTGGGGTTTTCAGGCAGGTCCTTAGCGGTGATGGTTGGCGGGGAACGGTAGTCGCTGAGGAGTTTAGGAAGGTGGTTGTTTTTATTGACCCACCCACCCTCCCAACATTTTTTGTTTTTTCCTTACTGTAAATACTGTATGATAAAAATAAAAAAATGTTGTAACGTCACGTTTAAGTCAGGTAACGGTTTCTTCTGTCATTTGTTTGCTTTTCTTCTAGAGGCATTTTTTCTTGGGGGTTTGGATAGTCTGGAGCGGGCTTATCCTTCCCTCTGGGCCGGGGGAGGGGGGTTGGAAAGGTTGATTGGGATTGTGCAGTTCATGGGGTATTTTTGATGAAAAGTCTTGTGGGAGCTATTTGGTTGTGTATCAAAAGTTTCAAACTGTAATGACAATGTGGTATTTATTTCAACAATGTTTATCTTATGAAAATTCTACTTTCTGTTGCCTGGCTTAATAAAGTGACCTTTTCTGCTAAGTGAAAAGAATGGTGTGTGGTTTGTTCTTATTGCACGATGGGGACCCAGGGGGATCGCGGCGCGAGCCGGTGTCCCCCCTGGGGTTTTTCGCGTGGTGGAACAATCCACACAGCGCGTGAGGGCTCTAGTAGGTTAGTGGGTGGGGTTTTCAGGCAGGTCCTTAGCGGTGACGGTTGACGGGGAACGGTAGTCGCTGAGGAGTTTAGGAAGGCGGTTGTTTTTATTGACCCACCCACCCTCCCAACATTTTTTGTTTTTTCCTTACTGTAAATACTGTGTGATAAAAATAAAAAAATGTTGTAACGTCACGTTTAAGTCAGGTAACAGTTTCTTCTGTCACTTGTTTGCTTTTCTTCTGGAGGCATTTTTTCTTGGGGGTTTGGATAGTCTGGAGCGGGCTTATCCTTCCCTCTGGAGTGGGGGAGGTGGGTTGGAAAGGTTGATTGGGATTGTGCAGTTCATGGGGTATTTTTGATGAAAAGTCTTGTGGGAGATGTTTGGTTGTCTATCAAAAGTTTCAAACCGTAATAACAATGTGGTATTTATTTCATCAATGTTTATCTTATGAAAATTCTACTCTCTGTTGCCTGGCTTAATAAAGTGACCTTTTCTGCTAAGTGAAAAGAATGGTGTGTGGTTTGTTCTTATTGCATGAGAAAAACGTGTATACGTGACCCGGAAGTAAAACTAGGAATAATGAGACTTAAAGTCACAGTGCCTCAAGTGAACGTGAAAGAAACCGACCGAATGAATAAAGTTACGCGTGGAGAGAGTGAATAAAAAAAGTGTGGTGGAAACTGGGTAAACAGTGAAAGAAGTATGTCAACGAAATAATAAAATCAACTGTCAAATAAATCAATAGCTCCTGTGAGATCAAAATGATGTGAAGTAACCTAGTGACATACATGTCAAAGTCATGGTCGCGATGTTAACAAGTACCAAAATAATTACATAAGAGATATCACAGTCCTAGCATAAGTTCAATGTGCAAATAAAACCAGAGGACCTCTACATGCTTCAATAAATTCTAATTGCTGTTAAATTGCTTACAGGCAGTGTAAACATATCTGTCATCGCAGCACAGCATCAAGCTAAGTAACTATATTCAGGTGGTGTGTAAAAAGATGAAGTCATGAGAAAGAGCAGTGCCAAACAGTTGATAATCATAGGGAACACATAAAACATAAAATACAAGATATCATGAAGCAATAAGGAAGTATGTAACTCAAAAGAAGAAAAGAGTGAACCTCATGTGATTGAGTGTACAAGACCTAGTAGAGATTATAATGACTTGACTGAGGGTCAGAGAAAACAGGAGAATTCAAACTTATTGTTAAGCCCTTTGGGCACAAAGGAGTCCAAGCGTTGTATCCAGTAAGTTTCACATTGATATATGGAGGCAGGTGCATACACAGGATCACAGAGTGGAATTGGGTGCCACATGGGACGAGATTAAGGCATGGGATAAGGAACGGGAGCTGGGCGACAAACCTAGGGCTGAGATTTTGGCTTTACCAAATCGTATTATTACCTACATGCATTCTCTTATTCCACCCAGACGAGTGGATTGGGATAAGCTGACGGCATCACGCCAAAAGAAAGAGGAGAGTGTGTCTGATTTTTTTACTCGGTTTGAAGGGGTGTTTTGGGATTTTAGTGGGCAGGATTTGTCAGAGGAAGGTGGGGTTTGTTTGTTTGTTAACAGGTTTGTTACACATCTACTTCCTGAAATTGTGGCTCAGTTGCTGTAACGCCCTGAACGTCTCAGGATCGTTTAACAGACACGACAATGAGGACGCAACCACTAGTGAAGGGTTAGTTGTTTTAATGAAGGCAAATATAATACAAAGAATAAACAAGTTATAGTCACTGGAATCCTCCAGGCTAAGTACGTTACCAGCCCACAGCACGGATGGTCCTAACCGTCCTCTGCATATACGCCGGTCCCGGCGTATGCCAACAGAGGGCAGAAATGAAATGGCCGACAATGCCAATCGGTAGGCTGTGAGGGGCACGAGGAGTGTTGGGGAGAATCGAGGAGTCAGGGAAACACCCAGCCGGGGTCTCTACCTGAAGGGAGCAGCCGCTCAACCTCTTCCTCAGACTGCACCGGGACGCGGAGTCACCTCCTGGTGATGCGTCACCGATACCCCAATCACAAGCAAGAAGACTGAACCGAGAGCAGCCGCTCGATCGATCCTGTGGACTTCCGAGTCTGTAACGCGGCAAACACCTCCTGGTGTGCGTTACAGCTGGCAGTCCCTGTGTCTCTGGTCAGGCTGGGAGTTACGACTCCAACCAGCAAAAGCGCCACTGCGCTTGGACTCAGCCGAGTCAAAAAGCGAAGCTCAATGGTTGACCGGTAGAGCTTCCGGGTCCTTCACAGGTGACGATGGGGCAAGACACGGCCCAGGGAGTAACGACTCGACCTACCTCCGTTCTTGCCTTACTGGAGCACCACTCCGGAACACTGCTCTTCACGAAGCAGGTACGTCGGTGTGAACACAATATCCGACAGCCTTGTACCTCCCGGTTCCTCCCTTTATAGGGAGTGTTTTCCTTGAGTTATGTAACAGCTCTCCTGTTTACATAAGGGCGTGTTTTCCTTGAGTTATGTAACAGCTCTCCTGTTTACATAAGGGCGTGTTTCCCTTGAGTTATGTAACAGCTCTCCTGTTTACATAAGGGCGTGTTTCCCTTGAGTTATGTAACAGCTCTCCTGTTTACATAAGGGCGTGTTTCCCTTGAGTTATGTAACAGCTCTCCTGTTTACATAACCTCTCAACCGCTAAGCATCCTGGGAGATGTAGTCCGTTTTCGCTGGTTACCGTTTTCCTCCCCTCGTATGACAGGAATTCTTGACAGTACATCCTCCCTCTCAGCGGCTCCCCACGGGTCCAGCGCTGGCAGGAAAACGCCGATGGAACAAGGAGACCAAGCGCGGAGCATGAACCCCTTCAGCCGGTTCCCATGAATGCTCCTCCGGGCCATAGCCTTTCCACGCAACCAGGTACCACAGCTTCCCCCTGCGCCATTTGGACGCCCGTATGCCCGACACTTCATACTCCACCTCCGACTCCACGCATACCGGCCTAGGTGTCCCAGACGGTTTGGAGGGTGCTGGTTTGAGCAATGATACATGAAAGACAGGGTGTATCCGCAATGACTGGGGCAAGCACACCTTCACGTTCACGGGACCCATACACTTGGTAATTCGATAGGGGCCCATGTACTTGGGATGGAACACACTGTTCTTTCGAAACCTCATGTTTCTTGTGGATATCCAGACGTAGTCTCCAGTGCGGTACAGTGGCCCGGGCCTTCTCTTCCTATCTGCCGCAGCCTTGTATCTTCTCTTGGCCTCTATTAGGACAGCCCTTGAGCGCATCAACGTGTCTTTTATGTGTGCCACCCTGTCCGCTGTGGCGGGAATCCTGTCCTCTCTGAACGGATGTAGAAATGGCAAGAACCTGGGATGTTGGCCATAGTTGCTATAGAACGGAGATGACTGTGTGGAGCTGTGAGTGGCGTTGTTATAGGCTATCTCTGCAACCCATAGCAAGTCGACCCATTCTTCCCTGCCCTGGTCCACAAAACATCGCAGATACTGTTTGAGCGTTTGGTTCAGGCGCTCGGTTTGGCCGTCCGTTTGAGGGTGGTAGCTGGTGGACAGGGCGGTCTTAACATGCAGCGCAGTGCACCAAGTCTTCCAGAATTGCGCAGTAAACTGCGACCCCCGGTCCGACACGATCACCCCAGGTAATCCATGCAGTCGTACCACATTCTTTAGGAGTAGTGACGCCAATTCCCCGGCCGTAGGGACTCTCTTGCAGGGAATGAAGTGCCCCATTTTCGTCAAGTAATCCACCACCACCACTATTGCCGTCATCCCCTGGTCTACCGGTAGGCCCACCACGAAGTCCAGTGATATGCTATCCCATGGTCTATCCGGGGTCGGAAGTGGATGTAAGAGCCCTTGGGTTCGGCCATGGTCGGCCTTCATGGTAGCACACGTAGGACACTCCTGTCCCCACCTCCTGACATCCACTCTCATGGTTGGCCACCAGAAATGCCGTCCCATGCTAGCCACCGTTTTTTCAAAGCCCAAATGACCTGCGCATGGAGAGTCATGGCACCAGATGAATGCTTGTTTCCTTAGCCTAGGCGTGGGTATCAATAGGCACCTGCCCTTCAGGGGTATCCCGTCCTTCAGCTGCCATTCTCTGTGACTGAGGAGCCACCTCCGCCATGCGAATGACCTGATCCCTCTCTTTATTCCCCTCAGGAAAGTATCCGGTTGGATAACCCCCAATACCATCCTCGGGGAAATGATGGAACGCTCGGTTGCAGGCAATGGTTCCTTAACTGCAGATTGACGGGACAGGGCGTCCGCCTTCCGGTTTTCCGTCCCCGGCCGATATGTGATGCGGAAGTTGAACCCCGCAAAGAAGATCATCCACCGCAGCTGCCTGGGAGAAAGGTGTCTAGTGGCCGTCATGAACTGTAGGTTCCGATGGTCCGTGTACACCGATACCACATGTCTTGCCCCCATCAACCAATGCCTCCATTCGGTGAAGGCGTCCTTGATTGCGAGAAGCTCCTTCTCCGCAATATGGTAGTTGCGTTCGGCGTCGTTGAGTTTGCGGGACATGTACGCAACGGGATGAAGCACCCCTGTGTCGTGGTTGCGTTGGGACAAGATAGCCCCCAGCGCCACATCCGACGCGTCCGCTTCCACCACGTAGGGGAGATCCGGATCGGGGTGAGCCAACACCGGCGCCTTACCAAAGGCGCTTTTCAGGGCCTCAAAGGCTTTGTTCGCTTCAGGGGACCAGACAAACTCCTTGGACTTCCTCAGTAGCTGTGTGATTGGGGCCACCACTCCTGAAAATCCATCTATAAACCGCCTGTAAAAGTTGGCGAAGCCAATGAAACTTTGGACGTCCTTCACGCTTTGGGGCACCGGCCATTCTTTCACCGCCTTGATCTTTCGTTCTGCCATCTCCTGTCCCTCTGGACTCAGCATCACTCCGAGGAATTCCACGGATGTGACGTGAAAGTCACACTTGCTGAGTTTACAAAACAGCATGTTTTCCCTCAGCTTTTGGAGCACAGCTTTGACGTGGTGTACGTGCTCCTCCACACTGGACGAATAGATGAGGATGTCGTCGATATATACGACCACGTAGATATCCAACTCCTCTCTGAATACCTCATTCAAAAAGTACTGAAAGGCTGCCGGGGCGTTGCACAGACCGAACGGCATGACGAGGTACTCAAAAAGGCCGAACCTGGTCTTAAAGGCGGTCTTCCACTCGTCTCCGTCCCTCATGCGCACCAGATGGTATGCCCCTTTCAAATCCAACTTGGTGTAGATACGAGCTTTCTTCACCTGTTCCAGAAGTACACTGATGAGAGGCAAGGGGTACCGATTTTTTATGGTTATCGCGTTCAATGCCCTAAAGTCCACACAGGCTCTCAGCTCCCCATTAGCCTTCGGGATGAAGAAGAGTGGCGAGGCGGCCGGAGACTTGGACGGGCGGATGAATCCTAGCTTGAGGAGTTTATCCAGGTACCCCCGGAGATGCACGTTTTCAGGCTCCGTCAGGGCATACAGCCTGCCGCTGGGAACGCTGGCCCCTGGCACCAGGTCGATCTGGCAGTCAAACTGTCTATGTGGTGGTAGCACTTCCGCCTTCACCTCATCAAATACATCCTCAAAACTGTGATAAGCCTGGGGGAGAGCCACATCTTTTTCTGCCGCTGTAGCCACCGTCTGACTCCCGCTCTCATCTGCGTCAAGGGATTCCGTTCTTATTCCACAATGCAGGATGCAATACGGTGACGTCATTTCGATGCGATGTGTTGGCCAATCCACAAAGGGGTTGTGTTTCTGTAGCCACGGCAATCCCAATATGACGCCATATTGGGGCGCTCGGATGATGTTAAAATCGATTTGTTCCAAATGGTTCCTCCCATATCTCATCGGAAGGACCCCCGTGTGCTGTCCGATGGGCCCCGTCACCAATCGCCTTCCGTCTACCGCATAGACGTCTTCGGGTACTGCTTTGGGAAGAAGCACTAGCCCTAGCCTGCATGCCTCGTTGTGGTCCATAAACATGCCAGTGGCCCCTGAATCCACCATGGCCACAACGGGTATCCACTGGTCATGCACTCCCACGTGCACCGTGATAAACAGGTGTCGTTGTCCCTTAGTGACCGAGTTGGAAAGTGAAGGGATGGATGAGTGACTCCGAGATGCCCCTTCTCTGGTCTTGGAGTCCTCTAGTTTTCCGCCGGTATGTCCACCACGGCTGTTACCGACCGGTTGGCCCGATAACGTGACGTCTTCGGTTTGGCAGGGCATTCACGTACGTAGTGGCCTTTTTTGCCACAATATAGGCACAATCCTTGTTTACGGCGTGACTCTTTCTCCGTGGCTGTGAGGCTCGCTCGTATTGCGCTGATGTCCATGGGTTCTCCCTTGGATGCGGTGGAAGTTTCAGGACTTCCCACCGTCACATAGGATGGAAGGGATTTTCCTTTTCTCCCATGATCCCCCTTTCTTTCACTTAGCCTATGTTCCAGCCGCAATACCAGGTTGATAAGGCCCTCACATGTCTTGGGTTGAGGGTCAATATGAGCCACAGCGTCCTTGAGCTCATCGCACAGCCCGTGATGGAAGAGCGCCGTCTGTTTAGCAACAGGCCACTTGGTTTCCGCAACCAGCCTTCGGAACGCGTTGAGATACTGCACCAGGTCGTTGGATCCCTGTCTCAACTCAAGCATTTCACGGTCCGCCGTGTACGAGTCAGCCCTTCTGTCGAATACCTTCAGGAATTCCTCGCGAAAAGCACCCCAATCACATAAGAGGGGGTCGTCCCTGCTCACCAGAGGTACGGCCCATTGTGCCGCGTTTCCAGCCAAATAGGATATAAGGAAAGCCCCACGAGCCTGACTCGTGGGGAACGCCTTTGGTTTGCACGATAAATGTAGCGCCACTTGTGTGAGGAATACCTGCACTGTGTTAGGATCCCCACTGTACCTCTCTGGTGTTGCCAAGGGGATGGCTACCGGCATTTCCACTACTACCGCAGGGGTCTGGTTCGTCAGGGAGGTGCTGGGCGTGAGCGGGTCCAATTGGATAGCATCCAGTCTGGCTTTTACATCGGCTGTTTCTTGCCTAGAGGCAGCCACTTCAACTTGCATGGCCGCTAAAGCAGCCAGCACATCATCAAGTGTTGCCATGTCTGTTATCGACCGGGAGACAGTTAGTGTTATTAAGGTCGGATATTTTGTAACGCCCTGAACGTCTCAGGATCGTTTAACAGACACGACAATGAGGACGCAACCACTAGTGAAGGGTTAGTTGTTTTAATGAAGGCAAATATAATACAAAGAATAAACAAGTTATAGTCACTGGAATCCTCCAGGCTAAGTACGTTACCAGCCCACAGCACGGATGGTCCTAACCGTCCTCTGCATATACGCCGGTCCCGGCGTATGCCAACAGAGGGCAGAAATGAAATGGCCGACAATGCCAATCGGTAGGCTGTGAGGGGCACGAGGAGTGTTGGGGAGAATCGAGGAGTCAGGGAAACACCCAGCCGGGGTCTCTACCTGAAGGGAGCAGCCGCTCAACCTCTTCCTCAGACTGCACCGGGACGCGGAGTCACCTCCTGGTGATGCGTCACCGATACCCCAATCACAAGCAAGAAGACTGAACCGAGAGCAGCCGCTCGATCGATCCTGTGGACTTCCGAGTCTGTAACGCGGCAAACACCTCCTGGTGTGCGTTACAGCTGGCAGTCCCTGTGTCTCTGGTCGGGCTGGGAGTTACGACTCCAACCAGCAAAAGCGCCACTGCGCTTGGACTCAGCCGAGTCAAAAAGCGAAGCTCAATGGTTGACCGGTAGAGCTTCCGGGTCCTTCACAGGTGACGATGGGGCAAGACACGGCCCAGGGAGTAACGACTCGACCTACCTCCGTTCTTGCCTTACTGGAGCACCACTCCGGAACACTGCTCTTCACGAAGCAGGTACGTCGGTGTGAACACAATATCCGACAGCCTTGTACCTCCCGGTTCCTCCCTTTATAGGGAGTGTTTTCCTTGAGTTATGTAACAGCTCTCCTGTTTACATAAGGGCGTGTTTTCCTTGAGTTATGTAACAGCTCTCCTGTTTACATAAGGGCGTGTTTCCCTTGAGTTATGTAACAGCTCTCCTGTTTACATAAGGGCGTGTTTCCCTTGAGTTATGTAACAGCTCTCCTGTTTACATAAGGGCGTGTTTCCCTTGAGTTATGTAACAGCTCTCCTGTTTACATAACCTCTCAACCGCTAAGCATCCTGGGAGATGTAGTCCGTTTTCGCTGGTTACCGTTTTCCTCCCCTCGTATGACAGGAATTCTTGACAGTTGCAAGCCTCTGAGAGTACATGGTCCACTTCCTCCCCTTCAGTGATATGGAGCATGGCTCAATATTATGAACATTGAGAAAATGAGGAGAAGGATAAGGTGGGGAAAAAGAGTAAGGATTTAAAGACGAAGGTGTAGTTGCAGCAAGTTGCAAGGGGTTCTGGAAGGGGTCGATGTACTGGTCCGGCTCAGAGGTCTAGAGGTGCCAGTAGGGGTGGTGTGCCACTGGGGCTGAATCAGTGTGCGTATTGTAAAAAGGAAAGGCATCGGCGAAGTGAGTGCCCAGAACTGTTACAGAAAGTTTCAGTACTGAGAGGAATGGGTTGGAATGAAAGGGGTCATGGTGAGGGTAGCCGAGATGAGGCTCAAGGGGATGCATCCTCAGGGTTTCGGTCTGATTAGAAATATTTTGATGATCCCTGAGGAAGACAGTATTATCATGATGATTATGATATGGATGAGGTTACAGGGATGTCTCATAGCTAGGAAAGCAAGGGACAAGGTGAGGGACCAGTCCAGATTCCTGTAGATCAGCGTGGTCCTTATGTCACAGCAGATCTACATGGTTCGACACAGAAATTTTCAGTGGCTACAGGTGCAATGAATAGCTCTGTTTCTCATTCATTGGTCCCCCGGCCACCCTGTCTGACCGCAATAATGTCTCGGTAGGTTTTTCAGGCATGCCGGTCATGAGCCCCATCTCCAAACCTCTTGCTTTGACTGTTGGTCCTTATACTGTGGATTCCTCATTTTTGTTGACATCAAATTGTGGCGAAAATGTATTAGGACTGGATTTGTTGAAGAAATTATATGCTACTATTTATTGTTCCCCAGTTAGTGTTTACATGACTTTTGGACCTAATGTGGATGGTGCAAAACGGTGCTTTGCAAAGGATGTGCCACTTCCTGTTGAATTTAAGGACGTACCATCTTCTTTGTGGGCGGCAGGAGACACTAATGTCAGGTTGCTACAGATACCACCTGTTTCTATTGGTGGGGCAGGTAAAACAAAATGTTGTATACCTTCTCTATTTTGCATGAAAACACTCATTACGTAATCATTTTAATTACTAACCTGTACTAATTGTTTGCAGTGATATCACTAATCAACCTTACACCTTAATAAACACAAACTACACGCGGGACTAGATTGCAAAGTCAATGGCTAATAACTTTAAAAAATAACTGTGGTACGCAAATTAATCGTAGAATGTGTTGGTATAGAAATCGCATGATTTATGTTGCTTTTGTGATGGTTGTGTTCCTGGTATTGCGGAAAGGTGAGTATTATTGCTTTAAATGTTGCTATAAGCTAGGAAAATACTAATATATATCGGGATTAGTGTGGGTTTAAACATTAGAATCTTCATTTCCGTTGATTCATGACTTTTTATGTTTGTTTTGCTTAAGTTGGCATTCGGGCCTAATAGGCCGCAATATTCAAAATGGAGTTCGGAAGTGGCCACCGTTGTGTAAGCGCGATATCTACTGCGCAGACTCGGATGGCTCTGATGGTCTCCAGGCGAACTCAACTTTGGGCACTGTGTTCCTCGTCAAGGATAGGAACGTGGAGGATTGCCAAGACTCAACTAGTGTGAATGACAGAAAAGACAATGGCAACCTGTCTCCAGAGGTCTACATGTTGATACTTTGGAACTTGCCGCATGAGAACTGTACAGACTAAAAAATGACATATTCAATTCCCTGAGAACCAAGAAACCTTGGGAATAGAGTCCCATATTTCAAATTTAGGAGCTTAGCCAATCAGGACATTTGATTTTTAGAAAATGTTGCAGGTTATCTTGGAATTTATTATAAAAAGGGAACTTAGAAGAGGGTAGTGGGTGTGTAAGCGAGTGCATTCCAGAAGTGCGTTCCAAATTTCTCGTTGGTGGCGGCTGATCGATTTGCTTGCACGATTGCTTGGTCCTCTTGATACCTTTGGGACTGTGTCGTGCCGAGCGAAATAATTTTTCCCGGACTTATTTGGGTCGTAGCCTGCAATTGCTTGGACGATTTTACCAGAAGGGATTTGATTTATGCAGGATTGACAGGTTTCGGGAAATGGTCACCTATATAAAAATTTAGGTAAATATAATGATTATGCAAATTCGTGACAAAATATACGTCGGAATTCTGATTTGACTAAAAGCTGATTATGCCAATGAAAGTAAAATGATTAGATAAAATAAGCATTTATTGACGAATTCTGAGTCCGTGATTCTTTAATAAGGTATTGATTAATTGAAAAGTTCCAAAACTTTAAATGTGTTTAGCTGGTTCTAAATCACCATCAGCCAGTTCAAATAATTGGTCCATCGACCAAATGGTGGAGTGCCTTGATGCTAAAGTTAGCATCCTATGAGTGTAGATATATATATTGTATATAATGTAAAGAATTTTCTTCCTATAGGTAATAAGGTACCCCCACATGTCCAGCGCTTCATTCCTCCTGTGTGCAGACTCGAAGCGTGAGTGTTGGTGTTATGGGCCCCACCAATGAATGCGTGTGTGAATGAGTTAGCGTGCTGACGGGTCTGTGACGCAAGGAGGATATGTAAATTTGCCCTTCCCCGCTGGAGCACTATCAAGATCAAGGATAATGCTGTGCTCCCTCGTATTCCTCAGTACAAAATATCGCAGGCTGGGGAACAGGCTTTGATGCAGAGTATACAGGATTTGATCAAGTTAGAGGTGGTGGAGGAGACAGTAGCAAATGTGTGTAATAGCCCCATTCTTCCTATTCCTAAAAAGGTACCTGTGTATTTCCCTGACGCACACCCTGATGTTTACCGTTTCGTGAATGATTTGCGGGAAGTAAACAAAATAGTTATTCCCCAGTTTCCGGTGGTTCCTGATATTACCGTCCTTCTCACAATGATCCCTTCCACACAAAATATTTATCCGTGATTGATTAGAAAAATGGTTTTTTTAGCATTCCTGTCCACCCTGATAGCCGATGTTTATTCGGCTTTGCTTTAGCTGGTAGGAGCGTCCAATTTTGTAGAGTTCCTCAGGGGTATACGGAAAGTCCTAGTATTTATAGTCAAGCTTTGAAAAGTCAATTGGACTCTCTCTCTCTTCCCGCAGGTAATGTATTATTGCAATATGTAGATGACATTTTAATAGCCTCCAACACCGAAGAGGGTTGTCGGGATGCCACGGAAAAATTGTTAATACATTTGGCAAAAAAGGGACATAAAGTGTCTCTCTCTAAATTTTAATATTGTCAACAGCAGGTCACCTATTTAGGTCACCTGCTGTCTAAGGTGGGTCGGAGGCTAACACCTGAACGAGTTGATGCCATTGTTAAGATGCCTGCCCCTGTGATTTAAAGGGATGTGCGTGCGTTCATAGGCATCACCTCGTATTGTCGGCACTGGATGCCTGCTTATTCTTTATTAATACAGCCTTTGCCTTACCTAACTACTAAACATGTGCATGAAACCCTGCCCTGGACGCATGAATGTCAGCATGCTTTTGAACAATTACAGCTTGCACTTTGCTCTGCACCTGTGCTTGGCACAGCGGATTACAAGAAGCCCTTCGTGCTGTAAGTACACAAAGTGGCTGGGTGTGCACTCTCTGTGTTAACACAAGCCTTTGGAGGTAAGCAGAGGCCGTGTGCTTACTTTTCTGCTACACTTGACCCTGTCGCCACAGCCCCCCAAGCTGTTTAAGAGCCGCCGCGGCTGCGGCGGTCTCTATTAGACAATCGGCAGGGCTCATTCTCAATCACGATCACACAGTAATGGTACCGCACGCTGTGGACGTACTTTTGAATAGAACGAAGACGCAGCACCTTACCAGTGCTCGTCTGACTGGATATGAACTGACATTGTTTGCACCTCATATTATAATCAAAAGATGTGCCTTTCTGAATCCAGCCACGTTACTACCCCTCCCATTGGAATAAGAGGACACGGATGTCCATGATTGTTTGTTCCGCCCTGTCGAAGAGAGGAAGGGAAGGATAGACTTGACTGATGTTCCCTTATCTGACCCACAAGGGGAACTGTTAGACTAGGCATCTTTTGGTGTGTTTCCCCTGAGTTTACGTTTTCTGACCTCCCGGTTTTGACTCTGAAAAGGTACCTCAGACCTGCCGTTACAGAGTTTGTGCGCAGTTTGTAACTGCCATGCCGACTTGGCCAGTGCACACACTTGCCAGTCCCTAATCTTTCCTGTTCTTACATGTCAGGCACCCCTAAGGTAGGCCCAAGGTACCCCTGTCACTATCGGGACATGCCTGGGTGTGTGTGGCATGTCCCGATAGTGAATTACAGCCAATTTAGTTTTTCACTATTGCAAGGCTACCGGTTCCCCATATGGGAGGTTTGTTTATAACATCTTATAAACGTAACTGGTCCAGGGAATTAGGTAGGAAAATGGAGTATAATATGCCTGAACTCAGAATCTAAAGATGCATCTTTTAGTGAAGGTGATTTTTACATTCTGTGTTTGAAAATACCACTCTTAGAAAGTAGGCATTTTCTTGCTCAGTCATCCAGTGTGCCTCTGCTGGAATGTGGATTGCCTGTCTGGGTTTTGGATGACAGAAGGCTGGGGAGCCAGAGGGGCTCCAGATAGTCTAGGTAGGTCAGGAAAGGGTGAATAGACCTGGGCTGCGATGGGAGAAGGGGGAGGAGATTTCTGTGCACTTCAAAGGGCCTGGTCTGCCTCTGACAATGCCGTCTCCACCTCCTGCCAGGAAATCACACCAGAGAAGGCCTTACTGGTTCTGGCCGGGCACAGACACCCTCTGCCTGCAAGATCAAAGGATTTTTGTGTACAAATACTGGGGCCCAGACCCCTGAACTTTAGAACTCATCTGGATCAAGAAGACTGCCAAGAAGAAGAGCTGGAGAAGCTGTGAAGAGAAACTACCACTTTGCTGTGTGCTTTGCTGGGCTGACCTGCAGTGGCTGCTTCTGTCTTGGGCAGTGAAAGGCCTGGACTGAACTTTCTGCAACCTAATTTGTGAGTCTCTCCAAGGGCTTGAAGTAGAGCTTACCCCCTATTCACGAAGTCTCAGGAACAGCAAAGACTTCAAGTTCTTCTGCCTGTAGCACTGGGGACTGTGTGTTTTGTGCTGTATCAGAGGAAAAGCAACTCGACGACGTCTACGATGCCGCTGCCGACTCCGTGTCCTGAAGGCACCGCAGAGGGCACCGTTGCAACACCGCACCGCAACCTTGGTCTTACCGACGACGCCTGTTGACGCCGCCACCGAGCCGCTGCTTGCACCGCGACCTGTGGGCACTGCACTCCGTATCGCTTCACACCGAGGCCTTGGCACCGCAGAGAGCACCGCCGCAACGCCGCACCATGACCTTGGTCCCACGAATGACGCCTGTCGGCGTCGCCACCGAGCTGCTGCTCGCACCGCGACCTGTGGGCACCGCACTCCGCACCGCCTTGCTTCACGAGGATGCCTTGGCCTCCCCGAAGCCACCGCTCCACGCCGAAATCGATGCCGCTGCTTGCACCGTGGTTCGAGGGCACCGCTCGTAAGTCACACGAAGCACCGTCCTCATCCCGCACCGCAGCCGTGGCCCACTGACGCCGGCACGATCGACTCTCGCTCATCAGCCAACAACAGCGCTCAGCAACGACGACGACGCTGCTTGCACCGTGACCTGCTAGCACCGTGACGAGAACCGCCTTCATCTCGCACCGTGACTCTTCTCTCACCGACGATGCCATCTAACTCCGCCACTGAGCCGCTGCTCGCACCGCGACCTGGGGGCACCGCACTCCACACCACTGCACTTCGCACCGCAGCACCCGATGCCTGCTGATGCCAGCGCTCCTGATTCCATCAGAGAGGAGCTCCACCTGCAACGCGAGTGACTTCAAGGGCCTCATCTCCCTGCATTTCTCACATGTACTGTTTGCGGGTCTTCCCGACACCGTAGCTGGCCCGCGAGCCCGTGACCAGCCAGAACTGTTGGATTTGTTGTTCACGACGCCGTGGTGGCCCCGGACGGAGCTACCGACATCGAGGAACTTTGTTTTAAACTAATTTTGATAACTACAGACTTTTTTTACATATAGTATTGTGGATTTTTGTCGTTTTTGGTTTTGTTTTAATATAAAAACATTGGATATTTTTCTAAACTGGTGTGGTGTCCTTTTGTAGTGCGTACACTGTATTACTGTGGGTTATGTGCAAATGCTTTACACACTGCCTCTAAGATAAACCTGACTGCTCGTGCCAAGCTACCAAGGGGGTGAGCAGGCGTTATTTCAGGAGTGTAACTCCCTTATCCTGACTAGAGTGGAGCTTTTTGCCTGGCTTCGGCCCTTGCCCTAGCCTACCAGAAATCCCATTTCTAACATTGGTGGCAGCGGTGGGATAGGACTTGCATTTGCACGTGACTTACAGTGATTAGTGTGCACTACTACCATATCTCAGACCATTACGTACCACATACTAGCCCGTTTTCTTTTTGGCTGATTTTTGTGATTTTGCCAGGTAAACTTTCTACTTCGTCATGCCGGAATCAATAGCATCATCCGTGGCATCCATGGAAATTGCCTTTGAGGAGGATAGGTTGGAGAATTGAAATCCGTTTGCAAAAACCTAAGTCCAAGTCAGAGGCCTCACTAGGAAGGAAGAGCTACAAAAGGCGTTGAGGGCCTGGGTAGCAGCCAGAAATGCCAGTGGGCAATCTGGTGATCTTAGTGGAGAGGCGGAGGAGCCAAGTCCTAGGGTGGATGTGCTGTTGGGAGGGACGGAACCTCCCGGCCAGGCAGCAGTGGCCTGTCCCCAGAGGAACTGGAGGACAGACGGAAGCAAGGAAAGTAGCCACAGAACTAGAAAAAAATTAGATTAGCCATGGAAGAGAAGAGAGTGGTATTAGATTACAAAATCAGAATGAAGGAGCTGGATCAAGAGAAAAGAACCAGCTCAGATGGTGATGGCAACTCGTCAAGGCAGGCAGACAGAATCGTGCACATCCCCAAGAATGTAGGCAAGGAGTTCAAGAGGGGGACAACATACGGAGGTGGTTCCAGGGGTACGAGGCTGCAATCCATATGAATGGGGTCCCTGAAGAAAATTGGGGAGCAGGATTATGGTCCCTCTTCCCCGAAGAAGCGAGGGATACTTTAACATCATTGGGTAAGGGGTATCACCTCACCTATCCAGACATGAAGGATGCCCTCCTCACCAAGTATGGTCAGACTCCTGAAAAGTACAGGGATCAGTTTAGGTCCAGTAAGAAGTCTGATGCCAACACATGGTTGGAATGTGTGGATGTGTTTTGCCGATCGTTGGATGGCTGGGTAAAGGGCAGTAATGTGACAGATTTTCAGGGGCTATACAATTTGATTGCATGGGAGCACCTGTTCAGTCTATGTTTTTCAGATCTGCGCGAGCACCTAGTTGATAGTAAGCTGACTGACCCCAGGAAGCTTGCTGTGGAGGCGGACAGGGTCCACAAGAAAGCGTTTGGGGGAGGCTCAGCCAAAGGTGGGCCGAATCCCCAGCAGAAAGGTAGGGGGGACAAGGGTAAAACACAGGAGTTCTCTAAAGGGCCCCAAAATAACACCCAGGGTAAAGGTTCCCATCCCGCGGAGATAAGAAGCAAAGGGTCTCGACAGGCAAGCCTGCTGAGACCGACCCCTGCAAATGTTTTGCATGTGACCAGGTGGGGCACATGAAGGGGGACCCCAGGTGCTCCAAGGGGGCACAGCCACCCACCGGTGGGCAGTCCAAGGTGTTGGCTGATGTAGGCTTGGGGAGGAGGAAGAATACCCACAGGCGGGTGGAGACCCCTCAGAAATGACCCTTGTCTCACTAGGGGACAGTGAGATGGTCCCTGGGGCCCAGGTGCTCCCTAACAAAAAGAAATACAGCACCTGGGTGACCATCAATGGGAAAAGGGTAGAGGCTCTCAGGGATACTGGAGCCAGTGTGACCTCAGTTTGGTGTCACCTGGTCTCTGAGAGGCAGGTAGTCCCCGGGGCATTCCACCAAGTAATTGCAGTCGACAATTCAGAGCGCCAGTGTCTGGTAGCGCAGGTTCGCTTCGAGTGGGGGGGAGTCTCAGGTCCTTTGAGGGTAGTTGTGAGCCCTTCCATGCCTGTCGATTGTCTGCTTGGTAACGACCTGGAGCAGTCCTTGTGGAAGGATGTTGAGCTCAGGTCCCCCTTGGAGATGCTTGGGTCGCCAGAGTGGGCATGCGTGTCCATGGAGGCCAGACAGGGTGATCAGAGGGACCTGAAGCCTGAAACAGTGGCCCAGGTCCCTGCCAAGAGAAAGGGCCGAGGGCGCGGGAAACTGGCCCCTGAAGTTCCCACGGCCCGGGAGGAGGCGGACCTTGAGGGGGACACCCCAGTGCCTACAGGGGAACAGGTGGCCGAACTGGGGAACATCTCTGAGCTGACCCATTGGCAGCAAGAAGGGGGTCCCACCAGAGAATTCTGCCAGGATCAGAAAGAGTGCCCTTTTCTGGAGAGTCTGCGGCAGCAGGCCGCAGCCCAGGTGACTAATGATCAGTCTGGGTCACATTGGATCTACTGGGAGAATGTTGTCCTGTACAGCAAGCTTAAGGTCGCGGAACCTGGGTCAGCCCATGTGTTGGTAGTACCCCTGCACTTCCGGACCTTCCTACTAGGTTTGGCTCACGACATGCCTTTGGCAGGACATTTGGGGCAGGACAAGACCTTTGACAGGCTTGTCACCCACTTCTTCTGGCCTCAAATGTGAAGGCAGTCGGATGTGCATTGTTGGTCTTGCCAAACTTGCCAGGCAAGTGGCAAGAGTGGGAGGAAGGTCAAAGCTCCTCTCCAACCATTCCCCGTTGTTGGGAAACCCTTTGAAATGGTAGGGATGGAAATTGTGGGGCCACTGGATCCCAAGACAGCCACGGGCAACAAGTACATCCTGGTCTTGGTGGACCATTCCACCCGGTACCCGGAGGCAATCCCTCTCAGGACAACGACGGTGCCAGTGGTGAGCCGCGCGTTAATGGGGATCTTTTTCCGCGTGGGGTTCCCCAGAGAGATAGTTTCATACAGGGGAACCACTTTCATCTCGAAGTATATGACATCCCTGTGGAAGGAGTGTTGTGTGACTTACGACTTCACCACCCGTTACCACCCCCAAGGTAACGGTCTGGTAGAAAGGTTCAACCAGACCTTGAAGGGCATTTTCAAGGGTCTCACCGAACCCATGAGGCGTAAGTGGGACGTCCTCTTACCGTGCCTTCTCTTTGTGTACCGGAAGGTACCCCAGAAGTCTCTCGGGTTCAGTCCCTTTGAGCTACTCTATGGTCACCCCGTGCGAGGACCTCTAAGCTTGGTGAAGGAAGGCTGGGAGGCCACTCCCAGGAAAACCCCCAGGATGTGTTTAGCTACATGCTGGCCTTCCAAAACCAAACTGCCCGCTTCAGGAAACTCGCTCAGGCGAAACTCGAGGCCAGCCAGGAAGAAATGACGAAATGGTATGACCAGAATGCCACTCTGGTCAAGTTTCAACCTGGGCAAAAAATGTGGGTTATGGCCCCAGTGGAACCTTGTGCCTTGCAGGACAAGTGGACTGGGCACTTTGAGGTGGTGAAGCACAAAAGTGAAGTCACCTACCTGATGGATTTGCAGGCTCCCTGTGAATCGCCTCAAGCCCCAGTCCGAGAGGTCCAAAGTGAACATGCTCTTGTGTAGGGATAACGCATAGGGAGAACGCAAGGCAGGCACACACACACTTGAAACCCTTTCTTTGTATGCTAGTACCCGGGTGTAAATGGAGCAGGAGCCCGCGGCACTACATCTCCCAGCAGGCAGTGGAGCATTACAGACAGCAACGTTGTTGATAGCACGGCCCCTATTTAAGCACCTCCTCTTCCTGAGGAAAGTGCTTGACAATCTTGATCCTGAGCTCTGAAGTAGGCGGATGGTGAATTCCCTGCCGGATTCTGCAAGAAGAATTGCTGCGCTTCGCCGTTTTCCCGAGGATTCCTGATCTGCGAGCGACCGACGGGGTGCTGTTCTGTATCCCTTCTCCATTGGCCTGACCTCCCGTTGCGGGGAAGAAGTCAGGTAAATAGGGAGGAGCGCCGGAGAGCTTCCCTCCCTACTGCGACTTTGTTTTCCTTTGTTTAAGCATTACGCTGTGATATTGGAACAGCGCCTATTGCTCGGCACAGTTCTGCGGTCAGGGAACCGCGACTGTGTGCCGGAGTGCTTCATCTATACCGCAACTTTGTTTTTTACTTTCAAGACTTTACGCTGGGATTTCGTACAGCGTACACCGTTCAACAGAGTCCTGTGGTCAAGGAACCGTGACTGTGTGCTGGATAATTATCTATTTTCGCTCAATGCCAGCTGCTCAGCATTTCCGTGGTGTCGGATTGCAGGGGCAGACTCATTTGGTTAACCCTTGCTGTGCTATTAACAGCACTTGTGCGGTATGAACTGTAGAGCGTTCTTGCTGTGACTACTTCAAACAGTAGGACAGACTTCACTTCATACCTGACATTGGGGATTGTTTCCTATTTACCTTTTTTATCTAAATACATTGAAACTTACAAACCGTGTTGTATCCCTGTTTATGCTTGTGTTTGGTGAACCATCAGGAGGAGCAACTTTCCGCATATGTTTACCAAGGAGGTAGCTGCAGGGCTCCTGGTGAGTGTGCGCCTAGATTAAGATTCAAGTGCGCCTGTGTAAATTGATTTGTGTTGCTTCTCATACCTGTTTGTTTTCTCTTCACACTGTAGTTCCAAAGCCTGGAAGGGTGCCATTCTGACTCCTAGACCAGACCAGGGAGAAAATTAGGGCATCTGCAGCACAGTTCGTTATTTTATCCCTTTCCCTTTTCCACGGGGCGCCACCTCCTGCAGTAGTGTTCTCTTACTCTGTTGGGGGTTGCGTTCAGGAGAATTGGGAGGATCCTCAACTAGCTATCATCCCCGCTGGCCACTGCGCAAAGGTTAGGGGCGTTGTTTGTTTCTTGTGCTGCTGACAACCTGACATCTTGGCTACGGACGACGGGGAGGAAGCGGAGAATGAGCCTCTCCCGGACCTCCTGTCTGCACAAGAGGGGTATGGGTCAGTGGATGGTGTGATCCTCTCCCCGACCCTGACTGCTGAGCAACAGAGCGAGTGTCGCCAGTTGCTGGGGCAGTTTGCCCCGCTGTTCTCCTTGACCCCAGTTGTTACTCACTGGTGTACCCACGATGTGAACACCGGTGACTGCCCCCCTTTGAAACATAAGATTTCCAGGTTGGCTGACCGGGTCAAAGCCAGCATCAAAGAGGAGGTCTCAAAGATGTTGGCGTTAGGGGTGGTTGAGAAGTCCAGCAGTCCATGGGCCAGCCCCATGGTCTTGGTCCCAAAGGCTACAGCACCCGGTGCCACACCAGAACTGCGGTTCTGTGTGGACTATCGGGGGCTCAATGCCGTCACTCGGAAGGACGCACATCCACACCCCATCCCCCGAGCTGATGAGCTCATCCATCGTTTGGGAGCTGCCAAATTCCTTCCAACGTTTGATCTAACGTTAGGATACTGGCAGATTGCTCTAACCGAGGGGGCCAAGGCAAGATCCTCATTCTCAACCCCGGAAGGACATTACCAGTTCCATGTGATGCCCTTCGGGTTGAAGAATGCCCCTGCCACCTTTCAGAGGATGGTCAACCAGGTGTTGGCCGGGCTGTAGGAATTCAGCGCCGCATACCTGGACGACATTGTGGTGTTCAGTTCCAGTTGGGACGAACACCTGCAGCACCTAGGGGAAGTGTTGAAGACGCTCCAGAAGGCAGGCCTCACGATTAAGGCCAGTAAGTGCCAGATCGGGCAGGGTTCGGTGGTGTACTTGGGACACCAGGTAGGGAGCGGCCAGGTGGCACCCCTGCAGCCCAAGATTGACACCATCCTGGCTTGGGAGCCTCCCAAGACCCAGACAGAGGTGAGGGGCTTCTTGGAGAACAAGTTCACCAAGAGTACCTTATTTATACTCACTACCTAAAACTCATAAAAATAGCACACCACCACCTGGACGCCCAATCGTCTCAGGGATAGGGTCTGTGCTAGAACCCTTGTCTCAGTTTGCAGACCAATTCCTTAGACCGTTGGTACAGAACACTCCCACATACCTTAAAGATACGCGGGACCTCCTGAATCAGCTTGAAGACCAAGTATATAACGAAAAAAGTATGTACTTAGTAGGACTTGATGTATAGAGTCTCTACATTAGTCTTCCCCAACAGAAAACTCCGGATACCTTGGAAAAAATTCTTTTTTCTGAAGATTGGAATTACCACACACTAAGGCATTTTGTGCACGAATGTTGCAAACTAGCACTCACGGAGAACTACTTCGAATATGAAGGGATGTTATTTGAACAATGCCACGGTACTTCTATGGGCAGTACCTTTGCCTCAAGTGTGGCCGGGCTTTACGTGAGCAACTTTGAGCAAGAGTATATACAAAACCAAAGTAACCCTTTCCTTGCACAAATAAGATTTTGGCGACGGTACATAGATGTCGTTAGCATGATCTAGGAGGGCTCCCAGGACACATTGCTGGAATTCCTAACATGGATAAACAGCAGAGATGAATGTCTTAAGTTTACATGTAAGTCGGACAAGGAACGATTAGATTTCTTAGATATTACAATCTACACTGAGAACAATACTCCTCAAACGAAGACTTTTTACAAACCAATGGCACGAAACAGCATACTCTCGTATAACAGCTTTCATCCCCACCCCCTGAGGGAAAGTCTGCCCTATAGCCAATTCTTACGTCTGAGACGTAATTGCAGCACTTTGAAGGACTACAAAGAACAAGCAAAAGATTTTGGAAACAAACTAGAAATAAGAGACTACCCAGTGAAAACCATCAGAAAATGTTAGAAAAGGGCCCGCAATCAAGCGAGAGAGAGCTTACTAGAGACATTACCATGGGAAACACCAGAAGACCTACTAACATGTGTAACCACATACAGTACATCTACGAATATCGTAAAGAAAATCATAAACAAAAATTGGAGGATTTTAACATCAAATACCTTACAATGGCCTAAACCCAGATTTGCCAACAGGAGAACGTGGAATATAAAGGATTACATAGTGCACACAAGACCAGCACTGATTGTGCACAAAGAAAGTCTCACTACAGCATGGAACTTGAGTCCAATAGTGGGTCATTACCCATGCGGATCATGCGTGGTGTGCAAATTAACAACAGTTACGAAAAAACTAGAACTCTTGCCCAATGCCACCTGAACTTTACGTCAACATACGAACTGCAATACCACCCATGTGGTTTAGATGATCACATGCCCATGCCAATGTAGATACATAGGAATGACATGTTGCAAAATAAAATTGCGCATAGGTGAACATAAGAGCAACGTAAACTGTAAAAGACCCACCACCAAGATGAGCAAGCACTTCATTGAGAATGACCACAATGCAGATTACCTTAAATGGGTTGTTCTGGAAACACTACACATGAAGACCAATAATGCTGAACGAGTTCTTTTTGAAAAAGAACAACGTTGGATCCATCGTCTGAAAACGGATATCAAAGGATTGAACGATAATATTCCTTGGCATACATTAATATGAAGATAACCATATTCCATTTAAGCCTAACATCATTCTTAACTGGTTACTAAGCCCAAAACGTAAATCTAGCATCTTGAAAAATCAGACAGCATGTAAGATACTATAATCGGGCCATCTGTATATTTATTTATTTATTTATTTCAATATTTTTTATTGAATTTTCAAACAAACAAAGAAAAACCAACTCTACTGGTGTCTGAGTCGCATACATTTGGTTGATATACATTTTACCAAAGTTCTTCAATAGATTGTATCCCATTAGTTGTCTATATGTTGGAGTGGTTACAATTCCATCTATGAGAGGCTATGCCTCAGTACTGCCCCTTTGAGTAATTGTCCTCTTGCAATTGTAGGGCTATAAGTGGCCCACAAACATGACACATCGTTTTAACCAATAAGCAACCGCATCAGTAAGAAGCAAACCAGTTCTTCCCCCCCTCACTCTCTCCCTCTTACTACCTCCGACCACTGGTGTGTTCAGGTTATGTGCAATAGGTGTATAGAAACCATGCTCTGTGATGCACAAAGTTAAATAACTCAGTAGCTCCCTAGTTGTTCAGCTCATTCTATTATAGTCCTATGTGTATTATTATAGTGCCTGATCAACTCATCAACTCTCCTGTTAGACAGTTGCTCAAGGTTCTTCCATTTATGTTTCTAACACTGTGTCCCCATCCAAATTTAACTCAGAGTCATGTAACAATGTAACTAAGGCCTCCCACGCCCTTGCAGTTTCAAGTGTCTTTTCGTTGTTAGCTCTCTTAGCTTGTTGGAATCGAACTATGCTCTCACTTGTCGCCCATTTGAGAAATTCTGCCCTCCATCGTGGAAAGGTGGGACTCTGCTTAGATTTCCAGTGCATTGTGAGCTCCCTCTTAGCTAACAACAAGCCCAAGTCCCAGAACTTGCTTATGACTTTTGTTCTAGTTGTGTGTGGGAACCAGTGCAATAGGCACACACCCATATCTGACTCTATTTGTCGATCTGTGACCTCTCGGAGTAAGTCAACCTCCTCCTCCCAATACGTCTCCAATTGTGGGCAGCTCCACATCATGTGGGGAAAGTCCGCTCCTTCTAGATTGCAGCGTGGGCATTGAGCAGTATGCACCTTAAAATACCTATTGATCTTATCTGGGGTTAAGTACGCTCTGTGTAGTATGTAAAAATGAACCAATTGAAACCTGGCGTTAAGGGGCCATCTGTATATTTAGACCAAACTATAAATATACAAACGACAATGTTCCTTGACATACACCAAAGTGATTTTTCATAATATAATCACACAGAACATAAACATAACACCATTCCTGAATGGATTCTAGCTCATGAAATACAATGTGAAAATCGAACATCTTGAGACATTGTATAAAGCATTGTAGTATTGCTTTCAAACATCGGGCACTAGGACCACCTCGGCTGAGGAGGCTGGTTGAGGGTGGGATAAGGGAGGAGGCAGAGTCATGCCCTGGGGAAGGGGGTTGTGAGAAGGAATCGATGAAGGAAGGTCGCAATAAAGAGAGTTAAAAGAATCCTGGCCCTGCATCTGTGTCCTCTGTGGCTAGGACACTACAACTGGTGACGAGGGTGGCCACGGCCCATGCGGTGTGGGTACGTGCCCTCTGAGTGCGGCTGCCAGGAGGGGCTGTGTGAGCGTGTGGAGCGCTTTCCAGGATTTATGTGGCGCTGTTCGGGAGCCTACCCCGACCGCGTTCATTTTGGCGCGTCGCAATCCGGGTGCCCACCCCAGTCGTGTCTGGCTCGCTGAAGGACTGAGGGGTAGTTGAGAGCCCCCCCGTCGTTGGAGTAACGTAGAAGGAGTGAGGGACACCTGTGAGCCCCCCCGACGTTGGAGCAGCGTGGAGGTCCCACGTTTACTGCATGCAAAAGCGATCTGGGTGCCCAACCCAGTCGCGTGTTGCTGAGCCCCGGTACCTGTGGGTGAGTGCCTTCCTTCGTGTTCGGCTGCTGGGGGAGGTCCGGTTGCTTGAGGAGCTGCTGCCGGTGTGTGAAAGGCCAAATCTCGTGGGGCACGAGAGATCGTTGCGGCCATCTTTAAGTCAGGCGCCTGCACCAATCCCCTGTGAGGAAGTCCCGGCGGCCATTTTGAAGTCAGGCGAAGTTCAAAAAAAGCATCAAGCACTGGTAAATTCAACTGGGAAAAGACATCAAGCATTGATAAATGTAACTGAATAACCTGAAATCCATCAAGCTTTGATAAATTCAACTGAAAAGTCATAAAATCATCAAGCATTGGTAAAGTCAACTGGAAGGCCGCTTCATCACCATGTCTACTACACCACCTCCTCCAGCAGGTCCGGCGCAAGCCAATGTTGGACATATGGGGGTGCTTGGAGTGTCATTTCTGCGTCCACCTGAACCTTTGGTCCTCGAAACGGGAGGAGGTATGGGTCTTCGGTGGAAGGAGTGGCTTGAGGATCTTGAAGACTTCATAAAGGGTTCGCACGTGACGGACACCGGTCAACAGCTGATAGCACTACGTAATTTAATAGGAAAAGACGTCGGCCAAATTATAAAGGAACTACCTGCAGCCGATGTGGCATCCTACACTGATGTGTGTGAAGCCTTGAACCGGAAATTCTTGCACAAAAAGAACATTGATTATGAGAGATACACGTTTAACCTGGCGGCACAAGAAAAAGAAGAGCCCATGTGCGCTTTCATCACACGCCTTAGACGTCTGGCACGCTATTGCGAGTTTGAATCTTTCTCGACCGAAGATGCCCTTCGTCTGAGGGCTATTGAAGGCTGTCAATCCGAATCGCTAAGACGGAAACTGTTAAAGAAAAGCTATTCGCTGGACGAAATTGAGGAGATGACACGGGTGCATGATCAGGCTGAAGAGCATGCCAAAAAGATGGAAGCAGGGAGAAATGAAAAGCGTAAACAAGCTTTCAGGCTTCAATCTCGCAACTCACGCAGATATTCTCCAGCGAAGCCGAGGTCATCCCGGTCCAAGATACAGCAGCAACCGGTGAACCGACGACGTCGTAGCTCCAGTCGAAATAACAGACGGCGGGAGCGTCCTCTCAAATGTTATTGGTGTGGCTATGATTTTCCTCACACGGACGGGTGCCCCGCTATGGGTCAGAAATGCCGGAAGTGTGGAGGGGAGAACCATTTCGAGAACGTATGTGGAACCTACAGAAAAGACAAGACAAACCGAGAGATCAGGAAAGGTCATCTCAACCTTCGAGCACGCGTCATCAGGCCAAAGCAGTACGTGATCACAGAGACTCGTCAACAGGATCGTCCCGCTCCAGCTGCCAGTCTTACCGAAGTTATCGATCCCGACGCGCGTCTTCTCCAGAATCAAGGTCACTGTCTCCCATCTCGCAGGACAGTGATGAATACATGTGTATGGTCGCTGACCCCGACCGATTGAAGAAATATCCTCGGCTCAGCATCCAAATCGGCACGCACTGGACCAAATTTGTGATAGACAGCGGAGCTTCTCTCAATTATATACCAGTGGCGGAATATCAGAGGATGAAGTCACCCCCGCAACTAAGCCCTGCTCATGTGAGAGTTTACACTTGGATGTCTAAAAAGCCACTTCCTTGCTTGGGAATGTTCTCAACGCACCTCACGTATCAAGATCGCACAATTCCTGCCTACATCCATGTCATTAAAGGGCCAGAGGCTGATTGCCTTCTGAGTCTTCCGACTGCTGAGCGGCTAAGACTAGTGGACATTTTGTACAAGGTTGATGACGAACTTGATGTGGTTCAAAAATTTCCAAAGCTATTTGCTGGCCTGGGAAAGATGGCTCATTGCCAAATTCGATTACACATTAACGAACAAATAACTCCTGTAGCTCAACACCATCGACGGATCCCCTTTAATCGCCAACAAGCAGTCGAACAGGAGCTACAGGATCTGCTCAAAGCTGACATCATTGAAAGGACAGATGGACCTACACCCTGGGTTTCTCCAGTAGTTGTCGTGCCGAAAAAAGGTGAACCTGACAAAGTCCGTCTGTGTGTTGATATGAGGGCGCCCAACACCGCCATTGAAAGAGAAAGACACCCCGGGCCACATATCAGTGACATGATTGCTTCACTCAACGGAGCAAAGATATTCTCCAAACTGGATCTCAATAAAGGTTACCACCAACTGGAGTTACACGAGCAGTCGCGTTACATCACAACTTTCTCAACCCACATTGGTCTCTTCAGGTACAAGAGACTCAGTTTTGGAGTGTCTTCTGCTGCTGAAATCTTTCAAGAAGCCATTAGAAAAACGATTCATCACATCCCCAATGCCCTAAACTACAGTGATGACATCCTGGTTTATGGGTCCACAACATAAAAACACGACACCGCCCTAGAACGAGTCTGTCATGCACTAATGGAAGCCAACCTCACGTTAAATAAAGCCAAGTGTGAGTTCCATAAGTCCACGTTGAAGTTCTTTGGCCATATCTTCTCCCAGGCGGGAATGAGACCAGATCCAGACAAAGTGGCTCCGTTGAATGACACCCCCAGCCCTCGGGATGCAGGAGATGTTCGCTCCTTTTTAGGGATGGCCAGCTACTGTGCCCGGTATATCCAAGACTATGCAACCATCAGCTATCTCCTGAGACAACTCACAAAACAAGGTTGTCCGTTCCAGTGGTCGGCGGGATGTGAACAAGCCTTCAACGACATTAAAGCGGCTGTGGAGTCAGCCGACAACATGGCTTATTTTGATCCGAAGAAAAAGACAGAAATCACCGTAGACGCCAGTCCAGTGGGGCTGGGAGCCATTCTAGCTCAATATGACTCTGAAAGTGACCGGCGATACATAATTGCCTATGCCAGCAGAAGCCTGACTGAGACGGAGAAAGCATATTCACAGCCCGAAAAAGAAAGCTTGGCTGTCATTTGGGCTTGTGAGCATTTTCACATCTTCATATACGGAAAACATTTCAAATTAATCACCGATCATCAGGCCCTCATCACCATCTTTGGCAATCCTCGAGCTAAGATGCCACCGAGAATAGAATGTTGGGGCCTTCGCCTCCAAGAATACACTTACACAATTGTGCACAAGTCTGGAAAAGCAGAAAACCCTGCTGACTAAATGTCAAGGCACCCCAAAGAGACAACCAAGCGCAGATCTTCTGTAGCCGAGGAATACCTATGCTTTGTGGTTGATCAGGCCCGACCACCAGCAGTCCCGCTGGAAGCCATCCTAGATGCCACTCTTGAAGATGTCACTCTGCAAGACGTAAAGCACCGTATACGAAACAATGACTGGAGACACTTAAATGTCAACACTCCAAACAGCGTAGTTGACAGACATGAACTTGCCGCTTTCAAGCACGTGAAGGAGGAACTGTCAGTAGCCACAAATGGCCTGCTCTTACGAGACAATCGAATAGTCATCCCGAAACATTTACGGCAAGGCATTATTAATCTGGCACATGAAGGCCACAGAGACATTGAGGCCACCAAGATAGCACTGAGGGAGCGAGTATGGTTTCCAGTGCTAGATCAAATGGTAGCGCTCACATTGAAGGACTGTCCCCAATGTCAACTGGTCAGACGACCTGATCCTCCCGCACCACTGCAAATGTCCCGATTGCCGGAGGGTGTGTGGCAGCATATTGCTGTAGACTTCTTTGGGCCATTTAAATCTGGACAATATATCCTGGTTATCATGGATGAGTACTCACGCTTTACGAGCGCACAACTCATTGCGTCAACAAAAGCGTCCAGCACAATACCCGTCTTGGATGAAGTGTTCGCCGCCTGGGGCATTCCCAAAATAGTGAAAACGGATAATGGACCTCCGTTCAACAGTCAAGATTTTGCAGACTTTGCCAAGCATCTCAACTTCAAGCATCGCAAAATTACGCCACAGGCCAACGTAATGGTTGAGAGATTTATGTCTACATTAAAGAAAGCCGTTCAAAAAGGCTGAAGTGTCGCGGCAAGACACTCAAATGGTCCTAAATGAAGTCCTGCGAGCTTATAGAAACACGCCTCATTCCACTACCGGTAAGTGCCCCGCGACTTTAATGCTGGGCCGGCCAGTGCGCACCAGAATACCCATGGTTGACTGGAATGATGGAACAGTATCCCACGACTCTGACCCAGATGACATAGCTGGCACTGACCGACTCAAGAAGGAGAGAATGAAGACATATGCAGATCGTCGTAGAAGAGCTGCACCGTCCTTGATTCACGAAGGTGACTGACTGGGTACTAGTGAAACAAGAACAGCAAAAGAAAACCGATTGTCATTATCATGAAACTCCACTAGTAGTCACCAAACAAAAGGGAACCATGATCACTGCTGAATCGGATGAGAAGAGAATCACCCGAAATATGGCGCACTTTCAGAAGTGCAGTCCTAAAGTTAAAAAACTACTCAATGGTCCTGTCACTGGAGAAACGAGACTTAGTGTAACTGAAACCAGTGACCAGCCATCGAGAGCGATCCCTGATGGAGGAGAACCTGACTGTCCAGACGTCCATATCCGTCCCCGCCGAACCATTAAGAGACCGAGTCGTCTGATTGAAGAACTGTAACTATGTGACTTTTTTTTGGGTTATCTATTGAAAAGATTGAACTAACTCATTTGTTAAGAAAGGGGGAGATGTAGTATTGCTTTCAAACATTGGGCACTAGGACCCCCTCGGCTGAGGAGGCTGGTTGAGGGTGGGATAAGGGAGGAGGCGGAGTCATGCCCTGGGAAAGGGGGTTGTGAGAAGGAATCGATGAAGGAAGGTCGCAATAAAGAGAGTTAAAAGAATCCTGGCCCTGTGTCTGTGTCCTCTGTGGCTAGGACACTACAAGCATCAGAATTTACAATCTGGCCATTTGAATATGGAGATCAAATATATAAAACAAGCGTTTCATGATGCATTTTCATAATGCAGATTTGAAATAATTACTTGAAATGCACCAACATCGCAATAGCGCTTAGAGACTTCCCAAAATATAAAAAAATGCTGGTAAAAAACTTTTGTCAGTGTGACATGACGACAATAGTCTTTCTACCATACTGACTTTTGCAATGCCAACCACTATGCCAACCATCCTGATACTCAGTAGTCCTTTCTCCCTTTCAGTATCAGATCCCGGGTAAATACAGACTCTACGCGGCCCCGCGTTTACCGTGCCACCGCACATAGAGCCAGAACGAGTCATTGACTTGTAAGGATTGGTAAGCCACTACCTCCGACTCCCCAAGGCAGACACATATGCGGTAAGGCAAAGTCACTAAATGTATTTTACCCTTACAGACTAAAGTTCCTTCCTTGCTCACCGGCGCCCCGAGGAAGCCAAAGTAAGACATCCTCAAGGTAATTGCCGTAGCATGTTATGTTTCGTCTTTAGTACCATTCACCGTGGGTTTGTCTTTATAAAATTCTTGAAATTTTAAACGCTCATCGCATTAATCTTGATGACCAAATTACAATTCAGAACGAGCGCCCGCCTTGTTAGACGGTCTGTCTGTGACACGGTCAAGTCGGTTTTGCTACGAACACAATTTTAATGCATCTAACTATTATCGAATCGCCCACAATAGGTCTGTCTCTTTGAACCTCCACGGGTTTGTCTCTTTGAACCTCCATTATACTAATGTGAACATTGAATAACAATACAGCACACGTTGAACTTAATATTGTGAAGCTGATTTTGAAACACGCTTAACTTTGAGTACATTAAATAACAACGGTTTGCAAACAAACCTTTCTCTTCAATTACCATCTCATTGCTATGTAGCTCGATCATTTGACTACCCACCTCCATTTGGATGAGGGAAGCACAACCTTTGCTTGTATAACTTTGTACTGAATGCAGTATAAGCTGAAAAAGATTTCAATATATATAACTGTGACAGCAATCACCTTAGATACCAATGTACATATTAATCACTATGTTGAAACCATAGGTTACTTAAGAATTATTATTCTAGCATTCTTTTTTATTATTTCAGTTTCAGATACAACATGTCTGACTCTCAGTGAAGAAAAGTGTCAAGTTAACCACTTAATTTAGGAGCCATAATAAGCTCTTAAGCACACCTGGTCCAGACGTAAGCCTCAAGAAAATACGAGAAGGCAGAAACATGTTGACCTATTGACCTATTAGTGTGGTAGACTAGTAAGTGGGTCTACAAGCGCACCATCTTGTTATTTTTAATTTCCCACCTCACCGCTTTTCAGAATAATTCTTTTTTTGTGTTAAAGCGACGTAGGGAATTTTAAACTTCACTGCACTTGAGCACATGCACACCCTCTTTTTTAATATCAGGACATTACTGGCAAATCAGTTGGTCTACCTCCAGGTGGAGTACAGCATATATACTATCAAAAAACCCTATGATGATGCTGTAACGGTACACCCAGGCGGAGAATCAAGATATACCGCCCATCGCCTGTGTACGTATGTGAGGGTTTTTTAACGATTCCGCAAACGACTGAGACCCTGATTTCACAGGACAAGTGTTCCATCCTCCCCCCCTTGATTGTTTGTACTAGCCATTGGAAGCCGGATGGATCACAGCTTCTTATTACCTCCACATTGATTATTACACACCCCTTCTTAGGACTCATCTTGTACTACAGGAGGTTTGTTAAGGGATATGGCACCATTGTTGCCCCATTAACTGAGCTGACTTCCAAGAAGCAGACAAAAAAGGTGATCTGGACTGAGTCCTGCCAGAAGGCATTTGATGCTATGAAGGCCGCCATGCGCACGGCCCCCATGCTCAAGGCCCCCGACTTCTCAAAGGAATTTGTTGTGAGACCAACGCATCAGAGCATGGAGTGGGAGCAGTGCTCTCACAGTTGAAGGAAGAGGGCCTAGACCAGCCTGTAGTCTTCCTTAGCCAAACATTACTCCCCAGGGAACAGAGGTGGAGTGCCATAGAAAGGGAAGCTGTCACTGTGGTCTAGGCACTGAAGAAGCTGATGGCCAGATGCATTACCCCAGCTTTATTGTCCACCAGAATGACAGCCCATTCTAGAACAGGATTATCTCCCTACGAGGTAATCTTCGGTCGTCCAGCGAATGTGTGGGGTGTCCCTAGACCAAAAAAGTTCTCTGAAATAGATTATCCTCTGTTGGTCGATTATTTGTATGAACTTACTAAAAGCTTGCGTTATATTCACCAACAGATACACGAGGTGCTGCCTCCAGCAACAGAGGGGCCTGAGCATACAATTCAGCTTGGTGATTATACGTTAATACGAAGCTTTCAGAGAAAGGAAGACTTGGAGCCTAGATGGAAGGGCCCCTACTTGGTCCTCATCGCAACGAGGATGGCAGTGAGGGTGGAAGGTCGGAAGCACTGCATCCACGCCTCTCACTGTAAGCGGGTGCCGTTACCTCTCCCCTACGACGCCTGGTTGCGAAAGGGCATTGGAGACCACGAAACCAAGAGGGTCCCAAAATTTCTCCCGTTCTCAGATGCCCAACTGGTTTGGACTCAGACAGAGGAAGAAAATGATGCTGTTCTGAATGAAGCAGTCCCCCCAGAAATAAGGGCTGCTCAGGGTTCCATTTCATCTGATTCACAGGAGCCTGAGTCCCAGTCCCCGGCACCCCCTGAATTTCAGATTCTACTTCGAGATGAGACAGTGCCTGGAAAACACAGGTATAATTTGCGCCCTCGACGGAAAGGTAATGCGCCAAAAGAAAAGTGAGTTTAGTTAGGGATGGACTTCATTGGATAAGACAAGTGAAAATGTTCCTTGTTTTTGCTTCTTCCCATTAGATTAAAGATTGGAAGATTGATGCACTACCTGTGACGCAGGACAGGATAAGTTGAGGGTATCTTCCAAGGAGGGAGAGTGCCCTATCCTGAGAACATTAACATTGAACATTTGCCAATGAGCTGCAAGGGTGTGGCTCCACCGTGACGTGCTCAATAGCACCACGAGGATTGGACGATAGAAGCCTGCCAGGGAGGCTTGAAATGGACCCTGATTCTCGATCCTTTTTGGTGTTTCTTTTTTTCCTTTTTTTAGCTTTTTGAGCCCATCATCGGCTCCATCCTAAGTCATTTTTTCTTTGATGCTTTGATTTGTGAATATAAACATAGAAAAATGTATCTTTTTGGCTGTCCTCTTGCAGTGGATGAACAGGTTTTTGTCTCCCTACACCCAGGGCAGGTTGGCTTTGAATGGTTGCTCAGGAAGAAGATATCTTGGGTTGTAGTTATGTTACTGTTTCTATTGGGGGGGAGGGGGGCTGTTCTGGATAATGGAGTGCTCTGGGGTTATATCGTCATGTGTATTGTATCAAGCAGTTCCCTCAGATCACCGGAAGCAAACTATGCACAGTAATGTTTTCTTGGATACCCATCGGAAATTCTTTGGTGATAGCACAACTTGTTACCCCACTCATTCTGTCACAAGTCTATGGACAGCTTTTCCCTATCACTGGTAAATTATCCATATGTTCCTCCTCCCACATTTGGAGAGGTAAAAGGTGAATTTGGCTTGGTATACCCTGGACCTTGCCTATATTATAGAATACCGAGAGGCAACCTGGTCCAAGCCCAGCACAGGGGCTCCTGAGAACAGGACGATTGCCCGCCAACATCGCTCTGCACCGGGTGACCCGAATTTCCTCAGCAACTACCCTACCCCGGAGAGCTACTTCACAAGGCATGGTCCCTTCTGCACCCCCGTAGATGGAATCCAAGAGGCTGGGTAGTTGGGGTAAGAAAACATTTCTTCCGCCAGCTTTGCATTGGGGTCAGGGAATACCGCATGCCTTTTGGGCTGTTATTCTCAGTCCATTTGAGAAACAGTTGCACAAGTGCTGCCACAGGTCCCAGAGGAGTCCTGGGCACTCCTCTCTCAAGCGATATCAGATGGGAGAGATGCAACAAAGTTCTACATTCGATGTGGGCTTTATACAACTGACTCACTGGGCAGAGTGATGTCATCGATGGTGGCTGTTCAACGCCACACCACGCTGAGCACTTCTGGATTTTCTGGGGATGTCCAGGCTTCCCTCATGGACATGCCCTCTATTGGCACCCATCTCTTCGGAGACAAAGCAAACATGGCCCTAGAGTGTTTTAAGGTCTCACGGTGTCGTACTTTAATATTCGGGACCGCGTAGGGGACAGGGCTCTACCCCTGTCTATCTTGGTATTAACAAACCGCAAATGGTAAATGCGGCATGTACGAGTGCTTTATATATCGTTCTAGCTATGAATGCACTGTGTACACGTTATTCTGCTTCACTACGCGGGTTCCATTTTGGAAGCAGTGGCCATCTTGTCATTGCCCTCACATAGGCTATAATGGAGTAAATACGGGCCTCACAGTACATGGGCTTCTCCTCTGACTTCTCTGTGACCTGGGCAGCTGGCTCTGCTGCCCCAGGTCAAACCGGTCTCACGAGCTCCCCTTCCTCCGTCCACCTGTGATTAGCATCAGGGCTTGACCCGTCATAAAACCCTTTCATTCTATACAATCCCCCGGCTAATCTCTTCCACACCTGCTTGTTCCTGCTTTATGACTTGTTTCCCAAAACAGGAGATGCTCATGTTTATTGGGGGGTCTATTGACATCAAATGTGGGATCTGAACCTTACTGTGTAAATCATTGTGGGCTGGCCGAACTGGAATGTGGGATGGTCATCATGACTCTGCTTTTTCGTTTGTAATGTATACTTATAATGGCCATATCGTAAACCAAGGAATGTGTGCCTGGAGCATGATATTTTGTACTTAAGGAGAAGCCCGTTCCTATGATTTTCAGCAGTCTCCTGAGAACATACACGCTGTTGTACTTCTAGGATACCTGTCATTGGTCTGCAGCCAATAAACGAATCTTTGACTTCACCCAGAAGAATCTGTGTTTCTGTAGGTCTGGAACAGGGTGAACCCAGAAGTCATAGGGTGTGTGCCCCTGCACCGCTGGGACTAAAATACCCAGTACTTCAGTTGGCGCCCAACTCGGGACGATTTCAGCGGTACCAGTCCAAGCCAGAGGTTCGTGAGGAGCTTTGTGTGGAAATTCCGGAGGAAGGCCGCCACTTCATCGACCCCTGCATGTCGACGTGGTCCGAAAGTCTTTTCTGCGAGGTTCTCCGCATCCCGACGGCTACGAAGGACTGCTGCCCTGATTAATCGACCTGTTTTGGACCCTTGACGAATCTGAGAGAGCGAAACAATCGAGAGAGTCTTCTGGTGACGCCATCGATCAACAATATTCAGTTAAGTATAAATGGAGCGTCTCCTATTTGTTTTTGGTATCCTTCGGGATCGTTTGATTTGGTAATTTGGTACTTTGGAGTTTGCAAACGCCAAAGCCAGAGGACTCGTGTATTCACGAGACTATCGTAATCGATAATCCTTTGACGTTTGGATCTAGACTAGTGAGCAAAGATGCCTGGTTCTGGACTATTTGGTAGATTATTCTGTTTGGGTTGTGGAAAAGATTTCCAGCTAGAGGAATCATGTCCAGTTCCTCCGGTTGGAACTCCAACTTATGAGCTCTATGTAAAACATGGCGTAGGCCCCATTGCATTTAACGAAGTATGGATCCACTACACCAGGAAAGATGGTGTTTTAAAATGGCCCCAAAATGGTAGTTTTGATACCGATATTTTAGATAATTTGGAAATTAAATTGTTTAAGAAGAAAGCCCGGCCGGCGATGTTTGACTCTTTCCGCTTATGGCGAAAGGAAGCCAAACAAAAGGAAAATAAGCTAGCGAAAAAGAATAAGAGAGAGAAAGGTATGACAGTAATGCAAGCAGCTGTACAATTTAAAGACAATGAAGAGGAGCAAATGAGTGAGCAATTGCATAGGCAGCGCAAGTTAGGGATTGACAAATGTTACCCAGCTTTACCACATTCTAAGCAGAATGAGTTAGAAGAAAAGGAGAAAGATCCCCTGATGTCACATTTGTTGAGTTCGCCACCCCCGTATGTTCAAAATGCCACGGCGCCTCCCCAGCTTGTAAATATGCCACCTCCAGTGAATATACTGCAAGCCTTGCCGCTACCGCCAGCTGCTTTGCAGCCGGTTCCTATCCATGTAGCGCAGCCCTCTCAAGCGCCGCCAGTTGTGCTTCCAACTGCCCCCGCACTTCCTGCGACTTTGCCTAATACAGCAGCTGCCTCCCCTGACACTCTTCCTTCCACCACTCCAGTACCTGTCTCTACATCCTCTTTTCTTCCCTCTGTTTTTCCCCCTGTTCTCGCCTCAGCTTCTCCTTCAGCGCGACAGCGCTTAGCTAATGTGGTTACTACATTAATGTCTCCTCTCTTTGAGTCATCTGGTGCGACTCCTGGTTTACAGCGTAAGCAATTGCGTAGCCAATTGCCTAACCCCGATGAGAAAAAGGTGATAGATAACATGGCGCGTAGATGGATTGTTTTTCCTTCACTGTATGATGTGGAATCAGTTGTCAACGTTTTCCATCAATGGGATGCCCCAAAACAGAGATATGTGTTTGAGAAAATGTGCGAAATTCTCAGTGAAGAATTGGAGGATAGTGGTAAAAATCCGAACCCACAGGAATTGTGTAGAGTGAGGTTCGATTTTGGAACTGGTATAATTGTGGACCGCGGAGTAGATAAAGCAGTTGCGGTTGTATTGTCCTTTAGGAATGATGATTGCCAACAATCGTTGTTTGAACAAGATGTCCTTGTGGGGAAAAAGGTAAAAGCGCGACAATACCCTATGAGAGAAGTTCCCCCGGTATGGAAGGAAGCGGTTGCAGCTGCCGGTGGTAACCCCGCTGTGGCAGCGCATTTCCAGCGTGTTTGGGTGCATGTTCCATGGAAGCGCTCTGAGGTGTTAGCGCTTAAGCAGTCCTTGCCTGATCCCCGTAAGAACCCAGCAGGTTATTATAAAGAGTTGTCACAGACGGCAGGGTCATGCATTATGAATCTGGCCGACATAGACATGTTGTTTGGTAATGTTGTTCCACAGCCTCTATGGGGATCAATTCGTAATGTAGATCACAATGCAGAACTAGGGGATACATGGGCTAACATTGTTGCTGCTGATGCTAGACAAACTGGTGGTGCGAAACCAGAACCTTTAGTAGCTGAACTGCCTGGTAGAATCATCACGTATATGAAGACAATAATGCCTGCGATGCGCGTAAATTGGGACAAGTTATCTGCATGCAAGCAGAAGAAAGATGAGACAGTGTCAGACTTCTTTACTAGGTTTGAAGAAACGTTTATTGACCACAGTGGGCAGGATATGAGTACTGAGGGTGGCCAACGGTTATTTGTGGATAAGTTTGTGCAGAATTTACTTCCTGACCTGTGTAAAAAGTTAAAAGATTCAGAAAGTTCTTGGGCTGTTTCTTCTTCAGCGCAAATACTGGCTACTGCACAGTATTATGAAAATAGAGATAAAGACGAGAAAGATAGAACAGAAAAGAAAACGAAGGAATTAAAGACAAAGGTCCTTTTACAGCAGGCCTATCCGCCACGTGGAGGTCAGAATAATTATAGGCAACCCCAAGGTGTCTATCACCAACCCCAACAGTTTCAGAACAACCAGCAAATGAACGGGTATTATCAACCACGTGTCCCTGTAGGTCCCAACCAATGTTCATACTGCAAAGAGGAAGGTCATTTTAAATACAGTTGCCCTAAATTAATGCAGCGGAACGGTAATGCGTATGGCGCAAGAGGTAGGGGTGGTCAGCAAGCTCCTAGAGGCAGAGGGCGTGGAAGTGTTCCTCAGAACGCGCGTCCTCTGCCGCCTCAAAGTACCATCAATAGCTTTGATCAGCAAGCTAACGCGACTAGTAATACGGCCCAGTATTACAATAATGATTATTATGCAGAGGACGGTGATGCAGAAAGTAATGACTACTAGGACAGCCATAGACAGAGAGAGGGAGTTGTTTCAGTGCCAGTGGATCAGAGTGGACCGTATGTTGAGGTGACTACAGCAAATGTAACGGAGCCTTTTCTGCTAGACACTGGTGCTGCAAAGAGTTCAATCATGCATTCAAAACTCCCTGGCGCACCTTTGTCTGGCGATATAAATGTTTCAGTAGGTTTTTCTGGCGCCCCAGTTAGGAACCCGATTTCTAGTCCCATGTCACTTTCTGTTGGACCTTGCGAGCTGAAAGCACCCCTGATTCTGACAACAGGTTGTGGTGAGAATTTGCTGGGATTAGATTTGTTGAAAAGATTGCACGCTACACTGTATTGTTCTCCTTCAGGAGTACAACTTACATTAGGCAAGAAAGTGATTTCCCCAATGTATTTGTCTAAAAATACAATGCCACCTGAATTGTCATCCCTTCCGGATGCCCTTTGGGCTACTGGTCCCCATGATGTGGGCCTCTTGGAGATACCGCCATATGTGGTGACTTTAAAGGCTAATGTCAGACTGCCACGTATTCCCCAGTACAAGATCTCTAATGAAGGGCAGAAAGCATTGTTAGACATTGTCAGCGACTTGATTAATAAGGGTGTGATTGAAGAGACAAGAGGCAACGTTTGCAATAGTCCGATTTTACCTGTCTTAAAACGAACGGACCCTTCACAGCCACCTGTTTACAGATTTGTGATTGATCTTAGAGAGGTTAATAAGATTGTTGTGCCACAGTTTCCGGTTGTCCCCGATATAACCGCCTTGTTAACGATGATTCCAGCCTCTGCTGCATGGTTTTCAGTGATTGATTTAAAGAATGCTTTCTTTAGCATCCCAATTGCAGAAGAGAGCAGAGATATTTTTGGTTTTAGTCTGGGAGGCCGAAGCTTCCGCTTCAAACGCGCTCCCCAGGGCTACTGTGAGAGTCCATCCATATACAGTCAGGCTTTGAAAGCGCAGCTTGATGCACTTGTTTTACCTAGTGGCGCTATCCTGATTCAGTACGTGGACGATTTACTGATCGCTGCGGATACTGAAAAGATTTGTAAAGAAGCCACATTGTCACTGTTGCGCCATTTATCCGCTTTCCATCACAAAGTGTCTCTCTCTAAGCTGCAATATTGTCGACAAGAAGTGACCTACTTAGGTCATCTCTTATCGAAGGAGGGAAGGAAACTGACCCCAGAAAGAATTCAAGCCATTGCACAGTTGAGTGTGCCAAGAACACAGAGAGAAGTGCGTGCTTTCTTGGGCATCACTTCATACTGTAGGCATTGGATCCCTAGTTTTTCTTTATTGGCAAAACCTTTAGTAGCCTTAACATGCAAAGACACACCGAATCCTATCCCATGGTCTGAAGAGTGCCAGAAATGTTTTGTGGAATTGCGTAATGCATTATGTTCAGCACCTGTGTTGGGTACCCCTGACTACAGTAAGCCTTTTACATTGTATGTTCACGAGAAAGATGGTTGTGCGTTATCAGTGTTAACACAGCCTTTTGGCGACAGACCGCGCCCATGCGCATATTTTTCATCAACCTTGGACCCTGTAGCAAGGGCATTGCCAAGCTGTCTGAGAGCGACAGCTGCTGCAGCGATATCTATCCGACAATCTGCTGGTTTGGTAATGGACAATACATTGATTGTTATGGTTCCACACGCTGTAGACACATTATTAAATAGGACCAAGACACAACACTTGACTAGTGCGCGATTATCAGGTTATGAACTTACACTGTTAGCAAATCACATACACATAAAGAGATGCAATACGCTGAATCCAGCTACATTGTTGCCAATTCCAGCAGACTCAGATGAGATTGGGCAACATGACTGTCTGTTCAGAACGGAAGAAGAGACGAAAGGGAGAGTAGATCTTAAAGATACTCCCCTGACTGAGTGTGATGGCACTTTATGGGTAGATGGTTCATGTTTCAAGCTCCCTAATGGTGACACGATTGCTGCATATGCTATCACGACTGCACACGGTCGTCGAAACTGCACGAGTGCCACATAATTCGGCCCAAGCAGCAGAATTAATCGCCCTCACGAGAGCATGCGTGTTGTCTGAAGGAATGAGAGTGAATATATACACAGATAGCCAGTACGCCTTTGGCGTGGCTCATAATTTTGGGCGACTGTGGAAGGAGCGTGGGTTCCTGACGTCGCACGGAGCTAAAATTCAGAATGGCAAGTTGGTGAATGATCTCCTTGAGTCACTGACCCTACCATTGCAAGTTGCGATCATGAAATGCAGTGCGCACAGGAAAGTCACAGATGATGTTGGACGTGGGAATGCGTTTGCTGATGAGACCGCGAAAGAAACAGCACAGAATGTGAAGACTAGAATGTATGTTGCAGGCCCCGCAAGATGGGTTAATGATGTGGGAATGTGTGAGAACACAATAGAGAGTGTGAAGTCGCTTCAAGCTGAAGCCACAGAGGAAGAGTTAAGCAAGTGGAGAGAAAGTATGGGTAAGTTGGATGAGAATGGTTGTTGGATTGATCTGACAGAACATAGGCGATGGTTGTTGCCTGATGCATATGTGCTTCCAGTGGTTACTATGGCACATGGAATGGCACATATCAGTACGAAAGGTATATGCAAGTTGTTGGCTCCAGTATGGCAGAATGCTGGGATTCCCAAGTGTGCAGAGAATGTGGTCAAGAATTGCATAGTATGCTTGAAGTACAATCCTGGTAGGGGAACCCCAACTCCAGCTGGTCACTTTGCACCCCCATCATGTCCATTTGAAGTTTTGCAGCTGGACTTTATTCACATGGAAAGATGCAACAACCTGAAATATGTACTGGTGGTTGTTTGTGCTTTCTCAAAATGGATAGAGGCTTATCCTCTGAAAGATAACACTGCCCTATCCACAGCCAAAGCCCTTGTGAAGGAATTTTTCCCTAGGTTTGGGATGCCAAGAATGGTGTGGTGTGATAACGGAAGTGAGTTTGTGGGTAAAGTGATGAAGAATGTATGTGAAGGGCTAGGGATAAAGCAGAAGTTCCATGCTGCAAATCACCCCCAATCAGCTGGATTAGTAGAACGCTACAATGGAGCCTTAAAGCTCAAGCTGGCCAAAATCCAGGCGAGCACCGGTCTTAAATGGCCTGACGCTCTGCCTTTAGCACTCCTGTCCACCAGAATGACCATACACTCACGAGTGGGACTTAGCCCTTACGAGGTTGTTTTTGGCCGTCCGGCCAACGTATGGGGTGTACCGAGGCCTACGAAGTTCAGTGAGATAGAGCATCCAGTACTGCTCGATTACCTGTATGATTTGACTGTTAAACTGCGTGTTTTGCACCAACAGGTACATGATACTCTTCCCCAAGCTTCTGAACCTCCTGGACACCCTATCAACCCTGGTACGTGGGTGCTAGTCCGAAATTTCCAGCGCAAGAGCAACGACGAGCCTCGCTGGATCGGCCCTCATCTTGTTCTTCTTTCGACAAGATCAGCAGTGCGAGTGAAAGGGAAGAAACACTGGATCCATGGTACCCACTGTAAAGTAGTCCCCTTGCCTCTGCCATATGACCAGTGGGTCAAGGAGGGTATCGCCGACTCTGAGACAGACACTGTACCTCGTTTTGTACCATTCAGTGACGCACGCATAAAAGGCACAGTTTCAGACCAAGAGAGTGACAATATTCTGCAGGAAGCTGTGCCACCATCAAATCGACTGGACACCACTGAGCCTGAACTTTTGTTTCAAGACCAAACAGCACCTGGCCGTCTCCGCTATAATTTGAGACCTAGGCCCATGGACAAATAAAGATTTCCTCACTATTTCCTTTTTAACATTTTTGCTCTCCCATCTGAAGGACTTTCTTGATTTTTGTTTTTCGAACCACCATCCGGGTTCTGCCGCAGGGTCGCGGTGCCAAGACTTTGGGGTACAGGCCGAAGACGCTAGGTCGACGGTTCTGGTTGGTCTAGGGCGTTTCCCTGGACTGACAGGCGTACTCCTTAGCAGAAGACACTCATCCACCGCGAGCGGCCCGAGTAGAGGATGGAGTTTTTTAAGATGGAGAGACCGATTGAGGAAATGAACTTTAACGCAAGGATGTGTAGAATTGTAAAAAGTAAATGTTTAGTCTTTTTGTGCCTTTTTACACTGTGTAGCATAATAATGTTTATTGTAGGATTTGTGTTTTTCTCCGCTCAAAAGCCCATTGAACCCACTGAACAGCCTATACCTCCTTCTACTGCCTCCTCTCACTCTTTTCACCCTTTGCCTGAGCACGAACAGACTAGACGATCAGAGTTTGTAAATAACTCGTTTATCCAGCTCTTGCACCAGCACCAACTGGTAATGAATACGACCAATTGCTGGGTATGTGGGTTAATGCCACATACCATTAACAAGGGTATTCCCTACCTGGTGCTGCCGTACAGTTACAATGGATCGTCATGGGCATTCCAAACCATGTTTCTCTATGCTCTAGATACATACTCCCCTCGCCAACCGCGTTCCATCAGACCTATCACCAATAATAAGGCTTTGATGAAAGGAGTTGCCGATATGAGTAGGGATATCGATGCATACTCATCCATTCCCAAAGAAGAGTTGAGACCTTATGTAGGATGGAACGCGACGGGGTATAGTATTAGTCTGGGTGAAAGACAGCGAAAAATCTCATCTCCAATCTGGGTCGTACCCCACATGGGTCGGTTCTGCTTACAGGGTAATGGTCAGAATCCTAGAGCTCAACTGGGAAGAAGAGACTGTACTGAAACGTACACCTTCCCGTCACAGTTTTCCCCTGCGTTTTTGGCTGCCAAGGGCACATATTTCATCTGTAATGACCGAGCATATACATGGCTGCCCCCTGATTTCTCGGGCACATGTTATATTGCGAACTTGCTACCGCCGACATTTACTGCTGCCTCTGACTATCACAAGACCAGAGTTGTGAGAGGTGTGATTAGTAAGGAGGATACTGCCGGTCAGGAAGCGGGAGACTTCTTCTTGGGTTTCCTGCCGTTTTGGGGACCTATGGTCAATAGTAGGAACCTGAGACAGCTGACACGTGTGGTTGAATCCACTATAAATGTAACGGCTGGTGCCCTTAGTAATCTGACAGCTGAGCTCCAAGCGGATCGCCTCATGACTTTGCAGAACCGCATGGTTCTAGACGTTATTCTTGCAGACCGCGGTGGGGAATGCAAGGTTATTCAATCCAGTTGCTGCATTTTCATACCAGATAATGCTCCAACAGTGTATCAAGCCATCTCCAAACTCCATAAAATATCTGAATCCATACACGTGGATAAGGGAGATTGGTTACTGGTGGGGTGGTTCTGGGAATTGATATCTGCCTGGGGTTGGAAAGTTCTGATGGTCATTGGAATGATCTTAGCCATTCTTTTCCTGTTCTGTCTGTGCATACAGTGTGCTCCTGCGATATGTGGCCTCTGTGCTACCTTATGTGTAAGGAAACCTGTATCGAGGGACGAGCTAAGTAATAGGATGATGCTACAGCAACATCTCCATGACTTTGTGAACATTGACCTAGACTCGGATTAAGATGAGTATAGTGATTGCCTATGTAAGGGCAAAAGGAGGGTCTGTCGTACTTTAATATTCGGGACCGCGTAGGGGACAGGGCTCTACCCCTGTCTATCTTGGTATTAACAAACCGCAAATGGTAAATGCGGCATGTACTAGTGCTTTATATATCGTTCTAGCTATGAATGCACTGTTTACACGTTATTCTGCTTCACTACGCGGGTTCCATTTTGGAAGCTGTGGCCATCTTGTCATTGCCCTCACGTAGGCTATAATGGAGTAAATACGGGCCTCACAGTACATGGGCTTCTCCTCTGACTTCTCTGTGACCTGGGCAGCTGGCTCTGCTGCCCCAGGTCAAACCGGTCTCACGAGCTCCCCTTCCTCCGTCCACCTGTGATTAGCATCAGGGCTTGACCCGTCATAAAACCCTTTCATTCTATACAATCCCCCGGCTAATCTCTTCCACACCTGCTTGTTCCTGCTTTATGACTTGTTTCCCAAAACAGGAGATGCTCATGTTTATTGGGGGGTCTATTGACATCAAATGTGGGATCTGAACCTTACTGTGTAAATCATTGTGGGCTGGCCGAACTGGAATGTGGGATGGTCATCATGACTCTGCTTTTTCGTTTGTAATGTATACTTATAATGGCCATATCGTAAACCAAGGAATGTGTGCCTGGAGCATGATATTTTGTACTTAAGGAGAAGCCCGTTCCTATGATTTTCAGCAGTCTCCTGAGAACATACACGCTGTTGTACTTCTAGGATACCTGTCATTGGTCTGCAGCCAATAAACGAATCTTTGACTTCACCCAGAAGACTCTGTGTTTCTGTAGGTCTGGAACAGGGTGAACCCAGAAGTCATAGGGTGTGTGCCCCTGCACCGCTGGGACTAAAATACCCAGTACTTCAACGGGCTACGGCCAAGTCCTTGGGCCGCTCAGTGGCCACACGTCCAAGTTTGCTTTTTGCTCCTGTCATAGCTACGGAGGGGGCTTCCAGCTGCACCAGCCATTCTCCAGCAGCAAGTTCAGCAACCTGTGTGCAGTCCTGTGAGCGGCTCGTTCAGACCCAGGGGTTGGGCGGCCAGAGGTCAGCTCAGTCCACCACTCCCTGCAACCTCAGCCTCCAAGCCCTCATAGTACAGCACATCAAGAAATGGGCAGTCAGTTGGTGGCAAGTTCAGCCATCACCTCCACTTCTGGCAAAACATCACATCAGATAGGTGGGTTCTTCAGATAGTCCGAAGAGGCTGCTCCCTCCCCTCCAAGACTATCCTTCCCTGCACGCCTCCAACTTATGACTGGCTGACAGAGGATCCTCTGACTTTGCTTCAAGAGGAATTCATGACTCTCTTGACCAAGGGTGCCATAGAGAGGGTTCCGGCACCAGAAGAAGCCTGTGGTTGCTATTACTGCTACTTTCTGGTCATGAAGAAGGAAAAGGCCCTACGGCCTATCCTAGGTCTGCGATCCCTCAACCACTTCCTCAAAAAGGAAAAGTTCAAGATTTTCACTTTAGCTCAGGTCTTGTATGCCCTGGACCCGGGAGACTGGATGGAAACTTTGGACTTGCAAGGCTCCTATTTTCACATTCCTGTATTGCCTGCCCATCAGCGCTACCTGCGGTGTATGGAAGGCCGTGAGCATTTTCAGTTCACTGTGCTCCCCTTTGGCCTTACCAGCGCCTCTCAGGTGTTCACCAAGGTGATGGCGGTGGTCGCAGCTCATCTCTGCAGATCATGGATGCCAGTCTTCCCCTATCTTGACGAGTGGCTTCTGAAGGCAGGCTCGCCCCAGGCTGTCATCTCACACCTCCAGACTACGGCAAACCTTCTGCATTCACTGGGCACTGGGATTCTCTATCAATGTGCCAAAGACACAGATGCTCCTTTTTATCTGAACTGCTCTGGACAGAGTGCAGTTTCGGGCCTATCATCCCGAACGGCGAGTACAGCCTCTGTCCTGGATTTCGGTGAGAATGACTCTGAGGCTGCTAGTGACACATGCCAAACAGCATATGTGGGCTCTGCAGTGGGACTTGAAGATCCAGTGGGCACAGCATCAGGGGAATCTCTTCGCCATGGTGCAGATCTCAGAGAGAACTGCACAGGACCTGCATTGGTGGCTTTCACAATTGGTTCAGAGGCAGACCCTTCTCCCTTCCCCAACCAGACCACACAGTTGTGACAAATGAGTCACTCCTGGGATGGGGTGGCCATCTGGGAGAGGTGAAGATCAGAGGACTCTGGCCTCAGGCGGAATCTGGACTCCACATCAACTTGCTGGTGCTCCCAGCGATTTACTTGGCATTGAAAGCCTTTCTTCCTTCAATCAAGGGAAAGCTGGTTTAAGTGTTAACGGACAATACCACCACCATATGGTTCTGCAACAAACAGGACGATGTGGGGTCGTGGACCCTATGTCCAGAGGCCCTGTGCCTCTGGACATGGATGGAACAGCAGGGCGTATCCCTGGTGGCTCAACACCTGGCAGGCTCTCATCACAAATGACATTCCCATCCGGAGGTGACTCAAGGTCTCTTTCAGGAGTAGGGAGTGCCTTGGTTAGATCTGTTCACCTCTGCAGAGAACAAACAATGTCAGCAGTTTTATGCGTTGGAGTTTCTGAAGCGGTACTCGCTCAACAACGCTTTTCATCTTGAGTGGAGCTCAGTCCCTCTGTACACCTTTCCGCAAATACCACTCTTGTCCAAAGTGCTCAAGAAGATCAGGAGCGACTGGACCCAATTCTTGTGGCTCCAGACTGGGCACGGAGAGTCTGGTTTCCTGAGCTACTCCAACTGAGCATTGATCCTCCGATCAGATTGCCCCTTCAGGAAAATCTTATTTCACAGCAGCAGGGGAGGGTCCTCCACCCGAACCTGTCAACTCTATGCCTTCTTGCGTGGAGATAGAGCGGCAGTAGTTGACAGAATTCGAACCTTCACCCGGAGTCTGTAATGTTATTTTGGCAGCCAGGCATCCCTCTACCAAGAACATGTATGCCTGCCAGTGGCACAAATTTGTAACATATTGTACAGAAAGATCTATTGATCCCCTTTCTGCTTCCCTCTATCAACCCTTCTCTTTATTTTGTCGCTTGCTCAGCAGGGCTCTGCTCTGGGCACTCTAAAAGGATACCTTTCTGCCCTGCCTGCCTTCTTGAGGTTGCCAGACCAACCCTCTTTATTTAAATCCTGTATTGTAAATGGATTTCTTATAGGTCTTGTACATATGTTACCACCTGCCTTTTTGATCATGCCTTAGTGGGACCTTAATTTAGTTCTTACCTTCCTGATGTGTGCGCCGTTTGAACCTCTGCACAATTACCCACTCTGGCTGCTTACAATCGAAACAGCCTTTTCAGTGGCATTAACTTCTGCCAGGAGGGTAGTAAATTGCAGGCTCTGACATCCAAGCCTCCTTACCTGACCATCTCCCCTGATTTATTTATTTATTCTATGTATTTATTTTGAAAGTTTTATAGAGTGCGAACAAGACCCTTGCGGATATCAGAGCGCTTTACAGTAAATAAAGTTCTTATACATTAATTAAAGGCAAGTTGAAGCACGTATACAAAACATCTTGTAAAAGCAAAGTGGTAAGGTACAGCACAAAAACTATCCTGTTACGTCAGGTAAAAAGGAATATAGAATGTCTAGATTGTCTAGATGGTCCCTTGTCATAGTAAGGGTAGTAGCGAGGGTATATTTGGTCTCGAAATTTCTTTGGACCTTAGTCAGGTGAATTTGGCCATGAGAATCGATTTTACTTCCTCTTTGAAAGAAGCAGAGGAGGGGTTAAGTCTGGTTTCTGGGGTAAAGCATTCCAGATTCTGGGCGCCATCCCTGAGAAGGTTCGATTATATGTTTTCTTCTTGTTGAATCTTTGCCGTTTCAGTAATAGGTTTTCTGCACTACTTGAAGATCTGATCCCACCAGAGATCATCAGTTTCTGTGCTAGATAGCTGGGCGCTTTGTGATGCATGGCTTTATGCGTCATACACGCTATTTTCAAATGAATTCTGGCTTCCAGAGGTAGCCAATTCAAGGATTTTAGGTCCGGGGAGATGTGGAAATTTCTTTTAGAACCAGTGAGGACTCTCGCTGCAGCATTGATTGAAGCTCTTAACAGTGCCGTTGTAGCTTTGGGTAGGCCACAAAGAGAGACACTTCCGTACTCCACTCTAGGGATAACTAGCGCTTGTACTGCCTGCTTGAAGTCATTGATTGTCATCAAGGGTTTCAGCTTCCTCAGTGTGTTTATCTGGAAATTTGCTCCCTTTGTAGCATTGCTGATGTGTATTTGCATATTGAGGTTACTGTCAAGAGTTATTCCCAGTGATTTCGCTGAGTCCACGATGGTTGGTTGAACGCTGAGTGCCGTAAGATGTTTTATCCAGTCTTGCATTCTGGGGACTTGGACGGGTGGGGCTATTAGAAGGAATTATGTTTTTAGGGCATTCAATTTGAGATGGTTTTCGGCCAGCCATATCTGGGTATTCCTAAGCGTTGTGTTAATCAGTTGGATGTCTTCTAAGGTGTGGATCTTAAGGTATAGTTGTGTGTCATCAGCATACATGTGGTATTGCACGTTAGACGCATGTAGGATTTTGGTGAGAGGTTCCATGAAAAGGTTAAACAATGTCGGGGATAGTGAGGATCCTTGCGGTACTCCCAACGTTACTGGGACGGGTTTGAACAGGGAGTTGTTGACCTTGAATTGTTGTGTCCGATTTTAGAGAAATTAGGTAAACCAGTTTAGCACTGATCCTGATAATCCCATTCTATGCTTCAGAAGATCTATCAGGTTCTCATGTTTGACCGTATCAAAGGCTGAGGAGAGGTCTAGCAGGATGAGTAGGCAGGATCAAAGATTTGTAGCGCGTCGTCAATTATATGTGGCATGGCTGATTCAGTGCTGTGACCTGCTTGGAAGCCTGATTGGTGTTTGTTAAGAAGGTCAAAGTGGTCAATATGCCTTGTCAGCTGGAGGTGTACACATTTTTCCAATAGTTTGGCCAAGGTAGGGATATTGGAAATAGGGCGATAGTTGTTTAGGTCCGTAGGGTCGGCCGTGGGTTTCTTTAGAATGGGTGAGACCTGTCCAACTTTGAGGGTGTCGGGGATGCAACCTTGTTAAAGTGAGCTGTTTATGATCTCAGTCCAGAGAGGCAGAAGCAGTGGAGTTAAGTTTTTACCAGCATTTGCGGGGAGAGGATCGGTGAAGTGATTGGCAGGGTTCAGGGCACTAAGTATTTTGCATATGGCTTCTTCAGAATATGTGGAAAAGGATGACCAATCTGCATCGTTTTTTAGGTTAAGCTTTGGTGGGATATGGTATGGTGCAATTGGAATTGCTGTGGAGGTTTTCATGTGCGGTCCCAAGTGTAAGATTAGATCATTGAGGAGGTTATTCTTGATATTGTCTGTCTTCAGAGTGAATAAGGCAGAAAATTCTTCACTGTAGGGTTGCGGGCACGCTATGTGTTGTGGACGTTGAGGTGCATCCTTAGATTGGGTTTTGATTAGTTCAAAGAGTTTTTTTGGACGATTTCTTGCTTGGTCTAGTTGGTGGCTGAAGAAGTCTGCTTTAGTGCGCTTGAACTTTCTGTAGTAAGCGTTTCTCTTTTTCCTTTGAATCTTGAGGTGATTAGCGGATGGAGCTGATCTCCAAGTGCGTTCAGAAGATCTGAGAGATCGTCTGTCTTCGTTGAGTATTCCATTGTACCAGGGCGTAGAGTCTTTTATGGAGGCTCTCTTTAGTTGAAGGGGGGGCTACCTCATTTATTATTGTGGTCATGGAATTGAGGTAGTGATTGGTAAGATCATGTACTTCGGAAGACCCTGCAGGGGGAAGAAGTAGGTTGTAACTGGACGATGGTAAAATGTTAGGGTTGATTTTTTTCAGGTCTCTTTTCCATACTTTAGGTCTTGTGGATTGAACCGAGTTCAATTTCACTATTTCCTTGATAAAGAAGGTAATGATATGATGGTCTGAACAGTCACAGGGTTGGATCGACTCTAGCTGAATGGAATCTCTTTTAGAGATTATTAAATCCAGGATTGAACCTTTATCGTGTGTAGGGCTGTTGCAGATTTGGGTGAGGTCTAGGTCGTCTAGGAAATTTTTGAGACTATTGACCACTGCATCCTTGTGGTCGTCCCAATGGAGATTGAAATCGCCAAGGAATATTTGGCTATTTTGGCACCCGGTGTTCGTTAATATCATGTCCATGAAGTGTTCGGTGAAGGCGAACTGGTGCTTCATAGTAGGACCTCTATAGGAAACCCACCTCTCTATATAGTGTACCACAATGGGGTATACTGTGCAGAGAGGTCAACGAGACCCTTACTGGTTTACAAAGGCAAAAGTAGATAATACTAATGCTCTATGTAGTTGGAGTGTGGGCAAGTCGTTAGGCTTATCCAAGATTAGTGCTAAGCATTTGTACTTTCAAGGCAATAAATGAGGCACACACTCAATTAACGAAGTTGAGACCAAATTAGAAAAATAGTACTTTTTTTCTAAAATGTTTAGACCAAGAGCTTAGAGTACAAGGTAAATACTTTTCACAGTACGATAAATCACAGCAAAATGCAATAATCACAGTTGTGCACAGTTACGACCAATACATTTACTATGGAAGGAAAAAGGAAGGTGGAAAAAGCAATGCAGTACTGTTATTGTGTGGTTACCCTTTTGGAAACCGGAAGGTTCAAGGATAAGGTCAAGTTTCTGGGAGCTTCCCGGGTTTCTCGGGAGACAAGGAAAAAGGGGACTTTGTAGCTGGTGCTGCAAAGCCAGAGGGTCACCTGTAAAAGCAAAGCAAAAGGGGACTTGCAGGCCAGTCCGAGGGCCCTCAGGGGGGAGTAGGGGTTGCAAGGGCTCTGGGGCCTCAGAAGCATGGCTGGAACATGTAGGAAAGTGGGTTTCTGTTGCAGTAACCCCCCACTTTTTACCAGACTACTGATGCACTTTTTCTTGGTGTGCCCTGGGTCCCTGCCAATCAGGTTCCCACTGCCTGTGTTCTTTCCCCAAAAACAATCCCAATTGGCATCTCTGGACACATATCAGCCCCTGGTAAATGGTACCACAGGTACCCAGGGCACTGTGACCAGAGAAGGCCTCTAAGGGCTGCAGCACTTATTGTGCCACCCTCAGAGGCCCTGTACCCTGCCACTCACACACTGCCTTTGCAGACTGAGTGCCTTGGTGCAGAACAAAGTGAAGAGTCGACATGGCACACATCCCTGTGTGCCATGCCCACAAACCACTGCCCTGGCATACATCAGTCACCCCTCTAGCTGGGTGTCCTATGCCAGTGGTGAGGGTCCAGGTGCATGAGCCCTGTACCCCTACAGTGCCCAAGTCCATTCCTGGGCACTGTAAGTGTAGTGCTGCCATTACGAGTATATGGTGCTGGGAGTTTGTCATTATGAACTCCACTGCAAAAACAACAATTGATGGACAGAATGCAGAACAATGTCATACATTCACCCCAGTACAGAGATCTGGGCCTAAATCCATCGTTTTTTTGCTCACCATGCCATTCCAGTTTGAACCCAGCCATATGCAAATCAGTCTTGACCCTGTGCCCCATGGGAACAGTCCAGCCCGAACTGCCAAGCCAGGTCATCCCTGGACTGGAAACAAGCATCCTAGGACCGGTTTCGGGCTTTCAGCCCTCATCAGCCAGGATAGCTTGATTCCAGTGGCATGGAGAGCAAGGGACTCACGTCTGAGCATACCCTTCCCACTCGGGGTGACAAATGCAAAAACAACAATTGATGGACAGAATGCAGAACAATGTCATACATTCACCCCAGTACAGAGATCTGGGCCTAAATCCATCGTTTTTTTGCTCACCATGCCATTCCAGTTTGAACCCAGCCATATGCAAATCAGTCTTGACCCTGTGCCCCATGGGAACAGTCCAGCCCGAACTGCCAAGCCAGGTCATCCCTGGACTGGAAACAAGCATCCTAGGACCGGTTTCGGGCTTTCAGCCCTCATCAGCCAGGATAGCTTGATTCCAGTGGCATGGAGAGCAAGGGACTCACGTCTGAGCATACCCTTCCCACTCGGGGTGACAAATGCAAAAACAACAATTGATGGACAGAATGCAGAACAATGTCATACATTCACCCCAGTACAGAGATCTGGGCCTAAATCCATCGTTTTTTTGCTCACCATGCCATTCCAGTTTGAACCCAGCCATATGCAAATCAGTCTTGACCCTGTGCCCCATGGGAACAGTCCAGCCCGAACTGCCAAGCCAGGTCATCCCTGGACTGGAAACAAGCATCCTAGGACCGGTTTCGGGCTTTCAGCCCTCATCAGCCAGGATAGCTTGATTCCAGTGGCATGGAGAGCAAGGGACTCACGTCTGAGCATACCCTTCCCACTCGGGGTGACAAATGCAAAAACAACAATTGATGGACAGAATGCAGAACAATGTCATACATTCACCCCAGTACAGAGATCTGGGCCTAAATCCATCGTTTTTTTGCTCACCATGCCATTCCAGTTTGAACCCAGCCATATGCAAATCAGTCTTGACCCTGTGCCCCATGGGAACAGTCCAGCCCGAACTGCCAAGCCAGGTCATCCCTGGACTGGAAACAAGCATCCTAGGACCGGTTTCGGGCTTTCAGCCCTCATCAGCCAGGATAGCTTGATTCCAGTGGCATGGAGAGCAAGGGACTCACGTCTGAGCATACCCTTCCCACTCGGGGTGACAAATGCAAAAACAACAATTGATGGACAGAATGCAGAACAATGTCATACATTCACCCCAGTACAGAGATCTGGGCCTAAATCCATCGTTTTTTTGCTCACCATGCCATTCCAGTTTGAACCCAGCCATATGCAAATCAGTCTTGACCCTGTGCCCCATGGGAACAGTCCAGCCCGAACTGCCAAGCCAGGTCATCCCTGGACTGGAAACAAGCATCCTAGGACCGGTTTCGGGCTTTCAGCCCTCATCAGCCAGGATAGCTTGATTCCAGTGGCATGGAGAGCAAGGGACTCACGTCTGAGCATACCCTTCCCACTCGGGGTGACAAATGCAAAAACAACAATTGATGGACAGAATGCAGAACAATGTCATACATTCACCCCAGTACAGAGATCTGGGCCTAAATCCATCGTTTTTTTGCTCACCATGCCATTCCAGTTTGAACCCAGCCATATGCAAATCAGTCTTGACCCTGTGCCCCATGGGAACAGTCCAGCCCGAACTGCCAAGCCAGGTCATCCCTGGACTGGAAACAAGCATCCTAGGACCGGTTTCGGGCTTTCAGCCCTCATCAGCCAGGATAGCTTGATTCCAGTGGCATGGAGAGCAAGGGACTCACGTCTGAGCATACCCTTCCCACTCGGGGTGACAAATGCAAAAACAACAATTGATGGACAGAATGCAGAACAATGTCATACATTCACCCCAGTACAGAGATCTCTTGACTGGGGGAGAATGTCTGCATTGTCAGCATTCCGTCCATCAATTGTTTGTTGTAACGCTTTTCGCCCTAAGTGGGATGGGTATTCCCAGACGTGGGACCCGTGCTCACTACGCCACTGGAGTCAAGCTATCCTGGCTGATGACGGCTGATAGCCAGAAACCGGTCCTAGGATGCTTGATTCCGGTCCAGTGAAGACATGGCTTGGCAGTTCGGGCTGGACTGTTCCCATGAGGCACAGGGTCAAGACTGATTTGCATATGGCCATGTCTAAACTGGGGTGGTGTAGTGGGCAAAAGAACGATGGATTTAACCCAGATCTCTTGACTGGGGGAGAATGTCTGCATTGTCAGCATTCCGTCCATCAATTGTTTGTTGTAACGCTTTTCGCCCTAAGTGGGATGGGTATTCCCAGACGTGGGACCCGTGCTCACTACGCCACTGGAGTCAAGCTATCCTGGCTGATGACGGCTGATAGCCAGAAACCGGTCCTAGGATGCTTGATTCCGGTCCAGTGAAGACATGGCTTGGCAGTTCGGGCTGGACTGTTCCCATGAGGCACAGGGTCAAGACTGATTTGCATATGGCCATGTCTAAACTGGGGTGGTGTAGTGGGCAAAAGAACGATGGATTTAACCCAGATCTCTTGACTGGGGGAGAATGTCTGCATTGTCAGCATTCCGTCCATCAATTGTTTGTTGTAACGATTATGAACTCCACAGCACCATAATGGCTACACTAAAGACTGGGAAGTTTGGTATCAAACTTCTAGGCACATTGAACCCACACTGATGCCAGTGTGGGATTTAATGTAAGATACACAACAGAGGGCATCTTAGAAATTCCCCCTGAACTACTAGTGACCTGACTGAGTGGCTGCTTAGGCTGCCACCACCAGACATGTTTCTGGACCCCTGGGTCAGGAGCTCGCTGCTCTTGGGGGCCTGAAACAATGCACATCCTGGGACGAGGTGCCAAACCTCCTCCCCCAGGATGGGCAGGGTTCACGAAGGAGAGACTTCAAAGGCCTGCCGCCTTTGTGAGCCTCTCCAGACCATTTGCTTCTTTCAGCAACTGGTCCCCACTGCTTCTACCCCCCATTTTGGGCAGGAAAACCAGCGGGAAAAACAAGTGGGGAAAAGAGGTGTGCCCACCTCTGCCAACTTCACCCCTCAGGTGGGGGAGGAGAGGTGAAGCACAACTTTGAGTCCCCGCCATCTTGAGGATGGGGAGACTCAGCCAACCCGTGAAAGGCTCTTGCCCCCTCCCACTGGAGAGTGGCAGAATAGGGGGTGTACCCACCCCAGGGAGGGGACCCATTCGTCCCTGCCCTTTACCTACCTGTAACTGTTACGCTTCCGTCCCCAGTCCAGTACTCCTCAGTATTCGTGCGATGCTATAGGGTATCCACCTCTTGACATCTCCAACTCCAGCAGTTATTGCACGGAGGGTTAGAGCGATCAAGTGAGGGAAGGGTAGGAAGGGAACAGTGGGGAGTAGAACCTGCAAAAGAAATTACACCAAAAATGTAATACAGAGGCATGCAACACTACTCTCATTAATTCTTGCTAGGAAGAACGCTACCTTATACTGGCCACCAGGTGCTTAATATCCTTGTCTCTCCTGTTAGCAACAGTATTCCATCATACCCATCATACCTGTATGCAAAGAAACCTCACCCAGAAGTCCACACACAAGCCAATCACTCTATGTGTCTCTAGAGCCTTTGAGGGAAGGCACCCACCTAACTGAGTGAAAGAGATAGCTGGGGCCGTAGGGCCTGAAGGGTTTCCCACAATGTAACTCCAGCACAATTCAAGGACTGTAGGTAGAGTACCAAGTCTTGGTGTTCCTCCCTAAACGATGACAGCACTATATCATACAATATCCATATGGGGAACCCCCGCGTTAAAGTCTCACGCGGAAGCCCTGGTCCGGTAGGGCAACCCCCCTTGCCTAACAGGCGTTCCTTTTCCCACAGTTTCATCACCGCCCCAAGGAAAACTCCAAAAGAAAAGCGCAACTGAAATAACCAGCTCCCCTTTTGCTGGCAGGTATTAGTTAGGGGACTTTACTCGTAGCAGTTATGATTGACAGACAACAACAGCGCTCCTGCCTCGGAGCCCGCTGTAGGGATCACTGGGGTTGGGGTTAATATGAATCGGAGCGCAGCTAAAGGTCTTTGACCGTGGGCTGGTCTCTAAATACCAGCGGCACCTGCGCTGATCGCCCCTCCATACAGAGAGCGGAGGTACTTAACAGGCATCAGACAAAGTCCAAAACACACAAGATGATGGACGGAATGTTGCACAATGGCAAAACACTCACCCCCAGTCACAGATCTGGGTTTAATCCATCGTTATTTTGCTCACCACACCACCCCAGTTCAGACATGGCCATATGCAAATCAGTCTTGACCCTGTGCCTCATGGGAACAGTCCAGCCCGAACTGCCAAGCCATGTCTTCCCTGGACCGGAATCAAGCATCCTAGGACCGGTTTCTGGCTATCAGCCATCATCAGCCAGGATAGCTTGACTCCAGTGGCGTAGTGAGCACGGGACCCACGTCTGGGCATACCCTTCCCACATAGGGTGAACAGCAAAACACACAAGATGATGGACGGAATGTTGCACAATGGCAAAACACTCACCCCCAGTCACAGATCTGGGTTTAATCCATCGTTATTTTGCTCACCACACCACCCCAGTTCAGACATGGCCATATGCAAATCAGTCTTGACCCTGTGCCTCATGGGAACAGTCCAGCCCGAACTGCCAAGCCATGTCTTCCCTGGACCGGAATCAAGCATCCTAGGACCGGTTTCTGGCTATCAGCCGTCATCAGCCAGGATAGCTTGACTCCAGTGGCGTAGTGAGCACGGGACCCACGTCTGGGCAACAGTTATCTGGTAGAGACATGATCTAGCCGCAAATTCCTTACCAACCCACCCCATCCCCCCCGCATTGTGAACATGTTTTTAGGGATAGGGCTGACCCTATTTCAGGACCCTAGTTGTTCAGAAACACACCAATGTCAGTGGACTTTATGGCTCAGTGCTCCTGGCATGGAAGTCTTGAAAAGTAACGGACATCAGCGCGCAGAGGTGGTGCCTATTTAGGTGACGCAGACGTCACAACGGAGGAGACCGCGCCGAAAACATCACAAAGAGCCAGTCTGATGTTTAGGAAATTCACAGGTCAGGATTCTGCGGCTAGAGCATGTCTCTATCAGATAAGGTGTTATCGAAGGTGAGTAACTTGTCCTTTATCACTCTTGTTGATATAGATAGTCACCCCTCTACGTGCAGGACCTTCGCGGAAAAGCATTTAAAACGGGTCAAATTTTTGAGCATAAAAAACTTGGCTAACCAGTTAAAGGGTATATGGGTTTCCTGCAAAATAAATTACTGTTGAATTATGCCCCTTTATTCAGTCCTAAACTGCCTGCTTTTTCCTCTCATTGTTCAGTCCATTAACATTTATTTAAAACAACCTTACCATTTCACCCTCTTAGCAATAGTCTATGCTAAATGCAACCTTACACCATGACATTGTTGTACTACAACAACCTGGCCTAAATATTCCTGAGCCTTTTCGCATACCAATATACAAATCAACACCAAACTTCATCATAAGGAATCAAACCAACAAAATATATAAAGTACATGAGTGCATATAACAAGCGCATACGTGTGGACATGTAAAGTTCATATATACAATAAATCCTATAAAGTGCATCCATTTTACCCTGATCATATCAGGTTCAAAGTGCATGCCTTATAAAGTGCATTATATTGTGCAAACCTAGTTATAACCGACACATTCTGATATTGATCCTACAAGTTGCCTAGCTAACCCTCTAGGCTCGCCCAGTATGTGAGCCCTATGAAGATTCCTTAAAGCTATATCTCAAAAATCCTATAATAAACTATAATTCCTGTACCTCCTTTTTCACTGCTTTCCCCAGTGTCCCTCTTCCACCCCCACTAATATAACAGGAGCCCCCACCCTTGCTCCCACCCTTAGTGCCCGCCCAAGCCTGCGGTCAACCAACACCATGACGAAGTGTTGTTGTTCTTCGGTTTCCTGCAAAACCCCTCCACCATCTCATCCCCTCCATTTCGCAAAATCAATATCGTGCAGTACTTAACCTTCCTCCAAATAGAATCAGCAGTAGAACTCGCCTAACTCACAGAGATTCTAACCGAAGAGACTAGCTATACCCCCTGATTTACCTCAGCTAGAAAAGTGTGCACCTCTGCTATCCAAGAAGAAAAATTAGAGCGTCCCTTAAACAGAACTTTTAATTTTGCCATTTGACTCAAAGAAGCTTGAGCTCATGTGGCCTAAAACAATGATATCATACTCTTAAATCACCTGCTTTGATGTGGTTGTTCAACCGTCATATTTGACAACAAATGAAAAGAAAATGAATTTTGTCCTGTAAAAGTCTTTTCTTTGATAGCTTTGGCCAGGCCCTTTTCTTTAACCTCATTGTAGGAGGCTGGCTTAGTATATAGTGCACACTTATTCAAGTGATGCACCTTGCACTAATCCAAGCAACCTTTATGGTGATTTTAGTGGTCTTTGATAACCATAGAAAGCGCTAAAAGTGGTAGCTGTGGAGAGCATCCTTCAGACTTATCTTGAAGGAGCTTGTTTTACCAACTTTAACCAATAGCGTAAGTTAAATGAAAAAGAACCACACAGTGTTTATGTAAAAATAAGTCTATTTATTCTACAACACAATCCCTAGCAAATTGGTATATCTCCTACCCGGAGATATCAACACAATACAAAAGAATACATTGAAATAATCAAGTAAGTAGCCCAAATATACACTGTTCTCCAGGGGGAGACCAAACCATAGATTAAGAAAGTGGAATGCAAACTACAAAGGGAAGCGGGACTTGGACCAGAAAATTTAGAGGAGCTGGGGACACAAGGAACCCCTCAAGGTTAGTACCAAGGAACCCCATGGAGTCTGTGTGCAGAGTGCAAACACAGCTGCGTTCCCAATGGAAGTCTATGGAGCAGTCGCAATGCAGTTTCAGAGACAAAAGACCCTTCCCGGAGGATCCTGAAGGAACCCTTTGGAAGACAGAAGGTTGGAGAGCCACCCCACCTGTAAATGCCTGAGGAACCAGGTTACCTGCACCAGGGAAGTCTGGTGGATAGGGGTGATGTGACGTCGGAATCTGCCATAGACGACAATAGGAGACTTCAAAGAATATGCATGTGGAGAAGACTGTGAAGGGGTCCAGTGGAATCCAAGGGTGGATTATTGAAGTGAAGAACCTGCAAGCCGAGGTGCTGGAGGCTGGAGCTTCTTGTAACACGAAGATCTCTGGAGTGCAGAGCCAACAAGACTTGGCAACAGCAAGTCAATGTGCGGAACAGAAGTTCAGTCCCAGCAGCCATGACGAGGGATACTGTCCTCCAAATTGCAGGAAAGAGAGGTCAGGCCTCTAGAGAGCCACAGAACCACCACCTGTGTTGCTGATCCTCAGGATGTCTGTGGGAGGTCAGGCGTAGGAGACCAGTCAGCTTCATTGTGGTGCCTGCAGATGCAGGGGAGTGACTCCTTCCCTCCAAGGGAGATATATTTGGGTGTTCTTGATTCCCACAGGTCTTTTGGAGAACCTGTATGAAGCACAGACACAGATGATGCAGAAGACATGAAGAACAGCGAGACCAGCAGCAGCAGGAATTTTCCTTGATGCAGTCTCGGTTCCAGTCCAAGTCCAAGTTTCCAGACGATTGAAGAGCGATGTAGTTTCAGGGTTGAGTCTCATAATGAATCTGAGTACCTACCCACAGGGGAGCCTTAACTACACTAAGGAAAGAATTAGGATGACTCAGGGGTCCCTTACAGAGGAGTGGCTTGACACTCGGGGAGGATACTCCCCTGTCCTTTGTCCAGTTTCGCACCAGAGCAGGAACCAAGGGTTCCTGAACTGGCTCAAACTGGAGTATGCGAGGGCACCAAATGTACCATTCAAAGTGGTTTGGTGGTGCTGCAAAGCACCCCCACCTCAGCCCAATACACTAAGTCCTGTCTGGGAGGTGATCACACCTCTCTGCAAAAGGAAACCTATTGTTCTACCTTCCCCTGCTCGAGCTTGGCTCAGCAGCAGGTGGGCAGAATCATGTATTTGGTCAACAGCAGCACTAGCTTGCTTGCAGACCCTGAAAGACTGTTATCAGGAGTACAGGGGGGTCCCCTAGGCAGCCCCACAGTACATGGGAAGTACAGTAAAAGGTAGGGCCCTGGTAGAAAATAGTTAATTTAGTAGGATAGCAAAATGGCATTCACCACTAACTTCTTTGTGTGATGCTTTAGTCATATTTAATCACAAGTTTTGACAGTCATTGAATGCAAAATATAATATACAACATATGATGGCAACGCAGTTGCTCTCAAGGATATTACTAAAAATATGTCAACTGTTCCTTGAATCAAAAGACAGTGCTCAATTGTACATGTTATTCATCACATTTGGTCTATTGAGCCTGTATCAAGGTATGTGAATGGTCTACGTTTCGACCCCAAAAGGACGGGGGAATGGAGAGCACTTGTGAATGGGACACGATGAGTGTATGTCAAAGGGGACAATGCTCCAGAGTAGCTTGTTGTCCGGACGTGAGGTCATCAATCTCTCACAGTAGGGAATAAATCCAAAGAAATTCTCATCCGCGGCCGTCCGGCTCGTGAAATTTCCCCCGTCCTGATGAAGACCCCCCCGTGAGGACTGAAGCCACCCTCTCGTTTTGGGGTCGAAACGTAGACCATTCACATACTTTGATACAGGCTCAATATCCTTGAGAGCAACTGCGTTGCCATCATATGTTGTATGTTATATTTTGCATTCAATGACTGCCAAAACTTGTGATTAAATATGACTAAAGCATCACACAAAGAAATTAGTGGTGAATGCCATTTTGCTATCCTACTAAATTAACTATTTCCTACCAGGGCCCTACCTTTTACAGTACTGTTCATACAGACCCTGGTCTGGTAGTTTTATGTGGGTCACCCCATTAAAACTTAACACACCACAGAACACGGGAGCATACTTCCAGAATCGGTGTTGGGATATGATTCCAACATGTTTGATAACAAACATGACCAGGTTCGATGCAGCCACAATATAGTTAGACATCTCGTAATGACTGATGTCCACTATATATCTTAAGATGGCTTTTAGGGGTGCCCTGCTCAAGCAGGGTCACCCTCACACTTGTAACTAAGCACCCTGCCCTTAGGACTGAAAATCCTGCTATAGGGGTGACTATATAGTATAGGTTTTAAGTGCAGTGACCTCAGATATAAGGAAACTTATATCTGTCATGAGAGGTGCAAGCACCAACTCACACAGGCTGCAGTGGCAGGCATGTAGCCACAGTTTAAGTGGACTCCCGTGGCTGGCATAATACATGCTGCAGCCCATGGGAGACCCTGATGTACCTACACCCTGGGTACCTTAGTACCATATACTAGGTAGAATACACCAGTAGCCAATTAGGGAGGTTCCAAAGTACTTACCAGAACCAATTTAGGGGATAGAGCACAGTTGCTGAGGGCCTGATTAGCAGGATCCCAGCAGACTAGGTCAAAAACACACTGATACAGGCAAAAAGTGGAGGTAACCATGATAGCAGATCCTACTTTCCAACACCCATAATCTGCATATTGATTAATATAGTGCGAACAAAACTTTTGTTAAAAAAAGTGCAAATGACGAAATACATTGTCCTTGAAAACATAATTTTTTTGAGAAAAGGTAAACATTCATTTTAAAAAAGGGTCATAGACGTATTTTTTTTATGTCTATCGTGACCTAAAACATTTAAACAAAAAGGGCAATGAAGGAAGAAAGGAGGCCAGTGTAACAAAGAGGTGGCAAGAAGGTGAATGAATAGGAAGGCGGGCCCGCCTTCCACTACCCTTTAAAGGAGTCAAAAAAATGATAAAAAATGACATTATCTTCGAAGAAGACTTTCATAATTTTATTTCGTCAACCTGGTTGACACACCGACGGAATGCTGTGAGGACAAGTTGCATTACCTCCTTGGCACCTTTCTCTGTGCATTGTCACAGTCTGGGCCCTCTGGTCCAGCCCATAATGTGATTTATCACAGTGACTTACCGTGCCAGACTGCACCCACTCCTGGAGCGATGAGCCCACCCTGAGAACTGTGAGTATGAATACTACTTCCTTGTGGGATAAACCGGTGCCCACTGAGGATCAAAGTGTACGCTTAACCCCTGGCCCTTCAACACAACCGTGCTATTCACCATCATTATGGGAAAACGGGCCCCTAAACAAGCCAAGTTGCTTTTGAGCACAGGAAGGCAATGTGCAAAACCTCAGTGGGGTCAGATAATGAGATGACACCTCGGAAGGTTCTTCCCGAATAGGATACGAGATCCTACTGCAGGAGCTGCATGACAGGCTGCAGCTAATTGGAAACAAGATCAGCTCCTTAGCTGACAAACTTACAGAACAACTGGAGAGACAAAATGTGACGCTGCATTGCGCATCTCAGATCTGGAAAATGACTAAAGGACTAACTAAAATAGAGAAACTGCTGTCCCAAGTTGTTGCAAAAAACGAGGACTTAGAAGTCCGGTCGTGCCATAATAATATATGGATTTCCAGAATAGCCAAAACCACTGCCATGGGCTGCCCAGACACATTTGTGGAACAGCTGCTTGTTGGAATCTTCAGTGCAGAGTTTTCCTTGTCCTTTTTCATTAGGCCCATAGGTCCCTTTGCAGCGTCCACCTCGGCCTCTGATATCTCGCCTGTTCAATTTTTTTTTTCTTAAAACTCTTTTTATTGCAGTGAATAAACATAACACAGAAATGACTCCACATCTCGGGGCACAAAATATAAATATACATTATAGTAATAAATGAGTTTGATACATTACTTATAGCTTTCACATCAACAGGCCCCTTCAGCAATGTCACAGTAGCAGGGTTTGTCATTAAGCACCATTCACTTCAAAGCCAAAGGATTGACCCTAATGACGGGTGCACACAACATTCCCCAACCTTCATTCCACCTCCCCCAAATCTTTGTCCATTCATGGGAACATCCCCTGCTCTCGTAGACCACCCTTTCCGCCTGCATGCAGTAGTTCAAGTCTGCCTTCCACTCCCCTAACGTCGGGTGGAATTAGCTCTCCACAGTCTAGCTATATTTCGTATGTCCACCATCAAGCCTATCGTAACCCAGAGCAGATCCATAGTGGTCAAGTCCGTCAGCTCACATATATTCTAAAGGTACCATTTTGCAGACAGCGTCATGTTTTTGTTAAACAATGTCTTAATACAGGATGTCACAGCAGCCCAGTAAACCTGGAGTATCGGACAGGCCCACGCCATGTGGAAAAATGTGCCCTCACAACCACACCATCTAGGGAACAATGATGATTCAACTCTGCCCATCCTGACCAGTGTTGTAAATGCGTAATAGGTCCTATGAAAAATCTTAAGTTGTTTTTGTGAGAAGTTAGCATGGTATATGCTGTCCACTAATTAAAGTGGGTACCTTGCACCAGTCCAAACAACCCTTATGGTGATTAAGTCAAAGATAACCTTTATAGAAAGCTATCCTAGTGGTAGCTATGGAGAGCAGCCTTCAGGCTAAGTCTTGAAGGAATGTTAAGCACCTTGTTTTACCAGAATGCAACCTTATAGTATTGGTTAAATGAAAAGGAAACCACACAGTAGTGATAAAAATATGTATTTATTATATATAACACTCTCTAGTATGCTCTACACGAGGATAGAACACAAATCAAATCATACCTCGCTAAGAATCAAACGTACGTAGCACAATACACAGTGGGGTCCCGGGGGAGACCAAACCATATACTAAATAAGTGGTATAAGAACCACGACTCAGGACTAGACCTAGTCTAGAAGGTGTAGAATCGATGGGACCCCAAGGAACCAGCCAAGGTGAGTGAGTAGGGACCCCAGGGAGGACGGGTGCAGAGTGAGAACATGACCGAGTGCTCCATACAATTCAATGGGGAAGTCGCGGTTGGAAAATTAGAGAATAAGAACTCTTCCCAGAAGATTACGAAGACAACCATTGGAACTTAAAAGGTTGGAGAGCCACCCCACCCATGGATACCTTGGTACCAGAGTTACCTATCCCAGAGGAACCGGGTGCATAGGCACGAAGTGGCGTCGGAAACCCTCCTCGTTCTCTATGGATGTCGACAAAGAAATGCTCCTAGTGGAAGTAAAAAAAGTCTCCGGAGGAATCCAAATGTGGATTCTAGATGAGAAGAACCTGAAAGTAGAGGGACAGAGTCTGGGTCACTTTGGAGTGACCAGGGGCTCTTAGACGAATGCCACCGATGTTGGGTGCTTCAGGTGTGTTGACGGTTATCTTGACTCTTCATCTGTGCTGACCAGGAGAAGTCTTGGATGACCAGAATATGAGCTGTCCCACAAGGATATCGAGTGCTGAGGGGTTGGTGTCTGGCGGGAGCACCAACAAGCCTTGGCAGCGGCAAAAAACATAGATGGACAAATTCGGTGTCGATCTGGCCCAGCAAGGACCAGGAAACACACCACAGCAAGGAGAGTCAGGGCAGGCCTGGAGCAACCAGAGGAGCCAAAATAAAGCAAAGTTGACCCTCAAGTGGACCCACAGCCCAAGTCGAGAGGGGACCTCAGGCAGTTTCACAGGATACCAGCTAGCAGGGCACAGAGTTTGAGGATGCTGGAGTCCTTCTCAGAAAAGATGCGCTATGGTCAGGGCTACAAATGGCCCAATGCATGGAATGTTGCATGACAACAAGCATGTGCAGCTGCAAATACACGCGGTGCACAGGGGTATGGGTTATACGGTCCCCACGAGGTATATCTGCCTCAAACTCGGTAAGAGGGCAGCTCAACCTCAGGGACCTCCAGACACCTACATCCTGTGTTGCTGGAGCCTTCGGAGTCCACAGGAGCTCAGGATCAGCAAACCAGTCAAATGTATTACGGTGCCTGTGTTTGCAAGGGAGTGACTCCTTCGCTCCAAGGGAGATTCTTCTGTTGTATTGGAGGTCCACAGGGTCCTGCACGGAGCCTGTATGGATCACACACACTGGCGAGACTGGGGACGGCAAGGGAAGATGAAGTTGAGCCCAAGGGAAGTCCAGCGAAGTCCAGCGGGTCCAGACGGTCGAAGTGTAGTGGTATATCTTCTTGCAGAATCTTGTCCACGTAAAATCGAATGTGCCCTGTAGCCAGGTAACCCATTTTATATAAACGGGAGAAGGTTGGACAGATTCTAGGGACCCTCCTAGGGGAGGGACAGGACAGGGGGGAGGCCATGTCTTTTGTCCAGTTTCGCGCCAGAGCAGGAGCAAATGGCTCCCAGAACTGGTTTGAGCTGGACTATGCACAGGGACACCAAATGTGCCCCTGAGCTTGACTTTCTGGCACTGTGACAGTGCACCCACTCAACCCCAATACACTAAAACTGTCTGGGAGGTGGTCACACCTCCCTGTGACAGGATGCCTATTGTGCTGCCTTCCCCTGCTCGAGCTTGGCTCAGCAGCAGGAGGGCAGACTCGTGTCTATAGCTGGCAGCATCCATTTTGTGCTGTAAGGCTTGAGAAAGTGGGTACGGGTAGACTTGGGTACCCCCAGAACCTGGTTCTGAGGGGAGAAATCATATCTCCCACACCAGTTACTGGTGTGGAGGTATGATTCCAAGGTGTTTGACACCAAACATGACAAACTTTGTTGCAGTCATTTTCGAGATAGCATTTACCGCAAGGTTATATTGCACATCTACCTATATGTCTGGTAGTATCACGTACAGCCCTGGATAATGGTCTCCGAAGACTGCAGAGGGGTGCTGCTCATGCAGGAGCACCCTCTTACGTAAAACCCAGCACCCTGCCTTCAAGATTGTTAAGGCCTGCTATAGGGGTGACTTATAAAGTTTTAAGTGTAGTGAGATATATATATTGATATAGTGAACCCTTTATCTAAGGGAATTGGTGCAAGCACCATTTAACACAGGCTGCAGTAGCAGACATGGGGTTCCATTTTTCATGGCCTCTCAGGGGTGGCATAACACATGCTTCAGCCCATGGGAGGCCTCTGGGGTACCTATGCCCTGGGTACATGGGTACCATATACTAGGGACTTTTAAGAGTGCACCAGTATCCAATCTGAAGTTGTACCAAAGTACATACATATGAATTTAAAGGAGAAAGCAGATAGGCTGGTGTCCTGATTAGCAGGACCCCAGCCAGACTTGTCAAAACAGTGGGTGCAAAAATCAAAAAGGAGGGGTAACCATAATAAGAAGATCCTACTTTCCTACACAACCCCCCCAGACGAAAGGAGATGAGACTAACCTTGCCCAGTCGAGTCTTCATGTTCTAAGTGGAAATATCTGGAGAGTCCATCTGATTTGGCATGGTTACTCCCAGGTATATGTTCCACTGTATAGTCCACCCCTGTAGGGAAATGGACCACCTCAAAAGTTTGGGGTTTTCACCCTTCTTCTGATTTAGCCACAAGAGGGGCTTGTGGTCAGTCTGAACAATGAAGTGAGTTCCAAACAAGTATAGCCTCAACTTCTTCAGAGCCCAAACCACAGCAAAGGCTTCCCTTTCAATAGCTGACCAACGTTTCTCTCTGGGGGGGTCAGCTTTCTGCTAATAAAAACTACTGGCTGATCCTGACCCTCTGCATTCAATTGTGATAACACAGCCCCTACCCCTAACTCAGATGCATCAGTTTGAACAATGAATTGTTTGGAATAGTTAGGACTTTGCAGAATGGGAGAAGTGCACATGGCCTGCTTGGAGTCATCAAATGTCTTTTGACAGCTAACTGTCCAATGAACTTTCTTGGGCATTCTCTTTGATGTAAGATCATTCAAGGGAGTCACTATGGACCTATAATCCTTTACAAATTGTCTGTAGTACCCAGTCAGGCCAAAGAAACCTCTGACCCGTGTCTGGGTAGTTGGAGCAACCCATTCCATAATGGTCTGGATTTTGCTCTGCAATTGTTGAACCTGGCCTCAACCCACAAGGTGGCCCAGGTACACAACCTGACTCTTCCCTATCTGGCACTTAGTAGCCTTGATAGTGAGGCCTGCCTTTTGCAAGGCCTCCAAAACATTTCTCAGGTGGATCAGGTGAGCCTCCCAGGTAGAACTAAAGACAGCAATATCATCTAGATGGCCTGTGAGAACTTTGTTCACCAACCTTTGAAATGTAGCAGGTGCATTCTTCAAGCCAAAAGGCATCACCACAAATTGATAATGCCCACTAGGGGTTGAGAATGCTGTTTTTGGCTTGGCATCGTCAGCTAGTCTGGTTTGCCAGTAGCCAGCAGTAAGGTCAAAAGTACTCCGAAACTTGGCTGAGGCCAAAGTATCTATGAGTTCATCTGCCCCTGGAATAGGATGAGCATCAGTCCTAATGACTGCATTGAGTCTTCTGTGGAGAAGTGTGGCTCAATGGTTAGAGCGGCAAACCCTGATGCAGAGGTCTGGCCTGGGACCAGGGTTCAATTCCCGCCTTGGCGGGTCTTGGGCTCAATTTCCTCGGACCTGATAATTCTCGCCTCGGGGCCCACTCTGAACAATAGCTTGCTTAATCTCCACAACGGCCCCAACAGTGCTGGGATGCCTGGCTTCACCTTGGGGGTGCCCAGGAATGGACATTTCACAGGGAAAAGCCAGGAAGGGTTGTACAGTGCCAGGACACCCTGGTCCGGGGTATAAGTGTGCTATACAAGTACAATTCATAGTCAAAACAAAACCTCATCTCTCTCTTACCATCTTTGGTGTGAGGTTTTGGTACCAAGACCACTGAACTAGCCCAAGGACTAGTTGAGGGCTCAATGACTCCCAATTCCAGCATCTTCTGAACTTCAGTCCTGATGCAGTCCTTGACACGGTCAGGTTGCCTGTAAATTCTGTTCTTCACAAGTAGATTTACACCTGTGTCCACTTCATGGGTACACCAGGTGGTCTGACTTGGAGTCAGTGAGAACATGTGCCTAAACTGTTTGAGGACCTTCCTGCAATCAGACAGTTGCTGCTCAGTGAGGCTGCTTGCAAAAGCTACACTATCTACTGCGCCATCATCAGGTTTCTGTGAGAGGAGGTCAGGGAGTGGGTCACTCTCTTCCTCCTGTCCCCCATCAGTAGCCATGAGCAAGCCCATGTCTGCCCTGTCAACTTAAGGCTTGAGCCTCTTCACATAGAGCACCCTGTGGGGTCTCCTGTGAGTTCCAAGGTCCACCAAGTAGGTGACCTCTCCCTTTTGCTCAAGTATGGTGTGGGGTACACTGCATCTGTCTTGGAGAGCTGCTGGGGCCACAGGCTCCAATGCCCACACCTTCTGTCCTGGCTGGTAAACAGTCAAGATTGTCTTTTGGTCATGCCAGGCCTTTTGGAATTTCTGGCTAGCCTCAAGGTTTTTGGATGCCTTTTTCAAATACTCAGCCACCCTGGAGTGGAGACCAAGTACATAGTCCACAATATCATGTTTGGGAGGTTTGAGAGGTAACTCCCATCCCCCCTTCACCGAACACAGTAGACTCCTAACTGGGTGACCAAACAAAAGTTCAAAAGGGCTGTAGCCAACCCCCTTCTGTGGCACCTCTCTGTAGGCAAGGAGAAGACAGGGCAACAGATCCTCCCATTTTCGCCTGAGCTTTTCTGGAAGCCCCATTATCATGCCCTTTAGGGGTTGTGTTGAACCTTTCAACCAACCCACTGCATTGAGGATGATAGGGTGTGGTAAACTTGTAGTTTGCTCCACACTCTTTCCACATTGCAGTTATGTAACTAGACATAATGTTTGTACCTCTGTCTGTTAAGACTCTCCTTAGGGAAACCCTCCCTGGAGAAAATCCCCAGGGGGGCCCTTGCCACCACAGGCGCTGTGGTGGTCCTAAGGGGAATAGCTTCTGGAAACCTGGTAGCATGGTCCACCACTACCAGGATGTAAGGATGTCCAGATGCTGTTGGAGGGTTCATGGGACCAATTATGTCAATCCCAACTGTTGGAAATGGCCCTTTTTGCAGGGTCATCCCAAAACATTTTGCCTTCCTCCTGTATTGTTTCTGACCTGTTTGTGTTGACTTTATGACTCTGGGCCCTTTACCACTGTTGATCAGTGCTAAAGTGCATATGCTCTCCCTTTGTAAATATATGTGAATTGGTATATCCATGATTGGCTTATTTGGTTTACCTGTTAGTCCCTAGTAGCATGGCCTGTGTGTGCCCAGGGCTGGTAAACCAAATGCTGCTGGTGGGCCTGCAGCGCTGGTTTGCGCCACCCACAGAAGCAGCTTGTAAAGTGTATTTCAGACCTGCCACTGCAGTGTCTGTGTGCAGTCTAGAACTGCCATCTTGGCTTTGAAGTACACCCACTTCCCAGCCCCTGAACCTTCCCTTGGCATCATGTAAGCCACCCCTATGGTAGGGTGCATTGTATGTGTAAGGTAGGACATGCTCTGATGTGTGTAGCATGTCCTGGTAGTGAATTACACCCAATTTCGTTTTTCACTACTGTAAGGCTACCTGTTCTCCATAGGCAAGAATGGGCAGTTTGACTATTACACTCTATAGTCCTAACTGACCACAGGAACATGGTAGAAAAACGAGTTTAGTATGCCTGAGCTCAGAATATTAAAATACATCTTTTAGTGAAGGTTATTTTTATATTCTGTGTTTGAAAATACCACTTTTAGAAAGTAGGTATTTTCTTGCCTAAGCCTTCCAGTGTGCTCTGCTGTTATGTGTATTGGCTGTCTGGGTTTGGAGTGACAGGGCTGGGGAATTCCAGGAGACAGGGTGAGGTGGCCCAGTGGTGAATGGAGATATCTACATCTAGATGGGTGGGAGGAGTTGCACCTGGGACCTGAATAGGGCTGTGCCTTCCCTCCACAATGCTGGCTCCGCCTCCTGTGGTGCGTCTGATGTCTCTGCTCTGCACCCTGAAAGGAAAGAAGCAGCCTGGTAAACAAAGTGCTCCAGTACTGAGCAGAACTGGTTCTGGCTGGGTTCAGTGACTTGTGACTCTTTAGAACAAAGACTTTTGGGGTATAAATATCTGTGCTGAAACCCCTACAATTTGTATTGCCCCTGGATCTCAAGACCAACCTCTGTCCGTGGAACTGAAGAAAGCTGCAGGAGAGGACTGTCCTGGTGTTGTGTGCTGTTCCCTGGATTGGCCTGCAGTAGTTTTCATTGGACTGGAAAAAGGAGTGAAAAGGAGCTGTAAGAGAACTTTTTAATCTTGAACCTGCAATCACCCAAGGGCTAGAGAGAGAGCTAGCCCCCTGACTGAAGTCTCAGGACCAGTAGACTTCATTTTGTCGCTAAAGCCTCAAAATTATCGCTAAAGCCTAAAAATCATCGCTACACCTACAGAGCGTAAAGAAAATCATTGCATCACCGCCGCTGAAGGCTCGCTGGCCTGATCATCGCCCCGCACGTTTGCGGCCAGAAAATCATCGCTTCAGCTGCTGAGCGTCCGGAAAATCATCGCATCGCTGCCGCTGAAGGCCCACTGGCCTGATCATCGCCCCGCATGTTTGCCGCCTGAAAATCATCGCTACTTTGGCTGAGCGTCCGGAAAATCGTCGCTAACCCCCGTTAGTGAGCTGCCATGACCAAAGCGTGAGGAAAAACATCGCTAAGCCACCGGAGCGACATTTCTTGTGGATTATTTGACAACATCTCAGAACTGTGAGTAAAAAGGGTCGCAGAGACCATTGCCCTGAACTGAGCTTTACCTTCCCCATTGGAACTATTTTTGCAGCATCCAGAGAGAAGTATTTTTTTTGTTGTACAGTATTGTGGTTTCCTCGTTATTTGGTCTTGTGATAAGCCTCTATATAAAGATAACTATTTTTCGATAACTACCTGTGTTGTGTCCCTTTGTAGTGTTCCTCACTGTATTTGCTGTGTATGATCATCAACGCTTTATACACTGCCTCTGAGATTAGCCTAACTGCTCGTGCTACGTTACCACAGGGTGGAGCAGGGGTTGTCAAGGGGGTGCAGCCCTTCACTCTGACTTAGAAAGAAGGGTCCCTGCTTGGACAGGGGCCATCCACTGCCAACCAGAGACCCTCATTTCTAACACCAACCATCTCAAAGGGAATCCCCACCACAGGTACTGGTGTCAGGGGGGCCTTTGTAGTACCACCTGTCTTACAACTGACTTGGCAAGTGATATAGGAGCGACAAAACTCCTTTGTGTCCTCTGACATATGAGGCCAGTGAAAGTGAGGGACAAGCCTGTCTCAAATCTTGGTTTGGCCTAAGTGTCCTGCTAAGGGAATGTCATGTGCTAGGGTGAGAAGGAAACCCCTAAACCTCCGAGGTATAACCAACCTACTGGTGGCACCAGGATTGGGGTCTCTACCCTCTGAATACAGGAGTCCCTCATCCCAATAGATCCTGTGGGACCCACTGACATTCCCTGCAGCCTCAGCAGCAGCCTGCTGTCTGAGGGGTTCAAGAGAGGGACAGGTTTGCTGCTCCTGGCTCAGCTCTGCCCTAGAAGGTCCTCCTGTCCCCAAAAGCTCAACCTGATCAGGTTCAAGTTCATCTGAGACAGTTCCTTCAGCAGGACTGGAGTCATATTGCTCAAAAGACTGACCCTCACTCTGAGCCTTGGGGTAAGACACAGCCTTACCCCTCCTGCTCCTCTTCTTGGAAGGCACCTGGTTCGTAATTTCAGGATCCAGGGCCTGTTCAGTGGCTCTCTGTTTAGCCTGTGACCTAGTCACAGCAAACACATCTGCAGTGATGCCCAACATTGCTGCATGAGTCAATCAATCAATCAATCAATCGCATTTATAAAGCGCGCTACTCACCCATCAAGGGTCTCAAGGCGCTGGGAGGGGGGGGGGGGTCAGTGCTCGAAGAGCCAGGTCTTGAGCTGCCTTCTGAAGGAGAGGTGGTCAGGTATGGCGCGAAGGTGGCTGGGCAGAGAGTTCCAGGTCTTCGCTGCTAGAAAAGAGAAGGATCTTCCTCCGGCGGTGGCTTTGCGGATGCGGGGTATGGCTGCCAGAGCCTGTCCGGTGGAGCGCAGAGTGCGCGGGGGAGTGTAGAAGGAGACGCGGTTGTTGACGAGTTTGGGTCCGAGGTTGTGAAGGGCTTTGTGTGCGTGGGTGAGTAGTCGGAAGGTGATCCGCTTGTTGACGGGTAGCCAATGGAGTTTTTTCAGGAGTCCGGAGATGTGGTGGTGGCGAGGGATGTCCAAGATGAGTCTTGCGGCAGCGTTCTGGATCCGTTGGAGTTTCCTCTGTAGCTTGGTGGTGATGCCGGCGTACAGGGTGTTCCCGTAGTCCAAGCGGCTGGTGACGAGGGCGTGGGTGACGGTCTTCCTGGTGTCAGTGGGGATCCAGCGGAAGATCTTGCGGAGCATGCGGAGGGTGTTGAAACATGCCGAGGTCACCGAGTTCACCTGTCTGGTCATGGTGAGGGAAGAGACCAGGATGAAGCCGAGGTTGCGCGCGTGGTCGGTGGGTTGGGGAGTGCTGCCTAGGGCGGGGGGCCACCAGGAGTCATCCCATGCGGTGGGAGTGGGGCCGGGGATGAGGACCTCCGTTTTGTCTGTGTTCAGTTTCAGAAGGCTGTCTGTCATCCAGTTCGCCACTTCCTTCATTCCTTCATGTAGTCTGGTCCTAGCTGATGTGGGGTTGTTAGTGAGGGATAAGATGAGCTGGGTGTCGTCGGCGTATGATATAAGGTCGAGTCCGTGTTTGCGTGCGATGTTCGCCAGGGGGGTCATGTAGACGTTGAAGAGAGTGGGGCTGAGGGAGTATCCTTGAGGTACGCCGCAGATGATCTCCGTGGCTGTGGATCTGAAGGGGGGAAGGCGGACTCTCTGAGTCCTTCCGGAGAGGAAGGAGACGATCCATTCCAGGGCCTTGCTTCTGATGCCGGCGTTGCTGAGGCGGCGTATCAGGGTGCGGTGGCAGACCGTGTCGAAGGCTGCAGAGAGGTCCAGGAGTATGAGGGCCACGGTCTCTCCCTTGTCGGTCAGGGCTCTGATGTCGTCCGTTGCTGCGATCAGGGCGGTTTCGGTGCTGTGGTTGGCCCTGAAACCGAACTGTGTGGGGTCGAGGGAGTCGTTGGTTTCCAGGGCGTTGGTGAGTTGAGCGTTGACGATTTTCTCAATCACTTTGGCGGGGAACGGCAGGAGAGAGATGGGCCGGAAGTTTTTGAGTTCGGTGGGGTCTGCTGTAGGTTTCTTTAAGAGGGCGTTGAGCTCTGCGTGTTTCCAGCTCTCTGGGAAGGTGGCGGCGGTGAGGGAGGCGTTGATGACGTCTCGGAGGTGCGGTGCGATGATGTCGTCGGCCTTGTTGTAGATGTGGTGCGGGCAGGGGTCCGATGGGGATCCGGAGTGGATCGAGTTCATTATGCGGGTGGTCTCCTCGGTGGTGGTAGGGTTCCAGGTGAGGATGGTGGTGGTGTCGGTGGCGGGTTCCGGAGGGGGGCTCGTGTCGGCGGTCGGGAAGCTGTTGTATATGTCGGTGATCTTGTGGTGGAAGAAGGTTGCGAGGGAGTCGCAGAGGTCCTGTGAGGGAGGGATGGAGTTGTTTTCTGCTTCCGGGTTGGAGAGCTCTTTGACGATGCCAAATAGTTCCTTGCTGTTGTGGGCGTTGTTGTCAAGTCTGTTCCGGTAGGCTGTTTTTCGTGCAGCGCGGAGGTGTTGGTGGTGTTGGCGGGTGGCGTCCTTGAGAGCTGACATGTTCTCTTCGGTCGGGTTAAGGCGCCACGTCTTCTCGCGGGCGCGGCATTCTTTCTTGGAGTTCTTGAGGTCGGGGGTGAACCAGGAGTTTTTCTTGTGGTTGTTGGTGCTGGCTTGAGTCTTCAGGGGGGCCAGGAGGTTGGCGCAGTCGGAGATCCAGTTTGTGAGGTTGTTGGCGGCTACGTTGGGGTCGGTGGTGCTGGTGGGTTGGTTCTGGGAGAGGGTTGATGCGAGCTGTTCCGTGGTGATACGATTCCAGTGTCTTCTTGGTGGTTGCTGGGTGTGGTGGGCACGGTGGTCTTCTTGAAGATGAAGTGGACGCAGCTGTGGTCCGACCAGGTGAGTTCGGTGGTGTGGCTGAAGGTGATGTGTTTGCTGGAGGAGAAGATGGGGTCGAGCGTGTGTCCGGCGTCGTGGGTGAGGGCCGGGGTTGAGGTTGGCGAGGAAGGCGGAGTCGTAGGTCAGGCGGGGGACGCGGGGGCCAGAGGTTCGGGTGCTGGGCGCGGTCCAGGCGCGGACGGGCGCAGACGGGCTTGCCTTAGGCGCGCCTTCGGCGCGCCAGCGGCGCGCCAGCTGCGCGGCCTCGCAGCCGCCGCCATATAAGGGGTAGCCGGGGAGGCGGGGACAGCTGGGAGGCGGGAGGAGGGCGGGTAGGGGGGAAAAAGAGCGGGAAAAGCGGCGAAGGGCCTCGGGGAGGCGAGGAGGCCCGAAAAAGCGGAAAAGTACCTAGAAGGGGTACAAAAGGCGGAAAAGCGAGAAAAAAAACGACAAAAAGCGGCGGAAGGACGGAGGGGGACGGCGGGGGCACGAGGGGCAGCAGGCACTCAGGGATACAAAAAGCAAGGGGAGCGCGATCACAACGGGGAAAGCAGGCACTCAGGGATACAGAAGGCAAGGGGAGCGCGATCACACGGGGAAAGCAGGCACTCTGGGATACAAAAAAGCAAAAGGGGACGCGATCATACACAGGGGAAAAAGGCAGACACTCTGGGGGACAGTCGGCACAACAACAGAGCAGAAGGCAGGCACAGAGGATCTGGTGGCGCCGCGAGGGCAGGGGAGCGACCTACCCTGGGGTCAAAGGTCGCTACCACTGCCTCGCAGCGGCCGCCATATAAGGGGTAGCCGGGGAGGCGGGGACAGCTGGGAGGCGGGAGGAGGGTGGGTAGGGGGGAAAAAGAGCGGGAAAAGCGGCGAAGGGCCTCGGGGAGGCGAGGAGGCCCGAAAAAGCGGAAAAGTACCTAGAAGGGGTACAAAAGCCGGAAAAGCGAGAAAAAAAACGACAAAAAGCGACGGAAGGACGGAGGGGGACGGCGGGGGCACGAGGGGCAGCAGGCACTCAGGGATACAAAAAGCAAGGGGAGCGCGATCGCAACGGGGAAAGCAGGCACTCAGGGATACAGAAGGCAAGGGGAGCGCGATCACACAGGGAAAGCAGGCACTCTGGGATACAAAAAAGCAAAAGGGGACGCGTTCATACACAGGGGAAAAAGGCAGACACTCTGGGGGACAGTCGGCACAACAACAGAGCAGAAGGCAGGCACAGAGGATCTGGTGGCGCCGCGAGGGCAGGGGAGCGACCTACCCTGGGGTCAAAGGTCGCTACCACTGCCTCGCAGCGGCCGCCATATAAGGGGTAGCCGGGGATGCGGGGACAGCTGGGAGGCGGGAGGAGGGCGGGTAGGGGGGAAAAAGAGCGGGAAAAGCGGCGAAGGGCCTCGAGGAGGCGAGGAGGCCCGAAAAAGCGGAAAAGTACCTAGAAGGGGTACAAAAGCCGGAAAAGCGAGAAAAAAAACAACAAAAAGCGGCGGAAGGACGGAGGGGGACGGCGGGGGCACGAGGGGCAGCAGGCACTCAGGGATACAAAAAGCAAGGGGAGCGCGATCACAACGGGGAAAGCAGGCACTCAGGGTGAGCTCAGTCCTCAGAACTCAGTCCTGAGTTCCACTTCAGCCCAGGCTGAAGTTTCCAAATCATTGCCTAACAAGCATTCCACAGGGAGGTCTGAACTTACCACAACCTTCTTAGGGCCAGTTACCCCTCCCCAGGTGAAAATAACAACTGCCAAGGAATGGTCTGTCCTGACATTGCTAGCATTGGTCACTTGGTACATCTCACCAAGTATGATCTGGTCAGGGTGCACAAGATCTTTTGTGACCATGGTGATATTTGCTCCTGTGTCCCTGTATGCCATGGCCTCCTTACCATTTATTAAAGGCTGTTTGTATTTGTCCAGGTTACTGTGACTAACAAATAAGGAGGCAATATCCATGCCTCCATCACAGACTAGAACTGCCTGAGCTGGAGTTCGGACTAGGCCAAAACCCACCTCAAACCCAAGGTATACCCCACTATTCCTTTCTTCTATGTACCAGCACTTGAAACTGTGCTAGGGGGACCAGTTGCCTTAGGGGCAGTGGTGGTAGGAGTAGAATCCTTGGCCCTTGGACAATTGGCATCTTTTGTCCAATGGGCCTTTTCCTTACGTATGCGACACCAAGGTTTCCTTTTGCCTTTTCCCTTGTTGGATTGTGACTCCCTCCCAGATGCAGGTTTTTTTTTGGGACCCTGATGACGACTTTTTCTTTTTTTTTTTTCAAACATTTATTTATTGAAATTTATACTCGACAACCAAGTACAACAGCTACTGTGCTTTGAGCAGCAACATATGACAACACAACAGCTGACCAGCTCTCGCATGGACCCCAAAGGAAAAGACTTGTTATCAACGTGTGGACCGGTTAGCTCTAGGAAGCGAAACAGAAGCATATGGAGTGGAACAGTTATGCTGTAAGTCCAGAGCTTAACCAGGTAGCAGGATCTGTGTCCTTTGGTGACGTGCGCGCCGATAGTCAGACAGCAGCCCACCAACATGCTCTCATTCTAGCGAGCGAGACTCGGAATGGGTGTAATTAATAACTAAACATTTTATACAAAAACCCCCGAACAAGAGACCCCCTCCCTCCCTCCCCCTTCCCCACCCACCACAACCCACAGAAAGTGAGAGAAAGTTAGAAAGAAAGAAGAGAGAAAGAGACAGTCCAGGGTAAGCCGAGGGAGAGATCCTATAGCTTGGAGTACCAACGCCAGCGCTCAGGTCTATATTTGAAAGAGGTGGAGACCCCTAATGTAAGGTGGACAAACCGCCGAAGGGAGACCCCATGAGAGGAACGAGACCAGGGGGCCCCTCTTCAATTCAAAACTTGCATAGTCATCACGAAATATGTCGGCCATGCGTTCCAGGCTGAGGAGGCGCCACAGGCGGGAATGCCATATCGAGCTAGTGGGAGCACTCTGCTTCTTCCAAGATGATGCGATGGCCACCTTGGCTGCCCCCAGGCATGTCTACATTATGGCCTTGTCCGCCCTAGTTTGGTAGCGCAGAGAGGGATCCCGAAGGCCAAGCAGTGCGGACTCAATTGTGGTCTGGATGGGGTACCCCAGGATATCCTTAATGTGAGACAAAATTTCCTCCCAGAATGGTCTAATAGTCGGGCAGTCCCACCAGATGTGGCGAAAGTCTCCTAGCAGTCCACACCCCCGCCAGCAACGGTCAGAAGTTGTGGGGAAGATGCGATTGAGTTTAGAGGGGTAGAGGTACCAGTCCATCATAGTTTTCATGTGGGCTTCCTGAAGTTCCATCGAGTGGTTGTGTTTAGCTATGTCTGACCATAAAGCCGCCCATTCTCCCTCAGAAATGTCCCGATTAATGATCCCTTCCCACATAGCAGTGTAGCGTGGACTCTGGGTATCTGTGGTATCTAAGAGGTAACTGTAAAGGAATGAGATAACCCCCTGCATGTTGACTGTGGAGCGTATGAAGCGTTCAAAACGCGAGAGGGGCCTGGAGATCGCCAATTGGACCACAGGGGATTGCAGCCAATGTTTCAGCTGTATGTAGTGGAAGAGTTCCGTCTGGGGGAGATCAAAGTCATTCCTACACTCCTGGAATGAAAGAATCTTTTGGTTGAGGAATAAGTGTCCGAGCATCAGGCACCCGCCGTTCTCCCAGGAGGTGTAGGAGCTCCCATGATGAGTTGGTGGAAAAGCGGGGTTACGATGGATCGGGGTTTGGGGAGAAGGAAAGCTGGTCCAGCGTGCATCGTGAGAGACCGAGTCCCAGACTTTCAGAGTCGTTCTTGTGGGTGTGCTTACATACACATTCGCTGGTCTGTCCTTCTTTGGGCGCCAAATCAAGTCCCATATCGTCTCCCCTGTTACCGAACGGTCCATGTGGAGCCAGTGTTTATCCGATTCCCTTTTGGACCACTCGACGATCACGCGAAGTTGAGCCATCTTGTAATAGAGGCGAGGGTCCAGGAGACCCACTCCACCTCCCCGTCTAGGCTTGCGAAGCAGCGAGTATGCGAATCGGTCACGTTTATCCTGCCAAATGAAACGGGTAAAAAAAGACCGCAGAGTGGAGAAAAAGGATGTGGGGAGTTCTATAGGAAGGGCATGGAAGAGATACAGTAGTTGAATGAATGAAAGGAGATTTATAATGCGCAACTAAGCCCAAAGGCATCAAGGCGCCTAACACAAAATAAATCAAAAACAGACCAGGAACCGAAACTACGGGTAAGCCTTGGCAAAAAGCCACGTCTTTAATGCCTTCCTAAACATCGGGACAGTATATTGAGTTTTAATTTCAATAGGACAGGTATTCCACATTTTAGGTGCCAAGGAAGAAAACGCCCTCCCTCCCCATTTGACTCTTCGGAAATGGGGAACTGACAGCAGATGCTTTTCCCGGAAGCGAAGATTTCTGCTCGGGGCATAAGGTGACAATAAGTCCTTAACCCCCTCAGCCCCCAGTCCAGATAGGGCTCCGTAAGTCATGCACAGAATCTTAAAGGCAATCCTATCTTGTATAGGAAGCCAATGCAGACTCTTCCTGGCAGCGGTGGCCGAGGAGAGCCTGGGAGCATCCAGCACAAATTTGGCTGCCGCATTCTGGGCTGTTTGCAGACGTGACACAAGGCCCTTATTTACTCCTGCATAGAGAGCGTTGCAGTAGTCAAGCCGAGAGGCGACCAATGCAACAACAATCTGTTTGCGAGCATGTGGAGACAGATAGTGTCTGATCTTTCTAAGTCTGATAATACCCCAACAGGTTGCAACAGTCTTATTAACCTGCTGAGACATAGAGAGAGAAGGATCAATCAGAACTCCTAAGTTGCGGGCCAGGTCCGAGGGGGCAGGGCAAACTCCCAAAGAAGGGGGCCACCACTCAGAGGACCAGATGTCCCTAATTCCCCCAAAGATAAGAACCTCGTTTTTTTCTCCGTTCAGCTTTAAGGAATTAAAAATCATCCAATGTGAGACTGCCTCCATGTAGTTCCGAAAGTTGAGAGCGGAGGAACTGCCAGAATGGGAGAGGGACACCATCATCTGGGTGTCGTCAGCATATGACACCACCTCCATCCCAAAAGATCTTATTAACTTGGCAAGTGGGGCCACATAGATGTTAAAGAGGGTCGGGCTTAAGGCCGACCCCTGAGGGACCCCACATTTAACCGGAAGGGAAGGAGAAAGGTATTCACCCAGTTTGACCCTCTGTTCCCTCTGGTCCAGAAAGGAAGCCAGAAGGCTCAAGTGATGAATACAGGCCCCAGCTAGGCCCGCAGGACACAAGGGTTCGCTCTCCTGCAAATGGAATCTACAAGGAAGTTGGCACGGAAACTGCAAAGTACAAAGACAAAGTTTATTAACCCTTAAGGGTGGTCCTACAATCCATACAACACCCTTCAGTATTGCATAGAGTAGCACAAAGAACTTGCGTACACGGTCCCCTTTTATACACAACAGAGGGGCTCATAAGTGGGTGGATACAACATGAGGCAAAGAATATTACCTTTTATGGTCACTTTCGATACAGAATCGATATATGGGCGGAGCTGACACACTCCTTGAGCCCGCGAAAACATGGTCAAGAAAGGACTAACTGATAACAGATGTGGTCAAGTCTGGGCATGCGCCAGACGGACAAAGGAGCTATTTATAGACTGTTACTAGGCAGATTGCAAGAGCAACTAACACGAAGATAGGACTCTTCTCGTGTTGAGCACGTGGAGACATGACAATACGAAATGGAGTCCAGACTTTAGTCAACATAACGAAAGAGACTTGGTCCTAAAGGGGAATTCATGTCTTTAGTGAATGCTTAATTACATCGACGTTTCAATTTACAACAGACGACCCTTTCAGCATTTACTGAAGACATCCGGTTTGTTAGGATAATCATCGTATATGTCAATTGTCATCATTTCCTCTACTTCTTTAGCTAAATGTTTCTGATAAGTGACATTGGCAATAGCTTTCTTATCAGGAATACAGAATGATACACATAAGGAACAGAGCAAAGGACCACATTGGACACAAGTGCAACAAGAAAACAGAACTGCTACAATAACACAGAGACCAGTTAAGACCTTCCACCCCCAAGCAGTGATCAATGCCCAAAACCATCCAGAAAAGGTCCAAGTGCCGTTTTCTGTATGGATTTCAGCTGCAATTTTGTGCAACCTGTTAATAGCATTATAAACTGACGGCGTGTGGTCAGGGATAAACACACAACAACTACTTCCGGTAATTTTACAAGCTCCACCTCGGTCAACTAACATAACATCTAACACCATGCGATTCTGCAATGCAACAATTCTAGTAATCTGTAATTCTTCCGTAAGATTCCCAAGAGCAGCAGCGGTCTGGTTTGTCACAGCCTCTACCATTCTTGTTAACCTTCGAACTTTCCTACTATTTAGGGCAGCTCCAACGAAGAAAAACAATCCTAAATTAAAATCAATATACTGCTGCAGACTAGTGTCAGTCTGATCCACATCATCAATTGATAGAGTACGTTTATACCTATTTACAGTCACATTATTTAACAACTTCAAATCCTTATGATAAGATGCAGGTGCTAAGAATACAGGGGGCAATAGGAATGCTACATAACATACTCCGGACCAACCGGCTGGCAAACGGTAATAACCTTTATTTCCACATACGAAATATGTATTATGGGATGCTAAGAAGGTACTGTTATTCAATCCGTCGATATTTAGAATAGTGATGCAATCACTAACACCAACAGGAATATAACCCACACTCTGGACACACAGGTCCGCTTGAGCTTGTGCCACTTGAATCACAAATCGGTCTTTCCCCACACTGTCTCTGGTGTTCGTGAAAATATAAGGAATCGATTAATTGTCTGGTCGATACTCTTCCCATTCCCAAATTGTCCCATTCGCTTGCGGGTATCCATCTTTATCCTGATGACATTCCCTATTAAGTCTGAAGAGTAATCGTCCCACTGTAGGTTTCCGGGTGGCGAAAAGCAAAGTGTACCATGCTCTACAAGAGCCATTATGAGAGAAAGGAAGAGGTATGAATGGCGTTCCTCCTTTCTTCTGATGAGCTGGCATCATACCGCATATCCAACAGTTCGTAGCATTCGTGGCAACGTGGGTATGATGCAACATCTGGATGAAAGTGTTATTCAAATAAGACTGACGATGCTTCAATTCTTGATACGGAAGGGTATAAAAGTAGTGCTCCTCAGGCACTGGAGTGGTCAACACAAGTAACTTTCGAGCAGGAGTCACATCCTCCACAAACCATGTGGTTATCCCAACAATAGCTACTGTGAGCATAAAACCTGTTGCGCAAAGGATTTTCTTTTTCTCCATGTCAAAATAAAGAATCAATATCTTCCTGAAACTAAAAGGTTTGTCAGAACTCTTCCCCTTGGGCAGCGGTTGATTTCTTCACCAGCGGGCCAAGACGGGTGTCACTACACTAATGCAGGGCTGATCCCCCCCCCTTGCCTCATTGGCTCTCCGTTTCACTAACCCAAGGGCCGTTCTGACAACATGTCCTGATACTGAAGAATTCACTTCCTTGGTCTCAGATGATATCGCTTTCCTCCAGGAGTCGCGTGATCCGGAAAGAGCTCCTCAGTGTCGTTCGGTTCCACAGCACGGCCTTTCTCTGTGGTCAGAATCTCTCGTTGATCGGTCAATACAGCAGGCTCCACCAATCCGGGCGGTACTTTGCGACAGTGCAGGGAATGGATCCAATTCTTTCTGTTGGAAACCCGCACAGCCGTCCTCGTTGCAAGTAGGACCTGCTCAGGACCAACCCATCTCGGCTCCAAGCTGTTCATCCTTTCGAAAATCTTCACCATAACATAGTCTCCAGGCCGGAGACTATGTCCTTCGCCGGTGGACCGATCAGGGAGCGCCTCCCGGACCTGTTGATGAATAGAAACCAAATTATCCGTTAACTGTGCCAGATAATCATTCATCATTACACAAGGTACATCATACACAGCCTTAGGTCTTGGTAGACCCCAAATATTCATTGGGCGTCCGAAAATAATCTCATACGGGGTAAGACCGATTTGAGAGTGCGGTATCGATCTAATTGACAATAATGCCAGTGGTAAAGCATCTGGCCAAGTCAAAGATGTCGAAGCTTGGATTTTAGCGATCTTGAGCTTCAGTGTACCATTATACTTCTCGACTAGTCCTGCAGACTGAGGGTGAAACACTGCGTGGAACTTCTGGGTGATGCCCAGACCCTTCAGAACATACTTTATAACATCCGCTATAAAGTGGGGTCCGTTATCACTCCACAGAAGTCTACAAACGCCATACCGAGTGAAGAACTCCTTCAACAGCATCTTGGCGGTAGTCATTGCAGTATTGTCTTTCGTAGGGTATGCCTCAACCCATTTGCTAAAGGCACAAACCACTACTAGAACATACTTCAAATTGTTACAGCGCTCAAGCTGGATATAATCCATCTGCAAAACCTCAAAGGGTGCAGTAGGTGTCACAAATCCTCCTGCTGGAGTTCGAGTACCCTTTCCTGGGTTGTACCTCAGGCAGATCATACAGGTCTGCACCACCCTCTTTGCCGTGCTAGCAATCTCTGGATGCTCCCAGACTTGGGTAAGCAATTTTACAATTGCGGAAGCTCCAACATGTGCTAGCCCATGTGCCATCTGAACCATAGGTTGTACAAAAGCCGTGGGTAACTTCCATCTATCCATCTGCTTATTTCTCCAGCAACCCTCATCATCCAATTCTCCCTCACTGGACCATTGCTCCCGTTCTTTATCAGAAGCGGTCCTCTGTATTTCTCGCACTTCTTCCTTCGCATCGTGCCATCTTTCTACCTGCGACTTCACTACATACATGGCAGTAGCACCGGGCTGCATCGCAGTCTCCCGTGCCACCCGGTCTGCTAACGCATTCCCTTCTCCAACTTTATCAACTACTTTCTTATGGGCACTACATTTAATGATAGCAATTTTCCTCGGATATGTCAATGCAGTCAAAAGGTTGTGAACTAACTCTCCATGCATTATTTGTACTCCATGCGACGTTAAAAACCCTCTCTCCTTCCAGAGCAGGCCGAAATCGTGCGCTACTCCGAAGGCATACCGGCTATCTGTATAAACATTCACACACAATCCTGTACTGAGCTCACATGCTCGTGTTAATGCTATCAGTTCCGCTGCTTGAGCTGATTTCTGTGGTATGCGTGCTGTCTCCACTATTGTTTGCAGTGTGGTAATTGCATACGCTGCTGAAGTCGTACCATCTGGTAGCTTCAGGCATGATCCGTCCACCCACAGTTCTCCATCTACATCTGGAAAGGGCGTATCCTGGAGATCAATACGACCCTTTGTTTGTTCCTCAGTCACAAGAATACAATCATGTGCTTTCCGTGCTTCAGACTGAGTCTCGGGGTATGGCAACAATGTGGCCGGATTTAACGTTACACACCTCTTTAACGTAATATGAGGAGCCAAAAGCGTCAGCTCATATCCCGTTAAACGGGCACTGGTCAAATGCTGCGTCTTTGTCTGATTAAGCAGGGCATCAACAGCATGGGGGACTAATACCAACAGCTTATGAGATAACACAATTCCCTCGCTTTGGCGTATTGACACAGCTGTCGCCGCAACCGAGCGAAAACAACCAGGCAATGCTCGGGCAACAGGATCAAGTACAGCCGAAAAATATGCACAAGGGCGCTGCTTATCGCCGTGCATCTGCACTAAAACTGATAATGCACATCCATCTTTCTCATGCACATACAGCGAAAAAGGTTTGGTATAATCAGGGGTCCCTAACACTGGTGCTGAACAAAGGGCCTGTCGTAATTGCTGAAAAGCAGCGTCACACTCATTTGACCAGGGAAGCGGAATAGGTGTGTCTTTTGTCAAAAGGGCTAATAATGGTTTGGCTATGTGTGAGAACCCTAATATCCATTGCCTACAAAAAGAAACAAGACCCAAAAATGCACGCACGTCCTTCTGCGTGGAAGGTACTGGCGTGTCCAAAATTACTTGGATACGATCTGGTGTAAGTGCACGCCCCTCCTTAGACAAAAGGTGACCCAAATAAGTCACCTTTGGTCTACAGAACTGCAATTTCTTCCGAGATACTTTGTGATTGTGGGATGCCAAAAAGGAAAGCAAGGACAACGTACTCTTCTCACACAGCTCCGGAGTGTCAGCCGCCAACAAGATGTCATCGACATATTGAATGAGGGCGACACCCTCGGGCAAAACAAAGGAGTCCAATTGTCTTTTCAAAGCTTGACTGTAAATGCTAGGGCTTTCTGTGTAGCCCTGAGGGACTCTACAAAATCGATAAGACCTATTATTCAGAGTGAAACCAAAAAGGTATCGGCTATCGGGATGAATAGGAATCGAAAAGAAAGCATTTTTCAAATCAATAACTGAAAACGTAGTCGCCGTAGGCGGGACCAAAGTAAGCAACGTCGTGATATCAGAAACCACTGGATACTGAGGTATCACGATCTTGTTTACTTCTCTCAAATCAATTATAAACCGATAAACCTTGGCATCCGTATCCTTTTTCAAAATGGGTAGAATCGGGCTATTACAGACGTTGTAGGGAACTTCCTCCACTACTCCCACCTTAATCAAATCCTGCACAATCTGTGTAAGAGCTTCCTCCCCCTCCTGGGAAATACGATACTGTGGGAGGCGTGGTAACACCGCCCCCTCCTGGACACTAATGTGAACAGGCGGAATCACCATCTGTCCTACATCAGTATCCGAAGTGGCCCACAAAGTACGAGGGAGGGTCGCTAACACAGCATCCTCTACAACCACACACATCCGTTCAGACCGAGGGTGATTATCATTTAATATCACACGCACACCAGCGGGGGAGCAGCGGATCGTAGCTCTGAAGTGCTTTAGCATATCAAGACCCATAATGTTGTCCGGCGTGTTCGGGGCAAGCAAAAACGGACAGGGTGCAGAAAAAGAATCAACCTGAAATGTGAGGGGCCGCGAAAGAGGGCTTCGGGAGAGTGTACCATCAAACCCTACCGATGTAACCATTAAGCCAGATGGGGGAGCCCTCGGAACCAATTGTTTAGACAGCGCACTACGAGTCGCTCCTGTATCTACTAGGAACTGATCAGTAGAACCCAAAACCTCAGCTGATACATAAGGACCCTTCTGATCAACCGGCACCTCAACTGATTCTAACCCCCATCCAACGCATTCCTATGCATGCTGAGAATCATGGTACCCAGAGCGATCAATCCCTGACACTTGATACTGGTTGTGCCGATCAAAGACATTAGGTCTGTCTCGTTGCTGACCGGCGGGATCAAAACGAGTGTGATCGTTAGAAGTCCCTCTAAAATTCGAGCAACCCCCTCTACCTCTCGGGCCACCCTGATTATGTCCCTGACGCGAAGCATGCAACGCCGGGCAATCTCTGGCCCAGTGTCCCGATTGCTTACAATACGCACATTGATTCCTATTCAAATCAGATCGGCCCGAGGGAGGACCATAAAATCCTCCCCTTCCTCTATTGACACCCCGACGGGGCGGACCATATACTTGCGCTAACATCACCTTTGTTTTTAAATCTTTCGATTTCTTCTCCTCCTGTCCCTTCGCTTCTTGCTCCTGACGCTCATCATACTGAGCTATAGTCAGGAGGGCTGTCGGGGTCGCGGTGGACCAAGAACTTTCACTCGCTTTTAGGCGGGCTGCGATCGCCGGTAGTAAATTCGCCACATATTTATCAGCAAAGAGGTGTCGACCCGTATCATCCGTAAGTGACTGACCACTAAAATCATGAAACGTCTCCTCAAAGCGCGTAAAGAAATCTGCAACTGATTCATCGACTTTCTGCTTACACGAGGCTAACATATTCCAGTCAATCTTTTTAGGGGGGATGATTGTCTTCAACTTAGTCAGAATAGCAGCGGGGAGATCTAAGATAATCTGAGGTGGTTTCTGCGCGGGTTTCCTCTCCCTATCCTCATCCTCAAGCTCAGACCACCGAGCCTTAAAAGCGGCAACATCGTCCACCTTCCGCACAGATCGCCACATATCTGGTGGTAAAATAAGTCCAAAAAACAGATCTATATCTGCTAAGGTCATAGTACAAGAATTCAGGGCCCCCTCAACTTCTTCGTAGAAGGCCGCTGGATTCTTGCGGGGATCAGGCAATGCATTTTTTAATGCCATGACATCAGCCCTATGCCAAGGAGTATAAACCCAATTGTACACAAAATATCCCTTAGCATCGGCAGAGGTAATATCCGAACTAGTCCCCGCTCCTTTAGGAGGAACATACAAAGGTGCCGCCTCTCGCATTGGTTTAACATGCACTAGGTCGCTCTTATCTGACTGGGGGGGAGACAGCTGCTGGTCGTCCGCCTGCAAGGTCAAGCTCTCTTCTTCCTTGTTCCGGCGCGCTTTTTCCCGCAGTCGAAGCATTTCATCCCGTAGCGCAAACAGACGTCGGACCGCATCAGGCACCTGGGAGGGAGAGAAAGTACCATTACGCAGTGCTCTAGAATCCGACACTATCTCCTGCGGCTCAAAAACATCAGAATATTTTCGAAAGGCAGCAACCACTTCATCAGAGAAAATGGCAGCAAAATACACTTTCTCCCTATCCTGCCATCCTTCCAGATCCGGTAACAGCTCTGAAAACGACAGCTTATTTGAAACTGCACAATAAGAAAGTTTCCGAAGCTCACCCGAGCGCTCAAGAGATAACATGGATCGCGTGTCTTTCTTATCTTTACCCGATCCAGAATCCTGAACTGTCGGAGCAGACGCACCTACATAAGGTGGCGGGGAACGATCTAATAGGAAAAAATCATCATCAAGATTAGTAAGGACAGGATAAAGAGGCTGCCGAACAGCATATTGACCCGACACTTGTAACCTACGCTCCTTCTCTCGTCTCTCCGCCTGTTCTCTTTCCTCCCGACGCTTCGCTTCCTGTGCTCGCACATGATCATTCTTCCGTTGCTCTTTATCAAACAGCGCTTTCTCACGTTTCTCTCGCTCATGCACTTCTTTCACCCATAACCGCACACATTCAAACATGTCTTGACGAGCACGCCGTTTACACATACACTGTTCCACGTACTCAATCTTACGCATATCAAACGACCCATACAAAGGCCATCGCAACTCAGGATCCTTTCTGGTGTATTTCCTCCATACTGTGCTGTACATTATGGAAGAAAGACCATGCTTCACATACATATCCCTATTAGGAGTCCCCTCTGGGGGAGCTGGAGCAGATTCCTCGAGGTTTAACCGGTTTCCAAAGCAGCAGCACCACTTACGGAGTGCGCTAAAAGCAGGCATGTTCAAAAATAATGCAAAATATGCAGTATTATCAAAAAAAATGGCACTTAAACGTTGTGCCGTTCAAAGATACACAGCTCTGGAGAAATATCTCCACATTACCTGCCTATATGTGTTGCAACGCATATATTCTCACAATAATCAATACAAGATATGACCGGTCATCACAAATCAAACTCAAATAGCCAAACCAGGCTTCCAAAACTCGGAGCAAGTACCGTACAACGGTTCTTACCAATCAAGAGTCCAGATTCCAACTGCCAACCTCCAAAATTCGCCCAAACGGCTGTCGCGGCAGACCGACAGAAGAGGTCTCAGTCGAGGACCGGCGCCACCCAGATGGTCAGCTCGGAAGGGAAGGAAGAAAACCTCGGGATGCCAGGACTAAAGCGCCTCTGGCAGTGATCACATCCCCGGCCAAATTCCTCGCCTTCGTCACGACCAATCCTTCGAGCATCCGAGTCGCCGATGAGCCCCACGTGACGGGCGCCAATTGATGAATACAGGCCCCAGCTAGGCCCGCAGGACACAAGGGTTCGCTCTCCTGCAAATGGAATCTACAAGGAAGTCGGCACGGAAACTGCAAAGTACAAAGACAAAGTTTATTAACCCTTAAGGGTGGTCCTACAATCCATACAACACCCTTCAGTATTGCATAGAGTAGCACAAAGAACTTGCGTACACGGTCCCCTTTTATACACAACAGAGGGGCTCATAAGTGGGTGGATACAACATGAGGCAAAGAATATTACCTTTTATGGTCACTTTCGATACAGAATCGATATATGGGCGGAGCTGACACACTCCTTGAGCCCGCGAAAACATGGTCAAGAAAGGACTAACTGATAACAGATGTGGTCAAGTCTGGGCATGCGCCAGACGGACAAAGGAGCTATTTATAGACTGTTACTAGGCAGATTGCAAGAGCAACTAACACGAAGATAGGACTCTTCTCGTGTTGAGCACGTGGAGACATGACAATACGAAATGGAGTCCAGACTTTAGTCAACATAACGAAAGAGACTTGGTCCTAAAGGGGAATTCATGTCTTTAGTGAATGCTTAATTACATCGACGTTTCAATTTACAACACAAGGCCACACCCTCCACCCCTATCTCCCTAAGGCGAGAAATTAAAACCAAGGGAGATAGGGTGTCAAAGGCGGCTGTGAAGTCCAGCAAAACCAGAAGGGCAGAATGGCCCTGATCTACCTCACTGCGGATGTTATTAAGCACTACTGTAAGGTCCGACTCCGTGCTATGATGTCTCCGAAAGCCATGCTGAGAGTGATCTAGACAGCCCGAGGTGTCCAAAAATGCCGTCAGATGCTCATTCAGATGGATTTCGAGCATCTTTGCAGGCGCAGGAAGCAATGAGATCGGACGGAAGATTTTAAGGATTTCAGGATCTAACATTGGTTTCTTTAGAAGAGGCTTAACCACCGCGCTCTTCCACACAGAAGGAAAGATGCCCTCCTGTATTGCCCGGTTCCTGATACTCAGGAGTGAAGGCAGGAGAGCTTCCCGACACTCCTTAAGAACTCTGAGGGGGCAGGGGTCCAAAGGAGACCCTGACCTGATCTTGCTTAACAGTAGGTCTAGTTTTTGAAGGGAGAGCAGTGGAAAGTTGGACAGATTCACCGAAGAGGCCACCGTTCCCCCACCCACAGCAGGTAAAGCCGAGGGAAGGTGCGACAGCGCAGCCCATTACAACTCAAGGGCCGAATAAATATCGGCTATTTTCGAATGGAAAAAACAGGAAATCTTGTCACAAAGACCCTGAGAGCTGGGAATCGGGTCGGGCACTTGCAGGGAACACAGAAAATCTGCGATTTTAAAGAGTTCTCTAGGGGAGGTAAGAGCGGTGGTCAGCTTGGAAAAGTACTCCTGCTTTTTTTTAATAACCTACAATTTATATCCCTTAAGGAGAAGTTTATGTCTTTCCCTCTCCACATTATCCCAGCTCGCCCTCCATAGCCTTTCCTGCTTCCTGCAACCTTGCCTTAGAGATCTCAGAGACTCCGAGAACCATGGGGCAGAAGGTCTCTTCCTGGCCAAATAACGAAAAGAAACAGGAGTCAACACATCAACCGCCGAGAAAATGGAGACCGTCCATTCAAGTGCAGCTGTGCTGACATCCTTTGCTGTCCCGGTAACTAAATTAGAAATTAAGGGAGCCAAGGTGTCATTGGAGATACTCCCATAATTGCGCCTAGGTTCTCTCTTACTAGGACCACTCAGCTTAGAATATGCGGGAGAGGCCAGAAGCTGCAATGGGACCGCTAAATGATCTGACCAGACCAACGGAACTGGTACATCTGTCGTCAGCCTTGAGTCATTCGAGAACACCCCATCCAGGATATGACCTGCCCTGTGTGTAGCACAGGTAACCAGTTGCTGAAAGCCACAAGCGGCCAGTGGCTCTAAAAGGGAAAGTGTTTCTCCAGAATCTAAATTTTCCAGATGAAAATTGAAATCTCCCAAAACGGTAAGTTGGACACAGCCAAAATAGGGCTCTAGGACATTAAACAAAGAATGGCTGAACTCCCCTCTCGGTCCCGGGGGTCTGTAAATCAATATGCCAGCAAAAGGGGCAGCTGACGGAGAAGTTATCAAAAAGTGTACGGCCTGCAGGGTGTCTGAAGGGGCGGATAGGACAGAGATACGACATGAGTGGGAAGTCTTATAGAGGATCCCCAGACCACCTCCCCTACGCCCAACTCGATCCGACCTGAGCAGCGCATAACCTTCCGGGACAGCTTCCACCAGGTCAGGCCCCGAGGAATCAGGTGCCCAAGTTTCGGTAATGAACACCCAGGATGGCTTTCTTACTTCCACAAACTCACTGAAGGCGATGTTATTCTTAACCAGAGATCTGGCATTAATGAGAAAGCCAGTCTCGGTCGCAGGCATAGGGGGGGAAGGAGAGGCTGAGGGAGGACAAACAGTAGCGGCACACTCTGGCTGCGCCATGCCGTTTCTGAAGGAGCAGCAGCCATACGTGGAATCAGTAAGAGCCTCCGGGCAGCATGTAAAATGACATGCTAACCGTGGGGGTCTGAGGGCGAATAGCTCCTGGTAAAGATACTTAGAACTGACCTCTCTGTCACCACTTTCTCCTGATGATTTCGTACCTTGCCCGACTCCTTGCCCGTCCTTAGCGCGGACGGGCGCAGACGGGCTGGACTCTGGCGTGACTCCGGCGCGATTACGGCGCTCCCGCTGCGCGTAACCATACTTGGTTAATATAGGGATCTAGCACGTCAGCCGAACAACTAGAGCGCTGTTAGACGGACCGGGAGGGTCGGCCGAGGACAAGGGGAGAGGTCTCCGGGGAGAGCCGTCTCCAGCGATCGTACAGACGAGTAACTTCCCCCCCACAGATGTACACCACACAAAGATAGGTTTTAACGTTATTTATAAGCAATCTTTAGGTACGGTAGGATGGTACAAGGAGGTCAGGACTCAGGGGTCCCCTCGATTCTAGTCTCTTGGTTGGGAAAAGGAGGTAGCGGGACAGTCTTGTTACCAATCTGGTAGATGCGATGAAATGATGGATAGCTCACAATCCTCGAGCTCGGTATTCTAGTTGGACGGGCCGCGGCAGTGCCAGCAGGTCCCGATGAAGGTGGAGGTTACAACGGGCCGCGGCAGCGCCAGCAGGTCCCAACGAAGGTGGTAGTTACAACGGGCCGCGGCAGCGCCAGCAGGTCCCAATGAAGGTGGTAGGTACAACGGTCCGCGGCAGCCCCAGCAGGTCCCGATGAGGATGGTAGGTACAACGGTCCGCGGCAGCGCCAGCAGGTCCCGATGAGGATGGAGGATGCAGAAGGCCGCGGCAGCGCCAGCAGGCAGAGTGATGGTTCACAGGGCAGGGCTACGGCAGCGCCGGTAGTCCGTCAAGGATGAGTTCTTCTCGGTGTCTCTCGACTCCAGGATACAACTGCCTTCCTGCTCTGGAGCTGCCCCAGTTATAGGTCTGGCGCCCTTTGATGTCCGGACCCTCGCACTTGGAGGTCGGGAGGTCCGGGATGAGGGAGTCCAGGCACCCAGCAGGGGGGTGGAGCCAGCGCCCGGGGGAGCTGGGGGGCGATCGGCACCTGGCGGGGGAGAGCCATCGACACTTCTTTCTCCCATCGACCTGCCAAGTGGTCTGTTCACCTCCTGGGTGGATGGTGGTGCCGGGATGTCGGGGCCTGGCCAGGCCCAGGGTTAGGGTCGAGCTGAGGCCACGCGGCCTCGTGGTGCAGTGTCCAAGATGGCGGCCGGGCCGGGCGAGGGAGCCGGTAGTGGCTCGGCCCCATGATACAGAGAGGTCCGGGGGCAGGAGTCCCGTCTGGGGACGGGGTGCGGGTTGTTTCTGTGGGTAACACCTGGAGGGCCGGGGCTCGGGCCCTGTCATGCGGGGCGGGAGCAAGCCCTTCATGTGGCCTGTCCAACATGCGCAGACCAAAATGGCGCCCACCAAGTGACCGTTCCTACCCCCAAAATGAGAACCGCTGAAGCCGCGGTTGGGTCTGAAAAAGTTTTATAATGTGGGTATGCGGAAATGTGTAAAAACAGAGCAAAAGTAACACAAAATACCAACACCATTCAACTAAAACAAGAAGGTTTTTAAAAAGCTCTAATAGCAGGTACAGCGAGGACTTTGAAGAAATAAAAGCGCCCAGTTTGGGGAGTAACGTCATCTTCAACGCGTGGATCCTCCCCAACCAGGAGATAAACAGGGGTTTCCAGTGAGCCAAGTCCGCCTTTATTTGTCCTATAATGGGGGGGAAGTTGGCCTTATATAGCCCCTCCACAGTGGGGGTAAGGTGTACCCCCTAAATACTGTAAAGAGCGGTCTGCCCCTTGCAGCGGCGTGCAGGCCTTAAGATTCGGTAGGTCCTCTGCTGGTACCGTCAAATTAAGGATATAGGATTTGTCTACGTTAATTTTGAACCCGGCTACCCTTTCAAACTGAGTTAGCTCGTCATGGAGGGCGGGGAGAGAACTGGCGGGCTGGGTGAGCGACATGAGGACATCATCCGCAAATAGCGATATTTTGTGCTCTTCTCCTGTGAAGGGGATACCCGATATAAGTGGATTGCGCCTAATGGCCATCGCGAAGGGCTCGATACTCAGAGAAAAAAGGAGAGGAGAGAGAGGGCAGCCCTGCCGAGTACCCCTGGACAATTTAAAGGGGGAGGAGAGGACCCCATTGACCTGCACTCTGGAGTAAGGGAGAGAGTAGTTAGCCTTGATCATTCTGATAAACTTCTCCGCAAAGCCCATCCGTCGAAGAGTCGCGAAGAGGAAGCCCCAATCCACCCGGTCAAACGCCTTTTCGGCGTCCAAGCCCACCAACACCGCAGGGATATGTTTTTTAGAAGCCTTTTCGATGAGGTGTATGATACGTCGGGTGTTGTCATGGGTCTGTCTACTTGGAATGAATCCGGATTGATCCGGGTGGATGAGGGCCGCCATCAACGGGTTAAGTCTTGCCGCTAGAATGGCAGAATAAAGCTTAGCATCAAGGTTCAAGAGGGCTATGGGCCTGTATGAGGAGCAAAGTTCTTTGTTTTTCCCTGGTTTGGGGATAACAGAGATGGTGGCTTCTGCCATAGAGTGGGAGACCCCTCCTGTCTCGGCCAGGTGATTAAAAAGTGAGGTGAGATGGGGGGCCAGGTCCGATGCAAATGTACGGTAAAAATGCGCCGTTAATCCGTCGGGTCCCGGGGCCTTGTTGATTTTCAGGGCCATAATAGCCCAGGTAACCTTCTCTATGGAGAAGGGGGCAGCCAAGTCCTCATTAGCCCTTTGTGAGATTGTGGGTAGGGGGAGCTGTTGCAAATACCTGTCCTGCCTCTCAGCATCCAAGGAATCCGCGGAGTAAAGCGAGCTGTAAAAGGCTCCAAAGATATCCGCCTTGTTCGTATCAAGGTGGGTTAGGGTCTGGTTGGAATCACTAATGTTGCCAATATATTCTCTCTCCCTCTTTTCCCGTAACTGGCGGGCCAAGTGTCTCCCTATTTTGTTCCCTTGAGCAAAGGACGTGTGGCGTAATTTTAAAAGGGTAAGCTCCGCCCTGTTGTTGTAGATTGCGTTAAGTTTACCTCGTATCGCCGTGAGGGGGCGAAGGGTAAGACGTGTGGGATTCGCCTTGTGGATTTGTTCAGCTAGTTCTAGTTCCTTCTCAAGCTGCTCGCGTTCTAGAGCTCTTTGACGGTTCAGGGAGGCGTTCAGTGCAATACATTTGCCCCTAAAGACCGCCTTGAAAGCGTCCCACCTCACCGCCTCCGAGGTATCCTGCGTATTGTTAAGGGTGAAGAATTGCCCTATGGCCTCTCGGAGAGCTGCTCTATAGACTATGTCCCTGGTGAGGGAGGCTGGGAAGAACCATTTTGGATTGTGTGATCTCACGCCCCCCAGTGCAGGCTAATAGCTACCATACTATGGTCGGAGACGGCGAGGGGTAGGATGCGGGCGTCCTGGAGTTTGCCTGTTAACATTTGCCTATTAAAAATGTGATCCAGGCGAGAATAGGTGTGGTGCATATGTGAAAAAAACGTGTAGTCCCGCGTAGCGGGGTGCATCAAACGCCAAGCGTCACGAAGGCCCAAGTTAGCCAATCGTTGTATGCAGCTTTCAGGGAAGATACCAGCCCCAGAGCGCTGTGGATGCGAGCTGTCCAGGTCTACCTGCCACACTAGATTAAAGTCCCCCAGAGGCAGAACCGACCCCTCTGCAAGAGAACCCAACCTGGACAAAAGGGGAGCGAGGAAACCTGCCTGTCCCGTGTTGGGGGTGTAAATCGAGACAAGGGTGCACAACCTGCCCTGTAGGGAGCCTTTAACCATTACCCACCGCCCGTCCTTATCGGAGGCTACGTCTAGAGGTTGGAATTTCGCTCTGGAATGGAAAAGGAGGGCCACTCCCCGATGTTTGGTCGTCGCCGAGAAGCGATAAATGAGTGGGAACTGTCTATGTTTGAGCCGCAGCTCATCCACTCGCCGTAGGTGGGTCTCCTGTAGAGCAATAATGTCCAAATGGTGGTCCGTCAGGAATTTCCACACCTTTTGGTGTTTATGGGGGGAGTTAAGGCCCTTAACATTCCATGTTCCAATTACATCAATTCAGCCCTGCCGCCCGCTCCAGACCCTCGTGCGCAGCACATCCCCTCCCAGCACTCCTTCCCCACTGCCCTCATTTTCGGGGTGGTGACCCCCCGACCCAACCCCTGGAAAAGAAGAAAAGGAGAGGAAAGAGAAGAAAGAGTAGAAATACAATACCCAGAGAGCCAAAAACTCTCCATGTGGTAACATTGATTTCGGGCAGAGCGCGGGGAACCCGTCTGCCACCCAACCCGATGTACTAACAGAAAGAAAAAAAAATGCACTCGAGACTGCCAACAGTGCTACAAACCAACAAAGAGCTCAAAGATTCAGTAAGGTTCGTTTCAGGGGGGGGGACTCCCCCCGGATCAGGGCACCCCATGAGGTCCCCCTCTAACCCCCTTCAGGCCCGGGCCCAGGAATAGGACCGCCTCCGTAGAACCAATCACATGGCCATCCCAGTGAAATCTTCATCAGCGCGGCGAGCGACCCGCCGTGACCCAAGAAGAGGAGGCCCCTCCCGCCTGGGCCCCCTCGGGGCCATTGGGGGGCGCCGTGCCCGCTCCAGACGTCGGAAGCCCCAACAGGGCAAGTCCAGCCCGAAGTTCCGTAACATGTCGCGGTTTGTTCTTATATTCAAATGAGAGACCAAATGGTAAGGTCCATCGATAACGGATCTTCTCATCCCTCAGGTGCGCTGTTATGGGGCGAAACTGTTGTCTCCTGGCTAGAGTGGCAGGGGACAGGTCTTGATAGAGAGCACAGGAATAACCTTGGAAAGAAACCTCAGACATGGCCCTAGCGGCCGACAGAACCGCCTCCTTAGCTTTATGCGAGTGAAATTTCGCTAGTATGTCGCGAGGGCGCTTCTTCTCTCTGACCTGGAGGTGACCAACCCGGTGGGCCCGATCCAGTTTGATTTTCAGCACCTGGGGCTTCAGAACCTCCGCAAAGAGACCCTCCAGAAAAGCCTCCAAGTCTGGACCCTCTGCCTTTTCCTCCAGAAAGCGGATGTGGATGTTGTCCCGCCGGGCCCTGTTCTCTAAATCCTCGGCCTTCAGTTGGGTCTGGTGAAGCTGATCTTGCAGGTCGATCAGTTGGCGGGAGCAGGCCGATGCTTTGTGTTCTAAGGCCTGGGATTGAGTCTCTAGGTCAAGCACTCTAGTGCCCACAGAATCGACGTCACGTTGGATCACCGCCAGTTGCCCCTGCAAGTCCGTACGCAGCTGGCCTCTAGGATGTCCTGGCCCAGTTCCTTGCGGAGGTTGGTCTTAAATACCTGTAGGGAAGCTAGTAGGTCCTCCTTGCTTAGCGCCATGGCGACGGTGAGCCTGTCCGTCGCCACGGCTGGAGCCTTGTCCGTCGTCCCAAAGAAGGAGGAAACCGTTGCGGTCTTCTTCGGGATAACCCTCTTGGGAGACATAAAGTCACGCCGCTACTGGGGCCAAACACCTCAAGTTGTAGGCGGTCGTCGAGTCCGTGGTATCAATAAGGGCCGGGTGAGTTTTCCCGAGGTGCCAGGATCTGTGTCGGGACCGCCTGTTGCCGCCAGTTGGCGGGCCCCGGGCAGGACAGAGGGCCCAAGGGGGGAGGACGTCCACTCGGTGACTGTTTGGTGGCCGTGGCTCCCTCAGGCCTGGGAAGACGGTGTAGCCCCGTGGGGAGGCCCTCGCGCCGTTATGCACAGCCCGACCCACATCAGCTCCTCACTCGCCAAAGTGGGCAGTCCCAGTTCAGTACTCGCCTCCTTCGGGACCCACACACTCGTGCCTCTGGAGAGGTAGTCCCCCGCTTGTGTCTGGTAATCAGCGCTCTGCTGGACGCGTTAGGCCCCGGCCGCCATGTTTGGGTCAGGCATGCCGGTCCGCTCTCCACTCATCAGTCGGCCCTCGAATCGTGCCATCTCCCTCCTCCGGCTACATGTCTTGGGGGGATGACCCCCCCCGGCCGTATGCACGCCGCAGCCCCCCTCCGCCTCCTTCACATGGCTCCCGAATGGCGCCGCAGTGACCCAGCCGGGTCGGACAAGGCCACCGCGTACCTCGCGGTAGAACCGTTGGACCAGGGGTGGCCGTTCCTGTGTTTTCCAGCGCCGGCCGGTGCCTCACCCAGCTGCGGTCCGGACAGCCTCCCGCCGGAGGGATCTTTGAGGTAGAGTCGGCTCGGGATCGCTCCCCACTCTCAACGGAGGCTCGGCCCGGGCGCCGCCATGTTGCCGGCTCCCGATCGGAGCCCGGCCTCGCCGGAACCCGGCAGATTGCAGCCCTGTCCGCTCTTCAGAGAGGCATTCGCGGGACCCAAGCAGTTTCTCTCAGCTTCGGAGCCCGGGTTTCCACATCCGACGATCGTTGGCAGCCTTGCAGTCGGGTAAACCAGTGTGCGGACCGGGAGCCGAGAAGGATCACGTCCGCTCGGCCATTTTGCCCGGTAACGCCCCCCTGATGACGACTTTTGATCTTTATTTTTGTCCCCACCCTTATCTGAGGCCTTAGAGTCTGGTTTCTTCTGGTCACCACGATTGGTCTGGGTTTTCTGCTTCACCCTGGTTCTGACCCACTTCTCTGCCTTCTTTCCCAATTCTTGGGGAGAAGTCAGATCAGAGTCAACCAGGTACTGATGCAACAACTGGTTTTGGCAATTATTAAGGATCTGCTCCCTCATAATCAAGCTGTACAATCCCTTGGAATCATTCACCTTCCTACCAAGTAATCAGCCTTCCAGAGCCTTAATGGCACAATCAACAAAGTCTACACAGTCCTGAGTCTGTGTCTTCTGGGTGTCTCTGAACTTAATCCTGTACTGTTCAGTGGTTAAGCCAAACCCTTTAATGAGAGCACTCTTCGGGACTGAATAGTTGTCAGCATCATCTTCTCTAACAGTGAGGAGCTTAGCTCTACCTTTGTCAGCAAAGGAGAGCAACAAGATAGCTGCCCACTGCTCTTGATGGACCTTTTGTACTTTACAGGCCCTCTCCAAAGCAGTTATCCATTTCTGGATGTCATCCCCTACATGGAAGGGAGGGACAATCTTGCTCAAGTTCCTATGATCAAAGGTGCGTTCCCTAACCCTAGGGACACTATAGCTGCCACCATGGGACTCTAGTCCCAATTTCCTTCTAGCCTTCTGGACTTCTAGGGACTCTTTAACCAGGGCCAACTGCTGTTGCCTGAGCCTACGCGTAGCTTTCTCAAGCTCTAGAAGTTGGCACTCCCTGTCATAAGAGTTGTCCCTCTTGCTAGAATCAGAGGTCCCTATAGAATCTCTAGACTGATCTGACTCAGCAGAGGGAGGCCTAGATCTCCTTGGTAAACTCTGCACTCTCCCTGGAGGAATAAAGTGATGGTCTTCTTGACCCTTGTCTTCTTCTTCCTCCTGGGGATCTGAGCTGTTCAGGGGTGGATCATTTTGATCCTCCTGTCCAGGGTTTGATTCCAGGAAGGTGTCCCCTCTTGACCTATCCTTTTCCCCTGTACCACCCACTCTATCCTGCTCATCTGACTCAGGGGCCTTCCTAATGTCATCTAGCATAATGCATCAATGAGACATTGAGAGTTGGCATTTCTCCCTGTCTTCAGCTTCCTAGATACACAGATGGCTTTTAATTCAGTGAATGTAAAGCCATCATATTTAATAGGCAGGATGGCATTCCCATTAGAAGACATAACTAACGCCCGCCACCCTAGCGGTGCTGGGACCAGCCGCCAGTGGTGCGGCGGTCCCGCACTGGCAATTAGGATGCCACCGCAGCAGTGGCATCCTCAATTCCCAGCATTGTGTCCGCCCGCCACAATGCTGGGAATACACATTGTCATGCACAAGGTGACAGGGACCGCGCGGTGCCTGCCACCTTGTCCATGACAATGATGATACCCCCATGTGCACCCCCACCCCCCAATGCCCTGGGGGCCCGCAACGGGCCCTCGTAAGCAAACTCCGCCTGACTTTCCACGGCGGAGTCTCCGCCATGGAAAGCCCTGCACCGCTGCCCATGCTAATATGGATGGCGGTGTCTAGCAGACACCGCCACCATATCCAGCCCCTTTTCCGCCCGGTCGACCGAAAGAAAACCGGTGGACGGTCTTTCCATCCGCCATGGACCTCCCCGCCATACTAATATGGCCGGGGGAAATGGGTGGCGGGCGGGGTATGATGTAGGGCGGATCGCCACTGCCCGCATGGTGGTGGCGATCCGCCCTACATCATAATAGACCCCTAAGTGAGGTGTGGTGTAGGCACCTTCCTAACCTAGTGGGAACTAACCTTTCTTAGGTTGGAGAAAGGGTGTGCTAGACCCTTGACTTACCCAACCCCAAGTTCAGTAGAACTTACGATCTTAAACTAGTATTATATGTTCCTAGATACTAGTGGTTTTTCAGTTAATCAATACAAACAATTTATCTGGTAAAACAATGCAGGCTTGAATCCCAACCGCTGCACACCAATTTGAGAAGTTGGCCTGGTATATCCTGTTCACTAATTAAAGTGGGCCTCTTGTACCAGTCCAAACAACCCTTATGGTGATTAGGTCAAAGATAACCTTTATAGAAATCTATCCTAGTGGTAGCTATGGAGAGTAGCCTTCAGGCTAAGTCTTGAAGGAATGTTAAGCACCTTGTTTTACCAGAATGCAACCTTATAGTATTGGTTGAATGAATGGGAAACCACACAGTAGTTATAAAAATATGTATTTATTATATATAACACTCTCTAGCATCCTCTACACGAGGATAGAACACAAATCAAATAATACAGTTGCATAGAATCAAACATAAGTAGCACAATAAACATTGGGCTCCCGGGGGAGACCAAACCATATACTAAAAAAGTGGTATAAGAACCATGACTCTGGACTAGACCTAGTCTAGAAGGTGTAGAATCGCTGGGACCCGAAGGAACCACCCAAAGTGAGTGAGTAGGGACCCCATGGAGGACAGGTGCAGAGTGTGAACACGACTGCGTACTCCGTACAATTCAATGAGAAAGTCGCAGTTGGAAAATTAGAGATTAAGCACCCTTCCCAGCAGATTATGAAGACAACCCTTGGAATTTAAGAGGTTGGAAAACCACCCCACCCATGGATACCTTGGTACCAGAGTTACCTATCCCAGAGGAGTCGGGTGCATAGGCACGAAGTGGCGTCAGAAACCCTTGTCGTTCTCTATGGATGTCGACAAAGAAATGCTGCTGCTGGAAGTAAGGAAAGTGTCCGGTGGAATCCAAATGTGGATTCTAGATGAGAAGAACCTGAAAGCAGAGGGGACAGAGTCTGGGTCACTTTAGAGTGACCAGGGGCTCGGTAGACGAATGCCCACCAATGTCAGGTGCTGCAGATGTGATGACGGTGATCTTGACTCTTCAGCTGTGCGGACAAAGAGATGTCTTGGATGACCAGGAGCCGGATACGAGCTGTCCCACAAAGAATGTCGAGTCCTGAGGGGTCAGTGTGGGGTGGGAGCACCAACAAGCCTTGGCTGCGGCAAACAACGTAGATGGTCAAATTCGGTGTCGATCTGGCCCAGCAAGGACCAGGAGACTCACCACAGCAAGGGGAGTCAGGGCAGGCCTGGAGCAACCAGGGGAGCCCAAATAAAGCAAAGTTGACCCTCAAGCGGTCCCACACGCCTAAGGAACAGGAGTCGCAAGGGGACCTCAGGCGGTTTCATAGGATAGCAGCTAGCAGGGCACAGATTGTGAGGATGCCAGAGTCCTTCTCAGAAAAGATGCACTGGGGTTAGGGCTACAAATTGTTCAATACACGGAATTGTTGCATGACAACAAGCATGTGCAGCTGCAAATACAAGCAGTGCAAAGGGGTATGGGTTATACGGTCCCCACGAGGGATATCTGCCTCAAGCTCGGTAGGAGGGCAGCTCAACCTCAGATCCCTGTAAAAACCCACCTCCTGTATTGCTGGAGCCTTTGGAGTCTGCAGGAGCTCAAGATCAGCAAACCAGTCAGATGCGTTACGGGGCCTTTGTTTGCAGGGGAGTGATTCCTTCACTCCAAGGGAGATTCTTCTGTTGTCTTGGAGGTCCACAGGGTCCTGCATGTGGCCTGTTTGGATCACAGACACTGGCAAGACTGGGGACTACAAGGGAAGACGAAGTCGAGCCCAAGGGAGGTCCAGCGAAGTCCAGCGGGTCCAGACGGTCGAAATGTAGTGGTATCTTCTTGCAGAATCATGTCCATGTAAAATCTAATGTCCTGTAGCCAGGTAACCCATTTTATACCCATGGGAGAGGGTTGGACAGATTCTAGGGACCCTCCTAGGGGAGGGACAGGACAGGGGGGAGGCTACTCCCATGTCCTTTGTCCAGTTTTGTGCCAGAGCAGGAGCAAATGGCTCCCAGAACTGGTTTGAGCTGGACTATGCACGGGGACACCAAACGTGCCCCTGAGCCAGACTTTCTGGTACTGTGACAATGCACCCACCCAACCCCAATACATTAAATCCTGTCTGGGAGGTGGTCACACCTCCTTGTGACAGGATGCCTATTAAGCTGCCTTCCCCTGCTCGAGCTTGGCTCAGCAGCAGGAGGGCAGACTTGTGTCTGTGGCTGGCAGCATCCATTTTGTGCTGTAAGGCTTGAGAAAGTGGGTACGGGTAGACTTAGGTACCCCCAGAACCTGGTTTTCTGAGGGGAGGAATCATATCTCCCACACCAGTTACTGGTGTGGAGGTATGATTCCAAGGTGTTTGACACCAAACATGACATACTTTGTTGCAGTCATTTTCGAGATAGCATTTACCGCACGGTTTTATTGCACCTCTACCTATATGTCTGGTAGTATCACGTACAGCCCTGGATAATGGTCTCCGAAGACTGCAGAGGCCTGCTATAGGGGTGACTTATTAGGTTTTAAGTGTAGTGATATATATATATATATATATATATATATATATATATATATATATATATATATATATATATATATATATAGTGAACCCTTTATCTAAGGGAATTGGTGCAAGCACCATTTAACACAGGCTGCAGTAGCAGACCTGGGGTTCCAATTTGCATGGCCTCTCAGGGGTGGCATAATACATGCTTCAGACCATGGGAGGCCTCTGGGGTACCTATGCCCTGGGTACATGTGTACCATAAACTAGGGACTGATAAGGGTACCCCAGTATCCAATCTGGAGTTGTACCAAAGTACATACATATCAATTTAAGGGAGAAAGCAGATAGGCTGGTGTCCTGAATAGCAGGATCCCAGCCAGACAAGTCAAAACAGTGGGTGCAAAAAGCAAAAAGTGGGGGTAACCATAAGAAGCAGATCCTACTTTCCTACAGTACTAATCTATAACGAGAATGGATTGCTACTTCTCTGGGGCATACCATTGCTTCCTGCCACTTATCAGCTTCTAACTGTCCTAGGTCCTCTAACCCCCTCTCACAGAGCCGAACAAGCGGATCGGGGGAGTTATATAGGAGTTTGCGATAGGTCAAGGAGATCACCTTTTTATGCATATACATCAAGCAGTCTATCTTCCAATGGGGAGGCCTCAAGGAGATCCTCCCCTCTTGCTATTGCCCCCAGCAGCGCATGTCTAATCTGAAGGTAACGGTATGTCTCCAGGAGTGCCAATTGGTATTCTTGTTGTAAGTCGCCGAAGGACTTCACCTCCCCAGTTGCCCACATATCCCCTACGCGAAAGGCCATTAGATCCCATTTTTTGAAGCCTTGTTGTTTGATCAATAAGTCCAACTGTGGTGTGTCTCACAGTAGCGAAGCCCGGGTGATCCTGCCCCACCATCCAAGCACCGCCAATGTGGTGTGCCAAATTTTAATTGTCGATGAGGTTTGAGTAAGGGACACTATATTATGTTTCCCTCCATATTTGGCTCTGAGGTAGCCCCCTGGTTACATATTTTACCTATCCATCCTATACGCAATTTGTTCATGTGGGAGGTCGACCCAGTGATTCACTGCAGAAAGTTGGACTGCTCAATAATATTATTGTAGGGCCAGGAGTGCTATTCCTCCATCATACCAGCCCCTCGTCAATTTTGGTAATGATATCCCAGCGGCTTCTCTATCCCAGAGGAGCATTTGGACAACAGCATCAATGTCTCGTAAATATTGGGGGGGACCAGATATGGTGTATTGTGGAGGATAAAAAGAAAATAAGGCAGCGCAATTATTTTGCCTACCCCAGCTGGGACAGTAGGTTTCTCCAGTGTTGTACATCCCCCTTCAGGTGTCGCAGTGGGGGCAAGTTATGTTCATAAAAGATATTCAGGTCTCTAGTGACGAAAATTCCCAGATAGCGAAACCCCTCAGTCGCCACCTGGGCCGCACATTTCCTAGGGAGCCGTGGGTCGTCTGAAATAACAATTACATATATGAGAGACTTATCCCAATTTATTGTGTACCCCGAGTATTTATGGTATAAGTCACATATGTGGAGTATTCTATTCAGTGTAGTAGACGGACTCCGCATAAAGGGAAATTCTATCCTCCCAATCCTCAGTCCATCTTAGCCCTCTAATTAGCGGTTCTTCTCTTATCTAAACCCTCAACTGTTCCAGCATGAGGGCAAAAATCAATGGAGAAAGGGGGCAGCCCTGTCTGGTAACATGTTGTACCTGGAAGGTTGTCGACATACCACAGTTCACCGTTACCTGTGCCAGAAGTTTTTTAAATCACAGACAAATCCAGGATAAAAACTTCAGTCCAAACCCCTGCTTCTCCAGGACTGCATACATAAAGGGTCATTATATCGTATCAAAGGCCATCCGGGAATCCAACTATACCACCACAGGGCCTCTCGAATAGAAGCTGCACATCCCAATACACCATGCAGGTGCCTCAAGTTAAGTGCAGTATTTCTACCTGGCATAAAGCTAGACTGATCGGTGTGGATCAGCTTACCTATCACTTGGGCTAGTCTGCTCGCCAAGAGCTTGACCAAAATCTTAACATCTGCATTTAATAATGATGTCGGTCTATACGATGCATCAGAGGTCAGGTGGTTTACCATCCTTGTGGATAACTATTTCTTAGCCAATATTAGGTCTGCAGGTAGTTCTCCAGAGTCCCGACATTCTTGGAGTGTCTTCAGTAGGGAGGGGGACATTTTTGCTGCAGTGAGTTTGTACAATTCGATAGGGATAGGGTGGCTATTCGGGCCTACCGCTTTCCCGCTTGGCCTGTAAGACCACACTGTTTGAGGAGGCCCCCATCAGCCGATTCAAGGTATGGCACCCGAAGATCAGGTAATAATTTGCGTGTCTCATCTATAGTGGTCGTCGAGGACGGTAATGTTACTTTGTATAGTAGGCCGCAAAGGCATCGCTATACCCTGCCAAACTCTTACCCAAGCACCTTCATCATTGAGTACCTCGAGCACCCATCTCAACATCTCTCTCTTGTCCAGCCATGCCAGAAACCTGCCCGCTCTGTCTCCCACCTCATATTGCCAGTGCTGTGTTGCCCGATGTCTGGCCCTGGCTGCCCCCTCCATAATGTCTTTATATTCCTTGCGTTTGATGGCCAAGCGATGTTGCACCATGACTTCATCGCCTGATGTCAATTTAATTTCCAATCCCTGAATCTCACGCTCCAGGGATACAAACTGTGCTTTTATGTCCTTTTTATGACCTGCGATCAAAGAAATACCCTGACCCCTTATCACAGCCTTAAACACCTCCCACAATGCATGTGTTGAATCTACCGTATCTTCGTTTTCTGTGAAGTAGTGCTCTGTGGCACCATGAAGGCCGGTCTGTATTTGTGGCAATTTAAGAAACCAGGGGTTGAGTGACATAACGCGTCTCCCTTCCAGAGACCTTCGCCCATACGTTGCGCATACCTGGGAGTGGTTGGAGATTCCACGTGCCAGATGCTGTACCTTCCTAAAAGCTGGGACCTCACCTGCCGGCCCAAATATGTAGTCTATGCGGGACAAGTTCCTGTGTACGCCACAGTGGAAGGTACATTGACAGGCAGTTGGGTTAAAGGCTCCCCATATGTCTACCAGTCCCATTGCTGACATGAAGTCAGACAGGGATTTACTGGAGGTCTCTCCATGACATGAGGGCCAACGATCTCTATTTTCACAGATGGCAGCTTTACAGTTGCCTCCAAGCAACAGTTCCCCCTCCAGGAGGCGGAGAATAGGGGAACCTAAGTCTGCGAGAGCCAAAGTGTGGAGTCACAGAGGGATGGAGAGCGAGATAATATTGTACAGGTGGCGTCCCCGTGTCCCTCAAGTGCAAAAAAGAGCTTGTTGGCATTGTGGGTAGCATGTTGTACAATGAATGGAAGAAAGTTGCATAGAAGGATCCTGTCTCTCCTGGAGCCTCTTGTGCAGCCCACATGTGCCACCAGCCTGTAACCCCATCTGGTTAACGCACAATAAGTTGTCCCCTGCAGGTGTCTCTCCTAGAGGAGGACCACATCCGGAGAGGGCGTTTCAGATACTATAGTCCTACCCCTCTTTTAATGTTGTCCCCTAGGCATTTACATTCCAATACAGAATTTCAAAGTTGAATGATGAGACTGTGTTGATCATTTGGAATATTCGGTGGGTACTATGCCAACAAGGGTGGGGGCCCCAAACCACTCAGAAACCTTACTAAACTCTGACCCTAAGAACTGGCGGGGGATGCCTGCAACTTACTTTGCAGGTAATTCTCAATAGGGTCTGGACTGATCCAAGTGGTCCAACTGGACTCTGCAACCACAAGAGATTGTTTTAAAAAAAATCTTTTTATTAAGTTTCAAAATGAGTGAATGAAAACAGAACACATTTTCGCCACGCAGGGCGCATAAATCAAGAAAACTAAAGCAGTCCCAGGTGGTAGGTGTATGCCCAATGCATGTGCTTTACAGTACACAACTAATCCTCCATCTTCAGTCAAATCATTGGCCTGTATCCAGGCTTCACAAGCATAGTAAACAGAGCAACATACAATGTGCAGTTTAAGATTAAGGTAACATCAGCAGTGGTATAAGCCAACAAATATTGCCTAAGCGGCTCCCAAATATCCTTAAGCCTAGATGCAGTAGGCAGCTCCTCTGCGTAGACCGCAAGAGTTTCCCTACAGTATATTAAATCTTTAATCCAGTCTGCTATCCGAGGGATTGGTCGACCCTCCCAAGTCATAGCAATATGCCTTTTGGCTAACAAAAGAGCAACACGTACAAATCTGCCCAACACTCCCTTTAATTGCGGTAAGTAGCCAAGCAAACATGCCGTCGGCGTGCATTGTATCTCGGCGCCTGTCATCTTATGTATATGACTGAGTATCTCTTTCCAATATGTGAATACCGCGGAGCAGTTCCACGCAAGATGACAAAAGTCTGCGTCGCCGTGTCCACACCTCCTACACTGTGCTGAATCTCGAAGCCCCACTTTGTACAATTTAAGAGGAGTATGGTACACCTGGTGTATACATTTCAGATGAATAAATCGTATATTGCCGTTGGGCAAGAGTGTCCCAGTCAGGGTGCATATTTGTTCCCAGTCCTTCACTGTTAGAGGGGTTTCTAACGCAGAGTTCCAACGCTCCAGACTGCGATCCACCCCCCTCAGTGCCACCTCCTATATCGATTTATACAGTTTAGTGATTAATTTCTTCTTTGTGGGCGCTACAAGCAGCAACTGCAGAGAAAGGAGAGTCGGTGGTTCGGCTGGGAATTCCGGATAATGACTTTTTAATGTGCGCCTTAGACGATGTGTAGTGTATATAAATAGCGGCGTGGGATTACTGATGAAATCTAACTCAGTATCTATCATGCACGTGCCCTCTGAATATAAGTCGTGCATATGAGTTATTCCTACATCTTTTAAAGCCCTAATGGGACCAGTCTCCTGCATTACAGACAACACTGCATGCCCAGCAAGCGGCAATGCCGGCGCGTATATAGGGAGCTTTCCTGCTATCCGACCAATCGCCTGCCACGCGCCCACCGTCGCATCTATTGAATTAATCTCTTGTTTAGGTGTACCCCTATTAACATGAGTAAGTATTCCCGACAGTGGTATGGGATGTGCATCCCCGTCCTCCACCGCTAAGTGAGGGGTGAAGTCATGTGGCCTGAACCAATAATAGGCGTATTGAGCCTGCGCACATAAGTAATAAAAATATAGATTGGGTGCACCAAACCCCCCCTTGGCATACGAAAGCGTCAACGTGGCCCAGCTTATTCTCACCCGTTTCCCTCCCCACACTAACTTTAAAAGTTGTGTCCTGACCGTAGGAAAGAAATGTCTGGCTAAGTGAATTGGAATGTTACAGAACAAATACAAAAAACGAGGCAAAACTACCATTTTGAGCACTGCAACCCGATCTGCCAGAGATAAAGGGAGATGCACCCACCTTTCCACCTGCTCTTCCAGATGATGCAGCGCTCTACCGTAGTTCTCCTTGATAACTACCTCAGGGTCTCGATGCACCCAAATACCCAAATATTTGACTGGTTCAGTCGTCCAGATCAAAGGATATTCTAAGGGGGGAGGGCACGTGCATAATGTTAATGGAATAATCACTGTTTTTTCCCAATTGATCGTGAGACCAGAAAAAGGCCAAACCAAATGCACTCTCGCAACACCTGCGAAAGGTGGGCCTGCGGCTCCCGTGTAAAAAGGACCATGTCGTCAGCGTACATAGATATCCCAACCGGTCGTTGATTAAAGTTAAGCGCTCTCTGTCTGTGACGCTGACGGAGTATACAGGCGAGCGGCTCAAGCACGAGAGCAAACAGGAGAGACGATAGTGGGCATCCCTGCCTGGTGCCTCGGTCTATACGGAGAGGATTTGAGGTAAGGCCACCGACTCTCACTCTCGCCGATGTGTCTGTATAAATTATTTGCAGCCAGCGTAAACATTAGGGAGACCCATTCTCCTTAGTATATGGAGCATATACCCCAATTCAATGGAATCGAAGGCCTTAGCGGCATCAAGCATGACCGCCGCAGCTTGGAGATCAGGATTTAAAATGTGATACATGGCGAATATCGTGCGAAGGTTATTTGAGTTGGAGCGCCCCGGCACAAAACCAGTCCGGTCTGGCAGCACCATGACCGGAAGCAACGGTTGCAGTCCAGTGGCCAATATTTTCGCCAGTATTTTTGCATCTAAGTTTATTAATGACAAGGGGGGGATATGATTCGCACATTGCCGGGTCCTTATCCTTTTGTAGAAGAGTGATGATAAGCGCCTGTCGGAGAGAAGGCAGCAATATCCCTGACTCATGAGCTTCCGCATATACCTCTAATAGATATGGGGCGACAATGTCCACATATTGTTTATATAATTCCAAAGTGAGCCCGTCTGGACCGGGGGCCTTGTTATTAGGTAGGGATTTAATGGCCTCCTTAATATCCGACTCCTCTATGGGCCGTCCGAGGTATTCACGGTGTCCATCCGCAAGCCACACACACGCTACCTCCTCCAGATATTCGGGCAAAGCAGTTTCATCACAAGTGCCTCTAGAGGCGTATAGTTCACCATAAAAAATCCTAAACTGTTCCACTATATCCTGAGGTTGATAGTGTTCCTCCCCGTTTCCATCCACTATCTTGTGAATATGATGGTAGTTAGCTCTAAATCGAATGGTCTCAGCAAGCTTCCTGCCGGGGCGCCCAGCCTCACCATAAGCTCTAGCCAAATGTCGCCTTGATTTGTATCGTACCTCAGTGTCCGCTAATTCATCGTACTCTTTTAATAAAGCATGAAGCCTTTCGAGAGGAGTGGTCGCCGGGTCGGCGATGTACTGCGTCTCAAGTTCACTCAACTGTGCTTCAAGCTTCGTCAGCTGACCTCTGAGATCCCTCAAAATTCCTGAAGTGGTGCTCATACAAACCCCTCGGATTGTGACCTTGAATGCCTCCCACAAGATAGCTGGGCTATCCACTGTCCCTACAGTATTGCGTGATCGCCTGCCTAATAGTGTCTTCATATATAGGATCAAGTAATGCCTCAGCTCTAAATCTCCAGGTAAATGGAAAGTGCGTGTTAGTTGGTATTCGGATTTCTAGCATTATTGGGTTATGATCTGAAAGCGTGCGAGGCAAATTATACACATTTATTACCCATCCATTAGCACCTTCATTCAGTAGCCAATAGTCTAATCTGGACCAACTTTGATGTGCCTGCGTCACGTGTGTACCCACTCTCTCTGTAACCGCCACACATCTACCAAGCCCATCTCTGCCATAGCATCATGCACACACTGCGCGACTCTGACTGTGCGCGCCCCCTGAGGATTGGACTTATCGAGGCACGGGTCGAGGTGCATATTAAAAATCCCTTCCCACAGTGTCGCCACATCCGGCCATGTTCGGAGCACTCCCAGCAATTGTACATAAGTTTGGGGCTCATCCACCACTGGACCATATACATTAATAAGTGTAATCAGTGTATTTTCCAACTTGCCCTGCACTAGTGCCCATCTGCCTTCGCTATCAGTCTGTGACCGTATTGGGGAAAATGGTATGCCTTTCTTTATCAGAATGAGAACACCCCTGGCGTATGTAGAAAATGAAGACGCTATACTGTACCCTGCCCACTTTCGTGCAATATTGTTCTCTCTCTGCTTGGATAAATGCGTTTCCTGCAACAGGGCAATATGAATTTTATGCCTATCTAGGTACGCTAATACTTGTCTGACTCTTTTCGGAGTTTTTAGCCCACGAATATTCCATGTTACACAGTTGTATCTCTCACCCATTGCTCCTGCTACACCGTGTGTGTCTGCACATAATCACTAGTACTTTCAAGCACCTCAACAACCCATTAGGATCTGTGTCTGTTTCCATTTCGTACAAGATCTCAACAACCCCAATAATAGGCAAGTACCCTCCCCCTCCCCCCACCCACTTTGGCAACCCCAATACGCCAAAGACAATCCCTGCTGTAACATGCCCACCCAACAAAAAACACCCAAATCAAGATGGGGTATTCCCATTGGGGGGGATCGTAGTGGCGCACATCTCTCTCCCTTACTAGAGGGAGAGGGCTGCCACCAATTATACAGCTGCTAGTAGAACACTCCCACGCCCTCAGATAGCATATGGACCTTAACACCATTTAAATACCCAGAGCTTCCACCTGTCCTTCACTCAGCGGCATCAAACTGGGTCAACAGAATAACCTCCCGCCCAGTAGAGCATAGTGTACCACAGTGAGTGCCACTGCGGCATTTCCCCATGCATTCTTAACGGAAGCTAATCTTTCGTCTGCAACCACACACTGCAGATAACACTCGTACCAGCACAAACGTCATCATCTCCACTAACTACCCATTAATGTTGAGCAGTTAGGGTACCCCTAGTTCCCATTAAGTAAACATGCCATCGCTCACACCTCCTCTAGTCCACAATTCAGGATGATAAAGAAGAAAAGAGACCAAATCAGAACACAAAATACATCAGTTCTAATCTATATCAGAGGTATGTCCTGATGCCTGTTTCTGGCGCTGCAGAGTCCTCGCATAGTCCATAGCTAGTTTCGGATTGCTAAAGATCTTCGCCGCGTTATCATCTCCAATTCGCAAACGCGCAGGATACACCATAGCGTACGGCACTTTCTCCTGCAGCAGCACTTTCTTTACACCCTGGAACTCTTTTCTCTCGGCCTGGACAGAAGCTGTAAAGTCCGGATAGAACGTGAGTTTATTCCCTTGATAGTGTATCTTCCCTTTCTGGCGGGCCACACGCAACACCGCGTCTCTATCCCTAAAATTGAGAAGACGCGCAATAATGGGCCCTGGCGGAGCGCCCGGAGACGGACGCGCCGCCAGAGATCTGTGCGCACGCTTCACCACCAGCATGTTGGAAAGAGTTTCCGGCCCACATACTTCCCGCAGGAGAGTTTCAATGTATTCGTCTAGCTGCCCCACATTGGTTGACTCCGGTAATCCTAGGATGCGTACATTATTACGTCTTGAGCGCGCTTCAATATCCTCATTCTTATCTTTGATAAGCGCCAGTATTTTTTCGATGTCCGATGTTTTAGCAGCCATTTGCTGTAAACCATCCTCAGCATCCGAAATCCTTTGTTCCGCTGCCCCCAGCTGCGTCACCTGATAATCTAATTTAGCTGATATGCTGTCCATGCGGCCATTAAGCGCCTCGATCTTACCGTCTATGGACTGCAAGCTAGTCTGAATCGCCGCCAATGTCTTCTCCAACGCTGTAGGGACCTGCTCACCCACGTCCATTGCCGCTGTATTTGATTCTCCTATACACAGGAGTCGCGTTTATGGGTGGTCAGTCGCAGAAAAGAGTCCGCTCGCTTCCACTATCACCTCTGACAGAACTGCTCCCGCAATAGTTTCGCATGAGGCCAGTCTTCACCCAGGCGCACTATATTCAACCACTCTCCTGCAGGGAAGCTCGACGCCTCACTCCCAGCAGCTGCAGATGGCACCAGTAGTTCTGACCTCAGTGTCCTTGTCCCGTGATGTGCACCCAGCCACTGACATAGAATACGATGCCAGCAGCACCCTGCGTTTATGTTTGAAATGTTCAGGGGTTAACTAGTGAGCCAAAGTCACTGGAGACGAACAACGACCGGCTCCAAGCACACGACGAGGTCCCAGGCATGCAATGCAGATATCGAGCCCAAATATTCAAAGTAGGAGCAGGGGGGGGAACAAGCCACTTGAAACTCCTCGCTGTCTCCTCACCTCGAAAGCGCTGCTTGCTGAAGCCACATAATGCACCTCCGCCGAGCGCCGGCGGACGATCTCCATCGCGCGGCCCAGCGCGCCTCCCCAAGCCGGGCGCTCACGTGTGATCCGCCCCCAGCAGTGAATCCAGACGTATTTGCCAGCTCCCATACCCGGCAAAGCACACCGGTGCCGGCGCGGCAGAGGAGCGACACAGTCCCGGCTACCTCGACGGAGGTCTCGCTGCTCCCTGAAGACAATGAAGTGCGGTTCACACAGCGCAGTAGACGTTCAGCGTTCCCCGCCGCGCCCTCACAGCCATCTCCGTCCCCAGTCCGCCGACATTTTTCATGCACTCAGACTCCGGAGGTCGGCCCAAATCGAAGCGACGGGACAGCTGCGCCCAGTAAGTATCGCGGCCGATGTTGACTCTAGGTGCATACAGTTAGTTCCTCCACACCGAGCTTGCGGAAAGGCCCCAGCAGCACAGGATATTGCAAGGATTAGAGTGGCGACCGGCAGAGCCGCACTACAGTGCTGCCATCTTGCCGCGCGCCAAGCCATGCCCCAACCACAAGAGATTGTTATTGCTAATGCAAACACATAGCCTAATACATACACACAAAACAAACTCAAATTGCATCCCACCCTCCTCGCCGCCTGCATTGTGGACTCAAAACTGCCCACCCCCCAACTTTTTACCCCAACCCTTGTAACCGATTGCAGGGAAACGTGGACCTGCCAGGGTGCAGCCCCACCGCTCCCTACCTATATAACAAATTGAATCAGTTACCGCACCTTTGTAGATCAGTTCTGTAGCAGAATTTGTAGTGGTCACGCAGGAGAATGGACCCACAGCAGGTAAGCCGGGGGGGAAAGAAACAGGCTCATACACCCCACCCTCCCCGGTGGGCATCGTGACTACAGAAAGGTCCTGCTAGCCACCCCTGAAATGCTTCAGACATGTCCAATATTATGTGAGGGTTTTTAGTGTGTCGCAGTTTCAGAGTTGTCACCCATGGCGTCCTCCTCAGCTGGTTGTCGTTGCTGTCCCAGATGTCCCCTACTTTCTTGGGCCGTCGAGTGCGGGATCTCTTGTCCTTGATTGTTCACCAGCCATCAATCCAGTTCCACACTTCCTCAGGGGTCTCGAAGAACCATGACTTTCCTTCCCTCACCACTTGGAGCTTGGCGGGAAAGATCCCATTGCATATTTCAATTCTTATTCCTACAAGGCTATTTTGACAGAAGGAAGGCTGCAACCTTTGCACTCGGATGGTGAAGTGTGGGAAAAATGTGATAGTGACATTTTCCAGGGTGAGCAGTGGCGCACTTCAAGCTATCAACCAAATGTGCTTGCTCCACCGAGAAATAGTTGGAGAGACCACGAGGTGACAGATGTTTTAAAATCAAATCTTTAAAACATTAGTTAATTGTCTGGCCTTCTGCCCGCTCAGGTGCCCCAAGAATGCGAACGTTATTTCAGCGTGAACACCCCTCAAAGTCTTGCATTCTGGCCTCTAAGATGTTTGTAGTAGACTGCAGTTCTTTAACCTGAGCCTTGAGCGTCTCTGTAGTTGTTGTGTCCTCTGCAACTTTGAAAGCGGGAATCCAAATTCCGTAGATACGTGTGCATCAGAGTAACTTCGAAGGTGACAGTATCTATTTTACCCTCCAAAGCCGCGCGAACACCCTGCATCACTGCCATAATGTCTTGCAATGTTAGATACCCCTTCACCGCAAGGGGCGACTGTTGCTGCCCCTCTTCCGTCGTGGCCATTGTATCAGTTTTGGGCTGTGCATATTTATCCATCTTAGTATGATGTGGCACTCGAGGCCCTTTACCCCCAAATATCGCTCACCACAGGGGCATCCGTAAGGATGCCCCTGTGGCCTGTCAGGCTCCCGTTTGCCCCTCCTCCTATAGGCGGTAGCCATCTGCTTATCAGGCCCCACTTGTCAGCTCATCAAGGCAGCCAAATATGTGGGGTTCAGAAGATATCCCCCCAGCTGCTGTATGTGTATGGTCCCACAGGCCGGGGGAGGCCGTGCAGTATTTTGAGTGTAAGAAAGAGCCCACACCATTTTCAGGAGCAATGATCCCCTCTGCCTCCTCTCTACTGTCCAAACATGGGGCCGAACAATCCAGGTTTATCAATTTGAGACAAACAGCAGGGTCTGCATTGCCATGTCGCCGTCCAATCCCAGGCGGGCCTCCCATTGCGCGGGGGCTGCCCATGCCAAACAGCAGGCCACACAGGTTCAGGTAAATTCGCAAGGCTCAGTCACACAGGTGGCTCTCATGTCTGGGTCTCACTCACCAGCTCCTCATCGGGATGGCCGGGGCCCGCACTACCCACCCGATTGGCAGGCCACTCTCCACATGCCAGCAGCCACCAGGCCGGCCTCCCCCACACAGTATGCCCCGAGTGGGCTCACGGGCCACCTCCTCCTCTTCTGCTTAGTGTCGGAGTACCGCTTCAGTCATTGCTTGAGATCACGTCTATTGCGACGTCTGCACCCCCCCAGCGGAGTGCAGTGTAACCACTCTGTACTGTCGCCACCTCTTCGCAGCTATGCAGTTCCACCAGGCCGAGACCTCAACATGATGCTTTGGCCAGCCTCATTGGAGTGGTCAAAATCATTTGGGGGAAAGATTCACCGGTCTCACCATGGTGTTGCATATCTCCACCCAATTTATATCAGCTGCGGCAGACGGATGATTGTGCGGATGGGTAGGGATAATTCACGGCGATTGGCCAGAGCCCCATCAAGATGCGGACATCTTAGTTGGTTGCTGGCCACACCCGCCGCCGTCTTAATTTTTGTGACTGCTACATGACCCTTCACCTAGCAAGGGAGAAGGTCCCATTCACTACCAGGATACTGCCATATCTATTTTTCCAGACTTCACCCAATCAATACAAAAGGTCTGTAGGAAGTTCACGAACGTGGAAAAAACTATTGCGCATCAAGCAGATAAAATACAGCATGGTCTACCCGATGCGGTTAAAGATCGTCATAGACGACAAGGTTCATGTCTTCTATAACCTTGCGGATGGCAGTTAATATTGCAAAACGCACTTCAAACATAAAAACGTGTAGAGGGGCATTGAGGTGGTGGCCAAATCTGACCCTGGAGGAGACAGGATTTAGAATACTGTCTGATCTAGACATTTGGCCCCAGCGGTGGGATGGAGGACACAGATTTACTAGACCTCTGGAATAATCCCAAGATGCATACCTCCCACGACCAGTTAAGAGTGCACTCTGTGCACTGCGCTAGACTTCTGGTGACTACACCCCAGTAAGATTGTAGCAATGTATGGGTCCATAGTATAAGTAGTAAGTCTGCTCCTGCCTCACCACATCTTGGGCAGCTGGCGTCTGTTCGGTTAAAGTATTTATTTATTTTGGCTGGGGTCAGATAAACCCTATCTACAATATAGTACTAAATGAGCCGAAACCTAGCGTTCCGTGCGATATGGGTAGGGCTCTTGAAGATTTCTTCCCACTCACGTTCAGAACTGGGACGTCGCAGATCCACATCCCAGTGGGCTCAAAATGACTCCAGCCGCGGTGTTGTGTGTACCCTCAGCGATTCCTCAAACCATCTGACCAGATGGTGACCCATGCCCAGCTTGTGCACGTATTGCACAGTCAGATGTGTAGCCAGCTCCTGTGCGATGTTACCCCATGCCGCTTGTAGCGTGCGAGCCACCGCCGCATGCAACAAGAACTGACCCCGGGGCAGGCCTGAGTCTTCAGCAAGTGTATCGAATGATAAGAGTTGTCCATCGCTGTCTAAATCCCCTATAATTAAGATTCCCGCCATTTCCCACTGGGGCAGCTCCACGCTTGCGACAGCCTGGTGTTTTCTGGGTGTACCTAGAGGGAGAGACGGCGCATATGGGGTCACACGGCGTGTGACTCGCAGACCGCGACGGAAGCAGTAGTAGGCCACCTCCACTAGCAACTGGGCAGGCGGTCTGTCCTTTCTGTTGGGATGGAACAGCGCTACCATCTGAGGATGGGTGAGCCCCAGGGCATGAGTTGCTGAGTCTTCTAGGTGGTGCGCGCCGATCCATCTCGCTACCCACTGAAGCTGCGCCGCCAGGTAGTATTGTTCTGTATTGGGTAGTGAGAGCCACCTGCCGGCCGGTGAAGGGTACATTTTAACTAGGGCCACCCTGCTGCGCGACCCGCCACAATGAACCTCCGCATATCCAGTTCTAGGCTTTTAAACAGCGCTGGTTTAAGATATAGGGGCACATTTAAAAGTGGTACAGAAGTTGCAGGAGGACTACCATCTTTAGTAATGCAATCCACCCCATGACCGTCAGGGGTAAAGTGCCCCAGAATGACATCTGCGCTCTTATCGCAGTAATGGCTCACACTAGGTTACTTTCAAGGAGGTCCGCAGGAGCTCTGTAAATAAGTATCCCGAGGTATCGGGATGCCGATGTTTGCCAGTGTACTGGGTTGCTACTGATGAACAAATGTGGGTCTAAAGTGGACTCCAAGAATGGGTACAGGCATGATTTGTCCCAGTTTACACGAAGCCTTGAAACGTTGGCAAATTTAAGCAGTATTCTTTCAATCGTTGCTTACGATGACCTAACGTCTCTGAGGCATATGAGCAGGTCATCTGCGTATAACAAGATGCCATGCATGCCATCCCCAGGAGGATTCCCCACTCAACCTGTGTTTTGCACAAAGATTCAGCCAGTGGCTCAGAGGCCAGCGCAAACAGTAATGGCGAGAGCAGGCAACCCTGACGAGTTCCTCGCTCCTCGCTCAATTGGAATCCGATCTGATAGGTATGGGCCGGTCTTAACCCTGGCCACCGGTTGGGTGTAGAGAAGCTGGACAAGGCTTAAGAATTCCTCCCCAGATCGTATTTTCGCAGCGCAGCAAACAAGAAACCCCACTCCAAGGTGTCAAATGCCTTTTCCACATCTTAATTGTCCCCCACTTTCCTTCCTCTTTTCCCTCCCCCTCCCTTTTTTTAAGTAAAGAAGAGAGAGAGATAAAGATGGAGGAGAAAAAGAAAAGAAAGAATAAAGAAAAGAACATGGAAGGGGAACAGGTAGGATTAAGAAAGCCCTTTAACACCTTTAGACCTTTAATACCTTTAGTCCATGTTACCCATTCACTGATCTAGCCACTGGTTTCTATAGTTATCTCTCTCTTCCAGCAGTATATCGATGGGTTATGTTTATGTCTATCTCTTCAACCTGCCTTCTTACTGAGCCATAAAGTCATAGCTGCCAAGATCTTTCTACCCTTCTCCCTAGTCCGGGGGCCTTTGCATGCATGTAATGCTCTTTCCTGTATATGAATGCTCAGTAAGGGATGGAGCCATGCCTGGTATGTTGGGGCCTCAGTATCTTTCCATGCCGTAGCTATTAATAGTGATGAAGGCAAAATCCCTATGCGATGTAGACAGACTAATCTGAGTGTCGTGGCCCAGTACCATCAAAGCTGGGGTGATCAATATCACCCGGCCAGCTGTTTGCTGTAGAAACTTCTCTATACTAGTTTTTAAGGGCAACAACCTACTACATGCAAAAAACATGTGTACAATGTCCGCCGAGCTAGTTTGACATCTAGGGCAGGTGTCATTCTCCCTTTTCCCTCATTCAAAAGTTTTGCCGGTGTGTAATATAGATTAAAGAGAGTTTTGTAGTGTTGAGCCTTTAAGTTTGCTGACAAAAAGATCTTCTTCCCTAGTTCGATCGACATATCCAAATCAATCTCCTCGTCCCCCATTTTTTCCGCCCATTTACTCTCTGTTTTTTCCAGATCATCGAGGAGGGTTTCTAATAAAATCATATAGTAGTCCCTGATCCTACAATCCCCCCGGTACATTATGCCCAATATTGTTATTTTCCTCAGGTTGAGAGCCTCTATAGGCAAGCTTTTTAAACGATCCCTAATCTGTATATATTTCAACTGCGTCCTATTCTCTACCCCTTAGTTCTGAGAAAGGAATAAGTTCTCAATTATTAAATAGGCTCAATATCCTTTCTTTTCCTACTTGCTCCCAACCTCTACTCATGGCATCATACATTTCTGTCGGGAGAAGAGAGGAGCGCCATAAGGGCTAGTACCGATTATACTTTGGTATTTTTAGTAATCTGCTGACTTTACCCCAAATCTTCCAGGCAGCCTTTATACACTTGAATCGAGTCTTTTTATAACTGGGCTCCAGCTGCCTTAAAAAGAGACTCATCGCCTCTTCCCCAATTTCCAAATGATAAGTAGTAGGTAAATCAGAGTCCTCAGTTCTTGCCCTGTCTGTCATAATCAGCGTACCCATCTGTTGCAGAGCCGCTGCCCAATAGTAAAACAGCAGGTTTGGAGCAGCCTACCACCCTCTATCTTGAGGGAGTGTGAGTGTCTTCAAGGCCAATCGGTAATTTTGGTAGTGCCATATAAAATTTGAGAACATTGAGTTCATTTTTTGAATAATAGTGTCAGTTCGGGGGATAGAGCGAAATAGATATAACACTCTAGGGAACATTTTCATTTTTAATACGTTTATCCTACCTATAACGGTTAGATGTAGCTTAACGAGACACCTCAGTGCCAAGCCAATTTCATCTAGGATAGGGTCAAGGTTGTTAGGCCATATTGCCTCTATGTTTGAACTAATCTTGACCCCTATATACGTGGCCATTTCGGTTTGACGTTGGTCTTGTATAATACCCTGCCGCGAGGTAATTATTTGCGTCTGCCCTTTATTTAGAAGATATCCTAATCTAATTCCAAATTCCTCCGCCATGCTTTTAATTTCCTTAATTGCTTTCTCTGGCTCTGATGTAATAACAGCAATATAGTCTGCATAGGTCAATTGCGTGCCGAACCCTCTCTCTAATAATATTTCCCAGAGGTATTTCCAAGACACTCTGTCGATGGCTTTCTCAGCGTCCAATAAGATCACAGCCATATCATCGCCCGTTGCCTCTGCTATATCGAGTATTGAGATAACCCATCTCACATGATCTGTGGTACCCCTTCCTGGAATAAAACCATGTTGCCACGGTGAGACTAAGCTGGCTATAACCTTCTTTAGTCGATTAGCCAAAACTTTAGAGTAGATTTTGACATCAGTATTTATCAGAGAAATAGGGCGATAGGAGGTTGGGAGTTCTGTTGGCTTCCCCTTTTTGGCAAAGATTACAATATCTGTCCCTTGCCAGGAGGGAGGAGGAATTCCCCGATACTGCACATCCAGAAAAAGATCAAATATTAACGGAGCTAGTTCGTTTTGGAGCACCTTATATAGCTCCATTGAAATTTTATCTAGGCCTGAGGCCTTCCCCGAAGATAGGGAGCGTAGGGCAGTCACTACCTCCTCTATGGTAAACTCTGCTTCATTCTCCTGTAGTGTAGTCTCACTGACTTTATTAGAGATCGAGAAGCTAGCGCGTGTCCCCCCTGTACATATTGAGTAGAATTGGGTTGGTATAACTTCTTATAAAATTGTTCAAAAACTTCATGACCTCCATCTGCTTTGTTACATATTGTCCTTCCCTGTTCTTGATTTTGATTATATTGTTCTTAACAGATTTCTGCTGAGTACGTAAGGCTAATAGTTGTCCTACTGATTCGCCATATTCATACATCTCCCTCTGATGTATTAAATAAGTCTGAGCTACTCTTACTTGGAAATAGCTGTTAATTTCTGCCTTAGCTATGGCTAGTTTAGTCATGATCTCCCTAGATTACCCTTCCCATCCCCCACACTAATCAGTTTCATATGCTCTGCCTCCAGTTGTGTCAACCGTGCGATTAAGGAATCAACCTCTTCCCTCTTCCTTTTGCGTCGCTGGCCAACGTAGCTTAATACTTCTCTCCTCAGCCCTGCTTTGAAGGAGTCCCATACTATAGTACATGAGGCGCTGTATCTGTTCATATCAAAGAACTCCCTTGTCCATTTTTTTTATCTAGGCAAGGAATTCTTCATCTAATACTATTTTTTTATCAAATGTCCAGCTATGTTGTTTCCTCTCTATTCCTTGCCCTATTACCTCCAACAATAGTGGGTTGTGATCTGAGAAGAGCTAGGGTAGTTTTGTTATCCGTACCTCAACAAGCATGTTAATAGGGGTCAAGAAGTATTCTAATCGTACGTATTTTTGATGGGGGTGTGAGTAACAAATATACCCAAGGTCATTAATGTTCTTATATGCCCAAATATCAGACAAACCATGGCTATCTTTAAAGGTAGATAATGCCCATATACCCGGGGTTTCCTCCCATTATATTTTAGCCCATCATCCTGAGATATTCCAAGGTGTATATTTAAGTCCCCACATATCATTAAATGGGGTTGACCAAGAAGTCAGCTCCACTTCCAGATCCTCCCAAATTTTAGAATCATCTTGGTTGGAACCATTTACAGTCACTATCGTCAGCCCAGTACTTAGTTTAACTATTGCCATTGTGCGTTTAACAATGCCAGCTTGTTGCCTGATATATATACCAACTCCTCTTTTCATTGTAGTCTGGGTAGAGCATACTGTCATTTCATAGCCCATTATCTGGAGAGCATCCCTGTTACACCATGGGATATGTGTCTCTTGGAGACAAATTATATCTGGGCTAATAAATCTCACATACTTGAGCTCATTTCTTTTTATCATTCAATTCCCCCACATTCGCTGAACATATCCTCAATTTAGCCATAACCATTGTTAAATATGAGGACTTTCCATCTGAACCATGTAGCTCTTAAATTTTTGCCTGTATCTTCTACTTTAATATTTATTTTCTGGCTTTTTAATCCCTGTGCACCAAACCTACCCCCCAAACCCCCCTTCCACCCCCACCCTTCCTCACCCCTCCCCGTACTCCCCTTGGCCTCCCCCTCCCTTTCCCCCTCCCCCTGAAAGCTTCCAGACCCTTGGTCCGTTGAGTGATGAAGCTGCTCAACACCGTGATCAGTGGGCATCCCTTAGATCCTTAAAAATGAATCCAGTTTTTTAGAGCCAAAGAAATGAGCAGAAAAGCCTCACCGCAATGAGTGACATATCCAAAATTACATTAAAATGTAAGAAATTGATAGCAGTTGATATCTGCCCACTCCTACGTTCTACGTTTCTACTTTGGATCACATCTCAGCCTGCAGGATAGCTCAGCCATTTTACATCTTTCATTTTTCATTTAGGGAACCCGTCTTGCCCTGTGCCCTTCCATTAAGTTCACCTAAAACTTCTTTTGCTTTTATCTCAGAAGTAAAAAAATTGATTCTATCACCAGCTACCACTTTTAGTTTAGCTGGGTTCATCAAGTAGGCTTCAGCTCCTTCTACCTGGAACGGACTAATCATCATCATAGTCTTTATTCGAAAATTCAAATTTCATAAAAGACACAAGTATCACATAAATACAAGTACAATAAAAGCACCCTAATGGATGCAAGAAACCATAAAATACATCATATAATAAATATTAAAATATGAATATAAAAAAGGATTAAACAGTAATTCAGATGACTAGATGGTGGGATAACATATATAAATACAAAAAGATAAAACAGCAAGAGTACTCCCTGGCCCTACCGTACAAGGCTCACTTGAGAACTAGCAGTGTGAGCGTACCGATTTATTCCTTAAATTCCATGCCCAGCCCAAATATTTGGCAAGACCAATAGAAATAATCGGAAGGGTATTAGTGCGTAAGATCCTTAGGGCCGCAAGACTACTCCTTGTGCCCAAAAGCCTACACAATGGGGACAACCAGATACGCCTAGGGTCAATATAGACGGGGCAGACAAACAAAAAATGGCCAATTGATTCAGACTGCATGCCACATGCGGGGCATGGATCATTACCAGCACTCGACCACCTACTTGTAAGGGACCTGAGTGGCAAGGAACCTACTCGTAGCTGAAAATATAATTTCCTGTCACTTGGTTTAGTAATCAAGTCCCAATAGGTTTCTAGGGCTGGAGTAACCTTTATCTCTAAGAACCAGTTAGTCATCCAAGAACGGTTGACTTGGCTCCAGGTCTTATAATCAATATGTTCCCAATATAACATTTTCAAAGAGCTCTTTGAGGGGAATATCGTTTTCATTGGATCATTCCACAACCCCACCAAGCCCAGGTCTACGAGGGCCGCACGTATCTTCCTCAGCCAACCAACCTTATGAAAAGTATCAGACTTGATGACATCCAAGAGCCCCCTGGCATAAAACGAGAGCTCCGGAGTAGTCCACAACCTAATCATATGCCGCAGCCTCCAACGCCTCTCAACGGTTACGTGACTAAAGTCGGCCAAAAAACCTAATGTCCTCCACCTTGCGTTTACTTTCTGGTCTGGATTGCTTGTAGATACTCTGTCTGAGGAGATAGTTCCCAAAGTAGACAAGTACAGCTCTGGGCTTTACATCTGCTCTGACTGGCTGCCTCAGAGTTAGTGGGACCCGGTGCGTGCTCTGGATTTCTTGAGACCAATTCCATCCTACCAGATCGGGGAATGCCTTGCTTAATAACTTGACCATATATAATCGCACATCCATGCTTTCCCTGTTCTCAGGGATACCCAGGAAACAGCAGGTTGTTCTGGCGTTGGCGGTTTTCTTGATCCTCCAACTTCCATTGGATAGCAACTAACCTAGCCTCCTGTGCTTCAGTCTGATTCTGATTTGCTGCAATATCCATGTCAAGGGCTCCAGTTTTCGTCTCCAGCTCAGTCAGGTGATCAGAAATATCATTGCATACCTTGACCACTTTCCGCACTGATGCCTGCACCTTACGAATAGATGTCTGTGAGCGCCTGCTATCCTGCCTTGTTTCCTCCTGATGCGCCGTGATGGATTGCAAAATAACATCCAATGTCGTGCTAGGGCTATCTTTAACCTCCAGTGCCTTGCCCCCAACATCCCCGACCAGTTGGGTGGGTGGTGAATAATCCTAGTTTAGGTCCTTTCCTTTCCTATGCTAACCTAAGAGCCCGAGTCTCCTGTTAGCTCTACGCATTATTGCGGCAGAGTCTCTCACTCTCGCTCCCACTCATGCTTAATCGGGATAGAGAGTCCACCACTGACCAGGTGTCATCTGATAGTCAATAAAAACAATCTGTGGTCTCCACGTCCGTGTTTTTCGCCTTCCGCCTGCTTTGATTATTATGTTTTAACTTCTGACGTTGATTTTACCCCGAGATATGGTTTTCAGTTCCTATATCTCTGTTCTGTTGTTGATTCTCAGAGGGGTCTTCCACCTGGTCCTTTAATATTCCTCCTTCCTCCACAATTGTAGCATCTTTTTTTGAACCCTTCATCAGGGTATTTGTGATATGTGTGTCGCTATGGGTATCAGCATTTGAGTTTACATTTTTTCTTTCTTTTGCCCCCCCTCATCTGACTTCCCTCCATTCTCTATATTGAGTTCCTCTGCACACCCTCCTCAGCTGTCCAGGACCTGCCTGCAGTCGGCCATACCCAAGTTAGGAGCTTGAGAAGATATTGGAACATCGTCAATTACCTGTAGGCTGGTTGCTGATACTGTCTTTGGGGTCATTCCTTCCTGTCTCTCCACTTCGGTCTGCTCCTCGATTCCAGCTTACCAGTTCCAATCGTGGCTGCAGCCCGGATCTCCCGAACAGCACCTTGATAGTTGAGCCGGGTGGACGTTGCTGGGGCATTGGCCCAACCCTTCCCCTTTCTCCCATCATCCTTCTGGGTCCCAGTTTGACATTTGCGTCCGGCGTTTACCTCCGTAACTGAGCGGGTGGATATCGGTGCTGTAGGAGAGTAGGATCTGCTTCACATGTTTACCCCCACTTTTTCCTGGTGTTTCACTGTTTTTCGACTTTAGTCTGGCTGGGACCCTGCTATTCAGGGCCCCAGCCTAGCTGCTTTCTCTCTAAAATGATTCCATGTACTTTAGGTACATTACAGATTGGATCTGAGGTGCCCTTATAAGTCCCTAGTATATGGTCTATGATCAGCCCTATCCTATTTAACTGCATAAACGAAAGCCTTGTCCCGGGTAAACTACCCTCCTTTAGCTCCCTTGCCTTTTTTTTTTATTGTTTCTGTGTTAATTGTCTGCAGTGACATTTTCGTTCTACTCATGGCCATATCTGTTAGTCTATTTTGCTTATTTAAGAAGTGTTTTTGTTAAATTTGCAATGTCTGTATACTTTTTTTGATCCAGCTGAATCTACTGTACCGACTGGAATCTTAATGCTCATGTAAAGCGCTCTGCTACCCCCGGGTCTTGAAGTGCTATATAAAACTTTTCAAATAAATAAATATGATATACTATGTACACAGGGCATAGGTACCCCAGAGGCCTACCAGGGGTTGAACCATGTATTATGCCACCCCTGGAAAACCACCCAAAATGACACCACAGGTCTGCTGCTGCAGCCTGAGTAAGGTGGTGCATGCACCCCTTACTGAGATATAGGTTCACTATATCTCACCATATACTGCACATACAAAACTATCAGTCACCCCTATGGCAGGCCTTATCAATCCTGAAGGCAAGGTGCTTGGTTATCTCTTCTCCGGGGTTGTCTGTAGTGCAGCCTGACTATATACTCTTAAGTGCATTATAACCCAACGGTAAATACTGACTTTGGACTGGCAGCACGGAAACATGTTGCGTTTGGTGTGGAATCTGTAACTGGTGTGGGAGTATGATCCCACCCTTCTAGAGGGAGAGACATGACAGCACTGGTATACCCGGTAGAAACTTAATAGAGCCCTGGCATCACAAAATGGATGCTGCAGCCACAGACATGGCCTCCTGCTGCTGACCAAAACTCTGGCAGGGGAGGCCTGGACAATAGGTTTCCTGTCACAGGGAGGTGTAACCACCTCCCAGACAGGCTTATGTGTATTGGGGCTGGGTGGGAACACTCTCTGAGTGCTTTGAAGTCCTGCACTGGGGGCACATTTGGTATCCCTGTGCATAGTCCAGCTCAAACCGGTTCAAGGGCTTCCAGCCCCTGCTCTGACGCGAAACTGGACAAAGGAAATGGGTGTAGCCACCCCTATTTCCAAACCCTCCCATAGGTGGGTCCCCCTACCTTAGTATAAGTATGGGACCTCAGTCCTTAGGACTTTAGATTACCCTGGACGAAACTCTGAAGCCGAATCCTGCACCTTCGATGCTCTGCTCAAGACTGTAGGACTGAAGAATTCTCTCTTGGGGTCAAGGAGTGACTCCCCTGCTTGGCAGGCACCAATGAAGCAATTTGCCAGTCTGCATCATCGAAGCTCCCGCCAGACTCCAAAGTATTTGCAGCCCAGGAAGAGGATTTCCAGACATCTCAGAGGCCGACCCGAGTACCCAGCAAAGCTGAGACCCGCAGCCCTCGTGAGTAGCGTGGAACCGGAACCCCTGGCCACTGTGCACTTTTGCAAGTGCATTGACTTCTCGACGTCTCCTGAAGTCGTGCTTGGGCTGACTTGTAGTCCCCACCTCGAGCACTTAATCCACCGAAGATTGTCGGCCTGGTCATTCCGAGTGACCCGTGGGCCGCCATTTTGTGTTTTGTCTTGAGGTCCCTTCGCGATCCCTGGTCCGTTAACTGGTGGGTCCCTGAGGGGGTAACTTTGTATTTCCTTGGACTTTCCTGGTTGTTCCAGACGTGCCCCGACTCCCTACCAAGTGGTGAGTCCCACAGACCTTGCTGGTCTGCGCCGAAGCATCTTTCTCGTTTCTGCGTGGGTTACTGTTGTCAAGGCTTGTTGTGTCCAATCGGGGCACCGATGTGCAGCACTCGACATCCTTCGTGGGACAGTTCGAATCCAGCTCCTGGTTGTCCTCGACGCCTCCTGGTCCTCGTGGCTGAAGAGTCAAGCTTCACCTCTTTAACCTGAAATCACCCGACATCGGTGGGCATCTGCTCATGGCCTTCCTGGTCACTGGCTAGTGACCCAGACTCTGTCCCCTCTGCTTTCAGGTTCTTCTCATCTTTGATCCAGGCTTGGATCTCTTCGGACACTTCACATCTTCACGGCAGCAGCACTTCTTCACCAGCTCCCATTGAAATCGACGACGCAACCCGACACCAAAAGGCACCTATACACCCGGCTTCCCTGGGTGAGGTAACACGAGTACTCCAGTGCTCCCGTGCTCCCGTGGGTGCTAGCCCTAGAACTTCCTAAGTCGAAAGGGTTTGGTCCTGACTCATTTCTAAGTGTCCCTAATCTTTAAAAATCTAACCACGACTTTCCCCATAGAAGCTAACGGGAGCTCGTGGCTGTGTTCACACACTGCACACGGCCCCCGTGGGTCCCCTGTGTCACTACCTTGGGTGGTTCCTTGGTTCCTTGGGGTCCCAGTGATTCTACAGGCTCTCGGCCTTGTGTCTAGTTAAGTTGTGGGTCTTATACCACTATTTTAGTATATGGTTTGGCTCGCCCCTAGGGCCTGACGTGTATTTGTGCTATTTTACTGTGATTATTGAAGTGTAACTTGTGTGTTTTGACCTCTAGTCTCATAAAGAGACTAGGAGGGTGTGTTTAGTAATAAATACATATATTTTATATATATACGTGGTGTTGATATCTCTCATTTAGTGACTCAAGAGATTATAGACTGGTAAAACAAGCTGCTTTACATTCCTTCAAGACTTAGCCTGAAGGCTGCTCTCCATAGCTTTCACTAGGATAGCTTTCAATAAAGGTTGTCTTTAACCTATAACCAATAAGGGGTTGTTTGGACTGATACAGGGTGTCCACTATAACTAGTGGACAACATATATCAGGCCAACTTCTCACAGGTGCCAAGTTCTGAATCGGACTGCCCACATTCGTCTTCCCGCGGGCTACTGGGCGTCCTTTTGGCTTCATCGTGGCAGAGAGGTTTATCTTCGAGCTGCTGCAGCAGAGTATTCAAAATCGCCAACAGCATACTTTAGTAATGCTTGGGGGAAAGAGGGGGGGCTTCGGGGGAGTCTATTGATCACGGCGTTCTGAGCTGCGTACAGTCACCTCGTCTCAGCCGACCGCCATCTTGCTTCCTCTCAAAAAGAGGGGTCTTCCAATGCCAGGGGCTGCAGCCTCCAGAGGTGGATAGCGAGTCCCTCAGTATCTCCCTGGAACTGTAATACATGGGGGTTGTGGTCATAATGCGTTTTACCCAAATAATCTGCATTGATACACTGCGGTAGTACCTGCTGGTTTGCAATAAAACGATAGATGTGGACATTTAGTACATGTGGGTGGGAGTAATAAGAATACAGGCGCGACAGGGGGTTTAGGGCTCTCCACACATCCACTAGACCCAAGCGGCGCAACCACTCACTCAGCCCTCGCGCATTGGATACTGCAGTTGTTTGTGACAGTGGAGGGAAGGACCTATCTATGGTAGTGTTGAGGACTGCAGTAAAGTCCCCGCTTAGTAGCAAGGGATCATCACACCAGTGTGACAGTAGGTCGGATAACGCATGCCAGAACTTGGTTTGATTCGTGTTTGGGGCATATATGGAGCCTATTCACCATACGTTTCCCATTCAGTCGCCCCTTGGATATGACATATCTGCCAAAGGTATCTATTTCAGTCACTTCTGACGTGAATACTGTCCCCGGTGTAATCCAAATTAGGCCCCCTTAGCAAAAGATAAGTAACCTGTGGCCAGAATCAGTCCTTTCCACTTCTGCTGGAGCTTATGGATCTCTGGCTGTGCTGTGTGAGTCTCCTGTAGGAGCGCTACGTGGGCTTTGTGGCGGTTAAGATCTGCATAGATATTATACCTGCAGGCTGCCGTGTGTAACCTTGGACATTCCAGGTGAATACGTTTGTGAATGGCATGTGTCAAAAGGAGAGTGTAGCTCTGTGTGTGCCCCACCCAATATGCCCAGGGTTGGATGGCTGTAAGTTTTGTAGTCAATGTGCGCGAGGTGCAACCATGATTGTACGAGGACGTCGGCGCGTAGCACTGGTGACAGAAGGAGCTGTGCTGGATCAAACTGGGGTAGAGCAGAGGGACAAAAGGTATCTGTCCAAACATGTAACAATGCCATGTGGCAACTGACGGCTACCTATGCCGACTCGGTCATGTCGGGGGGGAGAAAAAACAGATCGAGTGAATCATAGTTCACGAGAAGCCCCCTTACACTGTGGGCAGACGTTACCAATGTGTTTGCGCATGGTGTGTTTAATTTGTGTGGGGTACCATGCGCTCGCCAGTTCGTGCATGCGTAGGGAACCCAGCCCCAACCCAGCATGCCCGAGTCTCTGGGAAGTCATGTTTAGTGTATGTCTAACCTTGAAGAATGGGCGTTTAAATTAAGTGCAGATACATACATGCTGGATCACTAGTAGTGACATACCACTACATTAAATCGTCTGCAGTCTGTGGAATCACCACGGGAAGTGTCTGCAAGTCCTCGCTATTTGGCCACATTGCCAATGAGCTACCTCCACTCAGCGAATGTTCCGACGAGGCATCAGTGTCTCTGCTAGGCCGTCTGCTTCTCATGCTCTCCACCACTCTCAGGACGCCCTGCCTTTCCTGCAACACTTGTTCTGGATTAGGAGCAGCCCTCGATTGTCTTGGCGAACCCTCCGTCTGTGGCTTGTATCTCCTTCGGTGACTTCTACACCTCTCATGCTCTGTTCTCCAGCGTTACCTCTCTGGCCTGGTGAGGTATGGTGACCTGAGGTTTCGAGCCAGTCCCATGCATCTGCTGCTTCGTTGAGGAAATGAGTGGCCCCATCTGCAATGACTCGTAATCGGGCTGAAAATATGAGGGAGTATTTTCTGCCCAGATCCCGCATTCGCCTCTTGACTGGGAGAAACGTGCTGTGCTGCTTCTGTACCCCTGCTGCATAGTCCGGGAAGAAAAGGACCTGTGAGTTGTCTACTTTAATGGACTCCATTTTCCTGGTTTTGTGGAGTATCGTGTCCCTGCCTTTAAAGTTCAGAAGGCAAAATAGGAAAGGGTGGGGTCTTGCGACCGGTGGTGGTAGGCCCGACGGCACTGTATGAGCTTGTTCTACTGCAAAGTAGGAAGAAAGTGAATCTGTAGGCAGCAGGGACTTCATCCAGGATTCAACATATGAGGGCGTGTCTCTTCCTTCTGCACCTTCCGGCATCCCCACCACTCGCACATTGTTCCTGCGGGAACGGCCCTTGGCGTCATCCACTCTGTGCTCCAAGGATCGCAGCCGCGCTGTGAGTTCTCTGACATCAATGGTCAGTACTTTGGCGATCGGGACGACCTTCACAATGTCCGCTGCCAGCTCCCCAACCCTCGCAGCCAGTTTCTTGCGATCCGCATGGAGGAGAGTAAAATCCAATATGACTTTGTCTATGCGGCTCTTGAGTGACGCTCTGGTCTGTGCTAGGGTATCGCCAATGCCGGCCACCGCCTGGAGAACTAAATCTATTCTGGTTTCCAACATGAATGGATTGGGGGTGGATTCCATGGCAGGCTGGTCTGGCTGTGCGGGGTCTGGGGCCGGCTCTGTGTTTGTGGCACCTGTGGTCATCCAGTTCCTACCCATTGTGTGGCGTGGGTTGTGCGCTTTTGTTTAGCAACTGCGCAGCTGCTTGCACCTTGTTGTCTTTCCCGGGATCTACGGGGGGCTCCCCACACACAGCCCGCCAATCAGTTCTGCGGGGGCTAGTTGGTGTCGGTCACCTGAGGCTGGGTTTTTTAATGGGTTGGGTCGCTTCTTCTCACTTGTTTTAGTTGTCATTGTGTCTCCTTACAGCTGTTCAATGGTGACGCTGTAAGGTGCTGGCACAAGTCGCCACCTTGGCCTGAGGGGTCCACTCTCAATGCAACAAGGCAGTTTCGGCTATGTCTCGTAGGAGGCTTGGTTCACGCCAACTTGCTGTTCACCCTGTCATGACGGCAAATGCTGTGCGTCTTGTGAAAGGTTGTTGCCTGGCCAAGTCTGGTAGGGTCTGCTATCACCACTGGTTTCAGGCCTCGCCCCAGCTACAGTTGCAGCACAGCACAGATGCAGCCATGTGCCATGTTCCCTCCATGTTTGCGGCAGAGTGTTATTTGTGGTAGCAGTCCCCCTGTGCAGTTCGCCGCGAGCAGGTTGGTCTCAGTAATCGCTTCTGTGTGGGCCAGGTCAGCACATCATTTAGGCCGTGTGTGAGTTCCTCCTGGTCATGGAGCAACAATCGGGCCTAGGGTTCATGATACGGCCCAGCTCAATTCTGCTTCCAGGCGGGGCCGCGTTATATTCGCACAGCCCGTGTTTAGCTGTTTGAATCGAGCACAGCTCCTGGTAGGCCGACTCCACCTCAGTCTTTCGGCGGGACATGCATCTGATCGAGAGGAGCCTCCCCTGCGCAGCACCATGAAGCCTGGCCTCAGCAACTCACTAAGGTCAACAGCGCTGGTATGTCTTATTCCCAGTGAGTCACCAGAAACGTGCAGCGCTTAAGGGGGAAGCGCGGTCCTCTCTTCTGGAGATCACATTCTTCAGCCGGATCTGGACCGCTGATCAATACCCAGTGCACGTTCTCTTCTGTGCTGAGACACGGGGGGTCGGGACCCTAGTTGATCCGGTGCCTCGCCACCTCAGGTCCTCACCGCACGTCTCCAGCAGCGCCAGGTTTACAGGGACCCAGGCAAATCAGATTGATGCGGCCACTGCCACCAGCAACCCAGCGTGGCCTCGGTTCCAAGGGGCGGCTCCAGTCGGTCGTCCCCGTGCCTGAACGCAGCCTCGGCTCTTCTCTGCTCCGGCACCCCAGTACAGGCAGCCATTATTCGTCAAACGACGCGCCACACGCCTCTATACTCCTACCGGTGTCGGGTACTCTGCGGCATCGTCAGGGCGACTCAATGGCGTCCACAAGTGCAAGAAAACTGCAGGATTATCGGGCCACAGTGCGGAACTGCTTTAAAATGCATCCACCATCATGGCTGGTTGGTTACGCCCCCCTGGACTGGAAGGACTGATTAGTGAATTTTACACAGTGTACTTAACCCCTTTGTCCTCCCGCCTGCTTGATGTCTATGCTGAAGCCGTAAAGACAGGGATCCTACCTTCTTTGCTCCGTGAAGCAGTGATTATGCTGTCACGCAAACCAGGAAAAGACCCCACATTTTGTGCCTCTTTTAAGCTGCCATCTCTAATCAATCTTGATATCAAGATACTGACGAAAGTGATTGTCACCAGACTCTCTTTACTAATGGAATATCTGATCTCTTCCACTCAGTCTGGATTTGTGCCCCACAGATATACATCCATCAAACTCCGCACTATATTCACAGTGCTCAACCAGATAGCCCCATGTGTGCAGGCGGCAGCAGTCCTCCTTGAAGCAGAGAAGGCTTTTGATTCATTAGCTTGGCCTTTTCCCTTTAAAGTTTTGGCTAAGGTGGGAATGACTGCAGGCTTCATTGCACTCATCAAACTACTATATACAGACCGAGTTGCGAGCATCTTGATTAACGTCTCGCAGACAGACCTCAAACAAATTCATAAGGGAACCGGGCACCAGACAGGGGTGCCCACTCCAACCACTGTTATTTGTGCTCGCAATAGACCCCTTGCATGTGTCCTGCAAGATCACCATTAACATAGAGGTCTGGCATTCCACGTACGATGCCTTCTACTATCCATGTACGCTAATGATATTTTGCTGCTTGTTAGAGACCGAGCGATCAATCTCTCAGCCATTATTCACGACATAATACGATTCAAATGCTATTCCGGCGTGGCCATCAATTGGACAAAGTCAGATATCTTCCCACTGACTGCAAACTGCCGAATTCCTTATCCGCTGGGTCAGTGATTCAGTTAAATACCTCAATAAAGGCAAAGACACAGTTCTGCTGAAAAATTATGGCCCGGTGATGTATCATCTCGTAGTACAGGTGGAGGGCTAGATTAAACTACCCCAGGGTAGCAATTATTAAGATGGTTGTCCTCCCTATTTTTTATACCTCTTTAGAAATATCCCCATTCAACTCACCAAGACCTACTTAAACACACTTCGCAGTGCCCTGATCAGACTAATCTGGGCTGGAAAACAACCCTGCATCAGTTGGAACATTTTAACACAGCCATATGACAAAGGAGGATGAGAAGTGCTCGACTTGGAGTCTTTCCTACGTAGTGGCACAATGCCCCTATGTACGACACTGGTACTGATGCTCGACTACCTTACTTAAACCCTGAGCGCGACCCAGTGGGCGATACTCCACTTAAGGCCCTACTCTCAACTGGTCATCCTAAAAGTCCATGTGGAATAAAAACAACTGCAACAACCTGTGGGGCCTGGTAAGGACTTAGCAGCAGGCTAGGCTATTCCCCTTTGTATTCACTGGCAATTCTCCTCCGACACAACCTGCTGTTACCACCGTGACAAATTAGTTCAACATTCTCTTACACAGTGTAGGACTGATGAACTAGGAGATATTTACCCCCAGCATAAGTTTGTGACACATGGCAACATCCCTCACCCAATAGATCGCTTCTTGTACTTGAGAAAGCAGCACGTGGCCCAGGTCCACCTGCATTGGTTTTCTACAGACTTTCACCCTTCGACCTCAATCATACGCTTGGCAGACACCGCTAAATGGGTATCTCAATTGTATAAGGTATGCTCTACCTCACACACTGATTTCCAGGACAACTCTTGGACCACATGGAACAGGGACACTGGAACGCAAATCACTGTGCCCCATTGGACGTACTGTTCAATGCAAATAAAGATCAGACCAATGAATCAAACAAACATTTATTTCAAATTTGTACACTAACTTTACTCTATGCCCACTTGACGATGAAAAATATACCCCTCCTGATCGCATAGGTCCACACAATGCTTTCAAAAGCAGGTTGATTTCACACACCTAGCATGGGCATGCCTTAACAAAGTCCTTCTGGAGGGAGGTGACAGACATACTTGCAGATATGATTGCTTTACAGTTTGATCTCACACCTATCATAGCCCTTTTGGGCTTCGTAAAATCCTTTCTAAAAGGTTTGCATAGATACACAGCAATTGCTTTGCTTTTGACAAAAAGAAGAGTCACAATGTTCTGGGGGAATGTATGTGTTCCTCGCAAACAGGCTTAAGGATCTAGTACAATGTAATACCCACAGTGACATTTATACAAGCCTACAACCCCGACTGCTATACCTAAGGATGTCTGGGAAATTTTGAAAGCTTACCTGTCCAGTCTACAGACTCGGATGCAAAGTCAGAGACGTAGGTAGAGGATGCTATTACCCCCCAGAACCCCCTTATTGGCTACAGAGTGGAGTACTACCAGCACTCAAGGATACACTTTACAAGTCATTTTTAGGTCCTGCCTAGCGAACGCAGCGCACGCGCTGCTTCGCCTTGTTAGGTCTCGCCTAGCGAACGCAGCGCATGCGCTGCATCTCCTTGGCGAGACTATTGGGTTTTTTTTGTTTTTTTTTTAATTTTGGAAAACCTTTATTAAGAAATTGTACGGTACATCAGTGTGATAAAAAAAAGCACGTATCATATAGTACATCATTACACATGCAGATGACACCTTCCCGTACCAGAATGAACATGACTCTAATTTCCCCCCCCCCCAATAACTTCGATGCAGGTCCAGCAATCTCATTGTACAATCCGATATTTGTCAGTACAGTATATCAGCATATGATGCAGTCCACCGTTTACAGCAGAATATACGAGGTCAAGGCAATACAAATTACTCAGTTATCACAGATATAATAGAGCCCCAAGCTTAGCGCCCCAAGTCCATCCCCAGCGAACATTACTAGGAGGCTGTAACGCGCTTAAACCTTGGTCCCAGTATCTCCACACTGGTCCTTAACAGAGCTACCTCTCAGGCGGCCCCTCCTGTGAGGCCGGGGAACTGGATTCAGAATCAGCCTCGCAGCCTGTCTCCAAACCGACCCCACCCTCTGCTTCCTCGCTCCTCGCCGCCTGCGCAATCAGATAGGAGGTTAGTGGGCCCCAAATGTCTTTCGGGCGTGACTTAGTGGGTAATAGTTCTGCATAGTCGTGCATATGTTCTTGCCAAGTGGCCATCGAGTGAATCCAGTCTTTAAACTTAGGAGCACGGTCTCTCCCCCATCGACATGCCACTTGCCGTTTCACTAATAGCAGCCCCATCGCTAGAAATTTGTTATATATTGTATTAACGTTTTGAATCAGTCCCAGAAGGGCTAGGAGTGGGCATGGCTTCATCTGGACACCTATCATGTCCGAGATCCCATCGAACGTCTGCGCCCAGAATTCTGCCACCGGGGGGCAATTCCACACCAGGTGAAGGTAGTCCGCCCCCTCCCGCCCACAGCGCGCGCATACATCATTATCCCTGAGTCGGAATCTGTAAAGTTTAGCCGGAGTATAGTATAACCGGTGCAAAAACTTAAAATGAATAAGTCGTTGCCTGCTGTTACTAGTAATGGCCTCTGTCTGTGTACAGCTAAGTTCTCACTGGTCATCTGTCAATGGGGCATCCAAAGCCATATCCCACTCACGTCTGGCCCGAACAGAGTAGGTTGGCAGTGCTTTCTGTGTGTGCTTATATAGGAGGGATATAGCATGACGGGGGGGCTCTGCCTGTAAGAAGGCGTGTAGAGGAGCTAGTGTAGTTGGCTCTGCAGGAAAATCAGGGGTCACCACCTTAATACTTTGTCGGAGTCGGGTATACAGAAATGTGTCCATAATCGTGGGCATGTGTGTTCCAAAGAACTGTTCCTTGGAGCGGAACTGCCCCGCTATAAAAAGGTCCCCCCAGGTGGAATACTTGAGGCCATCTAGCATCTTGCGACAAATTCCCTCACACCTAACTCGTAACAAGGGATTGCGCAACAGGGACATTTTGGGGGAGTATAACACAGGGCTCCCCAACTTGTGGGCTATCCGATGCCAGGCCAGTATAGTACAGTCCACAGTGGATGAATCACGAGCGCGCTCCCTCACTGCCAGATGAGGCATAAAAGGCGGCGGGTGGAATCAGTAGATAGCAAAATGGGCCTGTGCACAATAATAATAAAATTCAAAATCTGGGACCTCAAACCCCCCCTGGTGATATGGCAGCATAAGCGTGGTTAGGTTAAAGCGTGCCTGCTTCCCGCCCCATATGAGCATCGTAAGTTGAGATCTGAGTGTACTAAAGAAGAAACTCCCTGGGTGATATGGTATATTTACAAACAGATATAAAATCTTCGGCAGTAACACCATCTTAATTAATGAGATCCTACTCGCCATGGAAAGGGGAAGGCGCAGCCACTTGGTGACTTTATCAGTTATCTGAACTATGGCCGAAGCATAATTGCTTCTCATTAGCACTTCTTTCTCTCAAGTAACACGGATGCCCAGGTATTTCAATTCGTCAGATTCCCATATTAGGGGGTAGTCCAGCTGGTATGGCGGGGTGTTATCTGTTAGAGGAAAACCGCAGATTTTGACCAATTTATTTGTACTCCGGATATAGCACCGAATTTAGTTATCTCCCGTAATATGGGGTTCAGATTGACTTGAGGTTTCTTAACATATAATGTCATGTCATCTGCATATGACGAAATAAGCAGCTGTCTAGTGGGGTAAATCAGTGCTTTATCGTTATGGTGTTGTTGGAGCTTCGCTGCTAAGGGTTCAATGGCAAAAGCAAACAAAATAGGAGATAAGGGGCACCCCTGGCGCGTTCCCCTGGAGATAGCAAAGGGGGAAGATTTGGCACCATTTAAGAGCACTGATGCCACCGGCTTGCTATAGAGCAGTTGTATCCAGTGGATGAAGGTAAAGGGCATTCCCATGCGTTACAAAAAACCGAGCAAGTAGTTACACTCCAGAGAGTCAAACGCCTTGGTGGCGTTGAGGAATTCCGCCACCGCAGAGCAGTTAGGGTCGATATCTTGTAGAACTGCGGCAAGGGTTCTGAGATTATGCGATGTGGCACGGTTAGTGATGAACCCCGCCTGGTCAGGAAGTACCAGCCACTGCATCAGCAGACCAAGCCTGGTAGCCAAGACTTTAGCAAGTATTTTAGTGTCACAGTTTAATAGAGATAGGGGTCTACACGAATCACAATAAAGAGGGGACTTCCAGGGCTTCAATAACGAGGTGATTAATAGTTCCATAGTTCCAGGCAAGCGACCCTCCTCCAATGACACATAAAACTACTCTTTCAGAATGGGAGCAAGCATCGAAGCATTAAAATTCTATGGGCAGACCATCTGACCCCGGGGCCCGCCCAGACTTCATCTGCATGATAGTGATGGAGCAGGTAGTACAACATTTTGTATACCCCCCTATTCTGCATGTTTATACTAATTAGAATAATCTATTAATTATAATAGTATTAATGTGTCTGCATGAAGTTTAATCAACATTACTAATGTACGAAAAACACGTGGGATTTGCATTTGTGCATGGCTAAATAATTTGTCATTAACATATGTATGCATACTTACATTAGGAAAATAGAATATCGCATGATATATGTTGCTTTTGTGACGTTTCGGTAATGTCGCACCAGATGACATCAATGGGTGAATATGAACGCTTTAAATGTCGCTATATGCTAGATAATTACAAGCACATAGGGGAATTAGTGAGGGTTTAGCATTTTAATCAATATTTCTATGTATTAATTACTCTTTTGTGTTTGTTTCGCTTAAGTTGTCCTTTGGGCTTAAAACTTAGATGGCCGCTGACTTGACGCGACGTGATGGCCACCATTCCACGAGGTTTCGGGCGAAGTGCGCCTGCGCTAACAACATGTACCAGTGGCCTTGACATGACCCAAGACTCGTTGTACCCAAGCAAGGTCACGGTGGGATGCCTGCCAAGCATTTCAACAATGGACAGACACAAGGAACCGGATGGATCATGTATAATGACATAACCCCCTGAACTGTGTGAAACCTCACCGGACGATCCCGACCAACCAATGGGATAAGCCCAAAGTTTGTAAATTGTAACACATCGACCTTACTTTTATTATATAAATAACGGTAGAATAGAGAAGGATGCTTGCTGATTGCGACTGATGCTGATACTGATGCCGATGCATACTTTTCTTTTGCTGACGGAGACGACGGTGACGCTACGTGACTGCTGGGTTCCTGAATCTTTGACAGACTGAATGCTGCCCAATTTCTTTATGAACTGAGGACTTCCTTAAATTTATGGGCACTGATTGATGCTTGCACGTCTCTGGTCCTTGACCCAATCTTTGGGACTGTAGCGTGCTGCATGAATAACTTCCGAATTCCGACTGATTGACGACTAAATTTGATGACTTAGAGGGCGACCGATAGCCAGATTAGGTAAATATGGTGATCTGTGATTTGCTTAAAAAATAATACATTTACAAGATGGAACTAAATTCTTGCATTAATTAGATAAACAAAATATTGATTAACAGGCAAATGGGTTTTGGTTGTTTATTGAGAAAAGATAGATCAGGATCTTGAGTGTGTTTTAGCAGGACTAAATCACTTTACCAATCCAACTGATCCATTGATCACATGGGAGGAGTATCTTAATTTCTAGGTTTGCGATGTATAGAGGATATTAATGTATAGATGTGTAAATAATTTTCTCTCTATAGGTTATAAGGTATTCCTTTCATGTCAGCGCTTGGAACATTCATCTCTCCTGTAAGTGCAGACCAGTGAGAAGTGAAGTGTGAATGTTGGTGTTATGGGCCCCACCAATGATTGAATGAGTGAATGTGTTATCGTGATGTCTGGTCTGTGATGAAGGGAGGATATTTGGTACAGGTTTTGTCTTGATTCTCGTTACCTAGGTTTCCGCGCTGCAACAGTTTTTCTGGTAGCAGAGTTAGGGTTTTTATTGTTTTGGTTTGGTGATAATTGCTTGTACACTGCTTATTGATTATTGATTATTGATTGGTATCGGTTTATGTATTAACACTATATGTGAGTCGCGTCAGGTTCTTGTTTGCACGACTTCTGGGATGTAGGAAGTCAGGAGTTTGTAACAGTTCCGTAGTAGAGCATTGGTAAGCGCTGTAGGTACACAGGGAAAATCATGTGACGATTGGAGTTGCATTACGCATTGTCTGGGTTCAATTTGGGAACATCGTCGTGTGTTGCCATTAGGGACATTTTCTGTATGGAAGAAGTGTATGGTAGCGAAGGTCACCTGTGAAATTTTGGTCTTAGGTACCAGGAGTCCAGAAAAGGAGCTCTGATAACGCTTATCACTGGAAAGGTAATAGGTGTTCCCTAAGCTTGTTAGAAGGATAAAGTAGAGGGAAGTGCTACTTTATTAACGTGTGTCATAATTCTGTAGTAGGACAGACTGTTCGCTGTTCTCGGGAAAGTCAGAATTCTGTGTGAATGAACTACATTTTTCAGTATGAAAGTGCGTGAATGAAATAGCATTCAGGTTAATTGTGAAACTCTGGTTTTATTTCTCAGGAGCATTGGGTCTCCAACTAGGTGTCTTAATTCTGGAGAAATGGTTAGCTAATGCTTGTTAGAAGGGTGAAGTAGAGGGATGCGCTACTTTATCAACGGAAGTAACGATTCCGTAGTAGGGCAGAGGTAAGCGCTGCTCTCGGGAAAGACGGAATTCTTGTGAAAAAGGTCTTTTAACTATTCTTTGGTTAGCGAAGCGGACAATGGAGGCGTTTTTGTGTCGTTACTAACAGATTTGTTAATTTGAAGAACGTAAAAAGCTTACAGAGAGCATTTTGTAAAGGAGGGGTCAACAGGAGCAGGAGCTGCGACAGCGAGAAAAAGCTGACGTCAGAAAAGCCGCGCTGGGATTGGCTAGTCAGTAAGAAGTGTATTCAGTGCCCCTGAATGATGTATTAGTGCATGCCGCGCTAGGAGTGGAGAATTACAGGGTGATGTAGACGCTGCTGATTGGTGTGTAAGTGTGAGACGCGCTGGGATTAGAGAATTGAAGAGGTGACGTAGACGCTCCGGATTGGTGCGTTAGTGTGAGTCGCGCTACGATTGGTTAGAACAACAGAACAGTTGTAAGGAAAAGACTAGTGATTCACAGAAAACAAAAATGATGTATTACGATCCACCCGAGAAGGAGAAAAAGTCCTGGTTTGGGAAAATCAATAAGTGGTTTAAAAAGGACAAACCGATTGTGACTAGGGAAGGACAGTTACTTCCCCCACCGAAAACCCCTGCATCCTTTATGGTTGCGAAATATAGATATCACACTTGTATTTGGTTAGACAATTGGGTAAAATACACCAACAACGACAGAGTTTTAGCATTTCCAGAGCATGGTTCGTTTAATTTAGCGGTTTTGAGAAATTTGAGAGAGAAAATGATGAATCTAGAATCAAGACCTAGACTGACACAGTTTGAAGCATTGACAGAATGGGAAGATGAGATGCACGACAGAGAAAGACAAAGGAGTGGCGGAAGGTATAAGTACATGTTTGGGAGATACGGGCATGACACTCATGATGAGAGAATGAGAAGGTGGCGGAATGCAAGTATGACTGAAGGACTGTTTCCTGTGAGAACTGCTGAAGAAATTGGAGGTAGAAAATGTACGGAAAAGAGATATAATATAGAAGCAGGAGGGTATGGAGTGCATGAATCGGAGGATGATGTTCTTGATGACATGTTTTATAAAAATCCACCTCCGTATCAACCAGAATCTGAAATGTTGACACCAAGTGCCCCAATGAGAGAAACTTTGCGAATCATTAAGACTGAACCAGTATCCCAAGAATTAGAGAAAAGTAATTCCACTAGAGAGATAGAGAGAAAATCAGATAATAAAGTAAATGGTGAACATTCGGCAGAATTAGCAAAAACAACTTTGGAATTAACTGAAAAGATAAGAGAATTGACCAAAAATTTAGAAGCTGTAACTGTTCCAGTGACTATAGGCCCTGTGATGCCTATTTTTGATAAACAGAAAGATAGTGAACATTGTTTAACAGTCCCTTATAATAGTAATAAACAGTCTGAAAAGTTAAAGCAGAACTTAAATGAAAATCCATGGAGACAAACAATGAGTATAATCGAGCCAAACGTTTCGAATAACCCATTTATAGGTCCAAATATAGCAGAAAGCCATACAATGACAATGGAATCAATATTAGAGACTCAAAAAGATTCAGAACGAAGTAATGTAGAGAAACCAGTCGGCCCATCTTCAGAAGAATTGAGCGAATGGTTGAGAAGTTTGCAGAAAAAAGACAAAGAATCCCAATCAATAGATGTGGCAAAATTACGAATGGTACGAGAAGAGTTAATAGTAGGAACTATCCCCCCAGAGAAATTAAACACTTATCAGGATGAGGAATTACTGTTTTTGTGCAAAAGCCTAACATGGAGAGCAAAAAATCTGCATGAAAGATTAGAAGAAGCAGCAAATGAAATGGGTATAGATATTGAAAAGGTGAAGGCGTTACAAAAACCATATCGAATAGATGTTACTGAAAAAGATATTGAAAATTTGAATACCACAGGACGAATAAGTCAGATTAAGGAAATAATTGTCTTGCTGAGAAAATGGGGAGATGTGGATAAATGGAGAAGCAGGTGGTACCGAAAACGAGATGATGCCTCAGATAAAACCTTTGCAGCGTTCCCTGTTAGAGAAAAAGAAAAAGCAGTAACAGAATGCCTCATGAGAGAAATTCCAGGAGGAGGATATGTACATGTCCCATGGATAAGACAAGATATTTTGTCATTTACAAATGATTCCCCTCAACTACGCGAAAAAGCCTGTCGAGTGGTATAGGCAAGTGGACAGATTTGTGAAATTATCTAAAGTATTATGGATTGATCTAAACAGTTTATTTGACATAATAATACCAGCAGATTTATGGACAGAGTGCAAACTGATGATTAATTGGCCTACACAGGAATACCCTAGGGATCCAAAGACAGGAGCCCCTGACCCCGAGGTAATGAAGAAATACGAACAGGTTATTGCCTTTCTGAAAAATAAAGTACCTCCCAAAGAAACTGATTGGGTGAAAATTGACAGAACTCATCAGGAAAGTAAGGAGTCGGTACATGCATCTTACGAGAGGATCATTTTGGCCTTTAAACAGTTCAGTGGTGATGAAAATTTGAGTGAAAAGCATTTGAGTCATTTTGTGTACAGATTTGTATATGGCCTACGTCCAGAAATTAGTGAAATGATTAAGCAACATACTGTAGATTGGCAAAACAAGAAAATAGATGAAGTATTGAGACATACGAAATACTTCAGTGATGAGATTGAAGCAAAACAGCGTAAATTAAAAAGAGAAAGCTATGTGGGCACAAGTAAAAGTGGCAGAGAGACAGGAAGCTCAATTAGCGGAGGGGAACAGCCATTACAACGCGGTTTTTACCACGCGCAGCTTTTACATCGCATGCGTTACAACGCATGCGATGTTACAACGCAATGCCATTACAACGCAAGTCTTTACATCGACTTGCGCTAGATGGCGTGCTAACATTACAAATAGTGTAGTTTACTATCCCAACACCTTCCCTACTGTTACGTGGACTGGAGTTGGAATAGTAAATTACACTTTTCTAATGTTAGCACGCCATCTAGTGCAAGTCGATGTAAAGACTTGCGTTGTAATGGCATAGCGTTGTAACATCGCATGCGTTGTAACGCATGCGATGTAACTGCATGCGTTGTAGTGACACGCGTTGTAATGTCATACATCCGTTAGCGGAACAAGCGAATAATACAGGACCCAGACAAAAATTAATTCCTGGGAAAGGTAAGGGAAATTTTAATATAGAAGACGCTAAAAATAAATTCCCATGTCATAATTGCGGTAGAGTAGGGCATTGGAAATCCAAGTGTAAATTTCCACCAAGTACTAATAATGAAAATGCATCATTGAATCCACAGGTGCAGAATGAGGTGAGTGGTCAACCGCAGCGACAGCAGCAGGTTGTTACCCAACAGAATCAGGTGCCAACCGCCTTTTCCACATAGCAAAAACTCACAGAAATACAGTGATGAGACAGGATTCTACAACGAAGAACAGGTAACTAAGCTGCCACGCGCTAGCGCTGTTTCGCAGTATTGGCTACAACGCGATGAGAGTGATTCAGAAGAAGGTTATTGACGGTGCCGAAGGGAGGGAGAAGAGTGCATACTTGGCGCAACTCAAGAAGTAGACCAGACAGGCCCATTTGTAGATGGAAAAATAAATAATTAAAGTTTTACTTTCTTAGTCGATACTGGTGCTACTCGATCAACTGTTAGGTCAGCTGATGTTAAGAATCTTCCTCTCTCGGATGAAACAATCCAAGTAGTTGGTGTATCCAACAGACAGATAAAAACTTATCTTACAGAACCAGTAAAAGTTAGCATAGGGAGGTTTTCTGAAATGCACTGCTTTGTTGTGTGCGATACAACTCCTGTGAATTTGTTAGGTAGGGATTTGCTGTGCAAGATGAATTGCACCATTTTCTGTACCCCTGATGGTATAGCATTTGAGACCCCTGATGAAGATGTGCTGTATAAGATGATTATGGCAAATAGGGAAACTGAGGTTACTGAAACCTATGCTGTATTAAACCCTGATGAATTACCTAAAGAATTGAAACAGACTGTAAAGGCAGAAGTCTGGGATTTCACAGGAGAAGATGTGGGACTAATGAGAAATGTGGAACCAGTAAAAATAACAGTGAAAAGGAAGGAATAAGTTATCCAAATGTCCCTCAATATTAATTGACACTTGAAATAATTGAAGGAGTTACTCCAATAATTGAGAAAATTATAAAACAAGGCATTTTGAGAGAAATAATGAGTAGTCCATGGCGATTCTCCGATTATGGGACTGAAAAAGCCTAATGGGAAGTTCAGGATAGTGCAAGTTTTGAGAAAGATAAACAAAATCGTTGTATCGTGTTGTCCCATTGTACCAAATCCATCTGTGATTTTGTATCAGATTCCCCATGATGCAGAATGTTATACTGTGATTGATTTATGCCATGCTTTCTTTTCCATCCCATTGCACCATGACAGCCAGCAGATTTTGGCGTTTCGTTTCGACGAGCATATTTTGGCTTGGTGCCGAATTCCACAGGGGTATACAGAAAGCCCCTCAATATTTAATCAGATATTGAAGAAATCCTTAGAAAGTCTGGAGATGCCCAAAAATTTAGTGTTAATACGGTATATCGACGACCTTCTTGTGGCGTCGAAAACTCGTGAAGCTTGTGTAATGGATACTATAGCTTTGCTGAATCATCTGGCTGATGGGGGACTTAAAGTGTCACCATCAAAATTGCAATTTTGCAAAAAAAGAAGTACATTTGGGCCATAATATTGAAAAAGGAATGAGAAAGATAACAATAGACAGAATCAGGATCATAAAAGGAATGAGAGCTCCCATGACGCAAAGAGAGGTGAGAATGTTTCTTGGAATGGTTGGATACTGTCACCAGTGGATAAGCAATTTCTCAGATTGCAAAGCCCTTGGTACGCTTGACAAGAAGTGATGTGAGAGATCCCATTGATTTGAACAAAGAGGAATTGGCAGCATTTAAACGATTGAGAGATGTTTTGTGTGAAGCGCCAATATTAGTAATGCCTGACTATGAGAAGGAGTTTGAGTTGTATTGCAGTGAGAGGAATGAATGTGCACTTTCTGTGTTAATACAGAAGCATGGAAAACTGAGGAGACCAATTGCATATTTTTCATCAATGCTAGACCCAGTAGCTGTAGCCTTACCTGGGTGCTTGAAAGCAGTGGCTGCTACCTGTCGGAGTTTGGAAAAGAGCGAAGGAATTGTGATGGGATATCCTGTGAAAGTGTTTGTACCTCATGATGTGGCAATCCTTTTAACAAGGAGTCGCACTCAGTATGTGACACATAGTCGGCTGACTAAGTATGAGAAAGTCATATTAGGTGCAACGAATATGAGCCTTGAAAGATGGTTGAATGTGAATCCTTCAACGTTGCTGCCTGATGCTGAGAATGTGGAAGTCAGAGATGAAGCAGATCATGATTGTCTGGATGTACTTGATTTCTGTACCAAACCACGTCCGGATATAAAAGATGAAGCATTGCCAGAAAGTGATTTTGTGATGTTTGTAGATGGTTCTTGCCTGAGAACAGATGATGGAATGTTGAGTGCAGCATATGCAGTCTGCACAGTTGCAGCAGTAATGGAAGCATCTTACCTGAAAGGAGTAAAATCAGCCCAAGTGGCCGAACTTGTTGCTTTGACTAGAGCATGTAAGATCGGAAAGAGTGTGAGAGTGACTGTTATAACTGACAGTCAGTATGGTTTTGGTGTGGTGCATGACTTTGGCCAAATATGGCTACAGAGAGGATTGTTAACATCAAGTGGGACTCCCATTAAGAATGCTGAAGTGGTTGAGAAGTTGCTTGAGGCAATACAGCTGCCTAAGCAATTGGCTGTTGTGAAATGTACTGCACATAGCCAGTCTGGCGATTACATCGCCATCGGCAACAAGTACGCCAATGATATGGCTCAATACTGTGCACGAAACCAGAATTCCATTAACAGAGCGAAGGAGAAAGAAGTGAATTCTTGCACCTTAATGTTTACTTACATTATGGGTACCTGGGAGGAAGTAAGGCAATTGCAGGAAGAAACAGGAGATGAGGAAATGAGGCAGTGGGTAAAAGCATGAAGTGCACCAAGGGAAAAGGATCATGTGTGGGTTTATCGGGATGGAAGACCAGTTATGCCTGATAGCATGATGTCTGCCATGGCACGGATGTATCATGGTCAGGGACACATAGGGAGAGATGCTATGATCAGGTCATTTAGGCAGACCTGGTACAATGCAAAATTTAGACTTGTAGCAGAAAGTCTTTGTCAGAGATGCCTTATATGTCAGCAGTACACCCCTGGAAGGAAGACAGTGGTGAGTCAAGGAACAATAGGTCGAGAAGGAGGGCCTTTTACCAGAATGTAAGTAGATTTCATTGAAATGCCTCCATGTAACAGGTTGAGGTATGTTTTAGTTATGGTCTATTTGTTTTCAAGATGGGTAGAAGCATACCCAACAAGAAGAAATGATGGAATCACAGTGGCATAATTGCTTTTGAGGGAATTTATTCCCAGATTCGGGTTCCCAGTGACAATTGAATCAGACCGAGGAAGACATTTTCATAATGAGATCATAAAATTAATTTGTGAAGCATTGAATGTACGACAAAAACTACATTGTGCCTATCGCCCAGAGGCTTCTGGTGTGGTGGAACAAATGAATGGTACTATCAAAAACAGGAAAGGGAAAATGTGTTTAGCCACGGGTATGAAATGGCCTGATGTCTTGCCTCTAGTACTCATGACTATAAGATCAATTCCAGACAGAACTACAGGGTTGAGCCCCTATGAAATAATCATGGGTAGAGCAATGCGTCATGTGTTCATGCCAGTCAACAAGCTGTTGCCTATAACTGATGACATGGTATTGGATTTCTGTAAAAGCCTGGCTGACGCAGTTTATTCTGTGTTTCATCAGGTTGGAGCGGATGCCACCACCCTTGAAAAGAAGCAAGCTCATGATCTGAGCCCAGGGGCCTGGGTAAGAATCAAAGTACACAGAAGAAGAAACTGTCTGGTTCCAAGGTGGGGAAACCCCCACTGCAAGTGATTTTGACTACAACAACAGCTGTGAAGTGTGCTGAAATCAAGAGCTGGATTAACGCAAGTCACACATTGAGAATTCCAAATCCAGTGGATAGCACAGAAAAATAATATTTTGATGAATCAGAATCTAGTGCTGAATCAGATGATGAAGAGACAAGAACAAAAGAAAACCCTGAAAGGGGGGAATCAGAGTCAGATCTAACTTTTGTCCCAAGAAGCATATCCCTGAGGAGAAGGTTACAGATTTCTGATACCAGCTCAAACTCAGAGACTGAACAAGGAACTCTAAGTTCGAGAAAAGAAAAGGACAGTGAAAAGACAATTAAAGAAATTGCTGAGAGAGAAGTTCCAGATAAAAAATTAAGAGAAATTCCACCTGAAATAACAAATTTAGATGGACAGGTGCCATATACAGAGAGAGCGGGAAAGATTTCTGCGGAAGACCCCCGAGGAGGTGTAGGGAACTGCAACACCCAGTTAGAGGAAGGGACAAGTAGTCAGCAGGAAGATTGCGTGCAGGAGACTCGAGGAGGGACAGAAGTAGGGAAAACGAAAGAAGTGGTGGAGAGAAAAGCTGTTGAAAGTAAAAAGTACGTTGAAACAGAGTCAGAGGAAAGCAAAGACGAAGTACCAGAAGGTCGAGTCTTAAGAAAAAGAGCTTGGAGAACTGAAAAGAATGATAAAGGAAGTAAACTGAAAAGAGCAGCAAAAGACGAAGTTTGGCCAAATAAAATAAAGAGACTGAGATATCGACTGACACGAGTAAATTCACCAAGAGCTGAACAGGTGAATGAAGTGACAAGTCAAGAGAAATCAAAAGACGAAGAAATAATTGTAATTGGAGAAAGCAAAAGAACAACGAAACCTAACCAGAAGTATAAGTCACCGGAATGGACGTATGTGGCCCTGCCTGAAATAAAAGAAGAGGCGGATAGCCAAGGAAACCCAGAGGTGACTGTACCAGAAGTGGTTGAGGAAGACGAGGAATCGGATATCCTGAGAGTTATCTTGTCCGATATTGGAGAAGAAGCGGATGTTCAGGAAATTCTGTATTCAGATCACGAAGGAAAAGTGAAGGACGATGTAATGCCAAACTGAATGAACAAAAGAAAGCTGCTAATGGAAAGACAATAAAATACGGGGAAAAGACAAAAATTGGTAGAACCAAGTAGGTGCTTAGAGCCTTGGGTTAGATAAACTAGTTGTGAAGTAGAAGAGGCTAAGGCAAAAGACACTGTTCATTTTTACAAGAAATGGCAAACACAGATAGTAGAAAAAGTAGATGTAAATGTTTGAAACGATGGTGTAAAATGTGTTGTTGTTGTACAGGATTACTAATGCTTCTGTGGAGTATACTAGCTCTGATGATCTCATTTAAGGTTACTATAGACACAATAGAAGGACATAGTGAAAACAACACTAATATAGAAAAGATTCAGAAGGTAGTTCCAACTAGAATAGATAGAAACTATTTGCATAAAGACAGGTCTCTAACTGATTTTTCTAACAATGTATTTTCGAAATTATCGTATGAATATGTAAAGACAATGGACGTAAGGGACTGCTACGTTTGTATGCAGTTACCTGCATCTGTATCGGAGGGAGTGACTTATCACCACCTTCCAGTAACTTATGGAATAACATGTAGTGTAATAGCTAGTTTGTTGTACCAAACAAGGAAGTTAGAATATTATTTTTCAGATCTAGATAACATATTTTCACATACAAAACCTGCAAAGGTATTAGGTGAATTTTTCTTAGAGACTGAAGAACTAACATTAGAGTATATATTTAGAAATAATTTGACTTGCAGTTTAAAGAAAGAAGAAAATACATTTTTGGATATGGTTGAAGAAAGGAGATTGAAAATGCAAAGGAAAGCACCTGAGGGAAAAGTGGAAAAGAAAGTCTGGGATGTTGAAATGGAAAAACACTTGAAAGGAGAAGCTAGTCCAACTATGGCTTTAGATTGGCCTCAGAAAGGGAAATTGTGTATTAGAAGGAATCAAACTGCATATGACAATTACTTTGTAGGTAATAGTGAGTGCCATGATACATACAGAATCATGGGTGGATGGGGATTTAAAGGAGGAAATGATCCAGTTTTTCCTGGGTTATATTTTATCTGTGGGGGCAAGGCGTATTATCGTTTGCCAGACCATTGGTATGGCACATGTTATGTAGGCCTGGTGTTCCCAAAGATTTTTCACATGGGAAGAGGAGAAGATGGTGTACATAAGTTGGGTAGTTATTTAGCACGTAGAAAGACAGAATCTTGGTCAGAAATTGTAGGTGATATATTTGTCGCTTGTCAACAAGCACCGCTGGAGGATTTTTATTGGTGAATACTGAAATGGTTGCCATGCGTGCCATGGTAATGCAAAATCGACTTGCCCTTGATATATTATTGGCAAAAGAGGGTGGAGTCTGTGGAATGCTGAAAGTTCAACATTATTGTACATACATTCCAGACGAAAGTAAAGATTTGAAAATTTATATTAAAAATATAACTGATCTGCATGATGAAATTGCACCACTGGAGGTTGAAAGTGTTTGGGAAAAGATCGGAAAGAAAATATCTAATATTAAAAATTTCTTAGTAAATCCAGGTAGTACCTTTTTAGGTAAAATCTTATTTCCATTAACATGTGTGATTTTCTTAGTATTAATAATAAGATTAGGTTGCCTCTGTCATAAAAAGAAGAAAACTCAGAAAAAGTTAAAAATAGAAAATTTAAGAAGGAAAGATAAGAAACAAGAGAGAGAATTTGAAGAAATAGAATTAGAGGAAGTTAAGGAAAATATATACAAGACAGCTAGAAGAGAAGAGTTTGGGGAGACTGAGATGTAAATAAAAGCAAGAACTCACTTCGACTCCATGAAAAGTAATACAAAATTTTAATGGTGTGGTGATAAAATCACCAAAGGGGGGATTGATGGAGCGGGTAGTACAAAATTTTGTATACCCTCCCTATTCTGCATGTTTATACTAATTAGAATAATCTATTAATTATAATATTATTAGTGTGCCTGCATGAAGTTTAATCAACGTGGGATTTGCATTTGTGCATGGCTAAATAATTTGTCATTAACATATGTACGCATACTAACATTAGGAAAATAGAATATCGCATGATATATGTTGCTTTTGTGATGTTTCCATAATGTCGCACAAGAAGACATCAATGGGTGAATATGAACGCTTTAAATGTCGCTATATGCTAGATAATTACAAGCACATAGGGGAATTAGTGAGGGTTTAGCATTTTATTCATTATTTCTATGTATTTATTACTCTTTTGTGTTTGTTTCGCTTAAGTTGTCCTTTGGGCCTAAAACTAAGATGGCCGCTGACTTGACGCGACGTGATGGCCACCATTCCACGAGGTTTCGGGCGAAGTGCACCTGCGCTAACAACATGTACCTGTGGCCTCAACATGACCCAAGACTCGTTGTGCCCAAGCAAGGTCACGGTGGGATGCCTGCCAAGCATTTCAACAATGGACAGACACAAGGAACCGGATGGATCATGTATAATGACAAAACCCCCTGAACTGTGTGAACCACACCGGACGATCCCGACCAACCAATGGGATAAGCCCAAATTTTGTAAAATGTAACACATCGACCTTACTTTTATTATAAAAATAACGGTAAAATAGAGAGGGATGCATGTTGATTGCGACTGATGCTGATACTGATGCCGATGCATACTTTCCTTTTGCTGACGAAGACGACGGTGACGCTACGTGACTGCTGCGTTCCTAAATCTTTGACAGACTGAATGCTGCCCAATTTCTTGATGAACTGAGGACTTCCTAAAATGTATGGGCACTGATCGATGCTTGCACGTCTCTGGTCCTTGACCCAATCTTTGGGACTTTAGCGTGCTGCATGAAGAACTTTCGAATTCTGACTGATTGACGACTAAATTTGATGACTTAGAGGACGACCGATAGCCAGATTAGGTAAATATGGTGTTCTGTGATTTGCTTAAAGAATAATACATTTACGAGATGGAACTAAATTAATTAGATAAACAAAATATTGATTAACAGGCAAATGTGTTTTGGTCGTTTATTGAGGGAAGATAGATCAGGATCTTGAGTGTGTTTTACCAGGACTAAATCACTTTACCAATCCAACTAAACGATCCATTGATCACGTGGGAGGAGTATCTTAATTTCTAGGTTTGCGATGTAGAGAGGATATTAATGTATAGATGTGTAAATAATTTTCTCTCTATAGGTTATAAGGTATTCCTTTCATGTCAGCGCTTGGAACATTCATTTCTCCTGTAAGTGCAGACCAGTGAGAAGTGAAGTGTAAATGCTAGTGTTATGGGCCCCACCAATGATTGAATGAGTGAATGTGTTATCGTGATGTCTGGTCTGTGATGAAGGGAGGATATTTGGTACGTGTTTTGTCTTGATTCTTGTTACCTAGGTTTCCGCGCTGCAACAATAGCATCTCTGATTTCGTCTAATTCCAATTCGAAGTTTAAATATTTCCGCTGGTTATCCCCCAACCAGGCCAGAGCTGTATCCTCAAAATATACAGACAAGTTAAGGGGGGTGCCTCTTTGGGAAGAGTACAGAGTTCTATAAAAGTCTAGAAAGTGGACAGTTGATCAGGAAGATTCCTGTGTATGTTACCCTGCGCATCTTGAATCTCCTTTATATAGTTGGAGAACTTAGGGGGCCTGATCGCAGCTGCCAGTGCCTTCCCCGGCCTATCACCCTCCCCATATTTCCTCGCCATATGTGGTTTCCCCCGAAATTTGCATTCCCTGTCAGCAATCTCACCGTAATCGGTCAGCTTGCTACGTATGGTGGCTCTAAGTGCATGACCGTCAGTGCTAGTGCTAACGTCCTATTCTAATTTTTTAAGCTCTCCTTCCAATTTGGAGAGGTCATTGCGCAATGTTTTAAGGATGCCTCCACCTTTGGAAATACACCATCCTCGAACCGTAACTTTGAACGCCTCCCAGACTGTGGTTATGCTGGGAACGGATTTGACATTGCGCTAAAAAAAAATCACGGATATCGTGTTCCAGCTCCGCTTTAAACACCGTGTCCTGCAAGTGTGAGGGGTTGAGACGCCAACTACTGAACGGGGAGTACTGCAAGGGGGTGTGGATTTCCGCAACAACTGGGGAGTGGTCCGAATACGTTCGGGCTAGATGGGTTGCACCACGCAGCCAGTGCGCCATTCCAACCGAAATAAACATGTAATCTAGTCTGGCCCAAGATGAATGGACCGCAGAGTAGTGTGTGCACTCCTGCAGCATAGGATGTATATGCCTCCAAGAGTCATGTAAGCGATTATCGGCTACAATATCTCTCAGTGTTCTATGGGTGATTGTTGAGTGTGCCAAGGTGACTCGGGATCTATCCAGTCATGGTCGTAGCGCCGTATTAAAGTCCCCCCCCATATGACATAGGTAGTGCCAATCTCCTGGATTCTGCTCCATAACCAAAGAAGAGCCTGAGTGTCATCGGTATTGGGGCCGAAATAATTAGCAAACGTCACATCATATGATTGGAGCCTCCCCCAGGTGAGGCAAAACGTACCCGCCAACATCAGTGTCTGTCCCACTAGGCACAAACTGTACCCCCCTTTTGATTAAGATAGCAACTCCCCGGGAATAACTGGAGTAGGATGCAAAGCAGCGGTGCGAGGCCCATCTCGAGGCAACCAGGGGCACAGCGCCAGGGCTTAGGTGCGTTTCCTGTAACATAGCAACTGTGATATGATGCCTGTCCAAATACTCAAGTATCTGCCTTTTCTTCCTGGGGTTATTCAGGCCCCGCACATTCCATGAAGCAATCTTAAACCCACTGATATCACGTGTGGTTTCTGCCATTGTAACTCCTATAAGAAGCTGTACTTAACCCTGCATCGGAAACCACTAGTGGTTGTACAAACTTGGAAACTGTAAACGTACACCTCCCTCCCGCCCCCCACACCGGCTTCCCCAACGTGCCGGGCACATTAACCCTCCCCCCCCAAAAACCATCAGTATATCTCAATTACTGCTCCTCTTTAACATAGAATTAGGGGTATGCCCTTGTGTGGCAGCGCCAGGGGCTCACGACCCGCCCTCTCCCTCCTTACTCTCACCCACCCACCATTCCGCTTTGAAGCAGGCAGTTTTCACGGGACAGAGGGAAGTTACAGAGAAGGAAATTTTACAAAAAGCATAAGAAATAATAATACATCACCAGCTTCGAACTGTTCATCAATAGCAAAGGATCAAGAAGAGTCACAGGAGAACCAATGTCTATTACATGTCTTAGTCGGGGTCCGACAAAGGAGAGTGTGATCTGGAGCGCCCTCGTGCCTCTGACCTCCTGGGTGTCGCCCGTCGATTTCGCTTAAGGTATTCTTCAGCCTGCTGCGGGGTCTGGAAGTAGTGCTGTTTACCCTGATGCGTTACGCTCAACTTCCCCGGATAAACCATAGCATAAGGGATGTCTTGCGAATGAAGCTTTTTCTAGATAGCTGAAAATTTACGTCTAGCATCTTGTACTAATTGCGTGAAGTTCGGGAAGAACGCCAGCATGGTGTTTTCATATTGAACCTGTTTCTTTTCACGAGCCAGGCGCAGAACTGCATCCCTGTCGCGATAGTTCAAAAAGCGGGCTATCACCGGTCTTGGCGGCGCCCCCGGGGGTGGACGGGCCGCCAGGGATCTGTGCGCTCTTTCCACCGTGAGATGCGCTGAAAAGGAATCCCTGCCAATTAAATCCACAACCAACATTTCAATGAAGTCCTCCATGCGACCCACATTGGTGGATTCCGCCAGGCCAAGGATGCAGACATTATTTCTTCGGGAATGAGCCTCCAAGTCTTCGTTTTTATCGGCGATAATCTTGAGCAGCTTGTCCATCTGCGATAGTTTCCCCCTGCTTGTGGCATCGTGTCAATCTTAGCACCTATAGACGTGAGACTTTGCTTCATGCCCAGCAGAAGGGCCTTACAGTCGTCCTCAGGCGCGTCAGTGGCATCCGAGTCCGGATGCTCCAGCGAGTTCGATCTGGGTGCCTTGCGCATTTCAAATCAGAGTTTAGTTTGCTTGGTGTCTGTGCGCCCCATCTCGCAGCGCGTTAAACAAAGCAGAGGCTCAAAGCAGGAGCTCCAGGGACGTCACCAGCGCCAGTGACCACAGCTAGTCAGGAATGGCGACAACCACTTGCAGAATAAGGCGACCAGTGCCAGTAAGTTCGTGCCCAAAAGCAATACTCACAGTGGCGAAATAAGCAATATCTGGCCAATCTGCGTCTCAGGCGGCTTCGCCAGCGGTGGTGCAGTGCCTACCAGGTATGCAGGTGAGGGAGCGCAACCGGACACCTGCAATACACTGATGAATTGGGGGCCCCAATCGACAAAGGCTCTCCAGGGAAGCCCAGATTACCACGGGGGTCCCAGAGGGGTAGTAAATGTCAAGTCTCCCCGCCACATCCAGCGGAGAACAATCGCCCGCCACCAGTCAGGCCGAGCTCACTGAAGACGTACCGCGACCAACCACCACAAAATGGCCACCGGGATCAGTAATTGCAGCAAAACTAGTGTAAAGGACAGATCCTGTGCGCAGCAGGGGCCACAGTTCAAGCGCACAACAGGCAACTGGATGGGGGTCCCGCCCGGCAATCAACAGTCTCATTCCGGCCCCAAGGGGCTGTGTCTCTACTTCGGGCTATGACCTGGTTGCAGGACAAAATGGTGGCCGCCCCTTTCAGCATGTGTGACAAGACATTAATACCGGCACCGAGCTCAGTCCAGAGAAGTCAGGTAAGTGCAGGGAGCAAGTGAATGCACAACGGCAAGCTCCTCCTGGCCCCCACGAGTGCCAGCCCTCCGCCACCTCCTGCGGTAAATTCGCACTGCGAGCCTCCCGCTCCGTAGCGCTGCGTGTCTCCGAGCAGTGGCGCCAGTACCAGCAGCTCCGCCCGCGGCTCCAGATAGTAACTTACAGCGCCAGTGTCTTCACGCGCTCCGGAGCAAGCATCCACCTCAGGGAATCGGTAACTCGGGAGAGAAAGACAATGGATGTCAATCATCGATGCACGCTCCCTGGAGTTGTGACTCTCCCGCCTCCGCGGCCTCGGGCTTTCCCAGCAAAAGCGCCCGCACTCAGGCTCCAGTCCGGGGCATGCAGTCCGCTGAAAAGTATATCGGCAGCGTTCTAAGCTTCACACCAGACTGGGCACACAAGATTGGTATCTCCAGAATCAGCAGCAATTCGGGCGTCGCGCGGTGATGCCAAATATTCACATAGACATTGCAGGATGAGGATAAAGTATGTTTCCCTGCTCGGCAAGGCTGGAGCCTCACAGGTGTGCGGCCATCTTGGTCGTGCGCCACCTAGCGCCCTCACTTTGGCGAGACTATTGTTGTCGACTTGGGTTCGGAAGGGAGACAAACCATGTGCGCGCACGGGCAGGCCATGTGCACACGCATGGCGTCTCCTCTTGATAACCTAATACCAAGACACGCCACAGACAAAAACTCAAGGCTACTCACAACCAGAGTTCAAAACTAAATGCAACTCGACACCGCTATCTTCTTTGTTACTTAAACTGCTTTCTTATGCGTTGAACAGGAGGGAGAGCTCGGAAGGAAGCGCTTTTTGACTTTTCAATTGCAGTTTTATATAGCGCGAACTCGACTCAAAGGTATTGGGGCGCTTTACATGTTTTTTCTTCTTTTCTGTGTCTTAATGGCTTTGCTGTAGAAAAGAGGCCGCTGCTAAATTGAACTAAGCCCAGTGTCCTGCTGCACTCGCGGCCCTGCACAAGTGCGCATGCAGGAAGGCGCGGCCGCTGCCTTTGTGCGCTCAATCACTTCTTTGGATACCAAGTGTTCATCGTAACCGCAGGTGGGAAATGTAACAGAGGGGGGAAAATGACACCGCCAAATTGGCATTATTAGACTCCCTTCTTGTAATGATGCCAGCGGATAAGTACCAGGTGCCGCTGCTCTTTCAGGGGTTAAAATCGCTGACGCACAAAGATTCAGTACTGATGCTATGGGAAAGTCAAACTGATTTTAAATTAATTAGTAATGGCTCACATTGGCATAGTGTGCCAGCAGAGTGCAGCATGCGTGCAGGATAATGCATGCATTTAATGACAGCTAGATTTCAATACATGACTTTGGAAACTAGGTTAGCTAATTATGAGTGTTGCTCAGGTGATAACAGATCAAGGTAAACCAAGGACTATAATAATTTTTACAGCAATATGTGTTTAACAGCACCATATTGCAACATATTTGAAAGTCTGTTTAATTGCTCAGTTGGAAAGACGCTTACCTGCATGTAGAAGGTAAAGAAAGGGACTAAAAAGAAAAAAGATAACATAATATGTCTTAAATCATGCCCCCTCCCCCGTAAACAACAGCACGTCACACACAGAAGAGGTCTGTATGCAGTTCCTCGGACACAGACATCCTCGGCTTAGACCTTCATTTTGAGATTAAATACATCCTTAAAAGGCTTCAGGAGGGCAGTCTAGTGGTCATAGAGAATATGCATGGATCATACAAAGCCAAGTATAAATGTCACTTCAATAAAATGCTGTGCACCCAGAATGTAAAATCCAGAATATCGAGGCATGCAAATATTAAGGACAAAATATTGAATCCTAAATATCGAAAGGTAAGTAAGTCAGTATTTTCTATACTTAAATCCAGATATAGGTACTTTGGTGATATGCTTATCATCAAGGTAAATAGATGTGGAGTTAGGAATAATAAATCTATACTTCCCTATATGCACTCACATTTCAATATTTATTCCCTCAATCTGTCCCAAATATTCTTGTATATGATATTCTTGGGCTTGCTATTTGGTAGTATAACCCACTAAAATTTCTGGGATAGTGAAATGGACATTTATCATCCTTTGCCCTTGACATTACTCTTGGACCTCGCCTGGCCCTTTAGCTTCTCTAGTCCTTGTATTTGTTGCTGAAGTGCCAAGGCACAGGCGTGGAGTGAAGAGGACAGCAATTAAACATGGCTGTTAGAATTCGATTTGCGTTCTGTTTCAGCTGCAGCCTTCATGGTCTCAGGGGTACCCAAAGAGAAAGTCAGAGGTAGTAGTTGTTACCATTCACACATGGAGCTAACTTCATTACTTCTGCCCACCACAACCACTTGTCATCCATCCTCACACTCATGGAACCTTCTGCTACTTTTGACACAGTTAACCACCCTACCTTACTTGGCACCCTCTTGACCCTTGGCATCACAGGCTCGTACTCAATTGTTTGTCCTTCAACTTCTCTATCTGGTCTTTCATTGTGGACTGTAAAAACACTGATTAACTCACTGATTATTAACAAATCGGACTATTGCAATAATCTATTAATAAACCTTCCTCGTCATCCTTCACTCCACTGAAGAGAATATTGAACTTTGCCACTAGATTACTTTCCAACATTTGAGTAAACCTCCTCTACCCTCTAAGTAAGACTGACCTGATCTCTGCTATGAACCTAGCCCTCTACGGGTTATCAAAACAATACAAAGGTCAGCCCCGGGATACACCTAGCATAACCTGTCCTGATATACCACCTCAGGCAACTTAAGATCGGCCAACCAGAAACCTCTGAACAACATAAAAATAACCTTGTGGTGCTTCCACATACTCGGACCCGTTCCTTTGATTTCTCTTCCACTGAACAGGAGGACCAACACAGCACTAGAGTGCTTTAAAACAATGCTAAGAATACATCTAATTAAACATGAAGGCCAAGGATATTCAATATTTACTTCAAAATAGTCTAACAATTTAAACATCCAGACTGTTATTTTCCTGTTTGTTATACTCTGCCATACAGTATTTTTTTTTTTTTTTTGTTGAAAATTTTATTGAACAATAAATCAATTACAAGCATGGGCCTACAACCACCAGGGCCGGCCGCTAGATTCGGAAAGGATCATACAGATGTTAAGGCAGTAGTCGACTCCCGGGGTCCAGCCCCGTACATGACTCCGGATAGTCCTAGGGAAGCAGGATACATAGGTTTAACATAAATAACAAATAAAAACAAAAGGCGAGGCGTAAGGGCAAAAAATGTGGGTCAGGCTACATCCGGGGGACTCTACTTCCGACCTTCAAATAGCTACTAAAAGGAAGGAGTAATGATAGGTCGGGGGGGGGGGTCACGGGAGAGGAACGTCTATATTCGATTATCCCAAAAGTCGCAAGGAACCATCAAGGGTCAGGGGGACAAGGCAATATCAGTGTCCACTAGGGGGGGAACACAGATACCCCCACGATACGCGTTCCATTGCCCCCAGATTCTACCCCATGCCCCCGGTTTGCCACGAGCCACATACACAGTCTTCTCCCTGAACATGCACCAGTCCATGTTCTCCTTCCATACGGACACGGTGGGAGGCCGCTGGGAACCCCAAAGCTGCGCTATATCTCTCTTGGCAATCATGTTCCCCAGGGCCGCCCACCGAGTCTGAGCCACGTTATAATCATTGGGCTCCCACACATTCAGGACACAGCGACGCACCTCCGGCAGCAGCACAACCCCGGTGACTTGTCCCATGACCACATGAACCCGGCGCCAGTATTCCGCCACCTCGCGACACTCCCAAAGGATATGGAGAAAGGTGGCTCTGAGTCCACATCCCCGCTTACAGAGCCCGTCTTCAGAAAATCCCATCGAGACCAAACGGGGACCCGTCACATACACCCGGTGGAGAATCTTAAGTTGGACCAGGCGGAGACGGGCTGGAATGGCCACTTCCTTGGGGGACGACAGTGCGGACTGCCAGTCCTCGTCGTCCAGTTCCACCCCATCCCCCGTCCACGCTTCCCGGAGGCGCACCAAGAGGTCAGCCCGATTATTGATAAGTTTTTTATAAATTAATGAAATAGTACTGTCGGGGACATGACCATCGAGTATGCGGTCCTCGAGGGGCGAAGAAGCCGGGATATTGGTCCCCTCCCCAAAAACAGAGAGCAGGGCATGCCGAATCTGGGCGTAGCGGAAGAACTCCCTTTCCGTAAGTTCGTATTCGCTCTGGAGCGCCGCGAATGTTTTAACAGCACCCTTAATCCATAAGTCTCCCACTCTACTAATACCAATCGTGTCCCAACGTTCAAACCCCTTCGTTGTCCAGAGGCTTCCCAGGCGGTCGGAGGCAAACAGAGGAGTAGCACATGTTAATCGCTCACTCCAGCCCAAGGCTACATTGGCCGCCTTCCAGATCCGTACCGCAATCTTAGTAGGGCCCGTAAGGGTCCGTCCAGCCGAGCTGGAGTAAAGTGCCCTGTTATAGTTCCCGCCGGGAAGCAGGAATTTATCCATCTCATACGCCGGATTCAAGCCAGGCGCATACGTGGCATGGTTAATGGCCGACAGCTGTGAGGCCCAATAATACCTGCGAATGTCGGGAAGCGCGATGCCCCCGTCGTACCAGGGGAGAGTAAGCTTTGCCAGAGCGATACGCGCCCGTCCGTCCCACACCAGTCTCCTCTGCAGGCTCTCCACCTCCCGAAAGTAGGACACAGGAATAACATCGAAGGAGTTCTGAAGTGCATAGAGAAATCTGGGAAGGGACATCATTTTAAACAGTGCTGCCCGACCCAGCGGGGACAAGGGCAGCCTACACCACCGAGCCGTGTCCTCCCTCAAACGCCGAAGTGGAAGCAGGAGATTCTGCTCATAGCGAGCCACCGGGTCCATCGAGACGTATATTCCCAGGTATTTAAAGCCGGACAGAGATAATTGGATCGGAAGCCGAGGCGGCAAGAGAGGAGGGTCACCGGAGATAGGATAGACACAGGATTTAGACCAGTTGATCGTTAGACCCGAATTTCTCCCAAAGGAAGTCAGAACATCAAAGAGAACGGTAAGCGACTGCCGCGGCGAGGTGAGATACAGGAGAATATCGTCCGCATACAACGAGACCCGATCCTCGAAGCCCGGGGCCCACCGGATCCCTCTGATCGAGGGCTCCCAGCGGAGCCAAGCAGCGAGCGGCTCCAAGGCAAGAGCAAAGAGCAGAGGGGACAACGGGCACCCCTGCCTCGTACCCCTACCGAGAGCGAAGGGCCGAGAGACCCGCCCATTAACTACCACCTGAGCCATGGGTCCCGTGTAAAGAAGCTTCACCCAGCCAAGAAATCCCTCCCCAAAGCCGAATTTGGTCAAGACAGCCCAGAGAAATGGCCACTCGATGGTGTCAAAGGCCATCGTGGCGTCTAAAGAAACCAGCACGGCTGGTTCGGAGAGGTACTCCGCCCTGGCGAGGGCGCCGTGAAGACGCCGCAAGTTAAGAGCGGTGTTACGGTGAGGGATGAAGCCGCATTGATCAGGATGAATCAAATCGCAGATGACGCTCAAAAAACGATTGGCAAGGACTTTCGCCAGGATTTTAGGCTCTGCATTTAGCAGCGAAATAGGCCTGTAGGAGGCACAGCGATCTCGTGGCTTACCGTCCTTGGGGATCACGACTATCGTTGCCAGACGTTGGTCGTCAGGAAGGGAGCCTGCCTCAAGGGACTCCTGAAACATACGACGGAGGAAGGGCGCGAGTTTATCCGGGCGCAACTTATATAATTCAATAGGCAGCCCGTTGGGGCCCATCGCCTTGCCCGAACGAAGGGACCGAATCGCTGTTGAAATTTCATCTACAGACAAGGGGGCGTCCAGCTGCTCACGGTCTTCGACAGCCAGGCCGGGCAAAGCAATATCCCTCAGCAGAAGGCGAGAGTCTTCTTCATCCCTATCAGTCACCGGGGAGTACACGGCCCGGAGGTGGTCAGCGAAACATTCCACAATCTCACCAGGCTCAGTCACACACACTCCATCCGAGACACACAGCTCCGGGACCACACGGTTCACTCTCTCCTTCCTATCCAGCCACGCAATCAACTTTCCCGCCTTGTCCCCGGCATCATACAATCGACCCTGCTGCTCCCTATACAACGTTTTGGCGGCGTCAGTGACAAGAGACCTGTATTCAAACTGTTTCAGGCTGAGGGCATGGAGCCCGTCCGGAGTGACACCCGCCTCCAAGGCCGACTCCAGCCCCGAAATGTCAGTCTCCAGCTTCACCACTGCCTCACTCTTGAGTTTCTTAGCCACCACTATCTGGGAGAGGGCGTGTCCACGGATTACGGTTTTAAAGGCTTCCCACAGGGACATTGCGGACGACACCGACCCCTCGTTTTCAAGGAAGTATTGGTCCATAGCCTTAACCAGGCTGTCGCGAGTCATAGGGTCTCGCAGGTACCACGGGTTAATGGGAGCAATCCGCCCTGCAGACCGCGTCTCGGGGTCAAAGAGCAGCCACAGCGGGGAATGATCGGAAATACCCCGCGCCAGGTGCCTAACCTCCCGAATCCGACCAGCCTGTGCCGCGGGCATAAGGAAATAGTCTAACCTAGAAAGACTCCCATGCGCCCCAGAGTGAAAGGTGTACTGACATTGGGTCGGATGCATTAATCTCCAGCTATCTACCAGGCCGAAGGTCTCCAGCAGGCCACCAAGCCATGCCTGGGCAGCGGGGAGGGCCCTGGGTGGGTGACGATCCAGGTCACCCGAAACCACCGAATTAAAATCCCCGCCCATAAGCAAAAGGCCATCCGGAAGTTCAAGCAGCATTCGACCCAAGTCCGCGAAGGTGGAGTTCTGGAGGCCCGGGGGGACGTAAACTGAGACCAGGGAAAGGGGCTGCCCCTCCCACCTCCCAGACAGACACACATAGCGCCCTCTGTCATCCGAGATTACCCTAGTGATATCCAACGGAAGTGAGGATCGCAGGAGAATGCCCGCCCCCCTGGAACCAGTTGTGAAACCAGAATGGGCCACGAGGCGGTATCCTCCCCTGTTCATTGCATGACAGACATTGCCCACCAGATGCGTCTCCTGGATAAACACCACATCAGGAGTAAGACGACGCAAATACTGCAGTACTATACCCCGTTTGATACGATCCCCCAACCCATTGACGTTCCATGACATCAGTCTCAACCCGTCCCCCCCCATCCCCTCCAATAGATCAAAGGACCCCCAGTCAGTAGCACAGTTCCCTTATCTGGACAAAAATCAATACCTCGCCCTGTAAACAAAAAACACACAGCAAAACAACCCCTCCCTCCCCCCAACCCCCCCCCAAATCCAACTCCCCCCACCCTGCACCCCTGCGGGCCTGAAAACCCCCCCAACTTGCAGTGTGCCTGTCGCCCTACTAACCCCATTCTACGAAAAGACCCCGGAGGAGGAAAGGGACCCGTCCCCGCCCGCCCCCCACACAGGTCCTAGTGAGACAAAATGAACAAAAGAAGTAAAACCCAGCTGAACAATGCAAAATGGCAAAATCAAGGACCAAAAGTCACTCCAAAGGGGACCCGTCACCTTCGGCGCCTGCAGAGGGCCCGGGACGGTCACCTCTGTCCGGCAACGAGTCCAGCCAGTCACTCACGGCCACAGGAGAGTCAAAAAAGGCAGTCCGATCCTCATGTTCCACCCGGAGTTTTGCAGGGTAGAGCATAGAGTACTTTAGGCCCAGTTCACGGAGACGGCGCTTCACCCCCTGGAATCCCATCCGCTGTTTCTGAACAAGTTGGGTAAAGTCCGGATAAAAGTTAATGGATGAGTTCTCATGACGCACCGGGCCGTGGACCCGTGAGGCCTGCAGAATCGCATCTCGGTCTCTATAGTGGAACAGTTTGGCCACGATAGGCCTCGGGAGGGCCCCCGGCCGTGGCCGACCGCCCGGAACTCGATGTGCCCGCTCCACGGCAAAGAACTTACTTAGGCCTGCAGGGGCCAACTGTTGGAGGATGAGTTCCTCAACCAGGAGGTCAACCGGGCGGCTGTCGGAGGACTCCGGTACGCCTATGACACGGATGTTGTTGCGTCGGGCCCGTCCCTCGAAGTCCTCCAGCCGCCGGGCCATCTGGTTGTTGACCACCTTAATGTCACCAAGCGCGGCCTGCAGGTCCGACACATCCGTACCAAGGGTGGAGGTCCGCACATCGAGAGCCTGAACCCTCTCATTTGTTTTGGAGAGATCTGCCCGAATTAAAGTGACATCGATCGCCACCGTGTCGATTTTACGGGCCAGGGCCTCGTATTGCGTGGCGATGGTTTCCCTGATGCCATCAATGGCGCCCATGATGTCCTGCAGGGAGAGCTCCGGAGAGACGGTCGTGCCACCACCGACGGCATCCGGGGGGGGGGCGGTCGCTCCAGGGGACCCTCTGCCCTGAGTGTAGCGGTCCATGTTGTTGGCCTGGACCGGTCCCCCGCGGAGGGAGGCCTTAGTCTTACGCCCCTCGGGGCCCCCCTTGCCCCCCATGTGGTCACGGACACCGAAGGGGATCGCCGATCAAGAGTCGTAGGGGCACCGGCACCGCAGATCAGCGCCTCACCAGAGACCACAATATAACGGTGCGGGGGGACCCAAGGCGACGGGCACTCTAGTGGCAGGTGGAGACAAGGCCTCGCGCAGAGGCCAAGGAAACACCCCGCCACATCAATTGCATTCGCAGGCCAGCCCCCTGAAGTCCGAAAGTGAAACCGAAAGTGGTAGAGCAGCCACTGGCACCGCACTGCAGCCGCTGTTGTTCAATTACGACACGGCTCCACGGTTCACCTTCGCCCCGGGCACCTCCGTCGGGTGGGTCCCAAAAGTTCGAACAACGACAACTCAGGATTCCCAGGTCCGATTCGAGTTCTGAAAAGAGATACGTGCTCAGCCGGTCTTCATCTGCCAGATTCCACAAACCACATCAGGATATTCTCAGGATAAATTCCGAGGAGCAGCAAGGGTCCGGGGAGCCCTGTGCTCACGCGACCATCTTGGATGCTCGTTAGGCTCCTCCTCCCCATACAGTATTTTTGATGCTCGTTTGTCTTTGCTGTTCTTATGCTCTATATTTTTCAGTAATACTCTCATAGGTTTTTGTCGCTCCACACAATACGTCTATTGTTCCATGTACTGAGAGCCATACTTGGCCTTAGGTACAACACACTTTCGGGTATTGAATGCTCAAATACCTTTATTACTAAATGTAACCCTGTTAGCCGCTGACACCCATCCAGTTATTACCCCGACCAAAGGATGAAAACATAAAAAGAAAAAACCTAACAATTTTTCCAAGTCAATGAGTTTCATGCAAATCGAGGCATAGTAGCCTCGAGTGGTTACTTCTGATTCACCACTTCAATGGCAAAAAAGTCATGCAGTATGTCAGTGCCAGAATCATACTGTTTATGCTGTCCGTTTACAATAGGTGACGCTTATGTTAAATAGTATTTCTAGTATGTCAGGGTCAGCACTTTGCCACAGTTGCTTCCTTCCAAAATGTAAATGGTTATCCTCTCATATGCCAAGAACTTCTTAAGATGTAACAATGCAAGCATTTTGCATGGGTGCCCCATATAGTAAGAAGTGCCTCCAGTATATAAATGTAGGCTTTTTTTAAATGGATTGCCCATATACCAAGTATTGACCAACATTTTGCCAGAGGTGGTGCATATGCCAAATATCGCACCAGTACCACATATTACCTAAGTATGCTAGTACCAAGTATTACCTCTATTATGCCTGTACTAAATATTATATTACCTCTACTCTGCCAGTGCCAGTGCTTTTTCACATGTGCTGCTATGCTATGATTTTCCTCCAATAACCCAGAACCAGCATTTTGCATTGAGTGACTTTGTAAGCCAAGAATTACCATCAGAATGACAGGGACAACTGCTAACATATGCTTAGAACTACAAGCATGCAAGCAAACACTACATTCTCACTCACTTATGCTTAGGTATATTCACTCACTCACACTCACTCGCTCATGCTCACTTAAATTCCCGCAATCACAAATATTTTTAGTTTTACTCCTTCCTATTGTTCTCTCAATCATTCATCCCTCCCTAGTTGCATTCACTTACTCTCACTAAATTGCATTAACACTCACTTGCAGTTACTCTTACTCTCAATCACTTGTCATTTAGTTGCATTCAGTCACATTGACTTACTTATTCTCATTCACATCTGCAACCATGTTTACTCTCATTCACTCTTACCTAGTCTAACTCATTTTCATTTGTTCTCACCCAGTCTCTTTTGTTCTTAATCTCTTTGACTCACATTTTCTCACTCCTAGATACACTCACTCTCATTCACTCTCATTTATTCTCATTCATGTTTGTTCTCACTCACATTACATCACACTCATTTTCACTCATTCATTCTTACTCGTTCTCTTACTCTCACTCATTCTCATTCTCTCTCACTCATTGTTACTCATTATCACTCACTGTCAAATGCACTCACTCATTCTGACCCATGCACACTCTTTCATTCCTTCCAACTCACGCTCAGTCATTCACATTTACTCTTACACGTTCTCTCTCACTTTCAGTCATTCTTACTCTCACTAATTTTTCAGTCTTCATTGTCACTCTTACTCACTCACTCTGGCTCACTCTCGCTCATTGTCACTCACTGTCCCTCACTCCACCACTTAATCTCTCTCACTTTCACTCAGATACACACATTCACACACAATGACACAGGCTCATATATATACATGTTATGTCTCTCACAGACACATACTCTCACCCACATGCATGCACACAATATTTAAAGGCACTATTTGTAGGTCTAGCCTGAGCCAGCGCTCATGAGCTGCTCTGGCGATCTGCTGTAGTGGAGTAGGGTATAGATGCTCCACCCACTCTCCGCCCATATTTGCCATTGCCTTGTGTCATTGTCCATCCTAAATGCTGGCTTCTGAATGGTTAATAGGCTTGTTAGTCCCTCCTTAGTACCGCCTCCTCTTTATTTGTCACCTCCCATGGCGACTGGCCCCTTTACTTCGGTTGTTACACATTACGTGTTATTTAGACTGTGAGCACTATTTTCTTTAGCCAGTTTCTCTTATTGCAGGCACACCATGCTTTTGTGCCTTCACTGGAAGCTTTGCCGGTTCTTTAGATGCTTCCAAGAGGGAGGGGGCTTTTACGGAGTCCTCCTGAAGCCCTCCTCCCCACCCTTCCTTCCAACTGATGCATTTCCATTTCCGCTTCAATCTGACATGCATTCCTCAGCAGCCTGCCTGGGCTTCCAGGGTGTGTACACATGTGGTAACCCCCAAACTTTCCAATCTCCTGGGATCCGGTGGGGTAGGTGGAGTGGGGGCCAGAGGGGGGGTAGTTCAGTGTGGTGCTAGTTATAGATCCTTCTGCCTACAAGATCCATTTAAGTGAATGGTCTTATGTCGTAGGCTGTAACTTGTAAAACCTATGTAACCAGACTGACAACACTTATGTGTTAACAGTATATAGGACCTAAGCGATAGCTCTGCTGTCCAAACACATACTTGCATGATCTGTTACCTAGAGCAGTGACTATACTGTATTCACAGAGTAAGCTGCATGATACGGGTAACCTGAGTAACAGCTCTGCTGTCTTAACATCCAAGCCTGTAAGACCTGTGTAACTCAACTAATGCATCAAATCAATCATTCAGGCAACATTGATTTAAAAGAGTCGGGGGGAAATCACAAAAATATACCCCATGATAAATAAATCTTGCAGCCTCAGTTGTTAAGACAGCAGAGATATCCCTCAGGTTAAACAGACCGTGTGTGCCAGGGTGTAAAGACAGCAAACCTAGCCTGCAGGCCTTGCAGGTTTGGTTGTTAAGACAGTGTTGCTATCACTCAGGTCACAGACACCACAGATGCCTTGGAGGCTCGGGATGTTAGGACAACAAGGATATCGCCAAGGTCACACAGACCTTGCAGCCTGCTAAGTTAAGACAGCAGAGCTATAGCTCATGTAGTACAGGTCTTGCACGCTGATGGTTTAAGGCAGCAGAGCTGTCGCTCAGGTTGTAGAGACCTTGTACGCTAGGAAGTTAATGCATCAGAGCTATCGCTCAGATAGCGCTCAGATAATGCACACCTTGCACGCTTGGGTGTTAAGCAGGACACAAGTCCTAAACAAGCATTTGCAACGCAATAGGTCTCGCATTTGTGAGAGTTTAAGGTATTGCTATTGTGAATGACAATGCCTTTTTATTTATGTGTTGTTTTTCAAAACAGATAAATAAAAGGCATTGTCCTTTACAATGCCAATAGCTTAAATTCTCGCAAATGCGGGACCTATTGCATTGAAGAAGTGACGCCACTTTCTACAGTGCTAAGATGCGAGGACCGTGAAACTAAAAATCACACTTTTCTTTACTGATGGCCCTGTGGCAGCTGCCCCTTACATATTACATAACAGTGATGCTCGAATACGTGTACACATATCAACACAATGTGTTATGGTGTACTGTTTTGTGATCTACACATACCATAATGTAATGGTTAATGCATACGGTTCCCACAAGAAAAGGTAGACTGTGTACTAGGAAGGCAGAACTTCAGAATGCAGGGACTGAGTCCTTCTACACCATCGGAGACTATCGGCCTCCCCCAAGCCATTTTCAGCCCAGGTACTCCATCCCCGGTGCTAGACCATTTCTTTTTTTCTAATTTATTTTATTTTAAGTAAGGGGGCAGCGCGGCCCCCCACCCAAGGCCGACTTTGGCCCCGGGGGCGGCCACTTTTTTTTTATTGAAAATAAATGGAGGGGGTGCTGAGCCCCCCCCCCCCCTCCTTCCTGGGCCATTTTTGGCCCTGGGGCATGGCCATCTCCTTTGCGGGCCAGGGGTAGCCTGAAGGCTCCCGTTGTCCTGGCTGGCTTCCACCTCCTGTGGGAGCCGGCATTGCTTTTTACCCTGAGGGAGCTGCTAAGCTGGGGGTAAAAAGCAAAGTGTGCTCGCTTTGAACAAGCAAGAGCCCAGGGGCCTAAAGTAAACGAAGCGCGGGAGCCTGAGCTTTGTTTAAAAAAAAAAAAAAATCCAGAAAAAAGGAGGGTCCCAAAATGCGCTTTCTCCATGTTAATTTCCATAGGAACGTTTGTCGCGGCTACAGCCCGAACTGATGACAGAATAACACCAAATTTGGCAGAGAGGTAGCGCTTGGTCAAGAGTGCACTCTTTGCTTTAAATGGTGTAAATCCGTTCAGTAGTTCCTGAGAAATGTAAAAATAAAAAATATCGATATCTGGTGACTGAGTAGGATTCGCAAACCCTCCCGATCGCGAGCTTCATTCTGATTTGGCTGCCAACACTCCAAACAAAGTGTTGGTAGCCATCTTGTGACTCAGTAAAACCGAGTAACAAGAAAACAGTAAAAAAAGAAAAAAAAAAGAAAATGGGGCAGGGTAGAAACACCCTGACCCCTGCTCAGTGGGTCCCACAGGGATCCCCAAACCCCAAAAAAGCATTTTTTAATTTTTTTTAGCCGGAGTCACACTGGGTGCGTGAATCCTGAAGAATTTTGTTTTAAAAAAACAAAGCGCGGGCTCCCATGCTTCGTTTTCCTTAAGCCTCCAGGTGGGCCAGGTCCCTGGGCAATCATAATTTATGTAGCGTGGGCCCGTGGGGGCCACCCGGGGACCGCCACCTCACTGGGGCTTTTTAAAAAACTGGATGGGGGTTCCTGCCCCACCATGCTGCCCTGGGGACCGCCACCTCCCCGGGGCATTTGGTATTATGGGGCACGGGGGCCTCACGGGCCCACCCAAGCCCCGGGATCGCCACCTCCCCGGGCTTGAATTGAAATAAATAAGTGTGGGGGGGGTTCCTGCCCCCTCACACTGCCCCGGAGACCACCACCTCCCTGGGGCACTAATTAAGATAATGCGGGGGTCCGTTGTGGACCCCTGGCCCTGGAGACCACCACCTCCCCGGGGCTATTTTCACAAAGGGAGGGTGGCAGCGCGGCCCTCCTCCTGAGGCCCTAGATGTCCCTGGGACCCGGGGACTGTCATTGTAAACTATGCTTCCCTTCATGGAAGCGAGAGCAGAAAACCTGCTCTCACTTCCATGAAGTGAAGCAGATTGCTTTTGGACAAGCGGAGCTACATGTAAGCAGCTCCCCTTGTCCAAAAGCAATGCCGACTCTGGCAGGGACTGCAGGGGCATTGGGGCTTCCATCGTGGTCCCTAACTTCAGGCCGGGCCCCGGGGAATGGGGTTTGCGGGACCATAATTGGCCTCAGGAGGGGGACCACGTGGACCCCCTCCAAAAAACAAAAGGCTGTCCAGGCCCCGGGGGATGGGGTCCCCGGGTCATAATTGGCCTCAGGAGGGGGGACCCCCTCCAAAATAAATATAAAAAATGGAAAGGCTGGGCATTCCCCGGATGATGGGGTTCCCGGAGCCAATAGTGGCCCAGGGAAGCTGGGCCACGTGGCCCCCTTCCCACGGAAATAAATGAAAAAAGGAAAGGAGGCCATGCCCCAAGGGATGGGTTCCCGGAGCCAAAATCATCCATGTCATGAGTGATGTAATATGTGACATCATCAGCACTGCATTGCGGGGGCGCGAGTTATAGTTAGCTCAACTAACTATAATGGCCGAATTTCTCTGGTTTTGTACGAGTGGAATGTCCAACTAACTATAACGCCCCTGAAACCTGTGTTTTTTTCAGTGCAAAAAAATAATATTATATATATATATACTTCCAAAAAGTTCCATTTTGCTGGGGGCCCCGACCCTGCAGGGCGGGCTCTTAAAACAGGAATGGAAATCCTGTCACGGTGAAACCTCACTGCCGAACAACAACAGAGCCCAACTCCGGTTTATGGCAAAAGCTGACTTTTAATAAACGTCTGCGCTGCAGCATACACCACACTCATAGTCCTTACGCGTTTCAGCATGTCTCTGCCTTGATCACAGGTGAGTGTGTTTATTAGCTCCAAGTGGTCATGTGCCCTTAGCCCGTACTGATGACTGCAGGCCCTAGAATGCACCTGGTGGGTATCCTTTCATGTGCACTGGTCTTAATTCTTTTATATATATACCTATCACTACCCCTGCTCTGAGAGCATAGTGGGTGTATCCTTTTCCCAATCTCTTAGGTTAGCCTGAGCCTCCGTACCTGGATAACTCGACTAAGGAATCAGTCTGATGTAGAATTGGCAATTCATCTTTACAGGATGGAAAATCAGTGCAAGCAAAGCAGCATTTCGAACACAGCATTCATTCTAGGACCATCGTGGCTGGAGTGCCCCTCCCGTAAAGGAACAGTGCACTGTTTATATAATAAACCCACTGTACTAGAGGTACAGCTCTGATGCAATGATGTGTCTACATATTAGAAGCTGCCTCTGAATGGGTAACACAAGCACCAGTATATCTTGTTGTGTGTTCTTGGCCTTTAACAATGTGTACAGATTATGTAGCAGGAAAGGCTTTCTAAAAATAAGCAGCATGTCCAGCATCTCCTCAAAATAATATTGTGCAAGCCTACACTAATAAAATAACCTAGCTAAAACGATGTTAGCCTAAAACATGTAAAATGTAAACTAATAATGGAGAACCAAAGTGAACCAAAGAAGGCCTCACAACACCCACCCCTTGGCTGTGAAAAGACTCCGCTTCTATATAAAACTATACTTAAAAGCAAACTATGTAATACAAAATGGTCACTTTCACAAACCAAGCAATCAGAAGCCATAAAAAAATAAGCCAATTAAAATGTGCTAAAAGGAATAAACTTTATAAACAATTCATAAAAACAAGGGCTGAATTGAAATTCAAAGGAGGCTCCCAAGATGTTAACCATGTTCTCAGTGTCAAAGGAAACCAAGATGGACTCCGCAGACGATATTTCCAAAAAGGCCTTGTTGATTCCTTCTAAAGACCAGTCGTGGTCAGCACCCACAGCCGATGCTGTAGGCATGTCATCCTGCAGTTCACCCAAATTAAAAGAGGCAGGTTCCAATACCTTAGGAGCTGAAGCATCCATATCCAAAGAATAGAATGGCTCGTAGAAAGCATCCTGGAGCAATGGCAGTCTGTTAGACCTGGCACCATTAGCGTGGGTCTCCCTTCCATTTTTTCACTGTTGCCTCCCGTGTTTTGCTATGTTTTTGCTGGTCTAGATGCTTTGGGCACTTTGCCATTGCTATGGAAGAAGCATGTTGCCGCCGTCGCAGCTGTTGTCATCGCATCGCCGAAGAAGAGTGCCGCCACCGCAGCTGTTTGCCGTCGCATCACCGAAGAAGTGTGTCGCATCACCGGAGAAGCGTGCCGCCACCGCAGAGGTTGCCGTCCCATCACTGGAGAAGCGCGTTGCAGGTCCTGCGCGGCTCAAAAAACCATTGCTTTCGCCGCACGGCCGTCAGCATGCACGCATCGCATCCAAGTTGTCGCATCGCATCAAAGACGCCTTTCTGTCGCATCACACTGGATCGTCGCATTGCATTGAGGCGCCATTTTGTCGCATCACACTGGATCACAGTAAGAAACAGACGCTTCGCCTCCTCTCCGGTAAGGAACACGCGCATCGCTTCCCCAGCGCTGCAGTAAGAAATAGGTGCGCCACCTCCCCCTAAGCATGGAACAGACGCATTGCCTTCCCTGCGACCCTTTTGTTTATGTTGCATTTTGCATCCAAGGTACTCTGAGAGTAAAATGTTGCATTTACCATCTACATAGAACTAAGGTATTTCTACCATCTGAAAGTCATATGTTTTTTACTGCATTGTGGACTTTTTTCGTTTGGTCTTTTGTTAAGTCTAGTAAAGATTACTTATTTTTCTAAACTGGTGTGGTGATATTTGTAGTGTTTTCACTGTATTACTGTATGTGTTCACAAATGCTTTACACACTGCCTTTGAGATAAGCCTGCCTGCTTGTGCCAAGCTACCAAGGGGGTGAACAGGGGTTATTCAGGAGTGTATACCCCTTTCCCTGACTGGAAGCAAGGGCCCCTACTTGGTCAAAGGTACCTACCTCTGCCAACTAGAGACCCCCATTTCTAACACAGTCTCATGGGACAACTCCGAAAATGGGTCCTCATCGGACTCATCAGCAGATCTATGTCCATAGATTGTACCAATTGCATTGCAAGGCAGATGGCGAGTGCACACTTGAAAGGATACCACAGACAGAGGAACACAGGCTGCATACAGGTAAACCACATTGGTCTAAAGGAAAGGAACCAGTCATCGTTCAGTTCCAGAAGCAAAGACACTCCAAAAACCTATATCATGCATTCACAACACAGTAGAACATGGGGTAGATCCATCACCATTTGGCCTTGAAATGGAACGTCCACTGCGGAGAAGCAAAAACACAACCAAAATACCACAAATAAAAAATAATACAAGTGATATGTCTCCAAAAACACTAGAAAACAGAATATATGTAGGACAGTATCACTCCAAAAAAGGATCTGAAAAGTGCTGACAAAATCAGACCCAAATGTTTAACCCCTTCAGTGCCCATGACGAGCTGGACTCGTCATGGGCCGCGGTGGCGCTGTGCCCATGACGAGTCCAGCTCGTCATAGACCCCGCCCGCTAATGCAACGGCCGGCACTGGGCGGGGAAAGGGGCGGGCACTGAAGGGGTTAAAAAAGTGCACCACACCAGCGGTGTTGGAAGCATTAAATATGCGATTCACAAGTTCACCAAACCGGGTTTATGCCTAATAGCCATTGAATTTTGGAGGACGACCTTGCTACATGAAGTTTCACTGACAGATGTAAGTGTCACGCCCTTCTGAAACAATAAGGCTTTTAGTCTGCTTAATTTGTCAAAGTTAACCTTGAAAGTAGGAAGGGAAGACCACAAGATAACTTTTGTTCCCACTTGCCTTGGAGGAAATAGCACAGAATTGCAACATGTGACTATAAGAGACCTAAATCGCATATGGGACACCTGCTCTCATATCACAGCAACTTTGATCGTCCAACATCAAATAACTTCCATTCAAAAGTAATCTAAAGACTGGACGAATCAAAGAAGCTGGTACACCCTTTAAGTAACACGCCAGATTGTCCATCGAAGCATTACATGCCCCATGCAGTGTCACCAACGTATTCAAGCCATTATCAACAACAACTAATGCTTTTTCTAAATTAGCTTGGTCTATTTCCCTTACACATACAACAGCCTCCATTTGTGATAATTTCCAAACTTCATTTTAGGCAACATAAATTAATCTTTTAGAACAGAGAGACCTAGGACCTAACAAGAAATCTTGCAAATCCATGTTATCTGAAAGGAGAGAAAGATGTTCTTTTACTGCAGACAAAGTGGAATGTTGCAACCATTGCTGGCATAACTTTCCTACAGAATAGGTACTAATTACCCCTGAGTGTTGAGACTGAATGTAATGAGGGTCTGGTCAGCATGCCTTACAACCCTGTGTAGAGTTAAAAAAACAAGAATGACAACCATTTGTATCCATGTGCCACAATATTCACCAGTCAGAGCCTGAGCGTGTATGTACCATTTTGCAGCATACTATTGAGCTGTTCTCAGTGTAATTTACCAAACGTTGCCAATTATCAAAACAGGCAATTGAAGGAATGCTGGGCAAATTAATTTCTTTTATTTTGGCTAGACCCAAAGCAAGTAGTCTGCTGTACTGTCTTATTTTTAAAAAAAATTATCAGTTTTGGAATCAGGCAGGTTATAAATAAGGTGTCTCTGCCCTGCACTTGCCAAAATGTTGTTCCCCAGACTGATTTCAGCTCAATAGTGTCTTTCCAATAGTCATCGCCCTAAGGACCACTTGGGAAATAAATGAATCAGAATAAATCAATTTTGTTTGGGTTAGCATATTTTCTTTGCCTATGAGGGGGTAAGTTTAAAATAATAGGAAACAAGATCTAAAGGATTATGCCCTGAATATTGTGCAAATTTGTCCATATATATTTTGGAGCTCACCACTGGAGGAGTCGGGCAATGTTCCCATTGTGTAAAATTGAAAACTGTGCGTCGAACACTAGCTCTGTGTAAATGATGATGTTCATAGTGAAGATAACAAAACATCTCTCCCTAATTAGCAGAGTTAAGACATAAATCTTGACTTTCAAATACAGAGATATTTTCAAGCTCTGAGAGCATTGAGGTAACTGTTTTTCCATCCCAATCATCAGAAATAAATCCAGGGGTAATTTCGTCACCCGTTGCAACCCTAAAAACATATGGAATCTGTAATGTCTCTATAGGACCAAAAATATCATGTGAGAATGTATCCCAAACCATTCCATCAGGCACTGGAAAAGGATAAATTCTCACAAGGGACAGGTCTCTTTGCACTTTATGTGAAGACGAAAGAGGTTTGTAGGAAAGTGCCTCTTATTGACATGATTACCCCCACTTTTTGGTTGGTACCAAACATCTCAGCATAATAAACCTACTCTGATTCCAGTGCCAGATTTATTAAAAAATGCACAGAGGACCCCTTAGAGGGGTCCCCTGAAACCTACCAGTCCCTTGTGTCATCACCAACTGGCCTAAGCCAGCCTGTTACAACCAGAAAGTGTTATGACCTCATAGGGAGAGTGCCTGCACACTCTGAGGCCAAGAAACAGAATTCTTTATTGTATGATTACCTAAAATCATTTACAAATGCGATACATATTACGTTCATAATTTAAAAAAACATTTGGTTGGGTTAAAAAGAAAAAATCTAAAAGGGTTGTAAAAACAGCCAATGGCTTTTACATCGTAAAACAGTGCAATGTTTATAATACATCTAAAAGATAAGTCATAGGGCAAAGCGATACAGTAATCAAAAGGATTATGAAAACAGCTGATGGCTTTTACGTCAGGAATCAGTGCAATGTTATTAGTACATCTAAAAGGTAAGGCATAATGCAAAATGAAACAGTAATGATAGTAGAGTTGTAATGCACACCAGCAGGAGATGTGTGGCTAGTGTGTTATTTTGCTATTGACTTTTGTTCTTGCGTTTGGCATAGAGTCTTTCCAGCTACCGCAAAGAACTTCCCAACTCGTGCGAGCTCCATTGGCACTGTGGTAGTATAGATAAACATTAGAGCCTCCTTTTATGTTCTTATATTGTTTTGAATGAACATAGTTCTTAGATATAGGCACCTCAGGCTTAACACAACTGGACAACAGTAGATGACATGCTCTGCGGATTCTGTGTGATATTGGCACAAGCAACATCCACTGCTTCCTGTTGGTGTGGTTTTCCAGTGTGCCCTGTAGTCCTGTATTGGTAAAGTTAGTAGCCTGGTCCTCAAAACATTCTGAAGAGCTTGTCTGCCCAGACCTGCTTTCAGGTATGGTTGGCATAGAGTAGCTTCAGCCAAGAAAAATGCCTTTTATAGGTGGATGTCTTCACACCTTCCCCTGGTCAGAAAGAGCAATCCGCGGCGGGGAGCTTCCATGGCCTTGCCGCTTCTGTAATGTGACCCGACCCTCTCCTGTTAAAGGGAGCAGGCCCCCTTCCTGTCCTCACCCCTTTTTGGCGGGAGTACAGGCCGGAAAATGTAGAATGAATAAGAGGTGTTCCTCAACTTAAGAAGAGCCTGTGAGAAAGTGCCCTCTTTCTTGCATGGTATGCCCCCACTTTTTGCGGAATTGCTAATGTGCTTTGACTGAGTGTGTCCTGAGCTCCTGCCAAGCAGGTGCCCAGGGCCTGTGTTCCTTTCCTAAAACTGCATTAAAGCCTAAACCCAATTGGCATCTCTGGCCACATGTCAGCCCCTGGTAAATGGTACCATAGGTACCCAGGGCACTGTCACCATAGAAGGCCCCTAAGGACTGCAGCACTTATTGTGCCACCCTTAGAGGCCCTGTGCCCCGACACACACACACTGCCTTTGCAGGCTGAGTGTCTAGGTGCAGAACAAAACAAAGAGTCGACATGGCGCACATTCCTGTGTGCCATGCCCACAAACCACTGCCCTGGCATACATCAGTCACCCCTCTAGCTGGGTGCCCTATGCTGGTGGTGAGGGTAGAGGTGCATGAGCCCTGTACCCCTACAGTACCCAGGTCCATTTCTGGGTCCTGTAAGTGCAGTGCTGCCATTAAGAGTATATGGTGCTGGGAGGTTGTCATTACGAACTCCACAGCACCATAATGGCTACACTGAAGACTGGGAAGTTTGGTATCTAACTTCTCCGCACATTAAACCCACACTGATGCCAGTGTGGGATTTAATGTAAAATGCACCACAGAGGGCATCTTAGAGATGCCCCCTGGAAATCGACCAACTACCAGTGACCTTACTGAGTGGCTGCGCAGGCTTCCACCACCAGACATGTTTCTGGACTCCTGGGTCGAGAGCCTGCTGCTCTTGGGGGCCTGAAACAATGCACATCCTGGGACAAGGTGCCAAGCCTCCTCCCCCAGGATGGGCAGGGTTCACGAAGGAGAAGCTTCAAAGGTATGCCGCCTTTTGTGAGCCTTTCCAGACCATTTGCTGCTTTCAGCAACTGGCCCCACTGGTTCTACCCCCCACTTTGGGCAGGAGAACCGGCGGGAAAAACAAGTGAGGAACAGAGGTGTGCCCACCTCTGCCAACTCCACCCCTAAGGTGGGGAGGCAAGGTGAAGCACAAACTCAAGTCCCCGTCATCTTGAGGATGGGGGGACCCAGCCAACCAGGGGCAGGCTCCTGCCCCCTCCCACTGGAGAGTGGCAGAATAGGGGGTGTACCCACCCCAGGAAAGGGACCCATTGGTCCCTGCCCTTTACCTACCTGTAACACCCCTAAACTTAGTATTTAGGGGCACCCTGAACCTTCCTTCCTCAGATCCACCAACCAAAAGAAAAGAAAAAAGGACGAGAAGCCGTGCAGAGCTAACAAGAGGACGACGCCCACTGACTTGGCCCCACCCCTACAGGCCTGTCTTCCCTCGAACCTGCTCCTGCAAAATCCCAGCGTGTCCAGCGGCCAGCAACCTCAAAAACCCCAGAGGACCTGCCTGCATTCACTTTCCAAGCTGCTTCTTCCGTGAGCACCGGACGTGTTTGAACTGCAGCTTCTGGTGCCATCCAGAAACCGTGAATCCAGCCCACTCTGCACCCGCCAAGTTCGGCCCGAGCTTGAGTAGAAAAACACCACAAGGAGGTCCCCTTGGCGAGCCTGACCCGAGATCCGGCGACCCATGACCTGCCTCAAGTCTCCAGACGACACCTGCAGCCTCAATCCAGAGGACCCCCTCTACCGCGACCAGAGCGGGTAAGAAAATCTGACGTCCCAAGGCACCTCTGAACCCGACGCCCCACGGCCTTGTGTGCCCAACCCAGTGGTGCCTAACCAACCCTCAACATCGCAACTTACCCCTCGAAGTGGTGGTCACTCCTGGAAGATCATCGTCCCCGAGCCTGCAGTGTTTCTTTGTCCCAGAGAATCTCCATTGAAATCAACAGGGCGCCCGACCTCAAAACAGCACCCTGCACCCGGCCGCCCCAGTGCCGCTGAGGTATCCAGCACTGAGTAAGAAAAAGTATTGTTAACATAACTTACCTGCTAAGTGAATTTCCTCCCCTAGGATAACATTGGTGATTCTATGTGAAAAAGTTTCTACGTGTCAACTTTTGAAATGCAATAATATTCTTTAAAAATCGTACCTCTAACTAAAACGCATTTACTCACCTGTTTTCAGGAAATGTCCCAGGGCTGAATCTAGGATCCAACCCTGTGTTAGCCAAAGTAATCTGAAAAGTAATTAACTGCATTTTACTTAAAAAGCCTGTGAGAAGTTGGCCTGGTATATGCTGGTCACTAGTTAAAGTGGCCACCTTCCACAAGTACAATTCGACTCTTATGGTAGATAGGTTTAAGACAACCTTTCAAAGAAAGCTATCCTAGTGGTAGCTGTGGAGAGCAGCCTTCAGGCTAAGTCTTTAGAGGAATGTAAAGCAGCTTGTTTTACCTTATAATCTCTTGAATCACTAAATGAAAGGGCACTACACAGGTATATATATAAAATATATATGTATTTATTACTAGACACACTCTACTAATCTCTTTATGAGATCAGAAGTCAACGTATCACAACAAGTTAAGCACAAATATGGCTGGGGCCCTAGGAGCGTACCAGACCATATACTAAAAAAGAGGTTTAGGAATATCGACTTGCGAAGGGAGAAGGCTTAAGGTCTTCAGAAGCGCTGGGGCCTCACTAATCCACCCAAGGCAGGTAAGTAAAGGACCCACGGGAGACGCATGCAGTGTGAGAACACAGCCGCGGATCCCAATAGACTTCAAGTCGCGGTTGGAATTTTAAAGTTTTAGGATACTTCGGGAGAGTCTACAAGCAAGTCACTTACAGGGTAAGTAGTTCTAGAGCCAACACACACAGGAGCACCGTAGTGCAGGAGTTACCTCACCCAGGGAAGCCGGGTGCATAGGTGTCTTTTGGTGTCAGGTCGTGCCGCCGTTTTCAATGGGAGCCAAAAAAGACTTGCTGCTTGTGAAGACAGAAGAAGTGTCCGGTGGAATCCAAGGCTGGATTCAGAAGAAGGAAGACCTGAAAGCAGAGGAGACAGTGTTCAAAGTCACTTGGCAGTGACCCGGGGCCAGGAAGCTGGATGCCCACAGTGATCGGGTGATTACAGGTGATCACGGGTGTCTTGACTCTTCAGCCACGAGGTCCAGGAGGTGTCGACGACAACCAGGAGCTGGATTCGGCGTGTCACACAAAGTCTGCAGCTTACTGCGGTGTCGGTGACCAGATTGGAGCCAACAAGCCTTGGTAACAGCAAGTCTCGTATGAAAGTGTAAAAAGTCAGCGGTGCAGACCAGCAAGGTCTGAGGGACTCACCCAGCAAGGGTAAGTCAGGGCAGGCCTGGAGCAACCAGAGGAGCCCTTTGGTTTTGCAGAAAAGTCTTCTTAGGACCCACAAGCCAACCGGCAAGGGATTGCAAATACTCCTTGGGAGGATTCACTCAACAGGAGCCCACGGTCACTCGGGACAAGGTAGGCCTCTGATCTTCAGTGGAAATCCTGCTGGAGGGTTGGACCACATGTGGTCCAATGCACTAGATCATAGAACATCGTGAAGGGGTTGCACTCAAAAATAGTGCCCGGTACTCAGGTATTGCAGTTTCTCATCACTTGTGGGGTCCACTTGCCTGAGCTTCGCTGGGGACTCACGATGGCCTTGAAGAAGTCAGGAAATCTATTTCCAGGGCTGCAGGGACTTCAGACTCCGGCAAGAGTGGGAAAGTTTGCGACCGTTGATTCAAAGTTTTGGTGCCTGTCAAGCAGGGGACTCACTCCTTGACTCCAAGGGAGATTCTTCAGTCTTCCAAAATTAGTGGAACATCGAAGGTCCAGGATTCTTCTTCAGAGCGATGTCCAGTGATATCTAGTTTGCAATGGCAAGGGTTCCCTAACTTATACTACAAGGAAGGGAGGGACTAGCTCTATGACCCCTCCTATGGGAGGGTCAGGGGAGTGGGTGGTTACACCCACTTCCCTTTGTCCAGTTTCACGCCAGAGCAGGGGCAGGTAGCCCCTGAACCGGTTTGAGCTGGCATATGCACAGAGGAGCCTACTGCTCCCCCAGTGCAGGACTTCAAAGCACTCTAGGAGTGCACCCACCCAGCCCCAATACACTGTCTGGGAGGTGGTTACACCTCCCTGTGACAGGATGCCTATTGTTGGGCCTCCTCCACTGTGAGTTTCGGTCAGCAGCAGGAGCACAGCCTAGTGCCTGTGCTGGTGGCATCCATTTTGTGATGCCAGGGCTCTTCAGTATTCTACCGTGTTTCCACAGTAGGTACATGTCTATCCCTCTAGAAGGGTGGGATCATACTCCCACACCAGTTACTGGTGTGGGGGTATGATTCCAAAGCGTTTGACAGCAAACACGACATGTTTTGATGCAGCCATCCCAAACTTAGCATTAACCGCGAGGTTATAATGCACTTAAGAGTATATGGTTTAACGGCATCCACAAACAGCCACAGAGAATGGACTCTGAGAGCTGCAGAGGGGCCCTGCTCAGGCAGAGGCACCCCCTCACATGGAAACTAAGCACCTTGCCCTCAGGATTGATAGGGCCTGCCTTAGGGGTGACTGATAGGGATGCGCTTTTGAATCCTTTGGCTGCTGTGAGGTGAACAGCCCGATAACATTCACATCGCTGCCATGAGGGGAACGGCCTCAATACATTCTACGCTGCCGTGAGGGAAACGGCGTTGGCTGCAGGTGAAACTACATCCCCCATAAGGCCAGTGTCAGCGCAGTGAACAGGCGTCATCAGAGGGCGTCTGAAGCCCTCTTAAACAGCTCGGGGCTTACGCAGCGCGGGACGCGCCCGGGCATGCCCGGGCCAAGGGCGGGCCCGTCCGCGCCCGTCAGAGCCTGGAGGAGGCTGGGCTGGGCCACCTGTCTAACCGCCAAACCATGGGTAAGCGAAAACTCCTGGGTAATCAGGATCAGGGGGGAGCTAAGGCTAAAGTTCCAAGAAAGTCTTCATCTATAATCTCATACCTGACTTCGGCTGTGGGAGTTCTGAATAATGAGATAGCAAATGCCGAAAGGGAACTGGGTTTAAGCAATAATGAGGGTAAAGACATCGTGGTAAATGGTCCCCCATTAAAAACTCCAATACCCCTGAATCCAGTGGTGGTGATTAATGGACCGAAAATTGTCCCCGTATCCCAGTCCTCTGACAGTGCTGTCACAGGAGGAGGGGACATAACATTGCAATTGCCTGTCTTGGATGGGGTAAAGTTACCTAAAGGACCTGGTGTAAGGCCTCAGGGGGAACGGCGCTCAGCTAGAAAATCTATTAAAAAACAGAAGGGACTAAAAACCTGTCAAACAAAGATTGCTTCCGTGCTGGATGAGAACACTCAACTAATGCTCCGGAACTTGGTGGAAGAGATATTTTCTACTCGGTTTGAATCCATATTGATTAATATTGCCAAAGATGTAATTGATACCATGAATGTGTGTGTTGCTGACCTAAAGAGAAAATGTGACCGCCTGGATTCTATGATGGATTCTTTAAGTAGAGATATTAAATGTATTCCACAAGTTAGTGCTAGGTCGAATCTACCACTTTCCCCTCGTTTAGAGATTGTTGTAGATTCTCGAGGGAAACAGCTAGGGCCTCATCAGCATGTACCCTTGGATGAGGCACAAATCAAGGTTGTCGATACTTCTGTGGGGATCCAAGGTCGAGTCGAAGAGGGAGGGCTTTTGCCTCTTGTAGATAAAAGATTTGCTGACCCTACAGAGCTAGGTGAGAATGTGGCAATTAAAAAGAATGCTGTTGCACAGGAGAAAAAAGCAAGACCAAACACATGTATAATTAATTTACCCCCAGAGGCCACTGCTTTGGTTGCAATTCTTGTAGGGGTCCCGCCTTTAAGTATTTATGACACTGAACCAACAGAGGCTCTATTGCGTAAGACAAAAAATTGGTGTGAGCATCATTCTATTGGACTTCCTGGGATATCTGCCCACATCATAATGGCCAGACGAGTTGCATGGGTGGGTAATGGCCCTAAATGTGTCCCAGGGGATTATATTATTGTTAATTTTAATAACCGGGATATAGCTGAGAGATTGTTTTGGGATGCCACAGACTTATTTGGGGGAGAAATTAGAGCTGTACCATTGGGATATTTTTATCCTCCATCCAAGGTACTGCGAGTTCCCATTAACCCTTCTTATTTGGGCCGGGGTCTTCCACATGGCTCTACTGGTGGATCCTATACTGGTAAGGGCAGAGAGGGTGGGGTAACATTTCTACCCAGTCCTAATGAGGGAGGACTGCTTGTCTCAAATAGATTTCTCCCTCTTACTCTGATGGATCAGAATGACTGACCGGCGGTGACAGGGGCAGATGGGGCAGTTTTGTCCCAAACAAGTCAAGGCCTAGATGACATAAGAGCAGAATCTCCCCAAAACTGTAGAATTATTAGCTGGAACATTGCAGGTCTAAAATCTAAAAGGGTTGACCCACACTGGTTGAAATCTATAAACCTGTATGATATCATTGCTCTCCAAGAAACATGGGATAGGGGGGATGGTTTTTGGTTGGATGGGTTTAGATCTTATTCCCTACCTGCATCCCCGTCGCTGGCTGGTAGAGCAAAGGGTGGTTTGATGCTCATCCTCTCTCATAGGCTCAAGGGAACTTTAAGAAGACTTGAGGTTGACTCATCTAACCTTTTGATACTAGAAGTAAGTTGCCCAAACAATCCTAAATTACTACTTATTAATTTTTATAATTCAGGGGATAGTGATTTCATAAATCAACATTTGAACAAATTGAATTCTTTTTTAGTAGAGTACAGGACGAATCAATCCTCATTTTACCATATAGTACTTATGGGTGATTTTAATATACATTTATGTGACCGACATTGTTATATTATTGATCATTTGGCCCATACAAACTCAGAGACTCCTCACTTCGAGAATTCCTCTCAGGGCGAAGGCCTAGAGGTTCTTTTGTCTGAAGCCGATCTTTTTGAACCTGTTTTTATTAATCGTGCTGATCGTTGTTCCACATTCAAGGCCAGTGAGACTATCATTGATTACATTTTTTTGTCTCCAAAATTGCTAGATAAGGTAGTATTCTATAATGCTATAATATCGCCTTTTAGCGACCATAATCCTGTTATATTGGAATTAGCTAACAGCTGTGGGTTTTTAGGAAATGGCGGGGAAAAATCAGGTGCTACTAGTATGGTAACTTGTGATCAAGGAAGGAGGCTTAAGTGGTCTAAAGTGTTGCCTGCTACTTTTTTTTACTGATTTATGCTTAAAAACCAGTGAGCACATTGTAACATGCACTGATCCCTCAAACCCCAAGGATATTGTACCTGGGGCTTTTGATGGTATCTGCAGACAGATCGCAGCAGACCTGATCATTAATTATAAAATGAAAGCTCAGCAGAAAGAAAAATGGTTTGATGAAAACTGTTCACAAGCCCATCGCACTTTAATTTTAGCCTTGAAAAGTTCTCCCCGAGATAGGACCTTGATAGTGAGGCTACGAAAACAATATAAGTTAGCAGTCCACAGGCGGAAATTAGAGATTAAGGCAGAAGCCTGGAATGCTCTCCTATCTGTTGATATTTCAAAGGATAGCTCCAGGTTTTGGTCTATCGTTAACACTCCACTATTTTCAGGCCTGGAAAATGATAATCAGGATAGTAACGTTACAGAAGCCCAGTGGCTGTCCCACTTTGAAATAATCTATGGCTCTGATGAATTAACTGATATTTACTCCAAAATTCCATCTCAGCAAGGTATAGCACCTCTTATTTTTGACGTTGAGGATATTGAAAAGGCAATAAAAAATACTTCTAGTAATAAAGCACCCGGTCCAGATCATGTCCCAGCAGACATTTATAAGTATAATCCCGAATTTTGGGCAAAGATACTGGTCAATGTTTTCAATGCTGTGGGAATGATTGGGTTCCCCGCATCTTGGTCTCACTCGATTATAATTCCAGTTTTTAAAAAGGGTCAGAGGAGTTAACCAAGGTGTTATAGACCAATATCTTTGATTGACTCGGTGGTTAAAATATTAAGTAAAGTGATATTAGGGAAGATTACAGAATGGGCTGATGAAAATAAAATTATATCTAATTTACAGTATGGCTTTCGACAAGGATGAAGCACCATGGACCAATGTCTGAATCTTTACCTATTAATCAGCAAATATACCATGGCGAAAGAGGGTTCGCTGAAGATGGCTTTTATGGACTTGACCTCAGCTTTCGACCTGGTTAACAGGTCGAAGCTGTGGAGTATTCTTTTGGAAATGGGTTTGGATCCGGGCCTGGTTTATTTTTTGGCTGACCTTCACCATGATCTCACTGCATCAATTAGGCTCTCACAGGATGGCAAGTGTTCTAAATCTGTTAAATCTAGGAGAGGTGTACGCCAGGGGTGCATAATGGTGCCCCTGCTTTTCACATTATATATTAATGCCCTGGACAAAACCTTGGTTAAGGCAAGCCTGGATATTCCGCGTGTAGGAGACTGTTTAATTCCAGTTCTCCTATACGCGGATGACGCTGTACTACTGGCACGGACTGCGGTAGGCTTACAGCGACTTTTGGATGCGTTTGGAGCCTTCATGATGTCTCTGGATCTGATAGTAAATATAGAGAAATCACATATCCTGTCTACTGGTCGCAGAGTCACTAAAGCTAAAAGTTTCTACTGCAATGGGGGATTAGTGTCGTTTGTACCCTCATTCACATATTTAGGGATAGTATTTGACGAAAGAAGTTCCTGGGTTCCCCAGCAAAAAACTAAAAAAAATGCAGTAACTAGATCGACTTCTGCTTTACTAGGTTTTGCACAGCGCTTGGGGGCAAGACTTGTGGAGGCTATTATTAAGATATATAGATCTAAGTGTTTGGCTATAGCGGCCTATGGCTCATCCATATGGGGATTTAATCATCAGGCAGAGTTACAGATAGTTGAAAATAGATTCCTGCGTAATTTACTCTCAGTACCGCAATCTACCCCTATTTTTTCCATACATCAGGAATTGGGTTTGGGTTTTCTTTCTGATACTTTGAGCACAGCACCGTTACTTTGCTGGCTCAAAGTATGGCTTAACCCAGAATTAACCTTGAATCAACGGATATTGCGGGACTGTGTTAAATTGGATAAAGCATGTAACATCAAGTGGCTAGTATACGTTAAATCTATGTTTTCTAAAATAGGGCGGAAGGAATTATTTGATTTTCCTGAGAGGATTAAGAAGGAAGATTTGAAATGTGTAAAAAAGAATTTTATTAATATGTTGATGTTGGAACGGGAAGAACATGAGCTTCAGAAACCTTTAGTCAGGGCCCATTTTTTGGTTAAAACAACGTCTTTGATAGAGCCGTATCTGATAATTGTTTTTTTTTTTGTTTTTTTTATTAATGAACAATAACACAGACATACACCATTGCTCGCCTACAACCCGGAGGCCGGCCGTTTCATTTCCAATAAGCACTTCACAACGCAGCTTATCCCACATCCCGGGGGCCGGGTATCACTGTCTTATTCTGCAGTAAATTGGCAACTCTATCAAAAAGTGTAGCCCATCTCGCCCGTCCATATATTCTGATCCCATTTAGGGGCTGCAAAGATTTCTACTTAAACATCAGAAAAAACTAAACTTCAACACCCCCCCCCCCCCCCCCCAACCCTTCTTGTCGTAGGATCCTGTCAGCCGCTCCCAAGGTCCCACCCACACATTCAGTGCCTGTACATGTCGCGCTCTCTAACCAGCCCACTACGCCCAGCCAATACGCTCACAGTTTAATGTTGCCGGGTGGTCTCTTATGTGCACTACTTCTCAAACTGTACCGTGGAGCGCATGTCCCCCTTGTATATATCAATGAATTGGGCTCCACCAGCTGCATTAGTTCTCGACTCAATTCGCACCAGCGCCATCCGCGCTCAGAGACGGCAATTCTTCATCCCCAGCCCCAGACTTCTCCCCCGTGCCACCCCTCTTAAGGTATTCAACATACAATCCCCAGAAATTCTTTGGTCTTCTTCTCGGGGGCAGCAGCTCACTGTACGTCTCCGTCTGTGTGCAGCAATAGAGCACGTCCTTTTTCCACTGCGCCAACGTAGGTAAGGGGCCCAGCATCCAACATATAGCTACCCTGCGCTTGGCAATCAGCATGCCCATGTCTACTAGTCTACGCGCTGCCTTAGGGAGCCCTCTCGAGTGTCCCAGCAGTGCGACTGCAGGATCCAGAGTTAATTCCAAGTCAGCTATCTCTCCAATCTGACGGAATATCGCTTCCCAGAATTTGCCCACGCCGGGGCAGTATCACGCCAAGTGCATGAAGTCTGCAGCTGGGTGTGCGCACCTCTCACAGGTCGAGCCCTCCCGCAGACCATATCTATGCAGTCTTTCTGGCGTGTAGTATGTTCTATTTATGAACTTGAAATGTATAAGTCTATGCTTGCCATGCAGTGATATCCGACGTATACCGGCACAGCAGTACGACCACGTGGCATCATCTATCACTGTGCCCAGGTCCCTTTGCCAGACCAAACGAGCTTTAGTATAGTTCTGGGATCTCTGCGACATAGCTATACTATATAGCCTAGACATCAGCCCGTAAGGGTTTTTGTGCTTAAGTAAATACATTAATTCCAGAACCTCAGGGGGTTCAGCCATATCCTCACCTAGATGCTGTCGCCATGCGCCTCTGACCCTGTGAAATTGGAATCGCTGTAACGGGGTGCAGTTCTCTGACATTGACGCCACCTCGTCCCATGTTTTAGCCACACCACTCTCAAACAAGTCTCCCATCATGCGTATGCCTAATCCCCGCAGGGACCGCACAACGCTACCATCCCTGCAAGGGGACAGCCACACTGCCCACTCGAGGGACGTGGCCGGCGAATATAGCAATGCTCCAGCAGTCTGCCTAAGCAGCCAATTCCAAGCATGCCGAGTAGCGTTTAGTGAATCTAAGATGCCAGCTCTGCAATCGGTCGACTCAAACATGACCGCGGGTAACAGGAGAGGCGCCGCAAACAATCTCTCAAGTTTGAGGCAGGGGATCGTGTCATCGCCGTGTACCCAGGCATGCGCCTGCGCTCCCTGTGCGATCCTGTAGTATAGTTGCATGTCAGGTGCCCCAAGGCCCCCCATGTGGTATGGCAGCGTTAGGACGCTCCAGCGCACCCTGGCTTGCTTCCCTGCCCATGCCAACCGTAACAGGGACCTATTCAACCTGGCGAAGAAAGTACGTGACAGAACTATTGGAATGTTGGAGAACAAAAACAAAAAACGAGGCAGCGCCACCATTTTGGCGATGGAGATACGACCCATAAGCGACAGGGAGAGGCCAATCCACGTCTCCACATCTTCCTCCAGTTTGTGAATGGCCCTCCCATAGTTCTCAGTGAAGACCACCTCAGAATCCCTGTGTAGTTGTATCCCTAGGTATCTGACCGAATCGTCCGACCACTGCAGTGGATACTCCATTTCAAACGGGGCAGTGGACGACGTCAACGGGAATGCAATGGACTTGTTCCAGTTGACCTGTAGCCCGGACAGCGCCCCAAACTGCACCACCTCCCGCAACTAAGTTACTCTCCGGCTCCCGGACATAGAGCAAAGTGTTGTCTGCATACGTGGAGACCACTATACGATACGATGGAAAGCTAACGCCTCTCAGGCTGTGGTACTCAAGCAGGGCCCGCGCCAGTGGTTCTGCCACTAGGGTGTAAAGTATGGGGGAAAGGGGGCAGCCCTGGCGCGTCCCTGTGGAAATCGGTATAGCGTCCGTAACCAGATCCCCCAATCTAATCCGCGCGGTAGGGCCCGTATACAGCACTCCTATCATCTGCAGGAAGACCGGGCCCAATCCCATCTTGGTCAGGACCTGTCGCATAAAAGGCCATTCCACCGAGTCGAAGGCTTTCTCCATATCAAGGAAAACTGCAAGAGCCCTCGAGTCTTGTCTAACGTGCTGCATGACGCCAAACACCGTCCGCAGGTTATACGTGAGGTTTCTGCCCGGCACAAACCCTGCCTGCTCCGGAGCCACCAGCTCCGAAGTGAGCAGCGCAAGCCACGTGGCCAACACCTTCGCAAATAGTTTGTATCGACGTTAAGCAACGATAGCGGTCGATATGAACTGCACTCCTCCAGGTCTTTACCAGGCTTGGGGATAGCTACCAGAATCGCCTCCCTCATGGAGGGAGGCATGCGGCCGGTCACGCACAGGTCGTCGAAGAGCGTAGAGAGGTGCGGGAGCAATAGATCAATAAAGGAGCGGTAGAAAGCCACCGTGAGACCGTCCGCGCCAGGGGCACTGTTTGCCTTCATACCCACCAGTGCCTCAAGGATTTCGTCCTTCTCAATAGGAAGGGCCAAAAACTCCCTGTGCTCATTAGAGAGGAAGGGTAACTGGATGTGATCCAAATAGTCCTGTATGCTTTCGCCCATATTAGCCTGTTTAGCTGCATAGAGGTTAGCGTAGTAAGACTGAAAGCGCGCGGCAATGTCCGCCTCCTCAGTCAGTATTACCCCACCGTCCGATCGGATTTTTGTGACTGCCGCCCTGCATCTGTGCGCTTTTAATATATTAGCCAGCACTGAACTGGGCCTCTCACCTTCCCCATATACTTTGGCAGCGGCATACTTCCCTAAATGCAGTAATTCCGTATCGGCAGCCTTGGGGAATTCTGCAAGCAGCGCCTTCAGCTGGTCTGTAATGTCGTCAGATGCGTGCGACTGCTGCGACATTTCCACATCCCGTAGCCTGCTCTCCAACAATGCCAACCGCTGCCGAATAGAACGCAGCACCCCAGAATGCCTCGTGATTGCCACCCCTCTGATGTAAACTTTAAATGTTTCCCACACCGTTTGGAAGCTGTCCACTGAACCTAAATTGTTATCAAAGAACGTTGTGATCTCCTCTGCTAGATCTTCTCTAAACAAGGAGTCGAGGAGGGAATATTGGGGGAACCACCACTCAAAAAATGGCACAGTCTTACTAGGCATAGCCATCGTAAGCAACAGGGGAGAGTGATCCGACAGGGTGCGCGGTAGCACCTGGCACGCGTGGACCTGCGCCATGAGTCTAGAAGACGCCAGCCAATAATCAATACGGGTGTGTAGATTATGATAAGCAGAATAGTGCGTGAAGCCCCCCTCCTCTGGGTTGAGTGCCCTCCACACGTCTGAAAGGGCCATACAGAGCATCTCGAGTCCAATTGTCTTAGCAGCAGCAGTCTGCAGTCTGGTTGGGCCACCCGATCTGTCAAGACCGGGATTCTTAACCGTATTAAAATCCCTCCCACAGCATGGATGTTGAACCAAAGTCCTTGACTCTTATTGCAAGCTCCGAGTAAAACTCAGGGCAGTCGTTAACCAGTAATAAATCAAGTCCCTTCCCCTGATATCGCGACAATACAAACCGGCCCCCACCATCCACATAAAGCAGTTGTGCCTTGCCTCCCAGCTTGGGGTTAAACCAAGTTATCACCCCTCTGGCATGGGTAGTAAAGCCGGCCGCATGCAAACTCCCCAGGAACCCTTTCATACGTAGCATCTGACTACCGCAGGGGAGGTGCGACTCCTGGAGGAAAGCAATGTCTACATTATGGCGAGTGAGGTAGTGCAACACCTTACGTAGCTTCCGGTGGTCATTGAGTCCCCTGACATTCCAGGTCATCACTCTCAGCAAGGCGTGTACCCCGTTCCTTGTAGTGTTACTTGCCATGTCTATCCCCGCCATGGTAATTGTTGCCTGCAAATGTGAGTCGCATGTGACAGTTACGTGGATGGGACCTATGCAAAGCTAATCGACAGTTCAACCCCGACATCAAAAAAACAACTAAATACAACCCCATCTCCCCCCTCCCACAGCAGACCCCCCCACAACTTGGCCCTGCCGCGCCCTATCAAAGGCTTACCCTCCCCACCCATCTCCCGGCCCCCAGCAACTTAACCCGAAGCAAAAGGGTGGACTACACTCGCAGGCGGAGATCGCTCAATCCGTAATATATATCAACTAGTGCCATAACCGCCCGCCCGGCGTCCCCCCGCAGCAAACCCATCGTAGCCCTGCCGCCTCATCTGACTCCAGTCGCAGCTCTCCGCTTGGCGTCGCCTGAAACCCACTCCTGCACTCGCCGCGGTCACTACCCTCTGTCATTCAGCCAGCAAGGTAAAAAAGAAAAATTGTTACCCCCAAATAACAAAAAAACGCCCTTGGCTGGGGCCGCCCGTTCACCTCAGCCCACTGAGCTACATAACAGGCTGGAGCTAGGAGAGCATAGCTCTTATCATGCCACAGTATCACCTCAATCTGTCCTCCCGGCTCCGCCGAACATTCCCAGCACCCATAGTACCTTCCCATAGGGTTCAGTATACATTCCTGCCGCATAGCCAAACAGTCAGATACAATGCTGGCGAGCACAGCAACTTCAATCCTGCAGCTCCAGCGTGCTCTCCGTCTTCGCACTCCGCTGGTGCTTCTCCGGGCTGCCCCGGCTTTCCCTCTGCCAGTCCTTCAACGCTCTGTGTAGTACTTTTGGGTCTGTGAATATATGCGACTTCCCCTGTCGGTTAACCCGGAGCTTAGCAGGGTACAACATCGCGTAGTCCAAGCCCAGTTCACGGAGCTGTTTTTTAGCAGGGACAAACTGTCGTCTCGCCTCTTGCACTTTAGCTGTGAAGTCCGGGTAGAGCGAAATATTCGAACCTTCATACACTAGTGTCTTTTTTTCTGCGCCAATCACAGGGCCGCATCTCTGTCGCGGTAGTTCAATAGTTTCGCTATAATTGGCTGCCGTGGCGCGCCCGGAGGGGGCCTCGGCCCTAGTGATCTGTGTGCTCTCTCCACCACAAACAATCCAGAGAACACCTCCCGGCCAAGTAGCGCAATCAGCAATGTCTCAATGAAACACTCCATCCGCCCCGTTGCGGTCGACTCCGGAAGGCCCGTGATGCGTAGATTACAGCGACGCGTGCGCGCCTCAAAATCCTCGGTCTTGTCCTGCAGCACCTGCATGAGGCGGCTAAGTTGCTTGTGATCCGAGTCAAGCGAGGACTGCGCCTCTTCCACCTCCACAAGGCGCTGGTCCGACTGGTCAAGTCTCTCCGCGTGCTTGTTTAGCCGTTACCCCATGCGGTCCATTCTATAGGATAGCGCGTCGATCTTGGCGCCCAGTGAAGTGATGCCAGACTGCAAACCCCTCTCCATGGATAGCAGTAGACCACGCAAATCCTGTTCCTCCGTCGGCGGGGCCGCTGCTCCACCCGCATCATCCGCCGTCGGCGTCTGAGTCTTGGCACGTTTCTGCTCAAACGACAGTTTCGGCTGAGACTTATCTGTTTAGCCCATGATGATGGACGCCTGTGAGCTGTATCTCTGCCTGCAGCGCAGCTCGGGTCACGTGGCACCCCCAGAGGACCATGGGCAATATACGCACCCCGCAGCTCCCTTCTCAGCTCCCCTGCGTCTCCTCCACAACTGCACCCAGTATCTAATTGCAGGGTCAGTCCGGCGTCAGCCCTGCAAGCCTGCGCCAGCCGGTGCGCGGTAGTCGCCTCAGGCTCTCACCGTCTGCAGTAGTCAATGCCGATCTCTGCGATCTGTGTGGGCATCCAGTCGCACACCATGTGCCTCCCTGCAGCGATTCTCACTTTGCCACCAGCTAAATGCGACCGATCCTGTCGTGCAGCACCGCCGCTGTCCGGCCAAGCTCCTCGGCGCTGCCGGTCCGCAGTCCGCCACACCCTGCAGCCAACTGTCTCGCCAGTCGCCACCGCCTTGCTCTCTCTGGCACTGTTCCGCACCCCGACCGGGCGAGCACTGCGTCCGCAAAAGCTGTGTGCGTCGTGTTCGCCCCAGGGTCGCCTCGCGCCGCCTCAGGCGCTCACTCCTCCTGGCTGCGACCGAGTCTCTCACCACATCAGGACCTGCGTCAGCGCTTCGTACTTCTGCCCCTCCGGACTGTAATCAAGGTAATCCCCAAGGGGGCCGCCTGTGTCGCTTAATTCAGGCCGTTCCAGCCGCTGTAGAAGGGCTCTCCCCTTTCACACTGCTCCTCGTTCTCAGCGGTTCGGCATCCCGCGTCGGTGTTGCGATGGCGGCCCGCAAGGCCGGCTCCTCCCCCTGCCGCAGGCCGCACACAGATCGACATAAGGTCAGCCGCAGCCAACGCAACCGCCGGGGATCCAAGGCCCAGCGGTGCGCAACTCTCCGTCTGCGATTTCACCACCGTGGCGGCACCTCCCGGGCCCGGAGTCACAGCCCGAGACAGCGCTCACGCTCCGATTCACAAATCTATTACGGGGCTTAGTATGCAGGCAGCAAAGGGCAGGATAATGGGCGGATCGTCAGGCTGCGAGTCGGAGCTCCGGGCTCAGGCAGCCATTCTTGTTGCGAGCCAATTTTCACCCCCTATCTGATAATTGTTACCAAGCCGTTCAATCGCTGGCTTTTGACTAGGTTTTGTTTTAATTTGATTCATCTTACTTTGGGGAACTATGCGGGGTGGTGCAAACCAGAGGAAGCAGGACCGTGTTCTTGTGATAACCATTCTACCCAAGACACTATACATTTTTTATTGTTCTGCAAACTCCATAACGATATTCGGAAGAAGTTTCTGGTCCCTTTATTAAATAGAAAGGGTTTCCTACAGGCCAAACCTGCATTACTTTACTTGCAAATGTTAAGTAATACGTGGGATATTTTTAACATTGCTTCCTTCTTAGTTGCTGCTGCTAGGATTAGGGGGAAAATTACAAGACATAATAAATAAAACAAATAATACATAAAATTAATGTTATACTATAGCTTATGTACTCTTATGAATTGAACAACTTTATTTGTAAAACTGGTCCCCTTGAGAAGTACTTTTAATATTATTAGTCTTATTGCTGCTATTATATGGAATGCGTAAATATTATAATAATTGTATATTTTTATGAATTTTTGTCTTATTTTTGTCTTATTGTTATGCAATAAGTCTTTGTAAGAAATATGGTTGGGTAATTGATTATGATATTGCTATTTTATTGCTGTATTTATTTATGAGTGTAGTTGTTGTTTTGTACTTTTATAATTTTAATTATTCGAATAAAGTGGATTGATTGATAGGTTTATATGTGTGTGTAAGGAGAGATATAGGGAACCAATATCTCAGTGAGGCGTGCTAACACTACCTCACCCAGGCTGCAGTAGCAGGCCTGTGGTGTCAGATTTAGTCTGCTTCCCAGGGGTGGCATAATGCAAGCTTCAGCCCCTTGTAGGCCTGTGAAGTACCTATGCCCTTGGTACCTAAGGTACCATATACTAGGGGCTCATGAGGTACCGCAGTATCCAATCACTAGTGCATCTAATATGCACTCCAAGTTGTTTAGAGAGAACAGAGAGGCTGGGGCCCTGATTAGCAGGGTCCCAGCCAGACTATAGCCAGAAACCATTGTTAACATCAGAAAAAAAGTGGGGGCAACATAAGTGCAGATCCTACTCTCCTACAAAGCCCATTCATTTGAATGTACTATACCTGCAATGTGTTGCAAACTGCTTACTTAAAACTGTAACCAAAACCATTATAAGTTATACTGCAATTCTGAACTGTGTTCATACAAGTAATTTACTACTGCAAAGTATTTATATGCTTACCTGTACCAGGCTTGCTTGGTTCTAGAAATAAAACAACAGTATATTTTTATACAAAAACAATTGGCCTAGAGTTCAGTTCTTGATTGTGTGAATTCATTTGCTGACTGTGTACATCAAATGCTTAACACTGTCCTCTGATACTGCCTTACTGCTCGACCAAGCTACCACTTTAGAGAGTAAGGTTCTATCTAACTTTAACCTCTGCCAAACCTCTGGAGACCCTTGGACTCTACACACACTGTACTTCTCTTTTGTGCAGTATATATAGAGCCAGTTTCTTACAGAGCCGGACACTACAGCGTCACACCAGCAGAGAATACTGCAGAAGCCAACTGACTTGGCCCCAGCCCTACTGGCCTATCTGCAGCCCTTGACAATCCTGCAACTAAAGACGACCCATCCTGCAGCCCAGTGACCTCCAAAACTGTGGGAGGACTGAACTGCTTTCAATAAAGATAAAGATTCCCGAGAACAGTGGACCTGTTCACCAAGCAATCATCTTTAAAATAAGGACGCTGACCTGAAGAACCGTGAAACATGTCCCGGTTCCACCTCTGCACCCAAACCATCCGGCCCAAGTACAAGTGGCCCAACGGTTCCAGCAAGGTTCCCCAGCATTCCAGAGCCCGAGTCCACCGTGAGCTGATCTCTCCTGGATTCCTTGACATCACCTGCAGCCTCTGCACAGAGACACACCCCCAACTTCGACCTGCTCCAGTAAGCCATTTCTTATACCTAAAGACACACCTGCAACCGTCCGCTCTGGGCCTTGGTGAAGAAGACAAAAGGTGTCCCTATGTCCCAGAGCATCGCAACTTACCTCTGGAACTGTAGGCTTTGATCGACCGGCCTCCTGGCCTGTGTCTATAGCCTGTTTTCGATTTGGCCGTTCTCCATAGTCCTGCATTGAGCACCCGATGCTGTCTTGGCACCCTGCACCAGGCAGCCCCTGTATCGCTGGTGATGTAGTGTTGGTCCTGCTTTGGGCCCTGTTCAGTGCTTGCTTCAACCCCTGGAGACTGGCCCCCAAACCGCTGCTACTCACCTGTGAGCAGCATCTGAAAGATTGCCCCCAATCTCCTTTGATTTGTATTAGGCGCTTAAACTTGCACTCTGCACCCGGCTGCCCCTGTGCTTCTGGTGGTGCACTGTTGGTGCTGAGAGGAACCTTGCCCAATACTTACCTTAACTTCCAAAGGCTGGTTTTGTAAGTCATTGTTATCCCTATGCCTGCTGAATTTTTCGTCATCCCATTGGTTAACATTGCAAAGTCTGAAAATTGCAGTGTCATTTTTGAAAAATGTATTTACCAATGACAAAGTTCCTTGGTTCTGCAAAATAAATATAAGCAAGTGCTATTTTTTATAAATTGGTCTTGGATGTATTCATTAAGTGTGTGTCTCATTTATTGCCACTGTGTAAAACAAATGTTTAACACTATCCTCTGATGAGCTTAACTGCTTGCCCACACTACCACAAAAGAGAGCATTTTAATTAGCTACTTGAGCCTCTGCAAAACCTCTGGGGATCCACTGGACTCTCTACACACTATACCTCATTTTGTTATACTATATAGTGAGCCAGCTTACTACAAGGTTTCAACACCTCGACTACCAGTTCTGCAGTAGAATGCTCTGGAAGATAGTGTCCTTTTATTAGCAAGAAGAAAACAGTCACAAGTCCAATCCAAAGAAACAGGAAAATTAAGGAAATGCTAATCCAAATGTAAAGCCATGGAGGGATCAGATAAGTGGGTTTAAGTCAAAGAAGAAAATCACGTACACCATGTAATGTAGTGTCAGAAGAGTCAGAGGAAAGATCATCAACATTGACATGTAACCAGAAGCACCATGTTGAAAAACAGGAGCCTTAATTGACAGAAGAGGACTGGTAGACACCTCCAAAGGTGGTTCATCATAATAACTCTGCTGTTAGGAGTTCTAGTAACAAGCTCTATATTGACATCCACTGTAAGGCTTGCATTTGCGGCAGTAACAGGAATTAACAATAGTTCATTCTCTGCCCTCCCGAAACAGTGGAAAACAACACTGGTGTTGCTTAAAACTTGTAGAGGAAGTTCCTGTATAGCTGTGAGAGGAGTCAGGGAACTACCCAGGAGTCCTTGTAGCCTACTGTGTGGAACTGGCCACATGATGAAATTTAACTTGATCAATGGAGACAAGTCACTTATTTTTACGACCAGCAAGTGGTGACATAATTACGGTTCTTGTACCTTGAATACCAAGGACTGACATCAATGCACATAGTATGATAGGCCAAAATCCTACTTTACTGCACTCTACTCTCAAAATAGATCCCCAACTTTTGGAATCCAGCCGGAAGGTGCTGGTTACTCCTTTGCTCCATTAGTGGCCAAATGTTTTGAAAAGTTCATTAGATCGCTCGTCCTGGAAGTGTTGTAGTTCCTGTAAGACAGCGAAACATTCATTTATGTCAAAAGGTTCTTCTGTCACCACTGCACCAGGATTGCCAAGATATGGAAAGTACTTCTGGATGCCAAACAGAACCTCATATAAAGTTTAGCCACCCAAAGATCATCTAGGCAGATTGTCACGGACCCCACAAGCCTTACCTTCTGACTGTAGAGTAGTCTCGCAGGGATGATATGAATAACCTCCACCATCTCCCACCTGCTTCCCTGTCCTACCTTGAATAGTACCAGACTGGGGCTTGGTGAAGACCGGGGGAAGGAATCCTCAAGGAGTGGTGTGCCTTATGGCCTTATGGTCTGCTGAGGTGATGACTGACATCCAGTGGAGTTTTTTCCTTTCTTGACCGTCAGCCTGGGAAAACAAGCAGTTACTACAGCTTTAACAAGCATTTTCTCATATATATATTACCTACTGGCAGTCGCCAGTAGGTAGTTATAGTTAGGACCTATTTTCCATAGGAAATCCGCAACATTCTATTTGGAATAACGTTGGCGCCGATTGACGAATCTTCGCAAAATTTTTCAAACTTTTGGCCAGCTCTGGTCCGCTCCTATCCTGAAAATTACACGGTGATTCGTCAAGCGGGGGCCGAGAAAAAAGGGGGGTCCCAAAACGCATTTTTCCCATGCATTTTTCCATAGGACCTGTTGATGCAGCTACAGCCCGAACTGCTGAACAGAATTACACCAAATTTGGCAAAGAGGTAGTCCTCAGCTCAGACTCGTGCCTTTTGCTTAAATGGTGTAAATCCGTTCAGTAGTTCCTGAGAAAATTAGAGTTAAAAAGATAGATATATCTGGGTGGAGCCTAACCACACATCTCATCGTGAGATCTGATTGGCTGTCAGTACTCCATCCAAGAAGTGTTGGCAGCCATCTTGGGACCAATATACATGATAGCACCTCATTAAAAAGCATTGCAGTTAATAGAAGGTTTTAAGACTTTAGTTACATTATAAATCATTTGTTGATGGTACCATACTCATTTTAGGAATTGTGGTGTGTTCTAAGGTGATTTTACCATGTGAAAAAGCCTTCTGCTGTGATATCATGAATCATGTTGGAGAGAAAACTATTTTCTCATGCTTTTCCCACAGAGGTTTGGAAGGTGATCTATAAGCTAAACTGAGAGCATATTTTCTGTAAATTCACATTATCTTTCTCAGTCATGTGAGAATGAAGTCTGACATTCTCAGTAAAACATGTACATCCAACAAGGGCAGAGACTGTCAGTTGATTCCTTTGTGTTCTACTGCAGCTTCCCAGAGTGTTCTAAAGAACAACTAGAGCGCTAACAGTCCTTCTTATGACAAACGTATTGCACACCTGAAGCCATCTTGATTGGAATAAAGTGGTAACTCTTAAAACATTTAATTTAAAAAGGAACAAAATGAGGGGGTTCATTTTGCCATAGAAAGAATGATTAGTGCCGCAGAAAGAAAAATTAGGGCACATTTTGAGTGACTTCTCAAATCCTCTTCTATTCCATTAAAAAGTTCTGACATGCAGACTGAATACCAGCAGCAGACTTCCCTGGTGAGCAGTAGCTTTACTACAGTGATCTAATAAGCAACTAGAGTGCTAACATTCTGAATTTATGGCAAATGTGTGACACATCTGAATGCCTTCTTGATGGAATCAAAGTAAAAAACTGAAAGTATTTCCTACTGAGGAGACTGTAGTAAATGAGGAAATTAGGAAACTTCATAACAAATAAGTTTCCCAAAATGGCCACCAGAGACAAAAGAGCCCAAATGTAGCCCAAATATCACCCAGATGTAGCCCAAGTATAGCCCAATGACAGAATGTCCCAGAGTGTTCTAACGAACAACTAGAGAGCTAACAGTCTTACTTATGACAAAAGTATGTCACACCTGAAGCCATCTTGATTGGAATAAAGTGGTAACACTTAAAACATTTAATTTACGAAGGAACAAAATGAGGGGCTTCATTTTGCCATAGAAATTATGATTAGTGCTGCAGAAAGAAAAAATACGGCACATTTTGACTTCTCAAATCCTCTTCTATTTCATAAATAAATTCTGACATGCAGACTGAAACATGCACTTTGAATACCAGCAGCAGACTTCCCTGGTGAGCAGTAGCTTTACTACAGTGCTCTAATGAGCAACTAGAGTGCTAATGCTGGAGCGGGTAATACAAAAATTTTGTATACCCTCCCCATTTTGCATGCTTATTAATTAGATTAATTAATTAATTATAATTGAACTAATGAACTGATGTGGAAGTTACTAATCAACCTTATTAATGATTGAAATACACGTGGGATTGCTTGCATGACTTTATTAAATCGTAAACTAAATTATGTACGCATACTAATGATAGACAATTAGAATAGTGCATGATATATGTTGCTTTTTTGATGTATTTGTGATTTGTGCTTTATTTTGTAAGTATAAAACCGCGTTAGTGTTGCTTATTGCTAGATAAATACACACACATATGGGTATTAGTGAGGGAATAACATTCATTTAGTCATTTCTATGTATTAATTACGTTTTGTGTTTCTTTTGCTTAAGTTGACCATTTGGGCCTGCCACAAAATGGCTGCCTCTGGTATCCAACCCGACCGTCGACGCTAAATGAGGTTGGGGTGAAGTGCACCTGCGCTGACGCCAGCTACAGTGGCCTCGTCATGACCCTAACCAGACTTTACCCATCAAGGTCATCCTGGGAAGCAAGACAGCTTTTCAGAAAGAACAATAATGTGCTTTTAAAAACCGGAACAGGCAAGATTGATGACATCAGAGACATTATTTGGTGTGAACCCTGTCAGACGATTTCGATTGACCAATCAGAGGGACTGAAGACCCGTTTTTGTTACAAATTGTCAATGATTTTTACTATAAATTATGGTAGAATAGAGAGGTTGGTGCGGGTTAGTTTCTGGCCTTTCTCGATTTCCTGACATTATGCTGACGGAGAGGACGGTGACACTGCAGGACAGCTGTTTCCCTGAATCTTTGACGGACTGAATTATTGCCCAAACTCTTGATGAACTGAAATTACTAAATTTGATGGGCATAGATTTGCCAGACTACCAGCTTTGACATAGAGGACGGCAATTAGCCAGAATAGGTAAATATGAATGGCGACTTGATTAAATGAGTGATTTAATTTGCATTAATTAGATAAAGATTGAATTGAATAACTACAGAATGAGTTGGGTTGTTTATTCATTGAAAATGTATTAATGAAAAGTAAATTAGAGTATGGGAAGTTAACCTAAGCCTGCACCTAACTGATCCATCCCGATTTATGAGAGGAATGCTAAAAGGTGAAGTTCAGGACCTAATGAGTATCAGAAGGTTGCGTAGATGTGTCGCTCATTAGGGTAAAAAGGGTAATTCCTTTCATGCCAGCGTTTGGAAGATAATCGCCTCCTAAGAAACACAGATTGATGGTGAGTGAATGTTGGTGTTATGGGCCCCACCAGCGAATGTATGGATAGTGTGTGTTTATGAGATCTTTGGTCTGTGACGGAGGGAGGGATTTGCACTCCACGCTGGAGCAGTTTTTCTGGTAGCAAGATGATGGTTGTTATTGTTTTGGTTTGGTGATTATTGCTTGTACATTGCTTATTGATTATTGATTATTCATTGATATTGATTTATGTACTAACACTCTATGTTGAGTTGCGTTGAGTTATATGTTGTTTGTACGGCTTCTGGGATGTAGGAAGTCGGAAGTTTGTAACGGTTCCGCAGCAGAGCAGAGGTAAGCGCTGCTCTCGGGAAAAACTGAATTGTTGTTTCCCTGTAGGTATACAGGGGAAACGTGTGACAATTGAAGTTGCACGACGCATTGTCTGGGTTTGATTCGGTAGCATCGTCGTGTGTGCCATTAGAGACATTTATAGTGTGAGAGAAGAGTGTATGATAGCGAAGGTTACCTGTGAAGTTCTGGTCTCAGGTACCAGGGATCCAACTGGCATTCCGATAACGCTTATCACTGGAAAGGTAATAGGTATTCTCTGAGCTTGTTAGAAGGACAAAGGAGAGGTAAGCGCTGCTTTGTTAACGTATGTCATAAGTCTGTAGTAGAACAGACTGTTCGCTGTTCTCGGGAAAGACAGGATTCTGTGTGAATGTACTACATTTTTCTCGTGTGAACGTGCGTGAATGTAAAGGCATTGAGGTTAATTGCGAAACTCTGGGTTTATTTCTCAGGAGCATTGGGTCTCCAGCTATGTGTCTTAAATACTAGAGAAACAATTAGCTAATGCTTGTTAGAAGGGTGAAGTAGAGGGATGTGCTACTTTATCAACGGAAGTAACGATTCCGTAGTAGGGCAGAGGTAAGGGAAAGACGGAATTCTCGTGAGAAAGGTCTTTTGCTATTCTTTGGTTAGCGAAGCGGACAATGGAGATGTTTCTATGTTGTTACTAACAGAAGTGTAGAAATTGAAACAAAAACTTACGGAGCAGATTTGTAAAGGAGGGGTAGACAGGAGACGGGAGCAAGAGCTGCCGCAGCGGTTGCTTTCGTCAGAACGACCGCGCTGGGATTGGACAGTCGGTCAGAACTGTGAAACGCTCCAGATTGGTGTGTTAGTGTACGCCGCGCTAGGAGTGGAAGAAATACAGAGTGACGTAGACGCTCTGAATTGGTGCGTTAGTGTGAGTCGCGTCGGGATTTGAGGATTGGGACAGTGACGTAGACGCTCTGAATTGGTGCGTTAGTGTGAGTCGCGCTGTGATTGGATAGAATAACGGTACTGTTGTAAAGAGAGACTAGCGACACACGGAAGACAAGAAAATGTATTACGATCCACCAGAAAAAGAGAAAAAGTCATGGTTAGGAAGAATCAAGAAGTGGTTTAAGAAAGACAAACCAGTCAAAACTAGGGAAGGACAGTTACTTCCTCCACCGAAAACCCCCGCATCCTTTATTATTGCGAAATATGGGTATCATACTTGTATTTGGTTAGACAATTGGGTGAGATATATACGAAAGAAGACGGAGTATTAGCTTTCCCAGAACATGGTTCATTTAATTTGGCGGTTTTGAGAAATTTGATAGAAAAAATGATGAATTTAGAACCAAGACCTAGAACAATGCAGTTTGAGGCTTTGACGGAATGGGAAGACGAAATGCATGAACGAGAGAGACAAAGAAATGGTAGAGGATATAGGTACCTGTTTGGAAGACCATACGGACATGAAACACATAATGATCGAATGAGAAGATGGCGGGATGCGAGTATGACTGAGGGTGTGTTCCCTGTAAGAACTGTAGAAGAGAATGAAGGACGAAAGTGTGTAGAAAAAAGACATAATGTGGAATCGAGAGGGTATGGAGTGAATGAGTCTGAGGATGATGTTCTTGATGATATGTTCTATAAGAATCCACCACCGTATCGACCAGAACCAGAAATATTAACTCCAAGTGCCCCAATGAGAGAAACAATGCGAATCATAAAATCGGAACCAGAATCCCTAAGTTTGGGTAAAAACAATGCTACTGGAGAAGTAGAAAAGAGGTTGGAAGAAAAAACAGATGGAGAAAATTCTGTAGAATTAGCGTTAACGACCCTAGAATTATCTGAGAAAATAAAAGAATTGACTAAGAATCTAGAAGCGGTAACTATTCCAATAACGATAGGTCCAGTAATGCCTATTTTTGACAAACAGAAGGACAGTGAGCATTGTTTGACAGTCCCTTACAGAAGTAATAAACCAGTAGAACAACCAAGAGTGAGTCAGAATGAGAATCCATGGAGGCAGACTATGAGTGTAATTGAACCGAATTTTTCAAATAACCCGTTTGTAGGTCAGAATTGTGCAGAGAGACGTATGACAATGATAGAGACAATGTCAGAAACACAAAAAGATTTTGGACAAGGAGATGTTGAAAAACCAGTAGGACCATTGACAGAGGAGTTCAGTGAATGGTTAAGAAGCTTGCAGAGGAAAGACAAAGAATCCCAATCAATTGATGTGGCCAAGTTACGAATGGTATTGGAAGAATTAATAGTAGGGACTATCCCAACAGAAACATTGAAAACCTATCAGGATGAAGAATTATTATTTTTGTGCAAAAGTGTGACCTGGAGAGCAAAAAACGTACATGAAAGGTTAGAAGAAGTGGCAAATGAGATGGGTATTGATATTGAAAAGGTAAAAGCCTTACAGAAACCATATCGTGTAGATTTCACTGAAAAGGATATTGAAAATATGAACACCACTGGACGAATAGGTCAAATTAAGGACATAATCATTTTGCTGAGAAAATGGGGAGATGTGGATAAATGGAGAAGCAGATGGTATAGAAAACGTGATGATGCCTCAGAAAAGACATTTTCAGCATTTCCTGTAAGAGAAAAGGAAAAGGTAGAGACAGACTGCCCTATGAGAGAGATTTCAGGAGGAGGATATGTACATGTCCCATGGACAAGACAGGATATTTTGTCTTTTACAAATGATTTCCCTCGACTGCGTGAGAAGCCCGTCGAGTGGTACAGGCAGGTAGACAGATTTGTGAAATTGTCTAAAGTATTATGGATTGATTTGAATAGTCTATTTGACATGATTGTACCAGCAGATTTATGGACAGAGTGCAAGCTCATGATTAATTGGCCAACCTAGGAATATCCTAGGGACCCTAAAACAGGAGCTCCAGATCCCGAGGTAATGAAGAAATATGAGCAGGTTATGGTATTTTTGAAAAACAAAGTGCCCCCTAAAGAGACAGATTGGGTAAAAATTGATTGAACACACCAAGAGAGTAAAAAGTCAGTACATGCATATTATGAGAGGCTAATACTAGCTTTTAAGCAGTTTAGCGGAGATGAGAATCTGAGTGAAAAGGATTTGAGTCATTTTGTATACAGATTTGTATATGGTCTACGTCCGGAAATTGGTGAAATGATTAAACAGCATACGGTAGATTGGCAAAACAAGAAAATAGATGAAGTATTGAGACATGCTAAATATTTCAGTGATGAAATTGAAGCAAAACAGCGGAAACTAAAAGAGAAGGCAATGTGGGCACAGGTAAAGGTAGCGGAGAGACAAGAAGCACAATTAGTGGAGCAAGCAGGGTTAAAGCCGAAATGTAATCCTGGGAAATATAAAGGGAATATTGAAGAAGCTAAAAAGAAATTTCTGTGTCATAATTGCGGTAGGATAGGGCATTGGAAATCTGAGTGTAAGTTTCCCCAGAGTACTAACAATGAAAATCCATCATTGGACCCACAGGTGCAGCATGAGGTGAGTGGTCAACTGCAGCAACAGCAGCAAGTTGTTCCCCCACAGAATCAGGTGCCAAAACCGCCTTTTCCACAGAGCAGAAACTCACAGAAGTATAGTAGTGAATCGGGATTCTACAATGAAGAACAGGTAAATAAGCTGCCACGCGCTATCTCTGTCTCGCAGTATTGGCTGCAACGCAATGAGAGTGACTCAGAAGAAAGTTATTGACGGTGCCGAAGGGAGGAACGAGAGTGCGTACTTGGTGCAACTCTAGAAGTAGACCAGACAGGACCTTTTGTAGATGGGAAGGTTAATGATGAAAATATTACTTTCCTAGTGGATACTGCTGCTGCTACTCGATCAACTGTTAGATCAGCTGATGTTAAGAATCTTCCTCTCTCGGATGAAATGATCCAAGTAGTTGGTGTGTCCAACAGACAGATTTAAACATATCTTACAGAACCAGTGAAAGTTAGCATAGGGAAATTTTCAGAAATGTACCGCTTTGTGGTGTGCGACACCAGTCCTGTGAATTTATTAGGTAGGGACCTGTTGTGCAAAATGAATTGCACTATATTCTGTACTCCGGATGGAATAGCTTTTGAAACACCGGATGATGATGTACTGTATAAGATGACCATAACTAACAGAGAAAATGAAGTTACTGAAACATATGCTGTATTCAACCCTGATGAATTACCTAAAGTATTGAGACAATCTGTAAAAGCAGAAGTTTGGGATTTCACTGGAGAAGATGTAGGGCTAATGAGAAATGTAGATCCAATAAAAATAATAGTAAAGGAAGGAGTAACATATCCAAATGTTCCGCAATACAAATTGACACCTGAAATAATTGAAGGAGTAACTCCTGTAATAGAGAAAATGATCAGGCAAGGAATTTTGAGAGAAATAAGGAGTAGTCCATGTAATTCACTGATAATGGGACTGAAAAAGCCTAATGGGAAATTCAGGATAGTGCAAGATCTGAGAAAGGTGAATAAAATGGTGGTATCATGTTGCCCCATTGTACCAAATCCATCAGTGATTTTATATCAGATTCCCCATGATGCAGAATGGTATACAGTGATTGATCTGTGTCATGCTTTCTTTTCCATCCCACCGGAAATAACAAAGTTAAGTGAACAAGGGACAGGTACAGAGAGAGAAGGACAGATTTCTGCGGAAGACCCCCAAGGAGGTGTAGGGAACTGCAACATCCAGTTAGGTGAAGGGACAAGTAGCCAGCAGGAAGATTGCGTGTCGGAGATCCGAGGAGGGACAGAAGTAGGGAAAACAAAACAAGTGGTGGAAGAAGAAATCATTGAAAAGACAAAGCAAGTTGAGACAGAATCTGAAGAGAGTGAAAATGAAATACCTGAAGGTCGAGTTCTAAGAAAGAGAGCTTGGAGGAATGAAAAGAACGACAAAGGAAGTAAAGTAAAAAGAGTTGCAAAAGATGACGTTTGGCCCAATAAAATAAGGAAATTGAGATATCGACTGACACGAGTGAATTCACCAAGAGCTGAACAGGTGAATGAAGTGACAAGTCAAGAAAAATCAAAAGAAGATGAAATAACTGAGGATAAAGAGATTAAAAGAACAAGGAAACCTAACCAGAAGTATAAGTCACCGGAATGGACGTACGTCACTCTGCCTGAAAAGGGAGAAGAGGCAGATAGTCAAGGAAATCCAGAGGAGGCTGTACTGAAAGTGGTTGAAGAAGAAGTAGAATCGGAAATCCTGAGAGTTCTCTTGTCCGACATTGGAGAAGAAGAAACGGAAGTTCAGGAAATTCTGTATTTGGATGACGAGAGGAAAGTGAAGAATGATGAGATGCCAAACTGAATAAATCAAGAAAGCTGTTGATGAAGGAAACAAGAAATTAAGTCAAAAGATAGATACTGGTAGAACCAAATAGGTGTTAGAGCCTTAGGTTAGAAAACTAGTTGTGAAGTGAAAGAGGCTAAGTCAAAAGACACGGTCCATTTTAACAAAGATGGCTAACATAGATAGTAGCAAAGGTAGATGTACATTCATGAAAAGATGGTGTAAAATGTTTTGTTGTTGTACAGGATTATTAATGCTTTTATGGAGCATCCTTGCTCTTGTTATTTCTTTTAAGGTCACTATAGATACATTAGAAGGACATAGTGAGAACAAAACTAATATAGGGAAGATTCCAAAGGTAGTTACAACTAGAATAGATAACAATTATTTGCATAAAGACAGGTCAATACCAGATTTTTCTAATAATGTGTTTTCAAAATTATTGTATTACAATGGACGTACGGGACTGCTACGTATGCATGCAGTTACCTGCATCTGTTTCTGAAGGAGTGACTTATCATCACCTTCCAGCAACGTATGGAATAACATGTAGTGTAATAGCTAGTTTATTTTATCAGACAGGGAAATTAGAATATTATTTTTCAGATGTAGATAACATTTTTGCGCAAGTGACTTCTTTTAATAAACTAAACAAAGTAAAACCTGCTAGGGTATTAGGTGAATTTTTCTTAGAAACTAAAGAACTAACATTAGAATATATTTTTATAAACAATTTGACATGCAGTTTGAAGAAAGAGGAAAGGACATTCTTAGACATGGTTGAAGAAAGGAGACTGAAAATGCAAAGAAATGTAGCAGAAGGGAAAGTGGAGAAAACAGTCTGGGATGTAGAAAGAGAAAAACACTTGAAAGGAGAAGCTAGTCCAACTATAGCTTTAGACTGGCCTCAGAAAGGGAAATTTTGCATTCGAAGGAATCAAACAGTGTATGATAATTATTTTCTAGGTAATAGTGAGTGCCATGATACATACCGAATCATGGGTGGATGGGGATTTAAAGGTGGAAAAGATCCAGTCTTTCCTGGATTATATTTTATTTGTGGGAACAGGGCATATTATCGTTTGCCAGATCATTGGTATGGCACATGTTACATAGGCCTGGTTTTTCCGAAAATTTTTCATATGGACAGAGGAGAAGATGGTGTACATAGTTTAAATAATCATTTAGTGTGTAGTAAGAGAGAATCTTGGGCAGAAATTGTAGGTGACATTTTTGGAGCATTGATACCAGCAGTGGGAATATCTCTGAATGCAAACAAAACTAGAAGACTTTCAACAGTAGTGGATCGCTTGTCAACAAGCACCGCTGGAGGATTCTTATTGGTAGACACTGAAATGGTTGCCATGCGTGCTATGGTAATGCAAAATCGACTTGCCCATGATATATTATTGGCAAAAGAGGGTGGAGTCTGTGGAATGCTGAAGGTTCAACATTGTTGTACTTACATTCCTAACGAAAGTAAAGATCTGAAAATTTATATTAGGAATATTACTGAATTGCATGATGAAATTGTACCACTGGAGGTTGAAGGTGTTTGGGAAAAGATTGGAAAGAAAATAGCTGCTATTAAAAGTTTCTCAGTAAAGCTTGGTAGTACATTTGCAGGCAACATATTGTTTCCATTAATATGTGTAATTTGCATAATATTAGTGATAAGATTAGGATGTATTTGTTGTAAAAATAATAAAAACAAGAAAAGAGTAAAAAGCGAAAAATTAAAAAGAAAAGATAAGAAACAAGAAAGAGAAATTGAGGAGATAGAATTGGAGGAGTGGAAGGAGAGTATGTATGAATCAGCAAAAAGAGAAGACGTAGGTGAAACTGAATTATGATTAAGAGCAAGAAAACATTTTAAAGATTCCCTAAAGACAGAACAACATTTTTGGGCGGTATGGTGATAAAATCACCAATGGGGGATTGCTGGAGCGGGTAATACAAACATTTTGTATACCCTCCCCATTTTGCATGCTTATTAATTAGATTAATTAATTAATAATAATTGAACTAATGAACTGATGTGAAAGTTATTAATCAACCTTATTAATGATTGAAATACACGTGGGATTGCTTTGCATGACTTTATTAAATCGTAAACTAAATTATGTACACATACTAATGATAGACAATTAGAATATTGCATGATATATGTTGCTTTTGTGATGTATTTGTGATTTGTGCTTTTTTTGTAAATATAAAACCGCGTTAGTGTTGCTTATTGCTAGATAAATACACACACATATGGGTATTAGTGAGGGAATAACATTTATTTAGTCATTTCTATGTATTAATTATGTTTTGTGTTTCTTTTGCTTAAGTTGACCATTTGGGCCTGCCACAAAATGGCTGCCTCTGGTATCCAACCCGACCGTCGATGCTAAATGAGGTTGGGGTGAAGTGCGCCTGCACTGACGCCAGCTACAGTGGCCTCGTCATGACCCTAACCAGACTGTGCCCATCAAGGTCATCCTGGGAAGCAAGCCAGCATTTCAGAAAGAACAATAATGTGCTTTTAAAAACCGGAACAGGCAAGATTGATGACATCAGAGACATTATTTGGTGTGAACCCTGTCAGACGATTTCGATTGACCAATCAGAGGGACTGAAGACCCATTTTTGTTACAAATTGTCAATGATTTTTACTATAAATTATGGTAGAATAGAGAGGTTGGTGCGGGTTAGTTTCTGGCCTTTCTCGATTTCCTGACATTATGCTGACGGAGAGGACGGTGACACTGCAGGACAGCTGTTTCCCTGAATCTTTGACGGACTGAATTATTGCCCAAACTCTTGATGAACTGAAATTACTAAATTTGATGGGCATAGATTTGCCAGACTACCAGCTTTGACATAGAGGACGACAATTAGCCAGAATAGGTAAATATGAATGGCGACTTGATTAAATGAGTGATTTAATTTGCATTAATTAGATAAAGATTGAATTGAATAACTACAGAATGAGTTGGGTTGTTTATTCATTGAAAATTTATTAATGAAAAGTAAATTAGAGTATGGGAAGTTAACCTAAACCTGCAACTAACTGATCCATCCCGATTTATGAGAGGAATGCTAAAAGGTGAAGTTCAGGACCTAATGAATATCAGAAGATTGCGTAGATTTGTCGCTCATTAGGGTAAAAAGGGTAATTCCTTTCATGCCAGCGTTTGGAAGATAATCGCCTCCTAAGAAACACAGATTGATGGTGAGTGAATGTTGGTGTTATGTGCCCCACCAGCGAATGTATGGATAGTGTATGTTTGTGAGATCTTTGGTCTGTGACGGAGGGAGGGATTTGCACTCCACGCTGGAGCACTAACATTCAGAATTTATGGCAAATGTGTGACACATCTGAATGCCTTCTTGATGGAACCAAAGTAAAAAACTGAAAGTATTTCCTACTGAGGAGAAACGATATAACAAATAAATCTCCCAAGATGGCCACTAGAGACAAAAGTAGCCCAAATATCACCCAGATGTAGCCCAAGTATAGCCCAATGACTGAATGTCCCAGAGTGTTCTAACGAACAACTAGAGCGCTAACAGTCTTACTTATGACAAAAGTATGGCACACCTGAAGCCATCTTGATTGGAATAAAGTGGTAACACTTACAACATTTAATTTACAAAGGAACAAAATGAGGAGGGTTCATTTTACCATAGAATTATGATTAGTGCTGCAGAAAGAAAAATTAGGGCACATTTTGACTTCTCAAATCCTCTTCTATTTCATAAAAAAATTCTGACATGCAGACTGAAACATGCACTTTGAATACCAGCAGCAGACTTCCCTGGTGAGCAGTAGCTTTACTACAGTGGTCTAATGAGCAACTAGAGTGCTAACATTCAGAATTTATGGCAAATGTGTGACACATCTGAATGCTTTCTTGATGGAACCAAAATAAAAAACTGAAAGTATTTCCTACTGAGGAGACTGCAGTAAATGAGGAAATTAGGAAACTTCATAACAAATAAATCTCCCAGGATGGCCACCAGAGACAAAAGAGCCCAAATGTAGCCCAAATATCACCCATATGTAGCCCAAGTATAGCCCAATGACAGAATGTCCCAGAGTGTTCTTAAGAACAACTAGAGCGCTTACTGTCTTACTTATGACAAAAGTATGGCACACCTGAAGCCATCTTGAGTGGAATAAACTGGTAACACTTAAAACATTTAATTTAAAAAGGAACACAATGAGGGGGTTCATTTTGCCATAGAAATTATGATTAGTGCTGAAGAAAAAAAAATTAGGGCACATTTTGAGTGACTTCTCAAATCCCCTTCTATTTCATTAAAAAATTCTGATATGCAGACTGAAACATGCACTTTTAATACCAGCAGCAGACTTCCGTGGTGAGCAGTAGTTTTACTACAGTGATCTAATGAGCAACTAGAGTGCTAACATTCAGAATTTATGGCAAATATGTGACATATCTGAATACCTTCTTGATGGAATCAAAGTAAAAAAACTGAAAGCATTTCCTACTGAGGAGAATGCAGTAAATGAGGAAATTAGGAAACTTCATAACAAATAAATCTCCCAAGATGGCCACCAGAGACAAAAGAGCCCAAATGCAGCACAAAAATCACCCAGATGTAGCCCACATGTAGCCCAATGATTGAAGTGAGCAAAACACTTATTTTTTGTGTATTTGCAGTTTTATATAGTGCAGACTCGTCAGGTATTGGAGTTCTTTACATGAGCATTGGTTACATCACACAAGATCAAATTCATTTTGGTTGTAGACATGGGGAGATTAAGTGATTTGACCAGAATCACAGAATGTTGAGCTGAAGCAGAAACTCCAACCTGGTTCCCCAGTTGCGAAGTCTGCAGCTCTGGAAGTAACACCACATCCTCTCGCCAAGGTGCAACATTTAATCAAGTGGTCAACTGGATAAAAAAACATAAAGATTACAAATAATTTAAAAGTTCTTTGTCGCTATTTGAAAACTCAGAAAAAATGTCCTCATTTTAGTTTTTTAGAGCGCTAACCATAATTTTGATGCAAATAAGACCCTCTCATATATGTAATTTCTAAAGGAAATGCTCTAGGTATTACAGTTTTGATTACATCAAGATGACGTCAGGCGTTCCACACTTTTGTAATAAATATAGAATGTTAGCAATCTAGTTGTTCATTGGGATACTGTTGAGAGGCAGAGGCCAGGGACACGGACTCTGAAAATTGAAGGCAGGTAGGAGAGTGCAGAGGCAACAATTTGACCACACTGGGCAGGCAGGAAGGGCAGTGGCAGCACAACAGACTATGGAGGGCAGTGGAAAGGGGGGCAGGGGCAACAAACCAACAATACAGGACTGGCAAGAGAGGCTGTGGCAATATAATAGACCATTGTGGGCCGAAGGAAGAGGCAGTGGTAGTACAACCATACATGCCATGAGACCCGTTTCAGCCAGGAAACGTCCAATGTTTTTAAGCTCAAATGGGCTTTATTTGAACTGTCTCCTTTCTACGGTCTCCTCTTTTTCAATGTAACTAAAAGGGGAAAATCAATACCTCAGTTTTTACCAAGTTCAAAATGTTCGCAAGTATGGTACATTGGATCATGGTAGGCAGGAGGAATTGGGGTAGGGACAAGCAGGGCCGGACTAGGAACCAAAACCGGCCCTGGCAAAGTGGTTGGCGGCCCACCCTCCCGGGGCTTGGGAGAGCCGCCGAGCTCTTCGCCAGAGCCGTTTTTTGGCCGATTTTGTTACAGGGCCGATATTGCTGCAAAAACGGCACTGTAACAAAACTGGCCCCCACCCGTGCGGCGCACCGGGGGATTGCCCGGTGCCCGCTACGGCCAATCCGGCCCTGGGGACGTGGACTCGGATAACAGAGGACAGGAGGGACATGGAGAGGTGCACCAAACTGACCCTACAGGGCAGGCATCAGGGTTTGCAGCAGCACGATACACCACACAGGGCATGCGGGACGGGAGTGCAGCACAACAATCCATAGAAAGCAATAGGGAGGGGACAGGACCATGCACATGGACAACAGAGAACAGAGGGGAAAGAGGCAATGGTAGCTAGCTGACCATAATGGACAGACAGGAGAGAAAGCTGCAGCATAACAGACCATAAAGGGCAGGAGGGACGGATCAGGGGCATTACAATGGAACAGACAAGCCAGGAGGCAGCGAATAGGGGTCTGCACATGGAAACAGAGGGCTGGGGGCAAGGGGGCAGGGCACGAGCAACAAGATGACCATGGAGGTCAGGCAGGTTGGGCACTAGAAACAAGACACACCATGGAGAGCAACAATGAGACTATGATGGCATACACACAGACCATGGAGGGAAGGTGGGAGGGTGTCAGGGGCAGCTAGCTGACCACACAGGGAAGGTGGGAGGGGCCATGGCAGCACAGAAGACCATGCATGGCAAGCAGGAGGGTTAGTGCCAGCACAATGGCTATGATGGGCAAGAAGGAGGGTGCAGGGACATGCACAAAGGACCATGGAGTATAGAAGGGAGGGTCAGGACCTGGGCACAGACAAGAGAGTTCAGGGGAAGGGGCCTCACAACAGACCGCACGGGGCAGGCAGGAGGAGCAGTTGCAGCACAACAGACCAGGGAGGGCAGAAGGGTGTGGCAGTAAAATGGACCATGGAGGACAGGAGGAAGGGGATAGGGGCATGGCATGTGGACAGGCAGGGTGGAGGTGGCAGGGACAGGTTACAGTCATCTGACAATGCTAGGCAGGTGGGTGGGGAGTGGCAGCTCAACAGAACACTCAGTAGATAGGAGTGGCAGGTCCATGGAACATGGTGGGCAAAAAGGATGGAGCAGGGGCATGCACAAAGACATCGGAGGGCAGGGGGAAGGAGAATAGGGGCAGCAAGCTAAGCACAGAGGCTAAGCAGGAGGTCAATGATGGGCCATAGAATTGGGCAATGGAGGGCAGGAGGAGTGGACTGGTACATCATGCTAAATGGAGGGCAGTGGCAGCACATCAGACCATGCATGGCAGGAGGGAGGAGGCTAGTCCATGGATTCAGACAACAGAGGATAGGGAGGAGGTGGATGGGGCAGCAAGCTAACTGTTCAGAGAAGGTGGGTATTAGGAACCTTATTGTTTTTAAAATGTGTGTCTGTGCGAACTACTTAAAATATGAACAAGTATGCAGCATAATCTCACTTTTATTCAGGAAGAAGAGGACGTTTGTGACTGTGACTCAGGGCTCACTTGGCGGAAACAACCCCTGACCCTCCACCCCCATCGCAAAATGTAATGCCCGTGAAAAGAGTAGGTGGACGCAGTGTTATATAGAACATAGTCCTGAGAGCACGATTGAAAATGAAAACTAGATATAGTAAATGGTATAAACTATGCACCAAAAAGTGTGATATCAGATGAACCGGGGCGTGAAATATAATATGCAATACATTGTGCGCAATGACAGATTCATTGGAGAGCGCGAGATCGCACAGGCACTAGCGCGTGCTATGCGATATGCGCCTTGGAGTGTAATATGCACAGGGCAGTGTTGTGTAACCTAACAAGTCTCTAAAGTTGTAATATAAAATATGTGCTGGGGAGTGTAACGTTACATATGCACTGTGACAAAGATATGGATCCCAGATTGTAATATGTATGGCATAGCGCTGTGCGTTATAGCATAGGCATCAAGGAAGGCATGTTAGATGGGGCAATATAGCCCGTGCGAAGGCAAGTGTGGCATGACATATTCACGGGGTGGTGTTACAGTGCACATGGGCTAGAGAGTGTCATAGCATACGCACTAGCTGGTGGAATACAACACAGAGGTGTGTGGCACTCGGCGGGCACTGGTGGGTGTAACACAGCATTGGGCTCAGCCAGGAGCACGCTGTGATTCTCAAGTGAGGTTTGTCTCCTTTCCAAAGAGTAAAATAAAAAGTATTACACATCCGGCGGTGGATGTGTGTTTTATTAACTGTGAGGGGGGTTTCTTGCATAGTTTGGTCGAATTTTTGGCGAATCCCCTTTGAATGGCTTGGTGTGCGTGTGTATTAAATGTGCCCGTCAATAGCTACCCATGTTTGTATAAATAAACGACAAGGGTGTCTACTTGGAGAGTACCCACCGGCGGGGCGCCGGGATTAGGCACGGTAGGGCGTCAGACACGTCAGAGCTTCACTAGCGGTGTAAATACATTCCACGTGGATTCTTGTATGCATAGTCGCCATTTAATGAATATCACGCAAATCGTCAGGGTGATAGGTACATACGGTTTGTCCAGCATGTCCTAGGTGTTTCTATAAATATATTTTTTTTTAAACAAAAAAAAAAACAAAGGCCGGCCCCGGGGGATGGGGTCCCCGGGGCCATAAGTGGCCTGAGGAGGGGGGCAACGCAGCCCCCCTCCTAAAGAATAAAGAATAAAAAAAAGGCCATGACCCGGGGGTTGGGGTCCGATTAAGGCCTTGGGAGGGCCAAATTTATTTTTTTCAACAAAAGAAATTAGGGTGCAGGCCCTGGGGGATGGGATCCCCAGGGACAATAAATTAGAAAAAGAAGGGGGGCCACACAGCCCTCCTTCTTAAAAAAATAAAATAAATAAAAGACAGGCATCGCGCCGGAGGCCACGCCCTCTCCTTGCAGCACTCTGCAAACGCGCCCCCTGACCAGTTGTAAGTTGGGGAATTAATTCCCCTTCAATACTGAGGGTCCCTGAGGGCCAACTAGCCCAACAGGTATCTCCAGTATGCGTCAGGGAGCTGTGTTGCAGACAGGTGTTCTGAGGCCACGCCCCTTTTTACACCTCTATGTAACGCAGCTCTGTGGCACTTACTGGAGGTACCTAGTGGGCTAGTTTGACCCTAGGGACCCTTAGGATTCAAGGGGACTTAATCTCTCAACTTAGAACGGCCACAGGGCGCGTTTACACAGTGGTGAAGGGAGGGGACGGGGCCTGAGGTGACGTGTGCAAACACGCCCTGTGGCGCGTTTTAAGTTGGGGAAATAATTCCCTTTCAATCCTGAGGGACCCTGGGGGCCAACTAGCCCACCAGGTGCTTCCAGTAAGCGCCACTGCTCTGCGTTGCAGAGAGGTGGTGCAGGCCGTGCCCCTTTTTACACCTCTCTGCAATGGCGCTTACTGGACGTATCTAGTGGGCTATTTTGCCCCTAGGGACCCTCAGGATACAAGGGGACTTAATCTCCCAATTTAAAACGGCCACAGGGCGTGTTTACACAGTGGTGAAGGGAGGGGACGGGGCCTGAGTTAACGTGTGCAAACAAGCCCTCTGGCACATTTTAAGTTGGGGAAATAATTCCCCTTCAATCCTGAGGGACCCTGGGGTCCAACTAGCCCACCAGGTGCTTCCAGTAAGCGCCACTGCGCTGCGTTGCAGAGAGGTGGTCTAGGCCGTGCCCCTTCTTACATCTCTCTGCAATGCAACTCTGTGGCGCTTACTGGAGGTACCTAGTGGTCTAGTTGGACCCTAGGGACCCTCAGGATTCAAGGGGACTTAATCTCCCAACTTAAAATGGCCACAGGGTGTGTTTACACAGTGGGGAAGGGAGGGGACGGGGCCTGAGGTGACGTATGCATGTTAAATTTCAAACTAAACCACATTCAGTGGATGATGTCATCAGTGATGTCATCAGTGATGTAATTTGAGATGTCATCAGTGATGTCATCAGTGATGTCACTGACCATGTCATGAATGATGCAATATGTGACATCATCAGCAGTGCATTGCGGGCGCGTGAGTTATAGTTAGCAGAACTAACTATAACGGAGGAATTTCTATGGTTTTGTATGAGTGAAATGGGCAGCTAACTATAACACCCCTGAAACCTATGGTTTTTTCTGTGAATTTCTAAGTTTTTTTAAATGCTAATTTCTAACTATAACGTCTCTGAAACCTATGTTTTTTTCAGTGAATTTCAAAGGTTTTTTAAATGCTAACTTTTAAGTGTGATAGTAGTTATATCTATTTTTTGTACTGATTTTCTAGTTTAACTTTTTATTTATAAATATTTTATTCATTAAATAACATTATATATATTTCTGTAAATTGCAAAAAAAAAAATGTTTATTAAAACTGAAATATTTTTTTTCGGAGTCACGCACTCAAAGTGTACACATCACGGTGGGTGCGCGCATTCTAGCCGCCATTTTAGAAAAGTCATGAAGGATCCGCGTATGGTGTGCGACGGCTGCGTGTTTTTCAGTTACATCATATACATTTAATATCACGTGATATGCGTGATTGGTATGCGACCAGTCTGCGACTCCTGCTCCCGCGCATTTGTGACACATGCGCATTACGGTACGAGATGTTTGCGCGGTTGCGGGTCCCGCGTGACATCATATACGTGCTGGGGCGCGCTGGGTTTGCGACTCCCGCAAAAAAAATGTATGTTCCAAAATGATATGTATGTGTCTTTAATATACATATTAAGGCAAGAGATTATGTAAGATATTCATCAAAATAATATATTTGTACTTATAATAAACTTATATTATTTTTAAATATATTTTCGCAAAGTCGGGTGCGTGCATCGTGAGTGCAGAAAACCAGGTCAGCAGAGCTGCTGTAGAGCCAGAGAACCAGGTCAGCAGAGCTGCTCTAGAGCCTAAGAACTAGGTCAGCAGAGCTGCTCTAGAGCCAGAGAACCAGGTCAGCAGAGCTGCTGTAGAGCCAGAGAAACCAGGTCAGCAGAGCTGCTTTAGAGGGAGGGAACCAGGTCAGCAGAGCTGCTTTAGAGCCAGAGAACCAGTTCAGCAGAGCTGCTTTAGAGCCAGAGAACCAGGTTAGCAGAGCTGCTTTAGAGCCAGAGAACCAGTTCAGCAGAGCTACTCTAGAGCCAGAGAACCAAATCAGCAGAGCTGCTATAGAGCCATAGAACCAGGTCAGCAGAGCTGCTCTAGAGCCTAAGAACCAGGTCAACAGAGCTGCTCTAGAGCCAAAGAATCAGGTCTGCAGAGCTGCTGCAGAGCCAGAGTAACCAGGTCAGTAGAGCTGCTTTAGAGGGAGAGAACCAGGTCAGCAGAGCTGCTCTAGAGCCAGAGAACCATGTCAGCAGAACTGCTTCAGAGCCATAGAACTGGGTCAGCGGAGCTGCTTTAGAGCCAGAGAACCAGGTCAGCAGAGCTGTTGTAGAGCCAGAGAACTAGATCAGCAGAGCTGCTCTGTAGCATATAAACTAGGTCAGCAGAGCTGCTGTAGAGCCAGAGAAACCAGGTCAGCAGAGCTGCTTTAGAGAGAGAGAACCAGGTCAGCAGAGCTGCTTTAGAGCCAGAGAACCAGGTCAGCAGAGCTGCTCTAGCTGACACTGACTGACTGACACTGACTGGTTGACACTGACTGACACAAATTGACTGACACTGACTGACACTGATAGACTGACACTGACTGACTGACACTGACTGACACTGATTGACTGACACTGACTGACACTGATTGACTGACACTGACTGACTGACACTGACTGACACTGACTGATACTGGCTGACTACTCTCTACTACTCTACTACTGACTCTCTACTACTCTCTCTCTACTACTCAATCTCTATTACTCTCTACTACTCACTCTCTACTACTCACTCTCAACTACTCACTCTCTACTACTCTACTACTCACTCTCTACTACTCACTCTCTAGTACTCTCTACTACTCACTCTCTACTACTCACGCTCTACTACTCTCTACTACTCACTCTCTACTACTCACGCTCTACTACTCTCTACTACTCTCTCTCTACTACTCACTCTCTACTACTCTCTACTACTCACTCTCTACTACTCTATGCTACTCACTCTCTACTACTCTCTAATACTCTCTCTCTGCTACTCACTCTCTACTACTCACTCTCTACTACTCACTCTCTACTACTCTCTACTACTCACTCTCTAATACTCACTCTCTACTACTCACTCTACTACTCTCTACTACTCACTATCTGATACTTTCTCTACTACTCTCTACTACTCACTCTCTACTCTCTATTACTCGCTCTCTACTCTCTACCTCTCTACCTCTCTCTATCTCTCTCTCTACTACTCTCTACCTCTCTACCTCTACCTCTCTACCTCTCTACCTCTACCTATACACCTCTACCTCTCTACCTCTCTGTACATGCACACATATTCACATATATATATGCATATGCATTTATATATATGTATGTGTATATTACCTACTGGCGGTCGCCAGTAGGTAGTTATAGTTAGGACCACGTTTCCATAGGAAATCCGCAACATTCTATTTTGAATAACTTTGGCGTCGGTCGACGAATCCTCGCGAATTTTTCAAAATAGGTGGGGCGCTACGCTCCGCTCCTTCCCTGAAAGTCTCGGGGGGATTCGTCAAGCGGGGGCTGAGATAAAAGGGGGGTCCCAAAACGCGTTTTTCCCATGCATTTTTCCGTAGGACCTTTAGACAGGGCTACAGCCCGAACGGCTGAACAGAATTACTAGAAATTTGGCAGAGAGGTAGTCCTCAGGTCAAGGAAGTGCCTTTTGCAGGTTTGGTGTAAATCTGTTCAGTAGATTCTGAGAAAATAGCCTTTAAATCAATATATATATCTGAGCCAGCTTACGGTGCGCTTACGGTACGCTTACCGTACACGTACGGTGGCGTGCGCGAGCGCGATTCTGATTGGCTCTTAGATCTTAGTAAACATTCGAATCGGCCGAAACCAGGAAGCGGCGGCCGCCATTTTATCTCTCGCACTGAGAGTGATGTTTAAAATATTAAGCCCAAAAACATGTAAAGGGGCTGTTTAGACAGCTCCCACACACATAGCAATGTTGAGTGAGTCCCCAAAGATCCCCCAAGGCCAAAAACGTAATTTTTATTTTTTCGCTAATTTTGCCGATTACGCTTACTGTAAGCGTACGGTAAAAAATTATAAAAAAAAAAAAATTATCCACACTCTCCCTACCCCGTGTGCAATTGGTGCCCGAAGGGCCCCAATAGTGCATGGCTTATAAAAGATGAGTTAAACTAAAAAATTTTTTAAAAAAATAATAAAAAAAAAAATGATCCACACTCTCTCCACCCCGTGTGCAAATGGTGCCCGAAGGGCACCATTTGTGCATGGCTTATAACATATACGAAAAATTCAAATATTACCTTTCAAAACGAAGTGCATCATATGTCCTCCATGTGCGCACGGGGCGCGAAGCGCATCGTGCGTACATGGCCCATCTAGCGTAACGTGGGCACGCGGTGCGCGTAGCGCACCGCGTGCCCACCGTGCGTGCACAGCACTAACTGCGTAAAGTGGGCGCGCGGTGCGCGAAGCGCACCGCGTGCTCACTGTGCGCGCACGGAACGAACTGCGTTAAGTGGGCGCGCACGCCACGAATGGCGTAAAGTAACTTAGCATTTTAAAAAACGTACAAATTCACTGAAAAAACCATAGGTTTCACACACGTTATAGTTAGGAATTAGCATTTAAAAAACCTTGCAAATTCACTGAAAAAACCATAGGTTTCACACATGTTATAGTTAGCGGAAATTTTACTGATAAAAAACCAATGAAATTCCTCCGTTATAGTTAGTGCAGGCAACTATAACTCACGCGACCGCAATCTTCTGCTGATGACATATGTGTCTTTATGAAAAAAAAATATTTGTAATATATGTATAGCTAAAAATGTATGGAAGAAGACATGGGCAAATAAGTGTCTAAATACAGTATTAGCATCAGCAGAGGATTGCGGTCGCGTGAGTTATAGTTGCCTGCACTAACTATAACGGGGGAATTTCATTGGTTTTTTATCAGTAAAATTTCCGCTAACTATAACATGTGTGAAACCTATGGTTTTTTCAGTGAATTTGCAAGGTTTTTTAAATGCTAATTCCTAACTATAACGTGTGTGAAACCTATGGTTTTTTCAGTGAATTTATATATATATATACATATATAAACGTATAAATATAATCTGCATATCTATATAAATATAAATGCATGCAAACATATACATATACATATACATATATGCATACATATGCATGGTATGTACATGAAAGTTTGAAAAACTCTAATGCAAGCAAAGCTAAAAAGCCACCTAATTACGAACAGAATTGCTTTTACTTAAACGAGGGCGAGACCTATTGCATTTTCAATGCTTGTTTACTTTGGTTCCATCAAGAAGGCATTCAGATGTGACTCATTTGCCATAAATTCTGAATGGTAGCACTCTAGTTGCTCATTAGATCGCTGTAGTAAAGCTACTGCTCACCAGGGAAGTCTGCTGCTGGTATTCAAAGTGCATGTTTCAGTCTGCATGTCAGAATGTTTCAATGAAATAGAAGAGGATTTGAGAAGTCAAAATGTGCCCTAATTTTTCTTTCTGCGGCACTAATCATAATTTCTATGGCAAAATGAACCCCCTCATTTTGTTCCTTTGCAAATTAAATGTTTTAAGTGTTACCACTTTATTCCAATCAAGATGGCTTCAGGTGTGCCATACTTTTGTCATAAGTAAGACTGTTAGTGCACTAGTTGTTCTATAGAACACTCTGTGACATTCTGTCATTGGTCTATACTTGAGCTACATCTGGGTGATATTTGGGCTACATTTGGGCTCTTTTGTCTCTTGTTGACATCTTGGGAGTCTTATTTGTTATATGAAGTTTCCTATTTTCCTCATTTACTGCAGTCTCCTCAGTAGGAAATACTTTCAGTTTTTTACTTTGATTCCATCAAGAAGGCATTTAGATGTGTCACACATTTGCCATAAATTCGGAATGTTAGCACTCTAGATGCTCATTAGAGCACTGTAGTAAAGCTACTGCTCACCAGGGAAGTCTGCTGCTGGTTTTGAAAGTACATGTTTCAGTCTGCATGTCAGAATGTTTTAATTAAATAGAAGAGGATTTGAGAAGTCACTCAAAATGTGCCCTCATTTTTCTTTCTGCAGCCCTAATCATAATTTTTATGGCAAAATGAACCCCCTCATTTTGTTCCTTTTTAAATTAAATGTTTTAAGAGTTACCACTTTATTCCAATCAAGATGGCTTCGGGTGTGCCATACGTTTGTCATAAGTAGGACTGGTAGCGCTCTAGTTGTTCTTTAGAACACTCTGGGAAGCTGCAGTAGAACACAAGGGAATCAACTGACAGTCTCTGCCCTTGTTGGATGTACATGTTTTACTGAGACTGTCAGACTTCATTCTCACATGACTGAGAAAGATAATGTGAATTTACAGAAAATATGCTCTCAGTTTAGCTTATGGATCACCTTCCAAACCTCTGTGGGAAAAGCATGAGAAAATAGTTTTGTGTCAAACATGAATCATGATATCCCAGCAGAAGGTTTTTTCACATGGTAAAATCCCCTTAGAACACACCACAATTCCTAAAATTAGTATGGTACCATCAACAAATGATTTATAATGTAACTACAGTCTTAAAACCTTCTACTAACTGCAATGCTTTTTAATGAGGTGCTATCATGTATATTGGTCCCAAGATGGCTGCCAACACTTCTTGAATGAAGTGCTGAAAGCCAATCAGATCTTATGATGAGATGTGTGGTTAGGCTCCGCCCAGATATATATGTGATTTTGATTTCCTTTGGTTTTTGCTGTGTATATATATATACATACATATATAAACATGTATATAATCTGCATATCTATATAAATACAAATATAAATGCATGCATACATATACATATATGCATACATATGCATGTTATGTACATGAACGTTTGAAAAACACTAGTACAAGCACAGCTAAAAAGCCACCTAATTACAAACAGAATTGCTTTTACTTAAACAAGGGCGAGACCTATTGCATTTTCAATGCTTGTTAACTTTGATTCCATCAAGAAGGCATTCAGATGTGTCACACATTTACATAAATTCTGAATGGTAGCACTTTATTCCAATCAAGATGGCATCAGGTGTGCCATACTTTTGTCATAAGTAAGACTGTTAGCGCTGCAGTTGTTCTTTAAAACACTCTGGGACATTCTGTCATTGGGCTATAATTGGGCTACATCTCGGTGATATTTGTGCTACATTTGGGCTCTTTTGTCTCTGGTGGCCATCTTGGGAGACTTATTTGTTTTGAAGTTTCCTAATTTCCTCATTTACAACAGTCTGCTCAGTAGCAAATACTTTCAGGTTTTTTACTTTCATTTCATCAAGAAGGCATTCAGATCAGTGGCGGTGCGTCCATTGGGGGCGTTGGGGCGTTGCCCCACTAAGCTGGAACAGCCCCAACGCCCCCAATGGACGCAAACTCCTGCAAGGGCATTTACGTTCCAATCCAGCCTGAAAGTCCTTTTCAGTTTCACTGAGTGCGCGTCGCAGTCTGTGGGTGTGTGTGGGGGCGGGGCTGCCGCTGGCGTGGAAATAGCGGCGCGCAGCAGTCCAGCAGACAGCAGTGCGCAATGCGCATGTCAAGTTTTGGGCTCTATTCTGGAATCCTGGCCCGAACATGCACACACGTGTGTGTGTGGCACTTAGAAACTTTGACTACTACAGTAGAGACTGGGACCCGAGGGTGCGTCTCATAATGCAGCCCCCCGGGTCTCATTATGGGCAGGGACTAACCCTGCTCTTAAGCCAATACTGGCGCTGCTGGCACAGTGGCGCTGGTAATGCAGCGCCAGGGTTGGCTGAGTCTATTCACCGCGGTCCACGCAGCGCGCGCAGTGCAGCAGTCGAGTGAGTCATGGTGCGCCGTACGTATGGTATGGCCAATCACACTGCGGCAATGTGAAGCCATGCAGTAGTGATTGGCCATTTCAGTCTCTCTCTACGCTGTCGGCGCACCACGTCACCGCGTCAGTGCCTGCTGCCTGCCGCACGACACACATTAGACGACACACACGAGGTGCGAGGAGTCACGGTCAGAGAGAGTCACGAGTCGGAGCGAGCACGACGAGCACGACGAGCAGACGAGACACAGTGCAGCAGCCAGCAGCGAGTTTTGACTCTAGTATGTATCACTCACTATAATGTGGAGGCTTAAGCTTTTGTATTTTGTAATGTGTACACCAGTGGCGGTGCGCCCATTGGGGGCGTTGGGGCGTTGCCCCACTAAGCTGGAACAGCCCCAACGCCCCCAATGGACGCAAACTCCTGCAAGGGCATTTACGTTCCAATCCAGCCTGAAAGTCCTTTTCAGTTTCACTGAGTGCGCGTCGCAATCTGTGGGTGTGTGTGGGGGCGGGGCTGCCGCTGACGTGGAAATAGCGGCACGCAGCAGTCCAGCAGACAGCAGTGCACATGTCAAGTTTTGGGCTCTATTCTGGAATCCTGGCCCGAACATGCGCACACGTGTGTGTGTGGCACTTAGAAACTTTGACTACTACAGTGGTGACTGGGACCCGAGGGTGCGTCTCATAACGCAGCCCCCGGGTCTCATTATGGGCAGGGACTAACCCTGCTCTTAAGCCAATCCTGGCGCTGCTGGCACAGTGGCGCTGGTAATGCAGCGCCAGGGTTGGCTGAATCTATTCACTGCGGTCCATGCAGCGCGCGCTGTGCAGCAGTCGAGTGAGTCATGGTGCGCCGTACGTATGGTATGGCCAATCACACTGCGGCAATGTGAAGCCATGCAGTAGTGATTGGCCATTTCAGTCTCTCTCTACGCTGTCGGCGCACCACGTCACCGCGCCAGTGCCTCCTGCCTGCCACACAACACACACGAGACGACACACACGAGGTGCGAGGAGTCACGGTCAGAGAGAGTCACGAGTCGGAGCGAGCACGACGAGCAGACGAGACACAGTGCAGCAGCCAGCAGCGAGTTTTGACTCTAGTATGTATCAGTCACTATAATGTGGAGGCTTAAGCTTTTGTATTTTGTAATGTGTACACTGTACAGTACACCGTCACCGAGCCCTTTGACTGAGGCCCAGTCCCTTACACATAAGAACCCCTCTCTCTCCTCACTTGCACTTACCCAGCACTCTAGCCAGCCGGCAGTCCATGCTCTGGCCTAAACATGCTTTCTTCATACACCGGACTGCCCCAGCCCCTTCCGTCACAGCACGAAGAATCGTCGAAGATCCCTCCTTGCACCCAGGTTCAACTGTACAGTTCCAAGACAATTCCCCTCCTCACCCCGGCCCCCACCTCCACTCTTCAACTTATTCTCAATTAGGATCCAGGAATGTGCTCTTAAAAGTGAAGTCCACACCCTAGCAACAGGCAAAATAACAGTACCCTCGGTGAACCCAGGCCAGGCAGGGCCAGTCCCTGCTCTGAGGTGCCTCCGGTAGGAGGTATCGACCAACTCATAGGCAGGAGGTCTCCCATTTGGGGTATTTTTGCTTCATTCTGTTATCTTGCACACTAGTCTCAATTTAAATTGAAAAAATACACACAAAAGTAGTTATCTACAAGTGTTTCTATCCTCCAAAATACCTCTACAGAAAAATCTGACACTATCTTTTTTCGTGCTGAAAATGCAATTTTTTTAAATGATTAGTTACTTTCCATCCTAAATATCAGAGCTTCCTTTCCATTTCTATACCCTTTCGTCATTTTGACAGAATGAAAAAAAACGGACTAACATAAAACCCTGCCCCCGGGCTCCGGGACAAGAGAACGGGGGTGTACGACTGCGACTCACCCTTTGGGGCAGACCTAGGGCAGATGGAGGGGTGGATGAGGCCCCCTTCCCGCCTCCAGTGGTGGTCGGACAGGGGCCTGTGTGTGTGGCACAAGGCTTATTAGGAAGAAGTGCGCTGCTAGCGTGGAGGAGTACAGACGGCACAGCGAGAGAGCATAACATCACACAACACACACTAAGTAGTATAACAGAAAGCTAATAAAATACGAGGAATGCTCCCAATCCTGCTGTCAAGTACGAAGCGAGGGGATGCGCCCAAGAGAAGGGGAGAGCAAATAGAGACAGATGGAGGGAAAGGGCGCAGAAAAAGACGTGGGAGGAAGAGTGTAATGAACCGCAAGAGGGAGAGAAGAGAACGGGGGAGGCAAAGGGGAGACAGGAAGTGAAAACAATAGTGACAACAGAGAAAAAGGGGACAACGGAGTAGAGATAAAAAAGGATGTAGAAAGGAATGGTGAAGTGGGGGGGCAAAAGAAGAGACAGGGGAGAGAAACGAGCGTATGAAGTGCAAAGGTGAGAGACTACAAGACAGAGAGGGGTGAGATGGGGTAGGACAAGGTCAATAAGATGAAGAGGAAGGGGAAGGAAGAAAGCAATTACGAGGGAGTAGAATGAGGAGCACGCGAGAGGAAGAGAGAAGAGATGCGAAGAGAGGGAAATGTTGTTATAGATGTAAATGCAGAGATGAGAGGAAGTGTGAACGAGCGAGGAAGGAAAGGGGCAAGGAATAAAATAAATAGAGAAGGAGGGGAGACAAGAAAATGGAAATACGATGGAACGGAGGGAAACTGGAAAGGAAGGGAGTAAGAAAATAAGGCAAGAAAGGAGAAGGGCAGAGAGAAGCAAACAAAGATCAGAGGAAGGGCTCAAAGAAAGTAAAGTAAAAAGTGGACAAGGGGACCTTGATGGCGAGAAAGCTGGAAATTTGCTTGAAAATGCACCATTTTTCCACTCTTTTTTCAAAATTTTCTCGGGGGAGAACCCCCCCAAACCGCCCTTAGGTTGTTCGGGCTCGCAAGCCACGCTCGCTCGCTATGCTGAAGTATGACAAACATTTGACGCCCCACCACTTTCAAATGTCACCGTCCGCCACTGATTCAGATGTGTCACACATTTGCCATAAATTCGGAATGTTAGCACTCTAGTTGCTTATTAGATCACTGTAGTAAAGCTACTGCTCACCAGGGAAGTCTGCTGCTGGTATTGAAAGTGCATGTTTCAGTCTGCATGTCAGAAATTTTAATGAAATAGAAGAGGATTTGAGAAGTCACTCAAAATGTGCCCTAATTTTTCTTTCTGCAGCACCAATCATACTTTCTATGGCAAAATGAACCTCCTCATTGTGTTCCTTTTAAATTAAACTACTCACTCTCTATTACTCACTCGCTACTACTTTCTACTACTCACTCTCTACTACTCTCTCTCTACTACTCACGCTCTACTACTCTCTACTACTCACTCTACTGCTCTCTACTACTCTCTACCACTCACTCTCTACTACTCTACTACTCACTCTCTACTACTCTCTCTCTACTACTCACTCTACTACTACTCTACTACTCTCTACTACTCTCTACTACTCACTCTCTACTACTTACTCTCAACTACTCACTCTCTACTACTCTCTCTACTACTCACTCTCTACTACTCACTCTACTACTCTCTACCACTCACTCTCTACTACTCTACTACTCATTCTACTACTCACTCTCTCTCTACTACTCACTCTCTACTACTCACTCTCCACTACTCACTCTCTACTACTTGCTCTCTACTACTCTCTACTACTCACTCTACTACTCACTCTCTACTACTCTACTACTCTCTACTACTCTCTCTGCTACTCACTCTCTACTACTCACTCTCTACTACCCTACTACTCTCTACTACTCTCTCTACTACTCACTCTCTACTACTCTCTACTACTCTCTCTCTATTACACACTCTCTACTACTTGCTCTCTACTACTCACTCTACTACTCACTCTCTACTACTCCCTACTACTCACTCTACTACTCACTCTCTACTACACACTCTCTAATACTCCACTACTCTCTACTAATCACTCTCTACTACTCACTCTGTACTACTCTCTACTACTCACTCTGTACTACTCTCTACTAGCCACTCTGTACTACTCTCTCTCTACTACTCACTGTCTACTACTCACTCTCTACTACTCTCTACTACTCACTCTCTACTACTCTCTCTCTACTACTCTCTCTCTACTACTCTCTACTACTCTCTTGTAGGAGAGTGGAATCTGACTAATGGTTGCCCCCAACTTTTTGCCTGGTATTTGAGTGGTTTTTGACTAGTCTGGCTGGGATCCTGCTATCCAGGACCCCAGCCTATCTGCTTTCTCCCTAAAACTAATGTGAGTACTCTTATTACAAACCTAATTGGATGCTGGGCATGCCCTACCAGTCCCTTGTAGATGGTACCCTAGGTACCCAGGGCATGGGTCCCCCAGTAGGCCTACCAGGGCTGCAGCACTTATTGTGCCACCCTGGGACAGCCATACAAACTGACACCACCAGACCACTACTGTAGTCTGGATAAGGTGGTGCTAGCACCCCTTACAGGGATATAGGTACCCTATATCCCACCCCATTACAACACATATACTCTCATAGGTCACCCCTATAGCAGGCCCTGGTAATCCTACAGGGCTGAGGTATGTGTGAGGGGGGACCCCTACCTGAGTAGGGCCTCTCTGCAACCTTCGTAAAATCGTTACTGGGTTGTTTGTAGTGTAGCCATACCATATACTCTTAACCGCATTATAAGTCTATTGCGATATCGCGATAACTTGAGAATGGCTACACAGAACCATATCGTGTTTGGTGTCAAACATGTAGGAATCATACTCCCAGTCCAGCCATGGGCATGAGGGTACGATTCCCCCTTGCTAGAAGGGCGATATGGGAAAAGCGGTAGAATTTAGACACCAATTTAAAAGTGCACAGGTTACACAAAATGGCTACTGCCCGCCACCTACACGACCCTGGCTGGCTGTTGCTGGGGAAAACCCCAGCCTCGCCAGCTAGACAATAGGGCTCCTGTGACAGGGAGGTGCTAGCATCTCCCCAGACAGGATAATGTGGATTGGAACAGGGTGGGTGCACCACATGTCCATTCAGAGTTGCACGTAGGCAGCTGCAGAGACCAAATTCTGCATACACCGCTTGGAACCGGTTCAGGGGCATCCTGCCCCTCGCCCAGGCGGGAAACACACAAAGGGGAGAGGGTGTAGCCACCCTTTCCCGCCTCACCAGCCATTGGTGGACACTACTCTGGACACTCCCCTAATCTTGGGGATAAAGGTGAATAACGTGGTCCCAGAGCCTCAGATTAATTTGGAACTTTACAGAACCGACCTTCGACGAGCTGCTGCCCAGATGACTGAAGAAATCTCCCTTGGGATAAAGGAGTTATCCCCCTGCTTGGCAGGCACCTGAAACACTGCAAGTGACCTGGTTGGAACTTCGCTGCTCTCACAAACTTCGACGACTTCCAGAACCCTTGAGGTGGGTTTCCAGCGCATCCCAGAGGCCAGTGAGTGTGCTCAACGAGTTTGGGCACCGTGGACCACGTGGGTGCCGAGGTCCCCAATACCCCGAGACCCCGGCCTCTTCTTGCATAGCACACGACCCTGACCAGTGGGGAAGTTGTGCTTTGGCCTGTTTACGAGCCAACCACTCTACAGCAATTGTGCCAAAGACCAGCACCCTAGCCCCCTCCGGTGGCCCGTGGGTGCCCTTTTACGCACTCCAAATTGCCACCTCCCGCGGTCCCTTGTCTCTTAACTTGTGGGCCCTAGCGGAGGTCTATCTTTGAAAACAAGAGTTCCTCTGGTTGCTCCAGGCCTGTTCTACAGTCTCCTTGAAGGAGACCTCTCCCAGACCTCGTGGGTCTGCACTGTAGCTGATTTGCTTATTCTTCGTGGGTTGCGGTTGCCAAGGCTTAGTGAATCCAATCCGGACACTAACACCACAGCAACCCTCATCCGACGTGGGACAGTCGCCCTCCGGAAGCTGGCCTTCCTTGAAGCCTCCCGGAGCCCGTGGCTGCAGATCCAAGCAACAGCACCTCTCACCTGAAGCACCCAACATCGAAGGGCTCCTTGCTTTGAGCCTCCTGGTCACTTTGCCGTGACCCAGACTCTGTCCCCTCTGCTTTCAGGTTCTTCTCTACATTCTTCACATCGTTGATCTTCACGGCATCATCGACGCTTTTGGATAGCAGAACTTTTGACTATTTTCCCATTGAAAATCAGCCCGCGACCCGACAGCAAAAACGACCTATGCACCCGGCTTCCCTGGGGCAGGTAACAGTGGTACCTCGGTACTCTCGGGGTTGTGGGCATCTCAAAAGCTTAAGTCTAAAGTTTTAACTTTGTACTCCTGCTAGAAGTATTTTTAATCTATTTATTTCAAACCGCGACATTCTCCATAGGCTAACATTGCGATCCCGATAGCAGCTCTTTGCACTGCACGCGTCTCCCGTGGGTCCCCTTCCTCATAACTGTGGGTGGATTCTGAAGGGGCAAGCGATCCTGAATGCCCTAGGCATTGCCTGTAGAATTGTCGTGGTTCTTATACCACTATTTTAGTATATGGTTTGGTCCCCCCCGGGGCCCATTGATTTCTGTGCTATTTATTGTGTTTATAAATGCTTGATTGAAGTGTAACTTTGCCACTAGCCACATAAAGTGACTGTGGGATTCTGTCTAGAATAAATACATATATTTTATATATATACCTGTGTGGGCTACTCTTTCATTTGGTTATTCAAGAGGTTATTATGGTAAAACAATAAGCTTAACACTCCTTCAAGACTTAGCCTGAAGGCTGCTCTCCACAGCTACCACTAGGATAGCTTTCTTTAAAGGTTGTCTTAAACCTAACATCAATAAGAGTCGAATTGGACTGGTGCAAGGTGTCCCTATCACTAGGAACAGCATATGACAGGCCAACTTCTCACATCTCTACTACTCACTCTCTACTACTCTCTCTCTGCTACTCAGTCTCCACTACTCACTCTCTAATACTCACTCTCTACTACTCTCTACTACTCACTCTTTACTACTCTCTACTACTCTCTACTTCTCACTCTCTACTACTCTCTACTACTCACTCTACTACTCTCTCCTACTCACTCTCTGCTACTCTCTCTACTACTCTCTACTACTCTCTACTCTCTATAACTCATCCTCTACTCTCTACCTCTCTCTATACTACTCTCTACCTCTCTACCTCTACGTCTCTATCTCTACACCTCTACCTCTCTACCTCTCTCTACACGCACACATATGCACATATATGCATATGCATTTATATATGTGTATATATATATACATACATACATAAACATATATATAATCTGCATATTTATATACATACAAATATAAATGCATGCATACATATACATATATGCATGTTATGTACATGAAACTTTGAAAAACACTAATAAAAGCAAAGCTAAAAAGCCACCTAATTACAAACAGAATTGCTTTAACTTAAACGAGGGCGAGACCTATTGCATTTTCAATGCTTGTTTACTTTGGTTCCATCAAGAAGGCATTCAGATGTGACACATTTGCCATAAATTCTGAATGGTAGCACTCTAGTTGCTCATTAGATCGCTGTAGTAAAGCTACTGCTCACCAGGGAAGTCTGCTGCTGGTATTCAAAGTGCATGTTTCAGTCTGCATGTCAGAATGAAATAGAAGAGGATTTGAGAAGTCAAAATGTGCCCTAATTTTTCTTTCTGCAGCACTAATCATTATTTCTATGGCAAAATGAACCCCCTCATTTTGTTCCTTTGCAAATTAAATGTTTTAAGTGTTACCACTTTATTCCAATCAAGATGGCTTCAGGTGTGCCATACTTTTGTCATAATTAAGACTGTTAGCACTCTAGTTGTTCTTTAAAACACTCTGGGATTTCTGTCATTGGGCTATGCTTGGGCTACATCTCGGTGATATTTGTGCTACATTTGGGCTCTTTTGTCTCTGGTGGCCATCTTGGGAGACTTGTTATGAAGTTTCCTAATTTCCTCATTTACTACAGTCTCCTCAGTAGGCATACTGTCAGTTTTTTACTTTGATTCAATGAAGAAGGCATTCAGATGTGTCACACATTTGCCATAAATTCAGAATGTTAGCACTCTAGTTGCTCATTGGATCACTGTAGTAAAGCACTGCTCCCCAGGGAAGTCTGCTGCTGGTATTGAAAGTGCATGTTTCAGTCTGCATGTCAGAATTCTTTAATGAAATAGAAGAGGATTTGAGAAGTCTCTCAAAATGTGCCCTAATTTTTCTTTCTGCAGCACTAATCATACATTCTATGGCAAAATGAACCCCCTCATTTTGTTCCTTTTTAAATTAAATGTTTTAAGAGTTACCACTTTATTCCAATCAAGATGGCTTCAGGTGTGCCATACGTTTATCATAAGTAGGAGTGTTAGCGCTCTAGTTGTTCTTTGGAACACTCTGGGAAGCTGCAGTAGAACACAAAGGAATCAACTGACAGTCTCTGCCCTTGTTGGATGTACATGTTTTACTGAGAATGGCAGACTTCATTCTCACATGACTAAGAAAGATAATGTGAATTTACAGAAAATATGCTCTCAGTTTAGCTTATAGATCACCTTCCAAACCTCTGTGGGAAAAGCATGTGAAAATAGTTTTCTCTCAAACATGATTCATGATATCCCAGCAGAAGGCTTTTTCACATGGTAAAATCACGGTAGAACATACCACAATTCCTAAAATGAGTATGGTACCATCAACAAATGATTTAGAATGTAACTAAAGTCTTAAAACCTTCTATTAACTGCAATGCTTTTTAATGAGGTGCTATCATGTATATTGGTCCCAAGATGGCTGCCAACACTTCTTGGATGAAGTGCTGACAGCCAATCAGATCTCACGATGAGATGTGTGGTTAGGCTCCGGCCAGATATATATGTGATTTTACTTTTGATTTTCTCAGGAACTACTGAACGGATTTACACCATTTAAGCAAAAGGCACGACTCTGAACAAAGGTCTACCTTTCTTACAAATTTGGTGTAATTCCGTTCAGCAGTTCGGGCTGTAGCTGCGTCAACAGGTCCTATGGGAAATTGCGTGGGGAAAAAGTGTTTTGGGACCCCCCTTTTTTCTCAGTCCCTGCTTGACGAATCACCACGAAACTTTCAGGATAGGAGCGGACCGGAGCTGGCCAAAAGTTTGGAAAAGTTTGGGAAGATTCGTCAACCGGCGCCAGACTTATTGGGAATATAATGTTGCGGATTTCCTATGGAAAAAAAAGTCCTAACTATAACTACCTACTGGCAACCGCCAGTAGGTAATATATATATATATATATATATATATATATATATTCACTTAAAAAACCATAGGTTTCACACATGTTATAGTTAGCTGGATATTTCCCTCGTAAAAAACCAATGAAATTCCCCCGTTATAGTTAGTGCAGGCAACTATAACTCACGCGACCGCAATCCTCTGCTGATGACGTCAGATATTACATCACTGATTACATATGTGTCTTTCTGAAAAATAAATATTTGTAATATATGTATAGCTAAAGATTAATGGAAGAAGACATGGGTAAATAGGTGTCTAAATACAGTGATGTAATATCTGACGTCATCAGCAGAGGATTGCGGTCGCGCGAGTTATAGTTGCCTGCACTAACTATAACGGGGGAATTTCATTGGTTTTTTACGAGGGAAATGTCCAGCTAACTATAACATGTGTGAAACCTATGGTTTTTTAAGTGAATTTGCAAGGTTTTTTAAATGCTAATTCCTAACTATAACGTGTGTGAAACCTATGGTTTTTTAAGTGAATTTGTACGGTTTTTTAAATGCTAAGTTATGTATTTATTAATATTATTTTTTTTCAGGTTTTTCTCCGTGCGCGTGCGGTGTGCGTGCCGTGCGCGCACGGTGCGCACACCCCGCGCGTTTTCGTAAAAACAAAAATAATAATTTTTCACCCTTGGGGGTCCTTCAGTGATCCCCTGACAAAGGCTAGGGGGTCAGGAACTGTCCACCCTGCCCCCTTTTCACGTTCTCCACCTTTGTTTTTCACTGCCTCAGACTGCGAGAGACAAAATGGCAGACGACACTTCCTGATTTCGACCGATTCGAATGTTTACTCACATCTAACAACCAATCAGAATTGCGCTCGCGCACGTCACCGTGCGCGCACGGTGCGCGCATGGTGCGCGCTTATAGATATATATGTACTTTTAACTGAAATGTTCTCAGGAAATACTGAACAGATTGACTCCAGATATTCAAAAGGCACATCCCTGACCTGAGGACTACCTCTCTGCCAAATTTCAAGTAATTCTGTTCAGCCGTTCGGGCTGTACCTTGGACTAAAGGTCCCTATGGAAAAATGCACGGGGAAAACGCGTTTTGGGACCCCCCTTTTTTCTCGGCCCCCGCTTGACTAATCACCCCGAGACTTTCAGGGTAGGAGCGGAGCGCCCCACCTATTTTGAAAAATTCACGAGGATTCGTCAACCGGCGCCAAAGTTATTCAAAATAGAATTTTCAGATTTCCTATGGAAACACGGTCCTAACTATAACTATCTACTGGCGACTGCCAGTAGATGATATATATATATATATATATTCACTTAAAAAACCATAGGTTTCACACATGTTATAGTTAGCTGGACATTTCACTCGTGAAAAACCATTGAAATTCCCCCGTTATAGTTAGTGCAGGCAACTATAACTCACGCGACCGCAATCCTCTGCTGATGACGTCAGATATTACATCACTGTATTTAGACACTTATTTACCCATGTCTTCTTCCATTAATTTTTAGCTATACATATATTACAAATATTTTTTTTTCAGAAAGACACATATGTCATCAGTGATGTAATATCTGACGTCATCAGCAGAGGATTGCGGTCGTGTGAGTTATAGTTGCCTGCACTAACTATAACGGGGGAATTTCATTGGTTTTTCACGAGTGAAATGTCCAGCTAACTATAACATGTGTGAAACCTATGGTTTTTTAAGTGAATTTGCAAGGTTTTTTAAATGCTAATTCCTAACTATAACGTGTGTGAAACCTATGGTTTTTTCAGTGAATTTGTACGTTTTTTTAAATGCTAAGTTATGTAACGCACCCACATTACGCAGTTCGCGGAATTTTTCCGTTTCCACCGTACGCGCACGCTACGCGTACTCTGCGATTTTTCGCAAAAAAATTAAAGGAAATTTTGGCCCTTGGGGGTCCTTCTGGGACCCCCTGACAAAGGCTAGGGGGTCAGGAACTGTCCACCCTGCCCCCTTTTCACGTTCTCCACCTTTGTTTTTCACCCCCTCAGACTGCGAGAGACAAAATGGCGGCTGACACTTCCTGGTTTCGACCGATTCGAATGTTTACTAAGATCTAACAACCAATCAGAATCACGCTCGCGCACTGCAGCATGCGCGTACGGTAAGTTTTACCGTACGCGCACGGTGCGCGCTTATAGATATATATATGCTTTTAAATGCTATTTTCTCAGGAAATACTGAACAGATTTACACCAAAAGGCACATCCCTGACCTGAGGACTACCTCTCTGCCAAATTTCAAGTAATTCTGTTCAGCCGTTCGGGCTGTAGCTTGGACTAAAGGTCCTATGGAAAAATGCATGGGGAAAACGCGTTTTGGGACCCCCCCTTTTTCTCAGCCCCCGCTTGACGAATCCCCCCGAGACTTTCAGGGAAGGAGCGGAGCGCCCCACCTATTTTGAAAATTTCGCGAGGATTCGTCAATCAGCGCCAAAGTTATTCCAAATAGAATGTTGCGGATTTCCTATGGAAACACGATCCTAACTATAACTATCTACTGGCGACTGCCAGTAGATAATATATATATATATATATATATATATATATATATATATATATATATATATATATATATATATTTTTCTCTCTTGCTCTCGCTCTCTCTCTCTCTCTCTCTCTCTCTCTACCTCGCCCCCCCCACCCCCAAGGTCTTGGAATGGACAGAGAGCGCACCTGCTCTGAACACCACGGTATCAGGTGGGTAGAGGGTTCACAGGAACAGCAGTCATGGTATGAAGTGCTCCTGCGCTGAAACTACAGGGCAATAGCGGCAATCCGCTTCCTGCGCTCACCGTAATGGAGAAAAGGATAAAAAAACGATGCGCTCCTGCGCTCGCCGTTTGAAGGAGAGAAGGAAGGGCGGTGGCATGCTCCAGCACTCACCGTGATGTGGAAGGAGTGTGGTGACGCGCACCTGCGCTCACCATGATGCGGTAAAAAATGGAACAATTGGCGATGCCCTCCTGCGCTCACCGGGAAGTTGGCAGTGGAAGGGGTGGTGACCCGCTCCTGCGCTCACCGGAAAGCTGGCAATGGAAGAGGCGGTGACGCGCTCCTGCGCTCACCAGGGCGCCGGCAATGGAAGGGGCGGTGACGAGCTCCTGCGCTCACCGCAAAGCTGGCAACAAACAAGAAGAAAAGGAGAGTACTCCCGCCTTGGGCTCTCCTGTGTTAGTAGCAGCCCTCCTGTGCGGACAGGGCCGGGAGGCTGAGTGAAGCGCCGCGACGCGTTCCCACATGTGCAGCTGGCAAACAAAGAAGATGCCTCCGTAGAGAGCGAGTCAAGAAAGGGTTCGTACCAAGGGCTCCTGAAAGGGTAACGGATCCACAGGTTCTGGCTCCAAGCATGATTAATTCTAGCCAGCAGTCCTGGTTCAGAATCACACGATTACCCACCCCAGGTATGGTAGCAAAAAGAATATTTTGGGCACTTAAAGGATATGAATATTTTGCTAGATATTTTTTAGGTAAAGGGGTTCAGTTGCACCAAAGCCCTCCTTTGAGAAAGAGTATTCACACCTACTGTAGCAGTCTTCTCTGCAGATTTTGCAGCTTCATCTTCCGTGGGCATGTATTCAAAACGCTTATAACACAATGTGTGTATCACATAAGCCCATGGTAAACTGTCTTTAAGTTGTGCCACCTTTCCCCAAAGCAGCTTGGGCAGATGTACGACTGTTTTTGCATGCGCAAACGGGTTTGCAAACTCGTTTGCACATGCAAAAACAGCATGGGCCATGTACAAAATCTATTTAGGGAGTCACAATTTATTTGCGACTCACTAAATATGTTTTGTGACTCCCAATTAGGAAGGGGTGTTCCCTTACTAATAGCGAGCGCAAGCCAATGTATGAATGATTTGCGACCACAACTGCGGTCGCAAAACACTCACAAATTACCACCCTCTTCAAGAGGGTTGCAATGCACTCGCAAAAGGGAAGGGGTCCCCAGGGGACCCCTTCCCATTTGCAAATGATAGGGGGAAATATTTTTTAAGGGCAGACAGTGGTCCCAGGTTGGAAAACGGGCTGCATTAAAAAAGAAAAACTGCTTTATTTAAAAGCAGTCCCAGACATGGTGGTCTGCTGAGCCCAGCAGGCCACCATACCTGGGAGGGCATGCCATTCCTAATGGGATCGCAAAGTGCGAGAGGCTCATTAATATTCATGAGCCTCTCAATTTGCGACTATCAGACCTGACATCTTTTGTCGTGTTTCCCCTGAGTTTTTGCTTTCTGGCCTCCCGGTTTTGACTCTGTTTTTGCTGGTGTAATGATTCTGCGCACTTTTCTCACTGTTGATCAGTGGTAAAGTGCAAGTGCTCCTCTGGTAAAATGTGCTATGGATTGGTGTTTCCATGATTGGCCTATTTGATTTATGTGTAAAGGGCACTGTGAGTGCAAGGGTCCATAGATCAAATGCTGTTGGTGGGCTGCAGCACTGGATTGTGCCACCCACGCAAACAGCCTGTAAAGTGTAACTCTGGCCTGCCATTGCAGAGCCTGTGTGCTGTCTGGGACTGTCATGTCGACTTGGCAAGTGCACCCACTTGCCAGCCCCTAAACCTTCCCTTTTCTCACATGTTAGTCACCCCTAAGGTAGGCCCAAGGTACCCCTGTGGGCCGGGTGCATTGTATGTGAAAGGTAGGACATGCCCTGGTGTGTGTGGCATGTCGTGATAGTGAATTACAGCCTACTTAGTTTTTCACTATTGGAAGGCTACCTGTTCACCATAGGTCAGAATGGGCAGTAAGATTATAACATCCTATAATCCTAACTGACCCAGGGAACATGGTAGAAATTCGAGTTTAGTATGCCTGAACTCAGAATGATAAAATACATCTTTTAGTGAAGATGGTTTTAACATTCTGGGTTTGAAAATACCACTTTTAGAAAGTAGGTATTTTCTTGCCTAACCATCCAGCCTGCCTCTACTAGGTTGTATATTGTCTGTCTGGTTTGTGAATGACAGGGGCTGGGGCAGACTCCAGGAGACAGGGTGAGTCAGCACAGGGCTGAATAGACCTATCTGCATGTAGATGGGTGGGAGGAGTAGCACCTGGGTTTGAATAGGGCTGTGCCTCCCTTCCACAATGCTGGTTCCATCTCCTGTGTTGCGTCTGAGGACCCTGGCTTACACTGACAGAGGAAGAAGGTGCACACTGACAGAATGCACCCAGAACTGGTTTGAACTAGGTACAGGACCCTCTGCCTGCAGAGGACAAAGGATTTGCTAGTATAAATATTGGGGCCCAGACCCCAAGATTTCAGAACTCTTTTGGATCAAGAAGACTGCCAAGAAGAAGAGCTGGAGAAGCTGTGAGGAGGAACTACCACTATGCTGTGTGCTTTGCTGTGTTGGCCTGCAGTGGCTGCTTCTGTCTTGGGCAGTGAAAGGACTGGACTGAACTTTCTGCAATCCACTTTTGTGAGTTGCTCCAAGGGCTTGAGGTAGAGCTTGCCCCCTGATCAAGAAGTCTCAGGAAACAGCACTGTCTATGACGCCGCTGCCGAATCCGTGTCCTGAAGGCACCACAGAGGGCACCGCCGCACCGCGACCCTGGTCTCACTGACGACGCCTGCTGACACCACCACCGAGCCGCTGCTCGCACCGCGACTTGTGGGCACCGCACTCCGCACCGCCTCGCTTCAGGAGGACGCCTTGGTATCCCCAATGACGTCGCTCCACGCCGGACTCGATGCCGCTGCTTGCACCATGGTTTGGGGGCACCGCTCGTTAAGTTACACGACGCACTGCCCTCATCCCGCACCGCAGCCTTGGCCTACCGATGCCGGTGCCATCAACTCCAGTTCGTCAGCCGACGATAGCGCTTCAGCAACGACGATGACGCTGCTTTCACCATGACCTGCCAGCACTGTGATGAGCACCGCCTTCATCTCACACCGCAACCCTGGTCTCATCGACGCCGCCATCTGACGCCGCCACCGAGCTGCTGCTCGCACCGATGACTTGAGGGAACTGTACGCTGCACCGCTGCACTTCGCACCGCAGCACCTGACGCCGGCTGATGCCAGCGCTCCTGACTTCATCAGAGAGGAGTTCGACCTGCAACGCGTATGACTTCGAGGGCCCCGACGACTCTTGCACCGACCTCCGGAACCTACGCCTGCGGAAGGCATGTGTTCGGAAGCTCAATGAGAGGTCATCGACGCCCTGTATTTCGGAAAGGTACTGTTTGTGGGTCTTCCCGATGCCAGAGCTGGCCCGCGATGCCGCGGTCAGCCAGAACTGTTTGGATTTGTTTGCTCACGATGCCGTGATAGCCCCGGACGGAGCTATCGACATCAAGGAATTTTTTTACAAAGTCATTTTGCTAACTGAAGATTTCTAAGGACTGTATTGTGGATTTTTTTTTATTGTTTTGGTCTTGTCTTAAGTATATAAAAATATTGGATATTTTTCTAAACTGGTGTGGTGTCCTTTTGTAGTGCTTACACTGTATTACTGTTGGTTATGTGCAAATGCTTTACACACTGCCTCTCAGATAAGCCTGACTGCTCGTGCCAAGCTACCAAGGGGGTGAGCAGGGGTTATTTTAGGAGTGTAACTCCCTTACCCTGACTAGGAAGAAGGGTCCCTATTTGGACAAAGGTGCAAGCCCTTGACAACTAGAGACCCCCATTTCTAACAGCGACCCCTTTGGGAATCGCAAACGGTGTGAAACACACTGTTGTACATCCGAGATTGCGCCTCGCAAATTGCTAGTTGCAAAAAACTTGCAATTTGCGATGCGCTATTTTGCTCATCGAACATCTGGCCCCTTATGCTTTATAATATTCCTTTGTGAGTGTCTGGATCCATTTGGGTGTCAGTAATGAAAATTTTTACTAAAAGACTGGGCACAGTAATACAAATCACACACTATGAGTGTGGGGAATTCAGGATCTCTATTCTATAGTGCCAGGATCAAGGTTTTTAGATCAGCCAGTTGTACAGTACTATCCCCTAGGGACTGTGTAAATGTTTTCTGAGGATGGAATTTTACATCCAACTTGACACCATGTACCGCAGTGCATGCCGCTGAATATTGGTGTTGGCTGGGCTGAACCATCAGTATATATATGTTATATTTATGCTGCTCAAGAGGCAAAATGTTACAGGGCATGAGCCACTCAGGCTCTCAGCGGTGGCGGCGCATTGAGCATACAGAGGAGTGAGGGGCCAGCACCGGGTTCCAGGCTCGACTAGCGGTGGATGGTGGAGTTGGAACCCTCCCAGGAGGAAGCGGTGTGAGAGGCAGAGGACTACGTTGGTATCTGCATGGACCTCAGCTGTTGCCACGTGCTAGAGCAGTTAAGTTGTAGAGATTATGTCTAGGAGAAGATTAAGTTGGAGTCCCGCCAGAATGGATCCTTGTGGCCAGAGGCCCTCGCTTGGAGCCCTAGTGACATGCCTGGTAAGGAGCGGGAGCTGGGCTGGATGAAGTCTGGTGCACCTGACAGCATGGGGCCAGAGAAAAGCGGTGCCTGCCTGACCCTGACATGGCAGAGTTGTGTGGTGCGGCATTGCTGCTGTCATTGGTGGGAGGGGCACAGGGCGGGAAGAGGGCCATATGCCTAGAGGCTCCCCCAGAAGGAGGCAAGCGAGAGGAGATGGATGAACAGGGGTCTCCCTGGGAGTAGAGCCCCCTTTCTATTCAAATGGACAGCTGACGTTTTCTCGGCCTGCCTGACCGCAATTTGGAAAAGTAGCGGGACACTGCAAGGTTGGATGGCGAGACTCAGCAGTGCCTTCTGGCTCCTTTCAGGCTCCAAGAGGGAGATAAGCTGCCTCAATCCTTATATCCCGCTTTATTGACCGGGCCCAGGTCTCGAGGAGGTTGTGCACTGCCACCACTGCCATCCACAAGAGAACACTCGGCAGCCTGAAGACGATCCCTCTAGAACCGAACCCGCTGTAGGTGAAGTCCTTGAGAAGTCTCTAGTTTGAAAAGGGGGTTGGGACAGAGTGAGGCGGTTGGTGGTGCAGCTTCTTGGTGGGACTGACCCTGAGTGGAGGCAGTTTTATCATACTCACCTGAGACTTTGCTCACCTAGTCCCCCCGGGACTCCAATGACAATAGAGGCCCGGTAAGGGGGGGAGTGGAGGACCGCCACATGGTGGATTGGCACATACAACATTTGAGGGGAGCTTGGAGATCCTCGGTGCAGCCCCCTCCTTTGCTCGATGGGCACAATGAAGAGAGCGTCAGCTCCCAAGAGAGCGTCAGCTCCCATGGGGTGACATCATAATCCGGATTCTTCCTACAATAGGCATCCTTACTGAATCCCTCACTGACATTTGGACCCCCTTGGCTTCTACACTCAGAAATCTCAAGCTAACAGGGTCTCTTGTTACTTTACACTGATGGAAATACATGGAGGAACACTAAGGGAGTAGTAGAAGGCAACATGGCACTCACAAAGGAAGATCTCCTCACATCCCTGCAGGATTTTAAGAGAGAGTTGCATGAAGAACTCCAATCTGACCTGAACACGTCCTTGGAGACACTTCACTTAGATATTCAAATTAAGCTACCTTCACTCCAGAATGATGTGGATTCTGTCAGCACCCACACACTGGATCTTGAAGCTAAAGTGCAAGCTCGATCACCGCACAGGCTAGACGGAGGACTCCATGAAACTCCTTCATACTCACCTCCAGGCCTCCGTCGTGAAATGCGAGGATTTGGAAAATAGATCCTGGAGGGAAAGTATTTGCTTACACAATTTGGGGGAGGGGGCAGAGGGGCCGGACTTGCAGGCTTTTGTTACAGACCTATTCTCTGAACTATTTGGCTCCTCTGGCATGAATATCAAAATAGACAGAGTTCAGTGGGTGGGACCTCCAGGCCCGAGAGGCAATAAACGCCAGAGAGATGTGCTAGCAAAGCTCCACTCCTTTAAAATGAAGGAGGAAATTCTCCAGGTGACCCGGAAAGCTGAGGACATATCCTTTCACGGTGCCTCCTGCACTCTCTTCTAAGATATTGCTCTCTCCATTGTAGCGTGCCGCCAGCAGTTCTATCCCATCAGAGAAAAGCTACAGAAGGACAACATAAAATACAGATGGACCTATCTGTTTGGCCGTTTCGCCCTCCACAACAAGAATCCTCATGTCTTGACCCTCCCCGAGGCAGCAAACATGCTGGGTCTTCCGTTCTCTGAAGTGCAACACATCAAATATGTTGCATCTGGAATATCAGACAGCAATAGAGAGTGGGGACAGAGGACCTTGGCTGTCACAGTCTCTCCCCAGCCTGCAACCAAAATGATACAAAGTCGGACTCGAATAACCCTAAATTTGACATATTCACAGGGCATGTAATATCACCCTTGGGTTGTAAGCCTTACATTTCATTTTATAGGCATTTTCATGCTTTGCTGACATGTGAGCCCATGCTGTTTCTCCTAGAGAGAGGATCGGCATGTAGGCTCCCTTGCTGACATTTGGAATGTCTCAACTCCTACCTGAAGTCATCATAAGTCTACTAGTATATTATAATATGCCTTGTCTTTTCTAAGCTGTATTTAGCTTTCTGTAGAGGTTATTGACCTAGATGTCTTCCAGGATGTGTTTCTCTACCGAGAAGGTGTTCCACTGGGGAAGTCAACCCCATTTATGTGCTGGGGTAAAAATTGGGAGTTTTGTTTGAACTTTTTTGGCACATGGGAACCAAGGTATACATATGCTATGTGGAAGGACGGGGCGGTTAGGGAATCACATGAAGACGATTGGGCATGCTGGATGGATGGGAGATCTCTCATTGTTTGGCACTCACACGGCGGCAGTATGATGGATGACCCCCTTTAGTGGTTGATAGTTGTTGTCACTACACTTACCTGGAATATCAAAGAGCTTAACTCTCCTGCTAAACGCCACAAACTATGTAAACATCTACTCAATGGCAGACATGATGTGATGGCTCTTCAGAAAACCCACTTGAAAAGATTGGATGAGCATAAGTTATGACACGGGTCATAACCAGTGATGTACAAATCCTCCACTGTCACTAAGCACAATAGGTTCAGCCTGAAGGGTGTAAGACCGATGAAGAGGAAAGGGTGGTCAAGGTTAAGGGCAGATTACATAGCTGCATGTGCACATTTGTTTTTAAATATGCCCCTAACTCAAATCAAACCTCCTTTTTATATTCAAATTTGTCAGCATTGGGGAGATTTACAAAGGGAGAAATTTTTCTGATGGGGATTTCAAACTTACATGGGAAGCAGGGTTAAGTAGTTCACACACACAGAGAAAATAACAAGCACTTTTTCCAAAGCACTTAACAAAGAGTTTATTTCCATGGGCCTCATAGATGCCTGGCGTAGGCTTCACCCCACCAACCGCAACTACATCTACTTCTCCCACTCTCACCGTACATATTCCAGACTAGACTATGTATTTGTTAATCAGGCCCTCTCACCTGCCCTGCAACAGTTTCGTTTCATCCGATCATTATCTCTGACCATGCTCTGGTGGTGCTGACCATGGAGGGGGACATTTGATCTTCGAAATATCACTGCTGTTATTTTCCTGTACTCCTTACTCGCGAAAGATTGCTACAGGAGGAACTTCGGAAGGCCATTAAGGAATTCTTCCTGTTGAGTGATCCACGCAACACTAACCTTGCCAATAATTGGGACTCCTTTAAGGCTGCCCTGCATGGTAAATGCATTGCGTTAATGTTGGCGTTAAACAAACAAAGAATCCGGGACAGGATAACTTTGGAGGCCGAACTCCATCACCAAAAACAGCACATAAGGATAACCCAACCCTATCTCTCCGAAGAAAGGTCACTGCCCTTAGTGGCAAGCGTAATGCAATATATAGTAATAGGGCTGAGCTCACACTACTATGACTCAAAAGTATGACCTAAGAACAAGGTGGGGGCCCAGCTAGCTAGACAATTGCGAATAACGATGGAAAAGTACTATATGGGAAACATTATACAGGAAATGGGTGGAATTGGTCACTAATGACTTGGAGAAGGCCTAAACATTTGGAGATTTCTATAACACCCTTTACACCGCTGAGGTATATAGTGAGACTGAGCAGGTCGACTACCTGGAGGTAGTGGCTCTCCCAAAAGTAACAGCAGCTCAAAACAAGTTGTTACATAGATGAGGAGGGCGTCCAATAGCAATAGCAGGCCTTAAAATCCACAAGTCTCCAGGCCCAGATGGACTGACAGCACGATTCTATAAGGCTTTTGGTTCCGAGCTGATACCGCATCTTTTCAACTCAATGGCAACCTCTGTGGCAGTAACCCCATCAATAAGTGAAGCACTTATTTCAGTCATCCATAAACCAGGAAAAGACCCACAGCTTTGCTGTCCTTACCGCCTGATCGCACTACTTAATCTAGATGCCAAGTTATATGCAAAGATTCTAGCCACTAGGCTTAAGGCTTTATTGCCTGAGCTGATCTATCTGGATCAGTCAGGCTTTATTAGCAGCAGGCAAACCAACGACAATCTCCAAAGAGTTATCCATCTGGTCAAAAGAGCAGCAAAATAAATCAGTACCAGCAGTTTTACTGGCATTAGATGCAGAGAAAGCTTTCGAAAGAGTGGATTGGGCTTTCTTATTCCACACTTTAGGTTTGGGTTCTGCACTAAATGTATAGCCATGATCAAAGCCAACTACATGCAGCCTAGTGCCCTGGTCCTGGTTAACAGTGTAGGGTCCAATCTATTCCACTTGTGGAGGGGAATGAGACTGGGCTGTCCCCTCTCGCCTTTATTATTTGCCCTCAGTATTGAGGCCATCGCTGAGATTAGTGAGCCGCTCAAAAAAATATATATTCTATTCAAGATTCTGGATCATACTAAAATACACAGAGTCCACACTGGTTCAGATTCTTCAATTTGGTCTTGTTCATTTTCTCTTGTTGTTTTATCCAGCATAAAACGCTGCCACTATGCCAACACGTGTTTCGTCTCCCCTTAGACTTTATCAAGGCGATTGGCAAAATGATCGTTATCCATCCGTATTAAAAGGTGAATCCTCCCGAATGGAAGTGTATCCAAAAACTTAAAACCGTAAATATTCCTTGTCACGGGAATCCTTAGTAATCTCCACGCACTGAAATTCAACCCATCAATTATTTAGGCCGGGTGTCGGTATCCTCGGAAAACTGGAAGCCTTAGTCCATCTCTTTTCCATATAAAGCATCCATAAAAATTGCCGATAAGGAGCCCTGATAAGCTCCCCCCCACAGTCGAAGCGCAGTACTTCTTGCAGGTACTCGTTTTCCTTGTTTTGGTGTATAGTGTGCACAGAGTCCAGGGAGTCCCCAGAAGTATAGCAGAGGCTAAATTAGGTAAGTACTACAGCTCTCTTTGTGGTAGTGTGGATGAGCAGTTAGGCTTATCCAGAGGGTGTGTTAAGCATTTATTGTATTCACTCCATCAAGGACTGATTACATACACAATATACAGACCAATTGGGTAAGTATAAAAAAATGTATACTTATGTTTAATTTTAGAATCAAGCAGGACTTGCCCCAGGTAAGTAAAATACACTATCAAATGCAAGTCTGTTCAAGGAAATGCAGTTGTGATTGAAGTTGCAAACGTTACAGGTTTGTATATGCTTTGGAAAGTTAAACTTACACAGTAATTACTTTTAGAATACTTTTTTGTTACTTATGGATTACTTTGAGTGCTGGGGTGGTATGCCTAGATACCACACCTTAGGCTCTCACAATACAAGGTAAGAAAGACTTTTCATACATTTACTGTTTAGTTCTCTTTTCTCCATACAAACATCAGTTCAACACTTAGAAAATGTTAGACCCCAAAATCTATTAACATGGGTTCCTATGGGAAAAAAGTGTTTCTCAGGGAAGTCTACAACTTATGAGTGGGAGTTTTTTGGGGTTAGGACCAAGCTTTCCCAAGGTCTAGATGGGCACTCGAGCTGCACTACCAGCGGCACTGGGGTGGCCGAGTGCAGAGTGCACGGGACCAATGATAGCCAATGGAGCGCTTCGGTTAGGGACTGCTGACAAGCAGGCCACTTGGGTGTGGGAGCCACGCTCCTAGGGTTACAGTCAGCACTGCAGGGGCCAAGGACCAGCACAGGAGCTGCACCCCCAGCGGCACTGTGGCGGCTGGGTGCAGGGTGCATAAAGGGTGTCGGGACCCTGTACTTTTCAATGGAGACCTTCGGTTCGGCAAAGTTGTTGCACGATCAGGCAGGTATAATTCCTGAAGGCAACCACCGGCTGGAGAGCTAAATTGGGTTCTCGAGGATGCCTGGATACCGTCGATTGGGCCACCCAAAGTTGTGGGGCATCTGGTTTTCTTACTAGCTCTGGTCGCCGTTGGGGGCACCCTTCAGGATGAGGCTGCAGAAGTCGCTCGAAGCTTGAGGGAGGCCCTATTTTCCACCATCCAGTGGGAGTGGGCATGAGCCGCTACCTAATTGGCTGAGTCCCCTCATCTTCAATATGGAGGGGACTGAGACGTGTGCTTCACCTCGCCTCTCCACCTAAGGGGTGGGGTTGGCAAAGGTGGGCACACCTCTCTTCCTAACTTGGTTTTCCAACCAATTCTCCCACCCAAAGTGAGGGCCAGAACCAGTGGGAGCCAGTTGCTGGAGGCAGCAAAAAGCAGGGACAGCTTCCAAAGGCGGCAGGCCTTTAGAGCTTCCCCTTTCATGGACCCTGCCCATCCTTGGGGAGGAGTCATGACACCTCTGCCCAGGATGGGCTTTGTTTTTTGACTCAGAGAGCGGAGGCTCTCTACCCAAGGATCCAGAAACCTGTCTGGTGGTGGCAAATGGCAGGCAGCCATTCAGGAAGCACACTAGGGCTGGTCGATTTTCACAGGCATCTCTAAGATGCCCTCTGAGTGAAATTTACATTAAATCCAACACTGGCATAAGTGTGGTTTTAATGTGCTGAGAAGTTTGCTACCAAACCTTCCAGTTTTTAGTTAAGGCATTATGGAGCTGTGGAGTTCGTAATGACCAACTCCCAGACCATATACTCTTCATGGCTTTACTACACTTACAATGTCTAAGAATGGGTTTAGACACTGTAGGGGTGCAGGGCTCATGCCACTATGCGCTCACCTTAGGGCTAGTGCACCCTGCTAGAGGGGAGACTTACCTAGACCTCAGCATTCTGTCCATCAATTTTTCTTTTTGCATTTGTCACCCTGAGTGGGACGGGTATGCCCAGACATGAGTCTTGTGCACTCCATGCCCTGGAGTCAAGCTAGCCTGGCTGATGAGGGGTGATGCCCAAATACCGGTCCCAGGATGCTTGTTTCCAGTCTAGGAAGGACCTGGCCTAGCAGTTCGGGCTGGACTGTTCCCATGGGGAACAGGGGCAAGACTGATTTGCATATGGCTGCATTTAAATTGGAATGGCATGGGGATGTAAAATAAACTATGGATTTAAGCCCAGATCTCTGTACTGGAGTGAATGTTTGACATTAATCAGTATTCTATCCATTAATTGTTCTTTTTGCATGTCACCCCAAGTGGGACAGGTAGGCCCAGACGAGGGTCCCGTGCTCTCCATTCCACTGAAGTCATGCTAGTCTGGCTGATGAGGGGTGATGCCCTGAAACCGGTCCTAGGATGATTGTTTCCAGTCCAGGGAGGACCTGGCCTGGCAGTCAGGCTGGACTGTTCCCATGGGGAATGGGGTCAAGACTGATTAGCATATGGCTGGGTTTAAACTGGAAGGGCATGGGGAGCAAAACACTGATGGCTTTAGACCCAGATCTCTGTACAGGGATGAATGTTTGACATTGATCATCATTCTGTCCATCAATTGTTCTTTTTGCATTTACCTAGGCCTTAGGCAGTGGGTTGCAGGCATGGCTCACAGGGATGTGTGCTATGTCGACTCTTCACTTTTTTCTGCACCAAAACACAGAGCCTGCAATGGCAGTGTGTGGGTGTTGAGGAATAGGGCCTCTAAAGGTTGCCAAATAGGGCCTTCCCTGGTCACAGTGTCTTTGGGACCCATGGTACCTTTTAAAAGGGGCCTCACATGGCCAGAGATGTACCAATTGTGGGTACAAAAGGTACAGTCTTGGGAAAGAACACAGGCCCTGGGAGCCTGGTTGTAAGGGACCCAGGGCACATCAAGTCAAGTTGCATCAGATGTCAGGCAAAAAGTGGGGGGTAACCATGCAAAAAGGGGCACTTTCCTACACATTCCCAAAAATATCTGTACATGGTTGGACGTAGAATAAGTCAACTCTTTGAGAATAAGGAATTGCGTGTAAGCATGTGAACAACATTTCCAAATTTATCTAGGCAAATGTGCAAAATAAGAACTCCACTCTGCAATGTGTAGGATGTACGTCATTTGTTATCCGAAATGTAGTGCAGTAGCCCACATATGTCATTCACCACAGTGTGAACTTGATCATCTGTCACTATGACCTATCATGTCTGGTTAGCATTGGTCAACAATTGAATTGAATTGAATTGAAAGGGCATTTATAAAGCGCATGGCTACCCTCAAGCATCCCAGCGCTACAGCAACCCTTTGAGCAGGTAGAGGACTTAAGGGAACAGGAAAGTCTTTAGAAGCTTACGAAACAAAAGATAGTTTGATTCAGACCGAATCGACAGTGGCAAGTTATTCCAGAGTTTCGCAGCGTTGTACCCAAAACAACGTCCTCCACTGCACATCCTTTTTATAGTCGGAACTAAGACAAGATGCTTTTTTTCCGATCTCAGCGATCTGGCTGGGCAATAGGGCTGGATAAGAGATCTAATAACAGGGGGACCCTTGTTAGAGAGGGCTTAATGAGCAATATATACTGCTTTGAAATGAATTCTTTTTGGGAGATCGGCAGCCAATGAAGTGTTGCAAGCGACGGTTTAGCTGACACACGCTTAGAGGAGTTGGTAAGTAGCCGTGCTGCACAATTCTGAATAACCTGGAGCCTGTTAATGGCTACCAGAAGAGCTCCCAAATACAGGGCATTTGCATAGTCCAGGCGTGAAAGAATAAGTGCCTGGACCACTGTTCTTCTTACAGTGAGTGGAAGCAAATAGAGAATCTTCCTAAGCATTCTGAGTACTCCGTAGCAGCCAGCGGCTACCTTACTCGCCTGCTTCTTAAAATCCAGATTATGGTCTACCCACACTCCCAAACTCTTAATTTCTACTTTGGGAATCAGCGGGAGACCAAGACAATTAGGCCAAGAAGGGGCTATTGTACACGGGGGACGATTTCCCAGAAACATAAGTTCCGTCTTGTCCCCATTGAGCTTCAAGTAAGAGTTATCCATCCACCTGGAAACTTCTTGCAGGCACAGTGCCAGATTTGGGGCAGACTTATCCTCTTGACTAAATGAAAATACGAACTGGGTATCATCCGCGTACGTGACAATCTGGATGCCATGAGGGATTACGAGTTCCGCCAGGGGACTCATATACACATTAAAAAGGGTGGGGCTTAGGGACGAACCTTGAGGAACCCCACAACCAAGGGGCATTGGCTCTGAAGAAACATTTTCTTCAAAGACCACAAACGAGCGGTCCTCAAGAAAGGATTGCAACCATTTTAATGCCAGGCCAGTAATTCCGACCTCCCTAAGCCGTTGAATCAGAAGCTGGTGGTTCACCGTATCAAAGGCTGCGCTGAGGTCGAGCAGAATCAGTGCAGCGCAGCCCCCGCTATCCATGATTTTTCTTAGACTTTCCACCACTACTAGAAGAGCGGTCTCAGTACTCTGTTGGGCTCTGAATCCGATCTGAGTAGGGCGGAGGCAGTAGTTATTTTCCAAAAAAGTGGAGATCGTGGTGTTAACATATTTCTCTGCCAGTTTCCCAATGCCCAGAAGCAACGAGATAAGGCGATAGTTGGATAGTGTCTCAGGATCCCGATGGGGTTTCTTTAACAGGGCTCTGACCATGGCCTGTGTCCATAAGGGAGGTACTATCCCCATTTCTAAAGAAGCATTAATTGCTTTGAGAATTATCGGGGCTACAGTCTCTGAGACTCGGCTTAGGATAGTAGGGGGGGCGACATCCGAGGGGGCTCCAGATTTCAGTTGACTAAGAATCTTCTGGAGGATGGTCAAATATAAAAGGGGAATAAATTCTAGCTGATTAACAGCAGAACATATAAAAGGCCCTGTCTGCAACTCAGGTACCACGGGGAACGTTTGATAGATAGCTTGTATTTTATCGTTAAAAACTTTGGCAATTAAATTACAACGTCGAGGGATGTCCTTAACAATACTAGGGGGGGCAGGAGGAATAAAAAGAGATTTAGCAATTTTAAAAATATCACGGGCGGTTTTCTGCTAAAATAATTTTATTTTCAAAATAGGCGGATTTAGCAAATTTTATTTCACGCTTATAAATTCTGATTGCGGTTCTATAATCCGCTTTCCTGTCGGCTGTCGGATCTTTCCTCCAGCTTCGCTCTAGCTTCTTTGAAGTTTGTCTAAGGACACGCAGATTGGGCGTATACCATAAATTATGATGACCTCCTCTTTTATTGTGCATGAGTTTCTTGGGTAGAGCCATATCCAACGACGACTCTAACCATTTATTAAGCTCATTTTTAGCGATTATTGGATTAAGATCTACTGTAGGGGCCGACTCTTTTAGATACCCAATCCAGGAGTCACATGACAATTTTGCCCAGGGTCGTGCGCGCCTGATACTTTTCTCCACCCAAGGAAGAGCCTCTTGAACTATCCACGAAAAGGGGATCAAGGAATGGTCCGACCAAGGAAGAGGAATCGGGTCGGTCGCCGTAAGACTGGAAACATTAGAAAAGATGAGGTCAAGAGTATGTCCCTTATTATGTGTAGGTTTGTTACTTAATTGTTTAAAATCAAGTATTTCAAGACCTTCAGTAATCTCCACTACTGATGGGAGAAGGACCTCATCAAAGTGTAAATTAAAATCTCCAAGAAGCGTAAAATTTGGGAGTGGACTGGCCAAACTGGCAACAGTGTCCAGAAGAAGTTTACAAAAATTACCTGCCGGGCCTGGAGGGCGATAGACTAAAATGCCTGAGAACGTATTGACCTGTGATATGCTGATTGTAAAGAAAAGGCTTTCACAGTCTTGTAGTGGGTAGGGTATAATACGACAATTAAATCTGTCTTTATAGATAATGGCTAAACCCCCACCTCTCCCTGTTGTCCTATCGAGCCTAGATATAGTATATCCCGGGGGCAGTGCTTGAATAATCACAGGGTCCCCCTCATCTTTTAACCAGGTTTCTGTCAGAAAGAGCAAATCAGGCCTTTCTTCTTCCAGTAACAAACAGATGGCAAACATCTCCTTGCCAATCTTATACTGATTCCTCAATATCTGTACTTGCGCTGATGAACCGAGAGGAATGTCAACATACAAATGTGTGACCTATATGTGTCCTGGAGGCATGAACATGTTAACATCTAATTTTTATAACGACAAAATATGAGATACCAACAGGACAAGAATCTGGGTACATCTGACCATTGTGTCAAACCATAGATATAGTCCCACATTGATCCTGTGCCAATAGCCTATTCTGTACCTCAATAAGGACTTCCAGAAGGTCAAAACACTCAATAAACAGTATATGGACTAGAAAATCAACTGATAATCACACCTGTGGACAGTAAGAAACTGTTCAGTCTCTCAATGTGCTACCCCATTACATGTCCCTGAAAAGAAATATTTCCGAAATTGTGCCTCAATGATTATCAACAAATCAGAAATCGCTACAATGATGTCAGGTTCTAAGTTAACACTACTACCTCACTACAACAATACCTCTAAAAAGAACAGGACACCGATCAGAACATATGTTTGCTGGCAAATAAATGAAAGAACAGTTGTTCCTAAATAAGTCACCGGTAAAATAATACGTACATATATTATTTTTTTATTGCAGGTCTATACAAACCATTGTAGGAGAGTAGGATCTGCCTCTTATGTTGCCCCCACTTTTTTTCTGATGTTTACACTGGTTTCTGGCTATAGTCTGGCTGGGACCCTGCGAATCAGGGCCCCAGCCTCTCTGTTCTCTCTTAACAACTTGGAGTGCATATTAGGTGCACTAGTGATTGGATACTGTGGTACCTTATGAGCCCCTAGTATATGGTACCTTAGGTACCAAGGGCATAGGTACTTCACAGGCCTACCAGGGGCTGAAGCATGTATTATGCCACCCCTGGGAAGCAGACTAAATCTGACACCACAGGCCTGCTAAACAGCCTGGGTGAGGTAGTGTTAGCACGCCTCACTGAGGTATAGGTTCACTAGATCTCTCCCTGCACAATCATTTAAACCTATCAGTCACCCCTAAGGCAGGCCCTATCAATACTGAGGGCAGGGTGCTTGGTTTCCATGTGAGGGGGTGCCTCTGCCTGAGCAGGGCCCATCTGCAGCTCTCAGAGTCTATTCTCTGGGGCTGTGTGTGAATGCGGTCAAACCATATACTCTTAAGTGCATTATAACCTCGCGGTTAATGCTAACTTTGGAATGGCTGCATCAAAACATGTCGTGTTTGGTGTCAAATACTTTGGAATCATACCCCCACACCAGTAACTAGTGTGGGAGTATGATCCCACCCTTCTAGAGGGATAGACATGTACCTACTGTGGAAACACGGTAGAATCCTGAAGAGCCCTGGCATCACAAAATGGATGCCACCAGTCACAGACACTGGGCTGCCCTCCAGCTGATGACCGAAACTCGCAGTGGAGGAGGCCCAACAATAGGCATCCTGTCACAGGGAGGTGTGACCACCTCCCAGACAGGGTTTAGTGTATTGAGGCTGGGTGGGTGCACTCCTAGAGTGCTTTTAAGTCCTGCACTGGGGGAGCAGTTAGGCTCCTCTGTGCATATACCAGTACAAACCGGCTCAGGGGCTACCTGCCTCTGTTCTGGCGCGAAACTGGACAAAGGGAAGTTGGTGTAGCCACCCACTCCCCTGACCCTCCCATAGGTGGGGTCATAGAGCTAGTCCCTCCCTTCCTTCTAGAATAAGTTAGGGAACCCTTGCCATTGCAAACTAGATATCCCTGGACGACGCTCTGAAGAAGAATCCTGGACCTTCAGCGTTCCACTACCTCTGGAAGAATCTCCCTTGGAGTCAAGGAGTGACTCCCCTGCTTGGCAGGCACCAGACTTTGCAATCAATGGCCGCAAACTTTCTCGCTCCCGCCGGAGTCCGAAGTCCCTGCAGCCCAGGAAGAGGATTTCCTGACTTCTCTAAGGCCATCGTGAGCCCCCAGCGACGCTGAGGCAAGTGGACCCCACGAGTGACGAGGAACCGCAATCCCTGGGTACAGTGCACTATTTTCGAGTGCAACCCCTTCACGACGTTCTACGAACTTGTGCATTGGACCACGTGTGGTCCAAGCCTCCAGCAGGATATCCACTGAAGATCAGAGGCCTACCCCGTCCCGAGTGACCGTGGGCCCCTGTTGAGTGAATCCTCCCGAGGCGTCTTCGCTATCCCTTGCTGGTTGGCCTGTGGGTCCCCAGAAGACTTTACTACAGTTCCAAAGGGCTTCCCTGGTTGCTCCAGGCCTGTCCTGACTTACCCTCGCTGGGTGAGTCCATCAGACCCTGCTGGTCTGCACCGCTGACTTTTTGTCCTTTCCACGAGACTTGCTGTTACCAAGGCTTGTTTGCTCCAATCTGGTCACCAACACCGCAGTAAGCTGCAGACTTTGTGGGAAACGCCGAATCCAGCTCCTGGTCATCGTCGACGCCTCCTGGACCTCGTGGCTGAAGAGTCAAAACACCCGACGACTGTGGGCATCCATCTTCCTTGCCCCGAGTTACTGCCAAGTGACTTTGAACACTGTCCCCTCTGCTTTCAGGTCTTCCTTCTTCTGAATCCAGCCTTGGATTCCACCGGACACTTCTCCTGTGTTCACAAGCAGCAAGTCTTCTTTGGCTCCCATTGAAAACGACGCCGCGACCCGACACCAAAAGACACCTATGCACCCGGCTTCTCTGGGTGAGGTAACTCCAGCACTACGGTGCTCCTGTGTGTGTTTTGGCTCTAGAACTACTAACCCTGTAAGTGACTTGCTTGTAGACACTCCCGAAGTACCCTTAAACTTCCAACCGCGACTTGCTCCATAAAAGTCAATTGGGATCTGCGGCTGTGTTCTCACACTGCATGCGTCTCCTGTGGGTCCTTTACTTACCTGCCTTGGGTGGATTAGTGCGGCCCCAGCGCTTCTGAAGGCCCTAGGCCTCGTCTCCTCGCAAGTCGTTATCTCTAAGTCTCTTTTTTAGTATCTGGTCTGGTACGCCCATAGGGCTCCAGCCATATTTGTGCTTAACTTATTGTGCATATGTTCCTGAATGAAGCAAATTTGTATTGCGCAACTAAGCCCAATGGGCGTCAAGGCGCCTAACCAAACAATACTGACTCTGACTCAGAAAATACTCGAAACTTACTGGTAGGAATGAATGAAGCAAATTTGTATTCCTGACTTCTAATCTCATAAAGAGATTTGTAGAGTGTGTCTAGTAATAAATACATATATATTTGATATATATACCTGTGTGGTGTCCTTTCATTCAGTAATTCAAGAGATTATAAGGTAAAACAAGCTGCTTTACATTCCTCTAAAGACTTAGCCTGAAGGCTGCTCTTCACAGCTACCACTTGGATAGCTTTCTTTAAAAGGTTGTCTTAAACCTATCCACCATAAGAGTCGAATTGTACTGGTGCAAGGTGTCCACTTTAACTAGTGAACAGCATATACCAGGCCAACTTCGCACAACCATTGAGTCAAGTTTCACATGAGGCAAAATCATTGAGTGTGTCCCATCATTTCGGGGAGTGACCCGCCCTTCCAGATGTAAGATAGATTTTGACACAACTCACTAAAGTCAAACTAATGAGGACTGACATTTTTGTTTGAATCCCACAAATGTTGGTGAAATCTGCTGTGGCAGTTAATGCAACTTCACACATCAAAGCTGAAAGATAGTACATGTTCACCCGCAGATATAAATGACATTAAACCTAACAGTTGTGTTATATTTTCACAGATGATGCCACCCCTGCTGCATGTCAGAGCCAGGCCAGGCAGCAGAGTCAAACAACAGACCAAGAAGATTCCCAAGAAGCCCTCAGTGATTACCTTGACCTCGTAGACGTGGGCGATGACAACACTCCTGGCACTTCTGGGCAGCTTAGTCAGATGGACTCAGTAGGTCTCATTGGGCCCACACCTCCAACCACCACAGCTGGTACATCAGCATCCACAACCAGTGCCCCTAGCACAGGCAGGCCCATACTTAGCTCCCCAGTCCCCGCCTCCTCAGGTGGCGAACACCATCACTGAGAAGGCTGGGCGGAGTGGCAATAGCCAGTCCTGTACAAGGGCAGTGGCCATTGGTGCCAGATGTGATGAAAGGAGACATGTGGGGCGCCTAGTTGAGGCCACTGAGGATCTGAATGCAGAGGCTGCCCGTGCACAGGTTTTTACCAGGACTGCCATGGTGCGTTGGGCCATGTAGTGTCTGTCCTAAAGGAAATGTCGGATCTGTACCAGTCCAGCAAACAGAGGCTGGAGGCCATTTAACACGAAATATTTGGGTTGCGCACAGAGGTGGCCTCTCTGGTAGTGTCCTGTGGGACATCAATACCAACCTCTGCTGGGCTTTCCCACCTACATCAACCTCTTGCTCTGGTCCAAGCACATCGCAGCCCTCAACATCAACAGTCAGAGGATGTGATGGCCCGTCAGGGGAAGACAGTACTGCAGACAACCAAGATTCAGCAGCTCCAGATCCCACCCACGTCAGGAAGAGAGGACGTCCCCCCCCCCCCCCAATAACCGAGGGAAGGTTTCCAAAACCTCATGGCCCGTCAGTGGTCCACCTTGACCATGATTGTCTGTCTGTGTGCTTCAAACACCTCCATTCTGTTGACTAATGTGAGGAGTAAGTCAGACTTCAGTACTGGAAACATGGACTCTACTCAAATGATGTAATTCACCATGAAAGTGGTCCTCAGCAAATTTTTTTCCGATCACATATACCCCAATTTACTCTTAGACACTGTTTATTACACCTAATCCGTTGTTTCTTGCTTCTGATAAATATCCATCACTTCAACGTGTTCCCAATCCTTATTCACACCAGCTCGTGTGGGTGTGGTATGATGTGAAGATCTCCAAATCATGATACAATGCCACCTGAACCCTGCCAAAGTAATCTAGAAAATGGTTTGCAAGATGCTTTCTTAACTATGTAAATTCATGATACACACTAAGGTGCCTCGGGCTCGTACAAATTTCAGACCAACATTGAATTCAGACTCAGAGATGGTGTGAGAGGTTGAAATAAAAAGTAACCTTTAATCAGTCAGGCAGTGTTGCCGAAACATAGGTTGCTTTTGCAAAACATTACATGGTAGAATTGGACACATCTTGTACATCCTTTTCTCCATAGGTTCAAATCAACCAAGATTGTCCAGCTTTTCGTGTAAGGTGCCAAAGCTAGTTCAGTGGCATCACACATTCACCCCAAACTATATAGCTCAAAATGGCAGTTACTACATCCAGGTCCGAGACAGTGCGGTGGCACACACAAGACTTGCAGAATACCTTGCTTTGGTCACAATAACCACAATGGTGATGTCACATATCATGCAATAGCTTGTGCAACCAACACATCAGAAACAGATTTACCTTAGAAATCAGGTCCGACACATACATTGGTTACGCAAAAATGTCTTGCCCGTGGGTCTGTACAGGCCACCCTCAATACATATTTCATACGAGAACCTTCAATGTACACTTCGTACATCAGAAATGCAGCACATAAATACTAAGTCATGAATCAGAAATGTCCTAGTGAAGAAGACGGGGTGTAGACACATGTAATACAACAACACAGATGCGGTGAACCTACATACATAGTTGTCACAAAACACCAAATATGACTTTACTGTTGCACATGGTCACTACAGGAGTGTCACATACATGTGGGTCACGCAATCATCCTATTCAGCCCATATCATCTGTCCCAAGTCACACATTGTCACAATCACGGAACACTTGACGTTTACATTCATATCTGCACATCATTACTCCAATGCCTGCATCCACACTCATCACATACCTGCTATTGTGAGAAGTAGTTTCTTATGAGGTGCTGTATGACATCTTCATCTTCATCTTCCTCACTGACATAGTCTTTACTAGGCATTTTGCTTGCCTCACCCAGTGGGTTTTTGTGGCCTGCTCCATCATCACCATCATCATTAAGGGGAGGTACATTGTGTCTTAGGGCAATGTTGTGTAGGATACAGCATGGCACGGAGATCTAACATACATTCTCGGGTGAGTAGAGGAGGTCCCCACCACTCTTATCCAGGCATCGGAACCTGGCTTTCAGGAGCCCAAAAGTATGCCCCACTGGCTGATATGCCCTGCCATTGGCCTCTTGGTAGCAGACTTTCCCTGGCGTTGTGGGACTCCTCAGCGGCGTCAATAGCCATGGCATTTTGGATATGCTGAATCACCTACAGGTTAAAATGATGGTGGTGAACAAGATTTTGGAACACAGTACAAGAGATGTCACATTAAATAGGAAACATACATGACACCTACCTACAAGCCAGGCCCTCTCTGGTCTGAATCGTGACATTAGCTGTGGAATGCTGCTGTTCCGTAGTATGAAGGCATCATATGCAGATCCTGGGAACTTGGCACAGATGTGGGTGATGTAAAAATCCACAAGATAAACTACTAGAACATTAATGGAATGGTAGTGTTTCCTGTTCCTTTACACCTGCTCACAGTCGTGTGGTGGAACCAAACCGATATGTGTGCCATCTACGGATCTGATTACATTGGGTATGTGAGAAAGACCAAAGAAATCTGCCTTCCCATTGGCCAAATTGTCATGTTGTGGACTGGATGTATGTGCCAACGTGCTCCAATAGAGCTTCAAGAACGTCTGAGAACCATACTGAACTTTGGTTGTGACATCCCACCTGATGTGGCAATTGTGAATTGGATTGTCCCGGTGGCAATGAAATGTAACGCAGCCAACACCTTCACAAGTGGGGAGATTTGTGAGGATTATCAAGACCAGGTAAAATGTCTGGTTTCAGGTGCTCTGTAAGATCCAAAATTGTTTGGCTATCCAAATGGTACTTCTGGATCACATTCTGACTTGCATGGTCTGAAGATCAGGGAAAGGTCTAAAAAAAATAATAAAAGAGGCACATGTCTCCTCCTCCTTGGGTACCTAGGTGAGAGACATAAGCAACATGTACAACTGAGGCAGGAAAATTACATACAAATGTATTACATGGATGGTGAATGACCATGTTTAATAAATAGAACCCTCATGAAGCAAAATAAAATTGGCTTCATACCATTACTACTTGCTTCAACATACATCACTTGGCTATCTTACATATGTACCACAGAGGCAAGTCTATACCATCATCATCATTAAAAACGTTATTCGGTTGTCAGACCATAAAAGTACAAATACATATGTATAGTCCATTAAGAATTTAAAAATATTATAAAAGATATTTAGAAACCTTCACAAAACATGAACATAACAATTATTCTTTGTAAGCATAGTCAATTTCTTCTATTGTAAAACTGTTAAAAGTAATCATAAAACTACCTGTCGAGCAATTCATAATATCTCATTCGAGGGTGCGGCAGGCTGTTTAAAACTTTATTCCAAGAGAATAAAGAAGATAGACTAATATAGTTGTGCTACAACTAGCATAAAAAAGGAAAAAGTTGGGGCATAAAAAGATCATTCAATGACGTCAATTCATCGTGATCAGTACAATGCCCTCACCAACATGATCTAGGCTGTCAGGACCAAGTCAGAGTTAATCTCATGGCCTTTCTTCTGATTCCTCACACGTGGCCCAGGAACTTCACAATTGCACACACAAGTAGCGGTATTGTATCTATTTTTAGTATGCACAAGGCTGCACTAGAATCACGAGTTCCAAATTGCTTACAAATGGGGATTATCCATTCGGGCCTGGGTTTAGTGTATGCAGGGCAGGCAAAAAAGACATGACCTAATGATTCGGTCAGAGCATGACAGCAAGGGCAGCCTTTGTTGTGGGCAGGAATTTGTGAATGAATTTACAGGCAAGTTGCCGTGCCTAAATTGTATATATAGTTTCCTGTCGGCCAGCACCTTGATAAGATCAAGATAGCTTTCCAGGGAACAGCTAACTTTGAAGTACCTCAATTCCTCAGTTAATCTGCCCCGTGTGCTGTCCCTAAAATCATTCTGCTCTACACAGGCCTAATACAACACTTTGATTTGTTTTTTGGTGAGGGGTAATGGACAATTAACGCTATGCCCTATTAGCCCAATACTAGAGATGAGGTTTCTAATGTGCTTGATCCATCCTATTTTGTTTGATGTATCCAAGGAACAGACCTCGTCGAAGGTGACTGCATACGAGGACAGTTCAGGGGTGGTAACAAGCCTGTGCCAGAATAGGAGCGAGCAGAGCTTCACTACGTCCTTGACTGGTTTAATACCCATGTCAAGCTTTAAGGGGCAGAGTACTGTGCTCAATGGAAGGGACACTAAGTTGCTAAGAAACCTATTCTCGGTTGATAGGAGATCACGCGGTTTTTCAAAACCCCAGAGGTCAGCCCCATAAAAGGCACTGCTCACGGGCTTGCATTTGTATAGTTCCAATGTCGGTGCATCTGGTTTAGAATAGGAACGACAATGTTCATTCCTTAGAGCCCCAGTTACTTGGGGAAATTTGAGTTAGGCCTTATTGAGGTGTTGTTTCCAGGCCATACCTTCCGACAATTTAATACCCAGGTAGTCAAAGCAGCTCACCCTATCTAGAGGGATATTTTTTAAGGTTAGGCGCCCTTTAAAGGATTTGTGGGGATTCAGCAACATCAATTTCGTTTTTGAGCTATTTATTTCATGGCCCCTCTCCTCACCAAAAGGCTTAAATCGATTTAATAAACTTTGCAGCCCCATAGGTGTTTTAGAGATGAAGAGGGTATCATTTGCGAAAAGGAGGGTTGGAATTTTCTGATTCTCTAAAGAAGTGACATCCGCTGGAATTGCAAATAGAGATTCAACCACTTGATTAATATATAATGAAAACAAGGTTGGTGCCGGGACGCAGCCCTGGCGGACCCCGCACTTAATTTGGACATGATCGGTAACTTGGCCCTGACCACCCCATCTCACCCTGTAGTTCTACTCATGTAATTTTATAAGTAATGTCAACATTTCCAAGGACATACCCATCTCCTTCAGCACCCGCCAAAGCTTGTTCCTGGGCACGAGGTCGGACGCTGATTTCAAATCAATAAACGCTACATAAAGACTCCCCTTACCCAGCAATACCACCTTCCAATAAAGAAGAAGGAAGCAGAAGACCTGATCGATAGTTCCTGTTTTCTGGCGGAACCCCGCTTGAAGTGGAGACAGAATGTGGTTGTCTGTCATCCAGTCTTGGATCCTCACTAAGAGGTAACGGCAGAAATCTTTTTGGACCCAATCGATCAGGCTAATGGGCTGATAATTGCCCGGATTGCTCCTGTCGCCCTTTTTAAAAATAGGGATCACTTCTGCTCCCTTCCATGATTCACAGATAGGGACCCCCCCCCAGCTATGTCATTAGAGAGTGCCCTTATACATGAAGCCCATTTGTCCCCATCAAAGCGAAAGAGGTCTCCCGGAATTCCGTCCGGGTGCTTTGGCAAGTACAATTGCCTCTACAGAGGCTAACATTTCCTCCTTAGTAAACGAAAGCCTCTGTGCAAGATTAAATGAATCTGGGGAAAATTACCCTATATCATGGCTGGGAATGTTCATATATAGTGCTCATTCCACACGTTGGCCGCGATGTTATTGGCAAGGGGGAGCAAATTTTCAAGGTTACCCTTACCCATAAGAACCCAAAATGTCCTGGAGTCTGACTGGGAACAAGCCACCTTGAGTTCCTCCCACCTCTTCTCATCCAACTCTCGCTTAGCCCTTTCTTGAGATAGTTTGTATAGCTTCCTTAGGTCCCGTATCAGGGGCGGGTTCCTGAGAGCTGGGCTAGTCGTCTCCTTAGAGACCTACATTCCTGTGAAAACCATAGCTTCTCCTTGTTTACTTCTTTCTGTTTTGAACCACGATTGTGGGACTAGGCAGTGAAGTTTCGAGCCAAACGGTCAAAAAAAACTCTGGGTGTAAGGTACTAATGTTCGCCGATGAGAACAACTCATCTGGTGAAGGTTGAATCATATCTAAGTGGGCCTCAAGCTCTCCTTTTAGGATGTTGAGTTTAGACTCATGATTCGTGATCATAGGCCATTAGTTCTCCTCATCGATTTCTTGAATGTCCTCTCTGTCAAGGGGCTCAAAAGTTACGTTAAACTCGCCACCTACGAATTGAGAGTATACGACTCGCCTTGCATCCAACATCTCGTCTAAAGTTTGTATGGTAGGTGATTTGCCACCTCTCTTGCCTCTCGCGTAGATGTTATAAATGTCTAAGTTCCTTCCTGTGCTACCCCTTAGCCTAGCCACAAGGATGTCTGGATTATCAGTAGGGAGCTCTTTGATATCGCAAACTAGTGAGATGCTAACCAGAGTTAGCAGTCCTCCCGAAGGACTGCCTTGTTTAGATGCTACTGCCAGTTCATAAAGGGTCATGAAACCTGGCACATATATGGGTGTTAAGCTTCAGGTTTCCTGCAAAATGCAAATATTGTGCGAGTTAGTAAACTCAAGCCATTGTGGTAGCCATAGCTTGCTCCTTATTCCAGCCACATTCAATGAGGCTATTTTGAGCTGGCTCAAATCTATGGGCTGTAGATGTTCTGATGGGGCAAGGACACCACAGATCTCCACTTTGTGGACCATAGTATGGTTGCATATGATTTTATCTACAACCTGGACAGCATCTCCCATGCATTATGACCTCTGTGAGGTGAGATTAGTGGATTCTAGGCCAATCATTAGCTTAATATCTGAATGTATCCCCAGAGAAGGATAGACTATGTTGGGGGCAAAATCTAGAGTTCTAGCTATAGGGGGATTGTATGAAGACCCTGGTTGCAGTCAATCAATTTTGACTAGGGGTGACAATGCAGATACCTTAAATGGCTTCAAATTGGACATAGGCCGAGCAACATAGCTAGGGATGTGCAGCTTGAGTTGAATATTCGAGGTGGGTGGGGGGCAAGTCCTAGCTTCCAGGGCAACTAAATTATGCACTAGGCTTTCATCCACTAATGAAAGTTCTATAGCGTCTACTGGGCTGTTGGTCGGGACATATCTTCTTGCTCTCAAGATGTCATCCCTTATCACGGAGCTACACCCCGTATATGCCTGATCCAATGAATGGATTTGTTCTTAATGGACTCATCGTTTTCGTATTTGGCAAAATTTTCAGACTTGGGTATATTGTCATGTAGATTAGGTGCCGATGGTAGCTAGGAAAATTTGGGGGAGGCCTTAAAGGATTGAACACATCGCCACCTCCTTCTCTAGGGGGAAGTGTTTGCTGTACAGGTGCCTTCGTGTGTAGAATGTTTCCCTCCATTGGCCCCCAACCCTTTCCTGGCATTTTGCCCATGATGGTAATGCACTGGGAGGGCACATGGCATAATGGCTTGTCTTGTTTGAAGGGTACAGGGATGGCGGGCCAAACATTGCATGTGGGTTGAGGAGAATGTTTTGGGATAGCAACTTCCCTCAGTGAATCTACAACGGGGAATGGCACAGGGCCACTCAATCCTTCTATTCTATCGAGTAGCTTACAAATAAGGTCAGTAAAAGTCCCTATTATTTTTTTCAAAGCAGAAATTTCCCTGTGACTGTCTACGTTGGAGGGTGATGATTCGAGGTACTCAATCCCTCCCCCCTTAGCCCGAGGAGTGTGGCCTGCTAACCTCTATGGCCTCCCTAGCCAGCTGAGCCCCTGTCATCAGGTGATGAAACATAAATATATGGCTGTCAGCATGGCAATGAGTGTCCATGACCATTGTAATGCTTGTATCTTAAGCTCATTCTGTGAATCTGATTTATTAGACCGTAAGGCATTGCGTACAGCACAATGGTGTATAATGTGGGGTAACATGGTAAAGTCTTACAAACACAAGGGAAGACAGTGTGTCGAATGAAAAGCATTTGATGAGGAAGTTGACCAGGACATACACAGTCAGATGAATTACATTATTATCTTAATATGTGATGTACCATACTGCTCATCTGCCATAAACCATTTATGTGACACGAAAATGTCAATACATGTGAACAGTGTTCTAGGGTGGTGGGAGAGATGGTGCAGATGGAGCCAAAGTGGCTATTATTGATGATCAAGGGGGACACGGACTGGTCCAGGTACGTGGAACTCTGGTTGGCCCTAGCAGCGGGGGTGGCAAAACGAAATATTGCTAGGGGGTGGGGGGCGCAGTCACACCCGCGATGGGAGGACTGGCAGCATGACCTCGACTGGTGCCAAAGAGCAGAGGAAACAGTATATAGAAGTAGGGGATCTACTAAAAAGTGGAAGAAAGTGTGGGCACCCTGGAGCAAGTACAGAGAGACTGGAATAATCATGGATGGGTAGGAAAGTGGGGGATGGCTTATTGTCCTTGTTGTTCCCTATTGATTACTAAAATGTCAATTTTATGCAATGTGTCCCAATGTACTATATTGCAATTGTGTGGTGCTGTATAGTCTCATGAGCACTGTTAATAAAAAATAATAAAAAAAAAAATAATACATGTGAACAGCGTTGATACAAAACCTTAAATCATCTGTAGAACATTGTGTTCATGTTACAGCAATTATGTGTACACATGTCAAGGCCTACACAACCATTATGCTGTAGTGTCAGTTGGACCGTGTCATGAGGTGTCCTGCAGCACAATAGTGTGTATGACTACACATTTGTAAGCATTACAAACATTTTCAGATAAGAAAAAAGTCTTCAACATCAGACATAATGTACTATATACATATACCTTATGTGTAGCATCATTAGTCGGTCTTGTGGGCAAATACATGTTTGGTGTAAGTGTATGACTTGTGGAATGTTTTAGTTGACATTTACAACAGAGAAAATAGGGATGGTAGAAATGTGAGTAGACTGACACAATAAATGTCACGTCAAATTTGAATAATTGAGCCCACTGTAAAAAGATGAAGTGACTTCATATTCGACTACTGACTTACTAAGACATGATAGCATGACTAGATTATGCTCACATTGCCATCTAACTTTGAGTAACAAGGTATGTTATTAAGGTCCTTCATACATGAAAAGAAAAGTCAAAGCTACTTTTGACAGGTTGCCATATAATGATGCATATTATGCACAACTGTCTTACTCATACTCTTTGGACTTGAAAAACAATGAACATGTAAGGCTTCATGACATTTTAACATGCTGGCAGTCTGATGCAGTGTCTACAATTTTGAACCACGTGTGTCATTATTTTTGCTTAATACCTAGTTAACTTGTCATTTCAGCACCCACCCAGGCAAGTGGAGGAGACAGGGCCCAGGATCCTGGTTATACAGCTGGCATAAGTTGATCTAATCTGGATTCCGACAACGACGGACCCAGTTACCAGGAGGGTGAGGGGAGCACCACGGAGTACACAGACACTTCTACATCTGTTGACTTGGACTCCAGCGGCCACTCCCTGGTTGTGGCGGCTACTATGCACGCTGATGCAGATCCACCTTTGTTCGCCACTTCCTATTCCATCTCTATCCTCCCTGATCCACAACCAGTTTCTCAGGCCCGCTCCTTTAAGACTTGAGCCGTCTCCACACCTTCCGGCACCTCCGCCCCTGTGCCTCCAGCTGCTGCTGGAGAGGAGGTCATTGACCTCCTGAAACAGATCTTTGTCGGGCAGACTGCATTAATGAATGCAATCCAGGGTTCTGGGTAGCCAACATGCTCAGATGGCTGCCTAGCTATTTGGCAAAAAGCCCAGGGGGGCAAAACGTACATCGGCTGCTGGAGCTTTCCAGGCTATTAAGAAGTGAAAATAAAGTACAAAGAAGAACTTGATTCAAGCCCCTTCTCCATTTCCTCAATTGAAAGGACATTTAATTAATGGCAAATTGAAAAACATTTCTCCTCAGTGGTAAAAAATTCCAATCCCATTGTGTGACGCTTTTGGATAACAGATATAATGATTTGGTGTGCCCTGGTGTTTTTTGGTTTAATATTGTTCTAGGCTTTTTAGTCCTAGTATATATATACCCTGGTGGGTGGGTATTGTAACACCATAGGAGCACCCGTAAGATGTGCAGATCATCAAGCAAACCCATGGTCTTTTGGAATGAATGTAAAATGAAAATGAGTTGAGGTCTATACAGCTTTGCATGATTAATGTCCATTATGTGTATGACTGTTGGCAGATGTCATGTGTTACCTTAGGTGAACATGTACTTGCGCACTTACTTTAAAGGGACCTTCTGCATGTCGTGTAGATATCATGTGATTTAGTGTCAATGGTGAATTTCAATATCTGTGTTTAAGGTATGTCGATGCTTTTGACAGCAGTGATCATTACTAGATGTCCATAAACACATTCATGCCCCTGCTTGCTTCAGTGGAACTCACTAAGTAGTTGGATCATTTAGTTGGACTTTTGTCCATGTTATCAACCTGTGCACATACTGCTTAGTGGTTAAATTTGAGATGTGATTGGTAGAATGTGTGCCAGCAAAAAGGGATGCTAAAAGTTCAGCCAGATCCTCATATTCCACATAAGCATGATGACATGATGTTTACTGCCAGCCCATGTGACTCTTTCATATGTACCTTGTATGACGCAAATCGTCTGACTGACCTCAATCAGACTCCCTCACCAGACTACTCTCTCCATTATTTGCATTCATGTTATGTAATGGTATGCCAGATGGACACAGGATGTGTCCAGACATAGCTTAAAATGTCTAGTCAATCGTGTTGGTGATGTTGTTATACTTGACTCTGAAACACATAGCTGGCAACGATGAGCATGTATGTTTGTTGTGGTATGTGTAACCAGGAAGGTGTGTTGTGGCAGGTTTCTCAGTGGCTGTAGGACAATACCCATGTATTTATACCTTCAAAGGTGGTCTAAATGATGTGAAGCATACTCCTGCAAAATGGTTTGTAACACCTAATATTTGTACTAGGTATTATCAATTTTTCATCATGTCAGTTGCTTTGTTCTGGTCTAGTTTCAGGCTGAATTTGACTAGGTTAATCTTGTACTTATGTGCAGGCCATCGCTCATCAGAAGCAGGCATTATGGGAAGCCATCGTCCGGAAAGTGTGGGTCCTGGGAGTTTATAAGCGGCGCAGAGTTCACTGTCGCAAGAGGTGGGAGGACTTTAGACGTGTATGCCGCAACATCTCAGAGTCCCAGCTAGGAAGGTCCTCCCCCCATCGCAGAGGCGTGCAATAACCTTTGACTCCCCTGATGGTCCGTGCCCTGGTGGTGGCCTATCCTGACCTTGATGGGCAGTTGAGGGCCCAATGGCAGCAAGGAGGGGGTGACTGTTGCACAGAGTCTACACGACAGTCACTAACACGTTACTCCCTGTCAAGAAAGTTCTTCATACATTAGGGGAGATGGTGTACCCCACACATGAGGCTGGTGTGTTAGGACATGGCTGGATGGGAAAATGAGGATGTATTTTACTGGGTAAATCATCTCGGATTGTGGTATCCATTCTAAGAGGAGTTTGATATACATAGTATTGAAGGCATCACATGAGTTTGTGATGGACCATCATGCATACGATTGTGTGATGTTGGGATTGTCAGACATCCTACTCATGAAAGTTCACAAGTTAGTGTTCATGAAGTTGATGCAACAGATGTGTCTGGCATGTCGTGTGGAGTATTCACAAATGTTCTTTTTTGAATTGGCCAATTTTCTCCCTACCCTTCCATCTTTGTCCTTGCTATGATGATACTTGATCTGTATGGTGTAGTCTGTATATGCGCTTTTGTTAAATGTATTGTTGGACGCCTGTTGTTCTGTGTAGCTCTGATTTGATGTTGATCCTTAATTGACCATGGGCATTTCACTGTGAATTGGACTGTACATATATTGGCAGATTGTGTAACCTGGCCCTGTTTTGTCAGATATATGATGTGCATTGTCCTGTCACTGTGATTTTGTATCCAATAGTCTGCAAACATGCAGTGTGCCATGTGTAAGTTGATCATTTGAACATTGTAACAGTATGATGACTATTTGTTAATGGTCTACTGTCTGGCCTATATCTGTATCTGTAGTCACAATTGACTTCCACATTCAGCTCATCTAGGTGTGGTATGTGACATGTTATGGTAGGTAAGAGTAATGTATTCCACTGCTGACTTGGGACACACATGACACAAAGGTAACAAACACATTTTGGACTTACGGAGTCTGGTAATGTGTTGGTGTGTGCCCATACAATGGTGCAGACTAATTATTGTTGCGGCACATGAAATATGAGAGTTATTTTTCTTCCTTGTTGGTGACAGGTGCACCACTCCCTCAGGTAATGGCACATTCTAACAATTGGATATCTCCACGATGTATTTGAGCTGTACTGTGGTGCTGATAGTGCATACGAGACCGATGTGCTATGAGCATGTCCATTTTTGTGGTAGTGGTCTCTTGCCTGGGATACTATGTGTGAGCAGTCAGTAGGATATTAAACCAGTAGTGGACATGCAGGTATTAGTGGTTGTTATTGATGCCTTACTGTATCCCACTTGTGATGACACTGTTTTGCAAACGTTTGTAGATTGGTATGAACATATGTGTCACACCTGTTTCCACAGTTTTTTCAGCATCTACAGAGCCAAGCAGAGGAGACCGTGCAGACGATATGGTGGAGGCAGCTGGACAGAGTGGCTCCGGTCAGGAGACTGATGCAGCAGAGTCACAGTGTCAGAGGGTGGAGGGCATGACCTGGAGGAAACTGACTCATCCTTCTCTAAATCGGTGATGTCAGGCTCCGGTAGCAGCCCTGTAGTTGTTGAGGACACCACAGAGACTGTGTCACAAACACCCTTGTCCACCACCAACTGTTCCATCTCCACCCTCCCTGTCGTTCCCCACAAAACTGTCCACATTTGCGCCCATATTCCCCAGGCACCTCTTACCCAGCCCCAGTGCCCACAGCTGTCCCGAGTGAGGAAGCTGTATAAATGTTGAGACAGATCTCGGTTTGATAACCTACACTGCTGAATGCACTCCAGGGGCAGTCCAACGTAATGAGACAGACCCTGGAGTTCCTGGAGGGCATTTAGAGTAGCATGTCTGCTCTACAGGCAACGGCCTCCTCACTGATGGCAACCTACCCCCAAAATCCATCCTTCCACTCCTCAATCAGACTCTTCTACATTCCAGATCCTGTTACCCCTTCCTGTCCCAACTAAATGCAGACATTGCCACACTTAGACACAATCATCCACAAGCTCCACATCGCCCCAAAAACGCAGGAAAATTGCCATGCATGCATCTATCGGGCAGACACAGACCACCTTCTGCATCCCCACTACACACATACCACCCACCATCAGACAGTCCATACACAAGCAGTCTTAGACTCGCAGACACCAGCAACAGGAATACCCATATCACACCCACAGACTACCTCTACCTCTTAAAGCCCAGCCTTTGCTCTTTCCCCTCCACAATGGCAAGTTGGATTGTCTGAAGTCACAATGTGTTTCCCTTTGACTCAGACACTACCCCTCCTTCCACTTTTGATACTGCTGTTACCACTCTCGACCAAACTTTACCCTGATTTTATATTTGGAAAGGTGCCTGGAATGCCCACCTGATGCCCCTTTCTGGGGAGGTTTCCTTGGCAGTGTGTTTTGGCAAGTTGTGTGGTACAGCACAGTGATGGATCCCAACTCAAGATTGGTGTGGCCTTTGTCATTCATTTGATTTCTCTTACGTTTCTCAATAAAGTTTGTCCATCAGATACTACCTTGGTGGATTAATTGCTCATGATGATGAATGATGTGATGCTATAATTATACTGATACTCCTACATTGTTGTACACCAGAGTTGGTAAAGGTCGTCCTTTCTCAATGGTGATTGCGATGGGAGCTTTATAGCATTTCGGGAGTTATCATTGAAGAGGGGGCAAGTACATGTACTGGATGTTTATCATTAACACCTACCGGTAGCTATGTTGCATTATGTAGGTTATCATTTGCTAAGTGTTGTACTTTGCCTGTTGTCTGCTAAATGTGGCTGGCCTTCTACCAGTAATATTATTGTGATAGGTGTGCTGTGTGTTTGTATGAGAGGTTAGAGTTTGTCCACATGCAGTGTGTGATCTTGCCATAGGTTTCTTTGGCGTTTACTTTGTGTCCATTCGATTGTGAGTATGAATCAGCTACTAGCTGTAGTTATGAGAGATGTGATTGCTGGCATATGGTGCCAGGACACATTTCGTACACAGTGTGGGACAGTGTGTAGCTATTTTGTCTGACCCTGAGATGCCCCACGAGCCAAGTCAGGCTGCAAATGTTGTTTATTTACAATTGCCAACTTGTGTAGTTTCTTCCTGTCCTCAGTTGTGTGTTTTGTTTGTTAGTATGATTGCTATTCTGCCTGCGGTGTTTCAGTTGTGTCTTTGGATGTATATGTCAAGGGATAGGCGTTGTGCTTTTAGTTACCTTGGGTTTTGAAGTAGGATGTGTCTGTGACTCTGGTGTAGCTATGCAGGTTTTGTGGGAGTTATCTGATTTTGCCAGACATGTATAATGATTCTGGATTAAGGCAAGTGTCTAGACAGTGGAATACAAGATGGGGACGATGGTGACCAGATCTTATTGTTTGGGTTTCTGTGGAAAATGTCTCAGGGTAGGTGTGTGGGATTCATGCAGACTTGGGAATGCGTAGGGTGATGTTGCGGAGCAGGTCTCATGACATTCTGTGTTTACCAGGCTGTATGGTATTTGGAGTGTGTGTTAATGGGTGAAGAACTTAACTGGTGGTATAAGTGTTGTTGATGTACAAGTTACTTACCTTTTGTAACGATGTATCTGGTAGAGACGATTCTAGCCGCAGATTCTTTAACGTAGAATTATCCCCAGGCGTGAAACTGGACCCGGAAAACTTTCTTGCCCAGTATCTCTGCGCGCCAGTGGGTGGGACCACGCGACTCTGCCCGATGTCCTCCGTGGGCGTGACGTCAGCGAGGTCACATAAGCCCCACCCTGGCACACAGGCATGAGTTTGCTTCGGAGATCTTTTCCGCGCCACAACGCGGAGCCATCACAACAGAACGGAGGAGAGCATGGGAACAGTGTGCGAAAAAAACCAGAGAAACAAAAGGTGAGAAACATCACCAGGTGGCACCAAGGCACCAGAAGGCGACAATAGCAGAGCACCATTCTGAGGAACAACCGTGCAAGCCAAGGCAAAAGCACCAGAAGGCCAGAGCAGCGATGCCATAGCAAGAAAAGTGCAAAACACCACTCCGTGGAGGCACCAAGCATGGGGAGACGGAGAGAGAGAGACCACAACCACAAGGGGAAGGGCCACAAGCCCGGAACAGAGGAGCAACAGCAATCCATCCCCAGACTACACTGCCAAGGATGGCCATAACCCCTGAAGGAGTAGGAGGTCAAAGGACAGGAAAACCATCCACAGACTACAGTGCCAAGGAGGGCCATAACCTCTGAAAAGAGCGGGAAGTTAAAGGACAGGTAAAAGATCCCCTAACAAGGAAGACCAGTTGGGGATCAGAAACCCAAACAACAGAGGAAAGGAGAAAAAGTAGGCCCTCACGCTGGAGAGAGACCAGCTGGAGGGAATGCCTGACTGGAAGAAAACAAAGAAGACACCCACAGAAGACAAGTCACCCAGAGGGAGGCAACTGCAGAAACCCAAGCAGAGGGTCCTCGCAGAACGGGGAGGAAGGGCGGGTCGTGAAGGAATCTGCAGCTAGAATAGTCTCTACCAGATACATCGTTACAGAAGGTAAGTAACTTGTACATCTGATAGAGACTACTAGCCGCAGATTCCTTAACGTAGAATAGATACCCTAGCTATACCCAGAAGGGAGGGGGGTCTGCGAGAGAGCCTCCCCAACAGGAGAGACACAGGGCCCCAGCAGGGGACATGTCACAGGGACAAGAAGAAAAAGGAGAGGAAACCTAAGCCCAACCAAGGGAGAACTGCCCCGCAGGGGCAGACAGCGCCCAAAAGCCTCAAGGAACACACAGACCACCTCAACCCCTAGGGAGAAGAGGTAGAAACGGAGGCAGGGCCCACCTGAAGAAACACATACACAGTAACAGAAGAGCAGCACACACCCCCAGCCGCAAACAGTGGACAAGGCAGGGACGGCTGCACCGCCAAAAGTGCAGACGGAAGAAGAGAGGCACAAGAGAATACAGCAACGGCCACAACGGCGTAGCAAAAAAAACAAGCCCGCACTGGCATGCACAGCCAGCAGCAGACATCACCACGGAACGGTGCACCCAGGACAAGCTAGACGCCGATCGAAGGCAGAGCCCAGGAAGGGCCAAGAAGGGCCCGGACACACCCCAAGGGAGTGACGGGCACACACTGAACCCACAAATGAAGAGGAACCAGGCAGAAAGAAAGACTGGGGACGGACCAACCCGTCCACCCGAACTAAAAAACTGGGGAAACCAGTCCCCCCACCCCCCGGAACACCAGACAGAGGACCAAGGCGGACAGAAGCGCAAATCCGCTATAACGCAATGCCGCAGACAGCAGGCGGGACTAGGCCAGCATAACACCGATCCAGGAGAAGGACGGACCGGGGCGCAACGCAAACCACTCCAAAACCATTAGCAAGAAGATCGCACCAGCAACATACCATGACGCCACGGAGAGCAGAAGCCCGAAGGACGACCACACCTCCCCTGCACATGATAAAGCTATATAGTAGCTACTATTACCCCACATAGGGCATGTTACGTCCTAGAACATGGGATGCCTCTTAGGAAAAAGTTTCCGCAGCAGAGGACAAACAGAAAGACCTGCGAAGAAAACCGCAGACGGCTTGCCAATCAGCCAATAAAGAATACACAAAAGGCCTAATCTCAGGGCCTACACGGCTTACCAACAGTCAAAAAGGGCTGGACCAGCAGCCAACAGCACCAAAGTCCTAACAAAAGGACCTGAAGGCACAACAACCACACAGAACACACAACCGGGGCTACTCGCAACAAGGCCCCAGGAAAACAACAAAAGAATACCTCCCAAAACACAGACCGACTTACAGGTCACGGAGGGGGGGGGAGGGGGGGCGAAGCCCCGCAAGAAACATCTGAAAGGCAGAATCTGCAGGGGCGTGGAACAAAAGAGTGCCATCAAAGAGACGGTCCACCAGCCGTTCCCTAACGTTCTCCGGGAACACACTATCCCGTAGCCAGGCATGTCGACGAAGGGCCACCGAAGAAGCCATGGTACGACCAAGCACCTCCGAAATGTCCGGAGCAGAGCGAAGAATAAATGCCGCCAGCTCCCAGCCATCCAACACATGGTGCCTCAGATCAACAGAGGCACCCTCCTGTGAAGCGGCAGACAGAAGGGACTCCGTCGAATCCCACAAGCAAGAAGTGGCCCTAGCCAATACACAAAGAGTGTTAAGGGCCCGCAAAGCCGCACAGGTGGAGGCGAAGATATTGCGTCCCCAGGAATCAAACCAGCGGGCCTCCCGCGATGGGTGAGACAACACTGACGGCAGGGAGGGAAAGGCAGTCTGTAAAAAAGGGCCCCTGGTAGAGGGGTGGAGGGAAAGACAGACAGGATCATGCGGCGCAGGAAAGTGGCAGTGCAGAAGTTGCTGGGGCACCGGGTCCCCCGTGGCGGGCTGCCCCCAAAAGAGAAGTGTGGAGCGAAGCCTCGAAGGGAAGAAGCAGCTCCCGACCACCAGAACCCTGGAGGACCTCCAGAAGATGATCCGTGGGGAAATGGGCAGCTGGATCGCCCATGACTAAGATTCCTGCAGCCGTGGAAACAGTCCGAGCGAAGTCAGCACTCGCATCTGTAGGGCCCCTGTGGGCGACGGCTGCAAGCTAAGGCGGCAATTCCCCCGAAAGAAGGAAAGGCCAAGCCCAGAAAGGGGACAGAGTAATGGGGAACCTAAGGCACCTCTGGCGAAGACTGCGGGCGTGGCGAAGGCGAAGAGCCGTCCTTAGATGACGCCGGGGAAACTGCCACGACGCGGCGACCCGTCTCCGGAGAAGATGAAACCAACAACCACCGAACCTCTGGAAAAGAGGGGGCATCCGAAGACTAATCAACGACCTGACGCCGGCCCGGCGTTGTAAAGTCTGCGACCGGCGTCAGGTCAACGTCAACCGGCACCGAAGGAGACGCCGGAACGACCTCTGCCACAACGCGGCGCAGGAGACCGAGGCTGGGTCGGAGCCGGGGCGGCTATGGAACAGCGTCGAAAAGGCGTCGACTCGACCTCCGACGAGGCAGCCGCCTGCGTGGAGGGACGAGGGGGGCCCGGGGACACACCCCGACCCCCAGTCGGCCCCTGCGGCGCCTCCAGGTTCAGCAGCCGCCGGCACCTGAGCAGCGTCACCTCGGACAAGGCCGCCGCCTGCCCCAAGGACGACTCGAGGACACGCTCAGAGCCCCGGCAACCTCCCGCAACACCACAGGGACCCCCGCAGGGGTTAGCTGCGAGGCAGAGGCGCCGTGGTCCGAAGGAGGGAACCCCGAAGGGCCTCACCACATCCTCTAAACCTGGATCCGAACCTGTCGGCGCCAGAGCAGGAGCCGCCAACGATGCTGCAGAAGGCCCCGCACGTGGCAAGGGGTCCCAGGATGAGGAAAAGGAAGAGCCAACGAGGCCTGAAAGGCTGCCGCATAGGGCTCCATCTGGGCTCTGGTCGCCCCCACGCCGGGGAATGGCAACGCACGGGACCACAACACCCGTGGAGAACCCACACCCCCAACAGGCCGGGGACCGGGCCTCGGGGACAAACTGCGACACTTACCAACAGGTGAGCGACGCCCTTGCGGCCTGGGAGAGGGATGATGGAGACGGAAGCAGCGGGTCTTGAAGCCTTCCGCAGGGGACGGGCATGGCGACAACGCCGACTGGGACATGCGCGCCGAAGGGAGTTTCTTCCGGCGCTCCGGCTGGGACTTCGGCTTCATTTGCTGACACGCCTCACAGTCCGTGGAGTCGTGGTGCTCCCCCAAACACCACATGCAGATGGGGTGAGGATCCGTCACCGACATCTGGCACGCGCAAGACGAGCACGTCTTAAAGTCCGAAGGCATTCGCACACTGTTGTCAAGAAAATCGCCTAAAAGCGGCAAAAGGCCTGCAACAGGCCAGGGACAAGATCCGGATCCGCGTTGCACGCGAAAAAGAAGAAAACTGACGTCAGCGCGCCGTGGTGGGGCTTCTGTGACCTCGCTGACGTCACGCCCGCGGAGGACGTCTGGCGGAGTTGCGTGGTACCGCCCCCCGGCGCACAGAGATATTGGGCAAGAAAGTTTTCCGGGTCCAGTCTCACACCTGGGGATATTTCTACATTAAGGAATCTGCAGCTAGTAGTCTCTATCAGATGTCCTCTTACTGCAGACATCCCTGTAAACTTTCATTGTTAGGTGAGGGTATTCTTCGACTTGTATTGAGCATTGTAATTGTTGTAGTACTACGACATGTAGTGTCCAAGTGTACCAGAACATGGTCTTGTCAGTGCAATGTGGTGGTGGTGTGAGGTTATTTTACAAGAGTGCTGGGATGTGACTTGTGTCATGCTACCAAATTGATAGGGTTCCTGAGAATGGGATGAGGTATATAAAATTTATTTTGACGTGGTATCGGGGGGCGCAGGCTAGTTACATGGGGATTGATTGTACTTATTGTATAGTTTGATACATGGAGTATGTTAAAATGTTAGGGTTTGGGTCTGCGTGTCATGCCACTGTCCTGCCTGCGAACGCATGCCTTCGCAGTCTACAACTAAAGGCACCTGTGCCCATTTACTGCTCTCTGTGGGTGGTTGGTGTTGGTTGAATGGGTAACATCGCCACCCCCATGTTGCAAAGCACAGGCCTTTCTGAGATTGATACACTTGGAGGACACACCTCCTTTATGTTTTCATCGACAACGCAGCATATTTTTGGCAAAGCGTGGTGTTTGTTGAGTGACTTACCGGAGATGGCACCCGTGTCGGTGTCTGCTTCGGAGATAGTGCAGGAGGTCAATCATAGGGACAACAGGTAAGATGGCCTCCATGACTACAGAAGTCGTGTGTCAATGAGTGAAGGTGAGTTTTGGCTTTATATCGCTGCCTTTCTGCCTCCTGTGCAACAGCGGATGGACTGCGACACTTGCGCCAGGCTGAAAGGCAACTCATAATTGGCTCAGCCATCTTGAGAGGCAGAGTTTGCTTCCCAGGGCCTCATTGGGTGTTGCGCTGAGCCGATGCAGATGCGATGCTGCCTGGGTCGACAGAACAGCACCAGCAGAAATGTATGCTCCTAATGCAACTCCTAATACAGCGAACGGAGGATCACTGTAGAACCGCCAGCACCGACATGGCAGTACTCCAGCCGCCAAAATCATAATCCAACCCATGGTCTTTAAATAATTTCAACCAAAAATATTATTTCGTTTTTGAAATGGAGGTGTAACTCATGTATTATATGTCTGCCCAAATAAAATACTGGTAGAGGCCCAATGTAGTTTTCTAAAACTATATGTTTTAGCTATAATATACTCAATGTTCAAGGTCTAATTGTGCTTTTAAGATTGCCACCTATTGAATTAGTTTGCCATAATCTTTCTAAACGTTTAAAATCTTTTTTCAAAATATTCTAAAAGAAATACTGTGATTGGTTTTATAATGAAAATTACGCTTTGTAATATTGCAAATTGTATCTTTTTGTTGATCTCTGCAGAGGTCTAAATCAAATAAAAACTTTTACTTACAGGTTTGGTAGATTTCCCTGTGTGCCAATTGCTAGGGCCCATATTCCTCAGCCACCAACTTTGTAGAAAAGGGCTGGTTTTTAGATGAAAAAAAATGAATCAGTCCATGCAGCGTTTTGGGCCCTTTCCTGTCGCAAGCAATATGCCCACCCACACAGGTACCATTTTTATCTGCAAACTTGGGAGAGCACTGGGTAATGAGAAATTTATGGCTACCTGCAGAATCCAGAACTTTTCCTCACAGAAATGTGAGAAAAATGTCAGTTTTTAGACAAATTCTGAGGTTTCCAGGGTTCTGGGTAAAGACAAAAACGTGATGAGAGCCCTGCAAGCCACGCCACCATGGACTCTCCCAGGTATCTAGCTTAAAGGAATGTCTGGGTATGATAGGTTTTTCTAGAGCCCAAATTGTGCAGCTACTCACTTTATAAAAAAGGCAAGGCATGGATTCTGCTGGGTAAAAAAATGATGTCTCTAGGTCGAGTTTTTGGGTGTATTGTGTCGAAGTACTAGGCTCAGCCACACAAATGAGGTACCATTTTTACCAGGTGACATATGGAACACAGACTAGTATAACATTTGTTATTACCAATGGGATTTCTCTGCACTTGTGCCTTTGGAATGTAAGCCAGTGTGCAAGAAAGAAGACATTTTGCAAAATGCCCTCAGCCACATGCTCGTATGGATATCTTAAATTTAGAAATGCCAAATAACCACTGCTACTAAACTGGTGTAAAGTTTGGAAATACATAGGTTCCCTTCATATCCATTTTTCATTCTTTATATTTTACTATACAAATTGCTCTATATGCAGTACACAATGAAATTCCATTGTAAGGTGCAGCTCAGTTGTTGGATCTGGGTACCTAGGTTCTTGGAGAACTTGCAAACCCTATATATCCCCAAGACCAGAAGGGTCTAGCGGACGTAACATTATATTGCTTTTGTAAATTGGCCATTGTGACGAGTTACAGATGAAAACGTCATATACAGATGTTTTTTCCAACTTATTTCCAATATTTATTTCAACAGTTAGTTTCTTTGTGAAAACCTTGAGGGATCTACAAAAAAAGACCCCTTGCTAAATTTAGAATCTGGTCTAGATTTCAGAAATGTATAGCTTTCTGGGATCGCCCAAGTTCTTCACACCTGTTTCAACCACAAACTGGAAATAAGCTTGATGTACACACATTAGGAAAAATCGGCTTCCTCTTAGAAAAATGCCAGAGCTGTGGCAAAGGAATTGTTTTTTTTATTCAAACCTGCTTGTTTTTGGAAGATAGGGATTTTATTACAGCAAAAATATCTTTGATACAATTTTTAGGAAATAAATGAAACACTTTCTTGTGCAGCACTTTTTTCCATTTTCCCCCCCAAAAACCTCAGCCTTCAGACTGGATCCAGGAACTTTTCAGCAGTGCCTCATCAGTGGTGCTGTGTAACTGCACACAGATGTATGGAAATTGCATACGGAGCCAAATGCAGTTCCTTTCTTTCCATACCACCAGACACGGATCTGGAGGTTCTTTTGTTTCTCTCAGAGATATTTACCTCAAGCAATTTTTTTTAGTTTCCAAGGGACATCATACCCAAAAACAGGTTTTAAACCCTGTAGGGACTGTTGCAAACAAATGTCTGTGAAAGATCCCCATCAGTTGCCTGTGGTATCTGGGGTTGATTACAACTCCAAGACCTGCAGCAACTGCACATTGATGAACCCGAAAGCCATCAGGGACAGCGAGGCAAAGCTTTACTTCCCCAAGCATCTAAAGACCCCTTGTTGGGACTGCTCCAAGTCCACGGAGAATGCTCGATCCCAGTCCTGAAGTCGGCGTAGCCGTTCGAGAGGCCAGTCTTTGTAAAGGTGCAAATCATCTGGTAAGTCAAAAAAGAACCACAAGAATTTCTCCCAGACAGCACCACAACTCTCGATTTCACTCTCTAAGTTAGCTGACTTCAGAGCCATCCCTCAGCTGGTTCTGGCACAACCAGAGTTTCTGGGAGCAATAGTCATGCCACATCAGATCGATGAGTCCCATGCAGCTATGCTCCAGCTCTTTGGATCCCTTCTGTCTCCCTCTGGCGCACCTTCTGGCCTCAAGGAGCCAAGAGGCACTCCATCTAGAATACCTCTGGCGGATTCACCCTTGGCACCAGTTGGACCCCACTTCCGGCATCACAAACTATGCCATCCCTGGGCAAATTAACGCTGAGTCAATCGACACCAGAGGAGGTGGTCAAGATTGTTCTCACTGACACCAGCATGATCTAGACTGAAGTTGCGCCCAATCCTACCCAAGAAGATAACACACATTTGATTTCTTTTATGGTACGGACTCAGACAGCGCCAATGATGCAGGTAATGAGTTCACTCAACTCAACAAGGATGATAATTGGTATGATGACTTACACTCCAAGTTGAGGTTTCGATACCTCTCCAAAAAAGAGACTACTCTCACCCCCTGGACCAGCCACAGAGGAATCTGCTCTCTGTGCCATAGTAATGAGCATGGTAACAAATACTTGAACTCCAGCTCCCCACCTTGGAGGGTAACAAAAATATTTGGACAGAAGTCCTCCAACCAGGGCAAACATCTTCTGAGCCCTTCTTCCATTTAATGAGGCATTGATGGATACCTTATTGAGGGCTGAGCCAATCCTTGTTCTGGCCTCAAGTCAGCCGACGAATTGCCAGGCACTATCGTCCTGCAGCAGGCAACCCTGCTTCTCTCTCTCAGTACGATTTCCATGAAAGTCTAGTGGTGCAAGTCTCCACAAGCAGGTCTAACCCTAATACTTCCACTACTACTTCCCCCGAAAGGGAATTTAAGCGACTGGAATCATTTGGAAACCAAGAGTTCTTTACTCTACCAGTCTGGCACTCTGAACAGTTAAGGCATCTACTTGTTGGGACGGTATTCCCATGCCCTTTGGGATTCGGTGGCAAAAGTCCTCCCTGATGTGCTCAAAGATCTGACCTGCTCTTGCTCAGGTGATTCAAGACAGTCGTGATGCGGCCAAGATCACAATTTGTTGCGACTTCGTCAACACAAATTCCATTGGCACATCTGTACCATTCTCTGCCATGTGTGGCTGCAACCATCTGGGTTCTCCAGCATCGTCCAGTCCTCTCTGATGGAAATATACTTTGATAGGACTCGTTTGTTTGGAGACAAGACTGTTTCTGCTCTAGAGCATTTTAAAGCGAGCAGGGCTACTGCATGCTCTCTGGGGCTCCCTGCCCCACCTCGCCAACTGCACCAGTTCACCCGCTCCTTTCGCAGTTTGGTAGAGGTACCTCCTACGTTCAGCCTGTCCAGCCTCCACAGGGAACCCAGCAGTTTCGCAGTCAAGGCAGTGGTGCCCACCACCCCGCGGCCAAGGTCGTAGGGCAGCACAGACTACCTCTCCCCTTGCAGCACCACTTGCCAAACCTCTTTAGCGTGCCTTTAAAGACGCACAGCCACTTGGTGAGAGGCAGAATCCACTAATTCTTACCAGGCTGGCAGGCAATAACATTGGACTGGTGGTCCTATTGATCGCTCAAAGGGATAGGCATTACCATTTCTCTTCCCGGCTGCACCTTCCACCATCCACTCAGTGACCGATGGAGGACCATTGCTCCTTTTTTGGCACGAAGTGCACACCCTTTGGCCAAAGGGATGTAGAGAGGGTGCCAGCGCCAAGTGTAGGATGTGGATGTTACTCCTGCTAGTTTCTTGTGCCCAAGAAGGACGCAGGTCTTCATCTTATTCTAGACCTGCCTAGGTCTGGTCTGCCCTTGATACTGGATGGTGTAGTTGGACCGACAGGACATTTCCATTTAACCATCCTGCCAGCCAGCAGTTCATGGTGGGACAGGAGCATTTTCAGTTTGCTGTGCTCCAGTTGGTCCTCACCACCACCCCTCAAATGTTCATGACAGTGACGGTGGTGGTAGCAGCTCACCTTCAAAGGTCAGGGGTGCCAATCTTTCCTTACCTCGACAACTGACTGTTGAAGGCAGGTTCGCCACAGGCAGTCGTCATCCACCTCCAGACAACAGCAAAAGCTCATGTAATCTTTGTGGTTCACTATCAATGTGCTAAAGTCACACCTGACTCCTTCTCAGACTCTTCCCCTTTATTGGAGCCATTCTGAACATGGCTTGGTTTTGTGCCTCTCTCCTGGCTAAGGGAGTCAAGGACAATCTATTCTATTGTGATTTTCTAAAGTGCATGGCTACCTAGAAGGGCCTTGCAGCACTATTACAGTATTCAGGTGAAGTGGACTAATGCAGATATGTTAGCTGAAGAGACAGTTTTCAAGTATTTCCTAAATTTTACAGACTCTATCCTTGTTAACAGGATTCTTTTGAACAGTTGAAGCCAATGTAGAGTCGCTGTGGCTGACTGGTGCTCGGGGATTTTCAGTAGTATCTGGGCTGCAGCATTTTGTTTTTTTACAATGGATTTGGGGTTCCCTAAATATACATGTTGTATCTTCCCTTTTCCTCCCACCTTGGTACCTTCCGTCCACCCCCTCCGTCCCACTCACCTTGGTATCTCCCGAAGCTCACCTTAGAACGTTGACAACCTGCTCATGTCAGAGAGCGGATGGCTTGGAATAAACTGACAGTTATACTTCTATGGCTTCCTGTCACTTTGATTATTACACTGGCGACGAATTTCCTGTGAGGGGGGCAGGACAAGCCATTTCCCCTTTTTCTGTTGCTCTCAATTTTGGACTCTATCAGCAGAATATCCAGGTCCAACTGTTCTAAGGGGAAGGTGACAGCCTTGGTGCCAGGGATACTGGTACGCTCCTAGTCCTGTGGCGTGGTGTTTCCTGCTTGCCTTTCCAGCGAGACCCTGCACAGCGGACGTTGGCGTCTACAGCGTTTCCAGGGTTCAGGACTCACGGAGCCTGGGGAGCTAAGCGACTCTGGCGCAACTAAAAAACACCTCAGGAGCGTGACTTGTACCTTCATCAGCCGAATCCATCTTCCGGATGCGCATTCCCTCAGCGACAGCTCCTCAAGTTGGGACGGCGTCCAGGAACCTGACGGAAGACGCACCAGTCGACGCCTCTACACGCCCACAAGCGGGCGGGAAGTAGGTGGTGTGTTCCGCGGGGTCCTGCTGCCTGTTGCCTTTCGCAGGATTCCTTGCCTGACGGCGTTTGTCTCGTTTCCACCGCCCTTCTGTGGGCGGAAGAGTGTGCTGCGTTCTGCGGGGGGTCTTGCCGCTCCCTGGGTTGTTCCGGCTGGCGTTCCACATCGCTACCAGCTGCGGATGCTGGGACCCGATCCTCGGGACTGTAGCTACGCGGCTATTCCTGTAAATCAGCAGCCGGAACATTACCTGATGTTTTGAGGTACGTTCTAAGGGATTTTGGCAGCATTCCTTCGTTGTGGAGACACATTCCAGTCAGAGAGTTATAACAGCTGTCGGCAAAGGATTGACTTCTTTCTGCTCCTGCGGAGTCCTTGCCATGCAGCATTGGTTGTCAATGATTATTTGATTTAGCTTACAGCTTAGTCGGGCTTTACAGCTATTCGTCACATATGCGTATGTTACCCTTGGATCGAGCTGGGCATCACAGTGACTCCTTCCTCCATTGAGCTGAGCGCTTTTGGAATAACTCAGTTTTTAGAGTACATTTCTGGTAGCTCACTTTTGATGTTTTAGAGGTTGTCGGCCTCGGTAATCTGTACTGCTTTCTGCTGCGGCAGTCTTCATACCTCCTCAAGGGTCTGGTAGTGTTACCCTCAAAGCACTTTTACCAGATACATTTCTTCCTTCCTGCGGCAAGTTGGGGGCTCCACCTTTTTCTCAATGGGTACCCCGGGGATATGTCAACCTCCTTCATTTTTAAATGAATGTGGCGATCCAGATATCCATTGGAAGGAATGGACAAAACTGTTTGAGTCATACTTGATTGCCATGGGGGGAGAAAGATTTTCGGCCTTACGTAAGCAGCACATTTTGTTACACAACATGGGGGTACATGGTCGCAAAGTGTATGAGACTCTTCCAGAACCTGAGCTGGACGAAGAAGAGGACCTTGATGTGTATGAGGTTACCATGCTAAAATTGGGTAATCATTTTGGGGATAAGATAAATGTGGTTCTGGAGCGTCATAAGTTTTTCAGTAGACTACAAGGGAAGAATGAATCGGTAAAAAACTACATTGCCAATCTGAGAGGCCTTACTCAAAGGTGTGATTTTGGGGATCTAAATGACTCTTTTTTTTTTTTTATTTCAAAAGTTTTTATTGGTTGTTACAGCATAGACATATATAAAGCAAGTCCAGTAGTGTAATATGAGTCATAGATTTACGAATCAAAATTACTGTACGCTACAGTACATCATAGTAAATGACAGTACAAAAGTACAACAGTAGAGTACGTATAACATACTCACGACAATTCAGTAACAGACATTGTATTTCAACAGCATTTTACTCATTCATTAAAGACAAGTATTTATGGTGGCTAGGAGTGCAATGAAGGCAGTCGGGCAGCCTGTGTTGGTGAGTCGTGGGCGGTGTATGGGCCCATCTAAGGTGGCTTACGTGTCGTGAAGTAGTTATCAAGAGTCGACCATAGTTTTCTCGTGGCAGGTCGCCACGGTGTCTGACGGAGTGTAATATTGTCTGCTCCACGTAAACTAATTATCCAATTCAACCACCCTGCGTAGTTAGCCTTGCTGGTATCTTTCCAGTTGCTGAGGACTGTCTTAACTGCAGCCGAGAGGAGGAGGTCAAGTAATGCCTTATCATCTGCATCCAGGGATGGGTTCTGGGTGAAACCGAAAACTAGGTAGGGGAGCTCTTTCACCGGTGAGATGTGGAATAGCTTTGAGATCAAGTCGAATATATTCTCCCAGAACTGCGCCACGCAGTCGCAGTCTAGGATGATGTGTGATAAGTCACCCTCCGCGCGTTTGCAGTTCCAGCAAAAGGCATCTTGGGAGAGGTTGTGTGCGAATAAACGTGCAGGGGTCCAGAAGGCTTTGTGCAAGAGCCAGTATTTTGTCTGTGATAGTGTGGGGCTGATTTTGTGTCGCGTGCAGGATATCCATGCATTGGTCCAATCCGAGTCTGTGATTGGCCTAGACGAGAGGTTATTCCAGAATTGTGTGATTGGGGCAGTGAGGCCCGATTGTTGGGGACGGCTGAGTTTATAGAGAAAGGAAACCTGGTGTCCTAGTCTGTTTAGTCTGGCAAGGTATGGTGGGAGTGAGGGCGGCGTCGGGGAGAGTTTGGATACAGCCGTTTTTACATTGAGGAAGTTATAAAATTCAATTGGTGCAAGATCATATTTGATTTGTAGGTCTCTGAAGGGAATAGGGTATTCCCCCGCGTACAGCTGGTGTGGGAACAGTATGCCTTTTTCGATCCATGCCTCGTTGTGCATGGGCTTACCCTTGTACAAAATGGTACGGTTGTCCCAGAGGGATTCCCAACGTGAGCCTCTGATGTTGAATTCTAGGATTCTATCAAACTTTAGGAGAGCAGATTTTGTGTTATGAAATATCGATTTAGAATGGGTCAGCTGGTTCAGGTTGGATGAGAGGGCCGCGCTAGGGGAGATACCGTTAAGAATTTCCTCCTCAATTTCGAGCCATACTGGTGTGTAGTCAGGTGAGGGAGCGAGCCAGTGGGCTCCTTGTTTGGCTAGGAAAGCGGTCTCATATCTCTTAAAGTCTGGCAAATTAACCCCTCCCGCGGATTTGTCTAAGCGAAGCTTTTTTATGCTGATTCTTGCTCTTTTCCCTTTCCAAAGGAAATTAGAGATGGCCATGTCTAATTTGTGATAGAAGTCTGGTGTGAGGGTTAGTGGGAGCATAGATATGAGGTAATTAACCAGAGGCGAAATCATCATCTTGATGGTTTCCACCCTACCCCACCAAGTTGTGAAACGGGGGGACCATCCCTCTAGTTGCGTCTTGATTTTATTTAAAGTGATTTTTTCATTTCGATGGAGGGTCTCCATGAGGGAGTCACCAAACTCGATACCTAGGTACTTCACAAACTCTGGTTGCCAGCATAGCCCTGAGACTCCCAGCACCTCTTTGGTGGTTAAAATATTGAGTGGTTTGACCTCGGATTTATCCCGGTTAAGTTTGTATCCAGAATGGGAAGAGTAATTGTCTATGGTGGACATTAGTGCAGAGATTGAAGATTCTGGTGATTCCGTTATAATCAGTATATCGTCCGCATAGGCGGCGAGTTTGACGCACTTATCCCCGAATTCCACCCCTTTGATGTTATCATTTTTTTTTATATGTGCAATTAGGGGCTCCATTGCCAAGAGGAAAAGTGAAGGGGAGAGGGGGCATCCCTGTCTAGTCCCTTGTTCTAAGGAAAAGGCGTCCGACAATGAACCATTTATAGCAATGCGTGCGGAAGGTGACCGGTATAGGGCCATAACCAAATCAGTGAAAGTTTCTCCCAGATTAAAGGCGGACATGCAGCTCTTGAGAAAAGACCAGGAGACTCTGTCAAACGCCTTCTCTGCGTCGAGGGTGATGGCTACGGCCGGGGCTGCGAGCAGTTTGGCTTTTTCAATGACGTGACAGAGGATCCTCGTATTATCGTTAGACATGCGCTGCTTCATGAAGCCTACTTGTGATGTGCTGATTAGCTTTGGGAGTTGTAGATTTAGACGTGTGGCGAGGATTTTAGCATAAATTTTGCAATCTAAGTTAATTAGGGAGATTGGTCTGTAATTTTTGGTTAGCAGGGGGTCTTTACCATCTTTAGGTATGACTATGATGGTAGCTTCACTCATGGAATTGGTAATACTTTTTGTTACACTATAGGATTGGAATAATTTTAGGAGAGTTGGGCTCAGGGAGTTTGTGAGTTCTTTATAGAAGCTGGCTGAGAACCCATCAGGACCCGGTGCTTTCTTACTTTTAAGCGTCTTAATGGACGCTGATATTTCCTGAAGGGTAATCGGAGAGTTCAGTGTGTCTTTATCCGAACCGTTTAGTTTAGGAAGACCCAGTGAGGTTAGGTACCTGTCACAATTTTCCGAGTCAAAGTCTAGGTTGTTTTTGTACAAGTCTTGGTAAAATGATTTGAACGTATTAAGAATGAGATTCTGCTTTGTTTGGATGACATTGTCGCTATCTTTTACTGAGGCAATGTTGAATTGCTTATGTTTATGTTTTAGATATGATGCTAAGATCTTCCCAGCTTTGTTGCCCTCACATGTTCTTAGAGCCTTAAACTTATTAATCCAGACCCCTGCCCTTCTGCTGAGTATCGAGTTGTATTCATATTTGAGTTTGGTGAGGTCATTTAAAATGTTCGAGTTTTGGAGATCTGCTATATGGGCGGTTTCCAGCTTTTTGATGTTGTCTTCCAGAGTGGATAGGTCTTTGTTTAGTTTTTTGTTAGTATGGGCTCGGATGCCTATTATTACTCCTCTCAAAGTGGCTTTGAGTGCCTCCCAAACACTCGCTATGTCTGAGTCGGGGGTGTCATTATGTTTGAGGTAATCAAGGATGGCCTCCTCGATTTTTCGTTTGTTTTCTGGCTCTGAGAATATTTTGTCATTGAATCTCCATCTTTTAGGGGGGAGAATGGAACTAGAGCCCACTAGTTTGGTCTGAATGCTGGAGTGGTCGGAAATCAATTTAGGGGCAATACTGGTTTCTTCGATGAGGTGGGTGAAGGGGCTATTAATGAGGATATAATCTATCCTCGAGTAGGAATTATGAGGATGCGAGTAGAAAGTGTAATCACGGCCATCAGGGTGTTGGAGTCTCCATGAGTCGTGTAAGTTGAATCTGGAACATAGGCGTTGTAAGCTAGTATGTGAGCGTGTGGGGTGGTAGGCGCAATTCGACTGTCGATCGGTGATTGGGTCAAGTGGCAGGTTAAAATCGCCTCCCACAATTAGTAGTTCTCCCTGGGGAATACAATCTAGGGTCGGGGCTAGTGAATCCCAAAACTCCGGATCGTCAGTATTGGGGCCATATATATTTAAGACATGGATCTGATCTTCGTTTCTCTGAAGGTGTGTCATGATGAAACGGCCGTTATCATCGTGAGTGTGTAAAACTACGGAGATGTTGGATTTCTTAGCTATAAGTGTGAGAACCCCCCTTTTTTTGCCAACTGCTGGGGAGCAAAGGTTGTGAGAAATCCAATGTTGGTTTATATAGACAGCGTCATCCTTTGATAGTTTAGTCTCCTGCAGGAGTAGAATGTCGCCCTTGGATTTTGCTAGATAATCTAGAACTTTTCTCCTCTTGACCGGATGATTGAGCCCTTTGACATTGAGGGAAACAATGTTAAGGCCCTCCGAGATGGATGTGGTCCGAGTCATTGGTTACTATGATGTCGCTCTAGTTCTGGTGTATTGTTGTTGAAGAGTACGTTAAAGGGTGGCAGGTGTGTGATGAGTATGAATGAGTAAGCTGCGCAATTGGATCTGTACTTTCTCGCGTGTAGCGCTGATACAATGGTGGCGTTAAAACAGACACATTTCGGGTTTGAAGTGGACATGGTACTGGAGGCTATTGCTGTGGATAGACTAGTAGCACAAGGAGTTAGGTCACCGTATGTGTGCTGCGAGTGCCCCCATGGCACATCGGAAAGCAGTCCTTTTGCTGACATATAATTGAGAAAGAGCATTAACCTCAAACAGAAAAAGCATGCTGAAACAAACCAGATTTTTCCTCCCCCTTCCCCCCCCCTTCCCTCCTCCCCCCTCCCTCCTCCCTCCCTCCCTCTGCTCCCCTCCCCCCTCCCCCCTCCCTTCTCAACAGAACTTGGGAACTGCGACGGCATTGCCATCCATCTGCAGCACAGGAAGGAGTTAGACTGATGGATGTAATAGGGAACAGGTAATTAACCATATTCGATAGTTGTAGTTAGTAAGCAGTATATAGTAGTGTTTGATACACTGATGGTTTTTGTAAACATAAAACATAAAACTTAACCAACCAGTGAAGTTTAAGAACATATTCGAAAAGAGTAATGACCGTTTAGCCCCGTACACCGTGTGCATACATGCATGTAAGACATGTTTAAACAAAAGGTATGCACAAATAGAGGACAAGATGACATGAGGGGACGTTCTGCAGATACATATATAGAAAGTCCCTGAGGAACAGCTGAGTCCCCGGTATGATCATGGTGTAGAGAGTGAAGGAACAGAGCATATGCTCCGATTTCGGATTAGAGAGCATCAAGCAAGATCTATTCTAGAACACTTGTTAAGGATATTCATAGAAGTACAGATGACCATGGTATGAATACTGGGCGGTCTTACCTGACGGAGTCGGTATAAATCAAAGCATCAACAGAAACGGAAAACAGAAGAGACAGCAGAAAGTTCGGCTGCTCCGGGGTGAAGGTTATTTCAACTAACTATTTATCATAGGAGATACTGAACAGTGAGAACATTATGCACTTCAAATTAGAGGTTTGAAATTGTTCCGTTAAAGTCACCCATGACCAGAGCTCGAGTTTATATTTTCTTGTGAGTTGGTCTTCCGTTTGTTTGAAGAGCCATTGGACAAGTCCATGTTCTGCGGTGGAGAGTCGCCGATGAATTGCGCCAGTGCATTGGGGTCCGTGAAGAATTTCGGTTTGCCCTGTATGGTGATCCTGAATTTCGCCGGGCCAACAAAGGAGTATAGAATGCCTTTTGATCTAAGTTTTTCTCTCAGGGCCAGGAAACCTTTCCGGACTTCGAGTGTGTCCTTTGAGTAGTCCTGGGTGAAAGTTATATTATGGCCTTCCCAGGAAATTTTGTGATTGCGTCTTGCGAATTGAAGTATAGCTTCTGTATGTTGGTACCTCAGTGGTTTGCAAATCAGTGGACGCGGGCCTCTATATCCATGAGGGATGTAGCTAGGGACTCTGTGGGCTCTGTCGAGTTCAAACTCATGGTGGAATGAAATCCCTGTTATCTTCGGAATCCATGCTTCTAGAAAGTCCATGCAGGAATTCGCATCTTTCTCCGCATTCTCTGGGATACCAAAAATGCGCACGTTGCCCCTTCTGTTCCTGTCCTCTAATTCCGCCACCTGGCGTCTAAGGTGGACCGTTGATCCCTGTAGTTGCTGTATAGAAGTGGATGCAATATTGGATTTGTCTTCTAAGTCACTAATTCTCTGTTCCGCTTCATCTATGCTTTTGTGTACAGAGCTCATGTCGGCTCGAATTGCAGTAAGTTCCAGCTGCATAGAGTCGGTGTTGGATTTGGTTGATTTTGCTAGGTCGTGTACCTCTGCCAGTTTTTTCAGGATTACCTCTAGGGTGCTATTGATGTCCGCCCTCGATTTAATAGGAGAGTCTGATAATGAGGGTTCCGGTTTTACCTTTTTGTTGTTCTTCTTCTCCTCCCTGTCCGACATTTTGCAGGCGGGTTGTGTGTGGAGGACGCCATTGCGACGGCCCTCCAGTTTGCGGAAAAGGACAGGGTGGTCTGAAGGATGACAAAGCGCTGGTCGATTTACGTCGTCCACCAGAGATCTCAATAATGTGATCCTAAGTTTCAGAGATCTAGTAGATGGTGTCGGTGCTGGCTAGTGATCGTATGTCACTCTCTGCTTGTGGCTGTACTATCATTTGTGGCTGCAATTTCAAAAGATAGTATGACATTAGATTATGCCACCTTGGGCCTGCAGGACTGGTTGAGCGAACTTTCCATTTGTTTAAAGTGCACAGAGCACTATTATTGCACCTCTTTTCTCATTTTCGCGCCGAAAAAAGGTGGAAGATTGAACAGAGTCGCCATCTTGGGGTCAGGCACCAGTGAAGGAAGGTTCTCCCTGTTTTCGGCTGAGTCGCCGCTGAAATTGCGCTCTCGCTACCAAGGGCACCCCTCAGGGAGGCGTAGGGCAGAGGCACCGTGATATTGGGACATTCCACAGGTCTTTAGCCGCTGTATTAGCGCTGCTGTTGTTTGTAAGGTAGCTGGCGGGCGGCCATCTTAGGGCCAGGCAGGCGGACACACGGAGTTACTGGCCAGCCTGAACCACGCCGTTAAGCTCACCAGTTTTAAAACTGTGAGCGTTCATTGTCCGGCGCCTCCCTCAGGGCTCACCTTCTCTTCGTGCGCGCGTCACTCAGGTCCGCCGCTTCCCGCCAGGAGACGTGCAGGCTGATCGCGCTCCGCTCCGCCCTGAGATCAGCGTCGTGGCAGCATGTCGACAGAAAGGTGCGTCCGGCCGATATTGAGAGCCGAGCTTCGCACCGAGTGTGCCTTAGGGGTTCCGAAGTCCAGCCCCGCGGTGCATTCGGGTGAGGAGGTGTTTTTCTGCCCCCGAAACTCGATGGGATCGCTCTCCTGCACGGCAGAGAACAGGCTAGGCGGCCATTACCAACGCCGTCCAAGCCACGCCCCCGATCTAAATGACTCTTTGATACGCGATCAATTAGTCAGATGCACAAGCAATAGCAAGATCCAAGAGAAGCTGTTGTCAAAAAACCCGTCACTGGAAGAAGCTGTGTCTATTGCTCAGTCTATTGAACATACGGCAAAGTGTATGAAAGAAATTAAGGTGTCTGAAGAAGTGGTTGCTGCAGTTCAGGCAGAACCCCCAAATAGGAATGTCCCTAAAGTCCGAAGTAAGGTTGAGTCATCCAGTAAGTTTCCTAGAGAACACTCTGACCTCAAATGTTATAGATGTGGGAGCAGTAACCATTTAGCTAACAATCCCAATTGCACAGCTCGCAATGCCCACTGTAAGAAGTGTAACAGAAGAGGTCATTTAGCCAGGGTGTGCAGAGACAGTGACAGCAGCCAAGTCAAAGCCATCAATGAAACCAACGACGAGCAGCTAAGATTTACGTTTCAAGTAAAAAGCACGTGTGGTAGCATTCCTTTTGAATACCCTAAGTGCAACATTTCAATTAAAGACACATGTATTGAAATGTTTGCAGATTCCTGCTCTCCCTTTACTCTATTAAACATGGAAGATTTCAGGAGAATCAAAGGGGATCCAGGCATGCTTATATCTGAACCTGACATCACACCCCAGGGGTATACCAAAGACCCTATTCCGTTGGTAGGCATGGTGGAGACGGAGATAAATTTCAAGGGGAGATCCACAGTGGCCAAGGTCTATCTCGTCAGCTCGGGCTCTAATCTCCTAGGGTGGCGCCACCAGAGGGAACTGGGAGTAATTCTCGATCCCAACGGTAGGGAACAGGTCATGGTGGTCAAAGGTACTACAGGGGAGTCACCCCTATGTGACGAATTCCCTAGCCTTTTCTCTAATGAGCTGGGATTGATAAAGCACTATCAACATAAAATAAAGGTTAGACAAGGGGCTAAACCTGTTGTACATAAGACTCGCCAAGTTCCTCTACTGTTAAGACAGCCTCTGAAAGAAGAACTTGACAAACTCTGCCATTTAGGTGTTATTATCCCCATCGACGCTTCAGAGTGGGTGTCCCCCATTGTCATAGCTTCTAAAGCCAACGGACAGGGCATTCGCCTTTGCATTGACTTACGCAGTCTCAACGAAAGCATTTGGGTCGAGCGGTTCCCGCTTCCCAACATCAATGAAATGTTAAGTACCATGGGGAAGGCAAAGTTTTTTTCAGTCATAGACCTGTCAATGGCATACTACCAAGTAGATCTTCACCCAGATTCTAGACCACTGACTGCATTTTCAACTCCGTTGGGCACTTACATGTTCCTAAGGATGCCTTTCGGCCTTGCATCAGCGGCTGCTGTCTTCCAGAAAATGATGCAAAAGGTTTTGGAGGACATCCCCAACTGTATGTGTTTCCAAGACGATGTACTGGTTTATGGTGCCGATGAGGAGGAGCATGATGCCATATTTAGAAAAGCATGTTCCAGGCTGTCGATTGCAGGGCTAACGGTCAAAAAGGAAAAATGCAAGATCAAAGTCACGGAGGTGGACTATCTGGGACACAACCTATCCTTTGAAGGAATAAAACCCAAAATGAGCTTAATTCAAGCAGTGGAAAACGCACCTCTCCCCACGAATAAGGAGGAGCTCAAATCCTTTTTAGGGTTGGTGGAGTATATGGCCAAGTTCATTCCCAGGTTTTCTGAGAAATGTGAGTCCTTACGGGATCTGTTAAAGAAAAAGAGTGAATTCAAATGGTTAGAGATACATTCTGACTCTGTAATTGCCTTAAAAAAAAAAAGATTATGAGTTCACGTGCATTGGGACCTTTTGACCACAGGAAGAGAACTTTCTTATGCACGGACGCCTCCAACAAAGGTCTTGGGGCCACTCTATCTCAGAAAGGGGAAGAGGGAGAAACCATTATTGCCTTCGCCTCCCGTACCTTAAGTCCACCTGAACGGAATTACTCCGTGATCGAAAGGGAGGCATTGGCCTGCTACTGGGCCATCAATCATTTCAAGTTTTTTCTTTGGGGCAGTAAGTTTACAGTCCGCACAGACCACAAACCTCTCACGCACATCTTTTCATCTAAGAAATCCCTTTGTGAATCTCCTAGGATTGCCAAATGGGTTTTGGGGCTGGAGAAATTTAACTTCAGAGTTGAGTACTTACCAGGGAAGGACAACGTCCTTGCTGACTATTTGTCCAGGTCTCCCTTAGAAACCAACATGGGGGAGGACTCCTTGGACACCCCCATCCTTTCTATTCAATTGCCTTCCTTCTCTAAAGAGGAGTGGGACAACGAAATGATGAAGGATTCGACAATGGAGGCTCTAAAAAGTTTAGTCAAAAAATGGGTGGCCAGATAAATGCGGGGATGTGGTGGAAGAGTTGAAAGTATTCTGGGAAGTCAGAAATGAGCTCATTATTCAGGATAACAGAATCTACCGCAATTCTAAAATTGTGCCACCTGAAACCTTGAGAGACAGAATAATAGACCTTGCACACGAGGGCCATTTGGGGAGAAGCCTCACTAAAAGCAAAGTGAGGAACAGCTTTTGGTTCCCAAGGATGGATGCTAGAGTCGAATTAAAGGTAAAGGACTGCCACAGTTGTGCTAAAGCTGACAAAACCAAGTCTCTACATAAGGTCCCACTCTCACCGGTGGAGGTACCAACCATCCCATGGTCTAAACTGGCCATGGACATAATTGGCCCCATGGATGCTTTAGGCCCGCAGAGAAGGTTTATGTTCGTGCTGGTGGACTACACCTCCCATTGGGTCAATGTCAAATTCACCTCTTCGACCACGACCAAGAACCTCGTGGCATTTTTGAAATCTGTATTTTCATTTGAGGGTATTCCATCTATTCTTGTAACTGACAATGGGGTACAGTTCACTTCAGATGAAATGTTAACTTTCTTAAAAGACCATAATATCAAGCATGAGAGAACGGCCCTCTACTGCCCGAAGGCTAATGGGTTGGTAGAGAGGATGAACCGTATGGTTAAGGAACATATTCAACTGGCAATGTCTAATGGGTTCAATGTTGATGACTCCCTTAAAAACTGTTCATGGGCTTATCACACGGCACCCAACCTTGTAACTGGGATCTCCCCTTTTGTAATGTTAAGAGGTAGAGAACCAGGCACTAAGATGTTCCCTCTCTGGCTAGAAGGGGGTAAGAGGGTTGTCTATGACAGGTCCGAAAGTCAGATGAGGGTACAGCAACATCAATCCCGCTACAAAAACTGGTATGATAAGAAACACGGGGTGAGGGATTTGAAACCCATGGTTAACGATGCTGTGTTGATAAAGAAACCCACCAGGGTTAAAGTGGGACAGAGTAAATTCTTTCCACTCCAGAATGTTAAGGGTAAAGGGAAAAATGTGGTGGAATTGGAGGACGGTCAAGTTTGGAGTGGGGACAGAGTAGCTAGGTAATGTTTCACCATATATTTTCGTTCCTGTTATGTTGGGTAAGGAGATGTGTTGTATCTTCCCTTTTCCTCCCACCTTGGTACCTTCCGTCCACCCCCTCCGTCCCACTCACCTTGGTATCTCCCGAAGCTCACCTTAGAACGTTGACAACCTGCTCATGTCAGAGAGCGGATGGCTTGGAATAAACTGACAGTTATACTTCTATGGCTTCTTGTCACTTTGATTATTGCAATACAGTTACCATAGTCATGTCTTGAAATTACTAGGCCTTGCACTTCCACTATACTTGATGGTTCCCGTAGCCATCTCAGTCATTTTCTCGTTGTAATGAGTAGTCCAAAGGAGTTTTATGCCAATTTCTTTGCTTGGACTTCCATGAAGAGCTTGCTTTCAACCTCCGATTTGGGGTTGGGTTGAGTGCCAGGAGAATCTGCCCAGTTCATCTGCCAGGATTGCTTCCCACCACTAGCACTTCCGTCTCCTCCCTGTTTAATTTCAGACTGCTGGCTGACATCCAGTATACTACATGCTTTAAGCAGTTAAGTTAGATAGACACTTTTTCTGTTTGCTGAGAGAGGGAGATGATGATGTGTGTAACTGTGTGTAAGATATTATAGAAAAGCCACATGCCTTAACAATTTCTGCCGGTGGGAGAACATACAGATTAAACAGAGTGGGGCTTAGTGAGGTGCCCCTAGGCATCCCATATTTTAAAGAGTGACATTTAGACTGTGTGGCTTCTTCACAGACTTGAATAGTTCTGTTTTGAAGAAAGGAGGAAAGCCATTTTCGTGCTCTCCCAGCAATGTCTGATTCTTTCAGCCTTTCAACCAGTAGTGGCTGAGAGATGGTGTCAAAACCCCCACTCAGGTCTAAGGTTGCAGAGCTGCCTTGGTCCAGGATGGCTCTTAGTTCCCCTGAGGCTGTGCCTGATGGGAACAGTCCAGCCTGAACTGCCAAACCAGGTCTTCCCTGGACCAGAAATAAGCATCCTGACACTGGTTTCGGGTAAACACCCCTTATCAGCCAAGCTAGCTTGAATCCAGTGGCAAAGTGAGTCGTAGGATGCTTGTTTCCAGCCTAGGGAGGACCTGGACTGGCAGTTCGGGCTGGACTGTTCCCATTGGGCGCAGGGTCAAGCTTTATTTGCATATGGCCGAGCTCAAACTGGAACAGCATAGGAAGCAAAAAAACTATGTATTTAGGCCCAGATCTCTGTACTTGGGTGAATGTTTGACATTGTTCTGCGTTCTGTCCATCAATTGTTTTTTTTTTTGCAGTTGTTACCCAAGAGGGACGGGTATGCCCAGATGTGGGTCCCGTGCTCTCCATGCCACTGGAGTCAAGCTATCCTTGCTGATGAGGGGTGAAAGCCTGAAACCGGTCATAGGATGCTTTTTTCCAGTCCAGGGAGGACATGGCATGGCAGTTCAGGCTGGACTGTTCCCATTGGGCGCAGGGTCAAGACTGATTTGCATATGGCCGAGTTCAAACTAGGATGGCATGGGGAGCAAAAAAAACATGTATTTAGGCCCAGATCTCTGTACTGGGTTGAATGTATGACATTGTTCTGCATTCTGGGGGGCGTGGCTTGGTGCCGGTGGAGTAGGGAGCTTTGGTCCGCGCTCCTGCCGGCAATTCCCCATCCGGTGCCATCCTAACAAAATTAAGGGTTCCTAAAGCGGACAAAATAATAATCCCAACTCCAGAGGAACAGCGGAAACTAATAGCCCGACATTGAGGGCTAATAAGAAGCAAAGTAGGGCTGAAAAGGCATCACAAGCGGGACTACGAGGAAAGGCAAGATGGAACCCGCGATAACCAGATGAGTCCGGCGCGGAACTTCAGGGACACAAAGACACGGAGGACAAAAGTGGCAAGATCTACCATTGAGGGGCCCTAGGCTATCAGGAGTCTCGGCAGCCAGGGTGCAGGAAACGCACTGGGAGAAAGCGGAGTGAAGAGAACTTGCACAGTGGAGCCGTGAGGAAAAGGCAAGATGGTGCCTGCGGCAGAATGGTGAGCCCGGCGCGCAACCCCTGAGGCACTGTTCCGAGGCCAAGGCGATAACCACCGGTGAGGGGGACCAGGAGCTCTTAGAACCCAGAGCGCAGGGAGAGTGGAGGGAGCCCGCGGGCGGAGAACTGACAGCTGTGGCCGGAGCTGAGACGAGAACCGGCCAGCGGAAATAAGAGAAGGTGGCATGGTATATATGCTGTCCACTAATTAAAGTGGGCACCCTGTACCAGTCCACAAGACCCTTATGATGTACAAGGTCAAAGATAACCTTTAGAAAGCTATCCTAGTGGTAGCTGTGGAGAGCAGCCTTCCGGCTTAACCTTGAAGGAATGTAAAGCAGCTTGTTTTACCAGAATATCACCTCCTGAATGACTAAATGATAGGAGAACCACACAGTAGTTATATAAAAATATGTATTTATTACTATAACACTCTCTACTACCCTCTACACGAGGTTAGAACACAGATCACACAATACTGGATCAATAGAACAGTTGTAAGTAGCACAATACACAGCGGGCTCAGGGGGAGACGAACCATATACCAAACAAATGGTATAACAATCAGTACTTGACTAGACACAGTGCCTAGAGTACGTAGAATCGCTGGGACCCCAAGGAACCACCCAAGGTAGTGACACATGGAGCCCACGGAGGACAGGTGCAGTGAGGAAACACAACTGCGTGCTCCGTACAACTCTATGGGAAAGTCGCAGTTGCAAAGTTACAATTTAAGGACACTTCTAGGAGGACTTCAAACCAACCCTTTGGAACATAAGAGGTTCTAGAGCCAACCCACCAATGAGTACCAAGGTACCCGTGTTACCTATCCCAGAGGAGCAGGGTGCATAGGGGTCAAGTGGTGTCAGAAACCTCCATTGTTTTCAAGGGAGAGCTGCAAAGTAGTACTGCTGCCGTGAAGGTGAAGAGTGTCCGGGGGAATCCAAGACTGGATTCGAGGTGAGAGGAACCTGAAAGCAGAGGGGACAGAGTTTAGGTCATTTCAGGTGACCTGGGGCACAGTAGTCGAATGCCCACCGAAGTCAGGTGCTTCACGTGCGAAGAAGGGATGCTTGACTCTGCAGCCACAGGGACCAGGAGACGTCGAGGATGACCAGGATCCGGAGGTGAGCTGTCCCACGAAGGATGTCGAGTGCTGAGGGGTCGATGTCTAGCTCGAGCACCAACAAGCCTTGGCAAATGCAACCCACGCAGGAAGGACAAACAGGTTACAGCATTGACCAGCACGGTCCAGGTGACTCTCCAAGCAATGGAGAGTCGGGGCACATCTGGAGCAACCAGGGACGCCCAAGAACAAATAAGGTGGACCTCGCCAGGACCCACAGGCCAATGGACCAGGAGTCGCGAGGAGACCTCAAGTAAGTTTGTAAAGCACCAGCCCACGGAGCACTCAGTGCAAGGAGGACGGATTCCTTCAAATACTGCTCGGGCCAGGACTATACAGAGTTCAATGCACAAGCTAGGGAATCGTTAACAAGCATATGCACTTGCAAATGTACGTGGTGCACAGGGGTTTGGGTCACGCGGTCCCCACAAGGGATACTGGTGTAAGAGTCGCTGAGAGGGCAAATCGACCTCAGGGACCTTCGGAAACCCACCTCCTGTGTTGCTGAAATCTTCGGAGTCCTCAGGAGCTCAAGAGCAGCAAGCCAATCAGATGCGCTTAGGTGCCTGCTAGTGCAGGGGAGTAACTCCTTCACTCCAAGGGAGATTCTTCAGTCGTCCAGCATCGTGCAGACAGTCGTATTAGTAGAATCTTGTCCAGGTAAAATCTAAAGTCCTGTAGCCAGGTAACCCACTTTGTACCCACGGGAAAGGGTTGGACAGATTCAGGGGACCCTCCTAGGGAGGGGGCAGCACAGAGGGGTGGCTACACACCCATATCCTTAGTCCAGTTTCACGTCAGAGCAGGAGCCAATGGCTCCCAGACCTAGTTTGAGCTGGACAATGCACAGGGACACCAAATGTGCCCCCAGTGCAAATTTCTGGCACTCTGAGTGCTCCCACCCAGCCCTAATACACTAAACTCTGTCTGGGAGGTGGTTACACCTCCCTGTGACAGGATGCCTATGGTCATGCCTTTCTCTGCTCGAGCTTGGCTCAGCAGCAGGAGAGCAGAAATGTGTCTGTGGCAGGCAGCATCAATTTTGTAATGCCCGGGTCGAGAAAGCTGGTACCGGGTAGACCAGTAACCCATGAAGCTCACTTCTGAAGGGTGGAATCATACCTCCCACACCAGTTACTGGTGTAGAGGTATGATTCCAAGGTGTTTGACACCAAACACGACATGTTTCTAAGCAGCCGTTTTAAAGTTAGTATTTACCGCAAGGTCATAATGCAACTTAACCTATATATCTGGCTGCATCACAGACAACCCCGGAGAATGGTCTCCGAAGGCTGCAGAGGGGCCCTAGTCATGAAGGGGCACCCTCTCACGAAAAACCCAGCACCCCGCCTTCAAGATTGATAAGGCCTGCCATAGGGGTGACTGATAGGTTCTTAAGTGCAGTGATTTAGATCAATATAGTGAACCTATATCTAAGTAAGTGGTGCAAGCACCAGCTTACACAGGCTGCTGTAGCAGACCTGTGGTGTCATTTTGAATGGCCTTCTAGAGGTGGCATAATACATGCTTCAGCCCATGGGAGGCCTCTGGGGTACCTATGCCCTGGGTACATGGTGTACCATGTATTTGGGACTGATAAGGGTACCCCAGTATCCAATCTGGAGTGTACCTAAAGTACATACATAGCAATTTAAGGGAGAAAGCAGATAGACTGGGGTCCTGGGTAGCAGGATACCAGTCAGACTAGTCCAAAAAGTGGGGGTAACCATAAGAAGCAGATCCTACTTTCCTACAGGAAGCCCGGGAGTAAACAAACACTTGCAGGGGTTGGTGGCTGACAGCGAGGCTGCCTCAAGCGGAAACACTGATAGAGCTGCTCGTTGAGATTCCCCCCTCACATGGGAGAGATGACTGAGCTGGTCTCCACCTAACGAAGCGGTGGGTAGGGCAGCTGGGACCTTCTGGCCAGCGGGTGAGTGAGGAGGCGTCTGCTCACCAACAGTGTCCGAAGGCCTGCGCAAGCGTTGGGTGAGAACAGGGCCCAGGAGCATAAGAGGAGAGCCTGAACACTGGGGCAGCAACTAAACGGGCGAACAACAAACCCAAAAACAAATAGCAACACCATCCAAGGAAAGGAGAATAGTAGGAGTGTCAGAGGTGGGCCACGGAGCCGGAATCAGATGGTGGCAGGCAGAAGGCAGTGAAGGGAGCAACAGGCAAAGAAAAAACGGCGAGTCCTACAAATGAGCCCCTGAATCACACACAGTCATTACCCGGAGCAAACTAGAGCAACTTGGAGAGAGCTGAGGGGCGATGAGTGGGGAAGAGAAGTCGGGGCAAACCACACGCTTCTTGGGCGAATAGGAGCCCTTGCGACCGCAGCACCTGGCTGGGGTGACCCCCGGGACAATGAAAATTGAGGCACCCAGGACATGGGCTACACCAAGGCTCGGCCTCTGAGTAGAAGGAGCAGGCCACGAAGAGACAGGAAGCCCTACCAGACAGGCCCAGACACAAGGTGGGAAGCCACCATGGGGAAGGTGTCCAAAAGACGGGACCCGGAGCAGCATGAACAAGCAGGGGACGACCCTGGGGGCCCCGGACCGAAGATAAATGGACGCAATGCCGGGAGAGACGCTCCAGAGGACCCCATCCTCTATGACATATTCCAAGCTATCGAGACCTCAAGAATGGTGGTGGAAACAACAATTGACACCCTCAGAGAGGACCTGAGACTGCTGAGAACTGATCATGGGAAGCTGGCAGAATGGGTCACAGTAACCAAGGGAGATGTCCGGGATATGAAACCCCAGGTGACCACAACTACACAGACATGGAGAAGCGAGTACATGCGCTGGAACTCAGGGCAGAAGATGCTGAAAACTGAGCACGGCGCAGCAACCTGCGCATAGTGGGCCTGCCGGAGAAGATTGAGTGAGGCAACATGGTAGCATAGTTAGAAAACTAGATGCGCACCGACGTAGCGGAATAAGGGATATCTCCATACCCTACCTGGATGACCCCTGCAGCCGGTGGTGGCATGCCTGCTATTTTATAAAGACAGGTCATGTGCTGGGCCAGGCCCGACTGAAAGGGCAACTCAAAGTTAACAATAGTACTGTCAGAATATTCCAGAGCATCATATATTACCGCCAAAAGAAAACTGCGACAGTTGGGCATACAATACTCCATGGTGTTCCCTGCCAAATTGAAATGGTATCTACTGAAGGGACAAAGTTCTTCAATACCCCACAGGAAGTGTGGTAATGGATCAACCACCAAGCACCACAGAAACGAGACGACTCAAGGCAAGAGAGACAAGAACAGGGCAGGGCCCGACAAAGAGGGAGAGGAGGAAAAACCACAAGTGTACCTACAGTAGCGGAGACACAACAAGAAAGGGATAGAGTAGTAGCAGCGATAGCATCTTTCAGCGCACTTGGAAACACGACACCACATCGCTGTCCAGGGATGATCTCAGAGACTCAGACTTGGAATTAAGCTATAGTACGGTGGGAGAGGCCAGCCAAGAACTCGCATCGGTGACTACCAGATCGGCAGATTAAATTATCTGAACACTGCGGGACACACAAATATAGCTGGGAATATTAAACATGGGGGGGAGCCTCAGAGAGATAAGAACATACTAAAAGGGGCTGAGAGGGCCCGGGGCCAAGACTTGATATTCGAATAATATATGTGCCGGGTAGGGGGGTGGTCGTGGGGGGGAGGAGGCATTGCTCCTCTCCGAACCGAGCGTTTGACCCATCACTACCTGAACTTTGGACACTATCAATAGACGCATAGATGTGCACAGTTTGGATGGGGAGAGATTCTCACTTGTACTGGGGAGGGGGGAGTTGAGGTGTTTATTAGTTTTAAGTTGGGGACACTGCAGGAAGCCTGGGATGGACTTTATGATAGTAAGCGATGGTCAAACCCGTCTATCTCACCCTTCGGAGAACCCTGGTAATGAGAAGGGAAGGGGGGAATAAGTAACAATTAATAAAAGAATGACATAACCTGTTATCCTGGAATGCCCAGGGCATGCATTCCATGCACAAGTGACATAAAATCTTGTCTGCGTAATGGGTACCCTTGAACCAGCATGTCACACCACGTGTGAGTACATAGGAATAGCTGGGGGGCACTATAAAGGCAGACACCTGCCTCTATAGGGCGATAGGCAATGACTCTGCTAAGCCACTGGACACGCTGGGGACCTACTGGACAGAAGAACTAGGAAGGCCCCTTGAGGATAAGGACTGGGAGAACATACTGCAGAGGACACCTAGGGTCTCCAGAAACGCCCGATTTGGCCTGATTAGTTTCCACACACTGCACCGGGTATACATCACTCCAAATCAAATTAATCGCTTCTTCCTTAGAGAAGATGCCGAGTGCCCGAGATGTAGGGAGGTGAGAGTGAGCTTCATTCATATGATATGGAGCTGCCAGGCCCAGACTCAATATTGGCAGGCAGTGACAAACTAAATGGCCCGAATCGCTGGCCGAGAAGTGCCATGCGCACCGGCGCATTGCCTGCTCGGCTTGTTCCCTCAGAGAGCTAAGTCAGAGGTCACTGACAAATTTCAGGACTTAGCCTTCATATGAGCCAAGGGCAAAATCAGTAGCAGGTGGAAGGCACCAAACGTCCCTAGTATAACTAGATGGAAGCAAGAACTGGAGAAATGGGCGGGCTACAAGGGTAGAATCCTGCTGAGGAACGCAGGGCGGGCCTGGGTAAACTTGAGAGAGCCAGGGCATGGGAGGCACTGGTAGAGGAGAGGAGACGAGATGCATTGACCAGGGATCCGGATCCACAACCCCAACAATACCCTGACGAAAGGGGAGCCCCATAAGACATAACCAAGGAGCACTAGAGCAGGAACCCGAGGAAGCAAATCCTGAGGATAATAGAAAACATAGAATGGTACAAGACCGGGAGTAAATTCTGAAAAATTTGCAAAAATACAATAAACACGAGGTGTGACAGCTTAGCGAGAACAAGATAATCTGATGACTTGCAGTGAGGGCGGGGGAGTTGGGGGGGAAATTAAGACTGAATGTACGGGCCCACTTAAGCAGATGGTTTGTAACAAGTAATATCAGAGATAACATTTCTCAACATAATGCACAGTATAAGATACATAACAGAATAATGCAGGTGCACGTTAAAGAAAATAAATTGTTTTTTTTTTTTTTTTAAATCAATTGGTTTTTTTTTTAACAGTGGTCAACCCGAGTGGGATGGGTATGCCACTGGAGTCAAGCTATCCTGACTGATGAGGGATGAAACCCTGAAACCAGTCCTAGGATGCTTGTTTCTAGTCCAGGGAGGACCTGGCCTGGCAGTTCGGGCAGGACTGTTCCCATTGGGCGCAGGTTCAAGACTGATTTGCATATGCGGAGTTCAAACTGGAATGGCAGGGGGAGCAAAAAAATGATGGATTTAGGCCCAGATCTTTGTAGTTTGGGTGAATGTAGGACATTGTTCTGCATTCTGTCCATTCTGCTTTTCTTTGCAGTTATCTTTGCGACCAGGCATCCCTTGAAGAAGACTATATACACCTGTTGGGACACATTTTTGATGTAGTCCAGCACATGCCAGGTTAACCCCCTCCAGGCTTCGTTATTGAACATTCTGTTTGTTTTGTCTTGCCCAGCAAAGCTTTACTTGGGGCATGTTTTAGGGTTATCTTTCAGCCTTCTTACGGTTGCCAGATCAGCCCTCTTTATTTAAATCATCAGTTTTGATGAGAGTTTTCAAAGGGCTACAACATATGTTCCCACTTCTTACTTTCTCATGATTCAATGTGAACTTAATTAGATCCATACTTGTCTGATGTGCACTTCGTTTAAGCTGCTTCACAGCTGTCCCTTTAGGCTCCAAACTCTTCTCCTAGTCGCCAGCTCCTCGGCACGGTGAGTGAGTGAGCTTAAAGCGGTTTGTGTTAAGCACCTATACACTGCATTATTTCTAAACTAATTCTGTGGACGCGAGCAGCATTTCTACCAAAACTTGTGACGCCGTTCCACATCAGTCAAACTATCACTTTACTGGTGTTATATGCTCACCCTCTAAGCAGGAGGAGAAGCTCGGTCGGTTGGATCCCTACAGAGCGCTCAGCTTTTACATTGATCTATCAAGGAACACTGGGTGGATGATGAGCTCTTTGTGGGGTTCTCTGGAACAAATAAAAGCAAGGCAGAGCAGATGAGAACAATCTCCCACTGGATCAACCTCTGTATTAAGAGCTGCTATGCACTGGCCAAAAAGCAGCCTTTGGAAGGACAGCATACTTTCTACTAAGTTGTTATCACTGCATTAGCAGGAGGAGTTCTTGTCCTAGACATTTTGCCACGCGGCTACATGGCCATTCCTTCATACATTCACAAATCACTATTGCCTGGATAGTCAGGTTTGCAGAGGACCATTTTGCCTACTTGATTCTGAAGGTCTTTCTGATTTCAGTCCCTTAACAAACCCCCCAAAATAGGTACTGCTTAGGTTTCTATTCAAAAGGTGAGGATTCTACAGCTGGAAGTCTCTACCAGAAGATCACTTTACTTACCTTCAGAAACGCTCTTTCCGATACAGGCTCTTATTTAGCTTTCCATTTCTCACCGACCCTCTCTTCAACCCAATTCACTGATTAGACTCTATCCATTAATAAGATCCCAAGTCTTGGAATCTGCAAACTGGTCACAACCAATTTGCTCTTGCATTTTGGTGTCCGGGAGTGGGGAGCGCCTCAAAAGCAACTGACAACAGGCATACCTAGTAGAGATCTGTCACAGACATTTGTTTGCAACAGTCCATATTGGCTTTCAAACCTGTGGCTTTTGGGGGTGACACTCCTTGCCAACTGAAGAAAATATCTGAGGTAAAGGTCTTTGAGAGACGCGAAAGGAACTTTGGATTCACGTCTGGTAGTACGGAAATAAAGGAACACCTACATAGGCTCTGTATATCATTTCCGGAATGGTGTCAGTAGGGAGTCGCACCTCGCCAACCGACGGTGCGCCAAGGAACTTCTAAAAAGTTTCTGGATCCAGTCTGATGCCTGGGGAATATTCAAAAGGTGAGTAATCTGTGGCTGGATAGTCTCTACTAGAAAGGGTGTTACAGAAGTTAAGTAATTTGCTCATTTAGCTATATTTTGGCTGTTTTCTTGGTACCCTCCATGGGAATCCACAAACCTTGTGTACCCTAAAAATCCCTATGATATATATATATATTTTTTTTATACATTTTTTAATATTAGAAAATGTATGTCAACACAGCTGTTTGCCTACAATCCGGGGGCCGGCAGCAAGTATTGTGTGATTGCTTTGTTAACAGAACACAGTTCTTTTGCCTACAACCCAACGGGCCGGCAGCAATGTACAACACGAAGACGCCGTAATTCTCCTGTTCCGTTTGTGACACTCTTACAGCTTATGACATGGTTCTATGTTTGATAAATCTTACTCTTAACAACTACTCCCCCCCCTCCCACCCTACCTGCTCTGCCCCGATGTATGCAATTTCACCATATTCGTCGTGTGGTGTATGCGGCCAACACGCCCCATCCATACTTCCCCTTCTCTCTGTTACACTGCTCTTCGGATCAACCTCCTCCTTGTCCCCACCCTTCTAACGTCAGCCCTACTGGTTTGGTAGTGGCCCCTACTGCCCGGCGTGATCTACCATTCTCAGCCGCTTAGTTTCTTAGAAGATCTGACCCCCCTGCTCCCAGCCAGGATTCGAATGGTTTCCAGATGTCCACCGGCCGGGATCTGCTAGGCTTTAGCTCCCAGTAAGTAAAAAGCTGGCCTTTACAATAAATTACCGTATTCACCCATGCAGTCACTGTAGGGGGCTCCTGTTTCTTCCAATGGACTGCCACATGTCTCTTGGCTAGCAATAGCAACATGGCTGTAAGCTTTCTGGAGCTCTTAGGCACTTTGGATACAAATCCCAACAGTACCGTCAGTGGAGTGGCCTGTATCTGATTATTTGTGATTTGTTTAACATGCTCGATGACGTCCTCCCAGAATCTCGTTATCGGTCCGCAGTCCCAGGCCAAATGTGAAAAAGTGGCGCTCGGGGCACCACATCTCCAACATCTCGCATCTGGTTGAATGCCCATGCGACGCAGTGCGAAGGTGTACGATAGAGCCTATGTAGAAAGTTAAAGTGTATTAGCCGAAGTCTATAATTAGGTGATAGTTCTTTCAGCTGTGAGCAGCAGTATTGCCATGGTTTGTCCGTAATGACAAGGTTCAAGTCTCCCTCCCACTCCGCCCTAGATGTGTACGTGATAACCGGCGATTCTTTTTGTGTGATACTGTAGATACGCGTGATCAGTTTGCGAGGCGATGGATTCGCCAGTACATTTTCTAGTGCAGGTAAGGCAGGAGGCGCCTGCGGGAAGGACATATATCGAGCGCGACAAGCGGCCCTAAGCTGATAATACAGTAGCGTGTCCGATGCCGTGGGTGCACGCGTACTGCACATCTGTTGCAGCGTTATGAATGTGTCATCTGGATATAGATCGGCACCCTTCTCCAACGCATGTTCCTTGGCCTGTGACGCGATTGCTTTATACATTGGGGGAGTGAGCAATGGGTTACCCCCTAGTGGCACAGAGGGAGCATACAGTTCTCTGAGTTGAACCCTCTTTGCTATCCCTTTCCAGGCCCACCTCACGGTTTCTACCGTGTCTATTTCGAAGTGGGGTCTTTTGTAGGGCTTATAGAGTGCCGCGTTCAGCGGAACAGGAGCTACTCTGTCAATTTCTATCGCCACGTGTGGTTGAAAGGGCGTTGGGTGCTGCCAGAAATGTAAATATTGCGCCTCGGCGCTATAGGCATATAACTCGAAGTCTGGAGCCCGCCAGTCTCCCCTGAGTAAATGGTAGTGTCAGTAGCTTCCATGACGCTCTGGGCTGCTTTCCCGCCCACACCAGTTCTAGAATTTGTGATCCTAACTTCCGGAAGAAGTGTGTGTTAAGCAGCATTGGTATGTTTACGAATAGGTATAGAAGTTTGGGTAAGATTACCATTTTTATGATTGCTATCCGACCCATCAACGACAACGGTAACTGTTTCCATTTCTTCATTTTGCTTTCAATCCAGTCTACCACTGTGCCGTAATTAGCCAGCCATATTTCGTGGAGTGATCTGCTTACCCGTATTCTCAGGTATTTAACTTTCCCGCTCGCCCACTGTATAGGGAATTCCGTGTCCACCTGAGTGGTGTCATCAGTGAGTGGAAATATCACGGATTTATACCAATTTACCTGGATTCCTGTAAGCCCACCATAGCGGACTATCTCATGCATCACTTCTACGAAGTTCTCTTTGGGGTTTGTTAGATATATTATCATATCATCTGCGTACATTGAGATTAATAGCCCTCTGGACGTGAACCCTATGCTTCTGTGCGTATGATGCTGGCAGAGTCGGGCCGCCAATGGCTCCGTTGCAATGGCGAACAACAGTGGCGACAGCGGACAGCCCTGTCTTGTCCCCCTTGTTATTGCGAAAGGCTCCGACATTTGCCCGTTTATCCTGACTCGTGCCACCTGATTCCTATAAAGCAACTGAATTTGTTTGAGGAACAAAGGGCTAAACCCCATGCCGGCCAGCAGGACAAAGAGAAACCTCCATTCCAAAGAATCAAACGCCTTAGTGGCATCCAGCAGTGCAGCAATCGCTTGCACATGAGGGGCCAGATAATGCAAAAGTCCAAAAAGCGTTCTTAAGTTATGGGCGGTGGAGCGGCCAGGTATAAAACCAGACTGGTCCGGCAATGCTATCTGCGGCAGCATTGGTTGCAGCCTGTTAGCTATGAGTTTGGCGTAGATCTTGGCATCTAGATTTATTAATGAAAGTGGGCGGTAAGAATCAGGTGCCGCGGGATCTTTTTCGGGTTTCAACAGCGCAACTATAGTAGCCTCCCGCAGCGTGGGGGGGAGGATACCTGTCTCCATGGCCTCTAGATAAACCTGCAGCAGGCGCGGAGCCAGTAAATCAGAGTACTCCTTATAGAAAGCCGCAGTAAGCCCATCAGCCCCCGGAGCTTTACCCGCCGGCATACCACCTATCACCTGCTTGATGTCATCTACCGTGATGGGGAGCTCCATATACTGCCTCGCTCTGTCGCTAAACCATGCCAGAGCTACGGTATCCAGATAGTCCGCTATGTCTGACTGCGAGGGATTGGATTTGGAAGTGTATAGTGTTTCGTAATACCAGGACATTGTGTGCAAGATTTCTGGCAGTGTACGAACCATCTTCCCATCTACTGTACGCATCTCAGTTATGTACTCCGCCCCTCTCGGCTGTCTAGGCCAGTGTTCTTCCAGCCCTGTCTCCCTCCCCGTAGCGCCGCGCCTGTGCATGTTTGTGTAAATATGCCGTTTCCATCTCCGCTTCTGCCTGGAAGTCCGACAACTTAGACCTAATCTGTGCAGCAATGGCAGGGGATGGGGAATGCGCCCATGTACGTTCCAGTTCTCCAATTTCGCGTTCCAGCTTCTGCAATGTGTTGCGTATGTCCCTTAGGACCCCTGTCTTTAGCGCTATACTGTCCCCCGTACCACAGCTTAAAATCCCTCCCAGAGCATTCCAGATGACTCCACCGTTCCCTCATTTAGTGTAAAGTTGTCTTCTATTTTCACCCGTACGCCTTCTCTGAAGACTTGGTCCCTTAGTGCCCCTGAAGGAAACCTCCAGCTAAACGGAGTGATGTATGGGTCCGGCACTTTAAGTGAAAGCTGTGCAGGTAAGGGATCCGAGAGTGTGCGTGTGTGGTGCTCGTCTGCGATGACCCAGGCTTGCATGTCTTTAGATATTAACCAAAAATCTAACCTCGACCAGGCATTGCGGTGGTGTGTCGCGCAGGTACCTTCTCGAAGTGTGGGGTGCAATGCTCTCCACGAGTCTACTAAGTGTAGTTCCGATATTATTTCCTGTAACGTTGCAGCCGCCCTCGGGTGGTGTTCCCGCGTCGCACCCTGCCTGTCAGCTACATACGAGAGGACCACATTAAAGTCCCCGCCCCAAATCACGGTGGTATTAGGCAATGATTGGACCATGTGTCTGATATGATGGAAAAAATCAGGTGCGTCCGAGTTTGGGCCGTATGTGTGGATTATCACCGTGGGCGTGTTGTATAGTGTACCGTGCAGTATTATGTAAAGTCCCTCTCTGTCTATCCTTGAGTGATATGTGCGCCATTGCAGCCCCCTGCGTATTAATATAGCCACTCCTCGAGAGTAGTTGGAGTACCCCCCATCCACCACCTCCCCCCATCGATTGTTCCGGAGCATGTTCGCCGCACCACCCGCTAAATGTGTTTCTTGTAGTAAACATATGTCCACTCCATGCCTAGAAAGATAAGAATGAACCAGTCGTGCCTTTCGGCGGTCGTTGAGACCTCTAACGTTCCATGTGAGGCATTTTAGCTGCAACATTGTGTGAGTACGATCTGGATATGTTCACAGCCCGTAGGAGAGGCAGGGCCCCCCCCCAGGCGAACAGGCAACATGGCCACAGGCCATTGTCAGTCCGTGCTAACAGTAGTCTCATGTCCAATGATGGAGGCACACACACTCTGCAACCTCCTGCGACCACTGGGTGTGCACACATAAGCGAGCAGGTGTTTAAAAAACAAAAACTTTTCATACCCCCATACCCTCCCACACCAATCCCCCAAACAGGTTGTGATATCTCCCCCCCCCCCCCCCAACTCCCCACAACTTTGAACAGTAGCTTCATATTAGGAACCTGAAGGGAATCATCCCATGGGGCACGTGGGTCCGCCGGCATAACACCCCTGCACTCATGGCAGGGTGGCTGAGCATGTAAACTTACTGTCCCAGTACCGGAGTCTGAATATGCCTCCGTTTGTGGCGATCCGTGCTCCAGAATATTCATTGATGTACAAAAAAGAAATAAACATTTGTAGTGTACAGGCCCCCCTTGAGTATACATACTAGGGACTCCACTGTCCACTTCTACCCAATAATGCAATAACTCAACGGATTAAGACTTATCTGAATAGCCGGCATTACAGGTTGGATCCATCAGTCATTGTCACTCAGATTGTTTGCAGCATTGGGATCTTCCGATGGCGTTCTTTGTCTCTGTTCCTTTGACATCTGTTTTGCATACGCCAATGCTGCCTTCGCATCTGTGAAGAAGGTGGACTTTCCAGGGTCCTGAATCCACAACTTGGCTGGATAGATCAGTGAATACTTTGTGCCTATCTGCTGGAATAGCTTTTTGGCAGGCATGAACTCCCTGTGGGCCGCTTGTACCTGCAGCGTGAAGTCTGGGTACATGGCGATGTTGTTGCCATTGTATTGAATGTCCCCTTTTTCTCGCGCCATTCTGAGGATCGTGTCCCTGTCTCTGTAGTTGAGGACTCTCGCCAGTATGGGTCTTGGCGGCACACCCGGCCGCAGCCTGGGACCCAGTGTTCTGTGGGCCCGTTCTATGAGGAACATGGGGGACAAGGCAGTGCCAAAAAGGTCTCGCAGCATGGTCTCTATATATTTTTCCATGTTTTGTATGTCTGTGGTTTCCGAAATACCTGTGATTCGTACGTGGTTCCTCCTCGACCTACCTTCCAAATCCTCGTTCTTTAATCTGATGGCATGTAGCACCCCATCCATTTCCCGTAGTTTCTTGTCCATTTCAGTGTGACCTTCTTCCACTTCTGTGACTCTTATTTCCATAATGCTCATACGACCTTCCTGTTTTTCCACCCTGTACGTTATCTTATCCATACTTTCTGCCAGGGAATCCATCTTTGAGTCAAGGCTCCGGAGACTTGATTTCAAATCTTTAAACAAGGAGTGGATATCTTCCTCCGGCGGGAACGCTGAAGCCCCTTCATCCGCCGTCTGGCTCTGCTGGCTCAACTCGCCTTCTGTCGCCTAGTTAGATTTTTTTTCGAACGTGATCCTGGGCTGTCGCATGTCAGGCTTCCCCATCTTGGCTAACTTACTAGACCCCGTGGCAATATCAGCTTTAAGTTAATTTTACCGCTAGTGTGGGACTCCCCTTCTAGACGCAATCCGCGGTATGATGAGCAGCCGTCGCCGTCACTGGGAGTCAGCCCCGACCATCAGATTCCGGGAATAGACTCCAGTCTGTCTGCAGTGCTGCACGGCTGGCGCGGCTTCGACCTCGCCTTGTCCCTAAGGTCTCCAGTTGTGTTCAGTACACTGTTTCAACGAGAGCGTGGCCCGTCGCGCCCCACCGCCAGCACACCACCAGGAGGACGTCTTCTATCTGTTCGCGTGGTTTCCTATGTTTCCATAATGCGTACCAATTTCGTCAGACCGCGCCAGAGCGCATTGGATGTTCTGTCCTCCACTTTATGGTGGCTCCAGTAATGATCAACTGAACTGACGTGTGTCGCCTCTGTGTCGGCGCCGCTCTGTGGCGCAGCTCCGCGTCAGGAGTAGGGTCATCTCCGCTCTGCCTCCCACACCATCCTGACTGTCTCCTCCTCCATATTAGCTCCCCTACTAAGTGGCCTCTGTGGCTTCAGCAACCCGCCGTCTCCACACAACCGACCCGGGGCCGCAGCACTTGTCAGCGTTTCCTCTGGCGTGCCCCACACCAATCCTGTGTTGCACCAGTACTCGCCGCCCCGCTCCAAGATAGCCTGTGGAAGCGGTCTCTGAATAGTTTGAATTACCCGCTACAGGGCCATCTCTTCCCAATTCTGAAGTAGGGGGACCCAGCCACCTCCTTTATGCACGACCTTCCCACTGATTAGATTTGCCTCCTCTGCCCAGGATCAATAATTCACTTTGGGCGGAGCCCTTTTGAACATGGCGCCACTCACCTAGTTACTTTTCATGTCAGCAGTCCCCAGCACCTGCATGAACGAAGCACTGCTGTGCACTCACTGTAGCAGCAGGCAGCGGCAGCATTGAAGATTCCCCCCAGGCAGGGCGATCCATTCTTACATCGGCGCCGCCTTCACGCTCTGTTTATCTCAGGCCATTCAGCAAGCTCCCGCCGATACAGTAGACTGCACGCCTCCTACCGCTACTCGGGGCTCTCGTCAGCCGCTCTCGTCTGCAGCGATCTCTCCTCGGTGCAGACGCCGGGTCCTCCGACGCCAGTCCGCGGCCCGCTCTAGACGATTGCAGCGCCCTCAATTGTGCACCCCCTCCGTTGATCGGGGCCTCCCCGGGCAGGTTGCACTCGAGGTCACGGCTGCGAGCCCGAAGGCGCCGTAAGGCCGCGCCGCCGTCCTCTCCGCCTCCCGCTCAACCTGGCGGATTTTCGCTCCTCGGCACCTTCGATTCATTCACGGGTAAGTCTTCCTGTGACAGGCTCTCTCCTGGGTCAGTATTTGCGGATGTTGTTACGGATTAATAGATCTCAGCCAGCTGAGCCGCTCTAGCGCGCGGCCATTTTGCAGCTCGGCGAAGCCACGCCCCCAAAATCCCTATGATATTGGGGGGGGAAGGATGCAAATTTGGTGTGGAAAAAAGTTATGGAAGCTTAATCCTGAGTACAATCTGGATTACTAGACCTAAAATGAGTATGTTCTGTTGGTGCCATCACACACTGCGATCTGCTGTCCTTCTAATACGTTTTCTCTATATAGATGCCTATAAATGTGATAAAAATCCAAATGCTGGTCATCCAGCAGTAGTGAATGTTGCTGCACGTGGCAACAAATGAATCAACGTCCAACAGAACACATTCGTTAATCCACCTCGCATACAATCAATGCAACACAGGCATGCCACATAATAGCAAATTATCATCATGCTAACTTTACCATTTCCCATCATGACAGACCACAAAAACATTAAACAAAACACAGCCATCCTAACTACGTCTGACATAGCCAAGACATGCCACGTACTTGACTACTATGGTACCAAAAAACTATATACACTTCTGCTACTCTTGAGCAAGAAACATGCCTGTTGACTATTAATACACAGAGGCGTTTCTGCCTTTACTTGTAAACATCAAAATCCTAAATGCACAGCTCAATGAATAAGACTTACCCACCTGATGGACAATATGACCAGAACACAATACCTGTAACGTCACAAGTTGAGTTAGACATGTCTCTGATAGTAACTCCAAAACTATTAAGAAAGTCCCTGGGCTACAGAAAACATTACACAACTATACCAGTAGTGGAATTTGCACTAAAATATATCTGATAACATACATATTACATGACACTACTGCAGTTGAGGCACACTGTAGGAAGCTGGCTTTTTATGTAGTGCACCAAAACAAGGTACACTCTGTAGCAAAATCAGACAACCCTTTTTGGCTTCCAGGGCTTAAATTAATAATCCCAAATGCTCTCTTTGTGGTAGTGTGGGCGAGCAGTTTAGACTTATCAGAGGGAAGAGTTAAGCATTTGTTGTACACACAGAATCAATAAATGAGAAAATCAAGAAGAAACTCAAGACCAATTTAGAAAAATAACAGATCTTTATATAAATTTAGACATCAAGATCATCTGAATTAGGTAAGTACCTTTGACATTTATGCTTTTTACAGGAAAAACAGTAGAAAAATCACAGCTGTCAGATTTGAGGCATGAGCCTCGAAGGTGGTACTGTTATGCTTAGAGCTCCTCTTGGGGCGGTAGAGGCTTTGTGTTGGGAGCCGCAAAAGCCTGGAGTAATCTACCTCTGCATATAAAATCAATGCCAAACTTGTTGGCATTTAGGAAAACTATATAAACCTGGCTATTTAGGGCCTGCTAAAACTGTTCTCAGATCTCTGTTTTCTTTTCATCTAGCACGCAGACGCCTGAGGGTATTCGAATGCTTAGCAAGTCCTTTTAACAACATACCTATAAGAGGAACATTCACTGTGTAGGTACACTTACAGATGACTAATAGGACTGTTCTTCTAGACTTAAGGTAAATGGGGGCCAAGGTCCAAGAAACACCAGCAGTTCAAGTTTACTTGCCCTGGGGGTTTCAGGGTGCATAGGTGCTGTGCGCTGTAGTAGTCTTCGAATGCTACACGCTAAAGTCAATGGAGAACAGCACCTGTAAGAAAAAGGCTGCAAGTGGGGACTGGGGGGGGGGGACCACTCAGGCAGAACCCAAGGTGGGGAGGCTTGGCTCTTGAGGGTCTCAGGACCACAGAGACACTGTTGGTTTACTTGAGCCCGGGCTGAGGATCTCAGGTGCAGAGGTGTTTTGTCCGGCAGATCGGTGAGTTGCAAGCTCTCACACTTTTTGCTGTAAAAGCAGAAGACGGAAATGAAACACAGCAGGGTCACTCTCGGAATGGAGCTGGCCTCTCTTGAAGTCCCTCGACATGCAGGTGAGTTTTGGAAGCAATAATGTTCCAACTAAACACAAACACGCCTTGGTGCCTGCAAATGGCTCTAGTACCTGGGTATTGATTGGTGCTGGGCGGCTCCTTGGGGTCCTGACGTCTCCAAACTTGACAGGGAGGCGGTTCTGAACTCTTGGAGCAAAGACAACCTCTGTCTGGGGGGCTGCTACCTCGCTGGGCCAGGAGTCAACCGAAAGCTTTACTGGTCAGATGTGGTCGGTGCTTGCTGAGGCAGAGAAGTGGCTCCTCCACTCCAAGGGAGATGCTGCTGGGTTGATGAAGTGCTGGGCAGACGTCCAAGGGTTTGGGGAGGCTGTTCCGCTTCTGGACGAGTTGATATTTGTGAATGTCGGGACAGCAACAGCCAGGCAGAGGTTTGCACCAAGTTCAGTGCTGGTCCATAGTTCTCACATCTCCGGCTCTTCTTTGTTATTCTTTCAAGCAGTCAAATCTGAGTTCCTGGTGTCAGGGGGCTAGCTAAATACTCAATTTAGGGGCATTAAGGGGAGTGAAGGGCAGTAGCCAATCAGCTACTTAACCTTGGAGTCACTACATCCCCTATATGACCCCTTCCTGTGGGAGTGGGCACAACTCTGTCCCAGAGTCCCTAATTCCACTAAAAACAAGATAGAGGAACCTTTATTTTGTGGAGCACATCAGGTAGCCCACCTTAGGGGTGTGACTAGCTTGGAGGTGCAACACATCTACTGCATAAATAATTACCCGCCTTTCCTGATGCCAAATGGGCCTCAGGGCAGGAGGTAGCATCTCCCAGGTCTGGAGAAAGCCTGGGGTCATATATCAAAGGCAGCAGCGGCTTTGGAGCTCCTCGTCTTGATATGCTGAATCACAAGCCATCCCGCTGAAGGAGGTGTGAACACATACTTCCACAGCAGGTAGTTTCTAATCTCAGAGAAGGCAGACTCTCACCTGCAGGGGGTCAGAAACTGGTCTGTGGTGGCAGGCTGGATGATACCAGTCAGCCAGCACACTAGATACTGGTAGGTTTTTCAGGGGGTTTCTCTAAGGTGCCCTCGGGGTGCATGTGATGATAAATCTGGTACTGGTATCAGTATAGGTTTATTAAGAAAAGGTGTTTGATACTAAACACAATTGGTTTCAGTAAAGCCATCATGTAGCTAGGGAACTCGTAAAGACCAGTGCCCAGTAGATATACTTAAGATGGCCTCCCTGATAACTTGTAACGTATAGTAATTTAACTAGACAGCACAGGGGCATAGATGCTAATACAGATATGTCCTCACATGTAATATAATGCAACATGCCTTGGGGCTCAAAGGCCTGCTGTAGGGATGGCAAATATATATTATATGCAGTAACTTTGGCATGACACAGAGTGAGTGTGCCATGTCGTGTTTCCACACATGGTTGGCTCCATGTCAGGTAATCTGCATACAATTTGTATGGGGGTACCTTAGGGTAGCTGTTGGAAAACGAGGCAGCATCTGTGAGGCCTGCACGAATAACCTGACTACATTTGTCCTTCACTGGGAACCTAACACCCAATTGTAGCGCCTGACTCTCAGAGGGTAGCGTTGAAGAGCAGTCCGAGGCTTACTCAAGGAGGTGGTGTGGGCTAGTAATCGCCATTTGCAGGTGCGCAGGTATAACACTCAATAATTGATTGTCCAGTCTGTGCTTTATAAAAGTAAGAGTACATTTATTAAACACACCCACTACTCAATACTATACACCAATTTACAAATATACATAAGCTGTTGGAATTACTTTGTGACATTGCATAACATCTCCACCCCTCCCACAGGGGGGGTGGGGTCTAGTGCCACCACTCCCATGTATGCACATCATCTTGCCCCCAATGCAGTTAGTTGAACTGCGCTTCTCCACCAGCTCCCCCAGCACCTTTTTCACAGTTGAGGGTGACCCCCCTCCTCTGGGTGGCCACCAGGCACCAAAAATGCTGATTTCCCCATGCCTTGAATGGCTTTATGGGGCGCTTCAGGCTCCTTTCGTTGCATAATAGATGTGCGGTTCTCCCGCTGTGTCGGGGAGAGCCACGCTGGCAATGTTGGCAGCTTCGCCGCGTTCCTGGGCCTCGGTGGGGGCCCGGTCCCACCCGGATCCCCTGGTGTTACGGCTTGGGGAAATTTTCAGGGGCCTGGTCCCACCTGGGCCCCAAGCGCCACTCCTTTTCTTGGGGAGCCCCGGTCCCACCCGGGGACCCTGCCTGGCCTTGGTTGTTGGAGGGCAGCCCGAGGAGCCCACTCCCGGCTGCCCCTGCCGGCTCCCCGCTCGGCCAGCACCCTTGTGTGCTGCCGCGGGAGCCGGCCCTGCAATTCGTCTGCCCCCTCCGGCGGGCCGACACGGAGGCCAGCGCGGCTCTCGCTGGCATCGGGGGTTTGCAGTGGCACTTCCCCCTCCGCATCTCACCGCTTCGGGGGCTCGGAGATGGGGTCCCGGGCCCCCTCCTCCTCTTCACGGGGGTCGCGACGGCACCCCCACCGACTTTTCTTCTTCGGGGCCTGGGTATGGGGTCCCAGGCCCCTGGGCAAATCTTCACGGGGAGCGTATTTCTTCGGGGCCCGGGGATGGGGTCCCGGGGCACATTTTCAAGAGAGCGTCTCTTTCTGTGCAAGCACTTTTTAAAAGTTGAAAAGGGGGCTGGCAGGAAGTCTCTGTTTGTCCTATCACACAGCGACATCACTTCACTGCCCCATCTCCCTCCTTCCTGCCCAGCCTCTGGGTTGGTTCAAGATGGCGTCGTCCAGGGTCTCCTGCCACATGGTCCCCTTCTCCCCAGTGCTGCCTTCCCTCCTTGGTGCAGCCTGGTGCCTGGCACCCAGTGATAGCTGCTGATGGATGAGCCTGTAGCCCCACCCATCTACTCTTCGTGGAGAGGAATCCTTAGCTTGTGGAAGAAAGGGTATCAATTCATCCAGCTGAGGTCAACCCTCAGCAAGGCCCTGGTTAGGACTGACTCAGAGAAATGTGACATTTCTGGATGACCCCAAAGCAGTACAAATATGACTTTGGACTCTGCAGAATATTCCTTTTCACCTCGGTTACAGTGGACTTTAGTGCCTGGAATCTTTAGGCCCTGTGAAAGTTACACTAGCCCAAGGGCTCCATATCCCCATAGGATAGGGGAATAATGAAGTGAAAAATAGTAAAACACACTGACTTTCCCTGGCATGTTCCTTTCCAGTGTATAAAGCCTATTCCATGTCACCACCCAATTCTGCATAAGTCCTGCCACAGCATTCCCTCTGTAGCTGCTTCTGGACTGCGCACGCTAGGAATCTCCACTGCACAGCCCCTGCACATGTGCACACGCATGTACACGTGTCTGCATGTAACCAGCCCGGTGTCCCTTACTCCAGCTGCTGCGCTGTGGCCTGGTCAAGCCAGGGGGACACCAGTAAAATCCCCATGCAGTCTCTTTCATTAGGAGTTCACTGTGGGTGAGTCCCAACTTATGAGGCTCCCCCACAGTAAAAGCATAACAATTAGGTGCTCAAAAAGCGAAAAATCCGGGCGGCCCATAGTGTCAGAACCACCTTCTAACAGTGTCATAATACATGCTGCAGCCCTTAGGGATCCTCTTTAGTACTCATGGTCCTGGGGCATAGATAGCGGCAACCCAGTTCACATAAGCCAAAAAACATCAGAACCAGTAGCAAAAAGTGGGGGATGACCATGGCAAAAAGGGGCACTTTCCTACACACACTAGTTATAAACACCAAGATACATCTATTTATTGACATGTTTCATATGTGTTGTGGATTGACCACCTTAGAAGTATCTAGAGGCATCTGAATAGAAGCAGAAACGTTGTTATTTCCAATCAGCTGGCATGTGAAGCTGTACAGAATAACACACCGCCTTGGCCATGACATCTCTTTCCTTGCACCAGAGGACATGAAAAAATTGATCAAATTTATAATACATGCAAAATGTTGCCAAAAATTAACATTAGTTGAAGTGAGATAAAAAGGCAAACTATCCATCCGAAAATACATTACCAATGGTATGTAGTTTGTTCTCAAAAATTGTTTTCCTGCAGATGTTATTAGAAAGGTACAATTAACAATATCTTATCAAAGGGTAGGGTGAAAGAATGAATATTGGTTAACTAGTCACAGTAGCATGGGCTGAAAATTGCACACAACAAAACAGTCCCATTATGAATCTATACAGTAATAATTTGTGACTGTATAGACTGAAGCCTGTGTACCTGCTTGGAAAATTTCCTGTATTGTCATTCATGAAATGAATTGAAGCTTCATTTTCAAGAGAAACTCATTAAGAAGCTACTTAATGCCTTACGAATCACTGCCCATGCTTTAGACAAAGATGCAGCACATAGACTGCAATGCTGTATTATCTTCCACATTACATTTAAAATATTTAATATATACCCATCTCGTCCATGTGTATAAAGATAAAACAATGGTTAATTCAAATGAATTCAAATGTATTACTTGGCTCTAAATACATTCAGAGTATGCCGTTACTTTAAAAATTAAATGCCAGCTCATATTGAATTTCTCCAGTCGTAGTTCTGCCTAGCTATGTAACAAGTAGAAATCTAGGGAACACCTGGCTGGAAAATGCTTGTAAGACATAGCAAGCTGACGTGTACAAGTTATTACATTTACTGGAAACATGACCCATTACGCACAGTACTTATTACTACTATTCCAGTAATTTAATAATTTCTCTTAACCTAACCCTTTTATAAGATGATTTTCATATCATAGACTACGGTAACTCGAATGGCTGGCTTTCATGTCTTTCTTTCCTGCAATCAACAGACATTCTTTGTGTGCCTAAAGTTACTGAAAATATCCTTTTCATTTTTTTCACGGATGTCTCTTCTGAGAAGGTGTTTTCCTCACTTTTAAAGATCTGCTCCTTCTTAACCTTTTAAAAACGTCTTCCTCTATTGGGATGCACTCCCTGGTAGAGTGATTTGATCTACATATACTGATGCAGAAAACACTACTGTCAGTTCCCATTAACTTAGTTTTTTGCCTCCTACTTTTTAGGTCGAGCTAGACAGCGCAGCTGTCTCTTCGAGACCTGCTGTAATCAGTATGTGTACATTAAGTCCATCCCCTTTCTTGGCATTGCTTTTTATTTGTCTATGTCTGCGTCCTTTAAAAATCCTTGCTTGCTAGTGGTCAGTCCTGCCTCTTTCTTCCTCCTTTCTTTCTTCTGTTCCTCCCACAGAGCAGGGACTTAGTATTGTCTCATTCCACTATGTTCCTTTATCTGTTCTTTGGGGGACTATATTTCTTTTTTTTGTTTCCTGCTGTTACTGTTTGCTGTGTTTAGCTTCAGTGCCCTAGCTGCTTACATTAAAATATAGCATTCTTCCTCCTACCTCCTCTTAATGCCACAGTTGTGTTCCTGCTGCCTTTTTTACTGCTGCCGCCCCCACAATGACTCCTATCTGTTGTTTGCATTTTTTGTATTATGCTTTTTGGATTTTTCGATCTCAACCGTAATTTGGGCTTTTTCTAGTAGGATGTTTGCTTGGTTTGGGCTTCCTTTAAAGGGGGATTGGTTTGTTTTTTAATTATAGTCTTCAAAGGATTTACATCCCGCCTCCTCTCTTTCCTGGCTTTTAATTGGTTCATGTGCGGGCCACTTACTTTTCCTCTAGTTCTATTGGCTGTAACATATTTTCTTGGATTGGCCAATGCTTGCTTGTTTTGTCAGCTTCCTGGATGTTCCTCTACCACTCACCCTCCTCCCATTTGGTTGTTTCCTGATATCTGACCCCTGTGTCTGTTGTTGGATTTGGGCCGTTTCAAGCCTCTGGTTGTCCCCTCTACAGCCATTTCAAGCCTGTTTGTGCCTTCCTCTATGGCCTTTTTAAGCCTATGGTTGTCCCCTGCTCCCCCGGACCTTTTAAACAAGTTTGACGTCCCTGCAGCTTCTCCCATATTCTTATCCTCGTCACTGGAGAGGAACGGCTAGTGGCTACACCACATGCGGTAAGTCTCCGCCTTCATTTACTCTTCGTGCCCATAAGCAAACACATGTCCTGGCCATGGGACTTTTGGAAAGGTTAAGGCTGCTGGCCCATCCCAGGGAGCCCTGCCCGAAATCCTCTTCCTCACAAAGATTACTGTTGGTCAGTGGGTAGACCTTTGCATGACTGGGTTCCGGATCACGCAGCACTGCAGCCTGATGGCATACAAGAGCCACCTGACCCGTATCATTGCCATCAGCTCATCATCTGCTACCCGAGTACACGTGCCTGGTGCTAGACTCTCTCCCGCCCAGTCCCATCTCCCATCAGTCCGGAGTGCTGCGTCTGATCTCCAAGCCTCCCTGTGCTACGTTTCTGTCACTCCTGCCCGAGGCTTCCCAGAGGGTGTGTGTACGACAAGCTCCCCACACACATCAGGTTCATGGCCGGGCAGTGCTCCTCTTTGCTGCTGCAGTGACAAGGGACAGAACACGCGATCACAAGGCTACCCAAGGGGGCTGTAAATTGACCCAGTGGGTGACTCCTACAGGCCTGTCCGCCTGACACGTGTGCGGTAAATGTGCTACATTATGCTTAGCTAGAGTGAAATATGGCTGGAAAAAAAAGACAGGGGAATCTCTTTGGGCAGGGAGTACTTTTAATGTATATTGGAAATTAAGATAAGCTAAGAACGAGAACATCCAGAACGAGTTTTCTTGGGCACTGTCAGTGGAGGTAGCCACGATGTCTTGCGCAATGAACAAGGGCTGCCAGAGTTGTTCTGTCTGCGGCCAGTAAGGCGAGGCCTCGAACAGTGGCTAAAGACAATGTGGCCCATGTAAGCCGTAACAGCAGTGTCATCCATTCTTTGCCTATATTGTGTCAATTCATTATGTGTCACTACGTGACCTTCACTCTGATACCCTTCCCTAACCAGCTATCTCTTATTCCTATATGTGCCTCTGCGTGACCGAGGCTGTGCTGATTTAAACCCCATTGTTATACTTAAACCTCCTTGCACTACATCTCAAATATACTCACCTCCTATCACTGTAATCTACACATTTCAAGTCCCCTTGTTCCTTTAGCTCGCTCTTGACCATCAGTACTTCCTTGAAGACACATCAAAAGAAGCACTCCCTGCTCTACCTTTTTCCCCCAGTCCTCCTTTAATGTAAATATGGCATTTATATGACCATTCTTTCATTTATTGTCTGTTTGTTGTGCCTCAATGGTTCAATCTACTTTCCACAAGGCAGTCCTAAGTGCTATCAGTCAGATTGTTTTTGATCCAATGTATTGTGTACTGTTGCTACTGTACGGCATTTATTTACAGACTACATCTTGCAGCTCAGGTAATTCATCAGGCTTATAAATGGGTGCAGCCAGTCGCACATTAGAATACATGAGCTAACCCTCAATGTGCAATGTGGCTTGTGCACATTGACAGCCAGGAATATGTACAGAGTACAAACATAGACCCAGAGTTATTTGCAACTTGGGGATGGAGTAATTCAAAAGTTGAGGTTTGCATGAAGTCTGATCTGAATAGAACACATCATCCTTCACAAGTGCAAACCCTCCCTGACACACTTGACAGTATCTCAGAGCTCCCAACTCGATAGTGGCAAGTTTCATTGGTTGCGCCTAGATTAATGGCTAAGGTTTCTGCAGCTGACCCACATCAGTTGAGGCAATGAAGAGTTACATCTGGGTGCCTGATCCTTCCCTGGATAATTGGAACGGCACTCAGTGCCACATGGTGCTTGACACCTGGCGAACCCACAAACACATTTGTAAGGATCAGCAAGCAGCCTTGCAAAGTTTAACATTTACTCAGTACATGGTACTAAAGAGCATTTCTCCTTTTCATGTCTGATCTGCACAGAATTCAAAATGCTTCATGGGTGCAAACCCTCCCTCGTGCACTTAACAGTATCTATAAAACTTTCATCAGAGCTCCCAGCACAGTGTTTATTGCGCCTCGAGCACTCTGCTCGCAGATTATTTTTACGGTTCTCTCATCATGTGTAAAATGTACACTGTCCCTCTAGCTCGTGATGTACAGTTTTTTTCTGTGAGTGACCCACATTCCTTGCCACTTGTGAAATGCACTGTATCTAAAGCGCCTTGAGCACGTCGTGCTCGCGGATTATCTGTACCTTTCTCCTTCCGTTTGTAAAGTGTATACCGTCCCTCAGTTCGTAATGTACAGTATTTTATATATATGCATGATGATGCTTTCCTTGGTGTGGTGCAGCGGCCAGGGTGGCTGACTCCGGAACACAGGGGCTCACGGTCCGATCCCTGGCGCCGGTGGCAGGTTAGCCCAACACCTTGCGACTCTGGGCAATAGCATGCTTAATCTTCCCCACGGGCCCCCAGCGCTGGGACATCTCTACTGAGGTAGCTGTGCGCTTTACAAATGCTTGTATTTCATTTTATATTTCATCTGTTTGCAACGAGCACTGTATTTATAGCGTCTTGTACACTGTGTGCTCTCAGATTGCCTTAACTGATCTGTCTCCGGGAGGAACGTGTGTGTATGCTCCATCCCCAGCCCCTATTGTACGGTAAGCATGCTTACGCACAAGTTACTTACCTTCGGTAACAATATATCTGTAAGAAACATTAGTTAGTGATAGATTCCTTACCTTAGAATTTCCCCTGGATCCGGAAAGTTTTCGGCAGCAGTCCCCTGCGCGTCGGAAGGGGGCGTCGTGCAGCTCCACGTCCGTCGTTGGCGTCGTGGTCGCCGAAACGACGTCGCGGCAGCTATTTAGACGCCGCCCTTGCACGCTGACGTTGGTTCTGTACATGACTTTCCGCGCCAGGAACGCAGAGCCATGCAAGATACTGATCACTGGTGTATTGAAACTAGGGCCCTGAAAGGGATGACCTTAACCCTAGAAATCAGTTCAAAGAGCGGGGAGGATGGGTGGGGCGGTAAGGAATCTATCACTAACTAATGTTTCTTACAGATGTATCGTTTCCGAGAGTACGTAACTTGTGCATCTGAAAGAAACATGTTAGTGATAGATTCCTTACCTTAGAATAGATACACCAGCAATAGCAACCCCAGAGGTGGGTCTGCGAACCAAGATCACACCAAGAAGTTCCGGAGAACAGAGCGGCCAAAGAAGCCGTTGCTCCGGACTTGGCTGTCCAGGCAATAGTGCTTAGTAAAAGTGTGCAGTGAGGCCCACGTAGCTGCCTGACAGATGTCTTGCAGGGGGACACCACATCCCAATGCAGTAGTAGCTGCTATCGCCCTGGTAGAATGGGCGTGCAATCCCACCATAGGTTCCTTTTAAACCAGAGAATAACAGGCCTTGATACACAAGACGACCCATCTGGAGATAGTCAGTTTGTGTACGGCCCGACCTTTCTTGGCACCCGAAACTGTTGTGTGCGATTCAGGTAAAATGAGAGCGCACGTTTTGGGTCCAGACGGTGGAGACTCTCTTCCTCTCTGGAAGGATGCGTGGGTAGAAAGAAGGGTGGCAAAGTGATGGTCTGCCCGATGTGAAAGGCAGGGACAACCTTTGGCAGAAAGGATGGACGTGTCCTGAGCACAACCTTGTTCGGATGGACAGATAGAAAAGGAGGCTTGCAAGAAAGAGCCTGGAGCTCACTCACTCTCCTATCAGAGGTAATGGCAACAAGGAAAGCAGTCTTCAGAGTTAACAGACTTAGAGGACAGCTGTGAAGAGGCTCAAAGGGAGTGTACATTAAATATGTGAGAACCAGGTTCAAGTCCCACTGTGGCATTACAAAGGGAACAGGAGGGAAAAGATGAGTAATGGCTCTGAGGAATCTGTTAACAGGGGACTTGAAAAGAGAAGGCTGATCAGGAAGCCTGAGAAAAGCAAACATAGCAGAAAGGTAGCCCTTGATAGTGCTCAGAGCAGAGCCCTGCTGGGCCAAAGAAAGAAGGAACAGTAGGACTTCAGAAAGAGGGGCAGAAAAGGGATCCACAACCTGTTCACCATGCCACAAACTTGTTACACCTGCAGGAGTATACCAACTTAGTGGAGGGATGCCTGGCTGCTAGAATGACATCACAGACTTCAGGAGGTAAGTCGAAAGGAATCAATTGCCGACGCTCAATCTCCACGCAAAGAGGTGGAGACTGGACAGGTTTGGGTGGAGGACTGTCCCCTGCTGCTGCAACAGAAGATCCCCCCCCCCGAAGAAGCAATCGGATCGGGGGATCGATGGTCATACTGAGTAGCATGGGATACCAAACTCTTCGAGCCCAGTCTGGAGCCACAAGAATGACTTGGGCCCAATCGCACCTGATCTTTTTCAGTACTCTGGGCAGAAGTGGTATAGGCGGAAAGGCGTACAACAGATCGCAGCTCCACTCATGACGAAAAGCGTCGCCAAGCGTGTGCTGCCTTGGAAATTCCAACACGCAGAACAGCTGACATTGCGTGTTCTCTTCGGTGGCGAACAGATTTAACCAAGGCTCTCTCCACTGTTGTAAGAGACCTTGCGCCATGTCAGAGTGAAGACGCCATTCGTGTTCGTCCGCCCTGGCATTCAGTGAACCTGCCAGGTGTTGAACCACCAGGGAAATGCCCTGAGATTCCAGCCACGTCCAGAGGCGCGAAGCCTCCGGACATAGGATCCACGACCCCACCCTGCCCGGTTTGTTGCAGTACCACATGGCTGTGGAATTGTCTGTGAACACCTGCACTACTCTCCCCTTGACAGAGGGAAGGAATGCCTTCAGTGCAAGTCAGATCGCCCGGAGCTCCAGAAGGTTGATATGGAGCCTGGACTCCGCCGGAGACCAGAGGCCTCTGATCTCCGCCTCTCCCACGTGGCCGCCCCATCCCAGGAGGGACGCATACGTCACCATCGTGTGCTCCAGTTGGGGAAGGGAGAGGGATCTGCCATTGACCCAATGCCAGTTTGTGAGCCACCACTGCAGCTGTTGTGCAGTGCCCTCCGAGATCTAGATGTAATCGGACAGGTTCCCTTGATGCTGCGCCCACTGGAACTTCAGGTCTCAATGCAGAGCCCGCATATGCCATCTGGCATGATCGACCAGCAGGATGCAGGAGGCCATGAGGCCCAGCAGCCTCAGGGTCATCCTGACCAAAACCCAGGATGGAGGCTGAAAGATCGGAATCAGAACCTGAATATCCTGGACTCGCCGTTCGGGAGGATAGACCCGAAAGTGCGTCATATCCAGAACCGCTCCGATGAAGAGGAGCTTCTGAGAGGGAATCAGGTGCGACTTTGGCACAATGATGGAGAACCCCTGCCAATGCAGGAGGTCGGCCGTAGTTTGGTGGTGGGAGTCGACTGTCCGGGGCGAGCCCGCCTTCAACAGCCAGTCATCGAGATAGGGGAAGACAAGCTGCGACCAACGCCATCACTTTCGTGAACACCCACGGGGTGCTGGTAAGGCCAAAGGGGAGGACGTTAAACTGAAAGTGCTCGTGGCCCACAGTAAACCGCAGGTAACGCCGGTGGGCCGGCAGGACAGGAATATGGAAATATGCGTTCTGCAGGTCCAACGCTACCATCCAGTCTCCAGGGTCGAGGGCAGACAAGACCTGAGCCAGAGTTAACATCTTGAACTTTTCCTTCCGGAGGAAGCGATTGACATCCTAGAGGTCCATGATAGGACGCAGGCCCTTGTCCTTCTTGGGTACCAGAAAGTAGTGGGAGTAACAACCACATCCTACTTCTGGCGCAGGAACGCGCTCGATGGCCCCCTTGGCCAAGAGGGCCACGACTTCCTGTTGAAGAATTGCCAAATGGTCCGCAGACATGTGGTGGTACTGGGGTGGCATGGCTGGAGGGGTAGTCTTGAAGGGGAGGGAGTAGCCCCTTTGGACTATTTGTAAAACCCACCTGTCCGAAGCGATGGTGCACCAGTGGGGGAGGTGATGGCGAATCCTGCCGCCCACTGGTGTTTTATGGGCCTGAAAAACCGGACTAAGAAGGTTTGGAGGCAGGGGTGGCCGGGGTGGAGGTGGACTGACACGCCTGCTGGCCCCCTGACCCACCTCTGCGGGTCCTGCGGCCCCGCTGAGACTGTTGCTGCGCAGGCCTGTGGCTCTGAAGCGAACATGTTGGGGGGCCCCTTCCGTGGCCACGAAAGGAGCGAAAAGCAGAAGGCGGAGGAGGGTGCGTGGCGGAAAGGCCCAGGGACTTGGCCGTTGCCCACGAGTCTTCAAAGCACTCCAACGCACTCCATCTGCTTTGTTGCCGAAAAGGCAAATGCCATCAAAGGGCATGTCCATCAGAGTGTTCTGGACATCCCCAGAAAAACCAGCTGTCCCGAGCCAGGCGTGGCAGCGGAGCGTCACTGTCATGGAAATCGCCCTGCCCAGCGAGTCGGCAGTGTCAAGGCCACAACCTTAACTGGCGGAATAAAAAATCTTCTTACCGAAATGCTCCAGTTTCTTGGATTCCCTGTCCGGAGTTGCGGTAGGGAATGCGCTCAGGGACACAGAGGCTTGAACAACCAAGCTCTCAGGGGTGGGGTGTTGGGAAAGGAAAAGGCCGTCACCCGGGCCGGGCGGTGGCATCGGGCCACGTTCCTATCCACAGGAGCCCCTGTGTTGGGCCTGGACCAGTTGCCCAAAAGAACGTCTGAAAGTGCTTCATTAAAGGGTAGCAGTGGCTCCGCAGAGGTAGCCGCCAGCTGAAGCACTTCTGTCAGGAGGTTAGTCCTAACGGCCACTGTAGGGAGTTCGAGGTGGAAGGCCTTGGCCGCCCTACGCAACACCACTGCAAAACTTGCACCCTACTCTGTAGCCACGGTAGGAGGAGTGAGCATTCCAAAGTCAGGAGAGGTATCAAAACCACTGGCCTCTCCCAGCTCCTCTACCCAGTCCGGGTCAAACTCACATTGTGCTGTGAGAGGGTCCTCGGACCTCTCCCAATCCTCCCCTTCCTCCGAAAGCTGATGAACAGGCTGAAAATAAGGAGGCTGGACAAAGGGATAGAAATCCCACATCGGCGTCGGAATCGGCATTGAGCGACGCTGTTCCGGCGCCGTATCCACATCGGGGCTGAAACCAGGGGGTGACGTTGTCCGGCGGGACGGGCTGTGTCGGAGGTGGTGCCGGTGGGGTCGGTGGAGGTGTCAAAAGGTCAACCGGTGTCGACCGGGATCCACGCCTGGATCCAAGGGGGCCCTGTGGTGCTGGGGCCGGAGCCGACAGCGATGCCAGAGCCGGAGCCGCCAACAGTAAAGGGCGAGGACCCCCAGTTGGGCTGAGCACCGGAGGAGCCCGACGGCCCAAAGAGGCGAGCCATGGCTGACAGAACAGAAATTGCTGAAGCTGGGCCTGAGTCGCCGACGGACCCGGGAAGGGGGTAGGCCGACGGTGACTGCGTAGGCTCTGCCGGAGCCGCGGGGGAGGCACCACCCACACCCTCAGCCGTGACGGGAAGTCAAAGAGCGATGGCACTTTACCTTCATGTGATGCTTTGCCTTACCTGACACCGAGTGCAAAGACTTCGATCCCGACAAACGATGGTGGTGGCTCTGCGACCGGTCCCTCGACCTCCCACGGGACCGGGACATTGAGCTGCACTGAGCCGACTGCCGGATTTCAAGCAACTTTCGGGACCACTCCCGCAAAGTCTTCAGCGCCATGGCCACGCAGTCAGGGCATGACTTGGGGTGGTGGTCGCGCCCCAGGCAGTAGAGACACAAGAGGTGCGGGTCCGTCACCGACATCATGCGAGGACAGTCCATGCAGGACTTGAAGCCGGGCATCCCTACGGCACCAGGAGTCGATTGACTCGAAAAATAGAGACAAAAAGGCCTCAAAAAGTGACTGGGGGTACCGCTCTCTCCGGATCTGCGCTTGCTGGAGCGGAAAAAGAAAGAACTGATGTCAGCGCGCAAGGGCGGCGTCTAAGTAGCTGCTGCGATGTCATCTTGGCGACCACGACGCCAACAACGGACGCGGAGCCGCACGACGCCACCTTCCGACGTGCAGGGGTACTGCTGACAAAAACTTTCTGGATCCAGTCTGACGCCTGGGGGTAATTCTAAGGTAAGAATCTATCACTAACTTGTTTCTTTCAGATAGCGTACGCCACTCCTTAATGCACAACGTGTATGGCCAACGTAGCCACTGTGCTCTTAGCTCCTGATGTAGTGTACATGTAGGAAGGTTTAACACACACACACATCTCATGATAGACAGTCTATTCATGCACCTTGCTGGCTTCTACTGTACAGTATGTGTGGTGCCTCGCGCCCCTGCCTTCTGGCATGCTGTGTGTGCCGATACTGAGCATACTGCTGTGCGCAGTGTGCAGTCTTTGTGTATTACAACTCCTGTTATTTTGACATTGAGTTCATCCTGCTCGTTTGAGGTACTAAGAAAAAATTAACATCTTCGATCTCAAATTTTCTAAGACATATTCGGGTCATCTTGCTGGTTCGCACTAGTTGACATAACTCACGAGGTCCTGAGCAAATCCAGAATTATATTGAGCACGTTCTAGATATAGGTTTTCAGTATGTAGCACCACATTTCTGTGTGCTTCTTGGTGCTTTATGCCACAAATAACTCATGGCTGCTTGCAGATTTTCATTTCTCGGGGTAATCTAAGCGAAAAAAGCAGCATATAGGAAAAAGCCTATGAACCAAGACATTTTTATCTTTTTGTGACACTGCAAGACTTTCGATCCACAGCATGGCTGTTTGTGGCAAAGTGAACCTCTTACTTCTAGGTGACTGACCCAGTGCGGCACTGCACATCAAACTTTTAGCTGCAACATTCTGTGAACCCTCACCTCTGACTGCAGAACCACGTCTGGCACTCTGTGATTTTTTCCCTCCTAGCGGGCCAATTACAATAGCAGAATGTTAAAATGACATGTTAAAATAATAGATTTAGCTAAGCAATCTTTTGGAGTCAATCTACTTGAAACTAATAACTAACATAAATCATACTACACAATAGGTTAGAAATTAAAGCATCCATGTTTCCCCTCACTCTTTACTCATATAATCTACGATGCCAATCAATGAGACCACATTTAGAGAGATCTAGTCCTGTTGGACTCATAGCTGCTTATTCAAGGGTTTCTCATATCCATTTCTCCTATACATTTTAGCAGTATTATATCCCCTACCATAGCTTATACCCATTTTTATAAATATCACTTTTGTATAGCTTCTACTGCGCTTACAGCCTCACCCCTTATTCTCACTTGCTCAAATTTACAACAAAAAAATTATTAATAATCACATAGGCGAAACCTGTTGCATTTACCAATGCTTGCTAAAACTACCGGGGCTCAGTACCGGCAGGACCATGCACACTTAAAGCCCTGCTTCTTGTATATATGTGGCCCCACACAATATGCCAGTTACACACTTGTAACACTCCCCTATACCCTTACTCATGGAATTTATATGCTGTGAAGAAGCAACATGCTAGTTCAACAGGCACTACCCATTGGGTCGTAACTTGTATTTAGGTTGAGTCTGGGCAGTGCACGCGCTGCTCTGCAAGGCATGCTGTATTAGAGTATGGACTTGACCCTTTGCCCATATTTTTTATTGGCTTGTGTCACTGTCCTTCGTAAATGCTGGCTTCTGATTCGATAATAGGCTTGTTAGTCACTCCTTACTACCACCTTGTCTTTATTTCTAAACTCCATGATGACTGGCCCATTTTACTTCCGTAGTCTGTAAGCACTATTTTCTTTAATGAGTTTCTCCTACTGCAGGTACGATATCTTTCCCTACAACAATCAGTACACCATGCGTGCTTTCACTTTCCAAGCAGCCCGGGATAATGGCAGCCACTTATTTGAAATGAAATAGGTTTCGCATTTACAAGAGTTTCGGCTATTGGCATTATAAATGACAATGCCTTTTATTTACATGCTAATTATCAAAACAGATAAATAAGAGGCATTGCCATTTACAATGCCAATAGCTTAAACTCTTGCAAATGCGAGACCTATTGCATTGCAAATGCTTGGTTTTTGTGTTAGAGGACACAGAACCAACAGCCCCCCCAACCACTTTCTCTCCCCATTTCCAGAACATTTTTTTTGCACCAGTCTTATGAACAGGTCGCTTTGTATTTTATTATTTGAACAATCCTTCCCTGGAAGCATAGTTCAACACAAACCATTCTGTGTTACAAGTCCCATACCAAAGGCGTGTTTTCCCCCAACCAAGCCATTATTGTTTTCAATGGTATTGCCATTTCGGGGGTCAGCGCTCCCACCATCAAATACTTCCATAATATATTACGGAGCTAGCATTTAAATTATTTAAATATGATTCTAGCGTGCATATGTCAGCTGGCAAGATCTTTATTCTGTAAATTATCAAGCTGTGGAATCTGGCATAAATTAATGTGTTTTCTCACAGTTAAATTGACTGTCTTTTGGACCAACGTACAGAACCTTTCATTCAAATATAACATTATGAAAAAAACGCAGATAAATAGTTATTCTAAGAAATCTGTACAATTATTCTAAAATTTTACATGGATATAAAAAAGAGAAAACAAGCCCTTTTGATGGATTCATCTTGTCATAAAAAGAAATATGGCACCCGAAATTAAATAACTTAAATTAAAGTCAATGATTCACATTTCAACAAAATATCCTTTGTGTAGAGCTTATAATTACTATGATAGAATTTGAAAAAAACATAACTAAATAGTTGCTTTAATTGAAAATGCCTAAACCGTATGAAACAGTGTGCCATAATGTTCTTCTTTTATGATGTCCAAAGGAAGTGCTATGTCTTTACATCTAGTGTCATCACCAAAAGCAAGTCATGCTAGAAAATGAAGTACCACAGGATGAAACTTATGTAGTTGTCATTCTCGTGTGTTTGTTCGCTTGTTCAGACCTTCTGTTCCAGTATTAAATATCCATCTTCTCTACAAGTCATCCATAAATAGAGATGTGATTTAAAAAAATTCTGGAAGCAATGAAATGTTTTATCTATATGAAATCCAAAGTCTATCTTAAAGCATTAGAAGCTCCTCATATAATCATCACCAGTTGCTTTCATCATCGTCCCAGTTTAGGTCTGCTCCTCCCCAGCCTTCTGCTTCAATCTATAATAATTAGAAAGAAAATATCAGAAAAACATTCAATAAGTGATCTAGATCCAAATAGGATATAAGGACCAATCTGACAGGTTTTGGTTCGGCAACAGGTAGTACATGAAACACAAGCATGGTCTTAATACAGGTAGGAAGGCTGGACAGTGGTAAGGATATAATAAAATTGGAAACCTAGACTGAAGTCCCTATGTTGTTGGTCAGGCCATTTTTAGAACAAAGCCTCATATTTTTTTTTTTAATATATCTTATTGATTTTTGCATTTAGAACAGTAATTGGCACATCATACATTAGTGTTACATCATATACACTTTTTAGTAATTACAGTGTCACAGTTACTTATACAGTGGGTGTTACTGAGCGGTGGGGCCCGGAGTTGAGCGTGATGTAACTCGTAGCATGTATCAGAAACCACTGGACTTCTCTATTTTTTAATTGCTTGATCGGTAACATGTAGCAGCCGGTACTGCTTAGGTGGCAACGATGAGTAGTGCAGCTGATAACTGGGGGAAGAGAACATAAAACTAGGAGCGGAGTTGGAGAATCCTATACACTTTTCTGTGTGGGTCTCACCTGTTCTATCCACACCTGTTGCCCTGTCGTGTGGCCCTCGGTGAGATTGTGTGTTGGAATGTGGCTGTGCATTATTTGGTCACAGACTGAGTGCATGGGGTTAGTATGGAAATACGGGTCACGTGCGCGGCGTCACTCTACCGAGTTGGTCGCTTGCGGGGTTGGATATGGTGAGTCTACGCCCTGCTACAGCGCCGTCAGAATTGCGTCCCAGTTTGCCGATATCTTAACTTTTCTTAGGCCCATGGTTTCTTCGCGCCAGATCACTATGCTTTCTGCTCTGGCCCATGCGAGCGTGGAGTGCCTCCATGCTTGTATACGCGGGGTAGGGTGCCTTCCATTTTCTGGTGATTAATCTCTATGGAAACAATTGCACAAAAGTTTTACTCTAACTAGCTAACCAGTGGTCGGTATCAAAGCACGTTAGTGTGATGATATGCAATATCTAGTGAGGGAAAATAACTTCACCAAAAGGTGAGCAAGGAAATAATTCCTTTTGATTTAGGTACCCTCACACACCCTAGTGGTGTCATGCTTCATCATCGGGTCACCCCGACGCCTAAAAGTCGGGGTGGGCTCGACCACAGTATTGGGAGCTCTTTGAAGATCTTTGTGGACCAGGGGGGACTAGAAATAAAAAACCTCAGGCAGATCCCCAGTATCCCTTTATTATTGGGTCTGTCTGGGTTACGTAAAATAACTTAAAAATAGGGTCTTGATAGGAGTGTTATGGTCCTAGGACCCTAGTGCCAACATGTTTCAGTCCAAGACCGGCCTTAAAGGTCCAGGACTTTCTTCAGGGCAAACGTGGCCTCCCTGGGAAATAGAAGGGAATTCCCTATTCTATTTTTGATGCAAGGGCAGAGTAGCTGCTCCTTGTGTTATCGACTGATTGATTAATCCGTCATGTACGAAATTCCATCTGAAAGAAAAAACATGGACAACAAAACAAACAACATGTATTTGTAAATATTTCTCATGGTTTTCCAAAGTGATGTGTCCCATAAACGTGCTTTAGGACAAAGAACGACACCAACAGTTGCCGTGTGATTCTATGACATAGTGGTGTGTCAAGTCATGTGCCACTTGTAACTGTATCTGTACGTAATACAACAACGTGCCAGATGTATTGTGCGGTGGCGATTTTGCTCGCATCCTAACTGTTATTGCATGCCAGTTAGTGAGTACTATCAATGTATCACACTCCACTCACTCCCACTCTCACTCAACAACTAAAAGGGCATCTATGTATTGTCATAGTAATGTGAACTATGCGTGACTATTAAAATCAATGTTGTCCTCGTGCTCTGTTGTTCTTAAAAGCACAAGCACGCATGCGTTCTTACCCGTACTGTGGATGAGTTCCGTATCTCAGGAGATCGTAGGGCTATTGGGGGTAGCTCTATAGTCAAACCCTATTATCGGGGTTCCCCGAACCAAAAAAGGAGAAAAGAAGGGGAATGTAGGAAGTAGCTTTTTGAGATCGGTGTGCTCATGGATCTGCTGGTATTCAGACCAGTAGAGCAATATGCTTGTATTAAGGGTAGGAACCAGGAAGAATCCCCACTTACTTCATCAAGAGTCCTGCCCCGCCACTCAACCTACTTGGTCCCGATCTCCGGCGTTGTGCGCCGTAGTATCGTGGGTCCGGTAATATATACTTCCTTGTTAGTGAAACTGGCACCGGTGATTGGTTCTAGCTTACGCGTCAGTGTTGGAGAGACCACGTGATCCCGATGTGTACAGGATTCATGGGAAATGTAGTTCCGAACATACTTGCGCCATGCGAAGGACGAGATATTTTTAAAAAAAACGACCAGATGCAGTACTGATGCTGGATTGAAATATTACTGTTAATCCAAATCTAAAGTGGGATACTGAAAGATAAAGGACCTTGTATTATGGAGTACCATATTTGTAATCTCGTAATGGGATAGTAGTGTATTTCCGGAACTTCCGGAAGTGAGGGAGCTCAAATCTTAGGGATTCATGGGAACCGTAGTTTACAACACCCATACTCCGCGAATAATGGACAAAACTTTATTAAGCATCATAGAGGATTTCAAAATAACAAGGTCATGAGAGCCTTAACGTGGATGCTGTTTTTAAGCCTGGGTGGTAATTCTAAAAATACTTGGTCCCAACTTGGAAGGGTTAGCATAATACAGCTGGAGCTTGTATTATATAAATGTACCTCGTGTATAGACATCGCAGTGTAGATAGCAAGCGTTATTAGCTAGGCTGTTAGGAACTCTGAGAAGCTACCAATGTTTTTTTTATATTTATATATATACAATCAAAAATTGCTAAGTGGTCCTGGTGTATGTTAATTTCATATCATATCGAATCCACTATAAAGGGTTCTAAATAGTAGTCGTATGAATCTGTCCCAAGTAGTGGTAAAAGTATATATTCCTTGTGGTGAAGGTGGTTGTATCCAGATTTAGTTGATCTAAAAATGTACAAATAATGAATAGACTTTTTCTGATATTTAGAATCACCATCTAACTAGCGGTCGGGCACACTACCTATTCAATTGGTTCCATGGAATACCATCGTTCAGGCCCTTCTCATGGGTCTTTAGACGATATACCCAACGCTGCTCTCGCTCTAGCAATTTTTTATGCTGATCATCTGTATTCTTAATCTTTTCTAATACGGTCCATCTGATTTCTGTATCATTGTGGTTCTTCTCCTGGTAGTGCGCTGTGAGTCTGGTAGCTGTTATTGCTCTACGTATGGTACTTCTATGTTCACTGATACGAACTTTCACTTTACGACTGGTCATACCGATATACATCATGTCACATGGACATTTAATCATGTAAATCACTGACTCAGAGTTGCAATTCGTGTGTGATCTTTGCTCCCATGGAGATTGCAGGCCTAGTTCCAGTGTTTTTGTATGTTCAGTAAAAGGACATGCCACGCATGATCCACACGGATAATGTCCTGTGACTGGCGATGCACCCCAAAGTGTGACTTGATTGTTGGGTCTTGGTATGAAAGTGTTGGTGTGGACAAGGGCGTCTCTCAGACTCGAATTTCTCTTGAATGAAAACATGGGTTTCTCAAAAGATAAACTGTTGGATGTCAATATGGGCCACTTTCTATTTATTATCTTTTTCAAGTCATTAGATGACGAGTTATATGTGGTGACACATATTAGTTGGTCCTTTTGTTCCTTCGTATGTGTCTCTAAAAGAGCTTCACGTGGAGTGTTGCGTGCTCTTTTATTTGCTCGTTCTATGATCTTTGTGGGATACTTTTTCTGTCTGAGTTTGTTTGTCAGTGCAGATGCCTCTTTTTTGTACGTCTGAAGACTCGAACAGTTTCTGCGAATCCTCAGAAACTGACCCACTGGGAGATTCTCCCTTAGAGACCGTGGGTGGGCGCTATCAAATCTCAATAGGCTGTTCCTATCCGTGGGCTTTGTATATAGTGAGCTCTCTAGTGTGCCTTCTTTCGCTGTAAGTGTGACATCTAGGAAGGATATAGTGTCTTTATGTACATTCATAGTGAAATGAAGGTGTGGGTTCAGAGAGTTAATCCAAACCCTGAATTCGTTAAGACTCGTCATGTCTCCCTTCCAAATCATCAGAACATCATCGATGTACCTGTACCATTTGTAGATATTGTCACTAAAGGGGTTCTGTGTCCATATGTGTTGGTCTTCAAAGAAACCAACATACAGGCATGCCAGGCTAGGCGCAAATGTGCTGCCCATTGAAGTTCCGTGTATCTGTAAATATAGTTGGTCTTCAAAAACGAAGAAGTTCTCTGTGAGGGCCATATGTATAAGAGTAATCACCCATGCGATCGGTGGTGCCCATAACCATTCTTGATCCTTCAATATTTCTTCAACCACTCTAATGCTTTCTGTCTGTGGTATGTTGGTATATAGTGCTTCCACGTCCAAACATACCAAGAGATTACTCTCAGGATCGTATTCCACTTGTGTTAGAAGGTTGAAGAGATGTTTCGTATCCTGGACATACGATTTTATGTTCTTCACCAAAGGGCGTAGGAACCAGTGTGTGTACTTAGATAAAGGTTCCAAAACTGACCCGATGCCTGAAACAATTGGTCTACCTGGCGGGGGAGTCTTTCCTTTATGTATCTTTGGGATCGTGTAGAATAGTGGTGTTCTGGGATTTTCCTGGTTCAAAAAAGTACATTCTTTTTTGGTTATCCACTCTCTGGTAAGGGCATCCGTTGTGAGTGCCGTAATCGTTGTTTTTATCCGTTGTGTTGGATCTCTGTTGATCTTCTTACAGTATCTTGTATCTGCCAGGAGATTTAAACAGGCTGTTCTGTATGCATTGGTACTTTGAATGACCGTGGCGCCACCCTTGTCTGCTGGTTTTATGACTATGTCCGTTCTTAATCGGAGGGCTGCCAGCGCTGTGCGTTCTCTTTTACTCAGATTGTTGAACACATTCCTTCTAGGTTGGAGTGATTCGACTTCTTTAGATACTGCTTCTTCGAAAGCCAGTACTTCAGGGGGCATCATGTTGTTGGGTGGAAAAAATGTTGATCTTAATCTAAGATCAGTGTGGGTACCATCTTCTATAGGACTTTCTCTATCCAAAAAGAAAGTCTTTAATCGGATTTTCTTGAAGAACTCCCCCAATTCACACCGGAGATGAAATTTGTCCAGGTAGGTAGTGGGGACAAAACCCAAGCCTTTGCCCAGGTATAGGAACCTGGAGGTTACCTTAGTGTTACGTGGAATTTGTGTAACAGATATGTCGGCCAGTTGAAGGGTATATCATGCCTGGTGCAGGTATGGAGTGTACATGCTACTTCCCTCCAATATGCGCTGAGGCTGGTGCAGCTCCAGAGCATACGTATGAGATTGGCATCAAGGGTGGCCCATCTGGGACAGGCTGAGTCGGTGCGTTGAAATATCTGTTGATTTTGGCAGGCGTAAAATACGCCCTCTGAGTGATGTAGCATTGTATTTGCCTGAATCTCATTTTTCTAGGAATTTTCACTGGACTGGCCAGCACCTGTGTCCATTCTGTGTCTGAGACTTGACGGCCCAGATAGTGCTTCCACTTGTGTTGGAGGGGGTCTAGGCTGATCGCTGCATGTTGCATGAGTGAGACTGCGAACCACCGCGTGAGATTTCTGCCCTGTCCCGCGACATGTAGATATTGTATAGTAAGATGTGTTTGTGGTTCGGTAGTAAGATCGCCCCATTTCACCGTGAGTGTAGCCACTAGTGAAGGGTGCAGAAGGAATTGACCTGGGGGGAGGCCCTCTTCTTCTATCAGTGTCACGTAGGAGACAAGTGAGCCGTCACAATATAGGTCTCCAAGAGACTGTATGCCTGCTTCGTGCCAGTGCTGTAACTTGGTGGCTGCAAGTGCAGATTGACTTCTAGGGGTGCCTTCTAAAAGGGAGCGCTGGGGCGTAGGGTGTTTTGTGCCCGGTTATGTAGAGACTTCTGCAGTCGCATCTGTATGCCACGTTTAGCATTAGGGGTTCTAGGGGTCGTGTCTTTGCACCAGGATGGAAAAGCCTGAGGAGCTAGGGTTGTGTGTGTGGTGGGCACGCGGTCGCCATGCCATCTCGTTGACGGTCTGCCATCCATCTGGCTGACCACTGAAGTTGGGCTGCCAGGTAGTAGTATTTGAAGCTAGGCCTCCCTGGTCCATAGGTAAATAGAGCTTCTTCGCCACCACTCTATCCTGACCAGAACCCCATATGAAGTCTCTGGCTCCCTCCCTAGAGTGGCAAAGAAAGGCGGGGGGCACGTATATGGGCAAGTTAGCAGTTATAAAGGAATAAAGGAATCTCGGCAGGGCCACCATTTTTACGAGTGCTACTGTTGCCTGTTACAGCAAGTGGAAGTGTGCTTCAGAATTGCATCTGGGACCTGGTGGTTGTTAGCGCCCTGCCTAGTTTGCCATCGAATAGGTCTGACGGTTGACGATATATTCGTATGCCATGGTATCGGAATGTGTCTGCACTACACTGCACCCTTTCCCCATTAAGTACAAGGCCCGGCTCGCGGTTCCCTTCTCCGAAGGCGTATAGTTTAGATTTGCCAATGTTTACCTTCAGCCCTGATATGGCCGTAAAGTCCCGTAGGATCTAGGCCAGTTGTCCCGGCAAGTCATTTATATCCCTTAGACAGACCAGGAGGTCATCAGCGTACAATGATACCTGTTGTGTGGTATCGCCTAAAGGGATGCCATCATTTAATTACGTCCTTATCAACTCCGCAAGTGGCTCTATCGCCAACGCGAAGAGGAGGGGGCATAGTGGGCAACCCTGCCACTTCCCTCTTCACACTGAGACTATATCCGATATGTACGGACCCATCTTTACTCTTACAACCGGTTTTGTGTAGAGCAGGTGGGTCAACTTCAGGAAAGTAGGGCCTAGTTTCTATTTTCCGAGAGTTTCGAACATGTAGTCCCACTCCAGGGAGTCGAATGTCTTCTCAAGATGGAGTATGAGGCGGCCCACCCTTGCCCATGCGTATGTAGAATAGGCTGCAACCGAAAAGAAGCGGCACAAGTTGAGTGAGGTGCTACAGGATGACATGAAGCCAATAAGTTCTGCGTGAACCAGGGTGGTGACCACTTGTGCAAGCCTGTTTGCCAGAACTTTTGCTAGTAATTTATAGTCAGTGTTGAGTAGGGCGTGGGGCCTATAGTAGCTCATGTCCGCAGGGTCCCTGTCGGGCTTGAGTAGGGATACCAAGTGTGCCTCGCAAGGGGAAGGAGGGAGCTATCACACTTCTACAGCGGCTTCATAGAGGGCGTGTAACTGTTGTGCTAGCGATATTTGGTATGACTTGTAGTGCTCCGCAGGGAGTCCGTCAGGTCCCGGGGTCTTCCCTGTGGTCTGGGGCGATATTGCCTCCTTGATCTCCTCTAGCAAGATCAGATCGTTAGCATCTCACTATGTGTCGGTGTCGCCTCAGGTAGTTGTATACGGTCTAGAAAGGCTGTGAGGGATTGTGCATCGCAGCAGCCTTGGGATTGATACAGCTGGCTGTAGTGCTGTGTCATGGTTGTGGGGATGTCACGTTGTGTGTGTATTAGGAGCCCTGCATTAGTGCGCAGTGTGCCTACCAGTTTGCAGGCATGTTCCTGACGTATTAGCAAAGCCAGCAATTGGCTTGCCCGATCAGCGGTGGCGTGAGTACGGGCCGTGTGTGCGGTGTAATTGTGACAGCGAAGGCATTCTATCAGTTTGGTATGGTCTGCGCGCAGTGTCTCTAGGCAATGTGCACTTCTCCCCCCACCCTCCCGGTCTGTTTCGTGCCGCAGGAGCTGTACTTCTATTTTGCTAAGGGCAGCGGACAGCTGTCTACGTATGTTCCAGGTAGCTCCCAAGCTGTGTCCCCTCGTTGCTACCTTAAATGCTTCCCACTCCACTAGTGTGTCTCCCACTGTGCCTTCGTTGATCTCGAAATATTCGAGGAGCGCCGTTCCTAGTGATGAGTGGAACGCTGGGTCTTCTAGCACTGCAGTTTGAAGTTTCCACGTAGGGGCTGGGGGGCGTTCAGTCTCTCAAGTGAGTTGCATTGCTTGGGGGTTATGGTCTGAGTGCGTCCGGCCTAGATATTCTATCTATCGAACTAGGGGAAGTAGAGCAGGGGATCCCACTTTTCGGTCCAGGCGTACATGTAGCCCATGTACCGCGGAGTAATATGAGTAGACCCGGGTGGCGGGGTTGAGGGCGCGCCTTATATCTAGTAGTGCCCAGTAAGTGAGCCAGTCTGCAAGGTCCTGCGCATTGGATGCTACTGTGGTTTTGGTCTGGGGCAGGAACAACCTGTCTAAGTCTATGCTAAGCACAGAATTGAAGTCCCCTTCAAGGAGCCTTGGAGTTCAGTTCCATTTAGCTAAAACCCCGGTTAGGCTATCTAAAAAGGAGGGCTGATTTACGTTTGAGGCATAGATGGAGCCGATCATTATCAGTTGGCCATGGAGTCGCCCACTAACTAACATGTATCTGCCTTCGGGATCGATCAATACCTCTTCACTTATAAATGGGATACCGGCTCTCACCCAGATGAGGACACCCCGCGCGTGGGCCGAGTAGGTCATGCCGTACACTTGGCCTCTCCATCTCCTACGCAGGCGCTCTAGCTCTGTTTGGGATGTGTGTTTCTTGCTCTGTAAGTAAGCGTATATTGAGTATCAGCGTGACGGCGTGTGCATACCGCGCACGTTCCATATAACTAGGTTAACTTGTGCCATGTCCAGCCGTTGTGTTGGCCAGGGCGGTTTAAGGAGGGTAAGGTGCGGTTGCTCATGGTGTATGTGGGAGTGCTCCGAGATAATAAGGTTAAGAACAAGGCACGAGTGTGAACAAAACCGTGCATAACTGTCTAGGGCAAGTTGCAATAGGATGCTCGTCCAAACTGGGGTGCCCAAATATGGCAACGACTTTGTCAGTGCGACGCTCAGTAAGGGTGTATGTGAAGTGTGACTAGATGGGGTTGTTCAGTCCCTCAGTACTGTGGTCTGATTGTATGACATCCCAGCCAATCCATCGTGCAGAGAGTGTGTGCGTGTGTCCCCAATCACGGCATCAGGTAAGCGCGGTTTGCGACTGTGTCGGGCAGCGCTGTTTTTTTTCTAGCAGATATGCAAACAGATTAGTTACGATATGGCAGTTTGCCAGGTTGGCAGTTACTTGTGTGTACTGGCTTCTATAGGGTTCAGCAGTTCACAGAGAGTCATATGATGCCATCCGCCGTCTGCGGTGTGAGATCTGGTAATCTTCGGGGTCATCAAGCCTGGAGGACGTGGCGACGCTGGTATCCGAGGATCTGGCAGGGCTTGGGTTCCCGTCAGGGTGTTGTGTCATAGTTCCGAATGTTGCAGCTACTTGTATGACCTCCTGTCTCTCCATTCATCTCTGTTCAGAGTTGGGAACCATGAAAATTGTGGCAGTGTCTGCACTGGGCCTGCTGCGTCCGCCTCGTTGGCGTCTTCTACGACCAGATTTCCTTGGCGCTTCTTCCATGTGCGGTCTGGGTCCTGTGCATAGTCCCCATTCATCCAGCCAGTCCCAGGCTTCGGAGAGCGAGATAAAAAAAAAAAGCACACCACACCTTTTGACCACTCGCAGCCTGGCAGGGAATAGCAGTGAGTAACTGGGGTCGAGGTCACTTAGTGTTCATTTCGCTGCGGCATATGCGCCACTGCGCTGCTGTACTTGTGCTGTGTAGTCAGGAAATACCATGATCTGACTGTTGCCTATTTTGATGTCTGCCAGCTTGCGGGTTTCTTGAAGGATTATTTCCTGTCCCTGTAGTTGAGGACTTTGAATAGGAATGGACGTGGGCGAGCTCCCGGTGGGGGTTTCTGTGTGGGCACAAGGTGCATCCTCTAAACCACAAATTGGGGCGATAGCACGCCAGCGGGTAGCAGTTCTCTGATCCAGCGCTCAGTGTACTCCTCTAGGTTACGTCCTTCTCTCTCCGAAAGGCCCGGATGTTATTTCGGCTTGAGTGCCCTTCTGCATCCTCATCTTTGTCTTCTAGTGCATGTACGCGTCTATTAGGTCTTGCAGGGCCGTGGTGTGACTTTGTGAGATGGGGTTCTGCTCCACGAGTGATTGCTCTTGTAGGTGCAATTTTTCCCCAAATTTGTGTGGATCAGCACGTAACAGGGTGAAATCAGAGGAGACTTTGTCGATCTTGGACTGCAGCGAGGAGCGAGTATGGTCCAAAGCGGGTCCAATCTTCTCCACCACCGCCAGCACAGAGTCCAGCTTGGAGGAGAGGGGAGCGCAGTGTGTGGGGCCTTTGTTGTGTTCCCGCTTTCCGTGATTACTGGCTTCGAGTTGCCATTTCGTGTGTTGGGCTGTTGCGCGTTTGTGAGTAGGCAGCCCATTGATAGTTGTTGAGCTGTCAACATTTGTTGAAGACACGTCGTGGCAGCCATACAGTTCACTTGGGGTATGGTGTCTTGGTTGCAGCCGCACCGATCTGCAGGATTGATGCGTACCAGCGGCAGTAGGTGGTTAACAACTTGGATGGGCACGGGCACCACTTACTTATACCCAGCTGCGGGTTCCTTGCCGCAGGGTGTGCAATTCCGACAGGAGATGCAGTGAAAATATGTTTGTCGCAGTCAGACCCCGCTCATCAGTGGGTTTGCAGTCCTTGGTGATGCTCACTTTGTGTTCTTGGTATGGATGTGCCCACCCGTGGGGATGTGGGGTCGGTAGAGCTTTGTGGGGGGGGCCTGCCCCTTCCCCCTCCAGAGGACGAGTAGTTTGGGTGCCACGTGAGGGAGGGGTGCACCGTGTCCGGGCCTGTCTTGGGGAAGCTGTGGGTAGGATGCTGTGCTGCATGAAGTACAAGCACTGGTATAGCCAATATGTCTCATCTTTGGGGCCTTATAAGTGTTTACCAATGCAGCACATTTTCTGTACTACACAATGGGTCGGTAGTGTGATTCAGGAATACATGCTTACCTTAGGACATTCATGGAGACATTCCAAGGCTTTATAATGCACAGACAGAAAGACAAGTGCCTTAAATCAAGTCAACAGCACTATAATTTTCTGTGTGTGTCTCAGCACTAGAGTATCGACCAGCCTATGTAAAAAGCAGTGAAGTACATTCCAATGGTGATGTCATATCCCTCTTCCGCCAGGCCTTTACTCACCAGGCACCCTTGTCCAGAGTTTTCTATTCAAAACACTGCTTGCACCATCCGTTTACCAGTAAGCACACGGCCCGCCCTCTCCCTGCCCCTTGAGTATAGGAGCACTGGACATGGCAATAACAACAAAATGCTCCCATTTGTCAGGTAGAGGGGAAATAACAAATTTACAAGGGGGGCGTCAGCATCACTTAATTTCCACGCACCTAAAACCAAAACAATTAACCTGACCTGGTGTACTTTAAATGGCGCTTTCGTAAAGCGCTTGAATACCTTAGGGTCAGTCAAGTTTGTGCCCTATAAAAATGCCCCTCAAAAATCTGACATTGCGAATGTAACTAGCGCTCATGTAAATCGCTCCAACAGCTTTGTGTCGCTCAAGTTCACATTACATAAACAAGCATCAGAGAAAATGCGACAGGAGTTTCCCAACCCTTGCCCATAATTGTGCTGCAAGGTTGGGCTGCTAAAGGTCCGGTGACAGAAGCTTGCTAAACCAAAAAGCAGCGAAGCGTGAGGGGTTTTGGGGAAATATTTGAACTTTGAAATCAGAGAAAATTAAAGAAGCGATTTCAAAAACAGTGTCTGAAGCCTCTGACATTTCATCTCAGTATCTGAATGGGACAGGTAGGTTAACAGTCAGGTGCCGAAGCTGAACCACTGAAGACAGGCAAACAGCGACAGGAGCAGGAATCAAAGAAAAAAAAACAGTCCCCCAAATGAACACAAACACAGAAGAGTCATGTTAACAGTAATGGGGGGGGGGGGCTCTGTAGCAGGAAACCAAACACAACAAGCATTGGTACATGCATTTGGTTTCGCCTATGTGACTAATACTAGGGTTTTTGTGGTTGTAAATTTGAACTTGGCGAGCAGTTGTGCAATATAAGTTATTGAAATTGATAAAAAGGTGCAAGATCATGCAAGAGTGTTACCTTTGGAACACTGTCATCAGGTGGCACCGCACAGGATTTAATATGCATAATTAAGTTAAATAAAATTAGGTTTTGCATAGCTGGCAAGTTTACAGTTTACTTATGTATGACATTTCCATTTTTTTCAGTGTGCTCATGTGTGACATTACAGTGCATTGTGTGTGACACTTCTACTACGAATAGAATAAAGAAGGAGGCCCTTGTAATGGTATACATTTCATAAAGGACTCCCTGTAGGAAACTAGGACCTGCTTCTTATGGTTACCCCAACTTGTTGCTTGATGTTGCACTGTTTTGGACTAGTCTGACTGGGATCCTGCTAATCAGGACCCTAATCTATCTGCTTTCTCCTTTAAATTGTTACACATGTACTTTGGTACACTCCAGATTGGATACTGGGGTACCCTTATAAGTCCCTAGCATATGGTACCCAAGTATCCAGGGCATAGGTACCCCAGAGGCCACCCATGGGCTGAAGCATGTATTTTGCCACCCATGAGAGGCCATGCAAAAATGGAATTATAGGTCTGCTACTGCAACCTGTGTAAGCTGGTGCTTGCACCACTTACTTTAGATATAGGTTCACTATATCTATTGGGCACTACACTTAAAACTTATAGTCACCCCTATAGCAGGCCTTATCAGTCCTGAAAGTAGGGTGCTCGGTTTCATGTGAGAGGGTGACCCTGCATGAGCAGAGCCCCTCTGCAGCCTTTGGCAACCATTCCCCCGGGTTGCCTGTGACTCAGCCGGATATATAGGTAGAGGTGCATTTTAACCTCGCGGTAAATGCGATCTTAAAATCGGCTGCATAGAAACATATAGTGTTTGACATCACACACCTTGGAATCATACCTCCACACCGGTAACCGGTGTGGGAGGTATGATTCCACCCTTTTGAAGCGAGCTTCGTGGGGTCACTGGTCTATCCTTCTCGACCCGGACAGCACAAAATGGATGCTGCCGACCAGAGACACATTTCTGCCCTTCTCCTGCTGAGCCAAGCTGGAGCGAAGAAAGGCAGCACAATAGGCATCCTGTCACAGGGAGGTGTGACCACCTCCCAGAAAGGGTTTAGTGTATTGGGGCTGGGTGGGTGCACTCAAGAGTGCCTGAAAGTCTGCTCTGGGGGCACATTTGGCGTCACCTGTGCATAGTCCAGCACAAACCGGTTCTGGGAGCCGCTGGCTCCTGCTCTGTCGCAAAACTGGACAAAGGACATGGGTGTAACCACCCCTCTTTCCTGACTCTCCCGTTGGAGGGTCCCCCGAATCTGTCCAACCCTCTCCCAAGGGTACAAAAGGGCTTACCTGGCTGTAAGACTTTAGATTTTACGTGGACAAGATTCTACAAGAAGAAACTACTGACCTTCGACCGGCTGGACACTCCAAAGCTTTGTCTGTGCCCTTGCTCCATACAGGCTCCGTGCAGGACCTGTGGTGCACTAAGGACAACTGAAGAATCTCCCTTGGAGTGAAGGAGTCACTCCCCTGCACTAGCGGGCACCTCAATGCAAGGGACCGGTCTGCTGCTCCCAAGCTCCTGCGGACTCCGAATATTTCAGCAACACAGGAGGTGGGTTTTTGAAGGTCCCTAAGGTCGATCTGCCCTCTCAGCAGGTTTGAGGCCAGTATCCCTCGTGGGGATTGCATAACCCAAACCCCTGTGCACTGTGTCCATTTGCAGCTGCATATGCTTATTGGCGATTCCCTAGCTTGTGCATTGCACTCCGTGTAGTCCTGACCCTGAGGTGTATTTCCACCATAGAACTCCAGCCTCCTCACACCGAGTGCTCCGTGGACTGGCACTTTGCAATCTTGCTCGAGGTCCCTTCGCGACTCCTGATCATTCGGCCTGTGGGTCCTCCTGAGGGTCATCTTGATTTATCTTGGGCTTTCCTGGTTGTTCCAGATGTGCCCTGACTCCCCATTGCTTGGTGAGTCCCCTGGACCTTGCTTGTCCACACCGTAACCTGCTTGACCTTCTTGCGTGGGTTGCTTTTGCCAAGGCTTGTTGGTGCTCCAGCCGGACACCGACCCCTCAGCACTCAACATCCTTCGTGGGATAGCTCGTATCTGGCTCCTGGTCATCCTCGACGTCTCCTGGTCCTCGTGGCTGCAGAGTCAAGCATCCCTTCTTTGCACCTGAAGCACCAGACATCGGTGGGCATTCGTCTACCAAGCCCCTGGTCACTCTGAAGTGACCCAGACTCTGTCCCCTCTGTTTTTAGGTTCCCTCACTCCAGAATCCGGGCTTGAATCCCACCGGACCCTTTTCACCTTCACAGCAGCAGTACTTCTTCGCAGCCCCCCACTGAAAACGACGGCGATGACACCACTCAAGACCTATGCACCTGGCTCCTCTGGGATAGGTAACTCAGTACTACGGTATCCACGGGAGGGGTGGCTCTCCAACCTCTTAAGTTCCAAAGGGTTTCCTCAAAGTCCTCCTAGAAGGGTCCTTAAAAACTTTAAAATTGCAACCGCGACTTCCCCATAGATTTGTACGGAGCCCGTGGTCGTGTTAGCACACTGCACCCGTCCTCCGTGGGGTCCCTATCTTCTCACCTTGGGTGGTTCCTTGGGATCCCAGCGATTCTATGTGCTCTAGACCAAGTTGTGATTGTTATACCACTATTTTAGTACATGGTTTGGTCTCCGCCTGGAGCCCACTGTATATTGAGCTACTTACAACTGTTCTATTGATCTCTTATTGTGTGCTTTGTGTTCTATCCTCACGGAGAGGATACTAGAGAGTGTTATAATAATAAATACATATTTTTATATAACTACTGTGTGGTTCTCCTTTCATTTAGTCAATATAGGAGGTGGTTTCCTTACACTCAGGGGAGTGGCTGCGTCGGTTCCTTACTACTGCGCAGGGGAGTTGAGGCTCGCTTCCTTACTGCATGGGGAGTTGATGCGTAGTTTCTTACTGCGGCCCGGTGACGATGCGACAAGATGGCGCCTCGATGCGCTGTGACGATCCGGTGCGACAAAATGGCGTCTTGATGCGATGCAACAACGTTGGATGCGATGCGTGCACGTCCGACGGCAGTGCAGCGTACTCGGTAACTTCTGAGCCGCGACAGGCCCTGCAACACGCTTCTCCTGTGCATCACTGCGATCTGTGCGGCGGTGACACGCTTCTCTGGTGATGCGATGTGCTTCATCAATGATGCGACGGCGAACAGCTGCAGCGGTGGCACGCTTCTTCGGCGATGCGACGGCAACTATTGCGGCAGTGACACGCTTCTCCTCGTTGCGTCGCGCTTCCAGCTCCCAGCGACATGCAGTCTTGTCAGAGGGCCCAAAGAACAGTACTCTCCGCAAGTAGAATCCCCAGCAAGGAAATTCAGGGGGAGCTGGTGGTGAAGTCTTTGTGTCCCTGAGACTTCAGAACAGGAGGCAAGCTCAGCTTCAAGCCCTTGGAGATCTTCCTCAAAATAGTAAAAGTACACACAAAGTTCCTTTTCTCCTTTCCTTGGCAATAAAGTGACCTCTGCAGGCAAACCACAACAGCACAGCACAGGGGCAGTCTCCTCCTTCAGCTTCCTTGATTATTCTCCTTGACAAAGGTTTGTCTTGATTCCCAGAAGTGATCTAAAGTTCTGAGGTCTGGGTCCCCCTTTTTATACACACAAATCCTTGGTCTCTGAAGGCAGTGTCTGTACCTAGTCCAAAGCAGTTCTGGCTGCATTCTGACAGTGCATAACTTCTTCCTTTGTCAGTGTGGGCCAGGGTCATCAGACGCACCACAGGAGGTAGAGCCAGCATTGTGGAAGGCAGGCACAGCCCTATTCAGGCCCAGGTACTAGTCCTCCCATCACTCCAAATGCAGATACGTCTATTCAGCCTAGTGCTGCCTCACCCAGGCTCCTGGAGCCACCCCAGCCACTGTCACTCACAAACCAGACATGAAATACACAAACCTAGCAGAGGCAGGCTGGATAGTTAGGCAAGAAAATACCTACTTTCTGAAAGTGGTATTTTCAAACACAGAATGTAAAAACCACCTTCACTAAAAGATGTATTTTAACATTCTGAGTTCAGGCATACTAAACTCGAATTTTTACCTAGTTCCCAGAGTCAGTTAGGATTATAAGATGTTATAATCAAACTGCCCATTCTGGCCTATGGGAACAGGTAGCCTTGCAATAGTGAAAAACGAAATTAGCTGTAATTCAATATCAGGACATGCCACACACATCAGGGCATGTTCCTACCTTTTACATACAATGCACCCTGCCCTTGGGCCTACCTTAGGGGTGACTAATATGTAGAAAAGGGAAGGTTTAGGGACTGGCAAGTGGGTGCACTTGCCAAGTCGACATGGCAGCCCCAGGCTGCACAGAGGCTCTGCAATAGCAGGCCTGAGACACATTTTACAAGCTGCTTCTGTGGGTGGCACAATCAGTGCTGCAAGCCCACCAGCAGCATTTGATTTACAGGCCCTGGGCACACATGGTGCACTCTACTAGTGTCTGACAAGTAAATCAAATAAGCCAATCATGGAGTCACTAATCCAATACAACACTTTACAATAGGGAGCACTTGCACTTTGGCACTGAATAGCAGTGACAAAGTGCCCAAAGCATCTAGACCAGCAAAACACAACAAAAATACAAGAGGCAACAGCGAGGGAGACCCATGCCAATGGTGCCAGGTCTAACAGTACCCTTGGGATAGCATGACGAGAATAGCCTTTTACTTAACTCTCTCAACATAACCGATTTGGAGGATGTCAACCTCACCTTAGTCATTCTCCAAAATCTGCATGAGGATCACATTTGAAATCAATTCCACTTTAGCAACAAAGATTGAGAGGCGTGTGGGTAGGCCATGGATGACTATGTCATTGTGGTGCATCCAGTAGTAGCCTGCGAACAAAGGCCTGGCCAAAACAGTACCTTCTAATCAGCGTAAGCACTGATCTTCTCACTTCCAGATTGGCTACTGACAACCAGCGCTAGAAATGTGCTGGTGCCTTTAAGCAGTCCAGTGAAATCTATCAGTAAATGATGCTTGGGCAACCAGGAAATATTTAAAAACTCACTTTCTGAAGACTGTGTGACGCTCTTTGCGGTGATGCGGAGAGATAACGCAAATGTGTTAATCTGTGCATCTATCTCCGCGGACAGAACACCAGCGTGTTGAGCCCAGTCGCTCAGTAAACAAGTACTAAAGCGGATGCCTGCTTGTCCCCCGGGGGCACTAGGTAGTGTTGCTTCGTCCCGAGAAAGAATAAAATGCACGTCGGATGATCTCCACAGAGCGCGTGGAGCCCACAGCACTTATGCAGCACTGTAAAGTTAAAGCAAGGGTGTAGCTCTTGTTTTTGGTTGTTGGTTTCCCAACCGTTGCTTGAGGCACTTAAAAGAAGTTCCACCAAATCGGATGAAGACAGTAGTTTCCTGATTGGAAACTGATAAGTGAATCAGACATGGAAGAACAGGAAATAGAATGCCTACAACCAACAGTAACGAGGAAAAGTGAAGTGACAAGGACCAATAAGAAGTCAAGGCGGAATGTTAGTCCCTTTGAAGATATATTTTATACAATAGATTAGGCGAAACCTAAAATGGAGGGACAAAGAGGAAGGATTAACTACTAGCCAGCGGCATTTTTGAGCGACAATCGAAGGGACAAAAAAAAAGGAAATGGGTGGGCTGTAAGCCCACAGAGTGAATGCAGCATGTCTTGAAGAGACAGCACATGCGCAGCCTAGGGTCGACCTAACATTGTCAGACTCCATTAGGTCTGAAAGGCGAGACCTACTGGATTTACCAATACTTGTTCCTCATACAGACATGTGTAAATATGAGGGCACTTTAGAAATGTGGGCAATCAGATGTGTGCATACCGTGTTTGAAGGAAAATACAAATTCTGTAAAAAAAAAATTAAAAAATTACGAATGGGATTCACACTACATGAACACCAGTTCAAAATGTGTTTACTTCTCATAAAAAGTCTGTTCACACATTTATTCAATAAAAAAATTAATTTTCATTGGAAACTAATTGCAATGCTGAAAATCGAGACTAACTGTTCACAAAGAATACACTGCTAGAGATGTATTATGAGCAGACTAAAATATTAAGCGCTGCCACCCCAGTAAGTCTACACACAGTTCTACAGGAATTGGGTTAAGATTAAAATCTATCAAAATGGGTGAAAGAAGGGTGACCTGCGATTCATTCAGTCAACATGCTGTTGATACAGTTAAAACTATATCCATTGGGGAGGGTGGGGGAATCATACTTGCCTGGAACTGTGTTTTAAGCTTTTTTCAAGCTTATGTCATTGTGTACATTCACTGCTTTTATGCATTTTCCTTGCCCACAAATACCTCGATTGATCATCAGTAATGCCTTTAAATACAGTTTTTTTAATATAATTTTATAACGTGCAGACTCTATTTCTGCAGGCGGCATACTTAGATTTCAGCATTCACTTACACAGGGACCAAAAGTAATGTTGGTACCTTAACATCTCCCCACTGCTGACTCAAACCAGCAAAGAATTGGTTGCTTCGGATAAACAGCCCCTATCAACCATGGGCAGAGAGGGACCCGTTTCAAAATAGTGGCTCTCCTGCAATTTCTTTATATGCCTCTGATTTATCTAGACACATTTCCTGCTACCCTGTTCATGGACATTAATTCTCTACTTTGAAGTGGTGCTCAGTCATGGGTCACCCTTGTCAAATGCATATAGGTCCCATATGATGGTGGTCTGGAGGTGCCAGACATCTCTCTTTACTAATGGGCTGTTGGTTTTTAATGTTTGGATTTTCAGAGATTGCCATGATCCCGCACACGGCTGGAAATAGATTTCCTTCAGCCTTGGAATCTTGAGGCATTGATGTATGGTTCTTCTGTCCCCAGAGCAAAGCCCAAGCCACCTAGCACCCCCTCCTACCCCACCCTTTGACAGGGCATCTAGCTTCTTCATGTTTCAGATCTGGCAGCATTTGGGGAATGGGATTTGACTGCCATCGCCAAGGTTGATAACGTATGGGCGAGAGGTTACATTAAAACAATGGCACAACTGACCAATGTCTTAATCCTGCACAAGTCTCAATTTTATCGCTACCTACAGCTCTGCCATGCATGACTACTAAACAGCCACTTATTGAAGGTGGCTCTATAATTTAATCCTTTGGACCATAACATCATGGTGGAACCACTTGACATAAGAAATATATCCTGTAGATATATATCGCTAGTGGTGAACTCACCAAGCCACCAGCAGGACGTAGGTTCCCTTGAAGATCATGAGTGGTCGCAGGCCAAGTTGGCTGCAAGATGCTAGGACATTTCAGCTAGATTGAGGGTAATACAGTTAATATATTTACACATAACCTATTACTACGCAACTAACCTCTGGCACATGGGGAAAATAAGGGACCATTACTGTCCACGTTACCATGGGGACATATCGCAATTTCCTCACATGGTATGGGCTTGCCCAGTTATTATTCACAATTGGTTGAAGATATATAAAGCATTAAGTTACACAATAGGGTGTGTTTTCGAATCTAATACCAAACATGCCATTTTGGGCATTTAAAGGAAGAGGGCTGACACCACTGGGACAAGGCACCTGCTGACAATTGGTTTGTTGGTGGTAAAGCAAGATATTGGCAACAATAAATTGGTGCTGATCCCCTATAATTAGGGTATGGCTCCGGGATATGGACTTTTGCGCGGCAGCAGAGAAAACTCTTTACAAAGTGCATGGGTGTCTAAATAAATGTCCCAAAACATGGGATGTGTGGTGGGATTAAAGTCGCTTAACTTCAAATATCTTATGGATGTTGACTAACTTGTGTGGGGATGATGTTTTGAAGTCATTTAAAGGAAATCTTTGAGACATTTACTGTGGCATGGGGGTCACGCATTGCGCAAAAGATCTCATTGCCTCGTTCCTGGCTAACCGAACTCAAGCGGTGAAACTGGGTAACTTCTACTCACCCACGTTCTCTCTCCCTTGCGGGGTCCCTCAGGGATCCTCGCTGAGCCCCACATTATTTAATATATATGTGGCGGACCTGGCGAGGGTTATAAAAGCTCACAAGCTGCGGCTAACTACCTATGCGGACGACACCCAACTGGTGCTGGCTGTTCAAAAAGACGGTCCCGCAGTTGCCGCTAAATTCCAAGAAGGGATGATGGCCATCAGTTCATGGATGGCGGATAACAGTTTAAAATTGAACTCGGACAAGACCGAGGTGCTGACCTTTGGCAGGCCTTCTCCTGAGTGGTCTTCGATCTGGTGGCCCATTGATATGGGTCCCCCCCCCCCACTCCAGTGACCAAGGTCAGGAATCTCGGCATTATGTTCGATAATAAACTGTCGTTTAAGCATCACGTCAACGCTGTGGCGGCATCCTCCTTCCACATGCTGAGAAAAATCAAGAAGTTACTGCCATACCTTCCCTCAACTGCAGGAAAAACCTTAACTACCACCCTTGTTTTTTCAAAAATGGACTATGGCAATGGCCTCTTCCTTAATGCTCAGGAGCAGGTACTGGCCAAGCTACAATCAGTACCGAATGCGGCAGCCAGATTACTGCTCAATGTTCCATTTCGTCATCCCACATCTGCGGCCTTACACCATCTGCACTGGCTTAGAGTAAAGAGTCGGATAAAGTTCAAGGCTCTATGTATAGCCTATAAAGCTATCCATGATTCAGGACCTAAGTTCCTGAAGGACGCTCTCCGAATCTATGTTCCTAATAGAACTTTACGTTCAGCCTCTACGCACTTGCTCCCGGTACCACGCACCAGAACTTCCACATGGGGAGACAGACGCTTTCTGGTAGCAACTCCCAGGCTGTGGAACTCCCTTCCATTGGCTATAAAAACTGCCCCCACCTTTATGATGTTCCGCAAGCTCTTGAAAACTTGGCTATTTAACCAGTAACCCCCTCAGATATTTTTGTTACTAGGATGTTCCACATGCGCCGAGACACCCTTGGGTATTCGTGCGCAATAAAAATCTCATAAACATAAACAGTGTTTTGTTTATTGTTTTTTATTTGAAATGCAAAAAAAATTAAAGGTATAAAAATATATAGCCAACGAACAGGATAAGCCCATTTTTGAAGGCTTTGTAGGTTGATACAAAAAATTATAATTAGAATGTCATGTATTGACCATAGAAAGAATATCCATGTCGGAATGGAAAAGTCCTGTCTTGAGTACCCCAAGTGCACTGATGTCTGGATCCCGAATGCTGATTTTTAGTGTCATAGTGTTAGAAAGTGGTTCTGACCATCTGAGCCGCCCGGATTTTTCGCTTTTTAAACACCTAATTGTAGCGCTTTTACTGTGGGAGAGCCTCATAAGTTGGAACTCACCCACAGTGAACTCATGATGAAAGAGACTGCATGTGGATTTTACCGGTGTCCCCCTGGTGAGTAGGCTGCTGCGCTGCAGCCGGAGTAAGGTGCACCGGGCTTGTTACATGCAGACAAATGTGTGCATGCGTGTGGACACGTGTAGGGGCTGCGCAGGGCAGATTCCTGGCGTGCGCAGCCCAGGAGCAGCTACAAATTGAATGGTGTGGCAGGAATTATGCAGAGCTGGGTGGTGACATGGAATAAGCTTTATACAATGGGAAGAAACATGGAAGGGTCCCCTGGGGGCTGCTACAATATGCAAGGAGGAGGAGAATCACGCCCCATAATGCCTTGCAGGCCCGGACCGGCCTGCAATGAAAAACGTCCGGTTCTCTGCTTGTGGTGGCCCCAGGAGGACGGGGTCACCGCTAAACACCTACAAAGGTGCAGGGGGAGCTGCAGGAGCTATGCAGTCTCCCCAGCACAAAGAGGAACTACCCCCCCCCCCCCCCAAGTCTCTGGGGGACTGGAAAGAAATAACCCCTCAAGGGCTCAGCTCACAGTGCAAGCATCCCGGGGCTAGAACTTTAAGGATGTCTGGAGGAGGGCATCCCCTGGAGGTGAAGAGGTGCGATTGCATGACAAGTGCCTTTACCAATGTTATTTCTATGGAACTGTAAGTCACAGGTGTAATGTGAATTCATAAGCAAAGTGGGGTTATGTGGCCAGACATTCCTGCTAGGGTGTCTGGCTGTATATGCTTAATCTGGTGATTTTAACTGTGATGCCTTTTAGGGGCTTTAATTGCAATGCCGTACAACTGTTATCAGCGATGATAAGTACCTCATTTAAAGTGATGCCCAAACATGTATTCTTGCTACTGAGTTAGGGGAAGAACAACCCAGACTGTGAGCCACTAAGATGTAGAGGTGCATACTGTACGATCAGTATAAGATGCTCAGTCAGGGTGATGTGTCCCCAGGGCAGGTGTACCTATTTGAAATGCTTGTTGAGATGATGGGGTGGGTCGCCACTGGGATGGTGCCAGTCGGTAAGGCCCTCGCTCCAGGTTGTGTCAACCCACTGCATTAGGGGGTACGATGATGTGCATACATGGGAGTGGTGGTACTAGACCCCACCAAGTCCTGCGGGAGGGGTGGAGATGTTCTGCAATGTCACAAAGTAATTCCAACAGCTTATGTATATTTGTAAATTGTGCATAGTATTGAGGAGTGTGTGTGTTTAATAAATGTACTCTTATTTTTATAAAGCTAAGTACAGACTGGACAATCAATTATTGAGTGTTATTTCTGCATACTGGTAAATGGCGATTACTAGCCTACACCACCTCCCTTGAATAAGCCCTAGACTGCTCTGCAACGCTACCCTCTGAGAGTCAAGTGCTACAATAGGGTGTTTGGCTCCCAGTGAAGGACAAATGTGACATGTTATTTGTGCAGGCCTCACAGATACTGCCTCGTTTTCCAACACATAGGCAAACACGAATCATGTTTGTGCACCATGACATAGGCCTTTCTCACTGATTGTGGTCTTGTTGGAATGGGAGGGACGCCCAAAGCGCTACCCTCAGTGGTGAAAGGTTACAGCATTTACCAGGAGTTACTGGAGTGAGACCTACAGGCTCACTAATTTAAAGATTCACTACTGTGTGCTTAATGCACCTTTGGTGTATGGTGCTGTGCAGTGCATGTGAGGTGTACATGTCCTGGTTGTATGTGTGTCTGTGAGTAGTACAATACAAGGATAATGCAGTACTGTGCAGTGCGTGCATGCTACAAGCATGTACTGAGTGTATGTGTATGTGAGTGGTACATGAGGGATGTAGTGCTGAGCAGTGCATGTATGATAAATGCAAGTGCTGGACGTGTGTGTGCCTAAGAAGGGTACACTACATGAAGGATGTAGTGCAGTGTGTGTAATCATGTGCTGGGTGTATGTGTGCCTGTGAATGGTACAGCAGACTCTGGGTTCCATTTTGGGAGACCCAGGGCTGCATGGTGAAACGTGAAGAGGTAAAGAAATCCCCCCAAAAATGAGTTCACTGCTGCATTTCTGCGAGCTGAGTCAGACACACTGAAGAACGGGAGAACCAGGCTCTCCAGTACACTTCAAATGGTGCTGGTTACAGGAAGAGGTCTAGAGCCTCCTATCTCAGGCAGGAGATGGAGTTAATAAGAGAATCATAAAGAGTAGGGCTAAGGTTTACTTGTTGATGCACAGACCACTGTGGCTGACATTGAGGTGAGAACTTCTAGTCACTCCTATGGCATGCGTTGTGGGGCTATCAGCTATGGAATTGATCCGCCTGTGACAGACTGCTTTCAGGAAAAAGAGAAGGCACAGGACTGGGCTCTTCAAAAGGAAGCAGACACCCAACAAACTTCAAAAGACTCTGAATCACATTTGGTGTTTGGAAATGAACTATGAGAAGGGGAGCTTGAAACTCCCAAAATTGTCTACAGTCAAGCAGCAAGTGAGACTGTGCAAGGATAAAAAGCTCTGCAAGACGTCTGCCTGGGAACAGGACTGGTGACTAAGGCCAGCTAGTCCCCAGAAGCTGGGTGAGGGGCAAATAACTCAGGGAATCAAAGACCACCGGCTCAGGAGCCTTAAGCACCTGTGCCTGCCAGTGTGTCCAGTGAGGAGGAGGAGAACGTTGTAAGGAGCGAAGCTCTGTGGGGAATTCTGGAGAACGGATTCCCTACGCAAGGAGTGAGCGAAGGATGCTGCACTGATCGGGTTGTTGGTCGTGTACAGGGGAAGTCGCTGGCCCTCGTATGCCAGAGGAAGGCTGCTGTGAACTGAGCACTGATCGGGGCATTATCTGTGTGCAGTGATAAGCCAATGACACCGTGTGGCAGAAAGGGCCGCCATGAAGAGATTTTCGTGCTTAGTGGGCCGTAGCCCTATGCACTGGTAAGCTGCCAACCAAGTATGCCGAGGGTGCTGCAGTGAAGAAACCTCCTCTTCCAACCGTATCAGCGCCCGTGTGCAGTTGAAAGACTGTGACCCTGTAAACCGACCACCAAGAACAAGCAAGAAGTGTGACCTGGTCGGGATTGTCACTGGAGGAAAGAGGTCACCATGGTGACCCTAGCGTGCTGCACTCTGACTGAGGGCCTGCACTCTGAGGACTAGCATCAGAACTTTCACATTCCTGCCACTCACTGCATGACCAGGTTTGAGGCACTTGAGGACTGCTGAACGCAGCCCTCCTCGGCCGCGTGCAAACAATTTACCAGAGACGGCCACTTCAGTGCCCACGGAATCGGCGAGCTCAGAGACTCCCGTCACTCTGATCCTGCTGCTGCGTGTAAGACTGATTTCAGGCCAGTCAGCCCCAGGGAAACTTAAGTATCACACAGCGCTTCGGCACTGGGGTGCTTTTGACTTTAAATACAAAGTTGAAGTGGGACTTCAGAGACTGGCTACTAGTGGGGCTTCACATGAATTTCAGCTATAGTGAATGGAGAATAAACCTTACCGCTAGAGGACGATGGGAGGGGGACTCAGGAAACAACCTAAGAAACACTAGAGCCCTGACCTCAGGTGACTGTGTGACTTGCTAGTGAGTGTCGTATTTTACTTTGTATTTCTATATAAATTCTCCTTTTTTTCATAATAGCAAGTATTTGACTGGACAATCATTTATTGCTGCTACTGATTGTATTTTGAGTTGTGAACCTGAGGTAATTCCTCTAAATCCATCTTTCCCCGAGAAGCCTTCGACTGCTCAACCTACGCTACTATTTAGAGTCAAGTGCTGAAGGTGTACTTGGCCCAGTTGCTCAGGACCCATAGTAGGCCAGGCCAGAGACATCAGGAGTAAAAGGCTGCAGAGGCAAGATGGCATCTGAGTGAGACTGTGGATGCTCACCACCTCCTCTCTCGGTCCTCGCCGGACATTCTTCCGACTTTAGATGGAGCATGCGAGGGAAAAATCTTCGGTGGGCTGATCCTTTCAAGCCGCTGATCGGCGTGTCAAATTGTGGAGTTCGGCTGTTCAAGAGTCAAGTTAGAGGCTGTTGCGAGAACTGGGAGACCTTGGCTCGGCTCCTGCTGGCAACGTTATCCAGGCTGGAAAGCTGCCGGGTCGGGTTGCCTGGTTACCAGGACTCCTGCGGGATTCGCGGAATGCAACTACCAGCAAAGGTGGTTCGAAGCGTTCGGAGCAAAATGCGAGTAAGCACCCAACCGACAACTGCACCGGGATGACACGAGGAGACCGGTTTGAAGAGGGATGATAAGAAAGGCGACACCCTAAGTGGCAAGGGAGAAAAGATAGATAAAAAGGTAAAAAATAAAACTGAACAGGCAAAGAAAAACAATGCTTTGCAGATGGAGTTGCCAGTGGGGGAGCATGGGGAAAAAAACCAAATTGCTATTCCAAGTATGTTCCTGTCCCCTCAGAATCAGTGACAAAACGAAGGGGAACGGAATTGAGATTGGGGCCCAAGGGATACTGGATGAACAAGGTACTACCCCCAGTGAAGAGGGAGCTGACTCTTTAACCCCTTGAGTGCCCATGACGAGATGGTCTCGTCATGGGCCGCGGTTGCGCTGTGCCCATGACGAGACTATCTCGTCATGAGCCCCGCCCGCTAATGAAACGCCCGGCACAGGGCGTGGAAAGGGCGGGGCACTCAAGGGGTTAATGAATCCCCAGGGCAGTCTAAAGGATACAGCTGCGGTACAACAGGTTGAGGAAACCTCATGGGGGTCAATGTGCGATAACACCGTATTGGGAAACTTGGAAGGATCTGGGAACAATCAGCGGATCTGGGGAGATAATAATGAAATTGTGCCAGACATGGAAAGAAATTCCTCTATGAAAGAGCCAGAAGGGACCCCAGCAACGAGTAAAGAAAGGATATGCAGAGCACCAGAACAGATAAACGAAAGCAAACAGAGTGTCGGCGTTATGGGAGGAAACTTAAATCACTCAGAGGCGAGTTATCTAATTCCTGACTCCTTGGAAAAATTCTATTCATTGACAGAGGAATCAGGTGAGTCAGACATTGAAGAGTCTAGTAGCAGTGACGAAGATGCCAGCAGGGATTCCTCAATAAGCAACTGTAACATCCAGGGAGATCAGAGAGTGTTAAGTAGAGCAAAGCGATCATTTGGGGGGAAGAAGAAGAACTGCAAGTGAACCTCTGGGGAGGAAGTGGAGGAATTAGGCTGGGAGTACTCAGCTACTCAACTGCTAACCCAGGATGGGCTAAAGGAGAAAGGGAAATCTGTTAGCGGGGATATAACAGATAAAACTCCACAGGAAATTACCAAGAGAGCAGGGGTGTGGAATTTTTTTAAAACTGTACTTGTCCAAGGGACAAAGAGATACAATAATCTGCTAGCCCTGTAAAGAAATCCACTAGTCCCACGTTCTCTATAAAACTAAAAGCTATACAGACTAGCAAGGACTCATTACTAGTCAACTATAAAACCCAAAGTAAACTTTACCCTCTCTGCCTCTTTGCTCTTGCAAACTCTTATTATAAAGTATTACCTTCCACACTGTTTTCTTGCTATCAGCAATAAAACATTTGTCTGTCCACTAACTTGCCATAGGGCCCATACCAATTCCACATCTTCATCATAGGGTTCATCACCCGTCTGTTCTCTTTGCTCACAACAAGGGCTTAACACACTTACTGTTAAAGTACACTACTCCCTTACTACAAATATACCCTCACACTATATTCATTGGAATGGATATCCATATCACTACCCATCTCATGAACTTCTCCCCACTCCCTCATCACAGGCTCTGTACCCCTTGCACATTTCACTACAGGTTCTCCTCCCCTCTTAGAAGAGGTTTTATTCCCTCTCCAGTTTCACCATAGGCTTCATCCCTTCCAAACCCCTCTCTTGTCTACTGTTGCTACCTTGCCTCAGCTTATCACAGGCTGCTCAGTCTTCTTTACCCCCCTCTGCAATCTCATCTAAGCGCTCTGAGCAATCCCTTTACCTTAACCAGCTCACTTTGCTTCCTGCCTTCCAGCAGCCCTGCTAACTGCCTCCACAGTAACCCTAGTAGTAAAGACATGTAAAGAGCAGCACAGGTCGAGGCATTTACATGTAGACACTTATTGTGACCAGTGTATTGATGATAACGCAGTGATGGCAAAGAAATGTGTCTGTTTCAGATTTGTGCAGTAAGGGCAATAGAAGGGAGTGGCAAGGAGCACGATGACTGGCCATGGAGGAAGGAGTCAAATTTGAGAAGCCTGGACAATACAGCTCCGAGTGGATATTTCAATAGCATAATACCCGACTCAATGAAGGGAATGTTAGGAGACTCACAGATTGCACTGAGGCAGACCTCAAGGGGCCAGGCTGGATTGAGCTGGATAGAACAGACACCCGCGCTGTGAATTGTTGAAAGAATCACCAGGCAATATTCAAGAGAGGAGGGCTGGCTAGGTATTAGGGTAGGGATACCTGGAGATGCCTGCAGCAAGATCCAAGGGCTAAATTGAAGAAGAACTAAGACAGAAGGGATCTAGTACTAGGAAAAGACACACATGTTCTGGAGAAAACCTTGGGGAATTCAAGGGTAGAAACACCAGAGGATGTTGTAGGGAAACAAGGCTGGCAACAGAAATATAAAGGCAGCAAAACCATGGAGTCCAGTAAATAGAAGGTCAGATAATCTTAGGACAGAGGGAGAGAAGGTGACGAGATGACAGCACAAAGAAAGAAAACAGAGTTGTTTAGGCAGAATCAGCAAATTGGCTAGATGGCTCAGTGGGTTAAGATTGACTTCATACAACTGCTGTGGTCTGCACACTGTGAGTTCAGGTTTTGGCAATACATTTTTTGCTTTCCCTCCATTTAAGGATATCAAATTGAGTACTATTACATAAACAATAATTAGCTCTATCATTTTTAGTGCTAAAAACAGAAGGAGATTATTAAGCACTATAAATAAAACCAAATTATAGGAAGGGATGGACTGAAGCAGAAGAATAGGTATGGTAAAAGTCATCAGTGGTACAAAATAAAGTGGAAACTTTGTTGGAAGAGCCGTGTCCAGATCAGAGGGAGAAGTGCCAGAGGACATAGGTCAGATAAGCACTCGGAAATCACCTCTGGTGATTAACAGCGCTGTACAAACAAACCCTAAATATAATAATCTTAGCCAGATGAAGATCAGCCATATAGCCTGGAGGGCAAAGGGAGCGATGAGAGCTTTTGCTTGTGATCCAGTGAGGAGAGGTAGTCTATAGAAGAGGCAAATACACGAAAGCAAGATGTCTTTGTGAGCCCTAACTCCCTGCTCTTAACTTGTAAGGTCATGAGCAGTACTGGAATTGGCAAAACTTTACTTTGAGATCCCATACACTGGGGGATCAAAGTGGCCAACAAAAAGATGATGAAGTCACACGGGGCGGAGTCCTGAAAAGCAGTCAACTTGTACATTTTTTTTTTTAAACTTAAAAAAAATTGGCACCAAGAGGAAACATGACAAAGTCTGTTCTGGCTTAATTGGTTGCAACGTCTGCATTTTAAAATATTTTATGGGGTTAAAGCATGTGCTGCTGCAAGCTCTGTGTGCCTAGTAAATCTCAGGGAATAATAATAATAACTGTAAGGAAACTGGTGGTTAAAGCACTTGCTGGAGAGATCTGTCTTTTGTTAAAGTAGCATAGAGTGTTAATGTGTGTCCTCACTCCTGCAAGGCACATCAGGTCACATGCAGATGACAGATTATTATGGTATGTAGACAGGGAAGTGGGACACTGTTTTATTACTTGCATCTCATAATTTGTATTCTTTCTAATATAGCACAGTGAGCTATAAACGGGTATCAAGCACCTGCATGTAAACTGCAAGACATGGGTTTAGAACCTTGTTTGTTCTCAATCTGTTATTATAAGGCTGCTAAAAAGTTTTTTTGAGCATTAATAATGGACCATCCCAGGCACTGTTATATTTTAAACCCCAACTTTCAATTTCTACCAGCTATACAATCGTAGCATATAATCCCTACCAGTAAAGACTGTTTGTGACACTACACACTTGTATGATTAATAGTCAGTGTATAATGTGTGTGTGATCTAAAGCGCTCTGACACCATACAGTGGGATGAGTAGCGCTATGAAAGTATTACATTTTTTTAAAAATTAGGAAGTGCTATTTAATTTGTTATACCTGTAAACACCCATACGTACCGATACAGCTGAATTTTTTTACAGTGCATGCATATGTGTTACATATAGGAGCTGTAGAAAATCAAAAACCAGCCTCCGAATCGTAGCTTTTTTTTTACGTAAATGATAACAAGATGTGTGCCTTTGTTTCCCCATTACTTTGGCATTTAGGTGTTTGGATCTAGATAGCGTCCACCCAGGATTATACTCGAACATAAGGAGGGATGATGGCACTTTAAATGTTCTCTTAGTTTTGTGCTCACGTTGGAAGAGAATATTACAAAACCCTGGCAGGGCAATCTCCGTCATTTATCCTTCTGAGGTCGCTGAATCGCATCCTATAAAGTAGTGATAAAGTCTGCTTTTATAGTGCTTGAAAAGAACACAAGTGAAGTGCGAAGCACTATAATAACAACAAGTACTGGCTAATAGGGGAGAACTTGTGAACGACTGGGATACAACAACACTGTAGAATGTGGTGCTAAAAGTTCAGTGAGTGGTGGGCAGTGGCGTAGCAAGGTCAGGTGGTACCCGGTGCAGAAAATTTCTTGTCACCCCCCACACACATTGAAGTTAATGAAAGAAGGAAAAATAAGATACTTACAGTTGCAAGTGTTATTTTTGCCATTTTGTCATCTACCTCAGTGATGACATCCGGAGAGGCCCGCACCCACCGCAGCCCCCTTCCTACGCCGCTGGTGTGGGAGGAAGAGAGAGGCTGGGCACTAGCAACTGAAGGATTCAAAGCCGATATGGGGGCACTAGAGATCAGCTTTAGGCGGGCATTGAGGATTATGGTGCGGCATTAAGCAGAGGATGTATTTAGAGAAAATGATCCAAATACCTGAGGAAAGTGGGGGAGAGAGCGCTGGTCAGACTTCTAGTGTTTGGCCCGGGGAGCCTGATAATCCCCATTATAGTCTAGGCTGGTGCTCAGGGTAAGTGAGCCACTATGGTGAAACACAAATTGTAGCAGCTGATAAGTTAGGTTACTTGAACGGGAACAGAATACAGTGAAGTTAGGAAACTGGAGAAGACCGGGAGAAGAAGGAGGAATAGGCAGCTTAGGAGACACAGTGGGTGCACTAACCACCAACAGCGAGCTCTCAGTGAAGAAAAGTCAGTACCACCTCCATTGGGAAACATATGCCTTTAAGACAATGTAGTAAAAGAAGCATTGAGCATTTTGTCTGCCGCCTGAAAATGCCTCTGCTTCCGTAAAGGTCTATGAGTAAAATACAGTCACACGATCTTTTTTTATTTATTTTAAATCACCCTCTTTATAATTTCAGATTGTTAGCATGTATGGTCGAAGCCACAGTGAGGATGTCAAATAATTAGATCCTGTGCGGTGCTTACTATCGGCTCATCGTTGTGCCAGCAGGGGTAGGTGAAGAATGAGGGGCCTCTTCTGCTCCTTATTCTGTTCTCCTGTTGTTTTTTGCCTAGGCTTCGTACGCCAGCAGTTCTCCCATCTCTCTTATCTCCACCATATATTTCCAACAAGCCCGTTATTTTCGGTCGGTCTTCAGAGCCTACTACGCAAATTAATAGATCTATTCCCCTGGACAGACAGGGCTTTCCTGTGGAAAATGGCATCACGCATGCCTTCAGATGGCAGCATGCAATTTTCTGCACAATAAATAGAGGAATATCCCAGCAGTTCCTTGAATCGGGGACTTCGGAACGCTATACAAGTGCATCAAATACTTCCTGCATTATTGGTTTTAAGGCTCTCTGGTGCTATTTCACACACAGCTGACTTCAGGGGCTTTTAAGCAGTGAGAGTGTATGTTTTATCAGAGAAGTACATCTGATATCTGTAACCCATTATGTAATTGAGGGCGTCCAGTGTCACCAGAACCTCCTTGTTCAGCTTCCCTTCAACTTCAGCTCGCAGGGCTCCTCTGACTTCGAACTATTTCCGAGAATTTGTATACACAGCATTCCTGTCCACTCTCAAGGACTCATAACGTACGACATGCACCTTCCCTGACCCCGCTCACGTAGGCCTCTACCCAGAGGCGCAACTAGAGCCACATTTCGGGGGGGGGCTGAGAAAAAATTTCAGGGGGGGGGGGCTGAACTTTAAGCAATAGGCAGAGTGGAGCTGCAGGGGCTCTTCGGAGGGGTGAAACAACAGCGAGGCCTCATTAACATGCAAATGGTCTTTTAAAGACCTGTGAAGTGCTCGGGTGCGGCTGCTTTTTTGCCCGGGAAGGTGTCTCATCCCGGGCTGCCACACACGACGGGGGGGGGCTGAAGCCCTGTCAATCCAATGGGTGTTGCGCGCCTGCCTCTACCACTGCAGGGGAATCTGCCCAGCACCACTAGTGGCTTATCTTTATTGTTTAACAATGAGCGCACGTTCTGCAACTTTTAGCACCCGAAAGCATAACTAATATGGGAGCCGGCATCGCTAATTGGCATCCTTGAAGTGTGACCTCTCGGATTGACAGTGAGCACAAAGTTTCTCACAGCTGCAGCCCCGCTTAGCTTGGTTACCGTAATTACCTAAAAAAAGGCGCATTTACAAAGATTTCCGATTCCGATCTGAAATAACTGGTTTGCGATTATATTAGATGCACAAGGGTTAAAGAGAATGTCTACTTGTCCGGAGGACTAAGTAGACAATAAAACTTCTTGTCCGCAACAAGAATCCTCATGTCCAGGGCGTCGGGCGATACAAATTCCCCACCCCTGAGAGAGGTACTGAGCAGACTACTAAACCTTCCCTCTCTCTAATTCTGCAATCCTTAAGGTCATTCCAAGATGAAGTTAAAACGGAAAACCGGCTGGCATGGCTGACTCTGGAAAAAATTGCAAGGTTCAATGTGAAAAGTAAGGAAAACCTGTAGCGAGATTTCAGCGAGATTAAGTATGGTGGAAATCTGAACGGAAGTACTCGAGAATACTGTGGCAAAATTGGAAAATCAGACTGTATCATGAGAAAGCACGATAAAAGACGTGATGTGGAAATTAGAAGAAGCAGAAAATCGCCAACGACGGAATAATCTGAGGCTTCTAAGGATTCCCGAGAACAGAGGGCGAGAACATTAGGAAATTCACAATTGACATGTTAAAAAATGCCGAACGTCCGTCTAATCCTCAGCCATATCCACGTGCAATTTTGATTTACTTTGGTAATTTTTTGTTACGACAGGCTGTCTATGACTTGGCTAGGCCTAACATGAAAAGAAAGTGGGAGAATGTTTCTTTTTTTACAAAACCGGACTTCGCACACGCAACAGTGGAAAGAAGATGGAGACTCAGACAGCTCATAACACCCTTTCAAAACAAAGGAGCTACAGTTTATCTGCAGAACGCAGCCAAACTTAACCTCTTCTGTGCCCATGACGAGATAGTCTCGTCATGGAGCACGGTCGCGCTGTGCCCATGACGAGACTATCTCGTCATGAAACCCACCCGCGTGGGAAACGCCCGGCACAGGAGGGGGAAAGGGCGTGGCACCGAAGGGGTTAAAGTAAAATTCCAAGGCCGGAACTATAGCTTTACTTCAGAGATACAGGTGTAGAAAGTCCTGGAGGAGATTTGTTAAGGGCAAGGAAACATCTGAAAGCAAGTGACAATAAATCTTAATCAGAATAGCTGCATGAGAGCATTGTTATTCTGTTTCTACCTATAAGTCCCTCTGTCTCTATGGGCTTTATTATGTGATATTCATTCCTTTTTTACTCTTTTTTTTTTTTTCATAATCAGGGTTAACTCCGAAGAGTCCGATCATATTAGTACACCGGTGGCGGGGAGAGAGGGGGAGAGTGGGTGAGGGTTGTTCGGACACTATCACACGGGCTCAGGATTGAGCCCGATTGCCTTAAGGATGGTGGGGGGTGGAGGGTGGGAGTGTGGGGTAGGGGTGAGGGTGGGGAGGGAAGCTTCAGAGAGGTAGTGGGAACTTGGGGTGCAATGCAACCAGGAGCGCTAGGGAAGAAGTTAACAGAACTAGTATGGAACAACAAGAATATAGGTGATGGCTTGGTTGAAAATTCTTACTGTCAATATATGTGGGCTTAATGATATTAAAAAAAGACAGAGTGGCGGTTGGAATACAATCTTCTGGGGCCAGTATCATTTGTATGCAGGAGACGCATGTGGAGGGGACGCATGGGGAGGGGACGCATGTGGAGGGGTCGCATGCGGCATTTATCCAACTCATTAGGGTATAGGCTGATTACAGCAACAACACAGGGAGTACGAATGAGGGGAGTGGCTATTCTAGCCAAAGGGAGTGGGATACGGTTCCAAAGATATGCAGCTGATAAATGTGGCAGTTGGGCAATCGCAGATTGCCAGTATAGTAATGATAAGAAGATGACATTATGTACTCTATATGGAAGTGTATGTGATGATCCAATGGTATTGGATTACGTTTCTAACAATTTGGCGCATTGGGCCCCCCCGTTGATCGTGTGTGGGGATTATAATATTAATTTACCCTCCGATTGGTCATTAGATGCTGGATATCAATATAAAGGGGAGGAAACCAAAAGTATTCCAGGCCCTTAAAAACCTTTGTCAGACCCATGGTCTGATAGACTGTTGGCAAGTAAAACATCCAGGTAATCCTGGATATACTTTTTTCCCACCAACATTCTATGCATGCTAGGCTAGATTATATGTTTATATCTGACACGTTGAGCTCAAATTGCCTCATCGAAAAACTTCATCGGGTACTATCGGATCATAACCCTTTAATGTTAGATTTAGATATAGATATAATAAATCCTAGTACATCAATCAGGACCTTTGAGAGTGCCTTGCTGCTGAATAAGGATTATTGCAGACACATGAGCGAGTGGATTCCCGGGTTCTTGGAGGACAACATTGGGGGTACCATGAGGGCACCACAATCGACGTTTGTGGGACGCTTTAAAGGCAGGGATTAGAGGGGGGAAACACTTCAATTCTCATTAAAATCTAACAGAGAGGCTTTGACGCTGAACATCCTTTGATTCTGGGCAAATCACTTAATCTCCCCGTGCCTAACAAAAAATTAATGTGTGTCCTCATGTAACGTTACTGGTGCTATGTAAAGCGCTCTGATACCTGATTGGATTCGGGTTAAGTTCGAGCTATATAAAACAATGCAAAAAAAAAAAAAAAAGCAAACAATGGATACAATATATAGTAAACTGGGAGTAGCCGAAGAAGGTTTTTATAAAGGCAGTGCAAGAGGGATGAGAAACCGAAAGTGAATTAAGTTTAGTGGCGGTCGCTAAAAACTGTATCTTAGATATTTTTACAGAAAAAGCTATACTTAAGGCAACAACACAGAGAAACGGTGTACAAATTATGTGAGCAGATCGGACATCAGCTTGCAGTCCGTACCAGACAACAAAATACCGCCTATCTGATACGTAAACTTATTGACCCAGATTTTGGCCCTAAAACCGAATCTCAAGCAATAAAATCTGCATTCCAGAGGTATTATCAGAGACTGTATGAGGAGTCTGGTGTAGAGCAGGAGAAAATTGAGGAATATCTAGACCAAATTCCCCATATAAAATTAGTGGAAGAGGATCATCTCAGTCTGGATCAAACCCCACAATGGGAGGAAATATTGATTTCTATAAACAGTTTATCAAAGGGGAAGGCTGCTGGTATAGATGGTATACCCGTAGAGCGTTATGTAAAATTTTCCCAGCAGATACAGGGGATAATTAGTGATCTTTTTGTACTCATCTTTTATGGAGGCCGACCCCCAAGATCATGGTCTTCGGACAAAATTGTGATTTTCTTGATAAAAAACAAGACCCCTACCGAACTCTGATCTTATTGTCCCATTTGATCAATAGCGATTCAAAAATGTATTCAAAGTTATTAGCCAGTCATACATAAAATAGTATCTAAATCGACAGCATGGGTTTATCCCAATGTCCAAAGAGTGATCTCGCTGTTCGATTTTACTGATGTTTCAGGAGACCCAATGGCACTTAATTTATTGGATGCTGAAAAAGCGTTTGACAGGGTCTCCTGGAAATATCTATATACGACTATGTTGAGTGGTATTAGGGAAAACTTTATTAAGACAGTCTGGATGCTTTATACTGAACTATCGGCTGTAGTAATGGTTAATGGGTCATTGTGAGAAGTTGCCCTGGCATATGCTGGTCACTAGTTCTATTGGCCACCTTGCACCAGTCTAATTCGACTCTTATGGTAGATAGGTTTAAGACAACCTTTTAAAGAAAGCTATCCTAGTGTTAGCTGTGGAGAGCAGCCTTCAGGCCAAGTCTCAGAGGAATGTAAAGCAGCTTGTTTTACCTTTTAATCTCTTGAATTACCAAATGAAAGGACACCACACAGGTATATATATATAAAATATATATGTATTTATTTCTAGACACACTCTACTAATCTCTTTATGAGATTAGAAGTCAGGAACATATGCACAAATCAACGTTTCACAACAAATTAAGCACTTATATGGCTGGGGCCCTAGGGGCGTACCATATACTAAAAAAGAGGTATAAGAAGAACGACTTGAGAAGGGAGAAGGCCTAAGGTCTTCAGAAGCGCTGGGGCCTCACTAATCCACCCAAGGCAGGTAAGTAAAGGACCCACAGGAGACGCATGCAGTGTGAGAACACAGCCGCGGATCCCAAAAGACTTCAATGGAGCAAGTCGCGGTTGGAATTTTAAAGTTTTAGGGTCCTTCGGGAGAGTCTACAAGCAAGTCACTTACAGGGTAAATAGTTCGAGGGCCAACACACACAGGAGCACCGGAGTGCACGAGTTACCTCACCCAGGGAAGCCAGGTGCATAGGTGTCTTTTGGTGTCGGGTCGCGGCGTCGTTTTCAATGGGAGCCAAAGAATACTTGCTGCTTGTGAAGACAGGAGAAGTGTCTGGTGGAATCCAAGGCTGGATTCTGAAGAAAGAAGACCTGAAAGCAGTGGAGACAGTGTTCAAAGTCACTTGCCAGTGACCCGGGGCCAGGAAGCTGGATGCCCACAGATGTTGGGTGATTTCAGGGGATCAGGGGTGTCTTGACTCTTCAGCCACGAGGTCCAGGAGGCGTCGACGAGGACCAGGCGCTGGATTCGGAGTGCCCCACGAAGTCTGCAGCTTACTGAGGTGTCGGCAACCGGATTGGAGCCAACAAGCCTTGACAACAGCAAGTCTTATGGAAAATGAAGAAAGTCAGCGGTGCAGACCAGCAAGATCTGAGGGACTCACTCAGTGAGGGTAAGTCAGGGCAGGCCTGGAGCAACCAGGGGAGCCCTTTGGTTCGATGGGAAAGTCTTCAGGGGACCCACAAGCCAACGGGCAAGGAATCGCGAAGACGCCTCGTGAGGATTCACTTTACAGGAGCCCACGGTCACTCGGGACGAGGTAAGCCACTGATCTTCAGTGGAAATCCTGCTGGAGGCTTGGGCCACACGTGGTCCAATGCACAAGTCCGTAGAACGTCGTGAAGGGGTTGCACTCGACAATAGTGCACGGTACCCGGGTATTGCTGTTCCTCGTCACTCGTGGGGTCCACTCGCCTCAGCTCTGCTGGGGACTCACAACGGCCGTCGAGAGGTCAGAAAATCGACTTCCGGGGCTGCAGGGACTTCGGACTCCAGCGGGAGCGGGAAAGTTTGCGACCGTTGATTCAAGTTTTTGGTGCCTGCCAAGCAGGGGAGTCACTCCTTGACTCCAAGGGAGATTCTTCAGTCTTCCAAAGGTAGTGGAACGTCAAAGGTCCAGGATTCTTCTTGTAGAGCGTCGTCCAGGGATATATAGTTTGCAATGGCAAGGGTTCCTTATCTTATACTAAAGGAAAGGGAGGGACTAGCTCTATGACCACTCCTCTGGGAGGGTCAGGGGAGTGGGTGATTACACCCAATTCCCTTTGTCCAGTTTCGCGCCAGAGCAGGGGCAGGTAGCCCCTGAACCGGTTTGAGCTGGCATATGCACAGAGGAGCCTACTGCTTCCCCAGTGCAGGACTTCAAAGCCCTCTAGGAGTGCACCCACCCAGCGCCAATACACTAAATCCTGTCTGGAAGGTGGTGACACCTTCCTGTGACAGGATGTCTATTGTTGGGCCTCCTCCAATGCGAGTTTGTCAGCAGCGGTAGGGCAGCCCAGAGTCTGTGCTGGTGGCATCCAATTTGTGATGCCAGGGCTCCTTCAGATTTCTACCGTGTTTCCACAGTAGGTACATGTCTTCCCCTCTAGAAGGGTGGGATCATACTCCCACACCAGTTACTGGTGTGTGGGTATGATTCCAAGTTGTTTGACACCAAACACGACATGTTTTGATGCAGTCATTCCAAAGTTAGCATTTACTGGTAGGTTATAATGCACTTAAGAGTATATGGTATAACCGCATCCACAAACCGTCACAGAGAATAGACTCTGCCAGCTGCAGAGGGGCCCTGCTCATGCAGAGGCACCCCCTCACACTGTAAACCAAGCAGCCTGCCCTCAGGTTTGACAGGGCCTGCCTTAGGGGTGACTGATAGGTTTATATGTGTGTGTAAGGTGAGATATAGGGAACCTATACCTCAGTGAGGAGTGCCAACACTACCTCACCCAGGCTGCAGTAATAGGCCTGTGGTGTTAGATTTAGTCTGCTTCCCAGGGGTGGCATAATACATGCTTTAGCCCCTGGTAGACCTGTGAAGTACCTATGCCCTTGGTACCTAAGGTACCATATACTAGGGGCTCATAAGGTACCACAGTATCCAATCACTAGTGCATCTAATATGCACTCCAAGTTGTTTAGAGAGAACAGAGAGACTTCGAAGCATTCTTTGAAGTCTCCTCCATTACAACTGGGTATAAATACCAGACCCCTGACACTTCCCTGCATTCGCAGGCACCTCACACTGCTGACTGGTCTGCTGATTACGAGCTCCTGTGGACTCCTAAGGGTTCAACAACACAGGTGGTGGTTTTCTATGTCCCTCGAGGCCTGAGCTGTCCTCTCCTAGAGTTTGAGGCCAGTATCCCTTGTGGAGGCTGCAACAACAGAACCCCTGTGCAAAGGCTTGTTGGCAACTTTGCAACAAGTGCATTGGGCTCCAAGTAGCCCCAACCTCTGGCAACTTCTTCCACCAAGATCTTAAGCCACATCACAACGTGTGTACCGTGGCCTGCTGCTTTGGTAAACTGCTCAAGGTCCTCCTGCGACTTAAGTGCTTTCAGCTTGTGGGTCCTGTGGAGGGTCATCTATTATTTCTTTGGGCTCCCCTGATTGCTCGGGGTTTGCCCTGACTCCCCTGCTTGTGGTGAGTCTCTTGGACCTTGCAGGTCCCAACTTTGCACTCTCTTGACTTCTTGCGTGGGCTGCATTTGCTAAGGCTTGTTGGTACTCCTGCCAGACACCGACCCCTCAGCACTGAACATCCTTCGTGTGACAGCTCGTATCCGGCTCCTGGTCGTCCTCAGCATCACCTCGTCCCCACGGCTGCAGAGTCAAGGTCCTCATCATCTTCCCTGAAGCACCCGAAATCGGTGGGCATTCGTCTACCAAGTTCCAGGTCACTCCTAAGTGACCCAGACTCTGTCCCCTCTGCTTTCAGGTACTCCTCGACAAGAATCCAAGTTTGGATTCCCACAGACACTCTCTCCTCTTACAGCAGCTGCACTTTCCTGAAGTCCTTCACTGGGTTCCATGGCGTTTTCCAACACCACTTCACCCCTATGCACCCGGCTTCCCTGGTGTAGGTTATGTGGGTACTAGGGTATCCACTGGTGGGGTGGCTCTCCTACCTTCTGTCTTCCACAGGGTATCTTGAGGGTCTGCCAGGAAGGGTCCTTAATCTTTTAAAATCCAACCACTACTTACACGTAGAGTTGTACGGAGCCCGCGGTCGTGTTCCTACACTACACGTGTCCTCCGTGGGGTCCTCATCTATTTACCTTGGGTGGTTCCTTGGGTTCCCAGCGATTTTATGTCCTCTCGACATTGTCCTGACTCGGGTCGTGGTTCTTATACCACTTTCTTGGTATATGGTCTGCGTTCCCCCGGCCCACTGTGTTTGAGTGCTATTTACTGTGATTTATTTGTTAAAGTATTGTGTGCTTTGTGTCCATCTCTGTGTGGGAGATACTGTAACATCCTAGATAGTGTTATATGATAAATACATCTTTTTATAAATATTTTGTGTGGTTCTTTTTTATTTGATCTATACTACAAGAGTGCATTATGGTAAAACAAGCTGCTTTACACTCCTTTTTTTTAATTTTTTTTTTTATTATTAGTTTGTACAAGGAATACAACCAGAACATTGTGGTCACAGTGCAACAACATCCATCATCCGGTGTGCATTTATGATCTGAGGCCCTTCGCACCCTCCGCAAAGCACTCCATTAACAAAACATATTTCATTTCATCTGAGACTGCAACAGGTATTGGGTTAGGTACTGCCAGTAATCTCGAAGTTTCGACCCGGTAGGCAGTTCCTCTTCGTACGTTTTTAGTGTATCCTTACAATACGTTAAATCAGCGAGCCAGTCTTTGACTTTTGGCGCACTCCTGCCATTCCAGCTGAGCGATATTCTCCGCTTTGCCATCAGTAGGGAAATCATACAGAATTTGCGCTTTTGAGCTTTTACCCCAGGCAGCAGACCCAGCAAACATATACGAGCCGTGCAGCCCAACTCCCCTCCCACCATTTCTCCCAGCAATTGCATCACCCGCACCCAGTACTCCATTATCGCCCCACAAGACCATGCCAAATGAAGAAAGTCCGCCCCTTCTTGATTACATCGCCCACACCTAGAATCCAAGCGTAACCCATATCTGTGCAATCTGGCGGGTGTGTAATAGGTCTGATGCAGGTACTTGAAGTGGAGTATGCGTAGGTTGCCATTAGGCGTCAGCATACCAGTCAGTGTGCAAGCAACCGTCCAGTCCTCCTCTATCAGCGGCACATCGAGGCAGCTATTCCACCTCTCCATGGCTTTGTGTGCGTGTGCCGCAATGTCACTTTGTAGTTTGGCATAGAGCGTGGACACCAGGCTTTTGGCCTTCGGTGTGGTGATTATCCACTGCAGGGCGGACATCGCCGGGGGCTCTTCCGGGTACGTCGGGAACAGTGTTTTAATAGCATTCTGTAGCCTGTGGTAGTTAAATTGAAACAGTAGTGTCTTATTACTAATGAATGTCAGCTTGTCAAGCGTTTTGAATGTACCGTCCTCATAGAGGTCTCCCAAGGTATCCATACCGACCTGTCTCAGCAATCCCACCCCCACCTCTTCTTGGGTTACCGAGATCTCTGGGTGCCAGTGGAGCCGGGGCGTATAATGGCAGTTTATTTGCCTTCCTAGCCATCAAGTGCCATGCTCTATTAGTGGCATTGATCGTGTTGATGTCATTCTTATGCAGGGGAGGTCTATGGTGCGTGATAATCGTATCTAGTGGGACCGGCAGCGCGTCCCCTTCTTCAATTGCCACATGTGTGAGGTATGGAACTTTGTGGTACCAGAAGTGCGCATATTGCGCCTGCGCACAGAGGTAGTATAGCAAAAAATCGGGAACTCCGAATCCTCCCCGGGAGTAGGGTAATGTCAGCGTCTGTAAGTCAACTCTTGCAGTTTTCCCCGCCCAAACCAGCTGGAGTACCAGCGTGGTAATGCGACGGAAAACCTCCTTAGGAGGCTGGATGGGTATGTTGTTGAAAAGGTAGAGCAGTTTAGGCAGTATCACCATTTTGACAATGGCAATGCGATCAGCCAGGGACAGCGGCAGCTGTATCCACCTTCGCACTTTCCCTTCCAGGGCATCGATCGCCCTCCCATAGTTTGCCCGGATGACAATCTCTGGGTCACGGTGATACCACACACCCAGATACTTCACCGGCTCAGTCTGCCACTCCAAGGGGTACTCCATGGGGTGCGGTTGTGTGCTGTCCGTCAAAGGGATAATCAGAGATTTATCCCAGTTTATAGTGACACCCGAGTGATGAGCGAACTTAATATATTCCCGCAACAAAGGATTCAGATTGTCCCCTGGATCCCTCACATACAACAACATATCGTCCGCATACAGTGATATGTGCAAAGGCCGTTGTGGAAACTGCAAAGCTGAGTAGTGATGCCCCTGTCTAATTTTGCATGCTAGCGGTTCCAGCGCTAGAGCAAACAGCAATGGGGACAGCGGGCACCCCTGTCTAGTGCCCCTGCGGATATCGATGGGCTCTGAAATGTATTTATTCACCCGGACTCGCGCCACCGGCGCGTCATACAGCAGCTGTATCCACCGGAGAAACATGGGCGGGAAGCCCATCCTCCGTAGCACAGTATTTAAATATGGCCATTCCAGCGAATCAAAAGCCTTGGCTGCGTCCAGGAAGACCGCCGCGGCCTTAGTCGTAGGTGTCAGGTAGTGTGACAGCGCAAAGAGAGTCAGTGTATTGTGTGCGGTGGAACGCGAGGGGATGAACCCTGATTGGTCGGGTAATATTAGCTTAGACATTAAAGGGTTAAGTCGGGCAGCGAGCAATTTGGCCAGTATCTTATTGTCAACATTTATTAGAGACAAAGGCCTGTATGAGTCACATAGCTCTGGGTCCTTCTGCGGCTTGAGCAGTGCCAGCAAGATCGCCTCACGTAAAGTCGGAGGTAGGCTCTGTTGTTCATGGGCATTCCCATACATTTACACCAAACGGGGTGCCAGCTGCTCCACAGAAGTCTTGTAAAAATCGCAGGTAAACCCATCGGGGCCTGGCGCCTTACCATTGGGCAGTGTTTTGATCACTTCCGTGACCTCCTCTACCGTGATTGGCAGAGACAGATATTCCCTATGCGTGTCTGACAGCCACGCTATCGCCACGTCTTCCAGATACTCCATTATTGCGGCTGGCCCCGCCGTCGGCCTAGAGGCGTACGTTGCACTGTACGCAGTCACAAACTCGCTCAAAATTTCTTGCGCGCCAAATTGTTGCTCCCCCCGCGTATTGCGTATCACATGGATGGTCTGCGGTGCACGGCCCTCACATATTTTAGCTGCCAGGTGCCTTCCCGACCTACCCCCCTCACCATATGCTCTCGCTATCTGTCTCTTCGACGTGTATTTAAGTTCGTCTTCCGCATAGGTTTGGTACTCAGACAAAAGTAGTCTGACGTCACCCAATAGTTTAGCATCGCCCGTTCTCACATATTCCCCTTCTAGCAGTCGCTGTTTGTTTTCTCTCATCGTCAACTGCTGACGTATGTCTTTTAGGATACCAGCATTCGTGCTAATACAGATGCCGCGTATCGTCACCTTAAAAACATCCCACAGTATACCGGGATCTTTCATAGTGGGGGCATTGTGGTCAAAATAGTCCTTTATCGCCCGTCCAATAGTGTCTTCGTACAGTGGATCTAAAAGGGCTTTCGCGTTAAACCTCCAGCTGAAAGGGGGAGGAGTGTAGCATGGAAATTCCAGGGACAGGAGCACTGGATTGTGATCCGACAGTGTCCGCGGTAAGTGTTTAACTTCCCTAGTCCATAAGGCAACGTCACTAGACACTAACCAGTAGTCGATGCGGGCCCAGCTGTTGTGTGCTGGCGATGTGTGGCCTCCCTCCCCTCAAGATTCCTACACCTCCAGATATCAATAAGTCCCCTGTCCATCATCAGATCCTGCAGGACATGCAGCGCTCGTCTATGAGGCTCAATCGTCTCCCCCCATCTATCCAGGTCGTCAGAGAGTGCTACATTGAAGTCTCCACCCCATATCACATGTTCAGCCTGCAGATCCCTCAGCTTACCCCACAGCGAGTTGTAAAATTGCGGGTCGTCTACATTCGGCCCATATGTGCTCACAATTGCCAGTCGCTGTCCACGCAGTAATCCAGTAACAATAACAAAGCGCCCCATGTCATCTGTCACCGTGATGTCTACCTTGAGATGCAGTCCCCGTCTAACCAATATGAGCACCCCTCTAGCATAGGGGGAGTACACAGAATGATGTACTGACTCAGCCCACCGCCGCCCCACGCCAAGCCCACGCGTTGGCGCACAGTGTGTCTCCTGTATGAGTGCAATATCGATGTGCAGTCTATCCAAGTACGCAAGTGTCTGTCTTATTTTTTTGGGGTTATTAAGGCCCCGTATATTCCAGGTCAGTAATTTGAGGCATCCAGCCTCTACCCTATCGCCCCCCATTTATCAACAGCATTGTGCAGGCCGGTCCAACACCAGCAGTCAGGTAGTGCGAGACTAAGGGGATCCGGGCACCCACAGACCTCGTGATTCCCTAGCGCAATTTTCCGGATTTCAGCGATGCGTCTTATGCACCGTGACCAACAACCCAACTTTGCAACTCCATTCCCCCTCCCCCCACCCACTTCAGCACCCCAACCTTGCCAAAGACATACCCCCTTACAGTAAATCAACATAGAATTACTAGGATTGGGGATCACCCGCTTTGGGGGATCGCCCAGAGCACACATCTCCATCCAACTAAATGGATGTGGACGGGTTTACATTAGGAGTTGGGACCAAAACGCATCATGTCTACACAGGCACCTGACCGTCGCCGGACATAGCGCACAATTATCGGGGAACCGAATGTGGTCAGTCTCTCCAGAACAATACAAAATCCGCCCGGCGGTGGGCAGCACCCCACTGACTTTCCCACAGTCAATTCCAGGACCCCACAGATGACATCGGTCCTCAACCAATGAGCCACCTAGGACCTCCCAAATTAGGGCCAACATTTCCCATTCCCTCAGGCCCGTAGAGCCACATGCCAGTCAGCAGCGCCCATCAGAACATCAGTCTCGTGTGTGTGGTGCGGTGTCCCCTGATCAATCCTCCACCTGAGCATGAGTCAGTAGGGCAGATAAAGCGTGTGGGATGTTCGTGAAGACAACCTAGTTCGCCCCACTTGTACTCACAGCAGTTCAGAAGAGTCCCACTGGCAATGTAAGGCAACGATGGACTCCCCTCGAGGCCCAGGGACCCGGCGCAGTTCCACCACCTTACCACATGCTGAAGGCGCGGCAGCTGTACACCACCCGCCTTGCCGCTCACCGAAGTCCGCACATCAGCTGCCCTCTAGTCCGCATCCGGATCCTGATCCGTTCGCTCTCGCTCCTTACGCTGAATGCCAATGCGCTTGACAAGATCCTGCGCCGCCTTAGGTGTATGACAAATCGTCGCTCGGCCCTCGTGCGTCACTCGGAGCCTGGCTGGGTAGAGCATCACATAGTCAATCCCAAAGTCGCGCAACTTTTTCTTAACGGGGTTGAATTCCCTCCGCGCCAGTTGGACCGCGACGGTGAAGTCCGGGTAAAACTCCAGCGTGTTGCCCTGATGCGTTATTTGCCGCTTCTCTCTCGCCAGCCTCAAGATGACATCCCGGTCTCTGTAATTTAGGACCCGTGCAACTATGGGGCGTGGAGGGGCCCCAGGCTTCGGTCTGGGCGCCAACGATCGGTGCGCTCGCTCAATTAGGAACACTGGGGAGAGGTGGTCGGCACCAATGACATTACGGATCAGCTCCTCCACATATGTTTCCATACGCCCAACGTTGGTGGACTCCGGAACCCCCGTGATCCGTACATTGTTGCGACGGGACCGTGCTTCCAAATCCTCCTGCTTGTTTCTTAACACCTCCAGCAGCTGTTCCACTTCCGCACATTTTTTGGTCGTAGCCTGGGTGGCATCCTCCACTACCCCAATGCGAGTTTCCGCCTCCGTCAGTCGCTCCCCATGGCCATCCAGCTTCGCCGCCATGTTATCCACTCGGATTGTAATGGTGTCCAGCTTGCCGTTGATGTTCTGCAGGCTCTGTTGGATAGCCTGCAACACCCCCTCCATACCCGTGTGCAGTGTCTCTCCCGCGCCTAGGGCAGTTTACGTCTGCGACGTGGCGCCCTTCGTCTGCCTTTTGGACTCGAACTGGAGTTTAGGTTGATTCTTGTCAGGTTTCCCCATGGTCTTGTCTGCACACAGCGGCCACCAGAGACGTGATCGACAAGCGGCAGATACCCTCAGGGAAGGGGCCACAGGCGGCGTCTCACAGTCACTATATGTCCTGAAGCAGTCCGCACTGGAGGTATGAGTGGGTACTCAGCCGCAGCGCCCCTCGCCCAGTTCACGCACCTTCCACCTCCAACTGGCCCTTCGTGCCCCGGGGCCAGGACAGGCACCCAGCTCTCTTCAGTCACAGTCACGATCCCAGGGGGCCCACAACAAGCGTTAATGTCCTCCAGCGATACACTCGCTCCATGGCCTGCTGTCCAGCACAGCAACCTCTTCAGCGCAGGCCCGGTCCCCAGACGGTAGCGCGACAGGCGCCGTGCAACAGACCTGCACCCTCCTCGGCGCCTCGGCTTCAGCAGCCGCCGAAGCTAGCAGCCCATGGGTCGCCCTCTCAACCGTCGCAGTCTTTCCAGGCAGCCCTCCAGTCCCCGACAGAGCAGTGATTCGGCGCACTCAGGCAGGACCCCACGCGCAGACCAGGTAGTGCTCACCGGGTTTCCGCTCATCTGTCCTCGTCGCACGTTATTGTCCGCCATAGCGGGATCCGAGAGTAGTCTCCGCCGCCATTTCGCGTCTCTCCTCCGATGCACACCAGCCTCTCCTGTCGGCAGCCAGAGACAGCAGCGCAGCCTCCGCCCTCAGAGTCCACGGCCCGTACATATGTTTCCACACTCCAGGGCATGCCAGACCGCCGATCTCGCCAGTGCTTCGTCACCTCCGTTCCCGGAGACTCCGAGCGGCGCCATCTTGTGCTCTGCGAGTCGCGTCCAGGGCCCAGAGTTCCGCAGCTCGCCCCCGCTCTCACATCACCTGGAATTCGCTCCACACCGCATCCATGCGTGGACGCCCATGTCCGACAGTCCGTGCGGCAGTTTTTAGCGATCTCCTGGCCCCTTACATGCTCTTTTACGCTGCTATTCTCGTCCGTCCGGCGGAGCTGTCTCACCAGGCAGCCATTCCGCTGTGCGCCCTCTAGCGCCCCCCTGCTTTACACTCCTTCAAGACTAAGCCTGAACCACAACTACCACTTAGAGAGCTTTCTAAGGTTGTCTAAGACCTCTTAAATTACAATAAGGGTAGTCTGGACTGGTGCAAGGTGCTGACTTACATTAGTGGACATCATATACCAGGCCAGCTTCTCACAGTGTAGTATCACGTTGCCCTATTCTTTGTTTTGAGATACCAAGCACAGTCTGAGTAAATAAATGTGGTATTAGTGCAAATCTGGCCTATTTCTACTCTAAGTAGTCATAGAGAAGTCTGCTAAGGTATTAATATGCCTACTGTTGGCTACAGGATCTCTTGTGACAGCAAACTCTGATGTTGTATAAAGTGGCATCTGATATAGTAAAAAAACATCATTACCTTGGATCATTTACCTGTGCACTTCAAACCGTGAACGAAGTATATATTCTATTGCTTGGCCAAGTCTATGAGATTGCGGATTTTTGTTAATCTGGAAGCAGTGCAGTACTCTGCATGTGTGAGTTTTACACTGTAAATTAACTATGTGTGGTATGTAGCTTTCACAGTTCTAGTGCATGTTCCATCTTGGGGGGAAAAAACAAGCATAGCTCAATATTTTTCCATTAAATACCGTCATAGTGGTTTGTACAGGTAATTTTAGCAAGGGTCAAGCCTTGTTCCCACACCACCAGTTCAAAACTTTGTTAACAAGGAGGCGGTTAGAATGGAAGTTGAAGATGCAATCCTGGGGCTGTATCATGAACACATTGTACTCCAGTATGTGGACTACGAACAGGTCCATACACCTGTTCTTGCTCAAACTGTGCTGGCTACAGCACATATTAGGAAATTGAGAAAAGTGGTTGCCTCTTAATGTTTCTCAGCTGCACTGTCGGCACAGTAGGGAGTAAAGTTTCTTCAGAACTGGTGCTTCTACATCTTTTGGACCTGTGCAGGGTTACTGAAAAAGTAACCCGTAACATCTTCTGTGTGAGGGGGATGTGTGGCTCCTAAAGGCTTGCTTTTTGGTTTATCACAGTGTACAACTAAATTACAAGAGTACTGAGTACAGAGCTTTCACAGAGAACATCAATTCTGGAGGCATCCATATGTACAGTGGTCTTGGCTGCCATAAGCTTGATACCTGGGTTTTCAGAAAGGAAATCTCTATCCTGCTCTGAATAATTGAGGATGACATCTTGACGGTGCAAATTGCACTGTACTGAGGCCTTCCTGGTAGTTCAGCTGCAAATCTGCTTCACACCCTATCACACAGAAGAGGCCAAATCTCTCATTTTCCATCTCTTCCACAGAGAACAGTTGTCAAGAAGACCAAAACAGCCTGGTGGTAACTGTCCTCAGTGAAAAGCAAAGCATTTTCTTCAAGGAGGAGATTCAGAATGATAATTCAAACCCTAGTCCTCTTCCACCTAAATAGAGGCAATGCCCTGCTCAATGGTATTCTAGTGACCATCCTCACTCCCCTGAAAGGCATCTTTCACGCAGAAGCACAACTCATCAGGGAGCTAACGAAATCCAAACACATCACACTCAAGTAACTATAACTCGCGCCTTTGCCATGCACTGCTAAGTACCCCACACATTAAATCACTCATGACATCTTCTATGACATCATTGATAATATCAGTGCAACACTTTGTAATTCTGTAAATTGTAAATTTATTTAAAAAACTGTGAATGGTGGGGGCATTAAGTTATAGTTAATTTAGGGCACAAGTTATAGTTGTTTTATATAACTAACTATACCTGAACTTCTATGTTTTTGTGTGTTGAAAAAACTGTACCTAAATATAACTTCCCTGTAATGTTTGTAAGTGAAAATACATATATATAAATATATATAAAAATAAAAAGCCTAGTGGTGGCTGCCACTAGGTAGTTATAGCTAAGTCTGCTTTTTTCCATAGACTGAGTATTTTTCGGTTTGCTAATAACTTTGGCCTTGTTTGACAAATCTTCCGGAAACTTCCAAACAAAAAAAAAAAGGTTTTGGGGTGATCTGGCCGGGGGGGGGGGGGCAACAAAAATAAGGGAGTGGTTCCCAAAAAGCAAACTCCCCATGCATTTTCCATGGACTTCTTTGGACAAGGGTACAGCAAAAACTGCTTAACAGAATTACACCAAATTCGGTAGGAAGCTAGATCTTGGTCCGCAGATTGTGCCTTTGTGTTTTGGTGTAAATATTTTCAGTAGTTTTTGAGATATAACTGTTCAAATCTAGCTATTTAGACGGCTGGGCTAGCAAGACTCTTGCAAGCATCCCTGTGATTGGGCGACAGGGCTGTTTTTCCCATGAGACTTGCCCCTCCTGCGAGAGCGTGAAGGTTTCCACGAGTCACACAAGAGTGAGCGCTCTGATTGGCTGGCTGCTGGAATTTTAGAAATGAAATGGCGGCCATTGTTTACTGAGAAAGTGTCGGTGTTGTGGAAATTAAGTAAAAGAGCAATATAAAGGGGCAGGAGAAAGGCATGCAGGCCCACTGGATTTGGAGTGCAGATCTCCAAGGCATAATTACCGTGAGGAAAGTAAATGTATATGTTTTTTTTTTTTTTTAAATGATCTCGCAGGTCTCCCGTGGATCGTGAATAGTAAAAAGGAGTAGGTGAGTGTTCAATATATTTTACAAGTAGAAATGCATATTGTGGGCCTTGTTATTGAGATGAAGTGTGTAAGAGAAGTACTGTGAGGTGTAGGTGATCTTTGAATGCACTCTGGTATGCACATGTGTTACTGTAGGAAAGAGGCCTAGTGGAGAAGGTGTTTATCAGCGTCTACTATTCATGCTCATCAGCCTGGGAAGAGTTGAAAGTCGAGTTGAGGCTCTTCCCACACCCTAAGAGGAAACCTGTCATTCAATAGGGAGGTCTCAACAGAGAGGCCAGTCCCTCCTCACACACTACAACGCACACCCGTCATCTGAGAGAGGGGTCTGAAAGGAGAGGCCAGTCCTTGCCTACTCCCTACTATGCACACCCGTCATCTGAGAGAGAGGTCTGAAAGGAGAGGCCAATCCTTCTCCACGCCCTAATACGTGCACCGATCATGTGAAAGAGGTCTCAAAGGAGATCCCAATCCATTCAAACTGACGGAGAGACCTCGAAGGAGAGGCCAGTCTATGCACACACTTTAATATGCACAGCTGTCATCTGAGAGAGAGAGAGAGGTCTGAAAGGAAAGGCCAGTCCATCCACACACTGCAATACGCACACCATTTGAGAGAGAGAGAGGTGTGAAAGGAGAGGCCAGCCAATTGGCACATACAGACATCTGTCATCGGAGTGAGATATCTCAAAGGAGAGGCCAGTTGCTCCCCATACACCTCTACTATGCACACCCGGCAAGTGAGAGAAGGGTGGGAAAGGAAAGGCGAGTCCCTCTCTGCACCCTACTATGCACACCTGTTATTCAAAAGAGGAGACTCAGCGAAGAGGCCAATGACTCCATGCACCCTACTACGCACACCCAACATGTGTGAGAAGAGTCTGGAAGGAGAGGGCAGTCCCTCCCTGCACCCTACAATGCAGACCAGTCATTTGAGGGCAAGCTCTCAAAGGAGAGGCCAGTCACTCCCCATACACCCTTATATGCACACCTGTCATCTGAGAGAGAGGAAAGGAGAGGCCAGTCCATCCCCACACCCTACTATGCATACCCATGATTTGAAAGAAAAGTGTGAAAGGAGAGGCCAGTCCCTCCCCACTTACTACTACGCACATCTATAGATTGAGAGAAAGGTCTTAAACAAGAGGCCATTCCATTCCACTTACCCTACTGCGCACACTTGTCATCTGAAGGAGAGGTCTCAAAGAAGAGGTCATCCGCTTCCCATACATCCTACTACGCACACTTGGCATCTGACTGACAGAGATGTCTCAAAGGAGAGGTTAGCCCCTCCCTACTCACTACTATGCACACCCGTCATCTGAGAAAGAGGTCTGAGCAAAGAGACCAGTCCCCCCCCTACACCCACGATGTACACCTGTCATCAAAGGGAGGTGTCTCAGCGGAGAAGCCAGCCCCTATACACATCCTACTATGAATACCTGTCATCCGAGAAAGCAGTTTGAAAGAAGAGGGCAGTCCCTCCTAAAACCCTAGCATGCTCACTCATTATGCAAGAGAGGGCTATCATTGGATAGGCTAGTGCCTTCTATACACTACTATTTCCCTTCAACACTGTTGCTATTTCACTAGTCTTGCAAGAGCAGAATGCAAGCTTCAGGGAGTGAAGCTTGGTACATGGGGCTCGTTCGATCCTGTAAGCCTTTCGAAAGACCTGCAGTGAAAATGACTGGGTCTGCCACAGGGTGTTTTACGGTTCTGCAAGAGTCTCGCGAGATCGTATGGGGAGAAGTAGAAAAAAGGGCCCAGGTGAACCAATAGTTAACAATCTTATTACATGGTTGAAGAAATGCTGTGAAGTATTTGGCTATCACTTTGTGTCCTTTTCTGGCCACATATGGTACTCTGCCCTGCAACATGGCTAGGCAAAGGATGTGGCACAGTGGTGAGAGCTGCTGACTGGTGAGTAGGGATCAGTGTTCGAGTCTGCTGTCGACTCATCATCCTGTGATAATGGGCTGCTTGTATAATTTCCCACAAGCCCATGGCTAGGTGCGCTTTAGAAATAAAAGTGTTTAATGTAAAATAACATAAGAATTCTATGCGGTGATCTCGGGGGTGGGCAAGCAGTGTTGTGCAGGGGGTGGAGGTAGACGTCAAAGGGATATTAAATGAGCGCACTGCATTGCAAATTATGCATAAAGTAAACAAAAAATGAGCAAAACAGTAATGGTGGTGGGGGCCTGCGAGCAGTATTATGGGAGGGGTAGGCACAGGGAGATTTAAGGGACATGAAGCAACTGAAGCAGTGTTGTTAGAGGGGTGAGTGGGAGGCACGGGGAGATAAAGCGATGGCAAGCAAATTATGCAACCAAGATGTCCCTTTCAATATGGTGTCATAATCCTGTGCACTCTCTTCAACTTATAATCATGGAATGCAAACTTATCTTTGCCCACTAGCCCCTCACTACACACCAACAAGGAACTTTCAACCGTTGGCTGCACATCTATCTAATCTCCAGACAAGTTTTCAAATAGCTCAAATAAGGAGGTAGATCCGTGGGGAGTCCAGGGCCCTAAGCTACGGAATGCTGTGAATCCAAATGAGAAAGCCAAGCCACAGGCACCTCAGAGAGCAGCTGAAAACAGAACTCTTGGAACAGGTGTACAACAAAACATCTGAAACAGGAATTCACCCCTGAAGAACATCGTAACGGTCATTTCTCACCAATCGGACTGTAACAGCTTCCGAAATGGACTTTCTCATCTTCAGAGCTGTGAAATAACTAAAAAGAGATGAGAAAAAAAAGAACATTTAATTTGCCCCTAGGGACCATCATGGCCATGCTATTGAAAGACCTTTTGGATATAAAGTAGGTCATCCCACACTTGAACAGGTGTGTCCAGTTCAGGGGTTGATCCGACACGGGTACAGGATATTTAACCCTTATCTGCTTACCTAGGTTATCAGGATTTTGCAAGTAATGGTTAGACACAGAGGTCATGAAGCTTACATACTCTTGCTTCCTCCTCTGACTACATTTTACACATCTTTAATGATAATTATTCTGACAGTGTTCCCATCCCTCCACTACTATTTTCAGTGGTCAACCACTTGATGCACTTGATCAAGTTGTCCTTATGGGGACCGGGATTCAAGACTGAGAGACTGCCAAAAGTGTAGAGTAAGACTCTTCTTGTAGTTATTTAGTTCTGGAGGAGATCCAAGCGTAGGTTTGAGGTAGCGATCATAATGTGATATTTTCAAGTTTAAACCCTCAGTTGGTTTAGACTGGCTTTGGTCATCGTTGAGGAAGTGAATTGCTGGTTTAATGGTAGTTGGACAGAATACTTCCTCAGCTTGGTTTATAGTTAATTTGAAAGACTCAGCTTGGTTTTAGATATCCTATTGTTTGCTAATACATTCCATCCCTTGATTGGAAGTGCACAGGTTGGTAGTGCACAGGTAAAGAAAAGTCATCTAAATTAAACGTTCTCTGCCCAAACAAGTCTGTCCAGCTATATCCGACACTATAGCTCACCAGACTGAAATACCTAAGCTGCTGCAAAGGGTTTCCTCTCTTTGAAGGTAATTTGTATGTACTACTTGGCAGCAGTCCTACGGGAGGCTAGTCAAGTCACCCCTTATGCACAAATAGCAAAGAAATACTTGATTAGCATTAACGTCCGGCTCACACTGAGAGCTACTTATGCATCAAGGCCCAACCAGACAGTCTAGCAGTGATGACTGGTAGAGACTTCTGCTAATGGAGGGATGCCCACAGCAACCCTGACATGACAGCCTGGTCAGAGCCAAAATCAAACGCTAGGCATACGTTATTGCACATACACTGCATTTTACTAACCTCATAACCCATTACCCAACGAAATTCCTATATCTAGCTTTTGTACAAAATATTTTGTTTCGTTTGGCTCCACTTAACATATGGTTGACTACTGCCTGGCGTTTTCATAACCATCCACTTACGTACCGTGTTTTCATAACGGTGAAGTCCATGTTATACAAAAAAACAAAAACAAAAAATATGTTCACAATGCTTTCAAAGGGCTTCATTATGAAGTCCCCAAATTTTGGTACCAGGATACTGGAGATTCTGGAGGTGGTACTCCTACAGCTAAATGGTGGATTACAAGTTATTTTCCCCAGAACGGGTAATAACACATGAACCTGTTTTTTTGTATCACTCGCTTATCACCCGAAGGGTATTCAGGCGCTGAACCTGTGAATATCTGGTCGAAATTTGAGTGTTATTCCACCTTCCAAGGGAGAATACAAGCTCATATCTGCATTAGGCAGGTGGCAAATGAGCGCAGAAGCTCTATTAAGGGCCATGTTACAGGGGGCGGGAGGAGACAGAGAGAGAGATAGTAAGGTGGGTTAAGTTAGATCTATCGGGAGAGTCTTCTGCTCCTCCATGCTACATTAGGTGGGCAGGTGAACGTAGGTGAGAGCAGCAGATGATTGCTTCCCCAACTGCCCTGAGCCCAGAATTAGCAGACCTGGTAAGTTCATTACCAGAGACACCTGAAAATGCAAAATATTGAAGGCTCGCAACATGGGGGGAGGGGGGGGGAGGTGAGGAGAACAGGCAATAGCACCCTGCTAGCATTAATCCAAGTCTTAGTGGATAATATTCACATTATTGATAACTCAATTTAAACCAAGAGATAGTTTACAAACATAGGCCCACAGTTCTGCAAACTTATTCAAGGGTCTGAACTTTTCAAAGGATAGTCAAAATGTACAGACACCACTGGGCTCATGGTCATCACTCCTGTCCACTCACAAAACTGAGACAACACAAAGTGCACGAAAATACCACAAGGGCGATTCCGAATAAAACACTTAACTTGAGTGGCGGAAGCTAAAGAAATAGAAGTGTGCTTTTGAGTAAACCCAGGCAGCAACTGGAAGCACCTGGGTCGGGGAAATAGTTCTTATTTTTCACACTGTGAATCAGATTTTAGAAACTATTTAGCCCGAAGCCTGTACTTTACCACATACCTTAACATGGAAGATAGAGGTGCACCTGCCATTTAGCATTTCTGTTCCAAAGAGAGTAGAACGCAAACCTCAATACAAAGATTGCTCTATTAGTAAGTAAGTCTGACCTACTCTTGGTTACTCTTTGTGATTCAGGCCCATAGTATAAACAAACACAAGCCTTTCCAACGGGGATATCTTGGGCAACAGCAATGCGGTTTTGCAATTCTTTAAACTGTGGTCCCTATTCACAAAGATTGTGCTATAATTAAGTTATCTTGCTGTTGTAGCACTCTGGACATACTGACATCCAGGTGTAATCTAGGAGTACATCAAAATCAGTGGTACTACTAGAAAGCGTCATCGCAATATCTCCGTGAATCAAGCCCCCAGTCACTTTTAAAGATTCTCGGAACACTGGAGTGCTCCATGTTATCAGAACAAAAATATACTGCTGTCAGTGTTGACTGCGGTTCTAATTCTGCGTTTTCTTTCATCTTGCAAAATCCAACTTCTGAACAAAGCATTGAACGCAACATTCCCGATTCACATAGATTCTGCTATCAGTAGGTGTGATTTACACTTAAAGTACTACTTCCCATCTCCTGAATTCCAAGTATAAACCAACACTACTACAGAATAAGTCAGAGGAAAATGTTAGGGAATCTGGCACAAGAATAAAAGCCATTAGGAGTTTACAAATCCTATGTCCATCGTGCACTACACTGTGGAAAGATTGCCATTTCCAGAACTATTAATTGTGCGGTAAAGATAACGATTTTCATTACATACTAGTCTCTGTTTTTTGCACATGTGCATATCTTGCTCTTAGTTACACTACGAGTCTGTCCAGAGATTAATCACTATCATGGCCACAAGCATTTGGAATGTCAACCATATCTTGGATGAAGTCTGAGACTAGTCTTCGTGAGATGCTGTATACTGTGTGATGGACTTATGGTTTGTTAATTGTCTATGCAAAACTGGTATGGCAGCGAAGAATATTTCCATGGCTTTTATTTAAACTACGCCTACTGGTTCTGAAGACTGCTAGAGCAGTTAGTGTTTCACATGCAGTTGTGTTGGGGGGGTTACATCTATGCAATAAGATATGGAATGGACTTTCCTTCTCAAAACAGGCTATGTTGAAGGCTTCTGTGATTTTATTTTTGAGGGCATTACAAAATTTGTTGCTGGACTCTGCAGAGGAGACTGTTCCTGAGGTTCACACCGTGAATCCGTAATGATCTGTCCAAATGCTCAGCACTTTCTTCATTCCTTGAGTTTTAGCCTAAGGAGTTAGAATGAGTTTGCAGAGCTGAATGCCTTGGTTGGTGTTTAGTAGGGCACCACTTTCTGAATGCATCAGAAACTTTCATTTGATCCTGCACACGCCACGGGGGGGCATGTAGGCTTTAACTTACTTGATTAGTACACAAACACCAAGCAGACTCAAATACTTGGAAGCTTGGCAAGTCATTCCAGATATTGAGAGTCCTTCGTTTGTGCCTCACTTGGTGCTACTACCATTCATCTGTATGCACTGCTTGTTCCTTTTGGTGTACTGCACTCTCTCTCTTTCTCTTCTAAGTCCCCTGGAAAGTGTAGTCACTCCTGACGTGCTATTTGAGGCTCCTGGTTTTCTCTGGCGTCAGCTACCTCGAGTACATGAGGGGAATATTGTCAGTGTGCAAAACTCGTTCTATATTCCACTTTCATCGTTCGTTTTTGCATGGTTTTGGTAAACATCTTAGAAACTTCACTGAAATTGTTTCTCAGATATTTAATTACGATATTATTTCAAAACATTCCCTCTAGTGATACATGGTCTGTCCTACAGCACTTAACTCAAGAAAGAGTTACACAAATTAGTAGTCCCTGTTAATATAGACAAGCTAATATAATTAATAAAAGAGGCTGAAAGCATCCTAAGCTTGTTTTAAACATTAGCTCTAAAAAGTGTACCACATTTATACTACACTTGCTCCAGCCCCTCAAAATATTTACAAAAAGTTTGAAGAAATCAATACATGTGATGAAGTGGCATAAATACCAAATCGTTGCTATTTATTTTGATTATGAATCAGCATTACACAGACAAAACCTGAAGAAGGCTGCCTTAATGAGACACAAGCTCAGAGACATCATCTAACCGTACAGGGTGGAGGCGAGACAGCAATCCCTTTCTAGGGCTTATCAAGTTCTGTAATAAGGCCTTCACTTCAACACAAAAAGTCCTTTCTGCATGACCTAATTACAACAACATGCTAAGCTCAAAGTGTATATTGTAAAAACGCGGAGAAGTATACATATATAGTGACAGATATATCGTTACCGAAGGTAAGTAACTTGTTCATCTGAAAGAAACATGTTAGTTATAGATTCCTTACCTTAGAATGTATACCCCAGCAATACCAACCCAGGTGGTGGTCTGCGAACCAAGATCACACCTGAAAGTCCTGGAGAACAGAACGGCCAAAAAAGCAGTCTCTCCGGACTTGGCTGTCCAGACAGTAGTGTTTGGTAAACGTGTGCAGCGATGCCCATGTAGCTGCCTGACAGATGTCATTCAGAGGAACTCCTCTTCCCAAGGCAGTAGTGGCTGCAGTCGCCCTGGTGGAAAGGGCGCGTAGCCCGACCGGAGGCTCCTTTTTAGCCAGAGAGTAACATGCCTTAATACACAACACAACCCATCGAGAAATGGTCCGCTTGTGTACGGCCCAACCTTTCTTTGCGTCCACGTAGCCAACAAAGAGTTGGTTATCCACCCGGAATTGTTTTGTGCAATCCAGATAGGAGAACACACATTTTGGGTCTAGACGGTGGAGCCTCTCTTTCTCCTTTGAAGGATGCAGAGGCGGAAAGAAGGTGGGCAAAGTAATGGCCTGCCCGATATGGAAGGCAGTGACCACCTTAGGAAGAAAGGATGGATGGGTCCTGAGAACCACCTTGTCCGGATGAACAGACCGGAAAGGAGGTTTGGAAGAAAGGGCCTAGAGTTCACTCAACCTTCTAGCAGAAGTGATGGCTACCAGGAAAGTAGTCTTAAGAATCCAGAAACGTAAGGGGCAGTTATGAAGCGGCTCAAAGGGAGCACACATTAAATAGGTTAGAACAAGATTCAAGTCCCACTGAGGCACAGCAAAGGGGATTGGAGGAAAGAGATGTGTTAAGCCTTTTAAGAAACGGTTAACTATCGGGGACTTGAAAAGAGAAGGCTGATACAGCAGCTGAAGGAAGGCACAGATGTCCGAAAGGTAGCCCTTGATAGTGCCCAGAGCAGAGCCCTGCTGGGCTAAAGAAAGAAGGAACAAGAGAACCTCAGAAAGAGGGGCAGAAAGGGGATCCACATCCTTTGCTGTGCACCATGCCACAAATTTGTTCCACTGGAAGGCGTATACCGTCTTAGTGGAGGGACGCTTGGGTGGCAAGATTACATCACAGACTTCAGGAGGCAGGTCGAAAGACGTCAACTGCTGTCACTCAATCTCCACGCAAGGAGGTGGAGACTGGACAGGTTCGGGTGGAGGACCGTCCCCTGCTGCTGCGACAGAAGATCCTCCCAAAGGGGCAGTCTGATCGGAGGATCGATTGCCATGTTGAGCAGCTTGGGATATCAGACTCTTCGTGCCCAATCCGGAGCCACAAGAATGACTAGGGCCCGATCGCGCCTGATCATCTTCAGCACTCTTGGCAGAAGTGGCATAGGCGGAAAGGGGTACAACAGACCGCAACTCCACTCACGACGAAAAGCGTCGCCAAGCGAGTGCCGCCTTGGAAATTCCAACGTGCAGAATTTGGAGGCGAATAGATCTAACCAAGGCTTTCCCCACTGTTGAACGAGACCTTGCACCACCTCCGAGTGAAGACGCCATTCGTGATCCATCATGCACCTGCGGCTGAGCTCGTCCACCCTGACGTTCGGAGAACCTGCCAGGTGTTGAACCACCAGTGATATGCCCTGATGTTCCAGCCATGTCCAGAGACGAGGGGCCTCCTGACAAAGGGTCCACGACCCCACCCCGCCTTGTTTGTTGCAGTACCACATGGCGGTGGTGTTGTCCATAAACACCTGCACTACTCTTCCCTGGACAGAGGGAAGGAATGCTTTCAGTGCAAGACGAATCGCCCGGAGCTCTAGAAGGTTGATATGGAGTCCGGACTCCGCCAGAGACCAGAGGCCTCTGATCTCCGCCTCTCCCATGTGGCCGCCCCATCCCAGAAGGGATGCATCAGTCACCACCATGTGTTCTGGTTGGGGAAGGGAGAGGGATCTTCCATTGACCCAATCCTGGTTTGTGAGCCACCACTGCAGTTGTTGTGCAGTGCCCTCTGAGATCTGGACACAATCTAATAGATTCCCCTGATGCTGCGCCCACCAGAACTTAAGGTCAAACTGCAAAGCCCGCATATGCCATCTGGCATGATCGACTAGCAGGATGCAGGAGGTCATGAGGCCCAGCAGCCTCAGGGTCATCCTGACCGAAACTCAGGATAAAATCTGAAAGATCGTAATCATAGCCCGAATATCCCAGACTCACTGTTCGGGAGGATAGACCTGAAACCGCGTCGTGTCCAGAACCACACCAATGAAAAGGAGCTTCTGAGAGGGAATCAGGTTCGACTTTGGAACAATGATGGAGAACCCCAGCGAATGCAGGTAGTCGGCCCTAGTCTGGAGGTGGGAGACGACTGCCTGGGGTGAGCCCGCCTTCAACAGCCAGTCGTCGAGATAGGGAAAGACTGAAACGCTTGATCTGCGTAGTTGAGCTGCGACCACTGCCATCACTTTCGTGAACACCCGAGGGGCGCTGGTAAGGCCAAAAGGGAGCACGGTGAATTGGAAATTCTCGTGGCCCACCGTGAACCGCAAGTAACGTCGGTGGGCCGGCAGAACGGGAATATGAATATATGCATCCTGCAAGTCCTATGCTACCATCCAGTCTGCCGGGTCGAGGGCAGACCAGACCTGAGCAAGCGTCAACATCTTGAACTTCTCCTTCCAGAGAAAGCGATTGACGTCCCTGAGGTCCAAGATAGGACGCAGGCCCTTGTCCTTCTTGGGGACCAGAAAGTAGTGGGACTAACAACCACAACCTACTTCTGGGACAGGAACGTGGTTGATTGCTACCTTGGCCAAGAGAGCCGTAACTTCCTGCTGGAGAAGTGCCAGATGATCCTCCGATATGCGGTGGTATCTTGGTGGCATGGCTTGAGGGGTAGTCTCGAAGGGGAGGGAGTAGCCCCTTCAATCAATCAATCATAGTATTTATAAAGCGCACTACATACCCGTGAGGGTCTCAAGGCGCTGGAGGAGGGGGACGCTGCTACTGTTCGAAGAGCCAGGTCTTGAGAAGTCTCCTTAAGGTTAGGAGGGCTTCGGTCTGCCTTCAGACTATTTGCAATACCCACCTGTCCGATGTGATGGTGCGCCAGTTTGATAGGCCTGAAAGGACGGACTAGGAGGGTTTGGAGGCTGCTGCAGAGGGGGGGTTGGTGGACTGGCCCGCCCGCTGGCCCCCGGAACCACGGCGGTTGTTTCCACGTCCCCGGGCGCGTGAAGGTTGGGTAACTTGCTGCGGCCTGTGGCCCTGGGCGGGATATAGCGGGGCGCCCCTTACGTGGCAACGAAAGTGGCGCAAAGTAGACTGCGCAGGGCGGGCAGAGAGGCCCAAGGACTTGGCCGTAGCCCGTGAGTCCTTGAAACAGTCTAGAGCGTTGTCTGCTTTGCCTCCAAAAAGTCGACGGCCATCAAAGGGCATGTTCATCAAAGTGTTCTGGACATCCCCGGAAAAGCCAGTGGACCTCATCCAGGCATAGCGACAAAGCGCTACTGACGTTGAAATGGTCCTGCCCAGAGAGTCGGCGGTGTCCAGCCCACAACGTATTGTAAACTTTGCTGAATCCCTCTCTTCGGCAACATCCTGGGAGAGCATGCCTGGGCCTTCTCCGGACACTGAGGCAGCACCTGCGCCACCGTATCCCACAGCGAGTGCGAATAACGGACCAAGAGACATGCGGTGTTTACGGACCGCAGTCCTAAGCTGGCGGAACAGAACATTTTCTTGCCAAGGTGGTCCAGCTTCTTGGATATCATTTCCAGTGGAGTGGTAGAGAAGGGGCTCTTGGAAGTGGAGGCTTGGACTACCAAGCTCTCTGGGGTGGGGTGTTGGGAGAGGAAAGTGGGTCGCCCAGAGGCGGGCGGTGGCGTCGGGCAATCATCCTGGCCACGAGAGGCCCGTGTTGGGCTTGGACCACGTGCCCAAAAGGACGTTGGTGAGGGCCTCATTAAACGGCAGCAGGGGCCCTGAAGAGCTCGCAGACGTATGAAGCACCTCTGTCAGGAGGATAGTCCTGACCGCCACCGTAGGAAGCTGGAGTTTGAGTGCCTCGGCCGCCCTACGCAACACCACTGTGTATGACACTCCCTACTCCGTAAAAGACACGCAATTGATAGACGGAATGCAGAACAAATCAAAACATTCACCCCCAGTCAAGAGATCTGGGTTAAATCCATCATTCTTTTGCTCACCATGCCACCCCAGTTTAGACCTGGCCATATGCAAATCAGTCTTGACCCTGTGCCTCATGGGAACAGTCCAGCCCTATCTGCCAAGCCAGGTCTTCCCTGGACCGGAAACAAGCATCCTAGGACCAGTTTCGGGGTTTCACCCCTCTTCAGCCAGGATAGCTTGATTCCAGTGGCACAGTGAGCAATGGTACGAGGAGACAACATGCCGAGGTAAGGGGAAGTGTCCAAACCACTGACATCCTCCAGGTCCTCTCTCCAGTCCTGTTGACTGTCTAAGTGGTCAGCTAGAGGGTAGCCTGCTCGTCCTCCTCATCACCATCTGGGTGCCAATCTGGTCGAAAAGGGACCCCAGGAGTGAACAGGGGCACAAAAACCCCTCTTGGCGCCGGATCCGGCATTGGGCGATGTCGGTCTGGCTATGTGTCCACATCGGGATGGAGGCCGGGGTAGATGCCGGCCAGGGGGCCGACCGGCGTCGAACGCGGAAGTGGTGCCGATGGAAGCGGCGCCGGTGGAGGTGTTATGAGGTCAACAGGCGCTGATCCGGATCCAGGCCTGGATCCAAGGCCGGCCTGTGGCACCGGAGCCGTCGGCAGCGAAGACCTAGGCCCCCCAACCGAGTCCGCAGGGCCCGAAGGCGCACCGGCGGGGTCGGTCTGCACAAAGATGGCATGCATCGCCTCGTAGAACGTACGAAGCTGGGCGGGAGTCGCTACGGGTCCCAGAAAGGGAGGGAAACCAGGAGTCGAGTCTTCGGGGCAGCGGGAGGGACACCACCTGCGGGCCTCGTCGGATCGGCCGACTAACGAGGGGAAGTCAAAGAGCGATGATGCTTCTTCGACGACTTCTTATGCTTCTACTTCTTATGCTTCGACTTACACGACCTGAGTGCGAAGACTTTGAACCGGAATGGTGGTGGCTCCACAACCAGTCCCTCGACTTCCCTTTTGATCAGGACCTCGAATGGCGCGGAGCCGACTGATCGTGTTCAAGCAGCTTTCGGGACCGCTCTCGTAAAGCCTTCGGCGCCATCGACCAGTAGTCGGAGCACTACTTGGGGTCGGGGTCGCGCTCCAGGCAGAAAAGACACGCGGTGCGGCTCTTCCCGGATCTGCGCAGGCTGGCGTGGAAAAAGAAATAACTGACGTCAACGCGCGAGGGCGGCGTCTAAGTAGCTGCCGCAACGTCATTCAGGCGACCACAACGATGGGCGCGGAGCAGACCGACGCCACCTTCCGACGCGCAGAGGTACTGCTGACGAAAAAGCTTTCTGGATCCAGTCTGACGCCTGGGGGTAATTCTAAGGTAAGGAATCTATAACTAACGTGTTTCTTTCAGATACACTCACTCGCTCATTTATGAATCTTGCATTGCAATGCTGAGTCTGTAGCGGACATCTGGTGCCATAAAATTTGTGCGGGGAAAAGAGCACACAGGAACAAACTAATATGTCCTCTCATACAGTCCGGAAACTCTGAGGTGGTGTCAGTGTTCGTGCCTCAAACCATGAGCACACGTGCACTTACTGCATCATTTACCTTCAAACTTCCTGCTGCCTATAGCACCCTAGACTTGTGCACGTTCAATTTTTGTTATTTATTTATTTTTAACTTCTGCACATGCTCTGAGCTAGCTAAACTAACATGATCAGTGCATGAATCTCTGCACAGACTCGCAGTGTAACTAAGGGCAAGATCTGTGCGTGTGCAAAAACCAGATACTAGTACTTAATGAAAATCATCTTTACAGTACGTTTAATAGTTCTGGAAATGAAAATCTGCATTCGCTCTGACTGACCTATATAATAAGACTGTATAACTCAAATCGTGATGGAAATGCAGGTCTTTGCGTGTTCAGATTTATGAATGCAGGGCCGGAGAGTTAGGGGATGTGTGGCTTGTTTCAATTACAAATCAGTAGATTTCACACGAGTACAGTGCTGTGCCATAGCAAGGGCCACTGGAATTATGCGGCACGGAGGGCCAAATTATGCAGCAGGGTTGATTAAATTATGCTGGATGATGGAAGGGGCTGCAATTCCTCATGCCTTCTTACACACAAGACTTCAACAAGCTAAATCCTCTAAAAAGCAAGGCCAAAACCACACAAATAACCATTGAAGAGTGCAAAAAGGCAAATAAAATACAAGCAACAGAGTTGAAGGCACGGCGCGGGAGGCAGCACTAACACAACTGTGGCATTAGGAGGAGGTGGGAGGGAGGAATGCTATATTTAAATGTAAACAGCTAGCCGCCAAAGCTGACCACGGGAAAACAGTAACAGAGCAGGAAACCAAGAAAAAAAAAAAGAGTCCCTCAAAGAACAGATAAAGAACCATTGCGGATTGATATGGTACTTAAGCCCACATACATCAAGCAATTTTGCGTTTGCAAACAGTCCTGCTTTGCAGAATCGGCCCATTTGCGATTGCAAAAAATGCTTTTTCCATGTATCAAACCCTATTTTGCAATTCGGTAGCCTGTTACCAAAATGCAACATGGGTTAGCGATTCAGTATTTGAAAGGGACGTGTTTAGGGCATTTAAATCGCAGTGGTATGTATGAATGTTTTGTGACCATGAATGCGGTCACAAAACATTCGCATTTTACCACCAACTTCAAGTTGGTGGTAACCCATTCGCAAATGGGAAGGGGTCGCCAAGGGACCCCTTCCCCTTTGGGAATGGTGGTGAAAATGTTTAAGAGCAGGTAGTGGTCCCATGGACCACTGCCTGCTCTTAAAAATTAAAATAAAACTTTTCATTTATCTTTTTTATATGCAACCCGTTCTCCTTTAAGGAAAACGGGCTGCATTAAAAAAATATATATTGCTTTATTAAAAAGCAATCACAGACATGGTAGTCTGCTGACGTTAGTAGGCCACCATCCCCGTGATTTTAGCGATTCCTAGGGGGGTTGCAAACTGCGACCTGCCTCATTAATATTAATGAGGTAGGTCGATTTGCGACCCCCTAGGAATCACTAAATGAAACTCTTGGAATTTCATACATTAGGAATAGCGATTAGCTAATTGTGATTCGCAGGAAATCGCAATTAGGTAATCGCTATTCTTATGTTGATACATGTGGCCCTTAGTCCCTGCTCTGTGGGAGGAACAGAAGAGAAAAGGAGGGCAAAGAAGCAAGACGGACCACTAGGAAGCAAGGATTTCTAAAGACACTGAAGCAAACAAATCAAAAGCAGGGGATGACTTTAAGCCCACAAGAGAAGTATACTAAAGTATACAAGAGGTTGTACGCTTACGCTGAACCTAAAAAGGGCTCTTTCTGGACCAAAAGTTACCTTTCTGCCAAATTTGGCGTAATTCCGCCCAGAGGTTCGGGCTGCAGTCATGTCTAAAATCGCTATAGGAATTAACATGGGGGAAAAAGAATTTTGGGACCCCCCCAATTTTCTCGGCCCTCACTTGACAAATCACCCCGAAACTTTCAACACAGCAGCAGAATTTAGTGTCATTCTAATTTTGAATTTTACATTTTAGATTCGCCAAATGGCGCCAGAGTTACTTGCAAAACAAAAAAACTGTTTTCTCATGGAAATCTAGGGGCTTGGTTTCAGCAGAGGGAAGACTCTGACACAAACATGATGGATACTCTGTCCACTGTATTACGATCTCCATGGACAGAATCTGATCATAATACAGAGGACGGGATATCCGTCACATTTGTGAAGGAGTGTTCACCTCTAAAGCAGGCCCTAATTACTAACTATAATTACCTACTAGTGACTGCCAGTAGGTAATATATATTTATATTTACATGCAAATACATTACTAGCACAAAACTGATGAACAAATATTCACCTTCACTCAATGCCCTTTGCACAAAGAGTGAAATTTTGTTCAGCTGTTTTCGAAATATACATATGATATACCTTGTTAATGATATATACCAAAAAGCAAGTCAGTGACTTGGAATAATAATAATAACATAGCACCAAGTCCACATAAAGGAAAATAAAAAGCAATTTGTTACAGCAACACTGGCAACTACCTAAAAAGCTTAACTTGAACATACAAATAATTAAAAAACAGGTTTTGTCAGTTACTGAATCAACAACCGTTCTTCATCTTTAGGTCCACCACATACCACATCCTAATGCTACAAGCCAATGCTATTTAAATGGTTCATTATTGGGAGGAGTAGATGCTACGTGGGTACCTTTACTAGAAGTTTTTTTTTACTTTCATGACTTAGAAACCTTAAAAGCAATCATTATAAACTTTACAGTGAACCCATCAATATACAGGAAACCTAACCTTTGCTTAGTCCTGCATCCAGACCTTTTGCTTCCCGTCCTCCTAACCACATATAGCAGAAAGCAGTTATGCACCTTTTCCTTCTCATAGATCAATAATAACTATTGAATGGAGTGTGCAACTGATCTAACTGATTGCACTTTGGAGTGAAATTTAGACAGGCACCCATTTAAACAAATCAGCAGTGCAAACGCAGCTCAACTTATGAACAACAGAAATAGGAAAGCATCCCAATACACTTTCCTTCACCATCAGTAATTCAGAAACACACAGCCGACTAGTAGAGAAAAGGGACCGAAGCTACCTAACAAAATGTCAGGTTATGTTTCACAATAGCTTCATTTGCCACGCACACGCCTCCTTCCAAAATACTGCTAATATAAAGATTTTCCAGTGAGGTGTTTTGTGATGCATCACCAAGAAACCAGGAATTAGGCCCAACTACTGAGCAACAGGGAGATCACAGGTTTATGAGCTGGCTCCTGGTCTCCCTTTCTGGATATATTACATTTTGTGAAGTAATAAAGAAACCAAAATACAAAGACAGACTATGGCTTAAATCAAAAGGTGAGGAAAACATCCAACTACAATGTATTTCAACCATTTCCAGGTGGAACGTTCATAAACTCTATCTCAATCTCAACATTCAACAGTGATGACAACTTGTAAGTACCTCACCTGCAGTATAGTGAAACATCTTACCTCTGCAATTTCATCTGCAGCAAATTTAGATGAGAAGGTCAGGCTCTGCACATTGCTTCCCTTCTGTGGGCTAATGGTGCCTGAAACCACTTCTAAACTGTCCACAGTAGAAAGTTCCATCGCTGTAGTCTGTAAAAGTAAACTAGTTGAAGAGTGCTTTATCTCTGGGACCATATCAGCAAACCAGTCCAGCTCTGGATCTCGAGATGTTCTTTTTGCTTGTATTGTGAACTCTTCGCCCAAACCAATCGCGGAGGAAACCTTTTTCTCAAAGGGCTTTTCGTGTGAAATCTTCCGATTCATCGGGCTTCCTTCATCCTGATTCGGGTGGTCTTGGCTGTTACTGCAGTTTCTCAGAGAGTTTACTTTATTATCTGTAGATGAATTCATTTTGTTTGCATATTGATCCTCAACTGGCTTGGACTTGGCAGAAAATGGTTGTGTGACACTGACTGTGCCCAATGCCGTTCTGAAATCTTGGCTTGAAGATTCAAATTCTACCCACAACTTTTCTTCCGTCTTTTTCGGAGGCTGTATCTCTATGCTGTCGCAATCCTCATCAGGCCTCATCTGTACCCAAATCAAGCCTTCACTCTTTACATCGTCCCCTTCACTCCAATCCGGCCATTCCTCAACAGGCTTTGCACAGTTACTAAAAATGTCTTGTTGATTCATTGTCATCCGTGGACTACTGGAATCGCCATTCACTGAGAGGGTAAAGGCAGGGTGAAAGTCTCCCTCTGTTAGGAAACAATGGCAAAGGAACCGATTTAGCACACTTGTATGAAAATGTCTTCTCTCTGAACAATAACCAACACACCAAATTCCAGAAAAGCCTAAGGTGAAGGAAATGAATAATACTTCGTAGAACAAGTCATTATTTGGGGATCACATGGGATGGGGTTAATTTACATCTGGGAAACTATACAAAAAATATATATTTAACATTTCATGGAAAACGTTACTAAATAATATTATTTTGTCCACATATACATATTACAATGGCACTTTAGTACAACTGTTGGGCGGTGCAAGTTGTTAAACTTTGTTGAGTTTGTGTTATAGGGAAAACGCATTCTTCTTCTTTGGAATACAAATACATTAGTTCAAACATATATAAAAACAAATAATCCTAGAGGAAATCCAGGACTCAACACCAACACGATTGCAGGATACAGATCTTACGAAAAAAAGCACCATAGTGATAATATATTCCAAAATCTTCCTAAAAATGCAGCCATAATAAGTAGGCAAAAGATCATTAAAAAAAACTCATCTCAAGTGGAATACTGTTCACAAATTGTGTGAATGGAGATACAGTGACTAAGAACAAATGTGATAGGGGAAGTAGCAGAGCTGGATATTCCTTTTGTGCTAAACATGATTTGGTACCAATGTATGAACTGAAAAACGTAACAAATGTAAACAAATGGGGTTACTCAATTCGATTCCCTTCTTCATTGCAATCAAGTGGACAGGACAAAAAACGGCTTTATTCCCGCGAGACAGCCAGAGGAACAATAGTACAATTCGTAGAACAGCCCTTAACTCCAGCCTTCAATTCAGACTCTTAACAAACCACTAGATGGAGCAGTACTGAGATTCCACGGACTTTAGTCATCACACTCAACATGCCTACCTTCCTTGCATTGAGTAATAAACTTGTGCCAAAACCGATTCCATATTTTTTTAAAGTTGTGCGTGAACTCTCTTTCTATTATTAACATCTCTCTTCAGGTTGCTAGCGATGCCAGCAGCTGTAAATTCAGGAAGGTGGCACTGCCCACTCCACCTGGTATGGAAAACGCTTGTAACGTATTTCCTGCACTTCCCTATAATAAATACATTATTTTCCTTGGACTAGTAGTTAACTATAAAAGAGACCTAGGCCTCCAAGTCCAACAGTGAACATTTGTGTAGGTAATTACACAAATGGTAGATCGGAGACTTGACTAGCCCCATTCCAAAACACAGGGCTCTAGGTACATTCCCATATGATATTTTTTTATGTTGCACGATGTTCATCGGTTTATCAATGGCCTCTTAGTAATAAGTAATATTCAGTGTTTGAAAGAATTGGGAGAGTGTGTGGCTTAACGGCTAGGGCGAAAACCACAAAAACCTCCTGTTGGAGAGTAGGATCTGCTTCTTATAGTTACCCCCACTTTTTGCTGATGTAATACTGTTTTCGACTTAGACTGACTGGGATACTGCTATCCAGGACCCCAGTCTAGCTGCTTTCCCCTCTAAATTGACTCCATGTACTTTAGGTACACTTCAGATTGGATACTGGGGTACCCTCATCAGTCCCTAGTATATGGTACACCATGTACCCAGGGCATAGGTACCCCAGAGGCCTCCCAGGGGCTGCAGCATGTATTGTGCCACCCCTGAGAGACCATTCAAACTGACACCGCAGGTCTGCTACTGCAGCCTGTGTAAGGTGGTGCATGCACCCTGTGAGAAGTTGGCCTGGCATATGCTGTCTCCTAGTTATAGGGACACCTTGCACCAGTCCAATTCGACTCTTATTGATGATAGGTTTAAGACAACCTTTAAAGAAAGCTATCCTAGTGGTAGCTGTGGAGAGCAGCCTTCAGGCTAAGTCTTGAAGGAGTGTTAAGCTTATTGTTTTACCATAATAACCTCTTGAATAACCAAATGAAAGAGTAGCCCACACAGGTATATATATAAAATATATGTATTTATTCTAGACAGAATCCCACAGTCTCTTTATGAAGCTGTGGCAAAGTTACCATATCAAACAAGCATTGATAGACACAATAAATAGCACTAATAACATTAGGCCCCAGGGGGGGACCAAACCATATACTAAAAAAAGTGGTATAAGAACCACGACAATTCTACAGGCAATGCCTAGGGCATTCAGGATCGCTGGCCCCCTTAAGAATCCACCCCAGGTTATGAGGAAGGGGACCCACGGGAGGCACGTGCAGTGCAAGTAGCTGCTATCGGGATCTCTATTACAGCCTATGGAGAATGTCGCGGTTGGAAATAAACAGTTTAAAAATACTTCTAGCAGGAGTACAAAGTTAAAACTTTAGACTTAAGCGTTTGAGGAGCCCACTACCACGAGAGAACCGAGGTACCACTGTTACCTGCCCCAGGGTGCATAGGTCGTTTCTGCTGTCGGGTCGCGGGCTGATTTTCAATGGGAAAATAGTCAAAAGTTCTGCTAGCCAAAAGCGTCGATGATGCCGTGAAGATCAAAGATGTGAAGAATGTAGAGAAGAACCTGAAAGCAGAGGGGACAGAGTCTGCGTCACGGCAAAGTGACCAGGAGGCTCAAAGCAAAGAGCCCCTCGATGTCGGGTGCTTCAGGTGGAAAGTGGTGTAGCTTGGATCTGCAGCCACGGGCTCCGGGAGGCTTCAAGGAAGGCCAGCTTCAGGAGGGCGACTGTCCCACGTCGGATGAGGGTCGCTGCGTTGTTAGTGTCCGGATTGGATCCACTAAGCCTTGGCAACCGCAACCCACGAAAGATGAACAAATCTGCTACAGTGCAGACCCACAAGGTCTGGGAGAGGTCTCCTTCAAGGAGACGGTAGAGCAGGCCTGGAGCAACCAGGGGAACTCTTGATTGTAGAAATAGACCTCTGCTAGGGCCCACAAGTCGAGAGACAAGGGACCGCGGGAGGCGGCAATTTGGAGTGCGTAAAAGGGCACCCACGGGCCTCCGGAGGGGGCTAGGCCGCTGGTCTTTGGCACAATTGCTGTAGAGTGGTTGGCACAAAAACGGGCCAAAGCACAACTTCCCCGCTGGTCAGGGTTGTGTGCTATGCAAGAGGTGGCCGGTGTCCTGGGGTATTGGGGATCTCGGCACCCACGCGGTCCACGGTGCCCAAACTCGTTGAGCACACTCACTGGCCTCTGGGATGCGCTGGAAACCCACCTCAAGGGTGCTGGAAGTCGTCGAAGTCCGTAGGAGCAGCAAGGTTCCAACCGGGTCACTTGCAGTGTTTCAGGTGCCTGCCAAGCAGGGGGATAACTCCTTTATCCCAAGGGAGATTTCTTCCGTCAGCTGGGCAGCATTAAGTCGAAGGTCCAGACTGTAAAGTTCAAGATTAATCTGAGGCTCTGGGGCCACGTTATTCACCTTTATCCCCAAGATTAGGGGAGTGTCCAGAGTAGTGTCCACCAATGGTAGGTGAGGCGGGAAAGGGTGGCTACACCCTCTCCCCTTTGTGCGTTTCCCGCCTGGGCGAGGGGCAGGATGCCCCTGAACCGGTTCCAAGCGGTGTATGCAGAATGAGGCTTCTGCAGCTGCCTACGTGCAACTCTGAAAGGACTTTTGGTGCACCCACCCTGTTCCAATCCACATTATCCTGTCTGGGGAGATGCTAGCACCTCCCTGCCACAGGAGCCCTATTGTCCAGCTGGCGAGGCTGGGGTTTTTCCCAGCAACAGCCAGCCAGGGTCGTGTAGATGGCGGGTAGTAGCCATTTTGTGAAACTTGTGCACTTTTAAATTGGTGTCAAAATTCTGCCGCTTTTCCCATATCGCCCCTCTAGCAGGGGGGAATCGTACCCTCATGCCCATGGCTGGACTGGGGGTATGATTCCTACATGTTTGACACCAAACAGGATATGGTTCTGAGTAGCCATTCTCAAGTTATCGCGATATCGCAATAGACTTATAATGCGGTTAAGAGTATATGGTATGGCTACACTACAAACAACCCAGCAATGATTTTACGAAGGTTGCAGAGAGGCCCTACTCATGTAGGGGTCCCCCCTCACACATACCTCAGCACCCTGCCTGGTAGGATTACCAAGGCCTGCTATAGGGGTGACCTATGAGAGTATATGTGTTGTAATGGGGTGGGATATAGGATACCTATATCCCTGTAAGGGGTGCTAGCACCACCTTACCCAGACTACATTAGTGGTCTGGTAGTGTCAGTTTGTATGGCTGTCCCAGGGTGGCACAATAAGTGCTGCAGCCCTGGTAGGCCTACTGAGGGACCCATGCCCTGGGTACCTAGGGTACCATCTACAAGGGACTGTCAGGGCATCCTCAGCATCCAATTAGTTTGTACCTAGGGTACTTTACATTAGTTTTAGGGAGAAAGCAGATAGGCTGGGGTCCGGGATAGCAGGATCCCAGCCAGACTAGTCAAAAACCACTCAAATACCAGGCAAAAAGTTGGGGGCAACCATTAGTCAGATTCCACCTTCCTACACACCCCTTACTTAGATATAGGTTCGCTATATCTATCCTAATCACTGCACATAGAAACCTATCAGTCACCCCTATGGCAGGCCTTATCAATCCTGAAGGCAGGGTGATGGGTTTTATGTGAGAGGGTGCCCCTGCATGAGCAGAGCCCCTCTGCAGCCATCGGAACCTATTTTCCGAGGTTGTCTGTGATGCAGCCAACCATTTATATTTAAGTGCAGTATAACCTTGCGTTAAATTCTAACTTTAAAACGGCTGCCTAGAAACATGTTGTGTTTGGTGTCAAATACCTTGGAATCATACCTCGCAGGGAGGTATGATTCCACCCTTCTAGAGGTACTTAAGTGAAACACTGGCACACCCGGTACCAGCTTTCTTGACCTGGGCATCACAAAATGGACGCTGCCAGCCACAGACACGAGTCTGCCCTCCTGCTGCTGAGCCAAGCTCGAGCAGGGGAAGACCTGACAATAGGTTTCCTGTCACATGGAGGTGTTACCACCTCCCAGATAGGCTTTAGTGTATTGGGGCTGGGTGGGTGCACTCGGAGTGCCAGAAAGTCTGCACTGGAGGCACATTTGGTGTCCCTGTGCATAGTCCAGCTCAAACCGGTTGAAGGAGACATTTGCTCCTGCTCTGGTGCGAAACTGGACAAAGGACATGGGTGTAGCCACCCCTCTGTCCTGACCCTCCCATAGGTGGGACCCCAGAGTTTGTCCAAACCCTTCCTTGGGTATAAAGTAGGAACCCTGACTACAGGACCTTAGATTTAACCTGGACTAAACTCTGCAAGCAGAAACCAAGTACTTCGACGGTCTACACTTAGCTGGATGACAGAAGAATCTCCCTTGGAGTAAAGGAGTTACTCTCCGGCAGCAGCAGGCACCTTAACACATCTGACCGGTTTGCATCTCCTGAGCTCCTGAGGACTCCGAAGATTTCTGCAACACAGGAGATGGGTTCCAGAGGTCTCTGAGGTTGATCTGCTCTCTCAGCAAATCTGAGACCAGTATCCCTCGTGGGGACCGTGGAACCTGAACCCCTGTGCACCGTGTACATTTGCGGCACCATATGCCTTTTGGTGATCCCCGAGGCTGTGCTTTGGGCTACGTGTAGTCCTGACCCCGAGCAGTATTTCCACCGAAGATTTCCGGCCTACACTCCACGAGTGTTCCGTGGGCTGGTATTTCGTGATCCAGCTCGAAGTCCCTTCACGATCCCTGGTCCGTTGGCCTGTGAATCCCTGTGAAGGTAACTTTGACTTTCTTTGGGCTTCCGTGGTTGCTCCAGACGTGCCCTGACTCCTCCTATGTTCCAAAAAATGTGTTTGAAGTCCTCTCTGAAGTGTCCTTAAACTGTAATTTTCCAACCGCGACTTTCCCATAGAGTTGTACGGAGCTCGCGCCTGTGTTCTCACACTGCACCCGTCCTCCGTGGGTCCCCTGTGTCACTACTTTGGGTGGTTCCTTGTGGTCCCAGCGCTTCTACGTGCTCTAGGCACTGTGTCTAGTGAAGTCGTTATACCATTTTTTTAGTATATGGTTCGGATTCCCCCTGCAGCCCGCTGTGTATTGTGCTATTTACTGTCGTTCTATTGATTAAGTATTGTGTGCCTTGTGCTCTAATCTCATAAAGAGGTTAGTATAGAGTGTTTAGTAATAAATGCATATATTTTATATATCTGTTGTGTGGATCTCCTTTCATTTGGTCATTCAGGAGGTTCTGATCTGATAAAACCAGCTGCTTTACATTCCTTCGAGACTTAGCCTGAAGGCTGCTTTCCACAGCTACCACTAGGATAGCTTTCTATAAAGGTTGTCTTTAACCTAATCATCAATAAGGGTCGTTTGGACTGGTGCAAGGTGCCCACTTTAATTAGTCGACAGCATATAACGGGCCAACTTCTCATACCTTCTACAAGACCTATATTACTTTTGTGTAGGTTAGCAACAGCTCTATGGGGCTATCCACAATAGCATCAGCAGAAGAAACTCGCAAACAGAAAGCTATTGGATTTTTTCACTGAACACAGTGACAGAGGGGCTAAACAAAGATCGCATGGAAGGTCACTTTATTTTGACTGTTACCGCACATCTGATATATATTTCTCTTGGCTGTACTTATGCAAACAACATATCTTCCATGCTATATGTCTTGATATTATGTCGATCAAATTTTTCTGTACGCGTCAACGTTCAATAAGCCATCCTAGCGGACTATGATAGTAAGAATATTTAACCCATTAGAAGACATTATGTAGTTAATAAACACTAACCTCCTTCTATTTTGGCTGTTTGACCAACTGAATCTTAATGAAAAATAGCCAACTTGTTGTAAACATCTTTAATGTCCTGTTATTCATATTAATATGTGGGTTGGATGCAATCAATGCGACCAGGCAAAACATATTCCAAAATGGGCATTGATTATTGTTCACATCTTTACTATCTCACATATTTTTATTTATGAACATTATGTACTTAGAATTAGTACTTTGTGAATTCAAAATATGAGTTATTCTTCGCCCAATATCATGTAGATAGCATCTATGTAGAAGATAATACCCTAAGTAGAATAGAAAGATGCAAACAGAAAAGACAGAGTAAAAATGTTGAGTTTGTAAGTTTTACAGCCTTCTTAAGCTACACTCTTTCTGCTAGCTCTTAGGGATACAAGAGGATCTTTGGCTCTTATCTCTCTGGACTTCCTTTTTAGAACATGGGTAGTCCTCTGAGCAAGACTATGGACGTCAGGTCTATGCACAAGTCTCTGATTCTATACTCTATCACAACTTTCTTTCTGGTATCTTTTTCTTTGATAGAACCTTTCGAGCGGTTTTGTGGTAGATATCTTTCTATTCACGGGAAGGAAATCCTCCAACTTTATCTTTTTAACAGACGAAGGAGGTCTATAAAATAAAGTATTTAACAAATAATCGTGGTGTATTCCTAGATGAGAATATATCTCGCCATTTACAGATTACCCTTCCACTCACTTTTATGTTTAAAATTAGTGGTCCTGAAGAAGGTGGCTTCAAAGCAATAACGTGCCACCGAAACATATGTTGACCTGGATGTCCGATACCCAACTGACAACACAGACACGGAGACTGTTTTCGATCTGTCCTTACGGTGACTTTATTGGTGTATGCAAGCTGGTCGGGTATCGAATATGCATGGTGAGAGATTGAGAAAGCATGATGGTATGTCAGGTTAGTATACAAGTGGGGTCATAAGTCAGGGGATATGTGATCATAATGAAAACAATGTATATGTTGATTTATCACAACTGATAAAATTGTTGAGAATGAAAACGAATGCAATTTATTTTTACCCAAAAACATGTTTATCTTTTATCTCTTTTGTATGTGAACACAAATGAAAAGATTATGGAATAATAATAAAATAAAAAAATAAAGAGACATAGAAATTGTAGTTTGTATTGCGGATAGCCCCATAGAGCTGTTAACCTACACAAAAGTAATATAGGTCTTGTAGGAGGTTTTGGAGATTTTCTCTTCCTTGTCCCCCCTTCTACTAGACCTGAAATTAATTCTTAGGGGGTACCTTTTGGATATTGCTTTTTTTTAAATTTTCAAAAACCTTTATTGAGGATTGAACACAACCAAAATTCAAAATTGCACCATGACAAGATAATATGCACAGCTATACGATAAAGAATAGCGAAGGTTACCACATACATGCACCACTGATAAATGAAATAAGTCGTGTATATACCAAAACATTTAGGGGGAACCACTGTGAAAGGCACCATGTGTGAAAAGAGGCGAAATTGAAAGACAGGGGGGGAAGGGGGAACAGTAAGGAGGAGACTCATTGACCTTCACCGGTGGCCGCCGCAGGCGGAGCACTGGCGGGGAGCGCGAGAGAGGTCAGCGGGTGCTGGGGATTGTGACTCGAAAGGTAAGATACAAGCGGTCCCCAAATATCAAGTAGGCGGGATCTGGCAGGCATTAGGTCCCAGAATTCAGACATGAGTGTCTAGCCATAATTGGCCTCTGGAGGGGGGCCATGGGCCCCCCCGCCCCTCCCGTTTAAATAAAAAAAGGGTCAGGCCCTGAGGGATGGGGTCCCCAGGGCCCCCCCAAAAGAACAAGCATTGGCATAGCCAATAGGTCTCGTCTTTGAGACCATATGTGTTTAGCCAGAAATTTGGGCTATGTTGTAGAGCATTGTGGTTGCTGTGCATCATGTTGAAAAGTAATAATTAAAAGCGTTAAGCATTTTTGTTACCTTCATACAAGCGAAGACAACATTATATACAACTGAAAAACCTGATTAAAAAAAGATTAACATAAAAAATGTCTTCTCGTTTTTTAGGTCTCGCCTGAGCCAGCGCATGTGCTGCACTGGCAAGACTTTTAGTAAGTGGGCTTCAAAAACCTCACCACATGCTTTTTGTGTGGCCTAGAGCATGCGGTTACGCGCACAGTTATGAGCACAGGTGCCATCTGGCTTTCCTGTCTCGTCATGGCTCATTAAACGCATCGCCCGCGGGCACCCTTACAGCCCGCGATCACTTTCACGGCCACGTCACTTTCACGGCCGCGCGGCCAATGCTTGTTTCTGTTGTTTTGTCTCCCTGTCTCTCACTGTCTGTGTTCGTCGACCCCCTCTACTTCAGTTGCTTTCTCTCTGCCTATCTTTTCGCCTCTCCAAGTGTATGCTCTTGTCTTGCCCTCTCTTTTCCTTGCTTCTCTCTTGCTCCATCATTTGACCCCTTCCACATTTCTCTCACCAGTCTGGTTTTCTCACCAGTCCTTTCTTTACTCTCACCCTTGTCGTTCTACCCTTTCTTTTCCATTGTCCTCCCAATGTTGCCATCCCACTTTGCCCCTCTCTGCGTCTCCCTGCCTCGCCCTCCATTTCTCTGCTCCCAGTCTCTCTGCCTGCCACCCTCCGTAATGTGTCTCTCCCTCCTCCTGCCTCTCTCTTTCCTTCTTTGATGCCCTCCCCCCTCTACTCTCTGTGTCCCCTCCACAGGTGCTCCTCGTTTACCCCTCTCACTACCAGTTGACCGCCTCTCGCTTTCTCGGTCTCGTCCTGCCATACTCTCGGTCTCTCCCTGACTCTTTTCTCCGCCTCTCTAAACTGTCTCCGGTCTACCCTCTGCCTCCTTATCTCTCTCTCCTCCACCACACGCCCTTCTCTCTCCTTAAATCCAATGTTGTCTTTCCTCCAGTCTCCCCTTTGAATTTAATGACCCATAAAATGCCCCCTTCTGGCCTTCCCGTTCTCCCCCCTCCTCGCCATCCAATCTAACTCTGCCCCCTCATCTCGGTTTCTCCCTTCCCGGCCCTCTTCACTGTTTCTCTCCCAGCCTCTCCCCGCCCCATTCCCCCCCCCCCGCCTCTCTGTCCAGGCTCTCTCCCTTGCACCATCTTCTTCTTTCCCTCCCCTCCTCGCACTCCCTCGCTGTGTTTTAATGACCCATAAATGGCCTCTTTCATATGATCTTTTGGTGGTGATGCTCAACGTGGAAGTCCGTTTCCGCCTTTCTCTCTTCCTCCCCCGTTCTGTGATGATGAGGAGCCCTGCGCCTCACCCACGCCAAAGGCCTCGTTACTGGAGCATGAAAGCGGGGCTGGACCGAGACACCCTTCTCCCGGCTGGCACCTCACCTGCGCCCCCCTCTCCTGCCCCCCTCACTCGCGACCCCCCACCCACCCTCACTTGCGTCGCCCCAACAGGGCAATTTTTTTTAAAACAAAAATTATCAATCCATACAGCCGGCGCCTCTGGCGCTATCCTCAGTCCAAAGATTTGTCGGACGGAAGAGACATATATTACTTACATATGTATTCATTCATTCGTTTATATATTTATGTACAATAAAACCATACATGTCGCGCTGCGCTCACCAGCTATTTTTCACAAATAATTGATTTAGCCATAGGCTGGTGGGTTAATGGTACAGGTGATGCAGAAGTTAACTAAACCGCTTTAATTATATATTTATTTTTATTTTGCGGGTTTTATAGATGAAACCAGTGTGATATTTTTCTGGTTTAGTTGTTTGTATATATGTATACATGTATATGCATAACCTGCATACCTTGATAAAGGGGCAGAGTGCGTGCTGCGCAGAGTAAGATAATAAGATGGCGGGTGGGTACCTGGCCTATAATGCAGGGGTGTGTGTATGTGGTCTGACTGTCTGTCTGACTCGAGCATCGCTTGCATTTGAAACACATTTGTTAGATCATTTTAGACACAGGCAGTAAAGTGGAAAATCTCCCCCACTAGCGCGATAGCAGGTTTGGATTCTACTAAAGACATGGAGGCTAGAATTATCACTAACATTTTAACAAATCTCTAGCATCAAATAAATATATATGTATATATGTGCTTTAGCCCCCCCTTTCTTGCCCTCCCTTCACCCTTACCCCTGCTTACACACATCAACAAAACCATAGTCGTGTGAGGTGAATTAGGTGAGCTGAGGGAGGTAAAGGGATGTTTGTGTTCAGGGGTCAGTCCCTGCTCATCCAGGTACTGAACACAAAAGGGACCGCTGCTTCCTCATTTAATTCACTACTACCAGTAAGGGCACCACATTTCTCACTGCACACGCCGATAGGGGATATCTTAGCAAAGGCAGGCTCTGCTTGGACCTCTGACACAAATTAATTTAATTATTATTACTAAATGTGTTGATTCTGTGCAATACACTTATCTCCTTCAACAAAGTTCACTTTCAAAATGTTGTCCAGTGCCGTCTGGATAAAAATGCTCCTGTAGAGCCAAAAGTCACTTAATGTTCCTCCTAAAGTGCTGTCAGATGCACTAATCTTCTATTACAATGTAATCCACTGAAAGCCTTTAAAGCAGCATCCAGATGACATCAATACTACTGTGTACCCCTTTGGGACCTTTTAAGTGTTTAGCCATGCAACAGTTGATGTTGTTGCACCGAGGATATTTTGCTGCATAACTAAATACTTAAAAGGTCCCAAATGCGAGACCCATTGGCTATGCCAATGCTTGTTTGTACTTGCACTGCTGGCAACTTCTTCCTGCCTGTTCTCATGCTTGTTTGTTATAATTTTTAGGTCTCGCCTGGCGTTGCTGCGCACATGCGTATCTCGCTCGGCGAGATTTATTGCTAATGAGTACTTTTAGAAAAGGGTTTAAGCCTCGCCCCTCATTTCCATTGGCTGGCGTCACCGTTTACCGTAAACGGTGGCCTGCCATTGGAAATGAGCTATCTGGGTTGCCTCCCTTTGGCTTTTTGGTCCGGCCCGTCCGGACTGGCTCGCCTGCTTCACGGCTGTCGTGAAGACTTTCCTTATCTGCTTGTTTATTTAACAAGCAAATAAGAAAAGTCTTCACGATGGCGCACAGGCATTCCGAGGGTGCCTGTTCCCAGCACTTCCCTCTCCTCTCAAACTTGTTAATCTTTTGCCTTGGCTGCGTTCGCTTTGAGACACGCCAGGCTTAAAAGCGATCTTTACGGGTGCATAAAATGAAAAAGAATAGAGGGTACCCCGCTCCGAAACTTCATCCCGTTTCACGCCCGTCTGGTTTTTTTTTTTGTGGAACTTGTTGGAAGCACAGTAATTTGTATTATGCAATACATTTTAATTGGTGTGCCTCGATTATAGTATCATTTGAATAAAAACATGGTTAGCAAAATATGCACAGACAGCATGAAATAGCTGAACCCTGGCCTTTCTGTGTGTTTTTTGTTGTTGTATTGTTTACATTGTCTATCAGAGTATTCATAAAATAATATTTAAACTGCATATACATGTTATGGGTTAACCATTCTTGTCTCAAATGTAATTAAATCCCCACTACCCATTTCCAAGCACCTAGTGTACGTGTATTTTGCCATCCACCGATTCAATTGATAATTATGACAAGTGTGAGAGAGACAGGAGTGGGTTCCTAGAGAGAGCATGATGTGTAAGAGAGACAGCAGTGTGAGAGACACAGCAGTGTGAGTATTTTGCACTCTGTGCATGTTTTACTTGTGTGTGTAAATATACAATTTACATATATAGTACATGGACTGCAGGCCGAAACATAGTCCTTTTATTTACATATAAATATGAAATCAATGAACCCCTAAACACTGTCTTATTTGCAAGTATAAAATAACACTTTATGTGTATTATTTTAATAAACCTAGGCAAGGTGACTTCTGTGCGCAGATATTAAGATAAAATGTTTCCGTACCAGTCGGATATGAAAGTGAAAAGTGAACCCGAGAAGAGTAGCCCCAAAACGTCTTTAGTCATTTATAGAAATAAAAACACATTCTAGAGGACTCTTTACATCAAAGTCGTCTCTAGCGATAACATGAATATTGCATCACTAACTGCTTACTATGTATGTATTTAAGAATATGCTGTGTGGTTCGCACGTGAGTGCACGGACGTCCAGTAAAGATCGTGTGTGTGTAAAAGGGGTGTAAGCTACTTACACCAGGAGAGACGCATTCACTGAGATTGTCTTGCAAGGGAAGTCATGTGCTGTGTGTGTGTATTTATATATATTTTATATAGCGCGAACTCGACCCGAATATATACGAGCACTTTACATTACCACCGATTACGTTATACAAGAACACATTGGCATGGACATATTATTATGTTTACGACTACTCACAAGTGTGTACACGCAGGCGGGTACGCGCACACATGCACACGCCCCTACTGTGGACACTTCAATGAGAATAAGGTGTGTGTGGTTGCAGGGCTCGCCCCCCCACCCCCCAGCAGTGAGCGGACTCTGAAGTGCTGTGAAACACTTTGCAGTGCGCACAGGGCCAGCTCGGGACGCAGTGCAAACAGGAGCCCCTAAAGGCAAGGCCCCCAACACCCTGTGCTCCCTGGATTATTTTCTGGAGCAGACTTTGTTGGCTTAAACTTCCACACCCTGGGCTGCGGCCAGCATCCCTGTGCTTCGAGCGGGGTGGGGGACCAAGAAGCGCCCACACAAGTGCTTGTGTTTGGGCACATGGCTCAGAATACTAAATGGCACAGAATACAACATCATCTTCACAGCTCAGACATGAGGCTGGGGTGTCGCCGGTGAAACAATTAGAGGGTCAGTGTGAATGCCCTGCCCCCTCTGCACTGGGCTCCCCTGATGGGCAGAGACTGCAGGGGGTCTCCCCAGACCCCCTCTCCTTTGCTAACAGGTCTGTTGTGGATTTGTGTGGTGTGAGGAGACCAGCCTGTTGGTGCTAGGTCGTGAGTCAGGGCACTTTACTAACAATCACAGAACATTCATGAATAAGCGCCCTGCTGGAGGCTTCGCCCCTCCTTATCTGACCAGAGCTCTGTTCTGGGGAGTGGAGAAGGTGAGGGGGGGGGGGGGGGGGGGCTGTCCGAGGGAGGTGGAAAGTGCATCAACTGACCAACTTTAACACAGCTTGTGGAGTGCATTCGACGTACTTTCACGAAATCGATTTTCAACAAAACATGCGCGTGTAGTTTATCGCCAGCCATGAATAAATAATTACACAAATATTGACAACTTAACCACGTTTTCTATGAAAGCACTGCCGTTGTTATTGTTGTCTAGACACACAGGTGTTTTTTTTTACGCACTCACCTTTCAGAAAAAAGGTCAGTTTTAATAAAAAAACATCTACCAGCCTTAATTGAGGAAGTCTCTGATCGGTGTATACTTATTTCAGCAATAAATTAACTCTGACATAGGTACAGTCGTCGCTTGCCCTGGTGTTTCCATTAATATTGGTAAAAGTTCTACCACGTTATGTTAGATCTAATTTTAAGGCACAAATGGTGCTTATGAAGGATTTCACATTTCCGCGCAATTTGAGGCAGAATTTAGGCGCCTTTATGTTCCTTAATTTTTACCAAAACAGATTAAAGTATGGCTTAGTGTATATATCAATTGGTCGCCAGCAGACGGCGTTCGAGCGTGAGGCTGTACACCTCTGCACGCGGGGTTGTGCACTCCTGCACAGCGAACAGAAAGATGTGTGTGTTTACGAATAAGGGGGCCTGATAGGCTAATTTAAAATAGTCACGTTACAATCGATGTGCTTGACAGAGTGGAGTAAGACTTGAGTACTATTCACTTTCTCACGGAGACTGAGACCTCTGACTGCTGGAGTAAGCTTTGAGTACTATTCACTGTCTCTCATGGAGTCTGAGGCACTTTGAGGCTGGAGCGTAGAATGTACAACGCATCTAACAGGGCCATATGAGGCGGGCAGATACATTGAGGGTCGAGGTTGTTGTCTGTGTTTCTGACAGAAATTGAAGAAATTATCAAGACTTTCAGCTAGTGGCGTTGTAAATCATAATGCCTTTTATTTGTATATTAATTATCAAAACAGATAGGTAAAAGGCATTGTTATTTACAATGCCAATAGCTTAAACTCTCGCTAATGCTATTGGCATTGTAAATGACAATGCGTTTTATTTATGTTTTTAAAAACAAAAGCAAAAAGAAAGGGCAATGTCATTTACAAAGTCAAAAGCTCAAAATAATGTCATCGCGAGACCTATTGCATTGTAAATGCTTTCTTTTGTTATGGGGGAGTGGGACATAAATAACGAGGGAGTGGAGTTTGGAAAACAGTAATTTAATTAGAACACGAGCAGCGGACGGACACTAGGGGAGAATCAACAGATGCCAGATTCCAAGGGCAGACTTACGTGATGCTTAGGTGGTGAGCTGATGCAAAATGGTGGGGGTGAATGATGCTTGGTGCTCAGGTGGTGAAACTGTATGCTGTGGATTGGAGGTACGTTGTGGAGTTGAAATATGTTGTTTGGTGTGTAATTATGCGGTGTGTATTGGAAATGTATGGAGTTGAATTGTGTAGCCTGGAACTGTGGTGTTGTGTGAAATTATGCTTAGTGAAATGGTGTCATGGTGTGGTGTGCATTTATGTTGATTGGTGGTATGTGGTAGAGAGTGGATTTATGCGGAGTGTATTTACGTTGCATTGAGTAGAGAGTAATAATGTGGCGTGTAACTATGTGGTACTGAGTGGTATGTGGAGTGTATTTATGTTGCATTGAGTAATTATGTGGAGTCTAATTATGTACCAAAGTGGTATTATGTGGAGTGTATTTATGTTGCATTGAATAGAGTGTAATTATGCGACGTGTAATTATGTGGTATTGAGTGGTATTATGTTGTCTATTTATGTTGCATTGAGTTGAGTGTAAATATGTGCCATGTAATTATGTGGCACTGAGTGGTATTATGTGGAGTGTATTTATGTTGCATTGAATAGAGTGTAAGTGTAATTGTGACGTGTGATTATGTGGTACTGAGTGGTATTATGTTGATTGTATTTATGTTGCATTGAATAGAGTGTAATTATGTGGCACTGAGTGATATTATTTGGAGTGTATGTTGCATTGAGTGCAGTGTAATTATGTAGCATATAATTATGTGGCACAGTGGTATTGTGTGGAGTGTATGTTGCATTTAGTAGAGTGTAATTATGTGGTGTGTAATTATGTGGCAGTGAGTGGTATTTGGAGTGCATGCTGCATTGAGTGCAGTGTAATTATGTAGCATATAATTATGTGGCACTGTGTGGTATTATGTGGAGTGTATTTATGTTGCATTGAGTATAGTGTAAGTATGTGTCGTGTAAGTATGTGTCGTGTAATTATATGGCACCGAGTGGTATTATGTGAAGTGTATCTATGTTGTATTGAGTAGGGTGTAATTATGTGGTGTGTAATTATGTGGCACTGAGTTGTATTATGTGGAGTGTATTTATGTTGTATTGAGTAGAGTGTAAGTATGTGGCATGTAATTATATAGTACCGAGTGGTAATATGTGGAGTGTATTTATGTTCCACTGAATTGAGTGTAATTATGTGACGTGTAATTATGCGGTACTGAGTGGTATTATGTTGTGTATTTATGTTGCATTGAGTAGAGTGTATATATGTGGCGTGTGGGCTCGGCTGGGGGGAAAGAGGAATAGAGGAGGGGTGCTATGTCTTGCTTAGGTCACAGTGGCGCCGCTGGTCTGTTTCCTTGTAACAACAGCATTGTAATGTAACTGCAGGGAAGAGGCGATGAGGGGAAGGCAGTCTTGCAAGGACAGTAATAAAGCTGTTTACACTCACCGTAAATTAAACATAGTATAAAGCGCAAAAAAACGGCACTGGTAATGTTTACAATTGGACATTATAATGAAAACAGCAAACAGAGCAAGACCCACCGTAAACAACCCAGTGTTAGCAATGAGCCGCAGGCAACATCAGCCCCTTTGCGAGCCTTGCTAATAGCTCAAGTAGGTAAAAGGAGGCGCACCACTGCACATTAGCCTATACATTTTGAAAGCGCAATACTTACCCAGTGGGCTTCAAAGCACTGTACAGATTTGTATATACAGTATGCATTATACAGGAATAAAGCGTAGTGAGGCGAAATCAGTCAGTGAGGCACAAACAGGTGAAATAAGGAACCATTAGGCAAAGTGAGGGATGCTGTTACAAAGCTGAGCCTCATGCACAATGAGGTGGAATGAGGCACGGTAAAGAACAGTGAGGCGGAGTAAGGTGGAATGAGGCAGAGTGGGGAATGCTGCTACATAGCTGAGCCAGAGTCCCTGGTCTCTGGGATGTCAGTTTTGCGAGGACGTGCTCCATATGGTAACCTGACACTGGAATGCAGCCTGCCCTCCCTGCGCACCAATGCTGATAATTAAACAAAAACAGATGTCACACGGTCGCGCTAAAGCTCGCTCCTGAGCACCCTAGGCCAGGGAACAAAGAAGGTGGGACAATCGCCCGTCTTGGACCAATTGTGCGCTGTCTTTTTTAAGAAAGATGCATGCACAGGCCAATTGCGGGTGTTCTCTGGTGTTTTGAACTCTGTACACATGCACAAGCGTGTTCAGAGTTCAAAAACCCTGCTGCGTTGCAGAGAGGTGGTCCGAGGCCATGCCCCTTTTTACACCTCTCAGCAAAGCAGCTCTGTGGCGCTTACTGGAGGTACCTGGTGGGCTAGTTGGACCCCAAGGACCCTCAGGATTAAAGGGGACTTAATGCTCCAACTTAAAATGCCCCAGAGGGCCCGTTTGCACAGTAGTGAAGGGAGTGGGCGGGGCCTGATGTGACTAGTGTGCAAACGCCCCTGTGGTACGTTTTAAGTTGGGGGATTAAGTCTCCTTGAATACGGAGGGTCCCTGGGGGCCAATTAGCCCACCTGGTGTCTCCAGTAAGCGCCAGGGAGCTGCGTTGCAGAGAGGTGGTCCGAGGCCACGACTCTTTTTACACCTCTCCTTGCAGCACTCTAATCATCCAGTCACTACCCATGCACTCATGCAATGACCCATGCACTAACTCATGTACTGCTACAATCCCCTGAGCACAACTGATGCAGTCCAGCCATCTCCTTGTCACTATCCATGCACTCCTCCAATCACCCAGCCAGTTTCATGTCCTTATCTAATGACTGCGCCAAAACACAAGCACTTATAAATTCACCATGCACTCTCCTTGCAGTACTGTAATCATCCAGTCACTACCCATGTACTCATGCAATGACCCGGGCACTAACACATGCACTGCTACAATCCAGAGCACTACCCACGTAGTCCAGCCATCTCCCTGCGTATGCACTCCTACAATCACCCAGTCAGCACCATGTACTTATCCAATCACTCTGCCAAAATCCAAGCACTTATAAATTCACCATGCACTCTCCTTGCAGCACTGTAATCATCCAGTCACTACCCATGTGTCCATGCAATGACCCAGGCACTAACACATGCACTGCTACAATCCCCTGAGCACTACTGATGCAGTCCAGCCATCTCCTTGTCACTACCCATGCACTCCTCCAATTACCCAGTCAGCACCATGTACTAATCCAATCACTCCGCCAAAACCCAAGCACTTATAAATTCACCATGCACTCTCCTTGCAGCACTCTAATCCTCCAGTCAGTACCCATGTACTCATGCAATGACCCAGGCACCAACTAATGGCAAATACAGAGGAGGTAATGCTCATCACAGGGGTAACCCAACGCATAGGGTTCTCTAGTGTATGTAGGTGTTTTCACTGTATTCAAAGTGTCTTTTAGCATAGCACTGGCTCTAGGCCTGGTTAGTCACAGTCAGTTACCACCAGTACCCGTCAGCCAAACGTTGGGGACACAGGAGGACTTTCTGCTCCTCTGTTGGTTGTTTCTGCACATCTCTTGCTTCTTCCTGCACTTTTCTTCGTCTTTCTGGACGTCTGTTGCCTCTTTCTGAATTTGTCTTGCTTCTTTCTGCGCTTTTTTTCCTCTTTCTTCACATGTCCTACCTTTGTAGGCATAGTTCGCAATTAGCATTTAAAAAACCAATGAAATTCACTGAACAAAACATAGGTTTCAGGGACGTTATAGTTAGAAATTAGCATTTAAAAAAACCTTAGAAATTCACTGAAAAAACCACAGGTTTCAGGGACGTTATAGTTAGTTGGTTATTTCACTCGTACAAAACCAGAGAAATTCGGCTGTTAAAGTTAGTTCAGCTAACTATAACTCGTGCCCCCGCAATGCACTGCTGATGACGTTACATATTACATCATTCATGACATGGTCAGTGACATCACTGATGACATCATCCACGTGATAATCTGATGCATAGACACACCACACCAGTTAGTACATACTCACTCACTAATTCCTAGGTCTACACACACATCCACTCATTCACCCATACAGTCACTCATACATGCAGTCAACCATCAATACGACATCATATGCACTCACATATCTATACAGACACTTTACACACCACCACTCATCCATAGAGTTACTCACACACCTAGACAGTCATGCAAAGAATCAATCACACTCCCATTTACTCATCTATACAGTTATACACACACCACCTCACTTATTCAAACATATACTAACACATACTTACACTCTTATACAATAACTAATACAAGCACACACTGATCCATACAGCCACTCTCACAATTACTCACTCTCACATATAGTCATTTATACACTCCAACACTCACATATACTGCCTATCACATATGCAGTTACTCACACGTACCACTGAGGCATCCATTCACTCACCAACCAACACACCCATACACACACTCACCCACCCATACAGCCCTTCAGATGCCCTCTTGAACCCATACACCCAGTGAATCATCCACTCACACATCTATGCGCAGTCACACCCCCACCCACCCACACAGACATTCAAGCACCCATACAGATACTCATAGCCAACTAACTATAACGTCCCTGAAACCTGTGTTTTTTTCAGTGACTATACATACACATATATATATATACACATATACATACATATATACATATACATACATACATATATACATACACATACATGTACCAGGCAGACCCATCATTTCTGCCAAAAAGAGCATGTTTGAGAACACGTCCAGATATATGTACTTTTTTCTTCAAGAAATTGTCATTAACCTCCAACGTACATCCGGGATACCACGGATTTTTTACACAAATTGAGTCAACAAACCTGGTCCAATGATTATGCGTTCCTTACCATGGATATTACTGCCCTCTACACCAGTATTGCACACTCTGATGGATTGAAAGCTGTTGAACGTTATTTGGGTAAAAGACCAATCAAAATGTATTGCCATAATCAAATGCTGCTTAGTATGGTACACTGGAGTCTTCACAATAATGTATTTTTATTTGACACCACTATTTTTCAACAGTTACGAGGGGCGGCCATGGGTTCATGCTTCTCCCCCAGCTACGCCTGTCTACATGTGGGCTGGAGAGAGGAGCATGTCCTCAAGGTTGAACATATAAATGACTGGATAATACATGTTGTAAAATGGTGGCGTTACATTGATGATGTTTTCATCATATGGAGAGGAACTACAATTCAGGCAGAGGCTTTTGTCAACCAAATTAATGTTAATGAGTTAAAATTTGCAATTTACAGCACACATTAATGATGAAGCCACCGACTTTCTAGACACAAAGGTCTATATCAATCAGGGCAAAACAGAAACATGTCTATTTAGAAAACCTACATCGGGCAACACAGTTCTGCATGCCAATAGCTTCCACCCGCAGCACACTCACCAGCATCCCATATGGAGAATTTCTTCGTATTCATAGGGCATGCAGTACATTAGGTGACCGTGAACATAATCAACTGGAAGCAAAAATGAGGTTCATGGAAAGAGGGTACAATCCCAAGAAATTGGATGTAGCAATTAGAAAAGCAAACAGTAAGGACCGATGTAAACTGTTGAATCCCAATAGGGAAGGTGAGATGGTGGAAATAGAGGTGGATATCAACCCACTAGGAACCATAAGCAAACCACAAATCAGACTGATTACCACCTACAGTAAACAGGCCAATACCATCAAGGCCGTTGTTAAACAATGGCCCATCGTCCTTACTGATGCCACTCTCAAACAAGTCCTTCCTGACAGACCTACATTTACATTTCGGAAAGCATACTCCATGCGGAACGACCTAGTTAGAATCAGTCCTGAAACTGAAAATAAGAGTAGCCAGCTATCACCCAAAAAGGGATTTTTCAAATGTAGCTCTTGCCGAGCATGCAAATTTGGCATACACACCACATCGTACAAAACTGCTTTTTCTGACAGCAATTTCGAGCTTAGAGATCACTACACTTGCAGAACAGACCAAGCTGTATATGTGTTACAATGCAGTTGTGGCCTGCGCTACATAGGTAGTACTAAACTACAATGTTTACGTGAAAATACTTCAGCACTTACGAGCAATAGTGAATTCTGATCCAGCTTACCCAGTAGCAAGACATTTCAAATCTGCTCACAGTAATAATCTCAGTTTCTAACAATACTTTGTGATAGATGCAGTGCAACTTAACAAAAGAGGCGCAAACCGCGAAAAAAGGTTGCGACAACTAAAATATAGATATATTGTCTAATTGGACATTAAGTTACCACATGGCCTCAACATAGGTGAGGATCTGCACAATTACTTGTGAGCACCATAGAATTTTGAAGTCACAGTAGAGAGCTATTGATGAGCAGGCTACTTAACTACAGCTAGGGATCAGAATGCTAACACTGTACAATAAGGAGCTTTTCGAAATTCCATCACAATGAGTAAATAAAATATATATACAATAATTTCTAATTAAGTTAGATTTATAAACACTTACTCCCTAGTCGCCACTAGCCGGTTTAGATTTTAGTGTAAATATGTATGGTTTCTGGACTTGGCAATGGCCAGGCCGGTATAAATATTTTACACATAAAACACCTCTTTGGACCAATGTGACTTCATGGCAACGCATGTAACCAGACATTGCCTAATGCACCTTCACCTCGCCCTAGCCCAACGCCAGCTCCTCACACCGTACCTGACGCTTCTCCTCGTCGATTTCAAAAGGGCTTTCAATACAGAAGACTGGCGGCATTTGGACAACATCTTTCAGATGATGGGCTTTGGCCACCAATTTCAACACCTTGTCCGAGTCCTCTACGCTAATCCCAGAGCAATTACCAATGGTGCCCTCTCGAAGGCATTCCCAGTCTAGAGAGGCACACGACAGGGGTGTCCCCTCTCACCCCTACTATTCGCGCTGGAACCCTTGGCCTGCCTCATTCGGGACGATCATCGGGTGCAGGCTGGGCTTGGGGACACCCCCACGTAGACAAAATCGCCCTGTACGCGGACGATGCTCTGCTTTTCCTGGCGGACCCAGCCAGCTCTGGCCCTAGGTGCCTCGAGTTACTCCAAGTCTTCAAAAACGTCTCTGGCCGCCGACTCAACCCGGCTAAATCCACCCTTGTCCCCCTTCATCTCTCTGGGGAGTGCTTCGATTGGCAATTGACCATCCCGATCAGACGACAATCGTTCAAATACCTAGGGATATGGGTGGCTCTGCTCCCGGCGTTGGAATGGGCGCTAAACATTACCACACTGGTCAAGAAAGCCAAGGATCACCTCAAACGCTGGAAGGCTCTACCACTCAACCTTCACGGAAGGGTGGCGTTGTTCAATATGATGATTCTTCCCCGCTTCTTATAAATCATTCAGAACACCAACTTTCATTTTCCAGCAGCTGGTTTAGGGAGATGGATGCGGTGATCACGAGGTTTCTGTGGGGAGACCACGTGTCGCCCTCGCCCGTTGCAGGACCCCACCCTCTGACGGAGGCATGGGTATGACCGATCTCCACCTATACTTTTTAGCTACCAGACTCCTTGTTATCCACGACTGGTTCACCAGGGGTTGGTCTGACCCAGCCTACAAAACGGAGCTGAAGGACCTGCACTTCCCCCAAATACAAACATATTTATACGGGACCCCAATACCCAAAGCGATACCACAGATAACCAGAGCGGTCCTTGTGGTGGGCGCACGGCCCTGGGGCAAATGCAGTGGGATAAACAACTGAGCCAACACATGCCTCTCTGGCAAGGTTTATGGTTAAGTAGCAACCCTCACAGGCCTCCGACAATGGGATCACATAGGGATATCTACTAGGAGATGTTTGGGTAGGGAATCATATTAGGGTTTTCCCCGACTTACAGAAAGGCTACACCCTACACACCTGCCAATTTGACAAATATTTACAACTCCACCACGCCCTTAATGCACACATGACCGCTCGGTGACCGCTCAGCCCTCCACTGGGCTTGGTCGCCCCACTCACTGCTGCCGCTCCTGCCTGCCTTTGCCGCCTCCTGCCTGCAGATTCCTTCGCTCGCTGCCCGCTGCTTCTTGGAATTTCCCGCCGCTGCCTCCCTGCGGCCCCGCCCCCCTGTGATTCCATTCGCCGCCCCGCTCCCGCCACCCAGCTGCTCCTCCCTCCCGGCTCCTTACTTATGACGCCCCCAGAGCGACCGCGCAGCGGACGCGCCGATTGAGCGCCGAAGGTGCGCCAAAGGTAAGCCCGTCTGCGCCCGTCCGCGCCTGGACCGCGCCCATCGCCAGCACACCCTGCACATCTACGACGCCAAAACCCTCCACGCACTCAACGCCGGCCGAAACACCGCCTGCTACCGAGCCACCCCAAGACGCACCCACGGACCCTTCACCTGCCTAACCTGCCGCTTCACCGGCCTCCGACCCAACACCGCACCTGCTAAACCGAGCCCCAGCAACAAACACCTGATGTGCATCCTGCTCAACACCCGCTCCGTTCAAAGGCATGCCGTCGAACTCTGGAACCTCCTCGACTCGACAGCACCAGACATCGCCTTCCTAACGGAAACCTGGATGAACGCCTCCTCAGCGCCCGACGTCGCCATCGCCGTCCCGGAAGGCTACAAAATCACCAGGAAGGACCGCGTCAACAAGACAGGAGGAGGCATCGCCATCATCCACAAGAACACCATCCGCATCACGACCAACTCCGATGACACTTCACCTCCGCCGAAAACCTCCACTTCCAGATACACACAGACCCCAAGACCACGCTCAGAGGCACCCTTGTCTACAGACCACCGGGACCACGCACACAGTTCAGCGAAGACATCACAGACTTCGTCAGCCCGCACGCCATCAATTACACCGACTACATCCTCCTAGGGGACCTCAACTTCCACCTGGAGGACAACAAGGACCGCAACACCACTGCTCTGCTGGACAACCTGGCCAACCTCGGACTCAAGCAACTGGTAACCACCCCCACCCACTACGCCGGCCACACGCTTGACCCAGTCTTCTCATCCAGCAAATACGTCACCTTCAGCCACTCCACCAATCTCCAGTGGACTGACCACAGCTGCGTCCACTTCAGCTTCAGTAAAACGACGACCCACCACTACCCTCAACAAGTCCCCCGCAGGAGCTGGAACAAGATCACCGGCGACCAGCTCACCACCTTCCTCAGCCAGAACCCCCCCACCAGCTCAACGGACCCCAACGAAGCCGCCAGCAACCTCACACAGTGGATCACCAACTGCGCAGACGCCCTCGCACCACTGAAGAACCCCCCCAGCAGACGCGGCAGCAAGAAAGCCTCCTGGTTCACCGACGAGCTCATCACCTCCAAGAAGAACTGCCGCTCCCTGGAGAACACCTGGCGCACCAACCAGACCACAGACAACATGACGGCCCTCAAACACGCCACCCGCAAACACCACCAACTGATCCGCGCCACAAAGAAGACAACCTTCAAGGAACGACTGGACAACAACACCCACAACAGCAAGGAACTCTTCAGCATCGTCAAAGAGCTCTCCAAACCCGACGCCGGAAACAATGACATCACTCCCTCGCAAGACCTCTGCGACTCCCTCGCAGCCTTCTTCCACGACAAGATCGCCAACATTCACAACAGCTTCGGCCCACCAACCACGAACCCCACCACCGAACCGATGCCCCCCACCGCCACCCTCCGCACCTGGACCCCAATCAGCACCGAAGACACAACACGCACAATGAACACCATCCACTCCGGATCCCCTACGGACCCCTGCCCACACCACATCTTCAACACGGCCGACCACATCATCGCACCCCACCTCCGCGACATCATCAACGCCTCCTTCAACACCGCCACCTTCCCGGAGTGCTGGAAACACGCCGAGATCAGTGCCCTGCTGAAGAAACCAACTGCAGACCCCTCCGACCTCAAGAACTACCGCCCAATCTCGCTCCTCCCGTTTCCTGCCAAAGTCATCGAGAAGACCGTCAACAGACAGCTAGCCGCCTTCCTCGAGACCAACAGATCCCTCGACCACTCGCAATCCGGCTTCTGAGCCAACCACAGCACGGAGACCGCCCTCATCGCAGCCACAGACGACATCAGATCCCTAATGGACAACGGGGAAACTGCGGCCCTCATCCTCCTGGACCTCTCCGCAGCGTCCGACACTGTCTGCCACCGCACCCTGGTACAGCGCCTGAACAACACCGGCATCCAGGAGAAGGCCCTGGAGTGGATCACCTCATTCCTCGCCGGAAGAACCCAGAGAGTCCGCCTCCCCCCGTTCCGGTCAGCGGCCACCGAAGTCATCTGCGGCGTTCCACAAGGGTCATCGCTCAGCCCCACCCTCTTCAACGTCTACATGAGCCCCCTCGCAACCATCGCACGTCAACAGAACCTCAAGATCATCACCTACGCCGACGACACCCAGCTGATCCTCTCCCTCACCAGCGACCCGGACGCCGCCAGAGCCAGCCTACACGAAGGGATGAAAGACGTCGCCGAATGGATGAAGAACAGCCGCCTGAAACTGAACTCAGACAAGACGGAGGTCCTCATCCTGGGATCATCACCCTCCGCCTGGGACGACTCCTGGTGGCCCCCCGCCCTGGGAGCCACCCCCAAGCCAACGGACCACGCACGCAACCTAGGCTTCATCCTGGACTCCTCCCTCTCGATGACCAGACAAGTCAACGCCGTCTCGTCTTCATGCTTTAACACCCTGCGCATGCTTCGAAAGATCTTCCGGTGGATCCCCACCGAGACCAGGAAGACGGTCACCCAGGCCCTCGTCACCAGTCGGCTGGACTACGGGAACGCCCTCTACGCCGGCACCGCCGCCAAACTCCAGAAGAAACTCCAACGGATCCAGAACGCCTCAGCACGACTCATCCTGGACATCCCCCGACACAGCCACATCTCCGGACACCTGAGAGACCTGCACTGGCTCCCCGTCAACAAAAGAATCACGTTCCGACTCCTCAACCACGCACACAAGGCCCTCCACGACCTGGGCCCCAAGTTCCTCAACAGCCGCCTGACCTTCCACAAGCCCACCCGCCAGCTCCGCTCCGCCAGCCTCGCTCTCGCCACCATCCCCCGCATCCGCAGAGCCACCGCCGGAGGAAGATCCTTCTCCTACCTGGCAGCCAAGACATGGAACTCCCTCCCCATCCACCTCCGGACAACGCAAGACCATCTCGCCTTCAGGAAGCAACTCAAGACCTGGCTGTTCGAGCAGTAGAGTTCCCCCCCCCCCCCCCCCCCCCCAGCGCCTTGAGACCCTCCGGGTGAGCAGTGCGCTATACAAATGCCTATGATTGATTGATTGATTGACATCTTACCAGGCACGTCACTCCCTGAATTCAGCCAGCTGGAAGCCCAAGTCATGATGAGGAACCTGGGGAGGGGAGGGGTGTCTCTGATATACCACACTCTGGTCAACAACAGCCCAACAACTATTGACACGCTTTTACCCACTGGGAGGGATGGCTGGGTCCCCTGGAGGAGGAGGATTGGCGCAATGCCCTTATGGTTCCCAAAACTATTGCAACCTTGGCCAAACTTTGCCTCATTCAGCTCTACTTCCTGCACACGCTTACCTCACCCCAGCACGTCTAAATTAAGCAGGCTTGCGTCCCTCCCCGGATTGTACGCACTGCTGCCACGCACCAACAGATTTCTATTACATGGTGTGGACATGCCACAACCTAACCCTGTACTGGTCAGGGATAGAGTCCAAACTCTCACAGATCTTGGGCTGGCAAGTCCCCCACGACCCCTTACGTCTTATCCTTGGGGTGTTGGACGGCCTGGATGGCTCTAGATCAGACAAACTATTCCTTGGGACGGCAACTGCTTTGGCCAAGCGAGATATTGCAGTGGCCTGGTCGTAGGTCAAGCCCCCAAGTATAGCAAAATGACGACGAGAGGTGGATTGGTGCGCCGCTCAAGAAGAACCCTTATTTTAGGCCCATGGATGCCCGGCCAAATACAACAGGGTCTGGGGCCAATGGCTAGTTCAAATGAACTAAATGTATCATACTTGCACTTCTATACTTATGTGTAATGTCCTTCTGTCTTGGTGGCTCGCTCGATCAAATCTACCTGTATTTCGAATTGCCTCTTGCGTAAATTACTTCTACCATTTTGAAATGTCTTGTTTGCTCTTTAAAACCAATAAAATGATCCCAAAAAACCCTCCACTTTTGCACATACAATTGTTTTGCACTTTGCACACCTCAGCACTTTATACGCACTAGTAGCACTTTGAATATGGCCAATATCTTTGTAATGTAGAAACGAGTATATGCAGTATGCACCCATTATACATGATGCAAGCTATTTGCACAATTTATAATCTTTTAAGTTGAAATCTGAACTATTTGTATAGGTACATGGTATACATTTACCTATTTATGTGACATGTGAATATATATTTTAGAATCATTTTCAGCCTTCAAGTCATTTACATTTTATTTGGGATATTTATAGCAATTTTTGCACAGTTTCGCTCCAACATTTTTGTAATGCAGAAACTAGTATATGCAATATTCACCCAAAGTACATGATGTCAGCTAATTGTTATTTGCACAAAGCATATTTTCCAAACTATAATATCGACTACATGTAATGGTACATGATATATATATATATATATATATATATATATATATATATATATTGTTCTATCTTAGTGCCATATGCGAACATATCGAACAGAATAATGTTGAGCTATCATGTCAGTTTCTCTGAAATAGGGATATCTATAGCAGCATTTGCATAGTTTCTCCATCAAGTTTATTCATATTATACGTGATCATATATACTCAATGTATTAGCACGAAGAAAAAACATGTGCTTTAAAATGCTTTGACAAAAGTACTACATATGTATACAGCATAGTATTTTGTTTATTGCTGCTATTGTCACATCACATGGGTAGTGTGTTACCTTTTTAAATCCTGGTTTTGCGTAGCGTGGTCATGTGATCAAGGCCATAGGCCATGGCCGAACACGTCATGGACAGCACGAAATGAAATAAACTGTTTGGCACCAGCTAATTCAGTGTCCGTAGCCACGTTTGTGCGCCACTGCACTTGGACTGTTGCTTCAACATATACATACTATACACACACATATATACACACATACATATATACACACACATACATATACACATTTACACACACATACATGCACACACATACATATACATAAACATATATATTTTATTTATATATCAGCGCAACAGTTACCCAAAAAGGGTTTCCCGGCGCTATCTGGGAACAGCAGAGGAGAGAGAGAAACCTACTTACATACATATATACACATACATATACATACACACACATACACATATATATATATTTATATATACATACACACACACATATATACACCTACATACATATGTACACACATATATATACACACATATACATATACACAAGTGTCACAACAAAAAGGTTGAAATGAAGAAAAGGGGGCAGGGTATAAACACCCTTACCCCCTAGATCCAAAAAACAATTTTTTTTATTTGGGCGAACTCGCGCTGGGGTCGTAAACCCGGTCGTGAAAATAAAAAATAAAGCGCGGGCTCCCGCGTTCGTTCCTATTAAGCCCCCGGGTGGGCCAGGTCCCGGGGTCATTCACTAAATAATTTGCCCGGGGGTCCCCGCAGCCCCAGGGACCCGCCACCTCGCCAGGGCTAATATGAATGTATGCTGGGGGCAATGCCGGGGACCGCCACATCTCGGGGGCTCTGTTCTAAATAATAAATGATGTGTGGGGGAGAGAGCCCCCCACATGCCCCGAGGACCACCACCTCCCCGGGGCACTAAATATGGAAATTGGGGGGTCCGTTACGGACCCCCATGACCCGGGGACCCCCACCTACCCGGGGCTTTCAAAATGAAGGGCGGGGAGCCTTGCGGTCCCCCCAGGAGCCCTCGATGGCCCTGGGGACCACCACCCCCCGGGGACAGCTCCTGTAATGTCCCGGGGTGCCCACCCCTGGGACATCGACGTTTGCTATGGTCTTCTTGAGAGACTATACATCTTGTCTCATGGAACAGGACCATATTATATCCTTGGAAACTTAATATACTTCACTATAGTTGAGATTGAATTTTGGACTCTATTGGTCGAACACTGTATAAAATTAGTCCTGAGGAAGTCTGTGATTTACACCACATTAAGACGAAACACGTGTTGGCGGCTAGGACTGCTTTTGGAGAAGTTTTAAGAAATAAAAGAAGATTAAGAAGATCTCTTGGTGTTGATTGATTAAGAACTTTGACTAACTGTGGAATTTGCTCAGGATATATTTCTTTTTCATAGTTAGAAATTAGCATGTAAAAAACCTTTGAAATTCATCCACTCACTCACCAATACTCAGTCATACTTTTGATCACTCATCATTACAGGTCTATCATATGCACTCATATACCTATATAGACACTCACATACCGCCAATCATCCATAGAGTTACTCACACACCTAGTCAGTCATGCAAAGAAATAATCATAATCCCATTTACACACCTATACAGTTATAGACACACCATCTCACTTACTCATATAGATACTAACACATACTTACGCTCTTATACAATCACTGATACAAGAACACACTCCTCATACAGCCACTCTCACAATCACTCTCACATATAGTCATTTATATACTCCAACACTCACATATACTGCCTTTCACATATGTAGTTACTCACACATTTACTTCTTAGACATCCATTCACTCACCAAGATACCCATACACACGCTCAGCCACCCAAATAAACCATGCACTCTTGAACCCATACACCCAGTGAATCATCCACTCACACATCAATGCACAGAGTCCCACATCCCCCACACAGACAGTCAGGCAGCCATACAGATAGACAACCAATCAATAACTCATATAGACACTCATTTAGCTACTCACCAACCCATGCAACCGCTTACACACCAACTGATAGACTAATAAAGACATGTACACAGTTTAGTCACTAACCAATGCATTCAGTAAGACACATTTAATTAGTCACTTATACAGACAGTTACGCACCTAGCAAATCATCCATTCAGAGACTTATACACCCACTCATTCTTCAATACACCTTGGCGCACACACATATATATATATATATATATACATATTTAAACTGTATAGAAACACACATTCACTGGATGATGTCATCAGTGATGTCATCAGTGATATAATTCGAGATGTTATCAGTAATGTCACTGACCATGTCATGAGTGATGTAATATGTGTCGTCATCAGCAGTGCATTGTGGGGGCACGAGTTATAGTTAGCTGAACTAACTAGAACGTCCGAATATCACTGGTTTTGTATGAGTTAAATGGCCAACTAACTAAAACGTCCCTGAAACCTGTGTTTTCTTCAGTGAATTTCTAAGGTTTTTTAAATGCTAATTTCTAACTATAACATCCCTGAAACCTGTGGTTTTTTCAGTGAATATATATTACCTACTGGCGGTCGCCAGTAGGTAGTTATAGTTACAACCTAGTTTGCATAGGAAAGGCATTTTTTGATTTGCTAATAACTTTGGCGTCGTTTGACGAATCTTCGCGAAATTCTCCAAAACAAAAGCCTATCCAGGTCAGCTCCTAGCCTGAAAGTTTGGGGGTGATTCGTCAAGCAGGGACTGAGTAAAAAGGGGGGGTCTCAAAACGCATTTTCGCATGTTAATTTCCATAGGAAATTTTGCGACTAGCTACAGCCCGAACAGCTAAACGAAATTACCCCAAATTTGGCAAAAAGGTAGAGCTTGGTTCAGAAAGCGACCTTTTTTTTTTTTTTTGTAAATGGTGTAAATCCATTCAGTAGTTTTTGAGAAATTCAAATAATAAGAGTCAAAAAATCAATTTCCCATAGGAAATTTTGTGCAAGGCTAGAGCCGAAATTACTGAACGGAATTACCCGAAATTTGGCAAAAAGGTAGCGCTTGGATCAGAAAGCGAACTTTTTTTGTTAAATGGTGTAAATCCTTTCAGTAGTTGCTGACAAATTAGAAAAATAAAAGTTTTGATATCTGGGCAGAGCCAAAGTCCTGTGCACGAGCTTCACTGTGATTGGCTGTCAACACTCCAAACCAGGAAGTGTTGGCAGCCATCTTGTGACTTGGTAGAAGCGAGTCACCAGAAAACAGATAAACAAAGGTATAAAGGGTGCAGGGTAGAAACACCCTGACCCCCTAGGCCTGCTCAGGGGGTCCCAGAAGGACCCTCAGGGCCAAAGAAAGCATTTAAAAAAAAAAAATATCGGTCCAATTCGCGCTGGGGTCGCGGGTTCCCGGGTTTTATTTTAACGAGACCGTGGAGTGGGCTAGGTCCCGGAGGCATTTCTTTAAAAAAAATAGCAGGGGCTCGCTGGGTCTGCGGGGGCCCACTGGGGTCCCCGCAGACCCGGGGCTTCATTCATGTTGGGAGGGGTGTTATGCGGCCCCCCTCCTGGAGTCCTCCTTGTGCTTATAACTTTGGCGTCGTTTGATGAATCTTTACTAAATTTTCCAGAAAATGTCTCTTTTTTGATCAGCTCCTATCTTGAAAGTTTACGGGCGTATTGAGGACGTACAAGGTTGGTTGTTGATTGAAAGCAAGTTTATTGCGAGATATTTGCACCCAAGACCGGAGCCATCCAGCTGTGAAGACCTATTTTTACAGGGTGATTGGTCATGGGGGGGGGGGGGGGGGGGGGGGTTGAGAAAAAAGGGGGGTCTGAAAAAGTGTTTTCTCAATGCATTTTCCATAGGAAACTTTAGACAAGGCTACAGGTCAAACGGAATTATGCCAAATTTGGCAGGAAGAAAGGTCTTGGTCCAGAAAGCGAGCTTTGGTTCGTGTAAATCCGTTCAGTAGATTGAGATATTAAAGGAAAAAAAGATATACATATTCTGGACGGTGCCTAACTCCCGAGCACGAGCTTGCCTTTGATTGCCTCTGATTGTCTGTTAACACTTCAAACCAGGAAGTGTTCTCTGATTGTCTGCTAACACTTCAAACCAGGAAGTGTTAGCAGCCATCTTGTGCCTCGCAGCGAGTGAAAATATAAAAGAAAGGTCCCGGGGGCAATTTAATATACCGGAGCTCTGTCTGTGCGAGATACCCTTTTCACGCTGCGTCTCCCTACAGCAGCAGGTAATGCAACCTTTCCCCCCCCATCAACAGCATACCTCCAACAACATTCTTGGGCCCGCAAGTCTCCCTCTGCGAACCACTTGTCGGCTCGCAGCTCTTCGGATGTGAGTTCTCGGGCCCGCAGTTGTATCTGTGAAGCCAAGACTGGAAATATATTGCAGGTCTCTCTGCGAGATGCGCTCTTCACGGTCCCTCTCCCCACATCACTGTTCCGCAGCTATCCCTTTGGAAGCCGATGGCCCGCACCTTTCCCTATACCAGTCGGCCCGCAGGTGTTCCTCTGCGAGCTGGCCCGCAGCTCTCCCTCTGCGAACTGACAGGCCGCCGTTCTCCCTCTAGCCAGTCGGCTCGCAGCTCTTTATCTACGAGCCAGCCCGCCGGCTCGTAAGTCTCTGAGAACGGATGCAATGGAGGCAACGATCATGCAGGTCCGACACCCAACACTGCTCCGACTTTCCCCAGCAGGAGCTCCTTGTCCGCCATCCCCCGTCACCCCCACCCCCCACAAACAAATGTGACAGTCACATTAGGGAATCTGGAACGTAAAAAACTTGGGTAATGTTGTTTAATTATTAATAAGAAGATGCTTGTGAGGTTGAACAGATAAGAATCTTAGTCATGTATGGATTTACATATAAAACATTTTATTAAAACAAAACAACAACAAATAAATGTACAGCCATGTCGTGTCATCGCTGGACCATTTGTGAATCACAGCCTGCAAGACAAAAAGAAAGATAAGATGGTGCGTCATGCGTCCAGCAAAGGAGAAAAAGAAAGAGAGAAAGAGTGAGAGAGCGGGAGAGAGAGAGAAACAAAAAAAGAGTGAGAGAGGAAGACAAAGAAAGAGTGAGAGAGAGAAGGGGAGAAAGAGTGAGATACAAGGAAGAGAGAAAGATAAACAGTGTAAGAGAGAAAGTGAGAGAGAGGAAGAAAGAACAAGAGTGAGAGAGAGGAGAGAAAGAGAGAGAGGAAGACAGAGAGAGAAAGATTGATTGATTGATTGATTGATGTACTTATAGAGCGCAGCTATCACCCTACGGGCATCTTGGCGCTTGCATTGGGAACCCGTCCTGGTTTTTCCCTGTAAGATAACCCGTACTGGGCATCCCCAAGGTGAAAGCCAGGCATCCCGCCGCAGGGGGCCGTTGTGGAGATTAAGCAGGCTTGTTGCCCAGAGCTGCATAGTGTGAACTCGTGCTTAGAGTGGGCACCGAAGCGAGAATTATCGAGTCCGTGGACGATTGGGCTCTGGACCCTGCCGCGTCGGGAATCGAACCCAGGTCCCGGGTCTGATCTCTGCTTCAGGGTATGCCTCCTCTAACCAGTGAGCTACACTTCTCCACAGAAAGAGTAAGATACAAGGAAGAGATAGAGAGAGAAAGTTTGAGTGTGAGAAAAAATGGGAGTGAGAACAGAGAGAAAGAAAGAATGAGAGAGAGGAAGAGACAGAGAAAGAGAGAAAGTGTGAGAGAGAGAAAGGAAGAGAGGGATAGGGAGTGTTGAAACTGGAGAAAATCTTCGCAGCTCACCTTTGTGCCACTGGTGTGTCGCCAACCACGTGCTGGGACAAAGTGCACCCTCGAGTTTAGTCATCTGAAACATAGTATAGAATTAGTAATTGCAGAGTACATACATCTGCACATGCCTAATTCTCTGTTTCGCCAATGCGCACTCAGGCTGCTACAGCCCATCCACTCCCACTGCTGCGGAAAGAAGCCTCTCTGCTCACCTTCCGCCACCGGCGTGTGTGTAAGACGGTCCAACACGTGTCGAAGCAACTTTCTCAGGCGTTGTCAGGATGGCCACGCATCATCGCAGGTTCTTCACGCATTCAGCTGTGGTGGTGTTGGGGGGGACTTCGATTTGTGAATCACTGCCTGTTCGATAAAAAGCAAGATAAGATTGTGCATTATGCGTCCATCAAAGGCGAGAGAAAGAGAGAGAGAGAGAGAGAGAGAGAGAGAAAGAGTGAGAGGAAGAGAGAGAAAAAGAAAGAGTGAGAGGAAGACGGACAAAGAGTGAGACGAAGAGAGAGAGAAAGAGGATGAGAGAGAAAGAGTGAGAGAAAGGAAAGAGAAAGTGATAGAGGAAGAGAGAGAAAGTGATAGAGAGGAAGAGAGAGAAATAGTGAGAGAATGGAAGACAGAGAAAGTGAGAGAGAGGAAGACAGAAAGAGTGAGATACAAGGAAGAGCGAGAGAAACAGTGTAATAGAGGAAGAGAGAGAAACAGTGTGAGAGAGAGGAAGAGAGAGGACGAGAGAAAGAAAGAATGAGAGAGGAAGAGACAGAAAGAGCGTGAGAGAGAGAAAGGAAGAGATAGAGAGTGAAAGAGAGAAAGTGTGTGAAGGACAGAAAGGAAGCAATGAAGAGGGACAGTGAGTGCCCCTACTGTGGACAAAACCCTCACAGCTCACCTTTACGCCACCGCTGTGTCCCCAACCACGTGCCGGGACCTAGTGGAGTCCTCAAGCTCCCACATCTGAAACATAGTACAGAATTAGTAATGGCAGAGTATATACAACTGCGTACGCCTAAATTGCTGTGCTGCCTTTGTGCATCCAGGCTGCTGCACCCCATCCACTCCCGCCGCCCAGATGTATTTGCCCACCACTGTGCACCCAGGACTCACTGCTCACCTTTTCGTTGACAGGGAACCCTCCACATCATGCAGCCGCGCTTCGCAAGCCTACAAGTCTTACATTTGGTGCTGCGTCTTGATTTTTCCATGGCAGAGGACATACTAGTGCACCTATCATCATCGCAGGTTGCATACCCGCTCAGTCCTTGCGGTGCCACTAACTCAGTAACCAGTGAGGCCACGCATATGGCGGTAGGCCCTCTTGTTCGATGGCTCAGGCCTACATGAGGTGTCCGGACCACCAGGACGGGCCATCACAGTGCATGCGGTGGGAGCAACTCTAAAATGGTGTAGAGCACATGCGCCCGTTATTTTTATTGGTAGGGTCATGTGTCCTGTGACACCTGTGCTGGATGGGTGTGGTGTGGGTGTATACCAGCCGTGAGGGAGTGTCTGTGGCATAGTGACAACTAGACCTGTGACCAGCAGATCACTACAATGAAAATCTCAGCCATGTAGCGTTGTTGTCCTTCCGTGTAAGCGTAAGCAGAGTGGGCTGGCCTGGCGTATGCCAGTCCTGCGTGAGGCTGTGAAGAATGACTCTGGAAATATGGGCGTGGCTCCATCGTGAGCTGTATGAGGAATCAACTGATGCGGCACTGTTGCCAGATTGGGTTAGATCACGCACAATTGGGCTATATTTTTCCAGGTTGTGTGGCAAAATTTTGGTTTGTGCTAGTTGCCAGATTATAAATATATATACAGCGCTCCAGAAAACTAGTATGTTAAAACGCTTTATTAGACAAATATTTACTTGGCAGCCTGCTGCAACATCAATTCCAATGCATTCACCGCCTGTTTGACGATGTCCCGGCCCCTCCTTCCTTAAAGTAGCAATATTAGGCTACTTTGGGCTACTTTTTGGTTGGCTTTGGGCTAGAGAATGCTTAAAAAATCTGGCAACAGTGCAATGTGTCACTCTGTGAGCCAAGTCCCACAACATGGCCAACATGGAAGGTACGGGGAATCACTGACCCTACATTCATCCATAGTTCCACACAAGAAAGATGGTGAACATGATACATCTGTGTGGATGTGAATGTTTATTGCACATTCAGTGGAGTATTGCAGCTGTAGCAATACAGGGCCATGCAAAGCCCACATTTCAGTTGTTGGGACATGGAGGGCAGCCAATTGGAGACAAGCTCGTTGTTGGAGTTAGGCTGCGCCAACATATGTACTTATACAATCACTTTGCCTATCCCCACGCACTTATAAATTCACTATACACTCTCCTTATAGTACTCTAATCATCCAGTCTCTACGTACGTACTTGTACAATGACCGAGGCAAACTTACATAACCAAAGTTTTCTCCCACTGTCAAAGGTAAGTTGGCTGCATACGCTGTCCAGAGCACAATGTAATGTGGTAGGGCCCAGGGGCAGCATGTTGCATACATAATGAACACACAGATAGTGGAACTGGGTACGGGCACGTGCGCTCAACTCCTTTTTATTACCAGGGTCACATGTCCAGCGACGTCTGTGCTGGATGCGTGTGGGGTGAGTGTAAGCCAGTAATCATTGGATCAGATGCAGAGATTCAATCATAAAGGGTCAATGATTTGTGCTGCACTAAGGTAGGGGCACCAGATGTGAAATAATACACAAAAGATTCAATCGTAAAGGGTCCGTGACTTGTGGTACACTGAGGTAGGGGCACCAGATGCGAAATTATACACAAAATATTGTATCATAAAGGGTCCATGAGTTGTCCTGCATTGGGATAGGGGCATTAGAAGCATTCAGCGTGTGCGCAGCCAGCGAGGATGCGTGGTCCGGGAGGGCCGCACTGGGAGCAATGTCTCTTGCTTACTGGACTGCGTCATCTGCAATTGCGACTCGATCTGAATTGTTAGCCCTGCAGTCCACAATGTAGATAGAAGGCAGTAGTCAGCACAGACAACGAGGAATGCTTTTTGTCACTTCCTCTTGACAAAATCCGAGGACAGAGTACAATTCTGTCTGCAATTAATAAATCATGTCTCAATGTCAATTGTGAGCTCTGCTGACCGCAGTGTATGTAACGAAAGATGAAATAAGTATGGAATACATTTTCGAAATGTGTAGGTTTCGGGGACGTTATAGTTATTTGCCTACTGGACTCTGAAATAACTGAATCAAGACTGAATTCCAACTGTGAGCTCAGCTGTCCGCAGTGTAGACTGCCATTCAGTGTTCCTTTGGACTTGCAAGATGAATTTGGTAATTGTACTAAAGCTGTAATTGATATAAAAAAAGGTTCTTGAAGCAAGGATACTAAAAGGATATTATTTAGGTTTCAAAGACGTTCTAGATAGTTGCCTACTGGACTCTGTAATTAATGAATCAAGACTCAATTTTAACTTGTGAGCCCTGCTGACCGCAGTGTAGGCCGGAGGCAGCGGTCAGCAAGGGCCCACAGCCACGTGGCGTTGAGTTGAGCTGCACACTTAGTGGCACCTGAAGCAACCAGCATGTGCGGAGCCTGCGATGATGCGTGGTCCAGGCGGTAGCAATGTCTTTTGTCTAATTAATTCTGCCTCAGTAAGGCCACGTGGCGGTGACTTGTGGTGCACTGAGTTAGTGGTACCTCTAGCGCTCAGCATGTAGGCAGCCTGCGATAATGCGTGGTCCGGGCGGGCCACACAGGGAGCAATGTGTCTTGCCTACTGGACTGCGTCATCTGCAATCGCCACTCCATCTGAATTGTGAGCCCTGCTGTCCGCAGTGTAGTTCGAAGGCAGTAGTCTGTACAGACATAAGTCTGCGGTGCTGTGCTGCTGTGTTCGCAGGGGGCCTGTGTCGAGGAGGCCGGCGGACATGGCGGCAGCCACGTGGCAGGGTGAGGGCCGCTGCTCTAGCAGACACTTCTAGGCTGGAGTGGCGTACGTTGGACCAGCCCACTGCGCTTCCGCTTACAGGGGACGAAGACACAGGCACATGACCGAGATCTTCCCCACTGCCTGAGGTAACATGTTTGCGTCCACTGTACACAATAATACAAGCACCAGCAGTATATGTACACATGGAGAGGTTTGTGCTCTGCACAGTGAGGTCTGTCCAGCACATCACCGCTACACTTGGTATTGTGTGTATTATTATTGGTGAGTGACTTGCGTCCTTCACACATGTTTGGTTGCCACATCTCGCAACATTCAGCTATTGTGTGTGTGCAGAGGGGCCATGCCGTTTTTGGAAGGTTTGCTGTCCTGTTATGCGCTGCCTCAGTGGTAGTAGGGGGTGTGTGTAGTTGAGGGGGGAGGTCCTGAGGGTGGTGGCAGTGGGTTTTGTGGCCTTCTTGGGTGTGGGAGCTGCATGAGCAGTAGCTCTATGACATGAGTTGGTCTTCAGATGCGATTCTGGGCTGGGCTCCCTTTCACACTGTAGGTAGTCGTTCTACATTACACCAGTAAAAGGCAGATGTTACATTCCTACTGCTAACGCAGCATATCGCCTGTTTTATTATTATTAGCGTTAGTTGTTGCTTTCATTTGTGGCGATTTTTTTTGCGGAAGCTATTGCTGGAAAACTGGCGATATCGGCTGTATTCACCAGGTTGAGAATGGAATGATAATTTAAAATCACTGAAAAAACCATAGGTTTAATGAACATTATAATTAGAAATTAGCATTTAAAAAACCTTCGAAATTCACTAAAAAAAACATAGGTTTCAGGAACGTTATAGTTGCAAATTATCATTTTAAAAACCTTTGAAATTCACTGAAAAAACCATAGGTTTCAGGGACGTTATAGTTAGTTTCACATTTCACTCGTACAAAACCATAGAAATTCAGCCGTTATAGTTAGTTGAGCTAACTAGAACTTACGCCCCCGCAATGCACTGCATATATACACACACATATATATACATATCTATATACATAAATACACACACACACATATATATACACACACACACAAACACATACAAATACACACACACACACATACATACACACACACATACACACACATACATAAATACACACACACATAAATGCACACACACATACATACATAAATACACACACACACATACATACACACATACACACACACATATACATAAATACACACACACATATACATAAATACACACACACATATATACATAAATACACACACATATATACATAAATACACACACATATATACATAAATACACACACACATATACATAAATACACACACACATATATACATAAATACACACACATATATACATAAATACACACACACATATATACATAAATACACACACACATATATACACATAAATACACACACATATATACCTAAATACACACACATATATATACATAGATACACACATATATATACATAAATACACACACATATATATCATAAATACACACACATATATATATATATACATAAATACACACATTACCTACTGGCGGTCGCCAGTAGGTAGTTATAGTTAGGACCCTGTTTCCATAGGAAATCCGCAACATTCTATTTTGAATAACTTTGGCGCCGGTTGACGAATCCTCGCGAAATTTTCAAAACTAATGGGGCGCTACGCTCCGCTCCTACCCTGAAAGTCTCGGGGTGATTCGTCAAGCGGGGGCTGAGAAAAAAGGGGGGTCCCAAAACGCGTTTTCCCCATGCATTTTTCCATAGGACCTTTAGACACAGCTACAGCCCGAACGGCTGAACAGAATTACTTGTAATTTGGCAGAGAGGTAGCCATAAGGTCAAGGAAGTGCCTTTTGTAGGTCTGGTGTAAATCTGTTCAGTAGTTCCTGAGAAAATAGCATTTAAATCAATATATATATCTGTGGCAGCGCTCCGTGCGCTTACCGTGCGCTTACGGTAAGCTTACCGTACGCGTACGGTGACGTGCGCGAGCGCGTTTCTGATTGTTGTTAGATCAAAGTAAACATTCGAATCGGTCGAAACCAGGAAGTGTCGGCCACCATTTTCTCTCTCGCACTCTGAGGGGGGGGAGGAAAAACAAAGTTGGATAACATGAATAGGGGCAGGCTAGACAGCTCCTAACCACCTAGCCATGGTTAGGATGTCCCAGAAGGACCCCCAAGGCCAAAAATTAAATTTTTTTTTTTTTGAAAAAACGCCGAATGCGCTTACCGTACGCGTACGGCAAAAAATTACTTAAAAAAAAACAAACTCCACATAATCCCCCCCCCGTGAGCAAAAGGTGCCCACTGGGCACCTTTCGTGCATGGCATATCTAGAATTTGAACATTTAATAGATAACCCTTCACAACGAAGCGCATAATATGTCCTCCGTGTGCGGACGGTGCGCGAAGTGCATCGTGCGTACATGGCCCATCCAGCGTAACGTGGGCACGCGGTGCGCATAGCGCACCGCGTGCCCACCGTGCGTGCACGGCACTAACTGCGTAAAGTGGGAGCGCGGTGCGCGAAGCGCACAGTGCGCGCTCGGAACGAACTGCGTGAAGTCGGCACGCACGGCACGAACGGCGTAAAGTAACTTAGCATTTAAAAAAACGTACAAATTCACTGAAAAAACCATGGGTTTCACACACGTTATAGTTAGGAATTAGCATTTAAAAAACCTTGCAAATTCACTGAAAAAACCATAGGTTTCACACAAGTTATAGTTAGCTGTACATTTCACTCGTAAAAAACCAATGAAATTCCACGTTATAGTTAGTGCAGGCAACTATAACTCACGCGACCGCAATCCTCTGCTGATGCTTATACTGTATTTAGACACTTATTTGCCCATGTCTTCTTCCATTAAATTTTAGCTATACATATATTACAAATATTTTTTTTTCATAAAGACACATATGTCATCAGCAGAGGATTGCGGTCGCGTGAGTTATAGTTGCCTGCACTAACTATAACGTGGAATTTCATTGGTTTTTTACGAGTGAAATGTACAGCTAACTATAACTTGTGTGAAACCTATGGTTTTTTCAGTGAATATATATATACATAAATACACACATATATATACATAAATACATAAATACGCACATATATATATATACATAAATACACACATATATATATACATAAATACACACACACATATATACATAAATACACACACACATATATACATAAATACACACACATATACATAAATACAGGGAGACGCATCGCCAGCAGTGGGGGCCAGAGCAAAACGACGCCAGGAAAACTACCTGACCCAGGAGCCAGTGGGTAGCGCCGGCAGCAGAGGTACCCCCCCCTGACACCGGGGCTCGTATTTAAACTCTTTGCGCCTCCCGCTTCGCGGGAGACGCATCGCCAGCAGTGGGGGCCAGAGCAAAACGACGCCAGGAAAACTACCTGACCCAGGAGCCAGTGGGTAGCGCCGGCAGCAGAGGTCCCGCCCCCTGACACCGGGGCTCGTATTTAAACTCCTCGCGCCTCCCGCTTCGCGGGAGATGCATCGCCAGCAGTGGGGGCCAGAGAAAAACGACGCCAGGAAAACTACCTGACCCAGGAGCCAGTGGGTAGCGCCGGCAGCAGAGGTCCCGCCCCCTGACACCGGGGCTCGTATTTAAACTCACCGCGCCTCCCACATCGTGGGACGCGCGCGGGTGTGCGCCGGGCTAAGCCCGGGCAAAGGGCGGCCCGTTTGTGGCCGTTAGGGGCCGGAAGAGGCCGGGCAGGGCTACCCCCATGAGGTTCAGCACACGGAACGCTTGCCACCATTGAAAGCTGTTAAGGTACTGTGATCTGTATTATACCTCTTGGGGCCCCAGGGACCTGCATACAGTGTCTTTTGTCTTCCTTTTTGCTTCTGTCTGGACTATCCTACGCATCAGTATTTGCTGTTATTACCGTGTTGTTAGTGGTGGCCATCAGCATGGGCAAGAGAAAATCTACAGAGGGGGGTCTGGTGATTAGCAGTAAAAAAGGGAAAAAACCTAAGAATGCAACACATGCTGCAATGAATTGTGTCCTGTCCCGAATAGAGGATATTGTTAATGAATGTGAGGAGTCTTTGACCACTGGGGTTGGGGATGTTATGACCCAAAGGGGGGTGCAAAGTGGTGAAGCCTATTCCTACAAAAGGCAATAAAAGGATCCCTGCGATGTTTATTAACCAACATCAAAGCAGTAACTTGCTTGGTACAGCTGCTGTTCCATCGAAGGACGTTGTTGATCCCTCAATTACTGAAGCCCAGGTTATCGCACCCACTGCACTAGTTTTACATAATTATGAGCTTCCTTCCAAGCCTGTTTTATGTTCTAACAGGTTTTCCTTATTAGATCCTAATCCCGATAGTTGTATTCTACCTTCTGATAGGGTGCTTGTCACTTCTGCCAGCCCCGTCAGGTCTCCATCTCCATCTGGCTCTTTAGAAGACCTACTGGATAGGATCAAAAGGTTGGAAGAGCTGGTTGCAGTTCTGAATACCAGGGTGGCGACTCTTGGTTTAAACCAAGGTATGCCCCAGGTAATTTCTGCCCCAGCCCCACCTCCGGGATTCATACCCATTCAGAAGCTGATTGACCCGGTCCCTCTTATTTGCCCCCAGCCGAATGATTCCCTAGCTAAGGTTCTGGGAGAGGCCAAAAATAAATCAGTGCCCACCTCCAGGTCCTCCGCCAACGACATGCGGATTTTGACCCCCAATAGGCTGCCAAACATACATTTTCAAACTAGGGCTAGTACTTACGCTACCCATCCCCCTTGTAGGGGTGAACTTGGCCCCCTTCCTTGTTCAGTGGCTGGTGGTTCCACGTCACGTTATCCTCTCCCTAAGCCCTCTGTTTTTATGACTGGTGTCCCGAAACCGATTAACCAGGGGGGGTACGAAAGTAGTGACTCACTGCAGAATAAAGTCATCCATTGGCTGAGGCACACTAGAGGATGCAGATCAATTATCAGAGATGACATATTGAGATTGCGACGATGGTCTAGAGAGGACTCGCTACTGAACTGTGTGGAGGTTGAGCTCAGAGATCTAGCCCTAGCGGAAAATCTAATATCGCTAGAATATAGGACATCACCTCCTGCACACTCCAGCATTCAAATCCGTAGCTCCCCGGTTTGGTCTTATCATAGTGAGCAGGGGGACTCTGGGCTCAGACAGGTGGACTGACTAACTAATCCTTATGTAAACACGGTTTTACTAACCCCCGAGGGTCCCTGTCCAGAGGGATTGGGCCACAATTCTGGTCCCTCTTTAGATTCCATAGGGGCTGGACCTGTTTCGCCAGTGATATCTGGCGCAGCTCCTGGGAGGGGCCCAGATGGGAGGGGCCCAGAGAGCAGGGAAATAGTTATAGCTTCCCCCTCCACTATAAACCCCCCCCAACAGCTATTCAGCTCATCTCTTGGAACATCGCCGGATTAAAAAGGAACCTTGCTGACCCTGCATGAAATGATTTTATCGATAAATTTGACATCGTTCTCTTCCAGGAAACCTGGAGCTTGGTTCCTTTCCACAGACCAGGGTTTTCAACCTTTTTTGTTCCGGCGATTAGTTCCCCTAGAGGACGTCCATCGGGGGGCCTTCTAATCTGGGTAAACATTGATTTGAATTGGACAGTCAAGCACAATGTATGTGCGTCCCATGATATTCTCCACTTATCCACTGGTGGGTCAGAACGTCATCCGGGCTTAGAAATCTTTAATATTTATGCTAGAGGGTCGTCTGGTGCACAATTAAGTCCAACGTTAACAACTCTTGAGACCGAACTTTCAGCCATCCCCGTCGCGTCGGGTGTCATTGTCGCCGGTGATTTTAATTGCACCTTCGAGCCCCTTAGCGACGATGACATCTTGGGCACGGACGAGGTTGACTCTAAGCGAGGCATTCCTTCCCTTAGCCTCCAACCAGTAAAAAAGTGGACAAAAAGGGCAGTGCAAATTTACGCCCTGACTCTAGAGTTTAAATTAAGGGCGACAAATGGCAGAACCCGCTCAGATACTAAGGGAGCACCTACATTTACTAGCACTAGGGCCCCATCGCGCATAGACTACATCCTGCTGGATGTCAAACTGTGGCCGGATCTCATTGATATGGAAATTATTTCCAGGCATGAGAGCGACCACGACCCGCTTATCATGCAATTTAAGCGCGAGCTGTCTACCACATCTATTGAGCTTGATAATGGCCAGACATTATGGTCTAGAGAGGTTGTCCCATCTAATTGTAATAGACGGCTCAAATGGTCTAGAGTCGCTAAGCGAGAGTTGGATTTGGACAGGATCAAAAATATTGTGGAAGAAAGCATAAGTTTAATGGACGCTGCCCCTGCTAGTTCTTCCAATATCTTGCCTGTCAAGGGTTTTAACCAGATTTATTTGGAGACCGTGGTTAAGGTGGGGAAGTTTTTCGAATCAAGTGTCAAAGGGGATCGCAAGCTACCCAGACCAAAAATGGTAAACCTGTGGTTTTCAAGCGATTGCAGGGTAAGGAGACAGGTACTTGCTAGGGTCTTAAAAGCAAGGGATCAGCCCTCCATCATTCATGCCCGGAAAACCTATTATAGCGCCATAAAGAAAGCAAAGCGCCAATGGGAGGAAGATCACTGGCAGGACCTGAAGCGCGCAGCACGTTTGAAAGACTCATCCCCGTTTTGGGATCTTATTAACATCAGTGCAAGGGGTGGGGCAGATCCAATCCCAAATCATATAACGGGGCGCCAGTGGTTTGATCATTTTTCTGGTCTATACACTCCCGGTGATGAAGCCCTCAGCTCCTCGGGGAATGGGGGGGGGCAGTTAGGTCTGACCGAGATCCAATTAGCAATTAAAACGATAGCATCGGGTAAGGCAGCGGGACCCGATGGTCTCCCTGGAGACCTCCTTCTTCATGATAGGGAACTCTGGGCCGAGTTTATTTTACATACTCTGAATAATATAGTGTCAGGGTACCCGGTACCAGATTCCTGGAAGGGGGCGGAGGTGGTGCCCATCTTTAAAAAAGGTGATCGAGAGGACCCTGCCAACTACAGACCTATCAGTCTAATTGATGTGATTCAAAAAGTGGTAGGCAGGGTCCTCCTGACCAGGATTAAGGCCTGGATTGATGAGGATGGCATTCTCTCACATTTCCAGGCCGGATTCAGGCAAGGGGTCGGAACGATCGATCAGGTTTTCAGATTTTGAACTATTTACTGGAAATCTGTTACTATTGAAAAGGGCAGCTTATACCTGGCTTTTATCGACCTCAAAACAGCTTTTGACCTGGTACCTCGGCCAAAGTTGTGGCAAGTCCTGGCCGATTTGGGCATTCCCCCCTTAATTTTGGACCTCCTTAAACGGCTCCACGAAGGCAACTTTGCGAGAGTAAGATGGGGGCACCAGGGTCAGCTGACAGAGAATAGCAGTGAGGCGAGGGGTCCGCCAGGGCTGTGTTTTGGCGCCGACCATGTTCTCTCTCTTTATAAATGGGGTGGCAGACTACTTGAGAGACGATGGGGTCGACGCCCCAGTCTTGGGCGGTGAAAAATCACCCTCTCTGCTTTTTGCAGATGACACGCACCTCACATATCCAAAATGCTCCTAAACCACAAGCGAGCCGCAGGAGCTATTGCTAGACACCAGAGGCTGTCATATAGTCGGCCTATAGCTGCAGCAACCAAGGTATACCAGGGGAAGGCGCTATCTGCATCTCTCTACGGGGCGGAACTTTGGGGATTTGAAAATCTAGCAGAGATGACCAAATCTGAAAATAAGTTTTTTAGAGACATAGTCTCGCTTCCTTTGTCTACCCCACTTGTTCCTCTCCGTAGCGATCTTGGCAGACATCCTATAAACTATGTGGCTAGGCTGCGCCCCCTATTGTACTGGGTGAGGCTCAGGAGGTCCCCGGACCTATGCCGATACGCCGCCGCTCTGGACGATATATTACATCTTGGAGCCTGCCATAAGATTCCGTGGGTATCCAATTTACAAAAATTGGTGCTGGAACTGGGCTTGGGAGACTCCTGGGAGAATCAGCAACCACCTTCTAAGCCCATTGTTAATTTTTTTTTACTGGGATTGGGTCATCGCTATCACTCTGCGGTCCCAGAGAGGCATCCTCACTGAAAATTTTTTGGATGCCAAACCTGCCCCGAGATTAGAGGCTTTTTTAGATATCATTGAATCGTCCAGCGACAGGTCACTCTACCTTAAATTAAGATATGGCACATTACCACTTCATGACTTTCAAACAGGGTGGAAAGGTGGGAAGGGGGGTGATATAGGCTGTCCAGGTTGTGCCTCCCCCTCGGAATCCATCGGCCACTTCTTGTTTGCATGCCAGGCCTACAAACAACCCAGATCTAGATGGGTGAAACCCGTATGTGCCAATCTGGGCTGTAGGTCACATAGGGTGGCCTTGCGCATTCTAACTTACGAGACGACAGTCCCTAGCGTTATAATCGGGACCGCAAAGTTTCTGGGGGGAGCCTGGAGGATAAGGCAGAGACTTCTTAAGAAATATTAAATATCTACTGTGAATAATTTTATCCCTTTAGCCTACCCCCTAGTTTTCAGCTTGTAAAGTAACATCTACAGCCCTAAATTCCCCCCTTTTCATGACATTTTTATCCTTTGTACCTTGTTCCTTGATGTCAATGAACTATGCTGTATCAGATATTGTAAAAAATGTTATGCTGTATTCATGGGGAACCCAATGTTGTAGTGGGTTCTTGTCTTCTTTCTTTTTTTTTCTTTTAAAGATTGTTTTTACAATGTTTTATACTGTTATGATATTTTTATATCGAATAAAGTTACTACAACAACAACATAAATACACACACATACATAAACTCACACACATACATATACATAAATACACACACATATATACACACACATCTATACATAAATACACACACACATCTATACATAAATACACACACACACACATCTATACATAAATACACACACATACATAAATACATATATACACACATACATAAATACACACACATATATATATACATACATAAATACACACACATATATACATACATAAATACACACACACATATATACAAAATACACACACACATATATACAAAATACACACACATATATACAAAATACACACACATATATACAAAATACACACACATATATACAAAATACACACACACATATACATACACACATTACCTACTGGCGGTCGCCAGTAGGTAGTTATAGTTAGGACCACGTTTCCATAGGAAAACCTCAACATTCTATTTTGAATAACTTTGGCGCCGGTCGACGAATCCTCGCGAATTTCTCAAAATAGGTGGGGCGCTACGCTCCGCTCCTACCCTGAAAGTCTCGGGGGGATCCGTCAAGCGGGGGCTGAGATAAAAGGGGGGTCCCAAAACGCGTTTTTCCCATGCATTTTTCCATAGGACCTTTAGAACGAGCTACAGCCCGAACGGCTGAACAGAATTACTCAAAATTTGGCAGAGAGGTAGTCCCTAGGTCAAGGAAGTGCCTTTTGTAGGTTTGGTGTAAATCTGTTCAGTAGATTCTGAGAAAATAGCCTTTAAATCAATATATATATCTGAGCCCGCTTACGGTACGCTTACCGTACGCTTACGGTAAGCGTACGGTGGCGTGCGCGAGCGCGATTCTGATTGGCTCTTAGATCTTAGTAAACATTCGAATCGGCCGAAACCAGGAAGCGGCGGCCGCCATTTTGTGTATTTCACTCTGGAAAAAAAGAGTGAAAACAAGGAAAGGGGGCAATGAGGAGAGTTACAGACCCCCTAACATTTGTAAGGGGGTCAAAGAAGGACAGAAAAGTACAAAGAAAACATTTATTGATTTTAAAAAAAATCACGGGGTACGCGTACGGTAAGCTTACGGTAAGCGTACGGTAGGAAAAAAAAATGAAAATCAGATTTAAGTGTTTAGATATTAGGGGGCTCTAAAAAGAGCCGTTGTGTTTATGAAATGATTTTTTAGTGGTACCTACAAGTAAGTACCGATGCAGAGTCTAAGGTTCAAGAGGAAGACTCTGTTCCCTTCATCATTGAAGTGCACACCATCTCCTCTATAAATGTCTTGCATGTCATAACGCAAGTTGTTGTGGTAAATGGCACCCATACCATAGTCACGGAGGAAAGCAGAAACAGATTTGTTGACGTGCTTTCTTGCTTTGTCATCGCACTGCACGGCACTAACTGCGTAAAGTGGGCGCGCGGTGCGCGAAGCGCACCGCGTGCTCACCGTGCGCGCACGGAACGAACTGCATTAAGTGGGCACGCACGCCACGAATGGCGTAAAGTAACTTAGCATTTAAAAAACCGTACAAATTCACTGAAAAAACCATAGGTTTCACACACGTTATAGTTAGGAATTAGCATTTAAAAAACCTTGCAAATTCACTGAAAAAACCATAGGTTTCACACATGTTATAGTTAGCGGAAATTTTACTGATAAAAAACCAATGAAATTCCCCCGTTATAGTTAGTGCAGGCAACTATAACTCACGCGACCGCAATCTTCTGCTGATGACATATGTGTCTTTATGAAAAAAAAATATTTGTAATATATGTATAGCTAAAAATGTATGGAAGAAGACATGGGCAAATAAGTGTCTAAATACAGTATTAGCATCAGCAGAGGATTGCGGTCGCGTGAGTTATAGTTGCCTGCACTAACTATAACGGGGGAATTTCATTGGTTTTTTATCAGTAAAATTTCCGCTAACTATAACATGTGTGAAACCTATGGTTTTTTCAGTGAATTTGCAAGGTTTTTTAAATGCTAATTCCTAACTATAACGTGTGTGAAACCTATGGTTTTTTCAGTGAATATATATATATATACACACACATACACACACACACATATATATATATACACATACATAAATACACACACATATATATATATATACATACATAAATACACACACACACACACATATATATATATACATACATAAATACACACACATATATATATATATACATACATAAATACACACACAATATATATATAAGTCCAATACTCACTCCGAATTTGAATGAGCCCGACAAACACTTGGGAATGCAACTGAATTTATTTACAAAGCAATCTTGTGAAGCGCAGGTTTGCATGAATACAGAAACGCTGTGGCAGACGCGTTTCAGCCGGTGAGGCTTTCATCAGTGCCCGGTTTCTGAGTCAGTTCTTGCACCAGGAGCTCGTTAATATCTCGTGCCACACCCAAAATTTAACGATGGTAACAGCTCCTCCTCTGTTTCGCTGCGATGTTCCCAAGCGCTGGCCCGTGGTCCGGTGCATGATGGTGAATGGAGTCCAGATGAGGTTACCCCTGCAGTGAAGGGTTACACCAAACACCCAGTGGCGTCCCACGAATGGCATCCAGATCTCCATCGGCATCAGCCACGAATCCAAAAAGATCAGGTCAGTGAAAATAAATGTGTTGTTTCCCCCGTAGAAACATCTACAGCCTCTCTCCCCGTGCAGAAAGTAAAACCTTGTGGTGATACAGCCGCCTGGGGGGGGGGGGGGGGGTGACGCGTTGTACTAGAATACACTGTCCATTTTGTTGCTGGCTGTACGCGTCACTCCAGACCGAGAGGGGGTGTCGGTAGACCAGGGCCTGCTACTGGCCAACACATAAGTCCAATACTCACTCCGAGTTTGAATGAGCCCGACACACACTTGGGAAGGTAACACATATATATGCTACAGCCCGAACTGCTGAACGGAATTACACCAAATTTGGCAAAAAGGTAGGTCTTGGTCTAGAAAGCATGCTTTTTTTAAAATGGTGTAAATCCGTTCAGTAGTTGCAATAAAATATATATATATCTGAGCACCGAGGAGGATTTGCGAACCCTCCCGAGCTCGAGCTTCATTCTGATTGGCTGCCAATAGCTCAAACCAGAATGAGTTGGCTGCTATTTTGTAACTCAGTAAAACAAGTCACAAGAAATGTGTTTAAAAACGGATAAAAAACAAAAAAAGGGGACAGGGTAGAAACACCCGGCCCCCTAGGCCTCCTCAGGGGGTCCCACAAGGACCCCAAGGGCCCAAAACAGATTTTTTAAATAATTTCATCTGAATTCACGCTGGGTGCGCAAATTTAGCTAAAACATTTTTTTTTAAAAAGCGCGCTTTGTTTTGTACAGGCCCCCGGGTGGGCCAGGTCCCAGGCAATGTCTAAATATGTAGCGGGGGCCCTAGGGGGCCCTGTAGCTCCAGGGACCGCCACCTCCCCGGGGCACTGTTGTTTTAACCAAAGCCCCGGGGACCGCCACCACACTTTATTTAAATGCAGGGGTCCATTGCGGACCACCACCTCCCCGGGGCTTCACAACAGTTGGTATGGGAGCCACATGGCCCCCCCTCCTGGAGCCCTAGATGGCCCTGGGGACAGCCACCCTCCAGGGCCGGCTCCTGCAATGTCCCAGTGTGCCCACCCCTGGGACATTGCCGTTTGCTATGGCAGTGTGGGAGAACAGCTCCCACCCTGCCATATCAAACACTGCTTTGGTTCTTGGAAGCGAGATCAGGAAACCTGCTGTCGCTTCCAAGAAGCAAAGCAGATTGCTTTTGGGCAAGGCGAGCTGAGCTGTATGTCAGCAGCTCCCCTTGCCCAAAAGCAATGCTGGCTCCCGCAGGAGGCGGGGAGCCGGCTGGGACCATGGGAGCATTGGGGCTTCCCCCACGGTCCCCAATGCAAGCCCAGGCCCCAGGGATGGGGTCCCCGGGCCATAATTGGCCTCAGGAGGGGGGCCACGGGGTCCCCCTCCCCAAAAAAACGAAAGTGTGGCCAGGCCCCGGGGGATGGGGTCCCCCGGTCCAATAGTGTCCCAGGGAAGGGGAGCCACAACCCCCCCCCGCTTTATATATAGTATAAAAAATATATTTTTTAAAAAGGCTGGCCAGGCCCTGTGGGGGGTCCCCAGGGGCCATCATTGGACTTAGGAGAGGAGCCACAGGGTCCCCCTCTCAGTGCGGCCCGTCCCGACACGTTGGATTCGGGAAACCACCTCAAATAAGTAATTAAGTAGTATATAATTTTGATGGTAGTGTTGTATTTATGAAGTTGTTTTAAAGAGGTAGTGTTATTGAAGTTAGTGATAAGATTTGAATTGATAGAGTTGTTAAAAATATAATAAATTAATATTTAATAGTTAAACCTGAAAAGTGTATTGTGTTGCAATACATTGAATTCATGCTTTTGCCAATTCGCGTCTGGTTCGCAAATCCACAAAAATATATATATATATGTATGTGAAAAAAAGAGCCCTTTGTTCATTATGAGTCTGCTGTAGCTACATGTAAGTGCGGATGCACAGCTTTAGGTTGTTGAGAAAGACTGTTTCCTTGATCTGTGACGTGTACTCCATCACTTCTGTAGATGTCATCCATATCAAAACGTATATTGTTGTTATACATGGTGCACATCCTATGGTCTCTGAGGTAAGCAGAAACAGCTTTATTGACATGCTTTCTCAATCTGTGGACAGAATTGATTTGACCACTTCCATTTCTGTCTTTGGCATATGTTAGAGTATACAAAGACTGTTTGAGGTAAAAGCAACATCAATTGTGCAAAGGTGTCCTTCATTAGCATTTCAAGACCTACCCCAGTCAATGTGCCTAGCTCATTGCCACCACAGTGCATAATCATGAAGACAGGGGGATGGAGATGCAAAACGGTTTTAGCCAAATGCATCAATAGGTGCCACTTTAATCCTTTCTGTGCAATCCATTTAATATCCACATTTTGCAAAGCTTGGTCTTTGTCAATACCTCTGTGTTCAGCATACCCTTTGCCCCAGAAAACAGAGCGGTGCTCAACAATCCACACAGTACGCATCTTGAAGGGATGTCTGGAATTAATGAGAAGATGCCTGTAGCGGAGGTAGTCAGTTGGTAGAATGAGAGGTATCTAAAATGGTGGACAAGATGCTGTTTTTTAAAAAGTTGAGAAGTGATAGGCTGTTTAAGAACATCGTACACTCAAAAACAGGGTGCATGTTACTTTCTTTAAAAAGCATGTTTCATATTGGTTAGTAAAAAATGTTTGGAAGGTACAGTAGATAGGATAAGGTCATATTTTGCAAACATTAACCACACCTGCTGTTTGCATTTGTAACCTTGTGTGCTAAATTTGAAAATATGGTGACCTTATGAACGGCCAGGTCAATGTTCCATGAACTGTTGCTATGGAAACTGGCATTAGGCAGAATGGGGGAAGGGTTGAATATCTGTGGTTTTAAAATATGAAATTGTCATTTATATATAAGTGATATGTTATTTAAGTACCATTTCCTAAGTCAGTACTATCTTTAGAAGTGGTGTGTTCTTTAAAAATAGTGTTATTTTTATTTAAAATATATTTTTGAACTCCCATATGGATTCGCGGCTCCATCGCATTGATGCACGGTGGAATCGCATTTCCCCAAAAATTCCAGAATCAGTTTGGTCACTTTTAGAAGTCAGTCGGTAAGGGTTAATAGTTGTAACTAATACAAATGTGTTTTACAATTTGAAATTATGTAGTAAGCAATGGTGATTTGTTACTTACATTTATTTGTGTGGAGAAAGAGAGGGAAGGTTTGCCATTACTCGTTTTACCTTGTTGAGAGCAGTGCATTACATTTGATTGTGTGCATAAGAAAATCTTTTATAAGTTTCTGATATTTCATATTCTACAAATCAATTTGGAAGGTGGGTTATACATTTGTGAGGTATAATATGTATTAGCATTATTCTTAAACTTTAAAAATTATTCAAGAACTGTGATGTTTAAAATATATTATTAAATGTAGAGATGTGTACTGTTTGTTTTATTATACTTCAATGTTTGAAAAAGATTCTGCATAGTAATAATATATGGCTATTGTAAGATGGATTAGTGATTATGGTAGTTTGTTTTAGTGTGTGGATATGCAGATTTATAGTATACTGCATAATTGTAGGTGTTGCTTTCAAATTAGATGAGTATTCTGTCAAGTTTTAAGGTGTGCATGGACTTGAGTCTGAAGTATGTCTCTACTTGTATATGTTTTTTCATACGTCTTATACATTTCAAGGTTCATGATGTATAACAAATATGTGTTTTTGCTTTTTATGTGGTAGGCTCTAGATAGTGAGTAGAAGCAGAATGTTGAAGATGCAGCACAGAAGTGTGGTCTAAAAGATATTGAGATAAGGTATTAGTGACTACAATACGTTTTATAAGTCTCTAGAAAGGTACAGTTGACATATGCCACATAATTTTTGGTGTTTGCTTCAAATCTGAATTTTGTTCTGTGAATTCTTGAGGTGTGCATAGTGTGATACAGACATATGTATGAATGCTTTCAAGATGTTGCACTTTTCAGTCACTCAGCCACTACCACAGTGCTACTCCAATCACCCAGGCAGTACCCATGCACTTATAAAATCACCCAGGCACTTTCTATGTACTCTGGCAATCCCCCAGATATTACCTGTCGACTAATGCAATCACCCAGGCATTATCTATGTACTCTTTAATCCCCCAGACATAACCTTTGCACTCATGCAATCACCAATGCATTAGCTATACCCTGATTTAATCACTCAGGCACTACCCTTCCACTCCTCCAATCATCCAGGCACTACCTTTGTTCTCATGCAATCACCCAGGCAGTATCCTTGCACTCCTCCAATCACCCTGTCAGGATCTATGCAGTCCTCCAATCACTTAGCCAGTAAAGATGCACTTATAAAATCACTCAGGCACTACCTATGCACCCATCCAGGCACTACCCTTGTTCTCATGCAATCACCCAGGCAGTACCCTTGCACTCCTTCAATTAACCAGCCACTACCCCTGAAGTCATTCGATCAGCCAGCCTCTACCCATGCACTTATAAAATCACCCAGGCACTACTTTTGCACTCCTTGAATCACTCAGGCACTACAATAGTACTACTTCAATCACCAAGGCAGTATCTGTGCACTTATAAAATCACCTAGACACTTCCTATGTACTCCTGAAATCCCCCAGACAATACCGGTGAACTCGTGCAATCACCAGGCATTACATATGTATTCCTCTAATGCCCCAGACATTACTTCTGCAATCATTCAATCATGAATGCATTAGCTATACACTGGTTTTATCACCTGTGAGGCTCTATGCAATCCTCCAATCACTTAGTCAGTGCCCTTGCACTTATAAAATCACCCAGGCACTACCTTTGCACTTCTCCAATCACTCAGGCACTACCTTAGTACTCCTGCATTCACATGTATGATATGTATCAAAATGCATATGCAAGTAGATAGTATGCCTTGGTTACAAGACAGACCTCAATCACAACATAATGCTGGCCTTAAAAGTTGACAGACTGCACTTTAGATTTGATTTGGGTAGCAGTAGAGAAATCCTTTAGTTGTGCTCTGGGATTCTGTTGTATAGGTTGTAATATCTTCTAATTGTAGGAATTCTGCTGTGTCTGACATAGCTTTGAATGCAATTACAAATATTTCTTTAATTATACATGACAATATTGGTATATAATTATTTTAACATTACTAAACTATAACAAAACTATTTTAAATTGTCTGTTTTCAGATATTCACCATTATTAGTAATAAAGATGGAGTATGGCAAGAAAAGAAAAAAACAGTACTATTTAAAGCAGAGAGAAAAGCAGAAATTAGATGAAGTACAATACGTGATATTTAAGAAAAACACTTCTGGTAAGAGAACTAAAGAATTTGTTAAAAGACTTTTAAAGAATGTAATGATTTTTCAAAATGGAGAAAAGAGAAAGAAAAGTAGTACAACAAATCAGAATCAGAAGAATGTCCATTTTGGACAAATTAATGGCAAAGGACAAATTAAAATGGACATATTAACGGCATATCAGGTGAAATGGACAAATTAATGGCAAATCAGGTTATAGGAAAACAATCTATGTTGAAACAAGGATGAAGCAATTTAAAGACATTAGAAAGAGAATGTAAAAATGTAGAGTACTACAAAATTTACGGAAAGATTGAAAAAAAAGATCAGCATTTTACAAGAAAAAAACAGATTGAAAATGTATTTGAAAAGGCTTTTGAATTGAAAATAAATTTGTTTATATTAGTATTGAAGAGAATGAAAACATTGGATAAAATAATGCACTTTATGAAGGAGAAAAGTAAAAGAAAAAGATTGGTTAAAAGAACTAACTTTTGCTAAATCTTTTCTGGTGAATGGCAGCACACTTCTAGTACTGAACCTTTTTTCAATGAAGAAAGCTATTTTCAACAAAATCCATAAGTTCATGCAGTTGATACCAGTCGTCGTCGTTATGAGGTTAAAAATGGTTGTCCAGTTCAAAAAGAAAAGATGGTTCCTAGAAATGTGGAAGAAGTAATAGCTGAAGAAGTTCAAGGGAGCTGTACACAAGCTCCAGTGGATAAGTGGGATTGCAGTAGTATATGTAATATACAACAGGAATCTATTGATGTATTAAGAAATTCTTTATGAGATTATGGTAAAAAAAAAGTGTTAAACAGAAGATTAAGATGTTGCAAGGACTAGATCCTTGTAATGTAAGAAAATATACTAACTTGCAGGAATCATTCTCTGGCTTGTCTTTCTAGAAAAGTGTGTCGAAGTACTTTTCATCATTTAAGAATGTTAGCAGTACATCACTCAGAAATGCGGAAGTTAGTAAGAAGATTGCACTACCTAAAAAGTCCTGCATTATCTCTAAATGAAATAAACAGCTATTTTGGATGGTTCAGTGTTGGATGTAAAAAAAGGTTCTGATGGTATACAGTTTTGTGTCTTTGGTTCTCAAGAGGCGTGTTTGAGAAAGTGAAAGTTTGATAAGTATAGGTGCTGAAGAAGAGGTGGAAGATAGTACAACTGTGAAGTTTGCAGAAGAAATTACAAAGTTTAAGGTAGTTTCTTGTGAAAAGCCAAACTATTTTTGTATTTGTTGTAGACGTACTCACTATAGAAGTCAAACTAGGAATGTAGATCTGTATTTAAAAAGTGAAAAGGAAAACAATGATAAATGGGAGCAATTTGGTGCTTATTTGTTGGTGGAAGGTTGTTTTGAATTGGATAATGATCAACGTATTTGTACATATTGTTACAACAAATTAGAAGAGAACAAACTGCCAGCTAAAGCTGTACATAGTAACCTAGAGTTGGTAGCTATTCCTCCGGAACTGGTTTATTTAAATACATATAAGTCCATTATTTTTTAATCTGTGCACCCGTTTCAGGCTATAGTTCGTTTGGAGCCTAAAACAGGTAAGCTGCCTCCCACAGATTTATAAAGAGGTTTAAAAGGGAGAGTTGTATATTTACCTTTCGATTTTAAGAAAATTATTGAAATTGTTGGTGTAGAGAAAGAGGAAACAGAACCTGTAGTTATTCTAGTTAATGGTGTACCAACAAAGAGTCGGCAAATATGGCAAGAGTTAGTAGATGTCACCAAACTTAAAAAGGCTACATTATATCTTGCACAAAACAATATTTATTATGAAAATGTATACGTGGAAGAAGAAAAACATATCTTTAGAAGGAGAAAGAGAAATTTCAACTGGCCAAATAGAAAAATTGGACAACTCAAATACTGAAGAAATTTATGAACATTATAGTATACATCCTCTACATGCAAAAGAAGTGATAGGAAACACTATTGAATTATTCCAAATGAAGAAAGCGAAGGGAACTCCCATGAGTGTATGGGAAAAAAGTTTGGAAGTATTGATTTGTTCGCGCACAACCTGTGTTTTTGAAATTAGTTTGGTAAAGTTCAATGTGCTCCTTGGGTGTATACTCCGGTCCAGTACACTAACTCTTAAATGATAAACAGCGTTCCCTAATATTGGGAACGTCCCTGTGGGCACAACTGGGCCCCGTGAGGGGTTATCTCAATGCTGTTTTTAACATTGTAGGCTTGGTATAAAAAGAAAATTTCCAATGAGTGTTTATTTCTCCATATTTTAATTTCCATCATAAGAATTCAATTCTGTTGTAATTCTATACAAGGTTTTTACTTTCATTTGTTAATTCATACTGCTCATGCTATTTATCCAAACTTAACCATTCAAAAAGACACAGAAAGAGTAACCTCAAGCAAAAAGAACTTGGCATTCTTAAGAAAATTGCCAATAACCCAAAGATCATATGCCAGAAGGAGGAGCCATAGTGGTTCTAAGTACCACACATTACGAAAGTGAAGTTGACAAACATGTTTCAGATGAAACGATTCACACCAAATTGGAAACTAATCCCACAGAATCATTTTTAAACTTGTTGAAATTCATCATCAACAAAAGCTATGAGAATGGCACTATCAATGACAGAACAAAGACATTTCTTATACAGGAAAATCCGAAAAGTCCCATCATTTACATGGTATCTAAAATACACAAGGATATACAACATCTACCCTTTCGCCCAATAGGGTCCACCAAGGGAAGCATACATCAACCCATAGGGAAATTTCTAGATCGGTATCTCCAACCTAGCATGATGAAAATGCAAACTTATGTGAAAGACACTACGGATTTTTTGATCATATTACAAGTCAAAATTGAAAGTGAAGAGTCCATTCTTTTATGCACCATGGACGTAAAAGCCTTATATATTTCAATACCGCAGCAGTCGGGTATTGAAGCAATAGAACATACATTGTTACAAACCGAAATTGACCTGGATATGAAAATATTCTTGATGGAGTTATTGTACTTCACTCTTTTTCAAAGTTACTTTAAATGGAAGGAACAGTGGTTTCTTCAACAGTCAGGAACTTTCATGGGCAATTCCGCCGCGCCAGCGTATGCCAATCTGTTTATGGAAAGATTCGAAGAATAACATATTTGTTGGAGAGTAGGATCTGCTTCACATGTTTACCCCCACTTTTTGCTGGTGTTTCATTGTTTTTCGACTTTAGTCTGGCTGGGACCCTGCTATTCAGGGCCCCAGCCTAGCTGCTTCCTCTCTAAAATGATTCCATGTACTTTAGGTACAGTTCAGATTGGATCCGAGATGCCCTTATAAGTCCCTAGTATATGGTATACCATGTACCCAGGGCATAGGCCTACCAGGGGCTGAAGCATGTATTATGCCACCCCTGGAAAGCCACCCAAAATGACACCACAGGTCTGCAACTGCAGCCTGGGTAAGGTGGTGCATGCACCCCTTACTGATATATAGGTTCACTATATCTCACCATATACTGCACATACAAACCTATCAGTCACCCCTATGGCAGGCCTTATCAATCCTGAAGGCAGGGTGCTTGGTTATATGTCAGGGGGTGCCCAGGCATGAGCTGAGCCCCACTGCAGCCTTCGGAATCTCTTCTCTGGGGTTGTCAGTAGTGCAGCCTGATGGTAAATGCTAACTTTGGACTGACTGCACGGAAACATATTGCGTTTGGTGTCAAACACCTTGGAATCATACCCCCAAACTGGTGTGGGAGTATGATCCAAAATGGATGTTGCAGCCACAGACACAAGTCTGGCCTCCTACTGCTGACCGAAACTCCGGCAGGGGAGGCCTGGACAATAAGTTTCCTGTCACAGGGAGGTGTAGCCACCTCCCAGACTGGCAGATGTGTATTGGGACTGGGTGGGACCACTCTGAGTGCTTTGAATTCCTGCACTGGGGGCACATTTGGTGTCCATGTGCATAGTCCTGCTCAGACCGGTTCAGGGGCTTCCAGCCCCTGCTCTGGCGCGAAACTGGACAAAGGAAATGGGTGTAGCCACCCCTCTTTCCAAACCCTCCGATAGGTGGGTCGCCCAGAGCTAGTCCAACCCCTTCCTTTGGTATAAGTAAGGAACCTCTGTAACCAGAACTTTAGATTACCCTGGACGAAACTCTGAAGCCGAATCCTGGACCTTCGACGCTCTACTAAAGACTGAAGAAATCTCCCTTGGGGTCAAGGAGTGACTCCCCTGCTTGGCAGGCACCAACGAAGCAATTTGTCGATCTGCATTATCGAAGCTCCCGCCGGACTCCGAAGTATTTGCAGCCCAGGAAGAGGCTTTCCAGACATCTCAGAGGCCGACCTGAGTCCCCAGCAAAGCTGAGGCCCGCAGCCCTCGTGAGTAGCGTGGAACCGGAACTCCTGGTCACTGTGCACTTTTGCAAGTGCATTGACTTCTCGACATCTCCTGAAGTCGTGCTTGGGCTGACTTGTAGCCCCCTCCTCGAGCACTGAAACCAAAGAAGATTGTCGGCCTGGTCATTCCGAGTGACCCGTGGGCCACCATTTTGTGTTTCGACTCGAGGTCCCTTCGCGATCCCTGGTCCGTTGACTGGTGGGTCCCTGAGGGGATAACCTTGAATATCCTTGGGCTTCCCTGGTTGCTCCCGACATGCCCAGACTCCCTACCAAGTGGTGAGTCGTACAGACCTTGCTAGTCTGCACCGAAGCATCTTTCTCGTTTCTGCGTGGGTTGCTGTTGTCCAATCCGGGCACCAACGCTGCAGCACTCGACATCCTTCGTGGGACAGCTTGAATCCAGCTCCTGGTCGTCCTCGACGCCTCCTGGTCCTCGTGGCTGAAGAGTCAAGCTTCACCTCTTTCACCTGAAATCCCCGTCATCGGTGGGCATCTGTCCTTTGTCTGCCTGGTCACTGGCTAGTGACCCAGACTCTGTCCCCTCTGCTTTCAGGTTCTCATCATCGATCCAGGCTTCGCATCTTCACGGCAGCAGCACTTCTTCGCCAGCTTTGATTGAAATTGACGACGCGACCTGACACCAAAAGACAACTATGCACCCGGCTTCCCTGGGTGAGGTAACACGAGTACTCCGGTGCTCCCGTGGGTGCTAGCCCTAGAACTTCCTAAGTCCAAAAGGGTTTGGTCCTGACTCATTTCTAAGTGTCCCTAATCTTTAAAAATCTAACTGTGACTTTCCCCCATAGAAGCTAACAGGAGCTTGCGGCTGTGTTCACACACTGCACACGGTCCCCTGTGTCACTACCTTGGGTGGTTCCTTGGGGTCCCAGCGATTCTACAGGCTCTAGGCCTTGTGTCTAGTTAAGTTGTGGTTCTTATACCACTATCTTAGTATATGGTTTGGCTCGCCCCTAGGGCCTGACGTGTATTTGTGCTATTTTACTGTGATTATTGAAGTGTAACTTATGTGTTTTGAACTCTAGTCTCATAAAGAGACTAGGAGGATGTGTTTAGTAATAAATACATATATTTTATATATATATATACCAGGTGTGGATATCTTTCATTTAGTGACTCAAGAGATTATAGACTGGTAAAACAAGCTGCTTTACATTCCTCCAAGACTTAACCTGAAGGCTGCTCTCCATAGCTACCACTAAGATAGCTTTCAATAAAGGTTGTCTTTAACCAATTCACCATAAGGGGTTGTTTGGACTGATACAAGGTGCCCACTAGAACTAGTGGACAGCATATATCAGGCCAACTTCTCACAATATACTAACAAAATATCCGTGAAATGTGCTTGGTAAATTAATTCTCAGATACATCGATTACATTTTCCTGTTATGGAGTGGACCAAAAACAGAGCTTATAGATGCACTTCACAATCTCAACCGCATTGATGAGAGAATCCAGTTCACATCAGAAATACAAGAGCAATGCATCAAGTTCCTGGACGTAGAAATCACCAGAACTGATACCGGATTCGAAATAGATCTCTATCGAAAACCCACAGATCGCAACAATACATTGCACTACAATAGTTTATCAAGAAACTTTAAAACAACACCTTCCGTATTCCCAAATTCTAAGGGTCAAAAGAATAGTGTCAAAACCCAACGTAGCCATAAAACGGATAAATTAAATGGAACAAAGGTTCGCGAACAGGGGTTATCCGAAGACAGTATTGCAACAAGCGAAACTCCGCAGCATTCAAAAAACTCGGAGCGAGTTACTCACAAAAACCAACCGAAAAGAAAATACACACATGGTTGTAGTTTCCAACTTTTCCACCATAAGCAATGCATATCGACGAATCATCAGACAGCACTGGTCTATTTTAGACCAAGAACATGAATTTAACAATTTATTCAACGATTTACCAATTTTTGCGTATCAAAGAAGTAATAACCTAGGAGAAATACTGAAACATCCAATCAAAGATGATAAAACCATTCTTAAGGGCACGGTACAATGTCACAATTGCAATAAATGTAACAACATAATCAAAGGACACACAATAACACATCCGCGGAAAGGTAATAAGATCAAACTATGAGTCACAGCTACATGTGACACCACGAATGTTATTTATTTATTAAAATGTCCTTGTGGCCAAGCGTATGTTGGCAAAACAGAACGAAAGATCAAAATCAGACTGAATGAACATAAATCCAACATACGAAACAAGAACCCGAAATCAACAGTAGCTAGTCATTTTACAGAAAATAAGCACAGTACCAGTCAACTCAAATTCTTAATTTTGTAAGTCATCGCAAAAGAGGAGGGTCGAGACAAGAACAAATACCTCTAACAAAGAGAAAACTTTTGGATAAAACAATTGGAAACCATGAAACTATTTGGAATGAATGACAGATAGGAATATACTTGTTACCTGTAATAGTCACTGGTTGATCAACGTCAGCATAAATAATTATTTGCTTCTTTTAAGATTGTACTGTATGAGTTTTCACGTTCACGAGTACATGTTCACCATATGCAATTCACAGACAGATATATTTCACTGACCTTGAGGTTACCATCAGGTTACCCATCATATTTTGCTTAATTATTGTGCACTACACCATTTATCTCTGCACAGTATTGAGTCCCATGTATGAAACAATTTGATTTAGATATACAGCATTTTATAAAAGCCTGATGGTATCATCTGTTTTACACGTTAGAACCATGTTTATCCACTGCATATTGAGTTTGTTTTTATTGAACTTGATCTTATTACAGTATTCAGATTTACCAGCTTACTAGTAATATGGTCACCAATTCCACCAATGAAATCGAGTTCGGATGAACAAGATCATGGATATATGGTTTAGTTATGACTTGGTAATATTGTACACCCATGAACAGCTTGGTAGTAGACAGTCACACAGTATTAACTATACCTAAGGAACAGGTCACTAGCTAAAACACCCCGTTTCATCATGGCTGCCTTAGTAGCTCGCTAAAGAACGTAGTCCATCACCGATGTTTATCCTTGAGCGCGCAGCATAATTCTTACTAACAACTCGGGTAATGCACAATCGCCAGACCGCTGGAGAACGCTATGCGCGACTACTCCCATAAGTTTCTTGGTTCATATTGGTTCCCTTACTGCATGTGTAGATTCGTTAACGTGTACGTACAATGTAACAGACAAGTCGTGTTTAATTAAAGTACTTGCCAGAGAAGTGGTTAAGTAATATCACCAAGCACAGATACGATTGCACCTTACGCATTGATTTCTTGTTTGGACCCAGGTAACCTAAAATGTTTTTGGGAGCTAACAGAGAAGTCATATAACCCCCGTAAACATCGGTAACAAGTAACGAAGACTATTTACTTCGACAAAGTCAGCTTTTGTTAACTTTTCGAAGCATGTAGCAGTGAACTAACATTACAGCACGACCTTAACCTTTTTTTAACCATTAGTTAAATAATCGACCAGTAACATGTGTGGCACATTTAACACTATGCTAGCCTGACCACTTAAGTCTGTTTCATATTATTTTACAGCGTTTTGTTCCCTGACGAAGGGTGTTTAACCCGAAATGCATTGGAGCATGAGGAGTATGAATTAATAAATGAAAGTAAAACCCTGTATAGAATTGCAACAGAATTGAATTCATATGATGGAAAATTAAATATGAAGAAATAAACACTATTTGGAAATTTTCTTTACATACCAAAACTACAATGTTAAAAACAGCATTGAGATAACCCCTCACGGGGCCAAGTTGTGCCCACGGGGACGTTCCCTATATTTGGGAACGCTGTTTATCATTTAAAAAAGTTTGGAAGCTCATTGTTTTCCACAGCTCTTCCCTACTGGAAAAGGTGGACGATATGATGAACGACCAGTACAGATTCCAGCTTCAGAATATCGTGCAACAAGATTGTACTCAGAAGATCCCAGATTTCGACAGTGTATTCCACATTTATTTCATCTTATGCTTGAAAGTGATTTGTCTGGACTTTCATATGGAGTGAACCACATATTAAAAACAAGAGTTCATCGTATACATCTTTCCGCAAAGGAATTTTTGGACAAAGTTCAACAAAGAGACGATCATTTAGAATCTCAGTTAATTTGATGGCGTGTCAACGTGGTACTAATGAGTATTGGTATCGTCGTCACAGAGAACCTAAATGTAGGTTAAGGAACTTAGGAACCCCTACATGGTTTGTTACGCTTAGCTGTGCTGAGTACGTATGGGACGATTTACTTGAATTTCTACGACAAGCAAATTCAAAATGTAAAAAACATTGAATTGAAGACAGCTGGAGAACTGTGTTCCTTGGATCCTATAAATGTGTGCAGGTATTTTAATCATAGGTTTCAAGCTATGATTAAATTTATCTGCAATAAAAATAATCCACCTCTTGGAGAAGTTATTGATTTGTTTTGGAGAAAGGAGTACCAAGCCAGAGGTGCACCTCATATATACAAACTGTTATGGATGAAGAATGCACCAAAATTTGGAACTGATATTGATGAAAGTGTTTTGTCTTTCATTGAAGAGTATGTTACCTGTGCCTTTCCAAAAGAAGGAGAAAACAACTTGATACTTCAAGTTTTACGGTTTCAAAGTCATCGATGTGGAAAACATTGTCGACAGAAATACAAGTCAAAGGGAACATTTTATACAAAATGTCGTTTTGGATTCCCACGTCCGGTAATTTCAAAAGGAAGAGTCAACAGTTTCATGTCAGCAGTAAGGCATACTATAGCTCGAAAATCTCTGAAGAATACTTACAACTTAAAAAGAACTGAAGAATCAAAGTATATTAATGACTACAATCCAGTGATTTTGACAATGTGGAATGCAAATATGAATATCCACAGCATGTTGCAGATAATTCGATTGCTGTTGCTCGCATTTTACGTCATATATAACCAAATCTGAAAAGAGTTAAAAGAATTGTGGGAAGAAATTTCACAAGAGAAGACTCTTAGTAACAAATTGTACAGCTTTAGTTTGAAGACTATTTCCCATCTAGAGATTGGATCCTATGAATGTTCGGATCAGTTAACCTCTGCAATTTTATATTCAAAGTCAAGAAGAATCATTTGGGTAAGTCTAGGTCTTGCTGCAACATGATAGAGTATTGAAATCTGTACAAGAAATTGAATACTAGCATTGAATAAACCAGAAAGTACAAATATTGTTTAAACTAATATGTTGGATACGTGCTATCCTAAAAGAAGTCCACATCTGAAAAACATGTCTCTAGGAAGTACTTCAACATTACAGTTTTAAGAGAAATGTTTCAGAAAATATAAATAAAGAAAAATATGCAGTAATTGGATGTGAAGGATGTTTGGTAAAACATGCTAAAGAACATCTTATTACCCACAGGAAACTCAGTTGTGAAACTCCAGATAAAAGTGAATTTTTCTATTTAGCACTTCTGCAACTTTTCAAGCCTTGGCGTAGTTAAATTGAATTACTTGGAGATTTTGACTGCTATGAAGATTCTTTTAATGCATGTAAAGATAGCTTTCAATGCACAATTTTTCCAAATTATCTACAAATGTTAAATGAAGAGACTAAACAAGAAACTACTATTGCAGCTGAAATAGCCAGAGACCGTTCTCAAGTTAGTCAAAGTTATGCTCCACTAAGTCAAGATCCATTAGGACAACTAATTCTTGAAAATGAAGCAGCAATAGCCATGAATGAAGTAGAAACAGCCATGCAACAAGCACAACAGGATATTAGTGAGTTAGGAACCTTGGAAGAACAACTAAATATTGAACAAAAAGAAATATATCAGCAAGTGACACAAAAGATACAGCATGAATAAAAAGAATGCAACAGCACATCATTTAAACCTATTCGAATGTATATCAGTGGTCACACTGGAACAGGAAAAGGTTTCCTAAATAAAGTTTTGACCCGTTATCTACAGAAAACCACTGAATCACATTTATCTTGTGTTGTAACCACTCCAACTGGGTTAGCAGCACACAACATTAAAGGGATTACATTACATAGATTACTCATCCTACCAGTTGAACATATATACAAGTTGAAATATCACAAGGTATCTGGAGAAGCTTGTTATGAAGCCTCAAGAGTACTAAAGAAAATGAAACTTCTGATCATTGATGAGGTTCGCATGGTCTCAAACTTAATGCTGGCCTTTGTACATTTTAGAATGCAACAGATTTAAAAAACTGTTTATGATGTTTTATTTGGAGGAAAACATGTAATTGCATTCGGCGATCTATTACAACTCACTCCTGTGAAAGGACAACCAGTTTTTAGAACACTTGTCCATGAAAACACTAGGAGATCTTTGGGAAGTATTGGAAATGTATACATTTGGTCTCATTTTGAATATAAAGAACTTATTAAGAATATGCGAAAAGCAAGTGATGAACATTATAGAAACATTCTTCAAGATATAAGAATTGGTGTTTTTGACAAAACATGGTAAAGAAGCTTTACAAAGTCGGCTACTAACAAACTTGTTTCCAAATGAAAACATTGCACCTGAAATAATGTACAAAACATTGGAGAAAAGAAATCTATAGTTTGCCTACTGCCAACACTGCAAGAGTTTTCTACATTCAATCAAGAACTTTTGAAACTGGAAAAATAACCAAAAGTGAAAATGGAAGCCATTGATAAAATGGAACACGAGGGAGTTACTATTCTTCTCTCAGAGAAATTACAGTTAAAATCGTATTCTTTGGAGAAGTCTTTATCTAGGACTACATGTTTAGAAAAGACTTTATATGTATGTGAAAACTGTTGGGTAATTTTATGGCATAATTTGGATGCAGAAAAAGGTTTAGTAAATGGAGCAATGGGAAAAGTTGTTGATTTTGTTAATTATCAGAACAGAGATGGAATTGAATTTATGAAGATTAAATTTGATCAGATTGAAGAGGTAAAACAGATTGGACGTTCTGCTGTTCGTTTTTTGCTTGTAAAAGACTTGTATGTTCGTAGAAAACTGTTTCCTCTTTCTTTAGCATATGCAATGACCATTCAAAAATCTCAAGGTTTAAGTGTAGACAGTGCTTTGGTAAATATTCGAAGTACAGTGTTTAAAATGGGTATGGCAATTGTTGCATTGTCTCAAGTAAGAACATTATCTGGTTTGTATTTTTTTTTTTTTTTTTTTTTTTTTAAACCTTTATTCGTATAATTCAGATACACTGCTATTCAGCCGACAACCCGGAGGTTCGGCAGCTCGTCAATCGACACGTGCAGTCATCTACAGCTCTCATGCAGGATAAAAACAAAGGTTCCAATTTTTAAAAATGAACACAACAAGCAAGGCAATATACATCATAAGTTCGCGTCAGTTCCCAGCGAGGGGGCGGCCCCATTTCCAACATCAGATCAAGCCACCGATTGAGAGGAGGAGGGAGAAGCAGAGGCGCTAACAGTCTAGCGGAGGTGCGTCAGAAAGACCCAAGTCGGAAGCGAGGCTAGGGGGAAAGTTGCTCCTCTAGTGGTTCAGTGGCAGGAGGCAAACATATGTACCCCCTATACTGGTTCCAACCTCCCCATACCTTATGCCATTTCTTGGGCCTCCCCCGCGCACTATACACCGTTTTCTCCCGGAACATGCACCAGTCCATGTTGTCCTTCCACGCATCCAGGGTGGGCGGGCTAGGGGATCCCCACAATCTTGCAATATCTCGCTTAGCCACCATATTACCTAGGGTCACCCATTGAGTCTGCGCCGCGTCGTAGTCTGTAGGACCCCACACATTCAAAAGACAGCGCCGCGCCTCTGGGTGCAATACAATACCCGTGACCTCCTGCATCACAACGTGAATCCGCTTCCATAGTTCTGCAATCACACCACACTCCCATATAATGTGCAGAAAGGTGCCCACCATCCCGCAGCCCCTCTTACACAGCCCATCCTCGGAGAAACCCATATGGACCAATCGGGGCCCAGTGACATAGACTCTGTGGAGTATCTTAAGCTGGACCAGCCGCAACCTGGCGGGGATTGCGACCTCCTTAGGAGAGGAGACCGCGTACTGTCATCGTCCAGCTCAAGGCCGTCTCTAGTCCACTGGTCCCGCACCCCCAGGAGGAGATCGGTCCGAACGTTCACAAGCTTTTTGTAAATTAGGGAGATTGTGCTCTCCGGCATATGGCCGTCCAGGATCCGGTCCTCCAATGGAGAGGACTCAGGCACCTTTTCCCCCTCAACGAGGACCGACTGCAGCGCATGGCGCACCTGCGCATACCGGAAGTATTCCGTGCCCTCAAGCGCATATTCCGACCGCAGCTCGTCAAACGACTTAATCCGCCCCTTGGTCAGCATGTCCCCCACCCTGGAGATGCCAATCAGATCCCATTTGTCGAATCCCTTAGAGTGCCAGAGTTTCCCCAACATGTCCGAGTCATACAACGGAGTGGCGAGGGTGAGCCTATCCTTCCATCCCAGGGAGTTTGTGACTGTCTTCCACACGTGCACCGCCACCCCGGTCGGCCCTGTGAGGGACCCAGCCGGTGGCCTCGAATAAAGTGCTCTATAATAGCCACCACCCCGCAGCAACCACCGGTCCATAGCAAAGCCAGGGCCAAGCGCCGGACCGTAGACTCCATGATTGATCGCGCTCAGTTGGGAGGCCCAATAGTATCTTCGGATGTCGGGAAGCGCGATACCCCCGTCGTACCAAGGGAGAGTTAATTTTGCTATCGCTATACGCGGGCGGCCGTCCCACAGCAGCGAACGCTGCAGACTCTCAACCTCCCGAAAGTAGCTGGCCGGAACCAGCTCCTGGGTGTTCTGCAGGGCATAGAGAAAACGGGGAAGAGACATCATTTTGAATAGCACCGCACGGCCAAGGAGGGAAAGCGGCAGCCGCCTCCAGCCCGCCACGTCCCGCCGCAGGCGCGCCAACGGAGGGAGCAGGTTCCTCTCATACCGTACCGTTGGGTCGGCAGAGATATAAATCCCAAGATACAGGAAACCCTCCCGGGCGATCTGGATCGGGCAATTCCGCGGGGGAACCGGGACGTCCCCACACAGGGCATACAGATATGACTTACCCCAATTAATGGTTAGCCCCGAGTTCCTCCCGAAGGAAGTCAATATTTCGCAGACAACTATAAGGGACTTCCGGGGTGAAGTGAGATAGAGCAGAATATCGTCGGCATAGAGGGAAATGCGGTCTTCGTGATCAGGGGACCATCGAATCCCCCTCACATCTGGGTGCCATCGTATCCAGGCCGCCAGCGGCTCAAGGGCGAGAGCGAACAACAGCGGCGATAGAGGACAACCCTGCCTGGTACCCCTCCCCAGGTCGAAGGGACGGGACGCCCTACCGTTAACTGCGACTTTGGCGAGAGGTCCTTCGTATAATAGCCTTACCCAGCCCACAAATCCGGGCCCGAAGCCGAATTTCGCAAGCGTAGCCCACAGGTATGCCCACTCCACCGTGTCGAATGCCATCGTTGCGTCGAGCGCAGCCACCATGGCCGGCTCCCGCATCGTCCCCACCCTTGCGATCACTCCGTGGATGCGCCTAAGATTCAACGCGGTATTACGATGCGGGATGAAGCCAGATTGGTCAGGGTGGATCAGATCCCCGACCACCCTGACCAGCCGGTTTGCGAGGATTTTGGCAAGGATCTTCGGCTCAGCATTAAGGAGCGAGATCGGCCTGTATGAGCTGCACCGGTTCCTGGGCTTGCCATCTTTATGGATGACCACGATCGTTGCCAGGCGCTGGTCAAGTGGGAGGCAGCCCATCTCCCGCGCCTCCACAAACATAGCCCGCAAATGCGGAGCGATCTTGTCCGGTCGGAGTTTGTAAAGCTCAATTGGCAGGCCATTCGGACCCGAGGCCTTGCCCGGACGCAAAGAACGGATAGCCCCCGCAATCTCGTCGACTGTGATGTCGCCATCAAGATCGTCTCTGTCTATGTCGGAGAGGCAAGGCAGGGCAAGATCGCGCAGGAGCTCACATGAATCCTCCACTGGCCTGTCCGACACGGAGGTATAGACCGTGTGGAAGTAATCCGCAAAGCACTGGACTATGCCATCCGGCTCCGTGACCATGACGCCATCCTCCGTCACAAGGTCCGGCACAACACGATTGACCCGCTCCTTTTTATCCAGCCACGCGATCAATTTCCCGGCCTTGTCCCCGACATCGTACAGACGGCCCCGCTGTTCCCTACTCAGGGCTTTGGCCGCATCCGTCACGAGGGCCCTGTACTCCGATTGTTTAAGGCTCAATTTGTGCAGCGCCTCCGCCGTGACCTCCCCCTCCAGAGCCAACTCTAGATCCGCGATCTCCGCCTCAAGCTGGGCGACCTCCGCGTCTCTCCGACGCTTGGCCGCTGTTATCAAGGAGAGGGCCTCACCCCTAATCACTGCTTTGAACGCTTCCCACAAGGACACCGCCGACGTGACCGAGCCGAGGTTTTCTTGAAAGTAACGGTCGACCGCCTTCAGTACCGCACTACGAGTCGCAGGGTCCCTGAAATACCACGGGTTAATTGGGGCCACCCTACCACCCACTCCTCTGCCAACATCCATACAGATCCACACCGGAGAATGGTCGGAAATACCTCGTGCCATGTGCCTGGCCTCAGAGACAAAGGAGGCGTGTGCAGCTAGGGTAAGGACATAATCAATTCTGGAGAGACTGCCATGCGCCCCTGAGTGGAAAGTATATTGTCGTTGTGTGGGATGCAACAGTCTCCAACAATCAACCAGCCCAAGGGTATCTATAAAATCAGGAAGCCACTTCTGAGGCCCCCCCCGAACTCCTCTGCGGGTGTCTGTCGAGCAGGCCAGAGCCAACCGCATTGAAGTCGCCACCCACCACCAACATTCCCTCTGGGAGATCCAACAATGTCCTCTCTAAGTCCGCTAATGTAGAGGGCTGCAGTGCAGGGGGGACATAAACCGACACCAGGACCAGGGTCCTGCCCTCCCACCGCCCCGCTACTGCCGCAAAGCGTCCCCTATCGTCAACGGTAGTGGAGTCAACCTCGAATGGCAGAGAGGACCTGACTAGTATTCCCGCCCCTCTAGAACCCGAGGAAAACCCGGAATGTGCAACAAATTTATAGCCTTTACGATTGAGTGCATAGCACGTGTTACCAATCAAGTGCGTCTCTTGCAATAAGACAATATCAGGGGTACATCGCTTCAGAAATTTCAGGACAATCCCACGCTTAATACGATCCCCCAAGCCATTTACATTCCAACTGAGTATTTTTAGGCCCCTACCCCCCATCCCAACATGTAAGGAGACCACCACCCCCCGCGTGGAACCAGACCCGAGTCACAGAAGCTTGCATCTTTACGCCTTGCATAACAGAAAACAACAACAACCCCAACAACAACCCCCATCCACCCCCCACCCTGCACCCCTGCGTAAGCTCTAAAGTGCCCCCCAACTTGCAGTGTGCCTGTCGCCCCTTATAAAGACTAATCTACGAAAAGAACCCCAGAGGAGGAAAAAGCTCCCATACTGCCCCCGCTACCCCCCGGATTATCAACCTCCCGGAGGAACCGGAGTCCTAGTACATAAGTCCTGGCTCAGTGTTCATCCCCACCACCGTCTGCGCCACCGGAGCGTTCCACGCCAGTCCGTCCTTGGGGCAATGTGTCCAGCCAGTCTCCGACCATGTCAGGTGACTCAAAAAAGAAAGTCCGCTCTTCGAACACCACCCGCAGCCTGGCCGGGAAGAGCATGGCATATTTTAGTCCCATCTCACGTAGTCTTCTCTTGACCGCCAGGAAGCCTTGCCGTTGCTTCTGCACCATCTGGGTAAAGTCCGGATAGAAACTTACAGTAGTGTTCTGGAATGGCAGCGGGCCGGCCACCCGCGATGCTTGCAGAATGGCATCTCGGTCCCTGAAGTTAAAAATCCTGGCGACAATCGGCCTCGGAGGGGCCCCCACCTTGGGCCTCCCGCCAGGGACTCTATGGGCCCGTTCGACAGCAAAGAACTTACTGAGGCCTTTGGGCGCCAGATGGTTCACCACCAGGTCCTCCACGAACAGGTCCACCAACTGCTCCTCCGAATTTTCCGGGACCCCAATGATGCGCACGTTATTGCGCCTTGCACGGCCTTCGAACTCTTCCAACCGTCGGGCAAAGTGATCATTTGCCGTCCGCAGGGTACGGACTTCCTGCTGAAGGCCGGAGACGTCGCCCAGGAGGCCGGCAGTCTTGAGGTCCAAGGACTGAACCCGCTCATTAGTTTTCCCCAGGTCTGCCCGAACCAGATTGACGTCAATCGATATGGCATCCACTTTATGTGCCAGGGTCTCAAATTGTTGCCCAATCGAGGACTTCATCCCTTCGATGGCCCCCATGATATCTTGCAGGGTTAGTTCTGTGGAGGGAGGTGTCGCATCCTTCGAGGCCTCCAGTATCGGGCCCGATCCGCCCGGAGACCCCTTCTGATGGGCATAACGGTCCATGTTGTTAGTCTGGGTGTAGCTGCCCCGCCTGGTACTCTTGGGCTTCTGTTTGTCGGCGTCCGATTTGGTCGACATCGCAATCTGCCGTGTAGACAATCTCCTTGCCCATACAGAGTAATCAACCATGCGACCAGTGGCTGGCACTACGCACGCCCCGTCCCGGGCGCTGTGGAGACTGGAAGGCGAAAGTGAAAGTGAGAACACCTTCCCTCCGCCGACTCTTCCCCAGCCCGGCCGCTGTTGTTCAATTAGTGCACGGGCACTGTGCCAACGCAAGTACCGGGCACCGTGCGGGGAGTAGGCCACAAACTTCCAGGCAGTACAACTTCGGTCTCCGGTGGACGATTTCGATCCGGACAGCGGCTCTCGCCTCAGCAACAGCTCCCCTCCAATATTCCGGGCATCAAAAGCAGGATAATAGACAGGATAGCTGCCGGAGGGAGCGAGGGTCTCGGGAGCTCTAGGCTCACGCGGCCATCTTGATCACGCGCTAAGCTCCTCCCCCATCTGGTTTGTATTTGATTGATTTTGATGAAAAAAAAATTAGTGTTGATGCAATTTGTGTAAGAGAGTATAATCGTTTAAGAAGACTTTATGCTGCTAACTTAGGTGAATATCCCATATATGAGAAACGTGTAGTATGTCCACAGAGGAAATATGACATTCTAGTGAGATTCAAACAACACCAAAACAATTCAAGATGATGAAGCTGCAAAAAAAAAAAAAAGAAAATGGACACTGTTGATATTGTAGGATACCAGTTAGAAAATAGTTCAGGTATCAACTGTTATGCTCATGTAATTGTGAATGTTGTCTTTTATCTATAAGATCATGAAATTATGGAAAATCAAGAAAAAATATGTTATTACATTATATTTTCAAAAGTTGGTAATTAATAGAACTAAAATCCATACTGCTTCTGGCATTCGGCATATTTTGGATATATGTACTGATTCTTCACAATTTACACTGAATATACAACAAGATGCACAAGAATTTCTTATGTTTATGCTTGCAGTATTGGAAGATGAAGGAACAGAAATTGAAAATCTGTTTGGACTAAGTTACAGATGGGATCATAAATGCGAAGAGTGTTCATTTTCTTCTACCACTAAAATATACAGTGAACGATTCATATACTTGACAATACCAGATTGCAAAGCAGTGTCTTTTGGCAAATTAGTAAAAACAGCTAATCAAGATATGAAATGCTCTCATTGTAAAACAGAAATGTTGTCAACGTTATATATAGAAAAATTTGGAAAAGATGTCATTTTAATGCTACAACGTTGTAGAGACAATGGAAGAAAATTGGAATCCAAAATTAAAATTTTTGTGGCAAGTTAACTATCAATTTCAGGAAGAACTTTTATATTTCCATGATGGACCTAATACAACATCTACACACTATACTGTGTAAAGTACAATAAAGGATGGACACATTGCAATGATGCCCTTTTGGAATTCAAATGTAGGTTGCCTTTCGTATTACAAGATTCATATCTCATATTTTTTACGCCAATGTTTTGAAAACATCATTCAGCCTATTGGGAAGATGTGAACACGAATTAATGAGTTTATTTTGGATATTTTCAATGCAAATGAATTTGGAAACATTATTCAGCCTATTGGGAAGATGTGAAGAATTACTGTCTGGATTATTGTTTGTGCTAATTGTTTTTGCAGTTGCAAAATTGTGTTTGAAAGAAATAGTTTATATATTTGATCTTTATATTATACGCAATGTAAATGAGAGTGTATATTTCAGAACAACAAAACTACTGTAAAATAGTTTCACTGAGTTTGGTATCTACTATAATAAGGAAGGTAAGATGAAATAATGTAATAATCATATTAATATGACGTCATGTTTACAGTCACTTTTATTGCACTCATCCATTTTTTAAAGCACTACCCATGCACTACTCTCTACAATTAGGCACTATTCCCACACTCCTGCCATCACCCATGCACTTCTCCAATCACAACTGTATGGATGCAGGCTAGGTAATATCACCCAGACACACTACCTATGTACTCTTCCAATCAACCAGGTAGTACCTATACACTTCTCCAATCCCTACACATTAACCCTGCACTGATGCAATCACCCAGACACTACCCTTGCACTCTTTCAACCATCCAGGCAGTATGTATACAATGCTCTACTCATTCAGGCACATACACTTGACATTACCCCTAAACTCATGCAATAACCGAAGTATTAACTATGCGTTACTCTAATCCCCCAGACATTATGCCTGCACTCATACAATCACTTAGGCATTAGCCATGCAATTCTGCAATGCCACAGACATTACCTCTGCAATCATGCAATCACTTAGGCATTACCCATGCACTCCTTCAATCACTCAAGCACTACCTCTGCAGTCATGCAATCAACCAGGCACTACCTATGCACTCATGGAATAACCGGGCACTACCCTTGCACTCCTTCAGTCATCCAGGCACTATCCATGCACTCCTACATTCACCCAGCGACTACCCATGCACTGATACATTTACCCAGGCACTACCTATGCACTTGTGTAATCACTCAGGCACTACCCATGCACTCCTCCATTCATCCAGACATTACCCATGCACTCCTTCAATCACCAAGGCATTTACCATGCACTCCTTCAATCATTTAAGCACTACCCATGCAGTCTTCCAATCATCCAGGCACTACTCCTGCACTCATGCAATCACCCTGGTACTACTCATGCACTCGTCCAATCACCCAAAAACTACCTATGCAGTCCTACATGCACCCAGGTACTACCCATGCACTCTTCCATGCACCCAGGCATTACCCATGAACTCCTTCAATCACCCAGACATTACCCCTGGACTCATGCAATCACCCAGGCAATACCCAGGCACTCCTTCAATCACTCAGGCAGTGCCCATGCAGTCATACATGCACTCAGGCACTTCTGCGGTACACATGTAATCACCCAAGTACTACCCATGCAATATTCCAACCATCCTGTCACTACTGCTGCACTTATGCAATCATCCAGGTACTACTCATGCACTCTTCCAATCACCCAGACATTACCCCTGCACTCATGCAATCTCACGGCATTACCTATGCACTCATGCAATCACACTGGCATTACCTATGCACTCCTTCAATCACACAGGAACCACTCGTATAGTCATTCAATCATCCAGACACAATGTATGCACTCATGGAATAACCAAGGCACTACCCTTGCACTCCTTCAGTAATCCAGGCACTATCCATGCATTCATGCAATGAGCCAGGCACTACCCATGCACTCATGCAATCACTCGTGGACTACTGCTGCACTCATTCATTCCCTCATCCAATGACAGTACTTATTCACTCATACAATGACTCAGACATTACCCTTGCTATCATTCATAGAATACATCCAGGTTTGCCTATTTTTAACCAATTAGGCGGTTCTAAAAAGAACCATTTTTTTTCTTTTTTCGTTTTATATTTTTTGCATTTTTTAAAAACTTTTGGGGGGTTTTAAAAAAAAGAAAAGATAAGAAAAAACAGATGCAACAGTGAACATGTTACAAAAAACTATGCAATTATGAACTCATTGTATAGAAAAAAACTAAAAAATTAACATTGGTGGTTCCTAATAGCAACCAGGGTGGCATCCAGTGATTGCTCACCAAAAAATAAGATTTGTTTTAACATTTGACACAATACTGCTCCATTCTAGCGAAGTCAGGGATGATACAATTCAAGAAACGGTAGTAGTGTATAAAGGGGTCGCACCTCGAAGAGTTCACATATGAACTGGGCAACCAAGTGAATGATAAGCTCTCCAAATGTATCCAGCAGCAGGAAAATTCTAACGGTGCTACTAAGGGTAAAAGTGTACCCTACTACCCTGGGTGCACAGAACACACAGGGGCCAACAAAAGTCACTGTAAGATATGTTACAACATGATTATACCCCGGCACCCTAAGCATTTAAATATCAAAATATATGACCTTGATAAGTTAGTGTCGTGAAAAAAAGAATTCAGTATATCACAGGCAAACAACAGAGATGTGTTATTACAAAAAAAAAAAAATTCTTCCATTTAATTTGCACAGGTGTTTTTGAAAACCTATTACGTAACAATTTGTCAGGACAGTAAGTACACCTATTTTAAAACAGGTAGAATTAGGAAGACATGAACAAAAACCGTGACTCAAAACAGTCCTTATCAGCATGCACGAGAACAGCCGACACATGTTTCGTCACATCCAGTGACTTCCTCAAGGCTCTCAAAAATAAATTCGATAGTCGCGTTTAATGACCGACCATATTCTGTCATAGACTGTACAGGACTCGGTTATAGCATCGGAATCCAACAGTGTTCTAAAAATCCAGATTTTGCCCATAAGATTTTTTCGCTTGTTAGGCAAGGAGAATCCAAATATCAGGCTCAAAGACAGCTACTAGTAAGCTTACTTTAAGCCCATTGTACGTCAAGTCATGGTATACAGTATTCAAGAAAGTCGTGTTCCCAATAATATTATCTGACAACCCAATTCGGTTTCAAGGGTGTCAGTCCCAAAGAAGTTGTCCTTCTACCCGTTTTGAATACCAAGGGGAAAAAAAGATTTTTTTGCTAACCAGTGAATTTGGAGCCCTTGACTGCGAATGGTTCATTTACATGTAAGGGGCCTATCATAGCCCTGATCGGCATTTGAATTACTGGTGATACTCTGTGACCATGTCTTGAAGGGCATACAGGTTCCTTGGCTGCCTTTTTAGAGGAGTTAAAAAAAAAAAAAAACACCAAAAAAAGGCAAACAAGAGGAGCAGAAGACAACAGGTGTGTCTGCTGAGATGCTCTTGAAGGAATGAAAAAAAAAATGTGTGGGGTCCTTGAAGTTTTAGAATCACAAGCTTCTTAACCAATGAAATGCTTTCTTTTGAAGTTACATGGGATTCGCGTACGTGGTGCGTGAATTCGGAAAAAAATATGTAACTATATCTTTATTCTAAGTACAAATATATGATATTTACAATTATGTTGAATAATCTCTTGGTATAATATACATATAAAAGTTATATACATATTCTTTTAAAACTTAAAGATTTACGATGGATTTGCGCACCCGGAGCGACCCCCAGAAAAACATACATGACGTTACACGGGGCCGATAACCGCACACCCTTCGAATACCATACGCGCATCGTACACGACTTAACCAATACGGCGGCAAAATTATTAGATTCACGCACCCACCGAGATTGATACACGATTAGTACGCAAATCCAGTTTAAAAATAAATATGTAAATTCATATTTTAGTAAAAGAGAAAACATCACATTTTTAAAAAATTTTAAATTAAGAAAAAGTATTTTTGGGACATGATAGTTAGAAATTAGCATTTAAAAAAACCTTTGAAATTCACTGAAAAAAACATAGGTTTCAGGGACGTTATAGTTAGAAATTAGCATTTAAAAAAACATATGACATTTACTGAAAAAACCATAGGTTTCAGGACATAATAGTTAGAAATTAGCATTTAAAAAAGCTTTGAAATTCATTTAAAAAAACCCATAGAAATTCACTGGAAAAAAAACCACAGGTTTCAGGGACGTTATAGTTAGTTGAACATTTCACTTGTATAAAACCAGAGGAATTTGGCCATTATAGTTAGTTGAGCTAACTATAACTCGCGCCCCCACAATGCACTGCTGATGATGTCACATCACTCATGACAAAGGTCAGAGAAATCGAAAGCGTTCTGACATCCTGGCTATATCTATAGAAAAATTAGAAAGTTTGTCTTCCCACTTTTCTCCATCGTGTAAGACGAGAGTCAGCCGCCTTAAATTCATAGTGGTACTATGACGAGGTATGAATCCACATTGAGCCCCAAGGACCAGGTGGCACATGACAGGGGTAAGCTGGAGAGCGAAAGCCTTACAAAGGAATTTGGTGTCTATGTCAATCATGGACAAAGGTCTATAAGGCAGAGGGATCCAAACCGTCAGACCCTGTTTAAGAATCATGGAGATATCACTCCCACATAGATTCAGGTAGAACCCCCAAAACTGTGAGCCTCCAGGTACACTTCCAGAAGGTGTTGGGCAAGGGAAGAAAGCCTGGTAAAACTCCACTAGAAGGTCATTGCCTCCTGGCAACTTACCACCTCGCCACCCAAACGAGGTAGAAGCATCAGATTCAGAAAAGCGTTAACACGATCTGGAGCTAGCAGGTGAAGGCTGCAATAGATGTCCTCCAGGTGAGTCTTGAAGGAATCAACAATGTCATTCTAGGTATGCACATCCCTGCCCAACGAGTTCTGAAGGTGGAGTACTGGTGAGCAAGGAGTCTCCCATGTAAGAAGCCAGGCCAAGATGCGGCCGGAAGTGTCGCCCCTTCCTGTGAAGGAGCTGGCGATACTGTCCTGTGCAACCCCACAACTTGTACCTGTTTCTTGTGGAGAGATCTCGCAGAGACGACATGAGCTATCGCGCCATACCCACTTACCCCAATCGAGACTTGGAAACATACTAGGATAAAGATGGGAGTGGGGAAGGAAGCTAAAGATGGCAGGACGATGTCCGGAAGACCAGTAGAGGACATCCCTCTGTTCGGAGCAACCGTGGACACCGGCTAGACAGGGAGACAAGGGAATACCTATTACAATCAGCACAGACAAACCCTCTTCCGGTCACTAAGAAACACTCATGCAGAAGGTAGCGGTTACCTCATAACTGGACATCATAAATTCTGAAGCCATAGATAGAATGAACAGAATAGTGCTCCTGCGCAATTCACACCAAAGTAACAAGCGCTTCTGTGCACTACAAGAAGAACCCAAAAATAGTCAAAAGTAAACACAAAACAAGCGCTCCAGCGTAATGTGGCAAAGGGTATGGTTCCTGTGCGACCAGGCGCCTACTGACTGGACCACCCCCAGAGAATGTAGCTAATATCCACAATGTTGTATGAGGCACTTCCAGTGCGTACGCACTGGCAGAGGAGCGATATCCTGAAGGGTGTCAGCACATGCGGGCAAGTCAAAACAAAAGGCACAAGAAAGAATGGGCAGCGCTCCTGCGCGGCCCAAAATACCTGGAAAAGCGTCCTGCAGGCGAAGAAGGTGTCTGTCCAGGCACGGGCGTCAATACGAAGCGCCGTGCTGGTGGGAACAGCTGAGGTTATGCAGATTCCCCCGGAAGTGCTCAGTGACGTGGTGACGGTTCCGGCAATGGAAGCTGATCCGCTAACCGCCAGCATCACGGAAGTGAGGAGACTTGCTTCCGCATGAGTGATGGGTCAAGCGCGCACACAAACACCTGGTGATCGGGGAAGGGGGGCCTTCTACCGAACCATGACAGATACAATCTAATAGTGTATTTTTCAGCCAGTCATTCACCTGACGCAGGGAAGAAAAGCTCCGCTCGGGACCAGAGGGTGTTGACCTATGCCTGTTGCTGCATGCATTCCAATTCAGTTTCTTCTTGTAGGAGCTCCAACTGGAGCATTAACTGCACCTAGCAAGAGAGCCCCACACAACGCCCCCCGATCACCACATTCATCGCCTTCCACTCAGTCACTCGAAGTAGTGTGGAAGAGCAATTCAATTTGAAATAGTAAGAAAGAACCTCTGCAATGACACCCTGCTCCTCCACATCTCGAAGAGTCTTTGGGGCAAGTCCCCATTCCAGGAGCGAGAGGACATAATCTCCCAGCAAACCTCAGAGTACCGGGTCATGGACCGAAAGATACTGAGACAGGTGGGTCACGGAGCGCACCCCCCCTCCAGAGTCTGAGTTCAATATGCGGTCCAATTGACTATATGTGTTGTGAGTGAGGGAATAGCAAGTGAGGAGTAGTTTCTTACCTGTAACTACAGTTCTGTAGTAGGGGTATCTCTGTTATAGTCATAATCTATGAATAGTCCCGCCCATGTGCGGGGACCCCGGAGCAATCAAAATATCTCTTAAGCTGTCCTGCATTTGCAAACCTGCAAAGACACTTAAGAGACAGACAAAATAATACAGCCAAATAACAATATGGCTGCACTGGCCAGCACTTCATCTGAAGTGAACACAAAAGCCAAAATAAAGTTTAAATGTCATTTTTATTCACATCTGACATGTTCCTTTATTGTATCACACTCCCTTCACCAAAATCCCTTTAAACAATAGAGAGGAAGGGGTGGACAGACAAGCCCTATAGGCTGTCATTATGTGTCTGCTAAAAGGATACCGTGCCTCTAACGAACTCTCCAGAGACCCCCGGTATCCCAGGATGCACAGCCAAAGCAAGTTACTTTCAGTTCTTTTTGAAGGTGTATAACAACAGGCCTGACACTGTCAGTTTACTCCACCGGGGAGGAGGGAGGGTCGCTTATGACTATAACAGAGATACCCCTACTACAGAACTGGAGTTACAGGTAAGAAACTACTCCTTCTGTAGTAGGGGATCTCTGTGTATAGTCATAATCTATTATTAGAATGGCAAGCCCATCCCAACCAATAAACAGCGGTGGAGTAAAAACCGAACACCAACAAATTACCGTGCAAACAAATTCCTCAGCGAAGCCTGTCCAACCTGCGCATCTGCCCTAGCATCAGAGTCCAGGCAGTAATGCTTTGTAAACGTATGGACAGACTTCCAGGTGGCAGCCTTACAAATGTCAGCGATTGGAACATTCCTAAGCAAAGCTGTAGTCGCTGCTTTGCCCATAGTCTAATGCGCTGTAGGCTTAACCCCTAACGTCTTATTAGCTTTCTGATAACAGAGCTGAATACAGGACAATCCATCTGGAGATGGACTGTTTCGAGGTAGCTAGACCAGTTCTTACCGAACCATAATTTACAAACAGTTGATCCGACCTGCGGATGTCTTTTGTCTTATCTAGATAGAATTTCAACACTCTACGCACATCTAGTGAATGCAGAGACCTCTCCGCCGGAGAGGAGGGATGCTGAAAAAATGTAGGCAAAGTTATCATTTGATTTACATGGAAATCAGATATCACTTTAGGTAAAAACTTAGGATGAGTACGCATTACCACTTTAGAAGCATGGAATACCGTATACGGCTCTTGACAACACAGAGCCTGAATCTCACTTAATCTCCTGGCCGATGTAATGGCCACAAGGAAGGCAGCCTTCCAGGACAAATGCTGCAGAGAAGCCTTATGAATAGGCTCAAAAGGCTCCCTCATTAATCTGGACAACACCACGTTTAATTCCCATGGTGGAGAAGGTCGTCTAACAGGGGGAAACACCTTACGCAAACCCTCCAAAAAATCTTTAATCACAGGGATTTGAAAAAATGAGGTTTGGGAAGGGCCCTTTCTATACGCAGTCAAAGCTGCGAGATGAACTTTAACAGACTGAAAGTTAAGCCCAGATTGAGCTAACTGCAGCAGATGAGGCAGAATAACATCTTCTTTACAGGATGTAGGGTCAATGTCCTTTGCCGTGCAGCATAAGCAGAATCTCTTCCACTTATAGGCGTAAGAAGTCCTCGTAGACGGTCTCTTCGCCTCTTTCAAGATCTCCATACAGTCCTGAGGTAGGTTCAAGTGTCCATACTGTACTAGCTCAGGAGCCATGCTGCCAAACTCAAGGACGAGAGATTGGGGTGAACCATCTGTCCTCCGAATTTCGTGAGAAGGTCCGGCCGACACGGCAGGCGCCGGTGTGGTAGAACAGACCGGTGAAGAAGGTCGGTGAACCACCATTGCCTCGGCCACTCCGGAGCAATCAGGATCATCCTGGCTCTGGATTGCGACAGCTTGATCAGCACCGCCGGAATCATGGGAATGGGTGGAAAGGCGTAGAGAAAGCTGTTGGACCAGCTGATCCATAGTGCATTCCCCAGTGTCCCTGGTTGGTAGTACCTGGACGCGAAGTCGCGGCATTTGCTGTTTTCTGCCGTAGCGAACAGATCGATATCCGGAGTGCCCCACTCTGCGAAGACGTCTCTTAGCACGTCGTCGTTTAGCACCCACTCGTGATTTTCTTGAACGAGCCTGCTGAGCGCATCGGCTTGGGCATTCTGCACTCCCGGCAGATGGGTTGCCATGATCGTTAAGTTCCTGGCCACCAGCCAATTCCAGATTGTCTGTGCCTCCCGAGACAGCGTGCGTGAACGGGAGCCCCCCTGCTTGTTGAGGTAATACATGGTAGTAGTATTGTCCGTCTGAACTAGCAGGGAGTTCGTCTTGAAGGAGGGATGGAACGCCTTCAGGGCCAAGTGTACTGCTCTGAGTTCCAAAAAGTTGATGTGGTAAGTCATCTCCGTCTGTGACCACATCCCCTGAATCTGAAGAGGGACAGAATGCGCTCCCCAGCCCTGGAGAGACGCATCGGTCACTATGGTCTGGACCGGAATATCCTTGTGAAAGGGAGTCCCCTTGCAGACATTCTCTGAGGAACACCACCATTTCAGAGACTGTAGAGCGTGTTGGGACAGATGAATCTTGTCCTCCCAACGCCCCCGCCTCTGGTCCCATCGATCCTCCAGACATTCCTGCAGAGGCCTCATATGCAGACGTGCATTGGGGTGAGAAAGATGCATGAAGCCATCGACCCCAGTAAAGAGCCTCACTGCAGGAGAGTGGGCTGAGAGGAGGTGCAGGGCCTTCCAACGGATAGATAAGCGTCTCTCCTCCGAAGGACACACGCTTGCGTTCAAAGTATTGACTGAGGCCCCCAAGTACTGGAGACACTGCACAGGGATCGGCACTGACTTCGTCATGTTGATGTGCAGTCCCAGGCGATGAAGCAAGGCAGCTGTCCTGTTGAAATGACACTGGGCTTCCTGGTACGTGGAAGCTTTGATCAGCCAATCGTCCAGGTAGGGATACACAAACACTTTGTTCTTCCGCAAGTGCGCTGCCACCACTGCCATGCACTTGGAGAACGTCCTTGGTGCAGACTTCAGACCAAACGGGAGTACTGTATACTGGTAATGGTTGTTGCCTACCAAAAACCTCAGGAACTTGCGATGCTTTTGTGCGATCGGCACATGAAAGTAAGCGTCCTGCAGATCTATGGCGCACAGCCAGTCTCCTCGATGCAACTGAGGGTAAATCTGATGCAGGGACAACATACGAAACTTTTCTCTGCGGATCCACTTGTTTGCTTGACGCAGATCTAGAATAGGCCTGAACTCGTTCTTGTCCTTTTTTCTGACGAGAAAGAACCTTGAGTAAAGACCTTTTCCTTTTTGCCTCAAAGGCACAGTCTCTATCGCCTTCTTCTTTAACAGAATGTCCGCCTCCCACTGGAGCTCTCGCACCATGTAGGGAGAGTGCACTGGTGGGACCTGTGGAGGAGGGCTGGTGAAACGAAGACTGTACCCATTGCAAACAATATTCAGCACCCACTTGTCCTGAGTAATTGTTCTCCACTCTGCCAGGTAGTATTGAATACTTCCCCCCACCGGAGCGGGTAACGGATGAGGGGGAAGTGACCTTTCAGGGCTTCGACCCGGCCGGGCCTTTGTTCCCAGACGAGGATTGATGCTGTCCTCTGCCCCTCTGGCGCTTTTGAAAGGACTGCCTCAGGAACTGTTGTTGTTGCTGGTGTTGTTGTTGTTGACCAGACTGACGCCCTTGGCCGCGTTGTTTAGAATAACGCCTGCCATAAGAACGGAATGATCTCTTCTGTTCCTTGGGTTTTTCCAACCCCACGGCCTTCAGGGTTTCTGCTTCGGCCTTCATGCGGGCCATTTCGTCATCCGCATGAGACCCGAACAACGTCGTGCCAGAGAAAGGTAAGTTAGCAATCTTTTGCTGGGCTTCAGGCTTGAGAGAGGTAAGTCTCAGCCAGGAATGTCTCCTCATGTGTACTCCATGACAGTACCCATGGGCCGCCAGCAATGACACATCCCCCGCTGCACTGATGATCTGGTTGGAGACCATCATGCCCTCATTCAACACCTCCTGGAAGTCTTCCCGTTTATCCCTAGGCAGGGAGTCAGCAAACTGTTGCAGGGAGTCCCATAATGATCGGTCATAGCGACCCAGCAGAGCGGAGGCGCTAGCAGCCTTCATAGTCGAGGCCGACGTAGAGCACATCCTCCTCCCCAAGGAGACCATCTTGCGACTCTCCTTATCCGGAGGAGCTGTTGAAGAGGGCGACGTGGCATGTTGCTTCCTCGCCGCAACCACAATGACAGAGTCCGGGGGAGGGTCCACCCTGAGGAACGCCGGGTCCGAATCAGGGGCCCTGTATTTCTTTTGCAACCTTGAGGGAGCAGACTCCACCACGGCCGGTGTCAAGAAGACCTCCATGGCTGGCTCCTCCAGACCTGGAACCAAAGGGAGGAGGGGGCGTGATAGATGCGCCTTGTGTAATGTCTCGAATATCACAGAGGTAGGGGGAACCGGTACTGTCACTGAGATTCACAATTTTGCCGCCCCTCTCATCAGAACATCTTGGAAAGTGGCAATATCATCCACTGGCGAGATTCTAGTAGGCGGTGTTTCCGATAACGTGGGGGAAAGCCGACCAATGCCAGAAGAGTCCGAATACCTCGTGCCTCTTGATCGAGATCTATACCTCCGTCGTCCATGCCTTGTGTGAGTGGACGATCTGTGTCTGCTCCGTGACCTCCGGCGCGATCTAGAGCGTGATCTCAGTCTCTTAGGAGCCACTGGTCGCCGAGGAGAAAGCGGGAGCTGTGGCACCGGAGGCGGTGGTAGCGGAGGTGGCGTAGGTCGCTTAGGAGGCGCCACTGGGAGCCGGGGGTCAGGTGGAGGAGGAGGAGGAGGCGTAGGAGGCTTCTGAGGCCGCGGCTGAGGTTGCGGTCGCGGTAGAGGCAGTGGCAGGGGGTCCATTGGAGACTCTCTCCGTCCATCACTCCTTGCAGGAGAACCCGGACTAGCCCTGTCCGGACTTCCGTCCACCCTTCTCTTCTTAGCGGGTCTACCCCGTGAAGAGGCCGAAGTGAACGAGGGAGAGCGTTCTCCTCTCCTAGATCCACGACTGGATATCGAAATCACTGAAGAAGTGTTACCAGGTGATCTCGTCCTAGACGTCTAACCGTGCGTCGACCTCGTACGGCTTCTTCTCGCCGTTGAACGCAAACGGCGTCCCCTCGACGTCGAACGGCGTCCCCTGCCTTTTCTCGATGTCGAGCGCCTTCGTCTCGACGGCGAGCCTCTCGACGTCGACGTTCAGCGATGTCGCCTCGACGGCGATCTCCTTCGACTCGACGGCGATCTCCTTCGACTCGACGTCCGTTGCCGGCGTCTCCGCGTCGATGTCGTCGACGTCGATCCATGAGTCGACGCGAAGGAGGCGAGCGGACTCGCCTCGACGGCGAGCGGCGCTGTCTGCGGGGCTCAGTACGACGTCGATGGTGTGTCGACGTCGACTGTGAAGCCTTCGACGGCGACCTAGTCCGAGGTCTCGCCGGCCCCTCTCTCGACGTCGAACGTCGAGGACGCCGAGATCCAGAGCCCTGGATCGACGGCAAACACACCGGTGCTGTACCTTTCGCCGTCGACGTCGTCGTCCTCGACGTCGAACGGGATCTTCCGGCCGGTAGGCGTCGTTTCTGCTCCTTTTTCTGCCCGGAGGTCCCTCCAGTGGCTGAAGCATGGGCAGAGGATGGGGAAGGAGATCCTCCATGCCCAGAAGTCCCACCTGTTCTCTGCTTCTCCTGTCCCTGAAGGCGAATCTTCTCTCTGTCCCTAAGGGTCCTCTTGGAGAAGGTCTGGCAGATGTCACATGTAGCAGGGACATGTGAAGATGATAAGCAGAGAATACAGACATCATGTGGGTCCGTCTTGGCCATTTTCCTCCCACACTCAGGGCATTTATCAAATAAAGCCATGCTAAGAGTGGGTCAAACTGCACCAAACTACAGGATGCAGCAGAGAAAGGCTCTAGACGTCGAATGAACAAACTTTTATTTCCAAAAAAACAATTTTAGTCAAAATATCCACCCAAAAGGGTAGAGCTCAATGCTCCTGGGTCCTGCTAGCAGGAGCCGGAAAAAAGAACTGAAAGTAACTTGCTTTGGCTGTGCATCCTGGGATACCGGGGGTCTCTGGAGAGTTCCTTAAAGGCACGGTATCCTTTTAGCAGACACATAATGACAGCCTATAGGGCTTGTCTGTCCACCCCTTCCTCTCTATTGTTTAAAGGGATTTTGGTGAAGGGAGTGTGATACAATAAAGGAACATGTCAGATGTGAATAAAAATGACATTTAAACTTTATTTTGGCTTTTGTGTTCACTTCACATGAAGTGCTGGCCAGTGCAGCCATATTGTTATTAGGCTGTATTATTTTGTCTGTCTCTTAAGTGTCTTTGCAGGTTTGCAAATGCAGGACAGCTTAAGAGATATTTTGATTGCTCCGGGGTCCCCGCACAGGGGCGGGACTATTCATAGATTATGACTATACAAAGAGATCCCCTACTACAGAAATTCCTTAACAGTGGGATGAGTGGCCCTCCAAATATCAAAGTTCCAAATTAGCTACTGCCTCTCGGAGGGAGAGAGTCATGCTGGGTTTTGCGGTCAGTTGTTGGGTGTATGTCCAGAGCACCATCCAAGATACAAATAAAATCACACGCCCTGAGGACCGATCCCCTTACGACCAGCAAAAGGACCTCCTGAACCTTGGGGAAAAAATGTATGTCATCCGTTTAAGGTGCTATAATAGAAAGCGTCCCTCAGTGTGGGCCTCCGTGTATGTCTGTGCAAAAGGAACCCCAGGTGCTATCCAAATAAGGACCCCTCTAATGTAAGTAGAGTAATTAAAGAAGTACCGCTGCCCCTTCCATCGCTTACCCAGTTTAGCGACCTCTGAGACTGAAAGATGAGATTCTTGTAGGCATGAGATCTGTACTGCATTCCACCACAAAAAGGACATTACCCTAGATCTCTTAGTATAAGTACCCAGACCTCTCATGTTCCAGAATATCAATTTGAAGACATCAGGACCAGCCATGAGCAGAGTAAATATGAATGCGAATCAGAAAGCCCTGCACATTAATGGCATAAACCAACAAGTAAACTCTAAACAGTTCCAAACCCCCCCCCCCACCCCCGACAGGTATAACAAAACAACATATGCATATTATTCCAATCAAAACAAAGTGCCAGGACGCACACTACTACACCCCAACTCCTCAACCGACACAAAGTAGTGTCTCCCCTGAAAGAAACTGAGGAAGAAGGAATAAGAGCAGAAAAGAAAGAATAGAGGAGAAGAGAAGGATAGAAGCCCTACCCCCACAGAACCCCCCCCACCAAAGCCAAATAGGCAAAATCAGAAATATACATGGCCATCCCCCCTACCCCTGCACCAGTGCGCCTCCCCGCACCAAGGATAATTCAGGAGGCAGTCATGTAACCAGTTCCGTTCCACGAGGGAACTTCATCCTGAACATGGGGAATACCAATCTAAGCCAATCTGCACAACCAACCAATGTAACCTTCAAGTAGGGAATGAAAAATAGGAATGGTAGTGAGAATTACAATGAAAGCCCTCACCCAGCATTAGGATGTGTCAGTTTTGGGCACCACGTAAGAGGTCTGTGGGAGAGAGCCAAAGGCACCCGCCTCCCCTCAGCAGGGCTTGCAGTTATCAAAGTTCCAGGTACCAGCAACATATCATCTGTGGAGGAGTCTATGGTGCCATCCTCATGGACCACAATGTGGCCAAGCGACTGCGATCCCAACCCCCCTCCCCACACCGCCAGACATCCCACACCGAGGGAGCCCCCTCCCCCCAGTACAATCATGGAAGGGGTCTGCAGCACTCGGGGGGGATGTGCAGAAAGTCAGGGAGACAAATCCAACAAGGAGCAGACCTCTTCCGGGTGTTCAAAAAGTGTGATTTCCCATCAGCCACAACCCTGAGCTTCACATGTACTCGAGATACATTTCATGAAGCTTCTTCTTTACAGCAATAAAGATCTTGCGCCACTCCTAGACCCTGCGAATCTAGTCCAGGTAAATGAAGACATTGCAATTCTTAAATTGTGGGACCGAGAGCTCCATGGCAAAAAGTCAGGATGGCGTCCTGCCCCGCCAGCGAGACAGATCAAGAGCTGGCAGTGAGGACATGTACCCACGCCTCCAAAGGTGAAAGCCAACAGGCCCCAGCCATATTGCAGCCCTCAGTCACCGGGCTGCCCAGGAGCAAGTATAGGGGGGCAGGACGATCCGGGTGAGCCCATCCCTGACCTCCAAAGGTAGCAGTCAGTGCACAAGGGGTGTGGGCGGGGGGGGGGGGGAGGGGGGGGGTTTGCCGAATCCAAAGATGAACCTTTTCTCAAACTGAGGGCGATAAGGCCAGGCACACACTGCCACACAAGGAAGATTACTAAGGGGCACCAACGATTCCTGCAGTCCGATTGAGAGAGTTTCCACCACACAGTACTGCAGTCCTCGCGGGGCCCGCTTCACCGAACCAATGCCTCGATGGAATCTACACATTGAACCAGGTCAGCAGGCCTCTCCGCCACTTGAGATCGGCGACCACCCAGGTTGAGCACCACATGCCGCACACCCCTCTCTGGCCCGTCAGGGCTGGGGGCCAGCTGGACCAGGTGCAGCAAAGGACACTAGCAAAGCCTTAGAAAGAGGAGGCTGCACACCGTGCCACTTCCCAACATCGCATGGCACCCACGGCAGGCCTTCAACAACTTACAAGTCCGAAGACCGCAGTTGGGATGCGGGCCGCCAGCCGTACTGCAAATCCTCTGAGTGGGCCCAACAATCCATGGTCAGCGGCGGCAGACAAGTCAAGTCTCCGACAGTGCCATAGGAAGTAAAGAGGGCCACCAGCAGTGACCCTCAATGCTGAGCTGCACCTCTGACAAGGATCCAGGGGCCAACTAAATTCAGCTAGCATAGTTGGGAGGTAAGCTGCCCGCCACGTCTCAGGTCCCACAGGAACACCCAACAACTGTGTACGGCAGTGACTGCGGCAGATGAGTCGGGCCAAGCAATGGCCCCCGCACTCAAAGGGGCAAGTCCCGGGCACAGCATAGCTTGAGCAGGGCGGATTCAGGCAGGATAAATGCAGGATGGTTTGGTTGGGAGACCGAGCTCTCTGCCGGCCATCTTCCTTGGCCATGCCCCTATAGGTAAGTTAAATATGCCAATCAGGAGAATGCCATCATGTTGAAAGGGGACGCAGAGGCACTCTATCACTAGTTACCAGGGTTAAATTGTGCAGTGTTCTAAAGCCAGCAAAAACAGTCACGGCAAAAAAAAAATCTACAGGTACACCATGTAAAAGTAAGTTATTTCCAACAGTGGTGTCTGTAAAATTGGCTACCACCATGTCCTCTGGAGCTGTAAAAAGTCTAGACTGGCTGCTGCCCTGGCTATGAGGGTTGCCATTGATAATACACTAGGTTGCAGGCGTACCCTCTAAATATTCTTTGTTGTTGGTGGAACTAATGGGCTGGAGAGTGGGCTGTAGTGCAGCGGTCTTTAAAACGTTCTACTGCCCAGTCTGCTTTTTCTCCCAAAGGTGCGGAGCTATCCAAGCACACGTCCATTAGCGATGCCTGTACATCACCAAAGGCACCTATTGCCCACGTATAGCCATGCCACCTAATCAAAACACTGATGCTGGTGGTGCAACCCACATAGTCTGTCATGTCAAAGAAGGTCTTGAACGCATATTTAGCAGTGTCTTGTTCGGCCTGAGATGTTTGGACAAGAGCATTCCTCAATTCATCAGGGACAGCCGGCAAGTTCTCACAGGCCATGTCCCAAAGGTCATGTGTATAACAGCCCTGGAGAAAGCCCAACTGGCAGAAAAAAAACACTTTTACCAGTAGCATCAATGCACTTTGACTCCCTATCTGATTGCGGAGAAGGGAACCTGTTTGGGTTGACCTAGTTAGTGGACACATGGAGCACTACACTCTCAGGGATCAGATGCGGAGTAAGAAAGACTAGGTTGGGCTTGTAATAAATATTTTCTCCTCATTGTTGTCGTCATGTTGACGTAAAGATTATGCGGCTTGACTCCATTTTAAGTACCCAGAGGCCCAATTTTCTGCATTTTTTCAGAATCATCAACATGTCTGCCTTTGATGCACATGTGGTCTGTCCTGATCTTACCAACAACCTGTGAAAGTGTCAAGTCACTTATAGACATCAACAAGACATCTGATGCAACATCAGGCTGGCACAAGTGCCATGTTATCTCAATTTCAAGGTCAAACAACAACAATGGTCAAAACAGTGCAGTCTGAATTGTCATATTTTTACTTTTTTTTTTAAATGCATCTTAGATTAGCATTTTGATGCTCACTGGTTATACCAAATATTTCTATGGTGATGGAAATTACATCCTACATAAGATATACTATAAAAGGATAGTCACTTGACCTCTTGTCAGGAGAGGTCCTTTGCAAGCAATTAAAGTGCAAGATACTGCCAGAGATGATCTTGACCCCAGAAATGCTGCCGAATCGCCCTTTCTACTGAAAAATGATAGAGCCACCGAGTCTGGCAGGAGCGGATACTGATGCAAGGAAGGAGTGTTTACCCTTCGTGGGGAACACAGATACTCGGACTTTTGACAATGACAATTTCCCTAAGAAAATCTAGTATCTGAGACATCTAGCCGCAGATTCCTTACCGTAGAATTTCCCAGGAGTCAGACTGGATTCAGGAGATTTCTCTTCGAGCAATACCCCTGCGCACCAGTAATTGGAGTCTGTAGGAAGTTGGCTCTGTATATACTATACCAAAGTAAGATATGGTGAGCAGAGTCCAGTGGATCCCCAGAGGTATAGCAGAGGCGAAATTAGATAATCTCTGACAGCTCTATTTGTGGTAGCGTGGTCGAGCAGTTAGGCTCATCAGGAGGGTGTGTTAAGCATTTATTGTGTTCACTCAGGCAAGAGCAGATGGCACACACTCAGGGACTGAATACAGACCAATTAGGTAAGAATAAAAAAGGTAATACTTATGTTTCATTTCTAGAACCAAGCAGGACTAGGCACAGGTAAGTAGAATATGCTTTCAAATGCAACACTTTACAATAACATGCAATTGCGGTTGGAATTGGAATTGTAACAGGTTTGTATTTGCTTTTAAAGCAATTCTAAATACACTTGAATTACTTTTGGATTACTTGTTAGTTAATTCGATGACTCTGGGTGATATGCCTGAACATTGCACCGTGGGTCCTACCATACAAAGGTAAGAAAGACAGTTTTACTTTTTAAGCACAGTTACTTTAGTTTCATACAAAAACAGGTTGACACTTAAAACATTTTCAGAGGAAAAACCACAACATGGGTTCCTGTGGCGAAAAATAATGTTATCGGTTTCCAGGTAAGAAAGTGACTTACAATGCTGGGTGTCTGGGGTTAGAACCAAGGTTCAATTTGACACTCAAAGTGCACCACCAGTGGCACCAGGACGGCTGACTGCAAAGTGCATGGTGCCAATGTTAGCCAATGGGACTAGGGGGCACCTCGATTGGGGGCTGCTCAAGCATGACACTCGGTTTTGGGAGCCAAGCTCCTAGGGTTAAGGTCCGGGCAAAGTGTGTCCCAGATCAGCACCAAGTCCACACCACCAGCGGCACAGGGGAGGTCGGGTGCTTAGGAGGTTTTGGTAGCCCAGTGTAATCCTATGGAGGTTGCAGGTGTTAGATTTTGGCTGCAGCCTGGTCCAGGAAGTCTTCTGGGAGGAACCAACAGCTGGACAGGTAGTTGGAGGGCTCAGGAACGTAGGTGTACCTCAGGTCCTCCTCTCCAGGGCGCAGGGCGGGCAGATGCAGGGGTGCCTTTTGAGGTCAGATTTCACCTTACCGGGCCACTAGCAGTTGGGGGGGCTCTGTGCAGAGGCTGCAGGCGACGTCGGGGAGTCCTGGAGGGGTCAACCCCCGGTGGACTCAGACTCTGGAGCGCTGGGAGACCACGCTTGGACCGGTGGGACCTTTGGACTTGGGCCGTAGGCAACGGGTGCAGTGGTGGTTTCAGGGGTCGAGTTTCTTCGTCCTCAGCAGGATCAGAGTCTTTCTTGGAGTTTTTTTTAACAGAGCTGCTGTTGACAGGAGATCTGGTCTTTGTTGAAGGCAATCAGTCCTCCCAGGGGTTCTGGGGGTCGCTGGCTGCAGGACAAGTTGACTTTTGTCCCAGGATCTCTGGAAACCGCAGATGGGCCAGTAGGGCTGGGGCCAAGTCAGTTCTTCTCTACAGTCTCCTCTGCTGTGCGACTTCTTCCATACTTCTTTGTAGGTTGCAGGAATCTGAGGAGGCAAGGTTCAGGGTCGCCACAAAATACTAAATTTAGGGGTGTTACAGCGGTGGGCAGGTTGGGACCAATGGGTCTTCACCTCACCTCCCCATCTGAGGGGTGAGATTGGCAAAGGAGTGCACACATCTTTCCCTTAATTGATTGTCCCGCCGATTCTCCCGCCCAAAGTGGGGGTCAGAATTGTTGGGAGACAGCTGCTGGGGGCAGCAAAAGGCAGGGTCGGCTAACAAAGGCAGCAGGCCTTTGAAGCATCCCCTTCGTGGACCCAGCCCATCCTGGGGGAGGAGGCATGACACCTCTGCCCAAGATGGGCTTTGTTTCTTGACCCAGAGAGCGGAAGTCCTCTACCCAGGGGTCCAGTGACCAGTCTGGTGGTGGTAAATGGCAGATAGTCATTCAGGAACCACACCAGGGCTGGTTGGTTTTCAAGGGGCATCTCTAAGATGCCCTCTGAGTGCATTTTACATTAAATCCCACACTGGCATCAGTGTGGGTTTAATGTGCTGAAACATTTGCTACTTAACTTCCCAGGTTTCAGTAAAGTCATTATGAGCTGTGGAGTTCATAATGACCAACCCCAAGACCTTATACTCTTACTCTTTATGGCTTTACTACACTTACAATTTCTAAGAGTGGACTTAGACACTGTATGGGTACAGTGCTAATCCAATGGTATCCTCAGCTGTGGCCTAGTGCACCCTGCTAAAGGGGTGACTTATATAGGCCCCAGGCACTGGGTTGCAGGCATGACACACAGGGATGTGTGGCATGTCCCCTCTTTAGTTTTCTCTGCAGCAAAACAAGCAGCTTGCAATGGCAGTGTGTGGGTGTTAAGGTGCAGGGTCTCCAAGGGTGACTTTCGTGGGCTCGTATTTCGTTCTTAGTTGTACACGTCACTGGTGTCCAATAGTAAGATCTGGTCCCATATCTTGTTAGAGGGACGGGATGACTACACTGTTACGTGTCCTGTTTTTGCTCACCATCACTCTCCCCTCGCTCACTGCCGGACTGTGTCGGTGTTTCCCATGCCACCAGTGCTTCTTTCCAAAGATCGGCTATGGGACGTTTCCACACCCCCCTGGATTCTTCCCAACACAATGTTCGGTCTTCAGCCCCCGCCCAGTTAACCACATCCCAGTTCCAGGCTGCCACCTGGGGTCCGGACGGCGATTTCCATTCTAGTGCAATTAGTCGCTTAGCTAGTCCTAACGCTAGGTCTATCAGTCTATTCCCAACTTTGCGCTTTTGTGGTCTGGGAAAAAGTCCCAACAGGCATCCCCGCACTGTAAGGGTTAAATCTCGTCCCAAGGGATCCTTAATCTTAGCCAAGATTGCCTTCCAAAACATAGTTGCGCTCTGGCATTCCCATGTCATGAGAATAAAAACTGCATCTATGTAGAAGCATCGTGGGCATTTCTGTAGTCCCCCCCCCATAGGTGACATTGAGACGGTGTGGTGTCTAAGTCATATGTATAAAATTAAAATGTATATATTTCAAGCAGGTATTTCGAGAGATCTTCTTAATGGATTGTAAGATTTTCCCCCAATCTGCATCTGAGAGTTCCCCATCTACAGCCTTCTATTCCCCCCGTAATCTATTTAGTGGGGTGGTAATGTGGAAAGCAGGGTAACATAGAACCACTTCACCTGGTGCACCGCCGAACACAGGATAATCAGCAAATGCAGTACTGGGTGAGTCTCGGGCTCTTCCCTCATCTCCCCACAGCCATCCAAAAGTACATGTCAGGGCCTCGTATCGTAAAAATTGTCCCAGGGGGAGACCTCTGCTCTCCACCAGTTCCTCAAATGGGATCAGTGTTTTATTCAGATAGCAATCCCCAACCCTCTCCAGACCAACCTCTGTCCAGGATTCCAATTGTTCTGGTGAGAAGATTGTCCTAGGTTCCCCAAGAGGCAAAGCCACCAGAGGCAGCATAAGGGTATATTTCTGACTTCCAGGCATGTTAGTCAGACACCTTTTCCAGATCTGTAAGGCTGAGTGTAGCAATACGGAGCGATATGGGACCACAATTGTTGGGTTTAACAATTTTGCCATCAGTAGGCTAGGGTAGGTGCCAGATTCTGTTGGATATGTGCCTTCTTCGTACACTCCTAACCATTGTGCCAGCCATTGCATTTGGGCGGCTAGCATATGGAGTTCGAAGTTCAGCACCTTCTGCCATAGGACGTTGCAGTGTCTTCAACAACACTCTCCTTCACCAGCAATTCCACACCAGATCCTGTTGTAGAGTTCAACAGGCGGAACCACAAGGTCTAAGGGATTGCACTGCTCTATCTAGGTTTCCCTCTCGCACTTTGTCCATACAGTGGAAGACCTGAATGCCCAGGTACTTAAATGACTAGGGGTCCCGACTGATGTTAGCCGCTACGGCTGCGGGCCTGGGACCCCGACACTGGAAATACATAGGTCTTTGTTTTATTAACCCAGAGGCATGATGCGTACTCAAACGTCTCCAGTAATAACACTGACGAGGCCACACCTGTCACCGCTTCCCCTAAATAGATCAACAGGTCATCTGCATAAAGAGAGCTAGAATGTACCTGCTCACCCTCTTGAGGCCCAGCCCCTTGCCACCTAGTTGGACCCTCTCGGCCAATAGTTCAAAGGCTAGGTCAAACAATAGGGGGGAGGGGTGTGGGGGAGAGAGGGCTACCCTGTTGAGTTCCCAGGGAAATCTTATATTGACCAGATATCGTTTTTCTTGTTCTGATTCTCGCCGTGGGGGGATTTGTTGAGGAGCCAGATACATTTAACCCATGCTTTCCCCTGACCCATACACAGCATAGTTTCGAATAGATACTCCCAGTCAACCGTGTCAAAGGCCTTTTCCAGGTCAATGGAGAGTACTGCACCCTGTTGCACGAGTGGTGCCTCTGAATGATAGAGAACTGAATATAGCCTGCGCAGTTTGTAGAAAGTACTGCGGGAAGGAATAAAGCCATTTTGGTCAGAGTGGATAAGAGCTTTCATGCGAGGGAGCAACCTATTCGCCAGTACCTAGCTAAGATTTTTAAAATCTAAATTAAGCACGGGGAGGGGCCTAAAATCTACCACCCAGGCACCTAACACATTAGATTTAGGTAAGGGAATCACCAGCGCGCTCTGGGCGGTCTCGGAAGTCTGCGGAGTCTCAGAGCCTCCGCATATAGGGTCACTAACCGCAGTGGTAGGCTGTCCACATATCTCTAGTAAAATTCAGCCGGTAGGCCGTCAGGTCCTGGAGTTTTACCCAGTGGCATATCTACAATAGGTGAGCGGACTTCCTGCAGCTTTATTGGCCCCCCAATTCCTCCAGTCCGCAGCGACAGGGAGTCTAGGAAGTCCCAGATAAGAGTCTGTGGGATTGCTACAGGCGCGGTATACAGTCCCCCATAATATTCTAGGAATGTGTGTTATTTTCTTCAGGATTATAAACTAGGTCACCCACTGCTACCATCAGTTGTGTAATAGGCTTCCCCCGGGTCTCCGGTTTGATCAACCATGCCAAGAGACGGCCAGCCCTCCCCTCCTCTTTCTGCATTCTGTCCAGGTGCTCCTTGTAGCTATGGCATTGTAATCATCCTAGCGCTGCATTGTAGCTTCCGCACGTTTCTTGTAACTTTACCAAGGCAGTGGGGTTAGTTCCCTGGGCATTATCCAGCAGGGGTAGTGTACCCTCTAATTTTAGGATTTCTTGACAGATTTCTCTCTGCGCCTCAATGGACTGACCCAGACAGTGACCTCTTACCACCACCTTAAATGCCTCCCATTCCACCAAGGTGGTAGAGGCTGTGTGGGTGTTGATGGGAGAGAAAGTCCTGATAAGTGTACCCAGAGATGCCCTAATCAGTGCATCTTCAAGCATCAGAGGGCTAAGCCTCCACGTGGGGATTGGGGGCGCCTCTCTAGTGGCAGATGGATCATTAATAGTGGACTGTGATCAGACAGGGTGTGCCCGAAGTATTCAATGTGGGTAATGGTACTATTGAAAACTGGTGTACACAAGAAGGTGTCAAGTCTGGTGTGCACCTGATGCATCTGGGAGAAAAAAGGAGAATTCCCTATCCCCGTCATGTTGTACCCTCCAGGTATCTTCTAGTCCCCAGTGGGTTATCCAGTCCCAAAACTCTGACGCTGTGCGGTGTGTCTGTGTCCTAGGAAGGTGGGTGTGTGTGTGTGAGTTGTCAGTCAGTGGGTCCGCAATACAATTGAAATCTCTACTGAGCACCACCTGCCCCTCACATGTTCGGCCATTTTAGCTGAGAGTGAGGTGAGGAAAGCAACCTGATCCAGGTTAGGTGCGTAAATGTTGCCCAACAGTAACTCCCACCCAGCCAACCTCCCTGTCAGGAAGATATACCTGCCTTCACTATCTATTGAAGCATGTGTGAGATCAAAGGGAACGCCAGGTCTTATCCAAATTTGTAGTCCTTGAGCATAAGCTGAGGTGGTGGTTGCAAAGATCTGCCCTCTCCAACGTCTGCGGAATTTTGCAGCTCCATCCGCAATTAGATGGGTCTCCTGCAGAAAGGCTATATGTACATCTCTGCGTCTCAAGTAGGAATAAATATTATGTCGTTTAGCCATAGATCACATCCCCCTTATGTTCCACGTTATGTACTCCATTGAGTTAACAATTAACAAAACCCCCACACTGAACAACTCCCACATTCCAGGACAGTCCAGCAACAGCCAGCCACCCAAACCTTATATGCAACATCAGGTACTTAAAGGAGGTCCAAACCTAGTGAGGTAAGGAGCTAAGGGGGGGTGCGGCAAGATAAAAAAGCAAGGCAAAAAGCCCTATGTCCCATGCAACACACCGGCCATAAAGTGTTCGAACCAGACCAGGTCCCAGGCAACCCACGGAGTCCCCCATCCACCTGTAAGCCCATGAGGTCCAGGGACCAGTCTCAGTGTCAGATGATAGCATCTGTCGTCTGCGGGGTTATCTCTGGTGGCAACACACCATCACTGCGAGAAGAGTCTGATTCTAGCCCCTCAGTCTCCCTCGAGGAGCGAGTCCCAGCCTGTGAGCCTGTCGGTCCTGCATAACTGCTGCTACCGCCTGCAGTGCTTCTACCCTTTCTCTTTCGGTTTGCAGGGAGCTCTGCTTCCCCGGGGCACCGTGCCCCGGTATCTTCCTGGGTCTTTTCCTGTGTTCTCGAACCCGTGGTGGCACCACTTTATTCCCAACGGCCTGAGGGCCCTCCGTTCTGTAAGCTTCAATCCACTCCGAAGCAGATCATGGGTCATTAGAGAAATGAGTTTTCCCGTCAAGGAGGATACGCAGCCGTGCTGGGAATATCAAGTAGTACTGAAGGGTCTCCTCACTTAGTGCTTTCTTGACCTTAAGGAAGGAGGCACGTCTTTTTGGACTTCCAACGTGTAGTCTGGGAAGATGGCCCATCCTGCCCCAGACCTGAAGCATGAGACCCTCCTATAGGCCTCACCAGCCAGCAGGTAGGAATCTGTTAAGTTGACCATACTGTCTCAATGGTTCTTTTAGCGTATTAGGCCCAGCACCTCTCAAATAGCACTATAAGATATTTCTTTTGCGACACACACACAAAGCTTCAGCTCTGTCCCTTCTGATAAGCAACAGCCGAAAGCACCCACTCCTTCGCTGTCCTCGACTTGCTCTTCTCACAACCACAATACCACAAAAACACGAACATCTCAAGCTAAGAGGAACTCAGTGGGATACGGTGTGGTGGGGGCCACTTGTCACCTTTCAATCTTTCATATTATTGAATTTTATGCTAGCTTTAATGTAACTAAGACGTGCAGCATGACATGAGAATATGACCTTTTGGTAAACTTTTGTAATGTGGGTGTCACTTCTGTGTTCCTAATATTTCCGAGAAGTGGTCAAAGGTCTACGGTCAATAGTTTATTATTTAAAGAGTATAAAAGAGTTGCCCACAGTCCATTCGAACTACCTCGCACAAATGACCCCTTGGGACATGACGCATGTGTGGTTCCCCTCAGCCATCTACCTAGGATCCTTGGCTGAGGTTATAATGATTATTGTACTTTGAAATTGTCTCTGTCTTCTCTGCATTTCCATTGATCTACAATATATTTGCATTGCATGAGTTTGTTCTTCATTCCAGAAATGTGTCTTTAAATGCCCAGTTTTTGCTAAGACTCCCAGGCTCATTATTGAATTTAAAGTGTTTCTTTACACTTCTTGTTGACGTGGTTTCATTGTAATGAACTGCACCAAATCCTGATTCAATTCCTGTCTCTTACAAGTGTGTTTTCTCATATTTAGAGGCACCCCCTCAAATTAAGCCACGCTGGTCCAGTGCCCCGAGACCATGATATGTCACCCTCCAACAGTACTGGCCTTCAGACCGGACTTTTGCAAGAGTGTCTGTCCCTGAAATGAAGGCGCCGAGCCACACCCGGTCGCAGAGGGCGTCCTGGTGTCGAGGGCCTAGCCAGGACTTGGTGCGCCCTCTTCAGCGTGTAAAACGTGGATAGGCCTTCAGGTGCAACCACCGTCCAGAGCCAGTGTTCCAGGAAGGTCACCATGTCGCTACCTTCCACTCCTTCCGGCAGGCCCAGGACCCTGATGTTATTCCTCTTCTTCCTGCCATCTGCGTCTTCAGCTCTTTTCTTCAGTAAGCCGACTCGATCTGTCAAGTCCCCCACTCACATGGTCAGTTCTTTGTGGGCAGGTTTTAAGTCTGCAATGGTAGTTTGTTTCTTTCAGCCTCTCTGCCAATTTCTTATGTTCGGTGCGAAGGAGACCCAACCCCACTGACACCATGCTTATGCCCTGGTTTAGGTTTGCCTTCGTGTCAGAAATTGCCTCCAAGATCTTAGATAGCTGCTATTGCACGGGGTCATCTGAGTCTTTCTGTGTTCTGTCTTGTGTGGCCTCTTCCTAATCCTGGGTGGATCCAGTTTGTCTCGCTCTTGGTTTGCCCATGGTAGCAGGAGGGTCGAAGGTGCGGTATGGGATAGGGCCTCTACACGTGAGCCCACTCGTGTCTCCAGTCATTTCCCTGCATCAGAGTCAGTCAGTTCCAATGGCTGGCTTATACCCTTGTGGTGACCTATCTCGGAGTAGTAGCCAGTTCTTCCCCCACCAGTTTAAAGCAGGGTAATCACAAGATTTCTTAGTTTGTGGGCTGCACCCAGCATCCCAATCACCCGCAGGGACAGGAAGGCCCCCACGTACCGGGCAGCACGTTGTCTGCACTGTCCTTAATAATCACAGACTTCTCAAGCAGGTTCCCAGTCCGTAGTCTTCGCTATGCCCTGTGTTTTCCAGTTGTCTTTGACTCCTCATCGCAGAGGCCGCAATCAGGCCCTGGTCAGCGATTCTACGAGCCAGCGACCGTGCCTCCCCTCAGTTCACTTAAGAGCAGCAGCCAGCCCCGCTCTCTGTATTAGATCTGCACTTTGACAATCACAACCACGTTTCCGGCCAGATCACTGTGCTGCTCCGGGGTCTACACCGCCATCTTGGGTCTGCACCAGCCAGAGTGTCTCTGTCCAGGATCTGCTCCCCTCGGACCTCTCGGCTCCGGGAGTCCCAACAATCTTCTCCGGCTTCCTCTCCGGTCCCCGAGAGGATTTCTCCATCCGGCACCCGGCCTTCACCAATATCGCAGGATATGTGTCAGGCCAACACGGAGCTGCCCCTCCACTTTGAGATCACACCTCCTGCCATACTTCCTTCCTACAACCGTCTGACAGAGGATCATTTGATTTTGCCCCGGGAAGAGGTCACAACTCTCTTGGCTAAGGGAGCCATACAGAGGGTTCCAGTGCCAGAAGTAGGTCGTGGTTGTTATTCCCACTATTTTCTGGTCCTGAAAAGGACATGGGCCTTTGTCCTTACCTAGACCTTCGAGCCCTCAACCACTTACTCAAAAAGGATAAATTCAAGAAGCTCACATTAGCTCAGGTTCTGTCTGCCTTGGACCCGGGAGACTTGATGATAGCGTTGGACTTGCAGGACGCCTGATTTAGCAGTGGTGGTAGCTCATCTGCGCAGATCAGGGGTGCCATTCTTCCCCCATTTCGACAACTGCCTGCTGAAGGCGGGCTCACCCCAGGCTGTCGTTTCCCATCTCCAGACTATGGCAAACCTCCTGCATTCACTGAGGTTCACTATCAACATGCCAAAGTCACACTTGACTCCCTCTCAGATGCGGTCTTACATCAGACCTGTTCTGGACATAGTGCAGTTCCGGGCCTCCCCTCCCAGGATATTCAGGCTATAATACTGATGTTTCAGCCTCTATTCTGGATTTCAGTGAGAATGACAGGCTATTGAGCATCATGGCCTCCTGCATCCTGCTTATAACACATGCGAGATGGCACATGCTGGCTCTGCAGTGGGATCTGAAGTTCCAATGGGTACAGCATCAGGGGAATCTCTCCGACATGGTCCAGATCTCGGAGGGAACTGCACAAGACCTGCAGTGGTGAATAACGAACCGCGATTGGGTCAGAAGCAGACTCCTCTCCCTTCACCAACCAGGCCTTACAGTAGTGACAGTTGAGTCACTGTTGGGATGGGGCAGCCATATCGGAAAGGCTGGAGATCAGAGCACTCTGGTGGCCGGTGCAATTCAGACTATACATCAATTTGCTGGAGCTCTGAGCGATCCATTTGGCGTTGAATACCTTCCTAGCCTCCATCAAAGGAAGGCTACTTCAAGGGTTCACAGACAACACTACCGCCATGTGGCATTGCAACAACAGAGTGGATGGTGTCAGTGACCCTTTGCAAAGAGGCCTCGCATCTCTGCATGTGGCTAGAACAGCAAAACATTTCCCCGGTGGTTCAACACCTGGCAGGTTCCCTGAACGCCAGGGCAGATAAACTCCGCCGTCGATACCTAGTGAATCACGAGTGGCGTTTCCATCCGGAGGTGGCGCCTGGTCTCTTTCAATAGTGGGAAGAAGCTTGGTTAGATCGGTTTTCATTTACAGAGAACAAGCAATGTGAGCAGGTTTGTGTGCTTCTATGGCGGCTCTCGCTTGGTGAAGCTGTCGCTTTCGGTGAAGCTTGGGCCTCCTGTACGCCTTTCTACCCATACCACTCCTGCCCAGAGTTCTGAAGAAGATCAGGAACGACTGGGCCCAAGCCATCTTTGTGGCTCCAGACTAGACACGGAGAGTCTGGTATCATGAGCTTCTGTAAATGAGCATCAATCCTCCGATCAGGCTGCCCCTTCTGAAGGATCTTCTGTTGCAGCAGCAGGGGAGAGTCCTCCATCCAAACATGTCAACTTGGTCTTCTTTCATGGAGATTGAGTAGCAACAGTTGACAGATTTTGACTGTTCTCCTTAAGTCTGCAATCTTATCTTGGGGACCGAGATAGTATACGCTTGCCGGTGGAACAAATTTGTAGCATATTGTACAGCAAATTCTATTTACCCTCTGTCTGCTTCCCTTTCTGATGTGTTTTTTATTTTGACACTTGCCTAGTAGTGCTCTGCTTTGGGGCACGATGAAAGGGTATCTTTCGGCTATGTCTGCCTTCCTGAGGTTGCCAGAGCAACCCTCCTAATTCAAATCACCCACTGTACATAGATTACTGCAAGGCCTTGTACATGTGTTTCGACCTGCCTCTTTCATTATGCCTCAGAGGGACCTTAATTTGGTTCTCACCTTACTCATGTGTGCTCCCTTCGAGCCATTGCACAATTGTCCCCTTCGGCTGCTCACCATCAGAACAGACTTTTTTAGTGGTGATTACTTCTGCCATGAGGGTGAGTGAGTTGCAGGCTTTATCATCCAAGCCTCCCTTCTTGACCATATTTCCTGACAAGCTGGTGCTTCAACTTAGGGCCTCTTTGCTCCCGAAAGTGGTTACACCTTTCCATGTGGGGCAATTGGTCACCTTGCTCACTTGCAACGCTCCTCCGCATCCCTCTAAAGAAGAGGAGCGACTCCATCGTCTGGACCCACACAGACCACTGTCACTCTACTTTGACCGCACTAAAGAGTTCCGAGTGGACGACCAACGTTGGATCAAAGAAGGGCCATCTTGATATGGCTCATCCTCTGCATCAAGATTTGTTATGCTCTGGCTAAGAAGCAGCCTCCTGAAGGCTTAAGGCTGCTACCACTGCCTTAGCACCTGCGATTCCAATACAGGAAATTGTCAGGGAGCAACATGGGTATCCCTACACATGTTTATTAAATATTACTGCCTGGACAGTCAAGTCAGCAGGGACTCCCATTTAGGCCGTTCAGTACTGCAGGATTGCTTTAGCAGAACTTGTCCGCAGTCCTTCCTCTGGGGATGGTATTGCTTGGGTATCAATTCAAAGGTACCTTTGATTAGGCCTTATCTGGTACATGATCTAGCCGCAGATTCCTTACCGACCCTACCATACTCCCAGCACTGCGGTCATCTTTCTAGGGTCAGGGCTAATCCCTTTCAGAGCCCTATTTTTCAAACACACCTATGTCAGTACACGTTAAGGCTGCGCACTTCTGCCGTGGAAAGTCGTGAAAAGTAACGGACGTCAGAATGCAGAGGTAGCACCTATATAGCTGATGAGGACATCACTTCTGGCATGGACAACGCCACGCAGAGCTGACAGACGCTGTAGGAAGCTGGCTCTGTATATACAATACCAAAATGAGGTATAGTGTAAACAGAGTCCAGCGAGTCCCCACAGGCTTAAGTAGATAATAATGGTGCTCTCTTTTGTGGTAGTGTGGGTGAGCAGTTAGGTTTATCAAAGGGCAGTGCTAAGCATTTGTTGTACACACACACAGGCAATAAATAATAAACACACTCAATGACTAAATCTGAGACCAATGGTTTGTAAAAATAATACTTTTAGTATATATTATTTCATAGAACCAAAGAAACTTTCACAATACAATGTTATCCAACGGGAGGAAAAAATTATCAGCAATATGCAGGCAAGTAAACCATTTATGATATTGAGTTTCTGGATAAAGAATCAGAACCAGGTGTGGTTCAGGTAAGTGACAAAACTGCACTACCAGCAGCACTGGGGCGGCTGGCTGCAGAGGTCAAATTAGGTACCTGGTGCCAATGTTATCCAATGGATAAAGGGAGCAATCAAAGTGTTTCTACTTACAAGTAAGCAGCACGGTTAGGTAACCCAGCCTTAAGGGGTTAAGGGAAACACAGCAAAGCCAGAAGGCAGCACCAAACTTAGAACTCCAGCGGCACAGGGGTGGGTCCATTCAGAGTGACAACACAACGGTGGGCGCCCAATGAAAACGAATGGGGAATCTTTAAGTCGGAAAAAGGCTGAAGGCTCAAGACAGCAGACCGATTGAAGGAGACCTACAGCTGCACAGGTAAGATGGGATGTGCTGGAGCGTCGGGACACAGTCGGTTGATCTCCCCAAGGCACAGGGGCTCTGGGTGAAGGGATGTCCTTTGGCATCAGAGAACAGCCTACCTGTGCAGGTCGCGGTTAGGGGGGGGGGGTGTGGGCCGTCGCACAGAGGCTGTAGGTGTTGATGTGGAGTCCAGCAGGGGTCAGCCCACGGTGGACTCTTGTTAGGAACCATTGGGGAACCTGTACGGGACCAGCGGGCCACTGGAACTCGGGACATGGGTGTTGGGTGCAGAGATGGTCGGTACTGCGGTTCCGCAGGCAGAGCTTTGGTCTTTGATGTTGGTTTTCTTTTGAACAGGTCCACTGTCCACAGGAGATCAGGAGTCTTTATGGAAGGCAGGTAGTCCTCCCAGGGTTTTTGGAGGCTGCTGGTCTACGGGCCGAGTCGTGGGAGCTGTAGACAAGCTGGCAGGGCTGGGACCAAGTCAGAGGCTGGAGCTTTCTGTCATGCAGGGATCTGCTCTTCTTTGTAGGTCATCGGTAATCTGAGAATTAAGGTTCAGGTGTGCCTCCAAATATTAATTTTAGAGACGTTACAGGGGTCAGAAGGTAGTAGCCGATGGGCTACCTACCTTTAGGGTGCCTACCCCTTTGTATGTCCACTCCCTCTGGGGTGGGGGCATATTCATAGCCCTACTGGCTAGAGTCCTCCAAAACAATATGGAGGATTCTGAAAGGAGAGGGTCACCAGCTCAGGGCACATTATGGGTGGCCCTGGCTGAAAGGGGACACACCTCTCTTGCTTACTACTTATCCCACCCAACTTGCCGCCAAAAATGGGGCTTGGTCAGAGGACAGGCATTTCCACAAGCTGGAGAGGCCCTGGTCAGCATAATAAAGGAGGGGACACTTTTGAGGCTCACGGCCTTTCTATGCTGTTCCTGATAGGGGTTAGGTGTGAAGTACCTCCACCCAGAGCAGGCTTTGTTTCTGACTCACGAGAGAAAAAGCCTCTCACCTTAGGGGGTCAGAAACAAGTCTAGAGGTAGCAGGCTGGTGGGGACCAGTCAGGCACACACTAGCGAATTGTTTGGAGTTCATGGGGCACCTCTTAGGTGCCCTCTGGGTGCATTTCTTAATAAATCCAACACTGGTATCAGTGTGGGTTTATTAGGCTGAGATGTTTGGTACCAAATATCTTGGAATTTGGAAAAGCCATCATGGAGCTGTAATGACAAGTTCTCAGCCCATGTACTCGGTGTGGCTTCACTGTGCACTTATGTCTAAGAATGAACTTAGACACTATAGGGGCATATGTGCTCATGCAGTTATGTCCTCACATGCGGTATAGTGCACCCTGCCTTAGGACTGTAATGCCTGCTGTAGGGGTGACTTACCTATGCCTCTTGCAATGCTGGTAGGCCTGGCACACAGGGATGCATGGCAAGTAGACTCTTCACTTTTATCTGCACCAAAACACGCAAGCTGCAGTGGCAGTATGCCTGTGTTTGGTGAGGGTCTCTTAGGGTGGCACAATACAGGGTATCATCCCTCAAACCCAGCAATGCAAAACCCTGGGAGACAGGAATTGGATACTCCATGATGTCCTTAATTTGTGCCAAGATTTATGACCAAAAAGGGCGACTTGATTGGCAGTCACACCAAATATGGAGAAAGTTGCCTAACAGTCTGCTGTCTCTCCAACAGAGATTGGAGGAGTTGATAAATGTTTTTTTTCAGCTTGGTGGGATAGATGAACCAATCGAAGAGTAGTTTATGGTGGGTCTCTATCATGCCAATAAAGTGGTTGCATTTTGGAATATTATTCCAAAGTTTCCTCCACTTTATTTCAGGAATTTCCTCCCCTAACGTTTGCTTCCAGAAAGTTAAATTTCGCAGCTGTGGGGTGAGAAGATGATGTGTTGCAGACCATCAAGGTCTGTGGGACTAACCCAGCAAAGGAAAGTCAGGGCCGGCCCTCAGCACGCAGAACAGCCAGAAAGAGTAGGAGTCCCCTCGAGGACCCTCTGACAGCAGGCACAGGGAGTCGCAGGGAGGCCTCAACAGCACACAGGAAATGAAGGCCCACGATGCAGGGGATGCAGGAAGGATGTTGTTCTTGGAGCAGTGCAGTGCTGGAGGCTGTGGCTTCTTGAAGCTTGAAGATCTTTCATGAAGAGAGCCAGCAAGGCTTGGTGACAGCAAACAGATAGTGCACAGTTCACGTAGGCTGGAGAGGGATTACAATCACCTCAATTGCAGGGAAGACTGGTCACGCCTCTGGAGAAAAAACAAACCACCACCTGTGTTGCAGAGCTGGGCGAAGTCCGTGGGACAACAGGATCAGCAAACCGGTGGTCATCGTAGAGGTGCCTACGAATGCAGGGCAGAGGATGCACAGTCACCAAGTTGCAAAGCTTGAAAAAGCACAGGGACGAAGTTGCAACAGAAATCTTCCCACCTAAGTAGTCTTGTCTTTGGTCCTGGCTTGAAGAACAGCAGAGTTCCAGTGTCTACCAGCAGAAGAGTCTCGGACAGTCTTCAGACGACAGGCAGTCCAATCTTGAAGTTGTTGTGGGGCCGAATTGAAGAACCCACCCTCAAGTAACTCAAAATAGGGGAAGGACCTCTTCTGTGGTGACCCACCTACTAGAGTGTGTCAGGGACACTACTCAGCTGTCCTAGCCAGTCAGATGTTCACAGGGGCCTATATTCAACATGACAGAATCAAGTGGCCACCTGGAGGAGCTCGGGAGCACCTCCCTGGGGAGGAGCTGGACGGGGGGTGGAAACTCCAATGTCCTTTGTGTGGTTTCGCATCAGAGCGGGAGCCAAGGGTTACTGGACTGGGTGAAATGGGTTTAAGAAGGAGGGCACCAAATGTGCCCTTCACCGCAGTCTGGTGGTGCTCGGAAGCGCCCCCACCCTACATATTTCTAAAGGAGAGGTGATCAACCACTCCGTAGCAGGAAATGCTTTGTTCAGCTTTCCCTGCCTGAGTTAAGCTCATCCATGGTCGGCAACAGGGAGGCAGAACATGGTCTAGGGTCAGCAGCAGCGAGGGCTGGTAGGCAGACCCTGGAAGGCTACACAGGTAGGTATTGGGGGTCCTCTAAGGAGCCCCTTGAGTACATGGCATCATGCAAATAACACTGGAATTGGTGTAGTTGATTGATTCCAACATGTTTGATACCAAACATGACCAGGTTCGGGGCAGCCAATAAGGAGTTGGACAACTCAACTTGCCAATGTCCACTACATACCGTATAATGGCTGTCCTGCACTTACAAAGCCCAGAACATGGAGTCCGAGATTTATAAGGGTACCCCTGCTCGTGCAGTGGTACCCACTGACTTAAAACTATGCATGTGCCCTTGGACTTTAGGGCCTTCCTTAGGGGTGACTTGTAGGTTTACAGTCCAGTGACTGGGATATAAGGGAAACCTTATATCTAAAAAGAAAGGTGCAAGCACCATTTCACATACACTGCAATGGCAGCTCGCAGACAGTTTGCAGGGGCTCCCATGGGTGGCATGATATATGCTGCAGCCCATGGGAGACCTCCTGGTATACCAATGGCCTGGGAACCTCAGTAGCATATACAAGGGACTCATAATGGTTCCCCAGCATACCAACTGTGGAGTGTACAAAGTGTTTACCATGTAATTTAGAGGAGAAAGCACTGCCACTGAGGTCCTAGTAAGCAGGATCCCAGTTAACTACAGTCAAAACACACGGATACCATGCAAGAAATGGGGGTATATGTGCCAGAAAGATCCTACTTTCCTACAAGTAGTAAGGAGTATAGAAAGCAAATGGTTCCCGGAGAGGATCTCGCTCTCCTAACAAATTGTCCAATAGAGGTAAGATCTCTGGTGGCAACCAGTCTGACTTCCAGGTTGTAGTGCCCAGTGTTTAAGCTGTGTACAGCAGTACTGTTGGGAATCGGAAAGTTGAAAGTCGTGTTGACAATTGTGAGAAGTTGGCCTGATATGTGATGTCCACTAGTTATAGTGGCCACCTTGCACCAGCCCAAACAAACCTTATGGTGATTTAAGAGGTCAAAGATAACCTTAGACAGCTATCCAAGTGGTAGCTGTGGAGAGCAACCTTCAGGTTTAGTCTTGAAAGAATGTAAAGCAGCTTGTTTTACCAGAATGTAATCTTATAGTATTGGTTAAATGAAAGGAGAAACACACAATAGTTATAAAAATATGTATTTATTAATATAACACTATCTAGTATGACACAGTATCTCCTACAGGGAGGTAATCTCAAAGCACACAATACGTTAGCACAGAAATGTCAGTAAATAGCACCTGTACACAGTGGACCCCAGGGGGGACCAAACCATATATTAAGAAAGTGGTACAAGAACCACAACTCGAGTCAGGACAATGTCGAGAGGACATAGAATTGTTGGGACCTCAAGTAAAGGAACCACCCAAGGGGAGTAGATAGGGACCCCACGGAGGACAGGTGCAGTGTGGGAACATGACCGCGTGCTCCATACAAGTCTATGTGCAAGTCACGGTTGGAATTTTAAAGTTTGAGGGCTCTTCCCAGTGGACTTCGAAGAAACCCCTTGGAAGACACAAGGTTGGAGAGCCACCCCGCCCGTGGATACCGAAGTACCAGAGTTACCTAACCCAGGGAAGCCGGGTGCATAGGTCTGAAGTGGCGTCGGAAACCGCCATCGATCTCAATGGAGGACTTCGAGAAAGTGCCGCTGCAGGAAGCGAGAAAAGTGTTCATTGGAATCCAAACCTGGATTCTTGTTGAGGAGTACCTGAAAGCAGAAGGGACAGAGTCTGGGTCACTTAGGAGTGACCAGGGGCTCGGTAGACTAATGCCCACCGATGTTGGGTGCTTCAGGTGAGATGACGGTGCTCTTAACCCTGCAGCTGTGTCGACCAGGTGACGTTGAGGACAACCAGGAGCTGGATGCGAGATGTCCTACGAAGAATGTTGAGTGCTGAGTGAGGGATCGGTGTCCAGCGGGAGCACCAACAAGCCTTGGCAGAAGCAACCAAAGCAGGAAGTCAAAGAAGAATACGGTTCAGACCAGCAAGGTCCAGGCGACTCACCAAACACAGGGGAGTCAGGGCAAGCCTGGAGCAACCAGGGGATCCCAAGAAAAGCAAAGTTGACCCTCAAATGGACCCACAGGCCAAAAGGCACAGGAGTCGTGAGAGGACCTTGAATGATTTCACCAAACAACAGGCCACAGAGAACTTGGTGCGAGGAGGTCAAAGATCTTGGTAGGAAATGTGCCCAGAGGTAGGGGCTACTCGGAGCCCAATGCACTTGTTAAAGGAATGCCAAGAAGCACATGCACTTGCAAATAAACGCGGTGCACAGGGGTTCAAGTATTGCAGCCCCCACGAGGAATACTGCCCTCAAACTTGGTTAGAGGGCAGCTCGGGCCTCGAGGGACGTAGAAACCCACCTCCTGTGTTGCTGGACCCTTCGTAGTCCGTAGGAGCTCTGGAACAGCCGACCGGTCAGAAGCGATGAGGTGCCTGCGAATGCAGAGGAGTGACTCCTTCACTCCAAGGGAGATTATCTTCAGTTGTCCTTGATGCTCCACAGGTCCCTGTATGGTGCACGGGCACAGACTATACAGCAGACAGAGGGAGACAAAGTCAGGCCCAAACGAAGTCCAGTGTCCAGAGTGTCCTGACTGTCGAAGTGCAGTGGTTTCAGTTCTGAATCTTGTCCAAGACAAATCTAAAGTCCTGCAACCAGGTAAGCCCTTATGTACCCTAAGACAAGGGTTGGAAAGATTCAGGGGACCCTCCCAGGGGAGGGTCGGGACAGCAGGGCGTTTCCTCCCATGTCCTTTGTCCAGCTTCGCACCAGAGCGGGAGTCAACGGCTCCCAGGACTGGTTCGAAATAGACTATGCACAGGGACACCAAATGTGCCCCTCATGCTGACTTTCAGGCGCTGGCAAGCGCACCCACCCAGCCCTAATACACTAAATCCTGTCTGAAGGTGGTCACACCTCTGTGTGACAGGATGGCTATTGTTCTGCTTTCTCCTGCTCGAGCTTGGCTCTGCAGCTGGAGGGCAGTAATGTGTCTTTGGTCGGAAGCAGCCATTTTGTGCTGTCCCGGACTAGAAGGCAAGTACCGTGAACACCAGGGACCTCACAAAGCTCGCTTCTGAGGGGTGGATTCATACCTCCCACACCGGTTACTGTGGGGGTATGATTCAAAGATGTTTGATACCAAACACAATAGGGTTACTTGCAGTCGTTTGAGATACTCATCACGCGGTCGCATAATGCACCTCTACATATATGTATGGCTGCTTCACTGACAACTCAGGAGAATGGACTCCTTAGGCTGCAGGGGTGTCCTGCTCATGCAGGGGCACCCTCTCACTTCGAACCAAGCACCCTGCCTTCAGGATTGTAAAGGCCTGTATAGGAAACCTATATCTTAAGTAAGTGATGCATGCACCAACTTACACAGGCTGCAATGGCAGGCCTGTAGTTCCATTTTGTATGGTCTCTCATGGGTGGCATAATACATGCTGCAGCCCATGGGAGACCTCTGGGGTACATATGCCCTGGGTACATGGGTACCGTATACTAGGGACTTATAAAGGTACCCCAGTATCCAATTTGGAGTGTACCTAAATACATGTCGTAACAGTTCAGAGAGAAAGCAGGTAGACTGGGGTACTGATTAGCAGGATCCCAGTCAGACTAGTCAAAAACCAGCTTAGCACCAGGCAAAAAGTGAGGGTACACATGCAGAAGGATCCTACCTTCCAACAGCAATGGTCGAATGTTAAAATGTTCCAATTGTGAAAGAGGTTGGAGAGTGTTAGGCAACTCTTCTCCCTCCACGCGTCGAAAGGATCCGGGTGGAGAGCTGGTGGGAATGCCGAGTTGTGGTGTATCGGTGTGTAAGGGGAGGGGAAAGTTGTCCATTTCTCAGTTTTGGTCACCCCATCCCACACTACAAGTGTTGTTTTTGTTGGAGTACTCAAGTAGGCATTTTGCGGGCAATCTGATTTAGGTTTCCACAATACATCCCAGATAACCCTCTCCATTATGGTCCTATCCATGTGCAAGCAACGTTTATCCGACTCTTATAGTGACCACTCGGAAATGACCTGGAGTTGGGATGCCATATAGTAGAGTTGGAAGTCAGGGAGGCCTAAACCGACAGCGTCATTTGGGAGGCGGAGTAATTTAAACAGCAAGCAGGCCCTGTGATCCTACCAAATAAAGCAGAAGATTAGTGATCGTAGTGTTGCTAGAAAATCCTTATTTAACTCAATAGGAAGGCCCTGAAAGAGGTAAAGTACTCAGTGTAGAACCGTCATCTGAATCGCGTGTATACGCCCGAGCCTAGGTGCCCATTGTTTAAGATCTGCCTTCAGTTGCTGTAATAACTGTGGATAGTTGGCACAATAGAGGTTCAACACTTTGGGGGTAAGTTTGAGGCAGGGCTAAGTGACGTATTTTCTTGTCCATTGGAAGGGTGTAGAGGCACCAGGGCCTCCATAATTGCATTGGAGAACGTCAAATTGAGTAAATAGGACTTAGGTTAATTAAGAAGCCTGCTACCTTTTCAAAGGTATACAATTCCTCTTGGTAAGCTTCTAGAGATGAGCGGGGGGAGGTGAGTGTCAAAAGCACATTGTCCACAAATAGAAAGATCTTATGCTCCATGGAGCTAAATCCTAGGCCCTTGATAGCTGGGGTCACCTGCATCTTAGCTACCAAAGGCTCAATACTGAGTGCAAAAAGCAGAAGGGAGAGAGGGCAGTCTTGCCATGTCCCTCTCCCCAGTGGGGGAAAAAAGGAATCAGAGGTCATTCCATTAACTAAGATTCTAGCCCGTTATGTGGTATAGTTCACCCGAATCAGTGTTATGAATGAGTCATAGAAACAAAAACGCCGCAGCGTATGAAAGAGAAAGGGCCAATGCACACAGCTGAAGACCTTCTCGGTGTCAAGACCTAGCAAGACTACAGATATTTTTTCATTAGTGGCTTTTCAATTAGATGGGGTACCCTCCTCACATTATCTTGCCTCTGTTGTCCCTTGATGAAGCCAGACTGGTCCGATGTGGACCAGGTGCGGCATCAGTGCATCCACACAGGAGGCTCAAATTTGGGAATAGAGCTTGGCATCTAGGTTGAGGAGGGCAATGGGCCTATATAAGCCACAGGAATGAGGGTCTTTACCAGGTTTTAAGATGACTGATACTAGGGCTTCACTCATTGAGGGGGTGACTGAACGCACTTCCACTATGTAATTAAACATGTGGGTCAGGTGTGCGATGATGTCCGAGCTGAACGTCTTATAAAAGTGGGCTGTGAGACCATCAGAACCGGGAGACTTATACAGTTTCAGGGAGGAGATTGCCTGCTGGACCTCCTCTGCACTAATACGCTCTCCTAACATCTTTTTATCAGAGGAGGACACCTGGGAAGGATCCCCATCATCTAAGTAGTTACATTGGGCTTGGGCATTGCCTTGTATGGCTGTATTACTTTTTTTTGTAAAATGTGCCAAATATGTAGGCTTTTTTTAGTATCAGTGTTCCAATAATCCAGAATCTCGCATGATGTCACCTATATAGTCCCTTTCCTGTTTAACCTGAGTTGATGAGCTAGATGGTAACCCATCTAGTTACTCTGCTCATAAGATGTGCGTTTGAGGCTTACCAAAGTTAGTTCCGCCCTGTTGGTGTAAATTGCATTTAATTTCACCCCTAATGCTGTAAACCTTCCACTGCAAGGTCAGTGTCAGTGAGGCTTTGGGGGCCTATTCGAGCTGTTGCAGCTCCTTTTTGTGTGTTAAGCTCTCTGTTGTTCTCTGTTTGCTAAGTGTTGGACAAGGGCAATACATTTCCCATGCAGCGCTGCCTTGAAAGTGTGCCAATTGTTAGAGGGGTTCTTGTCACAGGGGTTATTTAATAGAAATAATTCTCTGATAGCTTTCCTCAGATCGTCCCTAAAGAGGTGAACTCCCGTGAAAGCACTAGGAAAATTTATCTACGGTATCTCGACGGTGGCTCCCCCCATTCTAAGGTTACTGCCTTTGGAGCATGGTCTGATATGGATATTAGGTGGATGGAGGCTGTCCTCAGATCATGTCTCAGGGTTTGGCTAATGAACGCATAATCTAATGTGGATATGTTCACTGCGTGTGAGAAAAGGTGTAATCGCAAGAATTGGGGTGGAGCGTCCTCCAGGCATTGATCAATTCCAGGTCCCGGATTGCTTGCTTGAGTGTTTTGTGGAAGCTTTCGTGGGTCATCTGCGGCTGGGGGGGGGCATTGGGGTGCTGTCAACACCAGACTCCTAAGTGAGGTTAAAGTCACCCAGCAGGAGTATCGTGCCCTCAGCAAACCCCATACCTCCCCCCCCCCAGTGAAGACAATAATGCAGGCATGCAGGGACAAATGGGATTTGGTTAGAGTTCGGGGTATATACAGATGCAAAGGTGCATAATTTATCTCTCAAAAAACACCGCCGTTAGCAGCCTGGCGCAAACACAAATGAGGGTTTTCACAAAATCACGCAAAGGTTGTGAAATTCCAATGCATCCTTCCACTGGAGCAGGTTTCCCCAGCTTGCACTTTGCCTGAAATTTAAACCTGCTACTGCCACCAATCTGCTACCAACGCTGGGGAACAGGAGACCGCTGTGTGGGCCACGCAAAACGCGATCACCGCCACTGTGAGGGAACTACAACCCCCATCTTTCTGTGTGGTGCGCACATCGCACATCACCGTTTGAGCGCCAGGAGGCGTTCAAAAGGAGGCCAGGGCTCCCGCAGTGCGGGAGGCGCGTGGGCGTGCCCGGGCCAAGCCCGGGCCAAGGGCCGGCCCGTCAGAGGCTGGGCCACATCTCTAAGCCTTCAACCACAGCATTCATAAGGTTAGTCCTGTTGCTCTATCTACCACTAACCCCATTAACCCCTCGCCTTAGAGCGCTTTTGCACTAAATGCTACTAACTTCAAGCGCTATCATGAATAAGCGAGATGTCAAGGGTAAGCGTGTGCAAACAGGAGGAAGTATTGCGGGAACACTTGACCAATTCCTCACCAGAGCTACTTCTGTCCTCGAGTATGAGATAGAAAGGACAGAGCGTCGATCATCACTGGATCCATTACCACAAAAAAGATCCTCTCTGGGTGGTACAGCCTCCAATGATCTCTCTGATCATGGGCTAATTACGGAGAAAGCGGCCGATCTTATTTTGGTAACCGATAAAATTTATCCAAACCAGGGAATGCCAATTAGCTTGATATCTGGGGAAAATGTGATCAAGTCTGCTATGACAAGTGCTAAATTGCACTCCGCCAACAACCTCACGGGACTAACAAAACACCCTGGCTCAGGTTCCACTGTGGATCCTGCAGTTAAAAGAAAGAGGGGAGGGGGCCCGCAGAGGCCGAAAAATGCAACAACACCGAAGAGGAACATAAATGAAGGGGAGGGCCAAATAGAGAGAATTAATGGAGAAGAAGGTGTTCCTTTAAAGGCCACAATAACACATCCTGACCTCCTGCATAACAAGCCCCCTGTCATGTGCGAGGAAATGTGGACAAAATTGGAACATCTTGTGCTTACATTCCTAAACCCCATTGCAGAAAGACTGAGTCAAATTGAAGAAAGGTTAAACAGCTTTGATTCTCAGGCTAAGTCCAACTTTCGTGCACTAAAGGGTTTATTGGTTAAAGTTAAACCAACGTTAACGCCTCTAACTAATGAGAACTCTAAGCTCAATCATGTGAAAAGCAAATCTGCTTCTATAGATGAAACTAACAAACGAACTAGCAAGCCACCCGCTAAGAAAACAACATTGGTAAATAAAACTAAAACCCAGACGTAGATTCCATCTGCACAGGGAAGTTTGGTTGCATTTAGGGAAAATGAGACTACGGATGTATTAGATATAACTGGTGAATTTGCCCAACTAAATGAAAGCTTAATGGACGATAAGGTCACAAATAAAATAGGAGACATTAATATTCTATCCACAGCCAATATCACTATGAACAAAAACCATATTGTCTCCAATTGTCCACCAACGGGGAAGAGCGCTCAAGGCAACCACTGGAGCCATGGAAGTCAAGTTAATGGACCTTGTACTCTTGGTATACGGATGTTAGATCAACCGCCTGAAGCCGCCCCGTTGGTGGTGGTCTTAGGGAATGTGCCATCACTGAAGGAGGATCAGGTTGAATCGACAGCTCAGCTAATGCTAAAGGTTATGCATTTGCTGGACCAACAAACGCAGGGCACAGGGGTTACGAACAGGGATGTACAAAACCAAAGGATTATGGCTAGAAGATTGTCCTGGATTGGTCAAACAAGAAAAGCATTGGGGGGTGATTGTGTAGTCATACATTTTAATAATGGTGCAATTGTCCGATTCCTCCTGGATTATTTGGGAAATAATTTAAATACTTGCCCTGATAAGATTATTATTCTTTCGTTAGGCTTTTTTTATAGACCCCACTGTTACACCTTAGGAAATAATAGTTCCTTATGCGTAGGTAGACAGCCATGGCCAACCCCAAGAAGGCTGCCTATACTAACAGATTTAAGATTGGCTAATAGGTTTGCCCCACTAACGGATCTCGAAGAATGTGATTGACTACAATTAAAAACTTCTAAACCCACAGATAATAGCCCCAGAACAGTGACATTGATTCACAACACAAACATAGGATCGCATAATAATTAAAGCTACACAAATGGAAGGTAGCGTGACCCAGATAGTTCCTCATTCTACAGAGGGATTGGAGAGTTCCTTCTTAGGTATTCTCTTGTGGAACATTGCCAGTCTGCCTTCTAAGATAATGTCATCAGATTGGTCTTCTTTTATAGAGGATCAAGATATCTGCATCTTCCAGGAAACCTGGTCAAGGGAGTGTATCTTTCGCCCAGGTTACCTGGCTTTTTGTAAACTGGCCACTACTAGACAAAAGGGAAGATCTTCGGGGGGACTTATTATCTGGGTAAGACAACACTCTAAATACCAGATTGAGGAGGTAATTATAGACTGTCCAGATATCTTAGCCGTACAGATCCGCTTTAAGCATGATTATGATGTTTTAGTGGCCAATGTGTATGCAAGAGGGTTGGTGGGTGGGAAATCATCACCTATTGTCTCACAACTAGATGATTTTATTGATCTATTTAGAGCGAAAAACCACCTAGTAATTGCAGGTGATTTTAATTGTACATTTGAGCCCCTTGGATATGAAGATTGCGACCTCAGTGGTGAAGAGGATTCCAACTGGGGCGTCTCTCAGCTCACGCTACCTCATATTAAAAAATGGACTGAGGCAGCACTCCAGGTAAAAACCGTTTGCCAAGAGAAGGGCATAAGGGCAGTAAATGGGAGGTCACAATCAGACAACGAGGGACAGCACACATATAACAATGGGATTAGAAATAGCCATATAGATTACTTTCTCATAAATTTAGAGCTATGGCCCCGGCTTATGGATATCAACATTCAACAAAGAACTGGGAGCGACCATAACCCTTTATTGCTAACTTTGGAGATAAAGGGACTAACAACACGTATGGTAGTTAATGAAATAGTGACTGAAGAAAGATGGATTACAAACGATATGCATAGAATAAAATGGGGATCACTACCAGAAAATGATAATGTTCTTGAAAGGATAAAGTTAGCTGTGGAGGATACGCTAACTATACTATCAACTTCAGAGATCCAAGGTGTCACTGCTACTTATATAACAAAGACCCACGAGGAGTTGTTTGTAAAGTTAAAGGCCTTCTTTATTAGGGAAAACAAACCGAGCAGTAGGAAACAACAGAAATCAGCAAAGTGGTATGATTCTAATTGCAGAGCTGCATATAAATCCCTATTGCAAGCCATCAGGTCTAAACCTGCATATGAGGTTAGAATTGCCCGACTAGCATATAAAAAAGCTCAACATAAGGCATAAAAGGATTTTGATGAACAACGATGGCTCAATCTCCTGGAGGCAAGTAAAATGAAGGACATGCAAAGATTTTGGCACACAGTAAAATGGGGAAGCGGCGACAGTATGCCAGTTCCAGTTAACAACGTAGCCCCTGACCAATGGGTCGCATATTTTGGGGCACAGTTCGTTGCTACTCCAGATGCTTTGAAGAATCACCCCAAGATAATTTCTAATAATAAAGTTTCCTTCAGGATGAGGGAAATAGAATCAGCTTTGGATGCAATTCCATCTGGAAGGGTCCCCGGCCCGGATTGTATTCCTGCCGATATATTTAAACATGATAAACCCAACTGGCATAAATATATTTATGTATTATCTAATGCTATAGCCAGAGGGGCACCTATTCCCGAATCTTGGCAGGGAGCTGAAAGTGTCCCAATTTACAAAAAAGGGGACCGTGCCATTCCTAGCAACTACAGGCCTATTAGCCTAATAGATACCATCCAAAAAAGTATGGCCAGGCTTGTGCTGGGCAAAATAAATATGTGGATAGAAGACCATGATATCCTATCTAATCTACAGGCAGGTTTTCGGCCCCATGTAAGTACCATCGATCAGGTTTTTAGGTTTATGATGATCTACTGGAGTACTGGAGTTTTAGCTGGGGGGGACTTTATACGCAGCATTTGTAGACCTAAAATCTGCATTCGATTTATTCCCCCGGAATAAATTATGAGACATACTAAAGGATTTAGGGTTGCCACCGGAATTATTACTCATTCTCGTTAAACTCCATGAGGCAAACTAAGCTCAGGTACGCTGGGGAAAACAGGGCAACCTAACAGATCGTTTCCCAATCAATAAAGGAGTCCGTCAAGGATGTGTCTTGGCTCCCACTCTCTTTTCCTTGTTCATCAATAGGGTAGTTACTTATTATACAACATATCCTACCGATGCACCATCACTCGAGTGCTGGTTCAAAGGTTCCCCTATTGATGTTTGCAGATGACACTCTAATTCTGTCCAAGACACAATCAGGGCTACAACGAGCTCTAGAAAGATTTACAGCTTTCTGCAAAGACCATGATCTAGCGATTAATGTAGAGAAAACTAAGTTCATGATTCTACATAAGCATAAAACAGTGAAAGGGAGAGTGATTGTGAACGGGGTTCCCTTGGAACAAACTGATACCTTTACTTATTTGGGGGTAACTAAGAGTAAGAGGTTAAACTGGAAACCCCAGTTAGACCTACTGACAATTAGGCACAATCAACTTGCAGGTGCACTACTAAAAGAGCATCGTCTCTCCAACTCAAAACCGGTAGGGCCAGCGCTATCAATCTACAATGGGAAAGTCAGGGCGTCAATAATATATGGCGCAGAGCTATGGGGCTTCGAAAATGTATCTTCCCTAGTCCTAACTCAAAATAAATTCTTGAGATCTTTAACCGGTTTTCTCAATCGACCCCTTTAAAACTATTACTTTGGGTTGTATAACACTTGAGGAGATCGCTCGTTTTAGACCCCTAGCATATTGGAAAAGGCTCTGGACTATTCCGGAACTTTTACCTTATGCAAATGCTCTAAAACATATAAGAGAGGTAGATACATCATGCAAAATTAAATGGTTGCAAAAGATCAAGTGCTCATTGACTACTATGGGGCTCAGTAACCTGGGGGAGGACCCAGTAGGAAATCCTTTTCCTTCACAATCGGAATACAAGGCAATTTACTGGAACATGGTCACCCTTAACTCTATGTCAATGACGAATAACCCTTCGCTGACAGGCAGCTTCTTGGAGCATAAGCTCGAAACAAGATTTGAAGCTTATTGGGATTCCATCACCAGACCGTGCGACAGGAAATTGTACCACCAATTTAGAGTTGGGTATCTCCCTATAAAAATGTTTACATCCCATTGGCGTAATGCTATTGAAATTAAGTGTTCTTCGTGCCCATTTATAAATGAGACCATCTTACATATAATGTTCATGTGTCCCGCATATAATCGACCAAGACAGAAATGGCTTAAATCAATCTGTTCTACTCTTGGAACAAGATCGTGTAAAACAGCACTTCGCATACTGAAAACAGATACTCGTGAAGATACAGTGGTAGCAATAGCGAAGTTTTTAAGCTGGATGTGGGACATTCGAAAGAAAAATTTGTAGGCTACAGCTAGTCTTTTGAAATCAACTATTTAAAGAATTGCATAGAATGATTAGATGATTTAAATGTTTTAATATTTTTTAAAAAAAATAATTTATTTTTTCATTTTACCATGTTGCATTGTCTGATGAAATTTTTATGACATTATTCTTTTTATGTTATCAGGTCTTTTATGATTGAAAAAAATCGAAATAAAGACTAATTGAACTGAACTGTACTCATCTCAGATTCACCATGACCATCATCCCCTTTCGTAACCTTCAGGGTAAAAATTCAGTGAGGAATGAAACAGACGTGCCATCCCATTATGTTTAGTCAAAGCAGAGGATTTATTTATCATGGGGTAAGCTTTATGTCTCAGTCTATGGTCTACAGACTGTTTGAGGTGTGTTTCCTGTATTGCACAACATCATGTCGCTGATCGTGGGGATACTTCTATGGTTTATGTTGCCTGGCTGGTGCACTGAGGTCTTAATGTTGCATGAGAATGCGGTGATCACCATAATATAATCAGGTAAAGTGGGTTATACAAGTGCCTCTGCATTAAGCTGGTCGACCTCCCCTCTCCTTTCACTCGTGCAGCCTCCCCCAACCTCCCCTATTCCGGGGTCTCCTGCCCTCCATTCCTCCCCCTACACCTCTGTCATCAACATAAAAGAGTGTCCTCTATGCACCAAAAAAGGATAAAAATCAAAACCGGATTACGTTAACTGGGACAACTGGTCCCAAATAGCAAACATTATGCACATACCCGGACAATGACAGGCGAATTGGTCATCATCCGCTAATGCCAATTCTAAACAGCACATTGAGTTAAGACATTGGCTAAACATAGTTAAGAAACCTGAATTTAATGACTCTTGCATCGTGCAGATCACATGATTGTATTATCATAGTCCCTCAGCCCTCCACTAGAACAGTAAGAAAAGGAATAAAGTACAAACGGGGGTTGGAGGGGTCATCTTCCGAGCTGTCCGTGCATCATACCAGACCTGTAACACTGGTCGTTCCACAGAAAGGCTACTGTAAGTTTTCATTCAGGAAGGCAGTCTCAGGAACCAGATGAATACCTCCAGAAGAGGCAGTGCTCCACCGTCCATCATAAGGACATGCCCTCCCAGTAGACCACCTAGTGTACTGCCCCCCTAGAGCCAGGAGATCATCAAGAACGTTCTGCTACTGTCTCTGTCAAGGATGCAGCCTCGAAATTCAAATGAACAGAATCAGAAGATCATCGCTTTTTAGGTAGGCGAGGACAACGCCGAGAGAGCCATAGGTCTGTACCGTGAGATTAAGTATCCTTGCCTCTGGCGGTCCCGGGGCGCTACCCAGGCGGATTGACCCCAATGGTTGGGGTTTCCAAGAGTCGTAGCCTGAGCCAGATTTGATATATGGTGAGGTTTGTTGTAATACTTGAATGGCAATTCAAAAGAGTAGGTCCAGCGATACTGAATGCGTTTTTGTCTCAGTTTACCTGTCATGGAACGGAATTGCTGCAGTCTGGCAACTGTTGCAGGAGCAATGTACAGGAAGATGGAGAAAGTGTCTCACTGGAAGGAGACCAAGTCTGCCTTTCGGGCCATCTGAAGTATCACTTCTTTTACTTTATAGGAGTGAAGTTTAGCTAGTACATCCCTAGATCAGAGGACACTCGATAGATTCTTTCAATCTTGACTTTCAAGGTTGAGCCTTTAAGTAGTTCTGCAAATAAACCTGTGAGAAAGGCTTCCAAGTGAGGGTTCACCGCCCCATCCTCCAGGTTTCGGATTCGTATTTTCTTGCATCGTGATCTGTTCCCATGATCTTCACATTTCTTGTTCCCATGATCTTCACATTTCAACTGTGACACCTATGGCTGCAAGCAGAGGGAGTGGTTTAGCTCTTCCATGTGGCTAGTGCACCTCTCCATGTGTAGCGTTTTATTGTAGAGATCCATGACTCGTGTACCCACAGAGTCCAAATCCTGTTGGAGAGAGGCAAGTTTAGTGTTGAGATCGGACTTAAGCGCTTCCAGGGAAGAGGCTAGCTCCGCCCTGAGCTCATCATTGAGTTCCTTTTTTAAATCCGGATGGATGCCAGCAAATCTTCCTTGGTGAGAGACATGCTATCTCCCCCGGGTGTCGCGGGTGAGTAGTGTCGTGGTTCATCTGGGGCGAAGTAGCTGGAAACCCTATTAGCTGTTGCCTCTTAGGAGGCATAAAGGGAGAAATGCCTTGTAGATATTGCTCAATAGTGTTGAGGAGCAGCCATGACAATGTCTGATACATATGCTTGGGGCTCCCAACAAATCAACAGGGAAGGCATCGGTCATTGATTATTGTTGTGGCTACCCCAGGGAATTAAAAGTCAAGTCTGGAGGTGGGTAGTGTAAGTGGCTGGTAGGTACTACTGGTGTCTAGCCTAGAAGCCTCTGTCTACCACTTTACAATATTCAACGTGGGGCAGTACTGTACTATTTTTTACAGGGGGCCGTCCTCCTCTTATCCTGGGATGATTCCAATGAAAAGTGGTGGAGGTCCCGCCGTGAAACGGACCCTAAATAGCAGCTTGTGGGCACTTAAGGGAGAGTCACCAAGTCGAGGACAGCAGTCCCAGGTGTATTCTGGCATGTAGGTGCTTCAGGGGTTATGTGGCCACGAGGAGAGCATGGCGCCCTTGAAACAACTTCTCAGGCTCTTCTCTGTAAGGTGTTAGTTCCAGAGACACACAGAGGAGATCAACATGGCGCTCTGTAGTTAGCAACTGCTCCAAAAATATTCCGCCAGGGGTGTGGAATTTAATAAAATATCTACTTGTCCATGGGGCAGGTTGCTTCATAAATCTACTTGTCCTATAACAAAATCCACTTGTCCCTTTTGTGCCATGTAATGCGGCGACAAATTACTGCAGCAATCTCATTATATAAGAGTTCTGATATAGCCTCTCTAATTATGCCAGGGCTCGTACCATAGTAGGGTTGAATACTAGCAATTCCCTTATGTTGCTACGTTTCTTCAGGTCTACATACGGCGGCTGAAGGTAGTGGTAAGCAATAGTTCAAGGGTTGGAATGCCCTTTTGAGTCTGTGCAAACCGACTAACTTGCGTGTTTTAAGTGTTTGCACCAACTCTTTTCTAATCTTTTCCCGTACTGAAAAAGGTTGGAAATGTACTCCTGACAGGGGCAGACGTAAAACATCTTCCAGGGTTGGGGAAAAAAAGTGGTTGGAGGAAAAGTGAACTTAAAACATTCAGATTTTTACACGAGCAAATCTACACATGCACATTTGCTCATGCTAAAATGCAGTTCACAAATATTTTCTAGGAGTACTATTTCTTGGCCTACTTCTGTAAATTATTGTGAATTCACGGAAACTGCATATGCACTTAATGCAAGGATACATACCATGGATGTACTTTTGAGACTTTCTTTAATAATTGGGCCTCTAATTAGGCCTGGCGTCAACCATGACCTTTTGTGCTTAATAAAATTCTGTCTCTCTTCCTCTTTCTCTCGGTCTATCAGCTAGCTTCACTGTAAGTGACCGTATTCTGCTCTTTTACAAGGACCATATTGGCACTCAAAGTAATTTGGTTCAGTGCCCTGAACTGCTGTGGCAATGTGTGCTTTTTGAGACCAAAAACTATTTTTGCTTTTGCCAATGATCATTAGAATGGTGAGGGCCCAGCAGCTCCCACACCGATAAGGTGTTACAAAAACTATGCCTAAACAAGTCACGCATTGCAGGGTATGGCCTACTGAAGAGTGTGTTTTTAATCGTTCCATTTTGAAGGATGCAATGAATATTAATAATGCTAGTAAGATTAAGTGGCTGCACTATGTAAAGATGTTTCTTATAAAGAATTGACCATCAGGAGTATTTTAGCGATCCTCCATTGATGTGTAATGTCTCAAGGAAAGAGCTTAAAAATCTTTGTATGACATACCTGAGTGATTGTAAAACTATCTGTGAGATGACAAAAACTACTGTGGTGGCTCATCATCTAATAATGACTACTTTTAACACCCAACCATATGTTAAGATATATATGAAGGACTTTGAAAGGTTTTTACTAACACGATTCAGGTTAAATATTTTAGGTGGAGACGTGACTATTCAGAAACCCTTAAGGAGCAGTGGAAAAATAAAGTTCGTGAATATAAGAACCTGATTAAAAAATCAAAAGCAGATTACTACTTCTCCATGATTTGTAACTCCACCAACAGCTCCAGAAACATTTTTAATATACTGAATAGCGTCACCAACCCGGAATGTGCCAAAAACTCCATCATTCCATCTCAAGAACTCTGCGAGAACCTTGCTGTTTTCTTCAAGGAAAAAATTGATCTCATCATTAGGGATCTGGAAGTCTCGCCAGACTCTATCCCTTCCCCCGACCTGAGACTGGGATCCTCAGTGGACCAACTTGCAGGGCCAACCTTGGCTTCGAATGATCTTTTACTCGAGTTTCCACCTCTTACGTACGAAGCATTCGGTAAACTAGCCAGAGAGATTTCCTCGGGGTCTCCCTTAGACCCTGTTCCACATAAAATATGGAAGGAATTTGAGAAGGAACTTTTTCCATCCCTCCATCTTATCTGCAATCAATCTCTTGCGACTGGGACTGTTCCAGCTCAATGGAAGCGGGCGCTAGTTTCTCCTTTGCTAAAAAAGCCCTCTCTCGACCCGGACTGTTCAAAAAACTACCGTCCCATCTCCCTGTTACCATTCCCAGCCAAGATTGTCGAAAGATGGGTTAGCAACACCCTCTCCAACCATCTGGAACGTCATCAACTATTAGATGTTGATCAATTCGGTTTCCGGCCCGCCCACTGAACCGAGAACGCCCTAATCATCGCTATGGACGAGCTTCAAAGGCGTGCAGACAGAAGGCAGGCAACGTTTTTGATCCTGCTTGACATGTCTGCCGCCTTTGACACTGTGAACCATAAGATTTTGCTGAAGCGGTTGCTTGAGGCGGGAGTAAGAGGGTCGGCAGTGCAGTGGTTCCACTCATTTCTGCAGGATAGGCAGCAGGCGGTGTCCATCCCTCCTTTTCAGTCAGCTTTTACTTTGATTTCACATGGGGTCCCCCAGGGCTCAGCAATTAGCCCAATCCTTTTTAACCTTTACCTCATACCTTTGATTACGCTAATTAAAAGCTTTAATATTAAAATTGTCAACTACGCCGACGACACGCAAATGATCCTCTCCCTGGAGGGAGAGGATTCTACATCGGTTGAGGTCTTTCACAACTGCTTGCGTGACACCTCTCGTTGGCTTAAGGACAACTCCCTTCAGTTCAACGCAGGGAAAACGGAGGTGCTCTTTAGCGCTGGAACTAAGATTCCCGGGCCTTTCCCTGATAATTTCTGGCCCCCTGAAACTGGGACTACAGTCCGGCCGGTGGAATCAGTCCGTAACCTAGGGGTCTTGCTGGACCATAGGCTCAGTTTGGAGACGCATATCCATAAGATTACTGCTTGCTGTTTTGCCATCCTCCGTTCCCTAAGGAAGGTCCTTCCTCTCCTTCCCCCACATGCTCGCGTCCAAGTGGTAAGATGTACCATCCTCAGCAGATTGGACTATTGCAATGCCTTTCTTCTGGGATCCCCTGGATTCTTGCTGGACAGGCTCCAAAGGGTCCAATCAGCAGCTGCTAAGCTGGCCTTGGGGCTTCCTAGAAGAGCACACGGGTCATCCTCTCTGAGCAAACTCCACTGGTTGCCGGTGAGGCAGAGAGTACAATTCAAAGCCCTTTGTATAGCATTTAGGGCGCTCCATGGAATTGGCCCTGCCTCCCTACAATCGAAATTTGCTTGGTACACTCCAGCCAGGCAGCTTCGCTCCTCTGAGGCCAAGCTGGCAGTCGTTCCCAGATTCAAGAGAGTCAGATCCGGAGGCAGATCCTTTGAGGTAACAGCTGCCAAGCTCTGGAATACGCTCCCAGCTGATATTAGGCACATCTCTGAACTTCTCCAATTCAGGAGAAGGATCAAAACCTGGTTATTCCCCAAAACAACTGTCTGATAACTCCCGCTCCTGTGTTTCACTTTCACGCCTCTCTCTGATCCAGTCAGAGCCAGGATGCCTGCAATGGTGATAGTGCACTTAACAAATGCCTAAATAAATAAATAAATACATTTAGATTTCTAAGCTTCCCCAAGAAGAATGACTGGACAAGACAATTTTATAAATGTCCATGCGATGATATGTCTAGGGGAGAACACTCTGTTTGGTTGCTGGCTGTTGTCACGGATCGGGGCAGCTCTGAAAAGCCCTTTAACAGCTCTTTAAAAGTTTGCTGCAACTTCTCGCGTTTCCTTCGCGGGAAACACTCGTTTATTCATGCACCAGGGCGAACATCTAAGAATGCACTACAGCGCCCACAAGGCAGTGGGGTCCTATGCCACGCCCAGCACACCCGGATCAGGTGAATAAAATCATCACAGGACCCGCGCACAGCAGGAGAACACTCTGTTTGGTTGCTGGCTGTTGTCACGGATCGGGGCAGCTCTGAAAAGCCCTTTAACAGCTCTTTAAAAGTTTGCTGCAACTTCTCGCGTTTCCAGCCGCGGAAAACACTCGTTTATTCCTGCACCAGAGCGAAAATCTAAGAACGCACTACAGCGCCCTCAAGGCAGTGGGGTCCTATGCCACGCCCAGCACACCCAGACCAGGTGAATAAAATCATCACAGGACCCGCGCACAGCAGGAGAACACTCTGTTTGGTTGCTGGCTGTTGTCACGGATCGGGGCAGCTCTGAAAAGCCCTTTAACAGCTCTTTAAAAGTTTGCTGCAACTTCTCGCGTTTCCCGATTTGCGGGAAACACTCGTTTATTCCTGCACCAGGGCGAACATCTAAGAACGCACTACAGCGCCCACAAGGCAGTGGGGTCCTATGCCACGCCCAGCACACCCGGATCAGGTGAATAAAATCATCACAGGACCCGCGCACAGCAGGAGAACACTCTGTTTGGTTGCTGGCTGTTGTCACGGATCGGGGCAGCTCTGAAAAGCCCTTTAACAGCTCTTTAAAAGTTTGCTGCAACTTCTCGCGTTTCCTTCGCGGGAAACACTCGTTTATTCATGCACCAGGGCGAACATCTAAGAATGCACTACAGCGCCCACAAGGCAGTGGGGTCCTATGCCACGCCCAGCACACCCGGATCAGGTGAATAAAATCATCACAGGACCCGCGCACAGCAGGAGAACACTCGGTTTGGTTGCTGGCTGTTGTCACGGATCGGGGCAGCTCTGAAAAGCCCTTTAACAGCTCTTTAAAAGTTTGCTGCAACTTCTCGCGTTTCCAGCCGCGGAAAACACTCGTTTATTCCTGCACCAGGGCGAAAATCTAAGAACGCACTACAGCGCCCTCAAGGCAGTGGGGTCCTATGCCACGCCCAGCACACCCAGACCAGGTGAATAAAATCATCACAGGACCCGCGCACAGCAGGAGAACACTCTGTTTGGTTGCTGGCTGTTGTCACGGATCGGGGCAGCTCTGAAAAGCCCTTTAACAGCTCTTTAAAAGTTTGCTGCAACTTCTCGCGTTTCCCGATTTGCGGGAAACACTCGTTTATTCCTGCACCAGGGCGAACATCTAAGAACGCACTACAGCGCCCACAAGGCAGTGGGGTCCTATGCCACGCCCAGCACACCCGGACCAGGTGAATAAAATCATCACAGGACCCGCGCACAGCGGGACGCGCGCGGGACGAAGCCCGGACAAAGGGCGGACAGTCTGAGACAGTCAGAGACTGAAGGAGACTGGACTGGGCCACTCCCTTTGGTTGACGGACTCGGACTTCTCGTTGGTGGAGGGAAGAAGAAAGCCACGTAAAGTACTGTATTGTTATCCCCATCTGTAGAGTGGCATTATAGCATTTGACAAATATAGAGTTTTGCCTGTGAGGGAGGAAGTATGGCATCAAAATCATTGAAAGGCCAGAAACTGAGTAGCAAGGGAGGGACAGGGGGGATTATAGGTCCCATAGACGCTTTTATCACCATGGCCGCTTCGGTTCTGGAAAAGGAGATTGACCACACGGTGCGACGTCTATCCCTTGATCCCGCCCTTTCAAAAAAGATCGTCACTTGGGAATATTGCCCTTGCAGCGTCACCAACGTCGGCTCAGATCCAGAGTGCCCCTTTAATTCATACTAATATGGAGCAGTCTGTTATTTCTGACATAAGTGGGGTGGATGCTAGCCTGGTTTCTTTTATGGCATATCCGAGTACTGATACTGGGGTTAGGAAAAGTATTGAGCCAGCATTAGAACATCGAGCGGCACACAAATCCCTAGAAAGTACGCCAGCACCGGCCTTGAAGCGTAAACGCTGTGGCATAGCACTGAAGGGGGGGAGCCGCAAGAGGACTAAAGTTACATTACCCGGTTATAAGGGGGGCACTCTGAGAAGCAACAAAAACAGGTGAATCATGTGTCCTCCCAAGTCAATTCCATTCCTGACAAAATAGATGTTGGCCCAGGTGGAACTGGAGACACTGTTTGTTTATTAGGAAAGATTGAATGCCTGCTAAAATCACTTCTCTCCCCAATAGTCGAACGACTTAGAAGGATAGGCACGCAGTTAGATGCCCTTCAAAATGTTACTCTCGTTAACTCAAACATGCTTAAAAATTTGGGGGAAGTACAACAGCCACAAAATAGCGTACCTACTTTAGTTAATCCTCCGAAAACCAGAAGCCCTCTCTTAAGGAAAAACCAGTTAAAGGGAGTAGTACAGACTTTAAACCTGGGGGGGGGGAAAACTAAAGGAATGCCATTTCAGGCAGTAAGTGATACACAGACAGGTAACACAGCTGACAACCACTGTCAGATAACCCCGAGAAGTACACAGACAATCGACAATACCCAAGTTAAAGTGGCGCCTATGGTATCCAATGGTGTGAGTAATAATAAGGGAATTGATCTCCCTGAGGAGTCTTATCCACTTGTGATTTGTCCTGGTGGGGGTTCCAGAGTGGGTGAACAATAGGGAAAAGTCTTACCATGAACTAAAAAACAAGGTGATGTTTTGGTTAGGGAAAAACCGGCCTCTGAGACGAGACCTACACGGGGAAATAATAAATGTGAGACGGGTTGGCTGGTTAGGCCAGAAGGCAAAGGACATTGAAGGAGACTGCATTATAGTGAACTTTAGAAATCCACGTGTAGTTCAGTTCATTAGCGGTTTCCCGAATCATATTAATGGGGGTGGAATTATGACCTTTGATCTGAACTATTTCTACTCATGCCCCCCCAAATGGCTGGTATGGAGAATTTTCCTGTGCAACCCCCTGGGAGAAATTGGGCCCAAAGGAGGCACCTCGCTAAGACATCATCCGTTCCCCTATTGTACAGAGGTTATCCCCAACATAACCCTCGTCACACCTTGGGAACAGATAATCTTTTTAATGTCCCGGTCTTCAATCAGTATGATGCTCTGTCCAACTTAGGCTGGATAGATTGACTCTGGCATAGCTTAGGGAATCGAGTCATACCCGGTCCCCGGGAGGTGGGTGAGACCCAGGCTCCAAATGCCATGATGCCAAATGAGGATGTAATCACCCCAGTGGGGACGACGGGAGTATTGGATAGGCTAGTTCATTCTCTGACTATTACTGATATAACATTTGTAACCTGGAATATTGCTGGCTTGCGTAACAAATTGGACGATCCCATTTGGAGAGAGTTCATGGGGACAGTGGACATCATTGGGTTACAAGAAACTTGGGACCTAGAAAATAATTTAAGTTTAGATGGCTATTCTACTTATTTCCTTCCGGCAATAGCCTCGGTCTTGGGGAGGGCAAAGGGGGGGGGGTTAGCGACGTTGATTGTGGCCACCATCCCAGGGATACATACACAGATAGAAACTGGTCTCCCTTATTGTTTAGCTGTACAAATTGCTTGTGACGGGGCATGTAACATTTTAATTGTGAATTTTTATAATTCTTACAATAGATCTGGCCTGACTGACCAACTGGCTTCTCTCGACTATTTCCTGGACAAATATAGTGAGGTAAATCAGTATCATTGCTCTATTATTCTCCTGGGTGATTTTAATATTCATGGGTGCCCAGAAAATTGCTTATCTCTGGACCAGTTGGGACCCATAGAGCAAGGGGAAGTTCATTTTGAGCATTCAGCACAGGGGGTATTTCTTGAAAAAATGTTGGCTGATCATGGTCTGATGCTCCCACAAAGGGAAGATGAAAACATACCTACCTTTAAAGGCAGAGGAAAAGGCTCAAATATTGATTATATTTTTATCAGTCTTTCATTAGGGAATATTATTAAGAGTTATAGTGCCGAGTGGTCTCACTTTAGCGATCACAACCCTGTAACCCTTAGAGTTGCAGATTTTATTAGTGTCCCTGAGAAAGGTCAGAACAGGGCTGGCAAGAAAGATTTAGTCCCAATGGACCAGGGCCGAAGATTAAGATGGGGTAAGGTTGTCCCTGAAGAATTTACCATTAATCTCAGGGCTAATGTAGGTAGGGAGTTGGATATATGTAGGGATTTGGAAGCAGGGGATCAGGAGGTTTTAGATGCGTACCAAATAGTCTGTACTCAAATAGGGGCTGATCTTAAATGTCCAGGTCATGCTAAAGACCCGGAGGGGGTCGGCTGGTTTGACCATAAATGTACACATGCTCATCAAAAACTACGAATAGCCCTGAGGGGTAACCCAGTAGATAGGTCACTTGTGGCCTCCCTAAGAAAATCATATAAAAGGGCCGTAGAGACCAGAAAGCGCGAGATTAGGGAAACAGCTTGGGATGATCTGACCTCCATTGATGTGCTGAATAGTGCTAAATTCTGGTCCGTTGTTAACAAACCCTTTTTTAATGATGTTTGTAATCATGTGTTAGATTGCAACATACAGGAACAGTCATGGCTCTCGCATTTTAAATCAGTTTATGAGGTGACAAATTCGGGTGAGAAGGGCTCACCCGTTGTCACTCTGTATCCATATACTTTTTCGGTCACGGTGGAAGAGGTGGCAGACGCCTTAGGGAAAATGACTAGCAATAAGGCCCCGGGCCCAGATGGCGTTCCTGCTGACCTCTTCAAATCAGATGTTAAGTTATGGTCCAAAGTTTTAGCTAATGTTTTTAATAGAGTTTGTAAATCCGGTATTCCAACTACTTGGTCAGAATCAGTTATTGTGACAATATTCAAAAAAGGTAATAGAGGGGATCCCAGCAACTATCGCCCGATCTCGCTCATTGATTCTGCAGTAAAGGTCTTAGGACGAGTGGTCCTGAGTAAACTCTGTGACAAATTGGAAAAGACAAACACTCTTTCGGTTCTCCAATTTGGATTCAGGAAGGGTCGTGGTACTATAGACCAATGCCTTAATCTCCAACTTTTAATCGGGAAGTACACAATTGCCAAAAAGGGTTCATTACACATAGCATTTATGGACCTCTCATCGGCCTTTGATCGAGTAAATAGATCAAAGCTGTGGCTCATACTCCTAAAACTAGGCATTGATGAAAACATTGTGTACTTCCTGGCAGATCTTCACAGGGACCTTACTGCTACAGTTAGGTATGACAGCCAGGGTAACTGTACGGGCAAGATCGAGATTCTGAGTGGGGTCAGGCAAGGCTGTATTTTAGCCCCCCCTTCTTTTTACCCTTTATGTTAATGACCTCGGTGTGGTCCTAGGGAAAGCATGTAAGGACATACCGAGGGCGGGTAAGTTTACGATACCGGCATTACTTTCTGCAGATGATATAGCTCTTTTGGCACGTACCATGGTAGGATTACAGTTGCTTTTAAACTCATTTTATGAAAGTTTTAGATTTAAGTGTTAATTATTCTAAATCCCATGTAATGACTGTTGGACCGAAGGGCAAAGAAATGAAGAATTTGCATTGTAACGGAAATGTTTTGTCCAAAGTCTCTAGATTTCCATATCTAGGGGTTATTTTCGATGATAGTTTTTCATGGCTGCCTCAATTGGCAGCCAAGCGTAATGTTCTGTCTAGGGCAATCCTGTCAGTATTAGGATTTGCGCGGAAATTAGGCGTGAAACCACTGCAGGCTGTTTTAAAGGTGTATGACGCTAAATGTGTCTCTTTGACCTTGTATGGAGCAGACTTATGGGGTTTTTAAAAATGTAAAATCGCTGCAGTGTGTGGAAGACAAGTTCATAAAGAGTATTTTATCTGTACCCCAATCCACACCGGGGTTTATTGTCCACCAAGAATGTGGGTTGGAATACTTGGTGGACCGAATTGCAATTGCACCACTCTTAAAATGGATCACAGTGTGGTTGAATGCAGATCTACAATTAAATCATGAGGTATTAAAGGACTGCCTAGCCCTTGAGCGATGCAATTCCATTCCGTGGCTGAACTATATTAAAAAGATAGCGGATACTTTAGGTCGACCCGAATTGTATAGTCAGCCATCCAAATTAGTTAAGGGGGATGTGAAAGGGGTAAAACATACATATAGGCTCATTATGGGACTAGAAAGGTAAGACAAAGAATTGTCTAAACCTACTGTAAGAGCGCATCAGTTGTTAACAAATTCTGGGGAGATGGAATTGTATTTGAGAGTGGTTAACAATTCCAATCATAGATTCTTGTTGACCAGATTTAGGTTGAACAAAATGCATCTTCTTATTACAGGTCGTCCGGGTTGGACTAATGTGAAAGATTTCGAAATTTGTCCTTGTGACGGATTCTCCATTATGGACACCACGCACTTCTTGTTCTTTTGCACATATTTTATCCCAATAAGGAAAAAGTTCATATTACCCCTAATTAAAGATAAAGGCTTCAGACAGGTCAGACCGGCCCTTCTGTACCTGCAATTGCTGTCAAATACTTGGGAAATTTTTAATATTGCGAATTTTCTGACCATAGTTATGAGATTGAGCAAAAGAATAAATTGGAAGAGAGCAGTCAGATAAATTTTAGAATGATATTTATAATTGTCTGTATTTACATTTTCTTTTAAAGAAAAATAACGTATTTTTAGGGGACCTATTCTTGAAGTTTGTACACTTTTATGATTTTTGTAAATGAACCGAATAAAGTATTTCTTGAACCTTGATATGTCTAGTCAATCAGACATACATATTTTGTTCTTCTGTAAGTTCTACTCAATACCGAGGAGAAGATGGATAGTACCAATATTAAAGAGTATGGAACTTAGGCAATGTCGCCCTGCATTTCTGGCCATTCAGAAATTAGACAATATATTTACTGTTGCATCTGTTTCCGCTTTTTTAAAAAACGTTTTTAAATCACGGAAATCAATTCATGTATGAAATGTTATTACTTATTTTAATGAAGGTTGACTTCTTTTTTTTTTACAATTTTTTAATATATATTGTAAATGTGTTTTAAACTGTACTTTTATGGCTATTCTCAGCATAATAACCGAATAAAGTTATTTTTGATTTGATTTGAAGTCACGCATTGACAAAACCAAAAGGCTGACCACCAATTTCAGACCTACTGGCTTTGCCAATGCTTGTTAATTTTTGTTTCCCACAATCATATTTAAACTGGTTACACTGCTTTTCCATTATGAATATTTTTGGGAAATACAAGCATACATCAACATGTTACTAAATGATGCAGCAAAGATATGGTACCTAAAATCTTACAGTAGTTTAGCAAAAGTTTTTTTTTCCTACTTGCATTTTTTTGTGAACATTTTATTTTGAAAGCAAAGAATCATCACTCTTGCTTTCAAGCTTCTGCAAATATTTGCATATAATCAGAGAGCATTCTGGGAGCATTACACATAACCTCATATTACTAAACTTTGAAAACGTGTGTACACATTTATACTGGAACCACCGTCAGTAGTGCAGGCCGAGCTTACAACATTTACTTTTAGTGCTCACCCTATTAATAAAGGCTTTGCATTAATGAACCATAAATACAAGCTTGAACAGCATTTAACACATGGACACAAATATTACCTTAACTGCAGACATTGCCCTTTCCTGATCCATAATGTGGTACAGTAAACTGGCAGCCGAAGGGTTTGTGCTGTAGGGGGTTGGGCCTACTTGTCCCAAGGACAAAATACACATGAAAACTTGTTGCCCTTGACCCCAAACAATATGTCCCGGGCGTCGGGCTATCGGAATTCCACATCCCTGTCCGCCATATTTAGGTCAGGCACAAGAAAAGTCTAAAGCCCTGTTCTCAGGGCCTTTAAATATCAGCGGTCAGAAGGTGGCACCAGCAGATATCTACATTGGGGGATCATTGTCTGTGGAAGGTCAGTAACACTTAACCCCCTCTGCCACAGTCACGGCGGTCCCCAGTCAACTCCATAACGGGGTCAGGCAAAAGCCCCACAAGGTCTCTGGAGGGCCACCCAAGACACAGAGCCAGGAAAACTGGACTACTGGACTAAAGGGGGTGGGGGGGAGGATGCCACACCAACACCCTCCCCCAAACTCTCGCAGCGCGGGCCCTCCATGCTGTACTGTGCGCCCTCACCTGTCGGCTTGCTGGTAGGTGGGGTTGCGGGGGAGGTTCGGGCCACCGCATCTTCTCCCTCTGAGCTTCCCGGGGCTACCCAGTTGTTTCTCCTAACCTCCAGGCTGCCGTGGGATGATGCAGGCTCAGCATGAACAGAGCTCCCTCTGTAAATGTCAATGGAGGCCCTGCCGCTGGGACTGCAAACCGCCATGTTGTCTCATAGGGTACGCTCTGCATCCACCCCAATTGCGGACGGCAAGGCTATAAAATAATCTCCCTAGGCACTGAAGACAGGCTCTGCACTACTGAGTCAGCACAGGGGATATAATTGAGTCATTAATTGCGATAAATAGTTAACTTGTGATAAGTCAGCAGCAGAGCCTTCACGGATTACGTCCACTTTAACATCTTGGCTGGCCACGCCCCCCCACCCAAAAATGGTTTGTTTCTAATCACCACGGTGTCCCTGGATCCATGTTTAGAGACTGTTAGTAACCCAAAAGTGTCAACGCCACTTCTACCATGTAATGGGTATAGTTCTGTGGGGCTACAAAAAACGGTCTTTGAAATTCAAGAGTTGGTGACTGGTATCGCCTGTGGGTGTGAAAGCAAACAAACCTCGTAAAGCTGAGCCAGAAACTGAGTTAAAGCAACAATGTGGCAAATTTTTAAGTGCCTGGACTGTGTATGAATCTGAGTCAAACAGGGTTTGCATCCTCCTCTAGTATTGGTGTTGAGGAAAAGGCTGGGAGTTTAATAGTGTAACATGGGTCCAGCGTGAGCCATAGTTGACTTCGGGTCGGAAATCAGCATTGGCACTGGATCCATTACAGGCGCAGCTGGAGCCAGGTTTGGCACCTGTATTATCAAGAACAGCGTGGCCTTTGGGGCCAGGTTGATTTATTGCAGGCAGTGGCAAGGAGCCTGGAGAAGGCCTAATGAGGTTGAGCACCTGGCAAGGGCCTGTGGGTGGGGTCTCTGCTGCTCCATAGTGCCCGAAAGCACTCAGGAGGATTAGGCATTGCTTTGAAAATCTGTAGCATGGCCCCTTTGAAGGACTCTATGTGCCATGGGGTCAAAAACAGTCTGGGAAATTTGAGGTGCGCCAGGACCAGCCTCAGAATTGGCTTGGATTCAGACTCTTGGATACTCTACTACACAGCCTCTCCTCTGATTCAGAGTGGCAGGAGGGAGACAAATCCTGCTGGGCATTTTTGTGTGCAAGGTGCAACATGGATTTTATCAACTCGGAACAAGCGTGGAGCTTGGCGCAGAAGTGACCCTATCATGTGGAGTGGGATCCCATGACCATTTCTTTGTTCTGCTACATAGTTTTGATTCCTCTAACCCTGACCACCTTTAGGTGCACCAGATAGCATTTGTCTCCTGATTAGGAGTCATACTGGAACGTAGGCATCACAGGCAAACGTCATATGGATCTATGACATCTGATTCCCACAGAGGTGGCAAGCTTTAACACTTGTAATCTTAAGGAGGAGACATTTCCGCTGACACTGTTGTAATCTGGAATTTAGAGTTGGTCCAACGACAAGTTGGGAGTGCAGTTCCAGATCTGCATCCAAGGGTTTGGGAAGAAAGGATCTGACTTCAGTAGGCAGGGAGCGAACCTATATGCAACACTGCACTGTCCTTTCCAAGGCAATGCATGGCTACTGCATAGTCAGGATGGTACACAGGAGCAACCACTGATAAAACCCCGATCTAGTCTGGTGCCTGCAGTTTTTCAAAAGCTGAGGAATCTGCAGTTAGAAGTATCCATCAGAAAGTGCGCTTTGCATAATAACCAACATACACAATACATTGAAAATCACAGTAGAAACATAAGGTAGGTATAAGGTTTTTTTAATCAAAGATGTTTCCGTCAAGGAGGTTCAGTGCATCGGTCCTGCAGTCATTCAGCAGCATGCAAAAGGGGGTGGGTGAATAGGTGCATAGGGTTCAGACATCTAGTTGGAGTGCTTGTTAACAAAGTGCAATTTTGTGTTACCTTCTGAATAGGAGGATAGTTTAGGTTCTCAGCTAAGCAGGGAGAGAGTTCTAGAGACAGGATGCTGTTCCAGTTCATGGCTAGAGAAGACCTGGATTTGGACGTCTCGCTAAGCAACATGTCTTTACTGTTCAGGCTTGATCGGTTCACTGCAATGGTGAGTAGGTTAGCTATGTTTGCTGGATCGTTCCAGTAAATAGCTTTGAATGCAAGGCGGACAATTTTGAATTTTAACCATCTTTTTTAGGGATTATCAGTGAAGTTCTTGTAGGATTGGGGAGATAAGGTTGAATTTCTGTTTGTGTTTATGGTGGAAGGGCAGACTTACTTTGTGGTGTATGAGGAGAGTGGAACACTGGAGGATATTTAAATCCAGACAAGCGATGATCAGAACATAACCTGCTGTTTTTAGCTGGTTTTGGGGACTGCAATTTGGTGATTAAGCTAGTTTGTTTATGTGCGGTATTAATGTGATTGAGTTGAATAATGTGAAATTTAATGATTTTACTACCTGTGATAAAAAGGAGAGAATCCTTTTATCTTTAATTCCTCAATATGTATCTGGTCAATTTTCCATTTGGATTTTAGACTGAGGAGAATGTTTTCAGTTATTATGAAATTAACATATGAAAAATGGCAGACAACCAATTCTGCAGATTGAGCCTGGTTTGAATGGTGATGTAATAAATGGACAACTTGTTTAGGCAATGTTACATATTGTTGGCCTGTTGGAGAATACTGATTCCTGAATCAGACAAGTGTATTTAGTGATTCTAGATATTAGTTGGACAGGCGTGGGGAGACAACAGATCTTTAGGTGATGTCCTGGGAGAAATGTCTAAAAGTATTTACCAATCTCCACAATTTCTTTATGGTTGGAGATGAAGGTAAATAGAATAGACACAAGGAAGCATTAGAATAAGGTACCTTTTTTAAATTAATTTAATAGAAATTATGAAAATCATTGTATGATTCAACTATGGGTTAATGATATTTTTATTTATTCAATCGATCAAAAATATGATCATTCACATTTCAAATACAGTACATTATCATTAACAATAATAAAATGTGCATCAATATAAAAACCATAAAAAAATGTTTACAATACAGTAAAACAGGCTACTAGATTTTTGTTTCTTGTTTTTTTTAAATCGGTGATATTTAATGTATCTAAATGTAATTAAAAGATTAACTAAACAGCATTATGGTGAAGTCTAGGGTTAAGGATGGGGGCCAGATGGAAGAAGTAAAGGGGACAAAGAAACGTGATTTTAATGTTATGAATAGGTGGGCGTAGCAAAGGTATGACAAAGTAAAACACCAGGAAGTGAACAAAAGGGAATTAAAGTTAGTTGATGTAAATATACTGAACTGTCATGGTGGCCCTCTCAACTTCAGAAATTGCTCTTGGGAGTTTCACAGGGAGAGGAAATGTGTTACACAAGCAAAATTCCTGTAGAAGAGACAAATGTACTCAAATATTATGAGACTAAGCAGGTGGCTGCATAGTGTGATCCGGGATAGTCTGGAGGAAATTGCGGGAAAGTATGCTGGTTTCAATTGGGTTCTCTCTTTGGTCATCATTCAGCAAATCTTAAGCCATACAGGAGTGGAGTATCTTGTTTCAGGAGCATTTGCGTTTTCTTATTGAGCATTGCGAAATTGCTGATGCAGGTCCCCAGGCGGAATGTCGCCAAAGCACGAGCAACATTTTTGGTGGCAGTTAACGGACGTTTTGTACATCGCACTGAAGGGCAAGTGGTGGAAAACATTCTTTGGAGGAAGTAGAACTTTAGCATTAATTGACCAGGTGCTCACTGAAATCCACTAGGGCCTTTAACTTGGCAGCTTTAAGAGGCAATTACAACTTGTGTGAAGTAGTTCAATTTTGAAGACTACCACTTCCAATCTGGCTGCAAATCAGGATGGTGATTACATAAATTGGGCATCGTGCTTACCTGTTCGATCTGTACTACGGTTTGCACCAATGTACTTTATGACTTATTTGTAAATGATGTGCAGTTTGCTCCATTGCTTTTTTGTCACACAAAAGATGATAATTTGTCCACAGTAAGCATGGATTTAGGGACGGTTATGGAATATAAAAAAGAAAGAGGAGAAATGGACAGGGCAGGAGTGGACATATGATGGCTGGAGAGTACCTTTGTATGCTGGGATGTTGTGTTGTATGCTCTCAACTCTTGAGTTTTCCTAGTTCTGTGAGAAACATCGCAACCTGCTTTTTTGTAGTTTGCTGATATAGGATGTTAAAGTGAAGTGAAAAGAAATACTACCCATTTCTTTTTCATTTATATAGGTATGACTTTCTTTAACGGTAGCTAAGAAAATCAACATTTTCTGGCAATAGTTATAGATACACCACAATTTTTTTTATTGAGATTTCTAATCATTTGCCATAACGAAACGTTACAACACATTCCAAGACGCATGCCCCATAGTAGTTCTAGCATATTTTCTCAATAACATCAATATTGGAATGCAAATCAAATCAAACAACAAACAGAAGATAAAGTTCCTACAGTGGAAAGGGGGGGCGGACAATCTCTCTTACAAGAATATGTTTTAAGGAAATTAAAGTAGAAACATCATGTATGCCTCAGAGAAATAGAGTACTCCATTCGGTGGGGAGTATGATCTTTACACTTGGCTCTCTTCGTGGTGTATTTCGGGGGTGAGGCAGCGCCCTAGGGTATCAGAAGAGTAGCAGGGGTCAATTGGGGCAGGGGCCCTTGCTCTGTCAGTGTGAGGAGAATCTGGGGAGGAGTGAAGGGATGGCTGTTGCGCCTGCAGCAAGTAGCAGCGGTAGACATGCCAGATGTCCTTAGGATGGGAGGTTGGGGGCTGAAGCGTAGCATACATTTCAGTCTGTGTATCACAGTACGCCATGCTGCGCATTCACATGTCTTTCGTTGGACTGTTTTCGCCCCCCAGTGCACAGCAATTTCCCTTTTCGCTAGCAACAGTGTTAGAGCAACGAACCGTCGATAACATAATTTTACGACAAACTATTCCCAGTAAGGCATACACCACAATCTTTGAAATGAACTGTGACCTCACAAAAACATTGAGACAAGAATGCATTCATGGCTAAAACAAAAATTACCTTTGCTTGAAGCAACCAGAATTTCATCATCTTCCTGCAAACCATATTTATGTGATCCTCTGCTGTTAGCCAGCTCACTGTTTGAGAGTGAAGTTTTTGAGAACGCATTCCCAAAGTAATGCTTCATGGGTTGGTTGATCTGCATTATGTGATTCATGTGTACTGGTGAATCTGCAAAAAAAACAGAACAAACATCTTAAGGCATGTTTCAGGAGATACATGGTTACTATATTACTAGTTACTGAAAATGACATGTCAGCATGTCATTGTCTTCTTTATAAAAACAAATCTACTGCCGCTTTAACATCAACACTTGGTCTGAAATAAATGAATGACAGATAGATAGTAATATTGCTCTTTGGGCTCAGTACTGCCCCCAAACCCACAGGTTTTTGAGCAAGCAGAGGATCTGTTACAACCATCTGAAGTTCCTATACAGAGTACGGTTTGAGGTTAGTAATAACAGTATTAACTATTTATATAGAGCTTTCTGCAGGTTTTGCCATTTTCATGTGCTGTAAATAATAGCCGCTGCTATTATCTAGTGTAATGAAATTCAAAGGGTGGTCTGGACAGAATTCAAAATCTTGACATGCAGGTGCCAGCAGTGAGCCTTTAACTACCACGTGTTCCAACACTCATTATTCAAGCATCAAGAGTCCGCACAGTGTATACTGTGCACAATATAAATAGTTATTTTCATTAATACATTATTTTTTATACAGATCATAGCTCTACAACCAGTGCATAGAACTCAGTATTTAACAACACATTTTCAGACTTCTCAAAGTTAGCTTGGTCGCAAAAATTACCAATTATGGATACGCTTTTTGCCTACAGCATGTGTTAGATTTATTTTTTTCATTTCTATTGTTTCTCATTACATCAAAGCCCAAAGGGGACCTCTAGTGCTTTACCTCATATCTGAAACTTCCCTCAATCCTAAACTCTCTTTAGTTTTTGTGGAAAAGATAGCCCTTAGAAGATACGATGTTGGCACCTTTTCTGATAGCCGGACCATTATTGTCCTTCAGAAAAGGTAGCAAGGGATCATATGTTAAGATAATAGGTTAAGTACTGAGGGATAGGTCCATGTAGATTGCATCCTAAGAATATCGATAATTTGAGGTTGCTGCAGTCCTGAGCTGGCGGATCAGTCAAACTAAGAAAGATTTAGGCATGAATACATATCATTTGTTATGTTGGTGTAGAGCTTATAGTTGACTCCCAAAGCATGAGTCCAGTGGTCAATGAATGCTCCTGTTGGCGGAGGCATGGGACACAATTCGGCTGGACATCCGAAATGTAGAGCAGAATAATTCGGAAACACCCGAATCGCCCACATGACTCTTCCAAGAGGATAACCCAGGGGGTTCGCATATAATACACGACTGCTACTGAGGTGACTCGTGGGGGCAGGGGTATTCGCTATTTCACTGGCGCTGCGTCTCCCTCACTTTCAGGCCCAAGAGGAATTAACTGAACTCAACACTTAACGGAGAGAGCGAAGCAACCTAAACGGGTACACACAAAATACACTTGGTAGTGAATCGCAATATAGGGGTAAATGAGAGGTACTAATTTGGACGTGAAAGCAGACACATGTACGATGCGGTATGACACACTAACATCCCAGTTCATATATCCCCCCTGTTTCTCCCTCCCATTTCCTTTTTGTTTAGAACCTCACACCTGGATACGCATTATAGGGCGAGCAGAGAATACAGGCCACATACACTTTTTCATTAATAGAGATACACGATGATCTATGTATGCTCATATATATATATGCATGGCTGTAATCTGTATAAGCATTGTCAAACAGTATCTAAAATGTGAAAAAACAATGCGTCTAGTGGTCAAATAAACAGTCTAAGAGAAAAAGGGAAAGTATTGTGTGATGGTCGACCAATGTTGCAGTCAAAGTTGTTCTATCATTTGAGTAAAAGAAGTTCAAGAACACAGACACAGACACAGTAGTATTGAGACTGCCTTATGAAAGAATGGTTTAAGCATTTCTCAAACAAGAAAGCATGCTCTCTATTCAATCTATAGTTACATCACTGATTGACTGACTATTTCACAGAGGCTGGTGTTTGGTGAATTTCAGCTCCAGCTGGTTGAGCCACTGGTAAGTGATTACAGATGCACCCTGGTTTATACATTGTCACATGGCCCCACGTTTGCTAGATGTGCAAGTAATTCAACACTATAGACGAATCATTCAATTTATTTCTCATTCTTTTTTGGTGGCTGCGGCTGGAGCTGCGCCTCTGGCACCTGTGCAGGTCCGAGGCCTTGTAATAGTCCCATCATGGTTAACTCTGTGATGGGCATACCCTTCTGGATAGCTCAGAAAATTAAACAGCTTGATACAGTTTTCTCACTCACTAGTTCTGTAGACAAACACAGGATGCTTACTATGTGTTTGCGGAGTGGTCTGATTTAGAGGACTGCAACACCTGGGGGGCGGTGTTTGCCTCAGTGTATACACTGTGCCTTGGCACCCCCCCCCAGGAGCGTTCTGACGAGCATTCTAAAAAGTGTACAAGATGAACACGGGGCTGGTCCAGCCCTGGATTTGGGGATGGAATTAGTGGGTATGTTCCTTATTGTCTCTATGTGATTCTGGCTAACATTAAAGGTGAAGCGGTTTGCTTGTAGGTGTGCCAACGCCTAGCGGTGGGACGCTGATCGAGAGTCACAGCTGCCGATTATTACTACAGATGTCTATACATTCCTGGGAGGCATTAATTTCAGAGTCAGACCATTTACACAAGTTCAGTCTAAACCTCCTGTGAGAGGGATGGGCGGAAAGTAAAACGAGGAGGTCTTATAGGCTGCTGAATGATGGCTTCATTTATTAACACAAGTCAAGAACAGAAAATAATCCAAAAGGTGAGGGAGTCAGGATGGGAATCTGATGTCGTCTTAGCCCGGGATGCTGGTGGTTGTGGCTCTTCTCGTCCTCTTCACAGGGTGACCGTGGCACAGCCCTGGGTAAAACAAAGGAGAGAAGACGGTCAATTCGGCTATCCCTTTAGGGAAAGTTAACGTAATGTGAAGAACGTTCCGTCACCGTGACAATAATAAAAACAAGAAAGAGTGAGAGGGAAGGGTCAGGGAAAATAAATCTAGGTACAGCCCTGGTAGGGGCTGAAAGGACCATGAAATAAAGGAAGATTATGACCTCTTTTCTATTCAGGTCTTTTACGCACACTGAACCCCTTTTTATCAGGAGATTGAAGCCGTTTCAGTCCTGGTTTCTTGGTTTATTGCTTCTAGTGCTATACAAGTCAGTTTCAGGATGTGAGCAGGGGAATGAGGGTAAGTGAAAACCGGAATAAAGCGTGACCACAACACTATCCTGTGTACCCCGAGTCTCTTAGACTCACCCCCCGTTATTTACTGAGACCCTTGCCCTGGTTCACGTACCGCTGGGGGCCCGAGCTGCGGCGGCGTTACAGCATCCTCTGGGGGTATCCACCACTCTTCGGACCACTCCTCCTGCTCGACACCGCCTCTCTCCACGCTTCATTGGGGATCCTCGTCTGCTTCTCGTCCTCGCTCCTCCACTGCACTCTGAGCTTCTCCTTCCGAACACGCTCCCCTCTGCGTCTTCCGGGATCTCCCTTTCTGCTGATACTCTGCCCCTTGCCTCCATTAAGTGTCGTACCATTGGCCGTTACCCTGAAGAGGGGGTTCCTTGTCCTGTATGGAAGAAGGGCCAAAGGACATAAACTTATTCTGTGCCGTTACCGGACTAACGTTAGGCATTTCCAGTTTCCTATGAGGACCCGTAGAGGTTACAGCCGGGTTGCCGCCCTGGTCCTCCTCACACCTCCCTTCTGGACAAGTAAGGTCGTCCAGTCTTTCCGAAAAAGGCATGTAACAAAAATATACAGCATCAGAAGCCTAGGTCTCGTGCTGGTTCGCCTCCACCTGACGCTTCTGAGCCTAGATATGTTTTATGTGACTGCTCTCAACTTAAAACACCTGAGAGGTTCCAGGTTCCATGTCCCCGTTCTCCTCGTTCCTTTTAAGGAATCATCACATCAACAATTTGGCGGAGGGGGCGACAAGATCACAGACAGGGTCCACACAATAAAGTTGACACCCGCAGCGACAGTTTGACGTGCAAGTCAAACAGGAGGAACCACCTCAATATCAAGCCCCGTTTCAGAAGAAAAATATTGCCGCTTTGACTGTGAAGTATGCCCCAAATGGTGAAAATCCTCCTCCTTTTATAACGGTTGAAACTGTGGACACCCACGTAGTCCACCCTCCCCCCCCCCCTCCCAATAGACTATGAAGTAGCCCTCCAAATTGAAGGGAATATAAAAATACTGTCTTTTGGGATAATTTGACGTCTTCCCACGACATTTTGCTTGCAGAGGTTAATTGTCCTCCCCCTTTTGTCCTCGCTTCCTCTAAGGGCGAGGATGTAATTCTACCATCTTTTTCACAATATGTCCCAGAGGAGACTAAACAGGCTTATGCTTCAGAGTGGGCTATAGCCTTGGCTCCTGCGTTATATCGCAATCAAGCGGGTTGGGATAAGGATTCACCGCTGCATGTTAATCCTTTATGATTTAGACCTCAGCCCCAACCACAATATCCCATTAAACGTGATGCTAAAGCGTCCGTTAATGACATCTGCTCCAAATGGAATATCAGGGTGTAATTGGACCCTGTGTCTCGTCTATGAATAATCCTCTTTTTCCGATATTGACACTGGATTGTTCATATCACATAGTTTTAGACTATAGACATTTGAACAGTCATGTTTGTACCTTTGCAGTCTAGAATACACACAGTTCTGCTTTAGTAAATAACATTGTTTGAAAGAAATTCAAAACTACGTTAGATATTTCCAATGGATTTTTCAGTCGCCTTTTGGCTCCAGAAAGCCGTGACTTGACCGCATTCAGCACTCTTGACAATTAGAGACGCTATGCGAGATTTCCTATGGGGTGTAAGAATTGCCCAGGGTTTATGTGGCATGCATTGTATGGATTGCTCATGAAATCGACTCTGATGCATTTTCATATATCGATGATATATACTTGACGGATGAAGAACTAAATCTTTATCTCATGCTTGTGGATCGCATTATTATGCAATTCACATCTTTAGATTACAAATTCAAATTAGCAAAAACGCATATTGCCTTTTTGGCAGTTCTTTTTCTTGGTTACGAACTGAATAATGAGGGTAGTGGGTTGGCACCCAACGTTTTGAAGAAATGTGCTCAATTGCAACTTCCAACTACCCTAAAAAAGTTACAGTATTTGCTGGGTTTCTTGAATTTCGGCAGAACCTACATATCAGATTATGCCCAGCCTATCAAACCGCTATACGCGTTGATACAACCTTTGTTTTAGTCTTCCAGCTGGCTTCCGGAACACACTGCAGTGCTGCGGTCTTTGCAGTCTGATTTGCTTGCAACTCAATTCTTGTTAACTAGAGACAATACCTCAAATTTGGTCATAAGGATTGTACCAGGAACGTTAGGATTCACATCAGTGACTTTTGATGAAGGGGACACAATTCCTATTGCTTATAAATCGCATTTGTATACTCCTGCAGAAATGCATTTTTCTTCTACCGAAAATTTTTTAACAGCGGTATAGATGGCGTTTCTAAAGCAACACTCTCTGGCTCAGGGCAATGGCATTTTTATGGTTTCGCCTGTGCCTGCTTTGGAAACTGTCACGAAGGCGAGTGTACCAAATTCTAAAGCTCTGTTGCCTCATTGGATACAATGGGCTAGTTCATTGACACCAGATTATGTCAAATCTGTCTTTGATCCTTCTTTGCAGATACAAGAGTTTTTACAATATAAACCTGTTCATTCTTAAAATAAAAAAAATCTTTAAACTTTATTCGGTATAAAAAATATACCATAAAAGCTACAAATTATCCAAAACAGGTTACAGGTACAGACATAAAAAAGTTAATAAGGCATCATTTTAAAAGCTGTATATTACAATTTCAGTCAAAAGATTAAAAGATTACATTGCACCTATCCCACGTCCAGCCAATTAATCTGCAGTCATGGAGACCATTTTTTTTTAAATAATAGGTTAATTAAGACAGGGAATCTACAGGTTACCACTTCCCCTTGTGTTCCGTAATCTGAATGCAGCCCGTAAAAAATTAATGGTACAAAAAAGTGTGAAAGCATCTGGGGCCAATTTTAAAAATAACAATGCCACCCGTGCCTGTTTGAATCTGGCTTTCTTTAAAATTCCCTTCAGGAAGAGTCTCCTGGGATATGAGAAGAAAGGGCAGAGTATAATGAAATGGAGGGTGTCCTGAGGAGATCTATGATTGCAGCCACAGGGCCCCTTCATCTCTATAAAAGGTGTGAACCCTGCCGGGTCAACTAAAACATGATGCAAGAGATTCAGCCTAAACTGGGCCATTAGGAATCTATCATGTGCACTGTTTATGCAAGACAGGTATGGTTCAATGCCTCTGACAGACCTAACTACTAGATGTTTCCTCACCGATGGCTTAGCTAGTTCAGTATCTTCCCTGAGCATTGATACATATTTAAAGAACCGGTCCTTTACCAGAGCCTTATCTTTCATACCCACTTTAGCGGGGTTGGCAAATAGGTCTGCAAACCCAATTTTCTCAAAAGTCTCCTTCACGTATTTGAGCCAGGGACTTTTTAGCCCATGATCAAGGGAGAGGCAGTCTTCTATAACCTGCCTGCTGAAAGCCGCCTCCTCGTTTGCCCAGATCTTTGTCCAACAGACTTAAGGGTTTAACTGCCATGCTGTCCTTGATATATCGGACAACCAGTTCTTCATGAACAATGTGGGCTGGGGTGCTCTGAGGTACTTTTAGCAGGCGCCGAAGGTACATATTCTCTTCAGTTTGTAACTGTGTGGCCTGGGTAAAACCCCACACCTCGCTCCCATACAACACTTTGGCACAGCACATAGCATTATATAGTCTCAGTATCTGCTCTGGGGACCAACGTCCTAACCTGTGCGCAAAACTCATTATGGACCCAGTACAGCTGGTCACAGCCCGGCGCTTTTCTTCTATCAAGTATTTAAAATTTAGTTGATTGTCAAATAAAATCCCCAGATATGAAAAGGACTGTACCTTTCCTAGGTGATGCGATCCGATTATGTACTTATAGGATTTACCCGTTTTTTCCCCACTTCCATTACATATGACTTTGCCAAGCTGGGCGATAAATCCAGATTCTCCATAAAAGACACAAACCCGTCAATTAACAGCTGCAAGCCTTTGGGGGTACGAGCTAAAAGTACCGCATCATCTGCATAAAGCAGAACAGGGATTCCCCCCCCCGCCCCCCCCCCCCCCAGTACCTATCCTAGGGGTATCCACCTGTAACCTGCTTAATTCACGGTACAGACCATTAATATAAAGTGTAAACAAAAAGGGAGCTAATATGCAGCCCTGTCTGACCCAACTAGTGCACAGAAAGGGTTTTGTTATGTCCCCCTCCTGACTGTATCTGACCCATGCTGTGGTGTGTGAAGGCAGGGATTTTAAGATGTTAATGAGACCTGGGTCCACACCAAGCCCACCCATAATAGCCCACAGTTTCCCCCAATTAACTCTATCAAAGGCCGCAGTCAGGTCCATGAATGCCAGGTACATTGACCCTTGATTGACTATTGTATATTTGGCCGAAATAAGGTACAGATTAAGGCATTGGTTGGTGGCAGATTTTTCAGGTCTAAAACCAAATTGGAGGTCGGCTATGACCCGATGCTCCTCTGTCCTGTCAATCAACCGGTTTAAAACCACCTGTCCTATCACCTTTGCTGACACGTCAATAAGGGAAATCTGGCGATAACACTGCGGGCTATCCTTATTGCCTTTTTTTAAAATAGGGACAATTGTGGCAGTGGTCCAAGATACTGGCATTTTCGTGTCCACTGCTGCGTTTATGACCCTAGTCAGGATTGGCGCCCAAAGATCCACTTTACTGATAAAAAGATCGGGTGGAATCCCATCCGGGCCCGGAGTCTTTTTCCTGGTTAGGCCTCCAATTCCAATTTTAACCTCTCCCAAAGAGAATCCAGCAACTGGTTTGTGCTTGGGTTATGGTTATAGAGCCTATAAAAGTGCTCATGCCATTGCTCCGGCAGGATGTTATTACTCAGTCTCGATTTATCAGCCTCTTGAAAAGACAGATTATTTATGATTCTCCAAAATGCGGTAGAATCCCTTAGTGTCACCGCCTCTGATAGATCTTCCCAGGCGTGTGTCTGTAGTTGGCTTTTGCGTCCTTTAACCGCCAACTTATAGTTTTTCTGGCACAGGGTCACCTGCTCCCCATCTCTTGGGGACATCTTTAAGACGTTTTTCAGTTCTCTTAGGGCACGTGAGCATTGATGGTCAAACCATCTTGGGGTGTCCAGATTTGCCTTATGGACTGGGGCTCTCAATAGACTGTCGACTATTTGGGCGACATCTTTGAAAGCATCCACTAAATCTGCCCCTACTATTTCAGGGTCTAAACACCTCTAGATCACACTTTACCCTCCTTTAAAAACGATTCATAGAAAGCCTCGCCATCAACCTGTGTCCAACACAGCCTCCTACCTTGATCCGTGGCCCTGGCCACCCCCCTCATCGCCCCAAGGGGTATCTGGTCCTGGCATACATTGGCAAGTGATAGGGCAAGAGGGTTATGGTCACTGAATGCGCTACAATCAATACTAAACCAAGTCTCACAATTTCTAAGTGATGCAGAGACAAAAATATAATCAATAAATGAGGCACAGCCTCTGCCTTTGAAAGCAGGGTGAACCATTTTGTCCTGCTTAACATTAACCAAATTCATTGTCAGTGTTAATGCATGTATGTTTAAAAGGGCACTAAGTTCCTTTCTCTCCTTAGTGTGCTCCAGATGTGGACCGTCCTGTACGGTTCACGTTGTCCAGTCCCCCAGTGATACTCTCAGATTTGGACACAAATGGCAATTAAAGTCACCTGCTAAAAGCATCCAAGGAGCCATCTGCCCATGAACCTGTGAATGATTAATTATTGTATCCAATTTGTGCAGACTTATAAAACCCTGTTCATTTGAATTAACATTATAAAAGTTTATAAAAAGTAACCTGTAACATTTACTAACAAATTTCAGCCCCTGCACAACTTCCGAACCCTAAGTTCGATCAGACCATCTTCCCTGCAATGTGAGATCTACGTAAATAACAAACCCTCCCCTGGCCCTACCTGACAAGGCCTTACGCGCTGGGAAAACGAAGGTTTTATATCCTTCTAAAAAAAGTTATTAACTGATTCCCAGGTTTCCTGTAAACAGATTATGTGAAACTCCCGTATATAAAGTAGCCATTGCTGGTCCTTAAATTTGGAAGACAAACCTGCTATGTTCCAGGAGACCATTTTTATATCTTTCCCAGTTTGCCTATCTCTGCTGGCAGTTGCCTGGGGGTTGTGAGACCTGTTGGTAGGCTTACTTATGCCCCTAACCTCATGGGCGTTTACCACCTGAGGTTCACAGGTATCTTGGTCTTCAGCTGTCCCCATGCTTCGCTCTCCTCCCCTCCATCTTTGCTCAGTATTGAGCACCCAGCTGTTGTGAGCAGTATCTACTTCCCCCACCCGATTTAGTCAATCGATGTCATCCAGGTCTCTAAATGGTGCAAAGGTGTTACTTATTGGCACTATATTGGCCTGTCAGAGATCCTCCTCTTGTCTGCCCACATGTCCGTGATGCATGTTTGGGTTGACCAAGTGTCTGTAAAAAAAAAACAGCGGAAGCAAATTAATGCTTGAGTCTGCATTGGCTAAGTAATGCCCTCTACTCTGGGAAAGGGTCTTACGCACCAGTTCAGGGAACCTAAGTGTCACAATCACACAGTCCCCTGGGAATGCTTTCCTTGAACCGCCGACCCAGGATACCCTCCTTGCCATCAAGATGTGTCTATGGTCTCTAATATTGAACCCCACGTTTCTACGCATCCAATGCGCCACCTTGGTAATCAGTTGTGTCGTGGATTCCTACCTTTGAATGGTATAAGCTGGGATGCCTGTTAACACAACTGTATATGGGCTTGAAGCAGGGGGAAGGTTTAGAACAGGTAAGCCAGGGGTACTATGCGCCAGTTGTGAGACCATCTCTTTTGCTTGCTGCGGCACATTAACTCCCCTTCCTAATCTAGAGGTATCCACTGACTGAGATGGAGGATTACCTGGAGTCACTGTCCTAGAATCCCTTGGACCCCCATTCACCCCACTTGAGTTTGGTCTCGATGTTTCAAGACCCATACGTTGGTTGCAATTAGCCCCCCCACATTCCACTAGTACCTGATCATTGCCCCCTTTGCCCTCTGAACCATCTCATTGATGGGAGAAGGGGCTTGCACGGACTTGCGCATTAGTGACTTATGCCCCCCACCCCAGCAATACATGAACATCTACATGCCCCTGTATTGATTAATACATTATCAGAGTTCTGGAGAAGCAACAGTCTTTTTCTATTGCCACAGGTTTACATAAAAGGGGTCCCATAGTCCCATAAGAGTACTCATCATAGTCTCCAATCGTGTCCAGAGTTCGGGATCATCCTTATCATCCACCGCTACGCGATTTTCACCGTCTGAAACACAGGTCCCAGCCAATCCATTGTTAGGTTCTGGTGTCCGCTTATCGGGAAATCTAATCGTTTGATGTTTAGATAAAGGCTTATGCTTGGGCTTCTGTTTTTATGCAGCTCCCCCCCGTGTGCTTTGCAGGCTGCTCATCGGTGCTTGCTATCATAGATTTCGATAGACTTATCACACCGTCCCTGGTGGCCTTTTTTGATCGAGTGATAGCCTCATCCCTGACAGATTGAATTTCCATATGCGCCATGCGCGGGCTCGCTGTTTCTTCAATCAGTATGGGTGAGTGGTCAGAATTCCCATCCCCTAGGGGCTTCGGGGCCGGATTGACAATGTGAATCTGTGCAACTGTGGTCAATTGTGATCCCGCTGATGGTAAAACTGCAGTCCCATTAGTGCCCAGGGCCGAGGTGACAGTACAAGGGTTATCCACAGACAGCGGCGCACCTATAGGGGATTTGGCCATAGCTATGCCTCCCCTTGACGACAGTTTGTGGGCTAGAAGGGAATTAAGCAAGAGTCTTTTCTCTGTCATCTGGATCTGGTGGGTCAAGAGCGACTCTGCTCTTGTCAAAAAAGCGTCGCTAGGATACACGCTAGTTAAACGGGAGATTGCTAGGGGGTGGGGGGGGTCGGGGGGGTTGTGCGCCACAGCCCAGCGGTTGGATGACAGAGCTTGATAGATGTATGCTGGCAGAAACGGAGGTCTATGTAGCAAGGGGATGTCCCAAAAAATGGGATCGGAAGTGGGAAAGGTGGAACAAATACCGAGGGGAACCTGTAGCATCCCCCACGGCTGAATTGGAAATGCGTCAACAGGCAGAAAGAGCAGATTGAATGAAATGTTTATTTTGTTTACTGACTTGGTACATACGAAAGTGGGGTCAGGAAAGAACGTATCCTCAGTCTATGATGTACAACGATGCTGTTAAACTAATAAACAAATAAAAAAAAAAAAAAAGCGTCCATGGTCCCTGCAAACACCCCCCCCCCCCCCCCCAACTGGTGGGCCTTACGTTTACTCATGATGTTGGATAATTAATGGGCACTGGTAAGCAATTACGGTTGAGCCCCCCACCCCCCCCAATACGGTTTGGCACCTTATTTGGTTAATGAAGTCCAGCGTAGAGCATACCATGTCAGGGGGTGGTCCAGGCAAGCCTCTTCCAGCCTCTGACGGGCACAGACGGGCCTGCCCTTGGCCCGGGCTTCGCCTGGGCACACCCACTGCGGAAGCCCAGACGGCCTTTTGAGCACCTCCTGGCACTCTGGATCCGCATCGGCGGCGTGCTCGCCGCAGGGGGTGCAGGGAAGTGCAGTCCGATGATTCCTGTGGCAGTGGCGGCCCCCGGAACGAACAAAGCGGCAAAACAGCAAGCAGGCAAATGTTTAACGAGCTCCCACGCTGCGGAAGTCCGGCCGGCCTTTTGAGCACATCCTGGCACTCTGGGTCGGCAGCGTGTTCGCCGCAGTGGTTGCAGTCCGATGATTCCTGTGGCGGTGGCGGCCCCCGGAACGAACAAAGCAGCAAAACAGCAAGCGAGCAAATGCTTAACGAGAACCTGTTCATTGTCTTCCTTTGTCCCTGCTTACTCTTGATCAGTACAAATGTATTATTTACACTGATGGGTCTGCACAGCCAGCTATTGGTTCTAAACATGCTTATTCTGCAGCCTGCACTATTGTGGCAGGCACGATAGTGGACGGTCATTTTAAATCCTCCTTGGTTCACACACAATCCCTTGGGGATTGCACTGCAAAATTGGCCAAGTTACGTGCTTTGCTCTTGGCTCTTGAGTTTGCTGATCTTGAAGTGTCTACTCTTATAGTGTGCGACTCCTTCTACAGTGTACAATCTTTTAATAACAACTTATTCTTTTGGAAACAAAGATTTTCGTGATTCTAAGGGTAGCGCAATAAAGCATAAAACGCTTTGGGTCCGAGTGGCCGCTCTTAGAGACCGTTTCCCGCTCACACATGTTATCCATACACTAGGCCATCAGCATGTGAGAGCACAGGCTGTTGGTAATTCTATGGCAGATGAAGCAGCCAAATCTGCAGTAGGCACATTCTCTGTTGCAGCCGTTACAAGGTCAATGACTAAAATCGATGATATTTTAGCAGCTATTGCTACGACGGAGGGGACATGGTTTCCCCAGGGTTTCCCTAGGGTTTCCCTTCGCGTTATTCCTATCACTTAACCACTGATCGGGTTCGGTTTGTGACTTTTCCATCAGTTGGTGATCGATTGATTCCCAACGAGGACCGCAGACTTTCATGGTTTATGGCTGCCCATGAAGGAATGGCTTCCACACATGCGGGAGTGACAGCCACAATTTCTCTTTTACAGCAACGTTATTGGTGATGAAACTTATACGAACAAACACGCAAATATGTTCTTTCCTGTGGCATTTGTCAACAGATTAAACCTTCTACTGTTTCACGTCCACCGCATACTCAGCTTTTCATTTCAAATCGCCCGTTTGGTTGTATCACACCGTCTTGATCACTGCGTTCCCTTGATATCAGACAATGCATTCAAATATATTTTGGTTGCAGTTGATACTTGCACTAGGTTCCTCTGGGTTTGGTCACATCGCTGTGCTGACACTCGTACTGTTAAAAAAGATTTGCATGTCTTTGTAGGGGCTTATGCCTGTGACACCCTCCATTCTGACCAAGGACCTGCTTTTGCCTCTAAGGCTTACCGTGATTCGATTAAGACGATGGGGATGCAGGTGCATTCCTGGTCTCCAAATTGGCCTGATGGCAATTCTGTTGTGGAGCGGATGAACCGTGACTTAAAGCAATCTTTAACAGCAAGGGTATTAGGTACAGGCCGGGGCTGGTAGACTATTCTCTATGGGGTTCAACGTGCACTAAATAAACTCCCTAGAAGATCTCTAGGTGGGCGGACCCCATACGAAATGCTCTTTGGCATTAAGATTTTTGTGCCAGACCAGGACGGTGTAAACGTTGTGGTGGCTGCCGAAACATCTGACATAGATAACCATTGTGCTATGTTACAAGATCTACAAAAGAATCGAGTTGCTCTAGCAAGAACCCATTTGCCTTTGCCAACAGATGCAGGAGCGCTAGTCCCCGTTTCCGGCTGGCTTTCTAAAGTTGGTGATCAGGTCCGGGAGAAAGTGGCAAACAAAAGAATTTGATCCCACATACCGTGCTCCGGTTCCGGTCCTTGGTCTAAAGGGCACCCAAACTGTGATCTTACCTCTGCTGCCTGGATGGAAAGACAATTGGCTCATTTCAATTGAACATTCCAAGTTACACCATATGGCGATACTCAATAGTATGTCTACAAGCATTCCACCTCAGGATGTTTCACTCCATCAGATGAGTCCTCAATGTGTTGCCTGTTTTGCCTTCAACGTCTATAATTGTGGAAAACTAGTATATTTCCCCACCAGTTGAACCTACAGTTGATATCCCAGAAACTATAATACATTCAACTTTTTTTTTTTTAATAAATATTTTTATTCGAGAGTGAGACATAGAAAACAGACATTTTTCTCATCCCACCTTCATTTTATCCCAGACTCCCCTGCACCCCCCCTTACCCAGATCCACATTAAACCACAAAGATGCATTAACTCCAGCCATCTTCCATTACAAATTTTAACAATTTTACAGTGCCATGTGCTAATTTGCGCCTATCAATGTGTTGGTGCTTTAATGGCAGTTTGATCCCATCCACACATGTACTTGATTAAAAATATAATAAGCAAAATCAAAAAAGTGTAATACTATAATCCGTTAAACTCTATATAGATGTTTTCGCCGACTGGTCACCTCACATTAGCAGCATAAATAATACCATTGAGCATGTCTCCCTGAATACTTATTTCAAAGTGCAAAATGCAATACTGTTAAAGTGTTGAGTGCCAAGTAGTAAAAAGCAGTCTATTCTCACATTTCAACTCCACCTTGAATACTTCCACATGAATTGACATATAACTTTGAGAAATTACACAATGCCGCATTAAAGTGCTTAATGCCTACATCCCTTCAGGTATCCAAAGAAGTACGTATCATTCCATCCAATCTGAAACAGGCTTCCATATTTCCAGACCTTTCTTTTTTGCTTTGCTTCCCTTGCCTTTTCTAAATTATATGTAGCCATCAACCGTGCCAGCCACTGCTGGATAGAGGGAGGAGACGGGTCCAGCCATGATAATGCAATACATAGCCTAAACACCGCCATTGATATTATCACAATTGCACCTCCTTTCCATTGCTCCATTTTGCTATTCTACTTGGAGTATAATAAAGCCCAAAGCATGTCTTGTAAAATTGGACTTGGAGTTTGGCCAGTATTAAAAGTGTCTGGGTTTTTTAAAATATCTTTTGAAACATGCCCCTGAAATCTCTAATCTTTCTTGCCACTTAGCAGAACACATTTCCATGTCATCTTTAGTATGTTCATTCAGAAGCTTATAGATGGTCCAAATTCTAGGAGGGGTGGGTACAATTATTCTGTCCATTAGTTCACATCTCAGGTAAATGCGTTTTATCTACTTTTTTTTGTAGAAAATCCCTGATCTGTAAGAATTAAAAAAAATCCCTGGAAGTAAGTCCGAATTCAGTTGCTAATTCCGTATACGATCTAATACCCTCCTGACAATAAAAATAGCCTAAATGTTTAATACCCAATTCAACCCAGTTCTTGAAAGTTGTATCATTAAAAATATCCGATAAATTCTCATTTTGCTCCAATGTGGTATAATAGTTGAGCTTTCCCACCCCAGTAAGACATAGTATTGCCCCCCAAATTTTAAAGGCCGTAAGAAGTGTCTTGAACCATACCCTTTTATAATAGCCATAGCTTAATTGGTGCCAAAGGCATCCCCACGCTTCTTGACCTATAACCAGTTCCCATATAGGGGAGGGGATTTAAAATCTCTTACACTATGATCCATATTTAAAAGAGTCGAAAAGTGTGTAAGTGATGTTGCCCACCAATATAACTTCAGATTGGGAAGGGCTAAGCCTCCACGCTCCCTAGGTAGTGATAGAAATGTATATGCTCTTCTTGGGCTGGAATAGGACCAAATAAATTGTGAAAAAATATTTTCAAATTTTTTAAACCAAAGATTTGTAAAGACAAGTGGTATTGCTCTTATAACAGTTTTGGCAAATCATTTTTATTACGTTGGTTCTGCTGATGAGAGTCCGATGTAAGTAATCACATTTAACACTTTCTTAGTATCTTCCGCACACTTCCCCATATTTTCGTTAACTACCTGATCCAGATCATTTGTTAATTACTATTTGGGTTTTTCTCTCGATTTAAGGCATAACCTGAGAGTAAGCCATATACCTGTGCCTCTTCTTCTATTACCCCCATAACCTGTTCTGGGTGGGGGGTTACAATGGCTATATCCTCTGCATAGGCTAGAATTTTGCTCTCATGTTTATTACTCACTATTGGGGGAATATTCTGAGCTACTGCAAGTTGTTTAAGAAAAGAGTCTATATACAGTGCAAAAAAAAAGCGGCGAGCAGGGACACCCCTGTCTCGTCCCCCTTGTAATTTTCAGTGGTTGGGTCAACTCTCTATTTAAAAGTACCCAAGCTTCCGGATCTTTATACAAGGCTTGGATTGCTTTTATAAACCTGTTGCCAACCCCCCCTTTTTTTTTTGCATTGTCATCTATAAAAAAGGCCAGAAGACCATATCAAAAGCCTTCTCAGCATCTAAAAACATGGCCACCATAGGATCTCCTGCCACTTGACTTAGATCAAATAGGGTGTTAACTCTTCGAACATGTTCAATAGTTCCCTTTCCGAGAATAAAGCCATGCTGTCCCTCAAATACCATTTTACTGATAACCTGCGAAAGTCGCGTTGCCATTACTTTAGAATAAATCTTAACATCCCCATTGATTGAAGTTATAGGACGATAGGAGCCCAGCTCCTGTACCGGCTTGTCTTTTTTCGGGAAGACTATAATTATAGCTGATGCCCAGGTTTTTGGTGGGGTAGCCTCTTCTGATATCTGGGCAAACATAGCTATCAGGATCTCTTTGAGTTCTTCCATAAAGGTTTTATAAAATTCTATAGGGATTAGGTCCGGTCCTGCAGCCTTCCCCCCCTAGGAAGGTTTACCATTGCCTCCTCTATTTCTCTCCAGTCGACCGGGTATTCTAGTACCTCCCTCTCATCTTGCGCCAATACCTCCATCTCACAAGTGTCCAAGTATTTACCTATTCTGTCTTCCATATCTCCACCCAATCTTCCCGTATCCTCCGTATAAAGTGATTGGTAGAATCTAAAAAAGGCTGCCCGTATATCCTTAGACTCCGTTACTCGCCCCATTACTGGTTCATTTATTGCCAAGATCTCACTACGTGTCACCTCTGTTCTTGTCTTGATAGCCAGCAGGTGGCCCACCCTCTCCCCACATTCACCGACTTCCTCCCTATGAGCTGTTGCCTTGTCTAGAGCTTTCCTCAATAATTCTCCTTGAATTTCTGCCTTTACAAAGGCCACCTCCTCTTGTGATTTACCTATTTCCAGGTTTTTACTTAAGGCTTCAACTACTCTTTTCTCTGTTTGGACTAGTTTTTGCAGTCTGACATTCCTAAGATTTCTTTCCTTTTCCTACTTGAGTATTGTATTGCCTCGCCCCTCACCCCTGCCTTTAGAGTGTCCCAAACTATTCCAAATGATGCAGACTCCAAATTTTTCTGTAAAAAATCCGGTATCCATTACTTCATATGCCCTACATACCCTTCATCAAATAATAAGGCCCTCTCAAAGGTCCATGTAGAGGCTTTCTCAATTTGCCCTACCTGTACTACCTGCAGTACCAGCGGGCTGTGATCGGATAATACTATAGGGTGTCGATTAATATTGCTTCTTCCCACCAGTGTAGGGGATGCGAAAAAATAATCCAACTGAACATGCTTCTGGAGTGGGGCCGAGTAGTAAGTGAACCCATGCTCCTCCCGCCTCTGTACCGACCATACATCCACCAAGCCGTGTATCTGGCATAGATTACAAAGTGCTTGAAACACCTTTGGCTTCCGACCCCTATACCTTTGATCCTGTTACCATTTGGAATTCAAATTAATATTAAAATCCCCGCACATGACTATTTGCAGTGGCAAGTGCACTAGTTCGTTAGTTGGCCATTCCCACAGGGATGGATCATCCACATTACTACCATAAACTGAGCACAAGGTGAAGTCCAGTTGATCTGGGGTCTTCCCATTTGTGATGACCCATCGGCCTAAACCGTCTACGTGTGTTTTCTTGAACTGAATTGATCTACTCTTGGATAAAATCGCGACCCCACCATGTATGAGTCCTCTGCGTAGTAGCCTCAACCACAGTGTACCCAAGATATTTCGGCAAATCTTTCTATGACCCATCAAGGTGGGTCTCTTGCAAGCAGACGATGTCTGCCTGCAACATTTGAAGACCTTGTGCCACCACTTGTCTTTTTTTTGCATTGTTTAAACCACAAATATTCAATGTTGCTATGCTTAGTCTACCCATCTGCTTAGTTGCATTTGATTGCCCCTTTTTTAAGCCTTTCTACATATAGAGGATAAAATCATTGCTGCCACATGTTTCAGTGTTATTACCCAACCAGTACCCTTTTCCTGTGCACTTAATCCACCCTTTGTGTGAGTCCCCCCACCCTCCCCTAACAAAAAGGCAATCAGACATAGTCTGATCGATGTGTGGCTGACCAGCTGCCCCCCATCTCCCTTGAGCCGTGAATTCTCCCTTAAACTAAAAGATAGCTGTTTTTCACAATCTGATGCATAATGTTGTTTCTACACCATCTTTTTCTTCCCCCTGATTTCTTAAAGTATTCTTGTGCTTGCACTTCAGAGGTAAAGCTGCGTGTTCCTCCAAAAATTATTTTTAGTCTGGACTGATTTTGCAGGAAGACCTCTGTTCCAAGCTTCTGAAAGGGAGAGAAGAGTTGCCTTAAGCGCCAGCATCTTTCAACTGTTGCATGTGCAAAGTCTGGGTGCACAAAAAAGGAAATCCCGTTGATCCATTTTGGAGTGCTGGGATGGGCTTTATCAAAAATCATTTGTTGCAGCAGAACATTTCCAATATATACCAGCATTGCTCTGGGTTTCTCATCATGATTCTGGGTTTGTCTTCTCTTGAATAACTGAAAGCGGTGGGCCCTTTGTAGTTCCATATCCCAATTCCAGCTTGTTTGTTCAGGAAATGCGTCCTTTAAAAGTTTTACCATGTAGCCTCTGGGATCACTCCCTTCAATGTCCTCTGATATCCTCAAAAATCGCAGATTTTTCCACCTCTGCCGGTTTTCATAATCTTCCAGCTTAGTCATGACATCTACCACGGCCGCTCCTTGCCTTGCGTCTTAATCGACTCCATGTCCACTTCCAGTGACTCTGTCCGCGTCTCAACCGAAGTTATACGGTCCGCGATTTCCGCACACATTTTATTTAGCAAGCAGATTCCAGTTTGAACTTGTTTCGCGGCAATCCTGGCTCTGCGTCCCTCTTTTCTATTCTCTTCCTGCATCCGCTGGATCGATTTTAAGATATCTGATAGAGAGGGTGCTTCCATTACTCCCGGGTTGTCTCCTTTCTCGGTTTGAGGTGTAATCTTTATATCTGAGTAATCCCATTTAAGTTGCTCCCTTGTGCTTTTTTTAAGGCTTCCTGTCGTATTTTTCTTTTTATCCCTTTTCTTTTTCTGCGTTGTTTGGGAGAAGAAGCTGGAGCAATCCTCAGAAATAGATTCTGCACTTGATGTTCCATCCTCCAGCTCCGATTCCTCAGACTCTTTCGTTAATGAAAAGAATTTTTCCACACCGTGGCTCTCTGGTGTCAGATTGCCCGCTTGTGCCATTCATTTTCTAGACATTCTTGTGCTCGACTGTTTTTGTCGGGTCATCTCACTCGAGATTATAGCCCCTAAGCTGGTCTTCTTAGTATAGTCCTCCTCCACCTTAGATGTTTCTTAAATTTGTTCCTCAATTCCTTCTGATATTTCCCCCCCCCTTTGCTATTCCCTGTCTTGCATTAGCTGAGGTGAGAATGTTCCCAGTTTGATCCTTCCCTTTGTCCATCCAGGGGCTCCTGGCTTCCTCCTCCATGCTAGCAGCTTCTTTCCCCTGTTCCATCGGAGCCCTGTCGCCCCCCTCCTCCTTCAAGTTCCCTTTCTCTCCTGCAGTCATTTTTATATTGGCAAACATTGAAGCTAGAGTTGGTTGGGCCGGCCCCCCCTCTGCTTGTGCTGTTACACCCAGACCCGGAGCTTTTTTCTTTATGCCGATATCCCGCTGCTTCTTACTGACTCCGCAGCGCTGTTTTGGCTCCAGCGAGGTATCCCCATTGCCGTCTGATACACCGTCTCTTCCCTGCATTCCGTTATTGCCGGGGGTGTCGAGCCTCACCCAATTCTCCCTCCTCTCATAGCCATCGGCGTTTCCTTCTCTTGCAGCCAAATCCTTTGCTTAAGCCGGAGGAGATATTCCCTCAGCGCGGCCGTGGTAAACTTTAACGCGGATTCCAGCACGTCCCGCCACCAGCCACGTTCTGTACTGCTCGCCAGGTCTTGCGGTCGGTTGTCGAGTGTCCGATCCATCGAGGGAGATGGAGATGGCAAGCGCTGCAGGTAGCCTCCTGCCCCATCTTTGCCTCAACGGTGTTCAATACATTCAACTTCTAATGAAGAACAACCCCCATTGTTTCAACTCCGCTCCAGCGGTTACTATACTGAACAAGATAATTTTTCTTCAGATACATCTTCGCTGTCTCAGTCTATTGCTGTGCCTTCTACAAGGATTTGTGTTTTCATCTCGTGGTTGAAAAGAACTTACCTAGTCCCACCATGGGCTTACATCTGGATCGTGTTGTCAATGGTGTTCCTCTTCATGTGGATTGGATTCGTGACTGTCTTTGTACTTTTGATTAATGGCCACATCTTGCCTGAATGCTCTGCTGTGGACCTGGTTGACGGAGTACTGGCCTGCGTACTTCTTCGCAGAAAAATAAAAGAGACCAAACCTTTATTAATATTTCAGCAGTCCCGATCGCTGATGACATTGTTTGGGACAAAGTGCTATTCGATGTATATTGTCCTACGGAGACCCAACAAATTCCATATGTCTTCTGTGTTTCCTTGGGAGATGTCGAATGGGAGATGCATTCAGATGATTGGGATGTCAGTGCTGTTAATTCTTTGTTTTCTGATTTGCAGTATTATACGGTTTTTGATACAGAAGATCTATATTTAAATTCAGCGAATTATGCAGATTTATTTTGTTACCAACATTATGCACATCACTTTCTTAACAAAACCGGTACTCAGCAACCCACATTTAATTATACACGATGGAGACACTTTGCCCAACACCAACTAAAATAAGTTCAATTTCAACGAAAAAGAAATTTACAAATTTTGCTGGTTACAATCTATCCGACCCAGCATCATATCATTTTAAATTGAATATCCCCACATTTAACCAATATATGCTTACACAGACTAAGTTGATTTATTCCTCATCCTTCATAGCCGATCTGTCCCTGATAGGTTACGATTATACTAAGGACACTATTGACTTAAAGCCTATTTGGGGCACTAGAATTTGGCAAGTGCAAGGGAGTGAGTTGTTGCATCGTGCATGTTTAATACCATCTTAACTAATATTTTTAAATTGGACAGTCCAACAAACTACCTGCTTCGGTTTAACCACTGCTAAAAATGAATACACCCTCTATGCCATCTCTGCCTCAATAAGAGACGTGGCACACACATACCAACTATACAATTCAAAAATTCACTAGTATGACACGAAATGGCACTTTTAATTCCTCTATGATAAATCCGGAGATTTGGGTGTTATGGCCTACAAACACAAATGCTTGCGATTTCCGTTTTATAAATCCCGCTGATGGGTTTTTCCAAAATAGGCCTGATCCTCGATACTTGCACTCGCATACAATTACCACTTATTTGGTTGATAAATTATTTCAACAATGGTTGGAACATTCCACACTATCGTCTGTGAAGCACCATCTTTCCCTTTTGTCAGGAGACTTTGATCTTTCAGATTTTCTTTTAGGTCCGAAACCCCCTTCTACTAAACGTTTTCTTTATGCAACCTATAATGAATTTTAGACTATCACAAATGGAATCAGCACTACGCTTACGCCAAATTGATCAAGATCATTTGGAAAAAGTTCTTGCCGTAGTTGATAACAGTATAACACACCGTCTTCTCGTATATATACCTTAGACAATATTATGGCATCTGTTATTGATATTGTCGAGACTGAAGTATCTACTTTGTATCATGGTCAGAATCAGCTACATTCCGTTTTAGAATTCGGTTGGACGTTACTGACACTTAAAAATGGGAGAGTACCATGGGATTACCTGAATGTTTATGCACTGTTTTTACCGTTCCATTTGACAGATAAATAAAACTGATGTCGATGAAAGACGCATTGAGAAGCTAGAACAGTTACAATTTACTGTAGAAGAAACAGATTTAGCAGTATGGTTAATACATGGTGTTATTTCATTGCCCATTTTACTTTTCCAGTTTACATCTTGCATGAAACACTATCATGTGGGTAGATAAAAACTGTTTGGGAGCAGGTACATACATGAATTATGGTCACTGCCATTCGTATTCCATTGTCAGTGTGCCGAAAAGTAAGTTTTCTTTACAGGAGCGGATTGTCACTCTACAGTCGGCCACTCCGTGTGTAAGCAAGTAAAACTTCACGGCGCCTGTAACGCTTCAGCCCCCAATTTGGCTTGTTTTTTAAAAGGAACCCCAGTTCCGGCTATTATTCCAACTCTCACTTTGCTTTAACTCTGACTTTGCTTTCTAACGGCAGTAATCTCATCCTCAATAATGAGAACTACTTCGGTTTACGGGCAGGCATCCCTCACATAGTAACAGTTTCACGAGTTACTTGTTACAGCAATGTCCGGTCCCCCCATTCCACCCCCCCGACGGGAGTGGGAATAGTTTGCTGTGGCCTTCCATTCCGACTTTGAATACAGATTTCAATAAGCTAAGCAGACTCAAAGCACTATTGTTTCAACAAGAAGTGGCTCTCACAGAGTTGCAGGTGGCAAGAACATCAAGTGAAATTCAGCCTTCGCTAAACAGAAATGTCCCCCTACACTTAGTGGTATTAATTCACCAAATCTTTAATGCGTCTGATACGGCAGGCCTAGCTCAATTTTTTAGGTCTTGCGCCTAGCGATCCAGTGCGCAACACTGCTTGCGCAGCGAGAGTCCTTTTGTCCGGGGTTCCGAAACAGACCCTGGAATTGTACACGCTAGTGCATGTGTTTTTGTTTTTCCTTCCGTTATTGGGCTTTGAGTGCGTGTTTTCTTTTTTAAACAGAGCTTGCAATAGGCCAAAGGTGGGCGCATTGCTCTGCCCATGGCCTATTGGTGTCTGTTACGCGCACCAAAGCCCATGTGGTTTCAATTATCGTGCCCAGACACGGGCGCGATAACATATGGCTCGCTGTGGTGCGCGCACCACTAGCGGACGTGTTTTTTTTACAATAGCAATTGCTTTTGCGATTGCTTTCAGTGCCGCTTGTTTTCCTGGCCACAGAAAGAGGTGTACATTGGTTTGCTCTCTGACTTGTGCCTCATGGTCCTAGCCCCAGAAAAATAACAGGGCAAGTGACCCACTCGCGCACATGTTCAACATTTTACATTTGTGCAACAATGGAAACTAACCATACTTCTATATAAAGTACGAAAGCCTTACACAACCGTAAAAGGGAAACATAAAACTGGGTTGAGTTAACAATTTCATTATTTGCCATCCTCTGGTAATGAAGGGGTGCCATGCAAAATGACGCCCACAAACAACCTAAAAGGTAACGAAAATCCCTGAGAGTCACACCACCTGCAGTGGAGCAGTGCAAAAATTGTGTGGCGCCCGCAAAGAGCACCTTGTCACACTACGCTACAAAAAGTCAAAGGTCTTGAGTTTGGACCCATCCTAATGGCGCTCTCCGGCACAGTGTCGGGACTGCAGGAGAAGAGGGGTCGGATGACATTAACCTCTTGGGTCCGCTGCAATTAAACCCCCTCCACCGCCTCTACGCTGATTTAGGACTGCAGTGCATGTGGACAACGAGCCCTCATTTTCACCCCTGCCCAGCCAGTTACTCCCTTCTCACAGACAATACACTATATAATTGCTTTATTATCAGGCATCCACGCAGAGGTGACGCTAAACCTGAATCAAGGAAGTAGCTGGAACACTAAAACACCCCCCACTTGAACCATACCGCCACAACGGGCACACAGAGTGAACAAACCTGACCTTTACCCTTTCATCCTCCTTCCATCCATTTATCAATCATTTTACCCTTCTATCTATTTATTCGTCAAACCCTTCACCTTTCTGTGCATCCAGCATCCATCCTTTCACCCTTTTATACATCCTTTCACACGTACTCTGTCCATTCCCCATCCTTTCACTCACGCATCCGTTTATCTCTCAATCTTTTCACTCTTTCATCCCTACACGCGCAAATACCCTTACGGGTGATCCTCGAGCTATAAAAACACCAATAACATACATCTTTTCTCCATTACACCTATCCGTTGTTTCACTTTTTCACTCTATCCTTTCACTCTATTCTTTCAGTCTTCCATCCATTCATTCCTACAACCGTCTATCCTATTTTTCACCTTTATGTTTCGTCGAACCGTTCTTCCTTTCACCCTTCCTTTTTTTCTCCTGTTCATTCTTTAATTTCTAAATATGTTTTGTCTCATGCTTTTTTCTTGGATGTATTTCTCTCATGCATACTTTTTCTGTTTGTCCCTCTCTGAGTGTTGTCCTCTTTGTTCATCATGACGTGATTTTCTTTCCTCATTTTCCTTTGCCTATGGCCTCTGTCATGGTGTTCCCGATCCATTATTTATTAACGTTTTGTCTGCAGATGGAAGAGGCCACAAATAACTAATGTAACGTTTTATTGGGATCAAGTTCACCAACCCACCGGTCCCATGGTAGCCCCGACTATGATACTGACCTCTGTTGCTTCACCGCTCTCTCTTTTGCAGCCCTCAATCCAAATTTGTTGGATTTAAATAATTATTTTCCTGTGCCAGTCATCTGGGCACAGTTGTGTTCATAATGTCACTCGAAGAAGTGAACATGCAGAGCCAAAGCTTACATAAGGATTCAGTTCAATAAAGCCAAGCTTTACTACGCAAAATGGCAGAAGCTGGTGCAAACCTCAGTCTCTATTTGTGAGAGCTAAAGTGTCTTTATGATGAAACCTGACCACTATGCAGTACCTAAAATGGTTTGTGCCTTGAAGAGATGACTGCTAATGCTTGTAAATTGAGTTTCTCTTTGGGGTCCCATCATCAAACCCTAATGCCAAGTTGAACCAGGTGCAAACGATGGTCTAAGCAATATTTTGAGTATAGACCCTACATGTGATGTGCGATTTATGAGAATGCACACGTCATAAGTAGATTACCTCTCTGTGGTGGTCTTCATGTAGGAATCATTAATAGGCCAACTGGATTTGGGAATACACAGAAGGGCTTAAAGTCTCAAACATCATGGCACGAGATTGAATTTTATGACCTTCTCATAGCTTTATAAACCCTTGACTTAGTAATAACATATTTTCCAAGTGTTCTGCCTTGTCACTTTTATCATTTAGTTATATTTTGTATGCAGCATAATCTGCTCCAGCAGTTAATATAACTGCCTTTCAATGGCTCCAGCAAGGGCTTTAAGTGGGATGAAAACACTGGTGGGTCTCTCAAAGGGGTGTGGCCAATGTACGTAAGGGCGTGGCTTAAATCTGTACTTAGCATAGTGTACCGCCCGACTTGCATTTTGCTGTTTCTGTCATTGCATCCAGATGTATGATACAAGTAACATCATACCTACAACAAGTCAGGACTATTGGCTTTGTCAATGGTGGTTAGTTGCATAAGATAAATAAGCAGCAACTAAAGCTCCTGTATAATACAAGTTTCAAGTTTATTTTATTATGATAAGGAACTCTTTATGAGGTCCACATAAAACAACATATACATACAAAATAAAAAATACATAATATATTATTCCATCACAATTACTCAAGCTTAATACAGGTCCAAAAAACATTTAAAAAAGTTGTACAGTTTAAAAGCAAACATTTCATTAGGTGGATTAATCAAGGCTGCCTTAAATAAAGAAGCAGATAATATGTTGAGTTGTAAGCAAATTGGTCTTAACCATCTACGCCTGCAAGACATCAGTGCAGGACAAACAAACATGACATGATCTAAGTCCTGATCATACAATTGACAAAGATCACAGCATGCCGAATGACCATACCAGCTGGCATGTAGAGCTTTCAGGGGAAGCAAATTATGTCTTACTAAGTACACAAGGCGTCTGACGCCATGAGAGATGTTCCAAGACATATACAATTGAGCTTTCCGCAGGGTATAAGATTCGATAACAGGCGAACCACCTTTTTTCGCTAAACAGAAGTCTCTATCCTGACAAAACCCCAATTCCCAAGAGGCTGACTTCAGAACAGTTTTTAATTGATGAGAGGATAATAAAAATAAAGTCCCCTCATCCAATTTTAATTGCAGCACGGCAAATCTGAAGTTTTTTACAATCAGGGAGAAATCATTAAAAGATCCTAATAATTCATTTTTTATAAGATCTCTTAGGGTATTAGGTTCACCTTTAGATAAAGCTACTACCCAACGTATTATACTTGCCAGACCTTGAACCCAACTGCTACGTAAGCCCAATTCCTGTCTCAAGGAAGCAGTCGAATTTGCTGTACCTACAGACATTAAACTGCGTAAAATTTTCCCTTCCGCAGAGTTTAAAAAATTCCACTTTTTACATCAATTAACTCAATTCCGTATAACAGGGAGGCCGGAACTTTCACTCTGAAAACATCTAAAAGAATAGAAAAATGCCTTCTACCTGTGGCTTTATACAGGGAAACTAAACTCTTTCCCTGAGAAATAGCCTTCCGGGAGTTATTATCAATGTGTAATTTGTCACTTAAATTATAAGTGACAATTTTACCTAGGAAGGTGTAAGATTTCACACATTCCAGTTTTTTCCCCCCCACAACCCATGGATAATTAAGACATTTAGGCTTCTTTCTACCGGAAAAGCAAATCACCTTGCTTTTTGCCGTATTTATTGATAAGAAATGACTTTCCGCAAATTCAGAGAGTGCTTGCAACCGATTGTTCAGGCCCCTTGGGGTGAGATCCAAAATCAGGATGTCGTCTGCATACATAAGGCATGCAATTGGAACACCACCCAAGGAAGGGGCAATACCGGCGCAAGCAGAAAGTGTGACGGGTAAATCAACTGTATATAAAGAAAATAACAATGGAGCCAAAAGGCAACCTTGCTTCAACCCATTGGAAGTGGGAATTAATTTAGATACACCACGTTCACCTCCAAGTAGAACTCTGCACCAGGTGTCAGAGTAAAGGGCGCGAATTAACTTGATCAGGAGTGGGGGCATACCTAAGTTAAATAACTTTCTCCACAGCAAAATTCTATCTACTTTATCAAAGGCGGTGGAGAAGTCAATAAAGGCGCCATATACCTGACCACCACGGATTTTCACATATTTTTCAGTAATAACTTGCAATGCAGTCAGGTTATCTAAAGTTCCATGATTTTGTCTGAAACCTGTTTGCTCCATGGGAAGAATTTTATGTTCAGATACCCATTGATTCATTAAAGTCAGCACACATTTTGCGAAAACCTTACCAATGGCATCAAGCAAGGCGATTTGACGGTAATTTTGCGGTAGATCTCTTGCCCCTTTTTTATATAAAGGGACAATAATACTTCCTTTCCAGGAGGGGGGGGACTGTTCCACTAGAAAAACAAAATTTAAACACTGGAAAGAGTATTTTACTCCAAAGTTCACTCTGGTGTTTTAATACTGAAATAGGGATTTTATCAGGACCCATCGCACCAGAGGAACGCATATTCCTAATTGCATATTCAATTTCCCTTTCCGTAGGACAGTCAAGTATATGTGAGACATTTTCAGATTCAACATTAAAAACTTGAGAATTATTGTTACTGTACAACTTCTCGATATAATGAACCCACACCTGTTCCTCAATGGCAATAGGCGTAGGACTGGCTCTGGTACCACAACCTTTGCCAATTAAGGACCAGAAAGTCTTGGGTTGGCCATTATAAGAAGCTTCCCTCAGTTGAATCCAGAGGGCATCTTCCTTAAAACGTTTTAAACGGGCCTTAAGTCTAACTCTCCTTCTCTTTAGGATAAACAACTTAGACTTAGCTTCTTGGGTAAAGGATAAAAATTGTCCCCTTACCACTTTGTTTATTTCTCTATTTATAGCCCGTAGAGGATGAGGGACTACGAAGGATTGTTTCACACCTGGTTTCTTTTTTGCGCTAGCAGTTACAGAATCTAAAAAATTAATAAAACTCAACAGCTCTCTCCCTTCCCAGAGGGGTAAATTCTCAACAGCAAAATACAAAAGAGGCACCACATTTTCAACAGTACAAGTGTTCCAAAAACATTTCCCAGAACTGGAATCAAAATTCACAAAATCTGTATCCAGACTCCACGGATCCACTTTCTGAAGATTAACGGAGACAGAAAGCATCAATGCATTATGGTCACTAAGAATAGACTCAATGACCTTCATATCCTTTAGTAGGTGAAAACCGGCATAGTCTACCATGATAAAATCAATAATAGATTTTCCCTTATTAGATTTATGAGTATAAGCTGCCGGGGTGTCAGACGGAAGCCTCCCGTTTACTATTAAGCATTCAACTTTAAGTAAACCATCTAAAATAAGTTTACCTCTTTTGTTAGTTTTAATTTTAGAGGGAAACTGGGCAGGTGGTATATTCAAAGACTCTTCCAATTGAATATTTCTAAACAACTCCGACCCACAGTTAGATATATTACAATTTAAGTCCCCAAACATTAACACATGCGGAGTTGGGGAGACATCCAACACTTTAGTTAAAAAAGTGAACAAAGTTTTTAAACCAGCATTAAAACTACAATTGGGGGGAATATAAATATTAACCACAATCAACAATCTATTAGGGCAATCCTCAAAAACCTCTTTTAGGGTTATTGCTTGAAACAGTTTCCCTGGATCTAGATAGTGTGAATAGTTCCATTGCAATCTATTAGATAACAAGCATGCTAACCCTCCCTTAGCATGGCCTCTTCTAGTGCTGGTTGCGCTGTATTCCAAAACAAAATAGTCTTTTTCCAAAGCTAATCTTCCTTCAACCCAGGTTTCTTGCAAACAGATTATGTCTGCCTTTTGAGAATGCAAGAAACCCAATTTCTCCTTATAATCCTTGAATCCTGCAGTGTTCCATGAGATAAATTTCAGCTCTCTGTTAAAAATTGGAAGGTTGTTTAGAACAGGGAGCGGATTTACTCGCTAGAACTCCAGGTAACCAACTCCATTTAGATTGGTCATCCTTCCCTGTCTGCCTAAGGGGAGCGTTTTTGTATGAAACTAGCCTTTCATTCCTAGCCACACAAATTTTTAGGTCCTCTGATCTGAGATTAGACCAATCCGACAACAGCACACCCGTATTAGAGGGAAGTGATAGTGAAGAATTGGCAAGAATCCCTTGAGTACATTTTTCCCCAAAGTGTGGCATAACATCTATCCCTCTAACTTGAAATTCCTCTGCCCACTGTAGAACAAGATTTAACACAACTTTCGAATAGAATTTCACCCTTGTTGATCTTATTGGTTTCCTCTCGAAGGAGTTAAGGAGAAATACAATATCTAAGTCGGACGTTTGAATTAATTTCAAACTTTCGATCTCTTTAAAACAGATCAGTAGGGCAGATCTATTTAAAATTAAATCTGGTTCAAATAAGGGAGAAAAATCAAGATATAAAGTATCCACACTTATTTTTTCTTTTGGGAGAATAACTGACATTGAGGATGGGACCTGAAAGGTTCTTGCTGAAGGATTTAAGGAAGAAGAGGACGGGATGACCGATGAAGTGTTAACCATAGAACTAACTTGGGAAGATCCTGCATTAACATTACAATAAGCTGAAAAAGGATTGGCGGAAGGATGGGAAACCTTGGGGAAGAAAGAATTGGTAAAGCTTATAGAACCTAGACCAGAGGCAGGGGCGACTTCTTTAGGCGAGACAACTCTAACTTCTACATGAGAGGTAGGAGACTGCTCCACCTGCGGGGAATCTTCTGCACTTAATTCAGCATTCTTATCAAAAAGAAGTTTCCTCTGTCTTTTTTTAGCGAATCTTCGAATGGGTCTCCTCTTCTTCATTCTAATCTTTTTGTGTTTCAGGGGACTCACTTTTCCCATCAATCCCGTATTTACTTTGGGGATCTCCTCTTCTTTAATTGGTGGCAAGGAGAATATCGGAAAAAGAGATGGAATTTCAGATTTGGGAATGAGAGGAGATGTTGCTATTACCTCTATCTTGTCACTCATTGGGGCTATACAATTAGCGCCAGCCGAAACCACTTTGGCAGGATTGGGGACAGCTGGAAGAACTACATGTTTCTTTTCCTTTTGACCTTCTGTCAAAGGAGAAGATTGAGCTGAATCCAAAACTGCCGAAGCGGAAGGAGCGCTTATTTTTGGGGTCATCAACAGAGAGACCGATGGTATGGGAAGATCTAACACTAACTCATTTTTACTTAGCAGAAGTACTTGCAAAATTTGCGTTACAGTGTCAAAAATACATTCCGAACCTCCCACAAATTTTTCGAGTAAACTCAAAATCGAAGAAAGAATTGATTCCAGAGAGGACAAAGAGTTAGAAATTAGCCTCCCATTAATGTTTGGAGACCCCTCAGTTAAATTGTTCAACACTGGACCTGAACAAGATGTAAAGTTTAATTGAGAAAGGGAAAAATCTAGTTTATTAGAAGGTGTGCTTCTTAGAGGACCGGTATTCGAAATAGTTATTGCTTCCTCTAAAGGCACACCTTTAGGGTTCCCATGTAACGATCCCACCCGCGCCCTATGAGCTGTTAAATCAATGTCAGGCAGTGTAAAATCGTTCCCTACTACAGGGGATTTAACTAACGCGGCTGACAAAAGATCAGTATTCACTGATACTTTAGGAACATCCATTGTTGCAACTTGGGAGGGGACAATTTTATCCGATTTTGAGGACATATTACCCGAATGTACATTCTGTTTCAGATGTACATTGTTTAACGCCGAAGGCGAGCCCCTTAGTACTTCGGGGCTAACTAAAATAGGCAAAGATTGACTAGCAACCAAGCTCAAACTAGAGGAAACATCGATGACCCCATTAACAGGCACCAAATCGTTAGACCCAGGGATTTCATTCGGGGACTGCAGATCAATGGGTTTATCTTTCCCTTTGTCCCAAAAATTGAAAAGCTGACATTGACCTTTCAATTGCATGGAAGTTGCAATTTTGTTCCGAAGGGGGTTAGATTTGGTTTTAGACCCAGATCTCCCTACAAGCACTCGCCCAGAGCGCAATTTTTTAGCCGTCATGAGACTGTATTTGACGGGGAGTAAAAAGTCAATTAATAACAATTGTAGAATTAAAAAACTAAGAATCCTAAAATACAATACAATCTATAAAAGCAGTGTCACACAAATTTAATACCGGAGAACCAAGAGAGGGGGCCCAGCCCAGCCTTCTTCAGCCTCTGACGGCCTCAGACGGTCCCGCCCTTGTCCCGGGCTTCTCCCGGCGCGCTCCCGCGTTGCGGTGTCACAAGGGAGGTTTATAGCCGCGCTGAGGCGGGGGAGGAGCCAGCAGGGAGAGCGGGTCAGCTGCTGGTGATGACGAGGGTCAGGCGCTCCTGGGACTTGAAGTCCTCGCTTGACCACGCTCGCAGCCCTGCACACACCACCGCCACAGAGGCTCAGTCTGGAATAAAAGTTCGCAGGCACAGCGCGCTTCCAGCAGCGCTAATTAGAGAACCAGATGCGAAGCGGGACCCGCGAAGCGGGTTCCGCGAGGAGTAGATGAAAGGAAGAGCCGCTCCAGCGTGCTCGCAGTCCAAAGCTCCCTCTTCAGTCTACACAGGTGACAGGTAAGGAAACCAACAGAGAAACTGACGCGCTGGTTTTAGCCGCGCTGAGGCGGGGGAGGAGCCAGCAGGGAGAGCGGGTCAGCTGCTGGTGATGCCGAGGGTCAGGCGCTCCTGGGACTTGAAGTCCTCGCTTGACCACGCTCGCAGCCCTGCACACACCACCGCCACAGAGGCTCAGTCTGGAATAAAAGTTCGCAGGCACAGCGCGCTTCCAGCAGCGCTAATTAGAGAACCAGATGCGAAGCGGGACCCGCAAAGCGGGTTCCGCGAGGAGTAGATGAAAGGAAGAGCCGCTCCAGCGTGCTCGCAGTCCAAAGCTCCCTCTTCAGTCTACACAGGTGACAGGTAAGGACTCCTGTATAATACTGAAAAAGCTTTCACCTAAAGCCCTTGTGACACCACGAGGATGTTGCTGCTCCTGAGTTTCAAAATGAGAAGGGAAATCCAGAGAGAAAATGACTCACTTTAAAGGATTTCCCTCCTGCTACAGCGCTCACCTGGCATGACATCATGCCGTAACTTCTTCACCAGTGAGAAGTGAGCAGTGTGAGCAGTGCACATGATGTGCCTGCTGTCACTGCAGTCTGGAAAAAAATGGACCACCTGTGCCAGGCACAAAACAGAGCCCGATAGAGACCCGTTTCGAGGCCCCCTTTAAACAAGCATTTGCAATGCAATAGGTCTCGCATTATTAAAGTTTGAGCTATTGGTGTTGCATTATTTAGCAATACCAATAGCTCAAACTTTAATAATGCGAGACCTATTGCATTGCAAATGCTTGTTTTTTAAGATGTGGGATCCCGCTGTGTCACATTGTTTCAGACTATATTTGGAGTAATACCTGCTCTCATTCACTCTATTTTTTTTACAGTGTATTCAGAAGTTCTCCCTTGCTGCTCCTCCTAGTTTGTGACGTCTTTGTACTTCTATTGCTGTTTGAGAATGGCTGTTCGATCTGTGGTACTGCCCAGCCAGGCACGATTGCAGCTGTACCGTGATCGAATGCGGCAGCTTTTTGGTTTAATGCCATTGGAAGCTCTTGACGTCGACTATTGGCTGACCTTCCATTATATATCTCAACAAGACATGACGTACTCGGAACAGTATATTATAGTTCATAGGACCAGGGGTACATATTCTTCAAAGAGCTACCCTGACAGGACAGTACAATAGTTACTTTGCCTGTGTGTCCTACTGTTCACAATTTTCACTACACATCGTCATGTACCACAGAACACAATAAGCCTTTAAAAAGAAATGCAAATACCACCACAAAAACCTTGTGCAAAAAAATGTGTGAAAGATTGGGAAAGCACCTCACGGTGGTAACACCAAAGGGGCTGCTGGCATATATTTACCAGCATGCCCACACTTATCATCATCGGTAACTTTCCACATAAAAGAGTGAAAGTGAAAAGATTCCTCTGAAGTGAGACATCAAAACAAACAAAGTCAGTGAAAAGACGGCACTTTTTAGTTCAGAAGTCTCTGAATGCCCCCTAGGTCCCCAAAAACAAAGTGAGGAGATGCAATCCTCAAATAAAAGGAGGTACCACTTACTTGCGCAGGAAATTTTATTCAATGCAGTAAGCGTCGTCAGATAAAAACGGCATCTATTTGGCCATTCATACAAATTGTCGTGTTCCCTCGGTTTTCCTCTCCTCAGGATGACGCTGATGCTGAATAGGGTCCACCTCCCATCTGCCCCTAGTCCGGCGGATGTGTTATACACTCGGACGGAGGAGGCAGGTGAGCGAGGGAAGGTAGGACAGGAACGGCAGGGACGGAGATCTGTAAGGAAACAAACACTCTGTAAGCGCGGGCCTGCTCTGCCAATCCCCCTCTCTGATCCCCTAGGAGTGTAGCTCGCTTACCTGACTTCTCCTCCCTCCTAGTTGTGGGAATTACCAAGGGACTCCCCTTCTTCTTTAGGAAAGGAGCAAGGTGGAGTACAGCAAAGACAATGCACCGGAGAGCAACGTCTGTCTCTCGAGGAGTGAATCGTAGGCGGTTGGCAGGACTTGTGGAATCAAGGCGTCGTGACGCTTCCACCCGGAAGACGTCTTGAGGTAAGGTTAGGATATCTCGATAGCGCTGCCACTGCTAGGCTCGGAAATCCTGTGAGCCGAGGAGCGCTATATCCTTGAAGTGCAGCGGCCCGGAAATCCTGTGGGCGGAGGTGGTGTTTGCGTCTCCCCGTGGGAGACCGGAATCGAGGAGTAAACCCCCTCGCTGGGTAACCCGGACATCCTTCGGGCGATGGTAGTCGGGTTGCGCTACTACTCGTCTCGCGGAGGAGCCGGGAGCCGAGGAACGCTTCGCGGTGTATGGCGCCTTGTAGTTTCCAAGCGGGAGACGAGGAGAGAGAACTGCAACTCTCTTCTCTCTGAGGAACGGGAAGCTGAGGAGCGTGACAGTACCACAGGAACAGTCCTGAGGTGCTTCACGGGAGTTTCCAACGAAGGAGGCTTCGGGAAAGCTGATACTGCGGGTCTGTTCTCTAGTAAACGAAGAAGCCGTTTCTGGAACGCACGTCTGCACGTACCTTCTCTGACGGGTAACATCCGGGAATAATCGGCGTCCTCCGGAGGGTGTGTCCGTCATTTATGCTTTTCTGTCTCGTGATCTATTACGAGACTCAGGGATGGCCGGGATGTTTGTAGTTCGCTCTCGGGAATGTTCCTTTGTTCACTTCCCGGGTTCCGTAGTGCGTCTACCGAGTGCGATCGTGACACAAATACAGGCCAACATGTTTCGTTGCCTACTATCACACCGGCAACTTCATCAGGGTTAGTATGGGACCATTCACCACATTGCCTGTTGGTCACTCGGATCGCGTGGCAGCTGTAGTCCTTCGTACTTGCACACCACCGCCAGGGACTACGCGCCAAAAGGTTGCCGTCCCAATTGTAACTGCCGTCAGTCTCACCGCATCCGTGGCATGCGTACGCGCTCAGAGCTCCGTTCCGAACAAATGGAGTACGAATAGGATATGTATGAGGGTATGTATATTGTTTTATTATGTGTGGAGTGTCAGGTGGAGCATCTTTGAGAAAGTATATTTGTGTTCTATATATTGTGCATATTTTACTTTGTTAACTTAAAGTGCTTCATTATTAATATGTCTAAGCTGAAGATGTTAAAAAAGTGTTAAAAACAGTAATATAAAGAAGCAAAAAAATGAAAAAAAAAATAATCTTATTTTATGCTCGAAATTATATTTTGGGTGCCAATATTTTGATGAGTTATGCCGATAGAACGTCGCTGAATTGGCAGATGTGTGTCTTTGTAAGCTTATTTTTCCCTGGTTCTGCCAATCTGTATTTAGTATTCAGGGCCCTCCTATGAGCTTGAGGTTAGTCTGAAGCACTACATAAAGAACAGTTTTTGTTACACCCTGCTTGATTTTACATATACTTAAACTCCTCCAAACAAATGCAAGAGGATGAGGTGATAGGTCTGGCTCTTTAAATAAATTAAGTATCTAACTTATCAATGTTCAGCAACACACCTACAGCAATTCTTTACAGCACATTCAAAACCAATATTGTCATTCCCCACAAAGGATCTCTAAAACCAAAGAAGATACTATTGCACTGGGGAAAACAGATAGCTGCTCAGAAGGTCCTAACCTATTTCTGGCAAACTTCCAATCTTTCAATCTCATGCAAATTACCTGTGAAAAAGTTACAACAGGAGCAAGTAGTAACATTACAACCCCGCATTGTAACAGTCAGTCAAATAATCTTTAATTCGGTCATAGACCCTAAAAGATACATACTTACAGACAATATCATTACTAGTATTTACAACACTTAAAAATAGGAACACAGAACAGTTATCATTCAATGTATAAAAATTGTTAAAAGTTTTAAGAAATATAAAAACATTTGCAATTCTTGATTAGTTTCTGGGAGATAAATATATATAAAAAAAATATATATATATTTTTTTCCTTCTTCTCTCTTTCCCCTATTTTTTTTTATAAGAAGGATCTTCTCCTGCGCCACATAGCATCGATGAAACGCGAAACAGAGAATACAAGAGGAGTAGAAGGGTTACATTTAAGTATTCTGAGCGCCTCATTATGATGTCTAAACCCCAGATTTCTGCAAAGTTGGACAAGCCACCTTTGCCGTATGGATTTATACTTTGTGCAGAAGAAGAGAACATGGGACTCAGTCTCTTCCTTAGCCCCACAGGCCAGACATTCTACTGTCTTGTTGGCCGACCATTTATAGGAGAAAACCCTAAGCGGGAGTGTGCCATATCTAAATTGCAAGTAAAGTTTTCTATCTTGCACTGGGTAGAATCTCATCTAAGAACGGCTCCACTCTATATTCGTCTTTTATATTAAAAAAGTGGAGGGTAAGTGAGCCCAAGCCGAAATTGCTGAGGGTATCCGTGATTCTATTTGTGCGATACAAACTGACAAAATCAGCACGCGACAGCTCAGCACAAGCTACTGCAGGATTGGACCAAAGACCTGATAAACCCAGTCTCATCCTTTCTTTTTTTATAAAAGCAAACCAGGGCAATTTCTCAGTCCCAGGAAGGCCCAGTAACTCTTCAGTTTCAGCTCCAAAATGTGTCAGCTCAGGGGTAACCCAAAGTCAGCGCCAATAGGTTAGGGGCCGTAGAGCCACTTCTTCTTCTATGGGTCTAATACCCATGTCCATTCTCATGGGAATAAAAGGGGTACTGGATGGAAGGGCCAGCAGTGATCTTAAGAATAGATTTTCAGTCTTACTGAGGAATGTCCCCACAATTCCACCCCATATAAAATTGCTCCCCGTGCTTGTACTTTATATATTTCTATAATGGAAGCAACTGGCTTAGAGGCGGATTCCCTGTGGAGTTTTAAAATACCACCAGTGGTCTGCGCAAGTCTGAGTTTAGCCTTAGCCAGTTGTGGGCCCCAATCCATTCTATCGGTGAGGGTGATACCCAAGTATTCAAATACAGTTACCCTGTCCAAAGCTATGCTGTTCAGGGAGGGATTGGCACATCTGGTCTTTGGTGGATTACAGACCATAAACTTAGTCTTTTGTCTCCAACCCTCTTTTATAACAAAAATTGACAAAGCTGTTCAGAGCCTTTTTACAGCAAGTTCAACCTACTTCAATGTTACTTTGATGTCATATTTTTCATTCTTAGTATGAACTAAGGGAGAATTATCGAGGAAGCAATTTAACGTCTCATCGATGTTTTGAGACAGTGGCTGTGCAGAGGGATCACAAAAGGGATTAGCTTCTACCGGAGGGGCATACAGCCTCTGAAAGTGCTCAACCCATCGCTCCGGTGCAATATTTGGATCATCTGCCTTTTGTCCATCCCTACTGCCAGTTCGTACGATTGACCAGAATTCCCTCATGTCCCTATTCCCGAGGGCGTTTTTTATGGCATCCCAATTGCTATTTTCCCAGTTCTGTTTGGCCTCGGTTAGCACTTTCTTGTATTCTAGCCTCTTGCATTTTATTAATGGACTGTTCAGGGATTTAATTGCGTCCAGGAGTGCCCCCTTGGCTTTCTTGCAGTTGGAATCAAACCATGTAGAGACCTTCCTATTCTTCCTGGGTTTAACCATTGGTGGATTTAATAATTCAGAGAGAGCGGTCGCTAGACCTGTGTGTATATTATATATTTGGTTAAAAAACACTTCCTGCCCATGGTCTAAATGACCACTTAGTTCAAAGAACGCCTGATGGACAACTTGGTAGAGGGTACTCATTTTATCTGGGGACTTTTTCACCTTTGGCCATTTAAGCCTTCTTCTGTTGTTTGAAAGAAGGGGAGTTCCTCAGTTATCCAGTCTATCCCCATATGTAAACCCATCTCAGGAAGGCTTATATCAAGTACTAGAGCATTATGGTCACTATCACGACGTGGAAGGATCACAAAGTCAATTACCTTAGACCAAGTCCTTGCCTCTACCATGATATAATCTATACGGGAAAGCAGGCCTGGGCGGTTAAAAGTGGCATTTCCCTCCAGGTAGGATTGGGCACGACCATTACAGGCTCTCAAAGAGTGAGTCATAGTAATGGAGTTCATTTGAAGAGCAAGTGGTGTCCATGCCTTAATCGAAGGTATTTGAAGATCTGGAATGGACCAAAGCGAATCCTCCTCGCTAGTGATAAGATTCTATGATGCCCGGCAAATGTTCACATTGGCAGTTGGAATCCCCTGCAACAATCAATGTACTCTCCCCCTGTACTGCAGATATAAAATTATCTAAAATATCCAATGTTGGGGATTCTTTTCCCATCCTAGTGGGACGGGATTAGACGTTAATAAGGCTCACACTAAATTTAGACAGGAAGGAAAGTCTAATACATCTAGGATTGGGGTATCTGATTGCGTCACTGTGCATCCTAAGTGCGAACCAATCAGGATGGACAAACCCCCAAAGGGTCTACCCCTCTCGCCAATCGAAGCCAAGTTATTAACTGACAAAAAGCCCAACCTAAAGAAATGTTCCCTGATCCAAGTCTCCTGAAACAGGCAGACATCAAACTGGTCAATAAAAAGTCCCCAGTCGGGGCAGGACATCTTATTAGAAAGCCCTGCCACGTTCCAGGACAAAATGGTAAGTCTATTTTCAGATGCCAACAGCCTTCCACCATCATCAATTGAGACCCTTGTCGCCCTAGCTAGACCAATGGGAGAACTAATAATATTTTCACTAACAGAATTGATAGTTTTGTTCTCCTTATATGGCCATAAAAGCAAAGCAGAAGATGACTGATGAGTACCTACAGTTGCACCAGACCTTGTTACATCGAAATTTATTGGAGTATCCTTATTATGCGAGTTAATTCCAGTCCCCAAGATACCAGTGATCTGACCAGAATGGGTGGATGGATCAGGAGGGCTTGAAGGAAATCTACCTGTATTTAAGGCATCCAGCCTTCCCAGTCAATCTACGTCCTCTAGTGGGGCGTATCGATTAGATACTGTGATATTAAAGAGAGGACCTCCCCCTGCGTTCCCTATATCAGATGGCAGGGCACTTGTATCAGTAACGGTTGCATTTCTGCCTGTTGGTAAATGGCAGATTAGCGGCGCCCTCACAATATTGGGATTGTTCTCCGGCGAACTTTGGGATGATAACCGGGCAAGCCCTTGTCCACAGGCTGGAATCCCTCCTTTGACATTTACACTGCTAACTTCGAGATTTAGAAGAGCTCGATCTTGAGGCAATTTACTAACTTTAGATGGCTGCAATGCCCGGCTGGGAAGTGATTCCTGTATAATAGAAGGCCCATCGTTATGAAAGAAAGCTGTAGCATTTGCCATGAATTCCTGGTTAGGGTGGGCTTGCGGTATATTCTTAATGAGTGCATGGTTCTTAAGATGTTGGAGAATGGGGGAATTGCTTCCCTCACGATCACTCTACACTGGGCTAAAAAAAATCAACCATTAGAACTTGGACCCAGGGGGGATAGATCTGGTGGAGCGGGAACTTGGGATAATTAGTCAGAGGCGTTCCACTATCGGTTGACCTCGCGATACCTCTAGCAGACCCTCCCCTCGTTTTTTTCCCTTTAGGGCCCCCATTATTGCCTTGTTTTCTTTTCCTAGATTTACGACCCTTAACAGTAGTACCCTCAGTTCTAGACTCAATGCTTGGTGAGGAGATATGTTCAATATTAGATGGAGCCACACTTTGACAATGCTCTGTTCTAAAAAATTTGTTGGATCAGTTAAAGCAAGTGGCGTCAGATGAAAGCAATCGGGCGTAATTGAAAGACGTCTTTCAGTCTGTTCTATTTCGGATGTAACAACTCCTATCGCCTTCTGGAGCATTATGTCAATTGCTGTGGGCAATAATGGTGAAGGTGGATTTGGCCCCGACGCTTGGCTGCACAAGCGCGTCTCCCCTGGATACGTAGAGGGGGATTTGGGGGAGTCATCACAACAAAAAAGAGAATAGATGATAATTGCACAGACAGGGGGCCAACCAAGTGGCCTAATAAGACTCACAGTACCTTATATTTAACAGATGGATAAATATAGAGCCCAAGGATCCAGAGGTTGGAGCCCAGCCTCTTCCAGGCGATGACGGGCAAGGACGGGCCGGCCCTTGTCCCGCGCTGCGGGAGCCCTGCAGGAGATTTAAAGCATCCCCCGGCGCAGAATGATGATGCAGCAAGTAGGCGCCCCCGGGGACTCTGGGAGATGGAGTCCCGGGCGCTTTGGGCAGCGTGGCAGTCCCCCGTGGACTGTTCCGGTATGGAGTTAGATATGCACTTTTAATGCAGACAGCTGTAGCTTACAAAGGCAAAGTCACTTAGCACCTGTTCATTTGCCCAACGCGTTCGTGCTCCCCTCGTACTTAATCATGGGCCGATAAGCAGAGCAGACGCCAAGCAATCCCAGCACTTATAATCACTTGTGGCCCCGCCTCCGTGGGCGTTAACAGCAACACCGCCTTCTGGTCTTTGAAGTACCGGGTAGCATTCCTCAAGTGAGTTGCTTGCACGCTGCAGAGTTAAAATGCCATAAAAACCTCAGTGGGTTTGTGAAAGTATCCCACACATTGAAAGTTGCACAATGAAACTGTCACCTGGCACTTCCTGTACAAATCTGCCGAATGTCGGTTGGCGTCAGCAGTGGCCCGCTGGCGCGGTGTGGCTTCCCCACATCAGCATAAAGTCTAGAGCGTCTCTTCACGGAGCCGGGCTACTCCCCCGGGCACGTGAAGCAGGAGCTGTCCCCCGGGAGTCCCCCTCGCATGGCGCTGCCTCACTGCTGCTGCCGCCGGGGAGCTCAGGCCAGCTTTTCGCTGTCCATGGCACCTGCAGACGATGGACTTGCTGGATTCTCCGCCCCTGGGACACGCCGCGGCTCCACCTCAGCGTCCTCGAGCTGCTCCGCATTCTAACAACTATCAGGTATTCAACTAGCAAGAGGAAATGTATCTGCACTGGCAAATGTCAGACAAAAGTGCCTCCTCACCCCTGATGCAGATCTGCAGCATTCACAGATGTTCCACTACTTTTCAGCTAGTTATATCCCTATGCGTCATGCTATGCTGCTGAATAGGCTAAACAAATGGTCCTGCATGTACAGAACTGACCTATGCCTGATTTAATCACCAACCAAAGCCGAAAGGGGAATATTGGTTCAGTAGAATTATTTTTTATATTTGTTTATACATAAAAGAACCATCAAACCGCATCATCATACACCATTGTTCCACCTACATCCCCCAACCACCCCCAGGCCTTTCACATCTAGCACGTAGGTGAAGCAATTAATCATACAAATATGTACTCTTAACCCCATTAGTGGTCTTAGCCATCAACCTACATGTCCGGTCTCCAAACAAGCTGAACCGACCAAGCGATCGTCCCTGAGCCCTCAACAGAATTTATAACAGTGTCTCTAAGCCCTCATGTGAGCCTCGAGCCCCGGCCACCCCAGGTTTTTTCAAATTTCTGTTTGCACCCTTGACCTGTGTATACCTCCCATTCCCCTTCCACCATTTTGCAGTGATCCATGCCTGTTTCTCAGTCGCAGTACAGGCGGGTTAACCTTGAGTCCTACTACCCAACTTTTGAGATATGTCGCCACAATGCAGCCTAGGTTCACAAGAATCTTCTGGTACTGTGTCATATCCGTTGGCCCCCACATGTCCAGTATCACCACACTGGGCTGTAACTCCAGGGGCATCGCGGTGGCCTCCTCACATGAAACCGGTTCCCCCTCCCCGAAGGCCCACAGACAGGGACAACTCCATAGTGTATGCATCAGTATGCACTCCATCCCACGGCCCTTGAGACAGTCTGCACTCTCCGATTTAGTGAAAATATTAACTGGAAAAACACCATGCCCAATGCCATAATAATTCTCCCCTCATTCCCATGTTTCATAGATAAAGTAGACTTTCCTAATCTATGCAGATAACACCCAAATGTACCTCTTGCTGGGAAACAACCACAGAAGCATTGCCAACTATCTAGATGAACAAGCTAATTAACTTTGGTAACATTCTTTTACCCAGATAGGACGACTCCGACAGGCAAATGACCTAAACTCCTTCCCCATAGCCCTCATTGGTGCAGTTCAGGGATGTCATCCCCTTCAAACAGTCAGATTTTCAGAAACTATGATGTGAAAATGTCTATCACGGACCATCAAGACATCTGTCTTTGGTGCCTGGGGTCTGACCATGGCGCAAAGTTGTGAGAGTCATGTAGAACCATGCCCACCAAAGCAATCAAAGAAAGGGAGCCCAAACTTCACGGCCGGGACGAACAAAGGGTCAGAAGAAAATCACACCCAAGGCTGAAGTTGGCGGAGATGAAGTCCTCCTGGTGAAAGTCCAAGAAAAATCCCCATCATGACTCAAAGTGACACAGATCTGTGAAAAGTTGAAAAGTAATTCATGGAGACACTTTCCTATGCCTCAGGAGCTTTTCTAGGAGCCAGATTTGGTCTCTCTTCCTCAAGAGGCGCGGTACCTGTGGCTACTTCAGACCTCATGTCAGTTTTCAAATCTTCGATGCCTGTGGCCCAATAATCCAGACCTCAACAGTGTTAGCCTTATCTGAAGCTTCCTACTCCCGGTATATACTCTGCCTACTGAACACGATGTTTAATGTTAAGTCACAGGGCCATGGTTCCTTCTGGAACACCTCAACACCCCATGGGCCCTAGGGGCTTACCTTTCAGGATGACGCGAAAGGGTTTTTACTCCAGCCTCCTCCATCTCCCTTAACAGCTATTTCTCTGGCCCAGACTACAGTGCTGGTTTTGACTTTGGCTGTGATTCCACAGCTGATACTGCCCCTCTTACCATTCAGACCAATCTTTACCATCTGCGCCAGACTGATCTTCACAGGAACCACTCCCAATGCCACCACTGCCACTTCAAGGTCCAATGGTGTAGACTTCGGTTCAGACTCATTACCTTTAATGGAGCTTCCAACCGCTGTGCATACGTCATAGCGAGAATCTCAATGCCTGAAGAAGGAAGGAAGGTTGTTTTTTGTAGGAGACTGACGACGAAGATGGCCACTCTGTCACTATGGAGCATGACTTCACCACTCTCTGAGATGCTAGAGCACTTGACACCTCCCCTGACTGGAAACCATTCTCCCACTTGTCTTCCACCTCCAGAGTTCACTTCCTATCATTGCCATGATACACAAGGCAGTGGAAATCCTGGATATACCTCTCCCTTCCATAGAGGCAAAGTCTAACATCTTAACAGCAGTCTTAAACCCAACTTTCCAATCCTCTGAACCCTTGCTTCCTTTCAACCTCCATCAGAAAGAAAGATTCCAGGGGCACCCCGGTGGCTTCCTCCTATGAAACCCGTACCGCCTCCCAGAAGGCCAACAGACAGGAACAATTGTATTGTGAGATCCCTTGGTGTGGTATCCAGGCACACTACCCCCAGAAGTCGATGTAATCTGAAAGTAATTAAAAAGTATGCTAAAAGAAATTACTGTGTAATGTAACCTGCTTTTTCAAACCAGACCAACTTGTAACAATTGTAAATCAATTCCAAATTGCATTTCTGTGTAAAGGTTTACTATTGCACGTACATAATACCTACCTGTACCAAGTCCTGCTTGGTTCTAGAAATAAAATATAAGTTTACCTATTTTTCATAGTTACCCAATTGGTCTAGATTCTGTCTCCGAGTGTGTGCTTCACACACCCTCTGGATAAGCCTAACTGCTCGCCCACACTACCACAGAGAGAGCTGTTAGTACTTACCTAATATAGCCTCTGATATACATCTGGGGATTACCTGGACTCTGTGCACACTATACCGTAACTTTGGTATAGTATATACAGAGCCAGCTTCATACAAGCATCCGTAGTTCCCTCTGGTCAGAACATTTGGCACATGCTTGAACACAGGTTTCATTGTTTGCACAAGCTTGGAGGGCACAACTTCAAACCTTTGTGTCTTGCAGATCATAGAAAGGTTGTATACTCTAACCTTTCAACAGGTTCCCCTACCCATCCCCTCTATCAATCTTTCCCTTCCACAGATCACTTACACATCCTTCAGCAGGAGGTGAAAGGAGCAGTGAAATTGATGCAACAGTGGGAACGGGGTCAGGTGTGCTATTCCAGGTACTTTCTGGTTCTGCAGAGCATGTATTTTCATATATTGATTTTGAAATCGCACAGGAAGTTCCTAGGTTTCATGGTTGGATCCGTACCCTATCAATTTGCAGGCCTTCCATTTGGCTCGACTTCGGCTCCTCGAGTCTTCGTGAAGGTGATGGCAGCGATCGTGGCCCATATCCAACATTCGAGAATTCCAGTATTTCTGTACATGGACAAATCGCTTATCAAGGCCAAGTCTCCAGAGATGGTGTTGCACCACCTGCAAGCAACGTTGTCTTTGCAGTTTGATCTGGGCTTTTCCATTGACAGGCCCAGTCGCTCATGGAGCCCTCTCAGAACATCCTGCTCATAACGGCAGCACTGGACACTACTATGAATCTTTCCTCCTCAAAGGGTAAGGGAAATTGAGGTTATGATTCCGATGTTTCGGTATGGAGCACATTCCAGTCCTGAAGGTCTTAAGTCTACTTGGTCTGCTAGCTTTGTATATCCTCCTGATCGCTCACACATGCTGGAACATGAGGGTCCTGCAGTGATGCTTCGGAATACAGTGGTTCCAACACGGAAGACCAGTCACATTCTATGATGTTCTCAAGGGCCAGTGCAGCAGATTTGATGTGGTGGAGTGTGGCAGGCACCTAGCTGAAAGAACGTCTTTACTGCCTCCTCAAGAAGACCATGGTGATAATGTACACTTCCATTCGAGGGTGAGGAGCACATCTGGAGAAATTAGATATCAAAAGGTCTTCAGAAGAGAAGATATTGCACCTCAGTCTGTTGGAGGGGAGAGTGATACGGCTGATGCTCATGGCCTTCCTGCCAGCCTATTGCTGCCAGTCTGTCCAGATCTTGACAGACAACAGGATCACAATGCGGTATGGTAACAAGTATGGGGGAGTAGGGCTGCACCTTCTCTGTCAAAGAGAGTTGTAACTCTGGTCCTGGGCTCAGATCTACCAGATCTGGTTGGTTGCCAATCGAAGAGCCGCTGATCTGAATGTCACGGCCGACAACTTAAGTTGGTGACACACTGCTAACCACAAGTGGGGTCTTTACCAGGAGGTAATCCAGTACATCCTTACCTTTCGGCTCAACTCTGGTGGATCTTTTTGGCACTCGCAACAATGGCCAGTTCTGTGTCCTCCAGCATCCATTGCAGGAAGCATGGAGGGGCACGTTTCGGTTGAGGGGGACCTTTCCTCTTTACTACAAGTTTCAACCCATAACCTTGATTCCTCAGATACTGTGGAAGAGTTGCCTAGACCAGCCGCAAGACATCTTAACAACCGTGGACTGAGACGGGTGTGGTATGCAGATCTGATTCACCAGTCCCTGTGCCCTTTCCTTCGGAGGGTAGACCTTCTCTTGCAATCGGAAGGGCAGGTGCGATACCCCAACCTTCAGATCCTCCACTTTCATACCTACAGATGGAGTGGGGTCACCTGAACACCTTTTCTCTGCCTCATGAAGTGGTGGTTTTTATCCTATCGCATTGTAACTACACCAAAACTGGAAGATGGAGTAAGTGTTGTAATTCAATGAAAACACGTGAGGCATCAGGACAAGGTAAGCACGAACTTTATTCCTGTCATCCGCTCTCCAGAACACAGGCTCTGGTGCCAACGTTCTACTGTCACCTCCAGCGGGCCGTACCAAGTGGCACAAACGGAGGGGGTGTGCGGACCATACCAACATGTAACTGAAACATAGGTTACAACACATCTCCCTTTATATGGGAAACAAGGATTCTACCACAACGTAACACATTGCACTGACATATGTCTTACGGCTGAAATGATGCAGCTAATCTGTCCTTACTCCATGTCTGACCATTATCTAAGCGAACAACGTTCTTCCCTTCCCATTGTACTTTTTGGTGTGCCTGGTACTTGCTCAACCCTGGTTGTACATGTGTGGGCTTCTTAACAGCTACAGTGGAACCCTTGCTGTACTCTTGAGTTTTGACCGCATGACTCTGGTCATACCACCCCTTGTACTTCCTTTGGTGTTGGGATCTCAGCTGCTTACTCTCGCCATGGTCTATGTTCACTTTATTACCACCCCTCAACCAGTGTGGGACCAGTTTGGTACACGGTTCCCTTCCTCTCAAGATGACAAAGGGAGACACCCCCGTGACCAAATTCGGGGTAGTATGGTATGCCCATAGGCACTCCCTTAAAGAGTCTTCCACATTGAACCCACTGGAAATGGCCAATTGAATGTGCTCCTTGATTAATCTGTTTGTCCTTTCCACCAAACCATTGGCTCTCGGGCAATAGAGCGCAGTTCTCTCATGCTTTACATTCAACTCATCCAGAAAGGTGGTCATTGCTTCTGAGGTAAACTGCACTCCGTTGTCCGTAACCAACGTTGCAGGAATACCTTCGTATACAAAAACACTCTTCAAAAATGTGATAAGGTTACTCGTGGTAGTCTGTGATGTAAACTTAAAATGTACCCAATGGGACGTGTAGTCAACTAACACAAACATAAATCTTTTCTGGGTACCTAGAACCTCCATGGGACCAATTATGTCTACTGCCAATTTGGTCCAAGGAACTTCTGGCACCTCTACTGGGGATAATGGGGTTTTGCGTGTAACCTTGCTCTTATCGCTACAAGCACAACTATTACACTCCTTCACTTTAAGTTCGATCATGGAGTCCATCCTTGGGAACCAGAAATAGTTCCTGACTTTGTTTTTTGTGAGGCTCCTCCCCAAGTGACCCTCGTGGGCCAGGTCAATTATCTTGTCTCTCAAATTACAAGGAGGAACAGCTCTGTTTCCACGATGTATCATGTCAGACATCAATGTCAGTTCAAATCTCACTTCCCAATAATCTTTGGCCTCCTCTGGGACCTGTGACCGATGTTCAGGCCAGCCATTAATGATTAACTGTCTGAGGATGCTCATCTCCTTGTCTCCCTTTACACCTGCATCCCATTCTTCCTTAGACAAAGAGGAGTGATGCAAGGACAAAATGGGGGCATCCAATTGTTCTTCTTTAGCATATTCCAAAAGTGGTGATCTTGACAGATAGTCAGCAATTACATTTTTTGGACCTGGTAGATATTCTACCTTGAAGCAATAGTTTTGTAACCCCAACACCCATTTAGCTATGCGTGGGGAATTGTTGTGCGCATTTTTTGGCGAAAACATGAAGGTCAGAGGCTTGTGGTCAGTATGAATGACAAATTGTATTCCCCACAGGAAAAACTTGAAATGGTTCACAGCCCAGAAGCATGCCAATGCCTCCCTCTCAATGACGGAGTAGTTTTTCTCCGCTGAGTTGAGTGATCTAGATGCGAACGCAATAATAGTGACTCGTCCCTGATCTTGTTGGGAAAGCATTGCCCCTAACCCTTTGTTGGAAGCATCCGTGGTCAGGATAGTTTTCTTGCTTGGGTCGAATGTACCCAGTGCAGGGGATTCTAATATGCTCAATTTTATTTCCTTTACTGCCCTGCTGTGTTTTTCCTCCCACACAAACTCTTTTTCTTTTTTTAACAGATCACGCAACTCATCACACATCTCTGCAAAATTCCATACATACTTAGACATGTATTCCGCTAGTCCTAAAAAGGATTTAAGTTCTTCCTTATTAGTAGGGTTGTGGGCATCCATCACTGCTTGAATCAAACTGTATTTAGGTTTAAACCCCTCTTTCGAAATAGTATGGCCCAAGTAGTCAACTGAGTCCACTTTTATCTTACATTTGTCTAGTTTCACAGTCAATCCTGCCTTGGTCAACCTTTGACAAACTGTGTTAAGAACAGCATCGTGTTCTTCTTCCGTAGCCCCATACATCAAAATATCGTCTTGGAAACACAACGTGTTCTTGATACCCTCCAACACTTGTTGCATCACCTTCTGGAAAATGGATGCCGCCGAGGCTAGACCAAACGGCATCCTAACAAACATGTAGGCCCCAAACGGCGAGGAGAACGCCGTAAGCGGTCTCGACTCGGGATGTAGCTCTACTTGGTGGTAGGCCATGGACAAATCGATGACTGAGAAGAAACTCCCTTTACCCATCGTGCTCATCATTTCGTTTATGTTCGGCAGAGGAAACCGCTCTACCCAGATGTTGTCATTCAAACTGCGTAAGTCCACACAAACGCGGATCCCCTTATCGTTGGCTTTAGACGCAATAACCAGGGGAGCCAACCATTCTGAAGCATCAATGGGTTGTATAACCCCTATATCACATAGCTTGTCCAGTTCGTTTTTCAGAACTTCTCTGAGGCGCAACGGTACAGGGCGCGCCCTATGGACTACTGGTTTAGCACCTTTCTTCACTTTGATCTTGTGCTGGAAATCTTTCAATTTCCCTAACTTTTCAGTGAATAAGTCAGGAAAGGTATTTTGTAGATGATGGGATTCCTTGTTCTCAGGAATGTCTACCAGGATGACTTGATCCCTATTGTTAGGGTCTAGGATTATACCTAGGGCTTTTTGGTGCTGCCACCCTAGCAGATTCGCACCTTTTTCGACCACATACACCTTGCCCACCATGGATCTACCCTTAAACTCTATTTGGCTACTCAACATCCCCACCAGGGGAATGGGGTCTCTGGTGTACCCCTCCGGAGAAATGTCAGGAGAATGTAGCAAGTTTTTGCTGCAACCCAGAATTTCCTCAAAGTCCTTTACATTTATTAGCGTATATGGGGAGCACGAGTCAGCGAACACTTCAATGGCTTTATTGTCTATGTGTATAACACATTTAGGATAGTTGGGCTTAGTAGTTTCCTCGCTGTCCTGGACTTGGAAAATGAATCTAGCTTGTGTTTCACCAACCGGATTGCTGCCCCTAGAAGAGTTGCTTGGCCCTTCCCTGCATACTCTGGCCAAATGTCCTCTTCTATTGCATTTTTTACATAACACACTGCGTGCTGAGCAAAATGGACTGTTGGCCAAATGGTTGCTGCTTCCACATCTGTAACATTTCAAATTCTGTCCATCTTTGTAAGTTGGTATATTCTTAGCCCCTTCCCTATGATGCACTTTCAATACTTCCCCTTCAAACTCTTCGCACTGAATAGGAGCAACCACCTCCTCTTTAGTTTTCATCTCTCTCACGCACTTGGCTGTGTGCTCTATTGATTGAGCAATGGAAATGGCATCCTTCAAGGACGGATTTTTAGCAAGTAATTTTTCCTGCACCTTTCCACTGTTGGTACATCTTACCAGTTGGTCTCTTATTAATGAATCATTAAGTTCACCAAAATCACACAATTGCGTCAATCCTCTTAGAGCCGCTATATAGTTATTTATGGACTCACTCTTCCCTTGCACCCTACTAAAAAAATTGTGGCGTTCAAGCACCACGTTGACTTTGTCGCCGAAATGAATTTCTAATTTCATCAATGTTATATCATACACATCTGCAACCTCCTCTTCCTCCAATTCTGGTTCAGGAAGCGTTTCATAAACTTTGCAACCGTGCACCCCCAAATTATGCAAAAGTATGTGTTGTTTACGTAAAGGAGAAAATCTCTCTCCGCCCATCGCAATCAAATACGATTCAAACAACTTTGTCCAGTCCTTCCAATGAATCTCGGGATCCCCACAGTCATTTAAAAATGATGGAGGTTGGCTCATTCCTGGTGTACCCATTTTACTGGTTGGAGGGTTCCTGGCTTGTTTAGATAAAATGACTCTCTCACGAGGACCCCAAGTAGCCCGCTGAGTGACCACTACCGGATCCGGAGGAATCCCTGGTGATACTCACGGGAAACTAGTGGGAACAAGCACAGTGTGTGCACACACCTAGGGAAGATTCTATGCCACAGAAGAGCAAAGACGATGTCGTCTCACACAACGCGTGCGCCTCCAGGGGAATGCTTCAGAAGGCACGTAGTTTGTGTGCCTATCACAGTGGTATAACACGAAGAACCATCAGCGGGGAAGACCCATGGCACAGTCTTTCTAATGCAGACAAACTCTCAATGGAAAATGACAATCAGCCTCACACAAAGTGTACGCCTCACAGGATGATCATTCCGAAGGCACGCAAATGTGTGCCCATCACAGTGGAACTGACAGAAGAAAATGGAATAGTCTTACTTGAGCTGATGACCTTCCAACCTTTGCTGCTGTGAGCTGCACGGGAAACAATGGGGACGTCCTTGACTAACAGAGAGATCGGGAAGCTCCACAAAGCTGACGTTAAACAGAATCTCGAGGGTTGGTGAAGTAGCAAGAGGCACGTGGGACCCTTCGCTGAAGACTCGATCAGGCAGATGCAGGAAACACTCTCCGCCGCGTTTGACAGGATTATCCAGCTGACAGGGACCGGTACCCTCCTCGCTACTAACCAGGCGTAGCAGATCACGATCCCTGTAATGCCGCACTGACTGGGGGCCGCCTCAGTCAGCGGAACGGAACTCCAAGGAAACTGACAGGTATCCGCTGACAGGATTAGCTCAGCTGCTCCGCTCACGCTCCGCCGCCCTTCAACTCTTCGTGAACAAGGGACATATCTCTTCCAAGCGAACAGCTGACTCGCTAACAGCTGACAGGGGTAGCTCAGCTGCTCCGCTCACGCTCCGCCGCCCTTCGTTTCTTCAACGCGGAGAACGCTGCTCTTCCCACGAACAGCTGACTCAGGAGAGAAATACGAAAAAGGGGAGATGACAGGCTGCCCCCCACGCAGAGTCGTCGCCAGTGTTGTAGTTCAATGAAAACACGTGAGGCATCAGGACAAGGTAAGCACGAACTTTATTCCTGTCATCCGCTCTCCAGAACACAGGCTCTGGTGCCAACGTTCTACTGTCACCTCCAGCGGGCCGTACCAAGTGGCACAGACGGAGGGGGTGTGCGGACCATACCAACATGTAACTGAAACATAGGTTACAACAGTAAGGTTTGTCAAATGATGTTCAGACAATTCAGCAGATCGGCCTGCAGCCCACTTGTTGGGCATTTTGCCCTGTTGTTAGCTTAATAGGTTTGTGCAGTGGGTATAGTGAAGGGCTCCTTATCCGACTTGTTGGCTTTTCTCTGTCTTCTAGATCAACTGTCCCTGTTCAAATTACCAACAGTTACGTATTTTTATGCATTTTCTATGTATTTCTTGCTTGATTTGCACACATTCTTGACTGATTCTTGCTCCCATTTTGCACATTAGTAATGGCTAAAGTAGATGATTAGTGTTGTTCTTAAAGAATCATGCTATGATGTGATGAAATGGTTCTATGATATACCTCTTGTAATGTTTTTATATATGTGCACTTTGATGGTACTAGGTTACTTAATAAAGATTACTACTACCCACAGTTACGAGGTCTCTGATGGGCCTCATCAACATGTTTCACATTCTTTCATAAAGCTCAATGGGATCCTGACCTTGTTCTCACTTTTATAGTCTCCTTTCCAAACCCCTTCTGAATTATCATGTCATATAAAAAGTTTAAATCATTATAATGAGTAATATGATCCCGTATCACCATCTTGGAATTCCGATGACATTTAGAAACAGTCAGCAACCTTTCTTCTCCACTACCGAAAAGAAAAACCCAGAACAGAATTATTCCCAACTTGGCAGGACACTAGAAAGTTACTCAGAGGAGTGTCTTTGCTTGATTTTGAGTAAATACATTCAGTAGTTTTTGAGAAATCAGCATCAGTCGGTGGACTCCTCTCTCATCAGTGTGATTGAGTCAGACAGGAAGGCGTCTATTTGGCATCTAGTCAGCCATCCTGAAAAACATCTCTAAAGATACATAGCACTGGCAGCATTGACAATGTTAAATACTAAAAAATGTCAACCAAAGTGAGTGTTCTAATGCATTGCATTTACCGCTGAGCATCTGGGAAAATTGTGTCTTGGTATGCCACGTAGTGTGCTCCCTCTCCCCTTTTGTGATAGGTTTCTTGTTGAGTTATTGGGCTGATTAGCTCTTTGGGAAACACTAACACCATGGGAGTCATGCAGAAACCTGAGAAGATGTGGCAGTAATGCCAGCACCCCCATATTTAAGGTGTTACTCTCTACTGAAAAAGGAGAAATGGCCTCAATCACATATCTTGAAATTTATTTTTGGGATGGAATACAAAGGGAGCAAAACACAGCTGCCAACAACATCTCTGACTTGTGACCAAGTGTTCTTGTATTTTCGCATAAGTTGATTTTACACTGGCTCCAAGTCAGAGATCAGACAGTTTTTAACATTTTATGCTTAGTACATATATGGTAATTTAGCGTCTGGCTACTTCAATTCCAAATATGAATATTAAAACCAACATGAGAGTTGTGAGGACAGACTCAGGTAAAGTGTTGGTGTCCAAATTTAAACTTAAATTAAGTGATGGTCACTTGCTTTCTGTTGAAGAAAGGTTACTCTGGAATGCCCTTCTCTTTCACGTTAAGTTTTTCCTGTAGCTCATAGATATGGGTGAGAGCCTAAGACCTATCTGTTTGGCTAGGCAGCTTGCTAAAATAATCCCCATGACAACCCTTCGAGAGTTGAGTGCTGTACAAATGCACACTTGCTTTTTCATATAAAGGGACAAGGCCATATATTCCTCTCCCAGCAGGGAATTTTTTTTGATAATCAAGTTTTATTGATATTGTGAGAGACCAACAAGAAAAGCAGGGGAGTTTTTAACAAATATGGGTTTTCCTGCACACCGAGGTGTTAGCCATACCTACAGTGGTATGGCTACACCTCTGTGATGTAATATATGTATTGCAGTCAGTCTGCGATAGCAACTGTGCAGTTATGTTGCAAATCAGTTCTATAATTTTGAGATGTTTGCACTGAACAAACCTGTGTTGGGTGTTCTGTGACAGATTATACCTGTAGATGTATTGAAGTTATAATCCAACTATACATGGCTATGAATCTGAGGATAATAAATTTGAGAAAAAACGAATCCTATTTGCCAAGGGAACACGTTTCCCTTCTCATGATGTGTCAAACAAGGATACTCAAAGTAACTGGAACTCCTCGCTATTACAGTGGCTGGCTTTGACTGAAATCTTTTGTTGTGCAAGACATTATGCTATTCAAGGGCGCCTCTTACACCCATGGATTCTGCATCATAGTAAAAAAAAGTTCTTATCATTATCTTGAGTTAGAGCTATTGGCATTGTAAATGACAATGTCTTTTACCCATGTGTTATGTATATGGTGTGTAGTGGAATTATGTGGCTTGCGTTTGAATTGTTAGTTGTGGAATTGTGGGGTATGGAGTGGATTTGAGGAGTGAAATTATGTGGAATGGCACCTTATGCCTCTGTAAACTACTGTAATGATTTTGTTTTACTCTAGGGACTTAGAATTATTCTGATTTTTGATTATGTACTCTGTATTTATATCTTAATGTTTTTATTTTTATTTTGTACTCTTGAGATTTTGAAATAAGACGCTAACTTCCCATCTAATCTAGATACAGGTATTGAGTGTTAAAAGTTACTTATTACTCTGCTAATTTCATGTTGGCCTGATGTTGAGGAGGGTGAAGTCTCTTACTGCAAGAACAAAGGTGTTAAAGCAGAATCACCAGAGGTATAAGTTTGGGTGATCTAAATCTTCGGGTGCAATACAATCTGGGGTTCTACTTCTACAATAACATTAACCCTATGATGTCAGCGGTCTGATGAGCCTTGTTTTTCTGTGGCTTCATGGTGGTCAGAGGTCACATAGCATCATTTCAAACTAGTCATTTTTGGAAACCTTAAAAATGATCACACTTTTCATGCACCAACTAAAGACGATGTGTTCTATCCTGCAACAATACAAGTAATCAGCCTCAGCCTAAATTAAGAGGATGATTGAAAAGAGTCCCATCTGTTCCCATGAGCAGCTTCTTTCTGGTGTGCTTGTCCGTGAGCCTGAGCGCATGTGAGTGATTTCTATGTGCTCTATGCTGGCTGCTTAGTTGACTAAGTAGGCCAATTTCGCTGCAGCGCTCACCAACAGTTAGCTCATTTTATTAATTAATCGCAAGGCTGTGTCAGGAAACGAAGAGAGACTATTGTGAGATTTACACACTGGAAAAATTAATTATTTTACCAGGCGGAAACCAAGTACATGCTTTGCCAGTCTGTAGAAGAAGCAAAGGTTTTAAAGGCACTTATTTTCGTGCAAGGTATTGTTTTTCCCAGTTAACAGGATGGTGAGATAGCAGAATATGGATAAATGCGGACCTAGTAAGGACTGCGGGCAGCAAGTGCTTGATACAGTAGTTGCGAAAAGAAAATATAATTTTTTATCCTCCATTAGTTATTAGTAAGACAGAGGTCCGATAAGTGTTCACGGACAACATTCAGTTAGGCTTAGGTGGGCAAATAATGCTGTGGTCTCTGCTAGTTGCTGCCCAGAAGACATTGATATGTGTATCAGGAGCTGTTAATCAAGTGGAAATGCACTTTAGTTGTTACTGGTATTGATGGCTGCTGTGCTGTTGGAGACTCCGCTGGACTGACAGTGGGTGGGGAAATGCTGTGATGTCACTGTAGGTTTCATAACCTGAATAGTGCATTCTCTCTGGTGTTTGTCCTTGGGGTACTTGCCGATGGATGCTACATGTGTTATCAGGTTTTCCCTTGACAGGAGGTATGGTTCAGTACTGTATATAGTCTAAATTAATTTTGCTGGGAGGAAAAAAAAAAAAAAATGGGCCATTCATACATTCAATATATTTTGTGTGCAACATCTCAAAGCATAGTGATGCTCATGAATATTCCCTTTTGCCTTCTAATAAATGACGTCCATTGTATTATTGTCCTTACTCTGATTTATCCTCTACAAAGAAACACTGCAAGTGAATGACGCTCATATCTTAAACGACACTTGAAGCGCTATTTTGTATTTAAAATGCGCTAGATAAACGTTAAGTATTTTACACATAGCTAGCATTTTGCACAAGCAATCATTTTGCATTGTAATATTTCTAGTGCCATTTTTGTGTTACTTGCTGATGTGTACACAACACACAGGATGATGGCCTGTGATCCGGATAAGGGTGCATTACAAAATACGCTGTCCCTGGATTTGTAGAAATGAAGCCCAGGCCTGCAGGCATCCTCTACAGTTTATAAAAAATATGCTGGAGCCTCGTCAGGCCTCAACCCAGGATGCACAGCAATGAAGTATATGCTCCAACAGATAAGTTCCAAAATGTTATTCCATTTAAGCCATTTTATTTCCACAGGTTTAATACAAAGTTAATTTATATCCAAACAAGTTCATACTTGTAAGTTTCAACCATAAGTTAAACCAATACTGGCTTGTCTTCCAAAAAAGTGAGGAGTTACTATTCCTCGTGGCACGATACAAACATGTATGACCCGATGCATTTCAGTCAGCTCTTGCCCTTCTTCAGGAGTAACTAAAATACAATAAATCACAAATCAATCCCCAATATCCTTCCCAGACTTAAGTATACTATTGTTATTAGTGTGCACAGTGACAAATCTGATCTATCCTCTGCTTGTATACATCCACGAAAAAAGTGAATGAAAGAAAACATTCAAAGCGTGTGCAAATAATTTCATCATAATAATAAAATGCAACCTTAAACATCATCTTTGACATGAAATGTGTCAAGCAACCATCACCAACATTAAAAACAAAACAAAAGTATGCTCACACACCTCTGTACCCATAGAAAACAGTATTGTTACAAAACTGTGTTTGCAACTTGAATGTGCAGAGTACCTTCAACAAAAAATGCGCCCTGTCATGCCTACTAAAAAAAACATGAACGTCCCAAGCGTATTTAAATCCGACCACGTGACGAAAAAAACCATGAAACTAAACAAAATAATATGTTTACTCGGTACTCCCTCAAACACATGAAAATGCAATATGTAAAACATATGGACATTTCTACACGGCAACTGTGTTTAATAACTCATAATTGTATGCATAAAAACAAAATTATGATAAAACTGAAACTAGTAACGTGTCATAAAGGTGAGTCAGAAGAAAATGATGATCACGAAGGGTCTACTAGATGCCCGTGGCAAACCAAACGAGAGCACGCCGAAGAAGTGGTTGGAAGAAAACGTGGACTATGGGTATGTAGCAGCTCAACTGGGCACCTTGGATTTATTCCACTGGCATCCTAACCTTGTACAAGCAATGTCTTCAGCACCATTTTAAGGCTCTGAGCTGGTGCTCTGTCGAATGCTTTCACAAATGGTGTCCTTGAACATGGAGAGATTCACATAAACTTTTTATGGAAGACCGGATTTACAGTATTTACATTCTTGACTGGCTGAACATTGATGGGCACAGGCACAAACCTTTGAGCCATGAGTCTAAAGTTGACACTAGCAATAGTAGCAGGTTTGCGACGCGTAGTGCTTGAGGCCAGAGTGTAACATTTGTGTATACGCTTATTGCATTTTCTGTGATCCCAGATGAACATCAGAAGTTTGAGATGAGCCTATAAGTTAGAGGGTCACACCAGGGAGCGCAACACTGGTTGTGTCACTGGGCCTGACGAAGTTTTAACATTGCCCCAGTCTGTCATTGGGCAGTTTTAGCCTGCTAACTAAGTTAATACTGTAAGGTATCGAACAACCCGTTACATTAAGCCCCACTTGAAACACATGTTAAAATTCATGTAGCTTGTTGCAGTGTTCAACGTTTAGTGTTGGCACTTTGTTGCACAAAGTCTCCTAGGAGATTTCTGTATAGAGCAGCTCCCCAGTCCCAGTCCCCCCCCCCCCCGCAGGCCGGCAGACCTAGGACTGCTATTGGTTTTCCCCAGCTCCAAGCAAATCTGAGCCCTCCTCTCACACCTGCCCAGGTGCCCCTGTGCCCAGATTGCAGAGAGCAGAGTCCAGGAAGTGGTAAGGAGGCAGACTAGTGCTGTCTATTTCCTTAAAAACAGTTTAAAAAACGATTTTCCGTACTTGTGATTGCATTATCTTATTTTTTTCTTTTTACATTTCTTTAATTGTCTTTGCCTGTGGTTGTTACAGTTTAAAATTGTAGTTTTAACCTGCCAGTGAATGTATAATTTATCCCATGTTTTTGTGTTTAAACCTGTGGTTTTTCCTTACCGTGACTGCTTCCATTTAACCTGTTGAATTGTGGGATTTGCAGTCCAAACTCTGTAGTTTTTCCCTCTCATTCCCCGTGACTATCAGTTTTTCACTCCAAATGTCTCCTTTGCTCTGTGCTAAGACCAGTATGTTTAGCAGTGCACCCCCAGCGACCATTTTGTGTTAACAGGTCAGTGAAATCAGCCCCCCCCCCCTTCCCCCCTGAGACAGCAGTAATCTGCTGTAAGTTGTTTAAACTGTGTTTAGTAGGGACTCTGCACTTTGTTTTTTGGCCAGGAGAGGGAGTAAGGTTTTATAAAAATAGTGTGGTTAGAGGACAAGTTTGTTAGGGCCTTACTAACGTGTGGATTGATCCTGTCTGTCTCCTAGGAGATTTCTGAAAAGAGGAGCAGCTTCCAACTCCCTGGCCAGCAAACCTTGTCTGAGGTAGCTGGGACCTTATATAGTCTGATATTGTTTGGTACATGTGTACACTGATTGGTGGTTGTATCTGATGTTTCTATTGGATTAGGGTTAGTGTCCTCATTGGTTGGGTATTTGAGGGTTCTAATTGGTTTCTGTGTCTGTGATTCAATCAATGTAGGGTTGAGATTAGGGCTAGGATTTCTTTTGGAAGTAGGGACTAGGGCTTCCTGTGCCATTGGTTGCTTAGACTAGGGTTGGGACTACTAGTAGGGCTAGAGCCTCTATTGATGTACAGATCAGGGTTTTTTTTTTTTTAACTGATTGGGTGCTTGGACTAGGGCTAAGATTGGCTGTAAGGCCCTGGTCTCCTATTGGTTCCAGATTTTAGGGCTAGTGTTGTGATTGGATAGTGTTAGGGCTAGGGTTCCCATTGGCTGAAGGGGTCACCTGACTACTAGGGCTATAAACGGCCAAGGCGTAGGGCGTCTCAGCCCGGGCGTTGAGGCGAAGGGTGGAGAGGACAAGAGTGAGTGCCTGTTTGAGACTGGTCAGGACCGGGGACAGAAATGATGCCCATTTTCCAATTCATTACTATCCACCCTATGTATGTGTCCCTCTGTATATAAGCATTTATTGTCACTATAGAAATGTCACTATCTTTTTACATTGCTTTGTATAAACATGTTGAATAATTATGTTGTTATAAAAACAAAAGAAATCATTTTTGGTTTACATGTACTTGCTTCCATTGTGCATCTATGTGCCGCCATGTGCTTGGATCTGCGTGTCTGTTACTTTTCTCCTGAAAAAGCACATCCAATGCACTACCCTAGTTCTCATCCTGTACCTCTATCAATATCTTTAATCTGCATATACTTACCTCCTTTATGCATCTATGTACATTCAATGTAGTTATGGATCTATATATTTATCACTTTCTTCTAATTAGCATTTCCAGTGCACTACCCTATTTCTCAGCCTATACATTTCTCTTCTAGCCCAACTTTCTGACTCATCTCAAACTTGTTTCTACTACTCTTTCCAATGCACTATCCTATCTCTCACCCTAAACATCTATCATTATATCCTCTACACCCACTCTCTCATTTATCCCAAACCCCATACCACTACTATGTTCCCCAAAATAACCCTTTCTTGACTCTCTCCTACTCTACCTCTCCTTGCATCATCTGACACCTCTTTTACTATACCGATCCCCCCAATAAACCTTTCGAAACTCTTCCCTCTGACTTTTCCCCTCCAAAAACCCTTTTTACTCATTCAAAAGCCTCCTCCTGCTGCTGTGACCTAAAAAAAGAAATCCTTCACTCTTCTATCCCTCCACTATCCTTTTCAGTCAAAATAACTGTGTCAGGGGACTGACTGGGTCGAACTGACAACCGTCCCGTACTTCTCAAATAAGCCACCGGCTGATGTACTGTCCCTTCGTATACAGGCATGGAACGGGCCCTTTAAGGAACATCTCGACTACCAGGAGGAGGAGCCCCGAGAGGAGTGGCCTGTGACGTTGCCACTAACGGACCTATCACGACCGACCCCGGAAGAGAAAGGAACCCCAGAAGCAGCGACAGGTGCGAAAGCTGACGCGAGGGCAGCTGGAGAGACGATGGAGCAAGGAGAACAGCTGATGAACGCCCATTTCGAAAAGGAGAAGAGGAGCGACTGCGGAGACGCCGACAAAAGCAAGAGGGAGACGCCATGAGGCCAATGGGACCACACGTTGCCCAGCCACTCTTCAGGAGGGGAGTGGCTACACAAAGTACGTGCAAGGTTCTGTGGGTTTGCTGGTCACGGGCCGGGGTTGGGAACGCTTTAACGGGGAGGTAACTCCTTTACATATGGTGGAGGTATCCAGGTGACAATTCCCTTGCACTCCCTTTCCTACAACCTGAGTGTTGTCTCCACCAATACTGATATTTGTCTTCTTTTGTTTATTTTTGGTACGAGCCACGCAAAAGGCGAGACGCGGCTCAGGAGTGCAACAAGAAACCGAGAGACCCTACGAGAACGAAGGACTTCTATGCAACGGATATTATCTTTGTTTAAATAAAGAACTGAATTGAAGCTCTACCTTCTTGCCCTGTAGTTATTCCCCTGTTTGGGCACTGTTGCAACCCGCTGCAAGACAAACAGACTAACATGTTCACTTCTCTAATTCCATATTCCACTATACTAATTCACCACTAATCCTTTATGGGTTCCAGAGTAGCGTGCTACTCGCCAACTAAGCGTTTCATCACATCATCAGGGTTACAAGCGCTATATAAGTGCAAACCTTTTTCCCTTTTTTACCCCTCTCCAACCCTTCTCAATCCAAATAACTAACATATCCACCACTCAAATTACTTCATATTTCACTATACTAATTTTCAACACTAATCCTTTATGGGTTCGGGAGTAGCCTGCTACTTGCCAGAAAAGCGCTTGAACACCCCATCAGGGGTAACCGGTTCTATATGAATGCAAACCTTTCTTTCCCTTCTATCCCTCCGCTATAATATCCACCACTCAAATTACTTTCATATTTCACCATACTAATTTACCACTAATCCTTTATGGGTTTCCGGAGTAGCGTGCTACTCGCCAAAAAAAGTGCTTTAACACCCCATCAGGGGTAAGAAGCGCTATATAAATACAAACCTTTTTTCCTCTTCTATCCTTCTGCTATCCTTCAGAATCCAAATAACTGACTAACACATCCACCACTTAAAATTTACTTGCACGTTTCACTATACTAATTCAACACTAATCCTCTATGGGTCCCGGAGTAGCGTGCTACTCGTCGAAAAAGCGCTTCGACGCCTCGTCAGTGGTAGTAAGCCCTATACAAATGCAATTACAATACAATAAAATAAATGTATCAAAAAGTTTTCAATGAATGTCCACGCTCTCATGGGATCACTGAATGTCTTCAAACTCCAGGGAGAGTCAGTTGATGTGCCTAATGCATCAAATTGTGACAGAATAGTCAACCTCCAGTGTTGTGTTCTCCTTTACACTTTTACTTAACCTGTGTTCCTTTTTTTTAATAAACACTCTTTTTATTGATTGTGCTGAGTAATCAACATGTCCGTTAAATACTGTTGAATCAAATCCACAAGTCATGCAGTTAACCACTTTAAGGCTTTGCTGGAGGTGAATAAACAGAAGCTTCACTAATGGCCCCTTCTTTACCTTCCCTACCCTCTCCCTCCCTCTATGGCCCCCAAAATGCACGCCAGAACCTCCAAATTTTCTCCCATCTCTTTGAGCACCCTTTACTTACTTTACTTTATCAAACTTTATTTGGCATTAACAAACGCCATAAACAGTACAGAATAAAAACATCATATATTTACAATCTTCATTCTCATATGTTAGACCAATTCATCTTTTTACATCCTAAATTACTTAAGCACACTCCCCTATTTTTGCCCACTTATATCTTAGGGCAACCTTACTCTTGCCTGGTAAATCTCTAATAAGGGCATCCATATGATAAACAATAATATGTAGGGCTTCCTTAATCCTAACGAATTATTCCCTCAGCCAATCTCTCTCGTTTTTCTTAACTTAAAAGCACATCTTAAAAAAACGTATTATACAGAATAGAGCCCTGGGGTCTTTAGCCATTTGTAAATAAAGAAGGGCCACCTTTGCATGTTTAAATGTGTTCTCCTTCAACAGGTCAATTAAAAAATGGCGCCTTGGCAATTAATAAAAAGGTCACAATAATACAAAATGAAGGGCATCCTGCGGAGATCGTTGATCGCAGCCGCAGGGGCCCTTTGGCTCAGAAACTTTATTAAAGCCCGCCGGTACGGCTAATAAATAATGTAAAAAAATTGAGCCTAAAACGTGTTAATAAAAATCTATCATGAGGGTTATATATGAGGGACAAATATGGTTCTATTCCATCAGTGGTCCTGACCAGCCCATATGCTTTCACCGACTTTTTCCTCCAATCCATATCTTCTCTTCCGGTGACTTTGTGCATAAAAAATCCCTTTTTTATTACCTCCTTGTCTTTCCCCGTTATTCTGTCTGGGTTGGAGAAGAGATCTTCGAGGCCTATTGCTTTAAAGGTGGCTCTCAAATATTTTAGCCAAGGGATGTTCATCCCCCTGTCCCTTTCCAGGCAGTCTTTAATTATCTGTCTGGAGAGTTCCGCTTCCGGATTAGTCCAAATTTTTAGCCAGACCAAAAGTGGTCTGACCTGTACCTTGTCCTCTATATAAATGCTCGCACCTAGTTCTTCATGAATGATGCTTGCGGGAACACATTGTGGTAGCTTGAGCAAGCATCTCATAAATGTGTTCTCCTTTAACTGCAGCTTCTCAACCCCCGCGAATCCCCACAATTCTGCTCCATATGTCGCTTTAGCGAAGCAGATAGAGTTATATAACTTCATAATTTGTTCTGGGGCCCAGCGTCCAATCCTTCTGGCAAAATCCATGAGTTCCCCTACGCTTGCCGCGAGCTTGTTTCCCCTTTCTTCTGTAAGTTCTTTAAAATTTAAGTGCCCATCGAATAGAATGCCTAAATATGAGAAGGTCACGACCTTCTCTATTTTGTGGGCGCCTATTCTGTAATTGTAGCCTTTATGGACCCTCCTACCTACTTCTAGTACGTAAGATTTCGCTAAATTATCGCCTAGATCCAGATTGCTCATAAAATTGACAAACCCATTGATCAATTTTTGTAGGCCCAAAGGCGTGCGTGCCAATAAGACCGCATCGTGTGCGTAAAGCAGGACAGGAATTGATCTATTCCCTACTCTTGGCGAGTCTATTTTTAAATCCAATAGAGCTTTTTCCAGACCATTTATATATACAGAGAACAAAAATGGGGCCAAAATACACCCCTGCCGTACACCACTGGTACAAACAAAGGGTTCCGTACATCCCCCCTCTGTGTTGTACATTACTTTAGCCATGGTATTCCAGTGGAGTGTTTTCATGATCTCCATTAGTTCTTGATCTGTCCCTAATGTGCTTAATAGATTCCATAGCTTCTCCCTGTTAACACAATCAAAAGCGGCTGTAAGATCCATAAAGGCAAGATAAACCACTTCAGTACTAGCAATGGTATATTTTGTCACCAACAAGTACAAATTTAAACATTGGTCTGTGGTGGATCTACTTGACCTAAATCCATACTGAACGTCCGTAATGACACTCTTCTCTTCTGCCCAAATTGTCAACCGATTTAAAATAATACGCCCTAGTATTTTAGCGGTGACATCAATTAATGAAATTGGGCGATAGCAATGCGGGCTATCCCGATTTCCTTTTTTAAAAATTGGCACTATTGTGGCTGTAGACCATGATCGGGGAAGCCCTGTTGCTATGGCTGCATTTATTATTCTGGTAAGAATTGGTGCCCATAGATCAACGTTGCTTAAAAAGAGGTCTGGGGGTATCCCATCCGGGCCCAGTGCTTTATTCCTGGTGAGTCCACAGATTCCTACTCTCATCTCTTCTAGAGTAAATTCAGCTTTAGCTGCCCTCGTTGGTCTCCCTTCGTCTAACTGGGGATTTATTATATCATACCGATGCTCATTAGTAGCCCGATTATACAGCCCACTGAAGTGTTCCACCCACTGCTCTGCAAGGATATTAGAAGATATCCGATCCCCAGATCCCTCTTTAAAACAGGGATTATTTAATATTTTCCAAAAACTAGGCGAGTCTTTTTTCTACGAGGCCTCTCTAAGATCCTCCCAAGTTTGGTTGCGTAGAGCAGACTTCCTATGTTTAACTGCCTGCTTATAATTTAGTCAGCATTGTGCAATCCTTTGTTTATCTCTAGGGGCCACTTTTAGGGCATTTCTCAGTTTCTTTTGTGCCAGGGAACATGCCTTATCAAACCATTTAGGATCATTATTTGGCCTGCCCTGTCCTTTAGATCTTAATAGGCCGTCAATTATACGGCCCAATCCTTCAAAGTATTCTACCAGTTTTTTGCCATTTACTGCTAAATCTAGGCAATCGTCCATTAACTGTTTGCCCCCTATTATGAGTGATCTATAGAACTCCTCGCTATCTATGCAAGTCCATTTTAAGCGTCTGCCCTGATCAGTGGCCGTCTCTACAATTGTCTCCCTTCCCTTTTTCTTGATTTTAGATAAGTTTGAATCTTCCAAAATCAGTGTTAAGGGGTTATGATCACTGAAGCCACTGATTTCAATAGAGAAATCTCTTATTCTTGGCTTCAATTGTTTTGACACCACAATAAAATCAATAAACGAGGAGCACCTTCTTCCCTTAACCCCTTAAGCGGCGCTGGGGGGGGGGTAAGCGCGGCGCCGCCATGCTCGTGACAGAACCACGCCGTCATGAGTCACGGGCGAGCTGTGCTCATGACGGCGTGGTTCCATCACGACTCCGCCCACTCTTTATTTCGCCCGCACAGGCGGGGAATCAACGCCGCGTGGGCGGAGCGGCCGCAGCATGACGGAACCACGCCGCCATGAGCACACGCCGCCCGTGGCCCATGACGGCGTGGTTCCGTCATGAGCACGCAAGGGGTTAAATCAATTTGTTTAATCTTAACTCTAATAAATCTATGGTGTGCGCTAAATTGAGTGTATTTATCACCCGAGCTAACACCTTACCTTCAGGAGTATGTTCAAGATGTGGGCCCTCCTCATAATTGCAGGTGGTCCAGTCCTCCTTGATCGGCAATAAATTAGGGCATAAATGACAGTTAAAGTCCCCCACAATTAGAAACATAGGTGCAAGGGGCCCTAATGTCTTCTCATTCAAATCATTTAACCTTCCCTCAAGTTCCCTTGCACATTGACCACCCGCATTATAAAAATTAGCTAGGATGATATGGAGTCCCCTCATTCTTAGACTTCAACCCAGCATATTTTCAGTATCCCAATTCAAATCTGTCCAGGTTCCTACAATGGTTAAATCTACAAATATGAAAAGCCCCCCCCCCCCCCCCCCCTGCTCTCCCTGATGTAGATTTGCTCGCTGGGGTCCCGAATTGTTTATACCCCTCTAAATGAAAATGTAAGTATTCTGTCTCCCACGTTTCCTTGATGCAAATGATATTGAAATTTTTGATGTATGCTATCCATTCCTGGTTTGTGAATTTGGTCGCTAGACCTGCCACATTCCAAGATACCAAATTAATTGTTCTTCCTGCACTAACATCCTCCCCTCCTCGGACAGCTTCCAGGTTTGTGTGAGATATCTTCTCTTGAACTGTTTCATTTACTTCCACCTTCCTAACCAGGACATTTTCCGCCACATTTACTGTTACATTTTTTAGAACCCCCCTTTTGGATAGTTCTTGTCTCTGCCTGGTGTTTGTATCGCAAAGTCAATCTATTTCGCTAAGGCGCCTACCCCACTGAGGTCTCGCTTGTCTACTGTACTGATTCATGCCCCCCCCCACTCAGCTCTCCCCAATGTCTGCTGTGTACAAAGCCTACCCTCTCCTTCTTGCTGCGTAGACTCCCATATTCGTCCAAATTCACGCCCGCTCTCTCTTATTCTCCCTATCTGGCCACTACATTCCTCTGCAAACCGCAGATTTAAACGAGTGCCCCCAAAATATGCGGGCCTATAAAATTAACCCAACTCGTGAACCTGGATATGTGTCTCCTGATGTGACCATATTCCCCTACAGATGTGATCTACTACTCTAGGATCACTAAAATTGATAACAATACAGTCCCCCCCTTTATTTATTTTTTTACTCCCTCCTATCCAGTCCACTCTCCGTACATGAAGGATTTTACATCTTACCCCTCTAGGCAATGGTCTGTGGGTATTTAACCAATGGGTTACCTTGTTTTTCAGCTGGTCATAAGCTTCAATTTTATCACTCTCCCATGGTGGGACCCCAGTGAGAACCACCACATATGGGGAACATTCCGGAGGCAAATCTAAAATTGAATGCAATTCCAGATCAGTACCTCCAGTCCCCCCCCCTTTCATTAGCACTTATGACTCCTCCCCCGGCTAGTGGGAACTTCCCACTCGTCCCATTCCTCCCCAAGGAAACAACTGGGCATTCCTGTGGTATTGGGGGCACCGTAGAAGTTGTGCTTGTTGGGGTAGTGATAACTGGGATAGGGCGAGCCAACAGATCCTCTCTCCCACCCGCACTGGGCAAATCTCCACACACGATTTTATTTTCCATCCCCCCCAAAGCGGCTAACACCAGTTTTTCTGTTTCAACAAGCCTATTTTCAATGTCTAAAAGTCTTGTTGTTAATGGCTCCAATGCGGCAGTTATCAGTGCCCCTAATTTCTGCCAATATGAGTCCTCCATTGTCAGTGTGCGCCTGCTACAATTGTCTTCATTTGTGGGGGTTAGTGTGACAGCCAGTGTGACCGCTGGCCCAGGCTGCTCTTCCGCCCTGTGGTGTTCTCCTTGTGTTATTCCCTGTTTTCCTCTTTGTGCAGCAGTTTTGGACATCTAACCCTTTTGGTGATGGGCTCCTCGCGGCCCCCCTCGTTTCTTCCTTATAGCCCCTCCTTGTGTGGGAGTATGTAGATCGGGGGGGGGTCAGTGGGATCAATGGGCACCATATGAATGTCTACTCGGGTCTCACCCATATCCTTCCAGGGATGTGACTGATTAGTAGCTTGTGCTCGCTGGGGTCAAGAGCTGAATGTCAAGAGGGAGGAGTAAACTCGGATATTGAAGTCTAGGTTAGTTGACGTTGATCAGGAAAGTATTTGTTAAGGAGATGGAGTTTCAGGTCCCTTTTGAAGCAGGAGAAGGAGGGGTTGCATCTGAGGACTCTCGGGAGAGCGTTCCATATCCTAGGAGCGTTGCCAGAAAACGATCGGTATTGAGTGGTTTTCTTTTTCAGTTTCAGAGGAATAAGAAGGAGCGAGTTGGAGCTTCTCAGAGTTCTGGATTGACCTGCTCTTACCAGTTTGTTGTTCAGGTAGTTGGGGGCCAGAGTGTGAAGAGTTTTGTGTGTGATGCAGGCCAGCTTGTAAATACACCTCCCTTCCAAGTGAAGCCAGTTGAGGGAGTTGAGTGCTGGAATGATGTGTTCAAATCTTTTTTCTCCAGATACGAGTCGAGCGGGCATGTTCAGCACTGCCCTTAGAGGGGGTAGGTGAGCTTTTGGAGTACCTGTTAGGATGGCGTTCCCGTAGTCTTGAGGTCATCATGGGGAAGAAAAGGTTTTAATTTCTTGAGGTGTTTTAGAGAGAAAAGAGCACTTATTGCAGAGTTTTTGATGTGGGCCTCCAAAGATAAGTTCTTGTCAAGGGTGATGCCTAGAGACTTAACTGAGTCGGATAGGACGATGGGGCAGTTTAGTGCGACCAGGTTCTTGAGCCACTCTTGGATTGGACGATGGTTGCTTTTTGGAGAGAATAGGATTAGTTCCGTTTTATCTGGGTTGAGCTTTAAGTGGTTAGCGTTGAACCAAGTTTGGATCTCGGTTAGAGTGGCATTGAGGTGACGGATGTCGCTGGGAGACTTGATTTTGAAATAGATTTGGGTATCATCAGCGTAAAGGTGGTAATTCACTCCAGCTTTTTTTAAGATGATTGTGAGGGGTTACATGAAGAGATTGAAAAGGGACGGGGAGAGGATCGAGCCTTGCGGGACCCCAAGTCTGACTTTTGTTGGCTTCGAGAGACAGGAGTTGATTTTAATTTGTTGCGAACGATGTTGCAGGAAGGAGGTGAACCATTTTAGTACTGTGCCATTGATGCCGGAGCGTTTCGACAAGGTCTCTAGAAGCGCTGGATGATTTACTGTGTCGAATGCCGCAGATAGCTCAATAAGGATGAGTAGGTAGGCATCACCTTCATCTAAAGCTTTGTGAATATCGTCAGAGACGTTGAGCATTGCTGTTTCCGTGCTACAGCCTTTCCTGAATCCTGATTGAAAGGTGTCGAGGAGGTTGAGCTCATCAATGTGCTTGTTGAGTTGGTCGAGAACTCATTTCTCCAATGTTTTTGCAAGGAATGGAAGGTTGGAGATAGGTCTGAGGTTAAGTCTACCCTATAGGCCGGTTCCGCTCTATTGCTGAAGACCCAGCCATTTACGTACATCAGCTGTGAGGCCCAGTAGTACATTTTATTAGACTCCTTTTTTGTAATTTTTGCAAGGGTATGCCCCACGCACTCCAGAGCAAGGCTCTCAACTTTTTTTCGAAGACATATTTTTATTGACACTTTTTATTTAGGTACTTAAGTGCATATGCATCAATCTATTCTTCATTTACATGTATCTTTTGCACTTGAGGGTCATACAGACTGATGCAACTTTGGCTTCACAGGGTAATGCTTGAATTTCTGTTTCTTCAGTACATTTTACAGGGTTATGATCTAGCAGTATTGACTTGTCATTAATTCACAATTATCCACTTTGCTAGGCAAATCCAACTTTCTCCAGCCTCTTCTGATCATGCAGCCGCTAGCTCCAAGGCTCTCAACTTGGCTCCGATTTGTTGATAGAATGAGTCTGGGAGCTCATGGGGAGGGTTTTGCATTGTATAAAGCAGTCGGAGGAGCGGCGTCATCTTAAATAGGGCCGCGCGGCCTATTAGTGTGAGTGTCCTCCAGTGTTTAGCACCATTGCTGTACTTCGGCATTCCTGTGGTAAAATTCTTGAGGGTTTCGAGTTATATTTATCCTTAAGTATTTGAAGCCCTCAGTCTCAATTGGTACCTTGCATCGCGATGTAAGTTCCGGGCGCCTCTTGCCAGAGGAAATAGTAAGGATTAATCCCAGTTAATGCGATACTTTGAATAATCCCCATAGATGCGGAAGAACTGAAGTATTCTGTTTGCGGACTGCTTTGGCCTTCTGAAGTAGAGCAGAACATCAGCTGCTTAGAGGGATATTCGTTCTTCTCATTCCTCCCCTACTGGGATGCCCGAAATCAGGGGGTCTTGCCTTACCCATGCCACCAAGGGTCCCAGGGCTAGGGCAAAAAGGAGAGGGAACGGGGCAGCCCTGCCTGGTCCCTTTCTGGGGAGAAAATACTTGTGAGACTGCCATGTTGACTCTTACCCTTGCAAGGGGTTGGGGTAGAGGAGCCTTAACCACCCAATAAAATTGGGTCCGAAGCCCAAACGCTCCAAGACAGCAAAGAGGTAATTCCATTCTACACTGTCAAAGGCCATGCTGGCGTCTAGGGATAAGAGGGCCGTTGGGTCAGGCGCATTAGTTGATACTGTATGATACTGTATGTAGGACGCTAAACAGTCGACGCAGATTAAGCCTTGTGCTTCTGTGGGGCATAAATCCATAATTGGTCTGGGTATATGAGCAAGGTGATAACTGTGGCTAGGCGCATGGCTGCTTGTAGGATGGCATCACGGTTTGGATAGCTTAAAGATCTTTGCAGTTGTTGTCGGGGGGGCCACGGTTTGAGAGGGGGGCCTGGGGCCTGGTATGCCCTCTTAATGGAGAAGAACTTAGACAGTCTCTTGGGTCGCAGTGTGTTCACTATGGAATCCTCCATGAAGAGCCCGACGCTAGGGTCCTTCGCCCCCTCCAGAACCCCCACCACTCTGATATTTCTTCTGGCTTTGCCCTCCTGGTCCTCGAGCTTGCCCACCATAGTGATTTGCTGGGTTAGTGTCTGCACCTGTGCGTTCTGCGTTTTGGCTGGCGTGACTTTCTTCTTTAATTTTGATAAGTCTGTTCTAATCAGGTCCACCTCAATAGTTACAGTGTATATTTTTAGTTCTAGGGTGTCTTTCAGGTCTCTTATGGCTGCCATAATGGCACTCAAGGATGGCTCCCCTGGCCCTCTCACTCTTTTCCACTTGCGGGGATTTCGGGATCGTGTAATTGTCCATTATATTTGTCTGGAGAACACACTGCCCTTTAGGTTTCACCACTGCGCTACTGGAGTTATCAGTCCTGTTCATTTCTTCCTCTCATTATAGGTGGCTTCATCGTATGGGCTAGCACACTAGCTGTCAGGGAAGTGTCTTCGTATTGGAAGAAGGGTGGGGGGTCCCATCACACCTGCCATCTGGTCCTCGCTGGGGTCCCTACTCTCCAAACTCCGCCTCCCCCCCATCAGACTGGAGTTTCAATGGCCCACTGCTGGCCAGGGCACTGCTCCCCTCACCGTTCCACCCGTGGGGTAACCCGGTGTGCGGTTCCTCCCTGGGCCAGTGAAATCACCCTGCTCTTCAGTGGGCCTCAGGCATTAGCTGCACCTTGTTGAGCAATCAGGTTGCCTCGAGATTTGCTTCGGGTCACTACGGGCTTTCCTTACTGTCTCAGCCGGGTGGGGAAGGGGGATCGAGAGGCCCTTGCCCCGATCCTTGTACACCCAGACCCATGTACCCCGACGTCACTGATGCAAAGAGTAAAGGAGAACACAATGCTGGAGGTTCACAATTCTGTCCCTGGAGTTTGAAGAAATTCAGTGATCCCATGGGAGTGTGGACATTTACTGATCATTTTTTGATACACTAATGAGGTTTTATTTATGACATGTTACCAGTTTCATCATAATTTTGTTTTTATGCATATAATTAGGAGTTATAAAACAGTTGCCATGTAGAAATGTCCATATGTTTTACACATTGCATTCTCATGTGTTTGAGGGAGCACGGAGTAAGCATCGTATTTTGTTTCGTTTCATGTTTTTTTCGTCATGTGGTTGGATTTAAATATGATTGGGACGTTCATGTTTGTTTAAAAGCACATTTTCACTTCAGTGTTTTGCAAGCCGTGGCTCGTATTTCGTTGAAGGTACTGTGCACATTCAAGTTGCAAACACGGTGTTGTAATGATACTGTTTTTTATGAGTCAGTACACTTTTGTTTTGTATAAGGTTGCATTTTATCAGTATGATGAAATTAAGTTTGCACACGTTTGGGTTGTTTTCTTTTCTTTCATTCACTTTTTTCATGGATGTATACTAGCAGAGGATAGACCACATTTGTCACTGTGCGCACTAATAATAATAGTATACATGAGCCTGGGAAGGGCATTGGGGATTGATATGTGTCTTTTTGTACTGTAGTTACCCAAGAAGAAGGGCAAGAGCTGCCTGAAATGCATCGGGTCATACATGTTTGCATCATGCTACAAGGAATAGTGAATGCCCACTGGTTTGGAAGAAAAGCCAGTATCGGCATTGCTTGAACTTATGGTTGAAACTTACAAGTATAAAGTCGTTTGGATATAAATTAAATTTGTATTAAACCTGTGGAAATTAAATGGCTTTAAATGGAAAAAGATTTTGGAACTTATCTGTTGGAGCATATACTTCATTGCTGTGCATCCTGGGTTGGGACCTGATTAGGCTCCAGCATATTTTTTATTTAAAGTCACATGCACAGACGGAGCATGTTCCAGAGTGGCATGCAACAATTTGAAGCCTTTTGTAGGAGAGTAGGATCTGCTTCACATGTTTACCCCCCACTTTTTGCTGGTGTTTCACTGTTTTTCGACTTTAGTCTGGCTGGGACCCTGCTATTTAGGGCCCCAGCCTAGCTGCTTCTTCTCTAAATTGATTGCACATGTACTTTAGGTACACTCCAGATTGGATACTGAGGTACCCTTGTGAGTCCCTAGTATATGGTACCCAGGGCATAGGTACCCCAGAGGCCTACCAGGGGTTGAAGCATGTATTGTGCCACCCCTGGAAAGCCCTCCAAAATGACACCACAGGTCTGCCACTGCAGCCTGGGTAAGGTGGTGCATGCACTCCTTACTGAGCTAGAGGTTCACTATATCTCACCTACCACTGCACATAGAAACCTATCAGTCACCCATATGGCAAGCCTTATCCATCCTGAAGGCAGGGTGCTTGGTTATATGTGAGAGGGTGCCCAGGCATGAGCTGAGCCCCTCTGCAGCCTTCAGAATCTCTTCTCCGGGGTGGTCAGTGGTGCAGCCATATTAAGTGCATTATATCTAAAACAGTTAATGCTAACTTTGGACTTTTTTGGTGTCAAACACCTTGGAATCATACCCCCACATCAGTTCTTGATATGAGGATATGATCCCACCCTTCTAGAGGGAGAGACATGGCAGTACTAGTATACCCGGTAGAAATCTAATAGAGCCCTGGCATCACAAAATAGATGCTGCAGCAACAGAAACGGGTCTGGCCTCCTGCTGCTGACCAAAACTCCGGCAGGGGAGGCCTGGACAATAAGTTTCCTGTCACAGGGAGGTGTAACCACCTCTCAGACAGGATGATGTGTATTGGGGCTGGGTGGGGGCACTCTCTGAGGGCTTTGAAGTCCTGCACTGGGGGGCACATTTGGTGTCCCTGTGCATCGTCCAGCTCAAACTGGTTCAGGGGCTTCCAGCCCCTGCTCTGGCACGAAACTGGACAAAGGAAATGGGTGTAGCCACCCCTCTTTTCAAGCCCCCCATAGGTGGGTCCCCAGAGCTAGTCCAACCCTTTCCTTAGGTATAAGTAAGGAACCTCTGTAACCAGAACTTTATATATCCCTGGACGAAACTCTGAAGCTGAATCCTGGAACTTTGATGCTCTACTAAAGACTAGAGGACTGAAGAAATCTCCCTTGGGGTCAAGGAGTGACTCCCATGCTTGGCAGTCATCAACAAAGCATTTTGCCGGTCAGCATCTCCGAAGCTCCCGCCGGACTCCAAAGAATATGCAGCCCAGGAAGAGGATTTCCAGACATCTCAGAGGCCGACCCGAGTCCCCAGCACAGCTGAGACCCGCAGGCCTCGTGAGTAGCGTGGAACCGGAACTCCTGGTCACCGTGCACTTTTGCGAGTGCATTGACTTCTTGACGTCTCTTGAAGTCGTGCTTGGGGTTACTTGTAGCCCCCACCTCGAGTAGAGAATCCACCGAAGATTGTCGGTCTAGTCACCCCCGAGTGACCCGTGGGCCGCCATTTTGCGTTTCCTCTCGAGGTCCCTCCGCGATCCCTGGTCCGTCGACTGGTGGGTCCCTGTGAAGGCAACTTGGATTTCCCTTGGGCTTCCCTGGTTGCTCCAGACGTGCCCTGACTCCCAACCAAGTGGTGAGTCCCTCAGACCTTGCTGGTCTTCACCGAAGCATCTTTCTCCTTTCTGCATGGGTTGATGTTGCCAAGGCTTGTTGTGTCCAATCCAGGCACCGATGCTGCAGCACTCGACATCCTTCATGGGACAGCTTGAATCCAGCTCCTGGTCGTCCTCAACGCCTCCTGGTCCTCGTGGCTGAAGAGTCAAGCTTCAACTTCTTCACCGGATCATAATTAAAAGTTTTAGTGCAACGCCCATTAAGTGGGCGCCATGCTGAGCTACGAAAACACAACGAAACGGCAAAAAGTTTGGGAAGCTGCGCATACCCATGCAGCCACCATGGTTTCTGGTTAAATAAAAAGTAAACAAATTGTAAAAAAAAAAAAAGAATTGTGCGCTGAGCCGCAAATAAAAAAAAGAAAGGGGAGAGGGAAGGGTGGACACCACTCTAAAGCACCGCTTTAAAGAAGCAGGCAGACCAGCATGTCATGACTGCTTCAGCAAGACATTAATTAGGTAAATAGTTTTCCGACCTGCTATTAACCCCTTCCCCGCTCATGACGGAACCGTTCCGTCATGAGCCACGGTTGCCGTGTGCTCATGACGGAACGGTTCCGTCATGCCACGACCGTTGGCGGCCGCTCCGCCCACGCGGCGCTGTTTCCCCGCCTGTGCGGGGGGACAACGCAACTGGGCGGAGTCATGAAGGAACCGTTCCGTCATGAGCACAGCTCAACCGTGGCTCATGACGGAGCGGCTCCGTCATGAGCACAGCGCCACCGCGCTGCCCCCCCGCACCCCCCAGCGCCGCGGCGAAGGGGTTAAAAGCTAGAGAGTAAGTACACATGTAAGAGGGAGTGTCCTTATTGGAGGTAACAGGAGAGAGGGCAATACTAAGGAGGGACTACTAATCCTGCTGATGAGTCAAAAGCCATCATTGACCAGAGACAGGAAAAGGAGCCAATTCCAAAGCTGGGCGAAACATTGTTGAAGCTTAATGACCATATCCTGAATAAAGCATGTCTCGAAGAGACAGCTCAAGTGCTGCCTAGGAGAGACCTAAAAATAGAACTAGGTTGTCGCTATGCAAGATTCTCAGGAAAGCACCTGGATTTGCAAACCCCAGACACCACTTTGTGATCATGGCCTCCGCGAATCCCTCATAGACTGAGGAGCCACTAGACAGCATAGATACATAACTGCTGATCAAAATGACGCATTGTATCTGCAACTGTGGATTTTCAAGAATTTTTTTAAATTAAAAAATAGGCTTACTATACTTGGCCAGGACCTACGTCCAAGTGCTATTCATAGAGGGTTATGTTAATTCTCAACCTATACTTGTAGTCGGTGCTTACAGGATTATGCTCTCATGTTGATGTAAATGCATAATTGTGCAGGCAAATTAAGATTAAACACCTCATGGGTAAATCAACTATATAGGTGAAAAAAAACAATCAAGTTCCACCCAATTAACCAAATATTTTTTTTTCCCGAACTAGAAACAAGTGTTTTATGTTTGCCTAGAAGTAGCAAGAACATGTAAGATATTATTAGCTATGACTGAGAAGTCCCATTGTAAGGGTGAAGTTGCCTGCCCCCACAGCTGGGAAAGACTAAACATGCAGGTCAGCCACTCTGGTGACAATAATATTGGCAAATATGTAAAGTATGCAGTTAAAACTGCAATACCAGACATCTCTTCTAAGCATTAGCCTTGGAGGAAATTTGCATACTACATAACTTTTCCTTATTTAATCAAAAGAGCTGGCCAAGCAAGGTTTTCTCCACACAATCTTTTGTGATTTGTATTGATATTCTTAATAAAAAGAGACTCTCTCAACTGTTGGTAAAGCTACATTTCAGTTTCTAAAGATAGGCTTTTTTTTCTTTTCTATTTCAACTAGGTGCCAAAGATGATTTACGCTCATAACCTATCTTATTTGCAAAATAAGTATCGTTCAGAGTAAAGAAGCACAAAAGCATTATTTCCAGGTGAAAGTTAATTTTTTATGGTTGATGTGTAGATATATTTGACAATACCAAACTATATATTCCACAATACCAAACTGCACCCTTCCTGCGTCAAACATGAACTCTTTTTGGCGATACAACTTGTACGAAGGTAGGATCCTTCTAGCATGGTTACCCCCCATTTTTTACGTTATGTCAGTTTGTTTTTTAACTCGTCCGACTGGGATCCTGCTAATCGGGAACACAGTCACTGTGTTTCTATCCTAAATTGACCATGGTAATTACTTTTGTACATCCACAATTGGTTACTGGGGCACCCTCATAAGTCCCTAGTATATGATACGAAGGCACCCAGGGCATAAGTACAGCAGGGGTCTTCCCATGGGCTGCAGCATGTATTCTGATACCCCTGGGAGCCTACTTAAACTGCGACTATAGTCCTGCCATTGCAGCCCTTGTGAGTTACTGCGCAAACCTCTCATGAGGGATATAAGTTTCCTTATATATGAAGTCACTGCACTTACAAACTTTAAGTCACCCCTATGTCAGGCTCTTCAGTCCTGAGAGCAGGGTGCTTGGTTACGAGTGCGAGGGTGCTCCTGCATGAGCAGGACACCCATACAAATCCCGGAGTTGATTCTCCACGCTTTGCAAGTGCAGTCAGCCATTTTAATACATAATGTGGACATCAGTTATTACGAGATGTCTAACTATATAGTGGCAGCACCGAACCAGATCATGTTTGGTATCAAACATGTCGTAAACATACCCCAACACTAATTCCAGTGTTGGAAGTATGCATGTACGGGGAACTCCCTTGGGTACCCACTATACTGCTGGTAACAGCCTTTCAGGGTCTGCCAGCAAGCTAGTGCTGCTGCAGACGACAGATACGATTCTGCCGTCCTGTTGCTGTGCCATACATGAGCGGGGGAAGGTAGAACAACAGATTTCCTGTCAAAAGGAGGTGTGACCCCGCCCAGACAGGACTTAGTGTATTGGGCCAGGGTTGGGGCGTTTGCCAGCACCACCAGACTGCCGTGAAGGCCGCAAAACTGAACAAAGGACATGGGAGTATCCTCTCCTCTGTCCATCTTCTTCACTGGGAGGGACCCCTGAGTTGTTCCAACTCTTTCCCTAGGGACCTTAAGGACTTACCTGTGGGTGGGTCCTTAGATTTGTCATGGGACAAGACTGAAACCCCGTCACTCTTCGATCATCTGGACACTTAGACTTTGTTGGACTTTGCCTGGAACTGAGACTGCACCAAGGAAGACTCCTGCCGCTCCTGGTCTTGCTGTTCTGCATGTTTTCTTTGTCTAGGTGTCTGTGCATCTTCCTGGTTCTTAAACAGACCTGTGGGCATCAAGGACACCCGAAGTAATCTCCCTTGGAGTGACGGAGTCCCTCCTTCACATCTGCAGGCACCGCAAAGAAACTTACCGGTCTGCTGCTCCAGTCGTCCTATGGACTCCCCAAGGCTCAGCAACACAGGTGGGGGTTGTGCAACTCCCTCGAGGCCTGACCGGCTCTCCCTGCAATTGTGAGGACAGTCTCGCTTGTCAGAAACATTGGGACCAAACCCCTGTGGACCGCATCAACCTGTCGTTGATTTGTTGGCTCTGCACTCCAGAGATCTTCGGACTACAAAAAGCTTCAGCCTCCAGCTTCTCTTCCCTCCAACGTCAGAGTACTCACCTCATCCTCTGCACCATGGGACTTTGTTCTTGGTGAGCTGCAGCTGCTCAAGGTCCTCTTTCAACTCCTGTGCCTCTGGCCTGTGGGTCCTCCTGAGGGCCTTCTACTGCTTCAGTGGCCTCCCCTGCTTGCTCAGGCCCTGCTCTGACTCTGCTACTGTTGGTGAGTCCCTTGAACCTTGCTGATCCCAACAATGCTCCTTCCTTCTCCATGCCAGTTGCGCCTACCAAGGCTTGTTGGTGCTCCCACCGGACACTGACCACCTAGACATGGACATCCGATGTGAGCTTGTGCATGGCTCCTGGTCCTCAGTGTCGCCTGGTCCTCACAGCTGCTACTACAAGGTCACTGTCGACTCTTCGGAACCTCCCGAAATCAGTAGGCATTGCTCTTCCGTGTCTCCTGGTCACCTCCGAGTGGCATAAACTCTGCCCCCTCTGCTTGCAGGTTCTTCACTTCCGGAATCCACCCTTTGATTCCACCAAACTTCTTCACCAGAGGCGTTTTCTTCCATTGTCGTCTGCAGAGGTTTCCGATGTCTCTTCACCACTATGCATCTGGCTTCCCTGGTGTAGGCAACCTGGTTTCTGGGGCATCCGCGGGTGGGGTGACTCTCCAAGTTCCATCCTCTAAGGAAAGTCTTTGGAGTCCTCTGGGAAGGGTCCTTTTTCTGCAAAACTGCAACGTCTCCATTGACTTCCATTGGTCATGTAGCTGTGTTCCCACTTTACACACAGCCACCATGGGGTTCCTGGGTACTTATCTTGGGTGGTTCCTTGTGTCCCCAACTCCCCTGGGTCTTCTGGTCCAAGTCCCATCCTCCTTTGCAGTTCCCACTGCACTTTTAGTATATGGTTTGGCATCCCCCTGGAGACCACTGTATTTTGTGCTATTTACCTCATTGCATTTGAAGTATTGCTGTGTATTGTGTTGATATCTCTGGGTAGAAGATATACCAATGTGTTAGTGTGTATCATGTCACATCAAATCAAATCAAAAATGACTTTATTCGATTGCTTTGTAAGACAATCATAAAAGTACATAATAACAATAGAACTTTAAAAGTTATAAAAAGATTTTTTTTAAAGAGAAAAGTAAACACAGTTAGGAGGTCGTCTTACTAAAAATACGTACTAAAATCCGTGATTACAAAGCAATTGTTTCCCTGTACATAAGTACTTTCTTTAAAAACATACATATCCTCCAGGCTCTGTGAATATCATCCAATAATTGCAGCACGAGAAAGGCTGGACGACATTGTCTCAAACCCATCTCCCTCATTATTGGGACAAGCCAGACTTTCCTCAAGTTACGATAAAATTTACAAAATAAAATAACATGCATAGTCGATTGCTCTGAACAATGGTCACCGGGCATGGGCCTAAGGTTCGTGACCAATCATTTATACATGGAAAACTCACAAGCCTATTGTAGATATTACATCTAAAACGGGTTAGTAGTAATCTATCATAGCCACCTGGTACAAACAACAAGTATGACTAAATATTAAAAGAAGATAAAATCAATTGATTATGCTGAACAGCAGGTTTAGTACACTCCTTAGCTAATCTTATAGTATCTAAAAGAATAATTCCTTGTTTTTTTAATTCCTTTCTAGAAATCGTGTGCATAGTACCCGGAGACTTGTAATACTCTGGGTGGCCAAGATCTGTCATAAAACGTTTAATATATCTCAGCCACGGAATCAGCAACGCACCTTCAAGTTTCATACTATCAACTAAAATGTCCTGATTTAGCTTAGTCCCTGCTTTGGACCATATTCTGTGCCACAGCAGAATAGGCTCCATTTTTATCAAATCTGAAATGAATGGAAGTCCCAGCTCTGCGTGGCAAACGTATGCTGATGTACTGCTAGGTACAGCTAAAATATATTGCAGGAAAATGTTTTCCACTGTCTGGAGTAACTGCGTATCCACAAAACCCCATACCGCCGCTCCGTACATGGCTGCTGAGACACACTTTACAAATCTGCAATAACTCCCGTGGTGGTCTTCCCAAATCTTTGCAAAATTGGCTAGTGCCATTGTTGATCTTGCCAGGATAAGTTTTTTGGCCATAATTGTACGCGATCAACGGTCACAGGGATCAAACAACATTCCCAGATAAGCAAAGCTGGGTGTATGCTCGATTTTCTGGCCCTCCAGGTACATATCCCTACATTTTTGGCTCCCAGGGCCACATCTCATAATGTATGTCTTTGAGGTATTGACCTTGAGATTCAATTGGCCCATAAACTTGATAAAACTATTTAAAACCCTCTGTAAACCTATTTGGGTGCGTGACATTAAAACTGCATCATCTGCATATAGAAGTGCAGGTAAAGGGCGTGCCGCTATTTGTGGGAATTCGCAGTTATCTTTAATTAAGGCATCGCAAAGGCCATTAATATAAAGATTAAAAAGAAAAAGGGCCAGGACACACCCTTGCCTAACCCCCTTTTTAATGGGAAATGGGTCCGTTCGATCTCCTCCAATCCCAAAACGTACCCGCACCCTTGTATAAGCGTCTAAGAAAGAGGACAATTTGCACATTTACCCCTAGGCGTTCGAGTATCTCCCACAATTCCTCATGCCTTACAGAGTCGAAAGCAGCTGTTAAGTCGACAAAGGCTAAGAAGAGTCTGCCTTTTTTTTACTCTCATATTTCCCCATTGGAATAGATAGGTTTAGACTCTGTTCCACTGTACCTAATCCAGCCCTGAAACCATATTGTATACCAGACAGAATATTATTTTCCTCGGCCCAGTCATTCAAGCGTTCTAACAATATACGACCGGCCACTTTTATCAGGGCGTCTAGTAGAGAAATGGGCCTATAACACTTTGGGTCCTCACGATCACCCTTTTTGAAAATGGGGATAAAAGTTGATTCCACCCATGTTTCCGGAAAAGGGGCAACGCAGCTGGCTGTTAGGACCCGAGTGATAATTGGCCCCCACAAGTCAACATTGAACTTGAAAAGATCTATGGGGACGCCGTCTGGACCTGGCGCCTTCCCCCCTCAAACTTACAGAAAGTGCGCGATTCACCTCCTCCAGAGTAAACCTGAGGTCAGCATACATAGACTCAGGGTTACTAATAGTTTCCTAATACGCACCCACATTATTTCTAACAGAAGTTTCATCTATGTTATACACACCCGAGAAATACTCAATCCATTCATTTTCAGCAATAGCAATCTCTACTGATGGCCCCTCCCAGCGCTTAGGAAGGGCGCTTTTATCACCCTCCAGAACGCCGAGCTATCACCCCTCAGAGATGCTTCTTCCAGCATTTCCCATGTCTCATTTCTGACTGTAACTTTACATTCTCTAAGGGCAGTTCTATAGTCCCTTCTGGCCATCCTTATGTTGTCTACATTTTTAGGAATCCTGTGTAGTTCCCTTTTTAATTTGGAGTAAGCCTGGGAACACTTTTTGTCGAACCAACCTCGACAGTTCATTTTTTTCTTCAGCGGGACAGATAGAGAAATTCTAACTGCCTCAGAGATAGACGCAAAGGCGGAGAGAATACCAACTGGGGAGGCGGTCTCATCCAAGCATGTATTAATGGTTGGTCTACACTTGCCTATCACTTTACTAGTATTAACTGTGGGATCCACTTTTTACCATCGCAGGTTGTAACCATTTATCTTATGAACCGAGATTTCCGAGAAAATCTGGTCTAATTGATCATGCCTACTAAATGTATTAATTGGTGACAAGACTGAAAGACACAACGGAAAATGGTCACTCAAGGAGTTGTCATCTACATGGACATTTTTCAATCTATGAGCATGGGTATTTGATATTAAGATGTAATCTATTGTAGAGTGGAATCCCCTCCCATTAAAGGTGGAGGGCATGAGTATAGGTTTATTGATTAAATAATTTACAAAACCCATATTCATACTAAAAATCAAATTATTATACAGATCACCTAGAGGGGAATGACAAAAATACGTGTTGCACCGCAAATGTTGTCTCCTTCAGTTGAGCACAACACACAAAGTCACCAACCAAATTCACCATCATGTCTCTATAATTTTTTCCATGTGCAGACTGCAAGTTATTACATAATTGCGTTAGAACATCATTCACCAAGGAGGGGGGTATATTATTATAGAGATTCACAAGCAATATACAATGTGTACTATCAATATGGATTAAAATTATTTGATAATACTGTTCCTCGGGCTGAAAAACTATTTTTTTTTAATTCCAACCTGTTCCCACTTATATGGATTGGCTCCTTTGCCCAGGTTTCCTGCAGGCATATGATATTATGGGAGCTAATAAAATCCCCAAACAGTGGGTTCGATTGTTTAGATGACAAACCAGCGATATTACATGACACTATTTACCAACATGCTTTCTCTATCGGAATCAGATTAGTAGGGCTAATTAAATGGGTCACTACACCGCTGTCTCCATCTATTGGGGGCGGATCTGGTATATTGATAGATCTGGGTTCACAAGTGATATTAACTAGATTCATAGAGACTATATCCTGTGCTTCCCTGATAGAAAGAGAGAGATCTCCCTCAAATGTTGAATTTGTGCCGCTGTGCGTATTAACACAACAGTGGTTATTTCCTCTAGTAAGGCGTATTGGACGATCAAGTCAGTCTTGTTCATCTAATGTACCCAAAACACCGTATCGATTATTGACTGGGATAGAGTAGCTACACCAATCTTTACCTAGGTATTGTTCCACCACAGGACTATTCCTCTGGAATCTTCCGGACAAGATGCATGGCTGATAAAAGAACCCCAAGGGTAATATGCTAATATTATGTGTGGAAATAAACTGTGTCTCTGCTATATTAAGAATACACTGTACTAGTCTAGGGATCTAAAAGTTAGAACCACACAATCTCCTTCCATCTTCTTTGGTGATTTACCAACCCAGGGTATACGCCGCACCATTTTAAATTCTGTAAAGACAATATCAGTCATCTCGGTCCTATTAGATAACAGGTGTAAAGATCTATTCCTTAAAGTAGACCAATGTTCCGCACCATGTTGGATAAAGCGTGGAAAATTGGTTAATACGATCGTGTATAGTATAGCTTCTGGAGGGAGGTCTAAAGACATATTCGGATAAGTTTGAGCACCATTATTACGACCGGGAATATTTTTTGATACGGATGTTCCTGTTCCTTGTCTCATATTAAAACCTCCACTAGTTGTTAAAGGGGCTGTAGAGGAGGATATAGGGCCCTGTTCATTTCAGTGGTTTAATCCACCAAGGGGCAACTGGTTAGCTATCAAAGGAGCGGGCGGCTGAGATCTTTGTGTAGTAATCGATTGTCCCTGCGACTGGATTCTAGCTAGATTAGTGTTTGATGTCGTGGTTGAACTTGACTGCCAATTACTAGGTTGGGTAAGCGCATTATTTTTTACAGGGCGATTATCTCCTGGGAGTCCCATATTGATCCTGGGCTCCCCTCCTTTAGCTATCTTATTAATATCAGAGATGATATCTATAACGGGCCCTTCCAATTTCAGAAGCCTATCTTCTATTAGAGCCAATTTCTGAGCCAGAGGGTCCAGTAAAACTGATATCATGGTCTCCATTCTTTTCCAGAATTCATCCTCCTGAGTCGGCGAAGATATACTATTTGTTACCCTTAGATGTTGTTGACTAAGAGGAATTTTATTAACCTCTCTTCCTATATTTTTACCCTTTCGCCTAGTAATCATCGGGCTATCAAGGCTTTTGAGATGTTTCCTGTGCGCCCCACCCTTCCTCTTCTTAATAGGTGGTTCCTGGCTAGAGTTATGCACAATATGAGGTTCCTGCCCAATAGCTAATATTGGTGAAGTGTTATCTGTGTTTAGAGGATCTATCACTGGGGTGTGTTCTATAATAATGCCTGGCTCTGAGGTTTCTTGAAGAACCGTTACATTATCAGGCAGAATAGGATTTATAATAGGGGCAATCTGCGTTAAATTAGTTGGTAGCGGCTGGGGTTCTAATGAAAGCCTGCGTTCCGTTAACTCAATCTCGTGTATCAAAACTGATTCAGCTCTTAAAATAAACGCATCTAGTGTCCCCGTCAGCCCCTGCCCTATTGGGTGTTTACGTTTACTCATAATTGGATCATGTCATCAATAGAAGTATTTCATATACACACTAAGTGATTCTTTTTCATTTAACTTGCACCTTAATATTAAACTTGTAAAACAAGCTGCTTAACACTCTTTCAAGATAAGTCCGAAGGCTGCTCTCCACAGATGCTGCATTCTATGGTTATCAAAGACCATTAAAATCACCATAAGGGTTGCCTGGATTAGTGCAAGGTGCATCACTCAAATAGGTTTGCACCATATACTAAGTCAGCCTCCAACACAACTGTAATCAAACCATATAGAAACGTTATGAATAAAGCATGTCAGTGGCAACTGGATGTAACTACAGAAAATCTAGGCTACTATGAATTATAAACAGAAAGCATGGCAAGTAGTATAGCATTTACATTCTGAAACTGATTGTTGAGACAGACTGTTTTAGAACAGTGTTTAGCAAACTGTGGGTTGCCACCACTGGTGGGTCAGCAAGGTGATTGTTTGTGGGCTGCCAAAAGTCTAGGCAATAAACAAAGATGCCTTTAATTTCTGTATTTGTCTTGTCACATTTGCTGTGCTTCAAAGACAGAGGTCAAATGTCAGGCTATGTCTTCTAACAAATTGCTGCTTATATTTTTTAACATGGGGATTGGTGTTTATCAACTCTTGTCACTTTGTAGTGGAAGAAAGAAAAGTAAAGTGAATTATGTGACAATCTTGCTGTGGTACAGAGAATGTAAAAAGATAGGCTATACAATGGCATTTTTTGTAACGCAACACATATACATTCAGCAGTGAGGAAGCAAACATTTAGCACTTTTTTTTTTATTCTGAAGTGTGATGGAAACAGATTTTAATAGGATCAGAACAAATCAACAAACTTTATTTGGCAAAAATGATAAATATTCACTGAAACCCGATTTCCACACATTATCGTTCATGTGTAATATAGTTTTATCAGTATAACTGTATGCCTGTGCAAATGTAGTGGCCATTTCAAAAGAAACTATGTTGTCTGTAAATGACAGTGTGCTACCACAAGATGAAGAAAAAGAAAAAAACAAAAAAAAAAATTAATCGCCCGCCTCATGTCTTCATGTTTATTAAAACTAGGTGGGTCTCAACAGTTTGCTGTTCTAAAAATTGGGCCATGGTTTTAAAACGTTTGGAAGCACTGCTTTAGAAGACAGAGGTAGATAAGAAATAGTGTACATAACCTATCACAGAGGTTTTAGTAGTGAATAGAAAAACCTTTTTTGCCGCTTTCCTGCTGCCACAACAGGGACTGCCTGTCCCAGAAGTACTTGCTCCCTGGAGGGAGGGGCTGATAGTGCGCATTTAAGCTCCCACCGAGACCTGCGACCCGGATACCTTTTTCACCGCTTTCCTGCTGCCACAACAGGGACTACCTGTCCCAGAAGTATTTGCTCCCTGGAGGGAGGGGCTGATAGTGCGCATTTAAGCGCCCACCGAGACCCGGGACGCACGCCGGCCGCACCCGGGCCGCACGCCGGCCGCACCCGGGCTAAGGGCAGGCCCGTCATTGCAAGAAAGAGGCAGGGCAGGGCCACGTCCCTTTCATTTGGTTATTTCACAGCTCCCTGCGGGTTGAATCTGGATACCTAAGGTACTTGTGTTCTTCCACCCTTTTTATTTCCTCTTCCCAATTGCTGGTGGCGTCCAAGATTTGGACCTGTACCTCCCTGACCACAAGCAAGACGGGGATTGTCTGCTAACTTGCCTAAGGACATTGCCATAGACTGCCAATGCTGATTGCTTGTTTTTTATTTCTCTTGTTAGCTGTGGGAGCCTGTTGTCCTCCTTGTGAAACTAATAGTTATCTCTAGTTAGTACCAGTCTCCCCTTTTTTGTTCTTGCTCCCCCTTTTTTTTTTTCCTCACTCCAATACGGGTAAGTGTGTGCAAGTGTTTATCTTATTCACTTTTTCCTTTTGTTACTTGCTGCAGTTTGGAAACTGAATCCACCCGTTTATCTTTTTGCAGTAACACCTTGACATCTATCGTTGGTAGGGGGAAAGGGCTTAGTTGGCCTCTGGCTATCGCAGCTTGTGTGACCGAGGCCGTTGAAAGATGGGGAAGAGAAAAACTATGGAGGGATCGGGTGGAGGCCATATGGGGAAAGGAAAAAAAGTCAGAAAATCTGTGAAAAACTCAGGAAGCAATTATGTCCTAGAGCATATCAATCGCATTGATAGTCTGATTAGCGAGTGCGAAGGAATTTTAGAAGTCGATCCAGTTATTTCTCCACTGACTCCCTCTAACCGACTCTCCTTAAGTACTATTAGCCCTAGCCGACCCCTGCCATTCCAGCGATGTTCAAAAAGTCATTTCCAAAGGGGACACCACAATGTATCCCAGAGGCTCCATTCCACACTGCAAGGGTCCACTATCCCCCCCCCCCACGAATCTTATAGGTGCTCATACCAGTATTATGGTACAGCCAGAAACCATTATTCCCTGTGTAAATAGGTTTACCCCCTCTTGGACCTGGCCACTGACTCTGAAGAAAGCAGCCCCCAACAGTCCTTAGACGTTTCTGAAGAGACCCCTTCAGCACCACACCCTGAAACCCAGAACACACATCACCTTATTAATACGCTTAGAGCAGAAATAGGGACAATGAGATGCATGATTGAGGGCCTCACTACGCTTGATAAGTTATCGTTGTCTCAGAATGGCCTATCCCCTCAATCGCATGCCATATCTGTGACGTTTGTGACAGAGGCTCCAATACTATCATCGGGTAACAAATGTATACCCCAGCCAGCAGACACTGGTCTAAAGGATCCTAGCTCCTATGGGCTACTCCAGTCCAACTCTACTTCCGTGCCCTCCACCAAGGCACCATCAAAACTTACTGCCAATCGTGCTACTTATTCCTCTAATCTAGCTGTCGTGCATGAGTCCCCAAGTCGCCTTGGGACCAGAAACACAGTTACATCCCTGGGTCACCCAATGTCATGTAACAACCGGACTCAACCAACTATCTCACTTTCCCCAACCACTCAGAAAATGTATATGGTTAATGTTCCTAAATACAATAAAAAGAAAGGGCACGAGGGGGAAGACACCCGGACCAATAAAGTAATCCACTGGATTACCCACTTCAGGGGCTGCCGCTCGGTGATTCGTGACGACATTATCAAGGTGCAGAGGTGTAATTCGCCTATTCAGCCATTTGATTGTATTGAACTTACCTTCGAAGGAGCAGACCTGGCTGAAAACCTCCTTGCCCTGAAATACCGGACCTGTTCCCGACTCTTCTCCAATCCAGTTTAAGCGTTTCATATCCTCGGATCATAGCAAGTTACTTGCACCTCACCCATCTGGACAAATGGTTGGCGGCTCTAGCTTAGAAGCCAATGATTGACTCCCGGTAGAAGACCATCAGTTTCCTGAGCCTTGTGCTATTCCGTCAACTTATGCAGACAGCTGCCTAAAAACAGAGAATCACCAGAAGGTGCCATGCTCAAGGGAAGTCAGACCTCTGGCAGAACCAGGCATGTCCCTCGCCCTCACCAACACTAGCAGGTCGGTGGGTGCGGACCATTGCTCTAGACATAGCCCACAGGTTTTTCCCCAGGCTGCGACTAGCCATTGGCCCTCTTGTTCGAATGTCGCATTGCCTCTTAGTCCAGATCCCCATCTACAGCTTAGGGTGTTATCATAGAATGTGGCTGAGCTAAATAGCAACATGTCACTTCCCCATTTGAACAACCTAGTTGAGACCTATGACATCTGCATTTTTCAAGAGACTTGGAGCTTAGTCCCCCTATTTAAATCAGGTTTTGTATAATTTTGCTCACCAGCAACAACAATAGGGAGAGGGTGTCCGGCAGGGGGCCTGCTTATTTGGGTAAGCATCGCCGTGGGATGTTGGCTCACCCTCCATTCTGGTTCAAGCCCCGCTATTTTGGGGCTAGGAATTAGGGGACCTAAGGGGGGAACCCATATTGATCTGTTTAATGTCCATGTGAGAGGGACTAGAGGGGGCAGACCATCACCCACTATCACTCTGTTGGAAGAAAGGTTAGCTAGATGCTTAGCTTGCTCCAGAGTGATGGTAGAGGGTGATTTTAATAGTACCTTCAAACCACTTGACAATGAAGACTTGTTAGGCACTGAGGATGATGACATCAAATTGGTTGTCACCACCTTAAACTTAACCCCAGTCAAAAAATGGACACAGACCGCACTCCCTTTTAACGCCCTTAATGTCGAGTTCGGTTTAAGGGCAGTAAATGGTAGGACACCCTCGGACAAACAGGGCGCTAATACATACATCAGAGTAAGTTGCCTGCCTCGCATTGATTATATTCTTCTCAATTTGAGGCTTCAGAGAGATCTAGTTGATATGAGTGTGGGTACAACTACAGACACAACCACAATCTCCTTTGCTTAAGCATGAAGCCTTCGTGGGCAGCACCATATTATCCCAAGAGTAATCATCCTCTGACACTTACCAGGGAAATTCTTCCCTTGAATAATAACAGATCAAAAGGGCGGAAAGTAGCTTTGCAAGAAAGCAAGATCCTGGGTATACAGAAAGACCTGGCAGAGGGTACGTTAGTATAGATATTATCATTCTTTCCAGATATATATATCAAGCCAAGAATAGGTAGATATGATCGTATGCCCTTTATTATAATTTTTCTTCACCATTATGGCACCAGTATACAGCACAAAAAAAATTTCCTTCACCCGAGTATACGCGAATTCACACTCTTCAGAACTTATACTGAATATGCTACTTACCAGTATGCATCTGTTCTTGGCATGTAGGGCTGCTGACATTCATATCTGTGCATAGATCGCCGCCTAGTGTTGGGTCCGGATGTTTGCACGTTGTTTTCCTGGAAGAGTCTTCGAAGTATCCTGGGATAGGTGACTCCTCCCCTGGACTACAGTGCGCATGGGCATCCTCTCCATCCTCAGATTGTTTTTCGCCATTGTGGCAGTGATGGAGTAGATACAGAAAGTGATGACCATGCTTACAGTAATTCTGAGAGCTGCAGCTGTTACAGGCGCCGGGGAGGAGGGAGGGCGATATGAATGTCAGCAGCCCTACATGCCAAGAACAGATGCATACTGGTAAGTAGCATATTCAGTTCGAGGCATGTGGGCTGCTGAATTCATATCTGTGCATAGAATACATAGCAGTACCTCCTATTAGCGGCGGCTACCAGTGCCAGCTGCAGCGGTCTGAAAAAGAGTTTTGAGAACAGCATGTCCTACAGCTGCCTGCTGTTTTGATTGCACATCCACACAATAGTGTTTGGTAAATGTGTGTGTAGTGGACCAGGTGGCTGCTCTACATATATCATGCAAAAGGATGTTTCCTAGGAAAGCCATGGAGGCCCCTAACTTAAGTGTTGAGTGGGCTCGTGGTGGAATCGTTAATGTGCGTTTAGCCTTTTGATAGCAAATTTGAATACATTTAACGATCCATCTGGCTATACCTGCTTTGGAGATAGCGTTACCTTTGTGGTGTGGGGCAAAAGCAACGAAAAGTTGTTTTGTCTTCCTAAAGATCTTAGTCCTGTCGATATAGTACATGAGGGCTCTTCACATCTAGTGTATGGAGTGCTCTTTCTGCGACAGTCTGTGGGTTTTGAAAGAAAACAGGCAGTTCAATAGTTTGATTCATGTGGAACTGCGATATGACCTTGGGCATGAATTTGGGGTTGGTACGTAGTACGACCCTGTTGGCGTGAACCTGTATAATTGGCTCTTGAACGGTTAGTGCCTGGAGTTCACTAACTCTTCTTAAAGAAGTGATCGCCACTAGGAAAGCTACTTTCCAGGTAAGGAATTGAATCTCGCATGAGTGTAGAGGTTCAAAGGGTGGACCCATCAGGCGTGTGAGGACCAAGTTGAGGTTCCACATTGGAGCCGGTGGGTGGCTTGGAGGAATTACTCGTTTGAGTCCTTCCAAAAATGCTTTGATGGCAGGCACTTTGAATAAAGAGAGGTGCTGCCTGTTCTGGAGATAGGCTGATATTGCGGTCAAATGGACACGTATAGAGGTGTACGCCAGATTGCATCGGTATAGGTGTAAGAGGTAACAAATTATGTTTTGGATGGATGCGTCTAGCGGGTTAATGTCATTATTATTGCAGTAAATGACGAACCTTTTCCATTTGGCTGCATAGCAAGCTCTGGTAGTGGGTCTTCTAGCTTCCTTAATGATGTCCATACAGTCAGGTGGCAGGTTTAGGTAGCCAAACTCTAGGACTTCAGGAGCCAGATCGCCAGGTTCAGCTGTTGCGGATCTGGGTGCTGAATCTCTCCATGGTTCTGCATCAAATGCGCGGGTTTGATCCGTAGCCTTTGATGCGGCACCACGGAAAGTTCGAGAAAAGTGGTGTACCATGGCTGGCGTGCCCACGTTGGAGCAACCAGGACGAGTGTCAGGGAGTGTTGTCTGAGTTTGCGAGCCACCAGCGGTATCAACGGCGCTGGGGGAAAAGCGTACGCAAATCTGCCGGACCAGTTCATCCATATCGCATTGCCCTGCGATTGTGGGTGTGGGAACCTGGCGGCAAAGCTTTGGCATTTTGCGTTTTCGCTTGTGGCGAATAGGTCTATCTCTGGATGACCCCATTGCTGGAAGTACGGTTGGAGTACTGATGGGTGTAACTCCCACTCGTGCATCTGGTGGCTGTGTCTGCTGAGCAGATCCGCCATCTGGTTGTCTTTGCCGGGGAGGTGTTCTGCCATGAGGAACATGTTCCTCTGAATGGCCCACTTCTACATGCTCTGAGCCAGATGAGACAACTGTGGAGAGTGTGTTCCTCCCTGCTTCTGTATGTAGTACATGGCGGTCATGTTGTCCGTCCGGATCAACACGACTTTGTTGCACAAGTGTACTTTGAATGCTTTCATTGCCAGGAAGATTGCCATCAATTCCAGGAGGTTGATGTGCATCTTCTTTTGTTGTGTTGTCCATAGTCCCTGCACTGTGTAGTGGAGTACATGAGCTCCCCATCCCTGGAGAGACGCGTCCGCTGTCAGTATTATTTGTGGAACAGGCTCTTGGAACGGTCGGCCCTTGCAAAGGTTTTGTGGATTCCACCAATGCAGAGAGTTGTATGCCGGACCGCTCACCAACACTAGGTCTTTCAACTGTCCTTGAGCCTGATTCCACTGACGTGCTAAGCACTCCTGAAGCGGGCGCATATGTAGTCTCGCGTGTGGGACTATGAAAATGCAGGAGGCCATCATGCCTATCAACTGCATGAACACTCGCGCGGGAAGGGAGTGTTGTGGTTTGAACTTGGAAATCAGCATTTGCATGCTGTTGATTCTCACTAAATTTGGCTGAGCTGTGGCCGCCAGAGTGTCTATAGTCGCACCTAGGTACTGTTGTACGTGTGCGGGTTGGAGATGGGATTTTGGGTAATTTAGTGAGAACCCCAGACTGTGAAGGAGGTGAATGGTGCGGGACATGTGGCTGGCACATTGCTGGGCTGACTTTGCTTGAACAAGCCAGTCGTCCAGGTAAGGGTAGACGTGTATGTGCTGCCTCCGTAGATGTGCCGCCACAGTAGCTAGGCACTTTGTGAAAACTCTGGGTGCTGTTGTCACGCCGAAGGGAAGGACTTTGAATTGGTAGTGCTGCCCCTGAACAGTGAACCTGAGGTATTTTTTGTGTGAGGGGTGAATGGGTATGTGGAAATACGCATCTTTGAGGTCCAGTGTGGCCAGGAAGTCTCCCTGCTTGAGCAGCGGGAGGACTTGCTGTCAAGTAAGCATGTGAAAATGCTCGGAGAGAATGTAGCGGTTCAGGGGTCTGAGGTCTAGTATAGGTCTGAGTGACCCGTCCTTTTTCGGTATTAAAAAGTACAGGGAGTACACCCCCGTACCTTGCTCGTGGACGGGTACGACCTCTATTGCGCCTTTTAGTAGCATACTTAGCACTTCCTGCTGTAAGAGCGTTAAGTGCTCTGAGGACATAGGACGGTGTTTTGGAGGTATTGTGGGTGGAGTTGAGGTTAATTCTAGGCAGTAACCGTGTTTGACAATATCTTTGACCCACCTGTCCGTGGTGATGGAGTTCCACGTGGACAGGAACCTTTGTAGCCTTCCCCCGACAGGTGTTATGTGGTCGGGAGGAAGGGAGAGGGCGTCACTGTTTGTTCTTGGGGGAGGACCTGGTGTTGCCGTATCCGCGTCCTCTGCCCTTTGTGCTTGAGCCACGATAACCACCCCGGGTGTTCTTATCGTAGGAGCTTTGTGTGTTACCCTTGTTGTAGGTTTGCTGTGACCCCTGTCCTCTACCTGTTCCTCTATTTCCGGGGCGACGAAAGGAGCCGCTCCGAAAGGACTGCGTTTGGAGAGCCCCCATGGACTTTGCAGTGTCTGTGTCCTTTTTTATTTTCTCTAGGGTGGTGTCAACCTCTGGCCCGAATAAGTAGTCGGGGTCGACAGGCTGGTTGAGGATGTTATTTTGTACCTCAGGTTTGAATCCGGAGATTCGCAACCAGGCGTGTCGTCGCAACATGACGCTAGTGTTTATGGCTCTGGCAGCTGTATCCGCGGCATCCAGTGCACACTTAATGGATGCGTTTGTGAGGAGTTGTCCCTCCCTGATGAGGATCTCTGCTCCTTCTTTGAATTGGTCAGGGAGATGTTGGAGTAATTGTTCTAATGTGTCGTAGTGTGCTCGATCGTAGCGAGCAAGGAGCGCCTGAGTATTGGCAATGCGCCATATGTTAGCTGCCTGGGCCGCAACCCGTTTGCCGGAGGTCTCTAACACCTTGGACTCTGTGTCCGGGGGAGGAGCATCACCTGTTGTTTGCGAGTGTGCCCGTTTGCGAGCATTCGCAACTACTATGAAATCCAGAGGTAACTGGCCTCTAATGCAGGTAGGATCCCCAGGCGCCGACCTGTATTTCTTGTCGATCCTGGGGTTTATTACTCTTGCCCTGGTGGGTTCCTTGAAGATGTCCTTTGCTGGTTTGAGGACACCCTTCAACATGGGTAGAGTTTTTATATTTCTTTCTGAGGATGCGAAAGTATCCATGAGAAAGTCGTCCTCGACGGTGTCAGAGTGGAGTTGCACACCATGATTGGCCGCAGCACGAGGGCGTTGAATGCGGCAGTGTCCTCTGTGGGAGACGTTTTTGCTCCATAGAGTTGCGGGTCCTGTGTATCCATAGGTGCACCCGAGTCTACAGGGTCATCCCAAGCTTGGTCAGGGTCCTGTTGGCCTTGAGGGTCCATCTCTCCGGGGTAGGGGACGTGGTCACCCATGTAGTCCTCCAAAACGTCTGTTTCGGAGTGTGTGGGAGAGAAGGACTGTGGATCTTGGTAAGAGGAATGGAGTGGTTCGTAAAGAACTGGTTCCGAAGCCACTGGCTGCTTTTTCTTAAGCGGGATCCGGTAGGAGTCCAAAGCTGGCTCGGAAGTTATTCTCCTCTTGTGGAGCATCATCCTGCCGGTGTCGGCGTCGATGATGTGTGATGGAGACGTCTCTGCCGGAGAGCGTTCGGCAGGCGTGATCGTGGTGTGGGTGACCCGTGTTCTGATGTGGAACAGTTTTGGGGCCGTGGATGGCGGCAGGCCAAAAGTGATGTTGGCTGGTGCCGAAGAGGCTGGTGGAGCTTTTATCGGCTCGGAGCCTGGCGTGTCCTGGAGGACTGCTTTGTGTTTGATGCGTTGCGCAGCAACGGGCCGCACCTGGAGCGCCATCGATTCCTTTGCGCCGACCGGTTCTGTAGAGGCGGGCGTGGACTTCTTCGGCGCCAGTGGGTCATCGAGTCGAGGAGCGGTAGTGGCCGTCGACGTCGTTGATGAGTGTGCCTTTGGTGGTGCTGTCGAAGCGGTGTGAGACGCAGCAGGCAGTTTGACCTTTGGGGTCGGAGCCGATTGTTTCGGTGCCGGGAGCCGAGTAGGTTTGGTGGCACCGAAGGTCTTTTTCCGTGTGTCGGCGCCGACTTCGGCTGCTGCAAGCTCGGCACCGAAGTCTCGTTTGGTGCGGTCGGTGCCGACGGGTTTTGCTGGCGTCGAAGGTGTGGTGGGCCTCGATCCGACCAGCGTTACTTTTGGTTTCGGTTTCTGGGGAACCAATACAGCTTTCGGTTTCGGTTTGGAAGAAGGGAAACCAGCCGTTTTGTGTAGTAATGGCTGCCGCTGAATGTCCGAGGCCGGGCCAGAGGGCAGGGCCGAAGAACTGCGGGATAGGTCTTGGGTAAGGCCCGAAGGCGATCCCTCGACCGGAGCCATAGACTGGTGCACTGGGATATCCTCAGTCTGTACGGGTAGGCCTTGCTCGTCACCGGAGCTACTCTCTTCGGCCCCTAAGGCCTCATTGTAGTCTCCTACCTCGGTGTCGGCTTCATCTCTGTGAAAGAGTCGCTCTTCGACGCCTTCCGATCCGGAGTCGTGTTCGGAAGCGGGGCTGGAGGGTAGGTTCTCCACGTCTTTGACATCTTCGTCTTCGGCGCTGAAGATGTTGGCCGGGGCCGGCGCCGCTTGCTGCGCTTCGAGTCTCGCTGCTCGTCGATTCCGGAGGGTCTTCTTGGATCGGAATCGTGCACAGGCCATACATGTAGACTCGTCGTGATCCGGTGAAAGGCATTTGTTGCACACCGGGTGGACGTCGACATGGGGATATTTCGCATTGCATACAGGACACCGCTTGAATGGTGTCCTCGATTCCATCGTCGATGACGGGTCGATGGTCGGGAAAGATGCGAAAAAGTTGGTTCTGGAAGTTAGTAAACTAACAAAGATACTATCGATACCGATCGGGAACAGTACCGACGCGAACTAAAGGCCTTTTGGCCTGGAAAAAGTTTTTCCTAACTTGAGTCAAGATAAGCACATCCGAACCCAATGGCTGAAAAAAACAATCTGAGGATGGAGAGGATGCCCATGCGCACTGTAGTTCAGGGGAGGAGTCACCTATCCCAGGATACTTCGAAGACTCTTCCAGGACAACAACGTGCAAACATCCGGACCCAACACTAGGCGGCAATCTATGCACAGATATGAATTCAGCAGCCCACATGCCTCGAACACACCGAATCACACCCGCTTCACTTGACCTTGAAACTCATCACGTGGGTGTGTCGTTCACATGTAGGATTCGTTTAGTATTCAGCGAAATTCCTCACCAAAGCACGTTTATTTAGCTCTCTCCATCGCGATTAGAGTCATAGATTTTCCGCTCTTCTTATGAATTCACAATTTATGGTGATGTTGATTTTGGTCATATAAATTGTTTTTACTAATTGGACTGAAAATTCACCCACACTCTGTTGGGACTCGGGTTCCACTACCGTGTTGCTGTGACATTATCATTAAGTACAACATGTTTTTTAAGAAAGAGACAATACAGTTCTTTAATCTCTTTTGCAAACACAGCCTTGAAAAAGTCGCGGGACTACATTCCCATGTAGCGACGAAACACGTGTTGGTTGGCTGTTATGAACCACGGAGAAGATTACCAATGAATAAAAGAACCATCTAGAAGAAAAAGACTAAATCATTTCTTTTGTACACTGGATTGAATTGCATTGTGAAAACACGTTACATTTTTACTTTATATAATTAGTACGTGTGCTAAGGATTGCTTTCTGAGGGTACGTTAGAGCTCCAGGCCGTGATTACCAGCAAAAGTAGTTCAACAGATGCAACCATGGTGCACTCCTGTACCTTTGATCGCATTAATCTACATTTTTTAGTTCTTAGATCGGACCGTAAGTCCAACAGGTCGCAAAGAGGAGCTCACTCATGGTACATCTAGGATTGTAGACGCGAGCGAATACTCCTGGCTTGAGTAATCAGGGATAAAGACCCCCCCCCCTGATTAGAGTTGCAAGGAAGCGCTAAAAGGCCACCCTGCGTTTTGGCAAAATTAGCATGGTACGAATCTCACTGGCAGGAGCTCAAAGAAGCAAGTGTAGCAAAATACACTACCTCTTTCTGGTCTTTAGTCACCTGGGGTAATAAGTCAGGAGCGCCTCCGCCTCCTAATTACATCACTGGTCAGGAATGGTATGACTATTTCCAGAAGCTCTACTCCTAGTTGAACACGCCTACGATGGAGATAGAAGAGTTTGTCATGTCAGGCACCCCCTGGATGATGAGCTTTTTTCTTTGGGTGAAATAGAGGCTGCAATAAGCAGAATAGTGCCATCTAAGGCTGTAGGACCAGACGGCATACCGAGTGATCTATTTCTTTCTGATATCCCTAAGTGGGCCCACTATATTCTCCTCCTGTCAAATGCAATAGCTAATGGTGCCCCAGTCCCCGGAAAAGAGCAGAGGTGGTCCCAATTTACAAAAAGGGTGCAAAAGATGACCCCTCAAATTACAGGCCTATAAGCCTGATCGATGCCCTGCAGAAGGTCTTCAGCAGAGTATTGCTGCAGAGGATCCATCTGTGGGCAGATAAAAATGCCATCCTATCACAGTTTCAGGCTTGTTTTAGGGCCAGGACAGGCACTATCGATCAGGCATTCCGGCTTCAGCTCATTTACTGGAAAGAGGTGGTGATCTGCAAAGGCAGCTTATATCTAGCATTTGATTTAAAAACTGCCTTTGATCTAGTCCCCAGAAGTAAATTATGGTTGACACTTAAAGACATGGGCATCCCTTTGTTTATTCTTAACCTTGTAGTTAGGCTGCACAAAGAGACTTTTGCACAGATAAGGTGGGGGTTGCAGGGACAACTGACTGAATGTATTCCGATCAGTAGGGTAGTCCGCCAGGGTTGTGTTCTGGCTCCCACTCTATTCTCTCTTTATATGAATGGAGTGGTTAGTTTCCTGTAAGATAATCCAGCAGATGCACCAAGCTGGGGGGGTGTAAAGATACTGACCCCCTTGTTCGCAGATGATACCCTGTTGGTGTCTAAGACCCCAATGGGGTTGCAGCGGCTTTTGAACAGGTTCCAAGTCTTCTGCGATATCAGGGGGCTGGTAATTAACACTGCAAAAACAAAATGTATGGCCTTTAACCCCCACAAGTCCTACAGAGGCAGCCCTTCACTTGGTGGAATCCCCCTCAATAGAGTTGGCACCATTGATTATCTTGGCGTCCGACTCTCAAATAACATGTCCTGGAAGCACCACCTAGCTAAGCTGTTGATGAACCACAAAAGGGTGGCGGAATTACTTTGGAAGGAACACCGTTTATCGCATAGCAGACCGGTGGCTCCAGCTCTGCAGGTCTACAATGCGAAGGCAGTTAGCACAGCGTTGTACGGAGCAGAGTTGTGGGGTTTTGAGAAGACCCACGACCTCTGCAGATCCGAGCATAAATTCATTAGTAATTTAGTGATGCTGCCCAAATATGTTCCTCTTACCCCTCTTTTGCTTGATGTGGGCAGACGATCAATTGGCGATGTAGCAAGGCTCCGCCCACTGCTCTTCTGGGCTCGCATTAGGCGAACCCCTGAGCTTTTACCTTATGTGGAAGCCCTATCTGAGGTCATCAGGCTTGACACAAGTCGAAAAGTGTGTTGGATAGCTTTAGGGCTCCAAGTACATTGGGACAACCAGGATCCACCGAGGAAATAAGAGCTCAAGCGCCTCTACTGGGAATGGGTGGATCAGCAAGAATCCAGTAAATCAAACCTGGGGAGGTTGATTGCAGAATTTTACCTTCACGAACAGGATAGATACTTAGAGCCTTTTTTAGATATAATCAAGGTCCCTTGGGATAGGACAGTGTATATCCATTTCAGGTTTGGGTCACTTCCCGTTCTTGAGATTACAGCTAACTGGCACACATGCAACCCAATATCTAAGAACTGTCCATGTTGTAAGGCACCGGTAGAAAGCGTCACCCATGTTATGTTTGCTTGCAAGGCATATTCCATGAAAAGGGCGAAGTGGGTTAAACCAGTTTGCCAAAAGTTTGGCACACGGGATCATCGCATTGCCCTGCGCATTCTTAGATCAGACCCTAAACCACTTTTTGCCTTCAGTGTGGCTAAGTTTTTAAGTCACGCTTGGTCTATAAGACGAAAGATCTGGACAGGAAAGCAGTAGCCGCTAGCAGCATGAGGGTTGCATACAGTTGATGGAGGGCTCCCAAGATGGCAAACTACGTTTTATTTATACAATATTGCACATGCACTCTATTGTTTTTAGTCCCCCAAAATGTTCCCTTGAGGGGCGATTTCAAAAAGGGCGTTCCTGTTGATGCACTTTAATAGCATCTGAGTGTACGCACCCCCCTTTTTAGAATGTATTTTATGTATGTTTTAATTCTGCCATGTTGTATAATTATGATACTCACAGCTCTATTTGCGGAACAGCATGCTCCACTTTGTTTGCAGCAGGATATTTGGATTGATTGATTGTATATAATCACTTGAACCTTTTAGATCTCTTTTGTAATTAAAATGGTGTTTTTATAGCTTTTATGATGTGAACTGTTGAAATAAAGCTTATACAAATTGAAATACACATGAATCCTTTGATAAAGTATGCATTTGAACTTTTTATATTATTCCAACACACCACCAAGAAAGCTTCAGGACTCTTCAGCATGAGATGGATATTTAGTCAACTTTAAAAAACAGAGATGAACTTGCAACCATTAATGTATGAGTAAGTGCATGTGTCTCATTAAATCAAGAATTCAACAAACTGATAACTTACTTAGGGTAACAAAATAATTTATTTACCAGATTTTGTGACGTACACTAACTTTATCGTGCTGGCTCCCAAAGAAAGAAATCTAAACTCACAACAAAACAGGCAGATTTCCTTACGCACACAATGTTTCCTTGCTATGGATTTGTAGGGGCTCATTTACCTGTGAGGTGCACAGTTTAACATTTATTTCTACACTCATGGGGTTGTGATAACAAAGAATACAGCATTTTTTGGCTGGATGTTAAAATATATTTTTCTTAGCATTACGTTCCATCTCCATGTGGAAACTAACCAGTGTTACATAAATGACTGAATCGTCACTCAAGAGTATCAAGAAAACCAAATAAGGAGAGCATTGTGAGTAATTATTTTTCAGGATCCAGCCATACCATCCTAGAAGAAATTTCAAGATACTGAAGGAAATAAAAATGTGTTAATATAAATGCATACAACTACTCAACAAGCTGAAAACAGACTGTCACACAATTTCACACCATTGTACAAATGTTGTGCATTTCTATTCATTGTGGTTGTTCTATTTTAAGAATTACAATTATAGGCATCTAGACTAGACATTTAAAAAATGTGTAGCCATTCATGGACCTCATTACATTTTGGAAGGCATTGGGTATTGGAAATGAAAAGTCTCTTACTTCATGGTGTTACATGTGTATGGATTTCTTTTTTTTAAAACCTTTGGATGCAACGCTGTTATAATAAAAAGGCCTATTTTCAGCCCTGCTAAATCCTAAAGGACCACAGGGGACTTGTTCGCCCTTTCTTAAGGGGATGAAAAAGTTAAAAAAATTGCTACTAAAAGGTTGCTTAAGAGGTGCAGAGGATTTTCAAACAAATACTTTTAACAGTGACAAATTTGAAAGCTTCCTGAAACTAAACCGAAACTATTCTATATTGACAAAAACTCCAACATTCACTCACAAAAAACGTGCAATAAAGAACCAAGGGGCCGATTACGATGGTGGAAGGCCCACCACCGCCAGCCGTGCGGTGGCGGGCCCTCCGCCATCATACCTCTATTCCCCGCCTGCCAAATTAGGATGGCGGGGGGAAATCAGACCACGACCGTGGCGGGCGCAAAGAACGCCCGCCACGGATACGCCACAGGCAATCATTCTGATTACTTGGCGGAGTGGTCTGCATCCGTAAAATGGTGGCGGTGCCTAGCAGGCACTGTCCGCCAAATTACGCTGCTGGCTACAGCTAGCCTTTCCATGGCGGTGGAACCACCATGGAAAGGCTGACGGGGATTGGTTTCGGGGTCCTGTTGCGGGCCCCCCTAATGTTGGGGGGAGGTGGTGGTGAACTGGGGGGGTACCCATGCTATCCCCCTGTAAGTCCCTGTACTACGTGGCAGGCACCGCGTGGTGCCTGCCACGTAGTACAGGGAAATGTACGGCATGGCAATTTCACATCGCGGCGGGTGTAGCTGCCAGCAGCACCCACTGCAATGTTAAAATGCCTGGATGTGATCGCCATGGTGGTGGTCGCATTCTAATGTGGGGTGTCGGACTGTTGCCTTACAGGCGGGCGGTCCCAATCCCCCCTACGATGGCGGGCGGACTCAAGTCCCTAAGATGTAACAGCCTCAGTGACTGGCTAAATATTGTTACAGACCAGAGCTAAAACTTAGTTTTAACAATAACACATAACATTGTGATTTAAACAAGTCAAGACCTGCCCTATTACTATTAGCATAAAATATTAGGTATCACATTTTCAACAGTTCAATTTCTAATAATTTGCTAGGTGGACACTGACATTGAATTAAATATCTGATGGATATTTCTATTGTTTCCTCAAGCTCTTCCACTGTACTGTTCTAAACCAGCTGCCAATTCAACTTTATTTCTCAAACCTATTTACTGTTTTATATATTAAAATCAGTGCCCAAGAGATTGTTGGAGCTCAATGAAGGTGAACAACCTACACATTGATTTGTTTATTATTGGTGATTTAAAGTAGATTTCTTTCAGCGCTCTAATGTCCTTCAATTAAATGTCAGTTCATGTCTTAAAAACTGTTGAAGAACTTGATGTAGGATATTTTCTTCTGTCATCTCTGCAATGTGTTTTTAAGCTGAAGTGAGCAATCCATAGTGTTGTAGTGATATTTTTCAGCATTCCCCCTAATAGGTTTGTAGCGACAAAGCCAGGCAAGTCAGTGTTGGTCATAGGAATTTGCAATCTTATTTTTAACAGTTGACACGGCTGCAGAATTGATGACTGACTTTCCTTAATACAATGATACTGATGCTGCAGTCATATCCTTTTACAATTGAGGAAATGCACAGGAGAAAGTGGATGATTTAAAGTTTCAAGGCTGTCACACTAGCTTCATCTTATAATAGTTGTCACAAGTTACTATACAAAACATATTGCTTGGCTCGCTCAAAATGAACGTCAGCAGTATTAGTACTCCTACTTGAAACAGCTGTCCAGCAGAGAAAAAAGTAAAAAAAAAAAAAAAGGCTATGCTGATTAGGACAGGAGGACTTGCTGAAACCAACCTCATTAAGGTCTCCACTAAATGGCAATTTAAGATCACAATGTTTCAAAATGATGGGGTACACACACTTAGTGGCAGAGTGGCGACACTGATCCTCCAGAGATATCCAGTAATTAATTGACCATTGAGGCGCAACTGTATAGGTGTGAGGTCCATCCGGGTTCCAGTCTGAACAGCACACAAATTCTCAATTAAGCAGAGATTGTGCAAGTAGAGGCCTCTGCAAATCTGTGAAAGGAAAGAGGTTGAATTGTCTACATTTTAAGGCGACAAAGAAAATTTGAATTTGACTGTGGACTCCACTTCAAGAGTGGCGAGCTTGACAGTCTACATCACTCATTTTTCCCATGTATCTAGTGAAATGTTAAGAGCAGCTGGCCAGTTTCAAGGCGGATGACCAATAGAATCCAATAGTGGTTTCTGTCGGTGATTTCTGAAGCCAGATATAAAGATGAGAAGGACATGCTGTTCGAAGTAGCAAAAATGCATTCTTTGCACAACAGTTCTAGAGAAGGAAAGAACACTGGAGTCTGAGGTATTGCTGAGAGTTAGCAGTGCTGCTCTTACTTCTTGATGAGTTTACAAATGATGCAACGAATGGAAATGGAGGCATGTCGTGATAATGCAGATTTGGTACTCACGCCTAGCCTCATTGGCCATCTTCACAGCAGTGTACAGCCAAGGAAGCCATCAAGATCTGCAAAAAGAGGTCATACTTTTAAACTAGCCATGTGCAATAGCAATTCCAGATTGCTTAGATAATCAAAGATAAGAGGCTGTGAAATTTCCCGGGCGGAAGTATGGTGCTGTTTAGCTGAAACTGATCCACTGAACTCTGGGAACCCAAAAAAGGATTTGAAGGTTTAACATGTTTCTTTCTTCAGTGCAAAAGTTCAGCTGTTTGGGTAATGTTTAATTGTTCCCTTTATTTTGACAGCGAACTGTGATTACACATACAAGTTGAAGGAAAACCTCATAAAGACACTAAAAACACTACAGAATTTGACAGAAAATCTCTAGACAGGATACTGGAAAACATACTTTGTTTGCCTAACGACTGTTTGAACGCCAAGATCCATAAATATATATATATTCTTAGATTGTTGTACAAGATGCTCGGCTTTCTATGGCAAGTACAAACATCTACTTATTCACCAAACATACAACTATGTATTTATAAATAGCTTACACTGCAATGTTTGTGTGAATATGCTCTATATCAGTACACACATTTATTAAATACCAAGGAGAATATATATAAAATGAAAGTGATACACTTGTAAAAAATGAATGAGTGTGTACCTGCCTACCAATGCACTGCAGCTGCTACATAGAAAGGCTACAGTTGAGAGTGATATTGAAAAGTATGAAAGAAGGTACATTAGCATTCTCTATGAAAGCAATGTATTGGGCCCTCATGAGGCAGAGCGCGAACGTTTTTTGATGAATGAGTGACACTTGTGCTAATATGTTTTAGTACAAACAGAAATAGTTTGTGGTCTTTAAATATATTTTGAAACATACTTGTATCTTTGTTAGATCGACATTCTGGAATTAATAATGTCCATGCATCTGGAGAGAATCACGACAGACTATTCACCAGTGAAAATATTCACTTCAAATTGTCAAGACATCTTGCCCTCCTGAGGCCCAAAGTTAGGTATTATTTCGAAGCTTGGAATATACATAAAGAAAGTTCATGAAGTGCAGGGCCAAGTTATGGTTTTACTATATCCTATTCCTAACGCAGAAGTGCAATACTTAGAAATCCCTTGAAATGTTTTCTAAAATCATATTCTTATTTGGCAAGACTAAATATCAAGCAAGAGAAACAAAGGATTTTTTACAGTGAGCCTCATGTCAACCTTTGTAGGTCACCTTGTCTACCCAAAAATATATATTGAATTCTATGTCAGGACTGGAGGCGAGGATTATGCCTTCTTTCTTCACTTTAATCAATATATAACAGAAGACTACATTTCCCATGAACCAAAAGGAAAGGGTAGTCAAAAAACAAACACATGGTAACAACCAATCATCAAACAGGAGCAGTGTCCAATCAGGGGCCAAGCAGCCCAACATAGTCCATCAACAGTGTCTTCTCTTCCTTCGCTGCTACGCAGCAAGTTAAGTACTCTTCAGTTTTTTATTGTGACTGTTCAGTGCTTTGATATTCTTGTATGTACTTTGACTTGGTTGTAATGATTCGTAGCGCTGCAGCGCTTTATTCTGTCACACGATCGCGGGTTTCTGCTCGCGTTTATTGTACTGCTATGCGGTTTTGCCGTGATCGCGCAGTGCGATAAATTTCGTTCACAGTTTTTTGGAAGGGCGTGCTTGCGACGCGTTTGTTTTTCCTGTTGTTCCCCTCAGTGTGTGGGTCGCGCTGTGGGGAGTCTGCCACGGGTACGGTTCTTACGTCCCTACGCGGCGTAGGCTGGCTGCGCTCCAGGGTCCTCCCGCCGCTAAAGGGCGCGGGAGGCTGTGTGTCTGTGTCGCATTGTTCGAGCTCTCTTCAGAGAGTTTTCAAACGTCGCGTGCGCGATGCACCAGAGGCTCTGATCTGAGGAAGAACGCCGGTAGACGGTTGTAGGCGGCGGAGGCTGTTTTGAATGTCACGCTGCCCCAGATTGATAAACGCTTGTGCCCAGGCCCAGTTTCTTCAAGGGCAGAGTCTGTATATTTACAAGTTATTGAGAACGCCTCTTGGAGGTCCTGTATTGTTGTGGCAAAAAGTGTCTTAGGGACTTTGCCCGGTTGCCGGGTGTGTTGTTTAAAAGGTCTCCTAGCCAGCAGTTAGTCCCTCGGGCTTGAACATTGTGTGGTTTTGCCACGTTGAAAAGAGCTGCAGGCTGACACTCAGCCCTGATAAGATCTTCCATTTAAGGCCATATCATTTTTTGTCTCACTTCACTTGAGTATTGTATTGCCCCCATGGAGTACTACGATGACTTTCCCGAGGAGGAAGAGGATCCCCTCGCTGATATGCCCTGGGGAGACGCCTTTTATGAGGCGATGGACACTTCAATTTTTCAGGCAGTGGACCAGGCCATCTCTCCCTTAGAGACCAGGCTTTCCCGTCAGATTCAGCACGCCTTTGTGTAGCTGTCCCAGCAGATAGAACCCCAACCCACAGCCCCTTCCACTATTCCCCTTGATCCCCTTGGGTCCCCACCGCCTAAGCGCCCCCGCGACGCAGGTGTGGACGGGGATGCTTTCGATTGCCTTAGGCAGGCATTCCTTGATAGCCACCGGTCAGTTCCTGCCAGTGCTCCCCTTCCTGCAGCCCCGGTGCTGCCTCCTACTGACCCAGTCCCTCCATCTCTCCCTAGCACCTCTCAAATCCTCAGAGTACCTCGGATATGCTGGACCCTAATAATATAGTCCACCCACGTCCTCAGACTGGGCGCCTGCGGACAAAGTAGCGGCATACGTGGCCGCCCACATCAGACACCCCCTTGAGAAGGAGAAACGCAACTGCCTTCGGGCGGAGTGTCCTCGCCCCACTCTGGAGGGTAAAGGGTCTCTCATGCCTAAAATCGACCCTCGGATGGGTACTTTTCTTAAAAAATTCATTAGAGATCCCAAAAAGGGGATCGACAGATCCTGGAGAGCCTGCCAAGATAAACTCCTGGACGCTCTCGGTCCCATCACAAAAATTCTAGATATAGCAGAGAAAGCAAAGGAATCAGGCTCCATAATTTCTCCAGAGACCTTATCCGGATGGGCACAATGGGTGGTGATCTTCATGGGAAACGCTAACTATGCCCTTTCTACCGAGCGCCGCCGGTCCCTCCTTATTGAGATTGACCCGAAGTTAGGGGACCTGGCGGACTCTGAGGCGGGCGCTGTTGCCCAGGGTGGCTTATTCGGCGAGCCCTTCATCAAGGAGCTTGGTAAATTTGTGAATACCTTCACCTCTTTAGATCAAGCACAGTCCACCATCAAGAAGGTGTTTCCCCGTGTTTTTCGCGAGGCCGGCCAAGGCAGGGGCTGCTCGACCGGGCGTCAGCAATGCCAGACAGCTCAAAGAGGCTCCGGACAGTACCAGGACCAATCCAGGTTCGGAAATTTTTACACCACATGCGGACGGCGGGGTAAAGGGAAAGGATTCTGGGGAGGAGCAGCAGCCTCTAGCCCAGGTGAGAGTTCTCCCTTCTTCCCCACAAGACATAAGGGGGCGATTGGCAGGGTGCTTTCACGTTTGGTTGACCATCACACATGATGCCTGGGTTCTGCAGACTGTGAGGGGTTTCCACTTAGAGTTCCTAGGGACCCCAGTGCAGACAGCCCGTCCCCGTCCTATTCAGTTTTCTGCACAGGACGCGCTTCTGGTAGAAGCAGAGATCGCGTCTCTCCTAGCGAAAGGCGCCATCACCCTTGCTACTCCTCATCCTCGGGGGTTTTTGAGCAACATGTTTCTGGTCGACAAGACTGATGGCGGCAAAGAGACCCGTGATAAACTTGAGCGAGTTCAATCAATGTTTGGTTAATTGACATTTCAAGATGGAGGGAATCCATCTTCTTCGGGACGTTCTGCGGCCCCTCGACTGGATGGTGCGTTTGGACCTCAAGGACGCCTATCTGGTAGTCCCGATTTTCCGACCCCACCGTCGGTTCCTCCATTTTTTCCTGGGGTCATCGCACGTACGAGTTCACGTCCCTCCCTTTTGGTTTATCGTCAGCCCCTTGGTGTTTCAACAAGATTCTCACACCGGTGGTGGAATACCTGCGGTCCAGGGGGGTCAGAATGATCGTTTACCTCGATGATCTGCTTTTGATGGTATCCTGTCCCCGTCGGCTGACGCAGCAGCTTCAGATGGCGGTTTCGCTTCTTCAGGACCTTGGGTTTGTCATAAAGGAGAGGAAGTCCCTCCTTCAGCCTACACAGAGCCTTACATTCTTGGGGTTCGTCATAGACTCCACGTCTTCCACACTCAGTCTTCCGACCAGGAAGGTCTTCAAGATCCGTCACGAACTACGCTGCGTGCTAACCAAACAACGGATCTCCCTCCGCCAGTTGGCTCGGGTGGTGGGTCTTCTGTCGGCATCGATCCAAGCCATTTTCCCGGGCCCTCTCCATTACAGAGTGCTTCAGCGGCACAAGGGGTTCTTCCTACGCAAAGGGTACCCATATTCTCACAAGGTCGCGTTGTCAATCGAGGCAAGAGCCGAGATTCAATGGTGGTTGGATCATATGGAGGCGTGGAACAGAAGAGCAATCTTCGGTTCCACCCCAGACTTGGTTATAGAATCAGAGGCCAGCAGACTCGGTTGGGGTGCAAGGTGCGGGGACCTCTCTACAGGAGGGTTGTGGTCACCCGAAGAACAGAAGTTACACATCAATTGCTTGGAACTTCTGGCGGGATCCTTCGCAGTGCGTTGCTGGACGAAGGATACAGTGCAGTCTTGTGTCCTCCTGAAACTGGACAATGTGTCGGCGGTCCGCTATGTGAATCATCTGGGGGGCACCAGATCGAAAGCTCTCTCGGATCTGGCAGGGAGTTTCTGGCAGTATTGCCTAGACAGTCAGGTCTCCGTCACAGCGGAATACCTTCCCGGACCCGACAATTTGGAAGCAGACTTTCAGTCGCGCCAATTCCGAGATTCCAGCCTTTGGCGCTTAGATCAGTCCCTTTTTGCGTCACTGAACGACCTTTGGGGCCCCTTCTCGTGGATCTTTTTGCATCCCGGCTGGATCACCAGATTCCGCGATTTTTCAGTTGGCAGCCGGACCCTCTGGCAGCCGCCACAGATGCATTTCTCCAAGATTGGAACGGAGCTATGCGTTCCCTCCATTTGCGATGGTCACGAGGTAAACGGCACAAGTTCGCCGGCAAGCGGCGGACCTGGTCATGATCACTCCGCTGTGGAAGTCTCAAGTGTGGTTTCCGGTTCTTCTGGAACTTTCCTGGGATTTTCCAATCCTACTCCCCCAGTTTCCCACTTCTCCAGAGTCCGGACGGGAATCCGCATCCGCTGGTGTCAACGAACTCGCTGTGGCTCATGGCGTGGCGGATTTCCGGAGTAGATGGAAAGCCCCTGGCCTTTCGTGAGAAGCTGAGACTCATCTCCAGAGCATGGGCGGACAGTACTGTCAAAAGGTACAGGTCAGCATGGGGCAGATGGATCCGTTGGTGTCTGCGACGGGGTTTCGATCCCTTGGTCACGGATGTCATCCATGTGGTGAATTTTTTAGCTCAGCTGGCTTCTGAGGGTCTGGCCTATCGGTCGGTGAATACCTTCAGATCGGCTGTTTCTTCTGGCCATGTCCCGGTGGATGGAGCACCTGTAGGTCAACACCCCCTGGTCTGTCGACTGATGCAGGGCATCCGCCTTTCATTGCCTCTGGAGCCTCGTTATTCCGAGCTCTGGGATGTGAATCAAGTTCTAAACCTCTTTTTATCTTGCCAACCGAGTAGGTTTCTTTCAAGAAAAGAACTCTCAGGAAAATTAGCCATGCTTCTGTGCCTGATTTCTTGCAGACGGGTGTCTGATGTACGGGGTTTGGACCGGTCTGGCGGAGTCTTTACTGCAGATGGAGTGACGTTCACATTATTGAGACGCACTAAGTACCATTCTAGGACGATTTCCTACCCTTAGTTTCCTGATTGCCCGAAACTCTGTGTGGTTTGCCTCAAAGCGTACGAGGAAATGACAGAAGAGATTCGTCCCCCAGGGGAGATGCTTCGGAAACCTTTTAAAGCGGTTTCCTCACCCACCATCGCCAGGTGGGTCCGCTGGGTGATGCAGGAGGCAGGCATCAGTCTTAGCAAGTTTGGAGCGCATGCCACAAGAGGTGCGATGGCTTCAAAAGCCTTTACCTTAGGGGCGCGTTTGGAGGATATCTTCAACGCAGCGGATTGATCTTCGGACTCTACTTTCAAACGGTTTTATTTCAAATCGATTTTGAATATGGCTCATTTGGTTGTGGGCAAGCTTTAAACAAGCATAATCCTCGCCTCCAGTCCTGACATAGAATGAAACATTTCCTAGCTAACGTAACGGAAAGTTTCAATTCTATTAAGGACTCGGAGGCGAGGATTATCCCGCCCTTGCTTCCTAGAGGATATCCCTCCCGTACTACTGTAAGTAATTGGTTTTGGGCATTTTATGATACGATAAGTCACTGTTGTAAATAATTGATTTGGACATTTTCTTAGACATGTTCGTCATGGTAACCTGCAACGTATGTTGTTTGCAGTTTCTGTGCAATTGGCATAAGCAATTTCTTCCTGCGGTAATATATTCTTCTTGTCCTCAGGCTCGGATTCACACAAACAAGATTCCTGAAGAGCCGATGGTTGCTGGCTACACGCTCAGAAAGAGGAAGAGAGGACACTGTTGATGGACTATGTTGGGCTGCCTGGCCCCTGATTGGATACTGCTCCTGTATAATGATTGGTTGTTACCATGTGTTTGTTTTTTGACTACCCTTTCCCATGGGAAATGTAGTCTTCTGTTATATATTCTCTGCTATTGATTAAAGTGAAGAAAGAAGGCATAATCCTCGCCTCCGAGTCCTTGATAGAATTGAAACTTTCCGTTACGTTAGCTAGGACATTTTTCATCCTGAATCAAACAATGATGCTTTAAGAAGGTGTGGAACAATTTCCCTTTAAGTGCCTAAGAATTTGGTCTTGACCAGTCAAACTAAAAACTATTCAAATCAAGCAGTCTGTTCGTGTTCTGCATTTTCTGCAGTAAAGTAAGACCTGTTGTGCTAGTTGCAAAAGGGGAATATATGGTTTACCAAAGTATGGATTAACTCTCATCCCCAGACGAGGACGTTAGAGTACAGTAACTGCCCGACTACTCTGCTTTGGCTCTGGTCGAACGAGCCCTACAACTTTCAGGAGGCAGCTTCTTGGCCAGTGCTTAGAAAATCCAAAGGATTATCCATCTCAATATGGTGTCCCTGCACTGCCTTATCAGTCTTTGGTTGTGAGAACCCCAAAAGGAGATGATTTTCCACCTAATGGTCCTTGGTATGAACTATGCCAAATATCAAAGCTGTTTTGGAATCCAAGCAATGGAGGCCCTCCTCCTCTTTCGAGGAGGAGGCTAAGGAAAGAATACCAGAAGAGGGATGGATTGGCCAAAAGGAACGTCATAACCTTTGGCTGGTTCACAAAACCAGTTTGGCCAGAAAAAAGGTGGTGTATAGAAGCTGAAAAGAGCTTGCAGTTAATGTACGCTAAAAGCTGAAGTTATGGCAATGAGAACTACTGTTTTAGGAGTCAGGAAATGCAAAGGATAGCTGTGCATCGGTTCAAATGGGGTACACATAAGGAATGTGAGAACCAAATTAAGGTCCCACTGCGGCATCACAAAAGGTTTGGGTAGAAACATATGAACTAAATATTTAGGAGAATGCATAAAAAACAAGGACTGCTGGTCTGGTAAACACACAGAGGCCAAGGACTGCTGGTCTGGTGAACACAAAGGCCAACCGGGCTCATAAATAACCTTTAACAGTGCCCCCTGCATGTCCTTGCTGGGCTACAAACAGCACAAAATGCAAAACATCTGCCAACTTTTCTTGCAATGAGTCTACATAGCAGGAACCACACAAGGTTACAAACTTATCCTAGCACCAGTTGTAAATAGATTTTGTGGATGGACTCATGGCCACAAGGATGAAATTCACAACTTCAAAAGGGAGGTAAAAAGCAGTCAACTGTCGCCACTCACTCTCCTCACATGGAGGTGTAGATTGTGCAAATTCAGGTGCAAAACTGTGCTCTGCTGCTACTGCAACAAAAGATCCTTCCAAAGCGGAGGTCTGATCAGAGGATATATGCTCATGCCCAGAAGTTACGGATACCACATTCTCCTGGCCAAATCTGGAGCAGCTAAGACAACTTAAGCCCAATCATTCTTGATTTTCTTAAGAATTCTTGGCAGGACAGTCATCAGCAGGAAGCATAGAGGAGTCCTCTGCTCCACTCTAGATTGAATGCATCTCTGTGCGAAACCCATCTAGGGAAGTCCAATGCGCTAAAGTGCTAACACTGCTCGTTTTCTGCAGTACTAAAGAGACAGTCAGGGCTCTCCCTTTAGGTGGAAGACATCCTGCACCACCTCCAGGCGTAGATGCCATTCGTGATCCGCTATGCTAAGTTAAAGAAATCCCACCAGGTGGTTTACAACTCCTCCTGAGACCCAGGACCGAGGCTGGATCTTCAGATCATAGCCTGAATGTACAGGACTCGCTGAACCAGAGGGAAGGCTCAGCGCTACAGAATAGGAGCCGCTGCGAAGGAGAGAGGTCTGACTGCTAAGAACCTTGATCATGTGAGGTCTGCTTTCATCTAGAAGTGATTGGATGTGGTCCACGACCACCCACCTTCAGCTTCCAGTCATCGAAGTAGAGGGAAGATTGATGTACCTAACCTCCGAAAGTGTGCTGAAACCACCGCCATCACTGAAGGGCACTGGCCAGGGGCGTAACACAGGCACCCGCAGCCTGGGCGGCCCCAAGCTCCAGGGGGCCCCCTCAGCACAGCACTATTGCCGGAGAGCTCTTGATTGAGCTCAGAGGGGGCCCCTTCACTTTCCTTGCAGGGAGGCACCCTCAATTTTCATTACGCCAGTGGCACTGGCTAGACCAAAGGGAACCACAGAAAACTGAAAATGCTCTTAGACCATGCTCAAGCACAGATAACGACTGTGGGACTGCAGGACTAGGATGTGAAAGTATCTTAAATCTCTCAACTTTCAGAAAGAATTTGAGAGGACGAATATCTTAAATGAATGTCTCTTTACTACAAATGCGCTTTTCACACATTCCATTCAACACGGTTGTTACAACGACCGCGTTTTTTCAACTCAAACATTACATCGCAAGTCGTTACAACGTCTTGCTGTAGGGGGCGTGCTGGACTTAGGAATAGTATTATTTACTATTCCTACTCCAGTTTGTGCAACAGTAGGGAAAGTGTTGGATTGTAAATCCAACACCAGTGCGCTGCCTACATAAAGTCATTGAAACGACTTGCGATGCAATGATTCCCATTGAAACAAAGCGGTCGTTGTAACGACTGCGTTGTAATGCTATACGTTGTAGTACAATCCTAGTAAACAAGGTTTCCCATCTTAAATAGGACAAAGTACTCCGTTCTTCGGCACCAGGAAACAGAGGGAGTAACATTTAGTTCCTATTTCCGATGCCGGGATCCTCCTTAATGCTCTTTTGTCAAGAAGAGCAAGGACTTACTTCAGCAAAACGGACAAAAAGTACTCAGAAGGCCACTTTGATGTAGGTGGAATGTGTGGTGGATCAGATAAGAATAGTAACCTTGCTAATTTATTTGGAGCACCCATCTGTTGGATGTAATGTTTTTCCACCCATGGAGGTAATATCTTATTCAGCCTCAGACAGGGTGATCATATGCCGCCAAGGGCAAGTTAAAGTGGTTTGGAAGCAGGAGATGTGTGGGAATGGGCAGTATGCTGCCCCGAGGGCCTCGATGTTGGCGGATGGATTCCTAAACCCAGCCGCAAAAGGATTTGGGGGAGGGGGCTCTGTTGCTGTGACAGTGGGCAATGCCGTTTGTTGTCTTCGAGCCAAGCCCCTTCCGAAGCCTTGAAAAGGAAGAAAGTGGTGGTAATACTGCCTCATGGGCACAAAATGGATCAGAAATTGCACTGTGACACAACTTTCTTTGAGGAACTCATGCAGAGTCCGCTTCATCTCCAATTTAATGGGTGTCGTCAAATGGCAAATCCATCAGTGACATTTGGACGTCTTGCGAAAAAACAGTGGATCTCATCAGTGTATGGCACCAAAGCAACACCCTGCTACCAAATGCCTTTCCAAACTAGTTAGCAGTGTCCGGCCCAGTGAGGATGACTTGCTTTACTGCAGCTTGAATAGTTTGTGCAAAATATTGGTGCAATATTTTCCCGGGACTGTCAACAGGCTCTCACTAAACATGTCCCACAATGTTTATGAGTATCGTCATAGGACTCAGCTGGCATTGACAGAACACAGGGCGAGACTGGAGAAAAAAACATCCTATTCCCAAATACCTCCACTTATTTTGATTTCCTTTCAGGGAGAGTTGTAATGAAAGAGTTATGTTTCAGTCTGCTTGTGGTCACCTGGACTCCCAAACTTTCAGGCATAGGGTGTTCCATAGCAAAGCTTGGTCCCTTGGGGCAGGCCTGTTTTCTCTAGCTGTTTGCCTATTTGACAGCTGGCAAGACCAAGTTTTGGTCCAAGTGTCTATTAGTGTGTCCATAAGGTCTTCATTAAATGTAAGAAGTGGTCCCATGGAAGCCTGCTCAGGTTGTAGGACTTCTATCTGGACTTTGGTTTTAACCTCAATGGACGGCAGTTATAGGCTTAACAGTTCAGCAGAATGCCAGATGACCATAGCAAAGGAGATGAATTCCTCTGTGGAAGGGTCAGGGAGGGAACTAAACCTAGTGTCAATTGAGTTGCTCAGCCCAATGACCTCTGGTAAATCCATATAAAGATTGTCATTGACATAGTAATGGTATGCGCCATCTCAGTTATCTTCATTATCATCCCAAGCCATGCTGACTATGTTCTAAAACAAAATGGCTTTGAAGTACTTATAAATTACTTCTGGGTAAGGGTAGCGTTCTATCAGAGTCAAAGTAAGTTTGGACTGGCTGTGTCACAGGTTGTGGAGGGCGCAACGTTGGTCAAAAGTTTGACTGGCTTGGCACAGAGTCAGACTAAACTATTGAGTCCTCCTCCAAAAATCGGGCTCGAGTCAACATGGCAGGACCAGGCATGGATTGTGGCACAGTGGTGGTCGGAGCCATGTTGAGCATCAGCCCCTAAGATCGGGGGTGGATCCCACAGTGGGGTCAAGAGGCATTTATTTATTTTATGAGTTTTATATAGCGCTGGCTAGACCCGGAGGTATCAGAGCGCTTTACAAGAGTATCAACAGAGGTACAATAAATTACAGAAAGTTACACAATAAAAACGAGGTAAGGACATGAGAATGCTCGAGGATTGCAAACAAAGACGCTAGGTGAGGCAACTAAAAGCAGTGGGATAACAGTAAAAGCAGCAGAGAATAAGAGACAAGAACAATCTAAGGGGCAGGGGAAGGAAGGGGGGGGACAGTAAGAAAGGAAGGCAGATAAGGACAGGAAAGTGAGTGAAACAAAATGAGAGAGGGAAAGGAAGGCAGATAAGGACAGGAAAGTGAGTGAAAAAAAGCGAGAGAGGGAAACAGAGATAGTAACGAGTTTGACAGCGAGGAGTAGGTCAGAGGCACAGGGGAGACGATAGAAAGGTCGCCCGGCTGGGACAGAGGAAGAGGTCAGAGATCGCCAAGATGGCGGATCAGGTATAAGGGAGTAAAAGAAGCAAGTCACAAAATGACGGGGAGCACAAGGGTCCAAGTCCGAAAGTCAAAGGGAAAAAAATGCCCAGAAACACCAAGAGCAAATTTAGCAGAGGGCTACCAGAGGGGGAAACGGGCCAGAGAGTCAGGAGGGAGGAAGGCAGGCAGTCGGCTCCAAAGTCACGTCCACACCGTCCATGAACAAAGGCTCGGAGCAGCGGGAGCAACGGTGTCCAATCTGGTGACCATGGGTCAGGGAAGAAAGACCACGGGCGCCAAGGCAGCTATCCGCAGAACGGGAGGCAGCAAAGTCCAAAAACAAAGACCAAGGAAAGCCGGAGGGGGCATCTCTACGGCACGGTCACAGAAAGATGGGCTCAGATAGTCACGGAGAGCGATGCAGGCTTCAAACCTCCACTATGTCTCCAAATCGGCCCGATGTCTAGCGAGGAGGCGAAGCAGCAGCAAAGTTAGAAAAACCGGAGGGGGCACCTCTCCGATACGGTTGAGGAACCAAGGGCTCAGAACAGCCAGGTAGAGCGGCGCTGGTATTTCTCACCTCCACCATGTCCACAAAACGGTCCAGATGTTCCATGAAGAGGCAAAGCAGGCGGGCTGGCTGTAGGGAAGGGCAGCGGCAATCGGACCCAGAGACAGGAGAGGGAGCCTCCGCCCAACTCTTCAGCAGCCTTCCGGAGAGATGAAAGATGCATCGGCTACGAAGCAAAGGGGTCCGTCGAACATTGTAAACCAGGAAATGAGGAGGAAAAGGCAGGGGAAGATGAAGAGGAGCAGCGGAGTTAGGAGGGGAGCCATGCCCGATGCCCGGCTGGGTAGGTGTCGGCCGCAGTGAGATACCTGGGCCAGACTCCTCTGTAGCTGAACAGAGCGGCTCCACCGCACATCAGCCATGTGGGCTCTGGAACTCCGTGGGAGAAAGCCTGAGGCGCCAATTCTGACGAGTATCCCAGGCTTACAAGCGCAGGAATGGAGCATCGAGGAGCCTCGAGGAGCGCAGTTGAGGACGGAAACCCAGGTGAGTAGGTTTATCCCCAGAGGAGGAAGGAATCCAGGGATTTTAGCCAAAAAGGCTATGTCTGGCCGGGAGCCCCCGGACAGAGCTCCTCACCGGACAGCCATCTGACATAGATGACAGAGGACAAATCCGCAACAGTATTCTGACTGGAGGTCTCCTCAGATCCTTAGGGCCCAAAGGTGTGCCAGAGGGAGCTGGGAAGGTGCCAACAATTCAGAAACGGACCTTCATCAAGCCTTTATCCATTTTGGCTTTACTATTGGACCTGAAAACTCTGGGTGCATCGGGAAAATTGTGGTATCGGTTCCTCAGTAGGAGACCGGGACCAAGACTAAGAGGCACCTTGATGTCTTTGCAACTTCTCTGGCTGAGAGTAATGATATGTGGAAAAATCCTGCTTTGTTGACTTCTGTTTTTTCCTACTAGAATTGGACATACCTGAAGATTTAGAGTACAAGGAAGACCTTTATGGGAACAGCCTTGAGAACGGGAAGGAGTCTGCGTCTTCAGCTTTGCTGGGGAGCGGCCGAGAAAAAGTTTTGGGAGCGAGCATTGTATTAGTGGCCAAAGGTGTAGAAAGAAAGAAACAAACAGCTGGGCGCAGAGGTGGCGCTTACAAGTGGCTCCAATTTCATTTCCAGGCCGGGATGAAGGCGACAGAGAGCTTCACAATGCCACTTACCAGTATAAGGGGAGCAGTGCTTAGAAAAATCTCCAGAGCCATCCTGGGGCTATTCTTAAGGTGGGCGATTTGCAGTTTGAGGTATCCATCAGAAAAATAAAATTGCAATATGGTCAGAGAACCCGAGATTATGAAGAACATGGAAAACCAGCTTTGAGCTGGAGTGAGTCTTATTTTCTAAGGATGGCTCTGCTCAACCAGGCACATATAAATGACTAGGTCAATCAACTGACTACTGAGATAGAGGATTAAAAGAGGTAGCGATTAGTGAAAGTCTTTGGAGCAGGACTTTTGCGGAAAGCAGCAATGTGACAGAAAGCATCCAGGAGGTCTAATGAGCAAAGTCAATCCCCCCTGCTATGGTCAACAGGACCAGAACCATCCTAAGCACCTTTAAGTTATTCAGAAATAAGAACTGATTGGAATGGCTGGGTCTTGCACTGAATGCAATCCCTTCATTTTTTTCTATCAGAAAACAGCAAGCCTGAGCACATCACAGAGGCCACAACTACTCCAATACAATGTACTGTTCCAAGTAGACTGGAGAAAGAGCAGGCCTTGAAAAATCATTAAAAATGTTCTAGACCTAGACATCGGGGGAGGAGCCTAGCGCTTGACCAAGATGGCCGCGTGAGCCTTGAGCTCCCGCTACCCTCGCGCCCTCCTGCAATCATCCTGTCCTAAATCCTGATTTTCATGCACGGCATCCTGCAGATGAGTCACAGCTGGGGCGACTGACGTTGTCCGGGCTAAGATCGCCCACCGGGGACCGAAGTTATGCGTGGCGGAAGATTGCGGCCTACCTCCGAAGGATGCCAGGGGCTTGCGGTGGCAGGATGCCCGGCCACTAATTGAACAACAGCGGCCTTGGGAGGAGTGAACTGACGGACGGACGCCGCTGCACATTCACTTTCGCTTTCTCGCCCTTTGTTTGCTCAGGGTTGGGAGTGCTCCGTCTAGGCCCTCTATTGTCTGGACGACCTCCACTCGGTCCTGACTAGCTGCTGAAGTCCTAGTTGACCCTGTTTCCTCTAGCGGAGTGAGGGACGTCCTTTCGCGACTGACCGTCCTGCTATTCGAGATGTCGACCAAATCAGAGGCGGACAGGTCGAAGTCTAAGACTACCAGGCGAGGCGGCTACACCCAATCCAATAATATGGATCGTTATGCCCAGCAGAAGGGGTCGCCTGGTGGATCGGGACAGTCGCTGGAAGCACAGAAGGCCGATTCATCCCCGGCCTCGGAGTTATCATTGCAGGATATCAAGGGGGCGATAGATGGGATGCAATCTTCGATTGGGCGGCAGTTTGAGACCCTGGCGCACAAGGTGGACATGATCTTGGTTGATGTCAACTTGATTCGCGCGGACCTGGGCAAAACCAACGAGCGGGTCAAGTCCCTGGACCTCCAGACCACTGGCCTCGCGGACGATGTCTCGGAGCTTCAGGCCGAGGTTCGTAAGTTACGAACTGCGAATGACCTCTCCGCCCGCCGGCTCGAAGACTTTGAAGGTCGGGCCCGGCGCAACAATGTGCGCCTTATTGGGGTACCGGAAACTTCAGAGGAGCTCCCCGTGGATTTACTCGTCGAGGATTTGGTGGTGAATCATCTTGCGCCTAAGGGCCTCGGCAAGTGTTTTGCGGTGGAGCGGGCTCACCGAGTGCCTGGCGGACGGCCTAAGGTGGGAGCCCCCCCGCGGCCGATTGTCGCCCGGATCTTCAATTTTCGGGATCGGGACGCTATCCTGCAAGCATCGAGGGTGACGGGCCCGGTGCCTTATCAGAATGCCTCTGTGAGCTTTTACCCTGACTTCACCCAGATGGTGCAGAAACAGAGGCAAAGTTTCCTGGGGGTGAAGCGGCGGCTTAGGGATATGGACCTGAAGTATGCCATGCTTTTCCCCGCCAGGCTATGTGTGGTATATGAGGATCGGACTTTCTTCTTCGAATCACCGGACATGGCAGGGGACTGTTTGGATGCACTCCCTCGGCGACAGCCCGGCCGGGACAGCGTGGATGGGGCGGAAGGCGACCGGGATGGACAGAAGTGATACCTCTGGTGTCGGCCTGTTTTGACTCCGCCCCGGACAGTGACTCGCACCTTATTGCAGTAATGGGAGGGTGGCGGGGGGAAGATAGGGGCTCTTTCCTCCCTTGGGGTACTTTTTGTAGATTTGTTTTTGATAGGGCGACAGGCACACTGCAAGTTGGGGGGGCTTTGTAAGCTGACGCAGGGGTGCAGGGAGGGGGGGGGGGATTCAGGATGTTGGGGTTGTTGTTTGGGGTTGTTCTTTTCTTGCAAGGCGTAGCAATGGTTGTCAGTATTGTCCGATCGTGGTTCTCCGGGGGGGGTGGAGGTCTCTTTGTGTTCAGGGATGGGGGATAGGGGCTTAAACATAATTAGCTGGAATGTTAATGGCTTAGGGGATCGTATTAAATGGGGGATAGTCCTGCAATTTTTGAAGCGGACCTCGCCAGATGTGGTCCTCCTGCAGGAGACCCACCTTATAGGGAATATGTGTTATGCACTTAACAGAAAGGGCTATAAATTCATTGCTCACTCGGGGTTTTCCTCGGGATCCAGGGGTGCGGGCATACTTGTTAGAGCCTCCCTACCATTCGAGGTTGACTCCACCATTGCTGATGACAGGGGGCGCTTTGTGGCTGTGGCGGGGAGGTGGGAGGGCAGAACGTTGGTATTGGTTTCTGTTTATGTCCCTCCTGCCCTGCAGGCCTCCACGTTTGCTGATCTGGGCAAGGCCTTGTTGGAACTCCCCGAAGGGATGCTAGTGGTGGGAGGAGACTTCAATGCGGTTGGTTCTGGAATGCTCGATAGGTACCCGCCCAGAGACACCGGGGGTGCTCAGAAGTGGCTTCCCGACTTTATTGATACTTTTGGTCTGGTAGATTGTTGGAGGCTGCGGCACCCTACTCAGAGACAATATACCTTTCATTCCGGGGCCCACGGGAGTCTCTCTCGGATTATTTGCTCACTCTGGCGGCGCACGCCTCTTTGGTATCTGAGGCTAGGCACATGGCACGGGGCATATCTGATCATTCACCGGTGTGGGCCCGTCTGGACATTGGCCGGGTGGTGGGGGGCAGGGTGGCTCCCATTAACCCCTGGTACTTTCGTGACCCCAAGCTGCGGAGCGCGTTGCTGAAGACAGTTGACCATTATTTTCAAGATAATCAGGGCTCAATTGAATCTGCGGTGTCCTTGTGGGAAGCTTCTAAGACTGTACTGAGGGGGGAGGCTCTGTCCTTGGTAGTGGCCGCCAAGCGGCGGAGAGACGCTGAGGTGATACAGGTAGAGGACGAGATAGCGGCTTTAGAAGTGGCCTTGGAAGGGGATGTTGCAACGTCCACATTGCATAATTTGAGCCTGAAGCAATTGGAATATAGGGATCTGGTGACGAACGCCGCCAAGACCCTCAATAGGGAGCAGCAGGGTCGATTGTATGACGTTGGTGATAAGGCCGGGAAATTGCTGGCAAGGCTGGATAAAAAAAGAGCGCGTTAATCGAGTGGTGCCGGAGTTGTTGACGGATGGGGGAGAGGTTGTCACTGATCCCGACGGTATAGTTCGGTGTTTCTCGGACTATTTTCGTATGGTATACACCTCGGTCTCGGATAGGCCGACTGAGGACTCGTGTGATCTTCTGCGTGACATCGCTCTGCCCTGCCTTTCTGCCATTGATAGGGATGACCTCGATGGCGATATCACTGTAGACGAAGTGGCGTGTGCTATCCGTGCGTTGCGCTCCGGTAAGGCTTCGGGCCCAAATGGTTTGCCGATAGAGCTGTACAAGCTTTGTCCGGATAAGTTGGCTCCTCACCTGCGCGCCATGTTCGTGGAGGCGCGGGGGAATGGGTTTCTTCCGCTCGATCAACGGCTGGCGACGATTGTGGTAATACATAAAGACGGAAAGCCCCGGGATAAGTGTGGCTCCTATCGGCCGATATCACTTCTCAACGCCGAGCCGAAAATCCTTGCTAAGATCCTCGCTAACCGCCTGGTCCGGGTGCTTGGCGACTTGATCCACCCGGATCAGTCGGGCTTCATCCCGCACCGTAACACTGCACTGAATCTTAGACGCCTCCATGGAGTGATTGCTAGGACGGGCACGATGCGAGAGCCGGCTATTGTGGCGTCCCTCGATGCCACGATGGCCTTTGACACGGTGGAGTGGGCATACCTGTGGGCTGTGCTAGCCAAGTTCGGCTTCGGGCCTGGATTTGTGGGATGGGTGAGGTTGCTCTATGAGGGGCCTCTTGCAAGCGTCGTGGTGAACGGGCGGGCGTCGGCACCGTTCGAGCTCGGGAGAGGCACCCGGCAGGGTTGTCCCCTGTCGCCGTTGTTGTTCGCCCTTGCTCTTGAGCCGTTGGCGGCGTGGATACGATGGCACCCGGACATACGTGGGATTCGTTGGTCGCCTGACCACGAGGACCGTATTTCACTCTACGCCGACGATATTCTGCTATACCTTGCCTCGCCCAAGAAATCTCTGATAGTGGTTTGTGACGTCTTGACCTCTTTCGGTAGAAACTCTGGCCTAGTCATTAATTGGGGGAAGTCATACTTGTATGTCCTGTGTGGGGATGTCCCGCCTGTCCCGCGCAACTGCTCGATCCAGATAGCCCAGCAGGGCTTTTTGTATTTGGGGATCTATATTTCCACCGACCCCATTCTACGCTACGAGAAGAACTTGCTCCCTCCCTTGGCGCGTCTGCGGCGGGATGTGGCGGGCTGGCGGCGGTTGCCGCTTTCCCTCCTTGGCCGTGCCGCACTGTTTAAAATGATGTCTCTTCCCCGTTTCCTCTATGCTCTGCAGAATACCATTGACTTGGTCCCGGCCAGCTACTTCCGTGAGGTCGAAAGCCACCAGCGCGCGCTCTTGTGGGACGGGCGTCCGCGTATAGCGATCGCTAAGTTGACGCTTCCGTGGTATGACGGTGGTATCGCGCTTCCAGACATCCGACGTTATTATTGGGCCACCCAGTTGAGTGCGATTAACCATGGTGTATATGGTCCGGCGCTGAGCCCTGGTTTCGCCATGGACCGATGGTTGCTACGTGGGGGTAACTACTCCAGAGCGCTGTATTCGAAGTCGTCAGACTTAACCCTAACGGGGCCCACCAGGGTGGCTGTGCATGTATGGAAGGTTGCGACGGATTCACTGGGCTGGAAGGGTAAGCTTACCCTCGCCACCCCTCTGTTTGACTCCGATATTCTGGGTAAGCTTTGGCATACAAAAGGGTTTGAGAAATGGGACCTGATCGGCATATCCAGGGTTGGAGACCTCTTGGTTAAGGGTAGGATAAAATCATTCGAGGAGCTGCAGAAGGAGTATGAGCTGGGGAGCACGGAGTTCTTCCGATATGCTCAAGTGCGCCACGCCTTGCGGTCAGTCCTTGTAGAAGGGGAGAAGGTGCCCGAGTCCTCTCCGTTGGAGGACCGGATCCTGGATGGCCATATGCCAGAGAGCACGATTTTGCTTATTTATAAGAAACTTATTAATGTTCGGGCGGATCTTCTTCTAGGGTTGCGCGATCAATGGACCAGGGATGGCCTTGAACTAGATGATGAGGATTGGCAGTATGCAGTTTCTTCTCCCAAAGAGGTCGCTATCCCCGCGCGCCTGCGGCTGGTGCAGCTTAAAATACTCCATAGGGTCTATGTGACGGGGCCCAGGTTGGTCCACATGGGTTTCTCTGAGGAGGGCTTATGTAAGAGAGGCTGTGGTATGGTGGGTACCTTCCTACATATTATTTGGGAATGCGGTGCGATTATGGAGTTTTGGAGGCGAGTCCACGAGGTGATGGGGGAGGTGACGGGAATTGTCATGCAGCCTGAGGCGCGATGTTGTCTCCTGAATGTCTGGAGTCCTACTGACCACAACGCGGCACAGACTCAGTGGGTGACCCTTGGGAACATGGTAGCCAAGCGCGACATTGCTCGGCTGTGGGGCTCCAATAGGCCTCCTACATTGACAGCGTGGATGGAAAACATGGATTGGAGCATGTTTAGGGAGAAGACAGTGTATTGTGCTCGAGGGCGCCCTCGGAAATGGCACTCTGTATGGGGGCCATGGAACCAGTACAGAGGGGACATATGCCTGCCCCCAGACCCGGACCCGCCTGAGGAGCAGCTTTCCCCTTAGCTTTCTTTCCGGCTTTGAATTCCTTGCTGGTATGTGTTTGTCTTCTTGAGTCTCTGCCTTTCCCTCCTTTCCCTTACTATAGACCTGTGTCTGTTGGACGAAATGGGGCTCGTCCCCCCTGATGGGAACCTCTTTTGGTGCTTACAGTACTTATCGCCTTGTTTGTGTTTAGGGTTGGACTTATGTTTATTTAAAACAGAACCTTTGACTCTCCTGTCAGTAAATGTGGACGCAAGCATGTGTTGTGTCTCTAAAGCTGCCGTACCTCCGGGTTGTCGGCTGAATAGCTGTGTCACTGTTTTTAAAATAAAGGTTTTTCAAAAAAAAAAAAAAAAAAAAAAAAGTTCTAGACTTGCAGGTCGAGAAACTTCAATAATCTACTCGACCTAACTGTAACGTACTTGACCCGTAAACTGTTCTTAAATTGTGCGATCATTGGCAAATATTTTATTTCACAGAGTTGCCTCTTTCTTCATTCTCAAATGAATGCACCTTCAAATATGTGAGTTCAGCATTTCTGTTGTACAAAACAAAATTATACTGTTTGATTAAATAGACTAAAAGTTTGTTCCACGTTTAATAGGAATCTAGCCGACATATAGGGTACAAATGATCCCTGACTTGCCTCTCACTTTACTAATAGCATGGCCATCAGGGCAGGAGTGTTTCTTATGTTTAAACACTCACATTTAATAAATCTATCACTAAGGCATGATGTTGTAGCGCACTGTTATTTACAGATCATAAATTTACAAGAAATGACAAAAAACCTTCCCACTGGGCCAAACTGGGCGAGTTCCTATCTCCATCCTTGCCTGTACAATGTGGGGTCCCACAGGGGTCGGCTCTTAGTCCGACCCTCTTCAATATCTATGTGGCCGCACTTGCCAGGTTAATAAGATCTTACGGGATGGAGGTGGTTTCTTACGCTGATGACACCCAGATCATGGTGTCCCTCTCACACTCCGACAATTCCTCTGCTCTCAGCTTTAGGAATTGCATGGAGGCAGTTTCTCAGTGGATGATCTATAACTCACTGAAGCTGAATGGGGAAAAAACCGAGGTTCTTGTCTTTGGTGGAAAGAGGGACATCTGGACCTCCGAGTGGTGGCCTCCTACTCTGGGAGTGTGTCCTATTCCCACGGACTCGGCCCGGAATCTGGGAGTTCTGATTGACCCCTTTCTTTCTATGGCTCAGCAGGTAAATAGGACGGTTGCCACCTGTTGGGGCATCATTAATATTCTTAGGAAAATAAAACACTACCTAGCTCCACAGGCTCGCAAACAAATTGTGGTTGCATTGGTTGCCTCACGGCTCGACTATTGCAATGCCCTTTATTCTGGTATAGATAAAGGTCTTGTGCAACGTCTGCAAACCGCCCAGAATGCGGCAGCTAAATTCGTGCTTGATGCCCCGAGGCTTTTCTCGGCTACAGCCGCTAGGAAGAGTCTGCATTGGCTTCCGATTTATGCCAGGATTACTTTTAAGACCCTCTGCCTGACCTACGGGGCGTTATCTGGTTTTGGAGCTGGGGGTGTTAAGGACCTGTTGGCACCATATGCCCCTTGTAGAAATCTCCGCTCTTCAAGAAAGAGCTTGTTATCAGTGCCTCGATTCAGGAGAGTCAAGTGGGGAGGAAGGGCTTTCTCTTCTTTAGCCCCCAGGTTGTGGAACGCCCTCCCTACTGAAATCAAAGCTCAATAATCTGTCCCTCTTTTCAGGAAGGCATTAAAGACATGGCTTTTTGTCAAGGCATATCTGTGATTTTGGTTCTGGGTCTATTTGATTTTATTTTGTTAGGGGCCTTGATGCCTTTGGGCTTAGTCTGCGCGTTATAAATGTTCCTTCATTCATTCATTCATTCACTACCTTGCAGATTTACTGATAAAACAGGTTTACAATAATCTATGAAAATTGGGTTTTAGAAAACATTCATCCTTTGCACATCAAGTAAAGTGTTCTGATTTGTTTTTCATCCTATTAAAATATTTTTTGTTTAATCACAGAGGTACAAAAAAATGTGTTTTCCCAACTATTGAAATATATTTTTTAATGTTTGTACAGTTGACTTATTAGTTATTTAAAAGTGTGTTAGGGGGAGTGGGACCTCCACACAAACAGCGGGAGAACCCATGGATTATGCACTGACCCTAGGTGAGCAACTCCACCCCACTGCTTCCCACAACTCACGGAGCTTCGTCTCTCTCGTCTTGACTCGCAACTACTCTGTTGCTCAGTGGATTCCTGATGCAGCCCTTATATGTCTTGGGCTGATTTCCCTGATTTCACAAAGAGGACGCTGCTCCAGGTCAAGGGAGGGTATCGGCCGCCGCCAAGTTATGGCTGATGACGGATCACTTTTGAGCCTGTACAGGCAATTTCGGTTCTGGCTTTTTTTTTTTGCTCATTGGTACCCTGAAGCCCCTCAGTAATTTTTGATTATTTTTGGAGCATTGGTTCTGCCTTTCAACATATGACGACGGCCTGCTACTCCTCCCAGTTTGCGGCAGCGGCTGGCTGGCTAGGCCACTAAGATACCATCTCAACTGACCAAGAGAATGATTGGGAAATAATAAACTGCAAAAGGACCGGTAAGCTCCTTGTTGGTGTTTTTTTTGTATTTTTTCAACAATTTAAGGATTTACCGGGGCATATGGAGGGTGAACCAGGTTTCACACCAAGGGGTGCCATCTAGGGGTGCTATAATTAGAAGGGTGCCCTGGTAGTGGGTCGCTGGGTGTCCTCTCTTCCTTAAAACTCATTTAAATTTGCCCCTCAAATAAAAGAACACTTCATCTACTATGGGGAAGCATCTAATGTTATCAAATTTAATGATGAATACCGACACGGCCGCTGCCGGTTTCAAAACTAAAGCATGTACTGCTCAAATGAACTCCGCCTCAGCTGCAGCAAGGGCTGAACGGAGCCGGAAATCATGCCTTGAACTTCAAGTTGCGGATGATGCTGCAGCTCAGTTGAGGCCAAGTTCTCCAACCAAGCGAGTGGCAATTGATCTGCAACGGTCTAGCGCTAAACAAGAATTGAGAGAATTCTTTGCTCTTGAAGAGATAAGTAGCTCTCGGTAGTATCAACATGTCTACGAGGAGAGACAAATGGTGAGTAGATTTTTGGCTTGGTCATCCAGGGTGAAGCAGGAAGCTGCTTTAATTACTGAATTACAGCAACCCAGGTCAGATTCGGACACTTGAGAAAGATGAGATTGCAAAAATATTTCTTGCACATGCGACCAAATATATGGTTTTGCAAGAAGCTATATACCAGTATTTTGTAAACAATTTACCGGAAATTTCAAGTTTTCAGGCAGAGGATTTCTTGTCTGATATTACAGCACTCGAAATTCGTTAAGTCATTGCTTCAATGCCATCAGGAAATGCTTGTGGAAATGATGGTTTTCCAATAGAATTTTAGAACGTTTTTCAGGAAGAATTAATAATGTTCCTAGAGGAGCTTTTAAATGCAGTATAAATGGTGAAAAGGTCCTTCAAACATTTAAGGAATCAATTGTTAGTTTTGTTAAAAAAGGGAAGAATCCCTGTGGCGTTAACTCATATAGACCCATAAGTCTTTTAAATTCAGATTATAAAATCCTAATGAAAGACTGGGCTAACAGATTTATGCCCATCACCCAGAAGATTATTCATAAAGACCAGACTGGCTTCTTGCCAGGACGGCAAATGTCTTCCAACACTACTTTTTTAATCCATACTACATTTTTTTTTTAATACTATACAGATACCTGCATTTATAATGATGGTCGATGCTGAAAAAGCATTCAACCTTGTTAACTGGGATACCCTTTTTTTTTTTGCTCTTAAGAGGGTGGGATTTCCGAGTATAATCATCAGTATTCTATATAATATATTCCAGGGAGCACAAGCTCAGATTTTCTTTTTCCTTTTTAAACTCCAGTATAGTCTGAACCAGTTCCGAAAACCTGTAAACACGTCATAGTGCGCCCTATGATAAAAAACAAACAAACACATCTAGACCCAAAAGACCTGGGGAATTTCCATCCCATATCACTTCTCCCCATTTTAGGAAAGATGGCTGAAAGACCTGTTAATCATACGCTGTCCCAGTTTTTAGAGGAGAACGAGATACTTCATCAGACCCAAATGGGCTTTAGACCAGCTCCCAGCACCAAATCTGCCCTACTGCTTGTCACAGAAAAATCGAAGAGCATTCTTGATCAAGGGGGTGAGGCCGCCATCCTACTACTAGACCTGAGCGCAACTTTTGACACTGTGGATTACAAGACGCTCAGGCTAGCGAGAGCAGGGATTCAAGGTCATGCTCTAAAATGGATTGTATCATTCCGGAAAGACAGATCCTTCCAAACCACAGAGGGCGGACACCTATCAGACAACTTCAAAGTTACGTGTGGGGTCCCACAGGGCTCCTCCCTGAGCCCCACACTGTAACTTGTACATGCAACCTTTGGCCGACATTGTCCAGGAATTTGGGTTGCCAATTATAACATACGCAGATGACACCCAATTGGTAATCTCAGTAACAAAGGACCCCGAATCTAAAAACATCCCAGTATCACCCTGCATGGAAAAGATAGCCAGATGGATGACCAGCAGCAGGTTAAAACTTAACAGGGACAAAACAGAATTTATGTTCCTAGGCAACAAAATAACACCGCAAATCGCTATGAACTGGCCAATAGAACTAGGACAACCACAAGAGCATAGGAACTCCATACAAAACTTGGGATTTTGTTTGGATTGCAACCTCACAATGGAGACCCAGGACAGGAAACTAGCAGCCACCTGTTTCGGAATCCTGAGGATGCTCCAAAAAACTCATGGACCTCATACCAGAGAAGGTCCAGAGAACTGTGGTACAAGCGCTGGTGGTTTTGCACCTGGACTACGGAAACTCTCTCTTCCTGGGGTCACCTAAATACATACTGAACAGACTGCAGGCGGCACAAAATGCGGCAGCCAGACTACTCAGAAACACACAAAGACACAAATCAGTGCGAAATGCCCTGAAATCGTTCCACTGGTTGCCGGTGCAGGCCAGGATCAAGTTTAAAAACATTATGTATAGCACACAGGGCCTTAAAGGGAAAAGGACCAACCTTACTAAAAACATTGATCACACCCTATACACCAGAAAGAGCCCTGAGATCCTCCTCAGAACACCTGGCCAAAACCACCAGGATCAGGAGATGTTGATGGGGAGTAAGATCTTTTATGCATTTGGTGCCGAAACTATGGAATTCGATGCCAGTAGATCTAAGACTAACCGTCGAGGAATTGGCCTTCAGAAAGAAACTAAAAACCTGGCTAGTCCCAGGCTTAGGCTCGGCTTACGCTCACTCCTGCTCCATAGCGCTGAGAAGCCCGCAGGCAACTACGCGCTTTATAAGACTCATAAACAAACCATAGATATAAATTGGGGAACTAGTCAAGGTTGTCCATTGTCGCCCATACTTTTTACATCGAACCGTTAGCAGTTAGGATTAGGGCAAATTGGGGAATTAAAGCACAAATGGAAGGCATGTCCAAGCTCAAATTACTTGCGGACGATATAATTTTGTATTTACGACCCGATGAACAAAATGTAAGTACAATTCTGATAGAGTTTGAGCTGTTTCAATCCATTGGAGGCAACAAATTTAATCATGATAAAAAGAAACCCTGATGTTTATACCTCAGGCGATAATCTCCCTGCTAGCCTTCAACGTTCGGTGATTACAGCCAACTTGATTTGATATTTAGGAGTTTATGTAACTAATTCCCATGCTGAACTCTATAAACTGAAATACGAGGCTACGTTAATTTTTTTTTAGAGATCTACTTGATAGATGGTCTCTACTTCCTCTTATTATCGTCCGGGTCGCCCTCGTTAAAATGTTGATTTTGCTTTTATTATTTTTTTAAACTCATGAATGTTCCATTAAAAATCAAGATGGCCTTTTTTAAAGAGTTGGATGTTCTCTTTCGATAGTTTGTCTGGAATAAAAGGGCATCCAGAGTTAAATATCCAGCCCTACAATTGGAAATAAACAAGGGTGGGTTGGCATTGCCCCAGTTACGTATATATTATGAAGCCTCTCTCCTTGACTTCTTGGTTCGTATGTATGATCCAAAGGCCTCTTTTGATGATTTTGTTATTGATAGAATGGTGAAGAAAGTGGGTTCATAGCTTCCGGTCTTCATAAAAACTGCTAGACTCCTTTAAAAAAAAAAAAAAAAAAAAAAAAAAAAAAACGGGTACAAGACGCTGCTAGACCTGCGTACTAACCTCTACTCTCGTTATACTATAAATGCTTTAGAGGCTGGTAATGAATGTCTCCAGTTAAAGGAATGTAAAGTTTTAGGTCTACATATTCAGTCAGTTAAGGTTTTGGAACGTAAATGGTTTCAGAGAGCTGGGCCATTTTCTACTGGTATGGAGGTGCCTCACTCGGCAGGAAATTCTAGCTAGATGTGGGGATCGTAGTAGGCCATTTTTGTTTTGGATTTATACAAATTATCCACCTAGTGAAAAAAATACTGCGTTATCGCCCATTCTGGTTCATCATCACTACCGGCTGCTCTTTTTAAAGCTAGACTGTGCGGGGTGGGTAATTGATATAGACTTCTGCAGGGCCAAGGGGAAAACCATTAAATATTTAAAAACATTTGGACTAAAATTACAGTGACAACACAATGCTCCTTTTCCGAGGTCGAGTGCCAGACAATTTCGCAACTTGGGAGTAAAGGCCTGCCAATTTAAAGCATCTGTCTTTTTTTGCACGATGGATTGCGTATTACACTCCCAAAGCCCTCCATAGAATGACTCAGAATTGGGATGCTTTCGATGTCAGCAACTAGGTGGTGGAGATCGGCTTCATACTTTCTTTACTTGTCCACTCTTGTCTCAATTCTGGTAAAAAATATTTTGTGCTGCTAGTAAAGGCCTACAGTGCTAATTCGACCGTGAGCCTGCAGTGGCACTTTTTGGCTCCTCAAAACAGAAACTAATTTCTCCAAATATTATAGCCAAGGAAACTTTTATTTCAGTTACCTCTGGTGGCACGATCCTAGATTCTGCAGAATTGGAGGATAAGTCGGGTTCCCACATATTTAGAATGGTTTAAAAAAATGGTTTACACAAGTAAATTTGAAGAGGCTTATGGAAAAAGGGTCGGTGCAATTAGAAGGTTCACAAGGGTCTGGAAATATATGCAACAACTTGCGGAGGAAAGTGCTATTTAGGGCTACTATTATAGAATTTTTCTTCGACTGTTAAAACATTGTTGACGGTTCAAGTTGACCTCTTGTTGCATTGCACTTTATCTGTTTAGTTATTAAGAAAGACTGGAGGTAATTAATTATAAAGTTATACATCGATCCTAGATGCTTACTCTTTTTATCATCTTCCCATGAACTTTAGTTCTTATCAGAAAAATATTATGACTGGATGCTTATTGATTATAATATAATGAACTAGATGGCCGAAATTTGCTGCAGCTACGTAGTACTTTATTCCTTTTGTTAGGATAATGATCTAATCGATCCCCGTTATTGTTTCCTTTCTTTTTTAATGACGCTTATGGTTTTGGTATTAAGTAATACGATTTATTGTTTATTGATGGTAATGTAATGAATTTCTATGTTTCTGCTCAATGAAAATAAAAAATAAAAAGTGTGTGTTAGGAAAAACAGCCTTGAATTTCACACTTCGTACAGCAGGCAACATCCTGGAACTCTGCAGTCAGTGAAGGAAAAGTTATTGTAAACTGCCTTCTGACCTCTGCCTCTGAACACAGAGCAAATGTGACATGATAAAAACCAGATTTAAAGGGCTCTTTATTGCTCCTTTACTGCCTGACTGAACAGAACACCTGTTCTTTGACAACTCGCCAGAATGGGCGAGTAGGTCCGAAATTTAGCTGACCGACCCGATAAAATCTGGCTCACCATAGCAATAGTGGATTTTTCGAGGCCTGAAAAGGGCATGCCTATCAGGTGGCTGGCTCTTGGATTCAATATAAAAGTAAATATATCTACGACATGTTACCTGCTACAATCTGCTGATCTCTCTGCCAGGACAATGAGTATCCTTATGTAAGGAGGGGTCGTCCACGCAATCCACCCAAACGTTTGTTTGGTTATTTACCTTACCTAATTCGTAATAGTAGTATAGGGTGGGAGGAGGGGGGTTGGGACCGTTGTCCTGAAGTAGTAGTTGTTTCACCACATTGGCACACCAGCCTTCTTATTGTACACTACAATAGTCCCATATACCGCTTGCGATCTACTGTCACAGTTTCTGTCCTGCAGCCAGACCAGACCCCAGTCAATCCCTAAGCCAGCCCGGGTCCTGTAAGCCTCCGAACCCAATTGCATCCACCAAGAGGTGCATGAACAAAAACGGAATTTCCCTCTGCATACTATCTTGGAACGTCAATGGGCTCCTCGACAAGGTTAAACAAACACCAGTCTTGCGCTACGCCCGGCATCTGACAAACTCCTACTCCAAGAGACCCATCTCATGGGCAACCGCTGCCCCTTTCTAGCGAGATATAGCTATGATGGAGTTTGGCACTCAGGGTTTACCCGGAGATCACGAGGGGTGGCAATCCTCCTGCGGCGTAATCTCCCCTTTCGTGCTCACACAGGCCACTACCTACCCTCAGGGTGGAATGTTAGGAGGAAACACTCTCAACCTAGTCTCCATATACTCACCTCCATCGACTTACAGCGACCTTGAAGCATACCACCGAGTCCGACCTCATCACATCCCTACCCCTGGGTGCGACAATAGTTGGGGGCAATTTCAATGCGTTTCTGAATCCACACCTTGACATTGCAAGCACAACTTCCGCTGTAAGAGCCACGTACACTAAACACTTGGCGAACTGGGCAGAAATCGGAATCCCCAGAGTAGGCAATTTACTCACACATCAGTTGCACACCGCACTCATGCACATAGACATCATATTTGTCCCCTCTACCGACTGCCAAACAATCAGAGATCTCACTTGTAAGAAAGTGGCTCTGTATATACTGTTCCCAAATAGGTACAGTGTGCACAGAGTCCACAGTCCCCAGAGGTTTGGCAGAGGCTAAAGTTGGATATAACCTTACTCTCTAAAGTGGAAGCTTGGTCGAGCAATAAGGCAGTATCAGAGGACAGTGTAAAGCATTTGTTCTACACACACACAATCAGCAAATGGTCTCACACACTCAAGAACTGAACTCTAGGCTAATGGTTTGTATATAAAAATATATGGTTGTTTTATTTTAGAACCAACAATAGGTATCAAAATATACTTTCTCAGAATGAGATGCTTTAGATAAATACTTTCAATAGGTAATAGACTTTTGAATGCAATAGTTAGTTGTTGCAATTGGCAACACAATTCAAACACAATCATAATATTGAGCTCAATGGGACTTTAAGTAAATGCAATTTTAGTTACTTTACAAATGATTTTCTTACTCAGGGTTGGATCCTGGATTCAACCCTGGTGCATTTCCTGTAAACAGGTGAAAGAAAGCGTTTTTGTTTGAAAAAACCAGGCAATGTTATCCTACGGAGGAAAATCAAGTTATAGGCAAGTACGGCTGTAATTACTTTTCAGGGTCAGTGCTGGGCACCAAGATCCAGCATGGGGATCTCTCCAGAGAACAGGTGAGTAATTTCGTTTTCGTTATTCGGCTGATTTTAGGTGAATATTTTAAAGTTTCAAAACTCGACACTTAGAAGAATTTCCAAGTGAAACCAGTCAATGTTACCCTATGGAAGAAACGTGAGTTATCGGCTTCTGGGTAAGTACTCGACTGGCAGAGTTAAGGTTCTGGGCATAGACTCAGGGGTCTCCCAGGGTCAGGTAAGTACAGTTGTTACACCCTCAGCGGCACAGGGCAGCCAGGTGCAGAGAGAGTTAGGCCCAATGTTATCCTATAGGAGGCAGGGGGCCTTTGGTTGGTGGCTGCTGGCAAGCAGGTCACGCGGCTGTGGGAGCTGGGCTCCTGGTCACTTACTCAGGGCAAGTGGGGAAGTAGATTATGATAGAGGTTGCACTGCCAGGGGCACTCGGGTGGCTGGGTGCAGGGTGCTTTTGAGCCGTCGGGCGCTCAATGTATTTCAAAGGAGAAGCTCAATGACGAACAAAGGCTGCAAGCTCGAGGACGAAGATTCTTCAGGTGTGACCACCACTTCGAGAGGTAAGTTGGGAAGCTATAGGTTAGGTAGGCACAAAGGAGCTGGGCACAGGGGGCCGCAGGGCGCCGGGGTTTCTTTTTGCGTCGGGAAATCTTACCCTCAGCTGGTCGCGGTTGGAGGGGTCCCTGGTTCTGAGGCTGCAGGCGTCGTCAGGAGCGTCGAGGTGGGCCCTTGGGTGCTGGATTCGGGGTCACAGTTGCCGGGGGGACGTCCTCGTGGTCTTTGTCCACTCCGGCACAGGCCAGGCTTGGCGTGTGCAGAGTGTGCAGGAGTCGCGGTTCCTGGCTGATGCCAGGGGTCAGTTACTTGCTTTGAGCAGTACCACTGCTCGTGGGAGTCACCGTTGTTTAGAGTCACAGGGCAGTCAGGTCCTCTGGGGTTTTTGAAGTTGCTGACCACTGGAGATGCCGGGGTTTAGCAGGAGCAGGTTCGAGGGTCGAGGGTCGACAGGCCTGTATGGCTGGGGCCAAATCAGTTGGTGTCTTCCTCTTGTGAGCAGCTGCACAGCAGGTCTTCTTGTTTCTTGATCTTCTTGCTTGTTTCGGAATCTGGATCTGAGGAAGGAAGGTTCAGGGTGCCCCTAAATACTAAATTTAGGGGCGTTACAGGTAGGTAAAGGGCAGGGACCAATGGGTCCCTTCCCTGGGTTGGGTACACCCCCTATCCTGCCACTCTCCTGTGGGAGGGGGGCAGTAGCCTAGTCCTAATTGGGGAGGGCTCCCCATCCTCAAGATGGCGAGAGCCCAGAGATGTGCTTCACCTCGCCTCCCCCACCTAAGGAGTGGGGTTGGCAGAGGCTGGCACACCCCCTTTCCTCTCTTGGGGTTTCCCGCCAGTCTTCCCGCCAGAGTGGGGGTCAGAACCGGTAGGGGCCAGTTGCTGAGTACAGCAAGTGGCCTGGAGAAGCTCACAAAGGCGGCATGCCTTTGAGGCTTCCCCTGCCCATCCTAGGGGAGAAGTCCTAGCACCTAGCCAAGGATGTGCATTGTTGCAGGCCCTGGAGAGCAGATGGCTCTCTACCCAGGGGTCCAACAACATGTCTGCTGTGTGGCAGCCTAGGCAGCCCCTCAGACAGGACGTGGATTGTAGGTTAGGTTCAGGGGGCAACTCTAAGTTGCCCTCTGTCGTGCATCTTCCATTGAATCCCACACTGGCATCAGTGCGGGTTTAATGTGCTGAGACGTTTGATACCAAACTTCTCAGTCTTCAGTGTAGCCATCATGGTGCTGTGGAGTTCGTGTTGACGATCTCCCAGCACCATATACTCTTAATGGCAGCACTGCACTTACAGTGCACAGGAATGGACCTGGGTACTGTAGGAGCACAGGGCTCATGCACCTGTACCCACACCACTGGCATAGGGCACCCAGCTAGAGGGGTGACTGAGGTATGCCAGGGCAGTGTGTGTTGTGGGCATGGCACACAATGATGTGTGCCATGTCGAGTCTCTGTTTTGTTCGGCACAAAGTCACTCAGCCTGCAAAGGCAGTGTGTGTGTCAGGGTACAGGGCCTCTAAGGGTGGCACAATAAGTGCTGCAGCCCTTAGGGGCCTTCTCTGGTCACAAGGCACTGGGTACCTAGGGTACCATTTACCAGGGGCTGACATGTGGCCAGAGATGCCAATTGGGTTTAGGCTTCATGCAGTTTTAGGGAAGGAACATAGGCCCTGGGTACCTGATTGGCAGGAGCCCAGGGCACACTCAGTCAAACTACATCAGCAATTCAGCAAAAAGTGGGGGCGTACCATGCAAGAAAGATGGCACTTTCTCATATCACTATTCTTCCCAGGGGCATTTACAACCACTCACCTGTACTCCTGAGCATTGGGGAACCCCCTAACCTGGCTCACCCAACTTGGAGGATGAACGCATGGTTCCTCCAGGATAAAGAGTTTAAAAGCGGTAGTGGCAGAGCTTCAAAAGTACTTCCTCACCAATAGTGCTTCTGTTCCTTCGCCAGGTACCCTATAGGAAGCAGGCAAATCCACCATACGCGGCTTCACCAAGGGCCAACTTAAACTCAAATGTCAGACTCAGACCAATCAGATTACCCTGGAGAGGCCCAGGAGCTCCTCGAGAAGCGCCCCCCTGAAGACAGAGATGAGACTCGGACGAGGCAACTTGCACACCTAAGAGATGAAATCAAGCAACTCTCTTTGGACGCTGCCAAACTATTATGAGATCCTCCTCTATGGCTAGTGTGTATGGCTGGGGAGACAAAAATGGGAAGATCCTGCATAGATTAGCTACATATCCCAAGGCCAACCGCATAATTTCAGAGATTAAAGACCTGGATGACATTGCCCATCGTTCCCCCTTTGCAATGGCCCAGACCTTTGCCTCCTACTATCGCAAGCTGTACTCAGCGCAATGGCCTAAAACCTCCCTCCCAGAGATGCCTAAGTCGGGTCACCATCTCCCACGCCTCAGCGCGGCTGAATCCACCGATATAGACCTCCCCATTACCCGTGAGAAGATCAATGACGCCATAAAACGCACCTCACCGGGCAAAACCCCAGGCCCTGACGGTCTCCCACAGGAATATTACGCTACATACCGCGAGATACTCGTCTCACACCTCTCTGATATATTTGCTGAAGCCTTCGAGACAGGCTCATATCCCCCGGAAACAGATGTCGCCACCATTGTCGTTATTCCTAAAACGCAACCGCCTTCGTCAAACTGTGCCAACTACCGCCCAATCTCTCTCATAAACACAGAGGTTAAAATATTTGCCGCAGTCCTAGCCCATCGGTTGAGGCCCTACCTTACTAAATTGATCCATCACGATCAATGTAGGTTCATGCCAATGCGGAGGACTAGGCACGGTCTCCGACGTCTCCACCTGGCCTTGGCAAACCGTCAATTGCTAACTCCCTATTTGGCACTACTCCTAATTGACTTCGAGAAGGCCTTCGATTCCGTGGATTGGCGGTACCTGGACGACGTGTTGGCAGAGATGGGTTTAGGCCTATAATTTCGTAACCTGGTGAAAGTTCTCTACTCTCGACCTCAAGCACGAGTGTTCGTCACTGGGGCGCTGTCTGAGGCATTTCCCATTACAAGAAGAACAAGGCAGGGATTGCTCCTCTTACCCCTCCTTTTTGCCTTATCGATTGAGCCCCTAGTGTGCCTCGACCGAATTCAGGGTTGGAAATGGCCAGGCTCGGAAGAAGACATATCGCCTTGAACGCGGACGACGTCTTACTCTTCCTTGCAGAGCCGGCCTGTTGGACTTGGCCATTTTTGCAGGGTCATCCCTGAACTTTTTGCCTTCCTCGTATTTTTTCTGAACTGTTGGTGGTTTTATGACTCGGGGCAATTTTTCACTGCTGATCAGTGCTAAAGTGCATATGCTCTCTTTTGTAAATTGTGTAATGGATTAGTGACTCCATGATTGGCTATTTGATTACTTTTCAGACCCTAGTACAGTGCACCATGTGTGGCCAAGGCCTGTAAATCAAATACTGCTGGTGGGCTTGCAGCACTGGTTGTGCCACCCACAGAAGCAGCTTATAAAATATGGCTCAGGCCTGCCACTGCAGAGCCTGTGTGCAGTCTGGGACTGCCATGTCGACTTGGCAAGTGCACACACTTGCCAGTCCCTAAACCTTTCCTTTTCTACATGTTAGTCACCCCTAAGGTACGGTCAAGGTACCCCCATGGGCAGGGTGCATTGTATGTGAAAGGTAGGACATGCCCTGGTGTGTGTGGCATGTCCTGATGTGAATTACAGCAAATTTTGTTTTCCACTATTGCAAGGCTACCTGTTCCCATAGGCCAGAATGGGCAGTTTGATTAGAACATCTTACAATCCTAACTGACCCAGGGAACTAGGTAGAAATTAGAGTTTAGTATGCCTGAACTCAGAATGTTAAAATACATCTTTTAGTGAGGGTGATTTTTACATTCTGTGTTTGAAAATACCACTTTTAGAAAGTAGGTATTTTCTTGCCTAACCATCCAGTTGTCTCTGCTAGGTTTGTGTATTCCATGTCTGGTTTGCGAGTGACAGGGGGCTGGAGAGGGCCTTGGCCTCACCAATCTGATGGGTCAGGGCTGGGCTGAATAGGACCTGCATTGAACAGAGAGTAGGGGGCGAAGATTTCTTTCACTGACCTGAGCACTCATAGAATAGAGAGTAGGGGGAGGAGATTTCCTTTCAGCTACCCGGGCCAGGTCTGCTCTCAAACAATGCTGTCTCCACCTCCTGCCAGGAAGCTGCACCCAGGGGGACAGAATTGGTTTGAATAGATACAGACACTCTCTACCTTCAGAGAACAAAGGATTTTGCAGTATAAATACTGGGGCCCAGACCCCAGAACTTTAGATCACTTCTGGGAATCAAGACAAACCTTTGCGAAGGAGAGAAACCAAGAAAGCCGAAGGAGGAGATTGCCCCTGTGCTGTTTGGGGTTGGCCTGCCGTGGTTACTTATTGCAAATGAAAGGATCAGAGGAACTTTGTGTGTACTTTATCATCTTGAGGAAGATCTCCAGGGCTTGAAGCTGAGCTTGCCTCCAGTTTTGAAGTCTCAGGGACACAAAGAATTCACCCCCAGCTCCCCTGAATTTCCTTGCTGGGAATTCTACCTGCAGAGAGGTGCCTGCTGCTGTTTTTGGGACCTCTAGAGACTGCGTGTAGCTGGAAGCGCGACGCAACGAGGAAGAAGCGTGCCTCCGCCGCAGCTGTTTGCCGACGCATCGCTGGAGAAGCATGTTACATCGCCTGAGAAGCATGTCGCCGACCCGGGCCGGTCACGGCTCAAAAATCCACTGAGTTCGGCGCACGGCTGTCGGGCATGCACGCATCGCATCCAAGTTGTCGCATCGCATCAAAGACGCCATCTTGTCACATCGCACCGGATCGTCGCATCGCATCAAGGCGCCATCTTGAAGCATCGTACCGGGACGCAGTAGGAAACCGGGCATCAACTCCCCACGCAGTAAGGAAGCGACGCATCAACTCCCCTGCGCAGCAGTAAGGAACCGACGCATCCACTCCCCTGAGTGTAAGGAACGACGCATCACCTTCCCTGCGACCATTTTTGTTTGCTTTGTGTAACGTATCTAAGGTACTTTGAGAGTAAAGTGTTGCATTTACCATCTAGATTGAACTAAGCTATTTCTACAATTTGAAAGTCATATTCTTGATAATGTATTGTCGATTTTTGTTGTTCGGTCTTGTGTTAAGAATAGATAAAGATTACGTATGATGATCCTCCCTAGATTCCTCTATGTAAGTCAAAACACCCCCCTTTTATTTCCCACTGGCTTGGTTCAGAGAGCTAGATAGCCTAACCACTAAATTCCTCTGTGGCAGTTGGAGACCTCGTATAGCCTTAGCTCGATGCCGAATCCCACCCTTTCACGGGGGCATGGGTTTGACTAACATACTTAAACTACCTGCGACCCGCCTTCTCACACTGCACGACTAGTTTAACAGGGATGGTCTGACCCAGCGTACAGAAGCGAACTGAGCGTATTGGGCCTACCTAGGATCTAAATGACGATGTACTTGGGACCCATACCTAGAATCTACCTGTGGTGACAACCTATTCTTCTGGCCTGGCGGGCTTCCTTGCGCCACACCCACTGGACAAACAAACTGACCCAATGCACACCACTGGCATGGCACTTGGCTTAGGGAGGTTAGCAAATTAAAAGGATTCCGGACATGGGATCTCATTGGGATTTCCTAACTTGGGGATGTGTGAACCGGCAAACATATATGCATCTTCCAAGATCTGCAAACCAGATACTCCCTACACCCATCACAATTCTACCGATACTTACAGCTGCGCCATGCCCTCCACACGCATATACCGAAAGGCACAACACTACCAGAATACAGTCCTCCAGAGGCACAAACTATGATGGGGAACCTGGGAAAGGAGGGAATTTCACATATTTATCGTTCCCTTACCAACAACAACCCAACTACATTTGACCGGCTCAGAAGCCAATGGGAGAGCTGGGTGGGACCCCCTTGAGGAGGAAGAATGGAGGGACGCACTGATGGCACACAAGACGGTCACCGCGTTAGCTAGGCTCCGCCTGATCCTACTATACTATTTGCATACAGCCTACTTAACCCCCAAGCACCTCCACATTGCTGGTTTGAACCCGACTACATCCTGCACGCACTGTGGCCAAGAACAGGCAGACTTCTCTCACATGGTGTGGAACTGCCCCCTCTTGGTGCAGTCTTGGGAGTCTATAGAAAGGAAGTTCACAGAGGTCTTGGGTTGGGAGGTGCCACATAACCCACTAAACACTCTCCTGGGGATCACAGAGGGACTGAATGGGTCCAGGAATGACAAACTGTTCTTCAATACGGCCATTATGGTGGCCAAGAGAGACAGCTGCCAACTGGAGGATTCCCAACCCACCAAGCATCGCGAAGAGGCACAAGGGAGTGGACTGGTGTGCAGCACAAAAGAAACCCCTATATGAACCCCTGGGCTGTCTAGCCAAACACTAAGGTCTGGGACAAATGGCTCAGTCAGATAGAATGAATACGTTTGACTTGACTGACTGTTTGTATTACTTGGGGCTATACAAGTACCAAATGTATCACATCCAAACCAGCGCGAGACTACACATAATTACTGAGATTTACTGTACTATGACCATCACTGGTGTTTTTTGTTCAAAAACCAATACAATTGTTTATAACAAAAAAAAAAGTAAATATATTGTCAATAAAACCAGTAGCTCAGTAATTTTAGCAATAAAAATCAGATATGTTAGGCTCCACACTGCACTGAGTTAGCATGGTGTCATGCTGATAGCAGAAAAGTCCATTCTTGAAACTTCAGGAAACTGAAAGCAGGAAGATTCAGGAACGGACAACAGCAAAATGACTGGATGCAAACATCAAACTATCAATAAATGGACTGAGATTCCCATACAAACAAGACTAGGAGAAGATGGGCCCTCAGGGATTGGACACCAGCAACAGCATCACTTTCTTAATCCTTCTTAATTCATTGACGGAGGAGTGCATACAATCCTCATTTGTCTGGTAGTGGGTGGGTAGGAAGTTGAGGAGTAAATAAACACAAATATCACAATGGTTACTGATATCAACTGTTCTCAGACAAGACAGCAAAACAACATCTATGTGCACACTGCAGTTCAGTTCATACGTTCACAACCAGGTCGGTTCCCTCGGTACAGCATTGTTTCAGAAAATATAAAATGGGGACAGTTGATTGCGTAATAGTAACACCTGCCCTTTACGGCACAACAAAAATGCCATAAATATTCTAAGAAGAGACACACAAAAAAACTCATTATAGAAACGTGAGACAATATACGCACAGATGGCAAAGCATTTGTAATTACACTGGACTCAAAGGCAGGATGCATTTCTTGTGTTTTCTGTAATCCGCGATTTTGGCGATCCTAGACACCCGAACATTCGAATCGGCCAGCACATGGGTGTAATCTTTAAACAAACGTTATGCTAAACTCCTCTATTTATTGGCACAGAGCTGTCACACTCTGAAAGCCAGTTCTTAACTCTTGATTTGACTTCTGCCGACAGACCTTCAGGATCTGAGAGTGAAAAAATGCGATTGCCCCTTAATGCCAAAGATATTGGAATACAAGACCTCTGTGAATGTATCTGGCAGCCCCGAAACCACCCTCTGAAGGAATGTCTCGGGTGATATGACTACAGCTTGATTGGCCTCAGTCCAAGGTGTGCCATGCCGTAGTACCATACAAGCAGTACCCGAGAGAAAGCAATCACGTGGATTAAAAAGATAAAGAATCATGCGACACAGGATCCTGGGAGGAGAGAGAACACTCAAATTTGTGTTGGACCGGGCGCATGATATTCTGAGTGGAAAAAAATTAACAAATGTAAATGTAACCTCCTGAGCTACACTAATTCTGTCTAATGAGGTATTACAACAAACCTCAAGCCTTTTTTTATACACCCATTTTCTAAAACAAAAACCAATCATGCTGGAATGGGCACTTTGCCTCTCATCTGCATTTGTTTTCACTAATTTTGTAAGGACCCAAAAGCAGTGGTAGCTGCAGAGATCAAGTACGGATAGGACAAATTTCCAAGATATGCATCTTAATAAATGCACTGAAAACACTGGTGGTGAAAAGCATAACATTAATTATGACTGGAGTCTCTGCTGTCATTTTTAATTTCCACAATATTTCGCCTACACAGGCAATTTTAAAGGCTGTGGTTATTTGAACTTTCAGCAATCTTTGCAGAGCTCCAGCCATTTACCATCAGAGTACTCCTATATTTTTAGCATCTCCCCTCCTCATGTTTAGAACTAAGCGACCTCTGCTGGTGTTCTGTCATTTACTCATTATATCACTATATTTACCACAATTCCTTTAAAAATGTCAGACTTGGCTTCCATTCTCCCAACACTTAGTGTCTCTTAAGCAAACTTAGGTGTCTGTTGATAAGGAATAGTTAACGTTCAGCAATTGCCATTTGCATGTTGTGATGTACTCTTACACTGAACCTGAACCAGCAATAGGGTAAGGTATTAGTGAGGAATCCACCTCAACTCCGGTTTCTGCAATGGTCTTAGCATTTATGTATTATGTACTATTTTGACACTTTGGCTCCTGCGAATTATATCTGACAGGAATTTGCCCCACCTGTTGTACTCACTCTCTGGATACAGATTAAGTCTGCATAAGCCTTGTATCTCTAGGTATTTAAGCTTTTTTCTGCAAGACTAATTTTATACATATGAAGTCCCAGACTCAACCGGCTAGCGCCCCCCCCCCCCCCCCCCTCCCACTTAAACACAAGGCACTATACTAGCCTTCCTCAAGCTTCAATGACCATGTTAACTCACGGAAAGAAAACCTAATCTATGAAAGTACAAAGCCTTGCAATATTAAAAGTATTTGTACATAGACACTTTTATCAGTGCAAATGTAGCTTCAATAAAGTAATCATGCAGGCTCTGGCCACAAGCAGACTGACTGTAGGAATTTCAATGTTTCTTTTATTTTTGTATGAATCTTTTTTTAATGGCATTTAAACAAATGTAAGGGGTTAACAAAGCAGGGCACTATACAAAGCCATTATGACAAGAGTACAGTGAAAATAAATGTTGGCAGGCATTATTAGATTACGGAATGCGTAACATATGACATTGCCATATAGAATTCCAATGTTTATTATAAACCATCTTCTTTTCAGCTATGTATTCACTATTAAATTCCCTAGACTTGCCTCCTAGTTTTTACTTTCTTATGGTTAGCTGCTTTGACAGTCTAAACCATCTCTATTCTGTGAAGTGACTTTTCTGACTGCTCCTCCCCTCCGTAGGGTCGTCTATGGATATGGGTTTCCTTCAGAGACTGCGTTCGAGCTTGGTAATGTCCAACCTCATACACCTCCTCCTAGACCACTCTTCCAGTCTTTCTGAGCAATACCTTGTTTCCAGTCCCTCTGTATCTGCTCACCCAAAAACTCTCAGAAGACACTCCACAGAAGGTCACTGCTCATTCACAAGTGAGGCCACTGCAATAGCTTGCCCAGTATAGAGCAGGATTGCAGTCATCAAGAGATAGGAGAAAATCTGCTAGAACTGTTAACAGGTAAACCACCCTCAGTACTTTATCACTGCCTCAAAGGATGAGTCTATTGTCTAAAATGTCTAGAAATGGGAAGAAATCCAATTTCATGATGGCAAAATCTTCAAGCTGTAATATTTCCTATCCAAGATGGCTGCCAGCTGCTGCATCCTCCCACATATTAAAAGGAATTGCTGTTCCCTGGAGCTGCCACTAAAGAAAACGTGACCCAGAAAACCACTGTATTTGCAATCCCATACATCTGAGCAGGTCATCACTGACAGAAGAATGTTGCACTGTTTTGATAAGTGCAGCCCTGAAATCTTGGACAGGTACTCATGTTAGAAATTCGCCAAACCCCATTTTCCCCTCCAAATTCCTGGATTGTGTCCTGATTCTAATGTCTATAGGGAAGGAAGTACTTTTTTAGGTGAGGTTAAAGGGGAGGTGTGCATCATGGGACTGTACTGAAGTATTGATCATTGTCCCTTTTTAATACTGATCAAGCCTCTGGGTTGCTGTGTTTCTATCCCATCCCAGATTCTCTTTCCAGTGCTTTGGCCTTAGCTTATGTCTTTGCCCTATGCTTGTGCCATTTCCCAGCTATTTATGCAGAGGTGCATGAGACAATATGTTTGGGCAGATACTCTAACTTTTTTCTATCCCAAGAGCATCCTGAGCTTAGTTATCATATTACACAAAGTGTGATGTGCAGACAGAGTATAGGTGACATTTTGAAATTTGCCAAGCACAGTGGTGATTGGTTTGTTTTGATGAAAACTAGAAAAGGAACATAGAGAATTTGATGGTTGCTCAGACGTAACAGTTTGAGAGAAATGACAGGAATCAGTTGATAGGTAATGATTTGAGTTTTATTTCATATGACAATGCTAGAATGTAAGTGATGTCCTCAATGCAAAGTGTGAAAGTGGGAAAGGACGTGAAGCAGATGCAAGGTTGTGTAAGAGAGTTTGTTAACAATTCTGGAGTGGATTCAAACATGGAGATGTTAAAGAAGCATACTAACATTTCTGTGGTAAAAACCAGGCACTAGAAATGAGAATATCAACAATATCCAGATCGAATCCAGAATGATTTAGTTTTCCAGATGCAGAGGAATGTGAATCAGATGCAGGCACAGTCCTTAGCCCAAGCCTAATCAGCTCCTGTGCAGAATATGCAGTATCAGTGACAGTTTCGCAAGACTATGCCCATTGCTCCAATAATGCAGCAAACTAGGAAAACAAAATGCCATATAACTCAGGGTAACAACAGAATCCATTGATTCAGAGAAACGATTTTCCTCAGTTTTCTCCAGAGAATAATACCCAATAACTGTGCCTGAGGGGGAGGAGTATTTATTGCTTGCTTGGAACAGTCCTGGAGGTAGATCACAGAGGTCCCATATATTGACAATGAAGTCAATGAGAATCCCATGTCTTTCCTTTATTTAAAAATATATTTATAAACTTTTTGAAAATAATACATTGAACAAACGACATAAAGCATCCAAAACAATGGTACCACAGGAGACATATTGCAGAGCAATGAGCGTGCAGGATCAAAGAACTGAGTCGCAGCTGGTCCTGGGTTTGCCCTCTTAGTGTATTTAAGTAATGGTCGTGGATTGCAGGTCAGGAGGCTTGGCCCCCTGGTCCCATGCCTCGCAAAATAATTTCAGGAGATGGGGACCCAATATGCCAACATACCTCTTAAAATCTTCATATATACCTCCCCCCAGATCCATCCGGTCCGCGACGAAGGGAACTGGGGTGGTCCCTGTAGCTAAAAAGTCCTGAATCTGGTCAGCTCCAGGGAGTGGACTCGCACTATAAAATTCCACACAGTACCGGGCAAATTCCCTCACTATTTGGGCTTCACTAGTATAGAATTCCCCCATAGGAGCCGTAATAGCCTCCACTTTGCGCCTTTGCTTCTTTCCTAGTAGGCCACACCAGCAGCTTGCCCGCCTTATCACCCGTCTCAAAGAGGCGGTGATGGATGGCCAATTGAATTTGCCTCCCCTGAACCAAATTCTGATATTCCGTCCGCTTGACATCAAGGTGATGGAGAGTCTGCGGAGGAGGGCGTCCCAAGTGGGTAGCTTCTAGGGTTTGCAACTGGCGCTCAAGATTCGCAACCTGTTTAACCTTGTGCCTTTTCTTTTGAGCAAGGATGTTTTGGGCATGGTCCCGGATTACAGCTTTATAAGCTTCCCATTGTGTCAGGGCAGACTGCACAGAGTCCTCATTTTCAGAGAAGTACAGCTCCATGTCAATTTGATTTCACAAGCCACATCAGCATCTCTTAGGTCCCAAGCATTCAACTTCCACACTGCGGACCCCCACACATCTCCTTCTCCCCACAGACACCCAGAGCAGGGAGTGGTCTGAAAATTCTGCCCATGTCCCACTTTGCCCACTGGGGCAAAAACATAGCCAAGTCTGGAGAAAACTCCATGGGCTCCCGAAAAATAATAATAACCTCACACATCAGAGTGACCGCTCCTCCAAATATCAGAGCACCCCAGTGGAGCCGCAAAGCGAGCCAAGGACATATCGCGGGCCCTGAACACTACCTGCTGAGAGCGATCCAAGTCCAGAGACATAAAATCATTGAAATCTCCTCCCACAATATGCACAGAGAAAATATCTAACCTTCCCTACAACCCTGAACCCCGACGTATGTGCCATTAGAATCAATGTATTTCTGGGTTACCTGAAACTGAGAGGGTTTCCTGATCAGGACAGCCACCCCCGCTCACACCAGAGATGAAGACTGCATGAGCTAAGGTAGTGTAGGCCCCTCTACTAAGGAATGGGCAGTGAGACCCTCTAAGATGTGTTTCCTGGAGCAGGACCACATTGGTTTAAGTCTATGCAGGTATTGTGTCACTAATCCCCACCTCACCTTGCTGCCCAGGATGATGACATTCCAGTATAAGACTGAAAAGCGTCTCTCTTCCCAGGGTCTATCCTGCATCATAGATGGCATCAAAACTACAACCTGATGGATGTCTCAAACTAACACTGCATGCTCTCATATCAACATCAGCGCTTCCAACTAACATAACAAAAAACCAACAAAACCCAACACATGCCCGCCACCCCCACCTCCCACCAACCATTGCAAGCATCCACTCCCAGCAAACCAAACATATCTATTTGCAAACAAATGCAGAGAGGTGCTTTGCCCACCCACTCTCCCACCAACACATATTAATTACCAAATCAAAGTTAGTCTCTCGCTACAGGTACCAACACATCCAGCACACACCACAAACACAGTGGGGTCACAGTAAACAAAAATACCCACACACCAAGCATCAAACTACCATTAGCCCACAATACATCGCCCCCAGGGGCCTCACCAGACCCCGTAAAAATCAAGAGTCCACAGGATCACCAGCCTCGCTAGGTATCAGTTCAGGATTAGATGCTGACCCCATTTCTTTCTTGATCGATTAATAAGGGGGCTACACACTCTATAGTTCGTTCTATGGAGGTTCCAACCCTACCACTCTCTGGAAGAGAAATAGTTAACCACATTAAAGCAGATGTCCCTGTTAAAATAGGATCAATGAAGAATAATCATCAGTTCATTCTGTGTGATTCAACGCGTGTAAATTTGTTGTGCAAAGGCTTGCTTTGCATGATGAACTGTGTAATTTATTGTACAACTGATATTGTCACAATTGAAAGCCAAAATGAAGATTCGGTGTTAAGAAATTCACACAACTCAAGAGATCACTTGCTCCCAATCCTGACTAAAGATGATTTGTTGTTTATTTAATACATACTGTCAAAGAAGAGGTATGGGGTTTCTCTAGTACAGAGACAGGATCAATTAAAAGTGCAAAGCACGTTAGGATAAACGTCAACACAAATGCAAATTTCTCCAGAACAAAACAATACAAACTTTCAAGAGAAACAGAAAAAAAGGAGAAAGCATGTCCCTGAAAAAAATGGCTGAACAAAGAATTCTTCAGGAGACTAATTGCAATTCTCCCGTGATGGGGATTAGAAAAATATTGTGGTAAATGGAGAATCATTCAGGACCTGAGAAAAATAAATAAAGCAGTGATTCCATACTGTCCAGAGGAACTAAATCCATCACCAGCACTGATCCAGATTCCAACCAATGCAGAATGATATACAGTCATTGACTGATGCCAAATGTTGTTCTCCATCCCCCTGCATGAAGATAGCCGAGAACGAACACTTGTTTAGGAGATGCATATATCTAAAATCCATATTATTCAATGCCTCTATTTTGTAGAACTTTGAAAGATATAGTGTGCTAAAAGTCACTAACACCCTTGCATATTTTTGAGCTTTCCCAGTAAAATGTATCTTCTGTGAGTCCATGCGTACTCTGATGCAAGTGTTTAAACTAACATCCTGAGTCTGATATGTCAGTCAGTCAAAACCACTTTAATCGATTAATTAAAATCATAAAAGTACATCACAATAATTCATACTGGTAATTAAATACATTATAATAATACAATATAATAAAACATCCTAAAAATTCATCCAGACAAATACATGCATCACTAAAGTCATAATCTAAGCTGGGCATCAAATTTTTTCCTTGTCCGTGCCGCAGCAACCAAAAAGTTAGCAAAATGAAAAATATTCCATGGGCAGTCTAGTAATTGCAGGTACATCAATGCGGGTTTGACTTGAGAAAATCCTCTCCCTTGCAACAATGGTACAATGTAGTTCTTTCTGCTTTCAGCATAATATTTACAGAAAAAGATAAAGTGCGCAGTGTCTTGAATGGAGCTACCATCACAGTTACAGAGAGCAGCATCTTCTGGTTTACTCCAGCCTTGATAGCTCCCTAAAGTGAAATGAATCAGGTTAAAACAAAATCTGATCAACAGCCAACGATGATAGTGTTTCGTGACCAACTTAAGGTAAGGCTCGATCTGGGGGGAGGTTATTAGTAAAAAGTGAGCCCTTACCGACGCTTTTTTAAGTTCCTCTCCCTCCCGCTCTTGAGACCTTAAATTCAAAAACTGAGCTTTAACCCAGCCAATATCCCCCTTAGTGATCACTTCTGGGTTCTCATAAATCTCTGGGTGCCCTAAATTATAAAACATTTTCCTAATATACACGAGCCAAGGAATCTCTGCCACTCTGTCTAATCCAATGCAGTCTTTTAAAATCAATCGATTTAGGGAAAGTTCAGGATTCAACCGTGTTTTCAACCAGAATGTTAGGGGAGCCAAACTTATACGGTCGGACACATAATCCATCCCCAATTCTTGATGTATTGAGAAAGTTGGGGATGATTGGGGGATAGAGAGAAGTGAACGAAAAAATTTATTTTCTACCATCTGAATTCCCTCTGCTTTTCTATACCCCCAAAGTGCAGCACCGTAAAGCGCTAGAGCTAAACATTTCGCCCTATAGATGGCAAGAACTGCATCACATGGTTTGCCACCCAAGCGTCGGGCAAAACTTAATATAGCGGAGGATGCTCTACCTACACTGTTCTTTTTTGCTATAAGCTGTGGAGCCCACGAGCATCTGTCGTCAAATAAAACCCCCAGGTAGGTAAATACCTTTACTCTTGTAACCTCGGCTCCATTACAATAAAAATGTTTAACTTTGTTTTTCCGTATACCCAGGGACATAACATGTGATTTAGAACTATTCATCACTAGGTCCAATGAGCTCATGAACTCCCCAAAGGAGTTCAGTAGTCTCTGTAATCCCAGAGGGGTTCGAGCCAATAGGACAGCATCATCCGCGTATAGAAGAGCAGGGAGGGTACTGTTCCCTATACGCGGGATGTCCAAGCTGGCCTTACCTAAGGTCAAATCTAACCTATTAATATATAGAGTAAAAAGTAAGGGGGGCAGGATGCATCCTTGGCGAACGCCTCTGGCCGATTTAAAGTGGCGTGTGCATTTGCCCTCATGGGAGACCCTTACTGCAGCGTGCAAATCTTGGTGTAAATCCGCTAAAAAGTAGACCAGACAAGGGTCAATCCCCAGATCCAACAGGATCATCCACAGCCTCGATCTGTTCACCAGATCAAAGGCTGTGGATAGATCCATGAAAGCCAAATATATGGATCCTTTAGTGGCTTTTGAATACTTGTTAATTAACAAGTACAGGTTGAGGCATTGGTCCATGGTACCTCTACCTGATCTAAAACCGTATTGAACCTCCGATAAGATCCCGCTCTCTGTCACCCAATCTGAGATTTTATTCAAGGATGTTTAAACATTTTTTTATTGTTTTCTTACCAACATACCAATCCAATTCCCACAAAAGCACCAGCAACTCACCAGAGAATATTACATACGACATTGCAACCAGTTATGCATTGGAGAAGTTACCCTTCCCGCTGGGGCCCCCCCTCCCACTCCCTCCCGCAACCCATGTCAGTGTGCCCCCGTCATCCTATCCTCCCACTGATGTGACCCTCCCTATGACTATGATGCATATAGGGGTATTCAATCCTGTCTCTGTCAGCTTGGGCGTTCCCCTGGGTTCAGCCGCGTTGAATGTGTCCACCTACCACAGTGACCCCCCTCCTTCTCCCCACTTATCGCATCCTCATGTCGGTCAGGTATGCCCCCCTCTCCTATGTTTTCTGACATCAGCCCCTGAAGTTCAACCACTAGTGACTCCCATGCACGGGCCGTCGCTAATGCCGCTTCGTCGTTCCTCCTATGCGCTAATTGCAGGCGAAGTAAGCCCTCCGCGCTTGCCCATTTCGCGAACGCCGTCCTCCACCTCAGAAAGCTAGGCCCCACCCTTGACTTCCAATGCATGGTTAGCTCCCTCTTGGCCATGATCAACCCTAAGTCACAGAACTTGCTAGTAACCTTCGTGCGGCGGGTGTGGGGGAACCAAAGCAACAGGCAGGCCCCCATCTCAAAATCGATGTTGCGATCTGTCACTTGGTTCAGGCATTCCGTGACGTCTTCACAGTAACTACCCAGCGCCGCCAAAGACCAAAACATACGGCGAAAATCAGCCCCATCTCCCCCACACCGCGGGCACTGAGAATGGGTGCCCCCAAAATATTGCAATATCTTAACTGGCGTCAGGTATGCCCTGTGCAGTGTAAAAAACTGTACCAGCTGAAACCGGGCATTACGCGTACCCTTCCAGGCACGCCGCACCAACGCTGGCCATGTCGACTCGGGGATGGGCTTCCCAAGGTCAGCTTCCCATTTATCTTTCAACGTGTCTAGGGGCAGCAAGCGCTCCGTCGACAGCCGTCGATATATAGGCAGGTAATAGCCCCGAACGTGCCCCCGGCCATAACCACATATTGGTAGCCCGCGGCGACTGGTGGTTCCGAGAGCCCCGCATTCCAGTGCTTCTGGAGGCCCGTTATGAGAGCAGCGTTAAGTAAATAATCTCCCCGTGGGAGCCCATAAGAGTCCTGCAGTTCCTGGAAGGGCAAGAGCACCCCCTCCCTATATAAGTCGCCCACCACTTGTATGCCAAGGTCCTCCCAAGCGGCTAGTCCCGACCAATCACCCCCGTGTGGGAGCGCCGTGCACATACCAAGGGGGATCTCCGGGGCATAAGGGTGGATAATGGCGGCCCTCCTCTGACATCGGTTCCAGCACAACCTAAGGGTGCGTTCCTCAAGAGTGAGCTGGGCTAGGTCCATCCGCTGTTGGAGGACTATGAAAGAAAGCACATGGCGAGGAATTAACCTGCCCTGTGGGCCCTCTGGGCCTCTAAACTCCCTTGCCACCGCCTGTGTGAGCCATTGTAATTGTGCTGCCAGATAATACCACTCGAAGTCCGGGACCTCCAGGCCCCCCTCCGCTCTTGGCCGCCGTAGTGTGGTCAATGCTACCCGCCGCCTACCCGAGCCCCATATTAAGCCCGTGGACAGTGCTCGAAGCCGCTCAAAAAACGATGCCGGTATCCATATGGGCAATGCACGAGAATAATACAGTAGGCGCGGCAGCGCTACCATCTTCAGCAGCGCTACTCGCCCAGCGCTCGGTAGTGGGAGCGTGCTCCAGAAACCTATGCTGCCACTCAAGCCCCGGATTGCTCTACCCACGTTCCCTTCCAACAAATCAAGCTGGGTATGGTAAATATTGACTCCCAGATAACGCAGACAGCAACCCTCCCATCGTATCACTCCCAGCGATTGGGGTTCCTGTCCATTAGGCGACAACGGGAACAAGCATGTTTTGCCCCAGTTTACTTTGAGCCCCGACAGGCGATCAAAGACATCCAACAAGGCGGTCGCTCCGTGCAGTGCGCCATCTGCGTCTGCCAAAAACATCAGCAGATCATCCGCATAAAGGGAGATATAGTGGGCCTCCCCCCTTAGCCACAACCCAGCATATGAGTGTCCCTGTCGGGCGTGAGCCGCCAGTGGCTCAATGGCCAAGGCGAACAACAATGGGGACAGCTAACAGCCCTGTCTTGTCCCCCGTCGCACCCGGTAGGGAGCTGAGACGGTAGCTCCTGTCTTCACGCGGGCTGTGGAGTCAGTATATAACAAGGTGGTCCAGCGTACAAAGCCATCCCCTAGGCCAAATTGCTGCAACACTCTAAATAGGTATGGCCATTCTACGCTATCAAAGGCTTTTTCTATGTCGACAGAAAGCGTTAGGGCCTCTGGGTAATCTTCTCGATCCACCCCCATTACCCGCAGTAGGCGTCGAACGGAAGTTGCCGTGCTACGTCGAGGAATAAAGCCCGCTTGATCCGGGTGTATCAGGGCGGTCATGTGGGTCAACAGGCGTGTTGCTAATATTTTACTCTAGCTTTCAGCAGGGGCACCACCATTGCCTCTCGTGCGGAGGTGGGTAGGCGCCCAACTCTCCAGGCTTCACTATAAAGGACTTGCAGCTGCGGGGCCAGCAACTCCACATACGCCGCGTAAAACTCGACGGGCAGCCCGTCCGTACCTGGGGTCTTCCTTCGAGCCATATGTTTAATCGCGGCGCGGATCTCGCCCAATGATATGGCGTCCCCTAAATCTTTCTCCTGCTCCGGGTCCAATCGGGGCAGCCGAGCCGCCAATAAAAACTCATCCAACTCTCCAGGTGCATCCTGCATTGTGCTGTCATAAAAACCCTCATAATAACTGAGAAACTGCCTATTAATCTCTACCTGGGAGTAGACCGGAGTCCCCCCTGCCACGGCTAAGGAAAGTATAGGGGTACCTCGGGCTGTTGCAGTCGCCAACCAGGCCAGGAGGGATCCCACCTTATCTCTCTCCGCATGAGCCCGGGTAAGGTATTCCTTATGATCAAAGCAGCGAAGCCTCTCCACTCGTGCGGCTACTCCCTCGCGCGCCGTAACGACCGCATCTAACATTTCCTCCCCTGCCTGATGCGCGCATTCGGCCGTACGCAGTTGGGCCTCCGCTCCCTCTATGTCCCTCAGCAACGTCTTCCGAACCCCAGTGGTGGATAATATGCATACCCCCCTAATGACCGCCTTAAACGCGTCCCATTCCAATGCCCTACTTGACGCTGTTCCTGTGTTATCCGCAAAATACTGTTCTATGCACCTCAGTCCGAAATATCTGATCCTCCAGTAGCAAGGGGTTTAGGCGCCAAGTAGGAATCGCCTGCCGCTGCCTGGTCCATTGTAGCGTCACTAGGCAAGGGTTATGGTCTGAAATAGTTTTCGCCAGATACTCACTATGACGCATCAATGCCTGGGCATCCGGAGAACACAATATACTATCCAACCGTACATGTAACTCATGCGGGGCTGAGTAGAAAGAATAGTCCCTATCTGTTGGATGGTGGGTCCGCCAAGTGTCTACCATCTGAGATTTTATTCAAGATCACTTTACCCAAAATTTTGACCGCTGAGTCAATTAAAGAGATGGGCCAGTAACATCTCGGGTCACCCCTCTCTCTCTTTTTAAAAACTGGTATAATGATTGATGTAGACCAGGACTCCGGAATCCCATTCACAACACTAGCATTAAAAACATTAGATAAAATGTTGCTCCAGAGCTCAATGTCCCCTTTATAAAGATCCAGCTGGACGCCATCTGGTCCCGGGGCCTTATTAGTGGCAGAATATTTTATGGCCTGCCCCACGTCATTCTTGTTGAATATCAAATGATTTAGGGGGGGGGGGGGGTAGGTTTCAGGGACCTTAAAACGTTCAACAATCAGATTACTTGCATAAATCCCTTCAAAGTGGATCAGCCACTCCTCCTCTTGGATGTTAATGTCGAGTGGGGCATTTTCCTTCCCCGTTAAGAGTGGACTGTTGACTATACTCCAGAACTTTGCACTATCCTTTAGAACCTCAACTGAGGTTAAGGCATCCCAGGCCTCCTTCTTTAGTTTGTTTTTTCGACCGTGGATAATAGATTTGTAATCTTTCCTTAAGGAGGCTATTAGGGACTTGTCCCGGGGTAACTTTTTAAGGGCAGTTAATAGATTTTGATGAGCCCTGGAACAGCTAGTATCAAACCACTTTATTCCCTGTAAAGGACGCGGCTTGCTAGTGATGGTTAGGTCTGAAGCAACCTGCCTACAGATAAAATCAAAGGCAGAAATTATCTCTCCACCCGAAATAGAAGGGTCCATACACTTCCTAAACTCATCTCTTGTTTTCAAAACTAGATTCTCCATAAAGTCCTCCGGAACTATTTTGGCCCACTTTAATTTCCTTCCTTGGTCACAAGAGGCCAGGGTGGTAGGGGGAACTGGGGCCAATAGGGCCTCCTTAGCACAAAAGCCCTTATCTAGTTCTAAGATCACAGGATTGTGATCACTGAAAGGTGAGCGAAAAACGGTGTACCTATGTACCAGCCTTAAGAGAGCAGGGGATAGGAAAATATAATCTATGATTGATTCACTGTCCCTTGCTTCAAATGTCGCTACCCGTTCATTCTTAGTTAAAAAACATGGCTCGGGAGGAGCCAAGATGGCGACCGGGACGGCAGCGTAGACTCCCGGCTCCGTGAACCTCCGCATCCCGCACGGATATCCTGCATGAGATCCTCAGCCTGCGCTACGCGCTCGTATTTGTGAATGAGAGCGGCAACCGACCGTGTGACTCCGAAGTTTCTGGCGGCGGTACCGCCGGAGAAATGTGCCTTTGAAATTTGCGGCCCGTGCAGCCCTGGAGCCAGGACCTCGAGTGGACGCCTTGGCCGGGTGGCAGTTCAACAACAGCGGCCTGTGGTGACTGGGTGGAGTCGGACCACCGGAGCGGTGCACACCTCTGCTTACATTTCGCCGTGGTCGTCCCTACCGCTAAGCGTAGCGGACCGAGTGCATGCCCGGGGTGGCAATTCTGAGATTATCCGGTGATTGCCCCTGCCTTTGACGGTGAGCTGTCCGGACGCCGCCCGTAACTCGCCCTGATTCTTGCGGGCTGCTCCCGGATTTTCGCGGGCGCTGGTCCGTGGTGGGGACGACTGTTGCCCGTGACCACACAACGGATAATTTTTGCCTGCCCCCCGTAACCCTGTTTCCAGCGACGTGGACCTTGAGGCGCTTGTCCCTGGGTCCCGGTCCCAATACGGGTCGGGCCTACCCGGCGGCCATCTTGTTATGATGAGGCCTACCATCCTGTCCACCGTGTCACAGCAGGATTGGGAGTGTGTGACTTTTGGGAGTGTGGCGGAGCGATCGCAGAGAGCTGTGCTGGGGTACGGCGACCTCCTCGAGGCTCTCGGTGCCCTTCATTCCACCTTGGTTTATGGCATCGGGGTCTTGGGGAGTAAGCTCGATGGTGTGGCATCAGCGTCGGGACAGTTGCGGCCTGCCTGTCCTCAGGTACACAGGGACTTCCCACACTGCACACAGGAGGACAATGTCGCGGCCACCCCTGAGATTAATGAACAGCTGGAAACTCCGGACAGTATGCTTCCGTGTGATCGGCTGGCTGTGGGTCTGATCTGTTCCGGAGGTATTGGACCTGAGTGGGAGGTGGTGGCCTCGTCCCGTGCACGGCCTCCGGCGACCCAGGGAAAATTCAAGCAACAGTTGTCTGCTCTGGCTGATTCCGCCTTCCTGGACCTTGTGTGCAGTGCAGATCCTGGGGCAACACTGGGAAAGATGTCACTCCATGATGCGGACTGTGTTGGTACTCAGAGACTTCCACCCCACCTGTGTGCGTCGCGTCCCGGTCGTTTTTGGACACTCCTTTACCTTGTAACATTGGACATGGCGCTGGGTCGAGGGGTATGCATGGGCAGATTTGCAAAGAGTGGTCAAGGATAAGGCTGATCCTTCAAGGGTGGTCATCTAGTAGACGGGCGGGCTCAGGGGTTGCGTGCTCTCATGGCATAGCTATTAGTATAATTGGTGCATAATGCTCCCCATCTTTCTTTGACATGGTCGATTTTGTGCTGCTTACTGTTTGCCATGGGGAAAACTTACCGTGCGGGAGGGAGAAGCCGGGGGCATGTTTTGAAGGCCCTCCTCCAGTTTATTAATACTCCCTCTACCCCCCCCGTCTGGTGGGGTTCTTTTCTTACTCCCTTTTCTCTGTTCTTCTATATTTCGGGTCTGGTTCCAGGGCGACAGGCACACTGCTGGGGGGGGGGGGGGGGGCCGTACTCATCTGCAGAGGTGCAGGGTGGGGGGTTGGGGAAGGGGATTCTTTAGTCTTTACCCTTTTTTTTCCATGGCCTCCTTTTTTTTTCTCTGATTCTTCTTTGTTTTTCTTTTCTGGGATCAGCGTGGTACAACTCCTTTGTTGTGAAGCATTGCTTTTTCATGTGTGCCACAATTTCCGGGGTGTTTTCTGGGCTTTAGGGCATGGGACTGCAGGCGCAACTGGTCATGACACTTCTCTACATCCTGCACTTCCTGTTTTAGCGCCATTGACTCGATAGATTGCCGTTTATTGTTTACGTTTGTTATTCTGCCTGCCATTTTTCGCTGCTGGGAAATTGTTTGGCACCTGATCCTTTCGTCTTTCCCTATTATAAAATGAAAGCCTTCTTAATCCTGGTGTCCTACTTGCGCCATTCACTGGCCGAGAAAATATTAGCATGGAGATTCTGCTCCCCGAGGTTCTGCCTGTGTCAACATTGGATCTTTGTTGCTTTGACTGCTTAGCGGCCGGCCCCGGGGGGTTGTAGGCCCATACTTGTTATTGGTTGAAATGCTAATAAAGGTTTTTCAAAAAAAAAGAAAAAAAAAAAAAAAAACATGGCTCAATAAGATCCGCCAATTGGAGGAGATCTTCAAGGGCCTCACCCTTGGTGGAATGTTCAAAATGTGGTGGGCCAGTCCTGGTAGTGCGGGGTAGGTCTACTGGCGACACGGACTCGGCGTGTCTAACGCGAGGAACTCCTCGCGTAGCCTACCAGGAACTGCAGTGTACTATCCTATGGAGTTTATAGGGTAGACCGAGTCGCAGGTAAAACACCAGCTACATATGAGAATGCTTACTGTTAACTATTAAATACAGTCTGTACGTTTATGTAGATAGAATACATTTTTGGTCCTGAAGAATCGCTCGAGTATTTCTCAATTAAAGCGAGAAACATGTTGACCCCGATGAGGCAGTGTAGATAACCTAGAACATAAACCTGAGTTACCAACACTTCACCTCACAACTTTTAATTAGGTGAGGAGGCATCATAATAAACTTATCGAGATAGCACTCCCCCCCCTATTTTAATCAAGAGCCCCATACTCCCACTTCACCTAACGGCTGTATTGGATAAAAAGATCTCCATAAGAGTGCTCCCCAAACAAGAGCCCGTCGGGTATTGCACCAGCCGACTCGACGCAGGAGCAGCCCGATGATGTTACATTACATCCTGAAGGGTACGTGATTCACGATATCCTGATGGCTGTGTGAGGGTTCTAATATCCAAATATAAAACTCCTTTTACATGGTCCGTCCCTTTCACTTTAGGAACAGCTTTGTCACTTTTTTGACGTATACTTTGGGGCATACTTAGCTGGACCTCTTTCCCAAAAGCCCACTTCGCCCCCCCCCTTTTGCTTCTTTGGCATGAGGATCAACAATTTTGCAATTAAAATCACAAAGATGAATGTTAAAATCACCCATAAAAATTATTTGTACAAAAGTGGTTTGACGAGCATTATACAATTCTAAAAATTTTGATAAGAAACTAAGATGCTCATTCTCAGGTACACAATCCCCAGCATTATAAAAATGTATAAACAATATTTTGGATTGAGACTCAGCAGTAAGTTCCACCATTTGACAGTTATAGGAAGCTGTGTCTATCTGGGAAATCTTGGCCTTAAGTTTTATAGAAAAAAGAAACAACAGCCCTCCCTTTGCTCTGCCTGCTACTGATGGTAAAGCAGGCTGGAAGTAAGATTTAAAACCATCTATCCACAGGTTGTTTTCCCTAGCCCAAGTCTCCTATAAAGCTATAATATCAAAACCTACAACAAACTTTAACCAACTAGCATCTTCTTGTTTAGAACGTAACCCAGCTATATTCCAACTCATGAGCCTAATAAAGACTCCAGGGTCCCCTAGGTTAACTATTTCGTTTCCAATACTAGAGGGTTTGGGGACTGGAGGATCTAGTCAGCCATTTACATCCAACTGGGACAAGGGTAAAAACCTGTTGGATGTGGCAGTAACATCAGTGGTCCTATCTATCCTAATGTTTCTGGGGTTAACCTGAGAGGAAACTTTAGAGGAACTCCAGGACGCAGCCTCTTCACTAAAAACGGCACAAGGCACAGATACCGATGGGGGCTCCGGTCGTGGGGCGGGACGATATCTCCCTCGGGCATTAAAAAAATCTAAGGGGCGGTGGATAAAAAAAGCTTAAAGGGACGGCCCTGATGTTACCAACCTCCCTGACCATATCTGAAGCATCCCATAGCATACGTGTTACTACATAAGGGTTATTAAAGTTAACCACCACACAGTCCCCCTCCACATTTTCTTAGTGCCTCCTATCCATCCAAGCCGCCTAGCTGTTAGGATATTGCGTGAAATATTGGCATCGCCCGAACAATTCTGGTCACACCATTTCCTGGTGACTGACAAAAGTGCTTCGGTTGATTCAACCTTACCGTGCGCATTAGTGGCGGTACTCTAACCAGAATCACCACCAACGGGTCGGCCTCCGGAGGAAGATTAATACAGGGTTGGGTTAAGGTATTACATGGGATATGCCCGCTAACAGGTTTGTCCCGAGACCTAAGTTGGGCTAAAGACCTAGTTTTCCCACTCGAAGACCCCTCCGAGTCCCTTACTTCTAAGGTTGTTATTTTGGTGCTCGGTTTGGGGGACACAGCTAGGCTCGAGATCCTAAAAGGATCCCCCACTGTCCGACTACTACTTGGACCGGCTACGATTGGATAAGCCGATCCAAGAGAGGTACTGGTTTGGGAGGGAAAACGGGCCTTGTGTAAAGCTAAAAGGGTGGAGTCTGATATGTCGGTATCAAATAAGCCTGAACCATTCATTCCTTATCTTCTTTTCTTATGAGTTTGTGGAACTATCTACGACAACATTCTCTGGCACAACTAATAAATGGGCTCTCCGGCTGGAACGAACCTTGTTCTTTTTCTCATTGGTTAAACATTATTCAGAGCCTGTTTGAGATTTGCATGAAATGCCGCATTTGGTAATGATTCAGCTTTTTCCATGTCAGCCAATGTACCAACAAATATATAAAAGCCTGTGAGAAACTGATGTAAGGCAGGGCTGCTTGGGAACAGATTGCTTCATGACTGTCAAACTTGAGTTTTAAATAAACTCTCCACAGCTGTACGCTGTAACTTTGTTTGTCATTTATAGAAACTCTGGTTTTACAATTGGAAGCACCAGCTGACAATCAACAGGAGCAGGCCACCTGGAGTTGGGGAGTCGAAATCAAGGGAATGCTGGAGGTCCCGCATTGGTCTCTGAGTGTACAGCTCCGGAGGGGATTGCGTTTCCCAGAGTAGACATCACAAGGAGACCCCAACGAATGACCCTGAGACACAGGACTGGCCTGGCTGAATACCCAAAGTAAATTTTTATGTAAACATCAGGTACAGTCACCGAAACCTGGTAAGACTTCAATGTAAATGTTGGATGAGGAATGGTGTGCACAAAGCAAAAATGACATTGAAAGCAAAATGAAAATGACACTGCAATACTGAACCAGGTGAATGAAATGTGGTGAACATGGTGAATGAGATGTGTTAAACCTGGTGAATGAGATGTGTTAAACCTGGTGAATGAGGTGTGTTAAATCTGGTGAATGAAATAAGTTATCCTTCTTGTATGTTTTGTGTTGAATGACAAGATGGTTGAACTTTTGCACGAAAAATTCAAATACTGATCACGCTCCGCCGTCGCCCCCTAAAGACAAGCTGGCATGGGAAATTATTACTAAAAAGAGTTTTGAAACGGAGTTATATATTTACTTAAATGGCACAAGCTTACCAGATATGGCCGTACTCTGCAATTTGCAGTAATGGTACTTTTGATTTTGACAAACTATGATACCTTAGAGAAAGACTTTCAGAAAAAGCTAGGAAGAAAATACGACTGGACCAGTTTGAAATATTAAATAAATGGGAAGATTATGCTCAAGAGCGATTGGTTAGGGAAACTGTATCTAAATGTACAAAACAATGCAATGAGGAATTAGTGTGGAAACAACAAAAGATTGAGGCTTTAGAACGTGCTCAGGCAGATGCTTTACAAACGAAAGGCTGTTTTACAGTACAACCCTTTGCCCACAAGAATTAGAGAATCAAATAATAAAGGATATCCTGAGGAGAGAAGAAATTACCCAACCTCCATATACGGATGTAGGAAAGTAGGATGATGCTTTCATGTTTAACCCCACTTTTTGCTGGCGTTATTCTGTTTTCTGACTAGTCTGACTGAGAATCTCCTAATCAGGACTCCAGTCACTGTGTATCTTCCCTAAATTTGACTAAGGCAAGTACTTTGGTACCTTCCCAATTGGCTACTGGTGCACCTTCTCAGTCCCTAGTATATGGTACCAAGGTACACAGGGCATAGGTACACCAGAGGTCTCCCATGGGCTGCAGCATGTATTATTGCCACCCATGTGAGACCACTCAAACTGTGACTACAGGCCTGCCATTGCAGCCTGTGTGAGCTGGTGCTAGCAGGACTCACAACAGGTATACGTTTCCTTATATCGGAGGTCACTGCACTTAAAACCTATAAGGCTGGCCTTTCAATCCTGAAGAAGGGTGCTGGGTTATAAGCGTGAGGGTGCTCTGCATGAGTGGGAAACCTCCCACAAACCCTAGAGTTGATTTTCCAGGCTTATTAAGTTAAGTCAGCTATTTAATACATATAGTGGACATCAAGTCAATTACGAGATGTCTAACTATATATTGGCTGCACCGAAACCGGTCATGTTTGGTATCAAACATGTTGAAATCATACCTCAACACCGATTGCAGTGTTAGATGTAGGATCTCATGTACTGGGGGCTCACCTAGGGAGCCCCCCTGTATTCCCGGTACCAGCCTTCCAGGGTCTAACAGCAAGCTAGTGCTGCTGCCGACCACAGACACAATTCTGCCCTCCTGCTACTGAGCTGAGCTCAAGCAGGGTAAGGTAAAACAATAGGTTCCCGGTCACAGGGAGGTGTGACCAGCACCGAGACAGGACTCAGTGTATTGGGCAAGGGTGGAGGCGCTTGCCAGCGCCACAAGATTGCTTTGAAGGGCTCCCGCTCTGGTGCAAAACTGGACCAAGGAAATGGGAGACTCCTCCCCTCAGTCCAGCCCCTTCTTTAGGAGAGGACCCTGAATAGCCGCAACCCTTTCCCTAGGGTACTTAAGGGCTTATCTGTGGGTGCCTCTTCAGATTCATCGTTGGACAAGATTCAGATTTGAAACCACTTCTACTGTCTGGGCACTTTGGACTCCGCTGGACTTCACTTGGGAAACAAGACTGCATCAAGGAAGATTCCTGATGCTCCTGGTCTCGTCGCCCTGCCAGTCGTCTGCGTCGTCTATGCCTGTGCTTCACCCAGGTTGTTCTTCAGGCCTGTAAGCATATAGGTTTCCGGTCACAGGGAGGTGTGACCAGCACCGAGACAGGACTTACTGTATTGGGCAGGGGTGGAGGCGCTTGCCAGCGCCACAAGATTGCTTTGAAGGGCTACCGCTCTGGTGCAAAACTGGACCAAGGAAATGGGAGACTCCTCCCCTCAGTCCAGGATCTTCTTTGGGAGAGAACCCTGAATCGCCGCAACCCTTTCCCTAGGGTACTTAAGGGCTTATCTGTGGGTGCCTCTTCAGATTCATCGTGGGACAAGATTCAGATTCGAAACCACTTCTACTGTCTGGGCACTTTGGACTCCGCTGGACTTCACTTGGGAAAAAAGACTGCATCAAGGAAGATTCCTGATGCTCCTGGTCTCGTCGCCCTGCCAGTCTTCTGAGTCATCCATGCCTGTGCTTCACCCAGGTTGTTCTTCAGGCCTGTGAGCACCTGAAAGGGGGGGGGTGTGGCTTGCAGCTGCGGAAGATGGCCGCAGGTTGCTAGAGCTCCGCTAGCGGTTAGCGCATAGAACTGCCATCCGTCATCATCCGAGGGCAATTCGGGACGAAAAACCGGAGATCTGCTGCACAGAGAACGGGGGCCCACCGAGGACGCTTGGGGTGGCAGTCTTTGACCGCTCGCGCCGGAAAGCTGCGTGTGGCGAGGCTCCCCCCCCCCATCACCAACAAAATGGCGCCCTGACGCCGCAGCGACCGGAATCTTAGACCGTGGACACTGACCTGGAGGCCCGCCTGCATATCGCTCCACTGATTCCGGACCGTCGGCAGGCAGCGGTTGTGAGAATACACCGCGACTCTGCAGACTACACAGTGAGTGCGGGCTTGGCGCGGCGTGACCGCGAGAGACGGCTGACGGCAGCGGGCAGCCTGAATCAACGGGGCCGGCCGCGGAGGTGCCAGCACAGTTGACAATCGATCGGACTGACCGCACCATCGCCGCCCCCCCCCCCCCACCCCCACCCCGGGAGCGAGAACCAACGCGTGCCTGGGATTCTCCGGAGGCCTGGAACTACCAGGAAGAGTGAGCAGTGATCCGTAGAGGAAGGGCCTGGTGCTCTTTGTATTGTGAGCTCTGGGAGGGAGGGCCTTGTGCTCTTCACATTGCGTGCTGTGGGCAGTGACTAAAGTCGTTAGAGGAGGCATCTGATGAGACGGGGACTAGCCCAGAGGGGGCTGCCTGCCGCACCTACGCTGCCCTGTGGTGGCGACCGGGTCAGAAGAGTGGTTGGAGACCCGGTTTCTCCATTCATAGCTAAGCTGCACCTGTTCGCCCGAGAGGTCCCTCCTACTGTCGCATCTTGCCTGGGGCTAGCCAGGGACATGGGCCGCAACAGACCACTGGGCCAGGGACAGACCAACCAGATAGACAGATACATGGTGGCCATGGGCAAGGTCTACGGGGCTCCCAGTGGGAGCCAACAGGAGGATCCGGAAGCCACTGGCCCGACCCATCCCTGAGAGACATTATGGCAGCGATTCGTGACCTCAGGGGAACATTAGAGCCCAAACTAGACTCTGTGACCGAGGAGGTCAACCTCCTAAGGGCGAACTTCAGAAAAATGTCCGACAAAGTGGCAGCGGCAGAATCGGGGGCCTACAGTCGAAAACCCAAAAGCTGGAAGAAAAAGTGGTGGCACTCACCAGAAACCAGGCTGACATCTTCGCCAGGCTCGAGGATCAAGAAGGGCGGGCCAGGCGCAACAACATCTGCGTGGTGGGGGTTCCGGAAGGACAGGAGGGGCCGGTCATGGACTGGTTCATCGAAGATCTGATATTGAACCATCTAAAACCCAAACGTTTATCCGGGACGCCATCCTGCAGGCGGCACGGTCAACAGGAGACCTTCGCCTTGAGAATGCCACAATTCAATTGTTCCCGGACTTCACCTTGCACGTACAGTGCCAGCGTCGATCCTTCGAGGGAGTGAAGAGAGCCCTCAGAGAACAAGGGGTGAAATACACGATGCTCTTCCCTGCGCGACTCAAAATCATGGATGGACCCAAGGCCTATTTCTTTGAATCACCGGAGGAGGCCAACGACTGGTTGGAGGGTTGGCGGACAGTCGGAAAAAAGGGAAACCCCTAGAGATCGAACCAGCAACCCAACGAGCAGTACTCTGACAACACCGAGAAACCCACAGCGGGCAATCAGGGCCCCGAGAAGAGAGGCATGAAGTAATTTGGGGTTGTGAGGCCACTGAGACTGAATTGTATTTCTTTTCCCTGGCTCAGAGATCTCGACGAATGTAGAGGTATAGTTGGGAGGGGGGGGGGGTGATGGAAGCATGCGGAGCCTCTCTAGGTGAGAACTGTTGGATTCCTATGTAGCTGCTCCAGGGGCTGGAAACCATGGGAGGTTCATGACTAACGGGGGGACGGCCTCAACAGAGGGTTGGCCATCATAACATCCCACTGGATTGCCCTAACACCAAAAAGTTCATGGGAATGGGACATTCGCTAGTTTTGTATAATTCTTCTGGCTGACTGCAAGTTCATGTTTCCACTTACATGTTGTGTCGGGATGTAATGGGGCAACAGGCACTCTGCATGTTCATAAGGTGGGAGGTTGGGGACCCATCTAGCAGGGAGGCCGGGTGGGGGGTGTTGGAGAGGGGGGCGGGGTTTGTTTCAGGGGTTTGCATGTTATGCTCGAGTCCAATACAGTCCTTTAGCATGTGGTGTTCTGTCCGATGACACAAAAGGTCCTATCACCGGTCCGATGCTGTCAACTCTTTGTCTGTAATGGGTTCCCAAACTAAGTGTATCACATGGACGTGGAATGTGAACGGGCTGGGTAACAAAATCAAGAGGACTCTAATCCTACAATACCGTAAACGACATGCTCCAGATGTGGTCCTCATGCAGGAGACGCACTTGTCTGGGAACAGATGTAAAGCCCATGACCGCTTTGGTTATAAATTGGTTGTTCATTAAGGGTTCACGTCAGGCTCCAGGGGGGTGGGCATCCTAATCCGTAACGCCATGCCAGCGGTCCTGCTGGGCACGTGGTCCGACGATGCGGGCTGCCTTGTCGTGGCTGTGGTGAAGTGGGAGGGCCGCACAGTAGTCTTCTGTTCCTGTTATATCCTGCCGGGCCTACACCCATCTATGCTTCCACGGCTGGGCTCTTTCCTGGCGGATCTTCCCCAGGGGCTTCTCCTGTTGGGGGGGCGACATGAATGCGGTAATGACTGCTGATATGGACCGGTCAGGGGATGGGTCTGGATACAGAGGGGTGCGGGGCCAGGTGAGCTTTGTCACAGAGATGGGCCTCCACCTCGGATGAACACAGAGGCTAGCGCAGAGTTTGCAAGGGTGGCTCGCAGGGCTGCGGATATTTTGCAGATGCAGCCCTCTCTCTCCCTGCCTTTGGAGCCTTTGTCTTTTCCACCAGAGCACGGTGGATGTGGAGCCCTTATTGCCTTTTGGCTGGTTATTGTATGATGTCCCTCTGGGGACTTGGGCCAGACCCTCATCGGCGGACCCTGTTGGTCGTGCTATTGCACATCACCATCGCCCAGCTCCAGATTGTCCCTCCATCCCAGGGCTCAAGGACTTGTTGTCCAGGAGCGCTCCCTTCCTCTCCTCCTCTGTTGCTTTCTAGCACTCGGGAGTCTAGGTGGTTGGAGTTGTGTGGCCCCAATCTCTTTGCGTCCACCAGCTCAGGCCTTCGGTCTCTGAGCACGACCTGCGTGTTTGCTCGGGCTACTTTTGTCCTTTGGGACTCAGTCGAAAAACTCCTTCCCTCTTTGCCGGAGGGCCGTCGTGCTGACCTGGTTCCGGCTTATTCGGGATGGTCGCGACATGGCACAATTTTCCGTCCGGCCATGGACACCACTGACTCCGTGGGGCGAGCTATGGCCAGGTCAGTTGCTCTGCGTCGCCATGCGTGGCTACGTGATGGCAGTGTCCCTGAGAATGTTCGGGAGCGACTCAGGGATCTGCCCTTTGATGGGGTCCATCTGTTTGATGAGCATGCCGACTCGGCGGTCTGGCGCCTCCTGTCTGGATTTCCATGACTGCCAGGTTTTTAGTCCTCTGTGGTGGACTTTGTTTTCATATGCAGTATTGTCACTGCTTTTATGATTTCCTTCTTTGAGTTCAAGACATTATTTCCCAGACGGGCTGTATGGCTGTTCAGATGTCTTTTTCCTTCCTTTGGTACAGCTGGGCCAGCTGTTCATATGGTTCTTTTTGACCTCTGCCTATGAGCCTGTCTCAAGGGGTGTCCCTTGCTTTTTATAGGTATGTGACGTACCCTATGTGGGGTATTTGTTCGCTATTGTGCAGCTGCTCTTCCTTGCCAGGAAGTTTCGGAGTTCTCTATTATTTTCTGTCCCTCTGGGGATTTTTCCTTTGGGTTATGCTGTGGACTTCTCCCTTTGTTCCATACTTCCTGCTGTGGTGGAATGCCTCCTCTGTTGAGACCCACGGAATGGCGTGGCCCTCTCCTGGAACTTCTGTATTGCTGCCTACGGTTGTTCCATTGCACTCTCATGCATCTGTGGACGCAGTCTGCTCTAGTGTATTGTTGGGACAAATTTCTGAAGCACCATAAATAAGTAAGGCCATTCAATACTATCAAAATGCCATTGATGCATCCAATGACATCAATGCCGTCTGCGGATCTCCGACATCCTCCGTCATATATAACACTCCGTAGAGACATTGCAGGTCGTGATGGGTGTTCCTACGGGGCATGAACCCAGATTGGTCCACATGCACCAAGTCTGGAAGGACTGACAGCAGTCTGTCCGCCAAGGCCTTGGCCAGAACCTTGGACTCCACATTGATAAGAGAGATGGGGTGGTACAAGGAACAGTGGTCCGTGGCTTCCCGGCTTTGTGAATAACCACTATCTTAGCTTCCCGTTGATCGGGGGGAGCGTACCCATCTCTTTAGCTTCAGAGAACATCTGAATAAGGGGTTTGATGACATTTGCCTGTCTCTTGTAGATTTCGATCGGGAGCCCATTGGGCCCAGGTGCTTTTGCGGATTGTAGTGAATTAAGGGCTTTACTAATTTCCTCTTCCGTGAGGTCCGCATCGAGGCGGTCACTCTGCTCGTGGGACAGATGCGGCAACCGGAAATCCTGTAGGAATTCAGCACAGTCCCCCTTAGTTCTAGCGCACACTGGTGAATACACCCTTTCAAAATGGGATGCGAACGCCTCCGCTATGGCCATACTGTTGGATACTGGGGACCCCGACTCGTCTATCACCTGCGCTACCCATAAGCGCTCCCTATCTCGCAAGGCCAGCAACTTTAGGGATTTATCTCCCACATCATATAGCAGGCGTTGGGCCTTAGCGACCTGTGGTGCGCACACCACCCAACCAGTAGGCAATACACCTTTTACTCAGCCCGACATACGACATCTTCCAGACTTGACTATTTCTTTGCTCACTCCGACCAGATGGGAGCCTTTACTGACCCCTGCATCTTGGCCCATGGAATCTCAGACCATGCGCCGGTCGAGGTCACACTCCAGCGCCCGTTCATCAACAGGGCCTCCTACCCGAGGATAGACCCATGGAGTCTTTGTTATCAGTCTATAGGCGACAAACTCCAAGAGGGCTCGCGGCTCTATTGATAGTAAAATCAGGGCTCAGTGGACTTCAAAGTAATGCTGTGGGAAGCCTACAAAACGGTGTTGAGAGGGCAGGCACAGGCATTGATTGGTGCCCAAAAGAAGGAGAAAAGCCTGCGGATCAGCCAAATTGAACAAGATATTGAGCAACTGGAAGGGGAGACCGGTACAGCCTCCTCGGTAGACCTCCGTCATAGACTGACAAACAACGGGAGCTTAGTTCCCTAGCAGAAGAGGAGGCACAGGCCACACTATTGTTATAAGCCCACGTCCACCATCTACCAAAAACTCAAACAATGCCTGACCCACTGGTGAAACTCAGAGAGACACGGACCCGTGATTTAAGTGCCATTGAAGACGACGACTGGCAAGACGCCATACAGAGCCCACGTGAGATAGCAATCCGTCCTAGGTTCAGACTGGTCCAAATGAAAATACTTCACCGCATATACTACCCTCGCACACACCTGTACAAATGAGGCAGGAGCCCATCGTCCCTTTGCGTAAGTGGTTGTCAAGGGGAAGGCACCTTCTACCACATATTATGGGAGTGCCCCGCTATAGTCCCTTTCTGGACCAAAGTGGCAGACAATGTCAGTGGTGGTGGGCACACCTGTTCCACTGGAGCCGAGGTGGTTGTTATTGATGATAAAGGGAGACACAGATTGGTCATGACATGTAGAACTCTGGTTGGCACTAGCGGCGGCGGTAGCAAAGAGAAACATCGCTAGGGGATGGGGATCTCAGATGCCCCCGTCATGGGAGCAGTGGAGGAGGGACCTAGATTGGTGCCAGCGTGCCGAGGAAACCATATACAAGAGTAGGGGAGGTACGAAGAAATGGAAAAAGATTTGGGGACCATGGTGCAAGTACAGGGGGGGGGTGTTGGAAGAGTAACCATGCAACTGTTCATTCCAACTGTGTACTGCTGTACTATTTTTGCTGATCACAACGATGTTATCTTTTAGTCTGATTGTTGCTCACTGATCATTGTGACTTGGTACTACGAGCTATGTTAAATAAACAAACAGAATAAAAAAATTTAAAAAAAGACACCTGAAGGAATCTCCCTTGGAGTGCGTCTACAGGGTTCGCAACTAAGCTGACCAGTCAGCTGCTCCTAATGTCCCACGGACTTTGCAAGGCTCAGCAACACAGGTAGTGGTTTTGCACAGTATTTGTTGTCAAAACCGTTAAATCAGCACCTCGGTAAAAAGTGCTGACTTGCCGTTGCCAAGGCTTGTTGACTCTGCCCGTCAGAGATCTTTGGGCTACGACCTCCAGCATCTCTCCCTGCCAAGATCTTGGACCTCACTGCATGCTCTGCGTTGTGGGCCTGCATCTTTGTGTGAGCTGCTCGAGGTCCTCTTGCGAAGCCTGTGCCTTTGGCCTGTGGGTCCTCTTGAGGGTGTTCTTGGGCTTCAGTGGGTTCTCCTGCTTGCTCGGGGCCTGCTCTGACTCTCCTGCACTTGGTGAGTCCCTTGGACCTTGCTGGCCCCAACGTTGCACCTTTTTTGTCTTTCACGTCTGTTGCTGCTGTCAAGGTTTGTTGGTGCTCCGGCCGGACACCGACCCCCTAGCTCTCGACCTCCGACGTGGGACGGCACTCGTCTTCCACAATTCCGCATGGTCCTCACAGCTGCAGCAACAAGGTCACTGTCAACTTTTCGGAACCTCCCGACGTCGGTGGACATTGGTTTTATGTGCCTCCTGGTCACTCCCAAATGACCTACACTCTAATTAAAATGAAATGAAATCAAATATTTATAAAGCACGCGGATACTCACAAGGAGTGTCCTTGCGCTAAGCTCGAGACTGAAACCTCATGTAGAATCACCCCACCAGTAGTTATTGTTAGAACAGCCACGTTTTAAGTTGTTTCCTGAAAAACAGCAGGTCCTGAGCCTGTCTAAGATATAGAGGTAATTTATTCCACAAACGAGCCGCTTGAACCTGGAATGACCTTCCTCCAATCCGAGATTTCGGGATCTTAGGAATCACCATGAGTGATTGCTTAGAGGATCTAAGGACCCGTTGAGGCTGGTAACATTGGATCCTATTCCTCAGGTATACTGCAGGCGTATCATGGAAGGCCCGATAAGCAAGCACAAAGGCCTTAAACTGACCCCTCTTTCTCACCGGGAGCCAGTGTAGAGCCTTCAGGTGAGGTGACATACGTGTTCTGGTGTTTACCATAAGAATAGCTCTGGCCGCAGCCTTCTGCACAACCTGCAGCCGATTGAGCAAATACACAGGCATCCCCAGATACAAGATGTTCACGTAGTCCAGCCTAGATGTAATTAAGGCTTGCACAACGATCTTACGGGATTCCATCGGGAGAAGAGGAAGAAAATTCTTTACCATTCTTATCAAGCCAAAGCAGGTGCCGGTGACCGCTTGAATTTAGGCCTTCATCACAGGACTCTAGTCCAGCTTGACTCCTAGATTTTTAACCATACTGACTAGGGCCGAAGGAGGGGACATGTCGCTGGGCCACCATGCATTCCAGTCCACATTAAGGGTGCAGCCGAAAAAAAAAAATTCTGATTTTTCTGAATTATACTTGAGCTGGTTCCGTCGCAGCCAAGCGAAGACCTCAGTTAAACATTCCTTTATCTCCCAACCGCGAAAACTCGCTCCTTTATCGCAAGTGAACAGGAGTTGCGTATCATCAGCATAGGAAATAATCTTTGCTCCATGCCGTTCTGCCAAATGAGCAAGAGGGGCCATATATATATATAAATATTAAAAAGGGTGGGGCTCAAAACGGAGCCCTGCGGGACCCCCACTTGCATTGGGGTAATAGTAGCTGAAAATGGCGTAGACCAGATTTCCTGCTGCCGCTCCTAAAGGAAGGAAGCAAACCAATTGTACACCGTGCCCCGACACCACACTCTGCCAGCCTATGCAGAAGCCGGTCATGGGGCACGGTGTCAAAGGCCGCCGAAAGATCCAGCAATATTAAGACAGCACTACCCCCTTTGTCAATTTGAGCTTTAATAGTTTCAGAGACCTCCAATAGGGCTGTTTCTGTACTAAGAGTGGCTCTGAAGCCCGACTGGCTGTCATGAAGCACATGGTTACCTTCTATAAAGTCTGTTAGCACGGAGTTGACGTACTTCTCCAAGACCTTAGAGTAGAAAGGCAACAAGGAAATGGGCCTGTAGTTGGATGCGATCGCAGGATCTGCTGTGGGTTTTTTCAGCAGAGGGATAATGTTGGCCCTTTTCCAACAACTGGGTACTGTTCCATGTCCAAGTGATGAGTTAAGAACTGAATTGACTGCCGGGTTTAGAGGTTCTGCAATCTTCTTCAAAATACTTGCTGGGCAAGGGTCGGACGGAGAGCCCGACTTCAGGGTGGTCATGATGTTCAAAGATTTTTTTAGGGAGATGGGAGGAAATAGTACATAGCTCTACCCCGGTGGCAGGACACCCAATGTGGTATCCGCTTCAGGTGTGCCCGTAGGGGCAAACGCTTGTTGGATCAGGTGGATTTTGTCATGGAAAAAACATGCCATCTGATGGACCCAACTAAGGGTAGGATTAAAAACCTTGCTTTCAGCACTGAGAGATGTGAAATCTTTAACAATTTAAAATATTTCTTTACTTTTATTCGCCGCCCCTTTTATTTTTAAGGTAATTTTTTTTTTTCTCAACCCGGACATCATTAAAATAAGCTTTCAAAGCTTGCTTATAAATAGCTCGGTCCGTGGGATTATACTTGGTATGCCAGACTCTCTCTAGGCGTTTGCAGGCACTTCTGCTTTCCCTAAGTGTCCCTGTAAACCACGGTGCGAAAGCACGGTTGCTTGTGGCTTTCCACGTTTTATAAGGCGCCAATACCCTGACCTGATCTTCCAGCCATTGCTCTAGACCAGGAGCATCAATTTCTGGATTTCCACTAACAGGAATCGGGTGCTTCCCCAGGGCACTCTCTAGACTGTCCCCTCTGCTGTGCAGGTACTTCTATTGAAGAATCCATCCTTGGATTCCACCTTCTTCGCCAGCGACATCTTCTTTGAAGTCCTCCATTGTGGCCTACGGCGGTTTCCAACATTACTTTGCACCTATGCACCCGGCTTCCCTGGTGTAGGTATCCTGGTTCCTGGGGTATGAATGGGTGGGTTGACGTTCCAACCTTCCATCTTCCACAGGGTTTCTTCAGGGTTCACTGAGAAGGGTCTTTTTTCTTTAAAACTGCAACTGCGACTTTCCCAATGACTTCCATTGAGTACGCAGTTGTGTTTCCACCCTGCAAACAGCCTCCATGGGGTTCCTGGGTACTTACATCAGGTGGTTCCTTTTGTCCCCAGCTCTTTTGAGTCTTCTGGTCCAAGTCCCAACTTCGGTCATAGTTCGCATTCCACTTCTTTAGTATGTGGTTTGGACTCCCCCTGGAGACCACTGTGTATTTGTGCTTACTTATCTGTTTTACATTTGAAGTATTGTGTGTATTGTGTTTATATGTACGGGTAGGAGATATAACAATGTGTCAGTGAGTGTGTATAATAAATATACTTATTTTTATAACTACACTGTGTGGTTCTTTTTCGTTTAACCTACACAATATTATTAGTTAAGGTAAAATAAGGTGCTTAACACTCCTTCTGGACTAAGCCTGAAGGCTGCTCTCCACGGCTACCACTTAGAGAGCTTTCTATGGTTGTCTAAGACCACTAAAATCACTATAAGGATTGTCTGGATTGGTGCAAGGTGCTTCACTTAAACAAGTGTGCACCATATACTAAGCCAGCCTCCTACAACGGAGGAGACACAAAAGACAATAAAGCTAGACAATAATGAAATAGAGGAAGCAAGTAAGACAGATGATATAACAAGCATTTGCAATGCATTAGGTCTCGCATTTACGAGAGTTTGAGCTATTGACATTGCAAATAACAATGCCTATTGGGATTGTCATTTACAATGCCAATAGCTTTAACTCGTGTAACTGCGAGACCTATTGCATTGCAAATGCTTGTTACTCATTCCAATGAAACGAAAGTGATTGTGGCTCTGCGTTGGTTTCTGGGTATGCAAATTCGCGATCAAACATCAAAGCGGCCGTGCGGCCCGCGAAAGTGAAAGCCAACGAGTGCTTTCAGGCCTCCAAATGGTGCGCGCGCCCGGCCGGCGCACATGCACTGTATTTGGAGGCCTGAAAGCACTCGTTTGCACTTCCAGCTCTCTCGCGAGAGCAGCGCTAAAGCGCTGTCTCAGGCGAGACCTAAAAATGACCAGCCACCAGATTTGAATCAAATACAGACTAGACTAATATGAAATTGAGTAGGATATGGAACTGAGCGTTTCAGGTCCAAGAATTTGTTTCCGACCGCTTTTCACTCGAGAAAGTGATCTACCCTTCAGATTTTGCCAACTTAATGGAAAATGCTGCCCTGGCCAAAATGTGTAACTTTCTTTTTACAAATGAAAAAGGTTATCAAATACGTTGCCAAGAAAACAAATAAACACAAATTTAAATAACCCCAGAGTAATATGTGGCTAATAAACTAGATAAAGACTATACCATGGAACCTGAAGAAACACTGAGTGTATTTAAGAATGTAGTAAAGGGGGGGGGGGTTGGTCTTGCCACGTAGGAAGATGGCCGCCTAATTGAAGAACTCCGCTCCGGGCCAGCACCCAGATGGAGACAGCATTATTTACAGCGTCTCCAGGACTGTCGCTGAAGAGTTCGTGAGCAAGTTGAAGTCGGGGCCATGCCTGAGATATGTTTCCGTAGCCCAACAACCTCTTCTTGACCCCTTTTACAAGCTGTGGAATATCTGAGAGAAAATGCGCAGGTCGGGCCTTGTGAAGCCTTTGAAGCCCCGGGCCTCGCGCTGTCATCGCACCCGCTTATCTGACAAGCTTGTGGCATTGACGTGTGAAGATTCACGAGGTAAGAGCTCTTCCCGTTCTCACCCTCACAGCGCGCTACCATTATTTCAGTCAACAACTGCTGGTGGGAGTTTATACATGAAAGTCCTTGGCAATGAAGTTATTTTCAGAGTAAAGCTGGGAGTTTCCACACGCACTGCTCTTGATAAATGACGCTTTTACCACACATTGAATCACCTCAGAGTCGTGTCTGCGCTCAGCACCTCTGGACTGCAACATTTTATTTCTAAATAATTGCCGGCGGGCGGCTGTTGGATTTGACTATTACTTGTGGCGCAGACCGCCATTTTAGGTCGCTGCTGCGGCGGTGGTGAGCCAGCTGGTCCCAGGCACGAGTGAGACTTCCAGTGGTGCCGGGGAAGTTGCTGGTTCCTGGAGTAGAAGTGGGGCCGGTGCACACGCAGATGGGGGACGACTGACTACTCTACACGTGTTGCCCCCGTTTTTTGTTTCCCCCCGCCTCCCCCCGGGTTTCCACTCGGTAGGGGCTGGTACAGGTTGGGGGTTCGGCGGTCGTATCGGGCCGCAAGGGGAGGAGAGGGAGACCTTCCTGGGGGTGAGCCTCGCGGCGGCGAACTCGGACCGCATTTGCCCACTGGTGTGCATAGCGTCTGATGCCTTTGGGTGCCTGTGTGGAGAGCCCTGTTGATAGACATGACACGACATAAGGGCAGTGGGGGCCAGACCAAGCAGGGCCCAATAGACAAATTCACTGGTGTGGGAGCGGCGGCTGGGACTTTGGGACAGCAGGGGCTAGCACCAGATAATGCAACACTCCTGGCGGCTATTACCCAGTCCCGAGATATGCTAGATGCCAAAATTGGTGCAGTCGGCTCGGATGTCATGCTACTGCGACAAGTAATGCAGTGGCGCGCATTGCAGAGACTGAAACCAGCATCTCCGGAGTCGAAGATGATGTCACTACCCTGAAGAAGAAGGTTACTGCCATGGAAACAATCCAGAAGGGACTGGCAAGGCGAGTGGAGGACGCCGAAGGGCGTGCCCGGCGCAACAACCTCCGCTTTGTTGGATTCCCAGAGGGCTGCGAGGAGGACATCGTGGAGCGTTTCCTAAACACACTGGCTGGAGGGTTGGCTTCCCCAGGATGTACTCTCCCGCTGCTTTGTGGTGGAACGGGCACACAGGGCACTTATGCAGAAACCCCCGCAAGGGGCTCGCCCCCGACCAATCATAGCAAAACTTCTAAACTACTTGGACCATGACAATATATTGAAGCAAGCCCGAGCCAAGGAACCCCTTACTTAACAATGCACGCATCCTTATATTCCCGGATTACACAAGACTGGTGCAGCAGCAGTGACAATCGTTTCTTCTGGCGAAGGCCCGCCTCCGGGACCTCAAGCTCCAGTATGCCCTGCTATTTCCTGCCCGCCTGAGAGTGGTGTACCGATCCCGTATGCACTTCTTTGATACACAGGAGGAAGTTTTCAAATGGACAGACGAGACGGTGCGGTTGCACGTTCATACGCCACCTGGTAAGGAATCGGTTAGTCATCGAGCAAGGTGGCCCGGAGGGGACCCCGGGGCCAGCAGAGGGGAAGCAGGAGATCGAGGTTCAGGCGTCGTTCCCAATCCAGTAATGCCCTCGCTTGGGAGGGCCCCGCCTCTGAAAGACAGGCTTCTGAGGACTGATCTTTGGGTCCGTTTGGGGATGTGGGCTCTCGGACTGTGGACTAATTGCCGGATAGGCTTGGATTTGGGCTGGTATCTCTGCCAAGCAGCAGCTGGTGGGGGAATTGCCCGCGGGGCATGGGTTGTAAGTTGGGGATCCATTGGGCGGTATGGTTCCTTTCCCCCGGTTGGGGACTCTGATCCTATCCGGCCGTGACAGATACCTCAGCGTTCTTGAGGTATGGAGGGGGCTGTTACGGGAAGAGGGGTTGTTTTTGTTACTAGATTGAGCGTCCACACTGGGTTCTCACAGGTTAGCACACACACCGAGGAGTTCTCATACCTGTCAAGGTAATAGATGCTTATCGGGATGTCAGATACAGCGGGCAGGATGCGGGTGACCCCTGGTACCCTGCGCATTGTTAGCTGGAACGTCCATGGGGCTTTGGACAAGATCAAATGTGGGGCCATACTTCAACAAGCCAAGCAGGCGGGCCGATGTGCTCCTGCTACAGGAAACGCACTTAATGGGCACCAAGGCCTTGCGTCTTCAGAGATACGGGTTCCAACACATTTTTCACTCTGGCTTCACGAGGGGTTCGCGGGGAGTGGCGATATTGATTCACTGCAGGGTCCCCTATATACATGAGAAACACTGGTCAGACACACCAGGGCAATACATTTTTATTCGGGGCAAAGTTGGGGATGCAACACTGACATTGGGTAGCGTCTATGCTCCCCCGCCGTTGCAATGGAATTTAGTGGAGCGGCTTATGAATATCTGGGCGGACATGCCAGAGACGCTCTCAGTTGTGGGAGGGGATTGGAATGACGTCATGGAACGGGGGCGGGATAGATGGAGGAGTGGGGGCATAGCAGAGACTGGTCCTCCCACGAAATTGCACTCCCTCGTGATGGGACTTGACTGGGTGGATTGCTGGAGGTGCATACATGAGGCCCGTCGAGAATACACCTACCTGTCTACAATACATGATTCGTTCTCGAGACTCGACTACCTCTTCGTCCCCAGGGTGATGGTGCACAGGGTGGCGTCGGCTGATATTCTGCCCAGGGGCTTGTCAGATCATTCCCCGGTGGCCCTTACGTTTCAGATAGGCCGAGGGCGGCACCGGCTTCGATGGTGCATGTCGGTATGGCATTTGCAGAAAGAAGACTATAGGGAGCATCTGACCGATGCTATTGATCACTATCTGACAGATAATGTGGGGTCCGTTTCCTCTGCCGCGGCACTGTGGGAGACACTAAAACCCACGCTGAGAGGGGTGGATATTTCCTGGTGTGTGGCGGCGCGCAGGGAGCGCAAGAAGGAACTATTGTGTGTAGAGGAAGAAGTGGAGGCGCTGGATTGTAGGAGCCGGGAAGCAGAGGGTGGCCTAGTCAGAAGGCAGTTACTATCAGCACAGCAAAACTATGCAGCCCTGCTAATGGACGAAGCCCGCCAAGCTTGGCTGGCAATGCGTAGCAGGGTGTATCAATGGGGAGACAAATCCAGCAAGATGCTGCATCGACTATGTCAGGGTGCTTTTCATTCCCAGGCCCTACCGAGAGTCCGAGGCCCGGCTGGGGCACCGCTTATCGAGCCCTCAGCGATCGCAAAGAGCTTTGCCATATACTATGAGGACCTCTACGCACCTAAAGAAGGCCTCACAGCCGACGTCATAGCTAAATTCATCGATGACTTACCGCCTAAGACCGTTTCAGATGAGGTGCGGGACCAACTAGATCGGCCGCTGACGAATGAGGAGCTGGGCATGGCACTGGGGGAACTGAATCCAGGTTAGTCTCCAGGACCGAATGGATTCCCCAGTGAGTTCTTTAAAAAATATTTTATATAGCTGACCCGACACTTTAGACCGGTGGTGGAGGAGGCGCAGGAGCACAGTTCGCTGCCCCCGGACTGGAGACACACGGAAGTGGTGGTGTTCCTCAAACCTGGTAGGCCTCCGGAGCAGCACACGTCGTACCGTCCCATCTCCCTCCTGAACGTGGAGGCAAAGGTTTTGGCCAAGGCGTTGGCCAACCGGCTTCTAACACACATTTCCACACTGGTGCACCCTGACCAGGCTGGGTTCATGAACAAGAGGGCGACCCAACATAATATCAGGCGTGCACATGTGGCGGTGGCGGCCAGCGTGCAGTTGGGGGAACCGGTGGCGCTCATGTTGGCCAACATGGACCGGGCGTTTGATTCCCTGAGCTGGGTATACCTCTGCGCCTTACTGCGGAGACTCAACCTCGGCCCGAGATTTCTCTCCTGCCTAATGCTGCTATACACAGACCTTACAGCGTCGGTGCGGGTGGTGGGGGTGCTCTCCAGCCCCTTTTCTATTCAGCGGGGAACACGGCAGGGCTACCCCTTTCCCCGTATCTATTTGCGCTCGCCATGGAGCCGCTGGTGGCCTGGGTTCGCATTTGATGCTCAGATTCTGGGATTTGAGTGGGCGCCGGTCCTATCAGATAGAATAGCGCTATGCGCGGACGACATCCTTTTTTTTCTCATAGATATAGACAAGACGGGGCCGCGGCTGATGCGTATCCTACAGATCTTTGGGGGAACCTCGGGATTACATATGAACCCACGTAAATCTACGCTATGGGCCTTGGGGGGTCGAATGAGAGCGGGAGCATGGGCAACTTCGGTTCAACTGGCGGTGGGGGGGGTTGAAATTTCTGGGTGTCTTTCTGTCTGACGTGCTGGCAGTGTCATGGGAACGCAACCTGGCCCCGGTGTGGGAACGTACCCGGGAAGATCTCAAGGTATGGTCCCGTATGCCCCTATCCTTATATGGCAGGTCGGCGATTTTTAAGATGGTGGTGCTCCCCCGACTCCTCTACCAATTGCAGAATAATCCATACCAGATCTCACCCCGATGGTTTAAGCGAGTGAATGCAGCGCTGGGTCAATTTCTGTGGGAGGGGGAAAGGTGAGGGTGGCCTTGAGGACATGTTTCTTGTCTACCTACTGTGGGGGTCTTGCGTCCTCAGATGTCCTCTCGTAACATCAAGATTCAGACCTATTAGTCCTAAATGAGTGGTGGTATGGCGACAGGGGAGACCCGGCATATGCGGTTGAGCGGCAGCTTACGGGACGCTATTCCTTACATATGATACTATACTCAGCACAGCTCCGGAGGTCGTTGCCATCGGTCACACTGGTGGTGTTTTTGATCTGGAGACAGGCTTTGCGCCGGATGGGGTGGTGGAACACTTTGACTCGTGAGATCCCCCTATGGGACAACGGGCGCTTACCTCAGCTGGCGGCACTGCAGGGCTTCCGTGGCTGGGATACAATAGGCATGAGGGACTTGACACTTAAATCCTTCCAGGAACTACAGGAGGAATATGCGATGCCGCGCTCCCAGTTTTACCGTTACTTACAATTTAGGCACGCCCTATCCCCTAGCTTGGAGGGCCTGGAGTCCCTACCCGACTTTAGCCCCATAGAGGCGAAGGTCTTCATGGGGGACCTCCCGGATCGCAAGCTCTCCCGAATATATCGGACATTGATCATTCACTGCTCCCCCGACTTACGGAGGCTTAGAAGTGTTCGGGAGGAAGATGTGGGTGCATTGGAGGAGGAAGACTGGGCCGAGGCCCTAGCGGCACCGCGGGGGCGGCAATAGTAATGCGCCTACGGCTAGTGCAGTTCAAGTACTTACACAGGGTGTATTTCACCAGAGTGCGTCTGTGGAAGGCGGGAATGATCGCCTCTCCCGAGTGCCTTTGTTGTCATCGGGAGGACGGTACACTTATACACACGGTCTGGAGTTGCATATCATTAAATGCCTTTTGGAGAAGGGTATACTCCTGCCTCTCTGAGGTATTGGGATGGGAGCTCCTCCGCACGCCGCAATTGGCCCTGCTACGTTATGGAGGGAGTGGGGGGTAATATTTATAAGCACCACCTCTTACAACTGGGCCTCACATTAGCAAAAAGGGATATTGCCAGGGCCTGGAAGGCACCCAGGGCCCCACCGGTGGCTGCATGGAAAAATTGGCTAGATTTTTGTATGGGGTTGGAACAACCCGTTTTCGTCGCCAGGGGGTGTCCGCGCAAACACTTTAAGATATGGAAGCGGTGGGCAGACTACCGGGGTCTACTATTGGACCCGCCACAAGAAGTAGAGACACGCATGCCGGACTAATGTACAGGCACCCTTTTGGATAGTGGTGGCGGGGGTGGGGCGGTTCGGAGGGACCAGGTTCCCCAGTTGTGATGTTATGTGATGGACAGGTTTATGAGGCATCGGTGCAATCAAGTGTGGGGGGGGGAGTGGGGGGATGTTACAATGTGGTTGGCTAATACCTGCAAACGTCTAAGGCATTATCAATGTGCGTTTGATGTGTGTAGATGTCCCTGGAGTACAGAGCTCTGCAATATACGTGAATCTAGACAAACAAAATTTGTTTAAAAAAAAAAAGAGGCAGGGAACAATACAGATGTGGATTTAGGGGAGGGAGAGGGTACTCTACAAAATGTGGAAACATGCCACAACTGTGAGGACGCAAAGCATTGGGTTCGAGAGTGTACCAAAATACAGAACAAAGGAAGGCCTACTCCTGAGGCAAGGAAAGAGGTCAGCAACACACCCCTAGTTCATATTAAGACCCAACAAGGTCAGAAACATAAATAATGGCTGAAAGACAGGCAAATTATTTTGACCAGAAGAACAATAACAATTATCAGGTGGGTACCGTCACTGAGGAGGATTATGATTTTGATTATATCACAATGGGGTGCCCGACAGGTAAAGGGTAATGTGTGGCCATACCAGTGGAGTCAAGGGGACCATTTGTTGAAGCTCAAGTACAAGGGTGGAGAGTAAAATTCCTCTTGGACACTAGTTACTCTATCTGGGGAAAAAAAAACGCCCACCAATACCCCTCTCGGGATGCACCAACACTTCAGCAGGAAGTTCTAGCATTCTGGTTTCCAGCCCTTTTAGTACGCCTTTAAGATATACTATTGGACCTATTAATGACACTCACTCTTCTGTGATCACTGACAAGTGTGCTTTGAATTTATTGGAAAAGGACTTACTGATAAAATTGCATACTACTATCAAAGGTATTTCTGGTGATTTATTTCTAAAAATGTAAAGAGGGGAGTCCCTTGACATCAAACCATAAGGACACTGAGTATTCTTATGTCAATACACGTCCGACTGTACTTCAAGAACAGGGGAACCCCGAAGTTTGGGCAATAGGGAAAAATGACGAAGGATTAATGGATATAGCACCTATACAGATAAGGGTTAAACCAAACACACTTTTAGCCATAATACCACAGTATAAAATATTCAGGAAAGGAGAATTCGAGTTACAAAAAGTGATCGCTAACCTCCTAGCTGATGATGTAAATCGAGAATTAAAAGGTAGCCCTTGTAACAGCCCAATTCTACGTGTTTCTGCCCCAATAAACCTAATGTTTGGAGGTTAGTAGTTGACCTTAGGGAACTAAACAAAATTGTGGAGCCCCATGTTCCTGTGGTATCCAACATAACGACAATTACTGGTAACTGTTCCTCCAACAGCAGCATATATTTTTTTTAATTCTTTATTGAGTTTTGCAAACAAAAAGAAATAGGACAAACAATTACAGTTGTAATAAAAAGAAAGGAACTATAAAATCAGTCACAGAGTACATATATCTGTTACAAAGGAACCAGCTTGCTGATAGTATACAGAGGCGTAGGTCTTTACAGTGAGGGGGGGTGGGCAGTAGCCCTAGGAGATCCTTTACAGTAATAACTGGAAAGGTCAGACGTTAATACCAGGTAACTAAGTGCGGAGACAATCTACCAGGGGAGGGCCCAGTGACAACTCATCACAGCTTTGTATTTAAACAGTACTTGGGAACGAAACCCTTGGTGAAAAAAAAAAAAAGAAAAAAGAAATAATCGATGCTGCCACACTATTACCCCGTGATGCATCACCTCTGTGAGATGGCAGAACCAGCGCCTCAAAAGCCCAATTTACTCCTTACCTGCTAGATAATCCTGGTATAGACTCCAGAAGTTCTTGCAACGGCTTTGGGGGGGGTGGAGCAATTAACTATATAATTCGGACTGTGTGTTGTAAAATAACATGTTGCGGGAACATTGTGCTATAGTGTTGGGGGGGTCCTCTGGCCCAGTGTATTGCTACCACCCGTTTAGCTATTAATAATCCCTTCTCAACTGGGCGCCTAACGCCTTTGTGTATATGTTTGGAAAAGCCCAGTAGAGCCAACAATGGGCCCAGATACAGAAGGACCCCGGTAATAACGCTAATTTTCCGAAAAACAGCGATCCAAAAATTAACTACGTATGGACACAGCCATGCCATGTGGTTGAATCCTGAAGGGTCCATACTACATCTCTCGCATTTTGCAGAGTCTGGAAGGCCATATTTATGTAAGCAGATTGGGGTATAATATGGAAAATGCTACTTACCAGTATGCATCTGTTCTTGGCATGTAGAGCTGCAGATCCTCACACTTGGCATTAGATCGCCATCTGGTGTTAGGCTCGGATGCTTGCACCTTGTTGTCTTGGAAGAAGTCTCTGTAGTTACAAGATAGGTGACTCCTCCCTTGGACGATAGTGTGCATGGGCATCGACTCCATCCTCAGATTTTTTTTCGCCTTGATGGGAAATTATGGAGTTAGTAGAAAAGAAAGAGATGTCCATGTGTGTATATCTAAATAAGATAATACTGGTACATATACAGGTCCCGGGGCGGTGGATGGGCGTGAGAGGAGCTGCAGCTCTACATGCCAAAAACAGATGCATACTGGTAAGTAGCATTTTCCGTTCGAGGCATATGAGCTGCAGATCTCACACTTAGCATAGACTGTAGAGCAGTATCTCCCCTAGCGGTGGCCACCTGTATCTGTTGCAGTAGTTTGAAAAAGTGTTTTAAGAACAGGTTGGCCTACAGAAGCTTGTTGCTTGGCTTGCACGTCAACACAATAGTGTTTAGTGAAGGTGTGTGTTGTAGACCATGTCGCTGCCTTACAAATGTCTTCTAGGGGAATGTTCACTATGAATGCCATGGAAGCCCCTAGTTTGCGTGTTGAGTGCACTCTAGGGGGAATTGTTAATGTGTGCTTGGCTTTTTGGTAGCATATTTGGATACATTTAACTATCCATCTTGCAATCCCAGCTTTTGAGATGGGATTACCATTATGTGGTGGAGAGAACACTACAAACAATTGTTTTGCGAAAGGATTTAGTCCTGTCAATGTAATAGAGTAGAGCTCTTTTGACGTCTAGGGTGTTAACAGCTCTCTCTGCCACGGAGTCCAGGTTTTGAAAAAATACCGGTAGCCCCACCGATTGATTAAGATGAAATGCAGAAATGACTTTAGGCAGGAATTTTGGGTTAGTTCGGAGAACCACTTTGTTACGATGTATTTGTAAAAATGGCTCTTATATGGTTAAAGACTGGATCTCACTTACCCTCCTGAGAGAGGTGATTGCAATAAGGAAAGCTACTTTCCATTTGAGGAACTGAAGTTCACATTTATGTAGAGGTTCAAATGGGGGTCCCATGAGCCTAGTAAGCACAATGTTGAGAATCCACACTGGAGAGGGTGGTAATCTGGAGGTATGATTCATTTAAGGCCTTCCATAAAGGCTTTAATTGCTGGGACCCTAAAAAGTGACAAGTGTTGTCTGTTTTGTAAGTATGCGGCAAGTGCTGCTGGATGTAGACGTATGGATGAGTATGCCAAATTACATCTTTGCAAATGTAGTAAGTAGCAAATGATGTTCTCGATGGACACATCCAGAGGATCGACATGATTGTTAGTGCAGTAAATGACGAATCTTTTCCACTTTGCTGCGTAGCAAGCTCTGGTGGTAGGGCGCCTGGCCTCTTTAATGATGTTTATACAGTCCGGTAGAAGGTTAAGGTAACCGAACTCTAGGACTTCAGGAGCCAGATCGCAAGATTGAGTTGGATCGGGGTGCCTTATCTCTCCATGGTTCTGCGTTAGTAGTGATGGGGAGAGGAGTCGTTTTTGGTGTGGAACTAGTGAGAGTTCCAGTAGCGTTGTGAACCACGGTTGGCGCGCCCAGGTGGGAGCCACTAGGATCATTTTTAGAGACTGTTGTCCGAGCTTGCATACCACTAGTGGAATCAATGGGAGTGGCAGAAAAGAGTACACAAATATGCCTGACCAGTTCATCTATATCGCATTGCCTTTGGACAGTGGGTGTTGAAACCGGGCGGCGAAGGTTGGGCATTTTGCGTTTTCATGTGTGGCAAATAGATCTGTGTCTGGTTGGCCCCACATCTGGAAAAAAGGTAGAAGAACTTGTGGATGTAGTTCCCATTCGTGAATCTGTAGCGTCTGTCGACTTAACAGACCCACAATGTGATTGTGAACTCCTGGAAGGTGTTTTGCGAGGAGGTATATGTTTTGTGGGATGGCCCACCTCCAAATGTTCTGTGCAAGCTGGGACAGTTGTAGAGAATGTGTTCCTCCCTGTTTTTGTATGTAGTACATGGCAGTCATGTTCGGATCAGGACGGCTTTGTTTTGTACATGGAGTTGGAATGATTTCAGAGCTAGGAATATCACTAGTAGTTCCAGATGATTGATGTGGAGCACTTTTTGTTGAGTGGTCCATTTGCCCTGCGTTGTGTGAGCTAAGAGAAGGGCTCCCCACCCTGTGAGTGATGCGTCTGTTGTTAGTACTATCTGTGGAACAGGCTCGAGGAACGCCCGCCCTTTGGACACGTTTTTTGTGTTCCACCACTGCAGAGAGCGATGTGTGCGGCTGTCCACCAACACCAGATCTGTAAGTTGTCCCTGAGCCTGATTCCATTGATGTGCTAGACATTCCTGTAAGGGACGCATTTGAAGTCTTGCGTGAGGTACGATGAAAATGCAAGATGCCATAATGCATTTGAGTTGCATGAACACTCTGGCTGGGAGAGAGTGTTGGATTTGAAATGTGGTGATGAGAGCTTGTATACTGGCTATCCTGGCTGGGCTGGGATACGCTAGAGCTGTGGAAGTATTTATTGTGACCCCCAGATATTAATGTACATGAGAGGGCTGAAGGTGCGACTTGGTATAGTTGATTGTGAACCCCAAGTTGTGTAGTGTTTGGATGGTTTGATGAGTGTGTTGGATACACTGGTTGAATGATCTGGCTTTTATTAGCCAGTCGTCCAGATACGGGAAGACATGGATCTATTGTCTTCGTAGGTGTGCTGCTACTACTGCAAGGCACTTGGTAAACACTCTTGGAGCAGTGGTGACCCCGAATGGAAGGACTTTGAACGGATAGTGTTGTCTGTCCAGTACGAACCTTAGATACTTCCTGTGAGCAGGATGTATGGGAATGTGGAAGTAGGCGCCCTTGAGATCTAGTGTGGCAAGCAAGTTTCCTTGTTGTAGTAGTGGAAGCACCTGTTGGAGAGTGATCATGTGAAAATGATCTGAGTGCATATACTGATTGAGGGTGTCTGAGGTCGAGAATTGGCCGTAGGGTCCCGTCCTTTTTGGGGATTATGAAATACAGGGAGTAAACCCCTTTTCCCTGGTGTAGTAAGGGGACTGGCTCTTTGGCGTGCTTTTGAAGCAGTGAGAGAACCTCTTGTTTCAAAAGTGTAAGATGGTCTGCGGATATTGGACGCTGTCTGGGTGGTATGTTTTGGGGGGGGGGGGGGTAGCTGTAGGTTTCAGGCAGTAACCATATCGGATACTTTGTCTTACCCACCTGTCTGTTGTGATGGAGTTCCAGACAGGTAGGAACTGTGGTAATCTTCCCCCGACCAGAGTGGAATGGTCTGGGGGGAGTGGAGGGAAGTCACTGTTTAGCAGCAGGGGAGGTATGAGTGTTGTTGTTACCTCGGCCTCTCCCTTTATTGTTGTTCCCTCTCTAACCTCCTCTAAAATATCCTCTATTGGGGGATGTTTGGCTGGTGTTTTTAAAGGAAGATGAGCTATCTGTGCCCAGGTGCTTGAATGCTCCTCTATAAAAGGAGCGACGAAAGGAGCCACGCGTTTGCGGAGACTGCAACGCTCCCATGGACTTAGCAGTCTCTGTATCTTTTTTCATTTTTTCAAGAGCAGTGTCCACAGCCGGCCCAAAAAGTTGGTTTTGATTGAATGGCTGATTTAGAATGGTTGTTTGGACCTCCTGCTTGAAGCCTGAAATGCGCAGCCAGGCATGTATTCTGAGCAGTATACTAGTATTAATAGATCTAGTGGCAGTGCCTGCTGCATCAAGGGCACATTTAATTGATGCGTTGGTGATTAGTTTGCCCTCTTGGATTAGTTCATTTGCTTGGGTTTTATACTGGTCAGGCAAATGCTGTAATAGGGTTTCCAGCTGGTCATAATGGGCCCTATCATATCTAGCCAGCAGTGCTTGAGTGTTGGCTATGCGCCAGTGATTGGTCACCTGCCCAGCTACCCTCTTGCCAGATGCGTCTAATAATTTAGATTCTTTATCAGGGGGCGGTGCGTCCCCGGATGTTTGTGAATTAGCTCGCTTTCTAGCATTGGACACTACTAATGAATCTAGAGGCAGCTGACCTTTGATGTACGCAGGATCGTCAGGGGCAGGTCTATATTTCTTATCGATCCTAAGATTAAGAATCCTGGCCCATATAGGATATTTAAATATGTCAGGAGCATGCTTAATGACACCTTTAATCATTGGCAATATTTGTACAGTTTTCTGGGACTGTTCAAATGTGTCTAGAAGAAAATCCTCCTCTGGTGTGTCTGAGTGCATGTGCACCCCATAAAATACAGCAGCCCTATTGAGGAGTTGTCCAAACCCAATATTATCATCTGGAGGAGATGGTTTTGTTGGGTATGGTTGGGGGCTTGGGAGGTCTGGGGGATCTATTGGATCATTGTAATCCCAATCGTCTTGTGGTGGGTCATCTGGATCTGTAAACGGGCCATTAGGGTCACCACCCACCCCAAGGTCCTAATCATCGGCTGGAGGAGGTGTATGTGGTGGAGAAGTTACAGGCTGAGGCGGTGTAACAGGTTTGGGGAGAGGAGGGGTGTTAGATAGAAGGACAGGAGAAGGAGGCATAGGTGATGTGGCACAGTCCTTTTTCACAGGCACTGGAGGGGTTTGTGCTGTGTCCAATTTCCTCTTTTTGCATGGCACAGCTGTGACATGTCCTGTTTTAGGGTTGATATAGATCTTTTTCTGTTTAGGATCAACAAGATATGGCTGAAAAAGTTCCTCCTCCTCCTCGATAACCGCTATCGGAGCCGATTTTTTCGGTTCCGAGCGGGGCTGTTGCTGAATCTTATGCTCTTTGCCCTTAGGAGGTGTGGTGGAATCCTTAGGCTTGGTTTTCGGTTCCGAAGGCTTTGGTTTAGGAGCCGTGGCGTGATTCTTAGATTTAGAGGTGTTTGACACCGGCTTATCCCCAGGCTTCGATGTGTTCGAGGCCGGTTTGTCTTTGGAAGTGGAAGGAATCGGAGCAGATTTTGAAGCAGAGTGTTCTTTTGGCTTCGGTGCCGAAGCCGCCGCTGGGACTAGTACATGCGGTTTGCTCGGTCCGGTCCCAAGCTACCGGAAGGCTTGTCTTTTTTCTTCGGATCTGGGCCCTGAGGTGGGGCTTGTGAAGTGTGCTTTCGGTTGCGACTGGGGCCAACAGGCGAAGTCTTGACCGGTGCCTCATGCTTTGGTGTGGGGGTTGGGGTAGGGGCAGTAGTACTCACTCGCTGCACAGGAGTGATGGGGTCGTCTGAGTCTTCTGCCTCTGACACGATTTGGAGATCTTTGGAATCTTCTTCTGGGACATCTGGGCCTTCGTTGAAGATGTCCACCGGTTCCGGAGCTGATCTCTGTGCCAAGACATGTCGTCGAGCTCCACGATCTTGAATGGTCTTCTTTGATCGAAAGGAGGCGCAGGCTGGGCAGCTGGACTCGTCGTGATCTGGCAAGAGGCACAGGTTACAGACCTTGTGATGGTCACTGTGTGGAAATTTTGCTCCACACTGGGGGCATTTTTTGAAAGGCGTCCTTTCCATGAGCCGTAGGCCTTACGGCTTCGATAGGCCCAGCGGCCCGCATCGACAACTGGAATCGAACCGATAAAAGGCGCGTCGAGATTTCGATGCGTCTAGTCAATCGGAAAAGTTTGTGAAAGTTTTGCGCGTCAAAAAGTTTTAAACTAAAGTTTCGAACCGGTGCGCATAAATTGCATTCCAACCCAATGGAAGGAAAAAAACAATCTGAGGATGGAGTCGATGCCCATACGCACTATCGTCCAAAGGAGGAGTCACCTATCTCGTGACTACAAAGACTTCACCCAAGACAACATCAAGGTGCAAGCATCCGAGCCCAACACCAAATGGCGATCTAATGCTAAGTGTGAGATCTGCAGCTCATATCCCTCAAACACTCTGTTTATAAATATGAAGTGTATAAGACGGTGTCGTCCGTTCAGAGAAACGCAGAGTGTTGGACCTGTCGGCCCGAGGGTGGTCTCCCCGTCTATTTTTGTATTGTGCCTCATTTTTTCCACCCTCATTTTTATGTTGGACTAGGTCTCCGGGCGCCTTTTCATTGCCAATCAGTGTTAAGGTGCAGGTGCTCCCTTCTCCCAAGATGGCTGCCACAGACCCCTGCTACTGCAGGGTGGTCGTTTTTCATAGTAGCACCCTAGCTGCCAGGAGCTGGCTGGGACCCACAACAATGTTGCGACACCAGCCCGCCTTTTTGTCCCATAGGTAGAGTGGGGAAGCTCCTGGAATGTGCTGGAACCTTCTAGAAGTGAGGTGGGGTTTTACTTTTGCCGCCTTGGCTAGAGGTCACCTGACCTAGGGCTACTTAAGAGTGGGAGGGAAACTTTTGTGGTGAGTTGGCCATTGGGGTGAAGCAGAGCTGGAAGAATCCACCAGGAGTGTAGGCGGTAGGGCCTAGCCAGGGACTTATGCCTCTGAGAGTGACAGGATTTAGGTACTGTCTCTTAAGTGAGTGAGGTGCCCTGTGAATCCCACTGATCTTGCCCAGTAGTAGGAGGACCCAGAGACTCTCTGCCAGCCTGACTAGGAAGGATCTAGTCGCCCTCTCCATTCCTACCCCCTGTAACAGAACCCCTTAAGGGCGCCAGATACATCTGCGCCACAAGACTTCATCTGTCAACTGAGAACTGAAACCTAACTGTAAGAACTGAGACTGCATGACAAGGACGAGCTGTAAGCCTTGAATGCCAGAGCTGAGACTGCATGTCCAAGCTGACCTATCGAACTAAATGCTAAACCGATTGCCAAACCACCGGGGATCGACCAGGTACTAGCGCTGTGACCCCCGCGCTCCCTGCCCTGGTCTGGGACCCCCGGCAGCGTGCTCCGCTGAGCACCATATCCCCATCCTTAACTTGAGCCCCCCCTGCGACGACGAAGCCAGCGCACTCACCGCCGCGGCCTGGAGAAGTGCCCTGCTGTGTCGCGAGGGCCTGGAGAAGTGCCCTGCTGTGTCGCGAGGCCCTGGAGAAGTGCCCTGCTGTGTCGCGAGGCCCTGGAGAAGTGCCCTGCTGTGTCGCGAGGCCCAGGAGAAGCCCGGGGCCCCGTCGCTGCCGTCGCAGCCGTGTGAGGAGGTGCGCAAGGCCGGGGCCGAGTTCCCCCATCGTCGTGAGGACGGACGCCTGCTGACGCCGAGACGGAGGCAAGCCCGGAGGCCGAGATCCCCCCTGGTGCGCCCCCTGCTGGTCTGGGAACCACACCGCACTTGCCCCGGGTTGTCCCCTCCGTGGGAGTCCCCTCCCCTGCCTGGGCGACGGAGAGACCCCGCCGAGGGATCCGTTCCGTGTCCCCCCTTCAGCGAGACTGAGTGCGGTGCCTTATGAACTGCACCGGAGCATAGGGACTTGCTTCTCGAGTCCGGTAACACTCCCCGCTGGAAGCCTTCCGAAGTACTGACTGACATTACCCTCGCGTGGCGCTTCACGCCACCGACTCCGCTTCCACGTCCTGAGAGACCGGGACTACGAGTAGCGCGTTGTGTTACATGCTCTGCTCAGAAGTATTACATGCCAGTGATTACGAGTAGCGCGTTGTGTTACATGCTCTGCTCAAAAGTATTTACATGCTCTGCTCAAAAGTATTACATGTCAGTGATTACGAGTAGCGCGTTGTGTTACATGCTCTGCTCAAAAGTATTTACATGCTCTGCTCAAAAGTATTTACATGCCAGTGATTACGAGTAGCGCGTTGTGTTACATGCTCTGCTCAAAAGTATTACATGTCAGTGATTACGAGTAGCGCGTTGTGTTACATGCTCTGCTCAAAAGTATTTACATGCCAGGGATCACGAGGAGCGCGTTGTGTTATATGCTCTGCTCAAAAGTATTACATGCCAGAGATTACGAGTAGCGCGTTATGTTATATGTTCCGTTTGAAAGTGTTACGTGTCATCCATTACGAGTAGCGCTTTGTTTGATAAGCCTTGCTTCACAGTATTAAGTGCCATTGATTACGAGGAGCGCTCAGTTCTACAGGCTCCATGTTAACGTATCCAGTGTCACCCATTACGAGTAGTGCTCTGTGTTAGATGTCCTGTTCAGAGAAAGACCTTGCTTGACGCGCACAGCGCTATAATCACCCGTGCTGAGCCATCTTCAGGAAGTGTATGTATAAGATTAGGCACTGCCTGTACATCGTCAGGATTGCCGTATCTAGTGATTGATGGTATTATAACACATGTATAGCCTTGCTATTTCCTGAACTGCAACTGACCAGCTCTCCTTGGATAAACTTGAAGTATTTGCATAATTTAAACGGTGTGGCGTCACTTATTGTGTGTGTCCCTAGTCCATGAGGAGTGTGTGGTGTATGGTTGCTTAACACATAGCCCTCTGGTTGCCCGACCGGCTCGTGCCACGTTACCGCCTATAGGGCCTGGTGACCCCAGGTTCCTACACAGTGTGTAGCCTTGCAACAATAACACCAAGTGTCATCGTCTAGTACTATGTCTAGATCGGTTTGCCAGACGAGTCTGGCTTTAGTAAAATGTTTTTTCCTGTAGTCCTGTGCAAGAGTGTAAATGCTAGAGATGACAGCAGCATATATTTCTGTTATTGATTTAAAGAATGTTTTTCTCTCCATTCCCGGTGTCTTTTTCCTTTTGTATTTCAAGGTAATTCCAACAGTTTTCAAAGGATACCACAAGGATTTACTGAATCTTCTTCCATATACTCTCAACCCCTAAAAACACATCTAGACAATTTCACAACTAGCGCAAACACCATCATGATTTAATATATCAACAGCATTCTATTATGCAGTACAGATGAACAGACATGTATCAATGACACTGTACACCTACTGAATTTCTTTGTAAACATGGTCATAAGGTATCCCCCACAAAATATACAATTTGTTCGATAGGAGGTTGCCTACCGAGGGCATATCCTGTCGAAAGGGGAACAAAGAATTGATCCTGAACCAGACGTACTATCTCACAGATTCCAGTCCCTACCACTAAAAAACGAATACACGTATTTTTGGGTATGGCTGGACATTGTAGACAATGCTACAAAATGTCTCATTGATATCTAAACCATTATAAGCACTTGTCTGTAAGGATGTTTGAGACCAAACTCCTTGGGGGAAATGACAGCATGATAGCTTTGTTGCCATTTGCCAAGCATTGTGACACGCACCAACTCTAGGGATGCGTAAGTATGACAAATATTTTCATTTGTTCGTACACAAAAGGGATGGTTGTTCACTGGCAGTCCAACACAACAACAAGGGGAATATTAACGTCTGTGTGCTTATTTTTCGGCTACCCTTGACTCAGTATCTAAACGACTTCCTGTTTGCCTTCGTGTTGCTGCAGCACCTGCAGTTTCATTGCAGCAAGCAGAGACCCTGATATCGGGAAACAAGTGTAATGTTTATGCACCTCATTCTGTTGAAGTATTACTAAACAAAACTCACCACGTCATTCTGCATAGTTGTAATGTTTTTAACCCGGACACGTGATTACCTACCCCTTGTAAGGATATAGAGATACCTCATGATTGTATTTTGATTACTGAAGAAGCCACCAAGGGTAGGACAGACTCCACAGACATGTTGTACGGCTTATACATTCTCAGTAAAAACTGTGCATTTGTTGTACAACATAAACGTAAAATCTGTGCAAGACTGATTCTACGCACACCATCAGGATATGTTGGCCTTAGTTCTGGTAGATCACAGTTCACCAGCTGTACCCCTAACCAGGAAAGGTAACCGGTGGAATGTGCAGCCTCAGAACATGACAATCTTGACTCCCCAAGGAAATTGTGGTAAGAGATCTAGAACATTTTCATTTGGTTAGTCATGCATACCCAAAGATATACACAAGAAATACACAACATGACCTTTCAACATGTATTGAAGCACTGCGATTCTTGAGTAAAATATGTGCACTGCAAGAATCCATAGAAGGAAACAGAATAATGTGATCGGCTATACAAGAATGGTGAAGAAAACAAATAGTTCTACCATTGTGCTGTTACAGAGAATATATGCCTGCATAGAAGTACTGTAATATATAGTTTGCCTACCTAGCGCTACCTATCCTAGTGTGCTTAGGTTGGGTTAATCTGCCAAATTCCTGTAGGGTGATCTAACTCCCCAGTTACCTATGGGTAGGTGTCATCAGGAAGACCGTTTGGTAGAGAGCTTGAGGTAAATAGGAATCAGATGGGCTAGAATTCCGGAATGTGGCAACCTCTCAGTGCCAGCAAAATGCTCCACTAACTAAACATGGGAGTGATGTTGTTTATATAATAAACATCACCCATGTTGCCATGACAACGCCCCAGTCAGGCCGCTTTTATTGATTCTATTGTAATAGCTAAGTTGCCAAACGGACATTAACAAACAGCAACATTTTGAGCAGTGAACTTAGATGTTTCACAAAATGTTCAAGGTAACTGATAATATGCTACGAAGTGGAAATAGAAGCAAAGCTGTTCAGAGACTATTATCCTGAACAGACAGGCAAGCAAATGTGTGTCAAATGGCATTGTGTTTTTCAAAAGAAGGCAACCTACAAAATGTGAGCCTGTAAAATGGTGGTGTTTCTACTCAAGCGTATAATGTGACCACATGACACATCTATGGCTGAGAGAGATGGAGATTTATGGGGTTGATGACTCATGTTTTAAATTAGCAGATGCAACCATCACTGCTGCATATGCTGCAACTACTTTGAAAACTGTTGTTTAATCATGTAAAATAAAATAGTGGTCTGTGCAAGAAACAGAGATAACAGCCCTAACCAGAGCATGTGAATTAAGTAATGGACTAGCGGTAAACATCTATACAGACAGCCAATATTCTTTTTGGGTAGCCCTCAAGTTTGGTAAGTTGTCGAAATAGAGGCATTTTCTTACATCTCAAGGGCAGAAAATACAGCATGGTACGCTGATTGTCATACTTCTTAATGCTGTAGACTTGCAAAGGGTATCTATAATAAAATGTTCAGCTCATAAAAGATTGTAGATGTTGGGGAAGGAAACACGTTCGCTGACACTACTGCCAGATAAACAGTACAGCAAAGCCCTTCCCTAATGTAGGTTTCATACTTTGTGGATACATGGATAAATTGGATAAAGACCATGAATATTATGATGTTAACGATTTGCAAAATCAAGTTACTAGGGCAGAGAGAGAAAGGTGGGATAGAACTGGGAGATTGGTAAATGTAATTTGGAAAGACTTTGAAAAAAAGAACAATTCTACCAGATACTGTTATTCAGCCTATGGCATATACTATACATTGTCGCGCACATTTAGAAAAAGATGCTATCCGTTCATTGGTTTCCAAATGGTGGAACAATGACAAATTCAGAAAAGCAGCAGAAAGAGTTTGCAAAAATTGTATGACATTTGTGCAGCATAACGCAGGATAAGGAATACCAACCCCTCCAGGACATTTTGCTCCACCCAAGGTACCTTTTGAACATCTCCAGATGGACTTTTTAAAAATGCCACAGATGAATAAATATTGGTATGTGTTGGTGGTAGTCTGTCTTTTCTCAGGCTGGGTAGAAGCATACCCGATGAAGAGGAATGATGAGTTAACAGTAGCCATGTGTTTACTGAAGAAATGTTTTCCACGGTTTGGGTTGCCCAGGTCTTTGTCGTTGTACAATATAATACATTTGGCTAATAAGGTCATGGAACAAGTGACTCAAGCCTTGGCCATCAAACAGAAGTTTCATTATATAGATCACCAGAAAGCAACTGGAGCAGTGGAAAAAAGTAATGGTATCCTAAAGGACAAAATGGCAACAATATGTGCAGAAAGCAAACTAACATGGGTGGATGTCCTTCTATTTGCCCTGATGGGTATGCATAGCACCCACAGCTCTTCAACCCATTTGAGCCCCCACAGGACTGTGACTGATAGATGTCTGTTTGGGGTGCCCCTTGGCATGCTGCCACTGTGTAACTAGCAAACACAATAAGATGATGGACGGAGTGCTGAAACTTTTCAGACACTCACTCCCACTCACAGATCTGGGTTGAATTAATCATCATTCTTCTGATCACTAAGCCACCCAGTTTGGACACAGCCATATAATGACAACTATTTCACATTTGTAAAGCGTGAACAATCACCCGTAAGGGTCTCTAGGCGCTGGGGGCCGTCGAGAAGATTAAGCAAGCTATTGCCCAGAGTCACATGGTGCTGGGCTAATCTGCCCCTGGCGCCGGGGATCCAACTGAGATCCCCAGATTCCGGAGTCAGTCGCCCTGGCCACCGCGCCACACCTCTTCCCTAAGCCATATGCAAATCAGTCTTGACCCTCCTCCTCATAAGAACAGTCCAGCCTTAACTGCCAGGCCAGGTCCTCCCTGGAGCGAAAACAAGCATCGTGGGACCGGTTTCATATGGTATCACCTCTTAACTTCCAGGCTAGCTTGAATCCAGTGGCAAAGTGAGCAAGGGGCCTACGGTCTAAACTGCAATGGCATGGCATACAGCAAAACAATGAATTTAACCTAGATCTGTAAATGGGGGTGAAAGTTTGATTTGTTCAGCATTCCGTCCATCATCTGTTCTTTTTGCCACTGTGCAACTAACAGATGATTTAATGAGGGTCTATTGAAATGAATTAACCAAAAGACTGCACGTTGTTCACCGACAGGTGAAAGAATTTCCCAGCCCCTGACAGACAAAGGCTATGACCTGAAGCCTGGTGAGAGGGCTGTGGTGCAGAACTTTCATAGAACTGCTTGCAGCAGAGGTGGAAGGGCCCTGTCCAGGTTTTGCTTGTCACCAACACGGGGTCAAGTTTTCTGAATACAAGAACTGGATCCATGCTTCGCATGTAAAGAAGTCCTCTCCGCCCACAAGTGAAGAACAGTCTGGTGAAAGGTCAGATTTGCCGCAAGGACCCCATACCGCTAAACTGCATTATAATTTGAGACCTTGCACGTCTTCCAAATCCATACAACCGTAGTTTCCCCTACGAGATTTGGAGCCTCACAAATGCTGCTAACCTCAGGAGGCCTACTGCCAAAGAAGATGACTATGGAAATATCTAGACCACAGGTGGAAAATGCATGGAAGAAAAAAATGCTCTCTGGGCCGTTATGTGGACTATTAGTTCTAATTCTGCTAATAACTACATTTTGCTTAGTAATAATATATGTAACCTTTGCCATAGGAACATCAAAAAGAGCATAGACAGACAACGACTAGGATTCATACAAATATCATGATAATGTGGTGGTACAAATGCTGAATGCATACCACAAATATTTGAATGTTTCAAACTGTAGGATATGTAGGCAAATGCCGGCTGAGGTAAAAAGAGGTTCCCATCTAGTACATATGCCATTTAATGCATAATGGCATGTCTTTTGGTCCTGATTTAGGAGACTCATCTTTGGAATAGAGTATAGAAAGATTAAAACACCCACAATACAAATACTATTACAATATAACAGGTAAATAACAATACTTTCAGGTTATATAGAATGAGCAATGTCAGGAGATAAGGAAGAGGAACCCTTGATAATAAATACAACACATTATAGTGAATTTCTAGACGTGATCTTCAATGATAAAGCTCCTCCTATACAAGTTATTTTATGGAACTGTTGCGGAGAGGGGTGGGGGGGGGAAGGGGGTAGAGGGGATGGTTTGTTTAAGTTGTTGTTCATTCGTTTTCTTTTTGTCCTATTATGGATGTCTTTAAACTGGAAGTCAACACAGATGTCATGCACGCTCGATTTTTACGCGGCCGGCCTCCGGGTTGTGTGCCTGAAAGCTGTGTACTTATGCTTTTGTCTCGCTCTGCCGGTCTTGAGATGTAGGCAGGAAGCTGTGTGCATTTGCTCTGCTTTCCACATAATAAAAATGATTGATTCGAAAGCTGAGAAGGAGGCTAACAGGGAGCCTCTGTTTAATACACGAAGGAAGGTAGAATTTGAAAACTGTGATTGGGTGCAGTACTTGGTTACCACAAGGTTGGGATGGATCCAGCTATATAGGATGGGTATTTCCTACTATACTGCATCACCTGAAAGACCATTTACAGAAGCATACATTGACAAAATACAATTCTGCAGAGAAAAAAAGAAGAGTAGGCCAGACATATACCACAGGCCAAGAGGCTAGTGACATTGTGAAGGGAATACTAAGGATACTGGGAGTAGCCCTTAATTCTAGGCAAATAAGGTAAATAGATAGATTGTTGGAAGAAACTATAAACAAAAAATCTGCAGCCTCAGAAAACCTGACTGTAGAAATGGTGGCTATGAGGACAGTAGTTCTACAAAATAGAATGGTTTTAGACATGATATTGTCAGAAAGGGACGGAGTATGTAGGATTATTAAAACAGACTATTGTACCTATATTCCAGCTTATGCCCCAAATGTGTACAAGGCTGTGGCACAGAATTTCAAGGAAATTGGGCATCAAGGCCATGAGGCTACAGAGAGGATATTGTGGGATGACATTGGTTCCCTATTTGGAAATTGGGGCTGGTAGCTGATTTAAATAGCTTTAATCATAACAGCCTTAAGTTTGATGTATTGTATATTTATCAATATCTTACCCTCATGTCTTTAAATGTGCATCAGAAAATGTACAGTAAAGAATATACCTGAAAAGAATTCTATTATGTCAGAAAGGAAGTAGAGAAAATAATGGCAATGAAAGTAGAATAGATTTAAAGAAATGGTTCAACATTAGTTCAAAAGGAAGGATTGAGAACGAACACTAGTACATAGTGCAGATGTCTAAAATCCCTATTATTCAATGCCCTATTTTGTAGAACTATAAAAGATATAGAGTGCTAACAGACAGAAACACCTTTTGCATGTTTTCGAGCTTTCTCAGTAAACATTATATTCTGTGAGCCCATGTGTACTCAGATGCAACTGTTTAAACTAGCTGGATATGTTCATATAAGATAAGCCTGAACCATACAATCTTTATCTTGTTTTCTTATGGACTTGTGTAACTATTTGCATCAAAATTTCCCAGCACAACTGATAAATGGACTCGCCAGGTTGAACTAAGCTTGCTCTCTTTCTTATCTTTTTCACACATTATTCAGAGCCAGTAGGAAAGGTCCCCCTTTTTGCATGCCTCCCCCCTCCCAATGTTTAGCCTGACATCTGATGCAACCTGACATTATGTCCCTGCTAATCAGGTTCCCAAGGCCTGTGTTCTTTTCCAAGACTGGACCTTTGTATACACAATTGGCACATCCCTGGCCACAGGTAAGCCCCTTATAGAAAAGTACCATGGATACCAAGGGCATCGTGACCAGGGAAGCGGAGGACTGCAGCACCTATTGTGCCACCCATAGAGGCCCTGCACTTTAACACACACCCACCTCCACTAAAGGCTGAGTGTTTTGGTGCAGAGAAAAGTGAAGTTTCAACATGGCACACAGCCCTGTGTAAATCAAAGAAATACTACGTCATTTATTTGATTTACGTAATAATTAGGAGCACTATGCAGGACCTCTTCAAAAGCTCCTGGTTCCTCTGTTGTTTAAAACACAGCCCTGTGTGCCATGCCTGCAATCCACTGCCTGAGGCCTAGGTAAGTCACCCCTCTAGCAGGGTGCAATAGCCCTAGGTGAGCGTACAGAGGCATGAGACCTGTACTCCTACAGTGTTCAAGTCCATTCTTAGACATTGCAAGTGTAGTAAAGCCATAAAGAGTATATGGTCTGAGAGTTGGTCATTACGAACTGTACAGCTCTATATTTACTTTACTAAAAAGGGGGACGTTCGGTAGCAAAAGTATCAGCACATTAAACCCACACTGATGCCAGTGTAGGATTTAATGTAAAAAAAGAACTAAGAGCACTTAGAGATGCCCTCTAAAAATCGACCAGCCCTGGTGTGGTTCCTGAATGGCTGCCTGTCATTGGCCACCACCAGGCAAGTTTCTGGACCCCTGTGTAGAGAGCCTCCGCTCTCTGGGTAGAGAAACATAGCCCATCCTGGGCAGAGTTGTAATGCCTCCTCCCTCAGGCAGGGATGGGTCCACGAAAAGGGGAAGCTTTAAAGACCTGCCGCCTTTGAACGCTGTCCCTGACTTTTGCTGCCCCTGTCAACTGGCTCCTGCCGGTTCTGGCCCCCACTTTGGGCAGGAGAATCAGCAAGACATTCAAGCTAGGAAGAGAGGTGTGCCCACCTTTGCCAACCCCACCCCTCAGGTGAGGAAGGTGAGGTGAAGCACATATCTCTGTCCCCTCAATCTTGAAGATGAGGGGACTTGGCCAATTAGAAAGACTCATGCCCCCTCGCCTTCAGGAAGTCTCCCTGCTTGAGCCTCCAGCATCTTTCCGAAACCAAAGGTCTAAATTGGAAAGCACAGGGTCCCCAAAATCCATTTTGCACCCAACAGCCCAAGTGCTGCTGGTGGTGCAGCTCCTGTCGTTGCCTTAACCCCCAGAGCTTGGCACCCACAACCGAGTGGTCTGCTCGTCAGAAGTCCCTAACCGAAGGCCCCCTTAGCCCCACTGGCTAACATTGGGCCCCTGCACTCTGCACCCGGCCGCCCCAGTCTGGTGGTGCAACTTGAGTGAATGAATGAATTAACTTTATTTGCGTGGTTACTCAAAACAATTATAATAGAATAGAAGAGGAAAGCATTCAGATTAAAATCTAGAAGTCTAAAATCCAAAATCTAAAACAGTATAAATCTATATGCACAGCAAATATTAAAATTTTTCTTGTACATGCTTCAATAAAACCAGTCAAGTATTAAAAAATAGCGTACAGCCTCCGTACAAATGCCTCCCAGGTTGCTTAGAGAGGAGTGTCCATCAATTTTGTACGGGTAATTTGTACAAATTTGCCAAAGGTAGCCATGTGCTTCACTGTGTCCAGCGTATAAAGTCGATGGACTGCCTCCTTTACTGTACGAGTGCCCAATTGCAATAAAATGGGCCTAAGGTATATTCGGCGAGCTAGACGCAGGGCCGGGCAACAAATCAAGATTTGGGCAAAGGACTCGCGTTTGTATTTGCAGAGCCGGCACTCCGTGATCACTGGTCTTACTGATCCGGTGGAGTATAGTTCTTTAAGGGGGAGAGGATGTAGCCTGGCTGCTAAAATCCTATGTAGGGCTTGTCTCCCCACGGCCTGAGTAAGATGAGGTTTGAGATTATGCACTGTATGTGGGAGGCTTTGGGACTCGTGAAATCTTCTTGTTGTCAAGGACTCCATGTCCAAAGTGCGGGAACGTAAACGTACTTGTTTTTTTATTATGCTTTTAATAGTAGCATACTTAACTATCCTGGTGTCTCAGTTCTCTGTTGCAAGTTGCAGGAGATCTTTGGCGGAGGCGAGACCGTCAGACCAGGGATTGCCAGATTCTAGGAAGATGTTTTTTAGGACAGCTTTCATTGTGTTCTCCGGTGCCGCCGTTGTTAGGTAAAAATATTTACTCAAAAAGGCCATCTCTTCCAGTTTTTGTTGGTTGCGGTTAAATTCCAATCAAACCAAGTTATTCCTGGTACAGGCTGGTAGGTGGAATAGCTTTTTATAAGCTGTACAGTGAATTTTTTCTAGATCTTTTGCAAATTTCCCTGGGAATGCCTGTTGTGCATAATTAAGAGATGGTATTAATTTTGCCCTCAGAACTCTTTGAATAGCCGTTGTTGAAGGACTATGTAAGGTGGCGTATAATTTACAGAGGGCATAGATAGTACTTTCCCCTTTCATCTGCATTTTATGATGGTGAACACCTGGGCGGCCCGTTTCGCTGAACCAAGCCCCCAAGTAATTGTAATGATGTATGCAGTCCAGAGTCAGTCAGCAGACCCAGCCTCCATTTTGCCAAGATTGTTTTTAGGATAATGCCCAAAAATCACTATTTTTGACTTTGTGGGGTTAGCAACCAGCTTGTTTTTGGCATTGAAAGTTGCAAGAGCCGTGAGAGCTTTTTGTAAGCCAATTTTGGTATGGTCTAAGAGAACCAGATCATCAGCATATTGCATCAGTTGGATCTTGGTACACCCGATCCTGGGTGTGGCTAATGTAGCGCCGGTCAAGGCTTTGCCCATGTCTGCAGTGTATAAATTAAAAAGCATCGGGGCCAGGATACAGCCTTGCTTTAGCCCATGGTCCGTGTTAATTTTCTCTGTAGCAAACTCGTTCGAGAGTTTGATTCTAACCCAAGTTCGTGAATACAACGATCTAATAGCTTGTAATAAGGATAGGCTGATGTTTCAGCGAGCCAGCTTCTGCCAGAGAATGGTACGATCTACTCCATCAAAGGCTGCTTAGTAGTCAATAAAGCAGGCAAAAAGTGGCAGGCTTTGATGAGTCACGGCTTTTTGGGCTAGATATGACAGGGCGATTATATTGTCCACAGTCGAGGCTCCAGGTCTGAACCCAGTTTGAAAGAAGGGAAGGAGGCCTTCGGTGCTAGCCCAGGCTGCTAATTCCGCCAGAAGTGTACTTGCGTAGGCCTTGCCCTCGATGTCCAACAAGGCAATCATACGATAGTTTTTAGGATCAGATTTTGACCCTTTGTTAAATATAGGATGCAGTAGCGATCCTCTCCAGGAGTCAGGAACGTCCTCCAAGAACCTGCATTCAGCGTATAGCTGGGTTAGATTTTCCGTCCAAAAGTCTGTATCTGCCCTAAAAAGGGAGCCAGGCAGGCCATTGGGACCCGGTGCCCCATTGTGTCGAATCTTTTTTAAAGTTGTGCAAACTAAGGTTTTACCTGGGGGAACTGGGTCATCTCGCGTTTTGGGTACAGCTGTATATCTTCCATCCCTTGCAGTAGAGGATTTATTTAGAGAAATTGTACTTTGGTCATCCGTATACAGAGTTTTCACGTGGGTTACCCAGGTGACTGCGTCGAGTGAATTCACTTTATTAGTGGTCCCTTGGGTTAAGTTATTTAAATATCGCCAGAACTCTTGGGATTTGCATGGTCTCAGCAGCTCGAAGATGTTCAGCCATTTCACCTCTATACATTCGCGTTTTGCGGCCCAGACCTGCTTCGAATGACTTTTTGCGGCTTCTTTAAGATGCCTTTTAGCGAGGGCTGATCCGGTTTTCCGATGAGCCCTGCGTTTGGCGTTTAATTGTTTGGCGCTTTCCTTAATTGCTGGGACAAATCCAAGAGTATATGATTAATCTAGAGGGGTTCTACGTGTTGTGTTCCCCCGAAGCAATGAGGCTAATTTATTGGCGAAATGATCCCATTTGTCTATAATGCCCCTGTTAATTGCGCCAGATTGCCAACCTGCCCACGTTTTTTTCCAGCGGTCGAACTTGTTAATTGGCATTGGCCCCCATTTGATTCTTCTTAATAGTTTGTACTGTTCTTCTCCGTTGGGTGCGCCAATGCATCGTAGAGGATGGCGTGTGTCTGCTATGAGGTTTAACTGAATCAGTAAGGCAGTGTGGTCGCTTTCGCTTCGTGGATGCACTGTATAACTTATCATGAGTTTTTGTATTCTCTTGCTTATTAAAATATAATCTATTGTAGTTTGATTGTTATATGTAGGGGCAAAGAATGTCCCTGGTTTGTTCCTTAAAGACAGAGATTGTGCTGTTGTCAGATTGTATGTTTGCATTAGGGCATTAAAAATCCCTGTAGGCCCAGAGCGATGATTTTGTGATGCAATATCCCCTATATTGTGCATATTGAAATCCCCCAGGATGATGGATTCCATAGATGCAAACTGTAATAATAAAGTTTCTATTTGGTTTATCAGCTGAATGAGCTTGTCCTTGGCACCCGGCCCATGGGAATTATAGTAAACATTCATTAGAAGGATTGATAAAGGGCCATCACCCGTAGAAAGGCCTTTCAGGGTGCCCGTCAGAAACATATTTGATGAAGTTTTTATTTCTGTGAAGTGTATTTTCAGCGAGTGCTTAATATATATGGAAATCCCACCTGAGGGTCTTCCGAAAATGTTGCCTTTGGTAGCTGGCTTGCAGTATTCCGCATAGCTTCTTATTGTTGTAGGTTTTAATGCCCATGTTTCCTGAGTGCAAATTAGGTCGGCACCTTCGAAGAATGTTAGTGCCAGTGGGCTCTGCAAGAGCTTTGAGATCCCTGCAACATTCCAGGTCATTATGTTTAATCTTCGGGTTTTATCCAAAGGGTCTCTATACTTGGCTAAATCATTTTTCAATGGATGCCGAACCTTAGATGGCGAGGTCTCCTTACTTGCGGGGAACCTGGTGTTAGGGGCTGGGATTCAGGGCCTTTGAAATCCAAGACCAGTCCTTGCTGGTGTTCTCCCTAATCGAGCAGGAGCGAGTACCCCCTTCCAAAAATGTTGTTATTTTGATTAGGCTGTCGCTGGTAAAATTTATTTTTGGGCCGCTATTGGTGCCATGGGGGATAGACACCGCTGATTGTACTAAGCGGGTTAAGTCCTTCATGAATGGCTTTTTCTGGTTAGTCTGTTTTTGAGGGTCTGGCAGATCCTTCAGGACTCTATTTTTCAAGATCACTGGATATTTTATCTCAGGCCTGGTCATGATTTTTATGCCCCAGTTTTCCAGTTGCTGGTTATTTCCCTTTAGGGCCTCGACCATAGCCAAATTGGTGAAGGTTAGCTCTGTTGTCTCATTGATCTCACTTGGTCCTGAGGCAAGAAAAGACACACTTTCAATATCCGTTGTTTTTATCTTTTCTAGACCTGGAATGTTTGCGCAAAGTTTCAAAAGGTTGCTACGATTGAGGATATCCCATTTCCCCTGCGAGATGTATTCAAGGTACAATAATATTTGTTGTTGTTTTAGTTCAACATAATCTTTGGATGGCGGGTTTTGTTGTATAATTGCCTCCTGCACGTCATGGGCCTCTAATAAATTCGGAGAGGTCTTCACCTGTGTATCCAGGGTATCCCCAGGCGGGTTTAGATTAACCGCCCTCTGCTGGACTTTGCTCTTAGTCGTTGATCGAATTTGAGTGAGCTTCATCTCCCTATCCTTGGTAAATTCAGTTTTACATTGAGATGCCCTGTGAACTGGTGCTGGCTTGACAGTATATTTGCTTGTTTTGGGTGTTCCTTGGTTCGTACTGTTCGTGCAAGTATTAGCCGGTTTGATCGATGGGGAACTCTTTGAATTGAATTCCAGATCTTTGTTTTGTTCATAGTTTCCTTCCCCGGCTTTTTGTCCATATGAGTTGTTGAAACATCAGCTTTGATTTTGTTCCCTCATAACTGTGGGCTTTAACAGATGCGCCAAAGGGTGTCCCGCAATATTGTCAGGGATAATTTCAGTGTTAATGTTACCTTGTACTTGTGAGCATACAGTATTTTTGTTTAGGTTCTGACTCTGGGGTGAGGTATTATTCTCATGTTGATCGTTATGAGCCTTAATCTCCTGATTTTCGGGCTGCAGCCACTTCCAGATGGTACCTTTGTTGTTAAATTAGTTTTTTTTCCGTTTGCTTAATTTTTTCTTGTTTTTTCGAGATAGATGTTGGGTGTTTAAGGTTGACAGTTTGAACTTATTTTCAGTTCCGTGGTCGTTGTCTGGGTCGTGGCTGTTTGTTGTGAGTTCTTCAGCCCTGTTTTGATGATCATTCATGGCCCCTGCCAATTCTTGCGGTGTTTCCCTGTCATTACTTTGTGAGTCTTTCGTACCTATACGCTTCTTTGTACTTTGTTGGGAGTATAAGATGTTCGTTCGCCTATTGACTTCGTTCTTAAGATCCTCAACTAGCGTATTCATTATCTCTGGAAGCTTTTCTAAGTTGTGCAATATTGGGCTACAGCCACAGGCCTCTTGTTTAGCTGATAAAACTGTGTTGGCCTGGGCTCTATATATCAGTGAATTTAAATGTTCCAATTTGGAGTCTATCCCCGAAATCAGACCAGCGACTGTTTGTAATATGTTTATTTGAATGTCCAATTTATCTGCATGCATCGTAGCAGCGTTTACCATTGAAATCAGAGCATCATTGATCGATGCTAAGTGCTTTTCAAGTATAGGGGATTTTTTATCTGTTTCCGCTCCCCTTTCAGGGGGGCTGAAGGTCCAAAAGTCGTTTTCTTGTAAGGAAGGACTGGAATTTGGGGAGTTAGGCTGCCGTTTAAATGTAGAATGTTGACTTGTAAGCTCAGCTGATGCTAAAAGTAAATCAATTGGCTCGGGGATAAGTCTTATATGAGTTCTAATTGCCCCTGTGTATATCTTGAGGCCAAGGAAGGGGCACTCTTCGGGTCCGAATTTAGAAGGCAGGGAGACGAATTTAGTTGATTGCATAGTACTCTGCTGTCTCCTATTTGCTTGTGGGTGCTGTCAGGTACTCTGTCAGGTGAACAAGGGGCTGAGGAAATTCGGCCGTTGTGCTGTGCCTCTGTTAGAGAAACCATTTGTATGGTACTAATTTCATTTGTGGGCCGGTTATTATAGTTTGACCATGTCGTCGTGACAGTTCGTCCTGGCAGTAAAGCACCGTTGATCACCTTAGGGGACAGCGTGATCGAGCAATCAGTTGGTTGCCTATTTATTGTTGAATCCCTATGGGCTAACGGGGGAGTCAGGTTTGGTTGATGGCCTTGAATTTGTCGGCTGGTGATGCCCTCCTTAGGGTCCGATGTTTTGCTTATTATGGAAGCGTTAACTCGATTGGCCGCATGGCCCGTTATCATATTCCCCGAGTTTCGACTTACTGAATTGTTGGCATTGTTAGCGCTGGATGTTTTTGTTTCCGTTGCTCTGTCCCCCCCCCCAGCAATAATAATTTCTGGAGAGAGTGGGACCACTAAATGTCTAGAAGTTAAGTCCGAAGCTTCTTTCCAAATGATCATAGGCGTCTGCTGATGTTCTGGCAGTTCTGGCGATTTTTCCTGAGCACAATGGACCTGTTACTCCACCATGTTCGCCAAGTTTATCGTCTGAATTTGTATGATACAGGAACGCTCTTATGTCACTATTACCATTTGTGGTGGTCGTTCTCTTTATGGTGCTGGATCTATTCCTGCTAGCCATGGAGTCGTTTGGGTTTATGGACTTTCCCAATGGAGTTGCGAGTGCTGTTAGTGATTCGCCCAGTTGCTGCACCTCCTGGGACCCCTTCTTCGGGCTCAACCCTAATTTGGCACACCCTCTACCCAAAGGGTACAGCAACTTTAACTTTTGCCGCCTTGCTGATTTATAGGGGCGAAGTTTTTCTTGACGTTGGACCAGATTTGAGTTCCTTGTCCTCATTTTTGAACTTGCGGTGGGACCTTGTTTGGGGCCTTGTTAGGGAGGATTGATGTCTTGAGGGGTTAAGTGTCTTGAGGGGTTAAATTAAAAAACCCTCCTGTTAACCCTCCTGTTAACCTATTAGACTATTAGACAGTTATGTAGTTGGATTATAGAGTTGAGCTGTTAAGCTATTAGGCTATAAGACGACTGTGCTTCACTAGTTGAATGTCTAATTGTCGCTCCTGGAGTTGGTGGCTTGTGCTTGAACTGGGCTGTTGAAGGTTTTGTTATGACTTATAATAAGCTTTCTGTAATAGTATATTATGAGTTTTAAATGCTTTAAAGTAAGACGAAATGCTACAGTATTCGTTGCCCAGTGTTCGCCACACACCTCGGCTCCTAAGTTAACGCTTGGGGTATCTCTGGTGGATGTGTAGATCAGGCTGCCAATCTCCCAGACTGCATAGTGGTTTGCATCAGAGCGAGGCAGCAGGACAGAACGATTGGGGAAAGACAGCCTCAAAACACCCCCACGACACCTCGCACCTCACAGCTTGGCATGGGGGGGGGGGGAGAGGGGTGACGGAGGTAGAGAGACAGTTCGCACACTTTTTAAAACATTTCTTTTATCCTCCACTTACACCATTATTCACTCCTGCTACCCCCAGTTGCCACCCAAAAACCCCAACCCGTCGTCGCTCACCTCAGATTATGCAGAGAGGGGCAAGGGACAGGGTGGGGGGCAGCGTGGCGCTGGTGCAGCTAAACAGTTGCTGAAGGTAGTTGCTGTGGTTGCTGTAGTTGCTGTGTTTTGTCGAAGAGACCAAAAGCTGACCGAAGCTGAGAGACACCGGGCGTCAGGAGCGGGAATGCCGGTGTTGATGGTGCCGGTGGCGGCAAGATTTTAGTCGGAACTTTCTTGCAGGGGTTTTGCGTCTCTCTCTCCTTCCCAGCTCCTCAAGCAGCTCCTTTAGCAGCTTTTAGCAGCTTTTAGCTGGCTGGCTGAAGACGACGGAAAGAACAGGAAAAATCGACTACCGCTACCGCTGCTACCACCACCGTGCGTCCGCTCCGGCTGCCACGGAAGCCACGCCTGCTCCGGCCTTGTGGTATCACGGACTGGATAGCTGGAGTCGCTGTACACGAACGATCAGGAGTGTCAGGGTGAAGCGCAGCTCGAGTGCCCATCTAGACCTTGGGGAACCTTGGTTCTAACCTTCAAAGCTCATTCTTGTGAGTTGAGTATGTACCTCCAAAACCGATAACCTTTTATCTCCCATTGGAACCCATGTTATAAGATTTTGGGCCTAAAATTGTTTAAAGTGTGGTACTGCTAATGTATGGAGAAAAGTGAATCCAATTGCAAAGTATAAAAAGTCGTACTTATCTTGTATGTAGAGATCCTAAGGTGTGGTATCTAGGCATACTATCCCCAGTACTCAAAGTAACTCAAAAGTAATCGGAAAATACGTACTGTATGATATAAACTGCATTTAAAAGTGATACAAACCTGTTTCATGTAATGTCAAGCACAACTGCTTTACCTTGAACAGTCTTGCATTTTGAAAGTATATATTACTCACTTGTGGCAAGTCCTGCTTGGTTCTAAAATAAAACTGAAGTATAGATTTTTTATACTTACCTAATTGGTCTGGATTCTGTCTGAGTGTGTGCATCAGTCATTGATTCAGTGAATACAATAAATGCTTAACACACCGTCTAGATAAGCCTAACTGCTCGCACACAATACCACAAAGAGAGCTGTTAGTACTTACCTAATTTAGCCTATGTTATACCTCTGGGGACTCCCTGGACTCTGTGCACACTATACGTAATTTTGTATAGTATATACAGAGCCAGTTTCCTACATTGGTGGATCAGTGGTGGAATGCAGCCTTGCATTTATTGGACTAACTTAGTCAACCTCTGCTCACATGACAAAAAAACAAAAATAGTCTTTAGTACAAATCATTTTTTTAGTTGACTATTTACTAAAACTCTAAAAGTTTGTTAGGGCCTTGTGTCAAGTCCCTGTAGCATTTCTTTTTTAGAAAAGTAAAAGGCACTGCAGTTAGGGGGGGGGAGTATCTAGAACTGTTTGTGTAGGTCTTCCAAAAAGATCCCCACTTTAGAAATATAAAGAGCAATCCAGGGAATATGGCCGAGGAGCTCGACCTCACCCCTTACTCCAACCTAAAGGTTAGAGAGTTAATGCTTCTCTGTAAAGCTAAACAGATAAGAAGTGGGACCAACCCTAACAGAAGACAACTCCAGGCGGGTAAACAGCCTTAATAACAAAGCCTTTACAACGACTGACCTGAACAACGAATCCAAAACAACAACAACAACCTTTCTATGAACCACGACATCATTAACCACGACTTACACGAACAGCAACTTTCCTAAACCACAAATAAAACAACTTCCTACCTGGCCAATAGATGGAACTATTGTTATATACAGTGTTTCCAAGTCTTTTCCAGAAAGGGTCCCGCTGCTGGCAGATAAGGAAGATGTTGAAGGTTCTCAGGTAGGTAATTCTAAATGAATTTTACATATAGGGTTTGGATCTAGGGGGACGAGGGCACTAGTTAATAACCATATCATAACTAGGCCTGTGCTAAATTTCCGTTCCACTCGCGGAAATTGCGATAATTTGACATTTTCGCGTTCCGCGGAGAGCACGAAAATGTTAAAATTTCCGCATTCCGCAGCTTAGCGATAATTTGGTTCTTGCTCGCGCTGTAAAATAATACATTCTCGCCTTACCTGAATCCCCGCGTTCGCCGACAAGTTTTCCCGATCCGGTCGCGTTCTCCACGAGATGTTGGATTGTTGGTAGCCATTTGCGCTGTCTCGCGACAGTTCGCGCCCGCAGTAACGTCATGCGTCGCGCGATCACGTCTTTCTTCTCGCGATCATGCACCGCGGGAAGAGTGAAAACAAGATGGCCGCGCCCGCAAGCAACTGCATGGGTAAGTTGGCGAGCCGCGAACACGCAGAAAATACCGCGAACGGGCGGGAAAAAAAACTTCCGCATCTTCGTGATATTTCCGCGTGTTTGCGGAGATTTTAAACATTTTCGCGATAATTTGCGAAAGTAGCTTTCGCAAATTCCGCCCACCCCTAATCATAACATTACAGGTTTTCTTTATGTAATGAAACCTTGTTGGACGTTGTTCGAGCACGAGCGGGTGGCAGCAACAAAACCACAATATGGTTTATGGCGTAAACAGTTCTTGGTCCAAACAGGTAACGTAAGTCTCAGTGTGTGCGCATGCGCAACACAACACCAGCGCCGCTGGCAGGAGCCATTGCATATTTTGAGAGATTAAAATACGCAGCTGTGAAGGGTGTAACATGGCCAGCAATCATGGCAGATGCAGCTTAACGAAGCTCCGTGCGCCCGCCACTATTATCCGATAATTATCCTACTCATCCTGACTTGAGTGCGGTGAATCCTTCACAAACGGGACGGCGGTGTCATCCAGCGGGCCAACGAAACTGGCAACAGCTGCTTACCGGCGAATTGCGGGTGAATAAGGTGGTTGAGAGGAGTGCCCGGTGACCTGAGCTAGTAGTCCCCGTGCTGGCTGCCGGCCTCTACTGAGCTGAGACAGTGCTGGGAGTCGAGGCGGGTTGCCTTCCTTGATCAAGGAGGTGCTGGGGGCTCTGTGGAGGTGGCTGGTGGTCGCACGCCCTCGCCTTCCAGGCCTTCACGGTTGGCGGTTCTGGTTGCTGGGTAGGGCCTGGGCTGTGGGACGGTCTCGCAGGCCCGGTTGGCGTGCCGCTGTGGTCACGGGGCTGGTCCTGGCCCGGGTGCAGCCCGGTGTTGGAGGCAGACTACTGTGGGGCCCTGGGCGAGGGGTGTCGGCACTCTGGGCCGCGTCTGCTAACCCCGCCGGTGCCGAAGGCCAATCTCCCTTGGAGAGGAGGTAGCTGCCTGGGCTCTGGGTACAGACTTGGTTGTTGGCCCGCTGCGAGGCCGTGCGGAGGGCGCTCCTGCACATCGGAGTGCGAAGAGGAGCCCACTTGATCTTCTGGACATCATGGCAGCCCTGGGCTGCGGACCTGGGCCCGGGAGAGCATCAACATCATAGCCGCCATTTTGTTTCCTCCAATGGCCGAGGAAGCGGGCTGAGCGCCGCCGGCCACGCATTTAGCCTACATTGCGGAGCTGTGCCCTGTACGGAGGCTAAGGCTTGAGCCCATCCACATGGTGATAATCGGACTGGGAGATCCACAATGCCAGAACTGCTGAGCTGTCGGTGGGGGCGCTACATTCGTTAATTGGGGAGAAGGGTGCCTCGCGTGCCAATGGTCCGACGAGCTTGGTTCCGCTAGAGGGGCCTTCTTGGCTGTTGGCCACTGGTCGAGGAAGCAGCTGGATTAGTTCCGGTGAGGCTTGCGGCCCAGTGGCTGACGGAATCCATGAAGACGGGCCGCGGGGTGCCCCCTGGAGTGTCCCTCAAGGGGTGGATTGGTGCCCCTGCACATCCTGCTGGAGCGGGAGCGCCCGAATACTGTGGGCACAATCCGCTCCTTCACGAGGACTGTGCCACATGTAAATTTGGGCCCTGACAACTGTAGCGCCGTAAGTCCAGAACTTTCCACCCATATAGCGTTTTCACAATCCGCTGAAGACCCCACTAAAGGGGAAGGACAAACATGGCGCCACAGGACCGAGGCAGAGTACCCTGGACCAGTTTGCGCAGTCAGCAGGTGGAGGGGCCCCCCGGCCCAGATAATGCAGCCTTACTAGCAGCCATCACAGATGCAAAAGACACATTTGAGGCCGAAGTTGTCGCAGTGGGCCCAGAGGTCTCATTCCTGAGACAGGACCTACGTAAGGCGGTGGATCGCATTACTGAGGCCAAGATGTGGGTGTCCTCAGTGGAAGATACGGTGCAGACCCTTCAACAACAGGTTAATAAGCCGACTGTGGTATCCCGGGAGCTCACTGCCCATGCCGAAGATGCAGAGGGCCACGCCAGGCATAACAATCTCCGTTATGAGTGTTTTCCGGAGGGCTGAGAGGGGGGGCTTCATTTATTTTATTATTTATTTTATTTTGAGGGTTTTGTAGAGCACGAACAAGACCCTTGCGGGTATCAGAGCGCTTTACATGGAAATTGTAGGGGATGGACATAGACAAAGAAATCATATAAGGTGTACTAATAGATAAGTGTAAACTATTATGATGCAGTTACAGGATGGCAGATATATATGCGACTATTTAAAAGAAAAATTCGAGTGCGGGTTAGAAGATAAAACATATAAATGAGAATACTATAATTTACAAGCTGGCAAATATATACGAGTCTCTGTGAAGAGTTCAAGTGAATTTGGCCATGAGAATTGCTTTCACTTCTCTTATGAAAAATGCCGCGGATGTGTTCTGTCTCATTTCTACGGGTAAGGCATTCCAAATCCTCGGAGCCATTCCTGAGAAGGTACGGTTGTAAGTTTTCTTCTTAGTAAATCGTTGACTGGAGGAGCTCCTAGTGGTTCTGCTAACACCCGATAGTTCTAATTTCTCCGCTAGGTATCTCGGGGTATTGTGATGCAATGCCTTGTGTGTCATACATGCGATTTTCAGATGGATTCTGGCCTCAAAAGGTAGCCAGTTGAGGGCATGAAGGTCCGGAGAGATGTGAGAGTTCCTTTTAGAACCTGTGATGAGCCTGGCGGCTGCACTGATTGAGGCTCTTAGAGGGGCCATCGTCGAACTGGGAAGGCCGCAGAGAGCGGCACTCCCAAAATCCACTCTGGGAGTTACTAGAGCTTGAACTGCCTGTTTAAAGTCATTTGCGGGTATGAAGGTTTCATTCGTCTCAGGGTGTTAATCTGGAAATTGTGCCCTTTAGTTGCAGCGCTGATGTGATTTTGCATGTTTAGCTTACTGTCTAGAGTAATTCCTAGCGATTTTGCAGAGTCAATAATGAGAGGTTGACCGTCGAGTGCTGTTAGATGCTTCATCCACTCGCGTATGATGGTAGTTTGGTTGGGGGGGGGGCAATTAGGAGGAATTCAGTTTTGAGGGTGTAGAGATTTTAAGTTTTTTTTTTGCCAGCCAGGTCTGCGTTTTTTGTAGCGTTGAGTTGAGGGATTTGATGTCCTGAAGTGATTGGACCTTAATGTAGAGTTGAGTGTCGTCAGCATACATGTGGTAGTGGACATTTGAGGAGTTAAGAATCTCTGTGAGTGGTTCCATAAACAGATTGAAGAGTGTCGGGGAGAGGGAGGATCCCTGGGGTACTCCTAAAGAGACTGAGATGGATTGATCTTGAATCTTTGAGTTCTACTTTGAAGAAAGGAAGTGAAACAGTTTAGAACTGATCCAGATAGTCCCATTCTGTGTTTCAAGAGGTCAAGTAAATTGTCGTGTTTGACTGTGTCAAAGGCTGAGGATAGGTCAAGCAGGATTAGTAAACAGGCTTCGTTTTGGTCTAATTTTTTTAATGCGTCATCTATTATGTGGGTCAGGGCTGATTCGGTACTGTGACCTAATCGAAAACCAGATTGGAATTGGTCGAGCAGGTTGAAGTGATCTATATGGTTTGCTACGCTGCGTGTGTACACATTTTTCTAGTAGTTTGGCCAGGGTAGGGATGTTGGAAATTGGACGATAGTTATTCAGGTCTGACGGGTCCGCCGATGGTTTCTTTAAGATGAGGGATACCTGACCAGCCTTGAGTATGTCTGGATGGCTCCTTCCAGCAGAGAGGTGTTAATAATCCTGGGGGGGTCACAAGCTAGATATCCATTAGGTGTTCAATGAAGGTAAGGTTGGTTCCTGGTGGATGGTAGAATGAACGTAGAGAGCAAATTGGCTTATTATTGTTAGTGATCTCTAAACATAGGTATTCACAGGAAGAGAAGGCCGGGAAGTTGGTGCGGTTTACCACAAGGTTGTTCAGATGTATGCATGCAATATCACCGCCTGGCCTGTCAGTTCTGTCTAGTCTAGTGATGTGATACTTTGGGGGGACTAGTATGTCTAGGATGGGCATGGATGCTTCGTTTAACCATGTTTCCGTAAGTATTAAGAGGTCAGGTTCATTAGTTAGTATGAGGTCAGCTATATCGGCAGCATGTAGTGCAGCCGATCTGCAATTTAGTAGGATACATTTTAGCCGGGCCTTGGTAGACGTCGCGTTGGGGTCGTCAATGAGGGGTACTCTCTTGAGGTTGTTTTCAACAATACCTCTGTAAACGTGTCTAGTAGCTCTAGAGGCATTGGAAGGGATGGGTTGGATTAAGGACAATTTCTGAGTGTTATCTATGTGCAAAGTATTAGGGGGTGGAGTCGGGAGCTGGTAAGAATGGAGTAGGGAAGTTAAATCTGACGATAAGAGTATTTTTCCTTCTGATCGGGCGGGATGATGCATTGGGGTAGGGTATTGTTCTCCATCTAGGGTGTGTCTGATTCTGGGAGCTGGATTGTGATTTAGGAGTGAGTTTGGCGTGTGGCTTGGGTTGTTGCAGGATCAGGTCGTGAAGAGTTTGGATGTCATTTTTGACTTGTTGTAGAGAAAGTAACATCTCGTCAAGTCTTGGATCATGTGTCTGAGGTATCGGGTTCATGGAGTGGAGAGGGATTAAGAGAGGAGGGGTTATTACTTGTATGTGGTCCTGGGGTGAGATGTGAGCTGGTTCATTATAGAGAAATTTTTCCGAGTAGTGGTCAGTTGAAGGGGGAGGGGGGGGGGGGGGGGAGTAGAGGAGGGACGTGAAGGGGTATCGCTGTTAGCTATAGGAGGGGTGGTGAGATTCGAAGAGAGGGGTGTGGGAGCGGGAAGGCGCGTGGATTCATCAGGAGTCTGGGTGTAGGGGGAGATTGGCGTAGGATTTGTGATGGAATAACTGGGGGTGGAGTGGGGGTTGGGAAGGGATGTGTTATATAGGGGGTGAGAGATAGTATGGTTGTGGAGGCGGGGAGTGGTGGGCAAGGGGGCATGTGGGAGGGTTGGAGGCAAAGAGATACGAGTGTGAGGTATGATAGGAATATTATAGTGGAGCTAGGGGAGGGGAAGGGCTTGGGAAGAAGTGAGTCATTCAATGGGATGTCGATAAAGTCTAGTGTGGGTGTACATGCACGATAGGTCATTTCCTCACAACATGGCTCCTGGACCGGCTCCCGGCGGACAAGATCTCGGCATGCTTTGTGGTGGAGAGGGCGCACCGGGCGCTCACTCAAAAGCCACCTCCAGGAGAAAATCCACGGCCGGTAATTGCCAAGCTTTCAAATTATGCAGATCGCGATGCTGTGCTGCAGTATGCCCAACTAAATAAGGACAAATTAGTCTTTGACTCTTGGCCAATTATGATTTTTCTGGACTACACCCGCATGGTGCAACAACGACAATCACTCCTTGCAGCAAAGCGGAGGTTAAGTGAACTCAATATCTCTTACATGCTCCTGTACCCCGCCAGGCTCCGAGTGATATAGAACTCTAAAACACTCTTCTTCGATGCTCCTGAGGCGGCCTTTGCCTGGTCCGATGAAAGGGCCCATCTGAAACCTCACTCTCCGCCGCCACTGGAATCAGATTCCTCTGTGGGCTCGCAGTGAAATCGGTCACGTCGAACGAAGTCAAAGCGGCAGCATCGCTCTGGATCTGAACGTCGATCCTCCAGTCCTGTGAAAGCTTCTTGACCGACCCACGGCCTGTGATAGCACTTAACATGTATGAATGACTGCTCATGGGTTAGACTTGCCCTGACCAGTATGCGCTGAGCAGGGTTGGCTCTTACATATGATGGTTAGCCTGCACAGCTACTAACTCCCCAGAGTTTAGGTTTATGTTACACAGGGAGGGTGGGATCAATTGGAGGGGGGTCCCAGGTTGGGGTCCTGGGGAGCTCCCCACCGCGACAGATGCTCCTTGTTCTAGGCAGTATTCAGTGGTGGGAGGGGGGTTTTGGGGGGGTGGTTTTATGGTAACGAAGTTATGTTATTTGTTGTTCACATGCGCAGACACGTCTCCCTTTCCCGATTAGGCAGATCAGTATTTTTAGACCCTGATTAGGTAAATGGCTTCTCACGCAAAGGTCTCCCAGTTGGGCGAACTAACAGTGGTGACATGGAATGTATGAGGGCTCCTAAATGGAGTTAAGCGGGGGGCCGTACTACGGCAAGCCAAACGCTACGGGGCTGACGTCCTGCTATTACAAGAGACACATCTCCTTGGTAACAAGGCCCCTTGCCTAGCGCAATTCAGGTTCCGCCAGGTGTACCATGCGGGATTCACTAGGGGCTCCCGTGGAACTGCTATACTGGTTCATGGACGTGTCCCTTTCCTCCATACGAAGCACTGGGTGGACTCTGGGGGCAGGTATGTCTTCCTGACGGGGACACTCTACGGCGAATCACACACTTGGCAGTGTATATGCACCCCCGCCTCTTGGGACTACATTCGTAGAAAGTCTGGCCAGATTATGGGGTGAAATGCCTGAGGACCTATCCCTCCTGGGGGGTGATTTGAATGATACAATTACGCCATTGGACAGAAGACGGGGCTTGGGGGCTGCTACCCCCACTGGTCCCTCTAAATTGTCATCGCTTGTGGAGACATTGGGTTGGGCTGACATCTGGCGGTAATATCATCCAGCAGAGTTAGGCTATACTTTCCTCTCAGCAGTGCATGGCTCAGTGTCCTGCCTTGATTATCTGTTCACACCCCAGGGCTATGTTCATAAGTTTGCTCAGGCCATGCATCATCCAAGAGGGTTGTCAGATCATTCTCCGGTCTCTATATCGTTCCTCTTGCAGGTTCAGAGGCCCCCACTGACATGGCAGATGTCTCCGTGGCATCTACACGTCCCAGATTACCAGGAATGTCTCCATACAGCGATCCAAGAGTACTTTACCCTAAATACAGACTCTGTTCCCTCCAAGGTGACCCTATGGGAGGCTCTGAAACCCACTATCAGGGGGGTGGACATCAGCTATAGGACCCATGATAAACTTAAGCGCTCCGATCAAAGAACTGGCCTAGAGTCCCAGTACCTCTCCTTAGAGGAGCAGTACACAAATGCGCCTACTCCGATTCTTCGTAGAAACCTGTTACTTGCGCAACAGCAGCTAACTCACCATCTTACAGAGGAGGCAAAAGAAATTTGGTTGGCATCCCAATATCGAATTTATCAGTGGGGGGATAAATCCAGCAATACACCCGGAAGGACCAGATCTCGAGCGACTTGATCACAGAGTTCCTGCAAGATATTCCCCCCGGCTGCTCTCTGATCATATGAGAGATCAGTTGGATGTCCCTATTACAGATGACGAATTAGCGACTGCATTGCATGCAATGCGCCCAGGCCGAGCCCCCAGGCCCAACGGTTCCCCCATGGAGTTTCTTAGTTCACACGTGACCACACTGGGCCCTCACCTCCTAGGCGCGATTCATGAAGCTCTTGAACGGCAAATATTACCCCAAGACTGGCGTCAGGCCGAAACTGTCCTCTTCTTAAAGCCGGCCCATCCACCGGAGGACCCGTCCTCCTATAAACCTATCACCCTCATAAATTTTGAATCTAAATTTTGGGGAAGGTTCTTGCGGACCGCTTGTGGGCCAGCATTCAGTACTTGGTCCTTCTGGACCATTCTGGCTTTATGCCGCACCGGGCCACTCGACATAACATCCGCTGTGTTCATAATGCTTTGGCCATGGCCCCAGAGCTGGAGCGCCCTGCGGCCTTACTCTTGGCTGACATTGACAAGGCCTTCGACTCCCTTAGCTGGGAGTACTTATTCCAACTCCTAGAAGCGATTAACTTTGGGCCACGTTTCCTATCGTACGTACGCCTACTTTATACCGAACCCATGGCCTCTGTCCGCATTGCTGGTCACCACTCTCCCTTCTTTTCCATTGGTAGAGGGACACAGCAGGGCTGCCCCCTATCCCCTCTCCTCTTCGCCCTTGCGGTAGAACCTCTCACGGCATGGGTCCGTGGGGACACGGTGCTCCGGGGCTTTGATTGGCCGGGGGAACAGTCGTACAGCGTGGTGCTATATGTGGGATGACGTATTGTTCTTTATGACTGACACCTGGATCTCAGGCCCCTGTATTTTGCAAATCCTTCCGGTTTTCAGCCAAAATACTGGGCTCCACACACCCCTGCTAAATCGGTGCTGTTCCCAGTGTGTAGCCACCAGGGCAGGACTACGTGGGCTTCCCAACTCACACATGATACAGAGGGCTTCCAATATTTGGGAGTGTTTGTATCCCCCTGTCCGCGGATTTCATGTGCCCGTAACAACTACCCGCTCCTTGTCCATCTTCGTGAGGAGACTTCTATCTGGTCCTCTCTCCCTCTCTCGCTCTATGGACGGTCTGCCATTTTCAAAATGGTCTCACTCCCCAAGATGCTGTACCACCTACAGAACTTTCCATACCACATTCCACAGGCGTGGTCTGCCTAAGTCAATGCTATTCAAAATAAGTTTTAATGGGGCAGTCCAGGTGGCACTACAGACTTGTGCACAATCCACCTATTGCAGGGACATTGCTGCTGCCGATGTCTACTCCGATTAAGTGGCAGCCCACCTTCTAATAATAAATGACTGGTGGTAAAACTCACCTACGGACCCGGCATTCGCATTGGAACATGTTGCCATGGAGAAGACTCCCCTCCTGTGCTTACTTTATAGTGCGCAGAGGTTCGACTTCTTACCGCACGCCTGTCAAACAACGATCAGGTTGTGGGGATAAACTGTCCGACGTATGGGATGGAACATGCGGTTGACGCAGGCGACACCTCTGTGGCACGGTAATTATCTGCGTCAGGTGGCTGCGCTGAAGGGGTTCCACCAGTGGGACCAGATTGGTAGATCTAAATTAGTAGACATTATGCGTGGCACTGTACTTAAATCCTTTCAGCAATTACAGGAGGAATTCCATCTCCATAAAACCCAGTTCCACAGATACCTTCAATTGCATCATGCTCTGGCCCCCGCGCTCGTAAATCTTGCCAACCTCCCTTTATTTCATCTGCTTGAGGGCTGCCTTCTCAAAGGCGATCTTGGTGCACACATATAAGACAAATATATCAGAAGCTGACAACGCACTCCACCACTACATTACATAGAACAAGGAAGGCGTTGCATGACGACATCCCTGATCTGACGGATAATGACTGGGTGGAGGTGATTGATAGCCCTCGTCGCACTATGGTTATCTCCAGATTCTGTCTTATACAGTTCAAATATGTGCATCGCGTATATTATAGTCGTGTCTGGCTATTGAAGATGGGGGTTGTACCCTCCCCCATATGCCCGAGTTGTGATAGGGAGGAGGGAACATTCCTCCACACGGTGTGGAGCTGCTCACCATTGCAGCCATTTTGGTGCGGGGTGTCATTGTGCCTTAGAGAGGTGCTGTCCGGGGACCTGCCATTTAACCCCCGATTGTTCCTGCTTCATAGCACGGAGTTCATTGAAGGGAATCGCTACAAGCAACATCTATTGTTCCTAGCCCTTACGATTGCCAAGAGGGACATAGCCCAATTATGGAAGGCAACCTCGCCACCGACAGTAGGGAAGTGGCGAAAAGAGCTGGATAACTGCATGGGTGCGGAGGAGGCGGCTGTTTCGGCAAGGGGCTGCCCCTTAAAGCATAGAAAGATATGGTCCCGGTGAGCTACTTACCGTGGCATTGATCCTCTCCTCTTCCCTCGCAATCGCCATAGGAACAGTTCCATGTGTGATTTGTGGGCCCTATTGTACGATACATTGTTTCCTCTTCTTGGTCACAAGTGTCTCTTGAAGTTTGCCTGCCTTGGTTGGGGGCGTGGAGATGTCTGCGTACAGTTCTCAGTTTGTTTTCTTATGTTTTGTATACTACCAGTACCCACTGATATCTCCAATGTCGCTATCACCTTGTTATTTTATGGTCAATTGGATTGTGCCTGGCTTTTGCCTGATTGGAACTGTAAAATTTCAATAAAATAGGTTTAAAAAAAAAAAAAAAAAGCAGCTGTCCTCACAGGAAAAAACAGACCCATTCGAACACCTCCCTTCTTTCCATCAATCAATGTACATAGACAGTTAATTACTGTCTTATTGTAATTCGTCCGTCTATGACAAAAACAAAAGTCTAATTGTTAATTTGTTTTTCAAAAGAATCTTTACATAAAATTGTTTATAATAAAATACATGTTTAATTTAATGACCTGTTTTCATTCCGTGTTTCAAACATTTTAAAGCAGAATGGTATATTCAGGAAATGAGCCAATTGAATAATTTTCGTTGTTTAGGATGTCGTTGTTAAGAATGTAGTGGTTTGGCATTGCTCGTGGTTTAGCATTCGTGGTTTAGGAATTTGTTGTTAAAGTAGTAGTTAGTAAATCATATATCCCTCTAGGCATTCCTGGCAGTGCATGCAAGGGACTACCCCACAAAAGAAGGTGAAGACCTTCAAGAGAATGGGAAAGGTAGTGAGGATGATGAAGTCTTAAACCAACTACCTCAACAACGTAGGGAGAAAGGAAACTGTGTCCTACCCTCCAAACCCAAGAGGTACAGGGGCTGGATAGTACAGAGGTAGGGCCAACTCCATACCAGAGATTGAGGACAAACTTAATGAGTAGGATCTCCTTTTAGTAAGGATGACCAAGAGACTCGACCTAGAGACTAGGCTCTTAGCTCTAGAAAAAGAGAAAGCAGAAATTGGCAGGTTGTGTAGTGCCTACTAATCTATATAGGATCTGCACGTTTAGACAACAAACTAATGGGTTGGTGTCCAGGATGATTCCAGACACCCCCAAAGGATATGTTAGTCGGTAGGCAAACTAGCTCACAGTGCCACTACAAGCTCCCATTCCCCCCTTACCAAGGAGTAAATAGTTTCTGGCAACTATCGAACATGACAACCCTGACCCCTCAGGGTTCACTTGAAACAGTACAGTACTTTTTACTCAGTCACTCATGCTCACTTTGTCTCAGAGAGATACACAGAATAAACGGTGGGGAAGTTTTCAATAAGCTTTTCTTGAAGCAGCGTCATTCTAGTACTAAATACGTGTGCTGCAACAACCATGCAAAAGAAACAGATATATATGATTAGAAGCACCAACAGAGTTAATAAGATGTAGAATTCTACCATGGTGCTAAAGCAGTGTATATATGCAGCAAATATAGATATGTGGCAGTAATCAGGAGTACTCCTACGATGCAAACCCTAACTAGATGTACCTAGCATGTATGTAGGTGAATAGCCAAGAATCCCCCAAGGAAAGAGACAACCCCATTACCTGATGTGAGAAAATGAAGGACCCTGTCTTGGTCTTGAGTTGGACACCTCGCGAGGGAGGTCAGACCACTGCGTGCCGGAGTGTCTGCGTGCAGGGACTTCAGCGCCTTGTGTCAGCATTAAAACTTCCCCTCTGGCTTGCCCAGTGAAGATGTGGTACTTATATACCCGAAAGATACCCTCAGGGGTTCTACCTAGATGTGTCATGGTACTGTGGGCATGTCTGCCAAGGATGAGGATATTCGGGACCCTTGTACAGTGTTATTATGCAGGAGATGTTAATTGTTAGACCTGGCACCACTGGCGTGGGTCTCCCTTCCATTTTTTTGCTGTTGCCTCCTGTGTTTTTGCTGTGTTTATGCTGGTCTAGATGCTTTGGGCACTTTGCCACTGCTATTCAGAGCGCAAGTGCTCCCTATTGTAAATTGTTGTAATGGATTAGTGACTCCATAATTGACTATTTGATTTACTTGTCTGACCCTAGTACAGCGCACCATGTGTACCCAGGGCCTATAAATCAAATGCTCTTGGTGGGCTTGCCTAGGGAGTCCTTGTTAACACCCAAAGACAAAACTAAAGAAATGCCATTAGTCTGTGTAACAACCTTTTTGGGATCTACCAATGAAGTCAAGAAGATTGTAAAATGCAATTGGCAATGCGTCAAAGGGCTAGAGATTTTCAAAGAATTCCCAATTTTCGCGTTAAAGAAAAATAGGAGCATCAGAGACCACTTGGTACGGGCCAATACTTATGTTGACAAAACACTCCCGACTATACAATCTATGCTGTCGTTGCCTCCGGTTCAAGGACATCACCACTGTGGAAATTGCACCTCTTGTGGTAGTACTATTGAAGGCAGTAAGTTTGAATACAGAAACAGGATCATTAAACATGCGGAATTTACCAATTGTAACACCCATAATGTAGTTTACTGTGTAGTATGCCCGTGCCTTCTAGCCTGTGTGGGTAAAACAACCCAACAGATTAAAACACGAATTACCCAACATAGATCCCGCATCCATGGTCAAGCACTGCATTGAAAAAAACCATGGCCCACAAGAAATAAAATGGACCGTTTTAAAACAGATCAAAGGCGGTATGATTGACACTCTCTTAGCTAACTACGAAGCCAAATATATCTTGAAATTAGGAACCACTGACTTTGGGTTAAATGAACTATCTGAAATTATGCATTGCATCTGATTGAACATTGAACACTGCCCAAGCGTCAAGACATTGCGGTCAATAGCATTCGTGTGATTTCCCCCTTTTTAAAAAAAAATCTGATTGAACATTGAACACTGCCCAAGCGTCAAGACATTGTGGTCAATAGCATTTGTGTGATTTCCCCTTTTTTTTTAAAAAAAAAGGGGATTTTAAACAACATATGACTTTTCCATGAATGCGTCCCAGAGACTATGCTGATTTAAACAACAAAAGCAATTCATAAAGCTTGCTTACACATGAACACAGTAGCTTCCCAGCTAGATGGCGCTATTACCATCATAGACTCGTAACCCTTCAGGAAGTCAGGAATGTCACAATAGAACATAATGAACCGGAAGTTAGGTCTCTGGAAATGCCGTCTGATTCTAGAGAGCTTTTCCAACGAGAGCCCGTTGAGAATCTGCGAAAGCAACCAGCCACCATGTGCACCAGATGAAGAAATAGACTGGCACGCTTGCTACTTACCGATGAATGTGCCGGTTTTTCATTGAAAGAGCAGCGGAATGCCTGCAAATTCAATACGGAATCCTCCAGGCGATGTAAGTTTTTAATTCCGCCACCCCGCAAACGCGTTGATAAAAGATTGGCTAACGCCAAGGTTTGCCGGTTGCTTTTAAATAAACGCGTACAGCGCTACTGCGCCCCCACACTAATAGCGCTATGCACTACATTGGCACAGTCTTTGTATGTCCCCCTGGGTGCTCCGACATAGAGTAATTTGCGAAATAGAGAGGACCTGTGTAATTCCGCAGACTTCACGGCATGACTTGCCGACTGTTATAGATATTTTTTGTTGAAAAATGTACACAATGTTACCGTATGCCCATCTCAGCATTTTTTAAACAGGACTTTAATAAATAAAATCTCCGGTGCAATGTTGGGAATTAGAACATGTTCAGCAGCAGTTCATTCCCGTCTCCAGACGCCTCTAGGAGATGTTATATTCTAAGTAATCTACACTGTTGTAGACAGATGCAACCCAATAAGGCAAGAGAATCATAAGCAGCTTTAGTGCGTTTGTTTTTTTATGTACACTGAGATGCATACCTTTACACTCCACAGAGAGCAAGTCACTACAGGTAGCGGCTGCTGCCTAGTTCCAAAAAAAGAATTGGCTTCTTCTGATAGCGATATTTTCCACTTCATCTTTCAGGTATGAAAGCATCATGTTTTGTTCCCCTCCTCGCCCCCACACACATTTGGTATGATGTAATACATTAATAGGAACCATACTGATTTTTACTTATTTTTCACCCTTTAGTGTCCTACACAAAGCATCACAGCCCTGAGGAAGACCTTCTTTTGAATTGTTGTGGTCCTTGTCCACGAAGGTCGAAACGCGTCTGCTCATTTTTTCCCCCCACCCAACCTTACACATTACTTTTTTCCTGCATGAGGTCAAGAGTTGCAACATGACACAATTGATTGGAGAGTATATGAAATGCTGAAGTGTACCTATTAATTGAGGTGTACCTGTATCCAATTTGTATCAATGTTATCTCTGACCTCCTCACTTTGACCGTTGTACTGTAGATTAATCGAGGAAAAGACTTTGTATGATTTTCCCGATTTATTACGTTTAATTGATTAACTAAGATTTAGGACCAAAAAGACGTTAAGAACTTTTTCAAAGTAAACAGATTGGAAGTGTATCGCTTATGAATTTACAATACCATCTATGTCGCAACAAGCTTTGTGATGATGAAATGTTTTTTTTAAAAAAACTATGTATTTTTCTAAAAAATAGCAAAAAAAGTGGCTATGTTTACAAATAAGTGAATTAAAAATATTTACAATTTTTTATAAATTTCTCAACTTGTTGGTAATCATCTTCTTTGATGACAGACTCACAGTTGTAAAAATTGTTCTAGATGTAATGTTGTTCCTTTGTTGAACTAAAGCGTAGGTAACGTAATGTGCCTAGGCGCCAAGTGAATGTATTTTGATCCATGGTCTCAGGGGCATTCTTGTTTCTTGCTTGGTGGGCTTGCAGCACCGATTGTGCCACCCACAGAAGCAGCTTGTAAAATGTGGCTCATGCCTGCCACTACAGAGCCTGTGTGTAGTCTGGGACTGTCATGTCGACTTGGCAAGTGCACATTTTTGCCAGTCCCTAAACCTTCCCTTTTCTACAGGCTAGTCACCCCTATAGGCAAGGTGCATTGTATGTGAAAGGTAGGACATGCCCTGATGTGTGTGGCATGTCCTGATAGTGAAGTACAGCGAATTTTCTGTTTTTCACTATTGCAAGGCTATCTGTTCCCATAGGCCAGAATGGGCAGTTTGATTATAACATCTTATATCACTGACCCTAGGAACAAGATAGGAAAATAAAGTTTAGTATGCCTGAACTCAGAATGTTAAAATACATCTTTTAGTGTGTGTGATTTTTACATTCTGTGTTTGAAAATAACACTTTTAGAAAGTAGGTATTTGCTTGCCTAACCATATGCCTCTGCTAGGTTTGTGTATTCCAGGTCTGGTTTGTGAGTGACAGTGGGCTGGAGAGGGCCTTGACTCCAGCAGTCTGATGGCTCAGGGCTAGGCTAAATAGGACCTGCATTGAATAGACAGTAGGGGGAGGACATTTCCTTTCACTTGCCTGAGCCTTCATAGAATAGAGGGTAGTGGGAGGAGATTTCCTTTCACCTACCTGGGCCAGGTCTGCTTTCAACAATGCTGTCTTCACCTCATGCCAGGAAGCTGCACCAGGGAGGACAGAACTGGTTTTGGCTGGGCACAGACACTCTCTGCCTTCAGAGAACAAAGGATTTTGAAGTATAAATATTGGGGCCCAGACTGCAGAACTTTAGATCACTTCTGGGAATCAAGACGAACCCTTTGCCAAGGAGAGAAACCAAGGAAGCTGAAGGAGGAGACTGCCCTTGAGCTTTTTGCTGTTTGGGGTTGTCCTGCAGTGGTTACTTATTACCAAGGAAAGGAGAAAAGGAACTTTGTGTGTACTTTTACTATCTTGAGGAAGATCTCCAAGGGCTTGAAGCTGAGCTTGCCTCATGTTCTGAAGTCTGAGGGACACAAAGACTTCACCACCAGCTCCTCCTGAATTCCCTGGCTGGGAATTCTACCTGCAGAGAGGTGCCTGCTGTTGTTTTGGGCCCTCTGGAGACTGTGTGCTGCTGGGAGCCGGAAGCGCGACGCAACGAGGAAGAAGCGTGTCGCCGCCACACCAGTTGCCGTCGCATCACCGAGGAAGCGTGTCGTCGCCGCAGCTGTTCGCCGTCGCATCGCCAAAGACGCGTGTCGCATCACCGGAGAAGCGCGTCGCCGCCGCAGAGCTTGCTGTCGAATGACCGGAGAAGCGTGTCGCAGGGCCTGTCACGGCTCAAGAAACCATTGATTTCGCCGCAGGGCCATTGGGTGTGCACGCATCGCATCCACGTTGTCGCATCGCATTGGATCACAGTAAGAAACAGATGCTTCGCCTCCTCTGCGGTAAGGAATAGGCGCATCGCCTCCACTGCGCTGCAGTAAGGAACAGGTGCGCCGCCTCCCCCGGAAGCACGGAACTAACGTATCGCCTTCCCAGCGACCCTTTTGTTTATGTTGCGTTACGCATCCGAGGTACTTTGAGAGTAAAGTGTTGCATTTACCATCTACATTTAACTAAGCTATTTCTACCATTTGAAAGTCATATTCTTGATGATGTATTGTCGCTTTTTGCCGTTCGATCTTGTGTTAAGTCTAGATAAAGATTACTTATTTTTCTAAACTGGTGTGGTTTCCATTTGTAGTGTTTTCGCTGTATTACTATATGTGTTCAAAAATGCTTTACACACTGCCTCTGAGATAAGCCTGTCTGCGCGTGCCAAGCTACCAAGGGGGTGAGCAGGGGTTATTTTAGGAGTGTATCCCCCTTTCCCTGACTAGAAGCAAGGGTCTCTATTTGGACAAAAGGTACAAGCCATTTCCAATAGAGATTCCCATTTCTAACAGTAATCCTGCTGTGATACTAAGAATCCTCAAGCATATAAATTAGGCTAATTTTCAGCAAAAACCACACAACATTAATTCGTCACGAACTAGGTAAAAGGTCTGCACCAGAACCATTATGTAGAGCAAGATAGGACAAATGTAGGTAAAAGGTTGTGCAAATACCTAGGTCTATACTGGGGTACATATTGGGGTTCATAACAACCACTCCTCATCAGACTGGACGACAAACTAAAACTAACAAATGCTAAAATATGCCTGTATTAAAAAATCATAAAAAATATTGCTAAAATAGGAGTATAAAACATCTAAAAACATGGTATGTGTTAAAATCAATGCAAAAGTTTTTTTTCTAAACTCTATACGCCCTCTAAATAGTCAGTACACAGTTAGATCAACTGAGCATGCTAAAAGCCATAGTGCCTAGAGAGAACAAGATTTGAAAAATAAAACAAAAATGGTGTTGTTTAATTCAAATTTGGGTTATTTTGGAAAAAGGCCAAATTGTTCCCATCACACGGAGAGCCAAATATTTATGTGTCCTGTGTGGGAGACGCAACATCACTGCTGCTTGCCTTCGCAGACGACGGTCCCTGTAACACTTTTTGGATCAGGTCAATGGAGCAAAGGTGATCTTCTCCGGTTCCCACAGCCGCTTCTGAGGAAGCACTTGAAGCCTATGAGCCTGCTGCAGAGCCAGTGTCCATTCCGACAGGAGCTGAAGGATCCCGTGGTGGCTCTAAGAATGCCGACATCAACATTGGACTACGCTGAGGATACTGCACTTACGTGGGCCTTTAAACAATCCAGCAGTACATCCACGTCCGGAGGTGCAACCGATGGAAGTGTTAAACAGATGTACAACACGCATTCGTATCCGCAGTATAGGCAGCGTAGCACAGACAAGACGCAATCAACCCAGACTGATCTGAACAATAGGAACCAGTGCTCGCTTAACTCCTAAAGCCAAGGCGTGCCCAGAGGGAGTACCATGCGTTCACTGCAACATTGCACAAAGAGTGCTTTTTCCATCTCTTTGGAATCTGGGAGATCTAGTGCATAGCAGGAAAATTAAAACCAGGATACCCTCTACAAGTAGTAGGACTGGCAGAGGCCCTCCGAAAACTCTTCCCAATATGGAGTGTATAAATGAAGATCGTCTGAAAGGTGCTTAATAGCATAGAACCTATGCTCTTAAATAGGTGCACTATCCCACTCGTATCAGACATGTTAAAGATATGATGTACAATTTCCCCAAAATGGAGCGGGAAGTTAGTTTGAACTAGTGCCTGTATCTCAGCTGAAGACCTTGCAACCTGGAGATCAAAAGTCTCTCGGGCAGAGGATAAGGTCACATCCTTCAGTAAAAGCATGGCTTTCAGTCTGCTCAGAGAATCAAACCGTATAAAGGAAACATTCAACGAAGGCCATAGCGGCGCCTCCATGATTGTGTGGGAAACAATACTGGCTTACAAAAAGTAACCCTGGAACTTACTGTGACCAGATATGAGATGCCTGGCAGCATCCCATAGCAACCTTCATCATTCAACATCAAATAACTCCCATTCAAGAGCAGTTTGAACACCAGATGAATCACAACAGCTGGAGATCCTTTTTTTTTTTTTTGAAAATTTTTATTGAACAATAAATCAATTACAAGCATGGGCCTACAACCACCGGGGCCGGCCGCTAGATTCGGGAAGGATCATACAGAGGTTAAGGCAGTAGTCGACTCCCGGGGTCCAGCCCCGTACATGACTCCGGATAGTCCTAGGGAAGCAGGATACATAGGTTTAACATAAATAACAAATAAAAACAAAAGGCGAGGCGTAAAGGCAAAAAATGTGGGTCAGGCTACATCCGGGGGACTCTACTTCTGATCTTCAAATAGCTACTAAAAGGCAGGAGTAATGATAGGTCGGGGGGGGGAGGGGGTCACGGGCTGGAGATCCTTTTAAGTGACATGATAGGTTTGCGACCGAAGCATTACAAGCTCCGTCAAGCATAATATCCTGACAAATTAAAGACCCACTTAACAAATTGTCGCAGTCTGAACGGCTGAGAAAGACTTCAGTGTCCCCATTCCTGCATCTAAATCTGTACGGTAATTCCCAAGATTCATGTATATATTCCTTACCCAATGCTTCATACCTGCCTACTTGGTGATACTGTAGACAGTTTTGAAATTGGAAAGTCGTGATTGGCAGTGTAATGTGGCCATGGATTAACCATGCTGTGGAGGGCGACTCAGCCACGGTGAAAGGTAATTGGTCCAATTTTTCAATGTGCAGCATCATATATTTTGCATCCCTTTGTGTCATTTTCGTCTGTCTTTCGGTCTGATTGTATGCTAGAAACAGAGACGTACTGTTGATATATCGCCAGGCCATGTGTCCAGGGTGCAATGATTGTAGTGTCCAGCTCAATATTAGAATAGATCACAAATTGCGACTGTCTGTGTTGTAGAATAGACAAATTCTGTTCAATTATATCTATTGCAGAAGACACAATGTTGAGCAGTGAATAAATCTTGGATGTTAGTGTGGTCATGCCATTCTCGACCACTGCCAAAGCCTTTTCTAGGTTAACCCTGTCAATCTCACGCAATCTCTCTGTAGCTTCCCGTTGAGAGATTTTCTATACTTCGCTGCAAACCGCATTCAAGAAGCGATTCCGACGTGGCTTCTGGGGACCTAACAGAAAATCCCTAAGATCCATGTCATCTGAGAGTAAGGACAAGTCTGGTTTCACCTGGGACAGTGTTGAAGTTTTTAGCCACTATAGGCATTACTTCTCAACACTGTAGGATGTCACCACCCCCGGGTGTTCTTGGTGTATGTAGCGTTGGTCAGGCCTATGGACACTAAACCCTTTAGCGGAAGCCCTGAATCATGACTGACACCTATTTGTGTCTATAGACCAAACCAACCATCCCTTCCAATTGGGGTCTGATGAACCTTCAAGATGGCCACAGAGCAGAGAGGAGCTTGAGAAGGAGCTCTGGGCTGGGGATAGTTTTTTGGCAATAATCCCCGTTAAGCCTGCACACCCAGACACCTACGAAACCTGCAAACACACTTTAGATTGGATCAAAAGACTCACCACTGTCCGCACACCCGTCAATGCGAGGATCGAGTTGAATCCCCACAGCTGGGCATACAGAGGTGATGAGGACACGGATGAGGACGAGCAGAAAGTCGAAGAGAAGCAAGCAGATCAATGAGAGGCTGCCCTAGCCGAGCCAAATGAGGTGGGTGTCGTTTCTCCCCCCGTTCGAGGACAACGCGAGATGTAGGTTGATCCGTGCGCAGTCAGAACTCGTAGGCGGATGCCTATAATCCTCCCCGCCCTCCACACGAGAGGCTGTTTGAAATACCCCGGGCGTTTCATCCATACAGTGCGGATGCCTATAATACTCCCCGCTCTCCACACGAGAGACTGATTGATATCCCCCAGACACACCAGTCATACAGAGCGGTTGCCTATAATCCTCCCTGCTCTCCGCACGAGTAGCTGATGGAAATTCCCCGGGCACCCCTTTCATACAGGGGAGAGGCGATCAGTGAGCAGCCAGAACAGGAGGTGGGTACCTGTAATCCACCCCGCTCTCCCCACGAGGAGCGGAGTTAAATCCCCGAGCTACACAGGCCTACAGGAGAGGCGGAGGGTATGCCCCGGACACATTCCGAGACAGCGAGAGGGAGCCTGTCTGGTGAATCGGAGCGTGAAGGAACACCACATCATATCTCACAGGAGCATGATGGAACAACAAGGATGCATAGGGAGAATGATGGCACAACAATGATGCAACCTAAAACGACAGGGATTTAAAGCCACCCAATACACAGAATACGAGATTTTAAAACACAATCTCCACTCAAAAACACCAAAATGGCAGAACAAGCTTGCCCCTCCCACAACAGCCTCTGAAAGAGGACTAATAAGAAGTGAGAAGGGTCAAATAAGCCCCAGAAATAAAAGCAGGACTAACACCCACAGGATACTGAAATCAAAAAAATAAATATAGACATAAAAGAAGACTAGTAAGCCACAGAACTTTAATTTGGAGGACACCACCAGGATTCTGAAACCACTATGAATAAGATAGAATAATTCCATAACCACTGTATCGAACAATGAATTAATTAACTATATAAATGAGGTAGAGCAACATTACCCGAATAATTACATAAATAACTAATTGATAAGTAAAATCATCGACCAATACCGGAAAATTAATTTGAATTTTAACGAAATACATAAGTACAGCTATCCACCATTCCCAAAATAGCTAATTGTAAAAAAAATAAAAAAGTTATTATTAAAAATAACTAGATGATAACACTCCCAGAATAAATAAATCAGCTGATAAACACTATAATAATTATTTAAGGAATGTCAAGCAGCATAAAGAGAAAGGTGATCCAATAAATTAAAGTAAAGAATCACTTAGATCACATGAGGAGTTATTTGCACCTTGGACAAAAATGGAAGGAACAAAACTGATTCCCGCTGGTAACAAACCCCGAGCGATAGTCTACCCATCCAATCTCTCTAAAAATGCCTCTAAAAGCTTTAAATACAACCTGCTCAGGAAGAACCCTGAAACACTTATCTTAGACCCCTCTAACTAAAAAAAATGAGTGATTATTAATGGTCTAATTTTCTACACTAGATCTCAGGCTAAATGGCGCACCGCAACGTCGAAATTGCTAAACATCAAAGAAGCAAGAAACATCCCTTATGGAACGGAGCGGATTATAAATCCCTCAAAAAACTTAAAGGCCTCACTGAATATAACCTGCTACAAAAATGGCACAGTACTCATCCAAGCAGCCAACAGGGATCTTGAGTTATTTGACGATTACTTTACCACGCTAAAAGACCAGGTCCATAACATCCCTATTTCAGAGATCCAACAAGACAGAATAAACACCTCCATCCATACGCCCATGAGGGTAATTGAAAAGAGAGACCGCAGTACAGACCAGGAGAATCGACACGCAAGATCCTTGTTAGACCTGGCACCTTGGCGTGAGTTTCCCTTCCACTTTTTGATGGTGTGCCTCGACTGTTTTGCTGGTGTTGTCCGCTCAGGGCACTGCGCCACGGCTAATCCGTGCCGCAGTGCAAGTGCTCCCTAAGTAAAGTGTACCTGTAATTGATGTCCATGATTGGTTTATTGGATTCACTGTCAGTCCCCAGTAGAGTGCACCAGGGGTGCCAGGGCTTGTGAATGCCAATGCTGCTGGTGGGCTTGCAGCGCTGGTTGCGCCACCCACAGAAAGCGGCCTTGTAAAGTGTGTCTAGGGTCTGCCACCGCAGACCCTGTGTGCGCTCCGGGACCGTCGCGCTGACTGCGCAAGTGCCCCCACTGGCCAGTCCCTAAACCTTCCCTTACCTACATATTAGCCACCCCTCTGGTAGGCCCAAGGGCAGGGTGCATTGTAGGCATAAGGTAGGACATGCCCTGATGTGTGTGGCATATCTTAGTAGTGAATTACAGCCATTTCCGTTCTTCACTATTGAAGGCTACCTGCTCTCCATAGGCCAGAATGGGCTGCCGGGATCACGCCAACGCTGTGACCCCAGTGGACTCAGAGAGCATGGTAGAAGTGTCAAGTTTAGTATGCCTGAACTCAGAGTAATAAAATACTTCTTGTAGTCAAGTTTATTTTAATATCCTGGGTTTGTAAATACTACTTTTAGAAAGTTAGTATTTACTGACCTGACCATCTCAGTCCGCCTCTGCTGTGTGTATGTGTTCTGCCTGGCAACAGTAAGGAGCAGGGGTGGGGAATCCCCAGAGACAGGTTGGCTGCCAGGTGGTGGGTAGAGAGGTGACACCTGGATGGGTGGGAGGAGTACACCTTGACTCTTGAATAGACCTGTGCTCTGCCACCACAAAGCCGGCGCCACCCCCTGTGGGGCGGCTGATGTCTCTGCCCTGCTGCTGAAAGGAAAGAGCAGAGTCACCATAACAAAGTGCTCCAGAACTGGACTGAGCTAGGCCTAGGCCCCCTGGCGCTAAAGAACAAAAGAATCATGGTATAAAAGTAGGAGCCTGGCTCCCAAGAAATCAGAATCCTGTTTACCACAAAGAACCTCTGCCCGACTAGAAGGAGAAGAAGACGCTGGAGGAGCTGGCCTGCTGCTTGCCTTGCTGAGAAAGGAGAGGAAGAGACTTACTGAAAAGACTTTGCTACTTTGTGCTTGAACATTCTCCAAGGGCTTGATCTGAGCTTGCCCCCTGAACTGAACCCCAGGACCAGTGGGTTCTCTGTGCTTCTTGCTCATCCTCCAATTCGAGCCGTGTGGGCATCCCGCTGGAAAAGAGACTGCGCCCCTCATCGCCCCTCCTAGGGCCGTGACACTCAGAAGCTCGCCTGCCTCAAACCCGTGAGAGCCCCGCTCCGTCCCGAGCCGCTCTCTGTCCCCGGGCCAGGCCGCCTGCCTCCCTGTCACCGTCTGCTACTGGAGCGCGCTGACCGCGCTATCACCCCTCCCGCCGGAAGCCGTCCGACGACTGTGATCTACGCCGGGTCATCCAGCTGCACTGACCGTGCCCTGCGACCCCGCTTCGCTATCCCCGGACATCTCAGGCCGCGCCGCCCCCGCTGTGGAGACCCTCCTGCACCGCCGTGCTAAAGGGTCGCTGGCCGCGCCTGCCTACGTGCCCACACCTGCTGATTGAGGACCCAAGAACACTTCCCAAGCTGAGAGTCGCACCGACCTGTGCCGACTCTCCACATCACGAAAGAAGTTCCAGCATCGGGCTCGGGGCCCGCAACGCCTTATTTCCCCGTTCCCAGTGGCCGATCGCTGTGAGTACTGGAACCACAAGTAACATTTGCCAGAGACTACAGAGTCTCCATTTGAAGCTACGAACAGAGAACATTTGCCTGCTTTACAACCTGGTGGCAAAGCGAAAACGTTATTGGTCTTGTGATAAGTCTGCTGAGATATATATCCTTATTTTTACATAAAGAATCATATTTTTATATATATCCAAGTCTGGTGTCCGTTTCTGGGGGGATTGATGTATTTACTGTGTGTACGATTGTAAGTGCTTAACCACCAACGCCTGAGGAATCGCCTTGGCTGCTCACGCCACGCACCTAGAGGGTGAGCAAGGGTCATTCGCGAGGGGTTATCCTGCGCCCTGACGTGGAGGAGAGGGTTCCTGCTTGACACAAGGGCAACCTTGCGCCAACCAGAGATCCCCGACTCTAACAATCCTCTAATACTAGACAATTTACAAAAGCACACAACCCAAGAGTAGACAGAATCAACTCGATCAGCAAAAATCCCAGAGAAGCAACCCAAGTACAATCTAACAAGCCGCCCAACCGGCACACATCAGATGCAAATGCCTCCACAACCTTACAAAACACTGATCCATAGGACACAGCAACCAACAATCAGTTCCAGGTGACGACAATGCACATGACCGATTTGAATGCAGGACACGCCCTGCAGAGGAAAAAAATAATTACTGAAAGAACGAAAGAAATAAACAAAATGCCAGATGAGGAACCTTTCAACCTAATGAACCACACGGCAGAAGTCTAGCTACATTTTTTTTTTGTTGAAACATTTTTTATTGTTTTCCAACACAACAATACAACATTCAACTCTCAATCCCCGCCCGTCCAGAAGATACCCCACATGTACCAGCTTCCCCGACTCTCCCAAGGACGACTCACCCTTCCCACCCGGTACAGAAGTCTAGCTACATAAACACCAATGTTCACCATCAGAAAAAGAACTAGAAATGCTCATTGCCCAGAGATAGGATAGCTACAGGCATGCGTAACGTTATTAGGAACATGAAAAATACGCTACTGCTCTCAGAAATCGCCACGCAATCTCCACAGTAAGCTCAACACAACCCCACTACTTCTTTCCATAGGATTTACAGTCCATGTAGCCTCCTTAGATATTTGTCAGACACAGAAACCCAAAATGTACTACTTTCTTATGACATGACCTCCCAACTACCCGAAAAAATTAGCGACCAGAAGATCCAGATGATCTCAATTAATGGTAACAGAATACCACATACAAATCACAGAAAACCAAACTCTAATAACCTGAAAGAAATAACGCTAAGCCCCGAGGGGCCCAACTCCAACTCTGACCTAGAAAACCCTACTAAAAAGATCTCATGCCTACTTATCAACTGCCGTTCAGCAATGAAACATGCCGCTGACATTGCAGACCTAATCATGAATCAATAAACGGACATGGTTATTGTGAGAAGGTGGCCTGATATATGCTGTCCACTAGTTCTAGTGGGCACCTTGTATCAGCCAAACAACCCCTTATGATGAATTGGTTAAAGACAACCTTAATTGAAAGCTATCCTAGTGGTAGCTATGGAGAGCAGCCTTCAGGCTAAGTCTTGAAGGAATGTAAAGCAGCTTGTTTTACCAGTCTATAATCTCTTGAATGATCAAATGAAAGGACAACCACACCAGGTATATATTTAAAATATATGTATTTAAGTTAACACACACCCCTCTAGTCTCTTTATGAGACTGGAGTTCGAAGTACTTTGTTTACAAGTAAGCAGTTATCAGTAATAGCACAAATACACGTTTGGGCCCTAGGGGCATACCAAACCATATACCAAAAAAGTGGTATAAGAACCACGACTGAGGTAGACATTAGGCCTAGAGCCTGTAGAATCGCTGGGACCCCAAGGAACCACCCAAGGTAGTGACACAGGGGACCCACGGGGACTGTATGCAGTGTGTAAACAGAACCGCGGGTTCCCGTTAGCTTCTATGGGCAACGTCACGGTTGTAAATTTAAAGATTAGGGACACTTCTAATCGAGTCAGGACCAAACCCTTTTGGACTTCAGAAGTTCTAGGGCTAGCACCCACGGGAGCACCAGAGTACTCGAGTTACCTCACCCAGGGAAGCCGGGTGCATAGGTGTCTTTTGGTGTCGGGTCGCGTCGTCGATTTCAATGGAATCCTGCAAAGAACTGCTGCTGCCGTGAAGAGAAGTGTCCGAAGAGATCCAAGCCTGGATCTAGGATGGAAAGAACCTAAAAGCAGAGGGGACAGAGTCTGGGTCACTAGCCAGTGACCGAGGTAGGATGGACCAATAACCAAAGATGTCGGGTGCTTCAGGTGAGTTGACATGTGTCTTGACTCTTCAGCCACGAGGTCCAGGAGGCATCGACGAAGTCCACGAGCCGGATTCGAGCTGTCCCACGAAATCTGTCGAGTGCTGCGGTGTCGGCGACCAGAATGGACCCAACAAGCCTTGGCAACGGCAAGTCACTGGAATACAGAGAAGGACTGCGGTGCAGACCAGCAAGGTCTGAGGGACTCACCCAGCGAGGGTAAGTCAGGGTATGTCTGAAGCAACCAGGAAAGCCCAATTAGAAGAGGAGTTGCCTTCGTGGGGACCTGCTAGCCAACGGGCTAGTGATCGCGATGGAGCCTCGAGCGGTCGCACTTGAAACTGGCCCACGGGTCACTAGTGGAGTGGAGGCCTACAATCTTCGGTGCAGGAGGTGCTCAAGGCTGGGGCTACTCGGAGCCCAAAGCACAACTTCGAGGAGGACCAGGAAGATAGTATTGCTGCAAAAGTTAACGGTGTCCAGGGGTCACCGTTCCACATCACCCACGATAGCCACGGGCCTCCGCTTTGCTGTGGACTCAGGGTAGCCTCAAGGAAGTCTGGAAATCCACCTCTGGTGATGCAAAGACTTCGGCGTCCGGCGGGAGCTTCAGCGATGCAGACCGGTCAGTTGCTTCTTTGGTGCCTGCCAAGCAGGGAAGTCACTCCTTGACCCCAAAAGAGGTTTCTTCAGTCTTCTAGTCAAGATAGAAAGTTGTAGGTCCAGGTTATATGTTGCAGAGTTTCGTCCAGGGTAATCAAAAGTCCTAGGGACTGGATTCCTATACTTATACTAAGTTTAGGGGATGGACTAACTCTAAGGCCCCACCTAGGGGTGGGCTTGAAAAGAGGGGTGGTTACACCCATTTCTTTTGTCCAGTTTCGCACCAGAGCAGGGGCAGGTAGCCGCTGCAACCGGTTTGAACTGGTCTATGCACAGGGACACCAAGTGTGCCCCCAGTGCAGGACTTCAAAGCACCAGAGAGTGCTCCCGCCCAGCCCCAATACACATCTGCCTGTCTGGGGAGGTGGTTACACCACCCTTCGACAGGAAATCTATTGTCCAGGCCTCCCCTGCCGGAGTTTGTCAGCAGCAGGAGGCCAGACCCGTGTCTGTGGCAGAGGCATCCATTTTGTGATGCCAGGGCTCAGGAAAGTCCTACCGTATTTGACCAGTGTGAACATGTCTCTCCCTCTAGCAGGGGGGGGGGGGGGGGGGGGGGGAAGTGTTCCAAAGCGTTTGACACCAAACACGACATGTTTCGGTGCAGCCATTCCAAAGTTAGCATTTACCGCGAGGTTATAATGCACTTAAGAGTATATGGTTTGGCTGTATCACAGAACAGCCATAAGGAAGGATTTTCAAAAGCTGCAAAGGGGCTCAGTTCATGCTTGGGCACCCTCTCACAAAAAACCAAGCATTCTGCCTTCAGGATTGTCAAGGCCTGCCGTAGGAGTGACTTATAGGTTTATATGTGTCTGTATATATATGTGGATATAGGTAGCCTATACCTCGATAAGGGGTGCAAGCACACCCTTAACCAGGCTGCAGTAGCAGACCTGTGGTGTAATTTTGCAGTGCTTCCCAGGGGTGGCATAATACATGCTTTAGCCCCTGGTAGGCCTCTGAAGTACCTATGCCCTAGGTACATAGTATATCATATACTAGGGGCTTATAAGGCACTCCAGAATCTAATTAGATATGTACCTAATGTACATGCAAACCATTTTAGAGAGGAAGCACCTAGGCTGTGGTCCTGATTAACAGGGCCACAGCCAGACTAAGGTCGAAAAACAGTGAAACACCAGCAAAAAGTGGGGGTACCCATGTGAAGCAGATTCTACTCTCCTACAGCTATTCTAACGGAAACATGGCTATCGGAATCTTCCTCCACATGCCTAAACGTGCTGGTGCCACCAAACTATAACATTATAAGACTAGATAGGCTAAAGAAAACGGGAGGAGGAGTGGCCTGCATCCACAGATCAAACATCACCATAGTGCTCTCAGACCCTATTGACTCATGTGAACACCTGGGGCTCACAGCACGATTCACAGACAACCAAGTGTACAAACTACACGCATTCTATCACCCCCAGGCAAAAACTTAACTTTCATAGACCATCTAATGGAAATTATTACTACCAACTCAGAACCCCACTCCAATTATATTTTCCTGGGAGTCTTCAATCTTCACTGGAACGACACCCAAGATAATCAGGTCAACATTCTGAAAGAATTCCTAGTAGACCACACACTTGTACAAACATGTGCCCTTCCAACACACTCCAAAGGAGCCACTCTAGACTGGATCATCTCCAAAGAAAATACAATTTAAACAATCTCAATCATACCCTTTGGCTGGTCCGCCCACCACCTCATAACCTTTAAAATACCAGCCCAAAAAAATAAACCAATTTCGCAACCTATCAAACCCAAACATTGGGTAAGAGACACTAGAGACCTGAACGCAGAGACTCTAAAAAGGCAAGGCGCGAAAGAACTACAACCCCCTGCGGAACTAACGGACGTTAGAGAGCTTACAGAGCACTACAATTGCACGATATCTAAAATAATAGACAACACTGCACCCCTAAAACTGAAAAGAATTCAGATCAAAGATAAAAACCTTTGGTTCAAAGGATCACTTAATAAAGAAAGACGTAAACTCAGAATAACTGAATGAATTTGGAGACAAAATCCGTCCTTCCCCAACTTAAAACAACCAAGAATGACCAGAAAAACCAACAACAAAAGCGTATTTAAATCAAAAAAAGAATTCTTCAGAAAGGAACTTGAAAACGCAAAGAACAGACCGAGGAAACTCTTTGATTTAATAAAAGAACAATCGAACAAATTGGCCAAATCCTCCCTATTAACATCCAAATCAGATCTGAACTGTGAAGATTTATCAACATTCTTTACTGTGAAAGCCAGCTCATTGGAAAGAGAACTCAAGAATAATACGAAAAAAGCATCAATCCTAAACAATGAACAAGGGAGGAACCACATCCCACTGACACAAATAATGCCCAAAAATAATGCCCGCTGGTCAACCTTCAAACTATGAGATCAGGAGGACATTACCAATATATTACTATCTTTGAAACCAAATAATCACTACAATGACCCTCTGCCAGCAAAATGCTGGCTCTCCTGCAACCTCATGGTCATCCCTTTCTGGGCTAAGATAATTAATGAATCGCTTGCCCAAGGAGCAATTCCAGATTGCTTAAAAACAGGCCAGGTCACCCCTCTTCTAAAAAATAAACCTAGGGAGAACCCATCAGACCCAAACAACTTTCGGCCAGTAACAACCATTCCCCTACTAGCCAAAGCACTAGAAAAATGTGCTTACAATCAATTAAGTCAACACATTAATGAACTTGAACTACTACATGACTGCCAATCAGGGTTCACCACAGTACGGAGACAGCAATCCTACACATAGTAGATGACGCTCTGCTAGCCCTCAAACATAATGAAACCTGTCTCCTGATCCTTCTGGACCCATCGTCTGCATTTGACACAGTAAACCATCCCAAATTACTAGAACAACTGGAAAATAGGATGGGCTTATCGGGTACTGTGCTGAAATGGTTCCACTTCTTCTTAGAGAACTGATCACAAAGGTTCATGGTGGATAACAAGCTATCCCCACCATCTCCGATTCAAATTGGGGTACCACAAGGATCAACCATATCTCCATCCCGATTTAACATATACATCGAACCACTAACTGAAGTATTGTGTAAAGCTAACATTTCCTTTCATATGTACGCTGAGGACACCAAGCTATATATGAAGATATCATCTCCAGAAGAGATCAACGCTATGAACCAAGCTCTCAGGAAAACCGATGAATGGTTATCTGACAATCATCTTAAGCTAAACGCACAGAAAACTGAATTCCTTCTGATCGCCCCTCCTAAAAGTTCAGCCAAGATTAAAGAATGGACCAAGATGATCACAGCGCTTAAAGGGACCCCAAAGATAGTTCACTCAACCAAATCACTGGGTATCACACTGGACAAAGAGCTAAACATGCGAGCACACATCAACACAATGGCAAAAAACGCTTGCTTCCATCTGGATTACCTCCGAAAAATGATGCCACTCATCGATCCCACGGACCTGAAAATGGTAGTACAGGCACTGGTCATATCAAGAATTGAACATGGATGCGCAACACTATCAGGACTCCCTAAGATATCAATAGCTCCCCTAAAAGCCTGCTTCAATGCAGCAACTAGACTTATAACGAGAACCAAAACATTCGACCACATCTCTCCACATCTGAAAGCGCTCAACTGGCTTCCATACGAAGCAAGAATAGAGCTAAAAATTGCATGTATTACACACAAGGCAATACATCACAAAACTCCCCACTACCTAGCCATAAAGTTACGCTGTCCGGAGGCACGAGAACCTCGAGGGGAGCAGAGGATTTTCTACTAACGATAGAGCGTTCACAGGAGCGTCACCAAGAATCTGGAATTCGCTACCACCGAACATCAGAAGAATCACCTATACTCCACGATTCAAAAAGGAGACCAAGTCCTTTCTGATGGGTACATTTCTACCATAACGAACAATGTGGTGAACACAGCAACTCTATAACCAGCTTGGATGTAGAAGAACTCAGGAATGGCCTTATCTTAAATCTAAAGTACGACATGACAATCTGGACTATATTCTATTGATTTCTATTTTTCTCTCCTCTTCACGTTTGTTTTTTTGGATGGATAAAAATATGCCAATGTTAATAGAATACATAGTCTTGCTCTTGACGCAAAATAATTGGTATCTGCTGACCTCCAAGACAGTTGAAATGTAAAGCGCTCTGGCACCTAAACCCTGGGTTCGCGCTATATAAAACACTGAATAAATAAAAATAAAATAAACTGTATGAATCATTATGCAGAATGTTATTAGGTCTATCCTCACTATGTTATATGTAATTCTGCCATCCCTCAAAGTGTGTAGGTGAGGGAATCTGAGGTATGTTCAAATCCTTGATCTTGGCTAACCCAAGACAGGAAGTATGTTGCATTGAGCTGTTCAGGAAAATAATTTGCTGTGGTATGAGGCATACTCTAAATAAAGCCTCAGTTCCCTGAACTTGCCATTCTTTAGTACTCCAGACTGATTTTGTGTCTAAAGCGTCTTTCCATTAGTCAAAACCCTGTTCAGACAGTTGGGAAATAAAGGATGCAGATTAGATCGGTTTCTTATTAGTACGCATATTTTTCTTTGCAGGTGTAGGTGCGAGCCAGGGGTGGTTTCTCCATTAAGGCTCAGGGGTTGTGCCCTTCTGAAATTTCTACACAATTACATAAAAAATAGTAAACAGATCGATTTATTTAGAGATACGATTGTGTCTCTAAATAAATTGATGTATTTAAGTCTAGGCTGTCTGTTTCAGGCTGCCTGCCCTGCCTCGCTCTGAAGCAGGAGACGGAAGTCAGGCAGTAAATAAACTTTCTTAATGGTGATGCACGACACAGGGCCTTCTGGTTTAAAGCCCTTCATTGTCATTGTGGTCTAGGGTTGTATGCATACTATAGGCCAGTGATGCAATAAGCGTCACGGTTTCGGGCGTCAGACTGCATCCCTGCGTGATTTCAGATGGCAGTCTCTGAGGGAGTCCCGGGGTGTGAACCCGCTAACAATGGAAGAATCCCGCAATATCCATCATCGAGCCCTTACCATAGTGACGAGGAGAACATCCCCGGCACGACATCACTAATGGACGCCACTTCCCTCCTCCCGCAGAACGCCGGAAGTAACCCGGAAGTGATCGGTCATCAGGAAGGCGGGACGGGAAGCCGCATTGACCAATCGGGAACGTCGGCGGAAGGTCGGGACCAGCAGAAAAAGGGAGGAAACTCAACGATAGGCACGTCAGCAGAGGAGACCCTGGAACCAGAGGATCGAGAGACCGAGACGCTGTCCAGTAGCAACGCCTGAGCGGGGGAAACAGAAGAAGAAGCCTTCGAGACTTGGACCGAAGAGTGGTGGATCCCGGAGGACGTACGAGCCGCCACAACTCAGGAGAGTTGTGGCTCCTAGCGGTACGTGAACGGGGCAGGGGAGCTTAGGGAAGGGGAGGGGAGCCGTAAAAGGCGGTAGGGGGTTGACGAAGGGACACCCTGAGAGTCAAGCCTAAAGAGGTTTAAACACCTTCTGTTGTGCTCCCCGGTTTTGGTCACCAGTACTGCGCCTAGCCTGTTTTAACTCATTTTTCAAGTATACCCCACGCACTCCCCTTCGCCTAACCTCCTTTATGAACAACCGCACATTCCTATCCTTTTTTTTTTTCACGTGGTATGGTGATGGCATTCCCATCCTTAATAGAACCCGATACTGACCGCTACCTTTCTTTTGTTTTTCTTGGAGTCTATTCCGGGATCCCACTGGATCTCCAGAAACCTGTAATAGGTTTCTTGGCCTTCAAAAAAGAGAAAAACCTTCATCAAGTTCGTTCAAGACCTGGGAAGACTGCCTCCACCCTACCAGTCTACCATTTTGAGCCCTTTCATCTACTTAACGTTTACTCAGACAGTTTTTTTTGTGTGTTTTCAAACTGTGACATATACTTGCAATAAACCCCCACTATTGAACACGTACGGCCTCCTCGCTTCTGCTTCCGACCATCCCTCCGACACAGTCGTTCAAAGGCATAGATGACACCCTTTCGTCATACGTAAGAGTGGATGCAAGAACGACTGAACTTGTGCTTTCTTCCCTGTAATGGTAAGTGTTCGCAAGCTCGCGCTGTGTTCTGTATATTGTGCTGAGACCCCTCATCACGCTAACCCACCAAACCCCCCCGTGACACCCCACTCCGCAAATCGCTCGCTCCTTTAGAAGTGGAGCTGCTGCATTTGTTCCCTTGAGAAATGGATCCAAATAAGGAGATGGGTTCGCTCTTGTTCCCTTGCGAAGTTGATCCAAATATCGGAGTCAAGCCCAAAGCGAGAGAGATGTGCTTACTGTGGAACATCTGCTTACAGTAGCTAGTTCTCTGATGTATGTCATTAAAACTGGCCCTGTCTTCATGCCCTTAAGTTGTCAGATGCCAAAAACATGGATTGACCTGCAAACAACGAATGTTAAAAACGTCAAGGGAATGAATTCAGCGATTTAGTTCCTCTCTTATTTAACATGCTTTACTTAATCTTGCATTCCTCAAGAGTTAGCTATTTTATAATGTTGTTTGTCTGTATTTATTTCTGTGCATACTTTGAGGCTGATCCATGTCAGGTGTTTATGAAGGGCTTTGATTGAGTGCGCAGGTACTGAGGCTGAAGCCAAAGTCCCTGTCAGTGGGTTGGCCTCTCAGCAGAGTACAGAGAACAATGTTTGTGTATTCCATTTGCAACTGAAATTCTGTGGATGTGTGAAGGGGGTACACAGATGTCAAAATATTTGCAAGGAAAAAGTAAGAGAAATGAAAGTGCTTAAATTTGAGGGAGTGCAGTGCATGTTGAGGGCGGTGAAGCGCCAGCTTACACAGGCTGCAATGGCAGACCTGTAGTTCCATTTTGCATGGCCTCTCATGGGTGGCATAATACATGCTTCAGCCCATGGGAGGCCTCTGGGGTACCTATGCCCTGGGTCCATGTGTACCATATACTAGGGACTGATAAGGGTACCCCAGTAACCAGTCTGGAGTGTACCAAAGGACATGGCATAACATTTTAAAGAGAAAGCCGATAAACTGGGGTCCTGATTAGAAGGATCCCAGTCAGACTAGTCAAAACAGTGTAACATTAGTCAAAGCAGTGTAACATCAGGCAAAAAGTGGGGGTAACCATAAGAAGCAGATCCTACTTTCCTAGAGTTTTTACTGGGATTTCAAGGTGAGGTGACTCCTACCCTATATGATTGTAATACTACCCACTCCTGCGCGTATGAATGTTTTAGCAATTCTGGAACGAGGTCGGAGAAGGCTGGTAATATTACTGTTTCTCATTTTGGGCAGTCCTTAAGAAACTCCGGTGGCCAATCTTTTTCAGCCAAAAGGATATCATATCCATAGGTCAGGTTCTCCCAAAGGAGACCTTTTCACTTTCCTTGGTTTGTCCCCCTTCATCTGGAGTGCTATTTCATGTAACTGATGAAAGACGCTTACCCTTGTATCAGGTGTTTCCACCGTGATATATTTATTCAACGCTGCTGTCACCAGAAATTCCATCATGTTCTGACAGGCTGGGCACAATAGAACAGGGCCTTAACCTAACCGTCCTCATGGGAAAATATACTAAGGCAAGGAAAGGAAAATTGCATCTGGCCTTCGTAGACCTTACGGTCGCATTTGATTGCGTAGACCATGGAAAACTATGGAGCATTCTAGCAGCAATGGGGGTGGAGACTCCTCTAATTCACTTTTTAAGGGAGCTTTATAAAAGCAAGAGCCCGAGTGCGGTTTGGGCCTAATGGGAGTGTACAGCGTCGTTCCAAGTGGAGAGGGGGGTCAGGCATGTGTCCTGGCACCTTCCCTATTCACACTATATACCAACGGCCTGGAGAAATTTATGCTGGAGAGGTGCCGGGACCTACCTCAGCTGTCAAAACGTCCAATACCTGCCCTACTCTACGCAGACGATGCTGTAATCATGGCCCATACACCAATGGAACTCCAACGAACTCTTGATAGCTATAATGAGTTCATGAGAAACCTAGGCCTGAGAATAAATGTTTCTAAAACTTTTATAATGAGCTGCGGGACAAGTGGAAAGAACCAGAGGGACACCTACATAGAGAACAAAAAGGTGGAATCCACTTCAACGTACCCTTACTTAGGAATTCTAATTGACCATAAGAGCCAATGGCGTTAGGCTATCAAGGGTAAGAAACTCTTTTTTATGATAACGACAGCCCTAGTGAATTTCTCAAAGAGGCTAGGAAAGAGACTCACAGTAAAGCTGACTCGTATCAACCAAGCTAAATGCGTCAGCACAGCCATCTATAGTGTGGGGCTATGGGGGTACTGCGACTTAAATGAAATTCAGAGGGTGGAGAATGCTTTCTTAAGATACCTGTTGGCGGTTCCAAGAGGCACATCAACCTACATCTATCACACTGAGCTGGGGCTTCCATACATTACGGACATAATAAAAATTCAACCAGTGCTGCTATGGTATCGGATCTGGACCTCGACTAAAACAACGTTTAACCGCAATGTTTTAAGTGACAGTTTGAAAGTAGAACACGCATTAGAGATCAGGTGGCTGAAGTACATTAAAGTTTTCACGTCTGATTTAGGCATGCAAGAATACTACCATAATCCCTCTCTGATGGGCTCTATCTCGAGAAAAGCGTTTAAAAAACAATGCAAGACCCATATGGAGGCAATCATATTTGCCAACGAGGTATCGCGGCCGTCTGTCCAAAATAATCATTTGGTGTTGTCAGCCATTGGCATGCAACCATACTTAACCTACACAGTAACCGGGTACGATAGATTTGTCCTTACACGTCTCAGACACTTCTGTATTTCACCGTTTGGTAAGTTTTCCGACCATAAATGATTGGTCCAAAAACCTACCAAACTGCCCCTGTGATGGAGTTTCCCCACAAACTTCAATTCACGTAGTCCTGTTCTGTAAATTTTATTTAGAACAGAGAAGGTGGATCAAACCCATTTTAAAACTATGGGGTTAGAGGCAATGCCGTCTGGCCTACCTTGCTCTGCAGCTTCTAGATAATGACTGTTTTGCTAGATATATTGCCCTATTTCTGAAGTGCACCATCAAACATAGGAAGCACATATGATTCTTGCCCTACTTAAATGTTTGCTGTTATGTCTCAGATTTTAATTACTTTTAGAATTTCAAAATGTAGCTAAATTAAAAAAAAAATAAACTTTTTATGAATTGTATAATAATGTGAAATGTGATTTGTAAAATTGTGCTTTTATGGTTTTTCTGTGTTTTAAAATGAAAACCGAATAAAGCAAATTTTTGATTGATTTGATTGATTGACAAGCTATTGTTACTTCTGCTGCGCAGTCCAGCATCGTCAGAGCCCATTTCCCGTAAGCTATTGTTACTTCTGCTGCGCAGTCCAGCATCGTCAGAGCCCATTTCCCGTTCAGAAGTTGAGTCTTCAGTAGCCTGGGCATTTCTTAATTTGAGGCCAGCTACCTGCTTTTTAAATTGAGGTTTATGTTAAGAGTTTATCTTCTTGTTTGATAACGTAGTCTGAAGTGTGATGTGTGTCTCTTGGTATGACTCGCTCGTCTGATCTGCGTTCTGAATGTCCTTCCCTCTCTGAGTTTTTTTCTGAACCCTGAAAGGAACGAGAGGAACATGCACCAGTATCCTGATACCTGTTAGGTTTTTTAATATTGTCACGGTTTCTAATGTTATATTTCCTGTCTAAGGACTCCTGCTGAGGAGACTCACCCCATGCTTTCTATGCATTCTGCTTGTTTTTAGATTATTATCCCATTTCTTCTTGGAAGAATCTGGTGCTTGCTTTGAGTTATCCTTTTCAGCATTACCCATTAACTGTGGTTTCACAGGTCAAGCTTCTAAATTAGCTCTTCTCAGTGAAGCATAGGTCTCCTCGATAGTTTTAGGTAATTCCGCTCCTGTTGTGCAAGAGTGCTATCCAGAATAGCATTTGTTCACGTTTAGTGGGCATTCTTCCCATAATCGTGTTCAGCGTCTGTGGGGTGATTTTTGTTGCAGTCCCTTGTAGTTGGCCTGTTTGACTGTTCGCTTACGAACTGAGTAACATTTCTGTATAACCATTTTTATTTTATTAAGTGGACCTATGACCGGCCAAGTAGCTCCGTCCCTGCTGAGCAGACCGAGTCTCACTTTTTCTGTTGTATGTGGGAGGGCGCCCTTAAATCAGTTTATATGGTCCCGGTACATTAATAGGACTTCTATGGCCTCGTATGGATTGTATTCATCTGGTATTTCCTCCGCAGTATAAGAATGAAATGTATGTGGGCGTGGCCTAACTCATGGCCGAGTTAAGACGCACAGAAAAAGAGCTCCCGACAGAGCATTAAATGTGGACAAAAACCTGCAGTAACCCGCAATACCAAAGGCCACGGGACGTTTCCCTGGGAGGCAGAACCCCACCGACACCCTGTGGAACCCCGAAAATTAACTGGGGACGGACACCAAGTGGCGCAGATCAGAGAAACAGCTGGCCGCCGGCGTGTAAAAATGGCAGCCCGCCGAGTGTGAGGATCTGCAAACTCGCCGTAAAGGTGACTAACAGACCGGGCACAGACCCTGCGTCGCTTGTATACGCTCACCATCCGAAGAAAGGCCTGGGAGAAGTGTCGGCCTGGGGGAGGAACACGGAGACCGATGCCGAAAGCCATTAGCCGCTGAGAAACCCGGCCGAATCGGCAGACTGTTGCCTGTGGTCAGGGGCCCAAATACGGTAAGCGGGGGGTGTTAGCCGAGTCCCTGGGAGAGTAGTGGTGCCCCAGGAGACGGTCGCTGTGTGGAGCTTAGAGCGAGAGAACGCAGACTTCCCGGAGAGGTGGTGTAGCGCCCCTCTTGCTGGGATTCGCCGGGTCCCGCACGAGAGTCCTGGAAAAAAAAACCTGAGTGCGGGCGGACTGGGGTCGCGGAGGAATCCCTGTGGACCCAGTGCAGAGCCCAAATATCACACCCCGGTGAAAATGGAGATTGAAGGGCTTAAAGAAGAAAACAAGAGGGACAAATGCTTCCCTGAGCAGAACAGACACCGCAAAGGAGGAAGCATAGCCCTGGGAATCAAGGAGCTGGTGGGGCGGCCGAGATAGGGCTCGGAGTGGTCCTAGTTGCCGGAAGAGACAAGTAAGACACCGCAGTGCCACGAAAAAACCTCCTCCTGGCAGAACGTTTCTCCCCATGCTTTGCCATAGAACGCGCACACCGCGCTCGGAGCGCAAAACCTCCCCTGGGAGCGGCACCAAGGCTGATCATTGCGAAACTATTGAACTTTTTGGACAGATAAATGATACTTGGTGAAATGTGTCTTAAAGAAGAAGTCCGCTACGAATACTCATAGATAATGACTTTTCCAGATTACAGCCGAGAAGTACAGAAGCAATGTCGAACATTGGATTCAGTCAAGATTAAGCTCAGGGCCCTCCAAATGCAATATATGCTTCTTTTTCTGGCCAAACTAAAAGTCATTTATCAGGGGAAATCCTACTTCTTTTAAACCCCAGATGAGGTTAGGATCTGGGTTGAGGAAAGGCCAACACTCAGGCCCCCAAGGAGGGTCACAATTAGCCAAACCTAGGAATCGGAACATGGAGAAAAGTCAGGTGAGCCCACGCAGACTGAGGTACACGGCCAATAGCCAGTCAAGATGACTAGGCAGGGGAACTCCCTATGCCCTGAGGATGGTCACACATGACAAGAGACGCCAACACCAGGAAGAAGGCGAACGATCCCTGTCTGGAATCGAGGCCGCCTCAAGGACCAGAGTGAGCCGGGAACTGGCACATGAATGCCAGTGTGACTGTACCAAAGTGCAGCACTAGAAGGCATTAAGAGCTTCGAAAACTGGACTATTCTTGTAGACGGAGTTAAAAGTTGAAAAAGTTGGGGATTAGAGATATACAGTTGGGTGGGGGTGGGGGGGGGTACGGGGAGGTTGGGGAGACGACAGACCGACCTGCCTTCTCCGGGTGAAAGTCACTTCCTTTGATGAGGGGACAGAATGCTGAGGGGGTGGAGGGATAGATGCGAGAAAGGAAAATGCTACAGAGCTGCAGAGATTCTCACACTGTGCATAGATCACCATCTGGTGTTGGGCTTGGATGCTTGCACCTTGTTGTTGTCTTGGAAGAAGTATTTTGTAGTCACGAGATAGATGACTTCTCCCTTGGACGATAGTGCGCATGGGCATCGACTACATTCTCAGATTGTTTTTCACCATGAAGGGAAATGATGGAGTTTGTAAGAAACAGAAAGATGTCCATGACAATGTATCTAAGTAAGATAACACTGGAACAGATACAGGTTCCGGGGAGGTGGCTGCGCGTGTGAATCTCTGCAGCACTACATGCCAAGAACAGATGCATACTGGTAAGAAGCATTTTCCGTTCGAGGCATATGAGCTGCAGAATTCTCACTCTGTGCATAGGCTGTACAGCAGTGTCTCCCCTAGCGGTGGTCGCCTGTATCGGATGCAGTGGTTTGAAAAAGTGTCTTAAGAACAGCTTGGCCTACAGAAGCTTGTTGCTTTGCCTGCACATTTACACAATAGTGTTTGGTGAAGGTGTGTGTTGTAGACCATGTTGCTGCCTTACAAATGTCTTCTAGGGGAATGTTCCCTAAGAATGCCATGGAAGCCCCTAGTTTGCGTGTTGAATGCGCTCTAGGGAGAATTGTTAACATACGTTTTGCTTTCTGATAGCATATTTGAATACATTTCACTATCCACCTGGCAATTCTGGCTTTGGAACTAGGGTTGCCTTTATGAGGTGGAGAGAAAGCTACAAACAGTTGCTTTGTTTTCCTAAAGGTTTTAGTCCTGTCTATGTAGACAAGCGTGTGAAGAGCTCTTTCGGCTACGGAATCAGGATTTTGGAAAAATACCGGTAACTCTACTGATTGATTAAGGTGAAAAGCAGAGATTACTTTGTGAAGAAATTTTGGATTTGTCCTAACCACCACCTTGTTACGATGTATTTGTAAGAATGGTTCTTGTATGGTTAAAGCCTGGATCTCACTCACTCTCCTGAGAGAGGTGATTGCGACAAGGAAAGCTACTTTCCATGTAAGGAATTGTCATTTGCATTTGTGTAAAGGCTCAAATGGGGGACCCATGAGTCTAGTAAGAACAATGTTTAGGTTCCACACTGGAGAGGGTAGCAGTCTGGGTGGAATTATCCTTTTAAGGCCTTCCATAAAAGCTTTGATAGCGGGTACTCTAAACAATGACAAATGTTGTCTGTTTTGTAGGTAGGCGGCAAGGGCAGCCAGATGTAATCTTATTGATGAGTATGCCAGATTGCATCTTTGTAGATGTACCAAATAGTAGATAATGTTCAGAATTGAAGCATTTAATGGGTCAATTTTGTTATTAGTGCAGTAAATGACAAATCTCTTCCATTTAGCTGCATAGCATGCTCTAGTAGTGGGGTGTCTGGCTTCCTTAATATTGTTCATGCAGTCCGTTAGGAGGTTAAGGTAACCGAACTCTAGGATTTCAGGAGCCAGATCGCTAGATTCAGTTGTGCTGGATCTGGGTGCCTTATCTCTCCATGGTTCTGCGTTAGCAGCTTTGGGAAGAGACGCAAGTTTTGGTGTGGAACTACTGAGACTTCGAGTAGTATTGTGAACCATGGTTGCCATGCCCATGTTGGAGCAACTAAGATCATTTTGAGAGACTGTTTGAGCTTGCTTACTACTAGTGGAATGAGCAGGAGTGGCGGAAAAAAGTACCCAAATCTGCCTGACCAGTTCATCCATATCGCAGTGCCCTTGGACAACAACAGGTGTGGGAACCTGGCGGCGAAGGTTGGGCATTTTGCGTCTGCATGTGTGGCCAACAGATCTATGTCTGGTTGACCCACACCTGGAAGAAGGGTTGAAGAACTTGCGGATGAAGTTCCCATTCGTAAATCTGTTGAGTCTGACGACATAACAGATCCGCCATCTGATTGTCCACCCCTGGAAGATGTTCTGGCAGAAGATATATGTTTTGTGGAATGGCCCATCTCCATATACTTTGCGTTAGGTGAGACAGCTGCAAAGAATGTGTTCCGCCTTGTTTCTGTATGTAATACATTGCTGTCATATTGTCTGTGCGGACTAGGACAGCTTTGTTGAGGAGATGTGTTTGAAACGATTTTAATGCTAGAAAAATTGCCTGTAATTCTAGGTAATTAATGTGGAACAGTTTTTGTTGGGTGGTCCACCTGCCCTGAATTGTGTGGTTTAGGAGATGGGCTCCCCAGCTGGTGAGTGATGCGTCTGCTGTTAGCAGTATCTGTGGAACCAGCTCTAGGAAGGGCCGCCCTCTGGAAATGTTCTGTGTGTTCCACCACTGCAGAGAGCGATGTGTGTGGCTGTCCACCAACACCAGATCTGTAAGTTGACCTTGAGCCTGGTTCCACTGACGTGCTAAACATTCCTGTAAAGGGCGCATCTGAAGTCTTGCGTGAGGTACAATGAAAATGCAAGAGGACATCATTCCTATGAGCTGCATAAACACTCCTGCTGGGAGAGAGTGTTTGGGCTGAAACTTGGAGATGAGGGTTAGCATACTGGCTATCCTTGCTGGATTGGGGTGTGCTAGAGCTTTGGAAGTGTCTATTGTGGCTCCTAGATACTGATGTATGTAGGAGAGTTGAAGGTGTAGTTTACTGTGAACCCCAAGTTGTGTAGCAGCTGAATGGTTTGATAAGTGTGATGAACACATTGGTTGTATGACGACTTTTATGAGCCAGTCGTCGAGGTATGGAAATACATGGATTTGTTGTCTTTGCAAGTGTGCTGCTACTACTGCAAGGCACTTTGTGAATACCCTGGGTGCTGTGGTCACCCCAAATGGAAGGACTTTGAACTGATAGTGTTGGCCATCCACTGTGAACCCAAGGTATTTTCTGTAAGCAGGGTGTATGGGGATATGGAAGTAGGCGTCCTTGAGATCTAACGTGGCAAGGAAGTCACCTTGTTAAAGCAGTGGAAGAACCTGTTGAAGAGTGATCATGTGAAAATGATCTGACTGTATGTAGAGATTGAGAGGTCTGAGGTTCAATATTGACCTTAGGGTACCGTCTTTTTGGGGGATTAGGAAATAGAGAGTAAACTCCTGTTCCTTGATGTTGTATGGGGATTGGTTGTATTGCATGCTTTTGAAGCAGCGAAAGAAGTTCCTGTTTGAGAAGTGAGAAGTGTCCGATGTTCCGTGGTATGTTGGGTGGAGCTTTTGTAAGTTCCAGGCAGTAACCATACAGGATAATTTGTGTTACCCACTTGTCTGTAGTGATGGATTTCCAGACAGATAGAAACTGAGAGTCTCCCTCCGACCGGAGTGGAATGGTCTGGAGGGAAGTCACTGCTTATTAGAAGGAGAGGCGAGAGTGTTATTACCTCGGCCTCTTCCTTTGTTATTTCCTCTGTATCCACCTCTAAAATATCCTTTGTTGGGGGATGTTTGCGTGGGGTTTTTGAAGGAGGAAGAAGCAGTGTCTGCAGTGATATTTTTGGATGCGCATCTATAGAAGGTGCGTCAAAAGGAACCTCGTGTGGATGGAGACTGTAATGCTCCCATGGATTTAGCAGTCTCCGTGTGCTTTTTCATTTTTTCTAAAGCTGTATCCACAGCATGGCCAAAAAGTTGTTCTTGATTGAACGGGTGATTGAGGATAGTTGTTTGTAACTCCTGTTTGAAGCCAGAAATGTGCAACCAGGCATGTCTCCTTTGTAATACACTAGTGTTAATGGACCTAGATGTGGTGTCTGCTGCATTGAGGGCGCACTTGATTGATGCATTAGTTATTAATTTGCCCTCTTGAATCAAATCATTGGCCTTGGTCTTATATTGATCAGGCAAATGCTGCAATAGGGTTTCCAGCTGGTTGTAATGAGCTCTATCATAACTGGCAAGTAATGCCTGGGCATTGGCTATCCTCCAGTGATTAGCTGCTTGGGCAGCAACTCGTTTACCCGAAGCATCTAATAATTTGGACTCTTTGTCCGGAGGTGGAGCATCACCGGAGGTTTGAGAGTTGGCGCGTTTTCTAGCGTTGGACATCATTTGAGAATCTAAAAGTAGTTGACCCTTGATGTAGGTGGGATCGAGTTTATATTTTTTGTCAATTCTGGGATTGAGAATTCTAGCCCTTACAGGGTCTTTGAATATGTCTGGGGCGTGTTTAATGACGCCCTTTAACATTGGTAAGGTTTATACAATCTTTTGTGACTGTGCAAAGGTGTCTATCAGGAAGTCCTCCTATGTGGGGTCCGAATGCATTTGAGCACCATGGTACTGGGCAGCTCTGTCTATAAGCTGACTAAAACCAATATTTTCATCTGGGGGAGATGGCTTTGTTGGGTATGCATCGGGATCAGGAAGGTCTGGAGGGCCTACTGGGTCATCATAATCATCCCAATCGTCCTGTGGTACGTCTGTGTCGTCATCAGGGTCAGTGAAAGGGTCATTGTTTCCTCCCCCACCCCCTAAATCATCATCATCGTGTGGTGGCGAGTATGGTGGAATTATGGGAGAATTTGGAGGAGAGAAAGGCTTAGGAGGAAGAACAAGAGAAGAGGGTTGTAAACGTGAAGTGGAACAGTCTCTTTTCTTTACAGGCACCTCAGGGGTGAGTGGGGTGTCCAATTTCCCCTTCTTGTGTGGAACATTGACCACATGTCCTGTTTTGGGGTCCACTAGGAGAGTTTTTTGTTTCGGATCAATGGGATCCGGTCGAAAAAGTTCTTCCTCTTCGGCAGTCGCTTTCGGCGCTGATTTTTTCGGGTACGAGCAGGGTTTAGATTTCTGCTCTGGAGCCTTCAAAGGGTTTTTTGGATCCTTCGGCTTCGATGTCGAAATCTTTTTCGGCTTCGAATGTTTCGATTTTGAATCAAAGGCCTTTTCCTTCGGTGCCGAGGTGTTCGGTGCCGATGGCTTTTTTGCGGGAGTAGGATGAGCTCCCTGCTTCGGTACCGACGTTTTCTGTGGGGCACTGATATGCGGCTTGCTCGGTCCTGAGCCGCCGCAAGGCTTCTCCTTTGTGTTCGGAGCCGGGCCCGGGGGCGGGGCTTCTGAAGCTTTCTTTCGGTCGCGACTGGGGCCAGCAGGCGAAGTCTTGACTGGAGCCTTCTTTTTTTCAGGTGGGGTTGGGGTAGGGGCAGTTGTACTCACTCGTTGACCTGGAGTGATGTGGTTGTCTGAGTCTGAGTCGTCTGCCTCAGAAACGATTTCCAGATCCTCTGAATCTTCCTCCGGGACATCGGGGCCTTCGTTGAAGATGTCCTCCGGCACCGGAGCTGCTGTTGCGCCACAATGCGTCGTCGGGCCCGGCGATCACGGATGGTCTTTTTGGATCGAAAGGAGGCGCAGGCCTGGCAATTACTCTCCTCATGCTTGGGCGAGAGACAGAGGTTACAGACCTTGCGTTGATCGCTGTGTGGGAATTTAGCTCCACACTGGGGGCATTTTTTAAATGAAGTCCTTTCCATTAGCCGTAGACCCGAATGGCGTCGATAGGGCCAGCAGGCCGCATCGGCGACTGGAATCGGGTATTTGGGGAGCGCGTCAAAGGGCACGCGGATGAAAACACAATACTGTCGAGTTTTTTGATGGTCTGCGTGTCGAAAAGGTGGATAATACCTACCGAACCGGTACGCAGAAGTTTCCTCCGAACCCAATGGCGGGAAAAAGCAATCTGAGGATGGAGTCGATGCCCATGCGCACTATCATCCAAGGGAGGAGTCACCTATCTCATCACTACAAAAGACTTCTTCCAAGACAACAACAAGCTGCAAGCATCCAAGCCAAACACCAGATGGCGATCTATGCACAGAGTGTGAATTCTGCAGCTCATATGCCTCAAACACATAGTTTGGGTTCAGTTGTTTATATAATTGTTAACTTGATCACATGGGTCATCGTAACAAGAAACTCACACAGAACACTGGACATGGAGGAGAGTTGCTTCCCCCAAGGGTCCAGACGCTAGACATACACGACCACTAGACACAAAATGGCACACTATTCAGACCTAACGATACTGATGTGGAACGTCAATGGGTTGTGGGAAAAAATCGAATGGGGACTGGTGACAGTTCATTAGAAGACTCCACCCGGATATTGTAATGCTCCAAGAGACACGCCTCAAAGGCACACAATGTGGATTTATAGGTCAAGGAGCCTATATGATACTGGCACACGAGGGATTCACTTCAGGAGCCAGGGGGGTGGCCATCATGATTAGGAAAAGCATTCCCTTTCAAGCCACAGGCCTCTGGCAGGACCCCATGGGTAGATATGTGGGGGTGAAAGGACAAGGGAAAGGACAGCGATAACCTTGATATGTGTTTATGCACCACCCAGACTTCAAGTTTCTACCATGCAGAAGGTTGTGGATGTCTTGTTCGAAATACCAACCGCTCTACATATAGTAGGAGGGGGGCTTTAATGATGTGATGGACCCGGTGATGGACCGCACTGGGGGAGGGGACAAGTTCACACAAACCACCCCTTTGCGGCGACTCTCCAAAACAATGGGACTAGTAGATGCATGGTGGGAGAAACACCCACAGACTAAACAATTCTCTCACCACTCAGGAGCGCACAACACACACTCTAGACTGGACTAGAAATATGTCCCCGGGGGGGGGGGAAGAATTACACAATACAAGTCACGCAGAATACACAACAAGGGGTCTCTCTGATTACTCTCGGCTTTTAGTTGGAAGGGCCTGAGGGGTCGAGGGAGTGACCAGAGATGGAGACTTAATCCAGGGGACTTGAAGAACAGTAAAGTGGCAAAGGGAATCCGGGCAGACACGGAAATATATTTTCAGGAAAATAAAAATTTGGTTCCTTCCGGCATGATGGTATGGGAAGCATACAAGGCTCTGATACGCGATAGACCCCAAAGCCGCATCGCTGGGGGGCGGGGGGGGGAAGTAGATGCCTAGAGTACATGAATCAAAAGATAATAGACCTTGACAAGCAAGTATCCCAAAGCAAAAGACCCTACTCTGACCGCTTTGACACATGAATATAAAGAATTAGCTATCGACAATGCCAAAAATCAGAGCCTAGCCACGTTAAATCATCTCTACAAGGTGGGGGGGATAAGGCAGGGAAGCTCTTAGCCTGGATAAGCAAAAAAGAGATCCAAAATAGATGGGTAAGGGAAATCACTGATAACTAGGGGGTTAATCATCCCACAGACTAAGGGGCGGTAAGAGCGTTTGCTGAATACTATAGTGACCTTTATCAGGCCTGCAACCTTAAATCACATGCAGAGATACCTGGCAGCAATCCCTACTCCAGCACTGAGAGAGGATGAAACCCAAGAACTAGAAGCAGATCTGTCCCTGACAGAAATACAGGAGGCAGTGATGAAACTTCGACCGGGAAAGGTGCGGGGGGCACCAACAGGTTGCTGTCCGAATTTTCTAAGCGATATATCTACCTCTTAGGCCCCCCATTTACTTCGGCTCTTCATTGACTCGCACGAGGAAGGTATCCTACCCCCCGATCTGAGACTGGCAACCATAGTGGTTATACTATAATAAGGCAAACCTCGTAACCAGTGTGGCTCGTACAGGCCTATCTCGCTACTAAACACGGAAGTGAAAGTCTTATCCACCATCCTGGCAACTCGCCTCCTGAGGGTCATTACGACCCTCATTCATGATGACCAGTTGGGATTTATGCCGGGCTGGCCTACCAGCATGAACCTCAGAAGGACTTATAACTGGCTAGTGAAGGACCGGGAGAATCCCCATATATTTCTGTTGCTCGATGCTGAAAAAGCGTTCAATGCAGTAAACTGGCCAATCCTGGACTGCACTCTGGCTAAATTCAGCATAGGGTCTAAATTTCGGGTGGCGCTTCTCTATAACTAGCCTGTGGCCGCAGTACGAACTAATGGAACGTGTTCAGCGCCATTCCCTATTGAGAGAGGGACCCGGCAAGCCAGCCCTCTCTCGCCGCTTGTCTTCGCGCAAACCCTCCAGTCTCTTGCCTGCAAAGTTCGAGAAGACCCGGCTATACGAGGATTCCAAAGAGCGCCCACAGACGGCGGGGAAGAAAAGATTTCCCTCTACACCGATCATATTTTATTGTATATCACTAATCCCATCACGACGATCACGGCCTTGTTTGGCATCATAGTAGAATACGGCAGTTACTCTGACTTTAAAATAAATTGGAACAAATCCACGCTATATTGCCTGACTAACACCCAAATGGACTGGCCCTTACCCAGTGAACTGAAGGTTGCACAGGAGGACTTCCAGTGCCTGGGGATATTTGTGATCCCACATCGCATGACATGTGGAGAGAAAAACCTCAGAAAGGTTTTGAGCAATTTTAAATTAGACATAGAGCGGTGGAGGGACCTCCCTCTCTCCCTGCTTGGACTAGCGGCCATTTTTAAAATGATTACTTTACCCTAACTGCTGTATGCGCTCCAAAATACATACCATCCACTAACCAGGGGACCCTTCACGGAGATAAACAGCAGATGTAGATCTTTATAGTGGCAAGGGGTTCACCCCAGAGTGGCGCTCAAAACTCTGCAGCGAAATCCCAATAACGGATTGTAGGAGAGTGGCATCGACTGCATAGTTGCCCCCAACTTTTTGCTGATGTTTTGACTGTTTTCTGACTCTAGCCAGGCTGTGGCCCTGCTATCCAGGACCCCAGCCCATCTGCTTCCTCTCTAAATGGATGTGAGTACCCTAGGTACATCCCAATTGGATACTGAGGACACCCTATCAGCCCCTTGTAGATGGTACCCTAGGTACCCAGGGCATGGGTCCCTCAGAGGTCTACCAGGGGCTGCAACACTTATTGTGCCAACCCTGGGACAGCCATATAACTGACACCACCAGACCACTACTGTAGTCTGGGTAAGGTGGTGCTTGCAACCCTTACAGGGATATAGGTATCCTGTATCCCACTTAATACAACACATATATCCTCATAGGTCACCCCTAAGGCATGTGGAAGAATGCCGCCTGGAACTGGAAGAAATGGCACCATGTACACATCTACATTATCTCTATGTGGGAAAGGGGGGTTCCCACTTACTGCCCGCGACACAGGTCACTTTGGCTGCATGGACGAGAGTGGCCAAAATTATGGGATGGACGGACCGGGTCACAAAGACCACTCCACTCTGGAAAGGGGGTTGGTTTAAAGAGTTAAGAAAACTAAAACGGTTCGAGGCCTGGGATCTCTACAATAGGGGACATCATAGAAATGGGGGAACTTAAACTATGGACAAAGCTTAGCCAGGAATACAACCAACACAAATCCCAATTCATTAAATATGCACAAATACGTCCATTATGGCAGGCAGAGATTATCCAATGCGAACATCTCCAGAATTACGCTCCACTAGAGGTTAGGCTTCTACAGGAAGAACTAGTAAATAAGGCAGTCTCTTACACCTCCAAAACAAATAACAATAATATCCCAGACGGACTGGGGGGGTTGTGGGCAAGTTGGGAGAAAGATGTTGGGCCACTCGAAGACATAGACCGAAAGGCGGCACTGATGCACCCCAGAGAGGGAGCTATCAAGGCAAGACTCTGCCTTATTTAATACAAGGTGTTACATAGAATTTATACGACAAGGACAGATTGCATGAAATGGGAAGGGCAGAGTCACCGTACTGCCCCACCTGCAAAACTGTCAAAAGCGACTTCTTTCATACTATATGGGCATGTCCCGAATTGAAGATATACTGGGTACAGATAATTGAGACATTAGGGACAGTCCTGGGGGTGACATTGCCTGTCGACCACGATTTGTGGTGCTGAGAATTCCAAGTGAGGTGGACATCACCAGGGCCCAACTGAATTTCGCCTCCCTGGGTCTGGTGGTGGCCAAGAGGGATATAGCCAGACGGGGCATGGCCAGCCACTCTAACATGGCAGACGCTAGTCGCTAAAGCTCCGCTTGAGAACCCCTAATTATCCTGCTAAACCTTATTATTCCCCGCTGCCCAGGCACACTCGAGCTGCGGAGTTGAGCTTGTGATGCGTCGTGTCGCCCATGCACTCTGTCTCGTGTGGGCGGACCGCTGCTGGCCAGTGCTACGGGCGCTGAGGGCCTTGCTGGCGAGACATCCTTCGGGTGGTGTGGCGCTGCGGCCGCAGGCAGGGCCTCTGATCTGCAAACCTGCGCTGCCAGGCCTCTCCGCTGCTCCCTCGGCCGTAGCAGCAGTGTAGCCCCTGCAATTGTGAGCAAGCCTCCGATCCTGGCTGGATGAGACAAGGTGATCGGGCGGTATGGCCCAGTGGGAGAGGCCTTCTGGAGGTGACGCGCTGAGGCCTACAGATGCGTGTCGCGCATTCACGTCCTCTACAAGGTACTGTGCCCTGGGCTAGCTGGCCCCTATTGAGCCCGCCAAAGCTGCACTTATCAGCTGGATCCACAGAGAGACCTGCTGGCACAACCCACCAACTGCTGGCCAGAACAACACTCCTACACTCCTGCATCGCGACTGAAGTGGCTGGGCAATCCTCTACCCTACACACTACTGTGGTTGCTGCCACGACAGTGGGGAGGCTGACGAACGCGCAGCTGGATCGCAGGCTTTTCCCTTTTAAGCCTGCTACGGCCTACACGACATTACTGGACAGAGACACATATGACCGTCCTACTGAAGTTCCTGGGGGTGGCAAACTGGCAGCCGCGCTCATGATGTACGCCCAAGACCCCCTGTTCTGAGAGGAGCAACAGACGCAGGTGAGCGGGAGGCTTTGGAGGGCCGGTGGACGGAAACGAGGGAGTTCCCGGTGATTGCTGCCCCAGAGAACCTCCCCCACTGGACAGATTCCAGGTGCGTGGGGGCAGAGGGACTCCGTCTTTGCCACCTGACACTGAGGGAGAGCAGAACGGCCTTGCTGTGTCTCGGGCCCGGGGGCCGGATCGGGCCTAGGCCGTGACTGGGCGAATGGCAAAACCGGGAGCCTCGCCTGCTGCCCACGGGCAGGATTGAATAGTCACTGCGACTTGTAGAGACCTTTTGGCAGTTCCTGCCTGCTGCCTTTCCTCAACACTGCTCTGCTTTCAAGGGGCCACCCCGCTCTGCTTTACCGCCTCATCCCTCTAGCTGCAGGTGAGGTGCTGGGGGTGCACCCCCTCCCACCCTTCTCCCAACTCGACTTGCTGATGGTGATTACTCTCTACCACCTGCGCTACATCAAGGGGAAAACAGTCTACACGTGGGCAGCAGGTCCTCACTAGATGGTGATTAGTGAACACACCAGGCCTCAACATCTGCGAAGCACGGCAAAAGATCGCAATACTCGCTACCACACTGTGGGAGAGGCCCTCAGGGGACAGACTACTGGCGCGAACAGGATTGCGTGCCCATTTAAACGGTTGGTCCTTCCGCCGCCTGTTGGCACAAGGGGACTCTACATGAGAAAGACCCTTTTCGCCTTGCCGCAACCCCAAACACGGATCGGACGCCTGGTGCTGTACTTTCAGCCCTCCATGACAGCTGGTCACCTCGCGGCAACATAGTAGGAGTCGCGCCACAGAGCTGTACTAAGTGGCAGCCGTATTATTACTGAGACGCGCACCTCGCCCGTGCCTCTCCTCTCCTCCTGGGCTGATGCAACTGGGGTGAGGGTAACTGCGTCAGATACCAGATACCGGGCTCCTCTGGCTGGCACAACAGACCTGTCCCCCCTTCACACGTCAAGCTGCTGGGAACGGTCGTCAGTTCACCTTGGGCAGTGCCTGCATCATGAGATAGCGAAGAGCTGGGCGCGCTAAATGTACCGGGGATCTATGGGGGACGCGCCCGACCACTAGAGAACACCGAGGTTCACAGCAGAAGATACCGCACATCACCAGAAGGGCGCATACGAGGAAAAACCGGATATCTAGATCTGCCCATAAGGCCGCATACCGGATGCCAACGGCGCAACAGCTGGTGATGGGTCGCCTACGCGCCACCAACCAGCACCTCAATGTGCGCAGCAACAGTGCAGATCAGTCAACGAGGAACAGCAGCTGAAACGCCACACGCTGCTTTAGCTACAAAGCTAGACTCGGTGCTGGCTGCAGTAGAAAAGATAGGATCCTCATTGGACCAGACCCGCGCCTCGCTTGAGTCCAAAATTGATAAAGTCACATCAGACTTTAACTTGCTGCGTGCCGACCACCAGAAGCTCGTAGACAGAGTGTGCTCGCAGGAGCGGTCAATCGCGGAACTGAAACCAATCACTCAAAGTCATGCGGCCGCCTTACAAGACGTTATTGACCGTGTAGATGACCTGGAAGACCAGGTGGAGGATGCAGAAGGGCGCCCCCGCCGCAATAACATCCGTGTGGTGGGTCTGCCGGAGGGCAAGGAGGGGCGAAACCCAGAAGAATTCGCCGAAAACTGGATTAAGGAGCTACTCCCGGATGGTACACTATCTGCCCACTTTGTAATCAAAATTGCTCACCGAGTCCCTGCACAGAAACCACCGCCGGGCTCCCGCCCTCACCCCTTCCTATTCAAAGTCCTCAACTACAGAGACAGAGACTCAATCCTCCGGAAAACCCGCAAACTGGCAGACATAACAGTAGATAATAGCCACACTATGTTCTTCCCGGACTTCACAGCACAAGTGCAACGCCGCAGAAGTGCATACACTGTGGTGAAGAAACAGTTGCGTGAACTGGGTCTCATCTACTCACTCCTTTTTCCAGCCAAATTGCGGGTGGTCGCGAACCGAACAGCACGCTTCTTTGACTCCCCCCTCTGACACCTGGGACTGGTTGGAGGAATCGGGCCTACTGTCTGGGCCAAGGCCTCCTGGGGACGACGAACCAAGGATGTCGGGCAGGAGACGACGTCGACGCGGCGGGCGGAACAGACCCCGGACAGAAGCCATGGCAGCCTCCACGTCCCCCAACTTGGCACAGAGACAGGTTGAGCGACAAGAGGCTATCCACATGGCGGCGTTGTTGGGACCAGCAAGCTGCAGCCCTGTTTGCCTCCATAGTCCATCGAGGCTCTCTGACACTGGCGACTCCACGTCATCCAGGCTTGACGGATCCGAAGAATGTCCAATGCCAGAAGTCACCCCGTAAACGGCGGACGAAATTATATGACTCAATGAAAACTTACAGCTCGGACACATCAACCGCAAGTATCTGCAACGCCTTGCACTGTATTGTACTATGCTTGACACTCTAGTTGGTCACTTACCCCCTACAGGCAGCAGGGGCTGTCACGCGTACTATGCACATCGCAGCGAGCGGCTACCACTGCAGCTCGGGCGACGCATCGTGTGCACTGCTCGCACTGCTCAGCGGCACATATTGGCACGGGGAATACTGGGTTACACCCTGACACCAAGGGGAAACTTGACACACACCATATGCATGCCACCAGTACCAACACTAGACGTCACTTGACCATTGAGTTTTTCTTTTCTATCTTTAGCCCCTGGTTGGGCCTCACAGTTTGGACGAGCATCACTTCAGTGCTCGCCCCCACAGTTAAGCGCAAGTTAGCTTGTTTTCCATCTCCCCCCCTATTTTTAATGTTGCTAGGTTGGAATAAGCGGACACGCCACACACATCAATATGCCCTGCCCCTCCTGCTCAATCTGGTCTGCCAAACAACTATACCATGGTACAAGTCAATATAATCACATGGAATGTGCGCGGTATACGCACACCCACACGCAGATATTCCATTTACGCTTATTTGCGGCACAGAGCTGTTGACATTGCGTTCCTCCAAGAGACGCACATGTCGCATATAGAGCTAGGGCGACTGCGAGGTAGATGGAGGGGCCATATATACGGCACAATCTACTTGGCCCATGCGTGGGGTGTTCTTATCTTGGTGAGAGCTGGAGTCCCATTTGTAAGTGAACAGACGCTAGTTGACCCGGAGGGCAGATATGCATTCGTTAGCCGGAGACTCAACGGTCAGCCGATTCTCCTGGGTTCCGTCAATGGCCCCAATGTCAACAAGTCCGCCTTTTTAGTCAGCCTCACAGGGAAACTTGCCAATTGGAATGGGGTTCCTTGGTTTATCGGAGGAGACTTTAACTCAGTGTTAGATGTCGAACTGGACAGATCATTTCCGACTCTCACCATGACCACCGCAGCGTCCAACACGCGAGCCCTCGCAGACTGGCTGACTTACTGGGCACCAATAGACATATGGCGTGCCATTAATCCTGATACTCGGATCTACTCGTATTACTCGGCGGTACACAAGTTGCACGTGCGATTAGATAGGATGTGGGGTCTCCAACACTGCTCCCGCTGATACACCATACAGAATACCTAGGACGCATGCACTCAGATCACAACTCCCAACTCTTACAGCTTAACTGGGAATGTGGGCGCCCTATACCAGTCCCACAAGCTACAAGACCCATATGCCCTCTCATCCTTCCTCGACCGGATACAGCTGCCCGAAACATCGGCAGAACACACAGAGCTCCTAGACGCTAGGATATCCTTAGAGGAAATCAGGGAGGCAATCTCGTCGCTGGCAACGCGCAAAACCCCGGGGCCTGATGGCTTCCCGGCGGAATATTATAAAGCGTATCAAGTAACATTAGTGCCGCGCTTGCAAGCTCTTTTTGCAGCCTCGTGGATGCGGGGCACCTTCCCCCCTCACTCTGTGAGGCACACCTCATCTCATTACCTAAGCCTGACACAGATCACACCGACATGGACTCGTAGGGACCCCTCGCCATCCTCAACTCCGATTACAAAATACTGGCTAAAATTCTAGCGGACAGACTCGCGCAAACAGCCCCCTCTCTGGTGCATGCAGATCAAAAACGGTTTTGTACCGTCCCGTAATACCTCACTTAACCTACGTTGCTTCTTTCGAGTAGCGATCTACTCCACATGCGAATGGCCGCGGGCGTGCTGCCTTGTACTTCACCTTGAAAAGGCTTTCGACTCCCTCGAATGGGACTACATGTTTGCGACCCTTGAGCGGTACCAGTAAGGCCCCACGTTTTTGCAGCTGACCCAACTACTTTACACGAACCCGGCGATGAGAGTGAGGGTGGGCCCTACATTTCTGAGGCCATCCCAGAGCGACGGGGCACGAGGCAGGGCTGTCCGTTGTCCCCCTCCTCTTCGCACTGGCAATGGAGCCACTTGCGGAGTCCTTGAGAACCTAACTACAGGATGGCATCCCACTAGGCGACGAGGTACACACAGTGTCGTTGTACACCGACGACCTGTTGATATACTGCAGGGACATCAGTCGGATCCCGGAAGACCTAGCCCGTGTACTGGAGCGCAGACATGTTTCGTTACTTAGGAATACGAGTCTATCGGCAACCGCAGGACCTCTTTGATGGCAATCTAGGTAGGGCACGAACAGCCATTCGCTCTCAGATGAGATTCTGGAGCACACTCCCCCTGGCAGTCACGGGCAGAGTGGCACTGGTGAAAATGGTGGCCTTACCAAGGCTCCTGTACTACTTTGTCAACCTACCTAACTATGAACCAGCCTCCTCCTTTACCCAACTATAACAGACAATCAGGGACTTTATCAGGGGCCCCAACCGGCACACGGTAGCGATCAAAAAACTATATTTGCCCACAGATCAGGGGGGTCTAGCGGCTCCTTGCTTTGAACACTACTACCTCGTGGCTCAACTCCAATGGATCGCCAGATGGTTTGCAGACCGACAACGCAGCGACACTGCATCCACAAGTCCACCATTCACTCTGCTACAGATCCTTACGCTCTTCAAAGCTGGTACACGCACACGCCCCCCGGAACCCTTATATTTGAATGTGGCCTATAGGTGTTATCGACGGAGCCTCCACCTAACACGACATGCCACAACTTATGCCCCTGCCCTCCCTTTGGAAGGTACCCCCAGAGGTCCGGCGGTCTGCACAGCTGCTGACTTGCATCATTGGCATGAAGCTGGGATGCGGACCTTAGGTGATCTCTATCACGAGGGCTCACTGATTCCTTATGCGACACTAGCAGCAAACGAGGAACTTCCTGCAGGACAATTCCTCCTACATTGCTCACTGGTGGCCACCCTTACAGAGAAATGGGGAGAGCTAGGCACTGAACCACAAATGCACCTCACTATCCAATATCTCCATGTCATGGGACGAGGCAGACACCTGATACGCTGGTTTGCCGCTTCACTGCGTCATCACGCGGCAATCAACCTAGATCCCTTCAGACGCAAGTGGGAGCATGACCTGGGACGCCAACTCTCAGATAAAACCTGGACACAGATATTGGCCAGCCCGACTCGTATCCCACAAAATATGCGACTCAGGCAAAAACAATACTTAATTACGCAACGTGCATACTTAACGCCAGCTAACATTAATAGATACTTCCATCGAGCCGACTCTGCCTGTCCCCGCTGCGCAACTCTTGATGCAGACCTGGTGCACATGCTCTGGGGCTGCCCAACCTCAGCACCTACTGGAGAGAAGTGGCAGATGCACTCCGTGCCTGTACGGAAAGAGCTACCCTTTGAGTGGCAAACATATCTGCTGCATGTCTTCCGTAGGACGCGCAATACTAAGGTCACCTCCCGGTTCCTAGATCTGGGCATAGCCATGGCCAAACGACTAATTACAAAACGATGGAAAGCGTCAGATCCCCCACAAGTACAGGCTTGGACACGTTCCACCATTGCGTGGGCCAGAACAGAAGGCATAGCGATCAAGCGGGAAGAAATAGTGGGTCTCAGGAAAGGACCTATAGCTGAAAACTGGGATGTGATCCTGGCAACGCTACAGCAATCTACAGACCTGCCAACCCAGTCCCTTCAGACACCTGACCTAAACAGCCAACACTGCGCACGCAACCCTCACTCATAGACCACATTTCCGCAACCGATCATGCGCCACAAGCTAAACGATACTACTTTGATGCTCTTGCACATCATAACCTTATGGCAATGGCATTGCTAAGGAGCACCCTCAGAGGCATAAATACAGCATTCTATATACTCCAACCTACGTGAGCATTCCAACCCTACCCCAAGTTCAACACCCCATGTACACAGTTATTGCCACATGAACAGCTTAACCAATGTATCTGCATCAAATTGACTATTTAAACATAACCAGCTCCGCACCATGTGCATATACACTAGATGTATTGGTTGTGGGAAAATACTGTACTATAAGAAACCGTATGTTAAAATACTATGTCGAAAACAGCTTTTGAACCTCACTGTAGTATTAAATGTATATTGATATCCAGTGACGCACATCATCTAATGTCGCTACACACTGCAGAAAAGATTAAACAACTGCTCATGTATTTGTTTACTAAATGACAATAAAAACAGATTTAAAAAAAATAGCCAGACGATGTGGGGGCTGAAAGTCCCACAGTCCAGGTATGGATGAGAGGAATGGACCTATATATGGCCACTGAGCATACCACGTACCTTAATAGGGGATGCCCCGGGAAACACCGCAAAATATGGGGTCCATGGAGGCGGCACTTTGGGTTGGATTTGGGAGACAACACACAACAACCCACATAGCAAATATCCCAGGAGGCATCTGCGGCTAGATCCGAAGGGGGACTCACTTAGAGGGGTTACCCGGTTGACTACTATAGTTGTCTTCTAAACCCAAAATAGAATACGTAGTGGCCATACAAGGACACTGGTGTGGGAATATGTCAGAACAGGGGGGGGGGGGGGGGGGGGGGGTTACTATGTTGATGAGTACAAAGTTTTTGGATGTGATCAATCACAACAGTTGTATTGCTTATTGTATGTATTCTGTAACTCTTTAAAACAGAAAATAAAAAATATATGTATTAAAAAAAAGAATGAAATGTATGTGTGCATGCATCTGCAGATGGGAATTTAACCCGAGAATTGAACACCTCTGTTCTGAATGCCTCATGTGCCTCAATCACAAAGGGAACTATCCCACCTAATGCTGGGACCCCACAATGTGCTCATTTGAAAGTAAGTGCATTTCTGCAATTTTCCGAAATGTTTATAGCACATTCCTGTTCAGTTTCCCCTGCATTTGCATCTAATGCAGCGGCAGCCTCATCTTGAAAGACATTTTTCAGGGAAGTTTTTAGTATGGAAAAGGAGGTAAGGTTTTGCACAAAATGGGGGACTATAATCCTTCAAGCTTGAATATACCTACAGCCAATACATAGGGTATACCAACTCAGCTGTGGCGGATTCTCCCTCCTCACTCCAGACGTCTCTGGGTATAAGTGAGTAGGGGTCTCTGAGAAAGCACGACTCAACTACTTAGATTTGACCATTAAATAAGAGCCAAACCAACTTTGGTGGTGCATGTCGTGCAGATCCTACAGATCTATATAGAATCTGCACGTTTAGATAACAAACTAAGGGATTGGTGCCTAGACTGATTCCAGACACCCCAAAGGATATGTTGGTCTTAGACCAGCTAGCTCACAGTGCCACTATAAGCCCCCCCCCCCCCCCCAACAAGGAGCAAATCGTTTCTGGCAATTATCGAACATAACAACCCTGACCCCGCAAGGATTGGGGACGTTTTCAATAAGCATTTATTGAACCAGCTTCATTCTAGTATAACATTTGTGTGCTGCAACAAATATGAGACAGAAGGAAAATGCTACTTACCCAGTATGCATCTGTTCTTGGCATGTAGAGCTGTAAAATCTCATGCTTTGCATAAGATTGCCATCTAGTGTTGGGTCCGGATGTTTGCACTTTGTTTTTGTGGAAGACGTTTTCCTTAGTCACGAGGTAGGAGACTCCTCCCTTAGGTGATAGTGCGCATGGCCATCAACTCCATCTTCAGATTGTTTTCCGCAGAAGGTGAGAGAATGGAGTAGTAGTAAAGAATAGAGATGTCCATGCGCAACTGTTTAGTAAAAACAGAGAACTACAGCAGTTACAGGTACTCTGGGAAGCGGGTGGGCGCATGAGATTCTACAGCTCTACATGCCAAGAACAGATGCATACTGGGTAAGTATCATTTTCCGTTCGAGGCATGTGAGCTATAGATACAGCAGTCTCCTGGAAGTGGTGGCTATCCTGTAACCATTGGAGTTCTCTGAAATAACGTTTTTAGCATTGCTTGACCCACATTAGCTTGTTGTCTTGCTAACACATCTACACAATAGTGTTTGGTGAATGTGTGTGGTGTAGACCATGTTGCAGCTTTGCAGATATCAGTAATAAGGATATTGCCTAAGAAAACCATTGTAGCCCCTAACTTGCACGTAGATTGTGCTCTAGGGGGTACTGTGAGAGTCCTTTTGAATTTTGATAACAAATCTGAATACACTAAACAATCCACCTAGCAATTCCTGATTTGGTAATAGGATTGCCTTTGTGAGGTGGTGCAAAAGCTACAAAGAGTTGTTTGGTTTTACGAAATGATTGTGTTCTTTCAGTGTAATACAAAAGAGCTCTTCTGACATCTAAGGTATGTAAAGCTCGTTCTGCAACAGAGTCAGGTTGAGGAAAGAACACAGGTAATTCAACCAACTGATTGATGTGAAATGCAGATACAACCTTAGGTAGGAATTTAGGGTTGGTACGAAGGTGTACTTTATCTTTATGTAACTGGAAACAGAGTTCTTGTACGGTTAGTGCCTATAGTTCACCCATTCTCCTCAATGAAGTGATTGCAATGAGGAAAGCTGTTTTCCAAGTAAGGAACTGTAGTTCACATCTGTGCATGGGTTCAAATGGCGGACCCATTAGCCTTGTGAGGACTATGTTAAGATTCCATACTGGTGCAGGTGGAAGTCTTGGTGGTATTACCCTTTTTAGCCCTTCCATGAATGCTTTGATGACGGGCACTTGAAATAGCGTTAAGTGCTGCCTATTTTGAAGGTAAGCTGCTATGGCAGCAAGATGCAGTCTGATGGATGTATAGGCCAATGCTGACTGCTGCAAGTGTAATAGGTAGCACAGTATGTTCTGTATGGAAGCATCAAGAGGGTTGATATGATTGTTATTGCAATAGATAACAAAATGCTTCCGTTTGGCTGCATAGCAGGCTCTTGTGGTAGGCTTTCTGGCCTCTCTAATAATGTTCATACAGTCTGGTGGAAGGTTGGGATAACCAAACTATGACTTCAGGAGCCAGATCGCAAGGTTGAGCTGTTTGGGATCTGGGTGTTGGATTTCTCCATGGCTCTGTGTGAGGAGACCGGGAGTTAAATGTAATTTTTGGCGTGGTACCAGAGAGAGTTCCAACAGGTTTGTGAACCAGGGTTGAGGTGCCCATGTTGGAGCTACTAGTATTAGCCTGAGTGATGCTTGCCCGAGTTTACGAACCCCTGATGGAATCAGTGGGAGAGGCGGAAAAGCATAGGCAAATATCCCTGACCAGTTCATCCATAGAGCAATGCCTTTGGACAACGGGTGTGGATACCTGGAGGGGAAGCTTTGGCATTTCGCGTTTTTGGGTGTTGCGAAGAGGTCTATGTGGAGTTATAGGTCTATGTGAGGGACTCCCCAGGCTTGGAAGTATGGGTGGAGAATTTGAGGGTGAAGTTCCCACTCATGTATCTGATATTCTAACTTGCTGAGGAGATCCGCAATTTGATTGTTGAGTCCTTGGAGATGTTCTGCTAGGAGATAAATGTTGTGGTGTATCGCCCACCTCCAGATGTCTTGGGCTAAGTGGGACAGTTGGAGTGTGTGTTCCCCCCAGCTTCTGCATGTAATACATAGCTGTCATGTTGTCTGTTCGGACTAGTACAGCTTTGCCAGACAGGTGATCTTGAAAGGCTTTGAGCGCTAGAAAGATTGCCATGAGTTCTAAATGATTGATGTGAAGCAACCTTTGCTGTAGGGTCCACCGCCCCTACACTGTGTGTTGTTGAAGATGAGCTCCCCAGCCAGTAAGGGATGCGTCCGCGGTTAACACGGTCTGTGGAATTGGGTCTATGAACGGCCGCCCTTTTGACAGGTTTTGTGTGTTCCACCACTACGGCCGCTTACCAACACTAGATCGGTTAATAGACCTTGTGACTGATTCCACTGACTGGCTAAACACTCTTCAAGTGGACGCATGCGTAACCTGTCATGGGAAACGATCATGATGCAAGATGCCATCATTCCCAGTAGTTGCATAAATACTCAAGCTGGAAGTGACTGAGTGGGTTGAAATTTCAGAATGAGCGCCTGAATGTTTTGAATTCTGGCTGCATTGGGATACGCTAGAGCCTTTTGAGTGTTTAGAGTGGCTCCTAGGTAATCCTGAACTTTCTTTGGCTGAAGATGTGATTTTAACACTGACTGAGAACCCTAGCTGTTGAAGCAGCTGAATGGCTACTGAAGTGTGCTTGTGACATTGCTGATATGTGCCGGCTTTGATGAGCCAGTCGTCCAGATAGGGAACAACATGTATGCTTTGTCTTCTGAGATGGGCAGCTACTACCGCCAGGCATTTTGTGAAGACTCTGGGGGCAGTGGTGACTCCGAATGGGAACACCTTGAATTGGTAGTGTTGACCTGCTACGACAAACCTGAGAAATTTGCAGTGAGCCGTATAGATTGGAATATAAAAGTAGGCGTCTTAAATCTAGAGTAGAATGAAAATCGCCTTTTTGCAAAAGAGGCAGTATCTGTTGCAGTGTTACCATGTGGAAGTGCTCTGACTGTATGTAAAGATTGAGTTCTCTGAGATCCAATATGGGTCTGAGAGAGCCGTCCTTTTTTGGAATTAGAAAGTAAAAGGAGTACATGCCCGACCCTTGATGTTTTGGTGGTAGGGGCTCTATGGCTTGTTTGAGTAACAGGGATTGTACTTCTTGTTTGAGAAGGTCTAGATAATCCTGTGAAAGTCGGTGCAACTTTGGGGAAATGTTTGGAGGAATGTTGATGAACTCCAGGCAGTAACCAGAATGGATAATTTGGAGAACCCATTTGTCGGTTGTTATTGACTGCCACTTTGGTAGAAATTGTGACAGTCATCCCCCTACAAGTGTTAAGTGGTCGGGGGGGTGGGGACTATGGGAAAGTCACTGTTTTGTTTTGGAGGGCGAGGTAAGTGTATTGGAACCTCTACCTCTGCCCTTGCCGTTATTACCTCTTTAATTGCCTCGAAAGAATCCTTTGGAACCTGAGGGTTAGTATTGCCCTTATAGATGGACACAGTGTCAGAGGAAGTATTTTTAGATCCAGAAATACAAAAAGACGTTCCCGAGCAGGAGCCAGGCAGTTGAGCCTATAAACAACAATTCTCAATAACAATTATAGAAAAAAATATTTAGAGTCCGATAAGTCAACAAACGTTTTTCTTCTTTTATTTCCTTAATCTTCTTTGTTCTTTCTCAAATCTTCTCCACACACTCATATGAAGTCAATCCATAGTGACATATTGGCATCAATAAAAACGCCAAAGTGAAATCAGTAGCCAACACGTGTTTCGTCTCGGGTGAGTTGCCCGGCGACTTCCTCAGGGCTACAATAATAACAATAAAAATTGTTCTATTCAGGACATTTGTCACTCATGAATAATATTCTCACAAAATCTGAGTGCAGAAGAGGCCAAGCTAGTAGTGCAAGTGTGACTCAGATAGAGGGTAGTAAGTGACCATAAGTTAAGAAAAAATGAAAGTATCCACCCAGTGAAAGCTAACCAAATAATTAAGGTGCTACCCAGCACCAAAAAACCAAAAAGAAAAAACAACAGAGGATCACCTTGAAAAGGAAAAGAGACTCTATACTGAAAGTTTAATTCATTTATATCATTGTGAAATTAAAAGAAGATGAAGCTATCCTAATGTACCACAAACAGTGAAGTATATCCCAATAACGTCCATAGGATCTCCCTAAAGGGTTACTCACCATAAGAACGAATACCAAACAAAATATATATTTTTGTTTATTCCGCCACACCTATAATATATTCTGAGTGTGGTTCCATACACTTTCATTCGTGTGTATAAGAGTCTAAGGGGAAAAAGCATGAGAAAAGACATCAGCTTGTGTCTAATTCCCCACAAATCAGGTCATAACCTTAATCAAACACGTACGGCTTCCCTGAATATCATTTTAAATGAGAAAGGACCTTTATATAAAAGCATAATACTCCAAAACGATTTAAGTACATCAATAAAGCTGTGGGCGACTAAAAAAGGCCAAATATCAGCCTATATTACTCGACGAGTAACCTGTAACATACGGTATTTTTATTAAAATCACTCCAAAAATGAGTATTAGTCATATTAAAAGATCATTAAACAAAGATTACCTTAAACGAATTGCAGTCCCGATCAAAGCATCAGATGATGGGGATAATTTGTGCATCTGAAGATAAAAGACCGAATAAAGGTCAGGCACATCTACCACAAGTCAGTACCATCAACGGTCCGTCCAACACAACTGAGAAATATGTTCGTATCGGTATGTCTAGAGGATAACCTACGAGACACAGTATAGGTTCTGTTGTCCGATACGTGTTATAAAATCACACTTTACGTTTCAAAATGCTTCTTAGCTCTCATTTATCTAAGACGGGACTTCACAGACAACAATATATCAGGGTCTTTTATTTAGCTAATAATCAGCGCAGTCTATTGTAATCACAATTAGTAGCAAACATGTCATATAAGCCACACTGTGTCAACACGCCATTACCGGTTTAAAACGAAGCCTTATAGTTGGCAACGTAAAAGCGAAAGAGACCGAATGGTCGTACGTGTTTCTTCATATTTCTAGACAATGCTAGCATGTGCACCAGCAATAGCCATCAGTTTTGAGCGACAACTTACCTAAAAGAAGGAAGAAGAAAAGGGGAGAGTACTCCGGTCGTCATCAGTATTATTCTTGTGTGTCAAGCCGAGCTCTCTCCTGGTTTCAAATTTATACGTATGCGCGCCGGTCGACAGTTGCGATTCCGTCAGATGATTAAAAGGACCAATCGTTTTTGGCGTCTATACTGGCCGCCATCTTATAAGATGCAAAACCCCCATGTACATCAATCGAGGTGTGTACCGTGATATTAAAAACCCTTAACAATATCAATTCCAAATGCAACTTACAGAGCCCAAAATCATAAGACTAATTCCAAATCAAAAGTCAGCCTATTAAATTGATTTCTTGTATATTGATGCCGCATATTATCGCCGCCATCTTAGTTAAGTCGTTATCAACAACGTGTATGTTTCTTAGTTCTCGAATGTAACTTTATCAAAATTGTGATCAGTACTAGAATTGTCGGATAGAAAATCGACCGATCCTATATCCCAAACGCGAGCTACTAAATACTACATAGCGCCGAAAACTAATATAGTATCTCTATTGGGCAAAGAGGAAAGCCAGGGCTTCTTTCACGACACATAGGTAAGTTCAAAAGGCGTCCATTATGTGCTATCAGCAGCAGTGTAAAACTGTTGCTATAACATCAGTAGTCATACACCGTTCTTACTTGTTCCAATAAAGCCAAGAGAACGAAAGAAAGGATGGGAAAAGGTAAAAGTTAAACAGATTCACAGATATAAGTAAGAGGTAAATGATGACACTCTCATTAAGTAAGGGAGAGGGAGTTACTTGGACTGTAGAACAGTGGTCGAAGAGATTGTGTTTTTTGAGAAAGAGAGAGACCAGAGTCCCAAGAAGTGAGTTGATGGACCAGACTCTGTTACATAAAATAGTACATTGGATTAATCACAGTCATCCAGGAAACCATAAAAGTTTACATCAAAAAAAGGCAAGATGAATGCAGAAAAATACAGTAATGCCTCCAAGTTATTACAGTCAGTAAGTGCATATACTCGAACTCATATACAGATAAATGGAAATAAAACATGTTGCTGTAATCAAGAAAACAGTGGAGCACAGCACAATATATATTTAGTCATGAAGAAAATAGTGTAACTCATGATCAACATTGATCCCACATTCCACCGCTCGTAGTTTAAGAATCCATCGGGCCTCACATTGGCGTAGTCTTAACTCCCTATTACCACCCCGAGAGTCAAACTTAACCACCTCTATACCATGGAAGCGAAAACCAAGTGATTTATCCTGGTTGGAGCAGATAGATGCAGGATAGCCTAATGGGTATCTAACATCAAGATTCTTTAACACACGAAAGTGTTCAGCCATCCGTTCTTTAAGAGGGCGAATGGTGCTACCCACATATATTTTCTTACACTTGCACTGGATAACATAATCCACATATTTCGTCAAACAATCTATGTGGTCGTAAATCTGGTATCTACGTGAACCATTATAGTCAAATGCCTTTATACCTCTTTCGGCCAATCTGCACATATTACAGGTACCACAAGCAAACGATCCAATGTTCATCTGTCTCAGCCAAGAGGTTATATTTGGCGATTGTTTTGGATAGCTAGGGCTGATGAGACTCTGAATGGTTCTACCTTACCTGTATACAATGTTGGGTGATTTAGTAATATATTTTTCCAAAGTACTATCGGCAGTTAGTAATGGCCAATTTTTCTTGAATATTCCATATAGTTTATGGGATCAAGGATGATAATTGGTCACCAATCTCACGTTCATGTCTGATTTCTTTGTTTTTTTAGGAATATTACTCAAAGTGTCTGATCGTTGGAGTCGCATGGCTCTCTTTTTTGCCTTTCGAATCGTATCTTCTGAGCATCCTCTAACAAGGAACCTGGTCTCAATATCCCTCAGATTCTTATTAAAGTCCTCCTCTCTACTACAATTTCTACGTGCTCTCAACATCTCCCCAAAGGGTATTGCATTAATTTGGCTCTTTGGATGTGCACTCCTAGCATGCAATAAGGAGTTGCACGCCGTAGATTTTCTGTACATTCTGCTCTGTATTTTACCCTCATGGTGAAAAAGTTCTAGGTCAAGAAAGATAATCTTCTCCAGATCCGACTTCATAGTAAATGACATATTATGGGTATTGTTGTTCATATGTGCAAAAAAACTCTCCGAGGGCCTCATTGCGCTATGCAGTATTTAGTAGCTCGCGTTTGGGATATAGGATCGGTCGATTTTCTATCCGACAATTCTAGTACTGATCACAATTTTGATAAAGTTACATTTGAGAACTAAGAAACATACACGTTGTTGATATCGACTTAACTAAGATGGCTGCGATACTATGCGGCATCAATATACAAGAAATCAATTTAATAGGCTGACTTTTGATTTGGAATTAGTCTTATGATTTTGGGCTCTGTAGGTTGCATTTGGAATTGATATTGTTAAGGGTTTTTAATATCACGGTACACACCTCGATTGATGTACATGGGGGTTTTGCATCTTATAAGATGGCGGCCAGTATAGACGCCAAAAACGATTGGTCCTTCTTTTAATCATCTGACGGAATCGCAACTGTCGACCGGCGCGCATACGTATAAATTTGAAACCAGGAGAGAGCTCGGCTTGACACACAAGAATAATACTGATGACGACCGGAGTACTCTCCCCTTTTCTTCTTCCTTCTTTTAGGTAAGTTCTCGCTCAAAACTGATGGCTATTGCTGGTGCACATGCTAGCATTTCCTAGAAATATGAAGAAACACGTACGACCATTCGGTCTCTTTCGCTTTTACGTTGCCAACTATAAGGCTTCGTTTTAAACCGGTAATGGCGTGTTGACACAGTGTGGCTTATATGACATGTTTGCTACTAATTGTGATTACAATAGACTGCGCTGATTATTAGCTAAATAAAAGACCCTGATATATTGTTGTCTGTGAATTCCCGTCTTAGATAAATGAGAGCTAAGAAGCATTTTGAAACGTAAAGTGTGATTTTATAACACGTATCGGACAACAGAACCTATACTGTGTCTCGTAGGTTATCCTCTAGACATACCGATACGAACATATTTCTCAGTTGTGTTGGACGGACCGTTGATGGTACTGACTTGTGGTAGATGTGCCTGACCTTTATTCGGTCTTTTATCTTAAGATGCACAAATTATCCCCATTATCTGATGCTTTGATCGGGACTGCAATTCGTTTAAGGTAATCTTTGTTTAATGATCTTTTAATATGACTAATACTCATTTTTGGAGTGATTTTTATAAAAATACCGTATGTTACAGATTACTCGTCGAGTAATATAGGCTGATATTTGGCCTTTTTTAGTCGCCCACAGCTTTATTGATGTACTTAAATCATTTTGGAGTATTTTGCTTTTATATAAAGGTCCTTTCTCGTTTAAAATGATATTCAGGGAAGCCGTACGTGTTTGATTAAGGTTAAGGCCATGATTTGTGGGGAATTAGACACAAGCTGATGTCTTTTCTCATGCTTTTTCCCCTTAGACTCTTATATACACACGAATGAAAGTGTATGGAACCACACTCAGAATATATTATAGGTGTGGCGGAATAAACAAAAATATATATTTTGTTTGGGATTCGTTCTTGTGGTGAGTAACCCTTTAGGGAGATCCTATGGACGTTATTGGGATATACTTCACTGTTTGTGGTACATTAGGATAGCTTCATCTTCTTTTAATTTCACAATGATATAAATTAATTAAACTTTCAGTATAGAGTCTCTTTTCCTTTTCAAGGTGATCCTCTGTTTTTTCTTTTTGGTTTATTGGTGCTGGGTAGCACCTTAATTATTTGGTTAACTTTCACTGGGTGGATACTTTCATTTTTTCTTAACTTATGGTCACTTACTACCCTCTATCTGAGTCACACTTGCACTACTAGCTTGGCCTCTTCTGCACTCAGATTTTGGGAGAATATTATTTATGAGTGACAAATGTCCTGAATAGAACAATCTTTATTGTTATTATTGTAGCCCTGAGGAAGTCGCCGGGCAACTCACCCGAGACGAAACACGTGTTGGCTACTGATTTCACTTTGGCGTTTTTATTGATGCCAATTTGTCACTATGGATTGACTTCATATGAGTGTGTGGAGAAGATTTGAGAAAGAACAAAGAAGATTAAGGAAATAAAAGAAGAAAAACGTTTGTTGACTTATCGGACTCTAAATCATTTTTTCTATAATGGTTATTGAGAATTGTTGTTTATAGGCTCAACTGCCTGGCTCCTGCTCGGGAACGTCTTTTTGTATTTCAGTTTTTTCCTTTTGTTACTTCTGTGACGGAGGAACATTGGGGCATGGGTGGCTGTTCCCCTTGATGTCCCCTAGAGCTCCTTTCAGATATTGACTTATACTACAGACAGGATTTTGGATGTGCGCAAGGCTGTAACCCTGCCACGGTTTGAAGTTACATTATTTTTAGATCCAGCTCGATAGAAGGAGCGCCGAAAGGAACCACGTCCTTGTGGAGACTGAAGGGCTCCCATTGATTTAGCCACTTCAGTATCCTTCTTCATTTTATCCAGTGAAGTGTCTACCACTGGTAGAAAAAGGTGTTCCTTGTCAAAGGGTGTGTTTAATATGGAAGCTGGAACCTCCGGTTTGAACCCTGATATGCGCAGCAAGGCGTGTCTCCTTAAAAGATTACTAGTGTTCACCGCTCTGGCAGATGTATCAGCAGCATCTAATTTGGTTATTAGAAATTAACTGTCCCTCAGGAACCAGGTCTCGCGCTTTGGATTTATGTTCCTGAAGAAGAAATTGGATGAGTTGCTCCATTTCATCCCAGAGTGCGCGGTCATAGTGTGCTAGCAACGCCTGTGTATTGGAAATTCGTCAGAAGTTAGCAGCCTAGGAAGCTATCCTTTTCCCTGAAGCATCATGGAGTTTAGACTATCTGGGGGAGGTGCATCTCCAGTAGTCCGGGAGTTTGCCCTTTTACGTGCATTAGAAACTACTAATGAATCTAATGGTAGTTGACTCTTTATGTAGACTGGATCCGATGGAGCAGGCTTGTATTTTTTATCTACCCTAGGGGTATGTAGTGTGTCGAAAAGGAAGTCCTCTTCAAGGGATTTTCTATGTAGCAGGACTCCATGGTAAGTAGCAGCCCTACTTAACAAATCAACAAATCCTACACTGTCATCTGGTGGAGATGGCCTGGTAGGATATAGGTCTGGGTCGTTGTCAGTGGGAGAATCAGTATTATAGTCATCCCACATATCTCCAGGCCGATTTGTCATCATTATTATCCCAATCACCCTGATTGTCAGGTGTGTGTGGTGGTGAGTGCTCAGGTGAAGTTGGCACAGGTATAGTCTGGGGTAGAGAAGGTGAAGGAAGAGGAAGAGGAGGAGGGGAAGGGGAAGGATTTGTCCCGACAGTTCCCATCTTCAATGGTATGTGCTAGTCCTCTTCTGTGGAAGCACCTCTCTTTAAAGTCACTTTAGTGGTGATATGTCCAGTCTTTGGGTGTATAACCAGAATTTTTTGTTTCGGATCCGGTTTGTCGAGCAGATCACCGCAAACATGCTTTTTAGGTGACTTCGGTGTGTCCTTGTGTTTCGGCTCCGAATGTTTCGCTGCCAATGGTTTCTTGGCCGGAGTTTTCGGATCCTAAGTTTGTTTCGTTGCCGACGGGGGTGTTCGATGCCAGACTTTTTTCGGTCCCGAAGACTTTGGCCCGGTGCCCGATTTGGCATGGGGGTTTTCGGAGCCGGGAGGCATTTTACTAGACTTTGGTGTCGAGCCCGAAGGCGGGGCTTCGGAAGCTCGTTCGCGGCGCCCACCGGGACCCCAAGGTGCAGGTTGTTCCGAAGCCTTTTTCTTTGATGGAAGTTGGAAGGTGGGGCGACGTAGGGACTGCTTGCGGTACGTTGTCCATGCGGGATGTCTTCATTCTCATCGGAGCTGTGTTCGGAAATGAAGATGTCTTCCAGTTCTTCATCGGCTCCGATGGGACTCGCCGCTTTCCTCCTTGTCCGATTGAGGTCCGAAAAGGTCCGGATTGCAGCCTGTTTGTTGTCTTTGCATGTCGCGTCATCAGTCTCGACGATCGAGAAGAGTGTTTGGAGCGGAATGATCGGAACGCGTCGCAGTGGTCTTCTCTGTGGTCGGGTGACAAACACAAGTTGCACACCTCGTTTGAGTCGTTTTGTGGGTATTTCGCGTGGCACCGAGGACAGAACTTAAAAGGAGTTCGTTCCATCGACTGCGAGTCGAACCAGGGGCTAGGCATGAGCTCTCCGATTGAAATTGTCTTTGGGAATCACGGTCGACGAAGAAAGGGGAACGCGATCGGAAACAATGCTGTTGAGTGTGAAGTGATACGCGCTGAGAAGGACCGAAGTATCTACATCGAACCGGAGAGCAGCAAGTTACATCCAAACCCGGTGGCAGAAAAAACACAATCTGAAGATGGAGTCGATGGCCATGCGCACTATCACCTAAGGGAGGAGTGCTCCACCTTGTGACTAAGGAAAATTTCTTTCACATAAACAAAGTGCATATATCCGGACCCAACACTAGATGGCGATCTTATGCAAAGCATGTGATCTACAGCTCACATGCCTCAAACACATATATACGACTACAAACACCAACAGAGTTAAAAAAAAAGTTAGAATTCTACCATAGTGCTAAAACAGTGGATGTATCCAGGCATATAGGTACATGGCAGTAATCATGAGTATTTCTACAATGCAAACCCTAACTAGATGTACTTAAGTGTACCTAAAATGTATGTAGGTGTGTGATGATGGGCAAGGATCGAGATGCACACAAGGTCGGTTTAGACTCTGTTTTATTGTGCAATACACACTTTTCTTAGGAGAGGCCAGAGTTCAAGTCCTTGGATAATACTTCTTATCCGGTCCTGTTCAGTTAACAGGGTTATCGCTTCTTCTTTTTCCTTCCGTTGTCCTCTGGTTTCCCGGAATTTTCGGAAAGGGAAAAGTAAGTATAAGACATGTGAGGGCCTCTATATATACAATTTCCACAGGAAGGGAGTGAAGGACCACTGGTGCGGTGACGAACGTCTAGGCACGTGCGGGTCAGTGCTTGGGGTACCGGGTAGTGAGCAGGGTATCAGGAGGCGCCTTACTCGTCAGCATTCACTCTCCTCCCCACCCACCCCAAAACACGCTCCCGTACCTGTCTGAGCCACGCTGCTCCGGGAGCGTGGCAGGGCACAGAACTGTGACGTTGGCCTCCTGGCTCTCCAGCTGCTGCTACTCCCACCGGAATCATCGTCAGCAACAGCTGTCCCTTCTCTGGCGTCTCGCTGCCGTTCTTCTAGGATCCCTCGCTCTCGCCTTCTCTGTCTTCCGGGTACGGCCAACGTCTTTCACGTTCCGTCGTCCTTCTATTGACCAGTCGGGGATGACGTCAGTCCTTTGGGTAGCTGCTTCAGCGGAGTCGTCCCAGTTAAAGGGACCGGGTCCTATGAATCCGGCTTCCTCATCCTGCTGGGTGTTTTGGCCCGTACACCAGTCATCTGGCTGGAAAGATAGGAAAGGACTCGTTTCTGGAGGCACGGACCACCAGCCTCTCGTATGCTCCTGTCCCTCCCATGCGGTGGCAGAATCGTGACATGGTGTATAGCCAAGAATCCCCCATTACCTGATGTGGGAGAATAAAGGACCCTGTCTTGGTCTCGAGTTGGACACCCCGCGAGGGATGTCAGACCACTGCGTGCTGGAGTGTCTGGTTGCAGGGACTTCAGCATCTCGTGTCAGCATGGAAGCTTCCCCTCTGGCTTGCCTAGTGAAGATGTGGTACTTATATACCCGAAAGATACCCTCAGGGGTTCTACCTAGATGTGTCATGGTACTGTTGGCATGTCAGCCAAGGATGACAATAGTGTTATTATGCAGGAGATGGTAATCCTGCTGTGATACTAAGAATCCTCATGCATATAAATTAGGCTAGTTTTCGGCGAAAACCACACAACATTTAGTCGGCACCGAATTAGGTAAAAAGTCAGCGCCAGAACCGTTATGTAGATTAAGGTAGGACAAATGTAGGTAAAAGGTTGTGCAACTACCTAGGCCTATAATGGAGTATACTGGGGTTCATAACAGGTCTGGGTCCCATCAATTGTTTCAGCAATTTAAAATGTTTAGAAAAAGAAGGATCCTATGATCCTAAAATCCACAAAGGGATTAATCCTAAATTTGAGGATGATGAAGACATCACCAAGTGGCTCACAGACTTTGAGAGGGCTGGTGAAGCCAGAAAAGTGAGAAAATCTCACTGGGGCACTCCTGTGGGAACTGTTCTCTGGTAAGTGAAGAGACAGACTTCTGACCCTTAGTGGCGCAGAAGCAGAGCCCTATGAACTCATAAAGGGCACCCTGATTGAAGGATTTGGACTCACAACTGAGGAGTATAGAATTAAGTTCAGGGGGGCTCAGAAATCCCACAGTCAGTCCTGGGTGGAATTTCTAGACTACTCGGTAAAGACACTAGGTGGCTGGTTGACTAGAGGTAAAGTGCAAGATTATAATGGTCTTTATAATTTGTTTATGAAAGAACACATTTTAAGTAACTGCATCAATGAAAAGTTCCATCAGCATCTGGTAGTCCTAGGTCCAATTTCTTCCTAAGAATTAGGAAAGAAGGCAGACCACTGGGTCAAGACAAGGGTAACCAAGACAACCACTGAGGGTTACCAAAAGAAAGGGGGTAACAAAGCCTCCCCAGGGGCAAGAGGGTGAGAAATCCAAAGATAAAGCACAAGAGTCTTCTAAAGGCCCCCAAAACACTGGTCAGGGTTGTGGGCCAAAGAACTCTTTTCAGCCCACTAGTGGGTACAAGGGGAAACATTGTGATCCTGCAAAGGCCTGGTGTTTTCACTGTAACAAGAATGGGCACTGTATTGGAGATGCTGACTGTCCCAACAAACCAGCTCCTAGACCCCCACCAGTACCTATTACTGCCCAGACCAAATCAGGGTTTACACTGTGACTGTTTTAGTCTTTTAAGGGGAGGGAGGGTTAGTCACTTCGGCTGTCTGGCCCCCAAATTTAAAGAATTACCTGCAGTACCCCTTAGTGAATGGGACTAAGATAGAAGTCCTGACAGATACAGGTGCCAGTGTCACTATGGTGAGCGATGCATGGGTTTCCCCAGAGCAATACCTAACTGGAAAAACCTATCCAGTTACTAATGTGGACAGTGTCACCAATCACCATGCCATGGCTATGGTGATCTCAGAATGGGAGTGTGGGTTGCTACGCTTAAACAGGTAGTGGTCTCTTCAAAACTTCTAGTCACCTGTCTGCTTGGAAATGATCTGGAGACCTCAAAATGGGCAGAGGTAGAAAGAAAGACACATCCAGCCATGCTGGGAATCCCTGAGATAGTGTGTGAAGACCAGAGCACAGTGCCTAGCATATGGTGAAAAACGAGGATTGGAGTCTGAAATGATGGCCCAACCTCCCAAGAGGAAAGGTAAGAAGACTGGTTAAACAGTTTCTATAAAGTAACAAGATCAGGACCGCTCTCCTCAGGAAGAGGACTTGGCAACCCCAGAGGGAACTGAGCCCATGGAGCGTGAACCTTAAAAAGGTAGAGCTCTTGGGACCAAGGGGACCCTCTAGGGAACAGCTGTGCTTTGGGCAGCAGGTCTGACCCACTCTTGAAGGCATGTGGCAGCAAGCTGCTGCACAGGGGCAGGGAGATGACAGTGGCTTCCACAAAGTCTACTGGGAGGAAGGACGCCTGTACACTGAGGGCAGAGACCCCAAACCTGGAGCCAATAGGAGAGAGGTAGTGCCTCAGCTGTGTAGGGAGTTCCTACTCACTTTAGCATACATCATCCCTCTATCTGGGCATCTGGGCCAGGCCAAAACTTCGGAAAGATTGGTCACCCACTTTTGTTGGCCCCAGATGTCCCAAAAAGTAAAGGCGTTTGCAAGATCTGTGTCACCTGTCAAGCCAGTGGCAAGAGAGGAGGATACCCAAAGGCCCCCTAATCCCACTACCAGTGGTTGGGGTTCCCTTTGAAAGGGTAGGAGTGATGTAGGGTCCACTTGAACCTCCCACAGCCTCAGGAAACACATGTATACTAGTATTAGTGGATCATGCTACTAGGTATCCTGAAGCCATTCCCCTTAGGAATACTACAGCTCATGTGGTAGCCAAGGCCCTCATCGGTGTCTTCACCAGAGAAGGGTTTCATAAGGAGGTAGTATCAGACCGAGGTACCAACTTCACGTTAGAATAGTTGAAACATATGTGGGATGAGCGTGGATTTATCTACAAGCTCACAACACCTTTTCACCCACAAACCAATGGCCTTGTTGAAAGGTTTAACAGACATTGAAAGGCATGATAATGTGACTCCCTCAAAAACTCAAAAGGAGATGGGATGATTTGTTACCTTGCCTGCTTTTTGCCTACAGAGGGGTGCCTCAGAAGGGAGTAAGGTTTTCACCCTTTGAACTTCTGTTTGGTCACCCTGTAAGAGGTCTACTAGGATGGGAAAGACCCCATTTTGTACCAAAGCAAGATATGATGGACCATGTACTAGGCCTTCGTTCCAGGATGGCAGAGTACATGCAGAAAGCATCCAAACACCTTGAGGTCCAGCGACGAGCTCCAGAAGCTCTGGTATGACCAAAGATCTGTACTGGTACAATTCCAACCAGGGCAACAGATATGGGTTTTGGAGCCAGTGGCACCAAGGGCCCTCCAGGACAATTGGAGTGGCCCTTACCCTATTCTGGAGAAAAAGTGTGAGGTCACCTGCTAGGTAGACCTGGGCACTAGCAGGTCCCCCAAAAGGGTGATACATATGAACCGCCTCAAACTCTATTGTGACCGGGCTGATATAACCATGTTGATGGTTACTGAGGAGGATCAGGAAACAAGAGAGTGAACCTCTCCCTAACCTCCTCTCTTACAGCCCCCAGTGGATGGAGTTGTCTGAGACACCCTCTCTGCCCATCAGCAGACTGACTGCAAATAAGTCTTGCAGCAGTATGCTAAGCTCTTTTCCTTGTCCCCTGGTGTGACTAACTAGTGTACCCATGATGTGGACACTGGAGGCAGCTTGCCTGTCAAAACAAAAATCTATTGCCAGTATGACCAAGTCAAGGAAAGCAGCAAAGCTGAAGTCAGCAAGATGCTGGAGTTGGGTGACATTGAGCCTTCTCAAAGTCCCTGGACCAGCCCAGTGGTCCTAGTCCCCAAACCTCATCCACACGGTGGAAAGAGAGAAATGAGGTGTGAGACCGCTCCGCAACAGAATAAGATTGCTGCTCTGCACCCTGCACTTTAGCGAGAGCCCCTGTCTGGGATATCGGCACGCTGTACTTTCTGCACGGCCCCTGCACCACCTCATTTAAACCGGAGTCGGTCATGGGAAGGTGGGAGACAGCTTCCCAACGGACTAAGATTGCTGCTCTGCATCCTGCACTTTAGCGAGAGCCCGTGCTTGGGCTATCGGCACGCTGTACTTTCTGCCCGGCCCCTGCACCACCTCATTTAAACCGGAGTCGGTCACGGGAAGGTGGGAGACCGCTCCGCAACGGACTAAGATTGCTGCTCTACACCCTGCACTTTAGCGAGAGCCCCTGCCTGGGCTATTGGCACGCTGTACTTTCTGCCCGGCCCCTGCACCACCTCATTTAAACCGGATCCAGTCACGCAACGCAGGACGCGCGCGGACGGCGCCAGGGCAAAGACGGGCCCGTCTGAGACCGTCAGAGTCCGAAAGAGGCTGGGCTGGGCCATCCCTCTTGGCTCTGGGTAACGAGTAACGGCTCAACATATCGGACTTCGTGACGGTGGTAAATCTATTGACTGATTCATCTGTATTACTACCTATTCGGGGGCATGTAATAGGGAAAGGAGGAGTACTTTTTGTTAATTACTACGTTTTTGGGGCTGCTTTGCCTTGCTCGGGTTGGGGGCGACAGTTATCTACGATATGGGAAAGAGAAAGCTGTATAATTCAATTACTGGGCAAGTAGTACATAAGGCCAAAGATACTAAAATGTCCCTGATGAAATATCTTATGGGGCAGTTGGTGCTCTTGATAAACAAATATCAAATGTAGAGGAGGCTTTGAACAAAGATTCACATGGCTCATCTCAAAATAGTAGGGCCAAAACGCCTCCTCATAATGCACAGGGGGAGGATGTTACCAAACATGGCTTGCCCGTGGAACATCATAATGGCTGTGTCCAGACCCTGAGAGACGAGATTTCTCCAAGTGATCTGGATGCCGAACCATTGCCACCGCCTAAAAGAGTGTGTATTTCTAAAATGAAGGCCACCACTGTAACCTTACCGCCATTGATACTTAAAGCCCCTCTCGTTTCTAATTAGGCAAAACCCGCTCCCAAAGTACATCAGGGGAAAGATACTTTATCCACCACTAAAGGTAAAGAACGAGCATTATGTACAAAAAGTAAAGGTAAAGGCGACCCCACTAACAATCTGACTGGGTTGATGAGTATGTTAACTGACCTTACTAAATTTATTAAAGAATCTATTGGCACCATGGAGCAGGGATTAGATAAAATAGAAACTGGCCTGGAATCCTTCTTAGAGTGTATGAGCCCCACAACGGAAGTGATAACTAGACAGCCTGAGACCTGCGGAGATGAAAGAACAGCTAAAAATCATAATCAGACCTTACTAGCTAGTGCCTCAGGAAACAGCAAGTATATATCTGGGAGGGAGAGAATTAGTAGAACACTAGGATTCACGAAAATGAAGGATACTCCACTCTGTGGTTCATTAAACAAGGTTGTGGAAACTAGAGAGGGTGAGAGAGACAGAGATGAAGCTAGACGGGGCAATTTATTTCTATCTGACCCACGTCCTAGTCCAGGAGCATCCATGGCAAACAAGCAGAAACTTTCCCCCAAACATTTTAATTTAAATCTTCCCCCTGCCGCGATTTCCTACACATTGGTCTTGGCTAATGTCCCTCTGCCCTCTGTGGGTGAAAAAGAGACCTGGGTTACCCTAAGGAACAAAGCCATTCATTGCCTAGGGAGTAAAATAGGCCTGACACAAGAGATGTTCTCTTTCTTTAAAATGGTAAGACACATCCACTGGGTGGGAACCAGTAGAAAAACTCTCAGAGGGAATTGTGTCGTTCTCTCTCTGGGATCCCCAGCTTTGGTTCACGAAATCCTCATTCGAACCGGTGCTAATAATTTCACGAAAGATGGCATTAAAGTTCTTCCTTTAGGTTTTTTCTACCAGCCCAGAATGTTTAATGAGCATACAGCCGTACATTCAGACTCACAGACCAATAATAACCTGACTTATAATCTAGAGGTAACAAACAGATTTGGGCCCCTTCAATTTCTAGATGAGGTTAATTGACTTCTAGTTACTAAAGATCATTATAATCCTGTCGCAAGTTTGGTTTCCAAAGAATTTACGAGGGTAAGTCTCATGGAACCCTCTGGGGAACTAAATGTAGCCCTGAGTGAAGTTATTAGTGGGGGTGTTGCAGAAGATGATTTGCTCCAAACAAGTAAATATTACTATAACCCTAATCTTTCTTTGGCTTTTCTAAATTCTTGCGAATTAACTTCACCAGGAACTGTGGGGCCATTAAAAGCCACTCAGAGCGACTTATCAAATAGGGGAGGATCTATATATGTATCACTCAGTCCAGTTATTGTCCCTAGCTTGGACGAAGAAGTGCAGAGGGAGGGGTGCCAAAGCGAGGTTTCGAGTGGCCAGGCGATTAATATTGCAGATGAATCTGCCTCAGGGATTGTTAGAGTGGCCTTTTGGAACATTGCTGGCCTTCAAACAAAGGTGAATAATGCAGTATGGACGGACTTCATTAACAACTTCGATATACTTTGTCTCCAGGAGACGTGGTTGTTGGATGAGATACATATTGATGTTTTAAGACTTTTCATTCCCCAGCATGCGGTCAGTTCATGTGAGACACAAAGGGAGGATTTGTGTTTATATTTGAAATGTGCTGAGGGTCCAAAATATTACAATGATAAAGTCAACCACTTTTAACCAAATTGTCACTATTCATCTGCTTTTGCAAGTGGAGGTAGTGGTTATAAATTTTTATAAAAATATAGACAGGGGAGATGTTTTTAAGACCCTCAACAATGATTTGTGCAAAATAGCAGTCCCAAAACGGATGAATGTGATTACGATTTGGGGGTGGAGATTTTAATGCTAGTATATGTTCTCAGGCTGAATGCGGGACAAATGGCCCAGATATAGATGAGAATGACCATGTGGTCCACTTTGCTCACTCAGATAGGGGTGAAAGATTCAATGAAGTCATGGCATCTTTTGATCTGGGTTTTGCTAACTTGCTGTGTTCCCCACCAGTGGACTTTGGTTATACGTTCATTGGTCGTGGCTTTGAATCACTGATAGATTTTATTATTGTTCCTAACCATTGCGCAAATTCGTTTGATAAATGTACAACTCACCCAAACGCCCTGAGTGATCACCTTCCTAAGTATCAACATAGTGCTTCCTCCAACCGGTATACAATCTACTTTAAATAGTTTGGTCTGGACTCAAGATATTGTCCTGGCCCGTCAGAACGGCTACTCCCTACGTTGGGGGATGAAAGAACCAGAGGTGTTGAATAAAATGATCATTACCGAAGCCATGGGCCCTATAGTAGAGTGTCTGCAAGAAGGTACTTCTCATTTCGGTATATTGAGCGCATTCTCCTTAATTACATTAGTCGTACAATATGCTGAGTCCCCCCCCCCTAAGGGTTCATCTAAAATGAATAATGGATGGTTCGATAGTTTGTGCACCAAAACCTATTCATCCCTAAAGGCTGCACTTCATAGAATAGAGAGAGATCAAGAGGAACTCAGAGTTCGCAGGAAGGCATACAACCTCGCTAGGAAAAACCGTAAGAAAGAAATTAAAGAAGAAGCTTGGACCAACCTCTATGAAGCATCCCTGCGCAAGGACCGTACCTCATTTTGGCAGGTAGTAAAGGCTCAGTTTTTTTCGAACAAAGAGGGAGCAAAGATAGAGGTTGCTATTGATGAGAAATCGTGGATTGATTTTTTCTCCAATGTTTACAGTAATAAGGGGAATGAGGATATTATTACAGTTCCTGATTTACAACAATCGGGAGACTCCACTGATTTTTCGCCCATTGATACATATATTACTCACAATTAAGTTTTAGCGGCCATTAAAGCAAGAAAAGGAGGCAAGGCACCAGGACCCGATGGGGCACCGCTAGACTAGTACAAATGCACCACTGAGCTGTGGTCCCCCTTGTTAACTCGTGTTCTAGAAGCTTGTTGTGCAATGGGTTTTATTAAATCTTGGTCAGAGTCCGTGATAATTCATATTTTTATAAAAGAGGATCGTGAAAACCCGGCCTGTTATCCACCTATATCCCTTTTAGATTCGCTCATGAAAATAGCTGGAAGAGTCGTTCTGAATAGAGTTCAATTATGGGCAGAAGATAATATTTTAAGTCCGGTCCAATATGGTTTTAGGGAGGGGATGGGCACAACTGAGAAGGTCTTAAATCTTTCTATTTTAATGGGGAAGTACACCCAAGCTAAGGCTGGGAAGCTTTACGTGGTATTTGTTGACCTCACTGCCACCTTCGATTGTGTTGCCCATAGCAGATTATGGAACATTTTAGAGGACTTAAAAGTCGAGCCCGCTTTGGTGCAATTTTTGAGGCAATTATATGCGGGGGCCACAGCCAAGGTGAGGTATGGACTAAAGGGGGAGTGCACAAAGCCATTCCGCGTGGAGAAGGGCGTCAGACAAGACTGTCCTGGCCCCGTTCCTTTTCACATTATACACTAACGCCCTGGAAGAGGAACTGGTGACCAGGGCGAGTGATCCGCCACAAATTAACAAAAAGTCTGTCGTCTCCCTTCTCTACGCGGATGACGCAGTTTTAATGGCTAGAACCCAGCTTGGACTACAGAGAGCCCTCACCACCTATACTGATTTTATGGATAACCAGGGCCTTAAACTCAATGTAAAGAAAACGTTTGTGATGTCATGCGGGAAGGGGAAAAACAAATGTAGAAGTATGTCAGCTGGGACTGGAAGGATTGAAGTAACCAAAACATTCTCCTACCTAGGTGTTCTATTTGAGGATACAGGTTCCTGGGGACCGGCAGTCAAGAGTAGGACCCTTATTTTTAAAAGGTCGACCGCGGCGGTGATTAATTTTTTTTAAAAAATGGGCAAAAGGACCCCGGGGATTCTCCTCAAAATTTACCAAGCCAAATGCTTAAGCATTGCAATATATGGGGCGGGAATTTGGGGTTTTTATGATGCTTTCCCAATTCAGCTAGTGGAAAATGCTTTTTTAAGGTTTATTTTAGCTGTTCTAGAGAGCACACCTGTTTACAACTGCCACAGCGAATTGGGGATCTCTCACATAACCGACGTATTCAAAATACAACCAATCCTACTCTGGCATAGAGTATGGACCTCCCCCAGTTTAGGGTAGAACCGAGAAATTATTAAAGACTCCATGAGATTGGATCAGGTTAAAAAAATCCCCTGGCTGAATTATGCAAGAAATTTTTTAAATGACCTGAGCAGACCCGATTTTTATATTAGTCCAGAAACTATGTGCTCTAAACCTAGGAAAGTTTTTAAAGTTTTATGTCGGACACATCTTGAGTCTCTTAGAATCGCAGTGGAATTTAAGAAAAGTTTGGTGATCCAGCATCAACTGACCCTGGCCAGCCATTCCATACAACCTTACTTAGTGTGGTGTACTGGTGGGTATGACAGATACGTCCTCACTAGGTTTCGGTTTGATAGCTTCCATCGTTTAGTCACATTTCCAGCTATCAATGATTGGTCCAGGGACCTCTGTAATTGTCCATGTGATAATATATCTGCACAAACAACAATGCACGTGACCTTTTTTAAAACATTTTATTCCAAAGAACGAGCAAGATGGATTATGCCTTTCCTGAAGCAAGAAGCCTGGCTTACAATTACTGGATAATTTGTATTCTATAGGTATTGTAACTGGACTTTTGAAAAGTATTATGAGGAAAAGGAAAAGCATAATTGGTTAGACTTTAATATTGAAAATTATGTACTGCCGGGTCTGATGTTTTTTATACTATGTCGTTAATTTTTATCTGTATGAATTGCTTTTTAAATTCTGCTTTTATGATTTTATTAATTGTCTAAAATCGAATAAAGCATTTTCTGATTCTGAGGTGTTGTGTGGACTGTAGAGGCCTCAATGCTGTCGCCAAGACAGATGCACACCTCATCCCCAGGGCTGAAGGACTGGTATTTGACAGCCCCCAACTTATCTAAGTGCCTTTGATTTAACTGCAGGGTACTGGCAGATTGACAGTGCCCCTGCAGCAAAAGAAAAGACCGCATTCTCCACACCTGATGGGCACTTCCAGTTTACTGTGATTTCCTTTGGTTTAAAGAATGCCCCTGCCACCTTCCAAAGGTTGCTGAATCAAGTCCCTTCTGGGTTGGACTGCTTTAGTACAGCTTATTTTGATGATACTGCGGTAGTCAGCTTTTCCTGGCAGGATGACCTGGTCCACCAGGGTAGACCAACTGAAGGCCTAACTATTAAGGCCTCCAAGTGTCAGATAGGGCAGGGAACTGATGTGTACTTGGGCCACCTTGTAGGTGGAGACCAAGTCCAACCCAAAATCCGGACCATTATGTGATTGGGAAGCTTCAACAAACCAGACCCATGTCAGGGCATTTCCCCCTGCCCTGATCTGAAACTTTCTGCAACTCAGTGTCAAGCTAAAATTCATTTTTTGTTTAATTTCCACTGCCATTTGTTTATAGTGCTCTCCATTAACTTACTCCAGCTTATTCACAATCTGAAACATTAATCTCAAGGTCCATCCGCTGACTTACTGAGCCCTAGTCATTCATATAAAATGCAATTCTTAATGTAGCTTGTTTGCCTCAGCAGCTGCAGATGGCATTAGGTTTGAGGGGGCTGAATTATTATTCATGTACTGGGATAGTGCTTAGGTGCTAAGGCAACATGACATTTAAATTTGTTTTGTTTTGTTATTGACATTTATAATGCGCACAGCTACTCTGTGGACTGTCCCGGCGTGTGCCTAGGAGGTAGACTGACTGTTAAGAATTATCTAAAAAGTAATGTCTTCAGTTGCTTCCTGAAAATACTCGGAGAGCGGACAGCACAAAGCTCCACCGGGAGTAGATTCCAGGCCTTAGCTCCTAGATGGCCCAGAGTGGAGCCACCAGATTTCTGTTTACGGGCCTTAGGGACAATTGCCAGAAGTTAGTTTGAAGAGCGAAGCTGCCTGGCAGGGGAATAGAAGCCAAATCTGGATTGAAGGTAAGCCGGGCCATGACCATGTAATACAGAGTGCACTATGACTAGTACCTTGAACTTCACCCTCATGCCCACTGAGTGCCAGTGCAGTGTGAAGATGGGATCTGACACTTGCTCGCTTGGGAAGGTTGAGCAAAATCCTGGGCGCGGCATTCTGGAACAGCTGCAGTTTCTTAAGCAGGTATGCGGGCAGCCCGACATAGAGAGCATTGGCATATTCTATGCGGGAGGTTATTAGTGCTTGGATAACCTTTTTCCTAGCAGAGATGGGGAGCATTGGGAGAAATATTTTGAGCGATTTCAGAATACTGAAACAAGAGCCCGATAACCTTTCAATCTGTTGACCAAACAAGAGTTTATCATCGAACCAGATGCCCAGGTTTTTTACTGGACCGTCGTGGGGGATGGTAGAGGGAACTCATTTGGCCAGAAGGTGCGCCAGAGCTGTAGGGAGCAGTTTCCAACGAGGAGAATCTCTGTTTTGTCGAGGGTGCATTTCAGTTGTGCTTCAGCCAACCAATGTAACAACAGCAGAGAGGCAGGGTTTTGTTTGAGAGCAATTGGTCCAGCTGTGGTTGTCCCAGGAGAATACCAACTGGGTATCGTCAACGTACGATATTTCTTTTGCCCCAAGATCTTCGGCCAACTGAATCAGGGGAGATGTAAAGATGTTAAATAGGAGAGGGCTCAATATGGACCCCTGAGGAACCCCCTGTATTCAAGGCTTGGGGAGAGGCTGCAAAAGGAGGGATCCAGACTTGCTGGGATCTATTCACCAGATATGATTCAAACCACCTCCAAGCTAGACCATCTACTTTGAGAGTCCGGAGACAGGTCAATAGCGAAGAGTGGGGGACAGTATTGAATACCGCAGAGAGGTCCAACCGCACCAGGGCCGCTCTGCCACCTGCATCCAGGGATTCCCAAATGGCTTCTGATATTTCAACCAGCGCAGACTCTGTGCTATGCCTAGAGCGGAAGCCAGATTGAGCAGGGTGGAGAAGATTAAATCTCTCAACAAAGCCAGCTAGCTGTATAGTGGACCGTTTTTCAATAATTTTGGACACTGCCGAGAGAAGCGAGATAGGACTAAAGTTAGAGAGTAGAGAAGGGTCCCAAGACTTAATTGAGAAGAGGAATGATCATAGCCTACTTCCAGGCCATAGGAACCTTGCCAGAGGAGAGGGACAAATTAAGGAGTGTATTAACGGCAGGATAAGCAAGCTCAGCTGCTTCAACCAGCAGCTTGGGCTGGCAAGGGTCCTTCGGGGAGCCTGATTTAAGAGACTTAAGTTCCACTAGGGAATCCTGTAGCGAAATTGCCTCAAAGGTCTCAATTTATGATGCAGGTTCCGGTCCTTAGAGCTGGAAAGGGCAATCGCTGCCTTCTGAAGGACAGCGGTATTGAAGTCATTGAATAAGCCTAATCTGATCCGTAAAGTGGTCAGCCAAAACCTCGCACCAATCTTGCGACAGATATCGGTTGACTCTCGGCCTTGGGGGAGTTGAAGTCTTTTACAGGAAAAGATTTATCTGGCTTTGTTGGCCGACTGGGCGATACGTTCATCGTATCGACTCTTTTCTTTAGAGATGGCCATGTAGTACACCTTCTGAGCCTTTTTAAGATTCTCGTTGTCAGATCTATATTTATGACTCCATTTTCGTTCCAGCTGCTTACATTTTTGTCTAAGTAGCTTGAGGGTGGGAGGAGAACCGGGGTTTGGTCAGACATTTTCTGCCACCTTTCACACAGAAAGGAGGGGCGAATTGATCGCTGTACTATTGAGCCAGGAGTGGAAGCGGTCTAGGACCTCCTCAATGTCACACGTGAGCATGGGGAGGACCCAGTCAGCACCTCTTTAAATTCCCCCGGATTAATCCTATTAAGAGCTCTCCCCTGCAAACTAACGATCTTACTACCATGTGATGGATTGTGCACGAAGCATCATAAGAAGTTAATGAGAAAATGGTCAGGCCAGTTCACGGGGGGCTCCTTTGAGATCGGCAGCTTAGAGCAAACCAGATCCAATAGATGCCCACCTTGGTGGGTAGGACACGTGACCCACTGTTATGCTTTGCTGATATTACACATCTACTCACACAACAGTGATTCTGTTTATTTCATATACAAAAATAATGTATTAAAAAAACATCGATTTTTTCTATTTCATCCTTAATTGGTACCGATAGTAAGTACTGCAATGCATCTTAATCAGCGGTATAGCCTGTCTTCCAATTCTCGTTGGGGCTTCCGGCAGCTCCCTCCTGGTGATACCCCGGATACGTGTATGTACTTGTGCAAGCCACACTCCTCCAGGAGCATGGCTGAGAGACTCGTGGGGACATTGGCCTCCTGGCCTCCTTGCACTTGGTTCCGCTCGCTCTGTGTCCTATGGAAGGATAGCAACTCTTACCTTCACTTCGGTCAGTTCGAGAAGAGTGACAAACTACGGTTGGGATCCGTTGGCTGGAGTAGTCCAGTCTCTCTCTGCTTCAGCGTGTCCCACCTCTTCGCTTTCCGCGCCTTCCCATAACGAACAGGCACTCTCCCCTATTGGCTACGAAGCAGTGATGATGTCTTGCTTGGAAGCTGGAGAATTTCGGAGGCCGCTTAAGTTAAAGGAGCCAGGACAAAAAAAATGCCAGACGTAAAAGGGAGAAGGTATTGTTTTCTGCTTCTTGTGTCTCCGGGAACAAGCTGAAAATAAAGAGGGTTGACTCTGTGAGGCACACACCAGTATTCTTCATCGGTTTCCCCCAATTTGGAGTCCGAGGAGTGTTCTTCCTGACAGGATGTCTAAACAAATTTCTCGGGGCACTCACTATAGTGCATACATGGGACCCTGCGCTCACCCGTCCCAATCCTCCGAAAAGGTGAGCTGATTATAATATATTACTGCATAGTTCCTTGCTTTATGAGCTACAGAACATTTTCATTAATTTAGAGTGATCTAGGCAAATACACGCAAAGCAAATACTAGTATTAATCAGGATAGTAACAAGTTTACTATATTTTATGTAACAGGCATTGGACCTGGGTTCTCATGGGCAGAGAGCGACTACTATGGACAGTAAAGGGGGCGCACTCTGAGCTGCACTATATCTGTAAAATAATTCAGTGTCTATACTCATTGTGTGCATGTTGGTCAACTGGAGGCTCTATGTAAACAGGAAGGTTGGTAGGCAACCGAATGGGGTACAAGATAGTGTTGAGCTTCTGCAGATAAACTGTGCCTTGCTTCAATAACTCTTAAGTATGGTGCTGATGATTTCAAAGGATAATCCCAATTTGCACTGAGAACCTTTAAGTTAGGTTTTATCTCCTCTCAGATTGACACTCTGATTTACCATTTGTTTAAGACTGGCTATTTGCTTTTTAAAGAGATTAAAACTTCCTACATTGTAGTAGACCAGGAGCTAAATGACGAGAGCTCTTGCCAGCTCGAAAGGGTGGTTTTATTAATAGTGTACTATTATGGTACACAACCAATTAAAAGGAGGTGCTTTTAGTCATTACATTTGTTTGTTGCTGATACGGGATGTATGATCGGTAATACAAGGGATGGACAACAGAATCTTCATCTCACTGTGCCACACCAGGCAACAAAATCGTCAATATACATGCACCTAATAACGGAGTTTGGATCTGTCCTTATCACCGTAAAGAACGAACTGTGCTTAGATGAAAAGCGTGCATGGTGCTGGCCAACTGACAAGACAACTTTGTGATAACCATTTAGATCCTTGCAAGAATTTTGAAATTACTGATAACTCCACATTCTCACCCTTTGTAAAGCCTTAAAAAGAGATTACCCTCACGGAAAGTCTGTAAAACCCTCTTGCAATTTTCAAGCTCAAATGGCTTCATAGCTATATGCTTGCAAAACATGTAATTGCCCTCCGTGGAAAGTGAACATGGGGAAAAACATGCCAATATAATCTCTTAAAGAAACACAGACCTCACTTCATTTTTTTTTAGAGGCAAGCCTTCCTATATCTCATCAACGTCGTTTGTTTGCTATTTTCCACCCATGTTGTGTACACCGACCATTTAATTAGATCAGAGGTGCTTTCCTTCTCCACAGAAAGCGCTGTGGGATTTGCGTGCTACACAGTTTCGTAAACAATAAGCACCCCTATAAAAATTAACAGTTAAAGCTAGCCCCGATGAAGCCGGTTTTTTAAAGAAAAAATAAGGAGATCGATGTGATTCACAAAAAACTAGAGATGAAGGTTTCTAATAGCCAGTTATTTTAGCAAGACAAATAATATTTCACACATCAAATCTCAGTCGAACAATTGTAATTGCTTTGAGACGCCCTTGGGGTATAAATATGCTCATCATACTTGGTTGTTTTCAACCGTGCTGTATGTAGTCCGTTGCTAACATTTTTGTACCAAAACGATCTTTGAGCTTTCATCAGTAAAAAAAATATTAAGGCCACATGTACAGAAAAACAACTATGGCAAAAAACATTTATATCAGTTCTGTCAGTCAATCAATCAATAGAAAACTTTATTCGGCCACGTTCTGGCCATAAAAGTACATTTCACATGGAAGAACACATACATTTTGGATTTAAAACTACAATACGAATGTGATTAAAAGCACAGATAAAATTCATTCATATAAAAAACAAAAATTGTTCCAGATAAACCCAAGCGATTGCTCTTATCAACCCATATTCTTTCTACGTATTGCCCCTGATGAGAAACGTGCAACCCCGTGACAAATGAGTGGGGAGGAAAGCATTTGTAGGTAAATCAGTGCTGGTCTTACTTGTGCAAAATAGCAATCTCTAAAAAGTGGTAAAATATGTTTTGCTCACAGCTCAGTATAAAAACCACAGAAAAACAAAGTGCAACACATCTTGGTCAGAGAACTTATCATGCACATGGTTGTAGGGTTCCTAACGCTGAGAAACCTTTAGGTACAATAAGGGACCAGTGGATACAATTAAATCTAAACCTGGATAAAAGAAAACGATGATGAAAATTATTAACAAAAGACCAAAAAGGTTGATTTAAAATCTCTTATAATCATAAAATGTCTGCATGTAGGTTTCTTAAGTTCATTTAATTCCCTATCCAGATTTCTCCTAGTTAAGAATTGAGTTTTTATAGCTTTCACATCCTCGGGGTGCAGCTTTCTCGGTTGATTAAATAGATCTGGTTGCCCTAGAGCTGAAAGCTGCCGAGAGACATAACTTAACCAGGGAATATCTGCAACTCTGTCTAACATCATGCAGTCATCTAAAATAATTTGGTTTAGGTTTGGCTTATCTCTAGACCAATTTCTTAGCTACCATATCAAGGGAGCTGCAGTAATATTATCTGTAATGTAGCCCTGCCTTAATTCCTCGTGTACCATAAAGGCTGGAATGCTGGAAGGAGCAGCTAAGAGTTTACGTAGGTGTTTATTTTCAACTCCTTGTAATTCATTGCATTCCTTGTAGCCCCATACCACGCTACCATACACTGTAATGGCAACGCATTTCTCATTATAAATGCACAGCAGTGGTGGTATGGGTTTACTCCCTAATCTTCTAGCGAAATCTAGTGAGGCTTCTGCGGCTCTTGCTAAAGTGTTTTTCTTTAGTGCACGCTGTGCCACCCAAGTGCCATTTTCATCGAATATCTCACCCAAGTATGGGTAAGTTGGTACATTGGTTAGCACTTTACCTTTACATGTAAGGGATTTTTTCTTCTGCTTTAGATTACCAATTGACATTATGTGAGACTTAGTAAAATTGACCGCAAGGTCGAGAGCTACCATAAAATCATTAAGTATTAACTAAACATTTCAAAGCAATCGGAGTCCTGGCAAGTAAAACTGCCTCATCTGCATATAAAAGAGCTGGAACTAATTTAGAACCTACTCTCGGGATGTCTAAACATGAGTCCGATAGCACTGACCCCAACATATTTATGAAAAATGGAAATAAAACCAGTGCAAGAATGCACCTCTGCCTCACTCCTCTTTTTACCTTCCAGGCTTTCGTTAGGGAGCCGTTCTAATTATATCTTGCCGAGGCAGTCAAATTATGATGGGACTAATGCAAGAAACATACTAAGTTTCTATCCATCCCTATTTCGAGCAGCAATTAACCATAGTTTAGACCTGTTCACCCTATCAAAAGCGGATGTGAAATCCATAAAAGCCAAAATCATACACCTTTTTTGGCTAGGGTATATTTGTTGGTGATCATGAGTAGGTTCCTACATGCTCCACTGTACCCCTGCCCTTACGAAAGCCAAATTGCAGTTCGGATAACACATCGTTTTCTTCCAACCAAATGCTTAAATGATCTAAGACTACTTTGCCCATTATTTTTGCTGCGGAATCCAATAAAGAGATCGGGCGATAACAGACAGGATCATCCCTGGCACCTTTTTTTTAAAAAATTGACAAAATCACCACCGTTGACCACGAGTGGGGTAGACCTACGCTTGTAGCCGCATTGAACAACTTTGTTAAAATTTTTGCCCATGTACCAGAGTCTGATTTATAGAGGTCCACAGGTATCCCATCGGGACCAGGGGCTTTCCGTGCAGACATACCCTCAATCGCTTTCTGTACCTCTTTCAGCTCAAACCCTAATGCGAGTGGGGGAGCACTAAGTATCCAGGAGGAATCTGTTTGTTTTATAGCAACCTCTGCATAGATCTGCTCAAAGTGACTGACCAACTGATCGGCAGGAATAACGCACTCAGTTCTTTTCATATTATTATCTTTAAAAAAGGGGCTATTTACTACCTTCAAAATTTGGCACTATCGGCTTGGACACTCGCCTGTGTTAGTTCCTCCCATGCCTGTTCCCTTAAAGCAGCCTTCCTTAGTTTTAGAACCAAATCATATGCTTTCCTTAGGGTTTTAATCAGCTCAGGATCTCTAGGTGAACTTTTTAGTGCGACCAGAAGGGCGTTGTGAGCTTTAGAACAATCGGCATTAAACCACTTAGCCTCCTTAGTACCCGCCGAGCCCATTTACCCGTTAGCTTTTTACCAATGCGCTTTGCCAATTTGTCAAAAGCCTCTAGTACTTCTGTGGGCTCATTATGTACATTAAGGCACTGATCAATATCCTCTTTGCCCTCAGTATATAACTCTGCTAAAAAGAGCTCGGGGCAATTTTCTCCCAACAAATTTTCCGATCCTGATCCGTGGGCTTAAAATCCCCGTTTGCGAAGGTTTTTAGCTCAGCACCCCGGAAGACCATTAAACCTTTAGATTCAGCAATGATGGGATTATGATCACTAAAACAGATCCGGGACGCCCTGACTTTCCGCATATTTGGTCCGGGTTGCCCTGACTTCCCGCATATTTTGGTATAGAGGGGCTGATATAACAACATAATCTATAGTCGAGCTGCTCCCTCTCCCGAAAAACGAAGGTCTCAATCAATCGATCAAACACTGCATTTGTAAAGCGCGCTACATACCAGAGAGGGTCTCAAGGTGCTGGGGAGGGGCGGGTGCTACTGGTCGAAGAGCCAGGTCTTGAGGAGTCTTCTGAAGGCCAGCAGGTCCTGGGTCTGTCGTAGGATGGTGGGGAGAGTGTTCCAGGTCTTGGCGGCGAGGTAGGAGAAGGATCTGCCGCCGGCTGTGGTTTTTTGGATGCGGGGGACTGTGGCGAGGGCGAGGTTGGCTGAGCGGAGGATTCGGGTGGGGGTGTGGAAGCTGAGTCGGTTGTTGAGGTAGGTGGGTCCGGTGTTGTGCAGTGCTTTGTGTGCGTGGATCAGGAGCTTGAAGGTGATCCTTTTGTTGACAGGGAGCCAGTGCAGGCCTCTCAGGTGGAGTGTGATGTGGCTGCGGCGGGGGACGTCGAGGATGAGTCGGGCCGAGGCGTTCTGGATGCGTTGGAGTCGTCTCAGGAGCTTGTTTGTAGTTCCTGAGTAGAGGGCGTTCCCGTAGTCGAGTCTGTTGGTGATGAGGGCCTAGGTAACGGTTTTTCTTGTGTCGACGGGGATCCATTTGAAGATCCTGCGGGGCATACGGAGGGTGTTGAAGCAGGATGCGGAGACGGCGTTGACTTGCCTAGTCATGGAGAGAGTGGAGTCGAGGATGACCCCCAGGTTGCGTGCGTGGTCCGTGGGTTCCGGGGCTGTTCCTAGTGACGTGGGCCACCAAGAGTCGTCCCAGGCTGATGGGGTGGGTCCGAGAATGAGGACCTCCGTCTTGTCTGAGTTCAGCTTCAGTCTGCTGTCCTTCATCCAGTCGGCTACGGCCTTCATTTCTCTGTGGAGGTTAGCTTTGGCGGTGTGGGGATCTTCGGTGAGGGATATGATCAGCTGGGTGTCGTCGGCGTAGGAGATGATGTTGAGGTTGTGTTGTCGTGCGACGTGGGCGAGAGGGGCCATGTAGATATTGAACAGCGTCTGGCTGAGGGAGGATCCCTGTGGGACGCCGCAGATTATCTCGGTGGTTTTGGAGCGGAAGGAAGAAGTCTTACCTCTGCTTCATCCCCAGACTCTAGACAGTATAAATTATTACTAGCCAATAAACGTTCAAGCCGGGTGCCTTGAATGGAATGTTCAAAATGGGCCACGGGTGGTAAGTCTTCAAAAATCTCCCTTTCTAATAAACATTTTAGTTGGCAACGGTCTACATTAAAATCCCCCATTATGATTGTTTCGTAGGGAGTGTGTCTCCCCTGTGCAAGGTCCTCTATAAAACTTTCAAGAGCGATTTAATTTTCATCATCATGATCCCTACAAAATGAGTTAGAAAAAAGTACAATAACCAGGGTTACGCTACTTGGAAAGGTTAATTCTACTGCTAGCAGGTGAGAAGAGGAGCTGGGCAAACCCTTGACGATACATGACAAATTAAGCGATATTAGAGTGAGCAAGCCGCCCTTTGCTCGTTCCTATAGCTGATGGGGAAGCAGAATAAAAATATGGGCCAAAACCATCCATTATAAAGGAGTCAGACGTATTCCACGTTTCTTGGAGTGCAATAATTTGACCTGTCTTTATTATCGCTAACCACTGTTCATCATCCTTTTTTGCCTTCTGCCCTGCAATGTTCCATGTCATAAAGGTACACACAGAGGGATCTGTCACTTGGTGGTCACAGGGTAGTGGGAGCGAACTAATCGGTTGCGCTGTTAAAGGAGGGTTGATACTGACCGTAGTATCAACTGGGGTTGGCTGTCAATCAACACTATCCAGATCCCTTAATGGTGCAAATCTGTTTGTGAGAGGAATTATTGTATCCCTAGTAATGCCCATTTGTTGTGTTTGCAACAACCCCCCTTGGGGCCGAGTGCATCTATTTCCCTCACTATAAGGGTGTAGTGGCCCTTCTGATTAAAAAAAAGAAAGTGGAAGAGCCTGAATTCCCGTGTACGGATCTGTTCTCATCTGGCCTTGTTATCATGGCTCTTACGTGTAAAGGATGGGTTACATTGATTGTTTAAGGCTCTGGCAAGTTTCCACAGAAGGTGTTCAACAATGCGAAAAAGAGGGGTGGCCCAGCTGTGCCTCTTCCGGGCAAGGCCCGGGCACGACCCGCGCAGCGGGTGCTCTCCTTTGGATTTAAGCACCACCGGGCACGTCTGGCAGCGTCAACGGTGCAGGGGGAGCCTGGGATTTCGAGTCCTTAGGCATGCTCACCCCCTGTTGCGGCCTCCAATCCACCCGCACAGCGTCCCAATTTTCAAGCTCAAATGGCTTTATAGCCATATGCTTGCAAAACATGTAACTGCCCTCCGTGGAAAGTGAACATGGGGAAAAACATGCCAATATAATCTCTTAGGAAAAAAAACAAAATATATAACTCACTCAATTTTTTTTACAGGCAACCCTTCCTATATCTCATCAACGTCGTTTGTTTGGTATTTTCCACCCATATTGTGTACACCGACCATTTCATTAGATAATCAGAGGTGCTTTTCTTCTCCACAGAAAGCGCTGTGGGATTTGCGTGCTCCACAGTTTTGTAAATAATAAACGCCCCTATAAAAATTAACCCTTTAAGCTAGTTCTGAAGAAGCCGGTTTTTTAAAGAAAAAAATAGGGAGATCGATGTAATTCACAAAAACAAGAGATGAAGTTTTCTTTTAGCCAGTTATTTTAGCAAGACAAACCACATCAAATCTCAGTGGAACAATTGTAATTGCTTTGAGAGGCCCCTTGGTGTATAAATATGCTCATCATACTTGCTTGCTTACAACCGTGCTGTAGTCAGTTGCTAAACATTTCGTACCAAAACTATCTTTAAGCTTCCGTCAGTAAAAAAAATACTAAGGCCACATGTAAAGAAAAACAACTATGGCAAAAAAAACATTTATATCAGTTCTGTCGTGCATATGAAATAATGAAAACGGGCATTTACAAACAAGGACCTCCTGGCAAAGAAGCAAGTACACCCAGAGGTTTAACTCAATTCTTTCGCGAGTGCATGCTTTGATGGAAATAGATATTTGTATAGGAGTTCTACTTTCATTTACAGTGCTTAATAAGCGAAAAATAAATAATTAAATAAATAAACTACGTGGAGAGGCCCATTGTTTTTCTTAAGAGCCCACTGTCATTGCTGACAAATGTCGGGGTTGCCAACTACCAAGCCTACTCAGTCTAGATTCCATCTCATGCCATTTTTATTTACTACTCTATGGTCTTGTATGTCCTTTTTGATCCCTGCCCTTTCTTTTTTTCACAGTTGATCTGACTGTGCTGCTTTTCTCTCTTGCTCTGGGTCAAAGTATGATGGTGAAAAACAAGACCCAGCACCCCATCACCTGCATAAATTAAGCACTGAGCAATTGTGCACAATAATGCCTCATCCTGTTCTAACCACGTGCTAGGATGTATCAAACACTCTTCGATGCTGGAAATGCTACAGCAGAACTGAAATAAACATGAGAAAAAAAATGTATCATCCGTTATTGATCAGTTAAAAAAGATACCCAGGATGGTGGCATGTCTTACTCTCCCCTTCGCATGATGTTTGGAAGGAGGCCCTGGGGAAAACATGCAATTTTTTTTTCGGTATGAACATGCTCAAAAGTTGAACTAACGTTCCGTCACCATCACAATTAAACATTTATCAATAGCTTGGCCACTCTGATAGGCCTTCGGGATGCAATGAGGAGTTTGGGTGCCCATCGGCACAATGAATATGCCAGCGTGTTTGCCAGAATGACTGATACAATGCACCCATGATTTTGTTAAGGAAACTAACTCCAGCACTATGCTAAAAATCGCAAATACAAGTTCTTGTTTTGTTCACATTGTAGGAGCAGAAGACAATTGTCTATATAAGGAAGATATATTACCAAATAACGAATTTTGGCAAATTGCTATTTGATAATCGTTTTACTAATGCACCAAAGATATATCTGCCTTTTATTTCCTAATTAGCGAGTCATAGTAGGTTGCAAATATACCTACCTCATAAATATTAATTATTTACGGCCTACTAGGATTAGCTGCCATCACAGAGATGGTGGCCTGCTTGGGTCAGCAGACCACCATATCGGTGATTGCTTTCAAATAAAGCAGTCTTTTTTATTTTTTAAATGCAGTCCACTCACATTTAAGAAAGACCAGGTGCGTTTAAAAAACACAAAAATGAAACGTTTCATGTTTATTTATTAAGAGCAGGTAGTGGTCTGTGGGACTACTCCCTGCTCTGAAAAAAATATTTTTGGGACATTCTCAAACGGGATCGTGCCCCAAGGGGACCCCCTTCACATTTGGAAATTGATTACCATCAACTGAGTTGGTGGTAAAGTATGAATGTTTTGGGACCATATTTGGGTCACAAAACATTAGTATATACCTTTCAGAGTCCCTATTTGGAAGAGGCGCAGTGAACATCCCCCCTTCCAAATAGTGATTATGTTTCTGATCGCAAACCCTGATTGTGATTCGGTAATGTGTTACCGAATCAAAAGTTGGGTTTTATAAATTTGAAAAAGCCTTTTTAGGTCACAATTGGCCCGATTCTGTGAATCGGGCCATTTGCGACTGAAAAAATGCTTTGTACATCTGGCTCTATATTCTTTAATGGGGTCGATGTGAAAGTAAGACCCATTCCCTGGGCACTCACCTACTTTGTGTAAAAAAAAAAAAAATCTAATTGCTACTTGATTAGTTTCTGGAGTCAAGGCCGACAGTCTAACGCTGATTAGGAGGAATGGCATACAATACAATAAGTAAATAATTTGCGTCCACACTTATGCACAACAATTTATTTCGTGCCACACCCATCAAAGGGGCAAAATTAAACAAAGTTACGCAAGAGAAAGCTTACAAATGTAATGTCCCTCTCAGAGCAGAAGGGTTGGACAACAGTACTAAGTATCTTAACAACAAGCCCATCGTAACATTATCACTATATAACTATACAAACAAGATAAATAAACATATCAATATTCTTGTATGGAACTCCAAACACTTACATCTGGCTTACTTCTAAATGAATCGAAGTGGCAAGACAGATTAATATCTGCTATAGCCCACTGGTAATAGGTCAGAATCCCAGCAACACTAATTAAGCCTTATATTTTCCCCAAAGTCAATGAATGGTGTTTGATTACACTGGGCAATGGCTTTATATGTCATGTATTTTAGAAGAGTGAATGTGCGGTATGAAGCAATATATAACGGACAGGTTGTTGTGCCAGAAATGACAGATACATGCGCTGACACCTTTTAAAAGATCACCAAATTTCCTCATTTCCCTTCTCCACAAGTCGAGCTGAAAAGAAGGCTGCCCTTCTCCAGTCACCTCGGCCAGTGCGATAAAGTGTTGACTAGTTGTCACTGAAGCATCAGTGTTCATGTTTTCCCTCATCTCACGAGGGGGGAAGCTGATGCAGAAAGCGGTCTGAAGCAGAGCAATTTGTCGTGAGATTCACTATAAGACCACAGTGCTTTATTATGGTGATATAAGACACTTCCTTCACATTTCCTTTGTGACTTGTTTTCTCTCTGCATTACCACCCTTTTATGGAAAGAGCTCTACGTATAATTTTGTATTACCTTCTGGGGTGGTGTCTGGTGCCTTGGCAAAACTTGGAGTGGTGCTTTTGAAAATTTTGGTCCTGTCACCACCAATCACTACTTCTGGTCCGAGCAAGGAAACCAGGACAGCCAAACTATGTAGAGTCATGGCAACCATGGAGTTATTGTTGTCACGCAAGCCCAGCAAAACCTGTAAGAACACCAAACATATGGATTAACCCCAATAGCTATATTTGCTTATCTGAATATACAAACGGGTACATTATGTACGTGAAACAGGGTGTTAGTTGTAATAATCTTGCGCGAGAGCGTATCTAGAAGCCACGCTGACCAAAAACACTTTTATACAAAGAATCTATGACGGCGGGGGCTGCAATTGGCAAATCGAGAGTGTACTCTTGGTATACTCTGAAGTACTACATCCCCACTAAAATGTTTCTTTTGAAAAAAATGAATAGTAATGATTAATACAGGAAGAGGGGGTTTTGCTACGGATTGAGCATTAGATAAATGTGCGCAATAGATACATGCGCTCTTCGCTATCAAGCCTTTTCGTACATATATTTATAATGTCGTTAGGAATATACAGTCCTACTGCTAGGGATAAAGGATAAACGGAATGCAGAGACTGAGACGCAGGTGAAAAGTGTGTTAAAGTAATTCCCGGATGTGCAATTAGTAGCTCTCTGTAATGCAAACAAATCGTATTTTAAGCTGCAGCATAAAGCATGAAACACCAACTCCCTTGACACAGGGAAGCAGTTTCAACCAGAGTGTACACAGTGTGTTCTTCTGACACACCCACTCACAGATAAAGCTTTCTGTGCTTCAAACCCAAACTGTGAATGTACCAGCCGTCTTGAAACTATAAGTTAAGTTACGTTATTAGCACTCATATAACACATTTCTGTAAAGTGTAAATCTAAGGCTGCCCATCAGCATCATTCTGGGGCTTCTCGTTGACACAACTAATCCTATCTGATGTTCGTCTGTGATACATTCTGTTCAGTGACATTTTACGTGCCGATTCTAAACAAAATAACTTCTAGACTGAAGTGGACTGAATGTGTTGGAGTGAGCGATAAGTAGGCCGTTGTCGGTGCTGGAACTGACAAAATTACTCCAGGAACCATCAGTGCATTAAACAAGCATTTGCAATTTAATAGGTCTTGCATTTGTGGAAGTTTGAGCTATTGGCATTGTAAATGACAATGCCTTTTATTTACGTGTTTTGAAAACCTGCAAGCAGTGCATAAACATGCACTGTATACTTATCGAACTTGCTTACGAGAAGCAAAGTTGGCAGTTGTAGGAGAGTGGAAACTGACTAATGGTTGCCCCCAACTTTTTGCCTTGTATTTGAGTGGTTTTTGACTAGTCTGGCTGGGATCCTGCTATCCAGGAACCCAGCCTATCTGCTTTCTCCCTAAAACTGGTGTGAGTACTCTAGGTACAAACCTAATTGGATGCTGGGCATGCCCTACCAGTCCCTTGTAGATGGTACCCTAGGTACCCAGGGCATGGGTCCCCCAGTAGGCCTACCAGGGCTGCAGCACTTATTGTGCCACCCTGGGGCAGCCACCCAAACTGACACCACCAGACCACTACTGTAGTCTGGGTAAGGTGGTGCTAGCACCCCTTACAGGGATGTAGGTACCCTATATCCCATACCCTTACAACACATATACTCTCATAGGTCACCCCTATGGCAGGCCCTGGTAATCCTACAGGGCTGGGTGCTGAGGTATGTGTGAGGGGGGACCCCTACGTGAGTAGGACCTCTCTGCAAACTTCGTAAAATCGCTACTGGGTTGTTTGTAGTGTAGCCATACCATATACTCTTAACCGCATTATAAGTTATCGCGTCATCGCTGTAACTTGGGAATGGCTACACAGAACCATATCGTGTTTGGTGTCAAACATGAAGGAATCATACCCCCAGTCCAGCCATGGGCATGAGGGTACGATTCCCCCTTGCTAGGAGGGTGATATGGGAAAAGCGGTAGAATTTAGACACCAATTTAAAAGTGCACATGTATCACAAAATGGCTACTGTCCGCCACCTACACGACTCTGGCTGGCTGGCTGTTGGGGAAAACCCCAGCCTCGCCATCTGGACAATAGGGCTCCTGTGGCAGGGAGGTGCCAGCACCTCCCCAGACAGGATATGTGGATTGGAACAGGGTGGGTGCACCAAATGTCCTTTCAGAGTTGCACGTAGGCAGCTGCAGAGCCCCAATTCTGCATACACCGCCTGGAACCGGTTCAGGGGCATCCTGCCCCTCGCCCAGGCGGGAAACACACAAAGGGGAGTGGGTGTAGCCACCCTTTCCCGCCTCTACTCTGATTGGTAGGCTCTATTTGGGACCATCCCCTAATCTTGGGGATATATGGGAATAACTTTGCCCCAGAGCCTCAGATTCGTCCAGAACTTAACAGAACTGATCTTCGACGAGCTGCTGCCCAGCTGACTGAAGAAATCTCCCTTGGGATAAAGGAGTTATCCCCCTGCTTGGCAGGCACCTAAAAGACTGCAAGATACCCGGTTGGAACTTCGCTGCTCTCACGAACTTTGACGCCTTCCATCAACCTTGAGGTGGGTCTCCAGTGCATCCCAGAGTCCTGTGAGCGTGCCCAGCAAGTCTGAGCACCGTGGACCACGTGGGTGCCGAGATCCCTGCATAACCCGAGACCCCGGCCACCTCTTGCATAGCACACGACCCCGACCAGTGGGGAAGTTGTGCTTTGGCCCATTTCTGAGCCAACCTTCAAGCAGCATCCGTGCCAAAGCTCAGCTCCCTAGTCTGCTCCGGTGGCCCATGGGAGCCCTTTTACGCACTCCATTTTGCTGCCTTCCGCGGTCCCTTGTCTCTCGACTGGTGGGCCCTGACGGAGGACAATCTACCTTTCCAAGAGTTCCCCTGGTTGCTCCAGGCCTGCTCTGCGCTCCCTGCAAAGGAGAGCACCCTCAGACCTCGTGGGTTTGCACCAGCAGCTGCTTTGTACATCTTGCGTGGGTTGCGGTTGCCAATGCTTAGTGGATCCAATCGGGACACTAACACCGCAGCGACCCTCATCCGACGTGAGACAGTCGCCCTTCAGAAGCTGGCCTTCCTTGAAGCCTCCCGGAGCCCGTGACTGCAGAGCCCAGCTGTACCTTCCTCACCTGAAGCACCCGGCATCCACGAGCTCCTTCCTGTGAGCTCCCTGGTCACTGTGCCGTGACCCAGACTCTGTCCCCTCTGCTTTCAGGTCCTTCTCTACATTTCCTACATCTTCAATCTTCACGACTTCAGCGACGCTCTCAGTCAGCAGCAGTTTGGACTACTTTTCCATTGAAAATCAGCCCGCGAACCGACACCTGAATCGACCTATGCACCCGGCTTCCCTGGGGCAGGTAACAGTGGTACTTCGGTACTCCCGTGGTGGTGGGCTCTCCAAAGCCTTAAGTCTCAAGTCTTAACTTTGTACTACTGCTAGAAGTGTCCTTTAACTTTAAATATTCAACCGCGACATTCTCCATAGGCTAACATTGCGATCCCGACAGCAGCTTCTCGCACTGCACACGCCTCCCGTGGGTCCCCTTCCTCATAACTGTGGGTGGGTTCTGAAGGGGCAAGCGATCCTGAATGCCCTAGGCATTGCCTGTAGAATTGTCGTGGTTCTTATACCACTATTTTAGTATATGGTTTGGTCCCCCCCTGGGGCCCATTGATTTCTGTGCTATTTATTGTGTTTATAAATGCTTGTTTAACTTGTAACTTTGCCACTAGTCACATAAAGTGTCTGTGGGATTCTACTTAGAATAAATACATATATTTTATATATATACCTGTGTGGACTACTCTTTCATTTGGTCATTCAAGAGGTTATTATGGTAAAACAATAAGCTTAACACTCCTTCAAGACTTAGCCTGAAGGCTGCTCTCTACAGCTACCACTAGGATAGCTTTCTTTAAAGGTTGTCTTAAACCTATCATCAATAAGAGTCGAATTGGACTGGTGCAAGGTGTCCCTATAACTAGGAACAACATATGCCAGGCCAACTTCTCACAGCAGTAAAAGAGGCACAGTAACTGCCAGCCTCGCTTCTCGTAAGCAACGACTAAGTACAAAGTGCATGTTTGCGCACCGCTTGCAGGTTTTCAAAACACATAAATAAAAGGCATTGTCATTTACAATGCCAATAGATCAAACTCTCGCAAATGTGACACTTATTCAATTGCAAATGCTTGTTGCGCTCTGAGACGGAGCCATAGAAAAGCAGGGACCATAATGCCAGGTCGTGCGTTTAAAAAGCAGGAAGGAGGAGGCAGCTGCATCCAAAACAAACCTCGGTCTTTGAATGCACAGCAAATGTGGCAAGATAAGAGCAAGATTTATAGCTCTGTAAACCACAGGCACTGGCTTTGACTGCTCCAGATTAAAGGAAGAAATAGTGCTCACAAGCTTCGAGTAACAACACATGTAACAGTGTCAGTCCTTCAAAATGGGCGGAGCTTTTAAAGCCCATATCCTGAATACAGCATGCCTTGCGGAGGCAGCGCAAGCGCTGCCTACGAGAGACCGAAAAAGTGTGGGAACTGTGATGCTGCACGCAATGTGGGTGGGGTTAGTGAGCTTGGGAGTTTAAAGGCGTGGCTAAAAACAAAATGTTCTGTAATTTTTTTCTTTCACCTTCAGTTAAATACATCAAAAATTACAGACAGCTTAAATGAAAAATAAATGCAAGTTAAGTTAGTCAGTAGGAAACACATTGTCGTACATCATGAAACCTGTATGAGTTAATGAACTGCAGAGGTCAGCGTGTGTAAGTAGAGAGCCACAGAATTGAAACCTGGTTGGTGCAGTGGAGAATAGTGACTTGTGTATGTTTAGTGCTACAAGGTCAGTCAGTGACAGAACTGTGAATATATGTGGAAGTCATTATTTTAAACTCTCATTTCACACAATGTAAGCTAGGGTACTACAAAATGCGCAGAAAGGTTTAAGGTAAGAAAAACGTTGCTTCTAAAATATAGATTTTAGCAATACCCCAAATGCATTTATTTTTCTTAGTGTCCTTTAAAATAACACACTTCAAAGCTCAGATGTTAACTCCCTTCCAATAACACTGAAAAACAATAAAATCTGTATTATCAAGAAGCTTCAAGTGATTCTAACAATTAGAGTCAATACCAGCTTCAAAGCCCCCGTTACATTTGCAGATTGGCCAGTTGCACATATTTACATTTCTTTCAGGCAAGCAGGCTCCATGGAAAGAAGGCTTGTATAGCTGTCTACCCCTCCCTTGGTTTCACAGCACATGTGATTCCCTTTCAGTGGCGGCTCCTCCGCTAAGGCGGCGGAGCGTCGCCCCACTGAGCAGGCCAACAAGGAAAAACTAAAATGATAATAACTCATTGTTATTATCATTTTATTTTCCATTCTTGCTCAGTTGGGTTAGGGGTCGGGCTGCTGTGCTCACAGGGCAGGAATGGTTTGCCCATCCCAAGTGCGCAAGATGCTTTGCCCGACCGTCTTGAGCCGGCCAAACCGTCATGTGCACTTTGCATGTTCTGCACCAGGCTTACAGCCTGGGTGCAGAACATGCCCAGCCTCCCATTACCTGGCTTAGCGCCAAACCACGGCACTCAGAACAATCACAACACTGCATTGCAGCGCTGTGAATGGCCATGGGGAATCTGAGAGCCGGGTATTCCTGCCCTGGAAGCGGACTAAGATGAACGAGAGGCAGCAGCAACAGGTAAGTGTTAGAATTTTTTTTTTCATTCCCCCCGACGCGCTTCCCCACCGCAGTTAAATACCAGCCGCCACAGCTTACACATCAGCTAAAGCATTTCAACTGTCGAAATTAACCGTCCCAGAACATTTGTCTTTGCACAAAAAGTAAGGGAACGGTTTGTCTTAAATTTAAAAAGTAGCCTGCCCACTTTAACCACTGCCAGGAACTCATAAATTAGGTGTCAAGAGTGTGGCAGAGGAAAGGGGGTGGAGTTAAGAGCAGCAGAGCTTGAAAACCAGAGTCTGTCAGTCAACGTTTACCTTTCTGTAAATAAAAACCGCTGCATAGAAATTGGCAACAAGGACATATGCAACAGTAAATCTGTTCTAGATCACTTAATTGGTCACAAAGAGGCTGCATTTAAAATAGATGTTACAGGGTTAAGACGCATCCTGCAGAGATCACTGTGTGCCTAGCAATTTAAGGAGATTATAATCGCAGTAAAATAACTCTAGTGCACAGGTCTTCAAACTGTGGGGGGCGCCCCCCTGGGGGGGCGTGGATGGGTTCCCAGGGGGCCGCAAAGGCCTCTGCAAGCACAGGTAAATGAAGACGCCTGGAAGTGCAGTGATGTTTATTTGCTGCATTTCCAGGCTGTCTTCATTTACTCTGAAGCCCTCAGAGTGCCTTGGGGCCAGAGGTCAGTGGGTGTGCTGCTTGGGGCTCGGCTGGGCAGTGTATGGAGTCTTAAGACTTCAGCATGCCCGGTTTTTCACAGGTCTTTAAAGACCATTTGCATACCTTTGGAAACTGGTTACAGAGGCAGTTTTCTTTTTCCAGTACCCCCTGGGCCCCGACTCTGCCTATTCCTCCTTACATTTGTATTTTAAATATACTGCTGTAGTGTGAAGATGCATTTCATGAAAAGGAATATAAAAAAGGGTTGCCAATAGAAAAAATGCCAGCCATGTATGTTTAAAGAGCCTGCAAAGACCTTCCTTTGACACTAAATAGGGTCTTAAATAAAGTATGTATTCATTTGTAATTTGACTCCGTCTGTTCCTTTTATTTTCAGTCATTTAAAGTGCTTTATATTTGCTTTTCAAGAACGCACAGATAAGTGCTGAAAATAGGGCTTTAGGTGACTGTTTATTTTTGTACCGTCTGCAATATCAAAATAATGAGCTGGCAACCCTAACCATAAGACTGGAAGTTTGTTGCAGGATCAGCACATTATTTATTTCCTTCACCCTCGATTCCCTGATTTAATTCCATAGTAGCAATAGTTTAACTTATATCTGAAACCCTATGCCCGTCAATAACATGCTGATTAACTTCAAGTGCCTGGGAATTCGCCCTGCATTCAGACAACTCACTCCTCATCCTTCACTTTCACACTCACCCTGCACTCACAGCGCATAGTTATGGTTTTCCCGCATTTGCCACACGATCCATCGTCTGCTGTATAATTTGCAGATTGAAAAATGCGGCAACACGTTACCTCACAGTGGAAGGCCCTTTTTAAAGGTTGACTGGTCACCTTTCTGTTGCTTATTGCTATATGTGGGTGTTAATGTGGTACTTATGAGTGGCAATAAAGGCAAGGACAATGTTAACAAGTGTAAAAATAGCAAAATAGTGCAGTAATGCTATCACAAAATATGCAACATAATTTGCCTTTGCTTGCTGCAGAATTTAGTCAACCATGCTGCATAATTTGGTCTTCTCCTACCGCATAATTCCAATGGCCCTGTTTATAGTTCTATGAGGTCCCAGCCTGTGGCAGAAAGCACTGAGAATATGTAAGTCATTATTTTAAAAGAGTATTTACATACTCTAAGCTAGGCTGCTGCAACATGATGCAGTGATGGAGATAAAACAAGTTCTTACAAACATACTTTTTAGTAATAAGTAATCAAACTGTATCAAATGCAGACATTTTGCTAAGTGTCTCCACTAGTCCAGATCCCAGCTGATAACTCCTTTACATCTTAAAAAGAATAGATCTTTGCCACCACAAAGCTTTAAGCAGATCCACTGGAATTATTCAGCAGAAGAGGATAACATTATGCGGAAGGTTTGACTAAATTATGCAGCAAGAAAAGGTAAATTATGCGGCACACTGTCAGGGGAAATATTTCACCTCATTAGTACCAGTGTAGCACCCAAATACAGCAGTAAGCAACTACAAGATTATCAGTCAATCTTTGCAAAGGGCCTTCCACTGCTTCGGAACACTTTGTCACGCTTTAAGTTTAAGTAACTTTTGTTCCGTTTGAGCAAGAATCAAGTTTTTGTTGTTGAAATCTGCAGATTATGTAGCAAATGCAGTGTACTGATAATTATGTGGAAAAAGCTGCTGCAGAAACTCATAATTCCATGGTTTCTTTTTTAACTTTCTGCACTACCGACCACACTTCAATTTCAGGCAGAGGCATCTCAAAGTCAGTATTAACTATTCAGGGGCAGTTTTTTTGTGATAGCTGAGTCCATGGGGTAGCAGGTAGAAGGCCAGCAGGGTTGCATTCAGATGCAGATCCCTAATCCTCTCGATCCTTGAGGCCTCACAGTAATGATCTAGGAGACAGAAGAAAGGAGCGAGATTCATAGATATTGTCAAAGAGAAGGCCCAGAATAGGGAGCACTGTATGCAGACTCATTTTTATGTTTACAAATGGCCAGAGACCGCTTCTTCAGCTAGATACCCCAAAGGGACATTCATTAGTGAAGCTGGTACTGCTACCAAGTGTGTAAGTGGCCACTGCTGGTTATCATAAAGGAGCAGATGCAGAAGGACTGGGGCCCAGGGATTTGGTGGGCCCACTGCATCACAATTATGACTGTCTACCTTTAAAAAAGGGGCATCAGAGCTTATTGTCCTTTCAAGTATTAGGACAGAGGTGATGATCCATCATGGAGGGGAAGAGGTAAAAAAGGCAAAGGAGATAGCCTGCTACTCAGGACTGCAGTTGTCATTAGTGCAGCAGGTATAGTTGCATTGTGGTCAAAGAGTGTGAGAGGCTCACAACACCCCAATTATGGGGAGCAGTTTGTTTGGGATATCCGTTTTTGTTTGATGCATTTGCTGTTTTATAAGTCTCATATTTGGTGCAGTTCATAAGCTATTGAAAAAGTATTCCTGAAATCATCTTATAAGCCCCGCTCCCTGCACGCAGCCATGTCCCTCCCGCTCCCCCAATGCTTGTCATAAAGATTTGGAGGGGGGCCTGACCTCAAAACATTTTGCTTAGGGGGGGGGGGGGGGGCTCAGAGTAAAAAAGTTTGAAGACCTCTGCTCTAGTGGTTAACACAATTCTGGGAGAACTGTTTTGTCCAGTCACAGTTTGACTCAGTAGAATAGACTGTTAATGTGCCTCGTGCAAAGCACATTGTGTAACATGCACATCACAGACTTGTATTATATTTAAATAGGTAAGTGGGCTACTGCTTTTGACACCTAGATCATGTTGTTATTTCCAATTCATAAGTTGCAAGCCTTCTAATATAGCACAGTGACCTATTTACCGGCATCGAGGACCTACATGCAAACTGTAAATCATGGATTTACTCTTAGTTTTTTTCCCCCAATCTGATGTTATTCTAAGATTGGAAACAAGGGTTCTTTTAGGAAGTCCAAAAGTCTTATTAGTACAGACAATCACATGTTCACTGCCTTACGTTTTACACTCCGATTGCGCTTCTCCCGACCATTTATGCTCAACATATAATGTCTAAAAGTAAAGATGATGTGATTCATACACTTTAAAACTGTCATTCTTTTGTAACATTTTTTGTACATTGATTTACACACTATGAAATAGTGTGCATGTGTGTGTAATGTAATGTGCTCTGACATCCTACAGTGGGATGAGTAGTGCTATAAAAGAATTAAATAAAAAAAATAGTATGTGTCATTTACTTTTTTTTTTTCTTTAACACAAAGTGTATTGCATTTTGTTAAGACATGACACTGCACCCGTCCTCTGTGGGGTCCCTTTCTACTCACCTTGGGTGGTTCCTCGGGGTCCCAGCGATTCTATGTGTTCTAGACACTGTCTCGACTCCAGTCATGGTTCTTATACCACTATTTTAGTATACTGTTTGGTCTTCCCCGGGAGCCCAAAAACTGTTTCTTTGCTAGAGTATTGTGTGCTTTGTGTGGCATCCTCGTGTAGAGGATACTAGAGTGTGTTATATAAATAAATACATATTTTTATGACTACTGCGTGGTTCTTTTTTCATTTAGGGGCCTATGCATCAACAATGCCATTTGCGATTCCTTATTAGCGAAAAATAAGGAATCGCTAATAAGGAATAGCAAAAGGCTATGCATGTAGGAATCGCTATTCAAATAGCGATTCCTTAATATTCCTTATTACCGAATCGGTAATACCGAATCGGTAATAAGGAATACCTACCCATTCATTCCTATGGGCTTGGAGGCCCATAGGAATGAATGTAAAGCCATTCTGTATTAGCGATTCGGTATTACCGAATCGCTAATAGCGGGAGCACTTTCAAGGGTGCCAGGGTGTCAAGAGGACACCCTGTTGCACCCCTGAAAATGATATGTGCACATATGTTGCACACACACATGCTCTAAGGGCATGTGTGTGCGCAACATGAAACTTTGAAAAATGCACAAAAGTGCATTTTTCAAAGTTTTTGCAAATTACCATGCAGTTCATCTTCATGGTAATTTGCTCCCCCTATTAGCGAAATCGCTAATTTTTTAACTTTGATGCATTGCATTTAAGGAATCTCACTTTGGGATTCCTTAAATGCTATCGCTATTTAAGGAATCGGTATTTAAGGAATCCCTATTTAAAGAATCGCTATTTAAGGATTCCTTAAATAGCGATTTCTGCTTTTGGGTTGATGCATTGGGATTGGGTATTTTTTACTTAATACCGGGAGCTAATAAGGAATCGGTATTTTACCGACTGGATTTGGGCTTGATGCATGAGGCTGTTAGTTAATACTAAAGGTGATATTCTGGTAAAACAAGCTGCTTTACATTCCTTCAAGATTAAGCCTGAAGGCTGCTCTCCACAGCTACCACTAGGATAGCTTTCTAAAGGTTATTTTTGACCTCATACATTATGAGGGTCATTTGGACTGGTGCAAGGTGCCCACATTAACCCCTTCCCTGCTCATGACGGAACCGTTCCGTCATGAGCCACGGTTGTCGTGTGCTCATGACGGAACGGTTCCGTCATGACAATCCTGCCGGCGGCCGCTCCGCCTGCGCGGCGCTGTTTCCCCGCCTGTGCGGGGCGACAACGCAAATGGGCGGAGTCATGACGGAACCGTTCCGTCATGAGCACAGCTCAACTGTGGCTCATGACGGAGCGGCTCCGTCATGAGCACAGGCCCGCCGCGCTGCCCCCCTGCCCCCCCCAGCGCTGCAGCGGAATGTCCGCAGCAGCGAAGGGGTTAATTAGTGGACAGCATATACCAGGCCGACTTCTCAAAGGAATTATATAGCTTTCTAAGCGCAGCACTAACTTAGGGACCTACATGGAGTAAAATTCTTTCAGGAGCACGCCACTGACGGTGTTTTGTACCTGGCGAGTTCCCTTATGGCCCCACGTATTTCTCCCAATGATCTAGGCACACCTAAGGCTTCCCTCTCATCTGGCGACACTCAGGGTAGTGTTGCCCGCCGTAAGAATGTAGCAATATCCACAGAGTCCAGGGAAGGCAGGGCTGTATATAAAAAAGCATAGAAATCACGGAACGCCTAGTTAATAAGACTGCTGAGTATCGAGCAAGCCATGAAACCGTTATGTATGGATAAAATGGGTGTGGGTGCGACGTTAGATAGAATGAAACAAGCCAGGAATGGCCCGACTAGTCCGCCTCCATGTGTACTTTCCAGGCGTAGTCTATGAGGAGAAGGCGGCCCAACAACTCGGTATAAACAATATGAGCCTCCTGCAGCATCAGTGTCGGTGAGCGCCTTAATTTCCAGGGGGCCCAACCTGCTCTCCAGTTGTGTAATCTTCCCCACAACCTCTTACCTAGCTCCCACCACCGCATGAATGGAAAACTAAACCAACTACAACTTTAAAGGCATCCCACTCCACTAACGGAGAAGAGGCCAGATCATCGTTCTTGGTAATATGGAGGTGAATGGTAGTGGCTAGTGTCTCCCTCAAAATTACATTCTACAGGAGGGTTGGTTGTAGACGCCAGGTGAGTATCGGGGTCAGCACGCGCCCCCAAGATAACATTATTTGAGATCTGAAATAGTCTTCCTTAAGTGTATGGCATGTGTAATATTAGGCAGGAATGTAGTGGTACAGAGAAACCGGTCTAGGTGAGAATGCAATGCTTGGGAGTATGAGTAGACAGTGTATTCCTGCATTGTAACATTCCGACTGCGCCGGACGTCTGAAAAGCTCCTGCCTTTCATCCATTGGTTCAGGACCTTCGACTGACTAATCAATGCAGTGGCAGGCATTAGAGGATGCAATCTATCTAAGGTAGTATCCAGCACTGCATGAAAGTCTCTATCCAGCACCCAGGTATACGCTGCCCACTCTGCCAGTATGGAGGAAAGATGTGAGAGGAAGACATCTTCTTCCGTATTGGGTGCATATATGCACCCCAATAGATTGGAGTTCCATCTAGTGTACCCCCGAGTAAAACCTAGCGCCCCAGCGCATCTATCCTAATATCCAGGACTGCAAATAGGAACATGGATCTGAGCCAAATTGCTGCACATATTCTGGGCCTCGGGGGAGGAAAGGTGGGTCTTCTGTAGAAATGTGATGAGGGTACGATGCCTATTACATTGAGCCCAAAACCTGTGCCTCTTGTATACAGACCCAAGGCCCCACACATCCCAAGTGACAATGTTATTGGCATTTGTAATGCTACAGATAGTTCTACATTGTGAGATTGTGTGTTGACCATTGACTCCATTTTACTATAACTACATTTTGTGAGCACAGTTTCATCTTGTTTCTGTCTAACCCTGCCTTTTAGCTGCAACTGCAGGCAGCCTCAGGTTACTTGCGCACAAAGACTGTTTATGTTTCTCACTTCACCAAGCGAGAGAGATAAACTGCGGTGTGGGATGCGTACAGTGACCAAGGATGAGCATGTAAAGAATTCTGCGTCAGCTCTCATCGGAGCCTGATCAGCTCCGTTGAATGACCTTGACGCATAGAGTGTAGTCAGCAGCTACAATGTAGATGAAGGGAGGGGAGCTTCCAAAAGTCTCTCTCCGTGTTAGTAAAGAGCATAAAGACGGAGACCTCTTGGCGCTTTGACTAGAGCTCTCCTGGGAGCAGACGCGCTGCCCAGGGCTTTTGTGCCCGGTTGAGACCTTCTGCATGAGACTGTCAAAGGGTTACCCAGTCGTGTTGGCAAGGATAATGCTAAACAGAGAGCCAGTGAAGTATTCCAAGTTCTAATTACGCATTCTTGTGTTCATGCAGTTATCTTTCTATGCATTTATTCTTGTGTATACACATTCACTATATGCATTTATTTTACATGTGCATTATTGCCATTTGATATATGGGAACTTGCTGCGATAAATATTTCCCTTTACTTGGCAAAGGAGTGTTGAGCTTTGTTTATGTTATATTTTGGTATTCTAAAGTGTGTAGAGTCCTATTTTGAAGAGTGTTCACGTTGTGTCCTGGTATTTTGAAGTCTTGCTCAGGTGTTCTGAAGAAAAAGTATGACAATATTCAAGATTTTAGCCATTGGTAACATCAATGCAGTGCTTCGAATTCCACCCCAGCACCCCACTTATCCCCAAAGTAACAGATCTCGTCTCCTCCAAATGGTGCAATAGGTGAGAAAAAATGGCAAACTACAAACACCCAAACCAAAATACCCAGCTCAGCTTGTAGCAACCACTAGACCCAACATTAGAACCAGCGTTAACATTTCAACTGTGGAAAAACGTTTGCCTTCGCAAAGGGGATGCAATCGGTTATGCCATTTAGATTAAACCAGAAAAGGGGGTGGAGTCATACCCACCAAGAGAAGACACCCGAACCCTAGCCCTGGTTGTGAAGCAAAGGAGCATACCATAGGAACAGCAACCACTGTCATGCATAAAGAGGTCATACATTATCTGAATCCAGACCATATGCAGACCGCTCATTAAAGACACATTGTATATGCAGGAAATTCATAGCCGTTCACAGGTTGCCATTTGATAGTCCAGGGCCCACCAGTATAGTCCATACCTTTAAAAAGAAAGAATACAAGGCACACCATATGCCCTATTCACACCTATTATCTCAACAAGTCATGAGTCACCTGTGGGGTGAATGATGGAAAAAGGGCAATGCTGACTGCAGTTTGAGTCCGAGATACTGCCCTGCCACGAACTAGAGCTGATGTGGGTATTATTAAGTCTCAGAGAAGTTGCAGAGGTAATCGCCGCCAGCTGTCCCTTCCGGGCCTGTTGTGGGGAAGTAGCAGTCCTTGGACCGCTCCGAGGAAGATGACAACGTTTCCTCCGTCGAATACGCTGAGGCGGCTCAGATTGGGATGTGTGCTGGCCCTGCAAGTCCACAAAATGCAGTTCCAGGCACTCCCAAGCTCCTGCCAATGTTTCAAAAAAGAGTGCGTGCCTCATGAATCACCTTCAGCCTGGCGGGGAACAGCAAGGCATACTGAAGACCCATAGAACCCAGCTGTTTATTAACCTCCTGGAACAAAGACTGCCTCTGCTGGACAGCCAATGTGTCATCTGGTAATAGGGAGACCCTAACATTTACTACAAGAAGGGGTGCCTTTTCACGGGTAGCGTCCAACAGTGTGTCCTGATTCCTATAGTTAAGGATATTATCCACTATGGGCCGGAGGGGTACTCCAGGGATGGGCTGCTCTGTGGGGACCCGGTGCGCTCTCTCCACTGTAAACATCTCGGACAATCCAGATGAAACCAACACTGTGCAGATCCAATCCTCGACAAATTGGATGGTGTTGGGACTTTCAACACTCTCCGGTGCCCCCACTACTTGAATGTTATTCCCACATGCCTTCCCTTCCACATTTTCTACGCTGTCTTGGAGCCGACTCATTTGTTGGTGCAGGTGAGTACGCTGTGTGGAATGGTCTGCCTGATATGGAGTTAGGGCCGAGAGGGTCACCTAGTTTATTTTGACTATCAGACAATTTATGCTGGTCGTCTTTGAGAATGTTGAGATTGTCCGTTGTGCTTGCTCCCAGGCACCGCTCAATTGCCACTCATGATTCACATATCTCCTGGTGATGATATCCTGCTTGTCTGCATGGGTGGACAGGATGGTGGGGGCACATTATCTCAGTGTGTCTGTGTGGCCGAGCTCTGAGGGCATAGATCTAGATTGCAGGCCAGTGTATCAGGCTTGTGTCTAGTGCGACGATTGGCTGGCAACAATGTCCAGAGGAGCGGCTGATCTATGCCCAGACTGGGGACTGGTTCCACCTATTGCAGCTCTTAATTGACCTAACAGTTAAGAACGAGGCATGTGGAAGGGCTTCACACTTCGGGTCACTGCTGGTGTCAACATCCTACTGCAGGCTTTTTAAAAAAAAAAATGTAAGAGTTTTATATAGCGCGAATTAGACCCGAGACATCGGGTATCAGAACGCTTTACATGAGCACCAGTTTCATTACAGAAGGACACATTCATTTTGTTAGACACGGGGAGATTAAGTGATTTGCCCAGAATCACAGGATGTTGAGCGTCGTTGCCGAGACTCGAACCCGATTCCCCAGCTCCGAGGTCGACCGCTCTAGCCGTAAGGCTCCATCCTCTTCCCATTCATCAGGCCGTCCTCCACAGGGCCACCCCCCTCAGGAGCACAGGGCGCTGGGATACAGTGAACCCCAGGCCGCGGCAGTCTCTCCGATACACAATCAAGGGCAGGGGGAGCAAAGGTCCAGTCCCAGGGCTCAATAGAGTACAACTGCGCTCCAAATGTCAGTGCCGAGATCCCAATGACAGAGAAGGCCCCCCCCCCGAGCACAGGGCTCACCATTCACGGGGAGGGGGCACAGTCTTACACATAGGGTGCAGCAGTGGCTTAGTCAAGGAGCCACTGACTTTGAAGGCCGAAACCAGTGCTTTAAATGAGCCGGTACTCACCGGTACGGAGAACCGCCACTTTTTATTTTTCTCCCTTTGAGTACCGGAACTTTTCCTTCGCCAAGGACAGTACCGGTACTCTGGGGAAAGTCAGGCAGTGCAGGCTGGATGGCACTGGAGACTGTGCTGTGCAGAAAGTGCTCTGCTCGGCTTCTGCCGAAAAAGAGAAGGCAGAATGGAGGGAGGGAGGGGCAGTGTATGCTTCTGAATGGAGCCGCTGCTGAGCAATCCAGCAGCGGCTCATTAGCATCACTTAAGGGCTGTTTAGGGTTGCGAATGCCCTGCGGCCCTCTGTGAAAGTGAAGGGTCCAATCAGACCCTGCCCACTCAAACACACTGTAGGTGTGGGACTCTGAGCCTATCCCCTACCCCACAAATCTAATTACAGCGTGACACCCGAGATGAATGCACCTCTCAGCACGAGTCTGCGAAGGGGGTGTATTACACGCTACCCAGCATCAGATTGGGAAGGCGGATATTTGGGCGATGGGATGGTGGCTAAGGGTCTCTGCTTTTCTTCCCTGCTCCCTGTCCAGGCTAGCGCCCTGAAGCTATAGTTCGCTGGGAAAGGGGGAGAGTTAGTGAATTGGACTTGCTGTGTGCCTGTTGTTAGCACCTTCGCTCCAGTGTCTTTCAGGCCTTGGTGGGGGGGGTTATGTTTGCACAGGCTGTGAGGCATCTTTCCCAGATAGGAAAATTGAGAGGATGTAATGTTAGGGCCGGTCAAATCTGCCTAACAAGGAACTATGAAAATAGGTTTGAGTCCCAGCTTCAGCTCAACATCCTGTGATTCTGAACAAATGACTTAATTGTCCTAGGCCTAAAACAAAAATTAATGTGACTTTCTGTAATGTGACTGGTGCTCATGTAATCTCTGCCCTTGCCTGTCTGCTTTGTTTGTGTGTTTGCCTGCATTTGTATGCCTGTTTTTGTAAGAAAAAAGTGAGAGAGAGAGAATCAAGACACTCTCAGGAGGTATTTTAAAGAAAAAGGGTGGCACTTTGTGTGTACATGTCTGCTCGGCGACAAAGATTCATAAATAACGAAAAAAAGGGTTGGTGGGTGGGTGAATGAGTGATGGATGAGTGAGCAAGGATGGATGGATGAATAGATGGGTGAAAGCATGCATGGGTGAAAGAGGGTGGATGATTGGCTAAAAGGGCGGATGATGGGTAGATAAGTGAAAGATTGGATAGATGAATGAAAGGGTGGATGATGGATGAGTGAAAGGAGGGATTGAGTGAAAGGGTTGATGGCTGGATGAGCGAATGGATTGATGGATGAGGGAAAAGGTGTATAAAGAGATGGATGAGTTAAAGGATGAATGGATAGGTTTGGAGATGGATAGATAGGTTTGGATATGAAGGGTGGATGGACGGAATGGTGAAAAACTGAATGATTGATGAAAGACTGAATAGACAATAGAATGTAAAGGTTAAATGGTGGACATCAGCAGGTAAATGGTAGGATGAATGGATAGATCGATGGAAGAGACAAGAGATTTCTAATGGGGAGGGTCATGATTGTTTGCTTCATTTGCTTGGTGCCATAAGATCTTTTGTTCGAAGTGGGGGTATTTTCAGTTTCTTCCTACTCGTATGCTTAAAAATATATAGTATTGTGCCAAACAGCAATTAACAGTATGACATTAAAAAGGTGCTGCAATTGCAAAAAAAAGGAAATGTTAACATATTATCGCATTTCTCTTTCATTTTGTGTAATAAGTTAACTTGCTTTGTTTATATAAACACATTTCTCATGTGTTTTGGTATGTGCTGCAACTAATATAGAAGTCGTTAAGTATCATCATGTCTGTCCTTTAGCCCCGCCCCCTCACTACACCTGTAGCTCATTTTAATGAGTACCTGCACTTATTTTTTCCCATTTAAAGCACTGGACGAAACCATCAGCCAGAAGAAGACAGGGAGGTTGTATAGCAGGCGTTCAGATGTATGCGTTGGCAATGAGGGAAGGCCGGGCCTGTGGAGTGAGAAAGGTCAGCAATAACTTTGTTGCGCCGCCAACCAGGCCGGCCAAGCTCACCATCCGACAGGGACCACGTTCAGGTCCATCAAAGCTGCTCCTCGTAGCTCAATGTGGTGAAAGGCGAAGAGAGAGGAGCAGAGGCCACGTCCCTAACAGCAGGCAGCACACCACGGCCCCCATCCACCAGCAAATGCCTATTCAGTCTCTCGCTGGCCCAAGAGCACAGTAGGGCCTGCCGTCACCTATAAGGTGATGGTTGCTATTACAATGTAGAGGAGAAATGGGGGGGGGGAGGGGGGGGGGGTTCTCAACAGAAGTCAGAACAGTGTGCAGTGTCAGGCGCACCCCCCACAATTGGCAGCTGGCATAAATCACTGGGTGGGACCCACAACGCGATCGGTGCGGCGGGACAAGCAACCGCAGCCACACTACTGCAGGGGAGGCCCTCGTCCATGCCTCCTCTCACCTCCACTGGTCACAGCCTGCCTCACAGGCCCAATTCCCTGTAAGGCACGCTATCTCAGCAGCACCGTAGCTTCAGCCAGCTCTCAAACAGCACACTCACCCCTCTGGCCAGGAGGACCGGGGCCTCAAGAAAAAAATAGGCTGCATCCACAGCATGAAGCACCGGAGCAGCTTACAGTGCGCCGCAGGCCGCCATACAATTTTAAAACTGCCATCTGGGTTAACACGTTACCAGAAGCAGGAAATTGGCTTTATCTGGCACCGATGCCTCTCTTTTCAGGTGCCGTGAAACGGGATTCATGGGCCGGGTCCGGGAGCTCTCAGATTATGCAGTCGCCATTTTAGGCAGTTAGCCACGCCCCCCAGTAGGTGCCATTTACATCAATATTTATGTAATTACTCCTACAGAGCGATACCTCTTTAATTCTGGCAGTGCAAGCCCATCTTTTACTTGAGGAGTTTAACAAATGTTAACACCTGCTTCCAAAAAATAGTTGTGAAGTGATAACCTGTGTGCCTTTGTTTTCTTCCAAGCCACTGGAATCAGGTGTTCGGCTCTATATGGCTCCCAGCAAGGTTGATATATGAACAAAAAAAGGGCTGCTGACCCTTCAAATCAGGCCTTTTTTTGAGGGCCAGCTTGAAATGTAAATAATAAAGCCTCGCCCTATAGATTAATAAATTGCACTGTAACATGCTAGGAGACGTTGGTGTCCAACATGATGGTACATTACGGTGCAAAGTTTTTCAAAAATTCTTTCATTAAAAACTTCAAAATGAACGGCACTTAACCTTTGGCAGAAAACAATTCATAGAATGTCTATTTCAAAACGGACGTTTACATTTTTTAACCAACACAAATGGCAAAAATCTTTTTTACAAGGTTTGCAAAGATCCTTCTTCTCTTCACCCAGTTGTCCCTTCTTACATTATAAAACACATTACATTTACCTTTCCTTTATTTAAAAAAATAAATAATAGGTCACAGGACTTAAGCCCAAACTCTATGCCCTGAACTCCATTCCCTCATTTAAATTGTTTTTTTTTTCCATTCACAGTTTTTTTTCAATTGCTGTTTTTTTAATCTTTTAATGTGAATAGTAAAAATAAAACACAATTAATTCAAAAGAAGGTCACAATAGACGCTCAGCCATATGAAGCTGCTATCTTTTATTTAATTTCAAGGTTAGAAATTGCGTCCTGCTTATTTGCAGCATTCATCTACAATAAATAAAAAACTATTGGCCAAGACAATACGTTTTACAGCACAGTCTTACTGGCTTTGCCAAGGATTGATTTAACTGTTATTGATGTATTCATTATTTTCAACTAAGCTGTATTTTTTATTTTATTAAATGGGTTCTGGATGATTTAGGTTCTCAATAATGTGGTGCTACTATTTTTGTATGCCATGAACTTGCATACTGCAATAGAAGGATATAAGAGTTTATTCCAATCGTAGGCTCGCTTTAGAATTACTGAACTATAGACATGTAGGTTTAACTTGTATGGTTTACAAGTAGCCCCTAAGAAACTCAGTTGTGATAACTCCGAGACACTGATCCCAAAATAGTCAACCTAACTGTGATTTTAAAGAAGTACATCAGTCACAGAACAAGCCTACAGGGGAGTATAAGGTGAACACTCAAAAGGGCTTAGGATCCAGCAACGGACCTGTACTAATACAGGTAGAATATTTCTAGCAAAGTGACCAAGGTGCAATTTACATAGAATCCAAAAGACTACTTTGGTCCCAGAAATTCAGTTGTCACACTACTGATGCAAAAGGTCCTGCAAGTTAAAATGGAAGTGATAAGCAAGGGGCATGGAGATATTTCAGTCCAACATGCCCTGTTGCAAATCTAGTTAAGATCCGACATAGTAGTGAGAAACTAAGCACTAAAAATAATTTAAGCCCTGACAACACAATTGTCGGTCTGCCTTTGTACGGTCAACACAAATTTTGATTGCTTGTTTAACCACTCCCGTCTTGACATCTCACAAGTCTGCTGGTCTAACCATCTGAGAGTTGTGGTATGGAAACGGAATTTACAGGATTGGCGTTGTTACCTTGCTTAGTAACCCGACAATAATTATGCATAACTTGAATGGGATACACAGTTACTGACCAAATAATTTAACTGATTTCAGGCCCCTGTGCATAAGGAAAGTGATAATGAAAAGCTGTCAGGGGGAATGGCAGATGCCGAAGAGGAACTAGAAATTTACAGGGCAACACAGGAATCTCTATGCCCCTAACTGTAGAATGATTGCTCTGACCACTAGTGCATATACTTTTGTAAAATGGCATTTCACCTACTGAAGCTAGAGTAGGATGAAGGAAGCCCTGCAGGGATTGGGATGGAGGAAGACAAATGTACAATAGTGGGCCTACTGAGGCTATGTGTCTGGAACACAGAAAATAAATAACAATTGGAAAGGAGAGAGGGAAATCAAAGTAGCCAAGTCTTGGGGAAGGAAGCCTGTGAAAGGACAGGGAGCACAAAAAGTGATCATTGGGTGTAGACCAAGGGCCAGGAAGGAGATTCAGAGAGTCTCCTAGGGGTCTTAATCATGTGATCCTTCCAGGCCATTTGTTGAAGGCTGGTTTAGTATATGGTACAAATCTATTTAAGTGAATGTCGGGAGACCCCTGGGGAGCGGGACTCGCTGACCTGTCCCGACACTGACATTCTGCCGCTCCATGTACAGGTCGTGGACTGCTCCTTTAATTCATCCTGGAGAGTGCGGGAGGAGGAGCCAGGAGAAGTGACGTCAGCCTCTGCCTTCCTACAGGAGAGGCCGCCGACGAGAAAAGGGAAGAACCCGCATACAAGGTGCGCAAGCCAGAGGAGCAGAGAGTGAAGTCGAAGGAGAGAGGAGGATGCCAGAGAAGCAGCGGAGTGATTGCCAAAGAGCCGGAGGTCCTGAAGCCCAACTGGAGAATCCGGGGAGCAGGATTAAGCCAGGAGGCCAATGACCCCACGCATCGCCCCGCCTCTCTCCAGGAGGAGCGTGGCTGGAGTAGGTACGTCGCCGCATACAGGGGTTCTCCAAATCACTGGGAGGGAATGGGTAAAACTTTGAGGGTGAACACCGCTTTTTCTTCAGACTGGGTTTCACATGGTGGTGTCTCTCACGGTCCCTTCCCTGTAGTTTAAAGGCTGTAGGACATCCCACTGACTCGTGGTTTCTTTGTTTTATTTTTGTGCGTCCCACGACTTCCCGGAGGAAAGGGGAGCTCCAAGTACCCCAGCCAGTCCTTTCACGACCCGCCGAAGGGCAGAAACAATATCTACAAGCCAGAACTTCTTTTCTTTTGACTGTTGCCAATAAAGACAATCCAAACGACAATCCAGGCGACCATCATCCTTCTTTAAGAGCAGTGTCTCCTCTGAGTACAACCCTTCCCTCAGGGTTCCCCCACATATTTTGGTGGAGAATGCGGGCAGCTTCGGTCTGCTAGAAGATAGAAAATTCATTACCCAAATGGGAGAAGGACAAAGTAAACTGGAATGGGCTGTGGGGGAAGAACGCCAACCAAGCTGAGATGGACTGGGCTATGTTCACATCCGCGATCCAGACCCAGGCAGACAACCTGACCAAACTGACTGAAGGACAATTCCAGCTATTGTTAGCTTTGGGTCAAAGGAGGGGGGCTGCTCTACCAGGAACAGTGATCCCTCTGCAGAAGTATGTCCCGGGAGACGACCCAGTCTCCTCCTTTCTTAATTTTTAACTGGCCGCAAGGGCCAGCGCTTGGCCAGCAGACCGTTGGCCGTTCTATCTGGCACCTCTACTCACTGGTGAAGCTCAGGCGGTATACCAACTGGCCAACAGGGATGGTACCGCTGCCTGTGGCCATGTGAAACAGTTCATACTGGATCGTTTGGCAGTCGACAATGAGGCATACCGCCTTAAGTTCAGACAAGAACGGGGTGCGCTAGGTGACACCCCAAAAACACTATTCTATAAATTAAAGGACGCCGCCGACCGGTGGCTCAAGCCCTTGGAGTCTACACGTGAAGAGATCATGGATAAGATCTATCTCGAACAATACCTCGAGACACTTCCTCATAGGACATAAAGATGGTTGCGCCAGCATGCGGGTCTGACTCTTGAACATGCCATAGAGATTGCCACATCTTGCGCCAGGGCACAGAACCGAAACCTGGTAAAAGAACCAGAAAAAAGCCTAAGAACACACCAACCCGGGAAAGTCAAGTCAAGTCAAGTCACAAAACTTATATAGCGCACTACATACCCATAGGGTTTCAAGGCGCTTAGGAAGGGGAGGAGGATTACCTTTCAAATATCCAGGTTTTAAGTTGCTTTCTGAATGCTAGGTGGTTCTGGGTGAGGCGAAGGTATGCGGGGAGAGAGTTCCATGTTTTAGCAGCCAGGTAAGAAAAGGATCTGCCTCCCATGGTGGTCTTGTTGATGCGAGGGATAGTGGCGAGGGCTTGGCTGGAAGAGCGTAGTTGGCGGGAGGGGGTGTAAAAGGACAGACGTGAGTTGAGGCATTCTGGTCCGATGTCGTAGAGTGATTTGTGTGCGTGGGTAAGCAGTCTGGGAAAGCAGAAAGCAGAAAGAAAACCAACTAAAACTACATTTGAGCCCCTAAAACCGCGATACGGGAGACCAGATACCCTCACTTCCTCTGGCCCCCAGTGTGTTGAGTGCGGTGAGTGGGGGCACATCACCAAATTTTGTAGACGGAGAAAGGAGAAAACAGAAGACGAGCCAATGGATGTTAGCTATCTGCCCCGGTCCATTTTGTACGCCCAAGAAACGGGTCCAGTCTTTTATGTGAGTTTGACCATGAATGGCCATCCAGTAACAGCCCTCTTAGATTCGTTTTGTAGGCATTCAGTAGTAAGGAAGGAGCTCATTCCCCAGTCTCACCTACTTCCTGGAAGGTCTGTTAGTATCAGGAGTTTACATGGAGACAAAAGGGACTACCCGGTAGCCAGAGTCAGTCTCCGAACCGAGCTAGGCATAGAAACGCTGACAGACGTAGCGGTCCTACCTTACCTTCCTGAGCCCCTTATAATAGGCATAGATAACCCCTGTTTTTCTAGCCTTATGTTAGGGAACCTGAAGAATAATCCCGGTACTGGAAACCCCCACAATGACTTAATGACCTCTGAACCTTTTGCCATGGACACATTTTAGGACTGCCCAATTAAACAACAGTAGCCTTAGCAACGCATTGCAGAGCGTCAGAGAGACACTTAACTCCCCACGACAAACATATCCTTGGCTTCATAGAGTAAACTGGCCTTTTATATCGAGTGGCCACGGAAGGTGAGGAGCCCCAGTTGTTGGTGTCAATCAGTCTATATTGCAGAGCTTTTTCTGGCCAGGGGTCCACGCCCAGATAAGGAAATATTGCCAAGAGTGCCCAATTTGCCGAAAGAGAAACCCCTATACCCCTCCGAATGTTCCATTAAACCTCCTTCTCATTATTGGCAAGCCTTTTGACAGAATCGGAATGGACCTCATAGGTCCCCTCGGCAAGTCCACCAGGGGTTACCAGTATGTTCTTGTAATAGTGGACTACTCTACCAGATATCCAGAAGCCCTTCCCTTTGGCTACGTCCACCACTATTGCACATTGACTAATAGAAGTCTTCTCAAGGATGGGGTTCCCCCGTGACATCACAGATCAAGGGACCCCCTTTGTGTCTAGATTAATGAAGCAGGTCTGTAGACAACCAAACATAAGACATATAAAAACATCTGTGTACCACCCCCAAACGGACGACCTTGTAGAACGCTACAATTGCAGTCTCAAGCTCACCCTCAAGAAAATGTTAACCGGGGATGGGAGGAACTGGGACCAACTACTACCTTTGGTCCTATTCGTACTCAGAAGCCCGGTACAAAGCAGCCTTGGAGTTTCCCCTTTCGAGCTCCTCTTTGGGCGGAAACCCCGTACACTTCTGGCAATAACCAAAGAAAGCTGGGAAAAGGATGGGGCCCTTGAAGCCCAGTACTTGTTATACTACGCTAATCAAATAAAAGCCCTTCTCCATAGGCTGAGAACCCTGGCCCATGAGTCCTTAGAGAGAGCCCAAGGGAAACAGAAATACTTCTACGACAAGGGGAAAAGGTGGAGAGAACTGAGTATAGGAGATTGGGCTTTGGTTTTGATTCCCTCCTCTACTCATAAGTTGAAGAAGGTATGGCAAGGCCCTTTTCAAGTTCTGAGGAAGATAGGAAAAACCACATATATCCTGGGACTTTCTCCAAGTAAGACCCAGATGTACCATATAAATCTTTTGAAGAAGTGGCTAGGCCCTCCACCCAGAAAACCTCAGTGTCTCTACTGTGGAAAACCTGCCCCATACTGTCAATGCCACGGTCAACACTGATTTGACGGACAGTGAGGAAAAAGAAGTACACACCCTCCTTCTTTCCTTCAAGGATATATTTTTAGACCAGCCCGGAGGGACACATTTGGCTGTGCATTCGATCCCAACCCAAGAAGGAGTCATAGTTAAGCAAAAACCCTACAGGGTCCCTGAGGCACGTCGCATCACTCTTCAGAAAGAGGTTTCCCAGATGCTAGAGTCAGGGGTTATAGTACGATCCCATAGTAACTGATGTTCTCCTGTGGTGCTGCTACCAAAACCGGATGGTAGCATCCAGTTCTGTATCGACTTTAGGGCGGTAAACCGGATACCAAAACAGGACAGCTATCCCCTTCCCAGGGTTGATGAACGGATAGAACGCCTAGGTGAGGCCCGTTACATCCCTACGATCAACCTCAATAAAGGCTACTGTTAAATTCTCCTAAACCCCGATGATCAAGAGCAAACCGCCTTTGCCACACCGGATGGCCTATACCACTTCACAGTCCTTCCTTTCGGGTTACACGGGCCCCAGACAGTTTTCGGAGACAGATGGATGCACTGCTAGCACCCCACCTGCCCTACTCCTCAGCCTACCTAGGCAATATGGTCGTATATAGCAAATCATGGGAAGAGCACCTAACACATCTTAGTGCTATCTTGTCTGAGCTCAGAGCCGCTCGCTTCCACATTAACGCAAAAAAGCCCAGACTCGCCTTCCAAAAAGTGAAATACTTGTGATACATTTTGGGAGAGGGCCTGATAGAACCACAGACAGAAAAAGTGAAGGCTATACAGGATACACCATTCCCCACCTCTAAACATCAGCTGAGAGCCTTTAAAGGTTTAGTGGGTTATTACAGGTGCTTCATCCCCCAGTTTTCTGACACTGCCGCCCCCCTCACGGACCTACTGAAAAAGACAACCTCCCCTTCATGTCTCCACTCCCCCTCCGTCCACGAGAGCATGACCTTCCAGAGACTGAAGACCGTCCTGACCACTTCATCTGTGTTGGTGACACCTGATTTCCAGAAGCCATTTATCCTCCAGACAGATGCATCCGGGGTGGGCATAGGAGCAGTACTGTCCCAACAAGACAACGAGGCCTCTGAAAGACCAGTCCTCTACATCAGTAGAAAATATTTCCTAGGGAAAGGGTCTATCCCACGATAGAAAAGGAGTGCCTAGCTGTGAAGTGGGGAATCGAAAAGGTAGGGTACGATCTTGAGGGTAGACCCTTTGTCCTGTATACTGTCCATGCCCCTCTGACCTGGCTCCAACGGAACAAGGGCTGCAATGACCGGGTGCTCCGTTGGTTCTTGGCCCTCCAGCCCTTTCGGTTCGAGGTCCGTTACCGTAAAGGCACGGGGCAAGGGAATGCTGATTTTCTGTCACTGTATCCTCTACGCCCGATCAGGGAAATCCTAGGGAGAGGGTGTGTCGGGAGACCCCTGGGGAGCGGGACTCGCTGACCTGTCCCAACACCAACGTTCTGCCGCTCCGTGTACAGGACTTGGAGGGCTCCTTTAATTCACCCTGTAGAGCGCAGGAGGAGGAGCCAGGAGAAGTGACGTCCGCCTCTGCCTTCCTATCAGGAGAGGACATGACGAGAAAAGGGAAGAACCCGGATACAAGGGCGCGCAAGCCGGAGGAGCAGAGAGTGAAGTCGAAGGAGAGAGGAGGACGCCAGAGAAGCAGCAGAGTGATTGCCGAATAGCCAGAGGTCCAGAAGCCCAACCGGAGTATCTGGGGAGCAGGATTAAGCCAGGAGGCCAACAACCCCACGCATCGCCCCGCCACTCTCCAGGAGGAGCGTGGCTGGAGCAGGTACGTCGCCTCATACAGGGGTTCTCCAAATCACTGGGAGGGACGGGGAAAACTTTGAGGGTGGACACAGCTTTCACTTCTTACTGGGTTTCACATGGTGACGGCGCTCGGTGGTCCCTCACATTCCCTTCCCTGTAGTTTAAAGGCTGTAGGACATTCCACTGACCCGTGGTTTCTATGTTTTATTTTTGTGCGTTCCACGACGTCCCGGAGGAAAGCGGAACTCCAAGTACCCCAGCCAGCCCTTTCACGACCTGCCAGAGGGCAGAATCAATACCTACAAGCCAGAACTCCTTTTCTTTTGACTGTTGCCAATAAAGACAATCCATACGACAATCCAGGTGTCTGTCATCCTTCTTTAAGAGCAGAGTGTCCCCTAAGTACAACCCTCCCCTGAGGGTTCCCCGACAGTGAAGCACCCTGCACTAATCCAGACAACCCTTATGGTGATTTTAGCGGTCTTAGATAGCCATAAAAAGCTCTTCAAGTGTTAGCTGTGGAGAGAAGCCTTCAGGCTTAGACCAGAAGGAGTGTAAAGCAGCTTGTTTTACCAGTACTAATCATATAGTGTAGGTTAAGTGAGAAAGAACCACACAATGTAGTTATAAAAATATGTATTTATTATTAACACTCACTAACACATTGAGATACCTCCTACCCAGAGATATAATCACAATACACACAATAGAACTGGTAAGTGGCACAAATACACAGTGGTCTCCAAGTGGGACCAAACCATATACTAAGAAAGTAAAATGCGAACCACAACTGAAGTCGAGACTGGACCCAAAATACTTAGAAGAGCTGGGGACCCAAGGAACCACCAAGGAACCCCACGGAGGCTGTGTTCAGAGTGAAAACACGACCGCATTCTCAATTCAAGTCAATGGGGAAGTCGCGGTTACAGTTTTGAAGGACCAGCCTTCCCAGAGGTGGTTGGAGAGTCACCTCACCCGTGGATACCCCAGGAATTAGGATACCTACACCAGGGAAGCCGGGTGTATATGTGCTTAGTGACGTCAGAAACCGCCGTAGACCACAATGGAGGACTTCGGAGAAGATGTCGCTGGTAAAGAAGGTGCATGAGTCCGGTGGAACCCAAGGGTGGATTCTTGAAGGGGAGTACCTGAAAGCAGAGGGGACAGAGTCTATGCCACTCGGGAGTAACCGGGAATGACCACCGATGAACAAACATGCAAGAGAGTGGACGGTGACCTTGTTGCTGCAGCTGTAAGGACCAGGCGACTCTGTGGAAGACCAGGAGCCGTTCACAAGCTATCCCACATCGGAAGTCGAGAGCCAGGGGGTCGGTGTCTGGCTGGAGCACCAACAAGCCTTGGCAGCAACAACAGACAAGGAAAACAAAGAAGGTGCAGTGTAGGGACCAGCAAGGTCCAAGGGACTCACCAAACACAGGAGAGTCAGAGTAGGCCAAAGCAAGCGGGGGAGCCCACTGGAGCCACAGAAGACTCTCAAGAGGACCCACAGGCCGGGGACATAGGAGTTGCAAGTGGACATTGAGCAGCTCACCAACAATGCAGGCCCCCAGTGCAGAGGATGCTCTGAGGATGATGATCTTGTGAGCAAGAGATTCTGGAGGATGGAGCTTCTTGGAGCCTGTCGATCTCTGGAGAAGAGAGTTGTGAGAAGTTGGCCTGACATATGCTGGTCACTAGTTCTAGTGGCCACCTTGCACCAGTCCAATTCGACTCTTATGGTAGATAGGTTTAAGACAACCTTTTAAAGAAAGCTATCCTAGTGGTAGCTGTGGAGAGCAGCCTTCAGGCTAAGTCTCAGAGGAATGTAACGCAGCTTGTTTTACCTTATAATCTCTTGGAATTACCAAATGAAAGGACACCACACAGGTATATATATCAAATATATATGTATTTATTTCTAGACACACACTACTAATCTCTTTATGAGATTAGAAGCCAGGAACACATTCAAATTTCAACGTTTCACAATAAGTTAAGCACAAATATGGCTGGGGCCCTAGGGGCGTACCAGACCATATACTAAAAAAGAGGTTTAGGAAAGTCGACTTGCAGAATGACAAGGCCTAGGGCCTGTAGAATCGCTGGGGCTTCACTAATGCAGCAAAAGCAGGTAAGTTAAAGACCCACGGGAGACGCATGCAGTGTGAGAACACAGCCGCGGGTTCCCTATTGACTTCAATGGAGCAAGTCGCGGTTTGATTTTTAAAGTTTAAGGGTACTTCAAGGAAGTCTACAAGCAAGCCACTTACAAGGTAAGTAACTCGAGTGCCAACACACACTAGGGCACTGGAGTGCACGACTTACCTCACCCAGGGAAGCCGGGTGCATAGGTGTCTTTTGGTGTTGGGTCGCGTCGCTGTTTTCTATGGAGGCCAAAGAAGATTTGCTGCTTGCGAAGACTGGAGAAGTGTCCGGTGGAATCCAAGGCTGGATTCAAGATGCAGAAGACCTGAAAATTGAAGGGACAGTGTTCACAGTCACTTTCCAGTGACCCGGGGCCAGGAAGATGGATGCCCACGGAAGTAGGGTGATTTCAGGTGATCAAGGGTGTTTTGACTCTTCGCTTACGAGGACCAGGAGGGATCGACGATGACCAGCAGCTGGATTCGGAGTGTCCCATGACGTCCGCAGCTGACTGCGGTGTCGGCAACCGGATTGGAGCCAACAAGCCTTGGAAACAGCAAGTCTCGTGGAAAGTGAATTTAGTCAATGGTGCAGACCAGCAAGGTCTGAGGAACAGTGAGGGCAGGCCTGGCGCAACCAGGGGAGCCCTTTGAGTCGATAAAGTCTTCGGGGGACCCACAAGCCAACGGGCAAGGGATCGCGAAGACGCCTCTTGAGGAAATGCTTCACAGGAGCCCACGGTCACTCGGGACAGGGTAGGCCTCTGATTTTCGCTGCAAAACCTGCTGGAGGCTTGGGCCACAAATGGTCCAAAGCACAAGTTCGTAGAACGTCGTGAAGGGGTTGCACTCGACAATAGTGCACGGTTCCCAGGTATTGCGGTTCCTCGTCACTCGTGGGGTCCACTCGCCTCAGCTCTGCTGGGGACTCACAATGGCCGTCGAGAAGTCAGGTAATCCACTTCCGGGGCCGCAGGGAGTTCGGACCCCGGCGGGAGCGGGAAAGTTTGCGACCGTTGACTCCAAGGGAGATTCTTCTGTCTTCCAAAGGTAGTGGAACGTCCAGGGATATCTAGTTTGCAATGGCAAGGGTTCCCTAACTTATACCAAAAGGAAGGGAGGGACTAGCTCTATGACCACTCCTCTGGGAGGGTCAGGGGAGTGGGTGGTTACACCCACTTCCCTTTGTCCAGTTTCGCGCCAGAGCAGGGGCAGGTAGCCCCTGAACCGGTTTGAGCTGGCATATGCACAGAGGAGCCTACTGCTCCCCCAGTGCAGGACTTCAAAGCACTCTAAGAGTGCACCCACCCAGCCCCAATACACTAAATCCTGTCTGGAAGGTGGTGACACCTCCCTGTGACAGGATGCCTATTGTTGGGCCTCCTCCACTGCAAGTTTCAGTCTGCAGCAGGAGGGCAGCCCAGTGTCTGTGCTGGTGGCATCCATTTTGTGATGTCAGGCCTCTTTCAGATTTCTACCGTGTTTCCACAGTGGGTATATGTCGTCCCCTCTAGAAGGGTGGGATCATACTCCCACACCAGTTACTGGTGTGGGGGTATGATTCCAAGTTGTTTGATACCAAGCACGACATGTTTTGATGCAGTCATTCCAAAGTTAACATTAACCGGGAGGTTATAATGCACTTAAGAATATATGGTTTAACCACATCCATAAACAGCCACAGGGAATAGACCCTGCCAGCTGCAGAGGGGCCCTGCTCAGGCAGAGGCTCCCCCTCACATAGTCAACCAAGCACCCTGCCCTCAGGATTGACAGGGCCTGCCCTAGGGGTGACTGATAGGTTTATATGTGTGTGTATGGTGAGATATAGGAACCTATACCTCAGTGAGGAGTGCTAACAATACCTCACTCAAGCTGCAGTAGCAGGTCTGAGGTGTCAGATTTAGTCTGCTTCCCAGGGGTGCCATAATACATGCTTCAGCCCCTGGTAGGCCTGTGAAGTACCTATGCCCTTGGTACCTAAGGTACAATATACTAGGGGCTCATAAGGCACCACAGTATCCAATCACTAGTGCATCTAATATGCACTCCAAGTTGTTTAGAGAGAACAGAGAGACTGGGGCCCTGATTAGCAGGGACCCAGCCTGACTATAGCCAGAAACCAGTGTTAACATCAGAAAAAAGTGGGGCAACATAAGTGCAGATCCTACTCTCCTACAAGAGTCAACAAGCCTTGGCAACGGCAAGTCAACACAGTGCACATGGGTTTTGCTCTAGCGGTTCCGACGAGGGATACTGGCTTCAAACTTGCTGAGACGACAGTGCAGACCTCGAGGGAGTTGCAGATCCACCACCTGTGTTGCTGAGCCTTTAGAAGTCCGTGGAATGTCAGGAGCAGCAGACCGGTCAACTACGTTGCGGTGCCGGCAGATGCAGGGGAGTGACTCCTTCACTCCAAAGGGAGATTCCTTTGGGTGTCTTTGATGCCCACAGCCCTGGAAGAGAACCTGAATGGAGCTCAAGCACAGACAACGCAGAAGACTGGCAAGACGACGAGACCAGGAGCAGTAGCAGTCTTCCAGATGCAGTTTCGGTTCCCAAAGCAAAGTCCAACAAAGTCCAAAGAGCCCAGATGGTTGAAGATGAAGTGATTTCGGATCTGAATCTTGTCCCAAGATGAATCTGGAGAGCCACCCACAGATAAGCCCTTAAGTACCCTAGGGAAAAGATATTGACACTCCGTATAATCGGATATTGCGTAGCACTCACGGGTAAGACTTAATATTGGTATTACGATATTGTAGGATTTGTTAATATGATGGAATGGTTACAAGAATGTTTTGCGTTCCCTTACAGGGTCGCAATTTGATTTAATTTCTAAGATGATCACTACATAAAACCTTAAGTCTCATAATAAAGGGAACTTCATTTTGGAATTAGTGCTGATCAGTGAGGTAAGCTTTGCCATATCGGAAACTATCGCAGTTTGTGATTTTAGAAAGACTTAATGAATAACTAGTGCCTCATGTCTCTTGTGCTCATACTTGATTTAGGTTTTATGTCTATTTAATCTTTACAGAAATGGATCTGGATACATTTATCAAGGTACTGCATGCTTCCAAGGTACTGTCGTAGGGGAGCATGTAACTCACATGGGTTTATTAATACAAACTGCACATTGACTGTTTTTATAGAGTGTGCAGATTCACATTCACAAAGGTGATAACATAGAATTGGATGTTGATGCAGATACTGAGTTTAAGCTTGAACTGTGACAAATTATATATATGCTTTGTATATAATTTTGTTTTACTATATTATTGTCTCACAAGATCATGAGCACAATGGTATGTTTTGATCAGTCCCTTGATGCACAGAGGTTATGTTGTGGGCTCACACCATGTAAAGCAAATGTTTGTTTGATTTACTGTATATTACAACTTCGATATTTGTATTACTTCCAGCCCTGAGGAAGTCGTAGGGTTCATACCCATAGACGACGAAACACGTTGGCATAAGGGAGTGGAAGACGAAGGAAAATAAACGAACGGACAAAGCCCAACAAACTACTTTTTTGTTCCTTTACACCATTGTACTGACTATGTTATAATTTGCGTGTGCTTCAAAAATTGTTAATTGCTTGTTTAATCTTAGATTGAAATTTTGGGGAATTAGGGTGGATGTTCCCCCTCTTTGAAAGCACCGCAGGATATGTGTAATAATTAAATACTATAGCTATTGGTGTAAATTTGTATGAGTGCCTGAGGACCCTCTTCACCCAATTCAGTTAACTGTATAAAAGGGCAGGCAGCGCTAAAGGCACATTACAGACTGAATATTCAGAATGAGTGATAACTTAGATCGTGATAGGATGACAGCAGCTATTTGATAATCTGTGCAAAGGGAGCACTGTAACTGAGGCGGTTAAAAGTGGTAATCGTCCACAGAATGAGGGCTTACGTGATACATTTATCAGATTGGAAAGATTGAAATGTTCAGAAATGTCAAAATGGTGGGATGGCACCACCTTGAAACAATATGTTAAACTAGCGAGGATCCCAAGAGGTCTTCGTTCACAGATCATCCCGACATATGATGATCTGGACGAAGACCTACTTAACATTTGAGAAAAGGAATTAACATCCAGTTCTATGAAATGAATGGACATTTTGATAGAAAACGCTGAAAGCAAAGCAATGAAATTACACAGCTAGAGTCTGAGATTGCGGCATTAAATATGCCAGAACCTACAGCCAAAAATTATGATATTCTAAAAACAGTTTTGTTCAAGCATCAAAATGACATCAAACAGAGAAAGGCTCGTAAATTGAAGCTAGACTAGGTGGATTATAATAGTGGTAGGGTTTTTACCTTCTCAAAGAAATATGATTATTTAATTCAGACGGATAAGAATAAACAATCGTCTGAACCATTATCCACCAGTTCTAGCAGCACTTCTCTGAGCACAATACCAACTAGTGAAAGTGACACAGAAGGGGGGGGTCAGGAACATTAGTGAGACAACTACACCCTTTAGGCAACTCTTCCTTCATGCAAGAGGTAAATCGCATAAAGCGGGGGGGAATCGAGATCAGACCAAGAGATCGGACAACGTAAGAAAACCAGGCGTGGGAAGATGGGCGGCATGAGACGGAGACAGACTGGGGATGAAAACACGATCTTGGGACAAGAAAGTATAGTTACAGACACAGATAAAGATAAAGAAGCTGAGGTGGTGAATCTGTCAGACCAGATACTTACTGAAGCAATGACATCATTACCGAAGAAAGGTCTAGGATTTTGCCCTGAATATACTGGTTATATGTGTAATGCAAAAATTGATTTGTTCAAGTTCATAAGACGCCTGAAATTGAAAAAATATTTTGCAATGAATCCTAAGCAAAATAAAGACAAACTCAGTAATGTATGATACGGTGTCTAGTGTTTTAACTATTTAAGACATACAAGATATTGTCAATCTACTTTCAATTACTGAATTTGAAGACCTTGTGACAGTTGGGAAGTTATTGGAAGATTTAGATATTAGACCAGACCTTTCAATATCAAGTGAGCTTAAGACCAAGTCTCATTGGTCTCCCAACCTTAGTAGTGGAAACAGTGTAGAAATCTTTCATAGATTAGTTATCAATGATTTGGATAATAACATAGTGAGAAAAGGACCCTCAATGGGACACTTTAAAGATAATCTCACTATACAATAAAGGCAGGCCCTAAAACTACCAACAGAAAATACAGACTTAGCTATCAGAAAAGCGGAGAACATAGTGGTAATGAATAGTATTGATTATAATAATGAAATCGATACTCATTGCTATGAGAAGGTTGCTCATAATCCTATGTTCTCACTAGTGGCTACCATTAATGGATATCTCAAAAAATGGCATTATAGTGGTCTGCTGGACGATGATGAATTTTTGTGTTTGAAGGTGAACCGGCCGAGATTCCCTTGTCTATACACATTGCCGAAGATTCATAAGGACCTCCCATTTCCACCGGGGAGTCCCATTGTATCTGATATTGGGGGACCTACAGAACGTATATCACAATTTGTAGATATATTTTTGCAACCTATAGTAGTAAATCTACCTTCGTATATGAAAGACAACACATATTTTGAATCTACTTGGTGATATTACATGGGACCCTGATATGATCTTGGTGACTCTTGACGTCGTGTCATTGTATACTAGCATACGTAATGAACTGGGTCTTAAGGCATTGAACCACTTTCTGTCCAAAAGACCGGCATGTCATTGGGAGCACACACAAATGATACTGGCTATGACAGAACTTATAATTTCTAATAATTTCTTTCTTTTTAAGGATCAATGGTTTAGACAAACCCAAGGCGTCGCTATGGGTTCTAAATTTTCACCAACCTATGCTAATATATTCATGGGTTGGTAGGAAGAAGTAATGATTTGGGGTACAGCAGGTAGTCGATGGAATGAACATATCCTCTACTGGGGGCGGTTCATTGATGACTGCCTCATGATATGGACAGGTACTGAGCTACTAATGAGAGACTTTATTGATTATTTGAATATTGACATGAATATCAAATTCACCACCCATTCAAGTACTACTAGTGTGGTATTCCTTTATGTGGAGCTGTACATTAAGGATGGACAAATTCAGAATAACATGTATTGCAAACCTACCCACTGCAATTCAGTATTACATGCGAGAAGTGCACAACCCCGGCACCAGATCAAAGCCATCCCACCTACAGGTAGATGGTTAGAGCTAGACGGAATTGTAGTGAAGACGTACATTTCCTCACATGTGTTAAAGATATGGAGAAGCGTTTTATTCAGAGAGGCTACCCTAATCGTGATATTCAGATAGCGAAGGAAAGGGCCCTGAAGACTAAACGTATTACTACTTTGAGACCTAGGAATGCAGACAAACAATCTAGTGCGCAGATTCGAATGATCACAGACTACACTCATTTCAGTACTGTATTACGTAAAAGTCTGAATAAACATTGACACATCTTGCAGGCTGACAGAACATTGCAGGAATTTTTGACAGACAAACCCCAAATTACATTTAGAAGGGGAAGAACATTGGGTACATTATTAGGCCCCATTTATCCTATTAAAACAGAGTTGGAACCATGGTTAACGCAATTTTCCAAAGGCTTTTTCAAATGTGGTCATTGCGGCATGTGCAGATTTGCTGAACACAAGATTAAGCAATTTAAAGATAAGGTTGGCAAAGTATATACCATATTGACTGATATTAATTGTGGTACAAAGTATGTTGTTTATATTATCGCCTGTAAGTGTGATAGGATCTACGTGGGGAGAACCATAAGGGCACTAAAAGATCGTGTTAGTGAACATATGCGAGCGATTAAACACAAGGGTATGAGATACCCCATTGCTAAACAGATTTATAATTGTACTGCACAAGGCTCTAATAAGACATTTATGTTCTATGGAATAGAACATATAAAACAAGACCCACGTGGTAGCAATAGGGGGCTGAAACTACATAGGCATGAGGCGCGGTGGATCATGCGTCTGAGGGCAGTGGAGGACGGGCTCAACTATGATCATGAGCTGCAATATTTTTTGGGTGATTAATGGCTATAGAATATATGGCATGTGTAGGAGAGTAGGATCTGCTTCTTATGGTTACCCCCACTTTTTGCTGTTTCGCTGTTTTTCGACTTTAGTCTGGCTGGGGCCCTGCTATTCAGGACCCCAGCCTAGCTGCTTCCTCTCTAAATTGATTCCTAGTACCTTAGGTACACCACAGATTGGATTCTGGGGTGCCCTTATAAGTCCCTAGTATATGGTATACTATGTACCCAGGGCATAGGTACACCAGAGGCCTACCAGGGGCTGCAGCATGTATTATGCCACCCCTGGGAAGCCCTCCAAAATGACACCACAGGTCTGCTACTGCAGCCTGAGTAAGGTGGGGCATGCACCCCTTACAGAGATATAGGTTCACTATATCTTACCTATCACTGCACATTCAAACCTATCAGGCACCCCTATGGCAGGCCTTATCAATCCTAAAGGCAGGGTGCTTGGTTTTGTGTGAGAGGTTGGCCATGCATGAGCAGAGCCCCTCTGCAGCCTTCGGAATCTCTTCTCCGAGGTTGTCTGAGTTGCAGCCTGACCATATACTCTTAAATGCATTGTAACCCAATAGAGAGCCAGATTGGATTGAGATGACGGGCATGGACTGAATACCATATACTTTGTTTTAGCAATGTTGATCTCCAGGCCCCTCTACTTGCAGAAGATCCCAAATTGGTCCAGAAGCACTCATGCCTCATGCCCTGATTAACTGGGACAAGGGCGTTCAGTTCACTCTGGGGCCCATATCAAACCTGATCGAAGGTATTCGTATGGAGCCGAATTATGACATCCAGGCGGTATTTTGGAACCCCTATTTTCAGCACCTTCCACAAACATTCCATTGGTACAAGATCGAAAGTGGACTGTAGATCCACAAAGATTACATATAAGTGACAACCCCACAGCCAAATGTATTTCGAATAAACCATTTTGAGTCGAAACACCTGGTCAATGGTGCTAATACCATCTCTAAAACCTGCTTGTAACGGAGACAACATACTCTAGCCAAACGAACGGCCGATCTAGTAAGACCCGGCTGAACAATATTTGTCAACTAACAATAAGGCTAATGGGCATGTAACTGCATGAAAGAGACCTACAATCCTTTTTAAAGATCAACATAATCTCTGCCACAGTCCATGTTGGAGTTATAGGAGAACCTCTCATGACATTAAAAAACTGTGCTAAAGTAGGCTACCAGATATCCCTTTCAGCCTTAAAGAGTTCCCAGGGACCTTATCAAGCCCAGGTGCTATATAAGGGGTAACCCAATCTAAAGCTTTATTGATTTCAGCAATAGAAATGCTGTTGGGTTGTTAGACTTCGGATCCAGATTGAGAGGTTACTGGGGAAGCAGTGCCAACAAAGCAGTCTTCTGCTGCAACCACCTGGTTTTACTTGTTGCTCATCTCTTTGGGATGGTTCCTTATTTTAACGAGCAAGTATCCGCAGCAAGCCCATCTGCACCCGTGCGGTCAAGACTGCACTTTGTGCCACAGACCCAGATTTATTCTCAAAGCTTTCAGCTAATTATCTTACATACTCTGCACAAGATTTTCCTGTACTCAACCCTACCGGCAAGGCATCCTTGTCAGTGGTGGCTGGCATGGATCAGGGTGGTGAGGAAAGGGGGGTCTGGAAATGCAGGGGGGGGTGACAGGGTGGGGGAGTAAATAAGATCAAATACACTTACCTCTTCGGCTGGCCACGTCTCTCCTCCTCTTCCCTTCCGGCGAGTCTGGAACGGAACCAGGAAACAAAGAGGCTTCCTTTTACGCCAATCACAACACTGCTAATGCAGCACTGTTATTGGTCTGAGCACCGTGGTTTGGCACTCTGACGGGCAGTGAGAGCCTGTGCATGTTCCTCACCAGGTTGTGCATTACAGCCTGGTGGGGAATCATGCAAAGTATGCATAACTGTTTGGCCGGCCCAAGACGACCGGCCAAAGAGTCATGCACACTTAAGTGCTCACCACTCCTCCCCCTGCTCTATGAGCAGCCTAGTCCTGCCCACCCCACAAAACTGCCTCAGCAGGAAAAAAAAAAAAAAAAGAATACCAGCATGTCATCATTTTATTTCTCCCCTTCTGCACTGCTGAAAGCAGTGGGGCGATGCTCTTCCACCTTAGCGGAGGAGCCACCACTGCTCCTATTTCAAACATGATTTACTGCCAAGGTTTTTTTTTAACTTGTTTTTTTACTTGTTAACCATGTAAATATACTCTCATAAAGTTTACTTATCTGCCGTCATTCATTTCATGTCTGTGCTCCGCACTCCCACAATAAATGCTCTCTCACAGTGTTAGGTCTATCCCTAAACACCAACATATTCGGGAGTTCTTACAAACTCATAACCCATAGCCTCTTACTCTTGGAAATGGCTTCAAACCGCTGACAATCCGGATATCACACTGGCCTTACCCTCCAGTTTCTCAATGGCACAACTTGACCACCGCAATATAAGTGGAGGAGGAGTAATCTCTTCTAGCTTTTCATGCTATGTTATTGCTGCACCTTCTCTAGACAATGCCAACGTTCGTTGTTTGAAATTTTAAATTGAATCTTCAGCTACACTTACCAGCATCCTCATTTACAGAACATCCCCCGGACATGATGGAAAATATCAATACTGTGGCTTCTGACTATGACAATTGGATTAAATTTGCAGTTAACTCAATTGTCCTTATAAAAAGCCCTACTAGGCATTGCACGTTACCCTCGGCACAATGGTTCACTAATGAGCTGCATGGTACGAAATCCTGTTGTAAACAATTGAAGCGCAAGACACATGCCAGTTATTATACCAATAAAAATCTTGGTATCGACTCACTATCAAGGAATATCATAGGTAGATATGTCGTACCAGTTGATTTTTCATATCCACAATACCCTCTCAACAAGTATTTCTTCTAGAGAAATGTTTAGAATCATTATGTTTCTCCTTCTCCATGCACACTCGGCACCTGAAACTCAGGCCTTCTGTGAAAACGTATCCACATTTTTTTTTTTAGATAGAATAAATGACTTGTGCTCGTACATACACTTGGGGAAAACCGGAAAGGATTACGAACCTGACCAGCGTGTTGAAACCCTTAGTCTCCCCTCCCGCCGTCGCAACTTGCCACCCAGCGACCGCAGTGAGGAGGGAGACTACATCCCCCAGCCTGCCCTGCCGGATGTGACGCTGTTCCCGCGCCCAGAGACGAATAAAAAGACCGCAAGGGCTGGCGGAGCGGGTGCTCGTACATACACTTGGGGAAAACCGGAAAGGATTACGAACCTGACCAGCGTGTTGAAACCCTTAGTCTCCCCTCCCGCCATCGCAACTTGCCACCCAGCGACCGCAGTGAGGAGGGAGACTACATCCCCCAGCCTGCCCTGCCGGATGTGACGCTGTTCACGCGCCCAGAGACGAATAAAAAGACCGCAAGGGCCGGCGGAGCGGGTGCTCGTACATACACTTGGGGAAAACCGGAAAGGATTACGAACCTGACCAGCGTGTTGAAACCCTTAGTCTCCCCTCCCGCCGTCGCAACTTGCCACCCAGCGACCGCAGTGAGGATGGAGACTACATCCCCCAGCCTGCCCTGCCGGATGTGACGCTGTTCACGCGCCCAGAGATGAATAAAAAGACCGCAAGGGCCGGCGGAGCGGGTGCTCGTACATACACTTGGGGAAAACCGGAAAGGATTACGAACCTGACCAGCGTGTTGAAACCCTTAGTCACCCCTCCCGCCGTCGCAACTTGCCACCCAGCGACCGCAGTGAGGAGGGAGACTACATCCCCCAGCCTGCCCTGCCGGATGTGATGCTGTTCCCGCGCCCAGAGACGAATAAAAAGGGACGCCCGGGCAAAGGGTGGGCCGTCTGAGGCCGTCGGAGGTCGAAGTAGGTCGGGCCGGGCCACCCCTCTTGATGTGGACAGAGTACGCATAGCCGAAAACGACAGTATTGTGCCACCTTTTTGTACTTGATCTATACACACTGGTGATTATATTTGATCTTGTTGTAACATATGTGCTAATCAGGTCGCTCACAATTCCCCCAGCTATGGTTAGACGCGGAGCAAAGGCATCAGCCGATCTAGCTTGTAATACTATTGACACTTACCTGGTAAAAGCAGTTAGTGCTCTTACCCAGGAAATAGATCGCACAGAAAAAAGATTGTCTATGGGTTCAAGTGCACTACCTCCAATTAACCAAGGTAATCAAAGCAATCTAAGTAGTAACATCGAAGTACCCATAGCCCCGACTATTATTGAAGGTGATGATGTTAATGCTAGCATTACCTCTAATATTTCTAACTCCCCTAGACTGTTCGCTACAGAAGTCAGTCCTGTTTCATTAATATCTCCATTGGGAAACAAAAAAGGGGCACGGAAAAAAACTACGGGGCCGGGTGTTACGTCTAAGAAAAGGGGGAAAAAACTCCCAAATATTGAGAATAAGGTCACTACAAGTACAAGGGCTAACCAAAGTCCCATGGAAATGTTTAACCCAGAAGCAATTTTTGACAAACTAGCTGAGCTTATCAGGCCATTATATGAAAAAGTGGACAATTTGGCCAGGGAGGTCAATAAATTAAGAGGAGCTATTGATAAAGTTGGGATGCGTAATTCACAAAAAATAGGAGTAGAAGCATCTACTATATCAGAGGGCACTGATGAAAGGAATAAAGATGTCCCCAATATGACCAAAGGCAAGACCCCCATAAGTCAGCCGAGGGGGGGTCTACTTACTAGCCCCCATTTATCCATGGAAGGGAATCCAATAGAAAGAGTTAACCAGAGAGGACAACCCAATGGAAAAATTGCACCTACTGATCTAGCATGTATGGAGAAGAAGTCTATATAACTTCAATAAATGCTAGAAAGCCGCCACCCTGCATTAATTTGCCTCCGGAATGTAGTCCGTATGTAGCAGTGCTTGTGAACATCCCCAAGCTAAGAGACGGGCAAGTTGAGAACCATGATACATTGAAGAATAAAACGCTTCACTGGTTGGCCAACAAATGTAACTTCCCTATGGAAGGGGCCAGTCAGATCATATTAGCGCAAAGAGTAAGTTGGATAGGTCCCCTTAGGAAAAATTTTGAGGGGGATTGTGTTGTAATTAATTTTAAAACCTACTCTTGGGCTAAAAATACCCTTAGTAACGCTCCGTTACCTTCTGCATGGGAATGTAACACCACTCTTTTACCATTAGGCTATTTTTACAGGCACTTATTGAAACCTAGTTACCCAATGAACTCCAATTTTGCAAGTATGGCGAGACCATGCTATAATTTTCCTATTCCCACACATAACAGATTTAAAGCCCTCGAATCCCTGGAGGACAATGACTGACACATTTTTCTCAAAGGTTCTGCTCATGATAGCAATCCTCTTATCCCTATAATAAATGAAGTATCCTGTGTTGAGAAGGGAGAGACGAGTTGCGATAATCAGGATACTCGCTATATATCCAACACAGTAGAAGCCGTACAATCGTCTACTGACTCTGAACTAATTATAATGGAAGATGGTAGTGTAGTTGATGATTTTAAACCCACCTGTCCCATAAGTAATGGAAATATGGAAGACATTCCCTCCAATTTAGTAACTCCTGAAGACGTGATACATGGCTGTACAACTCCCAATCCCGTTCTGGTCTCAGGTCTCAGCGTAGTCACCTGGAATATAGCAGGCATAAATAGGAAATTGGACTCTCCCTTTTGGAAAGATTTTATTAACATAGGGTACGACATAATATGCCTCCAAGAAACCTGGCGAGAGGAGCCTATTTTTATTGATGGTTACACCTCATACTGCTTGAATGCAGTTAACTCAACTATTGGCAGGGCAAAGGGTGGGCTTCTACTGTTGATATCTACTAAACTTAACTCTTGCAAAATTAGAAGTTGTATCCCAGTGGACGTCCACTCTCAGGTGTTATGTCTTGAGTTTGACAAAGTTAAAAACTTAGTTCTGATTAACTACTATAACAACATTTTTACTGCAGAGCGAGGTAAAATCTTTACCCCACTGGATAAGGAATTAGAGAGGGCACTGGAGCTTCTAGGCAATCAGTCGGTTGTTTTATGGGTGGGCGATTTTAACATAAGCCCATGCCTTTTTGCCATGAGTGACTTGTGTGGGTTAAGAAGGGAGAGTGGAGATAAACAGGAAGCTGATTACTTGCACTTTCCACATTGTGCTTATGGCATGGCTTTAAATAATATGATAGCAAAATATGATTTAGATTTGTTAAGTTGTACGAAAAACAGAGAAAACATCAATTGCCCTACTTTTACAGGAAGAGATGCTAACACTTATATTGATCATATCCTGCTTTCTAATAACATTGCTTACTCTAACCTATGGGTTAACGAGCAAGTACTAAGTGATCACAATAGTATTTCCATATCGCTGCACTGTTGGGGTAATAAATTAAGAAATATTAGCAACTGTATTAACTCTGTTGAAGCTATAAGACCAAATGGAACGAGGATTAGGTGGTCAAGGATTGTCCCACATAAACTACTTGAGGAGTTGCTGGTAAAATGCAGCAAGGAAATAGAGTATTGTCTTGGGGAGGAAGGTAATTCGTATAACATATTAAATAATGTACTTACGATTAATGAAACGATAGATAGTTTATTGACCAACAAATATAAGGGGAGAAAAGAAATCAAGATAGGATGGTTCGATAAAACTTGCACTCGCGCTTTGCATGATCTCAAAATTGCTCTGAGTACCAAACCTCGTTACCCCACTAATATTAAAAGCTGTAGAGTTAATTATAAATTATCCCTAACCAAGAGGAAAAGAGAACTCCAAGAAGAGGCTTGGGACAACCTCAACCTAGCTGCAGACACAAAAAATAGAAAACTCTATTGGGACACTATAAACAGCTCCTTTTTAAAAAATGACAGAGTGCCAGAGTTATCTTCACATGTAGATTGTAATTTGTAGATGGAACATTTTTTAAATATTTTTAATCCTGGCGGGATTGTTTTAGATTTATCACTGGATAAGGATCTTTCTTGGCCCAGGCTACCGTTAGATATAAGCCTTGATGAGGTTTACGAGGGATTAAACAATAGTAAAGGAGGCAAAGCCCCTGGCCCAGACGGGGTTCCGCTGGATCTCTATAAAATCTGAATTGCATTTGTGGGCCCCTCTTTTAACTAGATTTTTTAATGCAACTGCAGAGGGTCAGTTACCTATATCTTGGGGCCAGTCTCTAATCATCCCTCTTTTTTAAAAAGGCTCTAAATCTGTGGCAAGTAATTACCGCCCCATTTCTTTATTGGACTCCTCTATTAAAATTTTGAGTAGAATAATGTTAAAAAGACTTGAATCTTGGGCCACAGACAATTAAATTTTATCAAAGGCGCAATATGGTTTTAGGAAAGGTCCTGGTACTTTGGAGCAGTGTGTTAATCTTGACCTCCTGGTCAACAAATACACTGTTGCCAAGGAACGGAACCTGTTACTCTGTTTCGCAGACCTGAGCAGCGCTTTTGATCTTGTGGATCATGACATTTTGTGGGACATCCTGTTAGAACTTGATGCCCCAAAGGAGTGTGTATATTTTTTGGCACAGCTCTACTCTTATCATGTAAGGTCCGTTACGGACCCCAGGGGGAGTGTACACCCTTTTTCAAAGTTGCAAGAGGTATCCAACAGGGTTGCGTATTAGCACCGTTTTTATTTTCTTTATTTATTAATCAAATTGATTCAATTATTTGTAAGCTACCCTCGGATGCCCCTATTATAGATGGGAGCGCTACTCCAATTTTATTGTACGCTGATGACGCTGTACTTTTATCAAGAACGCAGGTCGGGCTGCAACGCCTCATAGATAGATTTGTGATGTTCATTAATGATAGAAAATTGGTAGTTAACAAGACTAAGACCTTTGTAATGGCCTGCGGTAGGAAAGCCAAATCGACTACCACTACCTTTTACATTGATAAAGCAAAGATCCAAAGGGTCAAATGGTTTTGTTACCTAGGTATAACATTTTCAGGAGATGGGAAATGGATAAACGAGGATGAAAATGTCAGAACGAAGATGAGTAGAAATACCAACAGCATTTTTAGATTTGCCGCCAAATTGGGTCAAAGGAGGATAAAAGAAATGATGGCAATCTATAACGCCAGGTGTATTTCATCGGCATTATACGGGGCGGGTGTGTGGGGTAACCATTGCGTGAATGCACTACAAAATGATGAAAACAAGTTTAAAAAAAAATTATTATGTGTCCCCCCATCAGCATCAACCGTGTTAATTCATAAGGAAGTCGGCATAGACCATGTTGCAGATTTGGCCGCTTTACGCCCACTATTACTTTGGCGTTCCATCTGGTCTAAAAATGAAACAATCTTTACACAATTAATTATTAAAGATTGTTTGAGTCTTGACAACTTATCATGTATACCCTGGCTGAGCTATATTTATTATTGGTTTAACCTTCTATTTGACTGTAATATCCGCTTGAACCCTGAGGCCTCTGCGTTGATACCCAAGAAAGACTTAAAATTGAAGTTTCTCTCATACAAGAATGCGGCCAGAGAGAAGCAGTCTATAAACTTAAAAACTACTGTATTTTATAATGCTTTGAATCTGAGAAAAGGTCTCCAGGCCTATCTTACTTTTGTTACACGTAATTCTCATCGATATGTTTTAACTCGTCTAAGGCTTGGGATTGTCCATCATTTAGTTTCATTCCCACATATGAAAATTAGATCCGATATTTTGTGCCCTTGTGATAACGTCTCGAAACAAAGCTGTTGCCATTTTTTACTGTTTTGTAAATTTTATAGTCATTTTAGGAAGTTTTATCTTAAACCTATCTTTTTAAAATACAATGTTCGTCCACCAATTCTGCACTGAAGCTTTTAACATCTCTGGAAAGCCCTGATATTTGTTTTATAACTGCTTCTTACTTGTTAAAATGTGTATCAATAAGGAAGTCTATAATGTGTCCTGTGTAGTTCTAACTGCTCTGCGTATTTTTGCACATTTATCATGTACTGTTAGTAATCCTGAGTCATGTGTAGCTCCCATTGCTCTGCCTATTTTGCACATTTATTATGTACTGTTAGCAATTCTTTTATGTATACCAATTCTTGAGGTTCCTCTGATGCATATTGCATTTTAATATTTTCTCTTTTGCACTTTACATGCACCGCTATTGCACATTTGTCACTTTATGCGAAATTTGCACCTCATTTTTAAGGATTTTTTTGTTTCATACTGAAAATGGTCAAATCTATATATAAATATAGTGTGCATTCTGAAGACGGCATTTCTCATGCTATGTAATTCTATTCTTCTGTTTTTATTATTTGTCTTGCTTATATGGTTGTACTTTACCAACCGAATAAAGCTTTTTTGAATTGAATTGACTTCAAATCCCAATTTGCAATTAATATTATGAACTGTTGTGGCCAAATCGGTTAACAGCAGAAACAACTCCTCTCCTGCAAAATTTCAGACGGGCCCTACTGACAAAGTCAAAAGGAATATGCTACTTACCAGTATACATCTGTTCTTGGCATGTAGAGCTGCAGATCTACACACTTGTGCATAGATCGCCATCTGGTGTTGGGCCTGGATGTTTGCAGATTGTTTTTCCTCTTGGAAAGTCTTTGGAAGTCACAAGGTCGGTGACTCCTCCTTTGGATCGTATTGCGCATGGGCTTCGGCTCCATCCTCAGATTGTTTTTCGCCAGCAGTGAAAGATGGAGCGTAGTAATAACAGTGAAGATGCCCGTGTGTGCTAAATAAGATAAACTGGAACAGATACAGGTAGCCGGGGAGGCGGGTGGGCGCGTGCAGATCTGCAGCTCTACATGCCAAGAACAGATGCATACTGGTAAGTAGCATATTCCGTTCGAGGCATATGAGCTGCAGATTACACACTTGTGCATAGATTATATAGCAGTACCCACCGTTAGCGGCAACCACCCGTATCTGTTGCAGTGGTTTGAAATAATGTTTTGAGTACAGCCTGGCCCACAGTAGCCTGTTACTTTTGCACATCTACACAATAGTGTTTGGTGAAAGTGTGCGGTATTGACCATGTAGCTGCTTTGCAGATATCATCTAATGGGATGTTCCCTAGGAATGCCATGGAAGCCCCTATTTTTCGTGTAGAATGGGATTTAGGGGGAATGGATAGCGTTCGCTTTGCTTTATGGTAGCAGATTTGAATGCATTTTACAATCCACCTTTGTGTGGTGGAGAGAAAGAGACAAACAGTTGCCTGGTCTTACGGAAAGGTTGTGTTCTTTGAATGTAGTAGAGTAAGGCTCGTTTGACATCTAGTGTGTGAAGAGCCCTTTCTGCAACGGTCTGTGGTTGCGAGAAAAATACTGGTAGTTCTACTGTTTGGTTTAGGTGAAAAGGAGAAATGACTATAGGGAGGAATTTTGGGTTGGTACGGAGAACAAGCTTGTTGTGGTGCATTTGGAGAAAAGGTTCTTGAATGGTAAGTGCTTGTATCTCACTGACCCTTCTAAGGGAAGTGATGGCTACAAGAAAAGTGGTTTTCCATGTTAGGAATTGTAGTTCGCATTTGTGCAGAGGTTCGAAGGGAGGCCCCATTAGCCTTGTGAGAACGATATTTAAGTTCCACACAGGTGAGGGTGGCACTCTGGGGGAAATTATTCTTTTAAGGCCTTCCATGAAGGCTTTAATGGCAGGTACTCTAAAGAGTGATAGATGTTGCCTGTTTTGTAGGTAAGCTGCAATAGCTGCGAGGTGTAGTCGAATGGACGTATAGGCTAGATAGCACCTTTGTAGGTGGAGTAAGTAGCCTATGATGTGTTGAATGGACACGTCCAGTGGATTGATGGTGTTGTTATGGCAATACACAACAAAACGTTTCCACTTGGCGGCGTAGCACGCTCTAGTGGTAGGTCTTCTAGCTTCTCTGATGACGTTCATACAGTCAGGGGGAAGATTTAGTACCCGAATTCTAGGATTTCAGGAGCCAGATCGCAAGGTTGAGCTGCGCTGGGTCCGGGTGTTTGATCTCTCCATGGTTCTGGGTTAAGAGGTGTGGAGAGAGGTGTAGTTTTTGGTGCGGTACTACAGATAGTTCCAGCAGTGTGGTATACCACGGTTGTCTGGCCCACGTTGGAGCTACTAGGATTAGTGTGAGGGAGTGTTGTTGTAGTTTGCGAACCACTAGTGGAATGAGTGGGAGAGGCGGAAAAGCGTACGCAAATCTGCCTGACCAGTTCATCCATATCGCATTTCCTTTGGACAATGGGTGTGGGTATCTGGCGGCGAAGCTGGGGCATTTGGCGTTTTCGTGGGTGGCGAAGAGGTCTATCTGTGGATGCCCCCACATTTGAAAGTACGGGTGAAGAACTTGCGGGTGAAGCTCCCACTCGTGGATCTGTTGTGTCTGCCTGCTGAGCAGATCTGCCACTGTGTTTTGGACTCCTGGGACAGGCTGAGCTAGGAGAAAGATTTTCTGGGGTATTGTCCATCTCCATATGCTCTGTGCTAGTTGAGAGAGCTGTGGAGAGTGTGTGCTGCCTTGTTTTTGAATATAATACATGGCTGTCATGTTGTCTGTGTGGATCAGGACTGCCTTGCCTGAAATTTGGGTTTGAAAAGATTTTAGGGCTAAGAAGATTGCTAGTAACTCCAGATGGTTGATATGGAGTAACTTTTGTTGAGGTGTCCACTTGCCCTGTGTGGTGAGATGTAGTAGATGAGCTCCCCAGCCAGAGAGCGATGCGTCCGTTGTCAGTACTATTTGAGGAACCGGGTCCAGGAATGGTCGACCTTTGGAAAGGTTTGTGGTGTTCCACCACTGCAGAGAGCGATGGGTGCGACCGTCTACCAACACCAGATCTGTTAATTGACCCTGGGCCTGGTTCCATTGTTGCGCTAAGCACTCTTGGAGAGGACGCATCTGGAGTCTTGTGTGAGGTACTATGAAGATGCAAGAGGCCATCATCCCTATTAGTTGCATAAACACTCGTGCTGGAAGGGAGTGTTGAGCTATAAATTTTATGCGTAGAGCTTGACTGCTTGCAATCCTGGCCGGATTGGAGTAGGCTAGCGCTCTTGAGGTGTCAATGGTGGCACCGAGGTATTGTTTTATGTGGGATGGTTGTAGATGGGACTTCTGGTGGTTTACTGGGAAGTCCAGTTGGTGGAGTAGTTGAATCGTGGTGGACGTGTGTTGTACACACCGATTGTATGATCTGGCTTTTATCAGCCAGTCGTCTAAGTATGGGAAGACGTGAATGTGTTGTCTTCGCAAATGTGCTGCCACCACTGCTAGGCACTTGGTGAATACCCTTGGCGCTGTTGTGACTCCGAACGGGAGCACTTTGAATTGGTAGTGTTGTCCGTCCACTACAAATCTGAGGTACTTCCGGTGAGCTTTGTGCACTGGAATGTGGAAATAAGCGTCTTTTAGGTCTAAAGTGGTCAAAAAGTCGTTTTGGGAGAGGAGCGGAAGTACCTGCTGAAGCGTCACCATATGAAAATGGTCTGAGTATGTATGCGTTTAGGGGCCGGAGATCTAGGATGGGTCGCAGAGTCTCGTCCCTTTTTGGTATGAGGAAATATAGGGAGTAGACTCCCATATTTTGTTGGTTGGTAGGAACGGGGTCTATTGCTTGTTTCTGTAGAAGGGAGATTACCTCCTGCTTTAGGAGTATTAGATGTTCTTGTGACATTGGGCGCTGCCTGGGTGGAATGTTTGGGGGGGTAGATATTAGTTCTAGGCAGTAGCCTGACCGAATTATCTGTGTTACGCATTTGTCTGAGGTGATGGTAGCCCAGACAGGAAGGAAATGTTGGAGTCTGCCCCCGACCGGAGTGGAATGGTCTGGGGGGAGCAGGGGGGGGGAAGTCATTGTGTAGGCGGTGTGGCAGAGCGGGCGTTGTTTGTTTTGACTCTGCCTTTATTATTGTTACCCCTATAGCCGCCTCTTTGGTAACCCCTTGTGAAGGTGGACTGAGTAGGGGATTTGTATGAAGTGGACGCGGTGTCTGAGGAGTAGCCTCTAGACGTACTTCGAAAGGAAGAGCGGCGAAAGGAGCGTCTAGGAGGGTGTGACTAAGGCTCCCATGGATTTTGCCGTATCCTTCTTCATTTTTTCTAGGGCCTCATCCACTTTCGGGCCGAATAGATGTTCCTGGTCAAAGGGATGGTTAAGGATGGAGGCTTGTACCTCCGGTCTAAACCCTGATATTCTTAGCCAAGCATGGCGACGGAGGAGGACGCTGGTATTGATGGCCCTGGAAGCTGTGTCTGCTGCATCTAGGGCACAACGTATGGAGGTGTTCGTGATAGTCTTACCCTCCTGAATTAGTTCGTTGGCCCTAGCTTTATATTTTTCAGGGAGGTGGTGCATTATGCTTTCTAACTCGTCCTAATGTGCCCTGTCATATCTGGCCAATAGCACTTGAGTATTGGCGATACGCCACATATTGGCTGCTTGTGACGCAGTACGCTTTCCTGATGCGTCCAGTAGTTTTGACTCTTTGTCAGGTGGTGGTGCTTCGCCTGACGCCTGGGAATTTGCCCTTTTACATGCAGTGGATACCACTAGAGAATCTAGTGGTGCTGGCCCTCTGATGTAGGAGGGATCTGTGGGGGCAGCTTTGTATTTTTTCTCGATGCGCGGGTTAATGACCCTGGCCCTAACTGGGTCCTTAAAAACTTCTGGCGCATGCTTTACCACTCCTTTGAGCATAGGTAATATGTAGGTAGACCTATGTGTGGTGTCGAATGTGTCGAGGAGGAAATCTTCCTCCACGGAGTCGGTATGCAAGTCTACCCCGTGATAGTGTGCCGCCCTTTGCAGTAGATGGTGGAACCCCAATGAGTCTTCCAGTGGAGATGGTCTGGAGGGGTAAAGATCATCTTGTGGGACGTTGGGGTTATCAGGGATATTGTAATCGTCCCATGGGTCCGGGGATCCTGTAGGGGTGGGGTCCCCTGTGGGTAGGTCCTGGGACACATCCCCTATGTCATCATATGGGGTCCCCGTGATCATCATCGTGTGGAGAAGGGGTGGGGGAACGATGAGGTTGGGGTGTAGAAGGCGGAGGGGTTGGAGGTGGGGAACGTGGAGGAGGTGGAAGAGGTGGGGAAGGTATTCTGAACGGAGAGGTAGCAGAGTCCTTCCTCTTTGGAGGTGGAGCAGGCTTTTCCAAATGTCTCTTTTTGGTAGAGAGTGTCAAATGTCCAGTTTTTGGATCCTTGGTGAGTGTTTTTTGCAAGGGATCCAGTGTAAATAAGTCTGGTGAGGCTGGTCGGTCCGTCGGCGTCGGGGCCGTTGGCTTTTTAGGCTTTTCTGTGCCGGTTCGTTGTTTGGAACCCAGTTTGGGAACCTCCGGACGCTTGGTCGGCGCCGAGATGGGTTTCGGCCTCGAAGTGTCGGTGCCGGTGGCCTTGTGTGCTTTGGTCGGCACCGAAGGTGGTGTCGGTGCCTAAGAGCTGGGTTTCGACCCAGAGTGCTTCGGTGCGGGGCTCGGTGTCGATATGGAGGTCGGCTTCTTTTTCAGTGCCGAAGCGTGTTTATCGGCACCGACGGTAGGCTGCCTCAAGCCCGAGCCGCCGAAAGGCTTGCTTGGCTTCTTCACCGGGCCCGAAGGTGCGGTGTTGGAAGCAGTGTCCTTGGTCTTGCCTAGGCCCGGAGGCGAAGGTGTGACCGGAGCCTTTTTCGGTGCCGGCAGGGGTGGGGGGAGGATCAGTACTCACGACCCTCTGCGCCGGGGTGATGTCCTCCACATCTGAGTAGTCGGCTTCGGAAGCGCTGACGAGGCCCTCGTCGGTGTAACGCTCTGGAGCGTCGATGCCTTCTCCGAAGATGTCGTCCGGAATAGTCGTCGAGGAGTGTGCCATAGTTCTTCTGGCTCTTCAGTCCCGAATAGTCTTTTTGGACCGGAAGGACTTACACGCCGGACAGTCTCGAGCCTCGTGTTCAGGGGAGAGGCAGAGATTGCATACCTCGTGGAGATCGGTGTGGGGAAATTTGGACCCACATCGAGGGCACTTTTTAAATGCAGTCCTTTCAATTAGCCAGGACCGGAGCTTTGAGAGGCCCGAAGGACTCCGTCGACGACCGGAACCGAAGGTCTGTGCCGATGAGAAGGCGCATCAAGTGGGGGAGATCGCGATCGAAACAATACCGCGGTTTGGGGTGAGGATTGCACGTCGATCTTCGAACTGGAAGCTGTTCGGAACCGGAGCGCGAAGATTACATCCGAGCCCGATGGTGGAAAAAAACAATCTGAGGATGGAGCCGAAACCCATGTGCAATACGATCCAAAGGAGGAGTCACCGACCTCGTGACTTCCAAAGACTTTCCAAGAGGAAAAACAAACTGCAAACATCCGGGCCCAACACCAGATGGCGATCTATGCACAAGTGTGTAATCTGCAGCTCATATGCCTCGAACATATCTTTATTGCTTCTATATTCGGTGTTCCAAATGACCAATGTGGTCCAAGATTTTTGGAGCAGGTAGTTTCCGTTATCATCCTCCACTTCATTGCACTATGCAATATTTCCATTGCTACGACAGTTCCATATAGATGGACGCATGCGCATGTCATTCCGTTATTAAGTAAAACCTCAGCAAACCCCCCACCCCGAATCTCTACCAACTATCGCCCAATTTGCGCTGAAATGGCTGGTCTCATTCTTATCTCCAAGATTACAGGCCCTCTGGTCTGCTTCTTGCAAATCTTTGTCCTCTCCTTTAATTAAGGAAGAGCCTCAGGGTTCCTCCCAGACTCCTACATTATTTTTTTAGATGACACCTTTAACCAATTTAGTTCTCTCTTTCAGCTTTGATAGCCTCACTGCGCTGATACACACAAACTGTCATCTCCATTTCTAAAAATTGTGAGACCACTGAATTTAAATTCCAAGATTCATTGCCTGCAATCTCCAGTTGGATGCTCTTGAGCAGTTTGTGGCTTAACAGACAGGATGCAGATACATATCCTGGTCAAATTCAATCACCCATGGAACAATACCTGGTGGCACTCAAATCTTAGCTCTGCTTGACCCGGTCCAAACCCAAATGACAACTAATTTTATTTGGCTAAACAACAGCATAAACGCACAACATTTATATAAATAATTTATCCCCATTGCTTAAAACATCTGATTAACTGATTAGCTAAAACAGACATTATAAAACAACTTCATACATCTATTTACAATGCTCATACTATTAAATGTTCAACAACATTTCTTTATTTTAAGGACACTTTGGATAAAATAAATTACAACCAGGCTATGCATTTCAGAAACAAGTTGTTGTAACGCCGACAGTGCCTAACCTGCCCATCTTAAATTTACAACACGCAGTAGTGGCAATAGATAACATTTTCTAGGATATGAATACAATTTACAAAACAGGGTAAAGTGCAATGTGCTCTGACGAGATTGATTATCACAAGGACATACAGTAAGATTTTCAGACCAATTCCCACAATATGGGTACATTACCAAAAAGTGCATAATATTCAATCTAGAATGCGTTAGGTAAAATCCATGCTGTGGATTTGGTACCAGAGGTCGGGTTCCGGATCTTCTCCCATCAGTAAATCTATATGGAATGCACTATAGGTTTGCATTATTTCAATCCTTAGTCTAGCATCTTCAAGGTATGTTGTGTACAATTTTTTCATATTGTCCTTATACGATACCCTCAACATTTTCAGATTGTTAAATTACTGTGGTACTCCCAACAAATAAAAGGTACCTTTAAGATATGCAAGCCAGGGAATACAATCCACTTTATCCAGGAGCAAACAGTCATATTATCGCCTGGGTGACATTAGACTTCTGTTTAGACCATGTGGAATGCCACAGTAATAGTGGTTGCATTTTAATTTGGTCGGAAACAATAGGCAAACCCAACTCATTATGCCATATGAAAGTGGAACAACCCCCGCGGGACGGCCAATATTCTACGCAGAAATGTATTCGCTACTTTCTGCAAAGGATCTACCCGTATTTACTAGGCTTGCAGTCCAACTGCCCAACTTCTATGCAAATCTAAAAACAGCCTTCAAGGATCTAGCAAATTGCTGCAGCCTGATATTTACCAAGTGCCCCCAATCAAGTGAAGATTGAAAGGGAGTAAGTGAAGGTCTTATCACACTCCACAACAGAACCACATATAAAATGTGAGCTTTTTGGGTATTTTCTGGGTCACTTATAGTATGTTTCTGTTAAATCAATATTGAGATCTAAATTGCTTGTAAAAACAGACAAATGGTTTAAAAGACCGTTGAGACCATTTGCAGTAGCCAGCAGAACTGCATCATCCACGTACAGAATAAGCGTATCGGATATTTACCCACCGGGAGAACCTCCCCCCCTTTGTGTGCCATGGCCACAAACCACTGCCCTGGCATACAACAGTCATCCCTCTATCTGGGTGCCCTATGCCAGTGGTGAGGGTACCGCTGCATGAGCCCTGTACTCCTACAGTGCCCATGCCCATTCCTAGGCACTGTAAGGGCAGTGCTGCCATTAAGAGTATATGGTGCTGGGAGTTTGTCATTATGACCTCCACAACACCATGATGGCTACACTGAAGACTGGGAAGTTTGGTATCAAACTTCTCAGCACATGAAACCCACACTGATGCCAGAGTGGGATTTAATGTAAAATGTACAATAGAGGGCATGTTAGAGATGCCCCCTAAAACTCGACCGACTTCTAGTGACCTGACTGAGTGGCTACCTAGGCTGCCACCACCAGACAGGTTTCTGGACCCCTGGGTCAAGAGCTGCTGCTCTTAGGGGCCTGAAACAATGCACATCCTGGGACGAGGTGCCAAGCCTCCTCCTGCAGGATGGGCAGGGTTCACGAAGGAGAAGCTTCAAAAGGCATGCCGCCTTTGTGAGCCTCTCCAGACCATTTGCTGCTTTCAGCAACTGGTCCCCACTGGTTCTACCCCCCACTTTGGGCAGGAGAACCGGCAGGAAAAACAAGTGAGGAAGAGGAGAGTGCCCACCTCTGCCAACTCCACCCCTAAGGTGGGGGAGGCGAGGTGAAGCACAACCTCGAGTCCCCGCCATCTTGAGGATGGGGGGACCCAGACAACCAGAGACAGGCTCCTGCCCCCCCTCCCACTGGAGAGTGGCAGAATAGGGAGTGTACCCACCCCAGGGAAGGGACCCACTCTGCACCCGCTAACTCGGCCCGAGCTCGAGTGGAAAAACACCACAAGGGGGCCCCCACGGAGATCCTGCCTCAAGCCGCCAGCCGATGCCTGCAGCCTAAATCCATAAGGCCCCCCTAACAGCGACCAGGAGCTGGTAAGAAGATCCGACACCAAAAGGTACCCCTGCACCCAACGCCCCACGGCCTTGTGTACCCAAACCGACGGTGCCTAGCCAACCCTTAACTTCCCAACTCACCTCTCCTTGTGGTGGTCGCACCCAGAAGTCTTTCGCCTCCCTGCCTGCAGTGCTTTTGCAAACCGGAGGTTCTCCATAGAAAACAGGGTGCCCAACGTTAAAACAGCACTCTGCACCCGGCCGCCCCTGTGCCGCGGAGGGTGCACCTTTTGTGCTACTTTGTTTCCCCATTTGCCATGACCTTAACCCTAGGAGCTTTGCTCCCACAAACCAGTGGCCTGCTTGCCAGCAGCCACCAACCAGGTTCCCCTATCCCCCATTGGATAACATTGGGCCTCAACACTCTGCACCCGGCCGCTCTAGTGCCGCTGAGGGTGCAACAACAGTGCATCACTGACCCTGGGGGACCCTTGAGTCCAACCCCAGAACCTTAACTTCCACAGTCGTTTACTCACCTGTGAACGGTTAACCTGTTTTCTTCCCATAGGATAACATTGACACTTTTTCTCCACAAAAAAGGTTCTGTGTGGAGTGTTGAAACCTAAAAATATTCTTTAAAAATCGCACAAATAACCAAAACGTGTTTACTCGCCTATTTGCAGGAAATGTCCCAGTGCTGAATCTAGGTATCCAGCACTAAGTTAGAAAAGTAACATGAAAAGTAACTTACCTGCAATTTACTGTGAAAGCCTATTCATTTCATTTCATTGTACTGCTCCAAAAAGTTTTCAAGTGTGGAGTTTTGAAAACTGAAAATATTCTTTAAAAATCATGCGAGGGGGGCGTGGCCAAGATGGCGGGGTGAGCGGACGCTTCCTCCCGTAGCTCCTCCGGCCCGGCCAAGCTAGAGCCCTTTTCTTATGCTTTTCTCCCCCCGCTGAGGCTCAGCGCGGGAGAGGAGCGTGGCGGAGCATCAGGGGTGCACATTGGTGCTGTTTTGGTTCGGATCGCCTCGGGGGAACCCCCCCAAAAGTTCGATCGAGACCAAGGAACGACGACGGCGAGCCCGAGGGGCGGAGCGCATTGGAGAGCTGTCCGGGCGCCTCGGCTGGGCCTGGTGCTGAAAGTTGCGTTCTGGAGGGGATCTGGCCCGCCGTTTGACGGTGACTGAAGGAGCCTTGCGGGAAGGGACCCGACGGTGTGGAAGGCTTGGGACGGGTGCCCCGGCACTCAGACTGGTGACGGCGACACCCCGCACTGCGGAGGCCCTAACCCCTAGCCGAGGTACAGCGGACTCCCTGATGGGGTTGGACCATCTAGGCCCCTGTGCGTGACAGACGGGGGCCGGTGGTGGAACTTATTTTACTGTGGGGTGCCTCGGGGGGCCCGGTGGTGTCGTCGGGCCTGGTCGTTTTGGCCTGCTCCGCCCGGCCGCCATTTTGTCCCCGAAGGAGCAGTGGTGGCAGCCTTCGCCGGAGTCCTGGCTGCTGGATGCAAGCGACCTCCGCTGCTGCTGGGCTGATTACCGGAGGGATGTGCTGATGAGACCCCTCTGCTGCGGCCCCCTTGGTTGTCTCACACAAGCTCTTGCGGCTGACGGTGACCGGACTGGGCCGCCATTTTGTCACCTGTGACGCAGCGACCTCACTCGTGGGGGATACCCAGGTCGAGTGCTAGCCGGCGGCTGAGCATCCCTGGAGTGCCTGGATCGGTGCCCGACTGCGGAGCTAGCGATGTCTGGAAGAGGAGGCCCGAAGAAAGGGGACCGTACCCTGCCGGACATGCTTGGCAGGGCCCAGCACTTGCGGGACAGGACGCAGCCCTCACCGGGGCCCTCCCGGGCTCCGGCGGATGTGACTGGAGGGGAGCCACCCGTCACGAGGGCCTTTATGGATGAACTGTTCAGCTCCCTCAGGGAGGACTTCCAGACACTGAAGCAGGAGGTGGCCAGCGAGGTCCGAGAAGTGCGCAGGGAGGTGGAGGGCCTTGGCGAGCGTGTGGAAGCGGCGGAGACAGAGGGCCAACAGCGAGCGGAGGAGATAGTCCACCTCCAGCAGGACGTTCTTCGCCTCCGGGAACAGTGTGTGGAGCTCCAGGCCCACTCCGAGGACCTTGAGAACAGATCTCGGAGGAACAACATCCGAGTGCGTGGCGTGCCGACTGCGGACGAGGGGTCCGATCTGGGGAGCTACCTGCGGGCCCTGTTCCGAGAGATCCTGGGGGAAGCTGCGGACTTTCCCATCAGCATTGACAGGGCGCACAGGGTTGGCCGGCAGCGCCAGTCATCGGCACCTCCACCGGACATTCTGGCCTTCCTGCCCGACTTTCCACTAAAGGAACGCATCATGGCTGAAGCCCGCAGGAAACAGCCCCTGACTTTCCGGGATCGGCCGGTGGCGCTTTACCAGGACCTCTCCGCCATCACTCTGCAGAAACGCAGGTCCTTTAGGATTGCCACTGATTTTTTGCGCGAGCATGAGACGCCGTACTCTTGGGGTCACCCCTTCCGCCTGATTTTTCGGTGGAATGGAGTGCTACACCAGCTACGCTCCTTGCAAGACATTTGTGGTGCCCTGGGGCTCACGGCGGCGGAGGAGGAGGGAGCTACGCCGTCGTGGAGGTCCTCGGAAAGACGGAACCGGCGGAGGTCAACGAGGCGGCGCTCAGCGACCAGTGTGGGGCGCCCGGACTCCCCTACCATCAGAGCGGACATGGCCGACGCCCTGAGGGTGGCGGCCGGGGACTCGACTGGCTCCTCTAGCGTGGCCTTGACGGCCTAACACACACACTCCGGGGGGAGATGTCTTTAGCTTCTTTACATGCTTGGTACGGGGCGGGGGGGTTGGGGGGGAACGGTTGGAGGTGAGTGGCTGGACGTCCACTTTGCTCTTTTCTACGGACTTGCCCGTTTTGGGGCTTGACTGAGACTATGGGGTGTTTGAGTTTGTGGGTGGCTAGTTGCCAGGGTTGGGTTTTGGGTGGGGGAGGGGGTTGTTTTGGGGTTGGGAAGGTCCCGTCCGATGTTGTCTATGCCCGCTTTGTTTTGGCTTCTCCTGCGCTGTGGCCCCGCGCGCCCCACCCGCTGATTCCCTGCCCATTGCATGACGCTCCCGACCCCCGCGAGGAATGCCGGGTTTAAAGGTAGTGACCCTTAATGTTCAGGGTCTGAACAACCCGGTGAAGCGCAGAGCGATCCTGTCGTTGCTGGAGGGGACGCAGGCGGACATTTGCCTTTTGCAGGAGACACACTTATTGCCCCGAGATTGCCATAGGCTGCGCTCTGCTAAGTTCCCTACCCAGTTCTTTTCCTCGGCAGCGAACAAGACGGCGAGGGTAGCCATTCTCCTAGCGAGCTCCTTTCGGGGGGAGGTGTTGCATAAGTGTGCTGAACAGAAGGGGAGGCTCCTTGCGTATCGCATGCGCCTGGGAGGCATAGCATTTACGGTCGGTTCCGTTTATAGCCCAAACGATCACCAAGAGCGCTTCCTAGATTCCGCGCTGGTGGATGTCACTGCTTCCCCCGACCGCCACATTATCTTGGGGGGAGACCTCAACATTGTCTTTGACTCTGCGATGGACAGATCGGCGCAGCGCTTCCCGCAGACGGGGGAACTGTCCCAGGCTGGGAGGGCCCGGATTGCGGAAATGGATCTGCACGACCTCTGGCGCTCCATGCACCCCACGGATAGGGACTACTCTTACTTCTCGCACGCACACCGAACCTACTCACGGCTGGACTACCTCCTGGTGAGTGGACCGATGCGTGCCGCTGCCACGGTGGCGGACATCGGGGTCCTGACCCTGTCTGACCACTCCCCAGTCACCGGCGTTTTCCAGTGGCCGGCGGCCTCCCCCTCTCGGGGGGTGTGGCGCCTCCGGGATACACTTCTACACAAAAAGTCGGTGGTGCAACGCATCGGGGAGGTCATACAGGACTATCTCACCCACAATAGCAACACTGACACCTCGCAGGCGACACAGTGGGCGGCATTGAAGGCCGTCCTCCGGGGGGAATTCATCTCTATCTCTGCAGCTGAGAATAGGGAGCGGCAACTGAAGAGGGATGAGCTGACAGCTCAAGTCCGGGAGCTTGAGCAGGTCCACCGCCGTACGGGGGCGCCGAGGGTGTGGAGGCAGTTGAAGGCAGCGAGGAAGCTCCTGTCGGCTCTGGATCTTGACAGGGCGGAGTATGCCGCCCTACGCTTGAAACATGCCTACTACACTGGGGGGGACAGATGTGGCAAGCTCCTAGCACACCGGCTCCGGGTCGCGCAACAGCGCAGCGTTGTGAAAGAATTGGTGGGCGCGGACGGGGGGGTTGTCTCCGGGGACGCGGAGGTAGCGGAGTCTTTCCGCGGCTTCTACGAGGCGCTGTATGCTGAGGAGCCCTCCTCGCCACGGGATGCCGACGGCTATTTGGAGTCGGTGACCCTCCCGGTACTGGATCCGGCTCAGGCTGACCACCTGGAGCGGGACATCCATGTTGAGGAAGTGATTTCAGCTATCGCGCGGCTGAAACATGGCAAGGCCCCGGGCCCGGACGGGTACACGTCGCTATTTTACAAGACTTTTTGCACGGCCGTGGCCCCTGTCCTTACTCGGCTATTTAACTCTTTCTCCGAACCCGGAGCCATCCCTCCGGATCTCCTGAGGGCGACGGTCGCGGTAATCCCGAAACCTGGGAAGGACCGGGCCCTCTGCGGCTCGTACCGACCCATCTCGCTTTTAAATGTCGACCTCAAGCTGTACACGGGGATTCTCGCGTCCAGGCTGAGTCCACACCTCCCCGACCTGGTGGAGGCGGACCAGGCTGGTTTTGTGCCCGGCAGACAGACGGTTGACAACACCAAGAGGGTGACGCATGTTCTGGAGAAGGCCTCAAGGATCTCGGGGGAGCGGATGTTGCTGTCCGTTGATGCGGAGAAGGCCTTCGACAGAGTTCACTGGCCGTATCTTGAGCTGGTCCTCAAGAAACTGGGAATCGGCGATAAGTTCCGCACCATGGTCTTTAACTGCTATAAGCATCCTTCAGCGTCGGTGCGGGTCAACGGGTGTAGCTCCGGTGGCTTTGCCATCGAGCGCGGCACGCGGCAGGGCTGCCCTCTTTCGCCGCTCTTGTTTGCCCTCTACATGGAGCCGTTTGCTCAGAGGATTCGTAATAATCCGGATGCTGTCGGGGTCCGGATGGGCCAGTACGTCCACACCGTCAGTCTCTACGCGGATGATGTCCTGCTGACTTTGGACGACCCTAGGAGGTCGCTGCCTGCTTGCCTCCGAGAGCTGGACGCCTTTGCGGGGGTGGCCGGCTTCAAAATGAATATGAGCAAGTCGATGGCATTAGACGTGTCCCTGGCTGCGGAAACCAGGAGGGATCTTCAGCGGCTCTTCCCCATGCAGTGGTCCTCGTCCACGGTGCCGTATCTGGGGATTCTGCTGGCGCCTACATTATCGGGGATGGTTAGGGCCAATTATGCCTCCCTCAGCAGGAAGATCAAGGACGAGCTTGGCCGCTGGAACAAAGGCCTGCTGTCCTGGCTGGGGCGAATCGCGGCGGTCAAGATGACGGTGTTGCCCCAGATACTATATCTTTTCCGGGCCCTTCCGCTCCAACCCCCGGCGGGCTGGATACGACAAATGCAGGCTGACATCTCCCGCTTTGTCTGGCAGGGCCGCAGGCCACGCATGAAGAGGGTCCTCTCCACGCTTGCTCCGGAAGCGGGGGGTCTCGGCATTCCGGACCTCCGTAAGTACTTTCAGGCGGCACAGCTCCGCTATCTGGTGGAGTGGAGCAGGTGGGAGTCCGACAAACATTGGCTCTTCCAAGACCAGGCAGTGGCGGGCCGCACCTTACAAGAGGTTCCATTCCTGCGCCGCGCGCATCGCCCCCCTAATCTTTACGCTTCCTTTGTTACGCGGGTCCCCCTGCGGGTGTGGGACGCGGTCTGTGAGGCCCGGGGCCTTACCACCTTCCCTTCGCCGCTCACGCCCATTGCGGGCAACCCGGACTTCTCCCCAGGGATGGAGCCGGGGGTTTTCTCCCACTGGGTGCGGGCGGGCTGCAGGGCACTCTTCCAGATCTATGGCCCGGAAGGAGTGGTTCCTTTTCAGCAACTCCGCCAGGAGTTCGGCCTGACGGAGCTGGACAGATTGCGCTACATGCAAGTTCGGCATTGGGCCCTCCAGCCCCAGGTGCGTGCCACCGCCGCCCGTCCAATTACACCGTATGAGAGGTGGTTGGCTACTCGGACCTCCGACGCAAAACTGGTCACCGATCTGTACAAATACCTACAACCCCCGCCGTTTCACTATTACAACCCGGGGAGGGAGCGTTGGCACAGGGAATTGGGTAGGACACTCAGCCACAAGGAATGGGACAAAATTGCGTATCGGGCGCGGCACTCTGCATATCACACGGGCCTTACGGAGACCTTTACTAAGGTATCCACATACTGGTACTACACCCCGGAGAGACTGTATGAAATGCATAAACACACTGACAGGGGGTGCTGGCGGAGCTGCGGGCAGGAAGGTACCCTTACACACATTCTTTGGGATTGCCCAGTGCTGACCGCCTACTGGAAGGAAGTCTTGGACGAGGTGGATAAGCACTTTGGGATAGAGCTACCGCGACTCCCGGCGTATGTCCTGTTGGGCCTCCCCAATGACCTAATGTACCCACTGAAGTCCCGTAGGGGTAGGCAGATCGCAATCGCGCTGGGGTCTGCGGTTCAGAACATTCTAATCCACTGGCGCACAACCACCGTCCCCTCCATCACCGGTTGGTTGCATAGGCTCTGGCATGTGCTGGGGATGGAGAAGCTGTCGCTTACGGTTGCGGGGGAGATAGACCAATTTGAAGAGCTGTGGCAACCCTTTCTAGCGCTGCTGTCCACTGAATTCCGGGAGCTCACCTGCCCGAGGTATCTTAGGCTGCTCAGGCTGACGCCGCCGGGGATCCCGGCGGACTAGCTTACATGTGAAACGGGGACCCCCCGGGGAGGGGGGGGGGGGGTGCGGGGCTTCCTGGTTAGGATTACTCTGATGCGGGACCATAGGACGGGGGGGGGGTGGGGGGGGGGGGGGGGGAGTGTTGTTGTTTCGTTACTGGGAGGATGGGGGATGGGAGGGAGGGGATTGTGTTCTATTGAGGTGTTGATGGGGGGGTTTTTATTGTTTAGATTTGGGGTGTCGGATACGCGTGCGGGGATTCCACAGCTTGTATTTCTAGCCTTCATTTACTGTGTTTTTCCCCCTGACCCACCGCGCTACCTATTGCCAACCCTCTGGAGTTGCACCCTTTTTCTTTGACTGTATTCCATGTATCCTGCCCTTCTATCCCCCTCCCCATGGTTTGTTTTGTCTCAATAAAAACGTTTTGAACATAAAAATCATGCGAATAACCAAAACGTAATTACTTACCTGTTTCCAGGAAATGTCCCAGTGCTGAATCTAGGTATCCAGTACTGAGTTAGAAAAGTAACGTAAAAAGTAACTTACCTGCAATTTACTGAAAAAGCCTATTCATTTCAATGTACTGTATTTGCCAAGTGTTGCATACTACTGCTCCCCTGTAAATCAAACAAAGTACAATTTCTATTGCATTTTCAAACTGTTCTATATCCAGTAACTTTTTACTGAAAAGTATTTAATGCTTGGTTCTAAAAATAAACAACAGCATATTTTTATACAAACACAATTGGTCTACAGTTCAGTTCTTGAGTGTGCGAATTCATTTATTGACTGAGTGTGTACATCAAATGCTTAACACTGTTCTCTGATACTGCCTTACTGCTCGACCAAGCTACCGCTATTATAGTAAGGTTCTATCTAACTTTAACCTCAGCCTACCTTTGGGGACTCTTGGACTCTATACACACTGTACCTCACTTTGGTGCAGTATATATAGAGCCAGTTTGGGGCATGGCCTGGCGATCGGCAAGATGGCCGCACAGTAGTGGTGCTCTGCCGGCCGCCGAAATAATCCTTTCAATATCCTGCTCCTTACGAGCAATCCACCGGTGCTCTTTGCATAGAAGTGCTTGCTGACATCCAGAGAGTACTGTCGGTGTGCTGATTGGCGACGGAGTTGCTTTCCGGGGCCGCGGAGAGCTTGCCGCGTGCTGGCCTGCGACCATGATGGCTGCTGCGGTGCTGAGGCCGAGCGGACTCCTGTAAGTGCCTGACCTGTGCTGGTGTGCCATCTGTGGAACCCGGGCATGCTCCGAGACCTGCGGGGACCGCTGCGACTGCGCTGGAAGGAGCGCTACTGATTGGATGCGGTGCCGGCTGGCATCGGCGGGACCCGTCCGAGTGCTGGGACTGCAGTGCGCACGGCCCTCCGCGCTTCGCAAGGGGCCGGCTCCAATCTATGAGGTAGGCCACGGAGTGATCGCAGCCGCCGGTCTTCATCATCGTGAGGTGCCCCGCACTCGCCCAGAGATCCCCACACCTATCATAAAAGCGGCATTTTGCCTTCTACACCGGCCAGGAGTTGGACAGAGTGGCTCCCTATCGCGTGGTGTGGATAGCGGGGGCGTAGTGCTAGGATTGCGTACTGCCTGCTGTTCGCCATTACTTTGCGGAGGCCTCCAATTAACGGGTCGGCGCTATCTGCGCTTTTTAACTGGCTTCTTGATTATCCCCGGACCGTGGAGCGCGCACCCCGGCGTCTATCGCAGCCTTCTCAATCGACCCTCCTACTGCAATATCTAGGCCCAGTTATTCCTATGGCCGGGGAGACTCACGCGGACGTGCCCGGGCCGCTGTGTCAATACAGCTGATGGCGTCGCCGCGTTCTGCACTGCAGCTGTGAGGGGCCCACCACACCACTCTTCCCCACTTGCAGTGTGCTGGAAATGGCGGGCGCAGCATCATCTCCATTCGCCCCTGGTTTCCATTCCGTTGTGTGTGTCATCGCTGTGAGAGCTTGGGTGCAGGACAGTCTACCCTTTATTCTGCGGGCTGGACCACCCCTCCTGCCCTCCCTGGACCACAGCCTGCAATCCCCCCCCCCCCCCGGGACACATCTCATCCTGACGGGGCTCCCTCCCCTGCCAGCACAATGGGCAAGCCAGACAAGAATCAGCCTCGGTAGACCTTCGAGTTACGAAGGGGTGGTAAATCCTCGCCGACTGCTGCCTCGGACTCCGAGCTCGACTCGACTGCTCCAACCCCCACAGCGCTGGAAAAGTCATTGGCTGCAATACAGGCCAGCCTGCAGGCGATTGATGGCAAGATCGAAGCCTTTAACGGCCAGATGGACTATTTCTCTTCAAAATTGGACAAGCACGCTGCGAGGATCGAAGAGGCTGAACAGCGAATATCGGACGCCGAGGATGGCCTCCAACAAATTGCCGCCAAAACCACAGACATTACGAAACTCTTGGCCGTCTTTCAGGCTAAGCACGAGGACACTGAAGCGCGCTCTAGGCGCAATAAAGTGCACATTTTGGGTCTGCCGGAATCAACAAATGTTGGGCGCCTAGAAAACTAAGTAGAGACTCTCTGTAGAGTAGACAACCTCTCCCCCATGTTTGCCGTAGAGCGGGCACACAGGGCTCTGGCAGCACGACCGCCGCCTGGTGCTTCCCCCAGGCCGATCATCACCAGATTATTGAATTTCAGAGACAGAGACACTGTGCTGCGTATCACTCGGCAAAAAGGTACAGCTGCTCTCAATTTCAAATCACCGACCGGTCGGAATTTCCATGTACGCAAACGATATGGTCCTGTTTGTCCGTGATCCCCAACTTCATTTGTCTCCACTTATCCGAGAATATATTAGATTTGGCCTCCTCTCCGGACTCCAGATTAACTGGGAGAAATCAGTTATTATTCCTTTAACGCTAGTCACGTCTCCGCCACGGATAGAATACCCATTGGTTTGGACCACCGACCCAGTTAAATACCTTGGTGTTTGGGTGCACAGAGATCCGGACACCGTGATCAAAGAGAATTATGGCCCAGCCTACAACACCTTGTTACAACAAGTGGACAAGTGGTCCTGTCTTCTGCTGTCCCTTGCAGACCGTGTTGCAATAATTAAAATTATCATACTTCCACGGTTTTTACACCTGTTTTGTAATATCCCGATCAAACTCACTAAACATTTTTTTAAAACAGTGCAAACCCAGCTTTTGAGATTAGTGTGGGGGGACAAACAGCCCAGAATTAGCTGGCGTACCTTAACCTTGCTTATGATAAAGGGGGGTTCGCTGCTCCCAAATTCTATATCTATTATCTCTGTACACAGGCACAATTATATTCCACACATTGCGGTAGAGGACGGATATGCACATCCTGTACCACTGGAGAGTGTCCTCACACATACACACAGGCAGAAGTCCAGGGCTGAGATTAACACAATCGACACCACTATTGCAGCCTGGCAAGCGATTGGCAAACGTGCGCACAAACTCCCTTTATACGCTCCTGCTCTGCCCCTGGCTGAACATGCGGCTTTATCTGTAACTCAGGAACAAGGGCCCGTAAAAGCTTTCAGGGAGGCTGGCTTCACACACATGAGCGACCTTTATCCGGGGGGGGGGGGGTAGCTACATTGAAGGTGATGACCTGGCCTACATTCAAAACCCGACTCCACTCTTTCAATACTCCTATCGTATGAAGCGTGCAATCAGAGATCACTACCCCAGCTTCCCTGCTGAACCCGCTATACTCCAATCAATCCAACTATTGATCGTAGCCCCGACCAAGAAAAAACTGATTACCAAATTGTATAAGGCGGTGCAGGATGAAATGGTACGAGGGCAGGATAACAGTCTAGGGTGTTGGAACACAATAGTGAACCCCCCAATCACTCCAAAAGAGTGGGAACAGATTTGCATGCTGACAGGTTGTCTTACACCGAATGGCAACCTGAGTATTATTTATTTTAAATTTGTGCACCAAATGTATCACACCCCTATTAAACTCTATAGAATGGGCCTCAAAGACTCTGATCAATGCAAGCGCTGAGGTCAATCCGGTGTGGATTTCATTCACCTTGCATGGCAATGTGACTCTGTTTAAATATTGGGAGACTGTTGTTGCACGTATACACACTATGACGGGTCAGGCTCTGCAGTGCACACCTCTGGGATGCCTCCTTGGTTATGTTCCCCACTTGAAAGCTACTATGGGTAGGTTTGTTAGAGTGGCCCATAAGGCGGGTTATGTTCACTTGGGAAAGTAAATTTGCTCCAAAAATAGACAAATGAATTAAAGACCTAGTATATTGCCGTGAGCAGTTGGAACTATAAGCTGAGGAACTGCTGGTAACATCCAGACCTACGGATATATGTGCTCTGCTAAGAGAGTATCTGTTGCTCCAGTCCCATATTGCCACTGTGTGACTTTGACTGTAATCTGTAATGTTGGGTTACTACATCTCCTGGAATGCTTACAATACGCCGACAGGGCGGGACCGTTACAATGCACTTCTTGTATCATCTGATTACTGAAATGCACATTTCAATGTTTTATTTTATATATTAATGATTTAGTTTATATGGTATTTTGATATGTCTGTACGCTGTTGCAAAACCTCAATACAAAAAATAAAAATATATAGAGCCAGTTTCTTACAATGCACAGGAGAGATTCATAAATACCAAATGCTTAGCTGAACCCTTAGCTGTAGTATATTTGGCTATTAACAAATACAGATTCAATGATTGTTCCACTGTCCCTCAGCCATGCCGGAAGCCAATCTGAGCATCAGAGAGAATATCATTCTGTTCAGCCCATGTTTCCAATATAGCCAGGACTGTACCTAGAAGGTTTACTGTACAGTTCAACAGCGATATTAGCTGATAACAGTCAGGACTATTCCTATTAACTTTTTTAAAATATTGGAACAATTATGGCCTCCAATCAAATGGTGGGGATCAAGGTCATAGAGGCAGCCCGTAAAACATTAGTAAGCAAAGGGGCTGACAAGGCAACATTGCTTTTAAATTCATCAACTGCAATATCGTCTGGGCTAGGGGCTTTCTCACTAGGGCCATAATTAATAGCAGCCATTATTCGGCAATATGAAAAGAGGGGATTCAAGATACACAACGCCATACCATGTGACTTATCTATATCCACCAAGATGTTACTTTCCTGTGCATCTGGATAAACTTTGGAGATGTGTTCAAACCATGACACAGCTGTTATTAGACATTACACCTTTGGAGCGTAAGACTCCTTAAAAAAGGGGAGATTAACTATCCTCCAAACTGATGTGCAGATGTTTACAACGGCGGACAAAATGACCGCACTTTCCTGCTATGTTCCCTTCGTGTGAAGGTTTTCGATGATCATTCGGGTTGGGTGTGCATATGTTATTCCAGCACCTGCCGTTGTTTGGCGCTATCTGCAAAGCAGAGAAATGTAGAACCCAGAGAATGGAGTGATGCACCACCCCTTTGTGTAAGAAAGTTCTTGTACAATAAGTCTTATAGTCTTAGTTGAGTTGTTTTTCAACAGTCTTTTATTTCAAAGAAAATCCAAGTTAAGGGAAAATTTGTCAGCCAACGCGTTTTGCTCATAACAATGAACTTCTTCAGGGCTGTGAATTGCAATATAAAAATACATAAGTGTACGGACATACAAACGTGTATACATGGCACAGAACTAAAGTGACACAGACGGGAGTATGGAATTGGAAAAATAGTGAGGGTAAGGTGATGGGACTGGTAGAGCCTGTATGGCACAGGCAAGAAAGTCAGGGGAGGGGGGGGGGGGGGGGAGCAAGGAAGCGGTGAGGGGTGAACAGAGCAGAGCGAGTCGTGGGGAGAAAAAGATAAGTAGTGGTTTAGATTAAAGTGAACATATACGATTCGTGAATATATACGATTCATTATCACTGTAATGGAAGGTGCCAATACTACAAGATCCAAGTTGGGGGTATAATGTCCCAAAGCATTGTTCTTAATAGTATGTACAATACATTATTACTGAAATGCAAAGTGCCAATAGTGCAAGGTCCTAGTTGGAGGTATAATGTCACAGAGCATTGTTCTTAGTATGGCACTTAAGTAGCGTGAGAGTACCGCCCCAACAAATGCAGGCCCACACCTATTTGATACCAAACACCCATGGCATTTATAGTAAAAAATAAAGGAGATTAATCTGAGGTATAGTTTAAGGAGTTTAATCCCTGATGAGGAAAAAACAGCAAGAGAAGTACATTCCATGGAGTAAATTTGCGTCAAAATATCAGTATGCTTGTACAGTATGGCTGCGTGGGCCTCCGTGATAAGGGCTAGCAAGCAGTAAATCTGGTGGGAGAAAATACCATATGTCAGTACTAATATACCGCTGAAAATGGGCAGGGCAGGGAGAAAGCACCATACGTCAGTACAATAGTACTGCTGAGAATGAGCAGGGTAGCTGCGCAACGTGTACTTGTAGTGTGGTGATGCTATTGAAGGTAGTGGTCGAGTGCATAGATGTGTCGGCGGAGGTCAGTGCTGGTGGTGGCCTGATAGTGAGATGGCGTCCATGTGTGACCAAGATCATTCCATAAGACTGGAGTGATTCCCCGCTGGTTCTAGTGGAGAATCTAAGGGTAGAGCAGAAAGAACGGCCCGAAGCAAGAGGGGGCAGAAAGTAAACATAGAGCGCGGTCTGCGGTGTAAACGTGCGCTGATCGGTAGGGTGTGCGTGATGGTAAAGTGCACGCTGCAGAGCACAAGGGATGTGGGCCCACCGTGATATGTGGTGCTTGATTGAGGGTCGTGGAAATCTAGAGAACGGCCCATGGTCGTAGTAGGGCAATGTGTGATGAAAGTGCGCGGTTATGAACAGGGCGTGGCGAATGACAAACTGTGTTAACAAAGGACATGATGAGTGGCACACTATACGGTAATCCCAAATTGTAAGATTATTGAGAGGACGAAAAAGCGTGCGCCTATCGGGCAAGCGTGAGGTGAGGATACATAGATGTAAAAATCAAAGGTAAATTGCAGTTGTCATCTGGGTGATCTCTTGTTGTTCCAGTGGTAGTGTCAGCACAAGTATATGTGTGTCTGAATAGTCGTCAGCGTCAGCACAGGCTAGTGTTGGCGTGCCTGTCGTTCGGTAGATAATGTGAGCCAGTAGCTAACACACATGGTTACATATTACTATTAGGCGGGGAGGGATATTGAGAAATAAGCAAACTGACAGTCTTGTTGTGTTTGCAAGTGCAAAATACGAGCGCAATATCATGACCGATAGGGGGAAAATATATGTACGTGAACAATATATATTTACAGGACATGGGAAGAGATATAAAAAATAAATAAAGCAAAATGACCGTCTCATCATATTGGCAAGTGTAAAGTAAGAACACTGTCTCATGACTGTTTGAGGAAAAAGTGCGTGAACAATAAATATATACAATGCATGGGGAGGGCGGGCCTGATAAGACCAAGGCCAGGATATGAAGTGGTGCAGCGTCAGCATATACAGAAATAAATAAAATAAAGGAGTAGGTGATCATCATAGGATGCAACCCCAGGGGGAAAATGCAGAAGAAAGGGATATGAAAGTGTGAAAAAGGCAGGAACGTGACAACATTGGACCACGGGAAGGCGTAAGTGGGCCCTAAGTGCTGACTGTGTTATGCCTGGGTTGGTCTATCGGTACTGGGTGGCGGGGTGTTGGGATATTCATCTGAGAAAATAATGAAATTTGTGGTCGGTGTTGTGTCCCCGCTTGACCGCATCTAATCTGCATATCCACTTAGCCTCCGTCCTCCCAAGTGTCAGTTTCCTGTTTCCACCCCGGTTGCTAGGTGGGATGTGATCAATGCCCAGGAAATTGAATTTGATGGGCCCCTTGTGTGTTAAGCGTTAGTGTTCAGTCATCGGGTACCTGTCGTCATCATTGATGAGTGCCCTGCGGTGTTCTTGGATCCTAGTCTTAAGGTTGCGCACTGTACTGCCCACTTAGATGATGCCACATGGACACTCAATGACATACACGACAAAGGGAGTGTTGCAAGTTATGTGATGTTTGATTTTGTGCGTGTGGTTGGAGTTATAGCTCCATTCCTTGAGCTTATTTTGGCCCAGACAGCAGACATTGCAATTAGTGCAAGTGAAGAACCCTTCAGGCGGGGGTGGCAACCAATTGTGTGTGCTCGCCTTGCTGGTAGTGACATAGCTGGGGCATAGAGAGCTTCTCAGGGTGCGACCCCTTCTAAAAATCAATGATGGATTATCAGTAATGAGTTGTCGCAGTGAGGAAATGTCAACTAGTAGATGCCAGTGCTTCCTGAAGGCCTCAAAGATCTGGTTGCTGTGAGCTGTGTAATCAGTGAAAAAAGCTATCCTGTCACTGATTAGTTTATTGTTATGTTGTTTGCCTGTCCCAAGTGTGGTCTTGTTGGCCAGTGTGTTAGCAGAGCAGAGAGTACTCACTCTGCCAAGAGCCATCACCTTTTGGTCATAGCCCCTTGCTGTAAAGCGTTCCTTGATATCTAGGATGTTCATCCTGAACTCATGCTCTTCGCTACATGTGCGTCTTGCCCGGACTATTTCCCCGCACGGAATATTGGAGATGACTGATTTGGCGTGTGCACTGTCAGCGTGTAGTATGCTGTTGCAGGAAGTGGGTTTGCGGTGTAAGGAGCTGTGGACTACCCAGTCTTTTACAAAGAAGTAGATGTCCAGGAATTCTACGTGGTCTTTGTTGTGTTGCATTGTGAGCAGGACATTGTACGCGTTGTCGTTTAGGTGCTGCAGATATTCATCTAGTAGTGACTCACTGCCAGACCATAGACAGATTATGTCGTCTATGTACCTCCCCCAGTATATGATGTGGTTGGTCCAGGGGGAGGCATGTTTGCCCAGGCATGCTCCTTCTCGTACCAGCCCATAAAGAGTCCCGCGTACGAAGGAGCGAATTTCGAACCCATATCGGTCCCCTGTAGTTGGTGGAACCATTTTTCATCGTGTTTGAAAAAGTTGTTAGTGAGGATCAATTCTATCATGTCCATAATCATGTTGTTGTAGGAGTAGTGGTCTGCCCCCTCGGTGTCCAGGTAATGGCGGGTGGCCAGCATGCCAAAATGTTTGTGTATGCACGTATAAAGCCCTACCACATCAAGGGTCACGAATCTGAGCTCCTCTGACCATGCGAATTCTTCTAGCTTGGCTAGTATGTCTTTACTATCATTCAGGTATGATGGTAAGTTCGTGACGTGTTTTTGTAATGTGAGTTCCACAAATTCCGACAGTTTCTCGGTAGGAGACCCTATGCCTGAGATGATTGGTCTACCAGGTGGAAAGTGGCCCCCCTTGTGAACTTTGGGGAGAATATAGATGCACAGGAGCCGAGCATGGTCTACGTGCAGGTACCTGTACTCATCTGTTGTAAGTAAGCATTCTTCTTTCCATTCTGTGCGCCTGGTATTGATGGTGGTCTGTAATACAGGTATGGGGTTGTGTTGTATGGGTTCGTAGCATTGTTGGTTGTGCAATTGACGTGAAATTTCCCCCATGTAGTCATGCCGATTCATGACCACCACATTTCCCCTCTTATCTGCCTCCCTGATTAAAATGTTGGGGTCATTCTGCAATCTCTGGAGTGCTTTTCTTTCCCCCCGTGGTAGGTTTGGAGTAGGGTGGGGCGTGTATTTGTCACGTACTTCTAGTTTTCTGAGCTCTTCTGTAACTAGATTGCCAAGTTTTTCTATATTCGCATGGTATCCTCCTAGTGGAACAAACTTACATTTACATTTCATGAATTTCCAGGTCATCTAAGATGGTCTGCATGTCAGGTGTAATGTCATATTCAATTGCCAACAGTGTTTGTACACCCCTTATGTCCCATATAGTGCGGTTAGTGGTTGTGGTGTGTGCAGTATACATGACAGGTGTATCTGGTTGCTGGGCAAAGAATTCTTTTAATTTCAGTATTCTGAGAAATTTGTACAAGTCAATATGCACATTTACTAGATCCCCATATTGCGTAGGGCATCCTCCAAAATGATCCACTGTCTTTCAACTCATCTGCTGCTACCAGATCCTCCCATGCCTTTTTTCTAAAAAGCCATCTTTCTTTGGGATAGCACCAGCATATAGATCTCCCGAAACTCAAATACTACCTCAGGCTCAGAGGGCTTCTTTTTTTGGGACCACCAATAATTTCTTATGTGCCAAAGAACAAGCACTATCAAACCACCAATCAAACCACCAATGGGGTTTATTCTCTTTTGGTCCTCTGGTCGAGGTCATCAGATATTTGAATATGTCACAAAGTTAAGTATAGAAGCCCATAATCACAGATGGTGCAGCACTGTCATCTAAGCAAAAACCAAAGGCCTTCACATTTAACTGGACCAGGTTCTGTAATTAACAGATTGCAACTAATTTATTCAATTTAACCAGAAGACCTTTATTCTTGGGGAAAAAAACCTTTATCCTTAATTGCCACAGCATCAGGCTCCAAGTCCCACCTCAAACTAATTTTAAGGGGTAGTGATCGCTGCTGCAATTTGGGAGTACGGTAAATTCGGACAACCAGGGTTGCAACTCACATGAGAAAAGAATTAAAGAATTAAGGTAATAGTGCTACAAACTCCCCCACCTGTGAATTTAGGCAATGGATTACCGACCATTGCACAAACCTCTGAAGCACGTGAAAGATTGTATTTTCACCATAAATTATAGAGACCCTCACCAAGTTAGTGATGCCTACAGGGAGTTGGCCAAACAAATTGCACAGGGTTGGTGAATTACATACAGAGGTATTACATACACCGACACAAGTACTGTTAATCACGTCCTGTCTTCTCATGATAAAGTTATCAATTACGGATTCAATTTAATTTAATATTAGTTTGGGGATACAATTAAAATTACTGTAATACAAGTTGGCCAACAGGTTATTATTGGAATCTGAACTTTGATAATGTAACAGCTGACGCTGAGGCGTCAGAACAATGCTCCTCATTTTACTAATTGGACTAACAATGGACACCAGAATAACAATGTCCTCCTAAGCCCTACCTGGGTAAGAAAATTCAACTGAACTAAAAAAGGAGCGATACCCGTCAAAATAAAAACGGTCTACTGACAGCAAATCATATCAAAGTTCATGATAATCAGGATTATTTATTTTGGAACAAATTCCAGAAATATTTCAGTAAACAAGAGAAGTTGATTTGCTCCCCTTGCCCTTGGGCCTTGACCAGTCACCACTCACATTAGACCTTACCTTAACTAGCTCCATTAAGTCATTTCTTTGGAGAATTATGCACCTCTACAGCCAGTGAAAGGATCATCCTGTCAGGACTTTCTGGTCAATCATTATTTTCTAGAGCTTCCAAAGGAGTAAAAGAATTAATAGCTTCAAAGAGCTTGTGGAGTCCAATGATATCCTTGAATGCTTGCAGAATGGTTTTAGATCCCATCATAGTACCAAATCCGCTTTGTTTTTGTTAGTGGTCACTGAACATCTGCAAGGCTCTTTAGATGAGGGCAACACCTCAGCCCTGATCTTACTCGATAAAAGCGCCGCATTTGACACAGTATCTTATGAGAGCCTGTTGCGGCACTTACAGGAATAGGTGTTGGTGGCGACGCCTTGAATTGGTTCAGGTCATTCTTCTCAGAGAACCTTTCAGGTTGTTGCCCTTTCCTTACTGTTCACAGTTACACACCGTGCGACAAGGAGTTCGCCAGGGATCGACGCTGAGCCCCACGCTATTTAACCTCTTGCGGGGGTAGCAAAAGATAAGGGGTTATCACTTGTATCCTATGCTGACAACACTCAGCTTGTGGTCTCCTTCTCCAACAACTCTAACCAGAGTTTGACCAAGTTTTGCAATGACCTGGTGGCAGTTGTGGACTGGATGTCAGCTAACTGCTTGCAGCTTAATGCCAACAAATCAGATTCTCCTCTTAGGAACAGATACCCATTTATAGGACGATCAGTGGCAGCCCCCATTGTTAGGGTCAGCCCACTTGCCCAAAGAGGCCGTAAAAAATCTGGGTGTCTGTAGAGACAGTGCATTGTCCTATGAAGCACAGATGAAATCAGTGGTGGGGGTCTGCTTTGGAGTTTTACGAAGACTTAAACCTCTACTTGGGTTATTCGACACACAAACACGCCAGATCATTATCCAGGCCACTATAGTTACTTGATTGGACTATTGTAATTCTCTGTTTCAGGGCAAAAATAAATCTGGGGTCCAACGACTTCAGAGGGCTCAAAATGCTGCAGTGCTAACTTTGCTCGCACTCCCTAAATTTTGCTCAGTTTCTAAACTCAGTCTTTAATTGCACAGGATTCCAGTGGACAAGAGAATCCACTTTAAGACACTGTGCATTGCTCACAGAATCCTTACCACTCAAGCGCCTCCTATCTTATCTAATCTACTCTTACTCTATGTCCCACACCGTGACTTGCGCTCTGCGGACCTCCACCTGACCTGTGTTCCCAGAATCAGAAGAGCATGAGCTGGAGGGCGCTCATTCCGTGTGAAGGCAGCGGACCTCTGAAACGCTCCCCAGTGACTATTAGGTGCATCCAGGATCACTGGGCTTTCAGAAAGGCAGTGAAGACCTGGCTTTTCACAGCCTAATCCCCTGCTCTATCTCTCCTCCGCAATCTGTTCTGGAACCAGCATTGGGACACCCTTTTGCTGGGAAAGCCATGCGCTTTATAAATCCACTAACCTAACAAATCCACTAACATAACATTATATTGCAAATAACATCCTGGGCCGTGGCGGCACCTCAGCCTGGCGGCCTCCTTGGGACCGGATCGTCACTTTGGGCTCTGCCTGCTGCCCTGCACCTCCGGAGCCGGTGAGTGGTGACGCTGTGGGGGCAGCTCGCGGCAGGGTTGGGAGCACACATGCCGTACCGCCGGGCCCGAGCCTCCACTCAGCGCTCTTACCGGGTCTCGGCTCGCGGACTCCCGGCTGCCCTGACTTCATCTCTGCTGAGATCGGGGACAACTCTGCTGCCTCCCGCTTACCTGCCTCTGCTGTCTGGCTGGCTGGCCTTCTAGCGCCATCAACGCACATGACTTCCGGCCTGGGGTCCTCCATCTGCAGCCACACGTTCTCCGCCTGCTGGCACCAGCGGACTTGCTCATCACCTGCCTCCTTCCTGGTGAGCGGCCTCCCCGCCGAGGCCGGGAGCCGGTGAGGGGCCGACCTTGTGGGCACCTCGGTCGTCCTCGCCGCCCACCGTATGGACACAAACACCTTCACGACTTACTGCTGCTGCCTGCCTTGACTGGCGCCTCTCCCTGTTGGTTGCCTCCCACCTCTGCCTCCAGGTAGGTCTCGTTGCTGCCGGGGGCATTGCATGGGGGGGCTGGGGGCACGCACGTCGCACAGCGAGGTCTGGGCTTCTCATTCTGCTTCCCAGCACCCATCAACCCCCGCGACGAGGCCGGCGCGCTCCTCTGGATTCCCTGTCGCCAGCCGCTCCGGCGTGCAGGGCCCTGCCAGAGCACTTTATGCAGACTGCGGCACCGGTGGGGGTCCTGCTGTGGCCTTCCTTGCCCCGGCATACCGAGGGATTCACCCCTGTCCCCCTACGGACTGAGCCTCTTGTTCAGACACACACCGACCAGCTGGGCTGGCTGGCCTGTCCTGGCACGCTACTTGTCCCCTGCCACGTGCCTCATCTCTTCGCACCTCTACTTCGCTGGGAGTACAGCAGTGTCTCTGGGACTTGGCGCAACACCTGTCTCCTGGGGCCTTGTACGCATTGACAGGCAGTCCGGGGTTGCCTTCCCCCTCTTCAGGCCTCCTGCCTCTAGCTCGGCCCAGCTGCCCTCCCCCCCTGACGCTCTGACAACGGCCGGCGCTGCCGCACCTGCTCCACTCCTGCCCGCCAATTCTGGTAATCTCGCTTCCCCCTCATTGGATCCACCTGTTTGCACTGGCCTTTGATCAGACGCTGCTTCCCCTCGTGGGCCCGGCTGGCCGCCAGGCCTCTCTCCTGCTCCAGCGTTCTATTTGGACCTAAAGACTGCAGTCCTCCTTGGGGCAAGGAACTTCGTTTGCTGCCCCTGTCGGGGGCCGCGCCCGCCGCTTTGCCACGCTCTCTCTCCACTGCAGCAGCACCTTTCCTCCTCTCCCACCCTGCTCGGCGCTGTTGCCTTGCTCTGCTATATCATCGGCAACATTCCCCACGGGACTGTGCCTAATCATGGGGAAAACAGATCCCAAACAACCTAAGATTGCCTTTGAGCAACGTCGGCAGACCTGCCAGGACGGTGCGGTCATTGACGTGGGAGACTCCGCCTCCCAGGCTGATGCTGCCCTAACACGAGAAGATGACTTGAAGGCCATCATGCTGGAAGTCAAATCACCCGCCCACCAAGAGGAGCATTCGTTTGGTGATTCTCTGCAGTTTAAAGAGTGCAACAAGTTAGAGGTGTAGAATCAAAAAGCCCCTCTACCCTCGTGAACGAACGGACACGGGAGTGTACAAAAAAGTGAATACGTAATTAAGGCATTTAAATACAGTAGCCACTCGGCAGGAAATTGAAGCAACCTCTCAGATCGGCCAAAAGGAAGTTAGAACGTATAAGTACATCAAGTGCATTAAGCAGGGCATATAAACCAAGTTATACAATAAGTAAAACAGAGAGAAATGAATTAACTATTGTCTTGATAAAGATGGAATAATAATCAAACCCATTGAAACGAGTCGACGCATCATTATACATAATCCAAGGGAAAATTTGGGCCTGCAGATACAAAAATGAGTGTATCCAGGCCAGGTTTCCAAACTGTCCCATAGGATATGTTCCTTTGAAAGAAAGTATACTGTCTAACCATTGTTCTCTTTTTATGTCATAGTATATTGTGTAAACTGATTGTAATTGGAGATTTTACATTTATTGTTTTTATGAATTGTTTTTACGAATTGTTTTGTATAAAACTGTGATAGATAGGAAGTGTATTGAAATTTTAACATTGTAACCAGTTTTTTAATAATAAAAGATTTTTGTAAAACTTCAGTGCTATTTAGCAATTGATTCATATATTAGGTGGGATTTTCCTTGACGAATTGTATCATTGTGCACCTTGTGAGGTATGACCTAATTAGGAGTTGAACCTTGTACCCTGTTCCTTTCATAACCCAAGGAAATATTTGTTTTACTGGCCGTCAAATCAACCGAAACTGGCATCACTGCCCAACTCGACCAACTGTCGACCCGGCTGTACGCGGTCAAAGCCAGAGTCGACACGCATGACGCAAGCTTGCTGCAGGTGAGACAAGGGTTTCTGAGGCTGAGGACGCGGCCGCACGGGACCATCACAGGCTTCTCCAAATGGACAAGGTCCTCGAGGTGATCAGTAACAAGAAAGAGGATTTGGAGGTGCGTTCCCGTAGAAGCAACCTCCGTATCACAAGCGTGCCCGAATCCTCCAACATCTCCAAGATGGAGGTCTTCGTGGAACAGCTTATCCGCAAACTCTTTGGCGAAGTCCTATACCCAGTCTTCATTGTCAAGCGTGCCCACTGCTCCCTCCGCCCTCGCCCGGCTCCTGGTCTGCCGGAGCGCCCCATCATCGCCAAGTATCAGAACTTTCGTGACCGCGATGTCATCTTGCGAGCCGCCAGGGCGAAAGGCGACATCCGACACCAGAGAAGCACCTTGGCCTTCTATCCAGACTACACCATGGCGGTGCAGGCTACTCGTCGCAAATTTCTCCCGGCTAAACGGATTCTTCAAAAGCACGACGTCTCCTACTTCCGGCTTACCCTGCTAAATTGCGAGTCCGACAGGGCTCCAAGGTGCATGTCTTTCTGGAGCCAAATGCTGCGTCGGCCTGCGCATAGAAACTGGACCAGGCTCCGCGCTCTCCTCCTGCTGGCTCTCAGTCCACTGACGTTGGCAACCTGAGTGAATGACTGAATTCTCTTGGCATTTTTGTATTACTCTCCAATGTGTCCCCTGGTGAACAGTTAACTACTCTGGACATCCTAAACATTGCTTCATTGGTTATATACAGGACTCCTCCCCTTAAATGTGTACCCGCCTGTGGCTCTCTGTTGTTTGTGGCCTGTTCTGGCCATGTGGCCATTCATCTCTCCGCTATGGTTCATTTTGCTCCCCGTCCTGATTCTTGTGGTCCCCGACCATCACCTCGCCGGATAGGTTAGTCCCCCTGGTGCCCCATTGCTCTCTTTAAATTAATTGTTGTCTGTGACAACTCCTGGTTTGGCCACCCTGACCCTGAGGCGCGCGTGCACCTGGCAGCTGCCCTCCAATGCGCTCCGCGATTCGGTTTTCTGCGATGAAATCCAAACCGCAATCATGAATTACTTTGACCTCAATGCCGGCTCTGTGGACTCTCCTTCCACTCTATGGGAGCGGTTCAAGGTGGTGATCCGCGGCAAATGTATCTCCATGCAAGCTGGCGTCCTGCGCTCCATTCACGGTACCCTGGAACGTCTGGAGGGGGAAATCAAGGCTCTGGACTCTTCTCATTCACTTGACCCCTTTCCCGACACTCTTGAGCAACTCCGGAGCAAACTATCTGAATTTAATGATGAGGCTGACAGGGAACTTTCCTTTCTAGAAAGGGAGGCGAAGGCGCGTCGATATGGTGAAGAGGATAACCCATGTAAAGCTTTAGCCAATCTCCTATGGCAGCCTCATGCTGCTAATTTTATTACTACGCTCCGGGATGTGGGTCGGGAGCGAACCACATCTGCTGCTGAGGTGGCAGCCAGGTTCACCACCTTTTATTCTCAACTCTACACCGCTGGGTTTGCTCCTTCTTATGACATCCTGGATCAATATTTTGACACCCTTGAGCTTCTCTGGCTTGGTAACAGTCATCAGGAGTACCTTGACGAGCCCTTTTCCAAGGAGGAGATCTTGGCGCCCATTAATAATCTACCTGGCGATAAGGCTCCGGGTTCTGACAGTCTACCTGCTTCCTTCTACAAGACCTTCGCGCCCCTCCTTGTTCCGCACCTTGCTGCTACGTATAATGACTCCTTCGAATGCGGCCACTTTCCTCCGTCGCTTCGTGAGGTCCTGTTGACACTTCTCTTGAAACCGGACAAGTCCTCAGAGCTTCTTGATTCTCACTGCCCATTGTCGCTCATCAACACCGACAATAAAATATTTGCCAAGCTATTGGCTTTCTGCCTCCTTCCTCTTATGCCCGATTGCCCGCCCTGACCAGTCCGGTTTCATCCCCGGTCGTGCCACGTCGCAAAACCTTCAGACTTTATTTGCTGTTCTCCACTAGATTAACCCTGCTCTTCCGGCCGTGGCGGCCCTTTTGGATGCCACTAAAGCCTTTGACACTCTTGAGTGGCCTTTCCTCTTCTCCCCCGCTTAGGCTTCAGCCCGGTATTTTTGCGCAAAGTCCACCTCCTTTATTCCTTTCCCACAGCTCGCCTTCATATTAATGGTCAGATCTCGGAACCCATCCCTGTTTCTAGGGGAACCAGACAGGGATGCCCACTCTCGCCTATGCTTTTTGCTGTGGCTATGGAACCCCTTGCCGCACGCCTCTGACATCATCACACTCAGAGGGGCCTTGGATACGGAGCTCGTTCGCTGGTCGTCTCCATGTATGCGGACGACGTCACACTATGTCCGCAACCCCCCAAGAAAATATCGGTCCCATGGTCCACGAGGTGGTGCGATTCGGGGGTTTGTCTGGGGTGCAGGTTCGCTGGGGTAAATCCATTCTCTTTCCTCTAACAGACGCCACTGTCCCCTTTACCCCAGACTACCAGTTTGTGTGGGCCTCTGAACCTACTAGATACTTGGGCATCTGGCTCAGCAGAGACGAGGGCGAACTTCAGCCGAGCATTCGACTGGCTGGAGACTAAGATCCCCCTCTGGCGGCGCCTGCCCTTGTCCCCGGCGGGGTGGCTAGCCATCGCCAAGATAGTGGTGCTCCTGAAGTTTTTATACCTATTTCTCAATATCCGCATCCCACTCACGGCTCATTTCTTTCAGACACTTCGCTCCCTCATCATCTCTCTTAGCTGGGCTGGGCGTCAGCCTAGAATTGCATTGGAAATTCTCACACTCCCCGAAAACGTGTGGTGGGCTGGGTGCCCCGGATTTCAAATTATATGCCCTTAGTGCCCAAGCCAGCTTCCTTCACTTTTGGTTACATCCGACGCCCTACCTCATGTAGCGGTTGAAGCTGACCTTGCGGCCCCCTTGCCGCTCCAGACAGCTGTCTTTGCCCCCGCGAAGTCTCCGTGCGGAGAGATGGATACGGTTGAGACTCTGCACTGGGCCTGGGATGGCCTTCGGAAATTCTCCAGTTCTAGCTCTGTCTCCGCCAATTCCATGTCTATCGCATATCATCCAGCATTCCCTTCCCTGCATACTGTTGGGATGGTAAAACGTGTGACTTGTTTGGGGCTCTCCACGTTATCAGATCTGTACCCTGCCGTCAACTTCTTTTCTCTTCCAGTCGAATCCGGCCCCTTGGACACCCTGCTCTACCACCAACTTAGAGCGGCCTGTCGGGAGCTGCAACCCACATTTCCACAGCCTCCTCCTTCGATGGCTGCCCTCGACCTTGCATACACCTCCACTTACCCCCTTAAGCTGGTCTCCAGACTTTATGCCCTTACACTGGCAAGCATCCTCGATCTCCGCTGACCGGGCGCGCATTGCGTGGAGCGAGGACATGGGCACCGACCTCTTTACGGACACTTGGCTGTACTGTTGCAGGCAGACTAAACGACTGTCTCCTAACAACCGTCTGCGCCTCATACATTTTAAATATTCGCACAGATTGTACCGCTCTCCTGCCCAGTTGCATCGAATAGGTCTCTCTCCCAGCGATATATGTCTGCGTTGCTCTGCCCCCGCCACTGACTTCTCTCATCTCGCATGGCTGTGTCCCGAGGACTCTACATATTGGCGAGATGTGTGCAATGCCATCACTGAGATTACTCCCACGCCAGTTTTACCTGACCCATGATATGCCTATTAAGCTTTGTGAAACACTGTCCAGATGCCTCCAGTAGGCTCACTGCTATGCTGCTTGTTCTTGCGCGACGTAGGGTCGCCGTGCATTGGGGTCGAAGGCCCGCGCCCAAGGTTGGCCCTTGGCTTCAGGATGCAGCGAGTTGTCAGACGCCTCTGTCCGAATTCTGGGACCTGACGCCGGCAACTAGTCGGCCGCATGATATCTGGGGACCCATTGTTTCTTATCTTCAGTGCCAGAGTGCCTCACCCTCTGCGTCCTCTCCCGCGCTTCCTGCTGGCTCCTCGCCCGCAGCAGCCGCCGGTGCTGGCTCGTAGAGGTCGCCTCCCCTCCTCTGCTCTCTACTGGCTCTCTGTGGGCTTTCCTACACATACTTTGCCTCTTCTGGGCACTCCACCTGGCCCCTCCCGCTCCATCCTCCGCTGTTTGCCCTGGTGCACTGATGTGGACTACCATTATGCAACTGTTTTTATGATGAATGTATCAGCTGTGCCTTTTATTCCTAATCTGCGGAATTCCCACCTGTATACCTTGTAACTGGATGTGCAAGTTCTTTTAAAAAATTTAAAAAAGAAAAAAATATATTGCAAATAACATCTCTTGGGCATTAGGGATTGCTGACCTAACCATCTGATTTTGACCATCAGTAGGTTTATAGACGAACCCCAGTGGGAAGTTCATGATCTACCCAACTTGTTCAGGAGCCACTTTTAAAACAATGGGTTCCTAGCAACAAAAGGAGATCTAAAATGTACTACCACACGGTCCTCCAAAGAGTATTTGGGACCTATACCCACCCAAATCATTCTCCTACTCATCAATATGTAATTGAACAGGTCTTGCCTGCAACCAGCATACTTCCTTAACCAATAAACAACTTTGAAAATCCCACTGTTTTTTTTCTTCCAGCAAAGTTAGGCTTTTATCGAATTATTCCCACAGTGCCTGTTGACAAGAATGGAGATTAAAACACTCACAACTGGCCACTGGGGAAACCTTCCTCCATACTTGTACAGTAGCAGCCTTCTTGGCTGTCCTTGCTTAAGTGTTCTTAAGAGTTGGTCGAACCTTCATTTGCTTCTTTTTAGCTGGAGGAGGGCTAATAAGCTGTGGAGCACAATCCATTGATTGGCAGAGAATCATTTGGAACACAAGGATTAAAGGCTGAAGTTTTCCCACCGTCATCTTTTAGAAAAATCCTAACACTCAGCAGTTGTGTGGGGATTACATAAGCATTTCTTCTATCCTCCAAATGTAACAGTGTAGAATGTGCTTTCAGTCTTTCCTCTACGATCCCAATTTATTAATCACATCCTTTGCACTCGTAAGAAAATAGATAACAGAGGACGTTGCATTAACTTGCAAATCCCTCCCGCGATCTGAGATGGTAGATTTCCTCTTGCCCATTATAAACAGACAAGCAACTAAAACACAAAAGTCAGACTTAATGTTTTGTTAAGAAAAAACTAAGAAGGGCATCCCAGTCCAGCCTCCTCAAACTGGCTCAGAGAGGCCAGTCTTCACCCGGATACATACCAGCAGCTTGAGTGTCCCAGGAGCTTTATAGCACCCCCTCCTTGCTGTTGGGAATTCTGGGCAATGGAGTTCACCTGAATATGGTGTTGCTACTAGTTCTCTCTCTCCTGATCAGTTATGTCCCCTATCTTGGACCCCAACGGTTCTATATGCATGTTACAAGTACATGTATGTTCCCTCCAGTTCCAGTTTCTAAGACGCAAACATATGTGTGTCTACCGTCAACATGTTCTCTGTCAGATCCGCCATCAAAGGGCTGGATATTCGATTCATAAGTATGAAAGGCCACCGACTTTATATGGCTAAGTTACTCCATTTTTACAGTTCAGGCAAGTAGGCCCGATTCTGTCCTCAAAGCCTTTCCCTGCTCTCTGTCTTTGACAGCTTCAGCTTGAGCTCGCATCTGTATCCATGAACTTTGTCCTACTCCCTGTGCAGCTAACGGTGCCTGCCTCGGCCAGTTTTCGCATGCCTGCCAAGAAGCTGTATTTCACCTTCGAATTATCTATTTTGCTCTTCAGCCGATGCATTCCTGTCTAGTGATTTAGGTAAACATTTCCTTTAGCTCACAAGCAAGGACTCAGCCTTTCCGTCCTCCTGCAAGTGATTCATAGCCCTGCTGCCATGGAAAGTTTTCTGCCCCTCGCATCTCATATAGACACTTAGACGCTTGTACACGCACACACAGTTAGTATAGAATAGATTCTGTCCGAGAGTCCTTCCTTGTGGATAACATAGTTCTCCAAACATAGGATGGTAGATATGATTTGGGATTAGGTTGACTTGACCCCCCAGACTTCTCGTCTCCACATGTAGAGCTAAATGTCAAGTCCCCTTCACCCCCTAGTTGCACGTCAATTACACGTCATGCTGCTGCGCGCGCATCTATGCCAAGTATTATCTTATAGATCCACCTATGTCTGATAATGCAAACCAATCATGTTTCTTTTATTCCTTATTACGCCTAGTTTCGATTACGTACCTGTTTTGTCACTCTTCTTATCAAATGTTACGCCTTCTACATTCGTTTCATTGTAATGCACTTATTATAAAAATACATGTCTGTCAATAAATTATTGTACTTCACTTCCTGAACCCTCGTGGTGACGGAACCTGAAGGCCGCGACTCGAGTCGGCCATTTTGAATGGAATAAAGCCCATTTAGAAAACCTCTTATACCACGGATTCTGCCTCTTGTTATTTTGAGCTATTTACTTTATTTTAGGATTCCGTATGAAATTCAGTCCGGTATTTTTATTTACCACAGAATGGCGCCCGAATAGGGACACTTTCTCATCTCACGCGCCGGCGGTGCGTTGCAGGCCCGGTCTCCTGCCACAGCTGGACGGACCATAAACGCGTACCAGCAGGATTTCCTGTAAGCTCCCTCCGGTCAAGCGGGGGCGACTGAGGCTGCGATCAACCCAGACGAGGCGGTGAGAAGTGCGAAGTATCCCGACCAGAGCCTAGCTGAGAGAGCAAGATCCGAGGTATACAGAGGCCCACCAGGTTTTCCGAAATCCCGATGTCCAGAGGGTCCGCTGTCCGCAGTCATCGAGTCCTGTCCATTCTCTGAGGCCTTCCGTTTCAAGGAGCTACTCGGTGAGTACCATCGCCGGGGAGGCGTGTTGACGCGCACATAGGTTGTGCCGGTCAAGACGGATTTGGGTACACAAATCCGGTCTGCACTGTTTAGCAGTGTATATGTACTGTTTAGCAGTATATCAAGTATTCCGAAGTATTCAGTTATTGTCAAGAATTCAGCGTGGTGATTAGTTAGGCAGACTGTCATCATTGTCGATCATTGTTATAATGTTTAATGTTTAATGTTTAAAGTATTCAGAAAATGTCTTGCATATTGTGGTATGAATGACTGTTCATTGTTCACTGTTCATTTATTGTGTTTTTCGTATTAAGAAAATTCAAGAGTAAGTATCAGATCAGTTGTAAATATGCCGCTCTTCTCGAAGTTAAGACAGATTACTACTAGAAAAGGGGTGCTTGAAGAAGCAGTTCCTATTCCTCCTAGGGACACTCCAGGGCATTTTATGTACCATAAACATGGCTTAGATGCCATATTGTTTCTTGATCTATGGGTAGATTATACCAAGGGATTGCCGGAAAGTCAAAGGTGGCCCGTAGCGGGAACCTGGGATGCAGAGTGCATCATGAAAGTGGAGGAAGAGTTATGGAAAAGAAAGGTCAGACAGTCACAGAAAGACGCTGTTGAGTTATGGCGTAAAGAATCTCATAGACGAACAGAAAAAGCACGTAGACAAGAAGAGAGGAGTAAAGAAAGTTCAAACAAAGTTCAAGAAAATCTATTAATTGAGGAAGGTATCCGAGTGAGATCAGAACAAGTAAATAGACAAAGAAATGCTCTTATGAATGGTATGTATCCCCTTTTAGCCGAAGGACTACCTAAGGCTGATCCAGAGATGCCAAAAGACTTGCCACCCCCATTATTTCCAATTAAGGTACATCCAAAAGGGCTTCCCAGAACCGCAGAAGATGTTTTTCTTTCCTCATATCTAGACGACGCAGCTCCCGAGTATGCTAACGCCGCACCACATAGACCGTCTGGTGTAGGGGTTCAACGTCAGGATCAGGTATCTGTCCCCGTGCAACAGCAAGTCCCGACGCAAGCTTCGGCAAGCACATCTGTTTCCGCATCTGTCTCCGCAGTCGACCCTACAGGGGTATCGACACCCATAGTTGCTGTGTCACGTTCCACGAATCCATTCACACCCGACGCCCCAGATGGGGCCACGGGAGGTGCTAGCAGTACCTTTACACCACCCAGAATAAATAAACTTGTCTTTCAAGAGTCAGCACATTCACGTACACCTAAATTCGTAAGTGAACGTACGCTTAAGGAACTCCTTGTAAATTGTAGATATGACCCAGTGGTTGGTAAAGAGGACGAAATGGTCCTGGCATCATTACGTATCAGGCGAGCCGCAGAGTATTTAGCAAGGTTACCAGGAATGACTACGCATCTAGATAACATATATCATTTTGTTCAAACAGGACGAGATCCAGGATGTATTAACAGAGCTATGGAATTCCAGAAAGTAGAGATACAGGGGGAACTGTTACGTTTCCTCATAAACTGTGTAATCAGAAATCAAGACCGTCCGGGGGTAGACCCGAATGCAATGCTTACTCTTACAAGATGGAGTCAGAATATATCAGAAGGGAGACACGATAAGCAAAATTGTATAATAGCCATGTGCCGAAAAATACGTAAAGAAATAGAGCGTATTCATGAAGAAAGATTGGGAACAGACGAGTTTGAGCCAGATGAAGTGTCCGAATCAGGGAATTCCGCAAGACAGTCAGAGACCATAGCCTATGTAGGCAGAGGAAGATACTGTGAAAGTACTAGATGTTTTTCTGATTCCATACACTCTGTATGTCCAAATAATAGCAGAACGTATCCGACGCCTGTAATAAATCTGAAGTCTCCTGAACATTCGTTTCAAGCCGCAGATAAGATACTACGAGAACGAAGGGGTTACCACCTCCTCGATTCCATGGATGAGCAAGAATTAGCCAGATCAGCCGTTCACTGGATTGACAGTCCTGAAAAATACGGTGATGAGACCGTAGCACACACGTTTTTTAATCTCAGTACAGATGAACAACGTTTAGCTGGAATCTATATGATTCAGCAACTCCTCATATTATATAAGAGCCAACATGCTGACCCTGGTCCTTTACCTGATATATTAACGGAACTACTCACAAACAGATGGAGAGGTTCTAGTAACAAGCTAATTAAAGAGATATTAGTGTCACGTAAACAGTATGTCCTTTTTGTAAGTCCGGATTCTCTCTCGCTGCCCCACAGAGAAAGAACGCCGTACTATATGGATAGACAAAAATCCTTTACGGGAAGTGCACCCAATAAAAGGCGAAGACAATGAGTTTCACCGTGTATTTGTTTACACACCCATATCAAAAATGGAATTATTAGAAATGAAGAAAGTAGTACCTAGTCATGACAAAGACCCAGCGGGTTTCCACCGAGAAATTAAAGACATGTTACTGATGGGAGAGTACACCTTTCCTGATATTATGACGATATTAAAGGTGCTTTTGCCTGCTGGCATTTATGAAAAATTGAAAGAAAAAGAGTGGGAAGTGGGAGACCAAAAGATAGACTGGACAGCATTAGCAGAGGAAGAAAGGGGCCGAACTGCAGGTTCAGGGCTCGGGGATAAAGTTAAACTGTTACCAGGTTTACTAGTACAGGTACTGCCACGTTTATTAACTACAAAAAAGGAAGATTGGGGTGCAATCACAGCCTGCAAACAAAAGCAAGATGAAGACACAAGCGATTATTATGCTCGATTTGAAAAATGTTTTGGTATAAATAGTGGTATAAAAGCAAGTAGTGATTCATATCCACATTTATTTGTGACAAAATTAGTGGAAAATGCATTACCTCCAGTAAAGAATAGAATATTGAAATTCGAGAGTACCTGGCAAAGTAACACTCCGTCGCAAATGCTACAAATGTTACAGTATCATCACAATAGAATTAGGGATGAACAAGAACACGAGCATAGACGCATGAAGGATACAAAAATGAAAATGCTAGTTTCTCAGACAGTACCAGCAGATGGTCACAAAAAGGGTGTGACACATTCTGGTGATTCTGCAGTTCCTGTAAAAGGAACCTGCAATTACTGTAAACAACTAGGCCATTATGTACACGATTGTCCAGTCCTGAAACGTAATATAGCTACAGGTATTGCAAAGGAGAGACCACGATTAGTTAGACAAGATCAGAATGAACAAGGAGCTATGCAGCATGGACAGTCCATGCCAGTTCAGCAACAGTCCATGCCAGCCTCACAGCAACCCATACAGTTTGTGCCAGCTGCACCACCGTTGCCTGCTACTGCCACACAAACCACAACACGACAAATGTATCAGACTGCACAGTATGAATACCCTGAATATCAGCGTTACGCATGAACCAGCCTAGAGAGGGAAGTTGACTTACCGCTTATCGAGATTCCTGTAGATCAAGAAGGACCTTATGTACATAGTGAATTATTAGGTCAAGATAGAAAATTCTTACTCGATACAGGGGCAAGTCGAACAACCATAAAACGTAGTGAAGTTCCAGGGGCACCCCTCTCAGGCTCTCAAAATGTTTCCCTTGGTTTTTCGGGAAAACCTATTGTTAATGAAGTATCACAGCCTCTACCACTTACGATAGGACCTTTGACACGAACTACAGATTTATTGCTTACTAAATCATGCCCAGAAAATCTGTTAGGAATTAAAACTCTGAAAGCACTAGGAGCCATAATATGTTGTTCTCCGGAAGGAGTAAGGTTGTTTTTACGTGATTTTAAAGGTCACTATGTGTCTAGAGACATGGATCCCCGACTACAGACTTTACCAGTACATCTATGGGCACAAGGCCCTACGGATGTTGGCTGCATGAACATTACACCCTATCGAGTTACATTGAAAGCAGGAGTGGTACTACCACGAATGCGACAATACAAGTTACCGCATGATGCTGTAGTGGCTTTGCTGAAAATCATTGATGAGCTGATTGCCCAGGGAGTAGTTGTAGAAACAGACTCCAATGTATGTAATTCACCGATAATTCCGATTCTTAAACGAACTGATCCTACTGCTCCGCCAGTATACCGATTGGTTATTGATTTGCGTGAACTAAACAAGTGTATTGTACCACAATTCCCTGTGGTCCCTGATATATCATCATTGTTGACAGCAATTGATTCCGAAGCAACATTTTTTACTGTAATCGATCTCAAGAATGCCTTTTTCAGCGTCCCAATAGATCCGGAAAGCCAATACTTGTTCGGATTCAGTTTAAATGGGCGCAGCTTTAAATTCTCACGCGCTCCCCAAGGATTTACAGAAAGCCCCAGCATCTACAGCCAAGCACTGAAACGAGAACTTGACAGTATCCACATGCCAGTCAATACTGCACTGCTTCAATATGTCGATGATCTGCTGATCACCGCAAGAAGCGAGCCAGAATGTGAAAAGGCTTCTCTGACAGTTTTACATTTCCTAGCCGACAAGGGGCACAAGGTGTCCCCTTCTAAGCTGCAATTCTGTGTTCAGCGAGTTATTTATCTTGGTCACTCGCTGTCCAAGGAGGGAAGGCAGCTTACACCAGATCGCATCCAGTTAATTGCTAACATGTCAATACCCCAGACACAAAAGGAGGTGCGAGCTTTCATAGGCCTCACTTCATATTGTAGGCAGTGGATCCCTCAGTACGCATTTCTAGCAAAACCACTCATTCAGTTAACCACACAGGAGGCAGCCACATCGACTGTTCTCCCTTGGACTCAGGAACATACACAAGCTTTTGAAAGCCTAAAGGAAGCTTTATGTCAAGCACCTGTTTTAGCAACACCATGTTATAGCAAACATTTTACACTCTTTGTTACAGAACGCGAAGGTACTGCCTTGTCAGTACTCACTCAGGATCAAGCAGGATCACGCAAGCCATGTGCTTATTTTTCCAGTACATTAGATCCCGTAGCTCAGGCTTTGCCTGCATGCCTGAAATCAGTGGCAGCGACAGCTTTAGCAATCAGACAAAGCGATGCCATAGTATTAGGACACCCATTGACAGTTCAAGTACCACATGCAGTAGAGGTTCTTGTGAACCGAACACAAACACAACACTTGACCATAGCAAGACTTACCGGTTATGAACTGACATTGTTTCAACCACACATAGAGATCCGACGGTGTAATACATTGAATCCTGCTACACTATTACCTGTGATTGGAACAGACCCACTAGCTCATGATTGTGTTGAAATTATTGAAATAAAGACGAAACCTAGACAAGACTTGACAGACGTTCCATTGTTAGATCCAGACCTGACGTTGTATGTAGACGGATCGTGCATGAGAACAAGTACAGGAGATTTAGTGGCCGCGTATGCAGTCACAACAGACACTGAAGTTATTGAGACACATTGTATAGATACTCTGTCAGCCCAAGCAGCAGAACTTATTGCTCTAACGCAAGCCTGTATTCAAGCCACAAATAAGAAAGTTAATGTATACACTGACTCACGTTATGCATTCGGAGTTGTACACGACTTCGGCGTGCTGTGGCGAGAGAGGGGTTATCTAACGTCCCATGGTGCCCACATTCAGCACGGACCCCTCATTCATGCCTTGTTAGACGCAATACATCTACCCACTGCTATATCGATTATGAAATGTAAAGCACACACGAAGGTTACTGATACCATTTCTCAAGGCAATGATTTAGCTGACAAAACAGCTAAACAGACTGCTCAGAATCGCACATTAGACATGACAAAGCCAATAGTTCAGACACCAACACAGTGTATGACAATTAAGGATCCCGCACTTGACGTAATTGACATACAGACACATGCCACAGCAGAAGAAATAAAGAAGTGGACTGAACTAGGAGGGATCCAGACAGATCAAGGATGGATGACGAAGGAGAAATCTGTATGGTTTCTCCCTGATTCCATGGTTCAAGCCATTATAGCTACAGTTCACAGTCCAGCACATTTAGGAGAGAAGGCTATGCTAGACAGCATTCAGCACATTTGGTTCAATAAACATTTACGAGCAGCAGCTAAACAAAAAGTTCGTACCTGTATGATATGTTGTCAGTTTAATCCAGGAAAGAGTGTTCCCGTAGAGCAGGGTGGATTTCAGCCTCCTGACCATCCTTTTGAAGTCCTCCAGATGGATTATATTCAGATGGAACGTTGTCGAGGATTCAAATATGTCCTCGTAGTTGTCTGCGCTCTCTCCCGTTGGACAGAGGCGTATCCCGTATCAGATTACACTGCCCCGACTACTGCCAAGCAGCTAGTTCGAGAATTCTTCCCACGGTACGGTTTACCACGTGTTGTATATTCAGATAACGGTCAGCCTTTCTCATCCGAATTAATGAAACATGTCTCACTTTTGTTGGGATATCAGTGGAAATTCCACTGTGTCCGACACCCCGAGGCAGCAGGTCTCGTGGAACGACATAATCAACTTTTAAAAATCAGATTGTCTAAAATATGTCAGGAAAAAGGTGTGGACTGGATAGTAGCCTTACCAGTTGCGCTATTCTACATGAGAATGGTAGCACACTCTCGAACAGGGCTATCCCCTTATGAAGTGATCTTTGGTAGACCACCGAATATGTGGGGGACGCCTATACCCCGTAAAATAACTGATGTTGACTGTAATATGCTGACAGATTACCTGGCTTCCTTGATGTCTGCACTACAATCTTGTCGTTCACAGGTAGTCGCAGCTTTTCCTGACAACACCGAGGTGAAACCTCATGATGTAATTCCCGGTGATTATGTTCTCATCAGAAATTTTGATCGGAAAACCCAACTGGAGCCAAGGTGGAGGCTTCCTAAGTTGGTCCTGCTGACGACCAGAACAGCTGTGAAGATCGAAGGAAGAAAAGGATGGGTGCATTCCACCCATATAAAAAAATTTCATGGACTTCCTCCTGACACAAACAGTACTCCCCGTGTGTCTTCCCCCATTGACTCAAAGCTACCTTTGGCTGAGGCCAGTAGCACCGAACTCTATAAACAGAAACTCAGGTCCAGATCTAAACTGTCGGACGATTTGATTGTTTAAGTCCTCTCCAAGGTGAAGCGGTTGAATCTGTCCCGACATGTATCCCTTAGGTCTGAATCATGTAGAGTCCAGAATCATAATGAAACGACATGCTTATTGTAAATCACTGCGTAACCACTGTATTGTGACTTTATTAATTTTGTTTTCCTTGAGTTTTTTAATAGTTACTGCAAGTATATTGTTGCATATGTATTATCCTGTTTCTAAACGTGCTTTCAATATAACTGATGAACATTCTTTTAGTGACCTATCCCCACATGAGTTGTCCTATAGACTTGCGCTGCGTAATAACACATTCATTAGTATGTTACATCATTCCCATCAGACTAGTAATGCCACCAATTGTTGGGTGTGTGGCCGACTCCCTCCCTATCAGAATACCAAAGGAGTTCTGCCTTTCTTTCCACATCCGTTCACACACAATGGCTCCTGTGGAGCATGGTTTAGTTTATTAAATTCCATAGACCCAGACACAGCAGTTTATCAACAACACTGGATATGGGGAAATCTGAATCTAGTTTTATTCAAAGTCTGTCACCCCAATAAGGAGGGTCACCCCAGTAGAACAGGAACTGATTTAGAAAATGAAGTGTATAAATTAGGTAATTTTACGCCTAATCTTATGATTTTGAATGTCAAATCCGAAGTTGAACTAATTCTGCCCACTATGTCTGTATTTCCAGTTAAGGGTGAATTATGTGTGAGAAAAGTTGGTTCCATACATATGGGCCATAGCCAATGCGTTACTATAGTAGAATATAGTGATCAAGGTAAATCTTCATTTAGAGCTTCTCGCCATTCTTACTTTATATGTGGTCAGACGGCATATATGCGTCTGCCTCTAGATTGGGATGGTACCTGTTACATAGCATTCCTTTTGCCACCTGTTTTCCTAGCTCCTCCTGATTATTATCGAAATGTTCATTTAGTACACAATAGAGAGCGAAGAGATCTCCCAGTTGTCGATTATACTGAGACGGCATGGGACAAATATGTAGATTTCAATAAAGGTATCTTTCCCTATATAGGTACAATATCAAATAGTAAGCTGATACGCAGACTCACCAAGACTCTTGAAGCTGTAGTAAACGAGACTATAGCCGCCCTAGGCAATCTGACAGAGGAACAATCCGTGATGAGAATTGTTGTTCTCCAGAATCGTCTTGTCCTTGACGTCATCCTGGCCGATAGGGGCGGAGCTTGCAGGGTCATCGGATCCAGCTGCTGCATATTCATACCAGAAAATTCGCCATCTGTATATAAAGCTATAACACGCCTTCATAAGATTGTAAGCCAGATACACGAGAATCCAGGCACTTGGACGTGGTCCGGGTGGTTTTGGAGTGTGATATCAGCCTGGGGATGGAGAGTTCTATCCTTCCTAGGTATTGGCCTTCTTATGCTCTTCAGTTGTTGTTTATGCCTACAATGTGGACCAGTGATTTGTGGTCTGTGTGCCACATCATGCATTCCATATCAAAGTTCTCGTTCAAAATGCCGGAAGAAGAAGGAAGAAGAAATGATGCTCCATGAGCAAATCGATGGAATAATGAAGATTGATGTCTCTTGAAGGGCAAGAAGGGGACAAGGAGGGAATGTGGAAATGTGGATTTTCCTGATCAGTTATGTCCCCTATCTTGGACCCCAACGGTTCTATATGCATGTTACAAGTACATGTATGTTCCCTCCAGTTCCAGTTTCTAAGACGCAAACATATGTGTGTCTACCGTCAACATGTTCTCTGTCAGATCCGCCATCAAAGGGCTGGATATTCGATTCATAAGTATGAAAGGCCACCGACTTTATATGGCTAAGTTACTCCATTTTTACAGTTCAGGCAAGTAGGCCCGATTCTGTCCTCAAAGCCTTTCCCTGCTCTCTGTCTTTGACAGCTTCAGCTTGAGCTCGCATCTGTATCCATGAACTTTGTCCTACTCCCTGTGCAGCTAACGGTGCCTGCCTCGGCCAGTTTTCGCATGCCTGCCAAGAAGCTGTATTTCACCTTCGAATTATCTATTTTGCTCTTCAGCCGATGCATTCCTGTCTAGTGATTTAGGTAAACATTTCCTTTAGCTCACAAGCAAGGACTCAGCCTTTCCGTCCTCCTGCAAGTGATTCATAGCCCTGCTGCCATGGAAAGTTTTCTGCCCCTCGCATCTCATATAGACACTTAGACGCTTGTACACGCACACACAGTTAGTATAGAATAGATTCTGTCCGAGAGTCCTTCCTTGTGGATAACATAGTTCTCCAAACATAGGATGGTAGATATGATTTGGGATTAGGTTGACTTGACCCCCCAGACTTCTCGTCTCCACATGTAGAGCTAAATGTCAAGTCCCCTTCACCCCCTAGTTGCACGTCAATTACACGTCATGCTGCTGCGCGCGCATCTATGCCAAGTATTATCTTATAGATCCACCTATGTCTGATAATGCAAACCAATCATGTTTCTTTTATTCCTTATTACGCCTAGTTTCGATTACGTACCTGTTTTGTCACTCTTCTTATCAAATGTTACGCCTTCTACATTCGTTTCATTGTAATGCACTTATTATAAAAATACATGTCTGTCAATAAATTATTGTACTTCACTTCCTGAACCCTCGTGGTGACGGAACCTGAAGGCCGCGACTCGAGTCGGCCATTTTGAATGGAATAAAGCCCATTTAGAAAACCTCTTATACCACGGATTCTGCCTCTTGTTATTTTGAGCTATTTACTTTATTTTAGGATTCCGTATGAAATTCAGTCCTGGGGCATCCCGGGGGGGGGGGTGGATGCCCCAGGCGCTTTACAGCATCCCCTCCTGCTGTGGGGGCTTCTACTGGTCATACTGTTTAAGTTGGGAAGGCCTGTGGTGCAGTAGTTAAGAGAGTGCTATATGGTCTCTAGAGGATTGGAGGTGTGGTTTCTTCAGCCCTTTAGTCACAACACAAGACATGCAAGTGAGACATGGGGGGGGGGGGGGGGGGGCTGTAGCTTGAGCGACCTATACCTTGAAAAAACATTAACTATTTTGATGAAGAGCTGGAGAGGATTAGAGTGCATCCCATCAATATCCTGCAGTATGCTAGGTTAGCAGGTATCACCAGAGATCCCACCACCAATTCTTCAAATCATAGCCCCTATAAGCCATGGATTTTTGTGGGGATTCTGTAGGGGCACTCTAACTGGGTTTGGGATAACTCTCTCCCAATAGAGAGCAGGTGGTCATTTGCCCCCTTCAGAAAAAAGGCCAGGTATGTTGCCCTCAGACAGGCCACATCCACACATGGGCAATCTGCACTCCCGTCCTTCATGGTACCCTCCAGGTTCCCACCAGAAAGGGTGAATCAGGGGTCGGGTAGTCAACTGCACAGGAATGGAGTGGCTAGTACCACTTGTCCATGCATGTATGCTACCCACTCTTCTGACATAACCCTTACTACTGAATTTATCAACGTATAGGAGACTGCCCCAATGTTTAGGGCATTGTGATGAACAGACCCTGTGTGTACATGGCACACCTGAAAAGGATGCATATCTACACAACATTGTCCTGTACACCCCTTGTGGTAACCTAGCATCACAAATACACATTGTTTTTTTTTAATCTTTTACAATCCAGATTTGCATGAAGAAAATGAGCTGCAAATGGAATTTCCCAGAGTTGTAGACAATAACAATAGGAAATGCCTTGCGCTATTTAGAGAAAGTAAAGTCACTTGCAGACAGAAAGAAAAGAAATAGGATAATATACCCTCAGGATCAGACAGTAAGATGGCTTGGAAGCAGTACCTTGAACATTACTGACATTTTTACACTCACTGTTTTGTCTTCGTAAGTGCGGTGGTCATGTTTCTAGTAAATCCCTTGCTCACTGTGCATAGATTGCTTTTTCCCAAGCTGCAGGAACACAGACTAACATTTTGAGCTCAACTGTTTCTTTGGGGGTGGGACTGGACCAGTTAACATATGTTTGGCAAGCTTGAATATTACACAGACTAGCAAAAATGATGGCAAATGCCACTTTATTTATTAGCAGTGGTTTACTGGCAATAATTTTTAGACTCTCCAATTGGAATCGTTTCTTGTCAGTGGCAAAGGAACTAAAAAATGTGTCAAAGAGTCACGAAGGATACAATGAACAGCCATGTAGCAGGGCTCATTAAATGTAGGGTATCTGGAAAACATATGCAGGTATAAGTTCCGATATTGTTCCACTTTTACATGCCTTAGAAAATTCCATGGGTTTGGAAAGTGAAGGTGTCAAGTAGCATCATAAATGCAACACTTGTGATTCTTCTCCCACAGCAAATTATAAATAGCATGAATAGAAGACTGAAAGGTACTCTAATAATATTGTCATATGTCCTGTGCGGATTCATTGTAGTTTTCCCTATGTTAGCATGAGTACGTTGCAGACTGCCCAATGCTTTGCGCACGCTCCTCTACAGACACATTTTGCTTTGTGCCACACTGTACTTTCACACAGAACACACTGTGTTTGCGTTCTGTTCTTCCTGAGATTTAGTCTGAACTTGTAGACCAGGTCGAACAACAATGTCCCTTGTTATTCTGTTTGGGTCAGGCACCTAGACAAAACACGCAAATGCAGCTGTTAGGCAACACGTTATGTTGTCATATAGTTATGTAGAGATAGGTAACACACACACACTAGGAGAGGGACCTTTCCAGGTAAAAGATGGTGACAGCAACTGAGATGTAGAACTTTCATCATTGTATACTAAGGTACGGGGTCTGCTGCTGACACCTAGAGATTATATGATATATAATCATTTGCTTCTGTAGAAGGGAAGGGAGGTTAGGCTACACTGTCGTATATAATGACAGCTCAATTTATGATTTACGGACTACTTGCCTACTTGTTCGGCATTTTCCTATTTGTTATGGCACGTATTCTGCATACTAGAGCACAATAGTTTAAAAAACATTTTAAACTTTCCTCGTGTCTTTGTCAGAACTTAATGTGGACTAATACAAGCGAAAAGGTGTGTCCTATAACCGCTATTCCTGAGAGGATCGGGAGTGTTATGTTCTGCGGTGTATAATCACTGGTTCCTTTCTGAGTGAGTAGGAGGGCAAGTGAGACACTATAGCTAGTCGGTCCCAGGGTCATGGGTACTCAGGTGGTAAGATGACTCACTCCCTGCCTTCTAAGGTTTTATGATCCCAAGCATAGTTCTGTGACTCCACAGAATCCCTGAAACATGCGGCCGCCAACGTTTGGTCTGATACTTATACATGGGACTCCTGAGTAGCGCTTGTGCTTGTCCACAATACCCTCGCACCATTTCTCGGAGAAGTGAGTGGTGGGAGGGTTTGCCTCCTCAGTTTTTAGGGATCACAATTGCTGTAGGATTTTTCAAGCTTGAAGTTTAAAAGATTTTAGACCTATTTTGTGCAACTGTACGTTTCCCTTGCCTTTCAGTGATGGTTCAACCGATTGCAATACCGGCTAACTGCAGCGCTGCGCTTACTCAACATTTGTTGCAGCATGGAGTTCCCCTCGGATTGTTTTTGTACCATTTCAATGTGTTTTACTCTTGGTTTACTTTTCCCGCTGTGGATGCAAATGAGAATTAATTCCATGCTTATACTCCTGCCACTGTTCCTGCAGCTTATTGCCCTTATCCAGTTGTTGAAGTTCCTCTTACAGCCTGGGAACACCATATCTGGCGCCCTACCCCATCCTATTTCTTTTGTTCGTATGGGCCCTGTTAGAAATGGGGGTCTCTAGTTGGCAATGGTATACACCTTTGTCTAAATAGGGACCGTTGCTTCTTATCAGAGAAAGGGGGATACACTCCTGAATAACCCCTGCTCACCTCCTTGGTAGCTTGGCACGAGCAGACAGGCTTATCTCAGAGGCACTGTGTAAAGCATTTGTGAACATATACAGTAATACAGTGAAAACACTACAAAAGAACACATCAGTTTAGAAAAATAAGTAATCTTTACTCGACTTAACACACGACCAAACAACAAAAATACACAGTACTGTAATCAAAATAAGTCTTTAAAATGGCAGAAATAGCTTAGTTCAATGTAGATGGTAAAAGCGACACTTTACTCTCAAAGTATCTTGGATGCGTCACACAAAACAAACAAAAGGGTCGCAGGGAAGGTGACGAGTCGGTTCCTTGCTTTGGGGGAGGTGATGCGTCGGTTCCTTACTGCAGCGCCGGGGAGGTGATGTTTCCTTACCAGAGAGGAGGTGATGCATCGGTTTCTTACTGCGTTCCGGTTACGATGCGATGATCCGGTGCAATGCGACAAAATGGGGTCTTGGATGCACTGCAACAACGTTGATGCGATGCATGCACGCCGGACGGCTGTGCGGCGAAATCGATGAACTTTGGAGCCGCGACAGGCCCTGCGACATGCTTCTCCAGTGATGCTACGGGGACCTCTGCGGCGGCACGCTTCTCCAGTGGTGAAACACGCTTCGTCTGCGACGCGACGGCGAACAGTTGCGGCGGCACACTTCTTCAGTGGTGACACGGCAACTGCTGCGGCGGCGACACGCTTCTCCTCGTTGCGTCGCTCTTCCATCTCCCAGCGACACGCAGTCTCTCAGAGGGCCCAAACAGCAGCAGGAACCTCACTTCACTGCAGGTAGAATTCCCAGCAAGGGAATTCGGGGGGAGCTGGTGAAGTCTTTCTGTCGCTGAGACTTCAGAACAGGAGGCAAGCCCAGCTTCAAGCCCTTGGAGATCTTCCTCAAGATGGTGAAAGTACACACAAAGTTCTTTTTCTCCTTTCTTTGGCAATAAGTAACCACTGAAGGCCAACCCCTAACAGTCACCAGCGCTGGGGCAGTCTCCTCCTTCAGCTTCCTTGGTTTCTTTCCTCAGCAAAGGTTTGTCTTGATTCCCAGAAGTGATCTAAAGTTATGGGCCCCAATATTTATACTGCAAAATCCTTTGTTCTCTGAAGGCAGAGTGTCTGTGCCTAGTCAAAACCAGTTCTGTCCTCCTGGGTGCAGCTTCCTGGCAGGAGGTGGAGACAGCATTGTTTGAGAGCAGACCTGGCCCAGGTAGCTGAAAGGAAATCTCTTCCCCCTATTCTCTAGTCTATGAGTGCTCAGGCCAGTGAAAGGAAATCTCCTCCCCCTACTCGCTATTCAATGCAGGTCCTATTCAGCCCAGCCCTGACCCATCAGACTGCTGGAGCCAAGGCCCTCTGCAGCCTCCTGTCCCTCACAAACCAGACATGGAATACACAAACCTAGCAGAGACATGCTGGATGGTTAGGCGAGAAAATACCTACTTTCTAAAAGTGGTATTTTCAAAAACAAAATGTAAAAATCACCCTCACTAAAAGATGTCTTTTAACATTCTGAGTTCAGGCGTACTAAACTCGAACTTCTACCTTGTTCCCTGGGTCAGTTAGGATTATAAGATGTTATAATCAAACTGTCCATTCTGGGCTATGGGGACAGGTAGCCTTGCAATAGTGAAAAACGAAATTGGCTGTAATTCACTATCAGGACATGCCACACACATCAGATCATGTCCTACCTTTTACATACAATGCACCCTGCCCTTGGGCCTACCTTAGGGGTGACTAATATATATAAAAGGGAAGGTTGAGGGACTGGCAAGTGTGTACACTGGCAAAGTCAACATGGCAGCCCCAGGCTGCACACAGGCTCTGCAATGGCAGACCTGAGCCATATTTTATAAGCTGCTTCTGTGGGTGGCACAGCCAGTGCTGCAAGCCCACCAGCAGCAATTGATTTACAGGCCTTGGGCACACATGGTGCACTGTACTAGGGTCTGACAAGTAAATCGCATAAGCCAATCATGGAGTCACTAATCCATTACAACAATTTACAATAGGGAACACTTGCACTTTGGCACTGAATAGCAGTGACAAGATGCCCAAAGCATCTGGACTAGCAAAAACGCAGGAGGCAACAGCAAAGAATGGAAAGGAGACCCACGACAATGGTGCCAGGTCTAATAGGCCCCTTGAGTATTGATGGGCCCACATAGCATGTTTTGGCCAGCTTTACTCTGCATCCTAATGATCTTAACGCTAATTTGGGGGAAGTTCATAGGTTGTATGGTCAGGCAGTCCTTTATAGACCCCGGATCCAATTTGTTGCCCGTGCAGTGGCTCCCCATGGGCTGCACCTTCGTTGCAGGCTGCACACAGTGGAGGCCTTGTGATTAGCCCAATACTGTGATCAATAATTCGGTGATGAGCAAACGTCCTTCAAAACATGAGGACTTGCCATTTTGAATTGCTCAGAAAATTGAACAGCTTGATGCAGTTTTCCCTCTCATGGGTCCTGTGGAGAAGCACAGGCTCCTTACTATGTGCTTTCCTAGTGGTCTAATGCCTCCTTTAGCCGAATGCAATACCTGGGGGATGGCGCTTGCCTCAGTGTAGTACATATTGTAATAACACTCCCTCGATGAGCATTCTTCTGATCATTCTCAAACACGTACAGAATGAACATGGGGCAGGTCCTGCAATGAATTTGGAGATAAAGTTGTTGGGTATTTTTACCGTAGTCACCAGAATGATTATTCCTAATGTTAAAGGTGAAGCAGACGCTTTGATGGTTCATCAACGCCTTTCGGCGGTGCCTGACATTGAAAGTGAACGAGAGTTGCCGATTATTGTTGCTGACGTTTATATGTGCTTAGGACACAATAATTTGGGGTTAGACCTTCTCCTCAGTCTCAGGGTAAGCCCCCTCCTGAAAAGGAGGGATGTCCATTCTTTCCAAAGACGACATGGGACAAAAATAAGTAGCAACAGAAGCCACCACCAGACGCTTCTGAAAGTAGATATGATTTACGTGATCGCTTTAAGGTTAAAACTCCTGACGATTACGCGCAACCCAAGCGGGACTCACAGCACTCTTCTGACGTGAAAGTGAAAGTGAGAGAGAGGAACCACCTCCATATAGAGCCCCATTCCAGAGAAAAAAGTTGCGGCATTGGTAGCAAAATATGCCCCAGACAGGACATGGGCAGTGTGTCACCTCGACAAGGCGGCGGAAGTTACCACAGTACACCCGTTTCTGGAGGCGAAAGCAACTGATACTTTCTTAACTGTTGACACTGCGGACACCAGCATAGCTCCCCCTGACAGACTATCACGTAGACATTCAGATTGAAGGTGACATTAAGAGGACCAAATGAGAAAAAACAAGGACCCCCTGAACAATGGATAGTTCAATTCCTAGGACAGGGACTTGAATAGTAATTACAAAAACTCCTAGGCAATATCAATAAAGTAAACAAATTACACAATATCTATGACAATAAGAAGACCAAGGAAGACGGAAAAAATATGTTCAAATTGGTTACTATTTTAATAATTTCTTCTCATATTATTTAAACAAATTATATTTATACAAAACATCTAAAAAATGAAACGATATTTAACACATTACATTTAATCAATATGTATAAATAAAAAGTGGCAATATCTTTATTAACTAGATGCGCGTTTCGGCATATACAACGCCTTCTTCAGGAAAGCCACACAATTATAGATCCCGTTTCAAGGTGATGAGTTCCTAGTGATTAAAACTTGCAACTCCATTGTTGGTGGATGTCTTTAATTCTAATAAATGGCTGATTAAAATGCAATGCACTGGATGTGCAACAATGTCTTATTAATTTTAAAATCAACAGTTTCACGAAAAGGTCTGATGTCTGGTTGTCAAACAAGCTTCGTATAGGCATATTGGAAGAGCAGTCTGGTCCTACTTAATGTTAAAATCAGTGAAATGATATTCTGGAAAGCCTCTTGCAATAGAAGGAATTCAACAAAGAAACTGGAACAAGCACTGGATATGTGATAGTGTTACAAATACGTAGCTCAATAAGCATACACAGTAAAGGACTTATCTGATAAAAGGAGGCTTTAAGTAGGACCAGGCAAAGGATGGCTGCCGGTGACGACTTCGGAAAAGAGTATCCTCTTTTCCGAAGGCATCACCGCATTGCAAGAGGCTTTACAGAATATCATTTCACTGATTTTAACATTAAGTAGGACCAGACCGCTTTTCCAATATACCTATACGAAGCTTGTTTGACAACCAGACATTTTCGTGAAACTGTTGATTTTTAAATTAATAAGACATCGTGCTTTGCAGCTTGACTTGCTTGTGACGCATTACTTACAAACTAGATTGAATACTACACATTTGGTCATCCGGATTCTAACTGGAGACATCGGTTTCACTACTGTGACTTTTAATGAGGGTGACAAAGTCCCAATCGCTTATAAATCACATCTGTATACTCTTGCATAGTTGCATTTCTCTTCTACTGAAAAAATTATCACTGCTGTGCAGATGAAGGACGCCCTCTAGCACAAGGTAAACGCATTTTTGTCATTTCTCTCGTGCCTGTCCTTGAGGCGGTCATGAAAGGCAGTATCCCTAATTCTGAAGCTCTTCACCCTTGTTGGAATCATCATTGAAGTCGGCTGATGTCAGTTTTGTTTTTGACTCTCCTTTGCAAACACAAGAATTTCTTCAGTATGAACATGTTCACCCTCGCCCTTCTTCCATTCTTCCTTTGGATGAGTACAAATGTCTAATTTATACTGATGGTTCGGCTCAACCTGCCATTGGCTCTAAGCAGGCTTATTTAGCGGCTTGCGCTATTGTCGTGGGTACAATGAAAAATGTAATTTTTATATCTACCTTGGTGCACAGGCAGTCTCTTGGAGACTGCACGGCCTAGTTGGCCCGAGTTACAGGCACTCCTCTTGGCTCTTGAATATGGGGATCCTTAATTACCCACCCTTGTTGTGTGCAATTCTTTACTGTGTACAATCTTTTAGTGACAATTTGGTTTTGTAACTAAATGATTTTCAAGACACTAAAAGGTAGCACAATAAAGCATAAAACGCTTTGGGTGCAGGTGGCGGCCCTTAAAGAATGCTTGCCCCTTACACATGTTGTCCACACATTGAGACATCAACATGCGAGAGCGCCCACTGTTGGTAATTCTTTGGCTGATGTAGCAGCCAAATCTGCAGTAGCCAAAGAGTAGCCGCTGTTACTCGTTCTATGACTAAAATTGACAATTACAAAAGTTTGGTGGCGATTGCCAGGACTAGGGAGGGACTCCTTTCAATAAGGTTTCCCTTCTCGCTATACTTATAAGTTAACTACTGACAAAGTTCCTTTTGTTTCTATTCCTACAGTTGGCGATCACTTAATTCCCAACCTAGACCGTAGGCAGTCTCTTATAGTGGCCACCCATGAAGGCATGGCTTCTGCTCACGCTGGTGTAGCGGCTACTGTTAGTCTTTTACAACAACACTATTGGTGGCGCAGGTTATACCAGCAAGCTTGCAAATATGTCCTTTGTCGTGGTGTTTGTCAACAAATTAAGAGTTCCACTGTGTCGTGTCCACCGCAGACTCATCTTTGAATTTCTAAAACAAAATTGCCCTTCATTTACCATCATTGCGGTCCTTTAACGTCCGACACTGCTTTCAAATATATTTTGGTTGCAGTGGATTCTTACACTAGGTTCTTTTGGGTTTGGTCGCAGCGCTCTGCTGACGCTCGCACTGTAATAAAGCATTTTGTATGTTTTTGTCGGAACTTACGCCTGTGGCCCTTTCAATTCTGACCAAGGTCCGGCTTTTGCCTCTAAGGCTTACTGTGATTCAATAAAGTCCATGAGAGTGCAGGTGCATTTCTTGTCTACATATAGGCCCGAGGGCAATTCTGTGGTGGAGCAGATGCACCCTGACTTAAAGCAATCTTTAACAGCAAGAGTATTAGATCCGGGACGTTGTTGGTTAACTCACCTTTATTGGGTTCAAAGTGCTCTTAATAATCTCTCAAGAAGAACTCTGGGTGGGCAGACCCCGCACGAAATGCTTTTTGGTACCAAGATGTTTGTTCCAGACCTTGAAGGTCTAGACGTTGTGGCATCTGCCGCAACATTTGACCTAGATAACCACTGTGTTGTCTTACAGGATCTGCAAAAGTGTTGTGATGCTCTGGCAAAAACTCCTTTGCCATCGACTTCGCCTGAAAAAGCAGCAGTTTTGATTCCTGTTTCAGGCTGGCTCACTAAAGTTGATGATCTGGTTCGTGAAAAGGTGCCATCAAGAAAGAATTTGGTCCCTCCTACCGTGCTCCTATTCCAGTGCTTGGTCTTCAGGGTACCCGAACTGTGAAACTGTGAATTTACCTGCATTGCCCGATACAAAGATAAATGCTTTGCTTTGACTGAACAGGTCAAGTTACACCATACGGCCAATACTGAATAGCATGTCTCGGGGTGTCCCAAGTTGGGATATTCCTTTACAGCCTGTGAGCTCCGAACTTTCTGATTCTCTCTGGCTGCCGGAAGGGGATGTCGAGTCTGCAGTTGACCTGAAATCTGCTTTACCTTCTACACCCTCCACGATGTAATTAGTTTATTCTGATCCACCCCTTGAATCCCCTATGGGAGTGCAAGCTTCGAATTCAAATGAAGAATCCCAGCCTCCATTATTTCAGGTGAGTTCTTCTGGTTACTATATCGATCAAGACAATTTTTCTTCGGACAATTCTTAGTTGTCCTTAGTTTTATCCCCACCACCAGCGAGGATTTGTGTGTTCATCTGTTGGTTAAAACGCACTGATCTCGTTCCCCCTTTGATGTATATCTGGATTGTGTTTTCCATGGTATTTTTGTTCATGTGGATTGGATTTGTGACTTTTTTGTCTTTTGATTAATGCGCACTACCTCCCAGAACGTTCTGCTGCAGAGCTTGTCGACGGGGTGCTGGACCCACATTCATCCTTGCATAAGATGAAAAGAGACCAGTCCCTTGTTAACATTTCAGAGATCACAGTCACTGATGCAATTATATGGGATAAAGTACCATTCCATGTATGCGGTCCAACGGAGACCCGACAGATACCACATGCATTCTGTGTTTCTATGGGTGGTGTGATAATACCTAGTAACAATCAGATATTTGGGATGTCAATGCTGTGAATTTGATGTTTTCCGAATTGCAATATTACACTGTTTTTGATACTGAAGATTTAGATTTGAATTCTGCTAACAATGCCGATTTGTTCTGTTATCAACATTATGGTCATCGTTTTCTGTACAGAGCAAATGGACAGCATCCTCACTTTAACTTCCTCACTTTAACTATACTCAATCGGAGCATTGCCCAACTCCATCTCAGGGTAGTTCCAACACACACTAAAATGAAGTACACCTATTTTACCGGTTGTTGGACCTGGCACCATTGGCGTGGGTCTCCCGCACATTTTTTGCTGTTGCCTCCTATGTTTTTGCTATCTGTTTTGCTGCTCTAGATGCTTTGGGCACTGTGTCACTGCTATTCAGTACCACAGAGCAAGTGCTCCCTATGTTAAATTGATGTAATGGATTAGTGACTCCATGATTGGCATATTTGGTTTACTTGTCAGACCCTAGTTCAGTGCCTCATGTGTGCCCAGGGCCTGTAAATCAAATACTGCTGTTATGCTTGCAGCACTGGTTGTGCCATCCACAGAAGCAGCTTGTAAAGTGTGTCTCAGGCCTGCCATTGCAGAGCATGTGTGCAGTCCAGTACTGTCATGTTGACTTGGTAAGTGCACCCACTTACTGTTTCAGGGATTCTGCTCATGCACAGAACTATGCGCAGGAAACCAGGACCTCCGTGAATTGCGGAGTACCAAAAACTCACCTCAGTACCCAGAACCCCTATCCGACTAGCATCAGTGTCTCATTCGTTCTCCGTATCATCTCAAAGCTACCAATGATTAGACAACCCAGAACAAGCGACTTAGAGTACTCTCAGGAATGGTGGGAATTAGAAATACCTGTTCGTTATTATTCTCATATCAGCCCACAACAAGAGTAATCAGAGACACAGTAAAGTTTCAAATGTTTATTTTATAAACTACGTGTCCTAAGATGCAGTACTTTGGCTAACATAAGCAGACAAATGATTAAGAATAAAACCAGCAGCATTGTTACAATACCATAGAAAATGAAGGGTGAAATCATGTTACAAATGATAGTGGAATACAACCACCCTCCCTTCGCTAGTAAGCTAGTATTATTAGGCTAATAGAAGATCTCTAGGTTTGAATGGGGAACTCCATACCGTAAATATCAGCTTAGTTGAATCACATCACAGGATCAGCTTTGCTCTGTGTCTGGAAAAAGTATTTTCCAAAGTGAGTATCTCATGCATGCAAACTGCAATATTAAAGGCGCTCGAGTTTCAGATATTTGCAGCTGTGTGCGTGTTATGGCTAGAGCGTGGGTCGATCAACCTGAATTCAAAAGCATATATTGTTTGTTGGCCCGACTGTTTCTGCACACAATGTTCAGACCAAGGTCGCGGTGCACGTCTAGGGAAGTGAACAACAGACCGTTCTCATGTGAAGAAAAGGTAAGCAAGCATTTTTCATATAATAACATCTATCTGAAGTGTCGTGTGAAAAAGCAGCAAAAGTGGCAAGATGACGTTTTAACTTCTAAGACGCTTATGCTAACATAGCAATGTGTGAACCTGGACCTCGGTCTCCATTACACCCTCCCTTGATCGGACCACGCACAAATAGCGATACAATTTAGGAACGCAGAGTTCAAGTTCGACAGTGACAGAACCAAGTGCATGTATTGTAAATCCATATAAATGGCAGTGAAAATTCGAAAAACCAGCGTAAAAAATGGAAACAAAAGAGAGAAAAAGAAAAAACATGCAATGTAATTTCTCGCAAAGGCTCAGCACAGCCTAAATGCGAGTTCCAAAAAAAAAAACTAAAAAAATGTGTAGTTGAAATATCGGAAGTGGGACCATTTCCAAGTTAATCCATCAACGTGTAAGCACAATAAGTAGCGACAGCCTCCAAGAGGAAGTCATTATAATGTTCGGTAAAAGTGTCCGCTAACCAAGTAAATGAACATACATGTTCCTCGATAACTGGAGCCTCTAGCACAATCAGAGGGCAACTTGCGTGTTCTTCAAGGTAACTTCTCGCCAAGAAGTCATACGCTGCCGTATAGATGTCACAATTCCCTAGCACTCCATGTGCCGCTCCACAGGCCATAATCCTGATACCAGAACAGTCCAACTCATGAGCCACTAAGGGACTCTTCAGTCGATTATAATCTGGGGCAGGAGACACCAAGTTCGACAGGCACAAATCCAGAGCCCATTCAAAAGGACAATCTAGGCAATGAAAAACAGGCTGCACGCAAGTAAAGCAAGAAAACCGGAAGGACAGGGGGGGCGGAGCTTGGCTCGCATCGAGTATGGCAGCCTGAGTCTTGAGCTCCGGCTAGCAGCGCCACTATCCGGCAATTATCCTGCCCTTCACTGCTGGTGAATGCAGTCTACAAAGGGGATTCGAGCGTCGGATCGGACGCGCTTCTCAATGCTGTAACTCCGGTCCTGGTAGACGCCGCGGCTGCTGCAGGACGGCAGCGGAAGAATCGCAGCGCGCCGGGCCGTTGATCCCCGGACGTCGCGTACTTTGCAGGTGGGCCGATGTCACTCTGCGTGCGGCCAGTGAAAGCGAAAGGGGGGACGGCCCGCCGCATTGCCACGCGTAATGGCCCTTGGATACGGAGACGAGAATGCCGTGGTGATAGGGGGAAGTGATCCTACCTTGCCGTCGTAGTGGCTCGAGGGGCGAAGCGGGGAGCTGGAACCCCGGAAGGCATGCTGAAGTAGGCCTGGAGGGGTCGAACGACAAAGCCCTGTGGTTGGTGTCGCTACGGAGCCTGGTCTGGGGAGCGACGAGAGGAAGGTGTGCCCCGGGAGCAGCGCGTGAGGCGAATTGAGCAGAGAGCAGCGCCCCGGGGCTAAACATGGTGAGCCCTCTTGGGATACAGTTGGTTGCACGCTGGGCACCCCGCTGACATCACGGTGCAACCCGGCGGTTCAAGTCGCCAAAGAGAGCTGAGGAAGGTGAAGGCTGTTTTGCGGTGGTTCAGACGCGCTCGTTCGCCTGGGACTTGCTTGCGGCGCTGCTCGGGCCGCTGAGGTGTGGCAGGCAAGGGGCGACTGGTTGGATAAGAGCTGAAAGACAATGGTAGCGACCCCTGAAGCCAGAAACAACTAGGTGTTGCGCGAGCTGAACAGCCTGGGTAGGCGCGGGCCTGCAGGCCGGGACGCGGGGTGCTTTGACCTGGCTGCGGAGGCGCTTCACAACAGGTGTAACACCAAAGATTGAGCTGTACCCACACCCGATGTTTTGCATAGAGGCCTGAGGTTGGAGTTGACTGCGCGGCGAGTTGAGCGCTCCGCCCCTGAACGCTCGAGGCGGTGCCCCTTGCCATTGTCCGAGCCGCTGGGAACGGCGCCGCTTGGAGACGGCTGCTACGATGGGCAAATCTGACAAGACCCAACCGAAGGTGTCATTTGACCAAAAACGCTCTAAAACCCAGACCCTGGGGGTGGCTGATACTTGCGGGGCCTCGGCCCCACCTGCGGAAGAGCAGGACCTACGTGGATTGCTGATTTCTATGGAGAAGGGTTTGCAGAATGGAATCAACTCCCTAGGTGCAAAGATCGATGCACTTTCATACAGAATGGATCGGATGGGGGAGCGGATTGATAAGCACGCGGAGCGACTTGATCAGTCGGAGCGGCGCATTGTGGAGGTCGAAGAAGGGCAGTCCTCAATAGACTCGGATCATAAGCAGTTTGGACGGCTCCTTCAGGTGCTGCAGGACAAGCCAGAAGACCTTGAGGCGCGCACCCGTCGCTGTAATTTGCGCATTACGGGCCTGCCGGAGACGACCCCAACGGGACGAATTGTGTGCTTTGTTGAGACAATGTTGGTCGAGCTGCTTGGCCGGGAGGTGTTCTCCAGGATTTTTGTGGTGGAAAGAGCGCACAGGTCACTGGGAAAAAGGCCCCCACCGGGCGCGCTGCCACGGCCGATCATTGCGCAGCTATTGAACTACCGCGATAGGGACGCGGCCCTTCGCATGGCGCGAGAGAAAAAGACACTAGTGTACGAGGGGTCGACTATATCTCTCTATCCTGATTTCACGGCTAAGGTACAAGAGACGAGACAGCAGTTCGCGCCTGTGAAAAAACAGCTGCGTGAAATGGGACTGGACTATGCGATGTTGTACCCGGCCAAGCTTCGTGTAAATAGGCAGGGGAAATCGCACATTTTTCTGGACCCAAAGGCATTGCACAAGGCGCTGAAGGACTGGAATAGAGAACGGCGGTGCAGTCCGGAGAAGAGTCTGCAGAGTGAGGAGATGGAGAGCACGCTAGATCTGCAAGACTGATAATGGCGAACTGGCAAGCATGGTATTTTATCGCTATGCGCCTAGGCAGTAATAGAAAGTGTATTGGGGGCGACGGTCCGGGGAGTGCACGAGGTGCACAGCACTGTTGAGATAGATGTCTGATTAAAGCAGCCACACAGTAGGTGCTATTGCTGCCCAGCTATAGCATCTGACGCGGCTGGGGGGGCGAGCGCTGGCGGGTGGCCCCTGCCCCTGGCGGGCAACTTACCTTGTGCGATGGGGGTAGGAGGGATGTGCAAACGGGGCACGCAGTCACGCTTTGCGAGCGACATATGGAGGAGTACAGCAAGGAGATTTGGTCAGGGCAGTGGGGCAGTGATGGGGTTGCTGCGCTAGCAGGCTGAGCTCACATACACAGAGATAAGTTGTTATATACTGAAGACTGAGCGACCTCCGCCCGCGAGTGCATTTCACCTTTTGCTGGGGTTAAGTTGTGCGGGGTTGGGAGGGGGGCGGGGTGAGTAGTTCCTAGATGGGACACGGCAAGGCCGAGTTGGGGGGGGGGGGGGTGTCTGCTGTGGGAGGGGACAGGGTCATTGCTAAATCTTTTTGTGTTTGGGGAGTTGAACTTTCAGTATGCTTTGATATGGTTTTCTCTTCGCGACGCGTGTATACGGCACGCAGAGACTGAGCACACTTGTTTTGGATGGGTCTGCCATGGCTAGCACTGATACAGCGAGCAGGTTGCATGATTCCATCAGAGTGTTGACCTGGAATGTTAGAGGTCTGAATGACCATCGCAAGCTGCGCAAGGTATTGCATTACCTTAATAGACATAACATAGATATAGCCTTCCTCCAGGAAACGCACCTCCCCAGTCGTAGTCCGATGCTGCGCACGAGAGGATTGCTGGGTAATTCGCATACAGCCGGCTTCACAACGCATGCCAGAGGTGTATTAACTTGGTTTAACCCTAAGCTGGGTAGCAAGGCACAATTGTTGAATGCGGATGAGGGAGGCAGGTTGGTTAATGTGTATGGACCTAATTACGACAGCCCCGAGTTTTACGCCGACCTGGCTAACAGAGTCAAGGACTCAGGGACTGCATGCATGCTGTGGGGGGGGGGGGGGCGGGGGGGGATCTCCATATGGTTATGAATCCGGGTCTTGACAGATCGGGAGGCCCGGCCAGGTCGCAGTCAGCAGCAGCGAAGACAATTAAGAGAGAGATGCTATGTCTGGCCCTTTCAGATGTTTGGAGAGTTCTCTACCCTACGGAGGGAGGCTTTACGCATTATTCCGCTTATCATAACCTGCATACCCGCATAGATTATTTGCTGGCTTCGTCATCGCTTGTACCTCAGGTTCGCGCATGTCAGGTACTACCGCGTACCCTATTGGATCACTCTCCCATATTGCTTACATTGGCCACACCCAGGAAAACTATACCCCCATTTGTATGGCGGGTTCCCCCATACTCACTTCTGGATCCCTTGTTTAAAGAAGAAATGGCGGAGGCTATCACATCGTTCTTTGATACCAACCTGGGTTCAGTTGACAGCTTTCAAACGGTGTGGGAAACATTTAAAGTTTATATTAGAGGGGTGGCGATCGCCAAGCACTCCGGGGTGTTGCGCTCCATCCGTAAGAGGTTAGCTACATTGGAGCGCAGGATAGGGGAAACAGAGTCTAAGCAGCAATCGGACGCAACAGCAGACATAGCAGAAGAGCTGGCAGAATACCATAGGGAGGCAGATGCGGAGGTGCAACACCTTGGGATGTACGCCACCGCCAGAAAGTATGGGGAGGGCGAGAGGCCTGGTTCCGTCCTTGCCAATCTGCTCAAGGCCCGCAGATGCAAAGCAGCGATCACTAGGGTTAGATCTGACAATGGGGCAACGCTGACAGAAGAGGCGGACATTGCCGCGCGCTTCAAGTCTTACTATGCCAACCTGTATGCTTCCCAACAGAACAATATGGAAGAAAGCATACAAGAATATTTGGACCATATTCAGCTGCCCTTTCTTTCTAATGAGCACAGGGAGTTCTTGGCCCTACCTATAGAGAGGGACGAAATCCTAGAGGCATTGGCGGGCATGAAGGCAAATAGCGCCCCTGGAGCGGACGGTCTTACGGTCGCCTTCTATCGGTCCTTTATAGATCTGCTACTCCCGCATATATCGACGCTGTTTGATGATATATGTGTCTCTGGCCATATGCCTCCATCTATGCGGGAAGCGATCCTGGTGGCTATCCCCAAACCAGGTAAAGACCTTGAGGAGTGTAGCTCATATCGGCCGCTGTCTTTGTTAAATGTCGATAATAAACTATTGGCAAAGGTGTTCGCCACGCGCCTGGCGCTGCTTGCGCCGGAGCGGATAGCTCCGGAGCAGGCGGGGTTTGTGCCGGGCAGGAACCTCACGTATAACCTTAGGACGGTGTTTGGCGTATTGCAACATGTTAAACAGGACTCGAGGGCTCTGGCGGTCTTCCTAGACATGGAGAAGGCCTTCGACTCGGTGGAGTGGCCCTACATGCGGCGAGTCCTGACCAAAATGGGACTGGGCCCGGTCTTTTTACAAATGATTGGGGTGCTGTATAGAGGCCCATCTGCTAGGATCCGCCTAGGCGATATGGTCTCAAGGGGGACACGCCAGGGGTGCCCTTTGTCCCCCATATTGTATGCACTAGTGGTGGAGCCGTTGGTGCCGGCCCTGCGTGAATACCATAACCTTAGAGGCGTGAGCTTCCCATCATATCGTATTGTGGTCTACACATATGCCGATGTCACTTTGCTATATGTCAGGGAACCGGAGAGTAACTTGGCGCTGGTGTTGCGGGAGGTCGTACAGTTCGGGGCACTATCTGGGCTAAAAGTTAACTGGAACAAGTCCACTGCATTCCCGCTGACGCCGTCCACCACTCCGTTCGAAATGGAGTACCCGCTGCAGTGGTCGGACGACTCGATCAGATACCTTGGGATACAACTGCATAGGGACTCTGATGTTGTCTTTACAGAGAACTATGGGAGAGCCATTGCTAAACTGGAGGACGATGTGGAGACTTGGATCGGACTCCCCCTGTCACTCATGGGCCGAATATCCATCGCTAAGATGGTGGTGCTTCCCCGGTTTTTATTTCTGTTTGCCAATATCCCGATGGTGATGCCGCGCACCTTTTTTGCTAGGCTGACCAGCTCTCTATTGCGGCTGGCGTGGGCTGGGAAGCAGGCCCGCGTGAGCTGGAGCGTTCTGACGCTACCCTACCATATGGGGGGCCTAGGGGCCCCCGACATGGTACTATACTACAGGATAGCACAGGCAACACAGGCGCACAACTGGGTGCACGGCGATGACACGATTCCGTATCTAAAACTTGAGATTGTTTGCTGTGCCTCTCCCGTTGCCTGCGATCATGTTTGAGTCTGCAGGTCGCAGGACGGGCTTCTTAGATTCATTAAACATCACTCGGCATGCATGGAATTGGATATTGCAGCAAGCTGCGGGGGCGCTGTTATATTCCCCGGCCCTGCCGCTTGAGTGGGCGGTCTGGTTGACCCCATGCAGGGAACGCGGGGTGGTGCAGTCCCTACGCGGATTAGGCATACACCTGGTGGGAGACTTGTTTAAGGACGGTATTGCCAAAACGTGGGATGAAGTGGCGTCGACATTGGAGACCAGTACACAAATGCAGCGGTTTCAATTTCACAGGGTTAGGAGCGCATGGCGGCAACATCTAGGAGACGACATGATTGAGCCTCCTGAGATACCGGAATTGTCGTACCTTCTTAAACACAAGAGCCTTCGTAAGAGGACGTCCAGGTTATATTGCATAGCTCTGTCTCAGCGATCCCAGAAATATACTAAGGCCCGACTGGCCTGGCAAAGAGACCTGGGCATGGTGATAGATGATGCCATGTGGTCATATTGCTGTGCGGGTACGCGTCTTATATCGCTGCATGGCAAGCATAGACTTGTACATTTAAAGTTTATAAACAGAGTCTATTATACGCCGGAAAGGCTGCACAGATATGGTCTGCGTGAGGGGTCGGCGAGTGAGAGGTGTGCACACCACGCGGCAGATTTTATTCATTTAGCATGGCACTGCCCCGGCGTGGTTAAATTTTGGGAAGCTGTATTTCAGCAGATTGGAGAGATAGCTGACTTGGACTTAATACCTGACCCCGCGGTGGCATTGCTAGGACACACGAGGGGACTCCCGAAAGCAGCGCGTAGACTAGTAAACATGGGCATGCTAATGGCTAAGCGCATAGATGCGAGGTCCATTGCCCACAATAGCGCAGTGGAAGCGAGACGTGCTTTATTGCTGCACGCAGTCAGACGTTTAGTGAACTGCTGCCTCTGAGAAGCAGGCCAAAGAACTTCTGGGGATTATATGCTGAATATGTCAGGAGCGGCGGAGCGGGTGTAAGGCTCAACGCTGGGGAGGAGGGGCGAGGCAAGCTAAGGGTGATTGTTATACGACAGCTGGTGGAGATCTGACTATTGGAACACATAGGGGTACATACACTCCAGGGTACAGATTGAGAACGGGAGGGCACAATTGGTCACTCGGCACGGTTGGATTAAGTGCACACCACTTAGGTAAAGCAGACCTATGAGAGGAGACGGCCTGTACCGGCGGTTAGTGAGAGGGGGAGCCTTTGGGAGCAGCTGACAGGCACTTTCAACAGTTGTGGGTGGGGGGAGGGGAGTGTGTTTATAATTAGTTTGGTGTTTTTTCAAGAAGAAAACTGTGTTGCCAATTAGGGAACAGACTATCGGAATCAGCATGTTGGGCGGCACTCATTGTTGTCGAATTATTGTATGTTTAAGACAGCGGTATCCGGCCCCCGGGATGTGGGAAACGCTGTAGCACGCAGTGAATATCAGAAACAAAGCAGCCGGCCCCAGGGTTGTAGGCGAGTAGCTGTGTACGCCAACATGATTGTTCATTCAAAAAATAAATAAAAAAAAAAAAACGGAAGGACAATCCATAGGCTATGCTTAAAGTGGCCAGTGGCAACGTTCCATGATATTCAAGCATCCGGTTACGAAGATGGAGCAGCCGGGGCAGGCTGCCGTGTGACACATATTGTGCAGCCATTGCGTAGCAAGCAGACCAACAGGAGCACACCAGCCGTGAGGGCGAGAATCAACGGGAGCCCGCCGAAGACGCTGGAAAAAATAGAATGAAAAAATGCCGGTATCACTCCAAAGATTGTTTGGAAAGAGGTCATGAAGCCGGAGCCCACAACTTTGAAAAAATGCGCCAAGCCAGTTGTTGACGAGGCATTGAATATAGTGTGAATCAGAGCACTGAAATGCGTATGCACCTCGGTGCGGGTGTTTGCTACGTGAAGGACAAATGATTCATCTGGTTGAACTCTGCTTTCAAGGTTGGGATGGAAGGCCAGATGGATACATCCAGCCTCCCATGCGGGGGCGGGAAAAGGATATTTTTACAGCAGACTACTTGTTGCGAGACAGTCACAATGTAGGGAATTCCCACTAGCATCCCGCAGCAAGCCTCATTATTTAAAAGCAAATAACTACCGTTAGCTAACAATGTAAAAGTGGGCGTAATAGCTGGCACTGGAATCCCTTTCTGAACGCAAGCTAATTTCGGTGCCTGAACAGTGCATGCACCATGCAATTGGATGTGCCAACATACTACTGAGTGATCAGGTGTGGAAGTGCATTCACCTTTCAAATAAACCTCTTTACCTTCTCTCATGCATCTGTTTGTAAATGGGAGTGACCAAACTTCATGCAAAAAAGCAGTACCCAATGGTTCATATCTGCCTAAGGCATAATGTTTCATACAGGAACTGAACTTAAACAAAGGAAATGGCAAGGTGATTAAACCATGGATAAGCCACACAGAGGAGTTCAATTCGGCCAGAGAAAGGCAAAGGTTCCAACTTTTCAATATGCAGTAATGAGTATGTTGCATCTTTCATGGACATGAACTGTTGTTTTGCAGTCAGATTAAATGGCATGAATAAAGAAGATGTATTCATGTAGTCCCAGGGAACTTTCCCAGCCTTCAACGTTTGCAAAGTCCATGCAAACTGCATTATAGAACGCAATTGATTTTGGCCATGATATAAAACAGACATATCATCCTGTACAATATCCACAACAGATGAAACAATATTATCTAATGTGTAAATTCTGGAAGAAAGTGTGTTAATGCTATTATCGATAACAGCTAGCACCTTTTCCAAATTTGTTTGATCAATAGCGCTCAATCTGGATGCCGCTTCAATTTGCGATAATTTCCAAACTTCGTTATAAATAGCATATACCCATTTTTTGGACCTGCCACCCACAGGACCCTTAACAAAATCATTCAAATCTATTTTGTCATGCAATTTTGATAAATGAAGTTTAACAGATGCCAAGGTGGATTGTTGCAGCCAGTTCTGACATAACTTCCCTACAGAATAGGTAGTAACCGAATGGGAAGATTCAGAGCGTGGGTCCACTCTAATCGGTGTATATCTAGGGTATAGACCCAGAAAACTATGTTGACAGGAATCTGAGCTCTTCTGCCATATCAACCATCCTTCACGATTTAAATTGGAAATGTTGAAGGATGTGTTAGTATTATATGACTGCAACGCCTCAAGGGACAGATCTGTGTGATTATCCCATTTTGGGTAAGCACCCAGATCAGGAATAGAGGGGGAATTAATCTTTTTTGAAGTAGCCAATCCAAAGCAGGTGGTTTGAAAAATTGTAGAATTCAAAAATAACATGTGGTTTGGGATAAGGCAAGCACAATGCAGAGCCTCCGATCCTTGTACCTGCCATTGTTTAGAACCCCAAAGTGATTTAAGATCAATGGTATCTTTCCACAGCTCATAACCCCTTATAGTCAACTCATCCATAAAGGATTTGGAATATAACAATTTAGTCGAAGTCAGCCTAACTTTAGAAGCTGGCTCCACAGCTAATTTAAAATAAAATGCTTCAGGGTCAGATACACTGAAATCCGTAAAATATGTAAATTTGTTCACTAAAGTTTTAGAGCTGACTTCAATTGGCGCCGGACAATGTTCCCATTGCGTATAATTAACAAAATTTCTAAATGTATTGGCTTTATGTAGGAAGTTACCATAGTGTTGGTAGCAAAATAGCTCCCCATAATTAGCTGTGTCTAAATACAAATCTTCAGCATCAAAGACAGCATAATATTTCAAATCAGAAAACAGTGCCTCTATGGCCTGGGCGTCCCAATCATCAGAGCGGATATTTTGTTTCACAACATCTCCCATAGAAACGCGAAGTACATTTGGGACATTAATCACCTCTGTGGGACCATGAATTTGAAATTTAACAGCATCCCACACAATCCCATCCAACACAGGCCAGGCAGTAATATTCACAAAAGTCTGGTCCCTTTTCATGATGTGTGATGAGGAGTGGGGGGCCAAAGTTCCATCAATTAATCTAATTGCAGATCTTTCGGCGAGATAGTGTCCATTTACAAGACGAAAAAATACCACCACAAATCCAATGGACATAAACAAAAAGATACTTTTTTTTTTTTGGTAAAAGATTTTATTAAGTTTTCACACCCAGGGTCTTACAGACCAACATTACACATATGACCAGCAGACGAGGAATCCCCCCTCATAATACACATCAGGAGAAATCCGTTCCACTGCATGTCTACCCTACAACCCCCACCCGCCGCCCCCTCTACCCCCACCCCCCCAGTCAGTGTGCCCGCAGTAAGTCCTCAGCAGCCACCTTCCATCTGGCCCTAAGGCCTAAGACGTCCCCGCTCCAGGCAAACGGGCAAACCCCTGCTAGTAGTCAGCCCGGGAGAGAGGGCCCTGCCGTGGCCTCCCTCCGCAGCCCTGTTCCCACCTGCGCTCTTCAACCGCTACCCAGGTAGAGTGCAGATAGCAAGTCCTCCATGAGTGTACCTAAGTGATCCCGTCCTGCATGCACTCCCCCGCAGCCCCCACCGACCCCGTCCCAGGCTCCACTCCCCCATCCACGTCTACAGAATACCCAGCCTCCACAGCCTCCACATTCCTCGTCTCCCAGGACCGCAGCTCTTCCACCAACACCTCCCACGCCCTCGCCACATCCAGCGCCTTCTCATTAGCGGTCCGCCTGGCCATCTGATGCCGAAGCGTCCCTTCGCTTCCCGCCCAGGCCAGGAAACTCCCCCTCCATCTCCGAAAACTCGGGCCGGACTTGGCCTTCCAATGCAGAGTGAGCTCCCGCTTTGCTAGTATCAGCCCCAAATCGCAAAACTTGCTTGTGACCTTGGTGCGGGGGGTGTGCGGAAACCACAACAAAAGACAAGTCCCCATCTCCACCTCCAACTCACGGTCAGTCACCTGATTCAGACACGCCACCACATCCACCCAGTACGAGCCCAGGCCCCGGCAGGACCAGAACATGTGACCAAAATCAGCCCCTTCTACTCCGCATCGAGGACATGGCGACTGAGAGCCTCCAAAATACCGCAGAATTTTGACCGGAGTGAGGTAAGCCCTATGAAGGGTGTAAAGTTGGATCAGCTGGAATCTAGCATTGCGCGTGCCCTTCCAGGCCCGCCGTAAAAGCTGTGCCCAAGTCGTCTCAGGAATGGGCCTGCCAAGATCCCCCTCCCATTTACCCCGCAAGACTTCCAAGGGTGCCAGCCTCTCCGTGGACAACCGTCTATACAGACAAGTAATGGCCTTAACCGTACCCGCCGCCATAGTGACGTATTGACATCCCTGGGAAATTGGGGGTTCCGACAGCCCCATCCCCCAGTGCTTCTGGATCTCACGCACCAAGGCAGCATGCAAAAGGTAGTCCCCCCGTGGTAGGTCATATGCCCCCTGCAGATCCTGAAACGACAGCAAAACGCCATCTCCGTATAAGTCCCCAATCATGTGCACCCCGCACTCCTCCCAGTGAGCCAGGGCCGACCAGTCCCCGCCGTGCGGGAGGGCCGTGCACATGCCCAACGGTATCTCCGGGGCATACTGCCGGGCAAACCCTGCCCGTTTCTGACTACGGATCCAGCACAGCCGAAGCGTGCGTTCCTCGAGGGTAAGCTGATCCAATCTGAGCCGTTGCCGGAGCACAATGAACGACAATACATGGCGCGGAATGACCCTATCCTGCGGACCCTCTGGGCCCCGAAACTCACGTGCCACGGCCTGCGTCAGCCACTGCAGCTGCGCCGCCAAATAGTACCATTCAAAATCGGGGGCTGCCAGCCCGCCCGCCTCCCGTGGCCTCAACAGCGTCGACATCGCCACTCGTCTCCTCCCAGTTCCCCAAATGAACCCTGTCATTAAGGACCGAAGCGTCTCGAAAAAGGCGGCCGGAATCCAGATCGGCAAAGTACGGAAATAGTAGAGCAGGCGCGGTAGTGCTATCATCTTCAACAGCGCCACTCGTCCAGCAACCGAGAGGGGAAGGGTGCGCCAGAACGCCATACTACCCCGAAGCCCCCTCAGTGCGCCCCCCACATTCCCCTCAAAAAGATCATTGGGGGTGTGGAATATGCGGACGCCCAGGTACGGCAAACAGCCAGGTTCCCACCGCAGGTCAGCCAGCGCCAAGGGCTGCCGCGCTCCCAGCGACAGAGGAAACAGGCAGGTCTTAGTCCAATTCACCCGCAACCCCGACAAGCGACCAAATTCCTCTAGCAAAGTCCGAGCACCCCGGAGGGAATCCCCCGTATCAGCCAGATACAACAGGAGGTCATCCGCATACAACGATATGTGTTGCAGTTCCTCGCGCCACCAAACCCCCCCGTAGTACTGCCCTTGCCGGGCGCGGGCCGCCAAAGGCTCCACGGCCAGCTCGAACAACAGCGGGGAGAGAGAGCAACCCTGGCGTGTGCCTCTCCCCACCAAGCACGCCGCCGAAATAGTACGTCCCGCACGAACCCTAGCCGTAGCGGAGCTATACAGCAGCTCGGTCAGGCGCACAAAATTATCACCGAGGCCAAATTCCCGCAGAACCCGGAACAAATACGGCCACTCCACACTATCGAACGCCTTTTCAATGTCGACCGATAACACCGCGGCATCCGATCTCCCCTCCCCCTCGTCTCCCATTATCCGCACCAACCGCCGAATGCACGTCGCAGTGTTCCTGGTCGGGATGAACCCCGATTGATCCGAGACAAAAAGATACTTATGAGCAAAAGCCAAATGTAAGTCCGGGGGGGGGATTAAAAAATGTCTCTTAAACCAAGTAGCAAAAATAGAAACTTTCGATGGGGGATTGGAAGTCATAGAGTTAGTATCAAATGAAAATCGTGACTGGTCAACTGCAGTTGATTGTAAACCAGGCAACGATACATCTGTGGGATAAGCATACTCAGTATCTTCAGATCGACCACCAGCCGGTGGAGGCAACAAAGGATTAGTAACTGTATGCATCTCGATGGCAATATCAGGCCTGTCGGTATTTGCCGGAGCCAAACCAGAATTTCTCAGCATCGCTGGACAAGAGACCGCTGGAGTCATACTAAGAAGAATCGGCCACTCGCTGTAGTTTGACATTGTCAATGGAAATGTACCGGTTATCCTTGCGACCAGGAAGTGGAGGTAAAATGACTGTTCTTGTACCCTGCACGCCAAGCACTGGTACTGGTGCACGATAAGAGGGGCCGAACTCCTTGTTCTCCACCTTCTCACGGACCAGGTCACCAACTCGAGGTAGCCAGCCAACTACCGGAATCTGAAGCGCAGCGTCAGTTGTGGAGGGCAAGTGTTCCTTTGCAAGACTGTCTCTTGTCTCTTGTAGATTCTGTAAAACAGCACAGTGATCATCTACGTCAAAGGGTGCGGCTGACGCCGCCATGTCTAGACCATCAAGGTCCGGGACAAACATCTTTATGCCAAAGAGCATTTCTTATGGGGTCCAACCACCCAGAGACTTTCTAGGGAGATTATTAAGTGCACGTTGTACGTTATACAGATGGGCTAACCAGTTCCTGCCAGTGCCTAAAACCCTAGCTGTCAGGGATTGCTTTAAGTCACAGTTCATCCGTTCCACAACACAATTGCCCTCAGGCCGGTATGGAGACGAAAATTTGACTTGGACCCCCAAAGATCTCATGGCTTCTTTGTACGCCTTAGAGGCGAACACAGGACCTTGGTCAGAATGAAGGGTTCCACATGCAAAGATTCCCACAAAGACACGCAAATCCCTGATGACAGTTCGAGCATCAGCACTCCTTTGTGGCCATACCCAAAGAAAACGTGTGCACGAATCTACTGCAACTAAGATGTACTTATACGTAGTATCAGAGGAGAAAGGACCGCAGTGATCTAAATAAACACACCCAAGTGGTTTATTAGATATGTACAACTGCGTTTGGGGATGGGCGCGTAGCACTCGAAGGTTTAATCTGCTGGCAAATGTCACAATTAAGAACATAAGCACGAGTCGGTTTATACAATCCGCACCACCAGTAACGTTTTTGTAAGAGAGTAACAGTGGCTGAAACGCCGGCATGAGCAGAGGCCATACCTTCGTGAGCCGCTGTTATCAAGGAAAGTCTGCAGTCCGCGTTGGGAATCAACATGTCACCAACGTTGTTAATTCTCACATAGGGAACTTTATCAGGACTTAAATGATAAGAGTACCGATAAGAGAAACCTCTAGGGTAATTACTGCCCTTCTCTGTTGCAGCATGTCAGGAATCCCCTCCCGCACATGGATTCCCTCCCACGATGCCACTTCCGTGAACCTGGTGCGCTTGGAGGAGAGCGGACTACAACTCCCAGAATGCCCTCCGGCAACAATTGCCTCATGGAACTCAAGAGTTCTGGTTACATAACACCAAGGGTAACGCCTAGTTTTCATGTTATGCAACTCAAGAGTTCTGGTTGCATAACACCAAGGGTAACTCCTAGTTTGCATGTTATGCAACTCAAGAGTTCTGGTTACATAACACCAAGGGTAACGCCTAGTTTTCATGTTATACAACGCCGAGAGTACTACTTAAGGAGAAGATCACTGGGACTCGGCGTCGGATATTCTGATCTTTGCCGGAGTACCTGGTTGAGGTACACGGACCCGTTGGAGAGTGGAGCGGCGGAAGGAACATTCTAAGGAGCGGAGGAGAGGTGCTGGCGTGTGCTTCCTGCCCGTGTCCTGTCCCGTTCTGAGAGCCGTATTCAACGTCATTGGGCACAAGTACCGTTGGTAGAGCCGAAGCTCCCAGCGGCCTGACAATTTGGAGAAATCGAGGTTGGTGCGAGCCGAAGCTCCCAACCCTCGTTACTTGGGTGAACACACGCTTAGAGCTAAGACGCTATCCAGGAGGTGTTTCCGCGTCTTAGCCATCGACACTCGTAGGAGAACTGGGATAGGTAGAGCGGCTGCTCCCATCCATTCTCTGCACCACCTTGGGTATCATCACTTAAACCCGGATACAAGAGACGCACACTAGGAGGTGTTCCCAGCGTCTTTGTGTTGTGGCAGTACTCTGGGGGAAACTGGTAGAGCGGCTGTTCCCAGGTGGTAGAGAGCCCGGCCGGGTGACTCCCACGTGCCCCCCGTATATTCCACAACCTTGGAACTACCCTTCACAGCGGTCGAGTGGCATTGTCGGCCACTGCTTAGCACTGTGCCCTCCGTTGGAGCATACCGGGACCGGTGTGCATGCGGAGGACGGTTAGAAGAGCTGTGAATGGGTATCGTACTTTAACTGGTGATTCCAGTACCGGTATTCTTTGTTGTCTGTAGTTGTTTATCTGTTTATTAAATCCTCCTTAACCTCCCTTTCTCTGGTCCGTTGTCTGTTTGTCCCAACCCCGAGAAAGCCAGGACGTTACACAGCAATAGCTGCCAAGATGTCATCACCAATCTTACTTTTGGATCTTGTAACTGCTGCTACTAGATATGTTGCCACTGCAGTTTTCGCTGCTTCGTCAGCTAAGCTGTTCCCGAAAGCGTGGACACCAACTCGCTGGTGCCCAAGAGTGTGAATCGCATTCACGAGAGGCAGATTCTGTTTAAGTTCCGCCACTCGAACCCAAAGCATTTTATGCTTAATTGTGCTACCCTTGGAATCACGATATTCATTTTGAGACCAAAAGAATAAATTGTCATTAAAAGACTGAGCACAGTAAAACGAGTCACTCACTATAAGAGTTGTAACCCGTGGATCAGCAAACTCCAGTACAAGCACAAGAGCACGTAGCTCTGCCAACTGTGCGGTACAATCACCCAATGACTGCGTATGCACGACATCAGACTTGAATTCACCATTCATGAAAGTACCAGCCACAATTGCGCAGGCCACTGAATAAGCATGCTTTGATCCCGTTGCCGGTTGCGCAGAACCGTCTGTGTATATGACACAATGGTAATCCTCAAGTGGGCGCAAAGACAGAGGAGCTGGATGAACACATTCATACTGCAAGTACTCCTGAGTCTGCAATGAGGCATCAAAGATGTAGGTGACATCCGGTGATGTCAAGGAAGTGGCCCATTGTATCCAACGTGGATGCAAAGCTTTAGAATTAGGTACACTGGCTTTTGTCACTGACTCAAGAGCAGGATACGGTGTGACTACTAACATGCGTTTCCCCTGCGACAGTGCTCTCTCTTCAAGAATTGCCATTTGCACTGCAATTAAAACTTTTTCGACAGTGGAAAAACGCATCTCAGCCGAAGTGTACAGGTGTGATTTGTAAGCAATGGGGACTGTATCGCCCTCATTAAATGATAAGTATGTGAAACCCACTGTGCCAGGCACAATACTTATTACCAGGTTAGTGTGGTTATCACGTGTCAGTAAGTATTTCGAAGCAAGACGGTCAGCCTGCAAACATTGCAAGATAGCTGTATTCTCTGGCAGTCAGCTCGATTTGGAAAAATTAGGTTGTACCAAGGCATATAGAGGCTTGATACGCTGGGCATAATCGGGAATGTAAGTACACCTGAAATTTTGAAAAAGCAGCAAAGAGTGTAGTTTTTTGTGTTGTCAGAGCACGCAAACATGCGCACTTCTCCAGGAAGTGAGGGGCTAATCCTCGACCTTCATTGTTGAGCTCATAGCCCAAAAACAACACTGTATACTCTGCAATGTGTGACTTTGCAAAGTTGAATTTGTAACCGAAGTCCGCAAACATAACAATCATGCGGTCAACGCGACACAGATGCGGCCATAATTCGTCTATGTGATAGATATCATCAACATACGAGTACGCATCAGGGTCAATGCTCTCTAACAGAGAGACTACACGTGCGGCAAAGACGCCAGGGCTGTTTTTATAACCCATGGCTAATCTCTTAAACTGTTTTTGTTTGCCGCCAGAAGTAAAGGCTGTCCATTGACTACTAATAGAGGACAGATTATGGCTGAAAAAGCCATTAGATATGTCAAGTGTGGTCTTAAACCTTTTTCTCACAAGACTATCAACGAGGGCAGAACTGTGGGTATTCTGTACAGCAAAAGTCCGACAATGAGAGTTCAAATGCCGGTAATCCAAAACTAGGCGGTACGACCCATCAGGTTTAGTTACAGTGAATAGAGGATTATTCATTGGGGACACACAGGTTTCAATAACACCTTGATATTCCAATTGTTCAAGGATTTCTGCGACGTGAGATCTAGCTTTGCGGCACATGGGATATTGGGGTTGCGGCTGGGGCATAGACCGTAAAGGAATCTCATGGCTTGGCGACAATTTATCCCACCCAACCTGAGTACGGTACAAAGCCTGAGCAAGCACCTGGGCCCACTCTTCTGTAAATTTTTGAGCGTGATCTTTTGGCACTGTGTGTGCGAAGGACGGGAGGATTACCTCCTCCCCTCTAGGAGCTGCCAAAATAAAAGCTGGGGGCCAGTCCGCCTCTGCTAATAGAATGTCATATGTAGAGGTCAGATTATCCCCAAAAATCCCTTGTATTGTACATTGTATGTCGCCTTCAATTAAAAGTACTATATCATATAGTCTGTCAGGGGGAGCCACTCTAATATCCGTAGTTTCTACAGTAACGAACGTGTCAGTTGCGGTCGCCTCCAGCTATGGACGCAGTGCTTGCCGCACTACTGTAACCTCCGCTGCGCTGTCGAGCAGCGTTAGTGCCCATGTCAGGATCCGAAGCTGCGTTCTCACTATCTGTGGCATACCTCACTGTTAATGCAGCAACTTTCTTCTTCTGAAACGGGGGACGTAGACATGCAAACTCGTCCTGCTTGCCCTCACCGTCAGGCTGACGGGGTTGCTCACGTCCTTGTTGGGCACCCCGACCTTGCCACGTTCTCCGCCACCGGACTGCGAGGCCGATGTTTCCTGTGAAGAACGAGGAGAACGTTGTTCAGTAACTTGAAATCTATCAGGTGACCTAATTCTAGTGCGATCGCGCAAATCATATGTGCGTTCACTAGTCGGTTGTACCAGTGACGCAGGACGATACCCCTGTTTCTGTTGCTGCTCTCCTGGTTTCTTAGTTCTCCAATTCTGTTTTGGAAAAGCTGGACGATGGTCTTTGAAAGACGAACCCGCTTTAGTTTGCTGTTGCACGTCTGCGATTTGAATAGTAGGCTTAATCCCTAAACTACTGCGGCCTATTGTTCTATATGCCTCCGCAATAATTTTAGGCAACTCCTGGGGTTTATCGACGTTGTCTACGAGGGCTAGACCATTCGCCACTTTAAAGTGAACCGCATCTCCCTTGAGTTTACCAAGGATGAGAGCGGCAACCACGTCGAACACACCGACAAGTCTCATTCCCAACTCGACCGCTGCCTCCGGACCGTGTTGGTCTTGATCACGTAAGGAAGTACGGCCATAGATGGGGTGCCGAAGCACTTCGAGTAGCCTGCTGCAAAAACCTTACCCCAGTTCTCACAATCGGCCACTTCTGGGACTAAGTCTTTCTGCAAACTAATGATGAGTATCCTGTGTTTCTCCAAAGGAGTAGAGTGCGGAAATACTGCTTCCAGCTGGTCAAATTTCTCAGCAAGGCAATAAGGTAAATCGTCCTTATTCTGGGGGCTCTTGCCCATTACCGAATTAACCATGACGGGACTAATAACAATCTCGGCAGGACCAGCTGGTTGTCCCACAACAACAGGAGCCCCAACCTGCACATTGTGTGAAACGTATTGCACTAAAGCCCGATGTACTGTAATTAGGGCTGTATTGAGTACATGTAACTCATCCACCGTAGCATTTAAATAACGAGGATGAGGTGTAAATCCAGCCAGTACCGGCCAAGTGGCCCCTGGAATGGACAAAGGACCCAAACAAACTGGTGTAACCGTGTGGGGGAGGGCGCCATTAAACCAAATGCGATGCTGCCAAGCCGAAATAGGAATCTCCTGCGTCCTATATGGCGTATAATTCGCTGGGACCTGCGTGGGAGTATAGGAGTGAAACGTAATATCGTCCGCATTGACCGCCGGCATAGTTACCCAAGAGTAAAACTCCTCGTAGAGATATGACGCATCGGCACTCACCACAAAGATAACAGCCATCCCATCATCCGGCACCCCGAACAGCGTCAAATGACGCCGGAGAGGTGCGCGGCTATGCGCCGCAATGGCAACTGCAGCCATAAGGACACAGAAAAACAATCTATTATAACAGTAGCACAAGGGTTAAAAATAGACAAATCTTTTTAATTGACAAGCTTGATTGAACCTATAGAGTAACTATTAGGTAGGTGAAAACCGTCACTCCCGTTATCCGGAAAAAAAGTGAGAGCGTCGTGGACTAATATAAGCACTACTAAGGCGTCTCAAATCATAAGACCAAACGTTAGGTGCGCCATGTTGCAGGGATTCTGCTCATGCACAGAACTATGCGCAGGAAACCAGGACCTCAGTGAATTGTGGTGTACCAAAAACTCACCTCAGTACCCAGAACACCTATCCGACTAGCATCAGTGTCTCATTCGTTCTCCGTATCATCTCGAAGCTACCAATGATTAGACAACCCAGAACAAGCGACTTAGAGTACTCTCAGGAATGGTGGGAATTAGAAATACCTGTTTGTTATTATTCTCATATCAGTCCACAACAAGAGTAATCAGAGACCCAGTAAAATTTAAAATGTTTATTTTATAAACTACGTGTCCTAAGATGCAGTACTTTGGCTAACATAAGCAGACAAATGATTAAGAATAAAACCATCAGCATTGTTACAATACCATAGAAAATGAAGGGAGAAATCATGTTACAAATGATAGTGGAATACAACCACCATCCCTTCACAAGTAAGCTAGTATTATTAGACGAATAGAAGGTCTCTAGGTTTGAAGTGGGAACCCCATACCGTAAATATCAGCTTAGTTGAATCACATCACAGGATCAGCTTTGCTCTGTGTCTGGAAAAAGTCTTCTCAAAAGTGAGTATCTCATGCATGCAAATTGCAATATTAAAGGTGCTCGAGTTTCAGATATTTGCAGCTGTGTGCGCGTTATGGCTAGAGCGTGGGCCGATCAACCTGAATTTAAAAGCATATATTGTTTGTTGTTTCTGCACACAATGTTCAGACCAAGGTCGCGGTGCACGTCTAGGGATGTGAACAACAGACCGTTCACATGTGAAGAAAAGGCAAGCAAGCATTTTTCATATAACATTATCTGCAGTGTCGTGTGCAAAAGCAGCAAGATGGCGTTTTAACTTCAAAGACGCTTATGCTAACATAGCAAGGTGTGTACCTGGACCTCCGTCTCCACTACATTACCAGTCCCTAAACCTTCCATTTTCTACATGTTAGCCACCCCTAAGGTAGGCCCAAAGGCAGGGTGCATTTTATGTGAAAGGTAGGACATGCCCTGATGTGTGTGGCATGGCCTGATCGTGAATTGCAGCCATTTTCGTTTTTCAATATTGCAAAGCTACCTGTCCCCATAAGCCAGAATGAGCAGTTTGATTATAACATCTTATAACCCTAACTGACCCAGGGAACATTGTAGACAAAATAATTTAGTATGCCTGAACTCAAAATGATAAAATACATCTTTTAGTGAAGTTGGTTTTAACATTCTGTGTTTGAAAACACCACTTTTAGAAAGTAGGCATTCTCTTGCCTAACCATCCAGCCTGACTCTGCTAGGTTTGTGTATTTCATGTCTGGTTTGTGAGTGACAGGGGCTGGGGTGGCTCCAGGAGGAAGGTTGAGTCAGCACTAGGCTGAATTGACCTATCTGCATTGGGAGTGGTGGAAGGAGTAGCACCTGGGCCTGAATAGGGCTGTGCCTGCCTTCCACAATGCTGGCGCCACCTCCTGTGGTGCGTCTGATGACCCTGGCCCACATTGACAAAGGAAGAAGTTGTGCACAGGTAGAATGCACCCAGAACTGGTTTGGACTAGGCACAGGGACACAAAGACTTCACCACCAGCTCCTCCTGAATTTCCTTGCTGGGAAATCTACTTGCAGAGAGGTGCCTACTGTTGTTTGGGCCCTCTGAGAAGACTGCGTATCGCTGGGAGCGCGAAGCAACAAGAAGCGGGTCGCCGCTGCAGTAGTTGCCGTCGCATCGCCGAAGCATGCCACCGCCGCAGCTGTTCGCCGTTGCATCATCGATGAAGCGCATCTTATCACCGGAGAAGCATGTCGCGGCCGCAGATGTTGCCGTCGCATCACCAGAGAAGCGTGTCGCAGAGCCTGTCACTGCTCAGAAGTTACAGAGTTCGCGACACGGCCGTCGGGCGTGCACGCATCGCATCCAACGTTGTCGCATCACATCAAGACGCCACTTTCTCGCATCGCACCGGATCGTCCCGTCGCATCGAGGCGCCATCTTGTAGCATTGTCACCGGGCCACAGTTAGAAGCGACGCATCACCTCCCCTGCGCAGCAGTAAGGAATCGACGCATCCACTCCCCTGAGTGTTAGGAACAGTGCATCAACTTCCCTGCGACCCTTTTGCTTGTTTTGCGTGACGCATCTAAGGTACTTTGAGAGTAAAGTGTCGCATTTACCATCTACATTGAAATAAACTATTTCTACTATTTTAAAGTCTAGTTTTGATTACAGTATTGTGGATTTTTGTCGTTGGGTCTTGTGTTAAGTCTAGTAAAGATTACTTATTTTTCTAAACTGGTGTGGTGTCCATTTGTAGTGTTTTCACTGGATTAATGTATGTGTTCATAAATGCTTTACAGATTGCCTCTGAGATAAGCCTGTCTGATCGTGCCAAGCTACCAAGGGGGTGAGCAGAGAATATTTTAAAAGTGTAGTCTCTTACCCTGACTAGAAGCAAGGGTCCCTATTTAGTCAAAGGTACCTACCTCTGCCAACCAGTTCTAACCTTGGTGGTAAGTTGTGGGGATTTGGACTTGCATTTGTGACTCATATACAGTGATTGGTGTACACTACTAGTGAGTGCAGACCATAATGAGACCACATACTTTTTGGTAGAATTTTCCTTGGAACTTCTTTTTGCTTTTTGAGAACTGCCAACTGTGTTTCACCATGAGCAAAGCAGCATCCATTGCATCGGTTGACACTGATTTTGAAGATAGGATTGACACTTACACTGTGTCTTACCTCAAAGCTGCTTGCAGGAAATTTAAAGTCTCAATGAAGGCCTCACCAAGAAAAAGGAATACCAGAAGGCACTGAAGGCCTGGGTAGAATCTATGAATGCCGCTGAGCATCCTGAAGAGCGTAGGGAGGAGGTAGAGAATTTAGATGGGCAGTAAGAGGGGCCAGTGGGCCTGGATGGGAGAAAGGTGCCTTCCAGAACAGGCTACAGAGTTTCTTCAAAGGACCTGACCCCAAGAGAGTTGGAGGACAGGGAGAGAGATAGAATGCATAAGTTGGAGCTGGCCAAGCTCAAAATAGGTGGGCAGATGGAGTTGAAGAATAAGAAGTTGGCCTTTGAGGAAAAAAGAATGCATTTGGAGCATGAGAGGATCTTGAGGGAATTGGAATTGAAAGCCAAGAGTTTAGAAATGTCTCCCTCTGGTGGCAGCGCACCATCTGTGCCTGTAGAAACCAGAGTATTCATTCCCAAGGATGTCATTAAAGAGTTTCATAAGGATGAAGATATTGGGCAATGGTTCAAAGCAAATGAAGTAGCTATGACCTCCCACCGGGTCCCTGAGAAGGATTGGGGAGCAGGGATGTGGGGGTGGTTCCTCAGTGATGGGCGGGATACCTTATTGAAATTGTCTTCTGAGGCTCAGAATTCTTATGTGCAAATGAAGGAAGCCTTATTGACCAGGTATGGGTTGACCCCTGAGCTTTACAGACGAAGGTTTAGGAATTGTAAGAAACTGGAGTCTGGCACTTGGGTAGAATATGTGACAGATTTTTTGCAGAGCCATGGATGGTTGGGTGAAGGGTAGCAAAGTGAATGATTATCAGGGGCTCTATGATTTGTTTGTATGGGAGCACATGTCTAGTAATTGTTTTCCAGAGCTATGCCAGCACCTTATTGATAGCAAGTTGACTAACCCTAGGAAGCTTGCTGAGGAGGCGGACCGCTGGGTGAGCACCTGGGCCCACAAGGGTCAAGTGGGAGACTCCGCCAAAGGTGGGCAGGGTCCCCAGCAGAAGAGTGGGGGGACAAGGGCAAACAGAGGGAGTTCCAGAAAGGGCCCCAAAGTAATTCCTAAGGGAACCAAGGGAAGACTTCCCAGCCTCCCCCTGAGAAGAAGCCGGGGGACCGACAGGTAAACCTGTTGATAGGGGACCCATGGAATGTTTGACATGTGGTGAAGTGGGCCACCGGTACTATGATCCCCAGTGCCCACAGAAAGACAAAGTAGCACCCACTGGTGCACCACCCCGGTAGATAGCTAGTGTAGCCCTGTGTCAGGAATCTCCTCCCGCACATGGATTCCCTCCCACGATGCCACTGCCGTGAACCTGGTGCGCTTGGAGGAGAGCGGACTACAACTCCCAGAATGCCCTCCGGCAACAGTGCCTTATGCAACTCAAGAGTTCTGGTTACATAACACCAAGGGTAACACCTAGTTTTCGTGTTATGCAACTCAAGAGTCATGGTTATACAACGCCGAGAGTACTACTTAAGGAGAAGATCACTGGGACTCGGCGTCGGATATTCTGATCTTAACCGGAGTACCTGGTTGAGGTACACGGACCCGTTGGAGAGTTGAGCGGCGGAAGGAACATTCTAAGGAGCGGAGGAGAGGTTCTGCGTGTGCTTCCTGCCCGTGTCCTGTCCCGTTCTGAGAGCCGTATTCAACGTCATTGGGCACAGGTACCGTTGGTAGAGCCGAAGCTCCCAACGGCCTGACAATTGGAGAAAACGAGGTGGGTGCGAGCCGAAGCTCCCCACCCTCGTTACTTGGGTAAACACACGCCTAGAGCTAAGACGCTATCCAGGAGGTGTTTCCGCGTCTTAGCCATCGACACTCGTAGGAGAACTGGGATAGGTAGAGCGGCTGCTCCCATCCATTCTCTGCACCACCTTGGGTATCATCACTTAAACCCGGATACAAGAGACGCACACTAGGAAGTGTTCCCAGCGTCTTTGTGTTGTGGCAGTACTCTGGGGGATACTGGTAGAGCGGCTGTTCCCAGGTGGTAGAGAGCCCGGCCGGGTGACTCCCACGTGCCCCCCCCCCCCCCCCCGAAGATTCCACAACCTTGGAACTACCCTTCACAGCGGTCGAGTGGCATTGTCGGCCACTGCTTAGCACTGTGCCCTCCATTGGAGCATACCGGGTCCGGTGTGCATGCGGAGGATGGTTAGAAGAGCTGTGAATGGGTATCGTATTTTAACTGGTGATTCCAGTACCGGTATTCTGTGTTGTCTGTAGTTGTTTATCTGTTTATTAAATCATCCTTAAACACCATTTCTCTGGTCCGTCGTCTGTTGGTCCCAACCCCGAGAAAGCCAGGACGTTACACCCTGGGAGAGGAGCTGGGTGCCCAAGGTGGGTGGGGTCCCGCAGAGATGTCCCTAGTCTCTTTAGGAGACACTGAGGTGGTCCCCAGGACCGAGCTGCCTAGTAACACTAAAAAGTACAGGCAGTGGGTGACCATCAATGGCCATAGAGTGGAGACTCTTCGAGACACCGGAGCCAGTGTGACAGCTGTCAGTGGTCGGCTGGTGTTTGAAGAGCAGGTGGTCCCTGATGCATTTTACCCAGTTGTTGCCTCTGACAACACAGGGAGTCACTGCAGGGTGACTCAGGTTTACTTTGAGGGGGGGAGGGGGGGGGGGGAGTGGTCTGTGGTACTCTTCAAGTAGCTTTGAGGCAAGCCATGCCTGTTGGCTGTCTGTTTGGTAACGATTTGGAGAGCTCCCCTTGGGCTAAGGTGGAGCGAAGTGTTCATTTGAAGATGCTGGGTCTGCCTGAGTGGGCGTGTGTGACCACCCAGTCCATGGCACCCAGTAAGGGTGTTTAAGAGTGGCCCAGGTGCCTGCCTTAAAGAGAAGAGGACGGGGCGTGGGAAACCCGCCCCCACAGTTCCCACGGTCCAGGAGGAGGCGAACCTTGAGGGGGATGCCCTGTAACCTACAGGGGAACATGTAGCTGAACTGGGGACCTGCTTGAGCTGACCCATTGGCAGCAGGAAGGAGGACCCTCCAGGGAAGAGCTCTGTGAGGAGCAGAAAAAGTGCCCTTTTCTTGTGGGTTTGTGGCAACAGGGATTTTGAACACCCACTTTTGTTCTTTTGTAAACAGAAATTTGACTAGGTCGGATGATTTCCCTTGGACGGTTTTAGAGAAACTGTATATACCTTCTCATGTGAGTGACATAGTCAAATTTCTGTTTACAAAAGAACAAAAGTGGGTGTTCAAAATCCACAGTGATATATCAGGCCTGAATGATGTTATACCATGGACATCCCTATGAACCTTCGTTCATAAAATATTGTGAGAGACACAAATGCCAACCTATACTAACATCACAATAGGCATTGACACATTGTTTTTTTTACTTTCTTTTTTCAATAAAAATGATTTGAAATAAAAAAAAACAATAGGCATCGACACATATACACTTTTGAAGTACACAGTTATGAAGAGTCATAGTGATTAATCGCTAGTCAAGTAGAGACAACATGAATATATGAATTAGCCTGTAGGCGCTAATTTTCCCACTTTGTCTACACAGCTATCTCAACCACTTTTGCCGTGCTATTAAAGGAAAGCACTCTGATCTCAAGATATCCCCCACATGAGATCAAATTTAGATTTATTGCATTTCACTTCGTATTGGGAATAACTTAGGCATTTTCACTTCATATTTGTATATTGATAACAAGTACACTTTTGTGAACTCCCAGACAGTTTGGCAAATGTAGATGCACATTTCATAGCAACTAAATAGTCACCTACTAGCCTATCGTGTTTGATAAATCATTTTAAACCACTGGTAGTTTTTGGTTTAAGAATAAACATCAAGCGAGATGTTCGCATTATATATATATACAAACTTTTAATATTCAAGTCCTCTGCTAACACCCACGGGGTTTAATGTTGATAAATACCTTGAACAATAAAGAAATATAATCTTGAATAACACGAGATAAACTGCAGGACCGCGTTTTCAAGAACTACCATTTCCGGGATAATTGATGTCTTTTAGTAGTTCAAATTGATGTCTACACGTTGTTTGATACCGGGATACTAAACTAACATTTCCGGGATAATAGACGTCACTGAGTAGTTTCAAACAGACGTCATCGGGAAACGCCGGATGTCTACACTGTGTTTGATTTCGGCTTAAAGAGAACCATGAGTCGAGCGCGGCCACCTCCCATACAGCTCAGTGTAGAGCCAGAGGCACCGACGGAGAGGTGAGTCTCCGTTCACAGTTGCTCGTGTATGTGTCAAGAGTCAGAAGTTAGGTGGGAGAAGAAAGGTGGCAGTGACGTTTTATTGGCTTCCCACTCTCTCCCCCTTATCGTATTTCTTTCTCTCCTAAATTATCGCTGTAGGCTAGGTACACACGAGGTATAAGCCGAGTCAGTTAAATTAACACTGAAGGGCGAGATATGGACAGTTAATGCTTCATACCATCTCACTTCATTTTATTATTTTATTGTGGCATTGTGATTTGATATGCGCACATTCGAAATGAAGCCCCTTGAATGAGAGGTATTGGTAGAGCAGAGGTTTCTTCCCCTTTGATCAGCACTTAGATTACCAATGGTGTATTAACGATTATACAGTCATATAAACTAGTATTTGTTCGTTGACTAGAGCGCAAACGTGTACTTTTTAATGGTTTTCTCGGTTCTAGTTAAGCGAATTCTGATACTTGTTTTTTACCTTTGCAATTCAAATCTCAGATGACTTCTGGTTACCGGAGTGTGAACTCAGGAGAACTTTTATCACCATTTTTCCGATATAGATATGGTGTGTTTTTATAATCATGTTATAGTATAATCATGTTGTAGCTGTTTTAAGCTGTGTCCCATCTGAGCACAGATTTGTATCAACATAAAATTTACAAGACAGCAACAAAAATGAGAAATGGAATTAGACTTAGTTTCATTCTTTTTGCTCATATGAAATAATTCACCTCTAATTTTAGGGCGGGCCTCCATTTACCTGCGTAGTAACCGGGTGAGGTGATGTTTTCTCCTTGTGCAAGACAGGTAAGCACATCGAGTGAACGAAATAATTGGTTAATAAACTCATAGTTATAGGTGACTATAATGTATCTAAAACAACCAGAAATAATATTATGAGTCACTTCAGTAGAGTTACCTATTCACCACAGGCATTGTGCTTTTCTATTGTTTTTTCCATTGTAGGTGACATAAGCAAACAGCTTGCACAAAGGAATGTATACCCAGAAGGTTGTATTTATTTTAATATGTTTTTCACTTTACTATTGATGCAGTAGCAATACAGATATTGATTAAGGTCCTGAAGAAAGCCGACGACTAACAGTCGGGAAGGCTGAAACATGTCGACCGTATTGCGAGACAGCCTATGTGTTCAAAGCGGTTTCTGCACCATTTTTAATCAGGATTAGTAGAGATACCCAGAATAAAAGTTCTCTCTCCTCTAACTCCTTTTCAACTTCACTTTCATGCACTGCACATACTTTTCATTAATTTTGCATCATCTACAAACTCATCACCTAATGTTGAGGTTCAACGCGAGATAAGCAAGTGGTCTCTGTATCCTCTTTCCCTCCTTGTGTGACTCTGGTGACCTGGTCGACACCCGATCCACATGAACTACCGCCGTGACATGGAAGGTTAGTGGTGGGAAGGAAGGATATCCAAATGATGACACTGACCACATTTGGCAATTGATGGAAATCCTTCTTAGTCGCAAAGGTCTTTGCTTGTTGCGCTTAGGGTTTTCTTATGCTTGTGTTGGTAACTGAGGTATGCCTTTTGTATGTAGACCATCAGACTCAATTTGTTTGAAAAGTGTTGTACAGGGGATAGAGTGTGTTTTTTGGTCTTCAAATTTTCCCTAGGACCCTTCCGTACGTTAATAGTGTAAGAATGCTGTGGTTAAAACATAGGATGCTATTGTAAAATAAAGTATTACAAAATACCTAATTTATATACAGATATACCTACTATAGGTTTTACAGCCAAGTAAGGATTACAGCGGCATGCCATTATTGATATAAGAACTTCAAAGACCAGCATGCTATCTGATGACACGCCCATGAGGGTGGAACTTGTTATTTAAACACCGCGAGTGCGGCGGAAAAACTTTGTCGCTGTTTCCTGCATGAAGATCCCAGTGAGCAAGGGCTATGATAGCCCGAAACGCGTTTGGACACATATTGATACTGGCAAGGTGCTGCTGTTCCCCTGTTTTCTTGCCAATAAAGAAGGTGAATCCTACGACTGTGTGTGGCGCCTCAAGCGTGGTGTGTTACGTATGGAATGTTTTAGCGGTCGATGCCAGACCGCGAGGTGCCCCGCTGCGGACGAGCAGCTCCAAGACGCTGATGACCTTGAGCGTCTACGGAACGTCGTGACCAATTGGCAAGGTGAATATAGGCAGGGATTCAGCCTTACCTTGCTCATTTACCTACTATAGGTTTTAAAGCCAAGTAAGGATTACAGCGGCATGCCATTATGGATATAAGAACTTCAAAGACCAGCATGCTATCTGATGACACGCCCATGGGGGCGGAACTAGTTATTTAAACACCGCGAGTGTGGCGGAAAAACTTTGTCGCTGTTTCCTGCATGAAGATCCCAGTGAGCAAGGGCTATGATAGCCCGAAACGCGTTTGGACACATATTGATACTGGCACGGTGCTGCTGTTCCCCTGTTTTCTTGCCAATAAAGAAGATTAATCCTACGACTGTGTGTGGCGCCTCAAGCGTGGTGTGTTACGTATGGAATATATATATATACACATACTATTCTTTTTTTTTTTTCCAAACCTTTATTTATTGAAATTTATACTCGACAACCAAGTACAACCGCTACTATGCTTCAAGCAACATCATATGACAGCACGACAGCTGGCCCGCTCACACCGGAGCCCCACAGACAAGGAATGGTTTACAACATGTGGACTGGTTGGCCCTAGGAAGCGAAACAGAAGCATATAGAGCTTAACCAGATAGCAGGATCTGTGTCTGTCGGAGACGTGCGCGCCAATATCTAGATAGCAGGTTACCAACATGCTCTCCCCCTAACGAGCGAGACTCGGAATGGGTGTGATAACGAACCAAACATTTTGTACCAAAATAATAAGAAAAACCCTCGAACAAGATGCCCCCGCCCCCTCCCCCCCCCCCCCCCACCCCCACCCCTTGGAAAGAGAGAGAAAGTTAGAAAGAAAGAGGCAATCCAGGGTAAGCTGAGGGAGAGAGCCTGCAATTGGGGGTACCAATGCTAGCGCAAAGGACTATAGTTGAAAGAGGCGAAGACCCCTAATAGAAGGTGGACACACCGCCGAAGGGAGACCCCGTGAGAGGAACGAGACCAGGGGGCCCCACTTCAATTCGAAACTTGCATAATCATCACGAAATATATCGGCCATGCGTTCCAGGCTGAAGAGGCGCCATAGGCGGGAATGCCACATTGAGCTAGTGGGGGCACTCTGCTTTTTCCAAGCTGCTGCGATGGCTACCTTGGCTGCCCCCAGGCATGTCCACAGTATGGCCTTGTCCGCCCTAGTTTGGTAGCGCAGTGAGGGGTCCCGGAGACCCAGCAACGCAAACTCAATTGTGGTCGGCATGGGGTACCCCAGGATATCTTTAATGTGAGCTAAAATTTCCTCCCAAAATGGTCTGATAGTCGGGCAATCCCACCAGATGTGGCGAAAGTCTCCCAGTAAACCACATCCCCGCCAGCAACGGTCAGAAGTTGCGGGGAAGATGCGATGAAGTTTAGAGGGGTAAAGATACCAGTCCATCATAGTTTTCGTATGGGCTTCCCTAAGTTCCATCGAATGGGTGTGTTTAGCTACGTCTGTCCATAAAGCCGCCCAATCGCCCTCGGAAATGTCCCGACTAACTATCCCTTCCCACATAGCAGCGTAACGTGGACGCGGGGTAGCTGTAGAAGAATGAAATGACCCCCCGCATGTGGACCGTGGAGCGTATGAAGCGTTCAAAACTCGAGAAGGGCCTAGAGTTTGCTAAGTGAACCCCTGGGGACTGCAACCAGTGCTTCAGCTGTATGTAATGGAAGAGTTCCGTCTGGGGGAGATCAAAATCGTTCCTACACTCCTGGAAGGAAAGAATCTTTTGGTTGTGGAATAGGTGCCCGACCATTAGGCACCCGCCCCTCTCCCAGGAGGCGAAAGAGCTCCCCCGCTGAGCCGGAGGGAAAGCGGGGCTGCGATGGATCGGGGTCTGGGGTGAAGGGAAGCTGGTCCAGCGAGCATCATGAGAGACCGAGTCCCAAACTTTCAGGGTCGTTCTCGTGGGAGTGCTCACGTACGCGTTCGCTGGTCTGTCCTTCTTTGGGCGCCAAATCAGATCCCATATTGTCTCCCCCGTCACCGAACGGTCCATGTGGAGCCAATGTTTGTCCGATTCCCTTTTGGACCACTCGACGAGCACGCGCAGTTGAGCCGCCTTGTAATAGAGGCGAGGGTCCGGGAGGCCCACTCCCCCTCTCTGTCTGGGCCGGCGGAGCAGCGAGTATGCAAAGCGGGCTCGTTTATCTTGCCAGATGAAACGAGTGAAAAAGGACCGCAGGGTGGAGAAAAAGGCTGTGGGAAGCTCTATGGGAAGGGCCTGGAAGAGATATAGTAGTTTGGGGAGTAACGTCATCTTTAACGCATGTATCCGCCCCAACCAGGAAATAAACAAGGGCTTCCAGCGAGCCAAGTCTGCATTTATTTGGCCAAGAATGGGGGGGAAGTTGGCCTTATATAGCCCCTCCACAGTGGGGGTAAGGTGGACCCCCAAATACTGTAAAGATCGTTCTGCCCATTGCAGCGGTGTGCAGGCCTTAAGATTCGGTAGGTCCTCTGCTGACACCGTTAGGTTAAGGATATAGGATTTGTCCACGTTAATCTTGAACCCCGCCACCCTCTCAAACTGCGCTAGCTTGTCATGGAGGGCGGGGAGAGAGCTGGCGGGCCGGGCGAGCGACAAGAGGACATCGTCTTCAAAGAGCGATATTTTGTGCTCTTCTCCTGCGAAGGGGATACCCGTAATGAGAGGGTTGCGCCTAACGGCCATCGCGAAGGGTTCGATACTCAAAGCGAAAAGAAGGGGGGAGAGAGGGCATCCCTGCCGCGTACCCCTAGACAATGGAAAGGGGGAGGAGAGGTCCCCATTGACCTGCACCCTGGAGTAAGGGAGAGAGTAGTTCGCCTTAATCATCCTGATAAACTCCTCCGCAAAGCCCATCCGGCGAAGAGTCGCGAAGAGGAAGCCCCAATCCACCCGGTCAAACGCTTTTTCGGCGTCTAAGCCCACCAACACCGCTGGGACCTGTTTTTTAGAGGCCTTTTCAATGAGGTGTATGATACGTCGGGTGTTGTCATGAGTCTGCCTGCCCGGAATGAATCCGGATTGATCCGGGTGGACAAGGGCGGCCAGCAACGGGTTAAGTCTCGTCGCTAGGATGGAAGAGTAAAGCTTAGCATCGAGGTTCAAGAGGGCTATGGGCCTGTATGAGGAACAAAGTTCCTTGTTTTTCCCCGGTTTGGGGATGACTGAGATGGTGGCTTCGGCCATAGAATGGGAGACCCCTCCTGTCTCAGCAAGGTGATTAAAGAGTGAGGTGAGACGGGTGGCCAGGTCCGGTTCAAATGTACGGTAAAAATATGCCGTCAAGCTGTCGGGACCCGGGGCCTTGTTGATTTTCAGGGCCATAATCGCCCTCGTGACCTCCTCTACCGAGAAGGGGGCAGCCAAACTATTCTTTTTTTATTATATAGATTTTAAAGTTCCGGGATACGTTTTTATATAAAGTCTGAAGAAGGTGGTTTGGACCTGTTATTGCCACCGAAACGCGTTGCTTCTTGGTCTTCGTTTACATTAGATTGGTGTACTTTTACTTATGTTATTTCATTATTTTTTTTTAATTTACAATTGTGAATGAATTATTGATGCTGATTTATAAAATTGTTATGTACCTTGTCCAAAAATTGTTTTGATGCATATTGTATAGAATTCCTAATTGTTACATCATATTTTAACATATGAAGTTTATTAACTCTTTCCTATTTACAAAATATGTATTTTTTAACGTTTTGCATTCACCTTGTGAATAAAGCATTCATATATTTGACTCTTTGGCTACTGTTATAGACTTATTGGTTATAGGGTTTGATTGAAAAGTGACTAAGTGTGCGATTGTGGTTTCCTAAAGGGAGCTTTTTTCGACAGTGTCCTCCTGTATAGTGAGCCTAAGGTTGCGGGGTCTGGGTCAGCCCGTGTGCTGGTGGTACCCCAGCGCTTCAGAGCCTTCCTACTGGGGCTAGCTCATGATGGACATTTGGGGCAGGACAAGACCTTTGAAAGGTTTGTCGCTCACCTTTATTGGCGCTAAATGCATAAGAGTTAGGACACTCACTGCAGGACCTGCCAGACTTGCCAGGCAAGTGGAAAAAGTGGGAGGAAGCACAAGGCTCCTCTCCAGTCATTCCCTGTGGTCAGCACCCCCTTTGAAAGGGTGGGAATTGACATTGTGGGGCCTCTGGATCCCAAGACAGCCATGGGCAACAGGTTCATCCTGGTCTTGGTGAACCATGCCACCCGGAAGCCATCCCTCTCCAGGCTGTGACTGCTCCTGTGGTGGGTCGTGCATTGATGGGGATTTTTTCCCATGTGGGGTTCCCCAGAGAGGTGGTGTCAGACCGTCATACAAACTTCATTTCCAAGTATATGAAGTCCCTGTGGCAGGAGTGTGGGTATCTTATAAGTTCACCACTCCTTACCACCCCCACGGTAAAGGGCTAGTTTAGAGATTCAACCGGACCCTCAAAGGCATGATTATGGGTCTTGAGGAACCCATGAGGTTTAATGGGACGTCCTCTTGCCATGCCTTCCCTTTGCTTACAGAGAGGTGCCACAGAAGTCCTTAGTGTTCAGCCCCTTTGAACTGCTGTATGGTCACCCTGTAAGAGGACCTCTGAGTTTGGTAAAGGAAGGCTGGGAGAAAGCTCCCAGGAAACCTCCCCAGGATGTATATAGTTACATGCTGGCCTTCAGAAACCAAACCCGGCGTTTCAGGCTACTCGCTCAGGCGAATCTGGAAGCCAGCCAGGAAGAGATGAAGCGGTGGTACGATCAGAATGCCACTCTGATTGAGCTTCAGCCTGGTAAGAAAGTTTGGGTCATGGACCCCGTGGAGACCTGTGCGCTCGAGGATAAGTGGACCAGACCATTTGAGGTGGTGGAGCGCAAAAGTGATGTCACCTACTTGGTGGGCTTGCGGTCTCCAAGGAACCCTTTGCGGGTCCTGCATGCCAACTGCCTGAAGCCCCACTTAGAGCGGTCCGAAGTGGGCATGCTCCCAGCGACAGATGATGGAATGGAGGAGGACACAGCCTCTTCCTGACCTCCTGTCCGCAACAGAGCAAGATGGGTCAGTGGATAGTGTAAACCTCTTTTCCACCCTGACACTTGAGCAGCAGAATGAGTGTCACCAGTTGTTGGGACAATTTTCTGAACTGTTCTTTCTGATTCCAAGTGTCACTGATTGGTGTGTCCATGATGTAGACACTGGGGACAGTCCACCTGTTAAGCACATACCTTAGAGAGTGACTGACAGGGCGAGAGCTTGCATCAAGGAGGAGGTCTCCAAGATGCTTGCTTTAGGGGTGATTGAGTCCTCGAACAGTCCTTGGGCCAGCCCAGTGGCCTTGGTCCCAAAGGCTGCCGCACCGGGTGCACGCTAGAACTCCGGTTCTGTATTGACTACCACGGGCTCAATTCAGTCACCAGGACTGACGTGCACTCCTTGATTAGTTAGGGGCTGCCCGGTACCTCAGCACGTTTGATCTAACGTCTGGGTACGGGCAGATCGCCTTAACTGATGGGGCAAAAGAGAGGTCAGCATTCTCCACACCAGCTGGGCACTATCAATTTTGGGTTATGCCCTTTGAGGTGAGAAATGCTCCTGCCACCTTTCAGAGATTGGTCAACCAGGTGTTGGCTGGACTGGAAGATTTCAGTGCCGCCAACCTGGATGACATTGCAGTGTTCAGCGCCAGTTGGGAAAAAAATCTGCGCCATCTCTGGGAAGTGTTGATGGCGCTGCGGAGAGCAGGCCTCATAATCAAGGCGAGTAAGTGCCAAGATTGGGCAGGGTTCTGTGGTGTACTTGGGACACCAGGTTGGGAGCGGCCAGGTGGTGCCCCTACAGCCCAAGATTGAGACCATCCTGACTTGGGGAGAGCCTTTTTAGGACTCACTGGGTACTACAGGAGGTGTGGCAGCATTGTTGCACCCTAGACAGAGCTTACTATCCTGAGGCAGCCCAGGAAAGTGAACTGGAGTGACTGACACCTGTCAGAAAGCTTTTGATGCCCTGAAGACTGCCATGTGCACAGCGCCTGTGCTTCTGGCGCCCAACTTCTCTAAAGAGTTCCTTGTACAAACAGACGCTTCAGAGCATGGTGTGGGGGCTGTTCTTTCACAGATAAATGAGGAGGGCCTAGACCAACCTGGCCTTCATCAGTAGGTTACTTCCACCGAAACAGAGGTAGAGTGCAATTGAGCGTGAGGCATTTGCTGTGATCTGGGCACTGAAGAAGTTGAGACCATACTTGTTTGGGACTCACTTTCGGGTTCAGACAGACCACAGGCCCCTCAGATGGTTAATGCAGATGAGGGGTGAGAATCCAAAGCTGTTGAGGTGGTCCATTTCCCTACAGGGGATGGACTTCAAGGTGGAACACCACCCTGGTACAGAACACGCCAATGCTGATGGTCTGTCCAGATTTTTCAGCCTTAGAGAAGAGAACTCCCAAGGGGTGGGTAGTCCTCCCCACATTTCAGCTGGAGGGAACGTGTGTTAGACCTGGCACCATTGGCGTGGGTATCCCTTCCATTTTTTGCTCTTGCCTCCTGTGTTTTTGCTATATGTTTTGCTGGTCTAGATACTTTGGGCACTGTGCCACTGCTATTCAGTGCCACAGTGCAAGTGCTACCTATGTTAAATTGATGTAATGGATAGGTGACTCCATGATTGGCTTATTTGGTTTACTTGTCAGACCCTAATCCAGTGCAAAATGTGTGCCCAGGGCCTGTAAATCAAATACTGTTGGTGGGCTTGCAGCACTGGTTGTGCCACCCACAGAAGCAGCTTTAAAGTGTGTCTCATGCCTGCCATTGTAGAGCCAGTGTGCAGTCCAGTACTGCCATGTTGACCTGGTAAGTGCACCCACTCTCCAGTCCCTAAACCTTCCCTTTTCTACATGTTAGCCACCCCTAAAGTAGGCCAAGGGCAGGGTTCATTGTATGTGAAAGGTAGGACATGCCCTGATGTGTGTAGCATGTCCGGATAGTAAATTACAACCATTTTCGTTTTTCACTATTGCAAGGCTACCTGTCCCCATAGGCCAGAATGGGCAGTTTGATTATACCATCCTATAATCTAACTGACCCAGGGAACATGGTAGAAAAACTAATTTAGCATGCTTGAATTCAGATTGATAAAATACATCTTTTAGTGAAGTTGGTTTTAACATTCTGTGTTTGTAAATACCACTTTTAGAAAGTAGGTATTTTCTTGCCTACCCATCCAGCCTGCCTCTGCAAGGTTTGTGTATATCATGTCTGGTTTGTGAGTGACAGGGGCTGGGGTGGCTCCAGGAGGCAGGGTGAGTCAGCACTAGGCTGAATGAACAAGTTACTTACCTTCGGTAACGATGTATCTGTAAGAAACATTAGTTAGTTAGATTCCTCACCTTAGAATATCCCCAGGCGTCAGACTGGATCCGGAAGATTTTTCGTCAGCAATACCCCTTGCGCGTCGCTAGGCGTCGTCTGCGGCTCCGCGTCCGTCGTCGGCGTCGTGCGCCGGAATGACGTCGGAGTACTTAGACGCCGCCCTCGCGCGCTGACGTCAGTTCTTGTACATAGCTTTCCGCGCCAGGAACGCAGAGCCATGCAAAGACCGACACTGGTGCCAAAATTAAAATCTAGGGGCCTGAAAAGGATAACCTCAACCCTAGATGTCAGTTCGCAGAACGGGGAGGATGGGTGGGTCGGTGAGGAATCTAACTAACTAATGTTTCTTACAGATACATCGTTACCGAAGGTAAGTAACTTGTTCATCTGAAAGAAACACGTTAGTTAGATTCCTCACCTTAGAATAGATACCCAAGCAATACCATCCCCGGTGGTGGGTCTGCGAACCAAGATCACATCAGAAAGTCCTGGAGGACAGAACGGCCAAAGAAGCCATCCCTCCGGACTTGGCTGTCAAGGCAATAATGTCTGGCAAACATGTGTAGCGAAGCCCACGTTGCCGCCTGACAGATGTCCTGCAAAGGGACACCCCGTCCCAAAGCAGTAGTAGCCGCTGTGGCCTGAGTAGAATGGGCGCGCAGCCCAATAGGAGGGTCCTTTCTTGCCAAGGAGTAACAAATTTTGATGCACAAAACGACCCACCGAGAGATGGTCCGTTTGTGCACAGCTTTCCCCTTCTTAGCACCCACGTATCCAACGAAAAGTTGGTCGTCCACCCGGAACTGCTTTGTGCGGTCCAAATAAAAAGAGAGCACACGTTTTGGGTCCAGACGGTGGAGCCTCTCTTCCTCTTTGGAAGGAGGCGGAAAGAAGGTGGGCAAGGTGACAGACTGCCCAAGATGAAATGGAGTCACCACTTTCGGAAGAAAGGAGGGACGAGGCCGAAGGACAACCTTGTCCGGATGAACAGAGAGAAAAGGAGGCTTTGAAGATAAAGCCTGGAGCTCACTCACCCGTCTAGCCGAGGTGATGGCTACCAGAAAAGCAGTCTTAAGAGTCAGAAGACGAAGAGGACAATTGTGAAGAGGCTCAAAGGGAGCGCACATCAGGAATGTCAAGACAAGATTCAAGTCCCACTGAGGCATTACAAAAGGGACAGGAGGGAACGTGTGAGTAATGCCTTTTAGAAAGCGTGTAACTACAGGGGACTTGAAAAGAGAAGGCTGATCAGGAAGCCGCAAGAAGGCAGAGATGGCAGCAAGATAACCTTTCAGGGTGCCCAGGGCAGAGCCCTGCCGGGCCAAAGAAAGAAGAAACAGTAGAACCTCAGAAAGAGGGGCAGAAAGGGGATCCACAGCCTTTGCTGTGCACCATGCCACAAATTTGTTCCACCGGCAAGCGTATACCGTCTTTGTGGAGGGACGCCTGGCTGCCAGAATGATATCACAGACTTCAGGAGGCAAGTCAAATGGCATCAACTGCCGCCGCTCAATCTCCACGCATGGAGGTGGAGGCTGGACAGGTTCGGGTGGAGGACCGTCCCCTGCTGCTGCGACAGAAGATCCTCCCGAAGGGGCAGACGTATCGGAGGATCGGTCAACATACTGAGTAGCTCGGGATACCAGTACCTTCGTGCCCAATCCGGAGCCACCAAGATGACTTGGGCCCGGTCGTGCCTGATCTTCAGCACTCTGGGCAGAAGTGGTATAGGCGGAAAGGCGTACAACAGACCGCAACTCCACTCGTGACGAAAAGCGTCGCCGAGCGAGTGCCGCCTTGGAAATTCCAACGCGCAGAACTGCTGACATTGCGCGTTCTCTTCGGTGGCGAATAGATCTAACCAAGGCTCTCCCCACTGCTGAAAGAGACCTTGCGCCACTTCGGAGTTCAGACGCCATTCGTGATCCATCATGCACCGGCGGCTGAGTTCGTCTGCTCTGGCGTTCAGAGAGCCCGCCAGATGTTGAACCACTAGGGTGACGCCCTGGTGTTCCAGCCACGTCCAGAGGCGCAGAGCCTCCTGACAAAGGGTCCACGACCCCACCCCGCCCTGTTTGTTGCAATACCACATGGCGGTGGTGTTGTCCGTGAACACCTGCACGACACTTCCCCTGACAGAGGGAAGGAAGGCTTTCAGTGCAAGTCGGATCGCTCTCAACTCCAACAGGTTGATGTGGAGACGAGACTCCGCCGGAGACCAGAGGCTTCTGATCTCCGCCTCTCCCATATGGCCACCCCATCCCAGGAGGGACGCATCCGTCACTACGACATGCTCCGGTTGGGGAAGGGAGAGGCTCTTGCCCGTGACCCAATCGCGGTCCGTGAGCCACCACTGCAACTGCTTGGCAGTGCCCTCCGAGATCAAGACATGGTCGGACAGGTTGCCGTGATGCTGGGCCCACTGAAACTTGAGGTCCCACTGCAGAGCCCGCATGCGCCGCCTGGCGTGATGCACTAGTAGGATGCAGGAGGCCATCCGCCCCAGAAGCCGCAACACTAGCCTGACCGAAACCCAGGATAGAGGCCGAAAGATGGGAATCAGGGCCTGTATATTCCGGACCCGCTGTTCCGGCGGATAGACCCGGAACTGCGCCGAATCGAGAACCGCTCCGATGAAGAGGAGATTCTGAGAGGGACTCAAGTGTGACTTCGGCACGTTGATGGAAAATCCCAGCAAATGCAGGAGATCCGCCGTAGTCTGGAGGTGGGAGACGACTGTCTGGGGCGAGCCCGCCTTCAACAACCAGTCGTCTATATAGGGGAAGACTGGAACCCCTGATCTGCGCAGATGAGCTGCGAACACCGCCATCACCTTTGTGAACACCCGAGGGGCACTGGTGAGGCCGAAGGGGAGCACGGTAAACTGAAAGTGCTCTTGGCCCACCGTGAACCGCAGGTAACGCCGGTGGGCCGGCAGGACGGGGATGTGGAAATATGCGTCCTGCAAGTCCAACGCTACCATCCAGTCTCCAGGGTCTAGGGAAGCTAGAACCTGAGCCAAAGTTAACATCTTGAACCTTTCCTTCCGGAGGAAGGCATTGACGTTCCGGAGGTCCAAGATAGGGCGTAGGCCCCCTTTGCCCTTCTTGGGAACCAGAAAGTAGTGGGAATAACAACCACGACCTACTTCTGGGCTCGGAACGCGCTCGACGGCCCCCTTGGCAAAGAGGGCCGAAACTTCCTCGTGGAGAAGATTCAAATGATCCCCCGAGATACGGTGGTGCTGCGGTGGCATGGCTGGAGGGGTCGTCTCGAAGGGGAGGGAGTAGCCCCTTCGGACGATTTGCAGCACCCACCTGTCCGATGTGATGGACCGCCAGTGGAGCAGGTGATGGCGAACTCTGCCTCCCACTGGCGATGACTGGGCCTGAAAGCTCGGACTAGGAAGGCTTTGAGGCGGATGCTGCCGGGGTGGATGTGGGCTGACCTCGTCGTCCTCCAGAACCGCCTCGGCGGAAACCACGTCCGCGACCGCGCGCAGGTTGGTTCTGCGGCTGGTGGCTAGGCGTACGTGAGGAGGCACCCCTTCCTTGGCCACAAAAGGGGCGAAAAGCGGAAGTTTGCGACCGCGGGGCCGAGAGGCCCAAGGACTTGGCCGTAACCCGGGAGTCCTTAAAGCGATTCAGCGCACTGTCCGCTTTCTCGCCGAAAAGGCGAGTGCCATCAAAGGGCATGTCCATGAGGGTGCTCTGGACATCGCCCGAAAAGGACGTGGACCGCAGCCAGGCGTGACGTCTAAGCGCCACTGAGGTAGAAATCGCCCTACCCAGCGAGTCCGTAGTGTCAAGCCCACATCGGATAGCATGTCGCGCTGCATCCCTCCCATCGGCCAGAGCCTGGGTAAGTCGTGTCTGGACCTCCTCCGGACACAGGGGCAGCACGTCCTCCACCGTATCCCACAGAGAGTGGGAATAACGGTCCAAGAGGCAGGCGGTGTTCAAAGACCGCAGTCCCAAACTAAGGGAGGAGAACAGCTTCTTGCCAAACTGTTCCAGCCTCTTGGAATCCCGGTCCGGCGGAGCGGTCGGGAAGGAGGATTGGGAGGTAGAGGCCTGGATAACCAGACTCTCGGGGGTAGGGTGTTGGGACAGAAAACTGGGGTCACCCGGAGCAGGGCGGTGGCGCCTGGCGACGTTCCTGTCCACAGGAGGAACTGTGGAGGGCTTGGACCAGGTGCCCTGTAGAACGTCAGTGAGGGCCTCATTGAATGGCAGCAGAGGCTCAGTGGAGCTTGCTGCAGACTGAAGCACCTCAGTGAGGACGTTCGGCAGGTAGCTCGAGCCCAAGGGCTGCGGCCGCCTTGCGCAGCACCACAGAGAAAGCAGCCCCCTCCTCCGAAGCCACAGTCGGAGGAGAGATGAATCCAGTGTCTGGAGAGGTATCCAGGCCACTGGCCTCCCCCAGTTCATCTGCCCAGTCCTGGGACAGTTGGGCCTGAACGGCCATAGGATCCTCGGATCCCTCCCAGTTGTCCCCATCATCCGATTCCTGGTATGCAGGAGGAAGGATTGGAGCCGGGCGATAGACAAAATGTGTCTCCAGCGGCGCCGAACGCGGCGTCCATCGACGCCGTATCGGCGCCGGGCCCGGAGTGGGGCTGAACCGGGGCTCGACGCCGAGCGGACTCGGCGTCGGAGGTGCTACCGGTGTCGACGCCGGCGGAGGAGGCGTAACGAGTTCGACCGGCGTCGGCGGGGACTCGGTAACGGGTCCCTCGGGCGCTTGCGGCGAATCTCGAGAAGCTAACGGGACCGCTCCCGTCTAGCCTTCGAGGTCAGGGCCTTGCAGTCCGAACACGACTCCGCGTCGTGGTCGAGGCCCAAGCAGTAAAGGCACCAGCGGTGATGGTCCGTAACCGACATCAAGCGGCTACAGTCAGCACAGGCTTTAAAACCAGGCATCCTACCGGCACCGGAGTCGAGACAGATCAAAAAGGATCGAAAAAGTTAGTCAAAAAGTGACTAAAGGGGTAGCTCTCCCGGATCTGCGCTTACTGGCGCGGAAAAAAGAAGAACTGACGTCAGCGCGCGAGGGCGGCGTCTAAGTACTCAGACGACGTCATCCCGGCGCACGACGCCGACGACGGACGCGGAGCCGGAGACGACGCCTAGCGACGCGCAAGGGGTATTGCTGACGAAAAATCTTCCGGATCCAGTCTGACGCCTGGGGATATTCTAAGGTGAGGAATCTAACTAACGTGTTTCTTTCAGATAGACCTATCTGCATTGGGAGTGGTGGGAGGAGTAGCACCTGGGCCTGAATAGGGTGTCTGTCTTCCACAATGCTGGCTCCACCTCCTGTGGTGCGTCTGATGACCCTGGCCCACACTGACAAAGGAAGAAGTTGTGCACTGGCAGAATGCACCCAGAACTGGTTTGGACTAGGTACATACACTCTGCCTTCAGAGACAAAGGATTTGTGTGTAAAAAAGGGAGACCCAGACCCCAGAACTTTAGATCTCTTCTGGGAATCAAGACGACCCTTTGCCAAGGAGAAGAACCAAGGAAACTGAAGGAGGACACTGCCCCTGTGCTGTGCTGTTGGGGTTGGCCTGCAGTGGTTACTTTATTGCCAAGGAAAGGAGAAAAGGAACTTTGTGTGTACTTTATCATCTTGAAGAAGATCTCCAAGGGCTTGAAGCTGAGCTTGCCTCTTGTTCTGAAGTCTCAGGGACACAAAGACTTCACCACCAGCTACCCCTGAATTTCCTTGCCGGGAATTCTACTTGCAGAGAGGTGCCTACTGTTGTTTGGGCCCTCTGAGAGAACTGCGTGTCGCTGGGAGCTGGAAGCGCAACACAACGAGGAGAAGCGTGTCGCCGTCGCAGCAGTTGCCGTTGCATCACCGAAGCGTGCCGCCACTGCAGCTGCTCGCCGTCTCATCATCGACAAAGCATGTCGCATCACCGGAGAAGCATTTTGCAGTCGCAGAGGTTGCCGTCGCATCAAAGGAGAAGTATGTTGCAGGGCCTGTTGCAGCTCAAAAGTTACCGAGTTCGCCGCACGGCCGTCGGGCGTGCACGCATCACATCCAACGTTGTTGCATCGCATCAAAACACCATTTTCTCGCATCAGATCGTCCCGTCGCATTGAGGCGCCATCTTGTTGCATCATCACCGGGCCGCAGTAAGAAACAAAGCATCAACTCCCCACACAGTAAGGGAGCGACGCATCACCTCCCCTGTGCAGCAGTAAGGAACTGACGCATCCACTCCCCTGAGTGTTAGGAACGGCGCATCAACTTCACGGCAACCCTTTTGCTTGTTTTGCGTGACGCTTCTAAGGTACTTTGAGAGTAAAGTGTCGCATTTACCATCTACATTGAACTAAGGTATTTCTACCATTTTAAAGTCTATTTTTGATTACAGTATTGTGGATTTTTGTCATTTGGTCTTGTGTTAAGTCTAGTAAAGATTACTTATTTTTCTAAACTGGTGTGGTGTCAATTTGTAGTGTTTTCACTGTATTACTGTATGTGTTCACAAATGCTTTATACACTGCCTCTGAGATAAGCCTGTCTGCTCATGCCAAGCTACCAAGTGTTACGGTAAGCAGGGGTTATTTTAGAAGTGTAGCCTCTTACCCTGACTAGAAGCAAGGGTCCCTATTTGGTCAACGGTACCTACCTCTGCCAACTAGAGACCCCCAGTTCTAACACTGGTTATAACCTTTTGGATCCGGTATCATATCATTTTAAATTGGCTTCTAATCTTTAAAAAAAATACATGCTTACTCGGACCAAGTTAATTTATGCCATCTCATTTTATTGACAACTTAGCATTGAAAAGACAATATCGATTTGAAATCAGCATGGGGTACTAAGTCCTGGCAGGTCCAAGCTATGGAATCTTTATTCCGTGCTTATCCGATACCTGCTCAAATAATTCCTTTAATGACACCGTCCAACAGACTACTTGTCTGGGGCTGGCTAAGTTTAAAGAACTGAATACTCCCACTTTTCTGCCCTTGGCCCCATTTGATAATTAGCAATCATATACCAATTATACTGCAGACCAACTAAATAGCACGATACAAAATGGTACATTTAATTCTACTGCAATATATCCATCTGGATGGCCATTATGGCCTCTGAACCCAAATTCTCGTATTATGAATACTACTTCGAGGTTTATATTAAATTGACTTGATCCACGTTACCCACATTCCAACACTGTTACCACTTATTCTGTAGGTAAATTATGTCAATAATGGTTCGAACATTCCACATTGTCTGCCGTGAAACATCTGTAAACACAAGTAGATGATCGACTGAACGTGAAACTTTTCATACATTCACCCCCATTCACAGATCTGAGTTGAATCCATCATCACTCTTTAGCTCACTTCACCACCCCAGTTCAGACCTAACCATAAGCAAATCAGTCTGGACCCGTTCCTCATGGAACAGTCCAGCCCGAACTGCCAAGCCAGGTGTTGTGTAGTACCTAGGAATCCCCAAGACCACAGGATGTGTCAGCCGTTAGCTCTACAGTGCCACTACCACCCCAGTATCTTACTATGGTGTAGGTAGTTTCTGGCAACGACTGAACATGACAACCCGGATTCCTCAGGTATCGTGGAAAAACAGTATAATACTTTTCGCTCAGTCACTTGTGCTTGCTTACTCTCAGAAAATACACAGGATGGCGGATAAGACGTTTCAATAAGTATTTATTGGTCCCGCGTCAGTCTTGTGCAAAACATATTTGCTGTGACAACAGGAGACAGAAGCATACGAAAGAAATCACAAGTACTAATATAGTAAACAGTATATACATTTTTACCATAGTGCAAAAAAGATGAACATATACAGTTCAGATAAAACAGTAGCATATGCATACTCCTATAATGCGCGCCCTACGTAATTTGCCTAAATGTACCTAGCCTAGATATGTAGGTGTAATATATATATCTATATCTAATCTATATATCCATCTATATTTAATCTATCTATCTATCTATCTCCAAGATTCCCCTAGGGAAGAACCAACCACTTCACCTGACGGTAGAGAATGAAGGATCCCGTCTCTGCTCCGGGGATGACACCCCGCAAGGGATGTCAGACCGCTGCGTGTCAAAGATTCAGCATGCAGGGCCCGTGTCATCGTGGAAGGAATTCTCCTCTAATTTGCAGGGGGTGAATAAGGGTCCCTCCAGGGTTTCTTCTAGAATCGATATATTTTGAAAACAATCATAAATGTTTTGGAAACAATCACAAATGTTTTCCCGAACAATTCGATCATGCACAGCAGGATGCTGGCCAAGGATGAATAAAGTGGTGACCCTTATACAGAATAATTATGCATTGCCTAAGGGCATATTTATGTACGTCAGTTACAGGGATTATGATAGAATACTAAGAGGCTAGTTTCAAAGAGACAGGAGCAAGCTACTAGGTAAAAGGTCACCCATTTCAGAACCGTTATTGTAGTGTGAATGGGACAATGTATGTTGAAAGGGGTATACATGACACAACTAGCCTAAAATACGACACCATCTCCTCATCATAAGGTCAACAGGGTCAGCTAGATAATAATACAGCTAAGGCCATTCAAAAATATAAAATGATTTAAAATTAAAATACTAAAGGTAATAATAAGCCCTGTAAAAAGTGTTTATAAAAGAAAAGCTATTTTCCCTTAAAAGCATTCAAAAGGTCCTCTAAAGTTGTATATGTAGTTATTATTACACTGAGCACCTTGAAAGCCATTATGCTCAGTTAGACCAGAGAAGGAGAAAAATTAAACAGTCAGGTTCAACCTTCAATTTGGTAAATGTTTACTAACTGCTGTATGAAAGTGGGTTTCTGTTGCAGTAACCCCCCCACTTTTTGCAGACTACTGATGCACTTTCACTTGATGTGCCCTGGGTGCCTGCCAATCAGGTTCCCAGGGCCTGTGTTCTTTCCCCAAAACTAACCCAATTGGCATCTCTGGCCACAGGTCAGCCCCTGGTAAATGGTACCACAGGTATCCAGGGCACTGTGACCAGGAAAGACCTCTAGGGGCTGCAGTACTTATTGTGCCACCCTTTGAGAGAGTACACACGCACACACACGCACGCACGCACGCGAACACGCACCCCTATTCTTTTTTTGCAGGCTGCATCTTTTGGTGCAGAGCGAAGTGAAGAGTCGACATGGCACATATCCCTGTGTGCCATGCCTACAACCCACTGCCCTGGCATAGATCACTCACCCCTCTAGCAGGGTGCACTATACCAGTGGTGAGGGTACAGATGCATGAGCCCTGTACCGCTACAGTGTTTAATTCATTTTTTAGACATTGTAAGTGCAGTGCTGCCATGAAGTATATGGTGCTGGGAGCTTGTCATTACGAACTCCACAGCACCATAATGGCTAAACTGAAATCTGGGAAGTTTGGTATCAAACCTCTCAGCACATTAAACCCATACTGATGCCAGTGTGAGAATTAATGAAAAATGCACACAGAGGGCATCTTAGAGATGCCCCCTGAAAAACAACCAGCCTCTGGTGGTTTCCCTGACTGGAACACACCAGCCTGCCACCACGAGACATGTTTCTAGACCCCTAGGGTGGGAGCCTTTGCTGCCTGAGCCCAGAAACAAAGCCTTTCGTGGGCGGAGGTGTTCACACCTCCCAAAGGCCAAGAAGACCCATCTGTGGCAGGGGAGCTTTAAAGGCCTGGCAGCCCTTGTAATGCGACCCTCAGCCTCTCCTGCTAACAGGAGCAGACCCCCTTCCTGTCCCCCTCCTTTTTGGCGGGAAGATAGGCAGGAAAAACTAGCCAGCCCAGAAGGTGTGCCCACCTCTGCCAACTCCGCCCCTCAGGTGGAGGCAAGGTGGGTGAAGCCCCCTCTTCAGTGCCCGCCATCTTGCGGATGACAGGCACTACGCTATCAGGAATAGGGATTGTGCTCACTCCCCCAAGTGGGGTGAGCAAACCAAGGGTGTAGTCACCCTAAGGTCAGTAGCCCATTGGCTACTGACCCAGAGACCCCAAAATGCCCCCTAAGTACTGTATTTAGGGGGCAACCCTGAACCAAGAAAGCAAATTCCGCAACCTACCAAGAAGAAGGACTAAAGAAGACGCCCAGCAGAGAAGACTGCAGAGAACAACTGACTTGGCCCCAGCCCTACAGGCCTGTCTGCAGTTTTCGGAGATCCTGCGCCAAAAGTCGCCTTGTCCTGCAGCCAGTGACCTCCAGAACCCCTGGGAGGACTGACTGCCTTCAACAAAGACCGGATCTCCTGTGAACAGCAGTCCTGTTCAAAAGAATCTCCAAAGCAAGACTCTGAGCCTGCTGAGGACAAATAAACCGGACGCCTGTAACTACCACTGCACCCCTCGCCTACGGCCAGAGTTCAAGTGGCCACCGGACTCAGCGAGGTTCCCAGCGCTCCAGAGTCCGAGTCCACCGTGGGTTCAGCCCTCCAGGACTCCCCGACGTCGCCTGCAGCCTCTGCACGGAGACCCCCCCCCCAACCGCGAGTGGCCCGGTAAGGTAAAATCTGACCTCAAAAGACACCCCTGCATCTAGCCACCCTGCGCCCTGGTGAAAAGAACCAGAGGTGCACCTACGTCCCCGAGCCAATTAACTTACCTGCCCAGCTGTTGGTTCCTTCTGGAAGTCTTCCTGGACCGAGCCTGCAGCTAAAAACAAAAACCAAACATCCCTATTGAAAACAGGGCACCCGAATCCAAAACAGCACTCTGCACCCGTGCGCCCCAGCGCCGCTGGGGGTGCACCTTTAGTGCTGGCTTTTTCCCCATTTTCCCTGAGCTAAAGTCGAGGAGCTTTGCTCCCACAGCAAAGTGGCCTGCTCGTCAGCAGCAAGCAACCGGAGGCCCCCTAGCCCCCATTTGATAACAGTGGGCCTCAACGCTCTGCACCTGGCCGCTCTAGTGCCATTGAGGGTGTAACAAGAGTGCATCACTGACCCTGGGGGACCCCTGAGTCTACCCCCAGAACCTCAACTCCCACTACCAAATACTGATCTGAAAACTGATAACCATATTTTCCTCCACAGTTTCCTCCACAGGATAACATTGACTGTTTTTTTTAAATAAAAATATATTTTTTTAATTGACTGTTTTTCTTGGAAACATTTCTAAGTGTGGAGTTTGAAAACCTAAAGAAATTCTTTGAAATTGTACCGATTAACAAAAACGATTTTACTTGCAGGAGATGTCCCAGTGTAGTTTCCAGGTATACTACACTATGTAAGAAAAGTGATCCCGAAAGTAACTTACCTGTAAACACTATTTTGGTCCATAGGATAACATTGAATGTTTTTCTTGGAAAGGTTTCTGTGTGGAGTTTGAAAACCTAAAGATATTCCATAAAATTACACTGTTTAACAATATGGATTTTACTTACCTGTTTGCAGGAAATGTCCCAGAGTAGTATCCAGGCATACTACTCTGAGTAGGAAAAGTAATCCATAAAGTAACTTACCTGGTATTTTACTGAAAATCCCATTAAAGTCTCGTTCTGTGTTACATTTCTCTGAAACAATATTGTAAGTCAAATCAAAGTACATTTACTATTGCAATCCAAACGGTTTACAAACTGCCTTACTAATGTAAAGTATTTATTGCTTACCTTTGCCAGGCTTGCTTAGTTCTAGAAAATAAAATAACTAAAAGAACATTTTTATACAAAACCAATTGGTCTGAAGTTCAGTCTTTGAGTGTGTGAATTCATTTGCCGAGTGATTACAACAAATGCTTAATACTGTCCTCGGATACTGCCTTACTGCTCGACCACACTACCACAAATAGAGAGTAAGGTTTTATCTAACTGTACCTCTGCCTACCTTTGGGGTTCCACTGGACTCTGTGCACACTATACCTCACTTTGGTATAGTCTATACAGAGCCAGCTTCCTACAACTGCTGAGTAGTTCCCAGCACAGGAAAGGCCAGATTGTTACTGAACATCGCTGAACATTGTATTTGCAGGTGGCAATCCCCCAGCACTTCCAATATCATGTTGAGTGAGCAAAGATGGTCATCTCTGGTTCCGACAGCAGCCGCCGGGGGAAGAATTAAATGCCTGTATGCCCGGAACCGATGCCTGTACCTCTGTAATAGAGCCTATTTCCCATCCAACTGGAGGTGAAGCATCCCTTGAAGGTTCTGAAAAAAGCTGTCATCAACATTGGAATAGGCTGTGGACAACTGTACATGTGAGCCTGTAAGGGCTCCAGGAGCACGTCTATGTCCGGCAGTGCAACCGATGACAGTGTCAGACACAGGTCCAACACGCATCCGAATCCGCAGAAGAGGCAGCAAAACATAGGCAGGACACACTCTAGCCAGACTGGTCTAAAAGACAGGAACCAATGCTCACTCAGCTCTCAAAGCCGAGGCGTACCCAGGTAGACCAACATACACTCACGACAATATTGTTCCAGTAGTGTTCTCTCCATGTCTTGAGGGATTGAGACGTCCATTGCGAATCAACTGGATTAAAATCAGGATACCGCCATTGATAGCAGGACCAAAGGAAGCCCTCCAAAAACGCTTACCAGTACGGAGTGTATGAAAGCTGGAATTACTCCGAAGATGGTCTGAAAGGTGGTTAACAGACCTGATCCAAAACGCTTAAATAAGTGTACGATCCCCGTGGTATCAAACATGTTAAAGATATGATGGACCGTTTCTCCAAAATGAAGCGGAAAGTTCGTACGGACCAGAGCCTGTACCTCCGCCAAAGACCTTGCAACCTGGAGATCAAAAGACTTTTGGGCTGAAGTTAAAGCCACATTTTGTTGAAACATGGCTTTCAGTCTGCTCAGTGAATCATACCTTATACTGGAAACATTCAATGAAGGCCACAGTGGTTCCTCCCTAACTATGCAAGCTGGGGGAAACCATACTTGCTTACAACAAACAACCCTGGAGTTAACAGTTACTAGATATGCGATGCCTGGTGCCATCACGCAACAGCCTTAATCATTCAGCACTAAATAACTCCCATTTGAAAGAAACTCGAAAACCAGATGAATCATGGCAGCTGGGGAGCCTTTCAAGTAGCAAGATAAGTTTGCTATTCAAGAATTACACACTCGGTGAAGCAAGACCTACTTGCACACTAAAGTCCCGCTTAAAGACTTCTCACAGTCTGTACCAATTAAGAAAACTTCAATGTCCTTATTTCTACACCTATATCTGTACGGCAACTCCCAGATTTCTCTTATGTACCCTTCACCCAATGCTTCGTACTTGGTGGTATCTAAGGCTGTATTGGAACTGGAATGTCGTGATTGGCAGTGTGATATAGCCATGAATTAACCATTCCGTAGACGGTGACTCTGCTACTGTAAAAGGTAGCTTCTCTAATTTTTCAATGAGCAGCATGGTGTACTTTACATCTCTGCGTGCCATGGTCAATTGTCTGTTGGTCAGATTATAAGCCGAAAACAGATTTGTGCCGTTGATGAACCGCCATGGCACATGGCCAGAACGCAATGACTGTAGCGTCCAGCTTAAAAGCATAATGGAGTGCAATGGAGATTACCCATGTTGTAGAATAGACAATTGCTGAGGACGCAATGTTGCCCAGTGAATAAATATGTGAAGAAAGTGTGGTCATTTCATAGTCTACCATAGCTAATGCTTTTTCCAGGTTAATTCTATCAATCTCACGTAATCTCTCAGCAGCTACATGTTGGGAGACTTTCTACAGTTCATTGTAGATGGCATACAAGAAGCGTTTTTTTAAGCGGTTTCTTGGGACCTAGCAAGAAATCCCTAAGATCCATGTTATCAGACAGAAGGGACAAGTGTTGTTGAGATTTTTAGCCATTCTAGGCAACTTCCCAACATTATAAGAAGTTACTACCCCTGGGTTGTCTGTTTGTACATAGCGTGGGTCAGGTCTATGGATACTAAACCCTCTGGTGGTACCCCTGAATCTTGATTGACACCTATTTGTGTTGATCAGCCAGACTGTTGCACTGTTCTGTTCAGGAAGAATATCTGTAATGGTATGAGTTAACCTCTAAATAAAGTCTCTGTTCTCTGAACCTGCCATTCTTTTGTTCCCCAGATGGATTTTGTGTCTGTCGTGTCCCTCCTATAGTCAAAACCCTGTATAGGCAGTTGGGAGATAAAAGGTGCTGAATATATAAGCTTGGTGTTTGTTAGCATAATTTTCTTCGCAGTTGCATTAGTTTTTGCAAGCTTATAATAGTATGACGTCAGGTCTGATGTAATGAACCCTGAAAAGTACGCACATTTCTGTGTGAATGTGGCAGAACTCCCTTTCGGCGGAGCTAGGCAATGTTCTAATTGATGGTAAGTGTTAACAGTGAATGGGAAACTTGCTTTGTGCACAAAGTGATGACCATAATGTTGGTAACAATACATGGTATCAAAATTAGGTTTATCTTCATACAATTCCCTGTAAGAAAATGCTGCAGATTGTTCTTAGTCAGAGATTTACAGTTGCAATGTCCCAATCATCAGAGATTGTACTCAGGGTAATGAAATCATTCAATGAAATTTTAAATACAAGTGGAATTTTCAAATGTTTATAGGACCAAATACATCATATGAAACCCTATCCTAAATTATACCACCAGGCACTGGAACTGCTGTAATGTTCACTGGGGACAGGTCTCTCTGTTCACGGGGTGATGACGTATGTGGTTTCGGGACCAAGTTTACAGATTGTACTGTAGAGCGGTGTGGGAGGTAATGTCCATTCAGTAGTAGGAAAAAGACAGTTACTGTACCAATCCAAATTAACAGGAAAAGGATCCCTAATGCAAGAAAAAAAGATGCAACCACTGGGACACAAAGTGTAGGAAGGTGCAATCTGACTAATGGTTACCCCCAACTTTGTGCCTGATATTTGAGTGGTTTTTGACTAGTCTGGCTGGGATCCTGCTATCCAGGACCCCAGCCTATCTGCTTTCTCCCTAAAACTAATGTGAAGTACCCTAGGTACAAACCAATTGGATGCTAAGGGTGCCCTGACAGTCCCTTGTAGATGGTTCCCTAGGTACCCAGGGCATGGGTCCCTCAGTAGGCCTACCAGGGCTGCAGCACTTATTGTGCCACCCTGGGACAGCCATACAAACTGACACCACCAGACCACTACTGTAGTCTGGGTAAGGTGGTGCTAGCACCCCTTACAGGGATATAGGTATCCTATATCCCACCCCATTACAACACATGTACTCTCATGGGTCACCCCTATGGCAGGCCTTGCTAATCCTACAAGGCAGGGTGCTGAGGTATGTGTGAGGGGGACCCCTACATGAGTAGGGCCTCCCTGCAACCTTCGTAAAATCATTGCTGGGTTGTTTGTAGTGTAGCCATACCATATACTCTTAACCGCATTATAAGTCTATCGCGATAAAGCGATAACTTGAGAATGGCTACACGGAACCATATCGTGTTTGGTGTCAAACATGTAGGAATCATACCCCCAGTCCAGCCATGGGCATGAGGGTACGATTCCCCCCTGCTAGAGGGGCGATATGGGAAAAGCGGCAGAATTGAGACACCAATTTAAAAGTGCACATGTAGTACAAAATAGCTTCTACCCGCCACCCACACGACTCTGGCTGGCTGTTGCTGGGGAAAATCCCAGCCTCGCCAGCTGGACAATAGGGCTCCTGTGGCAGGGAGGTGCTAGCATCTCCCCAGACAGGATAATGTGGATTGGAACAGGGTGGGTGCACCAAATGTCCTTTCAGAGTTGCACGTAGGCAGCTGCAGAGCCCTCATTCTGCATACACCGCTTGGAACCGGTTCAGGGGCATCCTGCCCCTCGCCCTGGCGGGAAACACACAAAGGGGAGAGGGTGTAGCCACCCTTTCCCGCCTCACCAGCCATTGGTGGACACTACTCTGGACACTCCCCTAATCTTGGGGATAAAGGAGAATAACGTGGCCCCAGAGCCTCAGATTAATCTTGAACTTTACAGTCTTGACCTTCGACTTGCTGCTGTCCAGCTGACGGAAGAAATCTCCCTTGGGATAAAGGAGTTATCCCCCTGCTTGGCAGGCACCTGAAACACTGCAAGTGACCCGGTTGGAACCTCGCTGCTCCTACGGACTTTGACGACTTCCAGCACCCTTGAGGTGGGTTTCCTAAGCATCCTAGAGGCCAGTGAGTGTGCACAGCAAACCTGTGTACCGTGGACCGCGTGGGTGCCGAGATTCCCAATACCCCAGGACACCGGCCACCTCTTGCGTAGCACACGACCCTGACCAGTGGGGAAGTTGTGCTTTGGCCCATTATTGAGCCAACCACCAAGCAGCATCCGTGAAAAAAGGTCACTTGAAGCACCCGACATTGAAGGGCTCTTTGCTTTGAGCTCCCTGGTCACTGTGCCGTGACCCAGACTCTGTCCCCTCTGCTTTCAGGTTCTTCTCTTCAACTTCTACAACTTCAATCTTGACGGCATCATCGACGCTTTTGGCTAGCAGCACTTTTGAACATTTTCCCATTGAAAATCAGCCCGCGACCCGACATCGAAAACGACCTATGCACCCGGCTTCCCTGGGGCAGGAAACAGTGGTACCTCTGTACTCTCGTTGTAGTGGGCTCCTCAAAAGCTTAATTCTAAAGTTTTAACTTTGTACTCCTGCTAGAAGTGACTTTAATCTGTGTAAATCAAACCGCGACATTCTCCATAGGCTTTAATAGATATCCCGATAGCAGCTATTTCCACTGCACGCGCCTCCCGTGGGTCCCCTTCCTCATAACCTGGGGTGGATTCTTAAGGGGCCAGCGATCCTAAATGCCCTAGGCATTGTCTGTAGAATTGTCGTGGTTCTTATACCACTTTTTTGATATATGGTTTGGTCCCCCCCTGGGGCCCTGTGATTCCTGTGCTATTTATTGTGTTTATAAATGCTTATTTGAATTGTAACTTTGCCACTAGCCTCATAAAGAGACTGTGGGATTCTGTCTAGAATAAATACATATATTTTATATATATATATACCTGTGTGGGCTACTTTTTCATTTGGTTATTCAAGAGGTTATTATGGTAAAACAATAAGCTTAACACTCCTTCAAGACTTAACCTGAAGGCTGCTCTCCACAGCTACCACTAGGATAGCTTTCTTTAAAGGTTGGCTTAAACCTATCATCAATAAGAGTCGAATTGGACTGGTGCAAGGTGTCCCTATAACTAGGAGACAGCATATGCCAGGCCAACTTCTCACACAAAGTAAGTCGTTTTCAGCCAGAGATAGAATTGTCGAAATTTCTCTTTTTTGTGGAAATGGGTGGCGTTTGCTCAGGTTTACTTGGATCTGAAGAAAGTCATCGTAGATGATGAAGCAGCCAGACACAGTTCGATCTATCTTTGGTAGCTTTGCAGAATTTGTAGAACTGACAGGTGGTTCTTGTGATGGCACATTTATATAGATGTAATTATTGGTCCGAATTGCAATTTGCGTATCAGTTGTATATGGGAGTCTTGAAACGCTATTAGTCTTTACATTTGAACTTCCTGTATGGTAGCGAGACGAGACCTGCGGCGACTCAGGATTCCACACGGCCTACTGTTAAGAATCGGCCACATTGTGTGGTTTGATCAGACCAATGGAGACAAATCTTTCTTTTTTTCCAGCAAGAGGCAAAATAAATACTGTTCTTGTTCCTTCAACTGCCAGGAGAGGCATGGGTGCTCTGTAAGAGGGCCCAAACTCCTAATTGTCACCGATCTTTTCTCTAACCAGGTCCCCAATCTTCAGGACAGAGGCAGGCCTTGCAGTACAGGTTTCACTTCCGCAGTGGCAGTGCGTTTGACTTGGACGTTGCTTTGTAATGCTCGGAATTCACTGAGTTTCTGTAAAACAGCCAAACGATCATTCAATTCAAATGGTTTTACATCTGCCACTGTGCTGGCACAATCGATGTCAGGTATTCCCATTCTTTTCCCAAACAGGGTCTCATAGTGGTACGGCCTCCCAAGAATTTTCTTGGCATGTTGTTAAATGCCCTCTGGACCCCATACAGGTGACTGACCAAACTTCCACCCACACCTAATACCCTTGCTTTTAAGGACTGCTTTGTAAGGAAAATATATGGCTTATTGAGAGGACAAAAATTATTTCATTGTGGACAACACCCTCTAAAAGATGGCGAGTCGATAAGTGCACCACAACCAGAATAGGCCAGCATTCAATTTAGAAATGCTTAAGTTGCTGTTCATGCAGGGTTTTTCCTTTCCACCACCGAATTTCCCTCAGGATGATAGGGGGGAGGAGTACGGCAAGGCCACGTCCATACTTCCCATGGCTTCCTTGTAAACCCATGAGCTAAACGTAGGGCCACGGTCGGAATGTAACGTGCCAATTGCGTATGTCCCGATGAAGACTCACAAACCATTTATAACAGTTCGTGCTTCAGCCGAACGCTGAGGCCAAGCCCATAAGAATCTAGAGAATGAATTCACTGCCACCAAGATGTACTTGTAGGCCCCATCTGAATTTAAGGGACCACAGTGGTCCAAATAGACACATGCGAGAGGTCTGTCTGAAATGAGTAATGGTGTTTGCAGTGGCCGTGCTGGGGTGGAACCTTTCGTCTGCTGGCAGAAGTCACACTTTGGACATAACCCTTAGTTTGTTTAGGCAAACTTGGCCACCAGTATCGCCGCTTCAGTAATGAAATGGTAGCAGTGACTCCTGTGTGTGCTGAGCCCAGACCCTCGTGTGCAGCTAGAATCAAACCTAATCTGCAATCCATGTTTGTTATAACTCTATCCCCCACTCCTGGAATATGAGCATAAGGTGTATTCTGCGCATCTAATTTATAGGAGTACTTAAGTGGAAGGCCCTTTGGCGCGGCAGAGCCGTTTTTCGAGGCTTTGACAGGTTTCAGTATGCCTCTGTCTATCCTCGAGCTAGAATGAGTGATTGCAGCAACAGCAGCAGTTCGCACTGTCGCCCTGGCAGCTTCATCAGCCAGTAAATTCCCTTCAAACTAGCCACTTGTTCCCATAACAATTTATGCTTAATTGTGCACGTCTTGGAATCTCTAAACCCATTCTAGTCCCAGTAATGAAGATATTCATTATAAGACTGCACACAGTAGAATGAATCGCACACTATCAGTGTGGAGAATTCCCGATCTGTATATTGTAGTGCTAGTATCAGGGCTTTTCGTTCTGCCAGCTGCGCTGTTAATTCTCCTAGAGATTGTGTAGTTGTATTGCTGGGGTGGAACTTACCATCCCACATATGTCCCTTCACTATAGCACATGCTGTACTATAATGTTATTTACTTCCAATAGCAGGCTGAGCAGAACCATCAGTATAAATGATGTACTCATTTTTCTAGAGGGAAGATTTCATTCGGGAGAGGATATTCTTGTTCACACTGCAGGAATGCTTGTGTTTTCAGTGTAGGATCATATTCTTAATCTACGTCTGTTGCAGTGAGGGAATTAGCCCATTGCATCCATCATGGATGTAGTGCTTTTGCATTTGGAATGCTCGCTTTGGCAACGGTTTCCAAGGTTGGTACCAGGGTACAACTATTATGCGTTTCCCCTATGCTAGTAATCTTTCTCTCACTACAGCAGTCTGTACTGCTGTCAGTATCTTTAATGTGGCCGCAAATTGCATTTCAGCATTTATGTATAAATGTGATTTGTATGAAATTGGGACTGTCTCACCTTTATTGAAAGTGATGTATATATATCGTGATGAACCTTGTACCACCGGGACAACCAGGTTGGTGGAATTCACACGTGTGTGCAATTGTTTTGATGCCATCATGTCAGCATGAACGGAATGGAGAATATCTGTACGTTCCTGTGTCGACTGATGTGCTGTAAAAATCAGGTCTGATTAAGTCGTGGAAAGGTTTTAATCTTTGAGTAATCCAGAATTAATGTTTTGCCAAAATCTAGAAATCCTAAAATGGATTGCAAACCCTCCAGAGTTTTTGAAGGTTGGAGCAGTGCGCACTTAAAAGTGCACGCTGCTCAACTTAATCAGACCTGATTTTTACAGCACAGGTGTCTCCACCGTGATGTGCTCATTCAATACTGCTGTCACCAAAAATTCTTCAGGTTCTGGCGAGCTATTGTTACTCCTGCCGTGCTGTCTAGCATCATCAGAGCCCATTCCCTGTTCAGAAGCCGAGTCCTCAGTAACCTGGGCATGTCAAAATTTCAAGCCAGCTATTTTCTTCTTTTTGAATTGAGGCTTTGCTTTAGGTTGTTCTTCCTGCTGGATAATGTAATATGAATTATGATGCGTTTCCCTTTTTGTCTTTGAACGATCTTCAGTCTGTCGGGACTACCCGCCATTTGTGGCTTCCCTGGTTTGGCTCCCAAACTATCTCTACCTAATGCGGCATAGGTTTCTTCGATATTTTTGGGTAATTCTCACTCCTTATTTATAGGAGCTACTTAGGCGGTGGTGTATAGCTACTGCTGCTGCCTCCCCTTTTATGTTGCTCAGCATGAATGCAGAGACTTGCGCAAAATTACCCATCAGTTTCATCCCTGCCCCGTACACGTTCTGTATCTGTTTTGAAACGTCTAGAATGACTGCTATAGAACGGGTACCGTGTATTCTGATGTAAACGACAGCAAAGATTGTTCCCCAAGTGGTACAATCCTCAATCGAGGGAACCATCCCCATTGGCAAGCAAATGGTTAGCATTTTATGTGGACCCGTATGGGAAAATACTGCTTCCAGCTGTGCAATTTTTTGTGCTATCCATAGAGGAATTTGCTCCCGTTTGGAGGGAATTGTCCCTATTACTGATTTCAGTGTCTGTGGTCTAACTGTAGGTGTGGTTTGATGTGTCCCGACTGGAGCCTTTCTCTCAGGTTGGACTGTTAATGTTTGCATGACGAGGGGGGGCACTAGAGAGCCCACGGTAAGATGACCCACTATAGTGCAGCTCAGCCTGCCGTGAGCTCACAACCCAATAAATTCATGACATCAGCCAGCGTAAGCACTCTAAAACGCTGTGCACCAACGTCGGAACAGAGAACCTGATCAAGCTAAAAATCACAGAAGATCGATTGCGCCGAATACCGCAACTGAGAAATGCCTCAGACGAGGCAAGGCAAAATGGGGGCACCGAACACGAGCGGGCCAGAAACCGAACAATGCAGCTGAACCAAGCAAAGATCCCAATACTACAGGCGGAGCAGTGTGCCCATGCAACCTGCAGGTCAGATCCATAACCCCAGCCAAAGACAAAGACCGCACAGGACTAGCGGGCCGCATAAGGAGACCTGCCCGCACGCGCCATAAAAAGAATGAGTGGCGCGGGGCGGCAAAACGGTCGCGGTGATGGGAGAACAAACGCCTGGACTTCTGCGGAAGTGAAAATCAAGAATCAAAAGGTGAGAAGGAAACGGGGGTAATAAGATCCAATAGCATAAGCACCGAGAAGATCAACAGAAGCGAAAGCATCGCGTAACATAGAAGAACACAGAAAACATCAGCAAATCTGAGAAACGGTGCATGAGTACAGGGAGGAATAAGTAGATCGCATATTATACAAGCAGAAGGGTTAAGTGACGCTGTAGTCCCGAGCACAGTGAATCCAGGGAGTTGGGAGCACAAGACTCAGCACCGGGTGTAGGTCACAGGTCTAAGAGCTCCCTTGCTGATAAATGCAAACGGAAAACAAGCAGAAGGCCAAGCGCAGTGAAGATAAAGGCAACAAATCTAAAAAACTGGGAACTACAGAGAGCATACCACAAAGTAAGCAGAATAAAAGCAGCAAAGCAGGCAGATGTGAAAACGTGACCGCGAAGACAGATACAGGGACAGCATATATAAATAGAGACACCGCGACATCAGATTAGAAGGCGAGTGGCACCAAGAAACTAAGATGAGGTGAGGCCAGTATAATCTGCCTAGCGAAGATAACAAAAGATCCAAACCGTGGTAACCACATGTAACCGGTCACTGGTACACACGCACAGGGACAAAAGTAGAAAAGTATGGCAAGAAAGCAGAGTCAAAGCGCCCACTGCGCCCCACAACAGAGACGAGCAAGCCCACCGGCGTCCATACAACTCAAATGTGGAAGGCAGATAAAGTCCAGCCCAAACTAACGTTTGAACCGAGAAAGGTCACAAGATCTACTGGGGAAAAAGCAACAGACATGGAAGAGCAAGACACTTCTATAGATACCCTTGCAGTCACACTGGCAGCCATGCAGCAAAGTCTGCAATCAACAGATGGGAAAATAAACCGTCTAAATCTGCGAATGGACCACTTAACTACCAAAATGGAGCAACAAAAAAGCAGAATGAATGAAATAGAAACCAGTATATCGGCTACAGAAGACACCATGCAAGAGCTAAATAGCAGGAGCCTCAACATGGAAACCATGATAGTGGTCATACAAGCGAAAAATGAGGAGTTAGAAGCCCGATCAAGGCGCAACAACATTCGAATAGTAAGAGTGCTGGAATCGACCAACACTGAAAAAATGGAGAACTATATTGAGCGATTGTTGAAGGATTTCTTTGAAACAGAAGCACTATCCCCATCGATGATCGTAGAAAGAGCGCACTGCTCCTTGGCACCCCGACCACCACCTGGGGCACAACCACACCCAATAGTGGCAAAACACTTAAATTACAGGGATAGCCAGAGAAAAACTAGACAAACTATCAAGGGAACACACTGCTCTTCTTCCCTGATTTTACAATGGCGGTGCAGGCAGCTAGAATAGAATATCTGCAAGTTAAGAAATGCCTGCAAAAGGCAGACATTTCCTATGCAATGCTCTACCCAGCCTGATTAAAAAATAATACACGGGGGGAGGAGCCTAGCGCTTGACCAAGATGGCCGCGTGAGCTTAGAGCTCCCGAGACCCTCGCGCCCTCCGTCGACTATCCTGACTCAAATCCTGATGGTATGCATGGCACCGTGTTGCTGAGTTGTCAGGGAGGCGATTGATGCTACCCGCGACCGGATCGCCCACCGGGAACCGGACTTATGACTGGCGAAAGATTGCGGCCTAACTCCCGGAGATGCCAGGGGCTAGAGTTGGCAGGATGCCCGACTCCTAGTTGATCAACAACGGCCTGGTGAGGTGTGAACTACCGGACGGAGGCCCTCGCTCTCTCACTTTCGGTTTCGTTCCCTTTGTCTGCCCGGACACTGTAGTGCTCTGGGTGGTTCTATAACCCCAGGGACGCTCGGTGGGCTATTTTGGAAGAACAAGGCGGACCTGCTCACTCTTTATACCTCTCTCTGAGAGGGGACGGTCCTCACTGCATTGGACTGCTTGGAGTCCATTATGTCGGGCAAGGCAGAAGGAGATAGGCTGAAGACTAAGTCCACCAGGCAGGGAACGTACTCCCAAGTCAATAGTATGGACCGCTACGCCCTCCTGAAGACATCGCCGAGTGGATCGAGCCAAGCGCCGGATGCCCAGAGGGAGGACTCGCCTGGGACCCCGGAGCTCTCCCTGCAGGATGTCATGGGCGCGCTTGATGGGATGCAGACCTCGATGGGGAGGCAATTCGAGGCCCTGGCGCATAAGGTGGATGCCATCCTGGTGGATGTCAACTTGATCCGCTCGGACCTGGGCAAGACAAACGAGCGCGTTAAGGACCTGGACCACAAGACCACGGGCCTCACTGATGAGGTCGCGGACCTGCAGAACGAGGTCCGGAAGCTGAGGGCCGAGAGTGACCTCGCCGCCCGCCGGCTGGAGGACTTCGAGAGCCGGTCCAGGCGCAACAACGTGCGCGTAATCGGGGTCCCGGAGTCCTCGGATGAGGCTTCGGCGGACCTGCTTGTGGAAGATTTGGTCCTCAATCATCTGAAGCCTAAGGGCCTTGGGAAGTTTTTTGCGGTGGAAAGGGCCCATAGGGTGCCAGGCGGACGGCCCAAGGCGGGTGCCCCGCCGCGGCCGATTGTCGCCCGGCTCTTTCATTTCCGAGATCGGGACGCTATCCTGCAAGCTTCGAGGGTGACGGGCCCAGTCCCCTTCCAGAATGCGTCGGTGAATTTTTACCCGGACTTTACCCAGCAGGTGCAGAGACAGCGACAGAGCTTCCTGGGGGTGAAGCGAAGGCTTCGGGAGCGGGACCTAAAGTATGCCATGCTTTTCCCCGCCAGACTACGGGTGGTGCATGAAGATCGGACATTCTTTTTTGACTCTCCTGTTATGGCCGATGAATGGCTGGACGCTTTGCCCCGGCGACGGACCGGGGACGACACAGCTGAGCATGGAGACAGTGGCCGGGATGGACAGGGCTGATAACTCAAAGCCGGCCTGACTTGATTTGACCATATTTGTAGTTTTGAATAGAGCGCAGTAACTGTGGAGGGTTGCGGGAGGACGAGGGGTGCTCTTTTCCTCCCTTGGGGTACTTTTTGTAGATTTTTGTTTTTGTAGGGCGACAGGCACACTGCAAGTTGGGGGGGCTTTTTAAGCTGCAGCAGGGGTGCAGGGTGGGGGGAGTTATGGGGAGTTTGAGTTTGTTGTTGGGGGGTTTATTTCTGCAAGGCATGATGATTATCCTCAGGGCTGTTCCATGGTGGCGCCTCGGGTGTGGGGTGGGCCTCTTTCCGTTTGAGGATGGGGAGTAGAGGCCTAAGTGTTATAAGCTGGAATGTCAATGGTTTGGGGGATCGCATTAAGAGGGGGATTGTTTTGCAATTTCTGAAACGCTCAATGCCAGACGTTGTACTGCTGCAGGAGACGCACCTCATAGGCAATACGTGCTATGGCCTGAATAGGAAGGGGTATAAATTCATTGCACACTCGGGATTCTCTTCTGGGTCCAGGGGGGTGGGCATCTTCGTTAGAGCATCGCTGCCTTTTGAGGTGGACTCCACCATTGTTGACGATAGGGGGAGGTTTGTGGCGGTGGCGGGGCGGTGGGAAGGAAGGACTTTGGTTTTGGTTTCGGTTTATGTCCCGCCGGCCCTGCAGGCCGCCACATTTGCTGAATTGGGCAGGGCTTTGCTGACTCTCCCGGGGGGCATGCTGGTAGTGGGAGGGGATTTCAACGCTGTGGGTTCCGGACTGCTGGATAGATACCCGCCCAGGGACACAGGGGGGGCTCAGAAATGGCTTCCAGACCTCCTAGACACGTTTGGCCTGATAGACTGCTGGAGGCTCCGGCACCCCACACAGAGTCAATACACGTTTCACTCCGGGGCGCATGGTAGCCTCTCCAGGATTGACTACCTGCTCACTTTGGCCGCACATGCCTCGTTGATATCCGAGGCGAGGCACATGGCACGTGGTATCTCTGATCACTCGCCAGTGTGGATCCGGCTGGATCTCGGTCGGGAGGGAGGAGGGAGGGTGGCCCCCATTAACCCTTGGTATTTCCGAGACCCCAAGATGCGCAGCGCCCTGGTAAAGAAGGTAGATAATTACTTTAAGGACAATCTGGGATCCGTGGACTCGGCGATCTCGCTGTGGGAAGCTTTTAAGACCGTGCTTCGGGGGGAGGCCCTCTCCCTGGTGGTGACTGCCAAGAATCGGAGGGATTGCGAAGTGCGGCAAGTAGAGGAGGAGATTGCGGCCCTTGAAGGGGATATGGAGGAGGAGGTCAGAGTCCTCATTGCATGAGCTTTGCTTGAAGCAGGCGGAGTATAGGGACCTGGTGACGGACGCCGCCAAGACCCTCAGCAGGGAACAACAGGGCCGTCTGTATGATGTTGGAGATAAGGCAGGGAAACTCCTGGCGTGGCTGGACAGGAAGGAACGGGTCAATAGAGTGGTGCCAGAGTTGATTGGAGAGGGGGGAGAGGTGATTGTGGAACCTGAAGGGATTGTGGAGTGTTTCGCGGAGTACTTTCATAGGGTTTATTCCTCTGTGTCGGACAGGCCGCCCGAGGACTCGTCTGATCTCCTTCGTGATATCGAGTTGCCCTGCCTCTCTGACATAGATCGGGACGATTTGGATGGCGACATCACGGTTGACGAGGTGGCGGGGGCGATTCGCGCGTTGAATTCGGGTAAGGCCTCTGGACCGAACGGACTGCCGATCGATCTGTACAAACTGTTCCCGGATAGGGTCGCCCCTCACCTGCGCGCCATGTTCTTGGAGGCGCGGGGAGATGGGATCCTTCCGTTGGATCAGCGGCTGGCGTCCATCGTGGTCATACACAAAGAGGGTAAGCCCCGAGATAGATGCGCCTCCTATCGGCCCATTTCACTCCTCAACGCTGAGCCGAAAATTCTGGCCAAACTCCTGGCAACCCGTCTGATTAGAGTACTTGGCGATCTGGTCCACCCGGATCAATCTGGCTTTATCCCGCACCGAAACACAGCATTGAACCTTAGGCGTCTTCATGGCGTCATCGCCAGGGCGGGCACGCTGCGTGAACCGGCTGTTGTGGCATCTCTCGATGCCACGATGGCCTTTGACACGGTGGAGTGGGCATATTTATGGGCCGTGCTGGCCAAGTTTGGTTTCGGTCGCGGGTTTGTGAGTTGGGTCCGGTTGCTGTACGAGGGGCCACTAGCGAATGTTGTGGTGAATGGTCGGGCATCTGCTCCGTTTCAGCTTGGAAGGGGTACTCGGCAGGGCTGCCCCCTGTCGCCTCTGTTGTTCGCCCTCGCCCTTGAACCGTTGGCTGCGTGGATACGTTGGCACCCGGATATACGGGGCCTTCGGTGGTCGCCTGATCACGAGGACCGTATTTCACTTTATGCCGATGATATCCTGCTGTATCTTGCCTCACCTAAGAAGTCACTTATAGTGGTCTGTGACGTACTCGCATCGTTCGGTAGGAACTCGGGGCTTGTGATTAATTGGGGCAAATCGTACTTGTACGTTCTTAGTGGCGAGGTCCCACCGATCCCTAGAACATGTTCGATACAGGTCGCCCAGCAAGGTTTTGTGTATTTGGGGATTTTTATATCCATGGATCCTGCTGTGCGCTATGAGAGGAACCTGCTCCCCCCCTTGGCACGCTTGAGGCGAGATGTTGAGGGTTGGCGGAGGCTGCCGCTCTCCCTTGTTGGGCGTGCGGCCCTGTTCAAAATGATGTCTCTTCCCCGCTTCCTCTACGCCCTCCAGAACACCTTGGACTGGGTACCGGCTAAATACTTTCGGGAGGTCGAAGGCCTCCAAAGGACGTTGCTGTGGGATGGGCGGCCGCGAATAGCTATTTCAAAGTTGACGCTCCCATGGTACGATGGGGGCATTGCGCTCCCAGACATCCAACGGTACTACTGGGCCACGCAGTTGAGCGCGATCAACCATGGGTTTTACGGCCCTGCCCTCAGCCCTGGGTATGCCATGGATAGGTGGCTGCTGCGCGGCGGCAACTACTACAGGGCGTTGTATTCGCGGTCCCTAGACTCGTCCCTCACGGGGCCCACAGGGGTGGCGGTGCGCGTATGGAAGATGGCGACCGACTCGCTGGGCTGGAAGGACAGGCTAACCCTCGCTACCCCATTGTTTGAATCGGAACGGTTGGGAAGACTCTGGCATACGAAGGGCTTTGATAAGTGGGATCTGATAGGGATATCCAAGGTGGGGGATGTGCTGCATAAGGGGAGGGTGAAGTCTTTCGAGGAGTTGCAGACTGAGTTTGAGCTAGGGCCTTCAGAGTATTTTAGGTATATCCAGCTGCGTCACGCCCTCCGATCAGTCCTAGTGGAGGGTGAGAGGGTGCCGGAGTCCTCTCCCCTTGAGGACCGAGTCCTTGATGGTCATATGCCCGAGAGCACGATTTCGCTCATATATAAGAAGTTGATAAACGTCCGGGCAGACTTGCTATTGGGGCTGAGAGAACAGTGGACCAGGGATGGCCTCGAGTTGGATAATGAGGACTGGCAGTCAGCGGTTTCTTCGCCTAAGGAGGTTGCGATCCCGTCGCGTCTGAGGCTGGTGCAGCTCAAAATACTGCACCGGGTGTATGTTACGGGGCCACGGCTGGTCCACATGGGATTCTCGGAGGATGGCCTGTGCAGAAGGGGATGTGGTATGGTGGGTACTTTCCTGCACATCATTTGGGAATGTGGGGTCATTGTGGAGTTCTGGAGGAGAGTCCATGCAGTTATGGGGGAGGTGACGGGCATTGTGGTACAGCCGGAGGCGCGGTGTTGCCTCCTGAACGTTTGGGGGCCCACTGATCTCGATGAGGCACAGACCCAATGGGTGACTCTGGGTAACATGGTGGCTAAGAGGGATATCGCGTGATTATGGGGCTCCTCGGGTCCCCCTACACTGACCGCGTGGAAGGAGAACATGGATTGGAGCATGTTTAGGGAGAAGACGGTCTACTGCTCTAGAGGTCGCCCCCGGAAGTGGCACGCCATCTGGGGGCGGTGGAACCAATATAGGGGGGGAATATGTCTTGCCCCGGATCTGGAACCTCCCGAGGAACAGCTTTCCCCCTGACCTACCTTCCAGCACAGTTTGGTTTAGGTACCCGTTCTGGGCCTCTGCTGTTCCCCTTCTTCCTCCGCACACAGTCTTATAATTAGTAGATGAGTGGGGTCCTGCCTCCCCTGGGGGCTTTCGCCATGGGATTTCAATGTTCTGCCTTGCTGGGGTTTGTTGTGTGTTTTTTCTGTGTTTATTTAAAATTGGACCTTTGCATTACTCTTCGTACTGTATCCGGGACGCATTACTGTATCTAACTTGCAATGCTGCCGAACCTTCGGGCTCTCGGCGGAATAGCTGTGTCCTGAATTTCGAAATAAAGGTTTAAAAAAAAAAAAAAAAAAAAAAAAAAAAGAAAAAAAAAATAATACACAAAGGTAAAGAAAAAGTCTCCTACAAGGCAAAAGCTGCCAGGGAATATACAGATATGCTACTAAATGTCAATAAACAAACAAGCATTGGCATAGCCAATAGGTCTCGCTTTTAGGACCTTATAAGTATTTATTTATGCAGCACAATATCCTTGGTGCAACAACATCAACTGTTGCATGGCTAAACACTTATAAGGTCCCAAAGGCGACACCTATTGGCAATCCAGTGAATCTAGTGAGTGTTAGAGCTGTGCAAGACAGACAGATGGGATGCAGGGGAGCAGTAGGGTGAGGAGGACCTCAGCTATGAACATAGTGTTGCTCCAATCCAGGAGACAAGGCTTAACTGGGAGGTGGTGAATAATGAGGTAGGGTTTCTCCTGTGTACAACGCTGAAAATGTTTTACGCATCCTATTTTTCTCTGGGTGATACACAATGGCCCACTGTTAACAAAATGCCATTTGCGTGCCTCAGAGTAGACCAAATTATTAATTGTGGTGAATACCATTTTGAATAGGATTGGCTGAACTGTATAGCTTTCCTTCTTAAGAGCTGTGTATTAAAGTACTGGAATTCCTGTATACATAACTGACAAGTAGGTCACAGAACAGTTGTATAATTTGCATTTGCGTATTTAAGTTTTGTTTCTCTTTCCTGTGCCGCATAACTTGTTCCTCCAGTGCCAGATAATGTCAGTCGCCTTATCTATATTGATGTCTCCATTTCTTGTTTCCTATAAATGGCTCATGTCTTAAAGTAAGTAAATAATTACAATCCCGATGTTCTCCATGAAACGATGACGTTAAATCTTTTAATATGCAGTTTAAAAACAGAGTTAAAACATCAAATTCTGTGCCTTACAATACCCATGGTTTGCAGCGGCACCCAGCATATTGTAAAGAATTGCTTCAGCTTTTGATAGTTGAGAATATTTGCTTCAAGGTGACAGATGGTGCATATTAAAGATATCAATTTTAGTGCTTTAAACCGTAACAACCACCTCGTGTTGTGCATATTTAAGCTTAAATATGTTGTGTATTGCATGAATTATTTTGTCCACCTGCTTGCTCTTTTGCTGTCTTGCTTTATCCCTCTAACCCCGCCCCTTTTCCGTCTCCTGCTTGCTGCTAGCTAATGAAGATCGCTGGGTCAGTGAAGCGACCCCTCGGGTCAGCCTTTGACCCCGGACTTGGCGTGTTCCCGCTTCCGTATTCCATATTAGATGTGCTCGTCCATGCCAGTTTGACACTGTGGAACGTGTCAATTACAACTAAGTAGTACACAATGGCTCCTTTCAGAATAGATCCTTTTCGTCAGGGGCTGTATGTCCATAAGCTAATATTTTTGATCTTGAACAATAGCGCGTCACCAAATTGAATGTCACAGTCGGGTTATGTGTTATCGAAGATGGACAGGGCAGCGAAAGGGTCCCCAAAACAAACCAATGAATAAATAGCACCCCTATCCTTTAAAATTAGTATGAAATGATGCTACGTGGTAGTAGTATAGGGTCATGCAAGAAGGTGCTGTAGAGCCTTATTATAATAATAATAATAATAATAATAATAATAATAATAATAAAGAGGCTTATTCAGGGGCACTAGCTAGGTTGGAACCTTATAGAAATTGGGGACTTGCCTAAGGGAATCGGCTGCGGTGATCTAGAGTCCCTCATTAACCCCCCGTTTCTAAGGGGACAATTGCAGTCCGACCTGCAATAGGTTGGTAACTCTGTAACCGAATTTACCAATGCGTGTGGAGTATTGTGGAATTATTGATACCCGTAGAAAAATGATTGATATGAGGTTACCGAGGCGCTACATTTTTCCCCCTGAACTGCGGCTCAACTCTTCCAACACCGTTGTGGTGTGCTTGTGCTGACTGGCATTCAAGCAGTGCACCCTGCTCAATGTGTTTTGGCATTTCGTTTCTGTGGCCTACCTTTATACAAAGTAAGGAGGTCAAAGAACGCGCTGCAGCCTTTAACGATGACTCAACATCTGTAGCTGAATGCTTTTGATTAGCTGATATGCTGGTTTTGTGGAGTATCAGTTATAAGAAAACTTTTTGAAAAAAATATTGAATCATTAAAAAGTATCGTCGAAAAGCAGAAATTCTAGTGAATATGAATCAGGTATGAATGCATACAAGTGCGCCAACTTGTAAATCCTTGAGAGCAACGCCGTCTCTAAATGCAACACGCATGGGCAACTTTAAATGTGGAACGTCTGTGTTGTTGTTTTATGTGATTGTCATTCTGCGGTGAGGACATTTAAATAGTGTTCGCTCATTCGTATGGCAAAGAGAGAAAATGATGGAAGGAGAAAGACAGGGAAGCGGGAGGCATGTAAAGAGAGTAGAAAGGGGAAGAGAGAGGGCCGATAGGCAAAGAGCGGGAGAAATGGGGCGAGAGATGGGTGGAGCGAGGCGCTTGGGAGAGCAAGGGAGAGGAAAGCCAGATGTCGCCTCATCGCGCACTGTAAGGGTGCAACGAAGAAAGCCAGATTGCGGCTCTGGGCGTGCCCGCGTGCGTAACCGCAAGTTTGAGGCCAGCAAAAGCATGTGGTAGGACTTTTAAAAGCCCCCTTACTAAATGTCTCGGTCAGTGCAACGCATGAGCTGGCTCAGGCGAAACCTAAAAAGACAACACACAGACGAAGATTGACAGGAGAAGCACAACTGTCAATGCAAAGAAAATGAGAGAAACGACGATGGGAAAGTCATAACAAGAAGACAAATGATACACTGGTGAAACAATACGGATAGGACTAATTGGACTAGAGACACACAAAGCGAAAGCCTGCTGGCTGATTACGCAGCATTTACGCACACGGCCCGCCCCTTTCCAAGACGGGGCGTGAGATGGGTGCGTCCCCCCAGTGGGTAAGCCCCAAACTGTTCTATACCAATTAATGAATGATAATTTGTTAAGGGGGGAATTCTCCAGCATGTTTGGGATGCTGGAGTGGGGGGGGATCGTTTCTTCTGTTAGAAGTAGGTAACCACATCTCTGATTTACACAGCAGGCAGGCGCATACGACGATGAGTTATGCACATACATGTATCTATAATCTAAATGCAAAAATGAGTAATCAAAGACTAAGTATGTCGCTAAAATGGATAACATGGAACGTCGGGGGCCTAAACGATCCTATAAAAATACGGCAGGTGCCGGCATACCTAGACAGACATCAGGTAGAAATAGCTATGTTGCAGAAGACGCACTTAACCACACACATCGACAAAAGGGGAGGGAAAAGGTGGGCAGAAGTAACAATAGCATATTCATACTCCTCTTACTCAAGAGGGGTGCTGATCATGATTAAGAAAGGAGTGCAATTCAAAATAGACAGGGTCATCAAAGATGATCAGGGAAGATATGTCATGCTTACTGGACTATTACATGGCACCAAGATAGGACTGGTCCACACATACGGGCCATATACAGATGACCCGGGGTTTTACAGATCCATATGGGACAAACTGAGGGAGATCCTGCAGATGGAAATAAGGGGAGTAGACCTAAATGCAGCATTGAATGCGGCCAATGACCGATCGCCAACAGCAATACAACACCATAAACAAGCCACTAGGGCGATACTAGATGGTATGGAAGAGTTCGACATAACAGATATATGGAGACTTCGAAACCCAGGGAAGAAAGAAGGCACATACACGTCAACTGGTCAAAAAGAGTTGGTCCAGGATTGACTACTGGCTAACTTCGACAGGGGCCAGCAACTGGGTAACGGACGTTAGGCACCTCCCGAAGACGCTCTCCGATCACAAACCAGTCCTAATGTCCTTGGACATGCCAACATATGTGCCACCACAATACATATGGAGATTTAACGCAAAATCATTGTTAGACCCAGTGTACAGTACTCCAGATAAATGTGGGCTCAGTAGCAGATACGGGTATAGTATGGGAGGCCTTTAGAGTCTGCATTAGTACGAGTGCATGAATACTAAAGGACATCAAAAAGCTGCCAAATGGCAAAGCACCAAATGGGCTCACCAGTGAGTTCTATAGAGAGTATGCTGAACTGCTCAGCCCACACTTAGTAAATATGTATGAAGATGTACACAAAAAAAATACTACTGCCCACCCTAAGAGGAGCTATGATAATAAAAAGCCCGGAAAAGGGCAAATAAGATGTGACTCCTATCGCCCGCTATCGCTTATCAAAATATGCAAAATATTGTATTACCAGATCAATCTGGGTTTATACCAGAAAGATCAACATCACATAATATACGTACTATATTTGCACTCCAACACCAGTTATTGACCCCGAGCTGAAGGCAGCAGCTGTATTACTAGATGCAGCCAAAGCCTTCGACTCCATAGAATGGACCTACCTGTTCACAATACTGAAGAGGATGGGTATGCCAGAATCGTTCATACAGTGGATAAAGCTTCTCTACACAGACCCAGTAACTCGCATCTGGGTCAACGGACATGTACCGGAACTCATACAAATACAGCGGGGAATGCGGCAGGGATGCACGCTTTCCCCGCTGCTTTTCACAATAGCCCTTGAACCATTAGCATGTAAAGAAAGACAGAAATACGCAGAGACCGCACTAAAGTTCCACCAACACCCTATTGGAATATCACTATATGCAGATGACATGGTGCTCTATGTTCGAAATCCCCAGATTAATTTATCGTCACTCCTGAGACAATATATCAAGTTTGGAACACACTCCAGACTTACCATAAACTGGAGTAAATCCACTGTGATCCCGCTAATGGAAGTTACCAAACCATGCCCACTGGACTTCCCTCTAGAATGGCAGAGTGACTCGGTCAAATATCTAGGAATATGGATTCATAGGGACACAACAGAAGTGATTAGAGCAAACTACAGGACAGCAATAGAAAATTTAGAAACAAGTCAGGAAATGGACTCAACTCCTCGTGCCTCTAGCAGATAGAGTATCCTTTGTAAAGATGGTAGTGCTGCCTAAATGTTTAGATCTGTTCATTAACACCCCGATAAAATTACCAAATTATATCTTTAAAGTATTAAAAACGCACATAGTCAGATTGGTCTGGGCCAGGAAACACCCGAGAATAGACTGGAAAACAATGACATTGCCGTACCAACAAGGAGGCTTTGCAGCACCAGATATATTACTATATTATTTATGTGCGCAAGCACAATATACACACTACTGGTATCACCAAGTGCGGTATATGCCACATCTGTCTGCGGAGGCGGGGGACGCACACCCCATCCCACTAAGTAACATACTGACCCACAATCGCACAGAAATTTCACGCAAAGAAATAAATACAGTACAGGCCACAACTGAGGCGTGGCACAACATGAGGAATATGGCGCAGACACTACCACTATATGCCCTGGCGATCCATCCAACAATATAAGTAACATAAGATTGAGAAGGTATAGCAATGCTACGCCAAGTGGGGGTGAACACAATGGGGGACTTCTAAATAGATGTGAAATTCCTAGAGGCTACCTACCTGAACTACGTGAATAACCAAACACTGCTATTCCAATTCACATATCATAGATTAAGGGCAGCTATTAAAGTGCTATACCCAAACTTTCCTACAGAACCACCTGCACTTGCGCTGCTGCAAATGATAATCGGGGAAACCACAAACAAACACATGGTCACCAAATTATACAGAGCAATGCAAGTAGAGATGGCACAAGACACCACCAAGGCACAAGAGCACTGGAACCATACACTAGACACACCTCATAATAAAGGTGAATGGCAATTCTGTTGTAAGTTAATGAAAATGTTGACCCCAAATGGAAATCTATTTATCACACATTATAAATACTTGCACCAAATATATCACATGCCTATGAGGTTATGTAGGTATGGTCTATGGGTGGATGCAAATTGTCGTAGATGTGGCACACCAGATGCGGACTTTGGGCATTCAGCGTGGAATTGTAAGAGGGTCAGGGAGTACTGGGAACAAGTCATTATGATGTTACCAAATATTGCGAACTGTGATTTAGAATGTTCAGTAAGAATATGTTTGCTAAGATTATTAAATCAGAAACCACCGTCAAGGCGGAAGTTAGTTGCAATAGCACTGTTGATAGCTAAGCGGAGGGAATCAATACACTGGGAGAAACTGCCAAAAATGGATAAAGGACATGGTGTACTGTAGAGATACACTGAAGACGCATGAGGACGATTGCCTAAAGCGTCACGACGCAAAGACTTCTGAAGACCACTTGCAACATACCTATTGGAAAATCCACACATTTTGAACTCAGACGCTGCACAACCGTGTAATAACCTGGGAGGAGAAGATTGTGCAGATACGTGTATAGGGAAAAGAACAGTAACTGTAACATATGTAATTTACAATATGACTGAAGATGTGGCTTTACTCAAATCGTGTTGCTAACTGTTTTTACTGGAAAATCAATAAAAAATATATAAAATATAAATGTTTGCATGACGAACTGAACAATGTGTCTATATAGCCGGACTATGTCTTTGTATATTGTACAGACTTCATCCACTAGTAGTGTATCTATATCAGGATGTGGAGCTTATGTCGCTAAGACCGGCCAGGTCGCTCCTTCTATGCTGAGTGGACCAAGTCTTACAACAGATATGTGTGGGAGGGCACCTTTAAACCAATTTGTGTGTTGCTGGTAAGTTAATGGGACTTCAATGTCTTTGTGTGGAATGTATTCTTCCAGTGGATCAACTACAATGTATGTGTGAAACAATTTAGTCTGAGGATCTGCAGCCAGGAACTGAACCCAAGAATAGAAAACCTCTGATCCGAACACCTCGTGTGCCTCAATCACATAGGTAAAATAGCCACCTCTTGCGGGTACACCGTGTTCTACAACTTTATAGTTACTGCATGTATGCAATTTTCTGTAATGTTGAGAGTGTTCGCAAATTCGGCTTCCCCCGAGCCCGAACCACTTGTGTTGTCAGGCATTCTCAAAAGGAGAAAAATAAAAGTTTAAAGTAATTAGGGGTTTTACACAATGTGGGAACCTTTTTATCCTTACAAGCTTGTTTAAATCTTCAGTCAATACACAGGGTATATCTGATCAGCTGAGGCGGAACTCTCTTCCCACTTCAGATGTCTCTGAAAAGTGTGAGTAGGGCTTTCTGAAAAAGCACGACTGAACTACTCAGATTTTAACTGTTAATATATGAACCAAACCAACGTTGGCGGTGCCATGTTGTGTAGTTCCTAGGAATCCCCAGAACCTGCGCATTTTGGATTACCTAAACTGAGGGCTTGGTGTCCAAACCAATTCCAGACACCCCTATAGGATATGTCAGCATTTAGACCAGCTAGCTCTACATTGCCACTACCACCCCCTGTATCTTATAGTGGTGTAGATAGTTTCTGGCCATGACAGCCCCGATTCCTCAGGGATCGTGGAAAAACAGTACAGTATTTTTCACTCAGTCACTCGGGCTTGCTTACTCTAAAAAAATACCCAGGATGGCAGTTAGGATGTTTCAATAAGTATTTATTGGTCTAGCGTCAGTCTTGTATAAAACATATTTGCTGTGACAACAGGAGACAGAAGCATACGAAAGAAATCACAAGTACTAATATAGTAAACAGTATATACATTTTTACCATAGTGCTAAAAAGATGAACATATCCAGTTCAGATAAAATAGTAGCATTTGCATACTCCTATAATGAGTGCCCTACATAATTTGCCTAAATGTACCTATATATATAGATATATATATATATATATATATATATATACACACTGAAAAAACCATAGGTTTCAGGGGCGTTATAGTTAGCTGGACTTTTCACTCGCACAAAACCATTGAAATTCCCCCGTTATAGTTAGTTCAGCTAACTATAACTCGCGCGCCCGCAATGCACTGCTGATGGCGTCACATATTACATCACTCATGACATGGTCAGTGACATCACTCATGACATCATCCAGTGAATGTGTGTTTTTCTGAAAAATACATATGTTTTATTATATATGTATATCTCAAGGTCGATGGAAGAATAAATGGGTATATAAGTGTCTAAATGGATGATTTGTTTTTGAAAAATTGATTGTATAACTGACTGATTAAGTGTATCTTAGTGAATACATGGCTTAGTGAGTAATGTTTAAATATGTAAATGTCTGTATCAGTCTCTCACTTTGTGTACAAGTGGCTGCATGGGTTGGTGAGTAGCTACATGAATGTCTATATAGGTTATTAGTTGGTTTTTTGAGTATCAGTATGGGTGTCTGAGTGTCGGTATGGTTCGGTGGGGGGGTATTACGTAGTGCATAGGTGCATGAATGAGTGACTCACTGTTTGTATGTGTTGAAGACAGCATGTGTGCAGGACTGTATGGGTGGATGAGTGTGTGCATGGGTGTGTTAGTGAGTGAATGACTGTCTCAATAGTGTCTTTATGAGTAACTACATATGTTTTAAACTAGTATATGTGACTATTGGTGTATATAAGTGAGTATATGTGAGAGTGAGAGATTGAAAGTGTTCCTGTATGAATAAGTATGTGTTTCTATAAGTGATTGTTTAAAAGACTAAGTATGTGTAAGTTTCTGTAGAAGTAAGTGTGGTGGTGTGTGTATAACTGTATATGCAAGTAAATGGATGTTTGATTCTTTATTAGCATGAGTGACTGTGTGTGAGTAACTATGGATGAGTGGCGTTGTGTAACAGGATGTATAGGTGTGTGAGTACATATGATGAGTGAGTACATGTATGAATGACTGTATAGGACTGTTGGTGAATGAGTGGATGTGTATGTGGATCTTAGAATTACTGAATAGGTTGTTGTAACTGGTATTGGTATGTCCATTGTTTTGAACATTGTAGTTTCTATTTTTGAATGTGTGTATCAAAGGTTATATTAGGGGAAGAGGAGGTCTGTCTATCACAAGGATGATGTCATGAGTGATGTCATTTGAGATGTCATCAGTGATGTCATGAGTGATGTCACTGACCATGTCATGAGTGATGTAATATGTGACGTCATCAGCAGTGCATTGCGGGCGCGCGAGTTATAGTTAGCTGAACGAACTATAACGGGGGAATTTCAATGGTTTTGTACGAGTGAAAAGTTCAGCTAACTATAACGCCCCTGAAACATATGGTTTTTTCAGTGAATTTCTAAGGTGTTTTAAATGCTAATTCCTAACTATAACGTGCCTGAAACCTATGGTTTTTTCAGTGAATTTCAAAGGTTTTTTAAATGCTAATTTCTAACTATCCCTACAGAGATAGGACATGTGAAGAAAGAAGAAAAAACGCACAGAAAGAAAAAACAGAAATGCAGAAAGAAGCAACAGAAGTCCTCAAAGACGAAGAAAAGTGCAGGAAGAAGGATAACGTGCAGAAAGAAGAAACAGAAGAGCAGAAAGAAGCCTTGTTGCAAAATCATCCTGTACCCTCAACTTTTTCAGACGGATACTGGTGGTAACTGAGTGACTAACCAGTCCTAGAGCCAGTGCTATGTTAAAAGACACTCAGAATACAGTGGAAACACCTACATACACTAGGGAACACTAAGCGTTGGGGTCCCCCTGGATCAGCATGACCTCCTCTGTAAGCCCCTAGTATATAATAGGGCAGGGGATTAAAACTACCTCTTAAAACGCGCCACAGGGCGTGTTTGCACACGTTACCTCTGGCCCCGTCCCCTCACTTCCCCACTGTGTAAACACGCCCTGTGGCCGTTTTAAGTTGGGAGATTAAGTCCCCTTGAATCCTGAGGGTCCCTAGGGTCCAACTAGACCACTAGGTACCTCCAGTATGCGCCACAGAGCTGCGTTGCAGAGAGGTGTAAAAAGTGTCACGGCCTGGACCACCTCTCTGCAACGCAGCTCAGTGGCGCTTACTGGAAGCACCTGGTGGGCTAGTTAGCCCCCAGGGGCCCTCAGGATTGAAGGGGAATTATTTCCCCAACTTAAAACGCGCCATAGGATGTGTTTGCACACGTCACCTCAGGCCCCGTACCCTTCCTTCCCCACTGTGTAAACATGCCCGGTGGCCGTTTAAGTTGGGAGATTAAGTCCCCTTGATTCCGGAGGATCCCTAGGGGCAAAATAGCCCACTAGGTACGTCCAGTAAGCATCATTGCAGAGAGGTGTAAAAAGGGGCACGGCCTGCACCACCTCTCTGCAACGCAGAGCAGTGGCACTTACTGGAAGCACCTGTTGGGCTAGTTGGCCCTCAGGGACCCTCAGTATTGAAGGGGAATTAATTCCCCAACTTACAACTGGCCAGAGGGCGCGTTTGCAGAGTGCTGCAAGGAGGGGGCGTGGCCTCCAGCGCGATGCCGGTCTTTTATTTATTTTATTTTTCTTTTAAGAAGGAGGGACCCCCTTCTTTTTCTAATTTACTGGCCATGGGGACCCCATCCCCTAGGGCCTGCACCCTAATTTTTTTTGTTGAAAAAAATACATTTGGCCCTCCCAAGGTCTTAATCGGACCCGGGGACCCCAAGCCCTGGGTCATGGCCTTTTTTTTAATTTAAATTCTTTAGGAGGGGGCTGCGTTGCCCCACTCCTCAGGCCACTTATGGCTCCAGGGACCCCATCCCCCGGGGCCGGCCTTTGTTTTTTATTATTTTAAAAATATATATATTTATAGAAACACCTACGACATGCTGGACAAACCGTATGTACCTATCACCATGACTATTTGCGTGATATTCATTAAAAGGCGACTATGCATAGAATGAATCCACATGGAATGTATTTACACCGCTAGTGAAGCTCTGACGTGTCCGACGCCCTACCGTGCCTAATCACGGCGCCCCCGCCGGTGGGTACTCTCCAAGTAGACACCCTTGTCGTTTATTTATACAAACATGGGTAGCTATTAACGGGCACATTTAATATACACGCACACCAAGCCATTCAAAGGGGATTCGACAAAAATTCGACCAAACTTTGCAAGAAACCCCCCCTCACAGTTAATAAAAAACACATCCACTGCCGGATGTGTAATACTTTTTATTTTACTCTCTGGAAAGGAGCCGAACCTCACTTGAGAGTCACAGCGTGCTCCTGGCAGAGCCCAATGCTGTGTTACACCCACCAGTGCCCGCCGATGACCTCACACCTCTGTGTTGTATTCCACCAGCTAGTGCGTATGCTATGACAACCTCTAGCCCATGTGCACTGTAACACCACCCCGTGAATAGGTCATGCCACACTTGCCTTCGCACGGGTTATATTGCCCCATCTAACGTGCCTTCCTCAATGTGTATGTTATAACGCACAGCGCTATGCCATACATATTACAATCTGGGATCCATATCTTTGTCACAGTGCATAAGCAACGTTACACTCCCCAGCACATATTTTATATTACAACTTTAGAGACTAGTTATGTTACACAACACTGCCCTGTGCATATTAAACTCAAAGGCGCATATCGCATAGCACGCGCTAGTGCCTGTGCTATCTCGCGCTCTCCAATGAATCTGTCATTGCGCACAATGTATTGCACATTATATTTCACGCACCGGTTCATCTTATATCACACTTTTTGGTGCATAGTTTATACCATATACTTTCATTTTCAATCGTGCTCTCAGGACTATGTTCTATATACCACTGCGTCCACCTACCCTTTTCACGGGCATTACATTTTGCGATGGGGGTGGAGGGTCAGGGGGTGTTTCTGCCAAGTGAGCCCGGAGTCACAGTCACAAACGTCCTCTTCTTCCTGAATAAAAGTGAGATTATGCTGCATACTTGTTCATATTTTAAGTAGTTCGCACAGAAACACTTTTTAAAAACAATAAAGTTCCTAATTCCCACCTTCTCTGAACAGTTAGCTTGCTGCCCCATCCACCTCCTCCCTAACCTCTGTTGTCTGAATCCATGGACTAGCCTCCTGCCATGCATGGTCTGATGTGCTGCCACTGCCCTCCATTTAGCATGATGTACCAGTCCACTCCTCCTGCCCTCCAATGCCCAATTCTATGGCCCATCATTGACCTCCTGCTTAGCCTCTGTGCTTAGCTTGCTGCTCCTATTCTCCTTCCCCCTGCCCTCCAATGTCTTTGTGCATGCCCCTGCTCCATCCTTTTTGCCCACTATGTTCCATGGACCTGCCACTCCTATCTACTGAGTGTTCTGTTGAGCTGCCACTCCCCTCCCACCTGCCTAGCATTGTCAGATGACTGTAACCTGTGCCTGCCACCTCCACCCTGCCTGTCCACATGCCATGCCCCTATCCCCTTCCTCCTGTCCTCCATGGTCCATTTTACTGCCACACCCTTCTGCCCTCCCTGATCTGTTGTGCTGCAACTGCTCCTCCTGCCTGCCCCACGCGGTCTGTTGTGAGGCCCCTTCCCCTGAACTCTCTTGTCTGTGCCCAGGTCCTGACCCTCCCTTCTATCCTCCATGGTCCTTTGTGCATGCCCCTGCACCCTCCTTCTTGCCCATCATAGCCATTGTGGTGCCACTAACCCTCCCGCTTGCCATGCATGGTCTTCTGTGCTGCCATGGCCCCTCCCACCTTCCCTGTGTGGTCAGCTAGCTGCCCCTGACCCCCTCCCACCTTCCCTCCATGGTCTGTGTGTATGCCATCATAGTCTCATTGTTGCTCTCCATGGTGTGTCTTGTTTCTAGTGCCCATCCTGCCCGACCTCCATGGTCATCTTGCTGCTCCTGCCCTGCCACCTTGCCCCCAGCCCTCTGTTTCCATGTGCTGACCCCCTATTCCCTCCCTCCTGGCTTGTGTGTTCCATTGTAATGCCCCTGATCCGTCCCTCCTGCCCTTTATGGTCTGTTATGCTGCAGCTTTCTCTCCTGTCTGTCCATTATGGTCAGCTAGCTACCATTGCCTCTTTCCCATCTGTTCTCTGTTGTCCATGTGCATGGTCCTGTCCCCTCCCTATTGCTTTCTATGGATTGTTGTGCTGCACTCCCGTCCCGCATGCGCTGTGTGGTGTATTGTGCTGCTGCAAACCCTGATGCCTGCCCTGTAGGGTCAGTTTGGTGCACCTCTCCATGTCCCTCCTGTCCTCTGTTATCCGAGTCCATGTCCCTACCCCAATTCCTTCTGCCTACCATGATTCAATGTACCATACTTGCGAACATTTTGAACTTGGTAAGAGGGAGATTTTGAAAAAAAACTGGGGTATTGATTTTCCCCTTTGAGTTACATTGAAAAAGAGGAGACTCTAGACAGGAGACAGATCAAATAAAGCCCATTTGAGCTTAAAAACATTGGACGTTTCCTGGCTGAAACGCGTCTGTTGGCATGTATGGTTGTACTACCACTGCCTCTTCCTTCTGCCCACAATGGTCTATTATATTGCCACAGCCTCTCTTGCCAGTCCTGTATTTTTGGTTTGTTGCCCCTGCCCCCCTTTCCACTGCCCTCCATAGTCTGTTGTGCTGCCACTGCCCTTCCTGCCTGCCCAGTGTGGTCAAATGTTTGCCTCTGCACTCTCCTACCTGCCTTCAATTTTCAGAGTCCGTGCCCCTGGCCTCTGCCTCTCAACAGTATCCCAATGAACAACTAGATTGCTAACATTCTATATTTATTACAAAAGTGTGGAACGCCTGACGTCATCTTGATGTAATCAAAACTGTAATACCTAGAGTATTTCCTTTAGAAATTACATATATGAGAGGGTCTTATTTGCATCAAAATTATGGTTAGTGCTCTAAAAAACTAAAATGAGGACATCTTTTTTGAGTTTTCAAATAGCGACAAAGAACTTTTAAATTATTTGTAATCTTTATGGTTTTTTATCCAGTTGACCACTTGATTAAATGTTGCACCTTGGCGAGAGGATGTGGTGTTACTTCCAGAGCTGCAGACTTTGCAACTGGGGAACCAGGTTGGAGTTTCTGCTTCAGCTCAACATTCTGTGATTCTGGTCAAATCACTTAATCTCCCCATGTCTACAACCAAAATGAATTTGATCTTGTGTGATGTAACCAATGCTCATGTAAAGCATTCCAATACCTAACAAGTCTGCACTATGTAAAACTGCAAATACACAAAAAATAAGTGTTTTGCACACTTCTGTCATTGGGCTATATGTGGGCTACATCTGGGTGATATTTGGGCTACATTTGGGCTCTTTTGTCTCTGGTGGCCATCTTGGGAGATTTATTTGTTATGAAGTTTCCTAATTTCCTCATTTACTGCAGTCTCCTCAGTGGGAATACTTTCAGTTTTTTACTTGGTTCCATCAAGAAGGCATTCAGATGTGTCACAAATTTGCCATAAATTCAGAATGTTAGCACTATAGTTGCTTATTAGATCACTGTAGTAAAGCTACTGCTCACCAGGGAAGTCTGCTGCTGGTATTGAAAGTGCATGTTTCAGTCTGCATGTCAGAATTTTTTTATGAAATTCTGAAGAAGAGGATTTGAGAAGTCACTCAAAATGTGCCCTTATTTTTCTTTCTGCAGCACTAATCATACTTTCTATGGCAAAATGAACCCCCTCATTTTGTTCCTTTTTAAATTAAATGTTTTAAGAATTACCACTTTATTCCAACCAAGATGGCTTCAGGTGTGCCATACGTTTGTCATAAGTGGGACTGTTAGCGCTCTAGTTGTTCTTTAGAACACTCTGGGAAGCTGCAGTATAACACAAAGGAATCAACCGACAGTCTCTGCCCTTGTTGGATGTACATGTTTTACTGAGAATGTCAGACTTCATTCTCACATGACTGAGAAAGATAATGTGAATTTACAGAAAATATGCTCTCAGTTAGCTTATAGATCACCTTCCAAACCTCTGTGGTAAAAGCATGAGAAAATAGTTTTCTCTCAAACATGATTCATGATATCACAGCAGAAGGCTTTTTCACATGGTAAAATCCCCTTAGAACACACCACAATTCCTAAAATGAGTATTGTACCATCAACAAATGATTTATAATGTAACTAAAGTCTTAAAACCTTCTATAAACTTCAATGCTTTTTAATGAGGTGCTACCATGTATATTGGTCCCAAGATGGCTGCCAACACTTCTTGGATGAAGTGCTTACAGCCAATCAGATCTCACGATGAGATGTGTGGTTAGGATCCGCCCAGATATATATGTGATTTTACTTTTGATTTTCTCAGGAACTACTGAACGGATTTACACCATTTAAGCAAAAGGCACATGCCTGACCTGAGGACTACCTCTTTGCCAAATTTCAAGTAATTCTGTTCAGCCGTTCGGGCTGTACCTTCGACTAAAGGTCCTATGGGAAAATGCATGGGGAAAACGCGTTTTGGGACCCCCCTTTTTTCTCAGCCCCAGCTTGACGAATCACCCCGAGACTTTCAGGGTGGGAGCTGAGCGGAGCGCCCCATTAGTTTTGAAAATTTCACGAAGATAAGTCAACCGGCGCCAAAGTTATTAAAAATAGAATTTTCAGATTTCCTATGGAAACTCGGTCCTAACTATAACTATCTACTGGCGACTGCCAGTAGATTATATATATATATATATATATATATATATACATACATATATATATATATTCAGTGAAAAAACCATAGGTTTCACACATGTTATAGTTAACTATAACTCACGCGACCGCAATCCTCTGCTGATGACATATGTGTCTTTATGAAAAAAAAATATTTGTAATATATGTATAGCTAAAATTTAATGGAAGAAGACATGGGCAAATAAGTGTCTAAATACAGTATTAGCATCAGCAGAAGATTGCGGTCGCGTGAGTTATAGTTGCCTGCACTAACTATAACGGGGGAATTTCATTGGTTTTTTATCAGTAAAATTTCCAGCTAAATATAACATGTGTGAAACCTATGGTTTTTTCACTGAATTTGCAAGGTTTTTTAAATGCTAATTCCTAACTATAACGTGTGTGAAACCTATGGTTTTTTCAGTGAATTTGTACGTTTTTTTAAATGCTAAGTTACTTTACGCCATTCGTGGCGTGCGTGCCCACTTAACGCAGTTCGTTCCGTGCGCGCACGCGGTGCGCTTCGCGCACCGCGCGTCCACTTTACGCAGTTAGTGCCGTGCACGCATGGTGGGCACGCGGTGCGCTACGCGCACCGCGTGCCCACGTTACGGTGGATGGGCCATGTACGCACGATGCGCTTCGCGCACCGTGCGCACATGGACGGCATATTATGCGCTTCGTTGTGCAAGGTAAACTTTTAATTTTTCATTACATAGTTGAGCCATGCACAAATTTTGCCCTTCAGGCACCATTTGCACACGGGGTGGGGAGAGTATTGTTGATTTTTTTTTTTTTTTAAACAAATTTTTACCGTACGCGTACGGTAAGCGTAATCGGCGAGTTTTCGAAAAAAAAAAAAAATTACTTTTTGGCCTTGGGGGTTCTTTGGGGACACCATCAACAAGGCTAGGGGGTTAGGAGCTGTCTAAACAGCCCCTTTACATGTTTTTTGCCCACCTATTTTGAAAATTTCGCGAGGATTCGTCGACCGGCGCCAAAGTTATTCCAAATAGAATGTTGCGGTTTTCCTATGGAAACAGGGTCCTAACTATAACTACCTACTGGCGACCGCCAGTAGGATATATATATATATATATATATATATATATATATATATATATATATATATATATATATATTCCATATGAGGTTGCTCACAGCGATTGAAGGTGCCGCACTCGGACGGGTTTAAATCCTTTACTTGCAGGGTATGCAGTGCACAAACATCACAGATTCCAGCTTACAGATCGCCAATTCACCAAACGCGTTTCGGGTGTCTTCCGCCCTTTGTCAATGGTTCTGGCTTCTCAGGAGATGAGGTAGCAGTGGTTTGCATCGTACTCGCGATGATTTAAAGTCCTGCCCTCGTGGGTGTGTGTTCGCCTTGCATTGTGGACTTGGTAGTTCATTTACTGTCCCCAGTGGATGCCGCAATGTTCTCCATGTGATTTTAAAATTAAATTACCTCAGTGGGTTGCTGTGAACTGGCAAGTTTCGGGCTCTGCTAGTTTCAATCCCTGCAAAACGGACACGCCGTTCATGACGCACCCTGTAGTTCGCGGTGCTTGACACGCACTTGTCGGCGATGGGACGCCCTCGCGACCAGAGCCAGCCGCTTACACATTCCATATGAGGTTGCTCCCAGCAATTGAAGGCGAGTGCGATGGAAGCCACTGCTGCCTCATCTCCTGAGAAGCCAGAACCATTGACGAAGGGCGGAAGACACCTAAAACGCGTTTGGTGAATTTGCGATCTGGAAGCTGGAACCTGTGATGTTTGTGCACTGCATACCCTGCAAATAACGGATTTAAACACGTCCGAGTGCTGAGCCTTCAATTGCTGGGAGCAACCTCATATGGAATATATATATATATATATATATATATATATATATATATATATATATATATATATATATATATATATATATATATATATATATATATATATATATATATATATATATATATATATATATATATATATATATATATATATATATATATATATATATATATATATATATATATATATATATATATATATATATATATATATATATATATATATATATCCAAGAATCGAACCAACCCCCTCACATGATGGTAGAGAATGAAGGACCCAGTCTCTGCTCCAGAGAATGACACTTCGCATAGATTTGATAGCAATCAAATGTTTTGGAAACAATCACAAATGTTTTCACAAACAATGCGATCATGCACAGCGGGCTGTTGGGCAAGGATAAAAAAGCGGTGATCCTTATACAGAATAATGATGCATTGCCTGGGGGCATGTTTATGTATGTCAGGTACAGGGATTATGATAGAAAACTAAGAGCCTGGTGTTGAAGAGACAGGAGCAAGCTACTAGGTAAAGGTCACCTGTTTCAGAACAGTTATTATCGTGTGGATGGAACAATGTAAGTAAAAAGGGGTATACATGACAGGACTAGTCTAAAAAACATGACACAGGTCTTCCCTGGACCGGAAACTAGCATCCTGGGACCGGATTTTGGGTAGCTTGAACCCAGTGACAAAGTGAGGAAAGGACCCACGTCTCGGCATACCCTGCCAACTTGAGGCAAACAAAGCAAACACAAGGCGATGATGGACGGAGCGGAAAACTTTTCAGACACTCACCCCCATACATATCATTGTCAACGGGCTGTAAGAGAAGTTTTTCTAAGGCGCGATTCCACTACTGGACTGCCCCTTGTCTGTCAACAAGTAAAAACCCAAGTTGCCTGTAATGTTTCTGCCCCTAATCTGGCTTGTTATTTGAAAGGAAGTCCGGTTCTCACAATTAATCCCACCCTCACATTGCTTTCAAATGGCAGTTATCGTGTTCTTAATAATCATGACTGTTGCGATCTGCGGGCGGGAATCCGGTACTTGGGGTCTGTTTCTTAATTAGTAACCCGTTTCCCCCTCCACATGGGAGTGTAGATAGTTTGTTGTGGCCTTCCATTCCAACCCTGAAAACAGATTTCAATAAGCTAAGCAGAATCAAAGCCTTAGTGTTTCAACAAGAAGTGGCTCTCAGTTCATCTCATGAGAGCTTCAAATTGCAGGTGGCGAGAATTTCTAGTAAAATACAATCATTACTGGACACAAATCTCCCCCTGCATTTCGGGGAATTGATGCATCAAATATTTAATGCCTCTGATACCACGGGCCTGGCACACTTTTTTAAACTTATGGCTCCAGCCTCGTGACTTCTTTTCAAACAACTTTTGAAGTAATCACAGCTTTTAGACATTCTATTCTTTCCAGCGTATTTGGTGGGTTTCTGCTGCTGCTTATCTTGATTTGAGCATCATCGTGCTGTTCCTTCTATTCCACAATGGATGCTGCGTCTGTAGTCCTGCCCAGAAAGTCACTTATGCAGCTGTACCGTGAGTGAAAGCAACAATTGTTTGGAATGGTGCCTATGGATGCGGAATTTTGTCTGACTTTCCGATATACTTACTTCACACCTGTTGGCAACCTGTGTTTCACTGCATCTGGTTTCCCTTTCAGTGGGCCCTGGTTATCTGCTTGGCTACGCCATCTCATGCTGCCCTGGATTTCGAACTGTTGATGGGTCCCTTAGTGGACCATAACCCGGACTGTTCCTTGGGTATGCGGCTTTTATACAACCCAGCATTGGGGCCAGTGGCCGGAGGTGGTCCCTGTGCAACTGCACAGCGTCTCCTGGATCTCAGTTTCATCAAAGTCCACATAGGTTCTCCTTGGATGGTCCCATCGACAACTGGAAACCAGGAACATGTTTGTGCTTTTGACCTGCTCAATTGGATGGCGACTATTTCCAATTTGGAATGCTCGGATATCTTACTGGAATAGATTTTTTTCGATTTGGCATCTTACATCTTGGGTCCCGGCAATACGGTGTAATTGTATATATTTTTGTGCACAAAACATTCCATCTCATTCGGCAATGTAATATTTCACAGACGCACTTGACCTGCGATTGCTTATGCACTTTGGTTCTGCTTATCAACTGATTTCTGTGGCCATTCAGTGCTACTCTCCTGACCAAGGGGAGGGTGTCATATGTCCCATGCAGCCCCATTGTCCTTTCCCCTATATCAGCATAAGCACATTTCAGACTGTGTTCTGCTTTGCGCACGTTCCGCTACAGACACAATTTGCTTTGTGCCACACTGTACTTTCACACAGAACACGCTGTTTTTGTGTTCTGTTCTTCCTGGGATTTAGTCTGAACATATAAACAAGGTCGAACAATAATGCCCCTTCTTGTTCTGTTCTGGTCAGGCCCTAGCACCTAGACAAAACACACAAATGCAGCTGTTTGGGAACACGTACTTTTGCCATATAGATATGCACCGAGAAGTAACACACTCACTTAGAAAGGGACCCTTCCAGGGAAAAGATCATGACAGCACCTGAAATGTAGAACTTTCATCTGTGTATACTAAGGTAGGGTCTGCTGCTAAAACCTAGAGATCATTTTGTTTCAGCAGAAGGGGAGGGAGGTTAGGCTACAGTCGTATATAATGACAGCTCCATTTATGATTTATGGACAACGTGCAATGCGAACCGTATTTCTGTGAGGCATTTTCCTACTTGTAGTGGCACGTATACTGCATACTAGAGCACTATGGTTAAAAATGTTTTTTTTTACTTTCCTCGTGTCTCTGTCAGAACTTCTGTACTAGTACAAGTGTGAGAGAGAAAGGGAATGTCCTGTAACCGTGATTCCTGAGAGGGTTGGGAGTTTTGTGTTCTTGGGTGTCTAATCACTTGTTCCTCGGTGAGTGAGTAGGAGGGCAATTGAGACACTATAGCTAGTCGGTCCCGGGCTCATGAGTATTCCCAGTGGTAGGATGACTTAGTCCCTGCCTACTAAGGTTCTATGATCCCAAGCATAGTTCTGTGACTCCGCAGAATCCCTGCAACAATATGGAGTATAGATAGCAATCTTACCTGAGGCAGTATTTCATTTTTCAACTCCTCCTTAGAGAACAGGCTGCCATAAGCATCTATATGAGTTAGTAGAACCATCCTCACATGTTCTTCATGGACTTTAAAGAGCTTAAGTAGCAGTGGAATCACACGGGCCTGGTAGATATCAGGTGAGAGGAGGCAATTTGAATGACGTTTTCCACTTGATTCTAAAGAAACAAGTTCATAAAAAAAAGTTACAAAACACAAACTTTTTAAGCAATAACATGTGCTGCTCTGACCTGACAAATGACACCATTAACTAGTTTTTATCACAAATAACAAAAGTGAAACATGTCAGCGTGGCATGTCATAGCTAAAGCCAGATGAAGATAACAGCTGTGATGTGATCTTTCATATTCTTTTAACACAATAGAATTGTTTTCTTCCTATTATAATGGTATACCTGAACTGGCATATTTCACTGGTTTTTCTCTGATTGTGCTAGGTTTCCAGCACACCAAGAGGTGGATTTAGAGTTTGATAGATGCTGAATGGCAGATAAAAATTGGCAGTGGCTCTCCACCTATATTTAGAATTTGCTAATGTCTAGACACTCTAAATAGGGCAGACCGGACATCTGCTGCCTTCGGCAGATGGCCTGCGGCCACCAAATTCTATATTATTCCTTAAGTCAGCAACAAAACCAACAGCAGATTTTCAGTATGAATACTATAATATGTAAATAACACCAATAATCATTTCAACTAAACCCCTCATTCTGTTGCAGCTCATTTTTTTTATTCCGGGTCAGTGATTAGTATCTGGCTTAACGCTACATATTTCTTTGCTACCAAATTATTTTGGTGTGTATACCTTTGATGTCCAAATCATAAATATCTCATAAGACAGAGGCTCACATGTTTGGAGTTTGGAGGAGCAGCTGATCACTATAAATTGCTTCCTTATCCCACCGAACCTGCAATTCCCAAAATATTTTAGAGGTGAGGGAACCCCAAGATTGCACCCAAGAGTCTTGTTGGCACCGCCATTCGAAACCCTTGACTAGGATAACCAACAGCCACAGGGCTGCAAAGTCATTCTTTTTCTTCAATGAACGAGTGCAGATACCAAAAAGAATACATCAAAACTCACTGAACCCTAGGAAATCCATTACAGCTTACTCAAGCAGAGCGAACTCATAATGTTCAATGTTAGCAAGAAGGTAGATATTGTAGCCAGTGGCAGGTAACTGTGAACCATTAAGTGATTTTAGCCAAGTGGCAATACTCCTGATACCTGTAATAAAATCAAGACAGGCTTGCACACTCGTAAGGCCAGTAGAATCTTATTATTGCATATGAATTGCAGACATCAGAGCAGAGCCAACCACCTTTCCAGAAAATTATGTAAAGGTACATTTGGGAAACTAAGCTGCAGACCCAAAGAGGTCTTCTAATCTTGTGCCAGCTTATTAAGCATTTGAAGGCAATTGACCATAAACTTATGGCAAAGGTAAAAAAAATTCGAAGCAGATTCTCTTCTTTCACATTTATAATATGCCACTTCTTTATTGGAATGTATTTAAGGGCATATGATTAAATCGGAGGAATTTTCACACTATATACTTCTAGTAGAGGAAGTAAATGTCTCTTTCCAGAGGAAGATATAGTCTCTTCAGGGCTCCAATGTGGGCATCTGCCTTAAGACGTATATGCTGGAGATGGGAGATAGTTTCCCTTCACTATAGGCATCTGGGTGGTCGCTATCACCTAAGGTGGTCTTTGAGGTGGTGATCTTAATGTAGTCTTTTGCTACGCCTGACTAGCTATCTAGTTTCCGGTCCAACCCAAACAAATCTTTATTAGGCTAACAGCCATAAAAGAAATAAAACGCAAGAAATGCATAGTGCAAATCACATAGGGAAACAGCATAAAAACATAGGTCTTGATGAATATAATACAAACCGCAGAACATGGAGATTAATACACAAAACAATTCATACCTTGAAACATCTGAAAGATATAAAACTGGGATAGAATCAGCTTCATAAAGAAATTAATTTATACCTTTTTCTAATCCTTACAGCCTTTCTAATAAAATGTAATAACGCTAGGCAAGTTTCTAAAGTACCTTATTTCTGTCAGAACACCAGGCCTTTCTGATGGGTTCTCAAACATGATTTTCGTAAAACAGGAACCAGAAAATCATGCCTATATTCCTTATATTGGGAACAGAACAATATAAAATGGCCCGTACTTTGTTTAGCAACATTATTACAATGGGATAAAGGTAAATGATTCAACCATACATATGGCAGGGGAAAGACACCTTAAAAAGTATTAAACTAAGTCTAAAATATAGCAAGTAACATCAGTAGATGGGGTAAAGAAACCAAGTTAGATAAGGTTCCATACTGTTGTAGGTTGATACCAACATGTACCTGTCAAATGAAACCGGAGACTGAGCCCTCAGCAACCTCAAACCTGTACAGTGGTTAAAGTAACATTTCTTAACTACCTTTTTATTTCCAACGGATAGCATATGAGGGTTATCAAACATTTCAGCTAAACCCATAGCCTCAAATGTATTCTTAAGATGCACTAACCATGGGCTCCGCAGCACCCTGTCCAGTGCTAAGCAGTCCAAAACCCTACATTTCACCAAAGCGGCCTCTGCGTTTTCCCCAGATCTTTACCCACAGCAAAAGAGGGTCAAGACTCATCTGATCCTCCAGATAGGGGAGACCTATTTCCTCGTGACAAAAAAGGGTGGTGGTCCTGAAGGTTTTCAAACTTTTGGAGTATAAATAAGTTTGAAAACCCCCACAGGCCTGCTACATAAAGTACCACAGAAACACATTTACTCTTATACGAATGAGCAAGCTCCCTTGTGGGTTTCTGTCCCAGCCTATTTCCAAATTAAAAAATTGCCTCAATACTCATTTTAAAATGATGTGACCTTTCAGTTAAAAACACGTTCCGTTTTAAGGAGGTGTTGTGTAGTTCCTATATTACCCATGCAGGACCTGCGCGTTTGGATAACAAACTGTAGGATTGGTGGCAGACTAACTCTGAGCACCCTCACCGCACATGTTAGCCTGTTTGCATTAGCTAGCTCACAGTGCCACTAGAATCTCCTCTTATCGGGGCGAGAATAGTTTCAGGCAACCTTAGATCAGGACAACCCGGATCCCCCCAAGATCGTGGAAACAATGTACTACTTTTCGCTCAGTCACTCGTGCTCACTTATTTGGTCTCTGAGAGGTACACAGAAGAAACAGTTGGGCGTGTTACAATAAGTATTTATTGCACAGTTCTTCTAATGTAGAATATATGTGCTGTGACAACAGTTAGACAGTCGCAGAGATATATGATCAGCAGTACAGTGAATATAAAAGGATAGTACAGTTCTACCATTTTGTAATAGTCATGAACACATACATGGATATAAAATGCATGATGAAAGAAAGAGCGCTTACTCCTACGATGCCTATCTAGATGTACCCAAGTGTACCTAGCATGTGAGTAGGTGTGAAGCCAAGAATCCCTCTAGGATTTAGTCTAACCCCATTCCCTGAAGCAAGAGAGTGTGGGACCCTGTCCTGGTCTTGAGTTGGACAACCCGCAAGGGATGTGTCAGACCACTGTCAGCTGGAGCGTCTGCATGCAGGAGCATCATGCGTCTCTGGTCAGTGTGTGGGCCTGGAAGTCTTGGTTCCCTCTGGCTAACACTAGCAAGAGGTGATGTATTTATACAGAAAGTATCTAAGGTTCCTTTGTCCCTTGTTTCTTGTATTAGCCATTGTTGGATTTGAGGATGACGTATGGGATGAACCTTGTACGTAGATATTATGCAGGTGTATGTAGCCCCTGCCTGGTTTCCAAGAACCCTTATGAATATTCATTCATACTGTGTCAGTCTAAAGATGAAGTCATAGAACACTATTGTTCAGGGAAACCCTCCTTCTGTGCCCAGGACTAGAACTAGGTAAAGGTTCAATCCTAAGAGGCTTGTTTACTGTGTAGGGGAGGTAATGTAGGTGATGGGGTATGATGTTACCCAGGCCTATATTAGGGAACCTATATAAAACATAACAGAGGAATTAAAAAGAAACCCCAAGTAATTAAAACTGGCCACTTTTTCTAGTATTGGGTCAGACACATTATGGAAAACAGAAGCAGCAATGAGGACTATGACAACAGACCACAGCCAGGTAAATATTTGGCATCTAAGACATGGCAGCAAAATATGAGACATGTTTGTGTCCTCTGTTCATTCATGGTCCTGACTAGACTATTGGATATCCACCCAGGATCCTGGGTTAATGGCAAACAACATCTCTCCAAATCCCTCTCAAACCATGCACCAGTCATAATGCGGCTAGGAGTCCCAGAATAGTTGGCCATAATCAGACTATGAAAAAACTCTCACCAGACACTTTAAGAGATGAAGTGTTCCAAAGTAAAGTGCGTCAGGAAGTTCTGCAATACTTTCAAACTAACACTAGCTTGGTATCGAGATTGCCTTGGTATTGGAGGCCTTCAGAGTAGTGACACGTGGCCTTCGAACTTGAGAGCAAAGGGCTGGAAAATGAATAGTCCTAATCCCCCGAATCTCGGTATATGGCGAAGGTCCAGGAAAAAAAATCATGGAGTATAATGATGTGGCACTAAGGAAACTAAAGTATCAAGGTAAATAGACTGTCATGGAACAATGGGGAAGGCAAACATCTCAGCAGACCCCTAGCCAACTTTCTGAAGAAACTGTGGTCTAGTAACGGCATTACACTCATTGTTGAGGCAATTGACAACCCTATTGGGAAGGGGAGAAAATTACACAAGGATTCCAATCCTTGTGTTAAATTCTATAGGAATCTATATGACTCCCATATCAATAAGCTCATCTCTTGCCTCAATGAATTATTACATAACACTTTTAAAAGAGCACGCATCTGCCTCCTATGCGCTTTTCTTGTCTCCTATCACTTTGCCAACAACAAACCAATGACACACATTGAGGGGCTCACGTGTGTATCTAGACATCTGGTGTTTCTCTACACGATAATCCAAATGCCCGATACTTGCGGTGATTCATGTTTACACGCAGATGCCAGCCTTAGTTTCCACAGCCTGGCAACGCCATATTAACACAACCTTTATGAGAATCATTGACAGTTTTTTAAAAGTTTTTTTTTTTTTTAATCCATGTTGTGTGCGTCTTGTGTTTATGTCATGTGCCTGGATGGAAATTCCGTACCAGACCGATATTCTGGTCCACGACAATGGACGTTGTGGTTAACAAGAGGTTCTAATGCCAGGAACATGATAACTTTTATTCTTTTTATTCTTCTTTTTTTGACAGGTTGGATAGTGAACCACAGTAAAGTAGGTAGCAATTTTAGGGGCATCACTTTGATATACTTGTGGGGTAGATTAATTACTTCTGTCCTGACGAGGCGCCATGGATCCTCATAACCACCAAAGGGCGCAAAACATGTTGACTTATTATTCAGAGTGAGACTTTAGGGAGGATACTCACTTGCAACTACTAAGGTACTCTTTGACCCCACCGTAGTGTACTGATTACCAGGGTTGCTTATGAACCTATTGGTAGCATTCACCTTTAAAAGGCTTTTAGTCTGACAGGGCGGTCCAGTTATTAAAGAATAGTTTGTGATCTCCCCTATCAGTTTTAATTCACATCTTCACACTTATCACACCACCCCACTTACAATATTCCTTGCACTCATCAAACAGGTTTTCTCAACAAAAGATCTCCGCCAAAGTGACCCTTTGGGGGACCCGTTGGGCATTGCAGCACCGGCCCAATGAGGAGCAAACGCTCTATGATGAAACATGACACCCCCTTGTGGATGTGTGAGGGCAACATGAGACAGTCTTGTTGACTGCCCCCATGCCCTTGCTCTAGTTTCACACAACCTGCCTCTATATATTTTCTTCTCCTATAGGAACAGTATGCCTAATTTTGTATATCTGTGATTCATGCTAAGGAGCACGGGCTCTGGACCTTCCAAACCAGCTCTCAGCCACCCCCCCACCCCCCCCCCTTTTTCCTTGGTTTAGGAAACCTTTTGAGACGACAGCTATTGTTTGGCCATATGACTTAAACCAACATTCTAAATCAAGGAGATATAAACAGTGGCCTCCCTGGGGGTAAGGCCCCTGAATTGGATGGCCAGCAGGTAGAGTTTTGCAGAGAATATTACAATATTCTGACCCCTTTCTATTGGCATTATTTGCATAAGCTTATAACAAGAAAATCCTCCCTTCGACTATGCAGGAGGTGCTTCTCATCACATTCTTAAACCAGGCAAACCTGCAGAGCAGTGTAATTAGTACAGACCACTGTCTCTAATAAACTGCAATGTTATATACTGGGAAAATACATGTGCAACAGACTGCTTCCTCTACTACCTAAGCTTGCACTCTATGATCTAGCTGGCTTTGCATCAGGGTGCTCCACAACCCACATACCTTATTCATGGTCCTGGGTAGACTAGTTTCCGGTTCAGGAAGGACCTGGCTTGGAAGTTCTAGATGGATTGTTTCTTTTGGAGAAGGGTCAAAACTGATTAGCAAATCACTTTGCCTAAACTGATGTGGGATGGTGTGCAAAATAACAATGGATTGGCATGCGGCCAGTGGCTGAGAATAAATCAAGCATTTCATCAATCACTGATTTGTATACTTATGGTGCTTGAGACTTTGCAGGTAAACTTCTTCAACACCATGCCCTTTGCTAAACTTCTTGTAAACTGTTGATATCCCTGTATGCCGATATAACCATCTATCTCTAATTCTCAGACATGTCTAAACCACATTTTGAGAGATTTCATAAAATTTGGTGGCATCTCAGGGATAACCATGGTGCATGGCTTGCCGCAGGCTGAGATGGCCAAAAGCTAAGACAGCTGATCCAGCGGGTTACCAGCTAGAGATACTCACAAACCAACATACTCACCTGGGCCCATTAAACACGCATACACATGAGCTAGCTGTTGTTCTAATACCTGCAAGATGAATTTACTTTCTCATTTCTTACCAAACCTTTCCGACCGAATGTACTTTCCTCTGGTCAATAGACCTTTTAGTTAACTATTGTAGGCAAAAATTGACATAAAATAAAATCCTTTAAATAACCACAGACTCAGGAGAGTTTTAAATGTTTATCAAGTTAATTTCATGTGAGCCAAGAACCCAAATACAATTTGTTCACCGGTTTTCTCCTAGGAAGGAAAATCAAATTTAAGTCAGATAAATCGTTAAACAATGTTATTACGATGACAGTACCTGAATAGGCAGAAACAGAGAGAGCAATACAATGACAAACTACACAGAATTATAGTTACCTAGGATGGTGTGGAAACCTACTCCTTGGCCAAGGAGCTGGAAAGGGTCCCCTGGGACAGATCAGGTGACAAATGCTCAGGACAGGATTCAGGGACATGATAGATGACCTCTTCTAGATACAACGCCTGCGTCGCACCCCTCTCTGACACTATCTTCCTCCTCGATTCTTCCGCGATCATCTTCTGTTATTTGCCTCCTCGATTCTTCCGCGATCTTCTTCTAATTAATCTGGGTTTAGACTCCAAGCCTTCAATTCGATTCTTCTTCAGTAATTATTCAGTTCTTGGACAGCATCCCGGTCTCTCAGCATCTCAGCAGTATAAGCAGTGCCGCATCAGCTGACTAACTAAACTACCTCAATTATACTTTTCTAATAGCATGTACCCTCCCTAAATGTTTCAAATCTATGCAACTCCTAATTCTGATTGGACAGGACAGGGGGGATGATCATCACACCATGCTAAGTTTTAATAACTTTCTTTAGTCTATTGTTCAGCGTTCCCACCCCTTAAATTTATTTCCCCAAGCTTTATTTCCCACCCGCATTTTACATTTTTATCAATAAAAGTATACATTTAATAATTTTCTCTTTCATCATCCTGGATGTCTTCTGATTTCCCAGGACATGTTGCGAGTGTGGCCTTGGCTGAGGTTCAAAAACATCATCATGGTTCCTAGCGGGTTACGAAAGCGCATGCGTTGGCTATCACATGACATATAGACTTTAGTATTGCTCTGAGGCCCAAAGACGAACTAAATAGAAAGTCAAAGAAATATATTACAAATCAAAATAACATTATTTCACTGTATACCACCTATCTCTACCCTAATCCCATTTACTTATAAAAATCTTTTGCATTAGCTTTTCAATAAAGTTGCAGGGCTTAGTTTCAGCAAAAGCATGTGCTTGAATATGTGAGCTTCAAGCGGCCATCTTAAAAGCGATTGCGCAGCTGCAAAGATTTCCCTCCAAGCAAAGACTAGTCATTACTACGTAGATGTAGTTAACGCATGCACAGTACCGGATTCTGCACTAGCAGACATTTTAAGTCACACTCTGGTTACTTGTTAGTATGACACATATGCAAGATTGCCCTAAACTTAAATGTATAAACTGTAATGCACGTTAGTATTCACAAACACAATTATTACGAGTTATTTGAGAAGATTGCATCCAAGCAAGTCTCCTTTATACGAGTCCTTGCTCCATCACAGCTACGGGGGTTGCAGCTGACCCCTGACCTGTGTGGGAGCCTGCAACAGTTTTGCAAACACCTGAAAGCGGACCCAGCGCTCAGGAGAGGGGTGGCTTGGGAGAGCTGAAACGAGCCAAAAACAGTGGCAAGTCACTGCCACGCAGCAGGCCTCCTTGTAGAGCATTGGCTTCCAAGATGGAGTCCGATGAGATCTGCCCCTGCCAGTTGCCAGCGCCTGGGCCCTACATTACCTCATCACCTCGCACTAATGCCACTACAGTGAGCCTGACCCCCGGGGACACAACACCTACATGGATTGGCACTGCATGGGAGCAAGCAGGGCCACCAAGGAAGCAGTGGTGACGCTGCACTGCCACTGAAGCAGGCAGGCCAAACTTTAAGTAAGGGCCTCATTGAGGTTTGCTTGCCCTGCTAGACCAGAACAAATCAGTGGGACCCCTTCAATGCGGGGATGAAGCTAAAGAAGGAGAAATCTGAGGACACTTGGAATCACACTGTCAGGTGGGGTCGCCAGGGGGTGAGGAAGCGGGGTCCACACCCCCATGTTCTGAGCAGGCCTTTGCTTAACCCCCACCCCCCGACTGGTGTACCATGACGAACGGGGCATCTGCCCGGGGATCTCAAGTGGGGTGCCCCTAATTTGGCAGCCAGTGGGAAAACACTCCCGATGAATCTCTGGTGGGGACTAGAAGTAACTGGACCATTTGAAATACCTAGTAGACCAAACTCCGAGAGAGAGCCATCTCCATACTCACTGAGAGTCCTCAGACCGTGAAATCTGCGAGAGCCCGGCGCCTCAGAGCTTTGACTGGCGAGGTCTCTGGCAATTGCTCACTACTGACCACCGTAGAGGTGTGACCATACTATGGGCTGCACCAAATCCTTAACCCCATCTGTGCTAAGCCTTTCCCCCATCTGTGCTAAGCCTTTTTTTGGCTATTTAGGGTAGTTTGCGCTTAGGCCCCTGTAACTTTTGTCCACATAAGGTATCCACACCAGATTTGCGTCCTTTGCTTCCAAAATCCTGAGGATTATAAAGGTACCCAGGCTTTGAACATTTCCCTGGTTGGGAAAATGTGCTGCAGAAGAAAGAGTCTGTTTTTTTCCCTGCAAATGGTTTGTGGTGCTGAAATCACCATCTTCAAAACTTTCAGGGACAGGAAGACTTGTTAGAAAAGCTAACATTTTTACACAGTTTTGGCATTTTACTGGGACATAGCCTATTTTTGTGCTTTCATCCAGTTAGTGGTAGAAATGGGTATGAAAGCAATAATGGATCCTGGAAAGCTAGACATTTCTGAAAACTAGACAAAATTCTGAATTCAGCAAGGTGTCATTTGTGTAGGTCCTTTAAGGTTTTTTTAATAGAAACTAAAAGATGGAAAAAAACAAATTGAACTCGAGTTGAAAGAAACACCCATTTGTGCCAAGGTTTTCATCTGTAACTTCTAAGTATGACAGATATTTTAAAGCAATATACCGTTACATCTGCTGGGTCTTTCTGGTTGCGGGGATACATAGGACTTATAGGTTCACCAATAACCCGAGTAACCCAGAGCAAATAACTGAGCTGCGTCTTGCAATGGTTTTTCATTGTGTACTGGGTGTATATTGCAATTAATTTGATAAAATATAAAGAGTGAAAAATGACCTCTAATTCACATGCTTGTATGGGGTAGCCACAATTTTGGACGTGTGCTCATAACCATTGCTTCTAAACTCAATTTTGTTCCCATTTCGTAAATACAGAAGTCTGCTTGGTACCCAAGTGAGGTATCATTTTACTCGGGAGACCAAAGGGAACTCTGGGTGGTAGGACATTTGTGCCGGCACTGTGATCCCACACAAAAAAGTGTGGAAAAAGTGATTTATTTTAGCTAAATTTGCGGTTTGCAGGGAATTCTGGGTAGGGATCCACGCAAGCCATACAGCCCTGAACTACCCAGGGTGTCTAGTTTTCAGAAATGTGTGGGTCTGGTAGGTTTCCCTAGATGGCCGCCGAGCTGGGGCCAAACACCCAGGTGCCCCCATGTAAATCCACGTTGATTTGTGATAGGTAATTTTGATGTCTCCACAATACGTTTTGAGCCTTTCCCTGCCACGGGCACTTGGCCCACCTACACGTGATGTACCATTTTTATCGAGAGACTTCGAGGAATTCGGGGTCGGAGGAAGTTTGTGGATCCATGCAGATTCCAGAACTTTCCATCACAAAAATGTGAGATTTTTTTTTATTTTTTATAAGGTTTGAGGTTTGCAAGGGATTCTTGGGAACAGAACCGGGTGAGAGCCAGAGAAGTCACCCCCTCCTAGATTCCTCTGGGAGTCTAGTTTTCAAAAATATATAGGTTTGCTAGGTTTCCCTAGCTGCCGGCAAAGCTAGGGTTCAAAATCCACAGCTAGGCACTTTGCAAAAAAAGGGTCTGTTTCACTGTAAAAATGTGGTTTGTCCACGTTGCGTTTTGGCCTGTGTTAGACCTGGCACCATTGGCGTGGGTCTCCCTTCCATTTTTCACTGTTGCCTCCTCTGTTTTTGCTGGTGTTAGATGCTCTGGGCGCTGTGCCACTGCCATTCAGTACCACAGTGCGAATGCTCCCTGTGTAAAGATGACATGTGAACTGGTATATCCATGATTGGCTTATTTGGTTTACCTGTTAGTCCCTAGTAGCATGGCCTGTGTGTGCCCAAGGCTGGTAATCCAAATGCTGCTGGCGGGCTTGCAGCGCTGGTTTGCGCCACCCACAGAAGCAGCTTGTAAAGTGTGTCTCAGACCAGCCACTGCAGAGTCTGCGTGCAGTCCAGAACTGCCATCTTGGCTGTGAAGTGCACCCACTTCCCAGCCCCTGAACTTTCCCTTGGCATCATGTAAGCCACTCCTATGGCAGGGTGCATTGTGTGTGTAAGAAAGGACATGCTCTGATGAGTGTAGCATGTCCTGGTAGTGAATTACACCCAATTTCGTTTTTCACTACTGTAAGGCTACCTGTTCTCCATAGGCCAGAATGGGAGGTTTGACTATTACACTCCATAGAACATGGTAGAAAAACGAATTTAGTATGCCTGAGCTCAGAATATTAAAATACATCTTTTAGTGAAGTATATTTTTATATTCTGTGTTTGAAAATACCACTTTTAGAAAGTAGGTATTTTCTTGCATAAGCCTTCCAGTGTGCTCTGCTGTTATGTGTATTGGCTGTCTGGTTTTGGAGGGACAGGGCAGGCTGAGTCAGACCTGGGTTGAATAGAGAGATCTAAATTGGAGTATGGGGAGGGGTAGCTCCTTGGCCTGAATAGGGCTGTACCTGGCAAGGTGAATGCTGGCTCCACCTCCCACTGTGCGTCTGATGGCAGACCCCCTCTTTCTGAAAGGAAGGATGCAGCCTGGTAAACAAAGTGCTCCAGGGCTGTGCAGAACTGGTTCTGGCTGGGTTCAGTGACTTGTAGCATCTGAGAACAAAGACTTTTGGGGTATAAATATCTGTGCTGAAACCCCTACAATTTGTATTGCTCCTTGACAACAAGAAGAACCTCTGTCCGTGTAACTGAAGGAATCTGCAGGAGAGGACTGTCCTTGTACTTGTGCGCTGTTTCTTGGACTGGCCTGCAGTGGTTACTACTGGACTTGGAAGAAGAGGAAAAGGACTTTGAAGGAACTTTTATTTTTGCTACAGCAATCACCCAAGGGCTAGAAGAGAGCTAGCCTCCTGCAGTTGTCTCAGGCACATCAGACTCCACCACCAGCCTCCTGTTTCCTCCCAGCGAGGATTTCTATCTGCAGGTGAGGCTCCTGTGAGTTTCAGGGCCTCTAGTTCTACTGTGGAGAAGAGTGTGCTGAAAATCGTCACTAACGCCCGTTAGCAAGCCGCCGCAGCTGAAGAGCGTAAGGAAAATCATCGCGCTGTTGCCGCTGAGTGCTCGCTACCTGAGATCATCGCATCACACGTTTGCGGGCTGCCAAAGGCTCGCTAACCAAAGATCATCGCATGGAGTTCATCGCTTCACGTCATCGCAGCGCGGACGCCGAGCGTTCACCATTTTCATCGCATCGCACCAGGATCGTCGCTCCCTCGCTGAGCGCCATTTTTTTTAATCGCAACAAGATCGCACACACAACAGGCTCGGCGCATCATTCTCCCTTCGCGGCAAGGATTCCAACGCATCGCTGGTCACGCATGAGGAAAATCATCGCTAGAACTCCTTAGCGACATTTTGGTTGCTTTGCTACAGAATCCAGGTATTTTGTGAGTAAAAGGGTCGCAGAGACCACGCCTTGAACTGAACTCCTCTTTGCACACTTTGAACTATTTTTGCAGCATTTCAAGGGTAACCCTATTTTCTAGTATTGTGGATTTTTACTGTTATTGGTCTTGTGTTAAGTCTATATATAAAGATACTTATTTTTTATAACTACTTGTGTGGTGTCCCTTTGTAGTGTTCTTCGCTGCGTTACTGTGTATGGTCATAAATGCTTCACACACTGCCTCTGAGATAAGCCTAGCTGCTCGTGCTACGTTACCACAGGGTTGAGCAGGGGTTATCAAAGGGTGTAACCCGCTTACTCTGACTTAGGAAGAAGGGTCCCTACTTGGACAGTGGACAGACCCCCATTTCTAACATCCTGTTTCTTGTCGGGGGCACTAGGCCTACCCACACAAGTGAGGTAACATTTTTATCGGGAGACTTGGGGGGAATGCTGGGTTGGTGGACGTTTGTTGCTCACCTTAGCTTCCAGAACTATCATTGAAATGTGCAGAAAGGATAATGTTACTTACCCAGTGCGCATCTGTTCTTGGCATTTGGAGCTGGAGATTCACATGCTTTGCATACTCCTTCCATCTAGTATTGGGTCCGGATGTTTGTAAGTTGTTTTTCTTCGAAGAGGTCTTTCCAGTCACAAGGTAGAGGACTACTCCTTTCGGTGACATTGTGCATGGGTATCTAATCCATTGTTAGATTGTTTTCCCACAGAGGGTGAGAATGGAGTTAGTAAGTGTAGAATAGAGATGTCCATGCATATGTATGTAAAGTAAGAAAACTGCAACAGGGATAGGTACCTGGGGAGGCGGGTGGGCACATGTGACTCTACAGCTCTACATGCCATGAACAGAAGCTTACTGGGTAAGTAACATTATCCGTTTAAGGCATGTGAGCTGTAGATCACATGCTTTGCATAGACTATACAGCAGTATACTCCCAAAGCGGTGGCTAACCTGTAGCTGCTCCAGTTCGAAAAAGTGTTTTAAGTACTGCCTGGCCTACATTAGCTTGTTGCCTCCCTTGCTAACACATCTACACAATAGTGCTAGGTGAGTGTGAGTGGTGTAGACCATGTTGGTGCCTTACAGATGTCAGCTAGGGAAATATTCCCTAAGAAGGCCATGTTAGCCCCTATTTTGCAGGTGGAATGTGCTCTAGGGGGTATTGTCAAGGTTCTTTTCGATTTAACATAAAATGTGTGGATACATTTCACGATCCATTGTGCAATGCCCAATTTAGATATGGGATTGTCTTTGTGTGGTGGCGAAAAAGTAACAAAGCTATTTTGCTTTACGAAAATCTTTTGTTCTTTTCACATAATATAGCAGAGCTCTTCTAACATCTAGTGTGAATAGAGCTTGTTCTGCTACAGAATCAGGGTGAGGGAAAAATACAGCTAACACAACTGATTGATGTGAAAAGCAAAGACCACTTTAGGAAAAAAATTGGGATTGGTTCGAAGAACCACTTTGTAAAGTTGAAAGAGAGGCTCTTGTATAGTTAGTGCCTAGGCAAGTGATTGCAATAAGAAAAGCAACCTTCCATGAGAGGAATTGTAATTGACACCTGTGCATTGGTTCAAAAGGTGGACCCATTAACCTTGTAAGGACTATGTTCAAGTTCCATACTGGTGCAGGTGGGACTCTTGGTGGAATTACTCTTCTTCCATAAGGGCCTCAATCACTGGCACCGTGAATAGAGAGGAGTGTTGTCTGTTTAAGTATGCAGCTACTGTTGCTAGATGCAAACAAATGGATGTGTAGTCTAGTCCAGATTGCTTTAAGTGTAAGAGATAACAGATGATGTTTTGCACTGAAGCATCAAGGGGATTGATATTGTTATTGTACAGTAGATAACAAATTGTTTCCATTTTGCTGCATAACATGTCCTAGTAGAAGGTTTTCAATGCCTCTTTTAGGACATTCATACAGTCTGGTGGTAATTGTAAATATCCAAACTATGACTTCAGGAGCCAAATCAAAAGGTTGAGTTCTTTGGGATTTGGATGCCTGATTTCTCTATGGCTCTGAGTGAGGATTAAGACGCAGCTTTTGGTGTGGAACTACTGAGAACTCCAGCAGGGTGGTGAACTAAGGTTGACGTGCCCATGTGGAAGCTATGAGAATTAGTTTGAGGGATGTTTGTCTGCGCTTCTGAACTTCCAGCGAAATGAGTGAGAGAGGCGGAAAAGCGTAGGCAAATATCACGGACCAGCTCATCCATAGGGCATTGCCTTTGGAGAAACAGGTCTATGTGAAGAAATGCCCATTCCAGAAAGTAGGCGAGGAGAATGTGGGGATGAATTTCCCACTCGTGGATTTGCGGTCTCTGTCACTAGGCGTAACAGTTGGAGAGAGTGTCCCTCCCCCCTCTGTTTCTGTATATAGTACATAGCTGTCATGATGTCTGTGTGGACTAGGACAGCTTTGCCTATTAGGCGAGTTTAAAAAGCTCCGATAGCTAGAAACACTACTAGTAGCTCTAGGTGATTTATATGGAGACTTTGGTACTTTAGACTCTATAACCCTTGGATTGTGTGACTTTGTAGGTGAGCGCCCCAACCAGTGAGCAATGAGTCTGCTGTTAGCACTGTCTGTGGAACAGGGTCGAGAAAGGGCTGCCCTTTGACTACATTTTGTGGGTTCCATCACTGCAGAGAGCGATGGGTGCGGCCATGTACCAACCCTAGATCGGTCAACTGACCCTGCGACTGGTTCCACTGGCTTGCTAAGCATTCTTGAAGGGGACGCATGTTAAGTCTTGCGTGGGGAACAATTACAATGCAAGGCGCCCTCTTCACTAGCAGTTGCATGAATACTCTTGCCGGTAATGACTGGCTGGTCTGAAACTGTGTGAGAAGGGACTGAATACTGTGAATTCTGGCTACATTGGGAGAGGCTAGAGCTTTTTGAGAGTCTACTGTGGCTCCGAGAAAAGTTTGTGTGTTGGTAGGCTGTAGATGAGACTTCAACGCGTTCACTGTAAACCCTAGTTGGGTAAGTAAGCGAACAGTGATTTGAGTGTGTTGGAGACACATCTGATAAGTGCTGGCTTTGATCAGCCAGTCGTCCAGGTATGGGAAGACGTGGCTGTGCTGTCTTCTCAGATGGGCTGCGACTACTGCCAGGCATTTGGTAAATAGTTTGGGAGCAGTTGTGACTCCAAATGGCAGTACTCTGAATAGGTAATGATGACCCGCTACCATGAATCTGAGGTATTTGCGATGAGCGGGATGAACTGGAATGTGGAAATAGGCGTCCTTTAGTCGCCCTGCCGTAGAAGTGGGAGCACTTGTTGAGGTGTCACCATTTGGAAATGCTCTGACAGTATGTAAATGTTTAGTTCTCTGAGGTCTAGAATAGGTCTCAAGGAGCGGTCCTTTTTTGGAATTAGAAAATACAGGGAATACACAGGTGACCTTTGATATTGTAAAGGTACAGGCTCTATGGCTACTTTGGACAAGATAGATTGGACTTCCTGTTCTAGTAGGTGTAAATGTTCTAGTGACATTTTGTGAAAGCGTGGTGGAATGTTTGGAGGATTGTTGGTAAGCTCCAGGCTATAACCATGTTGGATCATTTCTACCACCCATTTGTCTGTGGGGACAGATTGCCAAATGGGGAGAAATTATAGAAGACGTCCCCAGACAGGTGTTAAATGATCGGGGGAGGTGTTAGCAAGTCACTGCTTGTTGGGGGAGGGGGAGATTACGTGGTGTGGAACCTTTGGCCCTTCCTTTGCTGTTGTTGCCTCTGTATCCTCCTCTAAAGAAGCCTCTTGTGGAGGAAGACTGATTGATGCCTTTGTATGAGGCGGCAGTATTATCTGATGACATGGTATTTGACCCTCCGCGGTAGAAGGAGCGACAAAAGGAGCCACGTTTAGAAGGAGACTGCAGAGCTCCCATGGACTTCGGTATTGTTTTTCATTTTTTCTAGTGACTTATCTACTTCAGGCCCAAAGAGATGTTTCTTGTCAAATAGAGTATTTAAAATAGACTGTTGGACTTCAGGTTTGAAACTGGAAATCCTTAACCATGCATGCCTCCTTAATAGCACACTGGTGCTCTCTAGCTGCGGTGTATGCAGCATCTAAAGCGCATCTAATTGATGAATTGGAGATGAGCTTCCCTTCCGGCACTAAATCTTGAGCTTTTCCTTTGTGCTGATCTGGGAGACATAGGAGCAATTGCTGCATTTTGACCCAGTGTGCCCTATCTTATCTGGCTAGCAGGGCCTGGGTGTTGGCAATGCGCCAATGATTTGCTGCTTGGACGGCTACTTTTTTACCAGAGGTGTCTAATAGTTTTGACTCTTTGTCTGGAGGGGGAGCATCCCCTGTAGTTTCTGAATTGGCCTGTTTACGGGCATTAGAGACAACCAAAGGGTCTAGTGGTATCTGCCCTTTAATAAAAGCTGGATCAGCGGGAGCAGGCTTATATTTTTTGTCTATTCTGGGGGTGAAAATACGAGCGCTCACAGGGAATTAAAAAATATCATCAGCATGTCCCATCATACCTTTTGAGCATAGGTAGAGTCTGGCTAACCCTTTGTGTGCTACTTGAGCGTTTCAAACAAGAAATCTTCCTTTAGAGATTCCTTGTGTAACTGTACTCCATGATATTCTGCAGCTCTAGCAAGTAGTTCTAGATATCCTACATTGTAGTCAGGAGGGGAAGGCTTTGCAGGGTAAAGATCTGGGTCGTTATCTGTGGGTGAATCAGTGTTGTAATGACTATAAGGGAGAAAGGGCCACCCTAAAACACTTTGAGGTCCAAGAGGAGGGGGGGGAACCAGAACCTACTAATATGATAGATCTCTATTCCAACCTATTTAATTTCCATGTGACCTGAACAGGTTCTAACATGCAAATAACCCCACCATTATTCTGCAACCTTATCAAAAATTAAGACAGATTATATTTCATTCTTTATTTTATTGCATTTATAGCATATTTTCTTTAGACATTAAAAACGTATTTGTATAAATGTTACTTGTCTTTTTTTGTGTACATTTCAATCAAAATTGTTGCAAAAATACATATGTACAATACTATTGTTATCTTTCCAAAACAATGACGCCAGAATTGATGATTTGTCCAGATATAATTTCTTTAAATACAAATATATATTAACCCACAGCAACCTATACCTATTCATTCATCCCAAACGTTCGCACTCATTCAGTCCACATTTATGCAAGTACACATAAATCAAAAGAGATTCGACCCTATGAGGGGTCCCAAGTTGTATTCGAGAGGGCAGTGTTTGTTGTTGCCAGCAGACACAATCAATCAAATTTTATTGTATGCGATTACTTAAAATCATTACAGATTTCGCAATATAAAATATATATATCTTTACATTCACCAATGATAAAAACATCCAACTATATTACCAGCCTATAGCAAGCATGTATGGTTTTTAAAACTAAACAGCATAGTTAATACCCCCGAGTTATTATCTAAAGTGCAAATGCAAGGCCACTGTTTCAAGCAAATAAGTTTTATCCGAGGATGGTAAATTAACTGACTGTTAAATTAGTAGGTACCTGGAGATAAAGTGCAAAAGAATTAAAAAAAACCAAAACAAAAAAACCCCACAACTTTTGATGGAATTAACTCTCGAGAACCACTCCTCAAGGGTGGTAATGGTCTACGCGCGTTTCAGTGGCCAAGCCACCTTCCTCAGGACCAAGATGTAATGAATCTCAAAATAACCATGGGTTGTCTGCGGGTAATAAAAAGACATATATGTGTATAAATTAAGGGTATTGGCAAAGGGAATGTCCTACAATGAATTAATTACGGCTCTATAATCAGCCTGTGCGCCTGGAAAACAAAGTGCCGTACCATAGTTCATGATTAAAAAGAACACCCAAGTGCTTAGTGTTGTGCCATGGATTAGAAAAGATGACCATACGTGCAGTGAGAAGAAAGATCAATAAAAGCAGAGACCTACACCTCAGACAAACTATCATGCAGCAGGTCGACACAGTAATTTGAGGATAGTAGACTGGTGACAAAAAGTTCCACAACCAGGTTTAAAAACAGCAAGAGAAGTTTCCTTTGTGCATTTAGTCCAGCCCATTAAAACTTCAAAATACCTGCAACTGTTCGTTGAGGCCTGCTTATTATTACTTTTATAGGCCTATTCACAACTTTGCCAACGGACACCAAAAATGTTCAGGAAGTAGATTAGTGAATCAGTGTTGTAATCCTTCCAGGGATCTATTGGTAAAATATTGTCTCCCTCCCCCCATCTCCAACATCATCAGGTGGTGGTGGTGGAGAGTGAGTTGGTGTAAGGAGTAAATGCTTCAATGGTTGGGAAGGTGGTGCAGGGGAACGTGGTGGAGGAGGAGAGGTGTTAGTACCTACATTCTTACTCTTAAAGGAATATGATAAAGTGTGTCTACTGACTCGGGTTGCCGTTTCTGAGGCGGTTTAGCAAGGACATGTCCTGTATATGGACTTATATAAAGTTATTTTTGTTTTGCATCCGATTTGGATGTTGGGGCGTCGAAAATCGGATCCTGCAACTTCGGAGGAGCATTTTTCGGTTTCAGCATTGAGGACTTTGGTGCCGGGGTTGAATGACTTTTCGGTGTGGAAGGTTTCTGCTCCGAAGCAGTCTGATTTTGGTGGCAATGATTTCGGCTCAGAACCGGTTTTCAGCTTGGAGCCTGAAGGTTTCGGCTCAGTGCCAGACTTTGGCCTGAAGACTGGGGATGAACCGAAGCCTTTTGTTTGGGCTGATTTGGATTTTGAGGCAAGGGGTGTTCCGTACTCACAGGACGTTGACCTTGTGGCAAGTCTTCTTCCATATCGGAGTCCGATTCAGGGATAGATGCAAGTTCTTGTTCTTCCTCTGCCCCTTGCGAGTCATATTCGTGCTCGGATCCTTCGCCAAATATGTTCGGCGTGTATTTGACATTTTGACTCTGCATTTCGCGACGTCAAGTAAGACGATCAAGGAGTGTTTTCTTCGATTGAAATGATCTGCATGCGTCGCAGTCCTGTTCGTTGTGCTCCGGAGACAAGCACAAGTTGCATACTTTGTGCGAGTAGGGGTGCGGATACCTGACGTGGCACCCCAGACAGAATTCTACTGGAGTCCGCTCAATTGACTGCGAGGTGGACCGAAGCTGTTAGGCCGGACGGCCTTCCAGAAGTTATTCGATCTAAATAGAGGTTTTCCTCAAAGGATACGATACGCAGAGAAGTGGGATACGCACTCGAAACAATACAGACGCGGGTAGAGTGAATTGCGCACCAAGGGGAACCAGAAGAGGCGGTTTCGAATCGGAGCGCAGCAAACAAACACGTCCGAACCCAATGGCGGAGAAAACAATCTAACAATGGAGTCGATGCCCATGAGCACGATCACCGAAAGGATGAGTCACCTACGTCGTGACTGGAAAGACTTCTTCGCAGAAAGACAACTTGCAAACATTCTGACCCTACACTAGATGCAAACCATGTAATTTACAGCTCACATGCCTCGAACATTTGGTGTTTTTCACTAAGTTTGAGGTTTTCAAGGGATTCTGGGTAACAGAACCTGGTGAGACGCACTCAAGTCACCCCATCCTGGATTCCCCGTGGTGTTCAGTTTTCCAAAAATGTAATGTACAGGTTGGCCAGGTTTCCCTAGGTGCCGGCTGCCCAAGGGCCCAAAATCCACAGATAGGCACATTGCAAAAAAAAGGTCAGTGCCTAGTGGGTTTCTGATGCCCGGAGGAAGGGGGGGGGGGGGACACAGATCAGGGGCTATTGCCCTGATATGTCTCCAAGGGGTGCATAAAGACTGTGGATATTTGTTTTAGGGGGCGTGGGGGCACCGGTATGCCCATTCGGAGCACCCCCCACCCCTATGTATAACAAAGCAAACGTAAGAAAAAGGGCTATTGCCCGAATCTGCCTACGGGGGAGGGCAGAAAGACTGTGGCAATTTTTTGGGTGGGAGCATTGGCTACCCCACCCCTACATATAAAGAAAAGAAGAATAAACCCTGGTGCCTAGTGGGCAAGGCGGTGGATTTTTTTTTGGGGGGGGGGGGGGAATTTGCATGCCCCACCCCTAAATTTTAGAGAAAGAAATCCCTAGTGCCTATTTGCATATCTACCCATCCCTGGGGCAGATAAGGGGCTATGACCACCATCTGCCTCCGAGGGGGGGCAGAAAGACTGTGGCAGAAAACCTTATGGTGAGGGCATTAGCATGCCTGTTCTGGGCAGCCCTCACCCCCTAAAATAATCCCTGGTGTCTATTGAGCCTTCTGCCCCCCCCCCCCCCCCGGGGCAGATTGGGCGACACTGCCTGGGGGAGCAAAAAAACTACTGATGCCATAATTCAAGGAGCCGCTCCCCCCTCCCTGGTGCCTAGTGGGTGAATCCCTTCTTGGTGAATGCCCTCCTGGGGCAATCCCCAAGCAGGGATCCACTAGAGAAGGGTACCATTGGAAAGGGGAGATTCTCTCCTTTTTCTTTCCAACAATACCTCGCCCATGTGTTTCGGTGCTCGGGGCTGAGATAAGCCCACAAGCACTGAAACAGAGAAACTGAAACGGATTGTTTCGTTTTCGTTGTAATAACGTCAATGCGCGATCGTCATTACAACGAAAACAAAAAATATGCCTCAGGCGGTTGGGGAAGCTCTCCCTCACTGCCCAAGGCTAAAAAGAAAAAAAGGAAATCCCTCTGCTGTTTACAGCAGAGGGATTTTGTGCAAGTATGCTATGACAGAATGGTTCCATCATGAGCACAGAAGGGGTTAAAGACATGCCAGGTGAAAGCCAACCAGGAGACTGCAATTGAGCAGCTAGCTGCATGATGTAACTAACCACCCGCTGGCCTTCCTGATATATAGGACCCGATACTGAATGCAGTGAAAGCCTAACATGAAGTACAGGAATGGCAGCTAGAGAAGGTGTCAACCGACCTAAGGATACTTCGTGATGACCACCGTAAACTGGCAGACAAGGTAAAGTACACAATGCCACGACACTGGAGGAGGTGGAACCTACAGTCTAAGTACTACAGGACAAAGTCGCAGACCTGTTCCAGCGGGTGGTACTGCTGGACCACAGAGCGGAGGATGTGGAGAGCAGGAGTCGACAGAGCAGCGTCTGGATAATTGGATGCCAGAGAAGGCTGAGTAGACCGACATGTGCATCATTGCAATACAAATTCACATATCACAGCTCATGCACACACACAATAGCCATCTTGTTTTTTCTTCCCATTCCTAAAAGGCTGCAGTGTATAAGCAAAGTGCTACAAAGAGAAAAGAGGCAATTTTATTTCTCTAAAAAGAAGCAATCAAAATAATCTGTTGCCATGTAGGAGATCACCTTGTCATCCAATATTTCAGGATGATCTTTGTGATGTACTATTACCGCTTAGTGAGTGGTTCAAATAAAGGTGTAGTGTATATAATGACGGTCTAATCTTACGTTTCATAGTCTACTTTTTACACAAATTCTCATATCAAAAGTGATATGCCATTTAAAGATAGCTAACAGCAGTAGATGGAGACATAGGTCACTTAGGGATACAGAAGTGAAAAGGGTCACAGTGGTGCTGCAGGGTGGCATTGTGGCACAAACCCTGGCACCGCAGGTAGCAGAAGACATAAAAAAGATGGTGGCCAGCAGTAAAGGGTTGAGGCTATGAGGAACATTATCTGTGACACCAGATTTGAAATTTAACAGGTTGTATTTTCAGATTGAAGTCCAGCTAAGCTCCAACACAGCATGGGTGATAAGGTGTTTTCAGAAGACCTTCCATCTTTCAACAAGCATTGCAAAAGCCCACAGACGTTGCAAATCATTCCAATCCTTTCTAGCCTGCGGCAGAGATTCTAAGCAACCTGAAAGTTACAAAATTGTTTTGGACATGAAGAGGGAACAATTGCCATCTTGGAGACAGTAAATAAAGAACGCTGGCTGAAACTCTCAGTCATCTGTCATTGGGACATGCGACTTTCCTCCTAGAAGAGACTGCTGTTTTACTGCCAGTATAAATTTCCTGGCAATTTGGCTGCTCAGAGAGAGCCTATATGTGCAGTAGATGCAAATGAATGTTCTGATTAGTTATCTAAATGTGGTATGATGATTGAATTTTGAATGTGTGCACGTGAATAAAAAAGGATAGTTGAAGCTGAGCATCTGTCAGATTGTTTCACTAGCATTTCATTGGAGATTTCTAGACACAAGATCTCAGAACTGGTTTGCAGTATATAATTAGGTGCTATGTGGATTGTCTGGGGATGGCTTGAAAAAATAGTTACAAATGAGCAATGGGGAAAAATTCAGCAGCCCACATGCCTCGAACCCTAGTACTCTTGTTTTGGCCCAAAGAGCTTGTAGATAGACTTCAAATCATAGTGTAAATCAGAGAGGATTATATTTTGATTTGACAAAAACTGGATCACATACCTGCTGTTTAATGCTGACAAGACTGTCATTGCTTTCTTTGTTTTCAGTGAGAGGAGCTCCTAGGTAACAGGTGGTGGAGGAGGGATCGCACATATATGCATGCCTGCAGCTGACATGAACCTGTGAGCCTGTTTGGTGCAGGTAAACTTTGGTCTATCATCGTACTCTCTGGAGCTGTGTCAGAGTCCCTGAAATCTCCCATCAGGCAGCCAACAAATGGATTATATATCCGTCATGATTCTACTCAACATGGTATCCGTTGTCTGGCATCAATAAAAATGTGACAGGATGTCCTCACACACCACTAGGTGTCATGCTTCATCATAGGACAACAACACATGCTCTCCAAAAACCCGGTTTGTCTATCTAAGAACGAACCCATGATCTAAATAAACTAAAAACCAATGTGACATACTAAACAGACTTATGTACACTAAAAATGACACTTGGTATTAAACTAATCGTGGATAAAGGGGGAATTAGTACCCCATCACCACTGTACCATCCACATTCCTACCTGGTGGCTCATGTTAGTCTGTGGCATTCCTCAGGATGGAAACCTAGGAAATAGGCTGACATGTTCCCAGGGCCTTAGTCTGCACTGAGTGCCCGGAGGTTCCTTGGAGTGTGAAGAGTCTAGGGTAAGCGGGGTATATAAGTTAAGCCAGGTGTCATGTGCTCCGAGGCAGTCAGTCAGGAGTGAAATCCTTTGGAGCCTAGGGTGCTGGTATGAGAGGCAGGTCATTGTGACTGTTCCTGCCACTCTGCCCTGATCACAAGATCTTGCTAGGGCCAATGTGCACCATGGCCATTTGTCTGTAGGGAATGCCCAGGGATTCTGGGTTTTGGGGTCTAGAGGCAGATCTCAGTGACTACTCAGACTCTGCTCCTCCGCCCAGATTACAGGCTCCTGCCTCCTCGTGCTGCCTTCTGCCAATGTGCTCTCCATGTTTACCCTAGTTCTGGATATTTAACGTATGTGAAATCTGGGTTAACATGCTCTAGGAGTAACAAAGTAGGTAAAGTTAGAAACACTTTCAAATGGTATAACTTTGTTTCTGAATTACTTCGAGAAAGACATTTTGATTTGGAGGAAGGCCACTGAATTCTAGTTTCAGTAAGGAACCATAATTGCTGCACTGTTTTCACATTTTTGAGAAATTCCACCTGTGATGCATTGGATTTGTAAATTACATTCAAAATATGTTGAGAAAATTAACAAGAACATATTAATCTGCTAGGTCAGTAAATTGTACGGATTCATATGAATTTATAAGTTTACTCATTGATGCATCAATTCACATTAAATATTGTGTGGCTTTTGTACACACATTTTATAGGAACTTTCGCTCTCACACCCCTTCACTAACTTTATTTTTTATCACCCACAATTCACCAGGTTGAAATAAAACATTTTTGACTTGACCACAATGCAATCGAGAAGGTCACATAGAATTAGGTTTTGGTAAATTACCTTTCTTTGGCCTCAGCAAGTAAGGAAGAAAGCTTTTGATGGCTACTGGTTCAGCAAACACTAGCTGGTTAAGTAAAAGCGGTACGAGTCGAGAGATAATTAACTCTTCTGGCAACCCAGAGACACGGTCTAGAAGAAACCTGTATTAGGACAGAAACACACAGTTTTATACTTATTAGGCAACACACAGATTTTTCTAATATAGCTCCTAATACAAGGTTCGAGATTATACTGCTTTAAGGATGCTCTGATTTTGTTAAGTGTTTATGTAGTACCAAAACAGTAATGATGTAAAAATCGAGTAAAATGAAATAATCAAATGACATCAAAATCCAAGAAGGAGAACCAGATATATGACGTTTTAAGTAGAAACAGCACCAAGAAAAAGTAAAGCACCAATGATAGTAAATGGCTGAGGCAGATCAGGATCAAGGGGCAATTTCAGGCCGACTGTGATGGGGCCTGGGTCAGATACACAAACTGAATTGGTCCCAGTGAAATCTGGAAGTCAGAAAGTTTGAAAAGGTTTCTAAGTCCCACTGGTCTGGATGAAAGTTTTCAAAAGTTTCCAAACATTCTTCTGGTGCTCAAACAATCACAGAAATATACTTCTACAGCCCGCCGGGACTTCAGAGTAGGCACTTAGAGAATCAAAGGATGTCAGCCAGAGGCCAACAGGAGGGTCCAGTCTAGGTTTAGTTGACTCTGGTCTGCTGGGTGCTTTCAGCTTGCTGTCTCACTGTAGCCACACAGGAGGTAAGTCAATGGACTCTTGGAATCCACTTCTTTGACCAGGCTAAAAGAGGGTGTGGGTCCCTCAGGGCTCCTCTCAGGTCACAGGCAGAACATCCAGTCCTTTTCTATTCTTCTGTAGGTAAAGAAAGTGTACTGAAGTGGGTGCCTGGAGATACAACATTTATGCCTGGCACTAGCTAGGGTGTGAGGTTGACCCATGGGACCTCCTTAACAAATGGGTAAAAGTTACCAGGGCCAAATCTACTCACTTTTCCAGTACTTCCTGTTTGCCTTACTACAAACCGGCTCATATTGACTTTTGTCAGGACCTTTTCAAGATGGCAAATGTCTTCTGCCAGGCTAAACTTCGTCAACGAAGGCTAGGGTGTGTGTGGAAGTGTCACTGACAAATCACAAGTGTCCACCCACATGTAACACTAAAATCCAGTGTGAAGCAGGGGATGTAACCACCAAAATCCCAGAAAGAGGAGTCTCAGTCTTTTAAGAACCAGACAGGAGATTCACAAAATTGTATTGGCATCTTGTTCACTCCCTTTCAAGTGTGCCCTAAGTGTTACATATGCTCACCACACATGCCAAGCAGGATTGGACAGTGAGGTGTCACAGGATAACCTGGGAGGCATCTAACACCTTGCTGACACCTGTTCAAGGCTGTGAACAGGCCAGGAAAAGCTGTTGAGCTAAAGCAAAATAGTCTCCAGGAACTTCAAGCAGGGAAAATGGAACCTTTTAATAGTTACCCTTCCTTAATATTTAATAAAAATCTAACTACACCATTACATTTGATGTTTATTAGAAATAGAGATTGAATTATATAGCTAGTACCTTTATGGAGTTAGCAGATTTAGTATTTTAATCTGCACTCTGGTTTTCTACACAGGACAGCTAGGCCTACCACACTGAAAGTAGCTTTTGCGGGCCTTGTCAATGTAGGGACATGGCAATATTAATTTTCTACAAGGCCCACTTTTAAATATCATGCACCCTAACTTATGGCTATAAGGTTTGCAGTTTGAATAGGGGTGACCTACTAATATTTAGAAGGGGTGATTTTACCTGGCAAAAAGGGTTATTTTAACAGGTTGTACTGCAGGTTTTCACTTGCTGTCTTCAGGCTACACAGGGTAGAGTTGTAGCCATGTTTATACTAAGTCGGCCTGGTAGCTTAGTGAACTCATGAATCCACTGTAGGGACCTGTGTTTGACTACATGGTCACAGGTTCAAATCCCAGAGGGTCCACTCCGTCTTTCATCCTTTTGAGGTTGATATAATGAGTACCATTGAGTTGGGTAACAATAAACATCTGTTATTCAGTGCCAAGATGCCCCAGGTGAACGTGCACTTTACAAATATGCATGTTATGTGTCACTGCCACCATAGAGAATGGCAAAATAGGTGTTGCAATCCACTAGTGGAATTAAAATTCCAGAAGCTGGGTGCAGTTTTCCTACACCATATTCTAGGGCCATACAGGCAAGTTAAATGTGCTAATCAGAAATAAGCCAATTTAACCACGGTGAAAGGGGAGCACAGACACTTTACTATTGGTTAGCAGGAGTAAAATGCACAGACCTCTAAAGCCAGCAAAGATATATTGATCAAGCAGAAAAGGCGGATTTTTTACTCACCTATTTAAAACATTCACATCTTTCAAAACTGCTGCTCAACCTGGAGCTACTTCAACTCAAACCAACAAATTAGCTCACAGTCTGAAAGAGTTTCTTTGATAAGCTCTGTAAGATTCAAGTCACTCCACCTGTCGTAAATTGGCTGCGATTAAATTAGCATTAGCAGAATCCATCTGGTATTTAGAGGCTATCCTGTACATTTTGTGGAATCCATTTTGTATTTCTGGCAGCCATTTTGTCTTCCCTTGTGCTCTGTTTAAAGGACTGGCTATACTTAGACTCTGCTACTCTGCACATGCGCAGAAGAGTCTACCTGCCCATGCATCTGTTTTTAGTCTGTAACTATCAGGTTGTTTCTACCAGAGTCAGCAACTGCTAGCTCCTCCCTTACTGTTGACTGTGCATTCCTGTATGACCATCTATGTATGCAACTCTTCTCATGTATACTTGTACCGCCCTTTTTCTGAGCCCCTGTGTGGGTATAAAAGACCCATGGTTCTTCTACTCTGTGTGCTACCTTCATTCAGCACCACAGGGTGCTGGGTGAATTTGGTTCCACTTCATGAAGGTTTATTAAACTTTGTATTTTCTATTCCAGTTTCTGTGCCAACTTCTTCTAAGTGTCTGAGGACTCTGAGCAGAGAAGGGCGAACCCCTTGCACTGGTAGGCCTAGCTGAGGTCTATATTCCACACACCTTACAGAAATAAGCAGGACCACAACTGGTGATGAAAAGTAGATGTGGTAAAAATAGTGAAGCGTTTCTTACAAAATTATTTTCATCACAAAGCAAGGTTCTGTCTGTTTCAAGGGATGAAGTCCACAGGTTTCACAAGTCATAGGGCTTGCTGATTATGTGTTGCCAGATTGCATCAAGTCTAAAAGCCTGTGTTTGTTGGTTGAGGTTCCACCTTCAAAGACTTAAAAAGCCTAAGAATCCCTTCAGCTCTATGGTTCACAAAAAGATACTTTTTGGATGAACACAAGGTTAGTCTGACTGGTTTATTAATGTTGTGATTATATATGATAAGGAACATGCTCTGGACAGAACTCTTTAAACTGGCATTAGTAGAGCAGTGCCCAATTGCATTTGGGAATGTGTCTGCAAAACAAGGTTCCACAATTTATTTAAAAACTGCAGTGATTTTTTTTAAAGATATAAGGATGCCTGCATTGTCCCCGATCGAGTCGGAAGCTCTTGAAGGTGATTTGTCCTCCGACGAAGTTGCCCTAGCGATTGGCACACTGCACACAGGCAAAGCCTTAGGGCCCAATGGGATACCGGTGGAATTTTTTAAGCAGGCCTCATCTCAACTGGTACCACATCTATTCAATATGTACACCGATAGCTTAGAGAAAGGGATACTGCCCAGGGACCAACGCCTCGCAACGATAGTAACAATTCACAAGGCAGGCAAGCCACCACAGGTCTGCATGTCCTATCGGCCGATTTCCCTTATTAATGCAGAATCCAAAATACTTGCAAAGGTGTTAGCCATGAGACTACAACCGTATCTCACCACATTGATTCATCCGGATCAATCAGGCTTCATGCCCAATCACAACACCAATCACAACACCGCACTTCACTTACGAAGGCTACATAGTGTCAATGCACGTAAGTCCACTTTTGAGGAAGACGCAGTTATCCTATCACTAGACGCTCATGTGGCATTCGACCTTGTCGAATTGCCTTTCCTCTTCGCGGTCCTCCAACATCTGGGCTTCGGTCCCAAGTTTTGCGCTTGGGTACAGTTGCTATACACGCAGCCATTAGCACATGTTGCTGTGAACGGCCACATCTCAACTGACTTCCCGCTGGGTAAAGGGACAAGACAAGGATGCCCCCTATCCCCCCTCCTCTTTGCGCTAGTGCTGGAGCCTCTGGCGGCATGGATACGCCAAAACCTGGTTATTTGTGGCATGAAGTGGGCGCCTGGCTGGGAAGACCGCATTTCCCTCTACGCGGATGATGTATTACTGTATCTTACATTCCCGGCGCGCTCCATTAACGGTCTACTAGATATCTTTGCCTCTTATGGGCGGGTCTCTGGATACACCATAAATTGGGGGAAGTCGCACCTATATTTATTAAATGCTCCCCCACCACGGCTTCCAAGAGGTTGCGGAATCCAAATTATAAGCAGAGGCTTTCAATATTTGGGGATTTACGTAACGCACAACAACACGCAGTTTACGGCTGAAAACCTCACACAGCCACTACTGAGATTTAGACATGATGTCAAACACTGGCGCCCTCTACCACTCACACTACTGGGAAGAGCAGCCCTCTTTAAAATGACGGCACTCCCCAGATTCTTGTATGCGCTCCAGAATACACCGTTTCCAGTCCTCTCATCATATTTCACAGCAATAAACGCTGAAGTGACCACCCTACTATGAGACGGGAAGGCGACCCACATTGCCACAAATAAACTAATAAAAAGTTGGTACGATGGTGGTATCGCCCTCCCCAATATGAAAATCTATTACTGGGCCTCACAACTAACCGTCATTAATGGCTTCATGCACCTCAAGACGACCCTGCATACCTCATGGATAGGCACCTGCTGGAGCCCTACGGGATTCTGGGAGCGCTCTACAATAAGGTCAAACGGACCGCTCTCACGGGCCCAACGGCACACACCATACAGGTATGGTACGAGACGCAGCGAGCACGGGGCTGGGAAGGGATCAAAACACAGGCCACACCACTATGGGACACAAAGAAGTTAGGTATGCTGCGAAACACTAAAGGCTTTAAACAATGGGATTTGATAGGCATCTCAAAGGTGGGAGACATGTGGAAGAACGGTAGAATAATCACATTTGCCCAACTGCAACAAACGTATGGCCTAGCACAAAAGAAGATATTCCGTTATACACAGATCAGACATGCACTCACTAAGAAGATTGCACCAGGCACACAACTCGCGGAGGCGTCACCGTTGGAGGATAGACTCCTGACGGACCATCTCACAAAAAAGTCCATCTTCCACACATATAGGAAAATAATCAATAATCAACCAGACACCGCAACAGCCCTAAAGGCCAGGTGAGAATCGGAGCTGGGCGACTTAGATGACACAGACTGTCAAGGGGCACTTGCGTCCCCTAAAGAGGTGGCAATACCTTCCAAATTCAAATTAAGCCAACTAAAAATTCCACATCGTACATACTACACGTGTACGCTCCTGCATAAAATAGGTAGGTCGGACACACCATTCTGCCTTCGCCAATGTGGTGATCCAGGCACCTTCCTACATACGATTTGGCAATGCCCGAAGATAGTTAAATATTGGAGGGCGGTTATGCGCACAATCTCACAAGTCACGGAGGTCACGGTTCTACCAAAACCAAAAAGATGCATACTTAACATCTGGGAGCCCACAGAGCTCAATAACATGAATCAGGAATGGGTGATACTTGGTATAACAGTGGCAAAGCGCAACATAGCTCAACGCTGGGGATCCCGACAGGTCCCTGCCCTTTCCCAGTGGCGTTGCGACATGGACAGTATAATGGTGGTTGAAAAGTCGGTATACATCCATAGAGGATGCCCCAAGAAATGGACGCGGATATGGGACAGGTGGAATGCTTACCGTGGACATATCTGTGAACCCCCACAAATGGACTTATCGTTATGAGTTTGTGACTGATGTACCTAACACCAAATGATATGGCTGCACCAACAACCTCTGTTGTCTCCAGACGACGGACACAATGGAACCTTTTTCTGTTAAACTAGCAGTCATACACTTGATAAGTACTGTACAGACACAGCATATATGCACTACTGAAAAGTTTATTAATGATAACATGTTTTGTTACTGACAAAATGCTAATACAAATATTTACCCCCCCCCCAAAAAAACTGCAGTCTCTTATAATCATCTCTCTTTCAACCCACAACCCTCTTCCTTCTGTACAAACATCAAACGGTGTCATCGAGATTTTTTCGCTTGCAACTGATCATCCGGTGTTAACTTATTTTCTTAATGGTACCTTTTTCGTTGAGCTAAATAGTTATGTTGCAAACTTAGTCTTTCATGGAAATATTAATACTTACTTGAAAAAATCATTTTTTTCATCTTCGGTCTTCACAGTTAAATGCTTTAAAAAGTTGACAACTTCAAGGAAATCATTCCTGGGAAGAAGAATATAAAAAGTGTTAACAACATTCATAATGCAAGAGGTGCTAAAAGCTTAAGAAAGAGATGAAAGTGTGAGGTATTATTTTCTTTGTACCTGAAAATAACAGTACAATAAGAACAGCACCAGCACGACAGGATGAAGTGCATCAGTGTCATACAGAAGACAAGTGCTGAGTAAGAGCTAGCACACCTGTAGTACAGTGGATTTGTTCCTGGTCAATAAAGGTGGATATAATGCGATACCACTGAAATAAAAAAACAGACTGTTTGCCTAGAATCAGAGTTCCCAATTTTTTCAACACTGTGGCCTGTGTGTCAAAACATTGGCCACCTTTATAGTGACATCACCTTCACACTGACAAACCTTTTACTTCAACTTGACCATGGAAGTGCCCTCTTATGACCTCGCATTTGTAGATTTACTCGAACTCCAGGCCTAGCAGTTTGTGAGAAGAGACATGTTGAGAGCATGGCACGTTGAGGTAACGGTTTTGTCAATGCACAGGTCTTTCACTGTAATGGTTGAAGATCCATATGAGGTGCAATGAAGCAGGCAGATGAAGACACTGAAGGCTCAACTCTTATTTCTGCTACTGAAATTTCGACAAGCTTCTTTACTCTTATAAGTAGGAGATGGCGTTGATCGCCAGATCAATTTCCATCGTAACAAGGGTATCTGGTTGAACCGGGGTAAGATTGATCCCCTAGAATTTGTGGTAAATATTGTTAAAAGGCACCCCTATTTAATTTTGGGGTGTCTAAATTCAGACTCACCCCCTGAGGATGTTGTCAGGGAGTTTGGCTCACTATGCGTTGAGGTAGCCGCAAGGCTGACAAGGATCTCCAAGCCCAGGGATCCTCAGGAGGCACGATGGTTTAACCCAGATTGTTCTAGGGCTCCTTAAGAACTAAAAAGGGCGCTCCAAGCCTGTCCCATAAGAGAGAGCAAATCCGAGCCGGCAAGGCATAACTATAAAATAATAACTGAAGGGAGAAAAGTTAAATTAAGAAGCTTAGCATAGGAAGAATTAGAGAGAGCAGGAGACCTAAGAGATACAAAAAGATTCTGGGAAATCATAAATCGCCCGTTATTTGTGGAAGAAGCCAGGCAGATGGATTCTCTGATATTGGGAGCCGATTAGGTTGCCCATTGTAATGGTATCTTTAATCCTAAAAATAAAAGGGTGGAGGAACACTCAAGGGATCTGCCTGTAGACCTAGTGGCAGCTACAAAATTAAGTAGGTCCATCACAGTAACTGAGGTGGAGGAGGCGCTAGCCCTGGGGTCCCGCCTGAAAGCCGCAGGTCCTGATGGGGTCCCCCTTGACCTTTTTAAAAATAATCCAAACCTGTGGGCACCCTCACTGACAAACTTATTTAGGGCAGTAATTATTGGCCCAATGCCCGTGACCTGGAAGGAGGCAATAGTGGTCCCCATTTTCAAAAAGGGAAATAGAAGTAACCCGGCCTGTTATAGGCCAATATCGCTCACTGATGCCACAGCCAAGATACTGGGCAGAGTTCTCCTGGCCAGGCTGGAGACATGGGCAATGACGACAGGAGCGATATCCAATACGTTATATGGTTTCAGGAAGCAGCTTGGTACGTCTGAACAATGCCTAAATCTATCCCTAATTATTAACAAATAAGTGAAGGCCAGGAAGGGTTCAATCCACCTGACCTTCATGGACTGGTCTAGTGCCTTCAACACTGTTAATAGAGAGAAACTGTGGGATATGCTGGAAAGCTTGGGAGTGGAAGAAGCCCTGGGGTATTCGTAGGTTACACCTTAATACCACAGTCTCCATAAGATATGGTACTCAAGGGGAAAAAAAACAGAGAAGATAGCTTCAACAGAGGGCGTCCGGCAAGGGTGTATTTTAGCTCCCTTTCTGTTTTTAATTTACACTAATGAACTGGAGGCTGCCCTATTAAACAAAAGTCTGGATTTCCCCAAGAATGGTAGCAAATCTGTCCGCTTGTCATCCTACGCTGACGATACAGTGCTAATGGCCACGACAGCAAATGGCCTTCAGAAGTCCCTGGAAACTTTTATTGATTTTATGTCGTCTCTTGATCTTAAAGTCAATTTTATTAAATCATATATCATGGTCTGCAGCCCAAAGAGCACAAAGACCAAGATCTTTGTAGCATGGGACAAGACAATAGAAAAGGTCGAGAATGTTATGTACTTGGGCAATTTATTTAACAATAAATTAAGCTGGGACCCACTTGTGACAGCGTGAGCCCATCACACATCCATGGCAATGGAGGGGCTCTTCCGGTTCGCCTCTAAATTAGGTCACAAGCCTGTAAGGGAAATTTTCACTCTCTATAAAGACAAATGTCTCGCGATTGCAACTGATAGCGCAGGGGTGTGGGGGCACCACAATACATGTCAGTTATAAGAAGTGGAAAATAAATTCACTAAAAGGCTGCTGATGACACACAATAGTGCCCCTGACCGCCGATGTCATGATGAATTAAGCCTAGAACTGTTGGCAGACCACATAGCTGGTGCCCCTCTTCTATTATGGGTGAAAATGTGGCTTTCTGACGAACTAATGTTCTCACAAGAAATTATAAAAGATTGTCCAAATCTGGCCACCTCTCTTAAAATACCATGGTTTCGGTTCTTGAAAGACAAATATCATGAAATAGGCCTGGGCCACTTTTATGATAACCCTGAAAGTCTCCCACTGAACGCCAAAGTTACCATCAAAGAGGCTTTGCTTTCAAGGGGACATACGCCCTATTTTCAGCAAGACGAAATCAGCCTGATGCCCTTGCCCCCTGTTCCAGTGCAATAGTATTTAACATTTACTATTAATTTGCAGACTAGATTTCATCTTACTAGATTCCGGTTAGATACTGTGCACTTTTTGCTGGCGTTCCCACGACAGTGTGGTTGGGCGAATGACCTCTCTCTTTATCCATGTGACAACATCACAAGCCAAAGCACTTTATTTTATTTTGCACTTTATACAAAACGGCAAGGAGTAGATTTATAATTCCTTTGTTAAAGAAAATTGGCCCTTGTACATATCTTGATGCTTTTAAATATTTGCAATCATTGGCCACACCCGACATATGTAGTGCAATAGCCAGTTACATAAAAGTATCTTTGGCCATTAGGAAAAGATATGAATTAGAACACATTGAGTTGTCCCAGTGATACTATTTTAACTAAAGAGCCACATGACCTTGGTCTTTTAGGATTTGTTTTTTTAAATAATGTCAAGTTGGCTAATATATACTCTGATAATGTTTTCTGTAAATTCAATTTGGTTTTATGAAGCGCTTCTAGATGCTGAATTATAGGAGGTGTGTTTATTTGAAGGCAATCAATCAATCAATCCACTCAATCAATCAAAGAATTGTAAGCGCGCTATTCACCTGTGAGGGTCTCAAGGCGTTGAGAGGGTCTGCAGATCTGTTTAACTGAAGAGCCAGGTCTTGAGGGTCTTCCTGAAGGTGTTCAAAGAGGGGGCGCCTCTGATGTATGCCGGTAGCTGGTTTGAGGTCTTGGCCGCAATGTGAGAGAAGGATCTTCCGCCTGCTCTGGCTCTGTGGATGCGTGGGGTTTCGGCTAGTGCGAGGTTGGAAGATCGGAGGTTTCTTTTGGGTACGTGGAAGTTGATTCTGTCGTTGAGGTATTTGGGTCCGTTGTTGTGTAGGCATTTGTAGGTGTGAGTGAGGATTTTGAAAGTGACTTTTCTCCACGGAAGCCAGTGGAGACTTCGTAGGTGTTGGTTGATGTGTTCATTTCGGGGGATACCGAGGACAAGTCTGGCGGCAGTGTTCTGTATTGTCTGGAGTTTGCGGAGTAGGGACTTGTTGATGCCGGGGTAGAGTGCCTTTCCATAGTCCAGTCTGCTGGTGATGAGTGCGTGGGTGACTGTCTTCCTTGACTCGGGGGGCTCCACTTGAAGGTCTTGCGGAGGATGCGGCGGGTGTTGAAGCAGCTGGATGGGACGGCGTTGACCTGTCGGTTCATGGTGAGTGATGAGTCGAGTACGATGCAGAGGTTATTGGCGTGGTCTGAGGGGGTAGGTGGGCTTCCGAGGGCGGTCGGCCACCAGGTGCTGTCCCATGCAGAAGGGGTGGTACAGAGGACTAGGACTTCTGTTTTCTCGGCATTGAGCTTCAGGCAGCTGTTGGTCATCCAGACTGCCACGGCTTGCATTCCTTTCTGGAAGTTGAGTTTGGCAGTGGTGGGGTCTTTGGTGAGGGAGAGGATGAGCTGGGTGTCGACGACGTAGGATATGATGTTGAGGCCGTGTTGTCGGACGATGGTTGCGAGGAGGGCCATGTAGATGTTGAAGAGGGTGGGGCTCAGTGTTAAACCCTGTGGGACTCCGCAGGTGATTTTCGTGGGGTCGGAGAGTAAGGGCGGGAGTCTGATCCTTTGGCTTCTTCCCATGAGGACTGATCGGATCCAGTCCAGGGCTGTTCCTTGTATGCCTGCGTCATATAGTCTGGCGACTAGTGTGCGGTGGGAGACGGTGTTGAAGGCCGCTGATAGGTCGAGTAGGATGAGGGCTGCAGAATGGCCTTGATCCAGGAGGGTGCGGATGTAGTCTGTGGCGGCGAATAGGGCAGTCTCTGTGCTGTTGTTGCTTCGTGATCCTGATTAGGACAGGTCGAGGACGGCGTTCTCTTCAATGAATCGTGTCAGTTTCCTGTTGACTGTTTTCTCTGCAGCTTTGGCTGCGAAGGGGAGGAGCGAGATGGGCAGATAGTTCTTGAGGTCGGTGGGGTCAGCTGTGGGCTTCTTGAGCAGGAGTCTGACTTCTGCGTGCTTCCAGTCGTCTGCGAAGGTGTCTGTTTGAAGGTGGTGTTGATGGTGCGTTGTAGTTCGGTGCAATGGCGGCCGTGGCTCTGTGGTAGATGTGAGTAGATGCATTTCATGGTCAAGGCGGTGTCAAGTTGGACATGGTGGGCCAGCTGGTGTTTCTGGGGGGCGGGCAGTCTGTGGCGCCTGGTGGATGGGCAATTATGTAGTCAGAGGTTTTTGATTTTGAGGTGGAAATAGGTTCCAAGTTTGTCGCAGAGGTCTTGGGATGGGATGATGTCTGTGGCTTTGCTGCGTGGGTTGGTGAATTCTTTAATGACACTGAAAAGTTCCTCGGAGTTGGCCAGGATTTTGTTGTGGATGAAGTTCCTCTTGGTGGCTCTGATCTGGTTCTGGTAGTCCGTCATGGCGTCCTTGTAGGTGGTGTGGTTTTCGGTTGTCTTGGTGTTTTTCCAGTACTTCTCCAGGTGTCTGCAAGTGCGCCTGGCTTCTTGGAGAGCAGTGGTGAACCAGGCGGCTTTCCTGGGGCGTGGTCTGTTGGGGTTGCATAGCGGGCGAGCTCGTCTGCGCAGTTGGAGATCCAGGTGTGGAGTTCTTTGGCTGTGTCGTCTGCATCAGGTGCCCAGGTGTGGTTGTCTCAGGTGAGGGTGGAGTTAAGTTGCTTGTCGGTAACCTTGCTCCAGTTCCTTAGTGGTGGTTGTGGGGCTGGTTTGGGTGCCTTGGGTTTGTTGATGGCGAAGTGTATGCAATGTTGGTCGGTCCATGGCGGTTGCGTTGTGTGGCTGAATTGGACGCTGTTTCCTGCTGCAAAGATGGGGTTGAGGGTGTGTCTTGCTCTGTGGGTCGGTGTGTTGACGAGTTGTTTAAGTCTGATGCAGGCGAGGTTGTCACGAAGGATGGTGGAGTTGGGGTCGCTGGAGTTGTCGAGGTTGAAGTTCAGGTCTCCAATGAGTATGTAGTTTGTTGAGGCGATGGCGTGGGGTGAGATGAAGTCGGTGATGCTGGTGGCGAAGGGTGTTCAGGGGCCGGGGGTCTGTAGATGAGGGTTTCTCGGAGTGTGGCTTTGGAGGTGGTCTGGATCTGGAAGTGCAGGTGTTCAGCGGAGGGGAAGGTTTGGTTGGAGGTGGTGAGGCGGAGGGTGCTCTTGTGAGCGATGGCGAGGCCCCCTCCTGGGTGGTTGTGGCAGTATTTACTCTGGATCTTGCATCCGTCTGGGATGGCGGTGCTGACGTCGGGGTGGAGGATACGTTGGTCCAGGTCTCTGTGAAGAAGGCGATGTCGGGCGAGAGAGACTCGAGTAGGTTCTAGATTTCCATGGCGTGTTTGTGTATGGCGCGTACGTTGAGGAGGATGCATTTTAGGGTGGCGCCAGTGCTGGCGTCGGCGGTGTTGGAGGCCGCGGTGACGGTCTGGCGACAGTGAAGGCAGGAGAACTGGCCGTGGGTCGTGCTCAGCGTGGCCTGTTGGCATTCTCCAAGTCTTCCAGGGTTGAGTGCAAGGAGAGTGGTGGTGTCATAGCGTAGGGGAGTGGGAGGTCCAGGGTTCCGGACGCTGGCCGTGGTTGGGTCGCGGACGGGTGCAGATGGGCTTGCCTTTGGCGCGCCTTCAGTGCACCGGCAGCGCGCCCACTGTGCAGCGCGCCTGCTGCGTGACCACACAGCACCGCCATTAAGTAGGGGAGGTGGGAGGGAGGAGAGGCTGGGAGGCAGGAGCGGGGGAATTCCAGGGGGGAGGGGCCGCAGGGTAAGCAGCGGCAAAAGGAACAGGCAGACACGAGAAAATAAAAACAGTGGTGGAATTAGAGCAAGACAAAGATGGGCGCAATAACAGTGGCACAACAGGGAAAAAAAATTAAGAAAGAAAACGGCTGAGTAAGGTTACGGTGGTTGTAGGCAGTCTGGTCCCAGTTGGAGCAGGCAGCAGCCTCGAACCTCCCAAGGAGGAGGTCGAGGTCTGGAGGCAAGAGACGGCACAGTGAAGCTGCAGGGAGAGAGTGGACCTAGACCAAGGGTCAGAGGTCTTACTCTATGGCTATGGCTTTTAATTTCTGGAAATTATGGGGGTTTACTTATTTGTTGTTAAGCCTACTAGAAATGCACTTTACACCATGTATTGTGATATTTTTAATGTGCTGAATGTTTATCTGTATTCTTTTATGGCTGCTTAAGCTGAATAAAGATTTATTGACTACCTGTGACAGTATTAGTCCCTGCAGGACATTCTCTGGTGCCAAGAAAGCTCAGAAATCGCTATTATGTTCACTGCAGACCCAACAGTGCTTTGAAGGCAGTCTGAGACAATGAGCAAAGAGGCAATCTCTTAGTTTTTGGTGACGTTCCACTATAATGCCTTCTGGTGACGCATCATTGCACACATTTACAACCTCTGTCTTGGCAGGCCAAGAATGGACTCTCCTAGGTGGATGCTGATTCTAAATGCATCAGTAATGTCCCAAAACAAAAGATGATCTATGTGAGTCTTGTACTCTACCTCTCACCCCCACCAAAAGACTAAAGGCTTTTGACAGTATTTAGCAGGTTTAATACTGCGACAGGTGTGTTGTACAGCTGCAGGTTGACTGAATTTAAAAACAAACATGCTGCTGTCCCAGGGAATGGCCTGCACCTTAAAAATTAGGAATGGCATTTAATAAGATGTGCAATCAACCTAAACCTTCACAAATTCAATGTACGGGCTTGCCACATTTTATGGAATTACGAGCAAACCCTATACACATACACTTTTACAGACAAGTATTTAAAAGCCAGTTACCAAAGCTTGGTGAAGATCAGATGAGAAATCAACTAGGAATGAATGATCTCATGATGCTCAAATCCCACTCGGAGTACACCAACTATATCATCAGAACTGATTAAACTTACCTATGAGGCTAACAAAATTTGCTGCACCAAATAAAAGCAATATCCTAATTAATAAATGAATGATGTAATTGAATATGTCAAAGTTAAACTAAAACAATGATAATGTTATAGAACTCCATCACCTGAAAAATTCATTGGATAGTAAATTCGACAAAGGTGGTCGACACGCTGGATCTGGATTCAGGAGAGTGCTGTTCAATGTGCACCGAAACCTTGACACGAGATCTGTTGTGGCTTCAAAAAGAAAAGAAATTGACAGCCTTAATAGACATTCAATCCCATCACTGGAAAACAAATCATGGATGTCTGCGATTGCATTCACATATCATCCAAAAATGATTACAGTTTAGCAACAAGCGCAGCTCTCACAACACGGTACATTGCTACTGAGAAAGGCTGGGACATGTGGATACCGTACAAGTTGCTAATTATCTGTGGCTTGTTTCTTATATTCTAATGCAGCATTACCTTATTCCCGCTTCCAATTTGTTACTTTCCACTACTCTCACCCTAGTGCATTTTAGTTCAATTTACAGATGACTGAAGCTACCAATGAGAAGAGTTAAGAAGCACATTTTGTGGAAAGATTATAGTTCTTCAGTAAGACAGGTTAGTGACCAGGTGTCCCCCAAGATCAAAATATTTGAGAAAGGCACACCTATTCTCTACATAATTTTTTATATAAGTGTAGCCACACTCAGAGGGAGATGGCTACGTGAAGCATATGGACGAAATAACAAGAGGACCACAACATTTAACTGATTGGGCCTTCGGACACTGACAGATGTTAAACATTACTGGCATTATCACTACTAACATGGGTTCAGAGCAATCAAACACACTATTGTTCAATCAGCCCAATCGAGAAGTAAACAATTTGACCTTGAACAATTATTACGGGATTATATGTATAGCATGGTTTTCCCAAAGGTGGGAAACATTTTGCTACACACGTCACAAATGTTTCTAACATACAATTCTAATCCAAATGCTTTAAATGAATAACATGCATTAAAATGTAGGTCATAAGTTACCAAAGCAAATTTTGCAAGGATCTTCTTGGAAAAGAAGAGCTAAAATTGAAATTGTAATAAAGCGTGACAGTTTGGTAGTTGCTGCCATTTGAGCTTTCTCACTCTCAAACATAATATCTCATAGCAGGTAACCCTAATAAAAATGACATATGCCTGTGAATGTATGCCACCCCTAAGAAAAGCGCTTCTTTGGTGTTAAACTACTATATAAAATTAACAGCTTCGCAGGTTTTGTAATTGGGAATAAACAAATCATATGTTAATTCATCTATTCAAAAAACCATCAATTCTGCTCACATCCTCATTTTTAGATGGAATATCTCAATTGAAGATTGCATACGTTGAGGGGTGGGGTAGTGGCATTTGGGGGAGGTGCTGCAACCTTGATCTTACTCGTTTGGAAAACGAACCTATTGCTCTTGCTCAAAAGGGTGCAAGACAAAGCAGACTACACAAAGGTGTTTAATTTTGCCTTTCTAGCATATACTACACAGAAGAGAACCCGAAATCTAACTTGTAACTACTCTAGAAAGGGACTTATGTTTTCTTGAATGGTAGTAATCATAAAAAAGAGTTACCCTATTAAAGGTCTAATTATCGGCACAACTGCGTTTTCTAGAAAGAAAACATACCTTTTGTCTCTGAATACAATATCCTCTCTATTTAGTAACCCTACATTGTGGGCGTGGCAGTCTACCTTGTCTTTAACTGAGCCAAAAGATTCCAAATTGCTGTGAGCTAAAAACCCAGTCTGGAACATGGACTTGAACGGAGAGGCCACCAGACTTAAATTGCCGCTTATGCAGTTACAAACTGGAGTCAATATGTCACCTGATGTGCACATGTCCAACAGTTATGGTTCAAAGGAAGAGGTTTCTTAAACAATTTTTTCTAGCTGAATATCCCCACTTGCAGGGAAACAATCATCAGCTGGTTGGGTGGTGCCTCGATTCCTCTGGCATGGCGTGGAGAACATTTGTAAATCTGGTGAACAAACAACTCCGCAGTGCCAAAATCTAAAATCGGTTAGGGATTAACAGGAACCTTCTCCTCAATAATCTATTTTAAGAAATTGGACTGTACGTAATGTACACGTTATTTTAAAATAAGGGCAGATCAAGTCTTGGCAATGAAGAAGCGATTTGAAAACTGATTTTATACATTTATATTGTGTTTTAATTAATTATTGTACGCAAGTCATGCACTTTATGGTTAGAAATAACCAAATAAAGTTACTTTCACTCTATTTCTCAATCGGGAAAGACTGTGTAAGCAGTGTCAAGGAGTCATCTGGTCACTCCAGAGATAAAGGAAAAATAGCCGAGATTGAGACTGGGTACGTTTCAATCAATCAGGGGTTTTATAGAGTGCACTACTCCCCCGCGAAGAGTCTTAAGACACTGGGGAGGGGCAGCCCCATTAGGGTCAATCGATGAGCCAGGTCTTGAGGTCCATTCTGAATTGGTGCAGTGCCGGGCTCCGTCGGAGGTGAAGGGGGAGTTCATTCCAGGTCTTGGCTGCGAGGTAGGAGAAGAATCGGCGTGGAAGGAGATTCTGTTGTTGAGTTATTGGGGTCCAGTGTTGTGGAGGGCTTTGTAGGCGTGCGTGAGCAGCTTAAAGGTTATTCTTCATTCGAAAGTGAGCCAGTGGAGGTCGCGGAGGTGTTGGGTGATGCAGTCATGTCGTGGGATATCGAGGATCAGTCTAGCTGCAGCATTCTGGATGGTCTGGAGTTTGCAGAGGAGGTTTTTGTTGATTCTGGCATAAAGGGCGTTGCCGTAGTCCAGTCTGCTGGTGATGAGTGAGTGGGTGATGATTTTCTTGGAGTCGGGAGAATCCACTTGAACGTCTTGAGAAGTATGCAGAGAGTGTTGAAGCATGTTAAGGAAAAGGCACTGATCTGGCAGTTCATGGTGAGTGAAGAGTTGAGTATGATGCTGAGGTTGCGTGTGTAGTCCTTTGGGGTGGGTGAGTTTCCGAGGGTGGGGCCCACCAGGTGTTGTCCAATGCGGAAGGGGTGGAGCCAAGGATGAGGAATTCTGTTTGCTCGGAGTTGAGCTTCAGGCATCTGTTGCTCATCTAGGTCGCGACAGCTTTCATCCCTTCTTGGAAGTTGTGCCTGGTGATGTCGGGTTCCTTGGTTATATGAAAGAATGAGCTGAATGTCATCGGCATAGTAGAGGATGTTGAGACCGTAGTTTGACGATGGTTGCAAGAGGGGCCAAGTAGACGTTGAAGAGTGTGAGGCTGAGGGCGGATCCTTGGGGTACTTTGCTTCTGATCTTGGTCTGTTCTAAGAGGAAGGGCAGGAGTCTTATTCTCTGTGTTCTGCCTGATATGAAGGAGCGTATCCAGTCTTAGGCCCTTCCTTGGATGCCTGCGTTGTGGAGTCTGGTGGCTAGTGAGCAGTGGGAGACTGTGGCTGTTGATAAGTCCTGGAGGATGAGGGCTGCCGTGTGGCCTTGGTCGAGGTGGGTGCAGATGTCGTCGCTGATGGCGAGGAGGGCAGTCTCGGTGCTGTAGTTGCTGTGGAATCCAGACTGAGAGGTGTCGAGGATGCAGTGGGTTTCTATTAAGTGTGCTAGCTGGGTGTTGACGGCCTTTTCGATGACTTTGGTGGCAAAAGGAAGAGGTGAAATGGGCCTGAAATTCTTGAGGTCCGTTGGGTCTGCGGAGGGCTTCTTTAGGAGGGGGTTGACTTTGGCGTGTTTACAGTTGTTGGGGACAGTGGCTGTGTTGAGGGAGAAGTTGATAGTTTGGCGTAGCTCAGGTTCGATGGCAGTGGCGGCCCTGTGGAAGATGTGCAGCGGGCAGGGGTTAGAAGGTGCTCTGGAGTGGATGCTCTTCATTGTCTTTAAGGTGTTTTCTGTGGTGAGAGGGGTCCAGGTGAGAAGGGTCTGTTAGGTGGGGTCACTGGGGGTGGCACTTGAGGCGGTGCAATGGTCTTGATCGTCGAAGTTCCCATAGAGCGTCTTGATCTTGAGGTGGAAGAAGGAGCGGAGTTTGTTGCAGGAGTGTTGGGAGGGAGGGATGTCGGTTGTTCCGCTGTTGGGTTTGGCGAATTCCTGTATGGTGGCTAAGAGTTGTGAGCATTGGCGAGGATTCGGTCTTCGATGAAGTTTTTCTTTGTTGATTTGATGAGTTGGTGGTGTGCTGTAATGGCTGTTATGTAGGCAGCGCGTGCTTCTGGGGTTCCGCTGTTTCTCCACGTCTTCTCCAGTCGCCGGCAGGAGAGCTTGGATTCTCGGAGTTCTGTGATGAACCAGTTGGCTTTCTTGTTGTGTTGTCTCATGGTGTACAGAAGGGGGGTGAGTGTTGGCGCAGTTGGCGATCCATTGGTGGAGGTTGTTTGACCCTTTGTTGGCATATGTCGTAGTGGGGGTTGGAGTGCAGGTGAGGGCGGAGGTGAGGCGTTCTTCGGAGACTTTGTTCCAGTTTCCGCGTGGGAGGCAGCGCGTGGGCTTGGGTGAGGTGGGTTTCTTAAAGGAGAAATGGATACAATGGTAGTCGGACCAGAGCAGTTCCATGGTGTGGTTGAAGCGAATGTTGAGGAGGATGCAATCCAGTGGTTTGTGTGCACTGGCGTCCTGTGGGCTGGAACCTACTGTTGGGGTCCAGAGGTGCGTGAAGTTGCGGCGGCAGTGTCGGCAGGTAATCAGGCCTTGAGTGTTGATCGGCATTGAGAGCTGGTAGTTGTTGCGTCGAGGGATGAGTGCATGGAGAATGCTGGGGTCGTCGCGGCGGTGGGTGAGGGAGACCAGGGTCCCTGGCCCTGGTCACAGTCGGGTCGCAGAAGGGCTTGCTTTTGGTGGGCCTTAGGCGCTAGCTGCCCCAATTAAGTAGGGTTCAGGGGAGGACTGTCCGCTGGGGGGCGGGAGTAGGAACAATACGCTGGGGGCGGGGGGGGGGGGGGGGGAGACAGTGGGGGCGAACAGGCCAACAGAAAGAGGTACAAGAGAGGAGAAAAGGCAGAGAGAAAGGCAAAAACTGGAGAAAAAAAGTTTTAAAAAACAGAGGCACAATAGAGAGAGAAGGCAGACAGAAAGAGGCAAACAAAAGAAACAAGGCAAAGAAACAGAGGCTTAATAGAGAAAAAAGGTAGAGGGAAAGAGGCAAAAATGAGAAAAAAGGGCAAACATGATGGAGTGAAACAGAACAAGGTGGAATAGCAGAAGAGCACGGTGCTCCTCCACTAGACCACCAGGGATGAGGCGCAGGCAGGAGCCTGCGGGTGGAGGAGGGTCTTGAACACCTACCTGATGGGCTCAAGCTGGCACTAAGGGCAGAGCCTTAATGGTGGAACTGCGCGGGGGAGAGCAGTGATTCTGACAATGAGTTCAGAAGTCTTGCACTTCTCGCTGTGCAGCGGCCGCCAATAAGTAGGGGTCAGGGAAGTGCGGTCAGCTGGGAGCCGGGAACAACACACGGGAGGGGGCCGCGGTACCAGCAGCAGCAGGGAGTGCAGGAAGAGGGAGCATGGAGGGCAAGAGGAAAATATAGAGAAAATAGACACTAAGCGAACCGGCCAAGAGAAAGAGGCACAATAGAGGAGAAAAGGCAGAGAGAAAGATGCAAAAACGAGAGAAAAAATGGCAAAGAGGCACAATAGGGGAAAAAAGGCAGTGGGAAAAAGGCAAAAACGGGAGAAAAAAGGCAAAGAAACAGGCACAATAGAGAAAGAAGGCAGAGTGAAAGAGGCAAATATGAAGAAAATACGCAAGAAACAGAGGCACAAGAGAAAAAAAAGGCAGATAAAGAGGCAAAAACGAGAGAAAAAGGCAAACATGAAAGATTGACACAGGGAAGAGCGTAATAGCAGTAGCAGAAGAGCAAGGTGCTCTTCCACAAGACCACCAGGGATGAGGCGCAGGCAGGAGCCTGAAGGTGGAGGAGGACCTCGCACACCTACCTGATGGGCTCAAGCTGGTGCTAAGGGCAGAGCCATAACAGTGGAGCTGTGCGGGGGAAAGCAGTGACTCGGACCAGGAGGTCAGAGGTCTTGCTTCAAGAAAGGGATACATAGGATGAAGCCAGGATCAAAGAAAGATGTTAACAGTCCTTTCGAACCTGGGACTAACGTTTTGCTACCTCATTCCGATATAGAAAACAGAAATTACTACAAAGCAAAACATGAAAGGCTCATTTTATTGCCCTCATTAAGTTGAAACTTAGTTCATGCCCTGTGTCTTTGAGGCTGCAAGCAGATACCGGGGGCAAGGGCCACAATAAATTAGCTTTTGCTTCCGGCATCACAGACTAAACAAGAGATATGTTCCAAAAGTATTAGCAACTGGGGCATAGAAACTTAATTTATTTGTAAACCTATTGGTCAAACCTCAAAACAGATGGGGAGGTAGTAGGTTGTCAGTGCAATACTTTCAAACAATGTAGCAGCAATGAGCACAATAACTGGCATTGGTGGTCAATGAGGTTATCGAGCAATGCTGCAGGGGCATCCGTCATGGCATAAAGCATTCAGTGGTCAGGTGTTTTGGTACAGGTACTGCATTAGTCACAAGTAGTTTGTCAGGTAGAGATAACTGTGATGTCCTGCTGTCTATTTATCAGTGACCTTAGAATACATTCTCCTAAACTGATGTAGGAATAGAATTCTAGCTTGCAGGAGTCATTTCAAGGTTGAGCCTACCAGATAGCACAAGCTGTCTGGTTGCAAAATACATACTTATGGGCTTACCAAGAACTCACAGAGGCTTACATTCCACTCACTGGTCACCAATGTTGGCTTTATTTTCACTCTCATTTGCTTTCCTCTTAATTAATGGTTTTCCTTTTCCAAGCATGAACATCTTGTATTTGGTTCCTCACTTGGAGCATAATCTTCACTATCTTTCTAGTTAGCAGGTTTCTATCCTTCCACTACTCAATTTTAAGAAACATCTCTTTTCTTTGTGGTAAACACTCCATGTGAGTACATCTGTTTTCCAGCTCTCTTCCTTGTGTGCCTCTCACACCCACTTCAGGGGCGGCTGGTGGATTGTGAAAATGGTGGGGCGAAAAATTGTATTGTAGTATACTGAGCGAGCGAAGCGAGCGACCCTGAACTGCAAAAGGAGGGCGCAGCGGGTGGGGGGTTCCCCCACCCCCCGCAAGAAAGTTTTTCAAAAAATGGATTCGAATGGTGGCTTTAACACCACATATTTAATGCAAATTGTTGCAAACACGGGGCCCAAATATAGCATTTTAAAGCACAAGTGAGAAGAAAACATTAGAAGCATATCAAAAAATTGCCCAATCCTCTAACTGGTCTGCTTGCAAAATGACCCCCCAAGCCAAGCAACTGAAACAGGCCCTCTAAGTGTTTTCTACCTGTAACCCATCTCTGCCTCTTTGCCGGTCAGCTCACAGGCTGGAGGCCTAACTGTGAAGAATGTGAGTCTTTTCTGTTTCTCTCAAGCGCTTATCCGTACCAAGGAGGAGATTAACATCCATCATAGGGGTTTGAACTTTGAAGAACAAATAAACTGAATTGTTTCTGCAGCACACTGATCAGAACCTATACCGCACTTACAGAAGCCACTCTAACTTACAAGAAGAGCAATGCCAGAAAGTGAAGCACAGCTCCCCAGCATGAGGTTGGTGAAAGCTTGGTTGACTGCAAGAATCTTTATTTGACAAAACCCTTAAGTTTTGGGGGAGGAGCCAAGATGGCGACCGGGACGGCAGCGTAGATTCCCGGCTCCGTGAACCTCCGCATCCCGCACGGATATCCTGCATGAGATCCTTATTCTGCGCTACGAGATCGTGTTCGTAAACGAAAGTGGCAACCGATCGTGTGACTCTGAGGTTTCTGACTGCCGTACCGCCGGAGAAATCAGCGGTTGAACTTTGCGGCCCGTGCGGTCCCGAAGCCGGGACCTCGAGTGGACGCCTTGGCCGGGCGGCAGTCTAACAACAGTGGCCTGTGGTGACTGGGTGGAGTCGGTCCGCCGGAGTGGTGCTCCCCTCGGCCTGCATTTTGCTGTGGTCGCTCCCCCCTGCTGAGCGCTGCGGACCGCGGACATGCCCGGGTGTGCAATTCTCGGATTCTGTGGTGTTTGCCCCTGCCTTTGACGGTGAGCTGCCCGGACGCCGTCCCTGGCTCGCTCTTATCCTTGCGGGCTGCTCCCGGCTTTTCGCGGGAGCTGGTCCGTGGCGGAGACGACTGTTGCCCGTGACCGCGCAACGGCTGAATCTGTGCCTGCCCCAGGATCCCTGTCTTCAGCGACGTGGACCTTGAGGCGTTGGTCCCGGGGTCCTGGCCCCAATACGAGTCGGGCCTTCCCAGCGGCCATTTTGTCACTATGCAGCCTACCATCCTGTCCGCTGGGACGCAGCGGGACTGGGGGTGTGTGACGGTCGGGAGTGTGGCAGAGCGATCGGAGAGAGCTGCTCTGGGGTACGGCGACCTCCTGGAGGCCCTTGGTGCCCTTCATTACTCCTTGGCTCATGGCGCCGGGGTCCTGGGGAGGAAGCTAGATGGTGTGGTATCAGCGTTGAGACAGTGGCGGCATGCTGGTCCACAAGTACACAGTGGCTTTCCACACTGCACACAGGAGGAAGATGTTGCGGCCCCCCCCGCGATTAGTGTACAGCCGGACACTCCGGACAGTATGCTACCGTGTGGTCGGCTAACTGTGGGCTTGATCTGCTCCGGAGGTATTGGACCTGAGCGGAAGATGGTGGCCTTGTCCCGTGCGCGGTCTCCGGCGGCCCAGGGACGACTCCAGCAACGTGTGTCTCATTTGACTGCTTCAGCCTGTCTGGACCTTGTGTGCAGTGCAGATCCTGGGGCAGCACTGGAAAAGACGCCCCTCCATGAAGCGGTCCGTGCTGATGCTCAGAGACTTCCACCCCACCTGTGTGCGTCGCTTCCCGACTGTTTTTGGACACTCCTGTACCTTGGGACATCGCACATGGTGCTGGGTCGAGGGGCAGGCATGGGCGGAATCGCAAAGAGCGGTCAAGGCTGAGGCTGATCCTTCGGGAGTGGTCACCTAGTAGACAGGCGGACTCATGGTTGCGTGCTCTCATGGTTATTCGCATAGTTGGTGCATAATGCTCCCCACTCCCCCCCCCTTTTTTTGATATGATCAACTTGGTGCTGCTAATTGTTTGCTGTGGGGAGACTTCACCGTGCGGGAGGGAGAAGCCGGGGGTATGTTTTGAAGGCCCTCCTCCAGTTTATTACATTCTCTCCGCCCCCCCGTCTGGGGGGGCTCTTTCTTACTCCTTTTTTCCCTGTCTCTTCTATATTTCGGGTCTAGTTCCAGGGCGACAGGCACACTGCTGGGGGGTGGGGCCATACTCATTCGCAGAGGTGCAGGGTGGGGGGATGGGGGAGGGGACTCTTTAGTCTTTATCTCTTTTTCCATGGCCTCCTTTTTCTTCTCTGTTTCTTTTTGCTTGTTTTTCTGGGATCAGCGCGGTACACCTTTCTTATTGTGAATCGTTTGCTCTTAATGTGTGCCACAGTTTCCGGGGGGCTCGCTGGGCTTTAGGTACGGGGACCTGTAGGCGCAACTATCTTTGATATTTCTCCCCATCCGTACTTTCCCGTGTCTGCGCCATTGATTCAATGTATTGCTGCTTACTGCTTACGTCTCTTATCCTTGCCCCTTATCGCTGTTGGGAAATTGTTTGGCACCTGATCCTACTGTTTTGTTTTATTATAAAATGAAAAACCCTTTCTCTCCTGGTGTCCTACCTGTGCGGCTCATTGGCCGGACTATATTGTATTGTAGACTTTGCTCTCCGAGGTGCCGCCTGTGTTTACATTTGCCTTTATTGTTCTGATTGCTTGGCGGCCGGCCCCGGGGGGTTGTAGGCCCATACGTGTAAATGATTGAAACGTCAATAAAGGTTTTTAAAAAACAAAACAAAAAAAAACCCTTAAGTTTCAGGTGCGCTTCATAGAGCCATTCAGCATTTATTAATGAATGAATCAGGTTACAGTGCCCAAGAATTGTGGGTGCATCCAATATTTCCTGTTTCACTTTTGAAGGAACCACCCAAACATTTGATGAACTCACTCTGGCACCAAAAACGATTGTGGTAATCCACAAATAAGAAACTGATGTTAAAGGAATACCAGGTGTGAAAATGATAAATAACACAAAAGCTTTTATCTAGAGGCCTGGTAAGGTGATGAAGCAGAAGAGTGACCCTGGAACTGAGGGGCAATTTAAACTATTCCAGACTAGTACCACAAGCTCTCACTAGCCACCACGCCAAGCATATCAGCACCAGTGGGTTGGCTTCACAAACGAGGGCTAGTAGGAGGGCTCAGCAGCTATTGGATTGCTATTTATACAGTTGACTACATCTCCGGTTGTTGTTATTTGCCAATGTCAACTCAAAAGCACTATGAACGCTCTTCTTTTTCTGTAAGCTTGTTATTGAACCCACAACCTAACCAACCATTCGCTATTTACTGACATGCTAATGAGATTAGTGAACTCGTTAATGACAATGAATAGACCTATTTCTAGCTACCAAAACTTAGATGAATGATTGGGATGGCCCAGCCTTAATATGTGACCCTCCGAAAGGTTGCCTGGTTAGTTGCATAGACCAGCCTGGAAAAAACAAGGCAGCGGAGGGGTCGTTTTCTATTGTGATAACTGGACGGCTACTCCCCTTTCCCCAGTAACTCTTGATAACCGAGACACTATGCCAATTAAAGTAAGCCCTGCCTCACAAAGACCTCTTTCGGCTAATTTAAAACTAATAATGATTCCTTACTGATCGTTGCCGATCCCAATCTACAACTCAATAACCACGCTGCCAGTCATGTACAGGTTTTCTTGACTTTTATTTATCCTGTGGAATTAACTAGGATATAAAGGAGAGCGTCCTCTGTGCTGCCCATATTCTGGACGTCATATATGCTGCTAAGACTTACTTTTCACTCTTACTAGCCTCCTAGTGGGTTGACTGGACCACCACTTAATAACTTGTATAGAAAGTAAGCATTTCTGTAATTTGAAAGGAAAGAGACCAGCTCTTTTCGGGAGCAAACCTGTACTGTAAATAGCGCATAGCTGTATTCTATACTTCCATTTAAAGCACTGGTGCTGGGTGTTTCCGGCACTGAAGTTCTTTCTGTTCAGTAGTGTTTCCCATTTGCAGTTTAATTCTGATCTCCCTGCGTTGTTGGTTCCAGGTACTTCTGCTCTGTTCATTTTGACTACTACCTCTGTGTTAATATTCTATCTACGCTGCACTGAAACGATTGGTTTTATAGTCCTCGAGGGCCTATTTGTTTCTGGTGCCCAAAGGGTGCTTGTTTAAGGAACCACTGTATTGTTCGTTTGAGATGCTGCAATATGGTGTTGTATGTGTCTGCTATGTTCATTTTTAGGTCTCGCCTGGCGTAGACTGCGCGCATACGCAGTCTCGCTGGCGAGATTTAATGATATGAAGAATTTTCTGTAAGGGGCATTAAGCCCCGCCCCTCTTTTCCATTGGCTGGTGTCACCGTTTATGCTAAACGGTGGCAAGCCATTGGAAAAGAGCTCCTTGTGATGTATTCGCTCGGCTTTTTCGGCCGTCCCATTTGGACGGCCTCGCCTGCATTGCGTTTGTCGCAAAAGGTTTCTTTATGGGGCCAAACACATGGCCCCATAAAGACAAGAAACCTTTTAGCAGGCGAGAAAGCCGAGCAAATACGTCATGGCAAGCGCTTGTTAGCCTTGTTTGTCTAAGGTGCTAATGAGCGCGCTAGAGCTACAGGGGTCGGTAGTCTGTGCTGTCTGGCCGAATGAGGAGATTCTGTACTGGACGACGCCCAGGGTTCACGCTACAGGGTGGAGGGCCTCTGGAGGCGGATAATGTCCTTATTGTGGAGCCAGCTGTCGCCTGGCTGTGCTCGGACCATAATCCAGAACGCACCCCGGAGAGGGTGTTGGGGAGATTTGTGTGCCCCCTCTTATCATCAGTTAAAGGGATCCACCCGGAACGGGGGGTGGCGTGCTGTGCCTTTTATCATGGGGTAGAGACTTGAAAGATTACAAAACAAAGCTTGTAAATGACTGCCCACCCTAGTACCGTACAAAAAAATAAGGGTTCTTTGGATTGCCGCCAGGTGCAGACGGGATGAAATCCGCTACAGTGTCGTGCGAGCAAGGGGCGAGAAAACCTAATTCTGAGACCCCCCCTGACCCCCCCTTCAGGTGGGGCAATAGCCCTGGAGGAGGAGGGTGAGTGTGTGACGTGTGCAGCGTTCACTGGAAATGTACCTCCTCTCTTCTCCCTAAGCATGCTGGTGGAAGAAGTCCAGGGGAAAGTGGGTCAGCAGGCGGGCTGCGGGCTGCCAAGACTACATTTCCCTGCATGCTCTCGACGCGCAGAAAGCGGCTTTAGGAGGGGCGGGCGATAATCCTTGAGCCGAGTTGGCATAGGAGCCATTATGTGTACAGCCGGAGCGGCTTCGTGAACTCCACCCTCAGTAATACATGGTGTCTTTCTACTCGTTTTAAAATGAAGATTGGAAAGGTAATACGTGCGATCGCATTTTCTTTCTAATGCTTGCTTTTACTTTTGCGGCCGCGTCGGCCACACGCGATCGCTTTTACTTTCCAATGCTTGTTTTGCTATTCTTTTTATTCCTCCATCCTGACGGGTACCACTACCAGCATCCAGAGTCGCCCCCCCCCCCCCCCCCAGCTTCATGGTCACATGACCTCTGTGCTGACTGACACTTCTTTAATTGTGGTGCAGATGGCGTTGAAAATATTTCGGGGAATGTGGGCAGATTTGCCACCTTCATACTGATGGGAGGAAGGGTTGGAGCAAGAACATCTGCTAGACTTCGAACATTTTAGTGTACATGGCCTTAATACTATCAGGGGGAATTCTGCTTTCCAATTGCATGACTTGAAACACTTTCTACCATGTCTGACTGTAATGTTGGTGGGGAGGGAACATCGCCCCTGTTGCAGCCGAGTTCCCACTCCGACAACATTTAAATCGGTAGGATCAGAGTGTGTCCACGTGTGTGAGTCTGCGTGTGTGAGTCCGAGCCTGAGGACGACCTTTAGAGGAAGTGGTTCTGAGGATAGACTCAAAGCGGATTACACATTCTCTCTCAGCTGCTTACTTGCGGCGCCGAAAATCTCCTCCAATGCTTTAGGTTTTTTTTAAAGTAGAGGGGCAACTCGCATGCTAAATGCGGCTGTCCTGCCATTTATTTTCTATTTCTTTACTTTTGTTACAATCTCGGCACCCACGCGGGTGCCGTGATTTCATAAAAAGTAAAGAAATAGAAAAACATGGTGCCGCGATTGCATCAAAAGTAAAGACATTTTCTATTTCTTTACATTTGATGCAGCAATAGGTCATGCATTTGCATTGTGACCGAACGGTATATTCTCTCCTCTCTCTCTGTGTACATCCAGCCCTGCTGCCGGGAGCAGAGGTCACGGCGTTAGCCAGGCCGGGATTATGACATATTTCTTAATGGCGCTATAAAAGCTATGACAATGGATCATTTAGTTAAACTCTCACCGCTGCTATTGGCATTTATCCATATGTCACTAGCTCGAATTCCAGCAAGACCAACTCTGTCTCTAGTTGTTCGAAATGACAGAAACGGATACATTTAAATTGGTAAAATTGCCTCCTCATTTTTACACCACTTAAAAATGGCAGGCTCAGTATGAAGCGCTATAAGTGATATCACTGGAATGTATTCAGTGTGGGCAATGCAGGACTACAAATTAAAGAAGCATTTGCAATGCAGTAAGCCTCGAATAATTGAAAGTTTGAGCTATTGACTTTGCAAATAATAATGCAGCGCCAATATCTCAAACTTTCAAGAATGCGAGACCCCTGCATTGCAAATGCTTAGTACATCTGTGAGGTTTGTTTCAGGCGTCGCTGAACCCACGGGCCCGGTTTGTGTTTCTCTGAATTTGTCTTCTTCGCAGCTTCAGAGGCAATCATCATGCAGAATGCTAGCTCCTCTCGAGCTCCACGGCTAAGATAAATGAGGTTTACGGTACACTTAAAGCCCATGTAAGTAGATTCATCCCGGCCTGTGCCTGCACGCTTTCCTGGAAACCCAATGAACTGACGCAGCTGAGGGCCATTCATAGAAGGCATTACAATAGTGCAAACCAGATTCAACTTAAGTCACAAGTAAACAACACTCTTTTAGAGAAGTGGAAATTGAAGCAAGTCATGAAACGAAAAGCACAATATTTTCGAATAAAGTATGACTGGTTTCCTTTAAGTGATAACCAAACTCTGCTTATTTATTTTAATAAATCTACAGACAGCTGTTTCTCACACAGAGCCTGCCGGCAGGAGCAATCATGGCGAGGATGCGCTCTTGACATTTTATTTTTTTTAATCATGCCCCCCTGCGCCAACAGCACAGGGTGGAGAGTGAGACGGAGTACAGTTTATGGAGCAGGCAAGCAAGCAAAGCACGCAGGAAAATCCATGACGCGGGAGCACAGTGATGTTTCCCTTTTCCAGAGCCTGGTCTGAAGTTCTCAGCTTTGTGTGTCGCGTCTACAGGTTGTGTGTAGTAGAGCAACCACAAATATGTGACTTTAACAGGAAGCTCAAAGTACCAGGCGTTGCGTCTGCATGCTGGCTGCCTCAATGAAAGCGTGCAACTAATTTAAAAGGAACACCGGCCAGGCCTTTCACTGGCAGTCTGCAGTGAAAGGCCCTACCGGTGTTCCTTCTAAATTAGTTACGCACGCTTTCGTTCAAGCTGCAGACAGCAATCAGGTCATGTCACTAGTCTCGGACACTCTGCTGTGTTACAAATAAATTAAATTACAATACTTACTTAGTGTGGCACAGTGGAGCTCGCCTAGTCTACCTCAATCCTATGACAGGAGCTCGACATGTTCTCTCGCGCCAGGCTCGTGACTGCAGAAAAACAGTGTGGCAATAAAGCACATCCCAAACAAACTGGAAAATTCTGGATTGACCCCTCCCTGACCCCAGAATACCAATCACTTCTGAACAACCACAGTTACTGGGTGGTCTCTCTCGAGTAAGAGGCATAGGAGGCCATTGCCACACCCCACTACTTTACCGAAGCTGGACTGGCCTGCCCTCAGCCATTGGATTTAATGGGGAGCTTTTGAATCCTCCCTGGGCTATACGAAATTCGCCCAAATGAAAAGCTGTATTCTGGCAGTGATACACAGATCCTGCCCACCTGTGTGTCGTCACTGCTCTGCTTTCTGGCTCCAGGTCGAAGAAATCTTCGCCCAGCCAAAAGCGTGCACAGCAGAGAGCCAATGCCATCATCCCCCACCCCCTCAAAGAAAAACCCAGATTTGCCCATGCTTGTTCACCGAGCGGCCAGCACAATTTATTGCTAGCTGCTCAGTGTTCCAGCTCTTATGTTTTTTAATCCCCCAAGGGTGGCAGGGCAGCGCCCATCTCGCCCATGAACACCAGCCGCCCCTGACCCACTAAGTGTTGCTGTCTCTTTTGTGTTGCAAGATCTCTCTTATGTGCTTTGCCCCAACCTAGCTCTCTGCCTCTTTTGCACACAGTGTTGCTTTCTCACTTGGGAGCTCCTCCCATCACCCTGTGCTGCTTAGTCTCACCCTCATCCCTTTCCACTGCTTCCCCCCAATTACTCCATTGTCTCCCACATCCACAACTTATTTCTTGGGACGGGGATAGGACTAGGCATCAAGTAGCGACTGGCCTCCTGCAATATAAAACAAGCATTTGCAATGCAATAGGTCTCGCATTACTAAAAGTTTGAGTTATTGGTGTTGCATAATTATTTGCAAAGCCAATAGCTCAAACTTTCAGTAATGCAAGACTTGTTGCATTGCAAATGCTTTACCTTTGGTATAATTACGGCACCCGCGCTTTACTTTTAATGTTATAAGTAAAGCGCGGGTGCCACGATTATACCAAAAGTAAAGAAATAGATGTTTTTTTCTATTCCTTTACTTTTGGTATAATCGTGGCACCCGCGCTTTACTCATAACATTAAAAGTAAAGCGCGAGTGCCGCGATTATACCAAAAGAAAAGAAATAGAAAAAAAAAATCTATTTCTTTACCTTTGGTATAATCGCGGCACCCGCGCTTTACTCATAACATTAAAAGTAAAGCGCGGGTGCCGCGATTATACCAAAAGTAGAAAAAAACAAGTGGGGCGCTCGTCACGCCTGTGTCTGGTCACGATCATAGCTCCTCCCACAGCCTATTGGTGACTATTACGCGCTTCATTTGCGTAATAGACACCAATAGGCCATGGGAGGAGCTATGTGCGCACCTCGGGCCAATTTCGTGCAGTCTTTAAGAATAAGAGCTGAAAAGGAAACGCACAAGCAAGAGCGTGTGCGATTCCTAGGTCAGCTTGATTTCCCCGTTTTTCACCTACTAAAGTTCTCGCGACCTGCGCGAGCACTGCTGCGCAGTGCAACGCAGGTCACGAGGCCTAAAAAAAAAAATAGTTTTCTCTCTCCTTTTTTAAAATTACCGTTCCTACTCAGAACTGTGAATTTTTTAAAAATATTGCCGGAGTCATTTAGTAAGCATGAATGCGTAATCACTTACGCACACATCCTGCAGGGGCATACCTACAAAATGGAGCAGCCCTATTATGAAGTATTTTTTTTTTATACACTTTTGGCCATGCTGCATTGTTTCTTCCCGACACTGTACAGCATTTCCAAAACTAATTGGCAAAGGAAACAGGATTCTGTTTTATTTACTTTTTTAATTTATTTAAAATGCATTTCTGGTAGTCCAGTTCAGGACAAATCCACTGGTACTTTCACTTTTTAATTTAAAGTAATTCAGTAGAAAAATGCCCTTTTGCTTTTTTAAGGTAGGCAGAGTGTATAACACTATTAACTTGTGTCATTTTTCATGCACTTTGTTATTTTTTACTGGGGCTTAGGAACATCTTGCAAGGTAAACATTTCAAAAGTCATCTTAATTAGAATTTTAGTTCATATGTGTATTTGCGGAATGTAAGCCTTTACGATGCCTAGATAATGGAAATCACTGAACTGGGAATGTACTTCATTGCAGTGAAAGAAGCAGTTGGAAGGACATATAGGGAAATTAAAAGTGACCCGATTACAACATACTTTGAAGACAGAGCATACACACAACCAACAATGGGCTAAAACTACAGCAGGGCTTTAAGGCAAGGATATACAATCCACCAACTTACCCTACGAACCAGATTTGATAACGAACACATTTTCAAATTGCATTCCATCACCCACACTTTACGAGTATTCAGAACCAGATTTTACTGCTTCAAAGATTACTTTAAAGTGGAAACTTATTCAAGTGCTCTCTCCATTTCACAGATAACAAAATGGTCACTTACCAGTAGGAGTAGATTAGCAGCTTGAAGATTTTTCTAGATTCCCATGCTGTGCATTATTCCGCCATCTAGTGTTTGGGTCCAGAGTTTTTTTTTGGGTTTTTTTTTGGTTGCTGTCGACCACCATTTGGGGCCAGGTACGTCCCCGGTCTTCAGATTCTTTTTTCTGTTCTAATTTTAAATCTGTAGTCCTTGAGATGGTTATTAAATAACCAATGTTATCATTTGCTTCTCCACCTGTTGGTTTTCCTTTTAGGGGAGGCCAGGTGGGTCGCATGTGAATCCAGAAAATTATTTAAGCTGCAAAACTACTCCTACTGGGAAGTAACCATTTTGTTTTGCAACGGAAATCCTTTTCTGGATTCACATTATGTAGCGGTTTCTCCCGTGCTTGAGAGGCTGTAGTGAGAGGCAGACCCTGCAAACAGGTGTTGAAGCACCTTCTGTCCAATTTGAGCTCCCTTACTCATTCCTTACTCATTTGTAAGTCCACACAGTAATGTTCTGTAAAAAATGTGTGGCAATTCCCATGTTGCTGCTGTACAAATAGTGTCAATGGGTACCATTGGCCATGAAAGCAAGGGTTGCTCCCTTCTTTCTAGTGGAGTGAGCGGTTGGTTTTATTGTTAGCTCTTTTTTGGCATAGGCAGAACATGATTGGATTGTTTATATTATCCATCTTGCAATTGTAGCCTTTGTGACCGGTGATCCGGAGTTGGTGTGTGCGTAGGCGACAAACAACTCTTTTGTTTTGCGTATTTGTTCTGTCCTTTGCAGATAATACAGCAATGCTCTCCTTACAGTCTAGGGTATAGAGTCTTCTTTCTCCTTTGGTCTTTGGGTTTTTGAAGAAAACTTGTAGGATGATATTCTGATTTAAGTAACATTTTGATACCACCTTTGGTAAGAAGTACGGGTTTGTTTTTAAGATTACTTTATGTAAGAAAGTGGCTCTGTATATACTGTTACCAAATAAGTACAGTGTGCACAGAGTCCACAGTCCCCAGAGGTTTTGGCAGAGGTTAATGTTAGATATAACCTTACTCTCTAAAGTGGTAGCTTGGTTGAGCAGTAGGGCAGTATCAGAGGACAGTGTAAAGCATTTGTTGTACACACACAGTCAGCAAATGGTCTCACATACTCAAGAACTGAACTCTAGGCCAATGGTTTATATATATATATATTTATTTCGATCAAATATATGATCATTTACATCATAAATATCAAAACCCATCATATAAGTAAAACACTTAAAATTACAGTACAATACATCATTTTAAAATAAAATTACTTTAAAACATCCCATAGCATAAATAGCAGCATTATAGGTTTAAAAGCAATCAATATTTTGTCATATTAAGAACAACTAATGGCACAGTTCCATTATTATGAGTTGATTACAGATGCATTTTTGGTTAGTTTTGATCTCTTCCACCAAGCAAACAGCAAGTATCTTGAGATAGCAAAAACCAGCCATCTGGTAGTATCAGACATAAAAATTCTTAATGAATCATTTGGATGTCTGAAGCATAATAAACGACACAGGCAAAATCAATTTTTTCCAATGATCAACATAGGTCGGACAAAGAAATAGAAAATGTACAAGGGTCTCAGGAGAAATTTGACAGCTGGGGCATACTGGCAGTATAGATGCATTTTCCCAAGTACTTCTTCTTGAATTTAGAGGCAATGAACCATACCTAATTCGGATATATAGGGCTCTTGCTCTTTGTCAGTCTGTGAACTTCCAGAACCTTTTTGAAGTAGGGGAACCATTAATTTTCTTATAGACCCTGGGTCCTCCCATAGGGGCCTCAACCCTAGCTTTAAAAACCAATCCTTAATCATATTAAGCCATTTAATGCGACCTCTTTGTCTTTGCAGAGCAATTAGATCTACCAGGGCCTTCCTCAGCGGGACCTGGGTGTCACTAGTCCAAATCCTAACCCAGAGCAAAGGTGCCCTGAGAATAGCAAAATGGCTGATAGGTCTATGGCCTAAATCGAGTCTAAGTGGCAGGAGGGGAGTGTTTACAGGGAGATTCAGTATTGCCCTAATGAATTTGTTTTCAGCAAGGACCAAGTCTTTCAGATTTTCCAGCCCCCATAACTCCACCCCATAAAGGGCTGCACCTAAACCTTTTGCCCCATGGAGTTCTAAAATGGGAGAAAGTGGCTGGAACGGGGAAGCTCTAGCCCTTAGAACTATAGCACAATCAGCATGTTGGAGGGTGAAGGTGCTTTTTTTGATTTGTGGTGACCAAGCCAGCTTATCACTGATGCGTACACCTAGGTAATCAAATGCCCTAACCTGCTCCATGGCCTGACAATGTAGCATTATTTTACCTTTGTGTGATTTATATGTATTAAATGTCATATATTTGGTCTTTGAACAATTTATGACTAACCCCCTGTCTTTGCAGGCTATATCAAATTTGTTCAGGAGGTGCTGAATTCCTAGGGTATCATCAGCAAAAAGAAGACAGGGCAATACACTGCCTGCTAATTTTGTGGGATCACCACCACAATTAAACAGCTCCTGTATTAATCCATTAATAAAAAGAGTGTACAATGTTGGGGCCAGAACACAGCCTTGACGTACGCCTTAAATTTATCCTTAAGTCCTTGGAGAGACTTCCATCCAAATTCCACCTAACATTTGCAAAGGTGTTATGATGCAATCGAATCAAAATATTAAGTATGTACGGTGGGAGGCCAATATTTTTCAGAGTGGACCACAGTTGGGTGCGATCGATCGATTCGAAAGCTGTTTCTAAGTCCACAAACACAACGTACAGATGACCTCTGCCCACAGTCACTTCCTTCCATATGAGCATAAGAAATCTGAAGACTTGATCAATTGTGCTGGTGCCCTAAAGCCTTCCTGTAGATCTGACAGGGCATTATTGTCCTCAATCCAATTTTGGATCCTATTCAGGACGATTTTGCAGAAATGTTTTTGGGAGACATCTATAAGGCTGATTGGCCTGTAATTTTCAGGAGGACCTTTGTCCCTTTTGTATATGGGAATGATTTCGGCGCCTCTCCAGGACGCCGGTATCTCTCCTCCACTCAGGATGGTATTAAAAACCACTTGCAGTAGAGGTCCCCATATTTTTAGCTCAGCCCTATACAAGTCTCCCGGAAGCTTGTCCAGTCCCGGGGCTTTCCCTTGCTGTAGTGATTTTATTGCTGTTATCGGATCCTCTAGAGTAATGACAGTCTACTCAGTTGAAGTCGGGTTTAAAGATCTATTTTGTAGACCCAGATCAGAGGCCTCACCCTGTCCTGCATTTAAGAATTCAAAGTACTCTTTCCACACATGGGCCTGTATGTGGAAATCATTTGCTGCTTCTAATCTAGGTGACCCTTTCGACATAAGATGCCAAAACAATTAGTACAGCTGCACCCCAGTAACTACTAGTAATAATGATAAAAGGGTCAAATGGCCAATGATACTCGCCGATCAAACAGCTCTGCCAAAAATGTATTCAGAAGTAGAGCAGGTCCTCCCTGGCTTGAGTAATACTGATAATAGCAAAGATGACATTCTGGCCATATTCTTACAATTAAACGCCACACTCAGACCCTTCTTTTATAGACACTGTAGAAAAGCCCAACCAGCTCGAAGAACTACTCCATGGTTTAACGAGGCTTGTAAAACAGCAAGGGATGAACTATTCATAGCAGTGAGGTCAAAACTCCAATTAGATATTAGTGATTATAGGAAGCTCTATACAATTGCTCAAAATAAGGCCAAAAGAGACTGGGAATGTGAAAATTGGCGAATGCTTGTGGAAGCATCAAGACAGAAGAGTTGCCAATTGTTTTGGCATATAAAAAAATATGGTTGTTTTATTTTAGAACCAACAACAGGTATCAAAATATACTTTCTCAGAATGAGATGCTTTAGATAAATACTTTCAATAGGCAATAGACTTTTGAATGCAATAGTTACAGTTGTTGCAATTGGCAACACAATTCAAACACAATCATAACATTGAGCTCAATGGGACTTTTTAAGTAAATGCAATTTTGGTTACTTTACGAATGATTTTCTTACTCTGGGTAGGATCCTGGATTCAACCCTGGTGCATTTCCTGTAAACAGTTGAAAGAAAGCGTTTTTGTTACACAGGTGATTAAGGAATATTTGTAAGTTTGAAAAATCGACACTTAGAAGAATTTCTGGCAAAAACCAGGGAATGTTATCCTATGGAGGAAAATCAAGTTATAGGTAAGTAAGGTTGTAATTACTTTTCAGGGTCAGTGCTGGGCACCAAGATCCAGCACTGGGATCTCTCCTGATAACACGCGAGTAATTTCGTTTTCGTCATTCAGCTGATTTTAGGTGAATATTTTAAAGTTTCAAAACTCGACACTTAGAAGAATTTCCAAGTGAAAGCAGTTCAATGTTACCGTCTGATGTTGAGGCTGCAGGCGTCATCAGGAGCGTCGAAGAGGGTCCTTTGGTGCTGGAGTCGGGGTCATAGTCGCCGGGGGGACATCCTCGTGGTCTTTGTCCACTCCGGCACAGGCCAGGCTTGGCAGGTGCAGAGTGTGCAGGAGTCACGTTTCCTGGCTAGTTACGTGCTTTGAGCAGAACCACTGCTCGTGGGAGTCCCAGTTGTTTAGAATCACAAGGCAGTCAGGTCCTCCGGGGTTGTTGAGGTTGCTGACCAATGGAGACGCCTGGGTTTAGCAGGAGCAGGTTCGAGGGTTAACAGGTCTGTAGGGCTGGGGCCAAATCAGTTGGTGTCTTCCTCTTGTTAGCAGCTGCACGGCAGGTCTTCTTTCTTCTTGTTCTTGCTTGTTTCGGAATCTGGATTTGAGGAAGGAAGGTTCAGGGTTCCCTCTAAATACTAAATTTAGGGGCATTACAGGTAGGTAAAGGGCAGGGACCAATGGGTCCCTTCCCTGGGGTGGGTACACCCCCTATCCTGCCACTCTCCTGTGGGAGAGGGGCAGTAGCCTAGTCCTGATTGGGGCAGGGCTCCCCATCTTCAAGATGGCCAGAGCCAAGAGATGTGCTTCACCTCGCCTCCCCCACCTGAGGGGTGGGGTTGGCAGAGGATGGCACACCCCCTTTCCTCCCTTGGGGTTTCCTGCCAGTCTTCCCGCCAGAGTGGGGGACAGAACCGGTAGGGGCCAGTTGCTGAGTACAGCAAGTGGCCTGGAGAAGCTCACAAAGGTGGCATGCCTTTGAAGCTTTCCCTGCCCATCCTGGGGAGGAGACCTAGCACCTCGCCCAGGATGTGCATTGTTGCAGGCCCAGGAGAGCGGATGGCTCTCTACCCAGGGGTCCAGCAACATGTCTGCTGTGTGGCAGCCCAGGCAGCCCATAGTCAACAACAAAGGGGACAATAAGGGCTTGATAAAGGTCCACCATACTTGCCCTGGGTAAAGGTAGAAGACTAGAGAGGTACGGTGTTCCTAGGTGGCAAGTTGACCACCCGGTGAGTACTCAGTTGTGGGGAGGTGGGGAATACCTCCTTTCGGAACTAGGACCCTCACACACCCAGCAAGCTAGGTGTCATGCTTCATGGGTCTGCTCCTCGTCGATCCGGCACTGCAATGCTCGACGGGCACTCATAAAGGGGCTCTTTATCAGAGATCTTTTGTTCCTTGCCGTATAGGTGCCGTGGGTGTGAGGGGCCTAGTGAGATGTAGATGTGGTGTATAGGTTAAAACAGGTAAGGGAATCCTCTATAATTAATTTTATTCTGGAGAGGTCACAACCTGATTAAAAAGTAAAAAGAAAAAGGAGGGCGACTATTTTGTTTTAATCTGACAAAAAATACCCTCTACCCCTTAGTGGTCAACATGTTTCTCGCCTGTAAATGTCTCCAATGGATCAGTTGGCGATTCCTCAGGACCAAGTGATTAAATGAAAACTATCTACAGTGTGTGGTGTGGTTCTACATACCGCTTCTTCTCTCGGTAGGAAACTGCCCCGGAGAAAAGCAGCCAACCTAGAGTACAAACAGAAAGGATCATAACACCCAAATAGAAAAACTGGTACATGATCCCATTAATTCCAGTAGGTGTGTCACATCGTACACAACCTCTTTGTATATATACACAAGTGATAAAACACAATGCTTTCAAGCATCTCCAGTTCTATGTATGCCCTCTTTTATATTTTTAAGGAAAACCTTAAAACCTCTGTGTAACCAAATAGAGTTGTTATACATCATGGTGAGTGTAAACCAGCTCACCTATTTTGGATTCAAGTGCTGCTTCATCAGACCGCAGCGGAGTATATGGACACTCAACGTAGTATCGCTGTTGGGTAAAGGAAAGAACAAATAACACTGTACTGGGATTCAGCTTGTAGGTACATCGTTTAGTCGCTAACACCATGGCTCTAGAGCTTGATAGTTAAAAGCTGGCATGGTTCAGGTTGGAGTGAGCCCATAGTCGTGAAACTGGCACCCAAGACATGATTGTTCAACATAATAAAGGGTGCCCCAGACCTGCCCGTGTAGCTTGTAGGCGCCCTCACATCGCGCTCAGACACTAAGGTAATCGTCCGACGCATAGTGAGCGCCCACAGCGATCCACTCACGCCACAGTGCAGAGCTTTACCGAACAAGAGAGTCAACGTACCCTTCCCAAAGACCAGCGGTCACTTGCCAGCCATACCCAGCACCTCTTACCTCTCTCACATAAGCTTGTGGCTGGGCATAGTCTCTACGTGGTAAGCCATACTTCACCTGCTCCCGCTCCGCCGCATCAGGAAGGAAAAGACCGGTAGTCGGGTCCCATCTTAAATGCCCTCCATCGGTGCAGCTGAGCATGGTAAATCAGTCGCACCTGGCGTGTAGTGAGGTGGTGTCGGTGTGACATCACTTTCAGTGTAACTATGGCAGCCATCTTAGAGTGTGTTTTGCGTCTATAGTTCTCGCTTATACATTAAAGTGAGCAACCATCAAGGGCTTCAAATTAAGAGATGAGTAACGCAGTTGTGTCAACAAAGTGAACACTAACGTTTATGGTGCAAAATGTTTGCGTCATTGTGCTTAATTCGCATTCATGTTTATTCTTCCATAGGAGTATCACCGCGATACCAGGTCTCTCCGCGGAGCCCTAATCAAATGTACTGAGTGGATAAGTCACATTCCTATATAGGTACTAATATATGTCATAAGATGTTCATCACTCATCTTAAGGGTAGTTGTTGGTGGCTGACGGTTGTGTGATTCATATGTCGGCCATCTTGGAGTGTAGTATTGTACTCTATTGTTGCTTTTAAAATATATTGTCCCAATAAAGCTTAGTCCCCATGTCTGCCTAGCCTGATGTCGATGTCATGATGTCAATATCATGTGGCTGAGATGTAATGATGGGTGAGGGAATCTCTAGTCTTCTAGCCTAGGCAGCCCCTCAGACAGGACGTGGATTGTAGGTTAGGTTCAGGGGGCAACTCTAAGTTGCCCTCTGTCGTGCATCTTACTTTAAATCCCACAATGGCATCAGTGCAGGTTTAATATGCTGAGAAGTTTGACACCAAACTTCTCAGTCTTCAGTGTAGCCATCATGGTGCTGTGGAGTCCGTGTTGACGATCTCCCAGCACCATACACTCTTAATGGCAGCACTGGACTTACAGTGCCCAGGAATGGACCTGGGTACCGTAGGGGCACAGGGCTCATGCACCTGTACCCACACCACTGGCTCGCAAAGGGCACCTGTTGGACCTGGCCCTTTTGGCATGTTCACCCCTAAACTTTTTGCATTTATCCTGGCCTTTTTCCCTATGTAGTGTTAGTGGTTTTAGGCCTCTGGGCACTTTAGCACTGTGTCCCAGTGTAAACTGTGTGCGCTCTGTGTTACATTTAGTGAGACTGGCCTGCCCTCCCATAGGAATGCATGGGAGATATGTGTGTCCATGGTAGTTCCTGATGTGAGAGGAGTGCAGGGGCGAGTTTGGTATGTGCGGACATGTGAGAATAAATGCTGCGCAATGGTGTGCGCAGATTTATTGTGACTGGTGGAGAAGTGCCACTTCTGGAAGATGGCATTTCTGTGTTCTGTATGATGTGAATTGCATGTCTGGCTTGTGATTGACAGGAGCTTTGAGGGTTGGGGAATTCCAGGAGCCAGGGTGAGTCAGCCCGATGGTGAATGGAGAGATCTGCATGTAGATGAGAGGGAGGAGTTGCGCCTGGGACCTGAATAGGGCTGGACCTTCCCTCCACAATGCTGGCTCCACCTCATGTGGAGCGTCTGATGTCCCTGGCCTGTCCTGTGAATAGAGAGGGGAGCTGAGCAAAACAAAGTGCTCCTGAACCAGTTGTATCTGGTTCTCCCCTTGCCCTACAGTTGCAGAACAAAGTAAAATGCTGTATAAAAGAAGGGGCTGTGACCCCCTGAAAATGTTCTTGTTCTGGACTTAAATCTACCAGGGGCGTGCTGCTGTTGGGGCTCAGGGGAAGGCTTGCCTCCCTGGGCCCTGCCCTGCCCCTGGATGCCTGGAGGAGTTCTTGGGACCCTTCTGTTTTGCTTGAGTCTCTCCAGGACCCTGAAGAGACTTTGGGGGCTGCCCCAGCGCCTTGTGAGGGCAGCCTTTATTTTTAATGCTCCTGGCTCCTTCTGCGCTTTATTTCCCTTTGGGAGCGCTTTGTTTTCACCCTGCAGCACTGGGCTGCAACTTGTTTCCTGATTGCCAGTGCGCAGGTGCCCACCCTGCGTCTTCGTTTTGACTCTATGATTGCTGCGGTGCCCACCCCGCTTATTGGAATCTAACACGGCTGTCCACCCTGCTTCGACATTTGTTTTCTATCTCAAGGGAGCTTACCCCTCATTTTGCGCCACAGAAGAAATCACCGCCGCGGCAAAACCGGAAGTCAGGCGGCCAGACGCCTGGAGCGGGGCGGGACTTCCCCTTGAGGGAATAAAGTCCCGCTCGCCGCCCGAGATCCCCCCAGAGCCTCGCAGGCTCCTTCTACAAGTTCAGGTCCCGAGGAGAGGGGACCGGGTGAAGCCTGGTGCCTACTCGTGCGGGGCTCCCATGACGGGGGGAGAGCCCCGCAGGCACCCAAGAGTCCAGAGGAGAGGCGGAGGAGGCTCGAGGCACATTGCCGGTGCCTGCCCCCACCGCGAGTAAAGGAGTCCTGTCCGGTGAGTGATGCCGGTTGGGAGAGGGGCATTATTTAATTCCCGAGCCCGACAGCTACAACGCCTTGTTAATTATTTACGGAGCCAGTGCGCTCCAGAGGGGCACATTATTTTCAGAGCCAGATGGCTCCACCGCCCCTCAGTATCTGTTTTAGAGCCCAGATGGCTCCAACCAAGGGGGCACATAATTGTTTCCAGGGACAGAAGAGCCAGTGTCCTTTTCCCAAGTGCTTGGGGACATGTTTTCTTTCGAGAACCAGATGGCTCCAACGCTTGGGGCAGAATTAGTTTAGAGCCCCGTGTGGCCCCACCATGTGCATATTGATTTAAAGCGCCAGTGCACTCCACAGTGCTTGAGGGGAAAGTTCTTCTTCTTGGGTGACGCATAGTTATTTCAGAAGCCTGTGCGCTTCATGGGGACAGGGTTATTCTCAGAGCCAGATGGCTCTAACGTTGGGCACATTTGATTTCAAGGGCCAAGGAGAGCCCATGCCGCATTTTAACTTTTACAGCTGCCCAGCAAGTAGTGGGCAGCTGCACCATTTAGGTCTTTATTTTAGGGGACATGCTGAATTCAGGAGTGAGACGCACTCCTTCGCATATCTTTTCCTACACAGCTGCGCAGCACTTAGTGCCAGCTGCTACGTTTAGGCCTGCGCAAAGTGCGCACCCTTGACTGTCGCTGCATTGGCAGCAGCCCTGACTTTTGGACAGAGGGCAGGAGAGCACCCCTGTGGGATGGCCAGTTGGCCAGGGGGATTGTTAGGTCTATAGGGCGCCAGGCCCTACTGTGATTTTGGGTGCTAGGAAATAGGATTCCTGTAGAATGATTTACGCACCTGTGTTGATACCTCTAAATGTGTTTTACGATTATGAGGTTGGTTCGCATATTATGGTTTATGCTAGTGAGAGTTATTCCCTAATGTAGTTATGCTTAGGAGGTTAGGGTGCAATGCGTTTAGACTGATGAGATGATTGCATCATGTGTTTCTGATGGTGAGATTGGCGCAGAAGGTAATTTGCACCTGGTGTGATGCTGTGCATAATGTAGTTTATGTTACAGACCAATGCGAAGTACAGTGATTACCAGTAGTCACTGGTTGTGTTCTATGCTTATGATAAGTTCTACATTTACTAAGTTCACTTTGTGATGGTACTGACAGTGGTCCAGTGGGCCCCGTCAGGTGTAAATAATCCCTTGTAAATATGACCTAGTGCCAGGTGGCACCCTGTATAATATTTCCTTACTATTTTAAAGTGTTATAATACAAAGGCTATTTTTATGTATAACCTAGTGTGGAGTTTCTTTTGTGGTGGGCCTGGGATGTTGTTGCTGTGTGCATGCGCAAATGCTTTACACATTGCCAACGGGATAAGCCTGACTGCTCGTGCCAAGCAATCAAGGGGGTGAGCAGGGGTTATGTGAGAAGTTGGCCTGGCATATGCTGGTCACTAGTTATAGTGGCCACCTTGCACCAGTCCAATTGGACTCTTATGGTAGATAGGTTTAAGACAACCTTTTTAAAGAAAGCTATCCTAGTGGTAGCTGTGGAGAGCAGCATTCAGGCTAAGTCTCAGAGGAATGTAAAACAGCTTGTTTTACCTTATAATCTCTTGAATTACCAAATGAAAGGACACCACACAGGTATATATATCAAATATATATGTATTTATTTCTAGACACACTCTACTAATCTCTTTATGAGATTAGAAGCCAGATACACATTCAAAATTCAACGTTTCTTAAGCACAAATATGGCTGGAGCCCTAGAGTAAGAGTCGAATTGTACTGGTGCAAGGTGTACACTTTAACTAGTGAACAGCATATACCAGGCCAACTTCTCTCAGGCAGGCACAGGTAGCAGACGTTGTGTGGATCGCGTTGAGCGTGCTTGTGGTGGCACTTGGGACAAAACTTGAAAGGCGTGTTTTCCATGTCCCCTAAGTCACCATTTGTGGACCGACTAGGTCCTCATTGGTGTTGTCGCCAGGGCTCTACTCCTGTCCCCAGTTATGGCGTCGATAAAAGGTGTGATTCGCTGTAGCCTTTTCTTCTCTTTCTTTTTTTTTCTTTTTTTTTTTTAAAAACCTTTATTACAATTTCGAAAAGTTACAAGTATGGGCCTACAACCAACAGGCCAGCCGCTAAACGCAGTGTATACCTAGGCACGACTTAACATGCACATCAATGAAGCAGCAAAAGAGTTACTAAAGTGCTAATTATCGCAGTCAGCCACAGCCGCAGTCCCTAAACAAACAGGAAAGGTTTCATATTTTTGAAAAACAGAAAACATCAAACTCACAAGGCAGAGGAGGTTAATGGCAGAAACATGTGCTCCTCGTGTCGAGGGAGTAAACCAACCCGGGTAGACAGAGGGGGGGGGGGAGGGGGGCAAGGCAGAAGCGACAAAGTCGCATGTCGCAGGAGCATACAGGAATGCGGGGGCTAGGGAGACAGAGCGGCATCCATCTCACGCGTCTGCGGCGGGGCGCAAATACCTCCACGATAGGAGTTCCAGGGACCCCACACCTTAATCCACTTCCCAGGCTTGCCTCTCGCCACATACACCGTTTTCTCTCTAAACATACACCAGTCCATGTGTTCCTTCCACTCGGAGACCGTTGGCGGCCTCTGGGAGCCCCACAATTGTGCGATGTCACGCTTCGCTATCATATAGCCTAGAGTCACCCATTGCGTCTGCGTCACATTGTAATCAGTCGGCTCCCAGACATTCAGCAAGCATCTACGTGCCTCCGGCAACAAGGCAACATGCGTGACTTCTTCTAACACCGCATGCACTCTGCACCAAAACCGAGTCACCTCCGGACACTCCCACAAGATATGGAGAAAAGTCCCCAGTAGCCCACAGCCTCGCTTACACAAACCATCCACCGAATACCCCATACGCATCAGGCCAGGCCCCGTGACGTACACTCTATGAAGTATCTTAAGCTAGACGAACCGCAATCGGGCCGGGATAGCCACCTCTTTCGGGGAGGCCACCGCTGACACCCAATCCTCGTCGTCCAGTTCTATACCGTCTGCAATCCATGTCTCCCGCAATGAGGCCAGCAAACCTATTAGATCACTGATAAGCTTTTTATAAATCAACGAAATGGTGCTATCCGGCACATAGCCGTCCAATACTCTGTCTTCCAACGGGGAATGCTCTGGAATAGCCGCCACGTCTGAAAACACGGAACACAAGGCATGATGAACTTGAACATACCGATAGTATTCCCTATCATTCAACTGGTATTCCGTTTTCAGCATGTCGAACGTCTTAAATTTCCCTTTCGTCCAGAGATCCCCTACCGTGCTGATACCAATCGTATCCCACTTCTCGAAGCCTTTCGTAGTATACAGACAACCCAAACGCTGGGACGCGTACAATGGCGTAGCCCGAGTCAAGCGATCCCTCCACCCCATCGCCGCATTTGCTGCATGCCACACCTGCACCGCGACCCGCGTCGGGCCCGTCAACCGCGCATCAAGGGACCCCGAGTATAGTGCTCGATTATAGTCTCCGCCTGGCAGTAGCAATTTGTCCATCTCAAAAGCCGGGTTCAAAGCAGGGCCATACATCCCGTGATTGACGGCAGCCAACTGGGAGGCCCAGTAATATCGCTTAATGTCAGGGAGGGCGACCCCCCCATCATACCACGGTAGGGTCAGTTTAGCAAGAGCAATCCGCGGCCGCCAATCCCAAAACAATCGACGCTGGAGACACTCCACCTCCCGAAAATAACGGGCCGGCACTACGTCCATAGTGTTCTGCAGGGCGTACAAAAAGCGTGGTAGCGACATCATTTTGAACAATGCTGCCCGGCCGAGCGGCGAGAGCGGCAGCCGCCGCCAACCCGCCACATCCGCCCTTAGGCGCTGAAGGGGGGGGAGAAGATTCCGTTCATACCGGGCCACCGGATCCAGGGTTATAAAGATACCCAAATACGTGAACCCCGACTCCGCAATCTGGATAGGGCACCCCCGCGGAAGGGGGGGGGGGGCCTCCCCGGAGAGAACGTATACACAAGACTTAGCCCAGTTAATTACCAATCCGGAGTTGCGACCAAAGGAGCTCAACACATTCACCAATACAATGAGCGATTTACGCGGAGATGCAAGATACAAGAGGATATCGTCCGCATATAGGGAAACACGATCCTCGTATTCCGGCGTCCATCTAAGGCCACGTATCGAGGGGTGCCACCGCAACCATTCCGCAAGGGGCTCCAAGCAAAGCGCAAAGAGAAGAGGCGACAGTGGACATCCCTGTCGGGTGCCGCTACCCAAAACAAAGGGAGCCGACACCCGTCCGTTGACCACTACCTGTGCTAGTGGGTTGTCATAAAGCAATTTCACCCAACCAATAAACCCCGGGCCAAACCCAAACTTCGCCAACGCCGCCCAGATGTATGGCCATTCCAAGGTGTCAAACGCCATGGTAGAGTCCAAGGACGCCAAGATGGCCGGCTCACGAATGAATGGGGCGCGAGCAAGGACGCCATGCAGTCGCCGCAGGTTCAAAGCGGTATTGCGATGGGGTATAAAACCGGATTGATCCTGATGAATCAGGTCGCCCACAACCCGGATCAGACGATTGGCCAGTACCTTGGCAAGGATTTTGGGCTCCGCGTTTAACAAAGAGATAGGCCTGTAAGAAGTACACCGATCCCGCGGCTTCCCTTCCTTATGGATAACAACAATAGTAGCAAGACGTTGGTCAGAAGGGAGGGAGCCCGCCGCCTGAGCCTCAAGGAACATGTCCCGGAGATACGGGGCAATCGCATCCGGGCGCAGCTTATACAATTCGATGGGAAGTCCATTAGGACCCATGGCCTTACCCGAGGCAATGGAGCGAATGGCCAAAGCAATCTCATCTGGCGATAGGGCCGCATCCATCAATACTTTATCCTCATCAGATAGGGAAGGCAGAGTAATATCTCGAAGCAGCAGTCGAGAGTCTTCCTCCGATCGCTCTGAGACCGGAGAGTAGACCCCGTGAAAATACTCCGCAAAGCAATCAACAATGTCACCGGGGTCCGTCACACGCACACCATCCACCCTCTCAATCCACGGCACCACTCGACTCGCTCTCTCCTTCTTATCCAACCAGGCAATCAACTTCCCTGCCTTATCACCCATATCGTACAATCGCCCCTGTTGCTCCCTGCTCATACTCCTAGCAGATTCAGTAACCAGCGCCTTATAGTCGGCCTGCTTAAGCTCCAGCACATGCAATCTGTCATCCGTAACACCTTGCTCCAAATCACTCTCCAACTCGGTGATCTCATTTTCTAGCCGAACAACCTCCTGCGCCTCGTATTTTTTGGTGTGGGAAATAAGAGATAGGGCCTGACCCCGGAGCACCGTCTTTAAGGCCTCCCAAAGGGAGACGGCAGAAGACACCGACCCCACGTTATCATTAAAATAGTGTTCCAAAGACTTAACCAGGTCTGCACGAATCGTGGGGTTCCGGAGGTACCAGGGGTTGATCGGAGCCACCCTCCCCTCCGCCCCCAGGGCGATATCTAGGTGCAGCAAAAGGGGGGAGTGATCAGATATACCGCGCGCCAAGTGTCGCACCTCTCCGATCATCCCCGCCTGGGCCGCAGGCACTAGCATATAGTCAAGCCTCGAAAGACTACCGTGGGCCCCGGAGTGGCAGGTATATTGCGCGCGTCCAGGGTGTATCAACCGCCAGCAATCTATCAGTCCCAGGGTATCCAGAAAGCCCCCCAGCCAGTTCTGGGCCCGAGGGAGGTCCCTAGGGGGGTATCGATCCTCAACACCGGAAACCACCGCATTAAAGTCCCCCCCCCCAGTACCAACACCCCCCCCCCCCGGGAGCCTAAGCAGCAGGCGCCCCAAATCAGCGTAGGTGGCCGTCTGCAGGCCCGGCGGCACGTAGACCGCGACCAGCGAAATCAATCTACCCTCCCACCTCCCCACCAGCGCAGTGTAGCGCCCTCTGTCGTCATGGAGCACCTCATCCACCACCAGCGGGAGAGAGGTCCTGACTAAGATGCCCACTCCCCTCGAGCCAGAGGTGAAACCAGAATGGGCCAGGAGGCGATATCCTCGTCTGTTCATGGCATGAAAAGAGTTCCCTATGAGGTGCGTTTCCTGCAAGAACACAATGTCAGGCGAAATACGTTTCAAGAACTGCAGGACTACCCCCCGCTTTATCCTGTCCCTCAGCCCATTCACATTCCAGGAAAGAAGTCTCAGTCCCCTACCCAGCACAAAATATCCCCCTCCCGGGGAGCACAATCATAATAGCACAGCAAAAAATATTACCCCGCCTTGTTAAACAAACAAACAAACCCCCAACCCCCCCCCCCCCCCCATCAGCCCCAACAAAACTCCCCCCTCCCTGCACCCCTGCGTGAGCCCGAACAGCCCCCCCAACATGCAGTGTGCCTGTCGCCCCAATGTGAAGAAAGGACAAGAAAAAAACCCCAGAAGGAGGAAAGGGCCCCAGCAAGCCCCCCGCAACCTCCAAATACCACGGGGCAAAGCGTTACAAACTGGAGTCCAGTGCAGCCACAGGTGCAAAACGTTACCAATACAGTCCATCACCAGGATCACAGTTCCATTCCTACTCCGTCAAACCCTCTCCGCTCTCCGCCATCCGACCCTCCCGATCCAGACTCTTGGGCAGGGCATCCAGCCACTCTCCCACCGCCTCCGGCCGGTCGAAGAACTGGGAGCGACCATCCAACTCGACCCGCAGCCTAGCCGGGAACAGCATCGCATACTTGAACTCCATGTCTCTCAAGCGCCGTTTGATGGCCGAGAATCCCATCCGTTGCTTTTGAACCGCTTGTGTAAAGTCTGGGTAAAAGCTAACATTAGAGTTCTCAAATCGTAATGGCCCAGCCACCCTCGACGCCTGCAGGATAGCGTCTCTATCCCGAAAATTAAAAAGTCGGGCAATAATAGGCCGCGGGGGGGCACCCACCTTGGGCGCACCCCCCGGGATCCTGTGGGCCCGTTCCACAGCGAAGAACTTGCTCAGCCCTTTGGGTGCTAGATGAGTCACCACTAGATCCTCCACAAAAAGATCCACAGCAGACTCCTCCGACCGTTCGGGCACGCCGATAATGCGGACGTTGTTCCGTCTGGCCCTGCCTTCGGAGTCCTCAAGGCGACGCTCGGTCAGGTCACTGGCGAGCTGCAACCTCCGCACCGTCGTCTGCAAGGCGGCCACATCTACCGTTAGGCTCGACGCTGCTTGGGTCAATGAATCGACCCGGTCATTGGTTTTCGACAGGTCCGCTCTGACGAAGGTGACATCAATCAGCACCGAGTCCAATTTGTTAGCCAGAGTATCCAATTGCTGGTTCACAGTCACCTTCATCTCCTCAATGGCCCCCCTGACATCCAACAGGGTCAATTCGGATGATGCGCCCGAGGCCTCCTTGGGCGGCTCAGGCGATTTACGCGATCCACTAGGGGATCCCTTTGGCTGTGCATAGCGGTCCATATTGTTGGCCTGGGAATAGGCTCCCCTCCGGGTAGATTTGGGTTTCAGTTTGTCGCCGTCCACTCTCGTCGTCATCGTCAGCGATCAGCAAGGTCAGCACCCTCCAGCACCCGGAGGACGGCCAGGAGATCCGTGCCGCCAACTGAAAGAGGCCCGTTTACAGTTCAAGACTAGGCCTTGCACTCCGTACTCTGCGCAGCTCTCCCAATGTCCCACGCATCAGTCTCGGTAGCTCAACTCGAAACCGAAAGTGAAAGCACGGGGTCCGGGGCAGGCCCAGCCTGGCATGCCGCTGTTGTTCAATTCGCAGCCAGGCACCTCACCAACCCGAGTTCGGCACCAAGGCCGGAGAAGGCCGCAAACTTCAGATCGCCAAAAAACACGTTCCCGGAGTCCAATTTCGATTTGGAAAACGAGTGGCACCTTAGCGCAAGATCATAAACAAAAGCCCATCGAAAAAATCAGCATTATGACAGGATAGACTTGGGAGGTTGCGGAGGCCCTCGGGAGCAACAAGCCTATGCGGCCATCTTGGTTGCGCGCTAGGCTCCTCCCCCCTTCTTCTCTTTCTTGAAGTTTTTGGGGAAAAATATGAAAAACCTTGGGAGCTTCCAGTCTTGCTTCCAGACCCAACAGCGGAAAAAAGACTCTGAAGATGGCTATCACGCACGTCGACCTCGAGGATACCGTCTGACGTCACACAGGGGACATAACTGGCACCAAATGGCGGTTGACTTCGACCAAAAAAAAAAATAATTAAAAAAAGATAAAGACAACTCCGGCCCCATCCACTAGATGGCGGAATAATGCACAGCATGTGAATCCAGAAAAGGATTCATGCTACAAAACCCCCAATTCATAAACTGCATTTTGAAGCATATGAAGTAGTCATTAAAATAAAAGTAAACCTCCACCTTTCTTATAATTTCTGTGTGAAGATCTCCGGATCTCTAACTCGGTGGCAGAGATCTCTGCACATGCAGATATAGGATTTTTGTAGAAAATATGGAAGGTATCAGGGAAGGTGGTAGGGAATAATTACTACAAAATGTGAGGGTTTTAGGGAAATTTGAGGTGTTTGGGAGGGACATGATAATACAAAACACACACCCACCAAAAAGTAATAATTGAAATTCACAAAATACACTTCAAATGTTACTATTATTATTATTATTATTATGTTTCTTATATAGCGCCTGAATCGACCCCCGAAGGGGTATCTCCGCGCTTGCCTTGGGAACCCGTCCTGGCTTTTCCCTGTGAGATTGCCCCTACAGGGCATCCCCAAGGTGAAAGCCAGGCATCCCGCCGCGGGGGGGCCGTTGTGGAGATTAAGCAAGCTTAATGCCCAGAGTTGCAGAGTGTGAACCCATGATTAGGTCAGGCACCGAAGCGAGAATTATCGAGTCCATGGACATTTTGAGCTCAAGACCCTGCCGCGTCGGGAATTGAACCCTGGTCCCGGGTCTGACCTCTGCTTCAGGGTCTGCCTGCTCTAACCAGTGAGCCACACTTCTCCACTAACCAGTGAGCCACACTTCACTACAGAAACAAAGGTTGTTAAAAGAGGCCAATATGTAGTCCAGCCCGGCCAAGAACCACCCATGGCCAACAAGTGGCACTACAAATCCCTCTGAAAGAAAAAACGAAGGCAGGGAATTAAAATAAAACCCAGTAGAATTAAATTAGTTAACATTTTTTAGGTCTCGCCTGAGCCAGCCTAAGCGCTGCTCTGGCGAGACATTCAGTAACTGGGTTTTCAAGGTGATACCCACAGACTTTTGCCGGCCTCCAGCTTGCTGTTACGCGCACAAGCAACGTGCACAGCTGCCATCTGGCTTTCTGTAATGGCTCATTAAGCCTTACAGCAAAACACACAGGATGATGGACGGAATGTTGCACATTGGCAAAACATTCACCCGCAGTCACAGATCTGTGTTTAATCCATCGTTATTTCGCTCACCACGCCACCCCAGTTCAGACATGGCCATATGCAAATCAGTCTTGACCCTGTGCCTCATGGGAACAGTCCAGCCCGAACTGCCAAGCCATGTCTTCCCTGGACTGGAATCAAGCATCCTAGGACCGGTTTCGGGGTTTCACCCCTCTTCAGCCAGGATAGCTTGACTCCAGTGGAGTAGTGAGCAAGGGACCCACGTCTGGGCATTACCTTCCCACATAGGGCGAACAGCAAAACACACGAGATGATGGACGGAACGTTGCACATTGGCAAAACATTCACCCCCAGTCACAGATCTGGGTTTAATCCATCGTTATTTTGCTCACCACGCCACCCCAGTTCAGACATGGCCATATTCAAATCAGTCTTGACCCTGTGCCTCATGGGAGCAGTCCAGCCCGAAGCCTTACAGCGTGTGAATCCCCTCCCCTACCCCCTCCCTTCTCCCACTTCCTCCTCCTCAGCTTAATTTTCCTTTCACTTTTGCGGCTGCGCGGCAGTGTCACTTTCACGGCCGCGATCGCTTTCACGGCTGTGCGGCCGTTACTTTTACGGCCGCACGGCCAATGCTTGTTGGAAAAGCTTTGAAGCACGCTTTTCATTAGGCCTCTCCAGTTGCAACATCATCCACATTCAGTAAGCCACGCACTGACATGCGTGAAACGCCTTGCTGACAAAACCCAAAGCGCGGTTTGTACTGGAGAACGCCCGGTATGTGGCTAAGGCCACTCTCGCTTGTTGCCATGGGCGTGCATTGTTTACCAGTCCTGCTCTAGCGAAGGCCCGGGACGTGCGTGAGCCGCGAGCACACCACGTTCAAGGCACAACAGCTGGCTTGTACCTACTTCCCCCGCCAGCCGGGGAACACAATCTCTCTAACGTTATTAGTCATATGAGCCACACTGTGCATGTGCTCGCAGCTGAAAGGAACGCGCAAACAACCGCAGAACACTTACACTGAGTCACCCTATCAGTTAACAAATGGCTGTTTCTCTCACCTCCGGATAACTCATTTATCCGGCCAGGTATTACATGGCCTCGCGCAAATCAGAGTGAGTAAACTTGTTGCTCATTAAGACTTCAGAGGCGGCAAGCTAGCTCTGTAACTGCATGCAGGCTTTCTGCTGTGCACGGTACCTCTTGTGAACGCACATCCAGTTATTCGAGTGTACTGAGGGCCACGGCGTTAATGAGCACCCGCTGTCCAGCTGAATGCACTGCTACGAGTTTTTGTCCACCTTAGGGAGAATGACTGTACAGACCCAGAATTACTAGGTCCTTTTCTGCACGTTTATTTCAGGGCCTTTTCTGTTCACCACCGGCTGGTACCTGGTAAATGGGAGAGGGGGGCTGTAGGGGTCAGGGCTGGGGCAGAATGTGGGCACAAATGGGAGGGACATTTCATGCTTTCCCTCTTGTGGTGGGGTTGGTGGGAGTCAAGTGGGAGCTGAGCTGTGCTCCTGTCAGCAGGCCTGGTGTGGAAATGCATGTGATTTTACCAGGTGCGCTTCTGTACTTGGTAAATTTGGACCCGGTGTTCCTACACCCGGTACTCTAGAATCTGAAAACACCAGCCACCCATTGCCACAATCCATTTGGCTCCTTACCACCCTCCCACCTGAGAATGCCACTCCACCCAACATGAAATCAGACCTGGACTAAGAAAATCAGCACCTTAATATGACAGGTCTTCGTTTACACCATTATATGCCAGGCGGGATCACCTACAGACTAATATGAAACCCATTGAATGCATTTATTATCATAATAACTCCACCCTTCCCCTAACATCCCATCCACCTGCGCCTATCGGCTTCCACCCCTGCTATTTCTTACAGTCTTCCTACTTAAATTACCTGCCTGTCAGCCAGTCTTCAGACACCTGTCTCTCCAGGTTCTACCATTCCTCCTATTTCTTCCCCTTTCACATTTTCCTCCAAAACTTTCATATCTGCTAGTGCATTAGAATATAGCTCCACACCGTCTCCCATCCTGGATACCCCAAATTTGTCTGTCTTGTCTGTGTTCTGAAACAACTTCACCTTAGGAACCGTAAGTAATAATGAACCTCCTAATTTCTGCCTCAGCAACGCCCCTCCATTTCTATTTCTCCCACCTGTTATTTCCCCCAAATCGTTTAAGAACTACGGGTGCCCATGAGCGTTTCAGCTCATTATCCTGCCACACCCTACCTTCAGTCAGTGAGCCTGTTTAGGCAAGAACATGGCAACCCCTCCTTTTCCCTTCCTTCTCTTCTGGCCCATCTTTTCCACCAAATCTTTTTTCTCACCAATCCACTCTTCGCCATCAATCTTCTTGTCCTCACCAAACTCTTTCACAGCATCCATATCTAACCCTGTGTTTCCTGCATTTTCCCAATCACCTCTGCCCACCAATCAACTTTCAAATTCTCTTTGCCAGTTCCCCGATTCCAACTCTCTTTCCCACCATTCCTCTCTTCTCAATCCTGTTTACAGTTCTCTCCATCTTTTCAATCCTCATTATTTCCAGGTATGTATTTTATCCATTCTTCCTTCTATTCCAAAGCATGTCTTCCAAATTCACCATCTTTCCCTACACTGCAATTTACCTGCCTGTTCTGTAAACATTCTTAACCTAAAGCACTGTTCCTCACACCAGCCCTCATTCTCTCTTTCTCCTCTCTGTTCCATTTCACAACCTTCCTAATCCTCACTTATTTCCCACATCTAACCACTTTTAAATTCAATCCTTCATTCCTTAGGAGACACACATGTACCCTTGCGATAAGCTATAATCCCAACATCCATGTCTTCAGTGTCTGAAACTTCAATTCTCCTTCTTAGGCTTCCCTACTACCACAATTTAATTCCTAATTCCAGACATCTGCAAAAAGTTCTCCCATCCCATCTTACTAAAGTATTCCTACAAAATTGTGCCCTATAGAAAGGCTTCCCTATTCTGGGCGGGGGCCAGAAAATTCCAGTTCACAGTGTCTCAACCTCTGGACCCTGAAAACCTGGCTCCTATAGAAAACATGCAAGAGATAAAGAGGCTGGAGCATAAAAAATAAACTTTTAATTCAACGCGCCCCACTTAGTCACCATGCCTCTTAAGCAACTGTGAGAAGTTGGCGCCTGGCATATGCTGTCCTCTAGTTATAGGGGACACCTTGTACCAGTCCAATTCGACACTTATGGTGATAGGTTAAAGACAACCTTTAAAGAAAGCTATCCTAGTGGTAGCTGTGGAGAGCAGCCTTCAGGCTAAGTCTTGAAGGAGTGTTAAGCTTATTGTTTTACCATAGATAACCTCTTGAATAACAAAATGAAAGAGTAGTCCACACAGGTATATATATAAAATATATGTATTTATTCTACGAATAACCCCACTAGTCTCTTTATGAGGCTAGAGGTGTAGATACATTTCAAACAAGCATTACAATAAATAGCACTGGAATCACAGGGCCCCAGGGGGGGACCAAACCATATATAAAAAAAAGTGGTATAAGAACCACGACAATTCTACAGACAATGCCTAGGGCATTTAGGGTCGCTGGCCCCTTGTGAAACCATCCAAGGTAGTGAGGAAGGGGACCCACGGGAGACACGTGCAGTGGCTAAAGCTACTGTCGGGATCTCTATTAAAGCCTATGGAGAATGTCACGGTTGAATTTTACAAGTTTAAAAATACTTCTAGCAGGAGTTCAAGTTCAATAATTTAGAGTTAAGCTACCCATGAGAGTACTGAGGTACCACTGTTACCTGCCCCAGGGAAGCCAGGTGCATAGGTCGTTTTCGATGTCGGGTCGCGGGCTGATTTTCAATGGCAAAACGTGGAGAACTGCTGCTAGCCAAAAGCGTCGTCTTTGTCGTGAAGAATGAAAATGTAGATCTTGTAGAGAAGGACCTGAAAGCAGAGGGGACAGAGTCTGGGTCACGGCACAGTGACCAGGGGGCTCAAGAGAAGGAGCCCTTCAATGTCGGGGGCTTCCAGGTGGAAGAGGTGTAGCTTGGATCGTCAGCCACGGGGTCCAGGAGGCGTCAAGGAAGGCCAGCTTCTGGAGGGCGACTGTCCCACGAAGGATGAGGGTCGCTGCGGTGTTAGTGTCCGGATTGGATCCACTAAGTCTTGGCAACTGCAACCCACGCAAGAAACACAAAACTGCTACTGGTGCAGACCCACGAGGTCTGAGCGAGGTCTTCAGCGAGGAGACTGAAGAGCAGGCCTGGAGCAACCAGGGGAACTCTTGGAATCGAAGATTGACCTCCGCTAGGGCCCACAAGTCGAGAGACAAGGGACCGCGGGAGGCAGCAAATTGGCGGTCGTAAAGATGCGCCCATGGGTCGCCGGAGCGGGCTAGGGCGTCGATCTTTGGCACAGATGATGCTGAGAGGTGGGCTCAATAATGGGCCAAAGCACAACTTACCCACTTGTCGGGGTCGGGTGCTGTGCAAGAGGTGACCGGTGTCCTGGGGTATTGGGGATCTCGGCACCAACGGGGTCCACGGTGCTGAGCTTTGCTGTGCACACTCACTGGCCTCTGGGATGCTTGGAAACCCACCTCAAGGTAGGAAAGTCTCGTCGATGTCCGAAGGAGCAGCGAGGTTCCAACCGGGTCACTTGCAGTGTTTCAGGTGCCTGCCAAGCAGGGGGGTAACTCCTTTACCCCAAGGGAGATTTCTTCAGGTAGCTGTGCGGCAGCAAGTCGAAGGTTAAGACTGAAGTTCAAGAATAATCTGAGGCTCTGGGGACCCAGTATTCACCTTTATCCAAAGATTAGGGGAGTGTCCAGATCAGAGCCCACCAATGAGAGGTCAGGCGGGAAAAGGGTGGCTACACCCTCTCCCCTTTGTGTGTTTCCCGCCTGGGCAGGGGACAGGATGCCCCTGAACCGGTTCCAGGCAGTGTATGCATAATGTAGACACTGGAGAAGCCTATGTGCAAGTCTGAAAGACATTCTATGGTGCACCCACCCAGTTCCAATCCACATAATCTGTCTGGGGAGGTGGGAACACCTCCCAGCAACAGGATCCCTATTGTCCAGCTGCTGTGGCTGAAGTTCTGCCCAGCAACAGGCAGCCAGAGTCGTGTGGGCGGCGGGTAGCATCCATTTTGTACTACGTGTGCACTTTTAAATTGGTGTCTAAATTCTGCCACTTTTCCCATATCGCCCCTCTAGCAGGGGGGAATCATGCCCTCAGTCCCATGGCTGGATTGGGGGTATGATTCCTACATGTTTGACACCAAACACGATATGGTTCTGTGTAGCCATTCTCAAGTTATCACGCTATCGCGATTACTTATAATACGGTTAAGAGTATATGGTATGGCTACACTAGAAACAACCCAGCAATGATTTTACGAAGGTTGCAGAGGGGCCCTACTCAGGTAGGGGTCCCCCCTCACACATATCTCGGCACCCTGCCTTGTAGGATTAGCAAGGCCTGGTTTAGGGGTGACCTATGAAGACATATGTGTTGTATTAAGTGGGATACAGGATACCTATATCCCTGTAAGGAGTGCAAGCACCACCTTACCCAGACTACAGTAGTGGTCTGGTGGTGTCATTTGGTATGGCTGTCCCAGGGGTGGCACAATAAGTGCTGCAGCCCCTGGTAGGCCTCTGAGGGACCCATGCCCTGGGTACCTAGGGTACCATCTACAAGGGGTGATAGGGTGTCCTCAGTATCCAATTGGAAGGTACCTAGGGTACTCACATCAGTTTAGGGAGGAAGCAGATAGGCTGGGGTCCTAGACAGCAGGATCCCAGCCAGACTAGTCAAAAACCATCCAAATGCCAGGCAAAAAGTTGGGGGCAACCATATAGTCAGATTCCACCTTCCTACAGCAACTATCTCTTAACTTACTGTAAAAAAGTCTCCCCATGACCCTATTTTCATACATACTTAACAAACCTGCTGTCTGCCCAGCCCAGGTTTTTCCTCATCCAGTCTTATTGCCCATCACACACTACTTTGTATTCTGTGTACCTTCTTGTGTTTAATCATCTCGAAGCAGTTCTCACAAGGATTGCCACGTGGTCTGTATTTTTATGCCCTGGCACAAGGGAAAATTGGGAAAATATGCAAAAGCTGGTACTGTTCTTTTCCCTCTCTGAAATATGAACTCTAAATATCAAATATCACTTAAGTCTCTAGAGCTGCCTAAATTATTATTGCATCAAAATGTACCGTCCTAGATCGCCATGTAAAAAGTAATACAACAGACGTAACACAAAACTTTAATAGTGTACTGGTGCCCCAGTGGACAGTATTTCACAGTCATTACAAACTGCACCTACTGGCAGCCACACCACCCACCGGCGGACTGACTGCAAACACCTCCCTCCCTAAATACACACATAGCAGCTCTGCACACGGGGCAATCAGCTCATACTTCCTTCACACATGTGACTTAATCTCCCCGTGCCTAAAACACATTAACCTGTCCATCTGTAATGCAAATGGTGCTCATGTAAAACACTATTACACCATTGACTTGAGTTCACTATATATAAAACTGCAAAAAAAACATCTTTCTCCGACCACCAATCTCACATCTAGAGCCATACTCACTAAAGCCTACCGGGAACAACATGACACAACCTATCCAGCCTTCTCAGGCCCTCTCCACACCTTCCCGCTCACTCACTCATAACAAGCATTGGCATAGCCAATAGGTCTCGCCTTTGGGACCTTATAAGTGTTTAATCATGCAACAGTTTTTGTTGCACAAAGGATACTGTGCTGCATAACTAAATACTTATAAGGTCCCAAAAGCGAGACCTATTGGCTATGCCAATGCTTGTTAAAATTGGATATATAGATATATTTATTGAAAATAACAGATTAAAGTAACCTTTTAGTTATGTTTGGTAATAAGATCTTCGCTTACATTTAAAAACCCCAGATATTCATTGGAAAAGACATAGGTAAAAGTGATGTTATAGTTAGGTGTTGAAATAACACAAAAATAATGTTAAAAGCTAAAAAACACAATAAAATGTACCAGGTAATAGTTTACTGAGCTAACTATGCATGAAGTGAAGTGCTTATGACCTCAAATATTACATCATTCAAGACATGTCAGATATCATTGATGGCTGTTGGAGGCGGTCAACCTCCTATTGAGCCACAGCCAAAAGGCCACAGTTCATGTACAAAGAGTTGATCGCAGGACCAGGGCCTGGCCTGACCCTGGGCCCAACTCCATGCAGATGCCAATCTCACATCACCTCATAATTTATTTCTATTTTTAATGCTTTTGTGAAACTTCAGTACTCCTGCTGTGCCTGCGCTCAAACTTCACCCCCACTGTGCCCAATACCCCCACCCCCATTTGTGGTCAACCCCTGCTGCACACAGCAGTTGACCATGCACAGCAAGTAGTTTGCAAAGAGCCTGTCTTCTAGCCAGGCCCTGAGCGCTACCCCCATGGGCAGACGCCCGTGACTATGTACAGCTGTGGGCCATGCACACTGCATGTGGCCAAACCATATGCAAGTGCAACCGCACACTGCATACAGCCTTCAGCCATATGCATCGGGGTGCTTGGCCCCGTCCTCCACCCAGGCCCAGCGCCAACCCCCTGCAGATGCCAATACACCCGCGGATCCCCATCCCACATTCAATTTTTTTCCCACCAATTTTTAAGCTGTAGCGCTGTATCATTGCTCAACCCAATGAAGCTTGCGCAGTCCAGTGGTATCTTGGGGAGAAGCATGAGCGGCGGTACCATGCAGTTTTTCATGGGAGGGGTGCGCTAGGTTCTGCGCTAGTTGGTACACATTCTTATTTTATTTTTGCGCTGCAGGGTGCCTTTGGGTTTCCCCCACCTGTGCTGGTGCATCATGGTGTCACTACCCAGGCCCTTATGTTTGTTTGTTGTTTTTTTTTAACTTCAGGACAGGGGGATGAAATCTCTGGGTCCTTTAATGGTGGCCGCAATTTTTCTCTTTGAGCTGCAGCCCGCCAATCAAATCTCAGTACTTCAGTTCCTGGGTAGCAAAAAAGCCTGTAGGGACTTCTGTAGGGCCAACAATTTAGATATACCTAACTCTTAAACACCTTCATGAGCACCCAAGCACCTATTTACATGGGAATTTCTTAAAAATGACTGGACAAATTTACACCAATTAACGTGCTTTCTGGGCAAACTTCGAACTACCAGCCAAATGTGGTGTAATTCCATTCAGCTGTTTTTTTCTGCAGAGCTTCCCAAAATTTCTTATGGGAATTACCTTGGAAAATCAATGTTTTGAGGCCACCCCCTTTACCGTAAGCCATGCTTGAAAGATCACCCCAAAACGTCCCAGGAAGGAGTGGTGGTGTATAAACATTTGTTTTGAAAGGTTTCATGAAGATTCGTCAAACTGTACCAAAGGTATCAGTGAAACAAAAAAAGCTCTTCCTATGGAAACTCTGATATAACTGTAACTACAGAGTGATAAAAGTATGATTTTTTTTTTCAAAATCCAAAATCAATTGAAAAACTAACATTTTAGATGTTTTTTAAATTAGAATGTTTAAAATGAATGACCTATATAGTGTCTAACCAAGTTTAATAAATATTAAATAAAAATAGAAATATTAGTAAAGGTGAATGTTAGACCTGGCACCATTGGTGTGGGTCTCCCTTCTATTTTTAGGTCTCGCATAGGCAGCGCGCATGCGCTGCCCTAGGAGGGCCTTTAGCCATCGGTCTTCACTTTTCAAGCACTGCACTCGACTGCTCTCCCAAGCGCGTGCACACTACTCGCGACCTCACCTCCTGCTTCCCCTCTCTCTCACAACCTCTTCCTCGTCCAAAATCACTCCCTCCTCTGTACAGGAGATGTGCTCGCGTACTGCCGGCCGGCTTTGCGTGCTTTCAGTTTTATTTTTTTAATTTCAGCATGCCATACAAAATTTAAGTTTCACAATGGCGCCGCCGCTGCACGTACCACTAGCGGGACGCTGCCCTTGTCTTCCCGACCACTCCCACCTCCAACACAGCATGAGCACTGCAATGAGGCCGCCACACACACCACTCGCGGAACGCTGCTATTAATGGAATGACGATTTTATTGAGGAAAGTAAAAACTTCAGTTCTGACAGTAATTTTCTGGTCCACAGCGAGTCCGTGTGTGCTTATGCAGCCGAGACCCATGCAGGGAAGAGAAGCTGGTGGCAGTCTTTCTTTTTTTTACGCCCCGACTACAGTTTTGCGGCAGGAGCGATAGTCCTTCTTTATGATTTATGTCAGTCACTCGATCTGGCATTCTAATTGGTGGTCCTTCTTTTATGTCCAGGGCGCTCGTTTGTCAGAGGAGCCATCTGACTGTTGCTTGGTTCCACTGAATGTGACGGATAGTGGCCACGTATTTTCCTGGACGCATCGCACCGGTTGCTGTAAAGCATCCTGCTTGTTTATGCGCCTTCCACTCACAATTCTTCGATATACAGTATATTTAAGCTCACCACCCCATAATCCACTCTCGGGTAAAACAGAACGACACCAAACCGCAAAAAAATTACAATTTCAGAGCTTTTAGGATTTTTGTAGACTAAAAAATACTTTACTACAGAGGTCGCGGCTGATTCACATTTTTCATGTGAGAGATGAACTCGGGTATTTTTACACAAAGACTGCAGTGTAATATAAACCCGAAGAGCGTGCTTACCTTGGGATTTGGTAATTACAAATAAAGGCGCTCTGTAGGCGATCACAGATCCATTCCTTTCCTCTGCATCACGCGCTCGCCTTCCAAGTGGGGCATGGACCACTGCCATTAAACATTTCAGTTAAGTTGCAGTAAACCGTAATTACATACTTGCAGAGGATGAAGTATTTTGAGAGACGGAGGCCAGTGTGAGCGTCGCACCATAAAATCGTGAATGCCAGACTAAGAAATCCTCTAAAAAGCTTGCATGCACTTTAGTCGTGCTCTAATGTGACATGCGACCGATCCCTGGTTAAACAGACTGACTTTTCTCAAGAGTGGTCAACTTAATTAAACTAATGAATTATTTGTGTGTGCAGCTGTACACAGTTTCCATGCCTGCCTCAGGCTTGGAGCCGTCTGCACAACACTTGAATGCAGAAGTGTACACATTTTTCCACTAATGTGTCCCTATCCAACAACAATGAAAAAAAACGACTGCTTTTACCCAACAGTGAAACTGTTGTGTACAAATGTCAGTAAATGGTTAATATACTGTGGTGTAAGAGGAATTGTTTGTAAATTTGACGTTTTTCCTACCACTTGCAAGCCTGTTGATAATATGAGTTTGTTACATTAAATTGCTTTAGCTATACACGGTAAATCATTTGAGCTTGGCCCGTTAAATACAACACAACAGATAGCCGATTATTTAATAACATTCTCACGGTTTCCATTTGTTAACTTGGTCACATAGTTCGCTTGTCAAAAGCTATTTTTTATAAATAGAAATGCATTTTATTGATGTGACCGGTAAAATTGGGGACCTGAATGTGGAGCAGCTTGGCAGACTTTGATTAACCAGAATCAATTTCTTGCTCTGATGAATGAATGCCTGCTACTCTTCTTCTCTAATCAGCATCACATGGAAATCTTTCAACCAAGCTAAATATATTACTCATTCTATCACTGTATCTCTGTATCCGTGTAGCTGTGCAGATTTGCTAACTACATAATACATTTGCCTTACATTGAGTCCATATTGTCGTCATCCGTTATTAAAAATTGAGAGGGACAATAGATGTAGTAGAGGGCAACAATGCTGGACTATGAGCGTACTATGTTTAAACTTCAGATATTCTCACTATGTGCTTAATAAACCCTCATTTTGCTCAGAAGGCCCTGTGTAGGATCCAAGCAGTACTCACCTGGTTGACGAGCAAGGTCAAACGCAAAGACAGTGACAAGGAAGAGTTACAACCTCGGTGTTCAAATTGCCAGTAACAAGTTGGTACTTTACTGCCTCACCCCATTTCTCTTTAGTCATATGACCTGAGCAGTACCCAAAGCAGTGCCCGATCTTCATTTTAAATAGTTTGCAAATGCACCCATAGAAAAATGCTGAGAAAATCATCCTTTATTCAGCTCAAAACTCATCAAGTTTTTATGGCAGTTTTAAGCATAATGCAATCCAGTCCTGGGAAGTGTAATAAAATCCACATACACACGTTTTTACGATTAGAGTAACTCTTCACATCCAACATAGTTCTTGAGTTCTCATTCATTCTGTGTTCCAGGAAAACATTAAGTAAGCACTTGGACAGACCAGCACCAGTCTGTCGATTTCTGTGCTGTCGAGGCCATGCTAACAAAGAACAACAGTCAGTATGGTATAGTCCCATTTTCGTTCCATTTATGCACACTCATTACTGCCCCTCTTCAGTAAGAATGCCTCTGCAGGTTTTAAAATGGACATTACCTCTCCTTGCAAGACACCTTTAGTTTGGCTGGCTGAGTCTATCCCACTCATGCGCCTCTTTAAAGAAAGTGCTTCTTGACATTGTTCAGCCTAAATCTTCTTTGTTGTTTCATGTGTCAAGTCGGGGAAAACATTTTTCTTTGAACATTGAATGAAAGCTTTCCATTGTTTGTAACTGCTTCTAAGATGATAAATAAAAGGCATTGTCATTTACAATGCCACTAGCTTAAACTCTCACAAATGCGAGACCTATTGCATTGTAAATGCTTTTTTTCTCCTGTGTTTTTTGCTGGTCTAAATGTTTTGGGAACTTTGCCACTGCTGTTCAGTGCCAAAGTGCAAATGCTCCCTTGTAAAGTATTGTTGTGGATTAGTGATTCCATGATTGGCATGTTTGATTTACTAGTCAGACCATAATACAGTGCACTGTGTGTGCCTAGGGACTGTAAATCGAATGCTGCTGGTGGGCTTGCAGCACTGATTGTGCCACCCACAGAAGCAGCTTGTAAAATGTGACTCAGGCCTGCCATTGCAGAGCCAGTGTGAAGTCTGGGACTGCCATGTCGTCTTGGCAAGTGCACATACGTGCCAGTGCCTAAACCTTCCCTTTTCTACATGTTAGCCACCCCTAAGGTAGTGGGCAGGGTGCATTGTATGCGAAAGGTAGGACATGCCCGGATGTGTGTGGCATGTCCTGATAGTGAAATACTGCCAATTTCTGTTTTTCACTATTGCAAGGGTATCTGTTCCCACAGGCCTGAATGGGGAGTTAGATTATAACATCTTATAACCATAACTGACCCTAGGAACAAAATAGGAACATAAGGTTTAGTATGCCTGAACTCAGAATGTTAAGATGCATCTTTTAGTGAGGGTGATTTTTATATTCTGTGTTTACTACTCTTAGAAAGTAGGTATTTTCTTGCCTAACCATCCAGTGTGACTCTGCTAGGTTTGTGTATTGCATGTCTGGCGTTTGGATGACAGGGGCTGTAGGAGGGCTGTGGCTCCAGAAGTCTGATGGGTCGGGGCTGGGCTGAATAGGCTTGCTCTGCATTTGGAGAGGTGGGAGGAGTAGCATCTTCACCTGAATAGGGCTGTGTTTGCCTTCCACAATGACGGCTCAGCCCCCCTGTGGTGTGTCTGAAGGCAGGGCTCACGCTGACAAAGGAGGTTGTTGTGCACTTGCAAAGTGCCCCACAGAACTGGTTTTGGCTGGGTACAGACACACTCTGCCTTCAGAGAACAAAGGATTTTGGTGTATAAAAAGAGGGGCCCAGACTTTTAGATCACTCCTGGGAAATCAAGAGGAAACATTTGTCAAGGAGAAGAGCCAGATAAGCGGAGGAGGAATACTGACCCTGTGCTGTTTGCTATCTGGGGTTGGCCTGCAGTGGCTGCCAGCTGCCAGCTGCCAAGGAAAGGAGAAAAAGGACTTTGCTGTTTGCTGTGTCCCTGCTAGAGGAAGATCTCCAAGGGCTTGAAACTGAGCTTGCCTCCTGTTCTGAAGTCTCAGGGACACAAAGACTTCACCACCAGCTCCCCTGAATTCCCTTGCTGGGAATTCCAACCTGCAAAGAGGTGCCTGCTGCCGTTTAGGACCTCTGGAGACTGTTTGTCCCTGGGAGCCGGGAAATCAATGCAACACCGAAGAAGCGTGTCACATCCGCACTGGTTTTCCAACGCATTGCTGAAGAAACTGTCGCAGCGCCTGCCGCGGCTCGAGAAATTACCGCTGCCGCACCGATCCAGACTTATTGCTGTACGGCTGCACGAAGACACGCATTGTACCGGATAGACGCATCGCGGCACCAAGGCTTTCGCATCGTTGGGGTCTGCAGTAAGAAACATACGCCTCAACTCCCCATGTAGTAAGGAACTGACCTATCACCTCCCCTGCGCCACAGTAAGGAACAGACGCATCACCTCCCCTGAGTGTAAGGAACAGACGTATCACTTTCCCTGCGGCCATTTCGTTTGCTTTGTAAGATGCATTTAAGGTACTTTTGAGAAAAGTGTTGCATTTACAACTTGCATTGAACTGAACTATTTCTACAGTTTGAAAGCCTTATTTTTAATACTGTATTGTGGATTTTCGTTGTTTGGTCTTGTTTTGGTTTAGATAAAGATTACTTATTTTTCTAAACTGGTGTGGTGTCCATTTGTAGTGTTTTCACTGTGTTAATGTATATGTTCACAACTGCTTTACACACTGCCTCTGAGATCTGGTCGTGCCAAGCTACCAAGGGGGTGAGCAGGAGTTATTTTAGGCGTGTATCCCCCTTACCCTGACTAGAAGCAAGGGTCCCTATTTGGACAAAGGTACCTACCTCTGACAACTAGAGACCCCCATTTCTAACAGTGAATATTAAAATTATTGTTTAAAAGTAATATTGATCATTTAAATTGTGTTGTAGAAATATATTGTTTACAGGTTAATAATAAATATTTTAGATTCACTTACGTTCTTACATTCATATTACAAATTAAAATATTTTTATTTTCCCAACAATAACGCGTATTACATATTCCTACACTTTGACAGGGGCCTCTTCACCCAGTGGCAAAGTCTGCACCAAAAGGTGAAAAGTTACTAGCAGTAACTTTACACTCAAATTCTGTTGTAGGCAGCTCATATGAGGGTGTGTTGACATGTAAGCCAACACCCAGGTATAAATTTGAAATTGTGACTAGAAAAAAGTGAGAGCATTACACCAAAGTGTAAGAGTATGTACACAGGTGAGTACATTTTCACATGTATATTAACCTTTGCAAAGAGCGCCTCATTAAGTGTCTTTGCACATATCTGTGTTTGCATGAAATGATATTGATACGCTGAACACTTTTGTAGTAGAAGTACAAATATCAATTTTTTCGTAAGTACAGGAGTGTGTACTTATTTCTCCTGTTTGGTTAATGTAGATTGCATTTATATAACACTTACTACCCCTGATGAGGAGCCAAAGCAAGTTTTCAGCGAGTAGCACGCTACTCCAGAACCCATAAAGGATTAGTGGTGAATTAGTATAGTGAAATAGGAAAGTAGTTTGAGCGGTGGATAGGTTAGTCAGTTATTTGGACTGAGAAAGATAGTGGAGGAATAGAAGAGGGAAAAGGTTTGCATTTATATAGCACTTGCTAACACTTAAGAGGTGTTGAAGCACTTTTTCGGCGAGTAGCACATTACTCCGGAACCCATAAAGGATTAGTGGTGAACTGGTATAGTGAAATATGAGAGTACTTTGAGCGGTGGATATGTTAGTCTGTTATTTGGATTGAAAAGGAATAGTGGCGGGATAGATGAGGGAAGGAGGGATAGAAGAGGGCTGGGTATATATCCTACTGCCGGTCACCAGTAGGTAGTTCTAGTTAGAACCTAGTTTCCATAGGAAAAGCATGTTTTGATTTGCTAATAACTTTGGCGTTGTTTGGGGGCGCGGAGCTTGGCTCGCAAAGAAGATGGCCGCTTGAGCTCGGAGCTCCGGCGAGCCACGTCCAAAATCCATAAATAATCCTGACCCCGACGAGTCCCAGCGCAACGGTCGGCCTCGGCGGAACGTCCCAGGGTGCCGGGCAGCTGAACGCCGCGATTTCCGGCCCGATCGAGTGACCGGGCGACCCCCGGAGCCGGCGGCTTGAGCGGCGTCCTAGGCCGCGGATCCCCGGCCTTGAGTGGAGGAGACAGCCGACGACGTAAGGAGACGTGCGGCCAGCGGACCTGAGGTGCGCGGCGGAGGACAGCGGCGACCAGAGGCAGGGTCCGCCGGTGCACACAGAGGCAGCGGACAGCACAGACGCTGATCTACGGCAAGTAAGAGAGACCCGGGTTGCATCACACGGCGCCCGCAGCGTGGAGGATCTGCGATACCCCCTGCGCGCCCTACGACAGAGACTGGGGGCGAGGCGCGTTTGTGGCGCTCCTGGGCATGGTTACGGCGGCAGCCGGGAAGAGGGGCGCTGGTGAGCCCTGCAGCGGAGGTGCGTAGAAGGCAGCAGATCGGGAGTCACCACTGGTGAGACGCCTCCGAGGCTGAGCTGAGCGCGGACGCCACGAGCTTGGTAGCCTTGCTGCTGGGACGGGGCGGACGGCCTGCTGGACGCCTGGAGTGGCCGTTGGCGGACTGGTGCGCCGGGTGAAGACGGAAGGAGCTAATTGACCTGCCGAGACGCCTGCGGTGGGCTGCCTGCGACTGTGCCACGGCTGGGTGGTGCCGGGGGACTTGTCAAGCCGAACGGCGGCGCGCTGAGCGGAGTGGGGGCACAAGATGGGCAAGGCGGATAAAACTCAGTCGAAACTAAAGTTCGAGCAGCGGCGCCCCCAGCCGCAGCCGCCCATGGAGGGTGCTACGGGAGGCGGGCCTGACCCCGCGGAAGACGACCGGGACTTGAGGGGCCTCTTGTTGTCCATGGAGAAGGGACTACAGAGCGGCATCACTGCCCTGGGCGCCAAAATCGACGCGCTCTCCTACCGAATGGACCGCATGGGAGAGCGCCTGGACAGGCATTCGGAGCGCCTAGACCAGGCTGACAGCCGCATATCGGAGGTGGAGGGCGCGCAGACGGCACTGGACAGCGACCACAAGAAGCTCGAGCGCCAAATGCAGATGCTGCAGGACAAGACAGAGGACTTAGAGGCCCGTTCTCGGCGCTGTAACTTGCGCATCACTGGCCTGCCGGAGTCCACCGCCACAGGCCGCATGGAGACCTTCGTGGAGACATTGTTGGTTACATTGCTGGGGAAGGAAGTGTTCTCCGGGATGTTCGTGGTGGAGAGAGCGCACAGGTCCCTGGGCCCAAGGCCCCCGCCAGGAGCACCGCCCCGACCGGTCATAGCTAAACTTCTGAACTATAGAGACCGGGATGCGGCGCTGAGAGTGGCCCGGGAAAAGAAGACGCTGTCCTACGAAGGGTCGCCTATCTCGCTCTACCCGGACTTCACAGCCCGGGTGCAGGAGGCCAGACGACAGTTTGCCCCAGCCAAAAAACAGCTCCGGGAGCTCGGGGTGGACTATGCCATGCTGTACCCGGCTAAGCTACGAGTCAACCGACAGGGCAAGTCGCACATATTCCAGGACCCGAAAGCACTCCAAAAGGCGCTGAAGGACTGGGCGAAGGAGCTGCGTCGGAGCCCGGCGACGTCACCACGAGGGGACGAGAGAGATGGCGCCCTGGACGCACAGGACTGACCAAGAGGGCAGGACTCATCTAGTTGGTATTTTGTCGTGGCATGCGTGGCAGCAGGGAGGTAGGATTTGAGGGGCACGGGTGGGGAGCGGTTAGACGATATGGTTATGGGGTACTGTACAACGTGAGATGCACTCCCCACCGGACTAGTCGCAACAGGGAGGCCAGTGGACAGCGACTTATCCCCCTGTTGCTTAACTCCTTTATAGCATTATAGAGTATGCTGCTGGGGACAAACACCTGGGAACGTTGTCAAGAGGTTGTATCAAAGTGCTGGGAGGGGTCGAGAGACACCATAGTGGTTCGCTGGACCGGGCGGCGGCTGTTGGGTGCTAGGTGCTTCCACACTAACGTGTGAGCGCAGAGCGACCTCCGCCCGCGTGTGCGTTCCACTCCGTTGAGAGTTCGACAGTTAAGGGTGGGGAGGCGGGAGGTATGGGGTGCCCAAGTTTGGGAATCTGCAAGGCCGAGTTGGGGAGGGTCTGCTGTGGGCGGGGGGGAAGGGGGGGTTTGAGTTCTGGGGGTTTGAGGTCACTAGGTTGGGGTGCGAGTTTGGCACTACTAGTATGCTCCTGCGCTTGGAGGCGCGCTCAATTGAGGGATTTGCACCCAATAGAAAGCTATGGCGAACACCGGAGCGGACATGCCTGAGAAGCGCGACGCACTAAGAATCCTCTCTTGGAATGTACGGGGACTGAATGATTACCGAAAAGCCCGTAAAGTGCTGCACTACCTTAAGAGGCATGAGATAGATATTGCACTCCTGCAGGAGACGCACCTTCCCACTAACAGCCCTATCCTGCGCACCAGGGACCTGAGGGAGGCACATGCAGCGGGGTTCACTACACACTCTAGAGGGGTGCTTACATGGGTCAGCGCGCGGGTGGAGCACAGGTTGCAGTGCATTGCCACAGACAATGCGGGCAGGTATGCGCTCACGCGCTTTCAGGGAAAGGGCATGGATTTACTGCTGGTTAATTGTTATGGGCCGAACTATGACTGCCCCGAGTTTTTCACAGCGCTGGCGGGAGCGGTGGGGGATACAGGCGCACGGCAGGTACTGTGGGGAGGCGACTTCAATGTGGTGCTAGACCCGGAGCTTGATAGGTCAGGAGGCCCGAACCGAGCGCGACCTGCGGCAGCAGGGGCGATCACTCGGGCTATGCTATGTTTGGATTTGGTGGATTTGTGGCGCACTCGTAACCCGGCAAAAGGAGGCTACACGCATTACTCGGCATACCATAACCTGCATACGCGGATAGACTACTGGCTACTATCTGCGCCCCTCGCTTCGCAGATTCGCGAGTGTGCGGTACTCCCACGAACGCTTTCTGACCACTCGCCGATACTGCTCTCCCTGGCGACGCCCAGAAGGGCCCCCCCGCCGTTCCTTTGGCGATTCCCCCCTTACTCGCTGCTGGATCCTCTGTTCAAGGAGGAGCTACTGGCTGCGATCGAGCAATTCTTTGCCACTAATTTGGGCTCTGTGGAAGATTTCCAGACTGTCTGGGAGACCTTCAAGGTCCACATTCGCGGAGTGGCGATGGCTAAACACTCGGGGGTACTCCGGAGTATCCGGCGCCGCCTTGCGGCGCAGGAGCGTAATCTGGCAGCGTTGGAGACAAGACTGCTAGAAAAGGGCGGAGATGACACTACTGAGGAGATAAAGGCTCTACTAGCAGAGTATCACGAAACGGCTGATGCAGAGGTGTTACACCTGGGGAAGTACGCTACGGCCAGGGTGTATGGTGAGGGGGACAGACCGGGGTCGGTGTTAGCTAACCTGCTCAAGGCACGCAGGCGCAGGACCGCCGTCACGCAGGTCAAGGCAGCGGATAGCTCACTGCTCACAGAGGAGGAGGACGTGGTGGAGCGATTTCGGTCGTACTACGCTGGACTCTATGCTTCTAAACAAACCGGCATGGAGGACGGCATAGGGGACTATCTGGATCATATAAAGTTGCCGTTCCTCCCGAACGAACACAGGGAGTTTCTCTCCCTACCTATTGAGAGGGATGAAATTCTAGAGGCCCTTGCGAGCATGAAGGCGCAGAGCGCCCCCGGAGCTGACGGCCTCACCGTCGCGTTCTACCGAGCTTTCATAGACCAGCTCTTACCACACGTGTCGACGCTGTTTGACGATATGTGCACGAGGGGGCATATGCCACCGTCCATGCGCGAAGCGCTCTTAGTTGCTATACCGAAGCCAGGCAAACCGCCCGAGGAGTGCAGCTCCTATCGACCGCTGTCGCTACTCAACGTGGATACGAAATTATATGCCAAGATCCTGGCCACGCGGCTGGCCCTTCTCGCTCCCGAACTGGTCGCCCCAGAGCAGGCGGGATTCATGCCGGGCAGGAACCTCACATATAATTTGCGGACGGTGTTTGGCGTCATGCAACACGTTCGCCCCGAAGCGCGCTCGCTCGCGGTGTTTCTCGACATGGAAAAGGCATTTGACTCTGTCGAGTGGCCATTTATGCGGCAGGTCCTGACGCGCATGGGGCTCGGTCCGATCTTCCTACAAATGATAGGAGTACTATATAATGGCCCCACGGCGCGAATACGCTTGGGCGACAGAGTCACGAACCCGATAACAATTACGAGGGGCACGAGGCAGGGGTGCCCCCTGTCACCTTTGTTGTATGCCCTGGTGGCAGAACCGCTGGCGTGCGCTATGCGTGAATACCACAGCCTTCGTGGCATCAGTTTCCCTACTTACAGAATAACGATCTCCACGTATGCAGACGACACCCTGCTATATGTCAGGGACCCGGAAAATAACCTAGCCCCAGTGTTGAGGGAGGTAGTCCACTTTGGAGCGCTCTCCGGGCTGACGGTGAACTGGGATAAATCTATTGTGTTCCCGCTGACGCCAGTCACGACCCCCTTTGCTATGGAGTACCCGTTGCACTGGTCTGAGGAACCGGTTCGGTACCTGGGGATCCAGCTCCATAGGGACTCAGAGGTGGTGCTATCTGAGAATTACGGACGGGCCATAAGTAAACTGGAAGACGACGTGGAGACCTGGATCAAGCTGCCCCTTTCGTTATTGGGACGCATATCCATTATGAAGATGGTGGTGCTCCCTCGGTTCCCGTTTCTTTTTACGAACATCCCCATGGTGCTCTCGCGTGCTTTCTTCGCGCGGCTACAGGCATCATTGCTAAGGCTGGCGTGGGCTGGCAAGCAGGCGCGGACCAGCTGGAAAGTACTGACGCTACCTTACCAGATGGGTGGCCTGGGGGCACCCGACATGGAGCTGTACTACCGAGTGGCGCAGGGAGCTCAGGCGCATAGCTGGATACACGGGGGCGAGGCGGTCCCGTATCTTAGACTGGAGACATTGTTTGCGGCGCCGTTACCGCTCCCAGCGGTAATTTTTGAGCATCCGGACCGCCGCACGGGATTTCTTGATTCCTTGAACTCCACTAGGCATGCCTGGAACTGTATACTACAGTGCGACTCTGGGGCGCAGCTGTATTCACCGGCAATGCCCACTGCCTGGGCGGTGTGGCTGACCCCTTGCAAGGAGGAGGGAGTGCGGCGAGCGCTTAAGGAGCTGGGAGTGCACACGATGGGTGACATGTTTGCTGACGGCCATGTCAAAACGTGGGCGGCGGTGGCAGCCTCGGGCGCGGAGTGCACACAATTGCAGCGTTTTCAGTATTACAGAGTCAGGCAGGCCTGGAGACAGTTGTTGGGGAGAGATATGGAGGAGCCGGCGGAGGTTCAGGAACTGACATACATAATTAAGAATGATAGCCCCCGCGGGTTGATCTCTAAGTTGTACAGAATGGCGCAATCGCATAGAGTGCACGAGTTCGCAAAATGCAGACTGGACTGGCAAAGGGACTTAGGGATTACCATTGACGATGCAATGTGGGCGTACTGCTGCACGGGGATTAGACGCATCTCTCTGCATGGCAGACACCGGCTGGTCCATTTCAAATTCCTCAACAGGTACTACTACACGCCGGAGCGCTTGCATAGATATGGGCTGCGTGACGACCCTGTATGCGAACGTTGCAGACACCCGACGGCTGACTTCCTCCACCTGGCGTGGCAATGCCCGGGCATATACAACTATTGGGTGGCGGTATGCCACCAGATAGTGGGGGTGACGGGGGTGGAGCTGGCTCCGGACCCGGCGGTGGCGCTATTGGGGCATTCAAGAGGTGTGCCGAGGGCTGCCAGACGCCTGGTTGATATGGGGATGCTAGTGGCGAAACGACGAGTGGCGATGAGCTGGATGCGTGGCCCCGTGCCCACAGTGGAGCAGTGGAAACGCGATGTGCTGTACTGCTGCACCCAAGCGGAGAGGTTCAGCGAGTTGCTGCCGCCGCGTAGCAGGCCTAAAAACTTCTGGGAATTGTATGAGGAATACCTGAGCGGGCGGGGGGCTGCAGCAGGAAGCTCGGATGGGGGCCCTGACACGGATGTTGCAGAAGAGGGAGCTCCAGTAGGAGGTGTTCGGGCGGGTGACACTAGATGAGGATGAGTGGCGGCTGAGTGCGGGATGCGAGCGATACTGCGACTAACTTAGGACCTCAGGGGTTTGGTTGGGGAGGGTGGGTTAGGGGAGTTGGGGGAAGCGTGAGGGGAGGGAGGGGGTTTGGAGTTTTATGGCCATAAAAAAGAGTGACTGTCCCCTAAGCTTTGGGGAAAGGAGCGCGTTAAAGCCTGACCGCAGACAGGGGGTCTGCCCCGCATGCAAGCGCTGAGCTGGAGGGACACTCGGGAAGCATTAGGTGTTTATTCAGTTTAGCACGGTGATGCCCGGCCTCCGGGATGTGGGATAGCCGATGTAATCGATTGCGAGATGAGACAAAATGGCGGGCCTTGGGTTGATGGCACTCGGATCTGTATAACACTGTTCCTTGTATGCAGTCAATAAACACATTTAAAAAAAAAAAAAAAAAAACAAAAAAAAAAAACTTTGGCGTTGTTTAACGAATCTTCGCGAAAATCTCCAAAACAAAAGTCTATCCAGGTCAGCTCCTATCCTGAAAGTTTGGGGGTGATTCGTCAAGCGAAATAAACGGGGGGGGCCCCAAAACGCGTTTTTGCCATGTTAATTTACATAGGAAATTTTGAGACGGGCTACAGCCTGAACTGCTGAACGGACTTACCCAAAATTTGGCAAAAAGGTAGTGCTTGGTTCAGAAAGCGACTTTTTTTTTTTTTTTTTAAATGGTGTAAATCCGTTCATTAGATGCTGAGAAATTCAAAAAATAAAAGATTTGATATCTAGGTCAGCGGTGGAGTCGCGAACCCTCCCGACCACGAACTTCATTCTAATTGGCTGCCACGACCACGAGCTTCATTCTAATTGGCTGTCAAAACTCCAAACCAGGAAGTGTTGGCAGCCATCTTGTGACTCGGTAGAAGCGAGTCACCAGAAAACAGAGAAACATGGATATAAAACAAGAGAAGGGGGTAGGGTAGAAACCCCCTGACCCCTTAGGCCTGCTCAGGGGGTCTCAGAAGGACCCCCAGGGCCTAAAAACCATTTAAAAAAAATAATAATAATTGGCGCAATTTGTGGTGGGGTCGCAAATTCTGCCGAAATTGTGAAAAAACAATGAAGCGCGGGTTCCCGCGTTTTATTTTAATGAGGCCCTAACCCACCTGGGGGCATTTCTTAAAACAAATAATAGAGGGACCCGCGGTGGCCCCCGCAGCCCCGGGGACCACCACGTTCGCGGGGCTTCACTCATGTTGGGAGGGGGGGCGCGCGGCCCTCCTCCTGGAGCATGTGATGGCACTTGGGACCGCCCCCCTCAGGGCCGGCACCTGCAGTGTCCCGGGGTGCCCACCCTCAGGACAGTGCTGTTTGCTATGACAGGGCAGGAGCCGCGCGACTTCTGCCCTGTCATAGCAAACTTGCTTTGGATTTTGGAAGCGAGAGCTGGGGAACCTGCTCCCGCTGCCAAAATCCAAAGTGGATTGGTTTTCCACACGGGGAGGTGCATGTCAGCAGCTCCCCATGTGGAAAAGCAATGCCGGCTCCCACAGGACGCAGGGAGGCGGCGGGACAGTGGGGGCATTGGGGCTCCCCCCATGGTCCCCAACAGTGAGGCCAGGCCCCGGGGAATGGGGTACTCGGGGCCAGAATTGGCCACGGGACACCGAGGGGTATATTCTCAAGGACACATCGCTGAGTTAACTGCACTCTTTCGCAACCAAAATGGTGATAAATTTAACGCACTATTCACAAGCTGGAGCAAACGGCCATATCATTAGTTTACCAGCGATAGCAGCTTCAAAGAGCATAGTCACGGATGACCCCGGCAAATATTACTAATGAGATGGAGAGTAGGCGTTCTGGTGCAAAAAGCAGCGAGCACATAATTTCGCAAGTTTCTCAACCACCAGCAAGATCGTCGAAGAGAGTACAAAACAGGTGATATGGTGCGTTAGTAGCAGGAAGTTTACACCTGCTCTATGCTGGTCTGACTTCAACCTAAAAGATGAAAGGGAGCCCAGCCCAGAGCCACACCTGAACGACAACAGATGCAATGGAGCCAACAATCATGCAGCTCGGACACCCAACGCTGCTCCGCCACCACCCCGCCACCAGCCCTTTGTCCCCCATACCCCCCCCCCCCCCCCACCCCCCCACAAACAAATGGGACAGCAACATTAGGAAATCTGGAACATAAGAAATTGGCTGATGTCGCACAATTAGAATTAAGAACATGCTTGTGAGGTTGAACAAATAAGAATCACAGTCATGTATGGATTTACATATAAAACATTTTATTTAAACAAAACAACAACAAATAAAACTAGGTACAGCCATGGCATGTCATCCCAGGACCATTTGTGGATCACAGCCTGCAAGACAAAAAGCAAAATAAGATTATGCGTCATGCGTCCATCAAAGGTGAGACAGAGAGAGAGCGGAAGAGTGAGAGAGAGAGAAAGAAAGAAAGTGAGAGAGAGAGGAAGACAGAGAAAGAGAGAAAGAGTGAGAGAGAGGAAGAGAAAGAATGAGAGAGAGGAAGAGTGTGAGTGACAGAAAGGAAGAGATGGAGAGGGAGAGTGAGTGTTGACAATGTGGAGAAAATCCTCACAGCTCACCTTTCTGCCACCGGTGTGTCTCAAACCACGTGCCGGGACATAGTACAGCCCAGAGGTGTCTGCCCGCTGCTGTGCACCCAGGCTGCTGCACCCCATCCACTCCCTATAGGTGTCTGCCCGCTCCTGAGCACCCAGGCTGAGAGGAAGAGAGAGAGAAAGAGAGTGAGAGAGAGAAAGAGAGAGAGGAAGAAAGAGTGAGATACAAGGAAGAGAGAGAAAGAGAAACAGTGTGAGAGGAAGAGAGAACGTGAGAGAGGAAGAGAGAAAGAAAGAAAGAATGAGAGAGAGAGAGAGGAAGAGTGAGTGACAGAAAGGAAGAGATGGAGAGGGGGAGTGAGTGTTGACACGATAAAATCTTCACAGCTCACCTTTCCGCCACCGGTGTGTCTCCAACCACGTGCCGGGACATAGTGGAGCACTCAAGCTTACTCATATGAAAAGTAGTATGGAATCAGTAATGGCAGAGTACATACAACTGCGGATGCCTAAATCGCTGTCCCGCCGCTGCATACCCAGGCTGCTGCACCCCATCTACTACCACTGCCCGCCACTGCGCACCCAGGCTGCTGCACCCCGTGCACTACCACTGCCAGGAGGTGACTACCCGCTGCTGCGCAAACAAGCCTCTCTGCTCACCTTTCGCAACCTGCGTGTAGAAAAGAGTGCCTACCATGTGCCGCTGCAAGCCCCTAGCCAGAGGCCAGCAGACAGGGCACCCTCCATTTCATGCAGCCCCGCTTCCCAGGCTACCAGGTCTTACATTTGGTGCTGAGATTTCGCCATGGCAGAGGACATACCAGTGCACACGGTTTTTCATTGCAGGTTGCATACCCGCTCAACCCTTGCGGTGCCACTAACTCAGTGACCAGCGAGACGATGCCACGTGGCAGTAGCCCTGCGCTGTGTGATGTCTCAAGCCTACACTGCGGTCCAGTAGGGAACACAAAACCTGAGCTGTCCAGACCTCTGAGACGGGCCATCACCGCAGGCTGCACACTCGCTCAGTAGTTACGGTACCCGTACCTCTTTGGACCGAAAGTCACCGTCCCATGCCGTTGAGCCTGTGCCGGCTGCAGCACATTCGGTGCGAGCAACTCTAAAATGGCGTAGAGCACGTGTGCCCGGTCTTTTTTTTTGGCAGGGTCACGTGTCCTGTGACGTCTGTGCTGGATGGGTGTGGTGTGGGTGTACCTGGACCATGTAGTGTTGTTGTCTTTCCCTGTAACGTAAGCGGAGTGGGCTGGCCTGGCATATGCCACTCCTGCGTGAGGCTGTGAAGAATGACTCCAGAGCTATGGGCGTGGCTCCGTCGTGAGCTGAATGAGGAATAAACTGATGCAGGTGTCCGTGTTGTAGTGCTGCCGTCACCCAGATCGCAAGCGCCAATGTGTCACTCTGTGAGCTAAGTCCCACAACATGGCCAACATTGGAAGGTACGGGGAATTACTGACCCTACATTCATCCATAGTTCCACACATGAAAGATGGTGGACATGACACATCTGTGTGGATATGAATGTTTATTACACAGTCAGTGGAGTGTTGCAGCTGTAGCAATACAGGGCCATGGAAAGCCCAAATTTCAGTTTTTGGGACATGAAGGGCAGGCTGCGTCAACATATGTACTTATACAATCACTCCGCCAATCCCCACGCACTTATAAATTCACTATATACTCTCCTTGCAGAACTCTAATCATCCAGTCTCTACGTACATACTTGTACAATGACTTAGACGAAGTTACATAACCAAAGTTTTCTCCCACTGTCAAAGATAACGTGGTTGCATACGCTGTCCACAGCACAATGTAATGTGGTAGGGCCCAGGGGCAGCATATTGCATACACAATGAAGACACGGACACAGATAGATAGTGGAACTGGGTACAGGCACGTGCGCTCGACTCCTTTTTATTACCAGGGTCACATGTCCAGTGACATCTGTGCTGGATGCGTGTGGGGTGAGTGTAAGCCAGCCCTCCGGGAATGGTTGGTGCTGGCAACAAGTACAACAGTAATCATCGGATCGCACATAGAGATTCAATCATAAAGAGTCCATGACTTGTGCTGCACTAAGTTAGGGGCACCTGATGTGAAATAATACACAAAAGATTCAATCGTAAAGGGTTCATGACTTGTGGTACACTGAGGTAGGGGCAGCAGATCTGAAATCATACACAAAAGATTCCATCATAAAGGGTCCATGAGTTGTGGTGCACTGGGGTAGAGGCATCAGAAGCATTCCGCGTGCTCACAGCTAGCGATGATGCGTGGTCCGGGAGGGCCGCACTGGTAGCAATGTCTTTTGCCTACTGGACTGCGTCATCTGCAATCGCAACTCGATCTGAATTGTGAGCCCAGCAGTCCGCAATGTAGCTGGAAGGCAGTAGTCAGCACAGACATCGAGGAATGTTTATTGTCACTACCTCCTGACAAAATCTGAGGACATAGAGTACAATTGTGTGTGCAATTAATAAATCATGTCTCAATGTAAATTGTGAGCTCTGCCGACCGCAGTATAGGTAACAAAAGATGAAATATGTATGGAATACATTGTCAAAATGTGTAGGTTTCGGGGACGTTATAGTTAGTTGCCTACTGGACTCTGAAATTAATTAATCAAGACTGAATTTTAATTGTGAGCCCTGCTGACCACAGTGTAGGCTGGCGGCAGCGGTCAGCAAAGGCCCACAGCCACGTGGCGTTGACTTGAGCTGTATAGAGTTAGTGGAATTTGTGGCGCTCAGTGTGTGCGCAGCCAGCGATGATGCGTGGTGTGGGCGGGCCGCACTTGGAGCAATGTCTCTTGCCTACTGGACTGCGTCATCTGCAATCGCAACTCCATCTGAATTGTGAGCCCTGCTGTCCGCAGTGTAGATCGAAGGCAGTAGTCAGCACAGACAGACAGAGGAATGCTTTTTGTGACTTCCTCTTGAGAAAATCCAATGACAGTACAGTTCACTCTGCAATAAATAAATCAAAACTGAATTCGAACTGTGAGCTCTGCTGTCCGCAGTGTAGACTACCATTCAGTGTTCCTTTGGACTTGCACGATGAATTTGGTCATTGTACTAATGCTATAATTGATATCAAAAAAGTTCTTGAAGCAAGGATACTAAAAGGATATTATTTAGGTTTCGAAGACGTTGTAGTTAGTTGCCTACTGGCCTCTGTAATTAATGAATCAAGACTCAATTTTAATTGTGAGCCCTGCTGACTGCAGTGTAGGCCGGAGGCAGAGGTCAGCAAGGGCCCACAGTCACGTGGTGTTGAGTTGAGCTGCACACTTAGTGGCACCTGAAGCAATCAGCATGTGCGGAGCCTGTGATTAAGCGTGGTCCGGGCGGGCCGCACTGGTAGCAATGTCTTTTGTCTAATGAATTCTGCCTTAATAAGGCTATGTGGTGATGACTTGTGGTGCAGTGAGTTAGTGGCACCTGAAGCACTGATGCGTGGTCCGGGCGGACCGCACTGGTAGCAATGTCTTTTGCCTACTGAATTCTGCCTTAATAAGGCCACATGGCGTTGACTTGTGGTACACTGAGTTAGTGGTACCTCTGGTGCTCAGCATGTGCGCAGCCTGAGATGATGCGTGGTGTGGGCGGGCCGCACTTGGAGCAATGTCTGTTGCCTACTGGACTGCGTCATCTGCAATCGCAACTCCATCTGAATTGTGAGCCCTGCTGTCCGCAGTGTAGTTCGAAGGCAGTAGTCTGTACAGACATAAGTCTGTGGAGCTGTGCCTCTGTGTTCGCAGGGGGCCTGTGTCGAGGAGGCCGGTGGACATGGCGACAGCCACATGGCAGGGTGAGGGTCGCCGCTCTGGCAGACGCGTTGGCCTTCACACAAGTGACTCATGCCCAGAGCCCCGGCCTATTCATTCACACTGGAGTGGTGTATGTTGGACCAGCCCACTGCGCTTCCGCTTACGGGGGACGACGATACAGGTACATGACCGAGATCTTCCCCACTGCCTGAGGTAACATGGTTGCGTCCACTGTCCACAACACTACAAGCACCAGCAGTATATGTACACATGGAGAGGTTTGTGCTCTGCATAGTGAGGTCTGTCCAGCACATCACCGCTACACTTGGTATTGTGTGCATTATTATTGGTGGGTGACCTGCATCCTTCATACATGTTTGGTTGCTACATCTCCCAACATTCAGCTATTGTGTAGCTGAGGGGTCATGCCATATTTGGAAGGTTCGCTGTCCTGTTGTGCGCTGCCTCGGTGGTAGTAGGGGGGGTGGACCGGGGGGAGGTCCTAAGGGTGGCGGCAGTGTGTTATGTGGCTTTCTTGGGTGTGGGAAGTGCATGATCAGTAGCTCTATGACGTGTTGGTCTTCAGATGTGATTCTGGGCTGAGCTCCCTTTCACACTGTAGGTAGTCGTCCTACTTTACACTAGTAAAAGGCAGGTGTTACATTCCTACTGCTAACGCAGCTTATCGCCTGTTTTTGGATCGCATCGCAGATTTGTCTGCTCGTTCAAAATATCGGGACGTGGTGTTTGTGTTATTTTTGCACAGCAACGCCTACTCTGCATATTATTAGCGTTAGTTGTAGCTCTCATTTGTGGCGATTTCTTTTGCGGAAGCTATTGCTGGAGAACTGGCAATATCGGCTGTTTTCACCAGGTTGAGAATGGAATGATAATTTAAAATCACTGAACAAACTGTAGGTTTAATTAACATTATAATTAGAAATTAGCATTTAAAAAACCTTAGAAATTCACTGAAAAAATCCATAGGTTTCTGGGACGTTCTGGTTAGTTGGGCATTTCACTCGTAAAAAAACTGAGAAATTCGAGCGTTATAGTTAGTAGAGCTAACTATAGCTCGTGCCCCCGCAATGCACTGCTGATGACATCACTGATGACATCATCCACGTGATAATCTGATGCACCTCCTCACACCCTAATATAACATTCGATACACCCACTCTAAAATAGACTACCATTTTCGAAACCGTAGACAAATCAATAGCAGTTACTATATACTCACTAATTCCTAGCTATACACACACACATTCATTCACTCATACATGCAGTCACTCATCAATACAGTACTATTATATGTACTCATACACCTATACAAACACTCATACACCGTCACTCATCCATAGAGTTATTGACACACCTAGCTAGACATGTGAAGAATCTATAACACTACCATTTACTCACCAATACAGTTATACATTCACTATCTAACCTATTGATACAGATACTAACATATACTTACTCTCTTATACAATCACTGACAAGCACACTCATTTTTACTACCACTCTCACAATCACTCACTCCCACATATAGTCATTTATATACTCCAACACTCACATATACTGCCTTTCACATATGTAGTTACTCACACTTATACCAGTGAGACATACATTCACTCACTAACACACAAAAACACTCACTCACCTATACAGCTATTTCCACATGCACTTGTGAACCCATACACCCAGTAAATTATCCACTCACACATGTAGGCAGAAAGTCACATTACCGCCCACCCACCCACCAACACGGAGGTACCCCTACAGATACTCATGCAACCAATAACTAACCCATATAGACAGTCATGTACCTAATCATCAACCCATGCAGCAGCTTACACAAAAACTGAGAGACTGATACAGACATTAACAAAGTTTAGTCACTAACCCATGCATTCAGTAAGACACATTTAATCACCAACTTATACTGTCAGTCACACACCTATTAAATCTTCCATCCACCCCCATTCTACACCAACTCATTCTTCAATACACCTTGGCATTAACATATATAAAACATATTTTAACTTTACAGAAACCCACATTCACTGGATGATGTCATCAGTGATGTCATGAGTGATGTCACTGACCATGTTATGAGTGATGTAATATGTGACGCCATCAGCAGTGCATTGCGGGGGCGCGAGTTATACTTAGCTGTACTAACTATAACGTTCAAATTTCTCTGGTTTTGTACGAGTGAAATGTCCAATTAACTATAACGTCCCTGAAACCTATTGTTTTTTCAGTGAATTTCTAAGGTTTTTTAAATGCTAATTTCTAACTATAACGTCCCTGAAACCTTTGGTTTTTTCAGTGAATATATAGATATAGATATATATATATATATAAATAAATGCAGCATGCTAGGGCCATTGTGAACAAAGATCCCAGTTATCCAGTGGCGAGACATTACAGTGAACAACATCAAAGCAGTCTTAAGTATCTGAAATACTACGTGTTAGACAGTACCTTTCAACAAAAGGGGTGGTAATAGAGAGGCCAAATTGCGGCGGTTAGAGACCAAATACATATTAGAATTGGATACTAAACAACCTAAGGGTCTCAATACCAATGATGATTTACACACATCTATAAATGATCAGGCCATGATTAATTAAAATTATGTCATCTATTATATATATTCATGCATTTAGCACTTTTTATCCGGTATTTATGTATGTATTTATTTATCTGCCTATTGGGTAATTTTGTTATTCTAGTGTTTGTTTTATATATATTGTTGATTTATTGATCAATGAATTATTAACTTGTATAAATTCATACTGGGGGACTACTGAAATAAGAACTGAGCCCCATAATTTTGAATCAGAGACATTGACCAATTTGTATATATTCTATTTTCATAAATGTATATATTATCTTGTATTTTTCTATATTTATATTTCACCAACTAAGGTACATCTTAGAAAAGAAGAATTTTAGGTAATTTATTGGGATTTTTTAGGTTATGAATGATTTTATATCAATTCTTATATTGTATATATCATTTTGTGGGAACGAGCCTATAGATCTCTTTTCTAAATTAAATACCGAGATGTTTTGTTTTTTTCTTCTCCTTTTTATTTATTTTTCTCTTGCTCTTTTTCTCTTATTCCCACCTTACTAAGTGCATTAAGCAAACAGGCAACTAAAGGTATTTAGTATGGTCTATACAAGATAATTGGATTAAATGCGGACTATAATTATACGCACTATTTGTATATAATAGATTTATCTTTGCACTGTTTTGCACATTTGCACATAATATTCACACATAGGGGTCTCGTTCATTTTAGACATTGGGGGTAATTTTTTAAAGCAAGTAGTCACTTTAATTTTGCAACAATAGGCAATTTCAAATTGAGTTGAAATATTGGAATAACATACATAATATGCAGGATTTTATGGGAAAGCTTTTCTACACATTTGACTGTATTTCACAGATATTGGTTTTCAAAACAATCCTATGAATTATCATATGCTTAAATTTTAACATGATTTTAAATGCATTTTATGCTTTAATCAAAACAATCATGATAAATGTAGCAGTATGTTTTCCATGTCTATTTTTGTTGCACAATGCACTTTAAAAGGAGGTATTGCCGCCCTAGCGCTGTCATGTGACCAAGGGCGTTTGTTTACGGCCGAAACGCGTCATGGCGTTAGCATAATAAACATCACTGAAAGAAATTGGGTTTGCACTTGCCTTCTTCAAGCGGAAAGGAGATTACAGGCAAGCGTGTGAATATATATATATATATATATATATATATATATATATATATTCACTGTAAAAACCTGAGGTTTCAGGGACGTTATAGTTAGTTGGACATTGGACTTATAAAACCAGAGATATTCGCCTGTTAGTTAGTTGAGCTAACTATAACTCGCGCGCCCGCAATGCACTGCTGATGATGTCACATATTACATCACTCATGACATGGTCAGTGACATCACTCGTGACATCATCCAGTGAATGTGTGTGTCTATAAAATGTAAATATGTTTTATATATATATATATATATATACACACACACATACACCAAGGTGTATTGAAGAATTAATGCATTTACAAGTGCCTAAAGGAATTATTTCGTATGTGTGTGACCGACTGTATAAGTGAGTGATTGAACGTGTCTTACTGATTGCATGGGTTGGTAACTAAACTGTGTAAAAGTCTGTATTAGTCTCTCCATTGGGGTGTACGAAACTGCATGGGTTGCTGAATACCTACATGAGTTATCTATATAGGTTATTGATTTGTTGTCTGAGTATCTGTGTGGGTGGGTGTATGAGTCTGTGCATAGATGTCTGAGTGGGTGATTCAGTGGTTTTATGGATTAAAAAGTGCATCTGGAAAGGGCTGTATGAGTGAGTTAGTGCATCTATGGGTGTGTTGGTGAGTGAATAAATGTTTCAGTGGTATATCTGTGACTAACTACATATGTTTTAAGCCACTATATGTGAGTGTTGGAGTATATAAATGAGTATACATGAGACTAAGTTATTTCAAGAGTGGTGTATAAATAAGTGTCTGCTTCTATCAGTGATTGAATAAGACAGTAAATATGTGTTAGTATCTGTATAAATAAGTGATGTGATACGTCTAAAAATAACGAAATTGGTGTGTATAACTGTATACATGATTAAATGGGTATGTGATTCATTCTTTGCATTACTGACTAGGCGTGTGAGTAACTCTATGGATGAGTGGCAGCGTGTGACTGCATGTATAGATGTATGAGTGCATATTATAGTCCTCTATTGATGAGTAACTACATGTATAAGTGACTGTATGTGTGTGTAGACCTAGGAAATAGTGAGTGCTATGTAGTATATGGCATTCTTCTGTGTATGGTTTCAAAAATAGTAGTCAGCATTTTACAATGGGTGTATCAAAGTTTATATTAGAGCATCAGTATGTGCATCAGATTGTCACGTGGATGATGTCATGAGTGATGTAATTTGAGATGTCATCAATGATGTCACTGACCATGTCATGAGTGATGTAATATGTGACATCATCAGCAGTGCATTGCGGGAGCGCGAATTATAGTTAACTCAACTAACTATAACAGGCGAATTTCTCTGGTTTTGTATGAGTCAAATGTCCAACTAACTATAGTCCCTGAAACCTATGTTTTTTTCTGTGAATTTCTAAAGTTTTTTAAATATCGAACTATTGTGTATTTGTCATTAATACTATTTTTTCTAACTTTTCAACTACATACAATAAACTGCAAAAGTACTATGTAACGTAATACATTTCACACATTACAATGAGTTTTAAATAATACAAAACAATTTAACAATTTTTCTCCCTTTTTTGCTGTCATCAGCTACTACTCAGCTTCACTATTCAGTGATGCCCGTGTAGTTTCATCATAAACAGCAGGGGGGAAAAAAAAAAATCAACTACATTGTTAAAAAAAAAAGGAAACCCTCATTCTCTCAAATATAATACAAAATTAACACAAATAACTCATCCAATAGTACTTCATATGTTCAAAGCTTACTTTTACTTCGTAGATTGTCTGCAAATTTTCCTAATACGCCAGAAAATATATCAAAAATTTCACTTTGAAAGCATCCAGTATGAATTCCTTCAAGATCTTACGTAGTTTCTCTGCACATTTTCCCAATATGCCAGATAATATAAAAAATTTCGCCTTGATAGCATCCAGTATGAATTCCTTAAAGATCGAAACACCTTCCCATTAAAGCCGAATAGTGTATCTAAAATCTTTGTTTCAAAAAAATTAAGTAGGAGTTGGGTAATTCATGAGGCAATCTCGGTTTCATTTCCAAATGTGTATCATTACAGTGACTCCAACCATTATTACACTTCAAATAAACTGTATAATGTGCACTTGTAGTAGTATTTCCAGAATGGAAAACAATAGCAACTGTTGCAAAAGTTCTTCCAGAAATAGATACTTGATTAGCAACAACATTTTTAATTTTGGTTTCCACTTTTCTTCCATTTGGTCGACAGCGTTGCAATATTATAATCCAATATTTTCCATATCTTTGTAGGCATAATACACATAGCATTCTTGATTTACAACGAGAAAAAATCATCTCATGATCAGCTTCTTTTACTAATTTGGAAAATGGTACAGATTTGCAGTCAGGTATTGTTAGATATAAAAATCATTCTCTGTCAACGATAGTCCTTGAAGAAAATAAACACTCTTCACATCTATGCTCCCATTTGTAACTGAGTCCAAATAAACTCTCAATCTGAATTCCTTCATCTTCTAGTACTCCATGCATAACCATCAGACATTCTTGTGCATCTTGCTGTATATTAGCACTGAACGTTAAAGATCCAGTACATGTATCCAACAGTTGGCGAATACCAGGAGCAGAATGAATCTTACTTCTATCAGTTCTCAATTCTTGAAATAAAGTGAAGAGTGCAGAACAAAGTTTTTTCCTTACTTTCCATAATTTCACCACAAACATCTTCAAGATAAAATATAATATTTAGAATGACATTACCATAGCAGTTGACACCAGAAGCATTTTCTAATTGGTATCCAACATCATCATCACTTGTTTGTATTTTCTGCTTCTTAACATCTTTTAGTTTGATTTTCTTTCTGCTTTTCAACCATAGTTAACTCTTCAACATATTTGTGTTTTGAACACACAACACGTTTCTCATAAATAGGATATTCACCTAAATGGGGAGCATAAAGCCTTCTCAAACGATTATATTCTCTTACACAATTATCAGCACTAGCCTTGTTCTCATCAAAATCAATCAAATACAAACCAGACAATGTTTTAACTCGAGATAATGCAACATACACCAGTCCTTCTTTAAACACAGTTTTTCCAACATTTGCCAAAGCATTATCTACACTTAAACCTTGTGATTTGTGAATAGTTATTGCATATGCTAAACAGAAGGGAAACTGTTTTCTACAAACATACAAGTCTTTTACAAGCAAATAAACGCGTGGCAGAACCTGCAATCTGTCTTATCTCTGCAATCTGATCACATTTAACTTTCAAAAATTCAATTCCATTTCTATTTTGATATTTCACAAAATCAACAACTTGCCCCATTGCTTCATTCACTAAACCTTCTTCTACATTCAGATTAAGCTTCAAAATTACCCGACAGTTTCAAACATACATCTACATTTTTTTCTAAGCCAGCAGTTTTTGACTTATCCAAAGAATCCAATTTAGTCTGTAGTTTTTCTGAAAGAACAATTGTTATTCCTTGATGATCTATTTTATCAATAGCTTCAATGTGAACTCTTTCTTGATTTTCCAATTTCATAAGCTCTCTATTAAATGTATAACACTCTTCCACTGTAGGCATTAAGCAAACTATAGACTTTTTTTCTTTCATTTTCTTGTACATTACTTCTGCTGGTGTGTTCTCATTTGTAAACAAGTTATTTAGTAGACTACTTTGAAAAGCTTGTTTACCATGTTTGCCTAGAACACCAATTATTACATCTTTTAGAATATTTCCATAATCTTCATCTCTTGCTTGTCGCATATTCTGAATGAGTTCTTTATATTCAAAATGTAACCACAGATTCACATTTTCAATACTTCCCAAAGATTTCTTAGTGTCTGCATGTAGAAGAGTTTTAAACACTGGTTCTCCTATTAGCAGATAGCAGAGCTCTAAATACAATTAAATGTTTTCCCCCAAAGAGAACGTCGTAATCTGTTTTTAATACCTGTTGCATTCTTATGTGTACAAAAGCAAGCATTAAGTTTGAGACCATGCTCACCTCATCAATAATTAAAAGTTTCATTTTCTTCAGCACTCTTGACACTTCATAAGAAGCTTCTCCAGGCAACTTCTTATATTCTAATTTATTATCATGCTCCACTGGTAACATCAATAATCTATGCAAAGCAACTCCTTTAACATTGTGTGCTGCTAACCCAGTTGGAGCTGTTACCACACAACATAAATGTGAACCAGTAGTTTTTTTAAGATAACTGGTCAAAACTTTAATTAAAAAAACTTTTACCTGGCCCAGCTTGACCACCGATGTATATCAGAAGAGGTTTAAAAGATGAACACAGATATTCTTTTTTTCATGCAACAAACCATGTTCTGTCCATTCTCTCACTTGCACATATATTTCTTTCTGTTCAACATTTACCTGCTCTTATAACTTTTCCAATGTTATATTCTCCTCGTGTGCTTGTTGCATTGCAATTTCGACTTCATGTATAGCAATCGCTGTTTCATTTTCCAGCATTGGTTGTCCAAGAGGATCTGGACTACATGGACCACTACTTTGACTATCTTGAGAACATTCATGAGCTATTTCAGCTATAATAGTCTTTTCCTGTTCAACTTCATCATTCAACATTTTTAGGTCTCGCCTGACCCAGCATATGCGCTGGTATGGCGAGACTTTTTGAGAGGGCTCCAAAAAGTGCTACCAGGCCAGCCTAAAGCTACAGTGCATGTGCGCGCGCGCCTCGCTTCACCGTGACTGCTTTCACTTTAGCGGCCGCACGGCCGCTTTGATGTTTGATCACGATCACTTTCGCCGCTTGGCATAGCTAATAGGTCTCGCTTTTGGGACCTTATAAATATTTAGTTATGCTAAACACTTATAAGGTCCCAATGGCGAGACCTATTGGCTATGCCAATGCTTGTTAAATATGTAGGGAAAAATTGGACATCGAATGCTATCTTTACAAGCATTTAAAGAATCTTCGTAGCAGTCAAACTCTCCAAGTAGTTCACTTTTGCTACGCCATGGTTTAAACAGCTGCAGAAGTGCTAAATAGTAAAATTCTCGCTTATCTGGAGTTCACAACTAAGTTTCTTGTGGTTTATAAGATTACCCTTTGCATGTTTTACTAAACAACCATGACATCCAACTACTGCAAACTTTCCTTCTTTTAAATTCTCTTTAACATTTCTTTTGAAGCTGTAATGTTGAAGTACTTCATACAGACATAGCTGTTCCAGATGTTAACTCCTTTTCGGATAGTATGCGTCCAACATATTACTTTTAAGAATGTCTGTACTATCTGGCTCATTTGCTGCTAATTTTTCAATTTCTTCCAATGATTTCAATACTCTTATGTTAGCAGGCAAGACCTAAACTTACCCAAATGATTTCTAGTGACTTTGAATATAAACTTGAAGAACACAAGCAGTCTGAACAATCATACAATCCAATTTCTCAGTGTGAAAGCATTTTCAAACTAAAGCTGTACAATTTTTTGCTAAGACTATTCTCTTGTGCAATTTCTTCCCACATTTGTTTCATCTCTGTTTTTTCAGATTTTGTTATGTACGATGTAACATAACGTGCAGGAGCAATTGAGTTATCCGCAACATACTGGATGTCCATGTTCGCATTCCACATTTTTAAAATGACTGGATTGTAGTCATTGATATACATTAACACTTATGTTCTTTTTAAGTTGTAGGTATTCTTCGGAGATTTCTGAGTTATTGTGTGCCTGACAGAAGAAAAAAAAGAATTTACTCATCCTTTACAAATGACTGGATGGGGAAAACCAAACAGACGTTTGGTGTAAAATTTTCCTTTAGACTTGTATTTCCTTCTGCAATACTTTCTACAACGGTGACTTTGGAAACGCAAAACTTGCTGTCTCAAGCTTCTATCTCCTCCTTCTCTTGAAATCTCACGTCACATACTGTTCTATGAAAGACAATACTGTTTCATCAGAATCATTTCCAAATGCAGGTGCATCCTTGATCCATACTAGCATATGTATATGAGGTGCACCTTTTGCTTGCTACTCCTTTCTCCAAAAGAAATCGGTAACTTGTCCAAGAGGTGGATCCTTTTTATTACAGATAAAAGACATCATACCTTGAAACTTATGATTAAAATATCTGCACACATTTACAGGATCCAATGAACACAGTTCACTAGGAGTCTTTATTTCAACCTTTTTTATGTTAGAATGCGCTTCTCTTAATAAACTCAAGCAAATCTTCCCATGCATACTCTGCACAGCTAAGTGTGACAAACCATGTTGGTGTACCCAAGTTGACATGCGATCAAATGGATTACATTTTTATCTGTTTCTTGAACTTTCTCCACAAATTCTTTCGCAGAAAGAAGTGATTCATGAACTCCAGTTTTAAGTATATGATTCACTGCATACGAGAGAGAAGACAGATCACTTTCAAACAAAAGGTGAAATATGTATGGAATGCACTGTTGAAATCTAGGATCTTCAGAATATAATCTTGTTGACCGATATTCTGAAGCTGGAATCCGTACAGGTCGGTCATCATATCGTCCACCTTCTCCAGTAGGAAACAACTGTGGAAAACAACGAGCTTCCAAGCTTTTCTCCCATACACTCATTGGAGTTCCCTGTGCTCTTTTCATTTGAAATAACTCAATGCTACTTCCCATCACTTCTTTTGAATGCAAAGGACATATTGTAAAATGTTCATAAATCTCTCCAGTCCTTGACTTGTCCACTTTCTCTATTTGACCACTTGAAATTTCAAAATCATCTTCTAAACGTATTACCTGTTCATCCACATTTACATTTTTGTAATAAATATTGTTCTATATAAGATATAAGGTAGCCTTTTCAACTTTATTAACATCCACAAATTCTTGCCATATTTTCCGACTCTTTGTGGGTACACCATTTACTAAAATAACTGCAGCCTCATCTTCCTTTCTCTCCAGCAATAGTTTCAATGTTTTTCTTAAAATCCGAAGGTAAGTACACCACTCTTCCTTTCAGCCCTCTTTGCAAGTCTGTTGGTGGCAGTTTACCTGTTTTAGGCTCCATCTGAATTATAGTTTGAAAAGGATGAACAGATTGAATTAGAACAGACTCATATGTATTCAATTTGGGCAGCACCTGCAGAATAGCTACTAACTCCAACTTATTATGCACTGCTCTAGCAGGCATTTTGTTCTCTTCTAATTTGTTGTAACAATATTTACATATACATTGATCACTACCTAACTCAAATCGACCTTCAACAAACAAGTTGCAAATTCTTCCCACTTACCATTGTTCTCCTTTTCACTTTTCAAATACAAATCAACAATCCTACTTTGACTTTTATAATGAGTACGTCTACAACAAACACAAACATAGTTTGGTACTTCAGAGCACACTACATTAAACTTTCTAATTTCTTCTTCAAACTGATCAGTGCTAATCACTTTCTCATCTCCTCCAACATCTGTAATTGTCAAACTTTCACTTCCTATGAACTGCTCTTCTGAACCAAAATATCGCATTTCAATATCACACTTTTTTTGAACATCTTATAAAGAACCATATAAAAGACTTCTATTCAGTTCACTTAAACTTAATTACATAGTACAGTTTCTTTACAAAGTTCCGCATTTCTGAATGGTGTACTGCTAACATCCTCAAATGATGAAAAACACTTTTACAAACTTTTCTTGAAAGACAAACCAGAGAATGCCCATACTTCTCAGTATATTTTCTTACATTACATGGATCTAGTCCTTGTAACAACGTAATCTTCTGTTTTATACTTTTCTCAGTATATTCTCGTAGCAAATTTCGCATTATATCAATGGATTCCTGTCGAATACTACAAATGCTACTACAACTCCACTTATACACAGGAGCTCGTGGACGTTTCCCTTGCACTTCTTCAGCTATTAACTCTTCTGCACTTCTACCAACCATTTCCTCCTTTGGAAGAGGAATACCATCCTGAACTTTGTAGCAATGACCTCCAGTATCAACAGCAAATGATAAGCTTTTTTCCTGGAAGTAACTTTCCCTCATTAAAAAAAGGCTCAGTACTAGAAGTATGTCTCCAATGTCCACTAAAGATTTTACAAAAGTTGGTTCTGTTCACAAATATTTTTTTCTACTTTTGTCTTTCATTATTTTGACTATTTTAGCCAATACTTTCATTCTCTTTAAAATCAAAATGAACAACTTCTGTTTCAAATTGAAAGCAGTATCCACTATACTTTTAATACGCTGCTTCTCTTTGAATTGGAACATTCTCCTTTTATATTTGCAGCATGTTTTCAATAAATTCTGAATCACTCTGGTTCGAAAAAGTCTGAAAAAATTTCTTGAAATTGTTTTTGTCTCCAGGTAACAGATACTATTTCTTTATCATCGTTCCTTTTCCTCGTATTTGAAATTGAACTCTGCTTCACCTTACTTGAAAAATATTTTGCTTTGTGTTAAGTTTCTCATTAAATGTTCGTAATATTTTTTTCAAAAATTGTCTTTTGCTTTTAGTCAAACAAAAAGTTTCTCTACTAGTCGCATTTTTTTCTACTTCAAGATCTTTCCTTTTCGTCAAATATATATTTTCCTTCTCTTTTCTTTTTTTTCACTTCTTCTAGGCATTTCCAAATTTCAATCCAAACCAAATAATTTTCTGAAAAACAAAAAATAGATTAAATTATTTTTCACATTTCTTCACTATGTTAAAATAATAACATACAATTGCAAAACTTCCACTAACAACTTCCAGACCCAGTGCTGCAACGTGATGGAGCACGACAGATGAGCACTAGGATGACAAGTAGTGCCATAGAACATACAGCAAGTATTTAATTATTTACATACTCCTTTACAATTTATATATAACTGCACTACCTCCTACTTTTCACCTCTCCGCCACACCCCACCACCCCACACCACTTTCTCTGCAACCCACCGCGCACAACTTTATAAATAGTATTTTTAAAATTTGTAATCTATGTACTTAGAATGATATTATCAACCAAATAGCACACATAAAAATGTCCATTATTACCTAACAATTTTATCAACAACTTCGCAAACATAACACTGCACCCAGGGCTTTAACTGGAGGGGGTGTCTGTGGGGATGTGACCACCAGCACTTTATTTTTGGGAGCCTCGAAACAGGTCTTTATAGGGCTCCATTTTCTGACCTCACAAACGTAATCCGTTTTTTTTCCTCTATTGCACTGCAGTGACACTGTGAGAGCATGCACATTGCTCACTACTTAGAAGTGCAGACATTATGCCAAGTGACTCGCATTGTAAGAGAAGGGAAATCCTTTAAAGAGCCATTTTCTCTCAGTATTTCCCTTCTCTTTTTGCAACACACCAGCAACATCGTGGGGTTATAAGCAGACAGACCAGCAGGCGCGCAATGCCCATTGCCCCGGACTCTGACACAGCTTCCCGGGCGCGCACACAGAGCCGCACCAGAGTACTTCACCGGTCTTCAAAACATCATTTTTTTGTTAAGGAGACTCTGTTCTTTCCCACCTTTTTTTTACAACCCCTACATGCCCACTCTGCCTATTGCTGAAAGAATTAGGCTCCCCCGAAATTTCCCTCTGGTTGCGCCTCTGCAAACGACCACAACAAGGCAACTCCAGCACGAACCTGCTCTCACCTAACACACGTTCTTGTTTTAGTGCTACGAAAACACACACTTTACCTGCCTCACCAAGTTCTCACCCCCCCTCTTTAATATGAACATAAAAGCTTTCCAATTACTTTTATATTCCTATACTGTACTTCACATGGAAATATAGAACTCTATTTCTCACCACCCCAAATTAGCTCTCTGGTATACTTTCTCAAACATAAGATGTACAGGCATTCAGTATCTGTCAGTCACGGCCACTTTAAAACAGTGTAGCTATAAACAACTCGACAAAACGTTATGTTTCTAAGTTAAAGTATTACACTTAAAAGCTCCTTTACATTTCTTTCGCTAGATGTACCTTTGTTTAAAACACCACCAGAGAAGGGTGTTGAAGTATGCTCCACAAAGAGTAACTCAAAGCTTTGCTATTCTTTATTTGAAAATCTGCCTGTCAATGCTTTTCGCAAGCCTTTTCAACGCCGTAAGAGGGTAGCTGGATGAGTATAATACGTCGTATTTAAGATCGGGGCGGACGATGCACAGAAATAAGAACGTATAGTTGAATAAAGGGCGAGTGTATGCATGGCCAGATGCATCAATGGATAGATCCATAGATCAATGTATGGATGGAAGGATGAATGAATGCAAAGACCAGTACTTACAATAGACGGGTGGGCTGATAAATGCTTAGGATTGATTCTGGGACAGATAGATCTATGCATATATAGGCATAAATGGCACAGTGCTTAGTATAGGCGAATGCGCTCATAGATGCTTAAGATAAGCGGACGAACAGATATATATATATATATATATATATATAGGAATATATGCATCAATTAAAAGATGGTTGAATGGCGCAGTGCTTAGGATGCATGGATACTGCGCTTTAATTGGGCCGGGTCTGGGGACCGGCACTTATTTTCAGGCAGCCTCCAAACGACTTTCTACCAGGCTCTATTTTCAGCCCTCTCAAAGATAGTCAATTTATTTTTATTACACTGCAGTGACAGCATGCACATCGTTGTACGCATGCTTATTTAGCTCACTACTGAGAACTGGAGACATCACGCTAGGTTACCCACATTGAAGAATAAAGGGAAATCCTTTAAACAATGTTTTTTTCCGAACCTACGATAATTGGAGAGCATTTTCTAAAGCACACAATGATACTTATCTTGATTTAGACCACGCCCCAACTTGCATAGTCCACACCCCTTTAAGAGCTTTGCCCCCCCCTTCAGAGCACCCCCACTTTTTTTCCACCACTTAGAACCGTAACTACACCATAGTAACAAACAAAGTGTAACCTTCCATTAACATCTACAATGGCACCAAGTTTAATAATTTTCTATCAGCCTTCTACCACAGTACAAGAGTGTCTATCAGCACGAAGATGTCTTATCCACAGAAATGTTGTGTAATTTCTGTACCTGTCTGCTGGAACACTCGTCACCAAAATGTATTAAAACATGGGAATTTGCCAGAAAAACATATACCATAAACCGATTCATTAATGGGCACACTGCCACTGCACCACCCTCTTCTCCATCCTTCCTTAACTTCACAAAATTAAAGAAAGAGCCACACCAAACCTAGTAAAAACACTATACCAATACAAGAACTTAATTTCAACAACCGTCTACCGGAACGCTCATGAGCAAAGCGTATTAAAACATGCAAATTTGCGACTAAAACATATCCCATGCCATTGGGGCGCTTTTGTAAGTGCTCCCAGTGGTACTACATCACCTTTAGTAGCTCCAAATCTCCACGTTACTGTATTCTGTATTTCAAAGCAACATAACTACCTCCCCCACACCCACCCCCGCCCTTGGTTAACAGAACGAAATCAAACAGAAACCCCCCCATTCCTAGTAGCGCCACTATACCATACACAGGCTTAATTTTTACATGCGTCTACCGGAACACTTATCAGGAAAAACTATTCAAACATGCAAATTGGTGGGTAAAACATAAACCATCCCATAGCACTGTTTATAAATGGGCCCAGTGAAACTACATTATCTTTAGTAACTACACATGCCCCCGTTACAAATATTTTCTTATAATCCGCAACATACGCACCTACCCCACTCCCACCCATCCCTTGCTTAACCTTACGAAATCAAACAACGAGCCCCAGCACTCCAGTTACCACCACTATAGCCATACATAGACTTAATGTCAACAGGTGTCTGCCGGAACGCTCATCAGCAAAACCTATTAAAAACTGCAATTTTGCAACTCAAACATACACCATACCATAAGACGGTTTATAAATAGTCACAGTACCACTACACCACCTCAACACCCACCTTTGCTTAACTTTACGCAATAAAAGAAAGAGCCCCAGCAAACGTAGAAGCGCCACTCTAGCCAAACAGAGGCTTAATTTCAACAGATGTCTTCCGAAACAATCAACAAAACGTATTAAAACATACAAATTTGCGACTAAAACATATCCCATGCCATAGGGCGCTTTATAAGTGCTCCCAGTGGTACTAGATCACCTTTAGTAGTTCGACATCTGCACGTTACTATATTGAGTGTTTCAATCAGCAACATAACCACCTCCCCCACACCCACCCCCCCCGCCTTTGCTTAACCATACGAAATCAAACGGAAACCCCCACCATTCCCAGTAGTGCCACTTTACCCATATGCAACATTAATTTTAACAGGTGTCTGCCGGAACACTTATCAGCAAAAAGTATTCAAACATGCAAATTGGCGGGTAAAACATAAACCATCCCATAGCACGGTTTATAAATGGGCCCAGTCGAACTACACCACCTTTACTAGCTAGACATCTATATGTTACGAAAGTCATTTAAACACTCTGTAGAGTGTATAGCAGGGCATGGGGAGAGTAAACAAAGTTCTAATTCCCAAACTTTTGATAGACAGTCCCTTTACTGTATCTATATTAAATGGAATGAATACATTGACGAGTGTCTCAAAAAGGATAGTGAAGCTCATCAGTAAAACACGAACCACTTCAACACCTACATATATCCGCCACAGCGACACAGCCTGACAAATAGTATCACTTATAATCACATGTAGTTCTCTAATGTCAACAAAGTCATACAGAAAATATACCGCATATTTACTTTTTTTTTATCTCACACATTTATAAAACATCTCTTCTAAAGAAGCACTCCCCAACTACTTCTATTCCATAAGAACAGACAATATTTAATATGTTTACTACCATATATTTTAGAATATCAACCTTTTTATTATTCACTAGTCAGAAACTACAAAAACTATTCACTATACCTAAATGCAAAGCAGAAATCATATTCATATTTATCTCAATTTAGGATCACATGATTCAAACTATGCGTACATTTAAAAGGAACGTATCACTTTTCCTATCTCCATCTCCATGTAATCTCCAAACACTATACACGGCCCCACTGTACAACAACCTACCCTGACTTGCATTCAAACCTACCTCTCAGTGTCAAAAATAAGACCACAATCTGCCCACATAACATTTCTGCATTTCGTTTTATCGCTTTTAACTTAGCACATACATCTCCTTCCACCACCCCCACCCCACTATTTCCACAAAAAGTATCAGTTGCAAACGTGCGACATTTTCTTTATCTCCCCAAATACATTACAAACTCAAATTAACACTACCTCATTTTCAAAACAATACAGTCCTATAAAGATGTCAAACTACACTTCTTCTCTGTGAAAAATTCCTAAACATATATAAAATACTTATATAACAGCTCAAATTTTATGCATATTTCATAACCAATATCAAACACCACACTTTACTAACACTATATTACTTTGGAATAAAAAATACTTTCAAAATTAAAAACATCACCTCAAATACTTAATCAATACTATAAAACACATCACACCTTGTTCATTTCTAACTCACCTTTGTAGTTGTTATCCAGATTTCAAATGACACACGCATACAATTCTCTCTTTCTCACACAGTACATGTAAAGCTCCAACTTCATCAAGAATGAAACCAGGAATGGCACAATTTCTCTGTCGCTCCACACATAAATACATGTAAAGAACAAATCAGAATACTTCATTCCTTCAACGACATTCCAAAACTTACCTCCATTGGTTAATTTTGAATTTTCCTTCCGAAAAGCTTATTATTATTCCGCGCCACATACAGGTCACAAGTTCAACCTATTTTATCACGGCACTTTCTGGAACCTTCTACTACACCTGCAGATTAAAAGTTCATCTTTTTTTTTTTAACCCAACGATATACTTTTGCAACATTTTATCGAACATTTAACGGCATGTGCACGTTAAAAGTTCACAATAGGGGTCAGTGTTCATCAGCTTTAATCTCAACTCCAGCAGCACCTCACCTTACGCCCCCAGCGCCATCAGACCCATAGGAGTCAGTGCTTTCCACTTTCCAAATACCAAATTCATTTCATACACAAAAATTTACCTTCGCACTCCCTATATAACATCCCCTAAGCACCATACACAAGTTACAATGTTCGAAACAAAAGTTCCTCCAAGTAGCTATAACTACATGCTGACATAACTTGCACAGATGTGGCACAGCGGTCAGAGCACCTGACTTCACAGCATATGACACAGTTTGGGCTCATGCTTTCATCCCCGAGTCCGGCAACAGCTCAGCTTAGCAGCATGAGACTCTACACACTACCTCACATATTTTCCGTACCCCAGAACTTTCAGACCAGTACGGGTCAGTAGTTTGTTCTAGTAGTTATAAACACATGCTGACAATACTTCCACAGCTGTACTGCAGCGGCCACGGCACATGACTTCACAGATTAAGACACACAATTTAGACTCATGCTCTAATCCCCGAGTCCCGCACCACCTCACCTTAGCAGCATCACACTCTAGGCAATACCTCACTTACTTTTCGTAGCCTAGCACTTTCACACCGGTAGGTATGATTATTTCACTTCGCATCCACTCTATAGCACACCCTAAACACCCCACAGAGGTTACAGTGCTCTTACCCTCCTATTTCCCACTTTTTCACCTTTTTTTCCCCCTTACTCGCTTCAACGGAATAACAAAATGGCGGCCAACACTTTCTCCTTCCATGAGACTCTAGACAATACCTCACATTTTCCGTACCTAGGACTTTCACACCATTACGGGACAGTAGTTCATCCTCGTAGGTATAAACACATGCTGACACTACTTTCACAACTGTACTGCAGCGGCCAGGGCACATGACTTCATAGCATAAGACACACAGTGTGAGCTCACGCTTTAATCCTCGAGTCGCGCACATGCTCACCGTAGAAACATCACACACTAGCCAATACCTCACTTAATTTTCGTAGCCTAGAACTTTCACACTGGTAGGTATGATTAGTTCACTTAGCACCCCCACTATAGCACACCCTAAACATCCCACAAAGGTTACAGTGCTCCTACCCTCCTCTTTCCCACATTTTTCACCCTTTTCCCCCCCTTACTCGCTTCAACAGAATCACAAAATGGCGGCCAACACTTCCTAGTTGCAAACGCTTGCAGCACTTGCAGTCAATCAGCAGCAAGCTCGTGCTCGTAACGCCTCAGCCAATCAGATGGCAGAATTCCCAAATATCAATATCTGTAAATTTCGATATTTCTCAAAAACTACGGAACGGATTTACACCAAATAAACAAAAGCGTGCTTTCTAGACCAAGGCCCTTTGCCCTGCCAAATTTGGGGTAATTCTGTTCACCCGTTCGACCTGTAGCCTTGTCTAAAGTTTCCTATGGAAATTAACATTGAATAAACACATTTTGGGACCCCCCTTGACGAATCACCAACAAACTTTGAACATAGGAGCTGATCTCAACAAAGAATTAGTTTTGAAAATCTCACAAAGATTCATCAATCGGCAACAAAGTTATTGCGAATAGAATGTTGCCATTTTCCTATAGTAACTAGGTCCTAACTATAACTACCTACTGGCGACTGCCAGTAGGAATATATATTTTCACAGAAAAAAACATAGGTTTTACAGATGTTATAGTTAGGAATCATCATTTAAAAAACCTTTGAAAAATTTACTGAAAAAAACATAGGTTTCAGAGACGTTATAGTTAGTTGGACATTTCACTCATAGACAATCATAGAAATTCCCCTGTTATAGTTAGTTGAGCTAACTATAACTCACGCCCCCGCAATGTACTGCTGATGATGTCACATATTACATGATTCATGACATGGTCAGTGACATCACTGATGACATCTCAAATGACATCACTGATGACATCATCCACGTGTAAATCTGATGCACCTCAGACCCTGATATAATAGATGATGCACCCACTCTACAATAGACTATAATTTTCAAAACCATGAACACACCAATACCAGTTAGTACATATCCACTCACTAATTCCTAGGTCTACACACACATCTATTAATTCACCCATACAGTCACTCATACATACAGTCAGCCATCAATACAGCATTATCATATTCAGTCACATATCTATACAGACACTCACACACCGCCTCTCAATGATAGTTATTCACACATGTAGTCAGTAATGGAAATAATCAATCACAGTTTTATTTACTCACCTGTACAGTTATGCATATACCACCTCACTTATTTAAACGTATACTAACACATACTTCCACTCTAATACAATAACTAATACAAGCACACACTGATCCATACAGGCACTCTCACAATCACTCAGTCTTACATATAGTCATTTATACACTCCAACACTAATATATACTGCCTTTAACATATGCAGTTACTCGCACATGTACTACTGAGGCATCCATTCACTCACCAATACACTCATACACACTTACCGAGCCATACAGCCCTTCACAGATATAGACTTAAACACATATACCCAGTGAATTATCCACTCTCACATCTATGCACAGAGTGACCCCCCCAACCTTCCACACAGGCACCCATACAGATACTCAGACAACCAATCAATATCCATATAGATTTTCATTTAACTGCTAACCAACGCATGCAATCGCTTACACACCAACTGACAATCTAAACTGTGTTAATGTCTGTATCAGTCGCTAACACATGCATTAAGTAAGACACAATTAATCACTCACTTATACAGTCAGTTACACACCTACTTAATCATCCATCCTGACTCTTATACACCGATTCATTCTTCAATACACTTTGGCATATTTATATATAAAACATATTTACATTTTATAGAAACACATAGTCACTGGTTGATGTCATCAGTGATGTCACTGACCATGTCATGAATGATGTAATATGTGACGTCATCAGTAGTGCATTGCGGGGGCGCGAGTTATAGTTAGCTCAACTAACTATAAAAAGGGAATTTCTACGAGTGAAATGTCCAACTAACTATAACGTCTGTAAAACCTATGGTTTTTTAAATGTTAATTTCATATTTTAATATTTATAAAACCTATATTTTTTCTAATTTAAAAAAAAAAAAATGGAACTCTATAAACCTTTTTTAACTTTAAAAATGATGTAATGTTTTATATCTTCAAAAACATGATCTGTATAATTTTTTTTTTCTGAGAAAACTACAGTCCCGTACCGGTAGTCTACCAAGCTCCATCAGCACGCGAATCCTATCCGCCATATTGAAATGATGTGCATTTCGTATCAGATGAGTTTGTGGCACTACGTCCCACGTAAGAACATATACGTATGAGGTCGCGCCAGCTGCTACTTTGGTATGCTACGGGTACGCAATACCATGCCGCGCGTTACGTCATGTACGCATGGGGTCGTGCCCGCTGCATGTTGCGTATGCAAGGACTGCATGCTGCCAGGCCCTGTGTTATGTCATAGACGTATCGTGCCGCACCGGGTACGCCATTCCCTCATTTTTTTTTGTATGTCTCAAAACTATATCTACATAACTTTAAAGTGTATATGAGAGTAAGCGATAATCTAAAATATTTTAAACATTTGTATATTTCCAACTGTAATAAACTTATATTATAGTACAAATATTTTCTCAAAATCACGTCGGGTGCAGTCTCCGTGCGCGATTACCATGTGACCTTAAAAAAAAGCATTTGATTGGTTCATAACATTACCCATTCTACCAGATGGAAAACACCACCCATTTTAGTCATTCTCTCTACAGCATTTGATTAGACACACCTCTTCTACTTAGAGAGCTTTTTGAAAATGTTTTGCTATATACACATCTTACACTACACACAAAATGCAACCATCATCTTCATCAATATTCATGGTTTGTAAAGTAGCCTTCCACCTGTGATAGGCACACACCTCAAACTTACATAACCGAAGTTTTCCCCACTGCCAGAGGTAACATGCTTGCATACGCTATCCACAGTACAATGTAATGTGGTACGGCCCAGGGGCACTATCATTCATAGATAATGAACACATGGACACAGATAGAAAGTGGAACTGGGTACAGGCATGTGCGCTAGACTCCTTTTCATTACCAGGGTAACATATCCAGTGACGTCTGTGCTGGATGCGTGTCGAGTGAGTGTAAACCAGCCCTCAGAGAATGGTTGCTGCTAGTATTAACTACAACAGTAATCATTGGATCACACACAGAGATTCAATAATAAAAGAGTCAATATTTTGTGCTGCAGTAAGGTAGGGACAGTAGATGTAAAATAATACAGAAAAAAATCTATCGTAAAAGAACCACAACTTGTGCTATATTCAGACACAGGCAATAGATCTGAAATAATACACAAAGGGGCATATGTATCAAGCCCTTTTCCCGTTAGCAAACGGGCAGATTCTCAGAATCGGCCCGTTTGCGAACGGGAAAAGGCCTTTTGGGATGTATCATCCCAAAAGGGCATCGCAAATTAGAGAATCGCAAATTTGTGATTCTCTATTTCGCGATTGCATTTAAGGAATTGTAAATTGCGATTCCTTAAAAGCAATGTAACAAGCACCCAAGTTGTGCGATTTCTCCTTAAGAAATCGCAAATTACCACCAACTTCAAGTTGGTGGTAATTTGAGATTTCTTTGAAAGATGCATTTTTTGGTATCTTTCAAAGTGCCATGTGGCGCACATACATGCCCTTAGGGCATGTTTGTGCGCCACATGCGCACACATGCTCATTTCAGGGGTGCATCAGGGGGTCCTTATGAAACCCTTGCACCCTTGAAATTATTCTCAATTTGCGATTCTCTAATTGCGAATCGCTAATTGAGAATGTCTTCCCATTCATTCCTATGGGCCTCCTGGCCCATAGGAATGAATGGGAAAGTATTCCTTAATTGCGATTAGCAATTTGCTAAATCGCAATTAAGGAATGCTAAGAAATCGCAAAACATTTGCGAATTTTTTATTACATCCCGTTTTGCAATTCTCAAATAGCGATTCCCTAAAAATCGCTATTTGAGAATTGCAAAAACGGAACTTGATACATATGCCCCAAAAAGATTGTATCAAAGGGTCCAGCAGTTCTAGTGCACTCAGATAGTCACATCAAAAGCATTCAGCATGTGCACAGCCAGTGATGAAGCATGCTGCGAGCGGGCCGTACTAGCAGCAATGTCTGTTGCCATCAACACTGCATTATCTGCAATAGTGACTCAATCTCAATTGTGAGCACTGCTGTCTGCAGTGTAGGCCAGAGAGCGCGGTCAGCAAGGACCCACAGCTACGTAAAGTGGACTTGAGCTACACAGTTTGCCGTACGCGAACCAAGAAAAAGCGTGTGAGGAGCCTGCGATGACACGTATGCATGGTGCGGACAGAGCGCACTGCAGCAATATCTTTTCCTACAGGACTGCGTCATCTACAATACCGACTTGATCTGAATTGTGAACACTGCTGTCTGAAGTGTAAATTGAAGGCATTAGTCACACAGACATCCATTAATACTTTTTCTCACTTCCTCTTCCCAAAATACAACAACATAAATGACAGAAAACTCTGCAATAAATAAATCAAAACAATTCGAATTGCAATTTCTACTGTTCAAAGTGTAGACTATTCAGTGTTCTCTTGAACTTGCAAGATGAATTTCGCCATTATACTAAACATATAACTCATCTAAAAAAAATTCTTCAAGCAAATATACTAAAAGAATATTCTGTATATTTCAAGACGTTGTAGTTAGTTGCCTACTGAATTCTGTAACCAAACAATCACCACTCGATCTGAATTGTAAGCCCTGCTGATCGCAGTGTAGGCCAGAGGCAGTAGTCATTAACACCTCACAGACACGTGCCGTTGGATTCGGATGCACGGAGTTAGTTGCACCTGGTCAGAGGGGGTACACAGAAATCATCACAGACTTTAACTTCTGACATCCTCAATCATATAATCAAGACCCCGTTTCACTGTTCGGATCTTCTGTACCGCGGTGTAGTCCTCAGACTACAGTCAACCAAGCCCAATAATAATGTACAGCAGTTAACTACGGAAGCACAGACACTGATGATGAATCAATCATATCACTTGTAAAGCGCACTACTTACCCGTGAGGGTCTCAAGGCGCTGGGGGCGGGGGGGTGCTGCTACTGCTCGAAGAGCCAGGTCTTGAGGAGTCTTCTGAAGGTCAGCAGGTCTTGGGTCTGCCGTAGGTGGGTGGGGAGGGTATTCCAGGTCTTGGCGGCGAGGTGGGAGAAAGTTCTGCCACCGGCAGTCATTCCTTGGATGCGGGGGACTGCGGCGAGGGCGAGACCGGTGGAGCGGAGCTGGCGGGTGGGGGTGTAGAAGCTGAGTCGTCTATTGAGGTATGCTGGTCCGGTGTTGTGGAGTGCTTTGCGTGTGAGGAGCTTGAAGGTTATCCTCTTGTTGACGGGGAGCCAGTGTAGATCTCTTAGGTGGGATATGATGTGACTGTGGCGGGGGATGTCGAGGATCAGACGTGCAGAGGCGTTCTGGATGCGTTGCAGCAGTCTCAGGAGTTAGGCCGAAGTTCCTGCGTAGAGGGCGTTACCATAGTCCAACCTGCTGCTGACGAGGGCCTGGGTGACCGTTCTTCTAATTTCGGTGGGGATCCACTTGTAGATCCTGCGGTGCATGCGGAGGGTGTTGAAGCAGGAGGAGGAGACGGCAGTGACCTGCTGAGTCATGGAGAGGGTGGAGTCGAGGATGACCCCTAGGTTGCGTGCGTGGTCGGTGGGTGTTGGAGCTGTTCCCAGTGCGGTCGGCCACCAGGAGTCGTCCCAGGCCAAAGGGGTGGATCCAAGGATGAGGACCTCCATCTTGTCAGAGTTCAGCTTCGGATGTTCCTCATCCATTCGGCTACGGCCTTTATTCCTTCGTGGAGGTTGGTTTTGGCGGTGTGAGGGTCTTTGGTGAGGGAGGGCATCAGCTGGGTGTCGTCGGCTTCGGAGATGATGTTGAGGTCGTGCTGTCGGGCGATGTGGGCGAGAGGTGCCATGTAGATGTTGAACAGCGTTGGGCTGTGGGATGAGCCCTGGGGTACGCTGCAGATCTCGGTGGCATTGGGGGGGGGGGGGTGGGGGGGAGGCGGACGCTCCGTGTTCTGCCGGAAAGGAAGGATGTGGTCCAGTCCAGGGCCTTCTCTTGGATTCCGGCGTCGTGTAGGTGTGTTCGTAGTGTGTGGTGGGAGACCATGTCGAAGGCGGCTGACAGGTCCAGGAGAATGAGGGGTGCTGTTTCTCCATTGTCTAGCAGGGTCCTGATGTCGTCGGTGGCGGCGATGAGGGCAGTTTCGGTGCTGTGGTTGCTGCGGAACTCAGACTGGGACAGGTCCAGGATGCTGTTCTCCTCGAGGTAGCGGGTCAGTTGTTTGTTGACTGCCTTCTCGATGACCTTCGCCGGGAACGGGAGCAGGGAGATGGGCCGGAAGTTCTTGAGGTCCTTGGGGTCCGCCTTGGGTTTCTTGAGTAAGGCGTTGATCTCGGCGTGCTTCCAGCTTTCCGGGAAGGTTGCGGTCTCGTAGGAGATGTTGATTACTTTCCGGAGATGGGGTGCGATGGCTGTGCTGGCTTTGTTGAAGATGTGGTGTGGGCAAGGGTCTAGAGTTGATCTGGAGTGGATGGTGTTCATGATTTTGCTGGTGTCCTCGTCGTTGATGTTGGTCCAGGAAAGCAGGCGGTTGGCAGAAGTCTCGGTGGTTGTCGGGGCGGTCGTGACGTTGAAGCTGTCGTGGATGTCGGCGATCTTGCGGTGGAAGAAGGTGGCTAGCGAGTCGCACAGGTCTTGCGAAGGTGGAATGTCGTTGGTGTTGGAGCTGGGGTTGGAGAGTTCCTTCACAATGTTGAAGAGCTCTTTGCTGTTGTGTGCGTTGTTATCTAGGCGGTCTTTGAGTGAGGCCCGTTGGGGAGATCTGATGAGGTGATGGCATTTGCGGGTGGCGTTCTTGTGGGCTGCGTAGCTGTCCAGTGTTAGTTCGCGGAGCAAGTTCTTCTCCAGTTTACGGCCTGTTCGTTTGGAGGCCTGGAGGTCTTTGGTGAACCAGGTGGCTTTCATGCTGGTGTGGCTGTTGGAGGGTTTCTTGAGCGGGGCGAGGGTATTGGCACAGTCGTTGATCCACTGTCTGAAGTTGTGGGCAGCGTTGTCTGGGTCGGTGGGTGGGCTCTGGGCAAGGGTGGTGGCTAGCTGGTCTTCGGTGGCCTTGCTCCAGCAGCGACGATTCATCTGTTGGGTGCGGTGGTGCGTGGTGGGCTTCCTGAAGGTGAAGTGAATGCAGTGATGGTCGGTCCAGTGGAGTTCGGTGGTGTGGTTGAAGGAGATGTGGGGGCTTGCGGAGTAGATGGGGTCAAGCGTGTGGCCGGCGGCGTGGGTGGGTGTTGTCACGAGCTGTCCGAGTCCGAGGTTGGTGAGGTTGTCGATCAGGGAGGTGGAGTTGGTGTCGTTGTTGTTCTCGAGGTGGTAGTTCAGGTCCTCGAGGAGGATGTAGTCCATGGAGGCGAGGGCGTGTGTGCTGATGAAGTCGGCGATTGAGTCGCTGAACTGTGGTCGGGGTCCGGGGAGTCTGTAGACAAGGGTTCCTCTGAGGGTGGTGTTGGGGTCGGTGCGGATCTGGAAGTGCAGGTGTTCGGCACTGCTGAGGGTGTCGTCAGTGTTGGTCAAGACTCTGAGGGTGTTCTTGTGGACGAAGGCGATTCCTCCTCCTACTCCGTTAGTGCGATCCCTGCGGGTGACCTTTGTAACGCCCTGAACGTCTCAGGATCGTTTAACAGACACGACAATGAGGACGCAACCACTTGTGAAGGGTTAGTTCTTTTAATGAAGGCAAATAAAATACAAAGAACAAACAAAAGTTATAGTCACTGGAATCCTCCAGGCTAAGTACGTTACCAGCCCACAGCACGGATGGTCCTAACCGTCCTCTGCATATACGCCGATCCCGGCGTATGCCAACAGAGGGCAGAAATGAAATGGCCGACAATGCCAATCGGTAGGCTGTGAGGGGCACGAAGAGTGTTGGGGAGAATCGAGGAGTCAGGGAAACACCCAGCCGGGGTCTCTACCTGAAGGGAGCAGCCGCTCAACCTCTTCCTCAGACTGCACCGGGACGCGGAGTCACCTCCTGGTGATGTGTCACCGATACCCCAATCACAAGCAAGAAGACTGAACCGAGAGCAGCCGCTCGATCGATCGATCCTGTGGACTTCCGAGTCTGTAACGCGGCAAACACCTCCTGGTGTGCGTTACAGCTGGCAGTCCCTGTGTCTCTGGTCGGGCTGGGAGTTACGACTCCAACCAGCAAAAGCGCCACTGCGCTTGGACTCAGCCGAGTCAAAAAGCGAAGCTCAATGGTTGACCGGTAGAGCTTCCGGGTCCTTCACAGGTGACGATGGGGCAAGACACGGCCCAGGGAGTAACGACTCGACCTACCTCCGTTCTTGCCTTACTGGAGCACCACTCCGGAACACTGCTCTTCACGAAGCAGGTACGTCGGTGTAAACACAATATCCGACAGCCTTGTACCTCCCGGTTCCTCCCTTTATAGGGAGTGTTTTCCTTGAGTTATGTAACAGCTCTCCTGTTTACATAAGGGCGTGTTTTCCTTGAGTTATGTAACAGCTCTCCTGTTTACATAAGGGCGTGTTTCCCTTGAGTTATGTAACAGCTCTCCTGTTTACATAAGGGCGTGTTTCCCTTGAGTTATGTAACAGCTCTCCTGTTTACATAAGGGCGTGTTTCCCTTGAGTTATGTAACAGCTCTCCTGTTTACATAACCTCTCAACCGCTAAGCATCCTGGGAGATGTAGTCCGTTTTCGCTGGTTACCGTTTTCCTCCCCTCGTATGACAGGAATTCTTGACAGTACATCCTCCCTCTCAGCGGCTCCCCACGGGTCCAGCGCTGGCAGGAAAACGCCGATGGAACAAGGAGACCAAGCGCGGAGCATGAACCCCTTCAGCCGGTTCCCATGAATGCTCCTCCGGGCCATAGCCTTTCCACGCAACCAGGTACCACAGCTTCCCCCTGCGCCATTTGGACGCCCGTATGCCCGACACTTCATACTCCACCTCCGACTCCACGCATACCGGCCTAGGTGTCCCAGACGGCTTGGAGGGTGCTGGTTTGAGCAATGATACATGAAAGACAGGGTGTATCCGCAATGACTGGGGCAAGCACACCTTCACGTTCACGGGACCCATACACTTGGTAATTCGATAGGGGCCCATGTACTTGGGATGGAACACACTGTTCTTTCGAAACCTCATGTTTCTTGTGGATATCCAGACGTAGTCTCCAGTGCGGTACAGTGGCCCGGGCCTTCTCTTCCTATCTGCCGCAGCCTTGTATCTTCTCTTGGCCTCTATTAGGACAGCCCTTGAGCGCATCAACGTGTCTTTTATGTGTGCCACCCTGTCCGCTGTGGCGGGAATCCTGTCCTCTCTGAATGGATGTAGAAATGGCAAGAACCTGGGATGTTGGCCATAGTTGCTATAGAACGGAGATGACTGTGTGGAGCTGTGAGTGGCGTTGTTATAGGCTATCTCTGCAACCCATAGCAAGTCGACCCATTCTTCCCTGCCCTGGTCCACAAAACATCGCAGATACTGTTTGAGCGTTTGGTTCAGGCGCTCGGTTTGGCCGTCCGTTTGAGGGTGGTAGCTGGTGGACAGGGCGGTCTTAACATGCAGCGCAGTGCACCAAGTCTTCCAGAATTGCGCAGTAAACTGCGACCCCCGGTCCGACACGATCACCCCAGGTAATCCATGCAGTCGTACCACATTCTTTAGGAGTAGTGACGCCAATTCCCCGGCCGTAGGGACTCTCTTGCAGGGGATGAAGTGCCCCATTTTCGTCAAGTAATCCACCACCACCAGTATTGCCGTCATCCCCTGGTCTACCGGTAGGCCCACCACGAAGTCCAGTGATATGCTATCCCATGGTCTATCCGGGGTCGGAAGTGGATGTAAGAGCCCTTGGGTTCGGCCATGGTCGGCCTTCATGGTAGCACACGTAGGACACTCCTGTCCCCACCTCCTGACATCCACTCTCATGGTTGGCCACCAGAAATGCCGTCCCATGCTAGCCACCGTTTTTTCAAAGCCCAAATGACCTGCGCATGGAGAGTCATGGCACCAGATGAATGCTTGTTTCCTTAGCCTAGGCGTGGGTATCAATAGGCACCTGCCCTTCAGGGGTATCCCGTCCTTCAGCTGCCATTCTCTGTGACTGAGGAGCCACCTCCGCCATGCGAATGACCTGATCCCTCTCTTTATTCCCCTCAGGAAAGTATCCGGTTGGATAACCCCCAATACCATCCTCGGGGAAATGATGGAACGCTCGGTTGCAGGCAATGGTTCCTTAACTGCAGATTGACGGGACAGGGCGTCCGCCTTCCGGTTTTCCGTCCCCGGCCGATATGTGATGCGGAAGTTGAACCCCGCAAAGAAGATCATCCACCGCAGCTGCCTGGGAGAAAGGTGTCTAGTGGCCGTCATGAACTGTAGGTTCCGATGGTCCGTGTACACCGATACCACATGTCTTGCCCCCATCAACCAATGCCTCCATTCGGTGAAGGCGTCCTTGATTGCGAGAAGCTCCTTCTCCGCAATATGGTAGTTGCGTTCGGCGTCGTTGAGTTTGCGGGACATGTACGCAACGGGATGAAGCACCCCTGTGTCGTGGTTGCGTTGGGACAAGATAGCCCCCAGCGCCACATCCGACGCGTCCGCTTCCACCACGTAGGGGAGATCCGGATCGGGGTGAGCCAACACCGGCGCCTTACCAAAGGCGCTTTTCAGGGCCTCAAAGGCTTTGTTCGCTTCAGGGGACCAGACAAACTCCTTGGACTTCCTCAGTAGCTGTGTGATTGGGGCCACCACTCCTGAAAATCCATCTATAAACCGCCTGTAAAAGTTGGCGAAGCCAATGAAACTTTGGACGTCCTTCACGCTTTGGGGCACCGGCCATTCTTTCACCGCCTTGATCTTTCGTTCTGCCATCTCCTGTCCCTCTGGACTCAGCATCACTCCGAGGAATTCCACGGATGTGACGTGGAAGTCACACTTGCTGAGTTTACAAAACAGCATGTTTTCCCTCAGCTTTTGGAGCACAGCTTTGACGTGGTGTACGTGCTCCTCCACACTGGACGAATAGATGAGGATGTCGTCGATATATACGACCACGTAGATATCCAACTCCTCTCTGAATACCTCATTCAAAAAGTACTGAAAGGCTGCCGGGGCGTTGCACAGACCGAACGGCATGACGAGGTACTCAAAAAGGCCGAACCTGGTCTTAAAGGCGGTCTTCCACTCGTCTCCGTCCCTCATGCGCACCAGATGGTATGCCCCTTTCAAATCCAACTTGGTGTAGATACGAGCTTTCTTGACCTGTTCCAGAAGTACACTGATGAGAGGCAAGGGGTACCGATTTTTTATGGTTATCGCATTCAATGCCCTAAAGTCCACACAGGCTCTCAGCTCCCCATTAGCCTTCGGGATGAAGAAGAGTGGCGAGGCGGCCGGAGACTTGGACGGGCGGATGAATCCTAGCTTGAGGAGTTTATCCAGGTACCCCCGGAGATGCACGTTTTCAGGCTCCGTCAGGGCATACAGCCTGCCGCTGGGAACGCTGGCCCCTGGCACCAGGTCGATCTGGCAGTCAAACTGTCTATGTGGTGGTAGCACTTCCGCCTTCACCTCATCAAATACATCCTCAAAACTGTGATAAGCCTGGGGGAGAGCCACATCTTTTTCTGCCGCTGTAGCCACCGTCTGACTCCCGCTCTCATCTGCGTCAAGGGATTCCGTTCTTATTCCACAATGCAGGATGCAATACGGTGACGTCATTTCGATGCGATGTGTTGGCCAATCCACAAAGGGGTTGTGTTTCTGTAGCCACGGCAATCCCAATATGACGCCATATTGGGGCGCTCGGATGATGTTAAAATCGATTTGTTCCAAATGGTTCCTCCCATATCTCATCGGAAGGACCCCCGTGTGCTGTCCGATGGGCCCCGTCACCAATCGCCTTCCGTCTACCGCATAGACGTCTTCGGGTACTGCTTTGGGAAGAAGCACTAGCCCTAGCCTGCATGCCTCGTTGTGGTCCATAAACATGCCAGTGGCCCCTGAATCCACCATGGCCACAACGGGTATCCACTGGTCATGCACTCCCACGTGCACCGTGATAAACAGGTGTCGTTGTCCCTTAGTGACCGAGTTGGAAAGTGAAGGGATGGATGAGTGACTCCGAGATGCCCCTTCTCTGGTCTTGGAGTCCTCTAGTTTTCCGCCGGTATGTCCACCACGGCTGTTACCGACCGGTTGGCCCGATAACGTGACGTCTTCGGTTTGGCAGGGCATTCACGTACGTAGTGGCCTTTTTTGCCACAATATAGGCACAATCCTTGTTTACGGCGTGACTCTTTCTCCGTGGCTGTGAGGCTCGCTCGTATTGCGCTGATGTCCATGGGTTCTCCCTTGGATGCGGTGGAAGTTTCAGGACTTCCCACCGTCACATAGGATGGAAGGGATTTTCCTTTTCTCCCATGATCCCCCTTTCTTTCACTTAGCCTATGTTCCAGCCGTAATACCAGGTTGATAAGGCCCTCACATGTCTTGGGTTGAGGGTCAATATGAGCCACGGCGTCCTTGAGCTCATCGCACAGCCCTTGATGGAAGAGCGCCGTCTGTTTAGCAACAGGCCACTTGGTTTCCGCAACCAGCCTTCGGAACGCGTTGAGATACTGCACCAGGTCGTTGGATCCCTGTCTCAACTCAAGCATTTCACGGTCCGCCGTGTACGAGTCAGCCCTTCTGTCGAATACCTTCAGGAATTCCTCGCGAAAAGCACCCCAATCACATAAGAGGGGGTCGTCTCTGCTCACCAGAGGTACGGCCCATTGTGCCGCGTTTCCAGCCAAATAGGATATAAGGAAAGCCACACGAGCCTGACTCGTGGGGAACGCCTTTGGTTTGCACGATAAATGTAGCGCCACTTGTGTGAGGAATACCTGCACTGTGTTAGGATCCCCACTGTACCTCTCTGGTGTTGCCAAGGGGATGGCTACCGGCATTTCCACTACTACCGCAGGGGTCTGGTTCGTGAGGGAGGTGCTGGGCGTGAGCGGGTCCAATTGGATAGCATCCAGTCTGGCTTTTACATCGGCTGTTTCTTGCCTAGAGGCAGCCACTTCAACTTGCATGGCCGCTAAAGCAGCCAGCACATCATCAAGTGTTGCCATGTCTGTTATCGACCGGGAGACAGTTAGTGTTATTAAGGTCGGATATTTTGTAACGCCCTGAACGTCTCAGGATCGTTTAACAGACACGACAATGAGGACGCAACCACTTGTGAAGGGTTAGTTCTTTTAATGAAGGCAAATAAAATACAAAGAACAAACAAAAGTTATAGTCACTGGAATCCTCCAGGCTAAGTACGTTACCAGCCCACAGCACGGATGGTCCTAACCGTCCTCTGCATATACGCCGATCCCGGCGTATGCCAACAGAGGGCAGAAATGAAATGGCCGACAATGCCAATCGGTAGGCTGTGAGGGGCACGAAGAGTGTTGGGGAGAATCGAGGAGTCAGGGAAACACCCAGCCGGGGTCTCTACCTGAAGGGAGCAGCCGCTCAACCTCTTCCTCAGACTGCACCGGGACGCGGAGTCACCTCCTGGTGATGTGTCACCGATACCCCAATCACAAGCAAGAAGACTGAACCGAGAGCAGCCGCTCGATCGATCCTGTGGACTTCCGAGTCTGTAACGCGGCAAACACCTCCTGGTGTGCGTTACAGCTGGCAGTCCCTTTGTCTCTGGTCGGGCTGGGAGTTACGACTCCAACCAGCAAAAGCGCCACTGCGCTTGGACTCAGCCGAGTCAAAAAGCGAAGCTCAATGGTTGACCGGTAGAGCTTCCGGGTCCTTCACAGGTGACGATGGGGCAAGACACGGCCCAGGGAGTAACGACTCGACCTACCTCCGTTCTTGCCTTACTGGAGCACCACTCCGGAACACTGCTCTTCACGAAGCAGGTACGTCGGTGTAAACACAATATCCGACAGCCTTGTACCTCCCGGTTCCTCCCTTTATAGGGAGTGTTTTCCTTGAGTTATGTAACAGCTCTCCTGTTTACATAAGGGCGTGTTTTCCTTGAGTTATGTAACAGCTCTCCTGTTTACATAAGGGCGTGTTTCCCTTGAGTTATGTAACAGCTCTCCTGTTTACATAAGGGCGTGTTTCCCTTGAGTTATGTAACAGCTCTCCTGTTTACATAAGGGCGTGTTTCCCTTGAGTTATGTAACAGCTCTCCTGTTTACATAACCTCTCAACCGCTAAGCATCCTGGGAGATGTAGTCCGTTTTCGCTGGTTACCGTTTTCCTCCCCTCGTATGACAGGAATTCTTGACAACCTTGTAGCCTTCCGGGATGGCTATGGCGGTCGGGTGCTGAGGCGGGGTTCAGCCAGGCCTCCGTTAGGAAGGCAACGTCAGGGGAGCAGGGGAGGTTGAGTCGGGAAGGTCCCAGAGTTCAACGGCGTGTTTGCGGGCGGAGCAGGTGTTGAGGAGGATGCATCTGAGGTAGTTGGGTTCTTTCCTGGGTGGAGGTTAAGCGGGGCGGATGCTGGTGAAGCTGCAGTTCAGGAAGGTGAAAGGTCGTTGGGTGCACTACGTTGGCGGCCCGGTAGCAGTTGTGTTCTTGTCTGGAGTTGAGTGCATGGAGGGTGCTGGCATCGAATCAGAGTCTGGCGTCATGGCGGTCCCGGGGACCAGGGATTCTGGCGCTGGGTGCGGTCAAGGCACAGACGGGCTTGCCTTAGGTGTCCCATCGGCGCGCCAGCGGTGTAAGAAGGGGAGGTGGGAGGGGGGATCGGACGAATAAGAGCGGGGGGCGGGGCCGCAGGGGACACAGCAGCGGGAAGTGGGACCGGCGATGGAACAGAAGGCAAAAAGGGCACAAGGGTACACAGAGGAGGAAACAAGTACAATAAATACAATGCTAAACAACCAGAAGGGCACAAAAACAAGCACAATAAAACCATGCTAAATGGGCAGAGAGCGCAAAAGCAAACACAGTGAAAGTGGCAAAAAGCAAACCTAAGGCCTACCACTGGCCACCAGGGATGAGGCGCAGGTGGTAGCCTGCGGGTGGAAGCGGGCCTCGAACTCGGCAGCAGCTGGGCTGGAACATGGGCGCAGTCAGGTGGAGCTACGCGGTGTGGGGAGCGACCTGCCTCGAAGCAGGGTCAAGGGTCGCTCTGATGCACCTCAACGGAAACAGTCCTGTGAAAAGCAAGCAGCAGGTAATATCGGACACCGTCCATTGTGGGATCAAGACACCGTTCCACTGTTGGTACCTGTTCGACTACTGTATTAGTAGTATACAGAGCAGTCCACGCTGCTGGGCCTCAAACTGAACGCTGGTGTGCCTGTGTCGTAGTAGCCAGCGTTGATCTGAGGAACCTTCCGACCTCGCCCCAGGAGCTTCCGCCGGCACGTGGTGGGCCCTCTTTCACATAATACGGGAGCTAAAGGTGAACTGTGGGGCATATGTGCTTTGCAGCGGCCACAACGGTTTCTGAGTACCAGCAGGCTGAGAGCATCATTCACGCAGCCACCTTCACTCACAAGGTCAACCTTGTGGCGGTGTAAGCTGCGCAGACCTGGCAGACACGTTCGCCATTCCGGAAGAGAACCACACCCAGAGAAACGTGCCTTTTATTCATACCCCTACGCTAGCCTTGCGTACGCTGAGCCAGCCCACTACGCTAAAGATTTGTGGGGGGGGGGGGGCACGAACGCGCTATGTTTGAGATATTCCCTACTGACTGTATTATTATGGTTCCGTCCACTATCTACTTCACTCAATAGACCATCAGTGTATGTTCACATGTACATGTGTGTGCTCTGCATACTCAAGTCTGTCCGCAACATTCCAACACTTTCCATTGTATACTTTTATAATCTAGAACCACTTGCCACCTTCGCACATACTTTCCTCCCATCTCGCCCCGCATTCTGCATTGTGTAACAGAGGTGCTATGCCATGTTTGCTTTGTGTACATGGCTAGCCACGGTACCCACAGTACGTAGGGTCGTTGTGTCTGATAGGTGTACATGTTGTTTGTCATGTTGTATGCGATTATATAAGGTAGCACGTTTATTCACGAAAGCACGCCAACTCCCACAATCACACCAACATTCACACTGCTTTCTAACGGCAGTTATCTGCTTCTCAATAACATGCACTCCTATGGAATGTGAGGTGGCATACCGTATGTCCTTACTGTTTCAAACACAAACTAACTCCCAAACTTCAACTTGGCCTTGAATCCCTACTTTGCAAACAGATTTCATTAAACTAACCAAATTAAAGCGCTTTTCTTCAGAACAGAAGTGTACCTCACTTCTGCAAAAGAAAGGTATCGCCTGCAGATAGCACAAACTTCCAGTAAAATACAGTCCCTTTTAAATTCGAACCTCCCATTACACTTTGTGAATTGTTACCCAATTTTCAACACATCTCACACTCGAGGTCTGGCACACTTTTTTAATACGGTCTCCTCCGGCCTTCTCACAGCCTTTCAAACTATTTTTGGTACAATACCACACTTCATTCATTTCGATCATCTCTGGAATAACAGGAACAGTGCACAAAATTCTCGCTCTCTTTGCGGCCATCCTGCTACTATTTCTGCTTGTAAAAAATGACTGCGCTCCCTGTGGTAACAAGCATCTCCGACAGAATACGATTCTACATCAATACAGTGAAAAAATGGAACTACTTTTCGGCTGCCTGCCTCTATCTATTATCGGAGCCAGCTACAACATGACATTTATTTACACATATCCAATGTGCGTCCCGCCATCTTTCTATTGCAAAACTTGCCCATTCGACTGGCGAATGGATATGCCTTGCCAACATCCCAACAATCGCTCCCAATATCCAGCAGGTAATGGAGTATCTTGAAAACCATGAACTTGATTGTTCAGGCAGTAGAGCAATGGCGGATGCAACGCAAAAAAGTATTGTGGCGGAATGGGATTTATGCGCAGCTGTGAAAGATCTACTGCAATGTACCACCTTTGACAACATTGCAGTTTGCCTGCCAATTCAAATTGCCGCTCCAACATTAGAGGAACATTACTGTCCCTTCGAAGATATGAATTCGACTGCTTCCTTTCTGTCACACGATGGCAACAATGACCTCTTGGAACATTACACATCTCAAGCCGCTGAAGAACTTCTGGACTGCAATCTCCAAGACTTGTAAGAAATGCACGTTCTTCTTGGATTCATTTTTAAAAAACTTATCTGACTTTTTCCTTTCAATTTTTTTAATACACTTCAATTGAACTATTTTCATATAATAACTTTCCAAGTATGCTCAGGCATTTGAACTCTGTTTTCATTATTGCCCCTTTCGTCTCCAGTCTAACCAGGGATGGGTGATGTATGGCCTATCCGAATACGCTATTTACTTCCTAAATTAGCCTAAACCCGACATCCATTTTCAAACCATCTCTATTCCTTGTGCACACGTCTCTCTGCCTGCCTGTTGTCCACGAAGCCCTTTCACACAAATTTACTCATCCTCAACCTCTACTCACGAGCTGGTGATCAACTTCAAAAAGCACGACATTGTTTAGGAACTGGTTGGCACAGTGTGCTAATCGTATCCCACCTTTATTTTCATTATAGAATTGAGTCATTCATGTCTAATAGCTATTGTTTATGTCACATGGAACTGTTACATGTGATGTGGAATTCACTAATGCAGCAGCTTCAGATTTGAATATTACAGAATCAGTTGGCGTTTGCCTCAGCTCGGTGCCTTAGCTCTTTGCACAGGATTTCTTTTTTTTTTTTTTTTTTTAAAGAGCTGAAGACAATGTATGGATTGACAAGAAGGGTACCTAGTGTGCTTCTCAGAAGCACAATTTTGTGTTCCTCCTCAAAGTTCCGATGTGACTACAACTATTACCAATTCTGACAAGAGACTGCTGACTGTTCTACTGTTGATAATTTTGTGTTACAACAAAGGAGTACAAGGGTACCAAAGAAGTTTCAAAATGTACACTTTGCAATTTTCTTTTTGTTTCTTTTGTTAAAGGATACATGTGCTAATCGTATCCTACCTTTTTTTTTATTATAGTATTTCGAGTCATTCAAGTGTAATAGGTATTGTTTATGTCACGTGGAACTGTAACATGTAATGTGGAATTCACTGATGAAAGAGCTTACGTTTGAATGCAGCAGAAGTGGTTGGAATTTGCCTCAACTGAATGCCTTACCCTCTTGCACCAGGGGATCCATTTATGGCACTTACATAAAGACTTTCTTTATATAACTTTCAGACGCCATTGCTTTATTACACAAAGCCACTTTCTTGGACACACCTGATTTCACCTTCTGTGGGATTGCAACATTCTGCATTATATTCTTCACGATTATTTCTTTATTCCGGCTTCCTAAAACACTGCATTTGAGTCTTCAGAAAGTAGAGGTGAGTAGTTTGCTTCCCACTCCCTGTATCGTATAAACGCATCCTAACACTACTTACACAGATATGCTAAAGCGGCCAGTATCCTACAGCGCCCACACACATCACCCTACAGCAATTAGCTCACGGCTTACGCTCACGGTTTCATCCAGGAGTCTCCAGACCAGTACCAGTGAGTAGTTTGCTTCCCAAACCCGCTATACTCTAAACGCATACCAACACCACCTGCACAGCTATCCTACAGCGGCCAGTATGCTACAGCGCCCAGACCACATCAGTTTACACCACTCAGCTCACGGATTAGGCGCACGCTTTCATCCCAGAGTGTACCGGCACCTCACCTCAGCACCATCCCACTCTGCGCAAAACATCACTTTCACACCGGTAGGGATAAATACTTCAGCACATCAGTTTACAGCACTCAGCTCATGGTTTAGGCGCACGCTTTCATCCCCGAGTGTACCTGCACCTCACCTCAGTACCCTCTCACTCTCGGCAAAACAGCACTTTCACACCGGTAGGACTAAATACTTCGCTTCACACTCCCTGTATAGCACACCCTAAACACCCCACAGACGGTTCCGTGTCCCTACCCTCCCCTTTCCTACTTTCTTCGCCCTTTTTCCCACTTACTCGTTTTAACGAAATCACAAAATGGCGGCCAACACTTCCTAGTTGCAAACGCTCGCACCGCTCACAGCCAATAAGCAGCAAGCTCGTGCTCGTAACGCCTCAGCCAATCAGATGGGGGAATTCCCAAATATCGATATCTGTAAATTTCGATATCTCTCCAAAACTACTGAACGGATTTACACCAAATAAACAAAAGCGTGCTTTCTAGACCAAGACCCTTCTCTCTTTGGAGCAATTCCGTTCACCTGTTCAACCTGTAGCCTTGTCTAAAGATTCCTATGGAAATTAACATGGAGAAAACACGTTACGGACCCCCTTTTTTCTCGGCCCCCCCTTGACGAATCACCCCCAATCTTCCCACATAGGAGCTGATATGAACAAAGAATTAGTTTGGAAAATTTCATGAAGATTCATCAAATGACGCCAAAGTTATAAGCAAAACAAAAAATGCTCTTCCTATGGAAACTTGGTCCTAACTATAACTACCTACTGGCGACCGCCAGTAGGTAATGTACATATATATATTCTTTTTATTTGCGGAGGGGGGGGGATTCATAGCAGTAGGAGGGGGTGAGTAAAAGGAAAGGGGAGAGCCAGGCAAAAAGGTTTAGAAAGGCTCGTTTGGGAGATCTGAATAGTAAAAGAGGTATGAGATGATGCAAGGAGGGGTAGAGGAGGGAAAGGGTTGTTTTGGTGAGCATAGTAGTGGTATGGGGTTTTGGATGAATGAGAGAGTGGAGGTATATTGATAGAGGTAAAGGTTAAGAAATAGGGTAGTGCCTTGGATATGCTGAATTGGTAAAAAAGTAAGAACTATATAGATACATAAGTACATGGAAGGTATATATATGGATAAGGAAGTTAATACATGTAGATTAAAGATGCCTTTAATAAAAGTCCTGCTTTCAAGTGTTGTTGTGCTTTAAATTATTTTTTATTTTTGTAATTAAATAGTGAAGCAATTGTAGATAGTTATGATAAAATATTTACTTATTTATATAGTCACTTATATACATGTTAAAAACATAGAATAATGTAACTATAAGTAATGAGTACATTTGTCAAGCAGAAACTAATGAATATATATTTTTAAAAACATAATTACTATACATGTTTATACAAAGCAATACACATATGTAGGTACATATCTATAGTTCAAAACAAATTCATAAACAGAAGGATATGCTGTATTTTTATGTTTGTGTATGGTGTTTATGTGGGGAAGAGCCAATTCTTTTTTTTTGAAACATTTTTATTGAACAATAATTCGATTACAAGCACGGGCCTACAACCACCAGGGCCGGCCGCTAAGTACAGAATGAAATATACATGTATCAAGGCTGCAGTCGGTTCCCGGGGCTCGGCCCCGTAGTGGCTCCGGATAGTTGTGAAGGAACAGGAGACTTAAGTCCAACATACACAAAAAACTAAAAGAAAACAAAAGGCGAGGCATAAAGACAAACAGCGCAGGTCAGGCTTCCTCCGGGGAACTCCAGTTCAGACCATTAAGCGGCATGCAAAAGGAAGGAGTACCGGGAGGCTGGGGACGGGGGGGGGGGGGGCCAAGGGAAATGAACGTCCATATGTAGTCATTCCAAAAGGTGCCAGGAACCGTCAAGGGTCAGGGGGACATGGCGATATCGGTGTCCACCAGGGGGGGCGTACAGATACCCCCGCGATACGCATTCCATTGCCCCCAGATTCTGCCCCATGCCCCCGGCTTACCACGGGCAACATACACAGTCTTCTCCCTGAACATACACCAGTCCATATTCTCCTTCCATACTGACACGGTGGGCGGCCGCTGGGCACCCCAAAGCTGCGCTATATCTCTCTTGGCAATCATGTTCCCCAGGGCCGCCCACCGAGTCTGAGCCGCGCTATAATCATTGGGCTCCCACACATTCAGGACACAGCGACGCACCTCCGGCAGCAGCACAACCCCAGTGACCTGTCCCATAACCGTATGGACCCGGCGCCAGTAGTCCGCCACCTCGCGGCACTCCCACAGGATATGGAGAAAGGTGGCGCTGAGCCCACAACCCCGCTTACAGAGCCCGTCGTCGGAAAATCCCATCGAGACCAAGCGAGGACCCGTCACATACACCCGGTGAAGAATCTTAAGCTGTACCAACCGGAGACGGGCTGGAATGGCGACCTCCCTGGGGGACGACAGTGCAGACTGCCAGTCCTCGTCGTCCAATTCCACCCCATCCCCCGTCCAAGCCTCCCGAAGGCGCACAAAGAGGTCAGCCCGATGATTGATCAGTTTTTTATAAATTAAAGAAATAGTACTGTCAGGGACATGTCCGTCAAGTATGCGGTCCTCGAGGGGCGAGGAAACCGGGATCTTGGTCCCCTCTCCAAAGACCGAGAGCAGGGCGTGTCGAACCTGGGCATAGCGGAAGAACTCCCTGTCCGTAAGCTCATATTCGGCCTGAAGCACCGCGAAAGTCTTAACCGCGCCCTTATGCCACAGGTCTCCCACTTTGCTGATACCAATCGTGTCCCACTGGTCAAACCCCTTCGTAGTCCAGAGGCTGCCCAGGCGATCGGAGGCAAACAAAGGAGTAGCACATGTCAGTCGCTCACTCCAGCCCGTGGCCGCAGTGGCAGCCCTCCAGGTCCGCACCGCAATCTTAGTAGGACCCGTAAGGGTCCGGCCAGCCGAGCGGGAGTAAAGTGCCCTGTTATAGTTCCCGCCGGGAAGCAGGAACTTGTCCATCTCATACGCCGGATTCAGGCCAGGCGCATACGTGGCATGGTTAATGGCCGAAAGCTGCGCGGCCCAGTAATACCTGCGAATGTCGGGAAGCGCGATGCCCCCGTCGTACCAGGGGAGAGTAAGCTTAGCAAGAGCAATACGCGCCCGCCCGTCCCACACCAGTCTCCTCTGCAGGCTCTCCACCTCCCGAAAGTAGGCCACTGGGATGACGTCGAAGGAATTCTGGAGTGCATAGAGGAACCTGGGAAGGGACATCATTTTGAACAGCGCGGCCCGACCCAGCGGGGACAGGGGCAGCCTGCACCACCGGGCCGTGTCCTCTCGCAATCGCCGAAGTGGACGCAGGAGATTCTGCTCATAGCGAGCCACCGGGTCCAGCGAAACGTATATCCCCAGGTACTTAAAGCCGCTCAGAGATACTTGGATCGGAAGCCGAGGCGGCAGGAGAGGAGGACCACCGGAAATCGGATAGACGCAGGACTTAGACCAGTTGATCGTGAGACCCGAATTGTTCCCAAAGGAAGTCAGAACGTCAAAGAGGACGTTGAGCGACTGCCGCGGTGAGGTGAGATACAGGAGAATATCGTCCGCATACAGCGAAACCCGATCCTCGAAGCCCGGGGCCCACCGGATCCCTCTAAGCGAGGGCTCCCAGCGGAGCCAAGCAGCGAGTGGCTCCAGGGCGAGAGCAAAGAGCAAAGGGGACAACGGGCATCCCTGCCTCGTGCCCCTGCCGAGGGCAAAGGGCTGAGAGACCCGCCCATTCACCACCACCTGAGCCATGGGTCCCGTGTAAAGAAGCTTCACCCAGCCAATAAATCCTTCCCCAAAGCCAAATTTAGCCAAGACAGCCCAGAGGAATGGCCACTCGATGGTGTCAAAAGCCATCGTGGCATCCAAAGAAACCAGCACGGCCGGTTCGGAGAGGAGCTCCGCCCTGGCAAGGGCGCCGTGAAGACGCCGCAAGTTAAGGGCGGTGTTACGATGCGGGATGAAGCCGCATTGGTCCGGATGAATATGATCGCATACGACGCTCAACAGACGATTGGCAAGGACTTTCGCCAGGATCTTAGGCTCTGCATTTAGCAGTGAAATAGGCCGGTAAGAGGTACAGCGGTCTCGCGGCTTGCCCTCCTTGGGAATCACGACTATCGTGGCCAAACGCTGGTCGGCCGGAAGGGAACCCGCCGCAAGAGACTCACGGAACATGCGACTGAGGAAGGGCGCAAGCTTGTCAGGGCGCAATTTATATAGCTCAATGGGCAGACCGTTGGGACCCATAGCCTTGCCCGAGCGAAGGGAGCGGATCGCAGTCGCTATTTCATCCGCCGACAAGGGGGCGTCCAGCCGCTCACGGTCCTCAACGGACAGGCCGGGCAAGGCGATATCCCTCAGTAGAAGGCGAGAGTCGTCCTCATCCCTGTCAGTCACTGGGGAGTACACAGCCCGGAGGTGGTCGGCAAAACATTCCACAATCTCATCCGGCTCCGTCACACACACACACCATCCGCCGCACGCAACTCCGGGACCACACGATTCACTCTCTCCTTCCTGTCCAGCCACGCAATCAACTTTCCCGCCTTGTCCCCGGCGTCGTACAGTCGACCCTGCTGCTCCCTATACATAGTTTTGGCCGCGTCAGTGACCAGGGACCTATATTCAAACTGTTTCAGGCTGAGGGCATGGAGCCCGTCCGGAGTGACATTCGCCTCCAAGGCCGACTCCAGCCCCGAGATGTCAGTCTCCAGCCTCACCACTGCCTCACTCTTGACCCTCTTAGCCACCACTATCTGGGAGAGGGCGTGTCCGCGGATCACGGTTTTAAAGGCTTCCCACAGGGACATTGCAGACGACACTGACCCCTCGTTATCAAGGAAGTATTGGTCCATAGCCTTAACCAGGCTGTCACGAGTCGTAGGGTCTCGCAGGTACCATGGGTTAATGGGAGCGATCCGCCCTGCAGACCGCGACCCGGTGTCAAAAAGAAGCCACAGCGGAGAATGGTCGGAGATACCCCGCGCCAGGTGCCTGACCTCTCGAATCCGACCAGTCTGCGCCGCGGGCATAAGGAAGTAGTCTAACCTAGAGAGACTCCCATGCGCCCCCGAGTGAAAGGTGAATTGACATTGGGTCGGATGCATTAATCTCCAACTATCCACCAGGCCGAAGGTCTCCAGCATCCCACCCAGCCATGCCTGGGCAGCGGGGAGGGTCCTTGGCGGGTGACGATCCAGTTCACCCGAAACCACAGAATTAAAGTCCCCGCCCATGAGCAGGAGGCTGTCCGGAAGGTCAAGCAGCATTCGACCCAAGTCAGTGAAGGTGGAGTTCTGGAGGCCCGGGGGGACGTAAACTGAAACCAGGGCAAGGGGCTGCCCCTCCCACCTCCCAATCAAACACACATAGCGCCCTCTGTCATCCGAGACTATCTTAGTGATCTCCACCGGAAGTGAGGTTCGCAGGAGAATGCCCACCCCCCTGGAACCAGTTGTGAAACCAGAATGTGCCACGAGGCGGTATCCCCCCCTGTTCATTGCATGACAAACATTGCCCACCAAATGCGTCTCCTGGAGAAACACCACATCAGGAGTCAAACGACGCAAATATTGCAGTACTACACCCCGCTTGATACGGTCCCCCAACCCATTGACGTTCCATGACATAAGCCTCAACCCGTCCCCCCCCATCCCCCCCAATAGATCCAAAGAGCCAATTCTTGAGTAGTTTTCTGAAGATAAGGTGGATATCCGTGGATCTTATGGTCGGGGGGGGGGGGGGGGGTGATGAGGAGGTTAAGAGTTCCATAATGTTTGGCTGCTTGAACAGAGAAGGATGTGTTAACCATGGTTTTTTTCCTGTATGTTGGAATTTTGATGCGGGGTGCCACTCTAGAGCGGAGGTTCCTTTGTTGAGCATATTTGATGATTTTATTCCTGATTAAGAGAGGCTCCGTTCCATGTAATAAAGCAGCTTGAATGTAGATCTTCTGGCAACCGGTAACCAATGCAGGGCCTTCAAGGCAGGGGAGATGTGGGCTTGCGGCTTTATATGCAAGATTAGTCTGGCAGCTGAGTTCTGAATCCGCTGTAGTCTTTTAATAGTCGTTAAAGGTGATCCGTGGTAGAGGCTCCCAAACCGGTTTTAGATCAAATAACAGCACAGAGACCACGCTCCTGGCTGTAATGGACGATATTCGAACGCAGGTCGATAAAGGCAAAACAGTCGCCCTGATACTCCTTGATTTATCAGCGGCGTTTGATACCGTGTCCCATAAACTGTTAATTCACATGCTTGCCGCAAAAGGAATACAAGGTAAAGCCCTAAATTGGCTGGAGTCCTTTCTATCAAACAGATCCCAGTCCATCTGTTTAGGCAACTTTACCTCTACCCCTAGAAAGATTAAATATGGAGTGCCCCAAGGGGCAGCTTTGAGCCCAACATTGTTCAATGCATACGTCTCCTCATTGGCGTCGATTGGCAAGAAATGGGGCATTAATATCTGCTCCTACGCTGACGATACTCAGCTGATGGTAACCCTAAATGGGGAGAATGACGTCAAAAGTAGACTGCAAAACTGCCTGTCAGAGCAATCCAACTGGATGCATGGTCATTATTTAAAACTAAATGCTGACAAATCAGAAATTCTCCTCTATGGTGGGACTAAACAGCTCTGAGACAACACCTGGTGGCCAATTTCCTTAGGTTCTCCACCTAACCCCACATAGTCTGCCAGAAACTTAGGAATTCAGATGGACACGACTCTATCGATGAAATGCCATGTCATCTCAATATGTGGCAAAGGATTTGCCATACTAAAAAGGTTGAAACGGGTCTTCCCTTGGATACCACTGGAATGCAGACAGATCCTAGTCCAGTCACTACTAGTTAGCAGGCTGGACTATGGCAATTCTCTATTTGTGGGTATGTCGGACTACTTATTTAAAAAACTACAACTGGTCCAGAATGCTGCTGCTAAAGCTGTTTGCAATAAGAGAAAGTATGATTCAGCCACAAGCTGCCTGAGAGCCTTACATTGGCTGCCTATGAGACAAAGAGCCACGTTCAAAATGCTATGCATCGCCCATAAATCAATACACAATACTGGCCCTTTCATTCTACGGAATAGAATTAAGTTCTATGCTCCAGCACGGAACTTACGTTCACAAGCCTCAGCCAAAGCAGCCACCACACGGATCAAGCTATCCAGGATGGGCGGACGTGCCTTTTCACACATTGCTGCTAAATGTTGGAATGATCTGCCCATCAACCTCCGACTCACAGAATTCTACCCCATCTTTAAGAAAAAACTAAAAACTACATTATTCCCCATATCAGAATAATCAATTAGTCCCAGGAAACTGCCCTAGGTTTTACTGCTCAATATGGCAGCGCCGTGATATCCTGGTAGGATGAATGTTGCGCTATACAAGTACACTTAACAATAACAAAGGTGGCATCAATGCTGCAGCCAAACCCGGTATCTTCCGAAATCGCTAATCCTAACTATCCACTTAACTCCCAAGGCTTAGACCAACAAGCGAAGTCAGTTGAACCACAAAATGATGCCCAACGCAAAGATGTAAATTATAGATCTATTGACCTACCACCTGAGAATATCCCCTATACTGTAATCCTCACGGGGATACCAGAACTCACCCCCTTACTCGTGAACCGCAGGGGGTCTTAAAAAACAAGGTAATACACTGGCTCTCAGCTAATAGGCCCCTTTCAGAAGGAATTAACAGTGAGGTACTGATGGTAAGGCGCGTCCCTTGGATAGGGAACACCAGAAAGTCTACCCAAGGGGATTGTGTGCTGATTAACTTCAGAGACCCATGTACTGTTTCCCACATATGTAAATGGTCTCATCCTGGCCAAGGGACTTCTATCATTCCACGTCCCCTATCTTTCTTTTATCCACTTGATTATCAAGTACAGCTAGATGAGCGATGGGAACTAGTACCCAGTCGCCTGGGCAATCGTGTCCCAAGGCCTACATGGATAAATCCCCTTCCTAGACCATCGTCCCTAGATTATTTTTCAACCCATAACAGATTTTCTAGTCTAGATATGGTGGATTGACCACAAAAGAGGCAGGGGCAGAAGGTAATTTATAAATGTAGACCCACTTTTCCGGAGGAGTCCAGAGCCAAATGGGATTCCTCAGGCATGGATAAAAGGGTTACGTTCCCTTTGGTTGTCCCTAACCTAAGTGAGGAAATTGCAACCCAACTACCAAATTTAGTCGTTACTACCACATTAGAGCAGAGCGATGGGGAGGAAATGGCTTCAAACTTACAGCTGGAGGAAAATAATTCCTCCTCCCTTAAGATTTTGTCCTGGAATGTGGCAGGCTTGGCAAATAAAATCACCTCCCCGGATTGGTGTACCTACATACAAGCCCAAGACATATGTCTATTTCAAGAAACATGGGCGAGAGATGATATTATCCACCCAGGCTTTGCATCATTTACCTCACAAGCAAAATGGAGTGGAACAGGCCGCCCCTCTGGGGGCTTGGCAATATGGCTTGCTAGCGACCTGGGATGCAGGGCAACTGTTTTTCCGCAAAAATCAGAGGATATTCTGGTAGTCCGCCTTGAGTGGACAAATGCAAATAGACTCCTCTTGATTAATATATACTCCAGGCCAGTTAGCACCCCTCAGGTATCACGTACAATTGAGGAACTGGTGCCAGTCCTGGATGAAATTGTTCCGGGCACCCACATTCTAATTGGAGGAGACTTTAATTGCCAATATGAACCCCTCCCGGGCATTTTGGCGGACCTGGCCCAGGATGAGGACTTAGAGTGGTCCATACCTCCACTGAATGCACCGCCCCCAAGAGCATGGACACCATTGGCCACACAAATAACTTCTTTAACATTAAGATATGGTCTTCGGGCCTGTAATGGAAGGACAAGCCTGGACAGCCCAGCTAACTTTACCTACAATAGGCCTGGCAGGATGTCGAGACTTGATTATATTCTTGTTCCATTAGCCTTGTGGCCGCATATCATTGGTTTTCGAGTGACATCTAGGGAAGATAGCGACCACAATGCTTTGGAGCTCGAATACGACCATCCTGGCCTTAACCCCAGGGAAAAGCAAAGGATGTCACCTGAAGGGGGGCTTGTCCTAACTCATAACAGACGCAGAGTGAAATGGGAAAGTCTAACCTCTGATCCAGACAACCTACCCAAACTTTACGCTAGGGTAATTCCCATATTCGAAAACATACAGACACTCCCGGCTGGGAGTTTACATACCCAGTTAGGGCAACTACATAAAGATCTCTCGAAATCACTATCTGAAATTCTCACTCGTCCTGTGAAACGGTTACATGGAAGTGTGGCAGGTCCGTCATGGTATAACAAGACCTGCCGCAATGCTAAAACTAGCTTATTAAATTCCATTAAGGCGAGATTGGGAACTGAGGTCATTAGGACTAAGAGATCACTGTATAAAACCCTATTGAACAATGCTAAAAAGGAATGGGAATGTGACAAATGGGAATCACTGACCGTTGCACTAGCCTCTGGAGACTCTCGCAAATTTTGGCGCACTGCCAATAATGGCTCAGGGAATCTGATGTCTGCAGTAGAGCCAAATATCTCACCTAACGCATGGTCAGATCATTTCGCTTCCTTATACCGCCTGCCGGAAGGGAATCTGGTAGTCTCCCCATCAAGGGCGGTTGAAAACCTCACTGATGTAGAGCACTTTACAACCAGCGAGGTCAGAGTAGCTATTGCTGGGTTGGCGTCTGGCAAGGCACCAGGTTTGGATGGCCTACCAGGAGACCTTTTCAAACAGGAGCAGGATATATGGGCACCCTATCTTGCTCTACTGTTCAATTCCATTCTGGGGGGCATGGAGGTTCCGGAGACGTGGTTGGGCGCGGAGATCGTCCCTATCTTTAAGAAGGGTTCGCCTCTGCTCCCAGCCAATTATAGACCAATCAGTCTAATTGATGTCTCACAAAAAATCTTCGGAAGACTGATATTAATTCGCCTCCAGCTCTGGATGGAGGAGAATGAAATCTGGAGTCCATTCCAAGCGGGGTTCAGGAAAGGCGTATCAACGGTAGACCAGATTTTCCGCCTGAATATCCTCTACTGGAAGACTGTTTTAACTGAGGGTGGTAGTTTATATTCAGTATTTGTTGATCTGCGAGCAGCCTTTGACCTAGTCCCTAGAGACAGGCTATGGGCTGTTCTAACGGATCTAGGGGTACCATCGGAGCTCCTGGCACTCCTGAAGATACTACACCGGGGGAACTATGCTAGGGTAAGGTGTGGCAGAGGAGGAGCCCTCTCGGATCCTTTCCCCATTGACAGGGGGGTCAGACAGGGCTGTGTGCTTGCACCGACCCTCTTCTGCCTCTTTGTCAACGGGGTCTTCGCCCACCTAAATGAGTTAAATAACATCGACTCTCCCAAGTTGGTTGGCACCAGGGTGCCCGCGATTATGTTCGCGGATGACACCCTGCTGCTTTCCAAATCCCCGATGGGTATTCAGAGGGTCCTGGATGGCTTCGTGGACTTTTGTAGCAAACACGGTTTGGAGATCAATACGGGAAAAACAAAATATATGATCTTCAACCCCAACCCCCCCTCAACACGTCCGAGCCCACGCATAGGTCATGCCAGTCTGGAGAGGGTCAACACCTTTGAGTATTTGGGGGTTACATTTAATCAGCATATGACTTGGGACTCACACCAAACAAAGGTAAAATTCAAGCTGACCCAGACAACTGGCGCCATCTGTAGAATGACGAAGGGCCTGAATTATAAGCCTTTAGGCCCCCGTCTCCACATCTACAAAACCCAGGCGAGGGCCGCTGGGCTCTATGGAGGAGAAATCTGGGGTTATACTCTAAATCAGGAACTCCGGGTCATAGAGAACAACCTTCTCAGGCATCTGACAGCTCTACCGCCCAGCACTCCCTTATTGCCATTGAGACTAGACCTAGGGCTGAAACCTATCTCCGAGGAGCTTGCTCTTAAACCAATTATCTATTGGCGTAAATTATGGAGCTCACCCGAACTCCTGGGTTATAGAGCGGAACTCCAGGAGATTCTATGCCTTGCAAAAATTTCCCATGTGCCATGGTTAAAGTTTGTCAAACAGACATGCGAAAAGATAGGAAGACCAGATCTGTGGTCTGACCCAGCCAACACATGTTGCAAGATCTAACGCAAAACTCTCACATCAACCATTCATGAGTATAATTTGCGTGTGGCTATTAAGAGTGTACGGGTCGGATCTCTGTCTGATAAAGTTTTGACCTTCAAAGATACCTATCACCGGGAACTTGTTTTAGACAACATAAGCCCTTCTTTAACAAGGAAACTCTATCTTCAATGGCGTTATGGCACTTTACCTCTCAGGGAATATATGGCTAATTGGTCCCATTCGCAACTTGCACCTCAATGCCCAGCGGGTGGTTACCCAATTGAGTCAGATTTGCACATTTTATTTTTCTGTCAAGCTTATCAGAGACCGAGAAAGTATTGGCTGGTACCTTTATTAAAAAATCTAGGATTCTCTCGCCATCTCTCAGCATACAGAGTTTTAAAAACTGATTTAACAGCTTCTATAGTATTCGCAGTTGCGAAATTTTTAACAGCCATGTGGTTTACTCGAAATTACTATACCAAATTGAATAGCGTACCCGAATGCAGCTAATGATTTTTGTAATTTGTGCATGGAATTTCATATGGTACTCGCGTACTTGAGTAGTCTCTATTTTAATAGCCACATGAATCAAACTGTAGTCTCCGTTCAAATTGGATATTATGTATGCTTTCTATGAGAATTATGGCACATTTTTGGATATATTGCATTGCCTTGAATCTTGTGCATTTTATTGTATATAAAATTGTTTTATTCTTTTATGGTCTCAGTGACCGAAATAAAGATAATTAATAATAATATATGTCCTCTAGGATTATAAATATTCGCTTCGCAGTATAATCACTTTCGAGAAGTTTGTTCCTTATTTTGTGAGTATCATTTTTTCTTGTATCACCACCAGAATTGTCTCATATGAGGGAACTATCGATCTCGAAGAACGAACTTGAGATGCTGTGACTACTAAGAAACAAATATAGAGGACAGCATTAGAAGATATCCAGAGATACAAAAGTGGATAAGTAGGTTATTCGTTACTTACTTTTTTTGAAAATACCAAGGCTCCTTCTTTCTTCAAAACTATTATTAGTTTCACATGTAAAAATAGTGCTAAGTAGCAGTTATGGCTTCACTAATGACACCTACTGCCCCCATAGGGAGCGTACAGATGATAAAACGAAGGATGGCACCGTAGCTGAACCCGCACGATTACGCTGTAGAATTCTCAGCCCATGGGAAGACAAACCCACCTTAGTTCAAGAACAAGAAGTAGTTCAAAAGGTTAATATTTACGTAGGTGGCTCCAGACATATCGAGTAGCTACAAAACTTTTTTACATCTGTCTTTGGTAATATCCCTGACCTCTTTTGTAAACACACAAAATCTAATTGCTGTCCATATGATCCTTTGTTGAGTGTAGAGTAGAATAGTAGCAATGGGTATGCGCATGAAACCATAGAGAATACTATCTGCCATCCACACAATTTTATCAAATAGGTGGGAGCCATGACTATGTAATTTCCTCCCCTTATGATTAATTTTGACCGGAGAATGCTTGTCATGACCTCTGAAAAAATGGGTATATATAAGAAAACAGATAAGACTTTAAAGTCTTGATACTTTTTCCTAGACATATGGGGGTCTTATTTTATGACCTTGATCTAAACTATGTATCTTCTTAGTAGATACAATCTACCTTTTTCTATCTCACTTTTCCTTATTTACCTCTATGGATGTGGGTCTATTCTATTTTACTTGCAGAGAACACCGCTCAGTGGCATATTTGTGACCCTGATACCATGAATAGCAATCTAGTTCTTTTTCTGTGGAGAAAATATTAGATTTCTCCTGTGGGCTTTTAACACATTAATACTAAAATTGAAATCCAATTAAATAATAATTCGTATTGTTTTTCAGAAAATGTATCCCCCACCGACTTGCCCGTTACCAAATTGTTAAGTAACAGGTCTTGAAGAAGATGGCATTCAAAGAGGGTTAAGCCATCGAAACGCGCGTCGACCAGTCTGTATGACACGCCTCAGCGTTCAGCACAACATCAGAGGGTTGAGCATCTCACCCCTGTTAGCTTGTCTTTGTGCATGCTATCTGGTTCTGGGGTGTGTAGTATGCATGAGATGAATGTCAGTGATATGAATGTGAAGTATGTAGAGGTATAAATGGTATGGGGATTTCTTGTTTTTTGTTATTTGATTAATGTCAATATTTGGATATTGGTTCTAACAGATATAATTATTCCTTTCATCCATTTTGGTATAAAACTCCGTTTTTTTTTTCAAATTTAAAATATATATATGTATTGATTGTCACATTTTTGTATGACTTGGTGACTTGGACTGGTTGTTAGATGAAAAGAATTTGTTGTATGTTCTTTTTTTACCAAAAAAGATGAATTGTACTTACGTGCTAAAATGACAAAAAAACAAATACATTTAAAAATAGACACAAGTAATATGTTTCTTGTTTGTTATGTGTGAGCCCACAAAAACAATTTGATATAAAGCAATTTAGGTCTAGAGGGACATTATATATTGTAGTCTTTGTTTTTTTTCTCCCCCCTGTTCCCTGACCTTAAAGTTCATTTTGTAGGGGTTGCCTTTTCTCAATTGCTCACTCCTGAAAAGTACAGGGATCAGTTTAGGTCCTGTAAAGAGTCTGAGGAAAACACTTGGTTGGAATGTGTGGATATGTTCTGTAGGTCGCTGGATGGCTGGGTGAAGGGCAGTAATGTGACATTTATTTTCAGGGGCTCCACAATTTGATTGCTTGGGAGCACTTGTCTAGTCTATGTTTTGCAGATCTGCGCCAGCACCTAGTTGATAGTAAGCTGACTGACCCCAGGAAGCTTGCTATGGAGGCGGACCGCTGGGTGAGTACCAGGGTCCACAAGAAAGCATTTGGGGGAGACTCCGCCAAAGGTGGGCAGGGTCCTCAGCAGAAAAGTGGGAGGGACAAGTGTAAAGCACAGGAGTTCTCTAAAGGGCCCCAAACTAGTACCCAGGGTAAAGGTTCCCATCCCACAAGAGATAAGAAGAAAGGGGTCTCTACAGGAAAGCCTGCTGAGACCAGCCCCCGCAAGTGTTTTTCATGTGACCAGGTGGGTCACTTGAAGGGGGACCCCAGGTGCCCAAAGGGGACACAGTCACCCACCGGTGGACAGTCCAAGGTGTTGGCCAGTGTAGCGCTTGGGGAGGAGGGGTGCCCACAGGAGGGTAGGGATCCCGCAGTAATGACCCTCGTCTCACTAAGGGACAGTGAGATGGTCCCAGGAAACCAGGTGCCTTCTAACACAAAGCAATATAGCACCTGGGTGAACATCAATGGGAAAAGGGTAGAGGCTCTCAGAGATACTGGAGCCAGTGTGACCTCAGTCCGGTGTCACCTGGTCTCTGAGAAGCAGGTAGTCCCCAGGGCATTCCACCAAGTAGTTGCTGTGGACAACTCAGAGCACCAGTGTATGGTGGTGCAGGTTCCCTTTGAGTAGGGGGGGGTTCTCAGGTCCCTTGAGGATGGTTGTGAGCCCTACCATGCCTGTAGATTGTCTGCTAGGTAACAACCGGGAGCAGTCCTTATGGAAGGATGTTGAGCTCAGGTCTCACTTGGAGATGCTTGGGTTGCCAGAGTGGGCATGTGGGTCTACTCAGTCAATGGCATCCAGAAAGGGTGATCAAGAGGACTCTGAGCCTGGAACAATGGCCCAAGTCTCTGCCAAGAGAAAGGGCAAGGGGCACGGGAAACGGGCCCCTGAAGTTCCTACAGACCAGGAGGAGGCGGACCTTGAGGGGGACGCCCCGGTGCCTACAGGGGAGCAGGTAGCCGAACTGGGGGACATCTTTGAGCTGACCCATTGGCAGCAAGAAGAGGGTCCCACCAGGGAGGAATTCTGCAAGGAGCAGAAAGAGTGCCCTACTGGAGGGTCTGCGGCAGCAGGCTGCAGACCAGGCACCTGGTGATCAGTCCGGGTCACATCTGATCTACTGGGAGAATGGTCTCCTATACAATGAGCCTAAGATTGCTGAGCCTGGGTCAGCCCGTGTGCTGGTGGTACCCCAGTGCTTCCGAACCTCCCTACTGGGTCTGGCTCATGACGTGCTTTTGGCAGGACAAGACCTTTGGCAGGCTTGTCACCCACTTCCTTTGGCCCCAAATGCGAAGGCAGTCAGATTGACACTGCAGGTCATGCCAAACTTGCCAGGGAAGTGGCAAGAGTGGGAGGAAGGTCAAAGCTCCTCTCCAACCTTTACCTGTTGTTGGAACACCCTTTGAAAGGGTAGGGATGGATATTGTGGGGCAACTGGATCCCAAGACAGCCATGGGCAACAGGTACATCCTGGTCTTGGTGGACCATGTCACCCGGTACCCGGAGCCAATCCCTCTCAGGTTAACGACGGCGCCAGTGGTGGGCCGGGAGTTAATTGGGATCTTTTCCCGCGTGGGATCCCCAGAGAAGTGGTTTCTGACAGGGGGACCAATTTCATATCCAAGTGTATGAGATCCCTGTGGAAGGAGCGTGGTGTGACCTACAGGTTTACCACTGCTTACCACCCACAAGGATACGGTCTGGTGGAGAGATTCAACCAGACCTTGAAGGGCATGATTAAGGGTCTAACCGAACCCATGAGGCACAAGTGGGACGTCCTCTTGCCATGCCTTCTCTTTGCATACAGGGAGGTGCATCAGAAGTCTCTTGGTTACAGTCCCTTTCAGCTCCTGTATGGCCACCCTGTCAGAGGACCTCTGAGTTTGGTAAAGGAAGGCTGTGAGGCAGCTCCCAGGAAAACTTCCCAGGATGTGTATAGTTACATGCTGGCCCTCAGAAACCAAACTGCCCGCTTCAGGAACCTCGCTTAGGCGAACCTAGAAGCAAGCCAGGAAGAAATGAAGAGGTGGTATGACTAGAATGTCACTCTGGTCGAATTTCATCCCGGGCAAAAAGTGTGGGTCATGGCCCCAGTGGAACCTTGTGCCTTGCAGAACAAGTGGATTGGACCATATGAGGTGGTGGCGCGCAAAAGTAACGTCACCTACCTGGTTGATTTGTGGACTCCAAGGAACCCTCTAAGGGTCCTCCACGTGAACCACCTCAAGCCCCACTTCGAGAGGTCCGAAGTGAGCATGCTCTTAGCGACAGATAATGGGGTGGAAGAGGAGTGAGCCTCTCCCTGACCTCCTGTCTACCAAGGAGCACGATGGGTCAGTGGAGGGTGTGATCCTCTCCCATACACTGATTCAAGCGCAGCAGGGGGACCGTCACCAGTTGTTGGGACAGTCCGCCCCACTGTTCTCTCTGGTGTACCCATGATGTGGACACTGTTGACAGTCCTCCTGTGAAGCACAACATTTACAGGTTGACTGACTGGGTCTGGGCCAGCAACAAGGAGGACGTCTCTAAGATGTTGGCGTTAGGGATGATTGAGCCTTCCAACAGTCCTTGGGCCAGCCCTGTGGTCTTGGTCCCAAAGGATGCTGCACCCGGTGCCACTCCAGAACTGCGGTTTTGTGTGGGCTACCGTGGGCTCAATGCAATCACCAGGACTGACGCGCACCCCATCCCCAGAGCTGATGAGCTCATTGATCGATTGGGAGCTGTCCGGTTCCTCAGCACGTTTGATTTAACGTCTGGGTACTGGCAGATTGCCTTAACCGATGGGAAAAAGGAGATGTCAGCATTCTCAACCTCAGTAGGTCATTACCAGTTCCGGGTGATGCCCTTTGGGTTGAAGAATGCTCCTGCCACCTTTCAGAGGTTGGTAAACCAGGTGTTGGCTGGACTGAAGGATTTCAGTGCCGCCTACCTCAATGACATTGCTGTGTTCAGTTCCAGCTGGGAAGAACATTTACAGCACCTCGGTAAAGTGTTGAGGGCTCTGCAAGGGGCAGGCCTCACGATCAAGGCCAGTAAGTGCCAGATCAGGCATGGTTCTGTGGTGTTCTTGGGACACCAGGTAGGAAGCGGCCAGGTGGTCGCCCCTACAACCCAAGATTGACACCATTCTGGCTTGGGAGCCCCCCCAAGACCAAAACAGAGGTGAGAGCCTTCTTAGGTCTCACCGGCTACTATAGGAGATTCGTTAAGGGCTACGGAACCATCGTTGCCCCCTTAACAGAGCGGACATCCAGGAAGCAGCCCAGGAAGGTAATCTGGACCAAGTCCTGCCAGAAGGCGTTTGATGCCCTGAAGGCAGCCATGTGCACAGCGCCCGTGCTCAAGGCACCCGACTTTTCCAAGGAATTAGTTGTGCAGACTGACGCTTCAAAGGATGGTGTGGGAGCAGTACTCTCACAAATGAATGAAGAGGACGTAGACCAGCCTGTAGTCTTCCTTAGCAGGAGACTATTCCCCAGGGAACAGAGGTGGAGTGCCATAGAAAGGGAAGCTTTTGCTGTGGTCTGGGCACCGAAGAAGCAGAGACCATACCTGTTTGGGACTCACTTCAGGGTTCAGACAGACCACAGGCCCCTCAGATGGTTGATGCAAATGAGGGGTGAGAATCTAAAACTGCTGAGGTGGTCCATCTCCCTACAGGGAATGGACTTTACGGGGGAACACCGCCCTGGCACTGAACACGCCAACACAGATGGTCTGTCCAGGTTCTTCCGCCTTAGTGAAGAGAACTCCCAGGAGGGTGGGTAGTTCTCCTACTTTCAACTGGAGGGGACATGTGTTGGACTTGGCATCTTTTGGCGTGTTTTCCCTGAGTTTTTGCTCTCTGACCTACGGGTTTTGACTTTTTGCTGGTGTAATGATTCTGCACACTTTTCTCACTGGTGTCCAATGGTAAAGTGCAAGTGCTCCTGTTACAAAATGTGTTATGGATTGGTGTTTCCATGATTGGCCTATTTGATTTATGTGTCAGTCCCCAGTAAAGTGCACTGCGAGTGCCAGGGCTTATAAATCAAATGCGGTTGATGGGCTGCAGCATCGGATTGTGCCACCCAAGCAAACATCCCATAAAATGTGGTTTGAGGGCACAGCTCGTAAAGTTACACATGAAGCATCGCCCGCATCCCGCACCGCAGCCTTGGCCTACAGACGCCGGTGCCATCGACTTCCGTTCATCAGCAGACGACAGCGCTTTAGCAACAACGACGCAGCTGCTTGCACCATGAGCTGCCAGCACCGTGACAAGCACCGCCTTCATCCCACACCGCAACCCTGGTCTCACCGCCGACGCCATCTGATGCCGCCACCGAGCCGCTGTTCGCACCGCAACCTGTGGGCACCGCACGCCACACCGCTGCACTTCGCTCCGCAGCACCAGACGCCTGCCGACGCCAGCGCTCCTGACTTCAGCAAAGAGGAGTTCGATCTGCAATGCGTGCGACTTCGAGGGCCCTGACGACTCCTGCACCGACCTCCGGAACCGAAGCTGTGTGTTCGGAAACTCAATGAGAGGTCATCGACGCCCTGCATTTCCGAAAGGTACTGTTTGCGGGTCTTCCCGACGCCGTAGCTGGCCCGCGACGCCGTGGTTAGCCAAAACTGTTTGGATTTGTTCGCTCACGACACCGTGATAGCCCCGGACGGAGCTATCGACATCAAGGAACTGTTTTACAAGGTTATTTTGACAACTGAAGATTTTGAAGTACTGTATACTGGTGTGTCCTTTTGTAGTGCTTACACTGTATTACTTTTAGTTATGTTCAAATGCTTTACACACTGTTTCTAAGATAAGCCTGACTGCTTGTGCCAAGCTACCAAGCGGGTGAGTAGGTAAGGTAAGGTAATACTTTATTGTACAGTTAATAAAAACCATTACAAACCAACGTCAATAAAAACGGTTTCGTGTGTCTGTAGCAGCATAGAAGATTATATTAGATATAAAAGGCTAAAATTAAAAAACAATTACTAAGTCTAAAACTATAAAACCATAGCGGGAAGGGAGATTAGCCCACTGCTAGATCAGTTCTATCTTTACCATTGAGGAGCTTTACATAATTGAGCTGGCCTGCTTTCCTCTTCAAGATGCATTTAGTTGTTGCAGTTCGTAGTCCGGATGGGTAGCAAGACATTCTCATCCCCATATGCTTATTCTTTGTGGCATTAAGTTCCAGTGGGCTCCTAGATGCCAATTGTGCCCCCATTATTATCCGAGTATTTTAGCTCTAAGGATGCAAGTGATGCACTGGGTTCCATCAACTTAGCTGTTTCGGTTTATTCTTTCTTTTTATTAAGGCGGACTTCTGCAGCTTCAATATATTTTACTAATCGGCAGCTCAGTTGAACTTCATCACCCGAAAAGCATGCCAGGACAGCTTGCCTGCATGACCTAATTCGTTTTTTGTTAAATAGTGGTCTCAGAAGGTTCCGGCGGTCTTGCAACAGCTCCTTACAGATGGTAATAAGGTGTATGATGTTATCTTCGTCATTCCCACAAAGACGGCACTTTGCTGGCATTGAGGGACGTAGCCAAGGCGCCATATGGTCTGCAGAAGGCAATAGTCCTAGGCGATATTTCAGAAATTTCTCCTTTGTTTTTTTGGCAAAGCTAGTCTGAAGATATAATTGTGGCCTAAGCTTGGAGTAAGATTGTATGGTTAGCCACCCATGAGCTCGCTCCGTCAATAAAGCTTTGTCCTGCAGGAGAGATTCTTTTCTAACGCTGTTGTTTACTGCTTTTTTAAAACCCGCCAGAGGCCCTTGTAGATCCCACAGTTGACGCACCCCCAGATGTTTTATTGCGTCCTCCAAGAAGAGCCTTGCGGGGCAATTTTCTTTGGTTTGCAGTTCCTTCCAAAGGAGAGCGTTGAGTGTGTTTGCTTCCCCCCTGCTTATTTTGTACCAGCTTTTTAAGTATACACCTTTACGTGCCAGCTCTTCCTTTACCAGCCCAAATTCAAGTCTAATCTGCGCAGGTGAAGTGTACCTTGGCAAGCCAAAGATCATGCGCATGGCTCTTGTTACTGTTCCGTCTGCCGTTTTAGCGTCCCTTCCTCTCATTGCTTCGCTTTCATAGGTGATTGATGGGATCAGTTTTGCCTGTATCACCTTTATTAAAGGAACGAGGTTTGGTCCCGTTATCTTATTTTTTAAGTTTCTTAGAGATACCGCTGTCATTAATCCTCTCTTTTTTATCTCCTCGCATTGTGGCTTGAAGCTGCCGCTGGGGTCTAAGATGACCCCCAGGTATCTATATTTTCTTGTAACGTCCAGCTTCCTTGAGTCCAGAAACCAACTAGTTGATAATTTCGTTTTGCTATTAGTTATGCACATGACTTGGGTTTTTTCTTGATTGATACTGAGTTTGTTTGTTTTAGAGTATTGCGAGGTGATATCTAACAGTCGCTGTAAGCCTATCGGGGTCCGGCTAATCAGTACCAAGTCATCCGCGTAGAATAAATTAGACAGCGGAGTGCCGCCTAACTTAAGTGCATGAGAGTTGCTTTCGTTCAGCAGGATTGCCAGTTCAGCCATAAAGAGATTGAATAGTGTTGGTGCGAGCACACATCCTTGTTTTACCCGTGTGCTTGTGGGGATCTTCTTGGATTAGAATTCCCCTGCACCTAGTTTGACCTGAACCCAGGTATTGCTGTGCAGGAGAATTAGTTGGTTCAAAAGCAATGATGGAATGTTCATTTTCTTTAATTTTTGCCACAACATGTTTCTATTAACAGGGTCAAAGGCGGAGCTGTAGTCAATATAGCACAGGTATAAAGGTTGTTTTGCCGCAAGAGCTGAATCAATCAAAAGCGATAGGGCTAGAATGTTAGTAGTCGTCCCCATATTTTTGCGGAATCCAGTTTGATTGTAAGGAATTGCTGTTGTATCTTCCACCCAGGATGTTAACTCCTGGAGCAAGAGGCCCGCATAGTATTTTGCCTCATTATCAAGTAAGGCTATAAGGCGATAACTTCTTGGATCGTTCTTGTCTCCTTTTTTAAAAATTGGCGAGATAACTGCTCCCCTCTAAGATCGTGGGATTGATGAGGTCTGCAAGATTTTTTCAAACATTGGTTTGAGAACGGCAGCCCAATATTCCGGCTCTTGTTTAAACACGACTGGGGGAATGCCATTTGGGCCTGGTGCTCCCTCGCGTCTCCCTTTCGAGATTTTTTTACATATCTGTACATTCGTGATTGAAAATTCCTCATTGTGTACGAGAACTTCTTTGTATTGTGAATTCCACGCTTCGGAGACATTATTGGGTTTGTATGAATCTTTCCGTGGTTCTTGGGCATCGTTTAGATGTGCACTAACAAAAGTTGTCCAGGCCTCTTCAGTGGCATAGGATTCTATCCCTTGACTTTGCTCGCTAATCAAACTGTTAATGTTTTGCCAAAACCGTGCGCTGTTATTTGTTTTGGCGTCATGTAGGAGTTTTCCCCTATAGGCCTCATCAGCTTCTTTTTTAAGTCGCCATATCAATTTCCTGCGAGTAGCTTTTAGCTGTCTAAGCACTTGGCATGCGGCGGGATCTATCCTTGCTCTTCGGAGAGTGCTGTTAATCTTGGTCTTTAACTTTTTTAGCTGGATATTTTCTCTAAAATTGTGATGGTTCTTGTGTTTTAGAGCTTTGACAGTTCTGTCGGTCCTTACGTTTTTATTTATATTGAATTTGTCTCGTAAAGTTTTGGTGAACATCTCCCAACTTTTGATTGAGTCTGTGGTTGCTGATTTTGCCTCTCCTAGTGCTTGTTTCGCTTGAGATAAAAGGCTTTGTAGGTCATTAGTTTTGCACTTTATTCGCCTTTCATTTTTTGAAAATTCTGAACCTAGTCTATTGGCGGTGGGAGGGCTTGATATTGTTGGAGCTTCAATCGTGATTTTCTGGGGAAGGTGGTCACTGTAATCCATCGAACCGATGTGGAAATCTCTTGCCCTTTGATACAGGCCTCGAGAGAGAAATGTGAAATCGATTGTGGAGCTAGCCTTAGTGCTGTGAAATGTGGCGGTTTGAGGACGGTCCCCTGAGAATCTGCCATTGAGCGCTCGTAGACCCAGCTCTTCTAATTTAGAGAGTAGGCTCCTAGCTGTTTTTGAGCTTCTGCCTCCCGAGGTGTTATCTTGGTGGCTTGGTTCCCAGGCAAAGGGATCTTCATCTTCGTTAATCTCTGAGGCTAAATTACTGAGCATATTTAAGTTAAAATCCCCGGTGATGATCAGGCTGTTGGATTTCTCAGTTGTTATTAATTTTGTGAGTTCTTCCTTCAGCTGTTGAGCTCCCTTGGTTTTTTCCCTAGGGTGTAAGTAAAGGTTTATTAGGACTATGTCCTCTTTTTTGTTCTGCTCTCGAGACGTCACTCGCAGTGCTTGCATTGCATTTAGGGGAAGTAGCTTGTAAGCCAGGGGTACTACTTCAACAATGGATTTTAATGAGCTGTATATAGCCAGGCCTCCCTTCTTCTGGCCAAACAATGAGTTCTGTGTAGGTGGCAGGGAGTTTAAGTTGTATTCCGACAGTACTGGTGGGATGTCGGTCCAGGTTTCTTGCAGTATGATGATGTCGAATCTTTGCAAGTAGGTGTTTAGTTCTGGGTCCGAGAATTTGTCTCCTAAGCCATTGATGTTCCAGGAGCACAGGTTGAGGACATTAGGCATGTTCCCTATTTTTGGTTTATTTTGTCATTGATTTTTGACTTTGACATTTAGGGTCCTGGATAGCCAACTCCAATTTTGCGATGTTGGACTGTGATTGGCAGATAGTCTCTTATTGACCTGTTCTCGATGGACTAAGTTCTCAGGGGTTTTACTCCGTGCCCCTCTTAGGACTGAGTTCGAATTAAGCTACCCGTTCTCTTTCTTTTGCTGGCTATCCAGGGCTAGAGGATCTGGATATCTTGGTTTTAGAAATGGTTGAAGTTTAATTCCCCATGAGTCGAATTTTGCTTGTTCTTTTAGCAGTCTCTCCGGGAATTCTACTGTGGCCCATACTGTTTTTGTTGCTTCTACCCCCAAGTGTCCCGGCATTTCTATGAATTCTACTGATTTCAGATCACTAGAGGATATATTTTTAAGACTGTCGATTGTATTCAGTAGGCGTAGTATATTCCCCCTATTTAGAGTATCTATTGTACCCCTTGAGTTGTACTCCGGGTGGAAGACTATTATGGTAGTGCTTGTTTGCCCCTTGTCTTGTGTCTGGCTGTTGTTTATAATATTAGGGTCCTCCTCTGAGCCTTGATGTTCCTCATTTGCTTCTGCCCATCTTTTAACACTCGTTTCGTTTTTCTTCGTTAGTTTTGGTCCAATAGGGCTTACTGCAGTTGCTGCCCATTGAGGGCTTCCTCGAGGGTGTCTTTCCTCCTTTTTGTGGGGGGGGGACGGAAATGAACCTTCTTTCTTGAGATGGTTCTCTTTCAGGTTTTTTCCTTTCATCCAGCTTTCCAATTTCTTGTGGGTTGTGTTCCGTTTTCTTGTCGTCTCTCATCTCAGTCAGCCTGTCTTGTGGTAGGCCAGATATCACTTTCTCACTAGGAGTGCCCTTACCCCAGGGTATTACCGCTGTTTTTTTCTTTTGATTTCTGCCCTTCCTTTTCTGTTTTCTTCCCTGTTTTCCTGGTTGAAGATGTTCCGGCGCAGCTTCAGTTTGTGAGTTTTCACCCGGTGGCGCTATATTTGCAGTTAGTGTAGTTGTTTGGGTTCCTTCATTTTGTTGTGTATTGCTGACCGTTCTCTTCTTTACTTCTGCGGTTACCCTGGTCGAGTATGGATCTTGGGTCGTCTTTAAGCTCTTCTGCGTTGGTGACTGCGTTCCTTCTAGCTGTGGCGTGCTTATTTCGCATCTCCTCTTGACGGGGTTGGTTGATCAGTTACTTTTTACAAACTCCCTAATGTCAGAGAGGAGATTGTCCATTGCCGTTGGGAGTGTTGCCAATTTGTCCACTATTGTTATGCAGGAGCAATTAGATTGTGTAAATTGGGTTTCTGCTTGCGCTCTTTTGACCAAGTTGTTCAGCTCTGCTAACTTTCCGTCAATATTGGCAACAAATATTGACAGCGAGTTGAGGACAGAAAGTTGTAAGTCCATCTTATCAGACTGATATTGAATGGCGTTTACCGATAATTGCATTGTATGCAAAAGCGATGACCAGATGTCTTCTTTTGCTTTCGGTGTTTACTTACCCAGATTTGCTTTGGTTACGCTGTTGGTCCCTCCTGGCAGTTCTCCCTTGGTGGCCGCCGGGTAAGATACCACCAATTCTTCCCACTCCGGCGGGAGGAGCCTAGCGCGCATCCAAGATGGTCGCGTGAGCACAGGGCTCCCCGGACCCTTTCTGCTCCTCGGAATTTATCCTGAGAATATCCTGACGTGGCTTATGGAATCTGGGAGATAAAGACCAGCTGAGCATATATCTCTTTTCAAAAATCAAATCGGACCTGGGAATCCTGAGTTGTCGTCGTCGGAACTTTTGGGACCCACCCGACGGAGGTGACCGGGGTGAAGGTGACCCGAGGGGCCGGGCTGCAATTGAACAACAGCGGCTTCAGCGCGGTGCCAGCTGCCGATCCACCACTTTCGGTTTCGGTTTTGGACTTCAGGAGACCGGCGGGCGGGTGCGCTCGGGGTGGCGAGGTGCTTCCTGGGCCTCTGCACGAGGTTTTCTTCCACCTGCCACTAGAGTGCCTATCGCCTCGGACCCCCTATACCGACATTTTGTGGTCTTCTTGCTGGTGCCCTTACACCTCTTGATTGGAGGTCCCCTTGAGTGACCGTGTTCACATGGGGGGCAAAGGGGGTCCCGAGGGGCGCAAGACCAAGGCTTCCCTCCGCGGGGGAACAGTCCAGAGCAATAACATGGACCGCTACACCCAGGGCAGGGGGTCCTCTGGCGCTGCTGGCCTCCCCTCGGATACTGCGGGGGGAGGCACGACCGTCTCTACGGAACTATCCCTGCAGGACATTATGGGCGCCATTGATGGCATTAGGGAAACCATCGCGACGCAATATGAGGCCCTGGCCCGTAAGATTGACACTGTCGCTATTGAGGTCACCCTGATCCGGGCCGACCTCTCCAAAACTAACGAGAGGGTCCAGGCTCTCGATACACGGACCTCCACCCTCGGTGCGGAGGTGTCGGATCTGCGGGCCGCGCTTGGAGACATCAGGGTGGTCAACGATCATATGGCCCGGCGGCTTGAGGACTTCGAGGGACGGGCCCGACGCAACAACATCCGCGTCATAGGTGTACCGGAGTCCTCCGACGGCCGCCCGGTTGACCTCGTGGTCGAGGAACTTATCCTGAAACAGTTGTCCCCGGCTGGCCTAAGTAAGTTCTTTGCCGTGGAGCGGGCCCATCGAGTTCCGGGCGGTCGGCCACGGCCGGGGGCCCCCCCGAGGCCTATCGTGGCCAAACTGTTCTACTACAGGGACCGCGACGCTATTCTGCAGGCCTCACGGTCCCACGGCCCGGTTCGTCATGAGAACTCGACCATCAATTTTTATCCGGACTTCACGCAACTGGTCCAGAAACAACGGATGGGATTCCAAGGGGTGAAGCGTCGTCTCCGCGAGCTGGGCCTAAAGTATTCGATGCTCTACCCTGCAAAACTCCGAGTGGAACATGGGGAGCGGACAGCCTTTTTTGACTCTCCTGTGGCCGCAAGTGACTGGTTGGACTCTCTGCCGGACGGAGGTGGCCGTCCCGGACCCTCTGCGCTCACCGCGGGTGATGGGTCCCCTTTAGAATGACTTTTGGTCCTTGATGTTGCCGTTTTGCACTGTACAGTTGGGTCTTATTTCATTTGTATATTGTGTTTTACCAGGACCAGTGAGGGGGGCGGGCGGGGACGGGTCCCTTACCTCCTCTGGGGTCTTTTCGTAGAATGGGGTTAGTGGGGCGACAGGCACACTGCAAGTTGGGGGGGTTTTTTGGCCCGCAGGGGTGCAGGGTGGGGGGAGTTGGTCTTGGGGTGGGGTTGGGGGGGAGGAGGGGTTGTTTTGCTGTGTGTTTTTTGTTTACAGGGCGAGGTACTGATTTTTGTCCACATCTGGGAACTGTGCTGCAGGCTGGGGGACCTTTGATCTATTGGGGGGGATGGGGGGGGGACGGGTTGAGGCTTATGTCATGGAACGTCAATGGGTTGGGGGACCGTATCAAGCGGGGTGTAGTACTGCAATATTTGCGTCGTTTGACTCCTGATGTGGTGTTTCTCCAGGAGACGCATCTGGTTGGCAATGTTTGTCATGCAATGAACAGGGGGGGATACCGCCTCGTGGCCCATTCTGGTTTCACAACTGGTTCCAGGGGGGTGGGCATTCTCCTGCGAACCTCACTTCCGGTGGAGATCACTAAGATAGTCTCGGATGACAGAGGGCGCTATGTGTGTTTGATTGGGAGGTGGGAGGGGCAGCCCCTTGCCCTGGTTTCAGTTTACGTCCCCCCGGGCCTCCAGAACTCCACCTTCACTGACTTGGGTCGAATGCTGCTTGACCTTCCGGACAGCCTCCTGCTCATGGGCGGGGACTTTAATTCTGTGGTTTCGGGTGAACTGGATCGTCACCCACCAAGGACCCTCCCCGCTGCCCAGGCATGGCTGGGTGGGATGCTGGAGACCTTCGGCCTGGTGGATAGTTGGAGATTAATGCATCCGACCCAATGTCAATTCACCTTTCACTCGGGGGCGCATGGGAGTCTCTCTAGGTTAGACTACTTCCTTATGCCCGCGGCGCAGACTGGTCGGATTCGAGAGGTCAGGCACCTGGCGCGGGGTATCTCCGACCATTCTCCGCTGTGGCTTCTTTTTGACACCGGGTCGCGGTCTGCAGGGCGGATCGCTCCCATTAACCCATGGTACCTGCGAGACCCTGCGACTCGTGACAGCCTGGTTAAGGCTATGGACCAATACTTCCTTGATAACGAGGGGTCGGTGTCGTCTGCAATGTCCCTGTGGGAAGCCTTTAAAACCGTGATCCGCGGACACGCCCTCTCCCAGATAGTGGTGGCTAAGAGGGTCAAGAGTGAGGCAGTGGTGAGGCTGGAGACTGACATCTCGGGGCTGGAGTCGGCCTTGGAGGCGAATGTCACTCCGGACGGGCTCCATGCCCTCAGCCTGAAACAGTTTGAATATAGGTCCCTGGTCACTGATGCGGCCAAAACTATGTATAGGGAGCAGCAGGGTCGACTGTACGACGCCGGGGACAAGGCGGGAAAGTTGATCGCGTGGCTGGACAGGAAGGAGAGAGTGAATCGTGTGGTCCCGGAGTTGCGTGCTGCGGATGGTGTGTGTGTGACGGAGCCGGATGAGATTGTGGAATGTTTTGCCGACCACCTCCGGGCTGTGTACTCCCCAGTGACTGACAGGGATGAGGACGACTCTCGCCTTCTACTGAGGGATATCGCCTTGCCCGGCCTGTCCGTTGAGGACCGTGAGCGGCTGGACGCCCCCTTGTCGGCGGATGAAATAGCGACCGCGATCCGCTCCCTTCGCTCGGGCAAGGCTATGGGTCCCAACGGTCTGCCCATTGAGCTATATAAATTGCGCCCTGACAAGCTTGCGCCCTTCCTCAGTCGCATGTTCCGTGAGTCTCTTGCGGCGGGTTCCCTTCCGGCCGACCAGCGTTTGGCCACGATAGTCGTGATCCCCAAGGAGGGCAAGCCGCGAGACCGCTGTACTTCTTACCGGCCTATTTCACTGCTAAATGCAGAGCCTAAGATCCTGGCGAAAGTCCTTGCCAATCGTCTGTTGAGCGTCGTGTGCGATCTTATTCATCCGGACCAATGCGGCTTCATCCCGCATCGTAACACCGCTCTTAACTTGCGGCGTCTCCACGGCGCCCTTGCCAGGGCGGAGCTCCTCTCCGAACTGGCCGTGCTGGTTTCTTTGGATGCCACGATGGCTTTTGACACCATCGAGTGGCCATTCCTCTGGGCTGTCTTGGCTAAATTTGGCTTTGGGGAAGGATTTATTGGCTGGGTGAAGCTTCTTTACACGGGACCTATGGCTCAGGTGGTGGTGAATGGGCGGGTCTCTCGGCCCTTTGCCCTCGGCAGGGGCACGAGGCAGGGATGCCCGTTGTCCCCTTTGCTCTCGCCCTGGAGCCACTCGCTGCTTGGCTCCGCTGGGAGCCCTCGCTTAGGGGGATCCGGTGGGCCCCGGGCTTCGAAGATCGGGTTTCGCTGTATGCGGACGATATTCTCCTGTATCTCACCTCACCGCGGCAGTCGCTCAACGTCCTCTTTGACGTTCTGACTTCCTTTGGGAACAATTCGGGTCTCACGATCAATTGGTCTAAATCCTGCGTCTATCCGATCTCCGGTGGTCCTCCTCTCCTGCCGCCTCGGCTTCCGATCCAAGTATCTCTGAGCGGCTTTAAGTACCTGGGGATATACGTTTCGCTGGACCCGGTGGCTCGCTATGAGCAGAATCTCCTGCGTCCACTTCGGCGACTGCGGGAGGACACGGCCCGGTGGTGCAGGCTGCCCCTGTCCCCGCTGGGTCGGGCCGCGCTGTTCAAAATGATGTCCCTTCCCAGGTTCCTCTATGCACTCCAGAATTCCTTCGATGTCATCCCAGTGGCCTACTTTCGGGAGGTGGAGAGCCTGCAGAGGAGACTGGTGTGGGACGGGCGGGCGCGTATTGCTCTTGCTAAGCTTACTCTCCCCTGGTATGACGGGGGCATCGCGCTTCCCGACATTCGCAGGTATTATTGGGCCGCGCAGCTTTCGGCCATTAACCATGCCACGTATGCGCCTGGCCTGAATCCGGCGTATGAGATGGACAAGTTCCTGCTTCCCGGCGGGAACTATAACAGGGCACTTTACTCCCGCTCGGCTGGCCGGACCCTTACGGGTCCTACTAAGATTGCGGTGCGGACCTGGAGGGCTGCCACTGCGGCCACGGGCTGGAGTGAGAGACTGACATGTGCTACTCCTTTGTTTGCCTCCGATCGCCTGGGCAGCCTCTGGAATACGAAGGGGTTTGACCAGTGGGACACGATTGGTATCAGCAAAGTGGGAGACCTGTGGCATAAGGGCGCGGTTAAGACTTTCGCGGTGCTTCAGGCCGAATATGAGCTTACGGACAGGGAGTTCTTCCGCTATGCCCAGGTTCGACACGCCCTGCTCTCGGTCTTTGGAGAGGGGACCAAGATCCCGGTTTCCTCGCCCCTCGAGGACCGCATACTTGACGGACATGTCCCTGACAGTACTATTTCTTTAATTTATAAAAAACTGATCAATCATCGGGCTGACCTCTTTGTGCGCCTTCGGGAGGCTTGGACGGGGGATGGGGTGGAATTGGACGACGAGGACTGGCAGTCTGCACTGTCGTCCCCCAGGGAGGTCGCCATTCCAGCCCGTCTCCGGTTGGTACAGCTTAAGATTCTTCACCGGGTGTATGTGACGGGTCCTCGCTTGGTCTCGATGGGATTTTCCGACGACGGGCTCTGTAAGCGGGGTTGTGGGCTCAGCGCCACCTTTCTCCATATCCTGTGGGAGTGCCGCGAGGTGGCGGACTACTGGCGCCGGGTCCATACGGTTATGGGACAGGTCACTGGGGTTGTGCTGCTGCCGGAGGTGCGTCGCTGTGTCCTGAATGTGTGGGAGCCCAATGATTATAGCGCGGCTCAGACTCGGTGGGCGGCCCTGGGGAACATGATTGCCAAGAGAGATATAGCGCAGCTTTGGGGTGCCCAGCGGCCGCCCACCGTGTCAGTATGGAAGGAGAATATGGACTGGTGTATGTTCAGGGAGAAGACTGTGTATGTTGCCCGTGGTAAGCCGGGGGCATGGGGCAGAATCTGGGGGCAATGGAATGCGTATCGCGGGGGTATCTGTACGCCCCCCCTGGTGGACACCGATATCGCCATGTCCCCCTGACCCTTGACGGTTCCTGGCACCTTTTGGAATGACTACATATGGACGTTCATTTCCCTTGGCCCCCCCCCCCCGTCCCCAGCCTCCCGGTACTCCTTCCTTTTGCATGCTGCTTAATGGTCTGAACCGGAGTTCCCCGGAGGAAGCCTGACCTGCGCTGTTTGTCTTTATGCCTCGCCTTTTGTTTTTCTTTTAGTTTTTTGTGTCCGTTGGACTTAAGTCTCCTGTTCCTTTAGAACTATCCGGAGCCACTACGGGGCCGAGCCCCGGGAACCGACTGCAGCCTTGATAAATGTATATTTCATTCTGTACTTAGCGGCCGGCCCTGGTGGTTGTAGGCCCGTGCTTGTAATCGAATTATTGTTCAATAAAAACTTTAAAAAAAAAAAAAAAAAACACAAAAAAACACACAAAAAAAAAAATCTTCCCACTCCTCTGGGGTGAGATACGAGGTTTCAAAGTCGTTGATCCAAGGTAATATAGAGCGTGCTTTGGATGAAGAGGATGGACTAGGGGTATCGATGTCTGATTGTGTAGGGACACCTCCTGGCTTAGCTTGCTCCTGTTGTTTCCCAGGCTTTTCAGATTGTTGATCATTTGTTTGAGATGGATGCTGCCCCTGTACTCTAACTTCCTGTGTGATTGTGGAATTTAATTGCCGCACTTCTTTAGTGTCTATCCTTATTGTTGGTTCTCTTGTATTCCTGGGTTCTTGCCTTACCGGCCTATCCTCTAGCGTTGTCGGTGTGTATTTGCACAATGCCGGTTCTATTTGTGCTGTTAAGTCTCCATGCCGAGTGTGTTTGCTGTTCTGCATGTCACCCTTGTCCTGCAGGGTGTAGTTCCTAGGCCCCCAGTTTGCTGAATCCTCCGGTCCATCTAGTCTCCCAGGGTTTCCAAGTGGTCCTTGTCTGCCTTTTGCAAATTCTGAGGATTCGAAGGATTCTTCATCTGTATTGTTGTGGAGCCTTGTGGGGCTCCTCTTCCTGTTTTCTATTGGAGCAAAGTTATGACTTGGGGTCACACTTTGGCCCTCTTTTTTATTTGCCTTTATGCCTTTGTGCCCACAGCCATTTGGGTCTGTTTTTGGGCTTGAGCCTGCCTGCTCCTGCCTTCGTCCCTGATCCTGCGCCATTTGATTCCAAGAGGCCCTCCTTTCTGGCCCCTTGTTCAGCTCTTCTTTACTTACAGGTGCAGCCTCTTCTGCGCTGTTCTTCCCTTTTCTAAGGTCGGCTTGATCCCTTTCCGACCGAACCTGTAATTCTTGCGTCAGGGGGGTTGCCTTGCTTACCTTGCTTGGCTGTAGCGGGATTGGCAGGTCACTCATGTTGCTACTATTTAGGCAGAGGACAGAGCCAGCGTCTTTGATGAATAAAAATTTTGAATAGATTTTAGGTTGAAAGCTAGATTTGTTCACTGAGAAAACGTTTGCGATCCCTCTCGCCTTTGTATCTGGCGGACATTTGGGGCTTGTGAGCAGGGGGGAAATCAAAGGAAGTTCTCCCTCCTCAGCTCCGTTCCTCCCCTCATCTGTCCCCTTCTCTTCTTTGCTGACATTCATTAAATCTTTGAGGTTTTTCTTTATTCTCCTTGGTTTTTTAGGGGGGTTCACGGGAGCCATGTAGTTCCTTGACTTCCCTGACCTCATTTCTTGGCTTTATTCCTTATTCCTTTATTCCTTCTCGCCCTGGGTTGCTGAGATTTTATTTTATTTTATTTTTGTTTGCTTATTAACCACGCAGGTCTCGTGCCAGCACTGGGGGTGGACTTGTTAACGGTTTAACAGTGGTGTTTCTTACTCCTGCTCCTACACCACACAACACTGCACTGCGCTCAAAAGGGTGTGACGGAGGCTCCGTTGTTGGGGGCTGACGCCACTCCCTCTTACAGTCCCTCTTGCGATGCTCTCCCCTCAGGCACAGTCTTTTGTGCAGGCCCTATGTGAGGTTGCGATAAGTCCTGTCACAATTCAACGTTCGCGGTTCAAGATTCAAGATTCACAGCTCACAGGACCCACAGGGCTTACCAGGTTGTGGCAATGCCGGCACTTCCCTCGGTCCAGATGGCGGTCAACTCCAGTGGTGTTTCTCAGTTGTCAATTATCAGGCAGCTAGGCTCGTAGTCAGTAACTAGAAAACGCTCATAACCCCTGCCTTGTTGGGGTGATCGCTGATGGCTCGCTGATGGCTCCTGCGGCTCCTTCTGCGTTTTAGGTAATCGCTGGCGACTCCTGCCCCCTTAAACAAGCACTCCTGGCTCCTGGCTCATTGGGGCGGTCACTACTGCCTTGAAGAGGAGTGATTCAGACAGTAAGCACAATCAGCAGGCAGTCAGTAGTCTCAGACAGATCACGATGCCGTATCTGCTGGCTGCTGTGGTAGTCAGTATGGTGCGCGGTAGTTTTTAGTAGGTAGTTGCAATCTCAAGGTATAAGGGAGCAAAAAGGGGGGACAAGGAGGGCAAAGGGCGCGAGGGCGAGTGGCACAGAGGTCACAGCGAAATGCAGCGCAGCAACTCACCAACTCACGCCGCTGCAGTCGCCGCTGTAATCCAAAACTCTGTGCCCGTCATGCAACCTCTGCTCTGCTCCGCCAGTTCTACCTCTGCCCCTGCTCCCTGCACCTCTTGCTGCCACCTTAGCCTGCCACACGGCTGAAAAACTCCCTGGCACAGCACAGTGCCTCAGACCGGGGCTTGGGCTCGGAGCTGAAACTGCAGATCAGCAAATCAAAAGCAGATTGCTGCCATGATGGTACCTGCCCTGTTGCGGGGGGCGGGGGCTTACTCCTGGGGCAATTCTAAGCCCGCTGGGGTTGCTGAGACTGCTGTTGGTTTTTTAGTGCACCACGGAACAAGCAGATTCAAAATCCGTGCACTTTACAGGCGGGCTGAGACTCCAAGCTCCCGCCTCGTTTCCACCTGCTCCACCTGCTCCTCTGAAAATCGGCAGATCGGTAAAGTGCCCCCGCTGTATATGAGAAACAGGGGGGGGGGGGGGGGGCGGGGTGAGCTGGGCGCTGTAAGCTGGGAGCAGGGAGCAGGGCTTGAGTCTGAAATCACCGGGACTGGCGTCCTCACGTCTCCCTCGCGCTCACACGATCAGAGCGAAAACACGAAAACACGGGACTGCGGGTGAGTAGGGGATATTTTAGGAGAGTAACTTCCTTATCCGGACTAGGAAGAAGGGTCCCTATTTGGACAAAGGTGCAAGCCCTTGGCAACTAGAGACCCCCATTTCTAACAAAGGGTCTGTTTGACAAGGCTGGAATTGAGATGCAGCTTTTAATGTGGAACTACTGATGGTCCCAAGAGTGTTGTGAACCACGGTTGATTGGCCCAAGTGGGAGCCACTAGAATTAATGTGAGGGATGTGTGCCTGAGCTTCCGAACCAAAAATGGAAGGAGAGGGAGAGGCGGAAAATCATAGGCAAAGATCTTTGAACAGTTCATCCACAGGGCATTGCCTTTGGATAGAGGGTGTGGGAAGCTGAAGGCTAGGTTTGGGCATTTTTAGTTGTCCACTGTGGCGAACAGATGTATTTGAGGGAACCCCCATTCTTGAAAGTATGAAAGGAGAACTTGGGGATTAAGTTCCCACTTATGTATTTGTTGCAGCCTTCTGCTGAGGAGGTCGGCAATGTGATTGTTCACTCCTGGCAAGTGAACTCCATGATAAATTTTCTAAAGCCTAATGGTCTGAGAGAGGCGTGACAGTTGCAAAGAATGTGCCCTTCTCTGTTTTTGTTAATAGTACATAGCTGTCATATTGTCCGTGCAGACTAGGACAACTTTCCGTATGAAATGTACAAACGAAAAAACAACAACGACGGACCAAGGTTAAGCACTTAAATTCCTAAATATACATATATTGTCAATTTGGTGCAACTGCCGGTTACCATGCCGCCTGTCACGTCTGGATCATTTTGATCATTATATATCCATGTTTGTTGCCGTTTTTTCACGGGACCATACACCTATTTTCGATATTCGTTTTTTCTCTGAGGTTTCATTTACACCTTCAACATTGAAGATTTCTTATTTACTGTACTTTACGTTTCAATTTGAAAATTAAGCATCTGCTTTATCTATGCCTTACTGAAGGATTTATATATATCGATTGTTTAAAGATTCAGAAACTGGGGTCTCGTTCCATGTATGAGCGGCAATATATATATGGTACACTTTACTGGGAGTTTTTGAGTCGTGTACACCTTTGGGTCTTACTATCTGGCAACCTTGTTTGACTCTTATCCCTGAAGAAGTTCCTGTGGCAAAAGGAACCAAACGCGTTGGCGGTTTGCTGTCTCGTAAATGATCTTCAGAATAAAAGAATAATTTTGGGAATATACTTGTTTACTGGGATTTAAATTCTGAGTGCACATTCCTTTGTGCAAACTTTCCTTATGAGGCGAGACTGAAAATTTCATTGCGAGATACACAGCTAGAAGCTCTAGATAGTTGATGTGAAGACATTTGTACTTGTTGTCACAGACCTTGAATTGTGAAGATGGGCACCCCAACCTGAGAGAGATGCGTCTGCTGTCAGCACGATCTGTGGAAAAGGGTTGATGAAGAGCCGCCGATTTGATAAGTGTTGTGTGTTCCACCACTGCAGAGAGCGATGAGTGCAGCGGTCTACCAACACTAGATCTGTTAATTGACCCAGAGACTGATTCCACTGACGTGCTCAACACTTGTAGAGGACGCATGTGAACCTTGCATGAGGCACTATTGCAATGCATGATGCCATCATTCCGAACAGTTGCATGAAAGCCCTGAATGCTAAGTACTGATTGGTCTGAAATTGTAGTAGCAGAGTTTGAATATTTAGAATTCTGGCTGGATTGGGAGAGGCTAGAGCTGTGTAGGTGTTTAATCGCTCCCAGATAGGACTGCATTTGTGAAGGCTTTAGATGAGGCTTCTGTGCATTGACCGTTAAACTCAATTGGTGGAGTACGCCCAATGTCGTCTGAGTGTGTTGTAAACACTTTTGGTGTGCTCTGGCTTTGATGAGCCAGTCGTCTAGGTATGGGAAGACATGAATCTGTTGTCTTCTGAGATGTGCTGACACTACTGCTAGACATTTTGTGAACACTCTGGGAGCAGTGATTTCTCCAAACGGGAGTACTTTGAATTTATAATGTTTTCCTGCAATCACAAATCTGAGATATTAGTGATGTGATGGGTGAACTGGAATGTGAAAGCATGCATCTCTTAAGTCTGGCGTGGACAGAAAATCGCTTTGTTGTAGCAGCGGAAGCACCTGTTGAAGCGTGACCATGTGGAAATGTTTTGACAGTATGTACAGATTTAACGTCCTTGGATCTAAAATTGGTCTTAAGGAGCCGTCCTTTTGGGGGATCAGAAAGTACAGAGAGTACACCCCAAAACCGTGGTATTTTAACAAGACTGGCTCCATGGCTCTTTTTGTTAAAAGAGCTTGTACCTCTCATTTGAGGAGCTGTAGGTGCTCTGACGAGAGGTTGAGAGTGCGAGGTGGACTATTGGGAGGATTGCTGGTGAGCTCCAGGCAATAACCATGTCGGATTGTTAGGATTCGTAATGTACCCCAATATAGGCCTGGGAAGTCACCTAACCTTTCACCTACATTTAACATGCCACTGTACTACATAACGGGCATGTGCTGACCTTTTGCCTAGTTAGGTGCTGCATAAATCTGGTGTGGTTTTCTCCGAAAACTAGCCTAATTTATTATGCATGAGGTTTCTCAGAATCACAGCATGAGCACCATCTTCTGCATAACTATGTATAAGGGTCATCCCTACCATCATCCTCGGCCGACTGACACAGCAAAGTAGAACCCCTGAGGGTACCTTTTTCACTATCTAAGAACCATATCTTTGCTAGGGCAGAGGAGAAAGACTTCCATGCTGACACACCGACACGAGACACTGAGGCTCCAGCACACAGACACTCTAGAATGCAGTGCTCCAACATCCCTCGCGCGGTGTCCATCTCAAGACCAAGACGGGGTCCTTCATTCTTTCACTTCAGGTAAGGAGGTTGGATCCATCCTGGGGGGAGATTTTTGGCTACACACCTACACACATGCTAGGTACATTTAGGTACATCTAGTTAGGTTTAGCATCGTAGGAATACGCATTATTACTGTCATGTATTGATATATTCATTGTTTTAGCACTATGGTAGAGTTCTACACTCTATTTACTCTGTTGGTGCTCATAATCATATATATCTGTTTGTCTTATGGCTGTTGCAGCACACATATTCTACACTAGAATGACACTGGTTCAATAAATGCTAATTGAAAACGTCCCCATTGTTTATTCTGCGAATCTCTCTGAGACAAAGTGACTGATCGAAATGAACTGTACTGTTTCCACGATCCCCGAGGGGACAGGGTGGTCATGTTGCCAGAAACTATTCCGTCCTTGGTAAGAGGGGCTCATAGTGGCACTGTGAGCTAGCTGGTATACCAATGAGCATTTCAGGTGGGGGGGGGGGGTGGGGTTGGGGGGAGTGGGGAGTAAAGAGTTCCACAGTTTACGTTGTCTAAATGCGCAGATCCTATATAGAATCATATGAACTACACGACATGGCGCCACCAACATTGGTTTGGTTCTTATTTAACAGTCAAATCTGAGTAGTTCAGTCATGCTTTTGTCAGAGACCCCTACTCCCATCTACCCAGAGACGTCTGGAGTGGGAAGGGAAAAATCCCCCACACCGGAGTATGCAAATCCTCTGTATTGGCTGTAGATTTATTCAAGCTTGAAGGATTATAGTTCTCTATTGTGCATAAAACCATATCTCAGATTCCTTGAAACTCTTTCAACAATGCCGGTCAAAGAGAATGCTGCGTTATAGACGAGGGGGATGGGGAGAAGGAAGGTGTGATCTACATTTCAGAAAATGTCAGAAACGCACTCACTTTAAAACTAGCAGAGTTTGGCATCTCAGCATTAAGTGGGACTTTAACATTTGTGATTGAGGCACAGGACTCATTCATGACAGAAGAATTCTATTCATGGGTCAAATTCTCACCTGCACATGCACGCACTGATACATTTCCTACTTACAAACTGGATGAAACACCGGAAGAATATGGTCTATACAAAGACATTGAAGTTCCACTCAGTTACCAGGAGCATATATACTGGTTTAAAGGCACCCTCCCACACACCATAGAAAAGGTAAGACTCTGTCTGCTCAGCAGAGACGGAGCGACTTGGCTGATCCTGGCTGCTTACACGCTGCACATAGACATTGACACATTGCCAATAGCAGACTTAAGTCCACTTAACAAAGAAGTAATAAAACTTTACAGAAATCTGACACAGTTTGTTATGAGAACACACACACTACAACCAACTAAAGTTACTCCAGCAGGTCAACTTCAAGGGACTGTAAGCAAAATTACCCCACAAACACTGAACGTGATTAAGGGAAGAATGCCCACTAAACATGAGCAAATGCCATTCAGGATAGCACACAAAATAGCACAGTTAGAGGCAGTGTTTCCACAAACAGGCCCACAAGAAAAACACAGAATACTGACAATTTGCTTGCCAATGGGAATAGCTCCCCCAATAGAGTATTGTACCTCTTGGGGTACAGTTTTTGCTGCCATCTACACCAGAATCACGGTATCCCCTCAATAACTGTGATAGCAGAAGTATTAGGACAAATACAGAATGAATATGGAACAGAACCTGTGCTGAAATTGGGGATGAAATTATTAGGCAATGTTTCCCAAGTATCTACAATTATGTTAGCGAACATAAAAGGGGAAGCAGCAGCGGTGGCTATACGCCATAACGCCTGAGGGAATGCACTCCTGCATAAAAGAAGCAAGAATTACCTAAAACTATCGAAGATACATACGCAGAATTAGGTAGAGATCATTTGGGAGCTAAAGCTATAAAACTGCAAGTAATGGGTAGTCCTGAAAAGGATACCAGCAAGGAAACCCCTGATTCTTCTAAAAAGAAATGGGAGAATACAAAACAAAAACACAGAAAGAATAGATAACAGTCTAGGGGTGGGTCTCCTCAACAGGAGCCCTCTGAAAGGAGGTATAATCTTGGAATTGTGAAAACATTAAAAAAAAACTAACAGGTATCAGGCTACTGATGCATGTTCCTCTCGTTCCTTTCAGTGAGGGAAGGACGGTCAGAACACAGATCAGAAGAACAAACAAAGTCCAGAGATATACATCGTACTTCGGACTATAATATCAAAAAATAAGATAAACCAAAACCTCATTTTAAAAAGAAGAAAGTAGTTGGTCTTAAAGTAACAAATGCCTAGGCTGCAGAGGTCTCAACTTCTTAAAGGAGAATGGGCTCTGACTATGCTAGACAGTGCAGCAGAAGTAACAATAGCTCGCCAGAACCTGATGGAATTTCTGGTGACAGTGGTGTTGAATCAACATATCACTGTGGAGACATCTGATACTAGGGTAAGTGTCCCACACCGGTTATACGAAATAATATTCCAAATGGAGAGGGACTGATCTTTTGGAAGAACCTGACTTTTGGTTACGACATCCTTTTGACTGAAAATGATTGGCCACATTAGTCCGTCATGGATTGCCCAAAAGGGGAAATGATAATTTTACCAGCTTTTTCTGACCTCGTTCCAAAAGCACTTGCACCTGCATTATATTGCAATCATGTAGGGTGGGTTGCTAAGTCACCTCACCATGAAATCCCAGTAAAACCTACTCCAAATCCACAGAGACAGTACGCAATAAAACAAGACGTGGCAAAACAAGTCTGGGAGATATTAGATCAACTTGAATACCAAGGTGTAATAGAGAATTGCACCTCTTCCATTAATAATCCTTTGTTGCCCGTAATGAAATCCGATAATTCAAATAGTCTACTTTCAGACTACAGACATTTGAACACTTGCACAAAGACAATTGCAGTACAAAATGCACAGTGCCAGGATTGATAAATAACAGTGCAGAAAAAATACAAAACACTAGATATCGCAAATAGATTCTTTTGCCAAAATATAGCGCAAATATCTGAAAGTATATTATATATATTTTATTTTTTTCATTTCTTTATTGGTGTTTTCAAATTAACAAAAACAGTAATATCATAGCCAGCTACTCCCAGTCCCAGCACACCGTGCTGGTGCGCCAATTATGGTCAAATATCTGTACAAAATCAAGACCCCCGCCTCTATAATTCTCTGAAAAAAACAACGCGTATTATACATTGTACACCCAGTATATGGTTGATATGAACTGTACAAAATAGACTACAGCGACTCTGAACAATATTTCAAGAGGGGGCCCATGTAATCATGTCCACTAGCCCTAATGTTTCACCTCTAGTTTGTATGGAGAACAACACGATGTTCGCCCACTGGCAGAAATAGACATGTCCACTAGTGTTACGGTGTTCCTGCAGGGGCTGTTTCTTCCTGCTGGTGTGTGTGGGCCCAATCTAAAAACAGTCCCCATATGTCCATAGGCCTTGATGCCAACTGCATCAGTTTCCAAAAAGTGTTCAATTGTGTATGACTGAATGTCACGTCCTAAATCCAATCTTTCATTGAAAGCAGATATTGGACAGCATCTTCAGCCCTAGGCTCTCAGGGTCAATTCTGTCGAATGACCCAAGGCTTTAAGAATAGACCCGGGTTGTTTGCCGCAAGGGTAACAGAGTTGCTTCAAAATTTTGATGAGGAGGCATTGTCCTATGTAGATGATATCTGACGGACGATGAATTATTGGTTCATTTGGCCTAAATTAACAACATAATACTGGGGTTCGCCTCTAAAGCCTACAAATTTAACTTTAAAAAATCTAAAATTGCCCACCTCAATGCCCTATTCTTGGGATATGAGTTGTCTAGTGAAGGGAAAAACCTAGCAGCTAATTTCATTTTTTTTTTTTTTTTTTTAGAAAAGTGTGCGCTGCTCCAACCTCCAAAGACTCTGAAAAATGTAAAGTCTATTTTAGGATTCCTACATTAACAGACCATACATTTTGGATTAGGCAGAAAAAGTAAAACCTTTCTAAGACTTAATCAGACCTGATTTTTCGGTCCATCATTGTAAACAGGAACACACAGAAATCCTTCTCTCATTGCAAGCTGACATGATAGCTTCCAAAACACTTACACACACGTTTAAACACTACAAATTTGGTGATCCGTGTAAAGGAGGGTCAATCTGGGTGCACTTACCTAACCTTCAATGAAGGCGAAACTGTACCCACTGCCTTTAAATCTCATCTGTACACAAACATGGAGATGCACTTTGGAGCCACTGAAAAGATTCTAAACAGCAGTACAGACTGCTGTAAAGAAAGAAAGAGCACTGGCACAGGGAAAATGAATTATTGTTGTGACTCCAATCTTACAGCTTGTTACAAAAGCTAGCGTTCCAAACGCAAAAGCACTACTACATCCACGATGGGTAAAATGGTCTAATTCTCTCACTGCAACAGCTGTAGACTACAAATTTGATGCTACATTAAAAACACAAGCATTTCTGCAGTATGAATAAGAATATCCTCTCCCAAATTAAATAAAGACTCTACATCAGTATGAATACATTTTTTACACAGACGGATCTGCTCAGCCTTCTGTAGGAAGTTAACAGTAAAAACAACAGTTGATGGACAGAATGCAGAACAAGGTCATACATTCACCCCAGTAGAGAGATCTGGGCCTAAATCCATAATTTTTTTGCTCACCATGCCATTCACCATGAAACCCCGAAACCGGTCCTAGGATGCTTGTTTCTGGTCCAGGGATGACCTGGCTTGGCAGTTCGGGCTGGACTGTTACCATGAGGCAGAGGGTCAAGACTGATTTGCATATGGCCAGGTCTAAACTGGGGTGGCAAGGTGAACAAAAGAATGATGGATTTAACCCAGCTCTCTTGACTGGGGTGAATGTTTTGATTTGTTCTGCATTCAGTCCATCAATTGTGTGTCTTTTGCTTGCTCACCCTAAGTGCGCCAGGTATGCCCAGACGTGGGTCCTGGGCTCACTGTGCCACTGGAATCAAGCTATCCTGGCTGAAGAGGGGTGAAACCCCGAAACCGGTCCTAGGATGCTGGTTTCTGGTCCAGGGAGGACCTGGCTTGGCAGTTCGGGCTGTACTGATCCCATGAGGCACAGGGTCAAGATTGATTTGCATATGGCCAGGTCTAAACTGGGGTGGCATGGTTAGCAAAAGAATGATGGATTTAACCCAGATGTCTTGACTGGGGTGAATGTTTTGATTTGTTCTGCATTCCGTCCATCAATTTTTTTATTTTTTTTGCTTTCTCCCCGGAAGTTAACAGTAATACAGCGCAGCATGTGTGATTGCTAAGGGTCGTATGCGGGACGGCAAGTTCCGTCCTAGCAATACATTGACACAATCTCTAGGAGATTGCATGGCTCAGCTGGCAGAAGTAAAAGCCCCAGTACTGGCACTAAAAATACAGCTCGATAATTCCCCTTATTTTGTGCAATTCATTTAATTGTGCCCAGTCCTACAATTAATATCTTTTTACTACTGGGGTCAGAATGGTTTTAAAGACTCAAAAAGCTGCACAATAAAGCATAAACCGCTTTGGGAACAAGTGGCAGAGCTGAAAAAAGGCTTGCTGCGGACTCACTTGATCCATACGCTGAGTTATCAACGGGTTGGCGTGCACGTTGAAGGGAATTCATTGGCTGATGAAGCCGCAAAGGCAACAGTGCGAACTGCTGCCGTAGCTGCAATAACTCGTTCTCGTACAAGAATAGAGAGAGACATAATGGTAGCTGTCCATGATTCATGCAAAAACAGCTCAGGCGCGCCAAACATGCGTAAAATATTCCTTATGCTCAAATTCCAGGAGTGGGGGTTAGAGTAATACCAGACTGTAGTATCTTCATATAAAGTTAACTGTTCTCCTGTACCTTGTAACTAGCTGCTCAGCCAGTGTGAGTGTTCCATGTGGAATGATGACGTGACTGCAATGTTGGTGTGGTGTGAGACAGTTAGGAGAGGATGGGCTGAGCAGCTAGCAGGCTGCTCCTGGTGGGGCTATACTATGGACTTTACTATCTTAATAAATAACCTAAAGATATATACTGGCTACGTCTGCTGTGTCACATCAAGTCATGGAACCAGGTCACTTCAATTGGCGACGAGTTGGACTAAAGAAACCGTGCGTGCAACCTGGATAGACTGATGTGTAACTGAACTAGTGTAACTTGATGAAAATGGATTTAATGAAAAGAAACTCCTCATCTGGCGAAACCACCTGGCACCGTGAGCCCCACCAGTGACCACAACACCGGTCGCCCAAACCTCTGTGTGCCAGTTCGAGTGAGGAGTGGAGCTGCAAGTTGGTCATTAGTGCAAAACAGAAGTTTGTCTCAGTTCTGTTTCAACTACAAGGTGTTGCCTCTCTGAGCCGTCTTCTGGTTGTTTTTGCGACCAAGTTGGATGTTTTAAGATCGCTGCTGGCTTTAGTGACAGTCGTGTTGTTGTACCTGCTGGTCTGTGGAGGGTCAGTACAACAACCAATTTCAAGCCTCCAGTACTAAAGGACAACGTGCTTTTGTTATCAAGGTAATTGGTGACTGTCTGTGCTGTCTTGCTGTCTTGGGAGAGTCTCCATCAAGAGGAGTTCCCCAGTGGACTCACAACTGAAATGATTAATCACCGAGTGCGTGATGTTGTGTGGGAAAATTTGTTCGGGGGCAAAAATCGGGCCCCAGTGTTAAACTACTGTGCCTCAACTAAAGCAGTGTGTTCTAAAAGTAACAAGTGACAGCCTAAGGTTTGCGGTAAAATGCAAGCTGCCAAGTTTAAGGAAGCGAGTGGGCCAGTTCAAGTTTTTCCTTGCTTGTTTTTTTTTTTTAGCGTTCTTCTGTGTCAGCGCTACAAGTGAACCGTTTTTTTTTGGAAAGTGACGCCTCTTGAGAGCACTGTTGTGTGTCTAACTTTGTGTGTTCTCTGGGGCTGGTGCTGGACTGGTGTGAGTTTTACTTGTGCCTGTTTAATTTTGGGTACGATTTGGTTTGTTTTGGATCGCCTTGTTGCATTGCCTGCTTAAAAGGAGACCGTCACTGTGACCAAGATGGGGTTTTTGATTCAAAGTCATGTTGTGGCCAGACTTGTTTGAGCTGTTCGTAGCGCTACATTTTAAAAATTCAAATTCAGCTCACGCACACCTACTTGCGTTCTTCAGTCTCGCGGAACCATGGCCTCGAGGTTTTCATTCCGAGGTTTTCGTTGCTTGGCAATATGGGGCTCTGCTTATGGACGCATTGCAGCATGTACGCGCTGGGAGCCACCCTGCGCGAAGCTCCGCAGCGTGCCGCCATTTTGGAGTTGGCGGATCGGCGTTTTCTGCAACCATGGTCATTTAATGTGCATGCCACTACGCAGCCAATCTTTGTTCAATTAATAAAGTTTTCAAAGCACTTCAGCAGCGTCGCAACGCTCAACGTGGAGTTGGTTTCTTTGCCTCTCAAGCGTCCACTTTTTCAGTCTATCGCTTGTCTGCTGAGTCCTGTTTTCCATGTCATCGGACATTCAGTTTGGGTTATTTCCTCCGCTGCCATCTGCTGTCAAGTACTTTGGTCTGCTGGCAAGTACTATGTTCTGTTTTCATGTCACCGGACATTCAGTTTGGATTATTTCCATCTGCTGCCATCTGATGTCAAGTACTTTGGTCTGCTGGCAAGTACTATGTCTCGTTCGAGCACTGTTGATCTTCACAGTCAGAGCGCACTGTATCGGATGCAGAGTGTTTTCTTCTGGGATGTTACCAAGTACTGTTATACGCTTGTCAATTATCGTGCTGACAGGCACACCAGTGTCGTTTTAAGCGTACAGTGGTTATATTATGTGTGGTGTGTTGTTCACATTTTTGTTTTTACTAATGGGTGTTAATCCCATATACTTAGTGGTTTATGTGAGTTTGTGTGTGCTACATGTTAGTTTTAATTGGGTGTGATAGTTATTTTGTGCTACACCTACTCAATTGGAATAGGTTTTGCCTCATTCCCACATCATAAGTCACCTTTCCGATATTTGAGACCTGTTTTTGGAGTTAGCATGTTAGTTACATATTTTCTCTGCGTCTTTAGGGGGTGTTAGTCCCACCTATGTTATTGTTTATGGGTTTTAGTCCCATATTCTTAGTGTTTAGGGGGGGGGGGGGTTAGGCCCACCTACGTTATTGGTAATGGGTGTTAGTCCCATCTACTTTGTGTACAGGGGGTCTTAGTTCCTCTCCACCTATGTATTAGTAATGGGTATTAGTCCTTTTTACTAAATTTTAAGGGGGTGTGAGTCCAACCTTTTTCATGTTTGTGTTGGGTGTTAGTTCCACCTAGGTTATTGGTAATGGGTGTTAGTCCCATATACTTAGAGTTTAGGGGGGTCTTAGTCCCACCTACGTTTTAGTGATGGGTGACGTCCACCCATTGTGTATTTGTTTGAGAGTGATTCTTTCTGTATGTTTCTACAATTGTAGAGTATTTGCTGTTGTTCTCTATTGTGATCCTCTGTGTTTTCTTTCATATGTATCTCATGTGGTGTTTTTCCAGCCTCCGTTTGGTAGTTTATCGTTTTTGTGCCTCATTGAAGGAGGAGGTTGGTGATAGTGTGTGGGTTTAATGTTCTCTTTTGTTTCCTATTATAAGAGGAGGATGGTGATAGTTCATTCTTATTTTTCCATCCTTTTCTTATCCTTTTTCTTCCCTTTTATGGTCTGGTTCCCTTTCGTGGTATGTGTTATTCATCTTACCCTTGGGATTTGGACTATTTATCTCTTGTTTATTTTTTGTGTCTAGTTGCTATGTACTTTTAGTATTCCTTGTTTGATTGTCAATTGGAAAGAAGGGAGATATTGTAGTATCTTCATATAAAGTTAACTGTTCCCCCTGTACCTTGTAACTAGCTGCTCAGCCAGTGTGAGTGTTCCATGTGGAATGATGACGTGACTGGAATGTTGGTGTGGTGTGAGACAGTTAGGAGAGGATGGGCTGAGCAGCTAGCAGGCTGCTCCTGGTGGGGCTATACTATGAACTTTACATCTTAATAAATAACCTAAAGATATATACTGGCTACGTGTGCTGTGTCACATCAACCTATGGAACCAGGTCACTTCACAGACATTGATCACAGATTAGGTTTAATTCAAGCAGCACACAAGGGTCTGGGTTTAGCGCACAGAGGGATTACTGCGACTGTTTCACTACTGAAACAACACTTTTGAAGTCCAGGTTTAATGAAATAGAAAAATGTATTTGTCCTTACGTGCGACATCTGTCAGCAGATGAAGGGTTTCACCATAGCACGTCCAACACAAACACCACTACTGATATCAGACAGACCTCTCGCTTGTGTCTATTTGGACCACTGCGGCCCCTTACAATCTGATGGGGCATTCAAGAATATCTTGGTGTCAGTGGATTCATGTGAGAAAGTGACCTCTTTTTGCATGGTTGCTGTCCGTTTTTGCTGAATTGCTGATGTACTTTGACTGAGTGTGCCCTGTGCTCCTGCTAATCAGGTACCCAGGGCCTATGTTCTTTTCCTAAAACTGCATTGAAGCCTAAACCTAATTGGCATCTCTGGCCACAGGTCAGCCCCTGGTAAATGGTACCACAGGTACCCAGGGCACAGTGACCAGAGAAGGCCTCCAATGGCTGCACAACTTATTGTGCCACCCTTAGCAGACCTGTGCGCGGACACTCACACACTACCTTTGCAGGCTGCATGTCTTGGTGCAGAACAAAGTGATGAGTCGACATGGCACACATTCCTGTGTGCCATGTCTGCAAACCACTGCCCTGGCATAGATCAGTCACCCCTCTAGCTGGGTGCACTATACCCGTGGTGAGGGAACAGGTGCATGAGCCCTGTACCCCTAAAGTGTCTAAGTCCATTCTTAGAAATTATAAGTGCAGTGCTGCCATTAAGAGTATATGGTAATGGAAGCATGTCATTACGAACTCCACAGCACCATAATGGCTACACTGAAAACTGAGAAGTTTGGTATCAAACTTCTCAGCACATTAAACACACACTGATGCCTTTGTGGGATTTAATGAAAAATGCATACAGAGGGCATCTTAGAGATGCCCCCTGAAAACTAACCTACCACTAGTGTCCAAGCTGAGTGGCTGCTTTCAGCTGCCATCACCAGACATATTCTGGACCCCTGGGTTGAGAGCCTGCTGCTCTCTGGGGCCTGAAACAATGCACATCCTGGGACGAAGTGCCAAGCATCCTCCCCCAGGATGGGCAGGGTTCACGAAGGGGAAGCTTCAAAGGCTTGCCGCCTTTGTGCGCTTTCCCAGAACACTCGCTGCTCTCAGCAACTGGTCCTCACTGGTTCTGACCCCCACTTTGGGAAGGAGAACCGGCAGGAAAAACAAGTGAGGACCCCACAGGTAGGGGAGGCAATGAGAAGGACAACTCTCAGTCCACGCCATCTTGAAGATGGGATGACTCAGCCAACCAGGAACAGGCTCATGCCCCCCTCCCACTGGAGGGTGGTATAATAGGGTGTGTACCCACGCCAGGGAAGGGACCCATTGGTCCCTGCCTTTTACCTACCTGTAACACCCCTAAATCTAGTATTTAGGGATTTAGGGGCACCCCCGAACCTTTCTTACTCAGACAAGAACCTGCAACAAGAAATGGAAGGACCGAACAGCCGTGCAGCAGCCACAAGAGGAAGACGCCCACTGACTTGGCCCCACCCTTACTGGCCTGTGTCCCCCTCAAACCTGCTCCTGCAAAATCCCGGTGTATCCTGCAGCCAGCAACTTGGAAAACCCCGGAAGACCTGCATGCCTTCAACAACAAATACTGTCTCCCGTAAACACCAGATTTTTCACCTGCAACCTCTGGCCGGACACCGTGAATCCGCCTCACTCTGCATCCGCCATCGACAGCCCGAGCGCGCAAACACCACGAGGAGGTCACTCCGGCTATCCTGACCAAAGATCCGCCGACCCCTGACCTGCCATAAGCAGACGCCTGCAGCCTAAATCCAGAAGGCCCTCCTAACCGCAACCAGGAGCTGGTAAAAACATCCAACCCCAAAGGGCACCCCTGCACCCGACACCCCACGACCTTGTGTGCCCAAACCGATGGTGCCTAACCAACCCCTAACTTACCTCTCGAAGTGGTGGTCGCACCCAGAAGATCTTCGTCCCCAAGCCTGCAATATCTTTCCAAACCAGAGGATATCCATTGAAAACAACAGGGCGTCCAACGTCAAAACAGCACTCTGCACCTAGCCACCCTAGTGCCACTGAGGGTGCACCTTTGGTGCTACTTTGTTTCTTCATTTGCCCTGAGCTAAAGTCCAGGAGCTTTGTTCCCACAGCCAAATGGCCTGCTAGTCAGCGACCACCAACCGGAGGCCCCCTATCCCCCATTGGATAACATTGGGCATCAGCACTCTGCACCCGGCCGCCCTACTGCCGCTGAGGGTGTAACTAGAGTGCATCCTTGACCCTGGGGGACCCCTGAGTCTACCCCCAGAACCTCAACTCCCACTACCAAATACTTAACTCAAAATTGATCTCACTATTTTCCTCCATAGGATAACATTGACTGTTTTTCTGTGAAATGTTTCCAAGTGTGGAGTTTGAGAAAGTAAAGAAATTCTTTAAAACTGCATAATCTTACAAAAACGATTTTACTTACCCGTTTTCAGGAAATGACCCAGAGTAGTATCTAGGTATACTACTCTGTGTAAGCCTAGTAATCTCAAAAGTTACTTACCTGCTATTTTACTAAAAAGTCTATTCAAGTCTATGTACTGCATTTACTAAGTATTGCATTTTGCTGCATCCATGTCAATCAAACCAAAGTGCATATACAATTATCATTCAAACTGTATTTCAATTGCATTACTACTGTAAAGTATTTATTGCTTACCTGTGCCAGGGTCGCTTGGTTCCTAGAAAATAAAATAACTAAAAGAATATTTTTATACCAAAACAATTGGTCTGAAGTTCAGTCTTTGAGTGTGTGAATTCATTTGCTGACAGAGAGTACAACAAATGCTTAACACTGTCCTCTGATACTGCCTTACTGCTCGACCACACTACCACAAATAGAGAAGAATGTTCTATCTAACTTTACCTCTGCCTACCTTTGAGGTTCCACTTGACTCTGTGCACACTATCCCTCACTTTGGTATAGTATATACAGAGCCAGCTTCCTACAATTTATGCTCTAGATTCCTGTGGGTTTGGCCTCAGGGCTCAGCTGGCACCCAAACTGTTATAAAGGAATTGTGAGTCTTTATAGGGACACATGCAATTGGCACATTACATTCTGACAGTGGCCCCACGATTAGCTCTCGGGCTTACAAGGAAGCCATGGGAAGTTGGGGTGTTGCATTGAAGTACTCATCACCGTATCATCCTGAGGGAAATTAGATTGTGGAGAGGAAAAACCGGGACTTAAAGCAATCCTTAACAGCAAGGGTATTAGGCTCAGGTGGTATTTGGGTCAATAACCCATATGGGGTCCAGAGGGCACTCAATAATATGCCAAGAAGTTCCCTAGGAGGCCGTACTCCTTATGAGGTCCTATTTGGGAGGAGAATGTGGGTACCCAATCTCGATTGTGGCAGCACAGTGGCAGATGAAGAGCCATTTGACATTGATAACCGTTTGGCTGTTTTACAGGAACTCAATGAATTCCAGGCACTACAAAGCAACGTCCAAGTAAAACGCACCGTAAAATCAGTCACGGCAAGACCTGCCTGGATCCCAAAAGTTTCAGATCTAGTCAGAGAAAAGATTTTGGACAAGAAAGAATGTGGGCCATCATACAGAGTGCCTGTACCTATCCTGGCTGTCGAAGGAACAAGAACAGAACTTCTTCCGCCTCTTGCCAGTAAAAAAGAAAAGCGATTCATCCCCATTGATCTGATTAAACCACACTATGTTGTCGATACTGAATAGCAGGCCGCGTGGGCTCCTGGGGTAGCTGCCGATCTCCTCTCGCTACCATTTAGGAAGTTCCGACAGAAACACTAATAATATTTCAAGAGTCTTCTATACGAAGTAATTGAGTTTTACGACCAATGAAATTAAACTCGTACCTGTTAAACTTGAACAGCTACAAAACAGAAATGAAACAGATTTTATTTCGGCCTAACACAGACATCAATATGCCTCAAAACTAGTCATCTGCCAGTTGAAAAAAAACCTGCTGAGCTACTAAAGATAGATCGATCTGTATCTGGCTATTTCATTGAGTTCAACACTTTTTCTCTGGATCCAAGTGAACCTGAGTCACCGCCAACTCCAGTTTACCGTAAAAAACAAATTGATGATTTCTACATTTAGCGGAAAAAGACTTACCTAGTCTCACCCTGGCTACAGCTTTGGATAGCACTTAGTCCACTGTTCCTGGTACTCTGCATAGGTTTAGTGACTGTCTTTTTCTTACTACTGAATGGACATTATCTCCCAGAATGCTCCACAGCATCACATGTGAACTTGGTACTAAAACCTCTTACGTCATCTCACCGTGAACAGAGACCTGTCCTTTGTGAACATTACAGCAGTTCCAGTTTCCAGTTTGGGATTGGGTTTCAGATGATGTATTTGGTCCACTGAACGTTTGCAAATACCACATGTATTTAAAATTTCTTTAAATTCTATTATCACCTCCAGTACATACTCTGACTATTGGGATTTGGAAACTGTAAATAGTATGCTGTCTGATTTTGAACAATCTGCTGCATTTTCTAGAAGTGAAATGTATGAGGATAAGTCTGATTTTGACACCATGTATTATTACCAACATTATGGTCATCATTGTTTGCATAAAGCAAGTACACCACATAATGTTTTCACATAGCACCAATGGGAACATTGCCCAACACCACAGAAAGATAGTTCATAAAAGTTTGTACAAAAGTTTGCTTATTTTTCTGGGTTCAATATATCGGATCCCCGATCATATTATAAATTTGCACCTACATCTGCAAAGAAAAATAGGCTTGCTAACACGAAACCGATATATACTCTGCTTCTTTTATCTCCCAACTGTCAGAACAGGGTTTCGTCTTATGGAAAGACACTATAGACATAAAAGCAGTCTAGGGGACTAAGGAATGGCAGGTTTAGGGAACTGAGGCATTATTTAGACCGTGCCACAGCAGATTATTTTCCTGAACGACACAGTGCAACAGACTTCCTGTCTTGGGTTAGCCAAGATTAAATACTTTAACACACCTCAGATTCCCTTGCTTTCACACTTTGAGGGATGGCAAAATTATACAGAAAACAGTGAGGGTAAGCTAGATGACATCATGCATAACGCTTCATACAATTCATCAGACCCCAACTGGAAGGGATGGTTAATTTGGCATATTGACACAAATAGGTATCAGTCAAGATTCAAGGGTACCACCAAATGGTTTAGTATCCATAGGCCTGACCTACGCTATGTACAACGAGAACATCCATGGGTGGTGACATCATACAGTGTTAGGAAGTTATGCCTAGATTGGCTAAGAGCCTAAACACTGTCCCATGTGAAACGACACTTGTCCTTACTCTCAGATGACATGGATTTAAGGGATTTTTTTGCTAGGTCCCCGGAAACCATCGAAAATGCTTCTTAAACTACCTATAATGAAATTTGGAAATTCTTGCAACAGGAAGTAGCGGAGAGATTGCGTGAAATTGACAGAGTTAACTTAGAAAAGGCTTTCGCAGTGGTGGACAATGGAAAGACCACACTAACATCCAGGATTTATTCACTGGGCAACATTGGGTCTCTTGCAATAGATATAATGGAACAGGATCTTACAACACAGGCAATCGCAGTTACGACCCATTTTATTAATAAGCTAGATGCTACAATCATTGCCCTCTGGTTAGGTGCCCTAGCGATATATCAACAGTACGTCTTCTTTCTCTTTATGCAACTTAAAAGAAAGGCAGACAACAATGGCACAAAGGGATGCAAAATATACAATGCTGCTCACTGAAAAATTGGACCAATTACCTTTCACAGTGGCAGAGTCAACGTCCACAGAATGGTTAATTCATGGCTATATAACATTGCCAGTAACAACTTTCAAATTTCAATATTGCCTAGAATATCACCAGTTAGGCAGATATGAAGCAATGGGTAAGGACTTCATTCATGAATAGAGGGAATTACGGTATAGATTCAAATGCAGGAATGGGGACACTGAAGTGTTTCTCAGTGGTACAGACTGCAAGACTTAATTAAATGGGTCTCTACTTTGCCAGGATACTATGCTTCACGGGCCAGTAATGTTTCAGTTGCAAACTTATCATGTCATTTAAAGGGATCCACGGCTGCTGTGGTTAATCCAGTATTCAGGCTGCTCTCGAATGGGAGTTACTCAATTCTGAATGATCAAGGTTGTTGATGCTTCCAGGCATTGCATATCTAGTCACAGTAAGTTCCAGGGTTACTTGTTTCATGCAAGTATTGTTTCCACCAACCCACACAGTCAGCGAGGCACCGTTATGGTCTTAATTGAACCTTTCCTTTATACGATTTAATTCTCTGAGCAGACTGAAAGCCATGCTTTTACAAAAGGATGTGCCCTTAACCTCAGCCCGAAAGACATTTGATCTTGAGGTTGCCCGGTCCTCAGCTGAGATACAGGTACTAGTACAAACAAATTGACCTTTCCATTTCGGAGAACTGGTATAACGTATCTTTAACAGGTCTGATACTTAGGGTGTAGTACATCTATTTAAGTACATAGGTTCTGGACTAATAAGCACCTTTCCGACAGTCTTCGGGGTGATTTCAGCTTTCATACACTCCGTATTTGGAAGCATTTTTGGGGGACGTCCGCTAATCCTGCTACTGGGAATCTTGATTTGAATTTTTCTGCTACACAATGGACGTCCCAGATCCCAAGGAGCTGGAAAAAGCACTCTTGGAGCAGCCTTGCCGTGAAAGCATGGTAATCCATCTGGGCACAACTCGGCTTTGAGAGCTAAGCGAGAATTGGTTTCCATCATTCAAACCAATCTGGACTGACTGTCTTGCCTGGTCTCCGCTGCTTATACTATGGACAAGAATGCGTGTTGGATCTTTGTTAACACTTCCATCGGTTGCGCCACCGGGTGTGGATGCATTGCTGAACCTGTTAAAAGTCCCACGAAGTGCAGTGTCCTCAGTGTATTCCCATGTTGATATAGGCATTCTTAGAGCGACCACAGGATGCTTCAGCTCCTGTTGAATTGGACACCGGCTCTACTGCTGGCACGCAGGATTTGGATGTTTCAAATGCTTCCTCGGCATCGGCTGTGGGAACTGAAGATCACCACCTTTGCTCGACTGACCTGATCTGTGAGGTGTTCCAGGGACAGTCTTCTGAGAAGGCAAGCAGCTGTGATGTTACATCCCCCTCAAAAGACACAAACAACTGTCTCTCCGTGTGCAGGGAAAAATTTTGCCTTTTTCCCCCCAAACAACTGAAAAAGGAATTTTAAACAAAATTTTTATTCTCTAACTGTTACTGAGCACCATGGCTTTCAGACGTACTCAATTTCTCAGAGCTTTTTTTTTTTTACATATATAAAGGACATAGTTTGTGAGCATTTTTTATATAACGTTTTGGAAATTTTATACTGAACATTGAACACTTATGATTAATTATAAAGAGACATTTGTTTTAGAAATTTTAGTATGGTGGGCGTGGTTTCACCGAACAGCAAGATGGCTGCTCGCTAAGGGAACTCTGCTGGCTGAGATAAAATCGGTTATTTATCCTGTGAAAGGAGGCGCAAGAGACACCAGGAAATATGGCTTACTGCAAGATGAGCAATCGGACAATGGCTGTGCCGTATATCGACGCTCCTTGATGCTCGAGCTGGGCTGCAGAGGGTGTGACGCAGCTGGCCTTCCCACGGCTCCAGGGAGAAGGCCAGAGACAGGCTGGGCGCGAACATCCGGCATCAGGGGCGACTGAGCTGTAGCCTGAAGGCAAGCCTGGCTGATAATACGCCCACCGGAGAAAGACTCAAGGTTCAGCGTGGTGGGCGGTTACCCCCGTGAATAAAAAAGAAAAATCTGCGCCGATCGAGCTGGCCTGCCGCCACCGAATATCATCAAAGCTCTCCTACCAGCGCCTCTGTCTAGGCCAGATAGGGTGAGCCCACCGAGGTGCATTTCGCTGCGTGCTCCAGTGGACCGCGATCCTGAACTTTGGAGAACCCTGCCAGACCTACCTGTGTCCTGACTGGATGCACTGCTGCTGCTCGGGCCGTCGCTGGGCCAGGAGAGACCGCAACAAGGTACGAGGCTGATGGAGTAGTTTCTTACCTGTAACTCCAGTTCTGTAGTAGGGGTATCTCTGTTATAGTCATAATCTATGAATAGTCCCGCCCATGTGCGGGGACCCCGGAGCAATCAAAATATCTCTTAAGGTGTCCTGCATTTGCAAACCTGCAAAGACACTTAAGAGACAGACAAAATAATACAGCCTAATACAGTATGGCTGCACTGGCCAGCACTTCATGTGAAGTGAACACAAAAGCCAAAATAAAGTTTAAATGTCATTTTTATTCACATCTGACATGTTCCTTTATTGTATCACACTCCCTTCACCAAAATCCCTTTAAACAATAGAGAGGAAGGGGTGGACAGACAAGCCCTATAGGCTGTCATTATGTGTCTGCTAAAAGGATACCGTGCATTTAAGGAACTCTCCAGAGACCCCCGGTATCCCAGGATGCACAGCCAAAGCAAGTTACTTTCAGTTCTTTTTGAAGGTGTATAACAACAGGCCTGATACTGTCAGGTTACTCCACCGGGGAGGCAGGAGGGTCGCTTATGACTATAACAGAGATACCCCTACTACAAAACTGGAGTTACAGGTAAGAAACTACTCCTTCTGTAGTAGGGGGATCTCTGTGTATAGTCATAATCTATTAATAGAATGGCAAGCCCATCCCAACCACAAACAGCGGTGGAGTAAAAACCGAACACCAACAAATTACTGTGCAAACAAATTCCTCAGCGAAGCCTGTCCAACCTGCGCATCTGCCCTAGCATCAGAGTCCAGGCAGTAATGCTTTGTAAACGTATGGACCGACTTCCAGGTGGCAGCCTTACAAATGTCAGCAATCGGAACATTCCTAAGCAAAGCAGTAGTAGCTGCTTTGCCCCTAGTCGAATGCGCTGTAGGCTTACCCCCCAATGTCTTATTAGCTTTCTGATAACAGAGCTGAATACAGGACACAATCCATCTGGAGATGGACTGTTTCGAGGTAGCTAGACCAGTTCTTACTGAACCATAATTTACAAACAGTTGATCCGACCTGCGGATGTCTTTTGTCTTACCTAGATAGAATTTCAACACTCTACGCACATCTAGCGAATGCAGAGACCTCTCCGCCGGAGAGGAGGGATGCTGAAAAAATGTAGGCAAAGTTATCATTTGATTTACATGGAAATCAGATATCACTTTAGGCAAAAACTTAGGATGAGTACGCATTACCACTTTAGAAGCATGGAATACAGTATACGGCTCTTGACAACACAGAGCCTGAATCTCACTTACTCTCCTGGCCGATGTAATGGCCACAAGGAAGGCAGCCTTCCAGGACAAATGCTGCAGAGAAGCCTTATGAATAGGCTCAAAAGGCTCCCTCATTAATCTGGACAACACCACGTTCAATTCCCATGGTGGAGAAGGTCGTCTAACAGGGGGAAACACCTTACGCAAACCCTCCAAAAAATCTTTAATCACAGGGATTTGAAAAAATGAGGTTTGGGAAGGGCCCTTTCTATACGCAGTCAAAGCTGCGAGATGAACTTTAATAGACTGAAAATTAAGCCCAGATTGAGCTAACTGCAGCAGATAAGGCAAAATAACATCTTCTTTACAGGATGTAGGGTCAATGTCCTTTGCCGTGCACCATAAGCAGAATCTCTTCCACTTATAGGCGTAAGAAGTCCTCGTAGACGGTCTCTTCGCCTCCTTCAAGATCTCCATACAGTCCTGAGGTAGGTTCAAGTGTCCATACTGCACTATCTCAGGAGCCATGCTGCCAAACTCAAGGACGAGAGATTGGGGTGAACCATCTGTCCTCCGAATTTCGTGAGAAGGTCCGGCCGACACGGCAGGCGCCGGTGTGGCAGAACAGACCGGTGAAGAAGGTCGGTGAACCACCATTGCCTCGGCCACTCCGGAGCAATCAGGATCATCCTGGCTCTGGATTGCGACAGCTTGATCAGCACCGCCGGAATCAGGGGAATGGGTGGAAAGGCGTAGAGAAAGCTGTTGGACCAGCTGATCCATAGGGCATTCCCCAGCGTCCCTGGTTGGTAGTACCTGGACGCAAAGTCGCGGCATTTGCTGTTTTCTGCCGTAGCGAACAGATCGATATCCGGAGTGCCCCACTCTGCGAAGACGTCTCTGAGCACGTCGTCGTTTAGCACCCACTCGTGATTTTCTTGAACGAGCCGGCTGAGCGCATCGGCTTGGGCATTCTGCACTCCCGGCAGATGGGTTGCCGTAATCGTTAGGTTCCTGGCCACCAGCCAATTCTAGATCGTCTGTGCCTCCCGAGACAGCGTGCGTGAACGGGAGCCCCCCTGCGTGTTGAGGTAATACATGGTAGTAGTATTGTCCGTCTGAACCAGCAGGGAGTTCGTCTTGAAGGACGGATGGAACGCCTTCAGGGCCAAGTGTACCGCTCTGAGTTCCAAAAAGTTGATGTGGTAAGTCATCTCCGTCTGTGACCATATCCCCCGAATCTGAAGAGGGCCCGAATGCGCTCCCCAGCCCTGGAGAGACGCATCGTTCACTATGGTCTGGACCGGAATATCCTTGTGAAAGGGAGTCCCCTTGCAGACATTCTCTGAGGAGCACCACCATTTCAGAGACTGTAGAGCGTGTTGGGACAGATGAATCCTGTCCTCCCAACGCCCCCGCCTCTGGTCCCATTGATCCTCCAGACATTCCTGCAGAGGCCTCATATGCAGACGTGCATTGGGGGTGAGAAAGATGCAGGAAGCCATCGACCCCAGTAAAGAGGACACCGTCCTCACTGTAGGAGAGTGGGCTGAGAGGAGGTGCAGGGCCTTCCCACGGATCGATAAGCGTCTCTCCTCCGAAGGACACACGCTTGCGTTCAAGGTATTGACTGAGGCCCCCAAGTACTGGAGACACTGCACAGGGATCGGCACTGACTTCGACATGTTGATGTGCAGTCCCAGGCGATGAAGCAAGACAGCTGTCCTGTTGAAGTGAAACTGGGCTTCCCGGTACGTGGAAGCTTTGATCAGCCAATCGTCCAGGTATGGATACACAAACACTTTGTTCTTCCGCAAGTGTGCTGCCACCACTGCAGTGCACTTGGAGAACGTCCTTGGTGCAGACTTCAGACCAAACGGGAGTACTGTATACTGGTAATGGTTGTTGCCTACCAGAAACCTCAGGAATTTGCGATGCTTTTGTGCGATCGGCACATGAAACTAAGCGTCCTGCTGATCTATGGCGCACAGCCAGTCCCCTCGATACAGCTGAGGGTAAATCTGATGCAGGGACAACATACGGAACTTTTCTCTGCGGATCCACTTGTTTGCTTGACGCAGATCTAGAATAGGCCTGAACTCGTTCTTGTCCTTTTTTCTGACGAGAAAGAACCTGGAGTAGAGACCTTTTCCTTTTTGCCTCAAAGGAACAGTTTCTATCGCCTTCTTCTTTAACAGAACGTCTACCTCCAACTGGAGCTCTCGCACCATGTAGGGAGAGCGCACTGGTGGAATCTGTGGAGGCGGGCTGGTGAAACGAAGACTGTATCCATTGCAAACAATATTCAACACCCACTTGTCCTGAGTTATTGTCCTCCACTCTGCCAGGTAGTGTTGAATACTGTAGGCGGTGTTTCCGACAACGAGGGGGAAAGCCGTCCATTGCCAGAAGAGTCCGCATACTTCGTGCCTCTGGAACGAGATCTCTATCTCCGTCGTCCATGCCTTGTGTGAGTGGACGATCTGTGTCTGCTCCGTGACCTCCGGCGGGATCGAGAGCGTGATCTCAGTCTGCATGGGGCCTTAGGAATCACCGGTAGCCGAGGAGACGGCAGGAGCTGTGGCACCGGCGGTGGCGTAGGTCGCTTAGGAGGAGGAGGAGGAGGCGGCGGAGGAGGAGGAGGCGTAGGAGGCTTCTGAGGGAGCGGCTGAGGGAGAGGCTGCGGAGCGCCATCACTCCTTGCAGGAGAACCCGGACCAGCACTGTCTGGACTCCCGTCTACCCTTCTCTTCTTGGCGGGCCTATCCTGTGCTGAAGTAAACGAGGGGGGAGCGCCGTCGTCTCCTAGATCCACGACTGGAGATCGTAATCACCGAAGACGTGTTACCAGATGTCACCGACGTCGAACTGATCGTCGACCTCGTACGGCGTCTCCTCGCCGTTCTGCGTCCCCTCGACGTCGAACGGTGGCCCCTCGACGTCGAACGGCGGGTCGACGGAGAGCCTCTCAACGTCGACGGTGAACGATGTCTCCTCGACGGCGATCTCCTTCGCCTCGACGGCGATCTGTGCCTCGACGGCGAGCTGTGCCTCGACGGCGAGCTGTGCCTCGATGGCGATCTCCTCCGTCTCGACGGCATCCGATGGCGTCTCGACGTCGATGTCGTCGCTCCATGAGTCGACGGCGAAGGAGACGAGCGGGGTCGCCTCGACCGCGAGCTGCGCTGTCTGTGGGGTTCAGTACGACGTCGATGGTGTGTCGACGGCGACTGTGGAATCCTCGACTGCGACCTAGTACTAGGTCTCGCCGGCCCCTCTCTCGATGGCGAATGTCGAGAACGCCGAGATCCAGAGCCCTGGACCGACGGCGAACACACCGGTGCTTTACCTCTCGCCGTCGACGTCGTCGCCTTCGACGTCGAACGCGACCTACCAGCCGGTAGGTGCCGTTTCTGCTCCTTTTTCTGCCCGGAGGTCCCTCCAGTGGCTGAAGCATGGGCAGAGGAAGGGGAATGGGAACCCCCATGCCCCGAAGTCCCACCTGTCCTCTGCTTCTCCTGTCCCTGGAGGCGAATCTTCTCTCTGTCCCTCAGGGTCCTCTTGGAGAAGGTCTTGCAGATGTCACATGTAGCAGGGACATGTGAAGACGATAAGCAGAGGATACAGACATCATGTGGGTCCGTCTTGGCCATTTTCCTCCCACACTCAGGGCATTTATCAAATAAAGCCATGCTAAGAGTGGGTCAAACTGCACCAAATTGCAGGATGCAGTAGAGAAAGGCTCTAGACGTCGAATGAACAAACTTTTCTATAAAAAAAAACAATTTTTAACCAAATAACCACCCAAAAGGGTAGAGCTCAAGCTCCAGGGTCCTGCTAGCAGGAGCCGGAAAAAAGAACTGAAAGTAACTTGCTTTGGCTGTGCATCCTGGGATACCGGGGGTCTCTGGAGAGTTCCTTAAAGGCACGGTATCCTTTTAGCAGACACATAATGACAGCCTATAGGGCTTGTCTGTCCACCCCTTCCTCTCTATTGTTTAAAGGGATTTTGGTGAAGGGAGTGTGATACAATAAAGGAACATGTCAGATGTGAATAAAAATGACATTTAAACTTTATTTTGGCTTTTGTGTTCACTTCACATGAAGTGCTGGCCAGTGCAGCCATACTGTATTAGGCTGTATTATTTTGTCTGTCTCTTAAGTGTCTTTGCAGGTTTGCAAATGCAGGACACCTTAAGAGATATTTTGATTGCTCCGGGGTCCCCGCACATGGGCGGGACTATTCATAGATTATGACTACACACAGAGATCCCCTACTACAGAAGTTTGGGTGCGCGCCGGCGGCTGACGCTCATGGTGGAGTACAGACTCCTCGGTCGCGTGAAGGCTCAAGCTGTCCCCGGACTGCTGTGGACGCTTAGGCTGCGCGGGGGAGCCCAGCCTGTCACAAGATCTGAGATCACAGAGGCATCTGTTTGCTGTGCACACAGGCTTGGCCTGATTTGGCGGCAGCACTAAAATTAGATATTCCCCGGTCCCACTGCCCAGTACCCGTAGAGTTCTCAAGCTATTGGCACCTACTCTCACATGACAGAGCTGCGACCAATCGGTGGTTCTACCTGGGCAATAGCTTGTGCACCTAGTATCCTGCAACTAGCCACAACTCATAATAAATCAAGCACCATGGGGAGGTATGATACTAAACAGACCAAGTTTTCGTTCGAAAACAAAAGACATCCCGTCAAATGGACACACTCGCTGAAACGGGCACTGAGCATGGCACGAGGGAGGAATCAGAAGGCGCAAACGAAGATCTGCTCACTCTCCTATTGGAAGTCAAATCCAGCCTCAGAGCGATGGACACCAAACTCGACATCGTCACATCCCAGATAGACAAAGTTAAAATGCAGGTTGACTCTCATGAACTGCGCCTTGATCGTCTTGAGAACCGCGCAACTGATGCGCACAAATTCCAGTTCAAATCTAAAGAACAATTACTCCACATGAAGAAAGTGTTAAATGTCATTAGGGCCAAAAAGGAGGAACCTTAAGCTTGTTCCCACAGGAACAACTTCAGAATCACCAGAATCCCGTAAACGACCACAATAGGCAAGATGGAAACATTTGTGGAGGGACTCCTAAAAGACATTTTCGTCTCAGACTTATCTGAAATGCTCATAGTGGAGCGCTGAGCCCCAGACCTCCTGTCGGGGCCATTCCCATGTCCATCCTGGTGAGGCTACTAAATTATTGATACACAATCCTTAGAAGCGCTAGAGAAAGGGGCAACATTTCCCACAAAGGTAATAACATTTTTTACCCCTGACTTCACTCCTGGTGTTCAAGCAGCTCAACGTAATTTCATACCAGTCAAGCGCATCCTGCCACAAGCCGAAGTCCCATATGCCCTGCCAAATTAAAAGTTACTCTTGCCAAATGGGCCTTATAATTCGCCAAGCACATCGGAGGCATCAAGAAACAACCTTCTACATCTGCTGCGTGACAACCCACGGACAATGGTCTTAGCGACAATGACTAAACCCCATACCTAGCTGACCTACATCTGGGAAATCCATGTGGACAATAGTAAGCCTCAACCATTTTGTTCATTTCCCCATAAGGGACGCTGGTAACATTTCATTCTGTACTAAGATGGTAATATCTTGAGTCTCCTCTTCTACCACTCAGCCTCACGGCTGGATCATACGCCGGTACCATCATGCCCCAAGTTGGAGTTCCTAGATTTCTATTCTATCTTTGTTTTTCTTTTGAGTTCTAAGATGGTTCTTGTATGGGTGGGGGAAAACGTATACTCAACCTGATTGGGGGGTTAGAGAGTGTGGGGGATGGTTCTTCAGGATTACAGTTGTTATTCACAGAGACTCAGATGTACACACAAATACCATGGCACAGTACAGTCCTCTGTTCCTTATCGCCTTAAATATGAACAAGGGTGCAGGCCATCAGCGGGCGCAAAACCCCCGCGAACACGTAGGCCTTGACAGCTCATACAGTACTAATACATGACTATATATATATATAACTGCCTAACTTGGTATATCAGGAGTTTGAATGACCATAGGAAAACCCAACTTATTCAATCCCCTCTGATCAGACACAAAATTGATGTCGGTTTTCTACCGGAAACCCACCTGCCACCAAATTACAGCACAACCACTGGTGCGACATCTACTTAGCAATCTACTCAAACTATGCCGGAGGGGGTATTGGGGGGTTTCGCCATTCTCATCCTCCGGGGCCTGGGTTGGAACATGATACACAATCAACTTGACCTTGAGGGGAGTTTCATAATTCTGGAGGGCTCATTGGGGAACACCAGGGTGGTCATGGCGGCAGTTTACCGTCCTAATACAGACAAAGCTGATTTTTTCACCAATATTTCGGGCAAAAATCGCACTACTAGGGTGCAACACCATTCTGTGGGGGGGGAGACTTCAATGCCATTTTGGATGACTCCATGGACCGTAAGGGAGCATCCCGCAGACTACATCCCAATGCCTGTGCCACACTGAATACAATTATGCGTGACAATGGGTTAATAGATATCTGGAGACAGTGAAATCCTGGGGTGACTGAGGGTGCCTGCACCACAACTAAACACGTCGCCTGGACCCGACTCCTGGCTTATATACAAAGAAATAGCAACATGGACAGAAGACGTCAAACATTTACCCAGAACAGTATCAGACCATGCCCCCTACCTTCTATGATTGCTGATCCCATCGTCACCAAGTCGAGCATTTAATTGGAGGCTCCCACCCGGAGCTTTACTTGACACGGCTTTCAAGGAAGAAATCAGAGGAGGCATAATTGAATACTCCACGTTGAATGAGGGATCAGTGTCTTCCCCAGCCTCCCTTTGGGAAGCCTTCATGGTAGTAATACGAGGCCAGTGCATCGCCAGACAATCTGGCGTCCTAAAAGCCCTCAGACAGACGCTTAAGACACTTGAATCTCACATACACAACATAGAGTTGAAATTCGAAGTACAATCTTCGTATATGAGGAGGAAGCACAGCGGGAGGTCAAATTCCTTAGGAAATGCACTCAGGCCAGGCGATACGGGGAGGGGGGGGGGGGGATCAACGGGCAGGACTCTGGCCTCCATTATTAGGCTACCACGTATCACAGCTTATATCACAGAACTACTCGATGTGCACCACAAGCCCATAGGAGGACCTCAGGAAATAATAGACCACCTCACACACTTCTACTCCACGCTCTACACATCCCAACCCCGACATACCTGAAGAAATCTGCACATATCTAGACTCGATTGAATTGCTGAGGCTGGGTAGAGCCTACAGAGCATATCTTGATGAACCCTTCACCACAGAAGAGGTCATTCAGGTCATTAATAGTTTACCCAACGATAAAGCCCCAGGACTAGATGGCCTTCCCGCCTCCTTTTATAAATGCTACGCATCAATTCTAGCGCCCCATCTCCTGACGGTATATCAAGATTCATTAAAGACGGGAAGACTACCCCCCACAAGGCGAGAGGTGGGCACACTGACATTGCTTAAATCTGGGAAGGCCCCAAATCACAGAGACTCCTACCGCTCACTTTCTTTAATCAACATAGATAACAAAATCTATGCCAAATTGCTTGCTAGCAGACTCCAGCAGCTTCTGCCTCTTCTAGCCAGACTTGACCAATCTGGTTTCATACACGAAAGATCATCCAAACACTATCTCTGCGCTTTCTTTGCGGTACTCCACTATTTAGATTTAAAATCGCCTGCAGTGGCTGCCCTCCTGGACGTCACTAAGGCCTTCGAGCATTACATTTACATTCGACTCCCTGGGAGTGGTCATATCTATTTGCAGGCCTGACGAAACTAGGGGTCAGCTCATCATTTCTACAACAGATTAAATTTCTCTACTTGGAGCCCATGGTGTGCCTTCGAGCGAATGGCCTGGTTTCAAACACACACCCATCACACGCGGAACCCGACAGTGCTGCTCTCTATCCCTGCTTTTATCCACTGTGGTGATGGAGCAGCTCGTGGCAAGCCTTTGACAACACCACGCGGCCAGAGGTCTAGGGTTTACATCTAGAGGGCTGATCGTCTCGCTATATGCAGACGACATCACGTTATATATTAATGACCCTAAAGAAAATATTCTCCCGGTCCTCCAGGTAAGCACTAAGTTTGGTGGCATATCTGCCATCCTGACTAATTGGGCTAAATCCATACTCTTCCCCCTAACTGATGGCATTAAGCCTTACGAACTGGACTATCCTCTTAATTGGGCGGATGGCCCGGTCAAATATTTAGGGATTTGGCTAAGCAGGGACACCCAAGAGCTTTGGATTATGAACTACGGGCATACCATCACCTGGCTGGAATGGAAAATAAAAGCCTGGACCAAACTACCGCTGTCACTAGCGGGAAGAACTGCGCCAGCCAAAATAATTGTCCTTCCCAAATTCTTATACATCTTTGCGAATCTTCCTCTCCCACTCTCCCAAACCTTTTTCAAAACTCTGCACTCATTGATGATCTCACTGGTATGGGCAGGCGGACAGGCCAGGCTTGCTTGGGAGATACTCACACTCCCGCTGAACCAGGGAGGATTGGATGCGCCCGATAGTCTCCTCTCTGCTTTCTGCGCACAAGCTCAATTTCTTCAATCCTGGATACATCCAACCCCGTTCCCCCCCAAGTAGCGATTGAGGCAGACATAGCAGCTCCCACCCCCTGGACGTACCCATATGTAAGCCATGCAAATGGCCCAAAATATAATTGGCACGACTGAGACAATGAGATGGACATGGGACGGTCTACGTACTAGATCAGGCGCAGAGATAATTTTTGCCCCCTCTATCATATTTAGGGACGCACCTTTAAGACACTGTAGCTGTGAATTGCAATATGTGCCGGCGATTCAACCTGTACGCCATGGAGCTAAATTGATAAACTAGTTGATTTAACTCTGTATAATGTAGATTGATGCAGCTTTTCTCCCTACACATTAGTTTATGTTAGGTTTTTGGTTATATGATTGGCATCAAATGTACTATATACTCAAATACCTTTTGATGTGACTATGTACATGCTAATTCTAAATGCCAATAAAGACTATTTCAAAAAACAAATAAAAAATGGATTTTTAGTATACTGTCCGGTCGGATGAGGAGTGGGTGTTATGATTTGTAATTTACCCCAATATAGGCCTCAGTAGTCACCTAACCTTTCAACTAAATTTACCATACCATTGTACTACATAACCGGTTTGTGCTGACCTTTTGCAGTTAGGTGCTGCATAAATGTTGTGTGGTTTTCTCCGAAAACTAGCCTCATTTATTATGCATGAGGTTTCACAGAATCACAGCAGGTGTACCATCTTCTGCATCTCATGCATAATAACTATGTACAAGGGTCATTTCTATTGTCATCCTCGGCTGACATGAAACAACGAAGTAAAACCCCGAGGGTACATTTTTGGATACATAAGAACAATATCTTTGCTAGGACAGGCAGCGGAGAAAGACTTCAATGCTGACACGAGACGCTGAGGTTCCTGCACGCAGACACTCCAGCACGCAATGGTCTGACATCCCTTGTGGGGTGTCCCTCTCGAGACCAAGACTGGGTCTTTTGATCTCTCACTTCAGGTGTTGGGGTTGGCTCCATCCTAGGGGAATTCTTGGCTATATACCTACACACATGCTAGGTACATTTAGGTACATCTAGTTAAGGGTTGCATCGTAGGAGTACACATCAATACCGTCTTGTAATTACATGCCTGATTATATTAATTGTTTTAGCACTATGGTAGAATTCTATCATCTATTTACTCTGTTGGCACTCGTAACCGTATACATCTGTTTCTGTCTTATGGCTGTTGCAGCACAAGTATTTTACACTAAATGACCCTGGTTAAATAAATGCTTATTGAAAACGTCCCCATCATTTATTCTGTGTATCTCTCCGAGACAAGTGAGCATGAGTGACTGAGCAAAAAGTACTGAACTAATTTCACGATCATGGAGGGGACAGGGTTGTCATGTTCGATAGTTGCCAGAAACCATTCTCTCCTTGGTTCATAGCGGCACGGTGAGCTAGCTGGTATACGGGCAAGCATATCCAGTGGGGGTGTCTTGAATCAGTCTGGACCACACTCCCACAGTTTGTTGTCTAAACTCGCAGAAAATATATATCTTTTACGAACTACAGGACAGGATAATGTCTAACGCCCATTTGTCTGATGTTATGGATTGCCAAATGGGAAGAAATTGTTGAAGACAGGTGTTAAATGTCTAGGGGGAAGTGTAGGCAAGTCAGTGTTTATTAGGGGAAGGGGTGTTACGCGTCGGCCTGTTCCTACCCCTACCTTTAAAATGGTTTCCTCTGTACCTTCCTCTACAGACGCCTCTAGAGAAAGAGGGTTGAGTGTTGGACTCATCTGAGGAAGCGTTAGCTTCAGAGTATGTATTTTTGGACCCTCCCCTATAAAATGAGCAGCAAAAGGAGCCGCTGCTTGATGGAAACTGAAGCACTCCTTATAGATTTCGCCACGTCTGTGTTTTTTTTAATCTTTTCTAAAGCCTCATCCACTTGAGGTCCGAAAAGATGTTGCTTGTCAAAGGGAATATTTAAAATAGACAGCTGGATTTCTGGTTTAAAACCTGAACTCCTAAGCCAGGCATGTCGACTTAAGACAATGCTGGTGTAAACTTCTCTCGCTGCAGTGCCAGCAGCATTAAGAGCACATCTAATAGAAGAATTAGACACAAAATTTTCCTTCTTGGACTAGCTTCTGTGCCTTTTTCTTGTGCTCTTTTGGGAGGTATTGAAGTAAGCCTTCCATCTCGTCCCAGTGTGCCTGTCATACCTAGCTAGTAGGCCTGCATATTGGCAATGCGCCAGTGGTTAGCCACTCTTTGACCAGATGCATCAATTAATTTAGATTTTTATCTAGGGGAGGTGCATCCCCAAAGGTCTGAGTTCGCTATCTTACGAGCGTTAGAAACTACCAGTGAGTCTAAAGGGAGCTGTTCTTTAAGAAAAAACAGGATCAGAGGGTGATGGCTTGTATTTCTTACCTGGGTGTTACAATATGGGCACAAACAGGGTCCTTAAAAATCTTATCTGCATGTCTCATCATGCCTTTTAACACATGGAGACTGTGACTAGTTCTATGAGAAGACCATAAAGTCTACAATAAAAAGTCGTCATCCAAATCCTCTTTGCGCAGTCTAACTCCATGATATGCTGCTGCCCTGGAACTCCGCTCTAGATAATAAACATCATCTGAAGGTGATGTGTCCAGTATCTGGATTAATGTAGAGCTTTTTCGGTTTCGGATCTAATCTATCCTTCATAACATCAAAGATCCGTTCTGGGGGATCTGGGAGATCTTTTGATTTCGGTGCCGAAGTTTTCGGTGCTGAACAGGACTTCTCCTTCAAAGCAGAAGGTTTCGGATTCGAACCGGGAGATTTCAGCTCCGAACCAGACTTGCCTTTCGGAGCAGAATATTTCGGACCCAAAGATATTCTGACTTGACTCAATCCCGAGCCAGAATGCTTGACCGTTTGCTTCGGTGCATCGGAAACATCGTCTCGGTGCTGACCAAGGCCTGATGGCAGAGGTGGTGCTGAAGCCTTGTGTTTAGTGGAAGATTAAGGGTACGGGGGATTTAGTAGTCGCGACACCCCATCCCGCTGGAATGTCTTCAGACTGCAGTACAATCTCTAGGACGGAATCCGATTCTGCAACGTAGAAGGCACCCCTCTTCTTCCGCAGCTGTTGCTTCGTGTTCAGATTCTTCTCGAAGATATCCGGAGTATGCAGAGTGCTTTGGCACTGCATTTCTGGTTGTGGAGCCCACGATGTCGAAGAGTCTTTTTTGATCGGAACGACAGACAGGCCTCGCTATCTTCTGCCTTGTGCTCAGTTGAGAGGCACAAGTTGCAGACTTGGAGAAGATCAGTGCACGGGTACTTGGAGTAGCACCAAGGATAGAACTGAAACTGAGTCCGTTCCATCGGCAGAAGGCCAGACCGATGTGGCTAGGCCCAAACGCGCCCACGAGGTTTTCGACCGAAAATGAGAGACTTTCTCAATCGAATGGATTCGCAGAGAGAGGGAAACACGTGCAATATTCATACCATTGAGGCTACAGCAGATTGCGCACCAAGGGGAACCTGAAGGACTGCTTTGAACCGCGCAGCTATACACGTCTGAACCCGATGGCGGAAAGAAAGCAATCTAACAATGGAGTCGATGCCCATGGGCACTATCACCGAAAGGAGGATTCACTTTACCTCGTGACTGGGAAAAACGTCTTTGAAGAAAAACAACTTGCAAACATCCGGACCCAACACTAGATGGCAGGAGTATGCAAAACAGGTGTATCTACAGCACACATGCCTCAAACATATGACCTTGTACTTATTTTAAAAAAAGAACTCAAGGCTGTGAGCTACTCTGAAGGTTTCTGGGAGCTACTAATAGCTTATGATTGACTGGTTGGCTGCACCTGCTCTATTGGATTTGCTGGAATTGTCCCATCTGTATACATCCAATAGATGGTGTTGACCTAATTAATTGCTGGAACCAAAGAATTGTCTGTGGTAATTTAATCTGCACACCGACTTAGTGTTTTGGTATATCCTTTAAAAAGGCCCTCCTAGGGGGAGGCGTGTCCAAGATGGCAGCTGTGTAGGATGTGTTTTACTGCTCGTCCGGCTCTGCCAAAACCATCTCATTGTAATCGCATGCTCTGCAACTGCATCCTTGGCCGGGAGAACCAGAGTCGATACTTGGAGCACGCCCGTAGCCTGTAGGGCACTTACCGACACAGCTGGGCTCCGAAGCAGCGACAAATGGCGGTCTGAGGAGAGGTGCTGAAGGCAGGCCTGAGCCAAGAAGTACGATACCCCCGTTGTCCTAGCAGAGGCCTGGCTGGCGATAGCTCCTGGGGGCGGACCGCCTCATCTTGACGGGTCAAGGAGCTCAGATGGTCCTGTGCCGCAAATTGAAGTCAAGCGGCCTGGAGTGAGAGTGGCATAACGGGAGCTCGCTTGCCTGGTCTGCACTGTAACGGCAGGGCCAGAACCCCAGCCGCCCACGGATAGACGGCTGTGCAGGACAAGCCTAGATTGCCTGGCTGATCCGAGCCAGACTCTGGCTGTTTGTCCTGTGAGTGATGAGAGGCAGGGGGCAGACAGAGAAACGCAGGATATGCGGAGGTGGGCCCCGGGCTCCGGGAGAGAGCTAAGAGACGCCTAGAACACCAGCTGGGCCCTAGTGACAGCAGACGCTGGATCTCGGCTGCTTTTGGGTGCGGGGGCCTGGGCGGAGCGCTCCAGCGGCCCGGGGAAGCTGGAGGATCCTGCTTTGCCGACCAATCAGCCAGGTGAGGGAGCAGCACAGCATGTGTGGGCCCACTGCAGCAAGGGAGCCGCGCTGGGGCACAATAGATACTCGGCGGGGTCTCTGAGGCCTGCCAGCAGGAGCCGGAGGAGCCAGACAAAAGTCCTAAAACCTGACCTGTTGACGCCGCTGGGCCACGGGGGAAGAACTTGAGCCGCACCAGCAGGCGCTCAGCACTTGGGCCATTACCGCATTTCGCCGGAAGAGTAGCTTGTCGGGGGACTGTCGGCTCCAGTTAGCAAAGGGGAAGAGAGAGCCCAAGTGGGGGAGGCCCTGGAGACCCCTGGGAGCGGTGTATGAAATAGCTGACAGTGGCACTCTTGTTGGGACGAGCGCGGTACTGTTGGGGTGCAACAGGTGTAGGAGGGGAAAGGGCCGCTCATTGGCATAACAGCAATTTTAAGTCCACCACGTGGCTTCAAGGACAGCATAAAGCGCTCAGCTGACTAGCTTGAGTCGTGCTCCGCAGAACACTGCGTAGGCAGTGAGAAGTAGCTACGGAGCTGCTTGACCCCAGGTGGTGAGCACAGTCCGACACCTTTCACAGTACAGCACTTGTGGTTCAGAGAAGCAGCCTGTTGGTCGAGCAGGCAGAGCACTGACCTGAAGTCACTGGCGCATGTAGCCTGATATCTGGAGCTTATACTTGCAGCCGATAAAGAAGTCCTGACCTGGCTCACACAGGCGAACCAATGCTTGCTTTTTAACAACACCGTAGAGAGTCGCACCACCTCAGCCGCGCCGAACACGGATGATGGCCAGTGCACGTCTGAAGAAGGAGCACTCCGTTAAAGAAAAGCTCTAGAAGCAGTCCACTCAAGGGGCGTCGAACAATACAAGCTTGGAGACAGAGGGGGCACAGGGGTCCCAAGAAGCAGCAGATGCGCCGGCCACGAAAACATTCATGATGGCGCTGTTCACATCGCTAAGAGCTGGTCTCCAAGAGCTTAAAGAGCAAATAGTGGCCGACTTCAGAGAAGTGAAACGCGACATGGAAGATATCATGGAACAAGTGGCGATCCTTGAAGAACACAAAACTGGACGGGGTGACGAGCTCGAGATGATGTAGCAAGAGCTCCTTCGTCTGAAAGAGCAACATATTGAGCTACAATATTTACAGATGGCAGTGGTGGTTTAGTTGGTAGCACATCTATTCTCTGCGTGCACTTAATCTATGTATCCACATATAGGTGCCCCTCAAGGTTCCGCTAACTGCACCCCTCTACCTAAGGTGCAAGAACACTGATGCCCAATCGGACCCAGTGAGAACGTGAAATAGATATGTCAACCTCGGCACTCTAGTACAATTATATTATCAATTCAATTAGTTGTTCTAGCCCAAACAAGTTCAAAGTATCAGCAGGACAATGATTCAGTTCTTGCTGTATCAATTGAATATAAATAGGTCACCAAATTTTAAATATAAAACACAGTATTAATGTGGTTAGGAACAGACAGCTTCATTTGACAATCCTCCTCTTTAAGCGTTGAACCGGCAGCCGACACGCGTTTCGTTTCTTAGAAACTTTTTCAAGGCTGCAAATAATGCCATGAGAAAAGAAAAAACAAAGTTTTCATTGTTCATATCCAAAGATCATCTAAATCCAAAGGAAACGAGAAAAACGCAATTTTAATTGTATATAGAGAGAGACCCCCACATGGATTAGAAAAAAAATAATCTTTACCATGTTAATATTAAGTGTGTGTCTACTAGAGACAGGAAAAGCAGAGCAGATAGGCAAAAAGTAACCCATAGTGAAGAATCTATATAAAATATAGTGCTCATTTGCCCAGGACAATGCTGTTCTGTCTATTTAGTGAGTTATAGAATGAGGCCCATCCCAAGATACTAAAGATTCAATCCAGATAGGTACCTTAGTCATTGTGTTACATGGGCAGCATATAAGAATTGTCCAAATCTTTAATGTGAGAATCGTCTTTTCCTTTTGAGTTCTCATAAAAGAAAAAAGAAAATTTCTAAAAGCATTGCAACTAAAAAGTCATTGGTAAAAAGTACCATGTAGACAGAAAATGTATCTAACAAAGTACCTAGATAAGTTATAGTTCTCTATTGAGACAGACGACCACGTCACGTGTTGTGCGTATTTAATCCGCCGATTGTTTTTTCTGTAAAATTAGAGCAGACATAGTCAAAAGAAATTGTTTGCAAGATTTAATAGCTCTGTTTGAAAACTTAAACTTATGTGAACGTCAGTATCTTTATTATATATACTGCATTTTATGCAGGTCAGTATCTCTCAGCCAGTTTTAATCGCAACATGCATTTGTCACGGAAGAATAGAGAAGGTCTCCAGATATCCAATAATATATTAATTGTAGAGCATTTTCGCATTCCTCTCGCCAAACCACTTACCACAGTGGATTAGCTTACCATGGTAATGGGCAAATTAGAGGCAGTCCACCTATAGGGACCCATCTTGTAACAAGAATAGTTAAGTGTCTAGAAAAGGGACTTACATTTTAAGTCCTCGCGAGGTCTTGGGCTATGATATGCCCTTCAAAACCAAGAAGAAAAAACAAAAAACAAAGAAATGTTAAAAAATATATAATGGAACCAAACTGACATCTAGCACAATGGTTCCCTTACTGCCATTATTAAACATAATCAATGACCCAAATGTCTTCTTCGTAGCATTTTGAGTGGTGAGGCCAACCACGCTAGATCGTATTTAAAAACACCTCAATGTCCCAATGTGATAAATCTAATGGGACACAATATCGCGATCAAAGCATCCTAGACCAGCATTTTTTTCACATTGTAACTGCTAATCCATAACTATTGGACCGATAAATCTGAGGCCCGCAAGTCAAATTAGAATGCGTTCGGTATCCGAATCAGAATACTCGAAAATGCAATGCTCCATTTCAAAAATAAGACGTGTAAACGATAATACCCCCTGTTATTTAGACCAATGATGACATTGTGGCGATCAACAGATACAATTAATCTTGCATTTTCTCAAAGACTCATTTAATCAGAGCACGGGTCCGCATTAGGAATAAAAACGGCTATTCTTCAAACAGTTACGTTAAGGGGTAGCAGGCAGCCCTGGACAGCATTTGTCAGTAACTAACCTTTTTTATTTGAGAAAGTCTTGCAGCGGCGTCTCTCCGTAATTTATCATGCAGCGCCGGCTCCTATTGCCGGTGCTCATTTTAAACACAACTACGTCAGCATCACGTGATACATCGCATCACATGATAGGTTTGTCATTGTTCATTCGTCGTAATGGAGAAAGGATTATTACGACTAACAGTCCTTATTATTTAAAATCAAAACCGAGGCGCCCATGTCTGTATATTATGTATAATACTAAGTCACATTGGCCATATATGAATAAATGCGTTTTCGGTGAAAACACAATGTGAAATAGCGCGTGTAGTAAATAGCTAGAGAATTCTAAAATTAAATAACCTATCTGTAATCCCGCGTCGCGAGGAGCGGGATTTCATAGATGGCGCCTGCGACCAGTCTCCCAGAGGGGGAGGTTACCGGTCTAGTGTTTGGAACGCCGGGACACCAAAAGGGCGGCAGTGAAGCCCTGCCGGTGTGCTACGAGAGAGAGGAGAACGCCGAGACCCAGGAGGGCCGTGGCCGAAGGCAAGTTCCTTTTGTTAAATATCTCAGCACAGGGTGGTGGAGGCTGGGACACTGAGTATTTCTACACCGTCTGTCTAAAGAGGGGGACAGCACGTTCCCTCCTTTGCACGTGTTCACCCTGTAGACCCTGAGCTCACATTCCCGGGGGATGGTGACGGTACCCAGTGATGCAGGACAGCTTAACTGAATTTGTCTATATTCTTTTTATTTTGAGGGTCACTACTCTGATCCTCCCTCCTTGACCTCGCGGACGGCCAGAAATAGAGGAGAAACAGACCCAGACATCAGCCCCACTACCGGAGAGAGGAATCTAGAAGCATACGGACTTTGTTTTCTTCCCCCCCCCCCACCGGATAAAGAAAGGACCGTATATGGGCTTTTGATACAACCCTGATCTGTCAATTGCCCAAAGCATTTCCTGTATATTATAACTGACAATTAAATACCCTAACGAACACCAGTTTGCCTGGGCGTCTCATTACTGAGGTGATCACACTATATTTTGTCCAGTAGCTAAGCTAACTCCTGTTTAATATCCAAAGAAAAATATTACTAAAAAGACCCCATAGTTTAAAATGAAGATGTAGATAGATTCAGCCGAATCTATCTGGTGATACGTTAGTAAGTGCATAGTAGTATAGGTATCCCATATAGTCAATTACATAGTAATTAGGTGATATATTTTGGAGTATAGCTCTATGTATATAAAACACTGTCTCGAATAGTCCTTTTATGTTAATTGCTGAAATAAATAGTAGGTGCAAAAAGCCAAAAGATTCAGAATAGAGAGGTGCAGATATGTTCCTACTCAGTTTCACAGGCACATTTTGGTTGGACATCTCTCGCACGTATATTGGCATGTCATACCACATTGATACTTTGTTTTATATTTAAAATTTGTGATTTAAAATTTGGTGACATATTTATATTAAATTGATACAGCAAGAACTGAATCATTGTCCTGCTGATACTTTGAACTTGTTTGTGCTATAAAAACTATATGAATTGATAATAGAATTTTACTAGAGTGCCGAGGTTGACATATCTATTTCATATTGAGCTACAAGGTCAGGCCAAAGATCTGGAAAACTGCTCCCGTCGCAATAACGTACGCATCCAAGGAGTACCATCAGGCACAGAAGGGGAGGACATCAGGGAGTTTGTCTCAGCCCTCTGTAAACAGGTGCTGGGAGACGAGCACACAACTGAAATCCTGATTGACAGAGCTCACAGAGTAGGCCTACAACAAGGCGGGAAGGCGCCACCAGCAGATATTCTCATCTGTATCCACGATTTCCAACTAAAAGAGATGATTATTAAGAAAGCTAGAGCGGCGCACTCGCTGCAGTTTCGTGGAACCTCCCCAACGCTTTACCAAGACCTCTCAATCTATCACCTTAACTAAACACAGGGACTTCAGGCCGGTTACAATGCACTTGAAAGAATTGGGGATTGCCTACTCTTGGGGCAACCCCTTTTGCATTATCTTCAGGCATGGGGGCAAGCTGCAGCAGATCCGATCTCTCTGGGAAGCCAGAGAGGTGTTCGGTATGGCAAGGTCACAGTCCCCGGAGCCGCAGCACAACACTACTACAGGATTGGGCCAGGCGCATCTCCAGTGGCACAGAGTGGGAACAACGTGTGTCACAGCATAAGCCAGACACAGCCACTATTCTCAAAGAGCGTGAAGCAGTCATCTCCTCCCTTTCTAATGACCCGACCAACATGCTCCCTGCTGAAGACACTGCCGGTAATCGCCTCAGAGCACAGCCTAGACTGAGCGCTCTTCTCCTTGTGGACTCACTTAGACACTGCCCCTTTACTTGTTGCTTGGCTGGCGAACTTTGGCCATCATGAACTATCGTTTTATGGAGTCTTCTTTGATGGTTGAGAGCTCAATGTTTAGTGTTTTAGGATTTATTTTTCTTTGGGTATCCTGCACCAGTGCTAAGGTCCCTGGCCTCAAGATGGGGCAGATGAGTGTCCTTAGATCCGTACCACACAGGTCCCCACAAGCAGATAGTGACTCCTGGCCTTCTCCTCCAGTAGGTACCTGTGATGGGTGGAGATCTTAAGGTTATCTCTCAATGTTCGCGGGCTTAACCATCCCAGCTATCCTCTCGTTACGAAATGCAGAAGGGGACATCTGCATGATACAAGAAACCCACTTACTATCCAAAGACAAGCCCCGAATGCGCACGCGCAGATTCCCGCGCCAATATTGGTCTGCCAGTACCTCCAAAACCTGTGGGGTAGCTATATTATTTAGTGCGAAATTTGAAGGCAAAGTCCTTTCAACGCTGTATGAGGTAAGGGGGAGGGTTCTTGCTCTGCGGGTACAATGTGGCTCCACACTTCTCACTCTCCTTAACATCTACTCTCCTAACACGAACCAGGAACCTTTTCTCATTAAGACTCATGGACGGGCTGGCATCAGCTGAGGCAGAGATTTTGATAGGGGGCGATCTTAACTTAGTGATGGTAATGACTGGGATCGATCTTGCCAGCGACAAGCTCAGATGTGTGCGATCTCCTCTGAGGGGAAGGGGTAGCTGGCAGAAAGCAGGCTGAACGACATTTGCACCTTCATCATACAGACACGAGAGATTACACATTATTCAGGTGCACTTAAATCATATGCGCGCCTAGACTACTTCCTAGCGTCTACACCGCTCTTGACTAGCATACGTGAGACCTGAATCGAACCTCGCTCATTATCGGACCATGTCCTCATCACGGTCACTCTACACACGAGAGGAGCTACTCCCACTCCGACACGATGGCGCTTGTGTATGGGACTGTTACACTCACAACACACAGTGAAACAGATTAAGGGAACAATTGTGGAATATATACACCATAATGATAGAGCATACACCCCGTTAGCTGCAATTTGGGAGGCCTTGAAAATGGTAATACGAGGGGAGTTCATGGCCATATCCTCTGCCGAGAATAGAAAGCGCAGGGAAACGAGAGCATCACACAAGAGGTGAAAGAGTTGGAAGGGATACATAAATGCACAGGAGCGCCGAGGGTGTGGCGGGAGTTGGAGAGAAAGAGACTCCTATTAAGGCGTCTTGACCTGGACAGGGAGGAATATGCACTACTGCGTTTACGTCATAGGTTTTACTTAAGCAGCGATAAATGTGGGAAGATGCTGGCTCATCGGTTGAGGGCTCAGACACTGGCAGAGGCGATGCCCATGATAAAGACATTGTCGGGGGAGGAGGTCTTCGCAGATAGTCAGATCGGGGATACATTTAAACGGTTTCATTAAGCACTGTACATCGAAGACGATACTGGGCAGCCGGCCAAGGGTGACTACCTTGCAACGTGCAATATCATACCTGTTCCCAAGGATCAGGTGAGTCAACTGGATGAGCCCATCCGTCCAGAAGAAGTCATATCAGCCATAGCTCGGCTGAAGCTAAACAAGGCACCGGGCCCTGACGGGTACCCAGCCTTATTTTGGAAGACCTTCTGTATAGAACTTGCGCCTCTCCTCAAGCAGCTGTTTAACTCCTTTCTGGATAGCGGCAGGATTACTGACTCCATGGCGGAAGCAGCGATCTCAGTGATCCTTAAGCCTCACAAGGACCTCTGTCAATGCGGGTCGTACCGTTCAATCTCCCTCCTTAATCTTGACATGACGCTATTCACGGGAATACTGGCTGCTCGTTTGGGTCCGATGATGGCGGGGCTGGTAGACCCAGACCAGGCAAGGTTTATCCCCACTGGGCAGGGGGGAGATAACACAAAGCGTCTCCTACATCTTATGGACAGCATGCACCGCTCTGGGAGGGAAGCTCTGTTCCTGTCCATAGACGCGGAAAAAGCGGTTGACAGGGTAAGGTGGAGCTATCTGTTGAATACCTTATGTCACTTTGGGTTTGGGGAGCGATTCCTAACGTGGATCCGATGCATATACCAGACCCCCTGGACTTTTGTTAGAGTTAATGGAACATCATCATCCTTTCGAATAGCGCAAGGCACGAGGCAGGAGTGCCCGCTTTCACCCCTACTCTTTGCCCTCCACATGGAGCCCCTGGCCCAGAGGATCAGGGATCACCCCCAAATCAAAGGGCTGCGCATAGGCGGAGACATCCATAAAATAAGCCTTTACGCAGAGGATGTGATTTTATCGCTAGCGGAACCCCTCACCTTACCTCACTTCCGGCTCTTTTAGGAGAGATGGAGTTTCGGGACCCTATCAGGTTTCAAAGATAACCTGAGCAAATCCCAGGTGCTCAACCTCACAACCCCACCAGAGCAGGAGGGGTCACTGCAGGAGAGATTTACCCTACAATAGGCTTCACAGCCGATAACCTATCTAGGTATTCTACTGGCCCCAGCGATCAAGGACGCTGAAACTAAACTATTCCGCACTGTTAGCGCAGACAACCAAAGCCCTTGCTAGTTGGGAGAGGCTAAAACTAGCCTGGTTTGGCCGTATAGCAGCAGTTAAAATGATGGTGCTACCACAAATCCGATATATTTTTCAGCTGTTGCCATTGGCCCCCCCCCCCCCGAAGGTACTGCACTCCCTCCAATTGGCAATTAATACATTTGTCTGTAGAGGGAAGAAGTCGCACCTGCCCTTCTCTCAAATGTCAAAGCCCAAGCAGGAGGGAGGTGCCTTCCTCCCTGTAATAAAGAGATACCTACAGGCCCCTCACCTCCGATATATTGTGGAGTGGAATCGACCACTCTCCGAAAAGCACTGGACCTTTATGGACCAGGCGGTTGCCGGAATTAACATCTGGAGAGAGGCTTGGCTGCCATGCAAATTGAGGGCTTGGGGTCTCTATTCGTCACCAGACACGATAAAAGTATGGGACACAGTGGCGCTCAGAATGGGCGGACTACTTTCCCTTCCCCGATGTACCCCATTGTCGACAACCCAGACTTCCCTCTGGGCTGTAAATCTGAGGTATTTCCATTGATGGAGAGAAGCGGGATGTAAGCGGATTGGCTCGCTGTTTGATAGCCAGGGTTTCATCCCTTACAAGCAGTAAAGACAAGACTACGATTTGCCTAAAGCCGAGGTATTCCACTATCTCCAACTCCGACATGGGTTACCTCCCCATCATACATAGCGCAGGATTCTCAACGACTTTCCCCGTTCGAGGAATGGCTGGTAGGCAAAACGGACGATAAGCACCTTATCTCAGATCTGCACACTTTGTTAGCCGCTGGGCAGGGAGGGGGGCGGACGAAAGGGCAACTCCACTGGGAGGAGGAATTGGGTAGAGCTTTGACGGATAAAGAGAGGGAGAATATCCTCTACAGAGCCCACCACACAGCGCACAGTACTACTGGCACCGAATGAGCTTTCAAACTCATGTCATACTAGTATCTCACAGTGACACATTCATAGCTGGGACAAGAATCGCACAGAGGAGTGTTGGCGGGAATGTGGCCTCACTGACTCTTAAGCATTTGCTTTGGCATTGCCTGCGATTGGAACGTTTCTGGGAAGGAGTGTTGAACGACAGACAATGCCTTCGACACTAAGATCCCACGATTCCCGGCGTATACCTCAGTGGGTCTCCCCAACACACTGACATTTCCCCTACGGTCATTGAGGGGTAGGCAGATATGCTGGCGTTACTAGCAACCCGTCAGACACTTTTGGCGCAGTGGGGTACCGCAAATGTTCCAGACCATACTGCATGGCTACATTGACTTTGATTAACCCTGGCCATGGAACACCTTTCGCTGATCCAGGAGCACAAAGGGGAGAAATATGCCGAACTATGGGCCTCTTTTATACACATATTGTCTAAAGAATTCCGAGAGGTAACATGCCCTGAATATCTCCAAATACTATGTTTGCTTCCTGCAGACGCAGGGACATTCCACAGGGTAAGGGCCGGGTCGTGAGCTATGTTTCCCCAGGGAAGAGGATCGCTCTTGCATTAAGTAGACTGCTGGCCGGTGCAGTTACCCCTTTTTAGGTCTCGGCTGGCGTGGGCTGCGCACATGCGCAGTCTCGCTGGCGAGATTTAATGTTTTGGAGGAGTTTTGGTAAAGGGCTTTAAGCCCCGCCCCTCTTTTCCATTGGCTGGCGTCACCGTTTATGCTAAACGGTGGCCAGCCATTGGAAAAGAGCTTGTTGTGACATTTACTTTTGGCTTTTTCGCCTGTCCCACTTGGACGGGTTCGCCTGCTTTCCTTCTGAAGTAAAAGGTTTCCTATCTTTATGGGGCCAAACACATGGCCCCATAAAGGTAAGAAACCTTTTACTTCAGAAGGAAAGCAGTCGAGGCCGTCCAAGTGGGACGGCAGAAAAAGAGAAAATAATACGTCATGACGAGCGCTTGTTTTTTAGGCCCGGACAGGAGATGAATACATCTTTTATGTTCTGGACGGAGTACAAATGGCCGCATGGTAAAAATTATTAGGGGCTCCAACAAGGGAACGCCAGTCTGCGGCTAATTTTTTGGTAACTATTTATTTTTTCATTAAACAAAGTCTGCAGTTGCATGGCTTGTTGCTTCGGAGTCCCCGAAGCCCTATAACCCGCAGCAATGTGAGTGGGTTTTCAGTATTTAGTGAGTCTGGCTCTGAGATACGAACTATTACCTCATGTTTCCATTCTGTGCTGCAGCATGCGCACCATAAATGACACCTTTCACGGGGTTGCAGTTCAGAGGCTACCAGCGCGCGGGTGGATCTCCGAGTGAGGGAGGCAGTCCCTCCCCCCTCCCTGCTGCTGTGGAATGAGGGCCCCTCCCCCCCACCGACATCATATCTGTTAACAATCTGAATACCTGCTTCTGTTTGCAGATAGAAGCTATTGTCTGTTCCACATAGCTGCTGACCAGAGCACATGTAATAGGCATAGCTCTGGTCAAATTGAGCTTAGCACCAGGGATCAACTTAGCGCATAGTTCTCTCAAATTTCCTGGCGCAGCTGATTAGCCCTACAGCAACTGCCCTACGTTAAGCCAGTGCATCGCACAGCGCGCATTATTTTGTCAGCTGAAGAAAGAAGGCCGCCTCGGGAGTTGAACGCTCTCCGGCGACAAAGCGGTTGTCTGAAAATCATCAGTTGGCGTCCCAGTGGCAAACTCACTTCGCATTGCTGCGGCTGGTAAATCGAGTTCTAAAAGTTGGGGAATGGTAACATCGGGTGCTTCGAAACAGCAGAAGAGACATGCGAAGCACTAACTATTATTATTATTATGTTTAAAAGTCAGTATTAGCCTCTTCCCCAAAGTCGCGTGAGGAGAAGACAGGGGAAAGCTCAGTAAATTCTCAGCGCTTGGAGAAAGAGAGAAATGGTAAAATTCTCCCCTAAAGGGCAACGTTGCAAAGTGCAGGGACCCTTTTGATAGCTAGTCAGCTGACACAGCTAGCCGCATAGCTTGGGAGCTGGGACCAGGGCAAAATTCCAGGCCCCATTCCGCGCGCTCCAGCTGCATGTACCCGGAGGCTGAGGTGCTGCCGTTAACAGTGCTGTCTGTGTGGGGTTTGAACACTCGGCCTGCCGCGCGATGCCTCCATTCAAATCCCATAAGACATTAGATTCCGTTGCAAGGCACGAGAGATTCAATAAATAATACATGGCATATCTCTACAAGCTACTCGGGCTCATACGAAATATACATGCTCTTTTGTGAGTAGTTTAGAGCTCCTCAAATAACGAATCTGCACAGAGAATGCATAACTCCGAACCCAAAAGATCCCCTCGGTATATTCCCTTGATACCTTGAAACATTGTTCTCTCCGGCAGAATTTATATACCTTGCCTCACACATTCTACCGCAGCACCATTCAGCCTCCCCAGTCCAGTAGCACAGCCTTTCATTTGTCATGGATAATACACAGGCCTCAAAATACACAATTAATGACCTTCTTTAAGCTGCATATTTCAAGATGGCGCAGTATTTCTCCAACCCCGCTGAAGGGACCATCTTATAGTTTTTCAGCACCTCTTTTACAGAAAGGTATTTGAGGAAGATGTGGCCTGTCTGTAGGTTTTAGACATGTATGTATGTATGCATTTAGTGGAGAGATGAGCCAGCTGAACCAAGCGTATGGCTTGGCTCTAAGAGCCCATGCAGACAAAAGCCGAGCCCACAAAATGGTTGCCATGTAAATAATGCAGCAAATATCACTATATATTTATGACAAAGTCTCTTAAAAATTCAAACAAGTGTGTTCTTTAACATGGGGAAGTTTTGACCTTAATAAGTCACATTATATCACTGCACTAAGAGATACTCATTAAAAGAGATAGTTTTTAAACATCAACTTTGAACTAATCCATTCCCCACCGTTGCCCTCCTGGCGACCGTGTGTTTGGTGACCGAAGAAGCAAGTCATTTGTCACCCTGCACGTGGCCCAGATTCTTATAGATCGGACAACATTAAAGTCTATCTAATCAAAACACAATACTTTTTTACAGCTCCTATTCTGAACTCACTTATTTGAAGGTGTTTTTATGTGGTAAAAAAAAAAAAAAAAAAAGAAGAAGAAGGAGGATCGATAAAATTAAATATTTTCCGAAAACCATACAATTTGGTAAAGCAGAACGCTGGTAATAATCCTACCTTTCTGGTCTCACTTTGTACAAATCCGTCACTAAATGGGTTATCTATTTATCTATCCTTTTTACCTGAAATGTTAATGCTTTGATTAGAACTCTTTGACCAAAGGGGTAGAGCGTGGGAGCCAGGCCCCAGGGAGGCAGCATAAAACACATTCTGAATGGCGGGGTGAGGGGCTCTTCCATAACGTACATCAGGTGCAGAGCACGCGGGGGCCCCTTTCACCTCAGTGCCATGATACCACTTTGAGCACGGATAGCTGTGCTTGTTGAGATGTGATCTATTGTCGTTCGCAATGAGGCACAATATTTGTTGGGGGGGGGGGGGGGGGGTTATTTCCTACTGTGTAGTGAGGATGGGGCCTTTGGAGAGAGTGGTTCTTTGATTCTATACTTCTTGGTGTGATGGTTGTGATGCTTATGCTGGGGAGGTTGTTCCAGATCTTGGGTGCTTGGATTAAGAAGGGCATTTAATAAGGAATATCACATGTGTGGAACAGAGCAGGCATTGTTTTTCGACACATCCAATTATACCAGGGCCGGACTGGGAACCCAAAGCAGCCCTGGCAATGTTGACAGACCAGCCCCTTTGCTGCTTTTGTTACTGCTGGACAATATAGTAGCACTACAGCAAACCCGGCACAGAGTAACAAAAATGCCCCCACCACTGCAAAATTGGCCCCCACCCTTCAAGCCTCCCTGGGAAATGCCCGATGCCTGTTACGGCCAGTCCAGCCCTGAAGATTTATTTTATAAATTGAAGAGAAAGATCCTCATCTAACTATTCTGCCTGTTTGTGTCATTACAGCTAACTGGCACAAACATTGGGCTCCTTGATTATTGAGATTGGCTGACCAACAAACAATACTTAAGAAGCCATAAGTCTGCATCTGCACACAATATTTGTATTTCAGTTAATGAGTGTAGCCCCATTTAAGACTGGATGTACAAAAAGATTGGTCACAAACTCAGTCACAACTTTGTGTGACCAGTGTATGTACTAATAGGTCGAATTGCAAAATCTCCAGTCTCAGGGTCAAGATCAGCCTAGCTAATGAATATTAATTAGGTAGGTCATTATTTGTGACCCTGTGATTTGCTATTGTAATTGAAATGTTGAATCACAAGGAACTGCTGTCCACCCTACCTGGGTTTGCATTGCCAAATAGGAATTATTTATTAAAGGTTCCCGTGTGTTCCTTAAAGAAACTGGTGCTAATTAAAACAAGCATTGAAAATGCAATAGGTCTCGCCTTTAAGTTAAAGCCATTTGCTTTGCTATTGGTATTGTATGGCAAAGCAAATGGTTTTAACTTAATGAAAGGCGAGACCTATTGCATTTTTAATGCTTGTTCTTTTTGTTTTTGGGAGGGAGGGAGGGTTTTTTCATTGTTTTGGGGCATTTGAATGCCCTCTTTTGTTCTTTTTGTTAAGTTGGTATATACAATCTACTATGCTGCTGCACATGGGTTGTAGGCAAAAGCTGTCTTCATGTATTATGTCTGCGACTTTTGCTGCTGGTCTTTTTGGCTGTGGGCATACAGCTGTGTACTGCTAATGCTGCAAGATTGTCGTTTAAAACTAATAAAAGATTGGTTCCATAAAAAAGGCCTCCTGTGAATGTTTAAGTTTATGTAGTAGTAGTAACACAAGAGCCATAAATTCATCAATTTGAAGCAGTTGCTGGATTTTTGAGGTAGGTTTTTCTGTAAAACTACCCAGTGCAAAGTTATCATTAAAACAGGTTTTTAAAGTGCAAGTACGCTGTGAGATTCCCTTCAATTCAGTAGTCTGTTTGCCAACTGAGAGAGAATGAGCTATAAGCCTGGGAGTTATTTAGGTAAGCATATTGCTAAATGCACTCCTGGCTAAAAGGAGTGGATATGTAGGAGGAAATCGGGCCGGCAGTATGTCTCTCGACTTATGCTACTACAGTGGTCCTGGATCTGAGCATAATATATTATCTGCGAGTGGAACAAGGAGTCTAATTCATCAGTTAAATATAGGTTATCAAAGGAGTTGCCCAGTTCTACCTTCAAATTTGGGTGTTGAAACTATATTGTTCATAAGGTTTTCTTTGTCCCCCATAAATTGATTTGTTGTCTTACTCAAACCAATGTAGACACAACATCTGAAATATCGTATAGGGTGTTAGTTGGAGCTATTTAGACCAAAGCATTCTTATTTTGGATGGGGTCTTCTATAATATCGCTCGGGGAGTTTGTCTGGTGAACAACAGGAGCAAAACAATATGTAAAAGTTTGTAATTTGGTCGAGAGCTCTCCAATAATAGTCAGGATTGACTTGCTAAGTAACTGACCACCCTCAGATTCTCCTTCCCTGCAAAAAATTCCCTTTTTCAATGAAGTTAGCCTCTTCTGAGCTCGGGTCTTCATGTTATTTAAAAAAATGTAATCTGATTAGTCCTCCTGCTATTCAACTACACTTACTTATTTTGGTAGTTATGAAAACAAGCAAAAGATGTGGTAGATAAATGCTTTAAAACAGACTAATCCAATGTCTATCCTTCACGCCACTGGCCGAATCGTACAATGAGAAGTGCAATCAACTCGTGTTCTCTGTGAAAGCAACAGCCAAAACAAAGCAATTACTTGTAAACAACTTGCAGCCTCCCAAAAATCCACTCAAGCGCAGCCTCTTCCACCCACAGGTACCTGGGATTCAGGGTGTTTAAGCTGCTCTTCCGTTAGCTGACAGATAACCCAATGATTCATCCAGATGCCATACAGCTAGGGGCTCACAGCACCTCTCTGGCAATCCTGGAGAAGGGGTTGAAAGTGACCCTGCCACCGCTCTACTGGATGCTCTTCCTCTCCTGGCTCCCAGAGAGAGATGAGCTCAGTAGCGGCAAACAGAGTCCACAGCAACATGATGTGAGAAAGTGCCATCTTTCTTGCATGGTATGCCCCCACTTTTTGCTGAATTGCTGATGTACTTTGACTGAGTGTGCTCTGGGCTCCTGCCAATCGGGTACCCAGGGCCTATGTTCCTTCCCTAAAACTGCATGAAGCCTAAACCCAATTGGCATCTCTGGCCACATGTCAGCCCCTGGTAAATGGTACCCTAGGTACCCAGGGCCTTGTGACCAGAGAAGGCCCCCAAGGGCTGCAGCACTTATTGTGCCACCCTTAGAGGCCCTGTACCCTGACACGCACACACTGCCTTTACAGGCTGAGTGACTTGGTGCAGAACAAAACAGGGTCGACATGGCACACATCCCTGTGTGTCATGCCCACAACACACACTGCCCTGGCATACCTCAGTCACCCCTCTAGCTGGGTGCCCTATGCCAGTGGTGAGGGTACAGGTGCATGAGCCTTGTGCCCCTACAGTACCCAGGTCCATTCCTGGGCACTGTAAGTGCAGTGCTGCCATTAAGAGTATATGGTGCAGGGAGATAGTCATTAAGAACTCCACAGCACCATGATGGCTACACTGAAGACTGAGAAGTTTGGTATCAAACTTCTCAGCACATTAAACCCGCACTGATGCCAGTGTGGGATTTAATGGAATATGCACGACAGAGGGCAACTTAGAGTTGCCCCCTGAACCTAACCTACAATCCACGTCCTGTCTGAGGGGCTGCCTAGGCTGCCACACAGCAGACATGTTGCTGGACCGGTGGGTAGAGCCATCCGCTCTCCTGGGCCTGCAACAATGCATATCCTGGCCGAGGTGCTAGGACTCCTCCCCCAGGATGGGCAGGGGAAGCTTCAAAGGCATGCCGCCTTTGTGAGCTTCTCCAGGCCACTTGCTATACTCAGCAACTGGCCCCTACCGGTTCTCACCCCCACTCTGGCGGGAAGACTCGCGGGAAACCCCAAGGGAGGAAAGGGGGTGTGCCAGCCTCTGCCAACCCCACCCCTCATGTGGGGGAGGCGAGGTGAAGCACATCTCCGGGCTCTCGCCATCTTGAGGATGGGGAGCCCTGCCTAATCAGGACTAGGCTACTGCCCCCCTCCCACAGGAGAGGGACCGGATAGGGGGTGTACCCCACCCTAGGGTAGGGACCCATTAGTCCCTGCCCTTTATCTACCTGTAATGCCCCTAGATTTAGTATTTAGGGGCACCCTGAACCTTCCTTCCTCAGATCCAGATTCCGAAACAAGAAGATCAAGAAACAAGAAGATCTGCTGTGCAGCTGCTAACAAGAGGAAGACGTCAACTGATTTGGCCCCAGCCCTACAGGCCTGTCGACCCTCAAACCTGCTCCTGCTAAACCCCGGCATCTCCAGTTGTCAGCAACCTCACAAACCCCGGAGGACCTGACTGCCTTGTGACTCTAACTGGGACTCCCACGAGCAGTGGTACTGCTCAAAGCAAGTAACTGACCCCTGGCATCAGCCAGGAACCGCGACTCCTGCACACTCTGCACCAGCCAAGCCTGGCCTGTGCCGGAGTGGACAAAGACCACGAGGACGTCCCCCCAGCGACTGTGACCCCGAATCCAGCACCCAAGGACCCACCTCGACACTCCTGACGACGCCGACAGCCTCCGAACCAGGGACCCCTCCAACCGCGACCAGCTGAGGGTAAGATTTCCCGACACGAAAAGACACCCCTGCACCCGGCGCCCTGCGGCCCCCTGTGCCCAGCTCCTGGGTGCCTACCTAACCTGCAGCTTCCCAACTTACCTCTCGAAGTGGTGGTCGCACCTGAAGAATCTTAGTCCCCGAGCTTGCTGCCTTTGTTAGTCACTGAGCTTCTCCATTGAAATCCATTGAGCGCCCGACGGCTCAAAAGCACCCTGCACCCAGCCGCCCGAGTGCCCCTGGCAGTGCAACCTCTATCCTAATCTACTTCCCCTGAGGAAGTAACCAGGAGCCCAGTTCCTGCAGCCGCCTTGCCAGCAGCCACTAACCAAAGTCCCCCTGCATCCCATAGGATAACATTGGGCCTAACTCCCTCTGCACCCGGTTGCCCCAGTGCCGCTGAAGGTGTAACAACTGTACTTACCTGATCCTGGGAGACACCCCCCCCCCCCCCGAGTCTATGCCCAGAACCTTAACACTGCCAGTTGAGTACTTACCCAAAAGCCGATAACCTACATGTTCTCCATAGGGTAACATTGACTGGTTTCACTTGGAAATTCTTCTAAGTGTCGAGTTTTGAATCTTTAAAATATTCACCTAAAATCAGCCGAATAACGAAAACGAAATTACTCACCTGTTATCAGGAGAGATCCCCGTGCTGGATCTTGGTGCCCAGCACTGACCCTGAAAAGTAATTACAACCGTACTTACCTATAACTTGATTTTCCTCCATAGGATAACATTGCCTGGTTTTTGCCAGAAATTCTTCTGTCGATTTTTCAAACTTAAAAATAATTCGTTAAAAATCGCCGGTGTAACAAAAACTATTTCTTTTAACTGTTTATAGGAAATGCACGAGGGTTGAATCCAGGATCCAACCCGGAGTAAGAAAATCATTCGTAAAGTAACTAAAATTGCATTTACTTATAAAGTCCCATTGAGCTCAATATTATAATTGTGTTTCAATTGTGTTGCCAATTGCAACAACTAACTATTGCATTCAAACGTCTATTGCCTATTGAAAGTATTTATCTAAAGCATCTCATTCTGAGAAAGTATATTTTGATACCTATTGTTGGCTCTAAAACAACCATATATTTTTATGTACAAACCATTGGCCTAGAGTTCAGTTCTTGAGTGTGTGTGAGGCCATTTGCTGACTGTGTACAACAAATGCTTTACACTGTCCTCTGATACTGCCTTACTGCTCGACCAAGCTACCACTTTAGAGAGTAAGGTTATATCTAACTTTAGCCTCTGCCAAACCTCTGGGGACTTTGGACTCTGTGCACACTGTACCTATTTGGGAACAGTATATACAGAGCCACTTTCTTACACACGATGGTGGGGGTATTCAGTTGTCCATAAGTGAAGCTGGGCCCCCTGGCAATGTCGGTATCTGTGGCATTAACAGAGGACAAAAACCTGTAAAGAGCGATCCAGCGTTACACTCGGGGTTCTGGTGTTCGACATGGGTGATAGAGAAACAGAACGAGAATTGTCAAGAGCACCAAGCAGCTGGTCAGAAGAAGGGAGGTGCAGGCTCCTAGGCTATACTAGGGACGTGTATGTAATGTTAAATATACCAATTAGGAATATGCCAATTTGAACCTATTTAAAGTAGGAGAACAGGAACTTTGCTACTGGTTAGCAGGGATTAAGTGCAGAGTTCTAAAGCCAGCAAAAATATAGGGCCCTGCAAAAGGTTAAAAAAAAATCAGGTGTGAGCATACAGAAAATGCAGATTTCCTACAGTGATTATTTCGAGCAGATTGTTCCAGTGGATGACTGGGAGCATGCAGGGTCCTGGAAGCAAGTTCACATAAGTTGGAGCTATGCACTAATGCCAATATGCGTATGGAGCATATCTGCATGAGGTACATATTTGTGGGCTGAAGAATGACTGTTTCGTAGGTACGACTGTATGATTAGGACATGCATTCCACATGCAGCTTCTTCATTCTTAAATGGGAGAATATGTTGAAGACATATGCCAGACTATTTACGTGATTTTTTGTGTTTTTTTTTTTATAGCCCAAGTAGAAAATAAACTGCTACATGTAATTTCTGCTGACAAACAGGGTTGTGTTATATTTCATGGATACTGTAACCTTTTACAGAATCTGCCAATTCTGTTTATTATAGAGTTTTGCTTAGGGAGGGTGTGCAATAGTTGCGACCAATTCCCTCTCACTTGTCCTTATAGTTTAGAAGGCAAGTAATTTCTGGGCAAAAGTAAGCAATATTGTTTATTTGCTCCTGTGTCATGAACTACGGGCTGTGGTTTCCATACATTAAGCATTGCCTTGCGACAAACCACAGTATGCACCAAGAGGCCATGTTACAGTGTGGTTGATTGTGTCGTTTTATGGTTTAAATCTTTTATTGCGTTTTATCAACAAACAATACATTCCACACTGACAAGCTTAGACACAGCCCTCGGAAGATGTACTACAAGCAAAATCTGCAGGCCAGAGCAGATAAAGAAGAACTACAAAGCCAGGTCAGGACATTAGAGCGCAGATGGTGCCGAAATTACGAGGCTACAGAGCTAAACAATTTTAAAGTAACCCTTCGGAAATACCATGCTTTGATTAAGGCTACCAAAAGAGCCTACTACACTGAGGCAATTAACACCATGGCAAACCAGAAAATGATTTTTAAAATTTTCAATCAATTTAAGAATCCTAAAAGCATACAACAAGAGATTCCCCACTCTCAGTCTCTGTAATGACATTGCAGATCTTTTTTGAAGAGAAAGTTCACATACTACAAAAAGATTTCCCTCAGCCTATCCCTACCTTCACTAATAAAGATCTGTCAGCAGATCTGGACAAAACTTGTATGCGTATTTTTAAACCAATTTCCCCTCGAAGAATCGCGCCAGGCAATTCTGTCCATAAAATCCAGTTCCCCTTTTGACCCTTGCCCTCCAGTATTATTACACACTTTGATTGATACTGTGAACCCTAATATAAACATAATAATTTCCTCTTTCCACTGCTAAGATCCCAGCTGATTGGAAACCTGCAGCGGTAAAGCCTCTTCAAAAGAAACAAATTCCGGACCCTACTACCCTATCAAACTTGCACCCCATCTCTCTCTTACCAAGTCTATGTAAGCTGACAGAAAAATTTGTAAACAAGCAACTCACAACTTACCTGGAGAAATCAAATTTGCTCCATCCCAATCAATCTGGTTTCAGAGCCCAACACTCTACAGAATCTGCTTTATTGTATAGGGCTGAAAATCTCAAAGCCGCTAAGGATCAAGGCAAAAGAGCAGTATTGGTATTGTTAGACCTGTCGGCGGCCTTCGACACGGTCTCACATGCCATCCTCTTAGACCGCCTTGCTTCTTTTGGCCTCACGGGTAACGTCCTGGCATGGATAAAAAACTTCCTGCAGGATCGCAAGCAAGTACACTTGGCCAATATAAATCACAAGAGAAGACCCTTCTCTCAGGGGTACCGCAAGGATCGAGCCTCAGTCCGACTCTCTTTAATGCCTATATGGCTCCATTGATCAAGCTGATATCGTCCTTCAATATTGATACTATCTCTTATGCGGATGATACGCAGCTTATCCTGGTATTAGAGAATAACACCACACAGACAGAAGAAAATCTCCGCAAATGTCTCACTGCAACTTTCAGTTGGATGAATGCAAACCATCTTAAGTGCAATTCTGAGAAAACTGAAATTCTACCTCTAGGCCAAGACCACCTTCTCTCACCCAAATGTTGGTGGCCAGCAAATACCACCCCTCCTCCAAATACAGTAAATGTGGTTAGGAATTTGGGAATCAAATTTGACACTACTCTGTCATTTAAACAGCAGTCGCTGGCAGTTGCTGGAACTTGCTTTCATATTATTAAAACTTTAAAGAATGATCCCCTTCTCATCAGTGGCCTTAGCCCTCATTACATCAAGGCTAGATTACTGTAATAGCCTTTATGCAGGTACCAAGAAGTCAGTCCTGCACAGGCTACAAATGGTCCAGCATGCTGCAGCACGACTAGTACGGAGGTGGCCCAGGAAACGATCTGCATCAGCGGCTCTAAACACACTTCATTGGCTACCAATTAACAAACGAGTTCTTTTCAAGGTCCTCCTCATCATCTTTAGGGCCTTCCACTCCTCAGGCCCTCAATACCTTCACACACGTTTTAAACTATATGTTCCTTCCTAAAGTTTAAGATCATCAAAGGCCAATCTGCTAAAAATACCGGCTTGTAGACTGGCAGCGACGGGAGGAAAGTCACTCATAGTGCTGGACTCAAAGGTATGGAACAAACTCCCTCCACAGATTCGCCAGTTTACTTCAGAGTCCCAGTTCAGTAAAGTTCTGAAAACCTGGATTTTCAGCGCATCTGATTCTCTCTGCAAAACTCTGATCTGTGGTCCCTATCAAAACCATCAGCAGTCAACCAGGTTTTGAAGTTCCTATCCCTAGTTTCCGTTTAGCGCCATGATGCTCCTCGGAGTGATAGCTTGTGCTCTATAAATGGATCATTACATAACATAAAGAACGTGTGGTGAGAAAAACAGAACAAAACCCACATCATGTGGGTAACTTGTCCCACCCTCCGTCCCTGGACCTAAAAAAAAAAAAGGGGGGGGGGGGGGGGGGAAATGTTCAGTGTAGAGATCTCGTTGTGAAACTCAGGCCTCACCTCCTGTCACCCCAGGGTCAGATATCCGTAGAAAGTGAAGATGCCTTGGCCAGGTGACTTCCTTAAACTCGGAGGAGAGGAGGGACAAGAAGGGTTGCCACAGCTTGGCAAACGAGGAGCCCTTCCCTGCCATAGTCACCTTCTCCATCTCCAGGACATACCATAGTCAATGCAGTCAGCCTGCGAAGGTGGGGACCAGGGAGGTGCGCCAATGTGTTGGAACGTTTTGCACCGCCGAACCCAACGCTATTGCCTTGAACCGTCCCCTGTGGGATTTGAGTGGGAAGGTCACGGGATTGGGGAGGCCTAAAAGAACTTAGGACGGGAAGCGTGGTATTTGCATATCTAAGTGTGTGTCTACTTCGTCCAGAATTTGAGTCCAATATTCCTGGATGTGTATGCAGTCCCAGAGCAAATGCACCAATGTAACAACCTCCCCACACCCTCGCCAGCAGGTCGCATCCTGAGAGGGGTCTATGGCGTGAAGTCTTTCGGGGGTATAGTACTAGTAAGTGACGAGTTTAGTAAGGGTTTCCGTTAGTCCCATGTGGTAGGCCGAGTGGTGAGCTCTGTAGTAAACCCCTTCCCATTCTTTGGGTGTGAGCGTTCTGCCAGGGTCCCTTTCCCACCTTGCCCGACTAGCGTTGTACATGTGTGTTCCGGATCAGGAGCATTCTGTAAAGGTCAGAGGTAAGCTTCTTGTCAGAGGTACGTGTGACAAGCCACTTTTCATATATGGTCAGAAATCTACTGGCGAAGGGCTTCATCTGGGAGTGCAGGACCTAGTGGTGAATCTGGCAGTCCCAGAGTCTCTCAGACTCTGGGAGTCCGTAGTCTAATTTGAGCTGGTGGAACAGAAGCATGCCGTCCAAATCGAAGAGGTGGCCCGCCGAGCGGCAGCCTGAGGACCTCCATCGAGCAGCGAAAGCAGCGTTCATGCCCGGTTGGAAATCAGGATTTTCAAACAACGGAGTAAGCGGCGAGGGGAAGGTGGTGAGGCTGTGTTTAAGGTTAGTGCGATCCCATGTTTCTAACAAGACCCGTGTGATGCGGGACTCAGAGATTAGGCAGCCTATGCTTCCTACGTATGAAGGGAATACCCTGCAGCAGTTTAGCAGCTAGTGCCTGGTTGGTCTTGGAAGAGCCAATTTATTTCCGTCTCTAGGCGACTCCACTCAACTAGGTGGCGTAATTGAGCCGCCTGAAAATAAAGGAGGTCGGGGATGCCAAGTCCCCCTTTCTCTGGAGAAAGCATCAACAAAGCTTGCTTCATCGTAGGTTTGCGGCCAGTCCACACAAAGCGCGCAAGTTCAGATTGGGTCTGTCTGATCCAGTCTGCTGGGGGTCGGAGAGGTAAGGTGTGGTAGAGGTATAGAATCTGGGGCAGGATGGTCATCTTGATCACTGCTATTTTACCAAGCAAGGAGAGCGGGTAGTGCTTCCATTGGCCCAATTCTGTACATATCTTCTGCCACAGTCTTGCGTAATTGATGTGTACTATTTCTGCCAGGGAGGAAGCCAGCTGGATCCCCAGGTATGGGATCGCATCCGTCGCCCATTGGATGGGGTTATGGTTCTGAAGACAGGCGCGAGTGGGGGCCAGGAGGGAGAGGTCAAGAGCAACTGATTTTACCATGTTTACCTTGAATCCTGATGCCAACCCAAACGCGTCTAGCTCTGCAAGGCATGCCGGTAACGTAGGAGGGGGATCGATAAGGAGATCAGGACGTCGTCAGCATACAAGCTGACCGTGTGGGTATATCCCCCGAACCGGATCCCTGTGATCTGCAAGTGAGTGCGGAGGCGGTGGGCCAGTGGCTCCATATAGAAAGCAAAAAGGAGCAGCGACAGGGGACATCCTTGGCGCGTTCCTCTCTCTATTGGGAACCGGGATATGTATGGCTGTTGACCCGCACTGTGGCTGTTGGGAACCAATAGCAATTGAGGATAAGGGTCAGAAACCTCTCCCCCAGTCCCATCCGAGCAAGAACCTGTTCTAGGTAAGGCCAGTGGACCCGATCGGAGGCCTTTTCGGCATCGATGGTGAGCAGCATATATTCCTCTCGGGTCCGGGAGGCCTTCTCAATAAGGTGCAATACCAGTTTGGTGTTGTCACTCGTCTGCCGCTGGGGGATAAACCCGACTTGGTCTGGGTCAAGAAGCTCGGGCATATATGGCGAAAGGCGTGCTTCCAGTATCCAGTGTATAACTTAAGATCAATGTTGAGGAGGGAGATGGGGTGATACGCCCCACAAGCCGTCCTGTCCTTTCCCGGGTTCGAGCATCTCCACTGGGATCACACCCGGATCAGCAAACGAGTTAAATAGCTTAGTAATCACTGGGGCCAGCAGAGAACAAAACGTTTTATAGAATATGGTGGTAAAACCCGGAGCCTTGGCGAGTTTGAGCCGCGATATGGCTGCAATGACCTTCTCAACCCTTATGTCGCGGTCTAGATAATCTGCCTGAGCCTTCGTCAGTGTGGACAAACCGTCTAATGCGAGATGGGCGGCACCGTCTGCGAGGGGAGCTGGGCTGGGCATAGAAATCCCGAAATGCCTCTGCAATTTCAGAGTCTGTGGAGACTCAACTTCCGTCATTGCGCTGGATCTCCCTTACCCCCTGCTTTTGGCAGGTCTCTCTTAATTTCTGGGCGAGTAGGCGGCCGCACCTGTTTCCACCTATGTAGTAAGCGTGTCGCAACCGGAGGGCTGCGTACTCCGCTCTGTCCTGATCTAGCCCGGCGAGCTGTTGCCGCATAGCTTTGAGCTGGCGCCATACGCGAGGCGCACCCGTCCGTTGGTGTATTTGTTTTAATTCTTTCGTCTTCTGGGAGAGATCGTCTTTTACGTCTGCGTACTATGTTCTCAGCAGATGAGATGGCCACGAACTCCCCTTGGATGACTGCCTTAAGTGCCGCCCATTGCGGGGAGAGTGAGGCGTCGGTGTTCGTGTTGTGGGAAAGGTAGTCTTTTATGGAGCGCTGTACCTGTTCTACCACTGTGGCTCAGTGTAATAGAGTGTCGCGGAGACGCCAAACCCTCGGGGAACGCTGCGTGGGGGGAAATGTGAAGGTATCAATGACTGGTGCATGGTCCGAAAGAGAAGCCACCCCCATCTCCACAGCCGTAGCAAGCGCCTGCAGAAGAGTGGTTGCCAGCAGGTAGTCCAGTCTAGCATATGTTTTGTGAGTGTTGGAGTAATAAGAAATCTCCCGGCAGTGAGGGTGAGCGCAGCGCCAAAGGTCATTTAGGTCTAGTTCGTGCAGTAGAGTCAGACCTGTCGCGGATATAACACCCATCTGGTTAGAACGCTGGCCAGATCTATCTGCAGTGTTTTCAAAGACAATGTTTAAGTCACCACACAGAAGTATCCTACACTCCATTGTGGCCGTCGCCTCTGAGTGAGGTGTGAAGAAATTTCTCTGGACCTTCATTGGGGCCATATACGGAGCCAATAGTGAATGTGAGACATCTTAGGGTGAAGTGGTAGCTAAGAAGCCACCCTTTTATTTCAGCCTCTTTAGGGAGGAAGTCTCCCTGGAACCTCTGTGCAACCAAAATAGCTAGCCCTGCTGTTTTAGTTGGGCCTTAAGAAAACAACTGTCGGGAACCTAGGGGATTTGAGGCGATGACAGTCTTTAGGTAGTAAGTGAGTTTCCTGGAGTAGGCATATATCCGTCCCAGAGTTTTCCAGGCAGGACAGGACCGCCTTACATTTAATGGGGTTATTAAGGCCCCGCACATTCAGGGCGAGTACTTTAAGTGTGGAGGGGGTCATGCATTCAGTAGAAGGTGACTGGCCGTAAATGGGATCAAGGGTCCCCTGCACTGTGAGTGCATGGCAGCTGTTGTACAAAGAGGCACTGCGTGAAGGAGTGTGTGCAGTGGAATAAAAAAAAAAGGTAGACAAGGAACCCCAACTTCCCACCAAAAAAATGCTAACCCCAACCAAAAATCGAATAAGCGTCCTGTTGCAAAATGTAGAATTGAAGAAGAGAAATAGAAAGCATTAACTCGTAGTCCATGGTCCCATGATGGTCGGAAAAAGGTGAACATGGCGGGGGGGGGGGGGGGACGTTATGGACGAAGGTGGGCCCACAGCACACACTGGACCTATCAGATCGGGCCAACAGGGTTTTGAAGGTCATCCGGGCTGGGACTTGGCCAGTTCTGCAGATAGTGTCTCAAGGGCTGATTTCTGGGCCTGTGAAATTTCAGCAGAGGGAGGTCTTTTCGGCCGGCGGCCTTGTTGACACCAGCGGGGTTTTCCATCATCTGCTGCCTGTTTAGGGCCGTCGTCTCTGCTATCTTCTGCCGGAGCGTCCACTCCGAGCAGACGGCATGCTTCGGAAAGGGAGCGCAGCTGAAACGGCTTGCCATCCTTGCGAAATACCAGCCGGAATAAATGACCCCAGCTGTATGAGAGGTTAGGTTGCCGAAGATACGTTGCGATAGGCTTAAAAGTTCTCCGTTTTTGTAAGGTGAGGGCTACCAGGTCCTGGTAGAAGACAGGAGACTGACCTTGGAATGTCAGGGGATGCAATTGTTGCGCCTTTTGGAGGATTTCTTCTTTGGTGCGGAAGTCTTGCACGCAGACCAGGATATCAGATGGCGGGGCTGTCGCAGCCCGTGGTGGGCCCACTCTGTGTGCTCTTTCCAGGCGTAAGTCAGTGTCCAATGGTCTACCCAGAACGTGGTTGAAAAGTTCCCTGGTGTACTTAAAAATGTCGCCTGCTTCCTCGTCAGTCTTCACTCTTCGAATCCGGATGTTGTGGCGACGGGAGCGATTATCCAGGGCTTGAGATGCGATTGTAGGTCCACTTGCTGGTCATGAATTCCAAGGACCTCCTGTTGGAGTGCCGTCTCTGCGTCCCTCCCGTCGCACTTCTCCTTCAGTTCAGCGACTCGCTCTCAAAGGCCGTCCATTTCCCTGCGGACGGATTTCCGCCGTGAGGTCTCGCTTGAGGGTTCGCAGGTCTTCTCGTAGCGCGACGAATTGGGACTCCACAAAGGCTTTGGTGATCGGTTCTCCGCCGTCACCGCCCCGGGATACAGCATGCTCGGGTCCAGTCGTCATGTCGCCTGTGGGTTACTCGGCCAGCACCTTCGTGAACATGTCTTTAAGGGTTTTGCCTTTACGCCCTCGGGAGGAGCACATGTCGTACCCCAGTCAAAGTGCCAGCCAAATAGTGTTTGACTCTGCTTGGGCTCTCCCGGAGCTAGAACGGCAGGGCCCCCGCCGATTTGGTGCGTGGATGTGTGCGCTGGTGCCCGAGAACACCGGGACCAGGGACTGGTGGTGACACCTAGCCGATGGAACGTGATGATTCAGCTCCGCAGTAGCGCGTTCTCGTCGGGGCCCGCCTCTTGAGTTATGGCTACTCAACTAGGCCGCGCAATGGACGGCACGGGGTGATGGGCCATGAAGGTTGCCGGGGGGGGGGGGGGGGCTTGGGGAGGCAGTACCGCTAAATTCCTCCGCTGTCCACAGATGGTCACAGGTCCCCGGAACCTCCTCGCTGCATTGTGTAGTGGATGACCAATCCACCGCTTTTGCGGCCCACCGCTTCAGGACACAAAATGACCTCCGGGGGCCACAAGGTGACAGAGGGCCGTGCTGCAGAATGGCCGGTCTTGTCCTGTCCCACCGCTGGTTAATCAGCTGCGCTAGGGGTCTCTATGGCGCGCTGGGGCCTCGGGCACAGATGTCGTCTCTCACCCCGTTGTGCAGGCTCCATGCTAGCAGTCTGACCCTGTACTCCTTCTCCAAAGCCCCGCTATCTCGTGGCTGACCGCCACCTGACTCTTAGGGCCTCCCCATCGCTCTCCCTTGCTGCGCGTCGCCTCCCCAGTAAAGGCACTTACTAGGGCGGGAGAGTCCTGGCTAGTTCACGGGACCCTCGACCAGCCCGGGGCTCACCTGGTCTTCGCTAGGCCTCCCCAAGATGGCAGGTGGGCGCCGCACCACCGTGATCTCTGCCGCGTCAGCCTCCTGGCTCCGATACGTTGGATTGGGCCGAGACCCGAATACCGGCGAGGCAGCTGCACCTGGGATTGCTGAGGCACGTTGGGGGTATGGGGGACACCCCTCATCACTCTCCCCTCGCTGTCGGACCCCGGGCCGACAACTCGGTCCCGGACTTCTTCCGCGGGATGCCCCCCGTCCCCGGTGGCTGACCGCCATCCGACTCTGCCGCTCCCCCTTCCGTAAGCTTGTGCTGTGTAGAGCTGCACCGAGGGAGGACTCCGGCCGACGGTAGCTGGAGCGGGAGGGCCCCGAACGGATCCTGGGACCCTCAACCAGCCCCGGACTCACTGTCTCCGCGCCAGGTCACCTCAAAATGGTGGGTAGGCGCCGCTGATCTCCGGCCTCCTCCATTCCGGGAGCGGGCGCTGCTGTGATGGGGCGGGCAGGAACCTTGGTGCCCTCCAGAGCGGAGGATCGGTATATCAAACTGTGCCAGCAGTCTCTCCCAGACCCGTGGCCCCACAGACCCACCCCTGATCTCTGCCGCCAGTTACTGCCGTACCACGCTGCATCTCCTTGGGCCCCGCTCTCAGCGAGAGAACAAGCTTCGGCGGCCGGTCGCACACCGGGAAGTAACTCCCTTGGGTTCTTCCTCTCGAGCTGGTGTAGATACGTGGACGTTTTAGGCTAAAGACGGCAAATAGCCGGTGCTGTGATGGGCCATCGGCGGGAGCGACAGAGCAACACATCTGCTCACAGCCTCACACCGCCATCTTGGCCACTCCCCCCCCCCCCCCCCCCCCGATTATGTAGTATTAGACTGTTGTGTGGCAGATTATTGCATGCACTGCAGAAAGCTTTATAAGCCTCTGTATTGCAAGCTTCGCTCATACTTAATATGTTTAATGGTATTTGTGTCGTTTTAGAAGCAAGGCTCTATAGACTGGGGGCTTTTTCTGTAGGGTGTTTTTTGTGAGCTGTTGGTTTCTCTGAAAGATGGTTGATGGGTAATATTCTATTTGACCGTTTTTTTCGTGTTTAGTTTATATCTGGTATTACATTGTTCACTTGTTTAATGAGGGAAGAGGGCTGTATTGCAGTTGTTCTGCCGTATGTACGCCAATGTACTTTTTTCAAATATGTTAGTCTATTTGCTTCAAAGTGGAATGTGTGGTTATGAGCGTTCCAAGGATTTGGGTGTCCTAAGGCTCACAAACAAGTGGGACAGAGCAGAAAAGGCACCATTTCTCCAAGTGGCTGTGTAGTGCAATGGCCGATCCAAAGATAAACTGGAGAAAAGGACTTATTCGGGTCCAGCCTTCATACCAAACATGCAGCCTCAAACATTAGAGAAACCTTAGGGTGTCTCCCGATGCAGAATATCTTGGGGGACAGGATCTGGTCATCAAAACCAAAAGATGCGACTCCTATTGGGGAGCTCACTGCAGAACACACCCTATCTGTGCTGCCCATCATCACATTTACTTTTTTCCCTATAACTCGGAGAGCCACCCTTGTTTTTGCCAATTTTTTATTGAAATGAGTTTTGAAATTCGGAATTCATCATCCTATTTAGTCATGTCATTAGCTATGGGGGGGGGGGGGGGGGGTCTTGTAACCTCTTCCATGTTACTTTGTGCAGACTCAGAAGTCTCTCGGGTATAAACTTGGGATCCGCATCTTTCATCTGACACATTCACGTCAGTCAAGCAGATCACCTTAGGCTACAGGTAGGTGACTTTGGCAAGGAAGACTATCAGGTGTTAGCAATAAGGATGCGTCCATCTGTTGATTGGGGATGGTCGTGTTGCATGGAAAGGAGACACTGAAAACTTTTCATTTTAGGTTCTTCTTAAAGCTAAAGGCAGGCGAGTTGAGCAGTACACCCATCAACTAAATATACTTTTTTGATCTATAAAAGTACAGGCTCGCCTGCATCCAAGGATGAGTGTTGTTTAGGTACTATTGTTGCTGTGTTGTGCAGGATAGTTAACCAAAATTAGGTATCTTTGCTGATCATAAGCATACATCTGGAGTTGCTAGTGCAAGACTGGTACTGCCTATATAGTTGATGAAAATGTGCCTTCTCAAATTATTTAATAAACCGCTTTACATTAAAAAAATAAATTAGGATCATTTCCCATTTCAAGCCTGCACAAAGAATAATGTTTCTTGCATGAGGTGGAGATCGCGTTAGAGGCTAAGCTGTGTGCCCCAGCTTAGGGTGGAAATGTTACTCATGGTTTGCCCTGATGTGCCTTTCCAAGTCTGTTCTCCCTGCTACCTCTCGGGAGTCGTGATACAAAAAAATGTAAATAAAAAAATAATAATAATTGCAGAAAAAGAGATGGAGCTACAGCATATCTCAAAGCACATGCACAATTAAAAGGCATTTTTTTGCAAACAAAAACACATATACCATTGAAAAGCTGGAAGAAAGGAAGTATTATTTCATCGGGGACAAGCCAACACGAAACCATAAGAGCAGCTCACGAGTAATGAATGGTTTCTGTAATATTTGCAGTCCCTCGAGCTTGAAAGAAACCGCCATTCAGGAGTCCCATCCAATGGGGATTGTACAGTGCCTAGTTAGTGTAAATAAAATCTCACAAAATGTTTCAGCCAACCAGACTGGTAATAACAAAATGTCTGAATAATTAAAATGACTGAATCACATGAATCAATCAATCACAGAAGAGAATACTCCTTCGGTTCTTCGCGGGCATTATTTTCTATGGTTCAGACCGTAATCCGACTTTTTTAAAACATCATGTGTTACATGAATTCGCATCTTGATAAATTAAGGGTACGTTTTCCAAGCCCCAATTATCACGTAGCACTGACCCTTTAATCATTTTCTTTTTTTATACACTTAACAACGGATGTGCGTGGTCTCGAAAGTAAAAGGACGGTAAGACAAGTGTATTTGTAAACTAATCTGATAAAAGTTATCGAAACATGCATCATGCAGCATTCTTTCAAAGAAAGAAGTTAAAGTATCACAAACAGTTAGTTGTGTTTTACTATTCACTTGCAAACAAAAAATGATTTTGAAAAAAAACCTACCTTTGTGAGTCACGTGCGACAGCAAACCTTCAACCATTTTCCCGAAGGAGTAAGCATCTCGAGCGTGGCCATGTGCCTCCGGGAGAACGCCAAACTCTGCAAACTAACAATGGGGAAAATAAAGGAAGTATTAATCAAAGGCCCGCCTCGCTCTAATCTGCAGGACATTAGAGATTAAAGTATTAATTAAGAAGGGTAGGCTCGGAAAGGACAGAAAGCCGGCCATACGACTTCGCTCTAATTACTCTAACTGACAACATGCCAACATTTCAGAAGAGCAAAGTGGGAGATTTAAAAAAACAAGCATTGGCATAGCCAATAGGTCTCGCCTTTGGGACCTTATATGTGTTTAGCCATGCAACAGTTGCATAACTAAACACTTATAAGGTCCCAAAAGCGAGACCTATTGTCAATGCCAATGCTTGTTTTAACTGCTGCAATCTATTGAAGCCTCACGGAGAACATCAAAGCGGCCGCGAAAGTGATTGCGATCAAACATCAAAGCGGCCGTGAAAGTAATCGCGGTAAAGCACGGCGCGCACGCCCGCGCACATGCACTGTAGCTCTAGGCTGGCCTGGTAGCACTTTTTGGAGCCCTCTCAATAAGTCTCGCCAGACCAGCGCATGCGCTGGGTCAGGCGAGACCTAACAAATCGGGAGAATGGGGCCTTGAATCGGGTTACTGTCATGTATGGGCTTTGGAAGTGTGCTGCTGCAGGGTCAGACATTTGAAACGCAAATGCACGTTTTGTTCTTACCTTTCAGAAGCAGGGAGCGCAATGGCAGGCAGAGAGAGGGCGATGCAAGTGTTGTGCACTGACCTGGCAGGTTGCTGGCAGTGCATACACCCCCCGTGTGTGGCAGCCCGTGCTCAAACAGCTTCCCGGGCACGCACACATCCGCCCCCGAGTACTTCACAGGTCTTTAAAAGACCATTTGCTTGTTAATGGGGCTTTGTTGGTTTTTCACACCTTCTAGAGCCCCTGCATCGCCACTCTGACTATTGCTGGAAGAATTAGCACGTTACACAATACCAAGCCCTGTCAGCTGAAACCCCTGTGGAATCGGGTTTTTGCTTGCAGGAATCGGGTGGCGGGAGACTAGCCTTGAAATCGGTAGTCTCCCACCTGAATCGGGAGGGTTGGCATGTCTGATAACTGATCTAGTAGCTCTGAAGACCTATACAAACAGTTCTTTCTCAATTAGGCCCTTCACAGACCGTATTTACAGTATAACACAGAAGAAGCCGCGCTTAGGTGCCAATATGACTGAGCACAGGTTATACACGTGTCGTTTGTTAAATTATATAAATGTTAGGCAGGGCGTGCAAAAGGGATCCGGCCAAGAAAGCGTACAAACACCAGTTAAATGAGCCATCTATGTTTACATGGGAAACAGCGCTCAGTGTTGTGTCGGCACCCCTTAAAGCACTGTGGGTGGGTAATCTATGTATTTATTTATGCGTTTTTTTTATAGCTCACACTTTACCCGAAGGGGTCAGAGCGCTTCACGATAGAACCAGTTACATTTCATAAGGACTTCAGAGTACATGAATACCATAAGAGACAAAGAGGTAAACTCTAAACTCACATAAGAATGGTAGTGATCAGGGATCGATAATTTTTCATAAACATAGGCCCATTTACACTACACAACTTATCTCTTCATGCTGGGGTTCAGTGTGATGCAAGTTTATACCGAATTTACCACAAACACTATCGAACCTGCATTTCTCCACATATAATTGTGGAGACTGACCTATAGTTGAAGAGTTGATGGTAATAATTATATACTCATCTATACTTCTAAATAATAACAGACTCAGTGTGTATGATTCAGTTTGTTTATCGTAAATAATGTAAAATGAATGCTCATTAAGTACAATCACACAATGCAAGTCATGAATTATCAGGAAAAGAAAAATATCAGCAATGTATTAAATCAAGCTCCTGTCAAATAAACAGTCCATTAAAGGAGTGGATAGGCAAAGAGAGTTCAGTTTCAGAGACAAAATACATTGGCAAATTAATATGCAAATTCAGAGTGATCACTTATACTAACCCAAATAAGAATCAGGGAAATCTACCCTCTGGCCAAAAAGGGCAATAAGGCCACTCGAGAAGAATCAGGTGGCAACGATTAAGTCAGGAATCGAGAAACAGGTAGGCCTCTATCTGCAAACAGCAAACCGACGACAGTGACGATTCTCCCGCTACCTAAACACTAGCCGACCCAACACCACCACCACCAGGGACTTTCAATTATACCCTAAAACCCAAAACACCATCCCATAGAAGTATCAAACTCGGGCTCTACTAGTGATTTGATTGGCTAGGAAAGGAGGTGTATGATCACTACACTGTCTACACATGCATAATTATATAAAGGGCTATTGCTTGAGAATAGGCTATGACATCAACCACATAACCCAGGAAATATTCTTTATTTCACTATCCACATTTCCTCTAGTTTGACAACAAATTAAAACATTGTATAACAATCTTCCGCTGCTGAGTGCCTCTGCAGAGGAAGTTTCTCTCCGTTCACAGCAATGTCCTCCTTTTGTTCAGATTTTTGGCACGTTCATAAGTCTTTGAAGGACTCCTTCTCTTCTCCTGCTCGCACTTCATAGTTTAACATCATTTTCCCGATTTCTTCACTGCTTAACCCGACATGCAGAATTAAATACCATGCATTGTTTTCTATAGAGAATGAAACACAAACATTTATTATTTTCATGAAAGGAATATGCTACTTACCAGTATGCATCTGTTCTTGGCATGTAGAGCTGCAGAGTTGTACACTTAGCATAGATCGCCATCTGGTGTTGGGCCCGGATGTTTGCAGTTTGTTTTTCTTCTTGGACAGTCTTTGGAAGTCACGAGTTTGGTGACTCCTCCTTCGGTCCGTACTGCGCATGGGCTTCGGCTCCATCCTCAGATTGTTTTTCGCCAACAGGGAAATGATGGAGCTTGGTAATCACAGTGAGAAACCCATGTGTGTAGTATCTAAATAAGATGTACTGGAACGGATACAGGTAGCCGGGGAGGCGGGTGGGCGTGTACAACTCTGCAGCTCTACATGCCAAGAACAGATGCATACTGGTAAGTAGCATATTCCGTTCGAGGCATATGAGCTGCAGATTGTACACTTAGCATAGATTATATAGCAGTACCCAACCTTAGCGGCGACCACCGGTATCCGTTGCAGTGGTTTGAAATAGTGTCTTTAGTACAGCCTGGCCCACTCTAGCTTGCTGCTTGGAATGCACATCTACACAGTAATGTTTTGTGAAGGTGTGCGGTGTAGACCATGTGGCTGCTTTGCAGATGTCATCTAAGGGTATATTCCCTAGAAAGGCCATAGAAGCCCCTAACTTTCTTGTAGCATGGGCTTTAGGCGAAACAGATAATGTTCTTTTTGCCTTTTGATAGCAAATCTGTATGCATTTTACAATCCACCTAGCTATCCCTGATTTAGAAATGGGGTTGCCTTTATGTGGTGGAGAGAAGGAGACGAACAATTGTTTAGTCTTCCTGAAGGGTTGCGTTCTTTGTATGTAGTATAGCAAGGCCCTTTTTACATCGAGTGTGTGTAAGGCCCTTTCTGCAACAGATTGAGGTTGCGAGAAGAAGACAGGTAATTCCACCGATTGATTGAGATGGAAGGGGGAAATGACCTTGGGCAGGAACTTCGGATTTGTGCGAAGTATGACCTTGCTGTGATGTATTTGTATGAAGGGTTCCTGTATAGTGAACGCTTGTATTTCACCAACCCTTCTAAGGGAAGTGATAGCTACGAGAAAAGCTGTTTTCCAGGTGAGAAACTGTAGCTCGCATTTATGCATTGGTTCGAAGGGCGGACCCATTAGTCGTGTAAGAACTAAATTTAGATTCCATACAGGGGAAGGTGGTGCCCTGGGAGGAATTACTCGTTTAAGGCCTTCCATGAAGGCTTTAATAGCGGGCACTCTGAAGAGTGATAAATGCTGTCTGTTTTGTAGATAAGCAGCGATCGCTGCTAGGTGTAGGCGTATGGATGAATATGCCAGGTTACACCTGTGAAGATGGAGCAGATAGCATATGATGTGCTGTATGGATGCATCTAAAGGGTTGATTGTATTGTTACGGCAGTAAATAACAAATCTTTTCCACTTTGCGGCATAACATGCTCTAGTGGTAGGACGTCTGGCTTCCATGATGATGTTCATGCAATCAGGGGGAAGGTTAAGGTATCCGAATTCTAAGATTTCAGGAGCCAGATCGCCAGGTTGAGCTGAGCTGGGTCCGGGTGCCTGATTTCTCCATGGTTCTGGGTTAGGAGGCATGGGGATAGGTGCAGTTTTTGATGTGGTACCACTGATAGTTGTAGTAGCGTGGTGTACCACGGCTGCCTGGCCCACGTCGGAGCTACCAGAATGAGTGTGAGGGAGTGCTGTTGTAGCTTCCTGACCACTAATGGAATTAGTGGGAGAGGTGGAAAGGCGTATGCAAATCTGCCTGACCAGTTCATCCATATCGCATTGCCCTTGGACAATGGGTGTGGGTATCTGGCGGCGAAGCTTGGGCATTTTTTGTTTTCGTGGGTGGCGAAGAGGTCTATCTGAGGATGCCCCCACTGTTGGAAGAATGGCTGAAGAACTTGTGGATGCAGTTCCCATTCGTGTAGTTGTTGCGTTTGTCTGCTGAGCAGATCTGCCATGGTGTTTTGTACGCCTGGAACGTGTTGTGCCAGGAGAAAGATGTTTTGGGGAATTGCCCATCTCCATATGCTCTGGGCTAAGCGGGAGAGCTGGGGAGAGTGTCCCCCCCCCTGTTTTTGGATATAATACATTGCAGTCATGTTGTTTGTGCGAATGAGGACTGCTTTGCCCGAAATCTGTTTTTGGAAAGATTTTAGGGCTAGAAAGATCGCCAAGAGCTCCAGATGGTTGATGTGGAGCGATTTTTGCTGTGGCGTCCATAGACCTTGCATTGTGAGGAGTAGGAGGTGCGCTCCCCAGCCGGAGAGCGATGCGTCCGCTGTTAGAATCACCTGAGGAACCGGGTCCAGGAACGGCCGCCCTTTGGAAAGGTTTGTGGTGTTCCACCACTGCAGAGAGTGATGTGTGCGGCCGTCCACCAACACCAGATCCGTCAGCTGACCCTGGGCCTGGTTCCACTGCTGTGCTAGGCACTCTTGAAGTGGACGCATGTGGAGTCTTGCATGGGGCACTATAAAGATGCAAGACGCCATCATTCCTATGAGCTTCATGAACACGCTTGCTGGAAGAGAGTGTTGGGGAAGGAATGTTTTGCGTAAGGCTTGAATGCTTGTGATTCTGGCTAAGTTTGGATAGGCAATACCCTTGGAGGTGTCTATAGTGGCCCTGAGATATTGCTTTGTGTGAGATGGTATGAGGTGGGACTTTTGGTAGTTCACCGTGAAGCCTAGCTAGTGGAGCAGTTGGATGGTGCTGTTTGTATGCTGCACGCATTGGTGGTAAGACGCGGCTTTTATCAGCCAGTCGTCTAAGTAAGGGAAGACGTGAATGTGTTGACGTCTGAGGTGTGCTGCTACTACCGCTAGGCATTTGGTAAACACCCGTGGTGCGGTGGTGACCCCGAAGGGGAGAACCGTGAATTGGTAATGTTGCCCGTCCACCACGAACCTGAGGTATTTCCTGTGAGAGGGGTGTATTGGAATGTGAAAGTATGCGTCTTTCAGATCCAAGGTTGTGAGAAAGTCTCCCTGACAGAGGAGCGGGAGGACTTGTTGTAGGGTGACCATATGGAAATGGTCTGAATGTATGTAGGCATTTAGAGGCCGGAGGTCCAGAATGGGCCTGAGGGTCCCGTCTTTCTTTGGTATTAAGAAATATAGGGAGTAAACCCCTAGATTTTGCTGATTGATGGGGACCTGCTCTATAGCGTGTTTTTGGAGGAGGGAGAGTACCTCCTGTTTGAGCAGTGTGGAATGTTCTTGAGACATTGGGCGGTGCCTTGGTGGGATATTGGGTGGGGTAGATGTTAGCTCGAGACAGTACCCTGACCGAATGATTTGGGTCACCCATTTGTCCGATGTTATGGACTCCCATGCGTGGATAAAGTTTTGTAGTCTGCCCCCGACCGGAGTGGAATGGTCTGGGGGGAGCGGAGGGAAGTCATTGTGTGGGCGGGGTGGCAGAACGGGTGTTGTTAGTTTTGCCCCTGCCCTTATTGTTGTTGCCTCTGTAACCACCCCTTTGGTTGCCCTTTGAAAAGGTATTTTGAGGAGGGGATTTGTAGGAGGTAGAGGTGCTATCGGTGGAGAAGCCTCTGCCTGTGCCACGAAAGGAGGAGCGTCGAAAGGAACGTTTAGAGGCTTGTGTTTGGAGTGCCCCCATAGACTTTGCTGTGTCTGTGTCCTTTTTCATCTTTCCCAACGCTTCGTCTACCTTGGGCCCAAAGAGAGTTTGTTGGTCAAAGGGGTGATTGAGTATGGACGCCTGGACTTCAGGCTTAAACCCTGAGATCCTGAGCCAGGCATGGCGACGAAGCAGGACACTGGTATTTATGGCTCTAGAAGCAGTGTCGGCTGCATCGAGGGCACACTTAATGGAGGTGTTTGTAATGAGTTTACCCTCCTGTATTAGCTCATGAGCCCTACGCTTGTGTTTCTCGGGAAGGTGCTGCATAAGAGCCTCAAGTTCGTCGTAGTGTGCTCTGTCATAGCGCGCAAGTAGCGCTTGTGTGTTTGCAATGCGCCACATGTTTGCAGCTTGAGAGGCGGTGCGCTTGCCAGACGCGTCTAGGAGTTTGGATTCCTTGTCTGGCGGTGGGGCTTCTCCTGAGGACTGGGAGTTAGCCCGCTTTCTAGCTGTAGAGACAACTAGGGAATCTAAGGGAGCAGGGCCCTTAATGTATGCAGGGTCTGTGGGTGCCGCCTTATACTTTTTCTCTATTCTAGGGTTTAGTACCCTGGCCCTGACAGGGTCTTTGAACACCTCTGCGGCATGCTTGGTGACACCCTTAAGAATGGGTAAAATAGAAGTGGATTTGTCCTGTATGTCAAATGTATCCAGTAAGAAGTTGTCTTCCACTGGTTCAGTGTGCATGTCCACCCCATGGTAGTGTGCTGCTCTCTGCACTAAATGATGGAACCCTAAGGAGTCCTCTGGAGGAGACGGCCTGGATGGGTATAGGTCGTCCTGAGGTATATCGGGTACATCAGTGTTATTGTAATCCTCCCATGGGTCTGGGGTCCCCGGTGGAGTGGGATCCATTGGGGCGTCCGCCGGGTAATTGTCCGGGTCCCCGTCATCCGGATCTGGAGACGGGGTCGGAGAGTAGTGAGGTAAAGGTGGCGGAGACCTGGGAGGGGGAGGAGGAGGTGGAGGAGGTAGGGGAGGCGGTAGTGGGGAGGGCACTCTGAGGGGAGAAGTAGCAGAGTCCTTCCGTTTGGGTGGTGGAGGAGGAGCCGGAGTATCAAGGCGTCTTTTCTTGATAATTAAAGTCAATAGCCCAGTCTTTGGATCTTTGGACAGAGTCTTTTGTAAAGGGTCTGGTGTAAACAGAGCCAATGGTGCCGAATCGTCTGTCGGCACCGGTGATTTCGGAACCGAGGGCTTCGATGGTTTGTGTGCGCCATGCTTTTTTGGGGCCTCCGGTTTTTTCGGCGTCGAAGGAGTTTTCGGCGCCGGAGCGTCGGTGCCGACAGATTTGTGTTTGTGTTTGGTCGGCACCGAGAGTCCAGGCTTCGGCACCGGTGGCTTCGGAGTCGAGCTGGATATTGCTTTCTTCGGTGCCGGATGCTGTTTTTCAGCACCGGGCGTCGGCTGGCTCGATCCCGAGCTGCCGTGAGACTTTGGAGGCTTCGACACCGGGCCCGAAGGTGGGGTGATAGAAGCTTTGGTCTTGGTTTTGCCCAGGCCGGCAGGCGAGGGAGTAACCTGAGTCTCTTTGGTTTTGGGCGCGGGGGTGGGAGGGGGCACAGTACTCACGACCCGCTGCGCCGGTGTGATGTCCTCCACGTCGGAGTCGTCGGCCTCGGAAGCGCTGACGACGTCTTCTTCCTGCTCGGTGTGTGTTTGCCCCGAAGCTTCGGCGCCGTCTCCGAAGATGTCCGGTGGAGCTGCAGACGATGAGTGCGCCATGGTGCGTCGAGCTTTTCGATCCCGGATGGTTTTCTTCGATCGAAAAGACTTACAGGCGGGGCAGTCTCTGGCCTCGTGTTCTGGAGAGAGGCAAAGATTACACACCTGATGGAGGTCGGTGTGGGGAAATTTAGACCCACATTTTGGGCACTTTTTGAACGGAGTCCTTTCCATCGGCCGGGACCGGAGTCGAGGAGGGCCCGAGGGCCGGTGCCGATGTACGGGATGGAGAAAGTGGCGCTTCGAGAAATGAAGATGAAGAAACTCGAAGAAACGAGGATTTTCCGTCGAGGCTGGAACCGTAGAAGTTCGAAGCCGGAGCACGAAGTATCACATCCGAGCCAGATGGCGGAAAAAAACAATCTGGGGATGGAGCCGAAGCCCATGCGCAGTACGGACCGAAGGAGGAGTCACCAAACTCGTGACTTCCAAAGACTGTCCAAGAAGAAAAACAAACTGCAAACATCCGGGCCCAACACCAGATGGCGATCTATGCTAAGTGTACAATCTGCAGCTCATATGCCTCGAACTGTAATTTACAACATGCACCGTCCCAGCATTGCAGTAACCCATGCACCACCCATATTATTCCTAACAATTATTATTAACATGCACATAAGCAGCATTAGTCTTATTATTATTTAAGCCAAAAGCGTCTGCGGCCTAGTTTTCATGCATTAGTACATGCATGGGCAAAAGCATTTCCTTTTATTTTAGCGTTCTTTAATAATAATTTTCACAGCACACGGTTACTGAAGGTTCAATCTGAACAGGTTTTATTTTCTCAAAACTCTGCTCCATTGATCCCCCCTCCCCCTTGTTTTTGAGCCATCACAAAAAAGCCACAACTTGCCACTTATCTAAAATACTGTACTTCTTTCTCATTGTATCATTCTTCCGTCTAAATCCTTCATGATCTCATAGTAATTTCCTCTCATATCCACTAATTCCATCTCTTCTCTTTCTTTTTCTAGCTCTACGTTTAAGATCCGACACCCTTCCTCTTCAACATTTGCAACATTTATAAATCAAAATAATTCATTAAAGTCACTAAAACTACCGACGTAAAAGATTTTAATATTTTCCCTAGTAAACTATTCCCTATAGTAGAAAACCAATTTCCCACTGAGGAAAAACTCTTACCAAGTTTCTCCCATGCACCATCAACCTTCAATTCAGTCAAATTTTCATGAAGTTCTGTAATATTTCTAATATAGCCCTCAAGATTTTAACTCTTATCAGGGATGTAAGTGCAGCATTGTGTTTTTAACATGCTTCAGACTTAACCCTCTTTTGCCAATAATATATCAAGGGCAAGTCGATTTTGCAAAACCATTGATTTAATTGCAACCATTTCAGTATCAATCATCAAAAACCCACCAGCAGTATCGGTTGATAAACTATCAACCACTGTGAACAGTTTTCTCATTTTATGTGAATTCAGAAGGACTCCAACTGAAGGTATCAGTGCTCTGAAAATATCCCCTATTATTTCAGAATAACTTGCTCCTCTCTTATTACGTGTTAATGCCTGCTTTATTTCATTAACTATTATTCTTATCTACATGGTACACAATTGGAAATACTATGCCTAAATAACAACATCGATACCAACCTACAGGTAACCTATAATAGGCATTCTTACTAAACACAATAAATTCCCGGGAAAACAGGATCAGTTCCACCTTTCAATCCCCAACTTCCTTTTATCAAGAAAGTATGCTCACATTCACTAGAACCAATGAATTAACTATTAAGTTCAGTCTTTTCTCTAAACACACAAAGCTTTCCTCTATGTTGAAAATCTAGAGTCATGGCAGCGTAAATTTCACCCTTTTTGTAATCACCCTCTCTGAAAGCCCATGGAGGTACATGAGACTTAAGCTCAGCAGCTTTCTTTCTGAAATCTCGTCTTCTATCTTCTACCATATTCATAAATTCTATTTGTTCATGTCGTAGTTTACAGGTAAAGTTCTTTCTATATGCATCTATTGTATCTATTGGTTTGTTACTAATGAAAAAATCACCCATGTATGCCGGATAAACAGGACCATAAACAATTTTCAAATCTCTTCTAACAGCATTTTCAGAAAACTTTAAAACAAAATTAGAGTAATAATACTCTAATCCTTCCCTCTCACAGAACAAACTTGCTAAAACACTACAAGACACACCATTTGTTAAAGGTAGGTGATGATATGTCACCCCCTCTGAGACAGACAATGGTAGTTGCATACACACATAACAATCTCTCGCGTTGTGTTAACAAATTCATACAACAATTTAGTGAAAACATTTAACGAAAAATCATTAATTGATTTATCATGATGATAAACACTACTAAGGTCTATCTTTTCCATATTAGTGTTTAGTTTTTCTTTAGTACTAGAGTCCATTTTCTCACTTCCCACATTATTATTTTTGTGATTAGTCACCATTAAAACAGGCACGACAATAATTAGTGTTAACCACACCAACATTTGTAGACACTACATAAGCAAGCACAAATACATCTATGTTTAAAACTAGGATTTTGATATCCAGTCTGTTACCTTTGCCATTTTAGACTATATATAAAAATAAAAATCTAAGAAAAAACCATAACATTCTAAAAACTTGAAAAACTGAAAAACTTTTGAACAACTTATCCAAAAACCATCTAGAACAGTGTATCCTTACACTTTGGTCTCTTCTTTATCCCCTCTTTTTTTATATACATCTTCTCCATCTTCAAATCTTCTGGAACTCTTGAAATAATGTTCCGGCCTTTTCTTTTCTAGTGTACATCAGTCTTTTCACTCCTTTTGGCCACACATCACCTTTTCTTGCTTTCTTAACTTGAACTGCTTCTTCACCTTCGTTGTCAAGTTGTCAAGTTCTTTTATTCAATTCTTTTCTTTGTTGTACTTGCTCTTGATTTTAGTCACTTTCTCTTTGTTTCTCAACAGCAGTCTCTTGAGACCCCAGTAGCTGGTGCCCACTTTATTCGACTTGTACTTGGTTCATCTTCATGTTCAGCCTTTTCATAATCTGTCTCACTAGATTCTATAGCTTCGTGCCCTTCAGCTTCTGGTTCTTTTCTTTACCAGTTGCTGCTCTTCTTTGTCTTTCAAGTGGATTTGGGAATCTTCTTGTATGACTTGCATGAATCAAATTAGGCAAGCCACCACACTTCATTGCTGTCATTGTCACCATAATAATTTGGTATGATCCGTGCCATCTGGGTTCTTAACACGACTTCCTCACGTGTTTCTTCCATAGAACCCACTCGCCTGGACTTAAATCATGTGTGTGATCCGTCTGTGTTGTGGTTCCAACCTGATGAGACACAGAACGCACCAGATCAGCCAATCATTTGCAATAATCAAGCACCAGATCATCAGAAATATTAATCAGTTTGTTTGCTAGTACAATTTCTTGTCTCACTGCTCTTGCCATTAGAATTTCTTGAGGATTCAATCCAGTCTTTTTATCCGGAATACTTTGAAGACTCAAGGTATAAAGCGTCTGACCATTTCACTGTTGTAGACCCACACACTTGACAATCTGGACTCTATAGTGCCGTTAATTTGCTCGACCACTCCAGATGATTCTGGTCGGTAGGCACAATGCAGCTTTTCCTCAATTTGTAATGCTGCGCAAATAGGAATTATTTCATTGTTAAAATGTGTTCCTCTATCGGTTTCTAAAGAGACCGGAAATCCAAACCTAGGAATTATCTCCTCAAAAGCAGTTTAGCAACAGTCGGGCTGTTATTCCTTCTTGTTGGATAGGCTTCCACCCAAAGAGAAAAACAAGGAAACAACGACCAACACATATTTCAGTCAATTACAAGGGGGAAGTTCGATAAAGTATAGCTGTAACTTGGTAAATGGTCCTGCTGCTTTTCCAATTTGAACCTCAGGAACTCGGCACCATGCCAAAACACGGTACCCGAACCGGAATGCAAATAAATATTGGCTATCTGGATGTAAGGGTATTGAGAAAAATACCTGACACAAATCAATCACTGTGTACCATTCTGCATCGCAAGGAATTTGATGAAGAATCACTGCTGGGGTTGGTGCTATTGGACAACAGGGTACCACACTTATTAATTTTCCTCAAATCCTGTACTATTCTGCATTTTCCACTTGGTTTTTTAATCCCCATAATAGTTGAATTACAAGGACTACTTAGTATTTCTTTTAAAATACCTTGCTCTATCATTTGATCAATTACAGGAATCACTCCTGCTATGATCTCAGGACTCGTCCTGTACTGAGGTGTGTTTGGATATATTGCACCTGGTTTAACTAACTTTAACAGGATCCATACCTTTCATCAAACCAATGAATTTCCGGTAAAATCCCATACATCCGGTCTTACTGCTTTTCTCAACTCTGCAGGTAAATCCTCTTCTGTAAGCAGTGAATACAAATCATTCACTTCTGACCCTTGTTTCGTTAACATCATTTTAAAAGCAACATCCTCAACTAGTGTTTGAAAAGCAATACCATCTGGCGTAAAATAAATGGTGCAGTTCATTTTGCAAAGCAAGTCCCTTCCTAAAAGGTTAACCGGGCTTGTATCACATAACACAAACCGATGCATGTCTCTGAATTTTCCAATATGAACTTATATTGGTCTTGTTATTGGAGTTTTAATATATTTATTTGAGACTCCCACAGCTTGGATAGTTTCTCCCAAGAGGGGTAGGTTTAGAAATTCTGCTGCTCTCGCAGTAGAACGGGTAGCACCAGTGTCCACTAGGAATGTAATATCATTACCTTCCACTTTTCCATCAACAAAAGGACCAGACTGATCTACCTCTACAGCTGCGCAAAGCACGCACTCTTCCTTCCCCCTCGGGCACCGTCATTGAGATGAGTCTGAATCACTCTCGGAACTCGGAATATTGCGAAACCACTTGTACATTTTGATTCTTACCAAATGTTCACCTGTGTGGAATCCAGTATTCACACTGTATCTCTGAATTTGCGCATTCACATTGTTTGGCATAGGCGCTTGAGGCACCTGTAGGAAAGTGGCTCTGTATATACTGTTCCCAAATAGGTACAGTGTGTACAGAGTCCACAGTCCCCAAAGGTTTGGCAGAGGCTAAAGTTAGATATAACCTTACTCTGTAAAGTGGTAGCTTGGTCGAGCAGCAAGGCCGTATCGGAGGACAGTGTAAAGCATTTGTTGTACACAACCAGTCAGCAAACGGTCTCACACACTCAAGAACTGAACTCTAGGCCAATGGATTTTGTATAAAACTATGTAGTTGTTTTATTTTAGAACCAACAATAGGTATCAAAATATACTTTCTCAGATTGAGAGGCTCTAGAAAAATACTTTTCAATAGGCAATAGACTTTGGATGCAATAGATACAGTTGTTGCAATAGGCAACACAAATTCAAACACAATTATACATGGAGCTCAATGGGAATTTCTAGTAAAATGCAATAGATTACTTTTTGGATTACTTTTCTTACCACAAGACTGGATCCTAGATTCAGTCCTGGGACAGTTCCTGTAAACAGTTGAGTAAAAGCGTTTTGGGTACAGTAGTGATTTTTAAGGAATATTATTGTATTTTAAAAGTTGAGAGACAGAAACTTTTTCAACAAAAATCACCAATGTTATCCTATGGGAGGAAATTCACATAGCAGGTAAGTGGGGTTATAGTTACTTTTTCTAACTCAGTGTTGGATCCTGGATCCAGCACTGGGCCACTTCCTGTAAACAGTTGAAAGAATGTGTTTGTTATACAGGCGATTTTTAACGAATATTTTTTAGTTTGCAAAATCGACACTTAGAAACTTTTTTAGCAAAAATCAGGCAATGTTATCCTTTGAAAGAAGTTCAAGTTACCGGTAAAGTATGTTCTCGTTACTTTTGTAATCCAGTGCTGGGCTCCTAGGTTCAGCACTGGGACATCTATCTAAAACAGATAAGTAATTACGTTTTCACAGTTGGTGCGATTTTTAAAGAATATTTGTAGTTTGCAAAAATCGACACAGAAGAAATTTCACAGAAAAACAGTCAATGGTTTCCTATGGAAGAAAATTGGGTTAGCGGTAAATGTGGTTGTAATTATTTTTCAGGGTCAGTGCTGGGCACCAAGATCCAGCACTGAAATTTCTCCTGATAGCAGGTGAGTATTTTCGTTTGTTACTCGGTTGATTTTAGGTGAATATTTTAAAGTTTAGAATCTCCACTTTTAGAAGAATTTCCAAGTGAAACCAGTCAATGTTACCCTATGGAAGAAAAGTGAGTTATCGGCTTTTGGGTAAGTACTCGACTGGCAGAGTTAAGGTTCTGGGCATAGACCCAGGGGTCTCCCAGGGTCAGGTAAGTACAGTTCTTACACCCTCAGCGGCACAGGGGCAGCCGGGTGCAGAGTGAGTTCGGCCCAATGTTATCCTATGGGCGGCAGGGGGCCTTGGGTTGGTGGCTGCTGGCTAGCAGCCCACGCGGCTGTGGGAGCTGGGATCCTGGTCACTTGTCAGGGCAAATGGGGAAGTAGGTTAGAGTAAAAGTTGCACTGACTGGCACCAGTGTGGGTTTAATGTGCTGAGAGGTTTGATACCAAACCTCAGTCTTCAGTGTAGCCATCATGGTGCTGTGGAGTTCGTGTTGACGATCTCCCAGCACCATATACTCTGAAATGGCAGCACTGCACTTACAGTGCCCAGGAATGGACCTGGGTACTGTAGAGGCACAAGGCTCATGCACCTGTACCCACACCACTGGCATAGGGCACCCAGCTAGAGGTGTGGCTGATGTATGCCAGGGCAGTGTGTATTGTGGGCATGGCACAGAGGGAGGCGTGCCATGTAGACTCAGTTTAGTTCTGCACCCAGACACACAGCTTGCAAAGGCAGTGTGTGTGTGTGTGTGTGTGTAAGGGTACAGGGCCTCTAAGGGTTGGCACAATAAGTGTTGCAGCCCTTAGGGGCCTTCTCTGGTCACAGTGCCCTGGGTACCTATGGTGCCATTTACCAGGGGCTGACCTGTGGCCAGAGGTGCCAATTGGGTTTAGGCTGTCATGCATTTTAGGGAAGGAACACAGGCCCTCGGTACCCGATTGGCAGGAGCCCAGGGCACATTCAGTCAAAGTACATCAGCAATTCAGCAAAAAAAGTGGGGGCATACCATGCAAGAAAGATGGCACTTTCTCACAGCACCTGTACTACTTGTGTCTGTGGTGTAACTACCGGCTGCTGTTGCTGCTTCACAACCACCTCATTCTGCATCTGTGGATTGAAATTTTGATTCATTCCATTATTTTTCAGTAAAGATCTACACTCATCCTCCAATGTCCAAATGTTCTGCACACATGACAAGGATATTTCTTTTACATTCCTTCTCTATTCGTTTTACCTCTACCTCCATTTAGTACCTGCCCATTTTGATTTTGTCCTTTCATCTGAAAATCTGTTTGAGAACCATTATTTCCATCTTTCTGTTCTGCCACTTTCACCTGTGCCCACATTATTTTCTCTTTCAACTTTTTATGCCTTGACGCAATGTCATCACTACAATATTTGGCATATCTCAGAATCTCATCAACTGTTTTACTATGCCAACAAATAAAATGTTGCTGAATCATCTTACTAATTTCAGGTTTCAATCCAAAAACAATCCTATTTACAAAATGTCCCATATCTTTGGCACCTATATTTTCAAAACCACTATACTGTTTAAACACCTGTAACAACCTTTCATAATAAGCATGTACCGATTATTTGGGTTCCTGTGTTGTCCTGTCAATTTAAACCCAATCTGTTTCCTTTGGAGGAATCTTACTTTTCAGAAAAGTTATTACTTGATTATATTTTTTCATCACATCTTCTGAAGGTGCTCCTGTTTTCACGTCTCTAGGGTATTCTTCCTTAGGCCAAATCAATAGTAATTTTGCACTCAGTCAGCTGGAACCACAATCTCAAACAAACAATCCAAATGTTTCAATAACACTTTTGAAACTTTTACAAACCTCTCTACCGGTATGTACCACTCAACAGGTTTCTCCCTCAACCTGAGAAAGTCATTCGTAAAGGATAATATATCCTGTCTCGACCAAGGAACATGAACATATCCACCACCTGGAACGTCTCTCATTCGACATACCATTTCAGCCTGTCCCGTTTCCCTTAATGGAAATAAAGACGCATTTTTATTTGCAAGCATTTCTTAATTTTTTTCACCCATCTTCCGTTCCATGGTTCTAAATCACCCCATTTCTTCAAAGTATTAATTAATTCTTTTATTTGCAATCGTTTACGAGATGTATTCAAACTCTCCAAATCTTTATCAGTAAAATCTAATCTATACGTTTTCTGCAAAAACCTTAGACATCTCTATATCAACTCCATATTCTTGTGCAGCTTCTGCCAATTTCTCATGCAAATTCTTTGCTTTCCATGTTATATTCTTCCACAATAACAACAACTCATCACGGTACTTACTCAATCTCTCTGGACCCATTGTACCAATAATCATTTCTTCCAGATCCACTCTGTCTACCTACATCTATGCTCGATTGAGACTTATTATTTTCCATTCCTCTCATCCAGTCATCTAACTCCTCTGGCGAAACACCCACTGAAGTCCCGGACACTTGAGTTGTTTCTCTAACATCTTGTACTATCTTTCTAGGACCCATCTGTACACTCCTCTTGGGTGTTTCGATCACATTTTCTCTAGCTTGAAGATCAATCAATGAAGTATTTATCTCAACTGGTTCAGATCCACTAATATACTTACGTGTGGCGCCGCAGCCAGGGTGACTGACTCTGGAATCTGGGGATCACGGTTCGATTCCCGGCGCCAGGTTAGCCCAGCACCATGTGATTCTGGGCAATAGCTTGCTTAATCTTTCCGACGGCCCCCAGCGCCTAGAGACCCTTACGGGTAATTGTTCGCGCTTTACAAATGTGGATTATTATTATTATTAATGCATGTACTCTCGATATATTCCTACACACACCATACAACGGAACTATAGTTACTGGTACCGATAATGCATCTGCATTCAGATTCATTTGACTAATTCTCTGAGTTAAGTCCTCTATTTGCTTTATTCAACATGTCAATCCCATTCTCTTCTTACACTCGAGTACCTGATGAAACTTGTGAAGCTACCGGAACTTGTGTAACCTGTGAAGATTGTGGAGCTTGCAGAGTTTGTGGAACTGGAGGAACTTGTGTTTCAATTAATGGTGCAGTTGGAATTGTTTCCCCTGAACTTTACTGATATGGTGGAGGTCTCTTTAACAATATTATATCCATTAACTCATCATCCATTTCATTTGGGTCTATTCCTTGTTTTAAAGTTTCTAAATTATTCTTTCCCTCTTTACATTTGACTCCAGTCTGATCTTCAGCAACTATTACTGGATACAATCCATCTGCACTTACATCTTTCCTCCATCATTTTTTTTGATCATCCCATCTAGCCTCAGAATACCGATATTACATTCCTGTATTTTTATTCTATTCCGGTCTCTCTCCCTTTTAGAAGCCTCATGTTCCCATTCCTCTAGCGCGCAATACTGCATAGGGTCTAGGATTTGGTTTCAATTAATTCATTCGCCCTCTCAAGTTCTCCAAAATTCTTACGTTAAACGTACCATGCTCAGGAAAAGCTAAAACTCCATCTTCAGTATAACTCATCCAATTTTCTAACCATGTGCACTTATGATACCCACGTTCCAACATCATGAAAGAAGCCGGTGTTCTTGGAGGAGGTATAGGAAGTCCCTCTCTAGTAACTATCGGCTTGTCCTTTTTAAAGAAATCTTTTATTCTTTTTACCATCTTCATTTTCCAACTCTTTTTACGCTAAATATCTCAGCAAACAAAAACAAATCCTTCCGTATTTATGCTTATTCTATTTCCTAGCGCTCGTCCAATACCAGCGCAACTCAAGCCAACCCACCAATCAGGGCTCACTACGTATCTGCTATTCTAACCAATACCAACGCAGCTCCCAACAATCAACCAATCACAGCTCACTACACGCCTGCTGCCTGACCAATGCCAGGGCGGCTTTTTGCGACATCAGTATTACTCCTACTACTGACCCTCCCTTTACAAAATGATACGGCAATGTATTTCCAGGTTTTCTTCAACTAAATTCTTGTTAGAAACATCACAAAACAATGCTACTTCATCTGCTCCACTAATAAAAGATAGTTTTTATAGTCTAGTAAAATAACGACCAGCGCTACTCTACTCTCAATCAAGTTAAAGGAAGACTTGGTACTCCTCTAGGGATACTAGCCAAAGTTTTGGAAGAGGACTTTCCTTTCAGAAAGAGGTCTTAGTACTCCTTTGGGGATGTAGGGGCTGAGTTTCAGAGGTGGACCCTTCACTATTTCATGCAATCTTCTTTCGATCAAATAAGTCCCTAAAATAACATCAACAGCCTTTGGCTGTTTGATATTACAACAGACAAAGTACTTCTGCAGTGTGTCACTTTTTCCACACTATTCCTCTGCTACATAGGCTAAAATAACATTATCCCGGGATCTTGGGTAACTCTGTACCCGTACGTCCAGACAACAAATCAAAAACACTAAATTTTCATGTTAGTAACCAATAAACCAATAATAATTATTACCAAACTAATCAATAATTAACCATCCTCTGCTACCAAAACTGATCCAGCGATCATGCATTGATAATTTCATAAACATAGGCTCATTTACACTACCCAACGAATCCCTTCACGCTGGGGTTCAATGGGATGCACGTTTATATCTAATTTACCACAAACACTATTGAACATGCATTTATCCACATCTAATTGTGGCGACAGACCTATAGTTGAAGAGTTGATGGTAATAATTAAATACTCATCTATACTTCCAAATAATAACAGACTCAGTATGTACAATTCAGTTTATCGTAAATAATGTAAAATGAATGCTCATTAAACATGGTCACACAATGCAAGTCATAAATTATCACGAAAAAAAATATATCAGCAATGGATTAAATCAAGCTCATGTCAAATAAACAATGCCTTGAAGGAGTGGATAGGCGGAGAGAAAAGTTTGAGACAAAATACATTTGCAAATGAATATGCAAATTCAGAGTTATCACTTATACTAACCCAAATAAGAATCAGGGAAATCTACCCTCTGGCCTAAAAAGGGCAGCAAGGCCACTCGAGAAGAGTCAGGTGGCAAAATTTAAGTCAGGAATCGGGAAACAGGTAGGCCTCTATCTGGAAACAGCAAACCGACAACCGTGACGATTCTCCCGCTACCTGAACACTAGCCGACCCAACAACAACACCACCAGGGACTTTCAATTATACCCTAAATGTCAAAAGACCATCCAATAGAAATATCAAACTCTGGCTCTACTAGTGATTGGATTGGCTAGGAAAGGAGGTGTATGATCACTTCACTGTCCACACATTTATAATTCTATAAAGGTCTATTGTTTGAGAATAGGCTATGACATCAACCACGTAACCCAGGAAATATTTTTCATTACACTATCCACATTTCCTCTAGTTTGACAATAAATTAAAACATTGTATAAAAATCTTCTGCTGAGCACCTCTCTGCAGAGGAAGTTTCTCTCGGTTCACAGCAATGTCCTTTTGTTCCGATTTATGGCACGTTCATAAGTCTTTGAAGGACACATTCAGGCTCCTTCTCTTCTCCTGCTCGCACTTCATAGTTTAAAAACATTTTTCCACGATTTCTTCACTACTTAACCCTTAACCCGACATGCAGACCGAAACCCCATGCTTTGTTGTCCAAAGGGAATGAACCACAAACATTTATTTTCATGAAATGTAATTTTCAATGCCCACCATCCCAGCATTGCACTAACCCATGCACAACCCGTATTATTCCTAGCCATTATTATTAACATGCACATAGGCAGCATTAGTCTTTTATTTTAGCCAAAAGAGTCTGAGGCTTAGTTTTCATGCATTAGTACACGCATGCGCAAAAGCATTTCCCCTTATTTTAGCGTTCTTTAATAATAATTTTCACAGCACACGGTTAATGAAAGTTTAATCCGAGCAGGTTTTATTTTTTCATAACCCTGCTCCATCAGTAGTAGTAAGTACAACAAGCATTTGCAATGCAATAGGTCTCGCATTATTAAAGTTTGAGCTATTGGTGTTGCATTATTTAGCAATGCCAATAGCTCAAACTTTAATAATGCAAGACCTATTGCATTGCAAATGCTTGTTTCTTCAGTGGACTCTCGGTTGTCAGAGAACTGCTGTTGCTAAATGCAAAAAAGAGATGTTTTGGCTGTCAGCTGACTGGCTCTATAGAAGGCGGGTCGAGGAAGATGCATACACAACACGGAAGAGCTGCCAAGAGAGGTCACGTGGGCTTAGTGGGTGAAAGGTCATGCATTGAGAGATTAGGAAAGCAAATCTGGTTTAATAGTCTGCCCTAATGAAAACAGGAGCACTTGTCAGCCAGCTGTACGAGTTATTGAACATTGGAGTATACTTTAGAGTTGCCACTAACTTTAGAGTTGGCAATTAACTACCATCTGGTTAATGGGTTTCGGTTGATGAAATGCAATTACCGTATTATGGAATTTATGGGGGGAAAAAGCAAAAGTGTCTAAACAAGCCAGTTTGTGGAGCTCTGTTAAAAAATGTTTTCACTGTTTAAAAACAGGCAATTGCCGAAAGCAAATAATTTCACGAGCTTTGACAACTTCCAGACAAGCGCAGCATAAATCTACCTCAAAAGGCACGTTTTATGATCCTAAACTCATATTACCTTATAACATGTAGAAAAAAATTCTGAAGCCGGGTTTTGACTTTGTTCGATAAATAGACTGACAGGAGGAGGATGTAACAGATATGTAAGTAGTCTGTGACCAACACATTCTGGCTCAGACTTGCTAAAGGTTTAGGCCTGCTCAGCAGCAGCAGGTCACGTCTCTCGAGCAAAATCTATTCAGCACTGTAATTTGACCCTTGCGCTGCACCCAAACGAACCCTTTGCTCTATCTCCCGTTAATGTATGCAAAGGAGGGGTAGGGGGCGTTTGGGCAGCCAACTCTACGACGTTGCGTTTTGGCGTTAAGCCATATCTAATAAATTAGTGTGATCTGGCTGTGCCACAAACTTTAATGACATGTAAAAAGCAGGCACAAACAAGGAGGCATGCTGTATGTGGACTAACATACCTGCATTTAACCCCTTGGATGCCCGTCCCTTTCCCCGCCCAGTGCCGCGCCTTGCATTAGCGGGCGGAGTTCATGACGAGCTGGACTCGTCATGGGCACAGCGCCACCGCAGCCCATGACGAGTCCAGCTCGTCATGGGCACTGAAGGGGTTAATATGTGCAAGCTCTGGGAAGCCTATGTCGGCAGGTACGCGCCCTATACATTGATGCAGTCTCAGTTATGTGGGAGACCCACTTTGGAGCTGGAGAACCAGGTCGAGCCTTGGCGTGGGCACAGCCTCCTGTGAATGTGCGTAAATCACTTAATCTCCCTGTGCCTACCAAGAAATGAATGTGTAACTAACTGTTGCTATGTAAAGCGCTCCAATACCTTCGGGTCGAGTTCGTGCTAAATATACACCCGCAAAAAAATGTGTGCTTTATCCTCAAGCACACATCTTACTTATATATGTTCTGTTGATTACACTAGGAATTTCTACTGCATGGTGTAACTCCACTGTACAAACCCTACACTAGACTGCGCAGACTCTCCTTTGCATCATCAGTGTTAGACCTGGCACCATTGGCGTGAGTCTCCCTTCCTTTTTTCGCTGGGTCTCCTCTGTTTTTGCTGGTGATAGATGCTCTGGGCGCTGTGCCGCTGCCATTCAGTGCCACGGCGCGAATGCTCCCTTTGTAAAGATGACATATGAATTGGTACATCCATGATTGGCTTATTCAGTTTACCTGTTAGTCCCTAGTAGCGTGGCCGGTGTGTGCCCAGGGCTGGTAAACCGAATGCTGCTGGTGGGCCTGCAGCACTGGTTTGTGCCACCCACAGAAGCAGCTTGTAAAGTGTGTCTCAGACCTGCCACTGCAGTGTCTGCGTGCAGTCCAGAACTGCCATCTTGGCTGTGAAGTGCACCTGCTTCCCAGCCCCTAAAACCTTCCCTTGGCATCATGTAAGCCCCCCTTATGATAGGGCGCATTGTATGTGTAAGGTAGGACATGCCCTGTTGTATGTAGCATGTCCTAGTAGTGAATTACACCCAATTTCGTTTTTCACTACTGTAAGGCTACCTGTTCTCCATAGGCCAGAATGGGAGGTCTGGGCTATTACATCCTATAGTCCTAACTGACCCGCAGAACATGGTAGAAAAACGAATCTAGTATGCCTGAGCTCAGAATATTAAAATACATCTTTTAGTCAAGGTTATTTTTATATTCTGGGTTTGAAACTACCACTTTTAGAGTATAGGTACTTTCATGCCTAAGCCTTCCAGTTGCTCTGCTATTATGTGTATTGGCTGTCTGGTTTTGGAGGGACAGGGCAGGCTGAGTCAGACCTGGGTTGAATAGCGCGACCTGCCTAGGTGTGAGGGGAGGGGTAGCTCCTGCACTTGAATAGGGCTGTGCCTGGCAAGGTGAAAGCTGGCTCCACCTCCCACTGTGCGTCTGAGGCAGACCCCCTCTTTCTGAAAGGAAGGATGCAGCCTGATCAACAAAGTGCTCCAGGGCTGGGCAAAACTGGTTCTGGCTGGGTTCAGAGGCTTGGGACCCCTAAGAACAAAGACTTTGGGGGTATAAATATTTGTGCACAAACCCCTACAAAGGGTATTGCTCCTGGATAACAAGAAGAACCTCTGTCCGTGTGGCTACAGGAATCTGCAAGAGAAGGGCTGTCCTTGTGCCTTGTGTGCTGTTTCTGGGACTGGCCTGCAGCTGCTACTACTGGACTTCAAGAAGAGGAAAAGAACTTTGATTGGACTTTTATTTTTGCTACAGCAATCACCCAAGGGCTAGAAGAGAGCTAGCCTCCTGCTGGAGTCTCAGGCACATCAGACTCCACCATCAGCCTCCTGTTTCCTCCCAGCGAGGATTACTATCTGCAGGTGAGGCCCCTGTGTGTTCCAGGGCCTCTATTTCTACTGTGGAGAATAGAGCGCTGAAAATCGTCGCTAACCCCCGTTAGCGAGCCGCTGCAGCTGGTGAGCGTGAGGAAAATCGCCGCTCCGCTGTCGCCGAGTGCTCGCTATCCCCAAGAAGATCGCATCATTTGTCAGCGGGCCCGAAAACGCCCGCTATCTGAAAATCATCGCAACAGGATCATCGCAGCGCGGACGCAGAGCGTTCGCCATTTTCCCAGCATCGCATCCGGATCGTCGCTCCCTCGCGGAGCGCCATTTTCGTCATCGCAGCACGATCGCACACGCAACAGGCCCGGTGCGTCATCCTCCCTTCGCGGCAAGGATTTCATCGCATCACCGGCTTAGCGTGAAGTTTGTCGCTTTGTCCTGCCCGCAACCCAGCGCATCATCCTCCCTTGCGGTAAGGATTCAACGCATCGCTGGTTAGCGGGAGGAAATCTATCGCTACAGCTCCTTAGCAACATTTTTGTTGCTTTGCTCCAGGAACCAGATACTTTGTGAGTAAAAGGGTCGCAGAGACCACTGCCTTGAACTAAACATCATTTTGTGCATCCTGAACTATTTTTTCCTTGCAGCATTTCTAAAGTAATTATATTTTTATAGTATTGTGGATTTTTACTGTTATTGGTCTTGTGATTAAGTCTATATAAAAATACCTATTTTTCATAACTACTTGAGTGGTGTCCATTTGTAGTGTTCCTCATTATATTACTGTATATGGTCATAAATGCTTCACACACTGCCTCTGAGATAAGCCTAGCTGCTCGTGCTACGTTACCACAGGGTTGAGCAGCGGTTGTCAAAGGGTGTAGGCTGCTTACTCTGACTTAGGAAGAAGAGTCCCTACTTGGACAGTGGCCAGCCATTGCCAACTAGAGACCCCCATTTCTAACAATCAGGCAAACTAGCCTATTTTATTAGCACGGGCAATTCTTTGTAGACCTGGCGGTGCTCTGTTTTCTATAATTTCCGCCTCCTCCCAAAGCTACTTTTTTACGCTCCGCTCCATTGTGTGAAAGATCGTACATTTCCCCCTTTGTTTCTTACATAGCCTCCTTTAGTTATAGGTTATTCGAAAGCTTACATTCTTTATAATGGCTTAGATAGCTTTATGGTTCACGCAACTGTTTACTATCAATTTCTTATCACAATATCGGCAAACATTGTCAAAGTCAATAGGTTTTGCTGTTCTGTAATGCATGTGTACAGAGGCACAAATGCAAACAGGCGGTTACACGCATAGGCAATGATGCACAAAGGTACAGTCATAAGTGCACAATCCTGTTCAGCAGGAGGCACACCATGACATGAGTAACTAGGGTGGGAGGTGCGTATACATATGTGCACGTTCATACAGAAGTACCTAGAGGCCATATCCCCATGTGACTAAAGCCAATGGCTCACAGGAACATTACCTCAACTGAGAAGGCTGCTAGGACAAGACCTTAATTTTATGACTGCGGTAATGGGATAGAAAATCCTCTCCCAATGCAGTGTCCAAAAAAGCTACACTGCAATACATCTGGTAAAGTAGAAATCTGCCTCCATCCAAAGGAAAACATACCTGAGAGGTGTGCAATAAAGCCAGCCATTGAGAAGGAGCATGAAATCGCAGCCATTCAATTGCTGGTGTACCTGAATACCCCTGGAAAGTAGCCGAGTCACCAGAGGAGCCAGCAGATTTGTGAACACAATAGGAGATTCTATTAGTGCAAAGGGGACAGGTAGGGTTGTTCAACTCGAGGCAAAAGCACAATCCAATTTAAGGCGGAGAAGCGAAATGTAGAAAACAGGCTGGCACCCACACAACCTTAAGAATGCACACCACCTGCTGTCGCGCCCCAATTGAGGTCTATTGCTAAGTCCACACCTGAACCGGAGTTGCAGGGCATAGTGAGAACGTTAATGAAACCTTCAGTAAACCCGAAAGAGGGACAACATGAGAAAGGCAAGAACATGCATGCAGGTACTTGCAACACCCATCTGTTGGGACAGCAAATTAATAGGAAGCGTTTGGACCAGTCCTGATCTCTTATAGTACGGGCTCCTGGGTTTTAAAGTATTTTTTCTTATTGTTGAGAGATTCCTATCTCGTGGCGAGGAAAAGAGACGCAAAGTTAAGGTTAATTCTATATTGACCTCTTCGGAGTCTAATCTGTCATTTATCACAAAAATCTACAACTATGAAAGTTAGCCTGACGAAAACAAGCTGACAATATTTAATTTTAGAGACAGGTAAAAATTACTAAATGCTGTCTTCACAACAGTATATTTTCGTGGAAAAGATAGAGGTAACAATAACGAGAGAAGGACGGCAACACAGGGAAAGGCATACCCTGCTCACAGCAAGAACCAGGACTCTTACTCTTTGCTCAAAACGGCTTATCTAGAATGAAGAAGAGCATATGCATCCAGCCGCAAACACCAGTCTCGTACTGTAGAGGTTATGACTTTATGGCCAGACTAGTTACCGGTTTAGGAGCTGAGCGAACTGGTTTCGAGTCTCGGCAGCACCTCAACATTCTGTGATTCTGGGCGAATTACAATCTTATTGTTTAAAAAAAGGCAATTACTGATATATTTGAGTTTGAGTTCAGAATGAATTCCATCATCTGATGCCCAACTTAAAAAGCCTACATCTGCTAAAAGCAGCACCACGGTGGACGGAAGACCATATGGCGTAACAGCCAGAGCTGCTGCCTTTGGAGCTAAGCAACAGGGTACGAGTCTCTATGTTGACTCAACACTCTATTTCGGGTGAATCGCTCGATTTGCAGAGCCAAATGTAAACTAGTCGTTTGGGTAGAACTCCAATACTAAAAGTCAGTGTAAAACTCCGAGGTAGGGAAACAAATGTTGAGAGACGCGCCTGCGTGTCCCTAAATGTTGCCTCAAAGTTCCGTTGTCAAGGTGAACAGCGCGATTTAAACCAGTGGTGCGCGCGCACCACAGAGGAGCGGGAATCGAAACCAGTGGTGCGCACGAACCACAGAGGAGCGGGGGCGAGGGAGCCTGTCGTCTGTGCCGCGCTGATGCACGTAACAGACACCGACGGGAATGGGCGGAGCAAAGGCGAGACATGGGCCCGCCTTTGCCCAATTGCGTGCCTTTAGAAAAAAAAAAAAAAAAAAAAAAGACGCTAAGGCCAATGGCAGCCGGCGAAAGCCTGACCACACGCACGAGCGTTTGGTCAGCTTTCAGAACCCCGTACAAGAGGTCTCGCGCTGCGCGAGCAGTGCTATTGCAACGCTAGGCGCGAGACCTAAAAATCTACTTCAGATACTAATGGTTAGAGGTAAATATATACAAGTTGCAAATTCACTCATGATTACATTTTAAGAAGCGATTTAATGGAAAGATATATTGCATTACAGAGCATGATCTTCTCGCAGTCGTTCAGCCAGGCATTCAGGGCGCTTTTGCACTCACGGGCGGTGGCGGGGCCATTGGCCACTGACTGCCAAAATCAGTGCTGTTTGTTGCTCTTGACACGGCACTCAGCACTGGGGGGTCCAGAGGGGTTCCATCGGAGCTCACTGGTGTTCCAGGGTCCTTGTCATCTGCAGGATGGCATCGGAAGGGGGACTCCAGTGGGAGCTCACCCTGTGAACCTCTAGCCGGAGCCCCAGAAGCGGAAGAGCTAATATATCATAGCAGGGTTAAGGAAAATCAAGCAACAGATAGAACCCATCAAGGTCACTGGCAAACGGGGTCTGCTGAGCCTCTCAGCTTTGAAATTGTACAAAAGGCGTGTTAGAACAGGCAGGTTTTTACTGGTTTCTTTAAATTAAGGACAGTTTAATACAAAAAGAACAAGCATTGGCAAAACCAATAGGTCTCAACAGTGCCCGAGCTATTGGCCTTGTCAATGTGAATGTCTTTTAGCCATGTTGTCGAGCAGCACATCTGCAGTTCAGCATAGCTGAAAGTCACTGAAAGCCCAGAATCACAGGATGCTGAGCCGAGGACAAGTCTATTCACCTCCCAATGTAGAGATTATTGTCCTGCCCCTTATAACACAAAAAGGTGCTGTTAGAAATGGGGGTCTCTAGTTGGCACAGATATACACTTGTGACAAGCAGGGACTCTCAATTCTAAGTCAGGATAAGGGGATCACCCTTTCAAATAACCCCTGCTCACCCTTTAGGTAGTGTGGCGCAAGCAGTCAAGACTATTCTCAGGGCGCTATAGGTTAAGCATTTGTGAACACATACAGTAATGCAATGACAGACCACAAATGGACACCAGTCAAGGTTTTATCAAAAATAGTTCTCTTTATACAAGGCTAGGCACAAGACCAGAATAACGTTTAGAAATGACCACAGTATTATTTCAAAGTTCAATGTTCTTGCAAAAAGGCTTAAAATGTAAAAATAGGCTTCTTTTACTCAATTCTTTTCAGGCTTTGTACGGTTCGTACCTGGGTGTACGACTCGTCCGCGTTAAAAACAAAGAAAGTACGAGTCAAACAATCGGTGCGGACTCCGGGGTCCGGGACGTGCACACTGCGGTGCGAACAGGACAAAGTACCTTAAGTTCGTGGGGTCCGCGACGGACAGTGCGGGACAAGTTGATGGGTCCGGGTCGTAGTTCGGCAACGTACTCGGTCTGGTCCGGTCGCGGCGTCGGGACGCGGCGTTGGTACGAGACCGTCAGGGGTACGGGCGGATGAGCCGGATCAGCTTGCAGAGTCTGTGGCGTCTGCGTTCGGGCCATAATCTAGCAGCCCATTCTGGCCTATGGAGAGCAGGTAGCCTTCAATAGTGAAAAACGAAAATGGCTGTAATTCACTATTAGGACATGCCACACACCTCAGGGCATGTCCTACCTTATCCTTACAATGCACCCTGCCCTAGGGCCTACCATAGGGGTGACTAATATGAAGGTAAGGGAAGGTTTAGGGACAGGTAAGTGGGGACACTTGCCCAGTCAGCATGACAGTACCAGACTGCATGCAGGTTCTGCAATGGCAGACCTTAGACACATTTTACCCCGCTGCTTCTGTGGGTGGCACAACCAGTGCTGCAAGCCCACTAGCAGCATTTGGATATACAAGCCCTTGGCACCCCTGGTGCACTCTACTAGGGACTGATAGTAAACCAAATAAGCCAAACATGGAAGTCAATTCACATAATACATTTTCCCATAGGGAGAGCATATGCACCTTAGCACTGATCAGCAGTGGTAAGGTGCCCAGAGTCATAAAACAGCCAACACCAGGTCAGAAAAAATACAGGAGGAAGGCAAAAAGTTTAGGGATGACCCTGCAAGAAGGGCCAAGTCCAACAGGTGCTATGACATCGCCTGTGCTGGCAGAATCAAATTACTTTTTTGCTGAACAGCAGATATGCTTCTAGACAACACGTCTAAGAGAAATTCCCGTTGACACGGCTAATAGCTCAACCATTGCTATGATCTATTGGCTTTGCCAGCGCTTACGTGGTGTTGACGGGTCTTGCTGAACAAATTAGGAAGGGATAATGAGAAACAGCTGAGGAGATTTGAAGAGAAGAGAGAATGTGGCGTAACAGCCAGAGATGCCGACAGGGGAAATGGGGAACCAACGATGAATCTCTGGGTCGGCTGAACAGATTGTGATTCTGGGCTTCCCCCTGCGTACGACAATGCCGCTGGCTGGTGTTAGCACTATGGCAAGATGAAGGACGGAACAAGCGCTCCAATACCATTGAATTGGCGAAAAAAGAAAAACAAAGAAAAACAAAAGCAGCAGCGACAAGGGAGATAGTGGACGGGATGGGTAAAGCAGGGACGCAGGAGAGGATCGGGAGATGGGCTAGCAACAACAGTAGGGGGGGGGGGAAGAAGCAACAATGAAGGGGCAAAAATGCCTTAAGTAAAGAAGGAGCAGTGACAAAAATTGATGTGACATTGTGGAATGTAACTGGTGGGTACTTAAAGCGCTCCAATGCCATTGTCTCGTGTTCGTGCTATGGCAAGACGGAGAGCGGAGTGAGCGTTCCAATATCAACGGAATGTCCAAAAAAATAAACAAATGCTGTTCATGTTTTAACAACTTTTTAACAAATGTATTTATGTTCACGCACATGAATTTGAGTGGTATGTGTGTATGTTTACAAAGGAGACTATGGCAAGATGGAGGACTGAACAAGAACGAGCACTCCAATACCATCAGATCATACAAAAAAAATAATAAAGCAGCAGCGACCAGAGAGGTAGTGAGGGGACAGTCAAGCAGGAAGGGAAATGGGCAAGCAACAAAGGGAGAGGGCGAAAAGAAGCAAGAATGAAGGGGTAAAAGATGCTTTAATTGAAGCAGAATCAGTAACAAAAATTAATGTCATTGTGGAGCACTTAAAGCGCTCCGATACCATCAACTGAACTTTACTGTTGACCACAAAGATTTTATAAAGTGCATCCCGTACCATACATACACACTTAGACCTCAGATTATCGTAGGTAGGGCAAAAGAATAGCAGGTGGACTAGTGATTCAGGATTTCCTTTACATGCAGGACAGATGGCACTGGAGAGAATATAACGGTGCCATTTGCTATAGAACACTTTGGTAGGGAGAGTCTTATACCTAAACTAAAGAAAATGTCTGTGCCAACGGCAGAACAATTTCATCAATGGTATCTTTAAAAAGTGGATAGGATTTAAAATGTAAGTACTGTTGAGTAAGTGAACAAATAGGATTAGACACATTCTCCACCACAATAAATTACCAGTAGATGTCCTTAACCCTACTTTTTTCTCGATTGTGGACATCTCCTCTGGGTCAGTCCAATAATCCTACACCCCCCCTCCAATTTTCTCAATAGTTCTCTAAGGGAACAGAACCAGGGAATTTTACTAACCATGGGCAATACCATAAGATCCTCAAGTACCACTCGATAGGGAGCAAGCTCCTCAGTACTAAAACATTAACTGCTTGTACTCCATCTTGTGAGCAATTTTTTTTATGGGCCAGATCAAGACAGATATTAGTCAGAGTAGAGCTATCCGGGAGGCTGAAAAGAGATCTTATGAAATTATGTTCGGTCACAGAGAGACAGTCAGTGTTCACACTTCCCCACAGTTCTGCTCCACATACATGAACCGAAGGCTTTTGTGTTATATACTTGTATTGCTGGGAACCACTTTTTCACTTTTCTTGACACGGTTCTTCTATTTATCTAAGTAATATGGGCCGTTTGCTGAATTAGAGAAAGAGGTTCTTTCTCTATATGAATGGGTCCAGCACACATTCGGGGTTGAATGAATCACCAAATAATCAAAGGTAGAGACTAATTAAATGCGTCTGTCCCCAACATACATACATACATCTCTTAGGGGGCTTCAAAGTACCAGTGGAAAACACAATGTACTTTGTTTTTAAATCCTTTAGCTACAGGATACACTCGTCACAAAAATATTTAAAATCATTCAATAACTGTTGGAGCCTTTGTGGAGAGTTTGATATCAATAATGTATCGTCAGCAAAAAGGAGGATAGAAGCTCTTCTGCCGAATTTTGGGGCATCTCACCCATCTCTGTCGAGGTACCCTACTACCCCAGTAATGACTTCACGTCTAATCATGGAGGGATTTGTTAGCTGTCCATCCTCTCCCGACCAAACTTGGGCCTTGTTTACTGAATGTAATCGCATAAGGATATACACAGAATTGATGGGATCCCCATCTCTGCTAGCACCTTCTAAAGTTTACCTCGTGGTACCAGGTCGAAAGCTGTACACAGGTTCACGAATGCTTCATACAGCTTCCCCCCCCCACCCCCCTTTAACTAAAACGTCTTTCCAGTAGATACAAAGAAATCGAAAGACCTGGTCCAGGGTACTAATGATGGCACGAAACCCACCCTTGAAGTCAGACAAAATATTCCCATCTAAAATCCATGCCTGAAGGCGGGCCAAAATCTGCTTGCAGAAACTTTTCTGCAGGGAGTCTATTAAGCTAATGGGTCTGTAACTCCCTGATTAGCCCTGTCCCTTTTCTTGAAAATCAATATGTTCTCAGCCGACTTCCAAGACGAGGGGATCTCCATACCCAAAAGAATGGCATTAGATAACAAGTTGATCTAAGCACCCCACACTTCTGGGTCTTACCTCTACAGATCACTCGGGATTCTATCAGGGCCAGGTGCTCTAGCTAGAATACAGGGGTTGATTACTGCATAGGTTTCTTAGAGCGAAATTTTGAGGACTTGAACATTGCCAGATGGAGACCTAACCAGGGGCTGATGTTCTCCTCAGGGCTATGGGCATACAGACCCCCCAAAATGTGACACCCACTCCTCCGGCTGTACAGTGTATTCTAGGCTAGGGCAGTTCTTGGACCATTCAGCCATAAAGCCGCTTTCTTCCAAAATAACTTATTGTCTTTATCTACTAGGGTGCTATGTAGGAGGACCTCAGCAAACATTCCCATTGCTTCTAGGCACAGCCAAGTAACTGTCTATATCTAGCTCCACACCCCACCAAATCAAGGCAAGACTTATATTTTACTGCCTGTAGGAGCTCTCCCTTGACCTTCCTACATTCCCAATTGTACCACTCTAGTGCATTGGGCCGCTCCCCCCCCCCGTATTTTAGCTTGATGTATCACCCTCTTTTCACTTTGCCCAAGGTTTCGGTAATCTACGTGTAGTGCAGATTATTCAGGTTCTCTAGTCTATCTACTCTAAAAATTCAGACAGCATAGCCACCTCCTCAGATACTTTGGACTTAAGAACTTCGAGGACCGAGGGGTTTTTCTCCACCTAATTCCATCTTATTGTTCTTAGATGATTAGTTTGGGATAACATCCCCAAATCTCTAGAGGTCCTGGCGGCAGCTTCTGACTCCTTAGAGCTGGATAAAAGCTTAGGGCATCATGGTGGCTATCGGATCTTTCAAACACTTTCATATCATGCTCAATAGGCCAAAGCCTGATAGACCAGACAATCAATTTTGCTTGAATAGCCAGGTCTGTTAAAATTCATTCCACCATTATTATCAGAATTTGTCCTCCCGTTTGTGACCCCTCAACTTATGCTGAAGCATTAGGGCCATCACATGGCCTCTTTTTTTAGTCCATCTAACGCAAGGAAACTTTACAGGTTCTATTCCACTCATCTGTCAAATCTGTTGGAGTGGATGCAAATGGCTCAAATGTGCAACTGAAATCTTCAGCTACCAATAGGGGGTTACAGCCCGTATATTCAGTAAGAGCATGGCTAAGAACCTCTATAGTATTGTTTTCCTCTACACTGAGGCCCACTCCATTATATATATATTAAAATACTCAGATTTTCAGCACAGAGGACAGGGCAAGATAAATTGCCAAGCTGTCCAGAGAGTCAACAGGGACTATTAAAGAGCAACTTTAACCCGAATTGCTAGACCACCCAATGGTCTCCCTTTTCCTTTAAGTCACATTTATACAATAGGAAGAGTACCCAATCCTATAGGGATCATGCTCCAGGTTTCTTGAAACAAACACACATCATGGGATTCAACAAAGTTGCTCTATTCTTGCTCTAAAAGCATCCAGGCTATTCCAGCAACATTCCATACAAGAATGGTTAGCTGCTCTGTGGGCACAAAGGTGACATTTGATTTCAGACGTTGGTCCATAGGTACATCCCTCCAGCCTCCTGGAAATCACTACTGCCGGCGCTGGCCTCATGCCACAGGACTCGCAGCTATTGGCTTGTTCACCAGATAAATTGGGGACGGTCATATTTGGGGAGGGAGAAGGTGGGGGCCTGGGTAGCGGTTCCTCAAAAGAGGTCTCCAGATGAGACATAACGGCCACCAACAATCAACCTTACCGCAAATTCCCCCCCGCCCCTTATGGGTAGAACTACCTGTCCGGGTGCAGTTGTCCAAAGTCAATCGGTACTTGATCACAATAAGAGTCTTGTCAAGTGGGATTGTATAAAAGTCTATGGCCATCAGGCCGTCTTACTATAGCTCTATGAAAAAAACGGACTTCCACCATATCATTCGACATCCCTGGTGTAGTAATCCTTTCCACCTGCTCAATATCATCCATTATAATAGATTAGCAATGGCGTGTTTCCATTAGCTAACAGATAACCTTATTTTTCAGTGAGTCCTGATCTTTTCATCTGCCACTGGGGAGTTTGGGGACTTGTACAATAAAAATTGCAACTTCTTCCCTCTGGGCACAATTTCTAATATAGAAACCATATTTGACCACCCCCTTGACTATGGTTTGACAAATCTCATATTATGGGAGTATCCCTTATATAGCACCACCTCACCCCTATTGGGTTCTCTTCCCATGCCTCTGTCATGTGACGTACCTTGATGTACAACGGATCCATCACTAGGCCTATTGCGGCCTCCTATATCGTTACGTAAAGGTTGGCTAGGTGGGAGAGTGTAGGGGGGGGGGGGGGGTGGTGTCCACTGACTTTTGGCAGTACCATGACACAATCGCACAGCACCGGGGGCCAGAAAGGGGCGTCTCGCTGGGCATCAACGTACGGGGACCCCTCACAGTCTCCAACTATTGCCTCGGTATCTGCATTCAGAGCTTGACCTTTAACTAACCCTTCACTCCAAGTCACCTACCACCTTTCTTAGGGCTTCTACCGCCTCCTTAAGGCCTTCAAGTATGCCCTTTAAGCTTTAGAACAAAAACATGCCTACATTACTTGTGACATTCAAATCAGATGTGTCCCTTCCCTCTGCTCTATTCTCTGCAACTGAAAGAGCAGCATACCTTTTACGGCATTCAACCTGATCCATCAGGGCTGCCACCTATGCATCTGGGGGCTGCTCTAGACTATGGAAAAATGACTTTAGTTTACTACCTTTACTGCTAGCACTTGTGCTGTTGAGAGCATGCATACGTGTGAGCAGTTTGCCAAACATCTGAGAAATACATTTAGTGGCTTTCTTGGCAGATGGAGGAGTTGGGGAGGTCTCTAATGGCTCTGGGAGTGCGACATCAAAGATGGGGGGGGGGGGGGGGGGAGTGAACAATAACTTGACATTCAGATAGCAAACCATCAATCCTGTCCATGGCAAAGTTAAAAATTGTGCTCCAATACCACTGGCTCATATTTGCGTTTAGACAAGACTGAGCAAGCGCTCCAATACCACTGGATCGTGCGAAAGAGATAAACAAGTGCTGTTCATGTTTCAGCAACTTTATGAGGAAATGCAATTATATATGTACACCAGTATCCAAGGGGGTACCCCAAGGGTCCGCCCTATCTCCCATACTCTTCAACTTGTTCTTGGAACCATTAGCTAATGCACTAAATTCCATGGACATTCTCTTCCATAAGTATGCGGATGACACCCAACTTTATCTGAAAATCTCCTCCCCGGATAACCTCATTTCACTCAACACTACCCTATTGACTACTCAAAACTGGTTAACTGAGAACCACCTCCTGCTCAACATGTCTAAAACAGAAATCCTTCTAATTTCTCCTCCGAATCGCACTCCTAAATTAGACCTCTGGATGAACCACCTCACCGTCTTCAATTGCTCCCCCCTCATTATTGACTCAACTAAATCCCTCGGAATCACCCTGAACAAGCACTTTAACATGAAGACTTATATTAGCAATGTGTGCAAGGGAGCTAAGCACCTGATGAGGATACTTCGGAATCTCAAACCTTTCTTCCCACAAGCTGACCTCAAGGAAGTGGTCCGAGCGCTTGTGTTGCCGCGGCTAGACTATGGCAGTGCTACGCTCTGTAGTCTCCCCAAATATGCAAAACAAACAAGTCTAAAGGTCTATAAAGGACACCTAAACCTATGGTAACCTAAGTGTCTGTACATACACAATGAGACTGAATCTACACAGGAAGTCCTACCTTAAAGGACGGGATCCCATCACTCACCGAAGTGACATGCTGCATCATCTGGTTCCTCCTCTCAGCTGTAAATCCTAGTGCAGCTGAGGGCTACAACCCCCTCACTGAGAGGGAGGAGCACAGGGATGTGTTTTGGTATGTGTCACTAACCTACAGGTTCCTAAAACCCAAAATGAGGGGCTGTTATGGAATGTGAGTGATGAGCGCAGTGCAAACTAAAGCAGTAAATGTGCGAATGTGAATTAAAACTGACTATCATGAGGCACAAGACTATTTATTAATTGTCTCGTGATAACAGGATTAAAAACAGTGCAAAAAAGGCAGTTTTAACAAAATATGTGCAACTATGGTATCCATATTTCAGCTATCATGACCCTGTTGGTGTCAAGCTTTCTTCAGGACCCAAAAAGAACAACGCTGGGTTTTTAAGCTTAAGAGTGATCGCATAGGTCTCAATGAGGATATTCCCTGGACCTTGCTGTAGTAACCTAGTCAGGCAGCCCTCTGTTTGAAACCTGTGGTTGATAAAGCTGTTGTAGCACCTAGCCATTTTATTGATGCACTGTTATTTAGTGTACTCTTTGTCGAAGTGACACCAGTGTATATACCTGGGATTTTGGGATTTAATTTGTTTGCATGATCCTATTAGTTTAGCAGACAGCCTGCTTCTTGGGCATCCGGTAATCAAGTATGCTGTATCTGTTTGTGGTCTATTTGATTTAACTGGACAATTATATATACATTTGGGTACATCAAATCCTATTGGTGTATCACATATGTATCTGGGTTTCAGGCTAGTGTTCACTTTACTGTTGCAGTTTTATACGTGTTCGCATGCACTACGCCACTGTAGACCATCTATTAGTAGACTCAGTGCTATGCGTTAATGATAAAGCAACTATTACTTTCTTACAATATACTGCGGTTGGTGGGCACCGCACACGATACAGTTTTTATCGCCTTATTGCTCCCTTTATCATCGGCTCTATTGTGTGCTCCATTGCTTCATGTTATCAATAGTATTACTGCAGAGTTTTTACTGTATAAGCTTACTCTCCTAATTGCTAAGGAGAGTATGTATGACTTGATGGGTGTTATGTTCACCATGTTTTTCGATATGGCACAGTCCCTTGTGGCTGATTTCTTGGGAGTGCAAGGCACTACATTTCCCATCGCTCTAAGCGCCTGACAGCGTCATGTCCGGTGCGCGGTAGTTACACAATGACCTTGATAGTATTTATTGTCAGTTGTGAGCCTCGCGCGGTGCCTCCGGTTACAGCCTTGTACAACCCGGGGTACCGACGGAGAGGTAAGTTCCTCAGTAGCAGAGGCGCATATACTTAACAAGAGTGCGCTGTTTTGATCAATGTAGTCATTCGGTGGTTCGAATGCAGAAATATCCCGATGAGTCTGCGGGGACCTACCGAGGTATATTTAAAGCTCCAGATAGAATTGCGAATTTAAATAGCACGAGGGTGCCGTCCATTGTGCCTTTTGGTTTTCCCATAAAGACACTTTTTCTGACAAGGACACGTTTTGATTTAGACTCTTCACACATATGGTTGTTGGACCGATTAAGATGGATTGCGGTCCTTCAGAGGCTTCGTCATTCTTTGCTTTTACAAAGTCAATATGGCGATCTTTGAACACGATAGCTCCCACTGGACGATGGCGCTACAAGTATGGCCTCGGCAATTATGATGCTAGTGGTGCAGGGGTGCTTCGAGACAGTTCTTGACAGAATTATACTAACTTCTCCTTCTGTTGATTTAATTTTAGGCCACATTCAAGAACTGTTTACTGTGGCTTTTCTCAGAAGCTAGATTGCTTCATTGATCTTGCTTACGTTCAATTAGCAGTTTGCCATGTTTCTTGATGCACTGTTTTTGTATATAGATTCTCTTTACTAGTCTAGGGTTGTCGACATTATTGGAGCACACAATGAGATTCGTAGTTACTCTCAGTGTGCATCTAGGGAGAATACTTTGATGCAGTTTTCTCAATTTTGTTTGAGTGGTGCCTCACGTCGTGAGCTGTTGCCAGGTGAGGTGTTGTCCCTTACTCACAGGAGACGGGTAAGTTCTGATTGCACAGTTGGTTTGATGCAATGCTTCATGTATGCATCTTATTTACATCCGATAAACGGATGCCGGGTCACTTTTTCTACACAGGTTGACTTATACACATGGACCATCTGAGATCTAGTGTGGTATAGGTTGTATCATTTCCATCTTAAATTTAGTTTGTGTCGCGGGATGGAAGTGCGCCACACGGGGATTTCGTTAAGTATTGGGTTTTTATTATTTCTAGATTAGACCGGGATTACAGCCAGTTGTTCAGAAGGAACGGGTAAAACAAAACAAATGGAATCCAAAAAGGACTGTCTCCTATGGGCTCCTTTCCGGGGATAAGTTCTCCACCAAAATCGCTCTTCTCTTGCAGCCTTTACTTCTTCAGGCGTGGGTCAGGGCAGCCGGGCCAACATAGGAGGAGTTAAGGTATATGTAAAGAAAAGAGACTAGAGGCACGTTTTAGGTCTAAGGCTTTTGTGGTCCTTTCCAGCGGGGAAGGGTGTGAGGGAGGTTACACCAGACTCTCTCGTAGGGGAGTGTGAGGAGGGGATCTGCCACCAAGGGTGCGCCAGTGTTTTAAATCGCCCAACACGCATTCACTCTAGCGGTGCCCCCGACCTCACGGAACCCCCGCCCGTCTCCTGGTTCCCTCGCAAGCGCTGACGCACCTGGGCAAGCCACGTCCCTCCAGGGCCGCAGCTGGGCAGGTCGTAGGAATGTTGGCCTCCAGGCTCTCCGTCGGCCGGGACCGTGGACGTCTTTGGGAACTTCGGTTGGCGGTATTTCTCCGACTCGGCTCTCACAGCGTCTTCCTCCTTCCGGGTTTCCTCCTCGTCAGGATAGGCTGGCAGTTCTTAATTCGCTGAGGACGTTGCGTGACTCCGCCCCCAGTCGATCGCCGTGGAAGCTTCCGTGTCTGATTTAAAGGGCCAGGTACATGAGGCCGTATAGGGTGAGGATCCGGCCAGGGCAGGCTCCCAATCCGGCGGCTGAAAAGGGAAAGAAGGGGCGACTTCATCAAGAAGGCTCGGGGCTGGGCTTGTGTCGTCCGCACCCCGACACACCCCCCCTCCAGATACGTCCCGTTCGAGGACGAAGGGTAAGCGAGAGAGAAAATAGGCGTTTGCATTAAGGACTCTCCTACGGTGTCGAACCTCAAAGGTATATGGTTGTAACGATAAGAACCACCGCATCACTCGGGGGTTGCAACCTTTATTTCGGCTCATCCACACCAAGGGCGCGTGGTCCGTGTGCAGAATAAATCGGGTACCTTCCAGGTAGAACTGGAGTTTATCAATTGCCCATTTGATGGCGAGACACTCCTTCTCAATGACCGGATAGTGGCGTTCACGAGGAAAAAGCTTACGGCTGATGAATAGGACAGGTTTCTCGACTCCATCTATGGTGGTTTGTGAAAGGACGGCCCCTATGCCTATGTTCGAGGCATCTGTCTGAAGGATAAATGGTCGGGAGTGATCAGGGGAGATCAGAACGGGACAGCTGGTGATAGCTTGTTTTAGTCTGTGAATGGCACTTCGGACTGTAGGGGGAAGGAGTATCCAGGGCGCTTTTGGGGGTGTTTTTCTGTAATAGGTCGGTAAGAGGGGCGGAGATCTCAGAGTAATAGGGAATGAACCGACGGTAGTACCCCAATAGCCCTAGGAACGCCCGGACCTCTCTTTGTTGTGGGCATGGGGGCTTGGGTTATGGCCCTTATTTTATCGTCTTGGGGTTCAATACAACCGTTCCCGATCACATAGCCTAAATACCTCCCCTTCTGGAAACCTGCTTTGGATTTTTTCGAGTTGATGTGTAACCCTGCATTCTGAAGAGCTTCTAAGACCCTGCGGCAGTGCTCTAGGTGGTGTTCCCAAGTGGGACTGTAGATGACGATATGGTCGAGGTATGCGGAGGAGAAGGTGTGGTGGGGTCTCAACAGTCTATTCATTAATCTCTGGAAGGTGGCTGGGGCGCCGTGTAAACTGAACGGAAGGACCGTAAATTCAAAAAGACCGTCAGGGGTGGAAAAAGCAGTCTTTCTTTGATCAGAGGGACGCAGAGGCACCTGCCAATACCCCTTTGTAAGATCGATAGTAATTATGAAGCGAGCGTCGCCCAGTCTTTCTACCAGATCATCAACTCGGGGTATGGGGTACGCGTCCAGCTTGGAGATGGCGTTTACCTGTCGGAAGTCTATGCAAAATCGTATAGACCCGTCAGGTTTAGGAACCAACACAATGGGAGAATTCCACTCGCTTGTCGAGGGGCGGATGACACCCATTTGTAGCATTTGCCTAACCTCCTTGGAGATAGCTTCTCGACGAGAGGCCGGAAGCCGATATGGTCTCTGTTGCACTACCTTCCCTGCCTCGGTCTCGATACAGTGCTCCACTAACCTGGTTCTCCCTGGCTGGTCCGAGAAGAGAGACCGGAAGTCTGAAAAGACATTTAGCAGTTTGTTACGCTGTTGTGGGGTCAAGGTATCATTGATGACTAATTGGGTAAGAGTGCACGAGTCGGGGCTGAGAGACTGCACCAACTGGTTGGTGGTTGGTGGGGGTCCTATCCATTTTTCCAAACAGATTGATGTGGTAGGTTTGGTGCTTGTTAGGGCCTAGACGGACCCGGTAGGTGGTGTTCCCTAGGGTAGCTATGACTTGGAAGGGCCCTTTCCATTCGGTTCTAACTTTAGAGATGGAGGAAGGGAGTAGAATTAGAACCCAGTCGCCTACTGCTAAGGTTCGCAATTTCTTGCCCTTATCGTACCTTTGTTTTTGTAAGGCCTGTTTCCTTTCTAGATTGGCGTGGGCTAGATCCCGAAGTTTTCCTATTTTAGCTCGTAGATGTTGGGTATACTCTAAAAGGTCACTGGTATCGCTGTTATCTTTCTCCCAGGCTTCCCTTGTCATTTCCAACAGGGACCTGGGCTGACGCCCATAGAGCAGCTCGAAGGAAGAACACCCTAAGCTGCTCTGAACTTGTCCGCAAATGACAAGAGGGCGAGGGGAAGTAACCGATCCCAGTCCTTACCTTCTCCTGTCAGAAGTTTCTTTAGGGTGAGCTTCAGGGTTCCGTTGTATCTCTCCACCAGACGGAGGTTCTTATGTGTCGTACGTCTAGAGTCCTGCATACCTGTGACATCAGTTTAGAGACAAACGGAGTACCCTGATCGGTCAAAATCTGACACGGAAACCCAACCCTAGAGAAATACTCCATCAATTTGTCAGTGATGTTGGTCGTGGTAGGGGCTCCGAGGGGGAAGGTCTCGGGAAAACGGGTACAATAGTCAACCAGGACGAGAACGTACTGGAATCCCTTCCTCGACCGGGGCAGGGGTCCAATAATGTCCATCCCTACAGTAACTAGAGAAGGGGTACCCCCCCAAGGTTTTCAGCAGAATACGGGCCATGGGGTAGGGTCGAATGTCCCCGTGTACACAACGTATGAGGACCTTCCTATCTGGGATTAACTGGGTTGTTTTTACCAAGGAGCCCCTTATTACAGACTGTCGACAGCCGGAGTCGAGGAGGGCTTTAACCAGTACCCCATTCACTTGTAAACTTACATAGAAGCATGTCCCCATTTCAGCGGTGTACATAAGGCTCCGGGGGAGGTAGCTAATGTCCATAGGTTCCTCCATTTTCTTGTGTGGGCAGGAACGAGCTATATGGCCCCACTCGCCACAGTCAAAACACTGTGGGCCTTTACCAAGATGAGGATCGGTTCTTTGGATGCGTATCCTCTCCGACTCCTTGATGGGTCGAAGCGGTTTTCTGGGGACGGGAGTCGTCGAGGTTTTTCAAGATCCCAGGGTGAGGTTCGGGGTTGGTCGCGGGAGAAAGCTGTCGCCAGTTCTACTGCTTGTTCGGCTGTAAGGTTGGCATGTTGCCTCAACCATCTTTGTGTAGAATAGGGTAGAGCGTCCAAAAATTGCTCCAATACAACAGCGCTCATTAGTTCTTCCTTAGATCGTTCTGCAGGCTTCAGCCATTTTTCGGCCGCTAATTTAAATTTATAATAAAGGGTTTTTGGGGTGTCGCCAGGGGTTCCCTTCTCTTTGCGAAAGCGCAGTCTGTATGCCTCTGTGTCCATCCCCAGATGATCAAGGATGAGGTCCTTAATTTCCTCGTATGGGGTGACGTCACCGGCATTAGCGACCTGGTATGCCGCCTGGGCCTCTCCTGTCAGAAGAGGCGCTAAGAAGAATGGCCACTTTCCGATGGGCCACCCAGAGGCCCTGGCCGCCCTCTCGAAGTTTAACTAAAATGCGTCCGGATCCTCTCCGGGGGTGTACTTCTGTAGAGACACAGTAGGGAGAGCGGAGACACCCTTGGTCAGTCTCTGGCCAGTGGAAGTCGGGGTGGGGTCTTCCACTACCTTCAAAAGGGTCTCCATCTGTGCCTTCATTAAATCCCTAAAGGTGTCCCGGTCGACGATGTGTTGTATAAGGTTCTCCATGGGGAATAGTTAGTGAGAGGCTATCGTCCCCGGCATCTCCACCATATGTCGTGGGATGGAAGTGCGCCACACAGGGATTTCGTTAAGTATTGGGTTTTTATTATTTCTAGATTAGACCAGGATTACAGCCAGTTGTTCAGAAGGAACGGGTAAAACAAAACAAATGGAATCCAAAAAGGACTGTCTCCTATGGGCTCCTTTCCGGGGATAAGTTCTCCACCAAAATCGCTCTTCTCTTGCAGCCTTTACTTCTTCAGGCGTGGGTCAGGGCAGCCGGGCCAACATAGGAGGAGTTAAGGTATATGTAAAGAAAAGAGACTAGAGGCACGTTTTAGGTCTAAGGCTTTTGTGGTCCTTTCCAGCGGGGAAGGGTGTGAGGGAGGTAACACCAGACTCTCTCGTAGGGGAGTGTGAGGAGGGGATCTGCCACCAAGGGTGCGCCGGTGTTGTTTTAAATCGCCCAACACGCATTCACTCTAGCGGTGCCCCCGACCTCACGGAACCCCCGCCCGTCTCCCGGTTCCCTCGCAAGTGCTGACGCACCTGGGCAAGCCACGTCCCTCCAGGGCCGCGGCTGGGCGGTTTGGAGGAACGTTAGCCTCCAGGCTCTCCGTCGGCCGGGACCGTGGACATCTTTGGGAACTTTGGTTCGCTGTCTTTCTCCGACTCGGCTCTCACGGCGTCTTCCTCCTTCCGGGTTTCCTCCTCGTCAGGATAGGCTGCCAGTTCTTTATTCGCTGATGACGTTGTGCGACTCCGCCCCCAGTCGCTCGCCGTGGAAGCTTCCGTGTCTGATTTAAAGGGCCAGGTACACGAGGCCGTATAGGGTGAGGATCCGGCCAGGGCAGGCTCCCAATCCGGCGGCTGAAAAGGGAAAGAAGGGGCGGCTTCATCAAGAAGGCTGGGCTTGTGTCGTCCGCACCCCGACAGTTCGGTTACACATTTTTTTGAGCACACGCAGTAGCAATTTATATTTAGGTCCAGAAGAAAGCTAGACACCAACAGGGTCATGATAGCTGAAAAGTTAAAACTGCCTTTTTGCATTGTTTTTAATCCGATCACCGCAAGACAATTAATAGTCTTGTGTCTCCTGATAATCAGTTTTAATTCACATTAGCACATTTACTGCTTTAGTTTGCACTGCGCTCATCACTCACATTCCATAACAACAGCTCCTCATTTTGGGTTTTAGGAGACTGTAGGTTAGTGACACATACCAAAAACATCCCTGCACTCCTCCCTCTCAGTGAGGGGGTTGTAGCCCTCAGCTGTACTAGGATTTACAGCTGAGAGGAGGACCCAGATGATGAAGCATGTCATTTCGGTGAGTGATGGGATTCCGTCCTTTTAGGTAGGACTTCCTGTGTAGATTTAGTCGCATAGTGTATGTACAGACACTTAGGTCACCATAGGTTTAGATGTCCTTTATAGACCTTTAGACTGGTTTGTTTTGCATATGTAAATTGGGGATTTAGTCTCAGTTGGTCTTTAAACTTCTCCCTATGGCCCTCCCTTCTCTTGTTTATATCGTAGTCTCCCCAAATATACCTTGGCCCCACTAAGGGCCTCATTGAACGTGGTGGCCAGATTGGTTACGGGTACCAAAAGAAATGCGCACCTCTCCTCAGTCTTAAAATCCCTAAATTGGCTGCCCTAAGAATACAGCTAAAGATTGCCTGCCTATCCCACAAAGCCCTACATTTCAAAACCCCCAGTAATCTAGCACAAAAGCTGGAACTATCCGGAGGGGGTAGACCTTCTAGGAGTGCTAACTCTCTCCTCCTGAAACATCAGATCTTTCTCCGGCTCTGCACCAAAGATCTGGAACTCTCTCCCCCCGGAAATATGTAGAATCTCCTCCAAGGTTGCTTTCAAACTGGAAGTAAAAAGATTCCTATAACAAGTTCTTACCTTAATAAGGTGATGGATCGTCTGCTCTAATGCATTGGACTTGCACATTTAAGCCCTGAGCTGGATGCTATTCTTGTTGGTTTGAATCATTTGCTCCCCTCCTATTTCGCTATGTACCAGTTTTCATCTGATTCTTTGTTAACCCTTGATATTTGTAACCGTTCTTGTTCTGTGAGTTCTATTTGATTTGTGTTCTGTTTGGTATTCTCATTTGACACATGTAATGCAACGGTTACCTTCCTATCCCTCCATTTGTAAAGCGCTCCGATATCCCTCGGGATCATGTTGGCACTATATAAAACTTTATAAATAAATAAAATTTATATAGGTTTGTTGTTCTTTTTTAGGGTAACCCTCCTTTCCCTCCTGGACTCTCACCAGGACCTGGACCACAGAGCAAGCATTCACAAGGAGAAAAACGCACAGCTGGAAACCCTTAATACGCCCCTCAAGAGACTGGACCCAACTGTCTACCTACCCCTACTTCATTCCCCGCCTTCTGAAGAGAGGGGAAAAGGGACTTTCCACTTCTCTTTTATTTCAGATGCTAGCCTCCCTAAATTACAATGCACATTGCAAAGCACCAATAAACACAATAGACACTTGTACACTGTAATTCATGTGTTCATCTTCTTCTGGCCCTCGGACCACAGTGGTGTCACAAGTGGGATTTGTCGTCATTTAAGCCACCATGACAACCCATTAAAATGGAAGCCATGGTCACTCAGCAGGCCAAGGGACAATGACACCTCCAATTAGTACTGGAACAACAAAACAAAACCATGCAAAATGAAAGGGAGGCATTTCAGACAGCATTGAAGGAACAGGCTACGTTAATGGCTTAAAATGAGCAAATACATGACACCGCAATTCTACGTCTAACAGACAGACGCTATATCTAGTGCTAGAACCCACCCAAATATCCCAAGTTCGGTCCTACAACATTTCAGGAGGGTGATGATCCCGATTATTTCTTTGTTAATTTTGAGAGAGGGGCAAAGACTGCCCCTTGGCCCACAGCGAGGTGGGCCAATACATAGCCCCACTCCTCTCTGAGGAATTACAGGCGGCGTACCAGACCAGGCCGCCAATCCTGCAGGGGTTACTCCCTATCCCAAAATAAAGAAGGCCATCCTCGCGAAGATAGGACATAATCAAGATTACTATCGAACAAGATTTCGTAAGGCGCTGTGGGTAGCAGGGGATAACCGTAGTGAGTTATATTACAGTCTCCCATACACCCCTTTCTTTCGCAAACAGGACCACAATGTTTTCGGTGAGCATAACGGGCCATATCGCCCGCAACTGCCCTCTTAAAAATGATGGAATGAACCAGTTTTAGTAGGATTATGCAGAGTAGAGGTATGTTCACGGGAGAAGCTCAGGGATGGTATAGAATACTCGTACGTCTGAACGGTAAACTGGTGGAGGTCTTACTCTACACTGGTTTTCACCACAGTGTTTGCAACAACCTGGTTCCTCTTAACCAGATGCTTGGTGAAGAAAAGTTACAGGTCTCATGTATCCATGGGGATGTACGCTCATACCCCTTAGCGGAGGTCTTAATGGAGATAGATGGGAACCCTCAGGTACTGAGGGTGGGGGTAGTCCCAGTACGGTCAGAAAAGGTACTCAGAGGCATGGATCACCCACACTTTGATGACTATTTGGTAACATGGACTAAAGATGCCCCTAACCCAGACTGGTTAAAAGAAGCCCATTTTCATGCAGCAGATATACAGAGAGCACAGACAAAAACACCAAAAATCAGGGCGGAGAGAAGAAGGGAACGTGAACTGTATAGGAAGTTAACCAACCTCCCTGTTACCCATTTTCTTTCCTCCCCAGAGGATGAACATATGCCCTCCCGGAGCTTTAGGGCCGCACAAAACGAAGACAGCACACCGGTGAACGTGTGGAGATACGCAGAAGAAGAAGAAGACCCAGACAAGGTGATCACTTACTTCTGTTACTTCTGTGTTAAGAGGGGTCTCCTCTATAGACTTAGTGGAACCTCGAATCGGCGTATAGAACAATTGATTGTTCCCTTAGTCTTTTGGGAACAAACTATGCACCTTGCTCGCAGCCAGGTTGGGGGGGGGGGGGGGGGGGGGGGGGGGGAGGACATAATGGACAAGAACACACCCTGAAGTACCTACTAGAGAAGTCCTATTGGCCAGGGGTTTATAAGGAGGTGGCCAGGTTTTGCACCTCATGTAATAGATGCCAACTAGTATATCCCTCAGAGAAAAAGGCATCCCCTATTCAAGTTACGCATGATTAATGTTCCTTTTTTTTGGTAGGACCACTTTTACCGTCGGCACTAAGACACCAGTACATACTGGTCCTGGTCGACTATGCTACTTTTACCCCGAGGCCATTCCCCTCTCCAGCATAACCACTCTTTCAGTAGCTCAAGCATTGGTCTCTTTTTCCCGGATGGGTTTCCCATGTGAGCTATTAACAGATCAGGGAACTCCCTTTATGTCCAGACTAATTAAGGAGGTGTGCAAGCTATACGGACTGCGTTATATAACCCACAGACAGACAGCTTGGTTGAACGCTATAAAAGGACCATAAAAACAATCCTAAAAAAAAGTATAAATGAAACTGGGAAAGACTGGGATCATAAGCTCCCCCTTGTACAGTTTCCCATCAGAACGCAGGAGCAGAAATCCACAGGGTTTAGCCCTTTTGAACTGCATTTTGGTACAAACCCCTGCACACTCCTAGAAAAGGCGGTGGATCAATGGACCGAGGAAGAAGATGAGGGAAAGCCCCTACTGGGATACATCACATCCTTAAAACAAACCCTATACACCCTCTGGGAGGAAGTACACCAAAACATGGAGAGAGCTCAGCAGAGACAATAAGCCTGTTATGAAAAAGAACCAAAGTAAGGGACCGGACAGTGGGAGATAGAGTACTAATCCTTCAACCCTCCTCTGACAAAAAGCTCTTAGCAACATGGCAGGGACCCTATGTGATCAAGGAAAAGATAACCCCTATTACATATAGAGAATCTGTTCCTCGCAAAGGATGCAGTGGACAAATATACCACATTAACGTGTTAAAAAATGGGAAACCCCCACCTTCCCGGTTAAGGCCAACACCTCTTTGACTATCAATCAGGTCACCCTTACTAAACCCCTAGAGATCCCGTTGCCATCCTGTAAAAAGACTATGCTAGAAAGACCTCACCTCCGTGAGAATCTTACACCCCTTCAACAACAACAAGAACAACTCTATGGCCTCCTGGACCGGTTCCCAGGACTGAGTTCCAGCGTACCTGGACGCACCTCCTTGATCACACATGCTCTTAAGACAGAAGCTGGGAATTTCATAAAACGAAAACCCTACCGAATCCCTGCCACCCGGCGACAGGCCATGCAACAAGAGGTAGAAGCTATGTTGCAAGCTGAAATATTGAACCCTCACGAAGCAACAGGTGCTCCCCGGTGGGTCTCGTTCCCAAATCTTATGGAAGTCTTTGTTTTTGCATAGATTTCCACCAACTGAACGCCCACTCCAAATTCGATAGATACCCCATGCCCAGAGTGGACGAACTAGTAGAGAGGCTGGGGGAAGAAAGGGTAATGTCCACCACAGACCTAACAAAGGGGTACTGGCAGATACCTCTCAGCCCCTCAGCTAACGAAAAGCAGTCCTTTTCTACACCCTCTGGTCTATATCATTTTAAAATCATGCCTTTGGGCCTCAATGGCGCCCCGCCACCTTTCAATGATTAATGGACATTCTCTTGAAAACCCATCAACAATACGCCGTGAAGTACCTAGACCGTAAAGGGATCTACAGACCCGACTGGGAAACCCACAAGCGTCACCTAACTCGGGTCTTTCCCACTTTATACCAAGTAGGACTTACCTTGAAACCAAAGAAAACCACTCTAGCCACTCATCGAATCGAATACCTAGGATATTCCATATGTGCAGGCACAATACGGCCCCAACATAATAAACTAGAAGCAGTACAAATATACCACGGCCCACAACCAAGAAGGAAATAAGGTCATTTCTGGGTCTTGTAGGTTATACCCCAGTTCTCAAATATAGCTAGCCCTCTAACGGCTTTGTTAACCCAGCGCTATCTAGACAATAAACTAGAAAGGATTGAACACCAATAAGACGTTTTCACACGCTAAAATCCCTTCTGTGTAATGCCCCGGTATTGATCTGTTCAGACTATACTAAATCCTTTATTCTACAAACTGATGCATCAGACCGGGGAATAGGGGCTGTCCTATCCCAGCCAGACCTCCAGGGATAACTTAGGCCCATCCTGTATGTAAGTCGTAAACTGTTTCCACGAGAAAGGCATTATGAGACTATGGAGAAGGCATGCCTGGGCATTAAGTGGGTCATGGAAGCACTCCAGTATTACCTGTTGGTCAGTACCTACTTCCTAGTAACAGACCATGCTCCCTTGAGTTGGCTTTCCATCCATAAGGACACCAACCCAAAGATCCTTCATTGGTTTTTGTCCTTACAACCATTCTCTTTTCAGACCCTCCATATGCCTGGCAAACATCAAGGGAATGTGGACTTCCTGTCTCACTGCCCAGTTTCTGCATGGCCCGAACGTCCATACTCTTTTGTTAGGGCAGTGTAGTCCTGTGTCCTATCTGAGCAGGACTCCCAAGATGGCCTCCATTTAGTGCCTGACGGATAAATACGGTTTTTGCTCCATTTGCAGGAGGTTCGCGGGAACGGGCTGCGGTGTGTGAGGAAGACGCAGAACCCAGAGGGAGGGAGACTACGAGAACGGAAGCAGCATCAGATGACAATGCCCCACAGCATCCAGGAAGGAGAGTACCTGGCGGGAACTGCTAGGGAGGGACGGACTGGACTATGGAGGAGCCACGACCAACAGTAGAGCGCATGAGGGGGAACCGCCTAGAGTCACTGTGACTCAGTCTAGCAGTCTAGAGGACGCGGCAACTCCCTCGGCCACGACCCCGGAGAGCTGTGGCTTTAGGCAAGTGCCTTTTTTCATTATTTCTCAGTTGGAAGGTTGTGGGGCGTGTAGGGTCGCACCTGAATCACTTGGATTGCTTTTTTTTTGGTTTGTCATTTTGGCCAACACAGAGCACGGGGCACACTTGGCCATCTAGGTGGAGGCATATCCTAGAGACCCTACAAACATTTATATATATTTGTTGGTTGTTCTTTTTTAGGGTAACCCTCCTTTTCCTCATGGACTCTCACGGGGGCCCGGACCAGAGAGCAAGCCTTCTCAAGGAGAAAGACGGACAGCTGGAAACCCTTAATAGACCCCCAAGAGACTGTGGACAGAACCGTCTACCTGCCCCGATCTCATTCCCAGTCTTCTAAAGAGGGAAAAGGGACTTTCCACTTCTCTTTTATTTCGGATGCTAGGCTCCCTAAATTACATTGCAAAGCACCAATAAAAACACAAGAGTGTATGCATCTTCTTCTGGCCCTCGGTGACCACACAGAGTCACATGTTACTTCCTCAACGTTTGAATCCGAGTAATTCCAGATACGCTTAAAGTTGAGTGACGCTGGGATTGTCAGTGTTTTCACCGTGGTAATTAAAGTCAGCCAGTACTAGGAACTTCCATGAGATCAAGATATATGGTGCAATAAAGTCAATTATGCGAGAAGTCCTTCTTAGCACCTGGAGGGCGATACAATAGCGCCCCTTTCCAGGCTTCTGTAGCAGATAGTAACAGCTTAAAAAGCATATGTTAAGTCGCCCGGTACATAGGGTGTCAATAAGCTCAACCTTAAGGGAGCTGTGAAAGGCGATGGCAATGCTCCCTCTCATCCCCCTGCCTCCCCAGATCTGACCAGGGAGTAGTGCTCAGGAATAGCTAGTGAGATGCAGGGGGCGTCAGAAGCAAAGAGCCAGGTTTCAGTGAATAAGCAAATCCCAGGTTTGGATGTCGAGATGAGGTCCCACAATGCTATGGTGCGCTTAGGTCCACTGGATAAATAAAGTGGGGAGGCTGAAAGTTCCCTTCCCCACCAACCGTTCCTTTCCCTACCCAACTGTGGTGAAATACAGTGATTAAAGACAAAATAAAATGGTACAGGCCGAAAGAAATGCCCCCATGGCAGCACCAGTGTTAATGTAAAGTGCTTCAATACCTTCAGGTGGTGTTTGGCCCCAAGTTCAAACTGCACACAAAAAACAAAGAATCACAGTGTTAAGATGTTTTATAGTAGTGAACGGTAGGAAATACATTGCAGCGGCAACCACATTAAAAGGACTACTTTTGCCATGGACACTGAGGGGCAGGTAGGCCTTGAAGACATCAAGACTAAGCCTGGCTCCTTTGAAGAGAATTCAAGTTAAGCAACAATGGCGCACAGAAACACTTTAGCCTGAGAATGTGGAAAGAGTAAAAAAAGCGTCAACAGGAGAAATTTGAAAAAATAGAGTCCCACCCTATGAAATGAGAAGCAACAAGGTGAGACACAAACAGTTCAATCAATTTGCACGGGAGAAACGAGGCTATGGAATTACAGCATAAGACACTGGTACCTTAGAAGCTCTGACATGCCCTGTGATAACGCATAACCAATTCACTTGAGGTCTAATTTCCCAGAAATAAACACCATTGCCGAATGACCACATATTATGTAAACGCACACCTAGTACTCACATGCTCAGAAAATAAACACAGACAACATGCGTGTCAAGTAATAGCAGCAATGCACAAATGCTCCAATCAGCACGTCACCTATACACTAACCGGAGATTAAAAAGCAGAACACCACCGCTCACTAGAATGAAACAGATTACAATGGGGTCAGGGGAGGAGGCGATTTGTGGATTGGGCAAGCACTGGGAAGTGCAAGGGTGCGTCGTCGTTGCTCCGTCCGGAACACCCTGAAGGGGAAAAGTGTCCGAAGACCTCTCTCCTTCTACGGTGCTTCTCAATCGATAAACTGTAGTCTTTTCTCTTAAATGCCTAGATTTTTTCAGGGATTTCGTGCAAAACTTCGGAGTGTCTCCCCTTGCTTCCAGACCCAATGGTGGAAAAAATAACATGAAGATGGCTACCACGCAAAGAAACTTCCGGGACACCTTCTGACATCAAACAAGAGATGGACCTAACACCAAATGGTGGTCGACGACCCCCCAGAGAAAAAAATAAAAAAAGACAATTCCGGACCCAACCACTAAATAGCGGAATAATGCACAGCACGTGAATCCAGAAAAGGATTCATGCTGCAAATCCACTTAGAGCAGCATTTCCACATTTTCCAAAAATGCACTTGCTTTAGTAACTGCCACAACTCATTAAGATGAGCAATGTTTTGAAAATGACTGTCAATCTATGCCACTAAAAATCAAACCAGAAGTATATCAAAAGCTGTGAAATGATCTTGCATGAATGGAAATCAAACTAGAAAATGCACAAAAAGGTGCAAACATTGTACAAAAGGAGAATATTACACAAATAAAATGGAAAAATGTATTTTGTTTTCAAAAGCTCGTTGGCGGTTATTGAAAATAAGCAACAAACATGTATCCTATAATGAAATGCGGGGTGGCAATAAGGATCCCGTGAAGAGAGCACCCATCGCGCCATACCATCACCCAGCAAAAGCCCAGGAGGGTACTCTTACCGGGAAGCAGTTGCAGCATCACAAAGCAAAGGATCGCTGGAATGAGGAAACCGTTGCGCCTTACTGGCACCAAAATCTAGGCCAGCGGCACCGAAGAGGCGGCAGTGGGGGCATATAGGAACCTCCCACAACAAGGGCAACTTGGCTGAAAGTATCCAGCCAGGGCACACTGACCGTATGAGCTGGCACGGTCCGGAAGGCCGGTTTCTGACTAAGGAGCACAGAGGGCACCCTTTCATGCCATACAGGTGCCTTAAGTCATGACAGCGGAGCCTAAGACTAGGCGGTGGTTGTGGGGGTACCCCAAATGCATGGAGGCAAGCTGACCAGAAGTATAGACTTCCCAAAAGCACCTCCAACCAGCACTGCAGTAATACGGGGAACCAGGCCAGCTAGGAGGTAAAATACTCTGGGGGGCCTGCTGGCCCGGTCCAGCACTGCACGCAGTTTTGGTGTGAGTGGCAGTAAGATTGACGCAAGCATGGTTCAAGCATTACATCCTGGGTTATGTCGCTGTGGGGACTCGAGGGCAGTGAATCTAAAAAATCCACGTCAAGATGCGGGCGCGTATCAATGTAGGGCACGGCATCTACTTCAAACGAATTAAAGTTAGTAAGGGCTGATTTCCAAGTCCTATATGGAACAAAGCAGGCGAAAAACGCATTTAAAGGTCAGGTTGACGCGAATGGAAAGGATTACACTTACGTGGAGGACAAACAGTTTACATAAATTCCATGTTAATTTGGGGTTACCACCTTAGACACAAGGAAGGCACCTTATCACATTGCTGTTATTTCGACAAGTACAACGTTGAATGGGGGTCCAACTCTCCTCGATTTCATAAAAGCACAGAGAATCTATATCAGGAGTGCTGTTGGCAATTCCGGTAGAGTGGCAGCTCCTGACCATTGGAGAACTGCAACTACTGCAACAGCAAAGCCAGCATGTGGCATAGTTCCGTGTGTTAACACTGCATGCTTTCATCTACAAGGGGTTTAAGGTGTGGAACATTGTTACTCAATTGGCAAAAGATGAACTCATCTGTAGGGGGCACAGACTTATGAAATGCCGTTCATTCATCAGGAAGAGAGTCTAAAGCACCGCCCTGGAGCACCTAGCCTTCATTCTACCAAGATCGATCAAATAATTACCACTGGAGTAACTACCCTGTCCCTACAAAAGCGCTTGAAACAAAATGTGCGACAATAGCAGGAAACAACCGCAAGGACATAATTAGTTTAACCAGGTGCTGTAGCTCAGAGGCAATGTCTTTTGCATTGGGTGTCACAGGTCTCTTTAAGGCTAGGGTTCAAACCACAGTAGTAGTAGCAAGGTCATCTTTAACAATTTGCCGATTTGTAAGGCCGTCTGGGCACCACTCAGCCATGTCTATTATGCGCTAGAGATGGTGTAGGGATAGGGAGTTGGAGTGGGCTGACCTGTAAGAATCCCAGCTGCTGCTCATGGGAGGACCACATCAGATATGAGAGTTTGGGGTAAAGAGAAGTTAGCAGGAGCAGAGGCAGGCTCATGCTGGTGGGTACGGCGCAGAGCAGAGTTAGTACATGTCAAAAAGAGTCACATCACAGGACTAGGGGTAGTAACTACATCTGGCCAGCTGAGGTGAAGCTGGGCACATGGCATGGCAAAGAGGCCACTTAATCACGTATTGGGCCATGGAAAACTGGCAGAAAATGTGGCAGACTCAAGGCTGATAGCGCAGTCATGCCAGGACGACAGGCTAGGGGCAAAGCCTGGTATATTGGGTTTGCTTGCCAAGGACAAATCACGAAGGGGTAGCATTGTAAAGGGTTGCAGGTTGCAATCACGAAATATTGATACACAAAGGCACGTCATTGCAAAGGGTCTATGGATCACCCTTCAGTTTATGTTAATGGCATTTCAGTGCTGCTCTAAGATTAGTGAGATGAAGCTGGTTGGCTGCATGAGTTTATGGCACCATGCACAAATCATACCATGAAACTCATGGCCACTAGTGAGTTTTTTCGAAATACAGATTTACGAAACCACCATTTGAGGGACAATGCCACTTGGAGAAAAGCAAAATGCAAGGAATTCCCTGCCTTGCAGAGGATTGCCATTCCAGTAATTTTAAGAAAAAATACCGGATTAGGTTAGTGCTGTTAATTAATAAAGCAATAATCACCACGTTCCCTCCCTCAACCTTTTGTGAGTATGCTGAGAAAGTTGTCCCCAATACAATCAAGGCAATACCGCAGGTGAATGCTAGTCACAATTGCGCCGGTCATGGCAAGGAGACGTATTATATTCTATATGTCTGCCATGAGCCATCTCAGACCAGCTAGGAATTTACAACAAAAATCCCTCAGTCCGTACTCAAGGATAGGCATTAAAACACTAGTGAGAGCGTGAGACATTGATACAATTTACAGCTAGGATATGGTCAAACCAGACAAAGGATTCATTGAGTACCAATGACGTGGTCATTAATACTGCCAGTTGTATTAGTCGAACCACGGGCCAAGGTACTGTTGGCTATTAAGGCCAGTCAGGGTCATCGTCCTAGCTTCCAGTTATCTTATCTATTTAGCTTGCAACCAAGCTCACAGGCGTACTTGGTACTCCTCTATTATTTATTAGGACTTTTTTCCTAACAGTAAGTGTCCCAGGCATTTAAGGAGCTCGGTACCCCAACAAGTGTCTTGTTGATTATTACGGTGTCATTGTATTGCAGAAGATTCCACTTTTAAATCCGCATATTCAGTGGCAAGAGAATTGAAGTTTCCGACACCAGGTTAAATCAGTCATATATAAGGTAAATAGTAATCATTCATCGATTTAAGGTCTGCATTCAACCTTATCCCTAGACACAAACTCTGGTGTGTCCTGAAGGAGATGTGCCTCCCCATGCGAGATACTAGCGCTGGTTGTTCGTCTCCACAAGAACAACTACCCAAGAGTTCGCTTGGGTAGCCAAGGCCAACTGACCGACCCGATCAGGGTGGATAGAGGGGTCCGCCAGGGATGCGAATTGGCTCCTGCTCGCTTTTCACTCTTCATAAATGGAGTTGTACAGCACCTTGCCGATAGTCCAGCTGACCCTGGGGGGGGGGGGGGGGGGACAAGGTGGCAACTTTACTCTTCGCCGATTATAACACCCCTAGTGGCCTGCAACTCCTTTTAAAATGCTTGGAGTCCTTTTGCGCAAAGAGAGGCCTTAAGGTTAATACCTCGAAGACCAAACTTTTAATGCTGAATCCACAGAGTTCTTTTAAAGGAAAGCTGCTCCTGGATGGATCCCTCGAGAGAGTGAGCACCTTGGACTATTTGGGTGTCACTCTCTCTGAAGACTTGTCTTGGAAACATTGTAGGAGAGTAGGGTCTGCTTCTTATAGTTACCCCCACTTTTTGCTGACGTTTCACTTTTTCGACTTTAGCCTGGCAGGGGCCCTGCTAACCAGGACCCCAGCCTAGCTGCTTCCTCTCTAAACTGATTACCAGTACTTTAGGTACACTCCAGATTGGATTCTGGGGTACCCTTATAAGTCCCTAGTATATAGTATACTATGTACCCAGGGCATAGGTAGCCCAGAGGCCTACCAGGGGCTGCAGCATGTATTATGCCACCCCTGGGAAGCCTTCCAAAATGACACCACAGGACTGCAACTGCAGCCTGGGTAAGGTGCTGCATGTACCCCTTACTGAGATATAGGTTCACTTTATCTCTCCATATCACTGCACATATAAACCTAAGTCACCCCTATGGCAGGCCTTACTAATCCTGAAGGCAGGGTGCTGGGTTTTATGTGAGAGGGTGCCCACGCATTACCAGAGCCCCTCTGCAGCCTTCGGAACCTTTATTCCGGGGTTGTTGGTATGCAGCCAAACCATATGCTCTTAAGTGCATTATAACCAAATGGTAAATGCTAACTTAGGGATGGTTGCATGGAAACAGGTTGTGTTTGGTGTCAAACACCTTGGAATCATACCCCCACACCAGTAACTGGTGTGGGAGTATGATCCCACCCTTCTTAGAGGGAGAGACATAACAGCACCGGTATACCCAGTACCAGCTAACAGAGACCTGGCATCACAAAACGGATGCTGCCAGCCACAGAGCCCTCCTGCTGCTGGACGAAACTACGGCAGAGGAGTCCTGGACAATAGGTTTCCTGTCACAGGGAGGTGTCACCACCTCCCAGACAGGCTTTAGTGTATTAGGGCTGGGTGGGTGCAACACCAAGAGCGCTTTGAAGTTCAGCACTGGGGGCACATTTGGTGTCCCTGTGCATAGTCCAGCTCAAACCGGTTGCAGGGGCTACCAGCCCCCGCTCTGGCGCGAAACTGGACAAAGGAAATGGGTGTAGCCACCCCTCTTACGTGACCCTCCCATAGGTGGGTCCCTAGAGTATGTCCAACCCCTTCCTTGGGTATAAAGAAGGAACCCCTGGCTACAGGACTTTAGATTACACCTGGACGAAACTCTGATACTGAATCCTGGAACTTCGACGATCAACACTGAACTAGATGACTGAAGAATCTCCTTTGGAGTAAAGGAGTTACTCCCCTGCTTAGCAGGCACCAAAGACGCATCTGTCCGGTTTGCAGAGACCATCTGAGTGCATCCAGACCTCCTTTCAAGATGCTCAGAGTGTGGATTGTGGGACACAGCTATATTTTCTGGAGCCAAAGGTATGCAGAAAACAAAGGCATTCACAAAGACCTAGGTTTGCCAAATGTAGACATTAAATGGATTGGACAGAGAGGGTTAAAGTGGCACCAATTGATGCCATTGGTGAAATCCTTCATGCATATCCAACACCCTGACCTCATAATAGTGCACTGTGGTGGCAATGACCTAGGCACTTTGACTGGGGTAGGTCTGGAAATCCTTCTGCAAAGGTGTCCTTCATAACTGATTTGTCTTTTCCCCAAAACTGCCTTTGTGTATTCTAACATATGCCAAAGGCAGAAATGGAACTGGTCCGATCATTTTTGTCCACAAATCGAGAAATCTAGGAAACATGTGAATAAATCTGTTTCTGCTTTTCTCCGAGACTATAGAATGGGGTCCATTTACAATAACAATCTGCGCTTTCATATGCAAGAGATGTATAGGAGAGATGGAGTACACTTTGCTGATGAAGGAAACAGTCTTCCTCAACAACTTTAGACTCTGTATAGGTACTTACTTATAAGTACCAAAAACTCTCAATGAACACAACAGCTCTTTCTAGAGCCACTCAAGAACAAAACACTTCAGCTTGATCTTTATCTCTCAAAAATTTCATTTTTTTTTTCCCTTGGATCCGCGCACCTAACGCGAGAGAATCCGTGCACCCAACGAGTTAGGATGCGCGCACCCTGCGCGCATTTGCCCGTTTATTTTTTTAAAAAGGGGGCCCCAGGGAGTCCTTCTGGGACCCCCTAAGCACCTCTAGAGGGTCAGCGTATTTCCACTCTGCCCCCTTTATATGTTTTACACACTTATTCCCCTTGCTTCTTCAGCCTCGCTTCTACTGAGGCAGAAAATGGCCGCCAACAGTTCCTGGTATCGAATGTAGACAGACACTAGGCAGCCAATTAGCATTCAGCGCGCGATAGGGTGCGCGGATCCTCCCCGGCCATAGATATCACTAACTTTTTTACCCTAATTTTCTCAGGAATCTACATAAATCTAATGGCAAATACACAAATCTTCCTTTCAATCCTCTTTGCAACTCTGATGGAGGTAATTTACTTGTTTTGGGCTCCATACGAACAATAGCCTGAAACGGGTGAAAACATTGTATCAGAATAGACTCATACGTATTTAAATCTATCAGCTCTGGAGGAATAGCAACCAACTCTATATTATTATGAACAGCTCTGGCATGCATTTTATTCTCAACTAATTTATTATAACAATATTTGCAAATACGCTGCTCACATCCCAAATCAAAACAATCCTCTACCAACAAATAAGTTGCAAATTCCATCCACTTATCATTATCTTCTATTTCACTTTTTAAATACAGATTGACACCCCTAGTCTGATTTTTATAGTGACTTCGCCGACAACAAATACAAGAAACATTTGGTCTTTCACCTGAAATTACCTTAAACTTTGTGATTTCATCCTCAAATTTTTCTGTAATTACAGGTTCTATATTGACTTCAACATTTTATTCTACTAATGTGTCAGTTTCTTCACTCTCTTGCTGAGGCCCAAAGTAACAAAACTCAATATCCTCACAGACCTGCTTCACATCTGAAACTGACCCACGCAAAAGAGCACTGTTCAACTCACTTAACTTTAGTGCTGGACTTTTTGCATGATACAACCTTCTCACTAACTTCCGCATTCGAGTATGATGTACTGCCAGCATTCTGAAATGGTGAAAAACACTTTCACAAACTTTCCTACAAAAACAAGCCAGAGAATGACCTTGCAAACCATTATGTTTTCTCACTCTGCAAGGGTCTAGTCCTTGCAACAGCTTAATCTTTTGTTTTACACTTTTTTTAGTATAGGTTCGTAAAAAACTACATAATTTTTCAATAGATTCCGGTCGTACACTGCAAACACTACTGCAATCCCAAGTGTACACAGGGTTTTTAGCACGTCTCCCTAAAACTTCATCAGCTATCACTTCTTCTACATTTCTTTCAGCCATTTTCTCTTTCTCCATTGGACAACCATCACTAACCTCATAACCTCTACCACTGGTGTCAACTGCATGCAATAATTTTTCACTTAGTGAATAACTCTCTTCATTAAAAAAAGGCTCTGAACTAGAACTGTGTTTCCATTCTCCCAAAAAAACATCACATTTTTTTTTTTATTAATAACTCTTTTCCTCCTACTTTTGGCCTTCATTACATATATTGGTTTATCTAGTGTTCGAATTCTGTTTAACACTAAAATAAACAGTTTCCTTTTTACTTCAAACGCCTTTTCCACAATGCTTTCAATATGCTTCTTCTTTTTATAAAATAAAGCTCTCTTTTTATATTTCTTCACATCTTTCAGCAAATTATGCACTACTCTCTTGTAAAATATTTTTTTGCGCAATTCCTTATACTGATTTGGTCTTCTTTTACCATACTTTATCTCCTTTGACTGAACATTTGCTTTTTTACTTGTCCTCTTATTTTGATTTTTTTTCTTACTTAAAAAGTTTTTTGAAGTTGCAGCATTCTCTACATTCTGTATGCTCCTACAAACATTTTTAATAAATTGCTTCGTGATCTTATCAGAAGATTGTTTCCTTTTAACCACATTATCTTGTTCATTCAATACTTGTGGTTGATGTTTCTTCAAATAATCCTCCTGTCTCTGTTCTTTTCTTTTTCTGGCATACTTTCTCGATTTTAACGTTGAAAAACAGTATCTGCAAAAAAGAATCACAAATAAATGTATATTAATAACTTTCAAATTTACAGTATTCCATTACTGTACAAACTCATTTTATATAAAAACAGACTAAGAAACTATAGCCCTAAACCACAAGTGTGACAATGATTAAAACACTACATACATAGTGCATACTACTTTGAAGCAGTTCATGCCCTAAAGCCTACCTCACTAAAAGACTACACGCTAACTGACTGAATGATTACAGTACTAAAAAGAGACACACTGGGTGAGTAACAGGGTGTTTTCTAGAAGTGTATGAATACTAACTGGGGAATTGAAGCTGCGAAAGACAACTGTGTAGCTGATTAGAGAACTGAATGCATAGTGGATAGGCATTTAAAGCAGTCCATGTGCTAAGGCCCGGCTCACTGCATAAGTACTTGTGTACTGACTGAATGATTAGACTACAGCAAGGAGACTGCCTGGATGAATTTATAAGTAGTAGGCTTTTCGCACACGGAATGGATTAGTACTTGGTACTAAAAAGGTCACTAAAAGAGTGCAAAGGGAGTGACAAGATGTTTGCTGGACTATATGGATATTGACTAGGGAATTGAAAGTATAAAAGACAAGTCTCTAGGTGGTTAGAAGACTGCATGCATAGTGCATAGGGGTTTTAAGCAGTCCATGTGCTAAGGCCTGGCTCAGTGCATGAATACTTAGACAGTGACTGAATCATTAGAGTACTGGAAAGAGAGTGTCTTGGTGAATTTATAAGTGTTTGGGTTTTGGCACAGTGAATGAATTACTACATGGTGCTGAATGGGTCACTAGAAGACTACAAAGAGAGTGACAGGGTGTTTCCTGGAAGTGTATGGATACTATCTAGAGAATTGAAGGTGTGAAAAACAACTGTGTAGGTAGTTAGAGAACTACATGCATACTGCATAGACATTTGAAGCAGTCTATTTGGTAATGAATGGTTCACAACATAAGTACTTAGAAACTGACTAAATCATCAGACTACTTCTAGGACAGTGCCTGGGTAAAAATTTAAAATTTTCAGTTCTGGTGCAGTAAAGACAATACTACATGGTACTGCACTTTAGTGTCAAAGCATGGCTCATTTTATCAATTCATAAGCAAACACTGGCTTCTAATGCTACTAAAACTTGACAACATGACAGGTTTTATAACAGTTATCTGTCAGCAAATACACGATGTTACCAAACGCTTCTCTCACAGTGGTTCCCAAATGCACACAGACTCACAGTGTGGTTCTAGGCAACCACCACTATCCCTAGGAGTTTACCAAAACTCATTCACTACAGTGGAAGAGGTAAGGGAACTGCACACAATCTACATATTTCACGACTGCACTTTAGTGTCAATGCCTGACTCATTTAATCAACACATAAGCAAACACTGGCTTCTAATGCTACTAAAACTTGACAACATGACATATTTTAAAACAGTTTTCTGTCAGCAAATACACAATGTTACCAAACACTTCTCTCACAGTGGTTTCCAAATGCACACAGACTCACAGTGAGATTCTAGACAAGCCCCACTATCCCTAGGACTTTACCAAAACTCATTCACTACAGTGGAAGTGGTAAAGGAACTGCACACAATCTACATATTTCACGACTGCACTTTAATGTCAATGCCTGACTAATTTAATCAACGCATAAGGAAAGACTGGCTTCTAATGCTACTAAAACTTGACAACATGACAGGTTTTAAAACAGTTATCTGTCAGCAAATACACAATGTTACCAAATGCTTCTCTCACAGTGGTTCCCAAATGCAAACAGACTCACAGTTTGATTCTAGACAAGCACCACTATCCCTAGGAGTTTACCAAAACTCATTCACTACACTGGAAGTGGTAAGGGAACGGCACACAATCTACATATTTCACAACTACACTTTACTGTCAATACCTAACTCATTTAATGGAAGCATAAGCCATAACTGTCTTCTAATGCTACTAAAACTTCACAACATGACATGTTTTAAAACAGTTATCTGTCAGCAAATGCACGATGTTACCAAACGCCTCTCACAGTTGTTCCCAAATGCACACAGGCTCTCTGTGTGATTCTAGACAAACAACACTATCCCTTGCACTATACCAAAACACATTTCTTCATCTCGAAGGAGTACTACATTTTACTGCAGAAACATAACTCATTTCACAAATTCATAAACAATGACTGGTTTCTAAATCTACCAAAATATAAAAACTGCATAGTTATCTGTCTACAAACACATGAAAAAAACAAATCCTTATCACAAAATGGTTTCTACATGCACACACACTGTTAATAAGATTGTAGAGAAAAAAAAAGTACTCCCTACACTTTAGCAGAAGAAATACATTAGTCTGATTAAAATAAAAATAGTCTACATACATCCCCTCACAATTAAATAACTCACCTTTCAAGATGTTTTGTAGATTAAGAAGTATATCAGTCACACACCAGATATCAGTCACACACCAGATTTTTTTATACAGAATCTCTGCACTGTGCACCCGTCAGCAGAACCAAAGAATGGCAAAGTTTCCCTTTCATTTTCCACACATATACATGTAAACATCAAATCACATTCCTTCCCACATAAATTCAAAAGCAAACACACATTTCTATTGGTTAAACATTTCAACCCTTTCCAAATGACATAAACTTCAACCCTTCCCCCAATCATCCTTCTGCCCGTTACCATAGAAACAGGTCATGGAACACTGTACTGAGCACACAGGTCACAAGTTCAGCACACACAATGTTGCTAATCAAAACAACAAGTGTGCTTGACTTCTCAACATATCAGCTTATCATATATAATGTTCCTTACAATCAGTTTTTATTAACCAATAAGAATCATGCGTTTAAAAAACAGAAATATGCACCCTACCTTTCAGTGTAGAAGGTTGTCAAACAACCAATGATTGTGTCTTTTTTCAAAATTGCATCTTAGCCACCATTTTAGAAACATCTTACTTTCCAAACTGCCATTTCATTTACAGAGACCATCTGAGTGCATCCAGACCTCCTTACAAGATGCTTACAGTGTGGATAGTGGGACACAGCTATATTTTCTGGAGCCAAAGGTATGCAGAAAACAAAGGCATTCACAAAGTCCTAGGTTTGCCAAATGTAGACATTAAATGGATTGGACAGAGAGGGTTAAAGTGGCACCAATTGATGCCATTGGTGAAATCCTTCATGCAAATCCAACACCCTGCAGTGCACTGTGGTGGCAATGACCTAGGCACTTTGACTGGGGTAGGTCTGGAAATGCTTATGAAGGACACCTTTGCAGAACTGATTTCACTTTTTCCCAAAACTGCCTTCGTGTATTCTAACATATGCCAAAGGCAGAAATGGAACTGGTCCGATCATTTTTGTCCACAGATTGAGAAAGCTAGGAAACATGTGAATAAATCTGTTTCTGTTTTTTTCCGAGACTACAGAATGGGGTTAATTTACAATAACATTCTGCGCTTTCATATGCAAGAGATGTATTGGAGAGATGGAGTACACTTTACTGATGAAGGAAACAGAGTCTTCCTCAACAACTTTAGACTCTGTATAGGTACTTACTTATAAGTACCAAAAACTCTCAATGAACATAACGGCTCTTTTTAGAGCCACTCAAGAACAAAACACTTAAGCTTAATCTTTATCTTCCAACAATTTCATTTTTTTTCCCTTGGATCTGTGAACCCACCGCGAGAGGATCCATGCATCCAACGCGATAGGATGCGCGCACCATGCGCGCATTTCGCAGTTTTTTTTTTTTTTTTTAAAGGGGGGCCCCAGGGGGTCCTTCTGGGACCCCCCAAGCACATCTAGAGGGTCAGAGTATTTCCACTCTGCCCCCTTTATATGTTTTACGCACTTATTCCCCTTGCTTCATCAGCCTTGCTTCTACCGAGGCAGAAAATGTCCGCCAACAGTTCCTGGTTTCGAATGTAGCAAGAAACTCGACAGCCAATTAGCATTCAGCGCGCGATCGGGAGGGTGCGCACTCGGTTCGGGGAGGGTGTCCATACGGTGCAGGTAGGGTCCGCGGATCCTCCCCGGCCATAGATATCACTAACTTTTTTACCCTAATTTTCTCAGAAACTACTGAACAGATTCACACCATATATGCAAAAGGCACGAGTCCAAACTGAGGACTACCTCTTTGCCAAATTTGGTGTCATTCCGTTCAGCGGTTCGGGCTGTAGCTGCGACAACAGATCCTATGGGAAATTGCATGGGGAAAACGCGTTTTGGGACCCCGCTTTTTTCTCGGCCCCCGCTTGACGAATCACCACGAACCTTTCAGGGTAGGAGCGGAGCGGAGCTGGCCAAAAGTTTGGAAAATTTTGCGAAGATTCAACAACCGGCGCCAAAGATATTCCCAATAGAATGTTGCGGATTTTTCTATGGAAAATAGGTCCTAACTATAACTATCTACTGGCGACCGCCAGTAGATTATATATATATATATATATATATATATATATATATATATATATATATATATAAAAATTATATATATATATATATATATATATATATATATATATATATATATATATATATATATATATATATATAAAAAAAAAAATTATATTATATATTCTCACACGTACAATCCGGCGAAATCCTTTCCAGGTATAACGAAGGAATCACACAGGAGCCGTGGCCTCTATTTTTAGTGCAGATTTATTGCAGACACAAACGTCCGACGCGTTTCGGAGTAGGACACTCCTTCGTCACGGGCAAACTTTGTGCATTTCAACTTTGTTAATAAAGTAAATCAACATGTCACGTGATATAATAAACATAAACAAAATACTTTACATATTGCAATTCATATGAGTATTTACAATTTTTTGAAGTTAATTCAAGGTAATTTCGTGTAAATGGTAAGTATAATGACTAGCATGTCAAGAACAGTATATTCAAATGATTAAGAAAATCCACAGTTTACAGATAGCACGCGCAAAAAGCGTGTACGGATAGCAAGTACCAAAGAATTCATTTATCAAAAAATACCCTCCGTGTATCCCTCCCTTGTGGGAAAAAGTGCTCAATTCTGGTCGACAAAATAACGGTAGAGATTAACCTACCGCATGAATAAATTCATGTCGGCCGTTTTTTGGACTCGAACTCATCATGTTAAAAAGTAAGCCAATGGTGTATTAGTCCAAGAAAACATGAAAACACGAACCGTGGTAAACCTTTCTAATTACAAATTAAGTAATGTTGAATTAGATGTTTTAATGTTAGGCCTATCATTTTGCCCTACATCTAGATTCAATTACACAGAAAGTAGGATTGATTTATTTCATTACATAAGAAAATTAAAACTGAAGAAATGGTTCTCAAATAAGCCCAAAAAACAGCCTATTGAAAAAACCAATGTACAATTGGATGTTCAAATAAAGGACATAGAGACTTTCCAAGTGGCTCAAGAGCTGGCAGGAATAGTGGATACGGCTCTTCCTGTAGACATGATGGCGGAAACTCCGTTTAAACCTAAATCTGTGTTTCTACCCCAAATTAACTGTGAAGCAATAAATTGCTTTGAGAAAGGGATGGTTAATGAACTAAAAAAATTGAAAAACCATAAAATATACCAAAGAACAAACTTAAATCCTCACCAACTCAAAGCATTGAATGCACTGGAATCAAACCATGACTTTGTCATAAAGCAGAGCGACAAAGGGGGAAACGTGGTCATTTGGCCTGTGGACATGTATAAACAAGAAGGATTGTCACAATTGTCTGACACTAGTAGGTACTGTCAAACTACTAGATTAATTTATAATCAAGCAATGTCTACAGTGGCAAATCAAATCACTGAGTGGAAAGATGCATGCATGATAAGCGCAGATGAATTTTCCTATTTGGCATGCAAACACCCCAAACTACCAGTATTATATTTGTTACCAAAGTTGCACAAGAATGCTCAACGGCCACCAGGGAGGCCTATTGTCTCTTCATGTGGGAGTGCGTTGGAAAATACTTCCAAATATGTGGACTACTTCCTCCAACCGATGGTTCAATCCCTCCCTTCCTATGTCCGTGATACTAGTGACTTCCTTAAGCATATTTCTGGCATGGAATGGTCTTCAGAGTATCTCATGTTAGGACTAGATGTTTGCAGTCTTTATACTAGTATTCCGCAAACTTTAGGCCTGGAAACATGCAAGCATTTTCTCTATAGTAGACCAGCAAGTTTTTTACATCATACAGAGATGTTGCTCAAAATGATTGAAATGTGTTTGAATAATAATTTTTTCCTTTTCGACAAAAACATCTATAGGCAGATCCAGGGGACGGCTATGGGAACCTGCTTCGCCCCCAGCTTTGCAGGTCTCTACCTGGGCTGGTGGGAGGAGCAGGTGGTCCACAACATCGAACTCTTTAAGAACCATGCCGTCCTCTGGCTACGCTACATAGATGATATTTTTTGTGTGTGGAGTGGCACTGAGGCACAAGCCATAGAATTTGTAGAGACCCTTAATACTAACGAAATGAATCTCCAATTCACACACCAAGTTAGTAAAGACACCATGGTATTCTTGGACCTCAAACTTGAGATTAAAAATAACACCATAGAAAGTTCCTTATTCAGAAAGACTACGGCGGGCAACAGTCTACTTCACGCGGACAGTTGCCATCCATATAACCTTATACAAAGCATACCCTTTGGGGAGCTATTGCGGGCACGCAGAAATTGCAGTACCATCAGCAATTTTGAAAAGGAGAAATCCATTATGCAAGAACGTTTTTTGGCACGTGGTTATAGTGCTAAAACAGTGAAAAAGGCGATTAATAAAGTTGAAGCTCTCAATCGCCAGGAACTTCTTTTCCCTACGGAAACTGTTCCAATTATCAAGCCTAAAGAAACTGTAAGGTTTATCACTACCTACAGCACCCATGCATGGGAGGTGAGGAGGAGCTTAAAAAAAGTTTTGGGAAGTGCTGAAAAATGATAAGGATTTAAAAGATTATATAGGTGATCATCCATCTCTCACTTTCCGTAAACCTAAATCATTAAGAGACCAATTATGCAATAACATGATCCCCAATCCTAAAAAAGAGAATGCGGTTAAGGGGTTTTTTACATGTAACCAATGTAAGGCTTGTAAATACAGTTGTAGCATCAAATCAGTAAAATTCAACAACAATGAGGCCCCTTGGGTTATACAAAAACACTTAAACTGTAATACGGAATTTGTGGTGTATATTCTCAAATGTCCTTGTTCGAAATACTACATAGGTAGCACCATCCATTCAGGAAAGAAAAGAGTGTTGGAGCACTTGAGAGCTATCAACAAAAATGATAAAACTTATCCAGTAGCCCGGCATTTTCAGGATAATCACAACAGCAATGCCAGTCTTGTCAAATTTGCCGCAATTGATTGTGTTTTTCCTAATACAAGAGGTGGCAATAGATTGTTAGAACTCAGGAAATTGGAATCCAAATTTATAATTAGATTCAATACCATGATGCCTCATGGGTTGAATATGGATGAGGAGCTGTCAGTGCATCTATACTAATATATATCTGGTACAATAGGTTTGTGCATACCTGCTGCTGTTTCTGCTTGCCGTTTTTTAGAAATTTTGTGTATTTTTTAATAATTTCATGTAACAATATGAAGATTTTTAATAGACATTCTGTCTCTTTTTAAGGTAACAGATGCTTGGAGAAGTAGATGAATTGGCTACCCTCTGAACAGTTTGCCCACAGGGGCAATACCTAAAGGAAATCCGTTCATTATGATTTCGCCCACTGAGGCAGTATCGAATTGATTTAATTAGCGTGGAAGAGTCTTATAACCCTCTTGTTCTTTATAACTTTTGGACCAACTCTTTGATATTGATGAAGACCATGTGTTGCCATGATTCAATGGTTTCTGACTATAGCATGCCCACTGGGGCGTTTCATTCGGCATTCCAAGTCTGTCTGCACCATATATTTTGGGGAGATAAGAGAAAATACTCCCATAGCACTATGGACTAATACACCATTGGCTTACTTTTTAACATGATGAGTTCGAGTCCAAAAAACGGCCGACATGAATTTATTCATGCGGTAGGTTAATCTCTACCGTTATTTTGTCGACCAGAATTGAGCACTTTTTCCCACAAGGGAGGGATACACGGAGGGTATTTTTTGATAAATGAATTCTTTGGTACTTGCTATCCGTACACGCTTTTTGCGCGTGCTATCTGTAAACTGTGGATTTTCTTAATCATTTGAATATACTGTTCTTGACATGCTAGTCATTATACTTACCATTTACACGAAATTACCTTGAATTAACTTCAAAAAATTGTAAATACTCATATGAATTGCAATATGTAAAGTATTTTGTTTATGTTTATTATATCACGTGACATGTTGATTTACTTTATTAACAAAGTTGAAATGCACAAAGTTTGCCCGTGACGAAGGAGTGTCCTACTCCGAAACGCGTCGGACGTTTGTGTCTGCAATAAATCTGCACTAAAAATAGAGGCCACGGCTCCTGTGTGATTCCTTCGTTATACCTGGAAAGGATTTCGCCGGATTGTACGTGTGAGAATTTTGGGGGTGGCTACCCCAGCCGTGAGCCCGCCGAAATAGAGGCTTGGGAACAGCTACAAACTCTGTGTTTATATATATATATATATATATATATATATATATTTTCACAGAAAAAAAACAAAGGTTACAGAGACATTATAGTTAGGCTGACATTTCACTCGTACAAAACCGGAGACATTCATCAGTTATAGTTAGCTGAGAGAACTATAACTTGTGCCCCCGCAATGCACTGCTTATGACTGCACATATTACATCATTCATGACATGGTCATGAACACCTTAATCAGATGGCACCTGCTTTATATTTAAGCAAGGTGGACAGGTGCCTTTCTTTTATCATTATGGAGATCTAAGAAAGACATACAGCGGCTTCCTTTGACTTTAAAACAGGCTCAATGCATGCAGTCCAACTGTGCACTGAGGCCTGTGAGGCTGCTCTTCACTACACACAGCCCAACCCTTGCTTGGCCCCTCCCAGCTACTGACTTGGTGTCAACCCCCCTGGAACAGTTTCTTTTTGTGGCTGCTGCTGGCCTCTGTGCCTGAACATTATGGCGGCCACCGAGATCACACGGCAGATAGTGAGCTGTGCATGATGGAGCCACGGGGTCGGTCTGGATGGCAGACTTCAGAGGCTGTACAGATGGATAAAATGTGACACTTGAAGGTGCATTGATGCAGCTGCCAAGCATGGCGTTGGGCATGCTTAAGAGCTCTGGAAGGAGCACAGCTAGAAGGGATGGTGAAGAGCAGTAGAAACTGACCACAAGCCACAACCCCTACACAAGGACACTCTTGAGAATGAATGGCAGGCAGCCTTCCCCAGCCGCACACAGCCTCGGACTGCCAATGGTCACAGGACCCAGCTGCTGTTACCCAGGAGGTCCTGTCCTGCTAGTGTTTTGCCCGCTCCCTGCCACCTGTGGCATTTGCCCTTCCCTTGATCTGTTTGTTGGCAGATCTGGCAGCTCTGGTGCTGCGATAGGTCTTGATTTGCCCTGCGCTAGGTCTTGCTTTGCCCTGCTATCACGTGAGGTTCTCACAAGTATTGGGTCTGCCGTACCTTGGCACTACTGGCTTGTGCCTTGCAACTTTACTTTCCGCTGTTCCATATTGCTGTGCTGGCCCTATACTGGTGCAGGTCTGGATCACAGGGTAGTATGGCAGTATGCCTGGTGCACCCTGCACCTCGCCGTGCCCAGTGGAGATCTGCCATGGCCTGGTGAAGCTCTGGCCATGCCCTGGTGGAGTTTTGGGTCACGTTCGGCCTTTGTGCTGTTATTGGTTTACCTTTTTGCCAATTCTGTCAGCTTCATCGTATCGTTCTGGGTTAAAGCCAAGCACTGCCTTGTTTTGGTTATGGTTTGATGCTACTCAGGATCCGTCCCACTGTGCTCAGGCCGTGCCTTGCTGGTACTTTTGGTCTGTCAATGCCCTGCAGATACTGCAGGATTAGCCTGCTGCTCAGTCTGTATGTGAACTGGCGCTACTGTGTTTCTGCTTCAGTGTTTCTGGTGGTGCCCAGTTATTGCACTGGGTCTGGCAATCCACAGGGTCTACTTGTGTCATGGTGCTATAGTGTTATGGTAGGTTTCTATGGTTGTTTCTGTGTCTGGTAGTGGCTTGTGCTATTCTGTATTTGAACTTCTCTGCTTTTGGTAGAACACTGGTGTGGCACTGGTTTAACCGTGCCCATTAGTACGGGGTTGGTGGTGTTATAGTGTGTCCTGGGTGTTACTGTGTGTGGTGGTGCCCTGGCACAATGATATGTTAATGCTGCTCTTTCAGTGGTGCCCTCGTGTGTATGATAGGTGCGGTACCCTGAGCAGGGGCCTTCAATGGCAAGCCTCCATCACCAAAATATAGGTCCCTACAAGGTTCAATGTCATGTTTAACAACACCTTTGCTATGCTGTTTTCAGACAACTACACAATAATTACAGGAAATGTTACATTACTTCTAATAGGTCTACAAGTATTAGTAATCAAAACATTCTGTTTGTATCTTAAAAGCACTGGGTGAAATCATCACGTGTGGCAACTCCACCTCACAGCTATAAAGGTATCAATCTGTGCAAGAGTGAAACGCAAGCCCTCACACCGTGGCGGGTGTATATATGAAAAATGTGTACCCCTGAGATAAATCTCCCTGGCGGGGCCCAACTGTCTACCTTAGAGTGCCTGCTCAGTATTGTGCTCCGGCTCTCGGCGCACAGGGCTTCATGACATTCGCTGGTGGAGCAGCATTCTCTATCCTCATTAAGCCTTTTTGTGTTTCTGCCCCCCCCCCCCCCCCCCCCCCCCACAACAAGAAAAGCTATAACAAACCAACTTTAGAGCAGGCAGGAAATATTTGGCAGCATTCCAAAGACAAACAAAACAGAAGACTTTTTTATGTTAGTTCTTTTTTTAATATGGTGTTCAGTTGTACATAATGTCTTCTTGGTTATATATAAGGTAACAAAAATGCTTATAACACTGTTTATAATAACTTTCAAATGCTTATAACACTTTTTTTTAATAACTTTTCAACATGCTGCACAGCAGCTATGCTGCTCTTTAACATAGCTTAAAGACATTGGGAAAGACAAAAGCTCTGGCTAAACTTAAGGTCCCAAAGGTGAGGCCTATTGGCTATGCCAATGCTTGTTTGAAATAGCAGCACATTTTTGCAAGTAGGAGTTTGATTAATTTAAAAAAAAAATAATCCCCCTTCAAAAAGACCCAAAAAAGAAGATGGTGAGGATTTGAAATGCTCAAGGAAAAATAATGGCTAGAAGCTGAAATATGAATTTAAAACGAAAGAAAGCATTGGTGCTTTCTAATAAAAACAAAACAAGGATTGGTGTTAAACTTTCTGCATGCCTGTGCATCTGAAATCCCTGTGCTGTTCCGTTCAATAAATGCAGTTGTACAAGGTGCTTAGCCCTTGTTAAATCAGGAGGGTGCCTCAGCTACTGGCATTTTTATTTTCTAGCGCGAACTTGACTCAAGGACATTACATGGCTGGGCTGTGTTTTTTTCACTACCAAGAGAATAAATACATTTCCCATAATAATGGGCGGTTTAGCAAACCCTGGGACTCGAACCAGGATTCTAATGTCCAAAGTCGGCTGCTGTAGCCTTTATAGGAATGCTACTGCTCATCATTTACTGCACTTGAAAACAATACTTTTTACGCGTTTTTCGTGAGCTTGGACAAACGTGTTTGGTGTAATCAGACACGCATCTTTACTGTGAGCAGAGAGAAAAAAGCTTTGACAAGATCTTCAGCCTTTCAGCAAGGCGCACCCACTGCTACTTGCTCTTGGCCTCCTGCTCTGTCTGCTCACACAGCTAAGGTGTGTGTATTAGTCTGTAGGAGGGCCCATCCCCCAATCTCTGACAGTCACGGCCAGCAGGTATCAGCAACGTTGATTACTTGGCCCTTTGTTATGCAGATATGTGAATCTGCACATCTTTGGCTGACCATGGAAACGCCCTGAGCCCTTTCTTTTTTCTTTGCACAGGAAGGCTGGGCAGAGCCTTTGGAATTCTTTTAACAGGAATCGAAAGAACCATGTAATTTTAAACTAAATGTCTGCAAAACAACCGAATATCTGGATATATTTAGAAGCACATGTCAATCAATTGCAGAGAATAATAAAAACGCTGCACAGGAAGGATCTGATATTTTTAAGCCCTTCTCAGATTGTAAATTTTCAGTTATTTGACATGCTGGTTATTTTTTCAATAGCTTTTTATCTGTAACTATGGTTTTGTACAGGTTGTTTCTTAAATTGCTACAATTACATTGCACGATAGAAATCCAAATAAACGAAAACTCTGTTTAAATAGTGATTTTTATCTGTTAGAGGCCAGTGTATCGTCACTATCACTACATTCAGTTTTTGTCTGCCCTTTTAACAAGTGGTTTGCTCTTCTTTTGTGTTGCAAGGACACTTAGGAATAGACTTTCAAACATTTTGTTGTGGGTTAGCATCACAAAAGTGACGCTAACCAGCACAAAATGTTTTTTTCCAAATGTACTTGAAAGCGTAAAAGTAGTTTTGTGCTGGAAAATACCCTAAAAGTAGCGCAAAGGAGCACGAAACACTGTTTCGCATTACTTAGCGCCAAGGGGGCGTTACATGGGCATTCCTGTGCAACCATCCCTATCTTTTGACGCAAAATCCTATCCACAAAGAATAGTAGACAGGGTTTTGCGCCAAAAGTTAACACCCCTCCAAGACAGGCGCTAACAAGAGAAATATCTAGCCTGGTAGGTTGTATAGGAAGGGTATCCTTCCTATACAAAACCTATGCTAGACTCACGCGCACCCCCTGGATCTGTGGCACTAAAGTGTGTTCGTAGCACTCAGTAGCTGAAATTAGCACTGGCACTAGGGAGAGGGGAGGAATCAGCCATATCTCCAGGGCTTTAAGTTGGCCGGGTCTCACAGGTGCTGGTCACCTGCAGTTTTTTAAAGGGGGGCTCGAAACGGGTCTCTATCAGTCTCTGTTTTGTGCTCTGGCACAGGCGGTCTGTTTTTCCCGGACTGCAGTGACAGCAGCACATCGATGTGCGCGTGCTCAAACTGCTTACTAGTGGAGAAGTTACAGCATGATGTCATGCCAGGTGAGCGTTGTAGGGGAAGGAAAATCCTTTAAAGAGAGTCATTTTCTCTCTGGATTTCCCTTTTCTTTTTGAAACTTGGGAGCAGCAACATTGTTGTGGTGTCACCAGAGCTTTAAGTGGAAGGTTTTTCAATATTATATACAAGTCATTGTTGCTGCTTATTTATCCTATGCAACTAACAACCATTGACACAGCCAATAGTCCTGACTTGTTGTAGGTGTGATGTTACTTATTGCATCATATATCTGGCTGCAATGACAGAAACAGCAAAATACAATTCGGGCACTACACTATTCTAAGCACAGATTTTAAGCTTAAGTCTTTTAAGCCACGTTCTTGGCCCGCCCCTTTAAGGGACACCCCAGTTATTTCATCCCACTTCAAGCCCTGCATATCTCTGAAGATATTGTGTTCTCCTTCTCCCTCCCTGTCACGCAACGGAGCACAGCCTCTTTGGGTGCTGCATTGCGTGTATTTTTTTAAAATCTGCCCATAGGGATAGAACATTTTGCACTGGTTTAGCATCAGAAAATTGACACTAACCAGCAAAAAATGTTTTTGGGGAAAGTTACTTTCCAGCGTAAAACTTGTTGTGTGCTGGAAAGTACACTAAAAGAAGTGAAAGATGTGCAAAGCACTGTTTTGCGTAACTTAGCGCCAAGGGGGCCTTAAAGGGGTGGTACATGGGAATTCCCATGTAAACATCCATGCCTTTAGACGCATAGCCCTACATACAAAGAATTGTAGACACAGGTTTGCACCAAAAGCTAACGCCTCTTCAAAGGAGGCGCTAACAGGAGAATTAATTTTATTTTTTCCTTTCTTTTCCGACTTTGTAGTGGAAAGAGCTTTAAACTTGTCTATGCATGGTATTTTGTACAGGAAGGGTACCCTTTCTATACAAAACCTATGTTAGACACAGGCGCACACCTAGCGCTATGATGCTAAGGTATGTGCGTGGTGCTCAGCAGCTGAAATCAGCACCAGTGCTAGGAAGAGGGTGTAGAGAGACATATCTCTGAAGATATGGTACTCTCCTGCTTCATCCCTGTCATGCAACGCAGCACAGCCTCTTTGGGTATGCGTTGCTTATGTGTTTTAAAACATTTGCTCCATTGGGCTAAATTTTCAAACATTTTGGGCTGGATTACCATCACAAAAGTGATGCTAACCAGCACAAAAGTTTTTGGGGGGGAATTTACTTTCCTCCTCAAAACTTGGTATGTGCTGGAAAGTGCCCTAAAAGTGGTGCAAATCCGCAAGAAGCACTACTTAGCTTTACTTAGCCCCAACAGGGCATTACATGGGTGGTACATGGGCATTCTCATACAACCACCAATGCCTTTTGAGGCAAAACCCTATCTACAAATAATTGCAGACAGGGTTTTGCGCTAAAAATTAAGACCACCTCACAGGAGGCGCTAACAGGAGAAATGTTTTCATTTCTTCTTTTCCGACTTTGCATACGTGCTGCACTGTGCAGCACACATACACAGTGGGAAAAACGTTTAAACTTGTCTAGGCATGGTGTTTGTACAGGAAGGGTACCATTCCTGTATAAAACCTATGCTAGACTCATGCACACACCCTCGTGCTATGGCGCTGAGGTGTGTGCTTAGCACTCGGCAGCTAAAATCAGTGCCGGCGCTAAGGAGAGGGGAGGAAATAGCCATATAAAAGATATGGAGATCTCCTGCTCCCTCCCTGTCACACAACGTATTGCAACCTCTTCGGGTGCTGCGCTGCATTTCATGTATTTATTTTAAATCTGCCCCATAGGGTATATTTTCTTCTGGACCAGTTCATATGCACTTTGGGGATTGGCTGCCAGTAGAGAATCTTCAAGCGAAAATAAGTCCACCACAGGAATGGTATGGAATGGCAATTCTGCTGCTGCATCAGGCCCAGCTCCAGGATTCTACATCTAGGAAGGCTATGAAGAAGCCTGGGTGGGCCATGACGGTACATGGGGGAAGCTAGAAAAATTAACCAAATTATTTTGAGATCGCTGTTTAGACTCTGACAAAATCTTTCTAAAATATACATGTCTAAGAAACAAAAGTAGCATATGTTTAGTAGTGTTCAATCTAGTGGGCCGATCTGTGGCCATGCCCCGGGCCTATTTTCCTGTCTTCGACTTAAAACTACCTTCTAATGGGAGCTTGCATTCTCTGTCTTTGGTTGCAGTGGGGTATTGTGACAAACCGAACGAATAGTTTCTGAATGGGTGATGGATCTAATAGCATCAGATTTCCTACATAGGGAATTCAAATCTATCCACATAGAAGACTTACTCAGAAGAGTTTAAGGGACCCCGGTGAAAGACTATTTGTAGGCCAATTCAATGAGGCATTCAGCTCTTCCATCATGAGCCAGGAATCTAACATTTCTCTGTTCACCCATGAGGCCATGAAGATTGATTTTGCCTAGATTATCTTAATAATTAATGATTTTTGGGGTGATTGGTGCAAATTCAGTGTCTGAAAAGTCTTGAAAACCCTGATAATGGGTAGGTGACTGTACTTATAATTTTGAATTGCCATACATTTAGTTGAACTGAAGAGTTAAGAATAATAAACCTATAATTACCTATATATACTTGCCTTTTGATATTTCTGTCCATATTTGTGCTTCAATACTAAGATAGGACAATATGTAATTATGATATTTTAGTACCCTACCCTACCCTATTACTTTTCATGTAAAAATGTACACTCAGCTCCTCTTTAAGAATTATTTGGAAGGCTCAATCCCCCAGGGCCTCAACTCGGAGTCATCATCTGGGTACATTAGGCCGAGTTCTCACTAATTCATATATCAAGGTTAAATGGGAATGGTCTGACAGTCCTGCCCGAATTCTCCATTCCAACACACTAGTCGAAGCAGCCAGCAACCTCACCCAGTGGCTGACCGCCTGCGCCGATGACCTCGCACCACTGAAGAACCCTCCCAGCAGACCCGGCAGCAAGAAAGCCCCCTGGTTCACCGAAGAACTCAAGGACTCCAAGAAGAACTGCCGCACCCTCGAGAAAGCCTGGCGCCACGACCAGACCGCAGACAACATGACCGCCCTCAAGCACGCCACCCGCAGGCATCACCAGCTGATCCGCACCACCAAGAAGACAGCATACAAAGAAAGACTGGACAACAACGCCCACAACAGCAAGGAACTATTCAGCATCATCGAAGAGCTCTCCAAACCCAGCGCCGGAAACAATGACATCACTCCCTCTCTGCGACTCTCTCGCCTCGTTCTTCCACCGCAAGATCGCCAGCATACACAACAGCTTCGGCGCACCAACCACGCACCCAACCACCGAACCAACGCCCCCCACCACCACCCTCTGCGCCTGGACCCCGGTCAGCACCGAAGACACCACCCGCACGATGAACACCATCCACTCCGGATCACCTGCCGACCCCTGCCCCCACCAAGTCTTCAACAAGGCCGACTCCATCATCGCACCCCAACTACGGGACATCATCAACACCTCCTTCCACACCACCACCTTCCCGGAGAGCTGGAAGCACGCCGAGCTCAGCGCCCTCCTGAAGAAACCAACAGCGGACCCAAACGACCTCAAGAACTTCCGCCCCATCTCGCTCCTCCCTTTTCCTGCCAAAGTCATCGAGAAGACCGTCAACAGACAGCTCGCCGCCTTCCTCGAGACGAACGGATCCCTCGACCCCTCGCAGTCCGGTTTCCGAGCCGACCACAGCACCGAGACCGCACTGATCGCAGCCACCGATGACATCAGATCCCTGCTCGACAACGGGGAAACAGCGGCCCTCATCCTCCTGGACCTCTCTGCAGCGTTCGACACTGTCTGCCACCGCACCCTAGTACAGCGCCTCCGCAACATCGGGATCCAAGAGAAGGCACTGAAGTGGATCATCTCGTTCCTCGCCGGAAGAACTCAGAGTCCGCCTCCCCCATTCAGATCCGAGGCCACCAAAGTCATCTGCGGCGTACCACAAGGATCATCCCTCAGCCCAACCCTCGTCAACGTCTACATGAGCCCCCTCGCAGCCATCGCACGCCAACACAACCTCAACATCATCTCCTACACCGACGACACCCAGCTGATCCTCTCCCTCACCAACGACCCCGCCACTGCCAGAACCAGCCTCCAGGAAGGGATGAAAGACGTCGCCGAATGGATGAAGAACAGCCGCCTGAAACTAAACTCAGACAAGACGGAAGTCCTCATCCTGGGATCATCGCCCTCTGCCTGGGACGACTCCTGGTGGCCCCCTGCCCTGGGCGCCACTCCCAAGCCAACGGACCACGCACGCAACCTGGGCTTCATCCTGGACTCCTCCCTCTCGATGACCAGACAAGTCAACGCCGTCTAATCATCATGCTTCAACACCCTTCGCATGCTCCGCAAGATCTTCCGATGGATCCCCACCGAAACCAGGAAGACGGTCACCCAGGCACTCGTCACCAGCCGACTGGACTACGGGAACACCCTCTATGCCGGAACCACAGCCAAACTTCAGAAAAAACTCCAACGCATCCAGAACGCCTCCGCACGACTCGTCCTGGACATCCCCCGACACAGCCACATCTCCGGCCACCTGAGAGACCTGCACTGGCTCCTCGTCAGCAAGAGGATCACGTTCAGACTCCTCACCCACGCACACAAGGCTCTCCACGACCTGGGCCCAAAGTACCTCAACAGCCGCCTGACCTTCTACATGCCCACCCGCCAGCTACGATCGACCAGCCTCGCCCTCGCCGCCGTACCACGCATCCGCAGAGCCACCACCGGAGGAAGATCCTTCTCCTACCTGGCAGCCAAGACCTGGAACTCCCTCCCCATCCACCTTCGGCTGACCAAGGACCACCTCTCCTTCAGGAAGCAACTCAAGACCTGGCTTTTCGAGCAGTAACAGACCCCTCTCCCCCAGTGCCTTGAGACCCTCCGGGTGAGTAGCGCGCTTTACAAATGCTATGATTGATTGATTGATTATTTATCTATTAAAATATTGGTAATCACAATCAGTAAAACTGACATCACTGCAGCCATCAATGTGGTATTTAAAAGAAGACTCCTAATAAGAGTTAAGTGAAACTTTCTTGTGAAACGCAAAATAGAAAATCCTCCTGTTAATGAATTTTGCACACAGGAACAAGTGGGCCATGGATTTTGCAATTTTGTGTTGGCTTGCACATTTTCAAGACATTTTGTGAACGTTTGGCATTTTTGGAGTTTCTTGTGCTTTGTGGAAAACCCACACAATTCCACCAAATGCTGAATCTGTCACAACATTTTGTGTGGTTTAAACATCCAGCAGATTTAAACTGACAGAGATATTTGCTAAATTACTCGTAGGCTTGTAGTATTAACATCACATATCCTGGTAATCACAGCAATTGACAATTCTGCAGAGTGAACAACATGCCTGCATGTACTTATGTATAGTGCATTAAGCAACTTGTGTGAAGGCACAGTTTTTCTCTGCTTTGCATTTCCAACCATCCACCATTTTTCCAACATTCACACGATAATAACTGTTTTTTAAATGTATGTAGCGTAAGTGGTTAACCAGGTGGGAAAAAATCAACTTTTGAGTGCATGATCAAAGAGAAGAGGGATCAGTTACTCAGATGTGCATTTCCAAACACGCCTCCTGCATGCACCCAGCAGCAGTTCTGGGCTACAGTCAGTTGTTTCTCTGTTTGAAAATCAAAGTGATACTATGCTACCTTCTCAGCATCAAAACGAAATTTGTAACTTTCGATTTAGTATTTGAGATGGTTGTTCCCTAAATGAGCCTTTGATAATATTATCTTACTGAATTAAATGACATTCACCCCACATATTAAAGTAGCATTTGCTGTTGAAAATGTATCCATTTTTTGGGACTTTATAATCTTCGCAAAATATACAATTGGTGCTGTGCAAACAAAACATTTCCAATTTGGTGCCTGCAATAAGGTCTATTTTCCTTTACTAAGCCTTTAGCAATCGCTCAACTAGACATTGTACAGTAAATGTAAAGGAAACACACTATATGTTGCATAACATAATATGAGTAAACTCTTATTAAGAAACGGTCTCTGCATTCCTTATAATGGCATACAAATCTGAAAGCATGCCATAGAAATGTGGATGTATTGCAAGAAAACACCAGGAATAAAGTTATTCTGGGCAAAAGTTACCTCATTGGTTGCAATGTTCTGGCTGCAGACAACTAATAAAGGGCAATCGTGAACCAATTTGGGATTTAATATAGTGACTGAAAAGTATAGGTAATAAAACAAACTGCATCAAACAGCTATGCTTTTAAAAGAGCTCAAAATAAGTATATTTTATAACTTGAACACCATTGCATACTGAATGCATGGATGGCCTTTCTCAGATATTTAACCTGTTGCTGAGTGCTCTCAAAGTTTAAGGGATATGGCAAATACATGTTAATTTAGATGCCAAAGATCCTGCAATGTGGCTAGATGATAAATCCAGGCTGAGATTACCTGATTATTTTTAATCAATGTCACCACTAGGCATCATCTTCTTCATATGGCTGTGCAATAATAATTCCCAAAGATATGGCTGTGATTATACTAATATTCAAGTCCATGCAGAAAGAAGTAACATGAGATAATGTGTCACTGGACTGATGCCCAGGTACCGTACAGATAGTGTGTGATTATAGTCATGTTCAACCCCCCCCCCCCCGTAGAGATAGTGTATTAAGATAGTCCTTGCAGCGATAGTGTGTGAATATAGCATGTTCAAGTCTTCACAGAGATAGTGTGGGATTATATTTGCAGTCAAGTCCCAACAGAAATAGTGGTGTAAAGGCAAGTGGAAAAGAGTGAAATAACATAGAATAAAGTGGCATAGGGTGGAATAGTGTAAATTTGAGTGGCAAAGAGTGGAACGGCATAGAATGGAGTGACATACAGTGGAGCGGAGTAGAGTGGAATACCGTACAGTGGAGTGGCTTAGAGCAGAATAGGGTAGAGTGAATTACTGTAGAGTGGAGTAGAGTCAAGTATTGTAGGGTGGAGTGGTATAGAGTGAAATGACAGAGTGGAATGGTGTAGAGTGGAGTGGCGTAGAGAGGAATATTATATAGTGGAGTAGCTTAGAGTAGCATATCATAGAGGGGAGTGGCGTAGAGTGGAGTGGTATAGAATGGAGTAGAGTGTAGTGGCATACTGTGGAGTGGCATAGAGTGGAATACCTAGAGTGGAGTGCCATAGAGTAGAATAAGTTAGAGTGGAGTGCCCTAGGTGGAGTGGTGTAGAATCAAATAGCGTTCGGTGAAGTGGTGTACAGTCGAATAGCATAGAGAGGAGGGCCATAGACTGGAGTGGCGGAGACTGGAATGGTGTACAGTAGAGTGGTGTACAGTAGAGTGGTGTACAGTAGAGTGGCATACAGTTGAGTGGCATACAGTTGAGTGGCATACAGTTGAGTGGCATACAGTAGAGTGGAACAGTGTAGAATGGAGTGGCCTACCGTGGAGTGGCCTAGAGTTTAGAGGTGTAGCGTGGAGTGAGCTGGTATAGAGTGTAGTGGCATAGAGTGGATTGGTGTACACTACTATGTTGTACAGTGGAGCGGTGTAGAGTTTAGTGGCACACACTAGGGCACAGTGGAGTGGCGTATAGTGGAATAGTGTTCAGAGGAGTGGCATAGAGTTGGGTGTCATACAGTGGACTAGCATACAGTGGAGTGGCATACAATGTAGTTGCGTACAGTGGTATACAGTATAGTGGAGTGGTATGGAGTGGAGTCCCATAGAGTGGAATAGCATAGAGTGAAGTGACAGAGTTTAGCTACGTACAGAGGAATAGCATATAGTGGAGTAGGGTATAATGGAGTGCCGTAGATTAGAAAGGCGTACAGTGGAGTGACGTAGAGTGGAACAGCGCTGAGTGGAGTGGCGTAGAGTGGAACAGCCTAGACTGGCGTAAAGTGTTGTTGTGTACAGTGGAACCTATTTAGACCTGCCATCCATCACTGGTGGTTTTAAGACCAGAGGCAGTCTTCCACAATAAGCTATAAAATGGATCATTGATAATAAGCAGACACTCATTTTAGCTAGTCACACAGTCACAATGGTCACCATATCTTGAATTTACATCCTCAACTAGCGAATTTTATGATATGGTGTACTCCAGTGTTATAATGGAAACTGTGAAATGCATGGTCAATGTGTGGCTCACTCTCATCTTCCAGTTGTTGACTGGAGGTGCGATTGGGCTTCGTCATAATGCTGTAGTGCATTGCACAGGGTAAAGACACTCACTTGCTGAATATACTAAAATATATTCTACTGAGAGAAATGCTTGGAAAATCCAGAAAAGAGGATTGAGCAGGTGCAGGGAGCACAGGGCCTCATATTCTTCAGGAGCCCACTGCATCCTCCTTCCAGCATGGATCACAAGACCACAGCAGCCATTAGTGCTCCAGGAGCACTCCACGAGGCCACATGGGCCGGAGGACCCATTGCAAACTGCTCCCAGGTTACATAAGGGTTAGTATTCTGTGAGATAGGCTCTCAGAAGAGAGCACAGGAGCATTGCTAACATTAGTACAGCTGGTACAGTGGGAATGCTGCCCAAACGAATGAAAAGCCAACTGCAGACTGCTCCCAGCACAAAGCACTGGGGTGCTGCTATTGTTGTATTGTATTATAACACGTAGATAGTGCATCATATCCTATAAGGGGTGCTGAAGCACATTATTAGATGGCAGCATGCTACACAGTGGGTGTGTGTGTGGTTGACAGAGTGCTGTATTTGTTATGATCCTATGTGGAAGCGTTTCAGTGTTGTCCATGAGCAACCAGTAAGGTACTTTTATCATTTCTTGTGCTCAGTGCAGAGCAACTTGATTTTTTGGAGGGGGTAAGATCTGCAGATTATGCAGCAGATGATGGATAATGTGGCAAATGCAGTAAGAATTATGACCTGCCCAGGTAAAATTCTCTAAATATACCACTTGCTGTTTTCAGACAGGGTTGGCAGACCTCAGAGGGAGACCATGGGGTAGATTTATGAGGCCCTTGCGCCTCATTTACGCCGCCGTTGCGTCACTTTTGTGACGCAGCGGCGGCGTAAACCCTGCGCCATGGTGCGGCGTATTCATAACGTGACGCATCTGGGAGATGCGTCACGTTATGAAGCTTTGCGCCACATATAGGCATTCCGGCGCGGCGGGCGTTCGGCGCAGGAACGCCTCCTAAAAGTGGCTGAGTGAAATCTACAAGATTTCACCCAGTCACTTTTAAGGCCATGCTGCGTCAAAACCCTGCGCCTGCTTGAAGCAGGCGTAAGGATTGACGCAGCATGTTAGGGATAGGGCACCCCCGAGCCTTGTTGGAGCTGCGTCGCGCTTGCGACGCAACTCCAGCAATGCGCCGCCTTTCCGACGGGGGATGCGTCACGCATCTGGCCATCCGAGCGCCACGGTGCGCCGCATTGTAAATGCGGCGCATCAGTGGTGGCACACGGGTGGGCAGATGCGTCGCAACTCTTCTGGCGCATCTCTGCTGATTAGCAGAGATGCGCCAGCAGACATAAATCTGCCCCCATGTTTCTTGTGTTGCAGTACAGAAATTGAAGAATCCCGTAGCAGAAATCAATTTAGTTAACATAGATAATGTTATGTTTAAAGATCCCAGTTAGTTCCCTTGGTGCTACATTCTGTGTTGTTGAGCACTGTCAGATAAGTCATTCTATGTTGCGTGGCCGATGTAGAATTGTAGTCCTTCTTTGTTTGTGTAATCCCCAGCTTTGGATTTCAAAATCTGTTCATTCTACTGTTAGCCTCATTTTTTGTGTTTTTTTTTTTTTAATGAAGGACAATGCCTAGCAGCTACCCCAACAATGGGTTTCCCAAAAAACAAGCATTGACAAAGTTAAAAGGCTGCCATTGAATGCTGGACCTATTGGCTTTGCCATTGCTCATGTAAAGGCAGGGAAACTTCCTGCAAATAACATTCTTTACCACACAGGCCTTTATCTCGCAAGCTTTACAATGGATTGGCCTTAACAACATGGTGTAATACAGGGCTTTACCACCCATTCCTTTACCACACAATGCAATGGTATTTTCTGATATTCCTATATAAATATATATATGTATATATACATATACACACACACACACACACACTTGTTTTTCCATTGGGGAAAATATGTAAAGATTTTTTATATTGGGGGTTACTCCGCCAACATCCTCTTTTTTGTACTTTTTTTGAATGTTTTCTTTTTTGCGGTAATCCCTCATCCCTTCGTTTTTTAAGCCCTTTACCTCCCTTTACGTCTTACCGCCCATGAACCCTAACACTTACCTCAATGTATTTTTACTTGCGCCTGAACCCTAAAAACCCTTACCTCACGTTTTCTCTACCTATCCCCGAACTCTATAAATCCTTTACTTCCCTTTCCTTCTACCCGCCCTTGAACCCCAAAAAAACGTATTTCCCTGTTTTCTTACCCAACCCTGAACCCTAATAACGCTTTTACTATACTTACTATCCTGTACCTTAACCCACCCTGGGACCGTAAAAGCCCCTTTAGACTTGTATCACCCTGAACACTTACCCATTCCATTTCCCTAAAATCCCCTTTTTTTAAATCACATAATATTGGTGACATTTAAAAAATAATTATCTTCGTGATAAACTATTGTGTGGGAAAGTTCCCAAAAATGTCTTGCATAGTACTTAACTGTGTTAAGCCGTCCTGCGGAGTAAAGACTGCATTCCTCTGTCTACTACTGTGAAATCATACTCATTTACTTTAGGCAGAACACCATGAGCTATGAAAGGTTCAACTAAAAAATCTGTCACTAAAATAAATGCATATTTAAGGATCTTGTAAGGGTATGTTTTAATGAAGAACAAGAACATTAAACCATGAAGTACTTGCTTCGAAATAGCACAAACATTGGCATGCATCTAGCATCGGCGCATGAATGCATGTTAAGGCCAGGACTGTTGGCTTTGCCACTGAATCTGGAAAGAAATCCCCACATCGTATTAAAATATACTTTTCTTGTGTTCGACATTTGTCTTTGTAGCAGGTGTGGCGGCCTTTTCACATAAATTAAAGGATGATAAATGTTTGATAAATGTTAGCATTTTCAGAATGGCTTGCTTTTAGCTTGTGCGCTGTGCTGACTTCGAAGACAGTGACTCCAGATTGTTGAGAAGTGCTGCTGCTCAATAGAAATGCACATACACTGGTGCCAGTGGGTGAACGTGCCTCGGCTGGAGCTGGGAGTGTCAAGGTCTAGGCCCTTTGACATTCAGAGATGCCTGGGACGGCGCGCATTCACACCTCTTCGTCAGCTTTAGGCATGACAAAAGAAGCCCGGCAGTCGCACATCAACAGGAGGGGGAAGGGGCTGTTTCAGAGAAGACACTGACGAAGCTCTTCTCTTTGGAAGTACAATACTGTCCTGTATGCAGAGATGGAGAAAGGGGACCCCCAGTCTCAGGTCTTTGAAAAGCATCATTTCACCACATTCTAAGAAACGATTTTTAAACAATGACTGCAGTCTATCTCTGTCAACATTTTACATTTCGAGCGAAATACAAAATGTCTCATCTCAAATCTGTAGATATTTTTTTTTTTAAAGACAATCTGTGCCCATGCATTATTGCAAGAGGTTACAACACACTTTGGATGCGCTTGCAATTTTTCGCTGGCTTGAATTTTATCTCCGATAATATATTTGGCTTTTATTCTGTGCTGTCTGTGTGATTCACCACTGGGTTGTAGCAAGTCTCTCCCTTTGAAATGGGAAGCTGAGTGCATACAGGATGGGCTTTCATAGAGTCTCCTATACAATTCTGGTACTATCCTTAAAGTTTTGCAAGTTGTAGTTTAGCTTTTCCAATTTTAAATGCAGAACAATAAGCCTTAGAATGCAACAAGCATTGGCAAAGCAAATCGGTCTGGCCTGCATATTCAGCTGTACTGAACTGTACAGAACTACTGTTTTTGCTTTAGTTAAAATGTCTATTTCATTCTCATTGGGTGGCCGCCTTCTAAAGATATTCCCAGACGTGGGACCCGTGCTCACTACGCCACTGGAGTCAAGCTATCCTGGCTGATGACGGCTGATAGCCAGAAACCGGTCCTAGGATGCTTGATTCTGGTCCAGGGAAGACATGGCTTGGCAGTTCGGGCTGGACTGTTCCCATGAGGCACAGGGTCAAGACTGATTTGCATATGGCCATGTCTAAACTGGGGTGGCGTAGTGGGCAAAAGAACGATGGATTTAACCCAGATCTCTTGACTGGGGGAGAATGTCTGCATTGTCAGCATTCCGTCCATCACTTGTTTGTTGTAACGCTTTTCGCCCTAAGTGGGATGGGTATTCCCAGACGTGGGACCCGTGCTCACTACGCCACTGGAGTCAAGCTATCCTGGCTGATGACGGCTGATAGCCAGAAACCGGTCCTAGGATGCTTGATTCTGGTCCAGGGAAGACATGGCTTGGCAGTTCGGGCTGGACTGTTCCCATGAGGCACAGGGTCAAGACTGATTTGCATATGGCCATGTCTAAACTGGGGTGGCGTAGTGGGCAAAAGAACGATGGATTTAACCCAGATCTCTTGACTGGGGGAGAATGTCTGCATTGTCAGCATTCCGTCCATCACTTGTTTGTTGTAACGCTTTTCGCCCTAAGTGGGATGGGTATTCCCAGACGTGGGACCCGTGCTCACTACGCCACTGGAGTCAAGCTATCCTGGCTGATGACGGCTGATAGCCAGAAACCGGTCCTAGGATGCTTGATTCTGGTCCAGGGAAGACATGGCTTGGCAGTTCGGGCTGGACTGTTCCCATGAGGCACAGGGTCAAGACTGATTTGCATATGGCCATGTCTAAACTGGGGTGGCGTAGTGGGCAAAAGAACGATGGATTTAACCCAGATCTCTTGACTGGGGGAGAATGTCTGCATTGTCAGCATTCCGTCCATCACTTGTTTGTTGTAACGCTTTTCGCCCTAAGTGGGATGGGTATTCCCAGACGTGGGACCCGTGCTCACTACGCCACTGGAGTCAAGCTATCCTGGCTGATGACGGCTGATAGCCAGAAACCGGTCCTAGGATGCTTGATTCTGGTCCAGGGAAGACATGGCTTGGCAGTTCGGGCTGGACTGTTCCCATGAGGCACAGGGTCAAGACTGATTTGCATATGGCCATGTCTAAACTGGGGTGGCGTAGTGGGCAAAAGAACGATAGATTTAACCCAGATCTCTTGACTGGGGGAGAATGTCTGCATTGTCAGCATTCCGTCCATCACTTATTTGTTGTAACGCTTTTCGCCCTAAGTGGGATGGGTATTCCCAGACGTGGGACCCGTGCTCACTACGCCACTGGAGTCAAGCTATCCTGGCTGATGACGGCTGATAGCCAGAAACCGGTCCTAGGATGCTTGATTCTGGTCCAGGGAAGACATGGCTTGGCAGTTCGGGCTGGACTGTTCCCATGAGGCACAGGGTCAAGACTGATTTGCATATGGCCATGTCTAAACTGGGGTGGCGTAGTGGGCAAAAGAACGATGGATTTAACCCAGATCTCTTGACTGGGGGAGAATGTCTGCATTGTCAGCATTCCGTCCATCACTTGTTTGTTGTAACGCCTTCTAAAGTTGAGGCATTAAGCGGGCTAAAAAGGTAAGATAGCATCCTAGACCACTGCAGCAGAGTGTCAATAAACCTATCCAGCACTCAAATAAGCCTCACCCTGTTGCTTCGGCCTGTAGCGAACAGAAAGCAACAAAGCAGCAGACTGATGCATGCACTGCTGTATTGGAGAACATACAGGATGCACTGCATGGCAGCTTGTTTTACTGTTATCAAACCAGAACCGCTCAGTATTGTGTCTGACACAGCTTCTTCTTTGCTTCTGGTGAGAGGCATGGCAGCTTCCCCATCTCTGCATTCATGACCTACCAACGATACCATTCATAAAGATGTCAGGCAGTGAGAGCCTTCCCAAGCCCACACAGGGTCTGCGCCTCCTTATCTATGCCTCTTTGGTTTTTACCCATAAAACGCCAATCTGATTTCAAAGTATGGATAACCCAATATTATGTGTCGAAGTTCTCACAAGGCAAAGTGATTGTCACGATAAACAAGAAAATGAATGCAAACATTTAGAAGGCACCCGAGAAAGAAAGCGTGCATATATATTTGTATGAAAACAATGCTATTGGAGAATATCCTTAAGTGCACATTACATTTTTGTAGGTAGGATCAGTGTATTTATTTATTTTCTATTCACATATTCACAATAAAAATAAAACTGCTCATTGTTAATCCCAACTCAGTTAACTGTGGGTAATGTTACTCTATCCTTCTCAACTAGTGCCATCCTTAGAGATTAACAAATACAGAACGTTACTATTTTCTGTTAAGTACCTGGTGTGCGCTGTTAGCACAAAATGATCTTATAAATGAAATGCGGTGCCCATTTTGTAAAAAAAAAAAAAAAAGATTAAATATAATGAGTTACTGTCTATTGAAATATTTCTGCAGCACACATACAAAGAGAAAATTACCTTAAAGCATATTTTTTTCTGCAGAAAGGGACCCCTTCTGCACAAAAAAGTATGCTGACCACAACACAGACACCCTTGCACTGTTTGGGTGTCTGCATTGGTGCATACCTGCTGAAATTGTGCCAGTGCAGGGAAAGAGCAGAAGTGTGTCACTTCTTCGTAGTCATAATAAGCTTTATTTGATTGATAGGAAAATGAAAAAAACATATGAGCATAAAAGCAAAGACACCGAAAGCCATGATTCATGTTTAAAATACAGAATACGATACAGCATATAACTTAAAAGAAATTCCCATTAAAACATGCTTGTGCAAATGTTAAAAATACCACAATTAATATACAAAAAGGTGCAATTTTATCACGTTTCACCGATAACCAATCAACATCCCCCCACACACATAACACCAGAGTATAATAGGCAGTTAACTTCCCCATCATTTTTCACAGTCTAAAAGCTGCAGAGAGAAATTTATACACCATCAAACAGGTGTATTGGGATGATAGCATCTGCAGTTGGTGCAGAGCGGGTCGACATAATCTAACATTTTGGGCGCTCAAGAGTGGGAGCAAAAACCTTTCGCTAGCAAAAGAAATTAAGTGTATTATGGGGAGAGCTTGAGTCACAAGGACACGAGCTCAGATTCATGAAAAGCTTTGCTAGGATATGAGACCAGGAAGTGCACTATATTAAATCTGGACCGTATTAAATTAATTCTCTGTGAGTGTTGTGAGTGCTGCAGAGGAAAATATAGATCAGATTTCATCTGGTCCGTAGTCACAAGTGGGATATAGGCAGGAACTCTTTGCTATGCACCACTTGGTTTACAGACAGGGATACTGCCTATTAAATGTAGAATTATATGTCATTGACTTGGGAGAAGTTCACCATGAGCTATGGAAAGACCAGTCCACTGGAAAAAGTTGTAACTAAAAGAAACGCTGCTCATGAGGTGATCTTATGAAGGGAACAAAATGTTACAAGAATTATAAGAAAATGAAGACCATTAGAATATAAAGAAGCGGCTTATAAAAGGCTCACAAACATTAGCATTCAGTCAATAGTGTTATTGATCACAATTGAAAAATCACCTTCTTGTTGTGTGTTTCCATAGTGATGCGTGCCTCTACAGGATTGTAATCAGGTAAGGTGTGCTGTTGCACTAGGGGTGTTTTGAGGGCATGACACAACTGCAAGCATTGGTAGATATGTATTCTATGCATGTCATATGTGGCAGCGAGGTGCTGAAATGCACAGATGACGTTGCCCATGGGTATGCCCAGATGTGGATCCCTTGCTTGCTGTGCCACTGGATTCAAGCTAGCCTGGCTGATGAGGGGTAATACTCCAAAACCGGTCCCAGGATGCTTGATTCCGGTCCAGGGAGGACCTGGCCTGTCAGTTCAGAACAAACTGTTCCCATGGGGAGCAGGATCAAGACTGATTTGCATATGGCTGGGTCCAAACTGGGATGGCATGGTGAGCAAAAGAACGATGGTTTCAACGCAGAGCTCTTGACTGGGAGTGGGTGTTTGAAAAGATTCAGCACTCTTTTCATCATCTTGTATTGCTAGCCACTGCAAGGGACAGGGCCTCCCAAGTGGACATGCTGTAGCAAGTACGGGACAGTAGAGCTGTTATCCACTCCACTCTAATCTACCCCACTCTACCCTAGTCTACCTGACTTTATCCCACTCCAGCCCATCCTACTGCTATCTACCCAACCTCACTCTATCGCACCCAACCCTACTCCACTCTAATCCACTCTCCTCCAATCTATTCCACTCCAATCAACCGCACTGCAAACTACCACGCGCCAGTCATCCCTCTTCAATCTATGTTATGTTAATTGGGTTTTGATATAGTGTGCAACTTGTCCGAGAAGGGACATCTCAGCACTTTAACAGGCAGGAAATGAGAGGGCGTTGTAAGATCAGCTTGATTGAACACCCACATTTAAGATGTTTTTTAAAACGGACAAATAAACAGCGGGTGTTTAATCCAGTGAAGCGGAAAATGTCTGGTCTTCATATTTTGATGTGTGAATGCATCGAGGGTGTAGCAGAAGCTGATTTTGTTATCTTAGTTTACTGTCAGGGAGGTATGGGGTAAATCATTCCTGGAGATATTTTAGGCCTAATCCTGACCTAGATTTATAAGGTGAGGGAAAGGAGTTTGAACAGTGCTCTTTTTTTATCGTTGGCCAGTGGAGTGCTCCAAGTGTGAGGGCTGACGGAGTGTGTGGAGGCAGGTTGTTAACCATTCAGACAGTGATTTTTTTTAACCACCTGCATTTTAGCTACTAGAGATTCGTTTATGCAAAGGAACAAATTGCCGTAATATAGGCGACTGATGATTAATGCCTGACGAGTGTCTTCTGAGAATTCATAGGAAGCCATTGGAAGACTTTTCTAAGAAGGACCAGTGTACCAAAGCAGGTACTATAGATGGAGATGATCTGGTCTTTCACGGACAAAGTGTCATCCAAAAGTATACCCAAATTCCTAGCTGTTCTGCTGGGCTCAGGGGGCGTAGCAAGTTCAGCCGATCACCAGTCATTCGACCAATAAAGTTGGGCTTTACCAAACAAAAGAATCTCAGTTTTGCCTCTATTCAGTTGGAGACAATTATGGGACATCCAAATTCCTCATACAAGTAACAAATTGCTGTTTGACATTCTTGATGTCATACCCGAATCAGATAACTAGTTGGGTGTCATCAGCATAGTAGAGTATTTCGAACTCGCATGAATTTACAAACTTTGCTAGTGGGACCACATTGATTGTGAAAAAGTGAGGGGCTCAAGGAGGAGTCCTGAGGGACCTCTTGTCAAGCAGGTGGTTTAGAGTGATAAGGGCCAATAGAGACAGTCTAGACCCTGTCATAAGAAAGTCCTTCAGCCAGTTGAGTGTGGCGCCCTTGATGCCAATCTGTTCAAAACCTTTGTGTTAGCATGGAATGTGAGATGGTATTGGATGCCGCCAACAGATCAAGCAAAACCAACATGGCTGGATTTCCAGCATTAAGGGATAGCCTGACAGTATCTGCTGAGTCAAGAAGGGTCGTCTCCTTGCTGTGGGAAGGTCTGTGACCTGTTTGAGAAGCATCCAACAGGCCATAAGTCTCCAAATACGAGGACAATTGTTTGTTGATCTGGGTCTCCAGAACTTTACCCAATAGAGGGAGGAAGAATTTCGGGCAATAGTTGGCTGGATTGCTCGGGTCTGCATTTATTCTTATCAGAATTTATGTAACCTGGGCTTCTTCCCAATATTGCAGAATAGAGACTTGAGTCAGGGACTGGTTGCATAGAACTGTGATAACTGGAGCAAGAAGAGAAGAGAGAGTGGCAATGGTATAAGGGGGACAGAGGTCAGAAGGAGAATCAGATTTTGCATTATGCAGCAGGTCATGCGTCTGTGTATTAGAGATAGGGTTAAATCTTTCCAATATTACTGATGCAGTCGTTTGAGGTGACCCATTGGTTAGAGAAAGGTCTGGTGCATTAGTCAGTAAATTAAAACCATTGTGAATATTGCCCATTTTAGTGTGAAAATGTCTTGCAAGGTGTCACAGAGTAGTTGAGAAGCAGGGATGGCCGCTAAGCAGGCTTGAGGTTTAGCAAAGTTGTTTAAGATTTTAAATAATTCTTTGGAGGAATTGCCTGCTTGTTCTATTTGGTTGACAAGGAAATGCCTTCAGGCTGATCTTTAACAGTGGTAGGTTCGAAGGGCAGATTTATATGTTTGTTTGTCTGTATTTGTTTTAGTAGCTCTCCATTTACATGCATTTTTTTGTCATTTTTCACACCAGCTGTGTACCACGAATCGTTAGGCCTAGACATTATTGCGGGAAGTTCTTATCAAGTGCCTCCTGAAAAGGTGTCATGGAATAGGGCTAAAGCTGAGTTTATGTCCTGTGAGTTGTCTAAGTTGGGAGCAGTAAAAACAGATTGCGAAGTTTCCATAGTAATCTGCTTCCATTGTCTCAAACTAATGCCCTTCTGCACTGTAGGTTTGGCAGATCTGATCCTGGTAGGAATCTGAAAACGTATCAGGAAATGGTCGGTCCAGATTAGGGAAATTGGGGTGTTAGCTTGAAGAGAGTGGAGAGTAGAGAAAATGAGGTCCAGTGTGTGTCCCACTGCAAGGGTAGGACCAGTCTTGGTCAAGTGAAGGTCTGGCAATCTCCAATCGACCCTACTCCATTCCAATTTGCCCTACTCTGATCCACCCAATCTGCCCCACTCCACTCCACGTTAATCTATCCCATTTCACTCCATGCCAGTCTATCCTACTCTACTCCTCACTTCCCCAACCTAGCTCACTCCACAGTAATCTATCCAACTCCACTCCACCCCACTGTAATCTATCCCACTCCACTCTACCCCAGTCCAGTCTTCCCCACTCCAATCCATCCAATTTGCCTCACTCCACTCTACTACGATCTACCACACTACAGTCCACTCTACTCAGGCTACCCCACTCCGCATCACTCCATACTACCACATGCCACTCAAATCTACTGAATTTTAGTCCAATGTAACCCACTCCAATCCACCCAATCTACTCCACTCCACTCCATAATACCACATGCCACTCAAATCTACCCCACTCCAATCCTATTCACTCACCCCAATCCACCCAATCTATCCTACTCAACTATACCCCAATCTACCACACTCCATATTACCACATGCCAACTCCACTCCAATCTACCTCAATCCACCCCACTCTACTCTTCTCCAACAACCACACTCAAGTTTAATCTACCCCACTCAACCTCACTCCATACCACCACATGCCACTCAAATCTACCCCACACCAGTCCAATGTAGTCCAATCCAATCTGCCCCACTGCAGTCCACTCTACCCTAACCAACCAAACTCAATTCTACTCTACCCAATCTACCATACTCCAATTCACTCCAGATTACCAAATGCCACTGTAATCTACCCCATTTCAGTCCATTCTACCCACTACAATCCACCCAATTTACTTGACACCAGTCTACCCTAATATACCACATTCTATTCTACTCTAGCCAATCTACCCCACTCTACTTCACTCCATACTACCACATGCCACTCAAATCTACCCCACTCCAGTCCAATCTACCCACTCCAATTCACCCTATCTAACCCATCTACCCTACTCCTTATCTGCCCCACTCCAATCTACTCAACTCCAATCTACTCAACTCCAATCTACCCCACTCCAATCAACCCCACTCCAATCAACCCCACTCCAATCAACCCCACTCCCATCAACCCCAGTCTACAATATTCCACCCAATCCACCACACTCCACCCCAATCTACCCCACTCCACCCAAACCCACCCCACTTCAATTTGCCCCCACTCCAATCTACCACACTAATCTACCCAACTACACCACTCTAAATTACCCCACTACAACCACCCCACTACAATCTACCCTAATCCACCCCACTCCATTCCATTCTACCCCAATCTACCCCACTCCAATGTATGGCAGTCTACCATCCACTATACCCCAATCTACCCCTCTCCAGTCTATCCTACCCCACCCCATGAACTTTTAGCCTTGCTGAACAGCAGCCGCAGTGGTGTACAACATGGCTAAAACACATTGCCAAAGCCAATAGCAATCGCATAGGTGAGACTTATTGGATTTGCCAATGCTTATTTGTAAAGCTTTAGGAATAGTTTTTAAATTAAATTAGGCAATTCAAACAATTTAAATGTAATCGCATAATATGAAAATAATAGAATACATCTTCTAAGAAGTTCATTAATTTTATAAGAACATACTTCAGTTCACTGTCTGCAAGAACGTAACCCATAGCAAAATGGAAGCTTAGTCACTCGCTTATCTAGCCATCATCTAAAAAAACATATTAGTGTGCATATACATATGTAAACTGAGGAAAAGCAACATACATTTTAATGTCTGTACCAGGAATTCAGAATTGTAACAATAGGCATTGATGCCTGTAGGTTATGTGCATAAAAATTATCAATTCAGTTTATACTGAATCACAGTGTAGTGCACCATCATTGTTTAGTTACAAATAAGGATCAAATGGCAAGAGCAAAGAATGTTGGGATTTGAAACTGACCCAAATTACTTTTAGCAATGTTCATAAAACCACTAATAATTTTTAGATACAAAAAAATCTAACATCAATAGCTTCATGTAAATACATTTTTATTTTAAATAAATAGAGAAAAGTTTAATTTGGATGAAAAATATTTGGATAAACACAACTTATGGAGCTTTTCCTTTGAAATATCTGTCCTTTCTGCTGCTACTGCATGTTTCTGGTCAGCAAAGTGTGTTTAAATGCAAAGTGTGTTTAAGACTGCAGTACCGCCTCCTGTCTACGGGGGCAGAGCTGAGCAGAAATATAAACACACTTGATGAAACACAGGTCCCCACAAGGTAATTTTTTAAAAAGTTGTAAAAATTGGCACAGATGTTTCTGAAGTCATTTTTTACCATTTAGAAGACATTGCCTTGTGGGGAACTGGGTTCAGGTCCCCACAGTGCAATCAAGTCCCCACAGCGTGAGTGTGTTATCACACCCAAGTCCCCACAAGGATAGTAACTAACACACACACACACACACACACACACTTCTCAAGTTATAGGAAGGATGAAACTTGGAGTCAGCCCTGCTTTCATTTGAACCGGTGGCTGCTGCGTGCGCACAGATTTCTGGGGCCATCTGTTCTTAATTAGCGTGGCCGCGCCTGCTTCTTTATTTTTGTTTACTCTCTCTCCCCTGCCTGTCTCTGTCTCTGTCTCGCCCTCCCTTGTTAACGGTCTCTACCTAACCAAGTTTGAGGCTTGTTGATCACTGCTAATAACAATCACGTAATCTCCCTGTGACTACTCTGGCTTTGTTTACATTTATTTTTATAACGTTACCGGTGCACATTATCAATTCACATTAAAACAGAGGCTGCTCTAAACACACACCATGTAAACAAGCGCTCTCTCCTAGCACATGCTGCCTCTCTCCTCAAGTTATAGGAAGGATGAAACTTAGAGTCAGCCCTGCTTTCATTTGAACCTGTGGCTGCTGCGTGTGCACAGATTTCTGGGGCCATCTACATTAACGCTACAACAACTAACAGAAGGTGCAAAGTCCATTCAAAGAAAATAGCAAGCCACTACGCGCTGTGAAAGAGTGCATGAGACACCTCGGATCGTTAGTACACCACCCGACAGGAGTTAAGAGTCCATCAGCCCACCCTTACTGGCGGAACTTCGTCATCTGTGACTCTAGGGAATCACAGACTGGGCCCGCAATCATGAGCCGAAGGCTCTGCCGGATGCACAGCCTGATACTTCCCAGAAAGAAAAATGCACTCAAACCCTGAGGACTCCGGTGATGTGCAGTGCTCAAGTGTGGATGAGTATTAAAAATGAATACCTGGGCAAAAAATATGTTTATTGAAAATTATCCAGGTTCCATATCTAAAAAACCTATAGTCTTGAAAGAATAGACTAACTCCTGGCTCGGTTTTATGTGGTCGACATGTTTCAGCCGTTGTGGTCACTTGACCTGGCTTTCTTCAGGACCAAAACTAGGTGGATAAATAACAGCTACTGCAGGATAAACACATTAATTGTGAATCATAAACAACAAAATTAAGTCGGTGAAAGTACAAACGTCAAATAAACTAGTGGCAATGGCCACCCTACCGGACAAGCAATCTCGTGCTTGGGCGAAAGAACAATGTCTTCTTTCCTAGAGAAAATCCGGAAAATCACCCGTCAGAAGAAAACATCTTACACATTCATGGCCGCTATTAAACCGTGCCCATTGTGCACTGCCAGCTCTACAAAAACCCAAATTTATTGGTACAAACAAAAAAGCATACAAGCTCATTTTGAACTCACCCAGCCTTTTGTGGGAGAAACGCCTCACCTCACCCGGCTGACCGCTCGGAGATGGAGGCACCGCTCTGTTTAAATGTAAGAGCAAACAGACAAGTTGCATATTGATACTCATCTGTCCAGACTCTATACACATTACTTTAAACCATCTAATAAACCTAAAGAAACTAAAATGTCAAAGACCTAGAGAAGACCCCCACTGGCATGCTAATGCAGGTAAATCAAGTGATGTTTTCAAAGACTGTTTCGTCATTTCAAATGTAACAGTGTTCAGGAAGAAGCACAGCATTCATCCATGTAAGATAAGTAGGTGATGTAAACCCCAAACATGGAAACAGAGACACCTTTTGAATGGGTAAAATTAAGTTACACCTAGATTACATAAGTAAAGTTCAACAAGGGGGTTGTAATCAGGTGACTCTAGACCCTCAAAAGAGCCCTCAGGCTTAAGTGCTCTCTATGTGAATTATAAAGTAAGGAATTGACAACTGTGTTTTAACCCAAACATAGAAATACAAAGTTCAGCACAAAGATTGTGATTAGGTAGCTCTGAACTCCCAACAGAACCCTCTTAACACTGACAATAACGGACCAAACGCCAGGACACGAGGACCCCCTTCCTTACCTGTCCGTCGGTACTTCAGACTAGCCAACGAGCTGTCTGGGAGGTGGCGGCAGGAAAGGGAAAGGGTCCTTAAATACCCGCCTTGATTGTGTAAACGATTCAATTAGAATCAAGTGCCGGGGCGTGCAGGGTATCTATACTGTCATCAGAGGCATAGAGCATGCCCCAACTCGGGACACTCTTATCAGAGCATGCGCGTTGCACGCACCGGCCGATGCAGGTGAATACGGCCGGTGTCTCAAACTCGCGCATGCGTATCATGGAGCTACACTTCGAAATCGAATGCTGAGATTCTTACGACCGCTATGACAGGATCGCATCTGCGTTAAAGATTAATTGTACAAAGCACACAGCGCAAGCCGCTAGTTATGATGTGTGCAACTCGGCAAGAGTAGAAAAATACCATGGAGGTAACCCTGTATAGTAGACCAAGGGGCGTGTTTGTAAACCAGACGCTGGCAAGACAATTTAGTGGTTCTCTATATAAAAATAACGCAAGCTGTAATTAATCCAACCAAAATGGCAAAAAGCGCATGCGCGTAGAGGATTAGTTCTACAAAGCACAGGACGCAAGCCGCTGGTTACAGTATGTGTATATCGTCGAGTATGGCAAATGTCACTAGGGTATCCATGAAAATAGACCAAGGGACATATTAGAAGACCTGGGGCAGACAAGGCAATTTAAATGCTCATTGCAGTCCATGTGTGTTGATGCACGATGGGAAACTAGTATGCAAGACACTAGTTGATTTCCATACGTACTCAGTGAAAGGACCCCAAAGAGCTATATGGCTTCATACCGGCATATGTAGGTATATATCGAGGCTGGCTGGTAATAGTTGTAAAAGAGTCAGCACTAGCCAAGAAAGACCCTCAACACCAAAAGTCCCACACGGCTCATTTACTAATTTATTGATTTTTATAACCCACAGGATTTGTTCTAATGTCGATAGATCTTATCCATTCGACATTATCTATATAGATGTGCAGCTACCCTTTCTAAGTTATGTATCTTACAAAGTGTATGAACAGGAGGGGTAATTCCAAGGGACCTGTCTGACCGCGAACTGTACCGCCAAAGGGTGGAGTTTCATATAGTCTACAACATAGTCCCACATTGGTTGCTAGAGCTGTATTCTCAGGCATTATGTAGAACGTATCAGAACTCATAATGATGATGAACACCGACAGTGCGTCAGGGAGGTCAAGACGCCTCGGTGGATAAATATCTCTGAGATGGAATGAGAGTTCCCTGGAACATAGTCAAGTGGATATCCCCTAGGGTCAGATATCCTAATCAACAATGAGGGATATCAATATGTGTAAGATCTCTGAGGGGTATCTGCAATTCAGGAAATTTTCACACTTGTGATTTTCAAACCAGATTTTAAATAGAGGTCCAAGGTATACTGTCATTCAAACCATGTGTGTCTGTCCTCAATTTGAAAATCCACCTCTGTTCTCTGGAAAATAAAAACTTTGAAATGTCCGTTATGTGCTGGGGAATGAAAGGGCGTTCCAGCACCAACCATCTTAAATCATCGGCCTTGTGTTTTTTGGCCAAAAAATGATCCGTCAAACAAGTGGACTGCTTCATGCACCGAATGGTGCTCTTGTGCTCACTAATCCGGAGCTTAACCTTACGTGTGGTGTACCCGATGTAATGCAAAGAACAAGGGCATGTGATCCTATAGATCACACGCTCCGAGTTACAATTTGTATGGTTGTGTAGTATCCAGGGGTGGATCACGCCACATGAGGCCGAGTTTTTGGTAACTAACAATCCCGTGATGCCCTACTTTTACTGCCTCCCCAAAATCCACAAATAACAACAACCACCTCCTGGACGACCCATTATCTCTGGGATTGGCTCACTTCTTGAGCCGTTGTCCAAATTTGTGGATGTGTTCTTACAGCACATGGTCACTGAAATGCCGACTTATCTTAAAGACACGTCTGATGTCTTACGGATTTTGCCTGATATTGAGTTTAACATCGATACCGATATTTTGGCTAGTTTTGACATGGAATCACTCTACACGTGTATTCCACAACAAGAAACTTTGGATTCCATCAGAGGATTGTTAGAAGCTCGTGATTTGGATAGCATGACCCCCGTCACCTTCATCATGGAATGTGCCAGATTAGCCATGACCGAAAACTTCTTCAGATTTGAAGATCAGATCTTTCTTCAGACGTCTGGCACCTCAATGGGCAGTGTTTTTGCGCCCAGCCTCGCCAACCTGTATGTTCATCTATTTGAGCAGAATCATGTACTGAACCACAGCAACCCTTATCGTCATCATTTGGTGCTGTGGAAGAGGTACATAGATGACATACTAGTGGTCTGGCGAGCCACTAGCCAAGAGATTATGGCTTTCCATACCTGGCTCAACCAACAGAACACTTTTTTGAACTTTACCATTGAGTTCAATCAACAACGGCTAGCCTGCCTAGACATCTCCATCTTTGTCCATGAGAATTCACTACATTGTGAACTATACAAAAAACCTATGTCGAGAAATTCTCTTCTCTCTTTTGACAGCTACCACCCTAAGGCCCTTAGGGAAAATCTTCCCGTAGGCCAGTTCCTACGTGTTCGAAGGAACTGTTCCACCAGGGATCTCTTTGAGAAACATGCGAAAGAACTAGCGACTCAACTTCGGTCACGACAGTACCCCAGTGTCAAGAATTCCTGTCATGCAAGGGGAGGAAAATGGTAACCAGCGAAAACGGACTACATCTCCCAGGATGCTTAGCGGTTGAGAGGTTATGTAAACAGGAGAGCGGTTACATAACTCAAGGAAAACACGCCCTTATGTAAAACAGGAGAGCTGTTACATAACTCAAGGAAAACACGCCCTTATGTAAACAGGAGAGCTGTTACATAACTCAAGGAAAACACGCCCTTATGTAAACAGGAGAGCTGTTACATAACTCAAGGAAAACACGCCCTTATGTAAACAGGAGAGCTGTTACATAACTCAAGGAAAACAACGCCCTATAAAGGGAGGAACCGGGAGGTACAACGCTGTCGGATATTGTGTTTACAACCGACGTACCTGCTTAGTGAAGAGCAGTGTTCAGGAGTGGTGCTCCAGTAAGGCAAGAACGGAGGTAGGTCGAGTCGTTACTCCCTGGGCCGTGTCTTGCCCCATCGTCACCTGTGAAGGACCCGGAAGCTCTACCGGATAACCATTGAGCTTCGCTTTTTGACTCGGCTGAGTCAAAGCGCAGTGGCGCTTTTGCTGGTTGGAGTCGTAACTCCCAGCCCGACCAGAGATACAGGGACTGCCAGCTGTAACGCACACCAGGAGGTGTTTGCCGCGTTACAGACTCGGAAGTCCACAGGATCGATCGAGCGGCTGCTCTCGGTTCAGTCTTCTTTGCTTGTGATTGGGGTATCGGTGACGCATCACCAGGAGGTGACTCCGCGTCCCGGTGCAGTCTGAGGAAGAGGTTGAGCGGCTGCTCCCTTCAGGTAGAGACCCCGGCTGGGTGTTTCCCTGACTCCTCGATTCTCCCCAACACTCTTCGTGCCCCTCACAGCCTACCGATTGGCATTGTCGGCCATTTCATTTCTGCCCTCTGTTGGCATACGCCGGGATCGGCGTATATGCAGAGGACGGTTAGGACCATCCGTGCTGTGGGCTGGTAACGTACTTAGCCTGGAGGATTCCAGTGACTATAACCTTTGTTTATTCCTTGTATTATTTTTGCCTTCATTAAAATAACTAAACCTTCACAAGTGGTTGCGTTCTCATTATCGTGTCTGTTAAACGATCCTGAGACGTTCAGGGCGTTACACCCAGGCGCTTGGTTCGACAAGCATGGAAGAGAGCGTCGAACAACAATCGAGATGCTCTGCTGGACAACAGCACCTCCAGGACCCCCAATGACAGGCTCACTTTTGTAACCACTTTCTGTACCCTATCCAATTCCCTACAGAAAATGGTATGGAGTCATTGGCATATACTAAATGTGGCATCTGAAAACATCCCGCCACCCTTGTTTGCGTTCAAGAAGGGTCCCAGTTTACGAGACAGTTTGGTCCATACACGACCACTGTCACAGCCTACATGTAGTGCTAATACCCTGTGGTCATTACCCCCGGTACGAGGCCATTTTCCATGCGGCTCATGCAGTGTCTGCCCTCTGACCATGAAGACTACATCAGTGGACATAGGCACGAACCGCCCCTGGATCCTACACAACCATACAAATTGTAACTCGGAGCGTGTGATCTATAGGATCACATGCCCTTGTTCTTTGCATTACATCGGGTACACCACACTTAAGGTTAAGCTCCGGATTAGTGAGCACAAGAGCACCATTCGGTGCATGAAGCAGTCCACTTGTTTGACGGATCATTTTTTGGCCAAAAAACACAAGGCCGATGATTTAAGATGGTTGGTGCTGGAACGCCCTTTCATTCCCCAGCACATAACAGACATTTCAAAGTTTTTATTTTCCAGAGAACAGAGGTGGATTTTCAAATTGAGGACAGACACACATGGTTTGAATGACAGTATACCTTGGACCTCTATTTAAAATCTGGTTTGAAAATCACAAGTTTGAAAATTTCCTGAATTGCAGATACCCCTCAGAGATCTTACACATATTAATATCCCTCATTGTTGATTAGGATATCTGACCCTAGGGGATATCCACTTGACTATGTTCCAGGGAACTCTCATTCCATCTCACAGAGATATTGATCCACCGAGGCGTCTTGACCTCCCTGACGCACTGTCGGTGTTTATCATCATTAGGAGTTCTGATACGTTCTACATAATGCCTGAGAATACAGCTCTAGCAACCAATGTGGCACTATGTTGTAGACTATATGAAACTCCACCCTTTGGCGGTACAGTTCGCGGTCAGACAGGTCCCTTGGAATTACCCCTCCTGTTCATACACTTTGTAAGATACATAACTTAGAAAGGGTAGCTGCACATCTATATAGATAATGTCGAATGGATAAGATCTATCGACATTAGAACAAATCCTGTGGGTTATAAAAATCAATAAATTAGTAAATGAGCCGTGTGGGACTTTTGGTGTTGAGGGTCTTTCTTGGCTAGTGCTGACTCTTTTACAACTATTACCAGCCAGCCTCGATATATACCTACATATGCCGGTATGAAGCCATATAGCTCTTTAGGGTCCTTTCACTGAGTACGTATGGAAATCAACTAGTGTCTTGCATACTAGTTTCCCATCGTGCATCAACACACATGGACTGCAATGAGCATTTAAATTGCCTTGTCTGCCCCAGGTCTTCTAATATGTCCCTTGGTCTATTTTCATGGATACCCTAGTGACATTTGCCATACTCGACGATATACACATACTGTAACCAGCGGCTTGCGTCCTGTGCTTTGTAGAACTAATCCTCTACGCGCATGCGCTTTTTGCCATTTTGGTTGGATTAATTACAGCTTGCGTTATTTTTATATAGAGAACAACTAAATTGTCTTGCCAGCGTCTGGTTTACAAACACGCCCCTTGGTCTACTATACAGGGTTACCTCAATGGTATTTTTCTACTCTTGCCGAGTTGCACACATCATAACTAGCGGCTTGCGCTGTGTGCTTTGTACAATTAATCTTTAACGCAGATGCGATCCTGTCATAGCGGTCGTAAGAATCTCAGCATTCGATTTCGAAGTGTAGCTCCCTGATACGCATGCGCGAGTTTGAGACACCGGCCGTATTCACCTGCATCGGCCGGTGCGTGCAACGCGCATGCTCTGATACGAGTGTCCCGAGTTGGGGCATGCTCTATGCCTCTGAAGACAGTATAGATACCCTGCACGCCCCGGCACTTGATTCTAATTGAATCGTTTACACAATCAAGGCGGGTATTTAAGGACCCTTTCCCTTTCCTGCCGCCACCTCCCAGACAGCTCGTTGGCTAGTCTGAAGTACCGACGGACAGGTAAGGAAGGGGGTCCTCGTGTCCTGGCGTTTGGTCCGTTATTGTCAGTGTTAAGAGGGTTCTGTTGGGAGTTCAGAGCTACCTAATCACAATCTTTGTGCTGAACTTTGTATTTCTATGTTTGGGTTAAAACACAGTTGTCAATTCCTTACTTTAAAATTCACATAGAGAGCACTTTAGCCTGAGGGCTCTTTTGAGGGTCTAGAGTCACCTGATTACAACCCCCTTGTTGAACTTTACTTATGTAATCTAGGTGTAACTTAATTTTACCCAATCAAAAGGGGTCTCTGTTTCCATGTTTGGGGTTTACATCGCCTACTTATCTTACATGGATGAATGCTGTGCTTCTTCCTGAACACGGTTACATTTGAAATGACGAAACAGTCTTTGAAAACATCACTTGATTTACCTGCATTAGCATGCCAGTGGGGGTCTTCTCTAGGTCTTTGACATTTTAGTTTCTTTAGGTTTATTAGATGGTTTAAAGTAATGTGTATAGAGTCTGGACAGATGAGTATCAATATGCAACTTGTCTGTTTGCTCTTACATTTAAACAGAGCGGTGCCTCCATCTCCGAGCGGTCAGCCGGGTGAGGTGAGGCGTTTCTCCCACAAAAGGCTGGGTGAGTTCAAAATTAGCTTGTATGCTTTTTTGTTTGTACCAATAATTTTGGGTTTTTGTAGAGATGGCAGTGCACAATGGGCACTGTTTAATAGCGGCCATGAATGTTGTGAGTTATGTGTAAGATGTTTTCTTCTGACGGTTGATTTTCCGGATTTTCTCTAGGAAAGAAGACATTGTTCTTTCGCCCAAGCACGAGATTGCTTGTCCGGTAGGGTGGCCATTGCCACTAGTTTGACGTTTGTACTTTCACCGACATAATTTTGTTGTTTATGATTCACAATTAATGTGTTTATCCTGCAGTAGTTGTTATTTATCCACCTAGTTTTGGTCCTGAAGAAAGCCAGGTCAAGTGACCACAACGGCTGAAACATGTCGACCACATAAAACCGAGCCAGGAGTTAGTCTATTCTTTCAAGACTATAGGTTTTTTTAGATATGGAACCTGGATAATTTTCAATAAACATATTTTTTGCCCAGGTATTCATTTTTAATACACATCCACACTTGAGCACTGCACATCACCGGAGTCCTCAGGGTTTGAGTGCACACCCTGGCAGGAGCATTTTTCTTTCTGGGAAGTATCAGGCTGTGCATCCGGCAGAGCCTTCGGCTCATGATTGCGGGCCCAGTCTGTGATTCCCTAGAGTCACAGATGACGAAGTTCCGCCAGTAAGGGTGGGCTGATGGACTCTTAACTCCTGTCGGGTGGTGTACTAACGATCCGAGGTGTCTCATGCACTCTTTCACAGCGCGTAGTGGCTTGCTATTTTCTTTGAATGGACTTTGCACCTTCTGTTAGTTGTTGTAGCGTTTTGTGGGGATTGGAGGTGTAGTAGTCCCTAAACTTACATTCCCCTGTGACCCCTTTATAAATTGTGTTTTTGGCCATCTACATTAACACCACAAGTGCACAATACTGAAACATATCAATCTATGGATATTAGCAATGAACTTCTAATAGGCTGGTTTATGATCAATACAGATGTGAAAGACTTATCCGATGCACTTAGGCCATATTTACCGCTGACATATGAAGTAATATTTTGCAATGTCACTACAAAAATATTAAAAGATATTGCAACAGAATGAATATATTTATAAAAACATGTATAAATGTGCATCAAATATTTTTTCCACTCAACTTACATTAAAGTACTAAAAATGTTAACTAAAAATTCTTGCAATTAAATTTAAACAAACATTTTTAAGTTATTCCCGCCAGGTGCCAAAAAGAAAATCAACACATTAGCAATGCCAATAGCGAAGTAATAACACCCAAACTACCAAGCTCTAATTGGGTGTTTTATGTATGCTAAAAAAATATTACTGCACATTGCTCAGAAGATGCATTTTGTATTTTTAGCCTTCAGGCTACTTTTGCATTAAAACTAATAGTAAAGCTGTTCCACATTTGCTATTTAAGCAAAAAAGCTAGAACAACATTTTTCTGTAGCACACAATTCATTACTTTGTAGTAGTGTTTAGAAACACAGTTGTGCTATAAAAACATTGCCATAGCCAATACGTCTCGCCTTTCAAAACATGCAAGTATTTAGTTATGCAGCACAATATCCTTGTTGCAACAACATCAACTGTTGCATGGCTAAACACTTATAAAGGTCCCAAAGGCGAGACCTATTGGCTATGCCAATGCTTGTTATTGCATGGAAATGTTTTTACTTTTGCGATGGATGGGGCGGAAGAAGCAGCGACCTTGGAGGGGTGTGAGGGCAGGCTTGCACTGGTGTGGGAGGGGTGAGGTGGGGTAGGGAACAGCACAGGGCGATTAAAAGATTAAGCGACAGGCCAAGCTGAAAAATGAAGGTTTCATGGCAAGAACCCCTGAACAGAGGCAGGGTAACCAAAACAAGCATTGGCATAGCCAATGGGTCTCGCCTTTGGGACCTTATAAGTGTTTAGCCATGCAACACATTAAACTGGATACTGTGCCGCCAGGGATTGAATAGTTATACAAGTTCACACTTTTTTGCAGCTACTCCCCTAGCAACATTTTTATTAGATGCACATCACCACAAAATTCACTGTACCAACATGAGTGTACTAGCCGACTGTAATTTGGTTCTATGGCCTACTTTGACATTTCAAGCAAAGGGCCTTCAAGTCCCAATATGCTCCGTGTTTTAAAAAGTGAGGAGAGGCTGAAGTGGGTCACATGACAAATGAGCTGCGGGTACTTATATAGGCCTATAAGCCTACACCTGGTAACAAGAGTGGCGAGGTGAGATGCAGTTGTGCTGCCTGTGCCCTTAAAGTGAGCACAGACTGTACATAACACTGGTAGATGAAAACCCCGCCGGTCCTGGGAGGCTTGCGTTCTGTGGCTAAAATTACATATCAGCCACATGCTGGAATAATTACAGTGGAAGTTCTTGGTGCACTGGGGTTTTTGTAGGAGGCCTTCGGGGGAAGAATGGCCGTGATCACAATGAAGGGGTCGGGCACAATAGGTATTAAATGCCTCTAGGGGCAGGGCTGACATTGCAGCAAGATCTTGCAATTTGGAAGCATGAAGGGCAGTTCTACACAGAGTTGTGGAGGGTGCGCCCCGCAGAAGCAGATTAGGATGTGCAGACAGGGGGAGGGGCAGGAAAAGAGGGCTGCTAGGAGCCATCTGCACTGTTGGCTGGGCCTCATGGAATCTGATAGCTGTGGGCAGGAAGTCCAGGCAGCAAATAGATTGAAAATCCAGGTAGGACATGTAGCGTGGGCACCCCTTGATAGGAAGAGGGGTTCTGCCCGCAGAAACATGAGTTGGGAAGGGTGCACGCGTGGAGGGCCTCAGCGATGTTGCTGTGTGTATAAATAATGAACAGTAAGCAGGCAGCATGTATTTAAATTAATGGTAAAAAGCTGCGCCTGCTTTGTGTAGATATCGCAAGTCATCCTGTGCATTTCAAATAGAAAAAGCTAAAGTAAACTAATGACAAGCCACTACCGACTGATATAGAATGTGCCTGCCAGCTCTAGTTGGGGGGTGGGGTAGAGGCAAGCAAGGACAGGGTAGGCGGTGGTGCGAAAGGGACAGCACACGGAGAAACAGTGGGGGGGGGGGAGGGTAAAGCAGTAACACTGGTTGCGGCAGAGTGCAGAAAGCACAGGACAGATACAGACCAGACTGCAAAAATAACAAGACCTGCGGCCGCAAGACTCTCTCTGTGGTGGGGGAGGAGGGTTGAAGCGCAAGCAAAACAGAGAGGCGGAGCGAGAGGTGCGCGCGCTTGGGCGAGCGAGAGGAAAGCCAGATGGCGCCTCTGCTCGTAACTGTGCGCGTAACTGCACACTCTATGCCAAGCAAAAAGCTGTGGTCGGCTTTTTAAAGCCCACTCACTAAATGTCTCGCCAGTGCAACGCACGCGCTGGCTCAGGCGAGACCAAAAAAAAAAAAAAAAGTGCTGTTTACATTTTGGGAAATAACGAAGCGTATTAGCACATGTAAAAGAGAAAGTCCTATACAAAAGCCCAAAAGCAGGGACTAGTAAGCCTTTCCACCAATCAAAAGCAGGCATTTAAAAGGACAATAAGAGAAGCCAATTGAAAACATGTGCGGTGCTTAATACCCATATTAGAGAAACATGCCTCGCAGAGCAGCACGTGAGCTGACCAGGCTCAACCTAAAAAGGACTTATTTTTTTAAAGACGGAAAATTAAACTTAGATAATTAAATAAAAAGTAAATGCATCTTAAATTGAAGGCCAGTAGAACTGTTCAAGCAAATTGAGAAACATGTGTATAAAGACTTTAGATTGTACCCCTATCCTACAGTACAACATTAATTTTCCACCTTGAAAATCACTGTGTCAAGTCTCACCTCTGGTGCCGCTTCATTGAGCTTAGAGACCATTTCCATCCCTCCAAGCTTCCAATGACCATCCTCGCTGACAAAGATGGACGATAAACAGACGTTGTTGTGCGCCGAGTTTCCCTGCAGTTCAAAACACAAACACACACTTTAAGTGCAAGAATCAGGCGACATTAATAGATACAGTTGTATTGGAACATATCCATCACAAATATTTCAACTAGTTGACCTCTTGCTCCCAAAGTATCAATGATTTTATTCCTCAAATTGTATTGCACATGCACCTATCTCCAAATTTGAGCAAGTGCATAACGCATTTTACAGGTTTGTGTTTTTGTATACGATCATTAAACATGGCATCAACCAGATCTAGCATTCAGATGTACCTCCAATGTAGAGGGCAAATATGTAAAAATCAATGCTAGTACCCCACATGCACTTTTACTACATTACAAACAACTGTCCCCATTCATCACCATTTCAAGAATTAACAATAGCCATGTAGGCAAGCGCTGTAGCGCCCCACATAGTAGTAAGCACTTTATAAATTTTGCAATACAACACAATACAAAAACATTATGGTGGTCTAATCACATCTGATCTTGACTTTATAATTCAGGAGAAGTGATTATGCATCCCTCCTTCAAACTTGGCATCAATATGAAAACGGAAAAATTAGCATTGGTACTTTTCAAGTATGTATGTGATATTTACATCGTGCAAACCTAGACAAAGGCAGAGAACTGCTATACATGGTGGGGGACAAGTATACAGTCAACATGTTATTTGAGAGTAAGCTGGCTTGTAGACTGTCACTTCTAGTATTCTTTGAAGAGGTGCGTCTTTAACTCTTTCCTGAACTGCAGCAAGGTTGGGGTGGTCCTGATGGATACAGGGATGTTGTTGCACATTATGAGTGCATTGCCCTGGCTAGGGGGGGCTGGTAGACAAGAGATAGGAGTTGAGAATCAATCAACCAGGGGTTGGTAAAGCACAACTACTCACCCGTGAGGGTTTCAAGGTGCTGGGGGGGTGAGGGGGCAGCTCAGTTGAGTGCTGGGGTCATCCGAAAAGCCAGGTCTTGAGGTCCATCCTGAACTGGGGCAGTGCGGGAGATTCTCAGATGTGGAGGGGGAGGGTGTTCCAGCCTTTGGCTGCGAGGTAGGAGAAGGACTTTCCTCCCATTCTAGTCTTACTGATACATGGGACGGTGGCCAGAGAGAGCTTGGCTGATCGGAGGTGTCTTTTGGGTGCGTGGAATGATAAGCAGCTGTTCAGGTATGCAGGTCAGACGTTGTGAAGGGCCTTGTATGCATGGGTGAGGAGTTTGAAGGTTATTCTTTCGAATGGAAGCCAGTGGGAATCACAGAGGTGTTGGGTGATGTGGCTGCGATGGAGGATGTTGAGGATCAGTCTGGCATTCTGGACAGTCTGGAGTTTGCGGAGGAGTTTGTTGATTCTGGCATAGAGAGCATTGCTGTAGTCCAATCTGCTGCTGACGAGTGCATGTATGACAGTTTTTCTGGTTTTGTTTGGGATCCATGTGAAGCATGCGGAGAGTGTTGAAGCAGGTAGAGGAGGCTGTGTTGATCTGGCAGTTCATTGTGAGCGCTGAGTCAAGTATGATGCTGAGGTTTCATGTATGGACCGTCGGGGGATTTTTGAGGGCAGAAGGCCACCAGGAGTCGTTCCAAGGGAGGGGGTGGTGCCAAGGATGAGGACACCTGGCTTTTACGAGTTGAGTTTCAGGCAGCTGTTGTTCATCCAGGTGGCGGCGGCTTTCATTCCTTCTTGGAAGGTGTGGCTGGTGATGTCGAGTTCTTTGGTGAGGGAGAGGATCAACTGGGTGTCATCGGCGTAGGAGAGGATGTTGAGCCCATGGTTCTTGTTGATGGTTACAAGGGTTGGGGGGGGGGGCATGTAGATGTTGAAGAGACTGGGGCTGAGGGAGGAGCCCTGAGGCACTCCACAGTTGTTCTCTGTCGGTTCCGAGAGGTAGGGAGGGAGACTGACCCGCTGAGTTCTGCTGGTGAGGAAGGAGCAGATCCAGTGGAGGGCCTTGCCGCGGATGCTGGCGTCGTGGAGTCTGGTGGCTATGGTGCGGTGGGAGACGGTGTCGAATGCAGCCGAGAGGCCCAGGAGAATGAGGGCTGCTGTTTTGCCCTGGTCAAGGAGGGAGCTGAAGTAGTTGGTGGTGGCGAGTAGGTCGGTCTCAGTGTTGTGGTTGCTTCGGAATCTGGATTGGGAGAAGTCCAGGAGTTGTTAGCGTCGATGAAGTTTGTAAGCTGGGTGTTGACAGCCTTTTCGATTGCCTTGGCTGTGAAGGGAAGTAGGGAGATAGACCTGACGTTCTTGAGGTCCATAGAAAGTTTCTTCAGGAGGGGGTTAACGTTGGCGTGTTTCCAGTCGTCGGTGAAGATGGCGGTCTCGAAGGAGCAGCTGATCGGCCAACATAGTTCGGGTTCGATGGACGAGGCGGCTCTGTGGAAGATGGATGTGGTGCCTGCAGGGGTCTGATGGTGGTCCAGAGTTGATGCTTTCCATGGTCTTCAAGGTGTTTTCTGTCTTGAGAAGGATCCATTTGAGCAGGGTCTGTTGAGTGACGTTGCATGAGTTGGGAGCTGGAGCGGTGAGGTGGTCTTGGTTGTTGAAGTTGCTGTAGATCATCTTGAACTTGTGGTGGAAGATGGTGCTGAGTCTGTTGCAGAGGTCTTGGGCAGGTGGGACATCGGCTGTTTCGCTGCAAGGTTTGGCAAATTCCTTGATGATGGAGAAGAACAGTTTGGTGTTGTGTGCGTTGGTGAGGATTCGGTCTTGGAGGGATTTCTGCCTTGTGGATTTGATGAGTTGGTGGTGTGCTGAGGTGGCTGCTTTGTAGATAGCGTACGTTTCCGGGGTTTTGTTGTTCCTCCATGTCTTTGAGTCGTCTGCAGGAGCGCCTGGATTCTTGGACTGCAGGAGCAAACCAGCTTGCTTTCTTGCTGTGTCTCGTGGTGGCTTTCTTGAGGGAGGGGGGGGGGGGGAGAGAAAGAGTGCTCCAGTGGTGGAGGTTGCATGCTATGGTGTTTGCGTCTGACGTAGTTGGTGGTGGGGTGCTGACGGGGGAAGAGGTGAGCTGGTCTTCAGTGTTTTTGTTCAAGCTTCTGCGGGGAGGCATTGGGCGTGCTTGTGTACGGTGGGTTTTCTGAAAGAGAAGTGGACGCAGTGGTGACCTGTCCAGAGGAGTTCTGGGGTATGGCTGAAGGAGATACGGTTTCCTCCGGTGAAGACTGGGTTGAGTGTATGTCCTGCTGTGTGCGTGGGGGTGGTGACTAGTTGTTTCAGTCCTATGTTGGTGAGGTTCTCTAGGAGGGAGGCGGTGTTTGAGCCATCATGGTTGTCTAGGTGGAAGTTTAGGTCTCAGAGTAGGATGTAGTCTGTGGATGCGAGGACGTGATGTGCAATGAGGTCGATGACGGTGTCAGCAAAGGGAGCGCAGGGGCCAGGCGACCTTTAGATGAGGGATCCGCAGAGACAAGTTTTGGATCTGGAAGTAGGGGTGCTCCATGAGGGTTGTCGTGTCGTCCAGGTGGGTAGTCATGCGGAGGGTGTTTTTGTGGACAACGGCGATGCCTCCGCTGGACGGATGGGTCGGTCCTTGCACAAGATCTTGTATCTGTCTGGAATGGTGGCGGCGATGTCGGGTGCAGAGTTGGCATTTGGGCCAGGTTTGCGTGAGGGTGGCAATGTCGGACGAGTAGGTGTTAAGGAGGTCCCAGATTTCTATGGCGTGTATGTGTAGGGAACGTAGGTTGAGGAGAATGCAGTTGAGCGGTTTGTGAGCGTTGGCATCCGGTAGGTCGTGAGATGCTGCCGGGGTACAGAGGTGGGTGAAGGTGCGGTGGCAGTATAGACAGGAAAGGGGGCCGTGGGTGTTGAAAGGCGTCGAGGGCTGGCAGTTGTTGAGTACAGGGTTGAGATTGTGGAGGGTGCTGAAGTTGTAGCACTGGTGGGTCAGAGGGCCATGGTCCTTGGTGCTGCTCACGGCCCCCATTAAGTAGGGATCGGGGGAGAGCAGGTCAGCTGGGAGGCAGGAAGAACACACTGGAGGGGGAGATAACAAGGGAAAAACAAAGGAAAGTGTGAGAAGAGTGAAAAGAAAGAAAAGTGACATAAGGGCAATTGAAGGAAAGAGGAGGAAAGAGAAGGAAAGAGAAAAAGAGGGCACGAAAGAAAACAGGCAAGAGAGGCAGAGGCAGAACAGCAGAAAATCAGAGTGCTCTCCCAATGGAACACCAGTGATGAGGCGCAGGCTGGAGCCTACAGGTGGAGGAGGGCCTCAAACACCCTGCAACTGTGAGAGCAGGGCCTCAGGGGGCAGCACTTAGTGATGGAGCTGCATGGGTGGAGAGTAGTCGCACTGTTTAAGGGATTGTGCACAATGTTTATGAGTGGGGTGATGAATGGAAATTGATGGAAAGCATCAGGGTTTACGTCTGGATTAAAGATTAAGTTTAACATTATGGTACCTGCACTTGTCTTGCATCCTTTTTTTTTTTTTTTTTTAAACCGTTTATTGCAATCTCAAGAATATACAGGTATGGGCCTACAACCTTCCGGCCGGCCGCTAGAATGACAGGAGCATATGACATACATACAAAAACACTTGGCGTTTCAGAGGAGCAAAATCAGGAGGTATAAGCGTCGTGGGCCACATCACTCTGACCCCACAATACGGTTTCATTTTACACAAACAACACAAAAACCACACCCGCAAGGCAACCTGCAATCGACAGTAACAGCACGTGCTCCCCGAATGGGGGACCCCAGCCATCCACAGGAGTCTAAAGAGGGGAAGGGGAACAGATCGAGGACTGGGGGAATTCTGTGCTCGGGGCTAGGAAAGGAGTCAACTAAGGGGACGGGGCTGGTGAGGCCGCAGGCAGCAACGGTGGGGCGCAGATACCCCCGCGGTAGGCGTTCCAGGGGCCCCATACCTTCACCCATGCCCCAGGCTTACCCCTCGCCACATACACCACCTTTTCTCGGAACATGCACCAATCCATGTGTTCTTTCCAGGCCGACACCGCCGGGGGCCTCTGGGATCCCCACAGTTGAGCAATGTCACGCTTAGCCATCATATATCCCAGAGTCACCCATCGCGTCTGCGGAACCGAGTAGTCAGTTGGTTCCCACACATTCAGCAGGCATCTCCTCGCTTCAGGCAGCAGCGCGACATGCGTAACCACTCGCAGGACCTCATGCACACCACGCCAGAATCGCTCCACCTTCGGGCATTCCCACAAAATATGCAAAAAAGTCGCCAAAGCACCACACCCACGCTTACACAACCCATCCTCAGCATAGCCCATACGCAGAAGCCTTGGCCCCGTCATGTAAACCCGGTGGAGTATCTTAAGCTGGACGAAGCGAAGGCGAGCCGGTATGGCCACCTCCTTCGGAGAGGCCACCGCGGAAATCCAGTCTTCGTCGTCCAACTCCAGCCCGTCGGCAACCCAAGCCTCGCGGAGGCCAGTCAGCAGGCCCGAGCGGTCATTAATCAATTTTTTGTAAATAAGGGAGATCGTGCTGTCCGGAACGTGGCCATCCAGCACTCTATCCTCCAGGGGGGGAAGACTCCGGGATGGAGGCGACGTCTGGGAAGACTGAGCCCAGCGCGTGACGGACCTGCAAGTACCGAAAGTATTCACTGCCCTGCAGCTGAAACTCCGTCTGCAGCGTCTCGAATGTTTTAAATCCCCCTCTCGTCCAGAGGTCCCCCACTTTACTGATGCCGATCGTGTCCCACTTCTCGAAGCCCTTCGAGGTCCACAGGGAGCCCAATCTCTCAGACGCGTACAACGGTGATGCCCGGGTCAAACGGTCCTTCCACCCCATAGCTGCGTTAGCCGCGTGCCATACTCGTACCATGACACGCGTAGGTCCCGTCAGGCGGGGGCCGGGCACGCCAGAGTAGAGCGCTCGATTATAATCGCCACCAGGCAGGAGCATCTTGTCCATTTCAAATGCCGGGTTTAAGGCGGGCCCGTAAAGGCCATAATTAATTGCAGCCAGCTGGGAGGCCCAGTAATACCGTTTAATATCCGGGAGGGCAATCCCCCCGTCGTACCATGGGAGCGTCAACTTCGCCAGGGCAATACGCGGCCTCCCGTCCCAGAACAGGCGGCGCTGTAGACTCTCCACCTCACGGAAGTAGCGCGCCGGGACTAAATCCATAGTATTCTGGAGAGCGTACAGGAAGCGTGGCAACGACATCATCTTAAACAATGCCGCCCGGCCGAGCGGCGAAAGCGGCAGGCGCCGCCAGCGCGCGACGTCCTCCTTCAAGCGCTGGAGGGGGGGAAGCAAATTCCGCTCGTAGCGGGCCTCCGGGTCCAGAGTAATGTAAACCCCCAGGTACCGAAACCCCTGTGAGGCAAATCTGGATCGGACAGCCCCGCGGGAGGACGGGAGCCTCCCCGGAAAGCACATACACACATGATTTAGCCCAGTTGATGACAAGGCCTGAATTGCGGCCGAATGAGCGCAAAACATCAACCAGGACAATCAATGATTTACGCGGGGAGGCTAGGTACAAAAGGATATCGTCAGCGTATAGGGACACGCGGTCCTCATATTCGGGGGTCCAACGGAGACCACGGATGGAAGGGTGCCACCGCAGCCACTCCGCCAGGGGTTCCAAGGCCAGCGCGAACAGGAGCGGCGACAAGGGACAGCCCTGTCGCGTGCCCCGTCCCAGCTCGAATGGGACCGATACTCTTCCATTCACCACCACCTGCCCCAATGGGCCCGAATACAACAATTTGACCCAGATGATGAACCCCGAGCCAAATCCAAACTTCGCCAGCATGGCCCAGATGTATGGCCACTCGAGCGTGTCAAACGCCATGGTGGCGTCTAAGGACGCCAATATGGCCGGCTCCCGCACAAACGGGACACGCGCGAGCACCCCGTGCAAGCGCCGCAGATTAAGGGCCGTGTTGCGATGGGGAATAAAGCCGGACTGGTCTTGGTGGACCAGGTCGCCCACCACGCCGACCAGCCGGTTGGCTAGCACCTTGGCGAGGATTTTGGGCTCCGCATTCAAGAGCGAGATAGGCCGGTAGGATGTAACCCGGTCTCGAGGTCTCCCCTCCTTGTGGATCACCACGATTGTAGCCAGACGTTGGTCCGGCGGGAGGGAGCCCAGCGAGTGGGCCGCCAGGAACATCGCACGGAGGTGGGGTGCCAGTACATCCGGTCGCAGCTTATACAACTCGATAGGGATGCCGTTCGGGCCCATGGCCTTGCCGGATGCGACCGAGCGTATGGCGAGGGCAATTTCGTCGGCGGTAGGAGCGGCATCTAACGACACCCTGTCCTCCACCGAAAGGGAAGGCAGCGCGATATCCCTAAGCAGGGCATGGGAATCATCCTCCGAGCAGGGAGAAACCGGGGAATACACCTCGCGAAAATAATCCGCGAAACAAGAGACGATGTCTTCTGGCTCGGTGACACGCACACCATCCATCCTCTCAATCAGCGGGACCACACGACTCGCTCTCTCCTTTTTATCCAACCATGCAAGCAGTTTACCAGCCTTATCACCCACATCATACAGTCGCCCCTGTTGCTCTCTATAGAGGCCCCTGGCCGCCTCCGTGACGAGGGCCCTGTAGGCCGCCTGCTTAAGTTGTAGGACATGTAGTGCAGCATCCGTCACCCCACCCTTTAGATCACCCTCCAATTCAGCGATTTCGGCCTCCACCCGGGTCACCTCCTCCTGCTCGCGCCTCCGGGCATGGGAAATAAAGGAGAGGGCCTCCCCTCTAAGAACTGTTTTGAAAGCTTCCCACAGGGAGATAGCCGAAGGGATGGACCCCACATTCTCATCGAAATACCGCTGCAAGGATTTAATCAAATCAGCGCGAATGGTGGGGTCGCGCAGGTACCAGGCATTGATTGGAGCTACTCTGCCCTCCCCCCTCGGGAAGATATCAACGTGCAACAGGAGCGGGGAGTGATCTGAAATACCCCGCGCCAAATGGCGCACCTCTCCTACCCTCCCAACATAGGCCGCAGGGACAAGGACATAATCAAGCCGTGAGAGGCTACCATGGGCACCCGAGTGGAAAGTGTACTGCAGCTGCGTGGGATGTTTTAAGCGCCAGCAGTCCACCAATCCCAATGTATCTAAGAAGCCGGACAGCCACGCCTGCGCCCGAGGGAGGTCCCTAGGGGGGTGACGATCCACGGTCCCAGAAACCACCGCATTGAAGTCCCCCCCAACCACCAGAAGCCCCCCCGGAAGGTCAAGGAGGAGGCGCCCTAGGTCTGCAAAAGTCGTGGACTGTAACCCCGGTGGGACGTACACTGATACAAAGACAACTACTTTACCCTCCATTCTCCCCACTAAGACAGTGTAGCGTCCCCTCTCATCATGGCGCACCTCGTCTATTTCCAACGGGAGCGAGTTCTTCACCATGATGCCCACCCCCCGTGAGCCCGACGTGAAGCCCGAGTGGGCCACCAAACGATAGCCATGCCGATTCATGGCACAAAAGGAATTACCAATAAGGTGTGTCTCCTGCAGAAAGACCACATCTGGCGAAAGTCGTTTCAAATACTGCAGGACCACACCTCGCTTAATCCTATCCCCCAGTCCGTTAACGTTCCAGGACAATAAAGTCAGGTCCCTACCCCCCATCACATACAGAAACCATCATTCGTCCCCCGGGGAGCATCTTCAAAACACAAATACAATAAAGGGTTTGCCTTGCGGTAAAAACAAACACCCCACCCCAACCCACCCATCCCAACAGAACTCCCCCCTCCCTGCACCCCTGCATGAGCCCAAATAGCCCCCCCAAAGTGCAGTGTGCCTGTCGCCCCATGAATGATTAAACTAACTAGTCCCCCAGAGGAGGAGGGAGAGCCCCCAAGAGACCCCGTACCACCTCCACAGGAGGGAGACTTAACGAACAGTCAAAAATGACGACAATGTTGTCCAGAGCAAGGCCTACTATTAGTCCCTCAGTCCTGATCCGGCGAGCCCTCCCCTCCAACCGCGCCCCCCCCACCCCCCCAGCCCCGATCAAGGAGTCCAACCAGTCCCCGGCTGCCTCGGGACGATCAAAAAAGTGCGTGCGGCCATCCACCTCCACCCGCAACTTAGCTGGAAAAAGCATCGCATACTTGAGGTTCAGGTCCCGTAGACGACGTTTGACTCCGAGAAAGCTCAGTCTCTGCTTCTGGACCGCTGGGGTGAAATCAGGATAGAAGTTCACATCCATATTGTCAAGTCTGACCGGTCCTTGTTGCCTAGAAGTCTGAAGGATAGCGTCTCTGTCCCGAAAGTTGAAAATCCGGGCAATGAGAGGCCGCGGAGGGGCTCCGGCCTTAGGTCTTCCTCCGGGAACCCTGTGGGCACGTTCCACCGCAAAGAATTTACTCAGCCCCCGGGGCTGGAGATGGGTGAGAATCAGATCCTCCACAAACAGGTCCGCCGCCGCCTCCTCACGTCCCTCCGGCACCCCGACAATGCGGACATTGTTCCTCCGGGCCCGACCCTCGGAATCCTCCAGTCGACGATCCATCAGGGCGCTCGCCTGGCCGAGCCGGCGCACCTCCTTTTGGAGGGCCGCCACGTCCGCCGTAAGGCCCGAAGTGGTGTGGGCCAAAGAATCGACCCGGTCATTGGTCTTGGATAAATCGGCCCTCACCAGGCCAACATCCACGTGGACCGAGTCAATCTTTTGCGCCAGTGTGTCAAAGCGCTGGTCCACCGAGGCCTTCATCTCGGCGATAGCGCCCATAACATCTCGCAGGGTCAGATCCGCGGGCAGCGTAGGATCATCAGTCAGGCCCTCAGGGGACCGATGCGGCACCTCGGGAGATCCCTTCTGGAGGGTGTAGCGGTCCATGCTGTTGGACTGATGGGCCGCGCCACGGCGGGTCGATTTCACCTTTGCCCGGTCGCCATCTTGTTTTGTGGACATGGTTTCAGTCCCCAAATCGTGCCAATCACCTCGGAAAAGGCCGACAAACCAGTTCACGGGCTCCGGGGGGGGGGGGGCCACCACAGGTCCGCAGGACGGATCACAGCCGGCGGGCCAGCAGGGCACCCCAACGAGGCCACACCACCGCACACCGCCCCGCAACCCAACCTCGCCTGAGCAGCAAGGAGGGTGCGAAAGCGAAAGTGAAAGTGCGGGGTACGCGAGTCGCCCAGCCCTGCCCGCCGCTGTTGATCACTTTGTCTCCGGATCGCCCCGCAACTCCAATCCGGGGGGCCGGCGTGGAGAAGGCCGCAAACCTCAATCGGTGCTCCCGCCGGTGTCCGAGGTCCAATTTGGAAACGGAAAACGGGTGACACCTCAGCTCGGGCTCACCAACACAGTCCCCTCATCTAGGACAGGATATTTTCAGGATTTATGTAGGAGGTCACGGAGGTCCTCGGGAGCCTCGCACCTACGCGGCCATCTTGGTTGCGCGCTAGGCTCCTCCCCTCATTGCATCCTTTTTTAATAAATGAATTTGAACTAAAATGCTAACTTACCGTTTCATGGAGGAACACAAGGGCCTGTAGGATGTCATAGATCCCTGCACAGAACTCATCAGAGGAGAGGCTGTCCAGAACCATTTCTAAGGGTTGAACTCGCTCTGTGACCAAGTGAATACCATCCTCCTCAACTGTGCAGGACAGGAAGCGCAGCAGACAAGGGTGCCGGAGGGTTTTTAGGTGCTGTAAGGAAAAAAAAAGCAAACGGCCATCAATTCAAGCAATATTAGGCAGTTGAAATGGCGCTCCATCGCACAGCTGTACATTACAGTTTCACTTAAAGTCAACAGGATTGCAATTTCGACATCATTTTATTGCAGGCAAAGGGAGCTTGTTTTAAAGAAAGAATACGTTTTAAGAATTTTTTTCCTGCAAATCACAGTTTGCAGTTCCATGTACCTATGCAATTTGTGTGCATTTTCATCTTAGTCAGACGTTGTTAGCCATACTAGGACATTTCGGCCACAAAACCGGCCTTTCAACCTAGCGGATGCCATATTGCTTTGACTACTTATACATACTAAAGCGATGCACATAATACATGAACATAAAAAAAGTTACTTCCACTGCTGCTGCCCTTAACGCTAATAATATACACAATGTCTGTAAAACTCAATTGTTATTGTTAGACAGCTAACATTTTTTTTAAGTACAATAAGTCTGGTAACCTTCCTGTTGACATTTTATATAGCGAGGACCTCTGGTATACTACCTTGGGCCAGTGTTGGATCCTCACCAGTAAACCCCCAACACTGCACAATAAAAAGGTAATCCCCTTACACAATGCTGGAGTATTTGACATAATAAAGTTTAGCATGGCAAAACAGACACTCTCCCCCAAAAGGAGTACATAATTTCTGAAAAGGGCAATATTTTACACAGTAGCACTAAAAACAACAGTAATAGAAATTGTATGTGCTCCCCATAGCATTTCAGTCCCCGAAAACACATCAGTTGAAACAAGGGAAATCGTTTCAGGGAAAATAAAATCGGACTGCTAGGAGTCGCATACTAATTACTGAAAATATATGTTATCAGGATACCAGTCAGAACATACACTCTCAAAATAAGCTTCAACCTGGCATTGGGCTTTAAAAGTTCCTCACCGCGTCGTCTTAGTTCTAAATGTGAAATCAGTTAAGTGTGGCAATCACTCCAGATTTGGCGCACATATCCCAATAGCTTATTTCAAATGGCCTGCTTTCTCAGAAAATCAATTAGCCTATTCTTGAAGCCTGATGGACTTGGCCCTTTTTGTAGGGTCATTCCTGAACTTTTTGCCTTCCTCTTGTATTTTTTCTGACCGGTTGGTGGTTTTATGACTGGGCACTTTATCGCTGTTGATCAGTGCTAAAGTGCATATGCTCCCTATTGCAAAATGATGTAATGGATTAGGGATTCCATGATTGGTTATTTGATGTACTTGTCAGATCCTAGTACAGTGCACCATGTGTGCCCAGGGCCTGTAAATCAAATGCTGCTGGTGGGCTTGCAGCACTGGTTATGCCACCCACAGAAGCAGCTTGTAAAATATGGCTCAGGCCTGCCATTGCAGAGCCTGTGTGCAGTCTGGGACTGCCATGTTGACTTGGCAAGTGCACCCACTTGCCAATCCCTAAACCTTCCCTTTTCTACATGTTGGCCACCCCTAAGGTAGGCCCTAGGTTAAGGTGCATTGTATGTGAAAGGTAGGACATCCTGCTGTGTGTGGCATGTCCTGATAGTGAATTACAACCAATTTCGTTTTTCACTATTGTAAGGCTACCTATTCCCATAGGCCAGAATGGGCAGTTTGATTATAACATCTTATAATCCTAACTGACCCAGGGAACATGGTAGAAAAACAAATTTAGTATGCCTGAACTCAGAATGATAAAATACATATTTTGGATAAGTTGGTTTAAACATTCTGTGTTTGAAAATACCACTTTTAGAAAGTAGGTATTTTATTGCCTAACCATCCAGCTGCCTCTGCTAGGTTGTGTATTGCATGTCTGGTTTGTGAGTGACAGGGGATGGGGTGGCTCCAAGAGACAGGGCGAGTCAGCACTAGACTGAATAGACCCATCTGCATTGGGAGTGGTAGAAGGAGTATCACCTGGGCCTGAATAGGGCTGTGCCTGCCTTTCACAATGCTAGCTCCACCTCCTGTGGTGCATTTGATGACCATGGCCCACACTGACAAATGCACTCGCAGAACTCACCCATAACAAGTTTGGACTAGGTACAGACACTCTCTGCCTTCAGAGACAAAGGATTTGGGAGTATAAAAAGGGAGACCCAGACCCCAGAACTTTAGATTACTTCTGGGAATCAAGATGAACCTTTGCTAAGGAGAAGAACCAGGAAGCTGAAGGAGGAGACTGCCCCTGTGCTGTGTGTTTGGGGGTTGGCCTGCAGTGGTTGCTTCATTGCCAAAGAAAGGGGAAGAGAACTGAGTGTGCTCATCAAATTTGCAGAAGATCTCCAAGGGCTTGAACTTGAGCTTGCCTCCTGCCTGAAGTCTCAGGGATAGAAGACTACACCAACCAGCTCCCCACTGAATTCCCTTGCTGGGAATTGAAGTGCTTGCTGTTGTGCTGGGCCTTCTGAGAGACTGCGTGTCGCTGGGAGCTGGATGCGCCACTCAACGACGAGAAGCGTGTCGCAGCCACAGCAGTTGCCGTCGCATCGCCAAGGAAGCGTGCTGCCGCTATTGCATCAACGAAGCGCGTTGCACCACCGGGGAAGTGTGCCGCAGGGCCTGTCGCGGCTCAGAAGATCATAGAGTCGCCGCACGGCCGTCAGGCGTGCACGCATCGCATCAACGTTGTCGCTTCGTAACCAAGACGCCATTTTGTCACATCGCACCGGAGAGAAGTATCTCATCGAGGCGCAATCTTGTCGCATCGTACCAGAGAGCAGTAAGAAACCAACGCATCACCTCCCCACACTGTAAGTAAGCGAGCATCAACTCCCCTGCGCAGCAGTAAGGAACCGACGCATCGACACCCTTGAGTGTAAGGAACCAATGCATCACCTTCCCTGCGACCCTTTTGTTTGCTTTGCGTTACGCATCCACGGTACTTTGAGAGTAAAGTGTCGCATTTACAATCTTAAGAGAACTGAGCTAGTTCCTACCATTTTAAAGTCTATGTTTGAGTACAGTATTGTGGATTTTTGTCTTTTGGTCTTGTGATAAGTCTATATAAAAATACTTATTTTTAGAATACAGCCTGTGTGGTGTCCATTTGTAGTGTTGTCACTGTATTACTGTATGTGTTCACAAATGCTTTACACACTGCCTCGGAGATAAGCCTGCCTGCTCGTGCCAAGCTACCAAGGGGGTGAGCAGGGGTTATTTTAAGAGTGTAGCCCCTTACCCTGACTACAATAATAATAATAATAATCTTTATTTAGATATAACACAGATATCTTTAAAAGAATTTACAAAATTCACAGTTAAAAAAGAAAACCAACTGTTTTAAGATACGATACACTGTTATATGTTACGCTGACTATAAAAATACAACATGCATATTAAAAACAAGGCAGTGTTCTGTGGAATGGGATTAGATGTGTTGATCTTTTACTTTGCAGAGCATGATAGACATTTCATTTCTTCTTCTCTAAAATTTTTATTAGCAAATCCTGTTTTGCATAAAGTTACGATATACTTGTTGAATAAAAGTTATTAAACCCAGGTTTAAGTCTTTGTTTTCAGGGTTCAGAGCCACAATAATGGCTTGCCTACATGTCCGAACACCCATCCTATTCCACTCTACTTTAAGTTTGCACCTGCGTTGGGAATTAAAAGCTGGACAAAGACAGACTACATGTAGGAGGGTTTCTGCTGTCTTGCCGCACCCTCTGCAGATTACATTTTCCGCCATACGTCGCCAGGGGGGCAGATCTTGCAAAAAACGCCAGTCACCCATCCTGATTGCCATAAAGCTACGTTTTAAGTACAGTGAATATGTGTAAGACAGATAAGTTGCAGGGGCTAGCCGTCTGTAAGAATTTACAAGAGCCCAAGCATGACTACGTTTGGTAAAGAGTGCCTTATCCATTATGAGAGAACTCATTCTCACACATTTTTTGATGGCAGTTTTGAATGCTACCCGGCTGGGGTTGAGGGCCCATAGCTCACTCGCCGACATTTGATGGATGTAGTCCTTGAAAAGACAACCAAACGTACCTCCAGGGTTTTTCTGGGTGAATTCCAACCAGACCAAAGATTCTAGTGTGCCCGAGTCCGCTTGTCTCAGTTTGTGGCAGAGATTTAGATATGTACCAATGTTAGAAACATCATAATTCAATATCCCCAGCTCAAGTCTTACCTGAGCTGGAGATGCGGAGTTTGGCAAGTGGAGTACCTTTTTATAGATTTTGGTTGTATGTTGATTTAAGGCAGTGTTCAGCTTGCCCCTGAATATCTCTATGCCATATGATAGGGTAGGGCCGATTTTTGCTCTCAGAACTTCTAAGAGTGGTAATAGAGTTGGACCAGAGATGTTTTTAGAGAGTTTTGCTAGTGATACAGCAAGGGTTATGGCTTTGACTGTGAGCTCATTACGATGTTTAGTAAGATTACCTCTAGAGTCCAAGTGGACACCTAGGTACTTATACGAGTGACCTACGGCGAGGCTTGTATTATTATATGACCAACCTCCAACAATCCGCCGTTTCCGACCAAATGGGACTACTTGTGTTTTTTTTAGGTTAACCTCTAGTTGGTTCATGGTCGTATAGATGTACAGTTTATCAAGGAGCCTTTGCAGCCCGACCCTAGTGAGGCAAAAGAGAACCAGGTCGTCGGCATATAAGAGATTACTTAATGCCATTCCTCCTACCTTTGGGGGGTGGCTATTAGTATCGTCCAATGAGGTTGACAAATCCGCTATAAACAGATTGAAAAGCATGGGGGCCAGCACGCATCCCTGCTTCACACCTCTTGATGTCGAGATTTTCCGGGAGAGATGCGTGCCGGACCCCAACTTCACCCTAACCCAAGTTCTGAAGTAAAGTTGTATGATTGCCTCCAAAAGTTTGTCAGGGAGCCCCCATTTCCTCAGCTTTTCCCATAAAGCAGCCCTCGGAACCCTATCAAACGCTGCTTTAAAGTCGACAAAGCAACAGAACACCGATCTGGATGTGGAAAGTGCTTTATCGACGATAGTTGACAGTGCTAATAGATTGGTCATTGTCCCGGAATTGGCAATAAAGCCTGTTTGGTTAATTGATATCAATTTGTGTGCCTTTACCCATATCCTCAACTCCTCTAGCAGGAGACCCGCATAATGTTTCGCCTCAATGTCCAGGAGTGCAATAAGTCTATAATTATTGGGGGAGGCACGAGAACCAGATTTATAGATAGGTTGAATTATTGCACCCCGCCATGAGTCTGGGATTGTTGCCGATCTCAGAGCTAAGTTAAAGAGATTTGACAATGGGCCTGACCAGAAGTCCACGTCAGATTTAAACAAATTCTGTGGGAGGCCATTTGGGCCCGGAGCTCCATCTGATCTAGCTTTTGACACAGCCGTGGCGACCCTTTCTTGTGACATCTGAAGATCCTCATTATCGGTGTATAAGCACTCTGTGAGATTGCTCTGCTTTTTGTTATAGTCTGTTACTTTCTCTCTTGCGGGATTCTCTTCTGTTGCTCCCAGGCATTCTGGGTGACTAAAATGGTCGGTAAGGAAGGTGACCCAGTCTGTTTCTTGAATGTTAGCAGATCCAAAACTCAATGTGCTTGAATTGGACAGGTTGATTAGGGCCCAGAATTTTCGTGAGTGTCGGCTCTTACTCTCACACACTAACTTACACCAAAATTGGTTATCATGTGTCCGTTTATCTTTGGTGGACGCCAACCTAAATGACTTTTGGGCTGCTTGGTACCGTTTTAAGCATTCACTGTTCCCTGGAGCTTTTACCAGCAGTCGTAAGGCGTTGTTTCTAGCTTTCTTAAGTTGCTTCGACTGGAGTGAAAGCGCGAACTGGAGCGGGAGAGATCTCCTTGAGGATTGGTGTTTTTTTGGAAAAAGGTTAATCAGATAAACGCAGAGCATCGTCCATGTCACTATCGGGGAGGCTTCCTGGACAAATCCACCTCTTATCAGCTCCATGCTTACATGAAGGATCTGCGGACTGATGTCTTCGCTCCATCTGAGGCGCTTGAGGTTTTCGGAGTATATTCCCCTGCTAGTTGAAGGTGCAGGTTTATGCTTCACCGGGTTTGTTTTGAAAGCTATGATCTGAGGGTGATGATCACTTTCAGATCGTGGGTGAATGCAAAAGCTGACCAGGCATTGGAGCAGAGCTGAATTGCAGATGGAATAGTCCAGATAGGAACGTTTATTTCCATTTGTCCAAGTCCAATTGGGGGGCGTATCACTTCCGTTTATAACCAGGTAGCCTGCGCTATAAAAACGCATCGCACAGAGGTGTCCCAAGCCACAGTAGGCTTGATTTGCCGGTTTAGTTTGTGACTCTGCCTCATTCAGGGAGAATAGAAAGGGCCCCTCAGTTTCTGTTAATTGCCCCTGAAATAGGTTGGTATTAAAATCCCCAGTAGCAATACAGTCCAAGTGAGGGTGCTCCACGGCTAAGTCGCTCATAATTTCCGTTAGTCGTACCAGGTGTGATTTGTGTGTGCGTGTATTTGGGTTGATATACACGTTTAAAAGAATGAGTGAACGTTGTTCCCGCCAAGATTTGATTTTGACCCCAAGCAGCCAGTCTTCATCCAATTTTAATTGTGTTATTGGGCCTTTTAAGTTAATTGATATATATATTGACATGCCACCTTTTGAGTGACCGTACCTGCTGTCCCTCAGTGCTGGTTTCCATAGATCGATATAACCAGTGACGGGGTAGCCTTGTGAAGCCCAAGTTTCCTGCAGAGCTATTAGAGCGTGCTTACAAATAAAAGAATAAGTTTCTGGGTTCCTAATTTTCTGTTGAAGTCCGCTGATGTTCCAGGAACAGATTAAGAAGGTGGGATCTACTTGCGGGTTGTGCCCCATTACCGTTTGGGATGCTTGAGTGCTTGTGTCTTCCAAAAGTGTGAGAGTTTGACCAATAGGCTCTGTACCTTGAGGTCATTCTGCTCTTTTTGATGATAAGATAGCTGGGAGCCAACTCCAGCCTTGATAAGAATCATATCGCAATATACTTATAATGCGGTTAAGAGTATATGGTATGGCTACACTACAAACAACCCAGCAATGATTTTTACGAAGGCTACAGAGGGGCCCTACTCAGGTAGGGGTCCCCCCTCACACATATTCCAGCACCCTGCCTTGTAGGATTAGCAAGGCCTGCTTGAGGGGTGACCAATGAGAATACATGTGTTGTACATAGGTGGGATACAGGGTACCTGTATCCCTGTAAGGGGCTGCAAGCACCACCTTACCCAGACTACAGTAGTGGTCTGGTGGTGTCATTTGGTATGGCTGTCCCAGGGTGGCATAATAAGTGCTGCCGCCCTGGTAGGCCTCTGAGGGACCCATGCCCTGGGTACCATCTAGAAGGGCTGACAGGGTATCCTCAGTATCCAATTGGGTTGTACCTAGGGTACTCACATCAGTTTAGAGAAGAAGCAGATAGGCTGGGGTCCTGGATAGCAGGGCCACAGCCTGGCTAGAGTAATAAAACAGTCAAACATCAGCAAAATGTTGGGGGCAACTATGCAGTCGATGCCACTCTCCTACAATAATAGTCTCTCTAGAACAGACTATATCTTTACCCTAGCCACAGGAATGCTAGGTATAACAGATCACGCACCTATCCAGAGGCATATCGGACCACTCACCGATACTCATTGCATATACACCCTTCGCCCCACAAAACCAAAGACTGTTTCCAATTCATCAAGGGTATCTCAAAAATCGTAAAATAAGCAAAGACTTTAATAAGGTGACAAAGTGCTATTTTAAGGAAAATCAATACTCAGTCCCCTCACCAGTGACCTTATGGGAGGCATATAAGACAGTACTATATGGGCCTGCGATCTCCTTAATAGTGGGACAGAAGAGGGAAGGACAAAACCACATCGATAAGTTAGAACTGGAAGTCTCATTGGCGGAGGTTGCACATGCAGCGGACACTACTGAAGAGACGACACACAGACTACACCTTGCACAACAGGAGTATAAAGTTTACACAAGGGAGGAAGCCGCTAGTGCGCTCACAAAAACGCAACATACTGTCTACAAGCTTGGCGACAAAGTGGGTCGGTTACTGGCCTGGTTGGGGAAGAAGGAAAGAGCGAGTAACTGGATAACACAGATTAGATTAGAGGACGGACGAGTAGGGACCGCACTGCAGCAAATCACGGAAGCGCTGGCGGCACATTATAAGGCAGTATACACACCAATAGCTACAACAAATAGGCAAGACGATCTCGCATTTCTTCACGACATACGTATGCCCACTTTAGCTCCAGACGCAGTAGCTGCTCTAGAAGACGATATCACACCGGAGGAACTCACACAGGCAATTAGAACATTGCACACGGGGAAGGCGGTAGGACCCAACGTTAACCGGCGGTAGGACTCTACAAGTTAGCTGTGCCCCAACTTGTGCCATATTTGTTGGCCATGTATAAGGATAGCTTAGAAAAAGGGATCCTGCTCAGAGACCAGCGCCTTGCCACTATAGTGGCGATACATAAACCGGACAAACCAACACAGGAGTGTACATCCCACAGACCGATATCACTGATTAACGCAGAAGCGAAAATACTTGCTAAGACGCTGGCTACAAGACTGCAACCTCATCTGTCTGCAGCGATCCATCCGGATTTATGCCCAACCATAATACAGCACTAAATCTGCGAAGGTTACATCGGGTGATGAGTCATAGTTCGACCACAGCAGAGGACGCAGTGATTCTGTCGCTGGATGCACGAATAGCATTCGACTTAGTTGAATGGCCCTTCCTTTTTTCGCAGTTCTTGAGCATCTGGGGTTCGGGCCAAAATGTTGTGCGTGGATCTAATTGTTGTATACTCGGCCAATGGCGCAGGTGGTGGTGAATGGCCATATATCAACTACATTTCCACTGGGAGGGGAACACGACAGGGTTGTCCATTGTCACCGCTCCTGTTTGCAATAGTACTTGAGCCCCTGGCAGCATCGCTCAGGCAGGACCCAGTGATACGTGGCCTACGATGGGACTTTGTTTGCCTGCCTATCTCCTTTTCACTTGTGCAGTAAACAGTGTGCCCGCTTCCAATATTACAATGGACTGTGGCCCTTCACACCCAGTGTGAGTTCCAACACGATACTTCCCGTACACAGTGAGTACCAGCAGTACACTGACCCCTGACTGAGTACCACGCAGCAAAGTCGTCACTGCTCTTCTCGTGCACAGGCGAGTTCCAGTGCCATGCTGCCCCAGAGTCGACATCCAGCCCTGGGAACCCGTCTCCTTCTAAAGAAACACGGAGAAGTGAGGGCTGGCACCGCTCGTTTGGAGTTCTGCAAGAATAAAAACAAAACTCCTAGGCAGAGCTCGTCTTTGTATAGTTGCAGAAATCCCATGGTTTGGTCAAAACCGAGCCTGCTTGATTTGGAATAAAAGGAGCGCGCCTTTAATTCGGACACATTTACAACTTTTAAAAAAAAATCTTTTTATTAAAACAGACTCGACATAGAGGTATAGTCTCACAATAGTCAGTAAAAGGGTGTACAGTGAAATCAGAAATGCATACAAATGCAACAATAAAATTTGTTGGAAATCACGGGGAGGGGGGGACCATCACTGTCAACATTACAGGGAGGAGTGTATATATTGCCACGGTATTCATTCTAGGGGTCCCATATCTTGGACCATTCTCCAGGGCAGCCACGGGCAATATAAACTGTCTTTTCTCTTAGCATACACCAATCAAGGTCCTTCCAATCTGCAATTGTGGGTGTGTGTGAGGCTCCCCAGAGCTGTGCTATATTTCTTTTGGCGATCATGCAGCCTAGTGTGACCCATTGTGCGTGGGAGTGTTGATGTCAGTAGCTTCCCAGATGTTAAGGAGAGATCTAGGCACTTCTGGCTTAATTTCTACCTCCATTGTTTCACTTATGACTGCGTGTATTTTATGCCAATACTCCTGGATCGGCTCACAGTGCCATATTATGTGCATGAACCTGCCCACTTGTGTGCATCCTCTTCTACAAGACCAGTCTGTCAGCCCACCCATGTGTACCATTTGGGGGCCGGTTATATAGATTCTGTGAAGGATCTTTAGTTGCACCAGTCAGAGTCGTGCAGAGATTGCAACACTTTTGGGAGAGGAGACCGCTGCCTGCCAGCTCTCATCGTCCAATTCAATGCCTTCTCCAATCCATTTGGCCCATAGTGTCAGTAGGGGGTCGTCCATGTTATTAATGAGTTTGATAGGTTAGGGAGATAGCCTTTACAGGTAAGTACCAGTCTAGTAGTCTGTCCTCTAATGGGGAGTGATCTGGTGGAGTGGAGTCACGGGGCAACACTGTTTGCAAAGCATGTCGAACTTCCAGGTACCAAAAAAGCTCAGAATCTGCCAGTGCATATTGACTTAGTAGAGTGCAGAAGTGTTACACGCCCCCTGCGCACCAAAGGTCCGTAATGTGGGAGATGCCGATTAGATCCCATTTGTCGAAGCCTTTGGAATTTCCCAGGTCTCCTAGTTTTTGTGAGTCCCACAAAGGTGTGGCAAGAGTCAACTTATTGTTCCAGCCGAGCGACTTTGTTGCGGAATGTCAGATTTGGACTGAGTGGTTGGTGGGCCTGTGAGTGGGTATCTGTTTGGTTTAGAGTTTAGCACACAGGAGTAGGTCTCGTTCGGAAGAAGCCAACGATCCATAAGGAAGCCCGGGTTGTCAGGATGACCATATGTACCATGACTTATTGCCATAAGATGCACTGCCCAGTAATATTTTTTTAATGTCAGGTAATCCGCTTCCTTCGTCGTACCAGCCGAGTGCAAGTTTTTGTAAAGCGATACGCGGTCTCCCACCCCAGATAAGGTCTCGCTGGAGCCCTTCAATTTCTTTAAAGTACGAGTTTGGGACAGGGTCAGCCGAGTTCTGCAGTGCATATAGTAAACGGAGCAGGGACATCATTTTAAAGTGGCCCGCTTTGCCCAATAGTGAGAGCGGGAGTAACTTCTAGTTTGCAATATCATTTTTAAGTCTTTGTAGTGGGGGGGGGGGGGGGGGGGGGAAGATCAGGTTACGGGCGTATCTAACAGAGGGATCAAGAGAAATTAATATGCCTAGGTATTTGAAGCCTTCTGATGCTATCAGTATAGGGTTATTCTGGGGTAACGGAGGAGGTCCCCCGAAGAGGACATATAGGAGAGATTTTTGCCAGTTGACACGAAACCCAGAATATCTGCCAAAAGTGGCCAGGATGTCAAATACGACAATCGGGGATCTCTTGGGAGACGTGCGATACAGAAAGATATCATCCGCATATAAAGAGATACGGTCTTCCCAGTCTGCCGACCATCGCATTCCACGGATCATTACATCCTTACGGATCCATGCCACAAGAGGTTCAAGGGCCAAAGCGAATAGTAAAGGAGAGCGAGAGGGGGCACCCCTGACGGGTCCCCCGGCTAAGTGTGAAGGTCTCTGATTTTGTGTTATTCACGACTACTTGAGCCATCGGCACGCTATACATTAATTGCACCCTGTGGCTGAAAGTCGGCCCAAATTCCAGTTTTGCAAGTACGGCAAAAAAAAAGGTAAGGCCATTCCAGGGTATCAAATGCCATAGTGGCATCTAGGGAGACTATGATTGCGTCTTCACGTATGGTTGGTACCCTGCCCAGGACCCCGTGCACTCTGCGCAGATTTAGAGCAGTGTTCTTCCTCGGCATAAACCCAGATTGATCCGGGTGTACTAAGTCCCCTATTACCTTGATCAGCCTATTGGCAAGCACTTTTGCTAGGATTTTAGGTTCTGCGTTTAGCAATGATATAGGGCGGTAGGAGGCGGTCAGTTTTGGGTTTCCCTTCCTTGTAGATTGTAACGATGGTTGCAATTCTGTGATCTAGTGGCAGTGATCCCTGTTTAAGACGGTCTTCAAACATGGACTTCAAATATGGAGCTAGTTTATCTGGGCGGAGCTTATAAAGCTCGATTGGGATCCCGTTGGGGCCTAGAGCTTTACCAGAGTGCAGCGCTGGTATCGCGATCGCCATTTCATCGGCAGGGAGGGAACTATCCATAAATGTTTGGTCGGTGTCCGAGAGCGTAGGAAGGGAGATATCTTTGAGCAGGTCCGAGGAATCGGTCTCAGGGTATGGCGCCACAGAGCTGTAGACTGTGTGAAAGTGGGCTGCAAATTGATTGGCTAGGTCTTGGGGGTCTGTCATGGGGGACAGGTCAGCGCCTCGGAGTTCTAGAACGATCCTGCTGGTGTGCTCCTTTTTAAAATCGAGCCAGGCAATTTGTTTGCTAGCCTTGTCTCCCCAGTCATATGCCCAGTCTATCTTGTCACATTATTTTGGCACGGTTGGTGACCAGTGCTTGGTATTCGGCCTGGCGTAAACGGAGTGAGTGAAGGGCTTCAGGAGTGGCATCATAGTTCACGTCTTGTTCAAGACGGTAGATCTCTTGTTCTACGTCAGAGAGGTCTTTTATCTTGTCCTTTTTTGATACTGCTATTAAGGAAAGGGCTTGCCCCCGGACCACTGTTTTAAAGGCTTCCCATAATATTTGCAGGGATTCAACGGGGTGTTCATTCTCCAAGAAATAGTAGTCAATAGATTTACTAAGTTCTTTACGTATTTTAGGGTTTTTGAAGTACCAGGGATTTAGAGGGGCGACGCGTCCTACTTGTGTGTGGTCCAGGACTATGTGGACCCATAGAGGGGAATGGTCGGATATACCTCTGGCCAGGTGTCGGATCTCGTGGATATCCGGGACTTGTGGATCCGGGACAATTATGTAATCCAGGCGGGAGAGACTATTTTGTGCCCCTGAATGAATAGTGTGTTGGATCTGGTCTGGATTGTATGTTCTCCATCCATCTACCAATCCCATCGCCTCCAAGAAATTGGAAAAAGAGTGTAAGGCTTGGGGGGGGGGGGGTCTTGCGAGGGGGGTGTCTGTCTAGGGAGCCAGATAGTATTGAGTTAAAGTCGCCACCGAGCGCCCATCAGGCAGAGTTAGCAGCGCAGCACTGAGGTCAGTGAACGTGCCTGCAGCCCGATGTATCTGCCGTGCTCATCTATACAAGTGGAAGTGAGTGATAGGGGGAATGTTTTTTTTTGCATGATGCCCACCCCCTTGAGTTAGACGCAAAGCCCGCGTGTGCCACCATTGAGTATCCCCATCTGTGCATAGCTTTGTACGTGTTGCCTATGAGGCGAGTTTCCTGTAGTACAATGTCCGGTGACAGTCTCTTGATATATTGCAATACAACACTTCTCTTAATCTTGTTCCCCAGCCCGTTAACATTCCAACTTAAGATTTTGACTTCTTTGTTACGCTGTACTCCTGACATGTACGTAGGTCGCAACTATTGGCATCACAATCATGCACTGTACCATCGAGATAACAGAAAACAATAAACAAGAAAAAACAATCCCTCCCAACAACCCCCCCCCCCCCCCCACACTGCTCCCTGTACTCTGGGCTCGGAACTTCAGAGTGCCTGTCGCCCAACAATACTGCTAAAAGAAGAACGTGGGGGGGGGGGGGGGGGGGGGGGAAGACCTTAGCGCCCCGTCAACCCCCTTTCCTACAGTTATAGATTATAGGTGCGTTACATGGTTGATATTCAGATCACCGAATATTAAGTACTGGGATACACTTGTGTGTAGTTCGACGTCTTCGAGTGTAAGGAATACGTGAGCGGAGCTCAACTTATGGAGGGAACAGGCGGACCAGAGTCATCAAAAGCTGTCCGGTGAAGGCATGTTGTCTGTCTCAATGATCGTTGGAGCTCCGTTCCGGTGAGGTCCTCCAGCTGTCCAGCCAGTCAGATGCTACTTCTGGTAGGTCGAAGAAGCGGGTTTTTCCATCAACCTCGACACGCAGATGCGCAGGGAAGAGCATGGCTTATTTAAGACCTTTTTCCCCCGCAACCTTCGCTTGACATCCAGGAATGAGCGTCGACGCATCTGCACTGCCCGGGTGAAGTCGGGAAAGAAGGTGATTTCTGAGTTGTCCAGGTGAATCGGAGGAGTGACCCTTGGAGCTTGTAGAATGGTGTCTCTATCCCTATAGTTTAGCAACCTGGCCAGTATCGGACGGGGGGTGCTCCCGGCTATGGGCGACCCCTGGGCACCCAGTGTGCCCTCTCGAATAGCTTGGACAGTCCCCTCGGTTGCAGCTTCGTCCTGATCAGGTTTTCGATAAACAGGTCTGTTGCGGGACCCTCCGATTTCTCCTGCACCCCAAGAACATGGATGTTGTTGAGTCTTAAGCGTCCCTTATAATTGTCCATCTTGTCTTCTGTAAACTTTCGGAACGCTTGGAGTTCCCTGATGTCTGTTTGCAATTGCGAAGTGTCTTCCACAAGGCTGGCGGTGGTGAGCTCCAGCTGCTTGACCATTTCTCTATATTTAGAAAGGTCGGCCCTGATGAGTGTCACTTCCGAGGAGAGGGTGTCAATGGATGTGCGGACCCCTGTGATAGCTGCCATTAAATCCTTCATTGTGGGCTCAGTAGGATCCTGTTCCGCCCCGCTTTGTTGCTTGTCGTCAGATCCCTTCCACTAGTGTAGGTCTGCCTTCAGACAGGTGTAACAGTCGAGCCTGCTTTGTTGGGATGTCCTTGCACCCTTTGCGTTGGACATGGTGTGGGCTTTGTCAGCATGTCAGGCCAACAGCGCGCTGGTTGAGGATTCCTCCGGGTAAAGTCCGTCAAGCCAGAGCGCCAGCGCGGGACGATGAACCAAAGCCGAGTGAAGGAGGGCGCCCAGGGCGTAGTTCGCAATTTAGGCACCCTTACTGGCCCTTGCTGTGACCTATGAGCACTAAATGAGCCGCAAGGGCATCTTCACCCAGACGGCCAACCCAGCGCGAAGGGTGTCTGTTTTTATGTTCCAGGATGCAGGTCAACAAAAGCTAGCGCAGCTCCCCTTGGTATGGGCCAGCAGCAAAGGCTCAGGTGGAGGAGCCAAGAGGGTGCACGGGAAGGAATGTAAATGTAAATGTCAAGGTACTTATAGAGCGCACTGTCACCAGACGGCCACCTTGCGGTGTCGTCTTTGCGGTTTCCTGGCGCGGATACTCATACCGCTGTGGAACCCCTCCTGGCTTTCCCTGTGAAGTGTCCACTCCTGGGCACCCCCAGGGTGAAGCCAGGCATCCTTAGCGCTGTTGGGGCCGGTGTGGAGGCTTAGCAAGCTTTTGCCCAGAGTTGCAGCGTGGGGCCCGTGATTAGAATAGGCACCGAGGCGAGAATAGACAGGTCCGAAGAAATTGAGCCAGAGACCCGCCGAGGTGGGAATCGAACCCTGGACCCTGGCCAGAGCTCTGCTTCAGGGTCTGCCGCTCTAACCATTGAGCCACACTCCTGGAGGTGGGGTGGGGGAGGGAACTAGGGGCCCCCGGCTGCTGGCACCATCGGAGTATGAAATTTAATAGACGCCTGCTCCACACTCACAAGTCTAGGTCCTCCAGAGTCTCCTCACTGTCTGCATAGATAGCCCTCCAAATTAGATCCAGCGTTGAGGAGAAACGTGAGCCGTCAATGCTCCAGGGCCCGGGGCCGCGCCCACTGCAAGTTGATGGTTGTGTTCTAGATTCGCGGCCCCCCCGGGATGTTTGAAGGGGGGGGGGGGGGGGGGGGGGGACCACCGGCACTCTCAGGTACTTCTACAGCAGGAACAGCCGCTCCGGGTCTCCGTCCGCATCACCGGAAGACCCCAGGTGATGCTCCACACAGTTTTGGCCCCAGGTGAGGTCGCAGGTGTTGGCCAGATAGGAATGGCACTGCCACAGCTTCAGCGTGTAGGGTCAATCCCCCGTAGTTGGCCGCCCGAGGTTCCCGGTCCGTTCGTCAGGACCCGGCCTTGTCGCGGCAGGTCCAGCCCACAGATTGCAGACAGCGGGCTGGAACACAGATTTGCGGCGGCACAGTGCTCGGGGTACCATCGGGTGTGAGCGTGCTCCGCGTCCAAGTTTTTCCACCCCCCCCCCCCCCCCCCCCCCACCTAGGATGAGGAAGGGGGGACCCGCCTGCTCACTCGGCATCTGGGACAGCAGGCGCTCTCACGCAAAGCTGCGGCTTTTCCGCTCCGGAGGCCTCAAGCGCCGATGCGGATATCTTCGGCCCCAGACGTCCGTCTCGGTCGGAATCGCAGCGGTGGGCACAGCTACTCCTCCGGTGTCTAGATCGAACACCGGGGGATCGGATTAATGTGGCGAATTGAAAAGGCTGGAAAGGGGTCTCCAGAGAAGCCTTAGCAAGCGGCCATGTTGTTTCGCCGTGCCCATTTACAACTTTTAAATTCTGAGACGAGGTATTCCGCGCCTCCAGGCGGTCTCCTTATCCGGGTTTCAATCAGGTATTTTACGGGACAGGACAGCGCAGAAAGGAGGTGCGCAACAGCACAGGGCCCTTTTGTTAAAATCCTCAATTAATCTGTCATGGTCGGTTTTGAGTCATTTCGTTCTGCATGATTTGAGCCAGGCCACTGAGGCCAGGAATAATCATGCTCACTGCATTACCCCCGAATAGGTGCATTTTTTACCGGTGCTTAATGTATACAGGAATGTGAACGGTGCCCAAAGTTTTTCACAGAAGTGCAGCAGAGCCGTTGTGGAATGTAACGGTTGCCATATCTCAAGGGTGTCTAATAAGCCATTGACCCTCCCAACCAAAAACAAAAGGAATGTCTGTCTCACCCAAATGCAACTACCAGCTCAAATTAAACACTCATCACCCAGTTTATAGATGGTACGTTTTAGGAGTTTGCTTCTCGTTCTAAACTGCATTTATTATAATTGCATTTATAGAGCACGTACTACAAACACTTACATTGTGATTTAAATCCAGGTAAGGGAAGGTGATTTTCAAAGGTGGTCTCATTCCGATTTCTAAAACTCGGAATGTGGCATTAATATCAATTTACGAAAAAAAGGCAGGGCGCAGCACAACTATATTATTGCGGTATTACCACATGGCATTCAGAGCATTATTTAACGAGGACGAGAGAATATGCACAATCCTGGGTATGACGCCTGGGTAGCCTGTGAAAATATAACTTACAGTCTGGACAAATAAATAAACCAGACACTAACTCACTGATCACTTCCTCCACATGTTAATCTTAGAGGATTTACAACTGACATATTCTCAGCTTGAATTTTTAATATCTGTAGTATGTTATGTCAAAGTCAGCTTTCGCTGACCCAAGAACTGCTCGCCATCTTTGTAACCAAAGTACTTGAACTGTGTGGCTTTACAGGAGGAAATTCAGTGGCATGAAAAGGGCTCATTATGCAGTTGTGAGTAAAGGCAGTTTATGCAGCATTTTGAATGTCATTTTTCCATGTTTGGGTGTTGATGCAGACCAGTCCAAACACTCTGAACTTTTACGCCTCACTACTTTCAAATGTCACCAGCCGCCACGGTTCTTATTCTTTACCCCCATAATCATAATGTGGGACTTAGAGAAATTAACATCTAAGTCCAAAGACTTCATAAAAGTGGCTACGGTTGTTAAAAGATGCTATAGGCCATTCTGGCTAATAAGGCAGCGTCATCCGCGTATAGGAGAGCCGGGATTAATCGCTCTCCTACACGGGGAATGTCCAAACTAGCAGCCGCTAAAACTGATTCAAGGTTCTTAATATATAGGGTGAATAAAAGTGGTGCTAAAATACAACCCCATCTCACTCCTTTGATAATACGGATGCTACATGTTAGGTTGCCTTTTTGGTCAAATCTCACTATGGCTCTAAGATCTTGATGCAGATCCCCCAAAAAGTTTACAATATTTTCATCCAATCCTAACTTCAGTAGCAGATGCCATAACTTGGATCTATTAACACGGTTGAAGGCCGATGAAAGATCCATAAAGGCCAAATGGAGTGAGCACCTCTTCGCGATCATGTATTTCCCAGATAATAGAAGCAAATTTAGGCACTGGTCCGTGGTACCTCTCCCTTTCCTAAATCCAACCTGTAGATTTGAGAGGATGTTTGTGTCATTCAGCCACTCTGAGTTTGACCAAAACCACTCTGCCTAAAACCTTCACGGCTGAATCTATCAAAGAAATTTGCCTATAGCAAAGCGAGTCACTTATGTTCCCCTTTTTAAAAACCAGTACTATTACTGATTGTGACCAGGATTGTGGTAAACCAACTTTACACGCTTTATTAAAAACATTGGCTAACAATTTATACCAGAGGGGTATAGTGGTTATATAAAGGTCTGCAGGAGCCCCGTTCGAGCCGGGAGCTTTATTTCTTGACATTTGGGCTATGGCCGCCGCCATTTCCTTATCTGTAAAAGTTAAGGAATATTTCTTGCCCACATAGGTGGAACGCCTAGGTTCAGTCTCATCCTGGTCCCCATATATGTCCTTAAAATGATTGAACTAATCCTCTTCAGGGATGTTACACTCCAATAAACTGCCCTTATTATCAGAGAAGAATGGTCTGTTTACTACATTCTTTATTATTACGTCAGTTGACATTAATTCATAAAAAGCATTTTTAATATCAGTCTTATGGGTATTTATTGCCAACTTATAATCTTTCCTACAGGCAGCTATCAGACTCTTATCTTGTGGTCTGTTTTTTAAAGCAGCCATACATTTTTGATGCGTCACTGAACACCTACGGTCAAACCATCTGTCTCCTCTATGTGGGTATTCCTTACGGGTATACAAAAGGTCTTTTGCTACCTGCATACCATATGCAGTTAAAATCCCATTATCTCTAGCCTCACTGTCGCAACATAGCTCCATTTCTGGCCCTAATTTTGTAATTAAATCATTACAGAAATCTTCCGGGATGACCATACACCATTTGAGTCTACGACCCTGATCGGTGTTCTTAATTACTTGTGTCCACATAGCCGTATAGTCTTTAACGTATTGTTCAAGGGCAGTATTTATACAAATATAGTCAATGGTCGTATGGTTTCCCCTTCCTTTAAATGATGGAACGACGTCCATATCACATGAGTTAGTTGGATATGAAAGACTCAGATCTGCTATGGTTTGTTCCAGAAATTCACCTTGTGCTGTATGTTCAAAATGTATCTCGGAAACCTAACAGGCCCTAAACTAACAAGAGACACAACAGCTTTTATAACATAAATGTACATTAAAATCCCCTAAAACTCCATGGGTCAGCTGACTGGCCTACTGGTCGCAGCACAGGGACACAACAGCTGAAGAAGCCTACTGTGAATAGTTGGTGCTGCCGCAACAAATGATGGACGGAATGCTGAATAAATCAAACATTCACCCCCAGTCAAGAGATCTGGGTTAAATCCATTGTTCTTGGGGCGTGGCCAAAGGCCGACCAAGATGGCCACAGCTCAGAGAAGCTCCTGCCCGCCGCCGATAATAACCCCTTAATATCCATATATCTACCCGAGTAAAGGTGTCAGATGGAGTCAGAAGTGGGGCTGACACCGGAGGGGGCCAAAACAGTCCCCGTCTCCTGGGATGAGCGCTCCGACGAGAGAGCGGTTCGCTGCAGCCTGGATTGGAAGGTGAAGCCCCGAAACATAGTGAGGAGGGGCCTGAAAGAGAGGTGTGCCCTGGGGCCTTGATAGAGCTTCCACGGCTGCAATACCTGTACCACACGTCATCGGTGGAGAAAGAATGAGATCATGTCTGGTGAAGCGTTGGTGAAGGGCAGGGCCCCCGCTGGAGCATTCCGAGCTGCCTTTGAACTGACCACATTGGTGCATACCCTCCTCATCCTCTTGGCCAGTGAGTAGAGAGGGCGCGCAGGGGTCCATGAAGCAGCTGAGGGGGAAAGAAGGGAGCCGTAATCCAAGAGCGAGTCGACCAGCCTGGTCGGGGGGAGCGGTCCTGGTGCCCAACCAGAGGCCGCTGTGTCCCGTTACTGCTGGAGGCGGAATCAGAGGGTGAAAACTGGTCAGGCGGCCCACTGGGACCTGGATGGAGGCAGCGGGGAATGGAGGCAGCGGGGAACAGATAACAGTGGGGCTGAGAGCCCACTGCGATTACAAATAGGCTGTAACTCCCCGGAACAGAAACAGACGGGCCCTGAGGAGTAGGTAGCAGTAGTCCATCCGAACAGAGCGAGCGAATGAGTGAGTGAGGCGGTACTGGTGCACCACTTGCTTGAGCACAGGGATCATAAACTGATTGGGGGGGTGGATTCAGACCCCCCTCGCTGTTGGAACTAAGGGCAAGGCGCAGTAACGTGGTGCCCTCGGCTGAAAAAAAAGAGGACCGACAGTCTACAGGTTCACCGCAGACTCTGGCCAGTGTCACAGGGAATGCAGTTTGTGATGCTGACACCTGGAAGTGAGTGGGCAGCGGTATAGCAGCGAGCAACTGGACACCCACAGGCGGAGGGAAGGAGAGGGAGAGACCCGAAAGGCCACAAAGGGAAACTTTCACCTTTGGTCGGCAGCAGCAAAGTCCCCAACTACCCAGACAAAGTCGTGCTGCGTGCGCAAAGTAAGATCAAAACAGGAAAGAAGGCATCTCCACATGGCGACAAGCTTGGAGATGCCAGGAACGAAGGGACCATGCTGTGCCGTCCAGACAAATATGTAGAAATATGCCCAGCCCAGGCAGGAACCCCCCGCTGCGGCAGTGGAGGACTGGCTACCCCAAGCATCAAGGCCAGCCCCAACAAATGAAGAGTCCCAACTTTGCAAGACATTATGGTGGCAATACAGGGCATCAGGCCATCCTTGGAAGGCAAGATAGACTAGGTAATGACGGAGGTGACGCTCATGTATGCTGATCTGTGCAACGTTGGCACCCGAGTTGCAGAGGACTCTATTATGGCCCACCAGACGGAGAGAAGGGCACTACAAGACCAGGTGGGAGATTTGAAAGAAGCTACGAGGGTGTAGGAAATCAGAGTAGAGGACTCCGAAGGATGATCTCGACGTATTAATGTATTCATAATTGGAGTGCCAGAGAGAGAGAGAGAAGAGGGCCCAGTACTGGACCCATTTGTTGAGGACCCAATACTCCGGCACGTGCAGCCCCGGGCCTATAAAAATATTTCTCGGTGGAATGGCTGATCGGGTCCCTGGGACCCGACCAAAACTGGATGCCCCTCCGTGTCCCATAATTTTAAGTACAGAGATAGAGACATAATTTTGCAGTCGCCATGTAGTGCCCCTCTGGTTAAATGGCAAAACAGTACCATCACTTTCTTTCCAGACTTAACTCTAAGTGTTGAGAAGAGGAGACGTTGTTTCCTGGAAGATAAAAAGGTCCCAAGAGATACAGAAGTGAAATATGCAATGCTATTTTCAGCCAGGCTATGAGTGGTGGTGGAGGACAAAACATGGTTCTTCGACACACAGGAAGTATGGAGCTGGCTAGACGGATGGGGAAGGGGGAAGAGAAAGAGAAATACAGATGGGACCAGTCTGCAGATCAAGGGGCCAGGCAGAGACTCTTTGGTAGAACAAAGGGGCATACAAGATCAGACAACAGTAGCACCATGAGCAGATATGTTAACCAGGCTGACACGGCCAATTGTCCGGAGGCGATAGCCACATGGTGCAACCAGCGATTTAAGGAAAAGGTCCCTGGAGAGGTTGGGTGTATATGGCCCCACAAGACTGTACCCGGAGGGGGCACCCCAGAAAGACTGCAGCAGGCGAGTGCTTGCTTGCAAGGACACAGATGAGGCAACAAACACAACTAAATGATCAGGGGGAGGGGGTGGCGGTAGGGGTTGGTTTAGGTACACGCTTCCCACATGTTAAGACACGAGAAAGGAGCCAAAGGCACTCTGCATAGTGGGGGGGGGGGGGGCAGTTTGAAGGGGGAATATACCAGAAGTTCATGAGAGTGGTTTATGTTTTTATTAGCTACGATGACACGACCCAATAGACGTACCGTCCGACATGGGGTTCCCAAGCAGCCCGTCTCAGGCAGCCGCAGAACCCCATAGGCAGTGATGACATTGGGGATGGTTCTGCTCCTCCGAGGTGGAGTGAGCAATCCCTTGCCTCTCAGGTGAACTCCAACAACCAGTGAGGATGACATCTTTAGGGCCAAACAAAGTTTAGGGCACTGTCCTGGAATGCGAATGGCTTAGGTGACAACATAAAAAGTGCGGGGGTCCTGCTATATTTGAAAAGACACTCTACCGAAGTGGTCCTGTTACAAAAGACACACCTTCAGGGTATGAAATATGGGGCGCTGAACAGGTGGGGGTACAAATGGACAGCACACTCGGGATACACCAGAGACTCTAGGGGAGTGGGCATTCTCATGCGCTCCCCTTTCAATGTTATGTCGCCAGTTCTGATAGCAGATTAACTTGGAGACTTCTTGAATAGGGGGCAAGCTCTACCTCAAGTCCTTGGAGAAACTCAGGAAAATGAGTTCTACAAAGTCAGTCCTTCCACTGCCCAAGACAGAAGCAGCAACTGCAGGTCAACACAGTAAAGTGGTAGCTCCTCCTCACAGCTTCTCCAGATCTTCTTCTTGGCAGGTTCCTTAGTCCGAAAAAGACTAAGCAACTAGGCGACCATTTAACAGGAATTGGAAGCCGGGGCACACTGCTGCAATCTGTGCTTCATCGGATTCTCCAAGAGAAAGGAGGGAGATTCTACCGATTGCTTTCTGGAGGAATGGAACAGGTCAGCGGTCGAGCCAACACACTTATTCGCAATCTTTGTCATTGAGAGGCCACCACAGATCATGATTGCAAAGGTGTTAAACTACAGGGACTGAGATAACATCCTCCAATGGGCCCGCTCCCATGGGGACCCGGCCTCCAAGAACACACACAGAAGGATTTTCTCAGATTACACACATACGGTAAAGTCGTTAAGGCGATTGTTCAGACTGTTAAGCAAGAGATTCGAGCTTGCAGCATCAGATACACGCTGCTCTTCCCTGTCAGATACCTAATAGTACATAAAGAGCAATCCAAATTCTTCGCTAACCCAGACGATGTGTGGGCCTGGCTTGAGTCAGATGGCCCACATAATGAAACTAGAACCACCGCAAGACCCACAGGCCGAAAGGGGGCTCGATGAGACAGACCAAGCAGTTCGGGTGAGAAGAGGCACTGGGGCATGAAGGCCTCTGTGGAACGCTCACACACGCAGAGCGATGGTTCATTGGCTGTTACAGGGACAGACCCCCCAGGGGAACACACTAGACAGTGGTACGGACGAAGAGCACCGGCCGCTGACTGATGCCACCTGATGGTTGGATGCCACGGAAGATGGCAAAGATTCTCAGTTTGAGACACTCCTGGATCTCAGTCCAATGTGTTCTGTGCTAACTGTGTCTTCATATCCTTTATTCTGTAAGATGACTTGTGGGGGAGGAAGGAAATGCTAGAGATCCAGGGCCTTCTTCCTGCAGGAGTACAGGTTATTTATAATTATCTTGTTTTGGGGCGGGGGAAGGGGGCAGTGGGCATGTGTACTGTTGTATTGAGATTGCGTTGTTTTCTCTTTCTTTTTTAGTGTTAAAGGTCTTGTCGAACCCACCCTTATTGGGGACGGCTTAGGGTGTCCGAGGTGTCCTGGAAGTGCGGGCGGACTATTGGTTTGTGACTGGTGGACGGTCTGAGCCCTTTTAGGAAACCCTGCTGTGTTATTCAAGTTAGATCAGTTTTACCTGTATGCTGGCTGATACAAGGAGGTAGAAGTTACGTTGAGGGAGTGGCCGAGTAGAATTCTGAAACATCTAACATGGGTAAGCATCATTGGGGAGTACATAAAGATGTTTATCGGGGGGGAGAGAAGGGTGGGAGGCAGGTTGGGTTGTTTATGAAGTTTGGCTGGGTTTTTTTTTTTTTTTTTTTTTTTAAGACAGTGTGAATTCACGCTACAGCACATGCACACAGATACCAGCAGAACAACTCGAGTAATAAAAGATCGCCACATGAGAATTTGCCGCAGGCATGGGTAGTGGGAGCCTCCGAGAGTAGGGAGTCCGGAAACACCATCAAATATGGCAGGAGTGGTTAATACTCTCACCTGGAATGTAAGAGGCCTGAGGGACTACACCAAGAGATAGAGGGTTCACATCTACCTTAGATGGTATCACATAGGAATCGCATTCCTCCAAGAGAGGCACCTTACAGATTCTGAAGTGTACAAACTGAAGAAGAAATGGCGAGGTCAGTTATATGCTTCTACTTGCTCATTCTACTCGATAGGGGTGGCCCCAGGTGTACCTTTTAAAATGCGGGAAGTGTGTACAGATGTTGAGGGACAGTATTTGTTCCTGTTGGGGTGCTGGATGGCCGGGATATCAGCTTACTCAATGTCTACACTCCCGACATGGATGACAAGGAGTTCTTTGGGAAGATGGTAGACATGCTGCTGCCAAATCTTGTGGGCGGGCAACTTCAGTTGCATTTTAGATAGTGACATGGACAGGTTCCACCCCCAACACGAAACCGGGCATGACACTATTGCAGAGAGTGGCCATACAGAGATTTGACTGCGTGGATATCTGGAGGGAGCCTCATCCGGCAGACAGAGTATACATGTCGCTTGGAAACACACGACATGGGTAGTAGGTTGGATAGAATGCTATTACCACACAAACTAGCAGACCGGGTGGCCACAATCGAGGACCTGGGCACTGTTTGTCAGACCATGCACCGAAACTCCAAACATACTCATGGAGATGTGAAAAGCCACTTATCCCCATGAGGCGACTGCACTCAGAGGAGCTTCACAACACTCTTTTGTACAGACACCTACAATGTCATGGAGCGATACTGGGAGGGCAAATGGGTGACCAGTGAGGCCAGGGATAATGAGAGGGAAGCACTGAATTTTGTCCTGCGTGGCAAATGCATGTTCCAAGAATATGGAATTAGGCAACACTTGGAGAGGGAACTTGGACAACAGGAGGCTGTGTTGATTGGCACATAGAGAGGAGACCCATTACAGCAGGGCAAGATATTGGAGGCCCAGCGTCTGATGAGCAAGACCTGGGACAAGCTCGATAAATTTACCCTAAAGGAGTATAGACTATTACTGCATAGGGAAGTGGACAGGCCTGGTCTCCTTCTGGCGTACCTACTTCGTAGTGAGCGACCAAGCTCATTGACTCTGTCACTGAAGAGCGGTAGATTTGCCACGACTCAAGTCTGGAACAACACAGAACTGCAGCAGTACCTCGGAATAGTGTACAGCCGAAGGAGAGACTGGGAAGCGAATGCTATATGGGAGTCCCTGGAGAGGGTGGGACTAACTGTCTTGGAGGCAGCGCAGCAGGAGGAGTTAGATAAGCCCTTAACCATAGATGAAGTCTGTGAACTGATTAAAGCTCTGCCAAGGTGCAAGACCCCGGGCCCAGATGGGCTTCCAGCAGAGTTTTATACTACCTACTCTAATGGGCTGGCCGAGCGTCTGCTTGAAGTCTATACTGAAGCAGGCGAGAAAGGTATTCTACCCTAGTCTATGCACGAGGCACTCATTATCATGCTCCCTAAGCCGGGTCAAGATCCAGAAGATGTAGCAACCTACTGCCCGATATCCATGGTCAATGTGGACGTGAAAGTACTCTCTAAAATTCTAGCCAATAGAAGGTGCGGGGTCATAGGTCAGCTTATACATGAAGATCAGTGCAGGTTTATCCCCTAGAGATGCACCCTCATGAATATCTGCTGGCTCATCCACATCATGCACTCTGTGTGTGACTGCCAAATAAAGTTGGCAGTGGTGGTGCTAGATATAGAGAAGGCCTTTGATACGGTCAACTGGGGGTATCTGCAGTCAGTACCATCTCATGCTGGATTGGGAGCACACATGCTCAAGTGGATTGCTCTGCTGTATTCTGAGCCCCCTGCAAGGTTCAGATCTGGGCAGACAGCATCCAGCAGGATCGAGCTACAGAGGCTTACTGTTTGCACTGGCAATGGAGCCATTGGCTCAGTACTTGCAGACCAAGCTGAGGATTTGGGGGGAGGATACAGATGGGCGATACAGACAACAGAGCCCCTCTACGCAGATGATGCCCTGATTTACATGCAGAACCTGGCGCAAGCAGTGCCGCAGCCCTATGAGACTTCGAGAAGGTGTTTGGTCTTTCTGTGAACATGAGTAAGTCTCAGGTAGTCCCTATAGCGAGATGGGCGGAGATTCTTGAGGACCCCTTCCCTGACTTGGCCCTGCGCTAGAAGACTGAGCGATTTCGATATCTTGGCTCAAGGTAGCACGTACCGCTGAGATGCAGAACAGGAACAACATGGGCAGAGTCCTGGAGGCCGCAGTGGCTTTCTGGTGTAAACAGCCAATATTAGTCACCGGTAGAGTGGCACTTGCCATGGTGGCCTTTCTCCACCGCTGCCTCTATGCACCACAGAATAATATGTGTTCTATTAACTGATGCACATTTAAAAAGCTGGAGAGCCTACTGGTGGTGCTGGTCTGGGAAACGCTGTAGGGTAGCGCTCCGGGTCCTTAAACTGGACAAGGATTCGGTCCGCTAATATAAAACTGTTCTATATGGCAACTCAATTGCAGAACGCCGTAAACTGGTGTGCTGATGGACCCAACTGGGAGAAGAGGCTGATGGATGAGGCTGAACTGCACCTCTGCCAAATGGCGGGAGCCCGTGTGCGCACAGGGTGCCCATATATAGTGCGGCCAACGGCATGCAGATGGAAATCAGTGGCCCCCATTTTCCATGTGCCTACTGTTGTGGTGGTTGAAGCCCTGTCTGTATATAAAGGAAGTCATGTCCATGGCGCCGTGGATTGAGGGTGGCTGCAATACGCTGTACCTGGAAGAGCAGTGCGTCATGTTTGCGGAAGCAAGAGGCATTCGGTATGTGGCCTGCACAATTTTTACACGTTGCTAAGCTGACAAATACAGCTAGCAAAATATGGCCTGGACCCTGCAGCCTATTCTTACGCTGGAGGCCTTGCTTGACGGTGGTGTCACCAGAGGGCCAATTGCAAGATTGTATAGCGTGCTGAAGAGGTATATACCGGTTGTCCGGTTAGCTGCTAGAAGGCAAATCGCAAGGAGCCCCTCGCGGATAGTGACTGGAGAAGGGCAGGTGCTCTAGTTTGGGGCTTCTCCAACAATGAACAATTCAAGCGGATACAATTTTATGTCTTGCACGAGTGTGCCCTCTCGCATAAGAGGTTGCGTGGGATGTATAGAACCAGATCAAGAGACTGTCCACGGTGCGGGGGACTGAGGAAGATTTCATACACATGGTGTGGGGGTGCCTGATGCTTCCTGAGAACTGGAACATGGTTGTTCGGAAACTCCGAGAAGTGCCCGGCAGCGGTGTGGCATTGTCTGCTCCATCTGGTGCTGACTCCGAAGGGAAGTAGGGTGTATTATAGGTTTGCATTGTTTGGGCTGGTATTGGCAAACAGGTGTATTGCTAGCCAAAGGTTGTCCCCTCGAAGGCCTACTTACGCGCAGTGGAGTAGGGATATGGGAGAAGGGCACTGGCAGAGGAAGGCTGGGTGCAGGATGTTAGGAAGGACAACAGGATGGAAGAGGATTGCTTCGAATGAGCAGGGATGTTACAGGAACTGTTGACCCCTGATGAGGGGAGCAGGGTGGATGACCCCAACGACATGCAGTGGCAATATAGCGAGTGGTGATTGTTGCTGGAAATAATGTGTGGGGGGGGGGTTTCAATGGATCTCTAAACACTTATGTGTCTGATAAATGGCCTGTTCATACTTGTATGAATGTAACTCAAGTTTTTTCAGGTTATGTAACCTTGTTGCGTTGTTAATAGATATCGTCAATAAAGAAATATATATATTTTTTAAAAAGAATATGTATAACTGGTGCTCTCAAATATATAATACTGCTATCAATAACAAAGACTCCGGTTAGTGCCCTGAGGGTAAAATGGGTGAGGGATACAAGCCTGATGCAATATGTGAAACAGGAGAAAGCATTAACCCAAAATAGAGAAGTTACCACTAAATGCCATCTGAGATTGATTCAACTTAAGGTCCTAACACAGAGTATATCAAATCACAATAGACATTTTTTATGAATACACTTCATTGCCAGCTAAAGTTGCATTAGGTGTACACTGGTCATATGATCCTTCTGCCATGCTATAAGGAAATGAAGCGCTATCTACCTGTTCTGGACAAGCATGTGTAGAGAAACGGGGAATATGCAACTGTACCTTAGCCTACAGTTGAACATTCTGGGAATGTGGAGAGTGGAAAAAATGCTGAAGTATGACAAAATGCTAAGCAACTTAGGCTTAATGCTTAATTGCTCATCCAACATCAGACCATTAGAATGTCCACATGCTTGCAATAGATCACATAGGCGGGTTTCCCAAATCTGATCATGCTATGGGTCCAGTCAATCAGAGCAATCTCAGATATCTGGGCCAGGTCAGTTCCATAATTTCTTGGAAGAGGAGCGTGATATATGGCTGCCAGAGATCTCTAAGAATACCCTTGCTGTGTAAGTGTCAAAGGGAACCTCTCCATCCCAAGCACATGTCAGATGTGATGTAGCCAGGTCTGTTAGTTCGGCACCTTATCCGTTCCCCAGAATGCTAGTATAGACTGGTACGCCGCCCCTTAGTTTGAGAGCTATACAACAACCTCTTCATGATTAAAGTGGATAGGTAAATGAGTTGGGGTGTCCCAGTATGGCATATGTGGGAAATCGGAGTATCTGTGTTTCAAAATAAGTATCTATGTCGGTCAAAATTTCATTGCGGAATTGTTTTAGTCTAGGGCACTCCCACAGAACATGCAGAACAGTTCCAGGACGGTTGCAGTGCCTCCAGCACCTTATCACTGGGCACCGGTTTAACTCTATGCAATCGAAAGTCAGCAAAATTCTAAATTCAGCAAGGGGTCATTTGTGTAGATTCCTCAAGGTTTTCCTAAAGAAACTAAATGTTGAAATAAAGACAAATTATGTGAAAAAAAATATATATATATTTGTGACATTTTCACCAGTAGCTTCTTGTTAAGATGGCTGATTTCCAAAGCCTTATACTGTTAAGTCTGACAGATCCTTCTGGTTGTGGTGATATATAAAGTTTGTAGGTTCCCCAAAAACATGCAATACCCAGACAAGTAAACTGAGCCGCAACTTGCAATGATTTTTCACTGTGTACCAAATCATATGATAAAATATAAAGAATGAAAAATAGATATGAAGGAAAACTATGTATTTTTGGAATGTATACAAAATACTGAGTTTAGAAACAGTGGTTATTTGTCATCTCTGAATTTGGGGTTACCCATACTATCATGTGATTCACAGGGCATTTTGCAAAATGTTTTCTTTCTTGCACACTGACTTACATTTGGAAGCCACAAATGCAGAGAAATCCAATTAGTAATAACAAATGTTCTACTATTCTGAGTTTCCACATGTCTATCTATAACAAGCATTTGCAATGCAATAGGTCTCGCGTTTGTGATAGTTTGAGCTATTGGCATTGTAAATTACAATGCCTTTTATTTATGCGTTTTTAAAACTTGCAAGCGGTGCGTAAACACGCACTTTGTACTTATAGTCCTTACTTATGAAAAGCAAGGCTGGCAGTAAAAGATGCACAGTTACTGCCAGCTTTGCTAGTCGGAAGCAAGGACTATAAGTACAAAGTGCATGTTTACGCACTGCTTGCAGGTTTTCAAAACACATAAATAAAAGGCATTGTCATTTACAATGACAATAGCTCAAACTTTTGCAAACGCAAGACCTTTTGCATTGCAAATGCTTGTTGAGCTGTGAGACAGGGTGCGACAGCAGCCATAGGAAGGCAGGACCATGATGCCAGGCTGTGCGCTTTAAAAGTAGGATGGAGAGATAAATTACACTAAAGCTGAGGAGTCTAATTTAGGTCCAGTAGGATCTATGACAAATTATTAGACTATCAATATAAAATAAGGTGAATAAAAATAACTCAAACACAGTCAGTGGTTAGCCTGAATATTGAACTTATAGGGAAAGCTCCTTCAGTTTTTACCTGTAATACAAATGATTTATTGGACTGAAGTAGAGTGGTCTTTTAAACTATCTGCCTCTCCCTTCAGCCAATAAATGTATTCTGGAATTGCTGAGCCACTCTTCCTAGGGTTGTGGCACTATTTTGTTAACATGATATCGACTAAGCAGTTATGGAATACTGTTATTGGTTATAAGTATAAGCAAAAGTGGAGAATAAAGTTTTGCAAAAACGACGGCAAAACTAGAATAGCGAAATGCTGGCAGCCAATGCCAGACCTGTGGGCTCTGCCAATGTTTGCTGGCTGGGATTATGTCTTCTTGACTATGTGTTTGGGTAAGTAAGCGGACGGATGGCTGTGTGTACCTGTGCATAGGCAAGTGGGTGAATAAGTGTCCTGTTCACCAAGGTCACGGTGAATGAGCCCCCTAGGATGCTACTGGTATTACTGTACCCTGTCACATTACATGTCCAAACCCCTGCAGCTTTACTCCTTCCTGTAACAGGATCACACTTCACCTTCCCACCTTATGATACCCCACTCCTGCAGCGCTTCACCAGCAGACCGAAAAAGTAATAAACATTGACAAAATAAGTAGGAACTTTTGTGGTGGAAAGGCAGATTGGTCCCTGACAGTTTGTGTAAGTGCAGTGCTTAGAGGGTGTGGCTATACCAAAAGGTAGTGGTACAACGTGGAGGGTGGTAGTGTGGCAGTAAGTGGTAGTAATGTGGATTGATGGTGCGGTGCTGGGAGTGGTACAAAGCGGAGGGTGTTAGTGTGTCAGTAAGGGGTGGTAGTGTGGATTGATGGTGCGGTGCTGACAGAGGAACTCCTTCAACAGACTCTACTGATGTACACCTCTGCCCATTCTTGGCTTCTGGAATCTCATCCAGTCCAACTCTCACTACCTTTATGGGTCTATAGACCGAGGGGTCAGTGGATTTCCTTGGCTGAGATCTTCATTGCTTCAGGGTAGATCCCATAGATCTTTTAGTGTAGTACCGTTGTCCAAAGTTGCACTTTCACCACCTCTGGGAAGACCCAATAGATACTTTACTGAGGTGCATGCAGACTTCCTGGAGTGTCACCTCATACTTCAGTGAAAAGGTAGGGCTTTAGGCTCGTAGGCCCATATGATTTGGTCTTACATGCCAACATTTTAAAACTAAAAAGAGGGAGATTTTGAATTTAATAAAAAACACACAGGGTCCTTTATTTTGGTCATTGACATATATGAAAGTAAAGGCAAGGAGACAACTAAAATAAAGCCATTTTTTTAGCTTAAAAATGGAGTTTTCCAACTGAATCGGGTCTGTGGCATGTAGGTTTGCGGTTTTACTCACCTGATTTCACCACCAACCGAGCACATAAGGGATAGTACATCTGTCATGGTACTCTTTTCAATTGGGTGCATGAAATAAATGCTGCATGAAGCGCACCCTACTCCACGGACATGCCTATGTTAAGACAGGTGCGCAAACCGGGAGCATCAAGTTCACTGCAACATACCCAGAAAACATGTCAGGGTCCCATGCACCTCAACCAACTCTTCGCACATACTTAATATTACACACATCTCCAACCAAATATACAGGTCTGTCAGAGTGCCATAAATGCCACAATAGTGGCAAATGCTTGCTACACAAATGCTAGAGAACCCAACATAAGTAGTTCAGGCTACATTTGAATACATGTCGGTGAGTAGGGTCTATTGCTCCAGTGTTTAGTACACTTCCTGACGTTGAAGAACCTGCCTAAACTTTTGAAGAGGGTGCATGTAACTTCTAGATTTTTAAGTTTATAAACAGACTATTTAGTGCTGTGTAAATACAACATATTGGTCATAGAATGGGGACATAATTGCTTACAATATGAATGCATAATACTCATTATACTCTTGTGAAGTGGTGGGCAGTATCTTTCATATACTTCGCCAACAAAGGCTTACTGGCATTTTCAGGTACGGTGTTTAGTGTCACCCGTTTATTATTAGTACATATTTTAGCAAGAAACCAGAAAATGCCATATCAAAACACCCTGAGTGCTAAAGGCGAGATGGTCACGTCTTCAGCATCATTTGAGTTAGATGAGCTGAAGCCAAGGGCATCTCGTCTTTATTTTTAATAGATGTTCACTTTAATCCTAGCTGACCTAACCCAAGCAGCCCTAAAAAAATACTATTTGAACCTAGTCTAGATAAACGTATGAATTTAGAGGATAACTTATGTTCAGCCAGGGCATTAAGTGGGCTGGGTCGTGCCGGTGCTCAGCACCCACAGCTCTAAAAAACAGGTGCTGACACAGGTCTCTATCGGGCTCTCCATTTTTGCGCTCACCCTCGGGGTGAAAAAAAAAATCTGAACTCTTCAGCAGTGCCACCCTTCACTGCCTCGATGTAACTTCATAGAAACTTGTTATTTCACAGTCTCATCATTTCAGAAAGGAAGCAAGTTCAATATTCTATACAAGGAAGCCATAGTTGTAGTTTATTTATCTTATGCAACTGACAACCATTGATAAAGCCAGCAGTCCGGGCTTGTTGTAGGTGTAATGTTACGTGTTGTATCATATATCTGGATGCAATGACAGAAGCACCAAAATACCAGCAGGGGGCACACTATGCTAAGCACAGATTATTAGTTTACAGGTTTTAAGGTACGCCCGCCTTAAGTACATCAGCCACGCTCCTTTGAAAGACCCCCGCCCCACACAGTTTTTTCATTCCACTTAAAGCCCTGCGCTCAGCACATGAAATATACTGTTTAACTGCAAAAACGTAAGGTTTCATCTACATATTGTATGTTTGTGAGTTATTTGAAGTACACCTAGACGTTATAAATCTGCTAATACTACAAAATGAAACAGGATGAACTAGGACTTGAAAGTTGCAAGAAACATAAAAGCTGTGTCAGAAACCTGAGAGTTAGCAGTATTGTTTGTTATATCAGCGCAGACCAGAACATCAGCTTACCTAGTGCTTTTAGATACTCCTCGAAGTTGTCATTGCTAACCATCTTCCAGTAGCCATTGAAGTCTGTAGGCATTGTTGAGGGATGGAGCGAAATAACCATAGAGGCAGGCGAACGATGTTTACGGTTGAAGCAAGCTGTGGGAGCAAGGCGCAAAGACTCCAAATCCCGGGTGCTCTGGATACCGTAGTCCAGGCGAACAGGTATGCGACTGCAGGTGCCAGATACCGAGAGTGTAGGAGTTTAGTTTGTGGTGTATAGATAGAAGCGTGGGAGAGGGAGGGGGTAGGTGGGTGGCACAGGCCCGCCGAGGAATAACAAGCCTTGACTGTAGGATTACAGGTTCAACGAGTGGTGCGCGTGCCACAGCAAGCGATCGGTTTTCAATTATCGTGCCCGTGTCTGGGCACGATTATTGAAAACCAATGTCGGCGTACGGGTAACCGACACCAATAGGCCATGGGCGGAGCAACGCGACCGCCTTTGGCCTATTGCGTGCGGTCTTTCTAAAAAAGACGACCGCAAACGCCAATACCGCGGACCAAAAGGAATCTCACATGCACGAGCGTGTGCGATTCCAGGCTCCGTTTTGGAACCCTCCACAAAAGGGCTCTAGCCTGCGCGAGCAGTGCTGTGCACTGCAACGCTAGGGCGCGAGCCCTAAAAACGGTACCCCACTTGTGTGGCTGGGCCTGCAACACAAATCATAACTTGGAGACATATTTTATGCAGCAGAATCCATGTTACAATGACTGCAGCTGTAGATCTAGCTCAGCTGCCACCCAAAGAAATCTATCATACCAAGACATTTCTGAATACACCCGTGGACTCTAAATTGACTCTGGTTTGATCTGTGCCTCTTGCAGGAGCTAGCCCCAGCCACACAAATGGTGAAGTGTTTTTATCAGGACAAGTAGGGGGATCGGTAGTTGATAAGAATTTTTGGGATTCCTGCAGGATCTGGAAGTTTATGTCACACAAATGCATGATTTTAGACAAAGTTTGAGGTTTGCAGAGTATTGTGGGTAGGAAAATATTGTGGGATCTACGCAAGGAAAACCACCTTGGACTCCCTCGGGTGTCTAGTTTTGAGAAATGTATGGGTTTGGTAGTTGTCCCAAGATGGCGGCCAGCCAGAGCCCGAAACGTGCAGCCATCCAGCATGGCAAGTGAAACAATGCTGGGATTTTGCTCTCTCTGCTGGCCCCTTTGGAAAAACAACACCTATAAGTATCCAAATGTCCTCTTTCTTGCCATAGGGATGGGGATGCTTTAGTCCCCAGGGGAGAAGAAAGGTGGGGTCTGATGTCAAGATGGACCAGACCCCATCCCATTATTCTATAAAAATTATTCCTGGTATGCAGCAGGCCTTCTGCCCCCTACCCATGAGGGGCTAATTGGGGTAAACTCCTTCTTGGCCCCCTGTGGGAGCAGAAAAAAGTTTGATAATCTGGATGCTGGAGGTTTGGCCCAAGGGTTCGTCGGGATGGCTCCACCCCTTTTTAGGTTTCGCTGACTGCGTTGCACTGCACAACAGTGCTCACGCAGGCGAGAGTCCTTTTGTCCGGGGTTCAGATATGGACCCTGGAATCGCACACGCTTGTGCGTTTCCTTTTCAGCTCCCCCATTGGCCTTTGCGTGCATCTTATTCTAAAAGACTGCACACAATTGGCCCGAGGCGCGCGCATAGCTCCTCCCATGGCCTATTGGTGTCTATTACGCGCACCAAGCACGTAATAGACACCAATAGGCCGTGGGAGGAGCTATGATCGTGCCCAGACACAGGCGTGACGCGCGCGCCACTTGTTGCTTTTGCAAGTACTTTCCGTTTCAGAATATGGTCGGCCTATGTAGAGCCCGGACGTATATAAAAACGCCGGCATTCACAGGCGTCCTGGGCCGCGCTTATTACGGATCCGGTTTTAACTATGAAATGTTCCCATCAAAATGTGGACGTAGAGCGTGTAATGAATTGTGACGTGTCGTTAGTTTAATATTTGAAACTGTTCAGATATTTAATGGGGAAGACCACAGTTATTACCTCAGGCTGACAGTGAGAGACGGGTTGCTGTGAATGTGAGAGTTCACTTTCGTGTGTGTCTAACTGTGAGAGGATCCGTGAGAAGAGTATGTGTGAGACAACGACAGAGGGAGGTATATTGCACGTAAATTGGGGGCTGTGCGTGGATTTCAATGGGTATAATAGTGTGCGTGATTACGCTCAGTTGTCCGCGTGTTGCAGTGTACCTGTGCGTTTGGGTCGCAGCATGGAGCAGTATGTGGGTTTTCAGTGGATACGCGACAGTGAGCGCGAGCTTGGGTGCCAGTGTTTTATTAGCATCTTTGGATCTATCTGCGATGATATTGGAGCGTTTTATTTGTATTATTTAGTAACATGGTGCACAAAATACTTGGTAAACCGAAGATTGCTTAGGACTCGGGTAAATCTTTAAGACAAAACCCGCACTGACATTAAAAGCAGAAGAGATTATTTCGCTGTAGTTTTTTTTTTTTCAGATACAAGTTATTTGTTTATTTAGAATAAAAAGTGTATGCATGGTCTGTCAAAACGACAGGCTTAATTTTCCTCATCGCGCAAACATTGTGAACATTTGCAATTTTGCGTGCATAATAACCTCACGCCTCTTCCTGCCCTCTGACCATCTAGAGCTGAGAATTGCAATGCTTTATGCTTGTTTATTTTCATCAGTGCAACATAACAGATCATGTTTTAATTAATATGTATCGTCACGGCGTTGCTGTCACAGTTGTTTAATCGATAACCACAAACTGTATTGAACTTCTTTTGCCTATGTATTGTGTGCTTCGACACACTAAATGAAGTCTAATCTGCTGAATAAACGGCGACGTGGTATTAATACACAGGGCGTCTCGAGACCAGGTGCTCCTTGGATTCCCAGCAGAGACGGAGCCAGCTCGCATTCGCCGTGTTTGGTAGCTGTACAATGGGATTTATATTCTAGTCTGTTGTGTGCCGCTCAAAGACCAGTCTGTGCCAAACAGCTGCAAGGTGACCCACTAATGGGACAAGCTCGGGGTGCTTACACTCACATTTGCCCCCTGGATGTGCTGAAATATATTGCTCGCTTGTACAGCCGTATACCATCCAGTGCCCCACTGTGTCAAGGGGGACATGGAGTCCTAGAGAGAGAAAAAAAGCATTTGTACTTTATGAGCTGCAGGGTAGAACTATAAAACGCCTGTTTATGTCTCGCCAGGCATTTGTAAAATGATATGATAAAGCACAGGTCATGCGGCCGTCTGGCCCTGCTGATACCGGCATTGTCAGGCTACAGCGCAACGCCTGGGAGCTAGGGTGGACAGGCCGCAGGGGGCCCAGGTGGCATCCCGTGAACGGGTCCACACTGGCATAGGGCCTGCCCCAGTGCCGGCTGTGCAGGCTCTCAGCAGCAACCCCTCGAGCAGCCGCTTCTGGAACAGTGTGTCCCCGTCGTGCCCTGGTTGACAGGCAGCAGGGTGCCCGGGTGTCATCACTTGATCAGATCCATACTGACATACAGAGGCATGGGTCTGCCCCAGTACCAGCTGTCCAGGCTCACAGAGCAGACCCTCATGCAGCTGCTGCTGGAACACTATAAACATATGGGGCCCAGGTGGACAGAACACAGGGGGGTCCGGGTGGCATCACTTGAACAGATCCAGACTAGCATACAGAGGCATGGGTCTGCCCCAGTGCCAGCTGTGCAGGCTCTCAGCAGCAGCCCCTCGTGCACCGCTGCTGGAACACTGTCCCAGTGGGCCCTAGGAGGACAGGTAGCCGTGCACAGACAGGTCCTCGCAAGTACCTCAAGGGCCCACCAGAGTCCTGCCTGGCGCACAATATTGGCTGTGCCACCTCTATTCCAGTGCAGAGACTGGTCGAGCAGGGTCCCTGCTGAAGTTGCAGTCTCTCCCGATGCGGGTCAGGGTGGAGGGGCCGCAGCACCCCTAGCCACAGTACCCATACAGGACAGGACGTTCGTGCCTGCTCCGTTCTTGCTCTAGCATTAACCAACCCTTCGTTCGATGACTGGCGGCTCTGCCATTATGAGCTGTTTCGTCAATACCCATTTTAAGGAACACAAACTTGACCATTTTGAATTCCAGGCCGTGACTTACTTCAACATGTCGCTTTCATCATCAAGTGATTACGTCATACCAAGTATTTTGTTCTAATGGAATCTTGACAGCAAATTAAAAGAAATGAATACACATGGGAAATTAGTAAATAACAAGCCTCTTTTATGACAGGCTCAGTAATCTATTCAGCTTAATCACCTATTTAAATGCTGTTGTGTCAGCAAAATGCATCAAAGAACACATAAGCTCTGAATTACAAGATACACGTCGCACCTGCAGGTTTACTAAGGGGCTACTTGATTTCCGATCAACAAAACACCTATGGGACAATGTAATGATCTACAAAATATCATGGCCTCAATGTACAGCCCAAGCAAAGGCAACCCAGAAACAAGCATTGAAAATGCAATAGGTTGCGCCTTTGATTAAGTTAAAGCCATTTGCTTTGCTAATGGTATTGTATAGCAAAGCAAATGGCTTTAACTTAATAAAAGGCGAGACCTATTGCATTTTTAATGCTTGTTATTCATTGTATTAATTTTAATCACAGTTGCACTACACCGTTCTAGCGTTGATGAACTGGATTGTTTAAATAAAGTATGATTAAACGTGAAGCCTAATTCAATACATGAATGTGCTGTGGGAAACAGGCAAAACATAAGTACACCAAAATGTGTAAACGAATAGGTAGACAGGAAACCTGGTACCCCAGTTGAAAGACACAATGCCACTGCTCTTGGGTGATATCAGTCTTCACTTTCGAAACAACAATTGTGAGCAAAGACGTGACCCCAGTGCTCTCCCCCTCAACGGCTACTCCGGCCCCGGCACTTAGAAAGTTTCTATTATCCTCCGAGGATCGGTGATGGCATGAAGGTTGGAATGGGTCGTGACTCTGCAGTATCCCGGACGAGGCTGCAACCTGTTTGTACATGTCTTAGCGCAGCAGCGTTAGCTGTATAGATCAGGCGCAGGTAAGCTGCCTACTTACTCTTCCCCCATACACATGACACTGGCAACAGCATCACTGTGCTTACCTAAAAGTAGTCAGAGAGAAGCTGTAACCGCGCTCCGCCGCCATCTTCTCAGCAGTAGTGAATGTGAAACACCAGAGAACCAGGCTGCTACCGCGTGGAAATAGATAGAGGACAACAAGGAAGTATCAACTTACGAAGAAGCAGCCTCCATATTAGAATAGCATGAACGTGCTTGCCTATTACTAAATCCTCAGCATATCCGCTTATATAATTTTTCAATAATATTTATAAGAATCTAGAATTACTATATTATACTACTTCAGTTCATTAAAAAAAAAATAACAAATTTGCGTTATAGTTTCCAACCCCACTACACGCATATATTCCCTCGAAGACCAATACATCAATCATATCCTAAAACCTAAAGTGTATATCAAATAGAATATCACTTGTGTCAATCTTTAACCACTTAAGTTTACTATTCAAAATGGCCATTTATTTTCCATCTATAAAGGGGGATGTACTTTTGGGCTGAACTGAGCTCGCAGTCTATTAGTACTGCGCAAGCGTCAACACCAATCAGTGTTGCAGAGCCTGACTCATATGACTCGATTTCAACAAATGCTGGTGCTCTAATTAATACCAGCCCTTCCTCATACAACGCACGTACATCCTGCTGACAATTTACTCACCTACACAAGGGGGCGTGAAAGTGACTGCCACCTTTTATTTTACTTTCTCAACTATCCCGATTGTATTTCGTAACGTGTAAATATGTAAATCTCCTTATGTATCGTACTTTGTAATATTGGAAAGCGCTCTGACACCTTTGGGTAAAGTCCGCGCTATATAAAAATGCCTTAAATAAATCAAAATAAAAAAAATGAATTGCCAAGAGCCTGCGGCAGCCCACCTCTCCACCACTCTTCCCCAACCACCCACTCATTTTCCGTCCCGGGGCCTCTGAGAAACACGTTGGCGCCATCCCGGCCTATCCGTCAGGAGCCGCATCCGAGCACAGGTGGCTGACACGGTGTTTGACAGCAGCGAAGGAAACCTAACGCACACGCCCCAAAATACCGGACACGGAAAAGACATACTGATAGGACTTCGTGCTCGCCTATTGTTAAGGAGATGGGGTCAGTGTTCTTGCACGTCACGAGACATCCCATTTAATCCCCAGCAGATCAGTAGCCCACCTGGGCTCTAAGTGGGTGTGAAGTGCCTCTCGCTTGAAGGGAATTTATCTCGCCGCAAAGTGCTTTTTACCAGACCTGAAAAAGTTTACTTTGTTTCCATGGCAGCAGCACGCCGAACGTAGAGCGTTTCCTGCCTTCCTTCCTGTGCTGAAAATCAGTAATGTCTGTTTTTTAATGCTGCTTTTTCAAAGCCTGAGAAACCGCGCCAATTGACAGCTAGCAAACCGGCCTGCGCTTCTTTGTCCTGTGGGGACAAATGGGAACAGCAGCCATGTTTGTCCAGGCAGACGCGTGCATGAAAGCCCTCGGCAGAATCGATTCCAAAAGGTACTCGCAACAGCGAGAGCAGCGCTTGCGCTGCTTTCGCCAGGCGAGACATAAAAATGACATGAAAAACAATGACTGAAGAGGGTGATCATACCCATTTTCTCTGTGTACTTCTTACTGTACTATTTTTTTATTTTTTTTAACAATTGAAGCCATGCGATTTTTCTCATAACTAAAGCGGCCCTGTCTCCCCACTCCCTGCCTAGTTGCAGATCGCCAACAAACATTTATCATTGACCCCCATCTTGCACAATAATCCCCTCCTGACAATTTGGAAAACTTCCCCTAGCACCCCCTGCAGCCAAGCAGAGGGCATCAAATGTCCTTCTTCATCAGTAAAGCACAATATCCCCTGCTCCTCTAGCAACCTTCCTTCGACACTATTTCTCCACCCACCACTAACCCCCACCTCTTATCTTCTCTGTACCCTCTCACGTCCGACCTTTTCTTCGAGCTCCATTGTATTACCCATGTCTTGTAAAGTACTCCATTGATTTGTTGAAAAGGCTCTGCTCTAAAGTCACATACATGCATACTAAGGAAGATATGAGCCAAACAACAAAATAACGAGGCCAGTATTTTGTGATGCCTTCCAAGTACCACATCACTCTGCACAGTTTAATTACTTTTAAACAGACATCGTGTTTGTGAATCTTAATTGTGTATCTGCAAAAGAAGTTCACAGTCTAAGCCAACCAACGGCTGCTCGCAACTACTCTCCTGTTCTTCAGATGGCAGAGCGCCTACTTAATGGCTGCGCACTGGCTGTTGATACACTTTTCGGGCACTTGCTGTAACAGAGTGTGCTTTTTAGGTCTCGCCTTGCTATCGCAAAGCGAGACTATTGTAAGGGGCTCCCAAAAGTGCTCCCAATAGGTCTCGCCTTGCTATCGGGTAAGCGATCGCCAAGCGAGACTATTGTAAGGGGCTCCCAAAAGTGCTCCTAAAAGCAGATTGCATGGCGAGCACGCGCACAATCACGCGCATCGTGCCGCCATGCAATCTGTTTGTCATCGCACTTCAAAGGGTCCGCTCCCCCGCCTGGAATGCGCTCCCCCGCCAAGCGCGCGCGCGCCACGCTCCGCCGGGCTTGTCTTGTTATTTTTTGGATCCATTTCACAGGGAAGCAAGTAAATGAACAAACCGCTGACGTTTTGTGCGCTTCTTGTCCGTCACATGCACATTGTGTCCGATCCGCCTGTCTTGTTTTGCAAGGGCTTTGAAATTCGGCTACACGGGAGCACAGGTTTAATTACAAGAGCAATTACTCGAACTCTTGTAATCAGTCATAAGACGTGACCGCCATTCAAGCTGTGTTTGGGGAAAATACAACGCAATACCCTGAGCTCATGTTCTTAAGCCCAATAAAAACGTCTTTCAGCGCTCGCTGAATTACCATGCTGCTCATTGCTTTAAACCGTGGCCGACTTCAGACTTTTCGGATCTCCCGCGTCCTCTGCAGAGAATGCCTACATGTTATACGCAGTGGGGGGTTTTCTTCGCACTTAATATAAGCGTGTCTTTAGCTGTCTTTCATTTATTTTATCTTTAGACAGCACAACTCATTAGGCGGCAACTCCAGCACTGGGAAACTTTTAAACATCGATATGTCGTGCACAGAGGCAGTAAATTAGTGTTAAGAAATCTATAAGTGGCCCGGAACCTCGTTTTATCACTTTACCTCAGGTGGGGTGTAGTTGTGCGATCGTAACACGCATTGAATGGAGAGAAACTCCATCTGTCGGCACGGAACGGAAAGGGAACTTTAAAACAACATTCTGGTCTCAGTTGGAAACTTCCCACCTTGTTGTTTCAAGAGCATCCATCAATATGTACACGGTGATGAAAGCCACATATACAGCTCCCATCAGTGATAACGAGCTTTACCAGGAGGCGGCGTTTCTCTTTATTGTACTGCTGGAGCAGAGTTTTCTGTTAGAAAATTCTGGGGCTTTTGAAGCTCTGGCATGTCTATGCGTTTTATTAATTTATTAATAATTAACAATTAATTATTCGTCTTGTGCAAGTGTGTTTCACTAATCAACCTGTTTGTCCTAACACGAGAGAAGGATACATGAGGGTTAGCATACGTGTGCTGTTTTTTTTGTATTGACAATAACGTGCAAGTTTTCATGTTTAAATGTTGCTGTGTGCTATTTATTTTGAGCACAAAACGCTGTCTGAATTAATGCTCTATATGTCGCAAAGCTAGATAAATGCATACACATAAGGGTGTTAGTGGGGTTAACACTGTCTAATCATTATGATGTAGTAATCTTTATTTTGTCCCTTTAATTAAAGATGGTCTATTATGGCCTATGGAGGCCTTCATGAAAATAACTGAGAATAATTTGAAGCCTGGCTGAGCTGTGGTACAGGCGAAATCCATGATGTGACAAGGGAGACCCCTGCTGGAGTTCAGTTAACAGAAAAACTGACGGTAGTCCTTATATGGAAGTTTCCGGGAGGACATCAGCAAGCTTGGAGGATCTCCAAAAGAAATGTTCGTCCTTGGTGAACAATACAGCCTTAGAAAGAACTCTGTGCAAAAGCTGGTTTGCCGAGGGAAGTGAACTTTAACAGTTACAAAACTTGATTCCTTTTCCGAGGATTGCGTATTAAGACTTTTCCTGAGCGGAGATTTCAAGATGTTGCAAAGTTACATCCCTTCCTTCTCGTTCTGCTCAGTGCTACAATTTTACTTGTTGAATTCATGTGGGTTTTCATTGTATTTTGCATTATAAAAGGTTAGCTTAGGGAGGGCTCTCCCCACAATTTTTCTTTCGTCGCCTTGCTGCGTGAACTTGCGTTGCTGAGGACCTTATCCTGAAAAGACTTTTGAGAGACTGGTCCTGACCCGTTCTGAGACTAGTTAGAATAGGTAATTATGAGAAATGATTTATTCTGATTTACTCTGACTAATTTTAGATAAAGCAATATAACTTTTAAACATGGTGTTAGTTGTTTCTTTTCTTGTCGTTTATTGAAGACTTTATGATTATTGTTTATAGATTGTTTATATTATGTTAGGCAACCACTAAACTGGTCCTATCGCCTAGATATAGATGCAGGGTGCTTTAGGAGTTTTCTTCCCACAGGTTTGCTGCTGGTAGAGTATTGGAGCGTATGTTAGTGAAATGGGCCCTAGCGTATGATGAATGTATGTGCGTGTAACTGTGAAATTACTCTATCTGTGGTAGTGGGCATATTTCTGATACCCTGATCTGTATCAATTTCTCTGGTAGCAGAGGATGGTTTAGATGGTTGTCTTGATCTGATAAGATAAGATTGCTGGTAAATTAGCTTATTGATTATTGATCTATTTTGATGTTTTTGGTATACGTACTAATACTAAATGTTGGAGTCGTAATGTTGAGTTATATGTAGTGCTTCTGGAACTTGGAAGCTGTGGAAGCAGTTCCGTAGTAGGGCAGAGGAAGGTATGCTGCTCTCGGGAAAGACGGGATTGTAAGGAATTACGTGTGACAATTGAAGTTGCGCGTTCACATTGTCTGGGTTCGGAATCGGTGACATTGTTGTATGTTACTATTAGACATTTCTAGTATATAAGGAGTGTGTATCGTAGTGAAGGTTATCTGTGAAACTCTGGTCTTAAGTCCCAGGGATCCGTAAGGATTTCCGTTAAAGCTTATTGCGGGAGGAGTAATAGGTATTATCTGAGCTTGTTTGCAGAACTGAGCAGAGGTAAGCTGCTTAGTTGTTGAAAGATATAATTCTGTACAGAGGCAGATTGTGTGCTGTTCTCAAGAAACAGGATTCTGTGTGCATGTACTATATTTTTCTCGTATGAATGTGCGTGAATGCATATACATTTATTGATTGTAAGACTCTTTTGGATACGTCCTAGAGGAAACAGTTATGAGATGTATGTAAAGTTGTTGACTCTTGAGAAATAGACTCTCTTTTACTATTCTGTGGTTAGCGAAGCAGACAATGGAGATGTTTTCATGTTGTAACTAATAGATTTTGTAGAAATTTTGACACACGAAGTCTACTGAGAGTTTTTGTAAAGGAGGGGTAGACGAGTGACAGAGACAGGAGACAGAGACTGCAGCGGTTACTGACGTCAGAAGGTTCGCGCACTGATTGGATAGTGACTCAGAATAGGGTTCGCGCTAGGATTGGTGCGTTAGTGTGAGTCGCGCAGGGATTGGAAGAGCTGCTTAGTGACGTAGACGCTCCAGGATTGGTGCGTTGCGAGAATTGAGTTTTTCAACCTAAAAAGTAGAGAGTTTAATAAGTATTAGCTAAGATGTATTATCAAGAAGAGAAAAAGAAAAAGACGTTCTTTGGAAAGGTTAAGAAATGGTTTAGTAAAGATAAAGAGGTTAAGACAAGAGAGGGTGAGTTGCTACCTCCAGCGAAAACACCTGCATCCTTCATGGTTGCGAAATATGGATTACATACCTGTATATGGTTGCAGAATTGGGTTGGCTATACTAAAGAAGATGGTGTTTTAGCATTCCCAGAACATGGTTCATTTAATCTGGCCGTGTTGAGAAATTTACGGGAAAAGATGGCACATCTGGACCCGAAGCCGAGACCTACACAGTTCGAGGCTTTAGTGGAATGGGAAGAAGAAGTATTAAATCGAGAAAGACAGAACTGGAGGTCAGTACAGGTACATGTTTGGGAGGAGACATGATCGTGAGACACATCAAGATAGAATGAAAAGATGGCGAGATGCTACCATGTCAGATGGATTATATCCTATGAGAACAGTTGAAGCTTCGGCTCCTTCAGAAGAGGGGGTTTCTGAGACAGATAGGAGAAGATATGGAGAGTTTGAAGATGAGGTCTTGAATGATATGATGTACAAGAGACCACCTCCATATAGATCAGAATCGGAAGAGAGTACACCAGTTGTTTCTCCGATAAGAGATACAGTTGAGAAAGAAAAAATGACATCTGAATCAAGGAATAATAGTTCTTTCAGAGAGGAAAATGCCAGGAATGCCAGACAATTAGCAAAGACGACAACAGAACTGACTGAGAAAATTAGAGAGTTAACGATGAATATGGAAGCTGTTACAGTGCCTGTTACTATAGGTCCGGTAATTCCTATGTTTGATGGACAGAGAGTAAGTGAAAATGGGCTGGTAGTTCCATATATTGCAAATAATTCAGCTGGTCCTTCAGGAGATTCAGGTAAAGGAACAGGGAGAAATGACCTGAGACAAACAAGACATGACACAGGTAATGAATTCATGAATGTTAGTGATTCTAGTAGTTTAGGGATGCCAATTTTAGAACCGCAGAGGAAAATAGTTTCAGCGAGAAAAACTGCGGAAATAACAGTTGATGACCTAAATGACTGGATGAAGGTTCTTCAGAAAAAGGATAAAGATTCACAAGTTGTTGATGTGGTTAAATTACGTATAGAATTAGAAGAGCTTGTGACAGGAACAGTTCCAACAGAAATCCTGAAAAGTCATCATGATGGTGAATTATTGTTCATGTGCAAGAGCATAACATGGAGGGCAAGAAATACACATGATAGACTGAGAGCGATAGCAAATGAGCAAGGAGTTGACATTGATAAAGTAAAGGCTTTACAGAAAACGTACAGGATGGATTTCACAGAGAAGGACATAGAGAATTTGAATAATTCTGGTAGAACAGGACAGATTAAAGAAATGGTGGCATTACTGCGTAGATGGGGTGATGTGGAAAAGTGGAAGGATAGGTGGTATAAGAAAAGGGATGAATCTGAAGATAGAACAACTTACTCGGCATTTCCAGTGAGAGAAAAAGAGAAACCAGTGGAGCAGTTTCCTATGAGAGAAATACCTGGAGGAGGATATGTACATGTTCCATGGACCAGACAGGATATTTTATCATTTACGAATGATTTCCCTCGATTGAGAGAAAAGCCCGTCGAGTGGTATAGGCAGGTAGACAGGTTTGTGAAATTGTCAAAAGTGCTGTGGGTTGACCTGAATAGTCTGTTTGATATAATTGTTCCAGCAGACTTGTGGACTGAGTGTAAAATAGTTGTGAGTTGGCCTAGTGAGGAATATCCAAGAGATCCGAGAACAGGGGCACCAGATCCAGAAGTGATGAGGCAGTACGATCAGGTGATGGTATACCTGAAGAGTAAAGTTCCTCCAAAAGAGACAGACTGGGTTAAAATAGATCGAACACAACAGGAAGCAAAAGAATCAGTTCATGCTTTTTACGAAAGGCTGATACTGGCTTTTAAACAATTCAGTGGAGATGAACACCTGGGTGACAAAGATTTGAGTCATTTTGTATACAGATTTGTATATGGTCTTAGGCCTGAAATTAGTGAGAGAATTCGTGAACACACAGTGGATTGGCAGAGTAAGAAAGTAGATGAGATTCTGAGACATGCAAAATATTTCAGTGATGAAATTGAAGCAAAGCAAAGAAAGCTGAAGGAAAAAGCAATGTGGGCACAGGTGAAAGTTGCAGAAAGACAGGAAGCACAGTTAGTGGAACAGGCAAATAATCCAGGAAATAATACAGGAAATAGACCAAGATTTGCAGGTAAAGGAAGGGGAAGCCTTGAGGAAGCAAAGAAAAAGTTCCCGTGTCACAACTGTGGCCAACTGGGACATTGGAGATCGGAATGTCCTAATCCACCATTAAATGAGGGTAAATCCTTAAATCAACAGGTGCAGAATGAAGGGAATAACAAGCAGCAACAGCAACAACAGCAGAAAGTTGTGAGACAGCAGCAGAATCAAGAGCCAAAACCACCTTTACCGCAGAATAGAGGGGTACAAAAGTACAGTCAGGATTCGGGATTCTTCAATGATGAGCAGGTAAACAAACCAAGACGTACTAACAAGGTACAACAGTACTTGTTAAAGAGTGAAGGGAGTGAGTCTGAAGGTGATTATTGACGGTGCCGAGGAGAGGAAGAAGAGTGCATACTTGGTGCAACTCTAGAAATAGACCAGGCAGGACCATTTGTGGATGGGAAAATAAATGAAGAGAGTGTTACTTTTTTAGTAGACACAGGTGCAACAAGATCAACTGTCAGGTCAACAGATGTTAGAAATCTTCCTCTCTCGGATGAAGCAATCCAAGTAGTTGGTGTAGCGAATACACAAATCAGAACACGTCTTACTGAACCAGTGAAAGTACAGATAGGGAAATTTTCAGACATGCACAGATTTATTGTCTGTGACACAAGCCCAGTGAACCTGTTAGGTAGGGACTTATTATGCAAGATGAACTGCACAATTTTCTGTACACCAGATCGAATAGCTTTTGAGACACCAGATGATGATGTTTTCTACCGGATGACTCTAGAAAATAGAGAAAGTGAATTAATTGGTACATTTCCAGTGTTCAATCCGGAGGATCTGCCTCAAGTGCTGAGAGACACAGTGAAAGGAGCAGTTTGGGATTTTACAGGAGAGGATGTGGGATTGATGAATAATGTAGATCCAGTGAAAATTGCAGTGAAAGAGGGAATTGCATATCCTAACATTCCTCAGTACAAAATGACACCAGAAATAATTGAAGGGATAACTCCTATAATTGAGAAAATGATTCAGCAAGGAGTCTTAAGAGAACTACTGAGTAGTCCGTGTAATTCACCGATAATGGGACTAAAAAAGCCTAATGGCAAGTTCAGGATCGTGCAGGACCTGAGAAAGGTTAATCAGATTGTGGTGGCATGTTGTCCCATCGTGCCGAATCCATCAGTGATTCTGTATCAAATTCCACATGATGCTGAGTGGTATACAGTGATTGATTTGTGTCATGCATTCTTTTCAATTCCATTGCATCATGACAGCCAGCCAATTTTTGCATTTAGGTTTGGCCAGCGTATTTTAGCATGGTGTCGTATCCCACAGGGGTATACAGAGAGTCCTTCGATATTCAATCAATTATTGAAAAAATCGTTGGAAAATTTGATCATGCCTGAAAGCTCAGTGCTAGTACAATACATTGATGACCTATTGGTGGCATCAAAAACACGTGAAGTGGGGGAGGAGCCAAGATGGCGACCGGAGCAGACGCTTGAGCGCCCGGCTCCGTCGGCCCGTGGCCTCGGACTACTATCCTGATGCCCATCCTTGCCGATTCCCGAGGTGCGACGTGTGCGAAGACGCGCTGACCGCGCTGCCGCTTTCCCGGAGTCTCAGCCCGCCCGGATGCCCGAGTTCTGGGTGCTTTTGTCCTCTGCACTGAAACCCTGCGCCATTCTGGCCTTTGCCGGCCCCCTGGAAGCTCCGCAGTTGCCGGACTAGCTAGCGCTAATCGGGGCCCCGCGGTCCCGATCTCACCTCGCACCACAGATCGTTGCCGGATGAGCCCGGGGAGGGCCGGCTGGACACCTTCTGCACCCTGTGCCTGACGGGCTGGAGCCGTGGGGTGGGCCCCGGCGCGGCGGGTCTCCTGCCCCGCTCTGAGGGCCGCGCAGTGAGAGGCTGCTGCCCGCGTAACCTATTGCCTAGCCGGCGGCGGAGGGAACCTGTGGGAAGAGAAGCGACTGTCGGCCATTCCTGTTGTGGCGTAGACCTGAGGGGAATTGACTCCTTGCCACGACCCCCCCCCCGGGCCATTGCAACGTACAGCGGCGAAACATGGCGTTGAGTGCCTGCTCGCGGCTGGGGGGTGATACTCCGGTCTCGCCCGCCGCCCGCTTCGCCCTCCCTCTTCCGGACACCAGCTCCGCAGTGCCGTCCCGGATCGCTGCCGATGTGGGGGCCCAGCTTCCGCTGACATGCGGCTCCGTTCTGGCTGTCCTGCGGGACTTTCAACTACAGATGTGCGCTGGCCTGCAGGCGCTGAGTGAGCGGTTTGACCCCATACTGTCGGCTGCGGGTCGTGAGCGCTCTGTTTGTCATCCACAGGGCGTGGGTCTCCCGGTGCTTTTGTCCTCTTGCGGGGACGCAACGGCGATGTATGATTGTGCTACACTGGTGCCTTCATCTGGCGTTCCCGGCACCCGGGATCCACCGCTCTCCACCTCAATTGCGGATACTTTGTTCCCCTGGTCATGGCTGCCTGCTTCATTGTTGCCTGCCTCACCGCATCCGCAAGAATATCCTGCTGAGCGATACCTCACGGCTTCGAGGAACCGTCCGCGGTGGCCTACTGCTTCCTTTTTGTGGAACTCCTGTACTTTACTTGCCAGGTTTGGATTTTATGTGGTGCAAAGAGGGACCTCAATCGACGGTCGGCGGCCATTTCGTGATCCTACTTCACCATCCTCTCACAAGCGGCCATCTTGTCTTTGTCTGCTCGGGACACGGGGCCTTCATGTAGGGGCTGGCTTAATCCCAAGCCCGCGATCGGGCCAGGGCTAGACTGACTTCCATCGCCATGGTTCATGGACGGGCTGGCCTGGGACTGGAACTGTATGTATGTTTTGTGCGCACTCGTCGCGACCTGTATCCCTTCGCTTAAACAGTGGTGCCATGGTATCTTCGCATGCCGTTTTTTGGCGTAGTGGGCTCTCAGTGTGTGGAGGCCATAACTGGCTGATGGTCTGGGGCGCTCTGGTGTCCCGTGGGCTCCTCCCCGCCTTCTTTTCTGTTTTCTTAATTTCTTTACTCTATTCCTACTTTCTCTCTTCTCTATATTTCGGGTTCATTGGGCGACAGGCACTATGCTGGGGGGGGGGTAGGCCGTAGCCTCCGCATTGGTGTAGGGTGGGGGGGTAATACTCTCGGTTCTTAATTAGTTCTATGGGCCTTTCTTCTTCTATGTCTCTGCGCTCTACTTTCTTCGATTCGGGGTCCGGGTGTGGGGTGGATCGAGTGGGGGCGGCCTTGGAGGGGTGCGTACTTGTTCATGGGACTATCCTGTTATATCTCTGCACTTCCTCATTGCTTGAGATTTTACTTCCATTGATGTTTTACTGATGTTGCTGCTCTCCCGTGTGGTGAAGCTATTTTGCGGACTCGAATCTCCTTTGTTCTTATCCTTCACTGACTTTTTTCTTTGATAAAATTATCTAAAAAACTGAAAATTAACCTTCACCTCTCCTTCCCCGGGTGTCAAAGATATTTCCAGTATGTGACTCCCAACTCGTTGTCAATCCTTACCGTTGACGCACGGGGGCTGTAATGTGGGTATTAGTGCTTCACTGTATCGTGGCCGGCCTGACGGTTGTAGGCCCGTATTTGTTCTTTTAAGATGCACGAATAAAGGTTTTTAAAAAAAAAAAAAAAAAAGAAAGAAAAAACACGTGAAGCTTGTGAAATGGATACCATAGCTTTACTGAATCATCTGGCAGATGGAGGGTTAAAGGTATCCCCAGCCAAATTACAGTTTTGTAAGAAAGAGGTGCATTATCTTGGACATAATATTGAGAAGGGTCTGAGAAAAGTGACTACTGACAGGATCAAAATAATCAGAGAAATGAAAGCTCCAAAAACTCAGAGAGAAGTGAGGATGTTCCTGGGTATGGTGGGATATTGTCGTCAGTGGATAATTAATTTTTCCCTGATAGCAAAGCCATTGATTAAATTGACAAAAAGTGACATGACAGATCCATTGGATCTAGATGCAGAACAATTGGCAGCATTTGAAGAGCTTAAAACAAAAATGTGTGAAGCTCCAGCTCTGGGTATGCCAGACTATGAAAAAGAATTTGAACTGTACTGCAGTGAGAGAAATGGATGTGCACTCTCAGTGTTAATCCAGAAACATGGACAATTGAGAAGGCCTATTGCGTACTTCTCATCGACACTTGACCCTGTAGCTGTGGGTTTACCAGGTTGTCTAAAATCTGTGGCTGCAACATGCAGAAGCCTGGAACAGAGTGAGGGGATCATAATGGGGTATCCTGTAAGGGTATTTGTACCTCACAATGTGGCAATTCTTTTGACAAGAAGCAGAACTCAGCATATGTCAAATAGTCGGTTGACTAAGTATGAAAAGGTGATTCTGGGAGCATCAAATGTGACTCTTGAGAGATGTACGAATGTGAATCCAGCAACACTTTTGCCGGATATTGAGAATGTGGGTATAAAGATGGAAGATGATCATGATTGTTTGGATGTGCTTGAGTACTGTACGAAACCAAGATCAGATATCAAGGATGTTCCCTTGCCTGAGAATGATCATGTGTTGTTTGTGGATGGATCATGCCTGAGAAATGATAATGGTGTGCTATGTGCAGCATATGCAGTGTGCAAAGTTTCAGAAGTTATGGAAGCATCACCATTGAAAGGAGTAAAATCTGCGCAAGTTGCTGAATTAGTGGCATTGACAAGAGCTTGTGAGATTGGGAAAGATTTGAGAACAACTGTGTTGACTGATAGTCAGTATGGGTTTGGAGTGGTGCATGATTTTGGCCAACTGTGGCTACAAAGAGGTTTCTTGACATCGGGTGGAACTCCGATAAAGAATGCTGAGCTGATTGGAAAATTGCTTGAGGCGATACAGCTGCCTAAAGAGTTAGCAGTTGTGAAATGTGTAGCACATGTTTCAGGAGAGGATTTTATCACTGTTGGCAACAGGTATGCTAACGATGTGGCACAGTATTGTGCGAAGCTAAATCAGTCAATTAACAGGGAAAGAGAAAAAAAGGAAATGTCTTTCCCTTCTGTGATGTTTACTAATGTCCTAGAAACGTGGGATGAAGTGAAACAGTTACAGGATGAGGCAGGAGAAGAAGAGAAACGAGATTGGGTTAAGGCAGGATGTGCTCCAAGGGAAACAGACCATGTTTGGGTCTACAGAGATGGCAGACCAGTGATGCCAAACTCAATTTTGTCGTCAATGGCAAGGATGTATCATGGCCAGGGACATCTGGGGAGGGACGCGATGATTAGGTCCTTTAAACAGACCTGGTACAATGCAAAGTTTAGGACAATTGCGGAAAGCATCTGTCAAAGGTGTTTAATTTGTCAGCAGTTTAACACTGGGAAAAAGACAGTGGTGAGTTTAGGGACAATTGGCAGAGAAGGAGGTCCTTTCACAAGGATGCAAATTGATTTCATTGAAATGCCCCAAGTGAACAGACTGAGGTATGTCCTAGTGGTAGTCTGTTTGTTTTCAAGGTGGGTGGAAGCTTACCCGACAAAGAGGAATGATGGATTAACAGTGGCAAAATTATTGTTGAGGGAGTTAATTCCTAGGTTTGGGTTTCCAGTCACAGTTGAATCTGACAGAGGTAGACACTTCCAAAATGAACTCATTGGTTTGATTTGTGAAGCATTAAAAATACAGCAGAAGCTACATTGTGCATACCGACCAGAGGCTTCTGGTGTGGTTGAGCAGATTAATGGCACGATCAAAAACAGAATTGGAAAGATGTGCTTAGCCACTGGCATGAAATGGCCAGATGTTCTGCCTCTAGTCTTGATGACTATGAGATCTACTCCAGACAGAACTACAGGATTGAGTCCGCATGAAATCATTATGGGACGTGCAATGCGCCATGCATTTGTGCCTGTGAATAAGTTGATGACAATAACTGATGACATGATTTTGGATTACTGTAAAGGCCTGGCTGACGCAGTTCATTCTGTGTTTCACCAGGTTGGAGAAGAAGCTACCACACTTGAGAAGAAGCAAGCCCATGATCTGAGTCCAGGTGACTGGGTGAGGATTAAGGTGCACAGAAGAAGAAATTGCTTGATTCCAAGGTGGGGATGGCCAAGACAAGTTATTCTGACTACAACGACTGCAGTAAAGTGTGCTGGAGTGAGACACTGGATACATGCAAGTCATACTCTGAGAATTCCAAGTCCAAGAGAGGGAACTGGTGAAGAGTATTATGAAGAGTCAGATTCCAGTGATGGTGAAGATCCTGAAGATACAGAATCAGTGAGAAAAGAAGCAGAGAGAGCTTCAAGAGATTCACTGCGAGTATCAGAAGGAAGATCAGATTCTGATTCTGTGAAAGAGCCTGAAGTTTCGAATAGCAGTGGAGGAAAAAGAAAAGAAAAGAGAAAACACATTGAGACAACTCCTGAATCGGAAGAGGAGGAGATTGAAGAGCCACTTGAGATTATTCTTGAAGAAACAGGGTCAGAAGAAGATAGAGAGGGACAGATTGCGGAAGACCCCCGAGGAGGTGTAGAGAACATTGATGAGGAGCTAGGTAAAGGGACAAATAGACAGCAAGAAGATTGCGTGTCGGAGACCCGAGGAGGGACAGAAGTAGGGAAGTCTCAAACAGTGGTGAAAGAATCTGTGGAAGAAAAGAAAACTGCTAAGAAACGAAAGCAAAAGGCAATTGAAACAGAATCGGATGATGAGAATGAACAAACAGAAGGTCGAGTTCTGAGAAAGAGAACTTCGATTGGAGAAAGGAGTGTTAAAGAAGTGAAGCCGAAAAAGGTTGTGAAAGGAGATCGTTGGCCTAACAACAGAGTGAAAAGACTGAGATACAGGATAATAAAAGCAAATACATCGGAAGCTGAACAAGTGAATGAGGTATCCAGTCAAACTTCAAAGGCTGAAGAAGAAACAAAGAAATCAAAAGAACCAGTAGAAATAAAAAGAGTTAAAAGACCCAACCAAAAGTACAGATCACCGGAATGGTCTTATGTGACACTGTCTGAAGAAGGAAAAGAAGAAACAGTGACTCAAGATAATCCGGAAGTGGTCTTGAGAAAAGTGGTTGAGGAAGATACTGGTGAAATTCTGAAAGTACTATTGACTGACATTGGAGAGGAGTCGAGTACTGAGGATTCCGACGTTGGAGATCTGATACAATTTGATGTTGAAGAAATTGGAGTGAAAAATGATGAGTATCCAAACTGAGTAAAAGGATTCACTTGGACTAAGTGAACGGAAAGATCTTTGAAGAAGCTGAAGAGTTTGGAACAAACGTTGGAGATTTGAAAAGCTCTAATTATAGTAGTGGAGTAGTAGAAGTTAAAGCAGAATGGCTAACATAGAGAGTAATCAAAATAGATGTGCCTTCTTTAAAAGGTGGTGCAAGATGTGCTGCTGTTGTACTGGAATATTAATGCTTCTATGGGGTGTTTTAGTTTTATTAGTTACATTTAAGGTTGAATTTGGGATGGATACAGAAAACATGGCTAATATAGAGAAGAATTCACAAAAAGTAGTTCCAATTAGAAATAGTTACATACACAAGGATAGGTCAATTAACAATTTTTCTAGTAATGTTTTTTCTAAACTATTATATGAATATGTGAAGACAATGGAAGTGAGGGATTGCTATGTCTGCATGCAGTTACCTGCATCCGTTTCGGAGGGTGTTACTTATCACCATTTACCAGCGACATATGGTATTTCTTGTAGTATTTTAAGTAGTGTTTTTTATTTGTTAGGGAAAATAGATTATAACATGTCTAACAGAGATAGTATTTTTGGGCATTTGCCAATGAACAAAGAGCTGAATCCAGCTAAAGAAGCTAACACTTTTGGTGAGATTTTTATTGAAGAAAAAGGACTAACATTAGATTACATTTTTAAGAATAATTTAACTTGCAGTTTGAAAGAAGAGGAGAAAGCTTTCCTGGATATGGTAGAGAAAAGGAGAGTGAACATGCATGAGAAAGCAGGGAAATATGAAGTGAGTGAGACAATTTGGGACATTGAAATGGGAAAAGAATTGAGAAATGGGGCTAGTCCAACTTTAGCTCTAGATGCACCGCAGAAGGGTAAACTATGCATTACCAGAAGGAAATCCCAATATGATACGTATTTTGTGGGGACTAGTGAGTGCCATGATACATACTTCGTTGCGACTGGTTGGGGTTTCAGAGGTGGAGAAGATACTATTTTTCCAGGAGTGTACTATGTGTGTGGGAACAAGGCTTATTACAAGTTGCCTGACCATTGGTATGGCACATGTTATGTGGGTTTGGTTTTTCCTAAGATTTTTCATACAGATAAAATAAGTGATGTAGAAGATATTAACCTATTAAAACGTTTTAAGAGAGAAACTTGGTCTGAAATTGTGGGTGATATTTTTGGGGTTTTGATTCCAGCAGTGGGAATTTCTTTAAATGCTTATGGAATTCGGAAATTGTCCACAGTGGTTGATCGTTTATCGACAAATACCGCAGGAGGATTTCTTTTGGTAAATACGGAGTTAAGTGCCGTACGTGCCATGTCTATGCAAAATCGACTTGCCCTTGATATTCTTTTGGCTAAGGAGGGTGGAGTTTGTGGAATTTTGAAAGTTCAACATTGTTGCATTTACATTCCTGATGAAAGTAGAGACCTGAAGGTCTATATCAAAAATATTACTGATTTGCATGAAGATTTAGTACCACTTGAAACTGGGAGTTTATGGACTAAACTAGCTAATAAGATGATAGCTGTTAAGGATTTTATTGCAAAGATAGGTAGTACTATCGTAGGTAGAATATTGTTTCCCTTGTCTTGTATAATTGTTGCTGTGCTGATACTGAGATTAGTGTGTGTGTGTTGTAAAAACAGGAGAGGGAAAGAGAAATTGAAAAATGAAAAGAAAAATAAGAATTCGAAAAATTCGAAAAGAGAACCAGAAGAGATTGAATTAGAAGAATTGAGGGAGAGTGTTTATTTAGAGACTAAGAGAGATGATGAAAGAGTGACTGGTGTTTAATGTTGTGTAGGGGGAAAAGACATTTCTGATCTCTCCTAAAATGGGACTAAATTTTCACTAATTTTTTTTTTGGGTTTATTTGGTGATAAAATCACCAAAGGGGGGATTGCTGGAGCAGAGTTTTCTGTTAGAAAATTCTGGGGCTTTTGAAGCTCTGGCATGTCTATGCGTTTTATTAATTTATTAATAATTAACAATTAATTATTTGTCTTGTGCAAGTGTGTTTCACTAATCAACCTGTTTGTCCTAACACGAGAGAAGGATACATGAGGGTTAGCATACGTGTGCTGTTTTTTTTGTATTGACAATAACGTGCAAGTTTTCATGTTTAAATGTTGCTGTGTGCTATTTATTTTGAGCACAAAACGCTGTCTGAATTAATGCTCTATATGTCGCAAAGCTAGATAAATGCATACACATAAGGGTGTTAGTGGGGTTAACACTGTCTAATCATTATGATGTAGTAATCTTTATTTTGTCTCTTTAATTAAAGATGGTCTATTATGGCCTATGGAGGCCTTCATGAAAATAACTGAGAATAATTTGAAGCCTGGCTGAGCTGTGGTACAGGCGAAATCCATGATGTGACAAGGGAGACCCCTGCTGGAGTTCAGTTAACAGAAAAACTGACGGTAGTCCTTATATGGAAGTTTCCGGGAGGACATCAGCAAGCTTGGAGGATCTCCAAAAGAAATGTTCGTCCTTGGTGAACAATAGAGCCTTAGAAAGAACTCTGTGCAAAAGCTGGTTTGCCGAGGGAAGTGAACTTTAACAGTTACAAAACTTGATTCCTTTTCCGAGGATTGCGTATTAAGACTTTTCCTGAGCGGAGATTTCAAGATGTTGCAAAGTTACATCCCTTCCTTCTCGTTCTGCTCAGTGCTACAATTTTACTTGTTGAATTCATGTGGGTTTTCATTGTATTTTGCATTATAAAATGTTAGCTTAGGGAGGGCTCTCCCCACAATTTTTCTTTCGTCGCCTTGCTGCGTGAACTTGCGTTGCTGAGGACTGATGCTGAGGACCTTATCCTGAAAAGACTTTTGAGAGACTGGTCCTGACCCGTTCTGACACTAGTTAGAATAGGTAATTATGAGAAATGATTTATTCTGATTTACTCTGACTAATTTTAGATAAAGCAATATAACTTTTAAACATGGTGTTAGTTGTTTCTTTTCTTGTCGTTTATTGAAGACTTTATGATTATTGTTTATAGATTGTTTATATTATGTTAGGCAACCACTAAACTGGTCCTATCGCCTAGATATAGATGCAGGGTGCTTTAGGAGTTTTCTTCCCACAGGTTTGCTGCTGGTAGAGTATTGGAGCGTATGTTAGTGAAATGGGCCCTAGCGTATGATGAATGTATGTGCGTGTAACTGTGAAATTACTCTATCTGTGGTAGTGGGCATATTTCTGATACCCTGATCTGTATCAGTACCACTGCAGACTCCACATCAAACACATCTACAAACTATTCAAACGTTTCACACCACTCCAGACTTCTTGGCGCATCATTCGGCCTTCTTCCGAAACCAAGGTGTGAACGCATTTCAAACACATTCAGCTGAAAGGGTGCCAAATGCCTATTAAGATAACTATCTTATTAGAAGGCTAACTTTCAGTTTATTGTAGGATTGCTGTTTCCTTTCACAGCAGATTCCTAAACCATTTAAAGCTGTTAGGCCACTCCAGACTTAGTGGCACGCTGTTTTTATCCTTTAATTTTTACAAAACAACGTCTAAGGTTAATTCAATGCATATGCTAGCTTTCTTTTTACATTTTGCTTAAACAAACATTTACATGTAAAAATGCAAGTGCAGAATGCTTAAATCACTATTTTGCTCGTATAGTAAACATGAACTCACCATAAAAAGCAGGAACGGGACTGCCTGTTATATTTACTTAAAGTGCATGGGAGTTAGCCTTAATTACTCGAAATGTTATTTCTTATTTAGGGAGGTTGCTGTATTGCACCATTAATAATATGCTGAGGTTGTGACATGCTCTGATATAGGTACAACTTTAGGATGCTGCTGTATTTTACTATTAGCAATAGGCAGGGCCGACTTTAGCACTGGTGGTGCCCGGTGCAACAATTATTTTTGGCGCCCCCACCCCTGTGACCACCTTCTCGGATTCACTCATTGACATCCGGCAAAACTACTCCTCATCGCTTCAATCAGAAGTTATTGCTAAACACAGCACACACCCTGAGGCCACCGCCCCCTCCACATGTCAGCACCCAGTGCAGCAGCACCAGTCGCACTGCCCTAAAGCCGGCCCTGGCATGAGGCAGTGAAAATGTAGCTTAAGGGAAACATCTGCAGACGTTGACACTGGGAGCAAAGTTCGAGTCTTGGCTCGGCAATACTTCTTCTGGGTTTAAGCACATTACTTAATCACTATCTGCCTACTAACAAAATATTTCTTTTATCCCTCTGTAACGTAACTCGTGCTCATATAAACAGCTGCATTGCGTTTGGGCCCAATCTTACGCTTTAAAACACAAAAAATCGTTAGCTTAAATTCACAATGGAGTTTTTATTAATTAAATTAATGCATATATAGGGAGATCACAAACCAAACAGCATTATCCATATAGCAAATGGACTTTTTGCTACTTTCACACACAGCATTCTAGTGAAACACGTACTAATATGAGTGTAAGGGGCCCCTGAAACATATCTTCCATGAGTGCCCCCTCACGTTGTCTGATGCTCCCTACTGTTGTCACATTAGCAGCACCTGTCCTACAGTTATACACATGCTAGTCCCTGACGCTACCCTGCTGGTTCATTCAAGAGCATCAGACCACAGTAAATGAATAAAAACGCAAATACAAACGAATACACATGCATAATTCCTTCAGCACATGAACCGAGAAGAATAAACATGAAAGGCAGCGCTTCGGGAGGTGAATCTAAAGTTGTACCAAGCTAGCTTTGGAAATGGTGGGAGGAATTCCAAGGGGCCGCAATGTGTAGAAATTGCACGGTTGATTTAAATGTCAAATATTTACATATCTGCAAAATTCTACCACGTATGGGGTTGTATTCCCATCACTCGCTGCCCAAGATGAAAAACTGCCCTCTCGTGGGGGTTCGCAGAAGCAGTACTGCACTTCCTTGAATACATCATATGCTAGGGTCGTAGGCAAACTTCCCATTTATTGAGGGGAAGTTAGCTGGCATTAATATTAGGCATGGTACAGCAAGCACATGCCAGCACAAACCATAAAAGCAATATATTCAATGCAGACGTCACATGCATCGGAATAGCCATCTTTCTATACTGGAGACATTTCTTATGTACCGAGCCTGACGCTTGCTTCAGTTTATCTATTAAAACACGTCCTTCATCCTGTTCACTGCCATGGAGCAGCTTTGCATGTCTGACTGCCCTTAGCTACTGGCATGTTCCAATGTTCCCTACACCATTTAGTGTAACAGTTCAAAGTTTTCGGTTTTGCTGTGTTGTGCACTTGTGACTGTGTGCCATGCCATCCATGCAGACTGCAATATTTATGTGCAGTGTACTCCACAGGTGTCAGCTCACCACTAAAGGTCTTGTGTATGTTCCTTCCTCTCCTGCCTCTCCTCAATATAGAGGCTCCTACTCCTTAAACAGTTCTCTTCTCCCCATCCCTCAGCATCCTTCCTTAAATCATGCCCCCTTCTCTTGTCCCGCTCCCTTATGGTCATAACACTGTACCCCTCCCTTGCTTCCTATATACCAGGATCTCTCTATAGCCACAGCAACGTCTCCACAATTGCCCCTCTTTTATCAAATCCCCTTTTATCAGGAGCTGCCGTTCTGTCTTTTTTCTCCTTAACACGCTGGTTACTGTCTTTATTGCTTTTTTAAATCTGAGAATTATCTCTCACTTTGGTTTTATTTTTTTTATTCCATACACCGAACACAATTATGTAAAAAATAAATAAAAGCAAAAGCACTTCTAAATAATACTGCTTACTAAAGTACACCAGTTTCTCATCTAGCTTTACTAAAAATGTACTTTATTATAGAAAAAACTGGAGTTGCATTCAAAGTATGATTCCTCTTTTTCTCACGTTGCTGTATTGCTTCATTAATAATAAGCAGAAGTTATGACGTGAGTTCATATTCATACAAGTTTGGGGATTTTACTGTATTCTGACAGGAGTAACTCTATCCAAGGATGTAGCCCAGAGGCAGCATCGACCATCTTTGGCGCTGGTGCCAAGGTTCGAGTTTTGCCTCAGCTTTACATCGCGGGGTTTCTGGCCAAATTACTTATTCTCCCCCGGCCTACAAAAAGTAATTGTATCCCTTTGTAACATAGCTGATGCTCATTTAACATGTTCCAATATCTTCGGATCCAGTTTATCTAATTAAAACTGCAAAACAAATGCTGACACAGGAATTTCTCAACACACATTATTTAACATTTACTTTTCCTCAAAAAAAAGTTGCAGGTGCATTTTACCACATCAAAGCACACTTTTTAATTTAATTTACGTATTGTGTACCATATTAAGCTTTACTATAGTTATCAAATAGTCTGACACTCTATATAATACATTTCATTGGAAGTAAACAGGTGATTTTATTATCTACATGGACCATGTTGCTACACTCATACAAAATTATATTTATGTCCTCAACCAACAAATACCCTTTCCTTGTCAGACAGTGGTGTAAAAAGGGCCATGAAGCCCCCATAGTGCGGGAGACCCTCAGGCTTACCCATCTTGTAGGGGGGACTCCTCAACCCTTACAAATGTGAATGTAAGGGGCCCCTTAAGCATATCTTCCATAGGGACCCCCTTACGTTTTCTGATGATCCCTACTGTTTGCATTAGAAGAGTGAAAACAGTGCTGTACTTCATTGAATACATCATATGGTTGGGTCGTAGGCTAACTTCCCATTTTAATGAGGTGAAGTTAGCTGCCATTAATACTAGGCAATCTTTTTTATTACATTTGGACTTTATTTTAGCCTTGAATAATTTTAGTTAATAAATATATTAACATTTAAAATGCCAATAGCTCTAACTCTAACAATTGCGAGACCTTTTGCATTTTCAATGCTTGATGTGTTGGTTAGCTGTCATGTTTAACTGGAGCCTTCTCTCCTCGATGTGTGTAACAGGCACAAGTGTTCGTATTAATTCTACAAAAAGGCAGACGAGTATGAGCAAGCAGCCAGTATCTGATGCAAACTACGATAACCTGTTCGGACATAGATAGAACGTTCATGAACACCTTTGCGTCAGGACACAGTGGGTGTCATCTCCGGCCCCAGATTATAAAACTAGTCGTGCTTAAATATCAGTCTGACCCGTAGACCCCCGTACCTGTGCTGCCTTGTGAACCTTGTTCTGATTGTCGGGCTGGTAGATGAAAACAGTGCATAATCGCCCGTCCCGCAGCAGTGCCGGGTGGATGGAGAGGCCGGAGGGCAACGTCCAGGAGGGTTCCTGCAGGGTGCAGCCTCGTAGAGCACTACTCTCCGCGCCCATCGCCCCGAAGAGCTCGCTGCGGTACAAGATATTACCACCACTGTCAACAGGAAACGCTAGAGCCCAGAAGAGCAACTTCAGCCTACCGGGCCTGGGGGCGTGTCTAATGGTGACGGCCATGTCAGTTGTGGGCAAAACTCTTCAATGTGGCTGTAGCGCATGGGGGAGGTTCATTATCCGGCGTTGGCGTAGGGGCGTGGTCTCTACACACCTGCTGCCATATTAAATGTGGGCAAAAACCTTACTTGAAAGAGGACGCTAGAAAGCTTCTTCCTCATACAACACCACAAACTTACTGTTATCAGAACGTATTTTGTTCATAAACTCATTTGTTGTTGGGGCAGGCGAAAAAGGTAAAGCACCAAGATTGATAATAAGTCATGGCGTGATAAATACATTAGGTCCGCAGTTAGCCAATCATTTTTCTTACTCTTTTCAAATGAACATTTTATGAAAACCGGATACCCTTATAGATCCTTAGATTCTTTTAGTAACATTTACATATTAAAACTGAATTTCTGCTCACAGCTACGTCGCTGTTACATTTTTAAGATGGCCGCCTGCTTTAGACACCCGGTATAGCCACCGTCACTCAGTGTAATGTTTAGCAGTATACAAACGCCTTTGCGCCGTCGTAGAATGGTGACGTTCAAGACTCAATCCAACGTGCCCATTGACGGCTGGAAGTGGAACTAGTGAGTGTGGCAGGGGATACGCTACTCTCGTAGTCAGGGAAACTTTTTGTTTTGCGGTCCTTAAAGAGGCAGATATGGCCGTGGACATCACCCTGCTCTTCAAAGCTAGTGTCAAAACAGTGAAGACAAGAAACAAGGCCCTGGGAGTAGCCCTCGACAACAGCAGTAAAGATGAACTCTTCAAGAAGAGCAGCCCCAAGGGGGACTTCAGTGTTCGAGCCAAGGAGGTGGTGAGTAAATTGACAAGATGCATACTTGAGTTTGATTGATGACAAGCCCCCCCCCCCCCACGCCCCTGTTATATCTGGCTTCAGCAGCTCCCTAATATATTATTTGTTTTTATCATTGAGCATTTGTAAAAACTTCGAGCTCTCTTGGCAGCCTAAATGTGGTCTCACGGCTTCACCCGACTTTGGAGCAGGGAAACCAAGGTGGAGCCTCGGGGTCGACTCCACTCCACATCTTGTGCTTGTGTTGCTCGCCCTTATTTAAAAGTTTATTATTTATTTAAAAGTTTTATATAGCTAGCTTGACCCGTAGGTATCAGAGCGCTTTACATACATACTGTAAAGAAAAACAGACGGAAATTGCATTACATAGCAGACAGTAAGGAAGCAAAACCAGGGATAAAAAAAAAATACAGCATGGAAGATAAGGTGGTTAACACAGTCTGGTCACCAACTATCCTTGAATGTCAAGAGAGAGGAGTAAACTTGGATAATGAAGTCTAGGTTAGTTGACGTTGGTCAGGAAAGTATTTGTTAAGGAGATGGATTTTCAGGTCCCTTTTGAAACAGGAGAAGGAGGGGTTGCATCTGAGGACTCTCGGGAGAGTGTTCCACATCCTGGGAGCATTGCCAGAGAACGATCGGTATTGTGTGGTTTTCTTCTTCAGTTTCGGAGGAATAAGAAGGAGTGAGTTGGAGCTTCTCAGCGTTCTGGATTGACCTGCTCTTACTAGTTTGTTGTTCAGGTAGTTAGGTGCCGGAGAGTGAGGGGTTTTGTGTGTTATGCAGGCCAGTTTGTAAATACACCTCCCTTCCATGGGAAGCCAGTTGAGGGAGTTGAGAGCTGGAGTGATGTGAACAAATCTTTTTACTCCAGATACGAGTCGAGCGGCCATGTTCAACACTGTCCTTAGAGGGGCTAGGTGAGCTTTTGGAGTCCCTGTTAGGGTGGTGTTCCCGTAGTCGATTTTAGAGAGAACTAGGGATTGGACTACTGTCTTGAGGTCATCATGGGGAAGAAAAGGTTTCAATTTCTTGAGGTGTTTTAGAGAGAAAAGAGCACTTTTTGCAGAGTTTTTGATGTGAGCCTCCAAAGATAAGTTCTTGTCAAGGGTGATGCCTAGAGACTTAACTGAGTCGGATAGGACGATGGGGCAGTTTAGGGCGACCAGATTCTTGAGCCACTCTTGGATTGGACGATGGTTGCTTTTTGGAGAGAATAGGATTAGTTCTATTTTATCTGGATTGAGTTTTAAGTGGCTAGTGTTGAACCAAGTTTGGATCTCGGTTAGAGTGGCATTGAGGTGTTGGATGTCTCTGGGAGACTTGATTTGGGTGTCATCAGCGTAAAGGTGGTAATTCACTCCAGCTTTTTTCAAGATGATTGTGAGGGGCTCCATGAAAAGATTGAAGCGGGCCGGGGAGAGGATCGAGCCTTGCGGGACCCCAAGTGTGACTTTTGTTGGCTTCGAGAGACAGGAGTTGATTTTAATTTGTTGCGAGCGGTGTTGAAGGAAGGAGCTGAACCATTTTAGTATTGTGCCATTGATGCTGGTGCGCTTCAACAAGGTCTCCAGAAGCGCTGGATGAATTACTGTGTCGAATGCCGCAGATAGGTCAATAAGGATGAGTAGGCAGGCATCACCTTCATCTAAAGCCTTGTGAATATCGTCAGAGACGTTGCGCATAGCTGTTTCCATGCTACAGCCTTTACTGAATCCTGATTGAAAGGTGTAGAGGAGGTTGAGCTCATCAATGTGTTTGTTGAGTTGGTGGAGAACGCATTTCTCCAATGTTTTTGCAAGGAATGGGAGGTTGGAGATAGGTCTGAGGTTGTTGAGATCATTAGGGTCGGCCCCTGGTTTTTTGAGAATGGGTGTGATTTGTCCAAGTTGAAGAGAGTCTGGGACACAGCCTGAGGTGAGAGAGACGTTGATGATTTTTGTCCAGAAAGGGGAAATGGTGTGGTTAAGTTATTTTATGATTGTGGATGGGATGGGGTCCATAGTGTGGGAGGAAGGTTTTAGGTGAGAAATTATACTGAAAACCTCATTTTCCGACATTAGCTCAAAGTCGGACCAATGCGCATTGTTTTTTAGCTGGAGGCAGAACTGATTGTCCTTGGTAAGAACTCTTTCTGAATGATCAGGGGTGGTTAGAGTGGGGCAGGTTAAGAGGGAAGGAGGGTTAGAGGTTTGGATGAAGGATTGATCAATTTTCGAGACTTTATTAGTGAAGAAGGTGGCAATTAATTCACAACGCTCATTGGTGGCTTTGATTTCTTGAGAGGGAGTGCAGTTAGTTTGGCTTTTGACAATGTTGAAGAGTTCTCTCAGTCTGTTTTTCGCCAGATCTAGTTGGCTGCGGAAGAAAGACGCCTTTTCACTTAAAATGTGTTTCTTGTATGCTTGCCGAGCAGATCTAAGTTGCGCTAGGTGTAAGGTCGAGGGGTTTAGTCTCCAAGACCATTCCGTTTGAGTTGACGCCTTTCCTCATTCAGATCCACGTTAAACCAGGGTTTAGATTTGGTTCGTCTCAATTGTTTGAGAGGAGTTACTTGGTCTAGAACCTCTGTCATTTTTGAGTTAAAGTGTGTAGTGAGGACATCGGCCGTCGATAATGAGGGTTGGAGTTGAAGATGGTCATGAATCCTGGATTCAAGTTCGGATAAAGGGACTGCTTTGATATTTCTGGTCCAGTGTTTAGGTTTGTCATCACAAATAGGTTGGTGGAAGACAAGTGCATCGATCTTGAACAGAATGAGGTGGTGGTCGGACCAGTCAATGGGAGAAATCGCTCTCAGGGAAACCAGATCATTGTTGGTAATGATCGCATCCAGTGTTGCACCTTTGATGTGAGTTGGTTTATTGCAGAGTTGTTTGAGGTTCTATATTTCAAGTAGGTTGGATAGGTTCTGGGCAGTGGAGTCTTCTGGGTCGTTCCAGTGGATATTGAGGTCACCCAGGAACACGTCTTTAGTGTCTTTCATGGAGAACTGTGATATTAGGTCTGTTAGTTCTTCTTGCTCCTACTGGTGTGCTATTCCATTCACCGTTAGTGCATTGAAACCGGAATCGTGCCCGAGAGACTTCCACGTGTGGGACATGCAGATCGTGTTACGAGCCCACAGGCACAGGGTCACACAGTGCAATGCATGCCAGCTGCAATTATGACTGCGCTCTAGTGGATGAGGGACTGTGCTTCCACCTGCGGGGCATGCAGCTCACAGGGTCATGCCTGCACGTGTAAGGTGCATCCTTGTAGTTCCATACAAGGCATGGCGTTAACTCTACCATGCCTGCTTAGAAGGTATAGCGATTCATAGTGCATCAGGTGCAGTGGCACCAGGCCGAGGGGTGAGAGGGACTGTCTGCACCCCAATTTGGACAGTTTCCACTACTTAACTGCGGTTAGGGTGTGTACTCCTTGCTTGCTTTAGGGCTGTTACTTCTGGGATGCAGTGCAAGCTCCTGCCTGCTGCAGCTGAGACACGACCACAGGGAAAGAAGGCACCTGGTGAGAGGACAGGCTGTGAAGCAGAGAGGGTCTTACCTGAGAAGTCTGCTAGCGCTGAGCTCTCCGGGGCGCAGAGCAGTAGCAGGGCCGGACAGAGAAGGACGGGGGCGGCAGGGGCTCGCAGAGGTGTCTCCTGGGGCAACCGCCCAGGTCCACCATGGTGTGACTCGGAGCATGCATACATTGCTTACTGTAATAATGTTGTCTCTTAGCATCTAAAGCTTCACAGAAAACATGTCAAGGTTTCTTTTGTCACAAAATTGCGTTGAGTTGCTTGAGAAATTCTACACGGAACGCTTTCTGTGGGTGATATGTTTTGAATAATAGAACATACATATGGTCTTTACAGAAAGACATATATCACTATGGGAAGTGATACCAATTAGCTAGTTTACCAGCTGTTGCATAATTGACCGGACTGTTTCCAGGCGTTTTACCCTTGAGATGCAAAATGGTGTCTTGACATAGACTGACAACAGTGTGACGTTGGCATGCACGTTCAAGAGAGGACGCCGAGCATGCCCAGTAGTAATGCAACATCCTCCCCTTCCACTGAGCTTGATCCCTGGAGAGTCACAATGACCTAGCACTCGCAAACGTCAATTAAGACTGTTTTGCACCGGATTTCTAAAAAATGTCCCTCGCTCCAGCATCACCCGCTCTCTGAAAGGGGCAGGACTGGAATGGAAGCAGCATGCAGATGTTGCCGGAGATGAGTTTAGGGCCCAAATGGTGCATGGGCTGCGCTCGTGCCTCGCATGCGCTCCCACCTGCCTGAGCTGCACCGGTGAAGGGGAGACTGGCGGGCGCGTGCAGGCGACTGGGGCAGAGCAGCAGAGAGCCGCCAGCGGAGCATGGCCAGCGCAGGGAGAGCTCTTCTACCGGGCTCGCGGTGCACATGTGGTGTGAGCAGGACCTGCCTGCACCCGGCGCTGTGTCTGCGGACACTGACTGAGCTGCCTGGCTAATGAAGGCCACTTAGATCCGGATCCTTAAAAGAGCCACGGGCGGACAGGTGAAGCAGTTCGACATCTGGGTAAAGCACCTTTTTATTTCATACGCTGGGCAGCGGCGGGGGGGGGGTTGCTATGAGAGCGGTGTAGGTAGAGGGCACTGCGCCGCCTGTGGTCCGAGGACGAGGTAAGCTGTCGGCATTGTGAGAAAAATATAGTGCTTCGTGACTAATGAAGGAGACTGTGTAACTCTGCAATTGAAAGATCCAGTCCAGATGGGCCATTCGAGAAGGAGTCAGGGCGGTAACAAAGAAGCCTAATTTTGAATCGGAAGCCAGCGTTTAACATAAACGATGACGCCAGCCAATAGGAATGATGGGCGGGGCTTCAAGTCCCCTTCTGAAATCCACTCGATTACAAGAAGCCTCGCAGAGCGAGCAACGCATGCGCGCTGCAATGCAGGTCTGCGGGACCTAAAAATGAATGTGTCCTTGTGTAACATAACTGGTGCTCATGTAAAGCGCTCCAATACCTTTCGGGTCGAGTTCGCACTATATAAATCTGCACACACACAAAAAAAAATTAGTGGTAGAAAGCAACTTTCCACGCGGAGAGCCGTTATTTATTTATTTTTATTTATTTAATGCAATTTATATAGCGCGGACTTTACCCAAAGGTGTCAGAGAGCTTCACCATAGAACCAAGTACTTACATGAGGAAATTTACATACTTACACGTTACAGATACAAACAAGATAGATGACAAAGTAAAATAAAACAATAGATGGCAGTCACACAAAAATCAAAAACACAATATGATTAGGATCGTACAGGCAAAGATTACAGACATGAGAAGGGATGTATTAATTCTAGAAGTGTCTCTTGAATAGAAGAGTTTTGAGGTCAGTTTTGAAAGTCTGGGTAGAGGTGGTGGTACTGAGTACTGGAGGAAGCGAGTTCCAGATTCTGACCGCATTGCCTGAGAAGGATTGAGCCATCGATTTTTCCATTTTGAAGGTGGGGTGCTCCAGCAGTAATTTTTCCGCATTACGTGAAGGTCTAGAGCCTCCAGAGATTTGAAGTTTATTTGCCAGGTATCGAGGGGAGGAAGTGTGCAAGGCTTTGTGGGTGATACAGGCAGTCTTGTTGATTGATCTTGCTTCGATGGGAAGACATTGAAAAGAAAAAAGTAGGGGTGTGATGCGGTCACTTCTTTGGGCCCCGAAGACAAAACTAGCCGCTGAATGGAGAACGGATTTAAGAGGGGAAAGGTGAGATTTGGGGAGGCCAGTAAGCAGAGTATTGAAATATTCTTACCTAGAGAGAACCAGAGATTGGACCAAGGTTTTTAGGTCTTGCTCCGGAAAGAAACGTCGAATCCCCAGAGAAGGCACAGTTGGTAACGTGCATTCTTTGCAATGGAATTGATGTGGGATTGTAGATTGAGCCTTTTGTCAAGAATGACACCAAGGGATTTAGCACTGTCGACAACGAAAGGGTTGTTGTTCAGTAAGTTCAGTTTATTCATCCAAGATTGAACCGGAGGAGGAGAAAGTGACATAGAGAGGAGGAGGAGTTCAGTTTTGGATGGTTTCAGACTGAGTTGATGAGCTAACATCCAGTTTTGAATAGAGTTAAGAGTAGAGTTGATGATTGAGATGTCGTGTGAGGAAGACGACTTAAGGTAGATTTGGGTGTCATCAGCATAGAGGTGGTAAAGTATCCCATATTTCCTTAACAGATTACCCAATGGTTCCAAATAAAGATTGACCAGAGTAGGTGCGTGTATAGATCCTTGAGTGGCGCCTTGACCTACCGTCATTGAAGACGAAAGGCTGTTAGCTATTTTAATCACTTGAGATCTGTCCTAGAGGAATAAAGGAAACCATTTAAGCACTGTGCCTTCCAAACCCGTTCTATGTTTTATGGTGTTAAGGAGAGTGTTGTGATTAAGAGTGTCAAAGGCTCCAGATAGGTGTAGAAGAATCAGAAGACAAGACTCCCCAGAGTCAAGAACACGCAGGGCAACATCAATCACTTGCAGCAGGGCTGTTTCAGTGCTGCAGTCTTGCATGAAACCAGATTGGAATTCGTCGAGAAGATTGTTATCCTTAATATGTAGGGAAAGTTATTTCGCTTCACATCTTTCTGTGATTTTCGGAAGAAAAGGGAGGTTGGTGACGGGGCGGAAGTTTTTGCATCAGCTGAGGGTATTTGAAGAAGTGGGGTAACCTGTCCTGTTTTAAGGGCTACAGGAAGGGACCCTTGGCTGAGGAAGAGGTTAACCAGACCGCTCCAATAGGAAAGTGTGTGGATGTAGAGGTCAATGGCGATGTCACTTGGGATGGGGTCGAAAGAATGATTGGAGGGTTTCGTTTCAAGAATGCATTTGAGGAGGGCATCTTCAGAGATGTCAAAGTTCTGCCAAGTGACTAAGGATTTGCGCTCCTCTAGGGGGTAGAGTAAATGACCTGATCCACCAGTGATTTCACTTTTTCATCAAAGCATATAGTGAATGCTGCTGCTTTCTTTGGAGGTTCGTCTGGCTTGAAGGTTGAGGGAGAGACATTTGTATTTTTGATGAGGTCAAATAGTTTTTTGGGGCCGTTTTTGGCTGAGTTGAGGACGGTTCTGAAGTGTGACGCTTTTTCATGGAAGATGTGTTAGTGGTATTTTGATCTTGCTGAGCGCAGAATAGAGAGATTAGTGGTGGATGGTGATTGTCTCCTTTGTTTCTCCAGGAGTCTCAGGTTCTTCCTCTCTGTATAAAGGGATTTATTGAACCATGGAGCAGAAGGAATAGGCCTTTTCTTTTTGCTTTGGAGTGGAGCAACATTATCAATTTCGATTGCAAGGCTGGAGCGGCATTGGGAGAGAAGATCGTTGACTTCCGAATTAGGGTCTAATAATGGAAGTGATAGCATGGCAGAATCGCAAAGAATGTCAAGGTCAATATGTTTGGTGTTACGGAACCTGGTAGTAGTCCTTTTTAGGTTGGCCAAGAGTTACAGAGTGAGATAGCTGAAGAGAGAAGGGTAGGAGGAAGTGGTTGGACCAGTCTACTGGAATAGGGACAGCAATAGTTAGCATATCTGATTTGGATATAACAAGGTCAAGAATTGAGCCCTTCAAGTGTGTTGGTTCCGTGCAGTGTTGGATAAGTTAATTTACTGAGAAAAAAGTGGCAAGCCTATTGGCAGCTGAGTCTTCCAAGGATCCCCAGTGGAGATTAAGATCTCCCAGAAAAAATCTGTCTGTCACTTTGAGAGTATTGGTGGCTGGCGAAGTTGGTGAGTTCCTTCAGAAAAGAGGAGCAGTCACCGGGCAAGTGATATATAGCATGAAATCTGAAAGGGGAGCAGTGTCGCACTTGAAGCTCCAGAGAAAGGCATTTGGCGGTATGGAAGGAACTGGTAAGAAAAACATTGACTTGAAGGGAGTTTCTGAAGATGATTACAGTGCCTCCTCCAACTTTATCTGTTCTATCGTTTCTAAAGATGGAGTAGTCGGTGGGTAGCGGAAGATCAAAAGTACTATGAGAGGTGCTGTTGAACCAGGTCTCAGTGAGGAAGAGAATGTCAAGATTCTTAACAGTAATGGTGTCAGAAATTTCCAGCTTGTGTTTAACTGCAGATCTGCAGCTGTGGAGCAAGCAGCACAACTCTGACAGGACAGTTTTGGTGAAGGGGGTGTTTGGGCTTATAGGGGTGATAGGGATAATGTTCCTGTATGAGGGTGCCAGGGTATAATCAGGCTGATGTTTAGTGGCAGAGGAGATGGTCAGGATAGCGCACAGAGTAGACGTAATTGGAGAGAGGACGGGGGATGGCATTAGAAGTCTTGTAACTAGCCAGTAAATTAATCATGTCTGCAAAAGACCGATTATGTGAGGCTTTGTTGGGGCGCAGGAGCAAGGTATTCCTCCTGGAGTTTGGGGAAGTGGGTGCTTGGCAGGTGAATTGGGTTGTTGGGAAAGGCGGAAATTTTAGTACGTAGGAGTGAGATAGAGGCTTCAAGCTGGGAGATAGAGGAAAAGAGAAGTCCTAGTTTGTTTTCTAAAGAGAGTAGGACTGAGCACAGAATGTTGGGAGGATCGATGGGTTCCGGAGGGAGTGCAATTGGTGAGGTAGGGCGGGGAGAAGTGGGGGTGAGGAAGGAGTAAGGGGGTGCAGGAGTGAAAGGTGGAGATAGATGGTGGTTGGAAGTTGTCGGTGCATCTGAGGTGGAAAGAGAGTTATCTTTGCAGCTGTTGAACAGAGGAGAAGAATTAAGTTCAAATTTAGGGGGAGACGGGTGTGGAAAATGGTGAAAGGGTGGAATGCGGGTAGTGGAAAGAGGGGAGTCAAGGAATGGCAGGAGGTTAGTGAAAAAGAGAGGCGTAGGGGCTGGAGAAGTCCCGTGGGCAGGGGGACGTGAGTGGAAGGGGGCTGGCACCAAATAGAGAAGGGGGATTGACCTACAGAGTAGTTAAAGGGAGAGTATGGTTCTGCTAGGCCCAGGTGAGGGCAAAGGAAGAGATGGCCTGGGGGTATACAGGGTTGAGCAGCAATAATGGAGAGAAGTGAGAATGAGGAGAGAAGGAGAGGGGAAGAGGGGAAGGAATAAGGGGGAAAGTACGCAGAGTTAACTGGGATGATTTGGTTCTCCGAGATCTCCTTGAAACGGTTTAGGAAGGTCAACACAGACCCATTCTCCTTCCTGAAACACCCTGGATTTCACATGCTCGTTCTGATCATATCTGCTTTTATATTTGACCTGGTGTTCAGAAACTCTTCTAGAGATTTTGCAGCTGTCCAACACACACACCCTTTTTCATTACCCATGAAGCAAACTACCTGGTCTTAGGAGTCCTGCCCTTCAAAGACCTGAACGAGGAAACCCCTGAAACACAAATGGGAGCAGAACGATATGCCCATACGGTTTCCTGCATAGCCGAAATAGCAGGGGTACCTAGTGATTCCGCTCTTTCTAGACACTCTTTGAACATGCGGTATATGCGTTTCACCAGCCCATTCGCACCGGGGCACTACAAGGCGGTCTTATGATGAGTAACATTTAAATCCGATAAAAACTCTTTCATAACTTCTGACGTGAATTGTACCCCATTGTCGGTCACTTATGATGTCAGGAATGCCTTCTTCAAAGAATGCCCCTTGCAAGAACTGGATGAGGGCCTCTGTATTGATTTGGTGTACATACTTGAAAACCAACCGAGTGTGATAGTCCACCAATGCCAGAATAAAACGCTTGTACAACATCTTGAGATTGAGAGGGCCAATAATGTTGAGCACTAATTTGGACCAAGGGCTATCTGGGACCTCTACGGGTGACAGCAGAGGCTTCCTGGCTAGGTGGGATTTGTCACTTATTCTGCACTCCATGCAATCTCTCACCTTGTTCTCCGCCATGGCGTTCATGCCTGGCCACCAATAATCTAGACGTATTTTGTTCTTGGTGAGACTGCGCCCTAAATGACCTATATGGGCCAATTCCACAATTTCTCCCTTAACTTCTCAGGGGGAATGATTTTCTCCCCCTGCAAACTGTACCCTCTTGTATGTTTAACTCCAACCACACATCTCAGTACTAAAACATCAACGCTGGAATATCACTTTCAGCAGAAAGCCAACCATTCCGTATGTACTCTTTCAGGGAAATCATCTCCTCATCAGTTTTTACACAACCATCCCACTCCTCCTTATTCAAGTTAGTTAACCTTAGTATTACATCTTAACACTCCACAACATCAGCATCTTTATCAACATTAGTAGAACGGACAAAAAGTCTGCGAACACATTTTGTTCTCCAGGTAAGTATTTGACTCTAAAGTTGTACCCTTCTAGTCCCAAAATCTATATCACAATCCTGGGAGTGGTCCTGGCAGACCCTTTTGTGGTGAAAGCATACATCAGAGGCTTATGATTGCTTTTTACAGTAAATGGTATGCCCCACAAGAAAATTGAGAAATGCCTAACCGCCCAAAAGCAAGTTTTTTTTCTGCCCCTTTCTTTTTTTTTTTTGATTACCAATTTTATTGCATAGACGTAGCACCATTCAGACATGACAAGTATTGCAATACATTTACTAGAAATTTCACCAATCTTTTTTTTTTTTGCAGAGATTTATATAGCGCGAACTTGACCCGAATCCAATCGGGTATCAGAGCGCTTTACATAGCACCAGTTACGTCACATGAGGACACACATTCATTTTTTTGTTAGGCACGGGGAGATTAAGTGATTTGCCCAGAATCACCGAATGTTCAGCGTCATTACCGAGACTCAAACCCAGGTCTGAGGTCGAGCGCCCTAGCCATTAGGCCAACTCCTCTCCCCAAATCCCTATCCCAATCTGCTCGTATGGAATATGCCTCCACCCGAACAGTGGACACTCAGACCAGTGGTCCCAGCCATTTGCCCCTTATACATATGTTCATGCTTAGTTGGGCACCATCTTGCTCTGTAGATGGCTCTTTCTTGGGTGGTGCACCAATCTACGTCTCTGTGCCATTTAGCTAAGAAGGGAGGTGCCGAGTCCTTCCAGGCAGCTGCTATGTCTCTCTTAGCTACAAGAACGGAAGTCCCTAGGAATAGCTTGTCAGCCCGGGAGCCATCTAATCCCTCCATCACTCCCATGAGAAGGGCACGGGGACTGAGGGGAACTTCCCACCCCAACACCTCTTAGCTCAGATACAATGGAAGTCCAGTACTTGGTGAGGATGTCACAGGACCAAACCATGTGATAGAAGTCTGCTATGTCCGCTTTACAGCGGGGGCAAGTTGGGGTCAGGAGGAAGCCTTCCCTGTGGAGTCACACCGGGATAAGATAAGCACAGTGGAGAAAATAGATCTGAATGAGGCGGAGCCTGGCGGATATTGTGAGCCTCCTAGGGGCCATCATGGTGACCCGCCAGTCCTCCTCCTCAAGAGGGCCAAGCCACCGATCCCACCGGGTCCTGAGATGCTCTATTGTTGATGGGTTGGTGTTCACCAGGGAGACATACATTTGGGATATCTCCCCCCCCCCCCCCCCTTTCCTAAGCTTCCCATAAGGAGCTTGGCCTCTAAGTGACTCAATTCAGGGATGGTTGTGTGGTCAGAGACATGAAGGGTCAGGGCGTTTCACAACTGGAGATACCGAAAAATTGGGTGGAGTGCAAGGTGTATGTCTTTTGGAGGTCTTGGAAGGAGGACAGATGCTCCTCCTTCCATACGTCTCCCAAGCAAGTCACGCCAATTAGGTCCCATTTCTGGAACCGTAGTAGTGTTGCAACCTCCCGTAGCCATGTACCATGCCATAATGGTGTTTGTAGTGAGAGTTTGGTTTCTGCCAACGACGGAGGTCCTCTTTCAAGTGCTTGACGAGTGGGGTGAGATTAAGGGACTAAGTCAGTTCGGGAAGGAATACCACCCAGATCCTGAGATATTTGAATGAGAGCCTACACAAGGAAATGGTTGTTTGCCAATCAACGCATTCCCTTGAGACATGGAGAGGCACCACCGTAGATCTGTCTGGGCTGAGACGCAGTCCCTATGCCTTCTCGAACAGGTGGAGGATGTGGAGAGATCTTGGTCCGGATCGGGCCGGGTCCGCCAGATCGAGGAGGACGTCATCAGCATAAAGGGCGATCCGGTCTTCATGAGATTTATGCCAGCGCCAGCCCTGAATCTGGCCATCACTGCTGGTATGACATTCCAGGGGTTCAATCGCGAGAGCGAATAGGAGAGGGGAAAGCAGGCATCCCTGGCGGGTCTCCCTCTCGATCAGAAAGGCATCCGACAGTGCACCATTTATGAGGACTCTGGCTGACAGAGTAGAGTAAAGGACCTTCACCATCCCTTAGTTTTCCAGCCCCTTTCAATGTCCGAGAGGCAAACAAAACGATTTGCTCCTTACCCTGCACATACTGTGTAAGACTAGCCCCCAAATCCTTGTTGCTGGTATCAGTGCTCAGTAGTGTGGGTTTCATAGGGTCAAATCTACCCAGGGAAGGGGCCGTAACAATACCTTCCTTCACTGACATGAAGGCATCATGACACTCTTTACTCCACACGTAAGGGACCTTGGACTTAAATAACACCCGCCGCGGTTCCACAATGCTGGCATAACTACGAACAAATTTAGAGCAATATTCCGATAGACCCTGAAAAGTTTTGAGGTCTTGGACACAGGTTGGGGCTGCTGTATTTTGGATTGCCTCTACCAAATTTAAATTGGGTTTAATATCATCCCGTGAAATGGTGTGACCAAGGTACTAAACCGATCCCACCCCTATGTGACATTTCTCCTTTTTCAAGGCGAGCCCCGCCTTCTCTAGACAACACCCTTTTAAGCATGACAGTGTGTTCCTCCACATCCTTGCCATAGATGAGGATGTCATCTTGAAAACATAATGTTCCTGGGAAGTCTCTTAGCACATGTTGCATGATCCTCTGAAAGGGAGCCAACCTAAAGGGCAAACATAAGAACTGAAACGCCCCTAGGGGGGCCCAAAGGAGGCGAGGTGACGAAAATTGAGATGTAACTCAACCTGGTGGTAAGCAGAGGAAAGATCAGGAACACTGAAACAACTTGCTCCCTTAATTAAAGTAAGTACCTCATGAATGCATGGCAAGGGGTGTCTGTCCACCCATATGTTCTCATTGAGATCCCTTAGGTCAACACAATGTCTAATGTCCTTGCCAGATGCTTTAGTAGTAGGGACAATCAGAGCCAACCACTGAGAGTTCTCAATAGGTTCAATAACACCCAACGTTAACAATCTGTCCAATTCAGCTTTGAGGAGGGCATGCATAATGTGAGGGATGGGTCTAACCTTATGTGCAACAGGTTTAGCATTAGATTTGAGTTTGATAGAGTGTTTGTAATTTTTAAGTAACCCCAGCCTGTCAGAGAAAACTTTAGGAAAATCATTGCAGACCTCCATACCCCCAACAGAAGGATCAACTAGAAGAACTTGGTCAGGACTGTTGGGATCCAACTTGATTCCCAGTTCCTTTTGGTGTCTCCAACCCAATAAATTGGATCCCTTCTGTGTGACATAAATTTTACCCAAGGTACTTCTACCCTTGAACCCAATTTCCATGGTAGTCATACCTAGCAATGGTATGGGGTCCCCATTGTAACCACCCGGTTGAATTTCTGGAGTTTGTAGGACCTTATGCAAAGCAGGGAATAACTCTGAAAAGAAGTTGACATCAACCAATGTGTAAGGGGAACATGACAATCAACAACAAGAGCGGGAGGGAATCTAAGGAGCACTCTTGGTCCCCCAATTTGAATAGTCAAAACAACAGAAGAGTGTGCCTTCTCAGAAGAAGAGCAAGCATGAAGAATCAAACTTGATTCTTTAGAAAACCCTCACTCACCAGCCTAGTTGGTGACATTCTTCATCATCGGGCTCGCAGTAATTCTGGTGTTGAAGCACACCGGGGAGGCACTCTGCCTTCCTGGTGGGGCCTGATGATGAAGCATGACCTTTCAGAAATGCAGGGCATCGGCGACCTCTCGTTGAGCTTCCGAACGCACGGCGTCCGCAGGTGTCGTTGCAGGAGATGTCGGGGCCCTTGAAGTCACACTCGTTGCAGATCGAACTCCTCTCTCATGTCAGGAACGCTAACATCGGCAGACGTTGAGTGCTGCAGGGCGCCGTGCGGCGCCCTCAAGTCGCGGTGCAAGCAGCGGCTCGGTGGCGGCATCAGATGGTGGCATCAGTGAGACCAGGGTCACGGTGCGAAGTGAATGCAGTGCTGGCAGGTCGCGGTGCAAGCAGCGTCATCAATGCTGAAGCGCTGTCGTCGGCTGACGAACTTGAGTCAATGGCGCAGGCGTCGGTAGGCCAAGGCTGTGGTGCGTTATGAGGACGGTGCGTCATGTAACTTTACAAGCGGTGCCTTTGAACGATGGTGCAAGCAGCGGTGTAGATTTCGGCGTGGAACGTCGTCATTGGGGATGTGAGAAGTTGGCCTGGCATATGCTGTTCCTAGTTATAGGGACACCTTGCACCAGTCCAATTCGACTCTTATTGATGATAGGTTTAAGACAACCTTTAAAGAAAGCTATCCTAGTGGTAGCTGTGGAGAGCAGCCTTCAGGTTAAGTCTTGAAGGAGTGTTAAGCTTATTGTTTTACCATAATAACCTCTTGAATAACCAAATGAAAGAGTAGCCCACACAGGTATATATATAAAATATATGTATTTATTCTAGACAGAATCCCACAGTCACTTTATGTGGCTAGTGGCAAAGTTACACTTCAATCAAGCATTTATAAACACAATAAATAGCACAGAAATCAATGGGCCCCAGGGGGGGACCAAACCATATACTAAAATAGTGGTATAAGAACCACGACAATTCTACAGGCAATGCCTAGGGCATTCAGGATCGCTGGCCCCTTCAGAATCCACCCACAGTTAAGAGGAAGGGGACCCACGGGAGGCGTGTGCAGTGCGAGAAGTTGCTATCGGGATCGCAATGTTAGCCTATGGAGAATGTCGCGGTTGAATAATTAAGGTTTAAGGACACTTCTAACAACAGTACAAAGTTAAGGCTTGAGACTTAAGGCTTTGGAGAGCCCACCACCACGGAAGTACCGAAGTACCACTGTTACCTGCCCCAGGGAAGCCGGGTGCATAGGTCGATTCTGGTGTCGGGTCGCGGGCTGATTTTCTATGGAAAAGTAGTCCAAACTGCTGCTAGCTGGAAGCGTCGTTGAAGTCATGAAGATTAAAGTTGAAGAGAAGATAAAGATGAACCTGAAAGCAGAGGGGACAGAGTCTGGGTCACAGCACAGTGACCAGGGAGCTCACAGGAAGGAACTCGTGGATGTCGGGTGCTTCAGGTGTGGAAGGTACAGCTGGGCTCTGCAGTCACGGGCTCCGGGAGGCTTCAAGGAAGGCCAGCTTCGGGAGGGCGACTGTCCCACGTCGGCTGAGGGTCGCTGCAGTGTTAGTGTCCCGATTGGATCCACTAAGCATTGGCAACCGCAACCCACGCAAGATGAACAAAGCAGCTGCTGGTGCAGACCCACGAGGTCTGAGGGTGCTCTCCTTTGCAGGGAGCGTAGAGCAGGCCTGGAGCAACCAGGGGAACTCTTGGAAAAGAAGATTGTCCTCCGTCAGGGCCCACAAGTCGAGAGACAAGGGACCGTGGAAGGCAGCAAAATGGAGTGCGTAAAAGGGCTCCCACGGGCCACCGGAGCGGGCCAGGGAGCTGAGAGTCGGCACAAATGCTGCTAGATGGTTGGCTCAGAAATGGGCCAAAGCACAACTTCCCCACTGGTCGGGGTCGTGTGCTGGGCAAGAGGTGGCCGGTGTCTCGGGGTATGCGGGGATCTCGACACCCACGTGGTCCAGGGTGCTCAGACTTGCTGGGCACACTCACAGGACGCTGGGATGCACTGGAGACCCACCTCGAGGTTGCTGGAAGGCGTCGAAGGTCGTGAGAGCAACGAAGTTCCAACCGGGTATCTTGTAGTCTTTTAGGTGCCTGCCAAGCAGGGGGATAACTCCTTTATCCCAAGGGAGATTTCTTCAGTCAGCTGGGCATCAGCTCGTCGAAGGTCAGTTCTGTGAAGTCCTGTACGAATCTAAGGCTCTAGGGCAAAGTTATTCCCATATATCCCCAAGATTAGGGGATGGTCCAAAAGAGAGCCTACCAATCAGAGTAGAGGCGGGAAAGGGTGGCTACACCCACTCCCCTTTGTGTGTTTCCCGCCTGGGCGAGGGGCAGGATGCCCCTGAACCGGTTCCAGGCGGTGTATGCAGAATTGGGGCTCTGCAGCTGCCTACGTGCAACTCTGAAAGGACATTTGGTGCACCCACCCTGTTCCAATCCACATATCCTGTCTGGGGAGGTGCTGGCACCTCCCTGCCACAGGAGCCCTATTGTCCAGATGGCGAGGCTGGGGTTTTCCCCAGCAACAGCCAGCCAGAGTCGTGTAGGTGGCGAACAGTAGCCATTTTGTGGTACATGTGCACTTTTAAATTGGTGTCCAAATTCTACCGCTTTTCCCATATCACCCTCCTAGCAAGGGGGAATCGTGCCCCCATGCCCATGGCTGGACTGGGGGTATGATTCCTTCATGTTTGACACCAAACACGATATGGTTCTGTGTAGCCATTCCTAAGTTACAGCGATGACGCAATAACTTATAATGCGGTTAAGAGTATATGGTATGGCTACACTACAAACAACCCAGTAACGATTTTACGAAGGTTGCAGAGAGGTCCTACTCACGTAGGGGTCCCCCCTCACACATACCTCAGCACCCAGCCCTGTAGGATTACCAGGGCCTGCCATAGGGGTGACCTATGAGAGTATATGTGTTGTAATGGTATGGGACATAGGGTACCTACATCCCTGTAAGGGGTGCTAGCACCACCTTACCCAGGCTACAGTAGTGGCCTGGTGGTGTCAGTTTGGGTGGCTGTCCCAGGGTGGCACAATAAGTGCTGCAGCCCTGGTAGGCCTACTGAGGGACCCATGCCCTGGGTACCTAGGGTACCACATTAGTTTTAGGGAGAAAGCAGATAGGCTGGGGTCCTGGATAGCAGGATCCCAGCCAGACTAGTCAAAAACCACTTAAATACCAGGCAAAAAGTTGGGGGCAACCATTAGTCAGATTCCACTCTCCTACATAACCCCCCCCCCCCCCAAACGAAAGGAGATAAGGCAAACCTTGTCCAGATAAGCCTTTATTTCCTGAGTGGCCATATAAGGAAGAACCTGTACTAACATGGTTGCTCCCTGTGTCATGGTCCACTTGGGAAATCCTACCCCAAGGGGTTCTAGAGTTTCTCCAAAGTCTAGGGAAATTACCTGTATTGGTTTTTGGGTCAGAGGTGGGCTGGTGGGGTGTCTGAGTCTGGAAGTGAGACCCTACTTGGGTTGGTCTCAACCTCCTCAGATCACTGGCCACTATGGAAGCCTTTCTGCCCATGACTGTGTCATATCTGGCCCTAAGGGTCAACCTCTGGCTGCCTACAGCTGGGGGTTGGATCCCTTTGGCTGGAATAGTGGAGGGCACTGGAAGGTTTGGGGCAGCTAGGCCCCAGGTTTCCCTGTGCTCAACAACATCCATTTGAGGGGTGCCTATACCTAGGGGTAAGGGGGATCCCTCAGTTTGTAGAGGAATATTCACCAGGCTGAAACTACTCTGCTGGGTGTCCCTAATCTGTTGATGAGGGGGGTCCTCTGGGCAGGGGCCCAATAAGGGTCCACTGACCTCCCTGACCTCTGCAGCCCTGGGCTGACTGAGGCAGGGTAGAGAGGGGCAGGATACCTGCTCCAGACTGGGTACCACCTTGGAAGGGTCCCCTGCCATCAGAGAGGTGGGCAGGCCAGGCCTGTCCACTTCTGGGGCAGTTACTTCACAAGGGGCAGGATCAGTTCCCTGAGAAACTGGACCTTTACCTGTAGTCTGGTGGGGGGAAGACTGCTCCTCCTCCCCTATGCTCTCTGTTTGGGTAGAGTGATCCATAGTTTCAGGCTTCACTCTTTCTATTTTCTCCTGGGGTGGAGGTGAGGCCCTCAGGGTCTCATCCTCTCTCTCAGGGATTCCTACCATTTTCAAATGGGCCTTGTGGTCAACCTCAGCCCAGGCTGAGATTTCTAGATCATTCCCCAGTAGACAATCTACAGGCAAGTTTGGGGACACTGCCACTCTCTTGGGGCCAGTGACCCCTCCCCAGCTGAGATTTATCACTGCCATGGGATGATCTGTCCTGATTCCATCTATATTGGTCACCTGGTAGCTAAACCCAGGTAAAAGCTGATCTAGGGGCACTAGCCTCTTGGTCACCATGGTGACACTGGCCCCTGTGTCCTTATAGGCCACAGCCTTCTGACCATTGATTATTGGTTCTTGTCTGTACCTGCCCAAAATACTGGGGCTCATGGTAAAGTTGGCAAACCCCATGCCACCATCACAGACCATAGTTGCTTGAGTAGGGGACCTGGATAGGTCAGAGTCCCCCTGAGTTCCCCAAGAAATCCCAACTAAATTTTTGGGTGCACTCCCACCGCCTGGGGGATTACTACTAGTAGTAACAGGAGGTGTTGGAGCTGGTTTTGGAGGAACATTTTCTTTATTGCCATTCTTAGGACAGCTGGAGTCAGTTTTCCAGTGGCCAGGTTGCTTACACACATGGCAATATGGTTTCTTGTTATTAGAGGAAGTATTTTGGGACCCACCCCCAGCACTGGGTTTTTGAGGCCCTTCAGAGGACTTTTCTTGTTTATCATCCCCACCTTTCTCTTTGGGCTTAGTGGAATCCTTCTTCTGGTCACCAACTTTGTTCTTAGGCCTAATCCTGGTTCTGACCCATTTGTCTGCCTTCTTTCCCAATTCTTGGGGAGAGGTCAGATCAGAGTCCACCAGGTGCTGGTGTAAAAGTTGATTTTGACAATTATTAAGAATCTGCTCCCTCATAATGAGATTATACAATCCTTGATAATCATTAACTTTACTGCCATTTAACCAACCTTCCAGTGCCTTGGTTGCACAATCCACAAAGTCTACCCAATCCTGATTTTGTGCTTTCTGGGTGTCTCTGAACTTAAGTCTGTATTGATCAGTGGTTAAGCCAAACCCATCTATTAAAGCATCTTTCAAGATATAATAGTCATCAGCATCCTCTTCTCTTACAGAGAGGAGCTTGTCTCTTCCTTTATCTGAAAAGGAGAGCCACAGGATTGCTGCCCACTGCTCTACTGGGACCCTCTGTACTCTACAGGCCCTTTCAAGAGCAGATATCCATTTGTGGATATCATCCCCATTCTGATAGGGGGGCACAATCTTGTGGAGGTTCCTATTGTCAGGGACTTTCTCTCTAACTCTAGGGGTTTCATTACTGCCACCAGGGATCTCTAGACCCCACTTTCTTGAAGCTTTCTGAAGCTCCAGGTTTTCCCTGTCCAATGCTAACTGTTCTCTTTTAAGCTCAAGCTTAGCCTGCTCAAATTTGATCAGTCTGCATTTCCTCTCATGAGAGGATTCTCTTCTCTGAGAAGAGGCAGAGGACCCTTTGGATCTCCTAGAATAGTTGGATCCCACTGAGGGGGATCTGTTCCTTCTTGGATCCACCACTCTCCTTTTAAGGGTGGAGGGAGTGCCCTTTGAGCCATCACCTCCATGTTGTGAGTGGTTTGTTTCTTCCAGGTCAGGACTTTCATCCTCTTCCTGTTCCTCATCAGAGTCCACTCTGGGAGTGTCCTCTTCTGAAGGATGCCCACCCACTCTGTCTGTCCCTCTGGACCCTATGGACTCCATAAAGTCTGCTATGAGCAGGATTTCCCTGAGACGTTGTGTGTTGGCACCTTTGTTTGTCTTCAGTTTTCTAAGGGTGCACATTTCCCTGAGCTCTGCAAAGGAGAAATTATCATACTTATCTACTGGGACCCTCTGGGGTCCTTCCATAGCCTTAGTGGCACCTGCACCTGAAGACATGTTTAGTGTAGTGATGTATCTACCTACACTAAGTGTGGCCTACTGAACCCTCTCTTGAGTTGTAGTCAAGGTGTGCTAAACCCTCTACACACAACTCTAAGTTCAGTAGAACTTATTGTATTCTAGCTTGAATTTATATGTACCTTTGGTACCTTGTGGCTTTCACTTTAGAAATTCAATTTGTTATCTGGTAAAACAATGGCAAGCTTGAATCCAACCGCTGCACACCAATGTGAGAAGTTGGCCTGGCATATGCTGTTCCTAGTTATAGGGACACCTTGCACCAGTCCAATTCGACTCCTATTGATGATAGGTTTAAGACAACCTTTAAAGAAAGCTATCCTAGTGGTAGCTGTGGAGAGCAGCCTTCAGGCTAAGTCTTGAAGGAGTGTTAAGCTTATTGTTTTACCATAATAACCTCTTGAATAACCAAATGAAAGAGTAGCCCACACAGGTATATATATAAAATATATGTATTTATTCTAGACAGAATCCCACAGTCACTTTATGTGGCTAGTGGCAAAGTTACACTTCAAACAAGCATTTATAAACACAATAAATAGCACAGAAATCAATGGGCCCCAGGGGGGGGCCAAACCATATACTAAAATAGTGGTATAAGAACCACGACAATTCTACAGGCAATGCCTAGGGCATTCAGGATCGCTGGCCCCTTCAGAATCCACCCACAGTTAAGAGGAAGGGGACCCACGGGAGGCGTGTGCAGTGCGAGAAGTTGCTATCGGGATCGCAATGTTAGCCTATGGAGAATGTCGCGGTTGAATAATTAAGGTTTAAGGACACTTCTAACAACAGTACAAAGTTAAGGCTTGAGACTTAAGGCTTTGGAGAGCCCACCACCACGGAAGTACCGAAGTACCACTGTTACCTGCCCCAGGGAAGCCGGGTGCATAGGTCGATTCTGGTGTCGGGTCGCGGGCTGATTTTCTATGGAAAAGTAGTCCAAACTGCTGCTAGCTGGAAGCGTCGTTGAAGTCGTGAAGATTAAAGTTGAAGAGAAGATAAAGATGAACCTGAAAGCAGAGGGGACAGAGTCTGGGTCACAGCACAGTGACCAGGGAGCTCACAGGAAGGAACTCGTGGATGTCTGGTGCTTCAGGTGTGGAAGGTACAGCTGGGCTCTGCAGTCACGGGCTCCGGGAGGCTTCAAGGAAGGCCAGCTTCGGGAGGGCGACTGTCCCACGTCGGCTGAGGGTCGCTGCGGTGTTAGTGTCCCGATTGGATCCACTAAGCATTGGCAACCGCAACCCACGCAAGATGAACAAAGCAGCTGCTGGTGCAGACCCACGAGGTCTGAGGGTGCTCTCCTTTGCAGGGAGCGTAGAGCAGGCCTGGAGCAACCAGGGGAACTCTTGGAAAAGAAGATTGTCCTCCGTCAGGGCCCACAAGTCGAGAGACAAGGGACCGTGGAAGGCAGCAAAATGGAGTGCGTAAAAGGGCTCCCACGGGCCACCGGAGCGGGCCAGGGAGCTGAGAGTCGGCACAAATGCTGCTAGATGGTTGGCTCAGAAATGGGCCAAAGCACAACTTCCCCACTGGTCGGGGTCGTGTGCTGGGCAAGAGGTGGCCGGTGTCTCGGGGTATGCGGGGATCTCGACACCCACGTGGTCCAGGGTGCTCAGACTTGCTGGGCACACTCACAGGACGCTGGGATGCACTGGAGACCCACCTCGAGGTTGCTGGAAGGCGTCGAAGGTCGTGAGAGCAACGAAGTTCCAACCGGGTATCTTGTAGTCTTTTAGGTGCCTGCCAAGCAGGGGGATAACTCCTTTATCCCAAGGGAGATTTCTTCAGTCAGCTGGGCAGCAGCTCGTCGAAGGTCAGTTCTGTGAAGTCCTGTACGAATCTAAGGCTCTAGGGCAAAGTTATTCCCATATATCCCCAAGATTAGGGGATGGTCCAAAAGAGAGCCTACCAATCAGAGTAGAGGCGGGAAAGGGTGGCTACACCCACTCCCCTTTGTGTGTTTCCCGCCTGGGCGAGGGGCAGGATGCCCCTGAACCGGTTCCAGGCGGTGTATGCAGAATTGGGGCTCTGCAGCTGCCTACGTGCAACTCTGAAAGGACATTTGGTGCACCCACCCTGTTCCAATCCACATATCCTGTCTGGGGAGGTGCTGGCACCTCCCTGCCACAGGAGCCCTATTGTCCAGATGGCGAGGCTGGGGTTTTCCCCAGCAACAGCCAGCCAGAGTCGTGTAGGTGGCGAACAGTAGCCATTTTGTGGTACATGTGCACTTTTAAATTGGTGTCCAAATTCTACCGCTTTTCCCATATCACCCTCCTAGCAAGGGGGAATCGTGCCCCCATGCCCATGGCTGGACTGGGGGTATGATTCCTTCATGTTTGACACCAAACACGATATGGTTCTGTGTAGCCATTCCTAAGTTACAGCGATGACGCAATAACTTATAATGCGGTTAAGAGTATATGGTATGGCTACACTACAAACAACCCAGTAACGATTTTACGAAGGTTGCAGAGAGGTCCTACTCACGTAGGGGTCCCCCCTCACACATACCTCAGCACCCAGCCCTGTAGGATTACCAGGGCCTGCCATAGGGGTGACCTATGAGAGTATATGTGTTGTAATGGTATGGGACATAGGGTACCTACATCCCTGTAAGGGGTGCTAGCACCACCTTACCCAGGCTACAGTAGTGGCCTGGTGGTGTCAGTTTGGGTGGCTGTCCCAGGGTGGCACAATAAGTGCTGCAGCCCTGGTAGGCCTACTGGGGGACCCATGCCCTGGGTACCTAGGGTACCATCTACAAGGGACTGGTAGGGCATGCCCAGCATCCAATTATGTTTGTACCTAGAGTACTCACAACAGTTTTAGGGAGAAAGCAGATAGGCTGGGGTCCTGGATAGCAGGATCCCAGCCAGACTAGTCAAAAACCACTTAAATACCAGGCAAAAAGTTGGGGGCAACCATTAGTCAGATTCCACTCTCCTACAGGGGATACCAAGGCGTTGTCGCGAGGCAGTGCGAAGTGCGGTGCCCACAGATCACGGTGCTAGTAAGCAGCAGCTCGATGGCGACAGCAGGCGTCATCGGTGAGACCATGGTCGCGGTGTGGCTGTGCCCTCTGCGGTGCCTTCAGGACACCGAGTTGGCAGCAGCGTCGTAGACTGCGTTGGGTTGCTTTTTCTCTGTTGCAGCACAAAACACACAGTCCCCAGTGCTGAGGGCAGAAGAGCTTGAAGTCTCTGTTGTTTCTGAGACTTCTTGAACAGGGTGCAAGCTCTACCTCAAGCCCTTGGAGAAACTCACAAAAGTAGATTGCAGAAAGTTCAGTCCAGTCCTTTCACTGCCCAAGTCAGAAGCAGCCACTGCAGGCCAACACAGCAAAGCACACAGCAAAGTGGTAGTTCCTCCTCACAGCTTCTCCAGCTCTTCTTCTTGGCAGTCTTCTTGATCCAAAGGAGTTCTGAAGTTCTGGGGTTTGGGACCCAATATTTATATCCTGAAATCCTTTAATCTCTTAGGCAGAGAGTGTCTGTGCCCAGCCAGAACCAGTTCTGCCTTCTCTGGTGTGGCTTCCTGGCTGGAGGTGGAGACGGCATTGTCGGAGGCAGACCAGGCCCTTTGAGGTGCGAGGAAATCTCCTCCCCCTTCCCCAATTGCAGCCCAGGTCTATTCAGCCCTTTCCTGACCCATCTAGACTATCTGGAGCCACTCCGGCTCCCCAGCCTTCTGTCATCCAAAACCCAGACAGGCAATCCACATTCCAGCAGAGGCACACGGGATGACTGAGCAAGAAAATATCTACTTTCTAAAAGTGGTATTTTCAAACACCACCTTTACTAAAAGATGCATCTTTAGATTCTGAGTTCAGGCATACTAAACTTTATCTTCCTACCTAGTTCCCCGGGCCAGGTATGTTTATGAGATGTTATAGACAAACTTCCCATTCTGTCTTATGGGAAACAGGTAGCCTTGCAATAGTGAAAAACGAAATTGGCAGTAATTCACTATCGGCACATGCCACACACACCAGGGCATGTCCTACCTTTCACATACACTGCACCCTGCCCACAGGGGTACCTTGGGCCTCCCTTAGGGGTCGCTGACCTGTAAGAAAAGGGAAGGTTAGGGCCTGGCAAGTGGGCGCACTTGCCAAGTCGACATGGCAGTACCAGACTGCGCACAGGCTCTGCAATGGCAGGCCAGAGTCACATTTACAGGTTGTTTGGGTGGGTGGCACAATCCGATGCTCTAGCCCATCAACAGCATTTGATCTACAGGCCTGGGCACACTTTACTAGGGACTGACACATAAATCAAACAGGCCAATCATGGAAACACCAATCCATAACACATTGTACCTCAGGAGCACTTGTACTTTACCACTGATGAGCAGTGAGAAAAGTGCGCAGAAACACTAAGCCAGCACAAACCGAGTCAAAACCGGGAGGTCAGAAAGCAAAAACTCAGGGGAAACACGCCAAAAGATGCTAAGTCTAACCATGAGCAATATAGGAATAAGAGCAAACAGCTTAATGAGGAACTTCTAATACAGGCCTAAAAATACCAAATGAACACCAAGCAAATCTTGACCAGGGGAAGGAGTGGACAGATCATATGCAAAACTGAGCAATACAAAGGGAAGGAAACTGAAGAGCAGTAAAATTAAAATGGTTATTGGATCTGAGTCTATGAAAATTTCAACAGTCTGAGGAATAAAATAAAGCTGGTAAGTACTAACAATAATTATGCAGCAGTCGCAACGATGAATAGACACAGGAAAATGCAGGTTGAGCCATCAGCGTAAAAAAACCAAAACAAGCAGCAAAAATCGACTGTACGGGAACAGCTGTACCCATCAATGTGGCAAGTTTAAGCAGCCAGGCGACATATGTCCAGAAACGCCCTTGCTTGCCGAGAAGAAGGCAGCACCACAGCAGAGACTACCTCCCACGCTGCGGCTATGCCCCAGGAGGATGGACAAATCCCAGAAGGAAGCAGAGCAAATAGCGCAGGTGTGCCTTGCTGATCCGGTGCTGGGACAGCGAAGAGCTGAGGAGAAGGCGGCACCACAGCGGAGACTACCTCCCATGCTACCACACCCAAAGGGAACAGTCAACCACTACGAGAGACGTCAGCCACAAAACACTGTGTCCTGCTGAGAGTGAAAACTGTAGGCACCTTGAAGGTGTAGGGTCACACACTGAACGTGCTCATGCTGGAATCGATCGAAAAGATCTTCAATTTTGCGAATGGGAGAGAGCATGAAAAGCAAGGAGAAACTGAGTGTACACAAGGAGACACAGCGTGCCACAGGGCTTCTGCAACCAGCCGCAATAAAGGATAAGGACCAGGACGCAGCACGAAATCGGACACAGCAGGCAGCAAGAGTGCAGGCCCCACACAGAAGTTAGAAGCTTGAGGATGCTCGCCTTCAGACTGTAGGAGACAAAGATATTACTCATGTGCCGGTCGACCAAAGTATGTGTGAAAAACCACTGTCTTGATGTAAAGTAGTATGGCTGTCACTAGAGAAGAAGTTGGGGTGGTGGTGAACCATCCCCACATGGTAAATCGTCGCCAGTGTTACAAAATGAGATGACACTGGGTAGGTACAAGAGAAGTCTTTATTTCATCTCTCCACCACCACAGGTTACAGTCAGTTGGAGTCAGCTGTGGAATGTTCGCCCAACAAAAGCATGGCACGTGCCAAATGGGATAGAGGGGAGGAGGAACGGAATGAACAAACTCAGCTCCGGTTCCCGCTCCGCTCGACAGCGATAGCGTTGCGTCTATTGCCAATGCCGATGAAGTGTGAGCAGGGTGTAGTTACTGGGGCCTTGGTTATGGCTCCAGCACCTGTGAGCACTGTGATTGAGTAGAAATATAAACTTTAGACGGAACTGTAGATAAACAATATGCTGGCTATTTTTCTGATATTTACACTCATTCGCCGTAATAACTTTTCGTCCCTTTGTTCCAGAGTTATTTATTGATGTAATCTTACCTTTTAGAAGTTTACTTCAATGTGAAAGGTGAATGTGTTTCTTGACCGCATGCAATTGCAGCAGTATTCTAAAAGTTTAATTGAATCTTTTTTTCCCAATCTAGATATGTAACATTGGAAAATTGGAAAATTGAAAGATTTCCTTTTTTTTTTATTTGTTTTTTATTGAGAATTTACTGGTGTCATACAAAAAGTTCATACAAATACAATATAAACATAAAAAGAGCACATGATGGATTAATAACCATAGTAAATACATATAATACGAAATGCCAAAATATTAGGGTGCTAAGGCAGTAGAACTTCACCATGCGTAATCAGGAAATAGGTGCAACAAAAATTAAACACTCGAGCTCCTCCAAATAGCAAGTGGTGCCCATATGTTTCTTCCCATTTCCCTAACTTTTTTACCTTTTAACTCATATAAGCAAGACTCAATATTATGTACCCCAAGCAGCCTTGCAATCCACATTTGAAAGGTGGGAGGGGAGGGATCTTTCCAGCCAGCTGAGATGAGGATACGCAACACAGCGGTAGAAATAAAAACCAGGGCTTCAGCAGCACTGCACAGTTCGATTTTCCTATCTACGCCTAACAACAACAATGTGGGGGATAGAACAATTCTACATTCTAACAGCCCCTCCAAAAAATTTGATATTTCCCTTAATATCGTGGATAGTTTATCACACTGATGGAACATGTGGATTAGATCCGCAGGACCATTATGACATCTGGGGCACTTATCATTCTCCACCAAACCCCAGGCATACAACTTCGCCGGAGTAAAATACAGATTGAACAACGTTTTGTAATGCTGAGCCCGTAGGTTAGAAGAGCGCAAGAGTCTCTTATTTAATGCAAGTGCTAAATCTACATCCACATCAGGATCGCCTAATTTATCTGCAATTGCAGATTCTGTTTTCTCCAGGTCGTCCTGAATACCCACCATTAGATGGGTATAAATAAATTTTATTTTATTGCCCCCGTTCCCTAAATAATCAATCAAGGGGAAGTGTGTTGTTACAGAGATTCTCGGTCTAAAGGCCATCAACGTTTGGACTAACTGTCCGTACAGAAACCAGTGGTTAGACGGGATCCCGTATTTATGCTGGATCACTTCAAACCCAAGGACCGCCCCCCCTCCAAAATGTCCCCTATAGTCCTAATTCCCTTTTCGTTCCAAAACGGGCAGTTCTTGTCCCTACCCAAGTACGGGAACAGATTAGAATTCCAAAGGAGGAGATACACATTAAACTTAGGAATTTCCAGCAACTTTTGAATGGCTTTCCATGTCCCCCAAACCCCACCCACGATCTTAAAGCGGGCCTTCTTATAATATCTCCGATCCACCTCCCTCAGAAGTAGCCCAGCAGCCTTCTTCCCCAATAAAAGCACAAAAATGGATGGGGGATCCAGACTATCTCCCTGGGCCGCTGCCGGTCTGGGGACCGATTGAAAAAGTATTGACATTTGAGCCAAGAGGCAGGAAAGATGATATAATCGAAGGTTTGGTAGGGCTATGCCCCCTCTTTCATACGGGAGTGACATAAGCTTCATGGAGCGCCTGGTCTTCCCGTATTGCCAGATAAACCTGTTAAATATTGCTTCCAGATTTCTTAAAATTTTTTCCTCCAGCAATAATGGGATGGCACGAAACAAATAGAGGACCTTCGGGAAAATTGACATTTTAAGGACGTTTACCCTCCCTACCAGAGAGAGGTGTAAAACGTCCAACCTTTTTAATTCTGCTTCAATCGATCCCATGAGGGGGCAGTAATTTTCGGTAATAATCTTATCCACTGAGGCGTTAATTCTTACCCCTAAATAAACTGCTGAGTCAACATATCTGCTGTCTGGCTTGGTGATGTTCTTGGTGCAAATAATCTGGGTCTTCCCCTCATTTAGCAAATACCCAGACCTGCTACCAAAGTCCTTCGCCAGCTCTGCAAGTACAGGCATCGCCTGCTGCGGGTCGGTAGTAAGAACCGCCAGATCGTCGGCGTATGCTAGCAGTTTACTTGTATACCCATTCAATGTCACTGGGCTAATCTGAGGGCAACCCAAGATTCTTTGGATCAGGGGGTCTATATATAGCGAGAAGAGTATCGGGGAGTAGGGTGTCATGATTGCCGGGAACAGCGGTATGAAGCTGAGAGCGAATTACCCAGCGCGTCTAGCTATCGCGCATGCGCGATAGCGTCAAGCCAGTAGAAAAGCCTGACGTCCGGTAGTCTCGGGGCTTCGCGTTCTAGTGTTGCCCCGCAGGCTGTTCCCTGGACTTCCTGTTTTCCCTGGGAGTCGGCGCTTCGCCGTTAGTTTCGTAGAACTTGGACTTCCTCGCTACCCCGACCTTATAGTGTGTGGTCGTTGGTACGTTCCTTTATCGGGCGTACGTTTGAGAGTCTTCTCTCATCTAACAGAGCTCTGTTTCCTATTTTTTGGTACTTCAGTCCGCTTTTTGCTGATTCCCTCTGTAAGGTTTAGCGGGACTTTACTCTTCCGGTTTCGGGATCTTGGTGCTCAAGGGTCAGAGCGCTCCGCCCACCTTGCCGGATTTTGTCCCGCGGGCCGGCCGGGTGTCTCTGCCCTGTCTCCTTCCTACCCGGATGACTGCTGTGGACCTACCAGTTATCCCTGAGGTAGGCTCCTGTCTAACTCACGCCACTTTCTCCCCGTCCTTCTTCATGAGCTTTTCCCCTGCTGCCTCCTCCGTAACCAAGCTGAGGACATCTCTACATGAGCCTTGTCATATTCCTCGATCCGTGATGACCTCCGGATTCACCGTGTAAGATAAGTGGTAAAGGGGGAATTGGGGTTCTTCAGAGTTTCCTTTGATGGACTAGTCTATGGTTTCCTTTTCTGTTATAGGGACGAACTGCATCCACTACAGTAATTAAGGGGGATTACCACTAGCTTTTGCCTTTCCGGACCTCTTCAGTTCTCTTGTGCAACTCTATAGATATTGGCAGGCGGTAAGGTAACCGAATAGGAAAAGCTACACAAGGGGGTTGTTCCCAGGGTTATCATAGGTGTGTTAGGGCCACTTATATTGTTCTTTTTACCTTTTGCAGAACACTGTTTCACGGACACAGACACAGTTCCTCAGACACAGTAGAAGGAAGAGGACAGCAGCTCCTGTGTTTCCCCCCTCTATCCTTGTTTTGTTCCCCTCTTTCCGCCACCACCTCTGCGCTCTAGGGCTTGATAGAGGCAGTAGGTTGGGGTGGAAGGTTGGGACCTTTCTACATCTGAAGCTGGTATTCCTTGACGTCCCTGCAGAACTTCGACCGGGTAAGATCCTTACACAGGGACAGCCCTGAAGCGTTCCTCTCTTAATCATAATTTTCTCCGAACTCTCTCCCATTACTGACACCCTGGCCACCGGATCTTTATACATAGCTCTAAGAGCTTTGATAACCTTGGGACCAAATCCCCTGCCTACAAGGATACCCCACAAATACTCCCAGACCACGCGGTCAAACGCTTTCTCTGCGTCGAGGAGGATCATGGCCATCTCTCCCCCCCCCCTAGCAGCGTGGGCATCAAACAAGGCTATAGCTCGGCGAGTGTGGTCTGTAGTGCCTCGCCCAGGCACAAACCCATGCTGCCAAGGAGAGACAAGACCGCCAATGACCCTCCCCAGCCTTTTGGCCCAGATTTTCGAGTATAAATTAGTATCCGCATTGATAAGTGAAATAGGCCGGTAAGAGCCTGGGTTCTCCTTGGGTTTGCCCTTCTTATGAAAGATAATTATATTGGTCTCTTTCCAGGAATCTGGAATGTCACCTGAGCACAGTATGCCATTGAAGAGATCCAGCAAGATGGGAGCTATCTCAGATTCAATACTTTTGTAAACATCTAATGGGATTCCGTCCGGGCCTGCTGCCTTACCGGCAGCAAGTTCACGTAGGGCATCCTTAATCTCACTTCCAGTCATGTCCCTATCTAACTCTTCTCTAGATCATTCATCGAGCATAAGGCTCCCATTGCCGTTCTCCACCATTTGTTGAGCTTGATGTTCAGCTTGATGGCTCTCTTCATTGTACAATTTTTGATAGAATGCTCGCCTTCAGACGGTAGGAGACAAAGATATTACTCATGTGCCGGTCGACCAAAGTATGTGTGAAAAACCACTGTCTTGATGTAAAGTAGTATGGCTGTCACTAGAGAAGAAGTTGGGGTGGTGGTGAACCATCTCCACATGGTAAATCGTCGCCAGTGTTACAAAATGAGATGACACTGGGTAGGTACAAGAGAAGTCTTTATTTCATCTCTCCACCACCACAGGTTACAGTCAGTTGGAGTCAGCTGTGGAATGTTCGCCCAACAAAAGCATGGCACGTGCCAAATGGGATAGAGGGGAGGAGGAACGGAATGAACAAACTCAGCTCCGGTTCCCGCTCCGCTCGACAGCGATAGCGTTGCGTCTATTGCCAATGCCGATGAAGTGTGAGCAGGGTGTAGTTACTGGGGCCTTGGTTATGGCTCCAGCACCTGTGAGCACTGTGATTGAGTAGAAATATAAACTTTAGACGGAACTGTAGATAAACAATATGCTGGCTATTTTTCTGATATTTACACTCATTCGCCGTAATAACTTTTCGTCCCTTTGTTCCAGAGTTATTTATTGATGTAATCTTACCTTTTAGAAGTTTACTTCAAAGTGAAAGGTGAATGTGTTTCTTGACCGCATGCAATTGCAGCAGTATTCTAAAAGTTTAATTGAATCTTTTTTTCCCAATCTAGATATGTAACATTGGAAAATTGAAAGATTTCCTTTTGGAGCACAGAAAAGATTATGTTAATGCTGGAAGGCAAGTACAAACAATCCATATGCTGTAATAATACGTAGTGTATGATTCCTATTGAGATAAATAAAACTGATGAACATGTTTGTCAATTTCTTATGATTAATTTTTTCCAATTTGTATCAAGCTTTTTATTCAAGTTTTCAAAGCAGACAACATCCATTAGCATAACCATTTTCTTTCTTTTTAAAAAATGTATTTGTTTTTTTCGATCACGTATATAAACAAAACACAATCATAGGGCTGTAGGCCATGGGTAGTCCTCATTACATTGAAACATTTATTGTCCAATTTGGATATCCAAAGACTGTAAGGTGTCTCACTGGAAAAAATCGAGTCTCTGTCTTTTTTATGAATAATATTCAATTAAACAGACCAGGGACCCTCAATCAGAACCGCCAATTTCAGTCTGTGCACTTAAACCTTGCGCATCTCTTCCCATTCTCTGAGGCATACTGCAATATACCCTTGGTATGTCACGCCAAAGTTGTTCCCATTGTTTAGAGGTGATCGCGTCGGGACTACGGGATTGCCATTGTGACTGGTAAGTATGCGGAGTGAGTCGGGGAGGGTGTTGAAGCACTTGCTATGTGCTGGAAATAAGTCCCCTAGAGCCATCAAAGGAGCAAACTAGTTTTTCAAATGTGGGGAGGGGACGAGTAGCCCCCTGGATAGTAGCCGGTGTCTGTAACCAGTGTCGGCACTGGAGATATTGCATTCTCACACCCTCTGGGAGATGGAATTCCCGTTTGCACTGTTCAAAAGTTTTGAAAGTGTCTCCCACAAAAATATAGCTAATTATTTGACAAGGAGTGAGGCTGAAGAGCTGCTGGAAAATTGGCATTCCGTGCAATAAGAGTGTTGGGGAAAGGGACGGATGTAAGATGTTTGGTTAAAGCAAGCTTGTCCCATATTTCCAGCACAGTTTTCATGGGTATGGGCATATACGCACTACGCGTGCAGGCTCCTCGTGGGAGCCACACGAGATACCATAGAGGGCTGCATGCCACAGACCTATCCTTGTGGAACCAGGTTTTCTCGCTCTCCCGCACCACCCGTTCTGAAATGTAGCATAATGAGAAGCACAGTAATACTCTAGTAAATTACGACATGCGAGCCCTCCCCTATCACGTGAAAGCATAATCACTTTAGTGGAAAACCGCGGTGGTCCCCATCCCCAAATGAAGGTAGTGAGTTTGCGTTGCACAATATCTGATTCTGTAGTATAGAAGTGGGCAGTGTTTGAAATAGATGCAGTATTTTAGGCAACACCGACATTTTAACCGCGTTCAGGCGTCCCAGCCATTGATAATGGCAAAGATTATCAGATGCGTAGATCCTCCATAACTGCTCTTTTATAGTCCTGCTAATTCGCTTGCGTCCATGTGTGAACGGTAGGGGTTAATTTAAGCCCAAGATACCTAATGGAGTGTTGGGCCCACTGATAGGGGACTAAGGACTGTAACGCAGAAAGTTCGGTAGCAGGGATTGTGAGGTTTAGGGCCCCGGACTTTGCATGGTTAATTTTAAGACCCAATGCAGTTTCAAGTGATTGAAATAGGGGTTTCGTCAGGGTGAGGAGAAGATCATCAGAAGATCATCAGCAAAGAGAGCTATTTTATGTTCCACACCTCCGTGGACAATGCTACTAATATCCTGTGAGTGACGGATCATTATGGCAAGAGGTTCAACCACAGGTGCAAAGAGAAGAGGGGCTAAGGAGCACCCGTGCTTCTATAATAGATATAGGGCTTGTCAGTTGGCCATTTCTGTGTTTATTTAGCACTGTGTGTAGCCTTTTGAAAAATCCTACTAATGAATTTAGGGATTTAAATGTAATATTTGGTGATTTGCAATTCAAAAGTGAAATATGGGAAAATGGAGCTGGAATTGTTTCATCCCAATGAAAGTTGTGTCCAGCCACAACTGAGTTTTCAGATGTTATGTATGTAGTCCTATGATTTTTCACCCTTACATGAGATTACTCCTACATTTACTTGGTCTGGGTGCTGAAAAACATTTTAGTTTTCCTATTGTTAAAATAGGTTTTTGCACATTTTCCTAAGTTACCCTATTTAAGTCTTTATACGTAGGTCTTTTATGATTCAAATCTTTTTATTGAGTTTTATATCATAGTAACAGCAGCTGCCATCTACATCCGAAGGCCGGTGGGGAATAGGAACCATTTCGAAGGTGAAAACCAAAACAGGGAGAGGTGTAGAGGAGGATTGGGAAGAAAGCATTCGACATCCGAAAATGAAAGGTCCCGGTGAAGGGTGCGTTTGACCAGTGGCCATATAACGTGCACACTCAAATTACTCTGCCATTTGTAGTGCCCTAGTGAGGTGAAGTACCCTTAAGTATTTCGGACAAGTTAGTTCCACAGATTTGGTCATTAAGATTTTATTGTGGAACCTCAAGTTTTGTCAAAGGGTGGTAGGGTGTGTGGAACACTGGCGGTGAGTTTCTCCATACCCACAAAGTTCTATATTTTACATAGCCAATCCAGTCAGGTCGGGATTGTGACAGTGCCCCAACGGGACAACAGAAGCTGTTTAGCTGTGCCCAGTGCCAAGGTGATAGCTCTCACATGGCAGGATCTAAGAGGGTAGGTCAAAGCATTAGGCAGCCCCAGTAGTACATAACTTGGGAATCTGGGTAAGTCTTTCTCATAGATGGTGTTGATCTCAGACAGGACCACTGTATAGAACTGCTGAATGTTAGTCAATAAGTAAGTGAGTTAGGGTGCCCTTCTGCCCGCAACCACGCCAGCACTGCCGGTCACTGCCCGCCTTCCACTGAGCCACTCGCGCTGGGGTGTAATACCAATAATGAGCAATTTTAAGGAACATCTCTTTACCTGCCATGCTGCATGATGAGGCCCTTGCTGTATGGAAAATATCCTGCCCTTCCTTGAGAGAGAATTTGCGCTCGCACTCAGATTCCCACCTACGTAGCGCTGGAGTTTTTGCATGGTGAAGTGGTGTTGCAGGAAACGAGTATATGTCTGAGAGTATGAGTTTATCCAAATGGTGAGTGATAAACCATTTCTCAAAGTCTGTCGGAGACCGACTAGCATGTGGATTCTCCTTGGGTTGTGTGACCCAGTGTCGGAGAGCGAGGTATTGCCAGTAATCTTCCTGAGGTATGCCCTATCCCCTGCGGAGCTGAGCGAATTCCATCACCGCCGACTCGTCAAAGAGGTCCCCTACCCGCTTACAGTTGGCTTCTTGCCATTTAATGAATCACTCACCTGTCAGCGCTGGGGGGGGAGCTCCGGGTGGACAATGAATGGAGTCAATTGTGATGTCGGCATGGAGAGGCAACATGCAACCTGTACCCTGTCACACACTCCCACCGTGGTCTCTGTTACTGGAGAGATATGCACTCCTGCCGGTCGATGTTTCTTCAGCAGCCAGGAGAATTTCCAAATATGGATCCCTGCCACTGCATGATTGATAAAGCCCCATGCTTTTCAGACTCTGTGCGGTACCATTCTACCATGTAGTGCAGTTGGGCTGCCTCGTAGTACCTTTCCAGGTAGGGGGACTCCCAGTCCTCCATTCTTCTGTTTGAGATTGTCTGTTGCGGTACCATGCTGGCCATTTGCCTAGCCACACAAAGTCTCTGATAAGGTGCTGCCGTTTAGTGAGGATCGATGGGGGGGTTGAAGTGGTAATGTGTGCATAATATACAAGATCCGAGGAAGCAGGGTAATCTTTACTGCCACCAGTCTACCCAGCCAAAAGTGTGTTTCTTCCAGGCCGCAATGTTCCGATTTTGCCATGATGAGCAAAGTTCTCCTGAGACGTATGTTCAGGCGTGGGAAAAATCTTTAGTCCCAGGTAAGACCCCCCCCCCCCCGGTCGCCAAGGCGAAGGGAAATAGGGTTGTCAGACGTGTTTAGTCCTCGTTAGGAATCATCAGGCTTAGAGCTTGTGTCTTCTTGAGATTAGTGTTTCAGTCGGACACTGCCCCGAACCCCACCATGACTCTCAACACGGGAGGTAAAGAAAGGAACAGTAGAGTCAGAATCGGCAGTATGTCGTCAGTGTATAGTGAAATTTTGTGTTCCCTGTACTCCATGCGAATCCTAGTGATGTCGGCCTGTTGCCGTATCCGCTCTGCAAATGGCTCCATGTGGAGCGCAAATAACAGGGGCGATAGGGGGCACCCCTGTCGTGTTCCAACTGAGACTTGGAAGGTGTTGGATGATGTACCGTTCGCCCAGACCTTTGCTACTGAAGAGGTGTAATTGCATTGTATCTACCACCTGAATCTCTGTCCCAGCCCGAATTTAGTTAGTATTGCCTGCAGGTAGGGCCAGTGCACCCTGTCAAAAGCTTTCTCTGCATCTATTGACAAGAGTAGGGCCGGTAACTGGGAACGTTGTGACTTATCAAGGAGGTGACACAGCTGCCGGGTGCCATCACTACAACCCCTCGTGGGAATAAAACCAGATTGGTCCGGTTCGACGAGGTCTTGCATGTTAGGAGCTAGACAGACTGGACTCTAGTAAAGATTTTCAGGGCTATGTTTAACAAGGAAATAGGTCGGTACACCAGCTCTTCGGGGCCTTCCCTGGCTTTGGCAAAACCACAATTACTGCCGTTTGCATAGAAGGGGCAAGGCCCCCGGAGGTGCTGAACAAATTGTATAGGCGAGCGAGTGGGGGGGGGGGCAAGGATAAGTGAGAATGTTTTTTAAAAATCGGATGTAAAACCATCTTCTCCAGGTGCCTTACCCAGGGGCAGCCTCTGGATGGCGCTGATCACTTCCTCTGAGCGTATGTCAGCATCTAGTTTAGCAGCTTCATCTGCGGGGAGTGGGGTGACCAGGGAGTGTACAGCATAGTCTGCCACATCGTCAAGCGTCTCTGTGGAATGGTGTGCTGCATAAAAGCATTCGAATTTGCGTATCGGATAATTCGACCTTAGTTCCTCCCCTCCCAGACCTACCAGCTCCTTTAATCAGCGTTGGGTCGTTTGTGTACGCAGCTTATAAGCCAATATTTTACCCGCCTTGTCTCCCCTTCATAATACTGTTGTCTAGTGTGCAGGAGTGCGTATTTTGCCCTGTCCGTATCCAAAGCCTTCAACTGTTTGCGTGCTACATTGAGCTGTTTACTCGCCTGAATAGAGCTTGTGCTTCATGGAACCCCTTCCAACTCTCTAACTCTATCCTCCAGTTTTACCCTCTTGCTTTTCCTGTCCCCATTAAGTGTAGCCGCAATGGCAATAAATTGCCCCCTGAGTACTGCCTTTAATGTGTCCCACAGCAATGCAATCGATGTGCAGCTATCGTCTTTGAGGTCCAAGTAGTCCTGTATAGACTTTTGTATTGCTAGTACATTTTGTCGCATGAAAGTAAACTGTGGTTCAGCCGCCACTTCTTATTGGGAAGGAGACCTTTCGGAATTGCCACGAGATAGTGATAGGGGAGTGGTCTGACAGTGTAGTCACCCCTATTTCGGCCTCACCGGTGGCCCGGGTGATGCGCGGGGAGGTCAGGAAAAAATCAATGATACACGGCTGATTGAAAAGTGAATTTTCTTATATCGGGGTTTCGCTGGTAGCATATATCTACCAGTCCCACCTCATCCAGCCGTATTTGCGTGGTGCCTGAGAGTGCCCCAGACATCCTGGCCCACTCTATCGACCTATCCATTTGGGGGTCCTACACTATATTGAAGTCCCCTCCTATTCTCGTCTGTGGACTTCAAGCCTACCCCTTGTACATTCCTAATAAACAAATCTGGAGAGTCATTGGGAGCGTATACTGATGCAATTGTACATGTACAATTTCCAAGTCCCACCCGTAAAGAAAACAGTCTTTCTCGGTTTTCAGCCTGGGTTAAGAGGATCTTCCCCTGAAAGTGTGTTGCTAACACCATTGTGACCGCCGCCCTCTTCCCAGCCATTGAGGATAATTACTGGTGATCAAACCACCGAGACCGATGGCGTTTCCAGTCAGTGCGGATTAAATGGGTTTCTTGTAATAGGCAGATCTCACAGCCATACTCCCTAAGGAATGCAAGCAGCGCCAGGCGCTTCCTTCGCTGGGGCATGAAGTACCCGAACATTGATATTAGCTATTTTAATGGGTCGCATGTGAGGGGTGTCAAGTCGCTACAGTAAGAGTGGCTAAGGGTCCATATCTCACTAAAGACTGGGACGTGGCTGACCGGAGTGGCAGACCCTGTGGGGGGGAGCTAGCGAGTGTGAAGTGAGGGGGTTCCCTCTGGTCTGGGTGGCAGCTGTATTATCAGGGGATCTGTGTCTGTGGACCCCATCATAGGATTAGTGGGCCGGAAGAGATCAGTAAAGCTTCCCTTGCTATGTTGGGCGCCTGTTCATAATAGTGGGACGTGTGCGGTATTCAGGAGGGTATAGTCCAAGTTGGCTCCTAAAACCTGAATAGACATTCTTCCCAAAGAGTTAAGCAAGGGGGAGAAGGAAAACCCCCAAAACAACATGAGCAAGTGAAATCAGAATATGTAAAGAGTCCCGTAGGTGGGAAGAAGTGTCACCACTTCAGGAGGGTCCATCTGCCTGACAATCCGCCATCTCTGCAGTTCAGGAACAAGAACAGGGTGGAGAGTGGAGCTCCGCCAGACAAAGCCCCATCGAGGGGACCTTCCTCCTGCTGCCCCGGTGGCGCAAAGACACACTGAGACACCTCTATGTGAACGTTGGACAATGAGCCAGCGGCTTACGAGGACTCTCTATTCTGTTGGCGGAGAAGGCTGGATAGGGAAAGTAATGAACTTCGCAAACTGACAAATTCGACGTTATAAGATAATAAGCCCTGGGAGTGTAGATCAACCCTTTTGGTCTTTTATTAATAATTTGCATCATTGTTTTCTTTTTATCTAGATTTAGGTTTAACTGTATTCAGTGGTGTCTTACAGTATCTAAAGGTTTCTCAAAGGCAGGAACCCTAAAACCTTGTTCCTTTGATTTCTCAGACTAATACTTGTTGCACATTGTTTTTCTGTGGTATATATAATGACTTATGGTCTAAGCATATCTTGCCTCTTTTAAAAAATTGCCAGTTTGCACAAGTAAGACCAGCCCTGATATATCTGCAAATACTTTCATCGCCTTTGATATGTTACGGGGTTGCAATCTTTTTAGCGGGGGCTGTACGCAGAAGGAAAAATATGGATCGACCATAGAAATGAATTGTGTTTTGGTGGGCCGAATGATGAAATGTTTTTAAACTTATTTGACGACCTTTTAATCTAGTATTGATAATGTATAATATTATTTTTATTACGTTACACCACATGTATATAAAGGTGAAGTAACCGTTTTTTGTAACAATTGCGTATGTAAAAGTTGCTTTGCTCTCTGTTTTTTATCATCTATTGGTTACTCCCTGTGTATATTTACTTTTATGGCCATAATGCAGCTGAATAAAGTTGTATTGACTAGACTGCTCAACTTAACTACCACTTGAGATTCAAGTGCTTATAGAGAGCAGCGTGGTAATCCAGTTGAAGTGCAACATGATTTGCAGCCTTGGGACACCAATGATAACCAACAGTACCTGCACAGAATTCTGCCTATTTACCATTCATTGATTGAGGACCTAAAGAAAAGACCACACAGAAGTGAAAAGGATGCATATAGGTGATGGGGACCCAATGAGATATACGAACAGAAAGAGCGTAAGAAGGGCTGAGGGGGAATAGTGTTTGACGTCTGTGGTTCTCGGAATTTGTTAGATAGAAAGAAAATCTATCATGCTCCGAGTATGAAACCTTTTATCTCTGATTCTGGTTACTCTTGGTTTGCCTTTCAGTCATATTGCTTCTGAATTATCTCGGATGACTGATACAGAACGAGATCAGATTGATCAAGATGCACAGATATTTATGAGGACCTGTGCAGATGCCATTCAACAACTGAGAACTGAAGGTAAAATAATGGATCATCCCACAAAACCAAAATAATTACGTTGATGGATTTTTTTTTTAAAGAAGTGCAGGGGCTATTACTTCTACTTGAATGGGGGTGAAAATGTTTTGCATGGTTAATAGCGGGAGAAAGAAGTTTGCACAATCCAATTCTAAAAGAACTGAATTCACCATAATTACTACCTCAATGAACTGTTGATGACCTTGCTAATACCATCTAAATCAATCTCATCAATGACATAATCCACGCCTTGTGTGCACAAAGCAGAGGTGCCCTGTATGCTCTATAAACGGGGCTTTGCCGTAGGCCATGCCCTATATACCTGTGCCCTTGTGTGTAGTGGCCACCGTGATATGCCAAATTTCATAACTGGTTCATTGCTACACACTGTGTCCTATGTACATGTGTGAGGTGTATAATATCATGGATGTTTCTGCAAATAGCGGATCTTGAGGCAATTTTCTATTTTCTTATTGACCCTCTGTGTACTGAGTTGAAGGCATGGCAAAGACATGCCCATGTGGCGTATATAAGGGTGTGCAATATGTCCCTGTGTGTTGTGTTCAGAGGTTTATTATACCTATATGTGCACTTCACAAATGACATGCTACATACTTGATATGACCCCTGCCCATTGTGCCCTGGGACAGGTTACTGTGGATAGAAGAAAGGGCAATGGGTGTGGCAGAAATTGCAAAACCGAGAACATAGACTGAAAAGCATTTATTAAGAGACACTACAGTTTGGTACAAAGATAGTAAATGCGTACAAGTTATAACAAGGATTTGCAATGCAATTGGTCTTGCATTTGCGAGAGTTTAGGATAGTGGCATTGAAAATGACAATGCCTTTTATTTATCTGTTTTGCTAATTAACACATAAATAAAAGGCATTGTCATTTACAATGCTAATAGCTCAAACTCTTGTAAATGCAAGACCTATTCAAAGAAGTGGCCGCCATTGTTCCGGGCTGCTTGGAAAGTGAAAGCGACCATGACGTGCTGAATGTTGCAGGAAAGCATGCCGTGCCTGCAGGATGAGAAACTGTGAGAAAGTGGCTCTGTATATACTGTTCCCTAATAGGTACAGGGTGTACAGAGTCCACAGTCCCCCAGAGGCTGATAGAGGTCAAAGTTAGGTATGACCTTACTCTCAAAAGTGGTAGCTTGGTCGAGCAGTCGAGCAGTAAGGCAGTACCAGAGGACAATGTAAAGCATTTATTGTACACACTCAGTCAGCAAATGGTTTCACACACTCAATAACTGAACTCTAGGCCAATGGTTTATATATATAAAATATATGCTTGTTTTATTTTTAGAACCACAAAGGGGATAAAAATATACTTTCTCAGAATGAGAGGTTGAATATAAATACTTTTGTCTTAAGCAATAAATTTATGTAAACAGTCACAGTTGGTTGCAATAAACAATCCTATTTCCTAAACATAACAATGCATTGAGCTCAATGGTAAATTCAGGTTATTTGTAATAAATTACTTTTCAGATTACTTTTGGAATTCCAGGTCTGGCTCCTAGATCCAGCCTTGGGTCAGTTTTCAGAATCATGTGATGAAAGTCGACTTAATAACTGTAATGATTTTTAAATAATATTTAGCTATTTCAAAAGTTAGCACTTAGAAAATATTTCAAAGAAAACATTCAATAGATCTCTATGGCAAGAAATTCAAATTGCAGGTAGAGTACTTTATCGTTACTTTAGTAATCCAGGACTGGGTACCTAGACCCAGGACTGGGGTCCTTATCAAAAACAGGTAAGTAATTTCGTTTGCAGAAATGGTACGATTTTAAAAGAATATTTCAAATTTGCAAAAATAGACAGAAGAAATTTCACAGAAAAGCAGACAATGGTTTCCTATGGGAGAAAAATGAGTTAGAGCTAAGTATAGTTGTGGACACTTTTCAGAGTCAGGGCTGGGCACCAAGATCCAGCACTGGGAGCTCACCTAGGAGCAGGTGAGTAAATTCGTTTTTGTCACTTGGCTGATTTTTGGTGAATATTTGCAGTTTTGAAAAGTTCACACTTAGAAGATTTTTGAAGAAAAAGCCAGTCAATGTTACCCTATGAGGAAAATGAAGTTAGCGGTTTAAGGGTATGTACTCGACTGGCAGAGTTGAAATTCCGGGCATAGACTCAGGGGTCCCCCAGTGTCAGGTAGGTACAGTTGGTTCACCCTCAGCGGTTTCAGGACGGCTGGGTGCAGAGAGAGTTAGGCCCAATGTTATCCTATGAGGGATATGGGGGCCTTGGTTGGTGGCTGCTGTCTGGCAAGCCACGCGGCTGTGGGAGCTGGGCTCCTTGTCACTTACTCAGGGCAAGTGGGGAAGTAGGTTAGTGTAGAGAGTGCACTGCCAGGGCCACTCGGGCGGCTGGGTGCAGGGTGCTTTTGAGCAGTCGGGCGCTCAATGGAAATCAATGGGAATGTTCCGGTTTGGAAAAAGGCTGCAAGCTCGGGGACGAGGATGCTTCAGGTGCCACCACCACTTCGAGAGGTAAGTTGGGTAGTTGTAGGTTAGGTGGGTACCCCGGGATTGGGCACAGGGGGGCGCCGGGTGCAGGGGTGCCTTTTGATGTCGGAAATCTTACCCTCTTGTTGATCGCGGTTGGGGTGGCACTCTGTTCTGATGCTGCAGGCTTCTTCCGGAATGTCGAGGGGGGTCCTTGGGTGCCGGACTCTGGGTCACAGTCGCCGTGGGGTCGTCCTCAGTGTCTTTGTCCACTCCGGCACTGGCCAGGCTTGGCTGGTGCAGAGTGTGTTGGGTCCGCGGTTCCGGGCTGCTGCCAGGGGTTAAAAATAGGTTTCTTGAGAAGAGCCTCTACTCATGGGAGTCCCAGGGGCTTAGAGCCAAAAGGTAGCCAGGTCCTCCGGGGTTGGTGAGGTTGCTGGCCACGAGAGATGCCGCGCTGGTGCAGGTTCGAGAGTAGACAGGCCGATAGGGCTGGGGCCAAAGCAGTTGGTGTCTTCTTCTCTTTTTAGCAGCTGCAGGGCAGGTCCTTGTTCTTCTTGCTCTTCTTGTAGTTTTCTATCTGGAATCTGAGGAAGGAAGGTTCAGGGTGCCCCTAAATACTAGATTTAGGGGCGTTACAGGTAGGTGAAGGCCAGGGACCAATGGGTCCTTGTCCTGGGGTGGGTACACCCCCTATCCTGCCTCTCTCCTGTGCGAGGGGGGCAGTAGCCTAATCCTGATAGGGTAGAGCCTCCCATCTTCAAGATGGCGAGAGCCGGGAGATGTGCTTCACCTCGCCTCCCCCACCTGAGGGGTGGGGGGGGCAGGCTGGCACATCCCCTGTCCTTGTATGGGGTTTCCGGCCAAGCTTCCCGCCAGAGTGGGGGGTTGCAGTGGCCTGGGGAAACTCCAAATGGCGGCATGCCTTTGAAGCTTCCCTTTGCTCGTCCTGGGGGAGGAGATTTCTCACCTCACCCAGGATGTGCATTGTTGCAGGCCCGGGAGAGCAGGCTCTCCCACCCAGGGGTCCAGCAACGTTTCTGCTGTGTGGCAGCCTGGGCAGCCTCAGAGCATACGGGGATTGTAAGTTAGCTGTAAGGGGGCATCTCTAAGATGCCCTCTGGGGTGCTTAGTACATTAAATCCCATACTGGCATCAGTGTGGGTTCAATGTGCTGAGAAGTTTGATACCAAACTTCCCAGGCTTCAGTGTTGCCATTATGGTGCTGTGGAGCTCGTGTTTGACGAGCTCTCAGCACCATGTACTCTTAAATGACAGCACTGCACTTACAGCGCCCAGGAATGGACCCGGGTACTGTAGGGGCACAGGGCTCCTGCTCCTGTGCCCACACCATAGGCGTAATGCACCCAGCTAGAGGGGTGGCTGACATATGCCTTGGCAGTGTAGGTGATGGGCATGGTACACAGTGATGTGTGCCATGTCGACTCTTTGTTTTGTCCTGCACCCAGACACTCAGCCTGCAAGGGCAGTGTGTGTGTGTAAGGGTACAGGGCCTCTGAGGGTGGCACAATGAGTGCTGCAGCCTTTAGAGGCCTTCCCTGGCCACAAGGCCCTGGGTACCTAGGGTACCATTTACTAGGGGCTGACATGTGGCTAGGGTTTGCCAATTTGGAGTTTGTGTGGTTTAAGGAAGGAACATAGGCCCTGGGCACCTGATTGGCAGGAACCCAGGGTACACTCAATCAAAGTACATTCAGTAATTTAGCAAAAAGTGGGGGCATACCATGCAAGAAAGATGGCACTTTCTTACAGAAACTCATTAAAGCAAATAGTGCTTGCAGACTGAAAAAGATGTACGGTGTAACAACAGAAGTAAAAGGGCCAGTCCTCATGGGAGTTTACAAATTAAGACAAGGCGGTACTAAGGAGTGACTAACACGCCTATTAACGTATCAGAAGCCAACATTTACGAAAGGCAATGACCGAAGCCAATGACAAATGTGGGTGGAGAGTAGGCAGGGCTTCTATTCCATACTCTAATACAGCATGCCGCAGAGCCTCCCATGCGCTGCCCAGGCTCGACCTAATAACAAAAAGGTTGTAAATTAAAGCTATGCTTCAGTTTGAAAAGAATTAAATGTTGGAAACCAGTGCACAACTGGGGAAAGCCCACATCATGCTGGTCCTTTAGCGATAAAGCACGGTCTTGATTGCTTCCGGCTTACCGAAAGTCGAACGCGATAAAATTACCACCAGTAAGACCTGAATAAGGTGTGCTTCAAACGCACTCAAGAAGTGATAACACTGTGTCTAGTCTTGCAGAACTAATTCTCTTTTTCAAAATTACTTTCCAACAGATGTTTCAGGACACCAGATATTCATTGCTTAATAAACTATGTTTAAAAAACGAAAGTTACTCAATCATACTAAACAGTGGCTCTCAGGTCAAAAATTACATTTTGATCAATCAACTGGTTTCAAATATACCATATTAGCTGTTGCTTAAGAAGCTTCATTATTTTCAAAGAAGGGCAAAGCAAAACATAAGAGTACAAAAAAATGCGCTAATTTTTGTAGTAAAGGACCTCAAAATGTTGGTAGTGAGCAGCACATGCTGGATTATCCAGGCATTAACACATTTACCAGCCTGTCAATGCTCACTGGAAACACAAATTCTCAATGCATCTGGCTTGTAAAAAGGATAGGATGTGTACTTTTAGCTGATGGAGAAATGCAATTCCATCTTGTGACCTCAGCTGAAAATTACTTACTGTTTTATCAGGGAAACGTCTCCATAAGTTTATAAAAACATATACCGTTTAGAAGTCTTCCAAGGTGTTTCTCATCAAGCAATGGCAAACAATTTGATTGTTTTTTATCTCTTAATTGTAATTTATTAGGTGTATGTAACTAGTTTCTTCCTTGGGATCAATTAAAACCTAGTCTGAATCAAAGATGCTGTTCAAAGATTGGTATCTCTTTAGTCAAGTGCATGTCGCAACAAATTAACAAAATGTTGGGGCGTTTTTCTAACATTTGTAAAAAGTAGCCAAGGGGCACAAAAGTTGTCAATGGCCCAGTAGTTGCATATCAGTAAAGAACAGTAGTCCGTTTTGAAATACCACCTATTTAAGGACTAAAACACTGTAAATTTTAAATGCCAGTGGTACAATCATGTGTATGCAGTTATTAGCATTAAATTAGTTGGGAAAACAAGAAGGGAGTAAGAATATCAGAAAATTCATCCAATACAGTGCAAACCCAATAAGAGAGAATCCACTTAACATATCAGTAACTACTCTGCAGAACTTAGCGGTTCAAAACATTCCAAAGGCTCACAACCTCTTTATCATCCTACATATCAGAGATTGTGAACAAGGGCAGAGGTTGGCCTGAAACACGTCAGGCATTGCAACTAATCCGGACATGACGGCAAGCGTCGCACGTCAATAAAAGGCTTTTTGTTCAAGCTACCTGCTGTTGAGCGCGTCCTCAATTCTTTGGACAAAACTTGTAGATATGTCAGAGACTGTATAAAAGTGGTATGTGGAGAGAGTATGCTTTTCATTTCTCAGGAAAGAAGTGGCCTTTGAGACACTTTGCTAACGGGTCAGGTTATACTCTCGGAACAAACCGGTGCACCAGTTCCTCCTCTTTATACTGGTACAAGAGAATCTCGTTAATCCATTAGTGTAGAGTTTCCTTCACTGGCAAAGAGAACAGAAGACAAATTTAGATGCAGCAGTGCTTGATGCTAACTTGATAGCAATAGAAAGACTGCAGTTTAGATGCGCATTTTAGGGCACTCTGTTATGTGAAATATAAGGGATGCTGTGTTGGCATTTTTTAACATTTGCAGGACAAATAACATCTCTGCTGCCTGTTACTATAGTTTAACAAAGCTCCCATCACCAGAGCGATTTGTGTTCTGTCCTTTGTGTTCTGTCCTTTGAAACCACAGACCCTGATGTGGCAGCTCACGTTTAGTGGTACATGTCAATCAGCTAATTATTTATTGAAATATCTGTGGAGGAAATGGTCATGTGTAATTGCACAGAGCATGTCAGAGCGACCTAATCAGGTTATGTCAGCGTCCTGATCAGTAAAGCAGGGATCCAAGCAGTGCAAACACTGATCTCTTCAGAACATTCTAAAGACTTTAATGGGATGCTGCAATACGTGACCCACGGTGACTGTACAATCGTGTTATGTAAGCATCAAAATATATGTTCGAGGCATATGAGCTGCAGATTACACACTTTTGCATAGATCGCCATCTGGTGTTGGGCCCGGATGTTTGCAGTTTGTTTTTCCTCTTGGAAAGTCTTTGGAAGTCACGAGGTCGGTGACTCCTCCTTTGGATCGTATTGCGCATGGGCTTTGGCTCCATCCTCAGATTGTTTTTTTTCCGCCATCGGGCTCGGATGTAATCTTCGCGCTCCGGTTCCGAACATTTCCAGTTCGACGATCGAAGCGGAATCCTCACTCACATCGCTGTATTGTTCGATCGCGATCTCCTCAATCACCTTCTCATCGACAAATCTTCAGTTCCAGTCGTCGACGGCGGCCTTCGGGCCTACCCAAGCTCCGGTCCCGGCTGATGGAAAGAACTCCATTCAAGAAGTGCCCTCGATGTGGGTCCAAATTCCCCCACACCGATCTTCATGAGGTGTGCAACCTCTGCCTCTCCCCTGAACACGAGGCTCGAAACTGTCCGGCCTGTAAGTCTTTCAGATCGAAAAAGACTATTCGGGACCGAAGAGCCAGACGAAACATGGCGCACTCCTCGACTTCCGTTCCAGTCGACATCTTCGGAGATGACGTCGAAGATCCGGGACAGCAGCACACCGAAGAGGACCTCGTCAGTGCATCCGAAGCCGACGACTCAGATGTAGAGACATCACCCCGGCGCAGAGGGTCATGAGTAACATACCCCCCCCCCTCACACCCGCGCCGACACCCAAAAAGGCTTCGGTCACGCCTTCGCCTCCGGGCCTAGGCAAGACAAGAGACACTGCTTCACACACCCCACCTTCGGGCCCGGTGAAGAAGCCAATTAAGCCTTCCGGCGGCTTGGGCTCGAGCCAGCCTTCCAGCGGTGCCGACAAACACACCTTGGCACCGAAAAAGAAACCGGCCTCTACCTCGACACCGAGCTCCGCACCCAAGTCCTCGGTGACGAAACCCAGCGCTTCCGTACCGACGCCATCTTCGGTACCGACCAAACCCCATAAGGCCCTCGGCACCGACACTTCCATGCCGAAGCCCACCTCGGCACCGACCAAGAAATCGGAGGTTCCCAAGCCCAGTGCTAAGCACGGCACGGACAAGCCTAAAAAGTCATCGGCCCGAAGACCTCGGCGCCGACGGAACAAACATTGTCACAGGAACTGTTTACACCGGATCCCTTACAAAAAACTCTTACTAAGGATCCAAAAACTGGACATTTGGCACTCTCTTCCAAAAAGAGACATTTGGATAAACCGGCTCCGCCTCCACCTCCAAAGAGGAAGGACTCTGCTACCTCCCCTTTCAGAATACCTTCTCCACCTCCTCCACCCTCTCCACCTCCGCCCCCTCCGCCTTCTCCACCCCCACCTCCTCGCTCTCCGACCCAGTCTCCAGACGATGATGATCAGGGGGACCCATATCACGATCCAGGGGATGTGCCCTAAGACCCCACCCCTACAGGATCCCCAGACCCATGGGACAACTTCAAGAACCCAGATATTCCAGACGTCCCACAAGATGACCTTTATCCTTCCAGGCCATCTCCACCAGAAGACTCACTAGGTTTCCACCACCTACTTCAGAGGGCAGCACATTATCACGGGGTAGAGTTACACACTGACCCAGTGGAGGAGAATTTCCTCCTCAACACCTTTGATACCGCACATAGGTCTACCTCCATACTACCTATGCTCAAGGGGGTGGTAATACATGCGCCAGAGGTTTTTAAGGACCCAGTCAGGGCCAGGGTCATTAACCCACGCATAGAAAAAAAGTACAAAGCTGCCCCCACAGATCCTGCCTATATCAAAGGGCCAGCGCCACTAGATTCCCTAGTGGTTTCCACTGCACGAAAGAGGTCAAATTCCCAGGCGTCAGGTGAAGCACCACCACCTGACAAAGAGTCAAAGCTACTGGACGCGTCAAGAAAGCGCACTGCGTCACAGGCAGCCAATATATAGCGTATCGCCAACACCCAAGCGCTATTGGCCAGATACGATAGGGCGCATTATGATGAATTAGAAACCATAATGCACCACCTCCCGGAAAGAAACAAAAATAGGGCCAATGAATTAATTCAAGAGGGTAAGACAATAACTAACACCTCCATACGCTGTGTCTTAGATGCAGCAGACACAGCCTCCAGGGCCATTAATACTAGCGTCCTCCTCCGTCGCCATGCTTGGCTGAGAATATCAGGTTTCAAACCTGAGGTACAGGCCTCCATCCTAAATCATCCCTTTGACCAAGAACACCTATTCGGCCCAAAGGTAGATGAGGCCTCGAAAAAATGAAGAAGGACACTGATACGGCGAAATCTATGGGTGCCCTGCAGTCACACCCTCCTAGGCGCTCCTTTCGCCGCTCTTCCTTTCGGAATACGTCTAGAGGCTACTCCTCAGATAGCGCGTCCACTTCCTACAAATCCCCCACTCAGTCCACCTTCACAAGGGGTTATCAAAGAGGCGGCTAAAGGGGCAATAACAATAAAGGCAGAGGCAAAACAAATACCGCCCGCTCTGCCACACCGCCCGCTCTGCCACACCGCCTACCCAATGACTTCCCCCCGCTCCCTCCAGACCATCCCACTCCGGTCGGGGGCAGACAACAAAATTTCCTTCATGTCTGGGAGACCATCACCTCAGACAAATGGGTGACCCAAATTATTCGGTCAGGGTACTGCCTAAAATTAACATCTACACCCCCAAACATTCCACCCAGGCAACGCCCAATGTCACAAGAACATTCCACATTACTAAAACAGGAGGTAATCTCCCTCCTACAAAAACAGGCAATAGAACAAGTTCCCGCCAATCAGCAAAATTTAGGGGTCTACTCCCTATATTTTCTAATACCAAAAAGGGACGAGACTCTACGACCTATTCTAGATCTCCGGCCCCTTAACACATACATACATTCAGACCATTTTCACATGGTAACGCTTCAGCAGGTGCTTCCGCTCCTCTCCCAGAACGACTTCCTCACCACACTGGACTTGAAAGACGCATACTTTCACATTCCGGTACACCATGCTCACAGAAAGTACCTCAGATTTGTAGTGGACGGGCAACATTACCAGTTCAAGCTGCTCCCATTCGGGGTCACAACAGCACCAAGGGTATTCACCAAGTGCCTAGCGGTAGTGGCGGCACACCTCAGAAGACGGCACATTCACGTCTTCCCATATTTGGACGACTGGCTGATAAAAGCCACGTCCTACAACCAATGTGTACACCGCACCGCCACTACAATCCAACTACTTCACCAACTAGGCTTCACGGTGAACCAACAAAAGTCCCAGCTAACACCATCCCACATAAAGCAATACCTCGTTGCCACAATAGACACCTCAAAGCCATAGCCTACCCCAATCCGGCCAGGATTGCAAGCATTCAGGCTTTGCGTCAAAGATTCATACTTCAACACTCTCTTCCAGCAAGAGTGTTTATGCAACTGATAGGGATGTTGGCCTCTTGCATTTTCATAGTGCCCCACGCAAGACTCTAGATGCGTCCACTCCAAGAGTGCCTAGCGCGCCAATGGAACCAGGCCCAGGGGCAACTGACAGATCTGGTGTTGGTAGACGGTCGCACCCATCGCTCTCTGCAGTGGTGGAACACCACAAACCTTTCCAAAGGTCGACCGTTCCTGGACCCGGTTCCACAAATAATACTAACAGATGCATCGCTCTCCGGCTGGGGTGCTCATCTATTACACCTCACAGTGCAGGGCACATGGACGCCGCAACAAAAGTTACTCCATATCAACCATCTGGAGTTGCTAGCAATCTCTCTAGCCCTAAAATTCTTTCAGAGACAGATTTTAGGCAAGGCAGTCCTCTATTCGCACAGACAACATGACGGCCATGTATTACATAAAAAAAAAAAAGGCGGCACACACTCTCCACAGCTCTCTCAACTAGCACAGAGCATATGGAGATGGGCAATTCCACACAAAATCTTTCTCCTAGCCCAACATGTACCGGGAGTCCAAAGCACCATGGCAGATCTGCTCAGCAGACAGACGCAGTAGATCCACGAGTGGGAACTTCACCCGCAGGTTCTTCACCCATTCTTTCAAATGTGGGGGCATCCGCAGATAGACCTCTTCGCCACCCACGAAAACAAAAAATACCCAAGCTTCGCCGCCAGATACCCACACCCATTGTCCAAAGGCAATGCGATATGGATGAACTGGTCAGACAAATTTGTGTACGCTCTTCCACCTCTCCCACTAATTCCATTAGTGGTGCGAAAGCTATAACAGCATTCCCTCACACTGATCCTAGTAGCTCCAACATGGGCCAGACAACCGTGGTACACCACGCTGCTGGAACTCTCGCTAGTATCACACCAAAAGCTACACCTCTCACCATGCCTCCTAACCCAGAACCATGGAGAGATCAGGCACCCGGACCCAGCTCAGCTCAACCTTGCAATCTGGCTCCTGAAATCCTAGAATTCGGTTACCTAAACCTTCCCCCTGACTGTATGAACGTCATCAGAGAAGCTAGACGCCCTACCACTAGAGCCTGCTACGCTGCCAAATGGAAAAGATTTGTTGTTTATTGCCATAACAACACAATCAATCTTCTAGATTGGTCTATACAACACATCATATGCTACTTACTCCATCTACAAAGGTGTAACCTAGCATATACTTCCATTCGGCTACACCTCGCATATACCTCCATTCGGCTACACCTCGCAGCAATTGCCGCTTACCTACAAAACAGGCAGCACCTATCACTTTTCAGAGTACCTGCCATTAAAGCCTTCATGGAAGGCCTAAAACGAATAATTCCCCCCAGAGTACCACCCTTACCTGTGTGGAACTTAAATATCGTTCTCACAAGGCTAATGGGGCCACCCTTCGAACCTTTGCATAAATGTGAACTGCAATTTCTGACATGGAAAACAGCTTTTCTTGTAGCCATCACTTCCCTTAGAAGGGTCAGTGAGATACAAGCACTTATCATACAAGAACCTTTTCTTCAAATGCACCAAAACAAGGTTGTTCTCCGTACCAACCCAAAATTCCTTCCTAAAGTCATTTCCCCTTTTCACCTCAACCAATCGGTAGAATTACCGGTATTTTTCTCACAACCTCAAACTGTTGCAGAAAGGGCTCTACACACGTTAGATGTCAAACAAGCCTTACTTTACTATATCCAAAGAACACAACCTTTCAGAAAGACCAAACAACTGTTTGTCTCTTTCTCTCCACCACACAAGGGCAACCCCATCTCAAAATCAGGGATATCTAGGTGGATTGTAAAATGCATCCAGATTTGCTACCACAAGGCAAAACGGCCGCTATCCGTTCCCCCTAAAGCCCATTCTACACGAAAGATAGGGGCTTCTATGGCTTTTCTAGGGAACATCCCATTAGATGATATATGCAAAGCAGCTACATGGTCAACACCGCACACTTTCACTAAACATTACTGTGTAGATGTGCAAACCAAGCAACAAGCTAGTGTGGGCCAGGCTGTACTAAAACACTATTTCAAACCACTGCAACAGATACCGGTGGTCGCCGCTAAGGTTGGGAACTGCTATATAGTCTATGCAAAAGTGTGCAATCTGCAGCTCATATGCCTCGAACGGAATATGCTACTTACCAGTATGCATCTGTTCTTGGCATGTAGAGCTGCAGATCTACACACGCCCACCCGCCTCCCCGGCTACCTGTATCTGTTCCAGTCTTATCTTATTTAGATACAACACACATGGGTTTCCTCACTGTTATTACTACGCTCCATCTTTCCCTGTTGGCAAAAAACAATCTGAGGATGGAGCCAAAGCCCATGCGCAATACGATCCAAAGGAGGAGTCGCCGACCTCGTGACTTCCAAAGACTTTCCAAGAGGAAAAACAAACTGCAAACATCTGGGCCCAACACCAGATGGCGATCTATGCAAAAGTGTGTAGATCTGCAGCTCTACATGCCAAGAACAGATGCATACTGGTAAGTAGCATATTCCTTACACAGCGCATGGCCTGGCGGTCTAACATGGCAGAAGCGCCTTAGCGAGGCTCCCGCAGCCCTACCGTAATCCTTTATTTATCCCGCTCATCCGGATGTTCTGACGACTCCAGTGCCTCAGCCGGGTCCCACAACGCCCTGCAGCTGCAGTTTGGGAGCTTCGTTGGTCGCAGATTCGGCATCTGGCGGTTGTGGTGCCGCTACAAGGTGTGTGGCACCACATACAGGCTGTGAGGAAGGAGGCACTGTTGCCGTGCCGAGACTTCCACCTGACATGGGACTGCAGGGGCGACTGCACCCGTGTTGGTAAGGCTGATTGGGGAGACGACTGGGGGCAGAGGCCAGTAACACTAAGCCTCTGCCTCGCCGGAGTCTTGGCAGCTGGGCCGGGCCGCGGCGCGAGGGCGGATGGGGTCAGCTGATATCCCCACAGACATTCTGTGTGCTGCAAGCGTCTTTGCCAAATGGGGCCCTCCCCTCTCTTGAGGCTGCAGATGTGGGGGGTGCGGGTGGGTGTAATGAGCTGCTTTTCCCCATGTATCACTGTGTTGTTCTTCTTTTATTTTCATTACTCATTCATGCTTTGTCACATAGTATTCCACGGCGTACGCACCTTCAGGTATGTTTACTTTCAAAGGTGCATTGCTCGTGATTCTGTTCTCCTTAGAACTCCAACTGCTGGATCTAGCATTCAGCAGTTGGACTTCTACCAGGACAGCTGTGCTCCCGTGTTATGCTGATTGTACCTGAAGAATAAACGTACTTATTTGAAAACGATCATCGCATCGTCTACTTCTTCAAGCCTCCGCCATTAAGCAGTACTTTACATTTGGCGACAAGCGAGCGGGGCAGCATTTCACTAGTTTTGCATAGATTTCCATTGAACCCCACCTCACCTGCTACTCTCCTTTCGCAAAGAACAGCGCTCCTCGCTGCTACATTTCCTCTTTCTCCGATCTGGTTGCCATTCTCCAAGCGTACTTGGTGAAATTTGGAGGGGTTTCCTGATTTTTCACCCAACCCCGCTTTCGCTGATGTCTTCCTCTTCACGTCATCCAACGGCATTACGGTATCCCAGCAAGCGACGTCATCACGTTTCATGTAAGCGTCCACAGCGGCCATTTTGTTTAATTTGGCATCCTCGTTTCCAAGGCAACCTTCCCGACGATAGTCTATTTTAAGGCGCAACGCTGCAAATTAAAGGAATTTCGATCATCTCTTCAGGACGCAACTCTTCAAACTAAAGGAATCTCTGGGTGATTCGCCTACAGACTTCCTCACTATCATAAGGTATTCTTGTCTTTAATTACTTATTTCTCTTTGGCGATATACACGCCCGTATATTGCTCATTTCATCTCTATAACATGGCTTCTAACCAACAAATAGTACATTTAAACCATGTTCTTCCGGTTCCAAGTAAACCAAAAGAAACCTGGAAAATTTGGTTTCGCAGCTTTGAAAGCTACTTAGTTGCCATTGATGCAGATGAATATTCCCCTAAACGGAAATTAGCGATTTTGTATAGTCACCTTGGCAGTGCTGGTCGTCAAATATTTGACAATCTTCCAACTTCTATTCCTCCCCCTGGAAATGGAGATAGCTGGAATGTCTTCACGGACGCAGTCCAGAGACTTAGCAAAAAATTCCTTGAGCAACCGAGTGTAATGTTGGAATGATTTAATTTTATGAATCGAAGACAAGAATCAAATGAGACAGTTGAGGAGTTTATTTCGGCCCTCAGAAATTTAGCTGCAGATTGCAATTTTGCTGCTTCTCTCGACATGGTTATCAGAGACCAATTTGTTTACAAATGCTACCATAAAAAAATTCAAGAGCAGATCTTGAGCTGTCATGATCCTTCACTAACGGAAGGCATAGATAATGCTAAAAGCATTGAAAGATCCATCATGTCATCAAAATGTATTTCAGATGAAAACATTTCTCCTGTAAACTGTGTACAAAATGACTCTTCCATTAATGCCATTACGGCAAAAAACAAGTTTATGAAACCTTTTTGAAGAAAAGCAACCTCTTCATGTTACAGATGTGGTTCCAGAGTAGATCTTGGAAACAGTCCCATTTGCCTTGCTCTTAGTAAAAGATGTGCAAATTGTCTCAAAATGGGACATTTTCACACTGTGTGCAAAAGTTAACATTTCATTCAAGTTAGTGCTGTATCCTCACTGGAACATCCTGATGTTAATGTTCCCTCCCTTGACTCCTTACAAAATCTTGACATTAACACTGTGGATTTGTCCTCATATAATCCACTGCAAAAAGTTATACTATCTATTGATTCCAGTGAGGATTCACCTAACTTCAATCGTGCAAAAGATCCTACATGTGAAGTTCTAATTGATAATATACCATTCAACATGATGGCAGACTCTGGTGCACCTGTAACCATCATCTCCGATTTGCTTTTCAACACTCATTGGTCTTCTTCTCTTGTTCACTTACATTCACTAGACATCATCCCAAAAGCTTATGGTGGCAAAGATATAGACATATTGGGTTATTTTCTTTCTGATGTTTCATGTCTAGGTAAATGTATCAACACTAAGGTTTACGTGGCCATCAAAGGAAAAAGCATCATTGATTGGCAGGATCTAGCAAAAATGGGACTAAAGCTTGTCCCTGGTTCAGAATGTCCTGTCCAACTCAATGCGGTCTCTATTTCCTTAGTGTCTGAAGACGTAGATTCACTGGTTAACAGCATCACTTCAGAATTCCCGGAAGTTTTTAATGATTCAGTAGGTAAAATCAAAAATTATAAGCATTTTATCAAACCAAAGCCACATGCAATTCCCATTACACACAAACTGAGAGCTATTCCCTTAAATGTAAGGGATGATTTGAATTGTTAGATAAAATGGTTTCTGAAGGCATAATTGAACCAACCAATTCATCCCAATGGGTTAGTCCAGTTGTCATCGTTAAAAAAAAGGATTCCAGCATCCGTTTATGTGCTGACCTTCGCTCTCTTAATCAAAATATAATTATTGATTGCCACCCCCTTCCCAAAATACAAGACCTACTGGCTGGTATATCTGGCTCCACATTCTTCACCTTACTTGATCTCCCCAGTGCATATCATCAGATTCCCTTATCCCCTTCTTCCTCTGACCTTACCACTTTCATTACTCCGTTTGGAGCATATAAATACTTGAGACTTACGTTTGGCCTGGCCTCAGCGGCCAGTGTTTTTCAAAAATTTAAGGATACCCTACTAAAAAATATAGACTCTGTCCAAGCCTACCAAGACTATGTTATTATTTTTTCAAAAAATAAGAACAAACACATCCGCACTTTGAAAGAGGTGTTATCTCGTTTCAAACATGTTAGAGTAACCTTGGGAAGAGACAAATGCAAATTTTTTGCCACACAAGTTGATTATCTAGGACACTCGATTTCTGCTAATGGTATCAAACCAAAACATTCTGTAACCCAAGCCATATCCAATGTTCCCATTCCCGGCGACAAGGACTCCTTGAAATCCTTTTTGGGTATGACCGAATATTATTCAAGATTTATTCAAGGATATTCTCAAATTGTTCAACCTTTGCATGCACTTTTAAAGAAGAAAGTCAAATTTTTGTGGTCCACAGAAATTGGTTCTGCATTTAATCTTATCAAAAGAGTTATAACTGAAGCATCTGCATTATCCTCTTTTACTCCTGGTTTAAAATGTTCGATTTCTGTTGATGCCAGTCAACATGGTCTAGGTGCAGTTCTTTGTCAGTGGATTGGTGCCAAGGAACATACCATTGGTTTTGCCTCTAGAGCCCTCACTAGTGCTGAAACAAACGACAGCACTATTGAAAGGGAGGCCCTTGCGTGTTCTTGGGCAGTCGAAAAGTTTAAAACTTTCATCTGGGGTTCTCATTTCATCCTCTTAAGTGACCACAAACCCCTATTACACTTACTTAACGGCAGTGGCACTGGCAAAGCATCAGCAAGACTTGTTCGGATATTTTCAAGACTACATGAATACAATTTCACCATACAACATATTTCTGGTGGACACAATCTTAGGGCAGATTGATCTCCACGAATTATCATTTAAAGGTAATCTAGAAAGACAATGTGTTTCCCCAACCTCTGTTCGTATCGGACTTTTTCAAGCAGCACATGAAGGTTATTTTGGGATTGGTGCCACCTCAAGAAAGCTGAAGGAACACTCTTGGTGGCCTGCTTTAGATAGAGACATCACACAATTGATCAATAGTTGTGATACCTGTTTAGTATCTGACAAACACTGGAAGACTACTCAACTCCCCTTACACAGTGTTCCCTTACCCGAGGAAGCCTGGTCCAAACTTTCTGTTGATTTTGCTGGCCCTTTCGAACTATTACCACATAACCAACACTACATCATTGCCCTCATTGATTAACACTCCAAGTGAGTTGATTTTGATTTTTGTGAAACCCCCAACTCTCTTTCAGTCATAAACTTCCTAAGTAGAGTGTTCCTATCTGAAGGGTCACCCAAAGAAATTGTTTACCGACAATGCTTCGCATTTTTGTTCCTCATTGATGCAAAAATTTTTAAACGCACATGATATCAAACATCTCGGGTTGCACTTTACTCTCCTTCTTCAAATGGTCTCATTGAAAGGATGAACAAATTTATCAAAGAAGGCATACAGTCTGCTCCTTCTTGCAATGTTGATGTTGAGTCTTTCCTTAGAAAGAAAATATGGTCTTATTTAGTCACTCCACATTCCACTACTGGCATCGCACCCTTCAGACTACTTAAAAAAAGGAACCCTAATGGGAACATTTGTCCCTCATGGATCAAAATCCTTGCTAAAAAAAATAATTCATGTTTAGCCTGTCATGACAAACAACTCGTTGAAACAAATGTTCTTAAACAACAGAAACTACAGCAAAAACATTTTGATTCTCTTTCCACCCCTGTTTTACACACCTTCCAGATTGGGGATTGGGTCATGATCAAGAATCCCAATAGGGTCAAGAAGGGTGCTTCTAAATTTTCTTTACCCACCCAGATTTTAAAGACTTCCAAAGGTTCTTTTTTCTTGCATAAAAAGGGATGGTGGAATAAGAGAGCTTTAGTAAAACTTTCTGCTGAGCAAGCCACAAAATTATCTTGTTAAAACATTCTCTTGACAACCTTCCATGCTCACAGTTTCCGCTGGGAGCACCCTCTGATAACCCCTCTCACTGTACACAACCTGTTCTCATTCCTCAAACCATTCCCACTTCTCCAACACCCTCAGTTTTGGCGTTACGTAGAACTTCTCGTAATTGTTCTTTTCCTGCAAGATTTAAGGATTTTTATATTTATTAACCTCTTTTATTTCCCACAGAGTTCTCTTCTTTTGTGAAAAGGGAGATGATGTAATGAGCTGCTTTTCCCCATGTATCACTTTGTGGTGTTCTTCTTTTATGTTCGTTACTCATTCATGCTTTGTCACATAGTATTTTGCGGCGTGCGCACCTTCAGGTATGTTTACCTTCAAAGGTGCATCGCTCGTGATTCTGTTCTCCTTAGAACTCCAACTGCTGGATCTAGCATTCAGCAGTTGGACTTCTACCAGGACAGCTGTGCTCCCGTGTTATGCTGATTGTACCTGAAGAATAAATCTACGTATTTGAAAACGATCATCGCATCGTCGACTTCTTCAAGCCTCCACCATTAAGCAGTACTTTAAAGCAGGCCTTGAAGACACTGCAAAGACCGCTGCGACACCGGGCGAAAGAAACGGTACGCGGCACTAGTATTGACGGGATTGCGGCCGGCCCTTGGCCCCTGGTGCAGCCCCTGCGGTTGATTCGGGCCACGACCTAATGGAGGCCCTGCGGATTGATGACGTGAGGTGCACCGGGGGTGGTGGCTGGAGAGTCATCGTCTACTTCAAGCCTCCACCATTAAGCAGTATTTTACAGCGGACCTTGAAGGCATGGCAAAGACCGCTGTGACACCGGGCAAAAAGAAACGGTACGCGGCACTAGTATTGACGGGATTGCGGCCGGCCCTAGGCCCCTGGTGCAGCCCCTGCGGTTGATTCGGGCCACGACCCAATGGAGGCCCTGCGGATTGATGACGTGAGGTGCACCGGGGGGGTGGCTGGAGATTCCTCCCCCCCCCCTATTTGGACATCCGGCGCAGCTTGTTTTGCTGTGGCCCCGGCGATCGGATCGGACTGCAGGCGGCCTCTTGCTTTCTCTTGTTTCCCCCCCCCCCCCATACCCCCTCTTTCCCCCCCACCCGGTTCGATCGCGGAGGCTGTAGAAGCTGCCACATTGGGGGACTAGCTGTAGAGCCTTGTGCTGGATGAATCAGTAACACCGCACAGACAGCCGGGACCTCTTCTCTGTGCAGATTGCAGGCTGGTGGCGGCTATAAAGCGCCCGAAGTCCCCCTATCCTTCTGGATGCTCTGTGGGATCGCCGATGGATGAGGAATTCCGCTTTGCTGCCCTGCTTTACAAAAGTAACGCACCTCCAGTCTAGAAGTGCAACCTGGCTCCCTGGCCCTTCCTGGAGGCCTTCATAGACACCTAGCAACTTCTCATCTGGTCCACACGGGCGTAGGGGTGGGGACTGGCTCCTGTTAGGGGCGGAGAGGGCACCCAGCTCACAGAAGCGGTTGGACCAGGTTCAATGCAGGTTGTTAGCACGGTGTCCTCCCCTGCCAGCTCCCCCTTTCCTGGAGATATAATAGGGAAGGAGACTGGCAATAGCGGTCTGTATTAAGAACGGAATTCTATGACACACCTAGCAATACGACTGGGCCACCCCTCATTTTGCTTCACATCTACGTCACATGGCCAAAGATAAGCCACCGGGCACAACATCCAAGAAAACCACGATTGATAAATATACTGGCGCTGTAGCCCAGGCGCCCAATTTGGGAGACCAGGAAGCAGCCATGCCGAATAACGCAGCGCTGATGGCAGCGATCATGCAGTCCAGGGAAACACTTGAGGCTAAGATTGGGGCATTTGCCTCTGATGTAATGTTGTTCCGACAGGACCTCAGAAATGCTGTGCAGCCCATCACGGAATCAGAATCCCGGATCTCAACGGTGGAGGATGCAGTGAACAATCTCCAGAAAAAAGTTTCCACCCTAGAAACACTTACTAAGGGCCTAGCGACGCAGGTGGAGGACGTGGAAGTTTGCACTCGCAGGAATAACCTCTGCTTTGTTGATTTCCCGAGGGTGGTAGAGTTGAAGACTTTCTTGTTAAATGGCTCACGGAGTGGCTTCCACCAGACACAGTTTCCCCATGCTTTGAAATTGAGTGCACACATCGGGCGCTGATGCAGAAGCCATACCGGGCGCTCGCCCTCGACCGATAATTGCGAGGCTTCTTAACTATAGAGACAGAGATGTTATACTACAGCAAGCCAGACTGAAAGGGACTCTTACATTTGCCTCGCAACACATTACAATCTTCCCGGATTATACTACGTTAGTACAACAGCGTAGACAATCATTCGTAGAGTCCAAGGCACGTCTTCTTGGCCTTAATATTAAATATTCTGTGTTGTTCCCGGCCCGCCTGAGAGTGGTTTACCATTCGCAAACACACTTCTTTGAGACACCGAAGGAGGTGTTCCAATGGACAGATGAAGCAGTTAAACCCAAGCCCTACACTCCACTCAGATTTGACTCGGACTCCTCTTCTGGGGGGCTTGGACGGGGCTCCCCTGGGATGGCCGATAAGCAGCGCCGCCAGTTGCGCTCTAAGAGACAATCCAAAACCCGCAGCAAATCCCGTGGGAGGCTGGCAGATGACCAGCCGGAGCTTGCCATATCATAATTACTACCCTGCCGAGGCATACGCAAAGACTGAGCAAATCGGATACATCTGTACATATGCTCCTCTGCCGTTAGATATTAACCTGCGCAGGGGTCTAGTTATGGGGATCCATTGGCTATATGCTGCTTCTACCCCCCGTTGAGGGTTGGAGGCACATCATGCTGCGATAGATACTTGGGTGGGGTGGGGTGGGGTGGGGGTTGGTTGGGGGGTCATTGGGAAGTTTTTGAAGTTTGTTTTCTATTGCTATTGTTAGATATTGCATGCTTGGTCCTGGGTTGTTCAGACTATTCAATTACATACATTTCCCCATGAGCGTCAATGCCAGACAAGACCTCTAACTCAATAAGACCCTGGGGTCGGGAACTTCAAGTCGTTAGTTGGAACATCCGCAGCCTCCCTGATGAGATTAAGAGGGGCGCCGTACTGCGCAGGCTAAACGCTATAGAGCCGAAATCCTACTCCTGCAGGATACAAGTCTACTGGGCACCAAAACGCTGTGCCAGTCTGGATTAGGGTTTGCGCAAACTCTTACTCTGGATTCATTAGGAGCTCCCAATGGGTGGCCATCCTTATTCACCGCAGCCTATCCTTTGTCCATTGCAAGTCATGGCACGACCCACAGGTTAGGTTTATAGTCCTCTCTGGAACACTATATGGGTAGCCTCTCGTCCTTGGTAGCATATACTGCTGACATGGAGCCTTGTGGAGCGCTTGACCGCTCTGGACTGAGATTCTGCCTGGCCTGACGGTAGTGGGGGGGGGATTGGAATGATGTGTTCAGTGAGGGACAGATGGCGTTGCGTGGGGTGCGCTACAGCTCCTCAAGAGTGTAAACCGATGCCCTGAATTTAAGGGATGGGCTGGGCAGACTCCTGGATGGTGCTACACCCCTCCAACCATGAATACACGTACTTCTCTGGGGTGCATGAGTCCTCTCGTATAGATTACATTTTTATCTCCACAGTACACACCCATAGAGTGGAGTCCACTGAGATTCTGCCTTGGGGCCTCTCTGACCATTCACCAGTATTGTTGCAGTTGTGTCCCCATTCCGATTGCGGCTGTCGCCCTGGCTGCTGCAAGATGAGCAATACAGACTACACATTCACACATCCATTGCTGACTATTATTCGCTTAACTCCGTTACGGTCACGTCCCCTATAACATTATGAGAAGACATGAAACCCACAGAGTAGATATTGCCTTCTGTGCTGCAAGACCGCATCGAGAGAAGCTAATACAGACTGAGACCCAATTGATTGACCTGGAGCACAGGGTTTGGGGGGAGGGGGAGATGCTGCACACAAACAGCTGCTTAGTGCCCAGCAAACCTATGCTAGTGAGCTGCTCGATGAAGCTAGACTCTACTGGCTTCCTACTCGTAGCCGGATCTATCAGTGAGGCAACAAATCTAGCACTCTACTATACCGTTTGTGTCAACAGTCGCTGCGTCTGCACTTCTCCCAGATATACAAGGCTCTCAGGCAAAGCGACCCGGCCAAATGGATTCCCCTGCGAGTTCCTGAAACATAACCAGTCCCGGCTGATGGAGCCATACTTGGCGGCTCTTAACGCCGCGGTGGATGGTGGCCGCTTTCCACCAGACTGGAGACATGCAGAGATAGTTGTCTTCCTAAAGCCAGGCCGGCCACTGGAACGCCATTCGTCTTATCGCCCGATCTCCCTCAAGACACACGTGGTCTTGAGGACCTGCTTCCAGTCCACGTATTGTGGTGCCATCGTCCCCTCAGATATTCAAGCCTACCATGTGGCCTCACACTTACTTGTCCTTAACGATTGGTGATATGGCGATAGGAGAGACCCAGCATATGCTGTCGAGTGCTGGTTGATGGGAGCCGGTTCAGTACATACGGTCCAATATTCTGTCTCGACGCTTAGGGAATTACCACCTGCGACCAAAACGGTTTTCATGACCTGTAAACGTGCACTTCGCACAATGGTGTGGTGGGTTAAACTGATGAGGGAAATCCCCCTTTGGCATAAGGGCCAGCTGCAACAACAGGCGCAGCTGTCTGGATTTCGGGGTTGGGAGGCCATTGGGATCGACGCGGTGGGAACTGTCATGCGCGGGCAGATTATGAAGTTCTTTTAGGAACTCCAGGCTGATGTTCTGCTCCACTCACAATTTTATAGATATCTCCAATTCCGACATGCTCTTTCCCCATACTTCACTCAACAACAAGTTAGACCCGAATTCAACCCTATAGAAGCTGAAGTCTTTATGGGAGACCTAGGGGGGGGGGGGATCATAAAATAACCAAAATATATCGTACACTTTTAAACAATACCCCAACTACATTAAATAAAACTTGCGAGGCTTGGCAGCTGGATTTAGGCCCTCTAGATGAGGACGATTGGATAGAGGCACTGGAGCCCCCGCGCCGTGCGGCGATTGAGGCCCGCCTGCGACTTTTTCAAGTATTTGCATCGGGTATACTTTACAAGACACAGGTTGTGGCGTGCTGGACTGATCGCCTCCCCTCGCTGCCTGGAGTGTGGGGCCGCGGAGGGTACCTTCCAACATACAGTATAGTAATGCACGGCCCTATTGAGGTTCGGGGGGACTACATGTTTGACGGAGGTCCTGGGTTAGGATGTCCCGCTCTCACCACGACTATCCATGCTCCATATTACTGAGTGACTGGGCAGCAACAGATATAAGCGTCATCTGTTGTTTCTCGGCCTTACGTTGGCTAAACGAGATCTCTCCAGGGCATGGAAGGACAAGTTCCTGCCATCAGTTGCAGTATGGAAGAAGGGTCTTGACTTTTGTATGGGGCTGGAGATGCCCATCTTTAGGGCGCAGGGATGCCCCCAGAAACACTATAAAATATGTAAAAGGTGGGGGAATACAGAGGGCTATGTTTGGAGCCTATCCCTCCTGCTTTTGCTGTCGAGGACTTGCAGGGGATGATGGTACCATATAGTAACCTAGATGTTGAACATATTCGCCTTCAAAATTTATGGTTCAGATATATGTATCCAAGACCTGCTCCTGTTCTTTGTAATTTTGATATGGCACTATTGTTTGCTTTTAAGAGTTTTGTTTCAATATGTTTATTGCATGAACAAAGTTATGACAACAGTGAAAATGTTGAGATCATTAACGCAGTCCATTTCTGTATTTTATTTGTGTTCATTGAGACTCTAAACATATATCGGCTATCAACAATAAAATTACGTTGTGAAAAAATATATATATTTACACAATCAGAACACAAATGTGAGACGATGCATGAGCGATGTAGATGGCGTGCATGTTGCACTAGAATCTATGAACAGTTTGTTAAAAATTATAAAACACAACCTCTATGTCCTTGACCTGAACAAAACCATTCTGTGGGCCGTGAAGTACAATTGATTGTGAACTACTTAAGAACATTTCTGATTTCAACTCGATTGGGATTTAAGCCTTTGTTCAGTCTGTGCACAGTTACTGCATTTCCCAGCATTATAAATAACAAGCATTTACAATGCAATAGGTCTCGCAATGACATTGTTTTGAGCTATTGGCATTGTAAATGTTATTGTTTTTCTTTTCCCTTTGTGAAGCATTAATCAAATGGTGTAATGCAAAATGAGTTTAGAAGAAAGAAAACAAGAAGCTGCGACCTCGGGGAATGATGTCCCATAAACCTACGCAAAAACATGAAGACGCTAGGTATACATTTGCTCTTTGGAGTAAAAAAAAATGTGAACGCTTTTGCGGTTTCTAAATATTTAATTAACGATATAACGGATTCTCTTTTAGATGGAATTTACCTTTGATTGCAGTTATATGCAGGGCAGTGAAATATGAACCGTTTCATTTTTCATTCCACACATCACTGGTACACTTAGTTCTTAGGACCACACAGCACCTGTGCACTCAGTCCTTAGGGCCACACATCACTGGCGCTCTCAGTACTCAGGGACACATAGCACCGGCGCACGTAGTCCTTCGGACCACACATCACCGGTGCACTCGGTTCTTTGGGACTACACATCACTGGGGCTCTCAGTCCTTAAGGCCACACAGCACCGGTGCACTCAGTCCTCACGACCACAAGTGACCGGAGCTCTCTTCTCACACCTCGGATGAGCGCTCCACCTCAGATTCTTTGGCCGGAGGGACCTGAGCCGCCCTTCATGCTGCACTGGTTGGCGTCAGTAGGACGGTTGGTGAGGACTGCACCCCGCCTTTTACACAGGGGTTCAGGCGTAGCCAGGGGGCCCGCACAAGGTGTTTACCGCCCTGGGTGTCGGCAGAATTCTTTTTAGCGCCCCCTCCCCACTTCAGAAGCAGCCGTGAGTGACACCCTGTGTTGGAGAGTGGGCTGCAGTGCACAATCATTCATCGGGGATCTCACCCCTTATCACGTCATTTCCTGCCAACTGGGCACGCTCGCAGACACGGCCAGGAACTGCCATGGACTCCCTCTGGGCAGGAACCAGTAGCGCGCCAAGGCGCAGAGAGAGCTACCAGCAAACGGGTGTTGTCACAAACATGACAAGCTTCACAACTTTGCAAACAAAGTTAAACAAGAACTTCACTTGCCAACAGCAAATCAGGCCAACAATAAGGAGCAGAGAGAGTGCTCGCTTGCATCAACGATTACTAAACCACCAAGCTTCCCTTAAAGGACAGCCCACCCGGAGCATCCGCTGTCCGAAATCTGCGAAAACTGCACCAACAAAGCCAAGGCGTCAAGTACACAGATAGATAATTCCAAGCAGGCCACAACAGACAGGTTAGCAGCTCCAATCAACAAATGCACCCTAATAAGGAGTCTCTCTTTGTGTATTGTGGTCTTTGAAACCCAGCACACTTAATTACAGTTAATGGTTTAGCACCAAACGTCTTCAAATCAACAAGTGCGGAACCCAAAAGTAAAAAAAAAAAAAGTAAATAAAATGAGTTACTAGAGCCTCTTCCGCCAGAAAGCAGCTCCATATCCGGGCCGGGAAAGAGACCTGGGAGGTCGAGGGCTGCCCGCGCATGCGCTGTTACTGAATTTTTTGCGTGTTCTGCGGCTCATGCCCAGTGGCGGCGGCGCGTGCGGACTTTAAAAGCCGCCGTACGTTAATGAGTGCTGCATCGTGCAGCCCAGGGAGGGGGCCGCCAAAGCAGCCAAGGCAAAAAAAGAAAAGCAGAAGTCCGGCGGGAGCCCACCCCTCCTTCGTGAATGCCGCATGGTTTCAGACGGGGCTCCTGTGAGCAAGACGGAGCCCCGCGTGGTGCTGCAGTGAGCCGCTGAAGACACGTGACCAGCCGGAGTCCCCACAAGAGCTGGTAAGTGGGGCATGCTGTACGTTTAAAGCGCGGCGCGCTTGGAGCGCACGTGTGCATTTAAAAAAATAAATACATTGCATGTTGTACATTTAAAGCGCGCCGCGCTTGGAGCGCGCATGCGCATTTAAAAAAAAAAATTACATGAGGCTGGTGAGGACGAAAGTGCAACTGCATGCTGGCTTGCAAGGGAAGGGAGACAGGAGATGTGCATGCCGCGTGGCTGTAAGCGCGTACACCAACTCAAATCCGCCAAAAGTCTGCGCGTGCCCATCTCCTGTCCCACTTCCGAGGCAAGTCCGCAACAATAGATCTCGCTGGCGACAGCAGCGCTTCGCGCTGCGTTCGCAGGCGAGACCTAAAAACGCTCACAATGGTAATTTACATAAATGCAAGTTATTTAGTTTGTACTTTCAAGAAGAATGATCAACACGGAAAACTTTCAGATAAATTATTTAACTAGATACTCAATCATGGGAGAATAGCTCACCCATTGACTGATTAGATCATGCCTACGTAATTAATGTAAGAAATACAAGTGAACCCTAGTACAACATATGTGACAAGCTGACTGGTGTAGGAGTTGACCTTAAACCTGTAAAACCAATAAATGAATGGGGGAAAAATTGGATGAAACTGCCACTTACAATTAAAAAACTTAGCAATAGGTCATCATTATGTGACTTACTGATCAATATTGTATCGGAAGTAAAATACAAAAACCAAGGAAATGTTAATGACTGTTTTATAGTAGGATCATTTACGAACTATACAGTTACTCTTTACTCATAGATTATTCATAGGGTGCAACAATTAACATCCTTATAAAAAAAAAGAAAAAAACAACCTTTGGGTGACATATCTACTGAAGAACTGGTTATGCATATTTTGTGTTAACTTCTGCTATTAATTTACGCTAACATGATCTAATGTGGATTTAAAAAATATACTGCCTTTTCGTCTTAGGTAAAGCGAATGAATTACAGAAGCCCTTTAACCAACTTTTTTTCTTACACACAGTTGAACGGTGCACACAGAGTTGCTGAATTTGTAAAATTTTGTTAGCTTAGAAGCTCCTCATAACAAGCATTTGCAATGCAATAGGTCTCGCATTTACGCGAGTTTGAGCTATTGACATTGCAAATAACAATGTCTTTTATTTGTGTTTTCGTTTTTAAGACATAAATATAAGGCATTGTCATTTACAATACTAATAGCTTAAACTCGCGTAAATGCGAGAGCTATTGCATTGCAAATTCTTGTTAATCTTGTTCTAGTATGGCATTTCAGCTCAAACCCACTGTTTATTAATAGTGCAAAATGTGTACATTTCATACTTGAGCAACTAAATATGCACTAAAAACCTCAGATACGTTTTACAGGAATATCATTTCGTTTCAAAAGCACTGTAATCTGCCTTTCAGGGCAGGCACGTGCTCAGGTCTCTTATTCTTATTTTTGAAGTCAAATAAATTAGTCTTTCTGTCCCTAATGCTTGAAATGCTTTCCATGAGAGGAAATCAGGACTGATCCAGTTTCAGTGGTGAAAAGCTCCTATTGCAATAACTCTGCCAGTCCTCTGGGAGGAATCCATCTTTAAGCGCCATCTCTTTTTTTTAAACATGTTTTTATTAGACATTTTCACACCTATCAGAGTCATAAACCTAGCGGCTGCCACGCTCTCAGCTATATTGACATTACCATACACATTCCACTTTTGGGCGAAGGCAAGGCTTTTACAGTAGAGAGGAAAAACAAAACAGAACATGAAAATACACTTTCCGTCGGCTTCTTCATTTAACCGCCATCTCAAGCAGCGTTTTCACTATTGTCACCTTTGTGAGTAAGGTCAACTCGACAGGAGGGCAGACATCAAGGACAACTTGGCTGCTTTGATGGTAGGGATCTGTGCGAAGGTCGGAGCTATACGGACTGTTGATACTTAATATGGGACCACATGATCCCAGCTGGACAGCTCCTATCTCATTGGAGACATGATGCAGAGGGTGGGGTAGACGTAGAGTGCCAACCCACCCGTTCAACAAGGTTCCACAGATGATCTGCATGCTTGGTGGGGCACCAGGGTGGTTTTGCTAGTATACTGAGCCCCCTCTTGAACGATGTAGATGCGCACTGAATGGCTTTTTGGTCAAATAGAAATTGACAAATCTATTGAGTATCTATGATCACTCACTTTCATCTGCTACAATTCAGTTAAGCGCACAGAAAGAACAGCACTGGGAAACAAACAGGTACCACAGCATAGCACAGCGCAGCAGCTGCAGGTAAGGAGATTGTGTTCATATGAGCTAGGAGTATGGAGGAGCTAGGAGTATGGAGGAGCTAGGAGTATGGAGGAGCTAGGAGTATGGAGGAGCTAGGAGTATGACAGCGGAGGGAAGGCAACAAGTTAAAAAAAAAAAAAACGTAATGAAAAGCAGCGTGTGGGACGGGCAAATTTAAACAAACTGCACCCGGGCAAATGATAAACTGTGACGGGCGGAAGGTGAAAGCAGCATGAGCATTACATGCACTCACCCAGCCGCCTAATGGAGAAAGAGGAAGACCCGTGACCGAAGCAGCCGGTGTCTGCAATGAAGAGGGGCGGTGATGTGGTGGACCCTTCCCTGGCGAGGGAGCTTCAGACTGCAGCAGAGGAGTGGCAGTGGGACAGCCATAGGTCTGCCTCCGAGAAGCGAGCACATGCACCATTACTGCCGCTCCAAAATAGTTAGAGAGGGCGGCGGCGCCATCAAAACAAACTGCGATGGGCAAAGGCAGAAATGTCAATAAAAAAAAGTCAAATGAAAAGAAGCGGGACGGGCCAATTCAACATTACTGGGCGGAAGGCATCAATGTAAAAAAAAACATTCAAATTAAAAGAATGCAAGACGGCCAAATGCTATGTTTCTGTCAGAGGGTAGTTGAAGGCCGGAAACAGCAACGGACCTAACGCAAGATAAAATCAACAGTGAAAGCAAGCGTGGCACGCACGCTTGGCGGGGGCGGGGGAGCGCATTACAGGCGGGGGAGCGGACCCTTTGAAGTTTGATGCCGAGGGCGCCAGTGGGCTGAAGCGCTTCCCCAAACGGATTGCATGGCGGCACGATGCACATGATTGTGCGCGTGATCGCCATGCAATCCGCTTTTGGGAACACTTTTGGGAGCCCCTTACTAGGTGTCGCATAGCGATTGCTATTGCAATAGGTAGGCGAGACCTAAAAAAAACTAGCAGCGGTGTAACCCCTCGCGAGTTAACTTGCATCCTTACCGGGCCTGCACAGATTCCCACATAAACATCCGACCCCACAAATTGTGATACATGAAATTTCAAGTACTGGCAACTTCCCAGGCGAAATCAAGAAGCCCTCCAGGCTAAAAAAAAAAGTACATATATGAATACCGCTTCTCAAACCATGTCACTCCTCAGTCACGATGTTGAGATGAAAGCTCCTTCGATACGTTTCCCTCGTCGCCAGTGTAAAGCAAGTAACGGAAGCGCGGCCCAGACAGCCCCCCCAAGCAGTGCCACACAAGCACCAAGGTCGCGCTCTAGCGCCAGGGTGCAGGAACCATCACAGACCGCGCGGGGGACACTTTAAATATCTCGCTCTGCCCTGTGCTAGGGAGCATGGCCCTGCGTGCCGCAGATTACAGTAGGGTAGTCCACTAAAGGAAAACATAATTAAACAAGAAGATACTGGCATGCAAGCAGCTTGCATTGCAAGCAGCATGCGCGGCGCTGCTCCTTCCCGAGCCAATACTCCATGGGAATTACCATGCAAAAAAAGGTGGGGCATGCACCAACCGTAAGTGGCGTAATGAAACTTGAGGGCACACCTGCAAAGTACATGAAGGGGGCCCCCTCTGACCACACTCAGGAGCTCTACTGACAGAGTACTGGGCTGAAGGGGCCCCCTGGAGCTCGGGGGCCCCTCCCGCACTGCGGGGGTTACAATGGTTACAATTCAGAATTTAAAAGCCCTTGAAGTTATACTTTAATGATTTTCTTGGCTGTAATAACAGTTCACCCATCTAATTGACTGTCCGTGACCTCACGCAACATCACAAGTGACATCACTGCTATTTCATATTTGTTTTTAAAAGTTTTTATGAATTTACAAAAATATAAAAACACAACGGTGTGGTCAGACCAGCTTAGAAGGTGAAGATTCAAAATATATATAGTAATATTAGGATTTATTGGTGACACCTGCTGATATCCTATTGTACTTCACCAAAAGGATAATCTATTATATCTGTAAAGTTTATGTTGGAGGGTCATCACTGAAAGGTATCTCAGATTCCTGATGTCACAGGATGTCCCTGGCCTCCCGAGTCACTTGGGCGGTCACAATGACTGTCAGCTGCCCAATCGTCCATCCCATGTAGGGGGTGGACTAGTTCTTCACCCTTCCAGAGGGTGGAAGTTGTTCTCAGGCCTTCTGGTAAGGATATGGAGCTGCAAAGTGTGGGCTAGTTCTGTGTAGAGGATTCTAGTCACATGGGTTCTTCCTGACCCCAGGGAAATCACAATAGCATTTCATCACCACTCAGTAGTTCATCTGTCTGAATCAATTAAAGACAGGGATATAGAATGAATGTAATGTGTTTGCGTTGCATGCCTACCATTTAATATTTAACTTCTTTTCCAATTTGCTAAATTTTTTTAATGTAAGATATTTACAAATCTGTTCACATTGATAATTGTTATTTTTCATTTCAGCTCAGAAAGATATTAGTTCATCACAAGTGAAGGGACACCGAGATGCAGTGTTGGACTTCAGTGAAGATTACTTAAAAAGTATGCAATTGTATTCTTTTTTTTTTTTTTCCTCACAAATTAAAGGAACAGTTGTGTGATAAAAAGAAAGTACCCAATTTTCTTTCATTAATTGTTTTACTTCTCCATCCTGATTCCTATTTCTAATCAGTGGGTGCTGCACCTTTTAGTGATAGTACTATTTTTCGAAAAAGGTTTTTAATGGTGTGTGCAGCCAGTTAAGCAAATGTGCACACAACATGGTAAGTGACAACGTTACCTTCCCTTGTACCAGTGAGTGGCCTGACCCAATCCATTTTCTTTATCAATGGGTGTGGGCTGGAACCTGCATTCTCCTGTGATCAGTCTTTCCATACCATAGGGCTTCATCCTGGTCTCCTTTTCTTTCACTTTTTTCTTTCCTTCCTCAAGTCAAGTAAGGTAAACTGTGCTGCAATTCTTTGATTTAAAGGTCTGCCAACAGTTCTGTAAGCACTGACATTTTGTTCACCAATATTCTTTGAGGCCTATAACTGAGGCTGTACATACTTTGGAACCATGCACCTTCTTTTAAAGGGGCATGGCGGTTTTCCTGATCAACCCTTTTGTTCTGAAAGTGATTTTTTTATTTTGCTTTTGTGAGTCAGGGCACGATTTAATATTTGGCAGTTGGCCATCTTCCATCAGGGCGGCTGAGTGAATTGCTCCGTCGCCCTGCCAGACGTCTCGACGACCGAATTTTAATATATCTGTTAGGCCAGCGGACATTTCAAGTTTTGATAGGAACATCCGTCAAAATGGTTCCTGACAATGTACTGTAACTTTGCTGTGCCGCGCTGTCAAACATAACAGAGCCGTATGGCAAAGTTAAAACATTTTTTTCCAAAAACATACTCCTAAGCAGGACTTTGTTTTTGAAAATAAAATAAATCCATGCCCTCCACACCATGGGAGTTGTCTTCCGAGATGGGAGAGGCATTTTGCAGTTTTCACTGCCCTTTACCACCAGGTTCTTCCTGGCAGTGGCTTGCTGCAATCTGGCAAGGCAAGAGGTCAGTCTATGGATATGATTAAAAGTTGGAGCTAGAAGTCTATGTGACCTGACACCATAACGGTATAAAAAGCAGCAAATGAATGAGTGATGTTGCTTGAGAAGCATTTAATAGGTCTCATTCTTCTGTGCTGCATTGTTCATGGGAGCACAGCAGATCTTACTCTCACTACAGACAGCTAAATGGTTCCAGCTGTAGCTCCTGGTGCCAGCATCTGGAGGAGCAAGTACACTTCCTGAGACAAGCTTAAGAACTTGTGGCCTTACACTTTCCTGCAGTTCCAATTACTCCCTGTTGATTCATCTTGACCACCTCACTTCACCTGCCGGACTCTTTTCAAATCAGCCAGAGGTGATTAAGTCAGGACTACAGTCTCAGGAACATGGAAATCTTTTGCCCTGCAGCACAGGTGGACTCCTGAACTGCAATAATGTTGCACAATGTACCCTTCCACGAGCCGTACCTGCTCCACCTGACCCTGCTGTTGGTGCCTGCATAAGCAGGTTTGTTCTTACTGGTCATGTAATTCTGCTGGACACGCCCTCCAAACCCTCTGATGATCCAGACATGGTTGTACATGTTCGGCCTATTCTCGTTGCCCCATGATTATAGTCTCACCAGGCCATGAAAATCCCCACCTTTCATCCCTCCCCTGGAGATATTGCTATATTCAGCAGCCCAGACAGGACCCACTCTGATTATGCCTGTACAACTGAATAGCCTGCATCTTCCTTCACAGTAGTTACTGCTAGTGTGTTATCATGCAGACGGCGAGGATATACCAGCACCATATTGCCATGCACAGGCACCAATATAAAATCAGTTTTGTGTTTAGAAGGAAGTGTGCTTGTGCAAGCCAATATCGGTACATGGGCACTTCCGTCTGTTAATACCTGCCAAATCTATCACATGCCAACACCTGCTATCACTCATTAGTGGAGTGGAGGAGGAAGAAGCAACTAGTCGGCCTCGCGGAGAGTAGTCGTTATTCCGCAAGATCCACACTTTAAAAAAAATAATCAAATCTGACCTAGACAAAGCTGAAGGATTAAATGCTAAATGTTCTCTCGTCCAGCTGTAGGTAGTTCTTGTAACACATTGTGCCGACTTTCGAACTGGGGAGCCAAGGTTGAGTGTCTGCTCAACATCCTGTGCATCTGGAAATATGATTTAATCTCACCATGCCTAAAAAGTGAATATGAGCTTGTGTAATGAAACTGGTGCGCATGTAACAATAATTTGGGGTCTAGTTCATGCTATATAAATCTCCAAACAAAACAAACATTTTGTTCATGGATTCTTTTTTATCGTACGGCCTTTTCTTGAGGCCTTTTGAAGCAAATCATTTGCTTTAAAGATTATTTTTTACCTTTAAAAGCTTGTCATCCTGAGTTGTGCTCTACAGCTCGGGCCTGCCTTAGCTCGACAGTCATTTGAATTGAGAACATATTTTTCCTAGGGAGTAGGTTTTACAGATTAGATATCTGAAAGATAACTTTTGTTACATGCTTGAACCTGTAAAATCTGTGTAATCTGGGGAATACTTTGTCTCTTAAAGTCGAGATACGTGTAATCTTTGGGATAGCGCTGCTGAACTAGGCATGCATCTGTTGAACCTTTGTAGTACGTTAGGGCAAACTGTGGTGAAATTATATTTGCAGTGATAAGCCTTCACCTGTAAGATCTCACATCTGTGTAAGCAGAGTGATATACTTACAATCCGATGTCTGAGTTTTGAAAACTCTGTAAATTGAGTGAGAGTGTGAGAAGCTGGCCTGGTATATGCTGTTCACTAGTTGAAGTGGACACCTTACACCAGTACAATTCGACTCTTATGGTAGATAGGTTTAAGACAACCTTTTAAAGAAAGCTATCCTAGTGGTAGCTGTGGAGAGCAGCCTTCAGGCTAAGTCTTTAGAGGAATGTAAGGCAGCTTGTATTACCTTATAATCTCTTGAATTACTAAATGAAAGGACACCACACAGGTGTATATATATCCAATATATATGTATTTATTTCTAGACACACTCTACTAATCTCTTTATGAGATTAGAAGTCAGGAACATATGCACAAATCAACGTTTCACAATAAATTAAGCACAAATATGGCTGCGGCCCTAGGGGCGTACCAGACCATATACTAAAAAAGAGGTTTAGGAATATCGACTTGCAAGGGGACAAGGCCTAGGGCCTTTGAATCGCTGGGGCCTCACTAATCCACCCAAGGCAGGTAAGTAAAGGACCCATGGGAGACGCGTGCAGTGTGAGAACACAGCCGTGGGTTCCCTATTGACTTCAATGGAGCAAGTCGCAGTTGGAATTTTCAAGTTTTAGGATACTTCGGGAGAGTCTACAAGCAAGTCACTTACAGGGTAAGTAGTTCTAGAGCCAACACCCACAGGAGCACCGTAGTGCTGGAGTTACCTCACCCAGGGAAGCCGGGTGCATAGGTGTCTTTTGGTGTCGGGTCCCGGTGTCGTTTTCAATGGGAGCCAAAGAAGACTTGCTGCTTGTGAAGACAGGAGAAGTGTCCGGTGGAATCCAAGGCTGGATTCCGAAGAAAGAAGACCTAAAAGCAGAGGGTACAGTGTTCAAAGTCACTTGGCAGTGACCCGGGGCAAGGAAGATGGATGCCCACCGTCGTCTGGTGATTTCAGGTGACCACGGGTGTCTTGACTCTTCAGCCACGAGGTCCAGGAGGCGTGTCCCACGAAGTCTGCAGCTTACTGCGGTGTCGGTGACCAGATTGGAGCCAACAAGCCTTGTTAACAGCAAGTCTCGTGAAGAGTGGGAAAAGTCAGCGGTGCAGACCAGCAAGGTACGAGGGACTCACCCAGCGAGGGTAAGTCAGGGCAGGCCTGGAGCAACCAGGGGAGCCCTTTTGATTTGTAGAAAAGTCTTCTAGGGATCGCGAAGACGCCTCTGGAGGATTCCTTCAACAGGGGCCCACGGTCACTCGGGACGGGGTAGGCCTCTGATCTTCGGTGGAAATCCTGCTGGAGGCTTGGACCACACGTGGTCCAATGCCCAAGTTTGTAGAACGTCGTGAAGGGGTTGCACTCGCAAATAGTGCACGGTACCCAGGGATTGCGGTTCCTCGTCGCTCGTGAAGTCCACTTGCCTCAGCGTCGCTGGGGACTCACGATGGCCTTGGAGAAGTCGGGAAATCCTCTTCCTGGGCTGCAGGGACTTCGGACTCCGGCGGGAGCGGGAAAGTTTGCGACTGTTGATGCAAAGTTTTGGTGCCTGCCGAGCAGGGGAGTCGCTCCTTGACTCCAAGGGAGATTCTTCAGTCTTCCAAAGGTAGTGGAACGTCGAAGGTCCAGGATTCTTCTTCAGAGCGTCATCCAGGGATATCTAGTTTGCAATGGCAAGGGTTCCCTAACTTATACTACCAGGAAGGGAGGGACTAGCTCTATGAACCCACCTATGTGAGGGTCAGGGGAGTGGGTGGCTACACCCACTTTCCTTTGTCAAGTTTCGCGCCAGATCAGGGACAGGTAGCCCCTGAACCGGTTTGAGCTGGCATATGTACAGAGGAGCCTACTGCTCCCCCAGTGCAGGACTTCAAAGCACTCTAGGAGTGCACCCACCCAGCCCCAATACACTAAATCCTGTCTGGAAGGTGGTTACACCTCCCTGTGACAGGATGCCTATTGTTGGGCCTCCTTCACTGCGAGTTGCGGTCAGCAGCAGGAGGGCAGCCAAGTGTCTGTGCTGGTGGCATCCATTTTGTGATGCCAGGGCTCTTCAGGATTCTACTGTGTTTCCACAGTAGGTACATGTCTATGCCTCTAGAAGGTTGGGATCATACTCCCACACCAGTTATTGGTGTGGGGGTAGGATTCCAAAGCGTTTGACACCAAACACGACATGTTTTGATGCAGCCATCACAAAGTTAGCATTAACCGCGAGGTTATAATGCACTTAAGAGTATATGGTGTAACCGCATCCACAAACAGCCACAGAGAATGGACCCCAAGAGCTGCATAGGGGCCCTGCTCTGGCAGAGGCACCCCCTCACATGGAAACCAAGCACCCTGCCCTCAGGATTGATGGGGCCTGCCGTAGGGGTGACTGATAGGTTTATATGTGTGTGCAGGTAGAGATATAGGGTACCTATATCTCAGTGAGGAGTGCTAACACTACCTCACCCAGGCTGCAGTAGCAGGCCTGTTGTGTCAGATTTAGTCTGCTTCCCAGGGGTGGCATAATACATGCTTCATCCCCTGGTAGGCATGTGAAGTACCTATGCCCTTGGTACCTAAGGTACCATATACTAGGGGCTCATAAGGTACCACAGTATCCAATCACTAGTGCACCTAATATGCACTCCATGTCGTTTAAGGGAGTAAGCAGATAGGCTGGGGTCCTGGATAGCAGGATTCCAGCCAGACTAGTCAAAAACCATCAAAACACCAGAAAAAAAGTGGGGGCAACCATGTAGTCAGATTCCACCTTCCGACAGATAGTGATAGATGTGCTTTGATATGCTGGGGTCTGTAAGATACCTGTACCCCGAGAAATAGCTTTATTGTCAGATGTCCGAGTTGGAGAAAACTGAGTCATCCAAGGGACAACTCTGCTGTGATAGGCCTGCAAGATCAGTGTAACCTGATGGAAAGCTTTAGTGTTAGATTGTTTAGCTTGTACGATCTCTGTAATAAGAAGGATAGCTCCACTGCTGTAGCCTTCAGCCTGTAAGATTGGTGAAATGTGTGGAATAATTGTTACAAATCGGAGATAACTTAATTTTCTACAATCATAGCCTATCCATCCTCTGTAACATAAGCAACTGCTCTAAATTCCGAGTCTTCAAGATCTCTGCAACCTGGACTTCCTCAACTTCAAGTTTGTGTGCGTGTTTGTGTCTTTTCTCTGTGTGTCTCTATGTATGTAAGGGGTATCAAGGGAACTGTTGTGAAAGGTTTGCACGTTGGGCCAATGTGCTCGTGAAAGCAGTAAGCATTCTGGGCACTGAGCTCACTGATATCATTTCTCCTGGCAGTGGATTTTTTATTTTGTGTCGTAGCAGTGGGGAACATGTATTCCCTATTTCTTCTGTGCCTGGGCACCAAGTGTTTTGTGTTGTGTGCCGAATTTTGCCATAGTCTCATAGATGATGTAGTCCTCATGTGTACTCTGACAGACTTGGAATATTGGATTCGATCAAAACGTCCATTAAATCTATGGCTTTTTACCCAATCCATTTGAAAAATAAGAGCACTCTGCCTCTGAGTCGGAATTTTCTTTGGGGACAACCTCCCAAGTCCCTATGGGGAAATTCAAGCGTCCTCAGTTTATATCATGTTGGTATAAACATTTTTGCCAAGGAGGCTTTTGTCTTTCAGTCCAGCACTGCTTACTCCCATGCTAATACTGCTACTGGCACTTTATTACTACTAGGGCCTTGATTACTAGTTGCACAGAATTCCAGGTGGAAATTCCCTTTGGAGGAAACCACTGTTGCTGCGGAGACACAGCATTACGAAGCGGAATTCCACTCCGAATTCCCCATGCTTTAGAAATGGATGTGCTCTTATTGCTGAAGAAGCATTTTTGTTTATCTGTATGTCCGTGTTCCGTCTCTGTATTACTTCCTGGTGGATTGATAAGGAACCTCCGACCTTCCATCAATGGCAATGCAAGTTGCTCTCTATTTATCATATAGAATTGGCTATGTATAAGCTTAAGGGGATAAAGAAAAAAAGACACGGTCTAAAAATCTGGGATCCAGTCACTAATTGGATTTAAGTGATCTAACCTTTCCCTTCTCTATTATTGCAGTTTATATGTTATTTTTATTATGCTTGCTTTCTGTTATATTGCTCATTGTCTGACTGTTTGTTGTAAAAAAACTTTAAATAAATTATATAAAAAAAAAAAAATAGAAATGGATGTGCTCTGAGGGCTGGCTCCCGTTGCAGCAGGGTTTTCAAGCCGTTTTATCAGCTGGAATTTCCAGCTCATATAATCTGTTCCGTTTTAATTGTGCATGGGAAAATCTGGTACGGGACCACAGGGCCAATTATGATTGAGTGGTGCAGAATTCCACACTGTTATTCTGCTCCACCCAACTCGTAATTAGGACCAAGGGTAGATGTCACTACCTGAGTTCCATTGTTCCTTGTGCCTTTCCTTATGTTCCTAAATCATCCACAGAAGGAGCATTAGTTCAAGAGCGGTGTAACTCAGCTCTGCTTTTAGCCCAGTACCAGGCAGCCTACCATAAGCACTTGGCCCAAGCTCACAACTCCTATCGTAGTTTGGTACACCACATTGCTTGGTAGGAAACCTCAGATTCACCACCCCCCCCTTAATATGTTTTGCTCTGTTTACACCTCTGTGCCCCACACACATTCACGAAATTAAGACATTTTAAGATAATTGTTGACTCAGAAAGAACTGCCCGATGCTGGCTTTTTCCCATCCCCTTTCTGTATTCCTCTTGCTGGGTAATGTGCCCGTTGGCTCAGAAATGGAAGGAGCTGGACAAAGTTGCATTTATGCTTGCTCTGTTGCTACTAGTCCAAGTCATCTCCTATTCTCAGCAGCCACCAGCCTTCCCTCCTGTCATCACTAGATTGTTAGAAAATTATAACAATCAACCGTTTCAGTTTACTGTGTTCTTACAGTGTGTCTTTCTTTAACAGGAGTTTGTAAATTGTACTCGGAACAAAGAGCAATTCGTGTCAAACGAGTCGTCGATAAGAAGAGACTGTAAGTTGTTTCATTCTATAGACCTGAGTAAGAGCTGTGGGTGTCTTTTCTGTTGCATTTACGTTGTTAATATAGTTTACATTAACAGCAGTTCAGTATTTTTATTGCAATGCATAACCCACCAGTAATTTATATTACAATGTTTAATAAAAGATTATTTTTGTTAGATGGGTGCTGAAGGAAATTTCTGTACTTGTAGACTTTCACAGTTAAACCATGCATCTTCGGGGGTTATGTCAAATTCTTAGAGTTAAAATGATTAGTTGACATAGGTCGATTATTTTCACCAAAACCATGGCATTTAAAACAGTCTTAATGTACCACGAAAGAAATCTGCCTGCAATGCCACGTTAGTAATAGTTTTACACAGATTACTTTAGTCTTTTAACTTCCAAAGCTGACTGATCAAGTGTAGCATTTTACTTATTGCAGTTGGCTTCCATTTGTTGCATTGGAGAATCCCCAGCTCTTCATATTGTTGGCACAACAGGCTGCTGCAAATGTGGGTGCCTCTTGTCAACTATACTCTTGCATGTTCTCAGCATTACCATTGGATCACTGCTTATTTCACCCCAGGAATATTTACAAAGCTGAGTTCACACATTTGTGTGCCAGTGTCCATTCCACAACAAATGTCATAAATATGAGACCGAGAATATAAAGGAGGAAGGGCACCCCATCCCATCATTAGTTTTTTTTTTTGTCCCCATTTGCACCATCTACCACTCTGCCTTTCAGGATTCCCAGATCATAACATGCTTCACTGAGGATTAATAGGGATTTCACACTGAAGTTCACCCAATTCCTGGCTATCAGAAATACAAAGCTTTTTTCCACTTTATTATTTTGAAGAACTGTTTTTCCGAAGGTGTCAAATATTCAACAATAGCATATATTTTACACTCGGAATAGAGGAGCCGGTGGTGACGCGGAGTACCCGAGCATGCAGTCAGAAGGCTGTTTCCTAGATTTTCACGGGGCCGAAGAGAAGTCCTCGCAGCAGAAGGCTAAGGAGCTACTGAGGTGCCACAATTCACCTGTTTATTAAGTGACTGAGTCCACGCCATGTTTTCGCCATGTTTGGAGCTGTGATCGCTGGAGTCAGGGGTGCTGCGAAGAGAGCCGTGAGAGCCGCAAGGAGAGCTGAGAGTGGTAAACCCGGCCTCCGAAGGACACCGATGGCAGCACTACTGCTGCCTCCGAGCAACGGGCGGATGGGTGGTTAGCGCTTTGCTCTCTGCTCTTGCCAAACCTGCTACCGAGGCCCGAGGAGACGCTGTTGAGCGCTGAGCGAGGTGAGGAAGGCGGGGGAGCTGGGCACCAGCAGTGTTTCCATTTCCCTTCCCCTCGTTTTGTCTTGCTTGCTTGTTGCCTGTGTGCTGCCTGTGTGGAGAGCGGCGTGTGGTAGGCCCTGCCACCGACGCCAACACTTCCGCCACCTCCTTAGATTGGGTGAGCCAGTGCTTTGCAGCTGGCCGGACCAGCTTCGCTCGCCTGCCCCTACACCTGATCCTGCTGATCTTTGCTCACGTCCTACCACAGTGGAGCAGTGCCGGCGCTCGGTGCCCGCAGAACCTTGGATTATCCCGGATTACTCCAGATTACCAGTGAGAGGGACTTGTGTTGCGAGGGGGGGGGCATGTACTGAGGTTCTCAGTCCTCCCCTCCCCCACTTATCACTGCCCTCTCTACTGAGTGCAGTGTCGCAAGCGGAGGATCGCGGCTGCGGAGGTGGCTGCAGAGGGCCAGGGAGCAGAGAGCGAGCAAGTGCGGCAGCCACAGCAGGCAGCCGCGAAGCGTGGGCCCTAGGTGCCACGGAGATTGCCCGGTTAGACCAAGTGCGGTTTGCAGCTCCTCCGGGGCGCCCCCACTCGCTCCTGTCAACACCCGCTTTTCTAAGCGTGCTCTCAACTAGTGTATTTTTTCTTTTCTTTTTTTAGCATGTTACTAGTAAAATGGGACCTAAGAAGAAGGAGCGACTACGTACAACGTCCCCTGTAGAAACTGCTAACCGACAATTGCCAACCAAAAGGATAACAAGGAGTATATCCCTATCAGAGCTTATACGAAATCCCACAGGATGCCCCACAAAGGGGGTTGATCAGGCGCTTATTAAAAAAAATGGGCAACTTAGCACCACCCAGGGCACTACTTATGGTTGGTAAAAGGTTTAACCCCTGGATACAACACCTTCTGATCACGATCCATGCATCTCACAAGAGACGAGCTCCAAAAGTCCAAGCAGAATGCTTCCAAGACCTGCGAGCCGGAAATGGCTGATTGTGACTTTGTTCAAATTAACGGATCACTGTGCAGCCAAATTACACTCCGATGGAAAGAAAAGGTCTCTAACCACACGATTGGCTGAAACATGAAACAGTTCCATCTAAAGAGGAGCACGTCCCCGTGACAGTGGCTCAAATTCATTGGACCAAATGCCATAATCAAGACATCCAGAATGCGGTCAGCACTAAGCCCTCACGATCAGCCATAAGCCCAGTGTTGCTTCTAGATGACCTGACTCCAGGGTCTCAAGTGGTAGGGCACCTCACAGCCTCGTTCCTCCAAAAACTGGGCCAAAAGATTGAAAGAACTCTAGAGCGAACCCCAAACTTGCTGGGGCTATTAGAGCCTCAGCTGGACACTAAAGCAGATCACTTCACCTCCAACTATACCACAAATGAAGATCTGCAGAAACTACCTAAGAATTAGATAAACAGCTCCACGAATAGTGCACTATTGTGGCAATCATCAACGATGGAGGTCCAAATAGACCTCCTGCAATCAATAGCAGCTCGCCTAGTTAACCTAAGCAGCAGGGTGGAAGAACTGGAAAACAGGATTGTTCAGTTCCTGGTCTCAACCCTGGGGAATGCTCCTGCTCAATCCTTACGGAAAAGTGGGCGTCGCTTCCTGAGGTCCTATCGGACATTATGGAGATAGTCAAAGGAAGTAGGTGCACGCCGACTCCCAGTACCATTGACGGCAGGGCCACTTCAAACAACTACCATCTGGCTGCAAGCAAGAACGAAGGTATCCCGGCAGCCCTGAAGTCAACAGATGTAGCGTAATACAATCTGGCACACAGGACAGAGTGCACTGCTCACGAGACCAATGCAGCTCAAAGTACACAAAAGGACAACAGTAGAGGAAGCAGGTGTAATGAGGCTCCGGTAGCTGATTTGCAAGAACCCACTCCCAGCACAATGGTGAGGTCTGATCCTCCCCTATCAAGGAGAGCAAAAAAAAAGCTGAGGAAACAACTGAAAAAAACAAAAGTAAGGAGAAGACAGTTGCAGCTTGGGTAGACCGATCACGCACCTCCACATGACATTGTTAAAAACAGTCCGTTTTACCCCATATTCTCAGTTACAAACTGAGGTATGCAGGATGTTTCAACTGTCCCGCCGCATGGAGATCTACAAGTGCAGACAATTTTACCAAGCCATACCACTACGAAGGACTTAAAGTCACTCTTAAATTCAAGTCCACCTTCATGGCACAAATTAACAGTCGGATCAATCACTGCACGGGAAGATGCAATTGTCAAGGGATTGATAGCTACAATAGCTATTACACCTTCGCAGCAGGTCGGCCCAACACAACCCCAGCCAAGTTTTAAGAAGCAGATAGGATTTGAGAAGAACCAAGGACTGAGAATCGAGTCCCAAAGAGAGAGTACCATGACTCACCAATCAAAATCAAGTTCTGCATTAAGTCCGGCAGTGTAGGCAGCAGGAACAGGAAAAGGGGCTCCAACCTCAGATTCCCATGAAGTGTTTCTTACCCCCGAGATATTACAGTACGGGACAGCATGATATTCTGAACCGGAGCAACATTCTCCACCTTTTTCAACATCTCGTCACCCTGGACTAGATACAAACAGGGGACTTGGAATGGGTGAGATTCATGAGCACCCATGGGGATACGCACGGTGAATCCACAGAGGTGGGGATGAAGCAAAAGGAACAAACCATTTTGAACTAATCATTACAACTTGCCGAGTGGGGCATAGACGTCCAGACTCTGCCACATACAAAATGTCCACACGTCTTAGCATTAAACAGTAGGGGCAAAGAACCCTGGTCGGTCCTGCATGGGTCAAACAGCCAAGGGTCTCGCAGCAGCAGTTAGGCGGACTCCAAGGGCCCCATGGGCATTAGCATTTCCTGTCGAAACAACTACCGAGCTATTCATACAAGACGTAATGCGCCGGACCAAACAAGAACTCCTAGAAGACTGCAGCATTACTCCTAACAGCCGCGGTACCACGCTTGGCATGGAGGCGGCCAGGGGCGCAACCCCATCCAAGGAGCAACTAACCATAATTTCATGGAATATTGCAGGGCTCAGCAAAATTAGAGAAAATGAAAACACAAAGCAGTTTTTAGATAACGGAGATAATCTTGTGCTTCCAAGAGACGTAAGCCCTGACCTGTACTCCACTTGCAGGGTATACGAGCATCACTTATCTGCAATAAAAAGGAATCTCTTTGGTCCGACCGTCTGGTGGTCTATCAATTTTTATAAAACACGCCAGCAGCCTTGTTGTCACAGACATCAACCTGACCACACCCGGGATACAAGTTTTAAAGATTAGAGGCCTGAATCTTAACTCTCATCCATTTCACCTTCTGTTAGTAATATCAATCCAATACAGACCACCATAAAAGACTCTATGGATGTATTCTCACGGTAACCTCTTAAATAAACATAAATTCTGTCAGGTAATCCTAGCTGGGGATTTCAATTTGAGGGATCTTGATATATCTACTGAACGGGGGGAAGGGCTGGGCAGAACCCCTCTACAATCTCCTCAAAAATCACGATCCGACTACTACTCATGCACTGAAAGAAGCACGGACGCCATCCTGGCAGCCGCTACCAACCCTCCGGGATATCTCTAGAATCGACTACATTATGGTAAGTGAAGCATTCGCGGCCCGTCTGTAAGATTTTGAAGTCAAGGATAGGTTGGAAAGTGACCATAGGCCATTAAGAGCGGTGATCCAGTTGGAAGTACCAACAGCCACCATCTTCCAAGCCATCGGAGAGTAGAGAGGGGAAGAAAAATATAAGGTCCTGCGGAGGATAAAATGGGCATAGAGGATAGGCAAGAATATGCAAGTCTGGTTGGATCAGAACCAGATGGGTACCCCAACAATGCTCCTGTCATGTATAAAGGACTGGTAGAATATAGTAGAGGATCTCCAATCGAAGCTGGGAAACCCTCAGCCCCAATGCTCCAGCACTAAAGTGCCATTAACAGCAGGAAGCAAACGCCTAACAAAAGACATACTCGATGGCAAACGAGCCCTCTGTAAGGCCCTAAAAGGAAAAAAAAGAGGGAGCAGACCAACGGACGGATCATTGGTCACAACACTGAGGTCTGTCCTAAAAAGGAAACTGTGGGAACACAAAAAAAGAGCATACAGAAAGGAAATGGCTTAAGGTGTTCTCTTTGTTCAAGGAAAAAAACTTCTCCGGGTTATGGAGACACATTAATCAGCTGAGTAGCCGGGGGGCAACAAGAGAAAATGGCGTATCGGAGCGCGACTGGCTGAATCATGTGAAGCAACTATATTCACAAGCTACTTCAAATAAAGACTGCTCAGAAGAAACAATCCGCCAGGAGGGGTTAAATCAGTCAAACCATCAAAAGTTGGAAGAATTGAATGCCATCCCTGACATTACCTCTACTGAACAGAGCACCCGGGTAGAGGAGCACCAAAGGTCGTCAGGCCAGATAAATCCTGCTATGGGCATCAAGACCCTCAAGATTATGAAGAATGATGGAGCTCCTGGGCCCAACGGGTTACCTGCACCTGTTTATAAAAATGCCCTAGACTTTTAGTTAGCAACCTTAACTCCTTTTTACAATCATATCTTCTTGACAGCCAAGATACCAGAATCCTGGAGGGGCTTGATATTGGTCCCAATCTTCAAAAAAGGCAACCGCCGGAAGCCATCAAACTACAGGCTTATTGCCCTTCTTGACCTTGAAGCTAAGGCTTATGCCCGCCTCCTTCTGAAAGACCTGTCGTCCTGGGCAGAAGAAAGAGGTATCATTCCCTTTTATCAGTCGGGCTTCAGGTCACAGTCGTCGACCCTGGACAACATGTTGGCGTAGGCTTATCTATCTTCCCAGGCAGTAAAAAAAAAACAGCCCTCCACTGTTTTGCTGTTTCATTGATTACAGCACAGCTTTCGACAAAGTTGATTGTGGAAGGCTATGGTGGAAACTAGATAAATGGAGAATTCCATTCAAACTCCTGAAGACAATTAGATCCCTTTATGAAGATACCTGGGTGTGGGTTAAAACAAGCGCCTGTTCAGTGTCATCCAAAATGACTACGAACAACGGACTTGAACAGGGCTGTATGCTGGCCCCTATCCTTTTTAATTTGTACACTTCGGACTTGGGGGACTCTCTGAAAGGAGTGAATCTAGTAGCACCTAGGCTTGGCAATTTGAGGCTGCCGATAATACAATATGCTGATGAGACAGCCATAATGGACCATACAAAAGAGGGCCTACAAAGAGCCCTAAATGCACTGCATTGCTTTAACAAGGACAACTTCCTGACAGTGAACCAGGGGAAGACCAAGGTAATTATTTTTGGGAGCTACAATCTCAAAAGGAAAACACAGTGGCTATTGGGAGATCTGCAAATCAGCACAGTGGCTTCATACAATTATCTGGGGGTTTAGCTCACAGAATGGGCCAAAGCGAACATCCATCAGAAACATCTGACCTCAAAGGCCATCCACGTCCCACATCTGTTAAACTAACTGAGTCAACATCTGAAAAGCCCTTTCACCGGACCAATATTGACTGTCCTAAAAGCAAAACTGCTTCCAGCTATCAGTTATGGCCACCTGGCCTTCCCAGGGTCGCTGCTTTCCTTTTTAAATTCAGCCCAAGCTCAAACTTATAAATCAGTGCCCTGCATCCCGAGGTCAGTCAGGAAATCAAGGCTGATATTGGAGCTAGGCCTCGTGAGGCCTGATTTGACGTGCCGGGAGAGCTCATAAAGTTACATCTAAGGATCTTGAGGGCTCCAGTTGCCTCTTTAAGACACCAGCTGAGATCAATCTTCGAGGAGACAGGCTCGATCTGGAAAACTGGCCTTGGCAGCGCCATCAACACACTGAAGATAGAGGAAGCAAGTCTACAGTCACTGGAAATTCCAATTACTGCTTGTAAAAAAGTGATAAATAGACAAGTGCACGAAATAGCTTTTGCTCAAGACACCAAGTCTCTCCGCTCAAGCTCTAATCTTGATCCACTAAATAAATTGTACATGCCAGGCAAATCCCAACCCTATCTAAGCGAGACCCTAACACCACAAGTTCGAGACTCGCCACATTAGGTATCGCTGAGTTCAATCCAGCATGGGCTCGCAAGGGGGAAAACATAAAATGCAGGCTGTGCTTCTACACGAGGGAATCCTGGTTGCACCTTCTATGCTGCTGCCCCAGTCTTTACAACGAACGCTGGCGACTCCTGCGCCCAATCTGCATTGTTAACGAGTACAGACCTGCAGTGAAGCGTCAGCCTTGTGATTCTCTAAAACAAACGCTATGACCTTAGCAAGATTGGGGAAATTTACGCATCTGATCAGGGTTGCCTTAAAGGCCTCAAACAAATGCAATCCGACTTTGACGAAGGGTATGCCAAATTCTGCAGAAGCAAGCAGACTGGTCCCTGACAGGCCCTGAGGAGCGTGTCCCCTTTTTTACAAGTTCTTTTAAGACTGTGCTTTTAAGTTCTAATGAGCTGCTTTTTAGGTCTCGGCTGCCGTAGGCTGCGCAGACATGCGCAGTCTTGCTGGCGAGATTTAGTGTTAGCAGGGTATTTTCAGTAAGGGGCTTTAAGCCACGCCCCTCTGTTCCATTGGCTGAAGTCACCGTTTATGCTAAACGGTGGACAGCCATTGGAACAGAGGTGTCTATGACGTTTTTGCTTTGCTTTTCGAGCCGTCCCATTTGGACAGACTCGTTTGCTTTACTTTTGCCATAAAAGCATTTGTTATCGTTTTGTTGCGATGTTGATGGCCGCCATTCCGTGGAAACTACCCCATTGATGCAGAGAAGAACGTTTCCTTCATGGTGAGGGGGGCGGAACCAAAGCCTTGCCGAAGGGGGCTAACTTACACGTGAATATTTACATCAACCGAGAAAACAGCCACTAAATTCGGACATTTACCATTTACGTATTTATGAAATTACACGACGACACATTTTAATTGTATTTTAAACTTACGAGTCTAATCCCTACAAATAATTGTTGAATAATAAAGCAACTTTTTACATAATTCGTTATTAGGGCATTACGGCATTGTCAAAATTGGATTTTTAAATGGGTACCTATAGTTTCCCGATTCTTAATGGAGCTCTCGTTCTGCACTGAGAACAAATGTAACTCTAACATGGCCGTATAATGTCTAATGTTTTATAAAAAAATGCGTATTAGCTTGTCCCTCCTTTAATTTTAGCTTCTACCGTGGGAGCGCGGTGACGTTACGTGCCGGCGTTTGGCGGGCGGCCATCTTTCTTCCCCTCTGTCTCGCGCTGGTTGTGTCTTTCGGGCAGCGGTTGTTGCTGCAGAGCCCGGGCCTTGTGCAGTAGAGCGGGGGACCGCTGTACAGTAAGACCAGCAGGGAAGGTGAGGCATGTTTAGGGGTACATTGTTGGGGAGACTGGAGTAAGATTAGGGGGTTGGGGGAAGAAATTGGCGAACAAGCAAGGAGGCCCTTGAACCCTCTGTCTTTTAATCAATGCCCATCTCTTTCGTGTCGCTTGTCATCTACTTCACGCTACCTATCCCAGCACTCACTATCCTTTCACTGTGGAGCGCCTGCTTATCTTTGCCTGTCACCCATTTGCCGTCATTTCCACTCACCTTCACGTCTTCGAAAGATGCAGGTATGCGATTGTGAAGAAACCGGAAAGGTTCTTAAACGCTAATAGTCATCTTCTCGCTGCCGATCACCCCCCACAACCCCCCCCCCCTTTGGTCACCGTTTCAATTAAGACATTATCTCCCAATCTCTGATAGTGATAAGCACGTGACTTAAAGGTGTCAGTGTGTGTGACTGTTGAGCATCTTTGGCAGATGCTATCCTTTACGTTTTGGTTCAAATTAGAAGCTGCATTCACCGTTAGTGATGATCAATGACGAAAATGTGACTCTCCTGCATATGTAAATACAACTCCGTGGCATCCAGCTGCTGATAAAGCCAGAATAAAATGCTACGGTCTGGGGAACACACTTTAAAAATATCCTAAAACAAATAATTGGTTCTCTCTCAACCTTGGATGATAACTGCTTATTTGGGAAAAGGGGGCACAACGGCCCGTTGTGTCTACCTATAGCAGCCTATAACTTCTCCCCTTCCCTGACTGAGTGCTTGATTGTGCGATGTCATAATAGACTAGAGACCAAGCCTTCACGGCCTATCAGAATGTTTGAGTATGTGACGTCACAATGGGATTCTCCTGCGTCTTCACTATCCAGTCTGGGCACATTTGACGTCACAGTGAAACGCTCCAGTAAGAATGTTTGATTGTGCGATGTCATAATAGCCAAGAAGATCTAAAAGCCTTTCTGTCCTATTATGTTTGACTATGTGACGTCACAACTTGATCTCCTGCGTTTTAAGTATACTGTCTGAGTGTTTGTGACGCCACAGTGAAACGCTCCTCTGCTTTCACTATCCTGACAGTGTTCACGTGATGTCACACTGAACGCCAATCCTCCCCCTCCCCCGTCTTCCCTATCCTGAGTGAGTGCTTGATTTTGCGATGTCATAATAGACTAGAGACCAAGCCTTCACGGCCAATCACAATGCTTGATACTGTGACATCACAATAAATGGGTTGCCCTCCTGCCTTCACAGACCTAATACAGCGATTGATTGTGTAATGTCGGCAGCATCACTCTAGGTGTCATCAGTTGCAGAGAGTCCTTCTAGCTGCCTCATTCCCTGTGAGGTTCCTCTGACATGGAATCTGTAATAAATGTTTCAAATGTGCTCGTTTTCCTGTTGGTCCTAGAAATAATTCAGTGTGTTGTGTAGCTTCTTTGTGGCGCTGCGCACACCGGACCCTCTATCACACGCCTCTGCACAAGGTGATGGTCTCAAGTGCTAATGAAACAAGCATTTTAAATGCAATAGGTCTCGCCTTTGCGAGAGTTTGAGCTATTGGCATTGTAAATGACAATGCCTTTTATTTATGTGTTTTGAAAACCTGCAAGCGGTGTGTAAACACACACTTTGTACTTATAGTCGTTGTTTACAAGGCTGGCAGTAACTGCGCCTCTTTTACTGCCAGCTATTAGTACAAACTGCGTGTTTACGGACCGCTTACAGGTTTTCAAAACACATAAATAAAAGGCATTGTCATTTACAATGCCAATAGCTCAAACTCTCGCAAAGGCGAGATCTATTGCATTGCAAATGCTTGTTATAAATGATTTTAAAAGAACAATGGGGACTGCAAAAGTGTGCTTAAGGACACATGGTCAATGTCAAATCCAGGTTTGGTTTTATCAGGAGGGTGCTGGGGAAAGGAGGGTGGTATTTTGCGAAGTCCAATTATTATTCTTTTAATGGTGTCTGTTCTTATTGTAATGATTTTAATTAATCAAACAGTTAAACAATTCAATTCAATAGCATATATTTCATTGTCATGCTACCTTAGACTTCAAATTCTAGTTTTCTGTACATATCTCCCTATATGGCTTTCCGCTATGGTTGCTGATGGAGGCGGCTGCACTTCGAGTGTGCACACCTCTGTAGGCTTGCACATGTGGGATACCCTTGTACGCTACATTGTAGCCTCTCCTGCCTTTGTGTTTTCTGATGCTTGCAGCCCAGTGATGGGCTGTCCTTATGATCTCTACTCCCAGGAATGCCAGCAGGTTCGCCATTACTAACTTGGTATACGGAGCATCAGTGGGCCATTTTGACTGGTGAATTGTCGGTGAAATAAACACCAGTCTATTGTGAGCATGGGACAAGCAGGTGCATAATTCCCCAGGCCCGATGTTGGCTGCTACTGTGTAATGTATCTTGCATACATGTTGCCCTGTTCTAGTTCGGGTTTTGAGAGGGATATCCTGAGCTATAGTTACCACAATTCAAAATGGCGATCTTACAGTGCTTCAAAAAGCTGTCCACATAGCAATGTATACCTTTGAAGTACTAGCACATTGAATTGCACCACAACTGCCTAGATAAATAATCTAAATGACTACCCCTAAATGAACATGTTTCCACTCTTTCTACTAATTATTATGTACGCTGTGTGTTGGTATTAAAAATTGACCTATTCAATGGGTCCACCCAGTCGTGCTTGCCATTAATTCGCATATGTGGAGTTTGGACCTTCATTTCCAGATTCAGGGACTACTTTACAACCAGGAGGGTCATTAGGAAGTTCACCCTGCGGGAAGATGGACACCAGGATATAACAGAGAAACACACATGGAATATAGCACACAAGAGAAGCATAGCTTAATGTGCTTATATTAAGGCCGGGTGTACGAGTTGCACCACGTGCAATGCCTCACTTATCTGTGAATTTCACTTAGCGTCACAGTGGGGTGCATTTAGACAAAGAATTGTTTGGCTCAACCCACCAAAACCTATAAGAACACCTGTAAGTAAGATAAACTAGCAACACAGACCACGAAGTGGAAGCAGAGAAAAACATACTGGAGGCTTTTGGGAGTGACCAAAGAAAAGGCAGGAACTCACATGGGCCACATGCCATAGCAACTGAGATTGGGGCAGCGAAAATGGCGCAGCTATGAGGGGTGTGGTAGCAGAAGCCAAAATCGTGACTATTTGCACGGGAATGCATAAAGATTCATACTTCAATTGCCAGCATTTGGCGTTGGAGAACCAACTACATCCTTGAAATGCACCACTTGGGGCAGACCTTACCTATAGAAATGAAACGGCTGATAAACGAGTCCCTAGGGGATATGCTTAGCATGTTGAACTGTTCAGCTCAGAGAGAATACGAGAAGGAGCGTGTTCCAAGCATTCATGAGATTGGGCTTTGGTGGGTTTAATCTCAGAATATACGACCATAATATGGCTCCAAATAGACAGTTGGCAGATACTCAATCAACTACAAAGATGGAGTGTAATGAAGGATGAGGAGACTAAAAATAAAACCTCTTGCATGAACAAACTATCAAATGATATAAGAAGCGAGAAACGGTATGGAAGTGAAAAAATCATTGAGTGAATGTATGTTCCCTCACTCAGAAGCGTGTATGGCCGTTCAAGGGATCATAGCAGTAAGGGACCAGACACAAAGGAAATTTGAAGTAAAAGAGTTGACAATGACGACAGATATGATCACATCTAGGGAGATGTACATGATGGTTTTCCATCCCCAGCTACATATCAGAAGCTATTTGTAAAAATGCTAGATGACATAACATCCAAAGGTAAAGCATAGCTCTGATATATTAATTGAGAATTCATAACCAAAGACCTGTAGTAGGAGAAATTAAGCCAGCACTCAAACTTCCTATAAGTTAAACTCTGTACATGGTGACTCATAACTCTGTTAGGCCAGCAAATATCATCTCTGAGCTATTGTCCGTGTAATCAGGTTAATCAAACAAGTGGAAAAGGTGATAGTTCTCTGTCCACACCTGAATATCAAGTGTTAAATGTCATGAAATTATCCAGTACCTCTGTTGAAACTCTAGCTTTGTAGCTTAGGCAGATCAGTGCCTACTGAGAAGGTTGAATTGAGTAATACTGATAAGAATGCTTATTGGATGTAATTTACTGAACAAACTGAGATGGAAGAATTGGGGCAATGAGGGGCGACCAGCCTACCCAGAAATGTGCAGTTGACTATAATAGATTGCCAAAGAGCACACACATTGCTGAACAGGAAGGGATGATAAGGAAGCTATGTATGTGCTAATAGGACAGGCTAATAAGGAAAACTCTGCACCCCCAACCAGCACTAAAATCAAAAACAGTTCAAGCGTTACTCACACACTTAGCCTTCCATGCAAGAGATGAAGGTCAGCCCCTGCCCTGGTTTAAAGGATAAACGGACTCCACTGTTTTTGCTGTTCTAGCCAGAACTCCAGACACTTCCACACATAGAACTGCCAGTTAAATGCCAGGGTAAAGTGCAGCTTTTTTGACATGTCTAGACCGTGAAAATGTTCTGTCAAATCCTAAATCTGCAGGTTCAAGTTAGTTGTTTACACCACTTTTGCTGTGTCATTTCACCATCAACTCCTGTTCTCTGAAATGTTCATTGCCAAACTTGAAATAAAGCAACAAGGTGATGGATGGAATGCTTGAATTAATCTCAGCCATTGGCAATCGCTCTGGGCCTGATTCCAATCCATTGTTTTCCGCCCACCATGCAATCTGTTTGGACCCAGACGTATGCAAATCAGTCTTGGCCCTGCTCCAATGGGTCTAGTCCAGCCTGACTGCCAAGCCAAGTCCTCTCTGAACTGGGCAACCTAGGACCGTTTTCATCCTTATTATGGGCTTTTCAGCCAGGTGCATGATTCCAGTGGCACAGTGAGCATAACAAATCCCTATAAAAGCAGTGCATTTAGTTATGCAAATGCTCTTGTACACCTTTCTTCCTCTACCATGCTAAGTGCATATCCTTAGTAATTTTATTATTAACATGATGAATATAAGGATCTGAAGACAAACCTAGAAATCTTTAACTTAACATTTTTCTATTTGTAGGTCCAGACTTCAGCCAGAGCAGAGCAACAAGTCTAGAACAGCACCTTCACCTGAGAAAGTATTGGTTAACCCAACAGACCCAGGCGAAGAAATGAACTTTGACGGGGATGCCACAGGTCAGAATAAAACCAACTGTTGAGCTAGTTAGTGTTCGTCAGTCAAAGCTCAACTTTCTATTAAAAAGTATCCCTGAAACCTCTGTTATTTACAGCTTTTGAATCTTCGGCTCTATGAAACTTATTGCGGCGAGACTTCTAATTAAAATGCATTTTGTTTCAATCTTCATAATTAAAACTGCCTACTACTAGGATGTGTGTACGCAGATGGCTACACCGATGTTGCATTTACGAAGAGCCGTGCACAAATGAAGGTTTCTTCAATCTTTTAGTTCCAGGTATTGGTGTCATATGAATACGTTTCAAGTAACATATCCTACAAGGAATTACAGTGTTCGAGGCATGTGTGCTGTAGATACACATGCTTTGCATACTCCTGTCATCTAGTGTTGGATCCGGATGTTTGCAAGTTGTTATTCTTCAAAGAAGTCTTTTCCAGTCATGAGGTAAAGTGACACCTCCTTTTGTAGATAGTGTGCATGGGCATCAACTCCATTGTTAGATTGTTTTCTTTCCGCCATCGGGTTTGGATGTGTATTGCTGTGCTCCGGTTCGAATCCGTTTTACGGGTTCCCCTCGGTGCGCTATCCACTGTACCCTCGACGGTATTGTCATCGTACACGTTTTCCTATTTTCTGTGTATCGAATCGATCGTGAACTCTCCATTTTCGGTTGAAAACATCGTGGGCGGCCTTCGGGCCTAGCTGTGTCAGTACAGCCTTCTGCCAATGTAACTAACTCCATTTCAGTTTTGTCCTCCGTGCCACTCCAAATAGCCTCGCACCGACCTACATAAAGTCTGCAGCTTGTGCCTCTCACCGGAGCACAAGGAAGAAGATTGTGAGGATTGTCGGTCGTTCCGATCGAAAAACACTCCACGGGATTGTCGGGCTCGACGATAAGAAATGCAGCGACAAAGCATCCAACATACTCCGGATATCTTCGGAGAAGAATCCGAACAAGAAGAGGTCGAAGAGTCTGCAGCGGAAGAGGAAGCAGCCTTCTCTATCCCAGAATCGGATTTCGAGCGAGAAATAGAGTTGGAGTCCGAAGACGTGCCACCGGGACAGGGTGCCGTGAGTACTAAAGCCCCTTTACCCCACAAGCTCTCTTTGACCAAACATAAGGCTTCGGCACCACCTCTTCCTTTGGGCCATGGTCGGCACCGAGACAATGTTTCTGACTCCCCGCCCTCGGGCCCTGCACCGAAACAAACAGTCAAGCCTTCTAGCTCGGGATTGAGTTGAGACAAACCGTCTTCGGAACCGAAACCTTCCTCTCCGAAAGGCAAGGCCAGTTCGGAACTGAAACTTTCTGCACCGAAGGAAAAAAATGACGAGCGGTTCGGCAAAGAAACATTTTTGCACAATGAAATCGAAATAGGGCCTTCCAAAGCCTCTCGAACCGATCCTGGACCTTATGAAAGAGAAGTTAGACCCTAAGGAGAAAACAATCTACATCAATCCAGATACTGGACTTATTTTGGCAAAAACACCTTCAAATAGGAAAGTCAGTTCAGAGGACACTGGTTATAAGATTCCTCTCAAGAAGAAGGTGGACTTGGCTGCAAGGACTATTCGCCCTAATCCACATTTCTCTCTACCTCCACCATCTTCACTGTGAGAAGTTGGCCTGGTATATGCTGTCCACTGATTAAAGTGGGTACCTTGCACCATGCCAAACAACCCCAATGATGTATGAGGTCAAAGACAACCTTTAAAAAGCCGTCCTAGTGGTAGCTGCGGAGAGCAGCCTTCATACTTAATCTTGAAGGAATGTAAAGCCGCTTGTTTTACCAGAATATCACCTCCTGAATGACTAAATGAAAGGAGAACCACACAGTAGTTATATAAAAATATGTATTTATCAATATAACACTCTCTACTATCCTCTACACAAGGTTAGAACACAAAGCACACAATACGAGATCAATAGAACAGTTGTAAGTAGCACAATACACTATGGGCTCCAGGAGGAGTCAAACCATATACTAAAATAGTGGTATAACAATCACAACTTGAGTCAAGACATGGTCTGGTACACGTAGAATCGCTGGGACCCCAAGGAACCACCCAAGGTGAGTAAAGAGGGATCCCATGGAGGACGGGTGCAGTGTGCTAACACGACCGCGTGCTCCGTACAATTCTATGGGGAAGTCGCAATTTTAAAGTTTAAGGACCCTTCTAGGAGGACTTCGGGCAAACCTGTTGGAACTTAAGAGGTTGGAGAGCCACCCCACCTGTGGATACCGTAGTACCCGAGTTAGCTATCCCAGAGGAGCCGGGTGCATAGGTCTGGAAGTGTCGGAAACCGCAGTTGGTCTCAATGGAGGGCTGTGAAGAAGTACTGCTGCCATGAAGCTGAAAAGGGTCCGGTGGAATCCAAGCCTGAATTCTGGAAGGAAGGAACCTGAAAGCAGAGGGGGCAGAGTCTGGGTCACTTCAGAGTGACCAGGGGCTCGGTAGACGAATGTCCACCGATGTCAGGTGTGAAGAAGGGATGCTTGACTCTGCAGCCACGAGGACCAGGAGATGCCGACGACTACCAGGAGCCGGATGCGAGCTGTCCTACGAAGGGTGTTGAGTGCTGAACGGGTCGGTGTCCGGGTGGAGCACCAACAAGCCTTGGCAAAAGCAACCCACACAGGAAGGTCAAGCAGGTTACGTTGTGGACTAACCAGGTCCAGGGAACTCACCAAGCAGGGGGGAGTCAGGGCATGTCTGGAGCAACCAGGAAAGTCCAACAGAAATCAAGACGACCCTCCGGAGGACCCACAGGCCGAATGACAAGGAATCGCGAGGGGACCTCGAGCAAGATTGCAAAGTACCAGCCCACAGAGCCCTTGGTGCGAGGAGGCCAGAGTTCTTTGGTGCAAATACTGCTCGGGTCAGGACTACACGGAGTCCAATGCACAAGCTCGGGAATCACCAACAAGCATATGGAACTGCAAATGGACGCGGTGCACAGAGGTTCAGGTTATGCAGTCCCCACCAGGGATACTGGCCTCGAACTTTGCTTAGAGGTCAGATCACCCTCAGGGACCTTCAAAAACTCACCTCCTGTGTTGCTGAAATCTTCAGAGTCCGCAGGAGCTCGGGAGCAGCAAACCGGTCAGTTGCGTTGAGTTGCCTGCTAGTCCAGGGGAGTGACTCCTTAACTCCAAGGGAGATTCTTCAGTTGTTCTTAGTGTGCCACAGTTCCTGCATGGAGCCTGTATGGAGCAAGGGCACAGACCAAGCTTTGGACGGAGAGTGGGACGAAGTCGGGTCCAGTCCAAGTCCAGCGAAGTTCAGAGTGTCCAGACGTTCGAAGGTCAGTGGTTTCTACTTGTAGAATCTTGTCCATTTAAAATCTAAAGTGTTACAGCCAGGTAAGCCCCTTTGTACCCACGGGAGAGGGTTGGACAGATTCGGGGGAGCCTCTGAGGTGAGGGTCAGGACAGAGGGGTAGTTACACCCATGTCCATTGTCCAGTTTCGCGCCAGAGCAGGAGCCATCGTTGAGCTGGACTATGCACAGGGACACCAAATGTGCCCCCAGTGCAGACTTTCAGGCACTCTCAGAGTGCACCCACCCAGACCAATACACTAAACTCTGTCTGGGAGGTGGTCACACCTCCCTGTGACAGGATGCCTATTGTGCTGCCTTCCTCTGCTCGAGCTTGGCTCAGCAGCAGTAGGGCAGAAATGTGTCTCTGGTCGACAACATCCATTTTGTGCTGTTCGGGTCGAGAAGGCTGGCACCGGATAGACCACTGACCCCATGAAACTTGCTTCAGAAGGGTGGAATCGTACCTCCCACACCAATGTGCAGATATGATTCCAAGATGTTTGATACCAAACACGATATGTTTCTAAGCAGCCGGTTTCGTGATAGCATTTACCACGAGATTATAATGCACCTCTACCTATATGTCCGGCTGAGTCACAGACAACCAAGGAGAATGGTCTCCAAAGGCTGCAGGGAGGCTCTGCCCATGCATGGGCACCCTGTCACTAAACACTCAGCACACTGCCTTCAGGATTGATAAGGCCTGCTATAGGGGTGACTTATACGTTTTAAGTGTAGTGACCTATAGATATAGTGAACCTATATCTAAAGTAAGTGGTGCAAGCACCAGCTTACACAGGTTGCAGTAGCAGACCTGTAGTTCCATTTTGCATGGTTTCTCATAGGTGGCATAATACATGCATCAGCCCATGGGAGGCCTCTGGGGTACCTATGCCCTGGGTATATGGGTACTATATACTAGGGACTTATGAGGGTACCCCAGTATCCAATCTGGAGTGTACCAAAGTACACGTGTAACAATTTAAAGGAGAAAGCAGGTAGACTGAGGTCCTGATTAGCAGGATCCCATTTAGAGTAGTCAAAAACAGTGCAACATCAAGCAAAAAGTGGAGGTAACCATAAGAACCAGATCCTACTTTCCTACATTTACCACTACCACAATTGCCAGACTCAGATCCTCTACTCCTAACACCTCAGGGGTCTCCTCATACACAGCCTGATATAGAAGATGATTGACAACAGTCATTTACCAGTAGATCCATGGGATGACTATAATATTGATCCACCCATGGATAATGATCCAGATTTGTATCCTGCCAAGCCACCACCTCTTGATAATAATGTAGCTTATCAAGAGCTAATTACAAGAGCAGCAGCTTACCATGGGGTTACATTATAGAAAGAATCTTTAGAAAAATACTTTTCATTTGACACACTAGGTTCTACACATAGGACAAGTCAGAGTCTACCTATGGTAAAGGGCATGATGAAACATGCAGATGAAATATTTAAGGACCTTGTTCGTACCCGCATTCTAACAACTGGGGTTGACAAAAATATAAATCCCCACCATCTGATCCTAATTTTATTAAGGGACAGTTCCCTTTAGACTCGCTAGTCTCTAATGCTTGTAAGAGAACAAACTCACAGACCTCTGCAAATGCACCTCCCTCAGACAAAGAGTCTAAATTGATTGATGCATTGGGTAAAAGGGTGGCTGCTCAAGCCGCTAACCACTGGCATATTGCCAGCACACAGGTCCTACTATCTAGGTATGATAGGGCACACTGGGACGACATGGAAGAACTATTTCAATACCTCCCAGAAAAACTCAATAAGAAAGCACTAGAGTTAGTACAAGAAGGCAAACTCATATCCAATTCCTCTATTAGATGTGCTTTGGATGCTGCTGACACTGCAACAAGGGGAATAACACCAGTATTCTCCTACGGCAACATGCTTGGCTTAGAATCTCAGGTTGTAAGCCTGAGGTTCAGCAGTCTATTTTAAATTCCCCTTGTAATAAACATCTCTTTGGACCTTAAGTAGATGAGGCCCTAGCAAAAATTAAAATGGACGCAGACGTGGCGAAGTCCATGGGAGCGCTTCAGTCCCCATCAAACAGAGGCTCCTTTCGCTACTCTTTTTATAGAGAAGGATTCATAGGTACATCCTCGGACCCTAATGCTTCCACCTATAAGTCAAACCCTCAACCTTCTACCTCTAGACGTTTCTATAGAGGAGGATACAGCGGAAACAAATTCAAGGGTCGGGGTAAGAGCACGTCAATGCGTAACTCCCCTTTTCCCAATAAGCAGTGACTTGCCAACATTTCGCTCTGACCATTTGACACCTGTCACAGGAAGACTTTAACATTTTCTCCCCATTAGGCAATCCGCAACATCAGACAAATGGGTACTAGACATTATCCAACATGGTTATTGCCTGGAGCTCACCAACAATCCTCCAATGTTCAACCTTGCACTCACAAACTCTCGTCGGAGCACCTACAGCTCCTCAAACAAGAGGGACAAGCTTTTTTAATAAAAGGAGCCATAGAACCAGTTCCATTACAGTGTCGAGGTTCAGGGGTTTACTCTCTGTACTTTCTAATCCCCCAAAAAGGACGGCTCCTTAAGACCTATTTTAGACCTCAGGATGTTAAACCTGTACATACTGTCAGAACATTTCCATGTGGTTACGCTTCAATAAGGACTTCCACTTCTACAGCAAGGTGATTGTATGCCCACACTGGACTTAAAAGATGCATACTTTCACATTCCGGATCACCCAGCAGATTTCCTGCTATCACAAATCTGAGATATTTGCAAACACTATCAGTTCAAGGTACTCACATTCATAGTAACTACTGCTCCCAGAGTGTTCACAAAATGTTTAGCAGTAGTGGCAGCTCATCTCAGAAGACAACAAATTCATGTCTTCCCATTTCTAGATGATTTGGCTCGTCAAATCCAGCACACACCAAAAGTGTTTACAACACACTCGGACTACATTGGACCTACTCCACCAATTGGGTTTCATTGGCCATACGCAAAAGTTTATTCTTCAGCCTTTGCAGATGCAGTCCTATCTGTGAGCAACTCTAAACACACACACAGCTTTAGTCTCTCCGAATGCAGTCAGAATTCAAAATAATCAAACTCTGTTACTACAGTTTCAGACCAACCAATGCTTACCAGTCAGGACTTTCATGTAACAGCTAGGAATGATGGCATCATGCCTTGCAATAGTACCTAACATGCATCCCCTACAACAATGCTTAGCTTGTCAGTGGAATCAGTCTCTGGGTCAATTAACAGATCCAGTGTAGGTAGACAGACTTACCCACTTATCAAAAGGGCGGCCTTTTATCGACCCTGTTCCACAGATAGTGCTAACAGCAGACTAATCTCTCACAGGTTGGGGTGCCCATCTCCACAATCTGACAATTCAAGGACTATGGCACAGCAAGCACAAAAGTCTTCACATCAACTATCTAGAGCTTCTAGCTGTGTATCTAGCACTGAAAGCTTTTCAGTCTCACCTCATAGGGAGAGTTGTCTTAGTCCCCACGGACAATATGACAGCTATGTACTATGTACAAAAATGGGGAAATACACACTCTGCACCTGCATGCCTCTCTCAGACCATTTCGCATTGGGTAATACATCACAGAATTCATCTTCTAGCAGAGCACCTCCCAGGAGTGAACAATCATATTGCCGACCTCCTCAGCAGAATGCGGCAACAAATACACGAGTGGGAACTTCATTGCCAAGTTCTCCTTCCATACTTTCAAGAATGGGGAATCCCACAAAAAGATCTGTTCGCCACAGTAGACAACTCGAAATGCTCGAAACTTCGCCTCCAGGTTCCCACACCCTCTGTCCAAGGGCATATCAGGGATATTTGCCTACCCTTTTCCACCTCTCCCTCTCCTTCCATTTCTGGTTCAGAAACTGAGGCAAACATAGCTCACACTGATTTTAGTGGCCCCCAGATGGGCCCGTCAACCATAGTTCACCACACTCTTGGAAGTATCAGTGGTTCCACATCAAAAGCTGCATCTCAATTCCAGCCTTCCCACTCAGAACCATGGAGAAATTAGTCGCCCAAACCCCAAGGAGCTCAATCTAGCGATTTGGCTCCTGAAGTCGTAGAGTTTGGATACTTAAATACACCACTAGACTGTATGACTATTCTTAAAGAAGCAAGAAAGCCTACCACCAGAACATGTTATGCAGCAAAATGGAAAGATTCGTTGTATATTGAAACAACAATATTGATCCGTTAAATGCCTCTATCCAAAATATTATTTGTTACCGGTTGCATCTACAGCAAGCTGGTCTAGCTTACACATCTATTTGATTGCACCTTGCAGCAGAAGCCGCATATTTGCAAAACAGACAATATTTGTCTTTGTTCAAGGTTCCAGTAATTAAATCCTTTATGAGGAACTTAAAAGAGTAATTCCACAAGAGTAACTCCTGCACCAGTTTGCATTCTGAACATTGTACTTAAAAGACTCATGGGTCCACCTTTTGAGCCATTACACAATTGTCTATTACAGTTTCTTTCGTGGAAGGTTGCCTTCCTCATTGCTATCACTTCATTAAGGAGAGTTTGTGCGCTACAACATTAACCTTAGAAGAATCCTTTTTTCAGCTTCATAAAGATAGAGTAGTTCTTCGAACCAACCCAAAATTCCTTCCAAAAGTGGTTTCTGCTTTTCATATCAATTAATCAGTTGAGCTACCTGTGTTCTTCCCTCAACCTGGTTCAGTAGCAGAAAGAGCTTTTCACATACTTGATGTCAGAAAATCTTTACTGTACTTTATTGAAAGGATAACAGATTTTCGTAAGACAAAGCAACTGTTTGTTGCATTTGCTACACCTCACAAAGGCAATCCTATCTAAATCTGGTATTTCAAGATGGATTGTTAAATGCATTCAAACTTGCTATGTTAAAGCTTAAGCAACTTTATCTATACCTCCTAGAGCACATTCCACTCATAAAATAGGAGCATCTATGGCCTTTTTAGGTGACTTTCCTATAGCTGACATCTGTAAAGCAGCAACATGGTCCACACCCCACACATTTACCAAACAATATTGTATGGATGTGCTAGCACGTCAACAAGCCAATGTAGGCAAGCAGTGTTAACCCCTTCTGTGCCCGCCCCTTTCCCCGCCCTGTGCCGGCCGTTGAATTAGCGGGCGGGGTCTATGACGAGCTGGACTCGTCATGGGCGCAGCGCCACCGCGGCCCATGACGAGTCCAGCTCGTCATGGGCACTGAAGGGGTTAAAGACACTTTTTCAAACAACTGCAACAGCTACCGGTTAGCCACCACTTTGGGCGAATACTGCTATATATTCTACACAAAGCATGTGTATCTACAGCACACATCCCTGGAACGGATTATGTTACTTACCCAGTAAGAATCTGTTCTTGGCATGTAGAGCTGTAGATTCACATGCACCCTCCCACCTCCCCGGGCACCTGTAATTGTTGCATTTTTCATTATTTACACTACATACACATTGACATTATTGTACTACACTCACTCCATTCCCACCCTCTTGCAGGAAAACAATCTAACAATGGAGTCTATCGTCATGCGCACTATCATCGAAAGGATGAGTCACTTTACCTCGTGACTGGAAAAGATTTCTTCGGAGAAAAACAACTTGCAAACATCTGGACCTTACGTTTGAAAGGCTGAAATGCAAAGAAAGTCAATTGGTAATAACACTTGTTCTACTAGTCTTTGTTCCCCTAAGTCTCCCGCTAAAAATGGTACTTCACTAGTGTGGGTAGGCCTAGTGCTTGCAACAGGAAACGGCCCAAAACGCAACGTGGACAAACAAATCCTTTTTGTTTGCAAAGTGCCTAGCTCTGGATTTTGAACCCTAGTTCAGCCGACACCTAGGGAGACTTAGCAAACGTGTACATTTTTTAAAACTAGACACCCAGAGGAATCCAGGATGGGGTGATTTGAGTGGCTCTCACCAGTTTGTTACCCAGAATCCCTTGCAAACCTTGAACTTTGTAAAAAAAAAATCAAAAAAAAAAATCATTTTAATTACATTTCTGTGATGGAAAGTTCTGGAATATACATGGATCCACAAAATTCCACCCACCCTACATCCCCCAAAGTCTTCTGATAAGAATGGTACCTCACTTGTGTCGGTAGGCTTAGTACCCGTGGCAGGGAAGGGCCCAAAACGTATTGTGGAGACATCAAAATTACCTATGTTACTTATGTTTAATATAGCGCACAAATCCCCCGGGGACATCTCGGTGCGGTTACGGAAACAAGTATCAGTGGAGGGGGAAATGTTTCAGACTAGATAAGATTTGAGTAGTTTTCTGAATTTACAGTAGTTCGAACAAGAGTGAACATGAAGTGGAAGCTTATTCCAGTAATGGGGAGCGAGTTAAGGAAAAGCCTTTCCTCCGCTGCGAGTCAGCCAAATGCGAGGAACGCACAGTAAGGCTTTATAGCGAGATCTTAGGCTACGACCCGGTGTGTATGCTTTAATTTTCATCAGAGAAATGTCAGGATTTTTCTTTTTTTTTTTTAGAATTCTTTTTATTGAACATTCAAGAGAGAACAAAAAGATCATGTTACACAATCGGTCAATCATTCCCAAGCCGTTTAGCACAGCGTCCCCAACCGGCAGGAGTAATATAGAGTGATTTTTCGTACATCTTTGCGACAGTTACCATTTGTTAAGTTCATGGCGTTAATGGTTCGTCAGGGGTGGGAACACATGGGGGTTCACACACATTTCCACAATATAATTATAAAGTTTCAGGTTTGCAAGGGATTCTGGGTAACAGAACCTGGGGAGAGCCACACAAGTCACCCCTTCTTCGATTCCCCGGGGTGTCTAGTTTAAAAAAATGTGTAGGTTTGCTAGGTTTCCCTAGGTGCCGGCAGAGCTAGGGTTCAAAATCCACAGCTAGGCACTTTGAAAAAAAGAGGTCAGTTTTCATTGTAAAAATGTGGTGTGTTGTGTCCAAGTTGTGTTCTGGCCCGTTTTCTGACGCGGGCACTAGACCTACCCACACTAGTAAGGTACCATTTTTATCTGAAGACTTTGGGGAATGCGGGGTGAGTGGAATTTTGAGGATCTGTGCAGATTCTAGAGCCTTCTTTCACAGAAATGTGAGGAAAATTAGTTTTTTGGCAAAGTTTGAGGTCTGCAAGGGATTCTGGGTAACAGAACCTGGGGAGAGCCACACAAGTCACCCCATCCTGGATTCCCCTTGGTGTCTAGTTTTCAAAAATGTAAATGGGAGCTGGGGGCATTGGTATGCCCATAATGGGCTGCCCCCACCCCTACGTATAAAAAAGCCAGCGTAATCTCTTGTGCCTAGTGGGCTCTCTGCGCCCCGGGGGGAAGGGGGGTGGTGGCATATCAGGGTCTATGGCCACATCTGCCTCCTGGGGGGGGTTGGGGGGGGCAGAAAAGCTGTGGCAATTTTTTTGGGGTGGGGGTATTGGCATGCCCATTTTGGCCAGCCCCCACCCCCTGCGTATAAAAAAATAATAATCCCTGGTGCCTAGTGGGCTTTGCCCCCATCTGTCTCCCGGTGGGGGGCAGAAAGACTTTGGCAATTTATTTGGGTTGGGGCATGGGCATGCCCATTCTGAGCAGCCCCCACCCCTACGTGTAAAAAAATAAGAAGAAATCCTGGTGCCTAGTGGGCTTTCCTGGGGGGCAGGAAGACTTTGGCCTTTATTGGGAGGAAGGGCTGCCCTCACACCTGACCTAAAAAATAGGAATCCCTGGCATCTAGGGTGCTTTCTGACCCCGCTGGGGGGGGGGCGTATTGGGAGCTTCTGCCCCCCAAAGGGCAGAAAGACTGATCATGCCAGTTTCTGTGGGGTAAGCAAAGGCCCCTGCCCAAGGGGCCGGTCCCCCCCCTTTCCTGGTGCCTAGTGGGTAAATCCCTGCTTGGGGATCGCTCTCCTGAGGGCTGCCTTCAATGCCCTCATAGAACGTGCTGCAGCCAATCATGGAGTGCAACTCCACTCTGACACAGTTGAGGACGACTTCTTGGTGGACACTTTCACCTCCTCCGAGAGAACTGTCAAGACTTTGCCCATGTTGAAAGGTGTTCTCAAGCCAGCAAAGGACATTTTCAAGGAAACAACCAGGGCACGGGTGCTAAACCCCAGGATTGAAAAAAAATACAAACCTGCGCCCGGGGACCCTATGTACATTAGAGGTCAGTTACCTCTGTACTCCATGGTGGTTGCTAACGCTCGCAAACGAGCCCACTCGCAAACAACAGGTGATGCTCCTCCCCCAGATAAGGAGTCCAAAGTGCTGGAGACCTCAGGCAAGAGAATTGCAGCTCAAGCAGCAAACATCTGGCGCATTGCCAATACACAGGCCCTCCTGGCTCGCTATGATCGTTCACACTACGACACGCTAGAGTCACTACTCCAGCATCTGCCAGACGAATACAAAGAGGCAGCGGAGCTCCTCATCAGAGAGGGACAACTTCTTACCAACGCATCCATTAAGTGCGCACTAGATGCTGCCGACAACATGTTACGACGACACGCTTGGTTAAGAATCTCCGCATTCAAACCAGAGATTCAAAACAACATCCTAAAACAGCCAGTCAACCCCGACTACTTATTCGGACCAGAAGTTGACACCACCTTAGAAAAAATAAAAAAGGACACTGACACTGCAAAGTCAATGGGGGCTCTGCAAACGCAGACATTTCGTAGTGGCTCCTTTCGTCGCCCCGGGAATAGGGGAGCAGCTAGAGGACAGGGGTCACAGCAGCAATACACTAAAGGGGGCACACAGAGTACCTACGATAAAAACAACAGAGGTGGATATCGTGGCTCCAGCACCAAGGGCAGAGGACGCGGTTACGGCAACACCAGGTCCTCACCCAAGAACAAACAGTGACGCCCTCTCCCTTCCCCCCGACCACATAACACCTGTCGGGGGGAGACTCCAGCGGTTCCTGTCCACGTGGAAAACCATCACCACGGACAGGTGGGTCAGGGATATTATCCAGCACGGTTATTGTCTCGAATTAACCTCCACTCCACCCACAATACCGCCAAAGCACCGTCCTATGTCCGCAGAGCACTTAGCATTATTGCAGCAGGAAGTGCTAAGTATGCTGCAAAAAGGTGCAATGGAGGTCGTGCCCGTCAACCAGCAGGGGACAGGGGTGTACTCCCTGTACTTCCTAATCCCAAAAAAGGACGGGTCGCTCAGACCTATACTAGACCTGAGACCCCTCAACCACTACATTCTGTCGGAGCATTTTCATATGCTCACCCTACAGCAGGTTCTCCCGCTGCTCAGCCAGGGAGACTTCCTAGCCACACTAGACCTCAAAGATGCGTACTTCCACATACCCATCCACCCGTCACACAGGAAATATCTCAGGTTCACTATTCAGGGACAGCACTATCAATTCAAAGTCCTCCCCTTCGGCGTGACAACAGCACCCAGGGTTTTTACCAAGTGCCTAGCTACAGTGGCTGCACATCTACGGCGACGACACATTCACGTCTACCCTTACCTGGACGACTGGCTTGTTCAGGCAAAGTCAGCCCAGCAATGTGCCAGCCACATGTCCCTCACCATTCACCTTCTTCACAGTCTGGGATTCTCACTAAATTACCCAAAATCACATCTACAACCCGCACACGTACAACAGTACCTGGGCGCGACCATAGACACTCTGGCAGCCACAGCTCAGCCAAATTTAGTGAGGATCAACAGCATGCAACTGCTGATCTCAAAGTTCAAACCACAACACTCCCTTCCTGCGAGAGTGTTCATGCAGTTGATAGGCATGATGGCCTCCTGCATTTTCATAGTCCTGCACGCGAGACTACATATGCGCCCGCTTCAGGAGTGCTTAGCACGTCAATGGAATCAGGCTCACGGGCAAATAAAAGACCTAGTGTTGGTGAGCGGTCGGGCATACAACTCTCTGCATTGGTGGAATCCACAAAACCTTTGCAAGGGCCGACCATTCCAAGAGCCTATTCCACAAATAATACTGACAGCGGACGCCTCTCTCCAGGGATGGGGAGCTCATGTACTCAGTTACACAGTGCAGGGACTATGGACGACACAACAAAAGAAGATGCACATCAACGTTCTCGAACTGATGGCAATCTTCCTCGCCATGAAGGCATTCAAAGTACACTTGTGCAACAAAGTCCTGTTGATCCGGACGGACAACATGACTGCCATGTACTACATACAAAAGCAGGGAGGAACACACTCTCCACAATTGTCTCACCTGGCTCCGAGCATGTGGAAGTGGGACATTCAGAGGAACATATTCCTCATGGCGGAACACCTCCCCGGCAAGGACAACCAGATGGCGGATCTGCTCAGCAGACACAGCCACCAGATGCACGAGTGGGAGCTACACCCATCAGTACTCCAACCGTACTTCCAACAGTGGGGTCATCCAGAGATAGACCTATTCGCCACAAACGAAAACGCAAAATGCCAAAGCTTTGCCACCAGGTTCCCACATCCACAATCGCAGGGCAATGCGATATGGATGAACTGGTCCGGCAGATTTGCGTACGCTTTTCCCCCAGTGGCATTAATACCGCTGGTGGCACGCAAACTGCGACAGCACTTACTGACACTCATCCTAGTTGCTCCAACGTGGGCGCGCCAGCCATGGTACACCACCTTTCTGGAACTTTCCGTGGTGCCGCATCAAAGGCTGCGGATAAAACCTGCACTCCTAACGCAGAGCCATGGCGAAATTCAGCACCCAGATCCGCAACAGCTGAACCTGGCAATCTGGCTCCTGAAGTCTTAGAGTTTGGCTACCTAAACCTGCCACCTGACTGTATGGAGATCATCAAGGAGGCCAGGAGACCCACTACCAGAGCTTGCTATGCAGCTAAATGGAAGAGGTTTGTCATTTACTGCACCCACAATGACATCAACCCGCTAGACTCATCCATTCAAAACATAATCTGTTACCTCTTACACCTATACCGATGCAATCTGGCATACACCTCAATACGCATCCATTTGACCGCAATAGCAGCCTATCTCCAGAACAGGCAGCACCTCTCTTTATTCAGAGTGCCTGCCATCAAAGCTTTCTTGGAGGGACTTAAACGAGTAATTCCCCCAAGACACCCACCAGCACCAGTGTGGAACCTCAACTTGGTCCTCACCAGACTAATGGGTCCACCCTTCGAACCTCTCCACTCATGTGAGATTCAATTCCTCACCTGGAAAGTAGCTTTCCTAGTAGCAATCACTTCGTTAAGAAGAGTTAGTGAACTCCAGGCACTAACCATTCAAGAGCCATTCATACAGGTTCACGCAAACAGGGTCGTACTGCGTACCAACCCCAAATTCATGCCTAAAGTAATATCGCAGTTCCACATGAATCAAACTATTGAACTGCCTGTTTTCTTTCAGAATCCACAAAATGTCGCTGAAAGAATGCTCCATACACTAGATGTAAATAGGGCCCTCATGTACTATATAGACAGAACTAAAGACTTTAGGAAGACAAAACAACTTTTCGTTGCCTTTTCTCCACAACACAAAGGCAACGCCATCTCCAAAGCAGGTATAGCCAGATGGATCGTTAAATGTATTCAAATTTGCTATCAAAAGGCTAAACGCACATTAACGATTCCCCCACGAGCCCACTCAACACGTAAGTTAGGGGCGTCCATGGCTTTCCTGGGAAACATTCCTTTACAGGAAATATGTAGAGCAGCCACATGGTCCACTATACATACATTTACCAAACACTACTGTGTAGATGTACACTCAAAACAGCAGGCAGCTGTAGGACAGGCTGTTCTCAAAACTCTTTTTCAGACTGCTGCAGCTGGCACTGGTAGCCGCCGCTAATAGGAGGTACTGCTATGTATTCTATGCACAGATATGAATTCAGCAGCCCACATGCCTCGAACTGAATATGCTACTTACCAGTATGCATCTGTTCTTGGCATGTAGGGCTGCTGACATTCATATCGCCCACCCTCCTCCCCGGCGCCTGTAGCAGCTGCAGCTCTCAGAATTACTGTATAGCATGGTCATCACTTTCTGTATCTACTCCATCACTGCCACAATGGCGAAAAACAATCTAAGGATGGAGAGGATGCCCATGCGCACTGTGGTCCAGGGGAGGAGTCACCTATCTCAGGATACTTCGAAGACTCTTCCAGGACAACAACGTGCAAACATCCAGACCCAACACTAGGCGGCGATCTATGCACAGATATGAATGTCAGCAGCCCTACATGCCAAGAACAGATGCATACTGGTAAGTAGCATATTCATTTTCGTCGTGCTATTCACATTGTTGATAAGTTGTTTCCTAGTGACCGAGCACATACAATCCAACAGAATTTGAATTGAACACTTTTTTTTATGTTTAAAATTTACAAAAATACTTGTGAACTTCATTTTTATGTTTCATTAGCAGAGAATAACTTGCCCGAAACGCTGAACAATTTTGGTCTGTGGGAGGATGGAAAAGGTGAAGATGAGCTGTCGCCTGAAGAAATTCAAATGGTAATCTTTAGAATTGAACTGTCTACTTCTGCGAGTCTAATGAAATATATTTATTTTTGTTTATTTTGCTTGTTTTTACGTTGATCGTGTGCAGTCTGCATCGCCAGATCATACATGTGCACAGGTCGGATTGTGGTATCAAGGGTCAAGACCTTGTCCATCTGATGCCAAGGCAGATGTTCATGGTCCTAGTGACCAAGTCCAGGAGGCATGTGCATGTCATATTAAGCAGTTCACATGGTAGGTCGATCAAAGCGGTTAGAATAGGTGTGTCTTAGGTTTTCCTCTACTCTGCATCAGTGATCAGCCCAGTCAGATTTTATTTGGCAGTTATTTCAGAGATAAGGGGCTGCCACATACAAACTTCGGTCACCCTCATGATGCATCTGTTTCTGGGAGTGACCAGAAGACTCCCTTCTGGGCACAAGTTACATATTAGGGTATATTGAATATATATATATATATATATATATATTTATATTTGCAGGTATTTGGATTGAGTGCGTTTGATACATTTGTGCATGAGGCAGAGGATGGGATTCTGTCTTTAACAGGGAGCCAGTGCAGATTCCTGAGCTGGGCTCCCATTGATTTATGTTTTCATCCATAAATTAGTCTTTCTACTGCATCCTGTACATTTTGTTGTCTTTTAAATTGGTATGCGAGTTGCCCAATATACAAAGCAGTACAATACTTAAGTGTTGCAAAATGGGTTATGCACATTTAGTACAGTACGCCCTGTTTTTGTTTTTTGTTTATTTTTTGGTTTTTTGAGGACCCACTTTTGGGCTTTTTACTGTGCATGAGTCTCACTAATTGTATCTCAGCCACCGTAATCACACAGTAAACTGCTACACATCTCTTATATGCTTACAGTATCCACCTTTAAGATGAGGCCACTGTGATGCAGCTAGGATAAGGGGCTCTTGACTGGCTACACGTGAAGATGTGTGCATGTGTGTGAGGGCTGCACATATGAGACTACCGTTATGCGCCGGCCCGGAACTGCGCACAGGTAGCCTGGTGCAGAAGGAACGCTGCGTGGCTAGAAGTTGACTAGGGGTAGGCCTTATATTAGTGGCCACTCATAGTTAAAATCAGTATAGTTTCCTGTTTTGTCTGCAATGACACATTATTGTAGAAGAAAGTTTCAACGGCAGACTTATGGCTCTACACCACACTCCAGTTTCCTCAGTAAGTGGTCCCTTGCACTGATACCCCTGCACCAGCCGTTGCGTGGCGCCTCTGTGTTCCAGATCCTGAAAAAGCAACTACAAACGGGGGTACACCAGGCAATGAAGTCCAAGACACTTTAGTGGTATTAAACGTCTTTATTTCAACTTTTATTGTTTCCTTAAGTTAATAGCACATACAGCTCAGCCAACGCGTCTCGTTCCCACAAGGAGACTTCATCAGGGCTTAATAACACGAAAGCTCAAAACACCGCGTGTAGAAAATCCAAAATCAAAGATCCAGTGTGTTGCGCTGGATGCAAAGGGAATTCCCAGGGCCAAGTCATGCCCAAAAGCGAAAATCTGTATCTCTTGTAAGTGAGTCCGCGTCCAAGTCAGCTTGGGGGGAGGAACTTCGTGCCCCCTTGGAAGATGTGCAGTGGAAGGGCATTTGTGCACTGATTAAATTAGGGACATGCAACACACGGTTTAAAATGGTGCATTTCAACTACATACACCGCACATATATTACCCCAGTCCTGTTACATAGACACTAATAGGTTGGATGAGTGTCCTCTGTGTCTGGGCAGCTCCGCAACATTCCTCCATTTGGCCTGGCACTGCCCCTCGATGTGTGCTTTCTGGGACCTTGTTGTTCAAAGGTTTGGGTACATTGAGGTTCTGACATTAGACGCAGACCCCAGCAAGTGTCTTCTGGGAAATATTAAGAAACAAAAGGGTAGGAAAATGGAGTGGATATGTATACAATTGGCCCTGCTACTGGCAAAAAGACGTGCTGCCATCTCATGGATGGAACCCTTGGGTCCTAGGGAACATGGTTGAACGAAGGATGTTAAAGAATGGGGGGGCAGCAGAAGAGATACGTCTTCGACAGTGTAGGAGAGATGATAAGGCGGCAGACGATTTACAGACTTGGGGACTGCTGCTTGTGGGGTTTGAGGAGGCAGGGGAGGGACACGAGAATCACACATAGGACTCCCATGCTTGTTGATACATTTCTTCCATTTTTATTTGTTACCCGGGAAATGAAGACACCTATCCAGAGAGAAGAGGTTTGGACGGTGCTTACTATAGTGATGTTTTATGGCCTTATAAAATTATTTTTAAGGAATTCCTACTGCTGTGCGGCGCATGTGGGTTGGGGGTGGCTAAGTTCGTACAAAAACATTGATGGGACAGCAGTTGCTAAGTACTGTCAAAGTAACTTTAATGCAGGTTTGTCATACTTTTATGGTCCTTGACACTGAATAAACTTTTATATTTTCATGTCGTATTTGTGCAGTAACATAGATAAAAACGATACAAACGAACATTTCATAGCGTTCAGACTGTTAGGAAAGGGATATAATCCCTAGCACCAAATACCCACTATGACAGACTGTTACCAACCATAGAATTTCATAAATATGAGTAATTGCGATTTAGAGTTTAAAAAGATCCCGTATATCTAATGTGATTCATAACGTTTTCTTATGGCCATTGCAACTTTAATATAATTGGAAACTGCAGAGCAAATAGGAAAAGTAGAGAGTGCAAAAAAATTAAAACCATCAATATAAGTACAAAGACGAATTTCCCTCAGAAGTGGGGCTAACAATTTTCCCCTTTGCTCTTTATAAAGAGGGCAGAACAACATAATGTGCAGAGTATTCTGAGCTGCCAGATTGTCGCAAGGACAAGGCATGAGTTTATCGGCCCATCCTGATTGTTTCGGCAATGCCACTAAAAAGTGCAAAGTGCGTATACGAAGTCTGGTAAGAAAAAATCGTGTCTGTACGTTGGTAGTGAAAGTTAAATAAAATTGCTGTTGTACATAAAACAAGCGTGACGGACCTGTCACTACCGGTTGTGAGCAGCGCGTATTTGCCCTAGAACAATGCGCCTCCTTTATAATGGCTTTCGCATTTGTGTGGATGCTAGCAGGGTTGTCATAGTAGTGTCCTAAGCCTATCTCATGAAGTTTATCTCTCACAAATCGGAGCCAAGGGATCGACACTGTGCTGTCCAGATTTGTACAATCCTTGATGACATCCCTTGAGAGGCAATATCTATTCTATCCTCTAGAAAATCCACCCCCAGCTCACAATGACAAAAAAGTGTGGGGGCACTGTTTGGGGTTATCAATAGCCTTTTTATAAATTTGTTTTCCAAAACCTGTAAATGGCGGCTTTTATGGTAACCCCAAACTCCTGCCCCATAAGATGCCACAGATAAGCATTTGGCTTTGTAAAGAGTAACCAGCTCTGTCACCGGCTTGTGGCCTAGCTTGCAGGCAAAGCGGAATAACCCCTCCACAACCCAGCTGATATGTTGTATCCTTGCAGTGATGAGAGAATCCCAGTTCATAGTGTTATTAAAAATGTTCCCCCAAGTAAGGAAAATTGGTCACCTTGTCGATAGTCTTACCCCTTACAACAAACTTTCTAGTTTTAGTTTATTTAGGCCCACACACCATAATAAACTATTTAATAAAACTGACTTTTAGGTCAAGTGCTGACATGAAGTCTGTAAAAGCATTAAGTGATTTTTGAAGACTGTTAGCTGTCAAAGCCATTAGCACGGTGTCGTCCGCATACAATAACAGTGGGACCGCTTTGCCTCAAATTCTGGGAAAATCAATTTTCTTCTCTATTAAAAAGCCTCTAGCCCATTAGTGTACAGTAAAAAGAGAAATGGAGCGAAAATGCACCCCTGCCGAACACCTTCTGTGGAGGCAGTAGGCCTAGTCTTTCTTTGGTGTCTTTGAGGGTACTGGCTCTCTCCAGATCTTCTCAAGCTAATCTCCTCAGTTCTTCTTTCATTTGATTAAAAGTACTTTTGTAGGCCTGCCTTGCACTTTTGATTTGGATTCTGTCACGAAGGTTAGCATGAAGGGCCATTTTAAGGTTATTTTGGGCTCTAGAGCACTCTGTGTTAAACCACCGTATCTCCTGGGGTTCCCTTCTCTGAACAGATCTGGTTAGACATTTGGCTACGTCTGCACAGATCAGTTCAAAAATCATGGCCAACCTACTGAAGGAAATGGTGAGGGGAATATGGTCACTAGCATTGGTTGGTTCCACCTCAGTTGCTAACAAGTGGCAAAAACTTTCTCGAGAGGAACATAAAATCAGTAACACTTTCCCTGCCTCCTCCAGCGTAAGTAGGGCACTGTGGTAAGGGACTTCTGACCGAATTATTAATCAGGCCCAGGTCATTTTCAATAAAGATGGAGTTTAACCTCTTTTGTGCCCATGACGAGATAGTCTCGTCATGGAGCACGGTCGCGCTGTGCCCATGACGAGACTATCTCGTCATGAAACCCGCCCACTAATGTAACGCCCGGCACAGGAGGGGGAAAGGGCGTGGCACAGAAGGGGTTAAAGCCTCACTCTGTGGTGTATGGATTCAATCTGGCTGAGGCTGACCCTCTGTGTCCAGCAGCCCACAGACTCGTTTGGTGCTATACATATAGGTGGTACAGTGGAGATCTCCTGCCCAGAGGATGCATATGGCTGCCACTTCCTCGCAATATTATTGATTTCCGCGTGTAGGGTTTCAATAACATGACAACTATTTTGGTTGAAGAGGTTATAATACCAATTCACCAGTAGGAACTTTACTTGAATCTGGTTGGAAAGCAAGATTAGTTGGTATCAGATTGAGGCACTTACAGCATGGGCTTGTATGGACCGATATTTAACTGAAATTAGCATCACCAGCCCTCCTTTTGCCCTCCCTGCCGGTGAAGGTGTTGCATCGACGGTGAAGGAATGGTAATCGTCCAACACAATATCGTCCTTAAGCCATGTTTCCTGGAGGCAGATGATATCAAACCCCCTAATATACTGTAACCATACCTCATTAAATGATTTCAGACAGATACCTGCGATGTTCCATGAAATCATTTTAAATGGTAGAGTGGTGTGACCCAGGTTCGCTAAGCCCACCTGTGTACAGTTGGACGCAGTCACGATGGGCGGGGTTACTAGGCCAGTCCCCTCCGGGATTATCATTGGAGATTGAAGTGGAAGGCTGAGAATGGGTTTCATATTAATCTATAATCATACCAGTACTGATATTGTTTTGCAAAAGGGATCCAGATGAATCTGTAAGCTGCCTACTACCAAGATCAACTACATATGAGTTTCTCCCTAGGTGGACACGTTGTGGACTTGCTCTTCTCAATTTGGCTGGGCTACCAGATCGGACAGGTAGTCAGTCAATTTCTGTCAAGCCAGAGAGAGCATCAAAGTTGTTGGGGTGAATAAATGGAGAGGACTTTCGGCGGGGAGGTATCTATTTGGACCTAGTCAAGGGGGCTGTTGTCTCATAATGGTCCCCTGGTGGGGGAGATTGGAAAAAGCCCAATGGACACGCCTTCATAAGTTCACTAGGAGAATCTCTGAGGAGCTTCAGAGCAAACTGTGCACACCTTGCTTTGCTAAAATTGAACACTACACAATCCCCTTCCATACATTTAGCTGTGTAACCCAACCAGCTCACCCGCCTTGCCATGATGATATATTCAAGACAGTTTGTCTGCGATAACATTTTTCAAGAGCACCAATGCGCTGATTTGTTTGAGGCTCTGACAACTTTGTTGTTGACCAGGGGCGAGATGAGGAACCCCTGTCAGGATCAATGTATACGGTGTGCAATCAGGGGGTAAGTTTAAGGTGTTATTCGCCCCCGCCCGGTTAGGAGACCATGCATTGGACCATTTGCATTTGTTTTCTTGCAACGGTCTCCCCCGCTTGGAGGGCCAGGTCTTGGTTGATTTGTGACCCCTTGCTCCATTCTTCGGTTATCCCCGTTCAGATTCCCATGCGGCCCAGGTTCCCATGATGTCGGGACCTTTCAATTATTATTGCCATTTGTAAGCGGGAGCTTTTGAGAGGCGGCCCTGTTAATTATAATAGATGATCCTCTTGTAGGGGTCAGCCCACTCATAGGGGCAGTAGGGAGAGTGACATCTACCCTTTTATCTATACTACTGGGAAGGGTGGTCATACTCTTTTTGCTTTTCGGGTGCCATTAATTTCCCTAGACCCTGCAATAGTCTGGCAAGATGCTCTTCTATACAAACTAAGCGGGATAAAATGGGTGCAAGGCCTCTTGTACTGAAGGACTGGGTTATTCTAAGACCCAGCGGTGCCAGAGGACAACACCTGAAACCTTCGTGGGTTACCTGTTCTGGCGTACAAAACACAGAGACACGGGACACTTCCAGCGACGTCAAAGATCAGCGTTTATTTACTGCAGGGATACAGTAATCGCAAGAAGTACACAATGTGTAGGTTCTCGGAGACTGCTTCAAATTGCAAAAGTGGATCGCTCCTTTTATACACGTTTTTGCCATTGCACAACATGGCAAACAAAGGTTACAACTCAGTTCCCACAATAAACTTCAAAAGAGTCGCGTTCATGTTTCAGGAGGCCGGAACATAATTACAGCAGCATTACCGGTTCCCAACTGTAAAAACATATCATCCCCACAGTTAAACACATTCCATTCTGACTGTAAACACATTAAGAAAAGGGACAGAAACAGATGCAAAGAAAGAACAAGGGTGCACGACAGATTGGAAAAGCGTGTTGGGAGTAATAACGGGAACTTGATTACAGGATCAAAGACCTCGTGCCCAATGCATGCACGACTGAAACAATAGACCAGCACGGTAAGATGAGCCTCGAGCGGGGCCATCTGCCTTTGCCGTGTCATTTCCCCTATCATAAAAGTCACCCTCAAAGAAACACGTATCCTTCGTGTAAGCTTGGGAGTCCCAGGGTCACAGAGCGGACAAAGTCCGTTCGCTGGCTACTTGAGGGCAAGAGACCAGATGGATGCCGCATCTAAAATGGAACCCGAGGGTTCGGACGGACAAACCCAAAAATGAGACGAACCATACGTGGTTGCGTAGCGAAAACGCGTACACCCACTAAACTCGTCATTTGCGGTTCGTAGACACCAAACTCATCCATATTCGACAACACCCAAAAAGTGTCGTTCCGTCTCGCACGGAACCTCAGTACCACCTTACAAAATTTTCAAGTCAATGTATCAGTTTCATCTTGCGCAGTAGCTTTTCCTCCACCATTTCGAGATCTACTGGTGTTTCCTAGAGAGTGGGTTTGTTTAGTTCTTTTAACCTTTGGTGAAGGACCCTTCAGTCTATAGTCAGCCCCTGCCAGTTCAGTGTGCTTCCTCTTCCCTCCTGTTACATTCTGGGAGCCAGTTTTTTCCGCTGTTGGTCGAGGGGTAAACTCATCTCCCTCACATGTAACACATAAATCACCCTGACTCAAAATTATAACTGTGGGCGAAAGTGGGGCTTGTAACCTCTGTTCAGGATCTTTTCAGCCGTAACTGTGTAGGCGTCCACAGTAGCGGGAGAAGGTGGTACAGGGAGTGGGGCTAGTGAAAGTATTCGCTCAGCCAGTTCTATTTCCTTATTAATTGCCCCTACCGCCTTTTGAAGGAAACCATCTAAGGTAGTGTCAGTAGTTTTGCAGCAGGCGTGGGTTTCCGTTTCACCATAATGAAATTAACCTTGTATAGACACAGCTATGGGAGAATAAAACTATCGCCTACACACAGCTACACCAAATTGTATCTTGACGCCATTATCCCAAAGTGAAGGCGAGAGAAACCAAGAGGGTAGGCCCAGCCCAGCCTCCTCTGGGCTCCGATGGGTGTGGACTGCCCCCCTCACCCTCCCGGCCTGGTCTTAGCCCGGGCACGCCTGCACGCGTCTTGCGCTGCGGGAGTGCCTAGTGCGTTTTGCGCACCTCCTGGCGCGAAACAAACGGCGGCGGCACTCGGGCAGCAAAGGAAGCGGGTAGTCCCTTGGTCCCCGGTGCTGGATTCCTGCTGTACTGTATGTTCAAATATAATAAAAACAAATTCTTTTTTTGAAAACTACGGGATGCTTTAATGGTTTCCTTCAGTTTTTAAAGTTTACAATAGCAGCGTATTATAGGGGCAATCTAATGTAAGCAAACATATTGTAAAATTGTAATGCGTGCTGAAATGAGATGGAGCCAACACAACTTCAGTACGTGACCCTTAGAAAGAAATTTGATTAGTGAGGTATGTTATTGGCAACCCCCTATATTATTAGAATTTAAAAGAATCATAGGGGAGGAAGAAAAAATAATTTACAAAAAATATATGGAAGTAAGAGAGACATGCTGGATCAAGTGTGAGAGTTAGTAGTACTATTTCATGTGGAGTAGAGAAAAGAACATGAACTGGGCTTTGTCAAGTCCAAATAGTTTCTAATTTATGGTAACTAATTAGAGGTATTTTTCTGAGGTGCCCCATAAAGATTTTCCCTTCAATATATTTTTTAAATCCCATGCAGTTTTCATTTGTTGTTCTTGCAAATTCATGTCACATCATAGATATTCTTTCTCAGCAGCATTATTTCAAGAGGGCAGAAAAAGCCCAAATATTCTACTTTAATATTTATAGTCGTATGTATTTAATCATATAATGCCACTTAGCAAGACCCATACATTATACATAAGTAATGTACAGTATATTGTGGAAGATTGTTTCTTAATGGAAAGAGGTGCTTATGTAGCTTCACACAGAATACCCGTTCTAAAACTCAATTGGGTTCACCAAATAAAAGATGTATGTCTTATTACAAAAAGTGTGCAAATATAGGCTTGTTTCCTGTCGAATGCACCATTGTATGGTTTACCCACATTATTTTCCTCTGGGATTTTTAAGGGACTTTGTTAAAACAAATAGGGTAATTGTGCTTCCTTGCAACACATTTTCTTGATTAATAACATTTTCAGTACTATCTGGTGAATTTATAATTTTTTTTTAAAGAAACATTTGCCTTTTGCTTTGCGTTGAGAGCCCTTTTGTATTGATGTGTCATAAAATAAAAAAAAAGCAAGAAAATACTCATCACAGAATGCGGTGCATAAGGCTACATAATCTCCTGCAGCTTAATTTAATCATCCTTCCTGCATAGTTAGTTCTCCATTGCTGTATGATTTCCGTGGCCCTTTCCATGATAGAGCCCTAGGATAAAACTGTTCCAAAAGCACTTATTACAGAGCAAAATGTCTTATAAAAAGGTTGTTTATGCCCATAGTCTGTCAACTGCAGATATTTACCAGCCCTCAGTGTATCGGAGAAACAGAGGGAACACATTCAGTGTGGTTGAAAGAAAACTTTGTGCATAGAGGGTTCAATGTTATGCATTGTTTTATTTCTAATACAGTTCAGGTGTATAGGCTGTTCACATATAAAGTGTAGGTTTTCCTTAAAGGCTGTACATGAAAATAACACAGGAAGACCATGTCTAGGTCAAATATGTGCAATTAATGTAATACAGGCAAATGCAGCTCTAGCCCGACTTGTGTGCATATTACAAAAGCTAAAGACTGTGACATCAGCTTGTAACTGAATGGGAAGTATTAAACTTTTGTGAGTATACTACTTATAAGATTCGAGTTAAAAAGATATCCAGAACACACACTATATCACCCAAGCCTATACCCATGAAGCTTTTGGGGTGTTGTGTAGTTCCTACTAATCTGTAGGATCTGTGCATTGTTTTGACAACATAAACTAGGGGCTTGGTGTCAAGACTGATTCCGGACACCCCAGCAGGATATGTTGTCCTATAGATCAGCTAGCTCACAGTGCCACTGTAAGCTCCCCTAAGCTTACCAGGGAGTGAATGGTTTCTGGCAACCACTGAATATGAGAACCCTGACCACTCGTGCTCACTTATTCTCAGAGTAATGTACAGAGAATACACACTGGAACGTTTTCAGTAATACTTATTGAACCAACGTTATTCTTGCATAAAAATACGTGTGCTGCCATGATTAGTAGACCGAAGCAGATAAACGCGATTACAAGCCCCAAAAGCGTAAAGAGTAGATATAGTTCTACCATGGTGCTGGACAATTGAATATATACAGGCATATAAACAAGGCAATAATCTAGCGTACTCCTACTATGCGAACCCTACTTTAAGTGTAACTAGGGTGTGTGTAGGTGTAAAGGCAAGAATCCCCCCAAAGGATGATCCAACCCCATTACCTGATGGGATAGAGTGAGGGACCCCGTCTTGGTCACAAACTGGATACCCCTCACGAGATTTCAGGTTTCTGCATGGAGATTTCTCAGCAGGCAAAGAGCCTCGGTGTCAGCGGAAGTACCTCCTCTACTAATCTATCTGGATGCTTATCTTTTATAACAGAAAGCAGCCTCACAAGGTACGCATAGATTAGTGATTTTATGGATTTATAGATAGCCCTGTCGCCCCGTGTATGAAGATAGTGATGACAATTGTAAGTAGTTTGAAATGAGACCTTGTACATGATGTTCAGGGCGTTGTGACGATGTTCTGCAAAGCTAAATGTAAAAGCAAGTTTAGTTTCAGAGAAACTAATCCAACAATCTCAAGCGTGCAAATGTGTGCCCCAAATCACAGCTGGAAATGTTAATTGTGAGGATAATGTAAGAAATGTGCTGCTTCGCTATATGGGTCTTACTCGAGAATATAGCACCCACTCCTCGTACTAAGGTTCAGTATCTAAAAAACTATCTCAAAAGCCAGTAGATAATCACAAAAAATGTTTTTTTTTCCTAAAAAAAAAAAAAAAAAATCTTAAAAGTATCTAGAAGCTGGCTTCCCATTAAAATATGTGTCAAAAGTCATTATATTATTTGAGATCCCAGGCACTGAGAAAGCCCTGTTGCCTAGAAAAAGAGACCAAATTGTTCCCACACAGAAAAGGCCAATTGCTTGTGTTCCGAGGCATCCGCAGGCATTCCCAGAGGTGCACCTCGTAGCATGTTTATGGAGCAAAGGTAATTCCATCCAGTTCCCACAGCAGCAGCTGAGGGAGGAGTCCTGTCCCCCAAGTTGCCCGCAGAGCGGTTGCTCATATCACTAGTAGCTGAAGCATCCCAGGGTGGCTCTAAGAATGCATTCATCATCAATGGAATACGCAGGGACAGCAGTACGCATGGGCCTTTAAGGTGTCCATCAGTACTTCATTGTCTAGTGGTGCAACCAATTCTGATCCGAGACATATATCCAGGACGCATTCTTGGCTGCATAGCAGGCAGCGGAAGTCAGGTTGTATGCAGTCAAGCCAGACCGGCCTGAACAACAAGAACCAGTGCTCATTTAGTTCTTGAAACCAAGGTGTGCCGAAGCAGTGTATCTTGCGCTCACAGCAACACAGCACTAGCAGTGCTGTCTCCATTCCGAGTTGAACTGGGACGTCCATTGCGGAGCAGAAAGAATAAAACCAGTATTCCCGCAGTAATTAGCAGGACAAGCGGGAACCAATAAAAAAAACGCTTCCCAACACGGAGTGTATGAAAGATGGTATAATTCAGAATATCATCTGAAAGGTGCTAACCAAAGCAGAGCCGATATATTTAAAAAAATACACTATATGGGCGTGGCCGGGCAAGATGGCCGAGCGGACGTAGCTCGCCTCGGCTCCCGGTCCACGCGCTGCACAGGCACGGCTCTAGGTGGCTGCAGAGCTACATCTCGGGCGATAACACAAAATGGTGTGCCGAGGACGCTGTCGGTTAAGGCCGCCCCCGGGAGGTAGGTTTGCTGCCTGCGCGCTGGCGCCCCGTGGAGACTCCCGCTGACTCTTCTGGGCTGGGGGGCACATTAATCAGCTTCACTCTGACGGCGGCCCTCCTCCGGGACATCCCGCCTGGCGCTTGCCTGACCCCGCGATGGCGGCAGTCGGCGCCCTTCGGATGAAGTTCAGCGCCTTACCTGGCTCCCTCTAACCTTACACCGGCTCCCTGTTCAGCCTGCGGTCTCCCCCTACATCCCCAACCTGCTACTTGCACAGCCAGTGGTCTGGGGATATCACAACGTGCTCCTGCTGCACTCCAGCACGCCCAGAAGGACCACAGACTATACCACCCCCCATCGGTCCTTACTTGCTGGTTGCCCGCCTACCTGGCTTTGCTGGCACCGACTGGCCACGATCCACTCCCCATGGGGCATTCCTAAATAGGAAAACGCATATTCCTCACAGACTCCGCGCCTGGGAGTCCGACAGCCCTATCTCTGCCTTAATCCCCCCATCTAGTTGCCTGCAACAGGGAGTGCAGCAGCTTCATCTTCTCAGATAGCTACTCAGGGGCCAGCCTGGTCCGCACCATATGCCGCCAAAGAAGACGACGAGCAAGCAGACGGGTAGAATCTCTGACTTTTTCATTCCTTCAGACAAACGCCCGATGCTGCAGGGCGACACAGGAGCCACTGCAATGGCGATCACGAAAGCGGATTTGGCGGCTATGTTTAAAGAATTCAAAACGGAACTTCGCAAGGACCTAAGCCAGGACATTAAAACCTCAATAGATCAACTGCGGGCGGACCTAACGAACCGCATGACCTACCTCCAGCAAGATGTGGACTCTGTGGGCACTAGGGTCCTTGACCTGGAGACACATTCCCAGGAGCAGGAGCGACTAAACACAGAGCTGTGGGAAGTTGTCCTCCAACTTCAGGAGCAGCTCCACCTATCTCTCCTCAAGACGGAGGACCTTGAAAATCGGTCACGGATAGAGAACGTACGTATTCGAGACCTTAAAGAGGGTGCAGAGGGGCCCTACCTGGCGGCCTTCGTGGAGGGCCTGTTTGCGGAGATTCTGGCCCCCCAAACACTTAAAATCAAACTGGACAGGGTACACCACGTGGGCACCGCACAACCTGGTGAGCAGAAAAGACCGCGCGATATCATAGCAAAGTTCCATTCTTTCAAAGTGAAGGAGGTGGTCCTCCAAGCGGCCAGGACAAAGAGCTCCATTTCATTCCAAAACCATCCGTGTTCCATCTACCAAGACCTAGCACAGGCAACTCTGGCACGGAGATAACTGTTTAGAGGCATTACTACCAAACTCCGGGAGGACCACATCCGGTACAGATGGACGTATCCATTTGGATTAAGTTTCGATTTCAAGAACAAGCGCCGCCACATCACCGATCTGAAAGAAGGCCTGGAACTCCTGGGCCTCACGACGGATGACTCGGACACCGCACCAGACAAAAATGGAGACCAATCACGAGGAACACCAATGACCTCTGGGTGGTCGGTGGGCACGCCCAGGGGTCGACGATGACTGGTTGCAGTTCCCCTCTGGGTCGATTGTCTACCTTTCCTGAACCTGACAGGGGTTCTGGACCTCTACGTTTTTTTTGCTTACTTGCTCTTCCCCCCGACGATGGCCGGAGGCTAGGGCGGTTCATATTCTTCAATGAAGCTCTTCGACCACACTCCGGGACCGTCGTCTCCATGATCTGCCTGGGGCTGGACTTTTGGGGCTCCGATTATTCAGGGAAGGACTGTTGCAGGGATTCTGCTTAGGCACAGAACTATGCGCAGGAAACCAGGACCTCAGAGAATTGTGGTGTACCAGAAACTCCCCTCAGAACTAAGAACCCCTATCCGACTAGCTTAGTGTCACATTCGTTATCCGAGATTTAGCTTGGCGGTCCCAATGTATAGACAACCCAGAACAAGCGACTTAGATACTCTCAGGAGTGGTGGAAACCCAAAATACCCGTTGGTAGCTATATATCAGTCCACAACAGAATAACAAAGACACGGTAAAAGTTTAAAGAGTTTATTTTATAAACCTCGCGTTCTAAGATGCAGTACTTTGGCTAACACAAGCAGACAAATGGTTAGGATTAACACCATCAGCATTGTTACAATACCATAGAAAATGAAAGGAGCAATCATAATAATAATGACTGTGGAACACAACCACCCTCCTTTCTCTAGCAACTAATAAGGTATTATTAGACTAATAGAAGGTCTCTTAGGCTTACATGGGGGACCCCATACCTTATAGATCAGCTTAGTGGAATCACATCACAGAATCAGCTAGGCTCTTCCTGCTTCAGCTCTTCGTTTCGAATGTAACAGAAAACCTGCTACTCTGTAATATTAAAGGGCTCGTCTTTCAGGTATTGGCAGCTGTATGTATGTTCTGTCTAAAAAGTGGTACGATCAACGTGAACACAACAACCTGCCCAGTCTAGTGACCCAGACTCGTTCCTTACACGGTGTACAGACCAAGGTCACTACTCGCTGTTAAAGATGTTAAACAACAGACGGTTCTCATGTGAAGCAAAGTCGAGTCAGCAGTTCTCGAATGAATAACATGTAACAACAGTGTCGCGTGCAAAAGCAGCAGAAGCCGCAAGCTGGCTTTCTAACAGCCATCGAGGTTATGCTAACTTAGCGTTGTACATAGAGCATGGTTAACCCACACTACAGGACTTGAGCAATTACGGACTGTCCCCTTGTCGCAGTAAGAACAATACCTTTAGCTTGGGGATTTTGTTTTTGTTTTATACACCTGCTCAGAACAATATATTGACACTATCCAGATGTGTTTCCTCTTGCATGCATCGGGGTTGATACCACCAGGGTTGGCGGCGGGCCCTAACGTGCCTTATTCTCCTTTGTTGGCGACTTATAGGAACTTTCAATATGGGAGGGGCTTATGCCTGCCACTGTTTTTCAGCCGTATCTAGACCATGTTAAGTTTTCTTTCTTGACTTTGTAGCCGGGGAGGACGGGGACCTCAGACCCGATGTCCCCCTTGGTTTCCGCAGGGGCTTTGCGCTCCCGGCGGAGCTATGTTATCAATTTTTGGAATCGTATTCTTATTTATGTTTGTTTCCTTTTGTTGGGGTTTGGGAGGGTTGGGGGGGGACATGGTGGCGGCTTTTTATCATTCAGCTCTGGAGAGCCCTTAGTTGTTTGTATACCTTAGTTTGAGATGAATGAGCAACACAACCTCCTCAGAGGGCTCACGCCGACGCAGGACACACTTAGGCTAAGGGGGCTTCTACAGAGCCTGTACATCTACCACTGACACTATGACTGTTACCATTGGAACCTGGAATGTCAAAGGCCTTAATTCCCTTCAAAAACACTAGAAAGTTTGGAAATATATTATTGATCACCATTTAGATGTGGTGGCGCTCCAGGAGACACACCTCGCCAGAGCCGAAGACACACGCTTAAGACACAAACCCCTTAATCTACAAATCTTCAGCTCTTACCAAGCACAGGGGAGTGGCATTACTGTTCCGCTCTACCATACGATTCCAACCACTAGAGGTTCTTCACGATAAGAGAGGGACGATGGGTCATGGTCATGGGCCATCTAAGAGGGGAAGGCTTGCACCTTTGTGGCAATATAAGCGCCCAATTCTGGTCAGACACTGTTCCTACACACACTGCTGGGGAAATTGCTAGATTTTGCGGAAGGACAGATAGTCCTGATGGGTGACTTTAATTTGACTTGGCATAAGGAATTGGATAGCACACACTCACAGCGCTCCGAACTGGGATCCTTTCTGCTGACACTCAACAACAAATCTCTGCGTTCTCTTTACCCCCAAACAAGGGACTATACCTTTTACTCACATGTGCACCGCACGTACTCCAGGCTTGATTAGGTCTTTATCAGTCAGTCCCTATTGGGTTCCCTTCTGGACGCCAACATTTTCCCTCTCTCCATGTCCGATCATAGCTTATTTTCCATCTGTTTGTCCTGGCGCGGGGATGCACCGACGCACCCATGTGGTACTTTCCGGCATCGTTAACGCGAGATAAAAAAATCTTGTGCTAAACCTAGAGACACTATTAAAGACTTTTTTGAGGTTAACAAACCAGAGGACACTTAGGAGTTTACCACCTGGGACGCATTAAAAGCAGTCTTCCGCGGGAAATGTATCGCACTCAACTCATCATTAAACGCGCAACGTGCTAGGGAAAGAGAGCAACTAGAACAGGAACTGTCGAAAGTGCCCATAAACTGCACCCCACTCGGCAGACTCTCTGTCATTTGACAGCACTCCGCGGCAAACTTCGTGCCATTTATAATAACAGAGCTGAGTTCACAATTCTCAAACTGCGCCACTTATCTTACTCCCAAAGTAACAAAATCAGTAAACATTTAGCCAGGCAATTACGAGATAAACGGGAGAAAGAATACATTGGTGGCATTGTGGGTCCCTCTGGGGGGGTTACGCACAGGGATGAAGACAAAGCTGAAATCTTTGGCTCATTTTATGAAGCTCTGTACTCCGGGGATGACCTAGATACTGACACTCAACAGGAGTATCTCCGTGCGTTTCCCCTACCTCAGGTTTCCAACGAATGGAACGAGCTGCTCTCTGCTCCATTCACCTATGAGGATGTAAATTTAGCGATTAAAGCCCTTAAGCCCCACAAAGCCCCAGGCCTGGATGGGCATACTGCCCTTTTCTACAAGACCTTTGCCCCAGACATCTGCCCCTACCTTATGCGGCTTTTTAACAAGATGGCCGAGACCGGGGAACCTACTACATCTATGACTGAGGCCATGATCGCAGTGATACCGAAACCTGGGAAAGATCCCCAAAACTGTGCCTCATACCGCCCTATTGCTCTCCTCAACCTGGATGCCAAATTATATTCTTCCATCATAGCCAAACGACTGAATGACCTCATGCCTGACCTCATACATCCGGACCAGTACGGTTTCATTAAGGGCTGCCAAACTCACGACAACACCCGTAGAATTATCCATCTCATTGAAAAGGCCAACAGATGTCAGATCCCTGCGGTACTAGTGGGTCTAGACGCTGAGAAAGCTTTTGATCACGTTAATTGGGCGTTTTTGTTCCACACCCTGAAGGCATTCGGCTTTTCAGCACAATTTCTAACCATGATCCGAGCTAATTATCGACAACTTCGCTCCAGAGTGGTTGTCAACGAGGTTAGCTCAGCCTCCTTCTTCCACTCTAGGGGCACTAGACAGGGATGTCCCCCTCTCACCCCTACTCTTCGCCCTTAGCATTGAGCCCCTAGCAGTGGCAATTAGAGATAATCCCAATATTCAAGGTATACCATTCACGGGGGAACCACATAAAATCTCCTTATTCGCAGATGATGTGCTCCTGTCTCTTTCCGACCCAGCCACATCTCTCCCAGCCCTACAGACAGAACTTGAACGATACGAACTGGTTGCAGGCTTTAAAATACATTTTTGCAAATCCTATGTCCTTAACCTCACATTGCCATCAGCAGAGGTCCACAGACTCCAACCTCTTACCCCCCTCGCTTGGGCTTCCTCCTCCATACAATACCTAGGGGTTCAACTGACACCGAGGATTGAAAGGCTGTATGCGGCTAATTTTCCACCTATTCTCACTCGCATCCAAGCGGAACTTACAAAGTGGCGGCCCCTCTTCCTGTCCTGGTCGGGCCGGATACATGCAGTAAAAATGACACTCCTCCCTAAGCTTCTTTATTTATTCCAGGCCCTTCCCATAGAGCTAGAAAGTTACTTCTTACGCCGAGTTAAGACTATGATCCTACATTTTATATGGCAAGGGGGACGTGCCTGTTTTTCCTTCTCCATGCTGTGTCGCCCCCACTCGGAGGTGGGAGTGGGCCTCCCTGACATCCAGTTATATTACAAGGCAGCGCAGCTACGAGTCCTGGTCGAGTGGTCGAAAAGGGAATCAGACAAACATTGGCTGCACATGGACCGTAGCGTGACTGGGTGAACCATTTGGGACTTGATCTGGCGCCCTAAGAAAGAGAGACCCCCAAACACATACATCGCAACACCCACGCGCACCACGCTGAAGGTATGGGACACAGTTGCGGGAGACGAAAGGTGGACTTCTTCTCCTTCCCCGTTTACCCCGCTCCACTTTAATCCAGAATTTCCGCCGGGTACCCAAGAGGGACCTTTTGATGCCAGGAGAGAGGGGGGCTGTCTTGCTCTGACCCACCTTTTTCATAATTATGACCCTCTCACCTTCGACAATTGTCAACGGGACTATAACCTGAGACACACACAACGGTACCACTACACTCAATTGATGCACTGGGCCCTAGCACTGCAAATATGTGATGCAGCTACCCGGCCCCTCACACGATTCAAATCCTTCCTCACCAAGACCACAACTATGAAGGGGGCGATTTCATTCATATACAAATTTCTTCTCCCCACTACAGTTTCCCCGAGACCACGATACATGTCCATATGAGAAGACGTTTTACAACGTCTCATCTCGGATACTGAATGGGGACATCTATGGACAGACATTACATGATTCAATCACTCCTCCGATCTACGGAAAGCCCACCTAAAGACCATGATGGACTGCTACCTCCACCCCTCTAGGCTCAAGCAGATCTTTCCCAACACTTCTGATAGATGCTGGAGAGGGTGCGGGCTACTGGGAGATTTTAAACATATCGGGTGGGATTGCCCGACTATTTGCCCTTTTTGGGAGGAAATCCTTGCGCACATTAAGGATATGCTGGGGTACCCTATTCCAACCACCATGGCTGGGGTCCTTTTGGGTCTCCATGATCCTGCACTTGAACATCAGACTCGAGCAGATAAAACAATCATGTGGCTATGCATAGGCGCAGCGAAAGTACCCTGGCAGCCGCCTGGAAAAGGAGGGAAGCACCAGCGATCTCTCTGTGGCATTCTAGATTGTGGAAACTTCTCAGTTTGGAACGAATGTCGGATGTCTTTCGAGACGACTTTAAGAACTTTTAATTCAAATGGGGACTGCTGGTTGCCTTCCTTTCACGAGGTCTACCGTCCGCTGTATGCCCTTCGTCTATTAGAGCCCTTCATCTCTTTCATCTATAATTTGCCTCACACGGCCTTAGCCAGTCAGGTTGTTTGTTCGCCGCCGTCACCATTGTCGGGGAGGGAGGGATTGTTTTTCATTTTTTGTATGTTGTTCCTGTTTTTCCCCTGGTTGGGGGTTGTTGCTGCATAAATATGAGCTGTTCAAGTGCCTCCCTCTGAAGAAGGATTCAATGTTCTTCACATCGCAAAAGAAAGATGGGTCGCCTACTGACATGCTGGCTATCATCAAAAGTTGTTACAGGTGCCACCCACACCCATCAAGGAACTGTAACCCTTTTTTAGCAATCCGGTGTTAATGGGTTGGACTGATATGGAATGTTCAGTGTTAGCAGCCACTTACAGCCTCATTGCACCTAGAGACCCCCTGTGAGGGGTGCCTTGATAATTCTGTCGTATGATGTACTTTGTGCATAAAAACTAATAAAATATGTTTGACAAAAAAAATAGACTATTCCTTTGGTATCAGACATGTTAAAGATACGATGGACCAGCTCCCCAAAATGCAGCGGGAATTTAGTGTGGAGTAGTGTCTGTATCTCAGACGAGGACCTTGCAACCTGGAGATCAAACGTCTCTTTGGCTGAAGTTAAGGCCACATCCTTCAGTAAAAGCATGGCTTTATGTTTGCTTAAGGAGTCAAATTTTATGTTGGAAACATTTATCGAAGGCCATAGCGCTGCCTTACTAACTGTGCGGGCAGGTGCAAACAGTACTTGTGTACACCAAGTAACTATGGAAATAACCACCACTAGATAAGCGATGCCCGGTTCCATTCCATAGCAACCTTGTTCATTCAGCATTAAATACCTCCCATTCAAGAGCAGCCTGAAGACAGGATGAATCACAGCAGCTGGGGAACCCTTCAGATAACAAGACAAATTTACCATTGAACATTGTATGCCCCATGGAGAGAAATGTCCTTGTAAACCAAGGAACTGCTTAAGAAGTCTTCACAGTCTGAGCCACTAAGAAAAACTTCAGTGTCCTCATTCCTGTATCTAAACTGGAACGGTAATTCCCAATACTCATGTACATATTCTCCCCTAGCGCTTCATATCTGCCTACCTGTTGGTATAGGAGCCAATATTGGAATTGAAATGTTTTGACTGGTAGGGTGATGTAACCATGGATTATCCAGTCAGTGGATGGTGTCTCAGCCACTGTGAAAGGTAATTGGTCTAATTTTTCAATGTGCAACATGGTATATTTCACATCGCTACGTGTCATTGTAATCTGTCTTTCTGTTAAATCGTATTCTAAAAACAGATTTGTACTGTTGATGTAACACCATTGCACGAGGTCAGAACGTAACATTTGTAACGTCCAGTTAAATTTTATTATTGACCATAATTGTGACTGTCCATTTTATAATATAGACATGTCTTGTTGTATTTTGTCAATTGCGGAAGACACTATGTTGCCCAGAGAATAAATTCTGGATGATAAAGTGGTCATACCGTTGTCAACGTCAGCCAAAGCTTTTTCTATATTAACCCTATTATCCCTGAGATCCATGTCGTCAGAAAGAAGAGACAAGTGCTGTTTCACCTGGTAGAGTGTTGAGGTTTTTAGCCAATCAAGGCATAACTTCCCAGCACTATATGACGTCACCACTGAGTGTTTTGTTTGTACATATCGATCAGGCCTTATTGATCCTAAACCGTTCGGTGTTACCAAGGAATCTAGACTGATACCCGATTGTGTCCGCAGGCCAAACCAACCAACCCTTCCAATTAGGGTCTGACAAATTGAAAGAATCATTACGAATCCTGGTGTCTAAAGTAGCCTCACTAAAGTGTGTAAAGTGCTGCCAATTCTCGAAGCGTGAGAATGCTGGAAAACGCTGTGTGTTCAAATCTTTAGTGTTGGCAATAGCCCGACATGACGTTTGTTGCACTGTTTTTTCCAGGACAATCATTTGATGTGGTATGAGGCATGCTCTAAATATGCCCTCCGTCCCCTGAACCTCAATCTTTTGTACCCCAGATAGACTCTGTGTTAGAAATGGGAGTCTCTGGTTGGCAGTGGATGGCCACTGTCCAAGCAGGGACCCTTCTTTCTAAGTCAGAGTGAAGGGCTGCACCCCTTTGACAACCCCTGCTCCACCCTGTGGTAACGTAGCACGAGCAGTTAGGCTAATCTCTGAGGCTGTGTGTTAAGCGTCTATGACTATACACAGTAATACAGTGAGGAACACTACAAAGGGACACAACACAGGTAGGTATCAAAAATAGTTCTCTTTATATATAGGCTTATCACAAGACCAAATAACGAGAAAGCCACAATACTGTACAAAAATAATTCTCTCTGGATGCTGCAAAAATAGTTCAAATGGGGAATGCACAAGTTCAGTTCAGGGCAATGGTCTCTGCGACCCTTTTACTCACAGTTCCTGGATGATGTTGTCAATAATCCACAAAAATGCCGCTAAGGCGGGTTAGCGATGTTTTTCCTCACGCTCTTGGTCGCGGCAGCTCGCTAACAGGCTTTAGCGGCAATTTTGAGGCCCGCAAACGTGCGGGGTAATGATCAGGCCAGCAAGCCCTCAGCGGCAGCAACGCGATTAATTTTCTGACGCTCCGCGGATATGGCGGCTCGCTAACAGGCCTCAGCGACAAAATGAATTCTACTGGGCCTGAGACTTCAGTCAGGAGGCTAGTTCTCTCTCTAGCCCTTGGGTGATTACCCGTTCAAGATTAAAAAGTTCTCTTACAGCTCCTTTTCCCTCTTGTTTCCAGTCCAGTGACAACTACTGCAGGCCAATCCAGGGAACAGCACACAACACAAGGACTGTCCTCTCCTGCAGCTTCCTTTAGTTCCACGGACAGAGGTTGATCTTGAGATCCAGTGGCAATACAAATTGTAGGGGTTTCAGCACAGATATTTATACCCCAACCGTCTTTGTTCTCGGAAACTACAAGTCACTGAACCCAGCCAGAACCAGTTCTGCCCAGCCCTGCAGCACTTTGTTTACCAGGCTGCATCCTTCCTTTCAGAAAGAGGGGGTCTGCCATCAGTCGCACAGTGGGAGGTGGAGCCAGCATTCACCTTGCCAGGCACAGCCCTATTCAGGTCCAGGAGCTACCCCTCCCCACACTCCAATGCAGATCTCTCTATTCAACCCAGGTCTGACTCAGCCTTCCCTGTCCCTCCAAAACCAGACAGCCAATACACATAACAGCAGAGCACACTGGAAGGCTTAGGCAAGAAAATACCTACTTTCTAAAAGTGGTATTTTCAAACACAGAATATAAAAATAAACTTCACTAAAAGATGTATTTTAATATTCTGAGCTCAGGCATACTAAATTTTTCTACCATGTTCTATGGGTCAGTTGGGACTATAGAATGTAATAGCCAAACCTCCCATTCTGGCCTGTGGAGAACAAGTAGCCTTACAGTATTGAAAAACGAAATAGGGTGTAATTCACTACCAGGACATGCTACACACATCAGAGCATGTCCTACCTTACACATACAATGCACCCTACCATAGGGGTGGCTTACATGATGCCAAGGGAAGGTTCAAGGGCTGGGAAGTGGGTGCACTTCACAGCCAAGATGGCAGTTCTAGACTGCACACAGAGACTGCACTGGCAGGTCTGAGACACACTTTACAAGCTGTTTCTGTGGGTGGCGCAAACCAGCGCTGCAGGCCCACCAGCAGTATTTGGTTTACCAGCCCTGAGCACACACAGGCCACATTACTAGGGACTAACAGGTAGACCAAATAAGCCTATCAGGGATACATCAAGTCATATGTCATCTTTACACAGGGATGCAAAAAGAACTATTGATAGACAGAATGCAGAACAATGTCATACATTCACCCCATGCCTAAATCCATCGTTTTTTTGCTCACCATGCCATTCCACTTTGGACCCAGCCATATGCAAATCAGTCTTGATCCTGTGTGCTTCTGTGGGTGGCACAAACCAGCGCTGCAGGCCCACCAACAGTATTTGGTTTACCAGCCCTGGGCGCACACAGTCCACATTACTAGGGACTAACAGGTAGACCAAATAAGCCAATCAGGGATACATCAATTCATATGTCATCTTTAGACAGGGAGCATCCGCGCTGCGGCACTGAATGGCAGTGGCGCAGCGCCCAGAGCATCTATCACCAGAAAAAACAGAGGAGGCACAGCGAAAAAATGGAAGGGAGACTCACGCCAATGGTGCCAGGTCTTACACGTGTTCTTCCCCCCCCCCCCTTCCAGCTGAAATGTGGGGAGAACTACCCATCCCCTGGGAAGTTCTCATCACTAAGGTGGAAAAATCTGGACAAACGTAAGCATTGGCGTGCTCTGTACCAGGGCGGTGTTCCACCATAAAGTCCTTCCCCTGTAGGGAAATGGACCACCTCAACAACTTGGGATTCTCACCCCTCATTTGCATCGACCATCTGAGGGGCCTGTGGTCTGTCTGAACCCGGAAGTGAGTCCCAAACGGGTATGGTCTCTGCTTCTTCAGCGCCCAGACCACAACAAAGGCTTCCCGCTCAATTGCACCCCACCTCTGTTCCAGTGGCAGTAACCCCCTACTGATGAAGGCTACAGGTTGGTCTAGTCCCTCCTCATTGATCTGTGACAGAACGGCCCCCACCCCATGCTCTGAAGCGTCTGTCTGGACAATAAATTCTTTAGCAAAGTTGGGTGCCTGAAGTACGGGTGCTGTACACATGGCAGTCTTGAGGGCATCAAAAGCTTTTTGACAGGTGTCAGTCCAGTTCACAATCTTTGGCTGCTTTTTGGAAGTCAGCTCAGTCAAGGGTGCAACAATGTTGCCATACCCCTTGACAAACCTCCTGTAGTACCCCGTGAGTCCTAAGAAGGCCCTCACCTGCGTCTGGATCCTTGGGGGGGCTCCCAAGCCAGGATGGTCTCAATCTTGGGCTGCAGGAGTGCCACCTGGCCACTCCCCACCTGGTGTCCTAGGTACACCACAGAACCCTGCCCAATCTGGCACTTACTGGCCTTGATAGTGAGGCCTGCTCTGTGCAGCGCCATCAACACTTCCCAGAGGTGCCACAAGTGATCCTCCCAGGAGGAACTGAACACTGCAATGTCGTCCAGATAGGCGGCACTGGTTTCCTCCAGCCCAGCCAACACCTGGTTGACCAACCTCTGAAAGGTGGCAGGGTCATTCTTCATCCCAAAGGGCATCACACGGAACTGGTAGTGCCCATCTGGAGTGGAGAATGCTGACCTCTCCTTTGCCCCATCAGTCAAGGCGATCTGCCAGTACCCAGACGTCAGATCAAACGTACTGAGGTACCGGGCAGCCCCTAGCCGATCAATGAGCTCATCTGCTCTGGGGATGGGGTGCGTGTCGGTCCTCTTGATCGAATTGAGACCTCGGTAGTCCACACAGAACCTTAGTTCAGGGGCCTCACCAGGCGCGGCAGCTTTATGTACCAAGACCACTGAGCTGGACCAAAGGCTGCTAGAGGACTCAATCACCCCTAGGGCAAGCATTTTGGAGACTTCCTCCTTAATGCAGGCCTGACCCTGTCAGATACCCGGTAAGCCTTATGCTTGACAGGGGGGCTGTCCCCGGTATCTACCTTATGGACGCACCAGTCCGTGACACCAGGCACTAGGGAAAACAAATCTGAGAATTGTCCCAGTAGTTGGTGATAATCTCTCTGCTGCTCAGGGGCCAGTGTGGTGTAGAGGACCACACCCTCAACTGACCCATCCTTCTCTTCTGCGCACAGGAGGTTAGGAAGAGGCTCACTCTCCTCTATTCCAGCATCTGTGGCCAGCAACATGCCCACTTCAGACCTCACAAAGTGGGGCTTCAGGCGGTTCACATGCAGGACCCGCAGGGGGTTCCTGGGCGACTGAAAGTCCACCAAGTAGGTAACTTGACTTTTGTGCTCCACCACCTCAAATGGACCGGTCCACTTATCTTGGAGCGCGCAGGGCTCCACTGGGGCCAGTACCCAAACCTTCTGACCAGATTGAAACTCGACCAGAGTGGCATTCTGGTTGTGCCAACGTTTCATCTCCTACTGGCTGGCTTCCAGATTTGCCTCAGCAATCTTTCTGAAACGCCGAGTCTGGTTCCTGAAGGCCAAGATGTAGCTAAATACGTCTTGGGGAGGTTTCCTGGGAGATTGCTCCCAGCCTTCCCTGACCAGACTCAGAGGTCTTCTGACCGGGTGACCATAGAGTAGTTCAAAGGGGCTGAACACTAAGGACTTCTGGGGTACCTCACGGTAGGCGAACATCAGGCATGGCAAGAGGATGTCCCACTTACGCCTCAGGGGCTCCTCTAGGTCCATAATCCTACCTTTCAAGGTCCTGTTGAACCTTTCAACCAGGTCATTTCCTTGGGGGTGGTAAGGAGTGGTGAACTTATAAGTTACCCCACACTCCTCCCACAGAGACTTCATGTACTGGGAGATGAAGTTGGTCTCCCTGTCAGACACCACCTCTCTGGGGAACCCCACATGGGAGAAGATCCCCATCAGTGCGCGTACCACCACGGGGGCCGTCACTGTCCTGAGCGGGATGGCTTCAGGGTACCGGGTGGCATTGTCGACCAGGATGTACCTGTTGCCCATGGCTGTCTTGGGGTCCAGAGGCCCCACAATGTCAATTCCCACTCGCTCGAATGGGGTACTCACAACTGGAAAGGGCTGGAGTTGGGGCCTTGATCTTCCCCCCACTCTTCCCACTTGCCTGGCAAGTCTCACAGGTCCTGCAATAAGTATCTGTACTTTTGCGCATTTGGGGCTAATAGAAGTGGGTGACCAGCCTCTCAAAGGTCTTGGTCTGCCCCAGATGTCCTGCCAACGGAATGTCATGAGCCAACCCCAGTAGGAAGGCTCTGAAGCACTCTGGTACCACCAGCACACGGGCCGACCCCGGTTCAGCAGCCTTAGGCTCACTATACAGGAGACTGTTCTCCCAATAGATCAGATGCGAACCAGACATATCACCTGCTGCCTGGGCTGCAGCCTGACGCCGCATACCCTCAAGAGAAGGGCACATTTTCTGCTGCTCACAAAAGTCCTCCCTGGTAGGCCCCCCTCCTGCTGCCAATGGGACAGCTCAAGCAGGTCCCCCAGGTTGGTCCTTTGCTCCCCGATAGGCTCCAGGGCATCCCCCGTAAGGTCTGCTCCTTCCTGGGCTGTGGGAACTAAGGGGGCTGGTTTCCCGCGCCCCCTGCTCCTTCTCTCTAAGGCAGGGATCTGGGCCATACTTTCAGGCTCCAGACTTCTCTCAACACCCTTCTTGGCTGCCATGGACCGAGTGGTGGCACACACCCATTCAGGCAGACCCAGCATCTCCAAGTGAGAACTCCTCTCCACCGTAGCCCATGGGCAGTTCTCCAAATCGTTGCCCAACAGACAGTCTACAGGCATGACGGGCCTCACAGCTACCTGAAGAGTTCCCGAGACCCCCCCCCCCCCAGACTCGAAGGGAACCTGAGCCACCTCACATTGGCTCTCTGAGTTGTCTGCTGACACTACTGGGCAGAATTCATGGGGAATAATCTGCTCTTGGGGCACCAACCGGGAGTTGACGGCAGTTATACTGGCTCCTGTGTTCCTGAGAGCCTCCACCTTATGGCCGTTGATGGTCACCCACTGCCTGTATTTCTTAGTGTTGTCAGGCAGTGCAGGTTTAGGGACCATCTCGCAGTCTCCTAGGGAGAAAAGGGTTAACTGTACAGGGTCCCACCCCTCTTGGGCATCCATCTGTTCTCCTTCCAAGGCTACACTAGCTATCTGGCGGGGTGGCGCACGGGTGGGTGCGGCAGTAGCCATCAGAGGACACTGGGGATCAAAGGGCCGGTGGCCCACTTGGCCGCAATGATAACAAGTAGGGGGCCCCCTGTGGACAGGCCTACCTGTCGGGGGCATTGGCTTCCTTTCTTGGGGAGGCTGGGACACCACTGCTTGGTTCCCTTGTGCATTACTTTGGGGCCCTCGGTAGAACTCCCTTGGTTGACCCCTGTCCCCCCACTTCTCTGCTGGGGACCCTGCCTACCTCTGGCGAAGTCTCCCATTGGACCCTGGCGAACCCTGGTGCTGACCCAGCGGTCTGCCTCCTCAGCAAGCTTCCTAGGGTTAGTCAGCCTGCAATCGTTGAGGTGCTGGCGTAGCTCAGGAAAACAGTTATCAGATAGATGCTCCCATGCAATCAAATCATACAGTTGCTCAAAAGTTTCTACTTTGCTACCTTTTACCCAGCGTTCCATTGCTCTGCGAAAAAAAGACACATATTCCACCCATGTGGTACCTTCCAACTTCTTACAGGACCTAAACCTTTGCCTGTACATCTCAGGGGGTCAACCCATAGCGGGTCATCCGCTCTTCCTTCATGTGTTCATAAACCATTCTCTTTTCTGTGTCTCTCCCCTCACTCACAAACCGTCCCCACAATCACGCTCCCCAATCCTTCTCAGGGACCCGGTGGGACACCATGGCTATTTCATAAGCGGCAAACCATTGCCCAATATCCTCACTCTTGTGGAAATCCTTAATAACTTCTTTGGAAACGTATACTCTGCTCTCCGTCTGTACAACTGGTATGCTGCCACCAGAGGGACTGGAGGTCTCTCCACTCTTTGCCTTAATCTCCAGCTCCCTCAATGCTCTCTCATGCTCAAGCTTCATTTTCATCATTTCAAACTCTAGCTTCTTGATCTCAAGGTGTCTCTCCCTCTGACCTTCTAGTTGCATCTTAGCCATCTCCATATTATGGCGTCTCTCGCTTTCCCTGTCCTCCATCTCCTCTGGGGACAGACCCCTCGCCGACACGCCTGGGCTGGAAAGCACCTTATTACCTCCTACATGTATCAATTCATCCACATTCTCTCCCTCCACCACAGGCTCTCCCATATTCCTAGGGGTATCCCTGGCTGCTAGCCAGGCCTTCAGTGCCTTGTAAAACTCTTCTTTCCTGGTGAACCCTGTGGTAGGGACTGCAAATGTCTGGCAATTTTTTTTTAGCTCCTTGGAAGTGTAAGTATCTATCTTCTCCTCTTCCCAGGACAACTCTTCTGGGTCAACTGCTCTGGGCTTGGCCATTGTATCAATCGCTTGCACTCTTAATCAAAAATAGACTAAAAATCCTCAAATATGTATGTGGTACGTTATGGTCTGCACTCACTAGTAGTGTACACTATAATTACTGTATGCGGTCATAAACGCAAGTCCAGATCCCCACCGCTGACCACCAATGTTAGAAATGGGGGTCTCTGGTTGGCAGCAGATGGCCACTGTCCAAGCAGGGACCCTTCTTTCTAAGTCAGAGTGAAGGACTGCACCCCTTTGACAACCCCTGCTCCACCCTGTGGTAACGTAGCACGAGCAGTTAGGTTAATCTCAGAGGCAGTGTGTTAAGCGTCTAGGACTATACACAGTAATACAGTGAGGAACACTACAAAGGGACACAACACAGGTAGGTATCAAAAATAGTTCTCTTTATATATAGGCTTATCATAAGACCAAATAACGAGAAAGCCACAATACTGTACAAAAATAATTCTCTCTGGATGCTGCAAAAATAGTTCAAATGCCGCTAAGGCGGGATAGCGATGTTTTTCCTCACGCTCTTGGTCGCGGCAGCTCGCTAACGGGGGTTAGCAACAATTTCGAGGCCCGCAAATGTGCGGAGCGATGATCAGGCCAGCGAGCCCTCCGCGGCAGCCACGCGATGAATTTCTTGACGCTCCTTGGCTGTGGCGGTTTGCTAACAGGCCTTAGCGACAATTTTGAGGCCCGCAAACGTGCGGGCGATGATCAGGCCAGCGAGCCCTCAGCGGCAGCAGCGCGATGAATTTCCTGACGCTCCGCGGCGGTGTCGGCTCGCTAACAGGCTTTAGCGACAATTTTGAGGCCCGCAAACGTGCGGGGCGATGATGAGGCCAGCAGCGCGATGATTTTCTTGACGCTTCTCGGTGGCTCGCTAACCGGCCTTAGCGACAAAATGAAGTCTACTGGGCCTGAGACTTCAGTCAAGAGGCTAGTTCTCTCTCTAGCCCTTGGGTGATTGCCGGTTCAAGATTAAAAAGTTCTCTTGCAGCTCCTTTTCCCTCTTGTTTCCAGTCCAGTGACAACTACTGCAGGCCAATCCAGGGAACAGCACACAACACAAGGACAGTCCTCTCCTGCAGCTTCCTTCAGTTCCACGGACAGAGGTTTGTCTTGAGATCCAGGGGCAATGCAAATTGTAGGGGTTTCAGCCCAGATATTTATACCCCGAAAGTCTTTGTTCTCAGGAGCAACAAGTCACTGAACCCAGCCAGAACCAGTTCTGCCCAGCCCTGGAGCACTTTGTTTACCAGGCTGCATCCTTTCTTTCAGAAAGAGGGGGTCTGCCATCAGATGCACAGTGGGAGGTGGAGCCAGCATTCACCTTGCCAGGCACAGCCCTATTCAGGTCCAGGAGTTACCCCTCTCCACACTCCAATGCAGATCTCTCTATTCCACCCATGTCTGACTCAGCCTGCCCTGTCCCTCCAAAACCAGACCGCCAATACACATAACAGCAGAGCACACTGGAAGGCTTAGGCAAGAAAATACCTACTTTCTAAAAGTGGCATTTTCAAACACCGAATAAAAAAATAAACTTCACTAAAAGATGTATTTTAATATTCTGAGCTCAGGCATACTAAATTCGTTTTTCTACCATCTTCTATGGGTCAGTTAGGACTATAGAATGTAATTGCCAAACCTCCCATTCTGGCCTATGGAGAACAGGTAGCCTTACAGTAGTGAAAACGAAATTGGGTGTAATTCACTACCAGGAGATGCTACACACATCAGAGCATGTCCTACCTTACACATACAATGCACCCTACCATAGGGGTGCCTTACATGATGCCAAGGAAAGGTTCAGGGGCTGGGAAGTGGGTGCACTTCACAGCCAAGATGGCAGTTCTAGACTGCACACAGACACTGCAGTGGCAGGTCTGAGACACACTTTACAAGCTGCTTCTGTGGGTGGCACAAACCAGCGCTGCAGGCCCACCAGCAGTATTTGGTTTACCAGCCCTGGGCACACACAGGCCACATGACTAGGGACTAACAGGTAGACTAAATAAGCCAATCAGGAATACATCAATTCATATGTCATCTTTACACAGGGAGCATCCGCGCTGCGGCACTGAATGGCAGTGGCGCAGCGCCCAGAGCATCTATCACCAGAAAAAACAGAGGAGGCACAGCGAAAAAATGGAAGGGAGCCTCAAGCCAATGGTGCCGGATCTAACACTCTGTGTCTATTGTCTTTCCAAAAGTCAAAACCCTATATAGAAAGTTGGGAAATAAAGGAAGCTGAATATATTAGCTTGGTGTTTGTTTTTTTTTTTTATTTTTGTTTTTTTTATTTTTTTAAACCTTTATTACAGAATGCAATAGATATACAAGTATGGGCCTACAACCTTCAAGCCGGCCGCTAGCAAGCAGTGGGACCATAAAACACAGATATAAAACACAAGCGGCAAGTGGTAAAGGTCCCAGAAGTCGAAGGAAGCGTTCGCGGCCACACCGTCCAGATAGGAGTTCCAGGGGCCCCACACCTTCACCCATTTCACAGGCTTACCTCTCGCCACATACACTACCTTCTCCCGAAACATACACCAATCCATGTTGTCCTTCCATACCGAAACCGTTGGTGACCTCTGGGAGCCCCACAATTGTGCTATGTCACGCTTGGCCACCATATATCCCAGTGTCACCCACCACGTTTGCGGCACCGTGTAATCAGCCGGTTCCCACACATTCAACAGACATCTCCTAGCCTCGGGAAACAGCGTCACATGCGTGACCGCTTGCAACACCGCATGCACACCATGCCAGAACCGCGCCACCTCCGGGCATTCCCACAAAGTATGGAAGAAGGTCCCTAACAAACCACACCCACGCTTACACATCCAATCCACGGCATATCCCATACGCATCAGACCCGGCCCCGTAACGTATACCCTGTGGAGTATTTTGAGCTGGACGAAACGAAGGCGGGCCGGTATGGCCACCTCTTTCGGGGAGGCCACCGCAGATACCCAGTCCTCGTCATCCAGCTCCAATCCATCGGCAACCCATGCCTCACGAAGGCCAGTCAGTAGTCCCGAGCGATCGTTGATGAGCTTTTTATAAATCAACGAGATAGTGCCATCCGGTACATGTCCGTCTAGCACTCTATCTTCCAGAGGGGAGCACTCCGGGATGGACGCCACATCCGGGAATACAGAACACAGCGCGTGACGAACCTGTATATACCGGAAGTACTCCCTGTCCTGCAACTGGAATTCCGTCTGCAGCACATCAAACGTTTTAAATCCCCCCCTCGTCCAGAGATCGCCCACCCTGCTGATGCCAATCGTGTCCCACTTATCAAAGCCTTTCGTGGTCCACAAGCAGCCCAATCGCTCAGATGCATACAATGGCGTCGCCCGGGTCAACCGATCCTTCCACCCCATCGCCAAGTTTGCCGCGTGCCACACCCGTACCGCGACCCGTGTAGGACCCGTCAAACGTGCGTCGAGCGATCTAGAGTAGAGCGCACAATTGTAGTCGCCACCCGGCAACAACAATTTGTCCATTTCAAAAGTCGTGTTAAGGGCGGGCCCATAAAGCCCGTGGTTTATCGCAGCCAGCTGGGAGGCCCAGTAATACCGTTTGATGTCTGGGAGGGCGACCCTCCCGTCATACCACGGGAGCGTCAGCTTCGCGAGGGCGATACGCGGCCTCCCATCCCAAAACAGTTGGTGCTGCAGACCCTCCACCTCCCGAAAGTAGCGAGCCGGGACGACGTCCATCGTGTTTTGTAAAGCGTATAAAAAACGTGGCAACGACATCATCTTAAACAGCGCCGCACGGCCGAGCGGCGAGAGCGGCAAGCGCCTCCAACGCGCCACATCCTCCTTCAGGCGCTGGAGGGGGGGGAGTAGGTTCTGTTTATATCGGGCCGCAGAGTCCAGGGTAATAAAGATACCCAGATACTTAAATCCCTGCGGAGCAACCTGGATAGGACAACCCCGCGGAAGGAGAGGAGCCTCCCCTGAGAGGACATATACACAGGATTTAGCCCAGTTGATGACTAGGCCGGAGTTGCGGCCAAATGAACACAATACATCCACTAACACAATCAACGATTCACGCGGGGAAGCAAGGTACAAAAGAATATCGTCCGCGTAAAGGGAGACGCGATCCTCATACTCAGGAGTCCATCGGAGACCACGAATCGAAGGGTGCCACCGCAGCCACTCCGCCAGGGGCTCCAAGGCGAGCGCAAAGAGGAGCGGCGACAGCGGGCAGCCCTGCCGCGTGCCCCTGCCCAATTCAAAAGGAGCCGATACTCTACCATTCACCACCACCCGCGCCAGCGGTCCGGAATACAACAATTTCACCCAGCCAATGAATCCCGGGCCAAACCCAAACTTCGCCAGCGTCGCCCAGATATACGGCCACTCGAGCGTGTCGAACGCCATAGTGGCGTCCAAGGACGCCAAAATGGCTGGCTCACGTATGAACGGGACCCTCGCGAGTACCCCATGCAGACGCCGCAGGTTAAGCGCGGTGTTGCGATGAGGGATAAAGCCGGACTGGTCCTGATGGATCAGATCGCACACCACGCTGACCAGCCGATTAGCCAGCACCTTGGCCAGAATTTTCGGCTCCGCATTCAACAACGAAATGGGCCTGTAAGACGTGACCCGATCCCGTGGCTTCCCCTCCTTGTGAATAACCACAATAGTGGCAAGACGCTGGTCCAGCGGGAGGGTACCCGCCGAACGGGCCGCGAGGAACATATCACGGAGATGCGGAGCCAGTGTATCCGGCCGCAATTTGTACAATTCGATGGGAAGGCCATTAGGACCCATGGCCTTGCCAGAGGCGACCGAACGTATGGCGAGGGCAATCTCCTCAGATGTCGGAGCCGCGTCCATCAACAATTTATCCTCCTCCGAAAGGGAAGGCAGCGCAATATCTTTAAGCAGGCCGTGGGAATCCTCTTCCGAGCGGGAAGATACCGGGGAATACACCCCGCGAAAATACTCAGCGAAGCAATCAACAATTTCCTCCGGCTCAGTGACACACACACCATCCAGTCTCTCAACCGACGGGACAACTCGACTCGCTCTCTCCTTTTTATCCAGCCACGCAATCAGTTTACCAGCCTTATCACCCACATCATACAGTCGCCCCTGTTGCTCTCTTCTCAGGCCCCTGGCCGCCTCCGTGACTAGGGCCTTGTAGTCCGCCTGTTTGAGTCTGAGAGCATGCAGTTTGTCGTCTGTGACACCACAATCCAGATCACCCTCCAACTCAGTTATCTCAGATTCGATACGGGTCACCTCCTCCTGCTCGCACCTCCTGGAATGGGAAATGAGGGATAGGGCCTCCCCCCGGATTACCGTCTTGAACGCCTCCCACAGAGAAACAGCAGACGACACAGATCCCACATTATCTCCAAAATATTGCTCAAGGGATTTAACCAAATCTGCGCGGATTGTGGGGTTACGCAGGTACCAGAGGTTGATCGGGACCACCCTCCCTTCCCCCCTCGGGACAATATCGAAGTGCAACAAGAGCGGGGAGTGGTCGGAAATACCCCGAGCTAGATGCCGCACCTCCCCAACCCTCCCCGCCTGTGCCGCTGGCATCAGAACATAGTCAAGCCTCGAAAGACTGCCATGAGCCCCGGAATGAAAGGTGTATTGTACCTGCGTAGGGTGTTTCAGCCGCCAACAATCCACCAGTCCCAGGGTATCCAAGAGGCCAGACAACCAAGCTTGGGCACGGGGGAGATCCCTGGGTGGGTGACGATCCTCAGTCCCGGAAATTACAGCGTTAAAATCCCCCCCAACCACCAGAGTCCCCTCCGGCAGTCCAAGAAGAAGGCGCCCCAAATCAGCGAAAGTAGTCGTCTGCAACCCCGGCGGGACATAAACAGAAACCAAAACAATCACTTTACCCTCCAATCTGCCCACTAGAGCCGTATACCGTCCCCTATCATCATGGAGCACCTCATCAACCTCCAACGGGAGCGAGGTTTTAACCATAATGCCCACACCCCTCGAACCAGAGGTGAAGCCCGAATGGGCTACCAGGCGATAGCCCTGCCTGTTCATGGCACGAAAGGAATTGCCAATAAGGTGTGTTTCCTGCAGAAATACAATATCAGGTGAAATCCGTTTTAAGAACTACAGGACCACCCCCCGTTTTATCCTGTCCCCCAATCCATTAACATTCCAGGACAGAAGTCTCAGTCCCCTACCCCCCATCACAGCCAAAACCGATCAGTCTCCCCCCAGAGAGCACTTTAGATATAGCACAACAATACTTCTGCCTTGTGGTACAAACAAACAATACCCAACCCCAACCCAACATCCCAAACAAAACTCCCCCCTCCCTGCACCCCTGCATGAGCCCAGACAGCCCCCCCAACTTGCAGTGTGCCTGTCGCCCCTGTGTGAACTAAACTACAAAGACCCCCTAGAGGAGGAAAGAGAACCCCCTCGAGACACCGCACAACCTCCAATGGAGGGGGAACGAGACACAACAGTCAAGGAACCCTGAGCTTGGCCGAAAAGTGGCATCATCAGGAATGAGCCCCAGTGTCAATACCTCATACCCGGTCCGGTGGGCACTCTCCTCAGCTTGGTGTTTGTTAGCATATTTTTCTTTGCAGGTGTATGTGCAAGCCTATAGTAATATGAGGCTCAGTCCGATGTTTTAAAACCCGAAAAATAAGCAAACTTCTGTGCAAAAGTCTTTGAACTACCTTTAGACATTGTTGGGCAATGTTTCCATTGTGTGTAATTCTCAACAGCGTGTGGGATACTAGCTTTATGTAACAAATTGTGGCCATGATGCTGGTAACAGAACATGTCCCCAAAATTACTTGTACAACCATCATACAATGCATCATTAGAAAATGCAGCTGATTGATCTAAATCGGAAATCACAAATTATGCACAGTTTCAATGTCCCAATCATCAGAGAAAATACTAAAGGTGATATCATTTAAAGACATTTTGAACAAATAAGACATTTTCAAAAGTTCAGTAGGACTATATACATCATACGATACCCAGTCCCATACAATTTTTTCAGGAACTGGAACTGCTGTAAAGTTTACCAGAGACAAGTCTCCTAGTTCACAATGTGATGATGCATGTGGCTTGAGAACCAAGTTCACAAGTTGTACTGCAGAGCATTTTGGGAGAAAGTGTCCATTCAGAAGTAGGAAAAAGACAGTTACTATGCCAATCCAAAATTACAGGAAAAGTAATCCAATTGTAATCCATATGTGGATCCAGCGAACAACAAAGTAAGTATTTTTTAGCCAAAGATAGAAAGCATAAACCAGAAGCTTAAAAGGAAGAGGCGTTGTCGGCAGCTCAGGTTCACTTGGATCTGATGAGTAGTCGTCCTAATCCACAAAGTAGCCAGAGGCTGTCCAGTCTATTCTTGGCAGCTTATCGAGTTTTGTAGAACTGGTAGATGACTCGATGTGTGGCGTGTTGACATAGACGTCCTCAATTTTACGAACTGAAACTTTTGTACTTGTTGACTGTACAGTTGTAGTTGTTTCAACAGGTAGAAGCATCATTGTGAGGGAGGGACGAGGACCAGTTTCCAGGGCTTACCGGATGCCACCTAGGCGGACGCCATGGTGTCAGGAATATCAGAATCCGGGCGCCTGAGGGTTAACCCTTCCACCTCTTCCGAACAGGCTGCTGGTCGTCATGCCCGGCGAGAGTACCAAACGCCGCTTCGGACCGGCCCTGAAAAGGAGGGCCCACAGGAAGCACAACGTGACCGGAAGGAAGAAGATGTCGGAAGGAGACGCTTCGACGTGTGCGACGACCAACAAGAAGGGGCAGCGTTCCAGTCGACAGGAGCTGGAAAACAGGAGCCGAAAATTGAAGAGGCTGCGGCGACCGGACTCGACTCTGCAAATCGTTATCCAGAAGACGACGGTCCCGACTTGTGGACGGAGGGCTGGTGGATGCCCTGGGAGAGTCGAGAATCCCTCCGCAACTCCGGGGAGAGTTGCCTGAGAGAGAGCGGGGAAGAAATGCTGTAACACGCGGGGTTGTTGTGTCTCACTCCTTTCCAGAAAACCACACTGTAAGAGGGAGGGGGTGGGGGGGCAGCAACTCCATCATCATTATTTAGTTTTATTTTTTTAAATCCTCATTCGCCTCAGACCCCAGTTGACAAATATAGGGTGTTATTGTTACTTGGTTTTAAGGAGACGTAGGCTATAGAGAGGGACCAGGAGGAAGCTCCCCGCCTACCAGTACACAATAGTCCCAAAGAATGTCACTGGTCCCTTTTTTTAGAAAGGGATGGTCTCACTCTCTTCCGGTTTAGGTATACCGAAGACTGTTGATTTTGACCTACTTAAAAATGGAACTGAGGAGGGGGCCCAACAGTCAGAGAGTTTTCAAAGAGGCCTAATCATAGGATACAAAATTATTTTAAACGTGACCACTCAAAACCCCTAAATTATAATCCCCCAAAACTATCACTTAGACCAGCTTAATAAACAATCCCATAATGCTTTCTTCTTGCTGTTCTGCAATCTAGCCAAATCTGTCCTTGATGTTTTAAATAAAGAGGACAGCCACTCCGAATGTGTGGGGGGTGCAACTTCTACCCATCTCTTGCAAATTTCCCTCCTAGCCAACAGGATTGCATAAAAGAGGAACCCCCCAGCAGGGCCCATTACCTCTCTAGATATGCCAAAGATGATCAGGGTAAGATTAGTTTGGACTGGGAATCCCAAAATATCGGCAATAGTTGCCCCCTACTTTTTCCCAATCTTCTGTTATCACTGGGCATTCTTTAAACATGTGAATATCAGAGGCATTTTCTAAATCACATTCCTTACAGCTGACTGGGGGTCCCTTAGATATGTTGGACAATCTTAATGGAGATAATAAGGCCCTGTGGGTAGTAAAATAATGATTCCTCCTGAGCCAAGCTGGTTTTACAGCGGCGAACAGGGTGTTAAAGGAAGTTTGCCACAGGTCTTCCCACTGTTCTTCAGCGAATCTGAAATCTCCATCAATAGCTTCCTGTATGGACCAATAAAAGATAGAAACCTCTTTTTTCCCACCGGTCTTATCACTAGTTGCTCCTCAAGGGTATTTCCTGTGCCTTTGGGCTTTTTTTAATTCTGGGCCCAACTCTGCAGCTGTAGATATTTAAACCTGGACATGCCCTCCTCTAGCCTATTGTGAAGTGTCAACCATGATGTGAGTGAGCCGTCGAGCGCCAGATCCCCCCACACCTTTAATACCACTGTTCTAAGTGGTGTAGCTAGTTTGTCTTTCAGGCAATCTGGAACCCCTGGAGAGTCCCACAGGGGGGTCCGACTTGAAAAGTAATTAAGCCCAGTGCACTGTTTAATTCTAGCCCATACTCGAGCCATCCCCAGCAGAACTTTCAACCTGATCTTTTTGAAGAACTTCTGTTCTCCATATTTAAAGAGGAATCCCTCCTGCAACAGACCTACACCCTTTAGCATACCGGAGAATATGGCCCCCACCCCTGTATGATCTGGGGTTTTCAGCAGCATTCTCGAGTGCAAATGAAAAGCCCATACATAGTACTGCAAGACAGGCAGTACAAGACCCCCTTTCTCCCTTTTACGCCTCAGCTTCTTCCAGGCTATCCTTGTGGCCCTGTAAGCCCAAACAAATGAGTTGATTGCTTGCTGAAGCTTATCTATCGCTAATTTTTCGAACTTTAAAGGAATAGTGTTAAAAAGAAAAGTGATTTTTGGTAGCATAACCATTTTGATCAGATTAATCCTCCCCAGAATGGTCAATGGGAGATGGGCCCAAGATTTCACACATTTGCCAGGTTGGTCCCTGAGATCTTATCTATGCCCTGAACAATTCTGACCCCCAAATACCTTATGTCACTCTTGGTCTGGTACCGGCACTCTGGTAGGTTCCATGACATAATCTCTGTTTTTTCAGCGTTAACCTCGTAACCGGAAACCTGCCCAAAGTCCTGATGTCCTGTGGGAAAGACCTCTCCAGGTCAGAAGAAAGGATCAGGATGTCATTGGCATAAGGAGCTACCTTCCACTCCCAGGCCTCAAACTTGAATGGTGAAATACCGGGCTCCTCTCTTAAGCTCAGAGCAAAAGGCTCAATATATAGATCAAAGAGGAGTGGGGAGAGGGGGCAGCCCAGTCTAGTACCCCTGGTGATCCCGAAAGGGTTGGTCAATTTGCCATTTACCAAGAGTCTCACCGAGGGATCTCGCTATATAAGCTCAATAACTCGACAGAATTTTTCACTAAAATTTAATTTTTCCGTAACTGCCGAGAGATATGCCCAATTAACCCTATCAAAGGCTTTGGTAGCGTCTAGTGTCATAACAGTGAGAGGAAGTGAGAAGGTGGTAGCCAAGTCTACTTCACCGATGAAATCATAATTAAGGTCAGCTAGATTCCTGCCTCTCTCAAAACCCTTTTGATCAGGATGAAGCAGATCTCCCGTCACTGCTCCCAGCCTATCTGCCAGCATCCTTGCAAAGATTTTGTAATCTGCATTCAGCAGTGAGGTGGGTCTATAAGACCCACAGTTTGCCAGATTTTTCCATGCTTTCAAGATCAATTAAATAGTGGCTTCTCCCCATGAATCCGGGAGTTTAGCACCCTCAGATAGTATCTCATTAAAGAGTGCTGTCAAGGTCGGGATTATTGCCTCCCCCAAAGATCTATACAGTTCAGCTGGGAGCCCATCGGGCCCTGCAGCCTTTCCTCCCTTACAGGCAAATATAGCCTTCTAGACCTCTTGCTGGGATATATCTAGCTCCAGATCATCTCGCTGAGAGGAATTTAGGGAGGTAATCTTACTCGCACTTAGCCACTCCATGGCTGTGGTTTAGTCCACTGCACTGTCCTCTTCATATAGCTCCTGAAAGAAAGCGGAAAAAGCATCCCCGATCTCTTCATCTGTGGATAACGCAGTAGTCTTATCCTCACTGTCAATTTGTTTTATCAAATTTCGCGTCCTATCAGACTTGGCTTTCCACGCCAGAAGCTTGCCGGCCCCCTCTCCATACTCAAAATGAGCAAGCTTACTGGCGTTTCATCTTTTTGTAATCCTTGCCTGGATAATAGTATCCAATTGGTCCTTTAGACTCCCCAATTTAACCAGGTATTCTTGACGCTTTGCAGGGACAGTCTCAATATTCAAGCTCCCCTCTGCTACCTTCATCTCGGTCTCCATATAAGCCACCTCCTCCCTGTATTGTCTGTTTTTATAACACACCCTGCTCGTGACCATGCCTCTTAAGAAAGCCTCCCATGCATCCCATACCACTGAGATCTCAGCCGAACCGATATTCAGATTCAGAAAATACTCTGTTTCATGAAACAAATACTTAGTCTCAGATTCATCGAGAAGTAAAGAACGATCAAACGTCCAAACCCTCAATTGTACTTTCCCGGCCAAGACCAAGTCCATCCATTCAGCTGCATTGTCTGATAAATCGGGAGTCAATTAGCCAATATCATTGACTTTACCCCTGAGGTCGTGGCTGACCAAAATATAGTCAATCCTTGACTTATGGCCATACTTGCTGTTATAGAAAGAGACTCCTGGCTGAGAACCGGACCTGTCTCTCCAGATATCGCAAAGTCCGGTCTGTGCCATCATCGTTTGAAGGTACGTTCGAGATCTGGACAACACATTGGCTCTACTGCTGGGGGACTTGTCCAGCTTGGGATTCAAGACTATGTTAAAGTCCCCAGCCATAATAACTGGGTCTGGAAATCCCAAAAGATTTGAAAAAATAGTTTTCAGAGAGGAGTGGTCATCTTGGTTTGGGCTATAATAGCCCACCACCGTCAGAAAAAAATCTTGAATAGTCAATTTTACTATGACCCACCTGCCACATGGGTCTACCGTTGAATCTAAATTATGAGCGTTTGCTTGCCTTTTAATCAAAATAGCTACACCCCTGATATTGGCACTCTGATTGGAACTGATCAGGTGTTCCACCCACTTTAAATTTTAAAAAATTGCAAACATCTCTTCTTTTAGGAGATGGGTTTCCTGAAGGATAATGACCTGCGCAGGAGAAACTTTTAGATACTGCAGAATTTTAGCCCTTCTGTCTTTTACTTGCAGGCCGTTAACGTTCCAGGATGAAAACTGGATGTTACTCATGGAGGTTTAAATACCAGTCTCCCAGAGAACCGATCCCAGACCAAACGTGACAAAACCAAGCTAAAAGGCGAATGAGGATATTTTTTATTTCATTCACAGCTTCTCTTTGGAAAGTGGAGCCTTTAGTCGTTATTAAAGTTTCCATCGGAACTTCTTGTACGGTAGCGAGAGGAGTGCAGCGGCTACCCAGGAGCCCCACGTGGCCTACTGTTGAGAATCGGCTACATAGTGGGGTTTGATCAGATCAGTTGAGACAAACCTTTTGTATTGACGGCCGGTAAGGGGCGAAAGAAGGACAGTTCTTGTTCCTTCGACAGTTTGGACATGTACAGGCGCTCTATAAGATGGCCCAAATTCTTTCTTGTCCACAATTTTCTTTCTGACCAGGTCCCCAATCTCCGGGACCCAGGCATATCTTGCTATTACCGTTTTCACTTCCCCAGTATGTGCTGAACCCAGACCCTCCATTGCAGGTAGTATTAAACCAATCTGTGATCAGTGTTTGGTATAACTCTATCCCCCAGTCCTGGAATTTGAGCATACAAAATGTTTTGTGAATCTAACTTATAGAGGTACTTGAGTGGAAAATCTTCCGGCAGGGCTGAGCTGTTGCACTTGGCATAGTTGTTCCGTCTATCCTTGTGCTAGAGCAGCAACTGCAGCAGTGCGTACTGTTGCCTTGGCGGTTTTGTCTGCTATTGAATTCCCTTCAATGTGAACGCCAACACATTTAAGACGGTATGTGGGGAATTCAGGTTCTGTATTTTGTAGTGCCAGTATCAGGGCTTTTATTTCTGCCAGATGCGCCATGCAGTCTCCTAGAGACTGTGTGTGTTTTTTTCCTGGAAAAAAGTTTCCGTCCTGCATGTGCCCTTTTACAATTGCGTATGCACGGAATATTGCTGTTTCGTATCTATGGCCGGTTGCGCAGATCCATCAGTATAAATGATACATTCATATTAATCTAGAGGCATTATTTCATTCGGCAGAGGATATTCTTGTTCGGACTGCAAGAATGCTTGTGTTTGTAATGTAGAATCAAATCTGTAATCTACATCTGTTGCAGGGCGAGAGTTAGCCAATTTAATCCATCTTGGATGCAGTGCTTTAGCATTTGGGATGCATGCCTTTGTAACGGCCCCAAGGGTCGGTAACGGGTTCATGACAATCCTGCGTTTCCCCAGCACTAGTACTCTCTCACTACAGCTGTCTGTACCGCCGTGTTTTTTTTTTCTGTCGGTGCAAAACACATTTCAGCGTTTGTGTACAAATATGATTTGTAAGCAATAGGTACGGTATCACCTTCATTGAAAGTGATGTAGGTGTACCCAGTTGGTCCAGCGACTACGCGGATCACCAGGTTAGTTGTGTGGACACGTGTGCAAATGTCTGGAAGCTATCATGTCAGCTTGTACGGAACGTAGATATCAGTATGTTAGTCATAGAAAGGTTTTACTCTTTCTGCATATTCCAAAATGTGTCTTGCCAAAATTCAAGAATCCTAAAATGGACTGTAGTCGTTTCAGAGTTGTTGGAGGTTGTAGCAGTGCACTTTTTTTCAAAAAATTGTGCTGCCAGGCTTTTGCTTTCACTTGACAATTTGTACCCTAAAAATAGGACACTAAGGTGGGCCGATTTAGATTTTTTTTAAGTTAAATTTGTATCCCACGTGGGTGAACCCAAGAAATTATGTGATTCCCCCTAGATAAGTGTTCCATTAATACATGGTCCGTCAGATAGATGTCATCTACATAGGACAATGCCTCCTCATCCAAATTTTGAATTAACTCTGTTACCATGGCTGAAAACAACCCTGGGCTATTCCTATACCCCTGGGGTAATCAACAGAATTGGTGTTGAGAGCCTAGCACCGAGAATGTTGTCAAGTATCTGCTTCAAGGTGCTATATTTTGGCAGAAAAATCCATTTGCAATATCTATTATTGTTTTGTATTTCTTACGCACAATGTTATTCATTAGTGTAGCACTTTGTGCATTATGTACTGCAAATGTGTGTGTGGATGCATTTAAATGTCTCTAGTGTAAGACCAGACGATATGTATTATCAGGTTCCATTACGGGAAACAAGGGATTATTCATAGGTGCGGTGCAATTCTCAATCACACCCTGATACTCAAGTTGATCTAAGATCTCCCTGACTTGTTTTGTTGCCTCATGTTTTTTTAAAATATATTTTATTTATGAATTATCAAACATAAACAACAAGACAGCTGTTCAGTATGAATACAATCCGTGCCACACAAATGACAATGATTATAACAGACAGGGCATAGATGGCTTACGATACAAGAGCAGAGAGTCAGCACAATCCATCAATATCAACTTTGTGTACATAGTGAAAAGCGTCAGGCAGTAGTATGAGTTAACATGTAGGCCGTAAATGGACCCCACACATCAAGTGGTCTAGAAGCACTTGGGAGCTCCTCTGCATAACAGGTGAGTTGGTCACGACAATAGGCGAGATCATGCAACCACTGCGCCAGCTTAGGGGCCGGCCTTCCATCCCAGTTTAACGCAACTCTACGTTTAGCCAACTGTATAGACATTGCCACCAATTTCCGAGTACTAGACGGTAGTTTTATAACGTACCCCAACAGGCACAACTTCATATCACATGCGATCGCTACACCCACCATTTCAGTCAGGGCCGTTACATCTCCCCAAAAAACAGCCACCCTAGGACATTCCCATGCTAACTGTAAAAAATCAGCATTATCAACACCACACCTTTTTTTTTTAAATTTGTTTTTATTGGCATTTGTTAGTACTGTTGTTACATATCCGTATTGGATCGCTGTATCATTAAGCACATGTTTTCAGTCCGATGAAATCAATCTTGACATTTATAAACATCTTTGCTGCAGTTATATGCAATGCGACAGGTGTTTGCCGTATAACAGACCAAACCAGGGAGGGGGGGAGGGAACTAGGGGCAGTCATGGACTATTAGAGAAGGGTCAACTAGACTACAGCACATGTGGTCCGTAAGGTAACCGGTGAGGCATCGCATTGGAAACTCCTGGCCGCAGCGCGACGAAGCAGGCGGACCCATGGCATAGGCGCAGGCCTCGGGGCAGCGGGGATAGGAACCTAGTCACTCCGGGGTGAGTGTAAAGTGTTAGGGGGGGCGTCCGCCGAGTGGGTATGTGTCGCGCATAGCCGTGTGGCAGTAGGGGAGGTCGCGGCCGTGTCCTGTTCAGCTAGGGGTTGTGTTTGTTTAAACTGATGCATCAACAGCGCCCACTCCAGGGATATCGGGGTTTTGCGTGTACCCTTCGCCTCCTCCTCCCGCAGGGTATCCTCCTCAACCGTAGACCATTTGAGCACCGCTCCCCTCCATGCCGCCAACGGGGGACCCGCAGGGGAACGCCAATGCATAGCTATGCATCGTTTAGCCAGGAGGTGTGCTAATGAGACGAATCGTATGGGCACTTTATGCCGCTTCTTCCGGCCCATTATTCCCAGTGCGCAGTACTCCCAGGTATCTAGGTGGGGCAACCCCGTAAGGTCCCGAAGGGTCTTGTGGATAGTCGACCAGTATGCCCGGATCCCCGGGCACGACCAAAACATATGGAGGAAATCGGCGCCTGGCAGCTGGGGCAGAGGAATATTGTGTCGGGGTAAAAACGCTGGAGGCGCGTTGGGGTCAAGTAGGCCCTATGAAGAATATAATATTGTATATTTTTGAAGCGGGCATTCCGAGACACTTTTTTGGGGAATTCGAGTGCCCTGTCCCACTCATTATCGTGAAACGTCCGCCCCACCTCTTCCTCCCATAGGGCCCGTAGGGGCGTCAATGATGAGGGTGTCAACTCCCGGATGGATTTGTATAGCCAGGTCGTGAGGTGACGACCCCGTCCCATTCGCAGTATCATGTGAAGGACTGGATGCGTGGGGGGCTCTCCTAACGTGAGATCACAGTATGGTCGAAAATGGCTAAGGAGCTGGCGGTGCCGCAAAAATTGTCCCGGGGGGATATCATATTCGTCAATGAGTTGCTGGAATGGTCGGAGATGTCCTTCCGCAAAAAGCATTTCTGCCTCGGTGACCTCCCTAGATGTCCACTCTCGGAGCATGGCAGGGGTGAAGAACTGGGTGTCTTTAGGCCAGCCCACCAGAGGAAGCAACGGTGAATACGAAGGCCTGTCAGGTGCGAGTCGGTGGATGCGCCGGATGCATCCCCGGGCCACCTCCACTTGGAGGGGGTAAGTCCCCATCGGGCGGGATCCCGGCACAAGCAAACGACATAGTTCCGGTGTCGTTATCCGACCCGCGGTCGTGTATGTTTCGGACGTGTGCCTGTCGGCTGTCCAATAGGAGAGCCATTGAAGCTGCGCCGCTAGGAAATAGGCTTCGAACGAGGGGGCTCCAAGACCTCCTTGTGTCGTGGGCAATTTCAGTTTTGCCAGCGCAATTCTGTGTCGTCCCTTGCCCCATATTAAGGATCCAAGTAGGGTGTCCAGCTCTTTAAAGAAGGATCGAGGCGGCATCACAGGGAGATTAGTAAAATAATAGAGGAGACGCGGGACTAGTACCGTTTTAGCTAGGGCCACGCGGCCAATCGGGGCCAGCGGGAGTTGCCGCCAAAACCCAACGGTGGAGCGGATAGAGGCGAGGGCCCTACGATGGTTACCCTCGAAAAGGTCAGAGGGTGAGTGATAGAGGCGAATCGCTAGATAACGAGGGGCCTCCGCCATCCAGTTTAGTCTCTGATCCCCGATCCACACCTCCCGAGGGGGAGAGTCGGGGTGTAGGGGGTACACCACAGATTTCTCCCAGTTCACCTTCAAGCCGGAAACTTCTGCGAACTCGGTCAAGGTGAGCCCGAGGGAGGTTAGGTCCGCGGTGACGTCCCGTATATACAGGAGGAGATCGTCGGCATACAGCGAGACACAGTGCGTGGTGTCCGCGAGTGGTATGCCCCAGTCCCGACCCTCCCTCCGGAGACGGATAGCCAGGGGTTCCACAGCCAGCGCGAATAACAGGGGTGAGAGGGGGCAGCCTTGTCTGGTACCCCTGTGTATTGCGAATGCCGAAGAGATACGACGGCCAATGCGGATTCGGGAAGTGAGTTTGGTGTATAGGAGGCGGGTGTAGGCTACAAGCTTGGGGCCGAGCCCAGCACGCAGGAGAACCGAGAACAGGTATTGCCACGTTAGTGTGTCGAAGGCTTTCTCGAGGTCCAAGATCAGGCACGCCGCTCTGGGGAAGCGGTCACCAATCTGGTCCTGGATATGGAACAGGCGTCGTATGTTCTGGGAGGCATTCCTACCCGGTACGAATCCGCATTGGTCAGCATGTACTAGTGGACACACCACCCGGGAGTATCTTTCTGCCAATATTTTCCCTAGAATTTTGCAGTCGGCTGAAAGGAGCATTATGGGTCGATAAGAAGCTAACAGCTGTGGGTCACGGTTGGGCTTTGGAAAAGTGACAATTAATGATTCTCTCATGGATCTGGGTAATTCGCCTGCACGTAGTGCCGTGTCCAGTACCGTCGATAGACGAAGAGTCAGCAGGGAAGCGAAGGTGACATAGTATTCTAGCGGGAACCCGTCTAGGCCCGGGGCTTTGTTTCGGGCCAATGTGCGTATGGCATGTGTGATCTCCGAGGTATGGATGGCTGTGTCCAGGTCCGCTTTCTCTGCAGTAGAGATCCGCGGGAGAGGGAGAGAGTCAAGGAAGCGGTCGATCGCCCCCTGACTCCATGCTCTAGGGCGGCCATAGACTTCCGAGTAATATTGACGGAATTCTTGCAGAATCTCGTCCTGGGAGTGTACCAGAACGCCGCGTTGCGTTCGTATGGACGTGATGGGTCGTACCTCCGCGTCTTGTTTTGCTAGCCACGCTAGCAACGAGCCCGTCTTGTCGCGGTCTTTGTGCATCCGAGTCGCATATGTCCGAAAGTTGGATCGCCGCATATCTGTACATGCTCCCTGATACTCCGATTTAGCATGGGCCAGCTGCGTTGCCGCTGCCGCCGATTGGTCGGTGAGTTTTGTGGCGTTAGCAAGCCGTTTCTCAGCTTTCTCGAGGGCCTGTTCCAGGGTACGTTTCACCCCGGTGCGCTGTTGAATGCAATCTCCCCTGGCTACCACCTTAAAGCTGTCCCATTCGATCAGGGTGGAAGATGCCGACCCCGCGTTTCGGGCGAAATATTCTCGGATGCTACCCTCTTGTTCGTGGGCGAAGACCGGATCCGCCAGACAATCGCGTGGGAGGCGCCATGTGGGGACGGGGGGGTGTGGAGGTCTCCATTGAAGACTGAGCACATGCGCATCGTGGTCGGATAAGACTCTACCCAGGTAATCCGTGTGACGGATCTGAGGGAGCACCGCTGCCGTGCATAAGAACCGGTCCAGCCGGACTCGGAGATTGTGAGGAGCAGAGTAGAAGGAGTACATGCGTGTATGAGGGTACTGTAATCGCCACGCGTCTGTGAGTGACCAGTGCGCTACCCATGCCTTAAATCTATCTATTTGTCTGTATGCAGGGGAGCATGGTAGATGGAGGCAGGAGCGATCTAATTCGGGATCCAGGATGCAATTGTAATCTCCCCCAAGAATCCAGGGCACGTGTGTGAATTGGGCTAGGGTTTTCGTAAGTCTATCCCAAAATTTATCCTGGTCGACATTCGGAGCGTAAATGCTGCCCAATAGGACGGCCTGTCCGTCGAGTAGTCCCTCCAACAGGACGAACCGACCCTCCCCGTCTACCACCCGTTGGAGCTCCCGGAATGGGGTACCCGGTCGAACCCAGATCAGCGCGCCACGGGCGAATGATGAGTATGTTGTAGCGCAAACAAGGCCTCGCCATTTCGCCTGTACCCTGCTTACTTCCGCTGCACAAAAATGTGTTTCTTGCAATAGGAGTATGAATGCTGCTTGGCGCTTCGCATAAGCGTAGATCGCATATCGCTTGCGGGGGGTGTGAAGGCCGCGGGCATTTAGCGTGAGTATGTTAACGTCTGCTACACTCGTCCTCTGTGCCATGGGTAGTGCTTCGGGGGTGTGGGCCGAGGGAGCTGCTGGTTCGAGTGGTCGTTGTGTGGGGACCTAGGGGTTCCCTGCGCTGCCGCCTAAGTATGGACCAGTGATCCCGGCCTCTGGGGCATGTGGTCGGGCGGGTGTAGGGTGCCATGACGTGTGGGATGTGGAAGAACTGGGAAATAAACGGAATGCTGGGGTACGGGAAACAGTAAACTCCAAAGAAAAGGTATGCTGTTCCTACAGGGTAAAGTTGAGAGAGAGATACAAATGACTGTCTAACGGGAAGATGGTGAAAACCCGACACCTAAAACCAGTCGTGCGGGTCCGGGAGGGGAATTCCTTCCTTCGGAACTAGGGCCCTCACACACCCAGCCAGCTAGGTGTCATGCTTCATCATTGGGCCTACTCCTCGTCGGGTTGGCGCTGCAATACCCAACGGGCACCCAATGAGGGGCTCTTTGGCGGAGATCTTTTGTTCCTTGCCAATAGATGTGGTGTGAGTGAGGGGCCAAAAAAGTGTAGGTGTAAATTAAATGTGAAAGTTAAAAACAGGTTAGGTAAACCAATAATTTTTATTAGGATATGGTTCCTACCTGATTAAAAGAAAAAGGAAGGCGGTTTAGTCTGACTCAATGGATCAGAACAAAATAACGCTCTATTCCAAAGGGTCAACATGTTTCTTGCCTTAACAGCCCTGTTGGGTCTATGGCAATTCATCAGGACCAAAAAATGACGTGTGAAACTACCTACACACAGTGGTAATGGTGGATAGACTTTTAGCTACGTCTGCACAAACAAGTTCAAAATCATGAATGACCTCATCTAGGGAAGCTTCGTGTTGAAGGCATCTCATAATAGAGTCCACATTCGCTGTCACAATTTTTCCCTTAAATTCCTTAGGGTTTATTTTACCCCAATTTAATCTTACCCCTTTGCTGCGGTCATATTGAATAAGGTGACCATCATCTTTCTCTACCGGGGCTATTGTACTTAGGGAAATGGTGAGGGGATTATGATGACTGGCATTATTTGTTTCTACCTCAAAATCACCAACAAGTGGCAAAATCCTCCTCGAAATGAACATACAATCTATAAAACTCCCCTTACCACCTCCAATGTAAGTGGGGCACTGTGCTACAAGGCTAGTGGCCGAATCATTGATAAGGCCCAGGTCATTAGCAATAATAATAGAATTTAAGGCCTCGTCCTGTGGTGTATGAATAAAATGCAACTGAGGCTGGTCCTCTAAGTCCAGCAGCCCACAAACTTGTTTGGTGCCATGCGTGCAGGTAGTATAGTTGAAATCCCCCACCCAGAGAATACATAATGTCTGCCACTTCCCTGAAATAGTGTTGATTTCTGCCTGTAGGGCTTCAATAATATTTTGAAAATTCTTTTTTTATTGGCATTTGCATAAACATTACATACAGAGGCACATTTGGAGTTACTATTGGTGCATAACTACACAAGGCAGGAGCGCCCAGCCACAGCCCAGGTGGGCCCCCGAGCTCGTGGACCCGTGGGGTTGCGTGATGCTACTCTTTGTAAGCTGCAGACAGACGTCCGGGGGCTGCGTCTGGGCATGCCCCACCAATGCGCATGGCGGTCACTGCGCCGCATAAGAGCCATGTAGTGTGCGGGCTTCAATAATATGGCAGCTATTTTGGTCAAAGATGTTGTAATACCAGTTTACCAAAAATAACTTGACCCGAATCAGGTTAGAAATCAAGATTAGTTAGTACCAGGGTGAGGAGTTAATGACAGAGGCTTGTACAGACCCATATTTTACAGAAATTAGCAGCACCAGCCCTCCTTTAGCCCTCTCTGCTGATAAGGGTGTTTTGCTGGATGGTGAGGGGCGATAGCCGTCCATCACAGTATCGTCTTTATGCCATGTTTCCTGGAGGCAGATGATGTCAAAGCCCCTAATATACTCTACCCACTCCTCATTGAACAATTTTGTGCGAATACCAGCAATGTTCCAGGAGATAATTTTAAATAGGTGAATAGTGTGTTAATGATTCGCCATGCTCACTGATGTGGAATTAATGACCGGCATAGCAACAATAGTTGCCAGGCCAGACCCCTCTCCTCCGGGGTTATCAATAGAGATAGAGGTAGAAGGCAGGGAGCACTTTTCAGATTGAACTATATTCTTAGTACTGCTAATAAGGTTGATATGTTTGTACATAGTGGTACCAGATGGCTCTATGGGCGTTTTGCTACCAATGTCAACAGCGCCTGAGGCTCTCTCTAGATTGATGCGTTGTAAACTAGATCTTCTCGTTTTGGCTGTACTACCCTGTTAGGATGGATAAATAAGAAGAACTGGGGGGGGGGGGGCAAATCTACTCTGTCGTATCAATACAGGCTGTTGTCTCATGTTAGTCCCCAGGTTAGGAGGATAGAAAAATGACAAGTGGACGAACCTTAATTTACTAGATGAATTTCTGGGATGTGTCAGGGCGAAATGCACAAACCTAGCTTTACTGAAGTTGAGCACAACACAATCCCCCATCCTCATATTTAGCCATATTGGCCAAGCAGCTCACCCTCCTTGACATGATAATATGTTCAGGCCAGTTTGTTTGCGAGAAAGTTTTCCTGGAAAACCAATGTGAAGATTTGTTGATTAGACTCTGGCAACTTTCTTGTTGTCGGGGGGGGGGGGGGGAGATAGGGGGACCCCTGTCAAGATCAATGTGTACGGTGTACAATCTGAAGGGAGAGCTAAAATATGGATTGCGCCCGGCCCACCCTGAGGACCATGCACTGAGCCATTTGTATTTGTGATGCCTTGTGGATGTCTCTACCTCCCCCCCCCCCCCCCCCCCCCCCTACTCAGAGGGCCAGGGTTCGCTCCATTATTAACCCCTTGTCCCTGCTTTCAGTTGTCCCCAAAGGAATTCCTTTCCCGCCCCAAATCCCAAGATGTCGAAGGCATTGAACTATTGTATTGTTGACGTTGATGAGGGGGAGCTCTTGGGGGAGGCCTGGTTATTTGTAATGAATAGACCACTTATAGGGGCGGACACACTCAGAGAGGCACTAATGTTAACATAATGAACCCTCTTATTAGTGCAGCTTGGTTGGGTGACCATATTTTCTTGTTTTCCAGTTATCAATATTTACCCTGAACCATTCAATAGACTGACAAGATGCTCTTCTATGCAAGCTAAACGGGCGCCACTTTATTGAATCTATCAGTGGATATGTCTGTTTCATCATGTGCGGTAGTTCTTCCTCCTCTAACATAAGATTTAAATGGGAGGATTTGTTTGGATCTCTTTACCCTTGGTGAATGGCCCTTCGGTCTATGGTCAGCCCTGCCCCTGCCTATTCTGTACGCTTCTTCTTTCCTCCTGTTGCAATCTGGAACCCAGTCTCTACCGTGGCTGGGCTGGGGTAGGCTCAGCTCCATTTTTTTGTGGCAGATAGATCTCCCTGGTCCAGGATTACAATAGTTGGCGAAAGTGGGACTTGTAGCCTCTGACCAACATCAGTGTCAACAGTGGTTCCTGTGGAATAGTATGGTTATATATAAATGCAACAATGCGTAATAGCGATATAAGGGTTATAGATGATGTCAGAAAGGAAGAAGCACACACACAAATGGTTTAGTTAGCACATATATGTATTACTCAATTAATAAATTGAAAATAGACAATTGTGCAAAAGAGTGTCCCAAGTGAAACATGAACCTAAGGAGTGCGTAACATAATGTGACAATTTTTACAAGGTTTCAGTAGAATTTTAGTACTGGAAGCGACCATTTCAAAATTTACACATAAATATTCAGTCACTATATACAATCATAAGCACTGAAACTTTGGTTCGCTTTCATCTTTACTGTCGATGGCTTTTCGACCCTATTAAGGTTGTAGGGTCTCATCAGGACCTATGATAATGGGGAAATCTAGGGAAAGAGAAATAAAATTAGCATATCGCCCATATACCGGCACAAATGCTATAGACTGGATAAAAGGTATATGAGTGCATATGGGGTACCTGGACGTTTGATTGCTCTGCTGCTTATAGGGAGTGTGCAACCCGTGTTTAAACTGAAAGGAAGGTACTCACAAGGAACCCAGCCGGGTTCTAGGAAGGTAGAAGGATGAGAATGAGAGAGAAAAGGAAAGAAAAAAGATGCAAGTTAAAAAGGCACTAATGCTGGAGGAGAATTCCATATGTGCAATACAACCAGCAGTATTTAGAATTTCACAGTGACAGCGAGCGTGCTTTTCCCAGAGTTCCCTCACTGGTTCCGGCCCATTTTCGCAGAGGTACGCGACCAGCCATCGTGCTGCTCTATCCTCTGATTGCCTGCTCAAACCCTCAACAGGGGTAAGTGAAATTCTAAATACTGCTGGTTGTATTGCACATATGGCATTCTCCTCCAGCATTCGTGCCTTTTTAACTTGCATCTTTTTTCCTTTCCTTTTCTCTCTCATTCTCATCCTTCTACCTTCCTAGAACCCGGCTGGGTTCCTTGTGAGTACCTTCCTTTCACTTTAAACACGGGTTGCACACTCCCTATAAGCAGCAGAGCAATCAAACGTCCAGGTACCCCATGTGCACTCATATACCTTTTATCCAGTCCATTGCATCTGTGCCGGTATATGGGCCATATGCTAATTTTATTTCTCTTTCCCTAGATGTCCCCATTATCATAGGTCCTGACGAGACCCTACAACCTTAATAGGGTCGAAACGCCGTCGACAGTAAAGATGAAAGCGAACCAATGTTTCAGTGCTTATGATTGTATATAGTGACTGAATATTTATGTGTAAATTTTGAAATGGTGGCTTCCTGTACTAAGTTTCTACTGAAACCTTGTAAATATTGTCACATTATGTTACGCACTCCTTAGATTCATGTTTCACTTGGGACACTTTTTTGCACAATTGTCTATTTTCAATTTATTAATTGAGTAATCCATATATGTGCTAACTAAACCATTGGTGTGTGTGTTTCTTCCTTTCTGACATCTATAACCCTTATATCGCTATTACGCATTGTTACATTTATATATAACCATACTATTCCACAGGAACCACTGTTGTCTTGTATAGTTCAATTAGCCTAGTTCCGTAGTGAGTAGGGTTCCCTTGTCCTCCTTTTCAACATCAGTGTCAGCCACAGCTATATGAGTCAGAGATGGCGGGAGCTGGTAGATCAGGGAGTGGGGCTGATGAGTCTACACTCCGCCAGTTTTATTTCCTTAGTAATAGCCCCAACCGCCTTTTGAAGGCAACCGTCTAAAGTTGTGTCAGCATGTTTTACAGCTGGTGTTGATTTCCTTGTCCCCATACTGAAGATTGCCTTGTAGCTAGGAGAGGAGTTAGAACTTTTTTACCATCACACAGCTTCAACCAATTGTATCCTGTCGTCTTTATCCGGAAATCCAAGCAGGAAAAATCAAGAGGGTAGGCCCAGCCCAGCCCAGCCTCCTCTGGGATCCTCTGGCCGTAGATGGGCCCACCCTTTGCCCCAGCGCGTCCTGCGCTGCTGGAGCCCCGAGCTGTCTTTATGCGCCTTCGGGCACGGGAACACCACGTTGGCGCCGCATGGCGCTAAGGCTGCTGGGGAATGGAGTCCCTGATCAAAAGTGTGGCGTGCGGCTGAGAAGGGCTCATGTCTGTGTAATAAAAAGTATATAGTACAGATTTCTCAAGAAGTGAAAAAGCGATTCATCCAACACAAGTCACGCATCAGGAGAAAAAGTTGTGGTTCATTGGTACAACATTATTTGAAATGTAATCATTCTGACACGCACATCTCATGGCCTGATTACTTTAAAAAAATGTTTGACGGTTTCACATCTGTGTGCTGAATCTGATATTTCCAAACGCTCCTAAAGATGGGAGGCGAAGATCATAATATTGCACATTAACCAATTGGACTACATTTCTCATTATACTGAAAGAGACTATGTGATCAGGATTGTGTAACGGCATGGCATGCTGATGTGTCCCACAGGCCCTAAAAGAATCCACACAATGTGGAAGAAATTAAGCTGATTGAATATGCACGCTGGGCAAGGCTCCTAGACTGACAGAATCGGTTGGTAGATGGGAAAGAGCACTATGCAAATATATATTAAGTAAGCATTCCTCCCATGGTACAAATCAATTTACAGCAAGGAAATACTTGTAATGACTCTTGCTCTGTTTTCCACCCGAGCTCTGCACAAAATAAAGTTTTGAACAAAAGCATTATTGTATATTGGCAGGTGAGCTCACCAAAGTGATAGACCACATGGTGTTAGGGGAAGAAATAGCATTTTTTTTAACCACTATAAGAATCACCTTATATCATATCCTTCTCTTCACAGAACACAAGAACTAGGATCTTTTCGGTTGGATAATACTCCCTATCACTGCCATCTGCGTATATATCAATATATAATTGTAAAGAAACAAACATTTTACTTTTATTGTAATTTCCTCTAGGCAGAACTGGCTTGTGCACTTCAGTAAAATTAAGAGCCCAGAGGAAGATCTCATTGAAATTTGTTTCCTTTAGTGTTAGATCAAAACATGTTGGCTTGACAGTGGAGTACTTTTTGGTACCTTTCCATAAGCGATTGATGAAAGCAGGACTATATCATTGGATACTATACAATTACCCCTCTGTGGGACTACATTAAATGAAGTTTTATATGAGTTCATACATTGAGATTAGTGTACATCTACAGGGATGTGCAATCCCTATAGCCTGAATCATGTGTAATGTGTCCTTGGGACAAGTAGACCCAACCCCTTACAGCCAAACCCTTTAACTGCCAGTTTACAGTAACACACAAATTATGGATCAGGGAAGGTTATTGTATGCAGTTAAAGTAATATTTGTGTCTATGTGTTAATGCTGTTCAAACTTGTATCTATTGTTCATTAATGCAAATCCTTTCTTATTAGGGTGAGTGCTCTAAGTAAATGTAAGCTCAGACTGCTCTACTGACAGTGGTTCCAGTATAAAAATGTGTACACACGTTTTCGAAGTTTAGCAATATGAGGCTACGTATAATGCACCCAGAATGCTCCCGTTCCTGGCGAAGGTCATCGAAAAAGCCGTCAACAAACAACTGACCAGCTTCCTCGAGGAGAACAGCATCCTGGACCCGTCCCAGTCCGGGTTCCGCAGCAACCTCAGAACCGAAACTGCCCTCATCGCCGCTACCGATGACATCAGGACCCTGCTCGACAACGGAGAAATAGCGGCCCTCATCCTCCTGGACCTGTCTGCCGCCTTCGACACGGTCTGCCACCACACACTAGGAACACGCCTCTACTACACCGGAATCCAAGAGAAGGCCCTGGACTGGACCACCTCCTTCCTCTCCGAGAGAGCACAGAGTGTCCGCTTCCCCCCCTTTCTGCTCCGAAGCCACCGAGATCTGCGGCATACCCCAAGGCTCATCCCTCAGCACATCGCTGTTCAACGTCTACATGGCACCACTCACGCACGACACCACGACCTCAACATCATCTCCTATGCCAACGACACGCAGCTGATCCTCTCCCTCACCAAAGACACCCGCACCGCCAAAACCAACCTCCACGAAGGAATGAAGGGCGTCGCCGACTGGATGAGAAACAGCTGACTGAAGCTGAACTCGGACAAGACAGAGGTCCTCATCCTCGGATCCACCCCCTCGGCCTGGGACGACTCCTGGTGGCCGACTGCACTAGGAGAACCCCCCACACCCACTGACCACGCACGCAATCTAGGGGGATTATCATCGACTCCACCCTCTCCATGAAGAAGCAGGTCAACGCCGTCTCCTCCTCCTGCTTCAACACCCTCCGCTTGCTTTGCAGGATCTTCAAGTGGATCCCAACCGAAACAAGAAGGACGGTCACCCAGGCCCTCGTCAGCAGCAGACTGGACTACGGAAACACACTCTATGCAGGAGCCCCGGCCAAACTCCTGAAACTACTCCAGCGCATCCAGAACGCATCCGCGCGCCTGATCCTTCACAGCCCTTGCCGCAGCCACATCACACCCCACCTGAGAGACCTGCACTGGGTCCCCATCAACAAGAGGATAACCTTCAAACTCCTCACCCACGCACACAAGGCTCTCCACAACACCGGACCAGCGTACCTCAACAGCCTACTCAGCCTCTACACCCCCACCCGCCAGCTCCGCTCCGCAGACCGCGCCCTAGCCACCGTCCCCCGCATCCGAAGAGTAACCACCGGAGGCAGATCATTCTCCCACCTCGCTGCCAAGACATGGAACACACTCCCTATCCGCCTGCGGCAGACTGATGACCTTCTAACCTTCAGGAGACTCCTCCAGACCTGGCTGTTCAAACAGTAGCAGCTCCCCCCCCCTGCCCCCCCCCCCCCCCCCCCCCAGCGCCTTGAGACCCTCGCGGGTATGTAGTGCGCTCTATAAATGCCATGATTGATTGATTAGATGAAAATAATTGCTGAAGCTTGAAAGCAAGATTGATGAGTTTCTGCTTTCAAAATATGTTGACAAAAAATGCAAGTAGGGAAAAAAACATTTAGCTCAACTACTGTCAAATTTAAGGTACCATTACTTTGCAGCATCATTTAGTAAAAATGTGTTGATGTATGCTAGTATTTTCCAAAGATATTCATAATGGAAAATCAGTGTAACCAGTTTCAATAAGTTTATGGGAAACATAAAAATAAACCAGCATTGTCAAAGTCCGCAGGTCTGAAATTGGGGGTCAGCTTTTTAGTTTTGTCAATGTGTGACTTGTTTTGGCATGGTTTTTGTAAAAACGTACTGGTGTGGGAGCTGCCGAGCCATCACCATTATAACAAACATTGGAAAAAGCAACAAAAAAAAATTGTCTCAAAAAGCACACATTGCCACAGTAGTTGCTGTCATTGAACAAAAACTATTTTGTGTGCCGATATGCTCCTTGTGAAACAGCAGAATGGTGTCACTCAGTGAATCCTGCCAATAGACCGATAGAAACAACATTTTAATAAACAAAAAATGTCATGGTTAACGCCAGACCTAACAAGGACCCAATTATTAAAGAAAGTTTCAAAAGTGCACCCATGTTATATGTCCTTGCATTAGGTGCAGATATACAACTTAAGTGAATTCACAAGAATTCACAGAAGTAGGCCAAGAAATAGTACTCCTAGAAAATATTTGCAAACTGCATTTTAGGATGAGCAAATATGCATGTGTAGATTTCCTCATGCGAAAATCTCATTGTTTGCAAGTTCACTTTCCCTCTAATCACTTTTTTCCCAACCCTGGAAATAGTTTCTTTTTTTTTGTAACATATTTTTATTGACATTTTCAGATTTTATCTACTGTACAGTATACCTATCCAACCATCAATTATGCCGTATAGCACAGTAAGCGGTATCACATTTCGTCTGCAAAGACTGAAGGAAAATTGGCAAGGAAAGGAAACAATACAAATACAAAAACAATGTGTGTACCCTATGGGCTCTGATAGAAAATATGTCACTTGAACTGGGGTGTAACACAGGTAAAAACTAGGGGATGTGCATGGAAGTTCACGTCCAGGCCTCTCAAACGAATGCTCGAACAGTCGTGTGGGTGTGGCGCCCCAATGAATTGCGAATGAATCGACTCTTCGGCCCGACCAGCCATTGTGACAGTATGCGCTATGGTGCTACTTTGTATGCGATCATATCCCCAGCATGTGAAGGGGTTGGGTGGTCAGGATTTAAGACTGCGTATGCAGGGCTGGTAGTGCAGGTGTGTCGCCTTTAGGGTCTTCGCCATGGGTTAATTGCTTGAATCTATATAACAACATGGCCCATCCCATTGATATGGGGTGCTTGCGGGTCGCTCTCACATCCTCCTCCCGTAATGTTTCCTCCTCCGCAGCCGCCCATTTGTGTGTAGCTCCCACCCAAGCCGCCAATGGGGGACCGGTGGGGGAGCGCCAGTGCATAGCAATGCTCCGTTTGGCCAATTACACCGCGAGGGAGAGAAAGCGGGTCTGCACCTTGTGTTGTTTGTGTGTGCGGAAGATACCTAGGGCGCTGGCTTCCCATGCGGTCATGCAAGTGATCCCTGTGAGGTCCCCCAGAACATTGTGGATGTGCTGCCAAAAGACTCGGATGATGGAGCAACTCCAGAACATGTGTTGGAAATCTGCATCCTGCGCACGGCATCTGGGGCAAAGGAACTGCGTGTCGGGGTAGAATCGTTGGAGGCGTGCTGGTGTTAAATACGCTCTATGGAATATTGAATGTTTTTAAAGCGTGCGTTTCTAGATACCTTCTTGGGGTACTCCAGGGCCCTCTCCCACTCCTTCTCGTGAAATGCGCGCCCAATTTCAGCCTCCCATGTGGCCCGCAGGGTCTCTAGTAGTTTATTGGTCAGCTCTCGTATGGCCTTATAGAGCCATGTAGTTAGATGGCGACCCGCCCCCATGTGTAAAATCGCGTGGAGAACTGGATGTGTGTGCGTTTCCCCTCTCGAGAGGTCTTGGTACGGCCGGTAACTATCCAGTAGTTGGTGGTGAAGCAGGAATTGCCCTGGGGAAGATTGTAGTCGTCCATAAGATTTCGTAATGGTCTAAGCTGTCCGTCCTCAAAAAGGGACTCCATCTCAGTGATGCCACAAGATGTCCACGTAATAAGCATGTTGTTTGTGTAATAGTGTTCCCGCTTGGGCCATCCGATCAGAGGGAGTAAAGGGGAATACAGGGGTGTTCCTACGGACATGCGGTGAATTCTTTGCATGCACCTTCGTGCCACTGCCACCTGAAGGGGGTATGTACGTTTCAGTTTGGTGCCAGGGAACAGTAGGCGACAGATCTCTGGAGCAGGTACCCGCTCCGTTATGGTATGCGTTTCCCCAGTGTACCTGTCGGCCGTCCAGTGAAACAGCCACTGTAGTTGTGCCGCCAAAAAGTAGGCCTCGAATGAGGGAGCGCCCAGGCCACCCTGTGTGGTGGGTAATTGTAGTTTTTTCAGTGCTATTCTGTGTCTGGTAGAGCCCCAGATTAACGCGCTGAGGAGGGAGTCCAAGTCCCGAAAAAAGGTTTTAGGTGGGATCACTGGCAGATTGGTAAAATAGTATAATAATCGTGGGACCATTATCATTTTGGCTAAAGCCACTCGTCCTATGGGTGCCAGCGGGAGTCTCCTCCAGAATCCGACTGCAGCTCTAATGCACGCCAATGCCCTGCTATGGTTACCCTCGAAAATATCGGTTGAGGAATGATACAGACGGATCCCGAGGTACCGAGGTGCATCCGCGCTCCAAGGCACTTGCTGAGCACCCAGCCTAACCTCCTGAGGGGGTAGGCCAACCCTGGAAATAGTTTCACAGCTGCCATTGTCAGGACTAAAGCTCCAACCTTTCTCGGTATGGGAAAAGATTAGAGAAGAGTTGGTGAAAACCTTCAAAACATGCAAATTAGTAGGTTTGCACAGACTCAAAAGAGCATTCCAACCCAGGAACTATTGCTTACCACTACCTTCAGTCCCAGTATGTAGACCTGTGGAAATGTGGCAACATAAGTGACTGGATAATAATCAAACTCCACTATGGTATTGGCCCTGGCATAATCAGAGATGCTATATGAGAGTTCTTATATAATGAGATTACTGCCATTTGATGTCGGACGACCCACTAGACGTATCCTCCCCAGAAGACTAAGATATCGTACAGGAGCGGACCCATGACTTGCGCATTTACATCGATGCACATACAGAGCCTCCTACACCCCACACTAGCTGGCTTCCTCTCCTAGTAGTACAGATATACACCTCCTTGATAGCTGCTTCTCTTACCTCTGCACGGCCTCTGGTTTTCCTTCCAACCCCCTCTACCCTTACAGTTTCCCCCCGTTTTGTGTTGATTTTTAACACTGTTTGATTCTATTAGCAGATTACTGTGATATGGCGGAGTGAAACCATAAGAAGCGTACTTACCTGCTTGATATACACTGTATGGCTGGAATTATAATATACAATTACGGGACAGTATTGCATTGTAAATGATGGGGCTAGTAATATGATAGATGGGACTTGCCATTTGATCTTCATGGATTGCTTTAGTTCACTGCTGTGGCCTTCTTTGGATTAATTGCTGTATAACCTGTACTTGCTGTTTCACTATTGGCTCTATATGGCACCATATATGACTGTATATTATCTATGTATTCATGTATAAAATGACAAAACCTTTAATGAACAGATCAAACAAAAAAATGATATTGCTGCCATCATTTGTTGCTGCGTTACATGGCACAAAAGGGACAAGTGGATTGTTTTTTACTGGACCAGTAGATTTATGAAGCAACCTGCCCCATGGGCAGGCAGATATTTTATTGAATTCCACACCCCTGATCTAACAGCATGAGGATGTACAAGAATAAGTCTGGTAACAATTGAATTCATGTAAACCTGAAGACTTCAAAAATATATATATTTTTCTTTCATTATATATATGTTGACCTTTAAGATAATCAATGATGATTGCACAGGAGGGTACCTGATGTTGAGAATAGAATGTTTGGACCCCGACCTTCACTTTCCTCAATTTGGTTAATCCCCATTTTTGGAAACAGCTCCTTTCAAAGAGTCACAATCAATCAGCTCACCACATCTCTTATTTACTGGGTTCCAGTCTAAAAGGGAGAACAGCTGAGATGACTGTATCATATATATACATATATATATTTTTTTTAAAAAGAAGAGCCAAGTACACTCTTTGGTGATGGTGCAAAAGAATCAATCTTCTGTAAGGTGTGCCTTTTATACCTGAACCTCCGGTATAGACAGTAGCCACGGATGCATCCTTTTTTTGGTTGGGGAGCCCCTCTAGGAGATCTCTCAGTAATATGTCTATGGTCAAATCAGGAGTCTCTAATTTGCAGCTGACCTAGACAATTGTCTACTGTGAATGTTGTTACAACCACACAAGAGGCTGCTGTGCAATAGGAACCTGCACAGATTATAGGTTCAGTTGTTTCATCTGAACCTGACATCCTTGAATTTGGCAGCATAGTTCCAGAGATCAAACTGTATGGACATTTTGAAAGAGGCTAAAAACTTCAAGAGCTTCATATGCTTTCAATTTTAGTTATGGTGACAGCAACATGGTATTACACCCTTCTTCAACTAAGAAGAAGTGATACTACCTTACTTATTACATACTGCTGAAATTGAATTGCAAATCTCTTATTTTAAAGTGCACTTTGCACCTACAGCAGGTGACAGAAAAGAGCCCAATCCGAGATCCTTATTTCAGATTCTAAAAAGGTTTAAAGAAAGGTCTGCTTTTATCAGGGCACAACCACCACCTTGAGAACTTAATTGGGGTTTTCAACGATAGTGGCCTCCATTTATACCTATTCACAAGGCTTCATTGTAGCATCTGTTATGGAAGACAGCCTTTATAGTTCCTTATACCTCAGCTCACAGGGTTAGTGAGATTCAAGTCCTTTCAGCATTAGGACTCCATACAATTTTCCATTGTAGATAGTAGTCATGAATACCCATCAATGTTTTCTTCCAAAAGCAGTTTTAGCTTTTCATATTACCCAGATAATCACTATTTCAGTATTTTGTAGCAACACAACTACTCCAGGTGAGCGTTCTTTACATTCACTGGATTGTAGGAGAGTTTTACGCTTTCAGCTACACAAAATGAAAACATTACAAAAATGTAACCAAATGTTAGACATCCATGGCCCATATGCACAGAACTAGCCTCCCCAAAACATTCAGTTTTTTTGCTGCATTGTCTCTTGTATATATCTCTGTAATCTGATGTCTAGTAAACTGCTGCCATAGAAACCCAGAGCTCATTCAGCTAGAGGAAAAGATGCTACTATGACTTGTCTGAAAATCATCCCCTTACAGTTATCGGTGGGGTATCCACTTGGAAACCTGTCCACACTTTCACAAGACACTGCTGTCTTGATTCTGATTCAAAAACTGATGTTACGGTAGGCCAAGTTACTCTGAGAAATCTTTGACGCTGACACTGTTTAGAACGTGTTCTAGTTGTTCTAGTTAACATAGGTTTTTTTATCCCTTACGTCCAAGAGTCACCTGAGAAACAGTGGTTTTGATAGTTACTCTATTCACTTGTTTATGGCTATCAATAATGATTCTATGATGCAGAACAAATGCTTAATTACATGTGGTATTGGTTCTGCATTATAGGCATCTTCATTGAAATCATACATGACCCTCCCTCCTCCCCGTCTTTGATTCTTTGGTGAGGCTGCATAAAAACATGAAGAGTTTACTCTCTATTTATCTCTACATTTCATACAAAAAGAACAAACTCAGGCATCTGTCAGTAAAAGGCGCCATGGGTGCTGAAAGTCCCTAGATTCTAAAAGGAGCAGGGTACTTCTTAACTCTTTAATGTAAAGCCTTTATGGCTGCTCTCAGGATCAAGACTGATTTGCATATGGCTGGGTCTGAACTGGGGTGGCGAAGTGAGCTAAAGAACGATGATGGATTCAACCCAGATCTGTGCCTGAGGGTGAGTGTCTGAAAAGTTTCTGTCTCCGTCCATCATCTCCTTGTTTGCTTGTCTCTTTTCCTTAGACATGTTAGGCAGCAGTTTGTATTGGAGGTGCTGAAATGTGATTTTGAGAAGGGGGTTTCTTTATTATAAATGGACCTTTCTCATAGGACCGTGAGTAGATTTTGAGGGACTGTATCCATAGACTTTCAGGTGGTGTAGGTAAAATGGCATGCACTTCCTTATATAAAGTTGAACTCCCGCCGATTATCGATCAGCCCATTTTTTGGGCAAAAGTGATTAACCGTCATGGATGATAGTCTATGGTTTGAGATGTGCTTTCGGAACTCCGGTACCCAAAAATTAGTGCTGGAGGGCTGTGGTGTCGCTGGGGGCCTAAGCAGATGGGCTCTTGGTACAGGCCTAGCACGTGGAGCCTAAGAACCACACGGGACACTTGTGTTGCTTGCTTGCCGTCTCCGCAGCCGTGGCGCTTCTGCCTACGTGTCTGCGTGACGTCATATTTATTCCTGCACGTACAACGAACGTGCCCTGACGTGAACACCATCGCGTATCACGTCAGGGACGAGTATCGCGACACTACATTCCTCCCCAACACACAAAAACACATGATACAACCCCCCGGGTCTGTGATTACACCCCCAGGCATGGACAACAGGTTTCACAGTGTCCCTCACTCTGCAGCTTAAAGTCCCAACAATAAAACTTAAACAGTCTTACTTTACGTAGTCTCGTAACCGGCAAGAAGGCGCGGGGTGCGGCCTCAGGTCATATCGCACTCCGCCACGTTCCACGGCAGCATCCTGACCTCCGCTCCCAGAGTCCTCCTCTGCGTCGTTCTCTCCGGCCTCGGGCACGCCCGCTACTCCAGGCAACAAGGTCTCTGGCCGGTGCTGCGTAGTGTCATGTCCTTGACCTGTGGGCTCTACTCTCTCACCCGCCTGGCCCTCGGGTTCTGAGAGTCCTTCCTCTCGCGGCATGTCCCTCATGACCCTGTCCTGGCGTCGTTCATCCCCTCCGGAGGGCACGGGAATTTTCTTGAAGAATGAGACGTTCCTCGTTATTCTTTCAGCACCCTTCCGGGCTGTCACGCACGTGCCTCGGACTTTCTCCACCATCCAGGGCTGAGGTTCGAAATTCAAACGAAATTTGCCCCCTGGCACCCGATTACGAATTAGTACATGGTCACCTGGGGCTATTGGTGAGGACACAGCCCTCCGGCGGGCGTCGGCTTGGGCAAACGCTCCACGTCGATGCGCATCAATGGCACTGTCATTGGGAGTTTCGGGCTGCCATTCTGGGTGATGTGGTATTGAATCAGTGACAAGTCGCCCCATTAGCAAGTGCGCGGGAGCCACTCCCGTGATGGAATGGGGCGTTTGGCGATAGCTACGGAGGAATGTGAAAATGGCAAGTTCTACAGACTGGTTCTTTTCGTGGGCGATCCGTATCACTTTGTTGAGGGTCCTCATGAAGCGTTCTGCTTCTCCGTTCGCTTGAGGCCATCGGGGGGTGATTCGCCGGTGGTGAATCCCGAGAGCCTGTAGGTACCTCGCGAAGTCTTGGCTCTGAAACGGTGATCCATTATCGGTTCTGATCTCTTTAACAATGCCATGGGTTGCCATGATTTTCTCGAGCTTCGGGATTACTTCCTGAGCACTCAGAACAGTCAGTATCTCAACCTCCGGATACTTGGAGTGATCATCTATGGCCACCAAGGTGTGCCGTCCGTCTGGCAGGCTGCCGAAATCGACGCTGATCTTTGACCAGGGCCTCCTCGGGCGAGGCTCCATCACCACAGGGGCCGGCCGGGGCATTTCACCGGTTAGCTGACACGCCTGGCACTCTCGAACGGTAGCCTCCACAATTTCGTCCATGAGAGGGAACCATACTTTGGTTCGGAGTCGTGACTTAGTCTTGACCATGCCCTGGTGACCGATATGGGCTAGATCCACCACTCTCTGGGTGAGGGACATCGGTATGACCAGCCGGTGGCCTCTCAGCAGGCATCCAGTCTCGTCTTCCGTCAGTTCTGTCCTCACGTGGTACAAGCTCTCCATTATCTGCTTCGCCTGAGGCGTCAGGCTCTTCCACTCCTCTCGGGCGCGGGTCCAGCTGTTGTCTCGGACCGCCATTCTCGCTCTTTGTAGGCACTCGTCTTCACTGGTTGCCTGGGACAGGCTAGCCATGGACACTGGCCGGGGGCATGACCGCGCCGTGATGCACCGGACGTACTCTTCTGTTTCTGCCGCCTCTTTTATTTCTCTTGGAGTTGCTGTGCGGGGGTGGCGAGACAGGTAGTCTGCCGGGTTTCGCGCACCCGGCTGGTACTCAATCTTGCAGTTGTAGTCCTGCAGTTGCAACATCCACTTCTCTATCCTTGGCGGCGGCTTCGTTGAGGTGCCTGCGAATAGGGAGACCAATGGCTTATGGTCGGTGGTCACAACAAAGGGTTTGCCATAGACGTACAAGTGGAAGTGACGACACCCCCAATGAATGGCGATCGCCTCCTTTTCTATTTGGGAGTATCTCTGCTCCGTCTCAGTGAGTGACCGGCTGGCGAAGGCCACCGGGGCCCACTCCTCGGCATTCGTCTTCCGCTGCAGCAGGACGGCGCCCAGCCCGACTGGACCGGCATCGACGGCAATCTGTGTCAGCTTGGCCGGATCGAAGAAGGCCAGCGTCGTGGCTTCTGAGAGTGCGTGTTTGACTTCCTCAAATGCTCTACTCTGGTCACTGTTCCATGTCCAGGGGGTTGATTCCTTTGTGAGTTCTCTCAGTGGCGCTGTGAGGTTCGCTAGATCCTTGATGAACCTGCCACAGTAATTCACCATTCCTAGAAAGCTCCTCACCTCCGTGACATTTGCAGGAGCGGCTGCCTCCTTGATATCCTTGACCTTGTCCGGATCGGGGTTGACGCCATCAGCTGAGAAGATGTAGCCGAAGAACTGGATCTTCCGGCACAGGAATTCGCACTTCTCCCGATGTAGTGTGAGGCCTGCGTCTCGTATTCGTCGTAGCACCTGCACCAGCCTCTCGCTGTGTTCCGCTACCGTCGTGGCGTGTATCATGATGTCATCGCTGACGTTGAGCGCCCCGGGGATTCCAGCGATCCGCTCCTGTATTACATTCTGGAATACCTCCGCAGCGCTCGATACCCCGAAGCTCAGCCTCGTGTAACGCCTCAGACCTACATGGGTGGAGAACGTTGTTATGTTCCGGGATGCTTCGTCCATAACTAACTGGTGATATCCCGAGCGTAGGTCCAGCTTTGAGAACCACTTGGCGCCGGCCATTTCCCCAACGATGTCATCGATAGTCGGGGTGATGTGTCGCTCCCTTTTGATGGCAACGTTCGGGAGCCTCATGTCCACACATATACGGACAGCGCCTGGCTGCTTGGGTTTCTTCGCCACGACAATTGGCGACACCCACGGGGTCGGTCCGGATACTTTCTCAATGATCCCCGCTGCCTCAAGCTTCTTCAATTCCGCTTCCACCAGTGGCCTGAGGTGGAATGCTATGCAGCGATGCCGTAGTGCTATCGGCTGGACCGTGGGATCGATATGTAGGTGAACTTCTTTCCCCCGGAACTTGCCTATCCCTTGAAAGATTTCCTCGAACTCCTCCAGAGTGTGGTGTACTGACTCTTGGTGTACCCCAAACGCGAAGGTTACCACTCCCAGATCTTCCGCCGCTCGACAGCCCAGGAGCATGCCTTGCCCGTCTTCGGTGACGTAGACATTCGACGTGATGGACCTTGTCCCATGGGATAACACCGTTCTGAACTTTCCTCGTACCTTTAACGGTTCTTCCTGTCCATAGGCGAATACTGTGATAGTCGAGGGTTGTAGTGGGGGCTGTGGACGCATGGACTTGTGCATTGCGGCAGCCATGATGTTGATGCTGGCTCCTGTGTCTACCACTCTTGTAACTTCTCTGACCCTACGCGGATGCTGCATTGCGGCAGTCTCCTAGTCCGGCGGGCCGCCGTGCCTATCATGTGCACCCGGTGTATGACTTTTTCCTCCTCTTCATCGTCGTCCATATCGCTGGCTCCCGGACCTCCTTCATCGACCGTGTGCACGGCCTGGCGGGGCTTTCGGAAACCCTTCGATCGGCACACTTTCTCAAAGTGGTTGAAGCGTCCACACCCTCTCGTATCACGTCAGGGACGAGTATCGCGACACTACAGTGGGCCACACCTGCAACAACTGGCTCAAATTAGGCATTGTCACATTCTATAGTGGCTTCATTTGGCAATGACCCTGTCGCAAATACTGTTATGTACCATTATCATAAACACATTTATTCAGACACTTAATATTTAGTATATTTTTGACAGTTTGTTGCAAAGATGTCAGGCTTTCTGTATTGCTGTTGTTGCAGACAAGGGGAGTCATCGTTTCATGTAGCTACTTGATTCACAGTGAAAATCAAACATCACTGGGAGGCAATTTTAATTTGCATTTAAAATTTACACCAGCACGCACTACAGAATGGTGAATAACAATGAAAACACTCTTTTGAGTAGGCAGAAAGTATCAACCATATTTTAACTTCGATCTGTCCTATTCCTGGTATGCCATTGCAGCAGTTTCCCCTAGTAGATCACATCGGCCACTACACCCAGACTGAAATCTGTGAAGTACTATTTAGCGAAGACAGTGAATTGTTACTTTCAGATGAGTGCCTGAATAGGATTAGAGTTCTGCATTGCACTAATTGAAATACATTATTACGTATATAACTTTCAGATCGAGCATAGGGAGACCTAACCAACAAGATGGCCGACAGCAGCTGAATCTGCAAGCTCCCAGGCCAGTGATAAACCTCCTGAGGCATCCTGGGCCCAAAATGGATCGACCCCACACACTTACTAATACGTGTTTATTACTATGCAAAGTAGCCTTTTTTTAGCAACCTTAACATATGAAAAGATTGAGGAAAAAACAGCGAGGTTCTAAATATATGCCTTGTTTGCAGGGTCATAACTCACTGGGTACATTACAAGGAGGTTAACTTTTGACTTGCAGGTAACACAAGGCTCAATGCCACAAAAACATTTATCAACTAAGCTATGTAGAGAAAAAAAAAAAAAAATCGGGGACTTAGATGTTGCATGCTGTGCTTTCCAGCAGACACATTGATCCTCTATGCACTTTAATGGTAAGTTGAACCTTTGGTTAGAATGTACACAGATCTTTCTAGCAAGTGCAGTAACCTCCAGAGTTATCCAGTTTATTGTTACTTATGATGCCCGAGCTCACTTACTTATGGGAAGGACCGCAGCTTTCTGGTTCTCACTATTGGTGAATGCGCACATGCAAAAAGTGAGGAATTCATCTGGCACTCTTTTCTTTCTCGCCACTAATGGGTGTTTCTGTCAAACCTGGAAACCAGAGTTGCTTTCGAAGAGACATACTTTGTATAACTTTAATGAGCAGCATATTCTCTCCCTCCCTGCCACTGGATGAGAAATGCTGACACACTGACCCTAGTGATATTGCTGTTGGTGGCACAGCCTTTCAACATTCCATTTTATGTGGTTGAAAAGGAGTGATGGAAGGAGTAAACACGCTGCAGATGGGACTTCAGAAGGAATAAAGTATCTACTGGGCTGATTTGGCTGCACTGTTGGCAATAAAAAATACACATCATGATCCCAGGTGTGTTAATTCAGCTAATAATTGATATTATATGCCTCATATACTTACTATACAAAAATGCCAAATGCATTGCTGCATTTGCATTTGTGGATGAATTCAATATTAAAAAGAAAAGGAACAGACTTTCAAATCACATCATAAATGGCAAGATGGTCTTTCTGAATCGAAATATGACCAATGCCATGAAGTCCTGGTTAGGAGATGGGGCTTATTACAAATTAAAAATGTTCTTATGCTTGTACAGACGACCACCTGGGAGCGCACAGTAAATAAACAATGTGTTTTACTACTTTTGGCATTCGATCACAGTGTGCAGTAAATTGCAACCATGTGTGAATAAGACGCACATACCTACCCATGCAACACATTTACTGGCTTTTGATAACAAGCATTGGCATAGCCAATAGGTCTCACTTTTGGGACCTTATTAGTATTTAGTTATGCAACTGTTGTGTGTGTGTTTGTGGTTGTGTGTAGTTGTGGTTGTGAGTGTGCTTGTGTGTGTGTAGTGGTGGGTGAGTGTGGTTGTGTGTGTGTGGGTGAGTGCTTGTGGTCGTGTGTGTGATTGTGGTTGTGGGTGTGTGGTTGTGTGTCGTGTGTGTGGTTGGTTGTGTGTGTGTGTGGTTGTGTGTGTGCGCTTATGGGTTGTTGTGGTTGTGTGTGTGGTTGTGTGTGTGTGGTGTGTGTGTGTGTGTGTGTGTGTGTGTGTGTGTGTGGTTAAAGTTTTAGTCACTACTCAAAATGAAATCCATTTTATCAGCGTTACCAGTGCTCCTTTATGTTTAATGCCCTAAATGAAACACAATGTTATAAGCATCGAAGAGCTGGGCGAGAAGGGAGGGGTGGAATGCGAGGAGCAGAGGGGAATGCAAGGAGCCAGAATCAAACTGACGAAAAGGAGCCAGAATGAAAGTGACGAAAAGGGAGGAGGAAGATGCGAGCAGAGCATCAAAGGGCTGGGCGAAAAGGGAGGGGTGAATGCGAGGAGCAGAGGAGCCACAATGAAACTGACGAAAAGGGAGGAGGGAGATGCGAGCAGAGCATCAAAGGGCTGGGCGAGAAGGGAGGGGGGATGCGGGGAGCAGCTGTGCATGTGCATGCCATCGTGCACTCAAGCTTGTAGCCAGCAAAACCATGTGGGTAGCACTATGAAAACTCACCTACTAAAGTCTCTCCGAGCAGCGCATGCGCGCTGACTCAGCGAGACCTAAAAATACAGCCATGTACATCCATGTGGCATGTAGGCCCAGGTGGTTTAACACTGGCTGCTAACATCTCTGTTTAAAGAGCATTTCACATTTTTTACTGGACTGACGAGGTCGATAAAATAAGGATCAGCGAGTTTGGTAACAAGATCCCTTCTTATTTACACATGCAAGTATGTTATTGTAATTGCATTTATACAGCTCATACTACCGCTGACGAGACGACGAAGCGCTTTTTCAGTGAGTAGCACGCTACTCCTGAACCCATAAAGGATTAGTGGTGAATTAGTATATTGAAATATGAAAGTAATTTCGGTGGTGGATATTAGTCAATTATTTGGATTGAGAAGGATAGCGGAGGGACAGAAGAAGGAAAAAAGGTTTGCCTTTATATAGCGCTTGCTACCCCTGATGAGGGGTTGAAGCGCTTTTTCGGCGAGTAGCACTACTCTGGAACCTATAAAGGATTAGTATGGTGAAATATGAGTGGACATGTTAGTCTATTATTTGTATCAAAAAGGATAGTGGTGGGATAGAAGAGGGAAGGATTTACTTTTTTTGAGTTTATAGCTGTAGGAGGAGGCTTGGAATGAGTAAAATGGATGTGGAGGGGAGAGTCGGAGGAAGGGGTTTAGAAAGGCTTGTTTTGGGGGATCGGTATAGTAAAAGAGACATGAGATGATACAAGGAGGGGTGGTGTAGGGAAGAGTCTAGAAAGGCTGATTTTAAGGATCAAAGTAGTGGTATGGGGTTTGGGATGAGAGAGTAAAGGATATATTGATAGCGGTATAGTGTGTTGTTGTTACGTCTAGTGTGAACAGTAGGACCTGGCCCACTTCAGTGCATTTCTGGGGTGTGAACCACAACGTCCTTAAAAGTGAGGCTTGGGCACCGGGTTGTTTTCACACTGTGCTTGCGGTGAGAGGATAGAAGCAGCAGCCGTGCTATCAGAAATGGCTGATCAAGGACCACTGGTCAAAAAAGGCCAACAGACTGCCTGCACCGCGGCTTGACTCTGGGCTTTTAAAATGCTCTAGACATTGCCGTAGGGGCCGAGCCTCTGGACTTACTGCTGCAATCAAAGGCCAAATTACAAAACCACAAGGCAACTAAAACAAAATCTTTTTGATTATACGATTAAAGTGAATAGTGGGTCAGTCTGTGGCATCGTCTTTCACTTTTTACCTCTGAAAAGGGATTACACACTTTTTTTTCTTCCCAATGTCACTGTATGCGGGACAAGAGCTTTGTGAGGGACAGATAAAAGAGTGGCTACTGTTTAAGCATTTGAGGGCTTGGCTTTGCATTGATGCGCAGAAGATCCATTTTTTGTACACTTCCTAAGCTGTCTCCTCGAGTTCAATAGTTTGTTGAAAGGACGCACTCGGGAGAAAACATGCCCATGTGAACACAGTGCTCCAAATAGCCTTCATTCTGCACCCCTCAAATATGTTTTAAACCCACACTATATCGACTGAGTGCAACTCTCACCATTAAGTAACTGCTCATCAGGACAACAGAATTAATTTCATTTTTTTCGTTTATCACTGCAAGGGCAAGACTAGAAAAATTATGGAACATATTTGGAAAACTTTGAAACTGCCTGCTTCTTGAAATGGCTGCTGCTGAAAACAAACTCTGGATAAATGCTTATTTAAGACTCTTCTATGCTGCTCTTCCATCAGTGCTCATACCCCCACCCAGTCCATTCATGAGGTTGTGAAGAGCGTCACTTTAATTGTCCACATAGAAAGCGACAGTTACGTCTTTCAAAGTGAGCACCAGGTCGTGTGCTCTGTGTGCGCTTCTTTAACATGTGGGTCCATTGGAGCATAATCCCACCATTAAATGAAACGCTGCTGGTCAGTGATAACTAACATTTTCAACCACAGAAAAACACAGAAAGTAGTAGCGAGCAAGTAGGCAATTCAGATGTGTGGTAGGCAATTCAGATGTGTGGTGATGGTGAAAGCATTAGCAAACGTTCTTTTATTCTGTCCACTGAATATTCTATCCTGAACAGTGTGTCCCACCACCACCCATTTGATTTTACAGCCCCCTCTCAGACCCACTGTGAAAGATCAATGGATAAGCTAATCACCCTGCTGGCACACCCCTTTCTGATGACTTCCAAAGTAGCTCACGCTGTATCCTGGTGACAAGAGCTCCTGCGATTAATTCTGTGCAGTGCTTGTTAAAGGTGCTACCGTAGTATCAGTTGAGTGATGAAGGGAGCGCTGCCTGGGTTGAAGTTAGGTCCCATCAGTACCGGTACTCTCTTTGTTCTAGGAAAAGTGCCGGTACTCAAGAGGAGAAAATCAAAAAGTGCCGGTACTCAGTACTGGTGAGTGCCAGTCCATTTAAAGCATTGGACAAAGCGTTCCCTGTGAGAACAGACCCCAGTGTGGAAACGCAAGATGGTGCCGACATCTGTGAGCACCGCACACAGTGGGATCAGGGACAAGCGAGAAGGAAAGCAGCGAGTGGTGACACCATGCTGCAGGCACTTCCACCCGCAGAGCTGGTAGCAGAATAACTGAAGCCCAGGAGGGCAGCGGCTGGGGTAGGGAGCCCAGAGGAGATGGAACTATGAGTCCCTTGAATGGCTGTGGTCCATGGAAGTAGGAGGCTAACAGGAGGGCTTTGAGAGTGCCACCTCCACACGTCTGTAACCTGCGGCCCCCTGACTTCCTGACCCGGAAAAGATCTGAGTGCCATGCCACTGTTGATGAGGGCAGCGACTGGGGAGTGGGGGCTAAGGCCCGCATAAGACAACACCCTGGCTACCCAGAAGTGAGGGCTCCTCTAGCCCACTCCTTGAAGGCACTGGGTAAAAGCCAGAACAACACTGAACCACAGCCGCAGAAAAAAATATACAAATTTCATGCAGCCGTCTCTCCCGGGGCCTGTCACGCTATTGGTCCTTTCCTCCGCCAAGAGCATCGTCTCACAGTGCGCAAGGACAGAGCGCAGCGGATGCAGCAGATCAAAACCGACCGGTTTGCTGCCACGTGGATGAGCAGGGGGCCTCAACGGGGGTGGGGGTAAACTGGTGGCACAGGCATTGCAGGGCCCTATGGGAGCCAGAATCCTGGAGGCTATTGAACATTCACATTACCCCCTCATGGGCCCTCCTCGTCCCAGTCCTAACAGCGAGGCAATCCTGCCTCCCCACAGCCAATCATAATGCTTAGAATATTTTCAAAGGACACATAAGCCCCTTCCACCCACCGCCATGCCTGTCTGATTTCCGACTGGTGTTGCTGTCGGTCTTCGATCTTGGTTACCGGATTCCGTTCCGGGGCCGTCCCCCTTTGGACTGTTTCTGAGGTTACCCCGTTCTCCATAGTTCCCTGTGATACGATCTGCCTTCTTATCTGGCGTTGGCCTGTTTTTTTTCACAGGGTGCTGTTGTGCTGGTTCCTGTGGGGCCTGGGGTTCTATTCCTCTCTGTTCCTGGTCCCGACGGTTCCTTCCGCTCAATTCTGTATCCCCGTGCTTTGTACGGGTTGGTTTGGCTTGATCATTTTCAGTTGATCACCTTACAGTCTGTCGTTCCCCTCATCCAGGGAAGCGATTTTTGGCTTCCCTGGATTTGTAAGTTGCCTGTATTTATGTTCCTGTCCATCTTACAGGTCGGCGGTTCTTGCGGTTTGCGATGGATGGGTGCCATTACTGGTTTCAGGTGTTGCCTTTCAGCCTCTCTACTGTTCCCCGGCATTGTGCCACGGTATTGGCTCCTGCTTTGGGGTTTTTGCTGCATCTAGGTTTCTCTGTGTTTCCCTATGTTGCTTTTTGTCTGGTTTCTGCTTCCACCCTCCTTAATGCTCTTCTGGCGGCAGAAGCGTCGATGGGATCTGCGGTTCCTGTTGGTTCTGGCCATGTCATCTGTTTACTGTTAATGGACTTCAGTTCATCGGAGGCCTGTCCAACACTTTGCAGGTGACTGTTTTCTCCCTCCGGCTCGGTTCTCTACCCTTTTGACTCTTCTGCGGGTCCTGCTGGGTCACCCTTCTGCCCTGGCCCGGGGTTGGTTTCAGGTCCAGGGGTTGATGGATGCCACCACGGCTATGGTTCCTTGGGTTTGCCTGCGCCTCATGTCCTTGGTAATTCTTGTGTTGACTTGATGGGTCCCTTTACATGCAGGTTACGTGGCTCTGGTTCCTCTCTCCCCTGTTCTTGTTCCTACTTTGGACTGGTGGCTTTGCTCTCCCAACCTGGTGTGGGGGTGCGTTTTCAGCTCCTTTTTCTCCTCTTGTTGACCTCGCACACCTGTACTTGGGGGGGGCCACGTTGGGGTCCTTCGTGGCCGACGAGTCTGCTGATTCTTACTGACAATCAGATGGCTTGTTGTTGCTTGAGCATTCTTGGGGGGGACCAGGTACGTGTCTGTAATTGCTGGCTTCCATGATTTGTGCCTAGGCGGAATCTCATCTGTTGGCGCTGAGTGGGAAACCGGCCCCTGAAGTTCCCACCGGCTGGGAGGAGGCGGACCTCGAGGGGGACACCCTGGTGCCTACAGGGGAGCAGGTAGCCGAACTGGGAGACATCTCTGAGCTGACCCATTGGCAGCAAGAAGGGGGTACCACCAGGGAGGAATTCTGCAAGGAGCAGAAAGAGTGCCCTACTCTGGAGGGTCTGCGGCAGCAGGCTGCAGACCAGGCAGCTGGTGATCAGTCCGGGTCACATCTGATCTACTGGTAGAATGGTCTCCTATACAGTGAGCCTAAGGTTGCTGAGCCTGGGTCAGCCCGTGTGCTGGTAGTACCCCAGCGCTTCAGGACATTCCCACTGGGTCTGACTCATGACATGCATTTGGCAGGACATTTGGGGCAGGACAAGACCTTTGACAGGCTTGTCACCCACTTCTTTTGACCCTAAATGCGAAGGCAGTCAGATGGACACTGCAGGTCTTGCCAAACTTCCCAGGCAAGTGGCAAGAGTGAGAAGAAAGTCAAAGCTCCTCTCCAACCTTTTCCTGTTGTTGGAACACCCCTTGAAAGGGTAGGGATGGATATTGTGGGGCCACTGGATCCGAAGACAGCCATGGGCAACAGGTACATCCTGGTCTTGGTGGACCATGCTACCCGGTACCCAGAGGCAATCCCTCTCAGGACAACGACGGTGCCAGTGGTGGGCCGGGCGTTAATGGCGATCTTTTCCCGCGTGGGATTCCACAGAGAGGTGATTTCTGACAGGGGGACCAATTTCATATCCAAGTAAATGACATCCCTGTGGAAGGAGTGTGGTGTGACCTACAAGTTCACCACTCCTTACCACCCACAAGGAAACGGTCTGGTGGAGAGATTCAACCAGACCTTGAAAGGCATGATTAAGAGTCTAACCAAACTCATGAGGCGTAAGTGGGACGTCCTCTTGCCATGCCTTCTCTTTGCATACAGGGAGGTGCCTCAGAAGTCTCTTGGGTACAGTCCCTTTGAGCTCCTGTATGGCCACCCTGTCAGAGGACCTCTGAGTTTGGTAAAGGAAGGCTGGGAGGCAGCTCCCAGGAAAACTCCCCAGGATGTGTTTAGTTACATGCTGGCCTTCAGAAACCAAACTGTCCGCTTCAGGACCCTCGCTCAGGCGAACTTAGAAGCAAGCCAGGAAGAAATGAAGAGGTGGTATGACCAGAATGCCAATCTGGTCGATTTTCAACCTCAGCAAAAAGTGTGGGTTGTGGCCCCAGTGGAACCTTGTGCATTACAGGACAAGTGGACTGGACCATATGAGGTGGTGGAGCGCCAAAGTAACGTCACCTACCTGGTGGATTTGCGGACTCCAAGGAACCCTATGAGGGTCCTCCACGTGAACCGCCTCAAGCCCCACTTCGAGAGGTCCGAAGTGAGTATGCTTTGGCGACAGATGATGGGGTGGAAGAGGAGAGCGAGCCTCTCCCTGACGTCTACCAAGGAGCACGATGGGTCAGTGGAAGGTGTGATCCTCACCCCTACACTGACTGCAGAGCAGCAGGGGGACTGTCGCCAGTTGTTGGGACAGTTCGCCCCACTGTTCTCTCTGACCCCAGGTGTTACACATTGGTGTACCCATGACGTGGACACGGGTGACAGCCGTCCTGTAAAGCACAAGATTTACAGGTTGACTGACCGGGTCAGGGCCAGCATCAAGGAGGAGTTGACGTTAGGGGTGATTGAGCCCACCAACAGTCCTTGGGCCAGCCCAGTGGTCTTGGTCCCAAAGACTGCTGCACCCGATGCCACTCAAGAAATACGGTTTTGTGTAGACTACTCTGGGCTCAATGCCATCAGCAGGACTGACGCGCATCCCATCCCCAGAGCTGATGAGCTCATTGATCGGTTGGGAGCTGCCCTGTTCCTCAGCACGTTTGATTTAACGTCTGGATACTGGCAGATTGCCTTAACCGATGGGGCAAAGGAGAGGTCAGCATTCTCAACCCTAGTAGGTCATTACCAGTTCCGGGTGATGCCCTTTGGGTTGAAGAATGCCCCTGCCAACTTTCAGAGGTTGGTCATCCAGGTGTTGGCTGGGCTGGAGGATTTTAGTGCCGCCTACCTGGATGACATTGCTGTGTTCAGTTCCACGTGGGAAGAACATTTACAGCACCTCGGTAAAGTGTTGAGGGTTCTGCAAAGGGCAGGCCTCATGATCAAGGCCAGTAAGTGCCAGATCAGGCAGGGTTTTGTGGTGTACTTGGGACACCAGGTAGAAAGTGGCCAGGGGGCGCCCCTACAACCCAAGATTTACATTCTGGCTTGGGAGCCCCCCAAGACCCAGACGGAGGTGACAGCCTGCTTAGGTCTCACCGGCTACTATTGGAGATTTGTTAAGGGCTACGGCACAATCGTTGCCCCCTTAACAGAGCTGACTTTCAGGACGCAGCCCAGGAAGGTGATCTGGACTGAGTCCTGCCAGAAAGCTTTTAATGCCCTGAAGGCAGCCATGTGCACGGCGCCCATGCTAAAGGCACCCGACTTCTCCAAGGAATTTGTCGTGCAGACTGACGCTTCAGAGCATGGTGTGGGAGCGGTGCTCTCACAACTGAACGAAGAGGGCCTATACCAGCCTGTAGTCTTCCTTAGAAGGAGACTACTCCCCAGGAAACAGAGGTGGAATGCCATAAAAAGGGAAGCTTTTACTGTGGTCTGGGCGCTGAAGAAGCTGAGACCATACCCGTTTGGGACTCACTTGCGGGTTCAGACAGACCACAGCCCCTCAGATGGTTGATGCAAATGAGGGGTGAGAATCCAAAACTGCTGAGGTGGTCCATCTCCCTACAGGGAATGGAATTTACGGTAGAACACCGCCCTGGCACAGAACACACCAACGCAGATGGTCTGTCCTTGGCGTGTTTCCCCTGATTTTTTGCTTTCTGACCTCTCCCGATGTTGACTCTGTTTTTGCTGGTGTAATGATTCTGCACACTTTTCTCACTGCTGTCCAGTGGTAAAGTGCAAGTGCTCCTGTTTAAAATGTGTTATGGATTGGTGTTTCCTTGATTGGCCTGTTTGATTTAGGTGTCAGTCCCTAATAAAGTGCAGTGCGGGTGCCAGGGCCTATAAATCAAATGCTGTTGATGGGCTGCAGCACTGGATTGTGCCACCCACGCAATAGCCCATAAAGTGTAACTCTGGCCTGCCAATGCTGAGCCTGTGCGCAGCCTGGGGCTGCCATGTCGACTTAGCAAGTGCACACACTTGCCAGTCCCTAAACCTTCCCTTTTCTACATGTGAGTCGCCCCTCAGGTAGGCCCAAGGTACCCCTGTGGGCAGGGTGCATTGTATGTGAAAGGTAGGACATTCCCTGGTGTGTGTGGCATGTCCTGATAGGGAATTACAGCCTACTTCGTTTTTCACTATTGCAAGGCTACCTGTTCCCCTTAGGCCAGAATGGGCAGTTTGATTATAACATCCTATAATCCTAACTGACCCAGGGAAGGAATTCAAGTTTAGTATGCCTTAACTCGGAATGATAAAATACATCTCTTAGTGACGTTGGTTTTTAACATTCTTTGTTTGAAAATACCACTTTTAGAAAGTAGGTATTTTCTTACCTAATCATCCAGCCTGCCTCTGCTAGCTTGTGTATTGTCTGTCTGGTTTGTGAGTGACAGGGGCTGGGGGAGACTCCAGGAGACAGGGTGAGTCAGCACAGGGCTGAATAGACCTATATGCACACAGATGGGTGGGAGGAGAAGCATCTGGATCTGAATAGGGCAGTGCCTGCCTTCCACAATGCCTTCCTGTGGTGCGTCTGATGACCCTGGCCCACACTGTCAAAGGAAGAAGGTGCACACTGGCAGAATTCACCCAGAACTGGTTTGAACTAGGTTCAGGCCCCTCTGCCTTCAGAGGACAAAGGATTTGCTAGTATAAATATTGGGGCCCAAGCCCCGAGACTTTAGAACTCGCTGGAATCAAGGAACCAGCCAAGAAGAAGAGCTGGAAGGGCTGCCAGGAGGAGTACTGCCCCTTTAATGTGCTGTTGCTTTGTTTGGTTGGCCTGCAGCTGCTGCTTCTACCTTGGGCAGTGAAAGGACTGGACGGAACTTTCTCTACTTGTGCTGAGTATCTCCAAGGGCCTGGAATCGAGCTGGCCTCCTGTTCAGAAGTCTCAGGGAATACAAAGACTTCACCAACCTCTGGGTACCGCTCCTGGAACCGCTGGTTTCTGTTGCCACAGAGAAAGAGAGCCGCGACCGACTGTCACCTACTCCGTCGCTGGCCATGTGTTCTGAAGGCACCGCAGACCGCACCGTCCACATCTTGCACCGCAACCCTGGTCTCACTGGACAACAACCAACGCCACCGAGCCGCTGCTTGCACCGTGACCTGTGGACACCGCAGCCCGCACCACCTCGCTTCACTTCGCCGGCCTGGTCTCACCGACACTGTCGCCTCTGGCTCAACACCCGTGACCGCCTCGTCCGTTACAGCTGTCCGGGTCGACCAACGCCAATTCCTGCCAACCGGCTCTGTCGCCTGCACCGCAACCTGCCAGCACCGCATCGAGCACGCCTTGGTCTCACCGACGCCGGCTGTACGATCGTCACCGTGCTGCTGCCTACACCGCATCGAGAGGACACCGTGCCCAGTGGCTTCCACTTTGCACTGCGACGGACGCCGCGACCGGCTCGCACCTCAGTGTAAGCCACAACAAGAAAGATACTGTTACCTAGTCTGTTCACGCTGTTGCTGGCCAGTACCGACACGGTCAGCTGGAACTGCGAGACTCTGTTGTTTTCAGCACCGCGGTAGGCTTAGACCGAGCTACCAAACTCGTACAAACTGTGTTTTCAAAGTTTTTCTACAATTTAAAGAAATTTTGCAAACTATCTATTTTTAAAGTACTGTATTGTGGATTTTTATCAGTTTAATTATGTCTTTATTTCGATTATCAAAAATCCACATGCATCAGCAAACGTACAAACTGGCACAATACCACATTAGCTGGTGTTCCCAAAAACAATGAAACAGTTAAAATAACCAAAAAACACAATTAAGAAAGAAAGTTAAAGGTACATATAGTCTAACATGGTATCAAATTGTCTGGAAAAACTGGTCATATATTATATAAATAGCTAAAAATCACAAAAAAGCAAGTGTTGTAAGAGACTGTAAACAAATATTAACATAATACATAAAAATTACTAAAACGGTAATAAATTATTAGTAGTAGTTACAGCTAAGAGGTCTAAGTCATTATTTATTATATATGGCCGTGTTAACAAACCCTCAACTTGTTTGCTCGAATGGCCCACGACCAGCTCAGGAATGTGGCCACTGCTATAACAATAGGATCCAAAGTGTTGGTTTTCAGGATCCTTAGAGCCTCCATAACTACTCTGATGCCCATATTCTTGCAAATTGGTTTCATCCATTTGTGCCTGGGTGACCTATAGGCGGGGCATACAAAGAAAATGTGAGCTAGTGACTCAATCTTGGCTGGACAAAAGGGAAATTTGTCATCCATAGGGGGGTGCCAACTACTGGTGAACACTTTGGTGGGAAGAGAACCCGCCCATAACTGATGATACAGCTTCCTATCGGTAGGGCTAGTAATAATGTCCCAGTATGTTTCTGGTTTTGGCTCATATTTATGTTAATTAAAAACCGGAGTCAAAGAGCAGCATTGGTGGTGTGTAAATTGCTGCAATCTAACCATGCTCCAGTAAGCTGCTTTCAAATCCTTTTTTCCAGGAAAGATAGCAGCTACTGGATCCTCCCACAGTTTGCTCAACCCCATGCTGGTCAGTGTGTGTTTTAGATTCCTTATCCAAGGGATTTTATTTGTACAACCCAGCGACCTAACTTCAGAGAAAGCTTGAGCATACAGGGTAAGTCCGGGGTGGTCCAGACCCTTCTCCAGAATGCTACTGGTCTAAAGCTGTGCCTGGTCCGCTATTTTGTTACAGCCAAGATCCAAATATAAGGGCCACAGACTGTGGAAGACCAATCAGAGCTCTCACAAATTTGTTTTGGGCAGCTACCAAAGATGTTAAATCGTTAAAACCCCATAATTCCGCCCCATACAACAGGGAGGAACCTATTTTAAGGTTGTGTATCTTTAGCGCAGGGGCTATGGGCTTGGTCTTGGAAAGCCTATGCTCTATTAGCAATGCACCTGCAAGTTGGGAATGCTTAAGTGTCAGCAGGTCGATCTGGGATTTCCAGCTGAGTTTCTTACCCAATGTTAGCCCTAAATAGGTGAATGTGTCAGTCTGCTCCAAGGGGACATTATTCATGTGCACTCACTGCCTTTGACCTATGAGACACCATGAACTTAGTTTTTTCCACATTTACCACTAGCTCATGCTCGCGACAAAAAACCCCGAAACGCTCCAGTGCTACCTGCAAACATTTCTGGGTCCTGGAGAGTAACAGGGTATCATCCACGAACATGATCAGCGGTATCTTCATTCCTGCCAACATTGGAGCATCAGTGGGCTGGAATGTAAAGTATTGAACCACCCTATTAATAAAGAGTGATAACCGGGTTGGGGCCAGTACACACCCTTGTCGGACCCCCTTAGTTACCGCGAGCCTTTCGGTAAAATCCCCCTGCTTCCCCCATCGAACCTGTGCATAATTTGTTTCATGCAATTGTTGGAGAGTAGGATCTGCACTTATGTTGCCCCCACTTTTTTTTCTGATGTTTACATTGGTATCTGGCTATAGTCTGGCTGGGTCCCTGCTAATCAGGGCCCCAGCCTCTCTGTTCTCTCTAAACAACTTGGAGTGCATATTAGATGAACTAGTGATTGGATACTGTGGTACCTTATGAGCCCCTAGTATATGGTACCTTAGGTACCAAGGGCTTAGGTACTTCACAGGCCTACCAGGGGCTGAATCATGTATTATGCCACCCCTGGGAAGCAGACTAAATCTGACACCACAGGCCTGCTACTGCAGCCTGGGTGAGGTAGTGTTAGCACTCCTCACTGAGGTATAGGTTCCCTATATCTCACCTTACACACACATATAAACCTATCAGTCACCCCTAAGGCAGGCCCTATCAATCCTGAGGGCAGGGTGCTTGGTTTTCCATATGAGGGGGTGCCTCTGCCTGAGCAGGGCCCCTCTGCAGCTGGCAGAGTTTATTCTCTGTGGCTGTTTGTGGATGCGGTTAAACCATATACTCTTAAGTGCATTATAACCTAGCGGTAAATGCTAACTTTGGGATGGCTGCATCAAAACATGTCGTGTTTGGTGTCAAACGCCTTGGAATCATACCCCCACACCAGTAACTGGTGTGGGAGTATGATCCCACCCTTCTAGAGGGATAGATATGTACCTACTGTGGAAACACGGTAGAAATCTGAAAGAGCCTGGCATCACAAAATGGATGCCACCAGCACAGACACTGGGCTGCCCTCCTGCTGCTGACTGAAACTTGCAGTGGAGTAGGCCCAACAATAGGCATCCTGTCACAGGGAGGTGTCACCACCTTCCAGACAGGATTTAGTGTATTGGGCCTGGGTGGGTGCACTCCTAGAGTGCTTTGAAGTCCTGCACTGGGGGAGCAGTAGGCTCCTCTGTGCATATGCCAGCTCAAACCGGTTCAGGGGCTACCAGCCCCTGCTCTGGCGCGAAACTGGACAAAGGGAAGTGGGTGTAACCACCCACTCCCCTGACCCTCCCATAGGAGTGGTCATAGAGCTAGTCCCTCCCTTTCCTTTAGTATAAGATAGGGAAACCTTGCCATTGCAAACTAGATATCCCTGGACGACGCTCTACAAGAAGAATCCTGGACCTTTGACGTTCCACTACCTTTGGAAGACTGAAGAATCTCCCTTGGAGTCAAGGAGTGACTCCCCTGCTTGGCAGGCACCAAAACTTTGAATCAACGGTCGCAAACTTTACCGCTCCCGCCGGAGTCCGAATTGCCTGCAGCCCCGAAAGTGGATTTCCTGACTTCTCGACGGCCATTGTGAGTCCCCAGCACACCTGAGATGAGTGGACCCCACGAGTGACGAGGAACAGCAATACCCGGGTACCGTGCACTATTGTAGAGTGCAACCCCTTCACGATGTTCTACGAACTTGTGCATTGGACCACGTGTGGTCCAATCCTTCAGCAGGATTTCCCTCGAATCAGAGGCCTACCTCGTCCCGAGTGACCGTGGGCTCCTGTGAAGTGAATCCTCACGAGGCGTCTTCGCGATCCCTTGCCGGCTGGCTTGTGGGTCCCCTGAAGACTTCTTCATCAAACCAAAGGGCTCCCCTGGTTGCTCCAGGCCTGCCCTGACATACCTTCTCTGGGTGAGTCCCTCAGACCTTGCTGGTCTGCACCGCTGACTTACTTCACATTCCACGAGACTTGCTGTTGCCAAGGCTTGTTGGCTCCAATCCGGTTGCCGACACTTCAGTAAGCTGCAGACTTCGTGGGACACTCCGAATCCAGCTCCTGGGCATTGTCGACGTCTCCTGGACCTCGTGGCTGAAGAGTCAAGACACCCGTGAATCACCTGAAATCACCCGACTACCTTGGGCATCCATCTTCCTGACCCGGGTAAACACTGTCCCTTCTGCTTTCAGGTCTTCCTTCTTCTGAATCCAGCCTTGGATTCCACCGGACACTTCTCCAGTCTTCACAAGCAGCAAATCTTCTTCGGCTTCCATTGAAAACGACGCCGCGACCCGACACCAAAAGACACCTATGCACCCCGCTTCCCTGGGTGAGGTAACTCGTGCACTCCGGTGCTCCTGTGTGTGTTGGCCCTCGAAGTACTTACCCTGTAAGTGACTTGCTTGCAGACTCTTCCGAAATACCCTAAAACTTTAAAAATCCAACCGCGACTTGCTCCATTGAAATCAATAGGGAACCCGCGGCTGTGTTCTCACACTGCACGCATCTCCCGTGGGTCCTTTACTTACCTGCCTTGGGTGGATTAGTGAGGCCCCAGCGATTCTAAAGGCTCTAGGCCTTGTCCCCTTGCAAGTCGACATTCCTAAACCTCTTTTTTAATATAAGGTCTGGTACGCCCCTAGGGCCCCAGCCATATAAGTGCTTATTTTGTTGTGAAACATTTATTTGTGCATATGTTCCGGACTTCTAATCTCATAAAGAGATTAGTAGAGTGTGTCTAGAAATAAATACATATACATTTTATATATATTCCTGTGTGGTGTCCTTTCATTTGGTAATTCAAGAGATTATAAGGTAAAACAAGCTGCTTTACATTCCTCTGAGACTTATCCTGAAGGCTGCTCTCCACAGCTACCACTAGGATAGCTTTCTTTAAAAGGTTGTCTTAAACCTATCTACCATAAGAGTCGAATTGGACTGGTGGAAGGTAGCCACTTTAACTAGTGACCAGCATATGCCAGGCCAACTTCTCACAGCAATTTAACTAGGATACTCAATAATTCATAGGGCATCCCCAGAGCCTGAAGGGCACTCCACAATTTGGTACGAGGAACTAGATCGAATGCGGTCTTAAAATCTACAAAGGTTGCGTAAATCGTACCACCTCCAATAGCGACTACCTTCCAATAGACAAGGACGAACCTGAACACCTGGTCAATGGTGCTTATATGGGGACGGAACCCTGCCTGTAGGGGGGTCAAAATGTCCATCTCGTCTATCCAAGCCTGTATCCTGACTAAGACGAGCCTTGCAACTATTTTTCAGATAGAATCAATGAGACTTATTGGCCTATAGTTGCCTGGTTGGGAACGGTCACCCTTCTTGTGTATAGGTAAAATTACTGCGCCGTAACAAGTTTCAGTAATAGGTGCACCGCTAGCTACTGCATTTGCAAGATATTTTATGTAAGGGACCCAATTCTCTTGATCCGATACAAACAGGTCAGCCGGAATGCAATCTGGACCTGGAGCCTGGCCTCGTAGAATCGATTTTAACACGTTTACCACCTCGAGGCAGGTAAAGGATGCACTGGTATCAGAAACGGGTAGGTAGATGATGGGGTCACTACAATTGGTCGTTGAAAACTGTGCCTCAAAGTGGGACACCCACACCTCCGGGTCAACATGATTTGTAGGTACTTGGGATATAACTCCACTGCCCCATTTGACGAGTTGCCAAAAACGGGTCATGTTTTGCTCTTTGCTTGCTACTAGCAGGTCAAGCCCTCGGGACTCATCCCAGTCCTCCTTCGCTTGTAATTGGATTGCCTTGTACCTAGTTGTGGCTTTTTTTATATCCCCCGTAACATGTGATCTAATAACCTTAGCCAATGACTCATAAGCCTCACTACAGGTTTTATTATACCAGGAGGCTACCTTTGTGGAAGGGGCCCTTGTTTGTTTGTTGGGTTTAATAAAGACATTTTTAAGCTTCCCGAACAGCTCATTATGGACCTCTGGGATAATGCGATTTACCGCCTCTTGGGAGTCGCAATCATGCAAAATAGAGAGTGAGCGACCGACCAGGGATTTCAGCTCAGCCACATCACCCTTGTTATCCACCATCCGACTCTCCTCGTATCATTGGTAAGTATGGCCTCTACTAACTTGTCCTCAGCGGCCCTAGAGCCTTTGCTAGATAGGCCAGGGACCTTTAAGGTGAGGATCAGCGGGTTGTGGTCACTTTCACTCCGCTCCTGGACCACCATGTCTAGCATAAAAGACCAGATTTCTACATTGAGAAATATATAGCCGATATGACTACTTCTTGTTCCATTATTGTAAGTTTGGTTGCCCTTACTATCTGAATGCGTCCTCCCATTGGCTGCTCTGAGTCTCCTTTCCAGACACAATCCTTTGAGCTGTAATGCAGCCTCAGTCCACTTTTTAATTGGGCTTAGATTTAGTTGCGGGATGTTCCATTGTACATCCTCTTCCAAACTGAGGTTACCGTCTTCATGGTCGAGGGGCTCGAAAGTGCAATTAAAATCGCCCACTATTATCAGGTTGCAGCCACCCCTCAGACTACCTAAAAACTTGTCAAGGTGGGCAACTACAGTTGATGCTCTGCCCCCAGGCAATCCTCTGGCATAGACGTTAATTACCAGAATGTCTTATGCATCAGCCATCCGTAACCGCAATGCCATTATATCGGGACTGTCAATGTAAACTTCCTGCACCACACATCCATCTGACTGCCTGACCCAGCATGTGAGACTGCCAGACGGCCTACCTTTCTGGCCCCCCAGCGCTGGTTTACAAAAATTAAGATAACTTGGGAAAAAAATGGGAGTCACAGACCAAGTTTCTTGAAAGGACCAGATGTCATAATTATCTATAAAAACTGCCCAGTCCGTTGAGACAATTTTGGTAGCCAACCCAGCTACGTTCCAGGAAGAAAGACATCGATGGCTGTACATGCCGTTTTACGGTGATGTTAAGTTGATCATTTGCACCTGTGCTACTATTGCCCACAACCACTGACCTGTGGGGCGAACTATTATGCTGTTGGGAAACGCTATAGGAGGTCGGGATTTTAGCCGAGGAAGTAATAATAGAATCCCTCGACCTCACCTCCGGTGTTTTAGCCATCCCACTACCACATACAGTCCCTAGATCGGCAGGGCTGCGTTCGACAGAACCAGAGACAGAGACATCCCAAGTACAAAAAGACCCTGCATAAACTGGGTCGGGAGAGCCCGTGACTGCCCTGATTGGTCCCTTAACTCCTAGGACTCATACTAAAGTCGGGCCGCCTGGAATTTTGAGTCAGTCTATTTCTTCTATGGAAGTTAGAGCATCAAATTGATTGGTAGTGGGAATCTGGACAGTATGTTGGCCACACATGTTCGGTTCGCCCCTCCTCACACCACGTCCAATAATCCCTTCTGTTCTGTAGAAAAATCCCAACGGGACACAATTAATGTCATCCTCCTTGATGAAACAATTGCCCGCTCTCTCCAGTATGTACTGGACCAATCTTGGGGATCTAAAGCTAAGAACCACACAATCACCTTGGAGAGACTTGTAGGATTTTCCCACCCAAGGAACTCTACGAACCATCTTGAACTCGCAAAAAAGAGGTTCTTTAATATCTGTCCTAACACCCAACAAATGTAGTGCCTTATTTCTTAACGTGGATCAGTGCTTCTGCGCACCTGAGGGGAGCACTGGGACGTTGGACAGAACAACGGTGTATGGAGTAGCTTTCGAGGGTAGGTGTAGAAAGGACTGGGTACTCAAAGGTGTTGGAGGGAGATTTATTTAAGGGTCAAGAGGGCAGGGGGCTGAGCACAGAGCTCTTGGAGCCTTCACGGAGTGATCGAGGGAGTGAGTTAGAGACAAAAGGGGCACCTTAATTTGAGCCGGGGTGTCTGGGAAAGCTCGCTCTAAAAATGAAGGAAACAGACATGTGAGCCATGGAATTTGATTCTAAGAGTATTGGCAGTTTATTGAGAAGGTGCACCTACAAAAACTGCAAGACAAAAACATAAAAATACAAATATAGTGACCTCGCATGAATCAGAAGGCATTGAACTCGTTTGGAGAGAGACACTTCAGAAAACCTCAAACATTCATCTATAAAAGCATTATGAAAAACATAAGTTACATCAAGGAAAATGTTCCCAGAATGCAAAACACACTTGATCTAAAATACTGAGAATACTCGCGTACCTACCTAAAACCTAAAAGAAAGCAACTTTGCAAATGTATTATAAGTATGAAATGCTCAATACGAAAACACCAATTTAGGGACAAAATAGCATAGCAAAATAGCATACATAGCATATACAGCAAATATATTGGCAAGTTAAATTGTATCTTAAAAAACAAAAAACAAGAGCTCTTGGGGAGCACCCACACCCGCCTGCCATCTACTAACAGACGGGTGGGGTAGTCCAATGATGTCTCTGTGGTCTCCCTTCTTGTACTCTTTAAGGCGGTTAGAAGTGCCTACGGTATCATCATCTCACGCCATGTCTACCTAGTCACTTATGGCATGGTTCTCACATTTTACCATACATGGTGACGTCTTTTTCAGTAACTGTGGTACGTGAGCTAGGTGAAATTTCATATCTTAGGCCAGGCGCTTGTCGTAAATTGGATGGGGCAAGCAGAAAAATGTGTATTGTAAAGGGATTCTATATATACATATATAATTCTGCACGTCCTGTTTTGCCACATTCCTGCCTCAGCTTGACACATCTGCGGTGGCAACTTCCCTAAAAGTATGTACTGGCCCAGGATGCAGTCTGCTGCATGTCGAAAGAACAGGGGGATGTTGAACTTTGAGACAGTGAACTTCGCACACGAGTAGGGTGGGGGCTCTTTAGTTTGGAGCAGGAGGCCTCGCTGAGAGAGGCTGGCAGGGATTTTGGTCAGACAAGCCTAGGGCCTGCTGTTCAGTAAAAATGGGTGCAGAACTCTGGTCAACTTATCAAAAGGCCTACAGATCAGGCTGGCAGGGCCTACGTAGGGGTTCATGCTTTGCTGAGTGACAAGGATGGCTCAGGGTTTTTGTTATATAGTAACACAGGACCCTCGGGTCAATTTAACACGGCCTACAAATTAGGCTGGCAGGGCAAGGACAAGGGTTTCATACCTCCGGTGTAGACAGAACGGGCCTGGGGCACGCTATGGTATTAAAATAGACCCTCTCTCAGGAGATATGGGGCTGGTGTCTGCTGGCTAGTGGGTTTCTCTGCCTGATTCATAGTGGGAAATAGGGGCTTTATGATTTGGGATGGCTTGTCAGGTTGTGTTACCTTTGTAGCTATGCCTGGCAAAGATGGTAAGCAACTTACACTGCTTGCCGGGCCCCTAAAAACTCCAGCTGACCTCTCATTCAATTGTGTCGTGACCCCACCCACCTTTGTCCCGTTAGAGTTGTTTGGGGTGAAGTTAAAAATACCCATCTCAATTTTGTCAAGTCTTTCTTCAATCAGGGACAACTTCTTTAATATGGGATTGATCGGTGCCGATAGTTTGGATTCAATCCTAATGCAAAGACCTATCTCAATATTCGTGTGGGAGGAAACCTGCATCTGCTAGGCGAGGCTGACTAGTTGAAGCTCTGTTAGCCATCGTGCTACTAGTGCTCGCGGTAAACTCCCCTTTTCGTTTTCCAGATCTTAGAGGCATACGATTGTTTTTTGATGGTCCTCGGGCTTTCCTCTTTTGTGCGGTGGCTCAACAATAGCAACGTGACTAGGCTTCTGACCCCTGGTAGTAATCAAAGTGGTATTCGGGGAACTTTCCAAATTTCCCTTGTTAAGGGAGAGGTAAATCGTTTGACTGCTGTGGAGTGGGGGTGACAAACCACTAGGCTGATCGGTTACTTCGATGGTCACTGACTCACTGCGTGGGAGGAGTGGGGAAGTTCCAAGGGTGCAAGTAGGAACTACTGGTTTGAGCGATAGCCTACGTTCAGTGAGCTGTATTTGGTGTTTTAACACTGATTCTGCCCTGGAAAGGAACGCATCGAGTGTCCCCACAACCCCCGCACCCACAGTTGCTTTGTTTGTTCATAATGTCCAAGCATCACAACTAAGCCTACGCTAGTCGCTATTCCAACCCACACAACCAAACAAACGTAGACGTCAGAGGGCTGGCCCAGCCTGGCCTCATTGGGTCCCTGACGGGCACAGACGGGCCCACCCTTGGTCCGGGCTTCGTCCGGGATACATCCCACGCGTGTCCTGTGCCACGGTGGGAGAGGCAGCGCTATAAGCGCGATGATGAGCGCCTCCCCATCAGGGAAGCACCTGTGGCAGCAGCAGAGGGTTCTGGGACCTGTAGTCCACTTCCGCGATGTTGGATCCCTCACGGGAATGCCTGGCGCGGAAAGAGTTGACCCTGGGACACCTGTCCCACCAAGGTGTGCAGAGCGTACAGCAAGAAGAATGAGGCAGCCAAAAGTGAGTAAGAACTCCCACGCCGCGGGGGGAGAGGCAGCGCTATAAGCGCAATGACAAGCGCCTCCCCCTCACGGCAGCACCTGTGGCAGCAGCAGAGGGTTCTGGGACCTGTAGTCCACTTCCGCGATGTTGGATCCCTCACGGGAATGCCTGGCGCGGAAAGAGTTGACGCTGGGACACCTGTCCCACCAGGGTGTGCAGAGCGTACAGCAAGAAGAATGAGGCAGCCAAAAGTGAATAACAACTCACCGTTATCGTTTTTGGTCTTGTCTTAAGTATATCAAAATATTTGATATTTTTCTAAACTGGTGTAGTGCTTACACTGTGTTACTGTTGGTTATGTGCAAATGCTTTACACACTGCCTCTGAGATAAGCCTGACTGCTCGTGCCAAGCTACCAAGGGGGTGATCAGGGGTTATTTTAGGAGTCTAACTCCCTTACCCTGACTAGGAAGAAGGGTCCCTACTTGGACAAAGGTGCAAGCCCTTGCCAACTAGAGACCCCCATTTCTAACATGTTCATTAATTATTTGTTTGATTAAGTTTTATACTTTTGCAAGGATCCCTGGTGGACTGCGTTTTTTCTTCTTGGGTCTCTGCTTGCGAGTTCCTCACTATGTTAGGACTGGGACGAGGAGGACCCATTGAGGGGGTAATGTCTTGTTACTTACCGGTAATCTTCATTACCCCGATTAGGGTCCTCCTCGTCCCAGTCCTGTTCCCTCCCTTCCGCTGTGTTTGTGTCTGGACTTGTTGATAACAGGCATGGCGGTGGGTGGGAGGGGCTTATGTGTCCTTTGAAAATATTCTACGCGTTCTAATTAGCTGTCGGGAGGCAGGATTGCCTAGCTATGTTAGGACTGGGACGAGGAGGATCCTAATCTGGGTAATGAAGATTACCAGTAAGTAACAAGACATTTATTGCTAGAGACAAAAATAGACTCTGTATCACAGGATATTAAATTGCTCAGCATGTACCTGTGTAAAGTGGCGGAAAGATACTTGGCCACTCACAGGGAGGGACCGGCCTGGCAGGAGGGAGACCAGATCTTAAAGGGGAACGTTGGCTCACATCAGGGCTAGATCTTACCAGAAAATTGGAGGAGAGATTCAATTGTGCTGAGCAGCGTTCGTGCCACTGTACCCTTCGCTTCGGGGTGTTTCATGAGTGGGTTAAGGGGCTGATCCCTGAATTATTTCTGGAATGCTGGCTCAAATAAACCGTAGACCCAACAGCACTATCTGAAGTCTTTGTGGTAGTGGGCACATAAGACTCTGCCCCCCAGGCTCCTGCCAGGCGCACCGCCATGAACACTGATAGTGAAACAGACATGGCCACGATCCTATGAGTGGTGTGCAAGCCGGGGGAACCGAAATTTGATAACTCTATCATATGCATATTCCCAGCCTACAGACAACCGGTTCAGCGCCTGTGAAAGTCATTCGCCACTGTCAAACGGAAACTGAGGCCCATGGAACTGTGCTACATGCTCCTATTTTCCATGACTCTGGGATATAAGGGTCGTACGTAGGGCATGAGGCTCTGCATAGGGGTGATCAGGGTGGGGGGGGACCCGGAGAGATGGAGAGGCGAAAGCCCTTGGGAGGAAGCCAGAGCAGATTTGGAGAACACCCACTAGGATACGATGACGGATGCAATTATTGTGGTCACCCGGAATGTACGGGTTCTGAATAAGTTTGTGAAGTGGCACAGGGTGCAGTCATGCCTGTAGAGACTGGCAGTCCGCGTATAATTTTTTCAAAAGACTCACTCCTTGGGTGGAGAGGTACAGAAGCTGGGGAAAAAGTGTAGGGAATAAATGTACTCCTCAACCTTCTCCGGCGAGGCGAGTCTCATTCTGGATTGCACCCGGTGTACCATTCCAGATGCGCTACTTCAAGGCCGACATCGAGGGCACATATGTTCTGCTTAATGGCACCCTAGATGGTTGTGATATGTGTATCCTAAACGTATATGCCACCAACATAGATAGCAAAGAGTTCTTTGTAGTGATAAGGGAGGAAATAACCCCATACATAGATATACCACTTATATGGGTTGAAGACTTTAACTGTATTTTGGACAACTTAGCACACAGACATCCCCCCAAATTGAAAACGAAACCCAACATGATATCCCAGCTCAGGGAAATCATGATGAATCTTAACTGTGTGGATTTCTAGAGTGCGGCCCACCCCTACATCAGGGTGTTCTCGTGCCACACCTCGCTGCACGGGGCATACAGCAGACTGGATTTGTTCTTACTGCAACGATCACACACAGGGCAGGCAGTTACTGTCGAGATTTCCATCAGACAATGCCCCACTCTTCCAGGAGTTTTGTATTGCAAGACCCCGACCTTGGGTCCCGTTGTGGCGGCTTAATCCTGAAACCCTCTAGGATGAAACCTATAAATCAGAGATTGAAGTAGCCCTGATGGGCTATGTCTAAAAACATTTGAGCTACACCAAATACATGGCTAGTGAAATGGAAGGACCTCAAGGTGGTCCTGCTGTGGAATGCCTCAGTAGTACTTGTAGGGTGACCAACTGGCATGGGTGCAAATTCAGGACGATCAGTGTAAAAATTCAGGACAGGTGGTCAAAATTCAAGAAAAAATTTGGGAAAAAACCTACATTTTACAGACATATCAGAGGAGGTCGCTCAATAGTATATATGTACATAGACAACCAAAATAAGTACAAGTCAAAATAAGTTTATGTAAGGTTGAGACAATCGTGCACTTGACAGTTTTTCAGTATGAGTGCAGCTTTGCAAAGCGACATCATGCCTTTTCTGCAATCAAGATTTGTGCAGGAGAAGGCACAGCACATGCTGTCACTATAATAGGGCCCATTGTCATTCTATCTGTGATAATCGTCTGCAGTCTCAGAATGACAATGGGCTAGTCCACAGTCTGCGTGAGGTTCAAGAGGGGCTGCTGCAGGCAGCCTCAGTCTACAGATTAAAAGATAAGTGCGAGAGGCCCCAGTGGAAACTTTTAAACTCATGGGGCCTCTCGCAGGGTAACAGCATACCTTCCTGAAATTCCCCAATTTGATTTTAGTATGATGTTTGTAAGGCATCTGTAATTTGGTGACCCTAAATTACGGAGTCCTTACAGACATCATACTAAAATAACGGACGGTCCGTGAAATCTACGGACGGTTGGTCACCCTAAGTACTTGTGGTACACACCAACAGCTGGAAAGGAGTTCTGTGACAGTGAACAGCAGCTGGGCAAAATGGCGGAAGGCGAATCAGCAGTGGCTATGGTGTGCGCGTGCTAGATGGCTGCAAGCGCAGATTCACACAGAGGTAGGCAAGATGAGGCGATTTACCAAACATACTCCAGTAGGTTAATCTCTAAACTGTTGTACACCCTACACAGGCCAGGCAGATGGGAGAGTTCCCAGCTTACATGCGAGTATCCACTATTATGTTACCAAATCCAGGCAGAGACCCCGGAGACCAGAGTTCCTATTGCCCTTTCTCAATAATAAACGTAGACACTAAAATACTTTCCAAGTCCTTAGCAACATTCCTCTGTAGAGTATTGACTGGTCTGATTGGGGAGGACTAGTGTGCCTTTATGCCAGGCAGGTGTGTCCATATGAATAACAGATGATTATTGCATGGCATGTGTACAGCCCAGAGCGAGGGCACGCTTGAGACAGTATTATCGCTGGATATTGAGAAACAGTTTGATATCCTTAACTGTGACTTACGGAAGGGATTATTTCCGAGGGCATATACCTCACCCAAGGGATGAGGTAGGGTTGCCCCTTATCCCCAGTCCTGTCCTGGGCATAGCAAACTATCGTGTGGCACTACGCATATTGCGAACAGATACAAGCTTAGTGCTAGTTTGTGCCGTGGCCAAATTTCTGGGGTGGTCTTGGATTATTAGAAGTAAACTTCCTAGCTCTATTACATAATCCTGCACAATGCATCTTTACTGTTTTTTTCTTTTTTCTTCTTATACCTGAAATGATCTTTTAATCTTATTTTAAATTTTTTTAACTCTTTTGATATTGTGATTTTTTAAACTAGTCATTAAGCTATCAGATTGAGAGCGCCTCCACAACCACTGTGATTCGTTGTAAATATTGCTCTTTCGATGAATTGTATTTTTTACGTTTGTATGTTCAACCGATGCAGTGGACTTAGAGCAGGCTGGTACGGGCTCTCATGAGAACGAGGGGGCGAGGCTTGCTAGAAGCTTCATTGTGTTTAAATTTGTATTAAAAAGGGGAGCCTACACTGGCCTGGTGGAAGTTCACGCCGTGGAGCAGACGTGTTGTCATGGAAGAGTGGGGGCTGGTGTCGCCTCTGAGCTTTCACCCGGTTCAAGCAATGGACTCCCCTTGAGCGAAGTGGGGTGAAATGAGGAAGCAGTAGGTGAGGTGTCTCTGCTACTAACTGTCTCTTGATTCTTTACGGATTCTTTCCTTTCCTTCTTATTTTCTGATTCTTATATCCATACATATATATTTCTACATATATATTTGCTTTGATTGTGTATTTCAATCGGTTATTTGATATGTGAGAGTCTGCCATGATCAATATATATTCGGCCTGCCCGTGATTGAAGTATTGTGTTAATAAATGTATATATATTCCATATGTTTGAATTCGTCTTTTCCTTGTAGCAGGAGGTGTGGACTCTTCTTGGCCAAGTATTCTGTTGTAGAAGGATGGGTGAATTCCCTTCTAGTAGGTAATTGTGTTATAGGAAGTTGTTCTACTCCTGGCAAGTGATGTGCAAAGTATATCTCGCTCTAGAGAATTGTTGTGTGTGTTACCTTGGTCTAGAGGAGACTCGTGATATTGTTTTCTTGCCTTGCCTTTGGGGGAGTGTTGAAAGTTTGCCCACCTTAGGAAGTGCAGTGTATATGTTATATTCCATAAGTTTGGAACTGTTATTCTCTCCCTGGGAAAGTGACGGTACATACCTTGGTCCAGGGGAGATCTGAGACCTTTAATTACAATGGACAAATGGAGCATGTTAAAACTGGAAACCCTAAGACTGGACAAGGTGAAAGGTGGCCTTGGACTCCCTGACCTGCTATTGTATTACCTGGCAGGATTACTGCAGTACAGTCGTGTGATGAGGGACAGAAAGCGGAAAAACGATTGCCGACCGGAATTGTGGGGGTAAACGGAGCTTCGTCAGAGGCTGATGCAGGGTTCATGGGTTCCGAATGACTGTTCCTTTGTAGAAAGACCAGTACGGAGGCCTGGGAAAGGGAATTTAAATCACTACTGCTTAGACCCCCGTATACTAAAATGCAACCTCTTTGGTGGCTGCAACACTTTAGGGAGATACAGAACACTATGAATTAGACCGTGGTTGGAGGTGACTGCCAGACTATGGACAACTTATACAAAGACAGGGTATTTCATCCTGGGGAAATTCTTGCAGTTCATCAAATTATCTAGCATGGTCCGGGAGATCTGGGCAGATTTCCTGCAGGAACAGGCACTTAAATTGATACTTGACTAGAGATTCAGCAGAGGACTGATCTCACACACACATTTACACACCATTGAAAGAGGACAGAACTGCTGCGCTTGGGTCCCACGCTAACTGGGATAGGGTGCTACCGATGACAGATGGGAAATGGATGCAAACTTGTGCAGGAGGTGGCCAGCAATGCCTGGTTTAAGCTTGTGCAGTTTTATTACCTGCACCAAGTGTATTTCACGCCACAACGGCTGCACAGAATCTTTCTTGAAAAAAAATTAGAACTGTCTCTCTGCAATTATGGCCCAGCGACATTCCTCCATATGATGCGGGACTGTAGAGCCCTACATGATTTCTGTAAGATGGTGCTTGACACACTCATTGAAGTAATGGGAGTACGACTAGAGTGGACTATTAAACACTCTCTGCTAGTTTTAGTACCATTGTCAAAGCAAGGTTTGAAAATGTGCACTAGATTTGCATTGCTGGGGTGCTCCTTGCAAAATGGCAAATTGCTATCCATCGGCTCGCACTGGCAAAGGAACATGGGGAAAATAACGGAGGGAGGCAGTAGTTGACGAGGAGGAACAAAATACTTCTTTGTCTCCCGACCTCCACACCCCATGCTCACCTCGGTAGCCTAGAGAGGCAGAATTGGGCATGGACTGACACCCATCCATGAACGTGGTGATGAAGTTATATCAAATAGAAAAGTACATTTCTCCTCCTTTTCACTGAGCTAGGCATGATAGAAACCCTAGAACTCTGCACCGTGCTCTTGATACCACTACGTCGATATGAAACTGATGATGAAGAGCTGAGCCATTTTTAGGTCGAAGCCTGCCAGACAGCACAGTTTGCAGACATTCAGAAAGCTGACCTAGGAATGCATTCTGCCCGTTGCTTACCATTAACTTTGTGGTTTGTAACTCAGGTTTTCTGGCTTTCTATTTGCAGGTTTTAATTGCTTTAGGCTGTCCAGCTTGAGTTCATCCCTCCTGTTGCCCAAACCTTGTTTACTGTATCTTTCCACAAATTTGCTTTCTGTAAACAGGCCTTTAAATTGGGTTCTTACCTAGTCAAGTTTGCTGTGCATTCAAAGATAGAGGTCAAATGTCAAGCTCTCTCTCCTAAGAGAGCTTAGTGTTTGCCTTTCTTTCTCTGACTTCAAAGTGAAAGCATTTGTGACAATCCTGCTGAGTATCCATATAAGAGGAGACAGTGTAGTTTTCTTTCTCTGTAGTACACAAAGAAACTAACTGCTGATGGTTTAGAATATAAAAATACAAAAACAGTTGATGGACAGAATGCAGAACAATGCCATACATTCACCCCAGTACAGAAATCTGGGCCTAAATCCATCTTTTTTTGCTCACCATGCCTTTCCAGTTTGAACCCAGCCATATGCAAATCAGTCTTGACCCTGTGCCTCATGGAAACAGTCCGGCCCGAACTGCCAAGCCAGGTCCTCCCTGGACTGTAAACAAGCATCCTAGGACCGGTTTCGGGATTTCACCCCTCTTCAGACAGGATAGCTTGATTCCAGTGGCATGGAGAGCACGGGACCCACGTCTGGGCATACCCTTCCCACTCGGTGTGACAAATGCAAAAGCAAAAGTTGATGGACAGAATGCAGAACAATGTCATGGTTTAGAATATATCAGAATTAGTACAAATGAAGTAATTTTTTTGGTAATTCTGAAGTGTGCTGGAAACATTTGAATACGATCAAAACACATCAATATGCTGAGTGATGACATTTGCACACATTATCGTTTGTGTGCAGTAAAACTGTATTTAGGTGCAAATGTAATGTTTTTTTCAATTAAAAATGTGTTGTCTGTAATGGCAGTGCTCTACCACACCATGCATACTCTACACTATGCCTCTCCACTCTATGCCCTCCTACTCTATGCCACGCCACTCCACTCTACAATATGCCACTCTACTCTTCACTCTAAGACATTCTATGCCACTCGACTCCACGACACTCCAATTAACACCACTCACTCCACAACACACCACTCCACTCTAAGCTCCTGCACACCACTTACTCCACTCCACCCCACTCTACACCACTGCACTCCAATCTATCCCACTCCATTCCAATGTACCCTAATCTACCCCACCCCACTTCACTCCAATCTACCCCAGTGTACACTAGTCTACACCACTCCACTCTACCCTACTCCTTCCCAATTTACCCACCGCACTCCACCCAACCTAATCCACCCTACCCCACTTAAATCTACCCCACTTCAATCTACCCGAGTCCATTCCAGTATTTTCCAGTCTACCCCATTCCACTCCAATGTATCACACTCCACCCCAATCTACTCAACTCCAGCATACCTCATGCCACTCAATCTAACCCAGTCAACCCCACCCCACTCCAATCTACCCCACTGTACTGCACTCCACTCAAATCTACCCCACTCTTCTCCAATTTACTCCAGTCTACCCCACTTCACTCCAATCTACTCCACTTCAATGTACTCAAATCCAACCCACTCAACCCGACTCCAATCCAATATACCCTACTCCATTCTGCACAACTCCACTCCAATCTACCCCAGTCCAGTGTACCCTACTTCATTCCAATTTAGCCCACTCCAAACTCCACTGCAGTCTAACCAACATATCTCAACTCTAATCGACCCCCCTCCACCACAATCTACCCCACTCCAATCTACCCACTGCACTCCAATCTATTACTCTCCAAGCCACCAATCTACCCAAATTCCACTCGACCCGAATCTACCACACTCTACGTCACTCCAGTCTACCACACTCCACTCAAATCCGCCCCACTTCACTCCAATCTTACCCACTCCACCCCACCTCAATCTACCCTACTCCAATATATCCCTCCCCAATCTACCTTGATCTACCCCACTCCATCCACCACAATCTACCCCACCCCCACACTGCCCCACTCCACTCCAGTCTACTGCAGTCCACCCCAATCTTCCCCACTCCAAACTACTTAACTCCAATCATCCCACTGTCTACCCCACTCCAATCTACCCCGCTCCATTCCAATCAACTCAAATCTAATTCACCCAATCTATTCCAGTCTGCTACACTCCACTCTAGTCCACACCACTCTGTCCTAATCTAGCTCACTGTACTCCAATCTCGATTCTCCTCCAATCTAGCCAACTCCAGTTCACCCAGTCTACTCACTACACTCTACCCAATCTACCTCACTCCACTTCACTCAAATCTACCACAAGCCACCCAAGTCTACCCCACGATGGTCCAATCTAACCCACTCCACCCCAATTCAACCCACTCCGTCCCACTCCAATCTCCCCCTGCCCCACTCCAAACTACCCCACTCCAATCTACCCCACTCCAATCTACCCCACCCCACCCCAATCTAACTCTACTCCAATCTACCCCACTTCACTTCAGTCTACCCCACTTCACTCTACCCCACTCCAGTCTACCCCTCTCCACTCTCATCTACCCCATCCCCTCTTCTCCAATCTACCCCACTCCAGTCTGCTCCAATATATCCTACTCCACTCTACCCTGATGACACCACTCCAGTCTACCTCACTCCACCCCAATCTACCCCACTCCATGCCAGTCTACTCCACTTCACCCCAGTCAGCTCCAACTAAATATACCCCACTTCAGTCCACCCCATTCTACTCCACTCCAATCTACTTCACTCCACCCAAATCTACCCACTCAAATCAACCCAATCTACCCATTCCACTCTACTCCAATCTACCACACTCCATTCCACTCGAATCTACCCCACTTCACTTCAATCTACCAAATGCTACCCAAATCTACTCTCCTCCAGTCCATCTAACCCACTTCACCCCAATCTAACCCACTTCACCCCAATCTAACCCAATCCACCCCACTCCACCCCACTCCACTCTTACCCACTCCACTCCAAACTGCCCCACTCCAATCTACTCCACTCCAGTGTACTCCATCCTAACCCAATCTGCCCCACTTCAATCTATCCCACACCACTCTATCCAATTCCACTCCAATCTACTCCTCTCCACTCCTATGTTCTCCACTCCTACTACCCTACTCCAATCTACTCCACTCAAATCTACCCCAATCCACTGCACACTTCCCCACTCCACTCCAATCACCCTCAATATATCCCACTCCACCCGATCGACCCCATTGCAATCTATACCACTTCACCCGACTCTACCCCACTCCACCCCAGTCTGCTCATCTTCACCATGTCTGCCCCAAATTCAATGTACCCTACTCCAGTCTACTCCACTCCACCCCACTGTACCCCAACCTACCCCACCCCACTCTGCTAACTTTTAATCACGCTGAACAGCAGCCACACTTGTGTAAATCATGGCTAAAGCACATTGCCAAAGCCAATAGCTCTTGTATAGGCGAGACCTATTGGCATTACCAAGGCTTGCTGTTACTTATTGCTTTAAACAGATAATGTTAACTAGAGGTTCAAAAGAAAACTTCCTAGACACTTCGAACCATATTTTCATTTTGTCTTTTTTTTTATTCTTTCCTCTTTTCCAGTTTGAACAAGAAAACCAGCGACTTGTCGGGGAAATGACCAGCCTTTTTGATGAAGTGAGGTATAAAGATACCGCTGGGCTATTTTGTCCTTTGGCTTCTGTATTCAATTAATTAATTTTTTGACCATGTGTTCACTCAAGACAAAATCACATTTAACAAAAAATACATCATTCTGAAGTATAGTGTGTAAGGCATGTAAAATGAAGTTTCATGCAATAATTTCTTCCCACTTCTGGAAATTAAAATCTAGAGAGCCCTTTGTGAGTGATCCAGTTAACTTTTATTTGGAACCCAACCATTAAAACCATCCTTCAGTCCATCTTTACACTCCTAGAACATTCTTCAGGATTCTGAAAGAGATAAAGAGATAGAAACAGGACAGTTTTAGGAAGCAGGATAGCTTAAGGAAACAATTAAAAGCATGGCTGTTCGTTAAATAGACTTGAGATTAGCTGAACTGAAAGTACTACAGATTGTTGCCCTGATTAGGCTTTTAGCCTTGGGAAGCCCTTGGGTAGCCATGCAGTTTGTAAATTCCCCAGAATAGAATAGACAGTGAAACAAAGCTACCAGTAAGGAAGATGGAGCATCGTTTTCACTGACTCATGGAAATTAATTCAATGGAGCTGCTGGGGTGCAGCATTTACATCAGCACAAGTTAAAGTGGAAATTCTACTTTTCTTTGATAGTGGCTTCCCATTGCTGTTCTCCAGGAACGGCTCATTGCTTGAAATTCAATATCTTGAAAAAATGTCCTAGTACAATATTGTTTTTATTTTTTGCTGCATTTCCATTTTATTGCAAACATGTCAACTGTCTGCCATCAGAATGCTAGACTCACATCACCATCTATTCGCTAGTTGATAATCTGAAGTGTGTGCTTAATGTTTAAAATACCAAGAGCATACACAACTCACTCGGGGTGGATCATTGCAGATCAATATGTTGGACAAAATGGTGTAAGGAGATTTATTGCTGATGAAACAATAACTGAGTTAGGGAATGCATCGAAAGCTCAGTTAAGCAGTAAAATACGCTTTTTAAAGTCTCGCCTACTACAGGGCAATGTTTAACATTCAGTGGGCTTACAACCCGCCCACAGCCACCTTTGGTTGTTTTTATTGTCTCTCTCATTTGCTATCTTTCCATTGCTTACCTCCCGTAAGCTTCCCTTCTTTTCTTGTGTTAGCCTCTCCCTGGAACATGGACCAGATACATTTGTTCTTCCTTATCTTTTTGGCACACACTATTTTTGGAATGACCTCTGCTTCATGCTTTCTAATATTTACATTTTCTTACATTACCAGATTAAGCGATTTTTATCAAAGTTTCTGTGGGACTATTCCTGGACGTGCAGTGTGCATTCTCCCTGAATGCTATTTGCAGACCACCAGCTGCAATCGTCTGCGTGCATGTGATTTTGAGAGTAGTTGTTGCACACTTGCCCCTTCTCCCACTTTGTGCTCTCCCCATACATCACAGACCCACCCCTTCAGCCCAGGACACTCTGCTTGCTCTCTTACACACCATGCAAAGCCATCAGTAACACAGAGCTGGACATCACAAGCTGCATATTCCACGGCCTTGTGAATCATTCTCCCTGTTGTCTTATTCATTCCTGTGACATGGCACCATGCCCTCAAGTTCCTTCCCACGTTCAGCCAATCCCAGTATGCTTTTGGGTGCTCACGAAGAAAGTGTTGGACTGAAAGAAATATTGCCCTGTCTGACTGTGAAAGTGTGTACCACATTTGTCCACCTTGCACCACACACACCCTCATTTCATTCCCTGCCTCTTCTCACGCAGCCTGGCACATCCATTCAGCCAAACTCCCAAGTTGCTTTGACTCTGCATTGTATGCACCAAAGGCTATGTGACTGTCTTGTCCACAAGCAATACAGAAAACCTTTGCCTTTCTTTCTAAGAAAACAAGCAGTTCAGAGAGCAGCTCTCATGCAGCAAGCTCCAACAAGCTCATAGCTGTTAAAGTCCAAATGTTTAAAAAAAGATATGTAGAGTGTACTGGCAGTATTGATGATGTTACATGTCCTCCTCCCTTTATTGTTGTTTGCATCCCCTCTATTGCTTGCCTCCTCTCATTGTTTCTTGCCCTCCTCCCATTGTTTGCTACCCCTCTCCGTGTGGTTGCTTGCCTCCTCTCCCACTCCCCTACCTTCATGATTGCTTCCGTCCCACCCCTTTCTCCTTTTGTTGTTTGCCATGTACTTCTAACTCCTTCCCCACCCTGTCGATGCCTGCCCTGACCCGACTTCCCACTTGCTTCCCCTTCTCCTGCTAGAAACAAAAACAGCATTGTAATGTAGCCAAAGCACTTTTTTCCTAAGCACTGGCAAATAGGTCTAGCCTGTACAAGATCTATTAGCTTTGTCAATGTTTTATTTTGCTACATGGGATAGCAGCATGACTGCTGCCAGCATGGTTGAAATTATTCTTTATTTAAATAAAAAAGCACTATTACACAGCCAGCATTGACTGCGTCATAACACTGTTTTATTTGTACTTTCAGCAATTCTGCACTGCAGCTTCACTGCTGACCAAAATACCTAAAACAAAATGGACCAAGTCAATAGATCTCCAATAAGCGAGACCTATTGCCTTTGCAATGCTTGTTTTGCATAATGCAGACAAGCATTTGCATGCAATAGGTCTTGCCTTGTTGAAAGTTTATGCTACTGCTGGGATTTTTTTAAACAAAAAAAACAATCGGTCTCGCATTAGTTTGAGTTAGAGCTATTGGCACTGTAAATGGCAAAGCCTTTTATCTATGTGTTATGGAGTGTATGTATGTGGTGTGTAGTGGAATTATGTGGGTGGTATTGGATTAGTTAGTTGTGTAATTGTGTGGCGTAGTATTGTGTGGTGTGAAAAGGATTTCTGTAGTGGAATTATGTGGCATGGTGTACCGTGGGATTGTGTGAATAGTAATTATGTGGTATTTAGTGTATTGGATTCATGTGGAGTGGGATTCTGTGTTATGGAGTGTAATTATGTGGAATTGTATTTTCTGTTGTAGAGTGGTATGTAGGGGAGTTCAGTTACGCGGTGCACAGTTGAATTTTGTGGCCTGATGTGGAATTGTGTGGTGTGGATTGTATTTGTGTGCTGTGGACTGTATATATGTGTTGTGTAATTGTGTTGTTGAGTTGTAGTGGAATGATGTTGTGGAGTGGAATAAAGTGGTTTGGTGTAGAATTATGTGGTGTGCATTGGAAATGTGTGGAGTTGAATTGTATGGCGTGGAACTGTGTGGATAGGGTTGCGTTTTTGTGATGGAAAAAGAACAAATAGCAAAACTCCAGATCTGTGTGTTTGGGTGCTAAAGAAAAGAAAGAGTTAGAGGTACAGAGAAGCGGTAGTAGTGTCTAATAGATCGCACTTCAGAAAGAGTATGCAATCCGACTGAGCAATTAAAGTGATGTTCTTGATTTACCTTATAATAGATAACAAACAAAAAATTGGTTGTGGTGCCACTCAGGGTTACGAAAGCACCCTACTACCTTGGGTGCATAAACAAACAGCCTCCGAAAACAGTTGCAGTGTATTACAATGTACAATACAGGTACCCCAGCACTCAAGAAGTGATATCTATTTCCCCTTATGTCCAACCTTTATAAGCAAGAATGCATTTCATATTTCTCAATGTATCGCTGATAAAAGGCAAAGATGGATTCGTGAAAAAAGGATGTACTTTTTAATTTAGTCAAAACGATAGATGAGGACATCATAATTTTCAAACATGAGACATAAAGATGATTGAAAATTATGATGTCCTAATCAATCGTTTTGCCTATATTGAAAAGTACTTCCTTTTTTACGAATCCATCTTTGCCTGTTATCAGTGATTCATTGAGAAATTTGAAATGCATTCTTGCTTATAAAGGTTGGACATAAGGGGAAATAGATATCACTTATTGAGTGCCGGGGTACCTGTATTGTACAAAGAGTTAGAGGTATTGGTGTTGTAAATGTAAATATTTTACTTGTGTTATGGACTGGAGTGGATGTATGTGGTGTGTAGTGGAATTATGTGGGTTGGATTTGATTTGTTAGTTTTGGCATTGTGTGGCGTGGATTTATGTAGTGGAAATATGTGGCATGGTGTGCAGTTGTATTATGTGAATAGTAATTTGGTGTTTTTGACTACTGGGATTGTGTGGAATGACATTTTGTGTTGTGGATTGTTATGTAGTGGAGTTTGTGGTGTGCTGTTTAATTGTGTGGTATGATGTTGAATTCTGTGTTCTAAATTTAATATATGTGGTGTGTAGTGAAATAATGAGTGTTAGACCTGGCACCTTGGCGTGAGTCTCCCTTCCACTTTTTGTCACTGTGCCTCATGTGTTTTGCTGGTGTTAGCTGCTCAGAGCACTGTGCCACTGCCAACCAGTGCCACAGTGTAAGTGCTCCCTATTTAAAATGTATATGTTGGTTGGATTCCATGTTTGGCTTATTTGGTTTACTGTCAGACCTCAGTAAAGTGCACCAGGAGTGCCCAGGGCTTGTAAATACAAATGCTGCTGGTGGGCTTGCAGCACTGGTTGCGCCACCCACAGAAGCGGCCTAGTAAAATGTGTCTAAGGTCTGCCATTGCAGAACCTGTGTGCAGTCTGGTACTGTCATGCTGACTGGGCAAGTGCACCCACTTCCCAGTCCCTAAACCTTCCTTTAACTTCATATTAGTCACCCCTATGGTAGGCCCAAGGGCAGGGTGCATTGTAAGCATAAGGTAGGACAAGCCCTGATGTGTGTGGCATGTCCTAATAGTGAATTACAGCCATTTTCGTTTTTCACTATTGCAAGGCTACCTGTCCCCATAGGCCAGAATGGGCTGTTAGAATTGTTACATCCTATGATCCTAACAGACCCAGAGAGGATAGTAGAAAATCGAGTTTAGTATGCCTGAACTCAGAATAATAAAATACATATTTTAGTAAAGTTTATTTTAATATTCTGTGTTTGCAAATACCACTTTTAGAAAGTTGACATTTGCTTGCCTAACCATTTCAGCTCGCCTCTGCTATGATGTGTATCTGCCTGTCTGGTTTGTGTGAGTGACAGGGCTGGGGAAACCCAGAGGGGCAGGGCTAGGTAGCCTGGTGGTGAATAGAGAGATTGACATCCAGATGGGTGGGAGGAGTGCACCTGGACGCTGAATAGGGCTGTGCTCTGCCACCACAATGCTGGCTCCACCTCCTGTGGAGCGGCTGATGTCTCTGCCCTGCACCCTGAATAGAAAGTCAGTCATGTCAACAACGTGCTCAGGAACTGGTTTGGACTGGGCAAAGGCCCCTCTACCCCAGAGGAACAAAGGAATTAGGGGTATAAGTATTGGGACCCTGCTCCCAAGAAACTAGATCCTGCTTGACAAGAAGAACCTCTGCCTGAGGAGAAGGAACTGGGAAAGCTGTAAGGAGTCCTGTCCCTGACCTGGGGGATTGGCCTGCAGTGGTTGCCTTGCTGCTGAAGGAGAGGAGAACGACTGCAAAATACTTTATTTCAACTTGTGCTTAAAAAGATCTGCAAGGGATTGGAATAGAGCTTGCCTTCTGCTGAAGTCTCAGGAACAACAGACTTTACCCCCCAGCTCCCCAGAGTTCTTTGGAAGTGCCTGCTGCTGTTGTTGGGCCTTCTGAGGGACTGCGTGACGCAAGGAGCTGGAAGCGCGACTCAAGGAGAAGCGTGCCGCCGTCGGAGCTGTTGTCGTCGCATCTCGTAAAGTGTGTCGCCGCTGCAGCATCACATCGAGCAGAAGCGTCTCGCATCATCCAAGAAGTGTCTCGCAACGCCGAAGAAGCGTGTCACCATCGCAGCCATCGTAGCTGACGCATCGCACCGCATCAAGAGAAGAGTCTCGCATCGAGGAAGAAGCGTGTCGCCATCGTAGCTGTCGCATTGCACCGCATCAAGAAAAGCACCTCGCATCCACGGTGAAGCGTGCCGCCGGCGGAGCTGCTGACGTCGCATCGCGTAAAGGGGTGTCGCCGCTGCAACATCGCATCGAACGGAAGCGTCTTGCAAACGTCTAAGAAGAGTGCCGCTGCCAAGGCCGCTGTCGTCGCATCGCGTTAAGGGTGACGCCACTGTAGCTGACGCATCGAGTCGAGTCTTCTCGCAACATCGGAGAAGCGTAACACATCTGGAAGATCTTTACGTCTTTATTTCTTTGCACCAAAAACTTCATCGCATCAACAACGTTGCAACACTTTCGTTGCCCTGCGTGTCGCATCTAAAAGGTACATTGACTTAAAGTGTCGCATTTAAGAACTTAAGAGAACTAAGCAAACTTCTACCATCTAAAGTAACAGTATTGTGTATTTTTGTCGTTTAATGGTCTTGTGGTAACTCTATATAAAGAATCCTTATTTTAAAATAAAATAACAATGAGGTTTGGTGTTGAATTATGTAGTGTGAAATCGATTTTATGTGGAGTTGAATAGTGTGGCATGAAACAGCGTGGTGTTGAGGGAAAAGTTGTTGTATGGAATTATGTGGCATGGTGTAGAGTGTATTTATGTGGATTGTTGTGTCATAGAGTGGATTTATGTGGAGTGTATTTTTGTGGTATTGAGTAGCATGCAATTAGGTGGAGTTGAATTATGTGGTGTTGAGTGGTATTAAGTGGATTGTAGTTCTGTTTTGTGGTGTGGAATTGTGTGGTTCTGAATTGTGTGTTGTAGAATTGTGTGGCATTGTTTTGATTTATGTGGTGCTGAAGGCTTGTTGTCTAGCTACAGCAGTGCTGCTGAGTATATATTAAAAAAAAACCTTCCCTTTAAAAATGGTGTAAACATCTCGCAAAGCTTCAGAAAAACAATGCTAACATTCGTACAATTTCTTGAAAGAAAGCGGTCTGATTTATAGTTCCTGAGTGAGCAGAGTTTTTTTTTTTTTTTATTCCAGTAAACGAGTCGTCCTTTTGTAGAAACCTGTGGGTTATGGTTGTTTGCTTATAACAAATTGCCCAGATGTATTGATTACATCTAATATGCCCTGTTTACAGGTCTGTCTTGAGTTTCCTTGGATTTTAAATTATATTGTAGACACTTTAGAAAACAAAGAGATTAAAAAAGGAACATATTTACCAAGCAGCACACTAGCCCATATTAAAGAAAAAAGCCTTGGAAGATATCACAAATATTTTTATGATAGGCTAGTAGTGTTGGGATGATTACAACAAAAATTCCACGCTGTTTCACCTTATAGTAACAGAAAAGTTGCAAATGTTTCTTGAAAACAGACATAGCCTTTGGTTGCTGATCCTTATCTTATCAGGGCTGTCTTTGGAGCACCCATAAAAAACCTTGCGAGTAGCGTAAACACATCCCGTAACCTAATCTTAGTAGGTACTAGAGACCAATGGCAAAGATACAGAGTGAGATTAGTGGAAGGGTTGTATGGAGGAAGTAGATCTGAGGCCTGCTAGGAAAAGTCATCTGAACTGAGTGATGAAGCCAGCCCTCTTTTTTCCTCCAAATTCATAGAAACAGGGCAAATAATCCTGATAAATTCAATTAAGGCAACTTTCAGGCCAGAATGAAGGTCTAACCAAATATGTTTTTTAGTAAAACTTGACCAGTTGGAAGTGTGGGCTCAGCACTGGATTTTAAGCACAACGTAAGCAAAGGTTGCTTCACATGCAACTGTAAACAGTTAATGCAAAATTATGCAAAGACTTTGTGGCTCTGAGTCCATGCCCATGGATACCCTTAAAAGCAGTAATTTACTGCATGACCCAATGTGCTATAGATTCCTTCTAAATCTGCTTTCTTGGCTAAGAAACTCAGTATGTGATAGTGGTACATCTACTCATAAGGTGAATGGTCCACTCAGCTTCAGATACAGGATATAGAAACAACAATGTGGAAAGATCAAATTGATATAAAAATCTGAAATTACCTCAGGGATGGCTGAAGGAATGCAGAGACGACTTTATCACTTCGCAGAAATATGCAAGGTTCTAAAGGAATATAGACCTTTGGGTTTTTCAGTGAGACGAGCTCTGAAAAAGCATGTAATATGCTCAAACTTTTGGAGCAAGTCTATTTCATCCGAGCACAGGCACTCTAGTGAAAGAAGTGCATTAAAAAGTGAATCTTCTTCCAAAAGTATGTGCTGCTTAGTAGCCAGTTTTAGAAATATTTCCTAAAGAGATCTCTCTTTCTCCAGTCCAGTCTGGTTGTGGTGTCTGTAATGGAATGGTGTTTAGATAAATGGTTTGTCCTGCAATGGTTTGTCAGGTGGCACATTCTGATGCATTTAAGGATGCCGTTTTTCACATGATGATGCAAGCAAAGCAGAATATTGCATTGCTTGAGCCTCATCGTTCTTGTTGAACAGCATGGATCTGGGTCTCCGAAGCTGATGAAACCAGAAAGATCAGTGATGGCAGCTAAGTTTACTGGGATGCTAAGACATCTCTGAATTTCTTTTAGGGCTACACTTCAGCTTTCCGATAGATGAGCCAGCTGTATGTTTATTTTCACCACTTCAACAAAGGCCTTCCTACATCTAAGCAGGTTATTTATTACCTGTTCGATTGCTGTTTGCAACACTTTCCATCTTGCTCTGTCATAACAAGATAGAGCAAAGTCAAAGGCCACCCCTTCGAGTAATGGTTGCAACCATGGTGCTGTAACCTGGGGTTCTCATTCTGTGCATTTGCAAAACCACAGAGTGGAAATTGTGTGACATACAAAATATCATGCTTGGATGTTCAGGCAAGCTAATAGTCCAGTGTGTGACAGGTCATGCTAAGGAACCTCTTACAATATGGCGAGCCTCATTTTGCCGTCCACAATTGTTTAAGTACCTATTACTAGTCCTAATTCAAGTATATGAGTGTAGGAGAGGAAAAGGGCTCTTATGTGAAATAACAGTTGTCCACAATTGGTATCTTTAATAAATTCACAGGCAGTTGTCCCTACTCCCCCCCCCCCCCCCCACCCCCTCCCTATTACGGGTTCGAAGTTGTTGCCTCATGCTTGTAAAAGAGGAGGGGGCTATGCTACAATCAATGCTTTATTAAGTGTGTGCATTATTTTACTACTGTTTTAACATTTATATCTGGGCTTGCCAGCCTGTGGACATAGATACATTCACATGCTTGAATTATTCTAACACCGAGGAACTGTCGTTAAAACTACCTATTTGTTATTTGCTGTGGTCTCCTCTCTTACTATCATATATAAAAATGTAAAAAAACTGCAATGTGTTTATTGTTCCTGAATAAAAAGGATTTGTGTTGCCAAGATAGTGCTTGAAGTGCACCAATTCAATTAGTGATTCACAGTTGCTTTATCACTATCCCCATTTGGCCATCAAATATATGTTATTGCATTAAGCCTCAATATAAGGTTAACTGAGATTTCATTGTTCTCAGAGTTAGCATCATATGTTTTTTAGACCAAGCATGCATGATCAGAGAAGCCAGTAGGATGACGCATACTTGTGTGTGTATGTAATCTATTTTGTGAGCTCGTCACGTTAACCACGCTTTGAATTTGGAAATGTAAGAACAGTCTTAAATATTATTTTGTTTCTTAATCTTTATTTTATGCAGGCAAATTGAAGGAAAAGTGGTAGAAATTTCCAGACTTCAAGAGATCTTCACAGACAAAGTCTTGCAGCAGGTAAGGTTGCATTTTTAAGTTTTAAATATCTAAATGAACAGCTACTTCCAGATCCCAATTTCTTATTCAGACCAGCTGTAAATAAGTGCTTCTTGCAACGAGCAATTTAGAAATACTTTTGAAGCGGTTGTCAGCATTTTCAGAAGTTAGTGTTATCCAGCGATCAGGGATCAATAATTTCTACACAAACAAAGGCTCATTTACTTCACCTAACTAATCACTTCATGCTGGGTTCAGTGTGATGCAAGGTTTATAACCGACTTACCAAATACACATTAGAACCTGCATTTCTCTTTACAATATATATATGTGGCAGTAGACCATTGGGAGTTGATTAGTTGATGACAATAATATGCACTTATGAATATTACTAAATAATAAGACTGTGTGTAATTTATAATGTTTATCGAACATAATGGGAAACAAATACTCATCAAGTACCATCATACAATGCAAATCATCAGATTATCACGAAGAAAAAGTATTATCAATGTACAGAATCAAACTCATGTCAAATAAACAACGCATTGAAGGAGTGGCTAGGAAAAGTTTCAGAGACAAAATACATTTGCAAATGATTATGCAAATTCAGGCTATTATCTATACTAACAGAAGTAAGAATCATGAAAATCTATCCTCTGACCAAAGGGTAGCAAGTCCCCTCAAGAAGAGTTGAGTGGCAAAGATTAGGTCAGGAATCAGGAAACAGGTAGGCCTCTATCTGGAAACAGCAAACCGACGACAGCGATGATCTCCAGCTACCTCCCACCGACACCTCTTCAAACCCCACCCACCGGGCACCTCAATTATACGCTAAAACCCAAATGTCCAACCCACATTTGTGTCAATATGAGAAATTAACTCCATCTCTCATTGGCTAAGCATGGGGTTGTACTGTCACACCACTCTCGACGTGACTATTTTATTCAATGTTCTTTTGTCTTAAACTTCCAGCTTTCCAACAGATTCTTCCCAGGAAATAACTTCGAACCACAATCATAGTACAAATTTCCTGCAGCATATTTCATGTTGCAAGTCTTTGCGCTTCCATTTTTTGCCTCTTCCATCCTGAGAAGGAAGTTGCTCGCTTCCACTGGTTATCTCATCTTTTCCAGTAGCTTTGCAGTCACACAAGTAGGCAACAGTCATAGCATTCTCTCTTCTCTCTTGAAACCCTCTTTTAGTCATTTTATTTTTCCACCAATTATTAACCCTGGACTGGCATGCAGAAGAATACCCATGCTTACTTTTCTACAGAAAACAAACACAAACATTATTTTCATGAAATGTAATTTGATTGCACACCATCCCAGCATTGCACTAACCCATGCACAACCCATGTTATTATTTCCTAGCAAACGTTATTCGCGTGCACAAAAGCAGCATTAGTCATTTAATCAAAGCACTTTCGGCCTAGTTTTCATGCATTAGTACATCCATGTGCAAAAGCATTTCTCCTTATTTTAGCTTTCTTTTAATAGAATATTCGAGGCATATGAGCTGCAGATTACACACTGTGCATATATCGCCATCTGGTGTTGGGCCCGGATGTTTGCAGTTGTTTTTCCTCTTGGAAAGTCTTTGGAAGTCACGAGGATTGTGACTCCTCCCTTGGATCGTATTGCGCATGGGCTTCGGCTCCATCCTCAGATTGTTTTTTCCGCCATCGGGCTCGATGTGATCTTCGCGCTCCGGTTCCGAACAGTTGCCAGTTCTTCTATCGGCGCGCAATCCTTCCCCCTTTTCGCGTTATTGTTTTCGATCGCGATCTCCACACTCGATGCGACTCATCGTTCCAAGTCTTTGATTCCGGTCGTCGACTAGGGCTTTCGGGCCTACCCAAGCTTCGGTCTTGGCTGATGGAAAGGACTCCATTCAAAAAGTGTCCTTGATGTGGGTCCAAATTTCCCCACACCGAGCCCCATGAGGTATGCAACCTATGCCTCTCCCCTGAACACGAGGCTCGAGACTTCCGGCGTGCAAATTCTTCTGGTCCAAGAAAACCATTCGAGACCGAAGAGCGAGAAGAACCATAGCACACTCGTCGACGGCGATCCTAGACGACATCTTCGGTGAAGGCGTTGACGCTCCAGAAAGACAGCACACCGAAGACGGCCTAGTCAGCGCCTCCGAGGCCAACGACTCCGATGTCGAGGACATCACTCCGGCACAGAAGGTCGTGAGTACCAACATCCACCCACACCCTCCACGGCATCCAAAAAGGCTTCGGTCACGCCTTCGCCCTCGGGCCTAGGCAAGACCAAGGACATCGCTTCCCACACCTCGCCTTCGGGCCCGGTGCAGAAGCCTATAAAAGCCTTCCGGCGGCTCAGGCTCGAGCCAGCTTACCGTCTGTGCCGAGAAACACTCCTCCGCACCGGCACCGAAAAAGAAAATGGCCTCCTCCTCAGCACTGAGGTCGGCGCCGAAAACAAGCACAAGCTCCTCGGTACCGACACTGTCCCCGGAGCCGAGCAAAAAACACAGAACCATTGACACCCACACCTCGAAGCCGAAAGTCATCTCGGAGCCGGGTAAACAACCAGCCATTCCGAACCCGCACAGTTCAAAACAACACACTGAGGCAGACTCCAAGACTAAAAGACCTACGGCCCCGAAGCTTTCGGCGCCGACGGATCAGCCACTCACTGAAGAACTGTTTAGGCCTGATCCATTACAAAAAACACTGGTCAAGGACCCTAAGACTGGACATTTGATGCTCAGCATCAAAAAGAGACTGCTGGACAAGCCTGCCCCAGCTCCACCTCCATAGAGGAAAGACTTTGCTACCTCCCCTCTGAGGATACCTTCACCCCCTCCTCCACCTCCTCCTCCAGCTCCTCCACCTCCTCCTTCTCCTCCACCACCTCATCCTCCCACACCCTCTCCGGATCCTGATGATGATGAGGAGGATGTCTATGATGACACGGGGGACGAGCCCCATGACCAACCCACAGGGGACCCCACTCCTACAGGCTCCCCAGACCCATGGGACGATTATAACATTCCAGACATCCCTAATGTCCCGCAGGATGATCTCTACTCTTTGAGACCATCTCCTCTAGAAGACTCAATGGGGTTTAACCACCTACCCCAGAGGGCTGCACACTATCACAGAGTGGATCTCCATACTGACCCCGTGGAGGAGGACTTCCTCCTAGATACCTCCGACACAGCACACAGGGCCACTTCCATCCTGCCCATTCTCAAAGGTGTTATCAAGCATGCGCCCGAGGTCTTTAAGGATCCAGTCAAAGCCAGGGTCATCAACCCTTGCAGTGAGAAAAAATATAAGGCCGCCCCTACAGACCCCACCTACATCAGAGATTCCCTAGTAGTGTCTACTGCAAGAAAGCGTGCAAACTCCCAAGCATCAGGCGAGGCATCACCATCTGATAAGGAGTCCAAACTCTTGGACGCAAGCGCACTGCATCCCAGGCTGCCAACATATGGCGCATCGCAAACACACAAGCGCTTTTGGCATGATACGACAGGGCACATTATGATGAACTAGAAGCCATCATGCAACACCTCCCTGATAAATATAAAAATAGAGCCAATGAGTTAATCCAGGAGGGTAAAACTATCACCAACACCTCCATTCGCTGTGCCCTATATGTAGCTGACACCGCCTCTAGGGCAATTAACACCAGTTTCGTCCTCCGTCGGCATGCCTGGCTGCGAATTTCAGGTTTCAAACCAGAGGTGCAAGCTTCCATCCTGAACCACCCTTTTGACCAGGATCATCTGTTCGGCCCAAAAGTTGATGAGGCCCAAGAAAAAATGAAGAAAGACACAGATACAGCGAAGTCTATGGGAGCCTTACAATCGCACCCTCCCAGGCGCTTCTTTCGCTGCTCTTCCTTTCGAAGCACCTCCAGAGGCTACTCCTCTGACACCGCTTCTACTTCCTATAAAGCCCCTACCCAATCCACCTTTACAAGGGGTTACCAAAGAGGCAGCTACTGGGGCAACAATAATAAAGGCAGAGGCAAGACTAACACCTCCCGCTCTGCCTCCACCCCTACCCAATGACTTCCCTCCACTCCCCCCAGACCATGCCACTCCGGTTGGGGGCAGACTTCACAATTTCCTTCCTGTCTGAACTACCATCACCTCAGACAAATGGGTAACGCAAATAATTTGATCAGGCTACTGCCTCGAACTAATATCTACCCCCCCAAACATTCCACCCAAACAACGCCCAATGTCACAGGAACATTTGTCACTTCTAAAGCAGGAGGTAATCTCCCTCCTGCAGAAGAGTACGATAGAACTAGAGTTTTAGACGAAGGAAGAAGGAAAATACGCGAGTTTCATCGAAGGAGAACCTTTAGAAGACTACAGAGGGAAAGGTATTACAGCCGGGACGACGACGAAGGAGGGGATCCTCGAATTCTTCGATGCACAGAGGAAAATGCGCACTCAGAGGCTCTGAGCGCAATGGACAAGACACCATTTAAGTTCTGCCCTAACTGCCACCACAAGTTCGCGTAGAAGGACCAACACCCGGTCTGCAACGTTTGCCTGCCGTTCGACCACGAGAGCAAGGACTGCAACGCCTGTTCCGCCTTCGCGCCGAAGACTCTCAGGGTGAGAGAACGTCAGAGGAGAGCCAACTTCAGCATGGAAGGCAAGAGTAAGGCCCCTTCGCTGTACGATCTGGGCCTATCAACCGACGATGAATACAACATCGCCGAGGGACCTGATGTCTTCACGGTCGCAGAGACCGATAAGAAAACGCCTGACGAGGTAAGAGACACGTCGAGTACAAAACCACCGAAAGGGCCCCGAAAATCGGATGGTGACTCTCGAAAAAATTATTCAAAGTCCTCAAAGGAAACACCGGCGCCGAAGATTTCGACGTCCGCCAGTGGTTCAAAGGACAAAAGGCCGAGCGGATCCTTCGAGAAGGACTCCCAAGTGCCGAAGACCGCCGAAAGGCAGAGTTCGTCGAAACAGACCCACGAGGTGGGACGTTCGGCGACGAAAGACAAGACCGCGTCGACGCAAGCTCCTCCGAAGAGACCTGCGGTCGACGCCGAGCACATCTCAAGCATGGAGAAGAAAAAGAGAAGGCTCGAGGCGGAGATGGAGAGCATCCTTCAGAGGAAGAAGGAGTTCGACGAACGAATGAAACAATTCAAAATCCCAACGGTCCCGTCGACGGATGTCGTGGAGATCGAGGAAGAAGGGGATTTCGACGCCGAAGAGCAGTCGAGAAGTCCTGAAGAGGAGGAGGAAGGCACCTACTATGAGGGAGAAGGTGATGATGAGGATCAGCAGTCGTTCTACGGCTCGGCGCCGTCGAAGAGTCAGGAGCTGGAATGGCAGGACATCGACACAGAAAACCCCGAAGAGCCCGTGGACTCGTATCCTTCGAGGCCTTCGCCGCCTGACGACATCGGGGCGTACAACATGGTCGTCAAGAGTGCTGCAGCAGCCTTTGGTGTGAAATTGGACGAGGAGAAGCCGAAAGCAGACTTTCTACTCGAAACTCTGCTCCCCATCCAGACGAGGAGCCAGTTCCTCGCCATGCTCCAAAGCGTGATGAACCAAGGGAAGGAGGCGTTTAAGGACCCGGGAACATGCCGATCCATCACACCCAGAACGGAAAAGAAGTACAAGCACTCCTCGCAGGATCCTCCTTACATCAAGGGATCGGTCTCGGCAGATTCCATCATTGCTTCCACGGCCAGGAAAAGAGCCAATGTGCCGGCGACCTCGGGGCCACCTCCTGATAAGGAGAGCAGAAGGATGGACCTCACTGGAAGGAAGGTAGAAAGAAACGCCGCAATGCACTGGCGCATGGCAAACTCAAACGCGCTAATGAACAGGCACCAGTACCAGCACTGGGATGAGATGGGGGAACTAGTCAAGCATCTCCCAGAAGAGTACCGTCAAAGAGCTTCCCATCTAGTGGAGGAAGGGAAGAATATCGCCAACTCATGCATCAAGACTGCATTGGACGGGGCGGAAACTTCGAGCAGACTGATGGCCATAGGGATCACGGAAAGGAGGCAGGCTTTGCTCAGAATTTCTGGATTCAAGCAGGAAGTCCAGAATAACATACTGAACACCCCTTTCAACGGTGAAACGCTGTTCGGGGAAACTGTGGACGAGAAGCTCACCCAGCTGAAAAAGGAAAATGAGACAGCAAGATCCATGGGAGCCCTGCAATTCAGAGGAATGCGAAGAGGCACCCCAAATCGGAGACCCTATGGAAGGGGAGGAAGCCAGCAGGGTACGTCGCACCAGACATTCCAGCACGGGCAGCAGGGTGACAGTCACAGCCAGCAGGGACAGCAGAAGCAGAACTGGCAGTACCAGCCTCGAGGCCAGTCCTTTCGAGGGAGAGGAAACGGACGTGGCCAAAGGAGGAGAGGGGGAGACCAACCCTCATCTAAGTGACTACACACACAAAAGGACGCTCACCCACAGCATAACCGAAGGGTGAAGCGCAATGTAAGAACACCAAGACAAATGGGTTCTCAACGTCATACAGCACGGATACTGCATAGAGTTAGAGAAATGGACTCCAAACAAGAAACCAAAGAGAAGACAGCGCTCGGGTCAGGAGCTCGCTCAACTCAGGGAGGAGACACTTCAACTACTGAAAATGAAGGCCATAGAACTAGTGCCACGCAGAGAAAGGAACAAGGGAGTGTACTCAAACTACTTCCTTGTACCAAAGATGGACGAATCCCTAAGACCCATCCTGGACCTAAGGTTCCTAAACAAATTCATAAAGATGCAAAAATTCAAAATGACATCACTACAAGAAGTGCTACCCCAAATACGAGGCGGAGACTTCATGTCCACCGTGGACCTCAAGGACGCCTACCTGCACATCCCAATGAACAGGCGACACAAAAACCTGCTAAGGTTCAGCATCAACCAGTATCATTATCAGTTTACAACCCTGGTTTTCGGCCTAAAGTCAGCCCCAAGGGTCTTCACAAAATGCCTTGCAGCAGTAGCAGCGTACCTACGAAGGGAAGGGATTCATGTGTACCCTTACCTAGTCAAAGCAAGCACTCGCGGAAAGTGCGAGGAGCACGCAGAACGGGTGACAAGAACACAAACAAACCTGGGGTTCTCGATACATTGGGGGAAGTCATCGATAGAACCAGAGCAGGTGAAGATCTTCCTGGGGGCGAAGATCAACACCATAGACGGAACGGTGATGCCCAGCGACAGAAGAACAATAGCCCTGCTGAACGAGACGCGTCTCTACCAGAAGGGGCGAGTTCTGACAGTGAGAACAGTGAGCAAGATCATGGGGATGATGGCGTCATGCATCCACCTAGTCCCCAATGTACGGCTTCACATGAGACCATTCCAAGAATGGCTGCAACAGCAATGGTCACAAGCAAACGGAAGTTGGGAGGATCTAGTGGTTGTTACGCACGCGGTGCAAGAGGAGATAACATGGTGGAGCAGGGAGAACTTAACTACAGGAAAGACCTTGAAACCACCAAACCCAATTGTGACCATTACCACGGACGCATCACAAATAGGATGGGGAGCACACATGAACAAACTCAGGGTGAGGGGTCTGTGGACTCCGGTAGATGCGGTCAGACACATCAATTACCTGGAATTGAAGACTGTCCTGCTAGCCCTGAAGGCCTTCCAGAAACAGCTATACAACCAGAAAGTGTTGATACAGACGGACAATACCACTACCATGTTCTATATCAACAAGCAGGGAGGGACACAATCGTTCCCCCTTTCCAGTCTGGCACAGAAGATTTGGAGATGGGCCATCCCACTCAAGATAGACCTGCTGGCCATACACCTACCAGGGAAGGACAATGTGGAGGCAGACTGGCTCAGCAGACAGACATCGGCATCCCACGAGTGGGAGCTCAATGGACAGGAAACACAGAGGCTATTCCAAAGGTGGGGAACACCGACAATAGACCTGTTTGCAACACGCCTGAATGCAAAATGCCAAAACTTCGCATCCAGACAATCAGAACAGCAATCGCAAGGGAATGCCCTATGGATAAGTTGGTCAAAGACATTTGCCTACGCTTTTCCACCGATACCGCTGTTACACAGGGTGCTCGACAAGTGCAGGACCAGCAACATGATACTGATCCTAGTGGCACCACAGTGGGCAAGGCAAACTTGGTTCTCTCAAATAGTGGAAATGGCACAAGGCACTCCTCACAAATTCACAAGAAGAAAGGACCTGCTCTCCATGCAGAACGGAGAGGTCCTGCACCCAGAACCAGAGAGCCTCAGCCTGGCGGCATGGCTCCTGAAGACTTGGAGTTTGCGCAACTGAACCTACCTCAAAGCACTATGCAAGTGCTGCGGGAGGCAAGGAGACCTACAACACGAAAATGCTATGGGGAGAAATGGAAAAGGTTCACAATATGGTGCAGCAGAAATAAACTACTGAATAAAATGACAACAGAGTCAACGGTGCTTAGATATCTCACACACCTACTAAAAAGTAATCTATGCTCATCCTCCCTAAGGGTACACCTGGCGGCAATCGTAGCTTACACACGAGGGGAGGGAGGAGGAAGTCTCTTTACGTCACAGGTAGTAAAGAGATTCCTGGAAGGCGCGAAAAGAATTGCGTCTCCAAAGAGGATGCCGCCGCCGGCATGGAACCTCAACGTGGTCCTAACCGAGCTTATGAAGGAGCCGTTTGAACCCATCCACAAGGCCACGCTGCAAATGCTGACAATGAAAACAGCCTTCCTGGTAGCGATAACCTCGCTGCGCAGAGTGAGCGAGCTGCAAGCACTGACACTGCAAGAGCCCTACATCCAGATACACAAGGACAGGGTGGTTCTAAGAACGGACCCACACTTCATGCCTAAGGTGGTGTCGGCATTCCATATGAACCAGACAATTCAGATACCGAGTTTCTTTCAAAACCCCACGACAAGCGCAGAAAGGGCACTGCACACTCTGGACGCTAGAAGGGCAGTGATGCACTACATTGAGAGGACCAAAGAGCACAGGAAGACCAAGCAGCTCTTTGTCTCCTTTGCAACTAGTTTTCTGGGTAGACCCGTGACAAAAGCCACCATTGCACGATGGATTGCGCTGACAATACAATTCTGCCACAAACAAGCAGGGCAGGAGCTATCGGAGGGGCCACGAGCCCACTCCACAAGGAAGAAGGGAGCAACTATTGCCTTTCTGGCAAATACGCCCATTCAGGACATATGCCTGGCCGCAACATGGGCTTCAGTGCACACGTTCACTAAGCACTATTGCGTGGACGTTCAGATGAAAACGGAAGCACAAGTAGGACAGAAGGTGCTTCAACACATATTCAACAGCCAACACTCATCTACCACCCAGCCGCCGCAAAGATAACAAACCGCTACAAAGTCTATGCACAGCATAGTGAATCCAGAAAGATTCACGTTGCAAAACGAATAGTTTCTTACCTGTCGGTGTAGTTTTGCAGCTTGAAGATCTTTCTGGATTCACTAGCGAACCCACCCACCTCCGCCCGGAAGATGAGGATGGAGGAAGACGTGGAAGGACATGGAAGAACAGAATAATTGGAATACTAAAAGAAATTGGAAAAGGAAAATTAAGAGAACACCTAGGGTTAAAAAAAAAAAAAAGAGAAGGGGAAAAAAGAACCCGAAGTTGGCGCCCCAAAGGTGGGACTTCCGCAGGAAGCACGACGACGTCACGAGAGGTGAACCAAATGGTGGGACGTCGACGCCCACCTGGGCTACAAAAAAACCAACAAAAAAAAACAAAAGAAAGACTACGAATCCGGACCCAACCACCAGATCGCGGAATAATGCACAGCATAGTGAATCCAGAAACATCTTCTATCTGCAAAACTACACCGACAGGTAAGAAACTATTCGTTACTCAACATCAACCATCTGGAGTTGCTAGCCATATTCTTAGCCCTAAAGGCCTTTCAAACACATGTCTCAGGCAAGGCCGTCCTAGTCCGCACGGACAACATGACAGCCATGTACTATATACAAAAACAAGGCGGCACACACTCTCCGCAGCTCTCTCAGCTAGCACAGAGCATATGGAGATGGGCCATACCCCAAAACATATTTCTCCTAGCCCAACATGTCCCAGGAGTCCAAAACACTAGGGCCGATCTGCTGAGCAGACAAACACAACAGATCCACGAGTGGAAACTCCATCCACAAGTTCTTCACCCCTACTTTCAAATGTGGGGGCAACCACAGATAGACCTCTTCGCCACCCAAGAAAACGCCAAATGCCCAAACTTCGCAGCCAGGTATCCACACCCATTGTCCAAAGGCAATGGGGTATGGATGAACTGGTCAGGCAGATTTGCGTACGCCTTTCCGCCTCTCCCACTCATTCCACTAGTGGTGCACAAACTACAACAACACTCCCTCACTCTCATGCTAGTAGCTCCAACGTGGGCCAGACAACCGTGGTACACCACACTGCTGGAACTATCTGTAGTACCGCAGCCAAAAATTACACCTCTCTCCACGCCTCTTAACCCAGAACCATAGAGAGATCAGACACCCGGACCCAGCTCAGCTCAACCTTGCGATCTGGCTCCTGAAATCTTAGAATTCGGTTACCTAAATCTTCCCCCTGATTGTATGAATGTCATTAAAGAAGCTCGACGACCTACCACTAGAGCTTGCTACGCAGCCAAGTGGAAACGTTTTGTGATCTATTGTCACAACAATAACTTCAATCCCCTAGATGTGTCCATTCAACACATCATAGGCTATTTACTACACCTGCAAAGATGCAATCTAGCCTACACGTCTATTAGACTGCACCTTGCAGCCATAGCAGCTTATCTACAAAACAGGCAACATCTATCTCTCTTTAGAGTACCTGCCATAAAAGCCTTCATGGAAGGCCTCAAAAGAATAATTCCCCCAAGAGTGCCACCCTCACCGGTGTGGAACCTAAACATCGTTCTCACCAGACTAATGGAGCCTCCCTTTGAACCTCTACACAAATGTGAAATTCAATTCCTAACATGGAAAACTGCTTTTCTTGTAGCCATCACTTCTCTCAGAAGGGTCAGCGAGATACAAGCACTCACCATTTAAGAACCTTTTCTGCAAATGCACCATAACAAAGTGGTTCTCCGTACTAATCCGAAATTCCTCCCTAAGGTCATTTCTCCTTTTCACCTAAACCAATCTGTGGAACTACCCGTATTCTTCTCGCAACCACAAACCGTTGCAGAAAGAGTTCTCCACACATTAGATGTCAAACAAGCCTTACTCTACTACATCGAAAGAACACAACCCTTTCGTAAGACAAAACAACTGTTTGTTTCCTTCTCACCACCACATAAAGGCAATCCCATCTCCAAATATGGGATAGCTAGGTGGATTGTCAAATGCATTCAGATTTTCTACCACAAGGCAAAACGAACGCTATCTGTTCCCCCTAAAGCCCACTCTACATGCAAGATAGGGGCTTCCATGGCATTCCTAGAGAACATCCCCTTAGATGATATCTGCAAAGCAGCTACATGGTCAACACCGCACACTTTCACTAAACACTATTGTGTAGATGTGCAAACTAAGCAACAAGCTAGTGTGTGCCAGGCTCTACTCAAAACATTGTTTCAAACCCCTGCAACAGATACTGGTGGTCGTCGCTAAGGATGGGTACTGCTATATAATCTATGCACAGTGTGTAATCTGCAGCTCATATGCCTCGAACGGCAAATGCTACTTACCAGTATGCATCTGTTCTTGGCATGTAGAGCTGCAGATCTACACACGCCCACCCGCCTCCCCGGCTACCTTTATCTGTTCCAGTTTATCTTATTTAGATACAACACACATGGGCATCTTCACTGTTTATTACTACGCTCCTTCCCTGCTGGCGAAAAACAATCTGAGGATGGAGCCGAAGCCCATGCGCAATACGATCCAAGGGAGGAGTCACATACCTCGTGACTGCCAAAGACTTTCCAAGAGGAAAAACAACTGCAAACATCCGGGCCCAACACCAGATGGCGATCTATGCACAGTGTGTAGATCTGCAGCTCTACATGCCAAGAACAGATGCATACTGGTAAGTAGCATTTGCCTTCCACAGCACACTGTTAATGAATGTTCCTGAGTGGTTTAATCCGAGCAGGTTTAATTTTCACAAAACCCTGCTCCGTTAAGTGCTTAAGACATTATGTGTGTTATCTTGGTAGCGCGTTAGCCTTTTTAGGTCTCGCTAGGCAGAACATGCACGGTTTAATTCAAGACATGCTGTACTCAGTATGCTGGCTTTCATTCCGTCCCCCGCTACCGGTTTATTGAAGTGTGTGTCACTGAAAAGCTTGCATTTCGTTGGTTCATTATCCTTATATGTCCCAACTTCTTGTGTGTTGCTCCTCCCCTGGTGTATTGGTCTATTATAGGTATCTTTTCTCAGAAGGCTTTTCCCTTTGTGTTTGCACACTTTTTTTTTGCACCTTGCTCGTTTTGACTGAATGTTCCTTTTTTTGGTCCCTTGTGAGTGATGTTTTGTACGTTATGCCAATTCTTTTCAAACTTTTTTCGTATCATTTTGTTTAAAATTATACATTTCACATACGTTTGTTATATGCCCTTGTGCTTGATGCTTTGTACGGTATTGAAACTGTTTTCGTGTTATCTTTTTAAAATTATACATTTTACATAAGTCAGTGCACTGTGTGGTTAACTGCAACTTTTGCCCTGTTCTCTAAGGCGGAGACTGCTGTGGTGAAGAGCGGGAGACTCCTTAGCAACCTTCCTGTCCCACCCTTCCCAGCACACCCTCTTTCCATGCTGCTTTTCCCGAGCGTGTCCGCCCCGGATCCATGAAAAACTGTTCTCCGTGCTTCCGAGCTGCAAGCTCTCGCTGCAGTGTCTGTGTCAGCCGTGCTTCAGAGCTGCAGTGTCAGCCCTGCCCCTGGAGGCACTTAATGCCTATCATGCCCGACCCCTCCCTTGTGATCACTGTCAATCGTCCCCGAAAGCCTCCCACATTTTTCCCTGTGTACTGAAAACTGGCAAGTGAATGATTCGGAATTGTATCCTCCATAGCACAAACCTCCTGGAATCGGCGAGACTTTCATCACCCTGGAGTCTGCAGCGTGCAATTTATTTGGAGTATGCGCCAATGGCAACTCCGGAAGACTACCTCAGGGACAGAAACCGCACACAACTGTAGAGCTGCTGATCTCAATGCCAACACCTATGCACCCCTTGCTATCGCAACTGGAACACAAAACCATATGGATTGCTAAAACCTCTGATCTCTAGGGTGAACAACTGGCATGGGTGCAAATTCAGGATGGTAAGTGTCAAAATTCAAGACAGAGGGTCAAAATTCAGGGCAGAGGGTCAAAATTCAGGACAAAACTTCGGGACAAAAGCTAAGTTTTACAGACACATCAGAGGAAGCTGCGCGATAGTGTAAAAGTACGTAAATGAACAACCAATTAAGTACAAGCCAAAATAAGTTTTATATTACGTTGAGACAATCGTGCACTTCACGTTTTTTCAGCATGTGTGCTGCTTGGAGCAACTGTGCTGGTATTTTTGTGGTATTTCATATAATAATCTATTTATATGGTTACTGCACTGGGTTGTCCAGTCTGATATTTTGTTTACAACTCATGGTCCTGAGCAGGCATGTTTGGTGAGCGGAGTGGTCAGGAAGATTTGCTCGGATAGACTTTGTTACTAGCATCTCATATATGAGTGTTATTGTGAGATGTAAAGCGGCACGCATAGATGAACTAAAGGGAAGACTGCTGTGATGAACACACTATAGGGAATGCATTAGGGGTGTTTCAGCAAGTGGAACTTAAAATATGGAATCTGACTTTGCTTATGGGGGCTTCGCAGAGAGCTGCACAAGCTAACGTAAGTCACACTGGTGCTTTTCCCTGCAGCTTTTTAAAGAATGCACTGTCAATACACTATTACAGAGTTTATTTTTGACGCCTTGCCTATTGCTACAAACACAATATACATCTCAAGCAAGAACTTACACCTTTAAAACATAACATGCAAACATTTACAATTACTAGTGAAACATTCAAGTAGCAGTTGGGTGTCACTCAAAATGTCATCTATTAATTCTTTCATCCATCATTCAGTCTTTTACCATTCATTCTGTCCTCCCATCTTTGTGCCCATCCATATCCAAAGCTTTTCAACCATTTGCACACCTATCGATCATTATCCTTCCATCCATCATTTCACTCATCCATCCATCCACCCTTTCATCCAATCCATCCTTTCACTAATCCAGCCACTCTTCCACCCACCCATTCATACGTCCATCCAACCATTTACCCTTCCACCCAAGCCATCCCTTCACTCATCCACTCTTCCACCCATCATCCATGCACCCAGTCACTCATCCGTCCACCCAGTCACCCTTTCACTCATCCATCCACCCATCCTTTCTTCTAGCTCTCCACCCTCCCTTTCACTCGTATATGCATTATTTCACTCATCCATCTTTACATTCTTCTTTTCACTCATCCATGCACCCATTCCCCCATCCATTCTGTCTATCATTCATCCATGCTATCATTCATCCATCCATCCCCCTTTCTCTCTCCATTCACCTTTCAATTAGCCACCCATCCTTCACCCATCCACCTACCTATCCAGTTGAAGACAGAAGAGGCCCATCTAGAACTTAACCCACACTGTATTTCCTAAAGCAAGGGATGGGGTGGGGGAGGGTTCACTATGCCCATGCACATAGACAATCTGAAAACTTGGAAGTCATGAGTCATGTGTGATGCACAGTGCCAGGACACGAGGTGAGTGTGACATGGTGTTGCTTCCAGGGCTTTAAGTGGGATGACAAATCTGGGGGCCTCTCCAAGGGGCTTGTCTGATGTAATTAAGGGCGTGACTTAAAACACCCTGTAAGAAACTGGCTCTATATATACTATACCAAAATGAGGTATAGTGTGTATAGAGTCCAAGTGTTCCCAGAGGTAGGCAGAGGTTAAAGTTAGAGAGAACCTTACTCTCTGATAGTGGTAGCTTGGTCGAGCAGAAGGCAGTATCAGAGGACAGTGTTAAGCATTTGATGTTCACACTCAGTCAGCAAACGAATTCACACACTCAAGAACTGAACACTAGGCCAATTGTTTTTGTATAAAAATATACTGTTGTTTATTTTTAGAACCAAGCAAGCCTGGCACAGGTAAGCATTAAATACTTTTCAGTAATAAGTTACTGAATATGTAACAGTTTGAAAATGCAATAGAAATTGTACTCTGTTTGATTTACAGGGGAGCAGTAGTATACAACACTTAGCAAATGCAGTACATTGAAATAAATAGGCTTTTTCCAGTAAATTACAGGTAAGTTACTTTTTACGTTACTTTTCTAACTCAGTCCTGGATACCTAGATTCAGCACTGGGACATTTCCTGGAAACAGGTAAGAAAATACGTTTTGGTTATTCGTGCGATTATTAAAGAAAGTTTTTAGATTTCAAAACTCCACACTTGAAAACTTTTTGGAGAAAGTGTCAATGTTATCCTATGGGAGGAAAACAGGTTAACGGTTCACAGGTAAGTAATCGACGGTGGGAGTTAAGGTTCTGGGTTAGACTCAGGGGTCCCTCAGGGTCAGTGATGCACTGTTTTTACACACTCAAGGCTGGGGGCAGAGTGTTGAGGCCTGCTGTTATCCAATGGGGGATAGGGGGCCTTCGGATGGTGGCTGCTGGCAAGCTGTCCACTGGGTTGTGGGAACAGAGCTCCTAGGGTTAAGGTCAGGGCAAATGGGGAAATAAAGTAGCACAAAATGTGCACCCTCAGCGGCACTGGGGCGGCCGGGTGCAGAGTGCTCTTCCGATGTCGGGTGCCCTGTTGTTTTCCATAGAGAACCTCCGGTTTGCAAAAGCACTGCAGGCAGGGAGACAAAGGACTTCTGGTTGCGACCACCACTTGCAGGAGCAGGTTCGAGGGGAGACAGGCCTGGTGCCAAGTTAGTGGACGTCGTCCTCTTGTTCGCTATACACGGCTCTTCGTCGTTCTTCTAATTTCATTTTCTTGTCGTTTCTGGATCGGAGGAAGCAAGGTTCAGGGTGCCCCCTAAATACTAAATTTAGGGGTGTTACAGGTACGTAAAGGGCAGGGACCAATGGGTCCCTTCACTGGGGTGGGTACACCCCCTATTCTGCCACTCTCCAGTGGGAGGGGGGCAGGAGCCTGTCCTTGGTTGGATGGGTCTCCCCGTCCTCAAGATGGCGGAGACTCGAGGTTGTGCTTCACCTTGCCTGTCCCACCGGAGGGGTGGAGTTGGCAGAGGTCAGCACACCTCTCTTTCCTCACTTGTGGGGGGTAGAACCAGTGGGGACCAGTTGCTGAAAGCAGCAATTGGTCTGCAGAGGCTCACAAATGCGGCATGCCTTTGAAGCTTTTCCTTCGTGAAACCTGCCCATCCTGGGGGAGGAGGCTTGGCACCTCGTCCCAGAATGTGCATTGTTTCAGGCCCCCGAGAGCAGCAGCTCTCGACCCAGGGGTTCAGAAACATGTCTGGTGTTGGCAGCCTAGGCAGCCACTCAGTCAGGTCACTAGAAGTTGGTCGAGTTTCAGGGGGCATCTCTAAGATGCCCTCTGTTGTGCATTTTACATTAAATCTCACATTGGCATCAGTGTGGGTTTAATGTGCTGAGAAGTTTGATACCAAACTTCCCAGTCTTCAGTGTAGCCATTATGATGTGGAGTTCGTAATGACAAACTGCCAGTACCATATACGCTTAAATGGCAGCACTGCACTTTCAGTGCCCAGGAATGGACTTGGGCACTGTAGTGGTACAGGGCTCATACACTTGTACCCTCACCACTGGCATAGGGCACCCAGCTAGAGGGGTGACTGATGTATGCCAGGGCATTGGTTTGTGGGCATGGCACACAGGGATGTGTGCCATGTCGACTCTTCACTTTGTTCTGCACCAACACACGCAGCCTGAAAAGGCAGTGTGCAAGTGTCGGGGTACAGGGCCTCTAAGGGTGGCACAATGAGTGCTGCAGCCCTTAGAGGCCTTCTCTGGTCACAGTGCCCTGGGTACCTATGGTACCATTTACCAGGGGCTGACATGTGGCCAGAGATGCCAATTGGGTTTAGGCTTCAATGCAGTTTTAGGGAATGAACATAGGCCCTGGATACATGATTAGCAGGAGCCCAGGGCACACTCAGTCAAAGAACATCAGCAATTCAGCAAAAAGTGGGGACATACCATGCAAGAAAGAGGGCACTTTCTCACACACCCCACCTTAAAATATAATGTGCTGCCCGACTGGTATTTTGATGTTTCTATCATTGCATCCACTAACATGAGACCTACAACAAGCCTGGACTATTCGCCTTGTCGATGGATGTTAGTTGCATAAAATAAATAAAAAAGCAGCAACTATGTCTTCGTTTTATATAATAATAAAAATGCTTCAGCTCTGAAATGATGAGACTGTGTAAGAACTATAACCGCTCCTTTTTAACTTTATACGTTTGTTTTGTACATTTTAACCCTAACAGAATGCCCTGCCCTAGACGGAGGCTGGAGGAGGCCACCACATGCTGGAAGAGCCTAAACTGGCCATTGTCATTCTGTATGTGGCAATCAGCCGCAGACAGAATGACAATGGACTTGGTGGGGCTGCTCTTATACTCCTACGATGAGTGCGAGGTGGCCCCATCAGGGAGCTGAGGCCTCTGGCAGGGGAACAGCTATGTTCTCCTGCAAGGCCCAAAATTACGGACAAAAGGTGTCCGTTAAAATGATCCTCACGGACAATGGACGTGAGGTCCAAATTACGTCCGGTCCATGAAATTTATGGTCGGTTGGTCACCCTACTGATCTCATTGGAGTTACCTAAGCTCTGCTTGCTAACAAAAAGAGTAAACAAAACAAAATACAGTGGCAGAATTTGTCCAGGAGCACACCGCCATTCAAAGGTAAACCGTATCTACCTTTTTATTTACATTAACCCATACTCCAACGTCTTTGTCTGTTTTTCAAAGGCATGCATATTAGAACGAACACTGCCAAAACTCAGATCCCTACCAGCCATTGACTGTGAGACACATATGTAAGGACAACCGCTAAAAGGCTGTGTCCCGAGCCTCAGTTCATGCCATGTCCACACATCCAGCTTTTGCCTTATTCTTGCTTCTTATTAAGTTTCATGTGAAGCCGCCCTTGTCTAAACCACCACAACTAGTGTTATGGTATCACTGTTTTCATTTTACCCCACTCAGTGCTTTAAGTTATTGTGTTAATGAAGCCCTATGCTAATAACCAAGTATCAGTGGCATATTAAAAAGAAAGTGAAGTAGAGGTATTGCCAAAAGTGCGTGAAATGGCAACAATCCCTCCCATACAGCCATGGTAGGGTTGCTTGTATCACACACCCATACAGGTCTCCAAGTATCACCTGTCCTGTGAGCTTGGATTTTTGCTTGCTGCTTATTAAATGGCTTTCCTTTTACTGTCTTGTGTTTGTCCCTTCCCTGGAGTATAGCTTCTTTGCCATTGTTTTGATTTAATGACTTGAATCTTTTCACCACTGCCATTCAGGGAAATTACTTGTTCGAGGCATATGAGCTGCAGATTATACACTGTGCATAGATCGCCATCTGGTGTTGGGCCCGGATGTTTGCAGTTTGTTTTTTCTCTTGGAAAGTCTTTGGAAGTCACGAGGTCGGTGACTCCTCCTTTGGTTCGTATTGCGCATGGACTTCGGCTCCATCCTCAGATTGTTTTTTCCCGCCATCGGGCTCGGATGTAATACTTCGCGCTCCGGTTCCGAACTTTTCCAGTTCAACGATAGACGCAAATCCTCGCTCATCGAGATTCAGATAATAAATCATCTTAATCACCTTCTCTTCGACACTTCTTCGATTCCGGTCGTCGACGGCGGCCTTCGGGCCTATCCCGGCTCCGGTCTCGGCTGATGGAAAGAACTCCCTTCAAGAAGTGCCCTCGATGTGGGTCCAAAGTCCCCCACACCGAGCTTCATGAGGTGTGCAACCTCTGCCTCTCCCCTGAACACGAGGCTCGAGACTGTCCCGCCTGCAAGTCTTTTAGATCGAAAAAGACTATTCGAGATTGAAGGGCTAGACGCAACATGGCACACTCCTCGACCTCCGCTCCAGTCGACATCTTCGGGGACGACGTTGAAGCTCCGGGACAGCAGCACATCGAAGAAGATGACGACGACCTCGTCAGTGCTTCCGAGGCTGACGACTCAGATGTGGAGGACATCACCCCGGCGCAGAGGGTCGTGAGTACTATACCCCCTCCCTCACCGATACCCAAAAAGGCTTCGGTCACGCCTTCGCCTTCGAGCCTAGGCAAGACCAAGGACACTGCTTCTAACACCCCACCTTCAGGCCTGGTAAAGAAGCCTATTAAGCCTTCCGGCAGCTCAGGCTCGAGCCAGCCTACCAGCGGTGCCGAAAAACACCCTTCGGCACCGAAGAAAAAATCGGCCTCCACCTCCACACCGAGCTCAACACCAAAGCCCTCGGTGTCTAAACCCGCCCTCTCGGTGCCGACCAAACATCATAAGGCCCTCGGCGCCGACACTCCCGCGCCGAAGCCTCTCTCGACACTGAACAAAAAATTTGATGTCCCAAAAAAGCACGGCACAGACCAGCCTAAAAAGCCGTCGGCCCCGAAAACCTCGGCGCCGACCGAACAACCAGTGTCGCAAGAACTATTCACACCGGATCCTCTGCAAAAGACACTTACCAAGGATCCAAAAACTGGACATTTGACACTGTCTTCAAAAAAGAGACATTTGGACAAACCAGCTCCACCTCCAAAGAGTAAGGACACTGCTACCTCCCCTTTCAGAGTGCCTTCCCCACCTCCTCCACCCCCTCCACCCTCCCCACTTCCACCTTCTCCACCCCTGCCTCATCGCTCTCCGACCCTGTCTCCAGACCATGATGATCAAGGGGACCCTTACTACGATCCAGCAGATGTGCCACAAGACCCCACCCCTACTGGATCCCCAGACCCATGGGGTGACTATAAGAATCCGGACATCCCAGATGTCCCACAGGATGACCTTTATCCATCCAGGCCATCCCCACCAGAAGACTCGTTAGGTTTTCACCACCTATTACAGAGGGCGGCACATTACCACGGGGTAGAGCTACATACTGACCCTGTGGAGGAAGATTTTCTCCTAGACACCTTCGATACTGCACATAGGTCTACTGCCATACTACCTATGCTAAAAGGAGTAATCAAACATGCACCAGAGGGTTTTAAAGACCCAGTCAGGGCTAGGGTCCTAAACCCACGTATAGAGAAAAAATATAAAGCCGCCCTCACATATCCTGCATACATTAAAGGCCCTGCACCACTGGATTCCTTAGTGGTATCTACAGCTAGGAAGAGATCAAATTCTCATGCGTCAGGCGAAGCACCACCACCTGACAAAGAATCCAAGCTCCTAGACGCGTCAGAGAAGCGCACTGCGTCACAAGCCGCCAATATATGGTGTATCGCCAACACTCAAGCGCTATGGCCAGATACGACAGAGCGCATTATGATGAGCTAGAAACCATCATGCACCATCTCCCTGAAAAATACAGAAATAGGGCTAATGAATTGATCCAAGAGGGAAAATCTATAACTAATACCTCTATACGCTGTGCCCTAGATGCGGCAGATACAGCCTCCAGGGCCATAAACACCTGTGTCCTCCTCCGTCGCCACGCCTGGCTTAGAGTTTCAGGCTTTAAACCTGAGGTGCAAGCCTCTATATTGAACCACCCATTTGATCAACAACATTTATTTGGTCCAAAAGTTGATGAACCCTCGAGAAGATGAAGAAAGACACTGATGCGGCGAAATCCATGGGAGCCCTACAGTCACACACTCCTAGGCGCTCCTTTCGCCGCTCTTCCTTTCGGGGCACAGGTAGAGGCTACTCCTCAGATAGCGCATCCACGTCCTACAAATCCCCTCCTCAGTCCACCTTCACAAGGGGTTATCAAAGAGGCGGCTACAGAGGCAATAATAATAAAGGCAGAGGCAGAGGCAAAACAAATACTGCCCGCTCTGCCACACCGCCTACCCAATGACTTTCCCCCGCTCCCTCCAGACCATCCCACTCCGGTCGGGGGCAGAATACAAAATTTCCTTCACGTCTGGGAGACCATCACCTCAGACAGATGGGTGACCCAAATTATTCATTCAGGGTACTGCCTAGAATTAACATCTACCCCCCCCAAACATTCCACCCAGGCAACGCCCAATGTCTCAAGAACATGCCACGTTACTAAAACAGGAGGTAATCTCCCTCCTGCAAAAACAAGCCATAGAGCAAGTCCCCATCAAACAGCAAAATTTAGGGGTCTACTCCCTGTACTTTCTGATTCCAAAAAGAGACAAGACTCTACGACCCATTCTAGATCTCAGACCTCTAAACACTTACATACATTCAGACCATTTTCACATGGTAACCCTTCAACAGGTTCTTCCACTCCTCTCCCAGAACGACTTTCTCACCACACTGGACTTGAAAGACGCATACTTTCACATCCCAGTACACCATGCTCACAGAAAGTACCTCAGATTTGTAGTGGACGGGCAACACTACCAGTTCAAGGTGCTCCCGTTCGGGGTCACAACAGCACCAAGGGTATTCACCAAGTGCCTAGCAGTAGTGGCGGCACACCTCAGAAGACAGCACATTCACGTCTTCCCATATTTGGACGACTGGCTAATAAAAGCCACGTCCTACGACCAATGTGTGCACCACACCGCCGCTACAATCCAACTACTTCACCAGCTAGGTTTCACGGTGAACCACCAAAAATCCCACCTGATACCATCACACACAAAACAATACCTCGGCGCCACCATAGACACCTCAAAAGCAATAGCCTACCCCAATCCTGCCAGGATTGCAAACATACAGGCTCTGCGTCAAAAATTCATACTTCAACACTCTCTCCCAGCAAGAGTGTTTATGCAACTGATAGGGATGATGGCCTCTTGCATTTTCATAGTGCCTCATGCAAGACTCCAGATGCGTCCACTACAAGAGTGCTTAGCGCGCCAGTGGAACCAGGCCCAGGGGCAACTGACAGATCTGGTGTTGGTGGACGGTCGCACCCATGGCTCTCTGCAGTTGTGGAACACCACAAACCTTTCCAAAGGTCGACCATTCCTGGACCCGGTTCCACAGATAATCCTAACAGACGCACCGCTCTCCGGCTGGGGAGCTCATCTGTTACATCTCACAGTGCAGGGCACATGGACGCCGCAACAGAAGTTACTCCACATCAACCATTTGGAGTTACTGGCAATCTTTCTAGCCCTAAAATCCTTCCAGACGCAGATTTCAGGCAAGGCAGTCCTCATTCGCACAGACAACATGACTGCCATGTACTACATTCAAAAACAGGGGGGCACACACTCTCCACAGCTCTCTCAATTAGCACAGAGCATATGGAGATGGGCAATTCCGCAGAATATTTTTCTCTTGGCCCAACACGTCCCAGGAGTCCAAAACACCGTGGCAGATCTGCTCAGCAGACAAACGCAACAGATCCACGAATGGGAACTTCACCCACAGGTTCTTCACCCGTTCTTTCAGAAGTGGGGGCATCCTCAGATAGACCTCTTCGCCACCCACGAAAACAAAAAATGCCCAAGCTTCGCCGCCAGATATCCACACCCATTGTCCAAAGGCAATGCGATATGGATGAACTGGTCAGACAAATTTGCATACGCTTTTCCACCTCTCCCACTAATTCCATTAGTAGTGCGAAAGCTACAACAGCATTCCCTCACGCTCATCCTGGTAGCTCCAACATGGGCCAGACAACCGTGGTACACCACACTAATGGAACTCTCGGTAGTACCACACCAAAAGTTACACCTCTCACCATGCCTCCTGACCCAGAACCATGGAGAAATCAGGCACCCGGACCCAGCGCAGCTCAACCTTGCGATCTGGCTCTTGAGGTCCTAGAATTCGGATACCTTAACCTTCCCCCTGATTGCATGAATATTATCAGAGAAGCTAGACGCCCTACTACTAGGGCATGCTATGCTGCAAAGTGGAAAAGATTTGTTGTTTACTGCCATAACAACACAATCAACCCTCTAAATGTGTCCATACAGCACATCATATGTTACTTGCTCCATCTACAAAGGTGTAACCTAGCATATACATCCATTCGGTTACACCTCGCAGCAATTGCTGCTTACTTACAGAACAGGCAGCACCTATCACTTTTCAGGGTGCCTGCCATCAAAGCTTGTATGGAAGGCCTCAAAAGAGTAATTCCACCCAGAGTACCACCCTCACCTGTCTGGAACTTGAATATAGTTCTCACAAGGCTAATGGGACCGCCTTTTGAACCATTACAGGAATGTGAGCTGCAATTTCTCACATGGAAAACAGCTGTTCGAGGCATATGAGCTGCAGATTGTACACTTAGCATAGATCGCCATCTGGTGTTGGGCCTGGATGTTTGTTTTTCTTCTTGGACAGTCTTTGGAAGTCACGAGTTTGGTGACTCCTCCTTCGGTCCGTACTGCGCATGGGCTTCGGCTCCATCCTCAGATTGTTTTTTTCCGCCATCGGGCTCGGATGTGATACTTCGTGCTCCGGCTTCGAACTTCTACAGTTCCAGCCTCGACGGAAAATCCTCGTTTCTTCGAGTTTCTTCATCATCATCTTCATCTCTCCATCCCGTACATCGGCACCGGCCTTCGGGCCCTCCTCGACTCCGGTCCCGGCCGATGGAAAGGACTCCGTTCAAAAAGTGCCCAAAATGTGGGTCTAAATTTCCCCACACCGACCTCCATCAGGTGTGTAATCTTTGCCTCTCTCCAGAACACGAGGCCAGAGACTGCCCCGCCTGTAAGTCTTTTCGATCGAAGAAGACCATCCGGGAGCGAAAAGCTCGACGCACCATGGCGCACTCATCGTCTGCAGCTCCACCGGACATCTTCGGAGACGGCGCCGAAGCTTCGGGGCAAATACACACCGAGCAGGAGGAAGACGTCGTCAGCGCTTCTGAGGCCGACGACTCCGACGTGGAGGACATCACACCGGCGCAGCGGGTCGTGAGTACTGTGCCCCCTCCCACCCCCGCGCCCAAAACCAAAGAGACTCAGGTTACACCCTCGCCTGCTGGCCTGGGCAAAACCAAGACCAAAGCTTCTATCACCCCACCTTCGGGCCCGGTGTCGAAGCCTCCAAAGTCTCACGGCAGCTCGGGATCGAGCCAGCCGACGCCCGGTGCCGAAAAACAGCATCCGGCACCGAAGAAAGTAATATCCAGCTCGACTCCGAAGCCACCGGTGCCGAAGCCTGGACTCTCGGCGCCGACCAAACACAAACACAAATCAGTCGGCACCGACGCTCCGGCGCCGAAAACTCCCTCGACGCCGAAAAAACCGGAGGCCCCAAAAAAGCATGGCGTACAGAAACCATCGAAGCCCTCGGTTCCGAAATCACCGGTGCCGACGGACGATTCGGCACCATTGGCTCTGTTTACACCAGGCCCTTTACAAAAGACTCTGTCCAAAGATCCAAAGACTGGGCTATTGACTTTAATTATCAAGAAAAGACGCCTTGATACTCCGGCTCCTCCTCCACCGCCCAAACGGAAGGACTCTGCTACTTCTCCCCTCAGAGTGCCCTCCCCACTACCGCCTCCCCTACCTCCTCCACCTCTTCCACCCCCTCCCCCCCCCAGGTCTCCGCCACCTTTACCTCATTACTCTCCGACCCCGTCCCCAGATCCGGACGACGGGGACCCGGACAATTACCCGGCGGATGCCCCAATGGATCCCACTCCACCGGGGACCCCAGACCCATGGGAGGATTACAATAACCCTGATATACCCGATATACCTCAGGACGACCTATACCCATCCAGGCCGTCTCCTCCAGAGGACTCCTTAGGGTTTCATCATTTACTGCAGAGAGCAGCACACTACCATGGGGTGGACATGCACACTGAACCAGTGGAAGACGACTTCTTACTGGATACATTTGACATACAGGACAAATCCACATCTATTTTACCCATGCTTAAGGGTGTCACCAAGCATGCCGCAGAGGTGTTCAAAGACCCTGTCAGGGCCAGGGTACTAAACCCTAGAATAGAGAAAAAGTACAAGGCGGCTCCCACAGACCCTGCATACATTAAGGGCCCTGCTCCCTTAGATTCCCTAGTTGTCTCAACAGCTAGAAAGCGGGCTAACTCCCAGTCCTCAGGAGAAGCCCCACCGCCAGACAAGGAATCCAAACTCCTAGACGCGTCTGGCAAACGCACCGCCTCTCAAGCTGCAAACATGTGGCGCATTGCAAACACACAAGCGCTACTTGCGCGCTATGACAGAGCACACTACGACGAACTTGAGGCTCTTATGCAGCACCTTCCCGAGAAACACAAGCGTAGGGCTCATGAACTAATACAGGAGGGTAAACTAATTACAAACACCTCCATTAAGTGTGCCCTCGATGCAGCCGACACTGCTTCTAGAGCCATAAATACCAGTGTCCTGCTTCGTCGCCATGCCTGGCTCAGGATCTCAGGGTTCAAGCCTGAAGTCCAGGCGTCCATACTCAATCACCCCTTTGACCAACAAACTCTCTTCGGGCCAAAGGTAGACGAAGCGTTGGAAAAGATGAAAAAGGACACAGACACAGCAAAGTCTATGGGGGCACTCCAAACACAAGCCTCTAAACGTTCCTTTCGACGCTCCTCCTTTCGTGGCACAGGCAGAGGCTTCTCCACCGATAGCACCTCTACCTCCTACTAGTCCCCTCCTCAAAATACCTTTTCAAAGGGCAACCAAAGGGGTGGTTACAGAGGCAACAACAATAAGGGCAGGGGCAAAACTAACACCACCCGTTCTGCCACCCCGCCCACACAATGACTTCACTCCGCTCCCCCCAGACCATTCCACTCCGGTCGGGGGCAGACTACAAAACTTTATCCATGCATGGGAGTCCATAACATCGGACAAATGGGTGACCCAAATCATTCGGTCAGGGTACTGTCTCGAGCTAACATCTACCCCACCCAATATCCCACCAAGGCACCGTCCAATGTCTCAAGAACATTCCACATTGCTCAAACAGGAGGTACTCTCCCTCCTCCAAAAACACGCTATAGAGCAGGTCCCCGTCGATCAGCAAAATCTAGGGGTTTACTCCCTATATTTCTTAATACCAAAGAAAGACGGGACCCTCAGGCCCATTCTGGACCTCCGGCCTCTAAATGCCTACATACATTCAGACCATTTCCACATGGTCACCCTACAACAAGTCCTCCCGCTCCTCTGTCAGGGAGACTTTCTCACAACCTTGGATCTGAAAGACGCATACTTTCACATTCCAATACACCCCTCTCACAGGAAATACCTCAGGTTCGTGGTGGACGGGCAACATTACCAATTCACGGTTCTCCCCTTCGGGGTCACCACCGGTGTTACCAAATGCCTAGCGGTAGTAGCAGCACACCTCAGACGTCAACACATTCACGTCTTCCCTTACTTAGACGACTGGCTGATAAAAGCCGCGTCCTACCACCAATGTGTGCAACATACAAACAGCACCATCCAACTGCTCCACCAGCTAGGCTTCACGGTGAACTACCAAAAGTCTCACCTCATACCATCTCACACAAAGCAATATCTCGGGGCCACTATAGACACCTCCAAAGGTATTGCCTATCCAAACTCAGCCAGAATCACAAGCATTCAAGCCTTACGCAAAACATTCCTTCCCCAACACTCTCTTCCAGCAAGAGTGTTCATGAAGCTCATAGGAATGATGGCGTCTTGCATCTTCATAGTGCCCCATGCAAGACTCCACATGCGTCCACTTCAAGAGTGCCTAGCACAACAGTGGAACCAGGCCCAGGGTCAGCTGACGGATCTGGTGTTGGTGGACGGCCGCACACATCACTCTCTGCAGTGGTGGAACACCACAAACCTTTCCAAAGGGCGGCCGTTCCTGGACCCGGTTCCTCAGGTGATTCTAACAGCGGATGCATCGCTCTCCGGCTGGGGAGCGCACCTCCTACACCTCACAATGCAAGGTCTATGGACGCCACAGCAAAAATCGCTCCACATCAACCACCTGGAGCTCTTGGCGATCTTTCTAGCCCTAAAATCTTTCCAAAAACAGATTTCGGGCAAAGCAGTCCTCATTCGCACAGACAACATGACTGCAATGTATTATATCCAAAAACAGGGGGGGACACACTCTCCCCAGCTCTCCCGCTTAGCCCAGAGCATATGGAGATGGGCAATTCCCCAAAACATCTTTGTCCTGGCACAGCACGTTCCAGGCGTACAAAACACCATGGCAGATCTGCTCAGCAGACAAACGCAACAACTACACGAATGGGAACTGCATCCACAAGTTCTTCACCCATTCTTCCAACAGTGGGGGCATCCTCAGGTAGACCTCTTCGCCACCCACGAAAACAAAAAATGCCCAAGCTTCGCCGCCAGATACCCACACCCATTGTCCAAGGGCAATGCGATATGGATGAACTGGTCAGGCAGATTTGCATACGCCTTTCCACCTCTCCCACTAATTCCATTAGTGCTAAGGAAGCTACAACAACACTCCCTCACACTCATTCCAGTAGCTCCAACGTGGGCCAGGCAGCCGTGGTACACCACGCTACTACAACTGTCAGTGGTACCACATCAAAAACTGCACCTATCCCCATGCCTCCTAACCCAGAACCATGGAGAAATCAGGCACCCGGACCCAGCTCAGCTCAACCTGGCGATCTGGCTCCTGAAATCTTAGAATTCGGATACCTTAACCTCCCCCCTGATTGCATGAACATCATCATGGAAGCCAGACGTCCTACCACTAGAGCATGCTATGCCGCAAAGTGGAAAAGATTTGTAATTTACTGCCGTAACAATACAATCAACCCTTTAGATGCATCCATACAGCACATCATATGCTATCTGCTCCATCTTCACAGGTGTAACCTGGCATATTCATCCATACGCCTACACCTAGCAGCGATAGCTGCTTATCTACAAAACAGACAGCATTTATCACTCTTCAGAGTGCCCGCTATTAAAGCCTTCATGGAAGGCCTTAAGCGAGTAATTCCTCCCAGGGCACCACCTTCCCCTGTATGGAATCTAAATTTAGTTCTTACACGACTAATGGGTCCGCCCTTCGAACCAATGCATAAATGCGAGCTACAGTTTCTCACCTGGAAAACAGCTTTTCTCGTAGCTATCACTTCCCTTAGAAGGGTTGGTGAAATACAAGCGTTCACTATACAGGAACCCTTCATACAAATACATCACAGCAAGGTCATACTTCGCACAAATCCGAAGTTTCTGCCCAAGGTCATTTCCCCCTTCCATCTCAATCAATCGGTGGAATTACCTGTCTTCTTCTCGCAACCTCAATCTGTTGCAGAAAGGGCCTTACACACACTCGATGTGAAAAGGGCTTTGCTATACTACATACAAAGAACGCAACCCTTCAGGAAGACTAAACAACTGTTCGTTTCCTTCTCTCCACCACATAAAGGCAACCCCATTTCTAAATCAGGGATAGCTAGGTGGATTGTAAAATGCATACAAATTTGCTATCAAAAGGCAAAAAGAACATTATCTGTTCCGCCTAAAGCCCATTCTACAAGAAAGTTAGGGGCTTCTATGGCTTTTCTAGGGAATATACCCTTAGATGACATCTGCAAAGCAGCCACATGGTCTACACCGCACACCTTCACAAAACATTACTGTGTAGATGTGCATTCCAAGCAGCAAGCTAGAGTGGGCCAGGCTGTACTAAAGACACTTTTTCAAACCACTGCAACGGATACCGGTGGTCGCCGCTAAGGTTGGGTACTGCTATATAATCTATGCTAAGTGTACAATCTGCAGCTCATATGCCTCGAACGGAATATGCTACTTACCAGTATGCATCTGTTCTTGGCATGTAGAGCTGCAGAGTTGTACACGCCCACCCGCCTCCCCGGCTACCTGTATCCGTTCCAGTACATCTTATTTAGATACAACACACATGGGTTTCTCACTGTTATTACCAAGCTCCATAATTTCCCTGTTGGCGAAAAACAATCTGAGGATGGAGCCGAAGCCCATGCGCAGTACGGACCGAAGGAGGAGTCACCAAACTCGTGACTTCCAAAGACTGTCCAAGAAGAAAAACAAACTGCAAACATCCGGGCCCAACACCAGATGGCGATCTATGCTAAGTGTACAACTCTGCAGCTCTACATGCCAAGAACAGATGCATACTGGTAAGTAGCATATTCCTTTCTAGTGGCCATCACTTCCCTTAGAAGGGTTAGTGAAATACAAGCACTCACGATACAGGAACCTTTTCTCCAAATGCATCAGAACAAGGTTGTACTCCGCACCAACCCAAAATTCCTAGCCAAAGTCATTTCTCCCTTCCATCTAAACCAGTCGGTAGAATTACCAGTCTTTTTCTCACAACCTCAAACCGTTGCGGAAAGGGCTTTACACACACTGGATGTTAAAAGGGCCTTACTTTCCTACATCCAAAGAACACAACCTTCCAGAAAAACCAAACGGCTATTTGTCTCTTTCTCTCCACCAAATAAAGGCAACCCTATTTCTAAATCAGGGATAGCTGGGTGGATTGTAAAATGCATACAGATTTGCTACCAGAAGGCAAAGCGAACGCTATCTGTTCCCCCTAAAGCCCACTCTACAAGGAAGATAGGGGCTTCTATGGCTTTTCTAGGGAACATACCATTATATGACATCTGCAAAGCAGCGACATGGTCAACACCGCACACTTTCACAAAACATTACTGTGTAGATGTGCAAACCAAGCAACAAGCTAGTGTGGGCCAGGCTGTACTAAAAACACTGTTCCAAACAACTGCAACGGATGCCGGTGGTCGCCGCTAGGGTTGGGTACTGCTATATAGTCTATGCACAGTGTATAATCTGCAGCTCATATGCCTCGAACGGAATATGCTACTTACCAGTATGCATCTGTTCTTGGCATGTAGAGCTGCAGATCTATACACGCCCACCCGCCTCCCCGGCTACCTGTATCCGTTCCAGTCTATCTTATTTAGATACAACACACATGGGTTTCTTTACTGTTATTACTACGCTCCATCTTTCCCTGCTGGCGAAAAACAATCTGAGGATGGAGCCGAAGCCCATGCGCAATACGAACCAAAGGAGGAGTCACCGACCTCGTGACTTCCGAAGACTTTCCAAGAGGAAAAACAAACTGCAAACATCCGGGCCCAACACCAGATGGCGATCTATGCACAGTGTATAGATCTGCAGCTCTACATGCCAAGAACAGATGCATACTGGTAAGTAACATATTCCTTTTCTTTTGCTTAAAGGCACTTCAATGGAGTGCATATGTTTTCTTGGTGTCACTCTCTCTTGTGTAGTGCTTCCCACCTCAAACCCTGAGCTCTCTGTGTTGCTTTGCTGCATGCCCTGCACCAGATTGTCGGTTACTTTACCCACATCCCCAAGTCCAACCTTTGTGTTTTGGCATTGGCCAAGCCCTTTTATTTTGAGTAGAATTACAAATATAACACATCTGCTTGTAGGGGCATTCAGCCAGCCCTCTTCATCCATTGATCTGTTGCTGTCACAGTCACATTTTCATCTGCCCACTATTTCAGTTCAAATTATTTATTAAGCGTTTGATTAAAAAAAATCAGTTCAGTAAAATATAAACAACCATGCACCACCTCGCCTTCACGAATAAAAAAGTATAAAATAGAAGCAAATCCACAGATTCGTCTTTTTTATACATTTAATTTGCAAGTTCTCTTTCGTCATGCCTTGGTGATATTCTAGTTAACCCAACGATAATGATTGCCCTAACACCATTATTGCACTCAATTTTACAAAAAGTTAACTTTCAGTAAGTGTTGCACTGAGCTCATTATTGCACTATATTTCTATAGCACCCAGGGGCTTTTTCCAGTTCTCGCCCATACCCATTTTCATAGCCTCTGTTAAGGTATTTGCATTTCTTCACAATTTCAATGCACCGAGGGTGAAACTTCAGAAAACATTGCACTAATCCCATTTCTGCACTAGTCTTTTTTTGCATCACCCTAGGGCACCTGCCCTGCCTTAATCGTGACCATGAGGCGGTGGGCATTGCATTTTCAAGTGGCAGCGAATGGGGATGCCATATTTTTGGTTATATGGGCGTATTCTCAAATGCAGTCCGTTGTGTATCATGGATAGGAGCATGTCACATTCTAAAACCCAAAAATAAGTAAAAGCTTGGTGTCCCAAACCAATTAAAACATGTTATCAATAGAGGCCCTTGCTATTAGCTCCATCTAGTGGGAAAGGGAGCATTCTGTGCTGTAAGAAAAATGGGTAAAGTGCGGCTTGCTTTCCTGTTAGGTTCCATTTATTGATTTTTTCACGCACAAATACTGGAAAAGCCTCCTTCCGGCTTACCAATGACTTTCAAATTTGAGAGAAGAAAATGGATAACGTGTGGGAGGCTGGCCAGTCAGGGACTGGTATCTGTGGCAACTCGGTGAGTGCGAACCTGATGGAATTTGTGAACTTCCCAAGTCTTGCAAGGGTGCATTCTGTATTTTCAGTGAAGCACAAATCCAAGGCCTCTCTGCAATTCCTAACTCCCCTTGCCCTGAGGATGGGGCAAAGCAGGTGGCATCTCTCATTGGCCAGTTTGGAACAACAGCACAACAGATTCAGCCAGGATTATTTGCGATACGTGCATACCTGCATGAAACCACCTCCTCTTTGCAAGCCCAGGTGGGATTTAAGTCCGAGATTAGTAGAGCAATGAGCCTCATATAGAGGTTTTTCCTGCCCGTCTGAACTGTCAAGGCATGGCGGAGGTAGGGTTGTGCTTGCCCCAGGATGTATGATTCATCCTATGCCGCTGTGATGGGACTAGCGCGAAGTGTTGCATAATCCTTTTCAGATGAGGTTATTAACACCTGCCTGTTAGCCGCTTTTTTCCAGGCAGACAGCGGAATGTGAGAGTAGTGCAAACTTTTGTCTTTGATTTCAGGCTGCTTATTGCTTGTGCAAGCCCAGTTTGCTAGGGGGGCCTCCTCCTCAAAGATTGTTCTTAGGTGGTGTTTGAGTGAATCTGCTGGGGCTCGCAGGACCCTGATGAAAAACTTTATTAGGTCCCTCTGGCTCGCCAGGTCTGGTCTCCCAAGGCCAAACTTCAGCCTTAGTGCCATTCTTCTGGCTTGCCTCTGGGCTAACAACACTGCCTTGTATGTCTTAATCTGAGCTACTGTTAGGATCCTGTCCAGGGCACCTGGAAAGGCCAATTGGCCATGGTTGAGGTTTGGGATTAGTTTTGCTTTCAGGACTGTCACCATGGGTCCTTCAGTTGAAATTTGTAAGCGATTGCTTAGGCACTTCAATGTGTGGATGACACGATTGGTCTTTATATGCAGGTGCCTTTTTGGCCCCCTCAGAAAGCCAGACCCCAAGGTAGTTGTAAGCTGGCACTGTTACTATTGGCAGGTCTACCAGTTGCCATTGAGTTTGCTTTTCATGAGGATATTTACCAAACACTACTACCTTAGTTTTGTTCTGATTAGCCTGCAAAATGTTCTCCTGATTGTAACAATGGAGTGCATTGGGGCTCTGTGTAGGCCAGCTCTAGTGTGGTCCATGATTACTGTATCATCTGCATATTGCAGGATGGAAACTCGTACACTGCCCAGCCTTGGAGTAACTAGACTTGCGCCTTGCAGGGCTGCCCCCAAATCTGCAGTATTGAGGTAAAAGAGAACGGGGGCCAATACTCAGCCTTGTTTAAGCCCGTTGTTTGTGGTTACTCTGGCTATTACTGTGGTAGGGCTTGTTTTAACCCAAAGCCATGTCCCCTGGTATAATGATATGATTGCCTTAAGGAGCAAGGGCAGCATCCCCCATGTGGACAGCCCCCATCTCCCCCCCCCCCCCCCCCCCCCCCCCATAATCTTCCACGATCCACCCTATCGAAAACAGTGCTGTAATCGATAAGGCAGCAGAACAACTCCGAACAGCTTGTGTAGATACGTGTGGCAGTGCTATGATATTGTCCATAGTTGAATAGTCAGGCTGAATCCTGACTGAAAAAATGGAAGGATTCCTTTTTCCATTGCCCATGTCCCCAGATACTTCAAGAAAACACAGGCATAAGCCTTGGCTTCCAAATCGAGCAGGATGACAAGCTTGCAGTTTGCCGGGTTGGAGCGGTTTCCTTTTATATGGATGGGAAAAAGTATTGAACCTCTCCACGAACACAGCGTTGTTGCAGTAGCAATGTCATAATTAACAAGCCTTTGCAATGCAATAGGTCTTACATTATTAAAGTTGGAGCTATTGGCATTGCTAATAATAATGCAACACCAATAGCTCAAACATTCAGTAATGCGATACCTATTGCATTGCAAATGCTTTTTCTTTTTGTTTTGCAGTTTTATATAGCGCAAACTCGTCCCAAAGGTATCAGAGCGCTTGACATGAGCACTAGTTGCATTACAGACGGAATGGAAATTAAACTTTTATGAATTAGAAAGAAATGTGTGAATGTACAATAGTAAATCATGCACTTTGTACACCTAAATTGAGCTTTGTTGCCTATGAACCAGGCCTGACCTATGCCTAAGTGATTTTTGTGTAAAGAGAAACTGAACCTCATAGGCTGACTATTTGTGTTTGAATCAGACCCAATTTGACTGTTCGTTTTTTCAGAAACTGAGTCCTAGTTTAAGCAGAAGTTTACTTTGCGATATATTTACCACCTTTAGATGAATATATCGGGTGACTAGGCATTTCTCCCCTCCCCCGATTCTATCCAGTCCATTTTAAACCACAGCTTTTGCATGGATTCTAAATACTCCCAATCTTGCAAAAACAAAAAAAAACAAGTAGAGGGCCAAGTTCAAAAAGTGCTTTCCTAAGAGCACACAATTTGACCTAACGGGAGGCCGGGATTAAAAATTGCCCCCCAGCCTCCCTAAACCCCCCCCCCCCGTCCCCCCCTCCCCCAGTGATTTTAATTTTCCAACAAGTCCAATAGACCGCAACTAGGATAGCAGTGATTCGGATTGCAAGGGACTCTTTATTATTTATGAATATAGGGTTTATCAGCATACCTAGGTATCATGAGCGCCGAAGCACCGCGCCCACCCCCTAGCCCCCCGGCGCCGCGACTGAATTCGCGGCTCAGGGAAGGGGATAAAGAATTGAGGTCTAGTTTAACCCCGGTGCACCAAGAGGTTCTCTCTGGGCCTGAAAAAATGTGGTTGGGGATTTCTGAAGCCTGGGAGTTCAGATTGAAAGAATTGTTAACATTCCTGAGAGGTGAGGCAAGGTCCCAGAGAACCCTCAGTTGCGTGCATGCACGTTTACACATCTGTCAAAACCGGGAGCCATAAGCATCAGGGAGAAATTTAGATGCAACCAAAAACAAACTGGACACTGAACCGAGATGCCTCAAATTCTTGCTGTAGCAGGCTCGGTGCAGTTTGGTTCAAAAGCCCGGAAATCAGAGTTTTGGGATATCCATGCCACAGGTTGAATGAAACAAGGTATGAAATGTCTGTTGTAAGAGGAATCCCTCATACTTAATTGCATAGCTCTCGTAGGCTTCCTTTCTTTTGTGTGTTACCTCCTTGCTGGTGCAGGGACCAAGCTCATGTGTTGTTCCTAGTCTTTAAGCAACGCACTTTTTAAAAAAACGTTATTATTCCTGAAAGTGCAATGTGCCACGGGCATGGAGGAAACCCCCTAAGGGACACGCACACATGGAGGAAACGATAACAGACTAGGAAGCACAGGGGGAGTATCAGACGGATAAGCGCATCAGACACTGGGGGCTCTGGCAGCAGATGGAGTGGCTTCGGGGCACATCAGCCGAGGGAGGGGCAGAGGGAAGCCAGGCACAGGGACAGTCCAGAACACGACCAAGCGGGAGGGCATGGTGACCCTCCTCCCTCGCTCTGTGCTGATCAGGCCACCAGACAGCCGCCGGCAGGCGCCGGCCTTACACAAGGAATGCCCCTCCGCAAACATTCACGGCCAAACTTCAAACCACTACATACCAGGCAGTAATGCGTCCCGAAGCAGCCCTCCAAACCACTCCCGTTCACAGTCCTACTGACCCAGTGTGCAGCAGCACCGCCCTACCGGGCACCATCTGCATTTACACACAGCCCAGCCGCAGCCATTGTGTGCAGTCATCTACATTTGTGTGTATCCATGCTCGTGTCTGTGTATTGCATTGTCGAGAAGACAAGAAATGGGGTGACTGGCCCTGGTGTAGGGTGAGGTAAGAAGATGGAGCTTGAAACTGAAGAGGGAAGGCAGCCTTGTGGGCGGTGGGATAGACGAGAGCTATGGGGAAGGAATGAAGGGGCGAGTGGGGGAGAAGGGACGAAGCAGTGGACAGTAAGGGAGGAAGGGTGAAGGTCAGACCGGAAGAAGAAGCAAAAGGCAGAGGAGAGAAAGTGAATGAGGCCGAGAAGGAAAGGAGGGAATGTCAGCAATTGGACAAAAGGAAGAAGGCTTCCTTCAGACTCTAAAGGAAAAAGTAGGGTGGTATCACCTGTATGTGGAAGATCTCTTACTAGGGAGTCAAATGTGGGCGTAAGATGTCACATTAGACGTAAAAGGTGTGCAACTCTAAGCCGAAGCTTTTGGTTGGCAGCACATTTCCCGCTCAGTGCTGGCCTCGGGTTGTACCGCGTGTCTGGGCAGCGGGCAGTAGGGGAGAATGGAGATCACGCAAATGACCGAGAGCACCGATAGTAAGGGCGATTGGAGTACAGGTGCATGGCTGCCTGCAGTACTGGCAGTTTGGGTCTCTGGGAATATTCGTAAAGCTCCAGACGGCAACCAGTGGTGCGCGCGCACCACAGAGGAGCGGACGCTGGAATCGAAACCAGTGGTGCGCGCGCACCACAAAGGAGAGGGGGCGAGGGAGCCTGTCGTCTGTGCCGCGCTGATGCGCGTACTAGACACCGATGGGACTGGGCAGAGCAAAGGCGGGACATGCGCCCGCCTTTGCCCAATTGCGTGTTTTAATATTTTCTATTTTTAAAACACGCTAAAGCCAATGGCAGCCGGCGAAAGCAAAACCACACGCACGAGCGTGTGGTCAGCTTTCAGAACCCCGTACAAGAGGTCTCGCGCTGCGCGAGCAGTGCTGCTCACTGCAACGCTAGGCGTGAGACCTAAAAGGGGGCATAAGAGTTGTCGCACAAAAGTCTTGTTCGGTCCTGGGGCCCCTTTGTTCCCCATTTTTTTGCGGTCGCTATTACTGCTCCTTCAGTAATTGAAATGCAGGTGGCTAGTTCCGAGTGGTGCGTTGAAACATCTACCATTGCCAATCAATCAGTTGAGTATAGCTGTTTGACATACCGTATCCAGACTTGTTTGGCAGCGCCATTCTCCTTTGTCATTCTTGGCTTGCTGAGCCGATTTATATGCCTTCATAATCAATCAATCAATCAAAGACACTTGTAGAGCGCGCTACATACCCGTAGGGTCTCAAGGCGCTGGGGGGGGGGTGCCGCTACTGCTCGAACAGCCAGGTCTTCAGCTTCTTCCTGAAGGAGAGGTGGTCTTGGGTCAGGCGCAGGTCGGGGGGGAGGGAGTTCCAGGTCTTGGCGGCCAGGTAGGAGAAGGACCTTCCTCCTGTAGTAGCTCTTCGGATGCGGGGGACGGCGGCGAGGGCGTGGTTGGCTGAGCGGAGGTGGCGTTTGGGGGCGTAGAAGTTGACTCGGCTGTTGAGGTAACTCGGGCCTCGGTCGTGTAGAGCTTTGTGTGCGTGGGTGAGGAGGCGGAAGGTGATTCTTTTGTTGACGGGGAGCCAGTGAAGGTCTCTCAGAGGTCCGGAGATGTGGCTGGTTCGTGGGATGTCGAGGATGAGTCTGGCTGAGGCGTTCTGGATCCGCTGGAGTCTCTTCTGGAGCTTGGCGGTGGTACCGGCGTAGAGGGCGTTGCCGTAGTCCAGACGGCTGGTGACGAGGGCCTGGGTGACGGTCTTCCTGGTCTCGGTGGGGATCCACCAGAAGATCTTCCGTAGCATGCGTAGGATGTTGAAGCACGTCGAGGAGACATTGTTAACTTGCCTGGTCATGGAGAGGGAGGAGTCCAGGACGAAGCCCAGGTTGCGTGCGTGGTCTGTCGGTTTGGGTGCGGTGCCCAGGGCGGGAGGCCACCAGGAGTCGTCCCAGGCGGAGGGTGAGGAGCCCAGGATGAGGATCTCCGTCTTGTCCGAGTTCAGTTTCAGGCGGCTGATCGTCATCCACTCGGCTACCTCTTTCATCCCGTCGTGCAGGTTGGCTCTGGCGGCGGCGGGGTTGTTGGTCAGGGAGAGGATCAGCTGGGTGTCGTCGGCGTAGGAGATTATGCTGAGGTTGTGTTTGCGTACGATGGCCGCGAGGGGGCTCATGTAGACGTTGAAGAGGGTGGGACTCAGAGATGATCCTTGGGGGACGCCGCAGATGACTTCGGAGGCCTCTGACTTGTACGGTGGTAGGCGGACTCTCTGTGTTCTTCCGTCGAGGAAGGAGATGATCCATTCCAGCGCCTTGTCCTGGATTCCGACGTTGCTGAGGCGCTGTACTAGGGTGCGGTGGCAGACAGTGTCGAATGCCGCGGAGAGGTCCAGGAGGATGAGGGCCGCTGTTTCTCCATTGTCCATCAGGGCTCGGATGTCATCGGTGGCGGCGATGAGGGCGGTCTCGGTGCTGTGGTTGGCTCGGAAGCCGGACTGTGAGGGGTCGAGGGATCCGTTCGTCTCGAGGAAGGCGGCCATCTGCTTGTTGACGGTCTTCTCGATGACTTTGGCTGGAAACGGGAGAAGCGAGATGGGGCGGTAATTCTTGAGGTCGGTGGGGTCCGCTGTTGGTTTCTTGAGTAGAGCGCTGAGTTCGGCGTGCTTCCAGCTCTCCGGGAAGATGGTGGTGTCGAAGGATGTGTTGATTTTGTCTCGCAGGTGGGGTGCGATGACAGCGTCGGCCTTGTTGAAGACGTGGTGAGGGCAAGGGTCGGTCGGTGATCCGGAGTGGATGGAGTTCATTGTGCGGATGGTGTCTTCGGTGCTGATCGGGGTCCAGGCGTGAAGGATGGTGGTGGGGGGTGGTTGTTCGGTCGCGGTGTGCGTTGGTTGGTTGTTGAAGCTGCTGTGTATGTCCGTGATCTTGTTGTGGAAGTATGAAGCGAGGGAGTTGCAGAGGTCTTGCGATGGGGTGATGTCGTTGTTTCCTGCGCTGGGGTTGGAAAGTTCTTTCACGATGTTAAAGAGTTCCTTGCAGTTGTGTGCGTTGTTGTCCAACCGGTCCTTAAATGCTGTTTTCTTGGCGGCGCGGATCAGCTGGTGGTGTTTCCGGGTGGCCAGTTTGTAGGAGGTCCTGTTGTCCGGTGTCGGTTCCCTTCTCCAGACTTTCTCGAGGGCTCGGCAGTTCTTCTTGGAGCTCTTGAGTTCGTCGGTGAACCATGGGGCCTTCTTGCTGCCGGGTCTGCTAGGCGGGGTCCTCAGAGGGGCGAGTTCGTCCGCGCAGTTGCTGATCCACTTCGTGAGGTTGTCGGCGGCCTGGCTGGGGTTCGCTGAGCTGGCAGGGGGGTGCTGACTCAGGGAGGTGGCGAGCTGGTCTGCTGTGATCTTGTTCCAGCTTCTGTGGGCGGCCTGTTGCTGGTGGTGGTGGGTCGTCGTTCTCTTGAAAGTGAAGTGGACGCAGCTGTGGTCCGTCCATTGAAGCTCTGTGGCGTGGCTGAACTCGATGTCTGTGCTGGAAGAGAAGACTGCGTCGAGTGTGTGTCCGGCGAGGTGGGTGGGGGTGGACACCAGTTGCTTGAGTCCAAGGTTGGCGAGGTTGTCGAGCAGGGTGGTGGTGTTGCGGTCGTTGTTGTTTTCCAGATGGAAGTTGAGGTCTCCCAGGAGGATGTAGTCAGCGGAGGGGAGGGCATGCGGGCTGACGAAGTCGGCGATGTCCTCGCTGAATTGTGTGCGTGGTCCCGGGGGTCGGTAGATCAGGGTGCCTCTGAGGGTGGTGTTCGGGTTGGTGTGGATCTGGAAATGCAGGTGTTCGGCGGTTGTCAGGGTGTCGTCGGTGCTGGTCGTGAGACGGATGGTGTTCCTGTGGATGATGGCGATGCCTCCTCCCATCTGGTTGGCGTTGCGGTCCCTCCGGACGATCTTGTAGCCCTCTGGGATGGCGATGTCGGGAGCTGAGGATGCGTTCATCCAGGTCTCCGTGAGGAAGGCAACGTCAGGGGCTGTGGCGTCTAGGAGGTTCCAGAGTTCGATGGCGTGTCTGTGGACGGAGCGGGTGTTGATCAGGATGCACTTGAGGTGGGTGCTGCTGGCGTTCGACTTGGTGGGTGCTGGTGCGAGGCAGGTCCGGGTGCAGGTGAACTTGCAGGCGTGGCAGCTGAAAGGTCCGTGGGTACGTCGTGGAGTGGCTTGGTGGCAGTCTGGAAGTCGGCCGGTGTTGAGAGCGGTGAGGGTGGCGGCGGCGTACGTCCGGCGGGTCGGTCGGGAACGTCGAGGTTCAGGGTTCCTGGCACTGGGCGCGGACCAGGCGCGGACGGGCGCAGACGGGCTTACCTTTGGCGCGCCTTCGGCGCACAATCGGCGCGCCCGCTGCGCGTCAACGCTGCGCGTTCGCACGGTCGCCATTTAAGGCGAAGTGCGCGGGTGGGCGGAGCAGCTGGGAGGCGGGAGCGGGGAGGGTACAGAATACAAAAAAGGGCGGGGAAAAGCGGCGTTTGGCGGGAAGGGAGGGCGGAGGGCGGCGGGCAACAAGGAAGGAAGGCAAAACACGGGGAAAACGAAATTCAAACAAAACAGGCACAAAGATTCGTCAAAACAAGGGAAAAAACGGGTTAATGACAAGCAGGCACAAATTCACGTGAAAACAAAGGGCAAAACAACCGCAGCGGCGGCAATCAGGAACTAGGCAGCAGCGAGGCACAGGGATACAAGGGGCACACGCAGCAGCTGGTGGCCGTGCGGCGCGGGGGTGTCCCACAAGTGGGTCACACTCACCTGCGTCGCACGGTCGCCATTTAAGGCCAAGTGCGCGGGTGGGCGGAGCAGCTGGGAGGCGGGAGCGGGGAGGGTACAGAATACAAAAAAGGGCGGGGAAAAGCGGCGTTTGGCGGGAAGGGAGGGCGGAGGGCGGCGGGCAACAAGGAAGGAAGGCAAAACACGGGGAAAACGAAATTCAAACAAAACAGGCACAAAGATTCGTCAAAACAAGGGAAAAAACGGGTTAATGACAAGCAGGCACAAATTCACGTGAAAACAAAGGGCAAAACAACCGCAGCGGCGGCAATCAGGAACGAGGCAGCAGCGAGGCACAGGGATACAAGGGGCACACGCAGCAGCTGGTGGCCGTGCGGCGCGGGGGTGTCCCACAAGTGGGTCACACTCACCTGCGTCGCACGGTCGCCATTTAAGGCCAAGTGCGCGGGTGGGCGGAGCAGCTGGGAGGCGGGAGCGGGGAGGGTACAGAATACAAAAAAGGGCGGGGAAAAGCGGCGTTTGGCGGGAAGGGAGGGCGGAGGGCGGCGGGCAACAAGGAAGGAAGGCAAAACACGGGGAAAACGAAATTCAAACAAAACAGGCACAAAGATTCGTCAAAACAAGGGAAAAAACGGGTTAATGACAAGCAGGCACAAATTCACGTGAAAACAAAGGGCAAAACAACCGCAGCGGCGGCAATCAGGAACGAGGCAGCAGCGAGGCACAGGGATACAAGGGGCACACGCAGCAGCTGGTGGCCGTGCGGCGCGGGGGTGTCCCACATATGGTTCTTTTCTTTCAGTAGAGTAAAGACTTTGAGCCACTCTGATTCAATGTGCTCCCTTTTGAGCTTCCATGCTTTCTTTTTGTAGCCTGTCATAAGAGCAGTGATGGAATAGCTGTCAGCTGATTTGCTGCCTCTTTTCCTGGTATCCAAGGCCATGCGAAGAGCGCGCTTACTGTTTAGTCCTTAGGACGACGAAGAATGTGTGATGTCATTATGGGGCCTGTCTGCAACAAGAGTCTTCCAATCTTCTATTACTGAAGTTGGAAGGGGAAACATCCTTTACAACGCAGCCATGAAATTGCATGTCGCTACAACTCATGACACTAGAACGCATGCCACTACAACGCAGGCATTACATCGCATGTCATTACAACGCTTACCATTACAACGCATAGTACCCCTCCACTATCCAGCACTTACCCCACTGTTGCACCCCATGGAGTTAGAATAGTAATTTTTACACCTACACTATCCAACACTTACCCTACTGTTGCACCCCCTGGAGTTAGAATAGTAATTTTTACCCCTACACTATCCAACACTTACCTTAAATGCAATGTAATGGTATGCGTTGTAATGATATGCATTGTAAAGGTATGATGTGATGTAATGGAATGCGTTGTAAGTGTAGTTTTAAAAAAATTGTTGTAATTGCATGAGATGTAAATGTGTGCGTTGTAAAGGATGTTGCGATGTGAAAACTGCGTTGTAAAGACATGCGTTGTAAATGTATGCGTTGTAACGTCATACATTTGTTGGAGTGGATGACTTGAAGCCAAGATTTCTCTTTTCCGTCCAGACCAGCAATTTATCTCCTAGTTTAGCAGAACATTTGATTAGTTGAAGAACCGTGTGGCGCTCTTCTCCTGTTTCCCCGATCGCTGGAAATGTTAATGCTGAGGGGCCAGCTAGTTGTAGGATAGCATGCAGGGGCCTATGGTTGCTTTCGCCCCTGTCCTCAATTTCAAAGTCTTGAAGCGTAGGAGAAATCCTATCACTGACTAGTATATAGTCTATTGTTGATATGTTCCTGAAAGTGGGATTCAGACACCAGGAAGGTAAGCTGGCATTCTTTAATGCGTGTGTCGAACTACGCTTATGATTATAGAGTAAGGCATGAAGGGAAGCAACCCTGCCAGCAAATCTGAGGAGATTAGGTGTCTTTTCTGGGTCCCTCGTATTGAAGTCCCCAGCTATGATTGTCTGGTAAGAGTCCTATATAATCAGCATGTCATCTATCCTTCTTGTTAGCAAATTCAAAGTATCTTTCTTCTGATGTTGTGTGGGATTAATGTAAAAGTTGATTAACAGCAGACGAAGGGATTGGGAGTTGAGCTTTAGGCCTTTTATAGCTTGAATAGCAGATGATTTAATAGTCATTTCACTGGCAGCATTTTTCGGGCGTGTTATAAAAAGACTGAAAGACCTTCAGATGGTCGTCCGAATATGTTCCTTTTTGTAGCTGCAACATGAAATTCAAAATAGCCTGCAAGTGGTGTAGTTTTTGTGACCGAAGTCTCCTGAAGACACACTATGTCGCCGTTGGATAGATATTCATAAATAGACTTATCCTCAAAGAATTTTGTGATTCCTGCTATTTTCCAGGAGCTAAGCAACAATTGTTGGCTAGGGGCTTTCCCCCCTTTCCCCGCCCCTAATGATCTGACTGAACCTGTTGTTAGCAGTGCTGCCTCTGTGTTATTTGAACATCTATGGGGACAGTCAGAGTTAAGGTGCAAGTGATCCTGATGTCAGTGGGCGCACAAGATCGTATTTTACTGATTCTGCCACCCTTGATGTTGCTATTAGTAACCCGCAGAACTTAGGGAACCCCCTTCGACCCATTAGTGGGGTAGAGGGCATACGGATATTTCTCCGGCCGAGGGGATTTGACATCTAAGCCCCAATCGGTCAGCTGTGGCAATTCCTCAAGAACTGCGAATTGAAGTCGCTGTTGGCAGAATCCCACCTGAGTTGAGTCAACCTGGGTGTCCGTGGGAAGGATCAGGAATCTTACCCACTCCAAGTAATCTGAATTAATTTGAGCCAGAGATGTAACATGTTTAAATAGGTGAAGGATGTTGCTCCTATTCAGGATGTCATGAGGGACCTTTATATGATATCTGGGGGTGAGCACAACCTCATAGTTGCGGGGTTTCATTAGAAGCTGATGATACTACTGTTCCTTAGCCACTTCCTTGATTAATGATTGGGGAGCCAGGGCCAAATGGGCTCCCCAGAACTTTTCCAGTTTGACAGCTGACTGACCTTCCTGAAATAGGGGACTGCCTCTCAGGCATCGTGGACCTTGGCTGTGAAAGTATGGGAGTCTCTACCAGACACAATGACCAGCGGCACTTGAGGCATTAGCTGCAAAGGCCTGAGTACTGACATCCATCTTCGTGAGATTTAGCACCAGTGGATCTGTGAGCTCAGGGTCGGGTTTTGCCACAACAAGATCCTGGGATTCTTGTATATTACTGGAATGAAGGTAGGACATATGCCCTGGAATAGTTCCCTCTTTTATTACCTCTGGTGTAGCCCCGTCTGTTCAGGGTAGATTGCGGTACCGTCCTTCTTTTAGCTTTGGATTTTTTTTGCTGCTTCTTCAGCTTTTTCTTGGCTCTCCTAGACAGAGGGACATCTGGCGCCACAGGGTTGACTGTTTCCACAGTGTTGTTCCTGTTCCTTTTGAGCTCGACCGTGCTACAGTGGCTGACCTCCGATAGGGCAGGTGGCGATTTGAGCCGTGACATTGGGCTCTCAAGACCCTGGGTAGACTCCTGGCTGTTGCTTATTATTATAGGGGTTGGAGGAGACCCCTCTGCACCAGCTGGGTCCTGCATGAAATTGTCCAGAGCTGTTGGTCTGGTAGCTGCCAGTGTGCCCTCCCGCCCCCTAGGTATCTCTACAATTTCCCCGAGAATTTCCAGGAGAGTGACCCACATGAACAGGGCTTTATGGCCAGACTGCTAAGGAGTTTTTCTTCCATTGCCTCCATCCTGAAACTTAGGTTCACCAAGCACTGCATGATCGATTGTAGAAGATCTATTTGAGCCCCTATTTTTGGGACTACCGTATTAAGACTCTTCCTATAGGGTTTTGTTCAACGCTTATGGCTGTTAAATGCAGATCTTCCTTGCCATTGGAAACTTGTGTATCGAGATTCCTTTGCCCCATTTAGAGCTCTAAACAACGTTTGAGTTAATTCTAGTGGGCTCTCTATTTATGACTGTAGGAAGGAGGCTGTGAGATCACCCATTTAGATGGAATCGGCAATCATGCCAGTTGTGTGTGGGGCGGGCCCTGAAGTGGCTAAAAGGATTTCCGACTTTATTTCTTCAGAACCAGATGCGCTTTGATGGTGTATTAGCACAGAAATGACTTGAATACCACCCTCGTTTTTTAGAGGCCTCCCTGTTTCGCATTGAGTTGTTTTGTATTCGTTGGAATTGACATCACGGACTCACTCACTTGACTCGTGAGAGAGATGTTGAAATCTTTGGGATTTTGATGAACCTTAATCGTGCCAAATTCAGCGTACCCCTCTCCCCTAGCCACGAATGCGATCTGCGCTTTGGGTTGAGCTTGCTAGGATGGGGGATGTTAGTCATGCTCAGGCTTGGACAGACATAGAGTTGGTTGCTTTTAATCCTTCTCCGGCAGTAGAGAGAGCCGGAATATATCTTGATCCTGCAGATATTTGAAAAAACTGTGTGATGAGGCCTTTTTGAGGGAATTTAAAAGGAGGTTTGACAGGTGACTGCTGTTGAACGGTGCTCTATGTGACCCTTTCAATTTTTGGTGGTGAAATGGCTTTCTTCTCAGAGTCTAAGTTTGAGCGTGGGGCAGGTTTCCTTTTAAACGCCATAGTGCTGTAGCAAAGGTTCCTAATGTGAGCTGCAGGGTAGGGGATTTTATACAAACAGTAGTAGGAGGGGCTTCCGCTGAAAGTTTACAGGTAGAGGCCCTCTTGAAGCTTGCTAATGCCTCATGTTGTTGTTTTTTTTGTGGTGGATTTGGGGGCTGTTCAATAAGCTGTGTAAGAGGCAAAGAGGGTGCTAGAATGGGTTCCTGCATGCCTCCGGCTTATCCTTTAAGCCAAAAGTTCTGGGTCGCTAGGCTTTTTGCACTAATTCCAATGGTGGTCCTGCAAGTGGGGCACACCACTGCCCTGCAGACCACGCTTACGCTAGATGAGTTGCTTATTCAGAATCTTTGGCTCTCTCAGCATGGGTGCCAGCTATAGTTACTGTACTTGCTGTACTTACTTACTGTGCTTGCTTGTTTGCTGTGGAAACCCAGAGTCTAGTGCTGTAGAATCCGCGCTACCAGGTTCCTCCGCTGCTCTCCTGCTACTGCGATAGGGAAGGCATGGGTTAAAAAGGACTCCGCCTGCCCCTGCTACCCCCCCAAGCTTCGGGAGTTCACTGCCAAAGAATGGGGTCGGGACGCTGCTGCTGCGCGGCTGAGCGAGGCACTCTGTGGCCCCACAAGCTTCACCCAGACCGAGCTGGCCTTCTTCCGCTGGGGCCTCAGCGCACACACTTTGCAGCAGATTACTAACGCCGCTGCGCTCACGCCAGAAAATTTAGAGAGGCCTGGGGCTGTACGCTGCAGAGCCCTGTCAGGACCGGGAAGGCGAGCAGTGAACGGTGAACTGTAGCACACCAGCTGCCACGATCCCACCGTACCCACTCGCCAGATATCCGGTTCTCCATGTCCGCCCTATCTGCTCCGGCTCTTGTCACTCCGGCTGCTGTGTGCAGCAGCAGTTAGCAGCGATTTGGCACTATGCTGCAGCACTTCTGGAACCGGGGCAAAGCCAAGGAAGTCTGCTCACTATAGCACACAGGATGACAAGTCCGCTTTTTCCATTGGCTAACTTCACTTTGAATTACGGCATTCTGTACTTTCACAAGGAGCACATCCACACACCAAGTAGTTCCCTTCAGTGCAGTGGACTACTGTGGCAATGTGTGTTTTTACACACAAAAAACTTTTGATGTGTCCGTTTTTGTTTCATTCGTGAGGGCACTAGAGCTCCTCCTTTCTCTCTTTCACACGCACTGTTTCTGCTACTCTGTAGGAGAGTAGGATCTGCACTTATGTTGCCCCCACTTTTTTTCTGATGTTAACACTGGTTTCTGGCTATAGTCTGGCTGGGTCCCTGCTAATCAGGGCCCCAGCCTCTCTGTTCGCTCTAAACAACTTGGAGTGCATATTAGATGTACTAGTGATTGGATACTGTGGTACCTTATGAGCCCCTAGTACATGGTACCTTAGGTGCCAAGGGCATAGGTACTTCACAGGCCTACCAGGGGCTGAAGCATGTATTATGCCACCCCTGGGAAGCAGACTCAATCTGACATAACAGGCCTGCTACTGCAGCCTATGTGAGGTAGTGTTAGCACTCCTCACTGAGGTATAGGTTCCCTATATCTCACCTTAAACCTATCAGTCACCCCTAAGGCAGGCCCTATCAATCCTGAGGGAAGGGTGTTTGGTTTTCCATGTGAGGGGGTGCCTCTGCCTGAACAGGGCCCCTCTGCAGCCCTCAGAGTCTATTCTCTGTGGCTGTTTGTGGATGCGGTTAAACCATATACTTTTACGTGCATTATAACCTAGCGGTAAATGCTTACTTTGGGATGGCTGCATGAAAACATGTTGTGTTTGGTGTCAAAAACCTTGGAATCATACCCCCACACCAGTAACTGGTGTGGGAGTATGATCCCATCCTTCTAGAGGGATAGACATGTACCTACTGTGGAAACATGGTAGAAATCTGAAAGAGCCTGGCATCACAAAATGGATGCCACCAGCACAGACACTGGGCTGCCCTCCTGCTGCTGACTGAAACTCGCAGTGGAGGAGGCCCAACAATAGGCATCCTGTCACAGGGAGGTGTCACCACCTTCCAGACAGGATTTAGTGTAGTGGGGTTGGGTGGGTGCACTCTTAGAGTGCCTTGAAGTCCTGCACTGGGGGAGCAGTAGGCTACTCTGTGCATATGCCAGCTCAAACTGGTTCGGGTTCTACCTGCCCCTGCTCTGGCGTGAAACTCGACAAAGGGAAGTAGGTGTAACCACCCACTCCCCTGACCCTCCCAGAGGAGTGGTCATAGAGCTAGTCCCTCCCTTTCCTTTAGTGTAAGATAGGGAAACCTTGACATTGCAAACTAGATATCCCTGGACGACGCTCTACAAGAAGAATCCTGGACCTTCGACGTTCCACTACCTTTGGAAGACTGAAGAATCTCCCTTGGAGTCAAGGAGTGACTCCCCTGCCTGGCAGGCACCAAAACTTTGAATCAACGGTCGCAAACGTTCCCGCCGGAGTCCGAAGTCCCTGCAGCCCCGGAAGTGGATTTCCTGACTTCTCGACGGCCATTGTGAGTCCCCAGCAAACCTGAGGCGAGTGGACCCCACAAGTGACGAGGAACAGCAATACCCGGGTACCGTGCACTATTGTCGAGTGCAACCCCTTCACGACGTTCTACGAACTTGTGCATTGGACCACATGTGGTCCAAGCCTCCAGCAGGATTTCCCTCGAAAATCAGAGGCCTACCTCGTCCCGAGTGACCGTGGGCTCCTGTGAACCGAATCCTCACGAGGCGTCTTCGCGATCCCTTGCCAGCTGGCTTGTGGGTCCCCCTGAAGACTTCTTCATCAAACCAAAGGGCTCCCCTGGTTGCTCCAGGCCTGCCCTGACTTCCCCTCGCTGGGTGAGTCCCTCAGGCGTTGCTGGTTTGCACCCGCTGACTTTCTTCACATTCGACGAGACTTGCTGTTGCCAAGGCTTGTTGGCTCCAATCCGGTTGCCGACACCTCAGTAAGCTGCAGACTTTGTGGGACACTCCGAATCCAGCTCCTGGTAGTCATTGACGCCTCCTGGACCTCGTGGCTGAAGAGTCAAGACCCCCATGAATCACCTGAAATCACCCGACTACCGTGGGCATCCATCTTCCTGGCCCCGGGTCACTGGCAAGTGACTGTGAACACTGTCCCTTCTGCTTTCAGGTCTTCCTTCTTCACAAGCAGCAAATCTTCTTCGCGCTTCCATTGAAAACGACGCCGCGACCCGACACCAAAAGACACCTATGCACCCGGCTTCCCTGGGTGAGGTAACTCGTGCACTCCGGTGCTCCTGTGTGTGTTGGCCCTCGAAGTACTTACCTTGTAAGTGGCTTGCTTGTAGACTCTTCTGAAGTACCCTAAAACTTTAAAAATCCAACCGCGACTTGCTCCATTGATATCCATAGGGAACCCGATACTGTGTTTTCACACTGCACGCGTCTCCCCTGGGTCCTTTACTTACCTGCCTTGAGTGGATTAGTGAGGCCCCAGCGATTCTAAAGGCCCTAGGCCTTGTCCCCTTGCAAGTCGACATTCCAAAACCTCTTTTTTAGTATATGGTCTGGTACGCCCCTAGGGCCCCAGCCATATAAGTGCTTAATTTGTTGTGAAACATTGATTTGTGCATATGTTCCTGACTTCTAATCTCATAAAGAGATTAGTAGGGTGTGTCTAGAAATAAATACATATATATTTTATATATATATACCTGTGTGGTGTCCTTTAATTTGGTAATTCAAGAGATTATAAGTAGGGCTCCCGGTTTTATGGTATTTATTTTTTCAACATTTCCGTCTGTATTTATCCATATTTATGTTTTGCTCAGTGTTTCTGTATTTATCCATTTTTATTTTGTTTTCTGTATAAATGAAGCTGCAATGTGTATTTTTCCACATTTATTTAACTGATAAATTTATACTCGCATTTGAATGTCGAAAAGGTTTTAGCAGTATACAGTGCAATAGCGTTATCTGAAAACACCTGCATTGCAGAATAGCATAAAAAACTGTAGATCTGCACTTACTTAAGCTTAATTAGGAAATCTATTATCTTTTTTCATCTCTCCTACCTCTCAGTCTGAACACCTACTGACCCGGCACTCATGACTGACAGTAGAAAAAAATCATTCAAGGAAGACCTAGTTTCCGTATTTTTCTGTATTTAAAAATAAATACAGACAGGAAAATAAATAGTTTTCTGTCTGTATTTATCTGTAAAAATCAGTAAAAACTGAAAACTGGGAGCCCTAATTATAAGGTAAAACAAGCTGCTTTACATTCCCCTGAGACTTAGCCTAAAGGCTGCTCTCCACAGCTACCGCTAGGATAGCTTTCTTTAAAAGGTTGTCTTAAACCTATCTACCAGAGTCGACTTGGACTGGTGCAAGGTGGCCACTTTAACTAGTGACCAGCATATGCCAGGCCAACTTCTCACAACATGCTTCAGACCATGGGAGACCCCTGGTGTACCTATGCTCTGGGTATCATAGCACCATATACTAGGGACTTACCAGGGTACACCAATCTGGAGTGTATCCAAGTACTCACCATGTCCAATTTAGGGAAGAAGCTTAGAGACTGCGGTTCTGATTAGCAGGATCCCAGTCAAACTAGTCAGTAAAACATAATGAAACCAGCAAAAAAGTGGGGGTGACCCTGAAAGCAGATCCTACTTTCCTACAGTGTGTCTCACACAATCCTGGTTTTGTAACTGGAAACTTTGAAAGTGGTTGCTGCACACAATACGCACCTTTCAACCACTCAAGGAGTTCAGGCTCAGACAATCGGGCAAGGAGTAGCTTATAGATAAAGTTAAGTCTCTGCGCTAGCAGCAGCAATTATATAATTTTATTAGCAGCTATGTGTCATTCTTAGTAGAGAGTCAGTGAAATCATCTCCCAGTCAAGGAGTTTTTGAGCAGGGAGGATGTACCTCAAGAAAATGAAAACAAGCATTGGATAAATCAATGGGTCTGGCTTGTAACTGAAAATGCAAGCAATGGCAGTTTGCCAATGTTTATTTGTTCAATCCTGTCAGTAATATTACAATTGGATCTAGAAATCAAGCATTGACAAATCCAATAGGTCTCGCCTATGTGAGAGCTATTTGCTTTGCCAATGTCTTTTAGCCATGTTTTACAGCAGCATGGCTGTTGCTCAACATAGCTAAACATTAGTGGCATGGAGGAGAGTGTTGTGGAGTGAAATAGTGCAGAGTGGATTGGTGTAAAGCAGTGTGTGGTGTGGCGTAGAGTGGCCTACAGTGGAATGGTGTAGGCCAGAGTATTATAGAGTGGAGTGGTGTAGATTGGCATAGAATGAAATGGCGTAGAGTATCGTGAAATGGTGCAAAGTAAAGTACAGAGGTGTAGAGTGGCATAAAGTAGAGTAAAGTGGTGTGGAGTGGGGAGGTGTGGAGTGGTGTAGAGTGGAATGGCATGAAATGATGACATTAATGTAGAGTGGAGTGGCGCTGAGCAGAGTGAAGTGGAGTGGTGTGGCATGAAGTAGAGTGCAGTTGAGTGGTATGGAGGGGAGGAGTATCGAGTAGCTTGGAGTGGTATGGAGTAGAGTGGCATTGAGTGAGTGGAGTTGTGTGATGTGACATGGCGTGGAGTGGCATTGAGTGGAGTGGCATAGAGTGGCTTACAGTGGATTAGCATAGAGTAGTATACTTGTAAGTGTAAGTAACTTAAACAAGGAACCAAACTTGAAATCAGTGCAAAGGTATGCGGCATAAAGTGATGATGGCTGAAAGGCAACAAAAACAGGTGTGCGGCGGCAAGCATCATAAAGATGTAAATGTGTTGTTAGTGTGGCATTTTCACATAACCGCTTAATACAATCCATGTAAAATGTAATTTTATTTTAGTTGTATGAGTAAGCTAAAAGACGCAGGTGCAGATAAACAATGTCCAAAAACGAATGAATAGAGAAAGCAGCACTAGAACTGGAAACGGAAAAAGTGTCCTGAAATGCGTTCTGGTATGGTGATAAGCAATTTAAAAATAGTATAAAAAGATGTATATTAAAAGTGCAGCTTTGAAAGAAACTTTTGAAGAAAAATGGAGGCGGCACCAGGAATGAAGTCACGAATCCGTAAGCGTGAACTAATTCAAAATCTATCCTTTATTCTTCCTTATATAAAACATAGGAACACACAGGACAATTGCCAACGCGTTTCGTTCCTTTTAATGGAACTTCATCAGGGCTGCAAGCAACATAAAACAACATATAAATATCCACATAAATGTAACATAAACATTTGACATACATAGACATTTACTTCCTATCACACTGACACTGAACCTTAAATCAAAAAATAAATAAACAAACCATATTAAACAATACATATAGACACAAATGATCAACGTCACAACATATATATATATCTTTACAATACAAAATCGATACAAATTTTAAAAAAACTGATTTTTACAAGGCTGACACTATTAACGGTCATGTAACCATTGGACCGATTACTTAAATACAATCCATACTGTCCGAAAGAAGAGACTTGCAAGGAGGAAAAAGACAAACATAATATAACAACATTTGTAAACAATACATGCTTACAGTAACATGCAATATAGGTGAGAAAACGTAATACACATAGATTGCAAAATATGATAATAGTAAATAAATAGATGAAATCTCACCATAATGATGTAAAGGTTTCAATAAAGTTTTACTAGTGGTATCCAGAGTGAAGATCATCCAATAATAAACAAAGAGAAATGGGTATGATATAGTTTATCTGAAAGTGAGCGAATAACACTCATTACAATCTCACCAAATAGCCAATTATTTACCAAATTACAACAAGAATGTACATACATATATAGGCAAATATAACTCTCCAACTTATGTAAAAGAGGGGAGATTTGTTTTTAAGAACAATAACAACAATAAGTTTCTTTTACGATCGTTAATTAACTTGTAGTAATATAATTCATATGTAACTAAGGTTTGGGTGATAATAAACCCCCAATTGCGGAGCCTAAGAAAGCATATAGTTAAGAAATGTCATAACCACTATTGCAATGTGTAGACACAATTAACACTCTAGACCAATATGAGCATTATATTTAACAAAAAAAAAGAAAAAACGTATCTGCCCTGAACTTACACGAACATCACATTGCAACAGTGGTTATGACATTTCTTAACTATATGCTTTCTCAGGCTCCGAAATTGGGGGTTTATTATCACCCAAACCTTACTTACATATGAATTATATTACTACAAGTTAATTAACGATCGTAAGAAACTTATTGTTGTTATTGTTCTTAAAATATTTTCTCCCCTGTTTTACATAAGTTGGAGAGTTATATTTGCCTATATATGTATGTACATTCTTGTTGTAATTTGGTAAATACCTGGCTATTTGGTGAGATTGTAATGAGTGTTATTCGCTCACTTTCAGATAAACTATATCATACCCATTTCTCTTTGTTTATTATTGGATGATCTTCACTCTGGATACTACTAGTAAAACGTTATTGAAACCTTTATATCATTATGGTTAGATTTCATCTATTTATTTACTATTATCATATTTTGCAATCTATGTGTATTACGTTTTCTCACCTATATTGCGTGTTACTGTAAGCATGTATTGTTTACATATGTTGTTATATTGTTTGTCTTTTTCCTCCTTGCAAGTCTCACTTTCTGACAGTATGGATTGTATTTAAGTAATCGGTCCAATGGTTACATGACCGTTAATAGTGTCAGCCTTGTACAAATCTGTTTTTTTTAAATTTGTATAGATTTTGTATTGTAAAGATATATATATGTTGTGACGTTGATCAGTTGTGTCTATATGTATTGTTTAATATGGTTTGTTTATTTTTTGATTTAAGGTTCAGTGTCATTAGTGTGATAGGAATAAAATGTCTATGTATGTCAAATGTTTGTTATATTTATGTAGATATTTATATGTTGCTTGCAGCCCTGATGAAGTTCCATTAACCCCTTCAGCGCGGCACGGATTTCCGCGCCACGCTGAAGGTTCTGTGCGCGGGCGGGGCCATGACGGAACGGTTCCGTCATGCGCACAGTGCAACCGACGTGCATGATGGAACCGTTCCGTCATGCGCGTCGAAGGGGTTAAAAGGAACGAAACGCGTTGGCTGTTGTCCTGTGTGTTCCTATGTTTTATATGAAGAAGAATAAAGGATTGTTTTGAATTAGTTCACGCTTACGGATTCGTGACTTCATTCCTGGTGCCACCTCCATTTATCTTCAAAAGTCTCTTTTCGGGTTTCCCAGTGAGATCTATCCACAGCAGGTCTTGGAGACGTCTAGCACAGGAGCTACTCATTTATGGGACTTTGACATTGATGTGCGCAACATTAGTCGGCTGTGGGATCGTTTGTTTGTCAGCTTTGAAAGAAACACTACCTAAATCACAGCATAAGGAGTGAATGGACATTAATTAAGATGAATCAACCTGGTCTTGGTCTATGCTCCACACAAAGAAAAGGAAGTGAGACCTGGCACACGCTGGCCAATTAGGAGGCAGCTAAGAAGAGTGACAATGAAGCAGATAAGTGGTAAGCAGTTGGTGGGCTCCAAGCCCTTTATTATAAATGATACCCCTCGCAAGCGAGAGCGCATGCAGGGCAGACCTAAAAAACAGGTATAATAGTGACAACGCAGATTAGTATAGCTTGCTGCCAGGGGACTTTCGGAAGGGCCCTTATGGTTCACACAAGAATTGCAAATACAAAATATCGCAAACAGAAAGAGGTGTCTAGCACTTCGGCACATCCACAGGTACTTCACGTCATCTATATACGCAGTGAACTTTTCATATATTTATAGTACATGACTTTTTTTCTCGAAGCACTTAATTTACAACTTTGCAAATACTAAACCGCGCCGACAAATGTATTTAAAGCGGGTAGCCTGTTTGTTGCTCAATGTGGCTCATCAGTACATAATACTCTCTTTGTACGCTTAATTGCAAGTATGTCAACCGTTTTAAGCCTTATTAACATTTGATAGGAGAGGCTTATGTGCATTCTGCTTTGGAGACCTTTTTTCATTGTTCCTGTTTTTCCTGTTTCAAATAGGAGGGTGAGATTGACAATATTCACCAGCTAGTCGTGGGAGCAACAGAGAACATCAAGGAGGGGAATGAAGACATTCGGGAGGTAAGTCATGGTTTCTTTAGAGTTTGTTTTTGAGGCACCATGCTTGTGATCATTAACTTTTTTGCTTCATATGGATCCAAGGAGCAATCTTGGTACTGGAAATAGGTTATCTTGTATTTAGGATGCAGCAGCAAGATCTAATGATAGTATAAACACCTTGGGTTACTATGTTGGCCTTGAGATTGGCTGTGTCAGCAGGAATGAGCAGAAAAGGCTCCTCCTAAAGGTATTTTAATCGTCAGGCAAGGGCTTGCCACCAAGGTTGTACATCCAGTCCCTAATTGTGCCACCAACTACCACATCCAGTTCTCCTTTTTCCTCTTATGAGGCAGGACACAGGGATTAGCTTCTCTGGCACCTTTTCTGTTGTGAGTGGTGCTCTTTTTCTTTTGCTGTCTTTCCTTTTTAAAAGTGTTTTTTTTGTTGCATTTTCTCCTTTTTTTTGTCTTAGCAAACAATAACCTTGTGTTTCTTTGCTGAGCAAACTTTTCACGACTAGTCACAAAACGCTACACTTACAGCATGCCTGCATAATGCCTGTGCTTTGTTTTAGAGAACTTTTTTTTTAATAAATCTTTTTTATTGAAATCAAGGCATGACATATGAAAAAACCAAGTTACACATATATTGGCAATATTTTGACACTACTAGTGGTACTTGAGACATATTCATCACAAAACAATAATTACAGTCCCCAATTAAACATATTCAGATCCCATTTCCAATATCGTCTCTCTGTCTTAGAGGTTCACATATCTTTCCCCTGTAGATGTTCCATTGCCCCTAAACTTGCGTCCATTTAGTCTGGCACCCCCTGGCTTCGGATATTGACTTTTCCGTGACCATACACCAGTCCATATCTTTACCCCATTCCTCTATGTTCGGTGGGCTCTGAGCCCGCCACAATCTCGCGATGTTTCGTTTTGCCACCATCAGCCCCAAGGTGACCCCTATTCGCTCCTTGGAACTCAGGTTGGTAGGGCCCCATACATTAAGGATGGCCAATTTAATATTGCAATCCATCTGCTGCCCCAACACTTCTTCCATAAGCCTTACTACCGCCTCCCAATATCTCTGGATAGTCCTGCATTCCCAAATAATGTGGCCAAAGGTTCCCTCCGGCCCACATTGCCTTACGCAGCCACCATCTGAGCTATATCCCATACGAACCAATATTGGCCCAGACAGATAGGATCTATGGAGAAGTTTCAGCCGCACCAGGCGAAGCCTGGAGGAGATGGCCACCTCTCAAGGGGAGGCCACCGCCGCCAGCTATTCTTCATCATCCAATCCCGCTACATCGTGGTCCCATTTAGCCCTCAGGTGAATCAGGGGATCTGCCATGTTGTTAATCAGCTTTTTGTAAATAAGTAGTATGGCCTTCTGCGGTAGGTTGCTATCTAAAACTCTATCCTCGAGTGGAGAGGACTTGGGAGTGCACCACCTTTAGGGAGAACCGCAAGTAAGGCATGTCTAATTTGGAGAAACCTAAAATGTTCAGATTGCGCTAATTCGTATTCCTGCCGCAGCTGAGGAAAAGGGATCACCTCACCTGACTTCCACAAATCAGCCACCCTGGATATGAGGTCCCAGTGATCGAAGCCCTTCGAGCAAATCAGCCTGCCCAATTGTTCGCTATGCCAGAGTGGTGTGGCCTGCGTGATTTTCCCCTCCCATCCCAAACTTTTGGTAGCCATTTTCCAAACCTGCACCGTGCATAAAGAGCCCCTTCAAAACTGCCCCCGTGAGGAGTCATCTATCAATCTGGAAGGCCGGGTCGCCCTGCGGCCAGTACAAACATTGGTTAATTGCTGCGAGATGTGATGCCCAATAATACTTCCTTATGTCTGGAAGTCTAATACATTTTTAATAGGGTGGCACGCCCCAAGAGGGACAATAAAAGCGAATTCCAATGTAGGACGTCCGATTTAAGACGCACTAGAGGCGGCAGGAGATTGCGATCATAGAATCTGGACGGATCTTTAGAGACCCAGATCTCCAGGTATTTGAAGCAGTCAGTAGCTTCCTCTAGCTGATATCCCCGAGGGAGTGGAGGCCTCTTCCCATAGAGTACATATAACACTGATTTAGTCCATTTTGTAGAATAGCCAGCATATCTACCAAATACCTGAAATATGTCCAGGACCACATTGAGGGATGCAGCCGGCGAGACCAGATAAAGCAAAATATCGTCCGCATATAGCGATATACGGTCCTCCTGTCCATTTGAGGACCCTTATGATGGGGTCCTTGCGGACCCACATTGCCAGTGGCTCACGGGCCAGGGCAAAGAGAAGCGAGGCAAGGGGCATCCCTTCCTGGTGTCCCTACTGAGAATGAAAGCGGAAGATTTCCTGTTGACCACTACTTGGGCAAGCGGTTGTTGGTAGAGAAGTCTCACCCAAATAGTAAATTCGGGGCAAAAACCCAGTTTATGTAGGACTGCAAACATATATGGCCACTCGATGGTGTCAAATGCCGCAGCAGCATCGAGAGAGACCACAACAGCGTCCTCTCTTATTGTGTTGGCACGGCACAACACACCATGGAGCCTGCGCAGGTTGAGGGAGGTGTTTCTAGCGGGCATAAAACCCGGCTGGTCCGGGTGGACCACGCAGGTAATGACCCTGAGGAAACGAGAGGCAAGGACATTAGCCTGGATATTCGCTTCGCAATTGAGAAACAGGATGGGTCTGTAAAGGAACACTTATTACTCGGTTTGCCCACTTTATGAATGACAACAATATTAGCAAGCCTCTGATCCTCGGGCAGAATTCCCCCCCCTCTTGCTTTCATGGAACATTTTGGTGAGATAGGGTGCTGTCTTGCCTGCTGTAAGTTTAAACAATTCAATGGGCAAGCCGTTAGGGCCCGATGCTTTAACACCGCGTAAGTCGTGGATGGCTTTTTCGACTTCTGTAACTGTGATATCTAGGTCAAGATCGGAACGTTCCTCAGTGAGTGAAGGCAATGAAATATCCCGCAAAAGTGAGGAAGCCTCCTCCTCCGTGTGCGGCGTTTGGGGCGTATAGAGTGCCTGATAATATTGGCCGAATGCATCCACAATATCCTGGGGGGCAGTGAGGCGGGAGTGAGAGTCTGTCTCTATCTTAACCACAACGCGATGAGCCTGATCTCTGCGATCTAGCCAAGCTAACAGTTTGCCAGTCTTGTCACCAACGTCATAAATTCTGCTGAGCGTGGCCCTGTGGTGCGACTTGGCAGCCTCAGTTGCCAAGTCGGTGTATTCCTTGACTTTAATACGCAGTTCCTGTCGCACCTCCACCGAGCGTGTAGCCGGAGTGCTTCCTCTAAATGTAAGATTTTCCCCTCCAAGCGAGTCATATCTGCTCACTTCCCGTTGTCGCGAGATCTGCGCCAAAGCCACCCCCCGTACAACAGCCTTGTAAGCCTCCCAAAGCGTTTTTATCGAATCTACCGACCCGTCGTTCTCCTGGAAGTAAAGATCTGACTCACTTAAAATCTTGTCCCTGATTTGGGGAGTCGTAATATACCAGGGGTTAATCAGGGCTGTACGGCCAACCGCAGGCTCCCCCACCTACAGGTGACATAGGATAGGTGAATGGTCGGAGAGTCCCCTGGCCAGGTGCTGTATTTCCTTTATTCTGTCAAGTTGGTGTGCTATGGTCAGAACATAGTCTATATGGGACATACTACGGTGTGCGCCTGAGTAGAAAGTGTATTGTTGCTCGGCAGGGTGCAGTCTCCTCCAGACATCCACCTGGCCCATAGCTCCAAGAAAGCTGTGGATCGTCATGCAGGAGGGCGGCGAGGCTTACTGGGGCCATCGATCAAGGGAATCAATGGAATTGAAATTACCCCCAATCAAACCTCTGCCTTCCGGCAAGTCTAGGAGGAGATCCCCAAGGTCTGCAAAGGCCTGGGTGTGCAATCCCGGCGGTACATAGACAGAAAGAAGATGTATTGTATGCCCCTCCCAGGTCCCGGAGGTGTCAACGAACCAACCAAGGGCATCGGTACAGACAAGGTCAATTGTCATGGGGAATTATTTTCGGACCATTATGCTCACTCCCCGGGAGCCAGATCCAAAAGCCGAGTGTGCCACCAATTGAATACCCCATCGTGACACGGCCTTACAAGCATTTCCAATCAAGTGTGTCTCTTGTAGGTGGACTACATCAGGGGAGCCCTGCCCATTGTGTCCTATTGCATGTTCACTCAGTTGCAGGGGGAGCCTCTCATGAACGTCCCAAGGGGGACACACATCAGTAGACCACTTTCCCTTCATAAGCAGAAATACCAAAAGCATGTAACCAGTGATTGCCATTTCTCAGAGCCTGTCATATTAGTCATACCTATTAAACATAGAACAATTCAAACTAAAACATCCCCCCCACCCCTCGCAAGAAATTCCTGTGTCAAGAAAAGCAATCTGGACGACATTCTGTCTGTTGTTCAATTTGGATCGACCTTGTGCACAGGGTCCCAACCTAAAACTGGACCCGCCTCCCTGCCTCCCCGCATGGCGGTAACAAAACATCTCGCCAATCTCCCACCCCTGAAACTGGAAGGTGTGTGTGACCAGCCGGACACCAGGTTCAGATGCAAAGACAAATAGTAAAGAAATTATTGAATAAAGTAACCATGCAAATACGTTATTATATTAAGCTAGCAGTGTGGCCACAGTTCAACAGACGCTTAGGCACAGTTCAGCAGCGGGCGCGGCCACTATGAGGGCCTGGTCATTAGCCCTGTTGTGCGGCTAGTAGTTAGGATCCAGCCCACAAGAAGATTTTCATACAGACCAGTTATTCGGAACCCACCCCACCCCCGTCACCGCTTCGTGTTCACCAGGCTGGGAGCTCCCGCTGGGATCGCCATGGCCCCCCTCACCTCCCACCTCTAGGACGCGGTTGTTTTTCCGTAATGCCATGCGCCATCTATCCAATCAGTCCCAGGCCTCCTCGGGGGTGGTGAAGAACCATGCCCTTTCCTCAGGTTGACCGGGAAGAGCATGGCATACTTAAGATCCTTCTCACAAAGTGCCTTTTTGACCTCCAGGAAACTGAGTCGCTGTTGCTGCACCTTGAGGGTGAAGTCCAGGAAAAAAGGTTATTTTGCTGTTCTGAATTCAAGTGGGGGCGCCGCTCGAGATGCCTGCAGGATGATGTCCCTATCCCTGTAGTTAGAAACCCTAGCAACTATAGGCCTCGGGGGGCTCCAGGCCTTGGTCTGCCTCCCGGCACTCGGTGCGCCCTTTCCACCGAAAAGAAGATAGAAAGCTTTTCTGGTTTGAGATTAGTGGTGACCAGTTCCTCCACAAACAAGTCCGCCACAGGCTCCTCTGCTCTTTCCGAAAACCCCCACTATGCGGACGTTATTGCGCCGGGAGCGCCCTTCATAGTCGTCCAGCTGCACCTCTAGTTTAGTAGTGTGGGCGTGGAGGTCATCCACCCTGCGCTGCAGTTCTGAGTTATCGTCAACCAACGAGCTTGCTTTTATTTCCACTTCTTTCAAGCGAGTATTCATTGAGCGCATTTCTGCGCAGATAAGATACACCTCCATAGATACTGAGTCAATCTGTGACTCCAGCGACATGCGGACAGTAGTTATAGCTGTGAGAATGTCCTATAGTGTCAATTATTTTGCCCCATTCCCGGACAGCTGCTTCTCAGATGAGTCTTCACCCCCTTTTTGAGCTGCTCCAGGGCCTTTGTCCCAGGCGAATTTTCCCAGTTCGGCCTGTACCGTGGTCCTGGAGCCTCGATCCCCAGCCATCGCTCGGTCGTGTCAGGCAGAGAGGGACAGGGGAAAATAGGGCAGGTCGGCACCACTCAGGCCCTGCCTGGTGAAGTCCTTCTCGCGGGACTATGCGAGGTGGTGGCGGATTGAGTGTAGCTAGGATCTCAGTAGAATCCGAGGGCCCGAGTGTTTCAACCCCAGGGGGACAAGATGTTGAACGTCCAGCCTGACCACAGGCAGGCAGTCACACCCTTGATAAGCTGCCCGACTCGGCGAGTCTACTGTAGGGATGTGGGTAGTTATGCTTCACCTCTCGGTTCCCCTTCACCAGGCCCTCACGACCAGTGCTAAGCCCCGACCAAAACTGGGGCCCCCCCAAAGGGCAATCTCCAGGCAGGCCGTCAGGGGTGGAGTCCTCAAAGCTGTCCTTCCCACAACATCAAGTGAGGGGGGGACCTCCTCTCTCCTCCCTGGTACTTCACGGCATTGTCTGCTACCCCGGTCGCCCCCGTGCCGGCAGATGCAAGGGATACAGCCAACTTCACGGTCCGTGAACGGTACCCAGGGGTCAAGAAGCCCCGGCAGCGTTTCTTGGCGGACAGGTAGCTCACAAAGTCTTAAGCGGGGCAGAAGGCGCTCCCTCACCCAGCAGGTCTCAGCTGCGAGTCCTGGGGGCGATCTCCCCACTTTACCTGTGAAACTGCGGAGTTCAAGGCGATTCAACCCCCAATATGCACAGGGGGACTCATCCGTCGAGGCTTATGGTGCCGACCGCACCAACGGTCAGCACTGGGACCGACACCGGGGGGACCGCAATGCGCGAGCCGCAGCGGGGCCGCCTCACCGCCGCTCCGGTGCCCGCCCAGCCTTTGATCGTGTTTTGAAGCGTACCTCTCCAGGCCATTTCCGTACGCCGCTCACTGTTCTCAGCAGCCCCCCGTTGGCTCACACGTTGTCTCCCACACTGCGGGCCCGTGCTTATACTGCCTCCTCTATCGAAGCCAACGATGTGGGGTAGATCTGTAGCCTGAGGGAGAAGCTTCCTCGGTCCCTCACTCACGCCACGGCCAGCTCAGGCCATGAAGTGCGCCATCTCGCCGATCACTGGTGTTGCCAGCTAGATTTGGCAGCAACACGGCTAGTTTGGCTCGTGCTGAGTTCCGGTTATTTTGGCATCTGGTTTTGTCCGATTCAAAAGCGGATTACTGGGCAGATTTTGTTGGACCGGGCGCTCTCGGTCGGAGCTGCCTCAAGAAGCAGCCATGTTGTTCGGCTGCTGGCCAGTCCCCCCTATTTAGAGAACTTTTAATTGAGTTTCTTAGTCTTATGTGCTGAAACGCATCTGAGATCGTGAAGCTCCCATACCGTCATTGTCCAGAAAGGGATCTTGGACTTTGTTGTGGGACGAAAGCTGTTGCTTCTAGGTAGGAGTGATTCTATAACGGGCATAGTCATGTTGGTAAGAGGATGTTGTCGGCCTTTTACTGCACATTTAAGAGGTCCATCTTATGGGTTTGTGTATTTGTAATGATTAATTGGATGAAAAGACTATGGATTCTGTGGTAATGGATACACTTGTAAAACCAGAACTATTTGAAAGGCTTTACAGAGGGATACTCCTGAGCTGGAACCACAATGATCTTGATGAGAGTAGCCTTGGATGATCAGGCTAAGCCAGCTATATATCCCAAAGAGGTTGCTATATCTTTGACCATATCCCTCACTTCAGAGACTTCAAACTTATCTTGTTTAGTGCACTGTTACCCTTTCTTCATTGTCAGGATTGATTGTGACTTCCTCGCCTTTAATCTTGAAAACATTCAATCCTAGTTCAGTTAAGTGTACTGGAACATGTTGGAGAGGTAGGTTGTTGATGTAATATATGTACCACGTTTCTTATGTTATGTTGATTTGTAGAGCATGCTAATCACCAGTGAGGGTATCCAGGTGCTAGAGCAGGAGTAAGGCGAGAGGTCCCCACATGATTATTTAAATAACCAGAAGTGAGGCAAAGGCTCTGATGTGCTGAGGGAGTTTGTTCCAAGTTATGAGTGCGATGTAGGAGAATGTGCACCCTCCTGCTGTGCTTTTATGAATGCGGTGTCGAAGTGAGAGTGAGGCTGAGCATAGATGTCTGGCTGGCTGATGGAAGTGAGTTCGGCGGTTCATGTATGCTGGTATTTTACATGGCGTGAGGAGTTTGAACTGGTTGCGTTTGTGAATGGGGAGCCTGTGGAGCTCTCTGAGGATAGGTGAGGTGAGATAAAATGTGGGTGCGGCATGGGAGGTTGAGGATAAGTTTTGCTGCAACGTTCTGGATGTTCTGGAGTCTCTTTGGGAGCTGCTTGATGATTCCAGTGTAGAATGCGTTGCCATATTCGAGTCTGCTAGTGATGAGTGCTTGTGTGATGGTACATCTGGTGTTCTGTGGCATTCATTTGAAGATCTTTCGAAGGATGCGAAAAATGTGGTAGCATGCAGTGCTCACTGCATTGACTTGTGCTGTCAAGTTGAGCTTATTGTCCAGGGTGATCCCCAGGTTTCTGCCGTGGTTGGTTGGTGTTAGTCCTAGCTTGATTGGCCACCAGGTGGCATTCCATGTGGAGGTCTTGTTTCCGAAGTACGTCTGTCTTGTCGAAGTTAAGTTTCAGGCAATTGGTTCTCATCTATTCAGCTGCCAAGGTCATACAGTCGGTGAAGTTGTTTCTGATGGTATTAGTGTTGTCCGTCAGGGAGAGGATGAGCTGAGTGTCGTCACCGTAGAAGATGATGTTGTGGTCTTGGGATCGAATAGTGTTGGCGAGGGGTGACATGTAGACGTTGAAAAGGGTATGGCTGAGGGTCGATTCCTGGGGGCCCCCCCAGATCAGGTCCTTGGACTCCTGTGTCAAGGGTGGCAGTCTGACTTTTTGGGTTCTTCACGTGAGGAAGGAGCAGATTCACGTGAGTGCAGGTCTTTGGATGCTGATCTCATGGAGTCTTGATGAGTATGCTGTGGGAAACTGTACTAAATGCTGCAGAGAGGTTAAACAGGATGAAAACCGCTGTCTCTCCTATGTATAGGATGGTCTAGATGTCATCGGTGACTGCAATGAGGACAGTTTTGGTGCTTCGTTTTTTTAATGAAACCTGATTGAATGTTGTCCAGCAGGTGATGTAGTTCAAGTTGGGTTGTGAGTTGCTTGTTGATGGACTTCTCTATCACTTTGGCTCTGTAGGAGAGCAGGGAGATCGGACACAACGTACTCAGATGGTTTGGATCGGCAGACAGTTTCTTGAGGAGGATGTTGACTGTGGCATGTTTCCAATCTTCTGGGAATATGGCGGATGTGATGGAGGTGTTGATGATGTGGATGACGGTGGTGCTGATTTGTGTTGCTCTCAGGTTGCAGATGTGGTGCGGGCTTATTGATTTAGGCTGCATCCTCTCTGATGAGTTTCCCACTCAGTTATATGGTTGTCTTGGGTGGTGATGGATGGGCAGCATGCTGATGAGATCGCTAGTATTTGGTAGGTGTGCGAAGTTGCTGTAGATGCTTGCAATTTTTCTTGTGGAAGAAGTTTGATAGTTTGTTGCAGAGATCTTGGGAGGGACTGAAGCTATTGACAGAGGCTGGGGGTTTGGTGAAGTCCTTGATGATTGAGAAGATCTCCTTCCAGCTGTGGGTGCTCCCTTTGATGCATTCAGCTACTGCTCTTTTCTTTGTGTGTCTCAGTTGCCGATGGTAGTATGCTAGTGCAGCCTGTAGGTGGTTCTCTCAGTGGTTTTGTGACTAGCTCTCCATTTTCTTTCTAGCTGCGTGCAGTGCCAATTGGAGTCTCAGGGTCCTCTGTGTACCAGCTGTATTGATTGTTTTTTCTTCTCTGCTTGTTGAGCTTTTTTTTTTTTTTATATATATATTTTTTTAATTGATTTTCAGAATATAGACAAGACAAACAAAATTACATTATCATAAACAAAACAAACAGTGGTGTGAAAGAGGCCATATTCAAAGTTTAATCATGTGGCAGAACAGTATGTCAGAAAATAATAAGGCAGTGGGCTCAGTGATGTACATCGCAGTGTTCAAATACGGCAGTTGTCATACACAATACAGTTATACAAGACGATACTCATATGACCCCAGGGTAGATCGCTCCCCTGCCCTCGCGGCGCCACCAGATCCTCTGTGCCTGCCTTCTGCTCTGTTGTTGTGCCGACTGTCCCCCAGAGTGTCTGCCTTTTTCCCCTGTGTATGATCGCGTCCCCTTTTGCTTTTTGTATCCCAGAGTGCCTGCTTTCCCCGTGTGATCGCGCTCCCCTTGCCTTCTGTATCCCTGAGTGCCTGCTTTCCCCGTTGTGATCGCGCTCCCCATTGCTTTTTGTATCCCTGAGTGCCTGCTGCCCCTCGTGCCCCCGCCGTCCCCCTCCGTCCTTCCGCCGCTTTTTGTCGGTTTTTTTTCTCGCTTTTCCGGCTTTTGTACCCCTTCTAGGTACTTTTCCGCTTTTTCGGGCCTCCTCGCCTCCCCGAGGCCCTTCGCCGCTTTTCCCGCTCTTTTTCCCCCCTACCCGCCCTCCTCCCGCCTCCCAGCTGTCCCCGCCTCCCCGGCTACCCCTTATATGGCGGCCGCTGCGAGGCAGTGGTAGCGACCTTTGACCCCAGGGTAGGTCGCTCCCCTGCCCTCGCGGCGCCACCAGATCCTCTGTGCCTGCCTTCTGCTCTGTTGTTGTGCCGACTGTCCCCCAGAGTGTCTGCCTTTTTCCCCTGTGTATGATCGCGTCCCTTTTTGCTTTTTGTATCCCAGAGTGCCTGCTTTCCCCGTGTGATCGCGCTCCCCTTGCCTTCTGTATCCCTGAGTGCCTGCTTTCCCCGTTGTGATCGCGCTCCCCTTGCTTTTTGTATCCCTGAGTGCCTGCTGCCCCTCGTGCCCCCGCCGTCCCCCTCCGCCCTTCCGCCGCTTTTTGTCGTTTTTTTTCTCGCTTTTCCGGCTTTTGTACCCCTTCTAGGTACTTTTCCGCTTTTTCGGGCCTCCTCGCCTCCACGAGGCCCTTCGCCGCTTTTCCCACTCTTTTTCCCCCCTTCCCGCCCTCCTCTCGCCTCCCAGCTGTCCCCGCCTCCCCGGCTACCCCTTATATGGCGGCCGCTGCGAGGCCGCGCAGCGGACGCGCGCAGCGGGCGCGCCTAAGGCAAGCCCGTCTGCGCCTGGACCGCGCCCAGCACCCGAACCTCTGGCCCCCGCGCCCCCCGCCTGACCTACGACTCCGCCTTCCTCGCCAACCTCAACCCCGGCCGCACGCCGGGCTGCTACTGCGCCACCCCGAAACGTACCCACGGACCCTTCACCTGCAGCAACTGCCGCTTCACCTGCCTCCGAACCCACTCCGCTCCCGCCAAGAACTACTCCCCCGGAAACAACCTCCACTGCATCCTGGTCAACACCCGATCCATCCACAGGCACGCCATCGAACTGTGGAACCTCATCAACTCCACAAACCCAGACATCGCCTTCCTCACCGAGACCTGGATGAACCCCTCCTCGGCACCCGACATCACCATAGCCATCCCCGACGGCTACAAAATCATCCGGAAAGACCGCACCAACCGCATCGGAGGAGGCATCGCCATCGCACACAAAAACTCCATCCGCATCTCGACCGACACCGACAACTCACTCCCCGACGCCGAACACCTCCACTTCATGATCCACAGCAACCCCAAAACCACCCTCAGAGGCACCCTCATGTACAGACCACCAGGACCTCGCACCAAGTTCAGCGAAGACATCGCAGACTTCGTCAACCCTCACGCACTCTCATCCACCGACTACATCCTCCTAGGAGACCTCAACTTTCACCTGGAGAACCTCACCGACAACAACACCACCGCCTTACTGGACAACCTCGCCAACCTGGGACTGAATCAGCTAGTCAACACCCCCACCCACGACGCTGGACACACGCTCGACCCCATCTTCTCCTCCAGCAAACACATCACCTTCAGCCACACCACCAAACTCACCTGGTCGGACCACAGCTGCGTCCACTTCATCTTCAAGAAGACCACCGTGCCTCACCACACCCAGCAACCACCAAGAAGACACTGGAATCGTATCACCACGGAACAGCTCGCATCAACCCTCTCCCAGAACAAAACCCACAAGCACCACCGACCCCAACGTAGCCGCCAACAACCTCACAAACTGGATCTCCGACTGCGCCAACCTCCTGGCTCCCCTGAAGACTCAAGCCAGCACCAACAACCACAAGAAAAACTCCTGGTTCACCCCCGACCTCAAGAACTCCAAGAAAGAATGCCGCGCCCGCGAGAAGACGTGGCGCCTTAACCCGACCGAAGAGAACATGTCAGCTCTCAAGGACGCCACCCGCCAACACCACCAACACCTCCGCGCCGCACGAAAAACAGCCTACCGGAACAGACTTGACAACAACGCCCACAACAGCAAGGAACTATTTGGCATCGTCAAAGAGCTCTCCAACCCGGAAGCAGAAAACAACTCCATCCCTCCCTCACAGGACCTCTGCGACTCCCTCGCAACCTTCTTCCACCACAAGATCACCGACATATACAACAGCTTCCCGACCGCCGACACGAGCCCCCCTCCGGAACCCGCCACCGACACCACCACCATCCTCACCTGGAACCCTACCACCACCGAGGAGACCACCCGCATAATGAACTCGATCCACTCCGGATCCCCATCGGACCCCTGCCCGCACCACATCTACAACAAGGCCGACGACATCATCGCACCGCACCTCCGAGACGTCATCAACGCCTCCCTCACCGCCGCCACCTTCCCGGAGAGCTGGAAACACGCAGAGCTCAACGCCCTCTTAAAGAAACCTACAGCAGACCCCACCGAACTCAAAAACTTCCGGCCCATCTCTCTCCTGCCGTTCCCCGCCAAAGTGATTGAGAAAATCGTCAACGCTCAACTCACCAACGCCCTGGAAACCAACGACTCCGTCGACCCCACACAGTTCGGTTTCAGGGCCAACCACAGCACCGAAACCGCCCTGATCGCAGCAACGGACGACATCAGAGCCCTGACCGACAAGGGAGAGACCGTGGCCCTCATACTCCTGGACCTCTCTGCAGCCTTCGACACGGTCTGCCACCGCACCCTGATACGCTGCCTCAGCAACGCCGGCATCAGAAGCAAGGCCCTGGAATGGATCGTCTCCTTCCTCTCCGGAAGGACTCCGAGAGTCCGCCTTCCCCCCTTCAGATCCACAGCCACGGAGATCATCTGCGGCGTACCTCAAGGATCCTCCCTCAGCCCCACTCTCTTCAACGTCTACATGACCCCCCTGGCGAACATCGCACGCAAACACGGACTCGACCTTATATCATACGCCGACGACACCCAGCTCATCTTATCCCTCACTAACAACCCCACATCAGCTAGGACCAGACTACATGAAGGAATGAAGGAAGTGGCGAACTGGATGACAGACAGCCGTCTGAAACTGAACACAGACAAAACGGAGGTCCTCATCCTCGGCCCCACTCCCACCGCATGGGATGACTCCTGGTGGCCCCCCGCCCTAGGCAGCACTCCCCAACCCACCGACCACGCCCGCAACCTCGGCTTCATCCTGGACTCTTCCCTCACCATGACCAGACAGGTGAACTCGGTGACCTCGGCATGTTTCAACACCCTCCGCATGCTCCGCAAGATCTTCCGCTGGATCTCCACCGACAACAGGAAGACCGTCACCCACGCCCTCGTCACCAGCCGCTTGGACTACGGGAACACCCTGTACGCCGGCATCACCACCAAGCTGCAGAGGAAACTCCAACGGATCCAGAACGCTGCCGCAAGACTCATCCTGGACATCCCTCGCCACCACCACATCTCCGGACACCTGAAAAAACTCCATTGGCTACCCGTCAACAAGCGGATCACCTTCCGACTACTCACCCACGCACACAAAGCCCTTCACAACCTCGGACCCAAACTCCTCAACAACCGCGTCTCCTTCTACACTCCCCCGCGCACTCTGCGCTCCACCGGACAGGCCCTGGCAGCCGTACCCCGCATCCGCAAAGCCACCGCCGGAGGAAGATCCTTCTCTTTTCTAGCAGCGAAGACCTGGAACTCTCTGCCCAGCCACCTTCGCGCCATACCTGACCACCTCTCCTTCAGAAGGCAGCTCAAGACCTGGCTCTTCGAGCACTGACCCCCCCCCCCCCCCCCCCCCCTCCCAGCGCCTTGAGACCCTTGATGGGTGAGTAGCGCGCTTTATAAATGCGATTGATTGATTAATTGATTGATTGATATGACAGCAGTATACAATGGTCATCCACACAATCTTCAAGTATCACATACAGAACAAACCCTTCCAATCCCCAATGCATGCATAGAACGAGGTATATATTTAAAAATAGATTACTCAGGCCCAACAGTAGCCTTGACATCCGTGGCATCATCAGAACCGTTAGACGTGGTACGGGCCCAGTCAATAAAAGGTTCCCATATGTTCGAGGCATGTGGGCTGCTGAATTCATATCTGTGCATAGATCGCCGCCTAGTGTTGGGTCCGGATGTTTGCACGTTGTTGTCCTGGAAGAGTCTTCGAAGTATCCTTGGATAGGTGACTCCTCCCCTGGACTACAGTGCGCATGGGCATCCTCTCCATCCTCAGATTGTTTTTTTCCGCCATTGGGTTCGGATGTGCTATCTTAGCTCAAGTTAGGAAAAACTTTTGTCGAGGCCACAAGGCCTTTAGTTCGCGTCGGTACTGTTTATCGATCGGGTTTCGATACTATCTGTTAGTTTACTGACTTTCAGCACCGACTTTGTTCGCATTTACCTGTCCATCGACTACTTCGACGATGGAATCGAGGACGCCATTCAAAAGGTGTCCGGTATGTAATGCGAAGTACCCACACATCGACGTCCATCCGGTGTGCAACAAATGCCTTTCGCCGGACCACGACGAATCGACATGCATGGCCTGTGCCCGATTCCGTTCCAAGAAGACTCTGCGGAATCGTCGAGCGGCGAGGCTCGAGGCGCAGCACGCGGCACCGGCCCCAGCTGACATCTTCGACGAAGCCGACGACGTCGAAGAAGTAGAAGTCTTACCCTCCGGTCCCGTTTCCGACCACGACCCCGGATCGGACAAGGCCGACGAGTCACTCTTCCACAGAGGTGAAGACGACACCGAGGTAGGAGACGACGAGGAGGCCTTAGGGGCCGAAGAGAGTAGCGCTGCTGATGAACAAGGCCTACCTGTTCAAACCGAAAACTCACCAGTGCCACAGACTATGGCTCCGGTCGAGGGATCGCCTTCGGGCCTTACCCGAGACCTATCACACAGACCTTCGGCCCCGCCCTCGGGCCCGGCCTCGGACGTTCAGCGGCAGCCATTACCGCTTAAATCAGCTGGTTTCCCTTCCGCGAAACCGAAACCGAAAGCTGCTCAAGCTCCTACGAAACCGAAACTGAAAGTGGCGCAAGTCGGATCGAAGCCTTCAACACCTTCGACGCCAGCGCACCGTGTCGGCACCGACCGCACCAAGAGAGACTTCGGTGCCGAACTCGAAAGGGGCGACGTGGGAGTCGACAAACGGAAGAAGGTCATCGGCGCCGACAAACCTGCTCGGTTACCGGCTTCGACGCCGCCGACACCGAGGGCCGTACCGCCTGCTACGCCTCGCATCACTCCCTCGACGACACCAAAACCTCACGTGTCGAAGACGTCGACGGTGGTCTCCGCACCTCGACTCGATGCACCACCGGCGCCGAAGATATCTACAGCCGCGACCCAGACCGGGGCCACGTCCTCTAAGGCGCCCCGAGTACGACCTGGTGCACAGCCAGGCTGCAAAACCACGGCTGCCCTCCAGGACCCGTCGGGTTCCGGTTCGATCGGGGCTCCAGCGGTTTCGTCGGTGCCGACCAACATTACCTTCGGCTTGCCTCCATCCACAATCCCGAAGGTGTTTCAACTCGGGACACGGGTCACCAAGACTACGGTTACACCTGGTGAGACGCCTCCGTCACACGTCATCGACGCCAACACTGGCAGGATGATTCTCCACGACCGAAGGATAACTTCGGAACCGCCATTGGAACCTTTCAGGATCCCGCTAAAGAGGAAGCTGCCGGTGGACTCAGAACCTCTCCTGTATGAACCTTTCCATTCGCCCTACCAGGATCCACACCGGGCCTCCCCCACACGCTCCGACACGGATGCATTGGGGGACTACATGGATGAACAAGTCCCCTACCATGTGGACACGGACCCTGATGACCAGCAGGACCCTGACCAAACTTGGGGCGACCCTGCAGACCCCAGTGCACCTCTGGATGCACAGGACCCACAGCTATATGGGGCAAAAACATCACCCACAGAGGATACTGCAGCGTTCAACGCTCTGATTGAACGTGCGGCAAACAACCACGATGTGCAGCTTCACTCTGATATCATCGAAGATGACTTTCTAATGGACACCTTCGCATCCTCAGAAAGACATGTAAAAACTCTGCCAATGTTGAAGGGGGTCCTCAAGCCAGCCACTGACATTTTCAAGGAACCCACCAGGGCACGAGTGATAAACCCCAGGATCGACAAAAAATACAGATCAGCACCTGGGGATCCTACTTACATCAGAGGCCAATTACCACTCGACTCCATCGTTGTGGCGAATGCCCGCAAGAGGGCACACTCGCAGACAACGGGTGACGCTCCTCCCCCGGACAAAGAGTCCAAGGTGCTAGAGACCTCCGGCAAGCGAGTTGCCGCACAAGCTGCAAACATATGGCGCATAGCTAACACTCAAGCGCTTCTCGCTCGCTACGATAGAGCGCACTATGACACGCTGGAACAACTTCTTCAACACCTCCCTGACCCCTACAAAGAAGGAGCAGAAATCCTTATCAGAGAGGGACAGCTACTCACAAATGCTGCCATCAAATGTGCACTAGACGCTGCAGACACGGCTGCCAGAGCCATCAACACTAGCGTCATCCTACGACGTCACGCCTGGCTACGTATCTCAGGATTCAAGCCAGAGGTACAAAACAATATCCTTAACCAGCCCGTCAACCCCGACTATTTGTTCGGGCCTGAGGTTGACACCACCCTCGAGAAGATAAAAAAGGACACGGACACTGCGAAGTCCATGGGCGCCCTACAAACTCAGTCCTTTCGGAGCGGCTCCTTTCGTCGCCCCGGAAACAAGGGAGCAGGCAGAGGACAGGGGTCACAACAAACATATAACAAGGGCAATACGCAGACCACCTACGATAAGAACACCCGAGGTGGCTATCGTGGCTCCAGTACCAAGGGCAGAGGACGTGGCTACGGCAACACCAGGTCCTCCCCCAAGAACAAGCAGTGACGCCCTCTCCCTTCCTCCCGACCACATAACACCTGTCGGGGGAAGGCTACAACGGTTCCTGTCCATGTGGAACTCCATCACCACGGACAGGTGGGTCAAAGATATTATAAAATACGGTTACTGTCTGGAGTTGACCTCCACTCCACCCACAATACCACCAAGAAACCGTCCTATGTCCTCAGAGCACTTAACGCTCTTACAGCAAGAGGTAGAAAGTATGCTTCTAAAAGGCGCTATCGAGGTCGTACCCATCCACGAGCAGGGCACGGGGGTTTACTCCCTCTACTTCTTAATCCCAAAAAAGGACGGGTCGCTCAGGCCTATATTAGACCTGAGACCCCTGAACCAGTACATTCTTTCAGAGCACTTTCACATGCTCACTCTACAGCAAGTCCTTCCGCTTCTCAAGCAGGGAGACTTCCTAGCATCACTGGACCTCAAGGATGCGTATTTTCACATACCCATCCACCCCTCACACAAAAGGTACCTCAGGTTCACTGTTCAGGGGCAGCACTATCAGTTCAAAGTCCTTCCCTTCGGCGTGACAACAGCGCCCAGAGTTTTCACGAAGTGCCTAGCTACGGTGGCAGCACATTTACGGAGACAGCACATACACGTCTACCCCTACCTAGACGACTGGCTCGTTCAAGCGAGGTCAGCCCAGCAATGTGCAAGCCACGTGTCCCGTACCATTCACCTTCTTCACAGTCTGGGATTCTCACTAAATTACCCAAAGTCCCATCTCCAGCCCGCACACGTACAACAGTACCTAGGTGCGACTATAAACACTCTGGCGGCCACAGCTCAGCCAAATTTAGTGAGGATCAACAGCATACAACTGCTGATCTCCAAGTTCAAACCCAATCACTCACTTCCAGCGCGAGTGTTTATGCAGTTGATAGGCATGATGGCCTCCTGCATCTTCATAGTCCCGCACGCGAGGTTACATATGCGCCCACTTCAGGAGTGCCTAGCACGTCAGTGGAATCAGGCTCAAGGACAGTTGAAAGACCTAGTGTTGGTGAGCGGTCGGGCGTACAACTCTCTGCATTGGTGGAATCCACAAAACCTTTGCAAGGGCCGACCGTTCCAAGAGCCTGTCCCACAGATAGTACTGACAGCGGACGCGTCTCTCCAGGGTTGGGGAGCTCATGTACTCCACTACACAGTGCAGGGACTATGGACGACACAACAGAAGAAGATGCACATCAACCTTCTGGAACTGATGGCAATCTTCCTGGCCATGAAGGCTTTCAAAGTACACCTGTGCAACAAGGTCGTGTTGATCCGGACGGACAACATGACCGCAATGTACTACATACAGAAGCAGGGAGGAACACACTCTCCACAGTTGTCTCATCTGGCTCAGAGCATGTGGAAGTGGGCCATTCAGAGGAACATGTTCCTCATGGCAGAACACCTCCCTGGCAAGGACAACCAGATGGCGGATCTGCTCAGCAGACACAGCCACCAGATGCACGAGTGGGAGTTACACCCATCGGTACTCAAACCGTACTTCCAGCAGTGGGGTCACCCAGAGATAGACCTATTCGCGACAAGCGAAAACGCAAAATGCCAAAGCTTCGCCGCCAGATTCCCACATCCGCAGTCGCAGGGCAATGCGATATGGATGAACTGGTCCGGCAGATTTGCGTACGCTTTTCCCCCAGCACCGTTGATACCGCTGGTGGCTCGCAAACTCCGACAACACTCCCTGACACTCGTCCTAGTTGCTCCCACGTGGGCACGCCAGCCGTGGTACACCACCTTCCTCGAACTTTCCGTGGTGCCGCATCAAAGGCTGCGGATCAAACCCGCGCATTTGACGCAGAACCATGGAGAGGTTCAGCACCCAGATCCGCAACAGCTGAACCTGGCGATCTGGCTCCTGAAGTCCTAGAGTTTGGCTATCTCAACCTGCCACCTGACTGTATGGACATCATCAAGGAGGCCAGGAGACCCACTACCAGAGCTTGCTATGCAGCCAAATGGAAACGGTTCGTCATTTATTGCGGTAATAATGACGTTAACCCGCTGGACGCATCCATCCAAAACATCATCTGTTACCTCTTAAACCTATACCGATGCAATCTGGCGTACACCTCTATACGTGTCCATTTGACCGCAATCTCAGCCTATCTGCAAACCAGGCAGCACCTCTCTCTATTCAGAGTACCTGCCATCAAAGCATTCTTGGAAGGGCTCAAACGAGTCATTCCACCTAGTCACCCACCGGCTCCAATGTGGAACCTCAACTTGGTCCTCACACGCCTGATGGGTCCACCTTTTGAACCTCTACACTCATGCGAGATTCAATTCCTTACCTGGAAAGTGGCCTTCCTTGTAGCGATTACTTCCCTACGAAGAGTTAGTGAACTCCAGGCACTAACCGTTCAAGAGCCATTTATACAGGTTCACGCCAACAGGGTCGTGCTACGTACCAACCCCAAATTCATGCCCAAAGTAATATCGCAGTTCCACATGAATCAAACTATTGAACTGCCCGTTTTCTTCCAAAACCCACAAACTGTTGCAGAAAGGGCACTACATACACTAGATGTACGGAGGGCCCTCATGTACTACATCGACAGGACTAAACCCTTCAGGAAGACAAAACAACTGTTCGTTGCCTTTGCCCCACAACACAAAGGTAACGCCATCTCCAAAGCAGGGATAGCCAGATGGATAGTTAAGTGTATTCAAATCTGTTATCAAAAGGCAAAACGCACATTAACTATTCCACCACGAGCCCACTCAACACGCAAGTTGGGGGCTTCCATGGCCTTCCTAGGAAATATTCCCCTGCATGATATATGCAGAGCAGCCACATGGTCCACTACACACACATTTACAAAACACTATTGCGTAGATGTGCAGTCAAAACAGCAGGCAGCTGTAGGACAGGCTGTTCTCAAAACACTTTTTCAGACCGCTGCAGCTGGCACGGGTAGCCGCCGCCAATAGAGGGCACTGCTATGTATTCTATGCACAGATATGAATTCAGCAGCCCACATGCCTCGAACTGAATATGCTACTTACCAGTATGCATCTGTTCTTGGCATGTAGGGCTGCTGACATTCATATCGCCCTCCCTCCTCCCCGGCGCCTGTCGCAGCTGCAGCTCTCAGAATTACTGCAAGCATGGTCATCACTTTCTGTATCTACTCCATCACTGCCACAATGGCGAAAAACAATCTGAGGATGGAGAGGATGCCCATGCGCACTGTAGTCCAGGGGAGGAGTCACCTATCCAAGGATACTTCGAAGACTCTTCCAGGACAACAACGTGCAAACATCCGGACCCAACACTAGGCGGCGATCTATGCACAGATATGAATGTCAGCAGCCCTACATGCCAAGAACAGATGCATACTGGTAAGTAGCATATTCAATCCCTTGGTCTGGAGGTAGGTGGCATTAGTTTCCAGAACGTAGCAAACTGAGTCTGCCCGTATGTGACCTCTCGAATCCAGTCTTTGATCGTGGGTTTTCTCTTCTTCCCCCAACATATAGCTATCTGACGTTTGGCAAATTACAATAATAGCGCATGCAATTTACGTTTTCTTACATGTGTGTCTCTGACATATCCCAGCAAACCAAGCAGTGGGGACGGGACCAGTGCTAGACCTAGGATTTGGTTTATGGATTCAAAAATTTGAGACCAGTACTCCGTGGTGACCGGACATGCCCAGGCCATATGGAGGAAAGAGGCCGCGAACGCACCACAGCACCAGCAGCAGTCGTCTTCCCTGAGTCCCATTTTAAATAAGCTAATCGCGTTCTGTAGTAGCGGTGTATGAATTTAAAATGAAATAGCCGACGTTTATAATTAGGTGCTAGTTCAGTCATCTGGGTACAACAATACGACCATTGGTCATCAGTCAGAGTGGGGGTTCATCTCAGTATCCCACTTAAGGCGAGCATTTGGAGGCAACCACAGGAGCATCATTCTGCATATGAGTATATAGTCTGGTAATAAGCTTGCGTGGCGATGGCGTAACCAGCAAATTTTCTAGAGCAGTCAGTGGGGTAGGATGGGATGGGAAATTTGCATGTAGCTCTCGACAGGCTCTCCGAAAGATATCGCCTGGCCTTCTACTGCGCTCGCTGGGGTCTCTGAACACACCGCCTGGGTAGAGATCGGCAAAGGTATGAAGCGACATTACCTGTGCAACCTTAGTAGTGATCTCATCCCTAACATTTGGAAGCATGGGATTCTGCGCCAGAGGGATAGAAGGTGCGTATAAAATGTGCGCGCCTGCTCTTCTGCGTAACCCATCCCAGGCCCATCTGAGAGTCTCAGGAGTGTCTATGCAATCTGTGGGGTGTTTATATTTCTGATAGACTGCCACTTTAAGCGGGACAGGCGCCACCGCATCTTTCTCGACAGCCACATGGGGCTGAAATGGTGTCTGGTGTACCCAGTATTGTAAGAATTGTGCCTGCGCACACAATGGGTATAGCTTCATGTCCGGGGCAACTAGCCCTCCCTGCTTGACCTTCTGCCCATATCAAGGATATTAAGAGAGATCTCAGTGTCTTAAAAAAGGATTGGGTAAGTATAAGTGGGAGATTACCAAATAAATATAAAAATTTAGGTAGTACAATCATCTTGGCCAATGCGATTTTCCCTGCAATAGAAAGTGGAAGTTTAGCCCACATGGTCACCTTTTCCTCTAGCCAGGCGATTGCTTTCCCATAATTTAAATTCCATAACTCTTGTAAATTCCTGCTTACCCAGATTCCTAAGTATTTCACAGCTTAATTTTCCAATTTATGGTTACCCCCGAGAGGCCGCCGAATTTAATGAGCTCACGTAACACTACATCCAAATTGTTCTCAGGGTTCAGGATATATAGAGTGACATCATCGGCATATAACAATATCAAAAGTCTTCGAGCTCCAAACCCTATACCCTTGTATGTATGATGTTGTCTGATGCGGGCTGCCAACGGCTCCATCGCGATGGCGAATAATAAAGGGGACAGCGGGCAACCCTGCCTAGTACCATGCGTGATATGGAACGGGGCGGAGATCACATCATTCACACACACCCTGGCCAGCGGTTCCGTGTATAGCAGTTTTCTCCATTTAAGGAAAAGGGGACCAAATCCCATCCTTGCCAAGATTTTGAAAAGGTAAGGCCATTCGAGCGTGTCGAATGCTTTTGTGGCATCTAGGAAGACCGCCACTGCGTGTACATCAGGATGCAAGTAATGTAGGGCTGAAAACACCGTCCTAAGATTGTGGGAGGTAGATCTCCCGGGTATAAAACCCGATTGATCCGATAGCGCTATCATTGGGAATAAAGGTTGTAACCTGGTCGCTGTCAGTTTTGCCAAAATATTTACGTCCACATTGATAAGTGACAGTGATCTGTATGAATCTAAGTCTGTTTCTGGTTTGCCTGGCTTTAGTAAGGTAATAATGATAGCTTCACGCATCGACTGAGGTAGTATGCCTGTGTTATGCGCCTCTCCATACACAGCGAGGAGCATAGGCGCCAGTTCCTCCACATATGCTTTGTAAAAGGCGGTAGTCAGACCATTGGAACCTGGTGCCTTATCTAGAGGCAGGCTAGTAACAACATCCTTCACATCGTCAACTGAGAACGATAGGTGCATATACTCTCTGCGTCTATCATTCTACCACACTAGCGCGACTGAATCCAGGAACTCCTGCACACCCTCTGGACAATCAGTTTGTTGAGCAGTGTAAAGATTGGTATAAAATGATGAGAACTCATTTAGGATGTCTGAGGAGCCCCTGACAATGTCACCCTGTGGAGTTACAATCTCTGGAATAAAGGTCGAAGAGCGGGGGGCCCGAAGCATACCAGCCAATGTTCTACACGGTTTATCACCTTCCCCATACCTCCAAGCTTCTGCATATTTACCTAGGAATTTTACCTTCCTTTGCACTTCCTCTTCATATTCCAGCAACTTAACCTTCAGCTCAGCCATAAGGGCGACCTCCCCACCTGCTTGTATGCGCATTTCCAGATCTTTAATTTGCATCTCAATATTACTCAAGGTTGTCCATATGGCCTAAAGAACACCCGCTTGTCTGGAGATGCATTGACCCCTGATGACCACCTTGAAAGCTTCCCAAAGTGAGGCCACAGTTTCGACGGTCCCTGTGTTAAGTGTGAAGAAATCAGTAATGTCAGATCGTATTTCTTCTTTAAATGCCTCATCTAACAGTGCAGTGAGAGAGTCAGTAGGCATGGCGAGTGGTCTGATATGGTTCTCGACAGGTGTCTAACGTCCAAAACCCAGCTGGCCATGTCCTTCGTCATTAACCAATAGTCTAACCTAGACCAAGCATGGTGGTGTTCTGAGAAGCACGTACCTTCTTTAGTCAGTGGGTTGCGAAGTCTCCAGATGTCCACCATGTCCCTTTCCTCTAATAGGGCGTTTAAAACTTTACTAGCTGCGGGATGGTGCGTCCTAGCTACACCTTGTCTGTCTAAGTCATCATGAACAATGGCATTAAAGTCTCCACCCCAGAGGGTCGTGGTGCAGTCAGTGGCCCTAACTTTAGCCCAGATGTCTTGGAAGAACCCAGGGGAGTCCGTATTGGGGCCATATAGTGCTACAGTTGTCAGTAGGGTGCCTCCCAAATAACCCAGGAGTATTACGTAACAGCCATCAGGGTCTGTATATACCTCCCTCTCTCTCCAGTCTACGCCTCGTCGAACCAGCACTGCTACACCTCTTGAGAAATTCGAGTACACTGACATATATGCCGAGCCCCAACGTCTTTGTCTGAGTTTTGTTGAGTGTTGGATCGGAGATGAGTCTCCTGCAACAAACATATGTCAATATTGTGTCGTGTAAGGTATACATGAACTAACCTTGTCTTCCTACTGTCATTAAGGCATCGTATCTTCCATGTTAAAGAATTCAACTTATTTTTGTGATCGTCAGTAAAGTAGCACGTGCGTCATCGCAGCGCCTCACCTGACACATGTGCTTGTCATTAAGTTCTGTGCCAATTTTATTCTTCAGTGGCCACACACCCCAGAACAAACCCTACCCTTACCTTCCCACCCACATCAACCCCCCAGTCAGGTTGAGGCAATACCTCCCCCCCCCCCCCCCCATAAAGACTCAAAACAGAACATTTCAGGGAAATTTCCCATGGGGACGTGTGAGCGCCGGCCTACTTCCCTACTGTAGCAGGGTGGCCGAGATACTGCAAGAGACTAAACCTGCAGCACAGTTAAACCAAACAGTACATGCGGTCGTAAGGCAAAATTCACTTTCACCATCTCACAACTTGTAGTTACGATCTTACATCCCTCCCTATCCACCATATCCAACTAGGCTATCCAAGCATAAGAGTGCGGGTGCAACTGGAACCTACAACATATAGTGCTGTGACAAGAGACAAATTGTTATTGCAATAGAAAATGTCAATACAGTCGTGTGTTACATAGGAAGGCAAAAGACAGATTTCTGATCCAAAATACAAAGAATAACATTTCCTAGTTTTGCAAATAGTGGTGTAGGGGAAAAAACGAATTTACGTAAAAAATACAATCGTTTCACATTGTCATTGTCACTTAGCTGCCGTCCCGCTGCTTCTACTGATCCCAGGCCTGCCTTGGTCCGCTTGCCACCCACGTGCTTGGCGAATTTCAAGGCAGATTTGGCGTCCGTGAAAAAATGAGCTGAGCCATCATAGGAGACTTCGAGCTTGGCAGGGTAGTAGAGCAAAGAATACGGTATCTGTGCCTGCAATAGGATCTTTTTTGCCGGCAAGAATTCTCTTCTGGCAGCCTGCACCGCCGGGGTGAAGTTGGGGTAGAAGGCAACTTGGTTCCCCTGGTGTGATATTGTTCCCCCTTGTACGAGCCTGTCGCAGCACCACATCCCGATCCTGATAGTTCAAAATTCTCGCCAATATGGGCCGTGGAGGAGCCCCCTCCGGTGGCCTCGCTCCCAAAGTACGGTGGGCCCTTTCCACAGCAAAAACCGGTGATAGCTGCGCGGCGAATAGGTCTCTAAGCAGATCCGTCACATAGACTTCCATCTTCGTGATCGCCATAGTTTCCGGAACTCCCGTGATGCGTAGGTTGTTTCGACGCGATCTGGCCTCCAAATCCTCGTTCTTAGCACGGATCACGTTGAGGAGTTTGTCCATCTGAGACATTTGATCCTTGGTCTCCACTTGAAACTCGTGTAGGTCGGTGTGTTGATTTTCTTTTTTTTTTTAATTGTTCTTTATTGTTTTAAAACGGACACAACCCCAACCCACCCCCCACCCCCTTCTCAGACAAAATAATTCTTTATGATAATATTTACACACAAAAAAAAAAGGAATATACATACAAACATATATTAAGTACTTAATTCAGTATCTTTAAGATTTTAACCATTGTGTTAGAGGATCCCATATCTCTAATCCTTTTGACCTCTTATTTTTCCCTTTTCTCCTATATATAGCTAATTCCAGGCTATGTGTCGCTAGCATGCGATAGCGCCATTGTTGAAATACTGGCGGTGTTGGATCTAACCATGCCGAGGCTATACATAATCTTAGAGTTGACATTGAGACAAATATTAATCCTTTTATTTCACTCGGTCGATTATTATCATCGATACCCAGCAAGATTTCCCCCACAGAGATTTCAATTTTGATATCAAGAATTTCTGATAAAAAATCAGAAATATCTTTGATCAGGCCCTGTAGGGTGTTACATGTAGCGAATATATGTACAATATCTGCTTTGTAGAGATTGCACCTAGGGCATCTTGTCCCCTTTCCGGTTCCCCATTTTGATATTCTACTAGGTGTATAATATAACAAAAAAAATGTTTTGTAATATTGAGCTTGTAGTCTGGTGGACATTAATAAAGTTTGAGAAAATTCGAATGATTTAATCACTGTGGTGGCCGACATATCTAAGATTTCCTGCCATTTTATATAATATTTATCCAAATCATCCGGGCACAGGCCCAGGAGGTGATTATATATTTCTCCTATTTTAGTCCACTTTCCTTGATTTACAAAATCTATACATTGAATCTTTTGAAATTTCGATCTGCCACCACCTTTCCTTAATATAAAGTCCCTGATTTGAAGATATTTGAAAAAATCTCTATAACTGATCATATATTCTTTTCTAATTTCTTCGAAGGATTTTATACCTGTAGATGTAGAGAAACAGCCCAGGTGTGTGATCCCTGCTTCTATCCACTTTTTCATATATATATCTTTGAATAGTTCTGGTAGGTTGTTGTTATCTGATAGTAATGTATAATATGAAAACCTTCCGATCCCCAATATTTTACGAATATTACTCCATGCTTTGAGTATTCCTAGAAGAGTTTTAAATCGTACTTTTTTATAGTAGCTGTCGTATAAGTGTAGCCAGAAATACCCCCTAGTGCTATCCCCTAGTATTAATTCTTGTGGTGTTGGGATTCCGGTAGTTGGTCTATTTCCTTGGGTGATAGATAATAGCTCTCTACAATATGTCATTATAGCTGACCAATAGTATAGTTTAATATTAGGCAGAGAAAGTCCCCCCCTATCTTTAGGTAGTGATATAAATTTAGATGTCCTACGGGATCTCTTGTATCCCCAGATAAATAGCGAGAACATACTTTCAATGCATTTAAACCATTGTGGTTGAAAATCAAGACAGATGGTTCTGAATAAATATAAAAATTTAGGCAGATAAATCATTTTAATCATGTTGCACCCACCTATAATGGATAGATGAAGATTATTTAATCTTCTTAAATCTTTATCTGTTCGTTGTATTAGTGGGTCAAGATTAATTTGAATGAGGTTGTCTAATTTCGCTGTAATATTAACCCCTAGATATATGGCACTATCCACTACACGGTTGTCGTTTATTTTAAGTTTATCATTAAGTACTATCTGTGTTTTGTTTTGGTTCAGTTTGTATCCCGAGATCTTGCCAAACATTTCAGCCTCCCTTTCTATGGCCTGAATAGAGGCTGTAGGATTTGTTGTTACCACCGCTATGTCGTCTGCATAGGCAAGTGTTTTAGTTTCTATATTTCTAATCTTGATTGGGTTGATTAAAATATTATTTTCGAGTCTGTTAATAAACGGATCGATGAATAGTGCAAATAGTAAAGGAGAGCATGGGCACCCCTGTCTTGTCCCTCTAGTTATACTAAATTTTTCAGAGGCGGATCCATTTACCATGACTACCCCCTGAGGTTTAATATACATCATTTGAATTGCCTTGATAAAGGTTGCCCCGAGTCCGGCTCTTGACATGACTGACCAGAGGTAGGTCCAGGAGACCCTATCAAACGCCTTCTCAGCGTCCAGCAGTATAAGCGCCATAGGGTCTCCTGATACCTCAGCCATGTCAAACAAGGTAATTACTCTTTGTATGTGATCCACGGTGGATCTTCCGGGAATAAACCCATGCTGATGGGGGGACACAATCTTACTGATGATCGGAGCTAGGCGATTAGCTAGTAATTTTGAGTATATTTTAGAGTCGCCATTAATCAGGGTGATAGGGCGATACGATCCGAGCTCTTGGGCCTCCTTATTTTTTTTCAAAAAGACAACAATTTTTGCGTTAGACCATGACTCAGGGGGCCGTTCACCTTGAAAGACATGGATAAATAGATCAGTTAAAATTCTCTTTAGGGGTGCACTAAAGGTGACATAAAATTCTGTAGGGATTCCATCAATTCCAGCTGCCTTTCCATTAGTCAAGTTATTCATAGTTAGTAGTATTTCATCCCACGTTGGTAGATAATTAAGACTATCTAAATCCTCTTGTTCTATCTTGGCAATGGGGAGTTGATCTAGGTATTCATCGATCTTATCTTGTAGTTTACCCTCTTCTTTATATAACTCTTGATAGTATATTTTAAATGCATTTTTTATCTTATTTATATTCGTTGTGAGTCCTTCTCTGGGATCGTTTATTTCTTTTATTAGATTTGCAGAATTTTTTTGTCTGGCTTGTACCGCTAGTTGATGCCCTACTTGTTCACTTAATTCATATACTAGTTCCTTATTTAGCGTTGCTTTGGTTATTGCTTTCTCGGTATAAATATCTATGATAGCATTTTTAGCTATTGCCACTTGTCTTATTTGGTTTTCAATATCTTCTCCTATTTGTGCTGCCATTGTTAAATTTTTCTCGGCGTTTACTAGGATATTATGGAGCTTCTCCATATGTTCTTTTGCCCTCCTGTTGTTATTAAATGAAAACCGACTGGTTTCCCCCCTAATTCCAGCCTTCATGGCATCCCACACCACCTCAATCGTGGTACTACCAAGATTGTCCTCCAAAAATTCGGGTATCCATCTGTTCATATGTTGACAAAACTCTTTATTCACCAGCAGTGCTCTTTCGAATGTCCATTTTTGTATCTCCCTACCCATTTTTCCTTTCTCTAAATTAAGAATTAGGGGGTTATGGTCTGACAGGACTCTTGGTAATTTGTCTATTAAGCAATTATCTATCAGAGAACCGGACATCAGCATATAATCTAATCTGGAGTGTTTTAGATGGGGATTAGAAAAAAAAGTAAAGCCAGGATCATCTGGATGTTTAATTTGCCAACAGTCTATTAGACCATGTGTTTGACACATCTCTTTGAAGGCCTTATATACTTTTGGTTTCCTACCCTTATAGGTATATCTGGGGTCCATTGACCAGTTGCATGGAAGGTTCAGATTGAAATCGCCACAAATGATTATTGGCAATTGCCATTGTACCAATATGTTAGAAACGGTTTCCAAGACACTTGGATAGTCACTAGTGTTACCGTAGATAGTACATAGTTATTTTATTACCATTCTCCTGTGTACATTCTGTAATTGCCCAGCATCCTTGATTATCAGCTATTGATTTAGAAAACTGTATCTCACCCCCTTTATATAGAATTGCCACTCCTCATGTTTTTGATCCTTGCATTGAGGCTGTGATTAATTTATATCCCAGTGTATTTAGGAGGTGTTGTTGTGAGCCTTCGATATGTGTCTCTTGAAGACAAATAATATTGGCCCCGGTTGCTTGTAATCCTATCGCCACCCTCTGTCTTTTACTTTGGTCGTTAAGACCGCATATATTCATAGAAAGAATTTTTAGCCTAGCCATATATACATGATTTTCTCTTTTCCCTTTTTAATAATTTTGTCTGGTACAGTATTTAGTTGTGTATTCTGATGCAAATGTATAGGAGTGTATAGTTCCTCTTTAGGCCTTTGTATTACTTCCCTTTTTAAGGTTAACTTCCCATTTTGTCTGAGATTGCTCTCCTCCCCCCAGAACCCCCCCCCCACCCACCTCTCCCCCACCACCCAAGGTGGCAATCTGGTTCCGAAGGAACCAGTATGATGACGTCTGTGCAAATGCGTGCCCGCATCTCATTCCCCCCCCTTGCTCCCCTTCTACCCAACTAAATCTGTGCAAATATATATATTATAGATCGTTTTCTCAGCCCTCTAATTCTTTTGAGCTATATCTACAAGTTTGAGTGTCAGCTTTACATATATTTGATTACATGTTGATAGAATGTCGCTATATACAATCCACAAGGTCCATTCTAAGATTGTTAATTATAGCTCTGTACTTTTCAGTCACTGATCATCATCCTTTGGTTGGGCCTTTATAGTTACACGTGTGGATATCTTTTAATTCGTTTAAATATGATTGAGCCTGAATTTCCGAGCTAAATGTGCGTGTGGTGCCGTTGATAATAATCTTTAGTCGTGCTGGGTTTTGTAGGTACACCGTCGCACCTATTTGTTGAAATGGTGAAAAAAGCTGACGCATCCGCCACCTTCGTTCCACTGTTGCGTGGGCAAAGTCAGGTCGACTAAAGAAAGAGTAACCATTGTATTCCCTCTTGTTATCTGGTCTTGCAAGATCAAAGATTGATTGGCGTAGTAAAAAGTTACCAAAGTAGACTAGCATGGCACGAGGGTATTGATCTGATGTTTGTTGGCGTTTTGGGAGGTTTAGAGGGAAGCGATGTGCCCGTTGGATCTCCCGATCCCATTCCCATGTTTGCAGCTCTGGGAATGTTGCTTTAAGAAGTGTCACAATATACGTCCGTGGGTCATTCCCTTCTACTCCTTCAGGGATTCCCAGTATGCGTAGATTGTTCCGCCGTGCCCTGTTTTCCTGATCTTCCATTTTGAGCATGATGTCCTTAATAATGCCATCGTGTTCTTGACTTTGTGATTGAAGGGATGAAACATCTTTTTCTATGGACTCAGTGCGTGCTTCCACCAAGGCCATGCGATCCGATATTTCGGTGCAGGTACTGCCCACTTTCTTCAATTCAGCCTGTATTTTATGAATTGCTTCCTGGTTTTTCCTGTTATCAGCTTTGATATCTCCATGAAGGCTTTTTATAGAATTCAGGATATCTATCATAGAAGGCTCGTTTTTCTTAATGGGATCTCCTATCTCGTCCCTTAAATGTCTCTCTGTGATTGAGTTATTTTGTGAGCACAAGGTCCGGTCTGAGGGAGTGGTAGTGATAATTTGTGATGATGATGAATAATTCCATATGGGGCTATGATCTCTGTTACTATCGCTCTCACTCTCACTTTCCTTGCCGATGGGCCCTTCTGACCGACATTGCTTGTTTTTTTTTCTGTCTCTTCCGTTTGCTCTTTTTCTTCAGCTTTCTACCTCTCTCCTCAGGTTTTAGTTCCCGGCTTATACCATCATTTTTAGCAATTATGTCCGTACTGTTATGGTGGCGATTATGGCCATTGCTTGACGTAGAGATCCCTGTCTCATATCTTTCAGAGTCATCAGTTGATGTGGCAAAGTCAAGGGCTAAGGGATCAGCTGATGGACCAGTACAAAGGTCTGCGCCACCCTCATCCTCATTCTCGTCCTCATCCTCATCCTCATCTTTTCTTCTCATCTCTAAGCTGGATGATATCCTGCTGATGACCCCCATGGCCTCTCCAACCTTAATAGATGCGTCTTTTCTTATCCCAGTACGGCTCTCATGTATCTTGGACGCGGTGATAGAGGATTCCTCTCTATGTGATTGATATACTCCTTGTAGTTCTGGTAGTATAGGTAGTATAGGCGTTGCCTTTAATATCTTTGATGTGGCGGGCGCGTCTCTGTCCTTGTGGGTCAGAGGATTTACTGATACATCTTTGTCCGCCCCCTTTGAGATATCTATGCCGCTTTCCATGACCATGGCCGATTGATCCACACCGGTACCGGTACCTCTCTCATGAGCCACTAACTTATTGCTAGATTCAGATCCAGCTTCAGGGACTTCTGGTCCCCTCCCGTGTATTGGTGTAAACATGTTGGTTATCAGGGTCTGTCTGTCCTTTCCCTGTTCGGCAGTAGACCGGGGGGTTACACTTTTCATGTTTTTTATAATCTCCACTCTCTTCGCTCTTTTAATCGTTAGATCTTCTTTGCCGTCTTCTTTGCCATCTGCTTTCCTCCTGTCCTGACCATCATTTTCCCTTCTGCTCTTTACGCCACGTGTCTCAGGTCGTCTTGATTCCGGTGTGTTGATTTTCTAAGACGTCTAGCCTGTGCTCATGCGCTCCAACCTGTGTTTTCACTGATTCCATTTGCGTAGTTAAGGTATCTAATTTGGCGTCAATAGTGCGCAGGCTGGAGCGCATCTCCAACATGAGTGCACGTATGTCCTCCCCTGGTCCTCCTGCAGCCCATCAGCAGACCCCTCGGCGGAGGATTCCGTGTCTGATTCCTGTTATCTGGTGGAGCGGCGCTGTTCAAAGCTGAGTTTGGGCTGTTGTGCGTCGTGTTTGCCCATGATTAAGCAGTATGAACAACTCTTCTGCAAACTTTAGGCGCCCAGCCAGTAACCTTCCTCCACTGGCGGCGCAATCTCCCCACACAAAATGCAAGTGTCCAAAGCCTCGGGGTGTCCGGTATATAGTAGGACTTATCAGACGGTGCTACAAATAACGCCCTAAACACCTGTAATAGGGCCCGCCTTGGGATTCTCCTCTAGGCACAAGCCGCGGCCGAGAGTTCACACAAGCGCAGATATCACGCCAGTGGCACCAGATTTACCACGTCTGCGACACAAAGAATATACTGAGCTGGTGGTACACCATGCACGCTGTGCAATACGTTAATAGCACCAAGCGTCCACTCAGCAGCCCACACAGCGCCCCGGAGACTCAGCAAATGTCGTGGGTCCAGAGTCACCAATATCACTGTGGCTTTAGATCACCAAGTCTCACAGTACAACCCTCTGTGATATCGCCGGGCAGTCCAAAAGCGCCTAACCGCTTCCCAATGTCTCGGGGCCAACTGCTTTGCGGCAATATGTTCTGTAGGTAGCAAGCGGTGAGGACGACGCTGTAGCAGCACACCTAAAATGGCGCCCGATAGTGGTATCCCGCAATCTCAGTCCGCCAGGCCTCTGTGATACTGCGTCTGGCATCGGCTGTGGGCGCTGGCCCCCATGCAGCTTCCCTCTCACCTCAGTCCCGCGCAGCAGGGCCAGAAGCCTCCTCCGTTTAAACCCACGCTTTGACCGCGGCCCGAAATGGGGCAGGTGGCCACAGCACAGGCACGCGTGGGACCGGTCTCACCTCTCACAGCTCCCGGACGTCCCTCTCGCACAGTCCAGCCCCACAGATGCAGCGGTATCCGCGTGCCGGCACTAGCACCGGGCCACAGCGCGACTCCTCTGAGCCTACGACCTCGACATTGCCAGTCGGATACGGCAGGCCCGCCCAGGCCCGCAGTCAGTCCACGGCCTGAAGTAGTCTGGGCGGCCGGGTCACGCCTCCATCAGCAATCGCCGTCAGCAGCCACGCCGAACTCCGGAGTGCGTATAGCAGCAATCCGGCAGCCGACACTGCTCCAAGTTTCCCCGATGGTCACTTTATGCCATACGCTTCCAAAGACTTCGAAAAAGCAGGAATTCGCCTCAGATGTGCGGATTAATGAACGATCAGGTCCCGGCCGGCGGAGCTCACTCACAGAGCAGCCATTCCGCGGCTCGGCAAGCCACGCCCCTCTGCTTGTTGAGCTTGATGGGTGCAAGGGAGTCTGCACAATTCTTGATCTAGTTGTTGAAGTTGGTAATATCTTTGTTGAGGTTGTCCGTGGGGTTCAGTTGATCCGTGCTGAGGATGATGAGCCAGTCTGATTCTGTGATTTTGTACAAGCTGCGGCTGGGTAGGCTGACACTGTTGGGTGTGTTGACTTGGGGGTTTCTGATTTGGAAGTGGAAGATGGAGTGGTCAGTCCATGTGAGCGTTGACGTGAAGTTGTCTTTGATGCTGTCATTGGTTGTGAAGATGTGGTCCAGTATGGGTCCTGCAATGTTTGTTGATTCTGTGATGAGCTGGGTTAGTCCAGCGTTGTTGAGCCTTTCGAATAGTGCTGTGGAGCAGGGGTCTGTGCCATCTTCTAGGTGGAGATTGAGGTCGCCAAGGAAGATGAAGGCTCTGGAGTCGATGTTGAGGGGGGAGACAATTAAGTCGGTCAAAAATTTGGCGAAGGAAGCTTGTGGTCTGTAGACGAGTCCCTTTTAGGGTGAAGTTTTCTGAGATGTGTAGTCTGAAGTGGGGGTGTCCCCTGAAAGGGCTGATGCTTTCTACGGACGTTGCAAACACAACAAGATGATGGATGGAGTGCCAAAACTTTTCAAACACTCACTCCCAGTCAGAAGATCTGGATTTAATCCATCGTTCTTTTGCTCACTATGCCACTCCAGTTTGGACCCAGCCATATGCAAATCCGTCTTGACCCTGCTCCTCATGGGAACAGTCCAGCCAGAACTGCGAAGCCATGTCCTCGTTGGACCAGAAACTACCATCCTGGGACCGGTTTCATGGTATCACGTCTCTTCAGTCAGGCTAGCTTGAATCCAGTGGCACAGCGAGCAAGGGATCCACGTCTGGGAATACCCTTGGCCTCTTATGGCATACGTAGCAAACACAAAAGGATGATGGACGGAGTGCTGAAACGTTTCAACCACTCACCCCCAGTCAAGAGATCTGGGTTTAATCCATCATTCTTTTGCTCACCCCAGTTTGGACTCCGCCCTATGCAAATCAGTCTTGGGAGTAGTCCAGCCCGAATTGCTAGGCCAGCTCCTCCCCTGACCGGAAACAAGCATGCTGGGACCGGTTTCGTGGTATCACACCTCATCAGCCAGGCTAGCTTGAATTCAGTGGCATAGCGAGCAAGGGATCAACGTTTGGACATACCCTTAGCCACTTAGGGCAAACATTGCAAACACAACAAAATGATGGACGGAGTGTTTCTTTTGCTTTCTCACCCCAAGTGTGCTGGGTATGCCTAGCCATGGGTCCCGGGCTCACTCTGCCACTGGATTCAAGCTAGACTGGCTGATGAGGGGTGATACCCCGAAACCTGTTCCAGGATGCTTGTTTCTGGTCCAGGGAGGACCTTGCTTGGCAGTTCGGGCTGGACTGCTCCCATGAGGAGCAGGGTCAAAACTGAGTGGCATATGGCAGGATTTAAACTGGGGTGGCACGGTAAGCAAAAGAACGATGGAATTTACCCAGATCTCTTGACTGGGGGTGAATGTGTATTTGTTCTGTATTCTGCCCATCATTTGTGTTTCTTCTGCTTTCTCACCCTTAGTGCACCGGGTATGACCAGACGTGGGTCCCGGGCTCACTGTGCCACTAGATTGAAGCTAGCCTGGCTGATGAGGGGTGATACAAGGGAACCGGTCCCAGGATGCGTGTTTCTGGTCCAGGGAGGTCCTGGCTGGAATGTTCCTATGAGGAGCAGGCTCAAGACTAATTTGCATGTGATTGGGTCTAAACTGGGATGGCATGGTGAGCATAAGAACAATGGATTTATCCCAGATCTCTTGACTGGGGGTAAATGTTTGTTTGATTTGTTCTGCATTCCGTTCATCGTTTGTGTGTCTTTTTCTACGGATGTTGAGCATTTTAGTAGCTCTGTGAGATCTTTTTTCTTCTGCCCAACTATACACAAAACATAAAAAGGTTAAAAGGAAGAAGAAAGCAAAGGAAAAGCAAATTGGTACCTGTTTTGGTACCAATTTTTTAGTTGTATTACTTCCTGGAAGTATGCCTTATCATTCCATAGGATTTCATCCACTGGCACAAATTGTTTCTCAACCTCTTTGGTTGGTTCTTTTTAAAATTCAAGAAATATTTTTGATTCTGAAGACAATGTGTTCGAGGCATGTGTGCTGTAGATACACAGACTTTTCATAATCCTGCCATCTAGTGATGGCTCCAGATGTTTGCAAGTTGTTTCTCTTCGAAGAAGTCTTTCCTAGTCACAAGGTAAGGTGACTCCTCCTTTCAGTGATAGTGTGCATGGGTATCGACTCCATTGTTAGGTTTTTTTTTTCTGCCATCGGGTTCGGACGTTTATTGCTGCGCTCTGGTTTGAAACCGTTTTTCAGGTTCCCTTCGGTGCGCAATACTCTCTACCATCACCGGAATTGTTTCATACAGGTTTCCCACCTCTCTGCATATCGTTTTGTTCAATGAAATCTATTTTTCGATCAGAAAGCTTCGTGGACGGCCTTTGAGCCCAACTGCGTCGGTCCAGCTCTCCGTCACTGAAACTGACACAAATTAAATTCTGTCCTCAGTGCCACGCAATGTTTCCGCACACTGACTCACACCAGGTGTGTAACTTGTGCTTGTCTCCGGAGCACAATGAAGAAGACTGCAACGCTTGCAGATAGTTTCGGTCGAAGAAAACCCTTCGCAATCATCGGGCTTGACATCGAGAGATGCAGCGTCAAAGCATGGAAGACACTCCAAATATTTTCGGTGGAGAGTCTGGTCAAGAAGATATTGGTGTATCAGCAGCAGAGGAGGAAGAGCCCTTCTCCGTGTCAGAGTCGGATTCGGAGCTCGAGATGGACTTCGATGCCGAAGAATTTCCGCAGGGACAGGGTGACGTGAGTACAGAAGACCCCTTGCCCCATCAACCCCCTCACAAAACTAAGGCTTCGGCACCACCTCTGATTTCTGGCCACGGTTGGCACGAGACGACGTTTCAGACGCCCCGGCCTCCGACTCTGCTCCAAAACACCCAGTCAAGGCTTCCGGCTCAAAACCGAGTCGACACAAACTCTCTTCGGAACCGAAGCCCTCCAATTCCAAGTTGAAATCTGACTAGGAGCTGAAATCCTGCATGCCACGCCTTCGGAGTCTAAATCTTACACACACACACACACACTAACGCTAATCCATATCAGCACCGAAAACGCCGGCGCTGCAACCAAAAGATGTCCCTTTGGATCCAAACTTAGACATTGTTCCACCGAAAATGGATCCCAAACAGAAGGGACTTTATAATAACCCAGAAACGGGTCATATTCAAACCAAGTTGTATCATAAACACAAGCTTCCTTATGAGGACAGTCTTAACAAGATCCCTTTAAAAAAAAAAAAAATAGACTCTTGGTACCAGCCCTTTTCATCCACCACCAGAATCCCCTCCACCACCCTCTTCTCCACCTTTAAATCCTTTGAACATCACACCTCGGGATTGATGAGGGGGACACGCATTTACCAGTAGATCAATGGAGGGATTACACAATTGACCCTCCATTAGACAATGATCCAGATCTTTACCCTGCCAAGCCATCTTACCCTGATGACATTGTATCTTATCAGGAACTCATTGCTAGGGCTGCAGAATACCATGGGGTGGTACTAAACAAAGAATCCTTACAAGAGGACTTTTTTGTTTGAGACATTAGGATCCATACACAGGTCGACCCAAACACTCCCTATGCTTAAAGGTATGATGAGACACGCTGACGAGCTCCTGTGCGTGCACGCATCTTGACTCCTAGAGCCGACAAAAAAAAGATAAAGCCTCACCAGCAGATCCGATATTTATTAAGGGCCAGTTGTCACTAGACTCACTGGTAGTGTCCAATGCTCGCAAGCGAGCTAATTCCCAAACCTCAGGGATGCTCCTCCCCCAGACAAAGAATCCAAGCTTATAGACGCTTCTGGCAAACGCATAGCTGCTCAAGCTGCCAATCACTGGCGCATTGCAAACACGCAGGTCCTTTTGGCCAGATATGACAGGGCGCACTGGGATGAAATGGAGCAATTGCTCCAATATATTACAGATTAGTATAAAGCAAAAGCGCAAGATTTAGTAAATGAAGGAAAGCTAATTTCCAGTTCTTCAATAAGATGTGCTCTAGATGCTGCCGATACCGCAGCTAGGGAGGTCAACACTTGCATCTTACTCAGAAGACATTGTTGGTTAAAGATTTCCGGGTTTAAGCCCGAAGTCCAACAATTTATTTTAAATACACCATTTGACAAAAAACATCTCTTTGGCCCCGAGGTCGATCAGGCGCTTGAGAAAATGAAAAAGGACCCTGAAGTGGCTAAATCCATGGGAGCACTCTAGTCTCCTTCAAACAGAGGCTCCTTTCGTCGTTCCACTTACCGAGCAGGATCCAAAACCACACCTTCAGACCAGTACACCTCCTCTTACAAAGGTAATAACCTTCTCTGTTCCTCAAGATGCTTTTTTTGAGGAGGATTTAGAGGAAACAACTCTAATGGCAGGGGTAAGGGCACCACACCCCATAACTCCCCTTCCCATAATAAGCAGTGACTTCCCCACGCTTCCCTCCGACCATACCACACCTGTCGGAAGAAGACTTCAACAATTTCTCCCCATTTGGCAATTTATAACAACCAACAAATGGGTGATCGGAATTATCCAACATGCTTATTGCCTGGAGCTTACCACCACTTCACCAAACCTTCTGCCTCGCTCTCACAAATTGTCTCGAGCGCTTGCAGTTGCTCGAACAGGAAGTGCAATATCTCTTTTTGAAAGGAACCATAGAACCAGTTCCAGTAAAGTACCAAGGTTCAGGGGTTTACTCTGTCTATTTTCTGATTGTCAAAAATGACGGCTCCTTAAGACCTATTCTGGATCTCCGGTAATTAAACCAATATATACTGTCAGAGCACTTTCACATGGTAACCCTTCAACAGGTACTCCCACTTTTACAGAAGGGAGATTTTATGTCTACTCTAGACTTGAAAGATGCATATTTTCATGTTCCAATTTGTTAGAACTGGGGGTTTCTAGTTGGCAGAGGTAGGTACGTTTGTCCAAATTGGGACCCTGGCTTCTAGTCAGGGTAAGGGGGTACACTCCTGAAATAACCCCTGCTCACCCCCTTGGTAGCTTGGCATGAGCAGACGGGCTTATCTCGGAGGCTGTGTGCAAAGCATTTGTGAACACATACAGTAATACAGTGAAAACACTACAAATGGACACCACACCAGTTTAGAAAAATATGTAATCTTTACTAGACTCAACACAAGACCAAACAACAAAAATCCACAATACTGTAATCAAAAATAGTCTCTAAAATGGTAGAAATTCGCTTAGTTCAATATAGATGGTAAATGCAACACTTTACTCTAAAAGTACCTTGGATGCGTCACGCAATACAAACAAAAGGGTGGCAGGGAAGGAGAAGTGTTAGTTCTGTAGTAGGGGATCTCTGTGTATAGTCATAATCTAGTGAATAGTCCCGCCCATGTGCGTGGACCCCGGAGCAATAAAAAATAATCTCTAAAAGGTGACAAATCATGCAGACCTGCATACACCTTTAAGAGAGAATTTAATTTAAAGACAGATAATGCAGCCTATACCCACAGGCTACACTGTCCAGTACTTCAACTAGAATTCCACCAACATCCACAAACAGCACTGCCTGTCTAGTTTTTCTCCCCATAGGAAAAAACCCTGCCTCTACCAACAAAAGCCTCTGGAATGATAGAGAGGAAGGAGTGGACAGACAAGCCCCATAGGCTGCCATTATGTGGCTTAAAACAGGATACTGTGCCTTTAAGAAAACTTTCCAGGTTTCCAGAACTTTCCCCAGTATCCCAGAATGCCCAGCAGGTCCCATTTACTTTCAGTTCTTTTTTCCGGCTCCTGCTAGCAGGACCCTGGAGCATTGAGCTCTCCCCTTTTCAAGGGTTTTTTGGAGATTTTGTCAATTTTTGTCATTTTTTCAAGTGCTTAGTAGCTGGTACTGTCAATATGCCTGGCTTGTTCGACAAGTGCCCGGAATGTGGTAGAAAGAAGGCTAAAACTGATCCACACGAGGTGTGTATAGGTTGCCTTCCCCAGTCCCACGTGCCTGAAGACTGTACCATCTGCCACTCGTTCTCAGCCAGGACCCTGAGGGACAGAATGAAAATCAGGCTTCAAGTTCTGGAGGAGAGAAGACTGAAGGCACCTGGTGGGTCTGGAGGGGCTGATTTGGCCCATACTGAGGCCTTTGGGGGGCTCCCCAGGGGCAGGAAGACCAGTAAGCGCTCCCACCCCCCGTCGACGTCGAGGGCGTCGACGGCGACGTCGAGGAGGATGACCACCGTCTGTTCGCTGTCTCCCCAGGGCTCTGGGGAGAAGCGGCGTCGACGATCGACGTCGAGGGACCTGAATAGGCCGCCGTCGACTACATCGGCATAGTCGGCGACGACGCCGTCTTCGGCGCCGTCCAGCAGTCGGCGTCGAGATCGGACCCGGCGTCGGCGCTCGCCGTCGAGGGGAGATCGCCGTTCGCCGTCGATGAAGAGGAGACGGTCGACGTCGAGACGCTCGCCGTCGAGGCACAGGACGCCGTCGAGGCACAGGTCGCCGTCGAGGCGAAGGTCGCCGTCGAGGCGAAGGTCGCCGTCGAGGCGAAGATCGACGTCGAGGAGAAGATCGACGTCGAGGAGAAGGTCGACGTCGAGGAAGAGAGTCACCGGAATCGGTGTACTCTGTGGTGTATACGCCTCCTCGGATGCCTCCGTCACCGCCTCCTCTCCCACCTCCTCCGACTCCTCCTCCACCACCACCACCAACGCCGCCTCCTCCACCACCGCCTCCACAGCCGCGGACACTGCCTCCGCCGCCCCCACCTCGGTCGCTGCCACGCACTCCAGTGGGACCGCCGCCGGTTCCCCCGCGGTCGGTTTCCCTTCCGAGGTACCCGACTCCGCCGCAGGGGACCCCGAAGTCACGACGCCCGCGGTCGCCGGGACCGGCTAGACCGGCGGACAGGCCGAAGCCGAAGAGGTCGGGCTACCGCTCTCACAGGAGGAGAAGGTCACGGAGCCGTGGACGGTCATCGTCGGACTCAGGACGACGCCGTAGGAGGCACAGGTCCAGGTCGCACACGCGCTCCTCGACCAGAGACTTTTCCCCGACGCTGTCGGACTCACCGGGGACTAGGGTGTCTCCGGTGGACGATTTGGTCTCTTTCCAAGAGGTGCTGTTGAGAGGGGCAGCAAAGTTGGGTATCACGGTGACGGTTCCAACACCCACGACGTCCGGGATATTCGAGACACTTCATAAGAAACATCTATCTCGCCCTCTACTGCCTCTTGTACCAGGACTGGTGGAACCCGCGTTGGAGCTGTTCCTCACTCCCGCGATGACGAAGGCCGCCCCCTCCAGGCTCATGAAAAAGTATAGGGCCCCGGAGTCGGACCCTACCTTTTTGAGAGTGGACCCGAAGCCGGATTCGGTCATCGTGACGGCGGCGAGGAAAACAACATGCGACCGCCCCTTCGTCGACGGTCCCGCCTGACAAGGAAAGCCGCTGGCTGGACTCTGCGGGCAGGAAGGTGTGTGGGACCGCCGCCACCACCATGAAGGCGGCGAGTGCAGGGGCTTTGTTGGGCCGTTACGACCGGGCCCTGTGGGAGTCCCTGCAGCAGTATGCGGACCTGCTGCCCCGGGACAAGAAGGAGGACTTCTTGGAGACAGTGCGCGAAGGCATACTGGTTTCTAATCAGGTGATCGGCGCAGCGGCGGATGTATCCTTGCTGGCCGCCCACGCCTACTGTCATGGCGTCCACCAGAGGCAGCATTCGTGGCTGCGCCTGACGTCCCTCAAGCCAGAGGCGCAGCAAAGAGTGGCCAACCTGCCCTTCTCGGGGGAAACCCTGTTCGGGAAACATGCGGACGATGAGATGGCCCGCATGAAGGCGGAGGCGGAAACCCTGACGGCCGTTGGGTTGGAGAAGGCCGAGAAGAAGAAGCGCCCGTTCCAGAGGCGGTTCGGGTCTTCGGGCAGAGGGCGTGGGCAGGGTTCGGGACAGCAGCAGCAACAACAGCAGCAGTTCCGCAAGCCCTTCCAGAAGCGCCAGAGGGGTAGAGGAGGCCAGCAGGCTACTACCACTACCAAGGGCCCGGCCGGGTCTCGGCCCTGAGCGGCTACTTCCCCCTCAACCGTTACCCACTCCAGTGGGGGAAGCATTCAATTTTTTCCGGCAGAGTGGAGAAAAATTACTCAGGACAAGTGGGTGCTGAATATTGTTTGCAATGGATACAGTCTTCGGTTTATCAGCCCGCCTCCAGCGATTCCGCCGGTCAGCTCTCGATTCCAGCTGAGAGAGCTCCAGGCGGAGGCAGACATCTTGTTGAGAAAAAAGGCGGTAGAAGAAGTACCTCTGTCTCAAAGGGGAAGAGGTCTGTACTCTCGGTTCTTCCTCGTTCGCAAGAAGGACAAGAACGAGTTCAGGCCCATTCTGGATTTGCGACAGGCAAAAAAATGGATTCGCAGAGAGAAGTTTCGCATGCTATCGTTGCACCAGATTTACCCTCAGCTGCAACGGGGAGACTGGCTCTGTGCCATAGATCTACAGGATGCGTACTTCCATGTGCCCATAGCAAGGAAGCACAGGAAGTTCCTGCGATTCCAAGTCGGCGCCAATCACTATCAATACACAGTACTGCCATTCGGGCTAAAGTCTGCTCCCAGGACCTTCTCGAAGTGCATGGCGGTGGTGGCGGCACACCTGCGGAGGAACAAGGTGTTTGTCTACCCGTATCTGGACGATTGGCTGATCAAGGCTTCATCCTTCTCGGAAGCACAAGATCACTTCCGATGGACGTGCGCTCTCTTACACAAGCTGGGGTTACACGTCAACATGTCCAAATCGGTCACGACTCCGGTCCAGTGCATACAGTACCTGGGGGCCTCCATCGATATGCGGTCAGCAAGCGTGTCTCCTTCGGAGGAGAGACGGTTATCACTCCTTCGGAAGGCTCAGGACCTCAGGACTGCTCCATCGACGACAGTGAGGAAGGTGTCTTCTCTACTGGGATCGATGGCCTCCTGTATCTTCCTCACGCCTCACGCACGGCTTCACATGAGACCACTGTAGGAGTGCTTGGAGGATCAGTGGGATCAGAGGACAGGCTCTTGGGACGACAAGATACGACTGTCGCTGCATGCTCTTCAGTCTCTGAAGTGGTGGTGTTCGGCGGAAAACCTCCTCAAGGGGGTTCCCTTCCACAAGGACATTCCCACGACGAGTGTAGTGACGGATGCTTCTCTCCAGGGCTGGGGAGCGCATTCCGGGGACTTGCAGATTCAAGGAAAGTGGTCTCCTTTGGAATCGACGTACCACATCAATTTCCTGGAACTCAGATCTGTCTTCCTGGCACTGAAGGCCTTCCTTCCGTCCTTCCAGACCACTTCGCTGCTGATACAGACGGACAATACAACCACGATGTATTACCTCAACAAGCAGGGGGGGTCGAGATCGCGCACTCTGTCGCATGAGGCGCAGGCGATCTGGCGCTGGCTGCTGGCCCGAGGATTGACGATTACGGCCACGCATCTGCCAGGGGTGCAGAATGCTCAGGCGGACGCCTTGAGCAGGCTGATTCAGGAAAACCACGAATGGGTCATAAACGACGAAGTACTAGGAGAAGTCTTCGCAAGGTGGGGGACTCCAGACGTAGATCTGTTCGCCACCGCCGAAAACAGCAAATGCCGAGACTTTGCATCCAGGTACTACCAGCGGGGGACGCTGGGGAATGCGCTATGGATCCATTGGCCGAACAGCTTTCTGTACGCTTTTCCACCCATTCCCCTGATTCCGGCGGTGCTCATCAAGCTGTCCCAGTCCAGGGCGCGGATGATCCTGATCGCCCCGGAGTGGCCCAGGCAGTGGTGGTTCACGGACCTTCTTCACCGGTCTCTCCTTCCTCACATGCGGTTGCCGTGCAGGCCGGACCTTCTCACGAAGTTCGGGGGGCGGATGGTGCACCTCAACCTCTCGTCTTTGAGTTTGGCGGCATGGCTCCTGAAATAGTGCAATATGGCCATCTGAATCTACCAGACGATTGTATGGACATTCTGAAGGAGTCTAAGCGACCTTCCACTAGGACATCCTATGCTTACAAGTGGAAGAGGTTCTGTATCTGGTGTAAGTCCAAGAACTTTGATCCGACAACATGTAAGGAAGATGTCATCCTTCCATACCTTTTACATCTGGCGCAGTCTGGCCTTAATTTCCATTCCATTAAGGTTCATCTGGCTGCTTTGACTGCTTACAGGAAATGCTCTTCACAGACTTCCTTCTTTCAGATCCCTGTGGTCAAGGATTTTTTGGAAGGCTTGAAGAAAGTGTTTCCTCCCGTCAGACTTCCCTCGCCTTCCTGGGACCTGAATATGGTGCTGTCCAGACTGATGAAGGAGCCTTTTGAACCCATTCACAAGGCTTCATTGCAGCACCTATCCTGGAAGGCGGCGTTCCTAGTGGCCATTACATCGGCCCGCAGGGTGAGTGAACTTCAGGCATTATGTTGTCAAGAACCTTATACTGTATTTCATGCTGCTAAGGTTGTGATGCGTACTCACCCTAAATTTCTTCCTAAGGTTATCTCTGATTTTCATGTCAACCAGACCATAACTTTACCTACGTTCTTTCAGAATCCCTCTTCGCCAGCGGAAAGGTCTCTCCATTCCCTGGATGTTCGGAGGGTGTTGAAATTTTATCTGGATAAGACCAAGGATATTCGTAGGTCTGACCAATTGTTTGTTAATTATGGCTCAGTCAGGACTGGTCTTGCGACCTCTAAGCAGTCCATTTCTCAGTGGATTGTGTCCTGCATACAATTGTGTTATCAAAAGGCTAATAAGACCTTAGGGGGTAAACCTAAGGCTCATTCCACCAGGGGCAAAGCTGCCACGACGGCTTTGCTGCGTAATGTTCCGATTGCGGAAATCTGCAAGGCGGCCACTTGGAAGTCGGTCCATACCTTTGCTGCGCATTACTGTCTGGACACGGATGCCAGGGCAGATGCTCAGGTTGGGCAGGCTTCGCTGTGAAATTTGTTCGCACAGTAGTGGTAGTGTCTTGTGTGTTCTCCACCGCTTTTGTTGTGTGGGGATGGGCTTGCCATTCTATTCACTAGATTATGACTATACACAGAGATCCCCTACTACAGAAGGAGTAGTTTCTTTTCTGTAACTCCAGTTCTGTAGTAGGGGTATCTCTGTTATAGTCATAAGCGCCCGCCCTCCTCCCCGGTGGAGAGATACTTATTCATATGTAGAATGCTACAGGTCTGGCGTGCTACGCCTTCAAAAAGAACTGAAAGTAAATGGGACCTGCTGGGCATTCTGGGATACTGGGGAAAGTTCTGGAAACCTGGAAAGTTTTCTTAAAGGCACAGTATCCTGTTTTAAGCCACATAATGGCAGCCTATGGGGCTTGTCTGTCCACTCCTTCCTCTCTATCATTCCAGAGGCTTTTGTTGGTAGAGGCAGGGTTTTTTCCTATGGGGAGAAAAACTAGACAGGCAGTGCTGTTTGTGGATGTTGGTGGAATTCTAGTTGAAGTACTGGACAGTGTAGCCTGTGGGTATAGGCTGCATTATCTGTCTTTAAATTAAATTCTCTCTTAAAGGTGTATGCAGGTCTGCATGATTTGTCACCTTTTAGAGATTATTTTTTATTGCTCCGGGGTCCACGCACATGGGCGGGACTATTCACTAGATTATGACTATACACAGAGATACCCCTACTACAGAACTGGAGTTACAGAAAAGAAACTACTCCTTCCTTGTGATGAATACAGGCCCCAGCTAGGCCCGCAGGACACAAGGGTTCGCTCTCCTGCAATGGAATCTGTAAGGAAGTTGGCACGGAAACTGCAAAGTACAAAGACAAGGTTTATTAACCCTTAAGGGTGGTCCTACAATCCATACAATACCCTTCAGTATTGCATAGAGTAGCACAAAGAACTTGCGTACACAGTCCCCTTTTATACACAACAGAGGGGCTCATAAGTGGGAGGATACAACATGAGGAAAGGAATGTTACCTTTTATGGACATTTTCGATACAAGATCAATATGTGGGCGGAGCTGACATACTCCTTGAGCCCGCGAAAACATGGTCAAGCAAGGACTAACTAATAACAGATGTGGTCAAGCCTGGGCATGCGCCAGGCGGACAAAGGAACTATTTATAGACTGTTACTAGGCAGATTACAAGAGCAACTAACACGAAGATAGGACTCTTCTCGTGTTGAGCACGTGGAGACATGACAATACAAAATGGAGTCCAAACTTCAGTCAACATAACGAAAGAGACATGTGTAAGGCAGGAGAATTCATGTCTTTAGTAAATGCTTAATCACATCGTGGTTTCAATTTACAACAGACGACCCTTTCAGCATTTACTGAAGACATCCGGTTTGTTAGGATAATCATCGTATATGTCAATTGTCATCATTTCTTCTACTTCTTTAGCTAAACGTTTCTGATAAGTGACATTGGCAATAGCTTTCTTATCGGGAATACAGAATGATACACATAAGGAACAGAGCAAAGGACCACATTGGACACAGATGCAGCAAGAAAACAGAACTGCTATAATTATACAGAGACCAGTTAAAACCTTCCAACCCCAAGCAGTGATCAATGCCCAAAACCATCCAGAAAAGGACCAGGTGCCGTTTTCTGTATGGATTTCAGCTGCAATTTTATGCAACCTGTTAATTGCATTATAGACTGACGGTGTGTGGTCAGGGATAAACACACAGCAACTACTCCCGATAATTTTACAAGCTCCACCTCGATCAGCTAACATAACATCTAACACCATACGATTCTGCAATGCAACAATTCTGGTAATCTGCAATTCTTCCGTAAGATTCCCAAGAGCAGCAGCGGTTTGGTTTGTCACAGCCTCTACCACTCTTGTTAATCTTCGAACTTTCCTACTATTTAGGGCCGCTCCAACGAAGAAAAACAATCCTAAATTAAAATCAATGTACTGCTGCAGACTGGTGTCAGTCTGATCCACGTCATCAATTGATAGAGTACGCTTATACCTATTTACAGTCACATTATTTAACAACTTCAAATCCTTATGATAGGATGCAGGTGCCAAAAATACAGGAGGCAATAGAAATGCTACATAACATACTCCGGACCAACCGGCTGGCAAACGGTAATAACCTTTATTCCCGCATACGAAGTATGTATTATGGGATGCTAAGAAGGTACTGTTATTCAACCCGTCGATGTTTAATATGGTAATACAATCACTAACACCAACAGGAATATAACCCACACTCTGGACACACAGGTCCGCTTGAGCTTGTGCCACTTGAATCACAAATTTGTCTTTTCCCACAGTGTCTCTGGTGTTCGTTAAAATATAAGGAATCGATTCATTGTCTGGTCGATACTCTTCCCATTCCCAAATTGTCCCATTCGCTTGCGGATATCCATCTTTATCCTGATGACATTCTATTGAGTCTGAAGAGTAATCGTCCCACTGTGGGTTTCCGGGTGGCAAAAAGTAAAGTGTACCATGCTCTACAAGAGCCATTATGAGAGAAAGGAAGAGGTATGAATGGCGTTCCTCCTTTCTTCTGATGAGCTGGCATCATACCACATATCCAACAGTTCGTAGCATTCGTGGCAACGTGGGTATGATGCAACATCTGGATGAAAGTGTTATTCAAATAAGATTGACGATGCTTCAATTCTTGATACGGAAGGGTATAGAAGTAGTGCTCCTCAGGCACTGGAGTGGTCAACACAAGTAACTCTCGAGCAGGAGTCACATCCTCCACAAACCATGTGGTTATCCCAACAATAGCTACTGTGAGCATAAAACCTGTTGCACAAAGGATCTTCTTTTTCTCCATGTCAAGATAAAGAATCAATATCTTCCTGAAACTAAAAAGGTTTGTCAGAACTCTTCCCCTTAGGCAGCGGTCGATTTCTTCGCCAACGGGCCAAGACGGGTGTCGCTACACTAATGCAGGGCTGATCCCCCCCCCCTTGCCTCATTGGCTCTCCGTTTCACTAACCCAAGGGCCGTTCTGACAACATGTCCCGATACTGAAGGATTCATTTTCTTGGCCTCAGATGATATCGCTTTCCTCCAGGAGTCGCGTGGTCCAGAAAGAGCTCCTCAGCGTCGTTCGATTCCACAGCACGGCCTTTCTCTGTGGTCAGAATCTCTCGTTGATAGGTCAATACAGCAGGCTCCACCAATCCGGGCGGTACTTTGCGGCAGTGCAGGGAATGGATCCAATTCTTTCTGTTGGAAACTCGCACAGCCGTCCTCGTTGCAAGTAAGACTTGCTCAGGACCAACCCATCTCGGCTCCAGGCTGTACGTCCTGTCAAAGATTTTTATCATGACATGGTCGCCAGGCCGGAGACTATGTCCTTCACCGGTGGACCGATCAGGGAGCGCCTCCCGGACCTGTTGATGAATAGAAACCAAGTTATCCGTTAACTGCGCCAGATAATCATTCATCATTACACAAGGTACATCATACACAGTCTCAGGTTTTGGTGGACCCCAAATATTCATTGGGCGTCCAAAGACAATCTCGTACGGTGTAAGACCGGTTCGAGAGTGCGGTACCGACCTAATTGACAATAACGCCAGTGGTAAAGCATCTGGCCAAGTCAAAGACGTTGAAGCTTGGATTTTAGCGATCTTGAGCTTCAGTGTACCATTATACTTCTCGACTAGTCCTGCAGATTGAGGGTGAAATACTGCGTGGAACTTCTGGGTGATGCCCAGACCCTTCAAAACATACTTTATAACATCCGCTATAAAGTGGGGTCCGTTATCACTCCACAGAAGTCTACAAACGCCATATCGAGGGAAGAACTCCTTCAACAGCATCTTGGCGGTAGTCATTGCAGTATTGTCTTTCGTAGGGTATGCCTCAACCCATTTGCTAAAGGCACAAACCACTACTAGAACATACTTCAAATTGTTACAGCGCTCAAGCTGGATGTAATCCATCTGCAGAACCTCAAAGGGTGCAATAGGTGTTACAAATCCTCCTGCTGGGGTTCGAGTACCCTTTCCTGGGTTGTACCTCAGGCAGATCATACAGGTCTGCACCACCCTCTTTGCCGTGCTAGCAATCTCTGGATGCTCCTAGACTTGGGTAAGCAATTTTACAATTGCGGAAGCTCCAACATGTGCTAGCCCATGTGCCATCTGAACCATAGGTTGTACAAAAGCCGTGGGTAATTTCCATCTATCCATCTGCTTATTTCTCCAGCAACCCTCATCATCCAATTCTCCCTCACTGGACCATTGCTCCCGTTCTTTATCAGAAGCGGTCCTCTGTATTTCTCGCACTTCTTCCTTCGCATCATGCCAGCTTTCTACTTGCGACTTCACTACATACATGGCAGTAGCACCAGGCTGCATCGCAGTCTCCCGTGCCAACCCGGTCTGCTAACGCATTCCCTTCTCCAACTTTATCGACTACTTTCCTATGGGCGCTACATTTAATGATGGCAATTTTCTTCGGATATGTCAATGCAGTTAAAAGATTATGAACTAACTCCCCATGCATTATTTGTACTCCATGTGACGTTAAAAACCCTCTCTCCTTCCAGAGCAGGCCGAAATCGTGCGCTACTCCGAAGGCATACCGGCTATCTGTATAAATATTCACACACAATCCTGTACTGAGCTCACATGCTCGTGTTAATGCTATCAGTTCCGCTGCTTGAGCTGATTTCTGTGGTATGCGTGCTGCCTCCACTATTGTTTGCAATGTGGTAATTGCATACGCTGCTGAAGTCGTACCATCTGGTAGCTTCAGGCAGGACCCGTCCACCCACAGTTCTCCATCTACATCTGGAAAGGGCGTATCCTGGAGATCAATACGACCCTTTGTTTGTTCCTCAGTCACAAGAATACAATCATGTGCTTTCCGTGCTTCAGACTGAGTCTCGAGGTATGGCAACAATGTGGCCGGATTTAACGTCACGCACCTCTTTAACGTAATATGAGGAGCCAAAAGCGTCAGCTCATATCCCGTTAAACGGGCACTGGTCAAATGCTGCGTCTTTGTCTGATTAAGCAGGGCATCAACAGCATGGGGGACTAATACCAACAGCTTATGAGATAACACAATTCCCTCGCTTTGGCGTATTGACACAGCTGTCGCCGCAACCGAGCGAAAACAACCAGGCAATGCTCGGGCAACAGGATCAAGTACAGCCGAAAAATATGCACAAGGGCGCTGCTTGTCGCCGTGCATCTGCACTAAAACTGATAATGCACATCCATCTTTCTCATGCACATACAGCGAAAAAGGTTTGGTATAATCAGGAGTCCCTAACACTGGTGCTGAACAGAGAGCCTGTCGCAATTTCTGAAAGGCAGTGTCACACTCATTCGTCCAAGGAAGCGGAATAGGTGTGTCTTTTGTCAAAAGGGCTAACAATGGCTTAGCTATGTGTGAAAACCCTAGTATCCATTGCCTACAAAACGAAACGAGACCCAAAAATGCACGCACGTCCTTCTGCTTGGACGGCGTCGGCGTGTCCAGAATTACTTGGACACGATCTGGTGTGAGTGCACGCCCCTCCTTAGACAAAAGGTGGCCCAGATAAGTCACCTTTGGTCTACAGAATTGCAACTTTTTCCGAGATACTTTGTGATTGTGGGATGCCAAAAAGGAAAGCAAGGACAACGTACTCGTTTCACACAACTCCGGAGTGTCGGCCGCCAGCAAGATGTCATCGACATATTGAATGAGGGCGACGCCCTCGGGCAGAACAAAGGAGTCCAATTGTCTTTTCAAAGCTTGACTGTAAATGCTAGGGCTTTCCGTGTAACCCTGAGGGATTCTACAAAATCGGTAAGACCTATTATTTAGAGTGAAACCAAAGAGGTATCGACTATCGAGATGAATAGGAATTGAAAAGAAGGCATTTTTCAAATCAATAACTGAAAACGTGGTCGCCGTAGGCGGGACCAAAGTAAGCAACGTCGGGATATCAGAAACCACTGGGTACTGAGGTATCACGATCTTGTTCACTTCTCTCAAGTCAATTATAAACCGATAGACTTTGGCATCCGTATCCTTTTTCAGAATGGGTAAAATCGGGCTATTACAGACGTTTTAGGGAACTTCTTCCACTACTCCCACCTTAATCAAATCCTGCACTATCTGTATAAGAGCCTCTTCCCCCTCCTGCGAAATACGATACTGTGGAAGGCGTGGTAACACCGCCCCCTCCTGGACACTAATGTGAACAGGCGGAATCACCATCTGTCCCACATCAGTATCCGAGGTGGCCCACAGAGCACAAGGGAGGGTAGCTAACACAGCATCTTCTGTAACCACACACATCCGTTCAGACAGGGGGTAATTGTCATTCAATATCACCCGCACTCCAGCAGGGGAACAGCGGATCGTAGCTCTGAAGTGCTTCAGCATATCAAGGCCCATAATATTGTCCGGCGTGTTCGGGGCAAGCAAAAACGGACAGGGTGCAGAAAAGGAATCAACCTGAAATGTGAGGGGCCGTGAAAGAGGGCTTCGGGAGAGTGTACCATCAAACCCTACCGATGTAACCATTAAGCCAGATGGGGGAGCCCTCGGAACCAATTGTTTAGACAGCGCACTACGAGTCGCTCCTGTATCCACTAGGCACTGATCAGTAGAACCCAAAACCTCAGCTGATACGTAAGGACCCTTCTGATCAACCGGCACCTCAACTGATTCTAACCCCCATCCAACGCATTCCTATGCATGCTGAGAATCATGGTACCCAGAACGGTCAATCCCCGACACTTGATACTGGTTTTGTCGATCGAAAACATTAGGCCTATCTCGTTGCTGCCCGGCAGGGTCAAAACGAGCGTGATCGTTAGAATTCCCTCTAAAATTCGAGAAACCCCCTCTACCTCTCGGGCCACCCTGATTGTGTCCCTGACGCGAAGCATGCAACGCCGGGTAATCTCTGGCCCAGTGTCCCGATTGCTTACAATACGCACATTGATTCCTGTTCAAATCAGATCGGCCCGAGGGAGGACCATAAAATCCTCCCCTACCTCTATTTACACCCCGTCGGGGCGGACCATATACTTGTGCTAACATCACCTTCGTTTTCAAATCCCTCGATTTCTTCTCCTCCTGCCCCTTCGCTTCTTGCTCCTGGCGCTCATAGTACTGAGCTATAGTCAGGAGGGCTGTCGGGGTCGCAGTGGACCAAGAACTTTCACTCGCTTTTAGGCGGGCTGCGATCGCCGGTAATAAATTCGCCACATATTTATCAGCAAAGAGGTGTCGACCCGTATCGTCCGTAAGTGACTGACCACTAAAATCATGAAACGTCTCCTCAAAGCGCGTAAAGAAATCTGCAACTGATTCATCGACTTTCTGCTTGCACGAGGCTAGCATATTCCAGTCAATCTTTTTAGGGGGAATGATTGTCTTCAACTTAGCCAGAATAGCAGCAGGGAGATCTAAGATAATCTGAGGTGGTTTCTGCGCGGGCTTCCTCTCCCTATCCTCATCCTCAAGCTCAGACCATCGAGCCTTAAAAGCGGCAGCATCATCCACCTTCCGCACAGATCGCCACATATCTGGTGGTAAAATAAGCCCAAAGAACAAATCTATATCTGCTAAGGTCATAGTACAAGAATTCAAGGCCCCCTCGACTTCTTCGTAAAAGGCCGCTGGATTCTTGCGGGGATCAGGCAACGCATTCTTTAACGCCATGACGTCAGCCCTGTGCCAGGGAGTATAAACCCAATTATACACAAAATATCCCTTAGCATCGGCGGAGGTAGTATCCGAGCTAGTCCCCGCTCCTTTAGGAGGAACATACAAAGGCGCCGCCTCTCGCATTGGTTTAGCATGCACTAGGTCGCTTTTATCTGACTGAGAGGTGGATGAATGGCCATCTCCGGTACGCGAATCCGACCGCTTCTCCTCCTCAACTTGTTGGCGTGCTTTCTCTTTAAGGTCCCTCGCCGCATCCCGCAACGCAAACAGTCGCCGAACCGCATCAGGCGCCTTAGAGGGAGAGAAAACACCATTACGCAATGCTTTAGCATCTAATACCACATCGTCAGGTTCAAAGACACTGGAATATTTCCGGAAAGTAGCAATCACTTCCTCAGAAAAGTGGCCCAAAAAATACAACCTTTCTCTATCCTGCCACAACTCCCAAGAATCCAACAGCTCAGCAAGGGATAACTTGCCCTTAAGTGCACGATAGGAAACTTGCCGAAGCTCACCCATTCGCTCAGCCGATAACATGGACCGCGTGTCTACCTTACCCGAACCCGATCCAGAATCTTGTGGCCTCGGGGCAGACGCGCCGACATAAGGAGGCGGAGAACGATCTAATAAATAAAAATCATCGTCATGATTATTAAGGACAGGATAGAGTGACTGACGAACAGCATATTGACCCGAGACTTGTAACCTACGCTCTTTCTCTTGCCTCTCCGTCTGTTCTCTTTCCTCCCGACGCTTTGCTTCCTGCGCTCTCACATGATCATTCTTTCGTTGCTCTTTATCAAACAGCGCTTTCTCACGTTTCTCTCGCTCACGCACTTCCTTCACCCATAATCGCAGACATTCAAACATGTGTTGACGAGCACGCCGTTTACACATACACTGTTCCACATACTCAATCTTACGCATATCAAACGACCCATACAACGGCCACCGTAACTCAGGATCCTTTCTGGTATATTTCCTCCATACTGTGCTGTACATTATGGAAGAAAGACCATGCTTCACATACATATCCCTATTAGGAGTCCCCTCTGGGGGAGCTGGAGCAGATTCCTCGAGGTTTAACCGGTTTCCAAAGCAGCAGCACCACTTACGGAGTGCGCTAAAAGCAGGCATGCTCAAAAATAATGCAGAATATGCAGTATTATCATAAAAATGGCACTTAAACGTTGTGCCGTTCAAAGTTACACAGTTCCGGAGAAATATCTCCACATTACCTGCCTATATGTGTTGCAACGCATATATTCTCACAATAATCAATACAAGATATGACCGTCATCACAAATCAAACTCAAATAGCCAAACCAGGCTTCAAAAACTCGGAGCAAGTACCGTACAACGGTTCTTACCAATCAAGAGTCCAGATTCCAACTGCCAAGCTCCAAAATTCGCCCAAACGGCTGTCACGGCAGGACCGACAGAAGAGGTCTCAGTCGAGGACCGGCGCCACCCAGATGGTCAGGTCGGAAGGGAAGGAAGAAAAACCTCGGGATGCCAGGACTAAAGTGCCTCTGGCAGTGATCACATCCCCGGCCAAATTCCTCACCTTCGTCGCGACCAATCCTTCGAGCATCCGAGTCGCCGATGAGCCCCACGTGACGGGCGCCAATTGATGAATACAGGCCCCAGCTAGGCCCGCAGGACACAAGGGTTCGCTCTCCTGCAATGGAATCTGTAAGGAAGTTGGCACGGAAACTGCAAAGTACAAAGACAAGGTTTATTAATCCTTAAGGGTGGTCCTACAATCCATACAATACCCTTCAGTATTGCATAGAGTAGCACAAAGAACTTGCGTACACAGTCCCCTTTTATACACAACAGAGGGGCTCATAAGTGGGAGGATACAACATGAGGAAAGGAATGTTACCTTTTATGGACATTTTCGATACAAGATCAATATGTGGGCGGAGCTGACATACTCCTTGAGCCCGTGAAAACATGGTCAAGCAAGGACTAACTAATAACAGATGTGGTCAAGCCTGGGCATGCGCCAGGCGGACAAAGGAACTATTTATAGACTGTTACTAGGCAGATTACAAGAGCAACTAACACGAAGATAGGACTCTTCTCGTGTTGAGCACGTGGAGACATGACAATACAAAATGGAGTCCAAACTTCAGTCAACATAACGAAAGAGACATGTGTAAGGCAGGAGAATTCATGTAAATGCTTAATCACATTGTGGTTTCAATTTACAACACTTGCTTTGGGGAGGTGATGCATTGGTTCCTTACTTCAGCGCAGGGGAGGTGATTCTTCGGCTCCTTACCGGAGAGGAGGTGATGTGTCAGTTTCTTACTGTGATTCGGTGCAATGCGACAAGATGGCGCCTCGATGTGATGATCCGGTGCGATGCGAGAAATGGCGTCTTGGTGCGATGCGTCAACGTTGGAGGTGATGCGTGCACACCCGACAGCCGTGCGGCGAACTCTGTAACTTCTGAGCTGTGACACGCTTCTCCGGTGATGCGATGGCGATCCCAACAGCACAGCACAGGGGCAGTCTCCTCCTTCAGCTTCCTTGGTTCTTCTCCTTGGCAAAGGGGTTGTCTAGATTCCCAGAGGTGATCTAAAGTCTTGGGGTCTGGGTCCCCATATTTATACTACTAAATCCTTTGTCCTCTGAAGGCAGAGGGGCCTGTACCTAGTCCAAACCAGTTCTGTGCAGTCCTGGAGCACTTTGTTTACAGGACTCCTTCTTTACTTTGACAGTGTGGGCCAGGGACATCAGACCCACCACAGGAGGTGGAGCCAGCATTGAGGAAGACAGGCACTGCCCTATTCAGACCCAGGTGCTTACTCCTCCCACCACTCTACATGCAGATAGGTCTATTCAGCCCTGTGCTCACTCACCCCGTCTCCTGGAATCCCCCAGCCCCTCACAAAAGCAGACACACAATACACAAGCTAGCAGAGGCAGGATGGATGGTTAGGTAATAAAATACCTACTTTCTAAAAGTGGTATTTTCAAACACAGAATGTTAAAACCAACTTCACTAAAATATGTATTTTATAATTCTGACACAGGCATACTAAACTCGAATTTCTACCTAGTTCCCTGAGTCAGTTAGGATTATAAGATGTTATATTCAAACTGCACATTCTGGCCTATGGGAACAGGTAGACTTGCAATAGTGAAAAAAGGAAAATTGTCTATAATTGACTATCAGGACATGTCGCACACATCAGGGCATGTCCTACCTTTTACATACAATGCACCCTGCCCTTAGGCCTACCTTAGGGGTGACTAATCTGTAGAAAAGGAAAGGTTTAGGGATTGGCGAGTCGGGGCACTTGCCAAGTGGACATAGCAGTCACAGACTGCACACAGGCTCTGCAATGGCTGGCCTGAGACGCTTTACAAGCTGCTTCTGTGGGTGGCACAACCAGTGCTGCAATCCCACCAGCAGCATTTGATTTACATGCCCTGGGCACACATGGTGCACTGGACTAGGGTCTGACAAGTAAATCATATAAACCAATCATGGAGTCACTAATCCAATACAACACTTTACAATCGGGAACACATGCACTGTGGCACTGAATAGCAGTGGCACAGTGCCCAAAGCATCTAGGCCAGCAAAACATATAGCAAAAACACAGGAGGCAACAGCAAAAAATGGAAGGGAGACCCACACCAATGGTGTCGGGTCTAACACAATTCATCTAGCTCATTGTAAATACCTCAAATTTGTGAAAGCAGGCAAACATTACCAATTCAAAGTGCTCCAGTTTGGAGTGACTACTGCTCCCAGAGTATTTACCAAATGCCTGGCAGTGGTGGCTCATCTCAGAAGACAACATATTCATGTCTTCCTCTACCTAGACAACTGGCTCATCAAAGCCAGCACTTACCAAAACTGTCTACGACACACTCTGACCACACTAGACCTACTTCATCAACTGGGCTTTATAGTCAATGCACAGAAATCTCACCTGCATCCTTCACAGATACCAATCTTACCTAGGGGCCATTCTAGACACTATCAAAACTCTAGCCTCTCCCAATGCAGCCAGAATTCACAACATTCAGTCTATGATACTACAGTTTCAATCCAACCAAACATTACCAGCCAGAGTGTTCATGCAACTGCTGGGAACCATGGTGTCTTGCATCGCAATTGTAACCCATGCAAGACTCCACATGCGTCCCCTACAAGACTGCTTAGCACGTCAGTGGAATCAGTCTCAGGGTCAATTAACCGATCGAGTGTTGGTAGACAGCCACACCCATCGCTCTCTGCAGTGGTGGAACGCACAAAATGTATCAAAAGGATGGCCTTTCATCGACCCTATTCCACAGATTGTGCTCATAGCAGATGCATCTCTGACAGGTTGGGGTGCTCATCTTCAAGATTACACAATGCAAGGCCTGTGGAGCAATAAGCACAAAAGCTTCCATATCAACTATCTAGAGCTTCTAGCAGTCTTTCTAGCGCTCAAAGCTTTTTAAACTCACCTGATAGGCAAAGCTGTCCTAGTCCAGACAGACAACATGACAGCAATGTACTATGTACAAAAACCGGGGGGGACATACTCTCTCCAACTGTTACGCCTCTCTCAAGCCATTTGGAATTGGGCAATCCATCACAGGATTTATCTTCTGGCAGAAAACCTTCCAGGGGTAAATAATCAGATTGCCGACCTCCTCGGTGAACAACCTTTACAACGCAACTTTTACACCGCACTACCATTACAACGAAACTATTACAACGCGAAATCTGTTACAACGCATGCCATTACAACGCATGCTATTACAACGAAATGCACTAGATGGCGTGCTAACATTAGAAATAGTGTAGTTTTACTATCCAAACACCTTCCCTACTGCAACGTGGACTGGAGTTAGAATAGTAAATTATACATTTCTAATGTCAGCACTCCATCTAGTGTACGTCGTTGTAAAAGCATGCGTTGTAAAGGCTGGCGTTGTAACAGATCTTGCGGTGTAAAAAATGCGTTGTAACGGCATGCGGTGTAAAAGCATGCGTTGTAACGTCATACATCCACCTCCTCAGCCGAAAGAGGCAGCAAATTCACGTGTGGAAACTCCATCCACAAGTTCTCCTTCCACACTTCCAACAATGGGGATTCCCTCAAATTGACTTGTTTGCCACAGTCGACAACGCAAAATGCCCAAATTTCGGCACCAGGTTCCCACACCCGTTCTCAAAATTCAATGCCCTTTGGATGAACTGGTCGGAGATATTTGCCTACGCTTTTTCTCTTCTCCCACTCATTCCGTGTCTGGTTCAGAAGCTTAGGCAAACATCCCTCACACTAATTCTAGTATCTCCCACATGGGGCGGTCAACCATGGTACACCACCCTGTTGGAGTAATCAGTAGTTCCACATCAAAAGCTACATCTCACCTCCAGGCTCCTCACGCAGAACCTTGGAGAAATCAGACATCCAAATCCCAAAGAACTAACCTTAGCAATCTGGATCCTAAAGTCATAGAGTTTGGTTATTTAAATCTACCACCAGACTGTATGACTATTCTAAAAGAAGCAAGAAATCCTACTGCCAGAGCTTGTTATGGAGCAAAGTGGAAAAGATTTGTGGTCTACTGTAATAACAACAACATCAATCCTCTAGATGCTTCTATACAAAATGTTATGTTATCAGTTACACTTGCAGCAAGCTGGACTGGCTTATACATTTGCACCTTGCAGCGGTAGCTGTGTGTTTGCTGAACAGGCGGCATTTATCACTATTTAAAGTTCCAGCAAACAAAGCCTTCATGGAAGGCTTGAAAAGGGTAATACCGCCAAGAATTCCCCCTGCGCCAGTATGCAATCTTAACATTGTCCTTACAAGGCTTATGAGTCCACCTTTTGAACCATTGCACAATTGCCCTTTGCAGTTTCTTTCATGGAAAGTTGCTTTCCTCATTGCAATCACTTCATTAAGGAGAGTTGGTGAGATACAGGCATTAACCTTTGAAGAACCCTTCGTTCAGCTCCACAAAAACAAGGTAGTTCTTCACGCCTACCCAAATTTCCTTCCCAAAGTGGTTTCTGCTCTTCATATAAACCAATCAGTTGTTACCTGAGTTTTTTCCTCAACCTGATTCTGCAGCAGAACAGGCTCTCCACACGCTTGATGTCAAAAGAGCTTTATTGTAGTACATAGATGGGACCAAAGATTTTCGCAAAATAACTGTTTGTTGCATTTGCAACATCTACAGCGTAGCCACCGCTTTGGGAGTATAATGCTTTGTAGCCTATGCAAAGCATGTGTATCTACAGCACACGTGCCTCGAACGGACTATGTTACTTACCCATTAAGGATCTGTTCTTGGCATATAGAGCTGTAGATTCACCTGCGCCCCCCCTCCTCCCTGGGCACCTATAGTTGTTTCAGTTCTTGATTATACATTCATATGCATGGACATCTCTATACTACACTTACTTACTCCATTCTCACCCTCTTGCGGGAAAACAATCTAACAATGGAGTCGATGCCCAAGCTCAGTATCACCGAAAGGAGGAGTTACCTTACCTTGTGACTAGGAACGACTTCTTCGAAGAAAAACAACTTGCAAACATCCGTACCCAACACTAGTGGCAGGAGTATGCAAAGCATGTGATTCTACAGCTCTACATGCAAAGAACAGATGCTTACTGGGTAAGTAACATAGTCCTTATCAATCACACTTTATGATGCCACTTGAACAATTATTTGCCACCACTGTGAGAGTAGCCATTATTTGGGGTGTTTGCAGTATTTGGGTCAGAGTCCACATTTTGTTGACGAGATCCCTCATCTTGTTTCAGGCCTGTAATAATAACTACCACCCAAATGTCTTTGGAGGCAAAAGAAATGCAATCTAATAACACGTTTGATCTTGCAAATCTACTCAAGAGTACAGTGTGATGATTGACATCAGAAGTAGGTACCATCCCTGCTCCTTTGGGACAGGAAACTATGTCAGCTGTGATACGTTACCTGGTGGAGAGACAGCTTCTCATTCAATCCCTCATTGGAATCAAAATGTAGACATGCATATAGGTTCCCTGAATCCTGATACTGAACATAAGCTACTGCATCCAATCAGATAGTTTAGTTATGTGGAGTCCAAAACAGTAGACAGCATGGACTTTTTGACTTTTCTGCACGCTTAAATTGGCTGCTTCTACACTAGTATAAACCTTATGCCATCATCCTTGATTGAACGATCCATTATTACCTCAACCTCTCAAATTCACAATATCCTAGGAGGCTCCTTTTATTATCATAGGTCCCTTACACACTCAGTCTGTGATTAATCTGGCGTTGGGTAAGGGAAAAGATCCAGTACCTCCTCCATCAACAGTTTTAGATAAAGATTACACATGAGAGAATTAAAGTACACGGTTTTCCCTGAACAAATTTCTCACAGACAAAGACTTGCAGCCTCCCGTATGGCAGCCTACATGTTATGAAAACATAGAAAGATGTGTGGCATTTCTCCTTTCAGATGCTGTGGAAGATTATAGATTCTCCAAATTTGTGAAGAGAGAATCTGAATTTCATTAAAGGCACAGAGGCTAGCATTATGCATAAGTCGTTTATTGCCTACTCCTTGTAGCGCTTTAAAGTAAAACATAACCATACTTTAAATTCCAGAACTAGAATTTCATTGAAGTCTATTCAGCTCCAACAGCCATCTTCCCCTTTTTGAGCTACTCTGATCCCGTAACTTGAATTGTCTCTTAAATTAATGAACAAACAAAACACCACCACAATTTCTTCTCCAATTATACCCTTCTCTCCTATTGTGCATCTGACAAAAACAATACAAGAAAAATATATAATGTTCTTCCAAAACCTACCCACAACATGTTTCACATTGTTCTCTATTATAACACTGAATTCCTACTCCCTCCTATATTCTTATCTTACCTGGGAGGGATAATGCTAGCATTAGTGTCTTTAATGAAATCCAGATTCTCTTGTCACAAACGTGGAAAATCTACTTTTCATGTCAACACCGGAGGCTAGCATTATATATGTTTAAAGCTGTGACAAAACCACAGATGATGCATGTTCCATTAGTTTTAAATGAAATCTTGCAAGCACATGCGCATTAGACCAGTCAGCTTCCTTCAAGATCTCTTCCAAAATGTTCACCAGACACGAAAACTTTACTCGCCATCTCACCTCTTACTGAATGCGCTCCACACTTCTGCATATCAACTCCAGCCTCGAACATACAACTCTTCACTCAACGAGCTAGTGTTGCTGAACTTCTGCCATTATAAAGTCCTACATATGAAATCTACAGTTGAATTATTCCATCCCTTCTGTACTCTTCCATTCTACTCTGATAGTCCTTCAAACATCTTACCACACATAACGTATGATGTTCGTCGAATTGTGGATAAAATATAGAAGTCATAGTCTTTTTTCGTTTTATATAACTTTTTATTAACAATCATCGACAAGAAAACAATTGTCACAGTAAAGCAAAATTAATATATAAGCATGACAATCCGAGGCAATACATCTCGGCATTATACACAGCAGGGGCGGATCGGGGAGGTGACAAATCACTTGGCACGGTGCACTGTGTGGGAGCGGTGATGTCTTCACTCTATGGGTTTTGCAGTGGTCTTATGTGGGACCACATCTCAGGACGGGCTCAGGCCATAAATCTCGTCCACCTCGGGATACTGTCAACCCAAGCATGATACTTTAAATACAAACATTTTTCACAGTATGACCATTGAGAACCATTCAAGGAGGGAGCAGATCAAGAAGTTCAATATGTTGCGGGGGGTGCAGATGTCCCCTCGATATGAGTTCCACCCCGCCCATATACAGGACCATTTTCTGGGGCAGCCGCGGGCAGTGTACACTGTCTTTTCCCTGAACATACACCAGTCCATACTCGTTTCCCATGCTTCTATTGTGGGTGGGGTTACTGCTCCCCAGGCCTGAGCGATGTTTCTTTTGGCAATCATGAAGCCCAGAGTGGCCCATAGTGCTTGAAAAGTGTCTAAGTCAGTTGGTTCCCATATATACAGCAGGCATCTACGTGCCTCAGGGTGAATAGGAACGTTTAGGACTGTTCTCATCACCACGTGTATCTACTCCCAGTGCTTTTGAATGAGTGGACACTCCCATGTAATGTGCATAAAGGTGCCGATTTGCCCGCATCTTCTGCGACAGTCCGCTGTTTCCGCTCTTCCCATCTGTACAAGCTGCGGGCCAGTCCTATATATCCTATGCAAGATTTACAGCTGTACTAACCTTAATCGGGCTGAGATAGCCACCACTCAAGGAGAGGATATTGCCTCCTGCCACTCCTCATCATCTATTTCTATGCCATCCGCTACCCATTTTTGTCACAATAGCAAGAGGGGATCCTCCATATTATTTATCAGTTTGTTATAGATTAAAAAGATGGTCTTGTCCGGTACGTGGCCGTCTAGTATTCTATTGTCCAAGGGGGATGATTCAGGGAGGGAAGAGCCCTTTGGGAGGAGGGAATATAGTTCATGGCTAACCTGCCTGTATTGGAAGATCTCGGTGTCAGCCAGCTCGTGCTGAACCTGGAGAGTGGCAAACGGTTTCACCTCCCTCTGGCCCATATATCTTTTATTTGTGAGATACCAATCATGTCCCACTTATCAAATCCTTTTGACGCCCAAAGATATGCTAATTGTGCAGAGTCCCACAAGGGAGTAGCTAAAGTCAGTTTACGGTCCCATCCTAGGGATTTAGTAGCAGCATGCCATACACCCACTGAGTGACCCGTAGGGCCTGTCAGCCGATGTCGGCCAGGTTTTGAATAAAGTGATCTGTTATAGTTCCCTCCCGGGAGCAGCCACCTATCCATACGATAGCCTGGATCATCAGGGCCACCGTACGTACCATGATTGATAGCCGCCAGGTGCGCCGGCCAATAGTATTTTTTAATGTCTGGAAGACTAATGTCACCATCATACCACTTTAGTGTAAGTTTACCCAAGGCTATACGAGGCGCACCATTCCATAGTAAGTCCCTCTGAAGGTGTTCAATTTCTTTAAAATAGTTCAAGGGGACAGGATCGAGCGAGTTCTGCAGGAAATGAAGGAAGCGGGGAAGTGACATCATTTTTAAAAACAGCTGCTTTGCCCAGAAGGGAGAGAGGAAGAGACTTCCAACTAGCTATGTCCCTCTTCAGGCGGAGCATAGGGGGAAGGAGTTTTTTTTCGTATCGAAGCATGGGATCTAAGGAGATGAATATACCCAAATATTTGAATCCCATGATGCTAACCTGAATTGGACAATTACGGGGCAGGTCGGGTAGGCCTGCTTGTAGGGGATACAGGTGGGACTTAGAGCAATTTATAGTAAACCCAGAATATTTGCCGAATATCGCCAATATGTCCAGTACTGCTATTAGAGATTTTTTGGGGGAGGTTAGGTAGAGTAAGATATCGTCTGCATAGAGCGATATACGGTCCTCTTATTCATGTGACCAACGCATACCTCGGATAACTGGATCCCGCCGGATCCAAGCTGCCAGAGGTTCCAGTGCTAGGGCGAATAGGAGGGAGGAGAGCGGCCATCCCTGTCGGGTACCCCGGCTCAGAACAAACGTATCCGACTTTTATTGTTAATTACAACCTGCGCCAGTGGCATCGACTATAGAAGGTGAACCCACCGAATAAATTCCTGGCCGAACCCCATTTTCCGAAGGACAGCTATGAGGTAGGGCCATTCGAAGAAGTCATAGTCTTTGTATCGTAATCTGAAAAATTACTCCATCTGGTTTATACAATTGATTACTTACCTCCAAAGCTCTCACATCTGATACCCTCTTCACAGAGATTAAACACAACTAAGTTGCCACCTTAGAAGCCAAATGCCGCAATGATAAATAACGTATTAATTGTCCATCTCTCAAACAACTGAAAACATCAAATTCCCATCGCTGAAATCCCTGAGGTATCTTGAATTTCAATCTGCTATCGTATTGTCTACATCAGGAAAATATTCTGCTTGTAACCCTATCTTCTGTTCTAGACAAAAACTGCAAATCTGCTTCTCAATCTGATCCAGATTCCGGGACTAATACAAAACATAATCATGAAAATTGACAGGTAACCTAGAAACCCGCTGACTGCGTACATGACTATCCTCGAGTGATCCTTGGGAATGAGAAGGTGAAACAGTTTTAGAGCAGTCATGGGAAAAAACAGGTGTGGTAAAGTCAGAATTAACATTTGATGCATTGTGAACATTTATGTCAAAACCAGGACCATAAGTGAAATCAGAATCTTCTTCATCAGACTTGTTAGCATAAACTTTGTTGAAAATACCAACGTGAGATACTGTGAGTTTGACAACATTGTTCTTGTTCCACCAACCTCTGTTTACTAGGTGTAGGAAGATGGAATCTGACTAATGGTTGCCCTCAACTTTTTGCCTGGTATTTGAGTGGTTGTTGACTAGTCTGGCTGGGATCCTGCTATTTAGGACCCCAGCCTATCTGCTTTCTCCTTAAAACTGATGTGAGTACCCTAGGTACAAACCCAATTGGATGCTGAGGATACCCTGACAGTCCCTTGTAGATGGTACCCTAGGTACCCAGGGCATGGGTCCCTCAGTAGGCCTACCAGGGCTGCAGCACATATTGTGCCACCCTGGGACAGCCATACAAACTGACACCACCAGACCACTACTGTAGTCTGGGTAAGGTGGTGCTAGCACCCCTTACAGGAATATAGGTACCCTATATCCCACCCCATTACAACACATATACTCTCATAGGTCACCCCTATAGCAGGCCTTGCTAATCCTACAGGGCAAGGTGCTGAGGTATGTGTGAGGGGGGACCCCTACCTGAGTAGGGCCTCTCTGCAACCCTCGTAAAATCATTGCTGGGTTGTTTGTAGTGTAGCCATACCATATACTCTTAACCGCATTATAAGTCAATCGCTTCATCGCGATAACTTGAGAATGGCTACACAGAACCATATCGTGTTTGGTGTCAAACATGTAGGAATCGTACCTCCAGTCCATCCATGGGCATGAGGGCACGATTCCCCCCTGCTAGAGGGTCGATATGGAAAAAGCGGCAGAATTCGGACACCAATTTAAAAGTGCACATGTAGTACAAAATGGCTACTACCCGCCACCTACACAACTCTGGCTGGCTGTTGCTGGGGAAAACCCCAGCCTCGCCAGCTGGACAATAGGGCTCCTGTGGCAGGGAGGTGCTAGCATCTCTCCAGACAGGATATGTGGATTGGAACAGGGTGGGTGCACCAAATGTCCTTTCAGAGTTGCACGTAGGCAGCTGCAGCACCTTCATTCTGCATACACCGCTTAGAACCGGTTCAGGGGCATCCTGCCCCTCGACCAGGCGGGAAACACACAAAGGGGAGAGGGTGTAGCCACCCTTTCCCGCCTCACCACTCATTGGTGGACCCTGCTCTGGACACTCCCCTAATCTTGGGGATAAAGGTGAATAACGTGGCCCCAGAGCCTCAGATTAATTTTGAACTTCACAGACTTGACCTTCGACGAGCTGCTGCCCAGCTGACTGAAGAAATCTCCCTTGGGATAAAGGAGTTATTCCCCTGCTTGGCAGGCACCTGAAACACTGCAAGTGACCTGGTTGGAACGTCGCTGCTCTCATGAACTTCGTTGACTTCCAGCACCCTTGAGGTGGGTTTCCTAAGCATCCCAGAGGCCAGTGAGTGTGCACAGCAAACCTGTGTACCGTGGACCGCGTGGGTGCAGAGATTCCCAATACCCCAGGACACAGGCCACCTCTTGCGTAGCACACGACCCTGACCAGTGGGGATGTTGTGCTTTGGCCCATTATTGAGCCAACCACCAAGCAGCATCCGTGCCAAAGATCAGCGCCCTAGCCCCCTCCGGTGGCCCGTGGGCTCCCTTTTATGCACTCCATTTTGCTGCCTTCCGCGGTCCCTTGTCTCTCGACTTGTGGGCCCGAGCGGAGGACAATCTCGACAACTAAGAGTTCCCCTGGTTGCTCCAGGCCTGCTCTACAGTCTCTCCAAAGGAGACCTCTCACAGACCTCGTGGGTCTTCACCAGTAGCTGATTTGTTCATCTTGCGTGGGTTGCGGTTGCCAAGGCTTAGTGGATCCAATCCGGACACCTAACACCGCAGCGACCCTCATCCGACATGGGACAGTCGCCCTCCCGAAGCTGGCCTTCCTTGAAGCCTCCCGGAGCCCGTGGCTGCAGATCCAAGCTACACCTCTTTCCACTTGAAGCACCCGACATTGAAGGGCTCTTTGCTTTGAGCTCCCTGGTCACTGTGCCGTCACCCAGACTCTGTCCCCTCTGCTTTCAGGTTCTTCTCTACAAGTTCTACAACTTCAATCTTCACGGCATCATCAACGCTTTTGGCTAGCAGCACTTTTGAACATTTCTCCATTGAAAATCAGCCCGCGACCCGACATCGAAAATGACCTATGCACCCGGCTTCCCTGGGGCAGGTAACAGTGGTACCTCGGTACTCTCGTGGTAGTGGGCTCTTCAAAAGCTTAACTCTAAAGTTTTAACTTTGTACTCCTGCTAGAAGTGACTTTAATCTGTTTAAATCAAACCGCGACATTCTCCATAGGCTTTAATAGAGATCCCGATAGCAGCTATTTCCACTTCCTCATAACCTAGGGTGGATTCTTAAGGGGCCAGCGATCCTAAATGCCCTAGGCATTGTCTGTAGAATTGTCGTGGTTCTTATACCACTTTTTTAATATATGGTTTGGTCCACCCCCCCTGGGGCCCTATGATTCCAGTGCTATTTTATTGTATCTATCAATGCTTGTTTGAATTGTAACTTTGCCTCAGCCTCATAAAGAGACTTGTGGGATTCTGTTTAGAATAAATACATATATTTTATATATATACCTGTGTGGACTACTCTTTCATTTGGTCATTCAAGAGGTTATCTATGGTAAAACAATAAGCTTAACACTCCTTCAAGACTTAGCCTGAAGGCTGCTCTCCACAGCTACCACTAGGATAGCTTTCTTTAAAGGTTGTCTTAAACCTATCATCAATAAGAGTCGAATTGGACTGGTGCAAGGTGTCCCTTATAACTAGGAGACCGCATATGCCAGGCCAACTTCTCACACTAGGAGAACATAGGGTCTGGTGACTTTGACAACTCGAACAGGTAGTGTAAATCTAGACTGGCCTTTGCACACTTTTTAAGGTTTTTTTTTTTTTTAATATGGACCCAGTCATTAGTTTTGAGAACAGGACCTAGGGATCTAGAAACCCCATCATAGGATTTTTTCTGCAGAGATTTCTATACGGCAACTCTACTTTTGATCAATTGGGGGTCGGCTAAAGTGTTTCACTTGTGATACAAAAACAGAACCTACAGCTAAGTCACTGAACCACTGAGGCATGAGTTTGGACCTAGCTTCTCTACCCCTAAGAGCCTTGAAGGGTGTAACCCCAGTGGTAGAATGAGGTGTTGTTAAATAGGCCCATACCTTTTTTGCAAAAAAACACCTACCTCAAAATTGACTGCTATGGCAGTTTGAACTCCTTCCTTGAGAAACTCATTGGCTCTCTCGACAAGTCCATTGGAAGAGGGACTGTACAATGCAACTTGACAATGTTTTACTTCGGAACTCTCCAGAAAACTGGTAACCTGATGGGAAAGGAAAGATTGGCCATTGTCAGTAATAACACAACTAGGAGTACCCTCAATCTTAAAGAGACGTTGAAGGAAAGAAATAACAGTGGAGGAGTTGGCTGCTTGTACAAATGAATAATGGATCCACTTGGAGTGATAGTCAATTGCAACTAAACAAAAATTTGTATCTGATTGTAACAAAATGAAAGGTCCTGAAAAATCTAAGGCAATTTTATCCCAGGGAAAATCAGGGAATGGAACTGGAAACAAAGGGTTCTTTTTTGTTTTCCAGTGTTTGTCTGAAACAATACAGCTAGAGCAACTGTCTATAAAAAGAGTAACTTGTCTGTCTAAACCTGGCCACCAGTATATGTCTTTAAATTTTTTACAAGTGGCAAAAATGCCTAAATGGCCTTCATGAGCAATGTTAATGATCCTCTCTCTGCAAGAAGGCAGGAGGTACAAAAAGTCCATTCCTCACACACACTCCGTTTTCAAAAGATAATTCCTCACTGATTTGTGCAAAACATCTTAGATCACTGCTCAAACTCTTATTGGCAGGCCATTTGCTCTTTATAGATAACTCTTCTTTCTTAAGAGTTTCTTCCAGTGCCATGGCAGATGCCCATTGGTCTTGCGAGATGCTGCCACTGCACATGGAGACGGCATCTACTAGACCAACCACACAATCCTTATGAAAGTCATCTTCACCTTCACTACAATCAGGGAGGGGAATCCGTGAGAGACAATGAGCTCCTTGAATGTATTTGACACTGAGATTACATTCTTGTAATTTGGAAAGTAATCTGACAAATCTTGTGGAAGATTTGCCTAATCTGTTGCCAGACAGTAAGGATACTAAAGGCTTATGATCAGTGAAAACTTCACACCGAGTTCCCCAAATGTAAGTTTAACATTTTTGAACTGTCCAGATAATAGCAAGAGCTTCTCGTTCTATTATGCTGTTGTTGCATTCAGTGGGTGTTAGAGTACGTGATGCAAAAGCAATCGTGTTTTCTTCACCATCCACCCACTGCCCAAAGACTGCCCCAAGGCCTTTCTGACTTGCATGTACAGCCACAAAAGAAGTGGCATTGGGAATAAGAGGACGTAGTGCAGGTGCATTAATAAATAGATATCCCTGAGAGTGTCACTCCATACAAATGTAGTACCTTTCTTAAAGAGACATCTTAAAGGTTGGACCAGTTGTGCATAACCTGGGACAAACCTGGCATAATATTCACAGAGCCCAAGTAACCAGCGTAGGAGATCTTTATTAAGAGGAGGAGGAGCATTACGTATTGCTTCCACATTGCAAAACTTTGGTTTGATACCTTCATTTGAAATTATGTCACCAAGGTATTCTACCTTATTAACAAGTAATTTACATTTACTGGCTTTTACTGTCATGCCTTTATTTTGCAAGATGGTCAGTACATTGTCAAGGATTTGTAAGTGTTCCCCTTGTGTTTCTGTGTGTATTAAGATGTCATCTTGAAATGCTTGCACCCGGGAAAAGTCACCAAAAAGACTGTCCATGAGTTTTTGAAAAACACTCGCAGCTGAGGCGAGACCAAAAGGTAGCCTCACATATTTAAAGACACCAAAAGGAGTCACAAAAGCAGTGAGTGCTTGACAGCTAGGAGAGAGTTGGATTTGGTGGTAGGCGGAATGAAAGTCAATAGTAGAAAAAAACTTCCTCTGTAGAAATCCAAACGTTGCTTTATTTGAATGCAACAAATAAAGATATATAGTAGGGAGCCCACGGTGGAAGCAGTTGCACGAACTGGAAACCAGCAGCAACTGCCAGAGCCAGCATTGAACTAGACATGACACAATAAAGGTTCTAGGAATAACATTCTAACAGTTAAAGAAACAGTAAGCATCATAACTTACCACAGTCCCCTTGCCTCATCAAAGCACAGGGGTTTACTCCCTTTATTTTCTAATTCCAAAAAAGGACAACTCTCTCAGGCCAATATTGGACCTCAGACCACTAAACCTCTACATTCAGTTGGACCACTTCCACATGGTCACTCTCCAACAGGTACTCCCACTTCTTCAACAGGACGACTTTCTCTCCACTCTGGTTTTAAAGGATGCCTATTTTCATATTCCCATTCACCCCGCTCACAGGAAATATCTCGGTTTCGTGGTAGATGGTCAACACTACCAATTCAAAGTCCTCCCGTTCAGGCTGACTACAGCACCCAGAGTCTTCACCAAGTGCCTCGCGGTATTTGCGGCTCACTTATGAAGACAATATATTTATGTCTTCCCTTATCTGGACGACTGGCTCATAAAAGCCAAGCCAAGTCACACAGCAGCTGTGTGCAACACACACACAAAACGATCCAACTGCTTCACTGCTTGGGATTCATGGTGAACCTCACTAAATCCCACCTCCAACCGTCCAACATACAACAATATCTAGGGGTTTCAATAGACACCTCAAAAGCTCTAACATACCCCAACCCAGTCAGGATAAGCAGCATGCAAGCTCTAATAGCAAAATTTCAGCTTCAACACTCAATACCAGGTCGGGTGTTCATGCAGCTAATCGGGATGATGGCCTCTTGCATTCTCATCGTCCCTTATGCAAGACTCCAAATGCGTCCCTTACAGGAGTGTTTGGACCGTCAGTGGAAACAGGCTCAATGTCAGCTAACAGATCTGGTGTTGGTGGACGGCCATACCCATCACACTGCAGTGGTGGAACACACTAAACCTTTCCAAAGGGTGGCCATTCCTCGACCCGGTTCCACAGATAGTGCTAACAGCAGACGCATCGCTCACCGGCTAGGGAGCTCATCTTCAAAACCATACCATTCAGGGCATATGGATCCCTCAGCAAAAACAATTCTACATAAAATACCTGGAATTGTTGGCGATCTTCCTAGCGTTAAAATCTTTTCAACTCCACCTAGTAGGCAAAGCTGTCTTGGTCCGTACAGACAACATGATAATGTATTACATACAAAAACGTGGGTACACACACTCTGCAGCTTTCACACCTAGCTCAAAGCTTATGGAGATGGGCCATTCCACAAAACATATATCTCCTTGCAGAACACCTCCCAGGAGTACACAATCAGATCGCAGATCTGCTCAGTCGTCAAACACAGCAGATCCACGAATGGGAACTTCCTCCTCAAGTTCTCCTTCCATTCTTTCAGATGTTGGGCCACCCTGAAATAGACCTGTTCGCCACACACCAAAACGCAAAATGCCCAAGCTTCGCATCCAGGTATCCACACCCATTGTCCAAAGGCAATGCGCTATTGATGAACTGGTCAGGCAAATTTGCTTACGCTTTTCCGCCTCACCCGCTCATTCCGCTAGTGGTTCGGAAGCTCAAACAGCATTCCTTCACAATGATCCTGATTGCTCCTACATGGGCCGACAGCCATGGTTTACAACCCTCTTGGAACCATCAGTAGTTTCTCATCAAAAGCTACGCCTCTCACCCAAGCTTCTCACTCAGAACCATGGAGAGATAAGGCATCCAGATCCCAGTCAACTCAACCTTGCGATCTGGCACCTGAAATCTTAGAGTTTGGCTACCTCAGTCTCCCGCCAGACTGCATGAACATCATTAAAGAGGCTAGACGTCTGTCATTGCTAACTTTGTATGTGCCTGATTGAATTATCTACATTATTGTAATGCGCCCTATTTTCTGTCTGAAGTCGATGACTGTTAATAAAAAGAGTTTAAAAAAAAGAAAAAAAAGAGGCTAGACGTCCTACCACCGGAGCTTGCTATGTCGCAAAGTGGAACAGATTTGTAATTTACTGTACAAATAACAAAATCAATCCACTAGATGCTTCTATTCAAAACATCTGTCAGCTTTTGCATCTACAACAATGTAACCTAGCGTATACATCCATTAGACTACATCTCGCTGCAATAGCAGCCTATCTCCAAAACAAACAACACTTGTCTTTGTTTAGGGTACCAACTATCACAGCATTTGTGGAAGGACTTAAAATAATAATTCCACCTAGAGTTCCACCCTTTCCAGTATGGAACTTAAATATTGTCCTTACCAGACTCATGGGTCCCCATTTGAACCTCTGCATAAATGCGAACTACAGTTCCTCACCTGGAAAGTAGCTTTACAAGTTGCTATCACCTCTCTTAGAAGAGTTAGTGAACTCCAGGCATTAACCATACAAGAACCATTTCTGCAAACCCATCACAACAAAGTGGTTCTTAGGACTAACCCAAAATTTCTACCTAAAGTCGTGTCTGCTTTCCACCTTAACCTGTCTGTAGAACTCCGAGTGTTTTTCCCTCTACCAGACTCAGTAGCAGAACGAGCTCTTCACACACTAGACGTAAAAAGAGGAATACTTTACTACACAGAAAAAACAAAATCCTTTAAAAAGACTAAACAACTCTTTGTGGCTTTCTCCCCACCTCATAAAGGCAATTGTATCACAAAAGCAGGGATTGCAAGGAGGATTGTTAAATGCATCCAAATATGCTATATTAAAGCCAAATGCACATTAACCATTCCCCCTAGAGCTCACTCCAGACGTATACTAGGGGCATCTATGACATTCTTAGGGAACATTCCCCTAGATGACATCTGCAAAGCAGCAACTTGGTCTGGTCAACACCACACACGTTCACAAAACACTATTGTGTAGACGTGCAAGCAAAACAACAAGCTAGTGTGGGCCAGGCTGTATTAAGAACACTTTATCAAAGCACTGCAACAGGTACAGGTAGCCACCGCTAAGAGGATAACTGCTGTATAGTCTATGCACAAGTATTTGATCTACAGCTCATATGACTCGAACGGAAAATGCTACTTGCCAGTATGCATCTGTTCTTGGCATGTAGAGCTGTAGATTCCTATAGACCCACCCGCCTCCCCGGATACCTCTATCTGTTCCAGTACTATCTTACTTAGCTACATTAAACATGGACATCCTATTCTATTTCTTACTAACTCCATCATAACCCTCCAAGGCAAAACAAACTGGAGATGGAGTCGATGCCCCTGCGCACTTTCGTCCTAAGGAGGAGTCACCTACCTTGTGACTACAAAGACTTCTTCCAAGACAAAAACAAAGTGCAAACATCTGAGCTTAACACCAGATGGCGACCTATGCACAAGTTTACAAATCTACAGCTCTACATGCCAAGAACAGTTGCATACTGGTAAGTAGCATTCTCCTTACATGGTGAACACAGTTATTTTCGTTTTCAATTAATCCATTTTCCTCATCAAATTGTCCCAGTAGGTTGGCAATTAGATGTCCAGATACCATCCATTTCATCAATGCACTGTGATTATCAAGAATACCAACTGCCCCGCTGTCTGATTTTTATATCCTTGTTGAACAAGTTACTTACCGTCGGTAAACGCATTATCTGGAAGAGACTCTATCTAACTGCAGATTCCTTACCTTTGAATTTCCCGGGCGTCAGGCTGGATCCAGAAACTTTTGCTGAGCAATACCCCTTGCACGCGACGTCAGGTGGCTCCATTTGGCTCCACGTGACATCGTTGGCTTCGTTAGCGACGGTTATGACGTCACGGTGCCTATATAGGTGCCACCCAGATACACGGACGTCAGTACTTTCTGTTTTTTCCATGCCAGAAGCGCAGAGCCATGAAGTAACTGATGTCGTTGTATGCAAAACTAGGGCCCTGAAAGGGGGAACAACCTTAGTCCTACAATATCAGTCTACAAGGCGGGGAGGCATGGGTGGGGCTGTAAGGAATCTGCAGCCAGATAGTCTCTACTAGATAATGCGTTACCGAAGGTAAGTAACTTGTTCATCTGATAGAGACTTCTAGCTGCAGATTCCTTACCTTTGAATCAGGTACCCGGACTATACCATCCCGGTTGTGGGTTGCGGAGTCGCATCCTTTTCTAAAAAGTCCTGCTGGAGCGAAGGGGCAAAATGCCCGTCATTGCTCACCTGACCATCCAGGCAATAATGTTTTGCAAACGTGTGCAAGGATGCCCACATTGCTGCCTGACAGATGTCTTGGACTGGGACACCCCTAGCCAAGTCAATAGTCGCAGCCTTTCCCCTGGTGGAATGGACCCTTAATCCCTCAGGGGGCTGCTTCTTTGCCAAGGCATAACAGATCCTGATGCAGAGAATGACCCAGCGTGAAATGGTCCTTTTCGGCACTGCCATTCCCTTCTTCACTCCCACGTACCCCACAAAGAGCTGGTCATCCACCCGGAACTCTTTTGTGCAGTCAAGGTAGAATGACAACGCTCTTTTTTGGTCCAGCTGGTGGAGACGCTCCCCTTCCTTAGAGGGATGCGGGGAAGCAAAGAAGGTGGGCAAAGTGATGAACTGACCCAGATGGAATGGGGTCACAACCTTTGGCAAAAAGGATGCCCTGGTGCAAAGCACCATCTTGTACGGAAAGCACATAAGATAAGGAGGTGAGCAAGATACCGCCTGCAACTCACTCCCCTACGGGGCAGATGTCATCGCCACTAAGAAAGCTGTTTAGATGGTCAACAGCCGGAGGGGACAATTGTGCAAAGGCTAAAAAGGAAGCACTAATCAGATAGGTAAGGACCAAATTAAGGTCCCACTGTGGCATAACAAAGGGCGTGGGTGGATACAAGTAAGCCAGCTCTTTTAGAAATCTATTTACAATAGAAGACTTAAAGAGAGAGGGCTGGTCTGGCAGCCACAAAAAAGCAGACCGAGCAGAAAGGTAACCCTTGAGAGGTCCAAAAGCAGGGTCCTGCTGGGCAAGGGTTAGTATAAATAAAAGGACAGTGTAAAGAGAAGCAGAAAGAGGACCAAAGGACTTTTTCTGTACAGTATAATATAAATTTCTGCTTACGGCAGGCATTTACCTTCTTAGTGGAGGGCAGCCTGACCGCCAGAATAATGTTACAGACTTTAGGAGAAAGGCACTCAAGCTGCAGAAATCTCTAACCGTTTGTTTTTAAGTATCGAGCACTTTTAATCTTTGTTTTAAAACTGTGAGCAATTGTATATTGTTTGGGAGGCTGAAAGGGGTTTGAATCCTACCTGACTCTGCCGCTTAGCCTTCGGTAACTCTCCGGTCCACCGCAATCCCGTTTGATTGTTTGAGTGGAAAGACGCTGCCTATTCCGGTTTTTTTAAGCGTGCTGGGCGCCATTTGCAGCAGTTAGCGCTTTAGTGACTGGCCCTCTTGGGGCATAAAACGACCGCGCTAGCGGCCACGCGCAGCGGGATCGCCGCCAGTCCGTGCCTGGACGCTGCCAGGAGATGCTGCCCGTTCTCGCCCAGGTATGTCCTCCACCCTGGATAGGTTACTCTAGAGAAATGCTGTTGAGGCTTGGATACCTGTCCTCATGTATGGGGGGGCAATGACAACCCACAAGTAGAGGATGCCATCTTTTTGGTGGAACGCCCTTGAAATCTGGGACTTGTTAGATGACGCTAAACCTGATACATGTCTCTTCACTGAGACCTGGCTGAACAATGACTCCACACCGGTACTGGCAATGGCTTTTCCGGCAGAATATTCGGTTGTCCGTCTGGATAGATTAGGAAAGAGGGGTGGAAGTTTAGCTATTGCCAAGCATCCTCCCTATCATATCAAGACCTTGGACACTGTTTCCTTCCCAAATTTAGAGCTGCGGATCTTTAGATTAGAACGAGCCCAAACTATCAAGTGGGCGGGAGCTCTAGTGTATCATCCACCAGGAGGCAGTAAGGAGGAGTTTTGCACAACGTTATTAGAAAGGTTGGCCCTTATACATTGCACACAGACAAGTTCCTACTGGTGGGGGATTTTAACCATCATTGGAGGCCCTTTCCAACGCAGCGTCTGCCAGCCTAGTGGCAGCTATGGTGTCACTTGATCTATCGTCAAGAGGAACAAGTTACTTACCTTCGGTAACGCTTTTTCTGGTGGATACAGTATCTGCCTGTGGATTCCTCACCTTGTGAATATCCCCTGCGCCAGCATTTCACTGAACTTTTCTTTCCCAGCACTCCACGTCGACGTGGGCGACGTCACAATGCGCCGGCTCTGCTCGCGATTCCGATCGACGTCACCGGAGCCATAAGAAGCCCACGTCGGCGTGATGACGTCAGTTCCGCCCCTTTTTTCCGTGCCTTCGAGGCACATGGACGGACTGACAGCAATATACATACACAGTATACACAGTACACAATATGCAAAGCAACACACACAGTGTGGAGAATAAATAAAAAGGCAAAAGAAAGACATAATGCCTCTGACAGTAATAATACATCTTGAAATACCATCATTAGACTAGTAGATTGAAACATCATTAACAGGATATTAGGTATAGAAGGATGGACAACGGGGAGGCGGGTGGGCCAGTGAGGAATCCACAGGCAGATACTGTATCCACCAGAAAAAGCGTTACCGAAGGTAAGTAACTTGTTCTTCTGATGGATACATCTGCCAGTGGATTCCTCACCTTGTGAATAGATTCCACAGCAGTCCCCACTCCCGGAGGAGGGTGTCCACCTTCCTATACCAAAAAATCCTGCAAGACAGAGCGCGCGAAGTGGCCCTCCCTCCTCATCTCAGAGTCCAAGCAATAATGCTTTGCGAAAGTATGGAGGGAGACCCAAGTCGCGGCTTTACAGATATCTGCCACGGGAACACCCCGGGCCTGAGCAGATGTTGAAGACTTAGCTCTAGTAGAGTGAGCACGAATACCCTCAGGAGGAGTCTTACCAGCCAGGGTGTAGCAGATCTTGATGGTCAGTATTATCCATCTCGACAGCGTGCGCTTGTGCACCGCTTTACCTTTAGAACGACCAACGTAGCCAATAAAAAGCTGGTCATCAAGACGAAAGTCCTTGGTCCTGTCCAGATAAAAACTCATAGCCCTCTTAGGGTCAAGGCGATGGAGTCTTTCCTCTTCTTTGGAAGGATGAGGGGGTGGATAGAAAACAGGGAGGGTAATAGACTGCCCCAAATGAAATGAAGTGACAACTTTTGGTAAGAAAACAGCCCTGGTCCTGAGAACCATCCGTTCAGCATGTAAGGTAAGAAAAGGAGGTTTGGAACTTAGAGCTTGAAGCTCACTTACCCTCCTTGCCGAGGTTATGGCTACAAGAAAAACCACCTTAAAGGACAACAGCCTCAAAGTACAACTATGTAGAGGCTCAAAAGGGGACCCCATTAGAAAGGTTAAAACAAGATTAAGGTCCCACTGAGGCATTACAAATGGAGTGGGAGGAAACATGTTTGTAAGGCCCTTGATGAACCTCAGAACAACCGGAGATTTAAACAGTGAAGGTTGATCTGGGAGGCACAGAAATGCCGATAAGGCTGAAAGGTAGCCCTTGACCGTGGCCACAGCAAAGCCCTGCTGAGCCAAGGAAAGAGCAAACTGGAGCACATTGGAAAGATGAGCCTTTAAAGGGTCAATGGATCTCTCTCCACACCATCTTACAAATTTTGACCACCTGTAGGAGTAAATGGACTTGGTGGAGTGTCGCCTGGCCGATAAAATAACGTCCACCACATCAGGTGGGAGAGAGAATTAACTCAGGTTGCCCCGTTCAATCTCCAGGCATTAAGGTGTAAGCTCTGGAGGTGGGGGTGTAGAACCTGCCCCTCTGACTGCGAGAGGAGGTCTGCCCTCAGAGGGAGACGGAGCGGAGGGCACGAGGAGAGGTGGAGAAGATCTGTGTACCATACCCTTCTTGGCCAATCCGGGGCGATCAATATGACTTGGGCCCGCTCTTGGCGAATCTTCCTCAGAACCCGAGGAATCAAGGGTATGGGAGGAAACGCGTAAAGGAGTTGTGAACCCCAACTCAACTGAAACGCGTCCCCCAACGCCCCCTGCATCGGATACTGGAGACTGCAGAATGACGGGCAGTGCGCGTTCCCGAAAGTGGCAAACAGATCCACCCGAGGAGTTCCCCACGTCCGAAAGACATGACGAACTACCTCCGGATGGAGCCTCCACTCGTGGTCGGCGGAGAACTGCCGACTGAGACTGTCCGCACGCACGTTCAGCACCCCGGCCAGATTATTTGCCATCAGACAAATCTGATGGTCCTGAGCCCAGGACCATAGACGTAAGGCCTCTCTGCATAGATAAAGAGACCCCACTCCTCCCTGCTTGTTGACATACCACATCGCGGTCGTGTTGTCTGTCAGGACTTGAATCGACTGACCGTGAAGGGAAGGGAGGAAGGCCTTGAGCGCCAAACGAATCGACCGCAATTCCAGAAGGTTGATGTGAAGCAACCTTTCCTCTGGAGACCAAAGACCTTTGATCTCCAGGTCCCCCAGATGCGCACCCCACCCTAAAGTGGATGCATCCGTTATCACTGTGGCCACCGATGGAGGTAGATGGACGGGGCTTTCCTTGGGACAGATTGCCCTCCACGCTCCACCAAGACAGATCCGCTGCAGCTTCTCTGGAGATCCTGATCGACTCCCCGAGATCCCCGTTGTGCTGATACCACTGCTTGCGGAGGCACCACTGGAGCGCCCTCATGTGCCAGCATGCGTGGTTGACCAACAGAATGCAGGAAGCGAACAGACCGAGCAGGCGAAGGACCTTCAGAACTGGAACAACTGCTCCATTGTGGAATAAAGGGACCATCTCCTGAATGTCGAGAATCCTTTGAGGTGGAGGGAATGCTCGACACACAGTAGTGTTCAGTACCGCCCCTATGAACAGGTTGCGTTGAGAGGGCACCAGGTGAGATTTGGGCACATTGATCGAAAAACCCAAGTCGAATAACAGCTGAGATGTTACCTGCAGATGACGCTGCACCATCTCTGGGGACTCTGCCTTCAGAAGCCAGTCGTCCTGGTAGGGGAAAACCGGAATCCCCGACCTCCTGAGATGAGCAGCCACCACTGCCATCACCTTCGTGAAGACCCGAGGTGCGGAAGTAAGACCAAACGGGAGGACCACAAACTGGTAGTGTTGCGACCCAACCGTAAAACGGAGATACTTCCTGTGCGACTTCAGGATTGGGACATGAAAGTACGCGTCCTGCAAATCGAGCGACACCATCCAGTCTCCTTGCTGCAATGCTTGAAGAGCCTGCGCAAGGGTCAGCATCTTGAATTTCTCCTGCTTCAGGTAAAAATTCAAGATTCTGAGGTCCAGGATTGGACGCAATCTGCCGTCCTTTTTGGGAATCAGGAAATACCGGGAGTAGCATCCCTGACCCCTTTCCTGCTCCGGAACCACCTCTATCGCACCCTTCTGAAGCAAGGCTAGAACTTTCTGCAGGAGAAGCAGATGGTCTTCCGAGCAATAACCTTGGCAAGGAGGGTAAGGGGGAGGAAACTCCCGAAAGGGAAGTGCGTACCCAGTCTCTACGAGGTTCAAAACCGAAAGGTCTGTTGTAACAGATTTCCAACCCCGTAGAAAGTAGGACACCCGACCCCCTACAGGTCTTACATGATCCGGGATGGGGGATCTAGGGCTGCTTCCCTGAAGCTTCATTGGGAGCAGAAGAGGAGGAGGAAGAAGAGGGGTTGCGCCCAGAACCTCTCCGACCCTTTTGTCTCCCTCTATAGGACTTATAGAGGGGATTCTGCTGCTGTTGTTGCTGCTGCTGTTGGGGCTGCCGGTAAGAGCGAAAAGACGATCTTCCAAAACCCCTAAATTTTCGAAAAGACGAACCCCTAGATGGAGCTTGCAGTCCCAAGGATTTCGCAGTCAACCTGCTGTCCTAAAATCGCTGCAGGGCAGAGTCTGCCTTTTCCCCAAACAGCTTCTGTCCGTCGAATGGCAGATCAACCAGCGTAGCTTGCACATCAGCTGAGAACCCAGAGGTACGGAGCCAAGCCTGCCTCCTTGCGGCAACAGACGACCCCATGACCCTTGCCACAGAGTTCGCAGTATCCAACCCTGATTGGATAACCTGTCTGGCAGCCGCCTGAGTGTCTGCCACAACCTCCAAAAAGGACAACTTATCCCCCTCAGGCAACTTAGGGGCCAAAGACTTAATGGAGTCCATTAGCGCATGCACATAACGCCCCAACAGGCATGTAGCATTAGTTGATTTTAACGCCATACTTCCAGTGGAAAAGGTCTTTTTGGCTGCCTGATCAACCTTTTTAGATTCCCTGTCAGCCGGAGACTGAGGGAAGGCACCCGAAGCACGCTTGTAACATGAAGCCTGCACAACCAAGCTGTCCGGAGATGGATGAGTTGACAAGAAGTCAGGATCCCCTGGTGCAACCTTGTACCTTCTTGCCACCTGCCTACACACGGCCGGAGATGAAAGGGGTTTCTTCCACACCTCCAAGACCGGCTCCAAGATGGCCTCATTAAAAGGCAACAAAGGCTCTGATGTTGATGATGGAGAATGCAACACTTCTGTAAGCAAGTTGGATTTGTACTCCACAGAAGTCAGCTGCAAATCCAAAAGTTCTGCCGCCTTTTTGATCACTACATGATAGGGAGCCAAATCCTGAGGTGGAGAAGACCTGACAGATGCATGCTCCCACTCTGGGGTTGTATCCAAACCACTAGCTTCATCAATGCCTTCAAATTCATCTGAGGAAGAGTCAACCTCACCTTCTTCCACATCTGTCCGATATCTCCTTTCCTCAAACACCCTCTGGGCCTCCCTCCTCGACCGGATCCGGGGAGCCGGCGTCGATGACGTCGTACGCGGCGTCAGAGGAGCCAAAGGTACCGGAGTCGGCGGCGCCATAGGTGGAGTCGGCGGCGCCGGACGCGGCACCGATGGAGTCGGCTTCGGCGTCGAGGAAGGCTCCGAAGTCCGCTGGTCCCTCCGAGGTCGAATCGGATCCCCAGACGGCGCCGGAAACTGCCAAGATGGCGCCATCGGCATAAATGGCATAAAGGGGGCCTGAGCATACTGCTGCGGCACCCCTAGTGTAAATGCCATCGGACCCACGGGACCAGTTGGTGCTCCGGATGGGTAGGCCGCCCTATTAAAAATGCCATACATAGCATTTAAGAAATTGGTAGAATCTGTACCTGGAGCCGGGAACTGAGGAAAAGGAACAGACCCTGTATCCCCTTGTGGAGTCACCGGCGACGGCTCCGCAGTATCTTCAACCGGAGCCTCAGACTCTTCAGGCACCGGAACAGACTCCTCCTGCTCATCTTCATGCATGGAAGCATCCGAGTCCACTCGAACCGGAGTCGACTCCTTAGACGGATCCAATGACCGCGTCGGGGACTGAACCGGAGTCTGCTTCTTCGAAGGAGAACACCTCGGTGACTTCAAAGGTGAAGGAGAAGGAGACAAGCATTTGCTCCGGCGTCGAAGGGGCGAAGCCGACCTCGACTTTCTGGACCTCGAGGACCGACGTCGAGAAGAATGTTTCCTCTTCTTGTGGTGCTTCTTCGACCTCGATGACTTCGAAGTCGACGACCCCCTCTTCGACTTCTCCTTTTTCCTTCCTCTCTTCTCCTCACCGATCCTCTTCATGAAGAGCTTAGTCTACCTCTCCTTGAGTGCCTTCGGGTTCATGCTTCTACAGCATCCGCACTCCTCCATATCATGTTCCGAAGAGAGGTACCATAAACAGTTCTGGTGTGGATCCGTCATCGACATTAGACCTCCACATTCCCTACAGGGCTTAAATCCCGACTTTCTAGTCGAAGACATACTCGAATTAACAGACTAACACGGCTAAACTACAAAGTAGCCAACGAGCACTGGAAAAAAAAACTTTGCACGTCGAAGGCGCGGAAAAAAGGGAACTGACGTCATCACGCCGACGTGGGCTTCTTATGGCTCCGGTGACGTCGATCGGAGTCGCGAGCGGAGCCGGCGCATTGTGACGTCGTCGACGTGGAGTGCTGGGAAAGAAAAGTTCCGTGGAATGCTGGCGCAGGGGATATTCACAAGGTGAGGAATCCACTGGCAGATGTATCCATCAGAATGATTAGTTTCACACATGTCGATGGCCATGTGTTGGACACCATCTTTTCTAACATTCCGGAATTAGTAGTAGAACCCCCTCAGATATTAGGCTGGACTGACCATTCGGCGCTAAGTTTTTCCTGGACGCTCACCAAACTGGCCACCCATGCGCAAGTCCGTAAAGACTTCCGCAGATCCTGGAAAAAGGTGACATCTTCTGCCTTTAGTCGAGTTTACATTGCTCCGGCGTTTGCACACTGCGAAGAATGTGATACAGCCTTAAGGAGGTTCGAGGCTTCAATATCCGAGGCCCTCGACTCCATCGCTCCACTTAAGAGGGTAAAAATTCAGGTCAGGGCAGTCCCAGCCCCTTGGTATTCAGACACTCTCAAGAGGGTAAAAGCCCTATGCAGGGTCAAGGAAAGGAAATGGAGGAAATCAAAATCTGAGCTCTATCGAATGGCACATAGAGCTTATTTAAATAGCTGTAATGTAGCCAGAAGAGCACATCTAGGCTCCCGTGTTACGGAAGCGAAGAACTCCTCGAGGGAGCTTTTTAAGATTCTGAAGGAATTTACGAACCCGAGGGCTAATAACCCGCTGCCGCCTTCCACCCAGGAGTTATGTGAGGACATAGCCAGTCACTTTATTCACAAGATCGACAGAATCTGTCGCTCCTTTGGGCGGGAGGAGGTAGATCATGCGGGAGCCCCTCCTCAGGAAAATCAATGCACTTTTAGCCTAGAATTTTTCCCTGATATCACGGGTGAACAAGTGGGCTCCTTATTAAGTCACGTGAAATCAGGATCCCCACTAGACCCTGTACCGCCTGCCGTTATGTCAGAACTTAGCCCGGTCTTGGCTGATGTGCTTGCTGAAGTTTGCAACATCTCTTTAGTCACAGCTACGTTTCCTCGTAAGTGGAAAAGCGCACGCTTTTCCACTTACGAGGAAACTACTGCTCAAAAAGGTGCTAGCTGATCCACTGCTCAAAAAGGCGCTAGCTGATCCCACCGATTTACAAAACTATAGGCCGATATCTCTCCTCCCGTGCTGCTCCAGGATCATGGAGACACTAATTAATCGGCATCTTTCTTGCTATCTGGAACAAAATAACCTACTGGACTCATCCCAGTCCGGCTTCCGTGCTTCTTATAGCACTGAGGCTGCGTTGCTGGAGGTTACTGACACCATAAGGATGTCATTGGACAAGGGGACCCCAGCGATGTTAGTCCTCCTCGACCTGTCGGCAGCCTTTGACTCCATCTCTCATCGTATTCTGCTGAATAGGCTGTGAGAGATTGGTGTCAGAGGCATGGCCTTCAAATGGATTCAAAGCTATCTGTCTGACCGAACACAATGCGTTCAGCTGGATTCCTTTGTGTCACAAACCACTCTGGTGGATAGGGGAATCCCACAGGGATCCATTCTAAGTCCCACCTTGTTTAATGTATATGTGGCACCCTTGGCCGGAGTTATCAGTGGCTGTGGGTTTGAGACCATATGCTGACGACACGCAGTTGATAGTTCCGATAGAGGAAGGCGCTGCAGCAACCAAATTAAAGTAAAAAACTGTGTGTCCAATATAGCGAGATGGCTGAGGAAGAACTTCATTCAGCTTAATTCCATCAAAACAGAGATACTGCTGTTTGGTAAGGCTGAGGAATTGTGGACCCCTCAGTGGTGGCCATCAGAACTAGGAGAGGCACCTTCCACAAAAAACTGGGCTAAGAATCTAGGCATTAGAATCAATAATAAGTTATCGATGGAGGAACAGGTGAAGACGTTGTCAGGCACCTGTTTCGGAACAATGCGGATGCTTGAAAAGATCTTTCCTGGGATCCCACTCTCTGCAAGAAAAACCCTCATTCAGTCGCTCTTGGTCAGTCGACTGGAGTATGGCAACTCTCTGCTGGCTGGAATAAGGGAAGACCTATTATCAAAATTGCAGGTGGTGCAAAGTACAGCAGCCCGCATCGCCCTCAATAAACCAGCGCGCACCCCTTCTTTACCTCTCGTACGCCAACTACACTGGCTTACTATTAGGAAACAAGCCATTTTCAAGCTGTTATGTAAGGTCTCCAGGGGAATGGCCCAGCCTATTTTAAAAAGAAACTGGAATTGTATCGACCCGTGCGTCAGCTAAGATCTAGTAATCGCAATCTGCTCTGCACGCGGAGAATAAATAAGGTTAAAATGGGTGGTCGCGCTTTTTCACATCTAGCCCCCAGCCACTGGAACAGTCTCCCTGAGGAGATCCAGGCCTGTGCCGACCTGTCTCGATTTAAGAAAATGCTCAAGACCTGGCTGTTTTAAGATTATTCTGCTCATTGGTGTCTTCTTTGGCGCTGAGAGATCCTCCTGGGGATGATTCGCTGCGCCCTACAAATGAGAATAATACCAAATAATAAAAAGGCCGAAAGCTATCAACTGTCGCCGCTCAATATCCACGCATGGAGGCGCAGAGTTGACCGGTTCGGATGAAGAACCCTCCCCTGCTACTGCGACAGAAGGTACTCCCGAAGGGGCAGCCTGATCGAAGGATCAATACTCATTCTCAGAAGCTCTGGGTACCAGAATCTCCTTGCCCAGTCTGGAGCCATAAGAATGACTTTGGCCGGTCGCTCCTGATCTTCTTCAGAATCCTGGGCAGGAGTTGTATGGGCAGAAAGGCGTACAACAGGTCTCACAACGAAAAGCGTTGCAGAGCAATAGCCGCTTTGGAAACTCCAGCACGCAGTACTGCTGACACTGCGCGTTCTCTTCAGCGGTGAACAAATCTAACCAAGGTTCTCGCCACTGCTGAAAGGGACCTTGCGCCACCTCTGACTGGAAATGCTATTCTTAATCCTCTAGGCATCGACGGCTAAGTTTGTCCGCCCTGGCGTTCAGAGAACCTGCCAGGTTTTGAACCACCAGGGTTATGCCCAGCTGTTCCAACTATGTCTAGAGAGGAAGAGCCTCTCGACAAAGGGTCCACGACCCCCCCCCCCCCCCCCCGCCCTGTCTGTTACACTACCACATGGCAGTGGTGTTGTCCGTGAACACCTGCACTAACTTCCCGTTGACAGAGGGTAAAAATGCTTTCAATGTCAACCAAATCACTCGGAGCTCCAACAAATTTATGTGGAGCCTCAACTCTGTCCCTGAATCGCAGACCTCTCCCAGGTGGGCCGCCCCATCCCAGAAGTGGCGCATCTGTCACGACTGGGAGATCTGGTTGGGGAAGGGAGAGGAGTCTGCCGGTGACCTAATCACAATTCATTAACCACCACTGCAGATCTTTTGTAGTTCCTTCCGAGATCTGAACCATGTTGTAAAGATTTCCATGAAACTGTGCCTATTGGAACTTCAAGTCCCACTGCAGTGTCTGCATACGCCACCTGGCTTGTCTTACCAACAGGATGCAGGAGGCCATGAGGTCCAACACCCTCAGAGTCAGTCTCACCAAAATCCAGGATAGAGGCTGAAATATCAGAATCGTAGCCTGGATATCCTGTACCAGCTGCTCGGGAGGATAGGCCCAAAACTGCAATGTGTGCTCCGATGAAAGGAAGCATCTGAAATGGAGTCAGGTGTGACTTCGGCATATTTATAGAGAACTCCAACGAATGCCGGAGGTTCGCCATAGTCTGAAGGTGGGAGACGACTGCCTGGGGCGAGGACGCCTTCAACAACCAGTTGTCAAGGTAGGGAAAAACTGATACCCCTACCTGCACAGATGAGCTGCAACCACCACCACCATCTCCTTGGTGAACACCCGAGGGGCTCGGGTACAGCCGAAAGGGAGCACAGTAAACTGAAAGTGCTTGCAGCCTACTTTGAACCACAGGTAAAGCCTGTGGCTCGGCAGGACTGGAATGTGAAAATATGCATCCTGCAGGTCCACCGCTACCATCCAGTCTTCTTGGCCTAGGGCAGACAAGACCAGAGTGAGCATTTTAGATTTCTCCTTCTTGTGTAAGAGATTGACTGTCCAAAGATCCAATATGGGCCGTAGCCCCTTGTTCTTTGGAATCAGAAAGTTGCGGGAATAACAGCCACTGCCTACTTCTGAAACTGGGACCCTTTCTATAGCTCCCTCAGCCAAGAGTGCTGTAACTTCCTCTTGTTCGTTCATTGTCAACTGAGGACGCCACTTGATTACGTGCATTTCCACGGATTCCTCTTACCCGCAATTCTATTATGATTGCGTGTCTACCCTGGATTCGCAGATTGTTCACTTTGACCACGGACCGGAGCTAGAAATCCCCTTTGCCCGCCTACATAATTTAACAGCCATTGTTGCGGTCTTAGCCGCACACGCCAGCATCTCCAGACCTCTTGGCACCTCCAGACGTGATTTTTATTCCGGCACATGACCACGCCGGCAGTCCCTGGCAATTTCTCTAAACACCAGGCTTGTTCATTGTCTCGTCCTGATGATGATCCTTGTATCCGTGTAATAGGATCGAAACGTCGTCGACCCCAATCTAGACAGCATGCTCATTAGTCTCTTATGGAAAAAAGTGCACTGTTTGTAGAAAAAAAGCTTATAACATTGGATTTCGTAATTAAGCTTCGCTTGCCTTGCCTGTAATGTTTGTCTGCTTTGTATTTGTTTTCTTCCCCCAACGGATACAGGACTGTGTCCCACCTTTGTTTTGCTGTTTATTATTGTTATCTTTTTCATTGAAGAATTAAATTGGTTGTCCGGCTGGACATTCCTAAATATAGTTCCGATTCTGTGCTATATTCATCCCCCCTCATTCCTTAAATTGAGGACCACTGTTTGCTTAAAATTAACAATTACCCAAGGTCCTCAACTACCTATTGGGTTCCCTTGTTCTGTATAAATATGTAACTTCCTCTTGGAGCAACTTTAAATGATCCTTCATCAGCCGTTCCCGATTTGACAGAATAGGAGGAGTTAAAGAAAGGAAAGGTAGAGGATAGCCCTCGTGGTCGATCTCCACGACCCACTTGTCCGATGTTATGGATCTCCAGTGGGGGAGATGACAAATTCTCCAGCTAGCTGGAGTAGTGTGGTCCTGCAGAATCAGCCTAGGAGTGCTTTGAGGCGGAGGCTGCTGCGGGCAGTGTGGTCGACTTCTAGTCTCCGTTCCGGGATCAGAATGCACCTCGTCCACGCACGGCATGGACAGTCTGTGTGGGACAGTTGCTGAGATATGGCTGACGCAGCTGGAAACCCCTATAGTTGGCACGAAAGTTGCGAAAGGAAGACTGGCCACTGGGGTGGAGGAGAGGCCCAAGGATCTGGCCGTAACTCGAGAGCCCTTGAACCTGACTAGGGCCAAGTCTGCCTTTTCCCCCAAAAAGAAGGGTTCCATCAAAGGGCATGTCCATCAGATTGGCTTGGACATCGCCCGAGAAGCCAGTTGTTCGAAGCCAGGTGTGGCACCTCAAGACCACCGTCATTGAAATCGATCTGCCCAGCAAATCGGTTGTATCTAAGCCACACCGTATGGTGAATTTAGCTGCATCTCTCCCATCCATGACTGCACAGGAAAGCACAGCCCAGGCCTCCTCCGGGACTTGTCGCACCACTTGCGCAATCATCTCCCAAACGGAATGGGAGAAGCGGCCCAATAAGCATGACCGCAATGCCAGGCTGGATGAAGAAAACAACTTCTTTCCCAATGAGTCCAGCCTCCTGGATTCCCTAACCGGAGGGGCGGAAGGGAACGCGCCCTGGGATGTAGAGGCCTGCACCACTAAACTTTCTGGGTTGGGGTGTTGGCTGAGGAACTTTGGGTCACCTGGAGCAGGGCGATGGCAGCGTGCAGTTGTCCTATTACCAGGCGCCCCTGTGCTAGGTTTGGACCATGTACCTAGAAGGACGTCTGTAAGTGCCTCATTAAAGGGCAAAAGGGGTTCAGAGGTGGAATACAGTTTATAGGTTTGAAGCACACGCCATTCAAATCAATAACAATGTAGTACAAATACAATCCGTTTATAAAACACTGATGATTTAGATATTTGATGTGTTTTATTCTCTTCTTCTTTTAGCCAACACATGTTTTGTCGTTTTATGGGATGCAACCCCACGACTTCATCAGGGCTAAAAGCAATACAGATACCATTGTTGTAATATGGTATTCAAATGCAGTTTACAGATTGAAGCTACATTACATGCTATTGTAGCAATGTATGTGCGTGAGGTAACCTCCAACTCAAGTTTATCTTGTTTATCAGTCGTGGTGTGGAAGTGGAAGGCCTGGAACCTTATCTACACCCAATTCCAAACGTTCAAAATTGGAAGCCCCAGGTTGAAGCACCTCTGTCCGGAGATTAGTCCTCACCTGCACTGAGGGTCGCTCTAGTCCAAGAACCTCAGCTGCCCTCTTTACCACCATGACATAGAATGCCCCCTCCTCCGTAGCCACTGTTGGCGGATAGAGCATGCCGGTATCTGGGGAAGTATCCATTCCACTGGCCTCCCCAAGTTTCCCATACTATCCAAATTCTCCTCTGAGACATCCTGGTTTTCAAGAGTCCCAGTCTCAGTCCTCTCCTGAGCCTAGCACATCTTCAAAGTGCTCAAGCGTCAACGTAGAACCTCTGGGTTCAATCGGCGTCAAGCAACGCTGTTCCGGCTCCGTGTCGTCGGGGATGAAGATGGGGCTAGTGCCACCGATGGGCACCGGCAACGCCGTGGGCACCGACTTCGGGCCCGACGCCGGGGGAGGTCGCAATGACATGACTGGTGTTGATCTGGCCCCACCAGCACCATGGCTGGAGCTAACGGCGTCAAAATCCGATGGGGCCCCATACGACTCACCGGGGCCAGAGGGCTCACCAGCGGGGTCGTTCTGCTCAAATACGCTGCACATGGCCTCATAAAATTTCTTTATTTGAGCGGGAGTCACTACGGCTGCCAGAAAGGCCTAAAGACAACTCTGGCTCCGGCTCCGCAGAACCATGCCTAGATTGTCGGTGCTCCTTACCTCTCTCAACAACAGACATCAGCTGAGGCGTACATTAAGTCCGCTTGGACTTCTTATGCCTCTTCCCCCAGTGTCCCGAGGACCTCGAATGAGAGGAAGAGTACCTAGGGCTCTGGGAGCGGTTCCATGACCACCTCTTCTTCGATAGGGACCGGGACCTCCGTGGACTCTCACTGGACAGTGTCAACTGCCGGGCAGTGAGGGGCTTCATTGCTTGCTCCCTCAAAGTCTTTGGAGCCACTGCCGAGGTGTCCGAGCACAACTTTGCGTCGTGGTCGCTCTTAAGACCCCAGAGACAGACGCGATGGGGATCGGTGACTGACATCATCCGGGAACAGGCGCCGCCCAGCTTGAAACCTGTCTTCTTCAAAGACGTCCCTTTGCACAAGAAGTCAAAAAATTCCTAGAATTCAACTAAAGTTGAGAAAAAACCTTCCAAAAAGCAACAGATCGGCGCTTAACCGGTGCGGAAAGAAAAGAACTGAAGTCCACGCGCCTGGGTGGCACCTATATAGGTACCGCAGCGTTATAACCAATGCCGCCGACATCATGCGGAGCCGAATGGATCCACCCGACGTCGTGCACAAGGGGTATTACTCAGAAAAAGTTTCCAGATCTAGCCTGACGCCTGGGAAATTCAAATGTAAGGAATCTGCAGCTAGATACACTGCTTATGCATATCATCATGGGATATGCAGGAATAAGGTCAACCACACTTACAAGCAACAAAATATCAATGTGAAAATTCTTCATAAACATTTGAAATTCTTGTTTTCAGCTTGATAGGCGTTTAAATGAACACTTACGGGCATTTGGCATAGTGGGTGTGGTCCATAGCAAACATCCAAGGACACATCATTTGCAGGGTTACAATAAACTTTCCAAAATTTGCTGATCGAATGGTATTAAGAAATTGGAATAGCAGTAACTCAAGTTGAAGTGTAATATTTTTTCATGGATATTTGCCCTTCAGTAGATACATTACAAGCCTTCTTCATAGGTATATACAGCTATGCAACAAAAACTTTGTGTATGTAGCGGGATCACTTTACATGAGACGCTTTTAGACATTGTCCAACTTTACCTTCACTGGTAACATTGGCTTCAACTAAAATATCGGCCCAGCTAAAACTGCAAGGAATGACCTTTCAGTGTGTAATGCTCCCATCATTAACCCCAGGCGGAGTTTGCTTAGCCGCGCTATGCGTGGCTACGCAAAGCGGCAATAACACTCCACTACGCGGAGTTACGCAAGCATGCGGAGTTGCCTGTTCTGCATCCTTGCAAGATGTTTTTGATCGGCAATGCGGATTGCATGTTCGGGGGGAAATATTGCGTGAACTTCACCACGTGGTCGCCAATGGGCACGGCCATCTTGTTTTCCTAGTCTTTGCATGGTTCTGGGGTCTGTTTTTCATCCCTCTCTGATCTTTTCAATCCATTGTTTTTTACACAGTTTTTCTGATCTTTTTATTATCTATCCCTCTCTCTCCGTAAGTGTATATTTTGCGTTTTATTTCTACTTTTACTGTTTTTTTAATCTTTTTTCCACTGTTTTATATTACTTGCTTTTTTACTCTCCTACTTCTTCTCCTGACTTTATTTTTTACTCCTACATTTTCTTTTCTGCCCCCCGCCCACCCAGAACCATGGCTAAGGGTACTTCCTCCTATAGCTCCACCCAAGAGCCGCCTTCCTTGCAGCAGACTGCGCCCGCAAGGGGTCCAGCCCCCAGGCCATTTTCACCGAGGCAGAAGTGGCCGCCCTTGTTTTTTCGTACAGCGCCACCTCCTCTTAACCTTGGCAGCAGGCGGCAGGCCCGGCTCCGCTACCCAGGAGCGTCACCGCCAGTGGGGGAGGGTGCGCCGGGAAGTGTTTCGCTGCTCTGGGGTCCGGCGCACTCATAACCAGCTGACCCACCGGTGGCAGACATCTTGGGCCGGAAGCAGGACCTGCTGGATCTGCTAGGTGTTGAGGTCACAGGGCTTGGTGAGTAGCTATTTATATAGTAGTATTGTGTGTTCTGTTCTGTGTTACTGTTATTGCGAATATTATTTTTTTTCCGAATAGCAAGAATGCTGCTGCTTACATGCAGTAAGTTACGTTTAAAAATCTTCTGTGATTTTTATTCTTCTAGACACTAGACAGGTGCTCTGCGCTACTAATCTTACTTGTTTGCAACTTTGCACTTGCTTGGGCTGATTATCTAAGAGAGTTTAGAGAACTTCAGTTGGGTAACTCTAGTCCTTTCATTTGTCCTCCTGTGACTAAGATAGTGGTGGATTGATAGGTAGTTTAGTTACTTAGTATTAGTTGGTAATTTTTTAGTGGTTTGTGTGACGCATCCTCCGTCATGTCACGTGCTGCTGAGTGCTGACACCAGTCCTTAGTAGAACCTTTTGTGGTTTGTTAGTGAGTGAGTAATATAGCAACTAAGTCATCAGCAGCACATCAGCAGCAACCAACCAACAATTTGGTGTATGCAAATTTATGAATGCGTCCATTATGCATTTTTGAGGACTAAAATAAATGGAAATGCAGACTTAGTGAACAATTGGCCTGTCTAAGGGGGTTGATTCATTGATGATTTCGAATGAGATTGAAACTTAGAAGAGCAAATATATTTTTGGCAATTTCCAATGTCTTTGGAATAGGTGGGCTAGGTCAGGTGGTACTTAGGTTTAGGATTCTGGAATCAGAATGGAACTCTGGATTAGTTAATAAATTATAAATAGATGGTCCGCGAATCCCGCGATACTACTAGACATCAGATTAGATAGGTCAATTTTATTGCAATTGTTTTTTCCAAAAATGTTTTTGGGAGCGGTTTTTGAAATCTTTTATTTGTTTTTACACAAATCATCAATGTTTGTCTCTTTCTTTATTATATCTTACATGATCAGCACTCAGGGTCAAGAAGACTGGGTCTGAGGCGGGAGCTGGAGAAGATGCCTCCCAGGACCAGGACCGCTCCTCTACTGAGGGCTCTGCTGCTGGCCCCAGTAAGTCCTCCTGTTGTTAATATTAATAATTACATTTCCCTAACTTTTACTGCACCTTATTTTTTCCGAACTATTATTTCCGTTTCCTAATTCTATTTTTTACCAAAGCTTCTTCGATCTATCTGTTTCTAAATTCTTGTTATCCCTGCCTCTAACTGCCTCTGCTCTGACTCTGTACTACTACTATTAGTCTGTCTGTAGCTTAGCTTGCCCAGATGGCCACTCTTTATTTTTTAAACATTTTAAAACCCAGATTCACCAATACCTCTAGCCACTGAGTCCAGTCCTTTGGGTTGTCTTCTAGTCTTCTTAATCTTCTTGAGAGGCTTTTCGACAATTGCCACTAACAAAATGCCCAACCAGATATTTTACAATTTTTGATAGGATAGGACATGCTACTACTGTGTACTCTTCTCTAGTACCCGATTTGTACTAGTGATGTATGTGGTGTATGGATATATTTTAAATATTTTTTCAATCTTGCTAGTGAAAAAGAATAAATAGGGGGAGGCGTATATGGCATCTAAAAAATGTGTAATGTTTTTTCTAGGCGTATCGACCACCAGTGCCAGGGCTGCGACTGGGCAGGCGATGCCAGCCAGGAGGGAGCCGCGGATGCGGCAGCTGCCGTAGGGGTGGGTGAGCCAGCAGCAGTGGCGGGTGGTGGTAAGTTATACCTCTATTCCTTACTTATTGACAATGGTTACACACTCGCTGCAAGGGTGTACACTGTATGTTGAGAGAGACTAAGTTATTGTGAACAATGGTTGAAGAAGACACCCTTTACTTAGCATTAGAGCAATAGCATTAGCGGTGGAAGTTGATTAACTAATGGCCTCTTCTATCTGACTTCAGCTGAGAAAGTTTTATGGCAAAGACTAAGAGTCAGACGACCTTGATGGATAGGTTGAACGAAAAGGCAAAGAAGGATGAAAGGAGGAAGGACGGGCAAGATATAATATATGACTGGCAGAGAAGGATGTATTGGATGCATAGGTGGCTGATAGGAATCAGATGATTGGGTGGTTTGAGGATGGGTAGAAGATGAAAGAAAAAATGCCTGCCTGGGTGAGTGGGTGAAACTGTATGGGTGATAGGAAGAATCCTCCGGGGTGTTTCATGGATCAAACTCAAAGGCAAGCAAGGAAGGAAGGACGCATGGGTGGTAGTTTATAAAAAATAACAAATGTATGTTGTTGGTGAAACTAAGGATTCTTGAGAGATTAAGAAGAATGGTGGACATGTTTACTTTGAATGGATGGATGCCTGGATGGTATTCAATCATCATAGCATAGGTGGAGACTGTCACTGGGTAAAGAGTCTTTGAAGAGAATGTAAAAGAAAAATAAACCGTGCCAGAGTAGCAAAGCCAAGGAGAATAGAAGATTAGAATTGCAAACATATGAGGCTAGAAGAGCAATGCAATCATTGATAAATGGAAAAATCACTGTAAAGCTAAACAATAGGATTGTTTTCATGCAAGGTTTTTGATTCAAGGTTGTATTTTTAGAATACTCCTTTGACTCAAAGTAGTTTGCAAGCACAGCATATATATTGTGTATGTATGTTATCAAGCGCCGCCCTCCGACTTGGAGGCCCACTCCCTACCTACGTCATTTATTTTCAACTGTGTCAGTCTACCATGGGTGGCCTATCGGCTCCATGGTTACACTATCAATCAAAAGTACCTCATGTAGTCCCATATATAATCAATGATCATTTGGATCAGATATCATCTGCCTTGTTTTAGTAGTCAGGATGAAAGTGAAATTGAGCAGTTGCCCTTGATGTAACAGAGTATGGCCACCCTTAATAGAACAAGCATTGGCATAGCCAATAGGTCTCGCCTTTGGGGCCTTATAAGTGTTTAGGCTGAGCTATTGACTTTGCCAATGTGTCTAAGCTGTGCTGTAGAGAAGTGTGGCTGCTGTGCAGCATGCTGAAAAGATGTAATAAAAAAAAGTGCCAGAATAATTTTTGTTACCTTATATATGACCAAGAAGCCATTATGTCCAACAGAACGACCATATTAAAAAATGTATGTACAATAAAAAATTTGCTAATTTTTCTTTTGTTCTTGCAATGCTTGTTAAAAAGTTTTTTTTGAGGGGGCATAAACAATTGGAGGTTGAAGGTTGTGAACTAGTACCTGTATTATAACACTAGCAGTGGCAAGACGCTAGGGGAGAATCGACAGATGGCAGGTCCGAGAGCAGGCTGAGGTGGTGTTGAGTGATGTTGAAGTGGTGGTGGTGACTGGTGCTGAGATGATGCTGAATGATACTTGGGTCTTGCTGAGTGATGATGTGGTGGTGTACTATTGCAAAGGCGATGCTGAGTGATACTGATGTGGTGTTGAGTGATGTGGTGCTGAGTGATGCTGTGGTGGCGCTGAGTGATGCTGTGGTGGCGCTGAGTGATGCTGTGGTGGCGCTGAGTGATGCTGTGGTGGCGCTGAGTGATGCTGTGGTGGCGCTGAGTGATGCTGTGGTGGCGCTGAGTGATGCTGTGGTGGCGCTGAGTGATGCTGTGGTGGCGCTGAGTGATGCTGTGGTGGCGCTGAGTGATGCTGTGGTGGCGCTGAGTGATGCTGTGTTGGCCGTGAGTAATGCTGTGTTGGCCGTGAGTGATGCTGTGGTGTTGCTGAGTGATGCTGTGGTGTTGCTGAGTGATGCTGTGGTGGCACTGAGTCAGTGAGAGAGTCTGTGAGAGGGAGTCTGTGAGAGGGAGTGTGTGAGTGTCTGTGAGTATCTGAGAATCTGTGAGAGTGTCTGTGAGTCTGTGAGATAGTGTCTGAGTGTCTGTGAGAGTGTCTGAGTGAGTGGTGTGCCTGTGAGTGTGTGAGAGAGTGTGTGTGAGAGTGTCTGTGAGTGTCTTTGAGAGAGTCTGTGAGTCTATAAGAGTGTCAGTCTGTGAGAGTGTCTGTGAGTGTCTGTTGGAGAGAGTCTGTTGGAGAGAGTGTGAGTGTCTGTGAGAGAGTGTCTGTGAGAGTTTGTGAGTGAGTGTCTGTGAGAGTGTCTGTGAGAGAGTGAGAGTGTCTGTGAGAGAGTGTGAGTGTCTGTGAGAGAGTGTGAGTGTCTGTGAGAGAGTGTGAGTGTCTGTGAGAGTGTGAGTGTCTGTGAGAGAGTGTCAGTCTGTGAGAGTGTCTGTGAGCGTGTCTGTGAGCGTCTGATAGTGTCTGTAAGGGTGTGTGTGTGTGTGAGAGAGTGTCTATGATAGTTTGTAAGAGAGTGTCTGTGAGAGTGTCTGAAAGAGTCTGTGAGAGAGTGAGAGTATCTGTGAGAGTCTGTGAGTGTCTGCAAGAGAGTGACTGAGTCGAGAGTGTCTGCGAGACAGTGTCTGTGAGTGTGAGTGTCTGAGGGAATGTCTGTGAGAGAGTCAGAGTCTGTGAGAGAGTGTGTGAGAATCTGTGAGTGAGTGTCTGAGAGAGTCTGTGAGTCTGAGTATCTGAGTGTCTGTGAGAGAGTCTGTGAGAGAGTCTCTGTGAGAGAGTCTCTGTGAGAGTCTGAGAGTGTGAGTGAGTGTCTTTGAGTGAGTGTCTTTGAGTGAGTGTCTTTGAGTGACAGTGAGAGAGTGTCAGTGAGAGAGTGTCAGTGAGAGAGTGTCAGTGAGAGAGTGTCAGTGAGAGAGTGTCAGTGAGAGAGTGCCTGTGAGAGAGTGCCTGTGAGAGTGCCTGTGAGAGAGTCTGTGAGAGAGTCTGAGTATCTGTGAGTGAGAGTATGTGAGTGTCTGTGAGAGATTGTGAGAGTGTCTGAGAGTCTGTAAGATAATGTCTGTGAGTCTGAGAGTCTGTGAGTGTCTGTGAGAGAGTGTGAGAGTGTCTGTGAGAGAGTGTGAGAGTGTCTGTGAGTCTGTGAGAGTGTGAGTTTCTGTGAGTCTATATGTGAGGGTGTGTGAGTCTTTGTGTGACTGTGAGAGTGTCTGAGTCTATGAGAGAGTGTGAGTCTGAGAGTCTGAGAGAGAGTCTGTTAGAGTCTGAGAATGTCAGTGTCTGTGAGAGTGCTAGTGTCTGTGAGAGTGCTAGTGTCTGTGAGAGTGTTAGTGTCTGTGAGAGTCTGTGTGTCTGAGTGTGAGAGAGTAGTCTGCGATAGTGTCTGAGTGAGTGTGTGTGTGTGAGAGAGTAGTCTGTGAGAGAGTGTCTGTGAGTGTGAGACAGTGTCTGAGAGTGTGAGTGTGTCTGTATGTGAGTGTGTCTGTGTGTGTGGTCTGTGAGAGAGTAGTCTGTGAGAGAGTGTCTGAGTGTCTGTGAGAGTCAGAGAGTCTGAGAGAGTCTGTGAAGGAGTGTGAGAGAGTCTGTGAAGGAGTGTGAGAGTGTCTGTGAGAGTCTGTGGGTGAATGTGAGAGAAGTCTGTGAGTGTCTGAGAGTCTGAGACAGTCTGAGAGAGTGTCTGTGAGAGAGTCTGAGAGTATCTGAGTCTGTGAGAGTCTGTGAGACAGGGTCTGTGAGACAGTGTCTGTAAGAGAGTGACTGTGAGAGAGTGTCTGTGAGTCTGAGAGAGTCTGAGACGGTGTCTGAGTGTGAGAGTCTGTGAGCCAGTGTCTAAGTGTGAGACAGTGTCTGTGAGACAGTGTCTGTGAGAGTGTGAGTGTCTGTGAGAGTGTGAGTGTCTGAGAGAGAGTGTCTGAGGGAGTCTGAGACAGTGTCTGAGTGTGAGAGAGTGTCTGTGGGACAGTCTGTGAGTGTCTGTGAGAGTGAGTGTCTGTGAGAGTGAGTGTCTGTGAGAGTGAGTGTCTGTGAGAGTGAGTGTCTGTGAGAGTGAGTGTCTGTGAGAGTGAGTGTCTGTGAGAGTGAGTGTCTGTGAGAGTGAGTGTCTGTGAGAGTGAGTGTCTTAGAGAGTGTGTCTGTGAGTATCTGAGAGTGTCTGAGTCTGTGAGATAGTGTCTGAGTGTCTGTGAGAGTGTCTGTGAGAGTGTCTGTGAGAGTGTCTGTGAGAGTGTCTGTGAGAGTGTCTGTGAGTGAGTCTGTGAGTGAGTGTGTGTGTCTGTGAGAGTCTGTGAGAGTGTCTGTGAGAGTGTCTGTGAGTCTATAAGAGTGTCAGTCTGTGAGAGTGTCTGTGAGAGTGTCTGTTGAAGAGAGTCTGTTGGAGAGAGTGTGTGTGTCTGTGAGAGAGTGTCTGTGAGAGAGTGTGAGAGAGTGTCTGTGAGAGAGTGTGAGTGTCTGTGAGATTCTGAGTGTCTCTGAGAGAGTGTATGAGAGTGCCTGTGAGAGAGTCTGTGAGTCTATAAGAGTCAGTCTGTGAGAGTGTCTGTGAGAGTGTCTGTTGAAGAGAGTCTGTTGGAGAGAGTGTTAGTGTCTGTGAGAAAGTGTGAGAGAGTGTCTGTGAGAGAGTGTGAGTGTCTGTGAGATTCTGAGTGTCTCTGAGAGAGTGTATGAGAGTGCCTGTGAGAGAGTGTCTGTGAGAGTGTCTGTGAGAGTGTCTGTGAGTATCTGTGAGCGTGTTTGTGAGTGACTGAGAGAGTCTGATAGTGTCTGTAAGGGTGTGTGTGTGTGTCTGTGAGAGAGTGTCTATGATAGTTTGTAAGAGAGTGTCTGTGAGTCTAAGAGTGTCTGAAAGAGTCTGTGAGAGTGAGAGTATCTGTGAATCTGTGAGAGAGTCTGTGAGTGTAAGAGAGTGACTGTGAGTCTGAGAGTGTCTGCGAGACAGTGTCTGTGAGTGTCAGAGTGTCTGAGAGAATGTATGTGAGAGAGTCAGTCTGTGAGAGTCTGTGTGAGAATCTGTGAGTGAGTGTCTGAGAGAGTCTGTGAGTCTGAGTATCTGTGAGTGTCTGTGAGAGAATGTCTGCGAGAGAGTCTCTGTGAGAGTCTGAGTGTGAGTGTGTCTTTGAGTGAGTGTCTTTGAGTGAGTGTCTTTGAGTGAGTATCTTTGAGTGTCAGTGAGTGAGTGCCTGTGAGAGTGCCTGTGAGAGAGTCTGAGTATCTGTGAGTGTCTGTGAGATTGTGAGAGTGTCTGAGAGTCTGTAAGATAATGTCTGAGTGTCTGTGAGTGTCTGTGAGAGAGTGTGAGTGTCTGTGAGAGAGTGTGAGAGTGTCTGTGAGTCCGTGAGAGTGTCTGTGAGTGTGTGTCTGTGAGTCTGTGTGTGAGTCTTTGTGTGACTGTGAGAGTGTCTGAGTCTATGAGAGAGTGTGAGTCTGAGAGTCTGAGAGAGTCTGTTAGTCTGTGAGAGTGCTAGTGTCTGTGAGAGTGCTAGTGTCTGTGAGAGTGCTAGTGTCTGTGAGAGTGCTAGTGTCTGTGAGAGTGCTAGTGTCTGTGAGAGTCTGTGTGTGTGTGTGTCTGTGAGTGTGAGAGAGTAGTGTGTGAGAGTGTCTGAGAGTGTGAGTGTGAGACAGTGTCTGAGAGTGTGAGTGTGTCTTGAGAGAGTGTGTCTGAGAGAGTGTGTCTGAGAGAGTGTGTCTGTGTGTGAGTGTGTCTGTGTGTGTGTCTGTGTGTGTCTGTGAGAGAGTAGTCTGTGAGAGAGTAGTCTGTGAGAGAGTAGTCTGTGAGAGAGTAGTCTGTGAGAGAGTAGTCTGTGAGAGAGTAGTCTGTGAGAGAGTAGTCTGAGAGTTTGTGAGAGTCTGTGAGAGTTTGTGAGAGTCTGTGAGAGTCTGTGAGTCTGAGAGAGTCTGTGAAGGAGTGTGAGAGTCTGTGAAGGAGTGTGAGTCTGTGAGAGTGTCTGTGAGAGTCTGTGGGTGAATGTGAGAGTACTCTGTGAGAGAGTAGTCTGTGAGAGTCTGAGACAGTCTGTGAGAGAGTGTCTGTGAGTGTGAGAGAGTCTGAGAGTATCTGAGTCTGTGAGTGTCTGTGAGACAGTGTCTGTGAGACAGTGTGAGAGTGTGAGTGTCTGAGAGAGTCTGAGACAGTGTCTATGAGTGTGAGAGTGTGTGTCTGAGAGTGTGTCTGAGTGTCTGTGAGAGTCTGAGAGAGTGTCTGTGAGAGAGTGTCTGTGAGAGAGTCTGCGATTGTGAGAGTGTCTGATTGTCTGTGAGAGTCTGTTGGAGAGAGAGTCTGAGAGTCTGTGAGTGTGAGAGAGTATCTGTGAGTGTGTCTGTGAGAGTCTGTGAGTGTGTCTGTGAGTGTGTCTGAGTGTGTCTGAGTGTCTGTGAGAGTGTTTGTGAAGGTGTGAGAGTGTCTGAGAGAGTGTCTGAGAGAGAGTGCCTGAAAGTGTCTGAGTCTGAGAGAGTCTGTGAGAAAGTGTCTGAGTGTGAGACAGTGTCTCTGAGAGTGAGTGTCTGTGAGAGTGTGTGTGTCTGTGAGAGAGTGTCTATGATAGTCTGTAAGAGAGTGTCTGTGAGTCTGAGAGTGTCTGTGAGAGAGTGTCTGAAAGAGTGTCTGTGAGAGAGTCTGAGAGTATCTGTGAGTCTGTTGAGAGAGTCTGTGAGAGTCTGTGAGAGTCTGAGAGAGTCTGTGAAGGAGTGTGAGAGTCTGAGAGAGTCTGTGAAGGAGTGTGAGAGTCTGTGAAGGAGTGTGAGAGTGTCTGTGAGAGTCTGTAAGAGAGTGACTGAGTCTGAGAGTGTCTGTGAGACAGTCTGTGAGAGTGTGAGTGTCAGTGTCTGTGAGAGAGTCATTCTGTGAGAGAGTCTGTGTCAGAATCTGTGAGTGTCTGTGAGTGTCTGTGAGTGTGTCTGTGAGAGAGTCTGAGTATCTGTGAGAGAGTGTCTGTGAGAGAGTGTCTGTGAGAGAGTGTCTGTGAGTCTCTTAGAGTCTGTGAGAGTGTTAGTGTCTGTGAGAGTGTTAGTGTCTGTGAGAGTGTTAGTGTCTGTCTGAGTGTGAGAGAGTAGTCTGTGAGAGTGTCTGAGAGTGTCTGAGTGTGAGAGAGTGTCTGAGAGTGAGAGTGTGTCTGAGTGTGTCTGAGTGTCTGTGAGAGTGTCTGTGTGTGAGTAGTCTGTGAGAGAGTAGTCTGTGAGAGTCTGAGACAGTCTGTGAGAGAGAGTCTGTGAGTCTATGAGAGAGTGTGAGAGTGTCTGTGAGAGAGTGTCAGTGAGAGTGTCTGTGGGTGAATGTGAGAGTAGTCTGTGAGAGTCTGAGACAGTCTGTGAGTGAGTCTGTGAGAGAGTGTCTGAGAGTATCTGAGTCTGAGAGTCTGTAAGAGAGTGTCTGAGTCTGAGAGAGTCTGTGAGACAGTGTCTGAGTGTGAGACAGTGTCTGTGAGACAGTGTCTGAGAGAGTGTGAGTGTCTGAGAGAGTCTGTGAGACAGTGTCTGTGAGAGAGTGTCTGTGAGAGTCTGTGAGAGTCTGAGTCTTTGAGTGAGTGTCTTTGAGTGAGTGTCTTTGAGTGAGTGTCTTTGAGTGAGTGTCTTTGAGTGAGTGTCTTTGAGTGAGTGTCTTTGAGTGAGTGTCTTTGAGTGAGTGTCTTTGAGTGAGTGTCTTTGAGTGTCAGTGAGTTGAGTGCCTGTGAGTGAGTCTGTGAGTGAGTCTGTGAGAGTGTCTGAGAGTCTGTAAGATAGTCTGAGTGCCTGTGAGAGTCTGAGTGTCTGTGAGAGAGTGTCTGTGAGAGAGTGTCTGTGAGAGAGTGTCTGTGTGAGAGTGTCTGTGAGTCTGTGAGAGTGTCTGTGAGTCTGTGTGTGAGTGTGAGTCTGTGTCTGTGAGAGTGTCTGAGTCTATGAGAGAGTGAGTCTGAGAGTCTGAGAGTGTTACTGTCTGTGAGAGTGTTACTGTCTGTGAGAGTGTTACTGTCTGTGAGAGTGTTAGTCTGTGAGTTGGTGTCTGTGAGAGAGTGAGAGTCTGTGAGAGAGTGAGAGTCTGTGAGAGAGTGAGAGTCTGTGAGAGAGTGAGAGTCTGTGAGAGAGTGAGAGAGTGAGAGTCTGTGAGAGAGTGAGAGTCTGTGAGTGTGTGTGTGTGTCTGAGTGTGAGAGAGTAGTCTGTGAGAGAGTGTCTGGGAGAGTATCTGAGAGTGAGATTGAGTGTGTCTGAGAGAGTGTGTCTGAGAGAGAGTGTGTCTGTGAGAGTCTGCGAGTGTGTCTGTGAGTGTCTGTGAGAGTGTCTGTGTGTGAGAGTGGGAGTGTGTGAGTGTGTCTGTGAGAGAGTGGTCTGAGACAGTCTGTGAGAGAGTGTCTGTGAGAGTGTCTGTGGGTGAATGTGAGAGTAGTCTGAGAGTGTCTGTGAGAGTCTCTGTGAGAGAGTATCTGTGAGAGTGTCTGTGAGAGAGTGTCTGAGAGTCTCTTAGAGTCTGTGAGAGTGTTAGTGTCTGTGAGAGTGTTAGTGTCTGTGAGAGTGTTAGTGTCTGTGAGAGTGTTAGTGTCTGTGAGAGAGTAGTCTGTGAGAGTGTCTGAGAGTGTCTGAGTGTGAGAGAGTGTCTGAGAGTGAGAGTGTGTCTGAGTGTCTGTGAGAGTGTCTGTGTGTGAGTGGTCTGTGAGAGAGTAGTCAGAGTAGTCTGTGAGAGAGTAGTCTGTGAGAGTCTGAGACAGTCTGTGAGAGAGAGTCTGTGAGTCTATGAGAGAGTGTGAGAGTGTCTGTGAGAGAGTGTCAGAGTGTCTGTGGGTGAATGTGAGAGTAGTCTGTGAGAGTCTGAGACAGTCTGTGAGTGAGTCTGTGAGAGAGTGTCTGAGAGAGTCTGAGAGTATCTGAGTCTGAGAGTCTGTAAGAGAGTGTCTGTGAGTCTGAGAGAGTCTGTGAGACAGTGTCTGAGTGTGGGACAGTGTCTGTGAGACAGTGTCTGAGAGAGTGTGAGTGTCTGAGAGAGTCTGTGAGACAGTGTCTGTGAGAGAGTGTCTGTGAGAGTCTGTGAGAGTCTGAGTCTTTGAGTGAGTGTCTTTGAGTGAGTGTCTTTGAGTGAGTGTCTTTGAGTGAGTGTCTTTGAGTGAGTGTCTTTGAGTGAGTGTCATTGAGTGAGTGTCATTGAGTGAGTGTCATTGAGTGAGTGTCTTTGAGTGAGTGTCTTTGAGTGAGTGTCTTTGAGTGAGTGTCTTTGAGTGAGTGTCTTTGAGTGTCAGTGAGTTGAGTGTCAGTGAGTTGAGTGCCTGTGAGTGAGTCTGTGAGTGAGTCTGTGAGAGTGTCTGAGAGTCTGTAAGATAGTCTGAGTGCCTGTGAGAGTCTGAGTGTCTGTGAGAGAGTGTCTGTGTGAGAGTGTCTGTGAGTCTGTGAGTGTCTGTGAGTCTGTGTGTGAGTGTGAGTCTGTGTCTGTGAGAGTGTCTGAGTCTATGAGAGAGTGAGTCTGAGAGTGTTACTGTCTGTGAGAGTGTTACTGTCTGTGAGAGTGTTACTGTCTGTGAGAGTGTTAGTCTGTGAGTTAGTGTCTGTGAGAGAGTGAGAGTCTGTGAGAGAGTGAGAGTCTGTGAGAGAGTGAGAGTCTGTGAGAGAGTGAGAGTCTGTGAGTGTGTGTGTGTCTGAGTGTGAGAGAGTAGTCTGTGAGAGAGTGTCTGGGAGAGTATCTGAGAGTGAGATTGAGTGTGTCTGAGAGAGTGTGTCTGAGAGAGAGTGTGTCTGTGAGAGTCTGCGAGTGTGTCTGTGAGTGTCTGTGAGAGTGTCTGTGTGTGAGAGTGGGAGTGTGTGAGTGTGTCTGTGAGAGAGTGGTCTGAGACAGTCTGTGAGAGAGTGTCTGTGAGAGTGTCTGTGGGTGAATGTGAGAGTAGTCTGAGAGTGTCTGTGAGAGTCTCTGTGAGAGTGTCTGTGAGAGAGTGTCTGAGAGTCTCTTAGAGTCTGTGAGAGTGTTAGTGTCTGTGAGAGTGTTAGTGTCTGTGAGAGTGTGAGAGAGTAGTCTGTGAGAGTGTGAGAGAGTAGTCTGTGAGAGTGTCTGAGAGAGTGTCTGAGTGTGAGAGAGTGTCTGAGTGTGAGAGAGTGTCTGAGTGTGAGAGAGTGTCTGAGTGTGAGAGAGTGTCTGAGTGTGAGAGAGTGTCTGAGTGTGAGAGAGTGTCTGAGTGTGAGAGAGTGTCTGAGTGTGAGAGAGTGTCTGAGTGTGAGTGTGTGTCTGAGAGAGTGTGTGTCTGTGAGTGTGTCTGAGTGTGAGTGTCTGTGTGTGAGTGGTCTGTGAGAGAGTAGTCAGAGAGTAGTCTGTGAGAGTCTGAGACAGTCTGTGAGAGTGTCTGTGAGAGTCTAAGAGTCTGTGAGAGCGTGTGAGAGTGTCTGTGGGTGAATGTGAGAGTAGTCTGTGAGAGTGTCTGTGAGAGTCTGAGACAGTCTGTGAGTGAGTGTCTGTGAGAGAGAGTCTGAGAGTATCTGAGTCTGAGAGTCTGTAAGAGAGTGTCGGAGTCTGAGAGAGTCTGTGAGACAGTGTCTGAGTGTGAGACAGTGTCTGTGAGACAGTGTCTGTGAGAGTGTGAGTGTCTGAGAGAGTGTGTCTGAGAGTCTGTGAGACAGTGTCTGAGTGTGAGAGAGTGTCTGTGAGAGTGTCTGCGATTGTGAGAGTGTCTGATTGTGAGAGTCTGTTGGAGAGAGTGTGAGAGAGTCTGAGAGTCTGTAAGATAATGTCTGAGTGTCTGTGAGTCTGTGAGTGCCTGTGAGTCTGTGAGTGTCTGTGAGAGTGAGAGTGTCTGTGAGAGAGTGTGTGTCTGTGTGTGTCTGTGAGAGTGTCTGAGTCTATGAGAGAGAGAGTCGGAGAGTCTGAGAGTGTTTGTGAGAGAGTGTTACTGTCTGTGAGAGTGTTAGTGTCTGTGAGAGTGTTAGTGTCTGTGAGAGTCTGTGAGTGTGTGAGAGTCTGTGTGTGTGTGTGTGTGTGTATGTCTGAGTGTGAGAGAGTAGTCTGTGAGAGAGTGTCTGAGAGAGTGTCTGTGAGTGTGAGAGAGTAGTCTGTGAGAGTGTGTGTGTCAGTGTCTGTGAGTCTGTGAGTGTGTCTGAGTGTCTGTGTGTGAGAGTGGGAGTGTGTGAGTGTGTCTGTGAGAGAGTAGTCTGTGAGAGTGTCTGTGAGTGTGAGAGAGTGTCTGAGAGTGAGAGTGTGTGTCTGAGAGAGTGTGTGTCTGAGTGTGTCTGAGTGTCTGTGAGAGTGTCTGTGTGTGAGTGGTCTGTGAGAGAGTAGTCAGAGTAGTCTGTGAGAGAGTAGTCTGTGAGAGTCTGAGACAGTCTGTGAGAGAGAGTCTGTGAGTCTGTGTCTATGAGAGTCTGTGAGAGTGTCTGTGAGAGAGTGTCAGTGAGAGTGTCTGTGGGTGAATGTGAGAGTAGTCTGTGAGAGTCTGAGACAGTCTGTGAGTGAGTCTGTGAGAGAGTGTCTGAGAGTATCTGAGTCTGAGAGTCTGTAAGAGAGTGTCTGTGAGTCTGAGAGAGTCTGTGAGACAGTGTCTGAGTGTGAGACAGTGTCTGTGAGTGTCTGTGAGAGTCTGTGAGAGTGAGTGTCTTTGAGTGAGTGTCTTTGAGTGAGTGTCTTTGTGAGTGTCTTTGAGTGAGTGTCTTTGAGTGTCAGTGAGTTGAGTGCCTGTGAGTGAGTCTGTGAGTGAGTCTGTGAGAGATTGTGAGAGTGTCTGAGAGTCTGTAAGATAGTCTGAGTGCCTGTGAGAGTCTGTGAGAGTCTGAGTGTCTGTGAGAGAGTGTGAGAGTGTCTGTGTGAGAGTGTCTGTGAGTCTGTGAGAGTGTCTGTGAGTCTGTGTGTGAGTGTGAGTCTGTGTGTCTGAGAGTGTCTGAGTCTATGAGAGAGTGAGTCTGAGAGTGTTACTGTCTGTGAGAGTGTTACTGTCTGTGAGTGTTACTGTCTGTGAGAGTGTTAGTCTGTGAGTTAGTGTCTGTGAGTGTTAGTGTCTGTGAGAGAGTGAGAGTCTGTGAGTGTGTGTGTGTGTCTGAGTGTGAGAGAGTAGTCTGTGAGAGTGTCTGAGAGAGTGTCTGAGAGTGAGAGAGTGTGTGTCTGAGAGAGTGTGTGTCTGAGAGAGAGTGTGTCTGTGAGAGTCTGCGAGTGTGTCTGAGTGTCTGTGTGAGAGAGTGGGAGTGTGTGAGTGTGTCTGTGAGAGAGTGGTCTGTGAGAGTCTGAGACAGTCTGTGAGAGAGTGTCTGTGAGTCTGTGAGAGTGTCTGTGAGAGAGTGTCTGTGAGAGTGTGAGAGTAGTCTGAGAGTCTCTGTGAGAGAGTATCTGTGAGAGAGTGTCTGTGAGAGAGTGTCTGAGAGTCTCTTAGAGTCTGTGAGAGTGTTAGTGTCTGTGCGAGTGTGAGAGAGTAGTCTGTGAGAGTGTCTGAGAGAGTGTGAGTGTCTGAGAGAGTGTGTCTGTGAGTGTGTCTGTGAGTGTGTCTGAGTGTCTGTGTGTGAGTGGTCTGTGAGAGAGTAGTCAGAGAGTAGTCTGTGAGAGTCTGAGACAGTCTGTGAGAGAGTGTCTGTGAGAGTCTAAGAGTCTGTGAGAGAGTGTGAGAGTGTCTGTGGGTGAATGTGAGAGTAGTCTGTGAGAGTGTCTGTGAGAGTCTGAGACAGTCTGTGAGTGAGTGTCTGTGAGAGAGTGTCTGAGAGAGTCTGAGAGTATCTGAGTCTGAGAGTCTGTAAGAGAGTGTCTGAGTCTGAGAGAGTCTGTGAGACAGTGTCTGAGTGTGAGACAGTGTCTGTGAGACAGTGTCTGTGAGAGTGTGAGTGTCTGAGAGAGTGTGTCTGAGAGTCTGTGAGACAGTGTCTGAGTGTGAGAGAGTGTCTGTGAGAGTGTCTGCGATTGTGAGAGTGTCTGATTGTGAGAGTCTGTTGGAGAGAGTGTGAGAGAGTCTGAGAGTCTGTAAGATAATGTCTGAGTGTCTGTGAGTCTGTGAGTGCCTGTGAGAGTCTGTGAGTTTCTGTGAGAGAGTGAGAGTGTCTGTGAGAGAGTGTGAGTGTCTGTGTGTGTCTGTGAGAGTGTCTGAGTCTATGAGAGAGAGAGTCGGAGAGTCTGAGAGTGTTTGTGAGAGAATGTTACTGTCTGTGAGAGTGTTAGTGTCTGTGAGAGTGTTAGTGTCTGTGAGAGTGTTAGTGTCTGTGAGAGTGTTAGTGTCTGTGAGAGTCTGTGTGTGTGTGTATGTCTGAGTGTGAGAGAGTAGTCTGTGAGAGAGTGTCTGAGAGAGTGTCTGTGAGTGTGAGAGAGTGTCTGAGTGAGAGTGTGAGTGTGTCTGTGAGTGTCTGTGTGTGAGAGTGGGAGTGTGTCTGTGAGAGAGTAGTCTGTGAGAGAGTGTCTGAGAGAGTGTCTGTGAGTGTGAGAGAGTAGTCTGTGAGAGTGTGTGTGTCAGTGTCTGTGAGTCTGTGAGTGTGTCTGAGTGTCTGTGTGTGAGAGTGGGAGTGTGTGAGTGTGTCTGTGAGAGAGTAGTCTGTGAGAGTGTCTGTGAGTGTGAGAGAGTGTCTGAGAGTGAGAGTGTGTGTCTGAGAGAGTGTGTGTCTGAGTGTGTCTGAGTGTCTGTGAGAGTGTCTGTGTGTGAGTGGTCTGTGAGAGAGTAGTCAGAGTAGTCTGTGAGAGAGTAGTCTGTGAGAGTCTGAGACAGTCTGTGAGAGAGAGTCTGTGAGTCTGTGTCTATGAGAGTCTGTGAGAGTGTCTGTGAGAGAGTGTCAGTGAGAGTGTCTGTGGGTGAATGTGAGAGTAGTCTGTGAGAGTCTGAGACAGTCTGTGAGTGAGTCTGTGAGAGAGTGTCTGAGAGTATCTGAGTCTGAGAGTCTGTAAGAGAGTGTCTGTGAGTCTGAGAGAGTCTGTGAGACAGTGTCTGAGTGTGAGACAGTGTCTGTGAGTGTCTGTGAGAGTCTGTGAGAGTGAGTGTCTTTGAGTGAGTGTCTTTGAGTGAGTGTCTTTGTGAGTGTCTTTGAGTGAGTGTCTTTGAGTGTCAGTGAGTTGAGTGCCTGTGAGTGAGTCTGTGAGTGAGTCTGTGAGAGATTGTGAGAGTGTCTGAGAGTCTGTAAGATAGTCTGAGTGCCTGTGAGAGTCTGTGAGAGTCTGAGTGTCTGTGAGAGAGTGTGAGAGTGTCTGTGTGAGAGTGTCTGTGAGTCTGTGAGAGTGTCTGTGAGTCTGTGTGTGAGTGTGAGTCTGTGTGTCTGAGAGTGTCTGAGTCTATGAGAGAGTGAGTCTGAGAGTGTTACTGTCTGTGAGAGTGTTACTGTCTGTGAGTGTTACTGTCTGTGAGAGTGTTAGTCTGTGAGTTAGTGTCTGTGAGTGTTAGTGTCTGTGAGAGAGTGAGAGTCTGTGAGTGTGTGTGTGTGTCTGAGTGTGAGAGAGTAGTCTGTGAGAGTGTCTGAGAGAGTGTCTGAGAGTGAGAGAGTGTGTGTCTGAGAGAGTGTGTGTCTGAGAGAGAGTGTGTCTGTGAGAGTCTGCGAGTGTGTCTGAGTGTCTGTGTGAGAGAGTGGGAGTGTGTGAGTGTGTCTGTGAGAGAGTGGTCTGTGAGAGTCTGAGACAGTCTGTGAGAGAGTGTCTGTGAGTCTGTGAGAGTGTCTGTGAGAGAGTGTCTGTGAGAGTGTGAGAGTAGTCTGAGAGTCTCTGTGAGAGAGTATCTGTGAGAGAGTGTCTGTGAGAGAGTGTCTGAGAGTCTCTTAGAGTCTGTGAGAGTGTTAGTGTCTGTGCGAGTGTGAGAGAGTAGTCTGTGAGAGTGTCTGAGAGAGTGTGAGTGTCTGAGAGAGTGTGTCTGTGAGTGTGTCTGTGAGTGTGTCTGAGTGTCTGTGTGTGAGTGGTCTGTGAGAGAGTAGTCAGAGAGTAGTCTGTGAGAGTCTGAGACAGTCTGTGAGAGAGTGTCTGTGAGAGTCTAAGAGTCTGTGAGAGTGTGAGAGTGTCTGTGGGTGAATGTGAGAGTAGTCTGTGAGAGTGTCTGTGAGAGTCTGAGACAGTCTGTGAGTGAGTGTCTGTGAGAGAGTGTCTGAGAGAGTCTGAGAGTATCTGAGTCTGAGAGTCTGTAAGAGAGTGTCTGAGTCTGAGAGAGTCTGTGAGACAGTGTCTGTGAGAGTGTGAGTGTCTGAGAGAGTGTGTCTGAGAGTCTGTGAGACAGTGTCTGAGTGTGAGAGAGTGTCTGTGAGAGTGTCTGCGATTGTGAGAGTGTCTGATTGTGAGAGTCTGTTGGAGAGAGTGTGAGAGAGTCTGAGAGTCTGTAAGATAATGTCTGAGTGTCTGTGAGTCTGTGAGTGCCTGTGAGAGTCTGTGAGTTTCTGTGAGAGAGTGAGAGTGTCTGTGAGAGAGTGTGAGTGTCTGTGTGTGTCTGTGAGAGTGTCTGAGTCTATGAGAGAGAGAGTCGGAGAGTCTGAGAGTGTTTGTGAGAGAATGTTACTGTCTGTGAGAGTGTTAGTGTCTGTGAGAGTGTTAGTGTCTGTGAGAGTGTTAGTGTCTGTGAGAGTGTTAGTGTCTGTGAGAGTCTGTGTGTGTGTGTATGTCTGAGTGTGAGAGAGTAGTCTGTGAGAGTGTGTCTGAGAGAGTGTCTGTGAGTGTGAGAGAGTGTCTGAGTGAGAGTGTGAGTGTGTCTGTGAGTGTCTGTGTGTGAGAGTGGGAGTGTGTCTGTGAGAGAGTAGTCTGTGAGAGTCTGAGACAGTCTGTGAGAGAGTGTCTGAGTCTGTGAGAGTATGTGACAGTGTCTGTGAGAGTGTCTGTGGGTGAATGTGAGATCAGTATGTGAGAGTGTCTGAGAGAGTCTGAGACAGTCTGTGAGAGAGTGTCTGTGAGAGTGTTAGTGTCTGTGAGAGTGTTAGTGTCAGAGAGTGTCTGTGAGAGTGTCTGAGTGTGAGAGTGTGTCTGAGAGTGAGAGTATGTGTCTGTGAGTGTCTGTGAGAGTCTGTCTGTGAGAGTGTCTGTGTGTGAGTGTGTGAGTGGTCCGTGAGAGAGTGGTCTGTGAGAGAGTGGTCTGTGAGAGAGTGGTCTGTGAGAGAGTGGTCTGTGAGAGAGTGGTCTGTGAGAGAGTAGTCTGTGAGAGAGTAGTCTGAGAGAGTGTCTGTGAGTCTATGAGAGTCTCTGAGAGAGTGTCTGTGAGAGTGTAGGTGAATGTGAGAGTAGTCTATGAGAGTGTCTGAGAGTGTCTGAGAGAGTGTCTGTGAGAGTCTGAGACAGTCTGAGTGAGTGTCTGAGAGAGTCTGAGAGTCTGTAAGAGTGTCTGTGAGACAGTGTCTATGAGACAGTGTCTGAGAGTGTGAGTGTCTGAGAGAGTCTGTGAGAGAGTGTGTGAGAGAGTGTCTGTGTGAGTGTCTGCGATTGTGAGAGTGTCTGAGAGTCTGAGAGTGTGAGAGAGTGTCTGAGTGTGTCTCTGAGAGTGTCTGCGATTGTGAGTGTCTGATTGTGAGAGTCTGTTGGAGAGAGTGTCTGTGAGAGAGTCTGAGAGTGTGTTGTGAGAGAGTCTGAGAGTGTCTGTGAGAAAGTCTGAGAGTGTCTGTGATAGCGTGAGAGAGTATCTGTGAGTGTGTCTGTGAGAGAGTCTGAGAGTGTCTGTGATAGCGTGAGAGAGTATCTGTGAGTGTGTCTGTGAGAGTGTTTGAGAGTGTCTGTGTCTGAGAGAGTCTGTGAGACAGTGTCTATGAGTGTGGGAGAGTGTCTGTGAGAGAGTCTCTGTGAAGGTGTGAGAGTGTCTGAGAGAGTGTCTGAAAGTGTCTGAGAGAGTCAGTGAGACAGTGTCTGAGTGTGAGAGAGTGTCTGTGAGAGAGTGTCTGTGATTGTGAGTGTCTGTGATTGTCTGTTAGAGTCTGTTGGAGAGAGTGTCTGTGAGAGTGTGAGAGTATCTGTGAGTGTGTCTGAGAGTCTGTGAGAGTCTGCGAGTGTGTCTGTGAGAGTGTCTGTGAGAGTGTCTGTGAGAGTGTCTGTGAGAGTGCCTGTGAGAGTGCCTGTGAGAGAGTGCCTGTGAGAGTGCCTGTGAGAGAGTGCCTGTGAGAGTGTCTGGGTGTTTGTGAGAGTCTCTGTGAAGGTGTGAGTGTGTCTGAGAGAGTGTCTGAGAGAGAGTGTCACTGTGTCTGTGAGTCTGAGAGAGTCTGTGAGATAGTGTCTGAGTGTGAGAGAGTGTCTGTGTGAGTGTCTGTGAGTGTGAGTGTCAGAGAGAGTGTCAGAGAGAGTGTCAGAGAGAGTGTCAGAGAGAGTGTCTGTGAGAGTGTCTGTGAGAGTGTCTGTGAGTGAGTCTGTGAGTGAGTGTCTGAGAGTCTGTGAGAGTGTGATTATCTGAGAATCTATGAGTGGCTGTGAGTCTGTGAGATAGTGTCTGTGAGATGGTGTCTGTGAGAGTGTCTGTGAGAAAGTCTCTATGAAGGAGTGTCTGTGGGAGTGTCTGTGAGAGTGTCTGTGAGAGTGTCTGTGAGAGTGTCTGTGAGAGTGTCTGTGAGTGTCTGTGAGAGTGTCTGTGAGAGTGTCTGTGAGAGTGTGTCGGTGAGAGAGTGTCTGAGAGAGTGTCTGTGAGAGAGTGTCTGTGAGAGTGTCTGTGAGAGAGTGTCTGTGAGAGAGTGTCTGTGAGAGTCTCTCTGTGAGAGTCTCTCTGTGAGAGTGTCTCTGTGAGAGAGTCTCTGTGAGAGAGTCTCTGTGAGAGAGTCTCTGTGAGAGAGTCTCTGTGAGAGAGTCTCTGTGAGAGAGTCTCTGTGAGAGAGTCTCTGTGAAGGAGTGTGAGTGTGTCTGTGAGTGTCTGTGAGAGAGTGAGTCTGAGAGTGTGAGAGTGTTTGTGAGAGTGTTACTGTCTGTGAGAGTGTTACTGTCTGTGAGAGTGTTACTGTCTGTGAGGGTGTTAGTGTCGTGAGAGTGTTAGTGTCTGTGAGAGTCTGTGTGTGTGTCTGTGAGTGTGAGAGAGTAGTCTGTGAGAGAGTGTCTGAGAGAGTGTCGGAGTGTTTGTGAGAGAGTCTCTGTGAAGGAGTGTGTGTGTCTGAGTGTCTGAGAGAGAGTGTCTGAGAGAGTGTCTGAGAGAGAGTGTCTGAGAGAGAGTGTCTGAGAGAGAGTGTCTGAGAGAGAGTGTCTGAGAGAGAGTGTCTGAGAGAGAGTGTCTGAGAGAGTCTGAGTGTCTGTGAGTGTCTGAGTGTCTGTGAGTGTCTGAATGTCTGTGAGTGTCTGAGTGTCTGTGAGTGTCTGAGAGAGTGTCTGTGAGAGAGTGAGTCTGAGAGTCTGAGAGTGTGAGAGTGTCTGTGAGAGTGTTACTGTCTGTGAGAGTGTAACTGTCTGTGAGGGTGTTAGTGTCGTGAGAGTGTTAGTGTCTGTGAGAGTCTGTGAGAGTCTGTGTGTGTCTGTGAGTGTGAGAGAGTAGTCTGTGAGAGAGTGTCTGAGAGAGTGTGAGTGTGAGAGTGTCTGAGAGTGAGAGTGTGAGTGTGTCTGAGAGAGTGTGTGTGTCTGAGAGAGTGTGTGTGTCTGTCAGTCTGTGAGAGTGTCAGTCTGTGAGAGTGTCAGTCTGTGAGAGTGTGTCTGTGAGAGAGTGTCTGTGCGAGAGTGTCTGAGAGTATCTGAGAGAGTGTCTGTGAGTGAGTCTGTGAGTGAGTCTGTGAGTGTCTAAGAGAGTGTCTGTGAGAGAGTCTCTGTGAAGGAGTGTGAGAGTGTCTGTGAGTGTCTGAGAGAGAGTGTCTGAGTGTCTGAGTGAGTGTCTGAGAGAGAGTGTCTGTGAGTGTCTGAGAGAGAGTGTCTGTGTCTGAGAGAGAGTGTCTGTGAGAGTCTATGAGAGAGTGTCTGCGATTGTGAGAGTGTCTGATTGTGAGAGTCTGTTGGAGAGAGTGTCTGTGAGAGAGAGTGAGTGTCTGTGTGTGAGAGAGTGCCTGTGAGTCTGTCAGTGTGTCTGTCAGTGTGTCTGTGAGTGTGTCTGAGTGTCTGTGAGAGAGTCTCTGAAGGAATGAGTGTCTGTGAGTGTCTGTGAGAGAGTCTCTGAAGGAGTGAGAGTCTGTGAGAGAGTCTGTGAGAGTCTGAGAGTATCTGAGTCTGTGAGTGTCTGTGAGAGTGTAAGAGTGTCTGTGAGACAGTGTCTGTGAGAGTCTGTAAGAGAGTGACTGAGTATCTGTGAGTCTGAGAGAGTGTCTGTGAGACAGTGTCTATGAGTGAGAGAGTGTCTGTGAGAGAGTGTCTGAGAGAGTGTCTGAGAGAGTGTCTGAGAGAGTGTCTGAGAGAGTGTCTGAGAGTGTCTGAGAGAGTGTCTGTGAGAGTGTCTGTGAGAGAGTGTCTGTGAGAGTTTGATAGTGTCTGAGTCTGTGAGAGTGTCTTGAGTCTGTGAGAGAGTGTCTGAGAGTATCTGAGCGTGAGAGTCAGTGAGTCTGTGAGTCTGAGAGAGTGTGAGAGTCTGTGAGTCTGAGAGAGTGTGTGTCTGTGAGTGAGAGTCTGAGAGTGTCTGTGAGTGAGTCTGAGAGTGTCTGTGAGAGTGTCTCTGTGAACGAGTGTGAGTGTCTGTGAGATAGTGTCTGTGAGTCTGAGAGAGTGTCTGTGAGACAGTGTCTGTGAGAGTGTGAGTGTCCGTGTCTGAGAGAGAGTGTCTGAGAGAGAGTGTCTGAGAGAGAGTGTCGGTGAGTGTCTGAGAGAGAGTGAGTCTGAGAGTCAGAGTGTGAGAGTGTTACTGTCTGTGAGAGTGTTACTGTCTGTGAGAGTGTTACTGTCTGTGAGAGTGTTACTGTCTGTGAGGGTGTTACTGTCTGTGAGGGTGTTAGTGTCGTGAGAGTGTTAGTGTCTGTGTGTGTGTGTGTCTGTGAGTGTGAGAGAGTAGTCTGTGAGAGAGTGTCTGAGAGTGAGAGTGTGAGTGAGTCTGTGAGAGTGTGTGAGAGTTTGATAGTGTCTGAGTCTGTGAGAGTGTCTTGAGTCTGTGAGAGTCTGAGAGTATCTGAGTCTGTGAGAGTCTGTGAGACAGTGTCTGTGAGACTCTGTAAGAGAGTGAATGAGTATCTGTGAGTCTGAGAGTGTCTGTGAGAGTGTCTGTGAGAGTGTGAGTGTCCGTGTCTGAGAGAGAGTCTGTGAGAGTCTGTGAGAGAGAGTCTGTGAGAATCTGTGAGTGTCTGTGAGAGTCTATGAGAGAGTGTCTGTGAGAGAGTGTCTAAAAGAGTCTGTGAGAGTGTCTGCGATTGTGAGTGTCTGTGATTGTCTGTGAGAGTGTGTGTGAGGGAGTCTGTGAGAGAGTCTGTGTGAGTCTGAGTGTCTGTGAATGTGAGAGCAGTCTGTGAAAGAGCAGTCTGTGAAAGAGCAGTCTGTGAAAGAGCAGTCTCTGAGAGTGTGTCTGTGAGCGTGTGTCTGTGAGAGTGTCTGTGAGAGTGTGTCTGTGAGAGTGTGTCTGTGAGAGTGTGTCTGTGAGAGTGTGTCTGTGAGAGTGTGTCTGTGAGAGTGTGTCTGTGAGAGTGTGTCTGTGAGAGTGTGTCTGTGAGAGAGTGACTGTGAGAGAGTGTCTATGAGTCTGAGACAGTGTCTGTGGGTGAATGTGAGAGTAGTCTGAGAGTGTCTGTGAGAGAGCATCTGTGAGAGAGTGTCTGTGAGAGAGTGTCTTAGAGTCTCTTAGAGTCTGTGAGAGTGTTAGTGTCTGTGAGAGTGTTAGTGTCTGTGAGTGTTAGTGTCTGTGAGAGTGTTAGTGTCTGTGAGAGTGTGAGAGAGTAGTCTGTGAGAGTAGTCTGTGAGAGTGTCTGAGAGAGTGTCTGAGTGTGAGAGAGTGTCTGAGTGAGAGTGTGTGTCTGAGAGAGTGTGTGTCTGTGAGTGTGTCTGAGTGTGAGTGTCTGTGTGTGAGTGGTCTGTGAGAGAGTAGTCAGAGAGTAGTCTGTGAGAGTCTGAGACAGTCTGTGAGAGAGTGTCTGTGAGAGTCTAAGAGTCTGTGAGAGAGTGTGAGTGTCTGTGGGTGAATGTGAGAGTAGTCTGTGAGTGAGTGTCTGTGAGAGAGTGTGAGAGAGTCTGAGAGTATCTGAGAGTCTGTAAGAGTGTCTGTGAGTCTGAGAGAGTCTGTGAGACAGTGTCTATGAGTGTGAGACAGTGTCTGTGAGAGTGTCTGCGATTGAGAGTGTCTGAGTGTCTGTGAGAGAGTGTCTGTGAGAGAGTGTCTGTGAGAGAGTGTCTGTGACAGAGTGTCTGTGACAGAGTGTCTGTGACAGAGTGTCTGTGAGAGTGTCTGTGAGAGTGTCTGTGAGAGTGTCTGTGAGAGTGTCTGTGAGAGTGTCTGCGATTGTGAGAGTGTCTGATTGTGAGAGTCTGTTGGAGAGAGTGTGAGAGTCTGAGAGTCTGTAAGATAATGTCTGAGTGTCTGTGAGTCTGAGTGCCTGTGAGAGTCTGTGAGTGTCTGTGAGAGAGTGAGAGTGTCTGTGAGAGTGTGAGTGTCTGTGAGTCTGTGAGAGTGTCTGAGAGTGAGTGTCTGTGAGTCTGTGTGTGTCTGTGAGAGTGTCTGAGTCTATGAGAGAGAGAGTCTGAGAGTGTTTGTGAGAGAGTGTTACTGTCTGTGAGTGTTACTGTCTGTGAGTGTTAGTGTCTGTGAGAGTGTTAGTGTCTGTGAGAGTGTTAGTGTCTGTGAGAGTCTGTGAGTGTGTGTGTGTGTGTATGTCTGTGAGTGTGAGAGAGTAGTCTGTGAGGGAGTGTCTGAGAGAGTGTCTGAGTGAGAGTGTGTGTCAGTGTCTGTGAGTGTGTCTGTGAGTGTTTGTGTGTGAGAGTGGGAGTGTGTGTGTCTGTGAGAGAGTAGTCTGTGAGAGTGTCTGTGGGTGAATGTGAGAGTAGTATGTGAGAGTGTCTGAGAGAGTGTCTGAGAGTCTGAGACAGTCTGTGATAGTGTCTGTGAGAGAGTGTCTGTGAGAGTCTCTTAGTCTGTAGTGTCTGTGAGAGTCTGTGAGAGTGTTAGTGTCTGTGAGAGTGTGTGTCTGTGAGAGTCTGTGAGAGTCTGAGTGTGTGTGTCTGAGTGTGAGAGAGTAGCCTGTGAGAGTGTCTGTGAGTGTGAGTGTGTCTGAGAGTGAGAGTATGTGTCTGAGAGAGCGTGTCTGTGAGAGTCTGTTTGTCTGTGAGAGTGTCTGTGTGTGAGTGTGTGAGTGGTCTGTGTGTGAGTGGTCTGTGAGAGTAGTCTGTGAGAGTCTGAGACTGTGAGAGTCTATGAGAGTCTCTGAGAGAGTGTCTGTGAGAGAGTGTCTGTGAGAGTGTAGGTGAATGTGAGAGTAGTCTGTGAGAGTGTCTGAGAGTGTCTGAGAGAGTGGCTGTGAGAGTCTGAGAGTCTGTAAGAGTGTCTGTGAGACAGTGTCTGAGACAGTGTCTGTGAGAGTGTGAGTGTCTGAGAGAGTGTGTCTGAGAGAGTCTGTGAGAGAGTGTCTGTGAGAGTGTCTGCGATTGTGAGTGTCTGAGAGTCTGAGAGTGTGAGAGAGTGTCTGTGAGTGTGTCTGTGAGTGTCTGCGATTGTGAGAGTGTCAGTGTCTGTGAGAGTCTATGAGTGTCTGTGAGAGAGTGTCTGTGAGAGAGTGTCTGTGAGAGTGTCTGCGATTGTGAGTGTCTGATTGTGAGAGTCTGTTGGAGAGAGTGTCTGTGAGAGAGTCTGAGAGTGTCTGTGAGAGAGTCTGAGAGTGTCTGAGAGAGTCAGAGTCTCTGTGATAGCGTGAGAGAGTATCTGTGAGTGTGTCTGTGAGTGTGTCTGTGAGAGTGTTTGAGAGTGGCTGTGTCTGAGAGAGTCTGTGAGACAGTGTCTATGAGTGTGGGAGAGTGTCTGTGAGAGAGTCTCTGTGAAGGTGTGAGAGTGTCTGAGAGAGTGTCTGATAGAGAGTGTCTGAAAGTGTTTGAGAGAGTCAGTGAGACAGTGTCTATGAGTGTGAGAGAGTGTCTGTGATTGTGAGTGTCTGTGATTGTGAGTGTCTGTGATTGTGAGTGTCTGTGATTGTGAGTGTCTGTGATTGTGAGTGTCTGTGATTGTGAGTGTCTGTGATTGTGAGTGTCTGTGATTGTGAGAGTCTGTTGGAGAGAGTGTCTGTGAGAGTGTGAGAGAGTATCTGTGTGTGTGTCTGTGAGTCTGAGTGTGTCTGTGAGAGTCTGTGAGAGAGTGTGTGTGTGTGAGTGTGAGTGTCTGTGAGAGAGTATCTGTGAGAGAGTCTCTGTGAAGGTGTGAGAGTGTCTGAAAGTGTCTGTGTCTGAGAGAGTCTGTGAGACAGTGTCTATGAGTGTGAGAGAGTGTCTGTGTGAGTGTCAGAGAGAGTGTCAGAGAGAGTGTCAGAGAGAGTGTCAGAGAGAGTGTCAGAGAGAGTGTCAGAGAGAGTGTCAGAGAGAGTGTCAGAGAGAGTGTCAGAGAGAGTGTCAGAGAGAGTGTCAGAGAGAGTGTCAGAGAGAGTGTCTGTGAGTGAGTCTGTGAGAGAGTGTCAGAGTCTGTGAGAGAGTGTCTGAGTAACTGAGTATCTGAGAATCTATGAGAGTGTCTGTGAGATAGTGTATGTGAGATGGTATCTGTGAGTGTCTGTGTGTCTGTGAGAGTGTCTGTGAGAGAGTCTCTATGAAGGAGTGTCTGTGAGAGTGTCTGTGAGAGTGTCTGTGAGAGTGTCTGTGAGAGTGTCTGTGAGAGTGTCAGTGTCGGTGAGAGTGTGTGTGTCTGTGAGATAGTGTCTGAGAGTCTGTTGGAGAGAGTGTCTGTGAGAGTGAGAGAGTGTCTGTGAGTGTGTCTGAGAGTCTGTGAGAGTCTGCGAGTGTGTCTGTGAGAGTGCCTGTGAGAGTGTCTGTGAGAGAGTGCCTGTGAGAGTGTCTGGGTGTCTGTGAGAGAGTCTCTGTGAAGGTGTGAGAGTGTCTGAGAGTGTCTGAGAGAGAGTCTCTGTGAAGGTGTGAGAGTGTCTGAGAGTGTCTGAGAGTGTCTGTGAGTCTGAGAGAGTCTGTGAGACAGTGTCTGTGTGTGAGAGAGTGTCTGAGAGAGTGTCTGAGTGTTTGTGAGAGTCTCTGTGAAGGAGTGTGAGTGTGTCTGTGAGTGTCTGAGAGAGAGTGTCTGAGAGAGAGTGTCTGAGACAGAGTGTCTGAGAGAGTCTGTGAGACAGTGTCTGAGTGTGAGAGAGTGTCTGAGTGTCTGTGAGTCTGTGTCTGTGTGAGAGAGTGTCTGTGAGAGTGTGAGTGTCAGAGAGTGTCAGAGAGAGTGTCAGTGAGAGAGTCTGTGAGAGAGTGTCTGAGAGTCTGTGAGAGAGTGTCTGTGAGTGTCTGAGAATCTATGAGAGTGGCTGTGAGTCTGTGAGATAGTCTATGTGAGATGGTGTCTGTGAGTGTCTGTGAGAGAGTCTCTATGAAGGAGTGTCTGTGAGAGTGTCTGTGAGAGTGTCTGTGAGAGTGTCTGTGAGAGTGTCTGTGAGAGTGTCTGTGAGAGTGTCTGTGAGAGTGTCAGTGTCGGTGAGAGTGTCGGTGAGAGTGTCAGTGTCGGTGAGAGTGTCAGTGTCGGTGAGAGTGTCAGTGTCAGTGTCGGTGAGAGTGTCAGTGTCTGTGAGAGTGTCTGTGAGAGTGTCTGTGAGAGTGTCTGTGAGAGTGTCTGTGAGAGTGTCTGTGAGAGTGTCTGTGAGAGTGTCTGTGAGAGTGTCTGTGAGAGTGTCTGTGAGAGTGTCGGTGAGAGTGTCGGTGAGAGTGTCGGTGAGTGTCGGTGAGTGTCGGTGAGAGTGTCGGTGAGAGTGTCGGTGAGAGTGTCAGTGTCGGTGAGAGTGTCAGTGTCGGTGAGAGTGTCAGTGTCGGTGAGAGTGTCAGTGTCGGTGAGAGTGTCAGTGTCGGTGTCGGTGAGAGTGTCAGTGTCGGTGAGAGTGTCAGTGTCGGTGAGAGTGTCAGTGTCGGTGAGAGTGTCAGTGTCGGTGAGAGTGTCAGTGTCGGTGAGAGTGTCAGTGTCTGTGAGAGTGTCTGTGAGTGAGTCTGTGAGAGAGTGTCAGAGTCTCTGAGAGAGTGTCAGAGTCTGTGAGAGAGTGTCTGAGTGTCTGAGTATCTGAGAATCTATGAGAGTGGCTGTGAGTCTGTGAGATAGTGTATGTGAGATGGTGTCTGTGTGTGTCTGTGTGTCTGTGAGAGTGTCTCAGAGAGTCTCTATGAAGGAGTGTCTGTGAGAGTGTCTGTGAGAGTGTCTGTGAGAGTGTCTGTGAGAGTGTCTGTGAGAGTGTCTGTGAGAGTGTCTGTGAGAGTGTCATTGTCGGTGAGAGTGTCGGTGAGTGAGTCTGTGAGAGTGTCATTGTCGGTGAGAGTGTCGGTGAGTGAGTCTGTGAGAGTGTCATTGTCGGTGAGAGTGTCGGTGAGTGAGTCTGTGAGAGTGTCAGAGTCTGTAAGAAAGTCTGTGAGAGAGTGTCTGAGTGTCTGAGAATCTATGAGAGTGGCTGCGAGTCTGTGAGATAGTGTATGTGAGATGGTGTCTGTGAGTGTCTGTGAGAGTGTCTGTGAGAGAGTCTCTATGAAGGAGTGTGTTGGAAGGCGGACCTCGGGGAGTCGGAGAGACCACCCAGAGGGGCCCCCACACTGTACGAAGTAGCCAAGCGCCGCTGAGAAGCCTCCGAGGGAGATCCTTCTCCTATCATGTACTAGCACAGTAACACCACCACACAGGACTCAAGGAGGTTGTCTCAAGACGAGCAAATCTTTATCAGCACTTAAAGGTTACGGGATCAATATTTACACGAAAAGGGATCGAGGGATCCACAAAAGTCTCAGTGTCTCCTTAGAAGGGAAGGGGTAGCGGGACAGTCTTTGGCAGGAGCTTGGTACGAGGGTACCTGTGGCCCAGTTCTTATCCTCAAGCTGGAGGGCCTCCGGACCTCGGCGGGGGCGAGCCGCGATGGCGTCAGCAGGGCTCTGGCGTTCAGTTCGGGGTGAGCCGCGACCAGGTCAGCTGGGCTCACAAGGTGGCTTCTGCTCAGCTCGAGCCGCGACGTCGTCAGCAGGGCTCCGAGGGAGGTTTCAGCGAGGTTGGGCCGCGACAGCGTCAGCAGGGTCCCGATGTTCCGGAGGACTTCACGGTTTCAGCTAGAAGGAGCCGCGACGCAGTCTGCAGGGCTCGTGGTGGTTTCAAGCAAGAGTTCTTCTCCGTAGGGTCGGCCGCGATTCAATCAGCAGGGCTCTCGACTCCGGGATACAACTGCCGGTCTGTTGCGGGGTCGCCCCAGATATAGGCCTGGAGCCCTTTGAAGTCCGGACCCTTGCGCCCGGAGGGGCGGAGAGGCCGGGTTGGGAGCGGCCAGACGCCCAGCAGGAGAGGCGCCGGGCCCAGGAGAGATGGAGGCCGATCGCACCTCGGTGTGTGGGGACGGTTTGGGGTCCCATCGATACCGCCCTTTGCCAGGGCGATGAGGTGTTCACGTGATACCCCCTGGCCAGTTCTTGGTGCCTCAATGTCTGGGCCTCGCTGGGGCCGAGGCCGGGTTGAGCGGAGTCAGGTGGACTGGTGTGCAGGGTCACGTGGTAGGCAACAAAATGGTGGAGCCCCGAGGTGTATGCGACCTCGTGCGGCTCGAACGGGTGGCCCGTGGAGGCCAGGGCGGGGAACGGGCCCAACCCCAGGGAAGTCAGGACCACACCACGAGGCCGGGTCCAACAGGCGTCCCCCCCCCCCCCCCCAGCCGAAGGCAGGGAGAGTCACCCATCTTCTTGGGGATTCTCCTCGTCGAGGCGGAAGAAGCGGGACAGGCCGTCAGCGTTGGCGTGGTCATTGCCGGGTCGGTGTTCAACCGAAAAGTCCATCCCTTGCAGGGCAATGGACCATCGCAGCAGCTTGGGATTCTCGCCTCGCATTTGCATTAACCACCGCAAAGGCCGGTGGTCGGTCTGGACCCGAAAGTGGGTACCGAAGAGATAGGGCCGGAGCTTCTTAAGGGCCCACACTACAGCGAAGGCCTCGCGCTCGATGGTGCTCCATCGTTGCTCCCGGGGCAGCAGCCGTCGGCTGATGAAGGCCACCGGGCGGTCGAGTCCCTTCTCATCAACCTGAGACAGGACGGCCCGATCCCATATTCGGAGGCGTCTGTCTGTACGATAAACTCTTTACTGTAGTCAGGGGCCTGGAGTACAGGGGCAGTGCACATCGCGGCCTTGAGAGTCTCGAAAGCTGATTGGCAGCGGGGAGTCCAGTGCACCTTCTTGGGCTGTTTCTTCGAGGTGAGCTCCGTGAGAGGCCCCACAATGCTCCCATAGTCCCGGATGAACCGCCGGTAGTATCCGGTGAGGCCAAGGAAGGCCCGCACAGCGGTCTGGGTAGTGGGAGGTTCCCATGCCTGGATGGCATCGACTTTTGGTTGGAGGGGGGCCACCTGACCGCTTCCCACCTGATGGCCCAGGTAGGTCACCGATCCTTGGCCGACCTGGCATTTGCTGGCCTTAATCGTGAGCCCAGCCCTTTGGAGGGCGGCCAGGACGGCTTTGAGGTGGACTAGGTGCTCAGCCCAGTGGTTGCTGTACACGGCAATGTCATCCAAATAGGCCGTGCTGAAGGCCTCGAGCCCGGCCAGGACCTTGTTTACGAGTCTCTGAAAAGTGGCGGGGGCATTCTTCATGCCGAAGGGTGTTGGAAGGCGGACCCCGAGGAGTCGGTGAGACCACCAAGGGGGGGCCCTCTCACTGCATGAAGTAGCCGAGCGCTGCCGAGAAGTCTCCTGTGAGATCCTTCTCCTATCACGTACTAGCACAGTAACACCACCACACAGGACTCAAGGAGGTCGTCTGGTGACAAGCAATTCTTTATCAGCAATAAAAAGGTTACGAGGTCAATATTTACACGAAGGGATCGAGGGATCCACCAAAAGTCTCAGTGTCTCTTTGGAAGGGTAGGGGTAGCGGGACAGTCTTTGGCAGGAGTGCGGTACGAGGGTACCTGGGGCCCAGTTCTTATCCTCAAGCTGGAGGACCTCCGGATCTCGGATGGGTCGAGCCGCGACGGCGTCAGCAGGGCTCTGGCGTACAGTTCGTGGAGAGCCGCGATTCAATCAGCAGGGCTCTCAAGATGGTTTCTGCTCAGCTCGAGCCGCGACGTCGTCAGCAGGGCTCCGAGGAAGGTTTCAGCGAGGTTGGGCCGCGACAGCGTCAGCAGGGCTCCGATGTTCCAGGTGGTTCAGAAAGGGTGCACAAGAAGGAGCCGCGACGCAGTCAGCAGGGCTCGTGATGGTTCCGACAAGAGTTCTTCTCCGTAGGGTCAGCCGCGATTCAATCAGTAGGGCTCTCGACTCCGGGATACAACTGCCGAGCTGTGGTGGGGTCGCCCCAGATATAGGTCTGGAGCCCTTTGATGTCCGGACCTATGCGCCCGAGGGGGCGGAGTGGCCGGGTGGAGGTGGCCAGACGCCCAGCAGGAGAGGCGCCAGGCCCATGGGAGTTGCAGGGCGATCACACCTCGAGAGGGGAGGACAGTTGGGGGTCCCATCGATACTGTCCTCCGCCGGGGGCGATGACTGGTTCCTGCGGCACCCCCTGGCTAGTTCGTGGTGCCTCGATGTCGGGGCTTCGCTGGGGTCGAGGCCGGGTTGAGCGGGGTCGCGCCGGCTGGTGCACGGTGTGACGTGGATGCCAACAAGATGGCGGAGCCACGAGGAGTATGCGACCACGTGCAGCTCCGGGTGAAGGGCCTTGGTGCAGTTCAGACGGGTGGCCCGTGACGGCCGGGGCGGGGAACGGCCACAATCCAGGGGGTTAAGGACCACGCCACGAGGCCGGGTCCAACAGGCGTCCCCCCCCAGCCGAAGGCATGGAGAGTCACCCATCTCCTTGGGGATTCTCCTCGTCAAGGCGGAAGAAGCGGGACAGGCCGTCGGCGTTGGCGTGGTCATTGCCGGGCCGGTGTTCGACGTCAAAGTCCATCCCTTGTAGCGAGATGGACCATCGCAGCAGCTTGGGGTTCTCGCCCCGCATTCGCATTAACCATTGCAAGGGCCGGTGGTCGGTCTGGACCCGGAAGTGGGCGCCAAAGAGGTAGGGCCGGAGCTTCTTGAGGGCCCACACCACAGCGAAGGCCTCGCGCTCAATAGTGCTCCAGCGTTGCTCTCGGGGCAGTAGTCGTCGGCTGATGAAGGCCACTGGTCGGTCGAGCCCCTTTTCGTCGGCTTGGGATAGGACGGCCCCTATCCCATACTCGGAGGCGTCCGTCTGTACCACGAACTCCTTCTGGTAGTCCGGGGCCTGCAGCACCGGAGCAGTACACATGGCTGTTTTTAGGGTGTCGAAGGCTGTTTGGCAGCGGGGTGTCCAGTGTACCTTCTTGGGCTGCTTTTTGGACGTTAACTCTGTGAGGGGGCCAACAAGGCTCCCATAGTCCCGGATAAACCGCCGGTAGTATCCGGTGAGACCCAGGAAGGCCCGGACAGCGGTCTGGGTAGTGGGGGGTTCCCAGGTCTGGATGGCATCTATCTTCGCTTGGAGGGGGGCCACCTGCCCGCTCCCCACTTGATGGCCCAGGTAGGTCACGGATCCGTGGCCGATTTGGCATTTGCTGGCCTTGATTGTGAGCCCGGCCCGCTGGAGGGCGGCCAGGACGGCCTTCAGGTGGAGGAGGTGCTCGGCCCAGTGGTTGCTGTACACGGCAATGTCATCTAAGTAGGCCGCGCTGAAGGCCTCAAGCCCGGCCAAAACCTTGTTCACCAGTCTTTGGAAGGTGGCCGGGGTGTTCTTCATTCCGAAGGGCATCACCCGAAAGTGGTAATGCCCATCCGGAGTCGAAAAGGCGGATCTTTCTTGGGCGCCGGGGGTGAGCTGGATTTGCCAGTACCCGGCGGTGAGGTCCAGCGTGCTCAAGTAGCGAGCGGCCCCTAGGCGGTCGATGAGTTCGTCGGCCCGGGGTATCGGGTGTGCGTCTGTCTTGGTTACCGCATTCAGGGCTCGGTAGTCCACGCAGAATCGCAACTCCGGGGGGTGACCGGGAGCTGCGGCCTTGGGCACCAGGACGACAGGGCTGGCCCACGGGCTGTCGGAAGGCTCGATGACCCCCAGGGCCAGCATCTTCGCTACTTCGGCCTGGATGCAGGCCCGCACTCGGTCAGGCACCCGGTAGGCTCTGTGTCGTATGGGGGGGCTCTCCCCGGTGTCGACGTCGTGGACGCACCAGTGGGTCACCCCCGGGGTGAGAGAGAAGAGGGCTGCGTAGTCCCGCAGTAATTGCTGGCAGTCGTTGCGCTGTTCCGGGGTCAGGGACGAGGCGAGTTGGACCCCTTCGATCGATCCATCGTGAATGTCGGATTGCAAGAGGTCGGGCAAGGGCTCGGAGTCGTCCTCGCCCCCCTCGTCGGTCGCCAGCAGCAGGCTCAGTTCGGTCCGGGCGAAGTGGGGTTTTAGCCTGTTAGCATGTAGGACCCGGAGGGGGTTCCGGGGGGACTCCAGATCGACCAGGTAGGTGACGGGACTTTTCTTCTCCACCACCTTGAAGGGCCCGGTCCACTTGTCCTGGAGGGCGCCGGGTTCGACCGGGGCCATGACCCATACTTTCTGACCTGGCTCGAATTCTACAGTAGAGGTGTTGCGATCGTACCACCGCTTCATGTCCTCCTGGCTGGCCTCGAGGTTGGCTTCGGCCCTGGCTCGGAACTTGCGGGTCTGGTTTCGGAGGGTCAGGAGGTATCGGTAGACGTCAGGAGGGGCGCCTCGGGGCTTCATCTCCCAGCCCTCCTTGACCAGGCTGAGCGGTCCGCGGACCGGGTGTCCATACAATAGTTCAAACGGGCTGAACCCCAGGGACTTCTGCAGGACCTCCCGATAGGCAAACAGGAGGCAGGGCAGCAGGACATCCCATTTCCGCCTGAGGGGTTCTTCCAGGCCCTGGATCATCCCTTTTAATGTTCGGTTGAACCGCTCAACCAGTCCGTTCCCCTGAGGGTGATAGGGGGTCGTGAACTTGTATGTGACCCCGCACTGTTGCCACAGGGACCGCATGTACCTGGAGATAAAGTTCGTGCCGCGGTCGCTCACCACTTCGCTGGGGAATCCCACTCGGGAGAAGATCCCCATCAAGGCCCGGCCTACCACAGGGGCCGTTATAGTTCTTAGCGGGACCGCCTCCGGGTACCTGGTGGCGTGGTCCACGAGGACCAGGATGAAGCGGTGGCCCAGGGCGGTTTGGGGGTCCAGGGGTCCCACAATATCGATTCCGACCCGTTCGAACGGGGTGCTGACGGCGGGAAAGGGCTGGAGGGGGGCCTTGACCCGACCCCCCGTCTTCCCGCTGGCTTGGCAGGTCTGGCAGGACCGGCAGTGGTTGTCCACATCTCTCCGCATCCGGGGCCAGTAGAAGTGGGTCACCAGACGACTGTACGTTGTGTCTTGCCCCAAGTGTCCGGCGAGGGGCACATCATGGGCCAGGTTGAGAAGGAACTCCCGGAAGCGGAGGGGGACCACCAACACGCGGCTGGCCCCGAGTTCTGCTACTTTCTGTTCACTGTACAACAGGCCCTCGGCCCAGTAGATCCAGTGGGTGCCGGTCTGGTCACCGTTGGCTTGCGCGGTCGCCTGTTGTCGGACCCCTTCGAGAGAGGGACAGGACTGTTGCTCTTGCTGGAACTGCTCTCGGGTGGGGCCCCCTTCGTGTTGCCATTGCGTCAGCTCTGGTAGGGCGCTCGGAGAAGCCATCTCTTCGGGGGAGGATTCGCTGGGCCCAGGGTCGGTGTCCGCCTCCTCCTCGCTGCTGGTGGGAGGGGGTGTGAGCCCCTTGGGTTGGGCGGTCCCGGAGGTCGAGGATGAGCGGGGGGCCTGGGCGGTCATGGACCGGGTGATGGCGCAGGCCCAATCAGCCAGTCCCAACATTCGGAGGTGCTCTCGTCGCTCTACTTGAGCCCAGGGGGAACTTTCCAAGTCGTTCCCCAGGAGACAGTCGACCGGGGCGTCGTCGCGCACTGTCACCTTCAGCAGGCCCGTCACCCCTCCCCACTCGAAGGGGACCAGGGCCATCTGGCATAGGCTTTCACTGTTGTCGGCCGTCCGTACGGGGCACAGCAAATTCGGTAGAATCTGTTCAGGGGTCACCAGGTGGCAGCGGACAGCGGTGATACTGGCGCCCGTGTCGCGAAGGGCTTCGGCCCGTTGTCCGTTGACCGTGACCTGCTGCCGGTACTTCTGGGTGTTGGTTGGGATGGGGGTGCAGGGTACCATCTCTCGGCTACCCAGGCAGACCAGGGACATGGCTGCCGGCTCCCACTCAGTGTTCTCTCGGTCGAGGGCCTCCTCTTCCTCTTCTCCTCCCCCCAAGGCGGCGGCTGTCAGCTGCCGGGGCGGGGGCCCGCCGGCCCCGTTTCTTCGGTTCAGAGGGCAGGCCGGATCGCTGGCAAAGTGTCCGGTTTGTTGGCAGCCATAGCAGGTCACTGGTGGCCGTGGTCCGGGTCGGGCCGGGCCCACCCTTCGAGCTAGGCTCGGGGAGAGATGTGGCTGCGGTGGCCCTCGAGGGGGGCTCCTGGGAGCCCCGGCGGGAGGGTCTCGGTTCCTGTTCGGCCCTCCCCCCCCACCGCGCTGGCGTACGGGTCCGTTGGGGTTCCTCTGGTACTCCCCCATTGAGCTCCGGGGGACCCGGGAGTTGACCCATCGATCGGCCTCGACTGCAAGTTTTCGCGGGTCGGTCATTTTGCTGTCGAGGAGGTGCTGTCTCAGTTCCACGAAGCAATTGTTGGAAAGATGTTCCCACACGATGAGGTCGACCAGCTGCCCGTAGCTGGTTACTTTGCTTCCTTTGATCCACCCTTCTAGGGTCCGACTGAAAAAGTCCACATATTACACCCATGTGGTACCCGGGATTTTCTTGCAGTCTCTGAACCTTTGGCGGTACATTTCCGCTGTTAGCCCGTAGCGGGTGAGCAGGGCCTCCTTCATGTGATCGTAGGAGGTCATCACCTCCTCAGGTAGCTGGAGCAGCGTGTCCCGTCCTTCACTCAGGAATCGCCCCCACAGGCTTGCGCCCCAGTCTTTTCGGGGCACCCGATGGGAGGTCATGGCCACCTCGTAGGCCTTAAACCATTGTTGGATGTCGTCATTCTTGTAATACTCCTGGACGACCTCTTTCGGGATATGTACCTTGGCTTCGGAAGGCGGTAGAGTGTCTCTAGTACTGGGGGTGTCGGTCCCTCCGTTCTTGGCCTTGATCTCGAGCTCCTTGAGACTGCGCTCGTGCTCAAGAGTTAGTTTCTTTTCCTCCAACTCCCGGTGTCGTCTCTTCTCTTCTATCTCTTCTTGAAGGCGTAGCTGCTCGAGGGCCAGTTTCTTTTCTGCCAGCTGGAGTTCGCCGTCCAGCCGCAGTCGGGCGAGCTCTAGCTCGTGGCTCCGGACCTTTTCCCGCTCTCGTATTTCTTCTTCGGAGAGGCCGGTTTCTAGGCTCTTTCTTCCTCCGGTTGCCGGAGTCAGTGCGGTTGCTGTGGTCTCTGTCAGGGGCAAGGGCCCTTCTTCCTGGGAGGGGCCTGCCCTGGCCTCCAACCATGCCCTCAGAGCTTTCTGCATCTCTTCTTTGGTACCTAGGCTGGTGGTTGCAATGCCTTTGTCTTTGCAGAACTGTTTTAATTCTTTGTGCGTATATTCTTCCAGCCGTTCGGGCTGGAACTCCATTGTCGCGTTGTTTTCCTGGCTGCTCATGATGCTATTCGTTTGGATGGGTAGCTAGTGGGTACTGGCTGGTACGTACTGCGTTCGGCACGGATCCCGTCGCTGGCCACCAAATGTTGGAAGGCGGACCCCGAGGAGTCGGTGAGACCACCAAGGGGGGGCCCTCTCACTGCACGAAGTAGCCGAGCGCTGCCGAGAAGTCTCCTGTGAGATCCTTCTCCTATCACGTACTAGCACAGTAACACCACCACACAGGACTCAAGGAGGTCGTCTGGTGACAAGCAATTCTTTATCAGCAATAAAAAGGTTACGAGGTCAATATTTACACGAAGGGATCGAGGGATCCACCAAAAGTCTCAGTGTCTCTTTGGAAGGGTAGGGGTAGCGGGACAGTCTTTGGCAGGAGTGCGGTACGAGGGTACCTGGGGCCCAGTTCTTATCCTCAAGCTGGAGGACCTCCGGATCTCGGATGGGTCGAGCCGCGACGGCGTCAGCAGGGCTCTGGCGTACAGTTCGTGGAGAGCCGCGATTCAATCAGCAGGGCTCTCAAGATGGTTTCTGCTCAGCTCGAGCCGCGAAGTCGTCAGCAGGGCTCCGAGGAAGGTTTCAGCGAGGTTGGGCCGCGACAGCGTCAGCAGGGCTCCGATGTTCCTGGTGGTTCAGAAAGGGTGCACAAGAAGGAGCCGCGACGCAGTCAGCAGGGCTCGTGATGGTTCCGACAAGAGTTCTTCTCCGTAGGGTCAGCCGCGATTCAATCAGCAGGGCTCTCGACTCCGGGATACAACTGCCGAGCTGTGGTGGGGTCGCCCCAGATATAGGTCTGGAGCCCTTTGATGTCCGGACCTATGCGCCCGAGGGGGCGGAGTGGCCGGGTGGAGGTGGCCAGACGCCCAGCAGGAGAGGCGCCAGGCCCATGGGAGTTGCAGGGCGATTACACCTCGAGAGGGGAGGACAGTTGGGGGTCCCATCGATACTGTCCTCCGCCGGGGGCGATGACTGGTTCCTGCGGCACCCCCTGGCTAGTTCGTGGTGCCTCGATGTCGGGGCTTCGCTGGGGTCGAGGCCGGGTTGAGCGGGGTCGCGCCGGCTGGTGCACGGTGTGACGTGGATGCCAACAAGATGGCGGAGCCACGAGGAGTATGCGACCACGTGCAGCTCCGGGTGAAGGGCCTTGGTGCAGTTCAGACGGGTGGCCCGTGACGGCCGGGGCGGGGAACGGCCACAATCCAGGGGGTTAAGGACCACGCCACGAGGCCGGGTCCAACAAAGGGCATCACCCGAAAGTGGTAATGCCCATCAGGGGTAGAAAAGGCGGATCTTTCTCGTGCGCCGGGGGTAAGCTGAATCTGCCAGTACCCGGTGGTGAGGTCCAGCGTGCTCAGGTAGCGGGCGGACCCCAAGCGATCGATGAGTTCGTCGGCCCGGGGTATAGGATGGGCGTCCGTCTTGGTCACAGCATTCAGGGCCCGGTAGTCCACACAAAATCGCAGCGCCGGGGGATGGCCGGGGGCTGCGGCCTTTGGTACCAGGACGACAGGGCTGGCCCACGGGCTGTCAGAGGGCTCGATGACCCCGAGGGCCAACATCTTCGCTACTTCGGCCTGGATGCATGCCCGTACTCGGTCGGGTACCCTGTAGGCTCGATGTCGCATGGGGGGGCTGTCCCCGGTGTCGACGTCGTGGACGCACCAGTGGGTCACCCCCGGGGTGAGGGAGAAGAGGGTTGCGTAGTCCTGCAGCAGTTGTTGACAGTCGATGCGCTGTTCCGGGGTCAGGGAGGAGGCGAGCTGGACACCTTTGATGGATCCGTCGTGGACGTCGTTCTGCAAGAGGTCGGGTAGGGGCTCGGAGTCGTCCTCGCCCCCCTCGTCGGTCGCCAGCAGCAGGCTCAGTTCGGTCCGGGCGAAGTAGGGTTTGAGCCTGTTAGCATGTAGAACCCAGAGGGGGTTCCGGGGGGACTCTAGGTCAACTAGGTAGGTGACGGGGCTCTTCTTTTCCCCCACCTTAAAGGGCCCAGTCCACTTGTCCTGGAGGGCGCAGGGCTCAACAGGGGCCATGACCCAGACTCGCTGGCCTGGCTCGAACTCGATTGTCGAGGCGTTCTGATCGTACCACCGCTTCATGTCCTCCTGGCTGGCTTCGAAGTTGGCTTCGGCCAGGGCTCGGAACTTGCGGGTCTGGTTACGTAGGGTCAGAAGGTATCGGTAGACGTCAGGAGGGGCGCCCTGGAGCTTCGTCTCCCAGCCCTCCTTGACCAGGCTGAGGGGCCCGCGGACCGGATGTCCATACAAGAGTTCAAACGGGCTGAGCCCCAGGGACTTCTGCGGGACTTCCCGGTAGGCGAACAGGAGGCATGGCAATAGGACATCCCATCTCCGCCGGAGGGGCTCTTCCAAGCCCTGGATCATCCCCTTTAGGGTTCGGTTAAAGCGCTCTACCAGCCCGTTCCCCTGGGGGTGATAGGGGGTTGTGAATTTGTACGTGACCCCTCACTGCTGCCACAGGGACTGCATGTATTTGGAAATGAAGTTTGTGCCCCGGTCGCTCACCACTTCGCGAGGAAATCCCACTCGGGAGAAGATTCCCATTAAGGCCCGGCCCACCACGGGGGCCGTTACAGTTCTTAGCGGGACAGCCTCCGGGTACCTGGTGGCGTGGTCCACGAGGACCAGGATGAAGCGGTGGCCCAGGGCGGTCCGGGGGTCCAGGGGCCCCACAATGTCGATCCCGACTCATTCGAACGGGGTGCTGACGGCTGGAAAGGGCTGGAGGGGGTCCTTGACCCGACCCCCGGTCTTCCCGCTGGCTTGGCAGGTCTGACAGGACCGGCAGTGGTTGTCCACGTCTTTTCGCATCCGGGGCCAGTAGAAGTGGGTCACCAGACGGCTGTAAGTTTTGTCTTGTCCCAGGTGCCCGGCGAGGGGCACGTCATGTGCCAGGTTGAGAAGGAACTCTCGGAAGCGGAGAGGGACCACCAACACGCGGCTGGCCCCGAGTTCTGCCACTTTCTGTTCACTGTACAATAGGCCCTCGGCCCAGTAGACCCAGTGGGTGCCGGTCTGGTCACCGTTGGCTTGGGCGGACGCTTGTCGTCGGACCCCTTCGAGAGAGGGACAGGACTGCTGTTCTTGCTGGAACTGTTCTCGCGAGGGGCCCCCTTCGTGGCGCCATTGTGTAAGTTCTGGTAGGGTGCCTAGGAAAGCAATCTCTTCGGGGGAGGGTTCAGTCGGTCCAGTGTCGGTGTCCGCCTCCCCCTTGCTGCAGGCGGGGGTTGGTGCGAGCCCCTCGGGCTGGGCGGTACCGGGGCCTGGGATGAGCGGGGGGCCTGGGCGGCCATGGACCGGGTGATGGCGCAGGCCCATTCGGATAATCCCAGCATTCGGAGGTGCTCTCGTCGCTCCACTTGAGCCCAGGGGGAACTCTCTAGGTCGTTCCCCAGGAGGCAGTCCACGGGTGCGTCGTCCCGGACAGTTACTTTCAGTAGGCCTGACACTCCTCCCCACTCGAAGGGGACCAGGGCCATCTGGCACAGGCTTTCTCTGTTGTCGGCCGTCCGGACGGGGCACAGCACATCGGGTAGGATCTGTTCGGGGGTCACCAGGTGGCAGCGGACAGCGGTGACACTGGCGCCGGTGTCACGAAGGGCTTCGGCCCGTCGGCCATTGATGGTGACCTGCTGCCGGTATTTCTGGGGGTTGCTTGGGATTGGTGTGCGGGGCACCATTTCTCGGCTGCCCAGGCAGACCAGGGACATGGCCGCCGGCTCCCATTCGGTGGTTCCTCGGTCGAGGATTTCTTCTTCTTCCTCCCCTTCCCCCAGGGCGGCGGCCACCAGCTGTCGGGGCGGGGGCCCGCCGGCCCCGCTTCTTCGGTTCAGGGGGCATACCGGATCGCTGGCATAGTGTCCGGTTTGTTGACAGCCGTAGCAGGTTACTGGGGGCCGTGGTCCGGTTCTGGCTGCGGTCGCCCCTCTTCGGACTAGGCTCGGGGAGAGGTGTTGCGGCGGCGGCCCTCGAGGCGGGCTCCTGGGGGCCCCGGCGGGGGGGTCCCGATTCCGGTTTGGCCCTCTCCCTCCACCACGTTGGCGTGGATGTCCGGTGGGGTTCCGCTGGTACTCCCCCATCGAGTTCCGGGGGACGCGGGTGTTGACCCATCGATCGGGCTCGACTGCGAGTTTCCGTGAGTCGGTCATCTTGCTGTCGAGGAGGTGTTGCCTTAGCCCTACGAAGCAATTGTTGGAGAGATGTTCCCAAACGATGAGGTCGACCAGCTGCCCGTAGGTGGTGACCTTGCTACCCTTGATCCATCCTTCTAGGGCCCGGCTGAAAAAGTTCACATATTCCACCCAGGTAGTGCCCGGGATCTTCTTACAGTCTCTGAACCGCTGGCGGTACATTTCCGCGGTTAGCCCGTAGCGGGTGAGCAGGGCCTCCTTCATGTGGTCGTAGGAGGTCATCACCTCCTCTGGCAGCTGGAGCAGTGTGTCTCGACCTTCACTAAGGAACCGACCCCACAGGCCGGCGCCCCAGTCCTTTCGGGGCACCCGATGGGAGGTCATGGCCACCTCGTATGCTTTGAACCATTGTTGGATGTCGTCATTTTTGTAGTACTCCTTGACGACATCTTTAGGGATATGTACCTTGTTTTCGGCAGGCGGTAGGGTGTCTCTATTACTGGGGGTGTCGGTCCCCCCGTTCTTTGCCTTGATCTCGAGCTCTTTGAGACTTCGCTCGTGCTCAAGGGTCAGTCTTTTTTCCTCCAACTCTCGGTGTCGTCTCTTCTCTTCTATCTCCTCTTGTAGCCGTAGCTGCTCTAGGGCCAGTTTCTTTTCTGCTAGCTGGAGTTCGCCGTCCAACCGTAATCGTGCGAGCTCTAGTTCGTGGTTCCGGACCTTCTCCCGTTCTCGTATCTCCTCTTCGGAGAGGCCGATTTCTAGGCTGTTTCTTCCTCCGGTTGCCGGAGTCGGTGCGGTTGATGTGGCCACAGTCAGGGGCAGTGGACCTTCGTCATGGGAGGGGCCTGCCCCGGCCAGGTCCTCAGGGCTTTCTGCATCTCTTCTTTGGTACCTAGGCCGGTGGTTGCAATGCCCTTGTCTTTGCAGAACTGTTTCAACTCTTTGTGCGTGTATTCCTCCAACCGTTCGGGCTGGAACTCCGTGGTCGTGTTGTTCTCTTGGTTGCTCATGACTTCCGGTTGTTTGGATGGGTAGCTAGTGGGTTACTGGCTTGTACGTACTGCGTTCGGCTCGGATCCCGTCGCTGGCCACCAAATGTTGGAAGGCGGACCTCGGGGAGTCGGAGAGACCACCCAGAGGGGCCCCCACACTGTACGAAGTAGCCGAGCGCCGCTGAGAAGCCTCCGAGGGAGATCCTTCTCCTATCATGTACTAGCACAGTAACACCACCACACAGGACTCAAGGAGGTTGTCTCAAGACGAGCAAATCTTTATCAGCACTTAAAGGTTACGGGATCAATATTTACACGAAAAGGGATCGAGGGATCCACAAAAGTCTGTGTCTCCTTAGAAGGGAAGGGGTAGCGGGACAGTCTTTGGCAGGAGCTTGGTACGAGGGTACCTGTGGCCCAGTTCTTATCCTCAAGCTGGAGGGCCTCCGGACCTCGGCGGGGGCGAGCCGCGACGGCGTCAGCAGGGCTCTGGCGTTCAGTTCGGGGTGAGCCGCGACCAGGTCAGCTGGGCTCACAAGGTGGCTTCTGCTCAGCTCGAGCCGCGACGTCGTCAGCAGGGCTCCGAGGGAGGTTTCAGCGAGGTTGGGCCGCGACAGCGTCAGCAGGGCCCCGATGTTCCGGGGGACTTCACGGTTTCAGCTAGAAGGAGCCGCGACGCAGTCTGCAGGGCTCGTGGTGGTTTCAAGCAAGAGTTCTTCTCCGTAGGGTCGGCCGCGATTCAATCAGCAGGGCTCTCGACTCCGGGATACAACTGCCGGTCTGTTGCGGGGTCGCCCCAGATATAGGCCTGGAGCTCTTTGAAGTCCGGACCCTTGCGCCCGGAGGGGCGGAGAGGCCGGGTTGGGAGCGGCCAGACGCCCAGCAGGAGAGGCGCCGGGCCCAGGAAAGATGGAGGCCGATCGCACCTCGGTGTGTGGGGACGGTTGGGGGTCCCATCTATACCGCCCTCTGCCAGGGCGATGAGGTGTTCACGTGATACCCCCTGGCCAGTTCTTGGTGCCTCAATGTCTGGGCCTCGCTGGGGCCGAGGCCGGGTTGAGCGGAGTCAGGTGGACTGGTTTGCAGGGTCACGTGGTAGGCAACAAAATGGTGGAGCCCCGAGGTGTATGCGACCTCGTGCGGCTCGAACGGGTGGCCCGTGGAGGCCAGGGCGGGGAACGGGCCCAACCCCAGGGAAGTCAAGACCACGCCACGAGGCCGGGTCCAACAGAGTGTCTGTGAGAAAGTCTGTGAGAGTGTCTGTGAGAGTGTCTGTGAGTGTCTGAGAGTGTCTGTGAGAGTGTCAGTGTCGGTGAGAGTGTCGGTGAGTGAGTCTGTGAGTCTGTGAGAGAGTGTCAGAGTCTGTGAGAGAGTGTCTGTGAGAGAGTGTCTGTGAGAGAGTGTCTGTGAGAGAGTGTCTGTGAGAGAGTGTCTGTGAGAGAGTGTCTGTGAGAGAGTGTCTGTGAGAGAGTGTCTGTGAGAGAGTGTCTGTGAGAGAGTGTCTGTGAGAGAGTGTCTGTGAGAGAGTCTCTGTGAGAGAGTCTCTGTGAGAGTCTCTGTGAAGGAGTGTGAGTGTGTCTGAGTGTCTGAGAGAGAGTGTCTGAGAGAGTGTCTGTGTGTCTGAGTGTGTCTGTGAGTGTCTGAGAGAGTGTCTGTGAGAGAGTGAGTCTGAGAGTGTGAGTGTTTGTGAGAGAGTGTTACTGTCTGTGAGAGTGTTACTGTCTGAGGGTGTTAGTGTCGTGAGAGTGTTAGTGTCTGAGGGTGTTAGTGTCTGTGAGAGTGTTAGTGTCTGTGAGAGTCTGTGTGTGTGTGTGTGTGTCTCTGAGTGTGAGAGAGTAGTCTGTGAGAGAGTGTCTGAGAGTGTGAGTGTGTCTGAGAGTGAGTGTGTCTGAGAGTGAGAGTGTGAGTGTGTCTGAGAGTGAGAGTGTGAGTGTGTCTGAGAGAGTGTGTGTGTCTGTCAGTCTGTGAGAGTGTCAGTCTGTGAGAGAGTGTCTGAGAGAGTGTCTGAGAGAGTGTCTGAGAGAGTGTCTGTGAGTGAGTCTGTGAGAGTGTCTGAGTCTCTGTGAGAGAGTCTCTGTGAGAGAGTCTGTGAGAGAGTCTGTGAAAGAGTCTGTGAAAGAGTCTGTGAAAGAGTCTGTGAGTGAGTCTGTGAGTGAGTCTGTGAGAGTCTGTGAGAGAGTGTCTGAGAGAGTGTCTGAGAGAGTGTCTGAGAGAGTGTCTGTGAGAGAGTGTCTGTGAGAGAGTGTCTGTGAGAGAGTGTCTGTGAGAGAGTGTCTGTGAGAGAGTGTCTGTGAGAGAGTGTCTGTGAGAGAGTGTCTGTGAGAGAGTGTCTGTGAGAGAGTGTCTGTGAGAGAGTGTCTGTGAGAGAGTGTCTGTGAGAGAGTGTCTGTGAGAGAGTGTCTGTGAGAGAGTGTCTGTGAGAGAGTCTCTGTGAGAGAGTCTCTGTGAGAGAGTCTCTGTGAGAGAGTCTCTGTGAGAGAGTCTCTGTGAGAGAGTCTCTGTGAAGGAGTGTGAGTGTGTCTGAGTGTCTGAGAGAGAGTGTCTGAGAGAGAGTGTCTGAGTGTCTGTGAGTGAGTGTCTGAGAGAGAGTGTCTGAGTGTCTGTGAGTGAGTGTCTGAGAGAGAGTGTCTGAGTGTCTGTGAGTGAGTGTCTGAGTGTCTGTGAGTGAGTGTCTGAGTGTCTGTGAGTGAGTGTCTGAGTGTCTGTGAGAGAGTGAGTGAGAGTCTGAGTGTTTGTGAGAGAGTGTCTGTGAGAGTCTATGAGAGAGTGTCTGTGAGAGTCTGTGAGAGTGTCTGCGATTGTGAGAGTGTCTGATTGTGAGAGTCTGTTGGAGAGAGTGTCTGCGAGAGAGTGTGAGAGAGTGTGAGTGTCTGTGAGTGTGAGAGTGTCTGAGTGTGAGAGAGTGCCTGTGAGTGTGTCAGTGTGTCTGTGAGTGTGTCTGAGTGTCTGTGAGAGAGCCTCTGAAGGAGTGAGTGTCTGTGACTGTCTGTGAGAGAGTCTCTGAAGGAGTGAGTGTCTGTGAGAGAGTGTGAGAGTCTGAGAGTATCTGAGTCTGTGAGTGTCTGTGAGAGTCTGTAAGAGTGTCTGTGAGACAGTGTCTGTGAGAGTCTGTAAGAGTGACTGAGTATCTGTGAGTCTGAGAGAGTCTGTGAGACAGTGTCTATGAGTGAGACAGTGTCTGTGAGAGAGTGTCTGAGAGAGTGTCTGAGAGAGTGTCTGAGAGAGAGTGTCAGAGTCTGTGAGTGTGTCTGTGAGTGTCTGTGAGAGAGTGTCTGAGAGTATCTGTGAGCGTGAGAGTCAGTGAGTCTGTGAGTCTGAGAGTGTGAGAGTCTGAGTCTGAGAGAGTGTGAGTGAGAGTCTGAGAGTGTCTGTGAGTGAGAGTCTGAGAGTGTCTGTGAGTGAGTCTGAGAGTGTCTGTGAGAGTGTGTCTGTGAACGAGTGTGAGTGTCTGTGAGATAGTGTCTGTGAGTCTGAGAGAGTGTCTGTGAGACAGTGTCTGTGAGAGTGTGAGTGTCCGTGTCTGAGAGAGAGTCGGTGAGAGAGAGTCTGTGAGAATCTGTGAGAGTCTACGAGAGAGTCTGTGAGAGAGTGTCTGAGAGTCTGTGAGAGTGTCTCCGATTGTGAGTGTCTGTGATTGTCTGTGAGAGAGTCTGTGAGAGTGTGTGTGAGGGAGTCTGTGAGAGAGTCTGTGTGAGTCTGAGTGTCTGTGAATGTGAGAGCAGTCTGTGAGAGAGTAGTCTGAGAGTGTCTGTGAGAGTGTGTCTTTGAGAGTGTCTGAGAGTGTGTCTGTGAGAGTGTCTGTGAGAGAGTGTCTGTGAGTCTGAGACAGTGTCTGTGGGTGAATGTGAGAGTAGTCTGAGAGTGTCTGTGAGAGTCTGTCTGTGAGAGAGTATCTGTGAGAGAGTGTCTTAGTCTCTTAGAGTCTGTGAGAGTGTTAGTGTGTTGGACCCGGCCTCGTAGAATGGCCCTCCGTGCCCCCGCACCACCGAAACCTGGTACCTGCAGCCCAAGCACACGGCCAGCCGACCCTTCCCACCAGGACACCCGCACCAACCCCGGACCTCCCCGTCCATGGCCTCTCTTCTTTCGGCCACCCCGGGCCCGCGTGCCCACTCCATGCAACAAGATGGCCGCCCGGCCCCAGCGCGACCCGGGCCTCGAGGCGCCACTCCGGCTGGAGGACATCACGCTTCCAGGGGATGAGAGAGGGAGGAGCAGTTTCTATCGCACCTCTAACTCCCCTGGGACGATGGGTTTCGATCGGCCCTCCGGCCTCCCTGCGGGCTGGCTCCGTGCCTGCTGGGTGTCTGGGACTCCTCCCGACCCGGCCCTGAAAGGATCAAAAGACAATAGCAGGAAACCCCGACAAGCGGCCCCCAGGTGACAAGACCCCTGCCTGCACAGACTCCGGACATCAAAGAGGGGTCGACCTATAACAAGGGGTGCTCTGAGACTGTCCGAGAGATTCGACGCTGGAACAACGAGAGCCTGCCGACGCGGTCGCGGCTCCTGGAACTTGAACCTACCTGAGCCCTGCTGAGTGACTTGCGGCCCCCTGAAGATCGTAAGACCTCCGAACTTGTACCTGAGCCCTGCTGAGAGACTCGCGGCTCCCTGAAGATCGTAAGACCTCCGAACTTGTACCTGAGCCCTGCTGAGAGACTCGCGGCTCCCTGAAGATCGTAAGACCTCCGAACTTGTACCTGAGCCCTGCTGAGTGACTCGCGGCTCCTTGAAGATCGTAAGACCTCCGAACCTGTACCTGAGCCCGCTGAGTGACTCGTGGCTCCCCCAGACTCTCACGGTCCCGCCGGACCCCGACTCCGACCACGTATCCCCCAGTTCGAGGATTGTGAGCTGTGCGCCGGATACGTCCCTGCTTTGAACCGTTACCAGAGACAGTCCCGCTACCCCCTACCTTTCCGAGACTCTTGAGCCCGTGCTCACCTTGTACATATTTGCAGTGATACCTAGTTGATAAAGCTTGTTTCTGAGAATACCCAGTGTGGTCTCTCTGTGTCGTGTGGTGCCAGAAGTACGATCCTAGTTGCGAGATTCCTCCCCCCTGGGGAATCTCCCGCCAGTGCCCGGCTACGATACTACACGGGTGGGACTCAGGGTAGTCAGGACCCCCCCTTCCGGGCTCCTCTGAGGTCGCCGTCTAACATTGGTGGCAAGCGACGGGATTCGGGCCCATCATCTAGAGATCGTACAGTGAACAACGGACGCACGACCAACAAAGATGGCAGAAGGAAGCGCCATGAGCTCCGCAGAAACCAACGCCAACAGAGTGTTCCAGGTGGAGCATCTAGAAGAATACACACACAAAGAGTTAAAGCAATTTTGCAAAGAACTTAAAATCGCTACTACTGGCCTCAACACTAAGGAAGACTTGCAGAAAGCACTGAAAACTTGGGTGGAGACCGGGGCCTCCCGCCCGGAAGGCACGGGGGAGCGCCCCGACGAAGCCGAAACCCCTCCAAGTGAAAACAGCGACAATCAGGTGCGAGGCATTGTACCAGACGGGGGCCTATCCCCAGAAGAACTCGCGGACAGAGAGAGAAGCCGCAGTCATGAACTCGAGTTAGCCAAACTCAAAATCGAGGGCGAATTGAAGTTAGCGGGAAAAAAAGCTAGCGGTAGAGCAAATGCGCGTACAAGGCGAACTGGAAGAAAAGAAGCTCCAACGGGAGCACGAAGGAAGGAAGCTCCAACTGGAGCACGAACGCAGCTTAAAGGAACTCGAGCTCAAGGCCCGAAATGAGGACGGGAGGCCCTCGGGAAACCGAGAGACGGCCCCCCCATCGGAACAGAAGGTCCACATCCCCAAGGATGTGGTCAAGGAATATTACAAAAACGATGACATTCAGCAATGGTTTCGGGCCTACGAGGTCGCCATGACCTCCCATCGGATCCCACAGAAGGACTGGGGGGCGGGGTTGTGGGGGCGGTTTCTGAGCGAAGGAAGGGACACCCTGCTCGACCTACCCCTCTCCCTGCAGACCTCCTACAGCCACATGAAAGAGGCTCTCCTCACAAGATACGGCCTCACCCCAGAAATGTACCGCCAACGGTTCTGGGACTGCAGGAAGATCCCGGGCACCACCTGGGTTGAGTATGTAAACTTTTTTAGTCGGGCCTTCGATGGGTGGGTCAAGGGCAGCAAAGTCACCACCCTTGCCGAACTCACGGATCTCATGTTATGGGAACATCTGGCTGCGAACTGCTTCATAGAGCTACGTCAACATCTGCTGGATAGCAAGCTCACAGATCCCCGGAAGCTGGCTGTGGAGGCCGACCGCTGGACCAACACCTGGGTCTCCCGGGGCATGGTAGGAGAGTACCCCCGAACCAGTCAGGGACCACCCCGCCAGAGAGGGGGAGGGAACCAGGGAGGGCCGAGAGAGTCCCAGCCTAGCCCCCCGAAGACACCACCTCCACCTTTCCCGGCGCCCCCCCCACCAGTGACAGGGCCCCCTGGGAGACGAGGACACCGGGTGACCGTCACATGTTTCCGTTGCCAGAAACCCGGGCACTACGCCAATGACCCAGAGTGCCCCATGGCCACCCAAGTCACCCCTGCGAGACAGATAGCCAACGTAGCCCTGGGGGAGGAGGTTGAGGAAGCCGAGGAGTGGGAACCCGCCGCTATGGCCCTAGTATCCCTGGGAGATAGGGAAATGATCCCTGGTAGCCTCCTACCGTCCAACACACAGAAATATGGGCAGCTCGTCAAGATCAATGGCCACCAGGTAGAGGCCCTGCGGGACACCGGGGCCAGTATCACCGGTGTCCTCAGGCACCTAGTCCCCGAGGAGCAGATCCTCCCCAATGTCTTTTGCCCCGTAATATCCGCAGACAATAGGGAAAGTATGTGTCAGGTAGCCCTGGTGCCATTTGAGTGGGGAGGGGTGATAGGTAAACTCAAGGTGGCCGTAAGAACCTCCCAGCCGGTCGACTGCCTCCTAGGGAACGACCTGGAGAGTTCTCCCTGGAAGCACGTAGAGCGCAAGGCCCACCTAGGAATGATGGGACTCCCCGAGTGGGTGTGTGCCACCACCCGATCTATGACAGCCCGACTCACTCCCCGGAGAGAAGTCGAGAGCACCCCGGTCGAAGAAACCCGTATCGTCCCCGCCGAGGGTCCTCCCGTTCCCCCATCGGAAGGGTCCGTCGCCAGCGACGAACCCGCACCATCCGACCCCGCCCCGGTCCCCGAGTTGGGGGATCTACCCGAGTTGGCCCATTGGCGCCACGAGGGCGGGCCCACCCGGGAAGAATTTTGCCGGGAGCAAGCCACCTGTCCTTCCCTGATCGGGCTGCGGCGTCAGGCCGAGGGCCAAGCCGCAGGTGACCAGACCGGAACGCACCGAGTCTATTGGGAGAATCACATCCTGTATAGTGAGCAGAAATCGGTGGAGCTGGGATCCGGACGGGTACTGGTGGTACCCCTCCGCTTCCGAGATTTCCTCCTGGGCTTAGCCCACGACGTCCCCCTCGCCGGCCACCTGGGTCAGGACAAGACCTACAGCCGTCTCGTGACCCATTTTTATTGGCCTAAAATGAAAGCAGCGGTAGAGGCACACTGCAAGTCCTGCCCCACGTGCCAAGCCAGTGGGAAGAGTGGGGGGAAGCGCAAGGCTCCCCTCCAACCCTTCCCGGTCGTCAGTACCCCCTTCGAACGAGTCGGAATCGACATCGTAGGGCCACTGGACCCCCCCACCTCCCAAGGTCACCGTTTCATCTTGGTCCTAGTAGACCACGCCACCCGCTATCCGGAAGCTATTCCCCTACGCACCATTACGGCCCCCGTGGTGGGCCGGGCCCTGATGGGGATCTTTTCCAGGGTGGGTTTCCCCCGCGAGGTCGTGAGCGATCGCGGCACTAATTTTATATCAAGGTATATGACGTCCCTGTGGCAACAATGTGGGGTGTCCTATAAGTTCACCACCCCGTACCATCCCCAAGGGAACGGCCTAGTAGAGAGGTTTAATAGGACTTTGAAAGGGATGATCGCTGGCCTAGAAGAGCCCCTCCGGCGTAAGTGGGACGTCCTGCTCCCCTGCCTCTTGTTCGCTTACCGGGAGGTCCCCCAGAAGTCCTTAGGGTTCAGCCCGTTTGAATTACTCTATGGGCACCCCGTCCGAGGTCCCCTCAGTTTGGTTAAGGAAGGGTGGGAGGCAGCACCCCAGACCACCCCCCGAGATGTGTTCCAATATGTCCTGGCCCTCCGGAACCAGACCAGGAGGTTCCGAGAACTGGCCGAGGCCAACCTGGAGGCGAGTCAAGAAGAAATGAAGCGCTGGTACGACCAGAATGCTACTCTGGTCGAGTTCCAGCCGGGCCAGCAGGTGTGGGTCATGGCCCCCGTGAAGCCTGGCGCCCTCCAGGACCGATGGACTGGGCCCTACAAAGTGGTTGAGAGGAAGAGTCAAGTCACCTACTTGGTGGACGTCCAGTCGCCTCGGGATCCCCTCCGGGTCCTGCACGTGAACCGCCTCAAGCCTCACTTCATGCGGACAGAACTGAGCCTCCTGCTGGCCACCGATGACGGCGCCGAAGATGAGTCGGATCCCCTCCCGGACCTCCTGTGTGTCAAGGGGCAGGATGGCTCCGTGGAGGGAGTGAACCTCTCCCCAGCCCTCACTGCCCAGCAACAAGCGGACTGCCGCCAGCTCCTCAGACAATTTTCCGACCTCTTCTCCCTGACCCCCCGGGTCACCAACTGGTGTGTTCACGATGTGGACACCGGGGACAGCCCGCCGGTGAGACACCGAGCCTACCGGGTTCCTGACCGGGTCCGGTCCTGCATTCAAGCGGAAGTCTCGAAGATGTTGACCCTGGGGGTGATCGAGCCCTCTGACAGTCCCTGGGCCAGCCCCGTGGTCCTGGTTCCGAAGGCAGCAGCCCCCGGTGTCGCCCCCGAGCTCCGGTTCTGCGTGGATTACCGGGGGCTCAATGACATTACCCGAGCCGAGGCCCACCCCATTCCACGAGCCGACGAGCTCATTGACCGACTAGGGGCCGCCCGGTTCCTCAGCACTTTCGACCTCACCTGCGGATACTGGCAGATTGCGCTCACCGAAGGGGCCAAGGAGCGGTCTGCTTTCTCCACCCCCGATGGGCACTACCGCTTCCGCGTGATGCCCTTCGGGATGAAAAATGCCCCGGCCACTTTCCAGAGACTGGTGAATAGGGTCCTGGCCGGGCTAGAACAGTTCAGCGCGGCCTATCTGGACGACATCGCTGTCTTCAGTTCAGAGTGGAGTGAGCACCTCCAGCACCTCCGGAGAGTGCTAACCGCCCTGCGCCAGGCAGGCCTCACCGTAAAAGCCAGCAAGTGCCAGATCGGGCAAGGATCCGTAGTCTACCTGGGGCACCAAATCAGGAGTGGCCAGGTCGCCCCTCTACAGCCAAAGATCGACGCCATCCTGGCATGGGAACCACCCATCACCCAAACGGAGGTCCGAGCCTTTCTGGGACTCACGGGCTACTACCGCCGATTCATTCGGGGGTATGGCAGCCTGGTCGGCCCTCTCACTGAACTCACGTCTAAAAAACAGCCAAAGAAGGTGCAGTGGACGGCTGCCTGCCAGGAAGCATTCGATGCTCTAAAAAAGGCCATGTGCACTGCCCCCGTCCTCCAGGCTCCCGACTACACCAAGGAGTTCATAGTCCAGACCGATGCCTCCGAGCATGGCATTGGGGCCGTCCTGTCCCAAGTGAATGATCAAGGCCTAGACCAGCCCGTCGCCTTCCTCAGTCGGCGGCTGCTGCCCCGAGAACAGAGGTGGAGCACCATAGAGCGCGAAGCCTTCGCCGTGGTCTGGGCCCTCAAAAAACTACGACCCTACCTGTTCGGCACTCATTTCAGAGTCCAAACTGACCATCGGCCCTTGCGATGGCTCATGCAGATGCGAGGAGAAAACCCCAAGCTACTGCGGTGGTCAATCTCCCTCCAGGGAATGGACTTCACCGTAGAACACCGCCCTGGTACGGACCACGCCAACGCTGACGGCCTCTCCCGGTTCTTCCGCCTCAGCGAAGAGAACCCCCCAAGGTGATGGGCAGTTCTCTCCGGCTTTCAGCTGGGGGGGACGCGTGTTGGACCCGGCCTCGTAGAATGGCCCTCCGTGCCCCCGCACCACCGAAACCTGGTACCTGCAGCCCAAGCACACGGCCAGCCGACCCTTCCCACCAGGACACCCGCACCAACCCCGGACCTCCCCGTCCATGGCCTCTCTTCTTTCGGCCACCCCGGGCCCGCGTGCCCACTCCATGCAACAAGATGGCCGCCCGGCCCCAGCGCGACCCGGGCCTCGAGGCGCCACTCCGGCTGGAGGACATCACGCTTCCAGGGGATGAGAGAGGGAGGAGCAGTTTCTATCGCACCTCTAACTCCCCTGGGACGATGGGTTTCGATCGGCCCTCCGGCCTCCCTGCGGGCTGGCTCCGTGCCTGCTGGGTGTCTGGGACTCCTCCCGACCCGGCCCTGAAAGGATCAAAAGACAATAGCAGGAAACCCCGACAAGCGGCCTCCAGGTGACAAGACCCCTGCCTGCACAGACTCCGGACATCAAAGAGGGGTCGACCTATAACAAGGGGTGCTCTGAGACTGTCCGAGAGATTCGACGCTGGAACAACGAGAGCCTGCCGACGCGGTCGCGGCTCCTGGAACTTGAACCTACCTGAGCCCTGCTGAGTGACTCGCGGCCCCATTAAGATCGTAAGACCTCTGAACTTGTACCTGAGCCCTGCTGAGAGACTCGCGGCTCCCTGAAGATCGTAAGACCTCCGAACTTGTACCTGAGCCCTGCTGAGAGACTCGCGGCTCCCTGAAGATCGTAAGACCTCCGAACTTGTACCTGAGCCCTGCTGAGTGACTCGCGGCTCCTTGAAGATCGTAAGACCTCCGAACCTGTACCTGAGCCCGCTGAGTGACTCGCGGCTCCCCCAGACTCTCACGGTCCCGCCGGGCCCCGACTCCGACCACGTATCCCCCAGCTCGAGGATTGTGAGCTGTGCGCCGGATACGTCCCTGCTTTGAACCGTTACCAGAGACAGTCCCGCTACCCCCTACCTTTCCGAGACTCTTGAGCCCGTGCTCACCTTGTACATATTTGCAGTGATACCTAGTTGATAAAGCTTGTTTCTGAGAATACCCAGTGTGGTCTCTCTGTGTCGTGTGGTGCCAGAAGTACGATCCTAGTTGCGAGATTCCTCCCCCCTGGGGAATCTCCCGCCAGTGCCCGGCTACGATACTACACGGGTGGGACTCAGGGTAGTCAGGACCCCTCCTTCCGGGCTCCTCTGAGGTCGCCGTCTAACATAGTGTCTGTGAGAGTGTTAGTGTCTGTGAGAGTGTTAGTGTCTGTGAGAGTGTTAGTGTCTGTGAGAGTGTGAGAGAGTAGTCTGTGAGAGTGTGAGAGAGTAGTCTGTGAGAGTGTGAGAGAGTAGTCTGTGAGAGTGTCTGAGAGAGTGTGTGTCTGTCAGTGTGTCTGAGTGTGAGTGTCTGTGTGTGAGTGGTCTGTGAGAGAGTAGTCACAGAGTAGTCTGTGAGAGTCTGAGACCGTCTGAGAGAGTGTCTGTGAGAGTCTATGAGAGTCTGTGAGAGAGTGTGAGAGTGTCTGTGGGTGAATGTGAGAGTAGTCTGTGAGAGTGTCTGAGAGAGTGTCTGTGAGAGTCTGAGACAGTCTGTGAGTGAGTGTCTGTGAGAGAGTGTCTGAGAGAGTCTGAGAGTATCTGAGTCTGAGAGTCTGTAAGAGAGTGTCTGAGAGTCTGAGAGAGTCTGTGAGACAGTGTCTATGAGTGTGAGACAGTGTCTGTGAGACAGTGTCTGTGAGAGTGTGAGTGTCTGAGAGAGTGTGTCTGAGAGTCTGTGAGACAGTGTCTGGGTGTGAGAGTGTCTTTGAGAGTGTGTCTGTGAGTGTCTGCGATTGTGAGAGTCTATGAGAGTGTCTGTGAGAGTCTATGAGAGTGTCTGTGAGTGTCTGTGAGAGAGTGTCTGTGAGAGAGTGTCTGTGAGAGAGTGTCTGTGACAGAGTGTCTGTGAGAGTGTCTGCGATTGTGAGAGTGTCTGATTGTGAGAGTCTGTTGGAGAGAGTGTGAGAGAGTCTGAGAGTCTGTAAGATAATGTCTGAGTGTCTGTGAGTCTGAGTGCCTGTGAGAGTCTGTGAGTGTCTGTGAGAGAGTGAGAGTGTCTGTGAGAGAGTGTGAGAGTGTCTGTGAGAGAGTGTGAGTGTCTGTGAGTCTGTGAGAGTGAGTGTCTGTGAGTCTGTGTGTGAGTCTGTGTGTGTCTGTGAGAGTGTCTGAGTCTATGAGAGAGAGAGTGAGAGTCTGAGAGTGTTTGTGAGAGAGTGTTAGTGTCTGTGAGAGTGTTAGTGTCTGTGAGAGTGTTAGTGTCTGTGAGAGTGTTAGTGTCTGTGAGAGTGTTAGTGTCTGTGAGAGAGTGAGAGTCTGTGAGTGTGTGTGTGTGTATGTCTGTGAGTGTGAGAGAGTAGTCTGTGAGAGAGTGTCAGAGGGTGTCTGTGGGTGAATGTGAGAGTAGTCTGAGAGTGTCTGTGAGAGTCTGAGACAGTCTGTGAGAGAGTGTCTGTGAGTGTGAGAGAGTAGCCTGTGAGAGTGTCTGTGAGTGTGAGAGTATGTCTGAGAGTGAGAGTATGTGTCTGAGAGAGTGTGTGTCTGAGAGAGTGTGTGTCTGTGAGAGTCTGTTTGTGAGAGTGTCTGTGTGTGAGTGTGTGAGTGGTCTGTGTGTGAGTGGTCTGTGAGAGTAGTCTGTGAGAGAGTAGTCTGTGAGAGTCTATGAGAGTCTCTGAGAGAGTGTCTGTGAGAGTGTAGGTGAATGTGAGAGTAGTCTGTGAGAGTGTCTGAGAGTGTCTGTGATAGTCTGAGACAGTCTGTGAGTGAGTGTCTGTGAGAGAGTGTCTGAGTCTGTAAGAGTGTCTGTGAGACAGTGTCTATGAGACAGTGTCTGTGAGAGTGTGAGTGTCTGAGAGAGAGTGTCTGAGAGAGTCCGTGAGAGTGTCTGAGTCTATGAGAGTGTGAGAGAGTGTCTGTGAGTGTGTCTGAGAGTGTCTGCGATTATGAGAGTGTCGGAGTGTCTGTGTCTGTGAGAGTGTCTGTGAGTGTAGGTGAATGTGAGAGTAGTCTGTGAGAGTGTCTGAGTGTCTGAGAGAGTGTCTGTGAGAGTCTGAGACAGTCTGTGAGTGAGTGTCTGTGAGAGAGTGTCTGAGAGAGTCTGAGAGTCTGTAAGAGTGTCTGTGAGACAGTGTCTATGAGACAGTGTCTGTGAGAGTGTGAGTGTCTGAGAGAGAGTGTCTGCGATTGTGAGAGTGTCTGATTGTGAGAGTCTGTTGGAGAGAGTGTGAGAGAGTCTGAGAGTCTGTAAGATAATGTCTGAGTGTCTGTGAGTCTGAGTGCCTGTGAGAGTCTGTGAGTGTCTGTGAGAGAGTGAGAGTGTCTGTGAGGGAGTGTGAGAGTGTCTGTGAGAGAGTGTGAGTGTCTGTGAGTCTGAGAGTGTCTGAGAGTGAGTGTCTGAGTCTGTGTGTGAGTCTGTGAGAGTGTCTGTGAGAGAGTGTCTGTGAGAGAGTGTCTGTGAGAGAGTGTTACTGTCTGTGAGAGTGTTAGTGTCTCAGGGTGTTAGTGTCGTGAGAGTGTTAGTGTTTGTGAGAGAGTGAGAGTCTGTGAGAGTCTGTGTGTGTGTGTGTATGTCTGTGAGTGTGAGAGAGTAGTCTGTGAGAGTGTCAGAGAGTGTCTGTGGGTGAATTTGAGAGTGTCTGTGAGAATCTGAGACAGTCTGTGAGAGGGTGTCTGTGAGAGAGTGTCTGTGAGAGAGTGTGAGAGAGTGTCTGTGAGAGAGTGTCTGTGAGAGAGTGTCTGTGAGAGAGTGTCTGTGAGAGAGTGTCTGTGAGAGTGTCTGTGAGAGTGTCTGAGAGAGTGTCTGTGAGAGAGTCTCTGTGAAGGAGTGTGAGTGTGTCTGTGAGTGTCTGAGAGAGAGTGTCTGAGTGTGTGAGAGAGTGAGTCTGAGAGTCTGAGAGTGTGAGTTTGTGAGAGAGAGTGTTACTGTGAGAGTGTGAGAGTATCTCTGTGTGTGTCTGTGAGTGTGTCTGTGAGAGTCTGTGAGAGAGTGTGTGTGTGAGAGTGTGTGTGAGAGAGTGTGAGTGTCTGTGAGAGAGTCTCTGTGAAGGTGTGAGAGTGTCTGAAAGTGTCTGTGTCTGAGAGAGTCTGTGAGACAGTGTCTGAGTGTGAGAGAGTGTCTGTGAGACAGTGTCTGTGAGAGTGTGTGTGCCTGTGAGAGAGTGTCTGAGAGTCTGTTGGAGAGAGTGTCTGTGAGAGTGAGAGAGTATCTGTGAGTGTGTCTGAGAGTCTGTGAGAGTCTGCGAGTGTGTCTGTGAGAGTGTCTGTGAGAGAGTGCCTGTGAGTGTGTCTGGGTGTCTGTGAGAGAGTCTCTGTGAAGGTGTGAGAGTGTCTGAGAGAGTCTGTGAGACAGTGTCTATGTGTGAGAGAGTGTCTGTGAGAGTGTGAGTGTCAGAGTGTCAGAGAGAGTGTCAGAGAGAGTGTCAGTGAGAGTCTGTGAGAGTCTGTGAGAGAGTGTCAGAGTCTGTGAGAGAGTGTCTGAGAGTCTGTGAGAGAGTGTCTGTGAGTGTCTGAGAATCTATGAGAGTGGCTGTGAGTCTGTGAGATAGTGTATGTGAGATGGTATCTGTGAGTGTCTGAGTGTCGGTGAGTGAGTCTGTGAGAGAGTGTCTGTGAGAGAGTGTCTGTGAGAGAGTGTCTGTGAGAGTGTCGGTGAGAGTGTCGGTGAGAGTGTCGGTGAGAGTGTCGGTGAGAGTGTCGGTGAGAGTGTCGGTGAGAGTGTCGGTGAGAGTGTCGGTGAGAGTGTCGGTGAGAGTGTCGGTGAGAGTGTCGGTGAGAGAGTCTGTGAGAGAGTCTGTGAGTGAGTCTGTGAGTGAGTCTGTGAGAGAGTGTCTGAGTGTTTGTGAGTCTCTGTGAAGGAGTGTGTGAGTGTCTGAGAGTGAGTGTCTGAGAGTGAGTGTCTGAGAGTGAGTGTCTGAGAGTGAGTGTCTGAGAGTGAGTGTCTGAGAGTGAGTGTCTGAGAGTGAGTGTCTGAGAGAGAGTGTCTGAGAGAGAGTGTCTGAGAGAGAGTGTCTGAGAGAGAGTGAGTCTGAGAGAGAGTGAGTCTGAGAGAGAGTGAGTCTGAGAGAGAGTGAGTCTGAGAGAGAGTGAGTCTGAGAGAGAGTGAGTCTGAGAGAGAGTGAGTGAGAGAGAGTGAGTCTGAGAGAGAGTGAGTCTGAGAGTCTGAGTGTGAGAGTGTTTGTGAGAGAGTGTTACTGTCTGTGAGAGTGTTATTGTCCGTGAGAGTTAGTGTCTGTGAGAGTCTGTGAGAGTCTGAGTGTGAGAGAGTAGTCTGTGAGAGAGTGTCTGTGAGTGTGAAAGTGTCTGAGAGTGTGAGTGTGTCTGAGAGAGTGTGTGTGTCTGTCAGTCTGTGAGAGTGTCTGTGAGAGAGTGTCTGAGAGTGTCTGAGAGAGTGTCTGAGAGAGTGTCTGAGAGAGTGTCTGAGAGAGTGTCTGTGAATGAGTCTGTGAGAGTGTCTAAGAGAGTGAGTGTCTGTGAGAGAGTCTCTGTGAAGGAGTGTGAGAGTGTCTGTGAGTGTCTGAGAGAGAGTGTCTGAGTGTCTGTGAGTGAGTGTCTGAGAGAGAGTGTCTGTGAGTGTCAGAGAGAGTGTCTGTGAGAGTGTCTGTGAGAGTCTGTGAGAGTGTCTGCGATTGTGAGTGTCTGATTGTGAGAGTCTGTTGGAGAGAGTGTCTGTGAGAGAGTGTGAGTGTCTGTGAGAGTGTGAGAGTGTCTGAGTGTGAGAGAGTGCCTGTGAGTGTGTCAGTGTGCCTGAGTGTCTGTGAGAGAGTCTCTGAAGGAGTGAGTGTCTGTGAGAGAGTCTGAGAGTATCTGAGTCTGTGAGTGTCTGTGAGAGTCTGTGAGAGTGTCTGTGAGACAGTGTCTGTGAGAGTCTGTAAGAGAGTGACTGAGTATCTGTGAGTCTGAGAGAGTGTCTGTGAGACAGTGTCTATGAGTGAGACAATGTCTGTGAGAGAGTGTCTGAGAGAGTGTCTGAGAGAGTGTCTGAGAGAGTGTCTGAGAGTGTCTGAGAGAGTGTCTGAGTCTGTGAGAGTGTCTGTGAGTGTCTGTGAGAGTGTCTGAGAGTTTGATAGTGTCTGAGTCTGTGAGAGTGTCTTGAGTCTGTGAGAGAGTGTCTGAGAGTATCTGTGAGCGTGAGCCAGTGAGTCTGAGAGAGTGTGAGAGTCTGTGAGTCTGAGAGTGTGAGTGTCTGTGAGTGAGAGTCTGTGAGTGAGAGTCTGAGAGTGTCTGTGAATGAGTCTGAGAGTGTCTGAGAGTGTCTGTGAGAGTGTGTCTGTGAACGAGTGTGAGTGTCTGTGAGATAGTGTCTGTGAGTCTGAGAGAGTGTCTGTGAGACAGTGTCTGTGAGAGTGTGAGTGTCCGTGTCTGTGAGAGAGTCTGTGAGAGAGTCTGTGAGAGAGTCTGTGAGAATCTGTGAGTGTCTGTGAGAGTCTATGAGAGAGTGTCTGTGAGAGAGAGTCTGTGAGAGTATCTGCGATTGTGAGTATCTGTGATTGTCTGTGAGAGAGTCTGTGAGAGTGTGTGTGAGGGAGTCTGTGAGAGAGTCTGTGTGAGTCTGAGTGAGTGTCTGTGAATGTGAGAGCAGTCTGTGAAAGAGCAGTCTGTGAAAGAGCAGTCTGTGAGAGAGTAGTCTGAGAGTGTCTGTGAGAGTGTGTCTGTGAGAGTGTGTCTGTGAGAGTGTGTCTGTGAGAGTGTGTCTTGAGAGAGTGACTGAGAGAGTGACTGTGAGAATCTGTGAGTGTCTGAGAGTCTGTAAGAGAGTGTCTGTGAGAGTCTGTGAGAGTGTCTGCGATTGTGAGTGTCTGTCTAAGAGAGTGAGTGTCTGTGAGAGAGTCTCTGTGAAGGAATGTGAGAGTGTCTGTGAGTGTCTGAGAGAGAGTGTCTGAGTGTCTGTGAGTGTCTGAGAGAGAGTGTCTGTGAGAGTCTGTGAGAGTGTCTGCGATTGTGAGAGTGTCTGATTGTGAGAGTCTGTTGGAGAGAGTGTCTGTGAGAGAGTGTGAGTGTCTGTGAGAGTGTGAGAGTGTCTGAGTGTGAGAGAGTGCCTGTGAGTCTGAGTGTGAGAGAGTCTCTGAAGGAGTGAGTGTCTGTGAGAGAGTCTGTGAGAGTCTGAGAGTATCTGAGTCTGTGAGTGTCTGTGAGAGTCTGTAAGAGAGTGACTGAGTATCTGTGAGTCTGAGAGTGTCTGTGAGACAGTGTCTATGAGTGAGACAGTGTCTGTCAGAGAGTGTCTGAGAGAGTGTCTGAGAGAGTGTCTGAGAGAGTGTCTGTGAGAGTGTCTGTGAGAGTGTCTGTGAGAGAGTGTCTGTGAGAGTTTGATAGTGTCTGAGTCTGTGAGAGAGTGTCTGAGAGTATCTGTGAGCGTGAGTCAGTGAGTCTGAGAGAGTGTGAGAGTCTGTGAGTCTGAGAGAGTGTGAGTGTCTGTGAGTGAGAGTCTGTGAGTGAGAGTCTGAGAGTGTCTGTGAGTGAGTCAGAGTGTCTGAGAGTGTCTGTGAGAGTGTGTCTGTGAACAAGTGTGAGTGTCTGTGAGACAGTGTCTGTGAGAGTGTGAGTGTCCGTGTCTGAGAGAGAGTCTGTGAGAGAGAGTCTGTGAGAATCTGTGAGTGTCTGTGAGAGTCTATGAGAGTGTCTGTGAGAGAGTGTCTGTGAGAGTCTGTGAGTGTCTGCGATTGTGAGTGTCTGTGATTGTCTGTGAGGGAGTCTGTAAGAGAGTCTGTGTGAGTCTGAGTGAGTGTCTGTGAATGTGAGAGCAGTCTGTGAAAGAGCAGTCTGTGAGAGAGTAGTCTGAGAGTGTCTGTGAGAGTGTGTCTGTGAGAGTGTGTCTGTGAGAGTGTGTCTGTGAGAGTGTGTGTGAGAGAGTGTCTGTGAGAGAGTGTCTGTGAGAGAGTGTCTGTGAGAGAGTGTCTGTGAGAGAGTGTCTGTGAGAGAGTGTCTGTGCGAGAGTGTCTGTGCGAGAGTGTCTGTGCGAGAGTGTCTGTGCGAGAGTGTCTGTGCGAGAGTGTGCGAGAGTGTCTGTGCGAGAGTGTCTGTGCGAGAGTGTCTGTGCGAGAGTGTCAGAGTTTGAGAGTCTGTGAGTGAGAGTCGCAGTGTCTGTGAGAGTGTGTCTGAGAGTGTCTGAGAGTGTCTGAGAGTGTCTGTAAGAGAGTGACTGTGAGAGAGTGACTGTGAGAGAGTGTCTGAGACAGTGTCTGTGAGAGTGTTTGAGAGAGAGTGAGTCTGAGAATCTGTGAGTGTCTGTGAGAGTCAATGAGAGAGTGTATGTGAGAGTCTGTGAGAGTGTCTGTGAGAGAGTGTCTGTGAGAGTGAGAGAGTATCTGTGAGTGTGTCTGAGAGTCTGTGAGAGTCTGCGAGTGTGTCTGTGAGAGTGTCTGTGAGAGAGTGCCTGTGAGTGTGTCTGGGTGTCTGTGAGAGAGTCTCTGTGAAGGTGTGAGAGTGTCTGAGAGAGTCTGTGAGACAGTGTCTATGTGTGAGAGAGTGTCTGTGAGAGTGTGAGTGTCAGAGTGTCAGAGAGAGTGTCAGTGAGAGTCTGTGAGAGTCTGTGAGAGAGTGTCAGAGTCTGTGAGAGAGTGTCTGAGAGTCTGTGAGAGAGTGTCTGTGAGTGTCTGAGAATCTATGAGAGTGGCTGTGAGTCTGTGAGATAGTGTATGTGAGATGGTATCTGTGAGTGTCTGAGTGTCGGTGAGTGAGTCTGTGAGAGAGTGTCTGTGAGAGAGTGTCTGTGAGAGAGTGTCTGTGAGAGTGTCGGTGAGAGTGTCGGTGAGAGTGTCGGTGAGAGTGTCGGTGAGAGTGTCGGTGAGAGTGTCGGTGAGAGTGTCGGTGAGAGTGTCGGTGAGAGTGTCGGTGAGAGTGTCGGTGAGAGAGTCTGTGAGAGAGTCTGTGAGTGAGTCTGTGAGTGAGTCTGTGAGAGAGTGTCTGAGTGTTTGTGAGTCTCTGTGAAGGAGTGTGTGAGTGTCTGAGAGTGAGTGTCTGAGAGTGAGTGTCTGAGAGTGAGTGTCTGAGAGTGAGTGTCTGAGAGTGAGTGTCTGAGAGTGAGTGTCTGAGAGTGAGTGTCTGAGAGAGAGTGTCTGAGAGAGAGTGTCTGAGAGAGAGTGAGTCTGAGAGAGAGTGAGTCTGAGAGAGAGTGAGTCTGAGAGAGAGTGAGTCTGAGAGAGAGTGAGTCTGAGAGAGAGTGAGTCTGAGAGAGAGTGAGTGAGAGAGAGTGAGTCTGAGAGAGAGTGAGTCTGAGAGTCTGAGTGTGAGAGTGTTTGTGAGAGAGTGTTACTGTCTGTGAGAGTGTTATTGTCCGTGAGAGTTAGTGTCTGTGAGAGTCTGTGAGAGTCTGAGTGTGAGAGAGTAGTCTGTGAGAGAGTGTCTGTGAGTGTGAAAGTGTCTGAGAGTGTGAGTGTGTCTGAGAGAGTGTGTGTGTCTGTCAGTCTGTGAGAGTGTCTGTGAGAGAGTGTCTGAGAGTGTCTGAGAGAGTGTCTGAGAGAGTGTCTGAGAGAGTGTCTGAGAGAGTGTCTGTGAATGAGTCTGTGAGAGTGTCTAAGAGAGTGAGTGTCTGTGAGAGAGTCTCTGTGAAGGAGTGTGAGAGTGTCTGTGAGTGTCTGAGAGAGAGTGTCTGAGTGTCTGTGAGTGAGTGTCTGAGAGAGAGTGTCTGTGAGTGTCAGAGAGAGTGTCTGTGAGAGTGTCTGTGAGAGTCTGTGAGAGTGTCTGCGATTGTGAGTGTCTGATTGTGAGAGTCTGTTGGAGAGAGTGTCTGTGAGAGAGTGTGAGTGTCTGTGAGAGTGTGAGAGTGTCTGAGTGTGAGAGAGTGCCTGTGAGTGTGTCAGTGTGCCTGAGTGTCTGTGAGAGAGTCTCTGAAGGAGTGAGTGTCTGTGAGAGAGTCTGAGAGTATCTGAGTCTGTGAGTGTCTGTGAGAGTCTGTGAGAGTGTCTGTGAGACAGTGTCTGTGAGAGTCTGTAAGAGAGTGACTGAGTATCTGTGAGTCTGAGAGAGTGTCTGTGAGACAGTGTCTATGAGTGAGACAATGTCTGTGAGAGAGTGTCTGAGAGAGTGTCTGAGAGAGTGTCTGAGAGAGTGTCTGAGAGTGTCTGAGAGAGTGTCTGAGTCTGTGAGAGTGTCTGTGAGTGTCTGTGAGAGTGTCTGAGAGTTTGATAGTGTCTGAGTCTGTGAGAGTGTCTTGAGTCTGTGAGAGAGTGTCTGAGAGTATCTGTGAGCGTGAGCCAGTGAGTCTGAGAGAGTGTGAGAGTCTGTGAGTCTGAGAGTGTGAGTGTCTGTGAGTGAGAGTCTGTGAGTGAGAGTCTGAGAGTGTCTGTGAATGAGTCTGAGAGTGTCTGAGAGTGTCTGTGAGAGTGTGTCTGTGAACGAGTGTGAGTGTCTGTGAGATAGTGTCTGTGAGTCTGAGAGAGTGTCTGTGAGACAGTGTCTGTGAGAGTGTGAGTGTCCGTGTCTGTGAGAGAGTCTGTGAGAGAGTCTGTGAGAGAGTCTGTGAGAATCTGTGAGTGTCTGTGAGAGTCTATGAGAGAGTGTCTGTGAGAGAGAGTCTGTGAGAGTATCTGCGATTGTGAGTATCTGTGATTGTCTGTGAGAGAGTCTGTGAGAGTGTGTGTGAGGGAGTCTGTGAGAGAGTCTGTGTGAGTCTGAGTGAGTGTCTGTGAATGTGAGAGCAGTCTGTGAAAGAGCAGTCTGTGAAAGAGCAGTCTGTGAGAGAGTAGTCTGAGAGTGTCTGTGAGAGTGTGTCTGTGAGAGTGTGTCTGTGAGAGTGTGTCTGTGAGAGTGTGTCTTGAGAGAGTGACTGAGAGAGTGACTGTGAGAATCTGTGAGTGTCTGAGAGTCTGTAAGAGAGTGTCTGTGAGAGTCTGTGAGAGTGTCTGCGATTGTGAGTGTCTGTCTAAGAGAGTGAGTGTCTGTGAGAGAGTCTCTGTGAAGGAATGTGAGAGTGTCTGTGAGTGTCTGAGAGAGAGTGTCTGAGTGTCTGTGAGTGTCTGAGAGAGAGTGTCTGTGAGAGTCTGTGAGAGTGTCTGCGATTGTGAGAGTGTCTGATTGTGAGAGTCTGTTGGAGAGAGTGTCTGTGAGAGAGTGTGAGTGTCTGTGAGAGTGTGAGAGTGTCTGAGTGTGAGAGAGTGCCTGTGAGTCTGAGTGTGAGAGAGTCTCTGAAGGAGTGAGTGTCTGTGAGAGAGTCTGTGAGAGTCTGAGAGTATCTGAGTCTGTGAGTGTCTGTGAGAGTCTGTAAGAGAGTGACTGAGTATCTGTGAGTCTGAGAGTGTCTGTGAGACAGTGTCTATGAGTGAGACAGTGTCTGTCAGAGAGTGTCTGAGAGAGTGTCTGAGAGAGTGTCTGAGAGAGTGTCTGTGAGAGTGTCTGTGAGAGTGTCTGTGAGAGAGTGTCTGTGAGAGTTTGATAGTGTCTGAGTCTGTGAGAGAGTGTCTGAGAGTATCTGTGAGCGTGAGTCAGTGAGTCTGAGAGAGTGTGAGAGTCTGTGAGTCTGAGAGAGTGTGAGTGTCTGTGAGTGAGAGTCTGTGAGTGAGAGTCTGAGAGTGTCTGTGAGTGAGTCAGAGTGTCTGAGAGTGTCTGTGAGAGTGTGTCTGTGAACAAGTGTGAGTGTCTGTGAGACAGTGTCTGTGAGAGTGTGAGTGTCCGTGTCTGAGAGAGAGTCTGTGAGAGAGAGTCTGTGAGAATCTGTGAGTGTCTGTGAGAGTCTATGAGAGTGTATGTGAGAGAGTGTCTGTGAGAGTCTGTGAGTGTCTGCGATTGTGAGTGTCTGTGATTGTCTGTGAGGGAGTCTGTAAGAGAGTCTGTGTGAGTCTGAGTGAGTGTCTGTGAATGTGAGAGCAGTCTGTGAAAGAGCAGTCTGTGAGAGAGTAGTCTGAGAGTGTCTGTGAGAGTGTGTCTGTGAGAGTGTGTCTGTGAGAGTGTGTCTGTGAGAGTGTGTGTGAGAGAGTGTCTGTGAGAGAGTGTCTGTGAGAGAGTGTCTGTGAGAGAGTGTCTGTGAGAGAGTGTCTGTGAGAGAGTGTCTGTGAGAGAGTGTCTGTGCGAGAGTGTCTGTGCGAGAGTGTCTGTGCGAGAGTGTCTGTGCGAGAGTGTCTGTGCGAGAGTGTGCGAGAGTGTCTGTGCGAGAGTGTCTGTGCGAGAGTGTCTGTGCGAGAGTGTCAGAGTTTGAGAGTCTGTGAGTGAGAGTCGCAGTGTCTGTGAGAGTGTGTCTGAGAGTGTCTGAGAGTGTCTGAGAGTGTCTGTAAGAGAGTGACTGTGAGAGAGTGACTGTGAGAGAGTGACTGTGAGAGAGTGTCTGAGACAGTGTCTGTGAGAGTGTTTGAGAGAGAGTGAGTCTGAGAATCTGTGAGTGTCTGTGAGAGTCAATGAGAGAGTGTATGTGAGAGTCTGTGAGAGTGTCTGTGAGAGAGTGTCTGTGAGAGAGTGTCTGTGAGTGTGTGAGAGTAGTCTGTGAGTGTGTGAGAGTAGTCTGTGAGTGTGTGAGAGTAGTCTGTGAGTGTGTGAGAGTAGTCTGTGAGTGTGTGAGAGTAGTCTGTGAGTGTGTGAGAGTAGTCTGTGAGAGTGTCTGATAGTGTCTGTAGGAGAGTAGGATCTGCACTTATGTTGCCCCCACTTTTTTTCCGATGTTAACACTGGTTTCTGGCTATAGTCATGCTGGGTCCCTGCTAATCAGGGCCCCAGTCTCTCTGTTCTCTCTAAACGACTTGGAGTGATTATTAGATGCACTAGTGATTTAGATACTGTGGTACCTTATGAGCCCCTAGTATATGGTACCTTGGGTACCAAGGGCATAGGTACTTCACAGGCCTACCAGGGGCTGAAGCATGTATTATGCCACCCCTGGGAAGCAGACTAAATCTGACACCTCAGGCCTGCTTCTGCAGCCTGGGTGAGGTAGTGTTAGCACTCCTCACAGAGGTATAGGTTCCTATATCTCACCATACACATAAACCTATCAGTCACCCCTATGGCAGGCCCTATCAATCCTGAGGGCAGGGTGCTTGGTTGACAATGTGAGGAGTGCCTCTGCCTGAGCAGGGCCCCTCTGCAGCTGGCAGAGTCTATTCCCTGTGGCTCTTTGTGGATGTGCTTAAATCATATATGATGCCAAGGCCACTGGTGGGCACTATCACTTTGTGGTAATGCCCTTTGGTTTGAAAAATGCACCTGCCACTTTTCAGAGGTTGGTGAATAAAGTTCTGACTGGTATGGAAACTTATTGCTCAGCTTATCTAGATGTTTTGGAGGCCCTGCAAAAAGCAGGCCTCCCTATCAAGGCCACTAAGTGCCAGATAGGGCAGAGTCAGGTTGTGTACCTGGGTCACCTTGTAGGTGGAGGTCGGGTTCAACCATTGCAGAGCAAAATCCAGACCATAATGGAATGGGTAACTCCAACAACCCAGACACAGGTGAGAGCCTTTTTAGGCCTGACTGGGTACTATAGGAGGTTTGTTAGGGATATGGATCTATAGTGACCCCCTTAAATGATCTTACATCTAAGAAAATGCCAAGGAAGGTTCAGTGGACAGCTAGCTGTCAAAAGGTATTTGATGACCTCAAGCAGGCAATGTGCACTGCCCCCATCTTGCAGAGTCCAGACTACCAAAATAAGTTCATTGTCCAAACAGATGCTTCAGAGCTGGGAGTGGGAGCTGTACTGTCTCAACTTAATGATGAAGGTCAAGACCAGCCAGTAGCTTTTATAAGCAGAAGGCTGACCCCTAGAGAGAAATGTTGGTCAGCTATAGGGAGGGAGGCCTTTGCTGTGGTGTGGGCCCTGAGGAAGCTGAGGCCATACTTGTTTGGCACTCACTTCATAGTTCAGACTGACCACAAGCCCCTCCTATGGCTTAAACAGATGAAAGGTGAAAATCCTAAACTGCTAAGGTGGTCCATTTCCCTACAGGGGATGGACTATACACTGGAACATAGACCTAGGAGCCAACATGCCAATGCAATCGGACTCTCAAGGTATTTCCACTTAGAAAATGAAGACTCAACTGATCAAGGTTAGTTTAATGTCCCTGCGTTTGGGGGGTTTGTGTAGGAGAGTAGGATCTGCAGTTATGTTGCCCCCATTTTTTTTCTGATGTATACACTGGTTTCTTGCTATAGTCAGGCTGGGTCCCTGCTAATCGGGGCCCCAGTCTCTCTGTTCTCTCTAAACGACTTGGAGTGCATATTAGATGCACTAGTGATTGGGTACTGTGGTACCTTATGAGCCCATAGTATATGGTACCTTAGGTACCAAGGGCATAGGTACTTCACAGGCCTACGAGGGGCTGAAGCATGTATTATGCCACCCCTGGGAAGCAGACTAAATCTGACACCTCAGGCCTGCTACTGCAGCCTGGGTGAGGTAGTGTTAGCACTCCTCACAGAGGTATAGGTTCCTATATCTCACCATACACACACATATAAACCTCGAATTACTTACCTTGTAAGTGGCTTGCTTGTAGACTTCCTCGAAGTACCCTAAAACTTTAAAAAATCTAACCGCGACTTGCTCCATTGTAATCAATAGGGAACCCGCGTCTGTGTTCTCACACTGCACGCGTCTCCCGTGGGTCTGTTACTTACCTGCTATCACTGCTTAGTTATAGTGGCCACCTTGCACTACTCCAATTCGACTATTATGGTAGATAGGTTTAAGACAACCTTTTAAAGAAAGCTATCCTAGTGGTAGCTGTGGAGAGCAGCCTTCAGGCTAAGTCTCGGAGGAATGTAAAGCAGCTTGTTTTACCTTATAATCTCTTCAATTACCAAATGATAGGACACCAAACAGGTATATATATCAAATATATATGTATTTATTTCTAGACACACTCTACTAATCTCTTTATGAGATTAGAAGTCAGGAACACATTCAAATATCAACGTTTCACAATAAGTTAAGCACAAATATGGCTGGGGCCTAGGGGCGTACCAGACCATATACTAAAAAAGAGGTTTAGGAAAGTCGACTTGCAAAGGGTCAAGGCCTAGGGCCTGTAAAATCGCTGGGGCTTCACTAATCCACCCAAGGCAGGTAAGTAAAAGACCCATGGGAGACGCGTGCAGTGTGAGAACACAGCCGCGGGTTCCCTATTGATTACAATGGAGCAAGTCGCGGTTCGATTTTTAAAGTTTTAGGGTACTTCAAGGAAGTCTACAAGCAAGCCACTTACAAGGTAAGTAATTTGAGGGCCAACACACACTAGGGCACCGGAGTGCAGGAGTTACCTCACCCAGGGGAGCCGGGTGCATAGGTGTCTTTTGGTGTCGGGTCGCGTCGCTGTTTTCTATGAAAGCCAAAGAAGAATTGCTGCTTGCGAAGACTGAAGAAGTGTCCGGTGGAATCCAAGGCTGGATTCAAGATGAAGAAGACCTGAAAGCAGAAAGGGACAGTGTTCACAGTCACTTGCCAGTGACCCGGTGCCAGGAAGATGGATTACCACGGAAGTCGGGGATTTCAGGTAGTCAATGGTGTTTTGACTCTACGCTCACAAGGTCCAGGAAGGATCGACGATGACCAGCAGCTGGATTCGGAGTGTCCCACGACATCTGCAGCTTACTGAGGTGTCGGCAACCTTATTGGAGCCAACAAGCCTTGGCAACAGCAAGTCTTCTGAGATGTGGAAAAAGTCAGCGGTGCAGACCAGCAAGGTCTGAGGGACTCACCCAGCGAGGGTGAGTGAGGGCAGGCCTGGAGCAACCAGGGGAGCCCTTTGGTTCGTTAAAGTCTTCAGGGGACCCACAAGCCAACGGGCAAGGGATCGCGAAGATGCCTCGTGAGGAAATGCTTTACAGGAGCCCACGGTCACTCGGGATGGGGTAGGCCTCTGATTTTCGCTGCAAAACCTGCTGGAGGCTTGGACCACACGTGGCACAAAGCACAAGTTCGTTGAACGTCGTGAAGGGGTTGCACTCGACAATAGTGCACTGTACCCAGGTATTGTGGTGCCTCGTCACTCGTGAGGTCCACTCGCCGCAGCTCTGCTGTGGACTCACAATGGCCGTTGAGAAGTCAGGAAATCCACTTCCGGGGCTGCAGGGACTTCGGACTCCGGCGGGAGCGGGAAAGTTTGCGACCGTTGATTAAAAGTTTTGGTGCCTGCCAAGCAGGGGAGTCACTCCTTGACTCCAAGGGAGATTCTTCGGTCTTCCAAAGGTAGTGGAACGTCGAAGGACCAGGATTCTTCTTGTAGAGCGTCGTCCAGGGATATCTGATTTGCAATGGCAAGGGTTCCCTAACTTATACCAAAAGGAAGGGAGGGACTAGCTCTATGACCACTCCTCTGGGAGGGTCAGGTGAGTGGGTGGTTACACCCACTTCCCTTTGTCCAGTTTCACGCCAGAGCAGGGGCAGGTAGCCCCTGAACCGGTTTGAGCTGGCATATGCACAGAGGAGTCTACTGCTCCCCCAGTGCAGGACTTCAACGCACTCTAGAAGTGCACCCACCCAGCTCCAATACACTAAATCCTGTGTGGAAGGTGGTGACACCTCCCTGTGACAGGATGCCTATTGTTGGGCCTCCTCCACTGCGAGTTTCGGTCAGCAGCAGGAGGGCAGCCCAGTGTCTGTGCTGGTGGCATCCATTTTGTGATACCAGGGCTCTTTCAAATTTCTACCGTGTTTCCACAGTGAGTACATATCGTCCCCTCTAGAAGGGTGGGATCATACTCCCACACCAGTTACTGGTGTGGGGGTATGATTCCAAGTTGTTTGACACCAAACACTACATGTTTTGATGCAGTCAATGCAAAGTTAGCATTAACCGGGAGGTTATAAGGCACTCAGAGAATATGGTTTAACCACATCCACAGTCACAGGGAATAGACCATGCCAGCTGCAGAGGGGCCCTGCTCAGGCAGAGGCACCCCCTCACATTGTAAAACAAGCACCCTACCCTCCGGATTGACAGGGCATGCCTTAGGGGTGACTGATAGGTTTATATGTGTGTTTATGGTGAGATATAGGAACCTATACCTCAGTGAGGAGTGCTAACACTACCTCACTCAGGCTGCAGTAGCAGGCCTGAAGTGTCAGATTTAGTCTGCTTCCCAGGGGTGGCATAATACATGCTCCAGCCCCTGGTAGGCCTGTGAAGTACCTATGCCCTTGGTACCTAAGGTACCATATACTAGGGGCTCATAAGGCACCACAGTAACCAATCAGTAGTCCATCTAATATGCACTCCAAGTTGTTTAGAGAGAACAGAGAGACTGGGTCCCTGATTAGCAGGGACCCAGCCTGACTATAGCCAGAAACCAGTGTTAACATCAGAAACAAAGTGGGGGCAACATAAGTGCATATCCTACTCTCCTGCACAACCCCCCCCCCCCCCAAACGCAGGGACATTAAACTAACCTTGACCAGTTGAGTCTTCATGTTCTAAGTGGAAATACCTCTAGAGTCCATCTGCATTGGCATGTTGGGTCCCAGGTCTATGTTCCACTGTATAGTCCATCCCATGTAGGGAAATGGACCACCTTAGCACTTTAGGATTTTCACCTTTCATCTGTTTAAGCCATAGGAGGGGCTTGTGGTCAGTCTGAACTATGAAGTGAGTGCCAAACAAGTATGGCCTCAGCTTCTTCAGGGCCCACACCACAGCAAGGGCCTCCCTTTCTATAGCTGACCAACGTTTCTCTCTAGGGGTCTGCCTTCTGCTTATAAAAGCTACTGGCTGATCTTGACCTTCATCATTCAGTTGAGACTACAGCTCCCACACCCAGCTCAGAAGCATCTGTTTGGACAATTAACTTTATTGTGTAGTCTGGACTCTGTAAGATGGGGGCAGTGCACATGGCCTGCTTCAGGTCATCAAATGCCTTTTGACAGCTAGCTGTCCACTGAACCTTTTTTGGCATTTTCTTAGAGGTAAGTTCATTTAAGGGGGTCACTATAGATCTATATCACTTAACAAACCTCCTATAGTACCCAGTCAGGCATAAAAAGGCTCTCACCTGTGTCTGGGTGGTTGGAGAAACCCATTCAATTATGGTCTAGATTTTGCTCTGCAATGGTTGAACCTGGCCTCCACCTACAAGGTGGCCCAGGTACACAACCTGACTCTGCCCTAACTGTCACTTAGTGGCCTTGATAGTGAGGCCTGCTTTTTGCAGTGCCTCCAAAACATTTCTGAGGTGGACCAGGTGATCCTGCCAGGTGGAACTAAAGCCAGCAATATCATCTAGATAAGCTGAGCAATACGTTTTCATACCAGTCAGAACTTCATTCACCAACCTCTGAAAACTGGCAGGTGCATTTTTCAAGCCAAAGGGCATCACCACAAAGTGGTAGTGCCCACCAGGGGTTGAAAATGCTGTTATGGCCTTGGCATCACCAGCTAACTTGATTTGCCAGTAGCCAGCTGTTGGGTCAAATGTACTCAGATATTTGTCTGAGGCCAAAGTATGAATTAGCTCATCTACCCTGGGAATTGGATAGGTGTCAGTCCTGGTGACTGCATTGAGGCCTCTGTAGTCTACACAAAACCTCATTTCTTTCTTACCACCCTGGGTATGAGGTTTAGGCACAAGGCATACTGGACTAGCCCAAGGGCTATCTGAAGGCTCAATTACTCCTAGTTCCAACATTTTCTGGACTTCAGTCCTGATACAGTCCCTGACATGGTCAGGTTGCCTGTAGATTTTACACTTGACAGGCAGACGGTCTCCAGTGTCCACCTCATGGGTGCACCAGGAAGTCTGACTAGGGGTCAGGCTAAACATATGTCTAAACTGTTGCAGCACTTCTGTGACAGCCGGTCAGGGAGAGGGTCACTCTCCTCCTGGTCCTCATCAGTTGCCATGAGCAAGCCCATGTCAGCCCTGTCAGCATATGGTTTCAATCTGTTGACATGGAGCACCCTAAGGGGGCTCCTGGGAGTTCCAAGATCCACCAGATAGGTGACTTCTCCCTTTTTCTCAACAATGGTATGGGGGCCACTCCACTTGTCTTAGAGAGCTGCTGGGGCCACAGGCTCCAGCACCCACACTTTCTGTCCTGGCTGGTATACAGTCAGCACAGCATTTTGGTCATTCGAAGCTTTTTGCAATTCTTGGCTTGCCTCCAGGTTTTTGGTTGCCTTCTTCATATATTCGGCCATCCTGGAGCGGAGACCAAGTACATAGTCCATCACATCCTGTTTGGGAGGTTTGAGAGGTAACTTCCAGCCCTCCTTCACCAAACATAATGGGCCTCTGACAGGGTACCCAAACAGAAGTTCAAAAGGGCTGTAGCCAACCCCCTTCTGTGGGACCTCCCTGTATGCAAACAGAAGGCAGGGAAGTAAAAGGTCCCATTTTCGCCTAAGCTTTTCTGGGAGGCCTTTAATCATTCCCTTTAGGGTTTTGTTGAACCTTTCAACTAACCCATTGCATTGTGGGTGATGGGGAGTAGTGAATTTGTAATTGACACCACACTCCTTCCACGTTGCTTTCAGATACCCTGACATGAAGTTGGTACCTCTGTCAGATATAACCTCCTTAGGGAAACCCACTCTGGAGAAAACTCCAATGAGGGCTCTTGCCACCACAGGGGCTGTGGTGGTCCTGAAGGGAATTGCTTCTGGGATCCACTACCACCAGGATAAACCTGTGCCCAGATGCTGTTGGAGGGTCAAGGGGACCAACAATGTCAATCCTTACCCTTTCAAAGGGTACCCCCACCACAGGTAGTGGTATCAGGGGGGCCTTTGTTGTGCCACCTGACTTGCCACTGGCTTGGCGAATGACATAGGAGTGACAAAACTCCTTGGTGTCCTCTGACATGTGTGACCAATGGAAATGTGGAACAAGCCTGTCCCAGGTCTTGTTTTCGCCCAAATGTCCTGCCAATGGGATATCATGTGCTAGAGTCACGAGGAACCCCCTAAACGTCTGAGGTATTATCAACCTCCTGGTGGCTCCAAGGGTAGGATCTCTAGCCTCAGAATATAGGAGTCCCTCATCCCACTAAACTTTATGGGACCCACTAGCACTCCCAGCAGCCTCAGCAGCAGCTTGCTGTCTGAGGGGTTCAAGAGTGGGGCATCACTGTTGCTCCTTACTCAGATCTTCCATGGAAGGTCCCCCTGCCCCCAAGAACTCAACCTGAGGGCCTGGGGCAGTTCCTTCTTCAGGATCTGCTTCTCCTCCCTCTGGAGGGGAATCTGAGATCTGAGTCAGAGGGGAAGGCACTGCCTTAACCCTACTGCTCCTCCTCTTGGGTAGAATCTGGTCTATAGTTTCAGGATTCAGAGCTGGTTCAGCTTTATGCATTTTGGCCTGTGACCTGGTCACAGCAAATACCTCTGCAGGTATGCCCAACATCTCAGCATGAGTCCATAACTCTTCTTCAGACCTGGCTGAAGTCTCTAGATCACAGCCCAATAGACATTCGACAGGGAGGTCTGCACTGACTACTACCTTCTTGAGGCCAGTTACCCCTCCCCAGGAGAAATTCACAACTGCCAGACTATGGTTGGTCCTGGCATTGCTTGCATTGGTAACCTGGTACATTTCACCCAGGATGATCGGCTCAGGGTCCATCAGATCCTCTGCCACCATGGTGACACTGGCACCTGTGTCCCTGAATGCCAAAGCCTGTTTGCAATTTATTACAGGCTGCTGTTTGTATTTGCCCAGGTTACTGGGGCTCACTAGGAAGGACATAGCAATGTCTCCCTCACAAACCAGCAATGCCTGAGTGGGTACTCTGACTAGGCCAGAGTCCACTTCAGAAACCAGGGTCAACCCTACTACACCCTTATTCTGATTACCACCTCCACCAGTAGCTGTACTAAGGGGGACAGTTGCCTTAGGGGCAGGAGTGGTGGTGGTTTGGTCTTTGGACTTGGTACAATCAGAAGTCCAGTGCCCTTTCTGTTTACAGAATTTGCACCAGGGCTTCTTTTGGCCTTTTCCATTTGTAGATTGTGAATCCCCACCAGATGCAGATTTTTGGGGCCCTTGTGAAGACTTCTGGTATTTTGCCTTATCCCCACCTTTCTCAGAGCCTTTAGGATCTTGCTTCTTGGTGTCACCCCCTTGGTTCTGGGTTTTCTGCCTCACCCTGGTTCTGACCCATTTGTCCGCCTTCTTTCCCAATTCTTGGGAAGAGGTCAGATCAGAGTCCACCAGGTACTGATGCAACAACTGGTTTTGGCAATTATTAAGGATCTGTTCTCTCATTATAAGATTATACAATCCCTTAAAATCAGTAACTCTACTACCAACCAGCCAACCCTTCAGAGCCTTGGTTACACATTCAACAAAGTCAGTCCAGTCCTGAGTCTGTGCTTTCTGGGTATCTCTGAACATCAACCTGTACTGTTCAGTGGTTAAGCCAAACCCATCTATCAGTGCACTCTTCAGGACTTCATAATCATCAGCATCCTCTTCTCTAACAGTGAGTAGCTTGTCTCTTCCTTTATCAGAAAAGGAGAGCCACAAGATTGCTGCCCACTGTTTCTGGGGGACCTGTTGTACTTTACAGGCCCTCTCCATTGCAGTTATCCACTTGTGGATATCATCCCCACTCTGGTAGGGAGGAACAACCTTGGACAGGTTCCTATGGTCTGGAATGTAATCTCTGCCTCTAGGGGCACTGTTGCTGCCACCAGGGGGTTCTAACCCCTGTTTTCTAGAAGCTCTCTGGAGCTCAAAGGCTTATCTATCTAAGGCCAACTGCTTGGTTCTGAGGGCAAGCCTTGCTTCCTCATACTGGAACATCTTGTACCTTCTTTCAGAGGAGGTCTCTCTTCTATTAGAGTATGAGTTCCTCTGGTGGACAGACTCTCTGTCAGAGTGATATGAGTGGTTAGATTCCCTTGAAGGGGACCTAGGTCTCTCCTCCACTCTGACAGTTCTCTTAGGGAGAATTCCTCTGTCCTGTTCAGACCCTTGTGGGTCTGGCCCTTCAATCACAGACTCCACGTCATCTTGATTTTCATCATCTGACCCAGAGACTATGGTTGACCCACCCCCTGATCCAAATCCACTAGCTCCTAGAGCTAGTCTTAAGATCATCTGCTGTTAGCAAATTTATCAGGTGTTGCGTGCAGGGACTCTGTCCTAACCCCAGGTGTCTTGCAACACACATGGCCTTCAGGTCAAAGAAGGTCATGTCCTTATACCGAGGTTGGGTGGACCTACTGGCTCAATCACTTGAGGACATTCTAGTGTTGTGCAGTGTTGTACTACCTACACTAGTTTGTGGCCTACTGATCCTAGCTTGAGCTGTAGCAAGGGTGTGCTATCCCTTCACAAACAGCTCTAAGTTCAGTAGAACTTTTTGATACAAAGCTTGACTTTATATGTATCTTGAGTACTTTAAGTGGTTTTCAGTTAGTAATTCAAATTGAGATTTTCTGGTAAAACAATATCGAGCTGGAATCCCACACGCTGCCCACCAATGTGAGAAGTTGGCCTGGCATATGCTGGTCACTAGTTATAGTGGCCACCTTGCACCAGTACAATTCGACTCTTATGGTAGATAGGTTTAAGACAACCTTTTAAAGAAAGCTATCCTAGTGGTAGCTGTGGAGAGCAGCCTTCAGGCTAAGTCTCAGAGGAATGTAAAGCAGCTTGTTTTACCTTATAATCTCTTGATTTACTAAATGAAAGGACACCACACAGGTATATATATCAAATATATATGTATTTATTTCTAGACACACTCTACTAATCTCTTTATGAGATTAGAAGTCAGGAACATATGCAAAAATCAACGTTTCACAACAAATTAAGCACTTATATGGATGGGGCCCTAGGGGCGTACCAGACCATATACTAAAAAAGAGGTATAAGAAGAACGACTTGAGAAGGGACAAGGCCTAGGGCCTTCAGAAGCGCTGGGGCCTCACTAATCCACCCAAGGTAGGTAAATTAAGGACCCACAGGAGACGCATGCAGTGTGAGAACACAGCCGCGGATCCCAATAGACTTCAATGTAGCAAGTTGCGGTTGGAATTTTAAAGTTCTAGAGTACTTTGGGAGGGTCTACAAGCAAGTCACTTACAAGGTAAGTAGATCGAGAGCCAACACACACAGGAGCACCGTAGTGCAGGAGTTACCTCACCCAGGGAAGCCGGGTGCATAGGTGTCTTTTGGAGTCGGGTCGCGGCGTCGTTTTCAATAGGAGCCAAAGAAGACTTGCTGCTTGTGAAGACTGGAGAAGTGTCCGGTGGAATCCAAGGCTGGATTCAGAAGGAAGAAGTCCTGAAAGCAGAGGAGACGGCGTTCAAAGTCTCTTGACAGTGACCCGGGGCAAGGAAGATGGATGCCCACCGTCATCGGGTGATTTCAGGTGATCACGGGTGTCTTGACTCTTCAGCCACGAGGTCCAGGAGGCGTCGACGATGACCAGGAGCTGGATTCGGCGTGTCCCACGAAGTCTGCAGCTTACTGCGGTGTCGGTGACCAGATTGGAGCCAACAAGCCTTGTTAACAGCAAGTCTCGTGGAGAATGGGAAAAGTCAGCGGTGCAGACCAGCAAGGTCTGAGGGACTCACCCAGCGAGGGTAAGTCAGGGCAGGCCTGGAGCAACCAGGGGAGCCCTTTGGTTCTGTGGAAAAGTCTTCTGGGGACCCACGAGCCGGCTGGCAAGGGATCGCGAAGACGCCTCGGGAGGATTCCTTCAACAGGGGCCCACGAGCACTCGGGATGGGGTAGGCCTTTGATCTTCGGTGGAAATCCAGCTGGAGGCTTGGACCACACGTGGTCCAATACACAAGTTCGTAGAACGTCGTGAAGGGGCTGCACTCGAAAATAGTGCACTTTACCCAGGGATTGCGGTTCCTCGTCACTCGTGGGGTCCACTTGCCTCAGCGTCGCTGGGGACTCACGATGGCCTTGGAGAAGTCAGGAAATCCTCTTCCTGGGCTGCAGGGACTTCGGACTCCAGCGGGAGCGGGAAAGTTTGCGACCGTTGATGCAAAGTTTTTAGTGCCTGCCAAGCAGGGGAGTCACTCCTTGACTCCAAGGGAGATTCTTCAGTCTTCCAGAGGTAGTGGAATGTAGAAGGTCCAGGATTCTTCTTCAGAGCGTCATCCAGGGATATCTAACTTGCAATGGCAAGGGTCCCCTAACTTGTACTACAAGGAAGGGAGGGACTAGCTCTATGACCCCTCCTATGGGAGGGTCAGGGGAGTGGCTGGCTACACCCACTTCTCTTTGTCCAGTTTTGCGCCAGAGCAGGGGCAGGTAGCCCCTGAACCGGTTTGAGCTGGCATATGCACAGAGGAGCCTACTGCTCCCCCAGTACAGGACTTCAAAGCACTCTAGGAGTGCACCCACCCAGCCCCAATACACTAAATCCTGTCTGGGAGGTGGTTACACCTTCCTGTGACAGGATGCGGATGCGGTTAAACCCTGAAAGAACTCTGGCTTCACAAAATGGATGCCACCAGCACAGACACTGGGCTGCCCTCCTGCTGCTGACTGAAACTCGCAGTGGAGGAGGCCCAACAATAGGCATCCTGTCACAGGGAGGTGTAACCACATTCCAGACAGTGCTTTGAAGTCCTGCACTGGAGGAGCAGTAGGCTCCTCTGTGCATATGCCATCTCAAACCAGTTCAGGGGCTACCTGCCCCTGCTCTGGCGCGAAACTGGACATAAGGAAGTGGGTGTAACCACCCACTCCCCTGACCCTCCCAGAGGAGGGGTCCTAGAGCTAGTCCCTCCCTTTCCTTTAGTATAAGATAGGGAAACCTTGCCATTGCAAACTAGATATCCCTGGACGACGCTCTACAAGAAGAATCCTGGACCTTCGACGTTCCACTACCTTTGGAAGACTGAAGAATCTCCCTTGGAGTCAAGGAGTGACTCCCCTGCTTGGCAGGCACCAAAACAATCAACGGTCGCAAACTTTCCCGCTCCCGCCGGAGTCCAAAGTCCCTGCAGCCCCGGAAGTGGATTTCCTGACTTCTCGACGGCCATTGTGAGTCTCCAGCAAACCTGAAGCGAGTGGGCCTCACGAGTGACGAGGAACAGCAATACCCGGGTACCGTGCACTATTGTCGAGTGCAACCCCTACAAGATGTTCTATGAACTTGTGCTTTGGACCACGTGTGGTCCAAGCCTCCAGCAGGATTTCCGCCGAAAATCAGAGGCCTACCTCGTCCCGAGTGACCGTGGGCTCCTGTGAAGTGAATCCTCACGAGGCGTCTTCGCGATCCCTTGCCGGTTGGCTTGTGGGTCCCCTGAAGACTTTATCATCGAACCAAAGGGCTCCCCTGATTGCTCCAGGCCTGCCCTGACTTACCTTCTCTGGGTGAGTCCCTCAGACCTTGCTGGTCTGCACCGCTGACTTTCTTCACATTCCACGAGACTTGCTGTTGCCAAGGCTTGTTGGCTCCAATCCGGTTGCCGACACCTCAGTAAGCTACAGACTTCGTGGGACACTCCGAATCCAACTCCTGGTCGTCGTCGATGCCTCCTGGACCTTGTGGCTAAAGAGTCAATACACCCGTGAATCACCTGAAATCACCCGACTACCTTGGGCATCCATCTTCCTGGCCCCGGGTCACTGGCAAGTGACTGAACACTGTCCCTTCTGCTTTCAGGTCTTCCTTCTTCTGAATCCAGCCTTGGATTCCACCGGACACTTCTCCAGTCTTCACAAGCAGCAAATCTTCTTCGGCTTCCATTGAAAACGACGCCGCGACCCGACACCAAAATACACCTATGCACCCGGCTTCCCTGGGTGAGGTAACTCGTGCACTCCGGTGCTCCTGTGGGTGTTGGCCCTCGAAGTACTTACCTTGTAAGTGGCTTGCTTGTAGACTCTTCCGAAGTACCATAAAACTTTAAAAATCCAACTGCGACTTGCTCCATTGAAATCAATAGGGAACCCGCGGCTGTGTTCTCACACTGCACGCGCCTCCCGTGGGTCCTTTACATACCTGCCTTGGGTGGACTAGTGAGGCCCCAGCGATTCTAAAGGCCCTAGGCCTTTTCCCCTTGCAAGTCGATATTCCTAAACCTCTTTTTTAGTATATGGTCTGGTACTCCCCTAGGGCCCCAGCCATATTTGTGCTTAATTGATTGTGAAACGTTGATTTATGCATATGTTCCTGACTTTTAATCTCATAAAGAGATTAATAGAGTGTGTCTAGAAATGAATACATATATATTTGATATATATACCTGTGCTGCTTGACATTCCTCTGAGACTTAGCCTGTAGGCTGCTCTCCACAGCTACCACTAGGATAGCTTTCTTTAACAGGTTGTCTTAAACCTATCTACCATAAGAGTCGAATTGTACTGGTGCAAGGTGTCCACTTTAACTAGTGAACAGCATATACCAGGCCAACTTCTCACAGTCTGTGAGAGTCTGTCTGTGAGAGTCTGTCTGTGAGAGTGTGTATGTGAGTTTGAGTTTGTGAGAGAGTATCTGTGAGAGTCTGAGGGAGTGTCTGTGAGAGTGTCTGAGAGAGTGTATGTGAGAGTCAGAGTGTCTGTGAGAGTCAGAGAGTGTCTGTGAGAGTCAGAGAGTGTCTGTGAGAGTCAGAGAGTGTCTGTGAGAGTCAGAGAGTGTCTGTGAGAGTCAGAGAGTGTCTGTGAGAGTCAGAGAGTGTCTGTGAGAGTCTGAGAGAGTCTGTGAGTGTCTGAGAGAGTCTGTGAGTGTCTGTGAGTCTGAGAGTCTCTGAGTATGTGAGTATGTGAGAGTGTAAGTCTGAGAGAGTGTCTGTGAGTGAGTGTGAAAGAGTATGTGAGAGAATGTCTGAGAGTATCGGAGTGTGAGTCTGTGAGAGTGTCTGTTTGAGAGTGTCTGTGTGAGAGTGTTGGTGTGAGTGTCTGTGAGAGAGTGTGAGTGAGTCTGTGAGAGTCTGTCTATTGGAGTCTGTGAGTGTGTCTGTGAGAGTCTGTGAGTGGCTGTGAGTCTGAGAGTGAGTCTGTGAATGCGTCTGTGTGAGTGCCTGTGAGTGTGATTGTGAGAGTGTGTGAGTGTCTGTGAGAGTGTGTGAGTGTCTGTGAGAGTGTGTGAGTGTCTGTGAGAGTGTCTGTGAGAGAGTGTGAGTCTGAGAGTGCGAGAGTCTTTTAGAGTCTGAGAGAGTGTCTGTGAGTCTGAGAGAGTGTTTGTGAGTCTGAGAGAGTGTCTGTGATAGTGTCTTTGAGAGTCTGTGAGTGTCTGTAAGAAAGTCTGTAAGAAAGTCTGTGAGAGAGAGTCTGTTTGAGTGTCTGAGAGAGTATGTGTGTCTGTGAGAGTCTGTGATACAGTGTCTGAGTCTGTGAGAGCATGTATGTAAGAGTGAGTGAGTCTGTGAAAGTGTCTGTGAGAGGGTCTGTGAGAGTGTCTGTGAGAGCGTGTCTGTGAGAGCGTGTATGTGAGAGCGTGTATGTGAGAGCGTGTATGTGAGAGCGTGTAGGCAGGAGCGTGTAGGCGAGAGCGTGTAGGCGAGAGCGTGTAGGCGAGAGCGTGTAGGCGAGAGCGTGTAGGCGAGAGCGTGTAGGCGAGAGCGTGTCTGCGAGAGCGTGTCTGCGAGAGCGTGTCTGTGAGAGCGTGTCTGTGAGAGCGTGTCTGTGAGAGCGTGTCTGTGAGAGCGTGTCTGTGAGAGCGTGTCTGTGAGAGCGTGTCTGTGAGAGCGTGTCTGTGAGAGCGTGTCTGTGAGAGCGTGTCTGTGAGAGTCTGTGAGAGTCTGTGAGAGTCTGTGAGAGTCTGTGAGAGTCTGTGAGAGTCTGTGAGAGTCTGTGAGAGTCTGTGAGTGTCTGTGAGTGTCTGTGAGTGTCTGAGTGTCTGTGAGTGTCTGTGAGTGTCTGAGAGACTGAGTGTAAGAGTGTGTGAGTGTCTGAGTGTAAGTGTCTGTGAGAGTGTCTGTGAGTGTAAGAGTGTCTGTGAGTGTAAGAGTGTCTGTGAGTGTAAGAGTGTCTGTGAGTGTAAGAGTGTCTGTGAGTGTAAGAGTGTCTGTGAGTGTAAGAGTGTCTGTGAGTGTAAGAGTGTCTGTGACAGTCTGAGAGAGTGTGAGTCTGTGAGAGAGTGTCTGTGAGAGAGTGTCTGAGAGATTGTCTGTGTCTGTGAGTGAGTCTGTGAGAGAGTGTCTGAGAGAGTGTCTGGGAGTGTCTGGGAGAGTCTGAGAGTGGGGCTGTGAGTCTGAGAGCGTGTCTGTGAGAGAGTGTGTGTGTCTGAGAGAGTCTGTGATAGTGTCTGTGAGAGTGTCTGTGAAAGTGAGTGAGTCTGTGAGAGAGTTTGTGAGAGCGTGTCTGTGAGAGAGTGTCTGTGAGAGTGTCTGTGAGTGTCAGAGCATGTATGTGAGTGTCTGAGAGAGTGAGTGTCTGAGAGAGTGAGTGTCTGAGAGAGTGAGTGTCTGAGAGAGTGAGTGTCTGAGAGAGTGAGTGTCTGAGAGAGTGAGTGTCTGAGAGAGTGAGTGTCTGCGAGAGTGAGTGTCTGCGAGTGTGAGAGTGTCTGTGAGTGTGAGAGTCTGAGTGTGAGTGTGAGAGTGAGAGTCTGTGAGAGTGAGAGTCTGTGAGAGTGAGAGTCTGTGAGAGTGAGAGTCTGTGAGAGTGAGAGTCTGTGAGAGTGTGAGTCTGTGAGTGTGAGTCTGTGTGAGTCTGTGTGAGTGTCTGTGTGAGTGTCTGTGTGAGTGTCTGTGTGAGTGTCTGTGTGAGTGTCTGTGTGAGTGTCTGTGTGAGTGTCTGTGAGTGTCTGTGTGAGTGTCTGTGAGTGTCTGTGAGTGTCTGTGAGTGTCTGTGAGAGTGTCTGTGAGAGTGTAAGAGTATCTGTGAGTCTGAGAGTGTGAGAGTTTGTGAGAGTGTCTGAGAGAGAGTGTCTGTGAGTGTCTATGAGAGTCTGTGAGAGCGTGTCTGTGAGAGTGTCTTTGAGTGTCTTGAGAGAGTGAGTGTCTGCGAGAGAGTCTGTGAGAGGGTATCTGAGAGTTTGTGAGAGTCTGAGAGTGTCTGAGAATCTGTGAGTGAGTGTCTGTGAGAGAGTATGAGAGTATCTGTGAGTCTGAGAGAGTGTGAGAGTATGAGAGTGTCTGTGAAAGTGAGTGTGAGAGTGTCTGTGTGCCTTTGAGTCTGTGAGAGTCTGTCTGTGAGAGTCTGTCTGTGAGGGAGTGTCTGTGAGGGAGTGTCTGTGAGGGAGTGTCTGTGAGGGAGTGTCTGTGAGGGAGAGTCTGTGAGGGAGAGTCTGTGAGGGAGAGTCTGTGAGGGAGAGTCTGTGAGGGAGAGTCTGTGAGGGAGAGTCTGTGAGGGAGAGTCTGTGAGGGAGAGTCTGTGAGGGAGAGTCTGTGAGAGAGTGGGGTAGAGGGGTAGAGGGGTAGAAAAGAGGTAGGGATATATAGGCAAATGAAAAGGAAGCTATCGACTTCAGGAATGTGAAAGAAAGCTCTCGTACCTTGAAAGCTGATGACCCATGACGAGAGAGAAAAGCCATATGGCGCCTCTGCACGTAAGCGCGCGCTCGCGTGTGTAACCGCAAGCTCTAGGCCACAGTGGTAGCATTTTCTGAAGCCCTTACTAAAAGTCTCGCCAGGGCAGCGCTGGCTCAGGCGAGACCTAAAAATAAAATGATTATGTAGTTGTAGAGTACAGATTTCCCACCTGCAGACAATAGTAAATAAAAATAATGTGAGTCTGCAACACAAGTATGTTTGTCTAGGGTGCAAGCAGATTGAGCTGGTATGCCAGCTACAATAAGGTTAATTTAGCTAAACAAGAGAGAGAAGACTGGTCTACTCCATAGTGCCTAGTAGTAATGCCTGAAACTCCCACAAATGTTAGAGGCCGAGGAAGTGGGAGGATTCCACAAATGTTATGTACTGTGCTTGCTAGTGCTACTGTCCCACTATTTGTAGAATTCATTTTGTGCTACTGTTTTGCTAAGAGTATTGGTTACAATAGTCTTGTTTCTTTCTTGATCTAGCTACTTCTTCCCAACCAAAAAAAGAAAAACCAGACAGGAAGGAGTTGGCAGCCATGGCCCTGAGCCGGAAGCTGGAGGCCATCTGCGAGGAATATTGGCGGCTGGTGGTTCTGGCGGAGGAGGTGGCAGCAGCTGCAGCCTCCTCCAATGGCCTGGACCCTAGCCATGCCCCCCCCCCCCCCCCCCCACGTGGTACGGCGCTGCGATCTGGCAGAAACCCGCCGTACTTCATTCAACCCTGCTGTGCCCCCCACCCCTGCCGTGGCTGCAATTGTAAATCTTACAAGCACCGCACCTAGAGGAGCGGATAAAGGTCCTGGAGGGTAACAAGCGACGAGCCCACTGCTAGAAAACTGTCGTATTGCCCCTTTTTTATTCGTTTTTTTGGTGGGTGGAAATTGGGCGATGGTGTTGGGGAAAAGTTGGGGTTTATATTTATTATTTATTATGGACAATTGACCGGACATTAGTTGGATTCTTTCTTTATCTTTGGACATTGGTTGGGGTTAAGGAGTGGGGTGTCAGGTGTTGTGGGATTTTTACATTAGTTTATTTTGTAAGGGGAATAAATTATATTTAAACTTAAACTTTACATACAATGTAAATGTTTTGTAGGGGGTTACTCTTTTACTTAACATGGCTTCCTTTTCGGGTGCAGGGCTGCAGACAGATTTTGATGTAAATAATATGCCAATAGTGTAACACACGAACAGATAGATGCGGTACCCTCACTTGTGAGTGACTTGTCCTACTAGTACTGTCAGTCTCTCCTCCTAGTCGATGCAGTCTGCAACTGGACTCGAAAGGGTGTGGGTGTGTGAATTAATGAATTAATGTCCATATTACTAATTATGTCTCCCTCAAACTACTTCTCTTTCCTGCGATTGATGTTTATTTAAACTTAGGCAAAGCGATGGCTGCATGGTGATGATGGTTTGGTTTCCCAAAATGCCATGGAGGTGGCGGTGGTAGTAGTAGTAGACACAGGCAGTAGCATTTGCAAAAAAAGAAAATGAGACAGCGAAGGAGTAGTAGAACAAAGTACAGTACACAAAAAGATTGCCAAACAAGAAACCATAATGATTAGCAATGCTAAAGTAAATTAAAACATAATGGTGGCGGGGATAGCCTTGTACAAGTTACAAACTGTAGTTGACTCGACCTATGAAGTGGATAAGCGTAACCTTTAGTGCTGTAAGGATGATGAAACTATGCCGGCAATGAATTATGATGGATTATGTTCCTCTGGAAAAAAAAATTGACTTGCAAATACTGAGCATGGGTGGGCAAGCAGAAGAAGATCCTCTCCCTGCCTTGAGTTAGTGTTGCTTTTACCACTTCCGCCCCAGCAAGTGTGTGATCAATTATTGGTGTAAATTAATTTAATTTAGTCACACCTCAATATACATCACACAGCCCGGGGGAAGATGCTTCGGGTTTGATGAATGGTTGGGAAGGTATATTTGAGGGACAGGTTTGACAAAGACAAACACTACACACGGACAACACACAATCTTGGCAGACGACCATCATATTCATAAATCTGTTAAGGGAGTAAAAGGAAATGCATGCATGATGATGACTTGATGGTTAATGATAAGTAGTACTAACTAGACTAGTAGACAGTACAGGCCAGCAGTATATTATTATTATGCAATTGCCTTGCCCGTCTGCCCTCAGAGAGACCCAAATTACATACATTTTATGTTCTGGTGTACCAGGCTTCCTTTTAAAGCTAGCAAAGAAAATTAAAAACTAGCTGTAGGGATCAATTACAAGCAAAGAGCAAATATAATAAACAACAACACACAGTCGTAATAATTGAAGAGAAAAAATGAGTCTAATTAAAAGATGATGAATGATACTAAGTTACTGTATGTTATTATGGTCAAATGGGGAGTTGCATCTTGGCATTGCTCTTGGTCCTCCCTTCCATGGACGCTCCATCCGTCAATCTTGGGTGCCACTGCCTGCCTGGTGGATGCGGATTGGTAAGGTAAGTGTGAGTTGTTTTTCTCAGTATAGCACAGGGTAAAGGTCGGCCTGTAAGTGTAGATGGAAAAACAAAAGGGAGATTGAAAAATCAAGGAGAAAAAAAAATGCATAAATTACGGAGGAGTGCAACAAGAACACTTTCAGAGGCGGCATGGCTAAATCATGTCTACTCTGTTTCCAGCATTAACCTACAAGAACAACAGGACAGAGCAAGCCCACGGCGCTCACCCAACCTCCACTTAGCTTAGATTTTGAGCCAGACAGAGCACACATATACAGCAACATAGCATTTTCCAAATTAAGTAACTAAATCAATGCACCGCTGTCAGTCATACCACTACACTCAACTCCACCACTACACAGACATGTAGGTCTGCTATGGTTGTTGTTGACTTGCTTACCTTTTAGGCCACTTCATTAAACGCCCCTAGTTATTCCATCAGTCATCTCCGATCCTACTGATTGACTGCAATGAGTATAGTATGGTATCCAACTCAGTCTGTAGTGAGTCCAGATTCCATATTCAAAAATGCAGTGGATCGGCCTGCAGGAGAAATACAATTTTGTTATTTAACAATAAGAAGGGAAACATTGACTTGAGTAACTTTTTTTTTCACAACAAATTTTATTTGGTTTATCGTTGGAAATGTGGGCGAAGGCCCTACAATTACCTGTAGGAGAAAATGACATAAGATCACAGCGAGTCCAACATTTTGACCAAAATCGAACACCTGCCCAACATGCAGGGGGTTAAAATCAAACCTGATGCAGACAATTCTAGATCTCAGGGCGTGCGTATTAGTTAAAAGGTCGTAGAACTCCATTGCCATCGTATACGGGATTTTCAAAACAAGGTACATATAAAACAATATACATTAGAAAACAGGGCTCCATTTAGGGGTCGGTGGGTGGTAGGGGGGGAGCTCAATTCCTTGATAGGACGCCCAGCGGGTCCAGATTTTCCTATGTTTAGCAGGGCAGCCTCGAGCAAGGAATACTGCCACTTCGGACCCCCTGGCATCTGTCCATTTCGGCCTTCCATTTACCCAACGTTGGGGGAGAAGTCCCTTTCCACAATTGTGCGATGTCGCGCTTGGCTATAGTGAGGACTAACAGCAATAAGTGTTGCTTACAGACGTTTCCCCCTACATCGTCCGTGCTATGTAAGAGGAAGAGTCTCGGGTCCATCAGGAGTTCCCATGCGAGCACCTCCTGGAGGCAGGACTTAATTCTGCACCAAAAAGGCTGCAATACTGTGCAGCCCCAAACTGTATGCAGAAAAGTCCCCTCGTCTCACACCGCAGACATGCGGGGGATGGAATTACTCCCATCCGCCCGAGTCTAATCCACGTATAATAAGCCCTGTGTAGGTATTTAAACTGTATCAGGCGGTATCTAGTAGAGACCGCTGCACCTCGCGGACTGGCGATGGCTTCAGCCCAGTCGTAGTCAGTGAAGTCAGGGATGTCTGCCTGCCACATCTTGTCGAGCGTTGTCTGTGTGTGGGTCGTTAGGGTCTGATAGATCTGTCTAATCTTGTGAAGGCCTAAATCCCCTATTAACAAACTGCCTTCCAATGGAAGAAATTCCGGAAGGGTCTCAAGGAAGCAGACTAGCGGGGTGAGCACGTGGCAGAGACGGAGATATTTGTAGAAGTGTGTTTTGTGGAGGTTGTACTCAGTTTGCAATTGTTGATAGGATTTCAGGGTGGTACCCTGAATCCCATCCCCAAGGGTTTACATCCCCACCTGGTCCCAACCCCAGAACCCATCGAAAGTTGCCACAGGATGGAGGTATGTCCCCTGCCATAGTGGGGTAGCCCGGGTAAGTTTACCATGCCATCCCATCTGTTGAACCAGTGCCCGTCAGAGCAGTATTACTACTTTACCTGCAGGTGGCATAAAGTCTAGTCGTGCTGAGCTATGCAGGAGGTGTAGGGGGGGTCTGCTCCATTGCCGCATGCTCAATCGCATACGCTGGGTCAGTTGGGGAGTTTTACCAGCATTCGTTCACCACAAGCAAGTGTGATGCTGCGTAATATGAATAGATGTCTGCTGCCGCGATTCCTCCGCAGTATGTTGATTGCACACATGTGCGAAGAGGAGCGACTCTATAATCGCCCTACCATTCCAGAGAAATTTATTTTGTATGGCGTTGGACCTGCGCAAACCATGAGCGCGGGATGTGGTAAGGGAAATTTGGGAGATGGTACATATTCTGAGGTAGCGATACCATCTTGAAGATGGCCGAGTGCCCATACAGGGACAAGAGAAGAGAAGATCATATTGCAGTTTTGCTGTTGAGGCTGGCCAACAGTGGAGTTATATTATGTGCCCAGGTGATTTTGGGGCACGATGACATGAAAATACTGTGAGGGATTGCGCGATGACCGTCCGAGACTGACGTCACAGAAGCACTCGGGTCCTGACCTCCCATACTCCGTCCCTCACTCCGCTCCTCTGACAGAGAAGAGGAACGTACAGGAACTACAACATCCATGCTCCTCTCTGGTTTCTTCACAGACGGGAACCAAAGACCCGGAAGAGGGCGGGGTTAAACCCGGAAGTACTGTCCCAGCGCCAATGAAAGCCGGAGGAGAAGAAACGTCGTCGTCGAGGACCAAACGCGAGAAAGAGGAAGGAACCCGGAATGAACCACACGAGGAAGACGAAGACGGAGAAGGCGCTGAGGAGAGAGCGAACCCCCAGGACCACAAGCAGACGAAAGACCGAGACGACGCGGACGCCGAGGACCGCTGGTACGAGGAATGGTGGTGCCCACCGGAGGACGCTGAGGAGCGGCCGTAACTCTGGAGAGTTACGGCGGGGGTCGGTGAGTAAAACCGTCTCCGGGGTGTGAGCTGGGGGGGATTGAGGGAGGCAACGGAGGGTCTGGGTTGAGACCTGGGAGGCCCGAGTTACCGTGTAATTGTCGTGACCAAGTAAAACTCTGTCTTGATAAATGTCTGACCTCACTACCTTTCATAGTCGAAGCAACCTATCCTGCTAAACTCGTTACTCCCAATACTTAGCCGGACTACGTTCAAGCTGCATTATTTCCCTTCACGTCCATACTTCCCTTCACCTCCCTATTTCCCTCACGATCCCTCCTACCGATCCTGAAGAACACTTGCTGGTGCGGTGACGGTGTTAAAACAAACGTATCGCAATATACCACCCTGACAACCCCTTTCTTTTCCCTCCTATGAGCCTCCGGGAAGACGGCCACGCCATCGCCAAAGAAGTCCCCGATACCTCCACCTTGAACCCTACGGAGGCTCCGAAGCGGGAAGACAATCTCACAGGAGGGAAACCAGAAGAACCAACGTCATCAGGATCTCTATTGTCACAGAAAATCAATAAAAAGCCTTCCTTAGGCAAATATATACAGCTTCCTCGCCTGTTCATTAAGCCTGCCCTCCCACAAGTGGTGTCAGAAGTGGGATCCCAAGGCGTCATGGAGGCTGCACTATCGAAAATGGCTGAAAATCAAGAGCATCTGGGCAAAGTGATGGAACGCTTTCTGACAGTGGTAGAGGAAGACCGAGGCAAGTTGCAACAAGTGCTTAGTGGACAGAGCGATACCCACGGGGCCGCCATGGAGAAACTTACTGAAGCTCTCGGACATCAGAGAGGTCCCACCACGCTCCCATCCGTAGTATTACAACGATATGTACCAGGTGAAGATCCGGATTTCTTCTTTACGAACTTCGAACGGATGGCCACAGCTGCTTCTTGGCCGGCCGATAAATGGGGCCAATACCTAGGACCTCTCCTCTCAGGAGACTTACAAGCCGCGTATCAGGCTGCCACCATTCAGGGGGTGGTTCCGTACGCAGACATAAAACGCTGCATCATGGAGCGACTGGGGGTAGATGACGAAACGTATCGAAAGCGCTTAAGACAAATGAAGGAAGGCGTCCAAGAAACACCCCGAGCTCTCTACTTTAGGGTGAAGGATATGGCAGATCGATGGCTGAAACCCGCTACCACAGATAAGGATGGAATCATGGCAAAAATATATTTAGAGCAGTATTTGTCCTCTCTACACCCCCCTATCCAAAGGTGGGTGCGACAACAACCTCACCTTACCCTTGAAACCGCAGTGGAAATAGCCAGTGCTTACAGTAGAGCCCAAGAGGTCCAAAAGGGGCGCGACGAGCCCACAACCAAACCCACTAGTTCAGGGTTACACCGGCCTTTGAGGCCCCCACCGCCCAAAAGACCAGAGACTATTACCATTGTTCCAGGGGTACCCCCTATACGACCACCGACAGCGGGACCCCAGTGTTTCCAGTGCGGAACACTAGGTCATATCGCCAGGTTCTGTCCACAGAAAGAAGAACCAATGGAAATTGGAGTGGCTCGTAACTACTATTGTTCACCCAGGGAAAAAGACAAACCACCCTACCGATGTACCATCTCAGTGAACGGACAACCTGTGACTGCCCTTGCTGATACCGGCTGTTTACATAGGGTAATAAGGCCACAGGACCTCGGGAATCATGTCGGTCCTATCGACGGCACTGTCGCCATCCGGTGTGTGCATGGAGATACCAAACCATATCCCACAACACAAGTACGAATCCAGAACTCTCAAGACCCTGGTTCATTCCTCACTGTGGGCTTGATTCCCCGCTTGCCTGAACAAGCCATCATAGGAAACGATTACCCGAAGTTGACCCAGTTGGTACGGGAGGCGGAGACCAAGGAAGGTGACTGGTGGTCTTCCGCACCTTTTTCCCAGGAGGTGGATAAAGACTGGCCTCCAACAAAGACAAGGAAAAGCCGGAAACAAAGGAGAGCAGACAAGGCCCGACATCTTGTGGCACTACCGGTTCTTCTGGATGAAAATCCCTGGGAAACAGATAGGAATTTCCACGCCGCACAGCGAGAGGACCCCCTACTACAAGGAGCATGGTCTCAAGCCTTTGACGCTGAAGATCCCCACCATGTATGTCCCTATTTCTTTACGAAGCAAGGGTTATTGTACAGAAAGGGGTCCCCCACTCAACGTGCCCAGTTGTTGATCCCAGGCCCCTTCAGAGACAAAGTCCTCTTTCTAGCACATAGTCACTTGTTAGGAGGGCATTTCGGCACGGAGAAAACCGAAAAACAGATCACTGAGCGGTTCTATTGGCCAGGGATATACCAACAGATCAAAAGATACTGCAAGGAATGTCCTGTATGTCAAAGGAATAGCAGGTATCAACCCCCTAGAGCTCCCCTAAGACCTCTTCCCATAATAGACGAACCCTTTCAACGTATCGGTATGGATATCATTGGTCCCTTACTACCATCCCGTAGTGGGTGTCGATATGTACTAGTTATAGTGGACTATGCCACACGTTTTCCTGAGGCCATACCCTTACGTCGGCCAGACGCCTCTAACATCTCCAAGGCTATGATCAACCTCTTCTCACGAGTTGGATTTCCGAAGGAAATCCTGACTGACCAAGGCACTCCTTTCATATCCCGCCTCATGCGACAGGTCTGTTCTCAGTTAGGGGTCAAACAGATTAGGACAGCAGCATACCATCCACAGACGGATGGATTAGTGGAAAGGTATAATGCTACTATCAAAACCACCCTCAAGAAACTCTTGGCCCTAGAAACCCGGAAATGGGAAGATATCCTACCCCTGGCTTTATTTGCTATTCGATGCAAGGAACAGAAAAGTACCGGTTACTCGCCTTTTGAATTACTTTATGGGCGAAAACCCCATACTCTCCTCGACATGGCACAAGAAGGATGGGAGAAAGAACCCGACTTCTCCAAACCCCTAACTGAATACGTGGCCAATTTACGCACCCATCTAAGCCAGATTAGAACCATCATGCGTTCCAACCTGGAGGACGCCCAAACAGCTCAGAAGGGCCAATATGACAGAAAAGCCAAAGAGAGAAGCTTCCAAGTAGGAGATTTAGTACTGCTAATGATGCCTTCATCAGACCAGAAACTATTGGGACAATGGCAGGGGCCCTTTTCAATAGTCGAAAAGGTAACTCCCGTGACCTATAGGATAGAAACAGATTCGGCAAAACACACCTCTCAGATTTACCACATAAACCTATTAAAAAAATGGCAGGGCCCTTGTCCTCTCGCAGTAAACATGGCGGACACCCCAGTTCCCTTGTTCGAACAGTGTATTTCACCTGATCTAGAACCCTCTTTGCGGACCAGTCTGTCCCAATGGTTAAACCCTCTGGCGAAGACCTTCTCCACCACCCCTGGTAGAACAACACTCATAGAACATTCTATAAAAACACCTCCAGGAAAAAGGGTACGTCAACGACCATACCGTATACCTGAAGCACGCCGTCAAGTCATTAAAGAGGAAATAAAAATGATGCTAAAAATGGATGTCATTGAGCCCTCCGTAAGTGAGTGGAACTCACCGATTGTCCTCGTACCCAAGCCAGATGGATCGGTACGCTTTTGCATTGACTTCCGTGAAGTCAATAAAATATCAGAATTCGACACCTACCCTCTTCCCAGGGTTGATGAGATGGTAGAAAGAATAGGGAAGGCCAAATACATTAGCACATTAGATTTGTGTAAAGGATACTGGCAAGTTCCACTCAGACCCCAAGATAGGGAGAAAACGGCGTTTTCCACTCCGGACGGGTTGTATCAGTTTAAGGTGTTGCCCTTTGGGTTACATGGAGCCCCTGCCACTTTCCAAAGAGCTATGAATGTGTTGCTACATCCCCATGCATCATACGCAGGAGCATATCTAGACGATATAGTCATTTACAGCAACACCTGGGAAGAACACCTTGCACATCTGTATCAAGTTATCCAGGCATTAGGTCAACAAGGTCTGAAAATCAACCCCGCCAAGAGTCACTTAGCAGCCCAGACGGTACACTATCTCGGGTACTTGCTGGGTGACGGCCTCATAAGACCCCAAACGTCTAAGTTGAACGCCATCTCTCAAATCCCTCTCCCCAAAACCAAAAAGGATCTCAGGGCCTTCCTTGGCCTTCTGGGTTATTACCGCCGGTTTATACCTCTATTCTCCCAGGTGGCTGCACCGTTAACAGACCTGCTTCAGAAGAAAGTTAACACCAAAGAGGTGCTACGTCACCCTCCATTGGCGGTCTTGCAAGCCTTCAATACCCTAAAAACGACTCTTACGTCGGACACAGTCTTAGTTAGTCCAGATTACTCCCTCCCCTTTATCCTTCAAACGGACGCGTCAGATCAAGGCCTCGGCGCAGTCCTATCTCAGGAAACCCCACAAGGTGAGAAGCCAATTTTATATATTAGCCGGAAACTATTCCCGAGAGAAAAAAACTATGCTACCATTGAAAAGGAAGCCCTGGCCATTAAATGGGCCATTGAGACCCTACGATATTACCTGGATGGCCGGGAGTTCACACTTTTTACGGACCATGCCCCATTAGAATGGTTAGCCCGAAACAAAGGACGTAACGAGAGAGTCCTTAGATGGTTCCTGGCCCTACAACCCTACAGGTTCACAACCAAACATAGAAAGGGGACCGAACAAGGAAATGTGGATTTTTTATCTAGGTTTCCCCAAGAACAGAACCCTAGTAGAAAGACAGCAAGGGAAAGGGGATGTGAGGGATTGCGCGATGACCGTCCGAGACTGACGTCACGGAAGCACTCGGGTCCTGACCTCCCATACTCCGTCCCTCACTCCGCTCCTCTGACAGAGAAGAGGAACGTACAGGAACTACAACATCCATGCTCCTCTCTGGTTTCTTCACAGATGGGAACCAAAGACCCGGAAGAGGGCGGGGTTAAACCCGGAAGTACTGTCCCAGCGCCAATGAAAGCCGGAGGAGAAGAAACGTCGTCGTCGAGGACCAAACTCGAGAAAGAGGAAGGAACCCGGAACGAACCACACGAGGAAGACGAAGACGGAGAAGGCGCTGAGGAGAGAGCGAACCCCCAGGACCACAAGCAGACGAAAGACCGAGACGACGCGGACGCCGAGGACCGCTGGTACGAGGAATGGTGGTGCCCACCGGAGGACGCTGAGGAGCGGCCGTAACTCTGGAGAGTTACGGCGGGGGTCGGTGAGTAAAACCGTCTCCGGGGTGTGAGCTGGGGGGGATTGAGGGAGGCAACGGAGGGTCTGGGTTGAGACCTGGGAGGCCCGAGTTACCGTGTAATTGTCGTGACCAAGTAAAACTCTGTCTTGATAAATGTCTGACCTCACTACCTTTCATAGTCGAAGCAACCTATCCTGCTAAACTCGTTACTCCCAATACTTAGCCGGACTACGTTCAAGCTGCATTATTTCCCTTCACGTCCATACTTCCCTTCACCTCCCTATTTCCCTCACGATCCCTCCTACCGATCCTGAAGAACACTTGCTGGTGCGGTGACGGTGTTAAAACAAACGTATTGCAATATACCACCCTGACAACCCCTTTCTTTTCCCTCCTATGAGCCTCCGGGAAGACGGCCACGCCATCGCCAAAGAAGTCCCCGATACCTCCACCTTGAACCCTACGGAGGCTCCGAAGCGGGAAGACAATCTCACAGGAGGGAAACCAGAAGAACCAACGTCATCAGGATCTCTATTGTCACAGAAAATCAATAAAAAGCCTTCCTTAGGCAAATATATACAGCCTCCTCGCCTGTTCATTAAGCCTGCCCTCCCACAAATACCAAGGTATTTAAAGCCCTCTGTGGCGCGGGAGAGTTGCGAAGCCCAAGTATCTCTGCCCTGATTACCGCAAACTGGATACAGTATGGATTTGGCAGGGTTTGTGTGTAAGCCCGTAGTGCCCCCGAACACCCTCAGGATCTCCAGGATGCGAGGCCCTGAGAACCATGGGTCTGTAATGAAGAAAAAGACATCGAACGCATATAGCTCGATACGGTCTGAGTGCGACTGCGACCATTTGAAGCCTCGAAGGACCGGGTCATTTCTAACCCACGCGGCCATGGGTTCAACCGCGAGGGCAAACAATAATGGTGACAGGGGGCAGCCCTGCCTAGTCCCCCTCTCGATAGAGAAGGGGGAGGAGCGGTGCTGTTAAGTTAGTATACAATAGACGTATATAAGCAAGGAATCGCGCTACGAAATTGATGGCCTCCAGCAACTGATAAAGGTACACCCAACTAAGGGAGTCAAAGGCTTTATCTATATCGGCCAAGAGCATTGCGGCTGGTTGGCCCATTGCTGGGCTGCTAAGGCGTTGTTTACCCTGCGGATATTATGATGAGTTGCTCTTTGGGGCATAAATCCCGACTGGTTGGGGTGAATCAGATCTAAGACGCATGTATGGAGGCGATCGGCAAGGACCTTTCCCAACAGCTTAGGCTCAAAATTAATAAGGGAAATGGGACGGTAGAAAAAGGGGTCTTCAGGAGGGCGCACGGGCTAGAGGAAGAGAACTATTTCAGCATGCCGCCAGTTTTGGGGCAATATGGAGGCGTCCACCGCCTCTTGGATTGCAGCCAGGAGGTGAGGGCCTAACAAATGTACCTTCGGCCGGAGGAATTCCATGGGGAATCTGTTGGGGCCAGGGTCCCATCCCGGGTGGAGCGTATTGAGGGCCCCTGTCAGCTTGTCTAATGTAATGGGGGCCTCTAGGTGGTCACGCAGGGAATCCGGGAGTTTCCGTGGCAGGATGTTTCACAGGAATTCCGTGATTAGTGCGGGCGAAATCTGCTCGTGCCGAGCATATAGGGTCGATAAGTGCCGCCCAAATTCCCTAGCACCCCCTCCAGGAATGTATATAAGGACCCGTCAGCGCCGTGGATAGTAGGAACCGGCGCTGCAGATTTATCCGCCTGACATAGTCGATGGAGCATTCTACTCTATTTATCTCCCCATTGGTATACCCGATGTTGGGACGCCTCCCAAATTTCTTTGGCCTCACTCATTAGATATTGCTGCAGTTCCTGCTGTACCAGCAACAGATTTCGCCGGATGTCGGGGCTAGGGTCCCTATTGAGCTGTGCTGCTAGGGCCATCTGACGCGACTCAAAAGCCTCCAATTGCTCCCACTGTGAAAGTTTTTCCTTGGTGTGATAACTTATCTCAGCACCTCAGACGGTATGCTGTAAGGCCTCCCACAAGATGCATCGAGATGGAGCGGAGGGGCCGTTGGAATCCAAATACTCTGAGATAGTTGTGTGAAGCATATCCTGGTACTCCGGGCAACGGAACGGAGGTTTGCGTGAACTCGTGTGAAATCGTAGGGCGACCGGAGAATGGTCAGATAGTCCACGGGGGTGTGTTTTGCTTGCGAGAAGTGGTGGATGAATATTCGGGGAACGAAAAAGTAATCTAGTCTGGATTTCGACCCATGGACCGTAGATTGGTATGTGTAGCCCTGTTCGGAGGGGTGATATTCCGGCAAAATATCCTCCCAGCCCAAGGTGGAGGCCAGGGAGCTCAACGTAGTGCTGATTGAAGGGCCGAGTTACGCTGTCGATCCAGTGGCCCCATCGTGTCGTTCCAATTGCCCTCTAGAAGTATCAGGCCCTCCTGGAGGTCCCCCCAGGCACCTGTAAGCCTGTCTACGAAACCATTTCCCAGCGGTGCGGGGCATATATACTGCCGATAGTGACCCGCTCACCATGGAGCGTGCATCTGCCCCCAGGATCAGCCCTGTGTGATATGTGTTGGAACTAGACCCTGCGTTGAATTAAAATGGCCACCCCCCGGGAACCTCTGGTAAACCCTGCATGATGAATGTGGTGGAACCAAACCTGGCCAGGCAACGGGCTTTGGTGCCTAAAAGGTGGGTTTCCTGCAATAGGAGGACGTCCGCCCCATACCTTCTGGCCTGACGGAGGACCGTGCCCAAATTAACCTTATTCTGGAGGCCTCGAACATTCCATGAGACCTCATTCCGATCATTCCGATCACCCAGTGCCATTACCCTATGTCACTAAGGAGACAGCAATGGAGAAAGCCTGATCTAGAGAACTTGTCTGCATATAACATATGAATATCCTAACACTACAGTCCCTTAACATCCCATCACCCCCCACCCGACACTGCTTGAAACATGGAGCATCTGTCGCGGCATGAGGCACATCAGGCCCCCAATGCGGGAGCCCCAAGCCCCCACGCCAAAAGTACCAAAACCACCCATAAAACATAAGAAATCCCCCAACCGCCCCACCACCCCTATCCAACACGGCCATGAACTAGGAGCATCTGTCGTGGCATGAGGCACAGCAGGCTCCCAACCGGGGAACTATGAGCCCTCACCCCAAAAGTACTCACCCCACCCACAAAACATAAAGAAAGAGGGGGCGACCCAAGAGTCTTTGGCCTGGGAGTCTTATGGCCTAGCATCCATACCCGTTCAGAGGAAAGTGCTTTCGGAAAGTCATTAATTATCAATGATCAGTGTCTACTTGCTGTTGACCATCAGCGGTGCACCGAGCAGATCAGGAGGGCCTCTCTGGGCTCGTTGACAGTCTGTCGGATCCGGAGCCATGTTGTCTCTTGGATTTGGTCCGCCGGGGCCTGTTCCGTCGCGATCCGAGGAAGGAGTCTGAGTCCTGCAGCGATGGTGAGCCCGGCCGGAGTCATGGGCGCTCCTCGACCCAGGCAAAGACGGCCTCCGGGGTGTCAAAGAAGAAAGATTTGGAGTTGAAAATCACTCTCATTCTGGCCAGATATAAAAGCCTGTATTGCAAGTTCATGTCTCGTAGGTTGCATTTTGCAGCCAAGAAGGACTGGCGTTGTTGCTGGACCAAGCGCGTATAGTCCGGGAACACCATGATGGGCCTCGACTCATGTTGAAAGCAGTCTTTGTGTTTCTGGCATGTCGCAAGATGGCTTCCTGGTCGGCGTAGTTTAGTATCTTGGCAATTACTGGCCTGGGATTTTCACCGGGGGGAGGTTTTTGAGTCAGGGCCCGGTGTGCGCGCTCCACCACAAAGCAGGTGGACAGCAGGTCTTTAGGCATGAGGTTGGTGAGCCACTTAGCAATGAAGCGGGTCAGAGGCACCCTCGCACCCCTCTGGCAGGCCCACGAAGCACAGGTTGATGCGTTGCGTCCGGCCCTCCGGGTCTTCCACTCTGGAGGCCAGCTCTTGTGACACCATAGAAAGTTTATTGACTTTTTTTGGGAGGGTGGACACTGTCTTCTCCATGGTCGAGACCATTGTCTCTGTCTCCGTGATGCGATCCATGGCTTTACGGAGATCCTGGCACAGAAAAGAGACCTCCGACCCCACCGCACCAATCTTGGCATTCAGCATGTCCCTGGCATTGTTAATGGCCGCCAGGAGGGCCGCATTATCTGGTGTCGAGCCCCCACCCTCACTGCCCGTGGAGCCCCCGGTGGGAGCAGTAAATTGATCTAGGGTGCCCTGTTTGGAGCCAGCACCACCCGGCTTGTCCCAGCCCATCGTGTAGGGGGTTGATGTGGTCACTATACAGGAGTAGACCGTGGGGGATCACAGAACACCTGCTCCAACGACCGCTGGAGAGAGTCCCAGTAGAGAGGGGGGCCGGGCACAGTCCACCAAACGGCTGCCACCCGCACCTGCGCCCCTCCAAATGAGCGCCGCCTGCGAGGGGTCTGGCTCCCCCACTGCACAAGCGCGGCGGTCTCACCGTGTAGATGGTAGACAGGACGGAGGCCACGAGCTAGGCGGCGTCCGTGCGGTCCATAGAGATGACCCAGTCTGCAGGATACTTCTTTCTACGATGGCCTCCTCCGGGCCTGCACTGGCCAGTCGTGGCTCACGGGGGAATCACATGCTGGACCAGGCCACAGCAGTTGGCCAGGCGGTGGAGCCACACCAGGCCCCAGTCCACCACCACTGCGGAGAGTTCACCTCAGGGGGCTGCGACCCGGCATCACTCTGCCCCGGTCAAACACTGCACCTTCACTCCGACTTTCAGATGTTGGCAGGGGGCCGTTTGAATCTGTGTGTGCCGGGGTGCACACTCGATGGTTTCAGTCTCCACGGCCCGCCACTGGTGGCGGTGTATGGCCACGGGCTCCACAGGAAGACTCTAACTGCGTCATCACACTGGCAATGGCGGCCGACGCAGGGGCTCGAGCAAAGGAAGGAGCCAACCGCCGCCCGGCCGATCCCTCGCTCGTTCCCGCACCCGGGGGTGCTCGGGGTCTCCAGGTGTCTGTTTGCCCCGAACCGGACCTTACAGCTCACTTCCAGGCCCGGTCGCGGCCTCGGGCCCCACCGGGCGGGAGACTCGGCCGGCACCTCTCCAGAGCGCGCCTACTCGACATCGCTCTACGGCAAATTCGGCTCTCCCTACGATCAGGGGCACAATCCGTGTAGACAGAGCACCTCCAAGCAGGACTTTGGCAGGATTAATAGCGGATTTCGGCGTGGATGTGCGGAGCCCGGTTAGGCTGCGTCCGCCATGTTGGCTGTCTAAGCCAAGCCCCCCTACTTGAGTCACTTTTAGTGTGTAGATTAAATACTAGTACACTTCATGCACAACAACAACACAATCACCAATCACTCCGAGTCAGCGTCCAATGCATGCCATCCATCATTACCTGTTGTTCTTAAGGGGCAGTCCCTCTCGACTATATCTATCCTCATTTCCGAGCCATGTTCTTTGGAGGGACTCGACGAGGCAGGCACACATTTCTTGTACTATTCTCCATCCAATGTCTGGCTTGAGGGAAATGGATTTAGGGCGAGTCAGGATGGAGCAGGACTCGGAGGAGTGGACTTCTTTAATAAATGCACACAGTTGCAACTCCAATACGGCAATAAAAAGAGTAAGACTATGGTGATGGATTTGATGTGATTCGTATGAGAAGGTAGGTTGGTATATGCTGTCCACTAGTTAAAGTGGGCACCTTGTACCAGGCCACATGACCCTTATGATGTCTGAAGTCAAAGATAACCTTATTGAAAGCTATCCTAGTGGTAGCTATGGAGAGCAGCCTTCAGGCTTAATCTTGAAGGAATGTAAAGCAGCTTGTTTTACCAGAATAACACCTAAATGATTAAATAAAAGGAGACACATACAGTGTTTATATAAAAATATGTATTTATTAATAAAACACACTCTACTAGTCTCTACACGAGACTAGGGCACAAAGCACATAATACTAGATCAGATCAATAGAACATTTGTAAATAGCTAAATACACAGTGGGCTCCAGGGGGAGACCGAACCATATACTAAAAAAATGGTAAAACGCCTTCTTCAATAGACACATTGCCTAGAGCATGTAGAATCGCTGGGACCCCAAGGAACCACCCAGAGGAGTGACACAGGAAGCCCACGGAGGACGTGTGCAGTGAGGAAACAGACGCGTTCTCCTTACAACTCTATGGGAAAGTTGTGGTTTTAAAATTACAAGTTGAGGACACTTCTAAGAGGAGTTCGAGCAAACCCTTTGGAGCCTAGGAGGCTCTAAGGCCAACCCACCACTGAGTACCGAAGTACCCATGTTACCTATCCCAGAGGAGCCGGGTGCATAGGGGTCAAGTGGTGTCGGAAACCTTCGTAGTTTTCAGTGGAGAGCTGCAAAGAAGTTCTGCTGCCAGGAGTGTGAAGAGTGTCCGGTGGAATCCAAGCCTGGATTCGTGGTGAGAAGAACCTGAAAGCAGAGGGGACAGAGTCTGGGTCACTTCAGGTGACCAGGGGCTCGGTAGTCGAATGCCCACTGATTTTGAGTGCTTCAGGGATGAAGAAGGGTTGCTTGACTCTAAAGCCACGGGGACCAGGCGACGTCGAGGACGACCAGAGTCCAGAGGTGAGCTGTCCCACGAAGGATGTTGAGAGCTGACGGGTCGATATCTGGCTGAAACCACCAAGCCTTGGCAACTGCAATCCACGCGGTCAGAAGAAACAGGTTACGGTGTGGACTAGCAAGGTCCAGGGGACTCTCCAAGCAATGGGGTGTCAGGGCACATCTGGAGCAACCAGGTAAGCCCAAGAACAAACAAGGTGACCCTCGCCAGGACCCACAGGCCAACGGACCAGGGATCGCGAGGAGACCTCAAGCAAGTCTGCAAAGCACCAGCCCACAGGACACTCGTGGAGTGGAGGCCGGAAATCTTCTGTGCAAATACTGCTCGGGTCGGGACTACAAGGTGTCCAAAGCACAGGCTCAGGAATAGTCGGTAAGCACATGCACTTGCAAAAGAACGCGGTGCACAGGGGTTCAGGTTGCACGGTCCCCGTGAGAGATACAGGTCTCAAAATCGCTGAGAGGGCAGATTCACCTCAGAGACCTTCGGGAACCCACCTCCTGTGTTGCTGAAATCTTTGGAGTCCTCATGAGCTCGGGAGAAGCAAACCGGTCAGTTGCGTTTAGGTGCCTGCTTTTGCAGGGGAGTAACTCCTTTACTCCAAGGAGGATTCTTCAGTCGTCCAGCATCATGCAGGCAGTCAAAGTGCTTGGTTTCTTCTTAGCAGAATCTTGTCCAGGTAAAATCTAAAGTCTTGTGATCAGGTAACCCACTTTATACCCATGAGAAGGGGTTGGAAATATTCTGCGGACCCTCCTAGCGGAGGGGCAGGACAGAGGGGTGGCTACACTTATGTCCTTTGTCCAGTTTCACGCCAGATAAGGAGCAAATGGCTCCTGGAACTGGTTTGAGCTGAACTATGCACGGGGACACCAAATGTGCCTCCAGTGCAGACTTTCTGGCACTCTAAGAGTGCACCCATCCAGCCCCAATACACTAAATCCTGTCTGGGAGGTGGTTACACCTCCCTGTGACAGGATGCCTATTGTCATACCTACCTCTGCTTGAGCTTGGCTCAGCAGCAGGAGAGCAGAATCGTGTCTGTGGCTGGTAGCATCCATTTTGTGCTACCCAGGTCCAGAAAGCTGGTACCGGGTATACCGGTGACCCACATATGTCCCTTCAGAAGGGTGGAATCATACCTCCCTTTCTAATTACTGGCGGGGAGGTATGATTCCAAGGTGTTTGACACCAAACACAACATGTTTCTAAGCAGCCGGTTTAAAGTTCGCATTTACCGCGAGGTTATAATGCACTTAAACTTATATGTCTGGCTGCATCACAGACAACCCCGGAGAATGGTCTCCGAAGGGTGCAGAGGGGCTCTGCTTATGCAGGGGCACCCTCTCACGTAAAACCCACCACCCTGCCTTCAGGATTGTTAAGGCCTGCCATAGGGGTGACTGATAGGTATTTAAGTGTAGTGATTTAGATATATATATATAATGAACCTATATCTAAAGTAAGTGGTGCAAGCACCAGCTTACACAGTCTACTGTAGCAGGCTTGTGGTGTCAATTTGGATGGCCTCTCTTTGGATGGCCTCAGGGGTGGCACAATACATGGTTCATCCCATGGGAGGCCTCCGGTGTACCTATGCCCTGGGTACATGATGTACCATATACTAGGGACTAATAAGGGTACCCCAGAATCCAATCTGGATTGTACCTAAAGTACATGCATATCAATTTACAGGTGAAAGCAGATAGACTGGGGTCCTGGATCGCCGGATCCAAGTCAGACTAGGCCAAAAACAGTGTGACATCAGCAAAAAGTGGGGGTAACCATAAGAAGCAGATACTACTTTCCTACAATTCGAACCAGAAAGACAGAGACACCCACAAATAATTAAAGTAAATAAGTAAGAAAGTAACAAGTTGAAAGCCTAGTTGTCAGGGAAGTAGAGCTCGTTCTCAAACTCTGGTGGTTCACCCAGAAGTAGGTCATTTTACACACTACTTCCATGACCTAAGTTGCTGTCATCATCTTCCTGCTGTGCTACTTCAGGTATGGTGTAATCCGGTGGTATGAAGTGCTGATTCATTTTGATCATGGTTAACCTCGCCACCTTTTGGGCGAGAGACTGGTCCTTTTCACTGTTACAACTGCACCAGCAGCACTGAAAACACGATCAGAAGAGACACTTACGACAGGGCAAGCCAGATAGTTTATCGCCAGCATACTGAGCACTGGCCATTGGCGCCTTTTCCCATACAGCAATACAGCAATGGGTTTTGATCAATGTAGACGTGTTTGGTCATGCAGATAGATCTGAACCGTCTGCTCAATGCTCAGGGGTGCTCTGCTTTGCTTGGCCTCTTTTGCCTTAGCTTCAGTACTGAACCCAACATGCCCTTGCTGTAGAAACTATGCCTGTGCCGATTTTGTTGGGGCTGATGCTCCTGTTCTTGTTGTTGATGTTGTTCTTGGTGGTGTTGGTGGTTTTGGCTGCTGTGAGCCCACCGCACTGCCCTCAGGCTCTGAAGTTGAACTTGACGTCGGCTGCCCTTTGTGTCCTGGAGTAGCGGGCCTCTAATTGCTGGCCATTCTTTTTCAAATTGACTGGCTTCCGCAGCTATCCAAGTTTTGTACTTGGCAACATCCACTTCTGAAAAAGAAATCAATGTGTTAGTGTTCAGTACTTCTTTGTACCGTGGATCCAGAATTGTGGCAGAAATGTGATGGTTGGATGACACAATGTCTCTTTGCACCCTTGTATTTTCAGATAAGCGAAGGGTTAAGCTCTCCACCAACTCATATGCTTCTTTTTTGTCCTCTACACCTGCGTACATTGCAGACACCCCCTTCAGCTGTTCCTGTAGCATGTGCAACAATGGGATAGCTTGGCTCATAATACAGTCCTCCTTGCTGACTTCACGTGTGAAGAGATCGAAAGGAAGTAGCATTTCTGTCAGGCATTTAACTAGGCCCCATTGGTCCATCTCAACGGTCATGCCTTTCTCAGTAGCATCCCCTCTTTGCATGACATATTCATTGATTGGTCTGTACTGCTCAAACAGACGTTCAAGCATGTAATAACTTGAGTTCCAACGTGTTTGCACCTCCTGGATGAGTGCTCTGACACTCCATGCTCATGTTGAATGATCCTCAGGTGCTTCCGGGCTTTAAAAGAATGGCTGAAATGTGTGCAGATTCTTCTGACTCAGTCTTCTTTTTTCAGAAAGTCTTGAACAATAATGTTAATGCAGTGCGCCAAACCCAGGACCCTGAAATAGCCGCCATTGTACATGGCCCTAACTATATTACTGCCATTGTCCCTGGTAACAAAACCAAAGTTAAGCCCTCTTGGGTGCAGCCATTCAAAGAACTTGCTGTTAACCTCTTCCAAAATGTTTGCAGCAGTATGAGCTTTCTCCATGGCCAACATGGCTACAGTTGCATGTTTCCAAGTGGCATTAAAAATCTCAGCAGTGTCAACACCTGCAGATATCTTTTCTCGAAACCCCACAAAAGAGGTCCAGTGTGCAGTGATGTACATGTAATCAGTGGCTTGGCAACAGGTCCACGTGTCTGTTGTGAGGTGGATAGTGTGAACAGCACTCTGCTGCAAAGCTTGTCCATGCAATTCCAGCACGTCATGATGTAGTGCTGGAACAGCAACTCTGGCAAAATAGGACCGTCTGGGAACCTTACATTTTGGGCAGATGGCTGTCACAAATTCAAGAAAACCCACCCCCTCCACAAAAGAAAAAGGGAGGAGATCCAGCGCTAACATTTTAGCCAGCTTTGCATTGTACAAACATGCCGTTGGGTGGTTGCTTTCGTACTGCCCGTCTGATCTAAACTTGCTGAAAATGGCAGGCTGGATTTTTTTTATTTTCTGGTGTCACTAATGCAGGTGACTTCTTGGCGCCAGATGTTGTTAGGCTCAACGTCGCACGTTTTTTTCGTTGCAGTACTCTCTTGCCTTAGTGTCTCAGCCTGACTCTTACTCTTGTGCCACTGAGATGTTGCTGAGGCTGATGAGGATGTGGGTTGTACCACTGCACTGCTGGGGACAGGGCTACTTTGTGTTCCAGAGAAAATGTCTCCATCTTGTTCACCTTCCACAGCAATCCTATCTTCTACTTCTTCATCCCCACCAACAGCAATGAGTGCAGTTTTTTTTTTACCTTTGAGGTGCACGTCCCACTGGATCAAGCGGTGTTTTTCAGATGGGTTGTTTGGCCTCTGGTACCATAGTTTGTACCAAACTTACCCCGACTGTGAGAAGGTGGCCTGGTATATGCTGTCCACTAATTAAAGTGTGCACTCTGTACCAGTGCACACGACCCTTATGATGTATGACGTCAAAGATAACCTTTAGAAAGCTATCCTAGTGGTAGCTGTGGAGAGCAGCCTTCAGGCTTCATCTTGAAGGAATGTAAAGTAGCTTGTTTTACCAGAATATCGCCCCCTAAATGACTAAATGAAAGGAGTACCACACAGTAGTTATATAAAAATATGTATTTATTAATATGTCACTCCCTACTAGTCTCTATACGAGACTAGGGCACAAAATACACAATACTGAATCAAAAGAACATTCGTAAATAGCAAAATACACAGCAGGATCCCAAGGGAGACCGAACCATATACTAAAAAAATGGTATAACAATAACGACTTGACTAGACACAGGGCCTAGAGCACGTAGAATCGCTGGGACCCCAAGGAACCACCCAGAGGAGTGACACAGGAAGACCACGGAAAACGGGTACAGTGCGGAAACATGGACGCGTGCTCCGTACACCTCTATGGGAAAGTCGCGGTTGTATAGTTACAAGTTAAGGACCTTCTAAGAGGACATCGAACAAACCCTTTGGGACATAGGAGGTTCTAAGGCCAACCCACCAGTGAGTACTGAAGTACCCGTGTTACCTATCCCACAGGAGCCAGGTGCATAGGGGTCAAGTGGTGTCGGAAACCTTTGTTGTTTTCAATGGGGAGTTGCAAAGAAGTACTGCTGCCGGGAGGGCGAAGAGTGTCCGGTGGAATCCAAGCCTGGATTCGAGGTGAGAGGAACCTGAAAGCAGAGGGGACAGAGTCTGGGTCACTTCAGGTGACCAGGGGCTCAGTAGTCGAATGCCCACCGATGTCGAGTGCTTCAGGAGTGAAGAAGGGTTGCTTGACTCTGAAGCCACGGGGACCAGGAGACGCCGAGGATGACCAGGATACGGAGGTGAGCTGTCCCACGAAGGATGTCGAGTGCTGAGGGCCGGCTGGAGCACCAACAAGCCTTGACAAATGCAACCCACGCAGTCAGAGGAAACAGGTTACGGTGTGGACCAGCAAGGTCCAGGGGACTCGCCAAGCACTGGAGAGTCAGGGCACATCTGGAGCAACCAGGTAAGCCCAAGAACAAACAAGGTGACCCTCGCCAGGACCCACAGGCCAACAGACCAGGGATCGTGAGGAGACCTCATGCTAGTTTGCTAAGTACCAGCCCACAGGACACTCGGTGAGTGGAGGCCGGATAGCTTCGGTGAAAATACTGCTCGGGGTCAGGACTACACGGAGTCCAATGTACAAGCTCGGGAATCACCAACAAGCATATGCACTTGCAAATGTACGCAGTGCATAGGGGTTCGGGTTGGACGCCCCCCACGAGGGAAACTGGTCTAAGAATCTCTGAGAGAGTCGATCGTCCTCGGGGACCTTCAGGAACCCACCTCCTGTGTTGCTGAAATCTTTGGAGTCCTCAGGAGCTCAGGAGAAGCAAACCGTTCAGATGCGTCTTTGGTGCCTGATTTTGCAGGGGAGTAACTCCTTTACTCCAAGGGAGATTATTCAGTCGTTCAGCGTCGTGCAGGCAGTCGAAGTACTTGGTTTCTTCTTAGCAGAATCTTGTCCAGGTAAAATCTAAAGTCCTGTAGTCAGGTACCCACTTTATACCCATGGGAAGAGGTTGGAAAGATTGTGTGGACCCTCCTAGAAGAGGGGCAGGACAGAGGGGTGGCTACACTCATGTCCTTTGTCCAGTTTCGCACCAGATCAGGAGCCAATGGCTCTCAGAACTGACTTGAGCTGGACTATGCACGGTGACACCAAATGTGCCCCCAGTGCAGACTTTCTGGCACTCTGAGTTTACCCACCCAGCCCCAATACACTAAACCCTGTCTGGGAGGTGGTCACACCTCCCTCTGACACAATGCCTATTGTCATGCCTTCCTCTGTTCGAGCTTGGCTCAGCAGCAGGAGAGCAGAATCGTGTTTGTGGCTGGCAGCATCCATTTTGTGCTGCCCAGGTCGAGAAAGCTGGTACCGGGTACACCGGTGACCCACAAATGTCCATTTGGAAGGGTGGAATCATACCTCCCACACCAGTTACTCGTGTGGAGGTATGATTCCCTAGTGTTTGACACCAAACACAACATGTTTCTAAGCAGCCGTTTTAAAGTTAGCATTTACAGCAAGGTTATAATGCACTTAAACATATATGTCTGACTGCATCTCAGACAACCCCGGAGAATGGTCTCCGAAGGCTGCAGAGGGGCTCTGCTCATGCAGGGGTACCCTCTCATGTAAAACCCAGCACCCTGCCTTCGGGATTGATAAGGCCTGCCATAGGGGTGACTGATACCCCCCCCTTTTTTTGGGGGGGGGATAACCAAATTTATTGATTTTGTTAGAGACCAACAATAGATAACAATACCAGATGTTCGCACATATAAACGTGCACGGCAAATACAGGTAGACATTACACCAGCATAAAGGAAATGATAGCAAAAGCAAAAACAGTGTTGCACCCATTCCAGTCCTCGAGCATGCATTGAGAGAATTAGTCTTCACCACCCCAACCCATTTGACCCACATTTTACGAAACTTCTTTGGGCAACCTCTTGCCTCGTACAGAGGTCGCTTCTGAGCGGCGCACCAATCCACCCCTCCGCGCCAGCGCGTCATGGTGGGGGCAGCTGAGCTCAACCAGTTGGCCACAATGTCTCTTTTGGCCACCATCCGTGCCGTGTTCAGAAAGAGTTTTTCCATCTCTGGAACCATCCATCCCCTCGGTGATACCTAGCAGGACATTCATTGGGTTAAGGGGAGCCTTTCAAAGTAGAACCTCAGTGAGTTCCCCAGTAACGGACTTCCAGTAGCACGTGATCGCGGAGCAAAGCCATACCATATGATAAAAGTCAGCTTGTGGGTGGCTGCAGCGGGGACAGGATGCATCAGGTCAGAGCCCAGCGCGGTAGAGACGCAGCGGCATAAGATAGGCAGTGTGGAGATAGTATATTTGAATTAGGCGAAGCCTTGCTGAGGCCGTGATTGTTTTGGGGGCCATCAATGCGTCCCTCCAATCGGCGTCATCCAAAGACCCAAGCCAGCCCTCCCATCTGTCCCTGAGGTGTGATAGTGTGTTAGGGGTGTTATTGGTAAGGGATCTATAGATATGGGAGATCACCCCTTACCTAGGTTACTGGTCATGGTCTGGGCTTCGGGCTGGCTGTATTCGGGCAGGGAGGTGCCGTCTGAAATGTGAGAGTGGAGGGCATGGCGTATCTGCAGGTATCGGTAGAACTGGGAAGCGTGAAGGGAGTAGTGAGTTTGCAATTCTTGGAAAGTTCGTATATTACTCCCACCCCGGATGTCACCCAGCAGGGAAATGCCAATGAGGTCCCACGTTCGAAAGCTAGAGAGGTTGGCAACCTCCCGGAGCCATGTGCCGCACCACCATGGGATATGTTGGGTCAGTTTATTCGACCAATGGGTGTGATGTAATGAAGCTTGCCAGGCCAGAAGTACCCCACGGGTGACCTCGGGTAGAGTTTGGGAGATGGCATTCTCATATAACATCCCTTGAATGTTAGACAGGCCCAGGGTGTGCAGCTCCAAGCGGTATGCCAGGTCCGACCAGCCACCGTTAAACCAATCATGGACGGTAAGGAGACGAGTCGCTAGATAATAAAGTTAGAGATTCGTCATCCCCAAGCCGCCGTCAAAAGGCGGGATCCGGCACTGGGTGAGGGCCAGCCGAGGCTTCCGACCCCCCCCCCCCACAGGAACTTGGTGGCCATGCTGTCCAGCTCTCGGAACCACGACCTTGAGAAGGAGAGATGAGTATTCTGAAGCATGTAAAGGAATCTGGGCAGGACCATCATTTTAAATAGAGCTATTCTGCCCATAGGGCTCAGTGGTAGGGTTTGCCACATGAGGAGGTCAGCCCGAGCCTTTTTCACTAATGGGGTGACATTAAGTGACCAAGCGAGGTCAGGGAGGAGGGCAACCCAGATTCCCAGATACTTGAAGGACTGTCGTCGAAGAGGTATTGACGACTGCCAGTCAAAGCACCTCTTGAAAGATGAAGAGGGACCAAAATGGATTTAGCCGAGTTCAACCGAAGACCGTAGGTTTGTTCGACTCAAGGCTCGGAGGCATCGGGGTCCCGACTGAGCCGGATCTGCTAGGAATAGCAGAACATCGTCAGCGTAAAGAGCAATCTTATCTTCGTCTAAGCCGGGCCATCTCCATCCCGTAAGGAGCTGATCAGACTGTAAAAGACAGGCAAAGGGCTCCATCGCCAGCGCGAATAAGAGGGGTGAGAGGGGGCATCCCTGCCTTGTGCTTCTTCTGATGGGGAAGGGGTGCGATAGAGCTCCGTTGACTAGTACCTGGGCCTTGGGTTTACAATAAAGCGCCTTAACCAGGCCACGGAAAGGGGCTCCAAAACCCATTTCCATCAATACCGCCTCCAGGTATCGCCAGTTCACCGAGTCGAATGCTTTCTCAAAATCTACGAGAAGGAGGGATAGATACGGGGTTAGCTGTTGCCGGTTCGCTAAAGCAAGGTGGAGGCGTCTGAGGCAGTGCCGAGTTCCCCAGGAGGGCATAAATCCACACTGGTCGGGGTGCACCAGTCTGGCCAGGTACGGCTGTATACGATTGGCTAGAACCGAGGCAAATATCTTGAGTTCTGAATTAATGAGGGCGATGGGGCGATAATCGGGGCAGTGCCTCGAGGGAGGCTGAGACTTAGGGATCACCACGATGTGGCCATGTCTGTCTCGGAACGGAATGAGCCTTGATCCGATGCCTCCTGATACATCTCTAAAAGGTGGGGAATCAGGGTGTCCCGGTAGGACGCATAGAACTCCTGTGGGAGTCCGTCCGGTCCTGGTGTTTTACCTGCAGCCATACGTGATATGGCGTCATTAATCTCCTCTGGGGTGACAGGGAGGTCTAGCACTTCCGCCTCAGACTCACTGAGTCACAGGAGGGTAAACTGTTCGCACTGGAGGAGTTCTGGGAGCGAGAGAGTGGGGGGTTGTGCAGAGTAAAGGGTAGCGTAGTAGGCGGCAAATACCTGGGTCACTGCAATGGGGGCTCGCTGGATCACTCCATCCAGGCCGATCACCTCAGGGATGATACGGTTGGCCATCGGATAAGTGGCCAGGCGGTGAAGGAGTTTCCCATTTTTATCTCCCCATCCATATACTTGCGCCACGGAGGACCTCCACAGCAGCTTGGCGGCCTCTAGGGAGGTCCGCTTAATCTCATCCTTCAGAAACGCCAGTCTCCTGTCCTGGGCCTCTGATCTCTCCTCCGGAGGTTGAGCTTCAATTAGAACAGCCTGGGCCTCTAGGAGTGTGATGTAGGAATCCTGCTTCACATGCTTAAGTTTGAGCTGGCCCTTGGCAAAGCCCCGGATGTTGGCCTTACCGGCTTCCCATAGGGTGCCAGGGGAGAAACCGACCGGTGATTAGTGGTAAAGTATTGGCGGAGCTCCATCTCACACTTGGTCTCTGAAATCCTTGTCTTGGAGAAACCAAGCGTTCAGCCGCCAGATCGGGTGCGAAGACGCAGGGAGACTGCCCATCCGCATTGCCACCGGGGAGTGGTCTGATAAACCTCTGGGCAGGATGGTGACATCTTGAATTGCTCGGCAGTCTAGGGCCGGCAGGAAAACATAGTCAAGTCGTGCGTGTGTGTGATGGGAAGACGATGTGTGGGTGTAGAGTCGAGTTGTCGGATGCCAGTCTCCAGGTTTCTCCAAGACCCAGAGTGGCAGCCCAGTTCAACAGAAGGGTAGACTGGGCGACCCTGGAGGCGGAGGGTGTCGTAGCAGTGTCAAGGTCAGGGTCCATTACAGCATTGAAGTCTCCCCCAACGATGATCGTCCCCAGGGGTAGGGCAGCAACTAGTGTAGCGAGATGCTGAAGGGTGGAGGTCAGTAGGGAAGGGGGGGGAATATACAGCGAGCAAATTCAGAGGCCGGTGCCCAAGGCTCCCTTCCAAGATGACAAAGCAGCCCTTCTGATCATGAGTTGCCTTACACACCACGAGTGGAAGACCACGGCGCACCAGGATAGCCACCCCTTGCGATCCCCGATGAAAGCTGGAGTGCCAGACTCCGTCAAAGCCATAGCGTGTCAGGAAAGGACAATGGTTACCTACCAGGTGGGTCTCTTCAAGTAACAGTATATCTACCGTGGGACGCTGAGCATAACGCAGGACCGCTGTGTGCTTGACCTTATCCAGCAAGCCGTTAACATTCAAGGACATTATGTGAAGCAACACTTCCTCAGCATGGTTGTCAAACATAGGGAAAACGGGCGCAGGGCAGGACAACTAGCACTGGTAGCCAGTGTGGGCAGAGTAATGCATGTGCACGAGGTGGTGGGTGCGATTCTACAGGGTTGGGCCTTCTGCGCTTGTCGTATAGCTGGGAATATAAGCTGGTACTAGAAACAAATGAAACAACAAAAACAAATCATGACAACAGTCCCCCCCTCCCCAACCCAACTCCCTTCCACTCCCTATACTTCAGAAACCGAAGCATCTGTCGCCCTAACAGTGAATAACCAATAGAGAACAAAACTAAAACGCTTGGGAATGGGGAATCGTGGAGGACCCATAAACAAAGTAGGTCGCACACTGCTCGTCATACCAGCAAATAGCCCCATAGAACTCTGGATAATGTAGTAGCAACGGTGAGTACGCCTATGCCACGAGTATGTCACTATAATGCCATCCCTGGACACGTGTTTCGAGGTAATTGCCTCTCGTCAGCAGGGAGCAGGTAGGTATGTGGGGTGCCAAGTAGACTGCCAAAATATTAAAGGTAAAATACCTCTCACGGCGCGCAGGTGCGGAACCAAGGCTCGTCAGCCCAAATCGCTCGAGGGAGCTTAAATACATAAACAAAGTAGGTTGCACACTGCTCGTCATACCAGCAAATAGCCCCATAGAACTCTGGATAATGTAGTAGCAACGGTGAGTACGCCTATGCCACGAGTATGTCACTATAATGCCATCCCTGGACACGTGTTTCGAGGTAATTGCCTCTCGTCAGCAGGGAGCAGGTAGGTATGTGGGGTGCCAAGTAGACTGCCAAAATATTAAAGGTAAAATACCTCTCACGGCGCGCAGGTGCGGAACCAAGGCTCGTCAGCCCAAATCGCTCGAAGGAGCTTAAATACATAAACAAAGTAGGTCGCACACTGCTCGTCATACCAGCAAATAGCCCCATAGAACTCTGGATAATGTAGTAGCAACGGTGAGTACGCCTATGCCACGAGTATGTCACTATAATGCCATCCCTGGACACGTGTTTCGAGGTAATTGCCTCTCATCAGCAGGGAGCAGGTAGGTATGTGGGGTGCCAAGTAGACTGCCAAAATATTAAAGGTAAAATACCTCTCACGGCGCGCAGGTGCGGAACCAAGGCTCGTCAGCCCAAATCGCTCGAAGGAGCTTAAATACATAAACAAAGTAGGTCACACACTGCTCGTCATACCAGCAAATAGCCCCATAGAACTCTGGATAATGTAGTAGCAACGATGTGCTCGTCATACCAGCAAATAGCCCCATAGAACTCTGGATAATGTAGTAGCAACGATGTGCTCGTCATACCAGCAAATAGCCCCATAGAACTCTGGATAATGTAGTAGCAACGGTGTCCTCAGGGACCATTTTTCATTGGGGTAACACGCTTGGTAGGTGGAGCAGTGTGCGACCAATTAGACTTAACTTTATTTTCAGGCTCCCTTGAGCCGTTGGAGCCGACGGGCTCATGGTTACGCACCTGCGCGCTACGAGAGGTACTTTACCTGATAACGATTTTAGCAGCTTACACAGCAACCCTACACACTTTCCTACTCCCTGCTGACCAGAGGCAACTACCTCGAAACACGTGTCCAAGGATGGCTAACGCTACTCATACTTGCATGCATTATACGGGCATAGGCGTACTCGCCGACGCTGACCTCAGGGACCATTTTTCATTGGGGTAACACGCTTGGTAGGTGGAGCAGTGTGCGACCAATTAGACTTAACTTTATTTTCAGGCTCCCTTGAGCCGGTGGAGCAGACGGGCTCATGGTTATGTACCTGCGCGCTACGAGAGGTACTTTACCTGATAACGATTTTAGCAGCTTACACAGCAACCCTACACACTTTCCTACTCCCTGCTGACGAGAGGCAACTACCTCGAAACACGTGTCCAGGGATGGCTAACGCTACTCATACTTGCATGCATTACACGGGCATAGGCGTACTCGCCGACGCTGACCTCAGGGACCATTTTTCATTGGGGTAACACGCTTGGTAGGTGGAGCAGTGTGCGACCAATTAGACTTAATCGTGGAGGACCCCTCCTCATAATAGGATGTTCTTGACAATGTACATCGGGAGATAGAGTTAATAGCAGTCGGAGGTGCAGCACCCAGCCGCTGAGTTGGTTGCATCGGAAAGGTGAAGATAGGTTCAAGCAGGTCCTGTGAGAAGCGTCGGGCTGCGTGAAAGATCAGTGTCAGGTAGATCCAACAGTGACGGGCGAGGTGAGACACCCCCAGGGTCCGAGTGGCCCGAGGAACCAGAGCGCCGCACCATAAGGAGATCACCGGAAAGTGACTCTGACGTCAGCTGATGAGCTGGGCCCAATGGTGAGTCTGAGCGGTTGCGCTGTGGCCAGGAGGCGGGACTTTCTGGTTGGTACCTCCAGCACCGGTAGTGGGAGATGGATTCCGGGCGTTGAGCTTTAAGGGGCGCTCCTCTGTCGCCCATGTCCATGCTTCTTCAGGGGAATCAAAGAAGAGGGTTCTATTTTGGAATACGACCCGTAGGCGAGCCGGGAAGAGGAGCCTGTATTGTATGTTGAGAGCGCGTAACTTCTGCTTGACTTCCCCAAACGATCGGCGTTGGCCCTGTACCACACGAGTATAGTCAGGGAAGAGCATAATAGTCTGGCCGTCATGCTTGAGGTGTTGTTGCTTACAGGCTTCGGTCAGTACAGAGTCCCTATCCTTGAAGTTGAGGATTCGCATTATTATCGGTCTGTGGGGCGCTCCCGGTGGTGGTTTGGGCGCAAGTGAGCTGTGTGCTCTTTCGATCGCAGACCATGGGGAGAGGGAGCCCTCAGACATCCATGAGCGCAACCAGTGTTCCACGAGGTCTGCCGCCTGGCCTTGCTCCACACCTTCCGGAAATCCCACCAAGCGAAGGTTGTTGCGGCGGGACCTGTTTTCAGCATCTTCGGCCTGTCGGTGAAGCTCCTGGGTGTGGGATCGGAGGCGGGCGACCTGGTCCTTCAGTTGTTGGACCTCGTCCTCCACGGTGGAGATACAGGTTTCAGTTTCTTTAATCCGGGCCGTGACATTACGAAGGTCTTGCCGGATGAGGGTCACAGCAACCCGGACTTCAATAATCTTTCCCTCCACTGATGTTTGTGAGGTATGGATAGCCTGGAGGATAGTGGACAGATCTGCAGGTGAGGGGGGGCTTCCTTGTCCGCAGTTCCCCCAGCCGCCCCGGAGTCCGTGGTAGTGAATCGGTCCATTTTGGTCTGGGTGGTGGGGGTCCTTGGTACCCATGGCCGTCGTCCATCAAGACAGGAGGTCCAGATGGGATTTTGGCGCCCAGACGGGAGGAAGGAAGATTGAAAGAGGATTTAAAGAAGATTGAAGATGGGGGAGAGGGCCCCGCCGCTCCGAACCTTGCTGTCCGACCGACGGCCGATATCCCTTTCCGTAGGTCCACCCACGGGACTGGTTCAGACGTGCAGGTTCCCACAGAGAGCAGGGGTCAACACTGGAATCAGGGCGCAAGGCCAGCAAAGAAGAGGGGTAGGGCACAGCCCTCAAGATGCACAGGGAGCGGGGCGGAGACGGAGTGGAGAGCAAGGGGATCTCTTACAGACTGTCACCCGATGCAGTGACAAATACTCTCCCAAGAGGCTCCGTCCGCCAGGTCCGCAGCAACCCACAAGAAGGAAGCAGTCTCCCTACCCAGCGTCGCTGCTCGAATCAGCAGCTGGGGCGCCCCTCACACAGCGCCAGTGAACCGGGGAGTGTTGCAGGCCAAAGGGCTGCCTTGGGCAGAGTCCACAGCCGGGGCCACTGTTGCCAGCCAAAAGAGTGGTACATCCGGGGACCTCAGGACATAGAAGGGAAAGGGGGGGGAACTCCCCAACGCCCGATTGACGGCCGAGCCCCCCCGCACCCGGGATCAAGCGGGCACCCAGGCTCCTCACCTCTCAGTCTGCAGCCGGGCAGTGCAACAGTCTGTCCCCAGGCCTCGCGCCCACTCCCGGTGCGCAGTCACTTCCTGGGAGGGGGGGGGGCCCATGTCCAGTGCAGGACCCCTGCAGTGGCGATCCGGCCCTCGTATAATGGTGTGGGGAGGGGGGCGTACGGTGGGATCACGCACCCCTTCTGCCACCGTCCGACTGACAGCAGAACTCACAGCCACACCAGGCCGCCAGTCACAGGCCCAGATCGCAGGCCCAGTAACTCATGAGGGCTCCCACCAGGGCAAAGCAGCACAGGAGCCTCGGGGAGAAGCAGCACTCCTCTCCCCTCACCGCCGCCCGGTCGACGGCCGATCGCGCATCGGCCGCACATCGCAGCACCTCTGGCACTCAGGTCTGCCCCAGGATGCGCGGTGGATAGGCCCTCTCCAGGCGTTCCTCAACGCCTCTCGTCCAGGTGGGTACTCTCTGCTGCCAGAGGGGAAAGCGGCACTGTTAAATCCAGCCGGGGTGGCGCCGACAACTCTCTGGGATCCCTCTCCCTCCGGGGCACACTAGGGGAAATCCCGGAGTTCAGGGCCTCGGAGCAGGCCGGAAGATCGCCACGATGGAGCTGCCATCTTTGGATCGCCGCAAGGCCGGATACTCAGCAAGGGACGCCTGTGGCCCTTCTATAGAAGGCTCGAGGATTGAGGACAGGCAGGCAGGCGGGGTACAAGGTAGGAACTCCCTGATGGCGATGGATGTAGGAGCGGATGACGGAGGGGTCCGGAGTACTTCTAAAGTGCGACCTTCATCTTGACGCTCTTGGCCACGCCCCCTGATAGGTATAGTGAACCTATATCTTAAGTAAGTGGCGCAAGCACCAGCTTACGCAGTTTGCTGTAGCAGGCTTGTGTCAATTTGCATGATCTCTCATGGGTGGCATAATACATGCTTCAGCCCATGGGAGGCCTCTTGGGTACCTATGCCCTGGGTACATGGTGTACCATATACTAGTGACTGATAGGGGTACCACAGTATCCAATATGGAGTGCACCTAAAGTACATACATAGCAATTTAAGGGAGAAAGCAGATAGACTGGGGTCCTGATTAGCAGGATCCCAGTCAGACTAGTCAAAAACCAGCAAAACCAGTAAAAAAGTGGGGGTAACCATGTAGTCAGATCCTACCTTCCTACACCGACTAACACCTTGACCACAAATGGAGCATATAGCAACGTTCTCCTCCTTACTGCTAACTGAAAAGAAGTCCCAAACTGGGGAGGTGAACTTTCTGGTGCTGCTGGAGTTGCCACTTGCAATGCCGGATGAACTGGAAGGTGGGCGTGGTGGAGTTGTAGGTCGTTGCTGGGCCTTTGCAAATACAAAAATGGAAGCTGCAAGTGGTGTTGGTGTTATCTGTGTTGGTGGTATTCCTGCCACATCCCTCACAGCAGTTTGGGATGGGCTATTGTCAGTCTCCACTGGGGCGGGGGCTGATGTCCATGATGACTGGCTCGTCATCATCCTCCTCTTCTACACCTACCTCCATAACTCTAAGGCTTTCTGGAACCTGAAAACACAAAAGATGAGAGAGGCATCGTTATGAAGGAAAACTTCGTCGGGTTGAAATCCCACAGATGATGGAGGACGGCGAAGACACAAATGGCCAGTCTTTCAACTAGATGATTTTGTAGATTATTTTATTCATAATTAAATACACAACAGCTAACACGTTTCACCCTTGTGGGCTTCTTCAGGGCTGCAATTGACAATACAGACATAATCAACAAAACAATACTATTTAAAAAAAATACTTTCAGAATATTGTTTACAAAAATATTAGTCACACAACAAGAATATGACTATGATAAACAACCATATATAAAGTGCAAATGTGCAGCACGACCAAGACAACATAATTAGTGCAAGAGTCAAACATTGTGTCCTATTAAAATATATACATTTTGGTTACACAGTTTATATACATTGATTTGTCAGACAGGAATATCGCCACACTGGGGGACCTTGTTTATTTGTTTCTTTAAAAAAAGGGAATGACTGCACGTACCACAGCACATTTTGAACATGCATGTTACGGCCACTTAGGGTCAAGAAATGGCTCACCAAGGAAAGAAGGAAGGAACAAAAGAAGTAGAATGAAAGAATACTCATTGTATACCAAAGGTTCAGGTAGACTTACAAAACAGGAGGTGAAAGAGAATGAAAAAAGAATGCAAATTTGAAAATTTAACAAGAGAAAAGAAAACTTGGATGCCATGAATTTAAAAAAGAAGAAAAAGAAACCCAAAGCAAAAACAAGAAGACAAGTGGAATACAACTAAATCCGACAAACAACAAAATTAAATACAACTACAATAAAGGCACAGACACTCAATCTTAACTACGTCATAGGTACCACTCATAGATCGTATTTTAGTCAGACAGTCTATTACCCACCAAATAAGTTGTTCATACCATCGAAGATGGTGTCCAAAAAGCGATGGCCCAATTTGGTTGGCACTTTTTTAAGTGTTAAGTTTCGGTCGTAGAGTCTGAAAAAAGGGGACAGGGCACAAAACCGATAAGAGTTTGAGTTCCAATTACGAAAACATGAGTCAAGCGTGCACTCACTCTCTTAAAGAAAATAGAAAACACAATGTACCTGAAAAAGTATTTCCAATGTATGCTGGTCCGTAATAACTTATCCCATTTAGGGACATAGGTGTATTGCGCGCTCAATCGCCAGCCTGCAGTCAAAGTGAATACGCACAGTTACACAGAGAACAAAAATCTACTTAAGCTAGAAACATTCAGTTGTAGACAAAGACTAGGCACACTAGTCCAATACCGGTTAAGGGTTTCTAGTCACAAATAGTTTAACACGTCTAACCTCCACCATGCCCTGCATATCGGCAAGTCGATCAGCAAAACATTAATGTTGTAGACACGCTTCGTCATTGAGTTCATTACACTAACTGTCTACACATCAATAATGATGTAGATGCGTACGTAATATTTAAAGTACATTACTCAATATCATTTTTGCGGTGCTAAAATATAGAGCGCCAGGAAGCCCAATTGAATCACAGGTAAAACACTGACATTGAAAATGTTCATTGCGCCAAGTAAAAACACCCAAATACTTCTTTGTTGAACATTACCTCTTCATGTGGCCATAGGGGAGACTTGTGTACATTGCTCAATCTCATTTTGGCGGTGCTAAAGTATAGAGCACCATGAAGCCCAATTAAATCACAAGTAAAACACCAAAATTTAAAGTGCCCATCGCGCAGAGTAAAAAACGCCCAAGCACGTCCTAGTTAAACATTACCTCTTCACGCAGCAGTAGGCGAGACTCGTGTCACGTCCAGAGTTACAGGAAAATTCCTTGCCAAACACAACCGAGTTTAAATAGCCAAGTAAATTGAACGACTTGGATCAGCAGTGATATCACTAGATGAATAAGTAAAAACTAGACTACCGACCCCGGCATCCATGTTACATTTCCCAACGGTTAAATGGCACGTCCATTTCTAAGCATGTGTCTTTCCCAATTTGTAATGGTAATTTAAATTGGTGGACTGCTACTTCATAATTTCCATAAAATACTAAATATAGTTATTAAGCACTCAACTATTTCTAAAAGCATTTCATTTACAAATTAAACTACTCTTGCCAAAACAAAGAATTGAAAGGACTCGAACCTTGCAAGTACATATACTGACGACCCCTGCTCAATAAGCTGTGCTACCTGAATCCTATTGCGAAGGGTAGAGTTCATGACCTGCTATTATACGTGTTCGTCCTATTCTTAATCCAGGAACCGATACAGAAATTTATTTCAACAAATTCCACAAAAGAAACCACTCTCCAAAATATTGTGATGTAAGAAAAGAGAATTTTTTTGTTTTTTTTATAAATCGAAGGGATGGAGGGAATCAAATAGGTACAATGATCAGCCCTGCTCAAAGTGCTGTGCTACCCTGGCCCCGCTGACTGAACATTCTTTCTTGGCCTATTTCATAGATGGCTTTCTGGAACCTTCCTTTTCCCTAGCCTTCTCTCGTGGCGTGTCTCACTCTTAGACTGAGGTGGTGACATCCAATTGGCATCTGGATCATCAGAAGGGGGCTTGCAGAAGAACTCGATGGACTAACCCTCCTTTTCCTTGCTGCAGATCTGTAAGACAATGGATCTTCTGAAAGAGTGGCTTGACTTATTCCTCTGCAGGAAGCTTTATCTCCTGAACTGCCCCTACTTCGGGAAGAACTACTACTATTGGGGACGGTGGTTGCGGCTGTTGCGCCTGTTGTCCACTTATCTGAGTTTCCTGTGTTGATTTAGTACTACTTTGCCATAACAATAAGTAAATTTTAACATCACTGCTCGTCGGCATTGTTGTGATTAGACTGCTGCTTCTGTGACAGACATGGGCTTGGGCCTAGGTTTAAGGGATGGGTCCACTGATGCAGGGGTGCTGCTCCCAGCTTGCTCCCCGGACACCGCTGCTGGAGGCATGGTTTTTGGTTTCCCCCAAAAAATCTTGAGCGGCACACCAGTCTTGAGAAGTGAAAGTTCCTTCTTCTCACTGGCAACTTTCTCGGTACTGGCAGGCCTGGTACTTTCCTTTGGGGACATCTTCAGATGTCAGCAGCACGCAGTAGCACAAATTGAAGAGAGAAGTCTGTCTTTGGCCACAAATCATGTGACGTGCGCAACAGGACTTATGTCTGGCAGTACAACGGGTGATGATGACAACTCCCCCTCAGTTTTTTGTGCACCTAAAAGCAAAGAAGCCAGAAGAACATCAGTGAAACGTGGCATTTGTTGTTGTGGTTCAATTACTACTAGTAAAAACAAATATAATATATAACTTAGTGTGTGATCACACTTGTTAGTGTTATTATTAATATTATTAAATGTTATTAACTCAGTTTAGTTATTAAAAAAGCATAACAACAGTGTAGCCATTTGTAAGACTTTGACAACAAGTGCTTTCATGGTTTACTGTGTACACTCAGGAAGGAGGATAGTAAAGAAGAAGAACAAAACTAAAAATGTAACGGAACCTGTTTAGCATGGTGCATCACGTGGGATGCAGCATTCATGGAGCTGCGCTGGCAATTGGGATGGAAGCAGTAAGCGAAGAGGAATAAAGGAAAGACATGCGTGCCTAAGGGAAAAGCAGCACACTAAATACCACCACAACAAATGGCCACCACAAGCAGGAGGCCTGGAAACAATGAACCCAAGCAGGCCTATATGGCCAGACAAAGGAGGCATGCTAAACAACACAGCTTTAATGCAACAATGCAAAAACGAAAATCTACATGGCTAAAAAAAGGTTTGCAAGATAGACAGCAACCACATCACACACATCCAACAAAGACATTTATTTAACACACTTCTCGTCAGTAGCAGCAGCAGAAGCACAACGCACTTTATCCCGCACATAGTCACTTTGCCTCAGACCGGCAGGCCCATCGGGACTACACCTCCCAACATTACAAGCGCCAGGAGGTGCCAACGCGGTTTGTCTGCGCCAGGTGGTGCATAAAAGTGGTAGCGGGCTCCCGCAGCACGGGCTTGCCCGGGCCAAGGGCGGGCCCGTCTGCGCCCGTCCCCGACTGCACGTGGCTGAGCTGGGCCAGGTCCTTTGGCTGGATTCCAGATTTGTTGCATTTGCCTAGTTTGAACGTGACACCTGTTTAAATGTAAGGAGATGGGGAAACGTAAAACCACTATGCCCACTGCTAAGGAACGCCCATTAACTACAACAATTACCAGTTTCTTGACGACTACAATGGGGGCTATTAATAGTGAGATTGAGTCTGTGGAGGAGAGACTGGGGGTCACAAAACGAGCACTACACACTGGTACATTACTGGAGGCAGAGCCTGGTCACGTGCCGGAGTGCACAGGTGACGGTGATCACCAGAAGAACACTGACCAAGCCATGGTACTTAATGGTCCTGAATCACGCAGAAATGTAAACAATACCAGTGTCACTCAACAAGGGTTTTTTTTAGACACCGTCTGCCCACCAGGTCGAAAAAATCTAAGGCATGTGGCAAGCCCAAGAAAGATGCATTGCCCCCGGTAACTCAAAAAAAAACTCTGGCACCCACTGTAAGGAGGACAGCAAGGGCTTTAGACCCAGAACTTGTTGCAGGGTCTAAAGATAATGAGCCTTTAGGGGATTCATCGCTGCTTATACCTCTCATTAGCTCACTGGAGGTAGTTATGAAGTCACGTTTGGAACCATTCTTAGGGTGTTGAACAACATTGATGTGTCACTAAAAATATTAATTGGCTCAAGTCTTTCCAAATTACTCCTAGTCAGAGTACTTTACGTAATCCAACCCCTAATCTTGATGTATTTTACACAGCCTCTCCTTCCTTGGTACCACCTGCAAAAGACTGTCTTCTCAACACTATTGATACCTTAACACGTTCGGCCAAGTTGCAGAAAAATTAAGCCTGTGCGTTGGTTGGTGGTCAGCCAGATATAACATCTGGGCAAAAGGAGAATGGCGGGTCCAAACTTGTTGACCGGAAAAATGATGAGATCTACCCCCCTCCCCCCCGGCTACTCCTTATGTAATCCTCCTTAAGAATGTGCCATCCCTGACACCCAATAAGGAAGAAGATTGGAACAAGTTAAAGAATAAAACTATGCATTAGCTGGTGAAAGCAGCAGACTGGTCAAAAACCGATGAGTTGTATTACAATGTAAATATTGTTGAACGGGTTTCATGGGTGGGTACACAGACTAAAACAGAGTCAGGTGATTGCATTGTTGTAAATTTTAGGAATAGGTCACTAGTTCATTGTCTCATGGACAGGCTCTTTAGGCGTAATAATGCAAATGGTCCCATTGAACCAGTGCCATTGGGGTACTTTTACAAGCCACAAGCATATATGGGACATGGGCCTGTACCTATAGCTGCTAAAACATTGCATGATTTTGTAATTCCAACATCTAACCGGTTTTCACTCCTAGATTATGTGGACCGACTAAACTCTTTGGCCATTGGTGGTGCTAGACAAAATAAGCACTACTTAAAATATATATTGCCTGATGTTCGCGTGTGTGGTATGGACAATTTATCATCTCCTGTCACGCTCCAGGTAGTTAGCTTTAATTCTCCTGCCCCAATGGAGTCATCACTACTTCCTTCTAATGTTAAGTTGCAAGGAGAGCTGGCTGTGGAACTATATGACATGGCTATGGTGTCGCAGGATGGTTGTGAGCCAACTGTCCATCGTACAGAGGGAGCCCTTGGTAGCTACAATAGTACAAATGTCTACCGCAGTCTCTTTTGGGACATTGCGGGCTTATTAAACAAGTTAAAATCGGAACAATGGGTTGCTTTCATTGCAAAATATAGCATTATATGCTTGCAAGAAACTTGGATGAGAGAGCCCGCATATATTAATGGTTATGTTTCTATTCACACACCAGCTAACAAAGCCTTAGGTGGTCATTCCAAGGGAGGATTACTAACCTTGGTTTCACCAACATTGACTGGTAGAATAGGTAAGACTCAGCTTCATTCACCACATTTTCAGATTATTAACATCCTCTTTAGAAACAATGTGATTCCGATTCTTGACTTTTATCACAATAATTTTAATATTAAAAATACCAATATTGCCCAAGAACTGAAAAATACACTGTGTTAACACATTCAGGAGATAGACATGGATTTTGTAGTCCTTTGGGGGGGGGGGGGGGTGACTTCAATTGTAAATTATGCCCCCTATCAAAACAGTCTGCATGTCATTAAGTGCAAGGGGGCAGTGAAGGTGGTTGCCATTTTTATCATCACCCCTGTGGGAATATTTTTAACTCTTTATTGTCAAAATTCTCTCTTTCGCTTACTCTTGACCTTATCAAAACAGATGGCATTGAACTAGTCTCATATGTTGGGAGAGGCAAGGGTACCTTAATTGATTTTATCGCTTTTTCTGAGTATTTTAATCCGCAAGCTGTGATTTTTACCATATATAAAGTCTGTTTTCGTGACCATTACCCTTTATCACTGGAGCTAGAGATTCAAAATGATGATCAAACTACACCTGTTAAATCATGCTCAATAACTTTTGTTAAAAATAAGGGGTTACTACGCAAGTGGTCCACTGTAAACCCCGATCTTGTCTTATGCCAGATTATAACATCTAATTTGGGACAAGTCTTAGACTGTCTGGAAGATAGCATAAACCCTCCAGCCATGTTAACATCTTTTGTGGCAATAACTGAGACTGTTAACACCTTACTAACTTATAACCATAATATAAGACTCCGGTGTAAAAAAATTGGTTTAACAGTGACTGTACACATTTTCATAATAAATTAATTAAAAGGCAAGACCTCAAGATAAATTGAAGGTTAAACAGCCACGTATTGAATATAAACAGGCACTAGAGAGATGCAAGGTTAGAAATTAGACGGGAACCTTGTGAACAACTTCATGCAGCGTGCCAGAGTAAAGATTCTAGACTATTCTGGCAAATTGTCAACCAGGACTATTTTCACAGTTCCAACAATGGTAATATTGATGCCACAATAATGCCAGAAACCTGGGTAGAACACTTCTCTGGTCTATACAAACATTATAGTGAGCCTCACCTTAGTGCCAAACTTAATTATGGGGTATCAACTCAGGCACACCCAACAGTAGATGAGGTAGAAAGGGCCCTAATTCAGACCGTGAAGAGTAAGGGCTCTGGCCCCGATGGTGTCTCTGCGGGCCTGTTTTTAGCCAACCCATCTCTGTGGCTTCCTTTGTTAGCAAACATTCTAAGTTGTTACGTGTCCCAGGGCGCCCTGATTCTTGGAGAACTGTGATGATAGTTCCTATTTTAAAAAAAGGAGACAGGTCGGAACCCTAAATGTTATAGGCCCATATCTTTAATTGATTGTACAAGTAAGTTAATGGGCAGGGTAATACTAGAGCGGTTGGAGGACTGGGTAACAGATAGCGGGAGGTTTTCAGATATTCAATATGGCTTCAGGAGAGGCATGGGCACGGTTGAACAATGCCTCAGTCTGCACCTGGTCATAGGTAAATATACTCTAGCCAAGCCTGGATCTCTTTATCTTGGGTTCATGGACTTGACGTCTGCTTTTGACTGGGTGCAGAGAGGAAGGCTTTGGGAAAAGATGTTGAATATGGGCATTGAACCACCCATTGTGCATTTTGTATTAGCCATGCACCAAGATGTGACGGGGAGAGTTTGATATGGGGCAGGCGGCGAACTTACGGCGCCGATAAAAATGAATCACGGGGTTCGCCAAGGTTGCGTTCTCGCACCTTTTTTATTGTGCCTGTATACAAATAATCTAGAAAGCTATATCAAACAGGGGAATGTGAATGCTCCCCTGATAGGCCGCAGGCTGTTACCTGCATTGTTATATGCAGACGACTGTGTCTTAATTTCCAGGACTGGGATGGGGCTGCAGAGGCTTTTAACCAGGTTTAATGATTTTATGAATGACCTTGGCCTGAAGACTAATGTAGGGAAAACTTATACTGTGGTGGTGGGTAAATCCCCCACCAACTTAAAAACGTGTTTTATAAATAATTAAAAATTGTCAGACGTGCCCAGCTTCTCTTATTTGGGAATTCTCTTTGACCCAAAAAGTACATGGCATCATCAAGTAGAATCAAGGATTAGTGGTTTTAATTAAAATCTGGAGGCAATTTTTAGATTTACCCAAAAATTAGGCTCAAAACCCATTAACGCAATTAATATTTATAAAGCCCACACATGCACTGTCACCTTGTATGGCGCTGGAGCCTGGGGTTTTTGTGATGTAGAGGGTTTACAAAGAGCTGAGAATATGTTCATGAAACGTCTGTTGACAGTCCCTAAAAGTACTGCCGCCACTATCTGCCATAGTGAACTTGGCTTGATTGCCTTGGCCTTTCGAATAAAATTGACCCCAATATTACTGTGGCATAACATCTGGGCAAAGGAAGAAGCAGTCCTAAATCGTGCTGTCATCTTAGATTGTTTTTAAATGGAGTACATGAAAAAAATCCCCTGTCTTAGCTATATAAAAGACCAGTTAGAGACCTTGGGGTTGGCTGATTGTTTTTACAATCCAGGGAGTATTGCCATGATACCAAAAGTAAAGCTGAAAAGAGATTTTTTAACATAACCTCACTTGACTAGAGGAAATCTTGAGACGGCAAAAAAGAGGGTTTTAGAACACTCACTGTTAGTGTGTACTCCAGGCATTGAGCCTAACCTTTCTTTCTACTTCACACACACCAAATTGTTTTATCTCGTATGTTTCAGGTTTGGCATCTCATATTTTTTGGTCTCATATCCACGCAATGTATATTGAGATGCCAAACTGGACCTATGCCCATGTGACTCAGTCAGTCGAGAGCACCTTACCATTTTATGTTTTTTTGTAAACTTTATACCAATCCAAGGCGTTCTTTTTTTAATACCCCTTTTAAAATTCCCAAATATAAGAAAGTGTTGGGCTGCATTATATCACCTCCAGCTTTTAAAAGATTAATTTACCTGTCTAATGATCTACAGGTACATCTCCTCGGCTTTTCGGCTATGGGACATTGTTGGAAAATGATTTTATGATCTCATATATATCTTGTGCTCAAGTTTTAAGATGTTTCTTTGTGGAATTAACTGCTCATGATATTGATATTTAGATAACAAACTGCTACTGTCATTGATTTATTATTAGATGTCTGTATTTTTATTTGTAAGTTTGTCTGAAATGTTCTTTATGATGCACTCTTTTATGACTGGTATACAGCTGAATAAAGACTTTTGACTGACTGAACACACACAGTGAAATACACCCCCCCCCCCCCAAAAAAAATCACATTTTGCAATTCAATCCAATGCCATCCATGCCCTAAATGATGATTAAATTCAACGGAAACCACAGAGACAGTTGTTTCATGCACCCATGAGTTGCTCTGGGCCTATTGGTTGGAAAACCCATTGGCAGACTAGGCCACATAGCTAATCATTTCAAGTCAATAATATTGCAAATGTATTAGAAAATGTAATGATCTGTGCTGCATTTTTTGCTGGGTAAAAGAAGAAAAAATTGCATGCAAATCAACAGGCATGGACACAACAAAGAAGGCCTGCAGGCCTAATGCAGAAGCACACTGGCTGCCTTCACAAAATGGCCGCCAGCCACATGGCCAGGCCACCACAACAACAAGAAAGGGAAGACAGACAATGCAGGCCTATGGCATAAGCACACTGGCTATCTTCACAAAATGTCCGCAAGCCACATGGCCAGGCCACCACCACAACAAGAAGAAAGGGAAGACCGACAATGCAGGCCTATGGCAAAAGCACACTGGCTGCCTTAACAAAATGGTCACCAGCCACATGGCCAAGTCACAACAACAAGAAGCAGTAAGCCAAGAGGAACAAAGGAAAGACATGTAGGCCTATGGCAAAAGCAGCACACTAACTACCACCACAAAATGGCCACCAGCCACATGGTCACTCACAGTCACAACAAGCAGGAGGCCTGTAAAACAATGAACTAGAGCCGGCCTATAAGGCCAAACAAAGGAGGCATGCTAAACAACACTGCTTTAATGCAACAATGCAAAAACAAAAATTCACAGGGCTAAAAAAGGTTTGCAAGTTACACAACAGCCACACCACACTCATCCAACAAAGGCATTTATTTAACACACACAAAAGAAGTGAAATACCCCCCCCCCCCCCCCAAACAAAACACATTTTGCAATTCAGTTGAATGCCATCCATGCCCTAAATATTTAAATTCAAAAGACACCACAGAAACAGTTGCTTCATGCACCCATGAGTAGCTCTAGGCCTACTGGCTGAAAGGCCTATTGGTAGACTACTGGGCTAGTGAATTAAATAAATATTGCAAATTGATTGCAGAAGGTGGAGAAAATGTAGTAAACTTAGCAACATGTTTCCATTATAAAAGAAAACTAGTAGAAAAATTACATATAAAGAAACAACGAACTCGGTCCGTACTGGAATACAGGCCACAACAATACATTTAAAAAAACTATGAAATGTACAAAAAAAATTAGGTGCAATGCCCCAATCAAACAAACACCAATTTTCCAACTTACTTCTGAAATCTCAAATCCAAACATCCTCAAATCCAATGATATACGATGCAGCAGACACAAAGAGTGATCCTTCGAGCTCCAAACCCAAATGAAAAGTGAACAGGAGATGGACAAAAGCACTGGGAGGAGCCTGCTGAACAGGAAGTTGGAGACTCTCGGGCACTTTTTTTCTCTTTAAAAAAAAGGTAAAAAAAGAAAAAGGACCCCTTGCACAGAAAAGTACAGCCAAATGTCAATCTGATGAGTTTTTAAACCCAAATCATCATTTCGAGAAGGTTTTGATGCTGCTTGAGAGATTATTCTTCTCCAGATTGCAAATTCTGCGTGTTCAACATCGCGATCTTCACAAAACTTCCGCCGGAAGTCCGATGGCACGCTCGAATGATGTGTTCGTGAACGAACACTCTCGCGGACCGTATGGCCGGCTACCAAAACTCTTGGCGCTGGCGAATGTTGCACCCACGCATGCGAATATGCATTTGAGCGCGCAGACACAAAAAAAACTGCGCTCCGTTGCAGAGGGCTGAGTTTTTCAGTAACTTTGCGTTCTACTCGGAACGCGGAGTTGCCAAACATCCGCGCCCATCATGACTACCAGTTTGTCTTCTCATACAATTCTGGAAGTAACCACTGTAATTGTTTAGCTGTTGCATAGACTGGCTGATCACGTCACCACAGGAGTCGGATTTGGATTAATTTTGGCCATTGTGGCTTTAGTACATCAAAGCAGTGGCGTACCATAAAAGGAGAATTTATTGACTCATTTAAAAAAGGTAGCAATATACTGTCTTTTTGTGACAGAACCACTTCTGTTAGTGTGAAATGCAGTCCAACTGGTGTGGCTTATATTGGTTAGATTATGGAGCACAAGAGTTTGAATCATCTGCAGGCATTCATCTGACTTGGATTCATCATGAATAGGAGGAGGCTGGAAGGAATTGATATTACTTACAGGTACATTTGTCTGTTTTTTTGTTGTTGTACGTGGTAACTGCAAATAGCAGTAGGGATGAAGTACATTTCTTGGTCCACTAATTTTCTTCAATTTCTAAGAAGGATGATATATCCTGTGCATCTGATTTTCTTTGTATCAGAGATATGGCCATTCTGTGGAATGACTAAGTGGATGAAGATGACAAGAATTGTGATCGATATTGTCTATTGCAGCACAAGTGAAAGTGGAGAGTTGAAGGCCTTTGGACACACAACCCTGTCATTGCAGCATTGCTTGTATTGTTTGATAGTTATTGTTGCTGACACTTTTCGAACACACTCATATGACGCGCATACGCCCAATTTGTGCAGTTTGCCAACTAATTCCCGTTTTTCAAGTTTGAGCATTCACCAATCCAATATAAAGAGGTAGTGGAGTATCATTATCTTTTTTGTGACGGATGTTTCCTTTAGGATTTGCCTTATTACACATACTGGTATGATACTGAACAAGCTGTGAGACTGACAAAGCTGAACTCCTCTTATCATTTACTGTGCTGTCAATTGAAATGTTACAACCTTTCTTAATCATTCATATTAGGTTTAGCATAGCATTCCCTACTGACTTTTTTGGGCTGTTTTGCTCAGACTATCCACTAAATCTATCTACTTTAAGTTGAAACATTTCTTTTCGAATAATAATAGCAGCTGCATTGGCCAAGCAGACACCATCCTGAAGAGCATTTTGTTTACGGATACTGAATATATTTTCTCCTATATCGTTTTTGCGTATTAAAAGAATATCCTTACCATTTGGTTAAGCTGTAAGTTCTGGTATGATTGTAGGAATCTTTTCTTTTAATCGTGTGCAGTGTACATATTTGTCGGCATTTTCTACACCTAATTCTGTCATATGACGAACTAAGAGTCATTTGATTTGTGAGATAAAGTAAATACTGGCGATACTTCAGAATTTTATCTTTGAGATAGTTACAATTTCACCTAATGCCATGTCATAGATTATTGTCAATACAGAACAAAGACAAAAGCGAAGGCTTTTGTCTTTGTTCTGTATTTGCCGAAGCTGATTATAAAAACGAACAAGACACTTTTTGTGTTACTTCGATTTCGTCGCAACCATATCACCACCACTTAACTTGCAGAGTACTTTTGAGTCACTTAATGCAACTGCACCATCTCAAACTGGTTTACTCAATTTGTGTACCCACATTTATAAGCTCTGCTCCTGACACTTCATCACAGACGAAACACGTATTTTTCAATTCACCAACTATAAATGAAGCACACGCACACCCTGAAGTACTCTCTTGAAAACTGTCTTGAACTAGTTTAGTTTTTTTTGATAACCTTGCAGGATTGTGTTTGGCAAATTTGTTTCTACACGTTTTATGGAAGTGTCCAGTTTTCTTTCAGCAGTTGTTAAACTACATCATGATTTTTTAACAATTTTGTATTGGTGATTGATGGAAGTCCTTTTATTTCGTCAAAAGCTAGCAGATCATCAAGAAAACGTTTGTACCCAATTCCTTAATCAGAACGTTTACTATTCGCTAGACACACTTCTGGTAAATCTTGTTAACATAATACACACAGATCCCAATAAACCTCAGTTCCAACATGTTGTGTATTGGATGTAAACTCTTCATTAATAATGACAAATCAAACATCTTCCTTTGGTAGACATTTTTACTAATTGACAGCGGATAATCTTTTGACAATTTCAGAAACCTGCAACAGAAAAATTATTTGTTAATATACAAGGGTAGTAAAACATGCTTTTTATTTACATCATAAGGTCTTTACTTACTGGATCCATTAAAAATTTCACATACTTAGTCAGGGGTCAACTAAAATGCAGAATATGTACTGCTTTTGGCATTCCCGACCAGAAAAACATGTGAAATGATGTGATGGATGCCTATCATTAGATTCATAATCGCTATTCAATAATAGTGGTGGCCATTTTCTTTTATGACTTTATAGGGGCAAGGTAGCCATACGATTTTTGGGGTCTATATCTTCACTCATTTTGTACCTTATTATTAATATTAAGCCCTGTGCAAAGTTTCATATTGGTGTCACATTCTGCATGATTCGAACGCTAAGCTGCCTGTCTGCTCATGCCAAACTACCAAGGGGGTGATCAGGGGTTATCTAAAGTGTGCATCCCCCTTTCCTGGACTAGAAGCAAGGGTCCCTATCTGGATAAAGGTACCTACCACTGCCAACTAGAGACCCCCATTTCTAACATACTCTATCTCCCTTTAGATATTGTCTCAAATACCGCAAAGTATCAGATTAAATATGGAAAATTTAGATCCCAGCAATAGTCGGAATGTGACGCTGCAACCACTCCGCAATTAATAAAGCCACAGATGTCTCCTAATTTAACAGCATGGATAATAAAGCACTATCTGGTGCCTGTGATGAAAGTTCTGCGTAATTTCTGTGCTTTAAAGAAACTAAGAGGAAAAACCTGAATAATAAAGAGTTTCCAATTTTGAACAAACCGTTACCAAAAACATCCACCGATAATCTGGGCATGGTGAAGTGATGATGAATCAAAGAAACTGTTGTTACTTAGTTTGTTCTTGTGATGGAGATGTCTTCTCAGAGATTTCACATCTTCTGAAAAACTCCTTGGCAATACTCCCCAAGGGAGGCAGGCTTGAGTAACAGTTCCGAACAAGAAGCTGATTAACATGCTACACCAAAAACTGATGAGGCTTAGTATGACCAAACCTATTCTTAGTTTGAGTATGTGAATCCAAGAAATAGTGTTTAATGAAGAAAAACATTCTAAGAGGCATGCGACAGTCCATTTTAGTGACAGTATGGAAATAAAGATGGCAGTTGACTGCAGTCAACCAGCTTGATGGCCACTTACGTACCGGCAGTAAGGAATTCATGAAATGTGATTCATTGGCTACCTCCTTTGAACATACCTCATTAAATTGTTGTATAATTCTGAGTGTAATTTCCTTTCACTTATTTTTACTAAATTGATAGATTATGTTCACAAAGTTGAATTCTTAAAATTGTTATGTGCATTATAATTAAAAAAACATATTTCTTTCCACAGGCAATTAAGAATAATGCTGGATTTCGAGTGTGGATTCTTTTCTTTCTTGTGATGTGTTCGTTTTCACTTCTTTTCCTAGACTGGTATGATAGTTGATAGTAAGAGAAAAAAAATCAAGTAGCTCTGTACTGTATACATTTTGCACATTGAAGGCAGTATGCACATTGTGTATAGTGTTAACTTCTGTGATATAAATATTATTTAATCTCGAAAGTGTGTGTCTGTTTATATCCAAAATAATTTTTTTGACCTCAACGAAATGTGTGGCAGAATCAAATGAACATGTCAAGATATCTCCAGAAAACAATGTATCCATATACACACACAAACCACCAGTGACGATCATGGTATTCAGTATGTACATTGATGTGTGGTGTCTTTGACAATGGCTGATCCTAAGAAAAGACAAAACCAAAGGAGGAAATGGGCGTAAGTCCATTTTGCAGATAACATGACCCTTCTCAATAGTACTAACGTCTGTGCTATCCTCCTAGAAGAATCAGTTTGTATACCTTCTAAATGAATATTTGTAAGCTCATAAAGCATGCTGTCGCAGATCTTGTCGATTTAGAGATGGACTGGGTTGAAACTTGCGTGCTCTTTTTGAATTTCCATAAAACCAAACCCTATTTTGGTATCTCAATTGATACTGTCTGGTCTTTGTCAATCAATAAGCTAAGTACCATCTCGGAATCAAGGCTGTGCAGCTGATTTTCTTGTTTTGAAAAGAGAGGAAAGGGAAAGTAAAGCATAAAGGTTTATTTGTTTGTGTATTTGGATATCTATTTACACATTTTTGGAAAATGATGACCGAATTTGTTTGTCAACTTAGTGTGATAGAAACAATGCAGAAAGGAGGGATCATACTGCACAGGAACTCTGCATTGATGGCCACCAAGAGCACATTGTTCATTGTCAGCAGCTTGGGGAACAAGGATGCATAGGCTCAAATTGACCTACCTTGAGGAGTGTTATAACCAAGTTGATGCCCCATGAAGGGGAAACTAAATCTTGGGGAATAAAGGAGACTCAGCATGATGTGGAACGCAATGGGTAGCTTGAATTGGGACCTCTTCTCCATTTGTGATGGAAAAGCAGAAATGTCAGCTAATTATTCCCACAGATTTCCCAAATTGAGACGCTTTTTAGATAAGAAACACACACATTCAATAACCTGTAAAATCCTGCTACTAGGAACGAATTTAGCACCAATGCTATGCCTAAGTGGCCTTGGCTAGAAGTCCCCAATCTACTATATACTGTGAAAGAAACCAACTGCTCAAGAGGAATTTTCATTCTTCACTTATCGCGATAAAGGGGGTCTATGTTCTGGTGCACCACTAGTCTGATACAATCTGATTCTATTTTCAATTAAATTTTCAGTACATTCATTTTTTTCCAAACTGATGAGTCAATATACCATGAAAGCTTTGAAAATAACAGGACATATTTACACCAGGTCAAAATTTATTTCAAAATGGACCTTAAGTGATGCATCAAAATTGCTCTGACAATATGAATGGGAAACACAACTATAACTTTTCTGCTTGCCGATGGCCCATCTGAACAAAACTTTTCAAAATCGATTGTAGGTGAATGCATTCTGTTTTTTTAGTTTTAAATCTATTTTATTGAAAGAACACCGTCAATGGTACAAGAGCTTAGCGCCTACAACCCAGCGGCCCGGCGTGTTACTGCGCAGGTATATCAGCAAGGCAAAGCAAAGCAGAAGTCAAAGCAGACACTTCCAACCTAAACACAGCATGCCGCCTACAACCCATCCGGGCCGGCCGCGTCTGAAAGAATGGGGAAGGGGAAATGAACTGTCAAGTACGATCATGAGCTAATGAGCAAAACGCCCCCTTACCTGAAGAAGTGACCAGCTAAGGTCTATAGGCCCTGGAAGGCGCTCCATGTATCGGTTTGAGTCTTTCTTGAATTTCCAAAAAAAGAAGAAAAAAAACAAACACACAAAGCAATTCTGACCGGTTAAGCTATCCGAACTATACTTGCATCGGGCATGCATCTGAATGAACCAATCTTAGAAAGGCGTTTCCAATCGCAGGCATACGCCTTTGAAAGTCAACCACCCCAAGTCGAAGCAAAGGCTAATATACCCGTGAACCACCCCCCCCCCCCCAAAAAAAAGAGGCCACCAAACCCCCCCCCCCCCCGCCTTCCCTGCCAGCAACCCCCCGTTCCATGTCCACCCTGTAGTACTCCCAGTCCCCCTGATGTGACTCCATCTCCCCTCTGTCCCTGGTGTGTCCACTAGGCATAATAAACGTAGATAATGTGGGCAGGTGATCTCTCGAAATTCAGTAGCCAAAAGTGCCAGAAAAGGCTGCCACAACTCTCTATACTTGGAGCCCTCTCCCGCCATGGTCAGCGTGAATTTCTCCATTCCGAGGACGTACCACAAACGATACAGCCAACCCGTGAAGGTCAGGACGGTAGGGGTACGCCAGTGAGTAAGGATGTTCTGTATCGCCGACCCCAGGGCTATTGCCATTTGCCGACCTCTGCGTGATCGAAGCGGATAAGTCAAGGGGTTGGGAAGACCAAGCAAGATGTACGCTGGGAATCGGGGTAGCACAGTGTTAAAGTGTTTATCTACCTCGTCGATCACCTGTGTCCAATAGGGCTGAATATGTTCAGACTCCCACAACAAGTGCACCAGTGTACCTACATGGTCACACCCCCTCCAACACCGAGCCTCCCTTGTGTGGTCCATTGAATGTTGACGTTCTGGGGTGTAGTACCAATATGTGACCACCTTCGTGAGAGTATTGGTGAGCCCCATATGATAAGCTGAATGCCGGGCCATATACTCCTTGTGGCTGAGTGACCTGCCTAGCTCCCTCTCCCAACACGCCCTACCAGGGTTGTGAATGTGTGCAAGTCTAACCTGAAGCATCTTATACAAGTCCGAGTTTAGTTGTTTGTCCGACGTGCGAGTAATGAGCCATCGCTCATAGGGGGAGAAGCGTCTATCCGCCGCCGGACGAACTCGCCCATCAAGCGCCCAATGACGAGCTTGCAAATACCTAAGCTTTTCCGATTTCGGCAGCGCGTATTCCTGTTAAAATTGCTGAAAGGGGATAACCCCATCTACCCCATATAAATGGTACAGGAAACGACAACACGCCGGTTTCCATGCCGCAAAGGCCACCTGGTCCATTCCCGGAGCGAAATCCGGATTGTCCAGTAGAGGAGTAAGCGGGGAGGGAAAGGTGGTGAGGTCGTGCTTAATATTAGTGCGATCCCACACTTCAAGAGGAACCCGGGTTATATAGGAGGCATACAGGTTAAGGGGCCTATGTTGCTTGCGGAGAAAGGGGATCTCCTGCAAAGACCGCGCTGCTACCGCTTGGTCCTCAAACAACCAATGTTTCTCCGATTCCCAACGACTCCATTCGACCAAGTGTCGCAGTTGGGCTGCTTGGTAGTAAAGCTGTAGATCGGGAATTCCCAGACCACCCACCTCCGGGGACAGAGTTGACAACGTCCGCATCATGCGCGGCTTCCGACCGTGCCCAATGAACTGGGCAAGTTCAGCCTGGGTCTGCTGCATCCAACCAGTGGGCGGATGTAGAGGAATGGTGCGATAGAGATAGAGAATTTGGGGCAAAATGGTCATCCTGACCGCTGCAATTTTCCCCAGCCACGAGAGGGGGCTATATTTCCATTGACCAAGTTCCCGACGGATCTTCCGGCGCAGGGAAGCATAGTTGATAGCAACGACTTGCGGGAAAGTGGGCGCCAACTGAATCCCCAGATAGGGAATTATTTCTTGGGCCCATTGAATGGGCAGCAGGCCCAGACTATCTTCCCGGGTGGATCGTGACAGGGAGAGATCAAGGGCCAACGATTTGTCGGCATTGACGTTAAACCCGCGCAAAGGTGCCAGCTCTGCAAGGCATGCCGGCAACGCCGTGCGTGGACTAGATAACGAGATCAGCACATCATCTACGTACAGACTGATGGTGTGGACATATCCCCCGAACCGGATTCCAGAGATCGCTGGGTTTTGCCTAAGCCGCTGGGCCAGCAGTTCCATGTAGGCGTCGAAAAGGAGGGGTGATGGAGGGCACCCCTGCCTGGTGCCCCTCTCTATCGGGAATCTAGTGGACGTGTAGCCGTTCACCCGGACAGAAGCAGACGGAAACTTATAACAATTAAAAATGTGTGTGCTCCAAGTACGGCCAATGAACTCGATCGAATGCCTTCTCAGCATCAATTGTGAGTAGCATATACTCTCCCTCCGTGCGCGAAGCCTTCTCTATTAAATGGAGAGCATTTTTGGTGCGCCGGAATAAAACTCGCTTGGTCCGGGTCAATAAATCCAGGCATGTGGGGTGCGAGACGATTGGCCAAAATCCCTGTGTACAGTTTAAGATCTACGTTTAAAAGGGAAATGGGGCGGTACGCGCCGTACTGAGCCCTGTCCTTCCCCGGTTTAGGGATTACTGCTATGGAGGCCTCTAGAAGATCCTGAGGGATCACCCCGGGTGCGGAAAAGGAATTAAAGAGTTGGGTGAGGAGAGGAGCAAGACGGGTACAAATCTTTTTATAGAAGATGGCTGGGAAGCCATCGGGCTCAGGGGCCTTTGCAAGCTTCAGCTGGGCTATGGCAGCAATTACCTCCTCGACTCGTATGTCCTTTTCTAATAGGCCTGTGCCTGAGTCAGGGCTGGGAGAGTGACAGAGTCCAGAAAGTCGACCCCCTCCGTCCCTTCCAACGGTGAGGCAGTATATAGCGTAGCATAAAAATCGCGAAACGCCTCAGCGATGGCGCCGTCCTCCGAAACTCGCGTGCCGTCTCCTCTGCAGATTTCACGGACCCCCTGCTTCTGTCGGACTTCACGTAACTTGTGGGCAAGAAGGCGCCCGCACCTATCCCCCCGTGTAGAAGGCATGTTTCAACCTCAGGGCCGCAAACACCGCCCTATCCTGATCCAGGGCTGCGAGTTGTTGACGTTTCACTTTTAGCTGACGCCACACACGGGGGGCTCCCGTTCTCTGGTGCATCTGCTCCAGTTCTCTTGTCCGTCGTGTGAGGTCGTCCCATTTACGCCTTCGCTCTGCATTATCTGCCGCCGATATGGCAATGAACTCCCCCCAGAGGACTGCCTTCAGCGCCGCCCACTGTGTAGCCAGAGTCGTGTCAGTGTTAGCGTTATGTGCCAGGAAATCAGTAATGGAGCCCTGTATGTGCGTAACCACGTCTGCTCGATGTAGGAGGGTGTTTCGAAGGCGCCATATCCTAGCAGGTTGTGACGAGGGTGGAAGGGTGAAAATAGCAACCACCGGTGCATGATCGGAGAGTGAGGCAACCCCTATCTCAACCCCTGTCGCTATCGCTCGGACCGAAGTAGATACCAACAGATAATCCAGTCTGGCATAAGTCTTGTGGGCGTGAGAATAGTAAGAGTATGCGGATGGAAACTACGCCACAAATCACAAAGCCCTAGATCCACCATCCGTTCCATCCCCAGTGACGAGAGCGCTCCGGCTTGGTGCGTCCGCTGACAGGATCTGTCCAGTGTATTATCAAAAACAAGATTCAAATCCCCCCCGATAATAATGTGGCGGTCTGTCGTTGCCGTGATGTCAGTTAGAGCGGAGTGGAGAAATTGTTCCTGGCCCTCACTCGGGGCATAGATGGAACCCACAGTGAAAGTCATGGTGGCCAGGGCGAATCTATAGGCCAACAGCCGACCCCTTATTTCTGCCTCTTTCCGCAGGACCTCCCCCTTGAACTGTTGCGCCACCAAAATCTCCACCCCTGCGGACTTGGTAGGGCCGGAGGAAAAGAATTGTGTCGGGAATTTCCGTGATCGGAGACTGTGGCAGTCCCTAGCTAGTAGGTGCATTTCCTGCAGAAGGCATAGATCGGCTTGGGAGTTTAAGACATGATAAAACCGCCCTACGCTTAACGGGGTTGTTGAGACCCCGAACATTGAGAGTTGGTATTTTAAGTGTGGAAGCCGGGATTTATGATGTCTCATGGAGCCAGACTGCATTATCAAGATCTAGAAGAACGCCTGGTGGAAGTGCGGAGTGAGGAGCCTGCTTGTGTGGCGTCAACTGACGGAACCCCGGCAGCCCCCCCCCCCCCGGAGGTGGACATGGAACCCTGACTCTTCCCCCCCCCCCCCCCAACAAAGTCCCCAATACAGAAACAGAAAAAACAACCAAGAAGAAACGTTTGTCGTAACCGTTTGTCGTAACCCATTGTCCTCCACCTCCCGGTGAGTGGAAGGGTGGCATCATGGAGTAGGTGGCCTGCGGTGGGACGCCCCCCTCCCGCCAACGACCCGTGTAGAGAACATTTAACTAGCCAGACCCTCGCTACTACCGGGGTCAGTCAGACTGGGAGCCGGTCAGTTCCGTGGATACTGACTCCAGCGCTGCCTGCTGGCCTTTGAGTATTTCTGCCATTGGGGGTTTCCTGGGGCGCCGTCCCTGCTGACGCCATCTGGGCCGCGAGTCATTGACCTCCATTGGGGGACCGTCGTCTTCGCCGTCACCCTCTGGTAACTCCACTCCCAGCAATCTACTCACCTCGGCCAAGGAGCGCAATTGATAGAGCGTATTGTCAATCCGGAACACCAATCGGAAAGGATGGCCCCAACTGCAAGGAATCTTGCGTTGCTGGGGATGCGCGGTGATTGGCTTGAAGGTCCTGCGTTTGTGCAGGGTGAGGGTAGAGAGGTCCTGGAACAAAACCGGCTGTTGGTCACGGAACAACACCGGGTGTATCTGGCGGGCCTTTCTCATTATATCGTCTTTGGTGCGGTAGTCTTGAACGCACACTAATATGTCCGGCGGCGGGGCGGATTGCGCCCGCGGGGGCCCCACCCTGTGAGCTCGATCAATCCGTAGCTCTGTCTCGAGTGGTCGGCCCAAAATATGATTAAAGAGCTCTCTTGCGTACCTGAAAAGGTCCTTCGAATCGTCGTCCATCCTCACTCCTCGGATCCGTATATTGTGGCGCCGGGACTGGTTCTCCAGATCCTCCATGTGTGTTTGTAGGTCTACCTGCTGATCGTGGATCCTGATGACCTCCCGCTGTAGCGCCGCCAACTCCGTGTCCCGTCCATCGCTTTTGCCCTCCAACTCGGCCACTCTCTCCCCTATGCTGTCCACGTCTCTGCGTACCTCTCTGAGTACTGCCGTGAACTCCCGCTTGAGGGTGTGAATATCGTCCCTCAGGCCTGCAAACATGGACTCCAGGAAGGCCTAGGTAATCGGTTCTGCACCCTCACCGTTTGCCGTTGCCGGGCGAGCACCGCATGTCCCCATGTCGTCTGGGTGCTGGGCCACCTGCACCTTCGCAAACAGGTCCTTCAGAGTTTTGTCTTTGCGCCCCTTAGGAGGGACCATAGCGTGCTGCACTCCAAGCCAAGAGGGGCTCCCGACGTCCGTATCTCCCACCCCCCTGCCCTCCTCGCTGGCTCAGAAGGTCAAGTTCGTGACGTCCAGCATTGGCCCCATGCTCAGCCGCTGCAGGAGCACCCACCACTCTCCGTCCGCACCAGGCCCTTCAGCGCGCCTGTGCGCTCCGTCGCCTCCGAAGTACCATAGCTGAGTTGCGTGGACCGCCCCTCCAACTCACTCACCGGACCTTAAGCTGAAACAATAGGGGCACCCCCCTCCTCCGCCCTTTGCGCAGGAGTCGCCCTACTCCGGTGTATTGCGTCCTTTGGGCCACACTGGGGTACAGGCAAATGGCGGGAGAGGCAGAAAGCTGGCTGTCCGCTGTCCTATCCCGTAGTGCGTGGGCGCCCCCTCCAACACCTACGTGGCCCAGGCCCCTGTAAAGCGCTCTGGTCCAAATGCCAGGCACCCTCCCCTCTTCACCTCAGTGTCCAGCAAGATGCCTCCGTCCTTCCGGGCACTCACTCCCTCGGCTCCGGTGCCCACCGCAGCGATGAACCCCCCTCCTGCGGTATGGGCAATGCGCGGTGTGGCCCCTCAGCCGCCGGGTGCGTAGCGATATCTCGCAGGAGAGGCAAGCAGGCACTCACCAGATTCACTTCGGCCTGCTACTGTCGTAGGGAGAATCGGGGAACCCACAGGGCATAAAACACCAGGGTCCACTCCAGTAAAGGGCCCCTCCCGACAGTGCCAAAGTCACCTCACCGTCCATGCCTGTGCTGCTTCAGTTGCAGTCTCCACCGCCAGGCGCAACAACCAAGCCGCCGGTAAGCTTCAGGCCACCATTTCCCTCCAGCGCATCAAGATGGCGGTCGTCGCCGAAGCAGCCGTAGGTAGCCACCGCCTCACTCGTGGCCCCCCAGCGATCCTCCGGCAGCACTTCCCCACAATCCCAGGGGGATGTCCGCTCCGTTCTGGCCGCTACAGCTCCTCCGGCCCCCCACTGTTCACCTCCGCGTGGGGCCCGCTGTTCACCAGTGCCCAAGGGCGGGCTTCGCCCGCTCCGCCGGCCGCTTACTTCCGCAGGCCTACCGAGCCGTGGGGATCCGGACGCCAACTGCACCTCCTACCGGGCCCCCCGCTCGACCAGCCTCTGCTCACCGTGTTCTGCTCTCCCGGCGGAGGGCCTGCTCCGCCTGCGGGGTCGTCTGAATCCATGCCGCCGCTGGGCCCATAGAGTCACTGCTCAAGCGAACGCCAGCCAAGTTCCTCCACGGCACCTCGCCCGTCTTCCTGCAGTGAAGTGCGTTGCTGCAGCCCTGCCACTCGCGTACAGCTCGTAACGGGCCAACGACTCGGCGGTCGCCCGCCGCCCCCAGCAGTCAGGCAGGCACTCCGTCCGTCGCCTAGGCCTCACGGTGAGCGAGCCTTCCACAGCGGGCCTCACCACACACCTCCGCCGATGCGGTGCCGCCACTCCCGCCGATGCGGCGCCGCCACTCCCTCTATGAGCTCTCCCGCTCACCACCGGCACCCTGGACCGACAGCTCCACTATTCCGGGTCACAGCCGGCCCCGTCGCGGGGATCAACAGGCGCTATGATGACCCGAAGGCCGGTGCTGCGACAGGCCGTCGGCAGGAGCTCCGACACTACACGTCTGCTCGCACCGCCATCTTGGCCATGCCCCCCATTCTATTTTTTTAAACAAAAAAATGTGCGGCTTTGCCAAACATTACGGCAGTGATTAACTTTGGTTGAGTATGTTAGCCTGTTTTGGTTTTGCCTTTTACCCACCGAAAGGGAGAATTTTTAATGGCTAGCCCTTCCCTCAGATGTTTAGAGTGAGCGTTTTCTGCAGCTCCAAACTGGACCTTGCAATTTCAGACATTTCCCTTCTTCATTGCCAGCCACAGAACCACATTACGCCATTGCTTGATATGGCAAAACCATCCTTAAGGGTGGCACAGGTGATTTCTTTCAGTATCCAGAGTTTTGTTGGAGAGTTTTCCACATTTTTTTGTTCCAACAAAGTTTAATAGTTTTGACATTTATAGAATGCATACATGTTAATGCAACTATAACATTAGTCTTCTATTAATCAATTAAGGCTCATATTACACATCATATTCGTATGTGTTTTCCACATCTTGATTCCTCTGGAGTCATAGGTATTTGAACCCAGCCATCGCTGTTCGAGACAGATCCTGAATCAAGCTATCTCTGAAGCCAAGATTCAGACTTTGAAGCAAGCACACACGCGTTTTGTGTCTTCATGTAAGGCAATGAGGGAGAGAAGGCCAACTTTGTAAAGACTGTGACAAGATGTCTAACTCAAATCTGTATCTAACTGGCCATTCAGTGGCAGGTTTTCTCCCTTGAGGAGGTTTTCTTGCTTTAAGTAGGAATTCCTGTACCACAGGCACAAGGAAAAGCACAAGAGAACTTTTCCCTCATCCTGTTGTGACTAAGAGTGTAAAAGCTGCAGAAAGACATTGAAGGAGGAGCTTTCATATTCTTCCACATTCAAGCCTATTTGTATTTTGCAAAGTCTTCAACCACAGCTAAGGTTTCCTCCATAGGGAGCCTCAGTGGAACAAACGTGTGCCTTCCGCATGACTATGCCGGTTATATTAAACTTTACACCAAGGACAGGTGCCTATTGAATGTGCTCTGTAGCTACTATAGTTTCCTAAGTGCCTGCAACACTGTTGGATCCCAAGGTGAAGCTGGTGATTTGAGCATCTGGTTAATTAAGGTTTCCTAATTTTTCCCCATTGGTACTACTAGAATCATTGAGATTGAAGAATAATAGGCCACCTGCGTTGGTACCAATGATTTCGGGCTCTGCACCATTATTTAAATTCATCTATGTACTAAGGATTAACCGTATCCTTCAGACAGCTATCTTGACTCAGTGAGTTAACGCTCACTTGATGCTAACATATTCTGTAAACAGAAGGTCACAAAATTGAATCTTTCCATGGTTGATAAATTGTGTCCCATTAAATTTGGTAATAACTTCTGTATTTACGGCGTTTACAAACTGCAAAAGTTAAGCCAGGAACAGCTGTATAAAATACCAGTTTCATTATTAATATTTTAGGAAAAGATAAAGAAAATGTGAAAGTCTTGAGGCTCTGGCCAGATTAATTTGAGTATGACTTATACACCATGACATTCTGTTAGGCCTGCCCCTGAAGTGAGAAATTCTGATTATGTCTGTGCAGACAACTCTGACATAGGCCTTTTATTTGTCCTATAGAACACCAGAGATAACGATACATCACTAATGGGGAGGGTACAGGACAACCAGATACTTGCTTCAGAGGAACACACAACCTTTACTGTTTGTGTCCAAAATGTAGAGGAAATGCTGGCATCACCCCATCACTCTGCAGGCTAACTAAAAGCTTTCTATGGAGATCTAGAATAAGCCTCAGGACTCAAAACCCTTACTACTTTTTAAGGAGCATGTACTTTAAACCTTTCCCTGGGGGAAAATGGGTTTGGAGTGCACCCTAAGCAAGCAGGTGAGATGCAATCATAGATCAGCTTCTTCAGAGCCGCTATTTCTTTCAACACATGCATCCATGGAAAGCTGTTGTTCAAGCCTGTCTAACCAAACAAAAATGAAACACTTTCTCCTTGGGGACCTTGGCCAGGGAATCCAAGTGACCAGAAGCTCTAGGTGTCAAGATTTTTGCTTCAGGCAGCATTGTGCTGAAATCCTTGCAAGGTTGTATGTTTTCATGTATTGCTGTTCAGACGTGTTATGGGAGATGGTGAATGTAAATTTATCAGATTTAGGATGTTCCAGGTCAATCAGAAGTTAGTGGGTCTCAATTGTGTCAACTGGAGTCTTTCATCCCTGATGTCCTGGGGCATCTGCACTGCGAACTCTCAAACTGGGGATCATTAACCCATTTTAGATTTAACTTAAATTGAGGTAGAGTAGACCAAGATTGACTCAGGGAGGTGCTGGAGGCTAGGAATTCAGAACTCAGACACACATAAAAAACAATCAATACATGATTGTCAAGTCTGCCACTTCTTTAAAAAAAAAAAGGAGAGTACTTCAATTCACGCACAACTAAATACTGTGCGCACAATTTGAAATATGTACAAAATGGAGTGTAGAAAATTCAATAGAAACCCCACTTAAAGGGGCCTCACAAACTAACTAGAATACCAAAGCACTAATCCTAAAGAAAGGTCACAGCAACCATCTAATCTAAACTAGACCATTTACCTTTGAGGTACCTTGAACCATTCTTGCACTGGCAGGTCCTAACTCCAAAAACTGAATAACATATATGTGCCTATATGAAAACATAACAGGATATACGCTATTAAAAGGTAAAATCAGCTGGCTTTTTCAAGGTGGTCATAAAGTTAAAACCAGACCGACAACAATTTCCAACCTGTCAAATTCAGTACAAACTGAAGCCTAGGGTTTTTACTAAGGAATAATAACATTTGCCATTTACTATCAAAATGCCATTCATTCTGGCTTTGACACAGCTTTTTATAATTATTAAGCCAACATTTCATATTTCCCCCTTATATCTGAGCAACCACTGAGGATGCGCAACAAACAGGATCCTATACCTCCTCAGGCTTTCACAAAACCTCAGACCCAGGAGTGAATTTAAACAGAGCTCAGCATTTTCTGGGTTATCAATTTCCTCTTTTCTCCCTTCACAGGGGAGCTTGTGGGACCTCACTGCTGATCCAGGTTACCTCCAGAACGAAGTTCAACACTTATCTCTTGGGCAACCCCTGCTGAAGCACATGGAGATTTTCCAAGTCCTAATGGCTTATGAGGTGCTCTTTCACTCTAAGGCATTTCTCCTGATTCCTCAGTGAGATTCCTTTTTATGCAGCTGAGGGCCATACAACTTTAAGATGTGGGTATCCCTGCCCCTCTGTGGGGCATCCAACACACACTTTACCTAGCAATATGGTGGACTCTTCAAGGCATTCAGTGGAAAGATTCCTTCCCACAGACTCAGACTCACTCTTTCCTTCTACTTTGTATACTGGTCACTGTCCTTTGAATGTTCTCAGCGCAGAAAGGAGAGCAATGACCCGGGGAGTGCTATCTCAACGTGGAGGCTTCCATTTGAGTGGAGCACATGCTCCTCCATCACCAAGCCTTACAACTCCACTTGGATGTGAGGAAGATGGCACATTAGATCCTGCGCCCTGGGAGGGACCAGCCACTCTGGCCTACAGCAAAAATGCATGGGGTTGTCTCTCAGGGATGCAGAATGACACTAACCCACACTTCTTCGTTCCCCAAATGAGCTGTAATTATGTAGCTTCCAGTTGTCCTTAACAATTGATGGTACTGCCAGGTACCTACAAACCCCTATGGTACCTCAATGGAAGGCTTCAGAGATGGACATTCACTGCAGAAAGGATGGATAATCAATCTGAACTCGCTTCACCAATTTTAGCAGGATTATTAGCATTGCGCTTGTGATTATACGCACCACCCACCACTAGCAGTGATCTGGGATCTCCTGTCCCATCGTATTTCATTTGAGAACCCCTTGCTAGTTTGCTTAAACTGTAGCATTTGTTGCTTTCTCCTCCTTAGCAGCAGCTTAGCTGTATAGGCTTTGACTTGCCCTCCTGTACAACCCTGATGGTGTCTACACCTTGGTTCTGCCTGGTACCAGTCCAGTAAGGCCTTCTATGGCTGGCCACTCTCCCCGTCTGTATTCACAGCTACCAAGGTCTTTCCTTCACTTGCAAGATGACTGTGTGTCCAGCAAGAGTCTATATTGCCCACTCCAGGAGCGTCCGCAATAGGACCAAATCGAAGAAGCTCAAGGTACCTTCTTCTGGGTCCCAGGCAACTCTACCCTCTACTGGACCTGAGAAGGTGCAAGTGAACTGGAGCAACCAATCTCAGAGAGAGTACTTAAAAGTCCATAATGCAAGCCAGAGATCTCCAAACTCCTGGCACAGTTGCATCAGCTCAGGCTGGCCTTTATTTTAGGCTTTACAGCGTACTTTTCAGCTCTCCAAGGTTGTGCCAGGACTTAGGTAGGGAAGTTAGATTTTCCTAAGATTTGATGGGGCACAAACAATTCCTAGTGGTGCCATCATGCCCCCACCAATGTTTGTTACTCACAGGACCCAGTCTACTGCTTGTCCAATCCATGAGTTACACTCTGAAAAAGTTTCAAAATGACAGTTGTTTCCCCAAATTGTGGCACGTCTCTCCCTCTGAGCCGAGCTGTGCCGACTCTTGCCTGGTTTCTTCCCTCCAGGACAACAAAGAAACTCTCCGTAGTGACTGAACCCAGAGTTCTGCCTATCCTCTTTTTGTCGTATGGGGGATCATCCTCCAAGCCAACTTACAGGGAAATGATGCCAACATCTATGGAGATTACTACTCTGCCCCCTTTCTCTACCAGAAGAAGCCTAATCTCTCTGAGATGAGCCTGTAGTGTTCAGGGTTTTTTAATCTGCCATCAAGGGTATCAGAACAATTAATATCAGCAAGATTGCTCAAACCAAGACTCATTAGGATGGCTTGAATAATTATTCCCAAATATTAACTAAGTGAAGCAGCTGAGGTATGTCCAAATGGAACTCATATTGAGGGACCATGATTTATTCAAGACCCCAACTATGACCTCTGTGACGTATTTCAGGCTGGAGTTACATACAACTATGTTTACACCCATACTGCACAGTGAAACCTTTTATTTATTTTAGTCTTTATCCAAAATGTAGTGGTGTTTTCCTTTAAATCCTCCAGTCTAATCATATTAATTTTTTTCTGGTTGGCCTCTGCCTCAGTACTTACTGATCCCAAACTGAGTCAATTCAATTCTTTCTTTATTCGTCCTTCCGAAGACCAGTCATAAAAGATACACAATATTAAAAACATATAAAATCAAGCACATTCCAGCAAATACAAAATCATTTTCCATTTAAAAGAATACAACAGCAAGCAAATATAGTATTTTTCCTCGGGACTAAAGTGACGGTGCAAAACGATTGGGTTCATAGGTAGCAGCAGATATTATCCAATAGTGCAAAAAACGACTGCAGCCATCTGTAGCAGCAAATATTATCCAATAATACATGAATAATAAAATCAATCCTATAGAGGAGTTAGCAGTAGGGGTGGACATTTTAGCAGCAATACAAATACAATCCATACAGAAAAATGGTAAAGTGCATTGAAATTAAAACAGCATGCTCCTTCTCTTTGCTAAAATACACTTCAAAAAGCTACCAACAGCAAAGCAGACATCACGGTCATTGAGTTACTGCAAAAAGTACAAACACGCCTTGCACTTGGAAAATTTGTGCCTGCGCAAAAGAGGTATTAAAAATTTCCTGGTAAATCTAAGATAAAACTGACAAAAAAATACAAAATGTAAAATGGTTTGACCCGAATGTTCATCACACGGACAGGTAGTAATAGATTCGGAAGAATACTGACCCAAGGGAAAGCATATCAACCACCGAAAGGTCCCCAGTCTGAATCTATTCAACAAATTACTTTCATGCACATTGTTTACATATAACAGATACGGGCAATATAGCGAGGTACTTGTATAATGCAAAAATCCCTGACAGTGGGTTTGGCTACTTCAGACCGTTTCCTAGACAATTCTTTGTGTTTTCGAAAGCTCACCAAAACCCTCTGTCGATCCCCTTTACCAATTAGAGCTGGGTGCTCAAACAAGGAGGAATAACCAAGCTCCATAAAACAGGTTTTAATGTATTGGAGCCAGGGGATGCAAAGGCCATGAGTGCAGCTTAAACAGTCTCTAATAATTGCCCGATTAAAATCAGCTTCTTCATTTGTCCAGATAGAACACCAGGTAGCTAAAGGTGCAGCATTTATAATATCTTGGACATATTTGAGACCTAGCTCCAAGTGGAGGGGAAAATGCGGCGAGGAAGGGGGCACTCCTAAAACTCTATGGCAAAATCTGTTCTCCTTTAACTGCATAGCAAGTACATCCCTGCATCCCCAGATCCCCATACTATATGTTAAAATCGGAATACATTTACGCTTGTAAATCTCTAAAATTGGGGCTATGGGCTTCTCACCTATGGACATGGCAAGTGAATAAGGAGTACCAACTGCGCGTGTGGATCTTGTTATTCTATTATTTATGCAGGTATGCCAAGTACAGCCTTCAACTAACTCCAGGCCTAAATACGGGAAGGAACTAACCCTTTCGAGCTTTTTATCCTCTATATTCAGGCTACTGGACTTAGTATTTTTGGGGTCACAAATCATGACAAAAGTTTGGCTCCAGCCCAAAGTCCTTCATAAAGTTGACACAGCTGGAGATGAGTTTTTTTTTTAGGCTAATCACAGTCCTTGCCATAAGGACTGCGTCGTCCGCATAAAGAAGTGCTGGCACATCCTTTTTCTCAACTTGTGGCATGTCAGCCCCAACCATAGCTAAAGTTTTCTCCAAATCGTTAGTATAAAGGAGGAATACGATTGGGGCGAGAACACATACTTGCCGCACCCCACACTTAATGCTAAACTGCTCTGAACTTTCACCAGCATTACCATACCTGACTGAGGCAGTAAGATCATAATGGAGAAGCCTCAGAAAGGAGACCAGACCTGTGTCGACACCCATGTTTACTAGGATGTCCCACAGCTTAGAGCGAGACACATAGTCGAACACGCTGGTCAAATCCATAAATGCTAGATGAGTAGAGGTGCCCTTCTCATATTTATATTTAGCCAGGATGAGGTGTAAATTAAGGCACTTTTCGATTGTACCTAGACCCTTCCTAAACCCGTACTGAGTAGGAGCCAAGATATGCTTCGCATTTATCCAGTCCAGAAGGCGGTCTAGCACAACTCTCGCGATTACTTTGGACAAGGAGTCCAAAAGAGATATTGGTCGAAAACATTTGGGATCGTGCACATCACCTTTTTTTTAAAAAACAGGCACTATCACAGATGAATTTTGGATTTTGGAACATTCTCGCTGCAAACTGAATTAAAAACAGCGGTAAGTACCGGGGACCAGAATACTGGGTCTTCCTTAAACAAATCCAGAGGAATTCCATCTGGGCCCGGTGCCTTCTTACCTTTACTGTTGACAATTGCTTTCCGGACTTCCCCTTCATTAAAGACAAGGTTTTGGCATATTAAATTTAACTGTGATGGGGCATCCTCTGCAGCAAAGTCAGTGGAGTAAAGGCCAGTGTAAAGAGTAATCCAAGTCTCAGAAGGTATATGGACAGTTACTTTGTCGGCTGGTAGGGTGGGAGATAGAACTGACCGTACAGCTTTCGAAAAGGCCTGAGGATCTTTTGAGAGGCAGGAGCCAACCACTAAGTTCCACTTCTCCTTCAATGCTAGCTTTATTTCTTTTGTGGCTAGCTTATACAGCTTCCTGCTTTCCCTGATCACAATCTGGTCTTTGGTTTTTTTTTTTAGAGCCCTGCGTAGGGTGTTATTCGCTTGTCTGCAAGCCTTGTCAAACCAGGAATGAGCGTGATTACAGGACTATCCGCACAAGCCTCTCTCTCCGCGAGCATGTCAATCAGCACAAAAATCCCTTGGAAATTACCTTTAAATGTAAAATTATTATAATAAAAATTTACCAGGTTCAGATTAAAGGTTTCTTTCCAGGAAAGATAAAAAGCCTGCACCTCCCCTTCTCCTGAAATAACTGAACAATCATGCCAGCAATTTCCACTTTGAACCAGGCAGACAAGCCCCCCTTCGCTCTGCTTGATATTGAAGGAATAGCTGGCAGGCTAAAACACATAAATCCATCAAAAACAATATCCTTACACTCCCACATTTCTTGCATAAAAACTATATCATAGGTCATAATAAAAGACCGCCATCCCTCCAGCACGATCTTTGAGGCTATACCCGCTACATTCCAATTTAGGATTTTCAAACAGAGATTATATATATGACCTTTATCGTTGTCTAAACTTGCGCTTACCCCAGCGGAGGGGGAACCAATAGGGTACCCGGGGGGCAAATGATGAACTGAAGTTAAATTAGCAGAATCCACCAGGCTGGTCCCGGTACGGGGTTCTACCCATGGATAGTCATGCGGTAGAATATCATTTGTTAATACAATAGGACTGGGATTACAAGAAACCCTGCCCACCTCCTCTATACCTGACACCAAAAGTGCGGGATTAAGTCAGAGTGGGGATGGTGTTTGGGTAACAAGAACTGAGCTGGCAAGTTATCTGTCCGCCACCTGGAAGACCGGGTAGGCGGACACCTCCCCAAACAGTCAGTCGATTTCTTCCAAGCCAGCGGGTGGGGCAAATCTATTGGACAGGTGGAGTGACAGTGAAGGGGGGGGGGTCCAGACTGAGTCAAACAAAAGTCTTTCATGCTCATCTTGCTCATGTGCACCCAAGTGTTCCCACACATGAGCTGACTTTATTTTATATAGTGTACACTGGGGGTCACAGCGCAAAATTATTTTACCAAGGAGGCTACAGTGTGTCAGAATACTTGGAAGTTGGTGCCACAGTACAGGTCTACAACCCAGAGGTTCAGAAGTGAAAAATGAGGATTTTCATTGGTCAGAACTTGCTGAGTTTTCCATCTCAGCCTGTCAGACCATCTTCAAAGAGCAGTCTCCCAGCTACATCGGGATGGTAAGGATGCAACCAGATAATTTATCTATGGGAATCTAATGTGGTCTTTCAGAGGCATGCAGAGGTGGGCTCTATATGCTTAACATGCTAGGATTCAAGTAAGGCTTATTGGTGTGTATTTCAATAGACAATGACTTAAAATTGTTGCTTTTATACAGAAGTGGTACTACTTTTGCCCCTAAAAAGGGTAGGACATATTCTGTGATTGTTCTCGATTCTGGACTCAGATCAGAAAGCCTGGTGTGCCTCAGCCTTGTCTTCCTTCATTTATGATTTCTTTAATGGGATGTGACATTGTGATGCAGGTGTTTCTTCAGCATCCTTGCAGACAAGATCTGGATATCGCCTTCACTGATTCAACATCTGCCGTAGTTGTGACAGTTTACCATCTTGCTTTTGGGGAAGCCACTTCCTGGAACTTGATCACAGTTCATGATTGTGACTACCCCCTCCCTGTGGGGACTACATTTTTGTGACAAAACCATCTGTGGCCTCCATAGTAGAAGAATGTATCTTATATAAATAGTTAGAGCTGACGCTGAAAAACTTTTTCGTGGCTTGAGGGGATCATCCGCAAGCCATTGAAAGTTTGGAATATTTAGCCCCTTGCCACAATCCTCACCACAATACTCATTTTACAGCCCTATAAAGTTCCATAACGATGTTACATTTTCTGGTGAAAGTGACACAGACAATACTTTCCTTCCTATTTAAATGTTTCCTAGATGTGGGCAGTTCCATTCCTGCCTTTCTGGCTTCCAACCTTGTACTAAAAAGCAGAATGCACTCCTAACTGCTTGGAACAATTGTAACAGCAGATAGTTGGAATCTTTGCATGATGCATCCCCCAATTATCCCCGTGACATTTAACGCCCACTCCACCTGACCCTCTCCTGCCCACTCCACCTGACTCTCTCCTGGCCCTCTCCTGCCCACTCCACCTGGCCCTCTCCTGCCCACTGCATATGACCCTCTCCTGCCCACTCTACCTCACCCTCTCCTGTCCACTCTACCTCACCCTCTCCTGTCCACTCTACCTCACCCTCTCCTGCCCACTACCCCTAGCCCTCTCCTGCCCACTCCACCTGACCCTCTCCTGCCCACCCTACCGCACCCTCTCCTGCCCATTCTACCTCACACTCTCCTGCCCACTCCCCCTGGCCCCCTCCTGCCCACTCCACCTGGCCCCCCTGCCCACTCTACCTGGCCCTCTCCTGCCCACTCCACCTGGCCCTCTCCTGCCCACTCTACCTGGCCCTCTCCTGCCCACTCTACCTGGCCCTCTCCTGCCCACTCTACCTGGCCCTCTCCTGCCCACTCGACCTGGCCCTCTCCTGCCCACTCTACCTGGCCCTCTCCTGCCCACTCCACCTTGCGCTCTCTTGCCCACTACACCAGACCCTATCCTGCCCACTCTACCTCATCCTCTCCTGCCCACTCCACCTCGCCCTCTCCTGCCCACTCCACCCTGCCCTCTCCTGCCCACTCCACCGACTCTCTCCTGCCCACTCCCCCTAGCCCTCTCCTGCCCACTCCACCTGACTCTCTCCTGCCCACTCCACCTGACCCTCTCCTGCCCACCCTACCGCACCCTCTCCTGCCCATTCTACCTCACACTCTCCTGCCCACTCCCCCTGGCCCCCTCCTGCCCACTCCACCTGGCCCCCCTGCCACTCTACCTGGCCCTCTCCTGCCCACTCCACCTGGCCCTCTCCTGCCCACTCCACCTGGCCCTCTCCTGCCCACTCGACCTGGCCCTCTCCTGCCCACTCTACCTGGCCCTCTCCTGCCCACTCTACCTGGCCCTCTCCTGCCCACTCCACCTTGCCCTCTCTTGCCCACTACACCAGACCCTATCCTGCCCACTCTACCTCATCCTCTCCTGCCCACTCCACCTCGCCCTCTCCTGCCCACTCCACCCTGCCCTCTCCTGCCCACTCCACCGACTCTCCTGCCCACTCCACCGACTCTCCTGCCCACTCCACCGACTCTCCTGCCCACGCCACCGACTCTCCTACCCACTCCACCTGGCCCTCTCCTACCCACTCCACCTGGACCTTTCCTGCCCACTCCACCTGGCCCTCTCCTGCCCACTCCACCTGACCCTCTCCTGCCCACTCCACCTGACCCTCTTCTGCCCACTCCACCTGACCCTCTTCTGCCCACTCCACCTGACCCTCTTCTGCCCACTGCAGCTTAACCTTTCCTGTCCACTCCACCTGACCCTCTCCTGTCCACTCTCTCACCCTCTCCTGCCCATTCTACCTCACTCTTCTGCCCACTCCACCTGACCCTCTTCTGCCCACTGCAGCTGAACCTTTCCTGTCCACTCCACCTGACCCTCTCCTGTCCGCTCTATCTCACCCTCTCCTGCCCACTCCCCCTGGCCCTCTCCTGGCCACTCCCCCTGGCCCTCTCCTGCCCACTCCACCTGACCCTCTCCTGCCCACTCCACCTGACCCTCTCCTGCCCATTCTACCTCACACTCTCCTGCCCACTCCCCCTAGCCCTCTCCTGCCCACTCCACCTGACTCTCTCCTACCCACTCCACCTGACCCTCTCCTGCCCACCCTACCGCACCCTCTCCTGCCCATTCTACCTCACACTCTCCTGCCCACTCCCCCTGGCCCTCTCCTGCCCACTCCACCTGACCCTCTCCTTCTCACTCTACCTCACCCTCTCCTGCCCACTCTACCTTACCCTCTCCTGCCCATTGTACCTCACACTCTCCTGCCCACTCCCCCTGGCGCTCTCCTGCCCACGCTACCTCACCCTCTCCTGCCCATTCTACCTCACACTCTCCTGCCCACTCCCCCTCTCCCACCCACTCCCCCTGATCCTCTCCCGCCCACTCCCCGACCCTCTCCCGCCCACTCCCCTGACCCTCTCCCGCCCACTCCCCCTGACCCTCTCCCGCCCACTCCCCCTCACCCTCTTCTGCCCACTCCACCTCACCCTCTCCTGCCCACTCTACCTGACCCTCTCCTGCCCACTCCACCTGACCCTCTCCTGCCCACTCCACCTTGCCCTCTCCTGCCCACTCCACCTGGCCCTCTCCTGCCCACTCCACCTGGCCCTCTCCTGCCCACTCCACCTGGCCCTCTCCTGCCCACTCCACCTGACCCTCTCCTGCCCACTCCACCTGACCCTCTCCTGCCCACTCCACCTGACCCTCTTCTGCCCACTGCAGCTGAACCTCTCCTGTCCCCTCCACCCGACCCTCTCCTGTCCCCTCCACCCGACCCTCTCCTGTCCCCTCCACCCGACCCTCTCCTGTCCACTCCCCCTGACCCTCTCCTGCCCACTCCCCCTGACCCTCTCCTGCCCACTCTCCCTGACCCTCTCCTGCCCACTCCCCCTGACCCTCTCCCGCCCACTCCCCCTGACCCTCTCCCGCTCACTCTACCTGACCCTCTACTGTCCACTCTACCTGACCCTCTCCTGGCCACTCCACCTGGCCCTATCCTGCCCACTCCACCTGGCCCTATCCTGCCCACTCCACCTTGCCCTCTCCTGCCCACTCCACCGACACTCTCCTGCCCACTCCACCTGTCCCTCTCCTGCCCACTCCACCTGGCCCTCTCCAGCCCACTCTACCCGACCCTCTCCTGCCCACTCCACCTGACCCTCTCCTGCCCACTCCACCTGACCCTCTCCTGCCCACTCCACCTGACCCTCTCCTGTCCACTCCACCTCACCCTCTCCTGCCCATTCTACCTCACCCTCTCCTGCCCATTCTACCTTACACTCTCCTGCCCACTCCCCCTAGCCCTCTCCTGCCCACTCCACCTGACCCTCTCCTGCGCACTCTACCTCACACTCTCCTGCCCACTCTACCTTACCCTCTCCTGCCCATTCTACCTCACACTCTCCTGCCCACTCCCCCTGGCGCTCTCCTGCCCACGCTACCTCACCCTCTCCTGCCCACGCTACCTCACCCTCTCCTGCCCATTCTACCTCACACACTCCTGCCCACTCCCCCTGACCCTCTCCCGCCCACTCCCCCTGACCCTCTCCCACCCACTCCCCCGACCCTCTCCCGCCCACTCCCGCTGACCCTCTCCCGCCCACTCCCCCTCTCCTGCCCACTCCACCTGGCCCTCTCCTGCCCACTCCACCTGGCCCTCTCCTGCCCACTCCACCTGGCCCTCTCCTGCCCACTCCACCTGGCCCTATCCTGCCCACTGCACCTAGCCCTATCCTGCCTACTCCACCTGACCCTCTCCTGGCCACTCCACCTAGCCCTCTCCTGCCCACTCCACCTAGCCCTCTCCTGCCCACTCCACCTGGCCCTCTCCTGACCACTCTACCTCACACTCTCCTACCCACTCCACCCGACACTCTCTTGCCCACTCTACCTCACAATCTCCTGCCCACTCCACCTGGCCCTCTCCTGCCCACTCCACCTGACCCTCTCCTGCCCACTCCACCGCACCCTCTCCTGCCCCCTCCACCGGACCACTCACCTCGTCCTCTTTCATATTCCCCATGAAATTCATGGACCTCAGAGCGTAATAATATAATATAAATAAGTGCAGGTACCCAAACGTGTTTTTAGGAGGCCACCACCCACTTCAGGACTGGCGCTATATCACTCATGGCATGGATACTGCCCTAAGTTTGGTTGGAGCAAGCAAATTAAGAGAGCCTGCCTTCCACCAAGGGTCAATGTGATACCTGCGCTACCCATCTTTCGAAGTCACATGTCCGATAGCTAACTCACTCCAGAGGCCTTTCAGAGACCTTACTTAGTTCTGAATTCACCAAACTGACTGAACTATGACTATCCCTCTAGAGTCCTGCTAGTCAGACTAACTCCTGCCTGACATCTGACGACTACCTCTTGTCCAGCTCTATCAGTCTTTCACTCACTGGCATGAACAGGGCACTTTTTTTTTTATCCCACTTTCCCTTTAGGGTGTGACTGTAAATGTTATCAGATTCATTACAGAACCAGGAGCATCATCTGCCTCTCATTCTATCCCCCAAACCACCATCACAACAAGTTATGCACTTCAGCAGGGAGGCCAAGCAATGGATGCTCATGCATGGCCTCTGAGCTCGCCAGTCTGGGCAGCTCGGTAGTCCATCCGTTAGAATCCTGCAGCTCCTTCGGGCTCTTGTTCTACAAACCCGGCACCTTTTAAAGCAGCAGAATCCAGATTTGCACTAAGTTGGAATATAGTGCGCCAATCACATGTTGTACGCTGTACGTGGAAACATACTCGCTCGTCCAGGCTCCGCACGAGTCTGGCGTCCTTTATGTACAAAGCAATCTGTGGCATGATAGCATACAGCTACAGTTACTATATCACAGCAACACGGATGGCGCCTAACTCCGCCTTAGCCATGCCTTCTCGGCATAGCCAATAGGTCTTGCTTTTGGGACCTTATAAGTATTTAGTTATGCAGCACAATATCCTTGATGCAACAACATCAACTGTTGCATGGCTAAACACTTATAAGGTCCCAAAGGTGAGACCTATTGGCTATGCCAATGCTTGTTACTTAATGAAAGCATGCAGTTTAATTGGGGGCTTTCATGGCTTCTCAGTTTTCGTGGTTTCTTAAGGCTTTCCACTCAGAACCACGGTGATTGTCTTTATGATCCTCGAATCGGCCTCATTATTGTGTAATTAATCTGAACATTATGCTGAAACACTCTGTTCCACGTTCCATTGGACAGGGAACATGACCACTAGTATCCTTCACCTCCTGCCTCTACAAAACCTAAGATTTGAAGAAGAGTGGCGAGATTTTTAACTAAACGGTTAAAAAATGTTTACGATCAGTACCACAACCTTTTGTATTTCCCTTCTCACAGTTCTATTACCCATATTGCTCGGTAAACCGCTAACTATAAGACTAGACACAAAGCTTAGCAAGTTAACTCTTCCACTTGTCTGTATCTAAATCATGTTCCAGGTATTCCACTTTCACTTATTTCTGCTTCGGAAAACCTGCTTATCTATACCAATGGAGGACAAGGCACTAGCAGCAGAGCTCTCGATAGTAGCAATTTGGACAAATGTCTCCGGAATATGTCAGTACACAAAATCCAAAAAAGGTGAATGCCAACCAGACAATATATACACAAGAGGCTTATTGAAAAACCGTTTTTCAATTTTGCCAAAAAGGGTGGAGAGGATTCTAGGTCAGAGTAATACCTCCCTATATAATCAGTGTCACTATAATTTTACTCCAACTGACCAGAGGAACCGGTCAATATCAAAGTGTGTAGATGGAATATTATGATGAAGTTTTTGTGGGGGAGTGTTAACTTCACCTGTAGGTGAGCAAGGAAGCAATTCCTTTTGATTTAGGTACCCTCACACACCCTAGTGGTGTCATGCTTCATCATCGGGTCACGCCGACGCCTAAAAGTCGGGGTGGGCTCAACCACAATGTTGGGAGCTCTTTGAAGATGTTACAGACCGGGGGGGCTAGAAAATCTTTAAAAAACCTCAGACAGATCCCCAGTATCCCTTTTAATAGTGGGTCTGCTTGGGATGCTAAAATACTTCAAATAGGGTCTTTGTAGGATAATTATGGTCCTAAGACCCTAGTGCCAACATGTTTCAGTCCTTGAAATGGCCTTAAAGGTCCAGGACTTTCATCAGGGCTAACCAAAAGCCACCCAGGAAAACAGTTCTGGGGATTCCCTAACCTGTTTATTGATGCAAGGGCAGAGTAGCTGCTCCGTGTGAGAGTGACTGATTAATTAATGCGTCATAATTAGTATTCCATCTGAAAAGAGAATAAAAGAAAAAGAAAAACAAACAGCAACCAACTTATATTTGTGCGTTTTCTTAATAGCCATTCTCATTTAGTTTGCCACGTAGTACCTACATGTGTCAGGTGATTATTAGGCCAGGTGGTGTACAACTCACTCCATCCATGTGCCACTCATACCTGTATCTGTACACTTAGTCAGTGTGCCAGGTATATTGTGCGGTGGCGAAATCGCTCGCATCCTAACTGTATTTCCATGCCAGTTAGTATACACTATCAATGTAAAAACACTCTCCTATGTACCACTCACACTCATCACTCATATAACATCCGTGATTGAACATGGTACCGTCGTAACCATGCGTGATTCATTACAAAACACTTATATGTGGATCCTGTGATTTTTCACAACCATGCACGCTCTCTTACCCGATTTTCGAACGGGATCCGTTTCTCCGGGGATCGTAGGACTGTTTAGGGGTAGCTCTGTAGTCACACTCTTTTTGTAAGGACCCCCGAGTATGAGTGAGAGGAGATATATGGAAGTAATGTAAGGATAGTCTAATAATAAACACCTCCCTCGATGAGGATGATAAACTCTTCAAGCGAAAAAACCTCTCCCGCTCTGTCTCCCCACTTACTTCCTCAAGAGTCCTGCCCCGTTTGTCCACCTACTTGGTCTCGATCCCCGGCGTTTCGCGCCGTGTACCGTTAGAATGATGGGTTTATACTTCCGCATGTGATGTCACTAGATGTGATTAGTCATTAAACTCACGTGATGTTTCACGTCAGCATATCATCCCATCTGCGGTTTGTAAAACAGTTTTGGCTGATTATTTAAATCTTTGGATAAATGCAGAGTTAGACATTCATTTATTCTAAACCAGATTTATACCAGACCCCTTTCCAGTAGAGGAACAGTCTGCTGATTCTCTTCCGTGTATGCAATACACGTGATCGGATCCTCGTCCAATCACGTCATTACGGAATGTGTAGTCCGAATGTCTGTAAACGAAGGGAAATGTAGTTTGAAACGCCTCAGGTCTTGACTTTTAGCGAGAGCTGGATTCCCTATTTTTATTTTTACTTGATTCATCAGGGTGTCATTAATCATAAATAGGGATTTCGACACCAGACTCAATGGCGGGCGTGTATTAACATTATTCTAAAGTGCACAAATATCATAAGGTATACTTAGAAAGTGTATTGTATTTCAAACCGGTAGGGTATGGTCTAATGGCATTGTAAACCTTCTCTACGGTTTTTTACGTACATTTCACAACTGCTAGATTGTCCATATAGCACATTCATGTTCCATAATACAAGGCATACCATGGTTGATCTGTATTGGGTATAGTTTATGTCAGTTTGAAGTGTATCCCCACGTTTCACTGATACTACACAATTCTTTGGGGTGAATACAAAGTCTCTATTTATTAAGTTGATTCCAGGGTATGGAATCATTGAGACCCGTTTCATCATGAGTTTTCAAGCGATAAACCCATCGTTGCTCTCTCTAAGAGTTTTTTTGGGGGATTGCCTGTGTTTTTTACTTTTTCTAGTACAGTCCATTTTAATTCAGTATCCTTATGATTTTTTTCGTTGTAGTGTGCTGTCAGTTTAGTAGCTGTAATTGCTCTCCTTATAGTGCTCCTGTGTTCGCTAATGCAGACCTTGATTTTTCGAGTTGTCATCCCAATATATTTTAATCCACATGGGCATTTTATCATATAGACGACAGAATCGGAATTACAATTAGTATGTGACCTTTGCTCCCATGGTGAATGCAAGCCCAGGTCTAAAGTCTTGGTGTGTTCTGTGAATGGACAAGCTACACATGAGCCGCAAGGGTAATGTCCCATAACAGGGGATGTACCCCAGAGTGTCACCTGATTCGCGCTGCTAGATGCCGAGGTGTTGGTGTGTACTAGGGCATCTTTCAAACTACAGTTTTTTTTAAAAGAAAACATAGGTTTGTCAAAGGCCAATTTGTTTGATGTCAATATGGGCCATTTCTTATTTATTATTTTCTTCAATTCATTTGATGATGAATTGTACGTGGTTACGCAAATCAACTGGTCCAGTTCATTTTTCGCATGTGTTTCCAAAAGAGCCTCTCGTGGAGTGTTTCGTGCTCTTTTGTTCGCCCTGTCAACGATCTTCGTTGGATATTTCTTCTGTTTCAGCTTGTCAAAATTGCTGCTTCCTTCTTATAGGTCTGGAGGAGCAACTCCAGGGACCAACAGCCCAGCACAAGCAAGACAAAGGACTAGTGGTTAATCTCACGGATGTTGACCTGACCACAGAAGAACTAAGTGTCCTGAACAAGGGATTGGGATTTGTCCCTACTAATTATCTGGACAAATTTCGCCTCCACTGTGAACTGGGCAAATTTTTCAGAAAGATACGATTGAAAACCTTCTTTTTGAATAAAGAGAAACCCATGGAAAAGGATAACTATACTGATCTAAGACTGAAATCCACTTTTCTTCCACCTACAAATATGATGCCTCCAGCAGTACTGGCGTTTGAGGAGTCTGTCACAAAGGAAGTGGAGTCACTACAACCTAAGAGAGATGGATTCAATAACCTAAGCAACAGAGAAAGCAAGGCGTTGACATCCCTGCAAATAAGACCGGATATAGTAATAAAACCGGCTGACAAGGGAGGAGCAACCGTGATTCAGAGCACGAACGCATATAGAACGGCGTGTCTAAATCTATTGGCGGATACGAGATATTACAAAAAGATCAACAGGGATCCAACACAACGTATAAAAACATCCATCTTGGCACTTACAACAGATGCCCTTACCCAAGAGTGGATCACTAAAAAGGAACATGCCTTTTTGAATCAGGAAGATCCCAGAACCCCACTATTTTATACCATCCCCAAGATACATACATAAAGGAAAGATCCCTCCCCCGGGCAGACCTATCGTTTCCGGGATTGGGTCCATTTTGGAGCCATTGTCTAAATACACAGACTGGTTTTTACGTCCCATGGTGAAGAAGATCAAATCGTACGTCCAAGATACCAAGCATATTTTCAACCTTCTCACACAGGTTGAATATAACCCTATGGAGAACTTTCTGGTATGCTTGGACGTGGAAGCTCTTTATACGAATATACCACAGGTAGAGAGTATTAGAGCAGTACGAGAGATTTTGACACAAGAAGATTGGACCAACATATATGGACACACAACCCGTTTAGTGAGAACATCCACAAATGGTACAGATATATAGACGACGTCTTTATGATCTGGAAGGGCGATTTAACTGACCTTGACAAGTTTAAGACATGGATAAATTCCCTGAATCCTCACCTTCAATTCACAATGAACATGGACAGGGAGAAAATTTCCTTCCTGGATGTTACATTCACAGCAAAAGATGGTACTCTTGAAAGCTCCCTGTATACCAAACCAACGGATAGGAATAGTCTACTAAGATTTGACAGTGCTCATCCTCGCTCCCTTAGAGAAAATCTCCCAGTAGGACAATTCCTTAGAGTTCGCAGGAACTGTTCCAACATCCAGACCTATAAGAAGGAAGCAGCAATTTTGACAAACAAGCTGAAACAGAAGAAATATCCAACGAAGATCGTTGACAGGGCGAACAAAAGAGCACGAACCACTCCACGAGAGGCTCTTTTGGAAACACATGCGAAAAATGAACTGGACCAGTTGATTTGCGTAACCACGTACAATTCATAATCAAATGAATTGAAGAAAATAATAAATAAGAAATGGCCCATATTGACATCAAACAAATTGGCCTTTGACAAACCTATGTTTTCTTTTTAAAAAAACTGTAGTTTGAAAGATGCCCTAGTACACACCAACACCTCGGCATCTAGCAGCGCGAATCAGGTGACACTCTGGGGTACATCCCCTGTTATGGGACATTACCCTTGCGGCTCATGTGTAGCTTGTCCATTCACAGAACACACCAAGACTTTAGACCTGGGCTTGCGTTCACCATGGGAGCAAAGGTCACATACTAATTGTAATTCCGATTCTGTCGTCTATATGATAAAATGCCCATGTGGATTAAAATATATTGGGATGACAACTCGAAAAATCAAGGTCCGCATTAGCGAACACAGGAGCACAATAAGGAGAGCAATTACAGCTACTAAACTGACAGCACACTACAACGAAAAAAATCATAAGGATACTGAATTAAAATGGACTGTACTAGAAAAAGTAAAAAACACAGGCAATCCCCAAAAAAAACTCAGAGAGAGAGCAACGATGGGTTTATCGCTTGAAAACTCATGATGAAACGGGTCTCAATGGTTCCATACCCTGGAATCAACTTAATAAATAGAGACTTTGTATTCACCCCAAAGAATTGTGTAGTATCAGTGAAACGTGGGGATACACTTCAAACTGACAAACTATACCCAATACAGATCAACCATGGTATGGCAAGCCCTATATTAGCAGGTCCATCCCTCCTAACCGAGACGAATATTAACCAGTCTCTCACACAGGCCCAAAATTGGGATGAACTTAAAGAATTAAAACGGAATCAAATGAAAATTCTTCTACATGGGGCAATAATGACAGAATATCTCCGTGGCAATGTAGCACCAACAGGGCTATTGGTGACAAATGCACCAAGGATATTTCTTGATGATCCTCAATTCAAGAAGGAATGGTCTTTAATTGCCTGGAGGTGCTCACGAGACTGGCTGATTTTAATAATAAATACAGCTAAACGCCTCTCGGAAGCCTTGCTGATAAAAATTAAAGTCAGTGATGACTCTTTGCTTACGGAAATTAAACTAACCCTGTATAAAAAGAAACTTGAAGAGGTTAACAAAGAAATCAACGACCATAAAGATTACCTTATGCAGAATACGATCAACAAGCTACAAAAAGACCTGAAAAAATTCAGCCACGGAAAGGTCTACCCATACATTAAAGACGATTACAAAGGTCAGGAACCTTCAGACTCAGGATCAGGAAGGAGTGATCAGACAGCATCGTCTGATTCTGAATATGACGACTGGTCAAGTGACGGATCAAACAAAAGCTGGAGAGGGAAGGCAAGGAGACCACGAAGAGGATATTCTAACCAGAGATATGCACATCAACAGATGTATCCCTGGCCAGGACCCTTTGGCCCCGTTCAGTATCATGGACCCCCCCAGTTTCCAACAGGCCCATACTTCCAACCTGACTTTAACCAACATTTTTTAGGTCAGGGCGGAAGATGAGGGAGACGTGGAAGAAGAGGCAACAAAAGAATCCAATGGGAAGAAGACAGGAGTACGATGAACACGAGGAGCAACTCCAGGGACCAACAGCCCAGCACGAGCAAGACGAAGGACTAGTGGTTAATCTCACGGATGTTGACCTGACCACAGAAGAACTAAGTGTCCTGAACAAGGGATTGGGATTTGTCCCTACTAATTATCCGGACAAATTTCGCCTCCACTGTGAACTGGGCGAATTTTTCAGAAAGATACGATTGAAAACCTTCTTTTTGAATAAAGAGAAACCCATGGAAAAGGATAACTATACTGATCTAAGACTGAAATCCACTTTTCTTCCACCTACAAATATGATGCCTCCAGAAGTACTGGCGTTTGAGGAGTCTGTCACAAAGGAAGTGGAGTCACTACAACCTAAGAGAGATGGATTCAATAACCTAAGCAACAGAGAACGCAAGGCGTTGACATCCCTCCAAATAAGACCGGATATAGTAATAAAACCGGCTGACAAGGGAGGAGCAACCGTGATTCAGAGCACGAACGCATATAGAACGGCGTGTCTAAATCTATTGGCGGATATGAGATATTACAAAAAGATCAACAGGGATCCAACACAACGTCTAAAAACATCCATCTTGGCACTTACAACAGATGCCCTTACCCAAGAGTGGATCACTAAAAAGGAACATGCCTTTTTGAATCAGGAAGATCCCAGAACCCCACTATTTTATACCATCCCCAAGATACATAAAGGAAAGATCCCTCCCCCGGGCAGACCTATCATTTCCGGTATTGGGTCCATTTTGGAGCCATTGTCTAAATACACAGACTGGTTTTTACGTCCCTTGGTGAAGAAGATCAAATCGTACGTCCAAGATACCAAGCATATTTTCAACCTTCTCACACAGGTTGAATATAACCCTATGGAGAACTTTCTGGTATGCTTGGACGTGGAAGCTCTTTATACGAATATACCACAGGTAGAGAGTATTAGAGCAGTACAAGAGATTTTGACACAAGATGATTGGAAATGGGCAGCTCCTGTTGAATGGGTGGTTACCCTTATACATCTAGCCCGGACTGAAAACTTCTTTATTTTTGAGGATCAAATGTATTTACAAGTACACGGTACTTCGATGGGCAGTACATTCGCCCCCAGTCTGGCCTGTCTATATGTTAGCGCCTTCGAAGACCAACATATATGGACACACAACCCGTTTAGTGAGAACATCCACAAATGGTACAGATATATAGACGACGTCTTTATGATCTGGAAGGGCGATTTAACTGACCTTGACAAGTTTAAGACATGGATAAATTCCCTGAATCCTCACCTTCAATTCACAATGAACATGGACAGGGAGAAAATTTCCTTCCTGGATGTTACATTCACAGCAAAAGATGGTACTCTTGAAAGCTCCCTGTATACCAAACCAACGGATAGGAATAGTCTACTAAGATTTGACAGTGCTCATCCTCGCTCCCTTAGAGAAAATCTCCCAGTAGGACAATTCCTTAGAGTTCGCAGGAACTGTTCCAACATCCAGACCTATAAGAAGGAAGCAGCAATTTTGACAAACAAGCTGAAACAGAAGAAATATCCAACGAAGATCGTTGACAGGGCGAACAAAAGAGCACGAAACACTCCACGAGAGGCTCTTTTGGAAACACATGCGAAAAATGAACTGGACCAGTTGATTTGCGTAACCACGTACAATTCATCATCAAATGAATTGAAGAAAATAATAAATAAGAAATGGCCCATATTGACATCAAACAAATTGGCCTTTGACAAACCTATGTTTTCTTTTAAAAAAAACTGTAGTTTGAAAGATGCCCTAGTACACACCAACACCTCGGCATCTAGCAGCGCGAATCAGGTGACACTCTGGGGTACATCCCCTGTTATGGGACATTACCCTTGCGGCTCATGTGTAGCTTGTCCATTCACAGAACACACCAAGACTTTAGACCTGGGCTTGCGTTCACCATGGGAGCAAAGGTCACATACTAATTGTAATTCCGATTCTGTCGTCTATATGATAAAATGCCCATGTGGATTAAAATATATTGGGATGACAACTCGAAAAATCAAGGTCCGCATTAGCGAACACAGGAGCACTATAAGGAGAGCAATTACAGCTACTAAACTGACAGCACACTACAACGAAAAAAATCATAAGGATACTGAATTAAAATGGACTGTACTAGAAAAAGTAAAAAACACAGGCAATCCCCCAAAAAAACTCTTAGAGAGAGCAACAATGGGTTTATCGCTTGAAAACTCATGATGAAACGGGTCTCAATGATTCCATACCCTGGAATCAACTTAATAAATAGAGACTTTGTATTCACCCCAAAGAATTGTGTAGTATCAGTGAAACGTGGGGATACACTTCAAACTGACATAAACTATACCTAATACAGATCAACCATGGTATGCCTTGTATTATGGAACATGAATGTGCTATATGGACAATCTAGCAGTTGTGAAATATACGTAAAAAACCGTAGAGAAGGTTTACAATTCCATTAGACCATACCCTACCGGTTTGAAATACAATACACTTTCTAAGTATACCTTATGATATTTGTGCACTTTAGAATAGTGTTAATACACGCCCGCCATTGAGTCTGGTGTCGAAATCCCTATTTATGATTAATGACACCCTGATGAATCAAGTAAAAATAAAAATAGGGAATCCAGCTCTCGCTAAAAGTCAAGACCTGAGGCGTTTCAAACTACATTTCCCTTCGTTTACAGACATTCGGACTACAAATTCCGTAATGACGTGATTGGACGAGGATCCGATCACGTGTATTGCATACACGGAAGAGAATCAGCAGACTGTTCCTCTACTGGAAAGGGGTCTGGTATAAATCTGGTTTAGAATAAATGAATGTCTAACTCTGCATTTATCCAAAGATTTAAATAATCGGCCAAAACTGTTTTACAAACCGCAGATGGGATGATATGCTGACGTGAAACATCACGTGAGTTTAATGACCAATCACGTCTAGTGACATCACATGCGGAAGTATAAACCCATCATTCTAACGGTACACGGCGCGAAACGCCGGGGATCGAGACCAAGTAGGTGGACAAATGGGGCAGGACTCTTGAGGAAGTAAGTGGGGAGACAGAGCGGGAGAGGTTTTTTCGCTTGAAGAGTTTATCGTCCTCATCGAGGGAGGTGTTTATTATTAGACTATCCTTACATTACTTCCATATATCTCCTCTCACTCATACTCGGGGGTCCTTACAAAAAGAGTGTGACTACAGAGCTACCCCTAAACAGTCCTACGATCCCCTGAGAAACGGATCCCGTTCGAAAATCGGGTAAGAGAGTGTGCATGGTTCTGAAAAATCACAGGATCCACATATAAGTGTTTTGTAATGAATCACGCATGGTTACGACGGTACCATGTTCAATCACGGATGTTATATGAATGATGAGTGTGAGTGGTACATAGGAGAGTGTTTTTACATTGATAGTGTATACTAACTGGCATGGAAATACAGTTAGGATGCGAGCGATTTCGCCACCGCACAATATACCTGGCACACTGACTAAGTGTACAGATACAGGTATGAGTGGCACATGGATGGAGTGAGTTGTACACCACCTGGCCTAATAATCACCTTACACATGTAGGTACTACGTGGCAAACTAAATGAGAATGGCTATTAAGAAAACGCACAAATATAAGTTGGTTGCTGTTTGTTTTTCTTTTTCTTTTATTCTCTTTTCAGATTGAATACTAATTATGACGGATTAATTAATCAGTCACTCTCTCAAGGAGCAGCTACTCTGCCCTTGCATCAATAAACAGGTTAGGGAATCCCCAGAACTGTTTTCCTGGGTGGCTTTTGGTTAGCCCTGATGAAAGTCCTGGACCTTTAAGGCCATTTCAAGGACTGAAACATGTTGGCACTAGGGTCTTAGGACCATAATTATCCTACAAAGACCCTATTTGAAGTATTTTAGCATCCCAGGCAGACCCACTAATAAAAGGGATACTGGGGATCTGTCTGAGGTTTTTTAAGATTTTCTAGCCCCCCCGGTCTGTAACATCTTCAAAGAGCTCCCAACATTGTGGTTGAGCCCACCCCGACTTTTAGGCGTCGGGGTGACCCGATGATGAAGCATGACACCACTAGGGTGTGTGAGGGTACCTAAATCAAAAGGAATTGCTTCCTTGCTCACCTACCGGTGAAGTTAACACTCCCCCCACAAAAACTTCATCATAATATTCCATCTACACACTTTGATATTGACCGGTTCCTCTGGTCAGTCGGAGTAAAATTATAGTGACACTACCAACCAGACAAGCCTTATCTAGAGAGAGGCCAATCTAACCATGCCAAAGAAACTAATAAAAATAGTCTCACAAAACACACGCCACGATGATCTGTGTATACATGTAAATAAAGTATAAATAATTCACATTTATTTTGTAGTAACTCAGACTTAAGATTGATTAGAAACATGCCTAATTAATTAGCAATAACGACTTGGTGTTAACAGCGTAGAACTTTGAATCAAGGCCCTGGTTGAGAACAAAGTGATAACTGTTTTTGAAAGGATGTTTTACAGCCCATAATAAAATCACATATGTTTAAAAATGTGTTACTTTTTTTTAATTTTAAAAACTTTTATTGTTAAATTGTGTGCGAACAGAAAAGTACAGCTGAGAAACATACAAACAATACAATCCATGGGAGGGTACCAACATATCGTATGAATACAACAGTATAAAATATGGTGAGTGAACCTCCTATGTCAACGGAGAGTAGGTGTAATTGTATGTGTGGGTTAATGAAGTGAAATGAACTGTTTGTATGGTGAGGGATTGAGACCGTTTAGTGAGGGAGGAGTGTGGGGTAGCTTGGTTGGTAGTGAAATGGGTGGAGAGCAAGAGAGACAAGGAAGAGAGAGAGAGGGGAAAAGAAGAGATGGGCTAGATTAGAGTAGGGAAAGTGTGTGCAGAGGAGCAAATGGGGAAGAAGCGGGGGTGGATGTAAGATGGGATGGGGGAAAGGGAGTGACAACATCTACTACTTTAGGGACGTTAGAGATAAAACTATATTTTGAGCCAGATTTTACTACTTTTCAATGGTAATGTACTCAAGTATGTATTTAGTGAGTTAATTGCACATATATTGAACTGAACCCATTCCAACCATGTATGGGATGAGAGTTTGGATGTGTCATTCCTCACGGAGAGTATGACTTTGAGGCCAATTGAGACCAGGATGTCCCATAGAAAGTGGTCTTCTTTGTTCAGGGCATATATTCGGTCAGGAAGATGTGTTACATTTAATGTTAAAAAGAATCTAGAGGTACAACCACAGTTTTCGTCAGATAATTTCTTCATTCCCAGTAATCTTCCCAGTTTACCTTACACATGTGAGGTGCTTCAATTAAGCATGAGCCGAATTTAAATGTGCCAATTGCAACTTGGAGCATCATTGGTGCACATCGAAGACTAAAGAAAACACAAATCATTGTAAGATACAGAGGAGAGGCTACCATAAAACCATTACGAGAAATAGTAACGTGTACATAAATAAAAATGAAGCATCCTAAGTCAAACTAACTAAATCTTCAATATCTGCCAAGAACAGTCTATACGCATCGCACTAAAAGGCAATTGTCCACATCCCAACGGCACTGTACTGATTGAAGGGATCCATCAGAAGATAAAGTATCTTAAACCTGCTATTTATTCTTCAGATTGTAATCTAAGTTCCGACCCTTGCATACACCCCTACTACTCACATTTTTCGCAACTAAGCCTTTGGAGTCTGAGATGGCCAGCATGGCTCACCTATGGATCACTGGTGAATTTCATGCGACAAACAGTTCATACTATCTTGTGAATGGTACTACAAACATGATAAATACCTCTCTCAGCCAGGGACTAGTACCAACCCCTAGGAAAAATGATATTGTCACCCTCTTAAACAATAATATACTAAAACGACGGCAGATTCTAATATTTTATTCAGCAAGCTCTCGTATCCCAGCAAGATCTTTGAAAAAGAAGATAACGAGACAAGTGCAAGAATATGTTGAACTAACTGGACCTGCCTTGTGTTCAGTTGTTTCCAACTGCAGACAAATCAGAATCGGGTCAGGTTCAATCTGCTATATCCCAAGAAACCTCCTTTGTTGCCTGCTATTCAGTGTCTGCATATGTAGCATGGCTCAGTTTTGTAATGAGTACCAGCTAAACTTCCAAATGTAAGTGGATGGTTGATGAAAATAGATAACACTCCCAATCATGAAATACCTCCGAAATGTCCAAAATGGTACATTTTCAAATGTTGCTTCTTTCAACTAATTCTCACAGTTATTGTGATCATCATTTTTGGAGCTAAAATAAGTATGTTTAAAGTGATTACCCTCCTTCCTTGGAGCCTAAGTCAAAATTTGGGTTATGGATCAAAGTGAACGAAAATGGTCAATTTCCTCACTCTGAGGTCTAAAAAAGTGTTTATTCACTCCAGGAAGTCATAACATCAATTTTTTTTTAAAACAACATATTTTATTTGGTTTTTTGATAAAGGGTCGGGCGACAGCCCTACAGTGTCCTGTAGGAGAAAAAGGAATATTATCACGAAAATTCCAACATTTTTACTAATTTTCAATACCGCCCAAACATGCCGGTGATACAAATGTAACAAACTACAGACAGTTTTTGATCTCGATATATGACATGACTGCAAATCATAATCTTATAGGGATGTGGTGACAGACAATACGGGCCAGGCCGATTAGAGAACATACGGGGGGCATGGGGCACCATTTAGGGGTCCGTGGGTGGCAGAGGGGTAATCTCAATTCCCCAGTATGACGCCCAACGTGTCCATATTTTGCGATGTTTGTGGGGCATCCACGTGCTAGGAATACTGTGATCTCGGTCCCATACATCTATCAAGTTCTGTCTTCCATTTGCCCAGAGTCGGGGGAGATGTCGCCTTCCATAATTGTGCAATGTCCCTCTTAGCGATACTGAGAGCTAAAAACAATAAATGCTGCTTGTACTGATTACCCCCGATGTGCAATGTCCCTCTTAGCGATACTGAGAGCTAAAAACAATAAATGCTGCTTGTACTGATTACTCCCGATGTCGTCAGTGCTGTGCAGAAGGAAGAGGCGCGGGTCAAGCGGAAGCTCCCATGAAAGCACCTCGCTAAGACATGACCTAATTCTACGCCAAAAGGGTTGCAACGCCGTATAACTCCAGACTGTGCAAGAATGTCCCCTCTTCCCTGTCACACCGCAAACATGTGGGGGACTGGATTACGCCCATCTGCCAAAGTCTGGTCCATGTGTAATAGGCCCGGTGTAGGTATTTAAACTGTATCAGGCGGTATCTTGTGGAGACCGCTGCGCCCTGCGGGCTGGCAATAGCTTCAGCCCAGTAATCGTCCATAAGGTCTGGGATATTGGCCTGCCATGCCATATGCGTCTTGTCTAGTGTTGTCGGTGTGTGAGTCGTCAGGGTCGGATATATTTACCTGATTTTATGGAGGCCGAGGTCGCCCATGAGTAGCCGTCCTTCCAGAGGGTAAAATTCTGGGAGGGTCTCAAGTGTGTGGATCAAATGAGTGAGTGCATGACGCATTTGGAGAAATTTGTAAAATTGTGATTTGTGTAGGTCGAACTCTGTAGTTGTTGGAAGGATTTCAGTGCAGTACCCCGCATCACATCACCAAGGGTCGAAATTCCCACTAAGTCCCATCCCCGTAACCCTCTCAGGGCGCCCACAAGGCGGAGGTATGTGCCCTGCCAGAGTGGGGTCGCCTGGGTAAGCTTCCCATTCCAACCCATCTGTCGGACCTTGGCCCGCCACAGCTGAATCACGAATTTCCCAGCGGGAGGCATAAAATCAAGGCGTGTGGCACTATAGAGGAGGTGGAGGAGAGGAGATTGTTCCATTGCCGCATGTTCAATCGCATATGCCGGATCCGTGGGGGGAGTTATGCCACCATTCATTCACCACGAGTACGTGGGAAGCCACATAATAAGAATAGCTCTCTGCAGCTGCTATTCCTCCGCAATATGTGGATTGTGCACATGTGCAGAGAGCAACCCTCACAGCGCCACCGTTCCAGAGAAATTTATTCTGTATGGCATCCACCTGTGCGAACCAAGAGCGCGGTATAAGATAGGGGAAGTTTTGGAGGCGGTACAGGATCCGGGGCAGCGACACCATCTTGAAGATGGCCGAGCGCCCATATAAGGACAAGGGGAGGGAGGACCATATTGCTGTTTCACTATTGAGACTAGCCAATAATGGAGTAATATAATGTGCCCAGGAGACTGTGGGGCATGGGGATATGAACACACCGAGATATTTAAAGCCGTCCATTGCCCGGGGCAGCTGCGAAGCCCAAGCATCATGACCGTGATGACCGCACACAGGAAACAGCACAGATTTGGCGGGGTTTGTGTGTAACCCTGTAGTTTCCTCAAACACCCTGAGAATTTCCAAAATACGGGGCCCAGAATACCAGGGTTCTGTCATGAAAAAGAGGACGTCGTCTGCGTACAACGCTATACGGTCCGATCGCGACTGAGACCAGTCAAAGCCATGGAGCACCGGGTCCCCTGTAACCCACACCGCTAGGGGCTCAACCGCAAGAGTGAACAATGGACAGCCCTGTCTAGTACCTCTGTGGATAGGGAAGGGGTGGGAGCGGTGCCCCGCAATACGTACTGACGCCGTGAGGTAGGTGTAGCGCAGTCGCACATAGGCAATAAAGCGCGGCCCAAAGTTGACCGCCTCTAGCAATTGGAGAAGGTACACCCAACTCAAGGAATCCAAGGCCTTGTCGATATCAGCCAATAGCATGGCGGCCGGCCGGCCCAGTGCTGGGGCAGCTGCCATAGCGTTATGCACCCTCCTGCTATTGTGGCGGGTGGCTCTGTGAGGCATGAATCCCGACTGGTCGGGATGGATTAAATCCGAGACGCAAGCTCATAAGCGATCCGCCAGGACCTTCCCCAACAGATTAGGCTCAAAATTGATGAGGGATATGGGAAGGTATGAGGAAGGGTCATCTGGAGGGCGACCAGGCTTGAGGAACAGCACTATCTCGGCATGGCGCCAGTCTTGGGGCAATATGGTGTGTTCCTCTGCCTCTTGGATTGTCGCCAGTTAATGGGGTCCTAAAAGATGTGTATTCAGCCGCAGGAATTCATAGGGAATCCACTAGGACCCGGGGCTAGCCCCGGATGTATAGCGTTGAGGGCGCCCGTCAGTTCGTCTACTGTGATTGGAGCCTCTAATTGCTCACGAAGGTGGTCCGAAAGTTTCCGCGGCGGAATATCCGTGAGGAACTTCGCTATGAGATCGGCCGAGATCAGTTTGTGTCGGGCATACAGAGCCGTAAAGTGTTGAGCAAATGCCTCGGCAACACCCTCCGGTGACGTGCCTAGTAATCCATCTGTGGCGCGAATAGTGGGGACAATCGCCGGGGAGTTAACAGCCTGACATAGCCGATGGAGCATTCTGCTTGATTTGTCACCCCATTGATATACCCGGTGTTGAGACGCCTCCCAGATAGTCTTAGCCTCCCCCATTAGATATTGCTGCAGTTCTTGTTGCGCCTGCAGCAGGTTGCGCCGTATACTAGGGCTAGGGTTGAGGTTGAGCTGCGCAGCCAGGGCCGGCTGGCGCGACTCCAAAGCCTCAAGTTACTCCCGTCGTGTCTGGGTTTTTTTGGTGCGATAGCTGATTTCAACAACCCGAATGGTAGGCTTGAGGGCCTCCCACAGGGTACAGCGGGATGGGGCAGCAGGGTCATTATCGTCTAGGTGCGTGACGATCACCCCGCGAAGCATATCCTGATAGTCTGGACACCGGAGATGCCATGAAGACATGCACCAGCAAAGGGGGGCTTGCAAGAGCAAGAAATGGAATTTGTAGGGTGACCAGGGAATGGTTTGAGAGTCCGCGGGGCTGGTGAGTTATCTGTGAGAATCTGTGGAGGAATATACACGGGGTGAAGAAATAATCTAACTGAGACTGTGACCCGTGGACGGCAGATAAATATGTGTAACACTGCTCGTCGGGGTGGTATTCTCTGCAAACGTCAGCCCAGCTCAGGGTGGAAACCAATGTACTCAGTTTAGAGTGATCCGGCAAGGGTGGGCAGTCGGCACTGCGTTGTCGGTCTAAAGGCCCCATTGTGTCATTCCAGTAGCCACCCAGAAGGGTCGCCCCCTCTGGCAAGTCTCCCCAGACTGCAGATATCTTGTCAATGAAGGCCATACCTAGCGAGGGAGGGGCATAGAGGCTACCTATAGTAACTTGTTCTCCATACAGTAGGCCCGTAACAAAAAAGGAATCGACCCCCTGGATCTGTTCTATGCGCTATGTGTTGGAACTGGACCCTGCGATGTACTAAAATGGCCACCCCCCGGGAACCTCTGGGGAACCCCGCATGATACACATGATGGAAACCAAAACGAGCCAGACATGGGTCTTTGGTGCTAAGGAGGTGGGTCTCTTGCAGGAGTAGGATATCTGCCCCATGCCTCTTAGCTTGGCGCAATACCGCGCCCCGTTTCACTTTATTCAGGAGACCCCTAACAATCCATGAGACAACCGTGAGATCCCCAAAGGGGGTTACATCACCTAGCACTATTGTCCCTTGGCTTGAAGAAAACACTGCAGAGAGATCGGAATCGAGATGTACTGTCTGCAAGAAACATAAAAAAAAAAACACAATCATTGAGAACAACAATCCCCAATATACCCCCACCAGACACTGCCAGAAACTAGGAGTGTCTGTTGCGGTGTGTGGAACACCGGGTGCCCAACAGGGGCGCCCCACACTCCCACACCAAAAACACCCTACCCACCCAAAAAACATGGAGAAAACAAGGGGGCACAAAGAGTCTGTGGCTCAGCCGTTCCATGGCCTCGCATCCACGCCAACCCAGAGGAAATGTATGTATTGTGTCTAACTAAGTAATTGGCAATGTCACCTTGCTGTTTACTGCCAAAGGTGTGTTGAAGAACTCAGGGGGGCCGCTCCGGGCTCGTCGACAGTCTGTCTGATCCGGAACCATGTTGCCGCTTGGATTTGGGCCTCCGTGACCTAGGGTGCCGTGAGCTGTGTGATGAGTCTGATTCCACCAGCGGCTGCAAATACAGCCTCCGGAGTGTCAAAGAACGACTTGGAATTGTAGATCACTCGCATCCTGGCAGGATATAGGAGCATATATTGTAAGTTCAAGTCTCTCAGCTTGGGTTTCGCAGCGACGAAGGATTGGCGTTGTTGCTGGAACAGGCACATATAGTCCGGGAACACCATGATGGACCGAGACTCATGTTGGAAGCAGTCTTTGTGTGTCCGAGCGTGTCTCAATATTGCATCCCGGTCTGCATAATTCAATATTTTGGCGATCACCGGTCTAGGAGTCGCTCCCGGGGGAGGTTTTTGAAACAGGGCCCGGTGAGCACGTTCCACCACGAAGATCAAGGGCAGGAGCTCCCCTGGCTTGAGGTCTGTGAGCCACCGAGTGATGAAGCTGGTCATGGATGTGCCCTCACACCCCTCCGGCAGGCCCACGAAGCGCAGGTTGTTACGTCTCGCGTGGCCGTCCGCATTGTCCACCCTGGAGGCTAGCTCCCGCGACACAACTGTGATTTTATTAACCTGTTTCTGAAGGGTGGAAACCATGTCCTCCACTGTTGAGACCCTCGTCTCCGCTTCTGTAATACGATCCACCGCCTTGCGGAGATTCTAGCGCAGGAATGAGACCTCCGACCCCACTGCTCCGATCTTGGCGTCAAGCATGTCCCTGGCACTGTTTATCACAACTAAGAGGGCCGCATTGTCTGGTATCGAACCCGCCCCCTCGGTGCCCGTGGAGCTCCCAGTAGGCGTGGTGTACTGATCAATGGTGCTCTGCTTGGGGCCCGCCATGTTGGGTTTGTCCCTGCCCATTCTGGAAGAGGGCACGATTACAGCAACTCCGCAAGAAGTATGTAGTGGTGACACTGGGCCGTGTGCGTGCCCAGGAGGGTGTGCCTGCGTGCTGGAGAAAAGTCTGTAAGTTATTGCGGGGACCGCTGCGCCCAAAGGGCTCGGACAGGTGCCTTGAAGAATGAGGGCCACAGACCTGGCAGGACATTGCTGGTCCAAGAGATCTGTCCCCACACTGGACCCCCTCAGGGAGCGCCAATCCGGGATGGACGCCGCACCTCCTCAGTGTGGGCCACAGTGGGCATTCTTGGCAAACTGGAAACCCAGGGAGGGCCACGAATCGTGCGGCGCCGTGCACCTCAGCACGAGGCGCGTCGCAGGATGCGCCTCTCTGCAGGGCCAGTAGAACCCCCCACGGGCCACCACTGGCTAAGCTCAGCGCCTGGAGGATCTCCGGCAGGCCAAGGTACCCCGTCCGCACAGGCATCAGCGGGGTCCCAGGCAACCGTCATCCATGCTCCCCCTCGCGCAGTTTCAGGAGGTCACAGCAGGCAGCATCAGGAGATTTCTTAGTGGGAGTCTATGAAAGGGGCCCAATCCCGCTGCGCCGTCCCCAGGCTAGAGAGGGGGAGGAAGCACTGTTGGTCCGCATGGATAAAGGGGGCCACAGGCAGCACGTGAAGGGCATCAGAAAACCAATCAGGCCAGCGCCGCCAGGAATCGCTCACCTCTGGGGGCTGCGGCCCGCCCCCTACCCTCTCTGATGCGCCGCACGGAGGGAATCAATGCTTGCTGGCAGGGGACCAGGCCGCACACCCCACTTGGTGCGCCGCCAGTCCAGCAGCCAGGAGCGCACCCGGCCTCAGCAGTCGCACCAGCCCAGCAGCGACCCCGATCTCCAGGCCGCTGAGGCTGAGCCTCCACAGGCAGGAGGAGGAGTGTGGCTCAATGGTTAGAGCGGCAGACCCGGAGGCAGAGTTCTGGCCAGGGACCATGGTTCGATTCCCGCCACGGCGGGCCTCGGCGGGGCTCGGGCTCAATTTCCTCGGACCTGTCTATTCTCGCCTCAGTGCCTATTCTAATCACGGGCCCCACGCTGCAACTCTGGGCAATAGCTTGCTTAGCCTCCACACCGGCCCCAACAGCGCTAAGGATGCCTGGCTTCACCCTGGGGGTGCCCAGGAGTGGACACTTCACAGGGAAAGCCAGGAGGGGTTCCACAGCGGTATGAGTATCAGCGCCAGGAAACCGCAAAAGGCGACACCGCAAGGTGGCCGTCTGGTGACAGTGCGCTCTATAAGTACCTTGACATTTAAATTTTTACATTTATTTACCCCCCCCCCCCATCCGCCGGTCAGGAGCAGCCTCCGAGGGATCTCGAGGGGAGGGGCTGGTTTTGTGTGGCACCGGGCCCAGGTTTCCCCCCACCAGCCATGGATCAATGCACTGGGTATCACTCAGCACGTCTCCCCATCGCCACACTCCCAGCAGGCCGAGGCCTGCCCACGTAAACCACCACGATGTCCTCAGAGTGGGGCCGGGGCGCCGAAGGGAAGATCTGGCCGCCGCCTCGCCAGTGCTCGCTCTCAGGCAGATCTCCGCTCGCAGCGCATCAGCCGCCGGTGTCACGGGTAATGGGCTGCCGGCACAGTCAGGGGCACTGGCCACGGCAATAGAGCAGCTCTGGGCAGGATTAATGAAGGATTGCGGCGTGGATGCGTGGCGGCCATCTAGGCTGCGTCCGCCATGATGGCTCTGCAAACCACACCCCATAACATCAACATTTGGTGTAATATCATGTTTGACATACAAAGCAGTGCTGATCTATTAACATTAGTAATGGTCTCCCACTACAGATCAAGAGGACGACATAACATACTAAACCTAAGTGCAATCCGAAAACTCGCTAGCACAATTGATACTCTAAAACACCTTAACACCCAACATATTGAAGGTATAAAATTTAAACCAGACATTGAAGCAACGGGAAAATAAATTACGGTGGTCACGTGGAGCAATCCAATGATCACAATGGAAGTGTAGCGCCACAGGAATCTATTTTTGAAATGGGGAATAGAAATAAAAACCACAGAGACAGAGCAGTATCCAGGCCCCCTTTGCCCAACATTAAAAAACATAACACAAATATCAGTGGGGTATTATGTGGGGCCATAGGCCCAGTGGAACACACTCTGGATAATCTGCCAAACCTATGTATCCTCCATCCTGCTGCATCCGGAGCCGCAAGTCACATAAGACAAGTCTCTATACCATCAGTCTGTGGTGCTGCAATCAATAAGAGAGACTCATGAGGATGTCAATACACGACCCAAGTAGAAGTCACCTAAATCTTTGCTCATGGAACACCAACAGCCTTAGTAGTAAGGCGGGGGAGATGGATTTCTTCACCTTTCTTCAGGATTTTGACATACTATTTCAAGAAACCTGGGCCGTGTCTGCAACGCCAACCACGGGCTTCAAGGAGCAATATCAACAAGTGAGCAAGACAAAAAAATCAGGAAGAGCCTCAGAGGGACTATCAATCTTTATAGCATGTGGCCTACGGTGGCAACAAGAACCGATCGTCTTAGGCCAAGCATGAGTTCAATGCGTCAAAATCTCACTGCCGCAAGACACAAACAAAGAAATAACGATTAAAACTTATAAAGACACAATTTCAATCTGTAATGTGTATATCCATCCAGCACGGGAGGGTAAATCAGAAAAAATAGAGACTTTAATAGCACTATTAAAATCGCTCCAATTTACTTTTCCGCAAGCTGCTATCCTGTTGTCGGGTGATTTCAATATGTTCCTATTGCAAACAGGTACAATTCAAGGGACACAACCTCACAAACCAGCTGAAAAAACATTCCTCCAGCAATCATCAACCATTGCAGAACAGATTGCCTAGGCAAAATCTGTATTACTGCCATATCAAACAGGGATGTTTTCTTTAAATGGCTGCTTTACGCAAGATCAACCCAGCAGCACCCACTAGAGTCTCAAAATATGCTAACACCATCTTAAATTATACCCTAGGCGACACCGAGTTGTTCCAAGTTATTGTTAATTATCAAATCATACCAAGATTAGAGGGCGACCAGTTCCCTCAACTCATGGAGTTCCTCATCATTTCTCCAAGAGCCCCACCAAGCAGTGATCTCATGGAGTATTCTAGTGTACTCAATCTGAAAAGGCTAGCATGGAAAGGAAAGGATACATCTATGATAATGAAAATCATAAAAACATTGATCACAACAAAATTTGACATCAACTCCCAGACATCGTGGCAGAATTGGGAATTTATGATATATACTCTCATTACAAACTTTTCGCCAGCTAACTCCTAACACCCAAACATGATAAGGAAAGACACATCTTGGTTTTCAAACTCGCTTTTTTGGGGAAAAAAAAGGCAGTTACATAGGGAGATCCGAAACACTCTTGAAAAACATGTCAAAGAATAATGCTAGCATGAATCAACAAATTAACACTCCTAAGCGTTAATACAAAAATACAGTTTGGACAGCAAAGAAATCATATCAAACAGACATCTGGATAAAGCTATTGCAAATAAGCAAAACAAATAATAGCAAGCACTTTTGGGCAGAAATAAATAACATAGCCAATGGCTCTTTTCCCCACCATAGCACAAATATTTTCGATTCAGACTGGATAGAACATCTGAATATGAATGATGAACTAGCTCCAATGGAGGAACACCACCAAGGTCTGGCCCCAAAGATACACTAACCTTTTGAAAACTTGAAAGAGAGAAATGGCTAAACAAAACCCAAATCTGCAAAGTCTTAAATAAACTCAAACCAGATGGGCACCCAGCCCGAATGGCTTACCGAATGCGCTATTCAAGCTCGACCAACCTTTCTGGGCAAGGCAGCTCACCCCACTGTTCAATCATGCGTTTTAACAAACAACATACCTGCATCATGGAGAGGCAGTATCCTACATCCCATTTTTTCATCTGGCTGTAGATCGTACGTGTCAAATTACAGATTTATCGCACTACTGGATGCCGAAGCCAAACTATATGCCTCAAACCTTCATTTTGACCTTGAAGCCTGGGTCACCACCAGCACGATCCTTCTAATTATACAAACCGGCTTCACGGCAGGCACAAGTACAACCACCAATAACTTAGCATTGAGCCTCCTTGCAGAAAAAGCCTTACAAAAGTCAATCAAACTGTAAACCTGTTTTGTGGATTTAAAGCTACCCTTCATATGGTCCCTAGAGAGCGCTTATGGTCAAAGATGGTAAAATGGGGCATTTCGTCAGTTACTTGATGTCATAGTCAATTTGTATTCACCAACATGGGTCAAAGTCAAGCGAGGCAATGGAGAGAGAGAACCACATGGAAGATACCTACGCACAGAGGCCTAAACAAGGATGTGTGTTAGAGCCTTATTTAACATCAATATGGCAGATTTGGATGCCTGCCTGTCGGAAGTCCAAAACGATAAACCCAGGCTAGCAAATCACCCAGTCAGAAGCTTACAATATGCGGACAATATAGTACTATGCAGCCAGACTCCAATTGGCCTCCAGTGCTTGATATCCAAATTACTGGAATACACTGAGGCGCTCGGACGGAAATTAAACTATAATACAACAAAGGTGATCTGCTTCTCAGCAAATACTAACTGCCATAATTTAAAATTCAAATGGACCATAGCAGGGACCAGATTACAGTTGGTTCGTTCATACAAATACCTTGGGACCGTTGTAGACTCCAAATTAACGTTCAAAGAGCATCAAACAAAAAGACGAGCCCAGGCAAGCAAATTGCGCTTCGCACTTAACACATTACGGACAAAACTAAAGTGCCCGTCCAATTCCTATCTTCTGCAAGTAATTACCGCTAAATTTCTTCCAACTCTCACCTATAGCTCCGAACTTTTAAAGGTAAAGATGCAAGTTTTTTTAACCTACAGCAATCCACCCTGTTTAAACGTATTTTTCGAATTCCGCAATTCATCTCTCAGGAGCAGATCCGACTGGAATTGGGGCTATTCAACCAACTGCCAGTTAGGTCAGCAGAAATAATTAAACTGTGCTGAAGAATGAGAACGGCACACCCAGAATCCGTATCCGCGCTCTATGGTCAGAATGAAAGAATCAGCCCAAAAGCAAAAACGACTGGTAAACTGTGCTCCAGCAAGGGCTAACCGTCCTCAATCTGAACCAAGTGTGGGGTCTAAACATCAGCTTCGGCGCATTAAAAAAAATCACTATGGAACAGTCAAACAGCATGCATGGTTACTTGATAAAGCTGCAACAGCAAGGAAAAACATGGATGGATGGTCTGAACTGGGCGGCACAGCCATATCTCGTAAACCACATTTCCCCAACAACGCAGCATTTTCTTCTTCTCATTCGACTGGGAGCTTTTTTCTCAAAAGATCAGGTTCCATCATGGAAACAAACATGGCCGAACAATCTTTGTGGGAGAATGGAAGGGACAATTCAACATTTCCTGTGCATTTTCCCCGCCATTAATCAACCGAGATGACAACTTCTAGTTCCGGTCCTCCGGTCACTTCATATAAGATCATGCCGGCCCGCAGTGATGACTTTGCTGAATAGCCAGTTGTTGCTGCTTTACTGTAGGACAACAAAGTTTCTTCAAGAAATAAACAAACAGTTACAAACACAGCAGGGGTAGAGTGGATTGCTTAATCCCTCTCAACAATCATGAGTTCGATGTTTTAAAGATACATTATAGAGATAAGGGTCCATTTGGTTGCAAATTAACTTTAAAGGAACTGTTTTATAATTTTAACACGTTTAAATATTAAAATTTGCACTGGGCATCGAACAAACGTTAAAAGTTCTAGTCAGCACAAAGCACTTTATACTCTCGGCAATTTAAGCCAGAGCACGCTCTGCATATTTGCACATTGAATCAACTATTTTTTAGACAAATGTGTTGTATGAATGACATCTAGAAAGAAGTTTGTATCCTTAGCCTTGGCTAGTTTCAACACCAAGAGCTCAGACTATACGCATAGAAGGATTTAAAAGCCCATCGTGATGTCAGCCAGCGTCTTTTTTTAGTTAAGAAATTGTTTTGACACATCCTGTTCGCTCTCGTGATGCTAACCAATGTCTCCTTTTAACTTAAGAAATTGCATTGTTGTATTTTGCCCATTTTTGTTATGGTTTTAATTAACTAAACAATAAAAGAAACTGATCACGTCTGATTTTTGACAAAAAGGATTACACCCCCCCCCCCCCTTATGAAATACCTCCGAAAGGTACAAAATGGTTTGTTTTCAAATGTTGCATCTTTCAACTATTTCTCCCATTTGAATCTGGATCATCCCTTGTGGAGCTAAAATGTACCTGTTTATTGTGATTTTAGTGCTTCCAGGGGGGCTAAAGACAAGGTCTGGGTAAACATGAATAAAAAATGACCAAATTGCTCACTCTGAGGCGTTAAAAAGTTTGTATTCACTCCGGGAAGTCATAAAAACAACATTTGGATGCATTTCATATTCCAGAGAATACATACGATTTTTGTCAAAAATCTGTTTATTGAGCATCTCTCAAATAATATAGCGAAATAGAACAGTTTGGACGTGCAAGCCCCGAGGTCGAATTCAAACCTGTATTGCAAGTTCAGTTTCAAGCGTCCCTCTGGCGAGGCACTCCCACCCCCCTCCCAGCCTTCCCCTAGATGCTTTTTTATTATTCCGGCCCAACAAGTGCAGAGACATTCGTCAAACAAACCCTCGTCCCTCCTACCCCAGTCCCTGTAACCCCCACAACCCTTCCCCGGTGGTGGTGAACATAAATCCAACGAAAAAAGGCATCAGCAAGTACTCCACCGACACCTGGCGTCCTCCATGCGGGCTGTCGCATGCGGCCGTCGATGGGCTAAAAGTCCCCTGGGGTCTTCACGCTTAGGCTTTAAAACTGAAAGAGGTCCATTGCCCTGGCCGAGGGTGGTCAAACTGCTGCCGGAAGGCCTTGTGAAAGGTACTTAACTAAAGGCCCCTATTTATGTTCAAAGGCTGTGTAGTTATCCCTGAAATTATCCGCAAGTCTCTCCATGGAGAGTAGTCTCCACAAGCGGGCGTGGCAAAGTGAAACCGCTGGGGTACCAGTTTTTTTCCATGCCGCTGCTATAGTGAGTTTTGCCGCCCCCAGACAGGTCCTCAAGATGACCTTTTTGGAGTTTGAAGTGTCCTCCAACTCTGGATCTTGGAGACCCAACAGTGCGCCCCCAATATCTGTCGGAACTGGGTATCCAAGTATCTCTGATATGGGAGAGGATTTCCTCCCAAAACAGCCTAATACTGTGGAAATCCCACCAGATGTGACGAAAGTCCCCCTTCTCCCCGCACCCCTGCCAGCAAAGATTGGATGTGTCAGGGAAGATCTTCTGAAGCGTAGTGGGGTATAGATACCAGTCCAGCAGTGTTTTGTAGTGCGTTTCTCTCAAGGCTACGGATTTGTTATGTCTGGAAAGATCCCCCCACAAGTGTTTCCATTCTTCCTCCGTGACATCCCGCCCCAATACCTGCTCCCAGAAGGACATGTAGCGGGCTCGTGGAGTATGTAATGTGGGTAACAGTAACGTGTATAAAGCGGTGATAGCACCCTTAATACAACCCGCCTTATAAATCGCCAATGACTATCGCCGTTAGCTCTCTTATGGCGGCCTCTTTTATGTGGGGCAAAGTGGCCCAGTGCTTAAGCTGAAGATAATGCTAGTGCTCACTGGGGGGATCCCAAATTCCAGTTGGCAGCTCTCAAAGGTCCGCATATCAAAATTATGGAAGAGGTCTGCGAGTTTAAGACATCCACCCTCCCTCCAACAGTCGAAGGGCCCCTCCCGAATTGCTGGTGGAAATGCTGGGTTAAAGTGGATAGGGGTGAATGGGGAAGGGAAAGTAGTCCATCCCTCTGTCCTCGTGACCAGATCCCAAATAGATAGCGTCGTGCATGTGGGAGTGCTCAGGTAATACGTATGATTTTTGATGAAAATAGATAACGCTTCCCATTACGAAATAACTCTGAAATATCCCAAATGGTCAATTTTCAAATGTTGCATCTTTCAACTATTTCTCACATTTGAATCTGGATCATCAATTTTGGAGCTAAAATTTGCATGTTTAAAAGGGATTTTTTTTCCTTTCCTTGGAGCCTAAAGTCACGATTTGAGTTATGGGTCAAGGTGAATGAAAATGGGCAGTTTGCTCACTCTGGGGCCTGAAAAAGTGTTTATTCGCTCTTTAAGGCACAAAATCATCATCATCATCACGGTCTCGATCATGCAACCAGCCCCCAGTTGTAGGCGCAACATGTCAAGTGGAAAGGGAGGGCATGGATCACACCAGACAGACGCGACCGGGGATTCGACGGACCCACCTCCATCTCTGACACAGCCAACTACAGGAAAAGAAGACCTCACCCTACAGGATATAATAACCGCTATCAACAATTTGTGCATGTAGGAAAGTGTCCTTTTTTGCATGGTTACGCCCAACTTTTTGATTGACACATGGTGCACTTTTGACTTGGTGTGCCCTGGGACCCTGCCAATCAGGTTTCCAGGGCCTGTGTTCTTTCCCGAAGCTGGACATTTGTATCCACAATGGGCACATCTCTGGTCAGAGGTAAGCCCCTTTTAAAAGGTACCAAGGGTGCTGTGAACAGCACAGGGCTGCAGCACCTATTGTGCCGCCCTTAGAAGCCCTGTACCTTAACACCCACACACAGCCATTGCAGACTGCGTGTTCTGGTTGCAGAGAAAAGTGAAGAGTTGACATAGCACACATCTCTGTGTACCATGCCTATAACCCACTGCCTGAGGCCTAGGTAAGCCACCTCTAGCAGGGTGCACTAACCCTCAGGTGAGGGTACAATGGCTAAGTCCATTCTTACACATTGTCATAAAGAGTATATGGTTTGGGAGTTGGTCATTACGAACTCCACAGCTCCATAATGGCTTTACTAAAAACTGGGAAGTATGGTAAGAAACTTCTCATCACATTAAACCTACACTGATGCCAGTGTGGGATTTAATGTAAAATGCAATCGGAGGGCATCTTAGAGATGCCCCCTGAAAAACGGCCAGCCCTGGTGTAGTTGCGGAAATGGCTGCCTACATTTACCTCCACCAGGCAGGTTTCTGAACCCCTGGGAGAGCCTCCGCTCTCTGGGTCCTGTAACAATGCCAATCCTGGGCAGAGGTGTCATGCCTCCTCCCCCAGGATGGGCTGGATCCACGAAGGGGAAGCTTCAAAGGGCTGCCGCCTTTGTAAGCTGTCCCTGCCTTTTACTGCCCACAGCAACTGGCTCCTACAGGTTCTGTCCCCCAGTTTGGGCAGGAGAATCGGCGGGAAACCAAGCTAGGAGCAGCAGAGGTGTGCCTACCCTTGCAAACCCCACCCCTCAGGTGGGGGAGGCGAGGTGAAGCCTACATCTTAGTCTCTTCCATCTCGAAGATGAGGGGGCTCAGCCAATTAGGGAGAGGCTCATGCCCCCCTCCCACTGGAGGGTGGCATAATAGGGGTGTACCCACCCCAAGGAAGAGACCCATTGTTCCCAACCTGCACACCCCTTTTAATGACCCTAAATCTAGAATTTAGGGGTCAACCTGAACATTGCCTCCTTTGATTCATGGAAGAAAGAAGAAGGACTGAAGAGCCGTGCTGACCCGGGAAGAAGAGGACACCTGCTTTGGTCCCAGCCCTACCGACCAGTCTTCCTCCGACCACACACAGATATAAATATATATACACACACACACACACATATATATATATATATATATATATATATATATATTCACTGAAAAAAAAGAGGTTACAGAGACGTTCTAGTTAGGCTCAGGTTTCACTCGTACAAAACCAGTGAAATTCAGCAGTTACAGTTAGCTAACTATAACTCGCGCCCGGCAATGCACTGCTTAGAAACCCACATATTACATCACTTATGACATGGTCAGTGACATCACTCCTTTGCTGGACACATAATGGTTAATTATTTACATTTGCCCCGCGGACCACCACCATTCCTTTTTTTTTTCTTCCCAGGGGAGGTGGCGGTCAGTATAAGTTACTTTAAGCTTTGTGGGGTTTTTTGTGAATTTCTAGTTTTTTTCTTAAAGTAAATTAATTATTTTTGTGAGTGTGTGCATGGTGGAATGACTTTAAAATATATGTTGTGTTCTGACATTATTGTAGTAAAAGAATGTTTTTTGTTGTAAAAAAACAGGATATGAAATTAAATGAAATACCAGCATTTGTAAAGCGCACAGCTGCCTCCGGAGAGGTGTCCCGGCGCTGGGGGCCGTCGGGAAGATTAAGCGAGCTATTGCCCAGAGTCACAATGTGCTGGGCTAACCGGCCGCCGGTGCCGGAGATCAAGCCATGAGCTCCCGTGTTCTGGTGTCAGCCGCTCTGACCGCTGCACCACACCTCTTCATATGGTTCACAGTGTGCAAAATATTTGTAAAAAGTGTGTACGTATTAAACAGACATTGAATAGAAATTGTGTATTTGCTCATTTATTCTAACTCTGATAACAATGTCACCAGTAATATTTCTTTGTGATCTCATTGTTCTTGAAAAGAAGGGTGTGCGTAGCAGGGTGTGTAGAGGGACTGACCTCTCTGCTGTGACCTCTCTGTGCAATGATAGGTGTTCGAAGTAGGGTGTGTAGAGAAACTGCCTTCTCTGCTGAGATCTCTATCTCAGATGACAGATGTACGTAGTACGGTTTGGGAGGGACTGGGCTCTCCATTCAGACCGCTTTCTCAGATGATGGGTGTGACTGGCCTCTACTAGACCTATCTCTGTAATGATAAGTGTGCATAGTAGGGTGTGGGGAGGGACTGGCCTCTCTGCTGACACCTCTCTTTGTAATGATAGGAGTATGTAGGAGGGTTTAGGAGAGACTGGGCTCTCCATTCAGACCTCTTTCTCAGATGATGGGTGTGACTGGCCTCTCTACTTGACCTATCTCTGCAATGATAAGTGTACATAGTAGGATTTGGGTAGGGACTGACCTCTCCTTTCAGAGCTCTTTCTCAGCTGGCAGATGTGCTTAGTAGGATGTGTGGAAGGACTAGCCTTTTAGCTGAGACCTCTCGCTGTAAAAATGGGTGTGTCTAGTACGGTGTGGGGAGGGACTGGCCCTCATTCAAGACCTCTTTTTCAGATGATGTGTGTGCATAGTAGGGTTTGAGGAGGCACTGCCGTCTCATTTAAGACCGCTCTCTCAGGTGACAGGTGTGTGTAGCAGGGTGTGTGGAGGAACTGGCCTTTCAGCTTAGACCTCTCTCTGCAATGATAGATGAGCATATTAGGGTGTGGGGAGGGACTGGCCTCTTTCACACCTCTCTCAGATTACAGGTGTGCATAGTAGGGTTTGTGTAGGGGCTGGCCTCTCTGCTGAGGCCTCTCTCTGTCACGACAAGTGTGCATTGTAGGGTGTTAGAAGGGGCTGAGCTGTCTTTTCGTACTTCTCTCTCTCAGAAGATGTGTGTGCATAGTAGGGTGTGCAGAGGGACGAGCCGCTCTGCTGAGACCTCTCTCCGCTCTCCGTCATACTGGGTGTGCGTAGTATGGTGTGGGGCAGGACTGGCCTCTCCTTACAGACGTCTCTCTCAGATGACAGGTGTGTATAATAGGGTGTGAGGGGAACTGCTCTCTCCTTTCAGACCTATCTCCCAGATGACAGGATGCGCGTAGTAAGGTCTGTGAAAGGACTGGCCTCTTCTCTCATACTCTCTCTCTCAGATGATGAGGGTGTGTAGAGGGACTTGCCTCTCTGGGGAGACACCTCTCTGTAGTGATGAGTGTGTGTAATAGGGTATGGAGAGGTACTGGCCTCTCCTTTCAGACCTCTCAGATGACTGTTGTGCATAGTGGGGTGTGTAGATGGACTAGCCTCTCTCCTGAGACCTCTCTCGGTCATGATGGGTGTGCGTAGTATGGTATGGGGCAAGACTGGCCTCTCCTTACAGACCTCTCTCTCAGATGACGCGTATGCATAAGAGGGTGTGGGGAGGAACTGCCCTCTCCTTTGAGACCTATCTCTCAGATGACAGGATGTGTGTAGTTAGGTATGTGAAGGGATTCGCCTCCTCTTTCAGACCTCTCTCTCAGATAATGGGTGTGGGGAGGGAGTGCCCTCTCCTTTTAGACCCGTCTCAGATGACTGTTCTGCATAGTAGGGTGTGTGGAGGGACTGTCATCTCTGCTGAGTCCTCTCTATGTAATTAGTCTTGATTTTTTTAAGGCCCACAGGCACTGTTGCAGTATGGCGACTCAGTTCCTACATACTAATTTTCTGTGGTCTCAGGCATAGTTCTGTTTCTAAGCAGAGTGCCTGCAAGAGAATACTCATGATATACTAAGGATGTGTAAAGCTGTGTTACACTGCCCTGCTTTACTTTTCCTGGCTTGCTCACTGATGCCTTCCTATCCCCTCCCCATGAATTTGGAGTGGTGCACACGATCTTGCTTAGTGCCAGATAATGTGACAGGAGGGAGGGGCATACTGGAGAAGGGAATTGTTAGATATTGGGTTCCTAGTTGAATGGGGTATAAGCCTCCCTGGTCAAGCAGTAACTATAATCATAGTCAGGGTAAGATGCAGGCATACCCTATATTAACCTGTGCTCACCCTGTGATAGCTTGGCACAGAGCAGTCAGGCCTAACTTTAGAGGGAATGCGTAAAGTATTTGTGCAACCCTTCAAACAGTAAAGTGAAAAAGCTACACAAAAGATTACATTCCACGTTACAAAAATATATCTTAATTTAATAAATAAAACAAGACCAAAATGAAAAGAATCCACTAAGTAGAGTTTGATATATTCAATTTGAAATTTTAAGTGGAAAATAGCACCAAAAAGCACAAAGCGCTATTGGGGTTATCTGGTCATGTCGGACTGGGGCAAAGTGAAAAGTTCAGGCCGACCACATTGGGGCACTGACCAGCTACAGGGATCCAGTTAGACCCACTGAACCAAACTACCTTAAATGCTGGTTGCAGAGGATTGTTGTTGAGGATGTGTGTCACAGTCAATGTGATGCGTTGTTTCCGGTGAGTGGTGAAGCTGCGACGCAGAGGTTCGTCATCGAGGCTGCTGCCTATGGAGATGCAAGGAACTTGTGCCGGGAAAAGCGGTGCACAGTGGCGTTTCCGAAGATGATGAGCCAGTTCCATGATGCGAGATGCAACAGCGATGCGTGTCTTTTGTGATAGAGCCAATACAAGCAACAGTGGCAATATTTCACTTCTGCTCGAAGATGTGCTGCTCAGCCGAGGATATGCATCGATCCGCTCAGGGATGCGTCGGTCAGCAAAGGATGAATCAGTTCTGCAGGCAAAGGGTCCAGAACTGGGGTGTCACCAGTTGGCAGGGTAGGCTCACAGATAGCAGCTTCCAGGTCTAGAGGTTGGAAGCCTGTTATGTCCCTTAGGCTTCAGATCAGGAAGCCAGCCACCTAGCCCTTGGAGCCACTCTGGGTTCAAGTGATGCAGGCCCTGTCCTTCTCACCCAGGCAAGAGGGCAGCAGGCATCAGATCATCACCTCAAAACAGGAGTCCAACAAAGCTGCAGTCCAGCAGAGTTGCAGTACTTTCAGCAGCACAGCAGTCCTTCTTCCTAGCAGAGTCTTCACAGGTCCAGAAGTGTACTTAAGTGGTGGTGTCAGAGGTCCATGGCCTACCTTAAGGGTGACTTCTTCAGTAATGTATCTTTTATAGATTCACATGCTTGAATCTTCCCCGTCGTCATGGTGGGAGTCCCACGGTAATAGCAGTATAAAGCTAAAAGGACAATCTCCCTTGAGAATCAACAGTATTTAGTAACCAGTTAACCTCCTTAAAGAACATCCAAACTCCAGCCAGTCACATTGCAGACCCCTGAGTATCCATCCCCTGTAGAGCCGCCATACCTCAGATTTCTTACTGCACATCGTGTGTTAGGGAGTCTACCTGAGCTCTGCTCAGTCACAGTGTTTCTACTTTGAACTCTTCAACTTTCAACTGGCAGTTCTCTTTCCTCAACCTTCTCTTCACCTGAGGTGCTGCTAGAAAGTGAGTTTACTGCTTATTTTCTGTATTTTCTACAGAATGTCAGAGTCTAAAAAAGGGCTGTTCAGGCCTTCCAAGACTTGTGGAAAGTCCAGGCTTTTCTCAGAGGACCCTCATAAGGAGTGCTTATATTGCCTTTATCCAGAGCACATGCCTAAAGACTGTAAGCATTTCTGGACTTTTTCATCAAAAACCCCCAAAGACAGTGAGGGGAGGCTTCTTATTTGGCTTCAGAAGAAAGGATCTATGAGGGATTCTGACTCAAAGAGAGAGGCCTCATTCCTCCTCAAAGAAAAGGAAGGAAGAAGATCCTTCTTCTGGTCAGAGAGATCCGAAAAAGCAAAGATCTCTGAGCAAGAAGTCTTCAGTGGAAAAGATTGGTAAAAAAGAGCAACCTAGCTCTTCTCAGACCCAAAATAAATGTGGCTCTGCTCCTCCTTCAGCACCACTTACTCCCTCACAACAAATCCGCACGTTGTCCGACCCGTCGACGAGGCATTGTCCCTATGACCGTCGAAAGGAAGACTCCATCAGCGACATCGACGACATCCACAATGAAGACGACGTCGGCCGTCTCATCGACCAAGACGGAAGTAGTGATGTTGGCGGCAGCTTCGGTGAGGAGTTCGTTGTCGACTAGAGCGTCAGTGTCGATGGTCCAATTGTGTGCTGCACCGTCGACGAGCATCTCCGCCCCGTCGACGGATACTTCAACGCCGTTGTCACAGTCCATGGTGACGATTCGATCGACTAACCCGTCAACGAGGAAAATGGACATGCCAGTCTCAAAATCTCTATTACAAGACTTTTCAAAAATATCTCCCCTGCCTCCTCCTCGCCTCCTGGTTGTTCAGGAATTGGAGGATGAAGGTCAGTTTGACCCTGCCTACAGCCCCTCTCAGCTGAGTGTGAAGTGCCAGGAATCTGATGAAGAGGATCAGCCAGATAATCCTTCGGCTTACCTTGAAGGTGACTATTCTTTTTGGGACAAATGCTCGGGCACGCAACGCCTGGATACCTTCCAGGAGCACTACCCATATTATGAACTAGAGGAGGAAAATCATCAAGAACCCTCCATTAATGTGCCTATGTCACTAGTCACGGACTTACGTTTCATGCTTGATGACTACTACAAGTGTTTTCCTGAAGCTAATGTGGTCCAAAAACCAGTTGCTCGGCAAGAGGAACCTGCTATGACTCCAGTTCAGGAATCCCCACTGGCACCACCGAAACAGAAATCCCTACCTCCTCTGCAGATCTCAACTAGGGCATTGGACAGTGGAGATCATCAACTGGAAGAGGGAGAGATACAAGTGGGCACGGATGTCCATGACGAGTGGGTGGATTACGTAGCGTATACACCGCCTTCTCCTACGCTGCCAGTGGCTGACTCTCCCTCTGCAGATATCGGCGGCTTCCACAATCTGCTTGAGAGAGCTTCAAACCGCTTTGACCTTCCCATGTCCGTCAAGCAAGCTGAATGCTTCTTGTACGATTTTAAGGCTTACACTCAACGTTCAGTTAGGGCAATCCCTAGTATCGCCTTCTTGTGGCAGGAAGGTATCAAGCTAATGAAGAATCCAGCATCTGTGCCAGCAGTCCTTCCAAAGCTGGATAAGAAGTACCGGGCACCAGAAGACTCTCGGACATGTCTCAGTGGCCATCCGAAGCCTGATTCGGTAATAATGCAGGCTGCTCAGAGATCAAAAAACCCTGCTTCTCCATGTACCACCTGGCCAGACAAAAAGGGGCGTAGGTTGGACAATATTGGGAAGAGGTTCTCCCCGCTGGTTGCTACAGCCATCGGAGTCTTCCATAGTCTGTCTGGGGAGGTGGGAGCACCTCCCTGCAACAAGATCCCTATCGTCCAGCTGCCGTGGCTGGATTTCTGCCCAGCAACAGGCAGCCAGAGTTGTGTGGGTGGCGGGTAGCATCCATTTTGTACTACGTGTGCACTTTTAAATTGGTGTCTAAATTCTGCCGCTTTTCCCATATCGCCCCTCTAGCAGAGGGGAATCATGCCCTCACTCCCATGGCTGGATTGGGGGTATGATTCCTACATGTTTGACACCAAACACGATATGGTTCTGTGTAGCCATTCTCAAGTTATCACGCTATCGCGATTACTTCTAATGCGGTTAAGAGTATATGGTATGGCTACACTACAAACAACCCAGCAATAGTTTTACGAAGGTTGCAGAGGGGCCCTACTCAGGTAGGGGTTCCCCCTCACACATAACAGCACCCTGCCTTGTAGGATTAGCAAGGCCTGCCTTAGGGGTGACCTAAGAGGATATATGTGTTGTATTAAGTGGGATACAGGATACCTATATCCCTGTAAGGGGTGCAAGCACCACCTTACCCAGACTACAGTAGTAGTGGTCAAAACATCAGCAAAAAGTTGGGGGCAACTATGCAGTCGATGCCACTCTCCTACATAACCCCCCCCCAAACGCAGGGACATTAAACTAACCTTGACCTAAGTGGAAATATCTGGAGAGGCCATCTGCATTGGCATGGTTGCTCCCAGGTCTATGTTCCACTGTACAGTCCATCCCCTGTAGGGAAATGGACCACCTGAGTAGTTTGGGGTTTTCACCCTTCATCTGTTTTAGTCAAAGGAGGGGCTTATGGTCGGTTTGAACAATTAAGTGAGTGCCAAACAAGTATGGCTTCAGCTTCTTCAAGGCCCAGACCACAGCAAAGACCTCCCTCTCTATAGCTGACCAACGTTTATCTCTGGGGGTCAACCTTCTGCTAATAAAAGCTACTGGTTGATCCTGGCCCTCTTCATTCAGTTGTGATAATACAGCACCTACCCCCACCTCAGAAGCATCAGTTTGAACTATGAATTCTTTGGAGTAGGTGGGGCTTTGGAGCACTGGAGCAGAGCACATTGCCTGTTTTAGGTCATCAAAAGCTTTCTGACAGCTGACAGTCCGCTGAACTTTCTTGGGCATCCTCTTAGAGGTTAAGTCATTTAAGGGGGTCACAATGGATCCATATCCCTTGACAAATCTTCTGTAATAACCAGTCAGGCCTAAGAAAGCTCGGACCTGAGTCTGGGTGGTTGGAGCAACCCAGTCCATGATGGTCTGGATTTTGCTCTGTAGTGGTTGGACCTGGCCTCCACCTACAAGGTGGCCCAGGTACACAATCTGACTCTGCCCTATCTGGCACTTAGTAGCCTTGATAGGGAGTCCTGCCTTTTGCAGGGCTTCCAAAACTTTCCTCAGGTGGATCAGGTCATCTTACCAGGTGGAGCTGAAGACAGCAATATCATCTAGATATGCTGCACTAAAGTCATCCAGGCCTGAGAGGACTTGGTTCACCAACCTTTGAAAAGTGGCAGGTGCATTTTTCAAACCACAGGGCATCACAATAAATTGATAATGCCCACCAGGGGTAGAACATGCAGTTTTGGCTTTTGCAGATTCAGCTAACCTTATCTGCCAGTAGCCAGCTGTCAGATCAAATGTGCTCAGATATTTGGCTGAGCCCAATTTATCTATGAGCTCATCTGCTCTGGGAATGGGAGGTGTATCAGTTTGTAGTGACTGCATTGAGTCCTCTGTAGTCTACACAGAACCTCATCTCGCTCTTACCGTCTTGGGTGTGAGGTTTTGGTACCAGGACTACTGGGCTAGCCCAAGGGCTGTCTGAGGGCTCAATGACTCCCAATTCCAACATCTTTTGGACTTCTGTCCTTATGCAGTCCCTGACATGGTCAGGTTGCTTGTAGATCTTATTATTCACAGGCAGACTGTCCCCAGTGTCCACTTCATGAGTGCACCAGGTGGTCTGACTTGGAGTCAGTGAAAACATATGCCGGCATGACTGGAGAACTTGTCTGCAGTCAGACTGTTGCTGGGCAGTGAGGCTGCCTGCCAAGGCTACACCATCTACTGACCCATCATCAGGGTTGTGAGAGAGCAGGTCTGGGAGAGGGTCACTCTCTTCCTCCTGTCCCTCATCTGTTGCCATGAGCAAGCCCATGTCAGCCCTGTCCACATATGGTTTCAGTCTGTTTACACGAAGTACCCTGTGGGGACTTCTGGGAGTGCCAAGATCCACCAAGTAGGTGACCTCTCCCTTCTTTTCCAAAATGGTATGGGGTCCACTGCATTTGTCTTGGAGGGCTGCTGGGGCCACTGGCTCCAGCACCCATACCTTCTGTCCTGGCTGGTACACCACCAGTACAGCCTTTTGGTCATGCCAGGCTTTTTGCAATTCCTGACTTGCCTCAAGATTTTTTGTCGCCGCCTTCATATACTCAGCCATCCGGGAGCGGAGACCAAGTACATAGTCCACAATATCCTGTTTAGGGGGTTTGAGAGGTAACTCCCATCCCTCTTTCACTAGACAGAGTGGCCCTCTAACAGGGTGACCAAACAAAAGTTCAAAAGGGCTGTAACCAACCCCCTTCTGTGGCACCTCCCTGTATACAAAGAGAAGGCAGGGCAGAAGAACATCCCATTTTCGCCTAAGCTTTTCTGGGAGCCCTTTGATCATACCCTTGAGGGTCTTGTTGAATCTCTCAACAAGCCCATTGCATTGAGGATGATAGGGGTGGTGAACCTGTAATTGACACCACACTCCTTCCACATTGCTTTGAGGTAACTACTCATAAAGTTTGTACCTCGGTCAGATAAGACCTCCTTAGGGAAACCCACCCTGAAAAAGATTCCCAGGAGGGCCCTTGCCACCACAGGTGCTGTGATGGTCCTAAGGGGAATAGCTTCTGGGTATCTGGTGGCATGATCCACTACCACCAGAATAAACCTGTGCCCAGATGCTGTTGGTGGGTCAAGGGGACCAACTATGTCAATCCCTACCCGTTCAAAGGGAACCCCCACCACGGGTAGTGGTATCAGGGGGGCCTTTGTGGATTTACCTGCCTTGCCACTGGCCTGGCAGGTAATGCAGGAGCTTCAGAAACTCTTACAGTCCTCGCTCATTTGAGGCCAAAGAAAGTGAGGGACAATTCTGTCCCTTGTCTTATTTTGGCCTAGTTGTCCTGCTAAGGGAATATCATGGGCCAGTGTGAGTAGGAAACCCCTGAACTTCTGAGGTATGACCAACCTCCTGGCTGCACCAGGCTTGGGGTCTCGACCCTCAGAGTACAGGAGTCCATCATCCCAATATATCTTATGGGTTCCACTAGCATTCCCAGCGGCCTCAGCAGCAGCCTGCTGTCTGAGGGGTTCAAGAGTAGGGCAGCTCTGCTGCTCCAGGCTCAAGTCTGCCCTAGAAGGTCCCCCTGTCCCCAAGAACTCAACCTGATCAGGTTCAAGCTCATCTGGGACAGTTCATTCTTCAGGTGTCAGATCCTCTTCTGCTATAAGAGTCTCTTCAGACTGATCCTGGGGGGAAGGCACTGCCTTACCCCTGCTACTCCTCCTCTTGGAAGGTCCTTGGTCCATTTATCCAGGATCCAAGGCCTGTTCAGTTTCTGTCAGCTTAGCTTTTGACCTTGTCAGGGCAAACACTTCTGCAGGAATACCCAGCATCGCTGCATGGGTAGTTAGCTCCACCATGCGGAGGTTTCCAAATCATTCCCTAGCAAACATTCTACTGGTAGGTCTGCACTCACCACAACCTTTAGGCCAGTTACCCCTCCCCAAGAGAAGTTAACAACTGCCAGAGCATGGTTAGTACTGACATTGCTTGCATTGATCACCTGGTAAGTTTCTCCAAGTATGATCTGGCTAGGGTCCACAAGGTCCTTAGTTACCAGGGTGACACTAGCCCCCGTGTCCCTGTAAGCTAGAGACTCCCTTCCATTTATTCTAGGCTGTTGCTTGTATTTGCCCAGACCACTGGGACTCACAAATAGGGACAGGTCCCTATCACAAACTAATACAGCCTGAGTAGGCATTCTGACTAGGCCAGATTCCTCTCCAGATCCCAGGGTCAACCCTACTATCCCCTTGTTCTGTGTACCACCACCTATAGCTGCACTAGGGGGAACAGATGCCTTGGGGGCAGGTGTAGTGGTACTTGTGGAGTCTTTGGCCTTATTGTAGTCTGAAGTCCAATGGGTTTTCTGTTTACAGATTTTACACCATGGCTTCCTTGGCTGCTTAGCTTTGTTGGATTGGGAATTATCAGATGCTGATTTTTGGGGGCCTGTTGAAGACTGCTGGTCTTTTCCCTTTCCCCCACCCTTCTCAGTTTTTGGCATCTTCCTTTTTAGTTGCACCCCCCAAGGGCTGGACCTTTTGCTTGATCCTGGTTCTGACCCATTTGTCTGCCTTCTTTCCCAATTCTTGGGGAGAGGTCAGATCTGAGTCCACCAGGTGCTGATGCAAGAGCTGATTCTGACAATTGTTAAGGATCTGCCCCCTCAGAAAGAGATTGCACAATCCTTGGTAATCATTTACTTTGCTGCCAGTTAACCAACCTTCCAGAGCCTTAGTAGCACAATCTACAAAGTCTACCCAATCTTGATTCTGTGCTTTTTGGGTATCTCTGAACTTTAACCTGTATTGATCCGTGGTTAGGCCAAACCCATCTATTAAAGCATCTCTCAAGATATAATAATCATCTGCATCCTCTTCTCTGACAGAGAGGAGCTTGTCTCTTCCTTTGTCTGCAAAGGAGAGCCATAAGATTGCTGCCCACTGCTCTACTGGGACCCTCTGAACCTTACAGGCCCTTTCAAGTGTAGTGATCCACTTATGGATGTCATCCCCTGACTGATAGGGGGGCACAATCTTATGCAGGTTCCTATTGTCAGGAGCTTTCTCTCTAACTCTAGGGGTATTATTACTGCCACCAGGGGTCTCTAGACCCCATTTTCTTGAAGCTTTCGGAAGCCCCAGGGACTCCCTGTCTAATGCTAACTGTTCTCTCCTGAGCTGAAGCTTGGCTTGCTCAAACTGGATCAGTCTGCATTTCCTCTCTTTGGAGGACTCTCTTCTCTGAGAAGAGGCAGAGGTCCTTTTGGATCTCTCAGAATGGTTAGACCCCTCTGAAGGGGATCTGTTCCTCCTGTTTGGATCCACCACTCTCCCATTAGGGATGGAGGGAGTGCCTCTTGGGCCATCACCTCAATGTTGTGAGTGGTCTGATTCATCCAGGTCAAGTTCAACTTCCTCTTCCTGGTCCTCATCACAGTCCATCACCAGGGTGTCCTCTTCTGCAGGATGCCCACCCAACCTGTCTACCCCCTCAGACACTAGAGTCTGCTTGAAGTCTGCAATGAGCAGGATTTCCCTGAGACGTTGAGTGTTGCCACCTTTATTTGTCTTCAGTTGCCTAGTAGTGCACATCTCCCTAAGCTCAGCAAAAGAGAGGTTGTCATACTTGTTGACTGGGACCCTTGAGGGTCCTTCCAGGGCCTTATGGGCTCCTGATCCTGAAGACATTTCTAGTGTAGTGATACTGGTGTATCTACCTACAGTAGGTGTGGCCTACTGAACCCTTTCTTGAGTTGTAGTCAAGGTGTGCTAAGCCCTCTACACACAACCCCTAAGTTCAGTAGAACTTATTGTATTCTAAGCTTAAATTTATATGTACCTTTAGTACCAAGTGGCTTTCACTTTAGAAATTCAATTTGTTATCTGGTAAAACAATGGCAAGCTTGAATCCAACCGCTGCACACCAGTGTGAGAAGTTGGCCTGGCATATGCTGTCCACCAGTTATAGGGGACACCTTGCACCAGTCCAATTCGACTCTTATGGTGATAGGTTAAAGACAACCTTTAAAGAAAGCTATCCTAGTGGTAGCTGTGGAGAGCAGCCTTCAGGCTAAGTCTTGAAGGAGTGTTAAGCTTATTGTTTCACCATAGATAACCTCTTGAATAACCAAATGAAAGAGTAGTCCACACAGGTATATATATATAAAATATATGTATTTATTCTAAGAATAAACCCACTAGTTTCTTTATGAGGCTAGACGTAAAGATACAATTCAAACAAGCATTGATAGTTACAATAAATAGCACTGGAATCATAGGGCCCCAAGGGGGGACCAAACCATATATCAAAAAAGTGGTACAAGAACCACGACAATTCTACAGACAATGCCTAGGGCATTTAGGGTCGCTGGCCCCTTGTGAAACCACCCAAGGTAGTGAGGAAGGGGACCCACGGGAGACGCGTGCAGTGGCTGAAGCTACTGTCGGGATCTCTATTAAAGCCTATCGAGAATGTTGCGGTTGAATTTTACAAGATTAAAAACACTTCTAGCAGGAGTTCAAGTTCAATACTTTAGAGTTAAGCTTTTGAAGGGCCCACACCCACGAGAGTACCGAGGTACCACTGTTACCTGCCCCAGGGAAGCCGGGTGCATAGGTCGTTTTCGATGTCGGGTCGCGGGCTGATTTTCAGTGGCAAAACGTGAAGAACTGCTGCTAGCAAGAAGCGTTGTCGATGTCGTGAAGATTGAAAATGAAGATCTTGAAGAGGAGGACCTGAAAGCAGAGGGGACAGAGTCTGGGTCACGGCACAGTGACCAGGGGGCTCAGGAGAAGGAGCCCTTCAATGTCGGGTGCTTCCAGGTGGAAGAGGTATAGCTTGGATCGTCAGCCACGGGGTCCAGGAGGCGTCAAGGAAGGCCAGCTTCTGGAGGGCGACTGTCCCACGAAGGATGAGGGTCGCTGCGGTGTTAGTGTCCGGATTGGATCCACTAAGCCTTGGCAACCGCAACCCATGCAAGAAACACAAAACTGCTACTGGTGCAGACCCACAAGGTCTGAGCGAGGTCTCCAGTGAGGAGACTGAAGAGCAGGCCTGGAGCAACCAGGGGAACTCTTGGAAGTGAAGATTGACCTCCGCTAGGGCCCACCATTCGAGAGACAAGTGACCGCGGGAGGCAGCAATTTGGCGTGCGTAAAGATGCGCCCACGGGTCGCCGGAGCGGGCTAGGGCGTCGATCTTTGGCACAGATGATGCCGAGAGGTTGGCTCAATAATGGGCCAAAGCACAACTTCCCCACTCGTCGGGGTCGGGTGCTGTGCAAGAGGTGGCCGGTGTCCTGGGGTACTGGGGATCTCGGCACCCACTGTCCATGGTGCTGAGCTTTGCTGTGCACACTCACTGGCCTCTGGGAAGCTTGGAAACCCACCTCAAGGTAGGAAAGAGTCGTCGATGACCGTAGGAGCAGAGAGGTTCCAACCGGGTCACGTGCAGTGTTTCAGGTGCCTGCCAAGCAGGGGGGTAACTCCTTTACCCTAAGGGAGATTTCTTCATTCAGCTGTGCGGCAGCAAGTCGAAGTTGAAGTCTGTGAAGTTCAAGAATAATCTGAGGCTTTGGGGACTCTGTATTCACCTTTATCCAAAGATTAGGGGAGTGTCCAGATCAGAGCCCACCAATCAGAGTTCAGGCGGGAAAGGGTGGCTACACCCTCTCCCCTTTGTGTGGTTTCCCGCCTGGGCAGGGGACAGGATGCCCCTGAACCGGTTTGAGGCGGTGTATGCAGAAGTAGGCACTGGAGAAGCCTACGTGCAAGTCTGAAAGACATCCTATGGTGCACCCACCCAGTTCCAATCCACATAGTCTGTCTGGGGAGGTGGGAGCACCTCCCTGCAACAAGATCCCTATTGTCCAGCTGCCGTGGCTGGAGTTCTGCCCAGCAACAGGCAGCCAGAGTCGTGTGGGTGGCGGGTAGCATCCATTTTGTACTACGTGTGCACTTTTAAATTGGTGTCTAAATTCTGCCGCTTTTCCCATATCGCCCCTCTAGCGGGGGGAATCATGCCCTCACTCCCATGGCTGGATTGGGGGTATGATTCCTACATGTTTGACACCAAACACAATATGGTTCTGTGTAGCCATTCTCAAGTTATCACGCTATCGCGATTACTTATAATGCGGTTAAGAGTATATGGTATGGCTACACAACAAACAACCCAGAAATAGTTTTACGAAGGTTGCAGAGGGGCCCTACTCAGGTAGGGGTTCCCCCTCACACATATCTCAGCACCCTGCCTTGTAGGATTAGCAAGGCCTGCCTTAGGGGTGACCTAAGAGGATATATGTGTTGTATTAAGTGGGATACAGGATACCTATATCCCTGTAAGGGGTGCAAGCACCACCTTACCCAGACTACAGTAGTGGTCTGGTGGTGTCATTTGGTATGGCTGTCCCAGGGGTGGCACAATAAGTGCTGCAGTCCCTGGTAGGCCTCTGAGGGACCCATGCACTGGGTACCTAGGGTACCATCTACAAGGGGCTGACAGGGTGTCCTCAGTATCCAATTGGAAGGTACCTAGGGTACTCACATCAGTTTAGAGAAGAAGCAGATAGGCTGGGGTCCTGAATAGCAGGGCCACAGCCTGGCTAGTGTCATAAAACAGTCAAAACATCAGTAAAAAGTTGGGGGCAACTATGCAGTCGATGCCACTCTCCTACAGATACTTTTTGCCATTTTCCAAAAGTGGTGCATCTGGTTGTGGAGTGCCAGCATGTAGCTGACCACATTCTGGGCTGGTTTATTCGGCAGTTGCTCCCACACCTTCATCACAAGGCTCAGAGGTCCGTAGAGGAGTTCAAAAGGGCTGAACCCTACTCCCTCTGTGGCATCTCCCTATAGCCAAAAATAAGGCATACAAGGAGGACGGCCCACTTATGCCTCATGGGTTCAGGCTGGCCCATAATCATGTCATTCAAGGTCTTGTTAATGGAATGATGGCAGGCAGTTCCCACGCCCGCTGCTGCTAGTGTGCTCTCCCGACCCCGCCCCTGAAAAATCCCCAGGTGCAGAAGCTGAGCTGAGCCTTTGCTTCTTACAGGGAAGCTGGAGCTCTCTTTGAGCGCCTGCACGAAGGATCGGAAAGCAAGAGGAAAACCTGATGACAGAATCAGACAACTTGCAGGGTGCATAGCCGGAAGAAAGGCTGGAGCCACGAGCCTCGCCGAACTCAGGGAAGACACAGCCTTCTCCGAAAATAAAGGTGAGCGCGCTGCAGCGAGAAGTCGAGGCGGGTCGAGCTCACCTTCGGTGAGCTGCTAAAGCCCTGAGTTCTGAGCACTAGGAACTTGAATATAGAGCCACCTCCATTGGGATCAAACCTAGTCTAAAATTGTGATTCTGCGTTTATATCTGCAAAAGCGAAATTCACACACTGGGCAAGAGGCAGGAGAAAATTCGATATAAGCCCGAGTGTTAAGATTATTGAACATCATAGCATGTAAAACCAGCGAAAAACTGCCAGTACTAAAGCTGTAATGCAGAGTCAATCCACACCAGACCCGAAAATGAAGCGCAAGGTGCAACGCAATACACAGTAGAGAATGGAGCTTAAGGCTAAAGCTCTTTTGGAGTTAGAAAGAGAAGTGGCTGGCCCCAGTCCAACAGAAAATGAGAAAGGACCGGAGTCAGAAAGTGGGGGTGAAATGTCAGAAGTGCAGCTCCTGGATGTATTAACCCTTTCGGTGCTCATGACAGAATGGTTCCGTCATGAGCACCAGTGCTCCTGTGCTCATGACGGAACCATTCCGTCATGAGGAAAGGGGCACTAAATCCCTCTGCTGCAGACTATGAAATGGAAATGAAATGAAAAGGAAGGTTTATATAGCGCAACTGTCACTCCTAACGGAGCCTCCTGGCGCTGCAAATAACTAGACTCACTGTTGCTGTACAAACTAAATCAAGGCCAGAGAGCAGGCATCTGTGAGGGCAAAGATCCAGGTCTTAAGGGCTCGTCTGAACGAATCTTCACATTGAATTGCCCTCAGTTCCTTTGGCAGATTATTCCATGCTTTTGCTCCCAGTATCGTAGCTGATTTCCCTCCTTTAGATGACAATTTAAACCTACCTATTGCCAAAAGATTAGCAGACCTTGATCGTAATGTCCTGGTAGTGGTGTAAGGTTTAAATCTGACGGAAAGATAAGCAGGGCCGACTCCCCTTACAGCTCTAAAAGTTGTCAGAAGTAGTTTGAAGAGGATTCTTTTAGGAATTGAGAGCCAATGCAGGGTCTTCAATGCAGCCGAAGCAGATTATTTACGGGGGAGTCCCAGAGCCAATCTAGCAGCTGCATGCTGGACTACCTGAAGCTGTCTCAGGGAGGATTTATTCGTCCCAACGAGAAGGCTGTTGCAGTAGTCCAGCCGAGACAGTATGAGAGCTACTGTCACCGTTTTCCTTGCTGCTGATGGAATGAGATTGAAGAACTTTTTCAGTGTACGGATGTAGCTGAAACAGATCCCCGTTAATTTTAAGACATGGGGCTTAAATGAGAGGGAGGAGTCAAACAGTACCCCCAGGTTTTTCGCAACCTCAACCGTTGAGGGGGGGGCTGCAATATCATCTGGCCACCAATCTTTGGGTTGAAACATATTGTTTTTACCAATGGGAAGAATCTCTGTTTTATCGGTGTTGCAGCAGAGATGGTTGTTAGTCATCCATTTAACGATCGCTGAGAAGCAAGCTTTGAAATTCTCTTCTGCTGTTGTTGATCTATCTTCCAGAGACAGAATGAGTTGGGTATCGTCAGCGTAAAATGTGGTCTCAATTCCAAAGGACGAGATTAATGAGATCAGTGGAGCCATATATATGTTAAACAACAGGGGACTGATAGAGGCCCCCTGTGGGACACCCGTGGAGACCGTGCGTTCAGATGATACACAAGAACCCAAGGAGATGACCTGTTTCCTGTTAGACAGGAATGATGTGATCCAGGCCAATGCCAGATTTGTGATGCCACATGATCTTAATCTGGCTACCAAGATGTTATGGGAAATGGTATCAAACGCGGCAGACAAATCCAAAAGAATCAAGAATGCCTTCCTGCCACTGTCCATGATGAATTTTAGGGTGTCAGATATCTCAAGTAAGGCTGACTCTGTCGAATATTTTGGACGAAAACCCGACTGTCGAGAATGAAGGATAGATGCAGACTCAGTGAAGCTGACAAGTTATAGATATACTACTTTCTCAGTGATTTTACCCAAAATAGGTAGGAGAGATATAGGCCTATAGTTGGATAAAATTGAGGACTCTACATTCTGTTTCTTTTTTAACGGTTTTACAATGGCAAATTTCCAGTCCTTGGGAACAATACCCAAAGCAAGAGAGGAGTTCACTATACCATTAATAACTGGATTAACCACATCGATGATATGATGCAAAAAAGTTGGAGGACATACGTCCAATGGTGAACCAGATTTACAGGCTAAGATGGCCTCTTTAGTTTGGGCTAATGTGGCAGCTTGAAATGATTGCAAAACAGGAGGGTTAGAGCCAAGATCTAATGCTCTTTCGTCAGTGAAATCTTCCGGTATAAAAGTCCAAAAATTCCTTTGAATATTTTTAACTTTGTCATCAAAATAGCATGCAAATCAAATTCAAATAATCTTTATTCGGTTATACAAATATAGCCATTAAAGACACATGTTATACAATTGGGCCAACAAATACACAATATTTCATAGATTAAAAAATAATTCATGATAAAACAGACATGTTAAAAACTGACAATCGGTGTCGTCATTAAATGGGAAGCCCAAGCGATGGCACTCTATTCATTTCTTGGTTTTTGGTCTCTTGTTTCTGCTCCTTTTAATGAGGGCGACCCAGTTAATCCTCTGCCCTGGTCTTTCTCAGCCTAACTGCCAGACGCAGAAAATGTACCATACTAAATAATGTAAAGGGGTCAGAGGCGAGCTTGAGAAATAAAAGGGCCACTTTTGCCTGTCCTATATTTGCACGTTTGAGGATTGTTTTTAAAAAACAGTGATCGGGGGTAAGCAAAGAAAGGACAAATTAAGACAAAATGAAGGGTGTCTTGCGGAGATCTAAGATCGCAGCCGCAACACCCTTTTAAGCTCACTTCATGTACAAAACCTGCTGGGACCGACAGGATATGGTGCAGCAGATCTAATCTAAATCTGGACATTAGAAATCTATCATGTCTATTGTACGTATTGGCCAAATAAAATTCCATGCCCGGGTTAACTTTAATGAGCTGGTATGACCTTACTGTACTTTTGAGCCCTTCTGTTGCCTCTCTGGTCCTAGCCAGGTGCTGCCTACAGTCTTTCTTTATGATACTCTTATCTCTACTAACGTACTTGGTTCTTTAAAAGACTTTTCATGACCCAGCCTGGTCAGTACATCCCTTATATATTTTAGCCATGGTATTCGGGACCACTTATCCCCTTTCATGCAATCCTCTAGGATCAATCTACTCAAGCTTGCCTCCGGATTAGTCCATATTTTTATCCAACAAAGAATTGGGTTAGAAGCAGCCTGATCGGTGAGATAGTCTAAACCCAGCTCCTCGTGGGCAATAAACGAGGAGATACATGTGGGCACCTGCAGAAGCCTTTTTAAGAATTTATCTTCTTCTCTTTGGATGCACCCCGTATCTGAAAAGCCCCAAACCTCACTCCCATAAAGGATCTTTGGACGACATACCGCGCTATAAAGTTGGACAATTTCATGCGGGGACCAGCGACCCAATCTCGTCGCGTAATTCATAAGGGACCCCGCAGCGCTCGGGTGTTGGCTGCATTTGAGACTTACTAGGGGCTTAAAACTAAGATCTTGATCAAAAACGATCCCCAGATAATTAAAAGCTTTTACTTTTTCCAGTATGTGGGTTCCTATTGAAAAACTACAGTTCTTGGCTGGCTTTTTTACCACTTCCATGATGTATGATTTGGATAAATTGGGCACTAGATCTAAATCCGCCATGAACCTGACAAACCCATCAATGAGTGCCTGCAGACTCCTTCCTGTGCGCGCCAGGAGGACTGCATCATCTGCATATAGGAGGACTGGTATGCTTCTCTTCCCTATACAGGGGCAATCTGCCTCCAGCACTCCTAACGCCTTGTCTAGCCCATTTATATAAAGCGTAAATAGAAATGGTGCTAGGATGCAGCCTTGCCGCACCCCTCCCCGGCAGTGAAAGTCCTCTGTCAGATCACCGTCATCGGTGAATCTCACCTGTGCCGTGGTTTCAAGATGGAGTGTCTGCAGTACGCGTATCAATCCTGAATCAATGCCCATCTCTGCCAACATCTCCCACAGCTTTCTTCTGTTAACACAGTCGAAAGCTGCTGAGAGGTCCATAAACGCTAGGTACACAGTACCTTCCCTGGCCAGAGTGTATTTGGCCACTAGATGGTAGAGATTAAGGCACTGGTCTATTGTCGAGCGCCCATTTCGGAACCCATACTGGAGATCGGTGATGATGTTATATTCTTCGGCCCAATCCAAGAGGCGGTTTAAAATGACTCTCCCCATAACTTTCGCTGTGACATCTATAAGGGATATTGGGCGATAACATTGTGGGTCATTTCTATTTCCCTTTTTAAATATTGGGACGATAACAGCAGTAGACCATGATCTCGGCATGCCCACCTCACTGGCTGCATTTATTACCCTGGCCAATATTGGTGCCCAGAGATCCACTTGACTTTTAAATAAATCTGGCGGGATCCCATCGGGTCCAGGCGCTTTCCTTAAAGCCAGGCCGTCTATTCCTTTTTTGACTTCTGCAACCGTGAATGGGGTACACTCACCCTCAGGTAATTCTATGGGTTGTGATTGCTGCGTCTCTAGGTTACCCCGATTATATAATTTTTTTATAATGCGCTACCCACGCCTCTGGCAGAATGTGGGATGCTACTTGTGGCTTATTCGGGTCTTGGAAACATGGGTCATTTATTGTTTTCCAGAAGCTTGTCATGTCGCGGCGCTCCGCTGCTTCTTTTAGCGACTCCCAGGCCTGCGATTGGAGACAAGATTTCCTCCTATTAATGGCCTTTTTATATTGTTTCCAACAATCCATAATCACGCCTCTATCCCTTGGGGATGCTTTAAGTGCCTCCTTCAAATTTCTGAGGGCCTTAGAGCATTCTTTGTCAAACCATCTCGGGCAGGGATCGGTCTGCTTTTTCATCTTCCGCCTTAAAAGGCTATCAATATGTTAAGCCGTACCCTCGAATGCTATAATCAGGTCACTCCCTTCAGTACTGCTATCTAGGCATTTCCACATATGACTATCACTATCTACGAGGAGCGCTCTGTGTAATGCTATCCCGTTGATCTTACCCCATTTAATTCTCCTGCCCTGGTCCGTTGCCTTATATTGTCCCCCAGTGATCCTATTATCTATTTTAGTGCGCAGGTCTAAAATCTCAATTGATAATTCTAGAGGATTGTGGTCACTAAATGCACTGGGGACTATCGAGAAGTGACTAACTCTACCTAATAGGGCATGAGAAACAAAAATGTAGTCGATGATGGAATCACAGCCCCGTCCCTTGAATGAAGGGGTCATTTTCTCTGGTGATCCATCATCGACTAGATCCATCGTATGTGTTAACGCCAATTTACCCAAAATTGTGCCTAATGCCATGCCCTCTCTGGAGTGCTCAATATGCCATCCCTTTATAGAGGGGCAGGCATCCCATGAGCCTCCTTCCCATTTCAAGTATGGGCACGGGTGGGTATTAAAATCTCCCATCAGAATTAACTGGGTGCTAGAATCCCCCCTGTCGCTTAACCCAGTTAGTCTTTCATCTAACTCCGCCAAATTTGACATCGATTGTCCTACATTATAAAAATTTATAAAAATAACCTTAAGGTCCTTTGCAATGTATCTTATACCCTGGAGACAGTCAGAGTCCCACCACAGGTCTTGCCATTTTCCCTGCAGCGTCAATGCCGCGTACATAATAAGGCCACCCTTGGCTCGACCCATAGGCGATTTGCGGGCAGGGATAAAAAACAGTTTATACCCCTCCAGGAACAACCCACTGCAGTCCGTTTCCCATGTTTCCTGCAGGCAGATGATTTTGTATTCTTTAATAAAACCTTGCCATTCATGGTTGGAGACTTTGGATGCAAGTCCCCCGATGTTCCAAGACAGCAGCCTCAGCTCAGAGGTTGTTTGAGCCCGACCACTAGTTCCGCCCCTGGTTCTCCTTTGTATAGGATTTGTCTCCGGGCTAATTACTTTTAAGGGTATGTCTTCCACCACCCTCACCTGCCCTTTAGGTATAGCAGTGTTTGGTTCCCGGGCATTACTTCCTGTTTTAATTGCTGTTCTCTGGTTCCCTTGAATATCTCGTGATCTCTCACCCACCCTACTCACTAAAGTCCCCAGTCAATCTTGTTCATCCAGCGCAGAAAAGTTAGAGAGGGTTGCAAATCTGTTTGGTACCAGGCGTATGTTATCAAATCTGCTTTTCTTAACTTTTCTTGGCCATTGCAGATTCTGCCCAGAATCGAGGGCACTGTCCCTATAAAAGTAATACAGTGGGAGCATCCTCACGCATGACCCTCTCTCACTCTCCCCATGGCAATTATCTAGGAGTTCTTTTACTAGCCCCGGATGTCTAAAATGTACAATAATGCAGTCGCCTGGGAATTTTTTCTCTCCACCCCCAATCCAAACTACCCTCCTGGCCATAAGAATGTGATCATGCTGAAATCTATTAACTGGTATGTTATTGTTAATCCAGTGCGCAGCCTTATTAATCAAGGTACTGGTCGACTCCTCACTGCCCTTAATTACTCCAGGGACTCCTACAAGCACCACTGAGTAGGGACAGGAGGCCGGGGGTAGATCTAGTGTCTGGAGTCCTGGGGTACCCTGGATACAGTCCACACGGTCTGTCCTCAAGGACCTCTTACACTCCCTATCTGCCAATCCGCTATCTCTAGTCTCGTGTCGAGTGCCTGAATATTCCACAGATTCCCTACTCAGGTCCTTATTACTAGGGTTATCTGCTTTCGGGGTTGGCTTTCCGTGCTCCTTTTGTTCGATCTCTATAATATTTGGAGCCTTATTACTACAATCAGTCACTGTGATGCCCTGCTCCCTCTCCTGTGGTGGATCTCTCGTGGGTTGTACCCAATTTTTGGCCACAAATTTATTTATAGTCCCTTCCAAGATAGAGATTTTTGCCATTACTGGCCCTAACAGTTGATGGAGGAGTTGTTCCATTTTATTTTCTAATGCTAAAATGATTTCTTGAGTCCCATTCGGCCCTTTTTCATGACAGCATTTTGGACAGGCTATGTTATCCGAGTTTTTACTAGTGCCTTTAGTGGACTTGGCCATACCCTTCCGACTGGATTTACTGGCACGCGTAGAGCATTGTAAACCACCCGTCACTGGGGGCCCCGCTAAGATTTGTTGTGTTTTGGAGCGTGTAATTACCTCTTCACCCAGAGTCCGTGTCGGGTCAGTATCTCCTGCTGCTAGATGGCTACTTGACCCCTCCCTTGGGGCATCCCCCTGCGCTGCTCTTTGTGGTATAGTTGACTGTATACCCTCTCTGCCAAGTGAACTCCGTGCAGCAGTTTGGATACCATTAGGTAACCCTATCAAGCCTGTACTCGTTAAATCCCCCTGCGAGCTGTGCAATTTCATTACAAAGTGCCACAGACGAAGGTAGGTGGTGCGCAGGGCCTTAGGATCAGTAAAAGATTTTACAATTTTGAATATTTCTTTTTGGTTGTTCTTGGCTATAATAATTTGATTGCAAAAGTATTCCCTTTTTGCGATTTTAGTAGCCAGCTTATATTTCTTCCTGAAAGCTTTGAAAGTGTGCAGGTTAGATGTTTCGTATCCCCTCCTCCACTTACGCTCAAGCTGCTTACTATGTAAGTGAAGATCCACTAGATCCTTGGAGAACCAAGGATCATTGTGGATTTTCCTTTTAGAGATTCTGGTACCTCTTCTAGGGGGTTCCAGTTTATTCCCTATGGATGTGATCCAGTTAAACAATCTAACTGAGTCCTCTTCTGGTTCCCCAATGAGTGCAGGTACAGTGTCTTGAGCCGTAGCTATCAGGAGGGGATTAGAGGCTAATGAGATGTGATGTGATGTAATGTGATGATGAAGGTGCCATTTTTCTAGGAAAACTTTGGGGAATGTGTGATGGGTAGAATTTTGTGGATCCACGCAGATTACAGAACTTTCCACCACAGAAATGTAAGGACAATGTGTTTTTTTGACAAAGATTGAGGTTTGCAAGGAATTCTAGGTAACAGGACTTGGTGAGTGCCAGACAAGTCACCCCATCCTGGATTTTCCTGGGTGTCTAGTCTTAAAAAATGTATAGGTTTGCTAGGTTTCTCTAGGTGGCGGCAGAGCTAGGGTTCAAAATCTACAGCTAGGCACTTTGCAAAATAAAGGGTCAGTTTCGACTGTAAAAATGTGGTGTGTCCACGTTGCGTTTTGTGTAAAAACAACAGCTGATGGACAGAATGCAGAACAACGTCATACATTCACCCCAGTACAGAGATCTGGGCCTAAATCCATCGTTTTTTTGCTCACCATGCCATTCCAGTTTGAACCCAGCCATATGCAAATCAGTCTTGACCCTGTGCCTCATGCGAACAGTCCAGCCCGAACTGCCAAGCCAGGTCCTCCCATTGCGTTTTGGGCCGTTTCCTGTCACAGGCACTAGGCCTACCCACACAAGTGAGGTACCATTTTTCTCGGAAGACTTTGGGGGATGTGGGGTGGGTGGAATTTTGTGGATCCACGCAGATTCCAGAACTTTCCGCCACAGAAATGTGAGGAAAACGTGGTGTTTTTACAAAGTTTGAGGTTTTCAAGGGATTCTGGGTAACAGAACCTGGTGAGAGCGAGACAAGTCACCCCATCCTGCATTCCCCTGGGTGTCTAGTTTTCAATAATGTATAGGTTTGCTAGGTTTCTCTAGGTGCCGGCAGAGCTAGAGTTCAATATCTACAGCTAGGCACTGTGCAAAAAAAGGGTACGTTTTCACTGTAAAAATGTGGTACGTCCACTTTGCGTTTTGGGCCGTTTCCTTTCGCCGGCACTAGACCTACCCACACAAGTGAGGTACCATTTTTGTCAGGAGACTTAGAGGAACACAGAATTGTAGAGAAACTGTTATTACCTATTGACTTTCGATGCATTTCTGTCTTCCAAATGTAAGACAATGTGTAAAAAAGAAGTCACTTTGAAAAATGTCCTATAATTCACATGCTAGTATGGGTACCCACAATTTCGAAGATGTGCAAATAGCTACTGTTTCTAAACTCTATATTTTGTACCCATTTCAGAAATAAATAGGTGTCTTTCATACCAATTTTTCACTATTTATATTTTCCCAAATGAATTGCTATATACACAGTACACAATAAAAAACTATTGCAAGGCGCTGCTTAAAAGAAGTTTCAGGTGAAAACGTGGGCACAAATGGCTGTTTTTTTCAACTCATTTTCAATTTTTCCCATGTTCAACTGTTAGTTTCTATCAAAAAAACCTTGAAGGATCTACACAAATGACCCCTTGCTGAATTCAGAATTTCGTTCACTTTTTAGAAATGTATAGTTTTCCAGGATCCATTATTGCTTCCATATCCATTTTTACCATTAACTGGAAGGAGGTTGAAAGCACAAAAAATAGCAAAAATAGGCTATGTCCCAGTAAAATGCCAAAACTGTGTAAAAATGTTTGGTTTTCTGACAAAAGTCTGTCAGTCCCTGAAAGCTGTGAAGGTGGTGATTTCAGCACCACAAACCCTTTGTTGATACCATTTGCAGGGGAAAAAACCAGATGCTTTCATCTGCAGCACTTTTTCCCATTTTTTCCCCCAAAATCAAATTTTGCTGTATTTTGGCTCATTTCTGGGTCCCCTCCAGGGGAATCAAACAACCCTGTGTACCTTTAAAATCCCCATGATTTTGGAAAAAAAGGATGCAAATTTGGCCTATATACCTAATATGGTCAAAAAGTTACAGGGGCCTAAGCGCCAACTACCCAAAATTGCCAAAAAAGGCTTAGCACAGGGGGCAAAAGGCCTAGCAGCGAAGGGGTTAATGGATACTGATTCATTAGATAATTATGACGACAACAATAGTAGCCCAGTAGGGAACATTAGTTCAACCTGCCCCCAGCAATACCCCCTATTTACAAAACAAACTAAGTTACAATCTGAATGTCCGGTGCCTTGAGTGGAACAGATCGAGATGGAGACAACCCCAGTACAAAATGCGCCTCTCGTAGGGTGTATACCTCAATCTCAGGAGATTATACAAGAACCCCCTTTGATGACCCCTTTGATGACAGATACACAGACAAGAAATACAAATATATTACAATAAAAAAGGAGGAAAGGGAAGAGTCAGTTTAAGGCATGCTTGCCAGCTTACTCGAGGAGATATGAGATCTGAGTGTAGCAAGCACAAGAAATAGCAAAAATTCTTACAAAACTTTCTAAAATGGAGTAAAATATGTTGCTTATTCCAGAAAGACTGAAGGAGACAGACAGTCCAGTCTCAACCTTAGAGGATAAGTGTAGGAGAGTAAGATCTGCACTTATGTTGCCCCTACTTTTTTTCTGATGTATACACTGGTTTCTGGCTATAGTCTGGCTGGGTCCCTGCTAATCAGGGCCCCAGTCTCTCTGTTCTCTCTAAACGACTTGGTGTGCATATTAGATGCACTAGTGATTGGATACTGTGGTACCTTATGAGCCCCTAGTATATGGTACCTCAGGTACCTAGGGCATTGGTACTTCACAGGCCTACCAGGGGCTGAAGCATGTCTTATGCCACCCCTGGAAAGCAGACTCAATCTGACACCACAGGCCTGCTACTGCAGCCTGTGTGAGGTAGTGTTAGCACTCCTCACTGAGATATGGGTCTCTATATCTCACCATACACACACATATTAACCTATCAGCCACCCCTATGGCAGGCCCTATCCATCCTGAGGGCAGGGCGCGTGGTTTACAATGTGAGGGGGTGCCTCTGCCTGAGCAGGGCCCCTCTGCAGCTACCAGAGTCTATTCTCTATGGCTGTTTGTGGATGCGGTTAAACCATACACTCTTAAAGTGCATTAACATGCTAACTTTGGAATGACAGCATCAAAACATGTCGTGTTAGGTGTCAAACAACTTGTAATCATACCCCCACATCAGTCCATGATGTGGGAGCATGATCCCAACCCTTCTAGAGGGGACAACATGTACAGAAACGACAGAAATCCTATTGAGCCCTGGCATCACAAAATGGATGCCACCAGCACAGACACTGGGCTGCTCTCCTGCTGCTGACTGAAACTTGCAGTGGAGGACGCCCAACAAACGGCATCCTGTCACAGGGAGGTGTCGCCACCTTCCAGACAGGATTTAGTGTATTGGGGCTGGGTGGGTGATCTCCTAGAGTGCTTTGAAGTCCTGCACTGGGGGAGCAGTAGGCTCCTCTGTGCATATGCCAGCTCAAACCGGTTCAGGGGCTACCTGCCCCTGCTCTGGCACGAAACTGGACAAAAGGAAGTGGGTGTAACCACCCCCTCCCCTGACCCTCCTAGAGGAGTGGTCATAGAGCTAGTCCCTCCCCTATCTTCACTATAAGATAGCAAGCATTGCCTTTACAAATCGGATAACCCTGGACGATGCTCTACAAAGAAGAATCCTCGCCCTTCGACGTTCCACTACCTTTGGAAGACAGAAGAATCTCCCTTGGAGTCAAGGTGTGACTCCCCTGCTTGGCAGACACCAAAAACCTTAATCAATGGTTGCAAACTTTCCCGCTCCAACCGGAGTTCGAAGTCCCTGCTGCCCCGGAAGTGGATTTCCTGACTTCTCGACGGCCATTGTGAGTCCCCAGGGAAGCTGTGGCGAGTGGACTCCACGAGTGACGAGGAACAGCAATACCCGGGGACCGTGCACTATTGTCGAGTGCAAACCCTAAACAACTTTCTACGAACTTGTGCATTGGACCATTTGTGGCCCAAGCCTCCAGCAGGTCTTGCACCAAAAATCAGCAGCCTACCCCGCCCAGAGTGACTTCGGGCTCCTGTAAAGCATTTCCTGAGGAGGCGTCTTCGCGATCACTTGCCCGTTGGCTAGTAGGTCCCCCGAAGACTTTCTCATCGACTCAACGGGCTCCCCTGGTTGCTCCAGGCCTGCCCTCACTTACCCTTGATGGGTGAGTTCCACAGACCTTGCTGGTCTGCACCATCGACTTTCTTCAGTCTACACGAGACTTGCAGTTGCCAAGGCTTGTTTGCTCCAACCTGGTTGCCGACACCGCCATCAGCTGCAGACGTCATGGGACACTCCAAATCCAGCCGCTGGTCATCATCGATCTCTCCTGGACCTTGTGAGCGAAGAGTCAAAACACCATCGACGACCTGAAATCACCCGACATCCGTGGTCATCCATCTTCCTGGCCACCGGTCACTGGCAAGTGACTTTGAACACTGGCCCCTTCAATTTTCAGGTCTTCTCCATTTTCAATCCAGGCTTGGATTCCACCGGACACTTCTTCAGTCGACGCAAGCAGCAAGTCTTCTTTGGTCTCCATAGAAAACAGCGACGCGACCCGACACCAAAAGACACCTATGCACCTGGCTTCCCTGGGTGAGGTAACTCATGCACTTCGGTGCCCAAGTGTGTGTTGGCCCTCGAAGTACTTACCTTGTAAGTGGCTGGCTTGTAGTCTTCCTCGAAGTACCCTAGAGGTTTAAAAATCTAACCGCGACTTGCACCATTATAACTAATAGGGAACCCGCGGCTGTGTTCACCCACTGCACGCGTCTCCCGTGGGCCTGTTACTTACCTGCTAACACTGCAGTAGTGAAGCCCCAGCGATTCCCTAGGCCCTAGGCCTTGTTATTTTGCAAGCCGACATCCTTATACCACTTTCTTAGTATATGGTCTGATACGCCCCTAGGGCCCCAGCCACATTTGTGCTCAATTTATTGTGAAACGTTGACATTTGAATGTGTACTTGGTTTCTAATCTCATAAAGAGATTAGTAGAGTTTGTCTAGTAATAAATACATATATATTTGATATATATACCTGTGTGGTGTCCTTTCATTTGGTAATTCAAGAGATTATAAGGTAAAACAAGCTGCTTTACATTCCTTTGAGACTTAGCCTGAAGGCTGCTCTCCACAGCTACCACTAGGATAGCTTTCTTTAAAAGGTTGTCTTAAACCTATCTACCATAAGAGTCGAATTGGACTGGTGCAAGGTGGCCACTATAACTAGTGACCAGCATATGCCAGGCCAACTTCTCACAATATGGTAGGAAGCATGAAGAAGGAAATTATCCATATCGAGAAGAGTAAAAATGTAATAGAAAGCAAGCTGCAAGATTTAGAAAATTATAACAGATGCTCTAACCTCTGTCTGCTGGGCATCCCAGAAGGATCCGAGGACAACCAAGATCTGAAAAGGTCTGAAAAAAGCAAAACCAGAGTTGGATGGGGATCCGAACATTACTAGAGCTCATAGGGTACCAGCTCAGAAATAAGCAAATGTGAAATATCCTTGTACGATACTTCTTACTTTTGCAGACCATAGGGTGAAGGATCGCATTTTAAACTGGGCAATTGCAAGAAGGACTCTCTCAATGCCAGAAGTGCCTCAATTTAAAATGTTATCAGACATGTCAGCAATTACCACACCAAGACACAGAGATTTTGTTAAAATGATTGACTCGTTTAAGGCTAAGGGGGCCAAAGCGTCTATTGTTCAATAAGCAAAACTTAAGATCCAAAATGGCCTATCCTTCATCTGTTTCTTATTTTGGATGTGGAAGATCACTTTTTGGCATGTTAAAGTGATTTTTGTGGGGTTTTTTGGGCGGAAACACAAAGTTTGCAGTATGCATAAAAACTTTGACAAATGGTCAAGTTGCCCATCCTGAAGCCCTAGAAAGTATTTATTGACTTCAGGAAGTCATAAAACATAATACTTCCAAAGGTCATATAATGCTTCCAAAGGTCAACAGGTTTGGAAATGATCAATATAATCGATCTGAAGCCCTAAAAAGTGTTTATTCACTCCAGGAAGTCGTAAAAAGAACAAAATACTTCCAAAAGTTCAAAATGGCCTATCTTTAACGTGTTTCTCATTTAGGATGTGGAAAATCACTTTTTGGCATGTTCAAAGTTATTTTGTGTTTTTGGGGCAGAAACACAAAGTTTGCAGTATGTGTAAAAACTTTGGGAAATGGTCAATTTGCCAGCTCAGAATCCCTAAAAAGTATTTGACTTCGTGAAGTCATAAAAACATAATACTTCCAAAGGTCAAGGGTCACATAATGCTTCCAAAGGTCAACATGGGTAGAAATGATCAATTACTCGATCTGAAGCCCTAAAAAGTGTGTATTGACTCCAGGAAATCATAAAACAACATAATGCTTCCTAAGGTCAAGGGTCACATAATACTTCCAAAGGTCAGCATGTTTGGAAATAAGCAATTTACTCTTCACCAGTCCAAACGACCCTTAATGATGATTAGGTTAAAGACAACCTTTATTGAAAGCTATCCTAGTGGTAACTATGGAGAGCAGCCTTCAGGCTAAGTCACAAAGGACTGTAAAGCAGCTTGGTTTACCAGTCTATAATCTCTTGAGTCACTAAATGAAAGATATCCACACCTCCTGAATGACCAAATGAAAGGAGAACCACACAAGGTATATATAAAATATAGGTATTTATTACTAAACACTCTCTACTAACCTCTTTATGAGATTAGAGAACAAGGCACACAATATTAAATCACTAGAACAACAGTAAATAGCAAAATACACAGCGGGCTCCAGGGGGAGACCGAACCATATACTAAGAAAGTGTCTAGACATAGTGCCTTGAGCACGAAGAATCACTGGGACCCCAAGGAACCACCCAAGGTAGTGAAACAAGGGACCCACGGAGGACGTGTGCAGTGTGAGAACACAGCTGCGAGCTCCGTACAACTCTATGGGAAAGTCGCGGTTGGAATTTTAAAGATTAAGGACACTTAGGAGAGGACTTTAAGCAAACCCGTTGGAACATAGAAGGTTCTAAGGCCAGCACCCTTGAGAGTACTGAGGTACCCGTGTTACCTATCCCAGGAGAGCCGGGTGCATAGGGGTCAAGTGGTGTCGGAAACGCTCGTTGATTTCAATGGCATGATGCGAAGAAGTGCTGCTGCCGGGAAGATGAGAAGTGTCTGGTGTGAGCTGAGAAGAACCTGAAAGCAGTGGGGACAGAGTCTGGGTCATTTCACAGTGACCAGGGGCACGATAGACGAATGCCCACCGATGTCGGGTGTTTCAGGTGAGAAGAGGTGAAGCTTGACTCTGCAGCCACGGGGACCAGGAGACATCGACGATGACCAAAGTCCGCAGGTGAGCTATCCCACGAAGGATGTCGAGTGCTGGGGGGTCAGTGTCCGGATTGAACACCAACAAGCCTAGGCAACTGCAACCCACGCGAGTAAAGATGCTTCGGTGAGGACCAGCAAGGTCCTGGGGACTCCCCAAGCAATGGACAGTCAGGACACGTCTGGAGCAACCAGGAAAGCCCACTTAAAGCTAAAGTTCTCTTCTTAGGGACCCACAGGTCGACGGACCAGGGATCACGAAGGGACCTCGAGCTGAATCACAAAATACCAGCCCACGGAACACTCGTGGAGTGTAGGCCGGAAATCTTCAGTGCAAATACTGCTCGGGGTCTGGACTACAAGTAGCCCAAAGCACAGCCTCAGGGATCGCCAAAAAGCACATGCTGCTGCAAATGTACACGGTGCCCAGGGGTTCAGGTTGCACGGTCTGCATGAGGGCTGTGGGTCTCAGAATTGCTGAGAGCACAGATCAAACTCAGAGACCACAGGAACCCACCTCCTGTGTTGCAGAAATCTTCGGAGTCCTTCAGGAGCTGCGTAGAGGCAAACCGGTCAGATGCGTTTCAGGTGCCTACCTTGCAGGGGAGTAACTCCTTTACTTCAAGGGAGATTCTTCATTCATCCAGCGTAGTGTAGATAGTCGAAGTACTTGGTTTCTGTAGCAGAGTTTCGTCCAGGTAAATCCAAAGTCCTGTAGCCAGGGGTTCCTACTTTATACCCAAGGAAGGGGTGGGACAAACTCTGGGGACCCACTTATGGGAGGGTCAGGACAGAGGGGTGGCTACACCCATGTCCTTTGTCCAGTTTCGTGCCAGAGCAGGGGCTGATAGCCACTGCAACCGGTTTGAGCTGGACTATGCACAGGGACACCAAATGTGCCCCCAGTGCAGACATCAAAGCACTCTGAGTGCACCCACCCAGCCCCAATACACTAAAGCCTGTCTGGGAGGTGGTCACACCTCCCTGTGACAGGAAACCTATTGTCAAGCCTTCCCCTGCCAGAGTTTCGTCCAGCAGCAGGAGGGCAGACTTGTGTCTGTGGCTGGCAGCATCCATTTTGTGATGCCAGGGTCAAGAAAGCTGGTACCGGGCGTACCAGGTTTTGTCATATTTCTCCCTCTAGGAGGGTGGAATCATACCTCCCACACCAATTACTGGTGTGGAGGTATGATTCCAAGGTGTTTGACACCAAACACAACAGGTTTCCATGCAGCTGTTTTAAAGTTAGCATTTACAGCGAGGTTATAATGCACTTAAGAGTATATGGTTAGCTGCATCACAAACAACCTCGGAATATAGGTTCCGAAGGCTGCAGAGGGGCTCTGCTCATGCAGGTGCACCCTCTCACATAAAACCCAGCACCCTGCCTTCAGGAATGATAAGGCCTGCCATAGAGGTGACTGATAGGTTTATATGTGCAGTGATATAGTGAACCTATATCCAAGTAAGGGTTGCATGCACCACCTTACACAGGCTGCTGTAGCAGACCTGTGGTGTCATTTTGGATGGTCTCCCAGGGGTGGCATATTACATGCTGCAGCCCCTGAGAGGCCTCTGAGGTACCTATGCCCTGGGTACATAGTATACCATATACTAGGGACTGATAAGGGTACCCCCTAATCCAATCTGGAGTGTACCTAAAGTACATGAACAACCAATTTATGGAGAAAGCAGATAGACTCGGGTCCTGATTTGCAGGATCCCAGTCAAACTAAGCCGAAAACCAGCAAAACACCAAGAAAAAAGTGGGGGTAACCATGCAGTCAGATACCACCTTCCTACAGCAGATTTGTCGGAGAGCGCCACCATTTCAGAGACTGTATTGCATGGGGGGAGAATGTGATCGCCCTCCCAATTGCCCAGGAGTTGGTCCCACAGATCCTCGAGACATTCCTGAAGAGGATGAGTGTGGAGATGAGCATTCAGAGTTAAAAAGATAAATGAAGCCATTGAGCCGAGGAGAGATGACACTGTCCTCACTGTGGGGTGAGAAGCTTTCATGAGAGATCAACACTTCAGACAGACTGAAAGTAGCCTCTCCTCCGAAGGACAAACTACTGCTTGACTGGTGTTGATGGAGGCTCCCAAATAATGCAGTGCCTTAACAGGAGTAGACGTTGATTTGCTGTGATTGATATGCAGCCCTACTCGTTAAAAGAGACTGCTTGTCTGCAATTAATGCAGTCAGGTTTCTGAGGAGTCGACGTCTTGATGAGCCAATTGTCTAGGTAGGGGTAGACGAAAACTTGATGCTTCCTGAGGTAGGCAGCTTCCACTGCCATACACTTTGAGAAAGTTTTGGGGGCGTATTTGAGGCCAAACGAAAGCACTTTGTACTGGCAATGATCTTGACCCACGATTAACCTCAAGGACTTGTGATGCTTCTTGGCTATGGGTATATTAAAATATGCCTCTTGGAGGTCTATCGGGCAGGGACAATTTTCCTGCAGTCAGATTCCACCTTCCTACAAATACTTCCATAGGTCAAGGTTCACATGATGCTGTAAAAGGTCAACGTGTGGAAATAATCAATCTAATCGATCTGAAGCCTTAAAAAGTGTTTATTCACTCCAGGAAGTCATCAAAACAACGCAATACTTTCAAAGGTCCTAAATGGCCTATCTTTCAGCTATTTCTCATTTAGTATGTGGACAATCACTTTTGGGCATGTTCAAAGGCATTTTCGTGTTTTCTGGGTTGGAAACACAAAGATTGCAGAACTCATAAAAACAACATAATACTTCCAAAGGTAAAGGGTCACATCATGCTTCCAAAGGTCAAAGGTTAACATGTTTGGAAATTATCAATTTATTCGATCTGAAGTCTTAAGAAGTGTTTATTCACTCCAGGAAGTTATCAAAACTACACAATACTTCCAAAGGTCCAAAATGGCCTATCTTTCAGCTATTTCTCATTTAGACTGTGTATGATCACTTTTGGTCATGTTCAAAGTGATTTTCGTGTTTTCTGGGGCGCAAACACAAGGTTTGCAGAAGTCATAAAAACAACATAATACTTTCAAAGGTCAAGGGTCACATCATGCTTCCAAAGGTCAACATGCGTGGAAATGATCAATGTACTCGATCTGAAGCCTTAAAAAGTGTTTATTCACTCCAGCAAGTCATAAAAACAATATAATAATTCCACAGGTCAACATGTTTGGGAATAATCAATTTACTCAATCTGAAGCCTTAAAAGTGTTTATTCACACCAGGAAGTCATAAAAACAATATAATAATTCCACAGGTCAACATGTTTGGGAATAATCAATTTACTCAATCTGAAGCCTTAAAAGTGTTTATTCACACCAGGAAGTCATGAAAACAAAACAATACTTCTGAAGGGTCATATAATGCTGTCAAAGGTCAACATGTTTGGAAATGATGAGTTTACTCGATCTGAAGCCTTAAAACGTGTTTATTCACTCCAGGAACTCATCAAAACTACACAATACTTCCAAAGGTCCAAAATGGCTTATCTTTCAGCTATATCTCATTTAGAATGTGGATGGTCACTTTTGGTCATGTTCAAAGTGATTTTCGTGTTTTTTGGGGTGGAAAGACAAAGTTTGCATTATTGTTAAAAACTTTCGGAAATTGACAATTTGCCCGCTGTGAAGCCCTAAAAAGTATTTAATGGCTTCAGGAAGTCATAAAAACAACATAATTCTTCTGAAGGTCAAGGGTCACATAATGCTTGCAAAGGGCAAAGGTCAACAGGTGTGGAAATGATCAATTTCCTCGATCTGAAGCCTTAAAAAGTGTTTATTCAATCCAGGAAGTCACAAAAACAACACAATACTTCTTAAACCTTTGTGAGTTAGTCACACTGTTGAGTCATTCACTACTAATTTGCATTTTAAAGTAAATACTGAGGGTGCGTGGCCAAGATGGCGAGTGGGTAGGACGTGTGTTGCTTCGTCTCCCTGCCCGTCGAAGCCCGATTCGGCCCCAAACTAGCGACAAATTCCCCCAGGAGCAGCCAAAAGGTAGCGGAACTGTCACCCAGCAGATGCGACGCCTTTATTGAGATTTCGAGTCTGGGGGCTGAATTTTGAGCTCTATCGGCGATAGACGGCGAAGCGCTGACAAAGACCAAGATGGCGGCCGGACCCAGAGCGTCGCCGGAGCTCAGCGAGTAGTCCCGCCGCACAAGGGCTTGGCAATAGCTCTGCTGGTGAGCGTCAAAGGCGGCATTGGGCGCACTCTGGACAACACCGGAAGGGGGCGAATCTCTGGCGAACCATCGGCGGGCCCCGAGAGAGATTCCTGATGCCGTCGGCGGTGTACAGGGCCCGCAACGCTGCAGCCAGAGAGACGTCCCGAGTGCTGCGAGCGGCCGTAGCTTCCAGGCCTGAACGGCGGTGCTGGTTGGTGGCGTGCAGTCGGGAGTATCGACCAAGGGACATCAGATGGCGCCCTAGTGTTGTGGCTGCCTGGAGACCCTCTACACTATCTACAAACTCGAAGGCACTGCCCCGTAAGTTGGAAGCGACGGGGAGAGTGGAGGGGCATTTAAGAACGTCGGAGAGCCGCAGGTCCGGCGAGAAAGCGATAAGCGGAGGCCACCACCAGGCGGAGGATTCAGTGCACAGCCTCCCTGACTTGCTGGCGGACCTCATGGGCTTCGGCTTCGGCAGCTGAATGCGCATTGGGCCTGAGGGGCAATAGCACATAACGGGCCTGGAGCAGTGCGCGAAGCGGCGGCCCGGCGCAATTGAAAGCGGGACGGAGCAGTGCGGAGCAAAGGGGAGCTTCGGCCAGGGCGAGTCAGCTGGCGCTCCTGGGGCTGGTGACGAAGCCCACCGGTCAATGACCCACCCCCCTCGATACCTGCCACAGAGGAGATGCACATAAGTGTGGAGGGGTCCAGATCCGCTATAAGGGCCTACCGTCCTGGCGCCAGCGATGCTACGCACTCCCCAGACCCACATCGGGGGGTCGAGGACTTGGGCACTTTTCACTGCTTGGCATCCTCCTGGGGGCCCGCTGCACCTCGCCAGCCCCCTTATAGCGACTGAGAATTGCGCTGCCGCTTCCAGAAATCCTTGGGATCAATTTGGGGCGTAGTCTACCCTGGTCGAGGCGCATGAAGCGATATGTCCAACCATAGGGGGCGGAAGGAGCGCACGCTCAAAGAGATGCTCGCTAAACCTTCCCAGGCCAGCGCTGGTCAGGATAATGAGGACACTCCTATCACCAAATCTTTTCTGGAGACACTCTTTAATACCCTTCGCAAAAACTTCCACAACTTGAAAAGTCAGGTGGCGGGGGAGGTGCACGAGCTCCGGAGGGAGGTGGATACCCTTGGAGACAGGATGGCGGCTATCGAGAACCAAGAGCGGTCCAAAGAGGAGGAAGTCACGCAACTACAGCAGGAGGTGTTCCGGTTGAAGGAACAACAGCTCGACCTGCAGGCCCATGCCAAGGACCTGGAGAATCGCTCTCGGTAGAACAACATTTGAGTCTGCGGGTTACCATCGGATGCAGAGGGGACTGACATCACCGTCTTTCTGCAGTACCTATTCCGGGACATTTTGGCAGGCCCTCCAGAGATGGAGATCCGCGTTGATATGGCTCACCTGGTGGGTCTACGTCGAAGGGCCAATGCACCGCCACCAGACATATTGGCCTTCCTCCCGGATTACCCACTGAAGGAGCGAATCATACGGGAAGCCAGACTGAAACACCCTATCCAGTATCAAGGCCTCAACATCACCCTATATCAAGATCTAGCAGCTAACACCCTGCAGACATTTTTTTTTTTTAAAGATGTCACAGCACACTTGCGAGAAGCTGACATAGCATACTCCTGGGGGCACCCCTTTCGTATAATATTTAAGTGGCATGGCAGACTGTACCAAATACACTCCCTTTCCGAAGCATGCAAACTCTTGGGCCTCCCACACCAGCGCCCGGACACGGAGAGCCCGCCCAGTCAACGCCAATCCCCAGCACGCTGGCAGACAGTTGGGGGTAAACGCTCAATGGGAGTTCCCCGAGGGCCCGGACCAAAGGCGCTAGCACAGGAGCGAAGAGCGGCGATCACAGCAGTTACCAATGACACATCCCCACAAGACGGGTCCTGAGAGAGCTCAAGGGGCTTTTGCAGATAATTGAGATGTAGGGGCCAGGGGGTCAGGAGCGGAGACGGAAGGTCTTGCCACTTCGCCTACATCACAGGATGCCCTGGACTGACTTACACTACCACGGGTACACTGTTTGGTTCAGTGTGCATGGGACTACATGGGGGGGGGGGGGGGACAGGTTTGGTAGTTGGGGTTAGGGTGGGGAGGGAGGGGAACTGGTGTGCTCATGAAGGGATTATGACCTCAAACAACGGCGATTTTGAGAAGCGCTCTCACATAGGAGGGTGTCGGGGACCACTCTATAAGCCAGCACCGCGAGATAGGGAGCCCGATACACCCCCCCAACCATGCACGATTCAGAATCGACCATCCTCATGCTTACCGTTAAGGGTCTCAATAGCCCCAATAAGAGACGCTCCATTTTGTCTTATCTAGAGAACTCAGGCGCGGATATCTGTCTGCTGCAGGAAACTCACCTGCTAGCACGAGATTGGCACAGACTGAAATCCAGGGTATTCCCCTATCAATATTTTTCCTCTATGCAAGATAAGAAGGCGGGGGTAGCAATCCTAGTATCACGGAAATTTAAAGGGTCGGTGGGGGACAAAATAACGAAAATAAAGGGGTGATTACTGGCATACCGCTTTTGGATTAAAGGCCTTGCTCTCACAATCGGGTCTGTTTATGCATCAAATACAAACCAGGAGGCGTTCCTTAAAACTGCCCTATCAACAATTCTAGAGTCACACGATCGATTCATACTGGTGGGAGGCGATTTGAACTTAGTGATGGACACGACCGCAGACAGATCTAGCAGTCGATATTCCCAGGCGGGGGAGATCTCTGTAGAGGGCAAACGGTGGTTGGCAGAAAGGGGAGTAGTGGACCTGTGGAGAGCGTCACACCATCAGGCCTCCCAATTTTCCTACTACTCACATGTACACCACACCTATGCTAGATTAGATTACTTTCTTCCAAAACCACGCTGTGGGGGGCACTTAAAGCAGTTGTGAGGGGCGAGTGCCCCAATACTTACCAGACTTTTTAATTCCTTCAATGGCCCTGGCACTGTACCCCAGGAGATGCTATCGGCTTCGATAGTAGTGTTACCCAAACCGGGCACGGACGCCTCCAAGTGCGGTTCCTACCGGCCAATATCGCTGCTTAATGTCGGCCTACAACTATTTACAGGTATACTAGCGACACGTCTCGGTCCCCTCATGCCAGGCATCATCGATCCAGATCAATCTGGCAGAGTAGCAACAATACTAAACGCATATTTCATCTTATAGACAAGGCTCACCGCACCAAGCTGGACGCCCTCCTCTTGTCAGTGGATGCTGAAAAAGCTTTGACCGGGTGGATTGGCGCTTTCTAGATAGGACCCTGGTACACTTTGGTTTTGGGGACAGGTTTAGAGCATGGGTCTCGAGCTGCTATACTAATCCCATGGCTACAATTGGGGTGAATGGGGTGACCTCCACGCCCTTCGAGACACAGCGGGGGACCCGAGAGGGCTGCCCGCTGTCACCTCTCCTCTTCGCCCTTTATATTGAACCGTTGGCTCAGAGGATCAGGGATAATCCAGAGATAAAAGGCATCTCTTTTGGGGGAGAACGACACACTGTTAGACTTTACGCTGACAACATAATTGCTTCCCTAGAGTCACCAGCCCGATCGGTCCCGGCTTTCCTGAAAGAACTGGAGGACTATGGCCAGGTCTCAGGCCTGCAAGTTAATATGGGGAAATCCTCAAACCTTAGGTTTCAGGAGGGGATAGCCAAGCGCCCTTCCCCGATGGTACAACCTATGCGGGTATCCCAACTTATTCTTCTATCCCCTATCTGGGCATAGAGCCAGCAGCATCCGTGTCTCAGACACTACACCTAAATTACTCCAAATTCCTCCAGCGAACCACAAAAGATCTGAATGATTGGAAACGTCATTCGCTTTCTCTGCTGGGCAGGGTAGCAGCAGTCAAGATGTCTCTTTTGCCCAGAGTGCTGTACCTCTTCCAGACAATCCCGGTCTGGCCACCTCCGGGCACCTTACAGGCCCTGCAGAGAGCCATTAATCACTTCATATGGGGAGGGACGAGACCCCGGATACGCAATGACCTGAGCTAAATGAGACCGGATGACGGGGATTGGGTATTCCCAACGTTCTTGAATATTTCCGTGCAGCTCAGCTGTGGTACCTTGTCGAATGGAACCATCTCGAATCCGAAAAGAGTTGGCTTTTCCAAGATAGGGCATTAGCTCAACTGGACCTATGGAAGGTCCCTTTCCTTAAACGGATGCACAGACCTCCCGGCCTCCGGGGCTCCCCTATCACCAAGACTCTCCCAAAGGCATGGGAGTGGCAGTAAACAGGGGCCCGACGACATTTCCCTCTCCCATGACACCCCTTTTTGAAAACGAGGAGTTCTCCCCAGGCAGGGATGCGAGGGCCTTTTCATTCTGGAGGGCATCTGACTGGCGGTCAGCGGGACATCTCTTTACTCTGGAGGGCATCATCCCTTTCCAAGACCTCAAAGCGGACTACGGGCTCCCAGAAACAGCGCTTCCGCTATTTCCAGCTCCGACACTGGCTTCTCCACGCCGATGTTCATCCAGGCGTAGCTAGGAAACTCACTAAATTCGAGAAGTGGCTACACACCAAGAATACTGATAAGGCAATGATCCCTGAAATTTACAACATGCTTAGAGGCGGGGCCCCCACGGCGCCACCTGCGGGTCAGCAGAGGTAGGAGAAAGAACTAGGGAGAGACCTGACAAGTAAAGAATGGGCAGACATCTACTACCGAGCAAATCATACGGCGCGTAAAATAGCCAGCAGGGAGTCAGCGGTTAAGGTGGCCATATATTGGCATCTGACCTCGGCCCGCTGGCACAGGGGGAACCCAGCACGAAGTCCGCTGTGCTGGCGTGGCTGCGGGGAGGATGGCACCCTAGTACATATATTATGGGACTGTAGAGAGGTACAGGCTTACTGGAAGGAAATTTTAGATTATATCGACCGCCAATTCGATGCTGAGATACCGCGTTTTCCTGTTTACATGATCCTGGGGCTGCCCAACCCCATAACATACCCACTTGGATCCAAGCGAGGTAGACTGATGGGGGTAGCTCTAGGAGCAGCTACTCAAAACATCCTATCACACTGGGGTTCATCCACGAGACCGACGCGGGTGAGGTGGCTACACAAACTATGGTATATTATAGGAATGGAACGCATACAGGCCTCCTTATCTAACGCTATGGCCAGCTTTACAGACGCTTGGCAGCCATTGCTTTCTCTTCTGTCAATGGAGATGAACGAGATTACATGTCCTAAATATCTCCGCCTTGGCCTCCACACCACAACCAACGGGAGGAGACTCATGATTTCCCCTTTCACACGATACCCTTTAGTACACCACAATGGCACACCAGTTCAGGGGAGGGAGGAGGGAGGGGGGAGTTGGGACGAGGAAGGGGGTGGGGGATTCTTTCCTTTTTTCTCTTTATTCCATTAAAAGGCATCACACCATCACTTTTCAACAGATAGATTGTCTTATAGGCGACCACTCCAGAGGTTCAGATGGAGACTTGGGACTGTGGATAGGGTACACATAAATGGTTACACAACATACATAGTGTAGATTCCAATGCACCAAAAAAATCGGGCAGAGCTAGCGGGGGACAGATAACTCGTGAGTAATACTCTAGCCTGCAAGTATAAACAACGAATAAAATCACAAGATATACTGGGGCTTCAGCTTACCTTTCCAACAGGCCTAAACCTGACCGTGTTTCATGTCTATGCCAGGTCTGAACCTTGTAGCAGCGAGTCGTTGTTAGATGATCTGGTGGCAGTACATCACAGCAACTCCAAAATCCTAGTAGATGGGGACTTTAATGCCTCCTTTGAACCCTCTCCCCTACTAAGTACTTTACTAGAGGAGGAGGAGGAGGAGATATGGGGCATACCTAATCTAGCAACGACTAAATGTTGCCATCGTCTAACCTCTGTTGCTCTGCAGATTGCATCATTGGTTACAGGAAGGAGATTGAGGGCATGCAATGGGAGGTCCGTATGTGATTTAAACAGGCAGGTCACTTTTAAACGGGATGTCAGTACTAGTCTCATCGACTATATTCTAGTCAACGTTAGAATCTGGTCACTAGTTGAGGATATGACAATTGCACCTAGGTCCGATAGCGATCACAACCCCTTGCTGTTGAAAATGAGGAGCACTGCCCTGGATAGGAACTCGCCCAGCTGTTTTTCTAGGGTGGAAGAGCCTCTTTTAACCAATAACCTTTGAAGAGTCACCTGGCCCAAAGTCCTTGCAGACATGGATCTATATGCTAGGATCAACGAGTTATTTACACACTTTGTCTGGCTTGAGCAGTAGGTTGGATTATGCACACTCCCCGGGGCCACCTTCCATATTATCGGTTCACCGGGAATTTTATGTAGCCCTGCAAACTGTATTTACTAAAAATAGCTCTGGCAGTTGGCTAGTATAACAAATAACAAATGGTTTAATTGTGAATGCCAACTAGCAAAGGGGGCATTACAGGTAGCGGTCAAGGAGCGTAGTCAGTCCGGGGTAGCCCTGGCACGCAATAGATACAAAGCTGCGCTCGCGAAAGCTAAGCGTGACTTTGCAGATAAAAATTGGCAAGACCTTGTACTAGCCACCAGATGCAACAGTAACCGCTTGTTCTGGTACATTATTGCAAAGGGAAACACGGAAAGCACAAATACTCTGTTATCATGTCCAGCCGTAGGTATACTCCCTACATGCACAACCCTAGAGCTGATCAGAACACTTTTAACATCTTCCCTGCCATGCATAGGACTGGCACTACATTGGTTTTTAGCTTGGAGGATACCCTGTCAGCAATTAATAGACTCAAGGCAGGTAAAGCTCCTGGCCCGACCAGATACCAGGTGACTTATATAATCGGAACCCATGATATGGGCTCCATACATAAATCGTTTGTCAAACTGTATATCGGCTGGTGGGGATATTCCGACAACCTGGAGGGGAGCTGAGATCATTACAATACATAAAAAGGGAGACGCTTCCATCCCCTCCAATTATAGACCCATCAGCCTGATTGACAATCTGCAAAAGTTCTTTGCAAGACAAGTCCTAGATAAACTTCAAACCTGGATAGATGACAAGGCAACACTGTCCCTATATCAAGCAGACTTTCGCTCTAAAATAAATACAAGCGACCAGACTTTCAGATTTACCCTACTAACTTGGAAATATGTGCTGCTAAAAAATCTAAATCTTAATGTAGCATTTGTCGATCTGAGAGCGCGCTCGACCTAGTAACACTCAAATTGTTATGGAGAACAATGCTTGACCTAGGCGCCCCAAATGATCTGGTAATCTTGATAGCTACACTTCACGAGGACAACTACGCCCAGGCCAGATGGGGAAAAAGCTGTGATAGGATACCCATACAGCGTGGGGTGCGCCAGGGGTGTGAGCTTGCTCCCACACTATTTTCTCTGTTTATTAATGATGTGGCTAGCAGATTACTAGACTGCAGGAATGATTCTCCCGTTATGAATGGCACGAAAGTCCAAATACTGCTCTTTGCAGATGATTCTTTACTTATTTCCACAACACCAATGGGCCAGCAAATTTTAGTGGATACATTTTTAGAGTTTTGCAAGGACTGGAGCCTGGAACTTAACATTGCCAAAACAAAATATATGGTGTTTGGGAAAGCGAAGGGGACATCATGTGAGGTTAGGATTGCATGCGAGCCCCTCGAGAGGGTGATAAACTTTGACTATCGCGGGATAAGATTAAGCAACTCACTTGGCTGAGAACAACAATTATGGTAGATATACAAGATGGTAAGGAGGGATCAATATATGGCCAAACTTTTTTAATAAGGGACTATTAATTCCCTTATTATTGGAACAATGTCCTATCATTCATTTGTTCTAATTTAAACAGGAAACAATCACATACCACAAGAAGAAAGATTACATATTTTAATTATTGTAATTCAGAAAACGCGCTTTCTGCCGAGACGAGGAAGGAGATTTGTTCTAGTGATTCACTGACCAAGACGACGAAGGAGACTGGACCGATTGATTTGCTGGCGGTTTTCCATCGAAAGAGAGGTGCACCTTACATTTGAAGAGGTGGTCGCTTATATCCTCAACAGCGCGTGTTTCTTCCTATGAATATGGCGCTTGATTATGTCCTTAGCTGACAGCTTGTCTTGCTGAGAATTTCCGGTTGGCAAGCTGAGGCACTCGGTATTGTTCTGCATAAGTTGTTCATTCACCCTTGTCCTGAGGAGTCCAAGATTATTTTGGAGGCCAAAACACGTCCGCGTCGACACATTACAACATGAGGAGTCTGATGATATCAATTGATGAAATTTGAAATTATTATCTGTTACACAATCTTGAAAGTGTAGTTCAGGAATAAATTGAACTGATTGTGTGTGATAAGGCTACCTCAGAGTGTACCTCCTGTATGGAATAGGGGGACACCATGTTTCTTCTTTTTTGACTTATCGGATGTATGAATGATTAATTATTTGCATTTTTATAGGAAAGTTGTCTTCTTGTCATTTGTATATAATTGCTGTATATATGTGTGTATATAGATGTGTATATAGAGTATGTTTGAAAATAGTGTTCAAAATAGAATGAAGTAATTCTGGATTACAATAATTAAAATATGTAATCTTTCTTCTTGTGGTATGTGATTGTTTCCTGTTTAAATTAGAACAAATGAATGATAGGACATTGTTCCAATAATAAGGGAATTAATAGTCCTTTATTAAAATTCCAATTCAGGATGGTTTCTATCTTAGGTTGAAGGGGCGCCACCTGGCCGCTCCCCACCTGGTGCCCCAAGTACACCATGGAACCCTGCCCGATCTGGCACTTACTCGCCTTGATCGTGAGGCCTGCCTTGCGCAGCGCCATCAACAATTCCCAGAAGTGGCGCAGGTGTTCTTCCCAAGTGGAGCTGAACACTGCGATGTCATCCAGGTAGGCTGCGCTGAACGAATCCAGTCCAACCAACACCTGGTTGACCAACCTCTGGAAGGGGGCAGGTGCATTCTTTATCCCAAAGGGCATGACCCAGAACTGGTAGTGCCCATCTGGGGTGGAAAATGCTGACCTCTCTTTGGCCCCATCGGTCAAGGCGATCTGCCAGTACCCAGACGTTAAATCAAACGTGCTGAGGTAGTTGGATCTATGAGATCATCAGCTCTGGGGATGGGGTGTGCGTCAGTCCTGGTGACCGAATTGAGTCCTCTGTAGTCCACACAGAACCGGAGTTCGGGTGTGGCTCCCGGCGCTGCAGCCTTTGGGACCAAGACCACTGGGCTGGCCCAAGGACTGCTTGAGGACTCAATTACCCCGAGGGCAAACATCTTGGAGACCTCCTCCTTGATGCAGGCCCTCACCCTGTCAGTCACCCTGTAGGCCTTGTGCCTCACGGGGGTACTATCCCCCGTGTCCACATCTTGGACGCACCAATCAGTGACACCGGGAACCAGGGAAAACAGATCAGAAAATTGCCCCAGCAATTGGCGACAATCATTCTGTTGCTCAGGGGTCAGGGCGGAAGAGAGGATGACACCATCCACTGACCCATCTTGCTCCTGGGCTGACAGGAGGTCAGGAAGAGGCTCGGTCTCCTCTTCCATCCCAGCATCTGTTGCCAAGAGCATGCCCACTTGGGACCTCTCCAAGTGGGGCTTGAGGCAGTTGACATGAAGGACCCTTAAGGGGTTCCTTGGAGACCGCAAGTCCACCAAGTAGGTAACAGGACTCTTGCGCTCCACCACCTCAAAGGGACCGGTCTACTTATCCTGGAGCGCACAGGGCTCCACTGAGGCCAAGACCCATACCTTTTGTCCAGGCTGAAGCTCTACCAGAGTGGCATTCTGGTCGTACCACCGCTTCATCTCCTCCTGGCTGGCTTCCAGATTTACCTCAGCAAGCGGCCTGAATCGCCTAGTCTGATTCCTGAAGGCCAGCATGTAACTATATACATTCTGGGGAGATTTCCTGGGAGATTGCTCCCAGCCTTCCTTGACCAGACTTAGAGGTCCTCGCACTGGGTGGCCGTACAGGAGCTCAAAGGGGCTGAACCCTAGAGACTTCTGTGGCACCTCACGGTAAGCAAAGAGAAGGCATGGTAAGAGGACGTCCCACTTACGCCTCATGGGTCCTTCTAGGCCCATTATCATGCCTTTGAGGGTTCGGTTGAATCTCTCAACCAACCCGTTTCCTTGGGGGTGGTAAGGTGTGGTGAACTTGTAGGTTACACCACACTCTTGCCAAAGAGATTTCATGTATTTGGACATGAAATTGGTACCCCGGTCAGACACCACCTCTAGAGGGACTCCCACTCTGGAGAAAATTCCCATCAGTGCACGTCCCACCACGGGGGCCGTCACTGTCCTCAGAGGGATGGCTTCCAGGTACCAGGTGGCATGGTCCACCAGGACCAGGATGAACCTATTACCCATCGCTGTCCTGGGGTCCAGTGGCCCTACAATGTCGATCCCCACTCGCTGTAATGGGGTACCGACCACAGGGAATGGTTGGAGTGGAGCCTTCTGATTCCTTCCACTCTTCCCACTTGCCTGGCAAGTCTAGCATGTCCTGCAGTGTCTGAACTCCTGCGCATTTGAGGCCAATAAAAGTGGGTGACAAGCCTTTCAAAGGTCGTCTTGCCCCAAATGCCCTGCTAATGGCACATCGTGAGCCAGCCCCAGTAGGAAGGCTCTGAAGTCCTGGGGTACCACCAGCGCACGGGCTGACCCAGGCTCAGCAACCTTAGGCTCTGTATACAGGAGGTCGTTCTCCCAGTAAATGAAATGTGACCCAGACTGATCACCTGCGGCCTGGTCTGCAGCCTGCTGCCGCATACCCACGAGAGAAGGGCATTCTTTCTGCGCCTTGCAAAAGTCCTCCCTGGTGGGACCCCCTTCCTGCTGCCAATGGGTCAGCTCAGGCAGGTCTCCCAGTTCAGCTATCGGTTTCCCTGTAGGTTCCAGGGCATCCCCCGCAAGGTCTGCTTCCTCCTGGACCGTGGGAACTTTAGGGGCCGGTTTCCCGGGCCTCCTGCTCCTTCTCTCTATGGCCGGTCCCTGGGCCTCCCTCTCAGGCTCCAGGACCTCTTGAGCACCTCTACTCGCTGCCATGGACCGTGTGGTGACACACGCCCAATCCGGCATACCCAACATCTCCAGGTGAGCACTCCGCTCCACCTTAGCCCAAGGTGAGCTCTCCAAATCGTTCCCTAACAGACAGTCTACAGGCATGGTGGGCCTCACGGCTACCTGAAGAGTACCAGAGACCCCCCTCCACTCAAAGGGAACCTGAGCCACCTTGCAGTGACTCTCTGTGTTGTCAGCGGTAACAACTGGATAGAATGCTCCTGGGACAACTTGCTCTTGAGACACCAGGTGACACTTGACAGCTGTCACACTGGCTCCTGTATCTCTCAGAGCTTCCACTCTATGGCCATTTATGGTCACCCACTGCCTGTCCTTTTTAGTGTTATCAGGCAGCTGGGTTTGGGGGACCACTTCACAGTCTCCTAATGAGACAAGGGACATCTCCGTGGGACCCCACCCACCTTGGACACCCATCTCCGCCCCCAAGGCTACACTAGTCACCTGCCGGGGTGGAGCACCAGTGGGTGCTGGTTTACCAAACAAAGGACATTTTAAATCAGAGGCATAATGCCCTATGTTACCACACTTGTAACATTTGACGGGCCCCTTCTGAACAGGAGGAACTGTCGGGGCCCCGCTCGGTTTCTGGGGTGGGGGAGGCTGAGAACCTTTCCCTTGGTTCCCTTGGGGATTACTTTGGGGCCTTTTTGGGAACTCCCTCTGGTTACCCTTGTCCCCCCCACTCTTCTGCTGGGGACCCTGCCCACCTTTGGCAGAATCTCCCACGCTACCCTTGTGGACCCTGGTACTGATCCAGCGGTCTGCCTCCTCAGCAAGCTTCCTAGGGTTAGTCAGCTTACTATCAATCAGGTGTTGGCGTAGCTCAGGAAAACAATTACTGGACAAGTGCTCCCAAGCCATTAAATCAAGAAGCCCTTGAAAATCATCAACCTTGCTACCCTTCACCCAACCATCCAGTGCTCTGCAAAAAAAAGTTACATACTCCACATACGTACTTTTAGGAATCTTAGTGCAACCCCTGAACCTTTGTCTTTACAACTCAGGGGTCAACCCATACTTAGACATCAATGCTGCCTTCATATGGGGATAAGAATTATAAACATCTGAAGGTAAGTCTAGCAGTGTGTCCCGCCCCTCGCTAAGGAACCGTCCCCACAACCCCGCTCCCCAATCTTTCTCAGGGACCCGGTGGGAAGACAGGGCTACCTCATAGGCCTTGAACCACTGCCCTATGTCATCTTTCTTAAAAAATTCCTTAACCACATCCTTGGGTATGTACACCCTTGATTCTGCCTGCACTGACGGTGTGCTGCCACCAGAGGGAGTAGACTCTAAACTTTTAGCTTTCAGATCCAATTCCCTCAACTTCATTTCATGCTCCATTTGGATTCTTCTCTCTTCCAGAGCCAGGTTTTTGCTTTCTAGCTCCAGTTGTCCACTCAATTTAAGTTTTGCCATCTCCATTTCATGCATCCTGGTTTCTTTCCTGTCTGCCAATTCTCCTGGCGACAGGCCTCTTCCAAAACTCCGGACGCTTTCTGCTGGTTCAACAACTACCACATCTCCAGATGCCCTTGACTCAATCCAGGCTCTCAGTGCCTTGAGTAGATCTGCCTTGAGCTTACATCCAACAGTCGGGACTTTGAACTTTTTACAGAAGCCCTTCAGCTGGGCCTTGGTGTAGCTCTCTAGTCTCTCCTCTTCCCAGTCAACATCCTCAATTTCAGAGGCGACAGATGCTGCTCTCTCCACAATGACTGAATCAGGCATGGTTTCTTCCAACAATGGCGATTTTCAGCAAAACGAAAATTAAAAAGTATGTGGCTACGTTATGGGTCTGAACTCACTATGTGGTGTCTCAAAAAACTGCTGTACATAAATCACAAATGCAAATTCAGAATCCTCACCACTGACCACCAATGTTAGAATCCAGATTCCCTGGTTGGCACAGGTAGGTACTTATACCAAGCAGGGGACCTTTCCTCCAGTCAGGGTAAGGGGTTACACTCTATCAATAACCCCTGCTCACCCTCTAGGTAGCTTGGCGCGAGCAGACAAGGCGTTATCTCAGGCGTAATGGTTAAGCATTTGTGACTACATACAACACTTCAATGATACCCTCCACAAATGGACTCCACACTGGTTTATCAAAAATATACTTCTTTATGTAAGCAGACTTATCACAAGACCCAATAACGTGTAAAACGGGCCCACAATACTATTTAGTTCATGCGTTCTTGGTTAAAGCTTAGTTCAGGAGGTCTGTGCGCTTCGGACGGTTCGTGCGGTATAATAGGCTGCGAGCGGGGCTCACAAGCGTCGGCAGACACTCCGGGTGACGCGTGCACCTTACGGTGTGAAGGGGGCACAGTACCTTGGTCTTTGTAGAAGTTCGTCAGGGACGGCGCAGTAAATCCTCAGCGCTCGTGTACGGCGCGAAGTCCTTTCAATTGCGGTGCTAGCTCCGGCTCGAAGGGGGCCTCAGTCACGGTGCTCAGGGGGACGATGCAGACATACGGTGCGCTGGCTCTTAGTTGCGGCGTTCGAGCCGTACCTTCGAGGATGGCGCCTTTGTTCTCAGCGTGAGGCAAAGCCGGTAACACGCTCCGGTGGGGAGCCACGAACCAACCACTCTAGGAGCCACAGCCTGCCCTCAGCAAGGGTAGGGGGCACGCAAGGTGGCACGATGCAGAGAGGCAAATCAGGTGTCACACAGTCCTTCCTTTGCGTTGCGAGCTACGGCTCGGGGGCCTCAGTCACGGTGCTTGGGCCGGGCAGGGGGGCACAGGCTTGCGAAAGGGCGCGCCGGTTTGGGAGGCGCACACTTCTCTCGGCGTCAGCTTCAAGGGGAGAACGGCGGTTCTCAAGGGCGGTGAAGTCCACTGGTCCTGGGACTTCGTTCAGGGGGCAAGCTCAGCACAAGCCCTTGGAGACCTTAAACAGCACAAGTTGAAGTAAAGTTAATCAGCAATCTTTCTCCTCTCCTTCAGCAGCAAGGCAACCACTGCAGGCCAATCCCCCAGGTCAGGGACAGTACTCCTCCTACAGCTTTCCCGGTTCCTTCTCCTCAGGCAGAGGTTCGTCTTGTAGCAGGATCTGATTTCTTAGGAGCAGGGCTCCTACATTTATACTACATTTCTTTTGTTCTCCCAGGCCAGGGGTGCCCTTGCCTAGTTCAGTCCAGTTCTGGAGCACTTGGTTTACGCGATGCAGGCTTCTTCATTCAGGGTGCAGGGCAGAGTCATCAGACGCTCCACAGGGGGCGGAGCCGGCATTGTGGTGGCAGAGCACAGTCCTATTCAGAGCCCAGGTGCGCTCCTCCCACCCATCTACCTGCCAATCGTCCTATTCTCCACCAGGCTACCTAGCCCTGCCCATCTGGGTTTCCCCAGGCCTGTCACTCACGCAAGCCAGACAGCAGATACACATCACGCAGAGGCGGGCTGAAATGGTTAGGCAAGCAAAGGACAGCTTTCTAAAAGCGGCATTTGCAAACTCAGAATATTAAAATAAACCTTAAGATGTAACTTATTATTCTGAGTTCAGGCATACTAAACTCGATCTTCTACCATGTTCCCTGGGCCTGTTAGGATCATAGGATGTAACAATCTTAACAGCCCATTCTGGCCTATGAGAACAGGGTAGCCTTACAACAGTGAACAAGCATTTGCAATGCAATAGGTCTCGCATTTGCAAGAGTTTAACCTATTGGCATTGTTAATGACAATGCCTTTTATTTATGTTTTAAAAACCTACACATAAATAAAAGGCATTGCCATTTACAATGCCAATAGATCAAACTCTAACAACCGCGAGACCTATTGCATTGCAAATGCTTGTTAAGCAAATCAGAGTGACTGGCAGTCTAAAAAGACACTAGGTCGGGGTTAGATCTGGTGCAGGGGTACATGTCTCTCCTTTAAAATTAAAAGGAGAGGTTCATAGTAAAAGCAAGCATTTGTTAGGGAGTGGGAAAGCGGTAGAAGACAGCATATGGCTTACACAGAAATGGAAATCACAAAGAGTATATGCTGCAGAAAGGACAGTCACTTTGAGGGCCACTGACAGAGGCCCAGCATTTCCCCAAGGTGCTTGAGGTGGGAACGAGGGGTTGAGAGAACGAGAGCGACCGAAGCTCTTCAGGACGAAAGAGCTCTGGAGATGCTAGACATGACTAGGTGAAAGGGCTGTCAAAAACGTCATGCACTCACCAAACCGGAACCAGCCTATGCAGGAAATCTGTGCATGCAGACAGACATACACAATGTGCAAAGTTATTTCACCCCCAAGTGCGCATATGCTTTTAAATAAAAAAAGTGTGTTGGCTTGTTTTGTGGTTACAGGATTTAAAGCAAAGAGCACACATTTGTGCATGCGCCTAACAGTATCACACACATTTAAAAGACTAGAGTAAAGAAGGGGTATACTTCTCTGCACGGCCTCGATCGTCGCAAACAGCTCGTACATCTAGGGTGCCTCGCACGCATTATGAGGGTTTGACGCCAACTCAACTTGTCAGCCCAGTGCAAACTACGGACTGCCAAACACAACAAACTAACATCTGTAAGTTAAACAGTCCATGTGCTAGCTGTAATACTTTTTTTGTGGGCGTGTGTCTGATTGCTGTAACACACAGAACTTTCTCTGGTTCTTTGTCCCGGAGCGCTGTGAGGGGGTGAATTAAAAAGAATTGGCGCCCGCCATGTTAAAAGATGAAGCGCACTGTGTCAACAACAACCAGATGAGAACAAAAGTGAACAAGTATTAGTTAATGCATTTAAACAGCCAGATTCCGTTCTGTATTCATCTGGGAACCGCTGCCTTTTTGATTGATTGCAAAATTGCCCTTCAACTGTGACAAAGTGGTTGCGTGAAAATGGCTTAAGTGGCAACTACAATTTGAAGGCGCCATACAAAACTGAAATATTCCCAGTATTGTGTTAAGCAGCAGTAGCGGCATCGAAGATTAATAATAACCGTGCAATAATAATAAACTGGGTTACTGCCCAAGAGTTTAACGGAAAGGACTCTCCTCCTATCAGCCATTAATGCTTAATTAACAGCTAAGTGCTGACGGTACATTTTATGTTTGTTCATCGCTTGTATTAACAGTGAGTGATGATTAGGCTGTAAACCCCTGCAGTTCTTCAGTTGTTGTTTCCTGAAATGCCTACCGTTGTGCGAGAGCACAGCATCACGTCCTGTGCATTGCTAAGGAATCGAGTGTGTCCTGATGGGCAGGGGGTGGTCTCCTCTGCGACTTCACGGTTTCTTCTTTCAGCGATGCCGCTAAAAGCTGTCCTTTCTTGTGTAACTAGCACCATCTGCTTTATACAAGATAAAACAAACAAGGTAGGGGTGGGGGGCAGACACGAGCGCGACCGAGCTAGGTTAAGCAGTGATCGGGTGGGTGATTGATTAAAGCTGGGTGCCCGTGTTAAAGTAAAACTGGGCGCCCGTGTTGTTAATGAAAGCCGGTGCCCATGTACTGCCTGCAATGAGAGAAACTCAATAAAGAAAAGATATGCTTACAGATTTAAGAAGACATACCTGTAACAACCAAGACGCTGTGCTCTAATTAACAGAGACCAGGGTTCAGCGAGCAGTTGCGTTTAAAAAGGTCCCGTTTCTTGTAACACAAGATTTTCTTTCTTGGCCTCAGAGTGAAGCTTTGCTTTTCGTGCCAGTGCTTTCAGACGACCCCCAGAGAGCAAGAGAGCACAAGCGGCCGTGCGGCCGCGAAAGTGAAAGCAAACTGGTGTGAAATAGCAGCAGGGAAGGGGGCGGACAGGGGCTACGAGGGAGAGCGATGTGAAGCCATATGGCTGCTTTGCGCGCGTGCACGCCTCGTGCACTGTAGCTCTATGCCAGGGGAAGCACTTTCAAAAATCCACTTACAAAATGTCTCAAAGAGACACGCTGTCTCAGCGAGACCTAAAAACGAAAATGGCTGTAATTCACTATTAGGACATGCCACACACATCAGGGCTTGTCCTACCTTATGCTTACAATGCACCCTGCCCTGGGGCCTACCATAGGGGTCACTAATATGAAGTTAAGGGAAGGTTTTAGGGACTGGCAAGTGTGTGCACTTGCCCAGTCAGCATGTCAGTACCAGACTGCACGCAAGTTCTGCAATGGCAGACCTTAGATACATTTTACCAGGCCGCTTCTGTGGGTGGCACAACCAGTGCTGCGAGCCCACCAGCGGTATTTGTATTTACACGCCCTGGCACTCCTGGTGCACTTTTCTGGGGTCTGATAGTAAACCAAATTAGCCAATCATGGAATCCAACCAACATATACATTTTACATAGGGAGCACTTGCACTGTGGCACTGGTTGGCAGTGGCACAGTGCTCTGAGCGGCCAACACCATAAAAACACATGAGGCACAGCAACAAAAAAGTGGAAGGGAGACTCACGCCAAGGTGCCAGGTCTAACACAGAAGGACACATACTCTTTTTTATATCAAATACCAACTGATCCGCTGGAGGAGGATACGACCTATCTGCTTAAACCTTGGAGCCAGGCAATACCAGGTTGCCTACAGAATTCTTAAAACAGACACATCTGAGCCAATAATCTTCGCAGTTAATCGCCTTTTATTCTCCTGGATTAATCGGCAGATGTTTTTACCTCAGTAATTGCAATTGCAATTGACGTTATTATCCAAACTGAATTCTCGTGACTGTGAAATTTTGGTTATTGGAGCAAATGAACTGTGCATTGTACATAAGATTATATTCCAATATTTTTTAAGTGACGTGCCTTTTAATTGTAAGGCAGTTTTTTTATTCTTGCTCTTTTTACTGTACATTGTACATGTAACCCACGAACCCTATTCCCTTGTTTTTTTTTAGACTTCAAATGTTGGATCTTTTTGTTTACTTTGATGGTTTTAAGCAAAACAACCGAACAAAATTAATTCAAGAACATAATACTTCTGAAGGTCAAGGGTCACATAATGCTTCCAAAGGTCCAAATGTTTGGAAATTATCAATTTACTCGATCTGAAGCTTTAAAAAGTGATTATTCACTCCAGGAAGTCACAAATGCAACACAATACTTCCAAAGGTCCAAAATTACCTATCTTACAGCTGTTTCTCAGGATGTGGACAATCACTTTTGGGCATGTTCAAATGATTTTTGTGTTTTTTGGGGTGGAAACACAAAGTTTGCAGTATGGGTAAAAACTCTGGAACATGGTCAATTTGCCCGCTCTGAAGCCCTAAAAAGTGTTTATTGACTTCAGGAAGTCATAAAAACACCATAATACTTCTGAAGGTCAAGGGTCACATAATGCTTCCAAAGGCCAAAGGTCAACATGTGTGGAAATAATCAATGTACTTGATCTGAAGCCTTAAAAAGTGTTTATTCACTTCAGAAAGCATAAAAACAACATAATACTTCCAAAGATAAAGGGTGACATTATGCTTTCAATGGTCTACATGTTTGGAAACGATCGGTTTACTTGATCTGAAGCTTTAAAATGTGTTTATTCACTCCAGTAAGTCATCAAAACACCACAATACTTCCAAAGATCCAAAATGGCCTATCATTCAGCTATTTCTCATTTAGTATAAAGGATGATCACTTTCGGGCATGTTCAAAGTGATTTTAGAGTTTTCTGGGGCGGAAACACAAAGTTTTCAGAAGTCATAAAAACAACATACTACTTCCAGGGTCACACAATGCTTCCAAATTTCAACAAGTTTGGAAATGATGAGTTTACTGGATCTGAAGCCTTAAAAAGTGTACAATACTTCCAAAGGTCCAAAATGGCCTATCTTTCAGCTATTTCTCATTTAGTATGTGGATGATAACTTTTGGGCATGTTCAAAGTGATTTTCGTGTTTTCTGGGGCGAAAATACAAGGTTAGCAGAAGTCATAAAAAGAACATAATACTTCCAAAGGTTAAGGGCCACATCATGCTTCCAAAGGTTAACATGTGGAAATGATCAATTTACTCGATCTGAAACCTTAAATAGTGTTTATTCACTCCAGGAAGTCATAAAAACAACATAAACTGCCAAAGGTCAAGGGTCACAATGTTTTTAAAGGTCAACGGTCAACATGTTTTGGAAATTATCAATTTACTCGATCTGAAGCCTTAACAAGTGTTTATTCATTCCAGGAAGTCTAAAAACAACTAGAGACTTCCAATGTCCAAAATGGCCTATCTTTCCGCTATTTCCCATTTAGGATGTGGACGATCACTTTTTGGCATGTTCAAAGCTATTTTCGTATTTTTTGGGCAGAAACACAAAGCTTTCAGTACGGCTAAAAACGTTGGTAAATTTGCCCACTCGGACGCCCTAAAAAGTGTTTATTGACTTCAGTACGTCATAAAAACAACATAATACTTCTGAAGGTCAAAGGTCACATCATGCTTCCAAAGGTCAATTGTCAAAATGTTTGGAAATGATCAATTTACTCGATCTGAAGCCTTAAAAAGTATTTATTCCCTCCAGGAAGTCTCAAAAACAACATAATACTTCCAAAGGTCCAAAATGGCATATCTTTTAGCTATTTCTCATTTAGTATGTGGAGAATCACTTTTGGGAATGTTCAAAGTGAATTTCGTGTTTTCTGGGACGGAAACACAAAGTTCGCATAAGTCATAAAAACAACATAATACTTCCAAAAGTCAAATCATGCTTTCAAAGGTGAACATGTGTAGAAATTATTGATTTACTCGATCTGAAGCCTAAAAAAGTGTTTGTTCACTTCAGGAAGCCATAACAACAACATAATACTTCCAGAGGTCAAGGGACACATTGTTGCAATTTAGACCCTTGACTCGACCTATTTTCTAATTGCACCACATTACCCAGAATGCAGCATATGGGGGAGATGGTTGTGTGCACTCGCAGACTAATCACATGTCTTTGGCGGCGGCAATAAAGCGGCCGACTCCCAAGCACAGGTGCTTGGCAACCTTCATTTTTGGTGGACCACGCCTCCCTTCAGCTGTGGATCGTTTTCTGGCTCTGCCTGGAATCCCTGTCTAGTGTGAGAATCCTCTCTACTAGTTTCTGCCGTCGAGGCCATCGCCGGCTTTGTTATCCTTCAGACTTCTGCTGGATTGCTTTATTTTGGACTTGCTTTAACGCGCGTTGTGCGCTTCCTGCCCTGCCCTTATTTTGAGAGACAGTTCCGAATTCAAGAACCGTTTTCCTTTTTGCCTTCTATCGTCCCTAACGTGCTGCGTGCACGCACTCCTCATTTTTTTTGAATTAACGCCGAGTTTTGGCGTGGCCGCTTTTGTAGCGGCGATTCTTTCTTTCACTTCCCTGGAGACGCCACGTCCCTTTTGCTGCTTCACTCGCTTCCTCCCCAGTGAGCAGCTCAAAAGTACTCTCCGGTAATTGTCCCGACTCTAGCGATAGAATTCTCTACTGCTTGAGTGAACCGGCTTCTTCCTACACCTTTGGAGGCTACCTTTTGGAATTCATCCTGCATTTTGGAATGTTCAAAATATTGCTAGCATTCTCTGCATCATCGCTAGCGCTGTCTGGACTGGATTCCTGTTCTGCTTAATGGTAGCGCCTTTCAATATTGACTGTGAGTCTGGGAGAGTACACAACCGGGGAGGGGTATCAGTATGGGAGGGGGGGACAGAGAGCAGCAGATAGTATTGACAAGCTAGGGACAGACATTGCTTATCTGATTTCTCTTTTTCTTTTTAACTAGGGCATCCTCACATTTGAACTGCCTCTCTGAATATTCCTGAACCTAACTTGTCTCTCCTTCGCTCTGGTGGTCCTAAGCTGTCTCTTCTCTCCCATAAGGGTAGTCAACTAGTATTCTGGTTATATGCGAATCTGGTGGTAACCTGAGGGAGAGTAGAGATCCTTCTTCGCTCCCGAGGATTTGGCTTTCCGCTGAGCGGAGTTCGAAACCTGACACACATGCTTCTAAAGGTCAAAAGTCAACATAGCATGGTGCAGTTACACAAGGGAGCGATAGATGTGTATGTGGCACAACTCTTGGTGCAGTTACATTAAGTGACCAATAGATGTCCCTGTGGCACATATCATGGTGCAGTTACACCAAGTGACCAACAGTTGTCCCTATGGATCAAAGCATGGTGCAGTAATACCAAGTGACCAATCAATGTCCCTGTGGCACATATCATGGTACAGTTATACCAGGTGAACAATAGATGTCCCTATTGCACAAAGCAGGGTGCAGTTACACCATGACCAATAGATGTTCCTGTGGCACATCTCATAGTGCAGTTTCACCAAGTGACCAATGGATGTCCCTATGGCACAAAGCATGGTGCAGTTACAACAAGTGACCAATAGATGTCCCTGTGACACATATCATGTTGCAGTTACGCCAAGCAACCAATAGATGTCCCTGTGGAACATAGCATGGTGCAATTACACCAAGTGACCAATAGATGTCCCTGTGGCACATAGCATGGTGCAGTTACAACAGGTGACTAATCAATGTCCCTATGGCACAATGCATGGTGCAGTTACACCAAGTGGCCAATAAATGTCCCTGTAGCACATATCGTGGTGCACTTAAACTAGGTGACCAATAGATGTTCCTATGGCACATTGCATGGTACAGTTACACCAGGTGACCAATACATGTCACAATGGCACATAGCATGGTGCAGTTACACCAATTGACCAATAAATGTCCCTGTGGCACATATGATTGTGCAGTTACATGAAATGATCAATAGATGTCCCTATGGACAAAAGCATGGTACAGATAAACCAAATGACCAGTAGATGTTCCTCTGTCACATATCATGGTACAGTTATACCAGGTGAACAATAGATATCCCTGCAGCACATATCATGGTGCAGCTACACCAAGCGACCAATATATGTCCCTGTGGCACATATCATGGTGCAATTACAACAAGTGATCAATAGATGTCCCTGTGGCATATATAATGGTGCAGTTACACCAGGTGACCAAAAGAAGTGCTTATATAATGGTGCACTTACACTAGGTGACCAATAGATCAGGGGAGAGGATGTGGTCCGTCGGCTAGACTGCCGACTTTGGTGCTGAAAACCAGGGTTCGAGCCTCGGGGTCGCGTCCACATCCTGTGATTCTGGGCAAATCACGTAATCTCCCCGTGCCTGAATATGTAATGTAAATACAGTGCTCATGTACAGCGCTCCAATAACTTTGGGTCGAGTTCGCACTATATAAAAGATGCACACAAAAAAATAGATGACCCTGTGGAACATATCATAGTACAGTTACACCAGCTGACCAATTGATGTCCCTATGGCACAAACCAAGTTGCAGTTACACCAAGTAACCGATAGATATCCCTATGGCACACAGCACAGTGCAGTTACACCAAGAGACCAATTGATGTTCCTGTGGCACATATGATGGTGCAGTTATACCAAGTGACCAATAGATATCCCTGTGACATATATCATAGTGTAGTTGCACTAAGAGACCAATAGATGTCACTATAGCACAAAGCATGGTGTAGTTGCACCAAGTGACCAAAAGATATCCCTTTAGCACATATCATGGTGCAGTTACACCACTTGAAAATAGATGTCCCTGTAGCACAAAGCATGGTGCAGTTACAGCAAGTGATCAATAGAAGTCCTTGTGGCACATATCATGGTGCACGTACACTAGGTGACCAATAGATGTCCCTGTGGCATATATCGTGGAACAGTTACACCAGGTGACCAAGTGATGTCCTCATGGCACAAAGTATGGTCAGTCATACCAAGTGGCCAATAGATGTCCCTGTGGCACATATGATGGGGCAGTTATACCAAGTGACCAATGGATGTCCCTGTGGCATATATCATAGTGCAGTTACACCAAGGGACAAGTAGATGTCCCTTTGACACATAGCATGCTGCAGTTAACCCCATCAGCGCGGCGCGGATTACCGCGCTGTGCTGAAGGGATCTTGCGCGGGCGGGGCCGTGACGGAGCGGTTCCGTCATACGCACAGCGCGACTGACGCGCATGACGGAACCGCTCCGTCACACGCATCGAAAGGGTTAAACCAAGGGACCAATAGATGTCCCTGTGGCGCACAGCATGGTGCAACTAAACTAAGAGACCAATAGATGTCCCTGTGGCATGAAGCATGGTACAGTTACACCTAGTAACCAAAAGATGTCCCTATGGCACTAAGCAAGGTGCAGTTACACTAGGTGATCAACAGATTTCCCTGTGGCACAAGGCAAGGTGCAGTAACACCAAGTGACCAATAGATGTACCTGTTGCACATAGCATTGTGCAGTTACACCAAGTGACCAATCGATGTCCTTGTGGCATATATCATGATGCGGTCACACAACAAGACCAATAGATGTCCCTACAGCACAAAGCATGGCACAGTTACGTTACACCAAGTGACCAATAGATGTCCCTTTGGCACATATCATGGTGTAGTTACACCAAGTGACCAATAGGAGTCCCAATGCACTGAGCATTGTGCAGTTACACCAGGTGACCAACAGATGTCCCATTGGCACAAAGCAAGGTGCAGTTACACAGAGTGACCAATAGATGTTTCGGTGGTGCATTGCATGGTGCAGTTACACCAAGAGACCAATAGATGACCATGTGGCACATATCATAGCGCACTTCCACCAGGTGACCAAAAGATGTCCCTATGGCACAAAGCATGGTGTAGTTACACCAAGTGACCAATAGATGTCCCTGTGGTGCATATCATTTGGCACTTATACTAAGTGATCAATAGATGTACCTATGGCACCTAGCATGTTGCAGTTACACCAAATTACCAATAGGTGTCCCTGTGGCACACAGTAGTTACACCAAGTGACCAATAGATGTCCCTGTGGCATATATCGTGGTACAGTTACACCAGGTGACCAAGTGATGTCCTCATGGCACAAAGTATGGTCAGTCATACCAAGTGACCAATAGATGTCCCTGTGGCACATATGATGGGGCAGTTATACCAAGTGACCAATGGATGTCCCTGTGGCATATATCACAGTGCAGTTACACCAAGGGACCAGTAGATGTCCCTGTGGCACACAGCATGGTGCAGCTAAACCAAGAGACCAATAGATGTCCCTGTGGCATGAAGCATGGTACAGTTACACCTAGTAACCAAAAGATGTACCTATGGCACTAAGCAAGGTGCAGTTACACTAGGTGACCAACAGATTTCCCTGTGGCGCCTAGGCAAGGTGCAGTAAAACCAAGTGGCCAATAGATGTACCTGTGGCACATAGCATTGTGCAGTTACACCAAGTGACCAATTGATGTCCTTGTGGCACACATCATGGTGCGGTTACACAACAAGACCAATAGATGTCCCTATAGCACAAAGCATGGCACAGTGTCACCGAGTGACTAATAGATATCCCTTTGGCACATATCATGGTGTAGTTACACCACTTGAAAATAGATGTGTCTATAGCGCAAAGCATGGTGCAGTTACACCAAGTGACCAATAGATGTCCCTTTGGCACATATCATGGTGCAGTTACACCAGGTGACCAATAGGAGTCCCAATGGCACTGAGCATTGTGCAGTTACACCAGGTGACCAACAGATGTCCCGTCGGCACAATGCAAGGTGCAGTTACACCGAGTGACCAATAGATGACCCTGTGGCACATAGCATGGTGCAGTTACACCAAGTGACCAATAGAGGTCCCTGTGGCACATATCATGGTGCACTTACTCTAGGTGACCAATAGATGACCCTGTGGCACATATAGTGCAGTTACACCAGATGACCAATCAATGGCTGTAGGAGAGTAGGATCTGCACTTATGTTGCCCCCACTTTTTTTCTGATGTTAACACTGGTTTCTGACTATAGTCTGGCTGGGTCCCTGCTAATCAGGGCCCCAGCCTCTCTGTTCTCGCTAAACAACTTGGAGTGCATATTAGATGCACTAGTGATTGGATACTGTGGTACCTTATGAGCCCCTAGTATATGGTACCTTAGGTACCAAGGGCATAGGTACTTCACAGGCCTACCAGGCGCTGAAGCATGTATTATGCCACCCCTGGGAAGCAGACTAAATCTGACACCACAGGCCTGCTACTGAAGCCTGGGTGAGGTAGTGTAAGCACTCCTCATTGAGGTATAGGTTCCATATATCTCACCTTACACACACATATAAACCTATCAGTCACCCCTAAGACAGGCCCTATCAATCCTGAGGGCAGGGTGCTTGGTTTCCATGTGAGGGGGTGCCTCTGCCTGAGCAGGGCCCCTCTGCAGTACCCTAAAACTTTAAAATTCGAACCGCGACTTGCTCCATTGAAGTCTATTGGGATCCGCGGCTGTGCTCTCACACTGCATGCGTCTCCAGTGGGTCCTTTACTTACCTGCCTTGGGTGGATTAATGAGGCCTCAGCGCTTCTGAAGACCTTAGGCCTTCTCCCTTCTCAAGTCGTTCTTCTTGTACCTCTTTTTTAGTATATGGTCTGGTACGCCCCTAGGGCCCCAGCCATATAAGTGCTTCATTTGTTGTGAAACATTGATTTGTGCATATGTTCCTGACTTCTAATCTCATAAAGAGATTAGTAGACTGTGTCTAGAAATAAATACATATATATTTTATATATATACCTGTGTGGTGTCCTTTCATTTGGTAATTCAAGAGATTATAAGGTAAAACAAGCTGTTTTACATTCCTCAGAGACTTAGCCTGAAGGCTGCTCTCCACAGCTACCACTAGGATAGCGTTCTTTAAAAGGTTGTCTTAAACCTATCTACCATAAGAGTCGAATTGGACTGGTGCAAGGTGGCCACTATAACTAGTGACCAGCATATGCCAGGCCAACTTCTCACAATGACCCTATGGCACAATGCATGGTGCAGTTACACCAAGTGACCAATAAATGTCCCTGTAGCACATATCATGGTGCACTTAAACTAGGTGACCAATAGATGTTCCTATGGCACATAGCATGGTACAGTTACACCAGGTGACCAATACATGTCACGATGGCACATAGCATGGTGCAGTTACACCAATTGACCAATAAATGTCCCTGTGGCACATATGATCGTGCAGTTACATGAAATGATCAATAGATGTCCCTATGGACAAAAGCATGGTACAGATAAACCAAATGACCAGTAGATGTTGTCTATGTCACATATCATGGTATAGTTATACCAGGTTAATAATAGATATCCTTGCAGCACATATCATGGTGCATCTACACCAAGCTACTAATATATGTCCCTGTGGCACATATCATGGTGCATTTACAACAAGTGATCAATAGATGTCCCTGTGGCATATATAATGGTGCAGTTACACCAGGTGACCAAAAGAAGTCCTTATATAATGGTGCACTTACACTAGGTGACCAATAGATGACCCTGTGGAACATATCATAGTGCAGTTACACCAGATGACCAATTGATGTCCCAATGGTACAAAGCAAGTTGCAGTTACACCAAGTAACCGATAGATATCCCTATGGCACACAGCACAGCGCAGTTACACCAAGAGACCGATTGATGTCCCTGTGGCACATATGATGGTGCAGTTATACCAAGTGACCAATAGATATCCCTGTGCCATACATCATAGGGTAGTTGCACTAAGAGACCAATAGATGTCCCTATAGCACAAAGCATAGTGTAGTTGCACCAAGTAACCAGTAGATATCCCTTTAGCACATATCATGGTGCAGTTACACCACTTGAAAATAGATGTCCCTGTAGCACAAAGCATGGTGCAGTGACAGCAAGTGATCAGTAGAAGTCCTTGTGGCACATATCATGGTGCACTTACACTAGGTGACCAGTAGATGACCATGTGGAACATTTCTTAGTTCAGTTGCACCAGATGGCCAATCGATGTCCGTATGGCACAATGCTTGGTGCAGTTATGCCTAGTGACCAATAGATGTCCCTGTGGCATATATTGTGGTACAGTTACACCAGGTGACCAAGCGATGTCCTCATGGCACAAAGTATGGTCAGTTATACCAAGTGACCAATGAATTTCCCTTTGGCATATATCTTAGTGCAGTTACACCAAGGGACCAGTAGATGTCCCTTTGACACATACCATGCTGCAGTTACACTAAGGGACCAATAGATGTCCTGTGGCACACAGCATGGTGCAGCTAAACTAAGAGACCAATAGATGTCCCTGTGGCACGCAGCATGGTACAGTTACACCTAGTAACCAAAAGATGTCCCTATGGCACTAAGCAAGGTGCAGTTACACTAGGTGACCAACAGATTTCCCTGTGGCACAAGGCAAGGTGCAGTAACACCAAGTGACCAATAGATGTACCTGTGGCACATAGCATTGTTCAGTTACACCAAGTGACCAATTGATCTTCTTGTGGCACATATCATGATGCGGTTGCACAACAAGACCAATAGATGTCCCTATAGCACAAAGCATGGCACAGTTACACAGAGTGACTAATAGATATCCCCTTGGCACATATCATGGTGTAGTTACACCACTTGAAAATAGATGTGTCTATAGCACAACGCATGGTGCAGTTACACCAAGTGACCAATAGATGTCCCTTTGGCACATATCATGGTGCAGTTACACCAGGCGACCAATAGGAGTCCCAATGGCACTGAGCATTGTGCAGTTGCACCAGGTGACCAACAGATGTCCCGTTGGCACTAAGCAAGGTACAGTTACTCCGAGTGACTAATAGATGTCTTGGTGGTGCATGGCATGGTGCAGTTACACCAAGAGACCAATAGATGACCCTGTGGCACAAAGCATGGTGTAGTTACATCAAGTGACCAATAGATGTCCCTGTGGCACATACCATTTAGCACTTATACTAAGTGACCAATAGACGTACCTATGGCACCTAGCATGGTGCAGTTAAACCAAATTACCAATAGATGTCCCTGTGGCACACAGTAGTCACACCAAGTGCCCAATAGAGGTGCCTGTGGCATTTATTGTGGTACAGTTACACCAGGTGACCAAGTGATGCCCTCATGGCACAAAGTATGGTCAGTCATACCAAGTGACCAATAGATGTACCTGTGGCACATATGATGGGGCAGTTATACCAAGTGACCAATGGATGTCCCTGTGGCATATATTATAGTGCAGTTACACCAATGGACCAGTAGATGTCCCTGTGGCACACAGCATGGTGCAGCTAAACCAAGAGACCAATAGATGTCCCTATGGCATGAAGCATGGTACAGTTACACCTAGTAACCAAAAGATGTTGTTGCAGGGATTCTGCTTATACACAGAACTATGCGTAGAACCCCAGGACCTCAGTGAATTGTGGTGTACCAGAAACTCACCTCAGAACCCAGAACCCAGTATCCGGCTAGCATAAGTGTCCCATTCGTTATCCGAGATTTGGCTCGGCGATCCCAATGAAAAGACAACCCAGAACAAGCGACTCAGTGTACTCTCAGGAATGGTGGGAATCGGAAATACCTGTTCGTATATTATTCTCACATCAGTCCACAACAAGAATAAACAGAGACACGGTGAAAATAAAAAGAGTTTATTTTTATAGACCACGTGTCCTAAGATGCAGTACTTTGGCTAATACAAGCAGACAAATGATTATAATCAAAACCATCAGCATCGTTACAATACCATAGAATATAAAAGGAGTGATCATGTTATAAATGACAGTGGATAATACCACCTTCCCTTAACTAAGAAGCTAATATTATTATTATGCTAATAAAAGGTCTCTTAGGCTTCAACAGGGGACCCCATACCTCACAGATCAGCTTAGTGAAATCACATCACAGGAGCATCAGAAGTCTTCTCGCAGGAAGGCTCGTCTTCGGTCTGAATATTAAACATGATGTCTGCAATATTAAAAGCACCAACTTTCAGGTATTCGCAGCTGCCTGTGTGTTATGGCTAAATAGTGGGTCGATCAATCTGGAGTGGAAAACATGCATTGTCTAACAACCCAGACTGTTTGTTACACCATGTACAGACCAAGGTCGCTGCGCAGAGCTCGGGATGGTAACAACAGATTGCTCTCATGGGAGGCAAAGAGCGAGTCAGCAGTTTGTTTAAACAATAACATGTAGACGCAGTGTCGTGCGCAAAAGCAGCAAGATGGCTTTCTAACATCTAACGTGGTTATGCTAACTTAACAATGTATGTACGGAAGAGGAGCCAAGATGGCGATCGAGACGGCAGCGTAGATTCCCGGCTCCGTGAACCTCCGCATCCCGCACGGATATCCTGTACTAGATCCTCAGCTTGCGCCATGGGATCGTGTTTGTGAAGGAGAGTGGCAACCGATCGTGTGACTCCGGGGTTTCTGGCTACTGTACCGCCTGAGAAATTTGCGGATGAACTTTGCGGCCCGTGCGGCCCCGGAGCCGGGACCTCGAGTGGACGCCTTGGCCGGGTGGCAGTTTAACAACAACGGCCTGTGGTGACTGGGTGGAGTCGGTCCACCGGAGCGGTGCTGCCCCCGGCCTGCATTTCGCCACGGCCGCTCCCGTTGCCGAAGCGTAGTGGATCGAGGGCATGCCCGGGGGTGCAGTTCTCAGACTCTTCGGTGTTTGCCCCTGCCTTTGACGGTGAGCTGCCCGGACACCGCCCCTAGCTCGCCCTGATCCTTGCAGACTGCTCCCGGATTTTCGCGGCCGCTGGTCCTTGGTGGAGACGACTGTTGCCCGAGTCCACGCAACGGCTGAATTTGTACCTGCCCCCGTACCCCTGTCTCCAGCGACGTGGACCCCGAGGTGCTTGTCCCTGGGTCCCGGCCCCCATACGAGCCGGGCCTCTCCCGGCGGCCATCTTGTTGCGATGCAGCCTACTATCCTGTCCACCGGGTCGCAGCAGGATTGGGAGTGTGTGACTTTTGGGAGTGTGGCAGAGCGACCGCGGGGAGCAGTGCTGGGGTACGGCGACCTCCTTGAGGCCCTTGGTGCCCTTCATTTCTCCTTGGCTCGTGGCCTCGAGGTCTTGGGGAGTAAGATCGACGGTGTGGCATCAGCGTTGGGACAATGGCGGCATGCTAGTCCACAGTTGCACAGGGACTTCTTACACTGCACACAGGAGGATAATGTCGCGGCCATCCCTGCGATTAGTGCGCAGCCGGACACTCCGGACAGTATGCTACCGTATGATCGGCTGACTGAGGGTTTGATCTGTTCCGGAGGTAGTGGTTCCGAGTGGAAGGTGGTGGCCTCGTCCCGTGTACGACCTCCGGTGACCCAGGGACTTTACCAGCAATGTCTGTCTACTTTGGATGATTCAGCCCTCCCGGTCCTTGTGTGCAGTACAGATCCTGGGGCAGCACTGGGAAAGACGTCCCTCCGAGATGCGGACTGTGTTGGCATTCTGAGACCTCCACCCCACTTGTGTGCGTCGCTTCCCGGTTGTTTTGGGACATCCCTTCACCTTGGAACATCGGACATGGCGCTGGGTCGAGGGGTAGGCATGGGCAGCATCGCCAGGAGTGGTCAGGGATGAGGCTGATCCCTCGGGGTGGTCATCTGGTAGACGGGCGGACTCATGGTTGTGTACTCCCAGGACATAGCTACTAGCATATTCGGTGCGCAATGCTCCCTATTTCCCCTTTTGTTATGGTCGATTTGGTGCTACTTATTGTTTGCTGCTGGGATACCTTACGGTGCGGGAGGGAGAAGCCGGGGGTATGTTCTGAAGGCCCTCCTCCAGTCTATTATATTTTCTCCACCCCCCCGCCTGGTGGGGTTCTTTCTTATTCCTTTTTCCCTGCTTCTTCTATATTTCGGGTCTAGTTCCAGGGCGACAGGCACACTGCTGGGGGGAGGGGCCATACTCATTTGCAGAGGTGCAGGGGGGGGGGTTGGGGGGGGGACTCTTTTCTTTCTCAGTCTTCCTCTCTTTTTCCATGGCCTCCTTTTTCTTCTCCGTTTCTTTTTGTTTCTTTTCTGGGATCAGCGTGGTACGCCTCTTTTGCTGTGAACCGTTGCCTCTCCGTGTGTGCCACAGTTTCCGGGGGTTCTCTGGGCGTTAGGTATGGGGGCCTGCAGGCGCAACTGTTTTTGATATTCTTCCCTATCATTTCCTGTGTTTGCGCCATGGATTCAATTGATTGCTGTTTATTGCTAACGTCTATCATGCGGCCTGCCCTTTATCGCTGTTGGGAAATTGTTTGGCACCTGATCCTACTGTTTTGTTTCATTATAAAATGAAAAACCCCTTTTCTCCTGGTGTCCTACCTGCGCGGCTCCCGGGCCGAACTATCTTAGTATGAAGATTTTGCTACCGAGGTGCCGCATGTGCTTATATTTGACCTTATTGCTCTGATTGCTTAGCGGCCGGCCCTGGGGGGTTGTAGGCCCATACTTGTTAATGATCGAAATGTCAATAAAGGTTTTTCAAAAAAAAACAAAAAAAAAAAAAAAAAAAACAATGTATGTACGTATTAAGGGATTCCTTACTACATGCCCCCTTGATCGAAGCACTAACCATCAGGGAAGAAATGAGAGAACGCAGAGTTCAAATTCAACAGAGCAGAACAAGGCGTATTCAATTTCGAAACCAAGTATCGGTTAAGAGCAAGTTCGAAAAGAAAAAAGAAAAACGGGAGAAAAAGAAAAAAAATAAAATCTCAAAAAGGGAAAGGAAAAAAATGAAAAACCGCTGTTTTGGCCAGCAATCCAAAGTCATCGGCAATGTTCAGTACATGGTAGAAAAAATATAGTGGATGACAGTTCACTCAATCCATGAACGTGTATGCAGCATACGTAGCAACAGCTTCCAACAGTTTCAGCCATCCAGTTAATCAAAGAAAAGGAACATACATGTTCTTCAATGAGCGGAGCCTCTAGCACCATCAGAGGGCAACCGACGTGTTCCTCCAGAAAACTCATATTCAAGAAGTCATAGGCAGCCCTTGCGATGTCCCAATTACCCAGGATACCATGCGCCGCACCACAGGCCATAATCCGAACACCAGAACAGGCATCCTCGTGAGACACTAAGGGCCTCATCAGTCGATCATAATCCGGCACCGGAGACACCGTGTTGGATAAGCACAAATCCAGAGGCCATTCAAAGGGACAATCTAGGCAGTGAAAGACAGGTTGCACGCAGGTAAAGTAGGAATACCGGAAGGATAATCCATACGCCAGGCTCAAAGTCGCCAATGGCAGTGTACCATAATATTCAAGTATCCTGTCACGAAGAAGATGCAGACGGGACAGGTTGTCGTGTGGCACAGAAAGAGCAGCCATTTCGTAGTATGAAAAGTAAAAGTAGCACACCTGCCACCAGCGCCAGAATCAGCGGGACACCGCCAAAGACGCTCGAGAAAATAGAATGAAAAAATGCCGGAATCACACCAAAAATAGTTTGGAAGGAGGTCACGAGGCCTGAGCCTACAAGTTTAAAAAAATGAGCCAGGCCAGTTGTGGACGAGGCATTGAAAATTGTTTGGATCAAAGCTCCAAAATGCAGGGGGAGGTCAGTATTCAAAAGCGCCTGTACCTCAGTGCGCGTATTTGCTACGTGAAGGACAAACGTTTCTCGGGAGGAAGTCAATGGCACCTCCTTTTGGGACAATAGAGCTCTTATTCTGCTCATCTTGTTGAACTCTGCTTTCAAGGTCGGAATCGAAGGCCAGATGGAAACATCCAGCCGCCCATGCGGGGGAGGAAATAGAACATTATTGCAGCAGACTACTCTCTGCGATACAGTTACTATATATGGGATTCCCACTAACATCCCGCAGCAAGCTTCATTATTCAAAATCAAATAACTACCGTTTGCAAGCAGCGTGAAAGATGGTGTAATCACTGGCACTGGGATACCTTTGAGGACGCAGGCCAAATTCGGGGCGTGTACATTGCATGCACTGTGTAACTGAATGTGCCTACATACTACAGAATGATCAGGTGTCGAGGTACACTCCTCACCTTTCAGGTAAACCTCTGTACCGTCTCTTGTACATCTATACGTAAAAGGGAGAGACCAAACCTCATGCAGGAACGCGGTACCCAACTGTTCATATCTACCCAGGGCATAGTGTTTCATGCATGATGTAAACTTAAAAAGCGCGAAAGGGAGCGTGATCAAACCATGTACTAACCACATGGCTGAATTCAATTCCGCCACAGAGAAAGGTAACGGCTCCAACTTTTCAATGTGTAACAATGAATATGTAGCATCTTTCATGGACATGAACTGTTGCTTTACAGTAAGGTTAAAGGGAAGGAATAATGATGTCGTATTCAGATAGTCCCAGGGGACCTTTCCTGCCTTTAAAGTTTGTAAAGTCCATGCAAACTGCATAACAGAACGCAACTGGTTTTGACCATGGTACAATACAGACATATCATCATGTACAATAGCAACAATTGAAGAAACAATATTGTCTAATGTATAAATTCTGGAAGAAAGAGTGTTAATGCTGTTATCTATAACGGCTAATACCTTTTCCATATTTGCTTGATCAATAGCCCTCAATCTAGAAGCCGCTTCAATTTGCGACAATTTTCATACTTCGTTGTAAATAGCATACGCCCACCTCTTGGATCTGCCACGCACAGGTCCTTTAACAAAATCATTCAAATCTATTTTGTCATGTAATTTTGATAAATGAACTTTGACAGATGCCAAGGTGGAATGTCGCAGCCAGGATTGGCATAATTTCCCTACAGAGTAGGTAGTTACTGTATGAGAGGACTCAAACCGAGGGTCTACGCGTTGCTGAGTATACCCCGGTTTCAAACCTAGAAAACGACGTTGACAGGTATCGGAACTGCTTTGCCAAATTAACCATCCTTCACTACTAAATTTCGAAATATTGAAAGATGTATTAGAAACTAATGACTGCAAAGCAGGAAGGGACAGATCTGTGTGGTTATCCCAATTTGGGTAAGCGCCCAGATCTGGAACAGAAGGGAAATTTAGTTTTTTAGAAGTGGCCAATCCGAAACAGGTGGTCTGGAAGATGGTTGAATTTAAAAACAACATATGATTTGGTACAAGATAGGCACGATGTAAAGCTTCAGTTCCCTGAACCTGCCACGGTTTTGAACCCCAAACCGATTTAAGATCAATAGCAGCCTTCCACAGATCATAACCTTTGATTGACAACTCATCCATAAAGGACTCAGAATAGAGTAATTTGGTGTGTCAGTCTAACCTTCGAGCCAGACTCAGACATCACTTTAAAATAAAAGGATGCCGGGTTGGAAACATTAAAATCAGTAAAATAAGTATACTTATCAACCAATGTAGGTGAACTTCCGAAAGAGGGGGTGGGACAGTGTTCCCATTGGGTAAAATTTACAAAATTACGAAATGTGTTCGCTTTATGCAGGAAGTGATTGCCATAATGCTGAAAACAATACTGTTCTGCATAGTTAGCCGCATTTTCATATAAATCTTCTGCATCAAAAGCGGCATAATATTTCAAATCAGAAAACAGTGCTTCAATGGCATGAACATCCCAATCATCAGAACGAATGTTCTGCTTAACCACATCACCCATAGAAACACGAAACACATTAGGTACATTGATGACCTCTGTAGGACCATGAATTTGGAATTTAACAGCATCCCACGCAATTCCATCCAAAACGGGCCAGGCAGTAATATTCACAAAGGTCTGGTCCCTTTTCATAATGTGGGACGATGAGTGGGGGGCCAAAGTTCCATTGATAAGTCTAATTGTAGATCTTTCTTTAAGATAGTGGCCATTCACCAGACGGAAAAATACTATTACAAATCCAATGGACATAAACAAAAAAATACTTATAAGCACCAGCCAGATGTATGTCCAAGGAGGAATCAAAAAATTTCTTTTGAACCAACTAGCAAAAATAGCAATGTTCGAAGGGGAAGTATGAGGCAATGAGTTAGTGTCAAAGGAGAAACGTGACTGGTCAACCGCCGTAGATTGTAAAACAGGCGAGTGACCATTTGTAGGATAAGCATACTCAGTCTCTTCGGGCAGACCACCAGCCGGCGGTATTAACAAGGGATCAGTAACTGACTGCATCTCGATGGCAACATCAGACAGGGTGGTAGAAGCAGGAACCAACACTGAATTTCTTTGCATTGTCTGGCAGGAAACTGCTGGAGTCATACTAAGAAGTATCGGCCACTCGCTGAAGTTTGACATTGTCAATAGAGATGTACCTGTTTTCTTTGCGACCAGGAAGTGGAGGTAAAATGACTGTTCTTGTACCCTGCACTCCAAGCACTGGAACTGGTGCACGATAAGAGGGGCCGAACTCCTTCTTGTTCTCCACCTTCTCACGGACCAGGTCTCCAACTCGGGGTAGCCAGCCGACTACCGGAATCTGAAGCTCAGCATCAGACGTGGAGGGCAAGTGTTCCTTCGATAGAGTGTCTCTGGCTTCTTGTAGGGTCTGCAAAACAGCACAGTGATCATCTACGTCAAAGGGTGCGGTCGACGCCGCCATGTCTAGACCATCAAGGTCTGGGACAAACATTCTGATTCCGAAGAGCATCATGTATGGGGTCCGCCCACCCAGAGACCTTCTAGGGAGATTATTAAGTGCACGTTGGACGTTATACAAGTGGGCTAGCCAATTCCGGCCTGTGCCTAAAACACGTGCTGTCAAAGATTGCTTTAAGTCACGGTTCATTCGCTCCACCACACTATTACCCTCAGGTCAGTAGGGGGACGAAAATTTGACTTGGACCCCCAAATTTCTCATAGCCTCCTTGTAAGCCTTAGAGGCGAACGCAGGGCCCTGATCAGAATGGAAGGTACCACACGCAAAAGTTCCCACAAAGACACGCAAATCCCTGATGACAGTCCGTGAATCAGCACTCCTTTGTGGCCATACCCAAAGAAAACGTGTGCACGAATCCACTGCAACCAAGATATACTTGTACGCAGTATCTGAAGAAAAAGGACCGCAGTGATCTAGATAAACACAACCAAATGGTTTATTAGATATGTACAACTGTGTTTGTGATGGGCGCGCAACAGTGGAAGGTTTAATCTGTTGGCAAATGTCACAATCAAGAACATAAGCGCGCGCCTGTTTGTACAAACCGAACCACCAATAACGTTGTTGTAACAGAGATATAGTAGCTGACACGCCGGCGTGGGCTGACGCCAACCCCTCGTGCGCTGAGAGTATCAGAGATGGTCTGCAGTCCGCGTTGGGACTAATTCTGTCACCAACGTCGTTAATCCTCACTAACGGGACGTTATCAGGACTTAAGTGATAAAAATTACGAGACGGAAAGCCCTTCGGGTAATCACTTCCCTTCTCTGTAGCAGCAATAGCTGCCAAGATGTCATCATCAATCTTACTTTTAGATCTTGTAACTGCTGCCACTAAGTATGTAGCCACTGCGGTTTTTGCTGCCTCGTCAGCCAAGCTGTTGCCGACAGCATGGACACCAAGTCGTTGGTGACCAAGAGTGTGAATAACATTCACGAGAGGGAGACGTTCTTTAAAGTCTGCCACTCGAACCCAACGCAGTTTATGCTTAATTGTGCTACCTTTGGTATCACGATATTAGTTTTGAGACCAGAAGTGTAAATTGTCATTGTAGGACTGGACACAATAAAAGGAGTCACTCACTATAAGAGTAGTGACCCGGGGATCCGCAAACTCCAGTGCAAGCACCAGAGCCCGGAGCTCCGCCAATTGCGCGGTACAATCACCCAATGACTGCGTATGCACTGCATCAGATTGGAATTCACCATTTACGAATGTACCCACGACAATTGCGCAAGCCGCAGAATAAGCATGCTTCGATCCAATCGCCGGCTGCGCCGAGCCGTCAGTGTATATGACACAATGGTATTCTTCGAGCTGGCGCAAAGACAGAGGAGCTGGATGAACGAATTCATACTGTAAGTACTCCTGAGTCTGTAAAGAAGCGTCAAAGATATAAGTGACATCTGGTGAAGTCAGAGTCGTGGCCCATTGTATCCACCGTGGATGCAAAGCTTTAGAATTTGGTACACTTGCTTTTGTCACTGTCTCTAGGGCAGGATACGGTGTTACAACCAGTATCTATTTTCCATGTGACAGTGCGCGTTATTTAAGGATCGCCATCTGTACTGCCGTCAGAACTTTCTCGACAGTGGAAAAGCGCAACTCAGCAGAGGTGTACAAGTGTGATTTATACACAATGGGGACTGTATCGCCCTTATTGAACGTCAAGTACGTGAAACCCACTACGCCTGGTACTATTCTTATTACCAGGTTAGTGCGGTTATCACGTGTCAATAAGTATTGTGAAGCAAGAAGATCAGCCTGTAAAGACTGGAGAATAGCAGAATGTTCTAGCTGCCAGCTAGACTTCGAAAAAGAAGGTTGTACCAAGGCGTAAAGCGGCTTGATACGCTGGGCATAATCAGGAATATACGTACGTCCGAAATTCAGAAAGCCCAGCAAAGATTGTAATTTTTTCAGTGTTGTAGGAGCGCGCAGGCATGCACACTTCTCCAGAAAGTGAGGAGCCAATCCCTTACCTTCATTGTTGAGCTCGTAGCCCAAAAACAACACTGTATATTCCGCGATGTGAGACTTCGCAAAATTAAATTTGTAGCCATAGTCCGCAAAACTCACTATAATATTGTCGACTCGAGACAGATGTGGCATCAGCTCATCATCCGTGAGGTAGATATCGTCAACATAGGAGTATGCGTCGGGGTCTATTCTCTCTAAGAGAAAGACCACGCGAGCGGAAAAGACGCCAGGGCTGTTTTTATAGCCCATGGCTAATCTTGTGAACTGTTTTTGTTTGCCGCCCGAAGTAAACGCCGTCCACTGGCTACTCAGTGTGGACAGGTTATGGCTAAAAAAGCCATTTGAGATGTCAAGTGTCGTTTTAAATCTCTTACGCACGAGACTGTCGACAAGAGCCGAGCCGTGAGTATTTTGTACCGCGCAGGTCCGGCAATGCGAATTTAAGTGCCGGTAATCCAAAACTAAACGGTACGACCCGTCAGGCTTCGTCACAGTGAATAAAGGGTTATTCATAGGGGACACACAAGTTTCAATAACACCCTGATATTCCAATTGTTCAAGGATTGCAGCGACGTGCGGTCTAGCTTCACGACGCATGGGATATTGGGGTTGAGGCTGGGGCATTGACCGCAATGGAATCTCATGGCAGGGGGACAACCGGTCCCATCCCACTTGAGCAAGCGCCAGTGCCCACTCCTCAGCGTACACTTCAGCCTGGTCCTTAGGCACCGTGTGCGCAAAGGACGGGAGGATTACCTCCTCCCCTCTAGGAGCTTCTAAAATGAAAGCTGGGGGCCAATCTGCCTCCGCTAGGAGGATATCATAGGTGGTAGTCAGATTATCCCAAAAAATCCCCTTTATTGTACGTTGTATGTCACCCTCAATTAGTAAGACTATTTCGTAAAGTCTGTCAGGGGGAGCCACTCTAGTGTCAGCTGTTTCAACAGTAACCAATATATCAGTTGCTGTCGCCGCCAGAAATGGACGCAGAGCTTGACGGACTATGGTAATTTCCGCTGCGCTGTCCAGTAGCGTCAGCGCCCATGTCCGGTTCCGAAGCTGTGTCCGCACTATCTGAGGCATACCTTGCCGTCAGAGCAGCCACTTTCTTCTTCTGAAACGGGGGTCTTTGTCATGCAAATTCGTCCTGCTTGCCTTTACCCTCAGTCTGCCGGGGTTGGTCACGTGTCTGTGGAGCACCCCGACCTTTGCCACCGCCTCCGCCACCGGACTGTGAAGCCGATGTTTCCTGTGAAGAACGAGGAGAACGTTGTTCAGAAACCTGAAATCTACCAGGAGACTTAATAGTAGCACGATCACGCAGATCATAAGTGCGCTCACTACCTGACTGAACGGGAGAGGCAGGACGAGACCCCTGTTTCTGCTGCTGCTTTCCCTGTTGTTTTGACCGCCAATTCTGTTTCGGAAAGCTTGGACGGTCATCCTTACCAGAGGCTTCCACCTTACCCTGCTGCTTAATGTCGGGAGTTTTGATTACAGGTTTAACTCCTAAAGAGCTACGACCCAAATCTCTGTACGCCGACGAGATTATTTTCGCAAACTCCCGCGGCTTATCCTCATCAGCAACTTTCTTCAGTTCATTACGAACTTGCAACTGCATAGCATCACCCTTAAGGTTACACATTATCATGGTAGCCACCAGGTCAAACTGTCCGAGGAGCCGCATGCCTAATTCTATCGCAGACTCCGCACCGTGGTTATCTTGAACACGTTTAATAACGGAGGGCAGTACCGACATAGACGGAGTGCCAAAGCACTGCGAGTACGTCGCTGCAAAGACCTTGCCCCAGTTTACACAATCATCAATGTCGGGGACCAAGTCCTTAGGCAAACTAATGGTAAGGATCCTGTGTTTCTCCACAGGAGATGTATTCGGGTATACCGCTTCTATTTGGTCAAATTTTTCAGCAAGCCAAAAAGGGAAATCATCCCTAGTTTGGGGGCGCTTGCCCATAACAGAATTAACCATAACAGTACTAATGACCACCGCGTGGTGGTCAGTAGGTTGTCCCGCAACAGCAGGTGCCCCCGCCTGCACATTGCGTTGTCGTACTTTAGAATTTGGGACCGCGTAGGAGGCAGGGCCCTACCCCTGTCTATCCCGGTAATAGTGAACCGCGAATGGTTAATGCGGTATGTACAAGTGCTTTGTGTAACGTTTTAGCTATGAATGCACTGTGTATACGTTGGTATACATCACTACGTGGGTTCCATTTTGTAGCGGTGGCCATCTTATGGTTGCCCTCACATAGGCTATATAGCATGAAGCGAAAACGGGCCTTTTAGAGCACATGTGCCTTCCTTTGACTTTTCTGTGACCTGGGCAGCTCGGCTCCGCTGCCCCAGGTCAAACTGGTCTCACGAGTTCCCCGTCCTCTGGCCACCTGTGATTAGCATCAGGGCTTGACACACCATAAAGTCTTTTCATCCTACACAAGCCCCCAGCTAATCTCTTTCACATCTGACTGTTCCTGCTTTATGGCTTGTTTCCCAAAACAGGAGATGCTCATGTTTATTGGGGCCTATCGATATCTGATGTGGGATCTGAGCTTTGCTGTGTAAATAATTGCGGGCTGGCTTAACTGGAATGTGGGATGGTCATCATGACTCTGCCTTTTCGTTTTGTAATGTATATGTGTAATAGCCATATCATAAACTAAAGAATGTATGCCTGAGGCAGGAAATTCTGTATTTAAGGAGAAGCCCGTTTCTGTGATTTTCAGCAGTCTCCTGAGAACATACACGCTGTTGTACTTCTAGGACGCCTGTAATTGGTCTGCAGCCAATAAACTGATCTTTGACTTCACCCAGAAGACTCTGTGTTTCTGTAGGTCTGAAACAGGAAGAACCCCGAAGTCATAGGGTGTGCTCCCCTGCACCGCTGGGCTTAAAATACCCAGTACTTCAGTTGGCGCCCAACTCGGCGCGATTTCAGCGGTACCGGTCCAAGCCAGAGGTTCGTGAGGAGCTTCGTGTGGAAATTCTGGAGGAAGGCCGCCACTTCATCGACCCCTGCATGTCGACGTGGTCCGAAAGTCTTTTCTGCGAGGTTCTCCGCGTCCCGACGGCTACGAAGGACTGCTGCCCTGATTAATCGCCCTGGTTTGGACCCTTGACGATTTTTTGGTAGAGCGAAACAATCGAGAGAGTCTTCTGGTGACGCCATCGATCATCGATATTCAGTTAAGTATAAGTGGAGCGTCTCCCAGTTTGAATTTGGTATCCTTCTGGATCATTTTGATTTGGTGCTTGCAAGTCCCAAAGCCAGAGGACTCGTGTATTCACGAGACTATCGTATTCGATAATCCTTTGACGTTTGAAACTAGACTAGTGAGCGAAGATGCCTGGTTCTAGTGTATTTTGTAGATTGTTTTGTTTGGGTTGTGGAAGGGATTTCCAGTTAGAGGATTCATGTCCGGTTCCTCCAATTGGAACTCCTACTTATGAGCTTTATGTAAAACATGGCGTGGGCCCCATTGCATATAATGAAATATGGATCCGATACACCAGAAAGGACGGTGTTTTAAAATGGCCCCAAAATGGTAGTTTCGATACAGATATCTTAGATAATTTGGAAGTTAAATTGTTTAAAAAGAAAGCCCGGCCGGCGATGTTTGATTTTTTCCGCCTATGGCGAAAGGAAGCCAAACAGAAGGAAATTAAGCTAGCGAAAAGAGATAAGAGAGAGAGAGGTATGTCAGTGATGCAAGCAGCTGTGCAATTTAAAGATAATGAGGAGGAACAAATGAAGGAACAGTTACATAGACAGCGCAAACTAGGGATTGATAAATGTTACCCTGTTTTGCCACCCCTTGTGCAAGATGAGACAAAAGAGAAAGAGAAAGATTCCCTAATGTCCCATTTGTTAAGTTCGCCACCCCCATATGCGCAAAATGCCACAGCACCTCCACAGCTTGTAAATGCGCAGCCTCTAGTAAATATGCCGCAAGCCTTCCCGCAGCTGCCAGCTCCTCTTCAGCTGGCTCCTATCCCTGCAGGGCAGCCCTCTCAAGGGCCGCCAGTTTTGCTACCTGTTACCCCTGCGCTTCCTGCGACTTTGTCTAACACGCCAGCGGTTTCCCCTGGCGCTCCTTCTTACACTACCCAGGTACCTGTATCTGAATCTGTTTTTCTTCCCTCTGTCTATCCCCCTGTTTTCGCCTCAACTTCTTCAGCACGACAACGACTGGCTAATGTAGTTACTAGTTTAATGTCGCCTCTCTTTGGGTCATCTAGTGCGACACCTGGTTTACAGCGTAAGCAATTGCGCAGTCAGCTACCTGGTCCCGAAGAGAAAGAGGTGTTAGATCATTTGGCGCGTAGGTGGATTGGTTTCCCTTCACTCTATGATGTGGAACAGGTTGTTAACGTTTTTCACCAATGGGATGCCCCAAAACAGAGGTATGTCTTTGATAAAATGTGTGAATTCCTCTGTGAGGAATTGGAGGATAAGGGTGCAAACCCAAACCCACAGGAATTGTGTCGAGTGCATTTTGATTTCGAAACAGGTGTAATTGTGGGCCCCAATGTAGATAAAGCAGTTGCGACTTTACTGTCCCTCAGAAATGGCGATTGTCAGCAATCATTGTTTGACCAGGATTTCCCTGTGGGGAAGGAGGGAAAAGCGCGACAATACCCCATGAGAGAAGTACCTCCGGTATGGAAGGAAGCTGTTGCGGCTGATGCCGCTCGAGGTATTGTTGCTGCTCCAGCACATTTTCAGCGTGTTTGGGTACATGTCCCATGGAAGCGATCTGAGGTGTTAGCACTTAAACAGACATTGCCTGATCCCCGTAAAAACCCTGCAGGATATTATAAGGAGTTGTCACAAACTGCAGAATCATGTGTAATGAATTTAGCCGACATAGATATGCTGTTTGGGAATGTGGTCCCGCAGCCTTTATGGGGATCCATTCGTAATGTAGATCACGCTGCAGAACTAGGGGACACATAGGCTAATATCATTGCCGCAGACACTAGACAAGTTGGTGGTGCAAAACCTGAGCCCCTCATAGCAGCGCTCCCTGGTAGAATTATTACATACATGAAGACCATAATGCCCGCGATGCGCGTAAATTGGGACAAACTGTCTGCATGTAAGCAGAAGAAAGATGAGACAGTGTCCGATTTTTTCACCAGGTTTGAAGAAACGTTTATCGACCACAGTGGTCAAGACATGAGCACTGAAGGTGGCCAACGGTTATTCGTTGATAAGTTTGTGCAGAATCTACTCCCCGAGTTGTGTAAGAAACTAAAAGACTCAGAAAGTTCTTGGGCTGTTTCCTCTTCAGCACAAATACTGGCTACTGCACAGTATTATGAGAATAGAGACAAAGATGAGAAGGATAGAACAGATAAGAAAACGAAAGAATTAAAGACAAAGGTCCTCTTGCAGCAGGCCTACCCGCCACGTGGAGGACAGAGTAATTATAGGCAAACACAAGGTATCTATCAGCAACCCCAACAATTTCAGAATAGTCAGCAAATGAATGGGTATTATCAACCACGAATCCCTGTAGGTCCCAACCAATGTCCATATTGCAAAGAGGAAGGTCATTTTAAATATAGTTGCCCTAAATTTATGCAGCGTAACAGTAATGCGTATGGCGCAAGAGGTAGGGGTGGTCAGCAAGCTCCTAGAGGCAGAGGGCGTGGAAATGTTCTCCAGAACGCGCGTCCTCTTCCGCCTCAAAATACCATAAATAGCTTTGATCAGCAAGCCAAAGCGACTGGTAATACAGCTCAGTATTACAAGAAAATCACTGATGATGTTGGTCATGGTAATGCGTTTGCTGATGAAGTCGCGAAAGAAACAGCAAAAGATGTGAAGACTCGAATGTATGTTGCAGGCCCTGCCAGATGGGTTGGTGATGTTGGAATGTGTGAAAACACAATAGAAAGTGTAAAGTCCCTTTAAGCTGAGGCCACAGAGAAAGAGTTAAGCAAGTGGAGAGAAAGTATGGGTAAGTTGGATGAGAATGGTTGTTGGATTGATTTGTCAGAACATAGGCGATGGTTGTTACCTGATGCATATGTGCTTCCAGTGGTTCCTATGGCACATGGAATGGCACACATCAGTACGAAAGGAATCTGTAAGTTGTTGGCTCCAGTATGGCAGAACGCTGGAATTCCTAAGTGTGCAGAGAATGTGGTCAAGAATTGTATGGTATGCTTGAAGTACAACCCTGGTAGGGGAACCCCAACTCCAGCTGGTCATTTTGCGCCTCCATCATATCCATTTGAAGTTTTGCAGTTGGATTTTATCCACATGGAAAGGTGAAACAACCTGAAATATGTGTTGGTGGTTGTTTGCACTTTCTCAAAATGGATAGAGGCCTATCCTCTAAAAGATAACACTGCTCTGTCCACAGCCAAAGCCCTTGTGAAGGAATTTTTCCCTAGGTTTGGAATGCCAAGAATGGTGTGGAGTGATAATGGAAGTGAGTTTGTGGGTAAAGTGATGAAGAATGTGTGTGAGGGACTAGGTATAAGGCAGAAGTTTCACGCTGCAAATCACCCCCAATCAGCTGGATTAGTAGAGCGCTACAACGGCGCTCTAAAACTTAAATTGGCCAAAATCCAGGCAAGCACCGGTTTTAAATGGCCTGACGCTCTGCCTCTAGCACTCCTATCCACAAGAATGACCGTGCACTCACGAGTGGGACTTAGTCCCTACGAGGTCGTTTTTGGCCGCCCGGCCAATGTATGGGGTGTGCCAAGACCGATGAAATTCAGTGAGATCGAGCATCCAGTGTTACTTGATTACTTGTACGATTTGACGGTTAAACTGCGTGTTTTACACCAACAGGTGCATGATACTCTCCCTCCGGCTTCTGAGGCTCCAGGACACCCTATCGACCCTGGCACGTGGGTCTTGGTGAAAAACTTTCAGCGGGAAACCAATGAGGAGCCCCGCTGGATTGGCCCTCACCTCGTGCTGCTGTCAACAAGATCAGCTGTTCGAGTGAAGGGGAAGAAAAACTGGATCCACGGCGCCCACGTGAAGAGGATCCCTTTGCCTTTGCCGTATGACCAGTGGGTCCAGGAGGGTATCGCAGACTCTGAAACAGACACTGTACCTCGTTTTGTGCCGTTCAGTGATGCACGCATAAAAGGCACAGCTTCAGCGCAGGAAAGTGACGATATTTTACAAGAAGCTGTGCCACCGTCAATTCGATTGGACACTACAGAGCCTGAACTTTTGTTTCAAGATCAAACAGTGCCTGGCCGTTTTCGTTACAATCTGAGGCCAAGGCCCACGGACAAATAAATATTCTTTTCCTTTTCATTTTTTTTTGATAACCAGAGCTCTCCCATCTGAAGGACTTTCTTGATTTTTGTTTTTCGAACCACCATCCGGGTTCAGCCGCAGGGTCGCGGTGCCAAGACTTTGGGGTACAGGCCGCAGACGTTAGGTCGACGGTTCTGGTTGGTCTAGGGTGTTCCCTGGACTGACAGGCGTACTCCTTAGCAGAAGATACTCACCCGCCGCGAGCGGCACGATTAGAGGATGGAGTTTTGTAAGATGGAGAGACTCACTGAGGAAATGAACTTTAAAGCAAGAATATGTAAAATAATGAAAACCAAACGTTTTGTATTTTTATGCCTGTTTGTATTATGTAGTATGGTAGTGTTTACTGTAGGATTTGTATTCTTCTCCTCTCAAGAGCCCATTGCCCCCACTGTACAGCCTATACCTCCTCCTACTACCTCCTCACACTCTTTTCACCCTCTGCCTGAACATGAACAAGCTAGACGATCAGAGTTTGTAAATAACTCGTTTATTCAGCTCCTGCACCAGCACCAACTAGTCATGAATACAACAAATTGTTGGGTGTGCGGTTTAATGCCACATACCATTAATAAGGGTATTCCCTATCTGGTGCTGCCGTATAGTTACAATGGATCGTCATGGGCATTCCAGACCATGTTTCTCTATGCACTAGATGCGTACTCCCCGCGACAACCGCGTTCCATCAGACCTAGCACCAATAACAAAGCTTTAGTGAAAGGAGTTGCCGATATGAGTAGAGATATCGATGCATACTCATCCATTCCCAAAGAAGAGTTGAGAGCTTATGTAGGGTGGAACGCGACGGGGTATAGTATTAGTCTAGGTGAAAGACAGCAGAAAATCTCATCCCCAATCTGGATCGTACCCCACATAGGTCGGTTCTGTTTGCAAGGTAATGGTCAGAATCCTAGAGCTCAACTGGGAAGAAGTGACTGTACTGAAACGTACACTTTTCCGTCACAGTTTTCCCCTGCGTTTTTGGCTGCCAAGGGTACATATTTTATCTGCAATGACCGAGCATATACATGGTTGCCCCCTGATTTCTCGGGCACATGTTATATTGCAAATCTGCTACGGCCAACATTTACTGCCGTCTCTGACTATCACAAGACCAGAGTTGTGAGAGGCGTGATTAGTAAGGAGGATACTGCCGGTCAGGAAGCGGGAGATTTCTTTTTGGGTTTCCTGCCGTTTTGGGGACCTATGGTCAATAGTAGGAACCTGAGACAGCTGACTCGTGTGGTTGAATCCACTGTTAATGTTACGGCTGGTGCCCTTGGTAATTCGACAGCTGAGCTCCAAGCGGATCGCCTCATGACTTTGCAGAACCGCATGGTTCTAGACGTCATACTTGCAGACCGCGGTGGGGTATGTAAGGTTATCCAATCCAGTTGTTGCATTTTCATACCAGACAACGCTCCAACAGTTTATCAAGCCATCTCCAAACTGCATAAAATATCTCAGTCCATACACGTGGATAAAGGAGATTGGTCACTGGTGGGGTGGTTCTGGGAACTGATATCTGCCTGGGGTTGGAAAGTTCTGATGGTCATTGGAATGATCTTAGCCATCCTTTTCCTGTTCTGTCTGTGCATACAGTGTGCTCCTGTGATATGTGGCCTCTGTGCTACATTATGTGTAAGGAAACCTGTATCGAGGGACGAGCTAAGTAATAGGATGATGCTACAGCAACATCTCCATGACTTCGTGAATATTGACTTGGATTCGGATTGAAATGAGTGTAGTTATTGCCTATGTAAGGGCAAAAGGAGGGTCTGTCGTACTTTAGAATTTGGGACCATGTAGGAGGCAGGGCCCTACCCCTGTCTATCCCGGTAATAGTGAACCGCGAATGGTTAATGCGGTATGTACAAGTGCTTTGTGTAACGTTTTAGCTATGAATGCACTGTGTATACGTTAGTATACATCACTACGTGGATTCCATTTTGTAGCGGTGGTCATCTTATGGTTGCCCTCACATAGGCTATATAGCATGAAGCGAAAACGGGCCTTTTAGAGCACATGTGCCTTCCTTTGACTTTTCTGTGACCTGGGCAGCTCGGCTCCGCTGCCCCAGGTCAAACTGGTCTCACGAGTTCCCCGTCCTCTGGCCACCTGCGATTAGCATCAGGGCTTGACACACCGTAAAGTCTTTTCATCCTACACAAGCCCCCAGCTAATCTCTTTCACATCTGACTGTTCCTGCTTTATGGCTTGTTTCCCAAAACAGGAGATGCTCATGTTTATTGGGGCCTATCGATATCTGATGTGGGATCTGAGCTTTGCTGTGTAAATAATTGCGGGCTGGCTTAACTGGAATGTGGGATGGTCATCATGACTCTGCCTTTTCGTTTTGTAATGTATATGTGTAATAGCCATATCATAAACTAAAGAATGTATGCCTGAGGCAGGAAATTCTGTATTTAAGGAGAAGCCCGTTTCTGTGATTTTCAGCAGTCTCCTGAGAACATACACGCTGTTGTACTTCTAGGACGCCTGTAATTGGTCTGCAGCCAATAAACTGATCTTTGACTTCACCCAGAAGACTCTGTGTTTCTGTAGGTCTGAAACAGGAAGAACCCCGAAGTCATAGGGTGTGCTCCCCTGCACCGCTGGGCTTAAAATACCCAGTACTTCAGCATGACACGTACTGTACCAACGCCCTATATACTGTAATAAGGGCCGTGTGTAGTACACGCAATTCAGCCACCGTCACCGTGAGGTAACGGGGATGAGGCGTAAATCCGGCTAGTACCGGCCAAGTGGCCCCTGCAATTGATAAAGGGCCCATTCTCGGCGGTATAACCGCATGGGGAAGGGCGCCATTAAACCAAATAAGATGCTGCCAAGCAGATATTGGTATTTCTTGTGTCCTATACGGTGTATAGTTCGCTGGCACGGCAGTGGCAGTGTAAGTATGAAAGGAGTTATCGTCCTCACTCACCGCCGGCAGCGTCACCCAAGAGTAGAACAACTAATAAGGATGAGCCGCATCGGCTCCTACCACAAAGATTACGTTCATACCAGTGTCCGGCACTCCATACTGCGTCAAATGACGTTTCAGAGCTCCACGGCTGTGCGCCGCTATATCGACCGCCATAAGGACAAGCTACACTCAAAGTAATTGGTAGCACAAGGGTTCAATAACCTTTTTAATGATCGAGCTCGAAGAAACCTATATCAACAGAAATAGGTAGGTTTAAATCCGTCAGACTTGTTTTCCGGAAACAAGAATGAGGATGTTGTGGACCAATATAAGCACTACTAAGGCGTTTCAACTCAAAGACCAAACGTTAGGTGCGCCATGTTGCAGGGATTCTGCTTATACACAGAACTATGCGTAGAACCCCAGGACCTCAGTGAATTGTGGTGTACCAGAAACTCACCTCAGAACCCAGAACCCAGTATCCGGCTAGCATAAGTGTCCCATTCGTTATCCGAGATTTGGCTCGGCGATCCCAATGAAAAGACAACCCACAACAAGCGACTCAGTGTACTCTCAGGAATGGTGGGAATCGGAAATACCTGTTCGTATATTATTCTCACATCAGTCCACAACAAGAATAAACAGAGACACGGTGAAAATAAAAAGAGTTTATTTTTATAGACCACGTGTCCTAAGATGCAGTACTTTGGCTAATACAAGCAGACAAATGATTATAATCAAAACCATCAGCATCGTTACAATACCATAGAATATAAAGGGAGTGATCATGTTATAAATGACAGTGGATAATACCACCTTCCCTTAACTAAGAAGCCAATATTATTATTATGCTAATAAAAGGTCTCTTAGGCTTGAACAGGGGACCCCATACCTCACAGATCAGCTTAGTGAAATCACATCACAGGAGCATCAGAAGTCTTCTCGCAGGAAGGCTCGTCTTCAGTCTGAATATTAAACATGATGTCTGCAATATTAAAAGCACCAACTTTCAGGTATTCGCAGCTGCCTGTGTGTTATGGCTAAATAGTGGGTCGATCAACCTGGAGTGGAAAACATGCATTGTCTAACAACCCAGACTGTTTGTTACACCATGTACAGACCAAGGTCGCTGCGCAGAGCTCGGGATGGTAACAACAGATTGCTCTCATGGGAGGCAAAGAGCGAGTCAGCAGTTTGTTTAAACAATAACATGTAGACGCAGTGTCGTGCGCAAAAGCAGCAAGATGCCTTTCTAACATCTAACGTGGTTATGCTAACTTAACAATGTATGTACGTATTAAGGGATTCCTTACTACAATGTCCCTATGGCACTAAGCAAGGTGCAGTTACACTAGGTGACCAACAGATTTCCCTGTGGCACTAGGCAAGGTGCAGTAACACCAAGTGACCAATAGATGTACCTGTGGCACACAGCATTGTGCAGTTACACCAAGTGATCAATTGATGTCCTTGTGGCACATATCATGGTGTGGTTACACAACAAGACCAATAGATGTCCCTATAGCACAAAGCATGATACCGTTTCACCAAGTGACTACTAGATATCCCTTTGGCATATATCATGGTGTAGTTACACCACTTGAAAATAGATGTGTCTATAGCGCAAAGCATGGTGCAGTTACACCAAGTGACCAATAGATGTTCCTATGGCACCTAGCATGGTGCAGTTAAACCAAATTACCAATAGATGTCCCTGTGGCACACATCGGGGTGTAGTTAAACCAAGTGACCAATAGATGTCCCTGTGGCACTTAGTATGGTACACTTACACCAAGTGACCTATAGATGCCCCTGTGGCACATATCATGGTACAATTACACCAACTGAACAATAAAGGTCCCTGTGGCACAACGCATTGTGCAGTTACACCAGATGACAAACAGATGTCCCTATGGCACAAAGCAAGTTGCAGTTGCACCAAGTAACCAATAGGTGTCTTTTTTTGTACATAGCATGGTGCAGTTACACCAAGTTACCAATAGATGTCCATGTGGAACACAGCATGGTGCAATTACACAAGGTGACCAATAGTTGTCCCTGTGGCACACAGCATGGTTCAGTTACACCAAGTGACCAATAGATGTCCCTGTGGTACATATCATTGTGCAGTTACAACAGGTGATTAATTGATGTCCCTATGGCACAAAGCATGATACAGTTACACCAACTGACCAATAGATGTCCTTATGGAACATAGCATGGTACAGTTAGACAAGGTGACCAATACATGTCCCGATGGCACATTGCACAGTGCATTTACACCAATTGACAATAAATATCTCTGTGGCACATATGATGGTGAAATTACAGGAAATGACAAATAGATGTCCTTGTGGCAAAAATCATAGTGTAGTTTCACCAGTGACCAATCGATGTTCCTATGGCAAAAAGCATGGTGCAGTTACACCAGGTAACCAACAGATGTCCATGTGGCACATACCATAGTGCTGTTACACCTAGTAACCAATAGATAGCCTTGTGGTGGTACATATCATGGTGCAATTACACCAAGAGACCAACAGATGTCTCTATGGAAGGCAGCATGGTGCAGTTATTCCAACTGACCAATAGATGTCCCTATGACACATAGCTTGGTGCAGTTACACCAGGTGACCAATAGATTTCCCTGTGGCACATATCTTGTTGCACTTATACCAGGTGACCTATAGATGTCCCTGTGACTATTTGCCTGGAGCACTTACACCAGGTGAGCAATAGATGTCCCTATGCCTTATGGAATATTGCAGTTACACCAGGTTTCCAATAGATGTCCTTGTGGCACATAGCATAGTGCAGTTACACCAAGTGACCAATATCTGTCCCTATGGCTCAAATCATGGTGGAGATACACCTGGTAACCAATAGATGTCGCTATGGCACTAGGCATGGTGAAGTTACACCAGGTGGCCTAAGATGTCCCTATTGCACAAAGCATGGTACGGTTACACCAAGTGACCAATCGATAACGCCTTGGCACATAGCATGGTGCGGTTGCATCTAGTGACCAATAGGAGTCCCTGTGGCACTAAGCATGGTGCAGTTGCTCCATTTGAACAATAGATGTCCCTGTTGCTCAAAGTGTGGTGTATTTCCACCAAGTGACCAATAGACGTCGCCGTGGCACATAATATGATGCAGTTACACCTAGTGACCAATAGAAGTCCTTGTGGCACATATCATGGGTTACTTACACCAGGTGACCAATAGATGTCCCTGTGGCACATAATATGGTGCAGTTAAAACAGGTGACTAATAGATGTCCCTATGGCACAAAGCATGGTTGTAATGGGCTAGTCCCACGTATTACGATGACATAGTAGACGTAGCCGAGCTGAGTTTCAGGTAGTTTATTAAGTCCATAAGAAGAGTAGTTACAGAGCCTTACGGCGAGCCCCACCAGGAGCAGCCTGCTAGCTGCTCAGCCCATCTTCCAACTGACAACACTCACACCAGGCACCCAAGCATTCCACACGTCAATCACACCAACATTCTACACGGAACACTCACACTGGCTGAGCAGCTAGATACAAGGTGAAAGGGAACATAACATAACCTGAGGATACTACATAATCCTCTCCCTCTTGAAATGAAAAACAAGCAAAACCCAAAAAGAATGAAATACAACTATACACATGAAATATACAAAACAAGATGACAGTCCATAAACCCTGGGATGAATGGTGAAACAACATCATGAGAGGGGAAACAGACAAACCAAGGAGGAAAGGAAAATGAAAGTATAGAAACACACTAACACCATCCTCCTCCTTTAATATTGAACGAAGAGTGAAAAAGTAAGAAGAGAAAGAACAGCTCACAGACACTAAGTGAGCGATCACTTCAAGGGAGGAGAAGTGGACACATGTGAAAAGAGTTAAGGGGGAAACTTACCCCAAGACTCAAACACAGTGGGTGGATGGCACCCAAAGAAGTACTCAGGTAAGAAAACTGTGGGGAAGGGAAAGTGACCCAACACACCACCCCTCATGTAAGGGACACATGCTAAAATGGGAAAGACATATAACCTAAGCAGTGTAAATGGGTAAACGACCCTTTAAGTCATACCACTAGACTGGGTAGAATGACCTAAAAGAAAAACTCCCTCATGTAAGGGTAAAATACATTTTGAATTGTGAGAAACAACTAGTGCTGTATGGGACAAAACCCAAGTGCAGTACGAGAAGACTACACAGACGAAGCACAAAGAGACATTCGCACACAAAACGTCCATGTGATGCACAAGGTGACTTAGACACGCAACATTACAACGAGAGGCGCCGGGCGACGTACACACTAGACATGACAACGTGACGCGTGGGGCGACTTGCACACGAGACAAAAGAACGTGATGCACAAGGCGACTTACATACAATACATAGCAAGGTGATGCGCGGGACGACTTACACACAAGACATAACAAGGTGAGGCGCGGGGTGACTTACACACAATACATAGCAAGGTGAGGCACGGGGCGACTTACACAAAAACTACAACATGACGTCAAAATGTGTAAGTGGGACTAACACCCAAAAACACACACCTAAATGAAAGGATGTACATCAAACCCACATAGTGTAAGGGTTGACATAATAAGAGTTGTCCAACAATGTAGAAATGGGACAGACTAAAACCCAAACCAAACGTAACAAGGGAACTGTTAGACCTGGCACCTTGGCGTGAGTCTCCCTTCCACTTTTTGCTTCGTTGTGCCTCATGTTTTTGCTGGTGTTAGCTGCTCAGAGCACTGTGCCACTGCCACCCAGTGCCACAGTGCAAGTGCTCCCTATATAAAATGTATATGTTGGTTGGATTCCATGATTGGCTTATTTGGTTTACTGTCAGACCCCAGTAAAGTGCACCAGGAGTGCCCAGGGCTTGTAAATACAAATGCTGCTGGTGGGATTGCAGCACTGGTTGTGCCACCCACAGAAGCGGCCTGATAAAGTGTGTCTAAGGTCTGCCACTGCAGAACCTGCGTGCAGTCTAGTACTGTCATGCTGACTGGCAAGTGCACCCACTTGCCAGTCCCTAAACCTTCCCTTAACTTCATATTAGTCACCCCTATGGTAGGCCCAAGGGCAGGGTGCATTGTAAGCATAAGGTAGGACAAGCCCTGATGTGTGTGGCATGTCCTAATAGTGAATTACAGCCATTTTCGTTTTTCACTATTGTAAGGCTACCTGTTCTCATAGGCCAGAATGGGCTGTTAGAATTGTTACATCCTATTATTCTAACAGACCCAGGGAACATGGTAGAAAATCGAGTTTAGTATGCCTGAACTCAGAATAATAAAATACATCTGTTAGCAAGGTTTATTTTAATGTTCTGTGTTCGCAAACGCCACTTTTAGAAAGATGGCCTTTGCTTGCCTAACCATTTCAGCCCGCCTCTGCGCTGATGTGTATCTGCTGTCTGGCTTGTGTGAGTTACAGGGCTGGGGAATCCCAGAGGGGCAGGGCTAGGTAGCCTGGTGGTGAATAGAGAGATTGACATATAGATGGGTGGGAGGAGTACACCTGGACTCTGAATAGGGCTGTGCTCTGCCACCACAATGCTGGCTCCACCCCCTGTGGAGCGTCTGATGACTCTGCCCTGCACACTGAAAGAAGAAGCCTGCATCATGTCAACAAAGTGCTCAGAAACCGGACCGAACTAGGCAAGGGCCCCCTGGCCTGCAAGAACAAAAGAAATGTAGTATAAGTATAGGAGCCCTGCTCCCAAGAAATCAGATCCTGCTACAAGACGAACCTCTGCCTGAGGGGAAGGAACCGGGAAAGCTGTAGGAGTACTGTCCCTGACCTGGGGGATTGGCCTGCAGTGGTTGCCTTGCTGCTGAAGGAGAGGAGAGAGATCGCTGATAAACTTTGCTTCAACTTGTGCTGTTTAAGGTCTTGTGCTTGAGCTTGCCCCCTGAACGAAGTCCCTGGACCACTGGACTTTACCCCCTTGAGAGCCGCCGTTCTCGCTGTGAAGCAGATGCCGAGAGAAGTGTGCGCCTTCCCAAACGGCACGTACACTGGCAAGCGTGTGCCCCGCTGTCTGGTCCAAACAACGCGACTAAGGCCCCCTACGAGCCGTAGCTCGCAACGTGAAGGAAGGACTTTGTGACGCTCTTTTGTTGCCCCCTCTCCGCCTCGTACTGCTCAGCGTGCCCCCCTACCCCTGTTGTGGGCAGTTTGTGGAGCGTAGAGTGGCTGGTACGTGGCTCCCCACAGGAGCGTAATGCCTGCTTCGCACCGCGCTGAGAGAAAAGGCGCTGCTTTCAAGGTACGGCTCGTACGCCGCAACGAAGAGCCAGCGCACCGTACTTTCGCACCGTCCCCTTGAGCATCGTGACTGAGGCCCCCTACGAGCCGTAGCTCGCACCGCAAGAGGAGGACGTCGCACCGTGCAACGCGCTGGGATTCAACGCATCATCCGTGACGAACTTCTAAAGTTAAAAGGTACTGTGTTTGCTTCGCACCGTATGGTGTACGCTCCGCACCGGAGCCCCTGTAGTGTGTGTGAGCCCCGCTCGTGAGCACCGTAGGAGTACGCTTCGCACCGGAGCGTCGGGGACGTCTGTGAGCCCCGTCCGTAAGCACCGTAGGAGTACGCTTCGCCCGGATCGTCTGCAAACGCTTGTGAGCCCCGCTCATAAGCTTCTTTCAAAGCCCGTACGAACCGTACGAAGAGCGCAAAGCGCACAGAACTGACAAAATACGCTTAAAACCAAGAACTGCTTATTACAAATTGTATTGTGGGCCCGTTTTACGTTATTGGGTCTTGTGCTAAGTCTGCCTTTATATAAAATAATTATTTTTGATAAACCCAGTGTGGAGTCCATTTGTGGGGGTATCATTGAATTACTGTGTGTGGTCACAAATGCTTAACCATTGCGCCCTGAGATAAGCCTTGTCTGCTCGCGCCAAGCTACCTAGAGGGTGAGCAGGGGTTATTATTGGAGTGTAACCCCTTACCCTGACTGGAAGAAGGGATCCCTGCTTGACACAAGTCCCTACCTGTGTCAACCAGAGATTCCCAATTCTAACATTGATGGTCAGCGGTGAGGATTCTGGATTTGCATTTGTGATTCATGTACAGTGATTTTGTGAACACCACTTAGTGAGTTCAGACCCATAACGTAGCCACATACTTTTTGATTTTTGTTTGCCAAGAAATATCCATTTTTTGAGGAATCATGCCTGGTTCAATCATTGTTGAGAACGCGCCATCTGTAGTCTCTGAAAGCGAAGAAGTAGAATGGGAAGAAGAGGGACTACAGTGCTACACCAAGGCCCAGCCGAAGGGCTTCTGCAAAAAATTCAAAGTTCCTCATGTTGGATGTAAAGTCAAAGCAGACCTACTCAAGGCGCTGAGGGCCTGGATTGAGTCAAGGTCGCCTGGAGATGTGGTAGTAGTTGAACCAGCAGAGAGCGTCCATAGTTTTGGCAAAGGCCTGTCGCCAGAAGAGTTGGCAGACAGAAAAGAAACCAGGATGCATGAGATGGAAATGGCAAAACTTAAATTGAATGGGCAACTGGAGCTGGAAAGCAAAAAGCTGGCTCTGGAAGAAAGAAGAATCCAAATGGAGCATGAAATGAAGTTGAGGGAACTAGATCTAAAAGCAAAAAGTTTAGAGTCTACTCCCTCTGGTGGCAGCACACCTTCAGTGCAGACAGAATCAAGGGTGTACATACCAAAGGGTGTGGTAAAAGAGTTTTTTAAGAATGATGACATAGGGCAGTGGTTCAAAGCCTATGAGGTAGCCATGTCTTCCCACCGGGTCCCTGAGAAGGATTGGGGAGCGGGGTTGTGGGGATGGTTCCTTAGTGAGGGGCGGGACACACTGCTAGATTTGCCCTCAGATGATAATTCTTATCCCCATATGAAAGCAGCTTTGATGACTAGGTATGGGTTGACCCCTGAGTTGTATAGGCAAAGGTTCAGGGGTTGCACAAAGATTCCAAACAGTACGTATGTTGAGTATGTAACTTTTTTTTGCAGCGCACTGGATGGTTGGGTGAAGGGTAGCAAGGTTGATGATTTTCAAGGGCTTCTTGATTTAATGGCACGGGAGCACTTGTCCAGTAATTGTTTTCCTGAGCTACGCCAGCACCTGATTGATAGTAGGCTGACTAACCCTAGAAAGCTTGCTGAGGAGGCGGACCGCTGGGTCAGTACCAGGGTCCACAAGGGTCACGTGGGAGATTCCGCCAAAGGTGGGCAGGGTCCCCAGTAGAAGAGTGGAGGGGACAGGGCTAACCAGAGGGAGTTCCCCAAAAGGCCCCAAAGTAATCCCCAAGGGAACCAAGGGAAAGGTTCTCAGCCTCCCCCACCCCAGAAACCGACCGGGGCCCCGACAGGTCCACCTGTTCAAAAGGGGCCCATAAAATGTTACAAGTGTGGTACCATAGGGCATTATGCCTCTGATTTAAAGTGTCCTTTGTTTGGTAAACCAGCACCCACTGGTGCCCCACCCCGGCAGATGGCTAGTGTAGCCTTGGGGGAGGAGATGGCAGTCCAAGGTGGGTGGGGTCCCGCAGAGATGTCCCTTGTCTCATTAGGAGACTGTGAGATGGTCCCACAAACCCAGCTGCCTGATAACACTAAGAAATACAGGCAGTGGGTGACCATTAATGGCCGTAGGGTGGAAGCTCTGAGAGATACAGGAGCCAGTGTGACAGCTGTCAAGTGTCACCTGGTGTCTCAAGAGCAAGTTGTCCCAGGAGCATTCTATCCAGTTGTTGCGGCTGACAACACAGAGAGTCACTGCAAGGTGGCTCAGGTTCCCTTTGAGTGAGGGGGCGTCTCTGGTACTCTTCAGGTAGCTGTGAGGCCCACCATGCCTGTAGACTGTCTGTTAGGGAACGATTTGGAGAGCTCACCTTGGACTAAGGTGGAGCGGAGTGCTCACCTGGAGATGTTGGGTATGCCGGATTGGGCGTGTGTCACCACACCGTCCATGGCAGCAAGTAGAGGTGCTCAAGAGGTCCTGGAGCCTGAGAGGGAGGCCCAGGGATCGGCCTTAGAGAGAAGAGGCAGGGGGGCGGGAAACTGGCCCCTGAAGTTCCCACGGCCCAGGAGGAAGCAGACCTTGAGGGGGATGCCCTAGAGCCTACCGGGGAACAGATAGCTGAACTGGGGGACCTGCCTGAGCTGACCCATTGGCAGCAGGAAGGAGGCCCCTCCAGGGAGGACTTTTGTAAGGCGCAGAAAGAATGCCCTTCTCTCGTGGGTATGCGGCAGTAGGCTGCAGACCAGGCCGCAGGAGATCAGTCTGGGTCACATTTCATTTACTGGGAGAACAACCTCCTATATACAGAGCCTAAGGTTGCTGAGCCTGGGTCAGTCCGTGCGCTGGTGGTACCCCAGGACTTCAGAGCCTTCCTACTGGGGCTGGCTCACGATGTGCCATTGGCAGGACATTTGGGGCAGGACAAGACCTTTGAAAGGCTTGTCACCCACTTTTATTGGCCTCAAATGCGCAGGAGTTCAGATACTCACTGCAGGACCTGTCCGAATTGCCAGGCAAGTGGAAAGAGTGGGAGGAAGCAGAAGGCTCCTCTCCAGCCATTCCCTGTGGTCGGTACCCCATTCCAGCGAGTGGGGATTGACATTGTTGGCCCACTGGACCCCAGGACAGCCATGGGCAACAGGTTTATCCTGGTCCTGGTGGACCATGCCACCCGGTACCCGGAAGCCATTCCTCTGAGGACAGTGACGGCCCCCGTGGTGGGACGTGCACTGATGGGAATTTTCTCCAGAGTGGGATTTTCTCTAGAGGTGGTGTCTGACCGAGGTACCAATTTCATATCCAAGTATATGAAATCCCTTTGGCAAGAGTGTGGTGTAACCTACAAGTTCACCACACCTTACCACCCCCAAGGAAACGGGTTGGTTGAGAGAATCAACCGTACCCTCAAGGGCATGATAATGGGTCTGGAAGAACCCATGAGGCGTAAGTGGGACGTCCTCTTGCCATGCCTTCTCTTTGCGTACCGTGAGGCGCCACAGAAGTCTCTAGGGTTCAGCCCCTTTGAGCTCCTGTATGGCCACCCAGTGAGAGGACCTCTAAGTCTGGTCAAGGAAGGCTGGGAGCAATCTCCCAGGAAACCTCCCCAGAATGTATATAGCTACATGCTGGCCTTCAGGAATCAGACTAGGCGATTCAGGCAACTTGCTGAGGCAAATCTGGAAGCCAACCAGGAGGAGATGAAGCGGTGGTACTACCAGAATGCCACTCTGGTAGAGCTTCAGCCTGGACAGAAGGTGTGGGTCTTGGCCCCCGTGGAGCCTTGTGCGCTCCAGGATAAGTGGACCGGTCCCTTTGAGGTTGTGGAGCGCAAGAGTCCTGTTACCTATTTGGTGGACTTGCGGTCTCCAAGAAACCCCTTAAGGGTCCTTCATGTCAACCGCCTCAAGCCCCACTTGGAGAGGTCCCAAGTGGGCATGATCTTGGCAACAGATGCTGGGATGGAAGAGGAGACCGAGCCTCTTCCTGACCTCTGACCTGTCAGCCCAGGAGCAAGATGGGTCAGTGGATGGTGTCATCCTCTCCTCCGCCCTGACCCCTGAGCAACAGAATGATTGTCACCAGCTGCTGGGACAATTTTCTGATCTGTTTTCCCTGGTTCCCGGTGTCACTGATTGGTGCGTCCATGATGTGGACACTGGGGATAGTACACCTGTGAGGCACAAGGCCTACAGGGTGACTGACAGGGTGAGAGCATGCATCAAGGAGGAGGTCTCCAAGATGTTTGCACTCGGGGTCATTGAGTCCTCCAGCAGTCCTTGGGCCAGCCCAGTGGTCTTGGTCCGAAAGGCTGCAGCGCCGGGAGCCACACCCGAACTCCGATTCTGTGTGGACTACAGAGAACTCAATTCAGTCACCAGGACTGATGCACACCCCATCCCCCAGAGCTGATGAGCTCATAGATTGGCTAGGGGCTGCCAACTACCTCAGCACGTTTGATTTAACGTCTGGGTACTGGCAGATCGCCTTGACCGATGGGGCCAAAGAGAGGTCAGCATTTTCCACCCCAGATGGGCACTACCAGTTCCGGGTTATGCCCTTTGGGATGAAGAATGCCCCTGCTACCTTCCAGAGGTTGGTCAACCAGGTGTTGGCTGGGCTGGATTCGTTCAGTGCAGCCTACCTGGATGACATCGCAGTGTTCAGCTCCACTTGGAAAGAACACCTGTGCCACCATTGGAAAGCGTTGATGGCGCTGCGGAGGTCAGGCCTCACGATCAAGGCGAGTAAGTGCCAGATCGGGTAGGGTTCCGTGGTGTACTTGGGGCACCAGGTTGGGAGCGGCCAGGTGGCGCCCCTTCAACCCAAGATAGAAACCATCCTGAATTGGGAGTCGCCCAAAACCCAGACAGAGGTGAGAGCCTTCCTAGGTTTCACCGGGTACTACAGGAGGTTTGTCATGGGGTATGGCAACATTGTTGCCCCCTTGACAGCGCTGACTTCTAGGAAGCAGCCCAGGAAAGTGATTTGGACTGACACCTGTCAGAAAGCTTTTGAGGCCCTGAAAGCTGCTATGTGCACAGCGCCCGTGCTCTTGGCTCCCAACTTCTCCAAAGAGTTTATTGTTCAGACAGATGCTTCAGAGCATGGTGTGGGGGCTGTTCTTTCACAGATTAATGAGGAGGGCCTATATCAACCTGTAGCCTTCCTTAGCAGGAGGTTACTTCCAGAGATGGAGTGCTATTGAGCGTGAGGCATTTGCTGTGGTCTGGGCACTGAAGAAGCTAAGACCCTACCTGTTTGGGTCTCACTTCCGGGTTCAGACAGACCACAGGCCCCTCAGATGGTTGATGCATATGAGGGGTGAGAATCCAAAGCTGTTGAGGTGGTCCATTTCCCTACAGGGTATGAATTTCACGGTGGAACATCGCCCTGGTACAGATCACGCCAATGCTGACGGTCTGTCCAATTTTTTCCGCCTTAGTGATGAGGAACTCCCTGGGGTAGGGTAGTTCTCCCCACATTTCAGCTGGAGGGGACACGTGTTAGACCTGGAACCTTGGCGTGAGTCTCCCTTCCACTTTTTGCTTCGCTGTGCCTAATGTTTTTGCTGGTGTTAGCTGCTCAGAGCACTGTGCCACTGCCAACCAGTGCCACAGTGCAAGTGCTCCCTATATAAAATGTATATGTTGGTTGGATTCCATGATTGGCTTATTTGGTTTACTGTCAGACCCCAGTAAAGTGCACCAGGAGTGCCCAGGGCTTGTAAATACAAATGCTGCTGGTGGGATTGCAGCACTGGTTGTGCCACCCACAGAAGCGGCCTGATAAAGTGTGTCTAAGGTCTGCCACTGCAGAACCTGCGTGCAGTCTGGTACTGTCATGCTGACTGGCAAGTGCACCCACTTGCCAGTCCCTAAACCTTCCCTTAACTTCATATTAGTCACCCCTATGGTAGGCCCAAGGGCAGGGTGCATTGTAAGCATAAGGTAGGACAAGCCCTGATGTGTGTGGCATGTCCTAATAGTGAATTACAGCCATTTTCGTTTTTCACTATTGTAAGGCTACCTGTTCTCATAGGCCAGAATGGGCTGTTAAGATTGTTACATCCTATGATCCTAACAGACCCAGGGAACATGGTAAAAAATCGAGTTTAGTATGCCTGAACTCAGAATAATAAAATACATCTGTTAGCAAGGTTTATTTTAATTGTCTGTGTACGCAAACGCCACTTTTAAAAAGATGACCTTTGCTTGCCTAACCATTTCAGCCCGCCTCTGTGCTGATGTGTATCTGCTGTCTGGCTTGTGTGAGTGACAGGGCTGGGGAATCCCAGAGGGGCAGGGCTAGGTAGCCTAGTGGTGAATAGAGAGTGACATATAAATGGGTGGGAGGAGTACACCTGGACTCTGAATAGGGCTGTGCTCTGCCACCACACGTACACTGGCAAGCGTGTGCCCCGCTGTCCGGCCCAAACAACGCGACTAAGGCCCCCTACGAGCCGTAGCTCGCAACATGAAGGAAGGACTTTGTGACGCTCTTTTGTTGCCCCCTCTCCGCATTGTACTGCTCAGCGTGCCCCCCTACCCCTGTTGTAGGCAGGTTGCGGCACGTAGAGTGGCTGGTACATGGCTCCCCACCGGAGCGTACTGCCTGCTTCGCACCGCGCGGAGAGAAAAGGCGCTGCTTTCAAGGTACGGCTCGTACGCCGCAACGAAGAGCCAGCGCACCGTACTTTCGCACCGTCCCCTTGAGCATCGTGACTGAGGCCCCCTACGAGCCGTAGCTCACACCGCAAGAGGAGGACATCGCACCGTGCAACGCGCTGGGATTCAACGCATCGTCCGTGACGAACTTCTAAAGTTAAAAGGTACTGTGTTCGCTTCGCACCGTATGGTGTACGCTCCGCACCGGAGCCCATGTAGTGTGTGTGAGCCCCGCTCGTGAGCACCGTAGGAGTACGCTTCGCACCGGAGCGTCGGGGACGTCTGTGAGCCCCGTCCGTAAGCGCCAAGCGCCGTAGGAGTACGCTTCGCCCGGAGCGTCTGCAAACGCTTGTGAGTCCCGCTCATAAGCTTCTTTCAAAGCCCGTACGAACCGTACGAAGAGCGCGAAGCGCACAGAACTGACAAAATACGCTTAAAACCAAGAACTGCTTATTACAAATTGTATTGTGGGCCCGTTTTACGTTATTGGGTCTTGTGCTAAGTTTGCCTTTATATAAAAGAATTATTTTTGATAAACCTAGTGTGGAGTCCATTTGTGGGGGTACCATTGAATTACTGTGTGTGGTCACAAATGCTTAACCATTGTGCCCTGAGATAAGCCTTGTCTGCTCGTGCCAAGCTACCTAGAGGGTGAGCTGGGGTTATTATTGGAGTGTAACCCCTTACCCTGACTGGAAGAAGGGATCCCTGCTTGACACAAGTCCCTACCTGTGTCAACCAGAGATTCCCAATTCTAACAGGAACACACCCCCAACCCTAGGAAAAAGGGTTCAGAGGCTTAACAAAACTGTGACAGGAACGTAAAGAGAGGAAATGAGACAGAGACCCACTCCTATCCCTTAGAGAGGGATACTGTATCTAAAAAATGCAGGCACATATCTATGACATATCACTCAAAATACATGACTTGTTATTCCATTGAGTGACAACAAAATAAACATACATCGTAAACTTTACATTCCAAAAATGTAACTGGTGCGCCTGTCACTGCGAAAATGAGGAACAGGCATTCCTTTGAACCAACAGTACATCGTAATAAAGAAGCAGTACATCTAAACAGGTGACAGGATAGTACATTGATGCAGATACGATGCCCACTGAGGATTGAAAAACACCCGAGCTTGTAATGAAATTGGAACTCACCACACGAACTACCAATCAAGTCCAGTGCCCTCAAAATGTACAGAGGTAACGGAACAAGAGACTGTCATGAAACAAAAACAGCCAGGACAACGGTTGCACTTACAAGGAAAGCGTTGCAGTGATAACCATGAGGATGAAAACGATCTTCACTCTGGGATTCTCGTGCTCTCAATTAACTTTATTAGATGAACAGAACGTGGTTGGCAAATGAAGGGAGAGCCTCAACTTGTTGGAAGAGCCACCGCTAACAAAAGATGGCTGCACTCTTCGTACGTCGCGCAGGGTGGCTCCCGGCGCGTAGGTGCTCCAAAACGTCTTGTGAGATCCAAAAGCCTCTTAGAAGAACATGTTCTCACAAAAGTTCCTTTGAGGCATCGCAGGACAACAGTGCACGCACTATACTTATTTTTAAAAAATGCTGCACGCGCAGGCTAGGCACAGCTCGTGCCTCATTCATAGATGGAGCGGTTAAACTGTCCTTACCGCAGCCAAGTCTCAGGTGTTAAAAAACAAACAAATAATAGATCAGGAGTGTGGCTCACCTTGGCCCTTATGAAGACCCAGAGCTTGCGTGCTCCACCCGTCTCCAGAGTAATCAAAATATCACAAACAATCTTCTTTAACGGTCATAGAACTAATGTTGCAGCTTGACCAATTGCCTCTGGTAATGTAAGATGCAGCCATGATCCATTTTTGCGCAACCACAGGTGTTGTTGCACTCCGATGCAGCGTAGTGGCAGACACCATCACACCGTTGTAAAAAAAGCACTATTAAGATTCCCAAACTGTATCTTATGGTATCTTGTGGCTGAAGACTAATTGTGTAAGGAGTTGTCCAGCAATGTGTATATAAAGTGTCCATGTGAATTAAAATGTGAGCAGCATCAATGTAGTTAGAGTCCACATGTAGCAAGTCTGAATCAAAAGGCTTACCCTCCATGAAGACGCAGTACTTACAGATATGGCTACACGAAACCGAGTACAGCATGCTAGGGCTGGGACTGTCCGATGTAATGGGCACTGGTGGGGCTGCGAAGTGTGCTGCTCCAGTTTCCTTTGTTTCTTTTTTGATTTCCATAGTTTCAACACTTACTCCAGTCAGTCTACTTGCGCAGTCTGTGTGGCCAAATTGACAAAGAACTTCTGTGAAATTTCCTTGTGTTGTTTTTGCTGGTAATCACTGTAGGTCTTTTTCAACATGTAAACCTCTCTTAATCTTCATCTTTAGCTTCCATAAGACCTCCTGTAGATCGTGAGATAGGCTCCAAATCGTCGACAAAATGTAGTGGGCTAGTCCCACGTGTTACGATGACATAGTAGACGTAGCTGAGCTGAGTTTCAGGTAGTTCATTAAGTCCATAAGAAGAGTAGTTACAGAGCCTTACGGCGATCCCACCACGAGCAGCCTTCTAGCTGCTCAGCCCATCTTCCAACTGACAGCACTCACACCAGGCACCCAAGCCTTCCACACATATCAATCATACCAACATTCTACACGGAACACTCACACTGGCTGAGCAGCTAGGTACAAGGTGAAAGGGAACATAATAACATAACCTGAGGATACTACAATGGTGCAGTTACACCAAGTGACCAATAGGTGGTCCTATGGCACTAAGCATAGTGCAGTTACACAAGGTGACCAAAAGATGTCTTTGTGGCACATAGCATGGTGCAGTTACACCAGGTGACCAATAGATGTCCCTATTGCACCAAGCGTGGTGAAGTTAGACCAAGTGACCAATAGATGTCTCTGTGGGACATGACATGGTGCAGTTACAGCAAGTGACCAATGGTCGTTCCTGTGGCACATACCATGGTGCAGATACACCAAGTGACCAATAGATGTCTCTGTGGCATACAGTATGGTGCAGTTACACCAGGTGACCAATAGATGTCCCTTAGGCAAACAAGATGGTGCAGTTACACCAAGTGACCAATATATGTCACTGTGGCACATAGTATGGTGAAGTTACACCTAGTGACCAATAGAAGTCTTTTTGACACATATTGTGGTGCATTTACACCAGGTGACCAATAGATGTGCATGTGGGACATATCAATGTGCAGGTACACCAAATGACCAATAGATGTCCCTGTGGCACATAGCATGGTGCAGTTACACCAGGTGACCAATAGATGTCCCTTGGGCACACAACATGGTGCAGTTACACCAAGTGACCAATAGATGTCCTTATGGCACAAAGCACGGTGCAGTCCCACAAAGTGACCAATACATGTTACTGTGGCACAAAGCATGATGCAGTTTCAATAAGTAACCAATAAATGTCCCTGTGTCACATAACATGGTGCATTTACACCAAGTGACCAATAGATGTCCCTTAGGCACACAACATGGTGCAGTAATCAGAATTTCTAAAGCGCACGGGTATCCTGGCGCTGAATGACAGAGGTTCCTCTACATGCACTTGTTTACCCACCGGATGTATAGCCTGCACTACGTCCTAGTGAAGAGATAAGTTTTAAGTTGTTTCCTAAACTGAAGGTATTCTTCTATTTGTCTGATATTGGGCGGGAGATTATTCCACAAATGGGCAGCCGCACATCTGAAAGCTCTCCCCCCAAACCTGGAGGTTCTTATTCTGGCGGTACAAACCAGATGAGCTGTGGAAGAACGAAGATTTCTTGATGGAGCGTGCCAGACAAACTTTTTCTGCAATGGCAAAGGTCCTAGCCCATGAAGGGCCTTGAAGACAATACATAGTGATTTAGACTGGATTCTCTGAGCCGCAGATGCAGAATCGCCTCGAGTCCTCTTTAAAGCCAACTTAGCGGCAATTGTCTGTATTCTTTGCAATTTCAGAATGAGGAAATTGGCTGAACCGAGGAGCAGAGCATTACAGTAGTCCAGCCTGCTTAAAATAACACTTCTAACTACTAGAGCCCTAGCTGCCAAAGGTAACATGGGGAGAATATTTTACGCAGAGCTTTTATGAGAGAGAAGCAAGTCCCAACTATCTTATTCACATGTTTCTCCAGGCTCAACTTGTTGTCAAAAACTACCCCCAGATTGCGCACTGCTACCGCTGGTGTGGGCGGCGTATCTGCCTGAATGGGCCAGAAGTTGTCTGGAAGCGGACGAGTGACTTTCTTCACAGTGCAGTGTTAGATTTCTGTTTTCCCACCATTAAGCTGCAGGGAGTTATCCGTCAGCCATCTAGCAGTCTTCTGCATGCATTCATGGAAGTTACTGAGTGATGTAGACTCTCTGCCTTCTAGAGACAGGATGAGTAGTGTGTTGTCTGCATAATTCACCAGCTTGATGTTATACGATTTAATGATCGGAATCAATGTTGTCAAATAGATATTAAAGAGGATCGTACTAATAGATTACCCTTGAGGAACCCCATGCTGGACCATTCTAAATTTAGATAAGAAAAGGGGGAGGGCCACAGCTTGTTGCCTATTCTCCAGATAGGACTGAAGCCAGTTAAAAGCCAGGCCCTCCAACCCTAGGTCAGCAAGCCGCCTCAGTAATATTTTATGGTTGACTGTGTCAAATGCCGCAGACATATCTAGTAGGATCAAGACGGTCGACTGGCCACTGTCTGCCCACATTCTAAGTTCGTCTAAGACTATTACTAGAGCTGTCTCCGTCCCATGACCTGGTCGAAAACCAAATTGCACGTCTTCAAGTCCCCGGTTGGCTTCCAGAAATTGAGAAAGGGTTTTACTGACCAGGCGTTCAAGAATTTTTACAGGGTATAGGAGGAGGGAAATACGACGAAAATTATTAGGGCACTGAGGGTCAAGAGTGGATTTTTTCAACAAAGGTGTCACCATTGCCTGTTTCCAGCAGGAAGGAACTGTCCCGCTGCTCAGGGATTGGCCGCAGATCTGATGGAGCTGTGGTAATAGCTCCCTGCCATACTCCTTCCAGACCTTGTGGGGGAGGGGGTCCATCGGGGACCCGGATTTGGTGCTCATGGCAAGCTTGTAAAACTCTTCTTCCGTGAGTGTACTAAACTGGCTTAAAGTAGCAAGTTTATTCTCATGAGCCCCTTTCTCTGTTTGATAGGCTGATGGCTGTGTACATGCCTCAGATATACATGAATTTATAACCCGATAATTATTGTTGAGATTTTCTCCTCAAAAAAAGTAGCTAGGCTTTCGCATAGTTCTTGGGTCGCGATAGTTTTATTTTTAGCACAATCAGGATTTGGACAATTCATATACTATCTTAAAGACCCTCTGGGTTTTTTTGGGAGCCTCAAGAATTGAGTTGGCAAAAAAACTCGGCTTTTGCTTTAGAAATTTCACTTTTATATTTATTCATTGTGGCCTTCAGAGCATCTTGGTACAAAAGGGGGTGGTGATGGACGGAGTATCAGAACCAATCAAACACTCACACCCAGTCAACAGATCTGGGTTTGATCCATCACCGTTCTTTAGCCCACTCTGCCACCCCAGTTCAGACATGGCCATATGCAAATCAGTCTGACCCTGTGCCTCATGGGAACAGTCCAGCCCGAACTGCCAAGCCAAGCCATGCTTTTCCTGGACCGGAAACAAGCTTCCTAGGACCGGTTTCTGGCATTTCAGCCGTCTTCAGCCAGGCTTGCTTGAATCCAGTGGCAAAGTGAGCAAGGGACTCACGTCTGAGCATACCCTGCCAACTTATGGCGAACAAAGCGGTACAAAAGGGGGTGGTGATGGACGGAGCATCAGAACCAATCAAACACTCACACCCAGTCAACAGATCTGGGTTTGATCCATCACCGTTCTTTAGCCCACTCTGCCACCCCAGTTCAGACATGGCCATATGCAAATCAGTCTGACCCTGTGCCTCATGGGAACAGTCCAGCCCGAACTGCCAAGCCATGCCTTCCCTGGACCGGAAACAAGCTTCCTAGGATCGGTTTCTGGCATTTCAGCAGTCTTCAGCCAGGCTTGCTTGAATCCAGTGGCAAAGTGAGCAAGGGACTCACGTCTGAGCATACCCTGCCAACTTATGGCAAACAAAGCGGTACAAAAGGGGGTGGTGATGGACGAAGCATCAGAACCAATCAAACACTCACACCCAGTCAACAGATCTGGGTTTGATCCATCACCGTTCTTTAGCCCACTCTGCCACCCCAGTTCAGACATGGCCATATGCAAATCAGTCTGACCCTGTGCCTCATGGGAACAGTCCAGCCCAAACTGCCAAGCCATGCCTTCCCTGGACCGGAAACAAGCTTCCTAGGACCGGTTTCTGGCATTTCAGCCGTCTTCAGCCAGGCTTGCTTGAATCCAGTGGCAAAGTGAGCAAGGGACTCACGTCTGAGCATACCCTGCCAACTTATGGCGAACAAAGCGGTACAAAAGGGGGTGGTGGACGGAGCATCAGAACCAATCAAACACTCACACCCAGTCAGCAAATCTGGGTTTGATCCATCACCGTTCTTTAGCCCACTCTGCCACCCCAGTTCAGACATGGCCATATGCAAATCAGTCTGACCCTGTGCCTCATGGGAACAGTCCAGCCCGAACTGCCAAGCCATGCCTTCCATGGACCGGAAACAAGCTTCCTAGGACCGGTTTCTGGCATTTCAGCCGTCTTCAGCCAGGCTTGCTTGAATCCAGTGGCAAAGTGAGCAAGGGACTCCCGTCTGAGCATACCCTGCCAACTTATGGCGAACAAAGCGGTACAAAAGGGGGTGGTGATGGACGGAGCATCAGAACCAATCAAACACTCACACCCAGTCAACAGATCTGGGTTTGATCCATCACCGTTCTTTAGCCCACTCTGCCACCCCAGTTCAGACATGGCCATATGCAAATCAGTCTGACCCTGTGCCTCGTGGGAACAGTCCAGCCCGAACTGCCAAGCCATGCCTTCCTTGGACCGGAAACAAGCTTCCTAGGACCGGTTTCTGGCATTTCAGCCGTCTTCAGCCAGGCTTGCTTGAATCCAGTGCCAAAGTGAGCAAGGGACTCACGTCTGAGCATACCCTGCCAACTTATGGCGAACAAAGCGGTACAAAAGGGGGTGGTGATGGACGGAGCATCAGAACCAATCAAACACTCACACCCAGTCAACAGATCTGGGTTTGATCCATCACCGTTCTTTAGCCCACTCTGCCACCCCAGTTCAGACATGGCCATATGCAAATCAGACAGTTCGGGCTGGACTGTTCCCATGAGGCACAGGGTCAGACTGATTTGCATATGGCCATGTCTGAACTGAGGTGGCAGAGTGGGCTAAAGAACGGTGATGGATCAAACCCAGATCTGTTGACTGGGTGTGAGTGTTTGATTGGTTCTGATGCTCCCTCCATCACCACCCCCTTTTGTAGCGCTTCAGAGCAACTTTATCAGTTATATCATAGCACATCCTCCATTTCCTTTCTGCCAGTTTACAGCTCTTATTAAAAAAATTAGGTTCTCATTAAACCCAAGTGACCAATAGATGTCCCTATGGAACAAAGCATGGTGCATTCCCACAAAGTGACCAATACATGTTACTGTATAAACAGACTATCCTCAACTATAAAAAGGCACTTAAAATCGCCCAAGCTAAATTTTTTGAGGAAAAAATTAAATCATCTACTAACTCATCAAGGGAGACGTTCCAAATTGCTAAAATACTCCTTAAAGTGCGGGACCCTCCCCCTCTAGTAGAGCCATCAGCTAACAGATGCAATGAACTTGCGGAATTCTTTGAATCTAAGATTAGAAACATCCTCAACTCTCTTCCACCACAAGCTTCTGACGCTCTCTTTACCTCTAATCCGCCTGGCTCCACCTCCCAAACTACAGCACATCAACTGTCCTATTTCACCCCCCTGACAAAAGAAACGCTCTCCCCAATATTACATTCAATCAAAAGTGGATCTCCAACTGATCCCGTACCCTTTAACATCCTAAAGCTAGTTGCACCCACCATTCTCCCTCATCTGGCGAACCTGATTAACAGCTCGTTTACCTATGATGTTGTTCCACCTAGCTGGAAAAAAGCAACGGTCAAAGCCCTCATCAAGAAATCCCATTTGGACCCTCTAGATTTAGGCAATTTTCGGCCGATCTCCCTGCTTCCTGGCATCAGCAAGATTGCCGAGAAACACGTCAATCACCAACTCTCTGAATACCTTGAAACCAATGGTCTCCTGGAGCCGTCTCAGACGGGATTTAGGCCAGGCCAGAGCACAGAAACTGCAATGTTGGCGGTTGTCGAAGAAGCAAGAAAAATCATCGATTCAGGAGGATCAGTGGCAGTGATCCTCCTGGACCTAAGCGCAGCCTTCGACACCGTCAACCATTCGACACTGATTTATAGGCTCAGAGATCTCGGAATTGTAGGGACGGCCCTGTCCTGGTTGGAATCCTTCCTTAATAATAGGTCCTTCCAGGTAGCAGATGGTAATTTCACCTCCAGATCTACTGACATTAGCTGTGGGGTCCCTCAGGGCTCGTCCCCGAGTCCAACCCTTTTTAATATTTACATGTCCCCGCTGGAGAAAATCGTCACCCCTTTTGGGATCAAGCTTCTAACGTACGCAGATGATACCCAGTTGGTAGTTTCAAGTCAGCAAGAACAATCCCTTACCAACCTCCACAATTGCCTTAGCGACCTAACCAAATGGATGAACATCTCACACCTCAAACTTAATAGTGACAAGACGGAGATAATGGTCCTAGGCAATCAGTCACTTTACCAACCTAAATCCCTATGGCCGCCCTGTATGGGCACGCCACCCAATCCGAAACAAGAAATCAAGAGTTTAGGAATATGGCTAGATGAAGGCCTCAATTTTTTCACCCAAGCAAGAAAAACGGCTGGTGTGTGTCATGGCCTTCTACGGACCGCCAGAAAAATCCTGCCATTACTTCCAAAGCAGTCACAAAAACTTTTGATTCATGGCCTTGTGCTGTCCCGCCTGGACTACGGCAATGCCCTTTATCTGGGGGCCCCTAAAAAAGTACTATCAAAACTACAGATAGTGCAAAATACCGCCGCTCGTCTTCTCACAGGAACCCATCGTCGTTGTTCAGCCAAACCTGCCTTGAACGCTTTGCACTGGCTGCCGATCCAGGAGAGAATACAATTTAAGGCACTTTGCACGACACATAAAATTCTATATGACAAGGCTCCACCCATCTTAAAAAACCTTATCACCCCCTATACCACCAAGAGAACATTACGTTCTTCATGCTGTAGCTTGGCATCTGTACCCAGAATCAAGAAAGCCCGTTCTGGAGGTCGACTCTTTGCATACAATGCTTCCAAATTATGGAATTCATTGCCCCCAGACATCCGTGCCCAGTCTAACCTATTGTTATTTCGTAGGGCACTCAAGACCTGGCTGTTCCCGTAATGCTTCCCTCGCACCTGGTTCTTTATCTCTAGCGCTGGGACGCTTACGGGCAGCCATGCGCTTTATAAATCTGTAAAATAAATAAAATACTGTGGCACAAAGCATGATGCAGTTTCAATAAGTAGCCAATAAATGTCCCTGTGTCACATAACAGTAACACAAGGTGACCACTAGATGTGCCTGTGGTAGATAGTATGGTGCAGGTACACCAAGTGAACAATAGATGTCCCTGTGTCAAATAGCATATTACAGTTACACCAAGTTACCAATAGATGTCCCTGTGACTCATATCATGGTGTAGTTATGCCAAATAACCAATAGATGTCCCAGTGTCACAAAGCATGGTGCAGTTACTCCATTTGGCCAATAGATGTCCCTGTGGCACATAGCATGGTGCAGTTACACCTAGTGACTAATAGGCATCCCTATGGCACTAAGCATGATGCAGTTACACCAGTTGAGCAATATATGTCCCTATGGCACAAAGCATAGTGCAGTTACACCAAGTGACCAATAGATGTCCCTATAGCTCAAAACATGGTGCAGTTACACCAAGTAACCAATAGATGGCTCCGTGACACATATTTGCTTCACTTATACGAGGTGAATAATAGATGTCCTTGTGGCTATCTGTCTAGAGCACTTACACCAGGTGACCAATATATATCCCTATAACACATACCATATTGCAGTTACACCAAGTGACCAATAGATCTCCCTATGGTAAAAAGCTTGTTGCGGTTAAACCAAGTAACCAATAATTTTCCCTATAGCACAAAGCATGGTGCAGTTACACCAAGTTACCAATAGATGTCCCTATGGCACTAAGCATGATGCAGTTACACTAAGTGACCAATGGATGGCCCTATGGCACTAAGCATGATGCAGTTACACTAAGTGGCCAATAGATGTCTCTGTGGCACATAGAATGGTGCAGTTACACCTAGTGACCAGTAGGAGTCCCTATGGCACTAAACATGGTGAAGTTACACCAGGTGACCAATAGATGTCCCTATTGTACAACGAGTGGTGCAGTTAGACCAAGTGACCAGTAGATGTCTCTGTGGGACGTGGCATGGTGCAGTTACAGCAAGTGTCCTGGTGCACTTATACAAGGTGACCAATAGATGTCCCTGTGGCTGTCTGCATGGGGCACCTCCACCAGGCGACCAATAGATGTCCCTCTGGCTCATATTATATCACAGTTACACTAGGTGACCAATTGATCTCCACGTGGCACATAGCATGAATTCGTTATACCAAGTGACCAATAGATTTCTCTATGGCACAAAGCATGGTGCAGTTAAACTAAGTGATCAAGAGATGTCCCTGTAGCACATGTCATGGTGCAGTTACACCAACTGACCACTAGATATCCCTGTGACACATAGCATAGTGCAGCTACACCAAGTGACAAATTTATGTCCCTGTGACACATATCATGGCGCAGTTACAACACATCACCTATAGATGTCCCTATGTCACAAAGCATGGTGCAGTTATACCAGGTGACCACTAGATGTCCCTATGGCAGTAAGTATGGTTGCAGTTACACTAGGTGACTAATAGATGTCCCTATCGCATAAAGCATTGTGCGCGTACACCAACTAACCAATAGATATCCCTGTGGCACACAGAATGGTGTAGTTACACCAAGTGACCAATAGATGTGCATATGGCACAAAGCATGGTGCAGTTACACAAAGTGACCAATAGATGTCTCTATGGCACAAAGCATGGTGCAGTTACATCAAGTGACCAATGGATGTACCTGTGGCACCTATCTTGGTGCATTTATACGAGGTGACCAATAGCTGTCCCTGTGGCTATCTGCATGGAGCACCTGCAAAAGGTGACCAATAGATGTCCCTGTGGCACATAGCAATGTGCTGTTACACCAGGTGACCAATTGATTTCCCTGAGGCACATATCCTGGTGCAGTTACACAAAGTGACCAATAAATGTCCCTGTGGCACATATTATGGTGTAGCTACACCAAGTGACCAATAGCTGTCCCTGTCGCACATAGAATGGTGCCGTTAAAACCAAGTGACCAATATAGATATCTCTATGACACAAAGCCTGGGCAGCTGCACCAAGTGACCAATAGATGACCCTGTGGCACATAGTACACCAAGTGACCAATAGATGACCCTGTGGCACATAGTATGATGCAGTTGCACCAAGTGACCAATAGATGTCCCTATGGCACATAGCATATTGCTGTTACACCAAGTTACCAATAGATGTCTCTTTGTTTCATATCATGGTGGCGTTACACCAAGTGACCAATTGATGTCCCTGTAGCACATATCATTGTGCAGTAACAAAAAGTGACCCATTGATGTCTCTGTGGCACATAGCATGGTACAGCTACACCAAGTGACCAATAGATGACCCTGTGGCACATAGTATGGTGCAGTTACACCAAGTGAGCAATAGAAGTCTCTCTGACACATGGCATATTACAGTTAAAACCAAGTTACCAATAGATGTCTCTGTGGTTCATATCATGGTGCAGTTACACCAAGTGACCAATAGATGTCCCTGTGGCACATATCATTGTGCAATTAGACCAAGTGACCAATAAATATCCCTGTGGCCTATAGCATGGTGTAGTTACACCAAGTTATGAATTGATATCCCTGTGTCACAAAGCATGGTGCAATTACATCAAGTGAACAAGAGATGTCTCTGTAGTACATAGTATGGTGCAGTTACACGAAGTGACCAATAGATGTCGCTATGGCACAAAGTCTGGTGCAGGAATACCAAGTGTGAGAAGTTGGCCTGGCATATGCTGGTCACTAGTTATAGTGGCCACCTTGCACCAGTCCAATTCGACTCTTATGGTAGCTAGGTTTAAGACAACCTTTTAAAGAAAGCTATCCTAGTGGTAGCTGTGGAGAGCAGCCTTCAGGCTAAGTCTCAGAGGAATGTAAAGCAGCTTGTTTTACCTTATAATCTCTTGAATTACCAAATGAAAGGACACCACACTGGTATATATATCAAATATATATGTATTTATTTCTAGACACACACTACTAATCTCTTTGAGATTAGAAGCCAGGTACACATTCAAATGTCAACGTTTCACAATAAATTAAGCACAAATATGGCTGGGGCCCTAGGGGCGTACCATACCATATACTAAAAAAATGGTATAAGAATGTAGACTTGTAAAATGACAAGGCCTAGGGCATCGCTGGGGCTTCACTGCTGCAGTGTTAGCAGGTAAGTAACAGAACCCACGGGAGACGCGTGCAGTGTGTGAACACAGCCATGGGTTCCCTATTGATTATAATGGTGCAAGTCGCGGTTTGATTTTTAAAGTTCTAGGGTACTTCGAGGAAGTCTACAAGCCAGCCACTTACAAGGTAAGTACTTCGAGGGCCAGTACTTCGAGGGCCAACACACACTAGGGCACTGGAGTGCACGAGTTACCCCACCCAGGGAAGCCGAGTGCATAGGTGTCTTTTGGTCTCGGGTAGCGTTGCTGTTTTCTACGGAGACCAAAGAAGACATGCTGCTTGCGTCGACTGAAGAAGTGTCCGGTGGAATCCAAGCCTGGATTCAAGATGGAGAAGACCTGAAAATTGAAGGGACAGTGTTCAAACTCACTTGCCAGTGACCGGTGGCCAGGAAGATGGCTGACCACGAATGTCGGGTGATTTCAGGTCGTCGATGGAGTTTTGACTCTTCGCTCACGAGGTCCAGGAGAGTTTGACGATGACCAGCAGCTGGATTCGGAGTGTGCCACGAAGTCTGCGGCTGATGGCGATGTCGGCAACCGGATTGGAGCCAACAAGCCTTGGCAACTGCAAGTCTCGTGTAGACTGAAGAAAGTCGATGGTGCAGACCAGCAAGGTCTGAGGGACTCACCCACCAAGGGTAAGTGAGGGCAGGCCTGGAGCAACCAGGGGAGCCCTTTGAGTCAATAGGAAAGTCTTCGGGGGGACCCACTAGCCAATGGGCAAGTGATCGTGAAGACACCTCTTTAGGAAATGCTTCACAGGAGCCCACGGTCACTCAGGATAGGGTAGGCCTCTGATTTTCGCTGCAAAACCTGCTGGAGGCTTGGGCCACAAGTGGTCCAAAGCACAAGTCCGTAGGACGTCGTGAAGGGTTTGCACTTGACAATAGTGCATGGTCCCTGGGTATTGCTGTTTCTCTTCACTCATGGGGTCCACTCGCCACAGCTTTGCTGGGGACTCACAATGGCCGTCGAGAGGTCAGGAAATCCACTTCCGGGGCAGCAGGGACCTCGAACTCCGGCGGGAGCGGGAAAATTTGCAACCATTGATTAAGGTGTTTGGTGCCTGCCAAGCAGGGGAGTCACTCCTTTTGATTCTTCTGTCTTCCAAAGGTAGTGGAACGTCGAAGGGCCAGGATTATTCTTTGTAGAGCGTCGTCCAGGGTTATCTGTTTTGCAATGGCAAGGATTGCTATCTTATAGTGAAGATAGGGGAGGGATAAGCTCTATGACCACTCCTCTAGGAGGGTCAGGGGAGGGGGTGGTTACACCCACTTCCCTTTGTCCAGTTTTGCGCCAGAGCAGGGACAGGTAGCCCCTGAACCGGTTTGAGCTGGCATATGCACAGAGGAGCCTACTGCTCCCCCAGTGCAGGACTTCAAAGCACTCTAGGAGATCACCCACCCAGCCCCAATACACTAAATCCTGTCTGGAAGGTGGTGACACCTCCCTGTGACAGGATGCCTTTTGTTGAGCTTCCTCCACTGTGAGTTTCAGTCAGCAGCAGGAGGGCAGCCCAGTGTCTGTGCTGGTGGCATTCATTTTATGATGCCAGGGCTCTATAGGATTTCTATCCATTTACATGTCGTCCCCTCTAGAAGGGTGGGATCATGCTCCCACATCATGGACTGATGTGGGGGTATGATTCCAAGTTGTTTGACACCTAACACGACATGTTTTGATGCAGTCATTCCAAAGTTAGCATTTTAATGCACTTAAGAGTATATGGCTTAACCGCATCCACAAACAGCCATGGAGAATAGACTCTGGCAGCAGCAGAGTGGCCCTGCTCAGGCAGAGGCACCCCCTCACATTGTAAACCAAGCACCCTGCCCTCAGGATTGATAGGGCCTGCCATAGGGGTGGCTGATAGGTTTATATGTGTGTGTATGGTGAGATATAGAAACCTACATCTCAGTGAGGAGTGCTAACACTACCTCACACAGCCTGCAGTAGCAGGCCTGTGGTGTCAGATTGAGAATGCTTCCCAGGGGTGGCATAAGACAAGCCTCAGCCCCTGGTAGGCCTGTGAAGTACCTATGCCCTAGGTACCTAAGGTACCATATACTAGGGGCTCATAAGGTACCACAGTATCCAATCACTAGTGCATCTAATATGCACACCAAGTCATTTAGAGAGAACAGAGAGACTGCGGTTCTGATTAGCAGGGACCCAGCCAGACTATAGCCAGAAACCAGTGTATACATCAGAAAGAAAAGTGGGGCAACATAAGTGCAGATCCTACTCTCCTACACCAACTGACCAATAGATGTCCCTGTGACACATATCTTGGTGCACTTATACGAGGTGACCAATAGATGTTCCTGTGCATATCTGCATGGCGCACCTACACCAGGTGACCAATAGATGTCCCCGTGGCACATAGCATATTGCAGTTACACCAGATGACTAATTGATGCCCTTGTGGCAAATTTTTTGCTGGTGCAGTTACACCACATCACCAATAGATCTCCATATGGCACAAAGCATGGTGCAGTTAAACCAGGTTACCAAGAGATGACCCTTTGGCACATATCATGGAGCAGTTACATCAGCTGACTAATAGATTTCCCTGTGGCACATTGCAGAGTAGAGTTACACCAAGTGACCAATCGATGACCCTTTGGCACATAGTATGGTGCAGTTACACCAAGTGAGCAATAGATGTCCCTCTTACACATGGCATATTACAGTTAAACCAAGTTACCAATAGATGTCCCTGTGGCTCATATAATGGTGCAGTTACACCAAGTGACCAATAGATGTCCCTGTGGCACATATCATTGTGCAATTACACCAAGTGACCAATAGATGTCCCTGTGGCACATAGCATGGTGTAGTTACACCAAGTTATGAATTGATGTCCCTGTGTCACAAAGCATGGTGCAATTACACCAAGTGAACAAGAGATGTCTCTGTAGCACATAGCATGGTGCATTTACACAAAGTGACCAATAGATGTCGCTATGGCACAGAGCATGGTGCAGTTATACCAAGTGACCAATAGATGTCCCTGTGACACATATCTTGGTGCACTTATTCGAGGTGACCAATAGATGTTCCAGTGGATATCTGCATGGTGCACCTACACCAGGTGACCAATAGATGTCCCTGTGTCACATAGCATATTGCAGGCACACCAGGTGACCAATTGATGTTCCTGTGGCACATATCATGGTGCAGGTACACCACGTCACCAATAAATGTCCCCATGGCACAAAGTATTGTGCAGTTACTCCAAGTGACCAATAAATGTCCCTCTGGCACATTTCCTGGTGCAGTTACACCACATCACCAATAGATTTCTGCATGGCACAAAGCATGGTGCAGTTAACCCAGGTTACCAAGAGATGACACTTTGGCACATATCATGGAGCAGTTACACCAACTGACTAATAGATTTCCCCGTGGCACATTGCAGAGTGGAGTTACACCAGGTGACCAATCGATGTCCCTGTGGCAGATATAATGGTGCAGTTACAGCACGTCACCAATAGATGTCCGAATGGCACAAAGTATGGTGTAGTTACCCCAAGTGACCAATAAATGTCGCTTTGGCACATATCATGGTGCAGTTACACCAGGTGACCAATAGATGTCTCTATGGCACATAGTATGGTGCAGTTATGTGAAGTGACCAATAACTTCCTATGACACATAGTATGGTGCAGTTACACCAAGTGACCAATAGATGCCCCTGTGGTACATATCATGGAATAGTTACACCAAGTGACCATTAGATGTCCCTGTGGCACATAGCATGGTGGTGTTAAAACCAAGTGACCAGTAGATATCCCTATGGCACAAAGCATGGGCAGCTACACCAAGTGACCAATAGATGTCCCTGTGACATACATCATATTACAGTTACACTAAGTTATCAATACACGTCCCTTTGGCTCATCTCATGGTGCAGTTACACCAAGTGACCAATAGATGTCCCTATGGCACAAAGCATGGTGCACTTACATCAAGTGACCAATAGATGTCCCTGTGACACATATCTTGGTGCACTTATACGAGGTGACCAAAATATGTTCCTACGGCTATCTGCATGGAGCACCTACACCAGGTGACCAATAGATGTCCCTGTGTCACATAGCATATTGCAGTTACACCAGGTGACCAATTGATGTCCCTGTGGCACATATCATGGTGCAGGTACACCATGTCACCAATAAATGTCCCCATGGCACAAAGTATGGTGCAGTTACTCCAAGTGACCAATAAATGTCCCTTTGGCACATGTCATGGGGGGTTACACCAGGTGACCAATAGATGTCCCTGTGGCACATAGTATGGTGCAGTTACACAAAGGACCAATAACTGTTCCTATGGCACATAGTATGGTGCAGTTACACCAAGTGACTAATAGATGTCCCTGTGGTACATATCATAGTATAGTTACATCAAATGACCAATAGATGTCCCGGCAGCAAATAGTATGGTGCTGTTAAAACCAAGTGACCAATAGATGTCCCTGTGGCACAAAGCATGGGCAGCTACATCAAGTGACTAGTAGATGTCCCTGTGGCATATAGTATGGTGTAGTTACACCAAGTGACCAATAGATGTTTATGGCACTTATCATTGTGCAATTACACAAAGTGACAAATAGATGTCCCTGTGGCACATAGCATGGTGCAGTTACACTAAATAACCAATAGATTTTGCTGTGGCACAATGCATGGTGCATTTACACCAGTTGACCAATAGATGGCTCTGTGGCACAAAGCATGGCGCAGTTACACCATGTAACCAATAGATGTCTCTGTGGCACATGGCATGGTGCAGTTACATCTAGTGACCAATAGGAGTCCCTATGGCACTAAGCATGGTGCAGTTACACCAGGTGAGCAATATATGTCCCTATTGCACAAAGTGTGGTGCAGTTACACCAAGTGACCAATGGTTGTCCCTGTGGCACACAGCATGGTGCAGTTCCACCAAGTGACCAATTGATGTCACTTTGGCACATAGTATGGTGTAGTTACTCTTAGTGACCAATAGACATCCTTGTGGCACATATCATGGGTCACTTACACAAGGTGACCAATAGATGTCCCTATGGCACAAAGCATGGTGCAGTTACACCAAGTGACCAATAGATAGCCCTATGGCACCAAGCCTGGTGCAGTTACATGATGTGACAAATAGAGGTCTCTTTGGCACATAGCGTGGTCCAGTTACACCTAGTGACCAATAGGAGTCCCTTTGGCACTCAGCATGGTGCAGTTACACCAGGTGACCAATAGTTGTTCCTATTGCACAAAGTGTGGTGCAGTTAGACCAAGCGACCAATAGATGCCTATGTGTGACATGACATGGTGCAGTTACAGCAAGTGATCAATTGTCATCCCTGTGGCACATGTTATGGTGAAGTTACACCAAATGACCAATTGAAGTCCCTGTGGCACATAGGATGGTGCAGTTACACCAGGTGACCAATAGATGTCCCTAGGGCACTTAGCATGGTGCAGTTACACAAAGTGAACAATAGACGTACCGGTTGTTCACATTTTAGTGTACTTATGCCAGGTGACCAATAGATGTCCCTGTGGCACTAGGCATGGTGCACTTACACCAGGTGACCAGTATATGTCCTTGTGGCATATATCATTTTGCGGTTACACCATGTGACCAATTGATGTCCCTGTGGCACATATCATGGAGCAGTAACACCAAGTGACAAATAGATGTCCCTATGGCACATAGTGCAGTTACACCAGGTGACCAATAGATTTCTCTGTGGCACAAAGCATGGTGCAGCTACACCATGTGACCAATGGATGTCTCTGTGGCACATAGCATGGTGCAGTTACACCTAGTGACCAATAGAAGACCCTATAGCACTAAGCATGGTGCACTTACACCAGGTGACCAATAGATGTACGTATTGCACAAAGCATGGTGCTTTACGACCAAGTGAGCAATAGATGTCTGTGGCACATGGCATGGTGTAGTTACACCAAGTGACCAATAGATGTCCCTGTTGCACATGGGATGGTGCAGTTATACTAAATGAACAATAGATGTCCCTATGGCACATAGCGAGTTGCAGTTACACCATGTGACCAATATATGTCCCTGTGGCACATACTATGTTGCAGTTACACCAAGTGACCAATAGATGTCCCTGTGGCACATACCATGATGCAGTTACACCAAGTGACCAACAAATGTCCCTGTGGCACATATCATGTTGCAGTTACACCAAGTGACCAATAGATGTCCCTGTGGCACTTAGCATGGTGCACTTACACAAAGTGACCAATAGATATCCCTTTGGCACATATCATGGTGCAGTTACACTAAGTGACCAATGTGAGAAGTTGGCCTGGTATATGCTGTCCACTAATTAAAGTGGGCACCCTGTACTCGTCCAAAGAACCCCTTATGGTGATAGGTTAAAGACAACCTTTATTGAAAGCTATCCTAGTGGTAGCTATGGAGAGCAGCCTTCAGGCTAAGTCTTGAAGGAATGTAAAGCAGCTTGTTTTACCAGTCTATAATCTCCTGAATGACCAAATGAAAGGACAACCACACCAGGTATATATTCAAAATATATGTATTTATGAAAAAAACCACCCCTCTAGTCTCTTCATGAGGCTGGAGTTCGAAGTACTTAAGTTACAAGTCAGTATTCAACAGTAAAAGCACAAATACACGTTTGGGCTCTAGGGGCGTACCAAAACATATACCAAAAAAGTGGTATAAGAACCACGACTGAACTAGACAAGGCCTTGAGCCTTTAGAATCGTTTGGGCCCCAAGGAACCACCCAAGGTAGTGACGTAGGGGACCCACGGGGGACACGTGCAGTGTTAGAACACAGGTGCGAATCGCCGTTGACTTGTATCGGGAAATTCACGGTTGGAAAATTACAAGTTAAGGACACTTAGAGGATGACTACAAGCGACCCCTTTTGGACTTAGAGGTGTCTAGGGCCAACACCCACTGGAGCACCGGAGTACTAGTTTCCTCACCCACGGAAGCCGGGTGCATAGGTGTCTTTTGGTGTCAGGTCGCGGCGTTGTTTTCAATGGAAGCTGGCAAAGAAGTGCTGCTGCCGTGAAGAGGAGAAGTGTCCGAAGAGATCCAAGCCTGGATCGAGGCTAGAAGGAGCCTGAAAGCAGAGGGGACAGAGTCTGGGTCACTTACCAGTGACCAGGGGCACGAAAGTCCAATGCCCACAGATGGTGGGTGCTTCAGGTGAGTTGACGGGTGTCTTGACTCTTCAGCCACGAGGTCCAGGAGGTGTCGACGATGACCAGGAGCTGGATTCGAGCTGTCGCACGAAGTCTGTCTAGTGCTGTGGTGTCGGCGACCAGAATGGACCCAACAAGCCTTGGCAAGACAAGTGGCAATAGAAGAAAGACGTCTGTGTAGACCAACAAGGTCTGGGGGACTCGCCCGGCGAGGGTAAGTCAGGGCACGTCTTGAGCAACCAGGAAAGCCCAAGCAGAAGAGGAGTTGCCTTCGTGGGGACCCACTAGCCAACGGGCTAGCGATCGCGAAGGAGCCTCGAGCAGTCGCACTGGAAACTGGCCCACGGGTCACTCGTGGAGTGGAGGCCAGAGATCTTTGGTGCAGTAGGTGTCCAAGGCTGGGGCTACTCGGAGCCCAAAGCACAACTTTGAGGAAGACCAGAAAGATGATGTACCGGCAAAAGTTCACGGTGTCCAGGGGTCACGGTTTCACGTCACCCACGATAGCCAAGGGCCTCAGCTTTGTTGTGGACTCAGGGTAGCCATGGGGAAGTCTGGAAATCCACCTCTGGTGATGCAAAGACTTTGGCGTCTGGCGGGAGCTTCAGAGTTGCAGACTGTACAGTTCCTCCTTTGGTGTCCCCAAGTGAGATTTCTTCGTCTTCTAGTTGAAATAGAAAGTCGAAGGCCCAGGATATATGTTGCAGAGTTTCGTCTAGGGTAATGTAAAGTCTCAAGGACTGGGTTCCTATACTTATACTAAGATAGGGGGTTGGACATACTCTGGGGACCCACCTATGGGAGGGTTTGGAAAGAGGGGTGGTTACACCCATTTCTTTTGTCCAGAATTGCGCCAGAGCAGGGGCACATAGCCCCTGCAACCGGTTTGAACTGGACTATGCACAGGGACACCAAGTGTACCCCCAGTGCAGGACTTCAAAGCACCAGAGAGTGCTCCCGCCCAGCCCCAATACACATCTGCCTGTCTGGGGAGGTGGTTACACCTCCCTGGGACAGGTAACCTATTGTCCAGGCCTCTCCTGCTGGAGTTTTGCTCAGCAGCATGAGGCCAGACCCGTGTCTGTGGCAGTGGCATCCATTTTGTGATGGCAGGGCTCTAGAAAGTCCTTACCGGGTAGACCAGTGTGAACATGTCTCTCCCTCTAGAAGGGTGGAATGCTACCCCCGCCGCCAGAACTGGCTGGGGGTAGTATTCCAAAGTGTTTGACACCAAACACGACATGTTTCCGTGCAGCCATCCCAAAGTTAGCATTTACCGCAAGGTTATAATGCACTTAAGTGTATATGGTCAGGCTGCACCACAAACAGCATCAGAGGAGGTACTCCGAACGCTGCAGAGGGGCTCTGCTCATGCAGGGGCACCCTCTCACATAAAAACCAAGCACTTTGCCTTCAGGATTAAGGCCTGCCATAGGAGTGACTTATAGGTTCTATATGTGTGTTCAATGGTAGTGATATAGGTAGCCTATACCACAGTAAGGGGTGCATGCACCACCTAACCCAGGCTGCCGTAGCAGACCTGTGGTGTCATTTTGGAGTGCTTCCCAGGGGTTGCATAATACATGCTACAGCCCCTGGTAGGCCTCTGAGGTACCTATGGCCTGGGTACATAGTATACTATATACTAGGGACTTATAAGGCACTCCAGAATCCAATTAGAGATTTACCTAATGTACATGGAAACCATTTTAGAGAGGAAGCAGCTAGGCTGGGGTCCTGATTAGCAAGGCCACAGCCAGACTAAGGTCGAAAAACAGTGAAACACCAGCAAAAAGTGGGAGTACCCATGTGAAGCAGATCCTACTCTCCTATAACCAATAGATGTCTCCATGCCATACAGCATATTGCAGTTACAACAGGTGACCAATAGATCTCCCTGTGCAACATAGCATGGTGCCGTTACACCAAATGTCCCTACCGCACAAAGCACGGTGCAGTTACACCAAGTGACCAATAGATGTCACTGTGGCACATAAAATGGTGCACTTACACCAAGTTACCAGTAGATGTCCCTATGGCACATAGCATGGAGCTGTTACACAAAGTGACCAATAGATGTCCCAATGGTGCAGCTATACCTAGTGACCAATAGTTGCCTAAGTGGCACATATTATGGTGCAGTTACACCAAGTGACCAATAGATGTCCCTGGGCACATAGCATGGCAATGTTACACCATGTGACCAATAGATGTCCCTGGGCACATAGCATGGTGCAGTTACACCAGGTGACGAATAGATTTCCCTATAGTACAAGGCATGGTGCAGTTACGCCAAGTGACGAATAGATGTCCGTAGGGCACATAGCATGGTGCAGTTATACCAGGTGACCAATAGATGTTCATATGGCACAAGGCATGGTGCAGTTACACCAAGTAACCAACAGATATCCCTGTGGCACATATCATGGTGCCATTACACCAAGTGACTAGTAGATGTGCCTGTGGCGAATAGCATGGTGCAGTTACAACAGGTGACCAATATATGCCCCTGTGGCACATAGCACGGTGTGGTTACACCAAGTGACCAATAGATGTCCCGGTTGCACATGGCATGGTACAGTTATAGCAAGTGACCTATAGATGTCCCTATGGCACATGTCAAGTTGCTGTTAGACCGTGTGACCAATAAATGTCCCTGTGGCGCTCACCATGTTGCAGCTACACCGAGTGACCAATAGATGTCCCTGTGGCACTAAGCATGGTGCAGTTACACAAAGTGACCAATAGATATCCCTTTGGCACATATCGTAGTGCAGTTACACTAAGTGACCACTAGATGTCTCGAGGGCATAAAGCATGGTGCAGTTACACCAATTGGCCAATAGATGTCCCTATGGGACACATCATATTGCAGTTACAACAGGTGATCAATAGATGTTATTGTGGAACATAGCATGGTGCCATTACACCAAGTGACCAATAGATGTCCCTACCGCACAAAGCATGGTGCAGTTAAACCAGGTGACCAAAAGATGTCACTGTGGCACATAAAATGGTGCATTTACAGCAAGTAACCAATAGATGTCCCTGTTGTACATATTATGGAGCTGTTACACAAAGTGACCTTTAGATGTCCCAATGGTGCAAAACATGGCGCAGTTATACCAAGTGACCAATAGTTGCCCCAGTGGCACATATCATGGTGTAGTTACACCAAGTCACCAACATTCCTGTGGCACATAGTATGGTGCAGTTACAACAGGTGACTATTGATGTCCCTGTGGCACATAGCACGGTGCAGTAAGAACAAGTGGCCAATAGATGTCCTAATGGCACATATCATGGTACAATTACACCAAGTGACCAATAGATGTCCCTCTGGCACTTATATTGTTTGATTACTTAAAACCATTACAATTTAAAACTCATTTGATTAGTTTGTATAAAAGACAACTGAATAAAAAACTACAAAACTGTTTTTTTTCCTCAAACTCCCTAAAGCCTTATAAGCAATTAATGTTCAGCTAGGAAGCCAGGTTCAAATCGGCAGTTGTTAGCAGTCAGGGGTTCGGTAATTGAGCCTATGAACAGAATGCAGCACTGCTGGGGTGAGGGAGATTAGCGGCACTGGTATCTCCCAACATTTTTGCCGCCTTATTAACAAATTTGGTGAAGCCAATGTTCAGCTTCGTGTTAAATGGATTTAAGGCGGCTTTATGGCTTGGCGGCATGATCGTACTCCTAGCCGTTCCATTTTTCCCACAATAAAGCTTGCCTGACTATAAGCCTTGCGGGGCATACACAAACTATGTGCTCCATTGCTTCGGAGTGATAGCAGCACATCCTGCATTTAATACTGTTGCCGGAACGGCGCCATTCAGAAAGGTTCTTTAAAAAAAGGCCATTCACCCATCCTCAGAGCTATAAACTTTAGTTTCCAATAAAGTGCAAACATGCTTGATAAATAGGGTGACTCGACGCCTAGTTTAAAATTGGAAATCGCTGCCCAAGCGTGTTTCCTTTTTGACAGTATTGCCCTGTCTGAATGAAAGTACCACAGCCGGACGCTCTTCTTGATGGCTACCTTTAGCTCCGGCTGTGAGGGGTTTGTTCCACAGAATTCCTTGACTTCAAGTAATTGTAGGCTGTAATCCAGGTGATACTGATATTTATGGCTAGTGTGGCTTTTCAATATTTCCTGACAAAGTCTAGCCTCCAGGGAGCCTTCCTGGGCATAGCGCAGTCTGTTGCAAAACTTTATGACTGCACCAGCCTCTACGCCATGGTGGTCTATTAGGTCTAGTTCGAGTTGAACTTGGGCTGGCGAAGCTGATCTTGGCAGGCGGAACGCGCGTTTACATTTTTTTATTGTTAATTTATTTAGTAAACTGCTTCTTGTGCCCTTCATGATCTCGTGTCCATACGACAGGGGATTGGTTATCTTCGCCTTTATCACCCTCAGCATAGGAGTTAGGCTTGGGCCAAGTAGTTGTTTCGACAGTTTCGCAGCAGCGGCTTCTAGTGACAAAGTTTTGGCCCTTAACACTTCTTTCTGCTTAACGAATGAACATCTGGTGTCAAAGACTCCCAGATATTTGTAGTAGGGTGTTGATTCAAACTTTACGTTACTGAAGTACCACCCTCCGCATGGCCTCTTTTGCTGCCCAAAAGAAATTGTTTTTGTTTTTAACAAATTCAGCTCTAAAGAGTTTCTTGTGGTATAGGGAAGCAGCTCAACAAGTAGCCTCTGTGGGCCTACTTTTGTGTGGCTTAATAGCACCAGGTCATCGGCTTATAGCAGATTACTGATGTGGGTTCCATCTAGTTGAGGGGGGTGGCAGTTAACACTATCAAGTATTGGGGATAAGTCCGATATGAACAAGTTAAAAAGGAGTAGGGCCAGCACGCAGCCTTGTTTGACACCTCTTTTGGTTCCAATCTTCCGGGAAACATGGAAGCCTTCACCCAACTTGATTCAAATACATGTTTCTGAATGGAGTTGAGCTATTAGCGTGTATGAGGGCTGGAGGTATGGCCCAAGGACTCAAGTTTTTGCCACAGCAGGCCCAGAGGCACTTGATCGAAGGCCGCTTTAAAATCAACAAAGCAGCAATGAAGTTGAGTTTGTTGAACTGCCGCTTTCTCTATTAGGACGGTTAGGGTGAGTACATTTGTTGTAGTGCCGGAGTTGGCCACGAAGCCCGTCTGATTAAATGAGAGGCACTTTGTTTTGTCAGCCCAGGCCAACAACCTTCCAATAAAATGCTTGCATAATATTTGGACTCTGTCGGAGTGCTATCATTCGATAATTATTAGGATCTTTTCTCTTCCTGCTTTTATAAATTGGGTGAATGATCGCATCTTTCCAGGACTCTGGAATAGTATTATTTAACCTGCAGTGGAGAAACAGGGGGGCCAGGTAAGCTGACCATAGTTGAACATCTGATTTGAACACGGCCTGAGGAAGACCGTTTGGCCCTGGGGCTCTTTCAGCCCTGGCTTTCCTTATTGAGCGTAAGATCTTGTTTTTTAGTTCATCTGATGTCACTATGATCTCCGTCAGTAAATCATTGTTTTTCGCATGGGCCTCATTTGTTAATTCTTCTATAGCGTTATTAACTGGGGGGTTGAGGCCGGGTCGACTTAGGCTCTTAACTTCCGGAGATGGTGTCACGGGGTTGGCTGGACTGAGTGAATTGGGATGGTCGTCCCTATAGTTGCAGTCACTAAAATGAGATTATAAAAAACTTGCTCCATTCGTCTGCAGTGATGTTTGCACTACCGTGGCTGCTTCCGCCTCGTAAGCCCCTGTTTACAAGAGACCAGAATTGGTTTGCATTGGGATTCTTACTTTCATGAATAAGCTTCAGCCAAAACTGATCTGAGGCTGCTTGTTTATCCCTATGTATTGCGAACTTAAAAGCTGCTTGGGCTTCCTTGTAGTTGTTGAATATAGTTTTATTTCCTGAGCTCTTCCTTGACAAACGGAGGGCTCGGTTTCTGTGTGCCTTTAGTTTTTTTGTGGCTGATGAGATGCGAAATTGGAATGCTTGTTGCTGGGTGCTCCTCTTAGGTGGAACTTCTTCGAATAGTTGGTTTATGAAACTAACCCAGCCCGTGATAACAGAAGAATCTTTGTCCGGTAATGAGTGTAGTAGAGCTCTACATTTTTCCATCAAAGGGAGAGCCGCGCTATCCGACCATTTCATTCACCTTAAATTCGCTGTATGACAACCTGAATGAGTATGGGCAAGTTCCTGATGACATGGGGTGTTGGCGGATAGAGTTATAATTTGAGGCCGATGGTCGCTCTCACTTTGTGGTGCGATGTAATAACTCTCAATCAGAGGAAGTATTTGCCCTACTCCGTAAAGAAAAGTCAAAAAATGAGTGGATTCAACCATCTGATCATGTCCAGGCGGAAGGATTATCGGTTTGAAAGCGCCCATTCAATACAGTGAATCCTACGCTGCTGAGCTGGATGACTGCATACTCCCCTAGTTTCGATAGTCTATTTCCTGCGGGAGTCGATTGTGAAGCGAGGTGTGGGGGAACAATTGGAAGCAACCTCTATGTCCTCGGAAGGGTTACAATAGAGGTTGGTGTTGCAATCTCCTGAAATTATGCTAGGTACTCTGCCGTGCTCGCTTAGTAGGTTGCAAACAATGTTGGTCAAACAATCCATTTTGGATTTTTTTCTTGATGGTACGCAGAGAGATATAGACATTGAGAAGGCGCAACTGGCTATCAGTGGGTGGGCCTCCCAACACTATTCCGGAGACCCAATCTACGTCAAATTTTATCTGCTTGATGCTTTGGGAGGGTTTGGTTGATGCATAGATCGTGAGGCCGCCGCTCGTCCTGCCGAACTTAGACTGCCTTGAGGCAAGGGACGTAAATTCCAGGTAGCCTTCGATGGGGATACTGTCTACTGCCCAGGTTTCCTATAAGAAAATAATGTCATGTTCCTTTAAAAAGCCAAGGATAGCTGCAGATTGATTTTTCTGCCAGAATCCGTTGATATTCCAGGAACATATTATTAGACCGTGATTGGCGGTATTTCACTCGTTCCGGCTTCTGGATAAAGCTCCTGGTAGCCATGACCAATTTACCCTTTCAGGATTTTGCTGATTAGTTATATACTCTGGGGTTGCTGCTGACGAACGGCTTCTTGCTGACTTTAATACAGAAAAAGGAGCCGAAGTTACGCTAAGAGCATGAACCTGATTGTTTTCTAGTATTGATGGGTAACGGGGGACACTGGGCATTGTTCTTATTATGCCCCAGTTTTTAAATTGATCGGTTTTTGACTGAACCAGTTCTCGATTTGCTGGAGACGCTAGTGTGATTTGGGTCACTTCACCCGCTTGGGTGCCTATGATTGGTATGAATTCAATGGCAATTATGTGTTTTGATTTCAAATCATCCCTGGATTTAAGCATTTTGTAAAGTCTTAGAATGTTCCCTCGATTAAGAATTTCATAAGAGCCTCTGGAAACGTATTTCAGGGTTAGCTGCAGTTTGGTGCCGGGGCTATTAGTCGCTTGCGTAGAGACCTCATCAATGGTTAACAACTTTGGGTGCTTTGGAATTTCTTCGGGGACCTGCTTAGTTGTCCATGTAGTGGGCAATGGAAGAGACAATTCTCGATGATGGGTAATTGAAGGTAAGGCGGGGGATCTTTTGCACGTGGCCAACAACTGTTGGTCACTTGATGAGCTTAGCGCATTCGAGTCATCAAGCTCTTTAACTGTGCACTGCGGGGCTGGGTTGTTGACCCCCACTGTTGATGGGCGAATGGCGCTGGTGTTAAAGTAGCGTTTGGGAATTTGCCGTTCCCGGTTGCCCATTGACGGTTGCTGACGCCTCTGTTGGAAATTTCTTAAATCCAGATGTTGCTTGGGTGGATAGCTGCAAGGAGAGCTGTATATTTTGAGATGGCCCTGCTATGCGACTGTTCAATTGTGAGTTCCGTTTGAGACACTGGTGAGTGTGCTATTAATTGTGAGCTCAGGTTTGCTCCTGACATGGTAGGCTGTTCCCATAGTGGTTCTGAATTGATCTTTGGGAAAGAACTAGCACTAGAGATTTTGCTTTCCATTATGTTTGTTGCGGCTCTTCCGCTGTCTTTTTGTTTCCCGTTTCGAAAACCGATGCATGTTGTGATGGTAAGATGGTTCGGTGGGAATTACTTTTGTGAGAAGTTGGCCTGGCATATGCTGGTCACTAGTTATAGTGGCCACCTTGCACCAGTCCAATTCGACTCTTATGGTAGATAGGTTTAAGAAAACCTTTTAAAGAAAGCTATCCTAGTCGTAGCTGTGGAGAGCAGCCTTCAGGCTAAGTCTCAGAGGAAGGTAAAGCAGATTGTTTTACCTTATAATCTCTTGAATTACCAAATGAAAGGACACCACACAGGTATATATATCAAATATATATGAATTTATTTCTAGACCCACTCTACTAATCTCTTTATGAGATTAGAAGCCAAGAACACATTCAAATATCAACGTTTCTCAATAAGTTAAACACAAATATGGCTGGGGCCCTAGGGGCGTACCAGACCATATACTAAAAAAATGGGTTAGGAAAGTCGACTTGCAAAATTACAAGGCCTAGGGCCTGTAGAATCGCTGGGGCTTCACGACTGCAGTGATAGCAGGTAAGTAACAGCCCCACGGGAGACGCGTGCAGTGTGAGAACACAGACGCAGGTTCCCTATTGATTATAATGGAGCAAGTTGCGGTTAGATTTTTAAAGTTTTAGGGTACTTCGAGGAAGTCCACAAGCAAGCCACTTACAAGGTAAGTAATTCGAGGGCCAACACACACTAGGGCACCGGAGTACACGAGTTACCTCACACAGGGAAGCCGGGTGCATAGGTGTCTTTCTTTTGGTGTCGGGTCGCGTCGCTGTTTTCTATGGAGACCAAAGAAGACTTGCTGCTTGCGGCGGCTGAAGAAGTGTCTTGTGGAATCCAAGGCTGGATTCAAGATGTAGAAGACCTGAAAATTGAAGGGACAGTGTTCAGTCACTTGCCAGTGACCCGGGGCCAGGAAGATGGATGCCCACGGATGTCGGGTGATTTCAGGTCGTCGATGGTGTTTTGACTCTTCGCTCACGAGGTCCAGGAGAGATCGACGATGACCAGCAGCTGGATTCGGAGTGTCCCACGACGTCTGCAGTTGATGGCAGTGTCGGCAACCGGATTGGAGCCAACAAGCCTTGGCAAAAGCACGTCCCGTGAAGAGTCGATGGTGCAGACCAGCAAGGTCTGAGGGACTTACCCAGCGAGGGTAAGTGAGGGCAGGCCTGGAGCAACCAGGGGAGCCCTTTTAGTTGATAAGAAAGTCTTCGGGGGGCTCACTAGCCAACGGGCAAGGGATTGCGAAGACGCCTCTTGAGGAAATGCTTCACAGGAGCCCACGGTCACTGGGGACGTGGTAGGCCTCTGATTTTTGCTGCAAAACCTGCTGGAGGCTTGGGCCACCAATGGTCCAAAGCACAAGATTGTTGAACGTCGTGAAGGGGTTGCACTCAACAATAGTGCACGGTTTCCAGGTATTGCAGTTCTTCGTCACTCGTGGGGTCCAGATGCCACAGCTTTGCTGGGGACTCAAAATGGCCGACGAGAGGTCAGGAAATCCACTTCTGGGGTAGCAGGGACTTCGGACTCCAGCGGTAGCGGGAAAGTTTGCGACCGTTGTTTCAAGTTTTGGTGCCTGCCAAGCAGGGGAGTCACTCCTTGACTCCCAGGGAGATTCCTCCATCTTCCAAAGGTAGTGGAACGTCGAGTGACCAGGATTCTTCTTGTAAAGTGTCGTCCAGGGATATCTAACTTGCAATGGCAAGGTGTACCTATCTTATAGTGAAAGAAAGGGAGGGACTAGCTCTATGACCACCCCTCTAGGAGGGTCAGGGGGGGTGGGTGGTTACACCCACTTCCCTTTGTCCAGCTTCGCACCAGAGCAGGGGCTGGTAGCCCCTCAACCGGTTTGAGCTGGCATATGCACAGAGGAGCCTACTGCTCCCCCAGTGCAGGACTTCAAAGCACTCTAAGAGTGTACCCACCCAGCTCCAATACACTAAATCCTGTCTGGAAGGTGGTGACACCTCCCTGTGACAGGATGCCTTTTGTTGGGCCTCCTCCACGGCGAGTTTGTCAGCAGCAGGAGGGCAGCCCAGTGTCTGTGCTGGTGGCATCCATTTTGTGATGCCAGGGCTCTTTCAGATTTGTCGTTTTACTACAGTTGGTACATGTCATCCCCTCTAGAAGGGTGGGATCATACTCCGACACCAGTTACTGGTGTGGGGGTATGATTCCAAGATGTTTGACACCAAACACGACATGTTTTGATGCAGTCATTCCAAAGTTAGCATTAACCGGGAGGTTATAATGCACTTAAGAGTATATGGTTTAACCGCATCCACAAACAGCCACAGGGAATAGACTCTGCCAGCTGCAGAGGGGCCCTGCTCAGGCAGAGGCACCCCCTCACATTGTAAACCAAGCACCCTGCCCTCAGGATTGATAGGGCCTGCCATAGGGGTGACTGATAGGTTTATATGTGTGTGTATGGTGTGATATAGGAACCTATACCTCAGTGAGGAGTGCTAACACTACCTCACCCAGGCTGCACTAGCAGGCCTGTGTTGTCAGATTTAGTCTGCTTCCCAGGGGTGGCATAATACATGCTTCAGCCCCTGGTAGGCCTGTGAAGTACCTATGCCCTTGGTACCTAGGGTACCATATACTAGGGGATCATAGGCTGCCACAGTATCCAATCACTAGTGCATCTAATATGCACTCCAAGTTGTTTAGAGAGAACAGAGAGACCGGGCTCTGATTATCAGGGACATAGCCTGACTATAGCCAGAAAACAGTGTTAACATCAGATAAAAAGTGGGGGCAAGATAAGTGCAGATCCTACTCTCCTACAGCTTTGAAATCTGCTGGCTCCTTAGGATGGGGGGGAAAAAAAAGGTCTGGGTTGCACTTCCGCAGGAGCAGGTTCCTGAACCTAGCTGAGAGCCTGGAATGAAGAATCGGGTGGCCCCGGCACTGGAAGCTTCTTAATTTCAGTTATTACTAAGGAAAGAAATTGAGGTAAAAATAATAAAGAAGCAATGATTTCAGCTGCATACTGATTGAACCAGTTGGACTTGGGATTGGGCTTTTATGACGAGTGAGTGGAGCGCCTCAAGTGTTTGCTCCATCCCGGCAGTATACACCGCAAGTGTGTTTAAAAGGTGCACCTGCAGGTCCATTTTGTCTGAATGGTAGGTTAATGCTGCAGCCGTAGTTTGAAGGGTTTGCAGTAATTGTGACCAAAGGTCGTTAAGGTCGATTGATGAAGGGTTTTCCTGGGCGGTAGGTTTTTTAGGTTCGTTGATGAAGAAGGATAAGTCTAAAGGAGTGAGATTTATATTCTCATAGGGCCCCTCTGGGTTGACCATTTGATCACCTTGGTCAGCAGCATCTGAAGAGCTTTCTGAATGCGACAGTTTGAAGTTGCTGAGGTGGGCGCATGGGTGGGTCATGACTTGTGGTGACAGAACTTTAGTTCTCCTTTTTGATAATCGGGTAAGGTTGGGATTGGGAGTTTTAGTGCGATTGGCGAAAACTGACTTGGGTTCTGGGCAGACTGAAAAGTTGGCAAAGAGGCGTCTTTAGAGATGGTAACTTGAGAAGTAGCCTGTTTGACTTGGTCTGTCTATAGGTCAGGAGGTAATGGACCGGAGGCCTGGTGTGAACGACTGTCGTCAAGGGCATCTATAAGAAAGAATTCTGTCATTGCTGGGGGCTTGATGGCGACAAGCTGTCAGACCCACCGGCGACCACGTGGATCATGGGCTGAACCGAAATTTGATGCGACACTGCCGCTGCGATTGTAGGAGAGGGAGCCTGAAACTTATCTGAGGGACTGGATTTTTTCTTCAAGGCTATCGCTGGTGCTGAATTCCTAAAGTAGTCCCTCAATGAAGTCTTTTTTGTCGTTGGTTTTATGAGTTCTGAAGGGCCCGATTTCGGCACTTCGTTGATCTGGTGTCCTGGGCCGCGGCTGCACCCCCTACAGCCTGGTGTAGCAGGGGGGGGGGGGGGGGGGGTTTAAAGGATTGGGCTTGCAGCAAGGGTTGCCTGAATTGAGATTCATGCCCTGAGTCAAAGTCTGGTTTTAGAGTTTCTGGTGATTGGGGGTGCGTGAGGGCCACTGTGGATATAGCCAAGCATTAGGGGGTAGCCTTCTTCTTTGTGCTTTTTTTAATGGGCCTTGTTGGAGCCTTCCTCACTCGCCCCAATCTCATTCTTAGGGTTCTTTTGCTGGTGAGAGGGGCTGCCCGTCTTCCGGATGGTTTGTTGTTAAAAGGATCTTGAGTCTTGTAGGTTGCAAAAGGCTGTACTTATTTTACAATTTAAATGATTGAATATCCCACCTGGCCAGCCGGGTTTGGTGGGTGCTGGGCAAGCTGGGCTGCCGGGGGACAACTGAGGAACAGCCTGGGTATCACCTGAGCTCCTGCTCCCGGTCTTCTTTTGGGTTTGCAGATAGTAATACTGGTGATAGTAATCTGTGGAACATCAGGGATGAAATTGAAGTGTCTGAAGTGGATGGCTGGGCCGGGGATGAAGTGACGAAATGAAGGGGATTGTGATGGAAAAGAGATGGTTATGGTGAGGTGGTAGGGAGCTGGTGCGGGGCTCTCGAGGCTGAGTTGCTGGCTGCAGCTGGTCTAGTCAGGCCACCTCCGCAAGTCGCCACGGGCTCACGTTTGCTGCAGCCGCCTGCTAAACGGCAGCCGCGCTTGCCTCCAGCAGTCCTACAGGAGGGGCTCTTTCACCTAACAATCAAGTCAAGTTTAGTTGAGCGGAGTTTGGCCGAGCTGAGGGGGGAGGGGGGCCTTTAGAATCAGGCGCCGTTCGTGCCCGTGCCCACAAACCGCTCACCGTTCGTCGCTCTCCGTTCTGTGCTCCGTGGTCATCTCTGGTCGTCTGTTTGTCTCCGCTCGATCCGGCTCCGCTGCTACTGCTCGCACTCACGCTCTCTCAACCACGTGACCGTGTAGTTACACCATGTGACCTAATTAAGCGAACTAATTACTGACTCGGAAAATAACCCAGAGAATATACCGACGAACACAAGACATTGTAGATTTCCATACCTCTGTGCTTTTGTGCCTCGGACCAGCCGTGGCTCACCTCGCTGCCGCCTCCCTCGTGGCTTCTCGCACGGATGTGGGCGGGGCTGGTCGGGCTGAGCGGCTGCGGCTGCGGCTGCCGCTGCAGCTGAGGCTGTGATGGGATGCCACGGATGCGTTGTGCCGGTGGTTGGGGGCCCTGATTCCCCGGCTGCTTCCCTGATAGCCGCATCTGTTGCTTCCTCGGTGGGTGTTTCTTTCCGCTCTCTGTTTAGTTTTGCCCATTCCACACGAAGTGCTGGAATTATTGCCGAAGGTGTTGTGACCCAGTGGGGGCTGCACGGCTGCTGGTTCAGCATTCCGGGATCTTCTCCTCTCTTCTCCTCATTGCGTCCCCCGACTGCTGCTCCCCCTGTGTGGGGCGAGGACGTACTATCAGGTGACTGGTGCTATATTGGGGGGGGGGGGGGGGGGAGTTAAGGGGGGTAGAGTCTGAGCTTGAGTTAAGTTTTGATCCCATGGTGGCTTCAAGGCTAGCATACTTTTTCCAGTATATTCCTCTAGAAAATTTAAAGGTCTGCCTGGGGGGCGCAAATAGCGTATGGTGTTCTCTACTACGTATAGGGCCCCATGGTACCAGGCCAGGCGCGCAACACCCATTGGACTCAAAGGGCTTCAGCCCCCCCCCCCCCCCGTCGTGTGCGGCAGCCCGGGATGAGACACCTTCCCGGGCAAAAAAGCAGCCGCACCCGAGCACTTCACAGGTCTTTAAACGACCATTTGCATGTTAACGAGGCCTTGCTGTTGTTTCACCCCTTCTAAGAGCCCCTGCAGCTCCACTCTGCCAATTGCTTAAAGTTCAGCCCCCCCCGAAATTTTTGCTCAGCCCCCCCCGAAATTTGGCTCTAGTTGCGCCTCTGTACCAGGCTGTACTCCAACTCAGCCGGGAACGAAAGGTTGTAACGCAAATCTCCTTGCGGGGGCAAGCTGGGGTTGTCAATACCTACTTGAAACTACAATTTGCCAGCACATGAATTGCAGAAGACGTGCTAACTGGGTTGGAACTTGGCTTGCCGAGGCACATGAGCCCAAAAAAAAAAACTTGCGGTAGGGAAAGAGCAAAAAAATCAAGGGAAACAGAGCTCTAATATTAAACTACTCCAGCGGTTTAAACTAGTGGGGAAACCGCCCACAGCATTGACAGAACCAAGGGCATTAACAATTAACAGATACACTCTAAGGAACAAATGTATGGATGTTGATACCTATTCAGGGCAAAAAGTGTCCCCACCAGTTCTTTCCCCCAATTTCCTGATATTTTAGTGGTAGCCCCTTGCGAGGATTGAAGATCTGGACAAACTCTGGAAAAAAGGCAAGAAGTTAACAACTCTACTCAAACAGGGAGGGGATCCAAATTAAAAATAACTCCTTCACTTTGATCCTTTTTTAAGGTTAGCGGGGGTGTTGACTCACCAACTGTCATTACAAAGGGGTCGGAATCGACCGGAGTCACCAACATCATGAATCAGAAATCGACTGGAGACTTACAACAAACCACTAGCCTACCGTTGGCTAATAAATTCCATATATTGGAGGTGGAGACCTCAACCATGGAAACTCTACCTGGTAATCGGAAGGAAAATCTACTCTTATTATCTGCACCATCTACATCATCAGCGCTACCTGAATCCTCAATGATAGGGAGTGCAGCTGCTCCGCCTTTAAGACAAGAAAATATTGAAACATTATTACAGACTCTATCAGAGGAAATAAAAACCAGATTCACAATGTCAGAAGCGAACCAAGTAAAAATGTGTGATGTCTGTGAGTCTTGAGAAGAAGCTTACAGATTTGACTGACAGAATCAAAAATCTAGAAGCGTCTTCAGAAGACATGAGAAGGGAAGTTACGGTTAACAGAAAAGAGATTCAACACTGTAAAGATAAAAAAAAAAAGCCCTCCAAGAAAAAATTGAAATGCTAGGGAATAACTCAAGTCGTAATAATCTGAGGCTCCTGAATGTTCCAGAGAGGAAAGAGGGTGAGGACTTGAAAGGGTTTGTTGTAAATCTGATCCAGGAAACAATACCAGATGCTGGGGAATCTAGATCTACTTCATGATATTCAACGAATTCATAGAGACCCATTTAGGCAAAACCCTAATCGAGACAAACCTAGGAAAATATTAATTAACTTTAATACCTACTCTATTAAGGAAAATATCCTTTCAGCTGCACTGAAAGCTGGGTCGCACACTAAAGATGGATGCTCATTCCGTATCCGTTCGGATTTATCAAAGGAAACCCAAACGCACCAGTGGGAATTGGGTCAATATATACAGGAGCTTAAATCTCTAGGAACTACTGTGCAAATTAAGTTTCCTGCCACTTTAAAAATGTGTAATAACAAAATGCATCACATTAGAGATCCAGAGGAAGTGGAAAACCTCATCAAGCAGATAAAATCCTAAACATTTCCAAAATAGGTTGAGTCCGTATTCACACAAGGGCTGGAGAGAGGAAGGCCGCTGGGCAGACTTTATGCCCGTTTTTGTTAAAAGGAGGGTTCCCCAGGGAAGGTGGGTGTGGACTCACAAAAATGGGGTTAAAGCACACTGTACATATCATGCAATTTTCACACGGGGCTGGGAGCATTGGGAAAAAAAGAAGAAAAAACGTCCTCATATGCAAAAATCTCTTAAGAAAATAGGAAATGTTATTAAAATATGGCCAAGACAGATAAACATACTTTGAGAATACCTAGCTGGAACATAAATGGGTTTAGAGTAGCAGATAGAAGAAGACAAATCCTACAATTTTTTAAACAATCTAAGTGTGATATCATAATATTGCAAGAAACGCATTTACAACAAAAAGAATGGTAATCAATACTTAAAGGTCATAAGGGGATACACCAGCTAGCATGTACTAATCAGAACTGTAATATTAAATGGGTTGCTATTCTGTTGAATTATTTTAGCGTGAGCAGAGTTTTTAAATAACTTCAGACCGTAAAGGAAGATGAGCTATTGCAACTGTGAGGATTTATAGCCAGACTTCCTCCATGATAAGCGACTATGGCCCGAATGTAGACGACTCATCACCACTGCATGACTTATTTCAACAAATATTGAAGGATTACCCTATTATAATGGCGGAGGATTTAAATGCTCTAATGGATCCTGTACTGGATAAATCTACCAGTAGACCAACAGTTAATACTCCTAAAATGCGAGCTTTTATACAGAACATCATGAATTTAGGACTAATAGGCCCCTGGAGGATGAGATCTGTAAGAAAGAAAGAATTTACTCATCATAATAAAAAATATGGTCATGCTTCCCGTATAGGCTACTATCTTATGGGTTCAAGATTAGGTAATAAGGTTAAAACAGTCTTCCATCACCCCGCTCACTTATCAGATCATTCAGCAGTCAGTTTAGCGATATTTATAGAACAAAAGGGGCCTGAATTTAGATGGACAATGGATAGGTCCTTACTAGGAGAACTGGAAATTCAGGATAAACTGAAACTAGACACGCTAGACTACTTTGAACTAAATGCGGGATCCACTTCATTACGGGTCATTTGGGATGCATACAAAGCTAATATTAGAAAGAAAATAGTTATGCTACACATAGAAAGAATGAAAATGACAAAAAAATAGAAAACCTAGAGAAGAAAATAAATTCCTGGCAAAAAGATCTTATTGTAGTGCAAGATTCTGTAGCAGTGAATGAGCTTTAGTCACAAATTAATGAGGGCAAGAAAGAACTTGAGGAGCCTCTGGAAGGCATAATCAAGAAAAAATGGTTTGCTAGTAAGCTGGCACACTGAGTATGGCGAGGCATGTGGAAGGTTATTAGCATGGAAACCCAGGGCTGACCTAACTAGGAACTCAATGAAAGAGATAACCTTAGAGGGTTTAGGTGTAAGCTGTTCGGATGACATTGATATTGGGGTCGCTTTTACCAACTTTTTCCAAGATTTATATAAGGAAGAGATCTCTGTATCCAACGAACAATTGAATACTTGGTTTTCAAGTGACCCTCTCCCAAAATTACCACCACATAAGGAATCTCTACTTAATAACCCTATTACATCTGAAGAAGTATCTTCAGCAATAAAAAACCTGAAGAATGGAAAAGCACCTGGGCCCGATGGGATTCCTAGTTAATTATATAAGGTTCTAGCGAAGGAAATGATTCATCCATTAACCTCTTTATTTAATTCTATCTAAATAAATAAAGAACATATACCGGAATCCTGGAATGCGGCCACAATAACCCTTATACTAAAACCCCATAAAAATCCTAAAAATTGTGAGTTCTATCGTCCTATATCCCTACTCAACAATGATTACAAAATATTTACGAGTATACTGGCAAAAAAGTTGGATAAAATATTGGGAGATCTAATAGGACTGTCACAAAAAGGGTTTATGAAAAATAGCTGATTGACCTTACACACGATCTTGTATGCGCTATAGATCTGGCCACAGATTAAAACCTCTCCTTAGCCATTCTGACTGTCGATGCTGCTAAGGCATTCGATAGGGTTAGCTCGCCCTTTCTTCACGCTGTTTTATTACACAGTGGGTTGGGGAGCAAATTCATTAACGCTATAAAAAACATCTATACATGTCCCTTTGCAAGAATCTTAATTAATGGCGCTCTTACTCAACAGTTGAAAATAGGCAGAGGTACACAGCAGGGTTGTCCCTTATTCCGTCTGTTGTTTAACCTATATATAGAGCCTTTAGCAAAGAGGATAAGGAAGGAACCGTTAATTCAGCCGTTGCAATATCAAGGCTGGGTTAAAAAAGAGGCTCTCTATGCTGCAGATTTAATATATACGCAAAATTCCACAAAATCTTTTCCAAACATAATGGGTCTATTAAAAGATTTTAGCAAGATTGCTGGATATCAGGTAAACGAAGGGAAAACAGAGATAATGATCTGGAATACCCATCTTGAGGAGTCCAGGTAGTTAAATCTCTGGAAGAAATGGCACAGATATATTTTTTTAACTGATGAAAGAAACTAAAGTTGTTGCAGACCTGGTCTACCCTGCCTTTATTGATTATTGGCAGGGTTAATCTGATAAAAATGATCTTGCCAAAGTTTACGTTTGTATTTAACGCTTTGCCATTATATTTTGAGTTAAAATGGTCCAAGAAATTACAAGGTGATCTGACAAGCTTCATATGGGCTAATAAAAATCCAAGAATTGCCTGGAAGAAACTTCGCAAAAAAGATAGACTGGGGGCTTGCTCTACCGGACTTTCTGCTACACTGCTGGGCTTTCCAGCTAAAAAACATTAGACCACTTTTAACTAAACGCGTTCAGTTACTACAGCCTTGTTTAGGAGCATTAACTGCTGATCTAGCAGAACAAGGTAACCACTTCTTGTTTAAATATGGGCATCCTCATTTAAAAAAAACATTCGCCTGAAGGTACTGAACGCGGCATGCAGACTCTTGATTCAGGTTAGGAGAATCTTGAAATTACCCTATTATAGCCAAATTGCTCCAATTTGGAAATCCCTTGGGACTCCTCTATGTTTACAGGACTCCCTATCTATCCCACTAATGGATGTTGGAATTGAAAAATGAGGCCAATTAATAGACGAACAGAGGCAAATTTCATGGGACTATCTATAACAAAAGACGAATAACTCATTGTCAAAATTCAAATACTTGCAATTAACCAGCTGGGCCCAAAGCCAACCATCGGTAGGAACCTCAAATGAGTGGGAAATTGCTCTACATGATAATCCTGCACAGAAAAAGGAAACTGCTAAATGGTATTGGATGTTAGTCCAAGAAGAAGACTCCGATATGATCCTACTGGAGGAAAAGTGGAAAGAGGCCCTTCCAGACGTCGATCGAACAACCCTGTGGCAAGTATCTATGAACACAGTTTGCTCGTTTGTTAAATACTCACCTTATTCACTCTGCACAGGGTTTATTGGTCCCCTAAGAAGTTATCCAGACTAGTAGGAGAAATAAAATGTTGTCCGAAATGCGGACTGTCAAAGGTAGATGATGTGCACATGTTCTGGCAATCCCCCGGCGTGAATGCCTTTTGGCTAGAAGTGGGTAGGACATTGACAGAAATACTGAAAATTAACATAGAGGTAAGCTTACCTTTGATTATGTTTGAGACCTTAGATAAACATATTTTTAAGAAGAATAAGAAAGCGCTTGCCAGTTATTAATGATGATTGTTACTGCTCGTAGGGAAATTTGTGTTAACTGGGTTTCCAGCAGCTTGGTTAAACACTGTCAGATGATATGGCAGATTAGACTGCATAAATGCTTCTGTGAAGAGGATCAGTATATGGGAACCACTTGCTAGTTATGCTTTAAACTCGCATAGATAATAAAGGATTAAAACGGTCCAAGGATTAAGCCATTCAAATCCAATGGGAGGTATGAAGAGGACCCCTTATCTCAAAAATATAGTTGGTGTATCAAGGCAAGAGAGCTTCCGGTAGGGTTCATGTGTATTCTGTGTTCTCTAAACCTAACATGCACTGTAACAAACACCTTTGGCACAGACTGTTGTGCAGTTACACCAAGGAGACCAATCGATGTCCCTGTGGCACAAATAATCGTGCAGTTACACCGAGTGACCAACAGATGTCCCTGTGGCTATCAGCCTGGTGTTCGTACACCTGGTGACCAATAGATGTCCCAGTGGAACATATCATGTTGCAGTTACTCCAAGTGACCAATCAAAGTCCTGATGACCCAAAGCGTTATGCAGTTAACCCAAGTGACAATAGATGTCTCTGACAATAATCATGGTGCAATTACACCAAGTGACCAATAGATGTCCCTATGGCACATATCATGGTACAGTTACACCAAGTGACCAGTAGATGTCCCAGTGAAATATAACATGGTGCAGTTACACCAAGTGACCAATAGATGTCCCTGTGGCACATATCATTGTGCAGTTACAACAGGTGACCAATATATTTCCCTATGGCACAACGCATGGTGCAGTTGCACCAAGTGACCTATAGATATGCCTTTGGCACATATCATGGTGAAGTTACACCGAGTGACCTATAGATGTACCTGTGGCACATATCATGTTGCAGTTACACCGAGTGACCAATAGATGTCCCTGTGGCACATAACATGGTTCAGTTACACCAAGTGACAACAAATGTCCCTGTGGCACATAGCATGGTGGAGTTACACCAGGTGGCCAATCTATTTCCCTGTGGTGATTAGCATTGAGCAGTTACACCCAAGGATTAATAGATGTCCCTGAGGTACATATCATGGTGCAGTTACATCAGGTGACCAGGAGATGTCCCTATGACACACAGCATATTGCAGTTACAACAGGTGACCAATAGATGTTCCTGTGGCACAAAGCAAGTTGCAGTTACACCAAGTGACCAATAGATGTGCCAGGCGCACATATCATAGTGTAATTACACCAATTGACTAATAGATTTCTCTGCACAACATAGCATTATGCAGCTACACCAAGTGACCAATAGATGTTGCTGTGGCATATAGCATTGTGCAGTTACACCAAGTGACCAATAGATGTCCCTATGGCACATGTCATGGTGCAGTTACTCCGAGTGACCAATAGATGACACATTGGCATAAAGCATGGTGCAGTTACACCATGTGACCAATAGATGTCACTGTGGCACATATCATGGTGCAGTTACACTAAGTAACTGCCATGTGTCCAGTAGATTTCCCTGTGGCTATCAGCATGGTTTATTTACATCCAGTGACCAATAAATGTACCTGTGGCACAAATCATGGTGCAGTTACTCCGAGTGACCAATAGATGACACATTGGAACAAAGCATGGTGCAGTTACACGATGTGACCAATAGATGTCACTGTGGCACATATCATGGTGCAGTTACACTAAGTAACCAATAGATGTCCCTGTGGCGCATAGCATGGTGCAGTTACAACAGATGACCGACAGATGTCCATATGGCACATATCATGGTGCAGTTACTCCGAGTTACCAATAGATGACGCAATTGCTCAAAGCATGGTGCAGTTACACCATGTGAAGAATGTATATCAATGTGGCACACATTATGGTGCAATTACAACAAGTGACAAATACATGTCCCTGTGGCACATAGCATGGTGCAGTTAAACCAAGTGGCCAATAGATGTTCATGTGGAAAATATCATAGTGCACTTATACTAGGTGACTAATCGATGTTACTGTGGCACATATCATGGTGGAGTTACACGAAGTGAGCAATAGATGGTCCTATGGAACAAATCATAGTGCTGTTACCCCAAGTGACCAATAGATGTCCCTGTGACACATCATGTTACAGTTACACCAGGTGGCCAATAGATGTCCATGTGGAACAAAGTATGATGCAGTTACACCCAGTGAGTAATAGATGTCAATGTGTCATTGTTAGAACTGGGGGTCTCTATTTGGCACAGGTAAGTACCTTTGACCAAATAGGGACCCTTGCTTCTAGTCAGGGTAAAGGGGTACACTTCTATAACCCCTGCTCACCCCCTTGGTAGCTTGGCACAAGCAGACAGGCTTATCTCAGAGGCAGCGTGTAAAGCATTTGTGAACACATACAGTAATACAGTGAAAACACTACAAATGGACACCACACCAGTTTAGGAAAATAAGTAATCTTTACTAAACTTAACACAAGACCAAACGACAAAAATCCACAATACTGTACTAAAAAATAGACTTAAAAAAATGGTAGAAATAGCTCAGTTCAATGTAGATCGTAAATGTGACACTTTACTCTTAAAGTACCTTGGATGCGTCACGCAATACAAAAAAGAGTGTGGCAGGGAAGGCGATGCGTCGGTTCCTTGCTTTGGGGAGGTGATGCGTCGGTTCCTTACCGGAGAGGAGGTGATGCGTCAGTTTCTTACTGTGATCCTGTGCGATGTGACAAGATGGCGCCTCGATGCAACGATCCGGTGGAATGCGAGAAAATGGCGTCTCGATGTGATGCGACAACATTGGATGGGATGCGTGGACGCCCGACGGCCGTGCCGCGAACTCAGTAACGGCTGAGCCACGACAGGCCCTGCGACACGCTTCTCCGGTGATGCAACGGTGCCCTCTGCGGCAGCGACACGCTTATCTGGTGATATGACGCGCTTCGTCGATGATGCGATGGCGAACAGCTGCAGCGGCGGCACGCTTCGGCGATGTGATGGCAACTGCTGCGGCAGTGACACGCTTCTCCACGTTGCGTTGCGCTTCCAGCACCCAGCGACTCGCAGTCTTCTCAGAGGGCACAAACAGCAGGCACCTCTCTGCAGGCAGAATTCCACAGCAAGGGAGTTCAGGGGAGCTGGTGGTGAAGTCTTGTATCTCTGAGACTTCAGGCAGGAGGCAAGCACTGTTCAAGCACTGTTCAAGTCCTCGGAGATTCTTTTTCAAGATTGCAAAAGTACACACAGAGTTCCTTTTCTCCTTTCCTTGGCAATAAAGTAACCACTGCAGGCCAACCCCAACAGCACAGGGGCAGTCTCCTCCTTCAGCTTCCTTGGTTCTTCCCCTTAGCAAAGGGTCATCTTGATTCCCAGAAGTGATCTAAAGTTCTGGGGTCTGGGTCCCCCCTTTTATACACCAAAAGCATTTGTCTCTGAAGGCAGAGAGTGTCTGTACCTAGTCCAAACCAGTTGTGGGTGCATTCTGCCAGTGCACAACTTCTTCCTTTGTCAGTTTGGGCCAGGGTCATCATAAACACACCATAGGAGGTTGAGCCAGCTTTGTGGAAGGCAAGCACAGCCCTATTCAGGCCCAGGTGCTACTCCTCCCACCACTCCCAATGCAGATAGGTCTATTCAGCCTTGTGCTGACTCACCCTGTCTCCTGGAGCCACCCCAGCCCCTGTCACTCACAAACCAGACATGGAATACACACCCTAGCAGAGGCAGGCTTGGATGGGTAGGCAAGAAAATACCTACATTCTAAAAGTGGTATTTTCAAACACAGAATGAAACCAACTTCACTAAAAGATGTATTTTATTATTGAGCTCAGGCATACTAAACTCGAATTTCTACCTAGTTCCCTGAGTCAATTAGGATTATAAGATGTTATAGTCAAACTGCCCATTCTAGCCTATGGGAACAGGTAGCCTTGCAATAGTGAAAAACAAAATGGGCTGTAATTCACTATCAGGACATGCCACACACATCAGGGCATGTCCTACCTTTTACATACTATGCACCCTGCCCTTGGGCCTAGTTTAGGGGTGACTAATGTGTAGAAAAGGGAAGGTTTAGGGACTGGCAAGTGGGTGCACTTGCCAAGTCGACATGGCAGCCCCCAGCTGCACACAGGTTATGCAATGGCAGGCCTGAGACCCACTTTACAAGCTGCTTCTGTGGGTGGCACAACCAGTGCTGCAAGCCCACCAGCAGCATGTGATTTACATGCCCTGGGCACACATGGTGTACTGTACTAGGGTCTGACAAGTAAACCAAATAGCCAATCATGGAGTCACTAATCCATTACTACAATTTACAATAGGGAGCACTTGCACTGTGGCACTGAATAGCAGTGGCACAGTGCCCAAAGCATCTAAACTTGCAAAACATATAGCAAAAACACAGGAGGCAACAGCAAAGAAATGGAAGGGAGACCCACGCCAATGGTGCCAGGTCTTACAAGCATATATAGTGGTGCACTTATACTAGGTGACCACTGGATGTCCCTATGGCACATAGCATGGCACAATTACACCAGGTGACGAATAGATCTTCCTATGACATATAGCATGGTTCAGTTACACCAATTGACCAATAAATGTACCTCTGTCATATATCAGGTTGCAGTTACACCAAGTGACCAATTGATGAGCCTGTGGCACAAAGCATAGTGCAGTTACACCAAGTGACCAGCAGATGTCCCTATGGCACATGTCATGGTGCACTTATGCCACGTGACCAATAGATGTCCCTGTGGCTATCAGCATTGTTTATTTACACCCAGTGACCAATTGATGTCCCTGTGGCACATAGCTTGGTGCAGTTACAACAGATGACCAACAGCTGTCCATATGGCACATATCATGGTGCAGTTACTCTGAGTGACCAATAGATGACCCAATTGCTCAAAGCACGGTGCAGTTACACCATGTGACGAATATATATCAATGTGGCACTTATTATGGTACCGTTACAACAGGTGACCAATAGATGTCCCAATGGCACAAAACGTTGTGCAGTTACACCAGGTGACAAATACATGTCCCTGTGGCACATAGAGTGGTGCAGTAAAAACAAGTGGCCAATAGATGTCCATGTGGCACATATCATAGTACACTTATACTAGGTGACTAATAGATGTTACTGTGGCACATATCATGGTGGAGTTACACGTGGTGACCAATAGATGTTTCTATGGAGCAAATCATGGTGCTGTTACACCAAGTGACCAATAGATGTCCCTGCGACACATACCATGTTACAGTTACACCAGGTGGCCATAGATGTCCCTGTGTAACATATCAAGGTGCAGTTACTCCAAGTGACCAATGGACATCAGAGTGGAACAAAGCATTGTGCAGTTAACCCAAGTGACCAATAGATGTCCCTGTGACACTTATCATGGTGCAATTACACCAAGTGACCAAGAGCTGTCCCTATGGCACATAGCAGGGTGCAGTTACAGTAAGTGACCAATAGATGTCCCTATGGCACATAGAATATTGCAGTTACAACAGGTGACCAATAGATGTCCATGTGGCCCGTAGCATGGTGCGGTTAAACCAACTAACCAACAGATGTTTTTATGACACAAAAGCATGGTGCAGTTACACCAAGTGACCAATAGATATCCCTGTGGCATGTAATGTGTTACAGTTACACCAAGTGACCCATAGATGTCTCTGTGAGCTATAGATGTATCTATGGCACATAGACTACAGTAGTTACAACAGGTGACCAATAAATGTCATTGTGGCCCATAGCATGGTCCAGTTTCCCAAGGGACCAATAGATATCCCTGTGGCACATATGCTACAGTTACACCAAGTGACCAATAGATGCCTCTGTGGCACATATCATGGTGCAGTTGCACCGAGTGACCAGTAGATATCCCTTTGGCACATATCATGGTGCAGTTTCACCAGGTGACCAAAAGAGGCCCATATCGCACAAAGCATGGTGAAGCTACACCAAAAGACCAATATATGTCTCTGTGGCACATAGCATGGCGCAGTTACACGAAGTGACCAATAGATGTCGCAATGGCACAAAGCCTGGTGGAGTTACACCAAGTGACCAATATATGTCCCTGTGGCACATATAATGGTGCAGTCACACAAAGTGACCAATATATGTCCGTGTAACACACATCATGGCGCTGTTACATCATGTGATCAATAGATGTCCATGTGACCCATCGCATGGTGCAGTTACACCAAGTGACCAATAGATGTCCCTATGACTAAAAGCGTGGTGCAGTTACACCATGTGACCAATAAATGTCACTCTGGCCCATATCATTGACAGTCACAGAAAGTGACCCATAGAGGTCCATGTGGCACAACGCATGGTGCAGTTACACCAAGTGACCAATAGATAGCCCTTTGGCACATATCATGGTGTAGTTACACCAAGTAAACAATAGATGTCCCTATGGCACAATGTATGGTGCAGTTACACCATGTGTCCAATAGATATCCATGTGGCACATAGCATGGTGCAGCTTACAGCAAGTGACCAATACATTTCCCTATGGCACAAAGTATGATTCAGTTAAACCATGTGACCAATAGATGTCCTTGTGGCACATATCCTGGTGCAGTTACACCAACGGATCAACTAATGTCCCTGTGGCCTATAGCATGGTGCAGTTATACTAGGTGACCAATAGATGACCCTATGGCACATAGCATGGTGTAGTTAGAACAAGTAACCAATAGATATCCGTATGGCACATAGCATGGTGCAGTTACTCCAAGTGATAAATAGATGTCCCTGTGGCACAAAGCATGGTGCAGTTACACAAAGTGACCAGTACATTACCATTTGCCACATCGTGGCGCAGTTACACGAAATGGCCAATAGATTTCCCAATGGCACTATGCATGGTGCAGTTATATCAAGTGGCCAATAGAATTCCCTGTGGCGCATAGCATACAGCAGTTACACCAGGTATCCAATAGATGTCCCTATGGCACACTGCATATTGTAGTTACAACAGGTGACCAATAGATGTCGATATGGCACATATCATGGTGAAATTACACCACGTGACCAATAGATGTCCCTTTGGCACATATCATAGCCCAGTTACACCAAGTGACCAATAGATGTCCCTGTGGCACAAAGTATGGTGCAGTTACACCTGGTGACCAATAGATGTCCGTATGGCACAAAGGATGGTGCAGTTACAGCAAGTGTCCAAAAGATATCCATGTGGCTCATAGCATGGTGCATTTACACCAAGTGAGCAATAGATGTCCCTGTGGCACATATCATTGTGCAATTGCAAGAGGTGACCAATATTTGCCTGTATGGCACAAAGCATAGTGCAGTTACATAAAGTGACCAAAAATGTCCCGATGGCAAATATCATACCATAGATAAAAAATAAAAAAAATAAAAATAAAAATTATTCGGTTTTTGCTTTCAAACCATAAAAGCTGCATTGACATAAAAGCAATTTACATAAAAATGCATAAGTTAAGATAACAACCAATACAGCAGTTGAAATTACATGAAATAAATAAAAAAAAGCCTGAGGAAACACTCTTTACACATCCATATAACTCCTAGATTTAACAGTGGCTTTTAAAAACCCTACTATAAAAAATATACAGTCCTCTTTCAATAATTGCAGGTACACAAGTGCTGGACGAGCCTGTCTAAAATTCATTCTTTTTAAAATAGGAACCATAAAGCGTTTACAAGGAATTTCATATAATTTACATAAAAACAGGAAGTGCAGCGTATCCTGCGGAGACTGTCCGTCGCAGCAGCAGGGCGCTAGCTCTTGACCTCTATTAAAACCCTTAGGTCTGGCGAGCAAAAGGTGAAAAAGGTTCAACCGCAACCTGGTTAACAGAAATTTCTCATGTGTGGACAAAGACCCCATGAGGTAGGGTTCCGTCATGGGGGATGTTTTAAGCATTATACACGTCCGCACGCTAGGTTTCAACACCTCCTTGGCTTCCCTTTCCATATTCTTTAGTGACAAAAAGGCTAATTTAGTCGAATCCACATCCTTCTTTGTAATAACATCAGGGTTGGCAAATAAGTCCCCCTGCCCTAACCCATCAAAGCTTTTTTTAATATATCTCAGCCACAGAATACGAGCCAAGTTGTCAAGAGACATACATTCTCTTAGGATCAGGTGGGTGAGAGAAAGATCTTTATTTAACCAACATTTTAGCCAAAACATCAGAGGTTGCAAAGCAAGTGCGTCACTTAAATAGGGAACCCCCAGTTCCTCGTGGACCGCTAAATTAGATGTGCCACGGGGAACACATAGTAAGCATTTCAAAAAATAATTTCCCGCTATCTGTAAGGTTTCTGCAACAGTGTATCCCCAAATTTCACTGCCATAAGAAGCTATGGCCAGGCTTTTGGCCTGATACACTTGCAGCATAGCTCCTGTTGGTTTCTTCCCTATTTTAGGTGCAAAATAAAAAATTGCTATATTCCAGGATAGAAAATTATTCGAACTCAACACTGGGAGCCCACAACTACCTCACCTGAAGAGGTACGACCGACTCTGGCCCAAGGAGTACGGGATCCCGCAGTCAATCGCATTCCTCCATGCCTGTTAAGGCAGCAAATCAATTTTTTGACGCCACTATATGGCCGGTACCAAATTGCCTATCTAATTCTAGCAGTGGTTGGACGAAGGGAATGGACTGGTGTCTAGGGAGTGTTCTTGTTGAACAGCCACTACGATGGGGTACCCCATGGCCAACTGCGGTCATGTCCCCGTAGGAAAGTGGCCTGTAAAAATAGCCCAAAGGTAAAGCCTTAATGACAGAACCCACTAAGGAGGTGAGACTGCAGTCCCTAGAGAGAATACGGCCTGCGGTGAAAGTTGTAAAAATTTATGATAATAGTCACCTGTCCCCTGTTTACGTGAGCTCCCAATCCAGCTAACCCTGCGTGCCATAAGTATGTTTTAGATACATGATCGCCCAGGGTGGTGGTATATGTGAACCAGTGGTTTATTTAATTTAACAACTGCCCATAATCTTCACTCTTCCCGTTGGGGAGAGCAGGAACACTCCCCAAAATCACAACATATGGAGTGGATTCGGGTGGGAGATCAATAGTTGGAAGAGTCAGCATCTGGGGGGCCCTACCCTCTGATCTCTTGTCCCTCTGAGGCATAGGGGGCTCTATTCTTAAAGATGACTGCTGTGTAGAAGCTGAAATATCTATCTCTGGTGGACCTTAAACCATTAGAACTATTCTTATCTAGCGCCTCACCATTTGCTGCTGGCCTGGCACGGGGCTACCCCTGCTCCTTTCTGCCCAGCTCTTCCCCTTCCTTGACTATTTGAGCTTTAAGCATATTTGTACTTACTGTTGGAATAACTGACGGAGTATAAACCATCGTCCTTTCTAATTTAGATAGTCTGTCTTCTACTGAGCTTATTTTTTGAAAGATAGGGTCTATTAAGGTAATCAGCATGGTTTCAAGCCTGCCCCAAAAGTCCTCCTCCAACGTACTGACAGTGGCCCTGCCCTGTTCTGATTCGGGGAAGTAAGATTGCCCTCATCAACAACACTTGTAGTAGGAGAAACTAGCTCTTTCCTCCCGGATGTGCCCTTTACGGATTTATTTGATTTTGTTGTTCCCCGGTTCTTCCTTATTACAACGGGGACCATAGATGTCCCTGTGGCAAATGTCTCGGTTCACTTATACCTGGTGAACATTAAATGTCCTTATGGCACATACCATATTGCAGTTCCAACATGTGACCAATAGATGTCCCTGTGGCACATAGCATGGTGCGGTTGCACCAAGTGGCCAATAGATGTTCATATGGCACAAATCATGGTGCACTTATACCAGATGACCTATAGATGTCTCTATGGAACAAAGTATGGTGCAGATACATCCAGTGTCCAATAGATGTCAATGTGGCACATATCATGGTTCACTTATACTAGGTGACCACTGGATGTTACAATGGATTGTAGCACCCCCTGACCCCCAGAGCCTTGAGACCCTTACGGGTGAGTAGTCGTGCCCAACAAATGCTTGATTGATGGTACAATTACACCAGGTGACAAATAGATGTCCCTATGGCATATAGCATGGTGCAGTTACACCAATTGACCAATAAATGTCAACCTCTCATATATCATGTTGCAGTTACACCAAGTGACCAATAGATCTCTATTTGGCCCATAGCATGGTCCAGTTACACCAAGTGACTAGTAGATGTCCCTGTGACACATATCATGGTGCAGTGACACCATGTGACCAGTAGATGACCATATGGCATATAGCATGTTTCAGTTACAACAGATGACCAATAGATATCTATGTGGCCCATAGCATGGTGCAGTTACACCAAATGACCAATAGATGTCCTTTTGGCACATATCATGGTACAGTTACACCAAGTTTCCAATAGATGTCCCTATGACACATACCATGGTGTAGTTACACCAAGTGACCAACAAATGTCCCTGTGGCAGATATCCTGTTGCAGTTACACAAAGTGACCAATAGATGTCCCTGAGGTACATATCATGGTGCAGTTACATGAGGTGACCAGTAGATGTTCCTATGGCACAAAGCAAGGTGCAGTTACACCAAGTGCCTCATGCTGGTAATATTTGGGTGTACCTCTTAGCGCTGGCGCCTGGAGAAGGCGAAAGTGTAATGACCAACACATGGTTTATCTTCTCCAGCATTTGTTTTCTGTAGTTAGAAGTATGACCAGATAATGGCTAAACATGCAACCGGGTGACTCACTGAGGTAGCTGACGAGTTAGAAGGAGGAGCTTTCCCGCTTTCCTGTGGTTTGCAGTTTAAGAGGAGCCAGAGCTGTGGTCGGAACCGGTCCGTACCCGATGACAAGAGCCGGTGATCAGAGAAGCTGGGGTCGGGCTGGGATAAGCCGGGTTGGGTGGGCTGGTGTGGCGGCTGTTCACTCTTCTGCCCCCCGCTCCCTCCTCCTCACCCTTGTGGCTCCCATGGCTATCTCGCTTCTTTGCACCGAGCTGAGCCAAGATTGCGGAGCCGGTGATTGGAGCCCCTCCCTCCCTCGCTTTCCCAGTTGCAAGCTGCAAGCTGACGCAGAAAACAACGCAGATACAACTCCGGCTACCCTGATTGAAGGGTACCTGCACGTCTTTACTGTCTTCACTGTCTGGAGGACCAGACGAGCAGCAGGTAAACTGGCAAGGAGGCGAAGCACTAAGCGCAGGCAAACAGGCACGCGCGCCACGAGATTCTTCTGCAGGGTTTTTAAGAAGTGCGAGAGCGAGTGCGAGGCCTCCACTAGCGGCGGCCGCGGAGTGTTGTGCCTGGGAGTGCCCAGAGAAGCGGCCCAACTAGGTTGGGTGCGGTTTTTGGCACCCCCAGTGAGCTCTGCTCTTACATCCCCTGCACCCCTTGCACCCCCTTCCTCCGGACCCTGCAACCCAGATCTGCAACCCGGGAATGCGTTCAGGGAAAACCAGAGGAGTGGCCTCACCTAAAGAAAAGCACAAGGTTAAGGAAGAACTTATGGCACCTACCACAGCTCTTCCCAGCAAGCTCCCCTTAGGACCCTGCTCACCAAGCAGAGAAGAACCAGAATTGCTGTGTGAGTGAGTAGCCTCAACAGCCCCAAAAGACGCAAACCAACCTCAGGCAATCACTGAGCCAACAGCAACTCCGAAAAAACCTACAGCGTCGACCTCGGGTGCTAAGTGGAAAGGCAGCGCCACAGCTTCTCTCACAAGCTCTTCCAGGCCATACTCAGGTCTAAACAGCAGCAAACTGGCCCTGAATACCGACTTTTTAAAAGTCGCCATTAAATCTACTACAGAAAACCGATACCACAATGACTCCAAGACTCTGAAAATAAATATCTCCACTCATCCCAACACAGTTTCTGTAAGTGAGGCTCTCCCGAGTCCCTTACATGACAGAACCACCACAAGATGCGAGACCGAAAGGAGTGAACCCCTGGATTTCCAGACCAAGGGCTGGGCAGCTACGCCCAAAGCAACTAGCATAGTCCCAAGCTTTCAAACTCTATCATCAAAAGCTCTTCACCTCCTGTACCTGCATCAAAGTCGAAAGCCCCTAGTCATTGAGGCACACATTCATGATTTCCAGCCTTTCTCAGCCCCTCCTTGCTCGCAGTCACTACTTTCACCCTTACCAGGCCCCCTCGGCCCCAAAAGAACCAAGGATGGTGTCCCTACTCACCAGTCGATTACAAACATCATGAGTCCATTCAGCAATTTGATCACACTATCAGGAGCCCTACACCTCGAAGCGCAAAAGTCTGCCAACCCTAATATAAACAGCAGAGACCAGCCTGAACAATCTTCGTATCTGTTGGAAGCAAAACAACACAAAGGCCAGAACTTCAGCCAGGCCGAATTACTGGAGGAGTCATTCTTCCAGTTCGAAGCACATAGAACTATCCTGTCAACGCCATCCCTTCAAATAAGGAATCCAAGAAAAAAGGACCAACCGAGCAGGACCCCAGGATGTCAGAGCGATCCTCTGCCAGCATTCCTAAATAGGGAACACCACGCTCAGGCTCCCCCAGCAGAACCCAGTCGTTCCCCAACACCTTTTGTTTGGCCACTTCTGCTCAATACCTGGAAGGCAATCGGCAAAGCCATCACCCTCCATGCTGACAAGCTAGATACCCAAGTAGACCTTTTAAACATTCTAGAAATTCATGTCCAGGGGGTCGAACAGAAACTACACAGCTTCAACGAGAGGATCACGAAGGTGCAGCGAGACCGGGACACAACATACCAATTGTGCCACTGCCATTGCACTCAAATTATTGACAAACTAGCCACTGTTCCAACATTACTGACAGACCTCCTGGGTACTACCAGGGATGCTCTATTAAATACCGCTCCTCAAGCTGGGAAATTTCACGAAGCACCACGGGAAAAGGAAACTGCATGCTCCAGCCCCATGGAGGGACAAACTACTGGCAGCACGGGCAACTCCCCAGTACTAACACAAGCAAATACACCTGCACCCACGGCTGCAAGCGCCTGTGACAACTCAATCATTTTGGCCTCCCAATCCTTTGACAACAGCGAGCAGTCACCAGGAAGGCTGACTAAAGAAATCAAGCCACTAAACAAGTGGGAGAAAAAACACCTTAGAAAAGCTAGAAAAAGTAAACAATCAAGACAGTCAATTAACACAACCCCCGTCAAACCTGAACAGGGAAGGAAACAAAGCGAAAACGACAAGGTCTCGAATGGTCCGGAAGTAATAAGCAACAAGGAACATTCGACCGCCCCATCCAACCCTCCCACCACACTTAGTAGCCCAAACTACATCAAAAGGGAACAACCGTCGTCAGAAAATTATACAGTTTATTTAAACCTCCGACCAGGAAAGAAAAACAACATTCTAATACCTCGGTCACACAAATAGCAAAACTTGTATCCCCATCAAGGAGTGAAACAAAAGAAATAAACATAATGTGTCCTAGAGACGTCAACATGGTCAAGGACAACGCCAGGAAAGACTGCCGCAACCTTGTGATAACCGACAACCCGAGCCCGGAAAGCAATGACATTACCAACGTAAGGCTCAACGAAATTCACATTCAAAACAACACCAACATCTCTCCGTATCCGCCTTTGACGCACTCAGAGCCCAAGGGGGGGGCCACCAAAACAATGGAAAGGGGTGCCGATTACGTGCCGCAGCATGACTCCTTATTACACATTAATAAACTGAACTTTATTCCCCACTACGTTTCAAGGGGTATCCACGACACCCTCAACAGAAGCGTTCTGCTAAAACTATTCCAAGCTCTCCCTCCCTTGAGCCCCATTAATACTAGTGACATCGACAGTATAGAGTTCAAACAGAACCCGCATTCCACAGAATTTCAAGAAACAACTGCCACGTTCGTAGACTCCCTCTTTATCGAGCAAATCTGTCAGCAGATCGACCCTCTTAAAGTGGGGCATTAAGTTAAAAAAGATCGACCCTTCGTGCTATCCTAGCCCACTCCACCTGCCAACAAATTCAGCGGGCCTGTTAAAAGGCACCAAAGGCCCGGATAACTGCAGCCCTTTGATGGGCATAGACACCAAGGCCAGGACAATCACAATCACTTTTGCTCATCCTGAAGCCAGACAGACAACAGGATCTCGGCACTTAAACACGGATGGAACATCTCAAGCCAGGGCATGAAAAAATCCACATGTAGCCACAAATCCATCCAAGGGCTACAAGATCTGCTCCTGGAACGTGTTGAGCCTCGGCACGAAACTAGAAGACCCAGACTTTATGGAGTTTATCACACAGTATAATATACTCCTTTTTGAGGAAACATGGCTAACAAATTCCACACCCCTAGTCGGCTACAAGAAATTCCTGAAACCGACTAAGAAGGCGACCAACCAAGGGAGAGCAAAAGGGTCTTTCCACTTTCATTTCGACTGATATTTCTGGACTCACCTCTGCTATAGATCTCAATTCCTCTTGGTTTCAATACGTCAAACTTGACACCCCGCCTTTAACCAGCCTGCTGAGCCTGAACATTTACATCCACCCTGAGCTCAAACAAAAACGGGCAAGTATTGAAAATTTACTAGCCTCACTTACCACACTAAAACTCGCCTACCCTGATGCCAACATCATTCTGTCAGGGGACTTCAATATGATCTTATTGTATGAGACAAAAGGCACTAGGGGACATACTCAGGCCCCAATTCGATGCAACACCCTCGGCAAGAGATGTGGAGCTTGCCTGCACTACCTCTCAATGCGCGTGATCAATGGTCAAAGCCTGACAGACTGCCCAGCAGCATACACAAGGGTCACTCAAAAGTCAGCTTCAATCATAGACTACACTCTCACGGATCACGACCTCGTTCCCCACATCACGAACCTTCAAATCATGGACCGAGCATAAAGCGGCCATCAACCGCAATCCTTCCGCCTCTTAAGAAAAATCGCAAGTCCAGTCCTTGTTTACGCAACGTTACAACAACTGCATTGCTACAACCTCAAACATCTCACAAGGAAAAAGGACAGCATATGCGACTTCATGGGTACATGCACTAGTATCTTGGAGAAATTCAAAACCGAACCATCAAGTATCCAAGCCTGGGAGTTATTCATCAGAGAACTAAATCAAAAATGCTCAAATCAGGTAACTGGCAGCAAAACAGGAAAATCTTCAGGGTCAGCGTGGTTTACTAAAAGCCTCATAACTCAAAAACAACATTTGAATAAATATTTACGACAACTAAGAACCCGGGGCTCAGCAGATATAAAGGCGGCCAAGAAAGCGTTTCATGAACACCTTTGGGCGAACCTCCATTACTCTTGTAAACAAAGACTCCAAGTCCTTTTGGGAAATTATTAACCAGCTAACCAATGGTAGGAGCCAACACCACAACTCGGACATAATGGAGGAAACATGGAGAGCTCATATTGAATCACTATACAACGAAATTCCATCCCTAGGCATCGCTGACCGTAGCTTTCCGACAAGAAACAGAGTCGCTGCCAGAGATCTAGTAAAAACATGACTCCAACTCCAATTTACTAGACTTTCCCACACGGATCCTTAACGAGCAAGTCTTAAAAATAATTCAAAAACTTAAGACCCGAGGGTGCCACCCCAGGGCCCAACAGTCTCCCAAACGCCTTGTTCTGGCATAATCCTCTATTGTGGGCGAACCACCTGACTCCACTCTTCTCTGACGTTTTAACCTCCAACACGATCCCCGACTCCTGGAGGGGAAGTATCCTGAGCCCAATATACAAGTCGGGTTCTTGTTCTGATCCCTCAAATTATAGAATGGTCGCATTAATGGATGTGGAGGCAAAAATATATGCATCAAATCTGCTGGCAGACTTAGAGGACTGGGTGGCACGAATAAATCTTATTCCTCACACGCAAACCGGATATAGGGCTGGGATGGGCACTCTTACGAACATCTCTGCAGTAACCCTCCTAGCCAACCAAGCCATCGCAAAATCAAGGCCACTCTATGCATGTTTCATCGATCTTAAAGCGGCCTTTGACAATGTCTCGAGAGCCATGCTATGGGCAAAAATGCATAATTGGGGGGGTTCCAGCTAAGTTGCTGGAGGCCATAATTAACTTGTACTCTCAGACGTGGGTCCAGATCAGGAAAGGAGACAGGCTCAGTATAACCAACAAGATCACAACTCTTAACGGGTTAAAACAAGGGTGTGTTCTGGCACCCTGTCTTTTTCACATTTACATTGCTGACCTGGATGAGCACCTTTGGTCGATTCAATCTGACCCTCCAAAACTTGGCAAAATACCTACACCTAGCCTGCAATACATGGATGATATCGTTCTACTAGCGCAAATGCCAGTAGGTTTGCAACGACTAATCACCGAACTTGGAGCTTATACCACCTCGGCTCAAATAACCATAAACCATAAAAAAACCGAAGGTGATGCGCTTTGTCAAACCACTTAAAGTTTGTAAATTAATTTGGACCTTGGGCAAGGAACCCCTGACCGAGGTGGACTCGTACAAATACCAAGGCTTCCAAATTGACCGCAACCTCAACTTCAAGACCCATCTAGACCAAGGTCGCACGAAATCCAAACAGCTGCAGTTTGCCTTCAAAATGTTAAAAAACAAGCTTGGAGGCTCATCTCATATGGTACAGAAATCTTGAACATCTAAGACGCCACAGGTCTAAACCTAGCACAATCCATTATTTTCAAGAAACTGTTTGTAATCCCCCGCCATATTCCACAAGCTCAAATTCGTCTAGAATACGGTCTTAGAAATTAGATCCCCGATAGACAAGGTTCACTAGTCAAGTACTATTGGAGGATGAGGGACGCAGAGGACAACACATTCTCTCATTACTGTTGGGTAGAGATTGAAAACCAAGCCAGGCTTAATAATTAAGTCTTCAAAGTTTTGAAGGCTTCGCTCTCTGCACTGTAGCTAGAGGAGGCCTGGCTTACTGCCCCTACCTACTCTGGTTTTAAATCTGTGGTCAACAAAGCAATGAAACGGAATTCTTTATTAATAGATTAAACAGCCCTAGCAAAAAAATCCCATGCCTGGACAGTGATACAGGCATACCAGAGGCTGCAACCTCAACCTTATTTGTTAGATAATTATCCTCGTCAGAAAAAGCACTTCTTCACGCTACTGAGGCTTGGGTCATATCCATCAAAGGACCCGAATTGGAAATACCTGTGGCAATCAAAGAAATGCCACCTATGCAGAGTAGGGGATGAGTCTTTACTGCATGGAATATGTATCTGCCCTGTCCTAGCAGAAACACAAAAAATGGTCCTTCGAGATGTCTTTAGGAAGGAACAAATAAGAACTTGTAGAGCAGCAGTGATTCATTGTCTCGGGGGCTCATCAATTCAATTGTCCTGCAGTGCCATAAACTTTTGAAAATCGCAGCAAAAGAACTGGTCAAAATAGAATCTGCCAACCAACTCAAGTCGTTTTAGAACATTCAGCCTCAAAACTCTTCTATTGTACTGCTTGTATGTTTTAATACTTTTTAAAATTCCGCCACTTACCTTCCGGCTATCTTCTTTGTGCTATTCCATATTTAAAAAACATTTTTAATATATATTTTATGTATGCCTTACCTATGGTGGTTTTCCCACCCTTTTATGATTTTTTTTAATGAAATCAAATAAAAGTATATTTTGACAAGTGCCGTGAGAAGTTGGCCTGGTATATGCTGTCCACTAGTTATAGTGGGCACTTTGCACCAGTTCAAACAACCCTTATTGATGATTAGGTTAAAGACAACCTTTATTGAAAGCTATCCTAGTGGTAGCTATGGAGAGCAGCCTTCAGGCTAAGTCTTGAAGGAATGTAAAGCAGCTTGGTTTACCAGATCATAACCTCCTGAATGATCAAATAAAAGGAGAAACACACAAGGTATATATAAAATATATGTATTTATTTCTAAACACTCTCTACCAACCTCTTTATGAGATTAGAGAACAAGATAACCAATATTACAGTACTAGAACGACAGTAAATAGCACAATACAGAGTGTGCCCCAGGGGGAGACCAAACCATATATTAAGAAAGTGGTATAACAACCATGACTCGACTAGACAGCGCTTAGAGCATGTAGAATTACTAGGACGCCAAGAAACCACCCAGGGTAGTGACAAAGGGGACCCACGGAGGACGTGTGCAGTGTGAGAACACAGCCGCGAGCTCTGTACAATCGTATGGGAAAGTCGCGGTTGGAATTTTAAATATTAAGGACACTTAGGAGAGGACTTTGAGCAAACCCTTCCAAACTTAGAAGGTTCTAGGGCCAGCACCCATGTGAGCACCGTAGTACTCGTGTTACCTAACCCAGGGAAGCCAGGTGCATAGGTGTCAAATGGTTTCGGGAATCTTCGTTATTCTCAATGGCGTGATGCTTCAAAGTGCTGCTGCCGGAAAAATTAGAAGTGTCTGGTGTGATACAAGCCTGGATCAGAGCTGTGAAGAACCTGAAAGCAGATGGGACAGAGTCTGGGTCACTTGCCAGTGACCGGAAGCTCGGTAGATGAATGCCCACCGATGTCGGTGTTTCAGGTATGAAGAGGTGAAGCTTGACTCTGCAGTCACGGGGACCAGGAGACTTTGACAATGACCAAAGACTGCAGGTGAGCTGTCCCACAAAGGACTTCGAGTGATGGGGGGGTCAGTGTCCGGATTGGAGACCAACAAGCCATGGCAACTGCAAACCACGAGGTCAGAGAAAATACGCTTCGATGTGGACCAGCAAGGTCCTGGGAAATCACCAAGTGATGGAGTCAGGGCATGTCTGGAGCAACCAGGAAAGCCCACTGAAAGTTAAAGTTGCCTTCACAGGGACCCACAGGTCAACGGACCAGGGTTGGCGAAGGGACCTCGAGAGAAATCACAAAAAACCAGCCCACAGAACACTCGTAGAGTGTATGCCAGTAATCTTCAGTGGAATCACTGCTTGGGGTCTGGACTACAAGTATGCTGCTGCAAATGTGCACGGTGTCCAGGGGTACGGGTTGCACGGTCCCCACGAGGACTGCGGGTCTCAGGTTTGCTGAGAGCACTAGTCAACCTCGGAGAAGCTTGGGAATCCACCTCCTCTGTTGCAAAATCTTCAGAGTCCTTCAGGAGCTGCATAGATGCATACCTGTCGCATGCGTTTCAGGTGCGTGCCTTGCAGGGCAGTAACTCCTTTACTCCAAGGGAGATTCTTCAGTCATCCAACGTAGTGTAGATAGTTGAAGTACTTGGTTTCTTTAGCAGAGTTTTGTCCAGGTAAATCTAAAGTCCTGTGGCCAGGGGTTCCTACTTTATACCCAAGGAAGGGGTGGGACAAACTCTGGCGACCCACCTATGGGAGGATCAGGACAGAGGGGTGGCTACACTCATGTGCTTTGACCAGTTTCGCACCAGAGCAGGGGCTATACACAGGGACACCAAATGTGCCCCCAGTGCAGATATCAAAGCCCTCTTGGAGTGCACCCACCCAGCCCCAATACATTAAATCCTGTCTGGGAGGTGGTCACACCTCCCTGTGACAGGAAACGTATTGTCCAGCCATCCTCTGCCGGAGTTTCTTCCAGCAGCAGGAGGGCAGACTTGTGTCTGTGGCTGGCAGCATCCATTTTGTGATGCCAGGGTTTGTAAAGCTGGTACCGGGTGTCCCGGTGTAGTCATATTTCTCCCTCTAGTAGGGTGGAATCATACCTCCCACACCAGTTACTGGTGTGGAGGTATGATTCCAAGATGTTTGATACCAAACATGACATGTCTCCATGCAGCCGTTTTAAAGTTAGCATTTACCGCAAGGTTATAATGCACTTAATAGTATATAGTAGGCTGCATCACAAACAACCCCAGAATAGAGGTTGCGAAGGCTGCAGAGGGGCTCTGCTCATGCAGGTGCACCCTCACATAAAACCCAGCACCATACCATCAGGATTGATAATGCCTGCCATAGGGGTGACTGATAGGTTTTTATGTGCAGTGATATGGATAGATATAGTGAACCTATATCTAAGCAAGGGTTGCACGCACCACCTTACACAGGCTGCTGTAGCAGACCTGTGGTGTCATTTTGAATGGTCTCCCAGGGGTTGCATAATACATGCTGCAACCCCAGAGGTCTCTGGGGTACCTATGCCCTGGGTGTGAGAAGTTGGCCTGGTATATGCTGTCCACTAGTTATAGTGGGCACCTTTCACTAGTCCAAACAACCCCTTAAATATAATAGGTTAAAGACAACCTTTATTGAAAGCTATCCCAGTGGTAGCTATGGAGAGCAGCCTTAAGGCTAAGTCTTGAAGGAATGTAAAGCAGCTTGTTTTACCAGTCTATAATCCCTTGATTGGCTAAATGAAAGGAGGCCACACCAGGAATATATATAAAATATATGTATTTATTTCTAAACCCACCCTACTAGTCTTTTTATGAGGCTAGAGGTAAAAGCACACATGTTACACTTCAAATATCACAGTAAATTAGCACAATATACGATAGGCCCTAGGGGCGAACCAAACAATATATTAAGAAAGTGATATAAGAACCATGACTCGACTAGACACAAGGCCTAGAGCCTGTAGAATCGCTGGGCCCCAAGGAACCACCCAAGGTAGTGACACAGGGGACCCACGGGGGACGTGTGCAGTGTGAACACAGCCGCGAGTTCCCGTTAGCTTCTACGGGGAAAGTCGCGGTTAGAATTTTTAAAGTTTAAGGACTCTTAGGAGTGGACTTGAAACAAACCCTTCTGGACTTAGATGGTTCTAGGGCCAACACCCATGGGAGCACCGGAGTACTCGTGTTACCTCATCCAGGGAAGCTGGGTGCATAGGTTTCAAATGGTGTCGGGTTGTGTCATCGTTTTCAATGGCAGCTTGCTGAAAAGTGCTGCTGACGGGAAGATGAGAAGTGTCCGAAGAGATCCAAGCCTGGATCGAAGATATGAAGAACCTAAAAGAGGGGACAGAGTCTGGGTCACTTGCCAGTGACCAGGGGCACGGTAGTCGAATGCCCACCGATTTCAGGTGCGAGGAGGGGAAGCTTGACTCTTCAGCCACGAGGACCAGGATGTGTTGAGGACAAACAGGCGCTGTATTCAAACTGTCGCACAAAGATGTCGAGTGCTGCAGCATCACTGCCTGGATTGGACACAACAAGCCTTGGCAACAGCAACCCACGCAGGAAGAGGAAAGATACTTTGGTGCAGACCAGCAAGGTCCTGGGGACTCCCCAAGCAATGGAGAGTCAGGGCACATCTGGAGCAACCAGGGAAGCCCAATTAAAGTAAGAGTTGCCTTCACAGGGACCCACCAGTCAATGGACCAGGGATCGCGAAGGAGCCTTGAGTGAAAGCACAAAGAGCGGGCTCACGGAGCACTTGTGGAGTGTAGGCCAGCAGTCTTCGGTATAAAAGGTGCTCCAGGTCTGGGCTACAAGTAACCCAATACACAGCCTCAAGGGACGTCGAGAAGCTGATGCTCTTACAAATGTGCACGGTGTCCAGGGGTTCCGGTTCCATGGTACCCACGAGGGCTGTGGGTCTCAGCTTTGCTGGGGACTCGGGTCAGCGTCTGGGAAGTCTGGAAACCCACCTCCTGTGTTGCAAATTCTTCGGCGTCTGACAGGCGCTTCGCAGATGTAGACTGGACAGATGCGCCCCAGGTCTATGTTCCACTGTATAGTACATCCCCTGTAGGGAAATGGACCACCTTAAAAGTTTGGGGTTTTCACCCTTCATCTGTTTTAGCCATAAGAGGGGCTTATGATCTGTCTGCTGTCTGAACTATGAAGTGAGTACCAAACAAGTATGGCCTCAACTTCTTCAGAGCCCAAACCACAGCAAAGGCCTCCCTCTCAATGGCTGACCAACGTTTCTCTCTGGGGGGGTCAGCCTTCTGCTAATAAAAGCTACTGGCTGATCCTGACCTTCATCTTTCAACTGTGACAGTACAGCCCCTACCCCCAACTCAGATGCATCTGTTTGCACAATGAACGTTTTGGAGTAATCAGGACTTTGCAGAATGGGAGCAGTGCACATGGCCTGCTTCTGGTCATCAAATGCCTTTTGACAGCTAACTGTCCACTGAACTTTCTTGGGCATTTTCTTAGAAGTAAGGTCATTCAATGGAGTCACTATGGATCCATAACCTTTTGCAAATCTTTTGTAGTACCCAGTCAGGCCCAGAGAGCTCTGACCTGAGTCTGGGTGGTTGGAGCAACCCAGTCTATTATGGTCTGGATATTGCTCTGCAATGGTTGAACCTGGCCTCCACCTACAAGGTGGTCCAGGTACACAACCTGACTCTGCCCTATCTGCCAGTTAGTAGCCTTGATAGTTAGGCCTGCTTTTTGCAGGGCCTCCAAGACAATCCTTAGGTGGACCAGGTGATCCTCCCAGGTAGAGCTAAAGATATCAATATCATCTAGATATGCTGCACTATAGTTTTCCAGGCCTGTAAGGACTTTATTCACCAATCTTTGGAAAGTGGCAGGTGCATTCTCCAAAAAACCAAAGTGCATCACCACAAATTGATAATGCCCACTAGGGGTAGAAAATGCTGTCTTTGGCTTTGCGTCATCAGCTAGTCTGATCTGCCAGTAGCCAGCTGTCAGGTCAAATGTGCTCAGAAACTTGGTGAGGCCAAATTTTCTATAAGCTCATCTGCTCTTGGGATGGGATGGGCATCAGTCCTAGTGACTGCATTGAGACACCTGTAGTCCGCACAAAACCTCACTTTATCTCTTGCCGTCTTTGGTGTGAGGTTTGGGCACAAGGACTACTGGACTAGCCCAAGGGCTATCTGATGGTTCAGTAACTCCCAAATCCAACATCTTTTGGACTTCTGTCCTGATACAGTCCCTGACATGATCAGGTTGCCTGTAAATCTTATTTTTAACAGGCAGACTGTCCCCAGTGTCCACTTCATGAGTGCACAAGGTGGTCTGACTTGGAGTCAGAGAGAACATATGTCTGAACTGTGAGAACGTTTCTGCAGTCAGTTGGCTGCTGGACAGTGAGGCTGCCTGCCAAGGCTACACCATCTACTGATCCATCAGGGTTCTGAGAGAGCAGGTTAGGGAGTGGGTCACTCTCTTTCTCCTGTCCCTCATCAGTAGCCATGAGCAAGCCCATGTCTGCCTTGTCAACATATGGTTTCAGTCTGTTGACATGGAGTACCCTATGGGGACTCCTGGGAGTTTCAAAGTCAACCAAGTAGGTAACCTCTCCTTTCTGTTCAACAATTGTATGGGGGCACTTCACTTGTCTTGGAGGGCTGTTGTGGGCCACAGGCTCTAACACCCACACCTTCTGCCCTGGCTGGTAAACAGTCAGCACAGCCTTTTGGTCATGCCAGGGCTTTTGCAATTCCTGGCTAGCCTCAAGGTTTTTAGTTGCCTTTTTCATATACTCTGCCACCCTGGAGCGGAGACCAAGTCCATAGTCCTGTTTAGGGGGTTTGAGAGGTAACTCCCATCCCTCCTTCACCAGACACAAAGGACCCCTAACAGGATTGCCAAACAAAAGTTCAAAAGGGCTGTAGCCAACCCCCTTCTGAGGCACCTCCCTGTAGGCAAAGAAAAGGCAGGGCAAAAGGATGTCCCATCTGCGCCTAAGCTTTTTTGGGAGACCTTTGATCATGCCCTTTAAGGTTTTGTTGAATCTTTCAACTAAACCATTGCATTGTGGTTGATAGGGTGTAGTGAATTTGTAATTCACTCCACACTCCTTCCACATTGCAGCCAAGTAACTTGACATGACGTTTGCTCCCCTGTCAGATACTACCTCCTTAGGAAAGCCCACTCTTGAGAATGCACCCAAGAGGGCTCTTGCGACCACAGGTGCTGTAGTGGTCATAAGTGGAATGACTTCTGGGTACCTAGTGGCATGGTCCACCACCACCAGGATAAATCTGTGCCCAGATGCTGTCTGAGGATCCATGGGACCAACTATATCAATCCCCACCCTCTCAAAGGGAACCCCCACCACAGGTAGTGGTATCAGGGAAGCCTTTGTGGTTCCACCTGCCTTCCCACTGGCTTGACAGGTTACACTGGAGCGACAAAACTCCTTGGTGTCTTCAGACATGTGAGGCCAATAAAAGTGAGGGACAATTCTGTCCCAAGTCTTGTTTTGGCCTAGGTGATCTGTTAAAGGGATGTCATGTGCTAGTGTCAATAGGAAGCCCCTAAACTTCAGGGGTATAACAAACCTCCTGGTGGTACCAGGCTTGGGGTCTCTACTCTCTGAGTAAAGGAGTCCATCAGCCCACTAGATCATATGGGACCCACTAGCACTCCCAGCAGCCTAATCAGCAGCTTGCTGTCTGAGGGGTTCAAGATCTGCCCTGGAAGGGCCCCCTGTCCCCAAGAACTCAACCTGATCAGGTTCAAGCTCATCTGAGACAGTTCCTTCTTCAGGACTGAGATCATCTCTCTCAAGAGACTGATCTGAATTCTGAGTCAGGGGGGAAGACACTACCTTACCCCTACTGTTCCTTTTCTTGGAAGGTGCCTGGTATGTTTTTCCAGGATCCAGGGCCTGTTCAGTGTTAGACATTTTGGCCTGTGACCTGGTCACAGCAAATACATGTGCAGGGATCCTGAGCTCCACTTCTGACCAACCTGAACCATGTGTCCTGAGCTCCACTTCTGACCAACCTGAAGTTTCTAGATCATTGCCAAGCAAGCATTAAACAAGGAGGTCTGCACTTACCACAACTTTCTTGAGGCCAGTTACCCCTCCCCAGGTGAAATTAACAACTGCCAAGGAATGGTTTGTCCTGGCATTGCTAGCATTGGTCACTTGGTACATCTCACCAAGAATGATTTGCTCAGGAGCCTAAAGATCTTTTGTCATCATGGTGACACTTGCTTCTGTGTCCCTGAGTGCCAAGTCCTCTTTTCCATTTATCAAAGGCTGCTGTCTGTATTTGCCAAGATTATTGGGACTGACAAATAGGGAGGCAATATCCATGCCTCCATCACAGATCAGTACAGCCTGAGTAGTAACTCTAACTAGGCCAGAGTCCTTCTCCGATCTCAGGGTTAACCCTACTACACCCTTATTCTGAGTACCACCACTTGGAGCTGAACTTGGGGGAACAGTTGCCTTAGGGGCAATGGTGGCTGGAGTTGAGTCCTTGGACTTGTTGCAATCACTTGTCCAATGGGTCTTCTGTTTACAGACTTGATACCATGGTTTCCTCTTGCCTTTTCCCTTGTTGGATTCTGACTCTCCACCAGATGCAGATTTTTGGGGCCCTTGAGAAGACTTCTGGTCTTTACCCTTCTCCCCACCCTTATCAGAGTTTTTAGAATCTTGCTTCTTTGGGTCACCACCTTGGTTCTGAACCTTCTGCCTCACCCTGGTTCTGACCCATTTGTCTGCCTTCTGGCCAAATTCTTGGGGAGAGGCCAGATCTGAGTCCACCAGGTACTGATGCAACAACTGATTTTGACAATTAAGGGGCTGCTCCCTCATAATTAAATTGTACAATCCTTTAAAATCACACACTTTACTGCCAAGTAACCAGCCTTCCAGAGCCTTAGTAGCACAATCTACAAAGTCACCCCAGTCTTGAGTCTGTGCCTTTTGGGTATCTCTGAACTTTAACCTGTATTGTTCAGTGGGTAAGCCAAACCCAAAAATCAGAGCACTCTTCAAGATTTTGTAATTATCAGGATCCTCTTCTCTAACAGTGAGGAGCTTGTCTCTACCTTTGTCTGCAAAGGAGAGCCACAAGATTGGTGCCCACTGCTCCCGAGGGACCCTTTGTACTTTACAGGCCCTCTCTAGTGCAGTTATCCATTTGTGGATGTCATCCCCACTCTGGTAGGGAGGGACAATCTTGTTCAGGTTTCTATGGAAATGAGTATTTTCTCTACCTCTAGGGACACCGTTGCTGCCACCATGGGGCTCTAGTCCCAACATTTTAGAAGCTCTCTGAAGCTCCAGGGATTCCCTATCTAAGGCCAATTGATACCTCTTGATTCTGAGCTTAGATCTCTCAAAATCAAGCAGTTGGCACTTTTTATCATAAGAGGACTCCCTTTTATGAGAAGAAGTCCTATGAGAAATAGAGGTCCCTACAGAAGTACCAGAATGATTAGATTCCTGAGAAGGAGATCTTGATATTCTTGGTAAACTGTTTACCCTTCCAGGTGGGGTAAAGAGAGGGCCACTGAGACCTTCTCCCTCACCTTCAGGAAGAGTTGGATTGTGCAGGTTAGAATCATCTTGATCCTCCTGGCCAGCATCAGAGTCCAGGTCATAAAGGTTTTTACCTCCTGTCCTTTCTCTTCTGCTGTCCCACCCAACTTGCCTGCCTCATCAGACCCTGGGGTCTTTCTGAGGTCATCGAAAAGCAAAGCCTCTATGAGGCGTTGAGTTCTGGGTTTTTTCCCTGTCTTCAGTTTCCTAGCTGTACACATACTCCTCAATTCTTGGAATGGGATATGGTCATACTTAGTGGTCAGAGCCCCACTGGGTTCTGCCTTAGAAGACATACTTGTGTTATGTGGTGTGGAAGCTACCTAATCTAGTGGGAACTACTAAACTCTCTTGAGTTGGAGAAAGGGTGTGCTAGACCTTTGACTTACCCAACTCTAAGTTCAGTAGAACTTACTTTATTCTAGTCTTGATTATATGTACATATAGTGGTTTTCAGTTAGTCACTCAATGAGATTATCTGGTAAAGCAATAGCAAGCTTGAATTCCAACCGATGCACACCAATGTGAGAAGTTGGCCTGGTACATGCTGTTCACTAGTTATAGTGGGAACCTTGCACCAGTCCAAACGACCCTTATTGATGATTAGGTTAAAGACAACCTTTATTGAAAGCTATCCTAGTGGTAGCTATTGAGAGCAGCCTTCAGGCTAAGTCTCGAAGGAATGTAAAGCAGCTTGGTTTACCAGATCATAACCTCCTGAATAACCAAAGGAACGGAGAACCACACAAGGTATATATAAAATGTATGTATTTATTTCTAATCACTCTCTACTAACCTCTTTATGAGATTAGAGAACAAGTTACACAATATTACAGTACTAAAACGACAGTAAATAGCACAATACACAGTGGGCCCCAGGGGGAGAACAAACTATATATTAAGAAAGTGGTATAACAACCACGACTTGACTAGGTACAGTGCCTAGAGCACGTAGAATCGCTGGGACCCCAAGGAACCACCCAACGTAGTGACACAGAGGACCCATGTAGGACGTGTGCAGTGTGAGAACACAGCCGCGAGCTCCGTACAATCCTATGGGAAAGTCGCAGTTGGAATTTTAAAGCTTAAGGATACTTAGGAGAGGACTTTGAGCAAACCCTTTCAAACTTAGGTTATAAGGCCAGCACCCATGTGAGCACTGGAGTACTCGTGTTACCTAACCCAGGGAAGCCGGGTGCATAGTTGTCAAATGGTGTCGGTTATCTTCGTCGTTTTCAATGGCGTGATGCTGCAAAGTGCTGCTGCCGGGAAGATGAGAAGTGTCCGGTGTGGTCCAAGCCTGGATCAGAGCTGTGAAGAACCTGAAAACAGAGGGGACAGTCTGGGTCACTTGCCAGTGACCAGGGGCTCGGTAGACGAATGCCCACCGATGTCGGGTGTTTCAGGTGCGAAGAGGTGAAGCTTGACTCTGCAGCTACGGGAACCAGGAGACGTCGACTATGACCAAAGTCTGCAGGCAAGCTGCCCCACAAAGGCTGTTGAGTGCTGGGGGGTCAGTGTCCGGATTGGAGACCAACAAACCTTGACAACTGCAACCCATACGGTCAGAGAAAAGATGCTTCGGTGTGGATCAGCAAGGTCCTGGGGACTCCCCAAGTGATGGAGAGTTGGGGCACATCAGGAGCAACCAAGAAAACCCACTGAAAGTTAAAGTTGGCTTCACAGGGACCCACAGGTCGACGGACCAGGTTTCACGAAGGGACCTCGAGAGGAATCACAAAATACCAGCCCATGGAACACTCGTGGAGTGTAGGCTGGTATTCTTCAGTGGAATCACTGCTCGGTGTCTGGGCTACAAGTAGCCCGAAAGCACAGCCTCAGGGATCACCAAATAGCATATGCTGCTGCAAATCCAGGGGTACGGGTTGCATGGTCCCCATGAGGGCTGCGGGTCTCAGTATGCTGAGAGCACTTGTCAACCTTAGGGAAGCTTGCAAATCCACCTCCTGTGTTGCAAAATCTTCGGAGTCCTTCAGGAGCTACGTAGATGCAAACCGGTCAGATGCGTTTCAGGTGCCTGCCTTGCAGAGGAGTAACTCCTTGACTCCAAGGGAGATTCTTCGGTCATCCAATGTAGTGTAGGTAGTTGAAGTACTTGGTTTCTGTAGCATAGTTTCGTCCAGGTTAATCTAAAGTCCTGTAGCCAGGGGTTCCTACTTTATACTGAAGGAAGACATGGGACAAACTCTGGGGTCCCACCTATGGGAGGCTCAGGACAGAGGGGTGGCTACACCCATGTCCTTTGTCCAGTTTCACACCAGAGCAGGGGCTGATAGCCCCTGCAACCGGTTTGAGCTGTGTGGAAATGTGGATTTTCCTGGTCAGTTATGTCCCCTATCTTGGACCCCAACGGTTCTATGTGCATGTCACAAGTACATGTATGTTCCCTCCAGTTCCAGTTATGAAGACGCAAAAACATGTGCGTCCACCGTCAACATGTCCTCTGTCAGATCCGCCATGAATATGCCGGATATTCCATTCCTAAATATGAAAGGCCACCGGCTTTATATGGTTCACTTATGCCATTTTACAGTCCAGGCAAGTAGGCCCTGATTCTGTCATCAAACTCCTTTTGCCTTCTGCCTCTGAAAGCTCCAGTCTGAGCCTGCATCTGTGACCATGAACTCTGTCTCATTCTCTGCGCGGCTCACGAAGCCTGACATCAGCCTATTCTCTGCCAAGAGCTGTATTTCACCTTCGAATTATCTGCTTCCCCCTCAGCCGATGCATTCCTGCCTAGTAGCTTAAGTAAACATTCTTCCAGTTACCAAGCAAAAGGCCCGGCTTCTCTGTCCTCATGCAAGTAATTCATAGCCCTGTCACCATGGAATATTCCTACCCCCTCGCATTCAGTGTAGACACTTAGACGCTTGTACACACACGCACAGTCAGTATAGAATAGATTCTGTCCGAGAGTCCTTCTTTATGGATAACATAGTTCTTTAAACATAGGATGTTAGATATGATTTGGGATTAGGTTGACCTGACCCCCCAGACTTTTCGTCTCCACATGTAGAGCTAATGTCAAGTTCCCTTCACCCCCTAGTTACACGTCAATTACACGTCATGCTGCTGCGCACGCATCTATGCCAAGTATTATCTTATAGATCCACCTATGCGTGATATCATAACCAATCATGTGTCTTTTTACTCCTTATTACACCCATTTTCGGTTACGCAGGTACCACGTCAAGTTCCTTATCAATTATTACGCCTACTGTATTTGCTTCATTATAACGTATGTACTATAAAAGTTACTTCTTGTCAATAAAGTATGTACTTCACTTCCTGAACCCCGTGGTGATGGAACTTGAAGCATCCGATTATAATCGATTATTGGAATAAAGCCCATTCAGAAACTCTAATATCACGGATTCTGCCTCTCATTTTACTGAGCTATTTTATTATGATTATGTATCAAATTCAGTCCAGGTAAAGGAATTTTTATTTACCACATGATGGCGCCCGAACAGGGACACTTTCTCATCTCACGCGCCGGCGGTGAGTTGTAGGCCCGGTCTCCTGCCACAGCTGGACGGACAATTACGCGTACCAGCAGGATTTCCTGTATCTCCCTCCGGTCAAGCGGGGGGCGACTGAGACTACGATCAACACCCAGACGAGGCGGTGAGAAGTGCGAAGTATCCCGACCAGAGCCTAGCTGAGAGAGCAAGATCCGAGGTATATCGAGACCCACCAGTTCGAAGTCTAGCCCAGTTCCCGACGAGTCGAGTCGAGTCCAGTCCGGTTCAAGTTCAAGTTACTGAGGCCTTCCGTTTCCGAAGCTACCCGGTGAGTACCATTACTGGGGAGGCATTTCTGACGTGCACATAGGTTGTGCCGGTCAAGACGGGTTTGGGTACACAAATCCGGTCTGCACTGTTTTAGCAGTGTATCTGTACTGTTTAGCAGTATATCAAGTATTCCGAAGTATCTAGTAAGTGTCAAGAATTAAGCATGGTGATTTAGTTATGCAGACGATCATCATTGTTGTTTCAGTTAAAGGTTTAATGTTTTAATGTTAAATGTGTTAAACGTCTTGCATATTGTGGTATGAATGGTTGTTCATTAGTGTGCTTTTTGTATTAAGTGTGTTCAAAATTAAGTATCGGATCAGTTGTCAATATGCCGCTCTTTTCGAAGTTAAGACAGATTACTACTAGAAAAGGGGTGCTTGAAGAAGCAGTTCCTATTCCTCCTAGGGACACTCCAGGGCACTTTATGTATCACAAGCATGGCTTAGATGCCATATTATTTCTTGATTTATGGGTAGATTATACCAAGGGTTTGCAAGAAAGTCAAAGGTGGCCCGCAGCGGGAACCTGGGATGCAGAGTGCATCATGAAAGTCGAGGAAGAATTATGGAAAAGAAAAGTCAGACAGTCACAGAAAGACGCTGTTGAGTTATGGCGTAAAGAATCTCATAGACGTACAGAAAAAGCACGTAGACAGGAAGAAAAGAGTAAAGAAAGTTCAAATAAAGTTCAAGAAAATCTATTAATTGAGGAAGGTATCCGAGTGAAATCGGAACAAGTAGATAGACAAAGAAATGCCCTTATGAATGGTATGTATCCCCTTCTAGCCGAAGGATTACCTAAGGCTGCTCCAGAGATGCCAAAAGACTTGCCACCCCCATTATTTCCAATTAAGGTACATCCTAAAGGACATCCCAGAACCGCAGAAGATGTTTTTCTTTCCTCATATCTAGATGACGCAGCTCCCGAGTATGCTAACCCCGCACCACATAGACCGTCTGGCGGGGGGGTTCAACGTCAGGATCAGGTATCTGTCCCTGTGCAACAGCAAGTCCCGACACAAGCTTCGGCAAGCACATCTGTTTCCGCATCTGTCTCCGCAATCGATTCTACAGTGGTGTCCACACCTATAGTTGCTGTGTCACGTTCGACGAATCCTTTCACACCCGACGCCCCAGATGGGGCCACGGGAGGTGCTAGCAATACTTTTACGCCACCTAGAATAAATAAACTTGTTTTCCAAGAGTCAGCGCATTCACGTACACCCAAATTCGTAAGTGAACGTGCGCTTAAGGAACTTCTTATAGATTGTAGATATGACCCGGTGGTCGGTAAAGAGGACGAAATGGTCCTGGCATCATTACGTATCAGACGAGCCGCAGGGTATTTAGCGAAGTTACCAGGAATGACTGCACATCTAGATAAAATATATCATTTTGTTCAAACAGGGCGAGATCCAGAATGTATTAACAAAGCTATGGAATTCCAGAAAGTAGAGATACAAGGGGAACTGTTACGTTTCCTCATAAACTGTGTGATCAGAAATCAAGACCGACCGGGGGTAGACCCGGATGCAATGCATATTCTTACAAGATGGAGCCAGAATATATCAGAAGGAAGACACGATAAGCAAAGTTGTATAATAGCCATGTGCCGAAAGATCCGTAAAGAAATAGAACGGATACACGAAGAGAGATTACAGACAGACGAGTTCGAACAAAGCGAGGAAGAAGGGTCAGGACCGCCCGCAGGACAGTTGGACACCATAGCCTATGTAGGTAGAGGAAGATCTTGTAATAGGGATCAGACTAGATGTCATACTGACTCAATACGTCCGATATGTCCAGATAATGACAGGAATTTCCAAATACCTATAATTAATATAAGGTCTAACGAGCATTCGTTCCAAACTGCTGACAAACTACTCCGAGAACGAAGGGGTTATCATTTTCTCGATTCTATGGATGAACAAGATTTAGCCAGGGCAGCTGTCCACTGGGTGGACAGTCCCGGAAAATATAGTGATGCTACAGTAGTACGCACATTTTTGAATCTCACCCCAGATGAACAGAGGTTGGCTGGGATTTATATGATTCAACAACTCATTATACTATATCGGAGTCAGCATTCGGACCGTGGTTCGTTACCTGACATATTGACTGAATTGCTTACAAATAAATGGAGAGGTCCAGGTACTGAATTAATTAAAGAAATTCTAATGTCAAGAAAGCAGTATATTCTTTTTGTATGCTCAGAGCATACCTCATTGCCCAGCAAGGAAAGAACAACGTATCACATGGATAGACAGAATCCCTTACGAGAAGTACACCCAATAAAAGGCGAGGGCGACGAGTTTAGGCGCGTATTTGTATATACGCCCATATCAAAAATAGAACTGTTAGAAATGAAGAAAGTGGTACCTAGTCATGACAAAGACCCAGCGGGTTTTCACCGAGAAATTAAAGACATGTTACTCATGGGAGAGTATACCTATCCCGACATTATGACGATATTAAAGGTGTTGATGCCTGCTGGCATTTATGAGAAACTCAAGGAAAAAGAGTGGGAGGTAGGAGACCAAAAGATAGAATGGTCAGTGTTAGAAGCGGAAGAAAAGGCCCGAACTGCAGGAGCAGGACTTGGGGATAAAACTAAAGCACTACCAGGTTTGCTAGTACAGGTACTGCCACGTTTATTAACTACGAAAAAGGAAGATTGGGGTACAATTTCAGCCTGTAAACAGAAGCAAGATGAAGACACTAGTGATTACTATGCCCGATTTGAAAAATGTTTTGGTATAAATAGTGGTATAAAAGCAAATAGCGAATCATACCCGCATCTGTTTGTAACAAAATTAGTAGAAAATGCTCTGTCCCCGGTAAAGAATAGAGTATTAAAATTCGAGAGTACCTGGCAAGGTAACACTCCAACACAAATGTTACAAATGTTACAGTACCATCACAATAGAATTAAAGAGGAACAGGAACATGAACACAGACGCATGAAAGACACAAAAATGAAAATGCTAGTTGCCCAGACAGTACCAGCTGAAGGACATAAAAAGGGTATGACACATTCCGATTCAGCAGGATCTGTAAAAGGGACATGCAATTATTGTAAGAAGCCAGGTCATTACGTACACGACTGTCCAGTTTTAAAACATAATATCGCCATAGGTAAAACACAAGAAAGACCACGGCCACTCAGACAAGATCAGAATGAACAAGGCGCTATGCAGCATGCCCAGGCCATGCCAGCCGCACAACAGCCAATACAGTTTGTGCCAGCTGCACCACCGTTGCCTGCTGCTGCCACACAGACCACAGCACGACAAATGTATCAGACTGCACAGTATGAATATCCTGAGTATCCGCGTTACGCATGAACTAGCCTAGAGAGGGAAGTTGACTTACCCCTTATCGAGATTCCTGTAGACCAAGAAGGACCTTATGTACATAGTGAATTATTAGGTCAAGATAGAAAATTCTTACTCGATACAGGGGCAAGTCGAACAACTATAAAACGTAGTGAAGTTCCAGGGGCACCCCTCTCAGGCTCTCAGAATATCTCCCTTGGTTTTTCAGGAAAACCTATTGTTAATGAAGTATCACAGCCTCTTCCACTTACGATAGGACCTTTGACACGAACTACAGATTTATTGCTTACTAAATCATGCCCAGAAAATCTGTTAGGAATTAAAACTCTGAAAGCCCTAGGAGCCATAATATGTTGTTCTCCGGAAGGAGTAAGGTTGTTTTTACGTGATTTTAAAGGTCACTATGTGTCTAGAGATATGGATCCCCGACTACAGACTTTACCTACACATCTATGGGCACAAGGCCCTACTGATGTTGGTTGCATGAATATTACACCATATCGAGTCACACTCAAGGCAGGAGTGGTGCTACCACGAATGCGACAATACAAGTTACCACCAGATGCTGTAGTGGCTTTACTACAAATCATTGACGAGCTAATTGCCCAAGGAGTAGTTGTAGAAACAGACTCCAATGTATGTAATTCACCGATAATTCCGATTCTTAAACGAACAGATCCTACAGCCCCGCCAGTATATCGATTGGTTATTGATCTGCGCGAGTTAAACAAATGCATTGTGCCACAATTCCCTGTGGTCCCAGATATCTCGTCATTATTGACAGCTATTGATTCCGAAGCAACATTCTTTACTGTAATTGATCTCAAAAATGCCTTTTTCAGCGTCCCAATAGATCCGGAAAGTCAATATTTGTTCGGATTCAGTTTAAATGGGCGCAGTTTTAAATTCTCACGCGCACCTCAAGGATTTACAGAAAGCCCCAGCATCTATAGCCAAGCACTGAAACGAGAACTTGACAGTATCCACATGCCAGTTAACACCGCTCTGCTTCAATACGTCGATGATCTGCTGATCACCGCCCGAAGCGAACCAGAATGTGAAAAAGCATCACTGACAGTTTTACAATTCTTAGCCGAAAAGGGGCACAAGGTGTCCCCTTCTAAGCTGCAATTCTGTGTCCAGCGAGTTGTTTATCTTGGACACTCGCTGTCCAAGGAGGGAAGGCAGCTTACACCCGACCGCATTCAGTTAATAGCTAACATGCCAATACCCAAGACACAAAAGGAAGTACGAGCTTTCATAGGCCTCACGTCATATTGCAGGCAGTGGATCCCTCAGTACGCATTTCTAGCAAAACCACTCATTCAGTTAACCACACAGGAGGCAGCCGCACCGACTGTTCTCCCTTGGACTCAGGAACACACACAAGCTTTTGAAAGCTTAAAGAAAGTTTTATGTCAAGCACCCGTTTTAGCAACGCCATGTTACAGAAAACAGTTTACACTCTTTGTTACAGAACGCGAAGGTACTGCCTTGTCAGTACTCACACAGGAACAAGCAGGAGCACACAAACCATGTGCTTATTTTTCTAGTACATTAGATCCCGTAGCTCAGGCTTTGCCTGCATGCCTGAAATCAGTAGCAGCGACAGCTTTAGCAATCAGACAAAGCGATGCTATAGTGTTAGGACATCCATTGACAGTTCAAGTACCACACGCAGTAGAGGTTCTTGTGAATAGAACGCAAACACAACACTTGACCATAGCCAGACTTACAGGATATGAGCTTACATTGTTTCAGCCACATATAGAAATCAGACGCTGTAACACATTGAATCCTGCCACACTTCTACCTGTAATAGGAACAGACCCACTAGCCCATGACTGTATTGAAGTTATTACGATAACAACGAAACCCAGACAAGACTTAACCGATGTCCCATTATCAGACCCAGACCTGACATTGTATGTAGATGGTTCATGCATGAGAACAAGTACAGGAGAGTTAGTGGCCGCTTACGCAGTCACAACAGATACTGAAGTCATTGAAACTAATCGTATAAATACTCTGTCAGCTCAAGCCGCAGAGCTCATCGCTCTGACACAAGCCTGTATTCAAGCCACGAATAAAAAAGTCAACATATACACTGACTCACGTTATGCATTCGGAGTTGTACACGACTTCGGCGTGCTGTGGCGAGAGAGAGGTTATTTAACTTCCCACGGTGCCCACATTCAGCACGGACCCCTCATTCATGCCTTATTAGATGCAATACATCTACCCACTGCAATATCAATCATGAAATGTAAAGCTCATACGAAGGTTACTGATATCAATTCTCAAGGCAATGATCTAGCTGACAGAACAGCTAAACAGACTGCTCAAACTCAAATCCCCGACGTGACAAAGACAATAGTCCCGACACATTGCATGACAGTTAAAGATCCTACTCTTGACGTAATTGACATACAGACACATGCTACACCAGATGAAATAAAGAAATGGACTGAATTAGGAGGGATCCAAACGGACCAAGGATGGATGATGAAGGAAAAGTCTGTATGGTTCCTTCCTGACTCAATGGTCCAAGTTATAATAAACACTATACATAGTCCAGCACATCTAGGAGAAAAAGCTATGCTAGACAGCATTCAACACATTTGGTTCAATAAACATTTACGAGCAGCAGCAAAACAAAAGGTCCGTACCTGTATGATCTGTTGTCAGTTTAACCTAGGAAAAAGCGTTCCCGTAGAACAGGGTGGATTTCATACTCCTAACCATCCTTTTGAAGTACTCCAGATGGACTATATCCAGATGGAACGATGTCGAGGATTCAAATATGTTCTTGTAGTTGTCTGCGCTCTGTCCCGTTGGACAGAGGCATATCCGGTTTCAGATTACACTGCCCCGACTACTGCCAAACAGTTGGTTCGAGAATTCTTCCCACGATACGGTTTACCACGTGCTGTTTACTCAGATAACGGCCAGCCGTTCTCATCCGAATTAATGAAACACGTTTCACTTCTGTTAGGATACCAGTGGAAATTCCACTGTGTCCGACACCCCGAGGCAGCAGGTCTCGTAGAAAGACATAACCAGATCCTGAAAATCAGAATGTCCAAAATATGCAGAGAAAAAGGTGTCGACTGGGTAGTAGCGCTACCCGTTGCGCTCTTTTACATGAGAATGGTAGCACACTCTCGAACAGGGCTATCCCCGTATGAGGTGATCTTCGGCAGACCACCGAATATGTGGGGGACGCCTATACCTCGCAAAATAACTGATATTGACTGTAATATGCTGACAGATTACTTGGCTTCCTTGATGTCTGCACTACAATCTTGTCGTTCACAGGTAGCTGCAGCCTTTCCCGACAACACTGAGGTGAAACCCCATGACGTTGTTCCGGGTGATCTTGTGTTTGTGAGGAATTTCGACCGAAAGACCCAGCTGGAGCCCAGGTGGAAAGCACCCAAGTTGGTCCTGTTGACCACGAGGACAGCCGTGAAGATCGAGGGCCGCAAGGGCTGGATTCATTCAAGCCACATCAAGAAATTTCATGGACTATCCTCGGATATAGACACTGTGCCCTGCACTCCCTCACAGACTGATTCAAAACTTCCCTTTGTTGAACCAAATGACTCTAAGAACTACAAACTAAAGCTTAGGCCCAAACAGTCGAGCAATTTGATTGTTTAAGTCCTCTCCAAGGTGAAGCGGTTGAATTGTCTCTGACATGTATCCCTTGGACCTGAGTAGAGAAAATACCCGGAAAATGTTGAAACGACAGGCGTATTGTAAATCACTGCGTACCCACTGTATGGGGACATTATTAATTCTGTTTTTATTGAGTCTTTTAATAATTATTACGAGTATGTTGTTGCACATATATTACCCTATTTCTAGACATGTTTATAATGTTACTACTGAACATTCTTTTAGTGACTTACCTCCGCATGAATTATCTTATAGACTTGCGCTGCGCAATAACACATTCATTAGTATGTTACATCATTCCCATCAGACTAGTAATGCCACCAATTGTTGGGTGTGTGGCCGACTCCCTCCCTATCAGAATTATGAAGGAGTCCTGCCTTTCTTTCCACATCCATTCACACATAATGGCTCTTGTGGAGCATGGTTTAGTTTAATCAATTCCATAGACTCAGACACAGCAGTTTACCAAGATCATTGGATATGGGGAAACCTGAACCTAGTCTTACTCAAGGTCTGCTACCCTGACAAGGAGGGTCGCCCCAAAAGAACAGGAACTGATCTAGAAAATGAAGTATATGGATTAGGTAATTTTACACCTAATCTCATGATTCTAAATGTCGTATCCGAAGTTGAACTAGTCTTGCCCACCATGTCAGTATTCCCAGCGAAGGGTGAATTGTGTGTAAGAAAGGTTGGTTCCATACCTATGGGCCATAGTAAATGCAATACTATAGTAGAATTCCGTGATCAAGGCAAATCTTCATTTAGAGCTTCTCGCCACTCCTACTTCATATGTGGTCAGACTGCATATATGCGTCTACCTCCAGATTGGGATGGTACCTGCTACATTGCATTCCTTTTGCCACCTGTCTTTCTAGCTCCTCCTGATTACTACAGAAATATTCATTTAGTACACAACAGAAAGCGGAGAGATCTCCCCATTGTCGATTACACTGAAACGGCATGGGACAAGTATGTAGATTTTAATAAAGGCATCTTTCCCTATATAGGTACTGTTACTAATAGTAAGCTGATACGTAGATTAACCAGAACCCTTGAAGCAGTAGTGAATGAGACTATTTCTGCCTTAGGCAATTTAACAGAAGAGCAGTCTGCTATGCGGATTGTTGTGCTTCAAAATCGTCTTGTCCTTGACGTCATCCTGGCTGATAGGGGCGGAGCTTGTAGGGTCATCGGATCAAGTTGCTGCGTATTCATACCAGAAAATTCGCCATCTGTATATAAAGCCATCACTCGCCTTCATAAGATTGCAAACCAGATACACCAGAACCCAGGCACTTGGACCTGGTCCAGTTGGTTTTGGAGTGTGATATCAGCCTGGGGATGGAGAGTTTTATCCTTCCTAGGTATTGGCTTTCTCATACTATTCAGTTGCTGTCTATGTCTACAATGTGGACCAGCGATTTGTGGTCTGTGTGCCACATCGTGTATTCCACCACCAAGATTTCATTCAAGATCCCGGAAGAAGAAAGAAGAACAAATGATGCTATATGAACAGATCGATGGATTGATGAAGATCGATATCTCTTGAAGGGCAAGTAGGGGGACAAGGAGGGAATGTGGAAATGTGGATTTTCCTGGTCAGTTATGTCCCCTATCTTGGACCCCAACGGTTCTATGTGCATGTCACAAGTACATGTATGTTCCCTCCAGTTCCAGTTATGAAGACGCAAAAACATGTGCGTCCACCGTCAACATGTCCTCTGTCAGATCCGCCATGAATATGCCGGATATTCTATTCCTAAATATGAAAGGCCACCGGCTTTATATGGTTCACTTATGCCATTTTACAGTCCAGGCAAGTAGGCCCTGATTCTGTCATCAAACTCCTTTTGCCTTCTGCCTCTGAAAGCTCCAGTCTGAGCCTGCATCTGTGACCATGAACTCTGTCTCATTCTCTGCGCGGCTCACGAAGCCTGACATCAGCCTATTCTCTGCCAAGAGCTGTATTTCACCTTCGAATTATCTGCTTCCCCCTCAGCCGATGCATTCCTGCCTAGTAGCTTAAGTAAACATTCTTCCAGTTACCAAGCAAAAGGCCCGGCTTCTCTGTCCTCATGCAAGTAATTCATAGCCCTGTCACCATGGAATATTCCTACCCCCTCGCATTCAGTGTAGACACTTAGACGCTTGTACACACACGCACAGTCAGTATAGAATAGATTCTGTCCGAGAGTCCTTCTTTATGGATAACATAGTTCTTTAAACATAGGATGTTAGATATGATTTGGGATTAGGTTGACCTGACCCCCCAGACTTTTCGTCTCCACATGTAGAGCTAAAGTCAAGTTCCCTTCACCCCCTAGTTACACGTCAATTACACGTCATGCTGCTGCGCACGCATCTATGCCAAGTATTATCTTATAGATCCACCTATGCGTGATATCATAACCAATCATGTGTCTTTTTACTCCTTATTACACCCATTTTCGGTTACGCAGGTACCACGTCAAGTTCCTTATCAATTATTACGCCTACTGTATTTGCTTCATTATAACGTATGTACTATAAAAGTTACTTCTTGTCAATAAAGTATGTACTTCACTTCCTGAACCCCGTGGTGATGGAACTTGAAGCATCCGATTATAATCGATTATTGGAATAAAGCCCATTCAGAAACTCTAATATCACGGATTCTGCCTCTCATTTTACTGAGCTATTTTATTATGATTATGTATCAAATTCAGTCCAGGTAAAGGAATTTTTATTTACCACAGCTGGACTATGCACAGGGACTCCAAATGTGCCCCAATGCAGACATCAAAGCACTCTAGGAGTGCACCAACCCAGCCCCAATACACTAAATCCTGTCTGGGAGGTGGTCACACCTCCCTGTGACAGGAAACCTATTGTCCAGCCGTCCCCTTGAGGAAATTCGATTTTTGATCACGATCGCATTGAGCCGCCATTTTGTGCTCTGCCGCCATTTTGTGTTGCCCTCACTCAGGCAGCATGACGAACGAAGTCTTTTCTGCTTTTCCTGCAATATTGTGTCAAAATAGCCTTGTGCCTCTGTTTACGTAGCTGGTGTTGGAGACGGGCCGAGTACACTAATCCCTGTCTGGTTCCTCTAATCCCTGTCTTAACTATCTGTTGGTTCACACTATTCTCTCCTGACTTTCTTATCTTCTGGCCTTCGCTGTCCTCCGCTCGTATTCTCTCGTTTCACAACTGTCCTCCAAAACACACAAACGTATCTCGCCACCTGCAAACCAGTTACAAACATGTTAATACTTTAACCTGTGCGAGGGATAGCAAACACCGTTGGAGGAGAGGCTTCTTCGAGTTACTCGATATCTTTGTTTTTCAACCTTTCCTATTGGACACGTTCCGTCTTTAACTTTACCTTATTGGTCATCTATGTATGTTTTAGGTGTGTTCTTTGTTAATGTATATGTTATCTATGTACTATAAAAGATTGTGCGCCACGGAGTGAAGTTGCAGTCTCCTGAGAACATACCATGTGTACTTCTAGGACAACTGTACTAGCTGCAGCTAATCAAATCTGATCTTTTATGCCGACAGAGTGTCCCCGTGTCTCTGTTAGCTGAAGCAGGAGAACCCAGGAGATTAAGGCGTACCCTGCGCCGCTAGGTCCAAAAAGGTTCTGGTTATTCAACTGGCGCCCAACGTGGGGCGGCTTCAGGGGTAGTGGTTCTGCCTGAAGGTCATGAGGAACCCCGCAAGAAAATTCTGGAGGAATCGCGAGCCACGTCAAGCGACCCCTGTATGTCGAAAGTGGTCCGAAGGTCTTTTGCAGCGCGGTTACTCCTTCCTGACGGCTACTGACAACTGCTGCCCTGACTGCCTCCCTGCCTTGGCCCTCTTTCGATGATGTATGGTAAAGCGAGACGATAGACGGGGCCTCTGTTGGTGTAAGAAGACATCTTAGTTAAGTATTCGTGGGTCGCTCCCACATTTGGTTCTTTGGTTCTTTGGTCCTTTGGTTCTTTGGCTCTTTGGTTCTTTGGTTCTTAGGTTCTTAGGTTCTTTGATTCGGGTATTGCAATAACCGAAGCCGAGGGGTAAGTACATTTGTGCTGTGTTAAGTATTTAATCCCCTTGATGTTTGTGAATAGTCCGGTGAAATCACGAGATGCCTGGTCTGACTAAGTTTGGGAAACTTTGTTGTTTTGGTTGTAATAGGGATTCCCGGCTGGAGGACTCTTGTCCGATTCCTTCGGTTGGAACTCCCACTTATGAGCTCTATTCTAAACATGGTGTTGGCCCCATTGCCTTTAAAGAGGCATGGATCCGATACACGAAGAATGATGGTGTTTTAAAATGGCCAGAAAATGGTAGCTTTGAGCCTGACATGCTAGATAATTTGGAAGCTATTTTATTCAAACGAAAAGCCCGGCCGGCAATGTTTGACTCTTTCCGCCTTTGGTGTAAGGAAGCCAAACAGAGAAAAATTAAGCAAGAAAAACGAGATAAGAAAGCACAGGGTATGACAATCATACAAGCTACTCAGCAATTCAAAGATGATGAAGTTGATAATACGAAGGAAATTTCAGAGAGACAGCATCGTATGGTGATAGATAAATGCTATCCGATGTTGCCAGCTTCCCCCTCTGATAAAAGAAAGGATTTAGAGGAGGATTCCTTGATGTCTCGCCTATTGAGATTGCCTCCGCCCTATGTACAAGGTGCTAATGCACCCCCGTTGTTACAGCCTGTTCAGCCGCCAGTTGCGGCTTCGCTTGCTCCGGCTCTTCCACATTTGCCCCCTCAAGTATTGCCGCCTTCGCCAGCTTTGCCCTCGACTCCTTTACCTTTACCTTCATCTTCTTCGCCTTCCGCTCCTCCGGTAATTACTGATTTCCCTTCCGTTAGTTCGCCTAATACCTTGTCCCCTATTCTTATGTCCAATTCTCCGTCTATGCGTAAACGACTCACAGAAACGGTCTCTGGTCTTTTATCACCTTTCTTTGAGGCGTTAAATGTGTCTCCGGCTTTTTCTCGAAGACAATCTCGTAGTCAGTTCCCAGCTTCCGAAGAACGAGAAAAGTTGGACTTTCTCGCTCGCAAATGGATTGAGAAGGGTCCTCGGTATAGTATACCTGACATTATGCCTACCTTCTCACAGTGGAATGCGCCTACGCAGAGATATATTTTCAATGCTATGTGTGATACTCTTATTAAAGGTTGGGGGGATATGGACTTGGGTTCAGTTCCTCAGGGTCTGTTAGATATTCAGGCTGATTTTGATAAGGGACTCATTGTGGGTTCTAAGGTTGAGGACGCTGTAAAGACACTTGTCTCCTATAGAACCTTATTTACCTCACAGACTTTTCTAGATTCCGATCCCTCAGTTAGGTTGACACTGAAAAATTACCCAATGAGAGAGGTTCCTCCGGTATGGAGAGAAGAGGTCCCAGCAGCAGGTGCTAATCCAGTTGTTCCTGCTCACTTCCAGCGAATATGGGTACATGTCCCCTGGAAAAGATCTGAAGTTTTGGCCCTTAAACAGTCTCTACCGGATCCTCGTAAAAACCCTGCAGGTTATTATAAAGAATTGTCACAAACTGTTGAAGCCTGCATCATGAATTTAGCAGATATCGATATGTTGATGGGGAATGTATTTCCACAAGCATTATGGGCTAGGATTCGTAAAGAGAATCATGCCCAAGAATTAGGTGGAAACTGGGATGCTATAATTGCCGCAGATAGAAACCAAGTGGGTGGTGCGAAGCCTGATGCTTTGATTTCAGAACTCCCTGGTAGGATTATTACATTAATGAAAATGATGATGCCTGCCTTGAGAGTTAACTGGGATAAACTAGCCGCGTGGAAGCAGAAGAAAGATGAGTGTTTCCGATTTCTTCACTCGTTTCGAGGAGACATTCATTGATCACAGTGGTCAGGACATGACTACGGAGGGTGGACAGCGGTTATTTGTAGATAAGTTCGTATTTAATTTGCTTCCCGAACTGTCGCATAAGTTGAAAGACTCCGAAAGTTCATGGGCTGTTTCTTCTTCAGCTCAGATATTGGCTACTGCTCAATATTATGAAAATAGAGATAAAGAAGAAAAAGATAAGCAAGAGAAAAAGACTAAAGAATTGAAAACTAAGGTTCTCTTGCAACAGGCTTATCCACCTCGTTATGCTCAGCCCCAGTTTCAACAGCCTCCGCAGTTTCAGAGGGTGTATCAAAAGCCTGAGCCATATATTCCGCGACCTTTGCTAGGTCCTAATCAATGTGCCTATTGTAGAGAGCAAGGTCATTTCAATAGTTGACCGGTTTTATTGCAGCGTAATGGGACACTATCTGCTCCACGAGGTCGTGCTGGCCTCCAGTCAGCAAACCGAGGTAGAGGTCGAGGTATATTGACCCAAGCACAGCGTTCCCTTCCTCCCTCTAGTTCCGTGAACTACTGGAGAAGTGTGGCTCAATGGTTAGCGTGGCAGACCTCGATGCAGAGCACTGGTCCGGGACCAGGGTTCGATTCCCGTCGCGGCAGGGTCTCGGGCTATAAATTCCGCGGACCGGATATTCTCGCCTCAGTGCCTATTCTAATCATGGGTCCCACGCTGCAACTCTGGGCAATAGCTTGCTTAATCTCCACAATGGCCCCAACAGCGCTGGGATGCCTGGCCTTCACCCTGGGGGTGCCCAGGAGTGGACACCTCACATGGAAAGCCAGGAAGGGTTCTGTCAGCGGTATGAATACAGCGCTGAGATACCCGTAGTGGTGATCGGCGCTATATAAAAAAACATACATTTACATTTTACATTTACATTTACTTTGATTGGCAAAACGCTCGATCTACACAGTATTACAATGAGGATTATTATATTGAAGACGGGAAAGAAAGTCTTCATGCTAACTAGGACAGCCATGGACAAAGTAAGGGAGTTGTGTCGATTCCAGTAGATCAGAATGGACCTTATGTTAATGTCACTACAATGGGTGTTTCAGAGCCATTTCTTTTAGATACTGGTGCGATGAGAAGTTCTATCATTCATTCAAAACTCCCTGGGGCACCTTTGTCTGGCTTAACGAATGTATCTGTAGGTTTTTCTGGCGCCCCAGTTCGTAATCCGGTTTCTTGCCCTTTGCCTATTTCAATTGGCCCTTATGATTTAGAAGTTCCGCTTCTCTTAACGAATGGTTGCGGTGAGAATCTGTTGGGCTTGGATTTATTGAAAAGATTGTATTCAATAATATATTGTTCTCCTTCTGGTGTATATCTCACTTTGGGACAGAAACTGACTTCTCCAATGTACTTGTCTAAAGATCAATTTCCTCCTGAATTGCTCTCTCTTCCTACAACGCTTTGGGCTACGGGTCCAAATGATGTTGGTTGTCTCGAAATTCCACCTTATGTTGTCACTCTCAAGCCCAATGCTGAATTACCATGTGTTCCCCAATATAGAATTTCCACTGAAGGTGAAAAAGCGCTTTTGGAAATTATTCATGATTTGATTCAGAAAGATGTGGTTGAGGAAACGAGGGGTAACATATGTAATAGCCCTATTCTCCCTGTTCTTAAATGCACTGATCCTTCTCAACCTCCTGTTTATCGTTTTGTAATTGATCTTCGGGAGGTAAACAAAATTGTTGTACCACAGTTTCCTGTTGTCCCAGATATCACTACGCTGTTGACGATGATACCTTCTACAGCGGTTTGGTTTTCTATTATTGATCTGAAAAATGCTTTCTTTAGTATTCCCATTGCCGAAGAAAGTAGGGATATTTTTGGCTTCTCTCTTGGAGGCCGAAGCTTCCGGTTTAAGCGCGCACCTCAAGGCTATTGTGAAAGTCCATCTATTTACAGTCAAGCTTTGAAATGTCATCTTGATGCTTTTTCTTTGCCGTCTGGTGCTGCTCTCATTCAGTACATGGACGATTTGCTAATCGCTGCTGATTCAGAAGATATATGTAAGAATGTGACGGTTTCATTGTTGCGACACTTATCCAATCTTAATCATAAGGTTTCACCTTCTAAGCTACAGTATGTTCGCCAAGAGGTTACCTACTTGGGTCATCTCTTATCCAAGGAGGGAAGACGATTAACCCCAGAACGTATCCAAGCTATTGCACAAATGTCTGTGCCATCCACACAAAGAGAGGTACGTGCCTTTCTGGACATTACTTCCTATTGTAGGCAGTGGATCCCTAACTTCTCTCTGTTGGCCAAACCTTTGTTGGCACTCACTTTGAAAGATACGCCTCAGCCCCTTCCATGGACTGACGAGTGTCAGAGGAGTTTTACTGATTTACGTGCTGCTTTGTGTTCTGCTCCTGTACTAGGTACTCCTGATTACAGTAAGCCTTTTACGCTCTACGTTCACGAAAGAGAAGGTTGTGCGTTGTCACTTTTAACGCAACGATTTGGAGATAAACGGCGGCCATGTGCCTATTTCTCGGCTACGTTAGATCCAGTAGCTAAAGCATTGCCTAGTTGTCTTAAAGCAACAGCAGCAGCAGCAATTTCTATTTGACAGTCTGCTGGAGTGGTGCTAGATAATACTCTCATTGTTATAGTGCCACATGCAGTGGATACTTTGCTAAACAGAACAAAAACGCAGCATCATACGAGTGCTCGTTTAACTGGATATGAGCTGACGCTTTTGGCTAGTCACGTGCATATCAAACGATGTAATACTTTAAATCCAGCTACTCTGTTGCCTCTTCCAGAAGAGAAAGGTGTTCAGGAACAACATGATTGTTTCTTTCGTACTGAGGAAGAGACAAAAGGTAGAATTGACTTAACAGATATGCCATTAGTGAATCCGGATGGAACGCTATGGGTAGATGGTTCTAGCTTTAAGCTTCCTAATGGAGAAGCAACTTCAGCTTATGCTGTTACTACCTTGCATACAGTAGTGGAAACCGCACGCATCAGACATAACTCAGCTCAGGCAGCTGAACTGATAGCCCTAACCAGAGCGTGTGTGTTATCCGAAGGAAAAAGAGTGAACGTGTACACCGACAGTCAATACGCTTTTGGTGTAGCGTTCAATTTTGGACGTTTGTGGAAAGAAAGGGGATTCCTTACTTCCCACGACACTAAGATACAACATGGTCAGTTGGTGACTGATCCTCTTGAGTCACTTGCTTTGCCAACCCAAATAGCAATTGTGAAGTGTAGTGCGCACAAGACGATTACTGACGATGTTGGTCGCGGAAATGCATTTGCAGATGAGGTAGCGAAAAAGACAGCTAGAGATACTACAAGTCACATGTATGTTGCAGGCCCTGCAAATTGGGTCAGAGAAAGAGGAATGTATGAGGATACAGTAGAAAGTGTGAAATCAATTCAAGAAGAGGCTACAGAGAAATAATTGAGTAGGCGGAAAGAAAGTACAGGAATGTTAGATGAGATGGGATGTTGGGTGGAATTGTCCGAGCACCAACGTTGGCTGTTACCAGACGCATATGTACTACCTGTAGTTACTATGGCGCATGGTCCAGCCCACCTAAGTGCGAAAGGAATATGCAAGCTTCTGACTCCAGTATGGCAAAACGAGGGAATACCGAAGTGTGCAGATAATGTAGTGAAACATTGCATTGTTTGCTTAATGTACAATCCGGGAAAGGGAATCCCAACCCCAGCAGGTCACTTTGCTCCTCCGACCTATCCATTTGAGGTGTTGCAAATCGATTACATTCACATGGAGCGATGCAACAATCTCAAATATGTTCTAGTGGTGGTATGTGCCTTTTCCCGATGGATAGAGGCTTACCCCCTGAAAGACAATACTGCTCTATCTACAGCCAAAGTACTTTTAAAAGAGTTTCTTCCTAGATTCGGTTTGCCGCGCATTGTCTGGAGTGACAATGGGAGCGAATTTGTGGGCCAAGTCATGCAAAAAGTTTGTGCAGGTCTTGGTATAAAACAGAAGTTCCATGCGGCAAACCATCCACAGTCAGCGGGTCTAGTGGAGTGCTATAATGGCACCCTCAAACTCAAGCTTGCTAAGGTACAGGCTAGTACAGGCCTTAGTTGGCCCAATGCCTTACCTTTGGCTCTTCTATCTACCAGAACGGCTGTGCATTCTCGTTTGGGACTTAGCCCTTATGAGGTAGTTTTTGGACACCCAGCTAATATATGGGGAGTCCCTCGCCCTTAAAAGTATTCAGACTTGCCATACCCAATGTTGATTGATTACTTGCATGACCTCACAACTAAATGGCGTGTTCTTCATCAACAGGTTCAGAGCGCTTTGCCAGAGGCCTCCACAGACTCAGGTCATTCCATCCGACCAGGTGACTGGGTTTGTGTGAAGAATTTTCAAAGGACGAAGAATTTGGAGCCTCGCTGGAGGGAGCCCCGTCTGGTCCTCCTAACAACCCGTACAGCAGTGAAGGTCGAAGGAAAGAAAAACTGGATTCACGGCGTGCACTGCAAAAAGGTTCCTTTGCCTTTACCCTTTGATCAGTGGGTCCGTAAGGGTATAAGTGACTCTGAAAGCGAGAAGGTTCTACGATTTGTACCCTTTAGTGATGCACGTTTGACTGGAACATTGTCGGGAAAAGAAAACGACGACATTCTCCAAGAAGCTGTACCATCACATTTTCGTTTGAACACCACAAATCCATGAACATTGTTTCAGGATCAGACTGTACCTGATAAGACCCATTACGATTTGAGACCCAGACTGAAGAAGAAAATTTGAGAATCTCTCTTCTATGTAGTTTCTATCCCGGCTGCAGGGTCACGGTAGGAGTCTTGGTTGTGACCTGAGTAGTGGCAATAGGCCTGCAGGACTTGCAGTGTCATAGGACGGCAGACAATCGTAATCAAGTGATTAAGGAAGATTGCCGTGAGCATCCATTTAGAAGATGGAAACTACATTAGGCGAAAGAGAGAGAAAGAACAAAATGAAGAACAATCATTGTAGAATAGTATACAGTCCTTGTAGTATAACTTTATGCGTTTTCATATTATTGTGTATTCTATTGGCGTGTGTAGGTTGGATTGTTTATGCTATGCAGCAAAAAGTTGTCCCTTCTTCTGTTACCGTGCCTTCTTATTCTACTATCTCTCCGCATCTCTTTCATACACTTCCTAAACATGAACTCGTAAGAAGAATCGAATACTACAATAATTCGTTTATTCAATTATTACACCAACACCAATTAGTAATTAATACAACCGATTGTTGGGTGTGTGGATTAATACCACAGAAAAAGGGATGCCATATTTAGTCCTTCCATTCTCTTATGAAGGTTCTGCTTGGGCTTATTTTGTAATTTTCTCTAACGCCTATCAAAGCCGATTTAAACGACCTGTCAGTTCTTATATTGATGGACCAGATTTCAGTCATAGTTCATTGATAAAGGGAATGGTAGCTATGGCTAAAATCATGGAAAATAGCAAAATTGCTATCGATGAGAGGATAGCATATACAAATTGGAATGTCACTCATTACATCACAAGCCTTAGTGATAAAGTTAAACAAGGAAAATCTCCACCGATTTGGACTATACCTCATCAAGGCAATTTCTGTTTGCAAATCAATGGTCAAACTACTGAACCCGAACAAAGAAAAAGCTTTTGTTCCCATACTTACATTCACTCCTCTCAGAATTCGCCACCGTTAGTGCCATCTCAGGGCACATATTTCATCTGTCATGATAGAGCCTATACGTGGTTGCCGACTGGTTTTTCTGGAACTTGCTATATAGCTTTTCTTCTTCCCCCTACATACACTGCTTCTTCAAATTTTCATAAAAACAGATATGGCAGAGGAATTATTGATTCCAAAGACACAGCAGGTCAAGAGGGAGGAGACTTCCTAAAGGGATTTCTTCCTTTTTGGGGTCCTATGGCAAACAGCAGGAATATGAGGCAACTGGTTCGTGTCGTAGAGACTACCATAGACATTACTGTAGGAGCTTTAAGTAATATTACAGCGGAACTACAGGCTGATCGTCTTATAACCTTACAGAACCGAGTTGCCCTAGATGTTATTCTTGCAGATCATGGTGGAGTCTGCAAATTGATCAAATCGAGTTGCTGTATTTATATACCTGATGACGCTCCGACAGTATACCAGGCCATCTCTAAATTACATATAATCTCTGAGTCGATTCATCAGGACGAAGGAGATTGGTCGTTATTGGGATGGTTTTGGGGACTACTGTCCAAATGGGGTTGGAAAGTGCTAACATTCCTTGGTATGGTTTTAACCATCGTATTCTCTTGTTGTCTTTGTATGCACTGTGGTCCCGCCATCTGCGACCTTTGTGCTACTATGTGCATTCCAAAACCTAAGGCACAAAGAACAGAGAATATTAGAATGATGTTACAGCAACAGCTTGATGACCTCATGGCCATCGACATCAACTCAGATTAACGTGAGTCTATGTATCTTGCCTGAGTTCTGGCAAAAGGAGGGTCTGAGGAAATTCGATTTTCGATCACGATCGCATTGAGCCGCCATTTTGTGCCCTGCCGCCATTTTGTGTTGCCCTCACTCAGGCAGCATGACGAACGAAGTCTTTTCTGCTTTTCCTGCAATATTGTGTCAAAATAGCCTTGTGCCTCTGTTTACGTAGCTGGTGTTGGAGACGGGCTGAGTACACTAATCCCTGTCTGGTTCCTCTAATCCCTGCCTTAACTATCTGTTGGTTCACACTATTCTCTCCTGACTTTATCTTATCTTCTGGCCTTCGCTGTTCTCCGCTCGTATTCTCTCGTTTCACAACTGTCCTCCAAAACACACGAACGTATCTCGCCACCTGCAAACCAGTTACAAACATGTTAATACTTTAACCTGTGGGAGGGATAGCAAACACCGTTGGAGGAGAGGCTTCTTCGAGTTACTCGATATCTTTGTTTTTCAACCTTTCCTATTGGACACGTTCCGTCTTTAACTTTACCTTATTGGTCCTCTATGTATGTTTTAGGTGTGTTCTTTGTTAATGTATATGTTATTTATGTACTATAAAAGATTGTGCGCCACGGAGTAAAGTGGCAGTCTCCTGAGAACATACTGTGTGTACTTCTAGGACAACTGTACTAGCTGCAGCTAATAAAATCTGATCTTTTACGCCGACAGAGTGTCCCCGTGTCTCTGTTAGCTGAAGCAGGAGAACCCAGGAGATTAAGGCGTACCCTGCGCCGCCAGGTCCAAAAAGGTTCTGGTTCTTCACCCTGCCAGAGTTTCATCCCGCAGCAGGAGGGCAGATTCGTGTCTGTGGCTGGCAGCATCCATTTTGTAATGCGAGGGTTTGTAAAGCTGGTACCGGGTGTCCCGGTGTAGTCATATTTCTTCCTCTAGTAGGGTGGAATCATACCTCCCACACTAGTTACTGCAGCCGTTTTAAAATTAGCATTTACCGCGAGGTTAGAATACACTTAAGTGTATATGGTAGGCTGCATCACAAACAACCCCCGAATAGAGGTTCCGAAGGCCGTAGAGGGGCTCTGCTCATGCAAGTGCATCCTCTCACATAAAACCCAGCACCCTGCCTTCAGGATTGATAAGGCCTGCCATAGGGGTGACTGATAGGTTTATATGTGCAGTGATACTTAGATACAGTGAACCTATATCTAAGTAAGGGGTGCATGCACCACCTTACACATGTTGCTGTAGCAGACCTGTGGTGTCATTTTGAATGGTCTCCCAGGGGTGGCATAATACATAGTGTAGCTCCTGAGAGGCCTCTGGGGTACCTATGCCCTGGGTATATAGTATACCATATACTAGGGACTTAAAAGGGTACCCTAGAATCCAAAATGTGATGTACCTACAGTACATGCAACCCATTTAGAGAGAAAGCAGCTAGGTTGGGGTCCTGGATAACAGGATCCCAGCCAGACTAAGATGAAAACAGTGAAACATCAGCAAAAAGTGGGGGTAACTATAAGAAGCAGATCCTACTCTCCTACAGATGTCACTTGGGCACATATCATAGTGCAATTACATCAAGTGACCCATAGATGTCCCTGCGCAACATAGCATGGTGCAGTTACACCAAGTGACCAATAGATGTCCCTGTGGCTCCAAGCAATGTGCAATTACATCATGTGGCTAATAGATGTCCCCAAGGCACATAGCATGTTGCAGTTACACCAAGTGACCACTAGATGTCCTTTTGGCACATATCATGGTGCACTTTTGCCAGGTGACCAATAGATGTCCCTGTGGCTTATAGCATGGTGCAGTTACACCAATTGACCAATAGATGTCTATTTGGCCTATAGCATGGTGCGGTTACACCAATTGACTAGATGTCCCTCTGGCACATATCATGGTGCATTTATACCATGTGACCAATAGATGCTCATATGGCATATAGCATGTTGCAGTTACAACAGATGACCAATAGATATCTATGTGGCCCATAGCATGGTGCAGTTATACCAAGTGACCAATAGATGTCCCTTTGTAACAAATCATGGTACATTTACAGCAAGTGACCAATAGATGTCCCTGTGGCACATATCATGGTGCTGTTACACCAAATGACCAATAGACGTCCCTGGGTCACATTCCATGGTGCAGTTGCACCAAGTGCCCATTAGATGTCACTGTGGCACATATCTTAGTGCAATTACATCAAGTGACCAATAGATCTCCCTGTGCAACATAGCATGGTGCAGTTACACCAAGCAACCAATAGATGTCCCTGTGGCGCCAAGCATTGTGCAATTACATCAGATGGCCAATTGATGTCCCCAAGGCACATAGCATGGTGCAGTTACACCATGTGACCAATAGGTGTCCCTTTGGCACATATCATGGTGCACTTTTGCCAGGTGACCAATAGATGTCCTTGTTGGTATCAGCATTTTTTATTTACACCCAGTAACCAATAGATGACCCAATGGCACAAAGCATGGTGCAGTTACACCATGTGACCAATAAGGGGTCGATTCCGATCCTGTATTTTTTTTTTCAGTATGACTCGTATCCGTAATTTTTTCCGTACGAATCGTACAAGTCCCGTCGGACCCGTGAAGTACGATTTGTACGGGAAAAATACATACGGATCAGCCCGATCCGTACGAATCGTATCGGGAAAAGTTGTACGAGACGGACCCGGACACTTTTCCGTACGAATCCTAAAAATATTGTCCGACCGTACAAGTACGATCCGGACAGGATTTCCGATTTACGAATCGTACGGAAAACGTCCCGTACACGGGGAATGGCTTTACCCGCTACGAAGCGAACTTTGTACGACTCGTATCCTGGGAAAAGTTGTTCCCGGGGTGCGAGTCGTACAGGGGTACAAGTCATACAGCCCCCCCATGCATATGTACGCACCTTACAACAACATCGCATATGTACGCACCTTATAACAACATCGCGTATGTACGGTGCGTACCCCAACATCGCGTATGTATGCACCTTACAACAACATCACGTATGTACGGTGTGTACCCCAACATCGCGTATGTACGCACCTTACAACAACATTGCGTATGTACGCACCGTACATACGCAATATTGGGGTACGCACCGTACATACACAATGCATGGGGGTGTATGCCTGTACGACTCGTACCCTTGTACGATTCGCACCCCTGGGAACGTGTCGGAGTACGACTCGTACCACAGAGAATGTCGCGTATGACCGAGTCGGACACACAAAAAAACAGAAGCAAATACAACGAAACGAGTCGTACTGAACCACGGACACTGTCAAACAGCACAAGGAGGGTCTATTTCACTCGCACAACACCACAAAACACGTCTACAGTGCACAAAACATCGAAATGACTGACCTGGCCACATCCAAACAGGCAAACACAGGGGCAAACTCACAACCACCCCTTATAACACACCCACCAAAAATTCAAACTGAGGCCCACCCACAAATGGACCAATAAAAAGGGACCACACACACAAACCATGAGCCTTTGCAACAGACTCACTGCAGCTAGAGAGCACACACCAACAACTGCACCCATCCACCTTAACATATACACCTTCACACAACCTCCTTCACACATACCCCCTCTTCACATTCTAACCCACACCTTCACATTCAGACCCACACACCCACAACCATCCACACCCTCACCCCACACCATGCCCACAGACAAGAATCCAAAGTTCACAAGGGAGGAGCTGGAGATCCTTGTCAATGAAGTCATCAGAGTCGAGCCACAGCTGTTTGGAACATTGGTCAGGCAGACCAGCATAGGCTAAAATCACGCCTGTGGCAGAGGATCGTCGATAGGGTGAATGCTGTTGCACCCATCAGAAGGACCAGGACTGAATGCCAAGCCAGGTGGTACGATCTGCGGAGGTCAGTCAAGCGAAAAATGAATGACGACTACGCCCAGAGCAACATCACTGGAGGTGGTGGCCCCGCAGACCAGTACATTTCCATCCCTGGGAGGAGAAGATGATGGCCCTGCTTCCACCGTTGGGAGTACATGGACTTCAAGGACTTCCAGAGCCTGGTGAGTACACAAACAACTTATGTAACATGGGGGTAATGGCATCCACACCCCAACTACACAAAATGCACGCAACTACCCCCAAGCCCTCACCGGCCAGAACCACAGTCAAAAACAACGCTAATGCCAGTAACATGTGTATGCCCCATTGAGAAAGCAAGGCCATGCTATGTCCCATGCTACACGAAGCACCAACCCAAGAATGGATGCTGGGAGGGTGGGTGTCACAAAACGCATTGTTGAACTCCAAATCAGACACAATTGCCCTCATCCCATATGGCCCAGGTACATACCCATGCACCATGTGCAATGCACAGGGACTGGGAAAGTACTGACAAGATAGCTGACACTTGGCCCTGGTGTAGGCAGCACAAGGCCCTCCTGTGACCAGTGCAAACACAAACACCAAGACAACAAGGTTAGATATCTAGGACAGGAACTCACACTCACTGTCATGGCAGCATGCTCCATGGGGGGACAGCTACATCACCTGGGAGCCCCAGTGCCAAATCACACTACACCCACCAGCAGGCCCTGTCACACACACCCCTTACACAAGCAGACACCCCCGGGACAGGCAATGGATTTACCCACTGTCACAATGGACATGTAACACAACAAGACCAATACATAGCCGAAGAAGCATCCAAGACAAAAATCTACATGTCAAAGACTCAGGAGAACATATCAATCTGTCCCCCGCAACATACCCATCCACAAGTGAACATTGAGGAGAATGCTAGACACATACAACTACCTGGAGGAACAGTGCCAACTTGAATGTGTATGTGTTAGAATCGGGGGTCTCTGGTTGGCACCGGTATGTACTTGCGACAAGCAGGGACCCTCTCCTCTAGGTCAGGGCAAAGGATTGCTCTTAGCAGACAACCCCTGCTCACCCTCTAGGTAGTGTGGCGCGAGCAGTCAGGCTAATCTCTAGAGCACATATGGTTAAGCACTTGCAATGTCCCACAACAATCACCAACCCACCACACAGAGGCACCAGACTGTATTTGTAAAAATAGAGCTCTTTATATAAACTTCTCAAGCAGGCTTTTAAATACAGTCTTTAGACTTTAAACACGGTTCCAGTTACTTGTTATAATTTAAGATGCCACAGTTCTTCTTAGTTCAAGGCTGGGTGCTGTCTGCACCTCTTTGGGGTCTGTGCGCATTGCAGCGCTCTTCGTACGTGTCGTACCGCTCTTTGGGACGATCCCCACTACGTCTCACGCTTCCCGCGTGAGCAAGGGTACGGGGCCGAGATCTCCAGGCAGTACGGGCCGCCTGTGCTGACGCGTACAGTTCTCTGTGAGGCAGCCGTATGTTGGGGGTCCGATAGCGCACAGTTCCCTACGCTGCAGCTGTATGCTGCAGGTACGCTTGGATTTCAGACGCGCACCAGTTCGACTATGCTCCAGCCGTACGCTGGGGTTTTCAAAAGCGCACAGTACCTTATTTCTTGTTGGGAATTCGAGGCGACTTCAGTAGTCGTAGAGGGGGCGTCCCACGTCGCGGTGCGATCCTGCTTCTCAGAGTGCAGCGATGCGTTGTGGGGCACCTCTTGACTCTGACGTCCGTCGCGATGCTGAAGAAGGCGGGGGCGGCGCCTTGGGGTGAATTCAGCGGCGAGGCGCTGCCAACAGGGTATCGTCCAGGAGGGGCGAACTCAGGTGCGGGCTATCTTTGCGGTGGGCTCTACGGCTCGGGGGCCACAGAGACTCGTTGCTTGGACCGGGCGGTCCTTTCTTGCGGTGCGAGCTCCGGCTCGAGGGGGCAGCAGTTTGCGATGCTCAGGCCAGGCGGGGCAGGCCGTTACGGTGCTCACTGCAGCACAGTCGTCCAGGGGTCACGTTGCTCGGCGGGATGAGGGCACACAGGTTCTCAGAGTGCGGGACAGGTTCCCAGTAGCACTCAGGTCTCTGGAGTCAGCGCTGAAGGGGGTATTCACCAGCAGCAGTTCCTTTCTTCCAGGGAGGGGTAGTGCCCACTGTTCCTGGGGCGCAGTTCAGGAGGCAAGCTCACAAGCAAGCCCTTGGAGATTGTTTTAGATGCACAAGTGAAATAAAAGTCTTTCAGGCTTTTCTTCTTCTCTCCTTCTTGCAGCAAGGCACCCACCACAGGTCAGTCTCTCAGGCCAGAGACAGTAGTCCTCCATGTAGCTTTCCCAGGTCCTTCTCTTCAGGCAGAGTTTCTTCTTGGCGTAAACAGGATCTGATTTCTTAGGAGCAGGGCTCCTTCTTTTATACTGTCAGGTTGCTCCACAAGACTTACCTCTGCTTGTGCAGCGATTCCGCAGAGACGACAGGAGCGCCCGTCCCTGCACCCACCTGACCCTCGTGGACCGTAGAACCCAGCAGGGATGAGATGGACGCAGGGAAAGGAGCCTGAGTGAAAGCGGTAGGTAGGGGTGCAGGGTATCTCAGAATGACCTACAAAAGAGGAAGACTATGGTCAGTGAAGAACCCCCAACCACCGTGGAAACACACACAGAGCTAGGTCCTGTCCTAGACTCAAGGAACTCACCCTGACTGCGGGGACGCCGGTCGCTACACGGCAGTAGCGCAGATGAAGCGCTGAGGACAGGCTATGCAGTAAAGCAAATGTCGGTGCTCCTACACCGTGGTCAGTGGAAAGCAACCTAGTTTCCCAAAGAACAACCCTGGAAGCGGCACTCAGAGTTTAAACCCTGCTCCCAAGTAGAGAAAACAAAACAGCAAGGCGCTTCTGCGAAAGATCAACGGAAATTCCTCAATGGCAATTCAGCACATACACATTGGCAAAATCAGCAAAGGAAAAATCAGCAATGGAAACAGAAATGGCGCTCTGCACGTTTAGGCAAACAAACTGTGGCAAATCTTCAATAGGCAAAATCAGCAATGGAAATCGGAAATGGCGCTCTGCGCGCTTAGGCAAAACAAACTGTGGCAAATCATCAATAGGCAAAATCATCAATGGAAATCAGGAATGGCGCTCTGCGCGCTTTCGGCAAAACAAACTGTGGCAAATCTTCAATAGGCAAAATCAGCAATGGAAATCGGAAATGGCGCTCTGCGCGCTTAGGCAAAACAAACTGTGGCAAATCATCAATAGGCAAAATCATCAATGGCAAGCTCACTTCCCACACAGACACAAAAGCAGGGGAACCCTTCAACCGCCCGGGAAGTCTAGGGGGCAAGGGTTTGGAAAACCTGAGAAGCCTGGACTGGTTCCGAAGTGTGGACGAAGGTAGAATCAGGGTTCCAGTGGAGAGGGACGGCGTTCACTTCCGTTTGGCTTCAGGACGGTTAATCTCGCTCCTCGCGGCTCGGGTACTCCAAGAGAATACGAAGCGCCGAACCGGCGGGAAACGCGGCGTATAAGCGTTTCCCCCGGAAGCGCTTCCTTGACCCTAGTGCCCCTGTGAACGACTAGACCGGTACTCGACTTCCGCCCGGAAGTGAGTATTCCGGGTCGTCTCTGTGTGTGCGTCTTCGTGGAGGGGGACGGCAAGCGCCGTAACGTGACAGAACCCCCCCTCAAAAACAGGCCCCCCCCCCCAACCCCAGGGGCTCAAAAAGGGACCGCAGGGCGAGGGCTGCAGGGGTGACTGAGATGAAAAGCACGGACCAGAACAGGAGCATGGCGAACATGGGACAAAGGCTCCCAAGACCGCTCATCCGGGCCGTACCCCTTCCAATCGACCAGGTAGAACAACTTCCCCTTGGTGCGACGAGAACCCAGGATGGCCCGGACTTCGTACTCCACATGGTCCTCCACCACCACTGGAGACGGAGGAGAGGGAACCCCGCCATCAGGGCGGACCGCTTGCAGAAGAGAGACATGGAAAACGGGGTGGATCCTCATGTGCGGAGGGAGCGTAAGTTTCATAGCCACCGGATTTACCACCTTCTCAATGACAAAGGGACCCACATAACGGGGTAACAGCTTCTTGGGGCCATGCACGTTGAGATGTCTGATAGACAACCACACTCGGTCACCCAAGCGGTATTCGGGTTCCTTCTGTCTATGGGCGTCAGCATGCGCCTTGTAGGTGTCCTTTGCCTTGGCCAACCCAAACCGAGCTTGTTGCCAGATAGTACGCAAGGCAGCATGATAGGAATGAACTGACGGCAAGGAGCAGTCCCGGGGTATTTCCCAGGCAGAGGTGCGGGGGTGACGGCCTTGGAGGCAAAAGAAGGGAGACATTCCGATGGCAGAATGCTTACTGTTGTTGTAGGCGTACTCAGCCATCCATAGGACCTCGGACCAGTCTTTGTCAACCATAAGCAGCAGGCAACGGAGGTACTGCTCCATGGTGTGGTTAGTTCTTTCCGCTTGACCGTCCGTTTGTGGGTGGTACGCTGTGGACAAGCGTACGTCCATCTCGAGGATTCTGCACACCTCTCTCCAGAAGTGGGACACGAATTGCGATCCCCGGTCTGTTATGACCACCGATGGAATGCCATGAAGGCGGATTACTTCTTGCACAAAGATCCCGGCCAGGTTCACAGCTGTGGGCACCTTCAGCAAAGGTACGAAATGCGCCATTTTGGAGAGATGGTCGACGATGGTGAGAATCGTGGTGTGCCCCGTCTTGGTGGTAGGGAGTTCCACCACGAAGTCCATGGAGACGGTGTGCCATGGATACGGTGGTACCGGAATGGGACGCAGAAGGCCCACCGGAGGCTCAGAAGCGTTCTTACTCAGGAGACAGATGGTACAGCTCCTCACATGAAGTCCTGTGTCGGCCACCATGGTCGGCCACCAGAATTGTCTTTGCAAGAGCTCTAGTGTCTTATGGAAACCGGGATGGCTGGACAAAACGTGATCGTGACACAGGCGGACCGCTTCCTGCTGACTGGGCACCCCAGGTAGATACAGCCGGTCTCCATGAAACAGCAATCCGTCCGTGTATGACACGTCTGTGCGTCCATCCGCCAGTCCCTCCAGGTCGACTTGCTCCGTGTCCTTCCGTACTTGAGATAAGAAGCCCGAAGACGTCACAACACCCTGGAAGTGTTTCTCGGTAAGGATAGGAACAGGCTCGGTGTTCTCGGCTTCGTCGTCAGCTTCTTCCAGCCGAGAGAGGGCGTCAGCCTTGGCATTTTCTTTTCCTGGCCGAAACGTGATCACGAAATCGTAGTCATTAAAGAAAAGGGTCCATCGGAGTTGTCGGGCGGTGAGAGCACGTGCTGACCGGAGAAACTGGAGGTTCCTGTGATCCGTGTAGATGGTTACGGTGTGCTTGGCGTCTTTCAGGAAGTGGCGCCATTCCTCAAAAGCGGTCTTGATGGCCAGGAGCTCCCTGTCCGATACTGAATAGTTGCGTTCCGCAGGTTGTAGTTTCTTGGAATAGAATGCCACCGGATGCAGTAGTCCAGTGCGGGTGCTCCGTTGAGACAGCACGCCCCCGATGGCATTTTTAGAGGCATCCGCCTCCACGACGAAGGGCTGCTTGGTGTCGGGGTGCATCAGAACCGGGGCTATGGTGAAACGTCTCTTCAGTTCTTGGAAGGCGTCGTCCGCCTTCTGATCCCAACTGAAGCGCACGCCTTTACGCAACAACCGGGTAATCGGGGCTACCATCTCGGAGAAGCCTGTAATGAATCGGCGGTAGTAATTGGAAAACCCCAGGAACCGTTGTACCCCTTTCACGGACTCCGGGGGGGGCCAGGACAGGATGGCTTCCACCTTCTTGTTGTCCATTTGTATGCCCTCTGGAGTGATGACATGCCCCAGGAACTCGACCGTGGTGACGTGAAAGACGCTCTTTTCCAGCTTTACGTACAGACGATGTCTACCCAGCCGCTGAAGGACGGAACGCACGTGCTGCACGTGCTCTGTGATGGTCCGCGAATAGATCAAGATATCGTCTATATAGACGATGCAAAAGACGTCTATGAACTCCCGTAACACCTCGTCGATAAAGTACTGGAACGCTGCGGGGGCGTTACAGAGTCCGAAAGGCATGACCTGGTATTCGAATAACCCGAATTTAGTTCGGAAAGCGGTCTTCCATTCGTCGCCTTTTCGGACTCTGACTAGATGGTACGCACCCCGCAGGTCGAGTTTAGTATACACTGAGGCGTCTTTTACCTGTTCCAGGAGATTGGTTATCAAGGGCAGCGGGTAACGGTTTTTTATGGTGATGTTGTTCATCGCTCGAAAGTCAATGCACGTCCGTAGATCGCCCTCCTTCTTAGCCACGAAAAATAGAGGAGAGGAAACTGGAGACCTGGAATGACGGATAAAGCCGTTGACCAAATACTCATCCAGGTAGGAGCGTAGGTGGGCATTTTCTTTCTCCGTGAGAGAATAAATCCTGCTGCAGGGCAACGTGGAACCGGGGATCAGGTCTATCCGGCAATCAAACGAGCGATGCGGCGGCAAGGTGTTGGCTCCCTTTTTGTCGAACACGTCGGCTAGGTCCAGGTATTCTTTGGGCACGGCTGCTTGGGAAACCAACCCCATTCCCTGCACGGGCAGCGATCTCGCTTGTATGGAGCGGGTCCCGAGGAGGTGGTCTTGGGTATAACAGGAATCACAACAATGCTCTGAGTCCAAGTGGATGCTTCTGGATACCCAATCAACGCGAGGATTGTGCTTCACCAACCACGGCAACCCCAATATCAACTTGAATTGAGGAGCATCAATGACGTCAAAGCTGATGACTTCGGCGTGGTGATTGATAAAGGACATAGTCATGTTCTCGGTGTGGTGCCGAATAGGGCCGGATGTTAGGTCTGTTCCATCCACCGCCTTGACAGTCTCGGGTTGGGCCTTTGACACTGTGGTTATACCTAAGGCACGTGAGAATGCGGTGTCTATGAAACAGCCTGTAGCACCGGAGTCCAACATCGCCGTTACTTGCCAGGTTCTGCCCTCCTGGTTTTGCAAGGAAACATCCATTCCTATATGGTGAGTACCGTCGACTACAGCAGGGATCGCGGCATTGCAATACGAAAAACCCAGAGGACGGATCCCCTTATCTACTGGGTTGTCTCGTTTCCCGTCTTCTCCGTTTTGGTGATGGGCAACGCGAACGGCCTTCCGCTCCGGGACTTCGTGGGCTTCACCGGACATTCCCTGACGAAGTGTCCGCTTTTCCCACAGTACAGGCATTGATTCTGTTTCCTCCGTCGTTCCCTTTCCTGACTTGACAAAGGACCTCTTATGCCTCCGATTTGCATAGGTTCAGGTGCGTCGCTCTGGGGACCGAGCCCTTCCTGGGTCTTCCGGGTCTCCTTCTCCCCCATAGGTAGGAAACGACTGTCACTGCTTCTTCCTTTATCTGTCCTTCGTTCTTGCAACCGAAAGTTCATCTTCACCACCAGATCGATGAAGGGACCGATTTCCTCAGGTGGGTCAGGGAACTGCGAAATGAGATCCTTTAGTTTGTCTCGCAATCCTCGATAAAATACTGACACCTTCTTGTCCTCGGGCCACTGGGCCTCAATCACTAGCCTACTAAAGGTGGTGATGTAGTGCAGGAGGTCCTGGTTGCCTTGCTTGAGGCTGAGCAACGCGTTGTCAGCGGCTTGCACAAAGGTGTGCCGCGCGAACATACGTCGCATAGCTTCCTTAAAGGTCGGCAGGTGGTGCAGCATGGGGTCGTCGTGTTCAACCAATGCTATTGACCACTGAGCGGCGTCTCCGCCCATGTACGACAGGATGTAGGCAACTTTGGATGCATCATCAGGAAAGGCAGTGTTCCTGGCCATGAAATGCAGGTGGCATTGATGGATAAAGATGCCGTACTTGGCACTGTCGCCATAGAACCGTTCCGGTGGTGCCAGTTGTACGGGATGAGGAGCGATAACTTGGACTGCAGGATTCGGGTTGCTGGCGGCAGAGGACCCCCCAAACGTAAACGTTGGCTGTCGTAATATCCCTTCCTGCATGCCCCGGTGGCTCGGGGCGGATCCCCAAGGGTTGGTGACCCCAGATGACATCTGGCCCTGTAGGGTAGTTATGTCGTGACGTAAGCTGAGGTTTTCTGCCTGTATGGCGGTTAGCATGGAGGCAATGTCTTGCAAGGTGACCTCTGGGTCGCCCATGTCGTCTGGGCAGAATGGTAAACGTGGGCTTCGTATTCTGTCAGGTTGCTCCACAAGACTTACCTCTGCTTGTGCAGCGATTCCGCAGAGACGACAGGAGCGCCCGTCCCTGCACCCACCTGACCCTCGTGGACCGTAGAACCCAGCAGGGATGAGATGGACGCAGGGAAAGGAGCCTGAGTGAAAGCGGTAGGTAGGGGTGCAGGGTATCTCAGAATGACCTACAAAAGAGGAAGACTATGGTCAGTGAAGAACCCCCAACCACCGTGGAAACACACACAGAGCTAGGTCCTGTCCTAGACTCAAGGAACTCACCCTGACTGCGGGGACGCCGGTCGCTACACGGCAGTAGCGCAGGTGAAGCGCTGAGGACAGGCTATGCAGTAAAGCAAATGTCGGTGCTCCTACACCGTGGTCAGTGGAAAGCAACCTAGTTTCCCAAAGAACAACCCTGGAAGCGGCACTCAGAGTTTAAACCCTGCTCCCGAGTAGAGAAAACAAAACAGCAAGGCGCTTCTGCGAAAGATCAACGGAAATTCCTCAATGGCAATTCAGCACATACACATTGGCAAAATCAGCAAAGGAAAAATCAGCAATGGAAACAGAAATGGCGCTCTGCACGTTTAGGCAAACAAACTGTGGCAAATCTTCAATAGGCAAAATCAGCAATGGAAATCGGAAATGGCGCTCTGCGCGCTTAGGCAAAACAAACTGTGGCAAATCATCAATAGGCAAAATCATCAATGGAAATCAGGAATGGCGCTCTGCGCGCTTTAGGCAAAACAAACTGTGGCAAATCTTCAATAGGCAAAATCAGCAATGGAAATCGGAAATGGCGCTCTGCGCGCTTAGGCAAAACAAACTGTGGCAAATCATCAATAGGCAAAATCATCAATGGCAAGCTCACTTCCCACACAGACACAAAAGCAGGGGAACCCTTCAACCGCCCGGGAAGTCTAGGGGGCAAGGGTTTGGAAAACCTGAGAAGCCTGGACTGGTTCCGAAGTGTGGACGAAGGTAGAATCAGGGTTCCAGTGGAGAGGGACGGCGTTCACTTTCGTTTGGCTTCAGGACGGTTAATCTCGCTCCTCGCGGCTCGGGTACTCCAAGAGAATACGAAGCGCCGAACCGGCGGGAAACGCGGCGTATAAGCGTTTCCCCCGGAAGCGCTTCCTTGACCCTAGTGCCCCTGTGAACGACTAGACCGGTACTCGACTTCCGCCCGGAAGTGAGTATTCCGGGTCGTCTCTGTGTGTGCGTCTTCGTGGAGGGGGACGGCAAGCGCCGTAACGTGACATATACACAGTTTCTTTTGTTGTTTGTGGCCAGGGGGCCTGTGCCTGGCTCAGTCCGGTTTTGGAGCACTTTGTTGTGGTGACTCTGCTCTTTTCTTTCAGTGCACAGGGCAGAGACATCAGCCGCTCCACAGGGGGCAGAGCCAGCATTGTGGTGGCAGAGCACAGCCCTATTTAGAGTCAAGGTGTACTCCTCCCACCCATCCTGGTGTAATCTCTGTACCCACCACCTGGCAGCCAGCCTGTCTCCTGGAATTCCCCAGCCCTGCCCCTCACTGAAACTAGGCAGCACACACACACACACACAGCAGAGGCGGACTGAAATGGTTAGGCAAGTAAATACTAACTTTCTAAAAGTAGTATTTACAAACACAGGATATTAAAATAAACTTTACTAAAAGAAGTATTTTATTATTCAGAGTTCAGGCATACTAAACTTGACTTTCTACCATGCTCTCTGAGTCCGCTGGGATTATAGAGTGTAATAATTCCAGCAGCCCATTCTGGCCTATGGAGAGCAGGTAGCCTTTCAATAGTGAAAAACGAAAATGGCTGTTAATTCGCTATTAGGACATGCCACACACATCAGGGTATGTCCTACCTTATGCCTACAATGCACCCTGCCCTTGGGCCTACCATAGGGGTGACTAATATGTAGTTAAAGAAAGGTTTAGGGACTGGTAAGTAGGTGCGCTTGCGCAGTCAGCATGACAGTACCAGACTGCACGCAGGTTCTGCAATGGCAGACCTTAGACACATTTTACTAGGCCGCTTCTGTGGGTGGCACAACCAGTGCTGCAAGCCCACCAGCAGCATTTGCATTTACAAGCCCTGGCACTCCTGGTGCACTTTACTAGGGGCTGGTAGTAAACCAAATAAGCCAAACATGGAAACCAATCAATGTATACGCTTTTCATAGGGAGCACTTGCACTGATTGGCAGTGGCACAGTGCCCTGAGCAGCTAACACCAACAAAACACATGAGGCACATCAGCAAAAAGTGGAAGGGAGACTCACGCCAAGGTGCCAGGTCTAACAGTATGAAACATGAATGTTGCATGAAACAGCATTAACATTATCTGTCTCTCACACACAGGGCAACGTGATGAATCTCCCCCCAACAATGGGGGTGAAGAATCACAGTCCCAGGCTCGGGAGGAACCTGATCCCACCGGCAGCGACGACTCTCAACACTCCGCGGATGACCCTGACCGACCTGGACCCTCTGCTGTCCAAGCCCCTGCAGCACCTGGTTCAGGAACATCTGTGCCAACCACCACCCCCATTCCTGCCACATCCCAGGAGACACCGAGGAGCCGTGCCCGCAGTGAACAACTGAGCCAGTCTGACCAGGAGGGACAAGGTGCGCCGGGCACCCAGGAGGAGGCAGACAACACCGCCACTGCCATCCCTCAGGGGTCCCGTAGACCTGATGTGCCCACAACAGCAGCCCAGGCTCGTGTGGGCAGGGTTGGTGGGAGTGTAGGCAGGCGGAGGCGAGAACCTGACCAGCCAGCTGAAGGGACCGGTATGTCACACATACAGAACATCATGGACGCATACCGGCGTGACACCAGGGAGTTCAGCCAGGTAGTACGGACCCTCACAGAGATAAAGGGGACCATCACAGAGATGAAGAACCAGCAGGCCGAGCAACACGCCAGTCAACAAGAACACCAAGGACGAATGGAGGCAAGACTGGTTGAGCTCCTGACGGTGCAAAGGGACATAAGCCATTCACTCCGTCGGATCGCCGACAACATGGGCAACCCTCCCTGTGCCACCAGGCGAAGACCACCTCCAGCCACAGGGAGGGAGGAGGAGGAGGATTAGTCCGACGGAACGTCCCAAGCATCGTCAAGGCCTGCATCTGAGGGTCCCCCGAGGAAGGTGGGTCGTCCACGGAAAAGACCGTGAGAGGCAGCGGCCCATCCACATCTCCCAGGTCACCTGGCCTGGCACCTGGCCTTCATGTGCGACAGCATCACCTCATTGACTGACATTATCTGCCACATGGACTTGCTGGTCACAGTCTGACCAATGATGCCAAACACTGTGGTCTGGACTCTGCTGACTTCAAATGCCAAGGATCCCATCTCCCCCTGTGAACTTTGGATTCTATGGTCCCTGTATTGCACCTTTTTCTTTGCCCAAATCACGCCCCAGACCTATAATACAAAAAAAAATAATTGAAATTTTATGTTGCAGTCTTTTTTTTTTTGTATCTTTATTCGGGTATTAAAAATATCCATAAAAGATACGTATTATAAACAGTCCCATTTCCGTTATAAATTTGGACCAATATACACATTACACATAAATACAATAATAATAAAAACCCATCAGCATTAGCAATTTAAAAACGGGACAATTGTGTGCATTTTTCAGCTCATTCAACCGTACAAGATTTCCCCGGTAGCGTAGGAGGAGAGACCCTTTAAAATACACTTGTCTTCAGACAGGAATTACGAGCCAACCCAGGGTAAAAATCCTTAAATCCTTCCAACCCTTAATAAGTCCGAGAGGATTAATCCTCTCCTCTAGTGTTCCTTAATTTTACCGCCAATCTTAGAAAGTGTACAGTGCTAAATAAGGTAAAAGGATCGGAAGAAAGTTTGAGAAATAGGAGAGCCACTTTCGCCTGTCTAATTTTAGATCGTCTTAAAATGGTTTTTAAAAACAGAGACCTTGGGTAAGCGTAGAAAGGGCAAATTAGGACGAAGTGAAGGGTATCTTGCGGAGATCTTTGATCGCAGCCGCAACACCCTTTTATGCTTACATTATTTACAAAACCGTCTGGGACTGACAGAATATGGTGTAGAATGTTTAACCTGAATCTGGTCATCAGAAATCTGTCCTGTCTGTTGTACATGTTGGAAAGATAAAATTCCATGCCCGGATATGATTTTGCAAGCTGATATGATCTTACTGTAATTTTCCGCCCTTCTCTGTCCTCTCTGGCCCTTGCCAAGTACCGCACGAATTCTGCCTTTATAACACCCTTGTCGGTAATAGCTAGTGTGAGAGGTTCATTAAAAAGTTTGCATGGCCCAGTCTGCTCAAAACATCCCTTACACATTGGAGCCAGGGTATTCGAGACCCTTTATCCCCCCTCATACAATCTTCCAGTATTTGTCTACTTAGGCTTGCCTCTGGGTTTGTCCAAATTTTATCCAACAGATAATGGGTTTGAGGTAAGCCCTCTCACTAAGGTAGGTAATACCCAGCTCCTCATGGACAATAAAGGAAGGGATGCATTGGGGCACTTGCAAAAGCCTTCTTAGAAATTTATTTTCCTCCAATTGGATTTTTCCTAAATCTGTGAATCCCCACACCTCACTCCCATACAGAGTCTTTGCACAACATACCGCGCTATATAATTGCACTATTTCATTGGGTGACCAACGGCCAAGTCTACTCGCATAATTCATAATTTAACCCACCGCACTAGGATGTTGGCTACTTTTGTGCCTAACTAGTGGTTTAAAATCAAGATCCTTGTCAAATAGTTAAAAACTTTTACTTTTTCAAGTTTATGTGCTCCTATTGTGAAGCTACAGTTCTTAGAGGGCGTTTTGCCTGCTTCCATGACGTATGACTTTGAAAGGTTGGGGACTAAGTCTAGGTCCGCCATGAATCTAACGAATCCGCTGATAAGAGCCTGCAGTATCCTTCCCGTGCACGCCAAGAGGACTGCGTCATCTGCATACAAGAGGACGGGTATACTTCTCCTCCCGATGCAGGGACAATCTACCTCCAAGGCTCCAAGCGCCTTTTCTAAACCATTTATGTAAAGCGTGAACAGAAAAGGCGCGAGGATACATCTTTGCCTCACCCCACCCCGGCACCGGAAGTCTTCCGTGAGGTCCCCCTCATCAGTGAATCTAACCCGTGCCGTTGTGTTTTGATGGAGCATTCGTAAGACATGTATCAGTCCTGGGTCCACACCCATGGCTCCCAGGATTTCCCACAGCTTTCTTCTGTTAACACAGTCGAATGCTGCTGAGAGATCCATGAATGCCAGGTACACAGTGCCATCCCTGGCCTGAGTGTACTTTGCCACCAGGTGATAGAGATTGAGACATTGGTCTGTCGCAGAGCGCCCATTACGTAACCCGTACTGTACATCTGTAATGATGTCATTTTCATCAGCTCAGCCCATTAAGCGGTTTAAGATGACTCTCCCCAAGACTTTCGCCGTAACATCTATGAGGGATATTGGGCGATAGCATTGCGGGTCATTCCTATTTCCCTTTTTAAAAATTGGCACAATGACGGCCGTGGACCAAGATCTAGGCATACCTACTTCAAAGGCTGTATTAAATACCCTGGTCAGTATGGGAGCCCAGAGATCAACCTGGCTTTTAAATAGATCAGGGGGAATCCCGTCAGGCCCTGGCGCCTTTCTCATTACCAGGCCCTCTATTCCTGATTTGACCTCGGCTACCGTAATGTGCATCCGAGCACAAACAGGGAGTCCTATGGCTAGAATTGGTTGCTCATCTGATTCACCACGATTATATAGGCTAGTAAAGTGCGCCACCCATGCTTCTGGCAAAATATGGGACGCCACTTGCGGTTTATTTGGTGATTGAAAACACGGGTCATTTATTACCCTCCAGAAGCTATTCATATCCCGACACTCCGCAGCCTCTCTGTGACTCCCAAGCCTGGGATTGTAGGGAAATTTTCCGCAGATTAATGGCCGTTTTATACTGCGTCCTACAAGCAACGATCTTGCCTCTTTCCTTTGGGACTGTTTTGAGTGCCAGCTTCAGGTCCCTGTGGGCCCTTGAGCAATCCTTGTCGAACCATCTGGGGCACAAATCAACCTGCGTCTTTGTTTTACTCCTCAGGAGACTATCTATGTGCTGGGCGGTGGCCTCAAACGCTATGATCAAGTTGCTCCCCTCTACAATGGGGTCCAGGCACCTCCATGTCTGGCTATCAGTATTGGCGAGGAGCGCTATATGGAGTGCAACCCCGTCAATGTTGCTCCATCTGATTCTCCTGCCCTGGTCCTTTGCCTTATATTGGCCCACGGTGGGCCTTTTATCCACTTTGGTAATTAGATTATTGTCCCTTAGTGACAATACCAGGGGGTTATGGTCGCTGAAGGCGCTAGCCACTATCTTAAAATGGCCAACCCTACCCTTTAGTACACTTGTTACAAAGATGTAGTCAATAATTGAGTCGCTTCCCCTTCCCTTAAAGGAGGGAGTTATTGTATCAGGCGACCCACAGTCGATCAAATCCATCGTGTGGGTTAAGGCAAACTTACCCAAAATTTTACTTAATTCCGTGCCCTCTCTAGAGTGCTCTGTATGCCATCCCTTAGTAGAGGGGCATGCATCCCAGGTTCCTCTTTCCCATTTCAAATAAGGGCACTGGTGACAATTGAAATCCCCCATTAGGATCAACTGGGTACCTGAGTCCCCTGTGTCATATAAGCTAGCCAATCTCTCCTCCAACTCAGCCAAATTCAACATAGATTGTCCCGCATTCTAAAAATTATTAAAAATGAGCTTTAAGCCCTTCTTAGAGTATCTAATACCCTGGAGGCAGCCCGAATCCCACCCCAGGTCTTGCCAGGTCCCTTGCAACGTCAATGCCACATACGTTATTAGACCTCCCTTAGCACGGCCCATTGATGATTTGCGGGCTGGAACAAAGAACATTTTATAACCCTCCAGAGGTGGCACACTATTGTTAATTTCCCATGTTTCCTGGAGGCAAATGACATGATGTTGTCTAATGAGGTCTAACCATTCTATGTTTTGGATTTTGGCTGCAATTCCTGCGATGTTCCAAGAGGTCATCCTCAGCTCCATAGGAGTTAAGTTAAGGCCACTAGTCCCTCCACTCGTCTCACTTAGGGGAGGACACGTTTCTGTACTAATTACTTCTAGGAACGTATCTTCCACACCCCTCACGTACCCTGCTAAGGTGCCAACTGCGATTTCCAGATCATGTACCCCTCGTGGACTTATATCTTCAGAGTTAAGATGAATGTCATGTTCTCTCTCGGTCTCACCGCACCCTGTTCTCACCAGTCAGTCTTGTTCATCCAGGACAGATGTACTGGACAGAGGGGTGAATCTATTTGTTGCATAGCCTGAGGTATCCTCCCTGCCTTTGTTGGTAGCCCAAGTCCGCTGCATTCTCTGCCCTGACTCTAAGGCGTTATCCCTGTAAAAAAAGTACAGGGATAACGCCTTAGAGGATGCTACCATCCTTATGCAGGACCCACTTGCACCCTCCCTGTGACGGTTGTCGAGCAAGTCTCTTACTAACTCGGGATGCCTGAAGTTTACAATGACACAGTCACCTGCAAATTTTCTCTTACTGCTCCCGATCCAAGCCACCCTCCTGGCCATAAGGATGTGCCTGTGCTGGAATCTCCTTACTGTTGTGTTTTTATATAGCCAATGCGAGGCCTTATTTATCAGTGTACTGGTCGATTCTTCACTTTCTTGATTGAGTCCAGGTACACCTACTAACACTATCGAATATGGGCAGGATGCAGGGGGCAGATCAAGTGCCTGTAGACCTGGGGTGCTCTGGACGCAGTCATTACTACTGTTCTTAGAAGCCTTCTCGGGCTCCTTTAGTCCCAGGCGTTTATCCCTAGGGTCAAGGGGAGTCCACATGTAACCCGGGGCTTTATAACGCAAGTTCCTGTTACTCGTCTTTTCTGGCTCCATGATTGACTCTCTATGCTCTCTAGGCTCGGGATCGATATTAATTGCTTTCTCTCGCCCGCAATCCACCGCTGCTAACCCCTCCTCCCTCCCCTGTAGGGTATTCCTGGGTAGCTGTCCCCTGTTATGGTCTACCAGACTGCTTATTTTCCCTTCCAATCTGGTGATTGCTGTCATTACTGGCCCCAAATGTTGAAGTAGAAGCTGTTCCATCTTTTTCTCAAACACTGAGATAATTTCATGAAGCCCTTCCACCCCACTCTCAGTTTGGCAAGTTGGACATGCTATACTGTCGGGATTCTTGCTTGCTCCTTTGTTGGACTTTGTCGACCCTCTACGGCTAGGCTTACTGACACGGGTTGTTGAGTGCAACCCAACAGAATCTGGAAGCCCCACCGAGATTAGAGATCTTTTAGAGCGTGTAACTACTTCCCTGGGAGGGCTCCGTGAGGGGTCTACCTCCGACACTGCTAGATGAGTACTAGGCCCCCCCCCCTCGAATCTTCCCCTTGCACTATTTTGTGTTGAGTAACCTCCTGAGTGTCTTCAATACTGGGCATTATCTTCAGTGTGTTTTGGTTAATAGTGGGCAACCTAATTGTACTAACCGTGTCATGGTTCCCCTGTGAGCTTGAGTTGACCGATGTTAGTGCATCAGTGGAGTCAGGCTGGATAGTATGGACTAAATTGACTTGGGTTAAATGAGCTTCTCCACGGGGCGTGGGACAAGAGGCTATATTGCCCAGGGAGGACCGCTTTTTTGCTATTAAGGAGTCCAATGATAATCTCTGCTCAGTCAGCTGGATCTCATGGGCTAACAGGGACTCAGCTCTTATGATGAAAGCATCAAGGGTACCCTTTACCCCTCCCTCCGGCCTAAGCTGAGAGTTCTTAGGTTTAACCATGGTCAGGGTGTACGGTCCTAACAATCCCTGTGGGAAACACCACCCTTTAAGATAGCTCAGATATAAGCAGTTATGAGGCTTGATCGTCAACATTTCCAAACGGATACCACTTAGAGTCAGGTCAGCCCCAAAGCAATATACTATAAACCGGGGGACTCCTAGGTACAACTTGTTATGATGTAACCTGAGTTGCAGTACAAAGAGCGCGAGCCTTGATGTTCAAGCGTGTGCACAGATATCGCCGCAAGTCACCAAGACTCACTTAGACCTGAAACAAAAACAAGGGACGTGGCCCAGCCCGGCCTCCTTTGGCCCCTGACGGCCACAGACGGCCCGCCCTTTGCCCGGGCTTTGCAGGGCGCGCGCGCGTCCCGCGAAGTGGGAGCCGCGCTGATATTTATGCGCCTCCGGGCGCGCCAAGGGTCACGCGGGCAGCTAGGCAATGTGGGAGGCGTAGGCCTCTCCCTCCGTGGGTCGTGTCAGTTCTGGCAATGGTTCCACAGCGGTTCCCGCGAAGCGGGAGCCGCGCTGATATTTCTGCGCCTCCGGGCGTGACATGGGTCACGCGGGCAGCTAGGCAATGTGGGAGCCGTAGTCCTCTCCCTCCATGGGTCGTGTCAGTTATGGTAATGGTTCCACAGCGGTTCCCGCGAAGCGGGAGCCGCGCTGATATTTATGCACCTCCGGGCGCGCCAAGGGTCACGCGGGCAGCTAGGCAATTTGGGAGGCGTAGTCCTCTCCCTCCGTGGGTCGTGTCAGTTCTGGCAATGGTTCCACAGCGGTTCCCATACGTGTGGGGATATGTCAAAGTATGCCTGAGTGTGGAACTAACTCCAGCCATCCATACACTGAGATCTGAGTCCGGTCGAGGACACACATGGGTCACAATGTATCATCAAATACAAACATGGAGCCCAATACTCACCCGTGATGGCCTCAAGCTGCTGAGGGGGGGCTGGCAATACTGCTCGGACAGACACATTTGGAAGAGTATCATGAAGGCGTAGAGGTCATGGGTCATGTGGAGGTGTCCGGGGAGGGAGTCCCAGGTCTGTTTGGCGAGGTTGGAGAACTATTTCCTGCATGCAGTTGTTCTGTGGATGTGATTAATGGTGGCCAGGGCAAGGTTGGCTGCACGGAGTTGGGCCAACGGGGTGTTGGATGACAGACGTCCAAGGTCGGTTTTGGGTCTGGGGTTGTGGACTGCCTCCTGAGTGTGGTTGAGGAGTCTGAAGGTGATCCTGCAGCAGACAGTGAGCCATTGTAGCTATCTCAGGTGGACGGTGATGTGGCTGGGGCGGGGGACGTTGAAGATGAGGTGTGCGGATGCACCCTGGATGTGGACAAGTTCTCCTGCAGTTTTGCTGTTGTTCCTCCGTAGAGGGCGGTGCTGTAGTTGACCCGGCTGGTGTCGTGGACCTGGGGGACGGTCTGTCTTGCCTTGGAGTGGATCTATCTGTGGATCATTTGCAGCATGCGGAGGGTGTTGCAGCATGAGGTACAGATGGTGTTGAGTTGCATGGTAATTATGAGCGATGAGTCCATGATGAACACCAGTTTGCGTGCGTGGCCACTGGGTGCTGGTGCGGTGCCCAGGCCGGTGGGACACAAGGAGTTGACCCAGCCGTAAGGGGACAATCCTCAGATGATGACCTCAGTCCTGTCCAAGTCCAGCCTCAGGTGGCTGATGTTCAGCCATTCGTCAACGGATCTCATGCCTTCTTGAAGGTTGGATCTGGCAATGGCTGGGTCTTTGGTGAGGGTGAGGAGCAGCTGGGTGTCAACGGCATACGAGATGATGATGAGGTCGTGTGCGCATGTGATGGTGGAGAGGGGGGTTATGGAGACATTGAAGATCGTCACGCTGAGAGATGAGCCCTGGGGCATGGGCCAGATGACCCCAGTGTACTACATGCTGAAGAGTGGAGGCCGACTCCCTGGGCCTTGCTGGTGAGCTACTTGTTGATTTAATCCTGGGCTCTCCTCTGGCTACCAGTGTTGGAGATGTGTGAGCTGACAGTGTGGTAGCACATGGTGTAGAATGCCGTTGAGAGGTCAAGGGGGGTGGTCTCACCATTGTTGAGCAGGGCAAAGTTGTCGGTGGTGGCAATTATGACGGTTGCAGTGGTGTGATTACTGTGGAAGATGGTCTGGTGCCGGTTGCCTGGAGCTGTTTGCGTGGAGGAAGTTTGTCAGTTGCTCGTTGAGTGTCTTCCTGATGACATTTGCTGGGTAGGGCAGCAGGGTGATGTTCCAGGTGATCCTGCGGTACTGCCGTCCGTTGTTTAAGAAGGGCCTGGGTCTCTGCATGCCTCCAGCTCCCATGGAATGTGTCAAACTCAAAGGAGACATTCATGACATGCTGGACGTGGGCTTCAAGGATGGGTAATTATGTGGTTGAGATGTTGTGTGGGAAGGGGCCTGATGGAGAGCCAGAGTGGATGATGCACATGAGCCAGGTGGTGTATTTGCTGCTGACGGAAGTCCAGAACCTGAGGGGGGTGTGTACCGCAGATAATAGTGCCTCTGTGTGCCAAGGCTGTCGTGTATGTCCATGAGCTTGCAGTGGTAGAAAGTTGCAAGGAATTTGATCTGCCTTGCAAGGGTGGGGTGTCTTTTGGATGGAGAGCTGCTGTCCGTTCACTCACAATGCTGATGAGCTCCTTGCTGTCGTGTGTTTTGGTGCCTCGGCCCTATCTGAAGAATCTCCACTTGTCCTTGCTGATGATATGGTGATGGCTGTGTGTGGCGTTTTCCAGGGCTGTAAGGTAACTAATGGTTCTTTTTAGTTGCAAGGTTTGCACAAGAGTCCGGCTAGATCTGTATGAGTCCAGTAGGTCTGCCTTCTCCCAGGTGACTTAACTGTTGTTGTGCTTCACAGGAAAGTCCGTCAATGTGGCAAGATTGTTGGATCAGTTGCTGATCCAGTGTGTGAGGTTGCAGGGTGTGGCGGTGGTGTGGGTTTGAGTGTCCCACACAGCTTGTCTGTGGTGACTTACATCAAGCATCTTTGGGGGATTGGTAGCGGGGTGTGGGGCAGTGTGTTGCTTGTCGGAGACATGGATGCAAATGTTGATGGCCCAATGATGGATGGTGGTGTGGTTCTCCTCCAGCAAGAAGTTACTGGCCCCCAGCCACATGTAGCCTGTGGAGGTGAGGGCGTGCGTGCAGATGTACGTGTTGATGGCTTTGCGGAATTGTGGATGTAGGCCTGGAGATCTGTAGATGAGTGTTACTCTGAGGGTTGCCAGGGTGTTGGTGCGAAACCGGATTGGTGACTCTGAGGGTGTACTTGTGAATAAATTGCAATTCATCCTCCGGGATTGTTGGTGCCGTCCCTGCGGGTGGTCTTGTATCCGTCAGAGATGGCAATGAAGAAGTTGTGTGCTGAGGATGCTTTTATCCAGGTTACTGTCATGAAGAAGATGTGTGGAGCTGTTTCGTTGAGGAGGTAACAGAGTCCAATGTCGTGCTGGTGTGCGGAGCGGGTGTGGAGTAGGAGGCACATGACCTGGTTGTTCTGACAGGGTCTGGTAGGCGGGGCAGCGCTGTGTAGGCAGTTGGAGTTGCACACTCAGCATGCAAAGGTGTCGTGTGTGCACTTAGGGGTTGCCTGATAGCAGGCGGTTGATTGTCTGGTGGACATTGCTTGGAGAGTGGCTGCAGCATGAGCCTGTTGTGTGACGTGGGTCATGCAAGGACCAGAGGGTCGTGCACTGTGCACGTTGCAGGCGCAGACGGTCCTGCCTTTGGCACGGCGTTGGCGCAACAGTGGCACAGACAAGCTGCTGGCTGCATTAAGAATGGGTGGAGGGGGAAAGGGAGGAGCATTTTGGAGGCGTGTGGGTTGCAGAATCAGGGCACTCAGTGGGGTGGTGCCGCAGGTGAGGCGGCAGCAGGCGGAAGGGGTGAGAAACTAGGCAAAAAGTAGCACACAAAGACAAGGAGGTCAGAAAGGCACAGTGCAACAGGTGTATGTAAAGGAAGGAGTGTCAGGTTACTCATGGGTCACTCCGAGAAAATGTATGAACAATCACCAAAAATGACAGCCACAGGATCAGGCAACAAAATGCGGAGCTGCGCACAGGAGACACACCGTCAGCAGGCGTTGACGTCCCGTTGTGGGGATCAACCTGCACAAATACATACACAACCAGGTACTTCATGCACAATAGAGATTATTAGCCATAAATAACTGCATGCATGTTGCTGAAGTACACATACACTCATTTTCTCAATCTTTGACAATTATGCCATAGATGACGCATGAAAACTGGCAAGAGATCTGCAGTGACAGAGATGAGGCACTTTGGATTGTGCTGAACACCTTTATTACACAAACTCACACAAAGGGAAATGCATCCATATGAACAGACTCACAGGTCAGTTGACATAACATGGGGAACATACGCTGGACCCCCCCTTCACAACACGGATGTTGTAAATCCCAATGAACTGGCACACAAGTTAAGGGGATGAGCCAAACACATCCTGCTGCACACGGAGAGGCTGCAATTCACCATAGAGCCTGTTGTTGTGATGTCCCACACTATGTCCACCCGTAGCATCCGCAATGTTTCAGAGGCAAGGTTTATGCACATTGATGCCTTCATCAGACTCCACACTCCACTGCAGATGACTGTCAAGAAGGGTGACTATCATGTCATGGGAGTGATGCTACATGTTATATGCTCCATGGTGAGAAGACATGTATGCATGGTAATACAACATGCACAGAAGCAGTCCCCACACATTCCCAACCCGTACCACCACCAAAAAGCCTTGCTGCAATCCTTACCCAAACTGACATATCCACATGTCCGTGCATGGAACGCTGATTCAGCACACGTTGCAATCCTCATGAGGAATAGCAGGAGGACAAAGATGACACGAGCAGACAACAGGCGCAAAAACCTGGGAATGACAGACACACAAGAAGTCACCTAAAACAATTCTCGCCGCACACATGGTCAGTTACGAAACATGAACAATGTTGGACACATGCACATTTCAAAGAAAGTCTCTCCGCAAAACTGTGTGGCATGACATCATCACTCGAGTGACACATCAGAACACACATCAAAGTCACTTTGTATTCAGTCAGCTGGACACACACATTGCAACACATGCCACTCAATGCTACAAGCTTGCACACTCATACCCAGTGACTCACCATTATGAGAAGAAGTTGCGTATGAGCTGACTCCGGATATCATCCTCCTCCTCCTCATCACTTGCCTCGTGACCAAGCCCTGGATCCTCCACGGGTGGATGTTCCTGCTCATCCGGATCCAGGATGAGTGGCACTGCCTTCTCAACTGCCATGTTGTGCAGCATGCAGCACACGATGAAGATTTGGCAGACCTTCTCCGGTGCATATGGGAGGGACCCGCCTGTCTTGTCAAGGCACTGGAATCGGCTCTTCAGGAGGCCAAACGTCCTCTCAATCACTCGCCTGGTCTGCCTGTGTGCATTGTTGTACCGGTGATCTGCAGCTGTTCTTGGGTTGCGGAGACGTGTCAGTGGCCATGGCATGTTGGGATATCCAGAGTCCCCTACATGGAAACATCATGTAAATAAGTGGGTCAGGAGATGCCGTAAGAGCCAAAGATACCGCAACACACAGGACAAACAGAGTATACCCACCAACAAGTCATGCTCATTCGTTGTGCAACCGCAGCATCATTTGTAGCACCCTGCTACGCCTCATGATGTAGGCATCGTGTGCTGATCCTGGAAAACGTGCACAGACATGGGAAATCAGCATGTTAGCAAGACACACCACAAGGGCATTTATTGAGTGGTAATGTTTTCGGTTGCGATAGGCTTGCTCCTGTGCCTGTGGTGGTACCAAAGCCACATGTGTCCCATCAATGGACCCAATGACATGGGGCATCCCTCCCAGGGCATAGAAATCAACCTTGACATCTGTCAACTCCTCAGGAGTAGGAAATTTGATGAATTCATCAAGGTGCTCCAACATGGCTGCTAAAACATCACACAGGACACGGCTGAACATTGTCTGTGACATCCCACCAACATCAGCTATGGTCAATTGAAATGTCCCTGTGGCAAAAAAATGTAGGGCTGCCATCACCTTCATCTTAGGGGTCAGCGCAGTAGGATACCTGTGTCGCGGTTGGAGGTGTGGTGCCAGCTTGTTAGTCAAGTCCTCAATCAACTGTCGAGTGAATCTGTAATGTCAGATGCAGGCACGTTCCCTCATGACAGCCAAGTCTGGCATTGGTCTTGGGACAGGCGGTGCCCTGCAGGACATTGTTAGGAATAATGAAGATTGAGAGTCTGCCAACATCAATGTCAATGAACATCGCACATGCTAAACTGCTACGAAACATCAGGTAACTATGGAGTCTGGTGTATGCAATACATCCAGGACACATATGCCAGCTTGCTGGCACTCCTATGAAAAGCCAGATATACCTGTTGATTGTCAAGTCTACATGACATGCCCTGAAATGAGCTGGGGCCAAGTCTGAGTGAACAGCCAGAGATATCACCGGAGTGACACACATCCACATAGCTGCATTGGAAGGTTGTCATCTCATCCAGACAGCTGACTGCAAGGCACACACACAGGTCACATGGAATGTCAAATGTTCATATCAAACACATTGCGATGAAGGGGTACACGTGACAACAAAAAAACACAGCCATTGAGACGACACAGACATGTATGCCTGGGAAAATATGATGTCCGATGCACACAGACCCTACAGCCGTGGGAATCCACATGTGGCATGGTGTGCGTAGATGTTTGCCATGCCTATCTCCACACAGACCGATGTTGGATGCACCAACAGCAGATGCAGTTGACGGAACACTAACAGCAAGCTCATGGGAACACATGACACACACCTGACATAGTAACATAGGGGCACGCTGATCGTGACATGTCAGTTGATAGAGTGTCCCTGTCCCTGGCATCAGGAGACAGGTGCGGGTGGTGATGACTGTGCCATCCCACTGCTGCTGTGCATGACACAGTTGGACTACAGACACACATGTGGCAAGTGTCAAGGTGATGTGTGCCGCATAGTGCCCCATCACACATGACATGTGTACACAGGTCATCACACATCAATTGTGCAACTAGATGAGATGAGATGACCTGTGCACTTACTGACACACCTAGGGCCTGCACATGAAAGAATGCAATGACAAGTACTTGATGGACATCCTTGTGCGACTCTTAGCCCTACATTCCTGGCGTGTGTATGCCTCGTATCACCATTGTAAGCGTGTGAAACGCACCGTATCCACGCATTCATTGCGTGTATATGCCCCGTATCACTATTGTAGTGGTGCCGTAGGGGTACGTGTGAAACGCACCGTACCCACGCATTCATTGCGTGTGTACCCCCATATCACTATTGTACTGGTGCCATAGGGGTACGTGTGAAACGCACCGTACCCACGCATTCATTGCATGTGTACGCCCTGTATCACTATTGTAGTGGTGCCGTAGGGGTACGTGTGAAACGCACCGTACCCACGCATTCATTGCGTGTGTACCCCGTATCACTAGTGTACTGGTGCCGTACGGGTACGTGTGAAACGCACCGTACCCACGCATTCATTGCGTGTGTACGCCCGTATCACTATTGTAGTGGTGCCATAGGGGTACGTGTGAAACGCACCGTACCCACGCATTCATTGCGTGTGTATGCACCGTATCACTATTGTAGTGGTGCCGTAGGGGTACGTGTGAAACGCACCATACCCACGCATTCATTGCGTGTGTACGCCCCGTATCACTATTGTAGTGGTGCCATAGTGGTACGTGTGAAACGCACCGTACCCACGCATTCATTGCGTATGTATGCCCCATATCACTATTGTAGGGGTGCCGTAGGGGTACGTGTGAAACACATCGTACCCACGCATTCATTGCATGTGTACATCCGTATCACTATTGTAGTGGTGCCGTAGGGGTACTTGTGAAACGCACCGTACCCACGCATTCATTGCGTGTGTACGCCCCGTATCACTATTGTACTGGTGCCGTAGGGGTACGTGTGAAACGCACCGTACCTGCGCATTCATTGCGTGTGTACGCCCCGTATCACTATTGTACTGGTGCCGTACCTGTACGTGTGAAACGCACCGTACCTCCGCATTCATTGCGTGTGTACACCCCATATCACTATTGTACTGGTGCCGTACCTGTACATGTGAAATGCACTGTACCCCCGCATTCATTGCGTGTGTACGCCCCGTATCACTATTGTACTGGTGCCGTGCCTGTACGTGTGAAACGCACCGTACCCCCGCATTCATTGCGTGTGTACGCCCCGTATCACTATTGTAGTGGTGCCGTACGGGTACGTGTGCAATGCAACGTACACGTCCACTTCCATTGTTGCGGTACGCAGGGGTTGCTGGACACGCCCCCCAAGTGACCAGACCCTGGTGGTAATGTATGGGCTCCATATTATAGGTTTGGCTTTGGGTATGGGGTATGTTTCCTGCCCCTCACCCCCACCCTGGCCCCTGGGTGTTGTTCTCACCATCTGCGGTGTGTGCGTCGGTTTCGGTGCACCAGGTCATAGGCTAAGAGGACCGGGATGACACGTACGATGGGGTACATGGCGTGTACGTCACGTACCGGGGCTCCGTTTGTAGGACTCCGCTTTTACGGCTGTTTTTGGCTCCCGTAAGAAAAGAGCCGTACGGAGTGCCTTAGGGACGAATCGTACTTGCTGGGCCGGAAACCGCTGCTTAAATACGCCCGGATGTCGCGTACAGGCTGTTCCGGATCCTATTTGTGTTTTTTTTTTTTACCCGTACGGTCTTTTGTACGATTCGTACGGAAATAGGCTTTCTGTACGAATCGTACTTCCTAGGTTGTACGGAAAGTTTACCGGGTACGAGTCGTACAGAGAAAACGCTCCATACAACGATTCGTACAGCCTTTTTCCAGGATTGGAATTGGCTCCGAAATGTCACTTTGGCACATATCATGGTGCACTTACACGGGGGGCGTGGCTAGGCCGGCAAAGATGGCAGACGTGCTCGGGTAGAGCTCTGCCAGGACCTCCCTATTTACTGCAGCATTTCTCCGTTGTATGATGACCTGCTGCAGTTCTCGCTCAGCGGCGGTACTCCTGTGCACTTGCTGCAACCCGGTGGCGAATTCTGGAAAACCAAGTGCCGCTCACCGCGCCGCAGAACCTGGGCCTCGTGAACAGCCGAGCGCGCTCCCTGTACACTAGAGCCGCTGGCTACGTGAGGCCGCGGCTGAGCTCCGCCCACCAGGCCTCGCCGAGTGGCGCAATTAATCTCACGGTGTCACCGGAAGTAGGACTCGGGGCAACACTGCACAGCGGAGCGTGAATCGAGCCCTGGACGTCTGCTCGACCAGACCATTGGAGCACCCCGGACCCTGACGATGACCTTTGGTGCGCTTGCACGGCGTTATGGCGGTGGCGCCGCTTCGCCGTCCACGTTGCATGTCCGGCGCGCTGGCGTCCGATTCCAGGAGGCTGAACCGAAGGATCCCACCCTGCAACTTGTGATGGCCCGCTACACTCCCCGATTCAGGTAAGAGACTCCTGGATGGGCCACGGCGTACTGGATAGGTCCTGCTGCGGGATGGGGGCTCGGTGATAGAGGGGACACAGACCTGAGACGAGCTGGTGGTGAGTCCTGATGAGTCACAAAGTATCTAGGCATCCCTGATTGGCTCTTCCCCCTCCGACTGCTCTTGACCTTTGCCTGCCTGCTCCTGGGTGCTGTAGATCTGGTGGTGAGCGCTGGTAGATGCCCGAAGCTTCCTTGTGCTCCTGTGCACTGGGGTGGTGCTGTGGTGCATCTGGTGCCCCGGCTGCCAAACACAGCCACCGCACAGTCTCACTTTCACCCCCGCAGCTCTTCTCTGTTGTGCGGATGAGCTACGACTATGGCCACGTCCCAGCACTCACTAACTGCTGTGCCCTCGGCGTGGGCGCCCGAAGGAGATGGGGAGGACTTGCTGTTTGGGAGCCACTGGTAGGAGCCGCAACAGACGCTCAGTACCCGCGCCATCCTGCGACCACACAACAAGTGACTTGTCACAGAAATTTTGCCACCCAACCTGACCCTCATAGCGGAGGCAGGGGTCAGTGTTACACCCGTGGACGGAGGCGGTCACACGTTCCCCCTGGCACTGTAGAGCACGCAGGGCTTCCACCACTGTGACACTGAGTTTAGCGGCAAGGATACATCTCTCCAATGCACAAAGCTGAACTGCGCTTTAGCTAACACTGCACTCTCCAGCTGGTTACTGTCTCCAGCTGGTTACTGTCCACCGACCCGTCAACCTGGCGTCCTGTGTGTAATGAAGATCTCCTGGTGCGCTGCATTTTAGCTTTCGCCTCCTGTTGTGCGGTGACACCCTGGTGTGGCTGCTTCCTCTGCGACAAACGGACACTCCGAGGCCCCGACTAGACCATGCCAGGAGGCGCCACGTGGCTGAGACCTCAGCCACATGTCACACGGCACTCATGCCACAGTGGGTGAGGGAGGCGCTCTGACCTCACCTCTGTCCTTGAGAAGTAAATCAAGCAAGATGGCGACGCAAACTACTACGGATTCCACCTCTGGCAAGCTGGACGCAGTTTTGGCAGCAGTCGAAAAGCTGGGTGATTCCCTGCAGGAAGTGCGCACTTCCGTAGAAAATAAAATTGACAAAGTGGCTATAGACCTCACGCATCTCCGTGCAGATCATCGCAAACTGGCAGACCACACCACTACCGCAGAGGCTGACATTGCTGACATCGCTCCTCAGGTTGCAGCTGCAGACCAACACATACAAAAGCTGCTCAACCATGTCTAGTTCCGGGAAGGCAGGGTCGAGGATGCCGAAGGACGGACACGACGCAACAATGTACATGTGGTGGGCCTGCCGGAAGGCCGGGAGGGGAAAGATCCGGCTGTGTACACTGAGAATTGGCTCCGCTCTCTGCTGCCTGAAGGCGCTCTCTCATCTTGCTTCATAGTGGAACGGGCGCACAGGGTGCCTACGAGACCATTGCTAACGGGTTCAAACCCACCACCATTCTTGATCCGCCTCCTCAATTACAGGGACAGGGATGCAATACTGCAAGAAACGAGGAAGCTACAAGACATTCAGGTTGACAATCATAAAATAATGTTCTTCACAGACTGCACGTTACAGGTCCAAAAGCAGAGATACTCCTTCATGGCAGTCAAAACGCGTCTTAGACAATACAACCTTAAGTATTCTCTCCTGTTCCCAGCACATCTACGTGTAGTCGCAAATGGAAAAACTCACTACTTTCAAACTCCAGAACAAGCAGAAGAATCGATGGACTCTCATGCCTCTGCGAACCCTGAGACTGTGCCCACTAATCCGCAACAGCAGTCACGCACTGCATCCTCCCGCCGCCGCCGTGTTGGTAAAAGGCGGAGGCAATCTCAGACCTCGCAATCTGCTGGACCGGATCAAAGCCAAGCGCTGAGTGAACGCCGCAAGGTGCTCCAGGCCACAGCGGACATCACAGGTTCTCAACTGGACGACCATGACTCTACCTCGAGCCGACAGGACCAGACCAGCGATAATGACTTTTCCGATGACCCACAGGCATCTCAAGACTCTTACGATCTGCCCAATGTCACTCCGCAAACGTCTGACGACATTGCCTAACGAGCTGCACTTGGTCATTGCTTGTGCGACACACCTTTGCCACCTGTCAGGACTAGCGGGCATGGCCTGCCCTATTTTGAATGGTCTCGTCCTACAATCCCTGTGAACTTCGACATAGTTGCAGTTTGGCTGTATTGCGATCACTGGCTCTACAGCGGCCCTAAGACCCCTCTCATTCCTTCAACTGCGCCCTCACACATTCTCCATAAGTTGACATGGACCATTGGGCTGGGATGTCGCCTGGCGCGGCGCTTGCCCACTTGTGACTGGCCGGCAGCTGGGGAGCTCCCGAGAACTATTCAAGACACTTGCATATCCTTTGTTCATCACTCAGTGTGTAGCACACCCCCCTTAGTCATTGTGTGAATGTTGTCTTAGTACAAGGTTTGGACGATTGCTTGTTGCAAATTCGCCCTTTTGGAATTACTTATTCTTTTTGAATTGTTTGTATTGCCATCTAACATGTGTATAAGCATAACTTTCAGACACTTAGGGCCAGGAGAGCCAACACTGCGACCCCACTTATTGCTTGCTAAGTCTACATGTATATGTGCTCCCTTTCTGTTTACACTCTTCACATACTATGTCCTCCGTTAAAATAGGCACATGGAATGTGCGGGGCATACACACTCCATCACGTCGCTATCAAATTTACTCCTATCTCAAAGGACACCATATACAGATAGCGCTACTTCAGGAAACTCATTTGTCCAAGACTGAACTGCCACACCTACATCGTCGTTGGCGGGGACAGTTGTATGCCACAGGATACTCGCCGTTTGCACGAGGGGTACTAATATGGTTCAGACTGGGAGTCCCTTTTAAAGTCACGGACGTCAAAGTAGACACTGAAGGCAGATATGTAGCGGTGAACGGCACACTTGACGGCAGGCCTGTGGTACTTGCCTCACTGTATGCACCTAACACGGACCAAGGGGTGTTCTTCGATCATATCTCACAAATACTTGCGCCCTGGCATGATATCCCTATGCTGCTGGGGAGAGATTATAATAGTGTATTAGATGCAGGGCTGGACCGATCGCTCCCCCCCTCCCAGGCACAAACACAATTCACGCCATGCGAGTACTAACTGGTTGGGCGATGCACTGGAACCTGACTGATGCACAGAGACACCTACACCCAACTGACAGAGTGTACGCCTATTACTCAGGAGCTCACAGGCTGCATGTACGTCTAGACAGTTTCATGACATTTACCGCCTTATTGCCTTATGTAGTCTCGACACATTATTTGGGCCAAACTCACTCTGATCATAATCCTCATACTCCAGACCTGCAGTGGGAAAATACCAGACCCCCGATTCCCACTTAGTGCCTACAACCTGATGTTTTATTAGATGCACCCTTCCGTGGCTCATTAGCCACCGCCATTGATCAATATTTTGATGGTAACACTAGAACGACCTCCACAACCCAAATACAGTGGGACGCTTTCAAGGTGGTGATACGTGGCCACTGCCTACACGCGCAAGCAGTTGGAGAAGGACCTGCTCAGAATAGAACATTTAGCCACACTTGAGCAGGAGGAGTCTATGAATGCCATGGACACCCTGTCCAAATTGCGAGAGGAACATTCTCAACTGCTGGACAGATTACGCTGTTTAAATTATGCGGCACACTCTGCGAAAACCCATCACCAGGGTGACGAAGCAGGCAAGCTCCTCTCATGGCTGATCCGGCAGGATCTTCTAGCTCCGCCGATCACGTCAGTGCGTACACTGCTGGATACTGTGGTGTACATCCAGGCAGCCATTCATGCCGAATTCACATCTCACTATGCTCAGTTATATCAATCCCAAGCGCAGTCCACGCCCGCTGAGCTTCGGTCCGTCCTGGCAGGAATTGAGTTACCGCAGCCCACCCCCGAGCAACAAGAGGAGCTTAATGCTCCACTCTTACAGGAGGAAGTAAGAGACAGCATTTTCTCATTATCCAATGGGAAATCACTGGGCCCTGATGGTTTGCCCGCAGAATTGTATAAGGCATATTCAGATATCTTACTCCCACAGCTACTGGCTATGTACGCAGCCACCATAGAAGACTCCTCGCTCACACCTACACAAAACAAGGCAACCCTTGTCTCCTTACTTAAGCCAGGTCGAGACCCTCAACTCCTCGGCTCCTATCGCCCCCTAGCACTTATTAATAAAGACTACAAAATATTTGCCTCTGTACTGGCCAAACGCTTAGCCCCATTAGTAAAGACACTGATACATCTCGACCAGAACGGATTTGTCCCTACTAGAAGCACCTCCGTCAACATACGAAGGCTGTCCATGTGCACAAGTATGCCCAGCATGACTGGCCGCGATCCGGGTGCCTAGTTCTCGATTTGGAGAAAGCTTTTGATTCTTTAGAGTGGCCTTATCTTGCGGCGGTCTTGCGTAAATATGATTTAGGGGACGGGTACATACAGATGGTCGGTCTCCTTTATCAATGCCCTACGGCACGGGTCAAGACGGGGAAGTTAATTTCTGATTCCTTGAGAATTGACCGAGGTACACGGCAAGGCTGCCCGCTGTCCCCACTACTCTTCTCCCTAGCTATGGAGCCTCTGGCGGCGTTACTCAGGGCTAGTGGTGGTGACTGGGGTATACCATTAGGCGACGGGTTACACACGGTCTCGCTATACGCGGATGACCTACTACTATGTCAAACCTGCGGGCTATACCACTGGTCATAGCAGACATTTTCCAACAATTCAAACGATTGTCAGGATTCAAAGTGAACTGGACGAAGTCCGGAGTGCATTCTTTTACCAGCGGGGTGACTGACACGGCCATCACTATTAATGGAGCCACGTTGACTTGGTATCCATCCATGTTCAGGTACTTGGGTGTATACATATACAGATCCCCCTCAGATATATTGGAGGGCAGTCTGGTGCGGGCCATAATGGCAATCAGAGCGCAAGTCCTCTTTTGGGAGACGCTGCCATTGAGTGTGATGGGTCGCGTCACCTTGACGAAAATGATCATTCTGCCGCGACTGCTATATTTTTCCAATCTCCCAATATATGTCCCAGTCAAAATTCTCCAGAGCCTGGAAGGCATCCTTCGTGATTTGATCTGGAACAAAGGCAGGCCGCGAATAGCGTTAAGCAAACTGTATGCATGGGTTAGCGGACACTGCGACCACGGAGCCGCCATGGCCACAATCCCAGTTGTACTATTACTTTCACCCTATAAATCGGCTCCCCTGTCCGCCCCAGGTATATGTAACACTGGCGCATAAATGCTACAGGAGAAGCCTCTACCAGACCCGCGACACGCCTCTCTATGCTCCGCTGTTACCATTAATAGGAACCCCCAGAGGCAAAGGGAAAGTGTCTGACACTGAATTACAAGCATGGCATGAGGCGAGTTTAGACGTGGTGGGCGATTTATATGCGGAGGGCAGCCTTCTTACATTTGACACCCTGTCCATGGAAAATGATATTCCTGCCGGTCAATTTCTTTTGCACGTGGCAATAGTACGTACCCTAACGGCGGCCTGGGGGGACATCACAACTGAGCCCCAAACACATTTACTCATACAATACCTGCATGTAATGGGGGAGGGCTCGCATGTGGTACACTGGCTGACAGAAGCTCTCCTGACACACACGTTGAAACCATTGATGAGACTTCGCGAGAAGTGGGTTGCAGACAGAGGACGGTTGTGGACCGATAAAGAAAGGGCGACAATTATAGCTGATTCCACCCATATACCGCGCAACTCATGATTCAAAATTATTCAGACATCCATAATACAACGACTATTTCCACATCAATACCTCTGCTTGCCCCCGGATTAAACTAATCGGCGCTGATCTGCTACACATGTTATGGTCTTGTGCCTCACTACGGTCCTACTGGCATGCAGTAGTGGACGCATTGACAAACTGTACCGCGGAGCCCTTACAATTCAACTGGGAAACCTGTGTGCTGGGGCTGTACTCGTGGCCAAAAAAGAATAGAGTAACATCAAGATTCAGAGATCTGGGCTTGATAATGGCAAAGCGCCTTATCACAAAATGTTGGAAGCACACTGACCCACCAGCGCTGCTAACTGGGAGAGATCCTTCACAATATGGGTGCAAGCTGAGAGCACCACGTTACATAAGGATTAAACTGCGGGATTGCGCAAATACCCGATTGCGCAGGTCTGCGATGAACTCCTGAAAAAGCTCACACACCCAGACAACGCGGAACAAGATTCGCAACCTCCTAGTGGCACTGCTGCAGCCATACCGCAACACGCTGTCCCCCTCCCTTCTCCGACAAGATAGTAGGGACCGCCACCATTACAACACGGCTGGTCAGACACGGCCAATGAACATTGTGCCACCCCCGCATAGCACTAACATATCACTAGACTTTATTATCGTTTTTTCCACTTTCGCAATGTATAGACCCTCATACTATTCCACACCAACCCTACCATGCAGCTTCTGCATGCTACAGATAGCGTTCTTTTGTGTTTTATCTCTATTTTTTTCATTATTAGTTACAGTTCACTTAAATAGACATAGTCATCAGACTCTTGGCAACGACATTACACATAGGGACAATGAGAAATATTCACAAAGTCTCCATAACAATGTTTAGGCGAAGATGCAACTGTAACATGCGTATTTACATGCCATATCTTGTCCTCTTTATAACTGCATAATTATTTGATATTCTCACTACTGTTGATATATGATTGATATGATGCAGGACAAATGCATATTGTGCCGCCTGTATAAAAAGAGAAGACTTTCAATAAAAAGATCTTACAAAAAAAAAGAAAAATCATGGTGCACTTACACTAAGTGACCAATAGAAGTTCCTGTGGCGTGTAGCATGGTGCAGTTACACCAAATGACCAATAGATGTCGCTGTGGAACATAGCTTGGTGCAGTTATACTAAGTGACCAATAGATTTCCCTGCGGCACATACCATGGTGTAATTACACCAAGTGACCAACAAATGTCCCTGTGGCACATATCATGTTGCTGTTACACCAAGTGACAAATAGTTGTTCCTATGACACAAAGCAAGGTGCAGTTACACCAAGTGCCCAATAGATGTCCCTGTGGCACATATCATACTGCAATTACATCAAGTGACCAATAGATGTCCCTGCGCAACATAGCATGGTGCAGTTACAGCAAGTGACCTATAGATTTGCCTGTGGCACATAGCATTGTTCATTTACATCAGGTGGCCAATAGATGTCCCTTTGGCACATATCATGGTGCACTTATGCCAGGTGACCAATAGATGTCCCTGTGGTTATCAGCATGGTTTATTTACACCCAGTGACCAATAGAAGGCCCTGTGGCACAAATCATGGTGCAGTACGCCGAGTGACCAATAGATGACCCAATGGTACATATCATGGTGCAGTTACACCAAGTGACCAACAGTTAAGTCAAAAGTCAAATGGTCTTTATTCGGATATAGAATATCCATAAAAGTACAAGTCATCACCACCAATAGGATACAATACACAATAACATAAAACACACATGTTAAAATACGTTGAATAACGAATCAACATTATTAATAGCATGAACAAATGTGCAAAAATAGCAATAAAGTACAGGTAAGTACAATGTGTGTAATCACAAGACAGTTGTGCAAAATAGCGATAAAGTGCTAGCAGGTTCAATATATACATTATACAGATAACAAACCCAGCTATATCGATGTACAAATAGCCGTGCGTGAATATTGAACTAAGAAATGTTCATAGTATTTCTCGATCGTACCGCAGATTGCAAAAATGAGCTTACTCTGAAAATCATGTCATCACTTCCTAGCCGCAGTATTTCATCAAATGCCAATTTATAATCAATAATAGCATGTGATTTAAAATATGAGATCAAATACTGTTTAGTGTATCTGATATAAAAATTACAGAAAAACAGGAAGGGTCTTTATTAAAACCGACTGGGAAGCAAAGTGAGTATTTTATATTCCTATCCCTAAGACGAAAGAGCAAGCTCCTATTCCATCTTCCGATATTTTTCTTAAGATAATCCTGTGGCGTGTCATTTTTATTGCCTGGGAATGTCAAAATGGAAATATATCTAACTATTGAAGGTTTGAAGAACTCCGTATGTCCTCTAGCCCTTCGGAATGAATCATACAATGCCTCTCTCACGGTTTTTATATTCATACTGTCTGTATTTTGGGGATGGGAGAAAATATGTTCCAATTTCACACTGGCTAGACTTTTCTTAACAGCACTGAGCCAAGGTATGAAACTACCCCTGTCACATTTAAGGCAGTCATTGATTATTTCCTGAGTTAAAATTGCTGCTGGGTTTCGCCAAATCTTTAGCCAGAACAATGCAGGCCGAGATTTGATAAAATCCTCGACATAATACAAACTTAGTTCTTTGTGACATATGTAAGTGGGTGAAGAGATTTGAGCCCCTAATACCTTTCTACAAAATCTATTTTCTTCGGTTTGGATACCACTGCAATTTGTGTACCCCCACACCTCGGCACCATAGGTTGCAGTTGGTCGACATTGTGATTTATAGATCTGTAGTAAAGGTATCACTACCTCAGCCCGCTTTGGCTGTTGTAAACTAATAATTGAGTTAACTGCCTTCCCGAGTTTGTTTCTACCGTGGGCCACGTGTGCTGACCATGATCCAGAATCTGAAAAAACTAACCCCAGGTACGGAAAAGTGCCAGTGCTTTTTAAGACATTATCTCCTGACACTATATGATTAATACAATGTTTTTTGGGCCAACAAGACATAATGTATGATTTTTTAAAATTAGTACACAAGTCCAAATCTGCCATAAAAGAAACAAAATCCATAATTAAAATGCGGAGTGCTTTAGGTGTGCGGCCCATCAGGACCGCATCATCCGTATATAAGAGTACGGGAAGTAGTTTACCATTGATTTTTGGTACATTGCATGTTGACTTAGACAGGGATTTATTTAATTCATTTATATAGAGAATAAAAAGTAGGGGGGCCAAGACACAACCTTGTCTGACCCCCCTACCAATTAAAATATCCCCGGAGACCTCTCCCTCATTGTTTATCCTTACCCGAGCTTTTAGGTCTCTGTGCAAATGTGCCAAAAAATAAACAAGCGACTTATCCAGCCCGTATTTTAATAAAATCTCCCATAATCGTGAACGGTTAACAAAATCAAAAGCTGAAGATAAGTCCAGAAAACCCAAATACAAGGGGACTTTTTTGGCGATGGTATATTGGCCTAATATAAGGTTTAGGTTTAGACACTGTTCTACAGTTCCCACATTGCTTCTGAATCCCAGCTGACATGAATTTAAAATTTGATTATCCTCTGCCCAATTCCTAATTTTATTAAAAATCACTCTGCCCAAAATCTTTAGTGTGTTATCTATTAAAGATATAGGACGGTAGCAACTGGGATTTGATCTATCGTCCTTCTTGAAGATGGGCACGATGATACTGGTTGACCAGGTTTTCGGAATTGTAGTGTTGGACAGATTATTAAAAACATTACAAAGTAAAGGGGACCAAAAATCGGGTTTGGATTTAATAAGGTCGATTGATAACCCATCAGGGCCTGTGGCTTTATTCCCTGCACTTTGATTTATGGCATCTTCAACTTCAGTTATAGTTATAACAACCTTATTAGCTAGATAGTGATAATCAATAGTTGCTGTTGGAGCTGTATATATTCTTGCAAAATGCTCCTCCCAAGACTTACTAGGTATGTTACAATTTATAGCTGTTACATTTGATCCAATGGACCTCATAGTTTTCACCACGCCCCAAAACCCAGTTACATCTTTAGTTGCAGCAGTACATGCAAGGGAGTCCCACCTCTCCTTCAATATCTCCTCAGTTCGTAATTTAATTGATTTCTTATAGCGTCCTCTCAGGGTTTTAAGCAAGGTCATGTCCCTGGATTTTTCGGCTAATGCCTCACGGAGGTCATGGTTTGCCCGTGAACAGATGCCGTTAAACCATCTGGGGTTCTTACTTTGTATCCTAACAGGCTTAGAGATTTCCTGTTTAATGCCAACACATAACCCAGTAAAGGCCTGAATAATCTCTATATCAGGGCATCCACTAGACAGGCACGTCCCCACAAGTAAGGGATAAGATTTTATAATTTGTGCAAGTAGGGCCTTGTTATCTATGCCCTTCCAAATTACTTTGAGTTTGTCGGTGGATGCCACCAGATTCTGTGCCCCTATTTCTTTTCGTTTAGTAAATTTGTTAACAAAACTAATAATTGTCAGAATTGGGTTGTGGTCACTATAGCTAGTGCATAAAACTTCCGCCTTAATTAAACAATTCTCAAGGGATGAGGATATAAAAACGTAATCAATGGTCGATGAGCAGCCACGACCTCTAAAGGTAGGCAGTGGACTTTTATCGGACATACAACCAACTTTCTCCATAACATTAACTAAATCCCTGGTCGATAGATGATTAAACAATTCTTCCCCTCTTTTGCACGGAATTAGCGGGACTGATGTAACTATAGTATTGTCCCTTCTTTTGTGCAAATGCGCATTAAAATCACCTCCTAAACAAATTCCGTCCAATTTACCAAACCTTTTTTCTTCCAGCATTTTATCAATAAAATCAAATAAAATAATAAAATTCCTATTGGGCAGTGATCTAAAATCGTTATTGTAAAAATGTATTAAACATAACGTAATCCCATTCGAATAGAGTGTAGCCTGGAGGTGACTGTCATTTGTTTCCAAGGGTTTGGTACTACTTCCTGCAGTGATCTTTATCCATGTGGATAATCCCCCACTAGGTCGGCCAACTTCAGGGCTTAGGACAGTACTATTATAGCAGACAAAACCCTCAAGAAACAAATTGCTAGTACTCCATGTTTCCTGAAACATCAAAACATCAAAACTGCTAACCATGTTGGTCCACTCTACTATGTTCATTTTGGATTTTAGACCAGCAATATTTTTAAATGTTGGTCAGTATGCATGGGTTCACTGGTGACAGGGCAAAAGGGCAACAATTCAACCGGGTGAGACTTTTGAGGATTCCCGGTAGGGCTGGGTTTGATCATGACCTGGTTACCCATTTGTGTATCCCAAGATTGTGCTACACTATTTGAGGGTTCGCTCGGTAGTCAGTCCTGCCCCTCTAAATCAGACAGGGCGGCAAACCGGTTATGTACAAAATGAGACAAAGTGTTTGAATGATGGGTTCTTTGCGGTGGTCTATAAAAAAAGCCAAGTGGTAGTGAAGTTATGGCCGTTGGGGTACTAAAGAGGTTAGTGTTACGTTTTAAGATGCCTTTCACCATAGGGGGATGCCTAAAATTCACAACTATACAATCGCCCATAATATTTTTAGTTGAGGATCCTACCCATGCCACCTGTCGCACCATCAGGATTTCGTTAACAGTCTCCATGCCCATCCCCTTATACTTGGATAACCAATCAATGTACTTATTCTTGAGTTGATCCCAAGACTCACTTTGGTCTTCATACAGGGGGGTACACCAGCTAAGACTAAAACATAAGGACATGCTTCTGGCGGCAAATTAAGTACAGTATCGGCATGTTTATTAACCCGAGTGACAAGAATAGGCTCGTTGTTTGGGTATGGCATTGATTTTGTATGTGCTGCCGCAGGTGGGGTTGGAGGGGCCGCTATTGGCAGTGAGATGTGACAAGAAGGTTTGGTTGCCACAGGGGCATTTAACAAGGGTAATGTACTAACTGAGGTGCTAGGCATGGAATTACAAGGCAAGCTCTTCTTGTTACCATTACACTTTTCACATATATTGTCTGCACCAGGAATAATACAGTTGCCACTCCCCCCTACGATGCCTTTGTTAATTGTCTCCATATCTTTCAATAAACGTTCACCCCTGTTTTGGTCAATAATAATAGTCCCTTTTCTTTTCGTATCTTCTTTTTTCACCAGGCTTTCCAATCTATCCAAACGTTTAAAAATATGATTAAACTGTTTATCCATTAGACTTTTCAAATGCTTAAAAGTGGAGTCCACTATGGTGTCAATTAAGTTCTCATTTGGCCTCCCTTGCATGCCATTTACAAATATTGGCTCAGTTTGTGTGCACATAGAATTGGATTCTGCTGTAGTTGTGGTCAGATCAACAGAACTGTTAGGTAGGCCATCTAGTTGTGTGCTCGTGCTAGATAACACCCCACTTAATGTGGTTTTTCCTCGTAGCCACATGCTCTGAGGGGTTGGTTGGGTTTTGTTATTACGAGGGGGTTGTTTCCTCTTGCTGATAGGCATCTGGATGTTGCCTTTCTTCCTTTCCCCCCCGCAATCTTTAAGTAGTGGGCCGGGTTAGTGATCCTAAAATCAACTTCAATGACCTGCTGGGAGTCTGCAATGTCAACAGTATCACTGATATTCTTATCAATCACCGAGGCCACAGATGGATTTTCGTGAGAGGTGGGATTAATTATTGTAATACTTGGTGATAACGGCACAGGGACTGTGAGGTCATCGTTCTCAGAGCCACCAGGCATATGTAGGGACGATGCTGTTTGGCCCAGGGATAATCTCCGTTCAGTGTTTTCAATTTCAGATGTGACCAGCATGAAAGCATTTTCGAGCATGCTTTCAAAGGAAGGCGGAACGATGGAGGAACTTCTAGAACCCTGTGCAGATGTAATGACAGTACGTTATCCCATGATTAGGTTATGCACTCACCTCGCTACTTAGAGGGGTGGCCCGGCCCAGCCTCTTCCGGCCTCTGACGGCGCATCACCGCTGCAGGGTTGCTGGGTCTAGTAGTCCTCTGAGAGATGCTGGCCGTTCCCCTCACGGCTTTGGCAAAGGACGAAGCAAAGAAGTTAAGCCATTCCCCTCACGGCGTTCGTAAGAGCAAGGACGATGGCAGAGAGGTAAGCCGTTCCCCTCACGGCGTTTGCGGGTCCCGCGCTGCGGGGGGCATGCGCGGCTTAAGTGGCGCTTCGCCGCGTCACCGCTGCAGGGTTGCTGGGACTAGTAGTCCTCTGAGAAATGCTGGCCGTTCCCCTCACGGCTTTGGTAAAGGACAAAGCAATGAAGTTAAGCCGTTCCCCTCACGGCGTTCGTAAGAGCAAGGACGATGGCAGAGAGGTAAGCAAAGGACGAAGCAGAGAGGTAAGCCTTTCCCCTCACGGCGTTTGCGGGTCCCCTATGCTGCCTCAGAAGGAGCTGTCGTCCGCAAGATAGGTTCAGATTTTTAGGTTTAAATTTGTGAAGCTTTTTGACAGTAATTAGGTTATAATTAAATTATAATTACGGGAGCTATGAGTCTGTGATTTTGAAAAACGGTCGAGTGGGGCTCACAAGGCGAGACCGCAAGCTACTCCCGACCTAGTCAGGCCGCCTCAGCGGTTAGCCAAGGGCTCTCACTTACCGGCCGCCCGCTAATGGCGGCCGGGCTCGCACCGGCCGACCTCGCTCTGCTCCTCCCAGGTAGGATCTGCTAACCTCCAAAAGCCCACCGAATGCCTGGTCAGCTGCGTCCGACTTGCGGCAGACTCGCGGCAGACTCCAGGCAGACTCCAGACTCCAGGCCGGGCAAAATGCCTGCAATGTCAGGGCGCATCCCCAGGTGAAATCCTAGGTGAATTCTGGCGGCGGCCGCGGCAGTGTCTGTGTCCGAGTTCGTGATTGTTCTTTCTTTGGTGGCGGGTGTCAGGTGAGGCAGGTGGCGAGCGGCGGGTGATGGGTGTTTTTCTCCATGCTGGCTCGTTCCTTCCTCCGCAACCTCTGCCGTAACCGTAGCTGTAGCCTGCACCTTGCTTCTCCTCGCCTCTCCTCTCCGAGCTGTGTGGTGAGCTGTACGAAAACCAGGAACAAAAAAAAAAAAGAAAAAAAAAACAGTTGTCCCTATGGATCAAAGCATGGTGCAGTAATACCAAGTGACCAATCAATGTCCCTGTGGCACATATCATGGTACAGTTATACCAGGTGAACAATAGATGTCCCTATTGCACAAAGCAGGGTGCAGGGTGCAGTTACACCAAGTGACCAATAGATGTTCCTGTGGCACATATCATAGTGCAGTTTCACCAAGTGACCAATGGATGTCCCTATGGCACAAAGCATGGTGCAGTTACAACAAGTGACCAATAGATGTCCCTGTGACACATATCATGTTGCAGTTACAACAAGTGATCAATAGATGTCCCTGTGGCACCTATCGTGGTGCAGTTACGCCAAGCAACCAATAGATGTCCCTGTGGAACATAGCATGGTGCAATTACACCAGGTGAAGAATAGATGCCCCTGTGGCACACAGCACGGTGCAGTTACACCATGTGACCAATAGATGTCCCTGTGGCACATATCATGGTGCAATTACATGCGGTGACCAATAGAGGTCTCTTTGGAACAAATCATGGTTCTGTTACACCAAGTAACCAATAGATGTCCCAGTGAAAGATATCATGATCCATTTATACTAGATGACCGGAGGATCCCCTTAACATGGTACAATTACACCATGTGACAAATAGATGTCCCTATGACACATATCATCGTGCCAATATACCAATTGAGCAATACATGTCCCTGTGTCATATAGCATGGTGCAGTTCTACCACGTGACCAAAATATGTGCCTCTGGCACCTAGCATGGTGCAGTTACAGCAGATGACCAATAGATGTCCCTATGGCACACATCATGGTGCAGTCAAAACAGGTGACCAATAGATGTCGCTGTGACACATAGCATGGTGCGGTTACACAGTGACCAATAGATGTCTTAGTGGCACATATCATGGTGCAATTACAACAAGTGTTAAACAGATATCCCTGTGGCACATAGCATGGCACAGCTACAGCAAGTGACCAATAGATGTCCCTGTGACACATATCCTGGTGCAGTTACACCAGGTGACAAATAGATGTCCCTATGGCACAACACATGGTGCAGTTACACCAAGTGACCTATAGATATCCCTTTGGGAAATATCATGGTGCAGTTACACCAAGTCAACAATAGATGTCCTTATGGCACAAAGTTTGGAGCAGTTACACCTGGTGACCAATAGATGTCCTTATGGCACAAAGTATTGTCAATTTACACAAAGTGACCAAAAGATGTCCCTGTGGCAAATATCATGATGCAGTTACACCAAGTGTCCAATAGATATCCATGTGGCACATAGCATGGTGCTGCTACAGTAAGTGACCAATAGATGTTCCTATGGCACAAAGTATGGTGTAGTTAAACTAAGTGACCAATAGATGTCCCTGTGGCACATATCATGGTGCAATTACACCAAGTGACCAATGGATGTCCCTGTGGCACATATCATTGTGCAGTTACACCAGGTGACCAATAGATGTCCTTATGGCACAAAGCATAGTGCAGTTACACAAAGTGACACTAAGATGTTCCTGTGGAAAATATCATGGTGCACTTACACCAAGTGACCATAGATGTCCCTTTGGCAAATGTCTTAGTGCACTTATACCTGGTAAACACTAGATGTCCTTATGGCACATTGCATATTGCAGTTCCAACATGTGACCAATAGATATCCCTGTGGCACATATCATGGTGCAGTTACATGCGGTGACCAATAGAGGTCTCTTTGGAACAAATCATGGTTCTGTTACACCAAGTAACCAATAGATGTCCCTGTGACAGATATCATGTTGCAGTTACACCAGTTGACCCGTAGATGTCCCTGTCACACAAAGTATGGTGCATTTACACCTAGTAACCAATAGATTTCCATGTGGCACATATCATGGTGTATTTATACTAGGTGACAAATAGATGTCTCTATGGCATGTAGCATTGTGCAGTTACACAAATTGAGCAATAAATGTCCATGTGGCTCCTAGCATGGTGCAGTTACAAAGAGGTGACCAAAAGATGTACCTATGGCACACAGCATGACAAATAGATATCTATATGGCACAAAGCATGGTGCAGTTACACCCAGTGACCAATAGTTGTCCCTCTGGCACATAGCATGGTGCAGGTACACCAAGTCACCAATAAATGTCCTTGTGGCACATAGCATGGTGCAGTTACACCAGGTGGCCAATAGATGACCCTGTGGCACATAGCATGGTGCTGTTACACCAAGTGACCAATAAAGGTCCCTGTGGTACAAAGCATGGTGCAGTTACACCAGGTTACCAATACGTCCCTATGGCACACAGCTTGGTGCAGTTACACCAAGTGACCAATAGATGTTCCTGTGGCACATATCATCGTGCAGTTACACGAAATAACCAACAGATGTCCCTGTGGCACATAGCACGTTGCAGTTACACTAAGCGACCAATCAATGTCCCTATGGTACATATTATGGTGCACTTATGCCAGGTGACCAGTAGATGTCCCTGTGGCTATCAGCATGGTGTACTTACACCCAGTGACCATTAGAAGTCCCTGGGGTGCATATCATGGGGCAGTTACATCATGTGACCAATAGCTGTCCATATGGTACAAATCATGGTGCAGTTACACCAGGTGACCAATAGCTGTCTGTATGGCACAAAGCATGGTGCAGTTACACCAAGTGACCAATAGATGTCCTTGTGGCACATAGCATGGTACAATTACACCAGGTGACAATTAGATGTCCCTATGGCATATAGCATGTTGCAGTTACACCAATTGACTAATAAATGTCCCTGTGTCATATATCATGTGCTGTTTCACCAAGTGAACAATAGATGTTCCTGTGGCACATAGCATGGTGCAGTTACACCAGGTGGTCAATAGATGTCCCTGTGGTGCATAGCATGGCACAGTAACACCAAGTGACCAATAGAGGTCTCTGGGGCATATATCATGGTGCAGTTACACCATGTGACTAATAAATGTCGATATGGCACATAGAATATTGCAGTTACGACAGATGACAAATAGATGTCGATGTGGCACAAAGCATGGTGCGGTTACACCAAGTGACCAATAGATGTCACTGTGGCACATATCATTGTATAGATACACCAAGTGACCTATAGATTTCTCTGTGCCACATAGCATGTTGAAGTTATACCAAATGACCAATAGACATCCATGTGGCACATACCATGGTGCAGTTGCACACGGTGACCAATAGATGTCACTATGGCACAACGCATGGTGCAGATACAACAGATGACCAATAGATGTCAATGTGGCTCATAGCATGGTGCGGTTACACCAAGTGACCAATAGATGTCCCTATGACACAAAGCATGGTGCAGTTACACTATGTGACCAAAAGATGGCCTTATGGCGCATATCAAGGTACAGTTACACCAAGTGAATGATAGATATCCCTTTGGCACGTATCATGGTGCAGTTAAACCAAGTAACTTATAGATGTCCATATGGCACAAAGCATGGTGCTGTTACACCAAGTGACCAATAGATGTCCCTGTTGCACATATCATGGTGTACTTACACCAAGAAACCAATAGATGTCATTGTGGCACATAGCATGGAGCAGTTTCACAAAGTGATCTGGGGATGTCCCTGTGGTATATAGCATTGTGCAGTTACAAAAGGTGACCAATACATGTCCCTAAGGCACATAGCATTGTGCAGTTACACCAAGTGACCAATAGATGTCCCTTTGCTATCAGCATGGTGTATTTACTCCAGGTGACCAATAGATGTCCCTGTAGAACATATTATGGTGAAGTTACTCAAAGTGACTAATAGATGTCCCTAGGGCACAGACCGTTGTGCAGTTACATCAAGTGACCAATTGATGTCCCTGAGGTACACATCATCGTGCAGTTACTCCGAGTGACCAATAGATCTCCCTAAGGCACATAGCATGGTTCAGCTACACCAAGAGACCAATAAATGTCCCTATGGCAGAAAGCATTGTGAACAGATGCCAGGTGACCAATAGATGTCCCTGTGAAAGATATCATGGTGCAGTTACTCCAAGTGACCAATAGATGTCCCGATGGCACAAAGCATTGTTCAGTTACCTCAGGTGACCAATAGCTGTCCCTATGGCACATAGCATGGTGAAGTTTCACCAAGTGATTCAAAAATGTCCCTGTAGCACACATCATGGTTCAGTTACAACAAGTGACCAATAGATGTCCCTGTGGCACATATCATGGTTCAGTTATGCCAAGTGACGAATAGATGTCCATGTGGCACATAGCATTGTGTAGTTACACCAGGTTACCAATAGATGTCCCTGTGGCACTTATCATTGTACAGTTGCACCAAGTGACCTATAGATGGCCCTTTGGCGCATATCATGGTGAAGTTACATCAAGTGACCAATAGATGTCCCTGTGGCACATAGCATTGTGGAGTTACACCACATGGCCAATCGATGTCCCTGTGGTGCATAGCATGGAGCAGGTACACTAAGGGACCGATATCCTTGCGGTACATATCATGGTTCAGTTACATCATGTGACCAGTAGATGTCCCTATGGCAGATAGCATATTGCAGTTACAACAGGTGACCAATAGACGTCCCTGTGGCACATAGCATGGTGCGGTTCCTCCAAGTGGCTAATAGTTGTTCCTGAGGCACAAAGCAAGGTGCAGTTACACCAATTGACCAATAGATGTGCCTGTGGAGCATATCATAGTGTAATTCAATCAAGTGACCGTCTTTGCACAACATAGCATGGTGCATTTACACCAAGTGACCAAAAGATGTCTCTGTGGTACATAGCATTGTGCAGTTACACCAAGTGACCGATAGATATCCCTATGGCACATGGAATGGTGCACTTAATGCAGGTGACCAATAGATGTCCCTGTGGCTATCGGCATTGTTTGTTTACACCCAGTGACCAATAGATGACCCAATGACACAAAGCATGGTGCAGTTCCACCATGTGACCAATAAATGTCCACTTGGCCCATAGCATTGTGCGGTTACATTATGTGACTAGTAGATTTCCCTGTGGCACATATCATGGTGCAGTTACACCATTTGACCAATAGATTTCCCTGTGGCACAAATCATGGTGCTATATCTCTGAGTGACCAATAGATGACCCAATGGCACAAAGCATGGTGCAGTTACACTATGTGACCAATAGATGTTCCTGTGACACATAGCATGGTGCAGTTACAACAGATGACCAATAGATGACCCAATTGCTCAATGTACGGTGCAGTTACACCATTTGACAAATATATTTCAATGTGGCACATATCATGGTGCAGTTGCAACAAGTGAGGAATAGATGTACCAATGGCACAAAGCGTTGTGCAGTTACACCAGGTGACAAATACATGTCCCTGTGGCACATAGCATGGTGTAGTTAAACCAAGTGACCAATAGATTTCCATGTGGCACATATCATGTTGCACTCATACTAGGTGACCAACAGGTATTACTGTGGCACATTTCATGGTGGTGGTATATAAGGTGACCAATAGATGTTCCTATGGAACAAATCATGGTTCTGTTTCTCCAAGTGACCAATAGATGTCCCTGTGACACATATCATGTTGCAGTTACACCAGGTGGCCAATAGATGTCCCTGTGGCACATATCATGGTGCACTTATACTAGGTGACCACTGGATGTCACAATGGACCATAGCACCCCCCCCCCCCACACCCAGCGCCATGAGCCCCTTACGGGTGAGTAGTCGCCCTCAACAAATGCCTGATTGATTGATGGTACAATTACACCAGGTGACAAATAAATGTCCCTATGTCATATAGCATGGTGCAGTTACACCATTTGACTAATAAATGTCCCTCTCTCATATCATGTTGCAGTTACACCAAGTGACCAATAGATGTCCATTTGACCCATAGAATGATGCGGTTACAACAAGTGACTAGTAAATGTCCCTGTGGCACATATCATGGTGCAGTTACACCATGTGACCAATAGATGCCCATATGGCATGCAGCATATTGCAGTTACAACAGATGACCAATAGATATCCATGTGGCCCATAGCATGGTGCAGTTTCACCAAGTGACCAATGGATGTCCCTTTGGCATATATCATGATAGAGTTACACCAAGTGACCAATAGATGTTCCTGTGGCACATATCATGGTGCAGTTACACCAAAGGTCCAATAGACGTCCCTGTTGCACATTACATGGTGCAGTTACTCCAAGTGACCAATAGATGTCGCTTTGGAACAGAACATGGTGCAGTTACACCAAGTGACCAATAGATGTTGCTTTGGAGCAGAACATGGTGCAGTTACACCAAGTGACCAATAGATGTCCCTATGTCACATACCATGGTGTAGTTACACAAAGTGACCAACAAATGTCCCCGTGGCATATATCATGTTGCAGTTATACCAAGTGCCCATTAGATGTCAGTATGGCACATATCATAGTGTAATTACATCAAGTGACCTTTAGATGTCCCTGCGCAACATAGCATGGTGCAGTTACACCAAGCAAACAATAGATTTCCCTGTGGTGCCAAGCACTGTGCAATTACATCAGGTGGCCAATAGATGTCCCCAAGGCACATAGCATGGTGCAGTTACACCAAGTGACCAATAGATGTCCCTTTGGCACATATCATGGTGCACTTATGCCAGGTGACCAATAGATGTCCCTGTGGCTATCAGCATTTTTTATTTACACCCAGTGACCTATAGATGTCCCTGTGGCACAAGTCATGGTGCAGTTACTCCGAGTGACCAATAGATGACCCAATGGTACAAAGCATGGTGCAGTTACACCATGTGACCAATAAATGTCACTGTGGCACATATGATGGTGCACTTACACTACGTGCCCAATAGAAGTTCCTGTGGCACATAGCATGGTGCAGTTACAACAGATGACCAATAGATGTCCCTATGATACATATCATGGTGCAGTTACTCCGAGTGACCAATAGATGACCCAATTGCACAAAGCACCTCGCGATTACTCCATTTGATGAATATATATCACTGTGGCACATATCATGGTGTAGTTATACCAAGCGACAAATAGTAGTCCCTGTGGTACATAGCATAGTGCAATTACAACAGGTGACCAATAGATGTCCCTATGGCACATATCATGGTGCAGTTACAACAAGTGACCAATAGATGTCCCAATGACCCAAAGCATTGTGCAGTTACACCAGGTGACAAATACATGTCCCTGTGGCAGATAGCATTGTGCAGTTGAACCAAGTGACCAATAGATGTCCATGTGGCACACATCATAGTGCACTTATACTATGTGACCAATAGATGTTACTGTGGCACATATTATGGTGGAGTTACACGAGGTGACCAATAGATGTCCCTATGGAACAAATCATGGTGCTGTTTTTGTTTGTAATTTTATCAATTTTCATGCAAACTGAGTCAACAGTATGGTTCCAGTACATACAATACCGTCTGAGCACAATCAGCATGGTACAAGGGTTCACGCATATTACACAAAAGCAGTAAGGACATGGAGGTACACTGTCCAAAGTTCAGTGGAGACCAATGAAAGTGCCAGTGTCAGCACCGATGCAAGGATACAGGTCTATGGTCCAACTGTGCGCAATCACTAAAGGGTAAAAGCAGGCAGACATGCCACCCGGCGGGTGTCCCACTGACGCGTAAGGAGTATATATCCAGAAAATTGTGTAAGGCGATGAGAAGGGGGGGGGGGCGCTATTCAGCAGTGGGTCTGACAGGGTGTTCAATGAGGTACGTGGTGAGGGGGGCCGATATGTCACGGGGGTCTGGCGGACGCGGGGAGGAGGTCCGCATAGGTGGTCAGCTGCTCCTGCCAAAGGATCATGTCACAGCCAGTCCTTAAACTTCGGTGCCCTGCCCCTACCCCATCTACAAGCTACCCTGCGTCTGGCTAACAGCGTACTGACAGTGATGAATTTACGGTGTGCCGCTGGCAGCTCAGCCGTGTGACCAAGCAGTGCAAGTAAGGGGGATCTCGGTAGCTTCAGAGGTGTCACGAACTCCAAAGCATCAAAAATCTGTTGCCAATATGTGTGCACTACCCCACAATCCCAGGACAAATGTAGAAAGTCTGCATTATCTGATCTGCACCTATCACATCGTGCGCTGTCCCGCAGTCCATATCAATATAGGCGGATGGGAGTATAATACATTCGATGGAGGAATTTGTAGTGGGTGATGCGTAAACGGCTATTTGAGGACACAAGCTCAGCCTGTTTGCAGCAGTATTCCCACTGCAAATCGGTAATGTCATGTCCCAGGTCTGCGCACCATTTGGCACGTGCCGGGCACTGAACGTATTCCATGTCCATGTAGAGGCTATGGTATAGTGTGGACACAAGGTGTGAGGCCTCCGGTGCGCGAAGTATGTGATGGAGCGGGGCGACCGTGGGAGGCTCCCATGGGTATGATGGTGTGTGTTCCCTTATGCCCTGTCTCAAACACACATAGAGAGACATCCATAGGGGAGGGCGGGGCCGTTTGAAAAAGTTGCGCCATGGTCCAGAATTTGCCATTCAGATAAAGGTCTCCCCAGCATGTAATGCCATGCTTAGTCTTAGTCTGAGAGAAAATTCCCTCTTTAAGTAGGGGCATTTTGGGATGGTACGTGAGAGGCAGCAGTGGGGAGTAGAGCATCGGCGCCCTGAGTAAGTGGGAGAGACGTTGCCAGGCCCTGACAGTGCAATCTACCGAAGATGGTCCTTCCGAGCGGCCCTCAGGGCAAGACAGGAGAAACCCGTCCAGTGGAATGGGATGTGCCAGCCAGTGCTCCGTAGCAACCTGAGGCATGTACCTGGGAGGATGGAACCAATAATGCGCGAAGTGCGCCTGAGCACACAGATAGTAGAGTTCGAAATTGGGTACGTCAAACCCTCCCTGCGAGTAAAGGCGAGTAAGGATATCCCACTGCAGACGTGGCTGTTTGCCTCCCCATACGAGTTGAATGAGCTCCGAACGAAGCATCTTAAAGGGTTTGCCAGGATACAATGGTATGTTTAAGAAGAAGTATAAAAACTATGAGGATAATCATTTTGATGAGCGATATACACCCCGTGATAGTGAGGGGAAGGGCTATCCACCTGTTAATGCAGCCCGTGATGTGCTCCAGTGCACGACCATAGTTACATCGTGGTAGCTCCTCCCGGTCATTAGTGATCTGCACCCCCAAATACACCATTCAATTGGGTAGTCAATGTCAAAAGGTACCGCCGCCGCGGTGAGCGGGAATATCTGGGATTTAGCCCAGTTGATTGTGATCCCTGAAAGACAACTGAAGAGCACAAATTCCCGCAGAAGCGGATTAAGGTTGTGTTGTGGATGTTTCACATAGTGACATCATCCGCATATAAGGAAATTGTTGGACTTGGCCCTTTTTGCAGGGCATCCCTAAACTTTTTGCCTTCCTCCTGTATTTTTACTGACCTGTTGTTGGCTGATTTATGACTCTGGGCACCTTACCACTGCTGATCAGTGCTAAGGTGCATATGCTCTCCCTATGGTAAAATGTATACATTGATTGGTGTCCATGTTTGGCTTATTTGGTTTACTATCAGCCCCATGTAAAGTGCACCAGGAGTGCCAGGGCTTGTAAATACAAATGCTGCTGGTGGGCTTGCAGCACTGGTTGTGCCACCCACAGAAGCGGCCTAGTAAAATGTGTCTAAGGTCTGCCACTGGAGAACCTGCGTGCAGTCTGGTACTGTCGCGCTGACTGCGCAAGTGCACCCACTTGCCAGACCCTAAAACCTTCCCTTAACTACATATTAGTCACCTCTCTGGTAGGCCCAAGGGCAGGGTGCATTGTAGGCATAAGGTAGGACATGCCCTGATGTGTGTGGCATGTCTTAATAGTGAATTTTCAGCCATTTTCGTTTTTCACTATTGAAGGCTACCTGCTCTCCATAGGCCAGAATGGGCTGCTGGAATTACTACACGCTGTAATCCCAGTGGACTCATAGAGCATGGTAGAAAGTCAAGTTTAGTATGCCTGAACTCAGAATAATAAAATACTTCTTTTAGTAAAGTTTATTTTAATATCCTGTGTTAGTAAATACTACTTTTAGAAAGTTAGTATTTACTGACCTGGCCATTTCAGTCCGCCTCTGCTGTGTGTGTGTGTTCTGCCTAGTAACAGTAAGGAGCAGGGCTGGGGAATTCCAGGAGACTGGCTGGCTGCCAGGTGGTGGGTAGAGAGATTACACCAGGATGGGTGGGAGGAGTACACCTTGACTCTGAATAGACCTGTGCTCTGCCACCACAATGCCGGCTCTGCCCCCTGTGGAGCGGCTCATGTCTCTGCCCTGCTGCTGAAAGGAAAGAGCAGAGTCACCTCAACAAACTGCTCCAAAACTGGACTGAGCCAGGCCCAGGCCCCCTGGCGACAAAGAACAAAAAAATTGCTGTATAAAAGAAGGAGCCCTGCTCCTAAGAAATCAGATTCTGTTTGCGCCAAGAAGAAACTCTGCCTGAAGAGAAGGACCTGGAAAAGCTGTATGGAGGAGTACTGTCTCTAAGCCTGAGAGACTGGCCTGCGGTGGGTACCTTGCTGCTGGAAGGAGAGGAAGAAAAAGACTGAGAAAGACTTTTGATCAACTTGTGCTTTACAAACAATCTCCAAGGGCTTGCTTGTGAACTTGCCCCCTGAACTGCGCCCCAGGAACAGTGGGCGCTACCTTTCCCCAAGAAGAAGAGAAGCTGCTGGAAGTGATTCTGCAAACCGCTGACCTCAGCGAACCTGTGTGCCCCTCATCTGAGCACCACGACTTCTGCCACCGGGACTATTGTGAGCACAGTAAAGGCCTGCCTGGCCCGAGCACAGCAAGCAACTGCCCCCGAGCCGTAGCTCGCACAGCAAAGAAGAAACTGATCAGGCTCCAAGCGCCGAGCCTCTGCGACCCCCCTGGCCGTGGAAGCCCCTGTAAGGACCTGCGACGCACCGTTCATCCCCTGAGCGAAGCCGACAGCGCTGCAATGCGCTAGAAATCACCCCTGGCCGGCCCCTCCTTCTGCCGACCTCGTTGTGTGCCTGGGAGCGTTCCGAAGTGCCACACGAAGAATCGCCACCCACTGACCAGGAGGGACGACAACGCGACGTGGGACACTCCTCTGTGGACCCCTGAGGCTGTGACGACGGTTTCCCCCAAAGAACAAAGGTACTGTGAGCTGCGCGCGTTAGTACGACCTGTCCGTTGCTTTGTTCGGGCCGTACTGGCGCTGCCGTACCGCTACGCTGTTCACGCGTGAAGCGTGAACTTTGGCACCCTTCGTATCAGCTGTGCGAGGCCCCCGTGAAGGTACGGTCCGTACTCCATTGAATATATAGGACGTTGCTCACGCGGGAAGCGTGAGAAACGGCAAGACCCGTTCAAAACCTCGTGATGAATACAGGCCCCAGCTAGGCCCGCAAAGCACAAGGGTTCGCTCTCCTGTAACGGAATCTATAAGGAAGTTGGCACGGAAACTGCAAAGTACAAAAACAACGTTTATTAACCCTTAAGGGTGGTCCTACAATCCACACAACACTCTTCAGTATTGTAAGGAGTAGCACAAAGAACTTGCGTACACAGTCCCCTTTTATACACAACAGAGGGGCTCATAGTGGGTGGATACAACATGAGGTCGAAGAACATTACCGTTTATGGTCATTCTCGATACTGAATCAATACATGGGCGGAGCTAACACACTCTTTGAGCCCGCGAAAACACATGGTCAAGCAAAGCTAATTATAACAGATGTGGTCAAGTCTGGGCATGCGCCAGATGGACAAGAGAGCTATTTATAAACTGTTACTAGGCAGATTACAGGAGCAACTAACACAGAGGTCGGACTCTCCTCGTGACGAACACGTGGCAGCATGTCAATACAAAATGGAGTCCGGACTCCTGTCAACATAACGAAGAAAACACGATCTAAAGGGGAAGCATTAATGTTTTCAGTAAATGCTTAATCACATTCTGCTTTAATTTACAACAGACGACCCTTTCAGCATTTACTGAAGACATCCGGCTTCCAAGAATAATCATCATATATATCAATTATCATCATTCCCTTAACCTCTTTAGCTAGACCCTTCTGGCGAGCAACATCGGCAATAGCTTTCTTATCTGGAATGCAGAATGAAATGCATACGGAACAGCACAATGGTCCACATTGAATACACATACAGAAAAGGAACAGAACTGCTATAATAATGCAAAGACCAGTTAAGACCTTCCATCCCCAGGCAGTAACCAACGCCCAAAACCATCCAGTAAAGGACCAAGTGCCGTTTTCTGTGTGGATTTCAGCTGCTATTTTATGCAGCTTGTTAATGGCGTTATAAACGGATGGCGTATGATCAGGGATGAACACACAGCAGCTACTTCCAATAATTTTACAGGCTCCACCTCGATCAGCTAGCATTACATCTAATACCATACGATTCTGTAATGCAACAATCCTAGTTATTTGTAATTCTTCCGTAAGATTCCCAAGAGCAGCAGCAGTCTGATTAGTCACAGCTTCTACCACTCTTGTTAATCTTCGGATCTTCCTACTATTCAAAGCAGCTCCAACAAAGAAAAACAGTCCTAAGTTAAAATCAATATACTGTTGCAAGCTGGTATCGGTTTGATCCACATCATCAATTGATAGAGTACGTTTATATCTATTTACAGTCACATTATTCAACAGTTTTAAATCCTTATGATATGACGCGGGTGCTAAGAATACAGGAGGTAATAGGAATGATACATAGCATACCCCAGACCACCCAGCCGGCAAACGGTAATAACCTTTATTTCCACATACAAAGTAGGTATTATGGGACGCTAGGAAGGTACTGTTGTTCAACCCGTCAATGTTCAATACGGTTATGCAATCACTGACACCAACAGGGATAAAACCCACACTCTGGACACACAGGTCCGCTTGGGCTTGGGCCACTTGGATCACAAACTTGTCCTTCCCCACAGTGTCTCTGGTGTTCGTGAAGATATAGGGAATGGATTCATTGTCTGGTCGGTACTCTTCCCATTCCCAAATTGTCCCATTTGCTTGTGGATATCCATTTTTGTCCTGATGACATTCTTTATTGAGTCTGAAAAGCAATCGTCCCACTGTCGGTTTCCGAGTGGCAAACAGCAAAGTGTACCATGCTCTACAAGAGCCATTATGAGAGAAAGGAAGTGGTATGAATGGCGTACCTCCTTTCTTCTGATGGGCTGGCATCATCCCACATATCCAACAGTTCGTAGCGTTCGTAGCAACGTGGGTGTGATGCAGCATCTGAATGAAAGTGTTATTCAAATAGGATTGTCGATGCTTCAACTCTTGATATGGCAATGTATAAAAGTAGTGCTCCGCAGGCACTGGAGTCGTCAACACAAGCGTCTTTCGAGCAGGAGTTGCCTCCTCCACAAACCATGTGGTTATACCAACGATAGCTACGGTTAGCATGAACCCCAACGCGCAAAGAATTTTCTTCTTCTCCATGTCAAAGGAAACAATACCCTGATATCTTCCTGAAACTAAAAAGGTCTGTCAGAACTCTTCCCCTTGGGCAGCGGTTGATTTCTTCACCAGCGGGCCAAGACGGGTGTCACTACACTAATGCAGGGCTGATCCCCCCCCCTTGCCTCATCGGCTCTCCGTTTCACTAACCCAAGGGCCGTTCTGACAGTATGTCCCGGTACTGGAAACCTCACTTTCTTGGTCGCAGATGATATCGCCTTCCTCCAGAAGTCGCGTGGTCCGGAAAGAGCTCCTCAGTGTCGTTTGGCTCTGCAGCACGGCCTGTCTCTGCTGCTAAGATTTCTCGTTGATCGGTCAGCACGGCAGACTCCACCAATCCGGGCGGTACCTTTCGACAGTGTAAGGAATGGATCCAATTCTTCCTGTTCGAGACTCGCACTGCCGTCCTTGTTGCAAGGAGGACTTGCTCAGGTCCGACCCATCTCGGCTCCAAACTGTTCGTTCTGTCGAAGACCTTCACCATGACATGATCCCCAGGCCGGAGACCATGTCCTTCGCCGGTAGACCGATCAGGGAGCGCCTCTCGGACCTGTTGATGAATAGAAACCAAATTATCCGTTAACTGTGCCAGATAATCGCTCATCATTACACAAGGTACATCATACACAGCCTTAGGCCTTGGTGGACCCCAAATATTCATTGGGCGTCCAAATACGATTTCATATGGCGTAAGGCCAGTTCGAGAGTGTGGCACCGACCTAATTGACAATAACGCCAGTGGCAGGGCGTCTGGCCAAGTCAAAGATGTTGAAGCTTGGATTTTGGCGATCTTAAGCTTCAGTGTACCATTATACTTCTCGACTAGTCCTGCAGACTGGGGGTGGAATACGGCGTGGAACTTCTGGGTGATGCCTAGGCCCTTCAAGACATATTTTATAACATCCGCTACAAAGTGAGGGCCATTATCACTCCACAGAAGTCTACAGACGCCGTATCGAGGGAAAAACTCTTTCAGCAATAGCTTCGCTGTAGTCATTGCAGTATTGTCTTTCGTAGGGTACGCCTCAACCCATTTACTGAAGGCGCAGACCACTACTAGAACATACTTCAGATTGTTACAGCGCTCAAGCTGGATATAGTCCATCTGCAGAACCTCAAAGGGTGCAGTGGGCGTCGCAAATCCTCCTGCTGGAGTTCGAGTGCCTTTCCCTGGGTTATACTTCAGACAGATCATACAGGTCTGCACCACCCTCTTTGCTGTGCTAGCAATCTCTGGATGCTCCCAGACTTGGGTAAGCAATTTCACAATTGCGGAAGCTCCAACATGTGCTAGCCCATGTGCCATTTGAACCATAGGTTGTACAAAAGCCGTGGGTAATTTCCATCTATCCATCTGCTTATTTCTCCAACAACCCTCATCATCCAGTTCTCCTTCGCTAGCCCATCGTTCCCGCTCTTTGTCAGAAGCGGTCCTTTGTATTTCTCGCACTTCTTCCTTCGCATCACGCCATCTTTCCACCTGTGACTTTACTACATACATGGCAGTAGCGCCAGGCTGCATCGCAGTCTCCCGTGCTACTCGATCCGCTAACGCATTCCCTTCTCCAACTTTATCAACTACTTTCCTATGGGCACTACACTTAACAATGGCAATTTTCTTCGGGTATGTCAATGCGGTTAAGAGATTGTGGACTAACTCCCCATGCATTATCTGTACCCCATGTGACGTTAAGAACCCTCTCTCCTTCCAGAGTAGGCCGAAATCGTGCGCTACTCCGAAGGCATAGCGGCTATCTGTGTAAACATTCACACACAATCCTGTACTGACCACACATGCTCGTGTTAACGCTATCAGTTCCGCTGCTTGAGCTGATTTCTGCGGTATGCGTGCTGTCTCCACTATCGTCTGTAACGTGGTAATTGCATACGCTGCTGAAGTTGTACCATCTGGTAGCTTCAGGCATGATCCGTCTACCCACAACTCTCCATCTACCTCTGAAAAGGGCGTATCCTGGAGATCAATACGACCCTTTGTTTGTTCCTCAGTCACAAGAATGCAATCATGCGCTTTCTGCGCCTCAGGCTGGGTCTCGAGGTATGGCAACAATGTGGCCGGGTTTAATGTCACGCACCTTTTCAACGTAATATGAGGAGCCAAAAGCGTCAACTCATATCCCGTTAAACGGGCACTGGTCAAATGCTGCGTCTTTGTTTGATTAAGCAGGGCATCAACAGCGTGGGGGACTAACACCAACAGCTTATGGGACAACACAATTCCTTCACTCTGCCGTATTGACACAGCTGTCGCCGCAACCGAGCGAAAACACCCTGGCAATGCTCGGGCGACAGGATCAAGTACAGCCGAAAAGTATGCACAAGGGCGCTGCTTATCGCCGTGCATCTGCACTAAGACTGATAATGCACATCCATCTTTCTCATGCACATACAACGAAAAGGGTTTTGTATAATCAGGGGTCCCTAACACTGGTGCTGAACAAAGGGCCTGTCTCAATTGCTGAAAAGCAGCGTCACACTCATCTGACCAGGGGATCGGGATGGGCGTGTCTTTTGTCAAGAGAGCTAGTAATGGCTTAGCTATGTGTGAAAACCCCAATATCCACTGTCTACAAAAAGAAACAAGACCCAAAAATGCACGCACATCCTTCTGCGTGGATGGTCTCGGTGTGTCCAAAATTACTTGGATACGATCTGGTGTGAGTGCACGCCCCTCCTTAGACAAAAGGTGACCCAAATAAGTCACCTTTGGTCTACAGAATTGCAATTTCTTCCTAGAGACCTTGTGATTGTGGGATGCTAAAAAGGAAAGTAAGGCTAGCGTGCTTTTCTCGCACAACTCCAGGGTGTCAGCCGCCAACAGGATGTCATCGACATATTGAATGAGGGCGACCCCCTCGAGTAAGGCAAAGGAGTCCAACTGTCGTTTCAAAGCCTGACTATAAATACTAGGGCTTTCTGTGTAGCCCTGGGGAATTCTACAAAAACGATAAGATCTATTGTTTAATGTGAACCCAAAAAGAAATCGGCTATCAGGGTGAATGGGAATAGAAAAGAAGGCATTTTTCAAATCAATCACTGAGAACATGGTCGCCGTAGGCGGGACCAAGGTAAGCAACGTCGTGATATCGGAGACCACCGGGTACTGAGGTATCACGATCTTATTTACCTCCCTCAAATCAATTATGAACCGATAGACCCTTGCATCTGTATCCTTTTTCAGAATAGGGAGAATCGGACTGTTACAGATATTATAGGGAACTTCTTCCACTACTCCTACTGCGATCAAATCTTGCACAATCTGTATGAGAGCTTCCTCGCCCTCCTGGGAAATACGATACTGCGGGAGGCGTGGTAGCACCGCCCCCTCCTGGACACTAATGTGGACCGGAGGAATCACCATTTGTCCCACATCTGTGTCCGAAGTCGCCCATAAAGCTCGGGGGAGGGTAGCCAACAATGCATCCTCTGATATCGTACACATCCGCCCAGACCTGGGATAGTTGTCATTTAAGATCACCCTCACACCCTCAGGGGAGCAGCGGATTGTAGCCCTAAAGTACTTTAACATATCAAGGCCCATAATGTTATCCGGTGTATACGGAGCAAGCAGAAACGGACAGGGCGCAGAAAAACAATCAACTTTAAATGCAAGGGTCTGCGAAAGAGGGCTTCGGGAGAGTGTACCGTCAAACCCTACCGATGTAACTATTGAGCCGGATGGGGGAGCCCCCGGAACCAAGTACCTAGACAATGCACTACGTGTCGCTCCTGTATCCACTAGGAACTGATCAGTAGAACCTAAAACCTCAGCCGATACATAAGGACCCGTCTGATCGACCGGCACCTCAACTGATTCGGACCCCCATCCAACGCATTCCTATGCATGCTGAGAATCATGATATCCCGATTGATCGATGTCCGATACATGATACTGGTGCTGGCGATCAAAAACATTTGAGCTATCTCGGTGCTGCCCGGCAGTATCGAAACGGACATTATCGTTAGAATTCCCTCTAAAGTTCGAGAAGCCCCCTCTACCTCTCGGGCCACCCGGAGTGTGCCCCTGACGCGAAGCACGCAACGCTGGGCAATCCCTGGCCCAATGGCCCAACTGCTTGCAGTACGCACACTGGTTCCTATTCAAATCAGATCGGCCCGAAGGGGGACCATAAGATCCGCCCCTTCCTCTATTATTATTACCCCGTCGGGGCGGGCCATATACTTGTGCTAACATCACCTTGGTTTTGAGATCTTTCGATTTCTTCTCCTCCTGGCCCTTCGCCTCGTGCTCCTGACGCTCATAATACTGAGCGATGGTCAGAAGGGCCGTCGGTGTCGCGGAGGACCAAGAACTCTCACTCGCTTTCAACCGGGCCGCAACTGCCGGTAGCAGATTAGCCACATATTTGTCCGCGAAAAGGTGGCGGCCTGTGTCGTCAGTAAGCGACTGGCCACTAAAGTCATGAAACGTCTCCTCAAAGCGCGTAAAGAAATCTGCAACTGACTCGTCAACTTTCTGTTTACATGCAGCTAACATATTCCAGTCAATCTTTTTAGGGGGGATAATCGTCTTTAACTTAGTCACAATAGCAGCGGGGAGATCTAAAATACTCTGCGGCGGTTTCTGCACGGGCTTCCTCTCCCTGTCTTCATCCTCAAGCTCAGACCACCGGGCCTTAAAGGCAACTATATCATCTACCTTTCGTACAGATCGCCACATATCCGGTGGTAGAATAAGGCCAAAGAACAGGTCTATATCTGCTAAAGTCATAACGCAAGAATTCAAGGCCCCCTCGACTTCTTCATAGAAGGCCGCTGGATTCTTACGGGGGTCAGGCAATGCATTCTTCAATGCCATGACATCGGCTCTATGCCATGGAGTATAAACCCAATTATACACAAAATATCCCCTAGCATCGACAGAATTAATGTCCGGGCTAGTCCCCGCTCCTTTAGGAGGAACATACAAAGGCGCCGCCTCTCGCATTGGTTTAGCATGCACTACATCATCCTTATCTGACTGGGAAGTAGATGGGTAGCCCCCTGCCGCAACCGAATCCGACTGCTTCTCCGCCTCCGTTTGTGGGCGTGCTTTCTCTCGAAGGGCCAGCACCTCGTCCCGCAAGGCGAACAGCCGCCGAGCCGCCTCAGGAGCCTTAGAGGGAGAAAAAGCACCGTTACGTATTGCTCTAGCGTCCGAAGACACTTCGTCAGGCTCAAGAACATGAGAATATTTTCGGAAAGCAGTAATCACTTCTTCCGCGAAATGACCCAGAAAATACACTTTATCTCTCTCCTGCCACGGCCCCCAAGTTTGAAATAAGTCCTCCATGGATACCTTGCCTTTAAGCGCACGGAAGGAAAGTGTCCGAAGCTCAGCCATTTGCTCGGCCGACAGCATGGACCGTGTGTCTACCTTACCCGAAACCGGGTCAGAATCTTGCGGCCGTGGAGCAGATGCGCCAACATAAGGGGGCGGAGAGCGATCTAGCAAATAAAAATCATCATCAGGATTATTAAGGACAGGATAAAGCGGCTGGCGAACAACATATTGACCCGAAACTTGTAGCCTACGCTCTTTCTCTTGTCTATCTGTCTGCTCTTTGTCCTCCCGATGCTTCGCTTCCTGCGCTCGCACATGATCATTCTTCCGTTGCTCTTTATCAAACAGCGCTTTCTCACGCTTCTCTCGCTCACGCACTTCCTTCACCCATAATCGCACACACTCAAACATATCCTGACGAGCACGTCGTTTACACATACACTGTTCCACATACTCAATCTTACGTATATCAAACGATCCATACAAAGGCCATCGCAACTCAGGATCCTTCTTCGTGTATTTCCTCCATAGCGTGCTGTACATTATGGAAGAAAGACCATGCTTCACGTACATATCCCTATTAGGAGTCCCCTCTGGGGGAGCTGGAGCAGATTCCTCGAGGTTCAACCGGTTTCCAAAACAGCAGCACCACTTACGGAGTGCGCTAAAAGCAGGCATGCTAGGAATAATGCAAAATATGCAATATTATAAAGAAAATGGCACTTAATCGTTGCGCCGTTCAAAGTTTACACAGCTCCGGAGAAATTTCTCCACATTACCTGCCTATATGTGTTGCAACGCATATATTTTCACAAAGACAAATTCAAAATATGACTAGTCACCATCAATCAAACTCAAATAGCCAGACCAGGCTTCAAAACTCGGAGCAAGTACCGTACAACGGGTCTTACCAATCAAGAGTCCAGGTTCCAACTGCCAAGCTCCACAATCGCCCAAACGGCTCTCACGGCAGGACCGACAGAAGAGGTCTCAGTCGATGACCGGCGCCACCCAGACGGTCAGCTCGGAAGGGAAGGAAGAAAAACCTCGGGATGCCAGGGCTAAGACGCCACTGGCAGTGATCACGTCCCCGGCCAAACTCCTCACCTTCGTCGCGACCAGTCCTTCGAGCATCCGAGTCGCCGATGAGCCCCACGTGACGGGCGCCAATTGATGAATACAGGCCCCAGCTAGGCCCGCAAAGCACAAGGGTTCGCTCTCCTGTAACGGAATCTATAAGGAAGTTGGCACGGAAACTGCAAAGTACAAAAACAACGTTTATTAACCCTTAAGGGTGGTCCTACAATCCACACAACACTCTTCAGTATTGTAAGGAGTAGCACAAAGAACTTGCGTACACAGTCCCCTTTTATACACAACAGAGGGGCTCATAGTGGGTGGATACAACATGAGGTCGAAGAACATTACCGTTTATGGTCATTCTCGATACTGAATCAATACATGGGCGGAGCTAACACACTCTTTGAGCCCGCGAAAACACATGGTCAAGCAAAGCTAATTATAACAGATGTGGTCAAGTCTGGGCATGCGCCAGATGGACAAGAGAGCTATTTATAAACTGTTACTAGGCAGATTACAGGAGCAACTAACACAGAGGTCGGACTCTCCTCATGACGAACACGTGGCAGCATGTCAATACAAAATGGAGTCCGGACTTCTGTCAACATAACGAAGAAAACACGATCTAAAGGGGAAGCATTAATGTTTTCAGTAAATGATTAATCACATTCTGCTTTAATTTACAACACTCGTACGAAGCGTACCGGAGGTGCTACGAAGCGCACAGACACCAAAGAAGCCTATTTTAAGTTGAAAAGTGCAATTTTAAGAACTGTGGACTACCTAAAAGTAATACAGGTAACTGGAACCTCATTTAAGTGAAGACCTGTATTTTTGAAAGCCTGCGTAAAGAAATCTTATATATAAAGAACTTTATTTTTACATAAATACAGGCTTGTGTCTCTGTGTGGTGGGTTGGTGGTTATTGTGTGGGACACTTTGAATGCTTAACCTAATGCCCTCTGGAATCTAGCCTGACTGCTCGCGCCACGTTACCTAGAGGGTGAGCAGGGGTTATTTTTAAAGAGGTAATCCTACGCCCTGACTTAGAGGAAAGGGTCCCTGCTTGTCGCAAGTGCATACCTGCGCCAACCAGAGACCCCGGATTCTAACAGAAATCAATATGGGATGCAGCAGGCACTTAAGAGCTTTCTCTTGATGTTGCCTGAGTTTCGCCGCAAGTGGCTCCATTACTAGGGCAAAGAAGTGGCGAGAGTGGGCAGCCCTGCCGGGTGCCCCTCGTGAGCCTATTGGACGCGGAGGTATGCCCATTTATTCTCACCCTGGCAGTGGGGAAACTATAAAGCGAACGTATCCAGGCCAAATACCTAACAGAGGCCCATGTTCTGAAGAGTAGTGAACAGGTAGTCCCACTCCACCGAGTCAAAGGCTTTCGTGGCATCTAAAAAGACCGCCACGAGAGCCAGTTGGGGATCGACGTTGTCCATGATGGAGAACAGAGTGCAGAGGTTGTGGCAGGTCACCCTGCCCGGTATGAAACCCGCCTGGTCGGGTAGCACCAGTTTCTCCATCAGGAGACTTAGCCGATTCGCTAGGAGTTTCGCGAGGATCTTTGCGTCGGTATTGATAAGGGACAGGGGCCTGTACGAATCGCACCGGTCAGCAGGCTTGCCAGGTTTCAAGAGGGAGATGATAAGCGCTTCCCTCATGGTGTCCGGAAGGAGCTGAGCCTCCAAAGCCTCCTCGTAAACCTTCCGTAATATGGGTATTAACTGCTCCATGTAGGCTTTGTAGAAGTCCACGGGCAGACCATCAGAGCCCGGGCCCTCCCTGATTTCATCTTCATGATTGCCTCTTGGAATTCGTCTCCCTCAAAAGGCGCATCCAAAAATTCATGCTGGGAGTTCCTCAGCCAACCGAGAGATATCTTGAAAGAAAGGAGAGAAGTCTAGGGGCTCAGCCCGGCGCGAAGTGTACAGTGTCTCATAAAAGGAGGTGAAGACAAGTAAAATGTCACAGCTATCTGTGTCACGTCCCCGCAGCATCCAAAATGTTGAGGATATAATTAGAGAAGCGAGGTTGTCGCACCTCCGCGGCCAACGCATTCCCGGCCTCTCCCACTCCCCGTACCGGCGCGCAGTGAAGTATTTTCCCCGAAAGAGTCTCACGCTCTGCCGCCTCCATATATTCGGTGAGCTTATCCCGTATCACGGCCACCTGGGCACCAGACGCATCACGCCACATGTCCGTCTCTAACTGTTTGAGTTCCCCTTTCAGTCGGCGCAGCTCCCGCCGGATGTCCCGGAGGACACCGAAGCTCTTCGACATGCAAAAACCTCAAATGGTGACTTTAAAAGCATCCCAGAGGGTGCCCACACTGGTAACTGAACCTCTGTTACGGTTAAAAAAATCAGTTATCTCCACGCCTAGCTCCGCTCGGAACACAGCGTCAAGCAGTGCCTCGGGCACCAACCTCCAACTAAAGGGGGAGGCGATAGATTTCGGGGGAGTCACCTGTAGGAGCACGGGTACATGGTCCAAGAGCGTTCTGGCCATGTGGGTGTTGGCAACAATCCATGGCCCCACCCCACGGGAGACCAACCAGTAGTCAAGGCGCGACCAGGCGGCACGCGCCGTGGTGTAATAAGTGCCCTCCTTCTGCCCTGGGTGAACCTGCCTCCACGCGTCTATGAGCCTGTGTGCAGAGAGGAGTTCCGAGAGTGGACGCTGGGTTTTAGTATAGTGGTGGGGCATGGCTTGAGAACGATCCAGTACAGGACATAGGGTTGTATTCAGGTCCCCACCCCAGAGTATATGGGTCAAGCCCACATTCCAGATTTGCCCCCAAAGTGCAGTATAATAATCAGGATCGTCCACGTTTGGACCGTAACAACTGACCAGTGTGACTGATTTTGTCCCCAAGACACCCCAGAGTATGCAATGCCTACCGGAGCGGTCACTTATCGAACCAACCAACACAAAAGGAACGCCCCTAGTATCAGTGTGCCACGTGAATATGAAGAATAAGAGGAGAAGACCCAAACTGCTGCCCACCTACCCCCAAAGCAGGTCAACCTATGGGGGTCAGTATGAGTCTCCTGAAGCATCGCTATATGAACGTGATGTCTATCGAGATAGGCTAAGAGTTGACGACATTTCCGGTGGTCCCCCAGACCTCTAACATTCCAAGTGAGTAGGTTTAGGCGTAACGGGTCAGTGGTCAAAGGCATTGCATTGTAGTGGATGTTCCAATGGTGGATACCCTGCAAGAAGAATGGCATGAATATGCGCTGACGTGTGCTAGTGAGGATGTCTGAAGATAAACAACTATGGAATCTCTAATCCGCAGTAACATTTCCCCACCCACCCCCACCCACAACAGCACCCCAATCGTGCCGAAATCGTCCCTCCCAGTCAATGTCCCTAAAAACCAGAACAAAACATTACAAACAAAATGAGATCGTACAAACAGCCCATGGAAGAGCCACGGAAAGTAGGGGGGAATATCCATGTAGGGGGTCACCGGGGCAACACGGAAACCTCTCCTCCCACAGCCCGGTTAACCAAAGTCTCAGTGTCCCAAAGGGGGAAGACCCAGGCAAGGAAGAGAGAGGGGTGCTTGGCAATACGTATAGGTTTACCCTCTACTATGAAGAGACATGGTCACAAACATCTAACGGAGAAGTAGAACATTTCCAGCAAAACAGTTCGAATGGGCCTCTATCTGCGCTCCTCCAGCAGGCGAAAGTTCAAGGGCCCCAGCAAGGGTGCATTGCGGGCCCGACAGGAAGGACCCGCCGCAGCCACTGAAGCAGCTGGGCAGGAGGAACAGGGATAGCACAGCGAGGAGTCCAGGAGTCTCCATCTCAGCCCACAGACACGTGAGAGTCCTCAATCCGCCAAAGGAGAGTCCGGTCTGGATGCCCGACCACTCGTCACACCACCTGGAGAATGTCGGGGGAGCGATTTCAGGAATTCATCTACCTGATGCGGGTTCGTGAAGATTATGTTTTTCCCTCGATGAGACTCTGAGGCGCACTGGGTACAAAAGGGCATACTCTATCTGGGCCTTGCGGAGCTTCGACGGTAAAGTCTGGGAAGATAGTGAACTCCACGCCATCATATTGTAAGGACTTCTGCTCCCGCGCCAGTCGCAGGGCCGCATCGCGATCGTGGTAGTTGAGGAGTCGGGCCACAATAGGCCTGGGGGGCCCACCAACTGGGGGACGCGGCCCAAGAGAGCGATGAGCCCGCTCCACGATGAATTGGGCTGAGAAAGGATTCCCATCACTGGCGCCGTGCAGCAGCCATTCGACATATTCCTCCATGCGTTTTTAACAAAAGAGGAAGGTGCACCAGTGAGAAGTCCAAACATGATAGGAAGTCCTTAAAGTTCCTTTAATTCTTGTATGTATTTTTTCATAAAAACAGACATCAGCCAACGCGTTTCGTTCTAAGAGGCAAGAACTTCTTCAGGGCTGAAACAAGTAACAAACAAATATACAGACATAACTACATTTATATAAAACATATATAGTCATCCAAAATATTACAAGAAACAATAAACACATAGGACCATACTCAACGACTTTGATATATACAAATATAAATACAATACATACATATATACAAAGGCACATCAGACCATTAAATATAAAAACATGAAAATACATTCAAATACCAAAAGTAATATAGGCTCTAATAGAAGACATTAATTCAGAAATAGAATACAGTGTAAATACAACTTAATCATTTTGAATACTGATATATTTATAAAATGCAAGAGCATATATAGTAGAATCGAGATCCATAGTCCTAATTGATATGAGGTATCTCAGATACGCCCCAAAAATAAATATCAAAAGAAGGGGGGGGGGGTAAAGGAATCTCACCTCTACTTTGACGATGTGGGATACCTGCGATTATCAGTGTGGCTCCGCACGATAAATAAATCAGATATTATCACGCAATAGAGTAGAGAATTCAACGATGTGAATTCAAGCAAATAATAGAGATGTCTTTCACAGCACTGTCATGTAGCAAACAAAAAAAAGAAAATTTAAAAAACAAAAACGAAAATAAACAAAAACAATAAAGTTTGCTTGAATATATTCAACAATATTGTTGTAAATAAATACCAAAAACTAATGAGCGACAAGGTTGACATAATTTACGTCAAAACGCAAAGGGCGACGGAGTTTGTATAAAACATTCCAGAAACTCATCTATTTAAAAGAAGTATCCAATTTTATTTGAACATCTACAGTCATACTAAGCGAAAACATAAGATAATCTCTCACCTAAATCATTTGGATGTTCAATGGAAAGGTATAAATAAGGCCGTCAGTATAAGATACGAATATATCCTTCTAGTCGGAAAGCCAAGTGGCATTTATCATTGTAGTATGTATACATTCCGACTCGCTAAAATATAAGCAGAGCAAAAGGAAAAGAGTGAAAGAGAGAAAAGCGCAAATGAGCAGAAAAATAGCAACAGACGAAAAACAGAAAAATAATAATAATACTAGACAAGTAACTCTAAGCGTAAAGGTTTAAGCGTCCAAAACACCAATATTCTCCAATAGCAATAATCCTTATGAGGCATGATATTAAGTTGTCTCCAAAACATTAATAAAGCTATTAGTCAAAAGACACACACAAAACTTAAAATCGCACCTTCCAATCGATCCGTATTAGTATATTGTCAAGAGATAATTAACCCAGAATTACGTGAAAAAATAAATTCAACAGAGTTACCAAAACCTAATCAAATGAACACCAGTAATTGCGTAAAACCGTACGACAGGTCAAAACGGCTTACCTTCTCCAAATACGAAAAGCGGAAAGAGAGTAACGGGGTCAAACAGCACACCGGTATTTTCAAAGCTAACCGCGAAGCTGCAATTTAAATCAATCACCGGATGTGAGGTGACACATCCCCGTATGTCAGTAGAGGAGCAAGTAAACAAAGACGCCATATTTGAATGGCGTATAAACCGGACATCGATGTATATATAGCATCATAAGAACCCAATCGTATTATAATTAGAGCATGGAGAGATAGTATTCAAGAAATGCATGAAATTATAAATGAAAAAATACCACGTCCCACCCGTATCAGAAAAAAACATATAAATATATAGAGAAAAAATATATATATAAATATCACGTCCCATATGTGTCCAAGGATCAAAATAAAAATACGTCACAAAATTAATTAAATTAAATTAAAGGTAAGTCGCAAAGCCGAAATATAAATAAATCACCGGATATCTGGAGACACATGACCGTATATCGTGAAATCGAGAAGAAAACAAAAACGCCATATTTGAATGGCGTAAGAAAAGGACATAGATGCATATGCAGCATCCAAAGAACCAGATGTAATGTATTTGAAGCTGGAAAAACAGTATTGGAGATATGTATGTATTTATAGAAGGAAGATCCCACGTCCCCACCCATATTGAAGAGATGCATATAATTGTAAGCAAAAAATATACCACATCCCATATGTATACAGAAAGTAAATAGATGGACATAACCAAAATAGGTACAGCTAGCGAAAGGCCAAAACAAATTCAAAGAATCACGTCCGATCAATGCAAAAATGGAGGTATAAATAGTCGTATTGCATATGAATGGTATCTACATAGGTCCATGAGAATAAGGATAAATATAATACTGAATATTAAATATTGAGGCCAATGTCTAGCCACATAGAGAAGAAAGTAAACAAAGAAAAAAAGAAAAGAAAAAATACATATAAAGAAAAGTGCCCGATATTAATAAAGGAGTATTGCACTATGGGCATACGTAAAAAAGTCAAGTGAAAAAATGTATAAGGAACAAGTGAGAGAGGTATGAACTGATCCCAGAACATACATAGATGAGTAAGTACGAGTAGTAATAGTAACAGTATATCAACCCAAATGTAAAATAAAGGCTCAGCTTAGATGGGAAATTGTACAATTTAACCATTATAAAAAGTAATGCATCTCAGTATCAGAATTATGTCCCAAGGTAACGGCTCGTAGACGACAAATCCATTTAGATTCACATTGTCTCAGTATCAATTCTCTATTTGATCCTCTTTTGCCCACAGGAATGTGTTCAATTCCATGGAACCAAAAAGAGGGGCAGTCAGTATGTTTAATCCTGTAATGCTCAGTAATAGGATATCTTGTATCGTTATTCAATAGGGCTCTCCTATGTTCTTGTATACGTGTTTTTAAGGGGCGAATGGTACTACCCACGTAAATGATGTCACAATCGCATCCCAGGATATATACAACATGGGTAGTATTACAATTGATGAATTGGTTAATGTTAAATGTACGTATACAATTGTAAGAAAAAGTTTTAGTTTTAGTTTTACCCATGGGGCAAACATTACAGCTACCACAGACAAAAAAACCTTTAGGTTTTTTGGGGAGCCAAGTACCACTTGTATGTGGAGTGGTAATATAACTGGGACACAGCTCATTTCTCAGGGAAACGCCTTTTTTGTATGTAATAGTAGGCGTAGTAGAAATACAGTCTTTGAGTCCAACAATGGAAGTCAAAAGATACCAATTCTTCCTTAGAGCTCTAAATATACCATCACTATGTGTAGTGTATTGAGTAATAAATCTTGCACTGTTATTAGATTTATCACAAGTTTTGGACTTTTCAAGTAATGTCGCATCCCTGGTTGAAGACAAAATTCTTTTTTCAGCATTATCTAGAATCTTATTATTGTACCCTCTGGCTTGAAATCTTTTTTTAGTTTCACTGACATTTCAGAGAAAACTATTCTCCTCACTGCAATTCCTTCTAATGCGTACAAATTCCCCAAAGGGGATGTTATTGATGACAGAACTTGCATGGGCACTAGAAGCATGTAAAACTGAATTACATGCAGTCTCCTTTCTATGGAGTTTGCTTTGAATCTTATCATTTTCAACATAAAAGTTGATATCGAGAAAATTAATACTGCTATTATGATAGGACATAGTCAGTTTTACATTAAACACATTGTCGTTTAGATAAGTGTAATATTGCTGCAATTTCTCAACAGAGGATGCAAGCCACCGCACGTGGGAAGCCAACCGACCCGGCAAAGGCCAATATGATAGAGGCACCGCGGGGTACCCACCTACAGAGGCGGCTGTGCACCCCAAACCAGCCACAGCCTAGCCTCACTGATGAGGAGACAGCCCAAGCTGCGGACCGCAGCTAAACGGTAACCTGCAGGCGTATGTCCAAGCGAAGATCCGATGCCACCTTGGTACCAGGCAGACAAGAGTGTGTAGGCCGGGTGAGGTAGAGACCGGGCTGATTTGCAGAGCTCGACACCGGGGGGGCCGACTAACTCGCAGCAGGCAGTCGGATGGCGCCGCAGGGGCTTAATCAGTCTGTAGCAGCATTGCCACAGGGACCCTCCATGGCCCACGCGGGGAGCCGTCAGCGTCGACGAAGGGCCAATAGAAGTGGGAGCCCGCCAGGCAGCTCACTTCTCGTCCACCCCAGCCAGGCCCCGCCGATGTTAAAGCCACCCAAGCGTGGGCCAAGGACCGACCCGGAGCACCCCAGAGACCTGGCCCAGCACCACCAGGAGCAAAATGCAGGGCTCGGTGTCACGGGGCAAAATCTGCAAGCCGGCGGCACTGTGACGGTCCAAAGTAGGTCACAATAGCGGTGCACGGGGGAGAGCAACACGAGATCGCAGACTCCTGCTCCCGGGCAGAACAGTCACTCCGGGCAATCACAGGTATCTCCCCCCCGCCGCACCGCCCCGACAGGGCCCGCCAGTGCGAGTCGCGATGAAAGGGCGCAGAGTTGCTGGTGACGCACTCACCGGCCCCACATGGATAAAAAGGCAGAAGCAGGCAGCGATGGCATCCAGGACAGCAGGAGCAGATAGCGGCAGTAACTGTGTCTGCAGAATCAGGATCGCCACTCCGCAGGGCACGTTCACTCCAATACGGCCTACCAGCCACGTGGGAGCAGCGGCACTCGTGTGGCCGCCGCCGCCGGGCAGAGCTCCAGACAAGTCCCCAGCAGCTCCCGCTTTGCAGCTCAGGCAGCTCCGGTAGCCATACGGAGAACCGCTTTCCAGACAAAATTTCACCGGAGGCAGCAGGCGTGTAGGGGTGTATAATCCCACTGGTCTACTTCAAATCAAAGTGCAGGGGGCAGAGGATGATTGAAGGATAAGGAGCCAAGCAGCCGGAGCCTCACTGGCGTGCGGCCATCTTGGTCATGCGGCACCCAGCGCCCCCCCCCCCAAAAAAAAATCATGGTGCTGTTACACTAAGTGACTAGTAGCTGTCCCTTTGACACACGTCATGTTGCAGTTACACCAGGTGACCAATAGATTTCCCTATGGCTCATAGCATGGTGCAGTTACACCAAGTGATCAATAAATGTCCCTGTGACAAATACTATGGTGCAGTTACACCTGGTGACCAATAGATGTCCCTATGGCGCAAATCATGGTGCAGTTTACAGCAAGTGTCCAATAGATATCCATGTGGCACATTGCATGTGCAGCTACAGCAAATGACCAATAGATGTCCCTATAGCACAAAGTGTTGTGTAGGTAAACCAAGTGACCAATGGATGTCCCTGTGGCATAAAGCATGGTGCAGTTACACCAAGTGACCAATAGATGTACCTGGGGCACATATCATGGTGCAGTTACACCATGTGACCAATAAATGTCCATATGGCAGATAGAATATTGCAGTTACAACAGATGACCAATAGATGTCCCTGTGGCACATATGGTGCAGTTACACCAGGGGACCAATAGATGTCGCTATGGCACAACACATGGTGCAGTTACAAGAGATGACCAATAGATGTCAATGTGGCCCATAGCATGGTGTGTTCACACCAAGTGAGCAATAGATGTCCCTATTACACAAAGAATGGTGCAGTTACACCATGTGACCAACAGATGTCTTTATGGCACATATCAAGGTACAGTTACACCAAGTGAAGAATAGATATTCATTTGGAATGTATCATGGTGCAGTCAATCCAAGTAACTAAAAGATATCCCTATGGCACAAAGCACAGTACAGTTATACCAAGTGACCAATAGATGTCCCTGTTGCACATCTCATGGTGCAGTTACACCAAGTAACCAATAGATGTCATTGTGGTCCATAGCATGGAGCACTTTCACCATAGATGTTCTTGTGGTATATAGCATTGTGCAGTTACCAAAGGAGACCAATAAAACATGACCCTAAGGCACATAGCATGGTGCAGCTACACCAAGTGACCAATAGATATCCCTTTGGCTATCAGCATGGTGTACTTACACCAGGTGACCAATAGATGTCTCTGTAGAACATATCATGGTAAAGTTACTCAAAGTGACCAATATATGTCCCTATGGCACAGACCACTGCAGTTACACCAAGTGACCAATAGATGTCCCTGTGGTACACATCATCGTGCAGTTACACCACGTGGCTTATAGATGGCCCTAAGGCACATAGCATGGTTCAGTTACACTAAGAGACCAATAGATGTCCCTGTGGAACATATCAAGGTGCAGTTACACCAAGTGACCAATAGCTGTCCATATGGCACATAGCAGGGTGAAGTTCCACACAATGACCAAAAGATGTCCCAATGGCATGGTGCAGTTACACCAAGTGACCAATAGATGTCTCTATGGCACATGGCATGGTGAAGTTTCACCAAGTGACCAAAAGATGTCCTTGTAGCACACATCATGGTGCTGTTACACCAAGTGAACAATAGATGTCCCTGTGGCACATATCATGGTTCAAATACAGCAAGTGACGAATAGATGTCCATGCAGCACATAGCATTGTACAGTTACACCAAGTGACCAATAGATGTACCTGTGGAACATAGCATTGTGGAGTTACACCAGGTGGCCAATTAATGTCCCTGTGGTGCATAGCATGGAGCAGTTACACCAAGGGGCCAATAGATGTCCTTGAGGCACATATCATGGTGCAGTTACATCAGGTGACCAGTAGATGTCCCTATGGCACACAGCATTTTGCAGTTACAGCAGCTGTCCAATAGATGTCCCTGTGACACATACCATGGTGCGGTTACTCCAAGTGACCAATAGATGTTCCTATTGCACAAATCATGGTGCAGTTCGACCAAGTGACCAATAGATGTCCCTATGGCACATGTCATGGTACACTTAATTCAGGTGGCCAATAGATGTCCCTGTGACACATAGCATGGTGCAGTTACACCAAGTGAACAATAGATGTTTCTGTGGCACATATCATCGGGCAGTTACACCAGGTGACCAATAGATGTCCCTCTGGCACATATCATGGTGCAGTAACACCAGGTGACCAATAGATGACTCTAGGGCACAACACATGGTGCATTTTCACCAAGTGACCAATAGATGTCCCTCTGGCACATATCATGGTGCAGTAACACCAGGTGACCAATAGATGTCCCTATGGCACAACGCATGGTGCAGTTTCACCAAGTGACCAAAAGATGTCCTTGTAGCACACATCATGGTGCTGTTACCCCAAGTGAACAATAGATGTCCCTGTTTGGCACATATTATGGTGAAGTGCCACCAAGTGACCAATAGATGTCCCAGTGGCACAAGGCATGGTGCAGTTGCAATAAGTGACCAATAGATGTCCCTGTGGCACATTACATGTTGCAGTTACACAGAGTGATGAATAGATTTCCCTGTGGCACATACCATAGTGCCGTTATCCCAAGTGTCCAATAGATGTCCCTTTGGCACATAGCATTGTGGAGTTACACCAGGTGGTCAATCGATGTCCCTGTGGTGCATAGCATGGAGCAGTTACACCAAGGGACCAATAGATGTGCTTGAGGTACGTATCATGGTGCAGTTACATCAGGTGACTAGTAGATGTCCCTATGGCACACAGCATATTGCAGGTACAACAGGTGACCAATAGATGTTTCTGTGGCACATAGCATGGTGCGGTTATTCCAAGTGACCAATAGATTTTCCTATAGCACAAAGCAAGGTCAAATTACATTTCTTCCCAAACTATTCCCCTATATACCCACAACCAGCTATGGTACTAAAAACACCAAAAATATTAAAATAAAAAAAATACTCAACATTCAATAAATTTTATCTAGATAAATTATTTCCCACCCTATTCCCCTAAAAACCCACAACCCGCTACTGAAATAAAAATGCAAAATAATTTAAAAAAAATACAAATAACTACTAAAAATATTCAAAACATTTTATATAATTAAATTATTTCCCACTCTGTTCCCCTATAAACCCACAACCCGCTGAAGAACTAAAAATGCAAAATTTGAACAATTTCTTTTTAACCCCTTAACTGCTGCCCCCCCCCCAACTGCCCCCCCCCCCCCCCCGCTGAGCCCTTTTTTGGCTATTTGGTGTAGTTCGCGATTAGGCCTCTGTAACTTTTTGACCACATAAGATATCCATGCCAAATTTGCGTCCTTTTCTTCCAACATTATGGGGACTCTAAAGGTACCCAGGGTTTGTGGATTCCCCTGGAGGGGACCCAGACATTAGCCAAAATACAGCTAAATGTTGTTGGTTTTTTTTTAAATGGGGAAAAAAGGGCTGTAGATGAAAGCGTCTGGTTTTTTCCCTGCAAATGGTATCAAAAAAGGGGTTATGGTGCTGAAATTACCATCTTCCCAGCTTTCAGGGACAAGCAGACTTTTGTCAGAAAACCAAAATGTTTTACACAGTTTTGGCATTTTTCTGTGACATAGCCTATTTCTGCTATTTTTTTGTGCTTTCAACCTCCTTCCAGTTAATGGTAGAAATGAGTATGAAAGCAATAATGGATCCTGGAAAGCTATACATTTTAGAAAAATAGACAAAATTCTGAATTCAGCAAGGGGTCATTTGTATAGATCCTTCAAGGTTTCTTCATAGAATCTAACAGTTAAATATAGTAAAAAATGAAAATTAGTTGAAAAAAACAGCCATTTGTGTCAACGTTTTCACCTGTAACTAATTCTAATTGACAGCTGTTTGAAAGCAATATACCGTTACATTTGCTGGACCTTTCTGGTTGTGGGGATATATAGGACTTGTAGGTTCATCAAGAACCCGACGAACCCAGAGCAAATACCTGAGCAGCGTCTTGCAATGGTTTTTTATTATGTACCGGGTATATAGCAATTAATTTGGGAAAATATATATAGTGAAAAATCAGGATGAACAACACCTATGTATTTCGGAAATGGGAACAAAATGTAGAGTTTAGAAACAGTAGATATGTGCACATTTCCGAAATTGGGAGTACCCATACTAGCATGAGAATTATAGGTCATTTTTTAAAATGACTTCTTTTTTACACCTTATCTTTCATTTGGAAGGCAGAACTGCATCAAATGTCAATGGGTAATAACAGTTGCTCTACAATTCTGTTTTACCCTAAGTCTCCCGATAAAAATTGTACCTCACTTGTGTGGGTAGGCCTTGTGCCCATGACAGGAAACGGCTCAAAACACAACGTGGACACACCGCATTTTCACAATGAAAAATGACCCTTTTTTTGCAAAGTGCCTAGCTGTAGTTTTTTAACCCTAGCTCTGCCGGCACCTAGGGAAACCTAGCAAACCTATACATGTTTGAAAACTAGACACCAAGGGGAATCCAGGATGGGATGACTTGACTGGCTCTCACCAGGTTCTGTTACCCAGAATCCCTTGCAAACCTAGCAAATTGTAAAAAAAAAAAAAACATTTTCCTCACTTTTCTGTGGTGGAAAGTTCTGGAATCTGCGTGGATCCACAAAATTCTACCCACCCCGTGTTCCCCAAAGTCTTCCGAGAATAATGGTACCTCACTTCTGTGGGTAGGCCTTGTGCCCGCAACAGGAACGTCCCAAAACGCAAGGTGGACATACCACATTTTCACAGTGAAAAATTGCCCTTTTTTTTGCAAAGTGTCTAGGTGTAGTTTTTTTTCACACATTTTTGTGTGGGAGAGTTGTGGCATCACCGGGCTGACACAAATTTCCTACCACCCAGCATTCCTCTGGGTCTCCCGATAAAAAGGGAGCCTCACTCGTGTGGGAGGCCCAAGTACCTGCGACAGGCAAGGGCCCAAAACATTTTGTGTTAAGCAATTTTTATGTCGCCTCAATACGTTTTGGGCCCACAAAAATGTGTGAAAAAAGGTATTTTTTTCAGCTAAATTTGAGGTTTGCAGGAGATTCTGGGTAAGAAAATGTTGGGGGATCCACGCAAGCCATACCTCCCTGATCCCAGATATATCCCCTCACTGACTCCACCATTAAATTCAAACCAGATTTTCCCCTTAAATGGTTTGACGACACCCTCACCTATCTGGGGATAATTATCTCTCGCAATTGCGAGGAACTCATAAGAGCCAATTATGGGCGTGCGTTAGACTCCATCACTGATAAAATTACGGGTTGGATTGCGATGCCCCTTTCACTGGCTTGTAGAGCAGCCATAATCAAAATGGTTATATTACCCAAACTTCTGTACTTATTTGTAAATATCCCCTATGCCCGCAGCCGTCACTTTTTCTCGGCTATTAGGACTCAACTCATACAATTTATACGGGGAGGGAAGCAAGCCAGACTAAAGTGGAATGTCCTCATGCGTCCATTCTGTGCGGGCGGTTTCTCGGTACCAGATGTTGAATTGTACTTTAGCTGTGCACAGGCACACTATGCCGCATACGGGATGAAACCCCCCCCTCCTTTATGCCTCATCTGGTGATAGAAGATGGCTACATGACCCCCACCCCAAGTACCGCCTATCTTAGTGTCCCCGGAGTCCCACGACGCCTTGCGTCTACTACCATCCAGTGCACTGGCAGTGCATGGCATGACCTTGCCAAGGCAACTCAATGCACACTAATGTATTCCCCGCTCCTGCCCCTCCCTGGATAACAGGATATCCCAGTTATGCAGGAGGGCGGCTGCCACCGGCTCTTCCACAAACTCTCCATTCATACCTGGGGACACCTTTACACAGGTGGGAAATTTAGTACTAGCAAGGAATTCTTTAAAGAAGTGAACCCCACCCCTTTAGAACGCTTCTATTACATTAGACTCCGCTAGGATGTGAAAACCGTCACACCCACGTTCCCTCTTGAACCCCCGGTTATGCCCTCACTGTATATATTACTGCAACAAGATGCTCCCGCTCATGCGCTCTCCCTATTGTACCGCACTGTACAAGCCAATAGTGAATATGATTCCCCCATTGGCCCGAAACAGGTGGGAGGAGGAACTGGGGCACCCCCTCACTGGGGAACAATGGACATACTGTTGCAAACAGACCGGAGATATTTCCGCCAGCAGTAGGTTTAGAATCATACATTACAAATATGTTCACCGCTTATATTATACACCAGCGCTGATGTTCCGTCTGAAGATTCGAGATAACGATTATTGTGACCGCTGCGGTAGGGAAGGGGCACTTAGCCTGGGATTGTCCGCTTATACAGCGCTATTGGGCAGAGGTACTCACCGCATTGGACCTTATGGCAGGCCTACATATTCCTAAAGATCCCCTAACTGCCCTGTTAGGATACACTGCACCCCTTGCCGCCAAAATGCGCAAATACACCCCCCTGGCGCTGCTTCTCGCTAAAAGGAGAATCACCTGTAAATGGGGCAGAGGAAGAGCGCCGAAATTTAAGGATTGGCTTCAAGATCTTATTTATTGCCAAGAGCAACTACATATATATGCAGATCTTCAACCCCACTCATCACATCCAAAAGACATCTGTGGCCCCTTGCAAACCTATTTATTGGAATACACCACTGATACTAACGCGAAAGGCCTCATGAAGAGCAACCAACACCCCCTGATAGAGCATCTCACCCGGGCCCGCACATACCGCACATTGGAGGACAAGGGACAACACGTGACACTACCTCAGACATTCTTGATTGAAATACCTTGTCAGCAAATATACACCCTTTTGGATCACAGTGCATTAGTGAAACTTTCCACTGTTTATGGTCCTGTTGCCTTTACAGCTCAATACTCCAACCAACGCGGGCGGCCCGGAAGGGTTGTAGGCTTGCTGTATATCCCCTTACCCCTTTTTAAAACGCTATCTGCACACTTGAAACGTCGCATTGCCGACCAGATTGCGGTTGTAGGCAGTATGCTGAGATGTATACTTCTTTTTGGTCCACAATAAAGGTTTTTTTTCCCCCCCAAAAAAGCCATACCTCCCTGGAAGCCGCCGGGTGTCTAGTTTTCAGAAATGTGTGGGTTTGGTAGGTTTCCCTAGCTGGCCGCCAAGCTCGGGGCCAAAATCCCAGGTGACCCCCCTTGCAAAACCAGGTTGTTTTGCGATAGGCAAATGTGATGTTGCCTCAATACGTTTTGGGCCTTTGCCTGCCGTGGGTACTTGGGCCTCCCACACGAGTGAGGCACCATTTTTATCGGGAGACCCGGGGGAACGCTTCGTGGTACGAAATTTGTGTCAGCCCGGTGATGCCACAACTTTCCCACACAAAAATTTGTGAAAAAAGGGATTTATTTTTCCAGCTAAATATGAGGTTAGCGGGAGATTCTGGGTAAGAAAACGTTGGGGGGATCCACGCAAGCCATACCTCCCTGGAATCCCCCTGGTGTCTGGTTTTCAGAAATGTGTGGGCTTGGTAGATTTCCCTGGCTGGCCGCCGAGCACCAGGACAAAAACACAGGTGACCCCCCTTGCAAAACCAGGTTGTTTTGTGATAGGCAATTTTGATGTCGCCTCAATACGTTTTGGGCCCTTGCCTGTTGCGGGTACTCCCACACGAGTGAGGCACCATTTTTATCGGGAGACCTGGGGGAACGCTGGGTGGTAGGAAATTTGTGTCAGCCTTGTGATCCCACAACATTCTCACACAAAAATGTGTGGAAAAGGAGTTTTTTTTCAACTAAATTTTAGCTTTTCAGGGCATGTTGGGTAAAAAAAAGTGAGAGCCACGCAAGTCATTCAGCCTTGTACTTCCTCCTTTGTCTACTACTCAAAAATGTGAAGGTCTGCCCAGGTGATGGCTGAGCTAGGGCACAAAGTTTCATGCTACCCATATTGAGAAAAATAAATCATACCAAAGGCAATTACACCGCCACAAATATAAATCTAACACTAATTTGATAAAGCTAATCCACCACTTACACTGGTTGGTTTTAGCACCTTCAAAGCACAAATACTTATCAAAGTATATAAATATTGAAGCCAAGACTTCTGAAGGTGAGCCATAAAGCCACTTCACGGCACCAACCACTTTATGCTCCATTCACACACCACACACAAGACTTCCATACCGCCAGCCACAGACCCAAACAACCAAATCACTTGCACTCACACAAACATACCAACGCCATGCAAGGGCCCATCACATTCATATGCCACAAGACATAATGAGTTTGACTACATTTTACCACCTGTCAAGTCTCCCCATCCTTCTTCCTGAACATTACCGAAAGCATGCAGAGTGAACCTTTACTACTGGCTTCCAAGACAGCCACATGAGGCTCAGGAAGACACGTCTTTCATGCGCCTTTAGCGCACTCACTATGCTAAATCCAACTCCTTCCAGTTTGTGGATGTAAGTTGGGGGATGTCCGAATATCCTTGTAGGCCATAACTCAAATTGAGCGAGCATATCTACCTTTGAAACTAAGGCAAACATGCTGGAACTTTTCAAAAGATATCATAAATTATGAAGAACGGATGAATGTGAAACACGGGTAGTCCGTGACAACATAGCATATGTCCAATCCACCGTTATGTGCAGTGACTGTAATGCACTCATCATACAGCAAACTGACCATCTACTAAGTTCTAACGGAGGATGAACATGGCAAGCAGCATTGACTGATAAGTACTATAGTAAATTCAGTGCGAGTGTGGCAGCAATGGATTTGAATCCATGGGTGAAGATGAAGTGATGCCTTCTACCTTTGCAATATTCCTCGGAAAGCGCACCTACCATAAGCTGTTCTAACCCGTTTGCGTGTCTATCCTCATCAGAGTTCTAACTAATCCTGTCTAATTTTCAAGAGACCCTATACTAATGCCTTCCATCTCTAGCTACTTAAAGCATGAGAAACATTAGTGTCACATGCTATCAATGTTCTCACTGTGCTAAATCTAACTCCTTCCAGTTTGTGAATGCAAGTTGGGGGGTGCCCGAGTATGCTGCAAAGCCATTCCTCGAGCTGAGCAAGCATATCTACCTTTGAAACTAAGGCAAACATGCTGGAAATTTTCAAAAGATTTCTAAAGCGAACACCATAAACTATGAAGAACGGTACAATGTGAAACACGGGTACTCCATGACAACGTGGCGTATGTTCTATCTACCAGTATGTGCAGCGTGGGGACTATAATGCACTTGTCAATAGACGAACAGCACAACTGCCACATTCTCAAAGCAGATAAAGTTGTTCAGAAGTCCATGATTTCCTGAAGTAGAGGAAGAAATATTCTGCAGCTGCTTGCATAGTGAAGGAGTGGCCCTCAGACAGTAGGTATCCATTCACACCAATTGAAAGATTTACCTATTGGCAGCTCCACCTCAGTCAATTTCCCAGTATTTTGCTTTAGTGTGATACAAAATAAAGCAAGTAGGAAAACAGAAGGTAGGCTTACTTGGGCACTGGGGACAGTAAACACGAGTCTCCTGCCTCCTTCCCTGCATCGAGCACACTTTACAACAGCAACATGGTCGCTCCTTTTTGGGTGTTGCAGGAATTTTGTCAGCAAAGTGTCGCTCCTGCAGCCTTGCCATGTCCTCCAGAATACATGAAGTAGAGGCTGCTGCTTCTGTAGCAGTGAGACATTCAATCACAGACAACTGAAAGTCAAGGAAAGACATGAGTCTTCCTGTGGTGGTCTCACAATAAACAATACGCGTATTGTATGTTGCCATCTGGATGAGGTGCTAAACAGTTTCTCATACCAAGTGCGAGTTTTACGACTCGCATTGTATGGCTGAAGAACCTGGTTGTTCTTGTCCACTCCCCCCATGTACTTGTTGTAATCTAGTATACAGGTGGGCTTGTGGACTTCGGCCATCTGACCCCAAACTGTGACAGGGGAAGTGCTCTCAGCATGCATTGTAGTGAGCACGTACACGTCACTCCTATCTGAGAACTTGATTGCGAGCAGTTCGTTGGAACGCAACGCTGTGCTCTTTGATTTCTGGAGCTTCTTGCAAAGAAGCTCCTGCTGGATTCCTTTGTGGCCACAACGAATTGTACCACAAGCTACGGAGCCAGCTTTGTAGAGCTCACTGAACAGCTCTACTCCTGTATAGAAATTGTCCACATAAAGGTTATAACCTTTATGAAGAAGTGACTGGACAAGCTCTCATACGATCTTTCCTGTGACCCCTAGCGTGGGAGGGCAACCTACAGGGTTAAGAGTTGTGTCCTTCCCTGTATACACATAGCCAGTGGAGCTCTCACACAGCATGTACAGCTTGATGCCATAGCGAGCGCGTTTGCTTGGAATGTACTGCCTAAACAGCAGCCGCCCTTTATACAAGATCAAGGACTCATCAATGGCTATATTCTTTCCAGGAGTATAAACCTCTGGAAACCTGCCAGACAAATGTTCCACGACAGGCCGAATTTTTACCAGCCTGTCATGGTCCGGATGGTCCCGGGGCAATGCAGCAGAATTGTCATTGAAATGCAGCATGCGCTGCAATAGCAAACATGTATGGTGCGAAGATGGGGGTTAACCAAACCGTGTGAGTAGACCAGTAGGATAGAAAGGTTGGTTAATGTACTCCCCCATTTTAAGTGTGAGGCCAAAAATATCTTCAACTCCCCTAAAGAAGTGGCAGTCCACTTGCAAGCCCTAGAATGAGGCCCAAGAGTGCCTCCTTGCTCCCTTAGAAATTGCTCGGCACGCACATTTGTTTTCTGCACATTTTCAGCAAGGAAGTCAACATCTAAAAAGAGATGGACGTAGTCAATTGGCAAAAAATTCGCTGTATCAACTTTACATCCAGGGTCACCAGTGAAAGGCGGAATTTGGGGCTGAACTAAATTGGGAGGCTGCCAAGACGGCACTCAGTCTGTGCTTGCGGCCGCACGTGCCTGCACTCTGGGTTGCTCTAACCTGTTACTGGTGTCCTGGTGCACAGACTGTTGGCAAAGGGACAGCACAACTGACATAGTCTCCTTCAGAATCGGTGGAAGATGAGTCGTCGGATGGAACTGCGCCGACTGGAAAATCACTCCCAGATTCTGCTTCATTGTCCTCTCCCTCAGATGTCTCAGTATCTGCTGTTTCAGTCTCTGATTCTGCCTCAGAGTTGGACTCCAGAACCACACTTAGCGCTTGGGCAGTGATGGAACAGGTAGTGCAAAATTTTGTATACCTCCTCTATTCCTGCATGAAAATACTAATTATATAATCTATTAATTATAATATTATAATATTATTAAACGAGTGTTGCATGTACTAATCAACATTACTAAAACTTAAATTACACATGGGATTTGCGTTTTGCAAGGCTAAATAACTCTTATAACTAAAATCTGTAAAAGTGGTAATAGAATACTGCATGATATATGTTGCTTTGTGATGTTGCACCCTCGAGGAGGATAAAAAAGGTGAATATAATTGCTTTAAATGTTGCTATATGCTAGATACATACAAGCACATAGAGGGATTAGCAAGGGGTTAATATTAGAATCACCATTTCTATGAATTAATTATTCTTTTGTGTTTATTTCGCTTAAGTTGGCATCTGGGCCTAAATCCAATATGGCCGCTGTCACCACACGCAGAAGTGGCCACTGTCTCATGAGGTGCGGAGTGAGCTGCGCATGTGCGAGAAATCTCCTAAACCTCGTAGCGATCTTTGCACAACGTGTCCCCGGTCAAGGATATGAAACGGGACGTTCGTTAAGACAGGGGAACAATCAACCTTACAGAAAACCGGAACAAGCCGACACTTCGCTGACCAATGACCTCACCCCTCGAACTGCACTGAAAATCTGGGAATATAAATCGTACGATCCCAACCAACCAATCACGACTGTTCTAAAGTTTAAAATTGTATCTTCTTTGACTTGATTCTATTATAAAAAAGGGTAGTAGAATAGGAGGGTTTACACTCGCTATTATCCATTTTTCATTTCATTCATCATTTTTCCGCCTTTGTTCGTCGCGACGCCTTTCCTGATGATCCAGATGCTGCCCGATCGCATGATGACTGAAAACTTTTTCTAAAATCCACAGGCTATGATAGATGCTTGCACGATTTCTGGTCCTTTGATAAATTGGGACTGTAGCGCGCTGAGCAGAGGACTTTGAGCTTTGGCCTGCTTTTCGGAACAATTTACGTCAAAATTTGATTATGCAGAGCCAATGAATTAGAGGACTTCAAATAGCCCGATTAGGTTAATATGATGTTCTGCGATTTATTTGAATTGATCTAAAAATTCTAAACTTTGACGAGACAAATACAAATATGAAATCATTATGAAAATTTAGATAAGCAAATATTGATTATCAAGAAATATGAGTTTGTGGTTTCATTAAGGGAAATAAGGATTCTGGGCCTCATGTAGGAAGCCCAATACCGGTCGGTAACGGCCGATTTTCGGTAAATATACCGTTACCGACCGGTATTTAGGCTTTTGAGATGTAGGGGAATCATTTCATGATTCGGTATTTACCGAATCGGTAAAATTACTGAATCGGTAATTTTACCGATTCGGTAAAATTACCGAATCGGTAATTTTACCGATTCGGTAAACACCGAATCATGAAATGAGATGTAGGGGGAGTGTGTGGTGGGTGTGGGGATTCGTTATTTACCACCAACTAAAGGTTGGTGGTAAATGACGAATAGGTGTAAAAAAGCATTTTTGTGCACGTTTAAGTGTGCAATGTGGCAGACATACATGCCCTTAGGGCATGTATGTGCGCCACATGTGCACACATGGCCGAATCAGGTGTGCAACAGGGTGTCAATGTGACACCCTGCCACCCTTGCATGTGCTCCCCCCATCACCGAATCGGTATTTACCGATTCGGTAATGAGGCATACCTTCGCATCAATGGGAAGGTATGCCTCATTACCGAATCGGTAAATACCGATTCGGTAATTACCGAATTTCTACGAATCGGTAATTTTTACCGATTGAATACCTACATAGCATTTACCACTTCATAAATACCGAATCGGTATGATTCGGTATTTATGAAGTGGTAAATGCCAGGCCACCTACATAAGGCCCTCTGAGTCTTAAAAATGTGTTTTAGCTGGTTCTAAATCACCATCAACCAATCCAACTGGTCCATTGACCAAGTGGGTGGAGTGCCTTGATGTTTAGGATTAGGGATCTATAGGCGAAGGATGTCAATGTATATTTTGTAAAAATAACTTTTTCTCTCCCTATAGGTTATAAGGTGTTCTCCCCACATGTCCAGCGTTTGAATTACTCATCCCTCCTGTGTGCATACTCGTGAGAGACACATATGAGTGTTGGTGTTATTGGCCCCACCAATGAATGTGTGTGTGTAAATGAGTTAGTGTGACATCGGATCTGCGACGCAGGGAAGGATATCGGTGAATTTTATTTCCCAATTTCCAGATTTGCGCTGGATCAGTAGCATTCATCCAACAATATGCCATCTCTGCAAGTGCCTAAAACAATCCTTTCAAAACACTAACCTACGTAGAAGGCAGATAGGCTGTTGGTTTTAAAGTGTAGGTGGGTGTGTGCGTAAGTTAAGTGTTTAACAGTCAATGACAAAGTCACCTTACCTTTCCTTTGCAAAATTAGTACACTCTCCAAAAAGACTAAGAAAGAGAAAAAAGACGCAGTATTACTTTACCTTGCCACATACCCATCCTTGCAGCCTTTTAGCGCTGGTGGAAGCTAGTGCGACCATCATTTTTACGCCAAGATACCTACGGGTGAACGTATGCTTTACAATTACACACTATGACCTCCTTTGCAAACGTGCCCCTCATCTCTCCATAGCCCCTCTCTCACATACATTTCATCTGTTTCAAAGTGTTTCTACTGTGTGGCTTTACTAATCCACTTAGCTATCCACATAATACAAATCAGTTCTTTCCAGCATGCCCTTTATGGCGTCAAAACTAGACAAAAGTCCGATATCTCTATCTAGCAGGAAATTTTTTTTGGACTCTGCAGCAGTACCATACTTTACTGCCTTTCATGTAACTTTAAAGAGACTCATTATAGCTCTTTCACAGTCTCATATTTTCAGCAATGAGCTCTCTGTAAAAAAAAAAAAAAAGAAAATATATATATATATATATATATGTAAAACCAAAACCACACAGTTGCCCATGAGGAGGAGGCCTCTCAAGCTGTTGAATTCTCCCAATGAAGAGGGGCAATGAGAAGAGGCAGGCTCACAGTGCTGGCATTTTCACGGCCAAACGCGTTTCGGGCTCGCGCCCTTGGTCACTGGCCACACGAAAGAAGACAAACACGAAGGATGCAGTCCTTCATTTTATTTCATATAAACCCCGCCCTCTGGCCTCTGGGTATGCTGGTAGAAGTAGTCCTGCAAAATCAAACCCCAGTGGGTCTTCGTGTTGCTCCATCATTAAAAATTAAAAATCACCCGAGTGGGTTTTGCAAGGTAGTCTGGGTGTCTTCCCTTGTCAATAGTTCACCTCTGCATGGCGCAGCAGCTTGTCACAAGCATTCCGGTCATCCGGTGCTCCAGATCCGCCTTTCCGCGGTGGGCCCCCTCCTGACCGAGCAGGCCGCTTAAATTCAAAACCACACAGTTGCCCATGAGGAGGAGGCCTCTCAAGCTGTTGAATTCTCCCAATGAAGAGGGGCAATGAGAAGAGGCAGGCTCACAGTGCTGGCATTTTCACGGCCAAACGCGTTTCGGGCTCGCGCCCTTGGTCACTGGCCACACGAAAGAAGACAAACACGAAGGATGCAGTCCTTCATTTTATTTCATATAAACCCCGCCCTCTGGCCTCTGGGTATGCTGGTAGAAGTAGTCCTGCAAAATCAAACCCCAGTGGGACTTCGTGTTGCTCCATCATTAAAAATTAAAAATCACCCGAGTGGGTTTTGCAAGGTAGTCTGGGTGTCTTCCCTTGTCAATAGTTCACCTCTGCATGGCGCAGCAGCTTGTCACAAGCATTCCGGTCATCCGGTGCTCCAGATCCGCCTTTCCGCGGCGGGCCCCCTCCGCGACCGAGCAGGCCGCTTAAATTCAAAACCACACAGTTGCCCATGAGGAGGAGGCCTCTCAAGCTGTTGAATTCTCCCAATGAAGAGGGGCAATGAGAAGAGGCAGGCTCACAGTGCTGGCATTTTCACGGCCAAACGCGTTTCGGGCTCGCGCCCTTGGTCACTGGCCACACGAAAGAAGACAAACACGAAGGATGCAGTCCTTCATTTTATTTCATATAAACCCCGCCCTCTGGCCTCTGGGTATGCTGGTAGAAGTAGTCCTGCAAAATCAAACCCCAGTGGGTCTTCGTGTTGCTCCATCATTAAAAATTAAAAATCACCCGAGTGGGTTTTGCAAGGTAGTCTGGGTGTCTTCCCTTGTCAATAGTTCACCTCTGCATGGCGCAGCAGCTTGTCACAAGCATTCCGGTCATCCGGTGCTCCAGATCCGCCTTTCCGCGGCGGGCCCCCTCCGCGACCGAGCAGGCCGCTTAAATTCAAAACCACACAGTTGCCCATGAGGAGGAGGCCTCTCAAGCTGTTGAATTCTCCCAATGAAGAGGGGCAATGAGAAGAGGCAGGCTCACAGTGCCCGCATTTTCACGGCCAAACGCGTTTCGGGCTCGCGCCCTTGGTCACTGGCCACACGAAAGAAGACAAACACGAAGGATGCAGTCCTTCATTTTATTTCATATAAACCCCGCCCTCTGGCCTCTGGGTATGCTGGTAGAAGTAGTCCTGCAAAATCAAACCCCAGTGGGTCTTCGTGTTGCTCCATCATTAAAAATTAAAAATCACCCGAGTGGGTTTTGCAAGGTAGTCTGGGTGTCTTCCCTTGTCAATAGTTCACCTCTGCATGGCGCAGCAGCTTGTCACAAGCATTCCGGTCATCCGGTGCTCCAGATCCGCCTTTCCGCGGCGGGCCCCCTCCGCGACCGAGCAGGCCGCTTAAATTCAAAACCACACAGTTGCCCATGAGGAGGAGGCCTCTCAAGCTGTTGAATTCTCCCAATGAAGAGGGGCAATGAGAAGAGGCAGGCTCACAGTGCTGGCATTTTCACGGCCAAACGCGTTTCGGGCTCGCGCCCTTGGTCACTGGCCACACGAAAGAAGACAAACACGAAGGATGCAGTCCTTCATTTTATTTCATATAAACCCCGCCCTCTGGCCTCTGGGTATGCTGGTAGAAGTAGTCCTGCAAAATCAAACCCCAGTGGGTCTTCGTGTTGCTCCATCATTAAAAATTAAAAATCACCCGAGTGGGTTTTGCAAGGTAGTCTGGGTGTCTTCCCTTGTCAATAGTTCACCTCTGCATGGCGCAGCAGCTTGTCACAAGCATTCCGGTCATCCGGTGCTCCAGATCCGCCTTTCCGCGGCGGGCCCCCTCCGCGACCGAGCAGGCCACTTAAATTCAAAACCACACAGTTGCCCATGAGGAGGAGGCCTCTCAAGCTGTTGAATTCTCCCAATGAAGAGGGGCAATGAGAAGAGGCAGGCTCACAGTGCTGGCATTTTCACGGCCAAACGCGTTTCGGGCTCGCGCCCTTGGTCACTGGCCACACGAAAGAAGACAAACACGAAGGATGCAGTCCTTCATTTTATTTCATATAAACCCCGCCCTCTGGCCTCTGGGTATGCTGGTAGAAGTAGTCCTGCAAAATCAAACCCCAGTGGGTCTTCGTGTTGCTCCATCATTAAAAATTAAAAATCACCCGAGTGGGTTTTGCAAGGTAGTCTGGGTGTCTTCCCTTGTCAATAGTTCACCTCTGCATGGCGCAGCAGCTTGTCACAAGCATTCCGGTCATCCGGTGCTCCAGATCCGCCTTTCCGCGGCGGGCCCCCTCCGCGACCGAGCAGGCCGCTTAAATTCAAAACCACACAGTTGCCCATGAGGAGGAGGCCTCTCAAGCTGTTGAATTCTCCCAATGAAGAGGGGCAATGAGAAGAGGCAGGCTCACAGTGCTGGCATTTTCACGGCCAAACGCGTTTCGGGCTCGCGCCCTTGGTCACTGGCCACACGAAAGAAGACAAACACGAAGGATGCAGTCCTTCATTTTATTTCATATAAACCCCGCCCTCTGGCCTCTGGGTATGCTGGTAGAAGTAGTCCTGCAAAATCAAACCCCAGTGGGTCTTCGTGTTGCTCCATCATTAAAAATTAAAAATCACCCGAGTGGGTTTTGCAAGGTAGTCTGGGTGTCTTCCCTTGTCAATAGTTCACCTCTGCATGGCGCAGCAGCTTGTCACAAGCATTCCGGTCGTCCGGTGCTCCAGATCCGCCTTTCCGCGGCGGGCCCCCTCCGCGACCGAGCAGGCCGCTTAAATTCAAAACCACACAGTTGCCCATGAGGAGGAGGCCTCTCAAGCTGTTGAATTCTCCCAATGAAGAGGGGCAATGAGAAGAGGCAGGCTCACAGTGCTGGCATTTTCACGGCCAAACGCGTTTCGGGCTCGCGCCCTTGGTCACTGGCCACACGAAAGAAGACAAACACGAAGGATGCAGTCCTTCATTTTATTTCATATAAACCCCGCCCTCTGGCCTCTGGGTATGCTGGTAGAAGTAGTCCTGCAAAATCAAACCCCAGTGGGTCTTCGTGTTGCTCCATCATTAAAAATTAAAAATCACCCGAGTGGGTTTTGCAAGGTAGTCTGGGTGTCTTCCCTTGTCAATAGTTCACCTCTGCATGGCGCAGCAGCTTGTCACAAGCATTCCGGTCATCCGGTGCTCCAGATCCGCCTTTCCGCGGCGGGCCCCCTCCGCGACCGAGCAGGCCGCTTAAATTCAAAACCACACAGTTGCCCATGAGGAGGAGGCCTCTCAAGCTGTTGAATTCTCCCAATGAAGAGGGGCAATGAGAAGAGGCAGGCTCACAGTGCTGGCATTTTCACGGCCAAACGCGTTTCGGGCTCGCGCCCTTGGTCACTGGCCACACGAAAGAAGACAAACACGAAGGATGCAGTCCTTCATTTTATTTCATATAAACCCCGCCCTCTGGCCTCTGGGTATGCTGATAGAAGTAGTCCTGCAAAATCAAACCCCAGTGGGTCTTCGTGTTGCTCCATCATTAAAAATTAAAAATCACCCGAGTGGGTTTTGCAAGGTAGTCTGGGTGTCTTCCCTTGTCAATAGTTCACCTCTGCATGGCGCAGCAGCTTGTCACAAGCATTCCGGTCATCCGGTGCTCCAGATCCGCCTTTCCGCGGCGGGCCCCCTCCGCCGCGGAATATATATATATCAAACAATTAATTCCCAATGTCAGCGCGCTCAATACCCGGTGCAGGCGGCAACGGATAGAATCCTTACCCGATATTTGAATTCAGCACCACAAAGGATGCCACACTCCAGAGACAGGTTTCAGAGTTGCTTTATTTTCACCACCACTACCACCAGTCGTAGTGAAAATAAAGCAACTCTGAAACCAATCTCTGGAGTGCGGCATCCTTTGTGTTTATGAATATATATATGTTCCAAGAAAAGCTCAATTTTACCCGGGGCGCCAGACCCTGCAGGGCGGGCTCTGTAAATAGGAACGGATAATCCTGTTACTGTGGATTGTGCCAAGAAAAATGTATAGCCCAACTCCGACTTCCTTTCAAGCCTGACATTTATTCGTCTGCATAACAGCATTTAAAACCACTCATTTTCCTTACACGTTTCAGCGTTTGCCGCCTTGCTCACAGGTGAGTGTCATTTAATCCTAGTGGCCAGATGGCCACGAGAACAACTACAGGCCCTATGATGCACCAACATCCAGCTTCCATGGCGTGACAAGGTAAAATATTGCATTCTGCTTGATAGCGTTTTTGCTTGCCAAATGTCATGAAATGTAATGTCATTATTAAAGGTGCATGTACGAATTACTTTTGCAAAGTGCATGTTGCTGCTGTCCTGCTCTTGATACTTGCTTGAAATGCGGAATTTCCAAAGAGAGGGATCACCTCTCTCTTCTCCCTTTCTCACTCACTTTAACCAAATAGCTGTGGTAATATCTATATATATATATCCAAGCTCCGTTTCATTGTTTCCCAAAAACAGCACTCGCGGGGGCAGTTGCTAGAGTTTATTTTTGCATTGCCAACAAACTCTCGCAACTGCCCCCGCGAGTGCTGGTTTTCTTTTTGGGACAAAAGGAAACAGTGCTTGGATAAATATCGCAGGTGCACCCCCGCGTTTGTAAAGCACCCGTCCGCGAGTGCGCCGTTCACAGTGCATCAAGGAGCAGATATATATATATTCACTGAAAAAAACGTAGGTTTCAGAGACATTATAGTTAGAAATTAGCATTTAAAAAACCTTAGAAATTCACAGAAAAAAACATAGGTGAGATAGATAATGTGAATTTACAGAAAATATGCTCTCAGTTTAGCTTATAGATCACCTTCCAAACCTCTGTGGGAAAAGCATGAGACAATATTTTTCTCTCAAACATGATTCATGATATCCCAGCAGAAGGCTTTTTCACATGGTAAAATCACCTTGGAACACACCACAATTCCTAAAATGAGTATGGTACCATCAAAAATGATTTTTAATGTAACTAAAGTCTTAAAACCTTCTTTTAACTGCAATGCTTTTTAATGAGGTGCTATCATGTATATTGGGCCCAAGATAGCTGAAGTGCTGACAGCCAATCAGATCTCACGATGAGATGTGTGATTCGGCTCAGCCCGGATATATATTAGATTTTGATTTCCTCAGGAACTACTGAACGGATTTACACCATTTAAGCAACAGGCGCGACTCCGAACCAAGGTCTACCTTTCTGCTAAATTTGGTGTAATTCCGTTCAGCAGTTCGGGCTGTAGCTGCGACTAAAGGTCCCTATGGAAAATTGCATGGGGAAAACACGTTTTGGGATGCTTTGGGACCCCCTTTTTTCTTGGCCCCCGCTTGACAAATCACCCCGAGACTTTCAGGATAGGAGCGGACCGGAGCGGGCCACGAGTTTTGAAAATTTCGCGAAGATTCGTCAACCGGCGCCAAAGTTATTCCAAATAGAATATTGCGGATTTCCAATGGATAATAGGTCCTAAATAGAACTACCTACTGGCGACCGGTTATATAGATATATATATTATCTACTGGCGGTAGATAGTTATAGTTAGGACCGAGTTTCCATAGGAAATCTGAAAATTCTATTTTGAGTAACTTTGGCGCCGGTTGACGAATCCTCGCGAAATTTTCAAAACTAATGGGGCGCTCCGCTCAGCTCCTACCCTGAAAGACTCGGGGTGATTCGTCAAGCGGGGGCTGAGAAAAAAGGGGGGTCCCAAAACGCGTTTTCCCCATGCATTTTCCCATAGGACCTTTAGTCGAAGGTACAGCCCGAACGGCTGAACAGAATTACTTGAAATTTGGCAAAGAGGTAGTCCTCAGGTCAGGGATGTGCCTTTTGCATATATGGAGTCAATCTGTTCAGTAGTTCCTGAGAAAATTGCAGTTAAAAGTACAGAAATATCTATAGGCGCGCACCGTGCGCGCACGGTGCGCGTACGGTGCGCGTACGGTGCGCGTACCTTAACGTGCGCGAGCGTAATTCTGATTGGTGGTTACATGTCAGTCAACGTTCGAATCGGTCGAAATCAGGAAGTGTCGGACGCCATTTTGTGTGTTTTGTGTGTGACAGTGAAAAAGAAAGGTGGAGAACGTGAAAAGGGGGCAGGGTAGAGAGTTCCTGACCCCCTAGTCTTTGTCAGGGGGTCCCTGAAGGACCCCGAAGGGTGAAAAAAACATTTTATTCTATTTTCAAAAAATCGCGGGGTGCGCGCACGGTGAAAAACCTTAAAAAAAAATATATATATATATAAAAAATATAATAAAACATACATAACTTAGCATTTAAAAAACCTTACAAATTCACTTGCAAAACCATAGGTTTCACACACGTTATATTAGGAATTAGCATTTAAAAAACCTTGCAAATTCACTTAAAAAACCATAGGTTTCACACATGTTATAGTTAGCTGGACATTTTACTCGTAAAAAACCATTGAAATTCCCCCGTTATAGTTAGTTCAGATAACTATAACTCGCGCGACTGCCACTCTATCACAAGGATGATGTCATCAGTGATGTCATGAGTGATGCCACTGACCATGTCATGAGTGATGTAATATGTGACGTCATGAGCAGTGGATTGCGGGCGCGCGAGTTATAGTTATCTGAACTAACTATAACGGGGGAATTTCAATGGTTTTTTACGAGTGAAATGTCCAGCTAACTATAACATGTGTGAAACCTATGGTTTTTTAAGTGAATATATATATATATATATATATATATATATATATATTCACTGAAAAAACCATAGGTTTCACACATGTTATAGTTAGCTGGACATTTCTCTCATACAAAACCAATGAAATTCCCCCGTTATAGTTAGTTCAGCTAACTATAACTCGCGCCCCCGCAATGCACTGCTGATGACGTCACATATTACATCACTCATGACATGGTCAGTGACATCACTCATGACATCACTGATGACATCTCAAATGACATCACTGATGACATCACTGATGACATCAACCTTGTGAATGTCTGTTTTTCTGAAAATTAAATATGTTTTATATATGTATATCTCAAGGTCGATGGAAGAATAAATGGGTATATAAGTGTCTAAATGGATGATTTGTTTTTGAAAAATTGATTGTGTAACTGACTGATTAAGTGTATCATAGTGAATACATGGCTTAGTGAGTAATGTTTAAATATGTAAATATCTGTATCAGTCTCTCACTTTGTGTATACGTGGCTGTATGGGTTGGTGAGTTGTTACATGGGTGTCTATATAGGTTATTAGTTGGTTTTTTGAGTATCAGTCTGAGTGTCTGCATGGTTCGGTGGGGGGTATTACGTAGTGCATAGTTGAATGAATGAGTGACTCACTGTTTGTATGTGTTGAAGACAGCATGTCTGCAGGACTGTATGGGTGGATGAGTGTGTGTATGGGTGTGTTAGTGAGTGAATGACTGTCTCAATAGTGTCTCTATGAGTAACTACATATGTTTTAAACTAGTATATGTGACTATTGGTGTATATAACTGAGTATATGTGAGAGTGAGAGATTGAAAGAGTTCCTGTTTGAATAAGTATGTGTTTCTATAAGTGTTTGTTTAAAAGACTAAGTATGTGTAAGTTCCCGTAGAAGTAAGTGTAGTGGTGTGTGTATAACTGTATATGCAAGTAAATGTATGTTTGATTCTTTATTTTCATGAGTGACTATGTGTGTGAGTAACTCTATGGATGAGTGGCGTTGTGTAACAGGATGTATAGGTGTATGAGTACATATGATGAGTGAGTACATGTATGAGTGACTGTACAGGACTGTTGGTGAATGAGTGGATGTGTATGTGGATCTTAGAATTACTGAATAGGTTGTTGTAACTGGTATTGGTATGTCCATTGTTTTGAAAATGTTAGTCTCTATTTTTGAATGTGTGTATCAAAGGTTATATTAGGGTGAGAGGAGGTCTGCCACTCTATCACAAGGTTGTTGTCATCAGTGATGTCATCAGTGATGTCATTTGAGATGTCATCAGTGATGTCATGAGTGATGTCACTGACCATGTCATGAGTGATGTAATATGTGACGTCATCAGCAGTGCATTGCGGGGGCGCGAGTTATAGTTAGCTGAACTAACTATAACGGGGGAATTTCATTGGTTTTGTATGAGAGAAATGTCCAGCTAACTATAACATGTGTGAAACCTATGGTTTTTTCAGTGAATTTGCAAGGTTTTTTAAATACTAATTCCTAACTATAACGTGTGTGAAACCTTTGGTTTTTTCAGTGAATTTGTACGGTTTTTTAAATGCTAATTTTTGAATTATTTAATTAAAAAAAAAAATTATATTAAAAATAAAATTCCTATGTATTCATTTATATATTATCTGTATCTTTTTATTTGTTTTTGCTTTTTTTAAAAATTTTAATTTAGGATAAAGTTGTACAGTTTTTTTAATTTTTGCAAATAATTTTTCTCCACTTTTTTTTTTTTTTATATAAATTCTTGGAGTGCGCGCTCTGAGCGCGCTCCTAGTACAATTTTGTATGTTTTTTATGAATACCGTTGTACGTTATTTACGTACGCATATATACGTCATAGTGTGCGCTGGGAGCGCGCCCCCAGTACGTATGCGTACGTACGTACGCATGCGTGCGTGCGTCCTACGCGCTCCACGCGGTTTACTTCCGCATACGCTTAAATTACGCGCAACAACGTTCGCGTATACGCGTGTTCAACGTATGCACGCTGGGGAACAACCTTTACAACGCAACTTTTACAACGCACTACACTTACAACGCATTTTTTACAACGCAAAATCCATTACAACGCACTACACTTACAACGCATGACACTACAACGCATTTTTAAAAACTACCTTTACAACGCATTCCATTACAACGCCTACCATTACAACGCATAGTATTAACTACACTATCCAACACTTACCCTACTGTTGCACCCCCTGGAGTTAGAATAGCAATTTTTACCCCTATACTATCCAACACTTACCCTACTGTTGCACCCCCTGGAGTTAGAATAGTAATTTTTACCCCTATACTATCCAACACTTACCTTACTGTTGCACCCCCTGGAGTTAGAAAAGTAATTTTTACCCCTATACTATCTAATACTTACCTTAAATGCAATTTAATATTATGCATTGTAATGGTATGCGTTGTAAAGGTAGTTTTTAAAAATCCGTTGTAGTGTCATGCGTTGTAAGTGTAGTGCGTTGTAATGGATTTTGCGTTGTAAAAAATGCGTTGTAAGTGCATGCGTTGTAAAAGTGTGCGTTGTAACGACATACATCCATGCGCGCTACGTACGCGCATATGACGTATGCACATGCGCTCCTACGCGTTCGCGCATGCGTAATCACGAGGTGCGCGCTCGGAGCTTGCGCAGTGCGCGCACCTCGGGTTATATGCTTAATAAAACAACACTTCTTATTGGTTATCATTACTTTCAGTTTCTGATTGTTTCAACACCACACCCAATCCCCTCATGGCAAGTTATGTGATCAAGAATCATCACTTTTGATTGGTTTGAAGTACTTTCAGTTCCCAAACCACACCTATTCCCCTCATTATTAGTTCTGATTCCTTTGGAGAAGGAGCTATTCTGTTGTTGAGATACAATGGCTGAACAGCAACCATCTTCAGACAGTGACCAGGACACTCTTGAGAGGCAGAGGAGCAGGAAGCAGAAAGACAGCTTTACATGGCAGTTTTTCACTTTTCCAGAGGGACAAAAAAAGGTAAATGCACCTAAAGTTTCATGTGTACTTTGTCAAAAAGTCTTGTCACGTGGGAATCCTAACAAGAAGTATTCTTTTAGCATTCACGCTATGTTGAGGCATGTTGACAAAATGCATCCAGTGACTTTTCGTCGAGCTTCTGGAGCAAACCCTCCACCTGCTCAACCGACGACATCTGCAGCAGCTCAGCCGAGCACATCTTCGGCAGCTCAGGCGAGCACTTCTTCTGCAGTGGTGCCTTTGCCTTCTTCCACACCTCGTTTTGGACCACCTTGTTTTGCGAGGTTGTCCACACGCTGCACTGATTGCGGTCAACTTATTTCTGTGTGTGAGACCAGTCTTGATCTCATTCAGAGAAAATTTGATGCGCATCAGTGCAGTAGGCCATAGATTTTATTTCTTTTTTTTTGTTTTTCTCTTCCTGTTTCCCTCCATTAACTCAAGGGCTCTTTTAAGAGCCACTTAAAAACTAAACCCCAAAAATTTTTGGGGGGGATTTTTTTTTTTTTTTTGGGGTGCGCGCACCCTGCGCGCACCCAAGGTTTTTAAAAATTTCTTTTTTTTTTTTTAAATTTAATGTACAAAAAGAGGTGAAGAAATGGAAGCATGAAAAGGGAGGATTAAGAAATACTAATATTTTTCACTTATTTTTTTTAAAAAATAATTTTTTTTGAAATTTTTTTTTAAAGTATTTTGCAAGGGAACCGAATTTTTTTTTGTTTTTTCTTTCCAGTTCTGCAAAAAAAGAAAAAAAGTATTAATATTCAATCATACATTACAAAAAGCATTACATGTTTTTACATATTTTACAAAGCAATTTTTTGCCCTTTTTTTGCTGTTTTCAGAATTTTTTATTTTTCACTTAAAATAGTGAAAACAATTGTATTCACCATTTAACAGCGGGCAAAAAAAAAACAATCTGAAAGATTGTTTAAAAAAAGCCCTAAAAGTTTCCTCACTAAAATATACCTTGTTCGAAATATTACATATATATTACAAGTACTTTTCTAGATGAATAACATTTTTCTAGACAAACCGTCTTTAAACCTTGTCGCAAAAGCACACATGCCAAAATAATTTCTGTCAAAGGAGTCCACAATTGTGTTTATTACTTTTCCTTTAGGCCAAATAGTAATTTCAAAATCCTTTTTAAGTGATATCTTCAATTATAATCCTTTAAAATTACAAAAAATGCTTTGTTCAGATGCAGTTTTTAGTTTTCAAAATTTAGGTTTCAGAAAAATTAAATAAGAATTGGGTAAATCATAAGGCAAACGTTGCTTGAAAATCAATTGGGAATCATTACACAGTGTCCAGCCTTTTTCACATTTAAGATAAACTGTGTAATGTCCAGAAGTTACAGTAGGTCCTTCATGAAAAATTATTGCAACTGTAACAAAAGTTTTTCCAGAAATTGATAATTGTTGTCCTGTAAACTTCTTTATTAAAGTTTCCAATTTTGAACCATCAGCTCTACAACGTTGCATCATTAAAATTACATACTGACCATATTTCTGTAAAAATAACGTGGAAAACATGTCAGATTTGCATTCAGAACATTCCATGTTGTGATTGGCATCTTTAACTAATTTACTAAAAGTCACTGATTTACTCTCTGGTAATGGTAAAAATATGAACCTTTCTGAATCAACATGACTACTACATGTGTTCATACAGTTTTCACAGCAATGTTCTCATTTGTAAGAGACACCAAATAAGTTTTCTACTTCTACTCCTTCATCTTCAAGTACACTCAAAATATATATTAAGAATTCCTGTGCATCTTGCTGGACATTTTCTTTAAACTGTGTAGAACCACAACATACATCTAAAAGATTTCTAACATCAGTAGCACTTTCTATTTCAGTTCTATCAGTACTCAGCTTCTCAAAAAGGAGACTCAGCAGAGAACACAACCTTTTTCCATGATTTACTATTATCTGTTCTAGCAACTTTTCAAGATAAAATACAACATTCAGCACTACATTTGCATAGCAGTTGACACCAGAGCTATTTTCAAAATGGCAACCAACAACGTCTTCAACACTGTCCTTTTTCTTTTTCCTTGCTATCACATCACTGTCCTTTTTTTTTGTTCTGTTCATCCACATTACAGATATTTTCAAATCTCCTTTTCCAAGAAACAACATGTTTTTCAATCACAGGATACTGACCTAAATGAGGAGCATAGGTTCTTCTTAATCTATTATACTCCTTTACACAGTTTGTATCAGCACTAACTTTTGAGTCATCAAAGTCTATCATAAATAAACCAGATAATGTTTTTACTCGTGACAGAGCAACATATGCCATACCTTCTTTGAACACAGTAGAACCAATGTTTACAAAAGCACTATCTACAGTCAATCCTTGAGACTTGTGAATAGTTACAGCATATGCTAGAGAAAATGGAAACTGCTTTCTACGCACATATAAGTCTTTTACAAGCATGAAACGAACTGAACAACGACAAATGTCTTTAACTTCTTCTATCTGATCAAATTTTATTTTTAAACATTCAATTCCATCTTTTTTCTGGTAATTAATAAAACCCACAACTCTTCCCATAGCTCCATTCACTAAACCTTTTTCTACATCCAAATTTCTCCTTAAAATCACTCTACAATTCATGCAAACATATAGATTTTTTTCTAATCCAGCTGTTTTGGAAATGTTCTTCTCTAGTGAATCCAATTTATTTTTCAGTTTGCCTGTTAATGTAAAAGTAATTCTTTCATGCTGAATTTTGTCCTCTGCTTCCATTTTCTTAATCTCTTCCTTTTCCAATTTCAAAAGTTCCTCATTGAATATTGAGCACTCACGTAGTGTTGGCATTAAGCAGATTACAGTATTTTTTTCAGCAATGTTCTGGTATATTTTCTCTGCAACTATTTCTTCATTTGGAAATAAATTATGTAGCAACCGACTCTGTAATGCTTTTTTGCCAACTTCTGTGAGTAGTCCAATTCTGATATCTTTCAGAATACTTGCATAATCTTCGTCGTTTGCTTGTCTCATATTGGTAGTGAGTTCTTTGTACTCAAAGAACGACCAAATATTCGCATTACCAATGCTTCCTAATGACTTCTTCGTGTCTTCATGTGTCACAGTATTAAACACTGGTTGTCCTTTAACTGGAGTGAGCTGCAGAAGATCCCCAAAAACTATGACGTGTTTACCTCCAAATAACACGTCATAGTCTCTCTTAAGAATTTGTTGCATTCTTAAATGCACAAAGGCAAGCATTAAATTTGAATCCATGCTCACCTCATCAATAATGAGAACTTGCATCTTCTTCAACACTCTTGAAACTTCGAAGCATGCTTCTCCAGTTAGCTTGTGGTATTCTATTTTGTTCTCATGCTCCACTGGTAACATTAGCAAGCGATGTAAGGTAATTCCTTTTATGTTATAGGCTGCTAACCCAGTTGGAGCAGTTACCACACAAGACAAATTTGAAGCTGTTTTTTGCTGTAGGGAGCTTCTGATGACTTTTATTAAGAAACTTTTACCAGTTCCAGCTTGTCCACTCACATACATCCTGATTGGTTCAAATGATGTGCATGAGCACTCTTTCTTTTCATGTAGTAATCCATGATCAATTTTTTTGGTGACTTCTTCATAAATTGCTTTTTGTTCTTCATTCAGTTGTTGTTCCAGATTTAGTAAGTCGATTGAATCTTCCTGTGCTTGATTCATAGCCGTTTCTACTTCAGTCATGGCTACTGCAGCTTCATTTTCTATGATTGGTTGTCCTAGGGGATCTTGACGAAGTGTTCCTGAACTTTGGCTGTCTTGAGAACTGTCTCTAGCTACTTCAGCTGCAATTTTTGCTTCCTGTTCATTTTCTTCATTTAACATTTGGACATAAGTTGTGAAAGTACTGCATTCTATGCTGTCTTTGCTAGCATTAAAAGAATCTTCATAGCTTTGAAATTCCCCCAGTAGTTCGTCCTCTGAACGCCATGGTTTAAAGAGCTGTAAAAGAGCCAAGTAGTAAAATTCCTTTTTGTCAGTAGTGTCGCAACTCAGCTTCCTGTGATTTATCAAACTTCCTTTTGTTTGCTTCACCAAACATCCATCCTCACCAATTACTTTATATTTTCCATTGTTGATGTCTTCTGTGGCTTTCCGTGAATAAATGTAGTTCTGCAGCACTTCATAGAGACACATGTTCTCAAGATGATGACTTCTTTTTGGGTAATATGTGTCCAACATGTTTGTTTTAAAAATATCTGTTCTTTCTGGGTCGTTCTCCGCCAAATATTCAATTTCTCCAACAGATTTCAGTACCCGATTTCTCATTCCTGCAAGGCCTAAGCTTACCCAAATTATTCTTCTGGATTTTGAGTAAAGACTTGCAGATGATAACCTATCTGAGCATTCGTAGGATCCAATTTCTCGATGCGATAACATCTTTAAACTGAAACTGTACAGCTTCTTACTGACAGTCTTCTCGTGAGAAATCTCTTCCCACATTTCCTTCAATTCTGTTTTCTCAGATTTAGTGATGTAAGATGTGACATACCGAGCAACAGCAATAGAATTGTCTGCCACATACTGAATATCCATGTTAGCATTCCACATGGATAAAATGACTGGGTTGAAGTCATTTATAAATTTTGACTCTTCTTTTCTTCTTAGGTTGTATGTATTTTTGGGAGATTTTCTGGTTATAGTATGTCGCACAGCTGACATAAAACTGTTGACTCTTCATTTTGAAAGAACAGGTCTAGGAAATCCAAATCGACACTTTGTGTAGAATTTATCTTTGGTCTTGTACTTCCGTCGACAGTATTTTCCACACCGATGACTTTGGAAACGTAAAACTTGTTCTTTTAACTTTTTCTCTTCTGTGCTTTTAGGTATAGCACATGTTGCATATTCTTCAATGAAAGATAACACTGCTTCATCAGCATCTGTTCCAAACTTTGGGGCATCCTTGATCCACAACAGCATATGAATATGAGGAGCACCTCTTGCCTGGTACTCTTTTCTCCAAAAGAAATCCACTACTTCTCCAAGAGGTGGATTTTTTTTATTGCAGATGAAGGACATCATAGCCTCAAATCTATGATTGAAATATCTGCAAACATTAACCGGATCCAATGAGCACAGTTCTCCAGCTGTCTTGTATTCAATGTTTTTAATGTTTGAATTTGCCTCTCGTAGAAAATCCAGTAAATCATCCCAAGCGTACTCGGCACAGCTTAGGGTTAGAAACCATGTAGGAGTTCCTAAATTCCTTAACATGCATTTTAATTCACCATGGCGTCGGTACCAATATTCATTTGTCCCACGCTGACAAGCCATCAGATTGATCAGTTGTGTTTCCAAATGATCATCTCGGTGCTGCACTTTCTCCATAAAATCCTTAGCAGACACATTTTGTAGATGTACTCCACTTTTTAAAATGTGATTTACTGCATAAGATAATGCAGACAAGTCGCTTTCAAATAAAAGATGAAACAAATAAGGAATACTTTGACGAAATCTTGAATCTTCAGCATATAGTCTTGTAGTCCGATACTCAGAAGCTGGAATCTGTTCTGGGCGTTCATCGTATCGTCCACCTTTTCCTGTAGGAAACAGCTGAGGAAAACATCGAGCTTCCAAGCTCTTCTCCCATACACTCACAGGAGTTCCTTTTGCTTTCTTCATCTGAAACAGATCAATAGTGTCTCCCATAACTTCTTTTGAATGAAGAGGATGTATGCTAAAATGTTCATAAATTTCTTCTTCCTTTGACTTGTCCACTTTTTCAATTTGACCAGTTGGTGTTCCTGTGTCTTCTTGTAAATCTTCTTCTTCTTCATCTATATAAATTGATTCATACCATTTATTATTCCTTTTCAAATATAAATTTGCTCTTTGTACTTTCCGTACATCTACCAGCTCCTGCCAAATCTTCTTATTTTTTGTAGGTACGCCATTAACCAGAATTACTAATGGTTCACTTTCCAAAGTATCTGCATCAATAGTTTCCATATTTTTTTTCAAATCCAAGGGCAAATACACCACTCTTCCTTTTAAACCTCTCAGTAAATCAGAAGGAGGTAATTTACCAGTTTTGGGCTCCATACGTACTATGGTCTGGAACGGATGAACACATTGAATGAGTATAGACTCATATGTATTTAATTCAGAAAGTTCGGCAGGAATAGCATCCAATTCTAAATTATTATGTACAGCTCTGGTCGGCATTCTATTTTCTTCTAACTTGTTATAACAGTATTTACAAATACGCTGATCTTCACCCAATTCAAAACAATTTTCAAGAAATATATATGTTGCAAAATCCTTCCACTTATAATTATCTTCATTTTCACTTTTTTTATACAGATCAACATTCCTTGTTTGAATTTTATAATGACTTCTGCGGCAACACATACAAGTAATATTTGGTCTTTCATTAGAGGTGATAGTAATTTTTGTCATTTCATCCTCAAAATTTTTAGTAATAATGAGTTCTACATTCTGTTCCTCATTTTCCTCATTTACTGTGTCCTTTTCTGCACTTTCTTGTTCTGGACCAAAGTAACAAAACTGAATCTCATCAGTAACCTTCACTACATCTGATACAGATCCACGGAACAGAGCATTATTCAACTCATTCAACTTTACTGCTGGACTTTTAGCAAAATACAATGTTCTCACAAACTTTCTCATTTCAGTATGATGAACAGCCAGCATCCTAAAATGATGAAAAACACTTTTACACACTTTTCTAGATAGACAAGCCAGAGAATGTCCCTGCAAACCAGTATTTTCTCTCACTCTGCATGGATCTAGTGTTTGAAGCACCTTCATCTTCTGTTTTACACTCTTTTTACTATATTCTCTTAGAAAGTCACGTAATTTATCAATAGATTCCTGACGCACAGTACAAATACCACTACAGTTCCAAGTGTACACTGGGGCTTTTGGACGTTTCCCCATAGCCTCAGCAGCCATTACTTCTTCCTCATTTCTTGGGACCATTTTCTCTTTTTCCATCACACAACCATCCTTAACTTCATATGCTCTACCATTGGTGTCAACTGCATGCAACAAACTATTACTTTGAAGATAACTCTCTTCATTAAAAAATGGTTCAGTACTTGAACTGTGTTTCCATTCTCCCAAGAACACTTTACAAAAGTTACTTTTTTTCACTTCTCTTTTCCTTTTGCTTTGTGACTTCATTGCATTCACTAATTTATCTAATCTACGCATCCTATTCAAAATTAGAATAAAAAGTTTTCTTTTTATTTCCAAAGCCTTACTTACAATATTTTCTATAATGTTTTTTTTCTTTATAAATTTTGTTTTTTTCTTATATCTTTTCACATCTTTTAGCAAATTTAACATCACTCTTCTCTGAAACATTTTTCGACGAATGATTTTAAAATCTAATTTTTGTGTTAAATCACTTTGACATACTTCTGATTGTACATTAGCTTTTTTTTTTGCTGTTGACTGTGTTGTAGCTTTGTACATAAAACACTGTTTGTTTTACAGTTATTTTTGCCATGTTTTTGTTTTTTGAAAATCTTTTTTAAGAAATCTCTGCTCTGCTTACCAGTAGACTTTTTCTTTTTGCCATCACCAGCTTCTCCTCCTATTTTTTTTCCCAGTTTTGTCCAGATATACTTGTTGTTGCTTTTCTTTCCTCTTTCTTGTCCTTAAAGGCATTTTTTTTCACTGTTGCTCAGCAATACCTGCAAGGAACTTAAAAAAAAATCCTTTTTGTAATTATAATTCATTAAAATATTTTTTTTTACTTTTCATTAATTTCAAATGTTTTTCCATTTGTCTCTCATTTGTGATTTACTAATTTGTGCACAGTGCTAACCACCACAGTTGAAAAAAAACAAGCTGCCCCTTTCCTGCAAGTGCATGTTTTACAGAACAACTGCAACACAAATTATATCTGTGGCCACAATTTCTGTGCGCACACAGCCTCATGGTGTGCTTCTAAGCAGAAAACAGAATTTGATTTGCAAATTCAAAGCACATTTACTACTCTGGTAGATCAAGTGATAATTGCTGTTACAGCCTTACACATTTTCCTTGTAGATCACAGAGGCAGAAAAGAGCACATTTCCTAACAGCTACTTCATACCATAAGCATCTGCAACCTGGGTGAGTGTTTAGAGTAGAGCAAAGAAAATGAGGCCTTGGTGACGTTGAATGTGTTTGCATTACACACAGTCCTGAGTAGTACGCATGGGAGTGTTGGAAAAGCTTCTGCGTGTGTGCCAAGAGTGTGTTTCTGCAGACTATGTATTGTCAGCTGCAAGAGAGATGAGCAAGGAGATTTCCAGAACTGCATGAAGACTGCAGGGATGTATGTAACAGTGCATGTGTGCTAAGGAATAATTTGTGTAAACACAACAGGCTGCCCCTTTCCTGGGACTGCAATTCTTACTGAACAACATCTTCATAAATTAAATCTCTGCCCACAAGTCCTGTGTGCACACAGATTCATGCCATCATTTTGGCACATAACACAGGCTGCCCCTTTCCTGGGACTGCAATTCTTACTGAACAACAACTTCATAAATTAAATCTCTGCCCACAATTCCTGTGTACACACAGAGTCATGCCTTCATTTTAGGCACATAACACAGGCTGCCCATTTTCCTAGGACTGCATTTCTTTCAGAACAACAACTTCATAAATTAAATCTCTGCCCACAATTCCTGTATACACACAGACTCATGCTATGTTTTTTGGAACAAAACAGTGTTCCTGAATAGTACCAAATTACTGTTACAGCCTGACACATTTCCCTTATCATTTACAGAAGCAGAAAACAGCACATGTCCTAACAGATCCTTAAGACCATGACCATATGTTACAGGGTGAGTGATTAGACTAGATCAATTTAAATGAGGCCTTGGTGACGTTGAATGTGTTTGCATTACACAGTGCTATCTGAAACAGCACACAGAGCTGAGTACTACACATGAGAGTGTTGGAGAAGCTGCTGCGTGTGTGCCAAGAGTGTGTTTCTGAAGACTGTGTATTGTCTGGTGCAAGACAGATGAGCAAAGAGACTTCCAAAACTGCATGAAGACTGCAGGGATGTATGTAACAATGCATGTGTGCTAAGGGATAATTTCTGTAAACACAACAGGCTGCCCCTTTCCTGGGACTGCAATTCTTACTGAACAACATCTTCACAAATTAAATCTCTGCCCACAATTCCTGTGCGCAAACAGACTCATGCCATCATTTTAGGCACATAACACAGGCTGCCCCTTTCCTGGGACTGCAATTCTTACTGAACAACAACTTCATAAATTAAATCTCTGCCCACAATTCCTGTGTGCACACAGATTCATGCCATCATTTTAGGCACATAACACAGGCTGCCCCTTTCCTGGGACTGCAATTCTTACTGAACAACAACTTCATAAATTAAATCTGTGCCCACAATTCCTGTGTGCACACAGAGTCATGCCATCATTTTAGGCACATAACACAGGCTGCCCCTTTTCCTAGGACTTCCTTTCTTTCAGAACAACAACTTCATAAATTAAATCTCTGCCCACAATTCCTGTATACACACAGACTCATGCTATGTTTTTTGGAACAAAACAGTGTTCCTGAATAGTACCAAATTACTGTTACAGCCTGACACATTTCCCTTATCATTTACAGAAGTAGAAAACAGCACATGTCCTAACAGCTCCTTGAGACCATGACCATGTGTTACAGGGTGAGTGATTAGACTAGATCAATGAAAATGAGGCCTTGGTGACGTTGAATGTGTTTGCATTACACAGTGCTATCTGAAACAGCACACAGAGCTGAGTACTACACATGAGAGTGTTGGAGAAGCTGCTGCGTGTATGCCAAGAGTGTGTTTCTGAAGACTGTGTATTGTCTGGTGCAAGACAGATGAGCTGCAGGGATGTATGTAACAGTGCATGTGTGCTAAGGGTTATTTTCAGTTTTGAACATATGGCATCTACATGTGCCTTTGCTATTTTGAAAGGGAAATCTACCCTGTTAGTTTCAAATTTTTTAACTTTTGTCTCCAATTTGCGATTAACTGATTTCTGCTGAGTGCTAACCACCACATTTGAAGAAAACAAGCTATCCATTTCCTGCAAGTGCATGTTTTACAAAACAACTGCAACACAAAATACATCTCTGGCCACAATTCCTATATTCACACAGACTCATTCTGTGTGGGTAGGCACAAAACACAGGCTGCCCCTTTCCTGGGTCTGCAATCCTTACAGAACAACAACTTCACAAATTAAATCTCAGACAACAATTCCTATATGCACACAGACTCATACTGTGTTGGTAGGCACAAAACACAGGCTGCCCCTTTCCTGGGTCACCAATTCTTACAGAACTAATGCTAATTTCAAATGTGCTGCCATTTTCCTCTCTTTTCTTTCAAAGTGATTTCTGCTAAATCCTAACCATCACAATTAAAAACAAGCTGTCCTTTTCTTTCAACTGAAAGTCTTACTTTTCAACAGCAACACAAATTAAATCTCTGTCAACAATTCTTCTCTGCACACAGACTCATGGTTTGATGGTAGGCACAAAACAGTATTCCTCATTGTTACCAGTACACATTAACTTATGGTGAAAACATAGTCCTTAATATCTTACAAGTTCAAGACAGTTAAATATATCCCAAACCTCAAAATGTAAAACATAACTTTTGTAGAAGATTTACAATTCTAATATTTATCTCAAAAATCACCACATACTTTCCCTCTCAAACTCATAACTCACCTTTAAAATTAGTTAGTTGTTTAAGAAATGTGCCACTCAAACAGCAGACTATCAGAGTCAGAATATCAGAGCTCTACACCTCTCTCCTCTCTGCAGAACCAGTAAATGGCAATGTTTCCCTCTCTTTTTTCACACATATACATGTTAATTTCAAATCTCAGTGCTTCCCCCTTTTTTCCAAATGAAATCACACATTTCTATTGGTTGAAAACTTGAACCCCTTTCCAAATGTACCCTTCCCCCTTCTTGTCTCCTGCCTGCTACCATAGCAACAGCTCATGGAACACTGCTGTGAGGAGAGAGGTCAGAAGTTCAGCATACAATGTTTCATATCCAAAGAGCAAGAGTGCTTGACTTTTCAAACCTAACAGCAAATCCATAGTAATGTTCTGTGGTAACACATTTTTCTGAACCAATACAAAACATGCTTTTAAAAATTTAAACATACAGCCTAGTTTTAACTGTAAAATGGTTTGAATCTGCCAATGAGTTCTTTTTTATAAAAAAAAGTATGTGTGCCTCCATTTTACAACTGTCTTTCATTTCATATTGCCTTTCTACTGAAAGACACCTCCTGAGTGCATCCAGATCTCCTTGGAAGATGTTCACAGTGTGGATTGTAGGTCACAGCTATGTCTTCTGGAGTGAATAATTTGCAGAAAAAGAGGTATGGTGAGAGACCTTGCTTTGCCAAATGTAGACATTAAATGGATTGGTCAGAGAGGGTTAAAGTGGCACCAATTAATGCCCTTGGTGAAAACCTTTCTACATCTCCCACAGCCTAACCTTATTATTGTGCACTGTGGTGGAAATGACCTAGGCACTTTAACTGGGGTAGGTCTGGAAATGCTTGTTAAGGACACCTTTGTGCAATTTATGTCACTTTTTCCACAAACTGCCTTTGTATATTCTAACATATGCCAAAGGCAAAAGTGGAACTGGTCCAACCAACATTGTCCGCAGATTGACAAAGCGAGGAAGCACGTCAACAAATCTATTTCTGCTTTCCTCAGAGACTTTGGTATGGGTTCTATATACCACAACAACTTGCGTTACAACATGCAAGACATTTATAGAGGAGATGGTGTACACTTCACTGATGAAGGCAACAGAGTCTTCCTCTTGAACTTTAAACTCTGCATCGGTACTTACTTGTAGGTACCGAAAAACACACAATAAACACAAGGGCTCTTTTTAGAGCCACCTTATATCTTTTCACTTAATTGCAATTTTTTATTATTTTTTTTTTTTGCCCTACAAGGTCCTACTGTGACCCCCTTACAATGCCTAGTGGGTCAATATCTCCCCACTCTGCCCCCTTTTCACGTTCTCCCCCTTTGTTTCTCACCCCCTCTTTATGCGAGAGACAAAATGGCGGCCACCGCTTCCTGATTTCCACCGATTCAAATGTTTACTGACATCTAACAACCAATCAGAAGTGCGCTCGCGCACGGCAGGGTGTGCGCACAGGGCTTGCTCAGTGCGCGCACGCTGCGCGCGTATAGATGTATATATTGATTTAAATGCTAATTTCTCAGGAAATACTGAACAGATTTACACCAAACCTGCAAAAGGCACTTCATGGACCTTATGGCTACCTCTCTGCCAAATTTCACATAATTCTGTTCAGCCGTTCGGGCTGTAGCTGCGACTAAAGTCCCTATGGAAAAATGCATGGGGAAAATGCGTTTTGGGACCCCCCTTTTTTCTCGGCCCCCGCTTGACGAATCACCCCGAAACTTTCAGGGTAGGAGCGGAGCGGAGCGCCCCATTAGTTTTGAAAATTTCGCGAGGATTCGTCAACCGGCGCCAAAGTTATTCAAAATAGAATTTTGAGATTTCCTATGGAAACTCGGTCCTAACTATAACTACCTACTGGCGACCGCCAGTAGGTAATATATATATATATATGTGTATGTGCGTGTGTGTGTGTGTGTGTGTGTGTGTATGTGTATGTATATATGTATATATCTACATACATATATATGTATATAGATACATGTTACCTACTGGTGATCGCCAGTAGGTAGTTATAGTTAGGACCTATTTGCCATAGGAAATCCGCAACATTCTATTCCCAATAAGTCTGTCACCGGTTGACGAATCTTCGCAAAATTTTCCAAACTTTTGGCCAGCTCCGGCCCGCTACTATCCTGAAAGTCTCAGGGTGATTTGTCAAGCGGGGGCCGAGGAAAAAAGGGGGTTCCCAAAATGTGTTTTCCCCATGCAATTTCCCATAGGACCTTTAGACGCAGCTACAGTCCGAACTGCTGAATGGAATTACACCAAATTTGGCAAAGAGGTAGTCCTCAGTTCAGACTTGTGCCTTTTGCTTAAATGGTGTCAATCTGTTGAGTAGTTCCTGAGAAAATTACAGTTAAAAGTACATATATATCTATGGCCTTGGAGGATCCGCGCACCCTATGCGCACCCTCAGCGCATCCTCTGCGTGCACCCTCCCGATCACGTGCTGAATGCCAATTGGCTGTCAAGTGGTTGTCAACATTCGAAACAAGGAACTATTGGCAGCCATTTTGTGCCTCGGTAGAAGCGAGGCTGAAGAAGTCTGTGGAATAAGTGTGTAAAACATATAAAGGGGGCAGGGTGTAAATACTCTGACCCTCTAGACCTGCTTAGGGGGTCCCAGAAGGACTCCCAGGCCCCTTTTTTTTTTTTAAATGGCAAAATGCGCGCTGGATGCGCGGATCCACCCATAAAAAAAAACGATGCGCGGGCTCTCACGCTTCTTTAATAATTAGCCCCTGGGGGGCCAAATCCCGGGGGCAAAAACGTAAAATGTAATGGGGGCACAGGGGGGCCCCCAGCCCCGGGGACCGCAACCCCCCGGGGCTACAAAATAAATGGGTGGGGGGGCTCAATGGCCCCCCCAAGCCCCGGGGACCACCACCCCTGGGGCTTTATGTATTGAGGGAAGGGGGCTGCGTGGCCCCCCTCCTGGAGCCCTCAAAGGCCCTGGGGACCGCATGGGCTGGCTCCTGCAGGTTCCTGGGGTGCCCACCCCAGGACATTGTTGTTTGCTATGAGAGGGCGGGAGTCTCCCGCCCTCCCATAGCAAACTTCATTTGGATTTTGAAAGAGAGAGCAGGGAAACCTGCTCTCTTTCAAAATCCAAACCATATTGCTTTTCCACACGGGGAGCTGCATGCCAGCAGCTCCCCATGTGGAAAAGCAATGCCGGCTCCCGAAGGACGCGGGGAGCCAGCTGGGACCATGGGGGCGTTGGGGCTCCCCCCACGGTCCCCAATGTTTTTTTATAAGCCCCGGGGGATGGGGTCCCCGGGGATAATAAAAATTAGTGATAGGTGCTATTTATTTATTTTTTACAGTAAACCAGGGGGCGCGGCTCTCAGCGCGGCCCCTTGGTGTGCACGTGTTGGATGCACGACTACTAACCTGTAGGGTGCGCGAGTCCAGCGCATTTGGTGCATGACTTCTACATGTTGGATGCACGATTCGAACGCGTTGGGTGCGCGACTACAAAAAAAGGAAAAAAAACTATAAAAAAATAATATAAGTATATTTAAAAGAATATATATTTTTAAAAAATATATTTTTTTTAAATATGTGGTGTAATTAAAAAAAATATATAAAAATAAGTAGATTAAAAAAATGTAGTTAAAGAATATAAAAAAATTAGAACAAGAAATACATTTTAAAAATATCATTTAAAAAACCTTTGAAATTCACTGAAAAAAACGTAGGTTTCAGACATGTTATAGTTAGGAATTAGCATTTAAAAAACCTTAGAAATTCACTGAAAAAACCATAGGTTTCAGACATGTTATAGTTGGGAATTAGCATTTAAAAAACCTTAGAAATTCACTGAAAAAACCATAGGTTTCAGGGGTGTTATAGTTAGCTGTATATTTCACTCTTACAAAACCATTGAAATTCCTCCGTTATAGTTAGTTCTAATAACTATAACTCGCGCGCCCGCAATCCACTGCTGATGATGTCACATATTACATAATTCATGACATGGTCAGTGACATCACTGTTGACATCTCAAATGACATCACTGATGACATCATCTAGTAGATGGAATATGTGACGTCATCAGCAGTGGATTGCGGGCGTGCAAGTTATAGTTATTAGAACTAACTATAACGGAGGAATTTCAATGGTTTTGTAAGAGTGAAATGTCCAGCTAACTATAACACCCCTGAAACCTATGTTTTTTTTCAGTGAATATATATATATATATATATATTCACTGAAAAAAACATAGGTTTCAGGGACGTTCTAGTTAGTTGCACATTTCACTTGTACAAAACCATAGAAATTCGGCCTTTATAGTTAGTAGAGCTAACTATAACTCACGCCACCGCAATGCACTACTGATGACGTCACATATTACATCACTCATGACATGGTCAGTGACATCATTGATGACATCTCAAATGACATCACTGATGACATCATCCAGTGAATGTGTGATTTTTATATATGTTAATGTCAAGGTGTATTGAAGAATGAGGTGGTGTATACGTGTCTGGGTGGAGGACTTAATAGGTGTGTGACTGACTGTATAAGTTAGTGATTAAATATCTCTTACTGAATGCATGGGTTAGTGACTAAACTGTGTGAATGTCTGTATTAGTCTCTCAGTTGTTGTACAAGCTGCTGCATGTGTTGATGATTAGGTACATGAGTGTCTATATGCCGTACTTATTGGTAACATAAGTATTAGTATGGGTGGCTCAGTGTTTGTGTGTAGGTGGGTGGGCGGTGTGTAACTTTCTGCCAACATGTGAGTGGCTTATTTACTAGGTGTATGGGTTCAATAGTGCATGTGGAAATAGCTGTTTCGGTGAGTGTGTGTGTGTATCACTGTGTTGGAGAGTGAATGTATATCTCACTGGTATGTGTGAGTAACTACATATGTGAAAGGCAGTATATGTGAGTGTTGGAGTATACAAATGACTCTGTGATCGTAAGTAATTGTGAGAGTGGCTGTATAAATGAGTGTGTGCTTGTGTCAGTGATTGTACAAGAGAGTCAGTATATGTTACTGTTTGTATGAATAGGTTAGATACTGAATGTATAACTGTATAGGTAAGTAAACGGCAGTGTTATAGATTCTTCACATGACTAGCTACGTGTGTCCATAAGTCTCTGGATGAGTGACAGTGCTTGAGTGTTTGTATAGGTGTATGAGTACATATAATAGTACTATATTGATGAGTGACTGCATGTATGAGTTACTGTATGGGTGAATGAATGTGTGTGTATAACTAGGAAGTAGACCGTGGGTATATGGTAACTGCTATTGATTTGTCTATGGTTTAGAAAACGGTAGTCAGTATTTTAGAGTGGGTGTATCAAAGGTTATATTAGGGTGTGAAGAGGTGCATCAAATTATCACGTGGATGATGTAATCAGTGATGTCATCGGTGATGTCATTTGAGATGTCATCAGTGATGTCACTGACCATGTCATGAGTGATGTAATAGGTGACGTTATCAGCAGTGCATTGCGGGGGGCATGAGTTATAGTTAGCTCTACTAACTACAACGGCCAAATTTCTATGGTTTTGTACGAGTGAAATGTGCAACTAACTATAACGTCCCTGAAACCTGTGGTTTTTTCAGTGAATTTCAAAGGTTTTTCTAAATGCTTATTTCTAATTATAATGTTCATTAAACATATGGTTTTTTTCAGTGATTTTAAATTATCATCCCATTTTCAACCTGGTGAAAACAGGCGATATCGCCAGTTTTCCAGCAATAGCTTCCGCAAAAAAAAATTGCCACAAATGAGAGCAACAACTAACACGAATAATACGCAGAGTAGGCGTTCCTGTACAAAAATCACACGAAAACACCACTTCCCGATATTTTCAACGAGCAGCCACATCTACGGTGTGATCCAAAAACAGGAATGTACTATCTGCCTTTTACTGGTGTAAAGTAGGACGACTACCTACAGTGTGTATGTGAGTCCAGCCCAGCATCACATCTGAAGACCAACACATGTCATAGAGATACTGATCATGCACCTCCGACACCCAAGAATGCCACAAAATCCACTGCCACCACCCTCAGGACCACCCCCCGACCTCTCCCCGTACTACCACTGAGGCAGCGCACAACAGGACAGTGGACCCTCCAAAAAGGTATCGCCCCTCAGCCACACAATAGCTGAATGTTGCGAGATGTGGCAACCAAACATGTGTGAAGGACGTAAGTCACCCACCAATAATAATGCACACAATACCAAGTGTAGCGGTGATGTACAGGACAGACCTCACTATGTAGAGCACAAACCTCTCCATGTGTAAATATACTGCTGGTGCTTGTAGTGTTGTGGACAGTGGATGCAACCATGTTACCTCAGGCAGTGGGTAAGATTCCGGTCATGTACCTGTATTTTTGTACCGTGTAAGCTGAAGCGCAGTGGGCTGGTCCAACATACGCCACTCCAGCGTAGAAGTGTGAATAAATAGGCCAGGACTCTGGGCGTGGTTCACTTGTATGAAAGCCAACGCGTCTGCCAGAGCAGCGGCCCTCACCCTGCCACATAGCTGTCGCCATATCTGCCAGCCTCCTCGACACACGCCCCCTGCGAACACAGCGGCACAGCACCGCAGACTTATGTCTGTAGAGACTACTGCCTTCAAACTACATTGAAGGGCTCACAATTCAGATGGAGTGGCGATTGCAGATGACGCAGTCCAGCAGGCAAGACACATTGCTTCCAGTGCGGCCCGCCCGGACCACGCATCAACGCAGGGTGCACACACGCTGAGTGCTGCAGGTGCCACTAACTCAGTGCACCACAAGTCACCACCACGTGGCCCTACTGAGGCAGAATTCATTAGACAAGACATTGCTACTAGTGTGGCTGGCCCGGACCACGCATAATCACAGGGTGCACACACGCTGAGTGCTTCAGATGCCACTAACTCAGTGCACCACAAGTCACCACCACGTGGCCTTACTGAGGCAGAATTAATTAGACAAAAGACATTGCTAGCAGTGTGGCCCGCTAGGGCCACGCATCATCGCAGGGTGTGCACACGCTGGTTGCTTCAGGTGCCACTAACTCAGTGCATTACTTCTCCCTGGCTGCACACACGCTGAATTGCCAATAACTGTGCAGCTCTACTGAACGCCACGCGGCTGTGGGCCCTTGCTGACCGCTGCCTCTAGCCTACACTGCGGTCAGCATGACTCACAATTGAAATTGAGTGTTTATTCATTAATTACAGAGTCCAGTAGGCAACTAACTACACAGTCTTCGAAACCTAAATAATATCCTTTTAGTATTCTTGCTTCAAGAACTTTTTTGATATCAATTATAGCTTTAGTACAATCACAAAATTCATCTTGCAAGTCCAAAGGAACACTGAATGGCAGTCTACACTACAGCCAGCAGAGCTCACAGTTCGAATTCAATCTTGATTTATGAATTTCAGAGTCCAGTAGGCAACTTACTATAACGTCCCCGAAACCTACACATTTCGACAATGTATTCCATACATATTTCATCTATTGTTACCTACACTGCGGGCAGCAGAGCTCACAATTTACATTGAGACATGATTTATTAATTGCAAACAGAATTGTACTCTATGTCCTCGGATTTTGTCAAGAGGAAGTGACAAAAAGCATTCCTCGATGTCTGTGCTGACTACTGCCTTCCATGTACATTGCGGATAGCAGGGTTCACAATTCACATCGAGTTGCAATTGCAGATGACGCAGTCCAGTAGGCAAGAGACATTGCTCCCAGTGCGGTCCACCCGGACCACGCATTATCGCTGGCTGTGCCCACGCTGAATGCTTCTAATGCTCCTAGCTCCTATCTCAGTGCAACACAACTCATGGACCCTTTATGATACAATATTTTATGTATAATTTCACATCTGGTGCCCCTACCTTAGTGCACTACAAATCATTGACCGTTTATGATTGAATCTCTGTGTCTGATCCAATGATTACTGTTCTACTTGTTGCCAGAACCAAAAATTCCCGGAGGGCTGGCTTACACTCACATCACACGCATCCAGCACAGACGTCACTGGACATGTGACCTTGGTAATAAAAAGGAGTCGAGCGCACGTGCCCGTACCCAGTTCCACTATCTATCTGTGTCCATGTGTTCATTATGTATGCAACACGCTGCCCCTGGGCCCTACCACATTACATTGTGCTCTTGCCAGCGTATGCAACCAACTTACCTTTGACAGTGGGATAAAACTTTGGTTATGTAACTTTGTCTCGGTCATTAGAGTACTGCAAGAAGAGTGTATAGTGAATTTATAAGTGTGTGGGGATTGGCGGAGTGATTGTATAAGTACATATGTTGGCACAGCCTAACTCCGACAACGAGCTTGTCTCTAATTGGCTGCCCTTCATGTCCCAAAAACTGAATTTTGGACTTTGCATGGCCCAGTATTGCTACAGATGCAATACTCCACTGAATGTACAATAAACATTCACATCCACACAGAGGTGTCATGTCCACCATCTTTCTTGTGTGGAACTATGGATGAATGTAGGGTCAGTGATTCCCCATACCTTCCATGTTGGCCATGTTGTGGGACTTGGCTCACAGAGTGACACATTGACGCTTGCGACCCGGGTGACGGCAGCACTACAACAAGAACACCCACATGCCAGTGTTGGCAGATTTTTTAAGCATTCTCTACCCCAAAGTCAACCAAAAAGTAGCCCAAAGTAGCCCAATACTGCTACTTTAAGGAAAGAGGGGCAGGGACATCAAGCAGGCAGTGGATGCATTGGAATTGATGTTGCAGCAGGCTGCCAAGTAAATATTTGTCTAATAACGCGCTTTAACATACTAGTTTGTTGGAGCATTGTATATATATTTATAATCTGGCAACTAACACAAACCAAAATGTTACCACACAACCGGGAAAAATATAGCCCAATTGTGCGTGATCTAGCCCAATCTGGCAATAGTGCTGCATCAGTTGATTCCTCATATAGCTCACGATGGAGCCACGTCCATAGCTCCATAGTCACTCTTCACAGCCTCATGCAGGACTGGCATACGCCAGGCCCGCCCACTCTGCTTACGCTTACAGGGAAGGACAACAACGCTACATGGCCCAGATTTTCATTGTAGTGATCTGCTGGTCACAGGTCTAGTTGTCATTATGCCACAGCCACTCCCTCACAGCTGGTATACACCCACACCACACCCATCCAGCACAGGCGTCACAGGACACGTGACCCTACCAATAAAAAAGACCGGGCACACGTGCTCTACACCATTTTAGAGTTGCTCCCACCGCATGCACTGTCATGGCCTGTCCCGGTGCTCCGGACACCTCATGTAGGCCTGAGCCACCGAACAGGAAGGCCTACCGCCACATGCGTGGCCTCACTGGTCACTGAGTTAGTGGCACCGCAAGGACTGAGCGGGTGTGCAACCTGCGATGATGATCGGTGCACTAGTATGCCCTCTGCCATCTCAAAATCAAGATGCAGCCCCAAATGTGAGACCTGTTGGCCTGTGGAGTGGGACTGCATGATGTGGAGGGTGCCCTGTCCGCGAAAAGGTGAGCAGTGAGGCCTGGGTGCGCAGCGGTGGGCAAATACGTCTGGGCGGTGGGAATGGATACACAAAGGAGGCACAGCGATTAAGGCGTACACAGTCGTATATACTCTCCCATTACTAATTCTGTACTATGTTTCAGATGTGGGAGCTTGAGGGCTTCACTAGGTCCTGGCACATGGTTGGAGCCGCAGCGGTGGTGTAAAGGTGAGCTGTGAGGGTTTTGTCAACAGTATGGGTACTCACTGTCCCTCTTCATGTCTTCCTTTCTGTCACTTATACTCTTTCTCTCTCTCTCTCTCTCTCTCTCTCTCTCTCACTTTCTATCTCTTCCTTTCTCTCTCTCACTCTCTATCCTTTTCTATGTCTCCTCCTCTCTCATTCTTTCTTTCTTTCTTTCTCTTTCTCTCTCTCTCTCTCTTTCTCTCTCTCTCTCTTTCTCTCTCTCTCTCTTTCTCTCTCTTTTTCTCTCTTTCTCTTTCTCCTCTCTCTCTCCAACGCACCATCTTATCTTTCATTTTGTCTTGCAGGCTGTGATTCACAAATTGTGTACTTGTATATACTCATCCATTACTGATTCCATACTATGTTTCAGATGACTAAGCTTGAGGGCTGCCCTATATCCCGGCACGTGGTTGGAGACGCACCGGTGGCAGAAAGGTGAGCTGTGAGGATTTTCTCCACAGTGTCAACACTCACTCTCCCTCTCTATCTCTTCCTTTCTGTCACTCACACTTTCTCTCTCACTCTTTATCTCTTCCTTTCTCTCTCACACTTTCTCTTTCTCTGTCTCTTCCTCTCCCTCATTCTTTCTCTCTTCCTCTCTCACTCTTTCTCTCTCTTCCTCTCTCAGTTTCTCTCTCTTCCTCTATTACACTGTTTCTCTCTTTCTCTCTTCCTTGTATCTCACTCTTTCTCTCTTTCTGTCTTCCTCTCTCTTCCTCTCTCACTTTTTCTTTCTCACTCTTCCTTTCTCTCGCTCTTTCTCTCGCTCTCGCTCTTTCTCTTTCTTCCTCTCTCTCAATCTTTCTTTCTCTCTCTTCCTCTCTCTCTTTCTCTCTCTTCCTCTCTCATTGTTTCTCTGTCTTTCTCTCGCTCTTTCTTTCCTTTTCTCTCTGTCTTCCTCTCACTATTTCTTTCTGTCTCTCTCTTCTCTCTCCTTTGATGGACGCATGACGCACAATCATATCTTGCTTTTTATCTAACAGGCTGTGATTCACAAATGGACGTCCCCCCCCAACACGACCACAGATGACGGGTGTAGAACCTGCGATGATGCGTGGCCATCCTGACAACGCCTCGGAAAGTTGCGTCGACACGTGGTGCACCCTCTTACACATACACCGGTGGTAGGAGGTGAGCATAGAGGCTTCTTTCCGCAGCAGGGGGCAGTCACCTCTGGGCGGTGGGAGTGGATAGTGTGCAGCAGCCTGAGCGCACGGACACCTCCGAGCAGTGGGAGTGGATGGGCTGCAGCAGCCTGAGTGCGCATTGTCAAAATAGAGAGTTAGGCATATGCAGTTGTATGTACTCTGCAATTAATAATTCTATACTATCAGATGACTAAACTTGAGGGTGCACTATGTCCCGGCACGTGGTTGGAGACACAGCGGTGGCACAAAGGTGAGCTGCGAAGATTTTCTCCAGTGTCAACACTCCCTATCACTCTCTTCCTTTCTCCCTCTCACACTTTCTCTCTGTCTCTTCCTCTCTCTCATTCTTTCTTTCTCTCTGTTCTCTCACTCTCATTTTCTCTCTCTCACTCACACTTTCTCTCTCTCTGTTCCTTGTATCTTACTCTTTCTCTCACTCTTTGTCTTCCTCTCTCTCACTTTCTATCCTCTCTCTCACTCTTTGTCTTTCTTCCTCTCTCTCATTTTCTCTCTTCCTCTCTCACACTGTTTATCTTTCTCTCTTCCTTGTATCTCACTCTTTCTCCCCTTCTCCCTCTCACTCTTTCTTTGTCTTCCTCTCTCTCTCTCACTCTTTATTTGTTTCTTTCTCTCTCTGGCGACCCACCTATGGGAGGGTCAGGACAGAGGGGTGGCTACACTCATGTCCTTTGTCCAGTTTTGCACCAGAGCAGGGGCTATGCACAGGAACACCAATTGTGCCCCCAGTGCAGATATCAAAGCACTCTTGGAGTGCACCCACCCAGCCCCAATACACTAAAGCCTGTCTGGGAGGTGGTCACACCTCCCTGTGACAGGAAACCTACTGTCCAGGCCTCCCCTGCCGGAGTTTCATCCAGCAGCAGGAGTGCAGACTCGTGTCTGTGGCTGGCAGCATCCATTTTGTGATGCCAGGGTTCTGTTAAGCTGGTACCGGGTGTACCGGTGAAGTCATGTTTCTCCCTCTAGTAGGGTGGAATCATACCTCCCCCGCCAGTTACTGGTGGGGAGGTATGATTCCAAGGTGTTTGACAGCAAACACGACATGTTTCCATGCAGCCATTCGAAAGTTAGCATTTACCGCGAGGTTATAATGTGCTTAAGAGTAGATGGTTTGGCTGCATCACAAACAACCCTGGAATAAAGGTTCCGATGGCTGCCGAGGGGCTCTGCTCATGCATAGGCACCCTCTAACTTAAAACCCAGCACCCTGCCTTCAGGATTGATAAGGCCTGCCATAGGGGTGACTGATAGGTTTATATGTGCAGTGATATGGATAGATATAGGGAACCTCTATCTGAGTAAGGGGTACATACACCACCTTACACAGGCTGCTGTAGCAGACCTGTTGTGTCATTTTGAATGGCTTCCCAGGGGTGGCATAATAGATGCTGCAGCCCCTGAGAGGCCTCTGGGGTGCCTATGCCCTGGGTACACAGTATACCATATCCTAGGGACTTATAAGAGTACCCCAGAATTCAATCTGGAGTGTACCTAAAGTACATGGAATCCATTTAGAGAGGAAGCAGCTACGCTGGGGCCCTGAATAGCAGGGTCCCAGCCAGACTAAAGTAAAAAAAACAGTGAAACATCAGCAAAAAGTGGGGATAACCATAAGAAGCAGATCCTACTCTCCTACTATGTGGACCAGGCACATCTATTGGTCACTCAGAGTAACTGCACCATGATATGTGCCATAGGGACATCTATTGGTCATCTGTTGTAACTGCACCATTCTATGTGCCAGAGGGACATCTATTGGTCACTTGGTGTAAGTGCACCGTGATATGTGCCACAGTGACATCTATCGGTCACATGGTGTAACTGCACCATGCTTTGTGCCATTGGGTCATCTGTTGGTCACTCAGAGTAACAGCACCATGCTTTGTGCCAGTGGGACATCTATTGGTCACTGGGTGCAAATAAACCATGCTGATAGCCACAGGGACATCTATTGCTCACCTGGCATAAGTGCACCATGATATTTGTGAAAGGGACATCTATTGGTCTCTTGGTGTAACTGCAACTTGATATGTGCCACAGGGACATTTGTTGGTCACTTGGTGTAACTGCACCATGGTATGTGCCACAGGGACATATATTGGTCACTTGGTGTAACTGCACCATACTATGTTCCACAACAACATCTGTTGGTTCACTTGGTGTAACTGCACCATGGTTTGTGCCGCAGGGAGGTCTATTGGTCATTTGGTGTAACTGCACTATGCTATGTGCCACAGGGACATTTATTTGTCACTTGGTGTAACAGCACCATGCTCTGTGTCATCCGGACATCTATTTGTCACTGGGTGTAACTGGACCATACTTTGTGCCACAGGGACATGTATTGACCACCTGGTGTAACTACAACATGATATTACAGAGGGTCATTTATTGGTCAATTGGTGTAACTGCACCATACTATATTTCATAGGGACATCTATTTGTCACCTGATGGAATTGTACCATGCTATGTGCCATAGGGACATCCAGTAGTCACCTAGTATAAGTGCACCATGATATGTGCCACATTGAAATCTATTGGTCACTGGGTGTAAATGCACCATAATTTGTTCCACATGAACATCTATTGGCCACCCGGTGTAACTGTAACACAATGTGTCACAGGGTCATCTATTGGTCACTTGGTGTCACAGCACCATACTATGTTCCACAACAACATCTGTTGGTTCACTTGGTGTAACTGCACCATGGTTTGTGCTGCAGGGAGGTCTATTGGTCACTTGGTGTGACAGCACTATGATTTGTTCCATAGGAATATCTATTGGTCACCTCGTGTAACTCCACCATTATATGTGCCACAGTAATATCAATTAGTCACCTAGTATAAGTGCACTATGATATGTTCCACATGGACATCTATTAGCCACTTGTTTTAACTGCACCATGCTATGTGTCACAGGGACGTGTATTTGTTATCTGGTGTAACTGCACAACCCATTGTTATTGTTAATTGTGATTTATGGAGTGCTTAATACAGACAGGTCTCTAAGCGCTATGAGAGGGAAGCTACAGTGCCCCCAGGTGAGTATGGCCCCTAACTGAGTGGAATTAAGCCCAGGCTTCAATGAGGAGGAGGGTCTTCAAATTCTTCCTAAATGGTAGAAGGGCCTTCTCAGATCAGAGATGGGGTGGGAGCCTATTCCACAATTGTGGAATGCAGACGGAGAAGACCTGCCTTCCTTTTTTCGTGAGGTTGAACCGCGGGCAGGATAGTTGGTTGCCCACAGAGGATCTTAAAGAGCGGTTTGGGACATACTTCACAAGGCTCTCTTTAATGTAACTTGGGGCTTGTCCATGTTAAGCCTTATGGGCGATACAAAGTCCCTTGAATTTGGTCCTTTGCTTGATAGGAAGCCAATGACGTTTTTGCAGTAGGGGGGCAGCTCTTGTATATCTGGGGAGTTTAAAAATCAACCTAGCTGTGTCATTCATTACCACCTGAAGTTTAACAGATTATCCGGTAACCCAATATAAAGCGCGTTGCCATCGTTTAGCCGAGACAAGATCATTGCTGTCACCACCGTTCGCATGGTGGATAAAGAGAGGATAGGCGAAAGTTTCCTCAATTGCCTTAGTAGGCCCACACATGTGTCATTGGGACATCTATTTGTCACTTATTGTAACTGCACCATGATATGTGCCATCGTGACATCTATTAGTCACTTGGTGCAACTACATAATGCTATGTTGGGCGAGACATCTATTGGTCACTTGATGTAATTACATTATGATATGTGCACCAGGCACATCTATTGGTCAATCGGAGTAACTGCACCATGATATGTGCCATAGGGACATCCATTGGTCATCTGTTGTAACTGCACCATTCTATGTGCCACAGAGACATCTATTCATCACTTGGTAAAACTACACCATGCTATGTGCCACTGGGACATCTATTGGTCACTTGGTGTAACCACACAGTGCTATGTGCCACAGGGGCATCTATTGGTCACCTGTTCTAACTACACAATGCTATTCGCCACAGGAACATCTACTGGTCACTTGCTGTAACAGCAGCATGATTTGTGCCACAGGGACATCTATTGGTCACTTGGGGTAACTCAACAATGCTTTGTGCCTTAGGGACATCTATCGGTCACGTGGAGTAACTGCACCATATGTCCCACAGGGACAAATATTGGTTGCTGTAGGAGAGTAGGATCTGCACTTATGTTGCCCCCACTTTTTTTCTGATGTATACACTGGTTTCTTGCTATAGTCAGGCTAGGTCCCTGCTAATCAGGGCCCCAGTCTCTCTGTTCTCTCTAAACGACTTGGAGTGTATATTAGCTGCACTAGTGATTGGTTACTGTGGTGCCTTATGAGCCCCTAGTATATGGTACCTTAGGTACCAAGGGCATAGGTACTTTACAGGCCTACCAGAGGCTGAAGCATGTATTATGCCACCCCTGGGAAGCAGACTAAACCTGACACCTCAGGCCTGCTACTGCAGCCTGGGTGAGGTAGTGTTAGCACTCCTCACAGAGGTATAGGTTCCTATATATCACCATACACACACATATAAACCTATAAGTCACCCCTATGGCAGGCCCTATCAATCCTGAGGGCAGGGTGCTTGGTTTACAATGTGAGGGGGTGCCTCTGCCTGAGCAGGGCCCCTCTTCAGCTGGCAGGGTCTATTCCCTGTGGCTGTTTGTGGATGCGGTTAAACGATATACTCTTAAGTGCATTATAACCTCCCGGTTAATGCTAACTTTGGAATGACTGCATCAAAACATGTTGTGTTTGGTGTCAAACATTTTGGAATCATACCCCCACTCCAGTAACTGGTGTGGGAGTATGATCCCACCCTTCTAGAGGGGATGACATGTACCCACTGTAGTAAAACAACAGAAATCTGAAAGAGCCTTGAAATCACAAAATGGATGCCACCAGCACAGACACTGGGCTGCCCTCCTGCTGCTGACTGAAGCTCGCAGTGTAGGAGGCCCAACAAAAGTCATCCTGTCACAGGGAGGTGTCACCACCTTCCAGACAGGATTTAGTGTATTGGAGCTGGGTGGGTGCACTCTTAGGGTGCTTTGAAGTCCTGCACTGGGGGAGCAGTAGGCTCCTCTGTGCATATGCCAGCTCAAACCGGTTCAGGGGCTACCAGCCCCTGCTCTGGTGTGAAACTGGACAAAGGGAAGTGGGTGTAACCACCCACCCCCCTGACCCTCCTAGAGGAGTGGTCATAGAGCTAGTCCCTCCCTTTCTTTCACTATAAGATAGGTACACCTTGGCATTGCAAGTTAGATAACCCCGGACGACGCTTTACAAGAAGAATCCTGCCCCTTCGACGTTCCACTACCTTTGGAAGACAGAAGAATCTCCCTTGGAGTCAAGGAGTGACTCCCCTGCTTGGCAGGCACCTGAAACTCTAATCAACGGTTGTAAACTTTCCTGCTCCCGCCGGAGTCCGAAGTCCCTGCGACCCCAGAAGTGGATTTCCTGACCTCTCGTCAGCCATTTTGAGTCCCCAGCGAAGCTGTGACGTCTGGACCCCACGAGTGACGAGGAACCATTTATGGCCCAAGCCTCCAGCAGGTTTTGCAGCGAAAATCAGAGGCCTACCACGTCCCGAGTGACCGTGGGCTCCTGTGAAGCATTTCCTCAAGAGGCGTCTTCGCGATCCCTTGCCCGTTGACTAGTGGGTCCCCCGAAGACTTTCTTATCGACTAAAAGGGCTCCCCTGGTTGCTCCAGTCCTGCCCTCACTTACCTTTGGTGGGTAAGTCCCTCAGACCTTGCTGGTCTGCACCATCGACTTTCTTCATTCTACACAAGACTTGCTTTTGCCAAGGCTTGTTGGCTCCAATCTGGTTGCCGACACCGCCATCAGCTGCAGACGTCGTGGGACACTCCGAATCCAGCTGCTGGTCATCTTTGATCCCTCCTGGACCTCGTGATCGAAGAGTCAAAACACCATTGACGACCTGAAATCACCCGACATCCGTGGCCATCCATCTTCCTGGCCCGGGTCACTGGCAAGTGACTGTGAACACTGTTCATTCAATTTTCAGGTCTTCTACATCTAGAATCCAGCCTTGGATTCCACCGGACACTTCTTCAGTCACCGCAAGCAGCAAGTCTTCTTTGGTCTTCGTAGAAAACAGTGACGCGACCCGACACCAAAAGACACCTATGCACCCGGCTCCCCTGGGTGAGGTAACTCATGCACTCCGGTGCCCTAGTGTGTGTTGGCCCTCGAATTACTTACCTTGTAAGTGGCTTGCTTGTAGACTTCCTCGAAGTACCCTAAAACTTTAAAAATCTAACCGCGACTTGCTCCATTGTAATCAAAAGGGAACCCGCTGCTGTGTTCTCACACTGCACACGTCTCCCGTGGGTCTGTTACTTACCTGCTATCACTGCAGTCGTGAAGCCCAAGCGATTCTACAGGCCCTAGGCCTTGTCATTTTGCAAGTCGACCTTCCTAACCCATTTTTTTAGTATATGGTCTGGTACGCCCCTAAGGCCCCAGCCATATTTGTGCTTAACTTATTGAGAAACGTTGATATTTGAATGTGTTCCTGGCTTCTAACCTCATAAAGAGATTAGTAGAGTGTGTCTAGAAATAAATACATATATATTTGATATATATACCTGTGTGGTGTCCTTTCATTTGGTAATTCAAGAGATTATAAGGTAAAACAAGCTGCTTTACATTTCTCTGAGACTTAGCCTGAAGGCTGCTCTCCACAGCTACCACTAGGATAGCTTTCTTTAAAAGGTTGTCTTAAACCTATCTACCATAAGAGTCGAATTGGACTGGTTCAAGGTGGCCACTATAACTAGTGACCAGCATATGCCAGGCCAACTTCTCACAGTTGCCCAGTGTAAGTGCACCATGTTGATAGCCAAAGGGTCATCTATTGGTCACCTGGCATAAGTGCACAATGCTATGTGCCCTAGGGACATCTGTTGGTCACTTGGTGTAACTGCACCATGCTTTGTGTCATAGGGACATCTATTGATCACTTGGCGTAACCGCACCATGCTATGTGCCACAATTACATCTATGGGTCACTTGGTGTAACTGCACTATTCTTTGAGCCTAATAGACATCTATTGGTCACCTGGTGTAACTGTACTGTGCTTTGTGCAATAGAAACATATATTGGTCACTTGGGGCCCGATTCACAGAACTAACTTAAGATAAAATCCTAAACTTACTACCATTTTGGTATTCACAGAAGGGACTTACTCATTTTGGTATTCACAGAAGATACTTACTCACTTCGGTATTCACAGAAGTTAGGACTCCTAACTTTAAGACTCCTAAATGCCTTCTGTGAATACCGAATGTCTTAAAATTAGGCTTTTTCTCAGTTTAGGAGTCCTAAAGTTAGGACTCCTAACTTTACTATTACTAAACTGAGAAAAATCCTAATTTTAAGACTTTCGGTATTCACACAAGGCATTTAGGAGTCCTAAAGTTAGGAGTCCTAACTATACTACTACTAAACTGAGAAAAATCCTAATTTTAAGGCTTTCGGTATTCACAGAAGGCATTTAGGAGTCTTAAAGTTAGGAGTCCTAACTTCTGTGAATACCGAAATGAGTAAGTGCCTTCTGTGAATACCAAAATGGTAGTAAGTTTAGGATTTTGTCTTAAGTTAGTTCTGTGAATCGGGACCTTGGTGTACCTGCACAATGATATGTGCCACAGGGACATCTATTGGTAACTTGGTGTAACTGCACCATTCGTTGTGCCATAGGTACATCTATTGGTCACCTGGTGTAACTGCACCATGGTATGGGCAACAGGAACATCTATTGGTCACTTGGTGTAACCGCACCATTCTGTTGGCCACATGGACATCTATTGGTCACCCATTGTAACTGCAATATGATATGTGCCATAGTGACATCTATTGGTCACATGGTGTAACTGTACCTTGATATGTGCCACAGGGACATCTATGGGTCACTTGGTGTAACTGTATCTTGATGTGTGCCATAGGGACATCTGTTGGTCACATGGTGTAACTGCACCATGCTTTGTGTCACAGGGACATCTATTGGTCACTTGGCGTAACCGTACCATGCTATGTGCCACAATGACATCTATGGGTCACTTGGTGTAACTGTACCATGATATGTGCCACAGGAACATCTATTGGTCACATGGTGTAACTGCACCACGAATTGTGTCAGAGGGACATCTATTGGTGACTTGCTGTTACAGCACCATGCTATGGGCCACATGGACAACTATTGGTCACATGATGTAACTGCACCATGATATGTGTCACAGGGACATCTATTGATCACTTGGGGTTCCCTGATGAAATATCGATGTAATAAATATTGACAAACACAAATATCGACTCAAAAATATTGAATACAAAAATATTGACTCCCTATACATAAACAGGTAAGTACAAGAATAACGAATCAAAAATATTGAAGTAAAAAAATATAGATGTAATAGATATCGACTTAAAAACTATATATAACTTTAATAAAATATATTAATTATTAATATTTTAACAAATATAAGATATTTTAACTAAATATAACAAATAAACTTAATTTAAAAAAATACAAACATGAAAATGTATACATATATATATATTTACTTAATCCACATCTCCCGGCTCAACCGTCACTCAGACCCTTGGCGCTTCTTTTTCGGTGCGGATTCGTAGGCAGAGCCATGCCACAGAACCGGCGCGTTTCGAAACTACATTTCCCAGAACACACCATATGAGTCCTGATCTACGTCACGAGTCACATGTAATGTTGAAACTGTTTTAACTAACTGAATTGAATGCTGTCATCTTAACCGTGATCAAGTTATCGGTGATAACGAAACGCGTCGGTTGTTTCTTCATCCTGGGGACTTTTGAACATTAAAAGAATTGGGAAATTTACCTTTCCTGCGAGTGCGTTTTCATTTATCCCGAAGGATGTTGTGGACACATATTTACTTAAATATAATTTATTAATTATTGTCGTTATTTAATTTTTAAACTTTTAAATTACACAAAAAATAAATATATACATATATAAATAATTTAAAATTAAGAAAATAACCATTTTCTAATGAATGCAAACATTTAACTATTAAGACAAATAAAAAAGGTACATTTAGCAAAACAATAAATACAACAGTAGGGAAATTGTTGGAAAGCAGTGGAGTAAAAATTACTATTCCCACTCCAGTGAGTGCAGCAGTAGAGAAAATATTGAATAGCGTAGGAATAAAAATTACTATTCCCACTGCAGTAAGTACAACAGTAGGGAAAATGCTGGATAGCGGAGGGGTAAAAATTACTATTCCGACTCCAGTGAGTGCAACAGTAGGGAAAGTGTTGGATAGTAGAGGGGTAAACATTACTATTCCCATTCCAGTGACTACAACAGTAGGGAGAGTGTTGGATAGCAGAGGGGTAAAAATTACTATTCCCACTTCAGTGAGTGCAACAGTAGGGAAAGAGCTGGATAGTGGATGGGTAAATATTTATTTTCCCACTCCAACGAATGCAACTGTAGGGAAAGTGTTGGATAGCGGAGGGGTAACAATTACTATTCCCACTCTATTGAAAGCAACAGTAGGGAAAGTGTTGTATAGCGGAATGGTAAAAATTACTATTCCCGCTCCAGTGAGTGCAACAGTAGGGAAAGAGCTGAATAGCAGATGGGTAAAAATTACTATTCCCACTCCAGTGAATACAACAGTAGGTAAAGTGCTGGATGGTGGAGGGGTAAAAATTACTATTCCCACTCCAGTGAGTGCAACAGTAGGGAAAGTGCTGGATAGCAGATGAGTAAAAATAACTATTCCCACTCCAGTGCGTGCAACAGTTGGGAAAGTGCTGGATGGCAGAGAGGTAAAAATTACTATTCCCACTCCAGTGAGTGTAAAGGTAAGGAAAGTGTTGGTTAGCAGAGTAAGAAAAATTAATAATAGTTAAACAATTAAAAAAAAAATTAAGCAATATAGAACATAAATAAACAATATTTTTTTAAATATCAGAATAAATATATTAATAAACATTAACATTAAGGTGCCGATTCCGATCCTGTAAAACCCGGGTACGAATGGTCGTACGGAGCGTATTCTCTGTACGACTCGTCCCCGGGAAATGCCCCTTACAAACCAGCAAGTACGATTCGTACAGAAATACCATTTCCATCCGAATCGTAAAAAACTACGTGCGACGAAAAAATACCCACAATTCCGATCCGGGACATCGCGTACGTGACGTCCGGACGGAGTCAGGCAGCGTTCTACGGACCAGCAAGTACGATTTGTGCCTACGTCACTCCGCACGGATCATTTTTTACGGCAGCCAAAAACTCCCGGGAAATTGAGGACGACGGGAAGAAGGAGCAGCGGGACGCGACGGACAGCCATAGACCCCATCCTACGTGTCATCCCGGCCCTCCTAGCCTACGACCTGGTGCACCGAAACCGCCGCGCACGCCGCAGAAGGTCAGCACAACACCCAGGGTCAAAGGGGGGGCGAGGGGCAGGAAACATAACCTCCACCTAATTTTTAAAATACCATATACTGTCCATACATTACCTCCAGGGTCTGGTCACTTCGGGGGCGTGTCCACCAATCCCCGCGTACGCGTACCCATCACCACTACAATGGTGGTACGGCCCGTACCCACGCCCTCAGAGCGTGGGTACGGCCCATACCACCATTGGAGTGGTGATGTAGGGGTACGCGTGGTACGGGCCGTACCCACGCTCTGAGGGCGTGGGTACGGCGCGTACTCCTACATCACCACTACAATGGTGGTATGGCCCGTACCCACGCCCTCAGGGCGTGGGTAGGGCGCGTACCCCTACATCACCACTACAATGGTGGTACGGCCCGTACCCACGCCCTCAGAGCGTGGGTACGACACGTACCACCATTGTAGTGGTGATGTAGGGGTACGCGTGGTACGGGCCGTACCCACGCTCTGAGGGCGTGGGTACGGCGCGTACCCCTACATCACCACTCCAATGGTGGTACGGCCCGTAACCACGCCCTCAGAGCATGGGTACGGCCCGTACCACCATTGTAGGGGTGATGTAGGGGTACGCGTGGTACGGGCCGTACCCACGCTCTGAGGGCGCGGTTACGGGCCGTACCACCATTGGAGTGGTGATGTAGGGGTACGCGCCATACCCACGCCCTCAGAGCGTGGGTACGGCCCGTACCACCATTGTAGTGGTGATGTAGGGGTATGTGTGGTACGGGCCGTACCCACGCTCTGAGGGCGTGGGTATGGCGCATACACCTACATCACCACAACAATGGTGGTACGGGCCGTACCCACGCCCTCAGAGCGGGGGTACGGACCGCATCACCCGTACCTCTAGGGCACCAGTACATTAGTGATACAAGGCGTACACACGCCACGAATATTGGCTTAGGGCCTGGTGCAGCATATAACCAGTATATTGGGGTGTGTACATGGCCAGGACAGCAGTGTACAGCACCAAGGGTACGGGTGGGTGGGTGGGTGTCTGCCAAGGAGTCCCAGCAGTGGACATAGACATGTGAGGGGTGGGTGCCTATCACTCCCAGCAGTGGACAGAGCCATGTGAGGGGTGGGTGCAGAGGACTCCCAGCAGTGGACAGACATATGAGGGGTGGGTGCCTATCACTCCCAGCAGTGGACAGAGACATGTGAGGGGTGGGTGCAGAGGACTCCCAGCAGTGGACAGAGACATGTGAGGGGTGGGTGCCTATCACTCCCAGCAGTGGACAGAGACATGTGAGGGGTGGGTGCAGAGGAATACCAGCAGTGGACAGAGACATGTGAGGGGTGGGTGCAGAGGAATTCCAGCAGTGGACAGAGACATGTGAGGGGTGGGTGCAGACGACTCCCAGCAGTGGACAGAGACATGGGGGTGGGTGCAGAGGACTCCCAGCAGTGGACAGAGACATGGGGGTGGGTGCAGAGGAATACCAGCAGTGGACAGAGACATGTGAGGGGTGGGTGCAGAGGACTCCCAGCAGTGGACAGACATATGAGGGGTGGGTGCCTATCACTCCCAGCAGTGGACAGAGACATGTGAGGGGTGGGTGCAGAGGACTCCCAGCAGTGGACAGAGACATGTGGGGGGTGGGTGCTTATCACTCCCAGCAGTGGACAGAGACATGTGAGGGGTGGGTGCAGAGGACTCCCAGCAGTGGACAGAGACATGTGAGGGGTGGGTGCCTATCACTCCCAGCAGTGGACAGAGACATGTGAGGGGTGGGTGTAGAGGAATACCAGCAGTGGACAGAGACATGGGGGTGGGTGCAGAGGACTCCCAGCAGTGGACAGAGACATGGGGGTGGGTGCAGAGGAATACCAGCAGTGGACAGAGACATGTGAGGGGTGGGTGCAGAGAACTCCCAGCAGTGGACAGAGACATGGGGGTGGGTGCAGAGGACTCCCAGCAGTGGTCAGAGACATGTGAGGGGTGGGTGCAGAGGACTCCCAGCAGTGGACAGAGACATGTGAGGGGTGGGTGCCTATCACTCCCAGCAGTGGACAGAGACATGTGAGGGGTGGGTGCAGAGGACTCCCAGCAGTGGACAGAGACATGTGAGGGGGGTGCCTATCACTCCCAGCAGTGGACAGAGACATGTGAGGGGTGGGTGCAGAGGAATACCAGCAGTGGACAGAGACATGTGAGGGGTGGGTGCAGAGGACTCCCAGCAGTGGACAGAGACATGGGGGTGGGTGCAGAGGAATACCAGCAGTGGACAGAGACATGTGAGGGGTGGGTGCAGAGGACTCCCAGCAGTGGACAGAGACATGGGGGTGGGTGCAGAGGACTCCCAGCAGTGGTCAGAGACATGTGAGGGGTCGGTGCAGAGGAATACCAGCAGTGGACAGAAACATGTGAGGGGTGGGTGCAGAGGAATACCAGCAGTGGACATGGGGGTGTGTACATCATGATCAGATGAGCACAACTCCATGGGTGTATGTACGCATCCCTAATGTTCGACTATGTTGATAGTGCCATAACAACACATCACTGACAGCAGTGTCCCACTACCATGAGGATGGATGTCCTTCCCCCACTGCATGACACAACACATGTGGGTGTGAGGACAAATGACACATGCATACCCACCCCTGGCGGATGCAGCACAATACACACACAGAGATCATGCCTCAAGACTGTATACTCATGTCAATGGCCACTACACTAAGAGAGCCAAAGGGAACACACACTGTCACGCACATCCCAGGACTGATAGGAATGTACAGGTGCTGGGACAGCCACCAAGATGTTGCCTCTCATGGAAGGAATAGGGTGGAATTCCCACAGATACAATGCCCACAATTGTCAGTCAGGTGCTCAAAGACCCTGCAGAACAAATACCAAATGTGTGCTAGGCTGGGATAACACACATGCATAGTGGGGAAAATGCTGAATGTCGCCATTAAGGCATGACAACATACTCAATACACAAGTACAGTGACTAGCAAGGATGGCACAGAGGATGCAGCCGGAGACATTGCTGAGCAGGCATGGCCATAGTTGAAGGGATCCGTCACCAACAAAGGAAATGTAGACACAGGTCAGCACAACAAAAGTGCAACTCCCTGCAGGGTAGATGTCAGGTGCCACAGAGGAAGGAACAGTCCTTGGGACAATGTCTCCAAACACAAATAGCACACACAACCAAATATACTTTGCAGAGACATTGTGATGGCACGCAGATACCATGGTCCACCCCATTAGCATCAGACTACAACTTTTTCCTGAAACATAACACATTACCACCACCCCAACTCTGGGACCATCAGCACCCACATCAATACCTGAAATGCAAATGTGTTCAAACTGAAAAGAAAATGCTTTATTCAGCATTAAATGAAAATGTAGTTAACGACACTATTTACAAAGGCACATGGCCAGTCCAGATCTGAAGTCCTTGGGGGGGACACATGGCCACGCGTCTCCCCTAGCTTGCCTGCACATTAGAACCCTCAGGTTCCTCGACTGGGGGGGCATCATGTGGGGAAGGACCAGGCACCAGGCACCGCAGGGACAGGAGGTGGAAGGGTAGGTGTGGTGGGTGCAGGGACGGACGCCTCCACCACAGGGGGTGGGGCAGCGCCAAAGGTGGAGGTCAGCTCGGCGCTGCACACTGCTGCCAGGTCGTCCAGCGTCTCCCCTTCACCCGAAGAAAACACAGCCTCAAAGGAGGGGGAGGTTGGAGTGATGGGGTGCAGCGCTACTGGGGGAGGGGGGCACATGAGGGGACTCAACTCCCCTACCCGTGGAGTGCCGTTCCCGTTTGCGGGCCGGAGAGCCAGAGGGGCTGAGGCCCAGTACAGCCAAGTAGGCCTCTTTTTCTGGATGTGTGGTAGGGGAGCCGAGGGGAGTGCCTTTGGAGGGACTGGTCAGTGCGCCATGCGGCCTCGGACTGTGGCTGCGTGTATGCCCCAGACCCAGTGGGTGTGCCCTCATCCCCCTGAGTGTGCGTGCCAGGAGGAGTGCGCTTGCCCTTACGTGGTGGTGTGCTGCCTGTGTCTGGTGGGGTGCGTGCTTGTGAATGTCTGTGTGTGCTTGGGACAGGTATGGGAGTGGGAAGTGTGGATGGTGCAGGGGTAGGGGGGACGAAGCGCTGCAGGAGACTCACTGCTACCGTCAGCGAATAGTCCATGGACCTCAGCAACATCCTTTGGTCAGACATCGCTGATGACATGCCCTCCATGTACGACACCATCTGTGTCATCATTCGGGTGTGGCCATGGAGAACATTCAGCAGCGATGTCTGGCCAACCTGCAACTGCCGCAGAATGTCCACAGACTCTGCAGTGAGGGCAGCAGGGGGAAAGGGGCAGGGGGTGCGGTGCCTGGCACGAAGGAGACACGGTGTTGCCTAGCACGGACAGAAGGGACTGGAGCAACTGGGAGGGCGGTGATGGGAATGGAGGGGGCGGTGACAGATGTAGTGCTGCTGCCAGGTGTCGTAGCAGCCTCCGCGCCCTGGAGCAGTTCAGCATCGGACCCGTCTGCGTCGTAGTCAGTGTTGTCACTAGACAGGTCCTCCGCCTGACTCCCCTCGCCCTCCGTGCCACTTGCTCCCGCAGACTCCGCAGCAGTGGTGGCAGCGGTGCTGGATCCCTCCTCCACGTCCGTGCAGGTGTCTCCCTCAGTGTCCTCCGATGATGCTGTGGGCAAGGTGAAGAGACAGAAAAAAATCAGTCACCTGTATACAACAGACACATGAGTCCCAATAAAAATGTCACAGTGCATATCAGGAAATGTATCATGAGTAACATCTAGAATAGTCCGCACATATGTAACCCTGCACTCCCCAGTTGGTTGACCCACCATGACACTTGGAAACAATGGAGATCATGACACAACAGCAAATAACTTGATATTGAATTATACTTAGAAGCTAGTGTCTGGGGACAGTTGGGCACAGCAAGAATATGAATCCATGCCACCTCTTGTTCACTGAGAACGAAACAGTATTGGTGCACCCCAGGCCAAATAACACACCTCAATACTGAATGTATCCCCACACTCTGAGACCTGTGAGTACTTAGGAAACCATAGCCAAAAACATTGCAATCCCTTGGGACTCACAACACTTTACACAATGTACATGTTTAGAATGTGTGAATGTGCCACTTCGTGAACAGAAGACACATCTGCCTGTATGACAGAAGTCACACAATGATGTGCACACAAAAATACATTTACACAGTCATTGTATGAGCGGGCAGCCGAATTCTAAAAAGCCACTGTAAATAAGAAATGGGGTATCAGTAAGTACATATACATGGCACCACGGTGGTCTGGATGACTTTACACTCGTAAGTTTGTATCAGCAACAACCAAGGACTTACACACATGCAAACACACTGTGTGAACATGGATTTGTATATTCAGAAAACAAGTGGTAATCAAACTGTGCCTTCCAGTGAAATGTGCCTACGTGTCCACGGAAAGTGTAAAAGTACTTTATTTCGCACTTCCCTGGGAGACATCTGTCATGCAGGCACATTATTGTCCTTCACAACCAACTAGCAAAAAGAAGCATGTGAAAAATGGAGACATGTTGACAAGTGTAGTGAGTGCCAAGGTACAATACTTATTGACTAAAAACTTGAATCATGCCACCTGTCACATTGACATCCGCACCAAGATGACACAGTTGGCAACACAATTGACCCACTGCCTGTCATGTGGAGTGGCACACATGTCCAAACACAGGACAATGCATTAGCTAATGGGCCTGCAATGTGTCGGGATAAGGAGAACCTGCCCTGAGGAGACACCCTCATGGCAAGAAAGAATGTCCACACAGATGTCAGCACACACAGACCAAACTACGTAGCATCTCGCCCACACACCAGTGGCAAAAATGAATGAGCATAAGCCATGTATTTCCATTTTTGACACATGCTGCAAAGCACAAACATTAAACCCATCACAACATGACTGGGTCACTGCATGTTGAGTGTCTGTCCAGACAATTATCACACACAGGTCAGACCCGGCAAGGAGACATAAGGTTTGGACATGTAGGCCTTGCCCGCACAAACCCCCCATACCTGAGACAATGTGATTGAGACAGATCCTGAAGTGACACCTCTTAATCTGGGTTTACTCTAATGTGCATTAAGAATTCCTAAAAGTACTCCACATCGCCTCGTGAGGCTGTCAACACATATTTGTGACCAACAACCATCAACAGATAGTTGTACATAGACACACAGGCACTGCCCAGTGTGAGGATGCACAAGCAAAATGGGGTCAGCCTGTACAATGGGCACATGTAGCACACTTTAGATAAATACAAATGAGGGCAGGGAACTATGCCACAGAGGCCAAACTATGCTGAACACACAGAGAATGGGCACAGTGTTGGATGACACACATGATTCCGAGGCAAGGGTGTCTTAGGGGACTGAAGTGGGAACCCTGCTGCATGGTCCTGGAATTATCTGATTGTAACCTGAGCTACTGTCCCGGCACTATGCATATCTCCCACTCATGCACATCATGTCTGAGGCCACAACATTGTTTAATGCATGCTGCAAATCTGTTCATTTGAAAAATCACACTCCTATGTTGAGACTCAGCATCATTGCCAACTAATATGGACACCCAAATGACTGTACAGGACAGGGCACAGGCAAGGTAACAACACATGTCTCAGACCCCCCCCCCCCCGATGCAGAAAGCAATGTGCACTTGGATTAACTGGCAGCCTAGATGACCATGTGCAATAGTGATTACACACAGACCAGGGAACACATGTCATTTAGGGGAAGGGAGGCGGAACAGCACCGTTTGACTTTGGGGGACAGGATATGCACTGCACAAATTAACCCTCGCTGTGTATCCAGGCAACTGAGCACTTCCAAAAGCTGGTGACACACAACAAACACACATGTACCTACCCCCTTCCTGCTGCTGCAACTCCTGTAACCGCCTATCCAAGTCAGGGAAGACCACCGCCAGGACACGCTTCATCTGTTGGGTCAGTCGTCGGCCCCCGCCGTGCTTGTGGGGAGGTGAGTCTTTGAGCTGCCACCGGGCGATCCTCCGGGTCCAGCACCGGATGTCCTGCCAGCGTTTCCTCACCTGGGCGAGGCGCCAAACTGCGACCCTCCACAGATCTCACGGCCCTGACGACCCTCTTCCATATCTCCCCCTTGGCGTAGGCAGTTACCTGTGAGGATGACAAAGTGAGACAACATCACTACACCTGCTCCATGTCACACATTTGAACATCTTTGATATGTTGAACAGGGCATAGTATGCTGGCAACAAATAGCACCTTTGTCATAGGGACATTAGCCTATGTGGAAGCCCCAATGCACTTCATGGCATTGAAAGTACACAGGTGGCATGAGGGGTGCAACACACTCCATGATCATGGCACACGCTGTGCATCACATGCAACACCAGGCTGATGGACAACACCTCCAAGCAGTCACATGCCCCAGGCCACGGATGCAACCTCAGCAGAGTACACAGACACACACAGGCACAGATCAATCACCTGCCATTGGCAACAGCGGATACAAACCTCACTCTGCACATGTGCCACTTGCCTGTGGGGTGTCACAGGTGTGGTGCTAGCTCAGCAAGTCAGACACTCTGCGCGGCTTACTTCTCACATCAGATGGGTGGAGCTGTGGCCTCCTCCATGCAGCTGGGGTGCAACACTCCACATAGACACTCACCCACATGACAAGGAACGAACATTCACACACATCAATGTCCAGGGGGCGTACACATCATTTGGACACTCTCACCACAGCTCCACTCAACTCACACACATCTGTGGGTACAGTCACCTGTCACACCGGGGGGGCCAGGGAATCTCCTCTGGACAATAGGACAAAAATTGCCATAAGGATTGGGCAGGCTGAATGTGCCATGCACTATGCAGTGAATGTCAGAGTAAGCACAATGCAAGTGAGGAGTGCACACAGGAACTACATCATGCTCTGCATGGGAGACATAAGCCATTCCCCCCCTGGGACCCACGCTAAACAACATTGCATGTCTTTCACACCTGGACACAATGCCAGAAGTGACAGTCACAAAAAAGGTGCACAGTCAAAGCTAGTGGAGTCAGCACTCACCTGCTCCCCTGGTCTCCCATACAAGCTGGGGTACTGTGGGAGGATGACATCAAGCAATGCCTCATTCTCCTCATGGGTGAAAGGCTGGACCCTCTCCACAGACCCTGACATGGTGCCAGAGGAATCACAAGCAGCAGCAGTGGTGTCGAGTGTAAGGTAGTGCAGGCAAGTGCCCTCTCATGGGTTCTGGCTGACTTATATCTGCCTTGCTGGGCTGTTTCATTTACAGGAGTACAGAGTGATTGGTCAGTCTCATTTGCATCCTACGTTTCATCCAATCCCTTTAAACATACCCCAGTGAGGGCCTTTGCATGGTTCAAAATTTGATCATGATGTGAAGTCAACAACCACTTTGCAACATTGTATTTAGTTGCCAACTGCCTATTCCAGGCCACATGATTGAAAATTTGAACTTGAAAATCGGTATCCATGACAACCAGCATGCATTTAGGCCCTAATACTTGTCCCTCATGTGTCCCTATGTAATTTAGCTATCCACACACAGGTATGGTGCGTTTCACACGTACTCATACTGCACCAGTTGCACATTGCGTTTGTCACGTACGTGTACGACCAGTGTGTACACGTATTTGGACGACCAGTGTGTACACGTACGTGTACGACCAGTGTGTACACGTACGTGGACTACCAGTGTGTACATGTACGTGGACTACCAGTGTGTACACGTTGGTGTACACACTGCTCGTACACGTACGTGTACGACCAGTGTGTACACGTACATGTACGACCAGTGTCTACACATACGTGTACGACCAATGTGTACATGTACGTGGACTACCAGTGTGTACACGTACGTGGACTACCAGTGTGTACACGTATGTGTACGAGCAGTGTGTACACCAACGTGTACACACTGGTAGTTCACGTACGTGTACACACTGGTAGTTCACGTACGTGTACACACTGGTCGTACACATACGTGTACACACTGGTCGTACACGTACGTGTACAAGCAGTGTGTACACCAACGTGTACACACTGGTAGTTCACGTACGTGTACACACTGGTAGTCCACGTACGTGTACAAACTGGTTGTACACGTACATGTACAACCAGTGTGTACACGTACATGTACGACCAGTGTGTACACGTATGTGTACACACTGCTCGTACACGTACGTGTACACACTGTTAGTACACGTACGTGTGTACGGTCCGTACACACACCCGTACTCTGGCGGGAACACCAATGTGATGATACGGACCGTTCACACGCCCTCAGAGCGTGTGTACAGTGCGTTTCACAGCTTACACAGGTGATAGGAGGTGCACACGAATGAATGGAGGTGTCAGACTCGTGCACGGCTGTACATAAAGTCATAGTCATTGCAGTCCTACATGTGCAGGGCCTAGGTGTGTCAGGCAGTGATGTGGCACATGTCTCCTCATGTTTTAGCACAATAGATGTGTGATGACCTGTGTACACATGTCATGTGTGATGGGGCAGTATGTGGCACACTTCCCCGTCCCACTTTGCACATGTGTGCATGTAGTCCAAACGTGTCAAGCACTGCATCACTGGTATGGCACAGTCACCAACACCCGCAAATGTCCCCTGATGCCAGGGACAGGGACACTAACACCTGACATCTAAGTACCAACGTGCCCCGATGTGACTATGTCCTGTGTGTTATGTGCTCCCATGAGCTTGCTGTTGTTGTTCCGTCAACTGCATCTGCTGTTGCTGCATCCAACATGTGTCTGTGTGTAGATGGGCATGGCACACATATACGCACACCATGCCACATGTGGATTCACACGTTACGTGTGTCTGGATGCTTCAAAGATGATTTTATGACATGAGGACATATCTGCGCCGTATCCATGTCTGTGTTTTCGTTTTTCACGTGTACCCCTTCATCGCTATGTGTATGATCTGTACATTTCCAATGACATGTGACCTGTGCGTCTAGATTGCCGCCAGCAGTCTGTATGAGATGACATCCTTCAAATGCAGATATGTGGATGTATGTCACTCCTGTGATGTCTCTGGCTGTTCACTTACACTGGCCCACAGCTAGTTTTGGGCCATGTCATGTAGAACTTGACTATCAACAGGTGTAGCTGGCTTGTCGTAGGAGTATCACCTGGCTGGCATACGTGTCCTGGATGTATAGCACAGACCTGACTCTGTATTTAGCAGATGTGTAGTAGCAGTTGAGCATGTGCTCAGTTCATTGACATTGATGTTGTTAGGTACTCACTCTTCGTTATTCCTTCCAATTTTCTGCAGGGCACCACCTCTCCCCCGACCAATGCCAGGCTTGGCTGCCATGAGGGAACGTGACTGCATAAGACGTTACCGCCTCTCGCAACAGTTGATTGAGAGCTTGAACAACACCTCCAACCGCGACACAGGTATCCTACTGCGCTGACCCCCAAGATGAAGGTGATGGCAGCCCTACATTTTGTTTGCCACCGGTACGTTTCAATTCACCATAGCTGATGTGGGTGGCAAGTCACAGACTGTGTTCAGCCGTGTCCTGCATGATTTTTTAGAAGCCATGTTGGAGCACCTGGATGAATTCATCCACTTTCCAACTCGTGAGCAGTTGACAGGCGTTAAGGGTGAGTTCTATGCCCTGGGAGGGATGCCCCATGTCATTGGGTCTATTGATGGGACACATGTGGCTTTGGTACCACCACAGGCACAGGAGGTCGCCTATCGCAACCGTAAACATTACCACTCTATAAATGCCCTTGTGGTGTGTCTTGCTAACATGCTGATTTCCCATGTCTGTGCACGTTTTCCAGGGTCAGCACACGATGCCTACATCATGAGGCGTAGCAGGGTGCCAGAAATGATGCTGGGGATGCACAACGAACGAGCATGTCTTGTTGGTGGGTATACTCTGTTTGTCCTTTGTTTCGCGCTATTTTTGTATCTTACGGCATCTCCTGACCCACTTCTTTACATGATTTTTCCATGTAGGGGACTCTGGCTATCCCAACATGCCATGGCTGATGACGCCCCTCCACAACCCCAGAACAGCTGCAGATCACCGTTACAACAACGCACATGGGCAGACCAGGCGAGTGATTGAGAGGACGTTTGGCCTCCTGAAGAGCAGATTCCAGTGCCTTCACAAGACAGGCGGGTCCCTCCCATATGCACCGGTGAAGGCCTGCAAGATGTTCCTTGTGTGCTGCATGCTGCACAACATGGCAGTGGAGAAGGCTGTGCCACTCATCCTGGATCCGGATGAGCAGGAACATCCACCTGTGGAGGATGAAGGGCTTGGTCACGAGGCAAGTGACGATGAGGAGGAGGACGACATCCGGAGTCAGCTCATACGCAACTTCTTCTCATAATGGTGAGTCCATGGGTCTGAGTGTGCACGCCTGGAGCCTTGTGTCGCATGTGTTGCAATGTGTGTGTCCAGCTGACTGTATGCTAAGTGACTTAGATGTGTGTTCAGATGTGTCACTCGAGTCATGATGTCCTTCCACACATTTTAGCTTAGACACGCAATTTTAATATAGCATGGTGACACACTTATTCCTGTAGAGTAAATGACCATGCATGCGGATGACAATCTCTTCCCTGACTTCTTGTGTGTCTGTCATCCCCAGGTAGTTTTGCATGCTGTCTGCTCGTGTCATCGTTGGGCTCCCGCTATTCCTCATGAGTATTGCAACGTGTGCTGAATCAGCGTCCCATGCATGGACATGGGGAAAAGTCTATTTGGTAAAGGATTGCTGCACAGCATTTTGGTGTTGGTAGGTGTTTGTAATGTGTGGGCACTGCTCCTGTGCATGTTGTGTTACTATACATACATGTCGACTCACCATGGGGCACATGACATGTTGCATGACTCCCATGTATTGATAGTCACCGTTCGTAGCAGTCATCTGTGATGGAACTGTGGATTCTGATGAAGGCATCAATGTGTGTACAACTTCCCTCTGAAACATACGGAATGCTATGGGTGGACATAGTGTGGGACATCCCCATTAGAGGATAAATGGGGAATTGAAGCCCCTCCGTGTGCAGCAGGGGGTGTTTGGCTCACACACTTCACTTGTGTGCCAGTTCAATGGATTTACAGCATCTGTGTTGTGAAGGGGGTGTCCAGTATAGGTCCCACATGTTCTGCAAAATGACCTGTGAGTCTGTTCATATTGATGCATTTCCCTAGGTGTGAACCTGAGTAATAAAGGTGTACCTCACCCTCCAAGGTGCCTCATCTCTGTCAATGCTGGTCTCTTGCCACTTTGCATGCGGCATCTCTGGCATAGTTGTCAAAGACTGGGCATATGGGTCTATGTGTAGTTTAGCAACATGCATGCAGTTCTTCAGGGATTAGAATATCCATTGTGCATGATGTCCATGGTTGTGTATGTATTTGGGCATGTTGGTTGCCACAACAGACCGTCAACACCTGCTGAGGGTGTGTATCCTGTGCGCAGCTCGTCCTTCAGTTTAATGATCCGGTGTCAGTCATGTTTGGTGATTGTGCATCCATTGTCTCTGGGTGTGCCATGGGAAACCGGACACTCCTCCTTTAAATACGCCTGTTGCAGTAGTCCTTTCTGACATCCTTGTCTTTGTGTGCAACTAGTGGCATAGTTTCCAGGTCATGCCGCCTGCTGCTGCAGCCCCTGCAGCGAGGTCACAGAGAGTTTACAGATTCAGCAACACACACACCTCAAAGATGCTCCTCCCTTCCTCCCTCCACCCATTCATTTGTCTGGCATCAGCTTGTCTGTGCCACTGTTGCGCCCACGCGGTGCCAAAGGCTGGACCATCAGCACATGCAACGTGTACAATGCATGAACCTCATGTCCTTACATGACCCACATCACACTACAGTCTGATGTTGCAGCCACCCTCCAAGCATTGTCCATCCAAGGAGCTACCGCCTGCTCTCAGGCATACCCTAGGCGCACACACGACACCTTTGCATGATGATTGTGCAACTCCAACTGCCTACACAGCGCTGCTCTGCCTTCCAGGCCCTGTCACACCAGCCAGGTAATGTCCCTCCTACTCCCCACCGGCTCCGTACACCAGCAAGGCCATGGGAGTGAGACTCAAGCCTTCAGCATGTAGTATAGTGGCATAATCTGGCACATGGCCCAGGTATCATCTCTCAGCGTGTCAATCCTCAATGTGTCCAGGTCCCCCTCACCGGCATCACATGCACACAGCACCTCTTCATCAGCTCGTATGCCATTGACAGCCAGGTGCTCCTCACCCTCACCAAAGACGCAGCCATTGGCAGTTCCAACATTCAAGAAGGCATGAGATCCATTGATGGATGGCTGAACATCAGCCACCTGAGAATGAAACTTGTACAGGACTGAGGTAATCATCTGAGGATTGTCCCCTTACAGGTGGGTCAACTGCTTGTGTCCCACCCGCAAGAGCCCTGCACATGCACCCAGTGGCCACGCACACAAGATGGTGTGCATCATGGAATTGTCACTCACATTTGCCATGCTAATCAGCAGCATCTGTACCTCAGGGTGCAACACCCTCTGCTTGATGCACATGATCCACAGATAGATCGACTCCAGGGAAAGACAAACCATGCCCCAAGAGCACGACACCAGCCGTGTCAACTACTGCCCCACCCTCTACGGAGCAAGTACATCCTAACACGCGGGAAACCAGTCCACATCCAGGCTGCATATGCACACCTCAGCTTCAACATCCTGCGCCCCAGCCACATCACCGTCCACCAGAGATAGCTGCAATGTATCACTGTGTGCTGCAGGATGACCTTCAGACTCCTCACCCACACTCAGGATGCAGGACACAACCCCAGACCCCACACCAACCTTGGCCGTCTGTCATCCGTGACCCCATTGTGCCAGCTCTGTGCATCAAACCTTGCCCTGGCCACCATTCTTCACATCCACCGTACTCCAGCATGCTGGACATAGTTCTCCCACCTGGCAAGACATACCTGCTACTCCCTCCCCGGCAACATCCACATGAGCCATTACCTCTACGCCTTCAGGATACTCTTCCCAATTGGTCTGTCCGCACAGTAATGCATGCCTCCCCTCAGCATCTTGAGGCCATCACGGGTGCGTATTGTGCTCCATGTCTGTATAGTATGATACATTGTGACCCATGTGTGTCCTGTCCCAGACTCAGATTCCAGGGTATGGATGGCTGGAGTTAGTTCAACACTCATGCATAGTTTGACATTTCCCCACACGTAGGTTGTGTACTCATGCAAAATGAATGCAACATGCAATTGTAGAAAAAGAGATTTATTCTTGGTGGGGGGCCTGTTTAGTGTGGACAAATAGGTGCTATACAGTGTGCATGGAATCCAAAGTTCACAGGGGGAGATGGCATCCTTGTCAGTTGGAGTTATCAGAGTCCAGACCACAGTGTTGGTCATCATTGGTCAGACTGTGACCAGCAAGTTCATGTGGCAGAGAATGTCATTGGATGAGGTGCTGCTGTTGCACCAGAGTGCCAGGTGCCAGGCCAGGTGACCTGGGAGATGCGGATGGTCCGCTGCCTCTCACGGTCTTTTCCGTGGACGACCCACCTTCCTTGCGGGACCCTCAGATGCAGGCCTTGACGATGCTTGGGACGCTCCGTCGGATGAATCCTCCTCCTCCTCCCTCCCTGTGGCTGGTGCTGGTCTTCGCCTGGTGGCACAGCGAGGGTTGCTCATGTTGTCGGTGATCCGACAGAGTGAACGGCTTATGTCCGTTTGCACCGCCAGGAGCTCAGCTAGTCTTGCCTCCATCCGTCCTTGGTGTTGTTGTTGACTGGCGTGTTGCTCGGCCTGCTGGTTCGTAATCTCGTTGAGGGTCCCCACTACCTGGCTGATGCCCCTGGTGTCACGCCAGTATGTCTCCAAGATGTGGCGTATGTGTGACATACCGGTTCCCTCAGCTGGCTGGTCAGGTTCGTGCCTCCGCCTGCCTCCACTCCCACCACCCCTGCCCACACAAGCCTGGCCTGCCGTTGTGGGCACATCGGGTCTACCGGACCCCTGAGGGATGGCATTTGCAGGGTTGTCTGCCTCCTTCCTGGGTGGCCGGAGAACCTTGTCCCTCCAGGTCAGACTGGCTCAGTTGTTCTGTGCGGGCAGGGCTCCTGGGTGTCTCCTGGGATGTGGCAAGAATGGGGGTGGTGGTTGGCACAGATGTACCCGACGCAGGTGCTGCAGGGGCTGGGGCACCAGAGGGTTCAGGTTGGTTGGGGTCATCCACAGAGTGCTGAGAGTCGTCGATGCCGGTGGGATCATCTTCCTGCCGAGCCTGGGCCTGTGATTGTTCCCCCCCAGTGTTGGGGGGAGATCCATGACGTTGCCCTGTGTGTGAGAGAGAGACAATGTTAATGCATCCATGTTTCATACATGTTCAGGTTGCCACAGTTCCTCCAGGTAGTTGTATGTGCCTAGCATTCACATCAATGTTCACTTGTGGATGGGTATGTTGCAGGGGACTGATTGAAAGGTTATCCATGGTCTTTGACATGTCGCATTTGGTCTTGGATGCTTTTTTGGCTGAGGCTTGATCTTGTTGTGTCACATGTCCATTGTGAGAGTGTGTGACTCCCTTGGCTGCCCCGGGGGTGTGTGCTTTTGTGAGGGGTGAGTGATCATCACTCAGCCCGATGCTGTTCAACATCCACATGGCCCCCCTCACACAAGTGGCCCGCAACCACAACCTCTAAGACATATCCTACGCCGACGACACCCAGCGCATCCTCACCCTCACCAAGGACCCTCACACCGCCAAGACAAACATCCACGAGGGTCTGAGGGCCATAGACAACTGGATGCGGAGTGGCCATCTGACACTGAACTCGGACAAGATGGAGGTCCTCATCCTGGGACCCACACCCTCAGCCTGGGATGACTCCTGGTGGCCAATCGCTCTGGGGACATCACCGACACCCACCAAACACGCACGCAACCTAGGATTGATCCTCGCATCCTCCCTCTCCATGTCCAAGCAGGTCAACGGCGTCTCCTCCTCCTGCTACGACACCCTACGCACGCTCCGCCGGATCTACTGGTGGATCCCGACTTAAACAAGTAGAACAGTGACACAGGCCCTCGTCAGCAGCTGACTGGACTACGCCACTGCTCTCTACGCAGGACTCCCATCCACACACCAACGGCGGATACTACGCTTCTGCAACGCCTCGGCACAAGTGATCATCAACACCCCCCGCCACAGCCACATCACCCCCCTCCTGAGAGACCTGCACTGGGTCCACATTGACAAGAGGATCACCTGTAGGCTCCTCAGCCACGCACACTAGGCACTCCACACCGCTGGACAAGCCTACCTGCACATCAGACTCAGCTTCTACACCCCCACCTGCAAGCTCCGCTCCGGCATCCTCGCCCTCGCAGATGTCCCCCGCATCCAACGTACACCCGCCTGCAGCAGATTCTTCTCCTACCTCGCCGCCAGGAGCTTGAACACCCTCCCAACCCACCTACGACTGACCCAAGACCTACTTGCCTTCTGATGTCTCCTCAAGACCTGTCTCTTTGAGCAGTATTGGAAACCCCCCCCCTCAGCACCTTGAGACCCTCACAGGTAAGTAGCGCGCCTTCCAAGTACCCAGATCGATTGTTGATTGATTGACAGTGCCTGCTGGTGGGTGTAGTGTGATTTGGCAGTTGGTCTCCCAGGTGATGTATCTGTCCCCCCATGGCGCATGCTGCCATGTCAGTGAGTGTGAGTTCCTGTCCTAGATATCTGAGCTGGTTGTGTTTGTGTTAGATTTTGCAGTTGTCACAGGAGGGCCTTGTGCTGCCAACAGCAGGGCCAAGTGTCAGCTACCTTGTCAGTACTTTGCCAGTCCCTGTGCATTGCGCATGGTGCATGGGTATGTACCTGGGCCATATGGGCTGAGGGCATTGGTGTCTGTTTCAGAGTTGTACAATATATTTAGTGATTCCCACCCTCCCAGCATCCCGGACATCCTGTCTTGGGTTTGTGGTTTGTGTAGGCTGGGACATGGCATGGCCTTGCTTTGTAAATGGGGCATACTCATGTTAGTGGCCTGAGCGTTGTTTAGAGTGTGGTTGTGTCAGGTGAGGGCTTGGGGGTAGGTGAGTGCATTTGTTGTAGTTGGGATGTGGATGCCATTCCCCCCATGTTACGTGAGTTGTTTGTGTACTCACCAGGGTCTCGGACTCCTTCGACTCCGTGTACTCCCACCGGCGGAAGCAGGGCCATCACCTTCTCCTCCCAGGGATGGTAATGTACCGGTCTGCGGGGCAGCCCACCTCCTGTGATGTTACTCTGGGCGTATTCCTCGTTCATTTTGCGCTTGACTGCCCTGCGCAGATCGTACCACCTGGCTTGACATTCATTCCTGGTCCTTCTGATGGGCGCAACAGCATTCACCCGATCGACGATCCTCTGCCACAGGCTAGTTTTTTGGGATATGCTGGTCTGTCTGACCAATGTTCCAAACAGCTGTGGCTCGACTCTGATGATTTCGTTGACAAGGATGTCCAGCTCCTCCGTTGTGAACTTTGGATTCTTGTCTGTGGGCATGGTATGGGGTGTGGGTGTGGATGGTTGTGGGTGTGTGGGTGTGAATGTGTAGGTGTGTGTGTATGTGTAGAGGGGGTCTGTGTGAAGGAGGTTGTGTGGAGGTGTGTGAGTTAAGGTGTATGGGTGCAGTTGTTTGTTTGTGATGTCTGTAAGCAGTGGGTCTGTTGCAAAGGCTCATGGTTTGTGGGCCCTTTTTATTGGTCCATTTGTGGGTGTGGCTGTGTTTGAACTTTTGGTGGGTGTGTTATAAGAGGTGGTTGTGATTTTGGGCGTCTGTTTGACTGTTTGGATGTGCCAGGTCAGTCTTTTAGTTGTTTTTTGACGTGTTTTGTGGTGTTGTGCGAGTCGAATTGACTGTCCTTGTGCTGTTTTACAGTGTCCTGGTTCAGTACGAGTCTTTTTCGCGTAGGTAAGGTGCGTCCATGGCTATGTTGTTGTACAGTGTTCACATGTGCAATGGTGTTGTACGACTCGTACATACGCGATGCTGGGGTACGTTGTTGAGGTACGGTGCGTCCAAGTACAGGGCTGGGGTGGGGGGTATGGGGCGTACATACGCGGGTGCTGTGGTGGGGGTATGGTGCTTACATACGGGTGTGCTGGGGTACGGCACGTACATGGGGGGGATGCTGGGGTGTGGTGTTGGGGTACGGTGCGTCCGAGTATGGGGCTGGGGTGGGGGGTACGGCGCTTACATACGCGTGTGCTGGGGTGGGGGTACGACGCGACCATACGCGGGTGCTGGGGTACGGCGCGTACATGCGCGGCTGCTGGGGTGGGGGGTTCGGCGCGTACATGCGTGGGTGCTGGGGTGGGGGGGTACGGCACATACATACGCGGGTGCTGGGGTGGGGGTACGGCACGTACATGTGCAGGTGCTGGGGTGGGGGGGTACAACCCGTACATACGTGGGTGCTGGGGTACGGCACGTACAGGCGCGGGTGCTGAGGTGGGGGAGTCCGGCGCATACATACGCGGGTGCTGGGGTACGGCACGTACATGCGCGGGTGGGGAGGGGGGTCCGTACGACTCGTACCCCGGGCCCAAGTGTACCGGGGTAGTGGTTGTACAAAGTTCGCTCCGTGCGGGACGTTTTCCATACGCTTGGGGATTCGGATCGCCGGTACGGATCGGACTTGTGCGCTCGGACTTCAGTTTTACGACTCGTACGTAAATCTGTCCGGGGACGTCTCGTAGACTTTTCCCAAGGCAATTCGTATGTAATTTAACAGTACGAATCGTACTTCGCCATTTGTACGGGACTTGTACGACTCGTACGTAAAAAAATACGGATACGAGTCGTACGGGAAATATTTTTACCGGATCGGAATCGGCACCTAAATATATTAATTATATGTAAAAAAAAATTAGAACTATTATATAAAAAAAATATATAAGTTTATTAACAATATTTATTTACAAGAAGCAAATATTAACAAACAAAATATTTTTTTAAACATAATTGTATTTATTTTATTTCCTACTCATAACACCACACCAATAAATAAAACCTTCAAAAATCTTATTTGTATTTTTTCCATAATTCACATAATTATTAATGATTGTAAAAATTATTAATACAAATATTCAATAAACATTGATTGAATATGCATTCTTTAACGGTATAATATGCACAACACACACCTAAAATGAAGTACACAATCACCTAATTTAATAACTAATTAATTAATTTTAATTAATCAACAACTAATTATTAATTCATCAATTAAAAATAAATTACTTCTCACCCTTTCCACCATTTTTACCTATAAACACCACAACACACAACTAAAATAACACAATTAACATTTATTTGCCAATTAATTAATTAAAATTAACTAATTAATAATTCATCAATTGAAAACTAAATTTCTTCCCACCATTTTCACATATAAACAGCACAACACACATAATTTTTTTTGCAAAATTAACATAATTAATTGCCAATTAATGAATTAAAATAACTAATTATTTCATAATTGATAAAAGATGTATGTACACATTTAACACTATGGTGCCGATTCGGATCCTGTAAAACCCGGGTACAAATGGTCGTAAGGAGCGTTTTCTCCGTCCGACTCGTACCCGGGAAAAACACCTTACAAACTCGCAAGTACGATTCGCACAGAAATACCATTTCCGTACGAGTCGTACAAAAGACCGACCGGCAAAAAAATACACACAAATCTGAATCTGGACAGCGCGTACGCGACGTCCGGACGGAGTCAGGCAGCGTTTTACGAACCAGCAAGTACGATCCGTGCCTACGTCGCTCCGCACGGATAATATTTTACGGCAGCCAAAAACTCCCAGGAAATTGAGGACGAGGCGAACAAGGAGCACCGGTACGCGACGGACAGCCATGGACCCTATCCTACGTGTCATCCCGGCCCTCATAGCCTACGACCTTGTGTACAGAAACCACCGCAGAAGGTCAGAACAACCCCCAGGGGCAAAGGGGGGGGGCAAGGGGCAGGAAACATAACCCACACCCCACAAAAACAAATATATCCTGCACATTATTTACCTCCATGGTCTGGTCACTTTGGGGGGTGTGTCCACCAATCCCACGTTCCACCACAACGGAAGTGGACGTGGACGCGTACCCGTCACCACCACAATGGTGGTACGGGACGTACCCACGCCCCTCAGAGCGTGGGTACGGTCCGTACCACCATTGCAGTGGTGATATAGGGGTACGCGTGTACGGACTGTACCCATGCCCCCCAGAGCGGGGGTACGGTCCGTACACGCGTACCCCTACATCACCACTACAATGGTGGTACGGACGTACCCACGCCCCCCAGAGCATGGGTACAGTCCGTACACGCGTACCCCTACATGACCACTACAATGGTGTTACGGACCGTACCCACGCCCCCCAGAGCGTGGGTACGGTCCGTACCACCATTGCAGTGGTGATGTAGGGGCACGTGTGTACGGACCGTACGCACACCCCCCAGAGCGTGGGTACTGTCCGTACACTCCATGGTCTGGTCACTTTGGGGGGTGTGTCCACCAATCCCACGTCCCACCACAACGGAAGTGGACGTGGACGCGTACCTGTCACCACCACAATGGTGGTACGGGACGTACCCACGCCCCTCAGAGCGTGGGTACGGTCCGTACCACCATTGCAGTGGTGATATAGGGGTACGCGTGTACGGACCGTACCCACACCCCCCAGAGCGTGGGTACGGTCCGTACACGCGTACCCCTACATCACCACTACAATGGTGATACGGACCGTACCCACGCCCCCCAGAGCGTGGGTACAGTCCGTACACGCGTACCCCTACATCACCACTACAATGGTGTTACGGACCGTACCCACACCCCCAGAGCGTGGGTACGGTCCGTACCACCATTGCAGTGGTGATGTAGGGGTACATGTGTATGGACCGTACGCACGCCCCCCAGAGCGTGGGTACGGTCCGTACACGCGTACCCCTACATCACCACTACAATGGTGATACGGACCGTACCCACGCCCCCCAGAGCGTGGGTACGGTCCGTACACGCGTACCCCTACATCACCACTACAATGGTGGTACGGACCGTACCCACGCCCCCCAGAGCGTGGGTACGGTCCGTACACGCGTACGCCTACATCACCACTACAATGGTGGTACGGACTGTACCCACGCCCCCAGAGCGTGGGTACGGTCCGTACCACCATTGCAGTGGTGATGTAGGGGTACGCGTGGTGAGGAAATATGAATTTTGTGATCAGTTATGTCCCCTATCGTAGACCCCAACGGCTCCATGTGCATGCTATAAGTACATGTATGTTCCCTCCAGTTCCAGTTCTGAAGACGCAAATATATGTGCGTCCACCGTCAACATGTCCTCTTTCAGATCCGCCATGAATGGGTCAGATATTCCATTCCTAAGTATGAAAGGCCACCGACTTTATGTGGTTCACTTTCCACATTTTACAGATTCAGGCGAGTAGGCCCAGAATTCTGTCATCAAGCCTTTTCCTGTCTTCTGCCTCTGAAAGCTCCAGTCTGAGCCTGCATCTGTATCCATGAACTTTGTCCTACTCCCTGCGCGGCTAACGGTGCCTGATCCAGCCTGTTGCCTGCCAAAAACTGTATTTCACCTTCAAGATTATCTGCTCCGCTCCTCATCCGATGCATTCCTGTCTAGTAGTTTAGGTAAACATTCCTCCAGCTACCGTGCAAAGGGCCAGGCCTCGCTGTCCTCATGCAAGTAATTCATAGCCCCTGTTACCATGGAATATTCCTACCCCCTCGCATCTCATGTAGACACTTAGACGCTTGTACACGCACTAACAGTCAGTATAGAATAGATTCTATCCTAGAGACCTTTCCTTTGGATAACACAGTTCTTTAAACATAGGATATTAGATATGATTTGGGATTAGGTTGACATGACCCCCCAGACTTCTGTCTCCACATGTAGAGCTAAATGTCAAGTCCCCTTCACCCTCTAGTTGCACGTCAATCACACGTCATGCGGCTGCGCGCGCATCTCTGCCAAATATTTCTGCTGACATTGCAGGATTCTCTTATGGATCCACCCACTTGTGACATCATGTAAAATGACGTTTACTAAGTTACGCCCATATGTCCGCCTTTATTAGTTACGTATGCATATTTTATCTGTGTTATCAGCTGTTACGCCTCCTGCATCTGTTTCACTGTAATGCATTTCCTATAAAACTGATTATCTGTCAATAATGTATGCCCTTCCTTCCTGAACTTTCGTGGTGATGGAATTAGAAGCCTGCAATTCGAATTGTATTTCCTTTGTCAAGGAATAAAGCCTTTTAGAACCTCTAATACCACGGATTCTGCCTCTTATATTTACTGAGTTATTCTTACTAGACTTTACCGCATAAAAAATAGTACCGGTAATGAAATATTTACCACATAAATTGGCGCCCGAACAGGGACACTTTCTCATCTCACGCGCCGGCGGTGCGTTGCAGGCCCGGTCTCCTGCCACAGCTGAACGGACAAAAACGCGTACCTGCAGGATTTCCTGTATCTCCCTCCGGCCAAGCGGAGGCGACTGAGGCTGCGATCAACACCCAGACGAGGCGGTGAGAAGTGCGAAGTATCCCGACCAGAGCCTAGCTGAGAGAGCAAGATCCGAGGTATACAGAGGCCCACCAGGTTCCGAAGTTCCGAGTCCAGTCGAGTCGAGTCCAGTCCGGTCCAGTTTCAGTTCCGTTCCGAGGCCTTCCGTCCCGAGCTACCCGGTGAGTACCATTACCGGGGAGGCATTTAACGTGCACATAGTCTGTGCCGGTCAAGACGGGTTTGGGTACACAAATCCAGTCTGCACTGTTTCAGCAGTGTATCTGTACTGTTTAGCAGTATATCTAGTATGTCTTGCATATAAATAAGTATTATCTAATGTCAGTATTATGTCAATAACTAGTTTTCTATTAGTTATCATCGTTCGTTAAAACTGTTAAATGTTAAATGTTTTAATACGTTATATATATATTGTGGTGTGAATGACTGTTCAGTATTGTGTTTATTGTATAAAGTGTGTTCTAGTAATAAGGTCTAAAAATGCCGCTCTTTTCGAAATTAAGACAGATCAAAACTAGAAAAGGGGTACTCGAAGAAGCTGTTTCCATTCCACCTAGGGACACTCCAGGGTACTTTATGTATCATAAGCATGGCCTAGATGCCGTATTATTTCTTGATTTATGGGTGGACTACACCAAGGATTTGCCAGAAAATCAGAGATGGCCCGCAGCGGGGACCTGGGATGCAGATAGCATCATGAGAGTAGAAGAAGAATTATGGAAAAAGAAAGCCAGACAGTCACAGAAAGATGCCATTGAATTATGGCGTAAAGAATCATATAGACGTACAGAAAAAGCGCTCAGACAGGAAGAGAAAGGTAGAGAGAATTCAAATAAAACCCGAGAAAATCTATTAATTGAGGAAGGTACCCGAGTAAAATCAGAACAAGTAGATAGACAAAGAAACACTCTTATGAATGGTATGTATCCTCTTCTGGCCGAAGGGTTACCTAAGGCTACCCCGGAAATACCAAAAGACTTGACTCCTCCACTGCTCCCGATAAAAGCACATCCCAAAACACATCCCAAAACAGCAAAGGACGTTTTCCTTTCCTCCTATTTAGATGACGTAGCTCCCGAGTATGCTAATACCATACCACACACACCGCTTGCCGATGGTGTTCAACACCAAGAGCATCCGTCTGTATCCCTGCAACAACAAACTCCTACACAAGTTCCAACAGGTCCGTCCGTGTCTACTGTTTTTCCCACATCTACAATTTCTATCCTACGTCCAACGAATCCTTTCTTGCCCAGCACCTCAGATGGTGCTACAGGAGGTACGACAGACATGTTTGCCACACCGCCGCGAAATAAACAGACCCTTAGAGATTTAGCACTCCAACGTACACCCCAACTAGCGACATCCGACATGTTTAAAGAACAGCTTGTGGATTGTAGATACGATCCAGTGCCAGGTAAACAGGACAAATTGCTCATATCATCATTACGTATACGACGAGCTACATTGTATTTAATGACGATACCAGGAATGGTTGAACACCTAGACGATATATATCGCTTTGTCCAAACAGGGCGAGGTCCAGAGAGTATTAACGAAGCTATGGAGTACCAGAAAGTGGATGTACAAAGACAACTACTCCGTTTTTTCATAAATTGCGTAATTAGGAATCAAGACAGGCCTGGGGCAGATCATGATACTATGCAAAGATTTGCCAAATGGGGTCAGAACATATCAGAAGAGAAGCATGATAGACAGGCGTGTATAATCGCCATGTATCGAAAGATCCGCAAGGAAGTAGAACGAATACATAAAGAAAGACGAGAAGCAGACAGAGTTGAATCAGAGGAAGAGGAGGAGCAAGAATCAGAACAATTAGAAACGATAGCTTACGTAGGTAGAGGAAGACCCCATAATAATACTAGAGGCTTTAATGATCCGATACGCCCGATACGTCCAGAATGTAATAGACATTTTCCAAACCCTATGTTAAATACAAGATCCCCTGAACACCTATTCCAAGCCGCTGATAAATTACTCCGAGATCGAAGGGGGTACCACATGCTCGATTCCATAGACGAACAAGAATTAGCCAGGTCAGCAGTACAATGGGCTGACAGTCCCAGCGAATACAATGATGATGTACTAGCACACACGTTTCTGAATCTTGACCCATACGAACAGCGTTTAGCTAGTATATACATGATTCAACACCTCCTTATATTATATAAAAGCCAACACTCCGATCCAGGACCCTTACCTGACATATTGACAGAACTACTCACGAATAAATGGAGAGGGTCAGGTACTGATTTAATTAATGAAATTCTAGAATTCCGAAACCAGTATATAACTTTCGTATGCCCAGAACACGTTCCAGTTCCCATTATGGGAAGAAAAATGTATCACATAGATAGACAGAATCCGTTACGCGAAGTACACCCAATTAGAGGTGAAGGTAATAACTTTACACGCGTGTTTGTGTACACGCCTATAACTAAAATGGAATTATTAGAAATGAAGAAAGTAGTACCCAGCCATGACAAAGATCCAGCAGGTTTCCACCGTGAGATAAAAGACATGTTACTCATGGGAGAGTATACCTACCCCGACATTATGAAAATATTAAAAGTCCTATTACCCGCCGGTGTTTATGAGAAACTCAAAGAAAAGGAATGGGAGGTGGGAGACCAAAAGATAGATTGGACAGCATTAGAAAACGAAGAAAGGGCCCGAGCTGCAGGAGCAGGGCTTGGGGAAAAGACTACAGCATTACCAGGATTACTAGTGCAGGTACTGCCACGTTTATTAACTACGAAAAAGGAAGACTGGGGTGCAATCTCAGCCTGTAAGCAAAAGCAAGATGAAGACACTAGTGATTTCTATTCCCAATTTGAAAAATGTTTTGGTATTAATAGTGGTATAAAAGCAAGTAGCGAGTCATATCCACATCTGTTTGTGACAAAATTAGTTGAAAATTCCCTACCACAAGTCAAGAATAGAGTATTGAAATTCGAAAGTACCTGGCAAGGTAATACCCCGTCACAGATGTTACAGATGTTACAATATCACCACAATAGAATTAGAGAAGAACAAGAACACAAACAAAGACGTATGAAAGATACAAAAATGAAAATGCTTGTTGCTCAGTCAGTTCCAGCTGATGGTCACCAAAAGGGTGATTCCGCAGGTCCAACGAAAGGGACATGCAACTATTGTAAACAACAAGGTCATTATATACACGATTGTCCAGTCCTGAAACATAATATTGCCACAGGTAGAACCCAGGAAAGACCACGTCCACCTAGACAGGATCAGAATCAACAACAAATCCCTCAGCATGTACAACCTAGGTTAGCTCCGCAACAACTAGCTCCGCAACAGGCAGCTCCACAACAGACCGTAGCACCACCACAAGCGCAGCCTATTGCTGCAACACAAGCAACGACACAACAGATGTATCAGTATGCACAAGCAGATTATCCCGATTATCAGAGATACACATGAAATAGCCTAGAGAGGGAAGTTGGCTTACCCCTTATTGAGGTTCCAGTAGATCAAGAGGGACCTTATGTACATAGTGAACTATTAGGGGAAGACAGAAAGTTTTTACTTGATACAGGGGCAAGCAGAACAACTATAAGACGCAGTGAAGTTCCAGGGGCCCCCCTCTCAGGCTCACAAAATATTTCCCTTGGATTCTCAGGAAAACCTATAATTAATGACGTAACACAACCTCTCCCACTTACGGTTGGTCCATTGACACGTACTACAGATTTATTGCTTACTAAATCATGTCCAGAAAACTTGTTAGGTATAAAAACATTGAAAGCTCTAGGAGCCATTATATGTTGTTCTCCGGAGGGAGTACGACTATTTTTACGTGACTTTAAAGGTCACTACGTGTCCAGAGACATGGATCACCGGCTGCAGAATTTACCTACACATTTATGGGCACAAGGCCCCACTGATGTTGGTTGCATGAACATTACACCATTCGTGTCACACTAAAAACAGGAGTAGTACTACCACGAATGCGACAATACAAGTTACCACCAGATGCTGTTGTGGCTTTGCTGCAAATCATTGACGAGCTCATTGCACAAGGAGTGGTTGTTGAAATCGACTCCAATGTGTGCAATTCCCCGATAATTCCGATTCTTAAAAGAACGGATCCAAAAGCACCACCAGTATATCGATTAGTTATTGATCTGCGCGAATTAAATAAATGTATTGTACCACAATACCCTGTGGTCCCAGATATCTCTTCATTACTAACAGCTATTGACTCAGAAGCAACGTTCTTCACTGTAATTGATCTCAAGAATGCTTTCTTTAGCGTCCCAATAGATCCGGAAAGTCAATATCTGTTCGGATTCAGTTTAAACGGACGAAGTTTTAAATTTACACGCGCACCTCAAGGATTTACAGAAAGCCCCAGCATCTATAGCCAAGCACTGAAACGAGAACTTGACAGTATCCACATGCCAGTCAACACTGCCTTGCTTCAATATGTCGATGATCTGCTGATCACCGCCCGAAGCGAACCTGAATGTGAAACAGCGTCACTGACGGTTTTAAAATTTCTGGCCGACAAGGGGCACAAGGTGTCCCCTTCTAAGCTGCAATTCTGTGTCCAGCGAGTTGTTTACCTTGGGCACTCGCTGTCCAAGGAGGGAAGACAGCTTACACCTGATCGCATCCAGTTAATCGATAACATGCTACCACCCAAGACACAAAAGGAGGTGCGGGCTTTTATAGGTCTCACTTCATACTGTAGGCAGTGGATCCCTCAATATGCATTTCTAGCAAAACCACTCATCCAGATGACAACACAGGAGGCAGCCACATCGACTGTCCTCCCGTGGACTCAAGAACATACACACGCCTTTGAAAGCTTAAAGAAAGCTCTATGCCAAGCACCTGTTTTAGCTACACCATGTTACAGTAAACAGTTTACACTCTTTGTTACAGAACGCGATGGTACTGCCTTGTCAGTACTCACTCAGGAACAAGCAGGATCACACAAACCATGTGCTTATTTCTCTAGTACATTAGATCCAGTAGCTCAGGCTCTTCCTGCGTGCCTGAAATCGGTGGCAGCAACAGCTTTAGCAATCAGACAAAGCGATGCCATAGTGTTAGGACACCAATTGACAGTACAAGTACCACACGCAGTAGAGGTTCTCTTGAACCGCACACAAACACAACACTTGACTATAGCGAGACTCACTGGTTACGAATTGACATTGTTTCAGCCACACATAGAAATCAGACGTTGTAATACGTTAAATCCTGCCACACTGTTACCAGTAGGCGGAACAGATCCCTTGGCACATGACTGTGTCGAAGTCATTACTATCACGACAAAACCCAGACAAGACTTGACAGATATCCCTTTGTCAGATCCAGACTTGACATTGTATGTAGATGGTTCATGTATGAGAACAAGTACAGGAGAGTTAGTGGCCGCTTACGCAGTCACAACAGATACTGAAGTCATTGAAACAAATTGTATTAACACTTTGTCAGCCCAAGCAGCAGAGCTCATCGCTCTGACACAAGCCTGTATTCAAGCCAAAAATAAGAAAGTCAACATATACACAGATTCACGTTATGCATTCGGAGTCGTCCATGACTTCGGCGTATTGTGGCGAGAGAGAGGTTATTTAACTTCTCACGGTGCCCACATCCAACACGGACCCCTCATTCAAGCCCTATTAGACGCGATTCATCTACCTACTGCAATATCGATTATGAAATGCAAAGCCCATACAAAAGTTACCGATATCATTTCTCAAGGTAATGACCTAGCTGACAGAACAGCTAAACAGACTGCTCAGAATCAGACTCACACAACTGACACGACAAAAACAATAGTTCCGACACCAACACATTGCATGACAGTTAAGGATCCCGCCCTTGATGTAATTGACATACAGACACATGCTACACCAGAAGAAATAAAGAAATGGACTGAATTAGGAGGGATCCAAACGGATCAAGGATGGATGACGAAGGAAAAATCTATATGGTTTCTTCCCGACTCCATGGTTCAAGTCATCATTAACACAATACATAGTCCAGCGCACCTAGGAGAAAAAGCTATGCTAGACAGCATTCAACACATTTGGTTCAACAAACACTTGCGAGCAGCAGCTAAACAAAAAGTTCGTACCTGTATGATATGTTGTCAGTTCAATCCAGGTAAAAGCATCCCCGTAGAGCAGGGTGGATTTCAACCTCCCGATCATGCTTTTGAAGCCCTCCAGATGGATTATATCCAGATGGAACGATGTCGAGGATTCAAATATGTTCTCGTAGTTGTCTGTGCTCTTTCTCGCTGGACAGAAGCCTACCCGGTTTCAGATTACACTGCCCCGACTACTGCCAAACAGTTAGTTCGAGAATTCTTCCCACGGTACGGTTTACCACGTGTTGTCTACTCAGATAACGGCCAGCCATTCTCATCCGAACTAATGAAACACGTTTCCCTTTTGTTAGGCTACCAATGGAAATTCCACTGTGTCCGACATCCCGAGGCAGCAGGTCTCGTGGAACGCCATAATCAAACTCTGAAAATTAGATTGTCCAAAATATGTAGAGAAAAAGGTGTCGATTGGATAGTAGCCTTACCAGTTGCGCTCTTTTACATGAGAATGGTAGCACATTCTCGAACAGGGCTATCCCCGTACGAGGTGATCTTCGGTAGACCACCAAATATGTGGGGGACGCCTATACCTCGCAAAATCACTGATGTTGACTGTAATATGCTGACAGATTACCTGGCTTCCTTGATGTCTGCACTACAATCTTGTCGTTCACAGGTAGCTGCAGCTTTTCCCGATAATACTGAGGTGAAGCCCCATGACGTGGTTCCAGGCGACCTGGTTCTGGTCCGGAATTTCGACCGAAAGACCCAACTGGAGCCTAGGTGGAAGTCGCCAAAGCTTGTTCTACTAACCACAAGGACAGCCGTGAAAATCGAGGGACGTAAAGGGTGGTTGCACTCGAGTCACATCAAGAAATTTTATGGACTACCATCCAGTGTGAATACTCAACCCTGCATTCCCTCACAGACAGACTCTAAGCTCCCCTTGGTTGAGCAGTCTAAACCGGAACTTTATAAACTAAAATTAAGGTCTAGCAAGTCAGACAATTTGATTGTTTAAGTCCTCTCCAAGGTGAATCGGTTGAATTTGTCTCTGACATGTATCCTCTAGACCGGAATAGAGAAAGAAATCAACAGATGCAGCTTAAAAAGCATGCGTATTGTAAATCACTTCGTAGTCACTGCACAGTAACGTTATTAATTTTGTTTTTTCTAAGTCTTCTGATCATCATTTCCAGTATACTATTGCACATGTATTACCCTATTTTTAAGCGTGCTTACAATGTAACTGCAGAACATTATTTTAGCGAATTACCTCCGCATGAGTTGTCCTATAGATTTGCGCTGCGCAACAACACATTCATTAGCATGTTACATCATTCCCATCAGACCAGCAATGCCACAAATTGTTGGATATGTGGCCGACTCCCTCCCTATCAGAACTATAAGGGAGTTTTGCCCCTCTTTCCATATCCGTTCACACACAATGGCTCCTGTGGAGCATGGTTTAGTTTAATTAATTCCCTAGATTCGAATTCCGCAGTTTATCAAGACAACTGGGTATGGGGAAACCTGAACCTAGTTTTGCTTAAAGTCTGCTACCCTAACAAGGAGGGACTTCCCAAAAGACCAGGAACTGATCTAGAAAATGAAGTATATGGATTAGGTAATTTTACACTTAACCTCATGATCCTGAACGTTGAATCTGAAGCTACACCAATCTTGCCCGCCATGTCAGTATTCCCAGTAAAAGGGGAATTATGTGTAAGAAAGAATGGTTCCATACACATGGGCCATAGTAAATGCACCACTGTAATAAAATTCAGTGATCAAGGCAAGTCTACATTTAGAGCTTCCCGTCATTCCTACTTCATATGTGGCCAGACCGCATATATACGTCTACCTCTAGATTGGGATGGTACCTGTTACATAGCATTTCTTCTGCCACCTGTTTTCCTAGCTCCTCCTGATTATCATAGAAATACCCATTTAGTACACAATAGACAGCAGAGAGATCTCCCAATTGTCGATTACACTGAAACAGCATGGGAGCAATACACAGATTTCAATAAAGGTTTCTTTCCCTATATAGGTACAGTCACTAATAGTAAGCTGATACGTAGATTAACTAGAACCCTTGAAGCAGTAGTGAACGAGACTACTTCCGCCTTAGGCAATTTAACAGAAGAGCAGTCTGCTATGCGGATTGTTGTGCTTCAAAATCGTCTTGTCTTTGACGTCATCCTGGCCGATAGGGGCGGAGCCTGTAGGGTCATCGGATCAAGTTGCTGTGTTTTCATACCAGAAAATTCGCCGTCAGTATATAAAGCCATAACTCGCCTTCATAAGATTGTGAGCCAGATACACCAGAGTCCAGGCACCTGGACTTGGTCCGGTTGGTTTTGGAGCGCGTTGTCAGCCTGGGGATGGAGAATCCTATCCTTCCTAGGTATTGGCTTCTTCATATTATTCAGTTGCTGCTTATGTCTACAATGTGGGCCAGCGATTTGTGGTCTGTGTGCCACATCGTGTATCCCACATCCAAGTTTTCGTTCAAGATCCCGGAAGAAGAAAGAAGAACAAATGATGCTATATGAACAGATCGATGGATTGATGAAGATCGATATCTCCTGAGGGTCCGTAGGGGACAAGGAGGGAATGAGGAAATATGAATTTTGTGATCAGTTATGTCCCCTATCGTAGACCCCAACGGCTCCATGTGCATGCTATAAGTACATGTATGTTCCCTCCAGTTCCAGTTCTGAAGACGCAAATATATGTGCGTCCACCGTCAACATGTCCTCTTTCAGATCCGCCATGAATGGGTCAGATATTCCATTCCTAAGTATGAAAGGCCACCGACTTTATGTGGTTCACTTTCCACATTTTACAGATTCAGGCGAGTAGGCCCAGAATTCTGTCATCAAGCCTTTTCCTGTCTTCTGCCTCTGAAAGCTCCAGTCTGAGCCTGCATCTGTATCCATGAACTTTGTCCTACTCCCTGCGCGGCTAACGGTGCCTGATCCAGCCTGTTGCCTGCCAAAAACTGTATTTCACCTTCAAGATTATCTGCTCCGCTCCTCATCCGATGCATTCCTGTCTAGTAGTTTAGGTAAACATTCCTCCAGCTACCGTGCAAAGGGCCAGGCCTCGCTGTCCTCATGCAAGTAATTCATAGCCCCTGTTACCATGGAATATTCCTACCCCCTCGCATCTCATGTAGACACTTAGACGCTTGTACACGCACTAACAGTCAGTATAGAATAGATTCTATCCTAGAGACCTTTCCTTTGGATAACACAGTTCTTTAAACATAGGATATTAGATATGATTTGGGATTAGGTTGACATGACCCCCCAGACTTCTGTCTCCACATGTAGAGCTAAATGTCAAGTCCCCTTCACCCTCTAGTTGCACGTCAATCACACGTCATGCGGCTGCGCGCGCATCTCTGCCAAATATTTCTGCTGACATTGCAGGATTCTCTTATGGATCCACCCACTTGTGACATCATGTATAATGACGTTTACTAAGTTACGCCCATATGTCCGCCTTTATTAGTTGCGTATGCATATTTTATCTGTGTTATCAGCTGTTACGCCTCCTGCATCTGTTTCACTGTAATGCATTTCCTATAAAACTGATTATCTGTCAATAATGTATGCCCTTCCTTCCTGAACTTTCGTGGTGATGGAATTAGAAGCCTGCAATTCGAATTGTATTTCCTTTGTCAAGGAATAAAGCCTTTTAGAACCTCTAATACCACGGATTCTGCCTCTTATATTTACTGAGTTATTCTTACTAGACTTTACCGCATAAAAAATAGTACCGGTAATGAAATATTTACCACAGTGGTACGGCCCGTACACACCCTATGAATGCAGGGGTACGGGCCGTACCACCCGTACCCCTATGGCCCCATTACATGATGGATACAAGGCGTACACACGCCACGAATGTTGGTCTACCGCTTGGTGCAGCACATCAGTTGTAAATTGGGGGTGGTGTATGCCCAGGACAGCAGTGTACCACAGCAAGGGGGCAAGTGGGTGGGAGGGTGCAGAGGAATACCAGCAGTGGACACAGACATGTGAGGGGTGGGTGCAGAGGAATACCAGCAGTGGACACAGACATGGGTGCCTATCACTCCCAGCAGTGGACACAGACATGGGGGTGGGTGCCTATCACTCCCAGCAGTGGACACAGACATGTGAGGGGTGGGTGTCTATCACTCCCAGCAGTGGACAGAGACATGGGGGTGGGTGCCTATCACTCCCAGCAGTGGACACAGACATGGGGTTGGGTGCAGAGGAATACCAGCAGTGGACACAGACATGGGGGTGGGTGCCTATCACTCCCAGCAGTGGACAGAGACATGGGGTTGGGTGCAGAGGAATACCAGCAGTGGACACAGACATGGGGGTGGGTGCCTATCACTTCCAGCAGTGGACACAGACATGTGAGGGGTGGGTGCCTATCACTCCCAGCAGTGGACACAGACATGGGGGTGGGTGCCTATCACTCCCAGCAGTGGACACAGACATGGGGGTGGGTGCCTATCACTCCCAGCAGTGGACACAGACATGGGGGGGTGGGTGCCTATCACTCCCAGCAGTGGACACGGACATGTGAGGGGTGGGTGTGTCTATCACTCCCTGCAGTGGACAGAGACATGGGGGTGGGTACCTATCACTCCCAGCAGTGGACACAGACATGGGGGTGGGTGCAGAGGAATACCAGCAGTGGACACAGACATGGGGGTGGGTGCCTATCACTCCCAGCAGTGGACAGAGACATGGGGGTGGGTGCCTATCACTCCCAGCAGTGGAAACAGACATGGGGGTGGGTGCAGAGGAATACCAGCAGTGGACACATGGTGTTACGGACCGTACCCACACCCCCAGAGCGTGGGTACGGTCCGTACCACCATTGCAGTGGTGATGTAGGGGTACATGTGTACGGACCGTACGCACGCCCCCAGAGCGTGGGTAAGGTCCGTACACGCGTACCCCTACATCACCACTACAATGGTGGTACGGACCGTACCCACGCCCCCCAGAGCGTGGGTACGGTCCGTACACGCGTACCCCTACATCACCACTACAATGGTGGTACGGACTGTACCCACGCCCCCAGAGCGTGGGTACGGTCCGTACCACCATTGCAGTGGTGATGTAGGGGTACGCGTGGTACGGCCCGTACACACCCTATGAATGCAGGGGTACGGGCCGTACCACCCGTACCCCTATGGCCCCATTACATGATGGATACAAGGCGTACACACGCCACAAATGTTGGTCTACTGCTTGGTGCAGCACATCAGCTGTAAATTGGGGGTGGTGAATGCCCAGGACAGCAGTGTACCACAGCAAGGGGGCAAGTGGGTGGGTGGGTGCAGAGGAATACCAGCAGTGGACACAGACATGTGAGGGGTGGGTGCAGAGGAATACCAGCAGTGGACACAGACATGGGGGTGGGTGCCTATCACTCCCAGCAGTGGACACAGACATGGGGGTGGGTGCCTATCACTCCCAGCAGTGGACACAGACATGGGGGTGGGTGCCTATCACTCCCAGCAGTGGACACAGACATGTGAGGGGTGGGTGTCTATCACTCCCAGCAGTGGACAGAGACATGGGGGTGGGTGCCTATCACTCCCAGCAGTGGACACAGACATGGGGTTGGGTGCAGAGGAATACCAGCAGTGGACACAGACATGGGGGTGGATGCCTATCACTCCCAGCAGTGGACAGAGACATGGGGTTGGGTGCAGAGGAATACCAGCAGTGGACACAGACATGGGGGTGGGTGCCTATCACTTCCAGCAGTGGACACAGACATGTGAGGGGTGGGTGCCTATCACTCCCAGCACTGGACACAGACATGGGGGTGGGTGCCTATCACTCCCAGCAGTGGACACAGACATGGGGGTGGGTGCCTATCACTCCCAGCAGTGGACACAGACATGGGGGTGGGTGCCTATTACTCCCAGCAGTGGACACAGACATGTGAGGGGTGGGTGCCTATCACTCCCTGCAGTGGACAGAGACATGGGGGTGGGTGCCTATCACTCCCAGCAGTGGACACAGACATGGGGGTGGGTGCAGAGGAATACCAGCAGTGGACACAGACATGGGGGTGGGTGCCTATCACTCCCAGCAGTGGACAGAGACATGGGGGTGGGTGCCTATCACTCCCAGCAGTGGACACAGACATGGGGGTGGGTGCAGAGGAATACCAGCAGTGGACACAGACATGGGGGTGGGTGCCTATCACTCCCAGAAGTGGACACAGACATGTGAGGGGTGGGTGCCTATCACTCCCAGCAGTGGACACAGACATGTGAGGGGTGGGTGCTTATCACTCCCAGCAGTGGACACAGACATGGGGGTGGGTGCCTATCACTCCCAGCAGTGGACACAGACATGTGAGGGGTGGGTGCCTATCACTCCCTGCAGTGGACAGAGACATGGGGTGGGTGCAGAGGAATACCAGCAGTGGACAGAGACATGGGGGGAGTGCCTATCACTCCCAGCAGTGGACACAGACATGGGGGTGGGTGCAGAGGAATACCAGCAGTGGACACAGACATGGGGGTGTGTACATCCTTATCAGATGATCCCAATTCCATGGGTGTATGTACGCATCCCGATATTTGGACTATGTTGATAATGCCATAACAACACATCACTGACAGCAGTGTCCCACTCCCATGAGGATGGATGTCTTTCCCCCACTGCATGACACACCACATGTGGGTGTGAGGACAAATCACACATGCATACCCACCCCTGGCGGATGCAGCACAATACACACACAGAGATCATGCCACAAGACTGTATGGTCATGTCAATGCCTACTAAACTAAGAGAGACAAAGGAAACACACACTGTCATGCACATCCCAGGACTGATAGGAATGTACAGGTGCTGGGACAGCCACCAAGATGTTGTCTGTCATGGAAGGAATAGGGTGGAGTTCCCACAGATACAATGCCCACAATTGTGAGTCAGGTGTTCAAATACCCAGCAGAACAAGTACCATATGTGTGCTAGGCTGGGATTACACACATGCATTGTGCGGAAAAGGGACCATTTCTCCATGAAGGCATGGCAAAATACTCTATACACAAGTACAGTGAGTACCAAGGATGGCACAGACGATGCAGCCGGAGACATTGCTGAGCAGGCATAGCCAGAGTTGAAGGGATCCATCACCAACAAAAGAAATGTAGACACAGGGCAACACAACAATTGTGCAACTCTCTGCAGGGAAGATGTCAGGTGCCACAGAGGAAGGAACACTCCTTGGGACAATGTCTCCAAACACAAAGAGCATACACGACAAAGAATCTTTGCAGAGACCTTGTGATGGCACGCAGATACCAGGTTCCACCCCATGAGCAGCAGACTACAACATTTCCCTGAAACATAACACATGCCCACAACCCCAACTCCTGTAGCATCAGCATCAACATCAATACCTGAAATGCAAGACTTTTCTAACGAAAATAGAAAATGCTTTATTCAGCATGAAAATAATAATGTGTAAACGAGACTATTCACAAAGGCCAATGGCCAGTCCATATCATCAGTCCTTGGGGGGGGGACACATGGCCATGGGTCTCCCCTAGCTTGTCTGCATATCAGAAGACTCTGTGTCGTCGACTGGAGGGGGGGCATCATGTGGGGAAGGACCAGGCACCGCAGGGACAGGAGGGGCAAGGGTAGGTGTGGTGTGTGCAGGGACGGACGACTCCACCACAGGGGGTGGGGCAGCACCAAAGGTGGAGGTGAGCACGGCGCTGCACACTTCTGCCAGTTCTTCAAGTGTCTCCCCTGCACCCAGAGAAACAACAGGCCCCAAGGAGGGGGGGGGGGGGGGTCAGAGGGATGGGATGCAGCGCTACTGGGGGAGGTGGTGGACAGGCTGGGGGACTTAACTCCCCTACCCGTGGAGTGCCTTGACCGTTTCCGGCCAGGTGAACAAGTGGGGCTGAGGCCCAGCCCAGCAAAGTAGGCCTCCTTCTCCGAATCTGGGGCAGGGGAGCTAAGGGGAGTGACATCGGAGGGACTGGGGAGTGAGTCATGTGGACGAGGACTGTGGCTGCGTGCCTGCCTGTGTGCCCCAGACCCAGTGGGTGTGCCTGCTTCCCCCTGAGTGTGCGTGTCAGGAGGTGTGCGCTTGCCCTTACGTGGTGGTGTGCTGCTTGTGTCTGGTGGGGTGCGTGTGTGTGGATGTCTTGGTGTGCTTCGGACAGGCATGGGTGTGGGACTTGTGGATGGTGCAGGGGTAGGGGGGGACGCAGCGCTGCAGGTGACTCACTACTGCCATCAGTGACGAGTCCAGGGACCTCAGCAACATGCGTTGGTCAGACATCGCTGATGACATGCCCTCCATGTACGACACCATCTGGGTCAGCAGTCTGGTGTGGCCATGGAGGACAGTCAGGATCGATGTCTGCCCAACCTGCAACTGCCGCTGAATGTCCACAGACTCGGCAGTGAGGGCAGCAGGGGGGACAGGGGCAGGGGGTGCGGTGCCTGGCACGAAGGAGACATGTGGTCGCCTAGAACAGACAGAAGGGACCCAAGCAAGTGGGAGGGCGGTGATGGGAATGGAGGGGGCGGTGATGGATGGAATATTGCTGCCAGCTGTTGGAGCAGCCGCCGCCCCCTCAGGGAGTTCAGCCTCGGACCCATCAGCCTCGTAGTCAGTGTTGGTACTGGGCAGGTCCTCCGCCTCACTGCCCTCGCCCTCCGTGCCACTAGATTCCGCCGACTCCTCAGCAGTGGTGGCACCAGTGCTCGATCCCTCCTCCACATCCGTGCCGGTGTCTCCCTCGGTGTCCTCCGATGATGCTGTGGGAAAGGTGAAGAGACAGGAAAAAATCAGTCACCTGTATACATCTGACACATGAGTCCAAACAAAATAGGCAACAGTGCATAACAGGAAAGGCATCATGAGTAACATCTAGAATACTCCCCACATATCTAAGCCCTGCACTCCCCAGTTGGTTGACCCACCATGCCGCTTGGAAAAAATGAAAATTAGGACACAACAGCAAATAACTTGAAATCCCAAGATCCTGAGAAGCTAGTGTCTGGGATCAGTTGAGCACAGCAAGACTATGAAGGCATGCCACCTCTTCTTCACTGTGAACCCAACAGTAATGTCGCACCCAAGGCCAAATACCACATGCCACTGCAGAAGGTGTCCCGACACTCAGAGACCTGTGAGTACTTAGGAAACCCCAAAGAAATACATTGTTATTCCTGGAGAATCACAACCCTTTACACAATGGACATGTCTAGAATGTGTGAATATATCACTTTGTGAACAGAACACACATGTGTCTGTATAACAGAAGTCACACAAGGAGGTGCACACCAAACTACATGTACACAGTCTTTGTCTGAGCTGCCAGACTCATTCAAATAAGCCACTGTTAGGCAGAAATGGGGTATCAGTAAGTACATATACATGGCACCACGGTGGTCTGGATGACTTGACACTCGTAAGTTGGTATCAGCAACAACCAAGGACTAACCCAAATGCAACCACACTGTGGGAACATGTATATGTATGAACTTTAAACAAGTTTTGTTCAAACTGTGCCTTACTTTAAAATGTGCCAGCGGGTCCCTGGAAAGTGTCAAGGTGGTGTCTTGCGCACTTCCTTGGGAGACATCTGTCATGCAGGCACATTATTGTCCTTCACAACAAAACAACAAGGTCAAGCATTTGAAACATTGAGTCATGTTGACAGGTGTAGTGATTGCCAAGGGACAATTTCTCTGAGTAACAACTTGAATAATGTCATTTGTCACATGGCTATCCGTCACCTGATCACACAGTTGGCTACACCTATGACCTACTGACTGTCATCTGGAGTGCACCCAGGACAATGCATAAGCTAATGGGCCTGCAATTGTTTAGCAAAAAAGCCTAGCTGTACTGTGGGTTCCCCCTCATGGCAAGCCAGAATGTACCCACAGATGTCAGCACACAAAGTCACAACTGTGTAGCATCTGAACCACACACAGGTGCCAAAAATGTACAAGCAGGATACATGATTGTCAAAAACTGACACAGGCTACGAAGCACGAACATTAAGCACTGGCCAACATCACGGGGGCACTGCACGGTGACTTTCTGTACTGCGAATCATCACACACAAGTCAGAACTGGCAATGAAACATCAGGGTTGAACATGTACGCCCCTCCCGCACACACCCACCCATACCTGAGTCAATGTGACTGATACCGATCAAGAAGTGACACCTCTTATTCAGGGTTACAATAACTGTGCTTGAAAACTAGCTTCATTAACACGACATCACCTTGTAGGGCTGCCAAAACATATTGGTCACAAACAAACATCAACAGATTGTTGTGAATAGCCACACAGGCACTGCCCAGTGTGAGTATGCACAAGCAAACTGGTGTATCCCTGTCCAGTGGACAAATGTATCACACATGTGAAAAATACTACCTAGGCCAGGGAACAATGCCACAGAGGCAGAGCCATGCTGAATCCACAGTGAATGTGCACAGTGTTGGATGACACACATGAGTAGGAGGGCAGGCTGTGTCAGGGGACTGGGCACACTGCTCCATGGTCCTGGAATGAGCTGACTGTAACAGGAGCAACCGTCCCGGCACTATGCATATATCCCACTCATGCACATCATGTCTGAGGCCACAACATTGGTAATGCATGCTGCAAGTCTGTTCATTTGAAACCTCACACTCCTATGTTGAGACTCAGCATCAGTGCCAACAATTATGCACCCCCAAATGACTGAACAGGACAGGGCACAGGCAGACCACCCCCACGCATGATGCTGAAAGCAGTGTGCACCTTGATTAACTGGCAGCCTAGATTACCATGTGCAATAGTGATAACACACAGACCAGGTAACACATGTCAAGGAGGGGAAGGGAGGAAGAACAGCACAGGTTGACTTGGGGCAACAGGATATGCACTGCATATATATACCCTGGCAGTGTCTCCAGGCGACTGACCAGCTACAAAAGCTGGCGACACACAACAAACACACATGTACCTACCCCCTTCCTGCTGCTGTAACTCCTGTATCCGCCTATCCAGGTCAGGGAAGACCACCGCCAGGACACGCTTCATCTGGTGGGTCAGGTGCCGGCGCCCGCCATACTTGCGAGGAGCCTCCTCCTTCAGCATGACCCGGGCGATCCTCCGGGTCCAGCACCGGATGTCCTGCCATCTCTTCGTCACTTGTGGCAGGCGCCGACTGCGACCCTCCACCGATTGCACGGCCTTGACGGCATCCTTCCAGATCTTCCCCTTGTGGTAGGCGGTTACCTGTGTGGATGACAAAGTGGGACAACATCACTACACCTGCACCATGTCACAGAGACACACATTTGAACATCTTTGATTTGTTGAACAGGGTATAGTATGCTGGCAAGTAATAGCACCTTAGTCATAGGGACTTTTTCCACTGTGGACGCACCAATGCACTACATGACATAGTAAGTACACAGGTGGCATGAGGGGTGCGAAACAATCCCTGATCATGGCACACACTGTGCATCCCAAGCAACACAAGGCTGATGGACAGCACCGCAAAGCAGTCACATGCCCCAGGCCACTGACGAAACCTCAGCAGAGTACACAGACACACACAGGCACACATAAATCACCTGCCATTGGCAACAGCGGATGCAAACCTCACTCTGCACATGTGCCACTTGCCAGGGGGGGTCACAGGTGTGGGGCTAGCTCAGCAAGTCAGACACACAGCACGGCTTACTTCTCACATCAGATGGATTGAGCTGTTGCCTCCTCCATGCAGCTGTGGTGCAACACTCCACATAGACACTCACCCACATGACAAGGAACATTCACACACATCAATGTCCAGGGGGTGTACACATCATTTGGACACTCTCACCACTCTCACCACAGCTCCACTCAACTCTCACACACATCTGTGGGTGCAGTCACCTGTCACACCGGGGTGACCACTGAATCACCGGAGGACAATAGAACAAGAATGCCCAAAATTTTAATTTTGAGTGAGAACTCGATGGCGGGTGCAAAGAAAAACCTGGTGAAACAAGTTGAGAGTCTTTCAAACCTCTCAGAGCAGCCCGGTTTAGAGCGACAAACCCACGAACTAGATGGGATGCAAGGAAACGTTGAAAATGTTTTTAATAGCCCATCTAATATTCCTGAGCAGGGCTCGATTACCCCGGGAAAGGGTAAAGAGGATCTATCAGTGGGCGCACTTTTGGCTGCACTATCGGATGAAATTAGAACCAGATTTGAAATCTCCGAATCTAATCAGCTAGAGATTAAAAAAGCTTGCGAAGTGATGGAGAAGAAGATTGACGATCTCAGCTGCAGAACAACAACTTTAGAGAAGGAGGTAAAAGACCTTAGAGAATTAGTGCAGGTAAACGTCACGGAGATCGTCAAATTAAAATCTGCCGAAAAAGAGAATATGGACAGAGTGGAAAGGTTGGAAAATTTCCAGAGACGGAATAACTTAAAGATTTTGAAAGTGCCTGAAGGCAGAGAAGGGGACGATATCAAATCTTATGTTGTAAAGTTGATTAAGAACAAACTCCAGTTGGAAGAGTCGGAGGAGGAGCTAGCAAGAGACCTTCAACGAGTCCACAGGGATCCCTTCAGACTCAACCCAAATAGGGCAAAGCCCAGAAAAATCCTACTAAACTTTCTAACCTATACACTAAAAGAGAAAATCCTCTCCAAAGCCTTGGCAGTGAAATTAATGGAGGTGGATGGAGTTAGGTGTGAGATAAGATCTGATGTCTCTGTCACCACATCAAATAGACAATGGGAGATGGGACAAAGGATAGATAGTTTGAAACGCCTGGGCGCGTCAGTGCAGCTAAGATTCCCTGCCTACCTAAAGGTTATGCTTAATAACAAAATGCATATTTTTCATTCCGTCGACAAATTAGATGACTTTATTAAAAGCTTCCAATCAGGGAGTTAGGTTATCTTTTTTATATTGCGATATTCCGATGTCTATGGGTACAAGCTAAGGTGATCTAGTATATGAAGTTGCAATTTCTTTCTTTTTTTTTAATGGAATTTCCATGACTTTGAGAGAATTGCGTAATTATCTAATCTTTTTGTTTTTTGTTTTGTTCGTTTTCCTCATATTCGTTCGGCCCGGGGGGGGGAACACCCATATGGCCTTGAGCCATGTAATAGTTGGGGTGGGTTTTCCAGGGGGGGGGTGGGGTTGGGGGTGTAAGTGGTGGGGAGCAGTGGGAAAATTTTTTAAAAAAATCCTCAGACGCCTCAAAAAAAAAAAAAAAAGGGTAAAATGTTTTTTGTTTTCTTTTTAGATTTGATTATTCTTGCCCTTGCGATCCCTTTTCTTTCTTTATTTAGATGGGTGACAAAAGAGGAGAATTAGTAAAAATTCTTTCTTGGAACGTCAATGGTCTTAGGGTACGAGGGAGAAGGAATAAGATACTACAGTACCTTAAAGATTGCCCAGCCCAGATCATCATCTTACAGGAGACACACTTATCTCACAGAGAAGGTTTAGACCTATTTGGGTGCCAAAGCTGGATTTCACAAGTAGCTTGTACATCACACTCGGCAGTGATAAAAGGGGTTGCTATTTTAGCAAAAAGAGGGTCGCAAGTAGTGTTTGATTCCCACATTTCAGATAAAGCTGGAAGATGGCTTCTGGTTAAGGCAAAGGTCTCAGGCTACCCTTTTACTTTAGTTGGTTATTATGGCCCCAATCAGGATGATGTCTCCCCTTTGGGAGAGTTATTAGTTGAGTTAGTGGATTCTTTAGATCCTATTATTATGGGGGGAGATTTCAACGCTATTTTAGATTATAAGCTAGATAGGACTTCCTGTAGCAGAGCTCGTGTTAATCTAAAAATGTCAACCCTTATTAAACAAATAATGTCCCAACTAGGACTGTGTGATATTTAGAGGCAGAGGGCGGGACAAAGAAAGGGTTATACATTTTATTACCAAAAGTACAGACATCAGTCTAGGATAGACTACTTTCTTATTGATAATAATCTGTCTAAATTGATTAATAAGGTTGAACATGTGGGTGCTCATTTGTCCGACCACTCGACTGTGATTTTACACTTAGAATTACATGAGAAAGCCTCTCAATCCAGGTGGACTCTGGACCGTACTATTTTACAGGACGAAGATATAATAGTAGCACTCTCCAGAGAAACGGAAGAATTTTTCAATTTAACCAGGGGTCTGCCGCGCACGGAATAATTTGGGACGCTTATAAAGCCTTTCTTAGAGGCAGATTAGGTACAATAGCGGCTGGAAGAAGGCGTTGTTATCATGCCGAGGTAGCAGCATTAGAGGAACAGCTTCACTCTCTAGAGAAAGATTTGACTGATCCCAGGGCAGATGAGGAAGCTTGGGGGACGATATCACAGAAAGTGCAGACAGTTAAATGTGAAATAGCGACAATTCTACATGAAAGGGTGAGGAGCAAGTGGGAGGCAAGTAAGCTGGCTCATTTTGAATACAGCGAAGGCTGCAGCAAGCTTCTGGCCTGGAAAACTAAAAAAGATCGCGTAAGGAGTAGGATTGATCAGATTAAATCTGATACTACAGACGCCCTCATTTATGATAATAAAGGTATCGAACAGGCTTTTCACAAATATTTCAGCAAGGTATATGAAGAGGATGTAAAACCTACTCGAGAGGAGGTTGGGGGCTGGTTGGGTCAGAGCTCGAGAGTGATCCTTACAGAGGAAAAGAATAGGATTTTAAATCAGGAAATTAAGGAAGGGGAGATTGAACTGGTATTAAAACAAGGAAAGAAAGGGAAAGCTCCAGGCCCAGATGGCCTCTCCCTTGAAGTGTATAAAGTTTTGGCAAACACTTTAATACCCATTCTCTTGGGTCTTTTTAATGATTTGTTTGTCAATGGGGCAGTTATGCCGCCTTCTTGGAACGAGGCAAATATCTCTCTGATTTTGAAGCCCGGCAAATGTTCAAATAGCTGCGATTCCTATCGGCCGATATCTTTATTAAATTGCGATTATAAGATCTTTGCCAAGATAATGGCCGATAGGTTGAATGGCTCCATTGCCGAGCTGATTCATTCAGACCAAAAAGGCTTTGTACGAGGAAGGTTTTTAAAGGAATTGACCTTTTCTTTGATAGGTTCAATAGACCTGGCATCTACCTATGGTTTACCACTCGCGGTTATAGCTTTAGATGCTACTAAAGCTTTCGACCGAGTTAACTGCGTCTTTTTGAAGTCTGTGGCAGAATCAGCGAATCTGGGCAACAATTTCTGTAGAGTTCTGGAAGCCACATATAGGTCCCCCAGAGCAAGAGTATTGGTTAACGGTTCCCTGACGGACCCAGTTTCAATTAGCAGAGGCACGAGGCAGGGGTGTCCCTTATCTCCACTCCTTTTTAACTTATATATAGAGCCTTTGGCTATGAAAATCAGGAATGACCCCGAGATTATACCTTTTCATTTCTCAGGGTGGAGTAGGAAACTAGGTCTATATGCAGACGATATTCTTATTTATACAATCAACCTCCAAAACACCTTAAGTCGTGTCCTGGAATTAACAGCAGATTTTGGGAAAAGTGTCGGGGTACGATATAAATAACAGTAAGACTGAAATCATGTCCTGGAATTTAGAATCAGGGGACATTGCTATAAAAGAAGCAATGCGATATCTTGGAGTTATAATCCCACATGATATTTCAAAACTAACGAAAATTAATTTGGAAAAAGCAAAAAAAGAGATTACTGGGCTTTTAAAAGTGTGGTCACATCTTCAACTTACACTACTTGGCCGAATTAATTTAATAAAAATGATGATAGTCCCCAAGTTGACCTTCTTGTTCGACACTATCCCTCTCCCCTTTGACAATGAGTTGCTTAAAAAACTGCAAGGTCAAATTAGCAGTTTTATATGGGCAAGTAAAGGCCCAAGAATAGCCTGGAAGAAATTAAGAAGGAGGATAGAGAAAGGGGGCCTAACATTGCCGGACCTGCTTTTTTATTCCTGGGCTTTCTTACAAAAAAATGGGAGAATGTTATTAAATACACCTACACATTCAGATATAGGGAGATTGTTAGGAGCTATGTCAAGACAAGAGCTAGGAGGCAGCCAAGGGTTTATTTTTAAGTATGCAGACCCTAAATACTTCAAGAAGGTTAGGCTGAAGATCATTAGAGGCCTGGCTGAGACCTGGTATAGGGTCAGAAGAACTCTAAAGATTCCATATTACAGTTCTAGGGCTCCTATCTGGGACTCACCAGGCTCACCGGTATGGACAAAAGATGCTTTGGCGAGGCCATTGAGAGAGGCAGGCTTAACAAGCTGGAATCATATTATACTGGATTCGCAACTGATAAGCTGGGAAATGTGCAACCTTTTGTCGAACAAACAAGTTTCCAGATTTAAATATATACAAATACAGACCTGGTTCCAAGATGTAAGCACGGGGATAGGAAACACCAATGAACTTGAGGACAGACTTTTGGACGAGTCAATTACTAAAAAAGAAGTGGCGATGATTTTTTGGCTGCTGGTTGAGATGGAGGATGGTGTTTTTACATTACCCAAGGAGCTTTGGGGAGGATGCTTGCAGGAATCTTCGTTGGAGAAAAAGTGGCAAGTATCTATGTCTATGCTTTTTAAAGTTGTGAAACCTGCACACCTAAGGAGAAATCATATCTTCTCCATCCACAGAGCTTATTGGTCGCCACAGAGGCTGTCAAAATTTGGGAGAGGAGGTGTTGTTGCCTGCCCAAAGTGTGGAAGCCTGAAAGGAGATGACGTGCATATGTTTGTGGACTGTTCAGAGATTCAGAGATTCTGGGCTGACGTGAGTAAGGCTCTATCTTCTATGATCGGCTTTGACATCAAGGTAAGCGTTCTGTCGATTATATTTGGCAGTGAAACCGCTCTCGATGGAGCCTCAGGGGATAAGTCAAGGTTGTTTCTTTATTCCATGCTACTAGCACGCAGAGAAATATGTAAGAACTGGGTTTCTGTGTCTCCCCCCAGGTTTTTTGATTGGCTAACTTCAGTTAAATATGTGGCCAGCCTAGATATGAAGGTGTTTAAAAAACATAAATTTTGGACTCCTGTTTTTGAGTGGTGCGAACAACAAACGAATGTTGTTATCCAATGATTATGCCTATCTGCCGGTACGGCTGGCTTGGGTGTTCTCTCTCTTTCTTCCTGGCTGCCCAATCGGTGCTTCGGCATATGGGGGTATATGGGGGTGACAGAGGAGTGATAACAAAGGAGTTGTGGAAGGAGGATGGCTTTTCTTCTTAATCCAGGGTGGAAACAATTGTGAAGCAGGCGTCTCCTCCTCCCCCTCCTTCCAGCATAAATGTACAAAAGGGCAAGATATTCTCCATTTTACTGGTGCAAGTGGAATGGTGTTTTCTCTTACTTTAAGAGGCAAATGAGGATAAAAAAAAATAAAAAATAAAAATAAAAAAAGAATGCCCAAGAGGATTAGGCTGGCTGAATGTGCCATGCACTATGCAGTGAATGTCACAGTAAGCACAATGCAAGTGAGGAGTGCACACATGAACTACATCAAGCCCTGCATGAGAGACATAAGCCATCCACCCCTCCCGGGACCCACTCCAACCAACATTGCATGTCTGTCACACCTGGACACAATGCCAGAAGTGACAGACACAAAAAAGGTGCACAGGCAAAGGTAGTGGAGTCAGCACTCACCTGCTCCCCTGGTCGACCATACAGCATGGGGTACCGTGGGAGGATCACATCCAGCAGGGCCTCATTCTCCTCCTGGGTGAAAGGCTGGGCCCTCTCCACAGTCCTTTACATGGTGCCAGAGGGAGACAATACAGCAGCAGTGGTATCGACTGACATGTTGTGCAGGCAAGTGCCCTCCCATGGGTTCTGCCTGCCTTATATCTGCCTTGCTGGCCTATTTCATTTACAGGAGTACAGAGTGATTGGTCAGACTCATTTGCATCCTACGTTTCCTCCAATCCCTTTAAACATACACCAGTGACAGCCTTAGCATCTTTCGAATTTGCAGCATCATGTCAAGTCAACAACCACTTTGCAACAATGTATAATGTGGCCAACTGCTTTTTCCAGACCACATGATGTTAAATTTTGAACTTGAAACTCGGTATCCATGACAACCAGCATGCATTTAGGCCCTAATACTTGTCCCTCATGTGACCTCATTGTAATTCTTAAATCCCCACACAGGTACGGCGCGTTTTACACGTACCCCTAGGGCACCATCACTACAGTGATACGGGCCGTACTCACGCGTGTACGTGCCATACACGTGTGAGTACGTGCCGTATCACTAGGGCCTACGGTACCCCAACTATAGTGATAGGCACGTACTCACGCGTGTACGGCCCATACATGCGTGAGTACGTGCCTATCACTATAGTTGGGGTACCGTAGGCCCTAGTGATACGGAACGTACTCACGCGTGTACGGGCCGTACACGCGTGAGTACGTGCCGTATCACTCGGACCTACAGTAGCACAACTATAGTGATAGGCACGTACTCACGTGTGTACGGCCCGTACACGCGCGAGTACGTGCCGTATCACTAGGGCCTACGGTAACACAACTATAGTGATACGGCACGTACTCACGCATGTACGGCCCATACACGCGTGAGTACGTGCCGTATCACTAGGGCCTAAGGTAACCCCAACTATAGTGATAGGTACGTACTCACACGTGTGGGGGCCGTACATGCGTGAGTACGTGCCGTATCACTAGAGCCTACGGTACCCCAACTATAGTGATAGGCACGTACTCACGCGTGTACGGCCCGTACACGCGTGAGTACGTGCCTATCACTATAGTTGTGTTACTGTAGGTCCGAGTGATACGGCACGTACTCACGCGTGTACGGCTCGTACACGCGTGAGTACATGCCGTACACATGCCCTCAGAGCGTGTGTACTGCGTTTCACAGCTTAAACTGGTGATAGGAGGCGCACACGAAAGGAATGGAGGTGTCAGACTCGCACAAGGCTGGACATCAGGTCATTGTCAGTGCAGTCCTTCATGTGCAGGGCCTAGGTGTGTCAGGCAGTGATGTGGCACATGTCTCCTCATGTTGTGGCACAATAGATGTGTGATGAGCTGTTTACACATGTCATGTGTGATGGGGCACAACGTGGCACACTTCCCCTTCACACTTTGCACATGTGTGCATGTGGGACACACGTGTCAAGCACTGCATCACTGGTATGGCACAGTCACCAACACCCGCAACTGTCCCCTGATGCCAGGTACATGTATAATTACACCTGACATGTGACTACCAGCGTGCCACGATGTGACTATGTCATGTGTGTGTCATGTGTTCCCATGAGCTTGCCGTTGGTGTTCCGTCAACTCCATCTGCTGTTGCAGCATCCAACATGTGTCTGTGTGCATATGTGCATGACACACATATACGCACACCATGCCACATGTGGACTCACACGTTACATGTGTCATGATGGTTCGAAGATGACTTCCTGACATGAGGCAATATCTGCGTTGTCTCAATGTCTGTGTCATCAGTTTTTGACATGTACCCCTTCATGGAAATGTGTGTTGTCTGTCCTTTTTCAGATGACATGTGACCTGTGCATCTAGACTCCCGCCACCTGTCTGTCTGAGATAACATCCTTCAAATGCTGATATGTGGATGTCTGTCACTCATGTAATGTGTCTGGCTGGTCACTTACACTGGCCCACAGCTATTTTGATGGCATGTCACGTCAACATTGCCATGCAACTATTTTGGCTGGCTCTTCGTAGGAGTATCACCTGGCTGGCCTACGTGTCCTGGATGTATTGCACAGACCAGACTCTGTATTAAGAAGATGTGTCTTAGCTGTTGAACATGTGCTCACCTCAGTGACATTGGTGTGGTAATGTACTCACTCTTCGTTATTCCTTCCAAATCTCTGCAGGGCACCGCCTCTCCCCAGACGAATGCCAGACCTGGATGCCATGCGTGAACATGACTGCATACGCAGATACCGCTTCTCGCAAGAGTTGATAGAGAACTTGACCCGCCGGCTTGAACCACACCTCCAACCACAACACAGGTATCCTACAGCTCTGACCCCCAAGATGAAGGTGATGGCAGCCCTACATTTTTTTGCCACCGGCACGTTTCAATTGACCATAGCTGATGTTGGTGGCATGTCCCAGACAATGTTCAGTCGTGTCCTGCATGATGTTTTGGAAGCCATGTTGGTGTCCCTGGATGAATTCATCCATTTTCCCACTCGTGAGCAGTTGACACGTGTCAAGGGTGAGTTCTATGCCCTGGGAGGGATGCCTCACGTAATTGGGGCCGTTGATGGGACACATGTGGCTTTGGTGCCACCACAGGCACAGGAGGTAGCCTTTCGGAACCGCAAACATTATCACTCTATCAATGCCCTTGTGGTGTGTCTGCCTAACATGTGGATTTCCCATGTCTGTGCCTGTTTTCCAGGGTCCGCACACGATGCCTACATCATGAGGCGTAGCAGGGTGCCAGAAATGATGCCGCAGCTGCACGCGGAACGAGCATGTCTTGTTGGTGGGTATACTCTGTTAGTCCTGTGTTTAGCGCTATCTTTGTATCTTACGGCATCTCCTGATCCACTTCTTCACATGATGTTTCCATGTAGGGGACTCTGGCTATCCCAACATGCCATGGCTGATGACGCCTCTCCGCAACCCCAGAACAGCCGCAGAACACCGGTACAACGACACCCATGGGCAGACGAGGCGCGTGATTGAGAGGACGTTTGGACTCCTGAAGAGCAGATACCGGTGCCTCCACAAGACCGGCGGCGCCCTCCCATATGCCCCGGTGAAGGTCTGCAAAATCTTCATTGTGTGCTGCATGCTGCACAACATGGCAGTGGAGAAGGCCGTGCCACTCATCCTTGATCCGGATGAGCAGGATCATCCACCCGTGGAGGATGAAGGGCTTGGGCACGGGGCAAGTGAGGATGAGGATGAGGATGAGGACATCCGGAGTCAGCTTATCCGCAACTTCTTCTCATAATGGTGAGTCCCTGTGTCTGAGTGTGCACACTTTGAGCCTTGTGTGGCATGTGTTGCAATCTGTGTGTCCAGCTGACTGTGTGCTAAGTGACTTGGAGGTGTGTTCTGATGTGTCATTCAAGTGATGATGTCATTCCACACATTTTAGCTGGGACACTACATTTTTTAAGAGCATGGTGACAACATCATTCCTGTAGAGTACATGTACATGTCTGCGGATTACTAGCTCTTCGCTGACTTGTTGTGTGTCTGTCCTCCCCACGTTCTTGCGGCTGTCGTCTGCTCATGTCATCATTGCCCTCCTGCTATTCCTCATGAGTATTGCAACGTGTGCTGGATCAGAGTTACATGCACAGACATGGTGAAAAGTCATTTTGGGTAAGGAGTGCAGCAAGGCATTTTGTGGGTGGTACGTGTTTGTGATATGTGGGGACTGCTCCTGTGCATGTTGTGTTACCATGCATACATGTCGACTCACCATGGGTCACATGACGTGTTGCATGGCTCCCATGAATTGATAGTCACCCTTCCTGACAGTCATCTGTAATGGTTTGTGGATTCTGATGAAGGCATCAATGTGTGTATAACGTCCCTCAGGAACATACAGGATGCTAATGGTGGACATAGTGTGGGACATCCCCATATGAGGCTCAATGGGGAATTGCAGACTCTTCGTGTGCAGCAAGGGGTGTTAGGCTCAACCCCTTCACTTGTGTGCCAGCTCAGTAGGATTTACCACATCTGTGTGTTGAAGGGGGTGTCCAGTGTAGGTCACACATGGTCAGCCAAATGACCTGTGAGTCTGTTCCAGTTGATGCATTTCCCTTAGTGTGAGGCTGAGTAATAAAGGTGTTCGTCACACTCCAAGGTGCCTCATCTCTGTCAATGCAGGTCTCTTGCCACTTTGCATGCGGCATATCTGGCATAGTTGTGGAAGATTATGCATAGGAGTCCATGTGTAGTTTAGCAACATGCATGCAGTTGCTCATGGATTAGGCTCCCTATTGGGCATGAAGTACATGGTTGTGTATGTTTTTTGGCATGTTGGTCCACACAATGGGCCATCAACACCTGCTGAGGGTGTGTCTCCTGTGCGCAGGTGGGGCTTCAGTTTCCTGATCCGGTGTCATGCTTCTTTGGTGATTGTGCATGCGTTGTCTCTGGGTGTGCCATGTGACACTGGACGCTCCTTACTTTACACACGCGCCTGTTGAAGTTGTCCTTCTGACATCCTAGTCTTTGTGTGCAAATTCTGGCATTTTGCAAGGAGATGCCGCCTGCTGCTGCGGCCCCTGCAGCAAGGGCCCACAGAGTATCCAGATTTGGCAACACACTCGACTCCAAGATGCTCCTCACTTCCTCCCTCCACCCATTCATTTGGCTGTCCTCAGCTTGTCTATGCCACTGTTGCCGCCACGCGGTGCCAAAGGCTGGACCATCAGCACATGCAAGGTGCACATTGCACCACCATCGTGTCCTTGCATAACCCACATCACACTACAGTCTGATGCAGCAGCCACACTCCGAGCTATGTCCATCCGCACATCTAACGCCTGCTGTCAGACATACCCTGGGCACACACACGACACCTTTGCATGAGTGTGCAACTCCAACTGCCTACACTGCGCTGCCCCACCTTCTAGGCCCTGTCACACCAACCAGGTCACGTCCCTAATACTCCCCACCGGCTCTGTAGCCCAGCAAGGGCATGGGAGTGGGACTCAAGGCTTCAGCATGTAGTATGGTGTCATCGTCTGGGACATGGCACAGGTATCATCTCTCAGCATGTCAATCTACAGAGTGTCCAGGAACCCCCCTCTCCACCATCACATGCGCACAGCACCTCATCATCAGCTTGTATGCCATTGACAGCCAGGTGCTCCTCACCCTCAACAAAGACACAGACATTGGCAGTTCCATCATTCAAGTATGCATGAGATCCATTGATGAATGGCTGAACACGAGCCACCTGAGGCTGTACTTGTACAGGACTGAGGTGATCATCTGAGGATTGTCCCCTTCCAGCTGGGTCAAGTGCTTGTGTCCCACCCGCAAGAGCCCTGCACAAGCACCCAGTGGCCACACACACAAGATGGTGTGCAACATGTTTGGCTCGCTCACATTTGCCATGCTAGTCCACAGCATCTGTACCTCATGCTGCAACGCCCTCTGCATTATGCACATGATCCACAGATAGATCCACTCCAAGAAAAGACAGACCATCCCCCAGGTCCATGACAACATCCGTGTCAAATACTGCCCTGCCCTCTATGGAGCAAATACATCCAAACTCCCAGGAAACTTGTCCACATCCAGGGTGCATCTGCACACCTCAGCTTCAACACCCTGCGCCCCAGCCACCTCACCGTCCACCATAGATAGCTGCAATGGATCACTGTCTGCTGCAGGATGACCTCCACACTCCCCACCCACACTCAGGAGGCAGTCCACAACCACGACCCCAAACCAACCTTGTACGTCTGTCATCCTAGATCCCGTTGGGCCATCTCTGTGCATCCAACCTTGCCCTGGCCACCGTTCTTCACATCCACCGTACTCCAGCATACAGGACATTGTTCTCCCACCTTGGCGCACATACCTGGGACTCCCTCCCCGGGAACCTCCACATGAGCCATGACCTCTACGCCTTGATGATAATCTCCCAAATAGGTCTGTCCGCACAGTTTAGCAAGCCCGCCCTCAGCAGCCAGAGGCCATCACAGGTGAGTGTTGTGCTCCATGCCTACATTGAATGATACCTTGTGACCCATGTGTGTCCTGTACCAGACTCTGATCCCAGGGTATGGATGGCTGGAGTTAGTTCAACACTCAGGCGTAGTTTGACATTTTCACACACATATGTTGTTGAATAATGCAAAATGACAGGAACGTCTCATGACCAAAGTAATATATTTATTTGTGGTGGGGTACGTGTTTGGGTAGATGAAATTAGGTGCTCTACCGGGGGAATAGAATCCAAAGTTCACAGGGGGAGATGGTATCTTTGGCATTGGAAGTCATCAGAGTCCAGACCACAGTGTTGGTCATCATTGTTCAAACTGTGACCAGCAAGTCCATGTGGCAGAGAATGTCATTGTATGAGGTGCTGCTGTTGCGCCAGAGGGCCAGGTGCCAGGCCAGGTGACCTGGGAGATGTGGATGGTCTGCTTACTCTCACGGTCTTTTCCATGGACGACCCACCTTCCTCTGGTGACCCTCAGATGCAGGCCTTGACGATGTTTGGGACGCTCCGTCAGACGAATCCTCCTCCTCCTCCTCCCTCCCTGTGTCTGGTGCTGGTCTACGCCTGGTGGCACAGGGAGGGTTGCCCATGCTTTGGGCGATCTGACGGAGTGATTGGCTCATGTCCCTGTGCACCGCCAGGAGCTCAGCCAGTCTTGCCTCCATCCGTCCTTGGTGTTGTTGATGACTGGAATGATGCTCGACCTGCAGGTTCTTTATCTCATCGAGGGTCCCCTGCATCTCTGAGAGTCTCAACACGACCTGGTTGATGCCTCTGGTGTCACGCCGGTATGTGTCCAGGATGTTGCGTATGTGTGACATACCGGTGCCCTGAGCTGGCTGGTAAGGTTCGCGCCTCCGCCTGCCTCCACTCCCACCACCCCTACCCACTTGAGCCTGGCCTGCCCTTGTGGGCACATCGGGTCTACGGCACCCCTGAGGGATAGCATTTGAAGGGTTGCCTGCCTCCTCCTGGGTGCCCGGAGAACCTTGTCCCTCCTGGTCAGACTGGCTCTGTTGTTCAGTGCGAGCAGGGCTCCTGGGTGTGTCCTGGGATGTGGCAGGAATGGGGGTGGTGGTTGGCACAGATGTACCTGACGCAGGTGCTGCAGGGGCTTGGGCACCAGAGGGTCTAGGTTGGTCGGGGTCATCCACGGAGTAGTGAGAGTCGTCGCTGCCGGTGGGATCATCTTCACGCGGAGCCTGGGACTGTGATTCTTTCCCCCCAGTGTTGGGGGGAGATCGACGACGTTGCCCTGTGTGTGAGAGAGAGACAATGTTAATGGTGTTTCATGCGACATCTATGTTTCATACATATTCAAGTTGACACAGTTCCTCCAGGTAGTTGGATGTGTCTAGCATTCCTCTCAATGTCCACTTGGGGATGGGTATGTTGCGGGGGACAGATTGGGATGTTGTCCTGAGTGTTTGACCTGTAGATTGTTGGCTATGATGCTTATTTGGCTATAGATTGGTCTTGTTGTGTCACATGTCCATTGTGGGAGTGTGTAAATCCGTTGCCTGCCCCGGGGGTGTGTGCTTGTGTTAGGGGGGGGTGTGACCGGGCCTGCTGTTGTGTGTAGTGTGAGTTGTCATTGGGTCTCCCAGGTGATGTGTCTGTCCCCTCATGGTGCATGCTGGCATGACAGTGAGTGTGAGTTCCTGTGCTAGATACCTGTGCTTGTGGAGTTGGTGTTTGAGTGTACAGTGGTCCCAGGAGGGCCTTGTGCTGCATACAGCAGGGCCAAGTGTCAGCTACCTTGTCAGTACTTTGCCAGTCCCTGTGCATTGTGCATGGGTATGTACCTATGCCATATGGGCTAAGGGCATTGGTGTCTGCGTCTCATTTTCACAATGTGCTGTGTGGTGCCCACCCTCCCAGCCTCCCGGACATCCAGTCTTGTGTTTGTGGTTGTTGTAGCCTTGGACATGGCCTTGCCTTGATTTGTGAAGGGTGCATGGAGACGTTAGTGGCATGAGCGTGGTTTTTGAGTGTGATTGTGTGCGGTGAGTGCTTGGGGGAAGTTGCGTGCATTTGGTGTATATGGGGTGTGGACCCCATTGCCCCCATGTTACGTAAGTTGTTTGTGTACTCACCCGGCTCTGCGACTCCTTCGACTCCGTGTACTCCCACCGGCGGTAGCAGGGCCATCACCTTCTCCTCCCAGGGATGGTAGTGTACGGGTCTGCGGGGCGGCCCACCTCCAGTGATGTTACTCTGGGCATATTCTTCGTTCATTTTCCTCTTGACCGCCCTGCGCAGATCGTACCACCTGGCTTGGCATTCATGCCTGGCCCTTCGGATGGGCGCAACAGCATTCACCTTATCGACAATCCTCTGCGACATGGCATATTTTTCAGTTATGCTGGTCTGTCTGACCAATGTTCCAAACAGCTGTGGCTCGACTCTGATGACTTCGTTGACAAGGAGCTCCAGCTCCGCCGTTGTGAACTTTGGATTCTTGTCTGTGGGCATGGTGTGGGGTGTGGGTGTGGGTGTGGATGGTTGTGGGTGTGTGGGTGTGAATGTGACGGTGTGTGTGTGAATGTGAAGAGGGGGATGTTTGTGAAGGAGGTTGTGTGAAGGTGTGTGAGTGAAGGTGTAGTGAAGGTATCAGTAATGTAGAGTTGTTTGTGTGCGGGGTCTGGCAGCAGTGGGTCTGTTGCAAAGGCTCATGGGTTGTGTGTGTGGGCCCTTTTTATTGGTCCATTTTTGGGTGTGGCTGTGTTTGAATTTTGGTGGGTGTGTTATAAGAGGTGGTTGTGATTTAGGGCCTCTGTTTGCGTGTTTGGATGTGCCAGGTCAGTCATTGAGATGTATTTTGTCATGTAGATGTGTTTTGTGGTGTTGTGCGAGTCGAATTGACCCTCCTTGTGCTGTTTGACAGTGTCCTGGTTCTGTAAGAATCTTTTTCGCGTAGGTACGGTCAGTACATACGCGATGCTGGGTGAGGGTGCTGGGGTACGGTGTTGGAGTGCGGCGCGTACATGGGGGGGTACGGCGCATACAGGTGCCGGCCTGGGTTACGGCGCGTACATGCGGAGGTACGGTGCGTACATGCGGGGGTGATGCGCGTACATGGGGGGGTACGGCGCGTACAGGTGTGGTCCTGGGGTACGGCGCATACATGCGGAGGTACGGCGCGTACATGCGGGGGTATGGTGCGTATATGGGGGGGAAGGCGCGTACATGGGGGGGTACGGTGCGTAGAGGTGCGGGGTTGGGGTACAGTGTGGACAGGGGGGTAGGGCGCGTACATGGGGGGTACGGCGCATACATGGGGGGGTATGGCGCGTACAGGTGCGGGGCTGGGGTACAGTGCGGACAGACTGGTGTACGGTGCTGACATATTGGGGGGTGAGGGGGCTGTACGGCTCGTACACGGGCATAAGGTTACCAGTTTACATGTACTACTGCGTTGGCTCCGTACGGGCCATTTTACGTGTGATTGTGTATTCGGACGGACGGTCGGGATCGTACTTGCGCGCTCGGACTTGTGTTTTACGATTTGCACGTAAAAATGTCCGGCTCACTCTCGTACGCTTTTCCCGACGCTATTCGTAGTTATTTTTCACGTACGAATCGTACTTGGCCGTTTGTACGATACTTGTACGACTCGTACGTTAAAAAAATACGGATACGGGTCGTACGCAAATTATTTTTAACGGATCAGAATCGGCACCTATATCTCAATTCAGCAATTATTAATAAATAAAATGAATTCTAGAAATTTACTATAATTGCATTGTGCAGTTCACCTAGGGACCAATAGATGTCCCTATGGCACAAAGTATGGTACAGTTACACCTAGTGACCAATAGACGTCAATGTTGCACATATCATGGTGCACTTATACTAGGTGACCACTGGATGCCCCAATGGCACATAGCATGGTACAATTACACCAGGTGAGGAATAGATGTCCCTATTGCATATCGCATGGTGGAGTACACCAATAGACAAACGTCCATGTGTCATATATCATGTTGCAGTTACACCAAGTGACCAATTGATGTCCCTATGACAAAAAAGCATGGAACAGTTACACCAAGTTACTGATAGATGTTCCTGTGGCACATGTCATGGTACAGTTACTCTAAGTGACAAATAGATGTCCCTGTGGCACATAGCAGGGTGCAGTTACACCAAGTGACCAATAGATGTCCCTATGGCACATAGAAAATTGCAGTTACAACAGGTGACCAATAAAGGTCCATGAGGCCCATAGCATGGTGCGGTTACACCAAGTAAGCCATAGATGTCCCTGTGGCGGATATCATGGTCCAGTTACACCAGGTGACCAATATAAGTCTCCAAGGCATAGTGCATGGTGCAGTTGCAGCAAGTGACCAATAGATGTCCATATGGCACAAAGCATGGTGCAGTTACATCAAAAGACCAATATATGTCTCTGTGCACATACCATGGCACAGTTACACAAAGTGACCAATAGATGTCCCAATGGCACAAAGCCTAGTGGAGTTACACCAAGTGACGGTGCAGAGACAGAATATCGATGCCAAAATATTGACTTACACTAAAATCGATGCAAATATATCGTGGTGAAGAATATCGACTTTGGGTAAGTAATATGAATGTAAAAAATATCAGTGTTTAATATCTTTTGCAAAGATATAGATGTAAAAAATATTGTTTTTGTCCTAATGTTATGTTTGTAAGTATATATTTGATATGTGTGTGATGCATGTATTTTTTGTCTAAGAATTGTTTGTATTTTTATTATATGTGTTAAAATTTTAGTAGATAATAATTTTTTTTAACGTATTTTCCATTTTTAGTTCTTTAGCGGGTTGTGGGTTTATAGGGGAATAGGGTGGGAAGTAATTTAATTATATAAAATGTATTGAAAATTTCAGCAGTTATTCTTATTTTTATTTTTTTATTTTGGGTTTTTAGGTCAGGAGTGGGTTGTGGCTTTATAGGGGAAGAGGGTGGGAAGTAATTTATTTAGATAAAATATATTTAATGTTTTGAGTAGTTATTATTTTAATTTTGTTTGACTTTTGCGTTTTAGTACCGTAGCGGGTTGTTGGTTTATAGGGGAATAGGGTGGGAAAAAATTTAATTATAGTAAATTTATAGAATTCATTTTATTTATTAATAATTGTCGAATTGAGATGTTCTAGTGTTAACTGTGTACATTAATTTGTTATCAATTATGAAATAGTTGTTAATTAAATTAAATTTTAATTAATTGGCAATCAATTTTGTTAATTTTGTAATTATTTTTATGTGTGTTGTGACAAATGCAAAACGAACAATTGATGGACAGAATGCAGACAGTGTCATGCATTCACCCCAGTACAGAAGATCTGGGCCTACATCCATTGTTTGTTTGCTCACCATGCCATTCCAGTTTGTACCCAGCCATATGCAAATCTGTCCTGACCCTGCGCCCAATGGGAACAGTCCAGCCCGAACTGGCAGGGCAGGTCCTCCCTGGACATTAAACAAGCATCCTAGGACCAGTTTTGGGGTTTCACTCCTCATCAGCTAGCATAGCTTGACTCCAGTGGCATGGAGAGCACGGGGCACACATCTGGGCGTAACCGCCGCACTCAGTGGTGACAAATGCAAAAAGAACAATTGATGGACAGAATGCAGACAATGTCATGCATTCACCCCAGTACAGAAGATCTGGGCCTAAATCCATTGTTTGCTCACCATGCCATTCCAGTTTGGACCCAGCCATATACAAATCCGTCGTGACCCTGCGCCCAATTGGAACCCTGGACTGGAAACAAATATAGGTGAAAATGGTGGAAAGTAATTTAGTTTTTAATTGATGAATTAATAATTAGTTGTTAGTTAATTTTATTTAATTAATTGACAATTAAATATGTTAATTGTGTTCTTATTTTAGGTGTGTTTTGTGGTGTTTATAGGTGGAAATGGTGAGAAGGGCAAGAAGTAATTTATTTTAAATTTATGAATTATTTGTTAATTAATTTTAATTAATTAGTCATTAAATATGGTGATTGTGTACTTTATTTTAGGTGTTTGTTGTGATTATTATAGTGTTAAAGAATGCGTATTCAATGAATGTTTATTGATTATGTTTATTAATGATAATTTTTAAAATCATTAATACTTATGTTAATTATGGAAATAAATAAAAATAAAAATGTTGAAGGTTTTATTTATTGGTGTGGTGTCATAGGGCAGGAAATAAAATAAATGCATTTATGTATAAAAAAAGTTTTTTAATATGTGCCTTTTAAATAAATATTGTTTATACATTTATATATATGTTTTCTACTCTGAAGAAATTCAGGGAATCCCAAATAATATCCAGCGGCACACCAAAGGACCAGCACAATAAAGAATTTTTATTGTGTTACACAAACAGAACAACGCGTTTCGGCAAAGCCTTTATCAAGTTGACGACCTGTGCCCAACTTTCCATAGAAATACAGGTCAGTGTTCATAGAAAGAGAAGAAACATTGCACACGTTCTGATGGTACAAAGTAATCATACATTAAGAACCTAGCAATAATCGTCTTGTGAAGGGATTCAATTACATTTTATACCTTGGGGAAATATATTAATTCCTTACCTATAAATTTAGAAAATATATATATATATATATACATGTTGCGAAAATTGTCAATACGTAATTCTAGCCAACAAAACATTTGTTTCCTTTTCTTCTTTTTTCCTTGTTTCAATTCATTAAGGAAATTATTTCACTTATTATCAACTCAGGGAAAATTGCCCTAATGCTAAAATAATTATACTTCAAATGATGATTCTCTCATAGGTAATGTACCATAACATGATCGTCAATGCTTGTGACTATTAAGTGCAAGTGCCAAATTATTGCATGATAACATATTACGTATATACGACAATATATCCGACTTTGTAACATTTCATACTACGCAATTTCACAGGTTAGACAGAAACTTATTTCCAATTCACAATTACTGCTTTGCAATCCTCTTTGCAATAAATCATTATCAAAAAACCTATTCAAATGTATTGATATACATCATTTGTTAGGCAATGTACTTTCTTACTGAATATATTCGTGGGCATAAGTCAATGACTGTTAATCAATGGTGAATAAGTAAACAATTATTATATACAAAATTAATAATAAATACACACAGTGAATATAGAAAATATATAAGCAAATATACCAATAACAAATATATTAGATAGAGGTATGTGTGGGTGTCGCTAATACCCATATCTAGGAGGATCTCGTCCACTACGCAAAGCCTAGCCTTGTGGAAGAAATCTTATTTATTTGATAAACAATTAATCTGTATACTAACAGAATTATCCCTATATGGGAAATGCCAACCTACTCCTTCTATCACATAAAAAAGTGAATAATTAAAATAATTATAGCCATTCTACATTCAAAATGGAGAGCTAAATAGAGAAGTGAGGCTCTAATAATAATGTTACTAGGCTATATGGGTAGCAAGTTCTTCTCCATAATTCATCCCATTAGGGATTTTGTTATTGAGCTCAATAATGTACTTTGATTCAGTAACTCTTAAGAGTTTTTCCCGGTCTCCTCCCCTGGGGTGTGGCAGATTTCTGTGAATTCCGAAAAATGTAATCAGATTGGCATTACTTTGATGTTTTTCTTGATAATGCCTCGCTACAGGGTAGTTAAGGTCTATATTGGTCACTGCCCTCATGTGTTGTAATATGCAGGTCTTCAACTGTAACTTAGTACTGCCCACGTAGTTTAAACCACATGGGCATTCCAGGACATAGATGGTATAGTGTAGGAGAGTAGGATCTGCACTTATGTTGCCCCCACCTTTTTTCTGATGTATACACTGGTTTCTGGCTATAGGCAGGCTGGGTCCCTGCTATTCAGGGCCCCAGTCTCTCTGTTCTCTCTAAACGACTTGGTGTGCATATTAGATGCACTAGTGATTGGATACTGGGGTACCTTGTGAGCCCCTAGCATATGGTACCTTAGGTACCAAGGGCATAGGTACTTTACAGGCCTACCAGAGGCTGAAGCATGTATTATGCCACCCCTGGGAAGCAGACTCAATCGGACACCACAGGCCTGCTACTGCAGCCTGTGTGAGGTAGTGTTAACACTCCTCACTGAGGTATAGGTTTCTATATCTCACCATACACACACATATAAACCTATCAGCCACCCCTATGGCAGGCCCTATCAATCCTGAGGGCAGGGTGCTTGGTTTACAATGTGAGGGGGTGCCTCTGCATGAGCAGGGCCCCTCTGCAGCTACCAGAGTCTATTCTCTATGGCTGTTTGTGGATGCGGTTAAACCATATACTCTTAAGTGCATTAAAATGCTAACTTTGGAATGACTGCATCAAAACATGTCGTGTTTGGTGTCAAACAACTTGGAATCCTACCCCCACATCAGTCCATGATGTGGGAGCATGATCCCCCCCTTCTAGAGGGGATGACATGTAAAACTACAGAAATCTGAAAGAGCCCTGGCATCACAAAATGGATGCCACCAGCACAGACACTGGGCTGCCCTCCTGCTGCTGACTGAAACTCAAACAAAAGGCATCCTGTCACAGGGAGGTGTCACCACCTTCCAGACAGGATTTAGTGTATTGGGACTGGGTGGGTGCACTCCTAGAGTGCTTTGAAGTCCTGCACTGGGGGAGCAGTAGGCTCCTCTGTGCATATGCCAGCTCAAACCGGTTCAGGGGCTACCTGTCCCTGCTCTGGTGCGAAACTGGACAAAGGGATGTGGGTGTAACCCCCCCTCCCCTGACCCTCCTAGAGGAGTGGTCATAGACCTAGTCCCTCCCCTATCTCCACTATAAGATAGCAAACTTTGCCATTGCAAATCAGATAACCCTGGACGACGCTCTACAAAGAGGAATCCTGGCCCTTTGAGGGTCCACTACCTTTGGAAGACAGAAGAATCTCCCTTGGAGTCAAGGAGTGACTCCCCTGCTTGGCAGTCACCAAAATCCTTAATCAATGGTTGCAAACTTTCCCGCTCCCGCCGGAGTTCGAAGTCCCTGCTGCCCCAGAAGTAGATTTCCTGACCTCTCGATGGCAATTGTGAGTCCCCAGCAAAGCTGTTGTGAGTGGACCCCACGAGTGACGAGGAACTGCAATACCCAGGGACTGTGCACTATTGTCAAGTGCAAACCCTTCACGATGTCCTATGGACTTGTGCTTTGGACCACTTGTGGCTCCATCCTCCAGCAGATTTTGCAGTGAAAATCAGAGGCCTACCCCATCCCGAGTGACCGTGGGCTCCTGTGAAGTATTTCCTGAAGAGGCTCCTTTGCGATCCCTTGCCCATTGGCTTGTGCGTCCCCCAAAGACTTTATTATTGACTAAAAGGGCTCCCCTGGTTGCTCCAGACCTGCCCTTACCTACCTTTGCTGGGTGGGTCCCTCAGACCTTGCTGGTCTGTACCATTGACTTTCTTCAGTCAACACAAGACTTGCAGTTGCCAAGGCTTGTTGGCTCCAATCCGAATGCCATCACTGCCATCAGCTGCAGACAATATGTTGCACTCCAAATCCAGCTGCTGGTCATCCTCGATCTCTCCTGGACCTCGTGAGTGAAGAGTCCAAACACCATTGATGACCTGAAATCACCCGACATCCGTGGTCATCCATCTTCCTGGCCACCGGTCACTGGCAAGTGACTTTGAACACTGTCCCTTCAATTTTCAGGTCGCCTCAATCTTGAATCCACCCTTGCTTTCCACCGGACACTTCTTCAGTCGACGCAAGCAGCAAGTCTTCTTTGGTCTCCATAGAAAACAGCGACGCGACCCGACACCAAAAGACACCTATGCACCCGGCTTTCCTGGGTGAGGTATCTCGTGCACTCCAGTGCCCTAGTGTGTTTTGGTCCTCAAAGTACTTACCTTGTAAGTGGCTTGCTTGTAGACTTCCTCGAAGTACCCTAGAACTTTAAAATCAAACCACGACTTGCACCATTCTAATCAATAGGAAACCTGCGGCTGTGTTCACACACTGCACGCGTCTCCCGTGGGCCTGTTACTTACCTGCTAACACTGCAGTAGTGAAGCCCCAGCGATTCCCCAGGCCTTGTCATTTTGCAAGTCGACATTCTTATACAATTTTTTTAGTCTATGGTCTGGTACGCCCCTAGTGCTCCAGCCATATTTGTGCTTAATTTATTGTGAAACGTTGACATTTGAATGTGTATCTGGCTTCTAATCTCATAAAGAGATTAGTAGAGTATGTCTAGTAATAAATACATATATATTTGATATATATACCTGTGTGGTGTCCTTTCATTTGGTAATTCAAGAGATTATAAGGTAAAACAAGCTGCTTTACATTCCTCTGAGACTTAGACTGAAGACTGCTCTCCACAGCTACCACTAGGATAGCTTTCTTTAAAAGGTTGTCTTAAACCTATCTACCATAAGAGTCGAATTGGACTGGTGCAAGGTGGCCACTATAACTAGTGACCAGCATATGCCAGGCCAACTTCTCACATATATTCACTGGTACAAGTTATAAATTTACTGATGTTCTTTTTCATCTTTTTATTCTGTCCCACATAGTAGCTGTCACGGTTATTACTGTGCCTACAAGCTTTGCAGGAGCTACATTCTTTGAAACCCTTGACGGTTCCTAACCATGTAGTATTGTTAGGTGTATTCTGGTAACTATGCACAAGGTGATCCTTTAGGGACTTAGATTTACTATACGTTATTGAGGGTGTCTTATCTATTTCTTGGCCAATTATGGGGTCAGATTCTAGCAATCCCCAATGTTTTTTCATGATGTATCTTAAATTATTTGACCCACTGTTATAGGTGGTAATAAGTCTGGGTATCCCTGTTTCTTTCTTCTTTCTATTTCTTGATGAGAAGAGTGCTTCGTTTTGTGAGATGCTTTTAGCTTTCTCACTTGTAGTAGAAATCACTTTTTTCGTGTAACCTCTTTGATTAAATCTTGTTTCCATAATTTGTTTCTCTATGGAAAAACCGCCTTCAGTACTACAATTCCTTTGCGCCCGAAGGAATTCTCCAAAGGGAATGCGCTTACGTAGTGGGGTGGGGTGATTGCTATTCGCATGAAGTAAAGTATTTCCAGAGGTTTCTTTCCGGAAAAGAGTAGTCACTATTTGATTATCTTCTATCTTGATGGCTACATCCAGGAATTCACAGTATGAGGGACTAATGGAATGTGTGAAGGTCCGATTAAGATCATTGTTTCCCAATTCTCTTATAAACTCTTGTGCAAGATCCACAGGCCCATCCCATATTAGGAACAGGTCGTCAATGTACCTGATCCAGATAGGGATGTGCTGCGTGAATCTTTGATTTGTTTCCACCCATACTACACGTTCCTCCCACCAGCCCAAAAAGAGATTAGCCAGGCTGGGGGCAAAAGATGTTCCCATAGCTGTCCCAGACTTTTGGCGATACAGAGTTTTATTAAAGATAAAGATATTTTCTTCGAGGCAATAAAGCATCATCTCTTTCAACATTTGGGTATGTTCCCAGAGTGATATGTGTCTCTCCTTCAAGGAATACATACAGGCCTCAACACCCTTCTGTTGATTTATACATGTATACAGGGAACATACATCTAATGCTATCATGTGATAGTTATTTTCCCATGTAATATCATGTATCCGACGTAAGAAATCAGTACTGTCCCTACAATACGATCTCAATCTTGTGACAAAGGGTGTGAGGAATAAATCTAGGAAGATTGACGTGTTCTCTAGCAATCCTCCATTCGAGGACACAATTGGTCTCCCCGGTGGTCTAGTGGGGTGTTCATGGATTTTAGGCAATAGATAAAAGCAGGGAACACGTGGATTCTCAGTTTTCAAAAAGGAATATTCATCAGAAGTCAACATACCACATTCCCACCAGCTTTTTAACAATGCATGATACTGTATAATTGAAGCCCTATAGGCCCCCCAATTGACTTCCTCATAGCATGAGGTATCGCTTAGTTGCCTTAGAGCTTCTTGATTGTATTGGGAGACATACATAATAACCATTATCAGAGGGTTTTATAATTATACTCTTGTCATTAGATAAAGAATTCAGAGCCAATCGTTGTGATTTAGTCAAATTGTCAATACGAGTCCTGGTCTGCTGTTCCTTTAATTTGTTGATCTCCCAAATAATAGTTAAATTAAAAGCCTCAATGTTATCATGCAGGACATTTGGGTTAAATTTAGACTTCGTTCTAAGACCTGTGCAGTATGTGGCATCCGGTCTGAATCCTAGTTCAATTAGTATTCTGCTTTTTTCTTTTATGGTAATGTCTGTCATGTCTTCCTCCATTTGGTGCAAATCAACAATGAGGTTTGCATCTTCAATATTGAGGTCAAGAGCATCCTCTCCTAGCGAACATCCTGTTCTAGGTGTTTTATGTTTGCTGGCCATTTTATAAATCTTCATCAATTCTAATTTACGAATATACAAGAATAAATCAATGCGCGTGTTCACAAAATCCAAATCCATCGTTGGACAGAACGAAAGTCCCAATTGCAATAACGATACTTCCTCTGCTGTTATGGATCTCGAGGATAAATTAATAACTGATTTGTTATTCTGATTTTTCAAATCCGAAGTTAATGATATGGATTTCGTTCTGCCACCACGTCTATTCTTTATTCTGAATCTTTTCTTATTCCTGCTCCTCTCCCTCTTTTTGCGCCTCTTCCTTTTCCTTTTCCCCTCCTGGATTGTGGTTTCTCTTCCTGTTCCTTCTTTTGTTTCAAGAATTGAAATTCGTGCAGGAAAGTGAGGGGGTGTCCACCTAAAGGGACACTTCGAGCCTCTATATCAGAGCTTAGTTCAGAACTGGAACCAGTCGATACTAATTCCTGTTGTCTTTGAATTGTATGTGGGTTTCTTTGTGCCCAGTCAAATCATTTTGCGTATGTTAGAATGCGACCCTCCGCGTAGTCTTTGTCTCATAGAAATTTTCAGTTTTTTTGCCTTAATTGTGTCCTCATAAGTTTTTTATCTGATTTCTAATTGCTTTTGAATGTCAATTACAGCTTTTTCGGTTTTAGATTTTTCCAATTCCTGTCTTAATTCTAATAGGTGCTTTCTAGTGGTATCCAAATAAATTTTTGCGTATTTAACAAGCATCTCCAACATGCGACACAGCGATAACGTTATGGAGGGTAAGCGGGCATTGTAGGAGCAGGCGGGGGAACGTCCTGAATTCACACCGGAGGGTGGGGGTTTTGAGACAGCACCACTGTCTGTATCTCGATTTGCCTACGCTGCCGGAATTGTAACGATTACCGGAACAGATGCAGCGCCCGCGAAAAAGCTGTAATTGACTTTCAAAAGCAATTAGAAATCAGATTAAAAACTTATAAGGACACAATTTAGGCAAAGAACCAGAAAATTTCTACGAGACAAAGACTAGGCGGAGGGTCGCATTCTAACATACGCAAAACGATTTGACTGGGCACAAAGAAACCTACATACAATTCAAAGACAACAGGAATTAGTTTCGACTGGTTCCAGTTCTGATCTAAGCTCCGATACAGAGGCTCGAAGTGGGAAGGTGGACGTCCCCTCACTTTCCCGCACGAATTTCAAATATTGAAACAAAAGAAGGAACAGGAAGAGAAACCACAATCCAGGAGGGGAAAAGGAAAGGAAGAGGCGCAAAAAGAGAGAGAGGAGCAGGAATAAGAAAAGATTCAGAATAAAGAAAAGACGTGGTGGAAGAACGAAATCCATATTTGAAAAATCAGAATAACAATCAGTTATTAATTTATCCTCGAGATCCATAACAGCAGAGGAAGTATCGTTATTGCAATTGGGACTTTCGTTCTGTCCAACGATGGATATGGATTTTGTGAACACACGCATTGATTTATTCTTGTATATTCATAAGTTAGAACTGATGGACACCGCCAGGACACCTAATCGGTAATCGCGCGCTATATAAATCACAATAACATAACATAACATAACATGAAGATTTATAAAATGGCCAGCAAACCTAAAACACCTAGAATAGGATGTTCGCTAGGAGAGGATGCTCTTGACCTCAATATTGAAGATGCAAACCTCATAGTTGATTTGCACCAAATGGAGGAAGACATGACAGACATTACCATAAAAGAAAAAAGCAGAATACTAATTGAACTAGGATTCAGACCGGATGCCACATACTGCACAGGTCTTAGATCGAAGTCTAAATTTAACCCAAATGTCCCGCATGATAACATAGAGGCTATTAATTTAACAATGATTTGGGAGATCAACAAATTAAAGGAACAGCAGACCAGGACTCGTATTGACAATTTGACTAAATCACAAAGATTGGCTCTGAATTCTTTATCTAATGACAAGAGTATAATTCTAAAACCCTCTGATAAGGAAGGGTAACGTGGTTATTAAAGATGTCTCCCAATACAATCAAGAAGCTCTAAGGCAACTAAGCGATACCTCATGCTATGAGGAAATCAATTGGGGGGCCTATGGGGCTTCAATTATACAGTATCATGCATTGTTAAAAAGCTGGTGGGAATGTGGTATGTTAACTTCTGATGAATATTCCTTTTTGAAAACGGAGAATCCACGTGTTCCCTGCTTTTATCTATTGCCTAAAATCCATAAACACCCCACTAGACCACCGGAGAGAATAATTGTGTCCTTGAATGGAGTATTGCTAGAGAACATGTCAATCTTCCTAGATTTATTCCTTGCACCCTTTGTCACAAGATTGAGATCGTATTGTAGGGACAGTACTGATTTCTTACGTCGGATACATGATATTACATGGGAAAATAACTATCACATGATAACATTAGATGTATGTTCTCTGTATACATGCATACATCAACAAAAGGGTGTTGAGGCCTGCATGTATTTCTTGAAGGAGAGATACATATCACTCTGGGAACATACCCAAATGTTGAAAGAGATGATGCTTTATTGCCTCGAAGAAAATATCTTTATCTTTGATAAAACGCTGTATCGCCAAAGGTCCGGGACAGCTATGGGAACATCTTTTGTCCCCAGCCTGGCTAATCTCTTTTTGGGCTGGTGGGAGGAATGTGTGGTATGGGTGGAAACAAATGAAAGATTCACGCAGCACATCCCTATCTAGATCAGGTACATTGACGACCTGTTCCTGATATGGGATGGGCCTGTGGATCTAGCACAAGAGTTTATAAGAGAATTGGGAAACAATGATCTTAATCTGACCTTCATACATTCCATTAGTCCCTCATGCTGTGAATTCCTGGATGTAGCCATCAAGATAGAAGGTAATCAAATAGTGACTACTCTATTCCGGAAAGAAACCTCCGGAAATACTTTGCTATTCGCATGAAGTAATCACCCCGCCCCACTACGTACCAGCATTCCCTTTGGAGAATTCCTTCGGGCGCGAAGGAATTGTAGTACTGAAGGCGGTTTTTCCATAGAGAAACAAATTATGGAAACAAGATTTAAACAAAGAGGTTACACGCAAAAAGTGATTTCTACTGCAAGTGAGAAAGCTAAAAGCATCTCACGAAATGAAGCACTCTTCTCATCAAGAAATAAAAAGAAGAAAGAAACAGGGATACCCAGACTTATTACCACTGATAACAGTAGGTCAAATAATTTAAGATACATCATGAAAAAACATTGGGGACTGCTAGTATCTGACCTCATAATTGGCCAAGAAATAGGTAAGACACCCTCAATAACGTATAGAAAATCTAAGTCCCTAAAGGATCACCTTGTGCATGGCTACCAGAATACACCTAACAATACTACATGGTTTGGAACCGCCAAGGGTTTCAAAAAATGTAGCTCCTGCAAAGCGTGTAGGCACAGTAATAACCGTGACAGCTACTATGTGGGACAGAACAAAAAGATGAAAAAGACCATCAGTAAATTTGTAACTTGTACCAGTGACTATACCATCTATGTCCTGGAATGCCCATGTGGTTCAAACTACGTGGGCAGTACTAAGTTACAGTTGAAGACCCGCATATTACAACACATGAGGGCAGTGACCAATATGGACCTTAACTACCCTGTAGCGAAGCATTATCAAGAAAAACATCAAAGTAATGCCAATCTGATTAAATATTTCGGAATTGACAGAATTCTACCACACCCCAGGGGAGGAGACCGGGAAAAACTCTTAAGAGTTACTGAATCAAAGTACATTATTGAGCTCAATGCCAAAATCCCTAATGGGATGAATTATGGAGAAGAACTTGCTACCCATATAGGCTGGTAACATTATTATTGGAGCCTCACTTCTCTATTTAGCTTTCCATTTTGAATGTAGAATGGCTATAATTATTTTAATTATTCACTTTTTTATGTGATAGGAGTAGGTTGGCATTTCCCATATAGGAATAATTCTGTTAGTATACAGATTAATTGTTTATCAAATAAATAAGATTTCTTCCACAAGGCTAGGCTTAGCGTAGTGGATGAGATCCTCCTAGATATGGGTCTTAGCGACAACCACACATACCTCTAGCTAATATATTTTCGTTATTGGTGTATTTGCTTATATATTTTCTATATTCTCTGTGTGTATTTATTATTAATTTTGTATATAATTGTTTTCTTATTCACCATATCATTAACAGTCATTGATTTATCCTCACAAATATATTCAGTAAGAAAGTACACTGCCTAACAAATGATGTATATGAATACATTTGAATAGGTTTTATGCTAATGATTTATTGCAAAGAGGTTTGCAAAGCAGTAATTGTGAATTGGAAATAAGTTTTTGTCTAACCTGGGAAATTGCGTAGTATGAAATGTTACAAAGTTGGATATATTGTCATATATGCGTAATATGTTATCATGCAATAATTTGGCACTTGCACTTAATAGTAACAAGTATTGATGATCATGTTATGGTACATTACCTATGAGAGAATTATCATTTGAAGTGTAATTATTTTATCGTATTAGGGCAATTTTCCCTGAGTTGATAATAAGTGAAATAATTTCCTTACTGAATTGAAACAAGGAAAAAAGAAGAAAAGGAAACAAATGTTTTGCTGGCTAGAATTACGTATTGACGATTTTCGCAACATGTATATACATATATATTTTCTAAATTTATAAGTAATGAATTAATATATTTCCCCAAGGTAAAAAATTTAATTGAATGCCTTCACAAGACGATTATTGCTAGGTTCTTCATGTATGATTACTTTGTATCATCAGAACGTGTGCAATGTTTCTTCTCTTTCTATGAACACTGACCTGTATTTCTATGGAAAGTTGGGCACAGGTTGTCAACTTGATAAAGGCTTCGCCGAAACGCGTTGTTCTGTTTGTGTAACACAATAAAAAAAATTTATTGTGCTGGTTCTTTGGTGTGCCGCTGGATATTATCTGGGATTCCCTGGATTTCTTCCGAGTAGAAAATGTGATTAGCGGAGCTGCGACCGCTGCTGGCACCGGCGTCGAGAGGAGGAAAAGCGGGGATCTCGCAACGACTTTCCTGAACATTTATATGTATATATATATATATATATATAAAGTTTTCAGTTCCAGTAAGCAAAACACGCACTCAGAAAGGTACAGCTCGTTGGCGATTTATTCACAAGGTAACGCTACGCGTTTCAGCACAGAAGTGCCTTGATCACACGTTAAACCTTCTACCAATCAGAAACATCTTATGTACAAACACCAGAACTGGTCAATTGAAAACAACATAGTGGAAGGACACTCGCAAGAAAAATAATGATTCGGCCATACGCCCGCAGAAACACCGCCATCCGCCCTTAAGGTAAGAGCTATTCTCGTCTCTTTACCCTTCTTTTCAAAGCACCGGCGCATCTGCGACGTGGCTCTGTTTGGGCGGGGTGACTAGTGTGAGTTAGTTCGAACCCAGGGCTAGCGGTATATGCGAGACGCATAAATCCGAGAAGATATTTATCTTATTGTGTAATACGGAACTATCAGTTGATACCTATACGTCTGCCACTGTTTCTCTGGCTACACAAACTATCATACGGTATCAGGAACTGCCAATTGTGGCAGGGAAAGGTAACAGCATCGAGACATTAAACGAAAATATACACCAATATCTCACAAGGTATAACCTACGAGTGCATCCCATGTCATATTCGCTTAGAACAATCATATAGCAATATAAGCATGGAGGAAGAGGACGAAAGAAGAAGAGAGGCTGCCACATTATTTGCACGCGGACCAGGGCAAGCAGGAACTGGCCCCGTGACAATTGAAAAGACAGAAAGCAGTTTATTGATATTTCAATTGAGAAAATATGAGAAATTGAGGAAACAAGAAACATCAAAATGGTGGGAGGCTACATCCCTTCAAGATTATGTGGATAAGGGCATGGTACCCCGGGGACTGAGGATTTACATCACCCCATCGCACGAATCACCCAATGCGCAAATGTTAGAAGAATGGTCGCAGAACTCAGCCACCAGTAGCAAGAACATGTTGTGCATCCTTATCAAATATGCGTGGGAAGACCGTGCCACCATAATCAAACAGTTGAAAGATCTTGAGGATGAATTCAGTAAACACCCCAACCAAGATACGATTAATAAATTTAAGGAAGAGCTCAAAGGGTGCTTAAAAAAGAACGAGGAGGACATTAAATATCGTAAACAGCGCAAGCTACATAGAGATTGCGGGGACTATGATAGTGGACGGATACTCACCTATAGTCCAAAATATGATTACTTATATAAACAACAAAATCCCCCAATTGAGATTCTTGATGTACACGACACTGAGGAAGCATGTTCTTCAAATGCCATGGTCAGTGAACCAGATTCAGATATCTCGAGAAATTCTGCCAGCACTGCATCCGAGACTGAAATAGTTGTTAAGAAACCGGCGACTTTTTTAGAAGAGTTCAGGGTTCTACGGACCAGACGGAAAAAAGAAGCCGAATCATACCAACAACAACAGTCCTCCCAGAAAACACCAACTCGTGGGAGACCAAGAGGACAAGCAAGAGGAAGAGCAGATCACAGAAGAGAAGATTCAAGTTCCAGCAGAGAAAACGCAAAGAGTACAAAGCCGGTGGGATCCAAAAGAGGCGGCTACAGACGAAGACGTTAACCATGGATGACGACATGGTAAATAAAACAATCATAAACCTATCGTCTAGAACTTTGACTATAAAAGAAAAACGTACTCTCTGCTTGGGATTGACTTTTTGCCCCAGTGAACTGTTCAGTTATCCTGATACCCGAATAGACTTGTACAAATTCGGCAGAAAACTAAAACTCCAGAAATGGCATTCATTAAGATCTATAAAAGATACTCCTCAATCCATGGCAATAGTAGATACACCTGAACTTAATATTCATGACCAAAACCTTCTTCTAGATATGTATGTATTAGGGGGTATATCATCTGATAGTCAACCTGATGATTCTATTGTGGGTGTGAGGGAAACAAATATGAATAGGGCTGCATGTACTAGCTTTAGACCGAAATCAGTCTTTTACCCCATCATGCCACATGACCCTATAGATACCTTCCAAGAAGTAGTGAGCAAAGAACTTGCCAAGCTTAAACATAAAAAATACAACAGAGAGAACAGGAATAGAAATTTGTCTAAACATGACCGTGACTTCATCCTATCACTGGCTAACGATAACTCTGTTATACTCAGACCCTCTGATAAGGGAGGCAATATTGTTCTCTGGGGCAGAGATCTTTATGTCAAAGAAGCCCTCAGACAACTTGAAGGTGATGTCTTTTACATCAAATCCAACTCCAACGAATACAATATTAGCATAGAGGAAACATGGAATAGACTTCATGACTGGCAAATTGAAGGGCTCCTTTCTTGGCATGAATTCTGCTTCCTTAAACGTGATTTTCCTAAACTCCCTATTTTCTATTTACTGCCTAAAGTTCATAAAAACCTCTTAGAACCCCCAGGCAGACCCATCATATCTTCCATAGGAAGTGTCAACGAAAATCTGTCAGTGTACGTAGATCATTTCCTGAAAGAATATGTTTTCCAACTCCCTTCCTTCATCAAGGACACTACTGACTTTCTGAAAAAAATTGAGACCATTACATTGTCTGAAGGTTCCATGCTTATCACAATGGATGTCAGTGCCCTCTATACTGTTATTGATCATACCCAGGGTATGGAGGCTTGTTACTATTTTTTAAAAAATCGTGAAATAGGATTTAGAGACCATACTGCTATGCTTATAGAGATGATGAAACTCTGTCTACGTAATAATATATTTATGTTTGACGGAACCTTTTTTAAGCAAATCCGTGGCGCTGCCATGGGTTCGGCGTTTTCTCCTAACTTCGCGAATTTATTTTTGGGGAAGTGGGAAGAAGAAATTAGGTCTAATGAAGATCTCAAAGAGCACTTTACAAAGGTACAATTTTGGTCAAGATACATTGATGACCTTTTTGTCATCTGGCAGGGCACCATGGAAGAGGCTGTTAGCTTCATTGCAAAGCTCAACCAAAACAGCTATAATATACTTCTGACATACAACATTAGTGAACATCATGTGGATTTTTTAGACACTAGCATCACGATCCAAGAGGGTAGACTTACTTCCAAACTCCATAGAAAGGACACGGCTGGCAACAGCCTTCTCCATGCCTTGAGCTCCCATCCTGAATCACTCAAATGGAGCATCCCTTATGGGGAGCTCTTAAGAGCTAAAAGAAATTGCACTAAAGAGACAGATTACACACACGAGAGTAGCAACATACTCCAACGGTTTCGGGACAGGGGATACCCTGAGTGGGTACTGACTAAAGCCCTTTCCAAAGCATCGATCATCCAGAGATCAGAGACCCTGAACCCTACACCTAAACCCATTGTCTCATCACAACCACCTAGAATAATAACTACCTACAACCAAAAATCTAAACAAGTCCAAAAAATAGTGGCCGATAATTGGAAAATTTTAAAATCAGATTCCATCTTAGGCCCAAAATTGACCAATAGACCACTCATAACATACAGAAGAGGTCGCAACCTTAGGGACATGTTGGTGAAAAGTGACATCACTGATAAAAGGGGCCAACATATCCAAGGACTTAGTGGATTTTATCCATGTGGACATTGTAGGGCCTGCCGGTCTAGTGTGATGGTTAAAGAGTTTGCAATACCAGGGACCCAAACAAAAAAACAGATCAGACAATTTCTTACTTGTAGCTCCACCTATGTAATCTACATTTTGGAATGTCCTTGTCAAAAAAAGTATGTGGGCAGCACGTCGTGCATGGCCAAAAAGAGAGTCCAGGAACACTTGAGAGCCATCTATAACAAAGACCCCAAATATCCCATTGCCAGACATTTCCAAAATGAACACCAATCAAATAGCGATCTATTGAGATACTATGCGATTGAACAGGTCAATGTGGGTAGGCGTGGAGGGAATCGAGAACTTGCCCTCAGAACTAGAGAATCTAAATGGATATTGGAATTAGAGACCAAATTCCCTGGGGGGCATAATTTGGACGAGGAACTTGCAACCCATTTACATACTGATTAATTCATCCAGTTATTGTCCATATGTGTCCAGGGTAAACCTTCATGTCCTGATGCTTGATTGTTTTCTGATTGTTCTTGCTAATTATTAACTGATGATATTGTTTTTAATCCATTTTAATCAATGTTTTTGTCACTTCTTTCTAGGAGTCAGCCGGGGGCACGTCACTCCTTAGAAAACCTGAGCACTGCACTGATCTTCACATTCTGAACTGAATAGAAGACTATCACCTCACCACGATAAAGCTAAGATACACTTTGTCACTTTTGTTATTTATACCCCCCCTTTTTTCCCCCCCTTTTTTTGTTGGAAATTTTCTTGATCCTTGGATCTAGATGCACTCTAATTACCATGTTGGAACATCCCTAGTCACACCCATTGGGATCACCTTATTGATATTGGACACGTTAGTTACTCGCCATTGGGCTTGATCAATTTTTGTATTACAGATACTGATTCCTTTCGGGCACTAGACCGAGTACAATGTTGTTTCTGATGCATATATGCGATATTACTTAGTATGCGCATATCTTGTTATTCTTGTATTTTTCATATCAGATGTAGTCCGGATCTTTCACTTGAATTAATCGGACTCATTGTTTTGCATTACATATCTCTATGATGCAATAGGGATTCAATGGAAAGGAACCATTTCAATATGGCCGAATCATTATTTTTCTTGCGAGTGTCCTTCCACTATGTTGTTTTCAATTGACCAGTCCTGGTGTTTGTACATAAGATGTTTCTGATTGGTAGAAGGTTTAACGTGTGATCAAGGCACTTCTGTGCTGAAACGCGTAGCGTTACCTTGTGAATAAATCGCCAACGAGCTGTACCTTTCTGAGTGCGTGTTTTGCTTACTGGAGCTGAAAACTTTATTGAATCTAAACTCGGCGGTGGGATTGGCCGAGTATAACACGCCACCTGACTATGGGAGATGGATCCCGGAAACGAATCCTGTTGTGAAATGATGATATATATATATATATATATATATATATATATATATATTTTAGATAATAGTTCTACCTTTTTGTTATATGTAATTAATATACTTAATGTTAATGTTTAATATATTCTGATATTTTAAAATATATTGATTTATTTCTTATATTTTTTTAATTGTTTGAATGTTATTATTAATTTTTCTTACTATGCTATCCAACACTTTTCTTACCTTTGCACTCATTGGAGTGGGAATAGTAATTGTTACTCCTCCGCTATCCAGCATATTCCCTACTGTTGCATTTACCCCTCTGCTATCCAACACTTTCCGTACTGTTGCAGTCACTGGAGTGGGAATAGTAATTTTTACCTATCCGCTATACAGCTCTTTCCCTACTGTTGCACACACTGGAGTGGGAATAATAATTTTTACCCCTCCACCATCCAGCACTTTCCCTACTGTTGCATTCACTGGAGTGGGAATAGTAATTTTTACCCATCCGCTATCCAGCTCTTTCCCTACTGTTGCACTCACTGGAGTCGGAATAGTAATTTTTACCCCTCTGCTATCCAACACTTTTCCTACTGTTGTAGTCACTGGAGTGGGAATAGTAATTTTTACCCCTCCACTATCCAACACTTTCCCTACTGTTGCACTCACTGGAGGGGGAATAGTAATTTATACCCCTCCGCTATCCAGCATTTTCCTTACTGTTTTATTTGCTGCTGTGGGAATAGTAATTTTTATTCCACTGCTATTCAATATATTCTCTACTGTTGTACTCACTGTTGTACTCAGTGGAGTGGGAATACTGATTTTTACTCCTCTGCTTTCCAACAATTTCCCTACCGTTGTATTTGACCAAATCCCTCGTTTTTTTGCTCACCATTCCATTCCAGTTTGGACCCACCCATATGTAAATCAGTCTTGACCCTGTGCCATATGGGAACAGTCGAGCCGGAACTGCCAGGCCAGGTCCTTCCTGGACTGGAAACAAGTATCCTACAACTGGTTTTGGAGTTTCACCACTAATCAGCCAGGATAGCTTGACTCCAGTGGCATGGATAGCAGGGGACCCATGTCTGAGCATACCTGTTCCAGTGGGGGTGACAAATGCAAAAAGAACAATTGATGAACAGAATGCAGAACAATGTCGTACATTCACAGCAGTACTAAGATCTGGTCCTAAATCCATCGTTTTTTTAGCTCACCATGCCATTCCAGTTTTTACCCAGCCATATCCAAATCAGTCTTGACCCTACACCCAATGGGAACAGTCCAGTCCGAACTGCCAGGCCAGGACCTTCCTGGACAAGAAACAAGCATCCTAGGACCGGTTTCGGGGTTTCACCCGTCATCAGCCAGGATAGCTTGACTCCAGTGGCATGGAGAGCACTGGACCCACGTCTGAGCATACCTGTCCCACTCGGGATGACAAATGCAAAAAGAACAATTGATGGACAGAATGCAGAACAATGTCATACATTCACCCCAGTACAAAGACCTGGTCCTAACTCACTCTTTTTTTTGCTCACAATGCCATTCCAGTTTTGACCCAGCCATTTGGAAATCAGTCTTGACCCTGCATCCAATGGGGACAGTCCAACCCGAACTGCCAGGCCAGGTCCTTCCTGGACTGGAAACGAGCATCCTAGGACCGGTTTCAGGGTTGCACCCCTCATCATCCAGGATAGCTAGAATCCAGTGGCATGGAGAGCACAGGATCCACGTCTGGGCATACCCGTCCCACTTGGGGTGACAAATGCAAAAAGAACAATTGATGGAGAGAATGCAGAACAACATCATAATTCACCCCAGTGGAGAGATCTGGGCCTAAATCCATAGTTTTTTTTACTCACCATGCCATTCCAGTTTGGACCCTGCCATATGCAAATCAGTCTTGACCCTGCACCCAATGGAGGGCGTGGCCTGTCGCCGATGTAGAGGGAAGCGGACCTCGGAGCTCCTCCGTGGCCTCCCTCCGTTGCCATTGATCCTGTGGTACTCAGGGGGCCCCTAATCTCCCACCCTGCGTGGGAATGTCTGGTGCCTTGGCGGGATCTCCCATGATGGTGTAGGCAGCTGATTAGCAGAGCGCGACGCAAATCTTTGTCCCGCTTCAGCGCTGGCCTCAGCGACCTAAGATGGCGGCCGCGACCTGAAGAGGGGGTCGTTGTCCACTGCAATGGCCTGTGGGCTGTGGACTGTCCCTGCAGAGCGGCGGGGGGTCCTGCACCTGACCCTGGTGCGGTGACTGCCAGCAATCCCGGTGAAGGAGTGGAGAGCGGGGAACCGTGACCTGGCGCTGCCGCCTGGCCCTAAGATGGCGGCTCGGGGTTGATCTGGAAGAGCGGCCTGGCTGAGAGCGAGGTAGGCGGGCGATACATCCTGAAGGGCGACGGAGCGGCCTCGCTGTCAGCGCTGAAGCCCACCGCTTGCTTGCTACTGGGGACCGGCACGCTTGTGGCCCTCCTGCTGCAGTGATACGTGGCTGCCGGGCAGCATCTTCAGTGGAGCTGGGACATTGACGGCGGTGTGTGGCTGGCCGGGATTACAGGCCTCCTCGCTCTGCGGATGGCACTGCGGGGCAGGGGAGCATGGATGTGAGTCCTCCTGCTTTGCCTACAACTGAGACGGTGGCCTGCCTCTCTCCTAGACTGCCCCCATTGTACGGCCCTGGACGTCGGCGGCGTGCCTGGGGTAGAGTGTGGGGCTCATGGACAGGAGTTTACCGCCTTTGTAGTGGAGGCGGACTTTTGAGTGTGCTTCTGGAGGCCCTGCCATTGCTGTACCCACGGCGTCACCTGGCCGGTTTTGACTGCCTTGGGGCAGGTGGAGCTCTCGTGCGGTGGAGTTCCTGAAGCGGACAGGCCCTGAGGATTCCCTTGTGAGCCGCTTGGTTCCGAGCCGCGTTGCTGCATCGGGGGTGTCTTGTGGCAGTGTTGGGAGCCGGGGGGACCTTAATGGGCTGCTGGCTGCCCCCTGAGTTGCACTGACTGAACGGCGCTTCTTCCTCTATCCTTCAAACTGAGGCTGGAGTAGAGGGGGGACCAGCTCCTGGGCCCTCTTGACCTCTTCGCCCCCACGGTCCGAGGGCAGCTGCCCCACATGCCAATTTATCCTTGGGACTTACTCTGCCTCATTAGATTTGCTGTGCGAGGCGACTGCACCAATTGAGCGTGGTTGGAATTGGCGGCAACCCGAGGCTGGTGGAGACTGGTGTGTCCCCAGGTGAGCGGCTGCGATGGGTCGTGTGTCCAAGAAAAAGGGATCCGCTGCCCTTCAGGAAGAGGACGGGGAGCACCAGTCTGGAGATAAGAACGTCGAGACGCGAAACTCCGGTGTGGAGGCTCCTGGAGGGCCTACTCTGTTGGATATAATGCAGGCCATCACTGCATCTCGGGAGGCCCTCGAAACAAAGATAGATACTATTGGGGTGGATCTCGCTTTGCTTAAGGATGACCATAAGAAGTTGAAGGAGCGGGTGTAAACGTCTGAGAGGACATTGGCGGAGGTCCTGGACACGATGGCCAACCTGCAGAACTCCCTGAAGCAGATGGAGGGCAGGGTTCGGATTTTGAAGCTGAGAGCAGAGGACAGTGAAGGGAGCTCTCGTAGGAACAACCTCCACCTCGTGGGAATACCAGAACGTGCGGAAGGGGACGATGCTGTCCGGTACTTGGAAGGCTGGCTCAGGTCGGAGGTTGCACCGGAGGGGCTGTCCCTGTTTTTCACCTTGGAGAGAGCCCACAGAGTCCCGGCAAGGCCTCCTAAACCGGGAGCACCCCAGAGGCCAATGGTGGTAAGGTTTCTGCACTACCGAGACAGAGACCACCTCCTGCAGCAGGCCCGAGAGAAGCAACATCTGCAAATAGAAAACTCCAAGGTGATGATTTTTATGTATTACACCAGGGAGGTTCAGAGACAGCGTGCCTCCTTTGTTGCTCTTAAGAGGAAACTACGTCAACTCCGCATTTCTTATGCGATGCTCTTCCCGGCGCGGCTGCGTGTGGTGAATGGTGCCAGCACGCTTTTATTCACCACTCCGCAGGATGCATGGCAATGGCTGGAGATGCGTCAGGCGAGGTCGGGGCGGAGTTCGCCAGCAAGCCATGTGAATAGAGGATCCCCTGATGCTACGAGCCCGACGAGGGCTCGCACGCTACCGGACCATCGTCTGGAACGCGACAGAGCTGTGCAGGCAGTTGCAGCGATTAGCCAGGGTGGAACCAGTCCTGCTTCTGCTTCCTCTACCCGAGGGGCACTGGGTCCTCTCCGGCTGGCAGCAGGAACAGAGATTCTGAACCTGAACTACCAGAGGTCACTCCGCAGACGGTGGACTTGTTTGGCTGATCTAGACCCTGATGGTGGGGTGAGATACACTTGCACTGCAACTCTGGATTGACTATTGAGGGGTGCATGCACTATGGGAAGAGGGGAGTCGGTACCAACTGCACACCATTATTGGGGCTCCCAGGGGATGCTTTGGGTCCTCTGGGTCGGCGCACATTTCACTACCCATTTTGAGCAAGGCTGTTGGTTGTTTCAGTTTGGATGGGGGCTAGTTTAAGGGAACCTGTCCTGGGGAGTGGGAGTTGAGGGAGTTGGGGTACATTTGGGTCCAAGCATGTTGCTATGGGAGGTAGGGGTACCAGCATTTATTTCACCACGCCATAGCTACCACCTTAGGTATTAAATGTCTATCTTGAAACATCAGGGGGATGCACAGTATGACTCGCCGTCACAAGATTCATGCCTATCTTAGAAGACGCGGGGTGCAGATAGCACTGTTGCAGGAAACATACTTAAATAAGCAGGAGGGACTGGCTTTGCAACAGAGGTGGTGGGGGCAGGTGTTCGGTACCACATACTCGGCTTATGCACGGGGCACGATGGTCTGGGTTAGGGCGGGGTACCGTTTCAGAGTACTGGGCAGGTGATTCATCCTGAAGGTAGATATGTTGTGGTGACGGGGCGCCTTGATGGCAGGGACATTGTCCTAGGGAGCATTTATGCTCCCAATACAGATCAGGCTTCCTTTTTTGCCCACCTCTCTGGGAAACTGGCCCCTTTGCTGACCGGCTCAGTGCTCCTGGGTAGTGACTTCAACTGCATCACTGATGTCTCCCTGGATCGCTCTCATCCCCCCTTGCGGATTCCCCGATCCATAGGTTGGCTGTAGTGCGGCGGGACTGGCAACAACAATGGGGGTTGACAGATACTTGGAGAGCACACCACCCGACTGACAGGGACTATTCTTACTTCTCATCGTTACATGACCTACATGTTTGGCTGGACTCGATCCTTAGCTCCCCAGATGTCCACAGGGGGATGGTGCATAGCGAGTACTTAGCTAGGACATTGTCTGATCATAACATGCTGTTGACAACCCTACACTGGTTGCGGGATCGCCCTGTCATCCCCACTTGGTGCCTCCGACCTGACACATTAGAAGATCCAGTGTTCCGTGCTACTATTGGATCGGCCATTGAGGAATATTTTAGGGTTAATGCTAACACGGCATCTTCTTTGGTGGTCGAATGGGATGCTTTTAAGTCAGTGGTTAGGGGGCGCTGCATAGTGGTGGAAGTAGGAGTGTGCAAAATGTTGCCGCAGGACGTCCTTAAGGCAGAAAGGAAGGTACGTGATTCGGAGAGGGAGCGCCCGGCGTGTCCGGACAGACAGGCAGGGTTACTTGAAGCTCGAGAGGAACTAGCCGTTCACATCGAGAAATTGCGCTGCTTCGATTATAAGGCCTACGCAGATAAGGCGCACATGGAGCGCGATACGGTTGGGGCACTGCTAGCATGGCTGGCTAACCCGGCTCGTAGAGGGACAATGATACTGGAGTTGAGAGGTCAGCAAGATGAGGTGTTTTACACTGAAAGGGGTTCTAATGATTATTTCCTACAGTATTATACTGAGCTATAGGCTGGGTCCTGGGGTCCCAGGGGATGAGGAGTTTTTACCAAAGGCTGAGCTACCACGGCTTGAGGTTGAGGACGCCGAAGCTCTGGGTCGGGACATTGAAGAGGGTGAAGTACGCAGCGCCATAAAGCACATGGCCCGAAATAAAACACCGGGCAGCGATGGGCTTCCCGTTGAATTTTACACGGCCTACACGGATGTCTTGGTTCCCTGCTTGGTGGCGCTCTATAACAGGGCGTGTCCGGACGGTGCCCTCCCTGCCTCCATGCGTGAAGCCCTCATAGTTCCCCTTCTTAAGCTGGGCAAACCTGCTTGGGATTGTTCCTCGTACAGGCCACTCGCGATGCTTGATCTTGATTACAAGAACTTAAGCCACATTCTGGCCAGCAGTTTGATGCCCCACATGACGAAACTGATCCACACGGATTAGGCCGGGTTAATTCCTTCTCGGAATACTGCGATGAATGTGCGCAGACTACTGCACATTTTTGGGGTCCGACTCCTATGATGAGGGAGAGGCCTACATTTTTGCGGTCGATATCGAAAAGGCCTTTGATAACCTGGAGTGGCCCTACCTTTTTAATGTTTTGCGGGAATTCGGATTGGGAGAATGCTTTATACAGTGGAGGTCGTTGCTCTACAGTGCTTCTACTGTTAGGGTGAGGACGGGGGGGCTTGATTTCTGCTGCCTGTACAGTAGCTCGGGGGACGAGACAAGGGTGCCCGTTGTCCCCTTTATTGTTTGCCCTGCCGATGGAGCCCATGGCCGCTCACGCCAGGTCGGGGTGATATTTCCCTGGGCTCTTGGTAGAGGTGCGAATGCAGCATATAGCATTGTATGCGGACGATCTCCTCCTGCTCCTAACGGATGCTGGAGACGCCCTTCGGGGAGCGAGGGCCTTGCTGGAAACCCTGGGAAGGGTGGCGGGACTCCGGGTGAATTGGACCAAATCATGTTTATTTCCTACTAGACCAGACAGGATCGATCCTCAGAGGGCAGGGGATGTTCCATTGGAATGTCGGTGCTTGCCATACTTGGGGACTCACATTTATCATGCTCCTGACAATCTCTTGGAGGGCAATGTGGGGCGAGCGGTGAGCAGTGCGAAAACCTGTTTTGAGTTCTGGGGGACCCTTCCACTATCTGTTGCAGGCAGGTTTGCCTTGGTAAAGATGGTCATCCTGCCCAGGTTTCTCTATTATTTTGGAACGCTTCCCATTTGGATTCCGGGTAAGCTCTTTGCTCAGCTTAATACTTTGATTACTGGGTTTATATGGGGGGCTTGGAGACGGAGGGTTGCTCTGACAACCCTGCAGCGGCCCAGGGCGGAGGAGGGTCTTGCGCTGCCGGATCTAGAGGCATATTATCATGCTGCGCAGCTTCAATGGTTCACAAACTGGGTGGCGGGCCATATTAGGCACCCGGGGGACCAGGGAGGGTTGGATCCGAGTTGGCATCTCTTGTCCTGTGTGTTGCTACGGTCCCCGTTACAAGAAGACTTGCTGCCGCCAGATTTGGGCACGGTGTGGCAGTGCTGGGCACGCCTGGCCAGGAGGGCACATATTAAGACTCCCTAAATGCCCAAAATTCCACTGAGGATGTGCGAGGCGTTACCTCACGGGGGAGATTGGAGCCAAATGCTGACCTGGGAAGAGGCTGGAGTTACGGCAATAGGTGACCTATACGAGGATGGTAACCTTCTCCCTTTTAATGACCTTCGAGAGCGACATGATCTACCGAGGCGGGACTTCCTCTTGCATGCGGTCCTGACAGTGGCTATTAGAAAGCACTGGGGAAAGAGATTGCTGGAGCCAGACACGTCTCTTGCTTGTCAATATGTAGTGATGGCGGCGGGCACCTTTAAAGCGGTGACCTGCCTCTACCGACGGATCACACGGGATCTGCGTCAACCCCTGACGGCGTTGTGACTTAAGTGGGAGGCGGATCTGGGAGAGCCCATTGCAGACAAACCCTGGGAGGCGATTGCTGAGCGGCAGTGGAAATGCTCTCGGAATGCGCACTTTCAGCTCATCCAATTCTATGTTTTTCATAGGGCCTACCTCATGCCTGGTAAAATTACTGAATATTTTGGGGTGTCGGCCACCTGTCCCCATTGTGACCAGGAAGGGGCAAGTTTTCTCCATATGGGATTGTCCTCAGGTGGGAGGCTTTTGGAGGGAGGTGACGTCTGCTTTGATGACTGTGACGGAGAGGGAGTTAGCCGTGACACCGGGAGTTTGCCTGTTACACTGGTTTCCACACACTGCCAAGACGAAGGTCACCAGCAAGTTCATTGATTTAGAGTTGATCCTGGCTAAGCGAGAAATCACTTCCCACTGGAAGGCGAGGCAGAGCCCCAGTCTGGCGTACTGGAATAGGGAGCTGGAGAGGGGGGCGGAATGCAAAGGTTATGTATGGCACAGCGTAATGGGAGTGAGAAATCACTGGCAATGGCCTGGGCATGGGTGGCACTCCTGGAGTTGGTCAAGCACCCGACTGTAGAAGACGAGGACTCGCTTGATGAGAGGGATGGGGCGCGGGCCTCTTGAACGACCCCTCCCGCCTGCAGGAGTACAGTGTGTGATGGAATCCCTGCGATCTTGGTAGGAAACTTTCCCCCTGTGTCCCTGATCCACTAAAGACTGCACGCTGCGAGGTGGGGGGTCTGATGGGCCGTGCGGGAATTTTGTTTATCTTCCTGACTATCTTAGCGACCTGTGACATGCTTGGGAGGGTGGGCAGGGTGGGGGGGTTCTTTGTTGGGGGTGTTTCGGAAGTGGGAAGGGAGGAAGGGGGTTGTTTTTTTAATTTGGTTTGCATCATCGGGCTGGATCATGCATGCAGACGGACTGTGCTCTGTTATGTGCTTCTTGTAGGGGGATGGCGAAGACTTCACAGTCAGTTCATTTTTGTACCTATTGTACTACATGCTGATTACCTTCTTGGATCATTTCAAGGCCCGCAGAATTGACTGTATGTTTGCTGAGAATCAATAAAAGTCTGTTTAAAAAAACAAAAAAAAAACAGTTTTGACCCTGTGCCCACTGGCAACAGTCCAGCCCGAACTGAATCGCCAGGTCCTCCCTGGACCGGAAATAAGTATCCTAGGACCGGTTTCAGGGTTTCACCCCTCATCAGCCAGCATAGCTTGACTCCAGTTTGGACCCAGTAATAGGCAAATCAGTCTTGACCCTGCGCCCAATGGAAACAGTCCAGCCCGAACTGCCAGGCGAGGTTCTCCCTGGACTGGAAAAAAGCATCATAGGACCGATTTCAGGGTTTCACCCCTCATCAGCCAGAACAGCCTGACTCCAGTGGCATGGAGAGCACGGGACCCATGTCTGGACATACCTATCCCACATGGGGTGACAAATTCAAAAAGAACAATTGATGGACAGAATGCAGAATAATGTCATACCGTCACCCCTGTACAGAGATCTGGGACTAAATCCATAGTTTTTTTGCTCACCATGCCATTCCAGTTTGGACCCAGCCATATGCAAATCAGTCTTGACCCTGTGCCCAATGGGAACAGTTGAGCCCGAACAGAAAGGCCAGGTACTTCCTGGACTAGAAACAAGCATTCTAGGACCAGTTTCGGGGTTTCACTCCTCATCATCCAGGATAGCTTGACTCCAGTGGCATGGAGAGCCCGGGACCCACGTCTGGGCATGCCTGTCCCACTGGGGGTGACAAATGCAAAAAGAATATTTGATGGACAGAAGGCAGAGCAATGTCATATATTCACCCTGGTACAGATATCTCGTCCTAAATCCTGGAAAAGGGCATTCTAGGACCGGTTTAAGGGTTTCACCCGTCATCAGCCAGCATAGCTTGACTCCAGTGGCATGGAGTGCACGCTACCCACGTCTGGGAATACCCATCCCACTCAGGTGACAAATGCAATAAGAACAATTGATGGATAGAATGCAGAACAATGTCATACATTCACCCCTGTACAGAGATCTGGTCCTAAATCCATATTTTTTTTGCTCACCTTGCCATTCTAGTTTGGATCCAGCAATATGCAAATCAGTCTTGACCCTGCGCCCAATAGGAACATTCGAGTCCGAAATGCCAGGTCAGGTCCTCCCTGGACTGCAAACAAGCTTTCTAGGACCGGTTTTAGGATTTCACCCCTCATCAGCCCGGATCGCTTGACTGGCGTGGCATGGAGATCAGAGGACCCACGTCTGGGCATAACCGTCCCACTCGGGGAGACAAATGCAAAAAGAACAATTGAGGGACAGAATGCAGAACAATGTCACACATTCACCCCAGTTTAGAGATCTGGGTCTAAATCCATTGTTTAATTTCTCAGCATGCCATTCAAGTTTGGATCCAGCCAGATGCAAATCAGTCTTGTCCCTGCGCCCAATGGGAACAGTCCAGCCCGAACTGAAAAGCCAGGTCCTCTCTGGACATTCACACCAGTAGAGAGATCTGGGCCTATATCCATCATTGTTTAGCACACCATGCCATTCCAGTTTGGATCCAGCCATATGCAAATCAATCTTTACCCTGCGCCCAATGGGGAAATTCCAGCCCGAACTGACAGGCCATGTCCTCCCCGGACTGGAAACAAGCATCCTAGGACTAGTTTTGGGGTTTCACCCCTCATCAGCCAGGATAGCTTGACTCCAGTGGCATGGAGAGCACGGGAACCACATCTGGGCATACCGGTCCCACTCGGGGTGACAAATGCAAAAAGAACAATTGATGGACAGAATGCAGAACAATGTCATACATTCATCCCAGTACAGAATTCTGGGCCTAAATCCATTGTTTATTTGCTCACCATGCCATTCAAGTTTGGACCCAGCCATATGTAAAGCAGTCTTGACCCTGGGCCCAAGAGGAACAGTCCAGCCCGAACTGCCATGCAAGCTCATCCCTGGAGATTCACACCAGTAGAGAAATCTGGGCCTAAATCCATTGTTTATTTGCTCACCATGCCATTCAAGTTTGTACCCATCCATATGTAAATCAGTCTTGACCCTGTGCCCAATGGAAACTGTCCAGCTCGAAATGCCAGGCGAGGTCCTCCCTGGACTGGAAACAAGCATCCTAGTACGGGTTTCAAGGTTTCACCCCTCTTCAGCCAGCATTGCTTGACTCTAGTGGCATGGAGAGCATGGGACCCACGTCTGGGCACACCTGTCCCACTGGGGGTGACAAATGCAAAAAGAATTGATGGACAAAATGCAGAACCATGTCATACACTCACCCCAGTACAGAGATCTGGGACTAACTCCATCCGTTTTTTGCTCCCCATGCCAATCCAGTTTGGACGCCGCCATATGCAAACCAGTCTAGAACCTGTGCCCAATGGGAACAGTCCAGGTCGAACTAAAATGTTCAACCCGGCTTGGCAGTTCGGGTTAAACTGTTCCCACAAGAACAGTGTCAAGACTGATTTTCATATGGCTGGGTCAAAACTGGGGTAGTGTGGTGATGAAAAGAATGATGGATTGAACCCAGATCTTTGTGACTGGGGGTGAATGTTTGTATTGTCTAGCATTCCATCCATCAATTGTTTCTTTTGCATATGTCGCCCTAAATGGGAAGGATATGCCCGGACGTGGGTCCCCTGCTCACTACACCACTGGATTCAAGCTAGCCTGGCTCATGAAGGGTGATGCCCTGAAACCGGTCCCAGGATGCTTGTTTCCGGTCAAGAGAGGACCTGGCTTGGCATGTCGGGTTGGACTGTTCCCACAAGGAAAAGGGTCAAGACTGATTTACATATGGCTCGGTATAAACTGGGGTGGTGTGGTGAGCAAAACAATGATGGATTTAAACCAGATCTTGGTGACTGGGGTGAATGTTTTCATTGTCCAGCATACCATCGATCAATTGTTTTTTTTGCATATGTTGCCCTAAATGGAAAGGGTATGCCCAGACGTGGGTCCCATGCTCACTACACCACTGGATTCAAGCTAGCCTGGCTGATGAAGGGTGATGCCCTGTAACCGGTACCAGGATGCTTGTTTCTGGTCCAGTTAGGACCTGGCTTGGCATTTCGGGCTGTACTGTTCCCACAAGGAACATGGTCAAGACTTATTTGCATATGGCTGGGTCCAAACTGGGGTGGGGTGGTGAGCAAAAGAATGATGGATTTAAACCAGATCTTTGTGACTGGGGGTGAATGTTTGCATGTCTAGAATTCCATCCACCAATTGTTTATTTTGTATATGTTGCCCTAAGTGGGAAGGGTATGCCCAGACGTGGGTACCGTGCTCATTACACCACTGGATTCAAGCTAGCCTGGCTGATGAAGCCTGATGCCCTGAAACCGGTCCCAGGATGCTTGTTTCTGGTCCAGGGAGGACCTGGCTTGGCAGTTCAGGCTGGACTGTTCCCACAAGGAACAGGGTCAAGACTGATTTGCATATGGCTGGGTCCAAACTGGGGTGGTGTGGTGAGCAAAAGAATGATGGATTTAACCCAGATCTTTGTGACTGGGGGTGAATGTTTGCATTGTCCAGTATTCCGTCCATCAATTGTTTCTTTTGCATATGTTGTTCTAAGTGGGAAGGGTATGCCCAGACATGGGCCCCGTGCTCACTACACCACTGGATTCAAGCTAGCCTGGCTGATGAAGGGTGATGCCCTGAAACCGGTCGCAGGATGCTTGTTTCTGGTCCAGGGAGGACCTTGCTTGCAGTTCGGGCTGGACTGTTCCCTCAAGGAACAGGGTCAAGACTGATTTTCATACGGCTGGGTCCAAACTGGGGTGGTGTGGTGAGCAAAAGAACAAGATCTTTGTGACTGGGGGTGAATGTTTGCATTGTCCAGCAATCAGTCCATCAATTGTTTCTTCTTCCTCTACATAGTTAAGCAAATTCTCTGTGACTGAGTGACTTGTAATATCCTTATAATGTACCATACGGGGTACTTTATCCCAGTCACCACTGTTAAGTTAGAGTTAGGTCAGAGCATTTTGTGTTGTGCTGCTAATAACTTTGGTGCAATTTGGTGCCACTCATTCATAAAGTTTTGCACTGATGCATCAAGCAGGGCAATGTACAAGGGTGTTCCCTAAACATTGATTTCCATATAAATCTTTGCTCTCTGATAGAAAAAAAAATGTATGATTGGAATTACAACAAATTTGGCAGAAATTCATTCGGCCATTTTCAAGAAATTAGCATTTAAAGAACTGTTCAGGGTGGTCATGCAGGGGTTAAAACGTTAGGTATATCTGGACAGTTGGTAACATGGGGTCCAGCAAAGCATAATTTAGAAAAATAGGGCCAAATGATTGGCTAAGAGAGCTTTTTCTCCCGTTGGTTATTACAGCAAGGTATTTTATCACTAGTATTTGGGTCTTGTCACTGGGCTATTTTTATAAGCCCATATTAGAGGCACCCCGCCCTAATATGTCTTGTACTCCCCACACTTTTCCCCTACTCAACAGATTTACTCCCTTATCAGGTTTGGATTCTCAAGATTGACTATCTATTTCCCTCATAAATCGAGAGCTATCAGAGGTAGAAGAGCCAGTACCCCGTCGAACTTGCCCCCAGCCCTGCCAACCTGACATTCCACCTGCACCTAATGAAGATTCTACTCTCAAAATATTGAGTTGGAATGTCGCGGGCCTGGTATCTAAATTAAATTTACCAGACTGGCTGAAGTTAATCCATAGCCAAGATATTGTATTGTTCCAAGAGACCTGGGCAACCCGGGAGTTGTTCCTGGAGGGGTTTGAATGTTTCAATATTGTATCCCCTATCCCTGATTCAGGCCGGCCAGCTGGAGGCCTCTCGACGTGGGTTAACATCAGGGCAGGGGGCCGCGCTAGAGTTCTGCATACTAATAACGACAAATTCCAGGTTACTATCTATACACAGGGGATCTCACTCTATTTGATTAACTTTTATAGTGATGATTTTAAAACTGTCCCCAATATGAACTTTATTGAGTTGTTTAAATTTGTTTCTAATTTACAAACAGCTAATTGTGGCGCCTGAGTCAAGGGTATCTGTTTAGGTGGTGATTTCAATGTAAAAATCCCAAAGGGTATTTATTCAGCTATTCATCTCACTGATACGAGACCGTTATGTCACAGAGGAGACCAGTTATTGGACCTTTTAATCTTCAATAACTTACTAGATATTATGGAGCTTGCAGCTGTGCCCTCTAGGGATGGTCACACAGTACCCACCTAGAGAGGCAGGGGTTCAGCCTCTACCATCGATTATATCTTAATCACCGCCCGTTTAGAAAACTGTGTGTTAAAGGCAGAGGTAATTCCCACACTTCAGGGGGACCACAATCCGATTAATTTAACCCTGAGCTTCACGCCCAGACCAGTTTACGACAGTGTGCAGGGTGCCACTGATTTGACACCCACTACTGACAACCTTAGACTGGTTTGGCGTGGTATAGACAATAAAGTGGTATTTGAAAGGATGGTAAGATCTTACCCCGATTTGATTAACACCTGTCTGACACTTAGAGAATGTAACCTGGAGGAAGTCGGTGCTTTCTCAGAGCTCTGTACCGGCATCAAATCCTTGTTGTCTAAACACAATAAGAAAACTAACTTAGACCCAGGTTGGTTTAATGCTGACTGTTCCTCAGCTAATAGAGCCCTTCGAAGGGCGCTTGCTGATAAACCTAGACACAGTTCTCTGGTTAAATCACTTAGGCTGAATTACAAGAGAGTTATCACAATTAGAAAGGAGGAGATTATAAAAGTGTCAACTAGCAGTCCCTTGACTGTATATTCAAACCAATGTAATTCAGAAACATGATTTCTCACACTCTCACGTATTTAAAAAATTTTTTTTTACCATTTATTGTTTGTCCAACATGTTATACATCACCATTAAAAACTCGATCTGTTCTAGTCCCTACTTAACATTGATCAAAGCAGAGAAAATAATTCCAACAATATATTCAATTTAAACAAAAACAAAGCTAAAAAAAGCTAAAAATATCATTTGATATTGCAAAATAATCAGAAAATACAGACAGAACAATTTGTTACATTACACACACCTCGTTATGAGCCAGCATAACTGAGAAAACACAACAACAAAAGACAATACACTTTGTCATATATTCACACATCCAAAACCAATACTAGACATTGACCGCTTGTGGGATATTTTGGATTCTTTATCCCTATAAGCATGTATCCGTTTCTGTGGATTGTGTGTTTTCCATAAGCGTCGACGCGTTTCGATAGGCTATGTTTTATGCCACTATCTTCCTCAAGACCTTAGATAGTTGTTTTCTCTCAATATTCTGTGCTTCTTTCCTGTTTACAGAAAGAAATATTGTTATATATTTGCTTGGAAAAGACCATTTCCCCTAAAAACTGTGACTTTATTGCCTCTGTTGGGATTAGCCTTGTGGGAAACTTTGCCCTTATGTCCATATTATAATGGACGCTACTTGTTTCCGTATAGCGCCGGCATTTTAGGTCCTATTTGCCACATGGCTGATCCATAGGGATTGCCTACAGTTATGTACCCATTGCCAGGTATAGGGGTTCTTAGCTAGAGAGATAATTTTCTACTTACGTAGTTAATGTCGTTTCTTATACCAACATTGTTCTTGTGATTCAAACTTCATCTGTTTATACTGCTAAGATGGTGTTAGGGATCGGGCCTGTTTGAGATTCTTCATATGCCTTCCACCCCGTGTTCTGAAAATGGGAAATAAAAGAGACTTTTCTACTTCTATGTCTCCTACTTTGAGTTTCTATACCACCCACCTTGCTACCATATCCATTTTTATGCTGTATCATTGATTCAGCAGTGGTTCATAATATCCTCTATGAATTGCGTCTAGGAAAGAATCTAATGCATTCCTACCTTTGTTGTGTAACACTAATCGTCCCCCGCGTTGTCTGTGGTATATGGATTGTCCTCAACTGCAACTGCGTAAGGCTTATAGACGAGACCGTTATGGATAAATGGTCCTTCGTATTGTGGGTCCCCTATATCCTAAAATAAAGGGGTTGAAAAGGTTACTCTCCCTCTTATTAGTCCATTGCCCAATCTCTCTATGGTACCGAATATAATCCGGCCCAATATCTCTCCGCTTTTCATCTTACCTTAAATACGCCAATAGTTGCATGAACGCGGGGTAACGTCTTGGTTCTGCTTACACTGTTTTACCTCCCAGCCTTTCTTTATTTCCTCACCATTATGCCATGTGACCCATGTCGGCCAATGCCGAATCGTTTTTACTAACATCTAGTTCCTCCTGTTTGTTAGATGCAGTACTATTGGTTAATCGTTTGTTTGTTGTTTTTTTCGCGTGTAACTTTATTGTTTTACTTACTCGCATGATTTTCGCACATAATTCTGTTATAAACCATGTTTTATAATACTCCTACTGCTAATTATTGCATTTCATCGTTTCGGCTACTATCGAGTCGATATTCTTCACATCTTACTCTTTCTTGTGGAGTCCCTTGATTACCTTATGAGAACTCCTGCCCATTTATCTCTTCTTTTTGTATCCATATTATCTTTATTTCTTCAGTCCCTTACATTTTGTGCACGCATGATGCAACCGTCTGTTTTTATTATGGTGCACATGCCCATAGTTGTTTTAAGAGATCTTCTATACAGGTAATTCTGGTGCTCTAGGTTTACTTGTAATTATTTTCAGAATAGGACCACTTTTTATTATTAAATGCCTCAGTAGGATTAAAAAACTATTTTAACAGCCTGTTCGTTGCTAGCTATGTTGTGGGTGATGCCTAACACTGTGTGCCTGACTATAATTTGGGGCGCGTAATTTATCTAGAAATGATACTCATCCAATCTTCTTTTGAGTTCAGGCCTCTATCCACCGTGTTAAGGTAACACATGAACCACTGTTCTCGTTGTTTCCTTCTGGTGTCTAAGTCACCACCTCGCCTGTCTATTCTAATCTTCTCTAATATGTACCATTTAAACTCATTGCATTCGTGTTTCATTTGTTCGTAGTGTTCAGTTAACGGAGCATTTAGTTTCTTATTTCTAATTGCTGATTTGTGCTCTAACAGGCGGGTGCGGATTTCTCTACCTGTCTCCCCTACGTAACCTAGGCCGCAGGGGCATATGAGGAGATAGATAACATTCTTGCTGCGGCAATTGTTGAGAGATTTGGCCCATATCTGTTTGTTGTTATGCGTTATATTTTTTGTTTCCAAGCACTGGGGGCAAATCGAACAGGTCCCGCATTTGTAGTTGCCCTTAACTATCTCACCTGTCAGGCTCTTTTGAATATTGTTAGTTTGTTTGTAGGTCTTTACTAGGGAATTACGAATAGTCTTGTTGCGTCTGAATGAAAACAGAGGTTTCTCCAGTGTCTTGTTGGCCTCATGGTTTAAAATTTTCCAATTTCTGTTAACTATATTTTTTATTTTGTTGCTCATATTGGAGTATTGTGAAACAAACACTATTCTATTGATTGCATTATCCTTTCTCTTTTTGTTAGTTTCCAATAGACTGTCTCTGTTGTAAAATCTGGCTCTTTTAAGTGAGTGTTTTATTAGTTTTTTTGGATATCCTCTGGCTTTCAGCTTACTCGTTAGAACCTCTGCATGATGATAAAAATCATCCAGTGTGGTGCAGTTTCGTCGCAGTCTCAAAAATTCCCGAAGGGAATATTATCTTTTTGGGATTTTGGGTGGTTGCTGTCGTACGCTAATAGTGTGTTTTTGTCGGTTGGTTTAGTAAAAAGCTCCATCTGTAGGACATTGGCCACATTCTTGATTTTGATATCTAAAAACTCAACATGGGAGTTACTGTAATGCGCCGTGAATTTGAGGTTGGAATCACCCAGATTGATCCATTCCAAGAAGGATTCTAGATCCTGGGTGGCACCGTTCCAGATGAAAATAATATCATCTATGAAACGGTGCCACCCTTGGATATTTTCATAATAGGGGGCCATTTCATTGAATATATGTTTCTCTTCAAAGTTCCCCACATAGAGGCATGCCAGGCTGGGAGCACAGGTAGCCCCCATGCTGGTCCCTTTGACCTGGATATATGTATCCTCCTTAAACAGAAAAATGTTATTTTTAAGCACCATTTCAATACATGACATGATGAAGTGTTTATTTGCCCCTTACAGATCTTCTTCTTCCAATATATCAGAGATTACCCTGATAGTATCGTTCTGGGGAATGTTTGTGTATAATGCTTCAATGTCAAGGGTGACCAGGATTTGGGTCACCCCATTGAAGCTCTGCCCTTCAAATATAGAGATTGCGTGGGCTGTATCCTTGATGTAGGATCTTTGTTTTTGCACTATAGGTTTAAGGAAGTGGTCTGCATATCTGCTCAATGGTTCTAGTATTGAGCCTATGCTGCTCACTATAGGCCTCATCGGGGGGTTGTTGATATTTTTGTGGATTTTAGGTAGACCATATATCGCTGGTATTATTGGGTGCATGTTTAGTAGATATTTATATTCGTTTTCACAAATCCACCCTTCATCGCGCCCCTGTTTTAGGAGGGCAGACACTTCCTTCTTAAGTTTATCTATGGCTGTGAGGTGAATTGGTCGATAGTGTTCCTTCACATCTAGAAGTTCCCTCATTCTATTGTCATAGTCAGAAGAATCAAAAATAACAACCCCCCCGCCTTTATCGGCGGGTTTAATTATAATGTCATCACATTCTTGTAATGATTTTAAGGACGTTTTCTGATTTTTTGTCAAGTTGTTATTGTTATATCTCAGCATGTTGTTTCTCATGGTTTTAATCTCCAATTCCACAACCCGTTCAAAAATGTCCACATTCTTGTCTACCTGTGCCAAGTGCGGGGTAAATGTGGATTTGGGTTTAAGGCCTGAGACATTCGGTGGTTGTACATATTGTTTATCTTCAAAGAACCTATTTAGCCTTATCTTTCTGAAAAACAGCTTTAAGTCGCTCTCAAGTTCATATGTGTTGTGAGGGGCCATTGGTGCAAAACTGAACCCCTTTTGTAAAATCTCTATTTCACCTTTCGTTAGTGTTTTTTTGGACAGATTTATGATGGGCAATTCCTCTACCTCCAATATTGTCTGTTTCTGGTTGTCAAGTATTCCTGTCCCGCATTTTGAGGTTGATGGTATCTCGAGGGTTCTTGTCGGTTGAAATTTCGGAACCCTCTCTGTCCCCGATTTTGGCGCCTGCCTAAAAAAGGTTCCCTCTCTGATGTAGGTGTAGTTCTATTGTTATGCTCAACCTCTCTTTCTTCCTCACTGCTGGAACCTGATGTTTCCGAGAATGTGACTCGTTTATTACCCCCTCTAGAATATACCGGTCTCATTTGTTGAGGTCGTTCCCATCTCTGATCTTGTCTCTGTTTGTAATATTCTTTGCCTAAGTAAGGATACACTGTTTCCTCGTTGTATCTCTCTACATCTTTTCTTAATTTTTTCGTCTTTTTATTAGTGAGATACTCTCTGTAACTGTTAGCTTCACTTTCCAGTTCTTCTAATTTTTTCTTTGCCTCTTCCAGACTGTTGTTTTGTCTGAGTTGGGTCTCTGAGTCTTCGATTAGTTTTTTTTCTATTTCTAATAGTTCTTGGGCTGTCTCAATAATCAGAATAAGCCAGTCACGGCTACACCGATTCGCTATGTGTGTCCATGTCTCTAAAAATTTGGGATTCTCGGTAAAGAGTCCGGGCTCGTTTCTTACTTGTAGGCCGATCGGAATCACCCCCGCCTTCAGATATTCTATTAGAAATTCCGCATGTAATTCCGTGCGGATCAGTTTCTTTTTTAAATTAAGAATTTTTATGAGTTGGTCATGACTCAAATTTTTCAAGGCAAGATTATAAAAGAACATTGGGATAACCTCGTTCGGGCAAACACTTTAAAAAATGGCAAGGAATTTTGGTAGGCTGTTAAAGGTATGAGGTCTCTGGGAAATTCTATGTCACCAATTAGTTGTAATATTTCCAGTGAGTCTTGGGAGGACCATTTTAGTAAGATCTATGCTGCCCCGGATCCTCCCTCTGCTATTAAGGAGCACACTCCAATTACCAGGATCCCGATTGATTTATCGGAGGTAGAGGAGGCCATCGATCAGAGCCTGGGATGTAAAGCCCCCAGCCCTGACGGCCTGCCTATTGACCTTATTAAAAGTTAGCCAGATTTTTGGGCGCCACTACTGTTAAATGTTTTTAACAATTTAATCAATTCCCCTATACCCCACACTTGGTCCTCCAGTATTATAGTGCCGATTTTTAAGAAGGGGGATCGCTCAAACCCGAGTTGCTACAGGCCGATCTCTCTGATCGATATTACTTTGAAAATCTTAGGGAGGGTACTTTATAACAAGATTAGGTCATGGGCCGAAGAACGTCAGATTTTACATCCATGTCAGCTGGGGTTTAGGAGTAACATCGGCACTGTGGAACAATGCCTTAACCTCAACTTGATCATCAGCAAATATATCATAGCTAAAAAAACACCTGTATATCTGGCATTCATTGACCTCACGTCGGCCTTTGACTTTGTTAACAGATCTCGGCTGTGGACAACCCTTTTAAACTATGCATTGGAGGAGTCCCTCTTTTCTTTTTTAGCTTATTTGCACAAATATCTACACGCCCAGGTGCGCATCAGCAAGGATGGTGAGGTCTCCCAAGCCATTGATGTTGGTAGGGGGGTCAGGCAGGGTTGTGTCCTGGCCCCCCTCCTATTTATTTTATACATCAATGATTTAAATAAGTCTTTGGCAACATTAACTCAGAAAGTCCCACTTATCAACGGCAACAAATTTCCTGCATTGTTATATGCCGAAGACGCGGTGCTGATGGGGCGCACCCCAAAAGCTCTCCGCATTTTGGTCCATGGCTTTGTAGAGTTTATGGCAGCCCTGGATCTATGCACCAATTTAAAAAAATCTTTTTTAATGGGTTGTGGGTCTAAGAAGTATTTTAATTCATCTTGGTTTGGTATTTGCATCTAATGGGCTGTGGACTGACCATGTGGCCTACTGTAGGAGGAAGTTTACAAATTCTATTAACACTATACTTGGGCTTCCCAAGCCGAGGAATGTAGAGGTGGTGTCCCCAACTGTCAAGATCTACAGACTCCAATGCATACCAGTTGCAACTTTTGGCGCTGAAGTCTGGGGGCAAACTAACAGTGTTAGCATCCAGGGTGAAGAGAATAGATTCTGCCGCAAAATCCTGGGTGCACCCATCTCATCATCCAAATACACTAGTCATTGTGAACTCAACCTTCCATACATTGAAGACTACGTTAAGGCTCGCCCAACCCTATTTTCGTTGAGAATTTGGAAAAATCCTGCGGCTCAATTAACCAGAGAGATAATCTCAGATTGTTTGAAATGTGACAGGGGGATGGATCTACCATGGTTGGCTGCGGTTCACAAAAGTTTAGTTAGTGTGAACCTTGAATGTGTATTTTCAAACCCCTCAGACCTTGGCACTATCCGTAGTAAATCCCTCCAAAGGACTCTCTATGCATCGTACAAAAGTGCCAGATTGGTTACAGAACGCAAAAAAAAGTCAGTGGCCAGATACATGCATATTGAGAACTTCACTCCCGCGGTTTCTAGCTATTTGTTAAAACCATTTGGCCGCTGGGAAAGGGGCTTACTCTTTTGGCTGAGGACTGATACTATGAAATATATGTTATCATTCCCTATGGGTTTTATTACTTACCTTGACCTTCTACCCTGTCCTTGTAATAATCAACACAAACAATCAATGATGCATTTTTTATTTTTTTGTTCTTATTGTCTAATTCTCACCAAAAGGTTTTTGATCCCTTATTTTAAAGCTTTACCTGTGATTGATTATAAGGCAGCTTATGAGATGGTCATTGCTCTAAATGATGATGAACTAACCTTTCGGGTTGGTTCTTTTTTGAAGGCGGCGGTGCGCACTCGTAATTCTATGCACTCCTGCTGAACTATAGCATTTTATTTTATGTTTTTAAATCAGAACTGTTATGTGCTTTTATTGATTGTCCCATTATGAGACTGTGCACTGTATTACTGGAGGCCCAATTTTAATTCTAATGGATGTCTTAGTTGATTTTCTGTCTTTGTACTTTTATGGATATGTACTTTTATCCGAATAAAGTTTATATTGATCGATTGATTGATTGATTGATTGATTGATTGATTGATTGATTGATGGATTACAGCAAGTCCTCAGAACCATGCTATTTTATTGGCTGTTCACAACACAGAAGAAAATATTAAGGATGCCTTTAACCCCTTCGATGCTCATGACGGAGCGGTTCCGTCATGAGCATCGGTTGGGCTGTGCTTATGACGGAACCGCTCCGTCATGAGCACAGCCCCCGGGGGAAGAGATGGGCGCTCCCCCCCTGGGGCATCGATCGTGCTCCCACAGAGGGGGATGGCAGCGGAAGAGCTTCCGCTGCCACCCCCGAGCCCCCCCACGCTTCCCCATGACATCAGCGTGCACAGCGCGCGCCGGCGTCATCAGGAAGCGTTGGACGCGCTGGAATTCATTTCTTCCAGCGTGTCCAAGGGGGTAGAGGTAGGTTTGCTTGTCCGGTGGGGGCCGCGGGGGCGAGATTTTTAGTATTGAGGCATCGGGGGAGAGGAAAGAGTATTTCCTCTCCCCTGATGTCTCAATACAGGGCATTCCTGCTCCACGATCGCGCACAGCATCGCGATCGTGGAGCAGGGATGCCCCACTAGACACCAGGGATGTGTGTTGTGAAATTTGGGAAGCGACCCCTTGGGCAAGGGTCGCTTCCTAGGGGTGCCAAATTGTTTGAAGTCTTTTCTGCCCCCCCTGGGGGGGCAGAAAAGCCCACTAGACACCAGGGATGTCTGTTATGTTATGTAGGAAGTGACCCCTTGGGCAAGGGTCGCTTCCTTCGGGGGCAAAATAATTCGAAGACTTTTCTGCCCCCCCTGGGGGCCGATCGGTCTTCTTTCTACCCGTTTCTGCCCCCGGGGGGGGCAGAAAAGCCCACTAGACACCAGGGATGTGTTTTTAGTTATGTAGGAAGCGACCCCTTGGGCAAGGGTCGCTTCCTAGGGGTGCCACAATATTCGAAGACTTTTCTGCCCCCCCTGGGGGCAGATCGGTCGTCTTTCTGCCCGTTTCTGCCCCCAGGGGGGGCAGAAAAGCCCACTAGACCCCAGGGATGTCTTTTATGTTATGTAGGAAGTGACCCCTTGGGCAAGGGTCGCTTCCTAGGGTGGCAAAATATTTCGAAGACTTTTCTGCACCCCCTGGGGGCAGATCGGTCGTCTTCCTGGCCGTGTCTGCCCCCAGGGGGGGCAGAAAAGCCCACTAGACACCAGGGATGTCTTTTTCTTTATGTAGGAAGCGGCCCCTTGGGCAAGGGTCGCTTCCTAGGCGGGCTTAATAATTTGAAGACTTTTCTGCCCCCCCTGGGGGCAGATCGGTCGTCTTTCTGCCCGTTTCTGCTCCCAGGGGGGGCAGAAAAGCCCATTAGACACCAGGGATTTCTTTTTCTTTATGTAGGAAGCGACCCCTTGGCAAAAACTGTTTGCATTTGTGCTCGATGTGTATTTTGTTGTCTTGTGAGTAATTTGTTTTTTTTTTCTTCTTTCTAGTTGGATATCGTTGTTTTTTGCTGTGTCACTGCAAAGTAGGTTCTGGTGAGTGTAGCTGTCTCTTGTAATTGAATTCTATAGTTTTTGAGTACATTGATCATTGTGATAAGGGTACACATTTCTTTACTTACTTGGTTTGCACATTGTTGGTTGTTGTTGACTTGTTTGTGCAGTCTTCAATCTTAGTAAGTATAATGGCTAGCTGCAGGATTACTGCTCAGCAGGTTGTTGGTTTGCTGTTTGAGTCTTCCTCTGATATTGGTTCAGAGACTGACTCTGCATCTGAGGGAGAGGAGGCAGGGGACGATTCTGGCAGTGAGTTGTCTCTCCGTATGGAGTCATCGGATGATGAAGATACTCTTAGTGCGGATGAAGTGCCTGTGTTAGAGGAGGAGACTGATGTGCCGATAGTGCAGCAAGAGGCTTCTGGGCTGCAGCCTGCGGCTGCAAGGCTTCCCGTTGGTGTAGTGCGGCAAGAGGCATCTGGGCTGCAGGCTGGGGCTGCAAGGCTTCCCTTTGAAAGTGATGACCTCTGGGTTGCCCCTGGCATGGTGCAGCCGGCATTGCCAGAGTTTACTGGTGTTCCAGGGTCTAGAGTGAATACTGAGAACTTTTTGCCGGTCAATTTTTTTCAGTTGTTTATGGACGATGTGTTTTTTGCAGAGATTGTTGAGCAGACTAATTTGTATGCCGAACAGTTTTTGAGGGACAACAGTGCCAGTCTTAAGCCACACTCTAGAGCTACCCGGTGGACTCCCACAAATGTTGAAGAGATGAAGAAGTTCTTGGGTTTAACTTTTTTGATGGGCTTGCTAAGGAAGCCATCAATGTCTTCATATTGGTCTAGCAGTCCCTTGATGGCAACGTCTATTTTTCCGGCAGTCATGAGTCGTGACAGGTATTTGCTTCTGCTTCGGATGATGCATTTTGTTGATAATGGTTTAGCGTTGCCACGAGATCACCCTGACTGTGACCGTCTTTTTAAGATTAGGCCTGTCCTTGATCACTTTGTTGATCGATTTTCTGAGATTTATGCCCCTGGGAAAGAAATTGTAGTGGATGAGTCTTTGGTGTTGTTCAAGGGCCGCTTGGTTTTTAGGCAATACATTCCTAGTAAGAGGGCACGCTATAGAATAAAGCTGTATATGCTGTGTGACAGTAGGACTGGATATGTCTCTAATTTCAGGGTGTACACCGGTAAGGAATCTAGGTTTAACCTCCCTGGTTGTCCGTCCACTTTTGGAGTGACTGAGAAAATTGTTTGGGAACTTGGAAGAGGATTTTTTAACAAAGGCCACCATTTATATGTAGATAACTTCTACACTGGTGTGCGGTTGTTCAGGGAATTGGCCAAAGTGGAGACTCTTGCTTGTGGCACAATCCGCTCTAACCGTAAAGGTTTCCCGAAAGAACTTGTTTGTCAAAAGCTTGTGCGGGGACAGTGCAGTGCGTTGCGTTGCCAGGAGCTTCTTGCTGTGAAGTTTACAGACAGGAGAGATGTCTACATGCTGACTACCATCCATGATGAAAGCACTGCACCTGTGACTGTTTGGGGTCAGGTCGCTGAAGCGCGCAAACCTGTGTGCATTTTAGACTACAATAGGCACATGGGTGGTGTTGACCGAGTAGATCAGAGGTTGGAACCTTACACTGCTCTTCGTAAGGCTTACATTTGGTACAAGAAGTTGGCTATCCATCTTTTCCACTTGGCAATGTTTAATGCTTTTGTTGAGTTCCAGGATTCTTGCCCTGAGTCAAAGATGACTTTTGCTAAGTTTCAGGAGTCTGTAATAGGCAGCCTTGTTGTAGTGGAACAGGCAAGTGTTCCTAGAGTTGGAGTGGTGGAGGATGTTGCTAGATTGAAAGAACGCCACTTTCCAGATCACATTCCTCCCACACCCGCAAAAGATTTTCCCAGTAGGAGATGTAGAGTCTGTTGGCGAAGAGGTTCGCGGAAGGAGAGTCGTATGTACTGCCCCGACTGTCCTTCTCATCCTGCACTGTGTCTCCCTGCTTGTTTCAGAGCGTACCACACGCGAAAGAATTTTTGGGAGCATTCATGAGTGGTAAAGTGAACTGCCTGGTCTGTATTCTTTGGATAATTTGATTCTGTTTCAAGGTTGGTGTTAGTGCAATTTATTTAGTTGCTGATTTTCTGTTAGAAGACTTGTATCTATTTGCAATTTGTTTGTGTTTTTATTTTTTTCTAAAAAAATCCTAAATGTGATGGCGGTGTGTGTAGGCTTGCGCTTGGCTGTTGGTGTGTGTGGACTGGCACTTGGTTGGTGGTGTGCGTGGAATGGTGCTTGGCTGGCGGTGTGCGTGGACTGGCGGTGTGCATGGACTGGCGGTGTGCGTGGACTGGTGCGTGGCTGGTGGTGTGCGTGGACTGGAGCTTGGCTGGCGGTGTGCGTGGAATGGTGCTTGGCTGGCGGTGTGCGTGGACTGGTACTTGGCTGGCGGTGTGCGTGGACCGGTGGTGTGTGCAGACTGGTGTTTGGCTGGTGGTGTCCGTGGACTGGAGCTTGGCTGGTGGTGTGCGTGGCCTGGAGCTTGGCTGGCGGTGTGCGTGGAATGGTGCTTGGCTGGCGGTGTGCGTGGACTGGTACTTGGCTGGCGGTGTGCGTGGACTGGTGGTGTGTGCGGACTGGTGCTTGGCTGGTGGTGTCCGTGGACTGGAGCTTGGCTGGCGGTGTGGGTGGATTGGCGATTGGCTGCCGGTGTGCCTGGACTGGCGATTGGCTGGCGGTGTGCCTGGACTGGCGCTTGGCTAGCGGTGTGCGTGGACTGGCACTTGGCTAGCGGTGTGTGTGGACTGGTGCTCGGCTGGCAGTGTGTGAGTAGTGACTTTCTGCTGGTCACTACACACACTGCTAGCTGAGTGCCACTCCACGCAATCCATCAGCCTGTGTAGTTGCTGTGTCTGGATTGTGGGCGTGTGAAAGTGATGGGCCCTTGAATGGCGCTGTGTGCTGGTGTGAGTTTTGTTATGTGATGGGCCCACGGCTGGCGGTGTGAATGGTTTTGTATGTCTCACACGTATGAAAGGTGTATGAATGGCCTGTAAAGAGGTTGGTGCCTTGTCGTGGCTTTACAGCTCACGAGCTGTGAGTCAATGGTTCAGTTTCTCGCCCTTTCAATTATTGCCAGTGCATTTCATTTCTGTGAAATCACTTGCTAATACAATTGTATCTACTGAACCATCACTCACCCTCGTGCCAAATCCAACCAGTATGTGTGTGTGCTTGCGGATTAGATGGCTGTGCAGTAATATTTGTCTTTCTGAAGCAGGGTGTACCTTGTCCCTTTTTGGTGAATTATGAAATGTGTTGCTTTTGTGCCTGGTGGTGCGAATGGTCTTGTTTGTATCACGTATGAAAGGTGTGTGAATGGCCTGTAAAGTGGTTGGTGCCTTGACGTGGCTTTACAGCTCGTGAGGCACCATTTTTACCGGGAGACCTGGGGGAACGCTGGGTGGTGGTAAATTTGTGTGAGCCCGGTGATGCCACAACTTTCCCACCCCAAAATGTGTGAAAAAAGTGATTTTTTTCTGCAAAAATTGAGGTTTGCAGGGGATTCTGGGTAAGGAAACGTTGGGGGATCCACGCAAGCCATACCTTCCTGGAAGCCGCCGGGTGTCTAGTTTTCAGAAATGCATGGGTTTGGTAGGTTTCCCTAGATGGCCGCCGAGCACCGGGTCAAAAACCAAAGTGACCCCCCTTGCAAAACCAGGTGGTTTTGCGATAGGCCATTTTCATGTCGCCTCACTAGGTTTTGGGCCCTTGCCTGCCGCGGGTACTTGGGCCTCCCACACAAGTGAGGCACCATTTTTACCGGGAGACCTGGGGGAACGCTGGGTGGTGGTAAATTTGTGTGAGCCCGGTGATGCCACAACTTTCCCACCCCAAAATGTGTGAAAAAAGTGATTTTTTCAGCTAAAATGTAGGTTTGCAGGGGATTCTGGGTAAGGAAACGTTGGGGGATCCACGCAAGCCATACCTCTCTGGAAGCCGCCAGGTGTCTAGTTTTCAGAAATGTGTGGGTTTGGTAGGTTTCCCTAGGTGCCGGCAGGGCTAGGGTTCAAAAACTACAGCTAGTCACTTTGCCAAAAAAGGGTCATTTTTCACTGCAAAATTGAGGTGTGACCACGTTGCGTTTTGCGCCGATTCCTGTCGCGGGCACTAGGCCGACCCGCACAAGTGAGGTACCATTTTTCTCGTAGGACTTTGGGGAACGCGGGGTGGGTGGAAATTTGTGGATCCACGCAGATTCCAGAACTTTCCATCCCAGAAATGTGGGGAAAATGTGTTTTTTTTGTCATTTTTTTACGTTTGCAAGGGATTCTGGGTAACAGACCATGGTGGGAGGCAGTCAAGTCACCCCATCCTGGATTCCCCTGGGTGTCTAGTTTTCAAAAATGTATAGGTTTGCTAGGGTTCCCTAGGTGCCGGCAGGGCTAGGGTTCAAAAACTACAGCTAGTCACTTTGCCAAAAAAGGGTCATTTTTCACTGCAAAATTGAGGTGTGACCACGTTGCGTTTTGCGCCGATTCCTGTCGCGGGCACTTGGCCGACCCGCACAAGTGAGGTACCATTTTTCTCGTAGGACTTTGGGGAACGCGGGGTGGGTGGAAATTTGTGGATCCACTCAGATTCCAGAACTTTCCATCCCAGAAATGTGGGGAAAATGTGTTTTTCTTGTCATTTTTTTACGTTTGCAAGGGATTCTGGGTAACAGATCATGGTGGGAGGCAGTCAAGTCACCCCATCCTGGATTCCCCTGGGTGTCTAGTTTTCAAAAATGTATAGGTTTGCTAGGTTTCCCTAGGTGCCGGCAGGGCTAGGGTTCAAAAACTACAGCTAGTCACTTTGCCAAAAAAGGGTCATTTTTCACTGCAAAATTGAGGTGTGACCACGTTGCGTTTTGCGCCGATTCCTGTCGCGGGCACTAGGCCGACCCGCACAAGTGAGGTACCATTTCTTTCGTAGGACTTTGGGGAACGCGGGGTGGGTGGAAATTTGTGGATCCACGCAGATTCCAGAACTTTCCATCCCAGAAATGTGGGGAAAATGTGTTTTTTTTGTCATTTTTTTACGTTTGCAAGGGATTCTGGGTAACAGACCATGGTGGGAGGCAGTCAAGTCACCCCATCCTGGATTCCCCTGGGTGTCTAGTTTTCAAAAATATATAGGTTTGCTAGGTTTCCCTAGGTGCCGGCAGGGCTAGGGTTCAAAAACTACAGCTAGTCACTTTGCCAAAAAAGGGTCATTTTTCACTGCAAAATTGAGGTGTGACCACGTTGCGTTTTGCGCCGTTTCCTGTCGCGGGCACTAGGCCGACCCGCACAAGTGAGGTACCATTTTTCTCGTAGGACTTTGGGGAACGCGGGGTGGGTGGAAATTTGTGGATCCACGCAGATTCCAGAACTTTCCATCCCAGAAATGTGGGGGAAATGTGGTTTTTTTGTCATTTTTTTACGTTTGCAAGGGATTCTGGGTAACAGACCATGGTGGGAGGCAGTCAAGTCACCCCATCCTGGATTCCCCTGGGTGTCTAGTTTTCAAAAATGTATAGGTTTGCTAGGTTTCCCTAGGTGCCGGCAGGGCTAGGGTTAAAAAACTACAGCTAGTCACTTTGCCAAAAAAAGGGTCATTTTTCACTGCAAAATTGAGGTGTGACCACGTTGCGTTTTGCGCCGATTCCTGTCGCGGGCACTAGGCCGACCCGCACAAGTGAGGTACCATTTTTCTCGTAGGACTTTGGGGAACGCGGGGTGGGTGGAAATTTGTGGATCCACGCAGATTCCAGAACTTTCCATCCCAGAAATGTGGGGAAAATGTGTTTTTTTTGTCATTTTTTTACGTTTGCAAGGGATTCTGGGTAACAGACCATGGTGGGAGGCAGTCAAGTCACCCCATCCTGGATTCCCCTGGGTGTATAGTTTTCAAAAATGTATAGGTTTGCTAGGTTTCCCTAGGTGCCGGCAGGGCTAGGGTTCAAAAACTACAGCTAGTCACTTTGCCAAAAAAAGGGTCATTTTTCACTGCAAAATTGAGGTGTGACCACGTTGCGTTTTGCGCCGATTCCTGTCGCGGGCACTAGGCCGACCCGCACAAGTGAGGTACCATTTTTCTCGTAGGACTTTGGGGAACGCGGGGTGGGTGGAAATTTGTGGATCCACGCAGATTCCAGAACTTTCCATCCCAGAAATGTGGGGAAAATGTGTTTTTTTGTCATTTTTTTACGTTTGCAAGGGATTCTGGGTAACAGACCATGGTGGGAGGCAGTCAAGTCACCCCATCCTGGATTCCCCTGGGTGTCTAGTTTTCAAAAATGTATAGGTTTGCTAGGTTTCCCTAGGTGCCGGCAGGGCTAGGGTTAAAAAAGTACAGCTAGACTCTTCGCAAAAAAAGTGTAAATTTTCAGTGTGAAAATGTGGTGCATTCACCTTAGGTTTTGAGCCACTTCCTGTCGTGGGCACTATGCCTACCCACACAAGTGTGGTACCATTTTTATCGGGAGACTTAGGGTAGTTCAGATTTGCAAAGCAACTGTTATTACCTATTGAATTTTGATGCATTTCTCCCTTCCAAATGAAAGACATTGTGTAAAAAAAAGTCATTTTGAAAAATGACCAATAATTGTCATGCAAGTATGAGTATTCCCAATTTCGAAAATGTGCAAATATGCACTGTTTCTAAACTCTGTAATTTGTTCCCATTTCAGAAATACATAGGTGTCTTTCATACCGATTTTTCCATGTATACATTTTCCCACAATAATTGCTATATACCCGGAACAAAAAAGAAAAACATTACAAAATGCTGCTCAGTTTTTTACTCTGGGTTCGTTGGGCTCTTGGTGAACCTACAGGTCCTATATATCCCCACAACCAGGAAGGTCCACCGGATGTAACGGTGCATTGCTTTCAAAGAGATGTCATAATTCGAAGAAGTTACAGGTGAAAACGTTGACTCAAAAGGCTGCTTTTTTCAACAAATTTTTAATTTTTCCTATATTTACCTGTTAGTTTCTATAAAGAAACCTTGATGGATCTACACAAATGACCCCTTGCTGAATTCAGAATTTTGTCTACTTTTCAAAAATGTATAGCTTTCCAGGATCCATTATTGATTTTCTACCCATTTTTACCATTATCTGGAAGGAGGTTCAAAGCACAAAAAATAGCAAAAATAGGGTATGTCCCAGAACAATGTCAAAACTGTGTAAAAAATATTGGATTTCTAACAAAAAACTGTCATTCCCTAAAAGCTGGAGAAAATGTGATTTCAGCCCCACAAACCCTTGATATCATTTGCAGAGAAAAACCCAGACGCTTTCATTTGCAGCCACTTTTCCCCATTTTTCACAAAAAAAACAAAATGTTGCTGTATTTTGACTAATTTCTGGGAACCCTCTAGGAGAATCCACAAACCCTGTGTACCTTTAGAATCCCCATGATGTTGGAAGAAAAGGACGCAAATTTGGCGTGGATACCTAATGTGGTCAAAAGGTTACAGGGGCCTAAGCGCGCACTACCCCAAATAGCCCAAAAAAGGCTTAGCACAGGAGGGGAAAAGGCCTAGCAGCGAAGGGGTTAATTGGTTCCTGTGTGCTGAGAGATGTTTTTAAGAATTGTATAAGGGGGCAGGGTAGGGACACCCTAAGCCCCAGGTACTGCTAGGGAGACCCAGAGATGCCAGGCCCTGTGCTTTGCAAGTGGAGGGTTGGATTTCCATGGTGGGGCTGAACACAAGGCTTGAGCTGGCTTTTGAGGGGTTGGGGGTGCAGACCCTTTACGAAGGTCAGGCACTGAGCTACCCACCACCTGCTCACTGCCAAAGACCATGCACAGCAAGGGGATGGGCCTGCAGCAGTTGGGTTGGGCCAGTCACGTGGTGTTGGGGGCAGTGCCTCAGTGCACTGCCAAAAGTGTTGGACAAATCTGATGAAAACAAAAAACATGTTCACTGAAAAATACAAAGGTTAAAGTGATGTTATACCTAGGTATGGTTATTAGATCTTAGCTTACATTAAAAAAAAAAAGAATTACAAAAACAAAGGTTAAAGTGAAGCTATAGTCAGGTGTTGAAATAAGATAAAAACAAATGTTTCAAACCACTGAAATTCTCAAGTTATAGTTTACTGCGCTAAGTATATCTTCTGCCCCTGCTATACACTACTTATGACCTCACATATTACATCACTTAACAAATATGTTCTTTAACACACCTTGAGTGATTTAATGAGTTTTTCGCCTTTTTCCGTCTGGTAAAAAAGCACTATGGCAGTGCTGCTCTCAAATCATTAATCAGAACATCCGACTAGCTCACCCTTGAACCTTAACGGCCTGTCCTTGATGCAAGCATCTATCAATAAAACCTCCCAGTGTGTAAAAATAACCATTGTAATGCAGAAGACTACCCCACATTACACTGTATATTGATTCATTATATATGTGTTGTTAAACTTACAGTACAGAGTTGGTGTATCACAAAATAAAGAGCACATTTTATAATGAATGTGATTTATTTCCCTAAAATGCACTTTGTATTTAAAATTTGACTTATAATGTAGTAAGGACTCCCTTAATACGTACATTCATTGTTAAGTTAGCATAACCACATTAGAAGTAAGAAAGCCATCTTGCTGCTTTTGCACACGACACTGCGTTCACATGTTATTGCTTAAACAAACTGCTGACTCGAGTTTTGCCTCACACAAGAGCAATCTGTTGTTACCATCCCGAGCTCTGCGCAGCGACCTTGGTCTGCACACGATGTGACAAACAGTCTGAGTTGTTAGACAATGCATGTTTTCCACTCTAGGTTGATCGACCCACTATTTAGTCATAACACACGAGCAGCTGCACATACCTGAAAGTTGGTGCTTTTAATATCACAGACATCATGTTTATTATTCAGACCGAAGACGAGCCTTCCTGCGAGAAGACTCCTGATGCTCCTGTGATGTGATTTCACTAAGCTGATCTTTGAGGTATGGGGTCCCCTATTCAAGCCTAAGAGACCTTCTGTTAGTCTAATAATAATATTAGCTTCTTAGTAAAGGGAAGGTGGTAGTATCCACTGTCATTATAACATGATCACCTCTTTTATATTCTATGGAATTGTAACTATGTTGATGGTTTTGATTTTAATCATTTGTCTGCTTGTATTAGCCAAAGTACTGCATCTTAGGACACGTGGTCTATAAAAATAAACTCTTTTTATTTTCACTGTGTCTCTGTTGATTCTTGTTGTGGACTGATGTGAGAATAATATACGAACAGGTATTTCCGATTCCCACCATTCCTGAGTATGTACTGAGTCGCTTGTTCTGGGTTGTCTTTTCATTGGGACCGTCGAGCTAAATCTCGGATAACGAATGGGACACTTATGCTAGCCGGATACTGGGTTCTGGGTTCTGAGGTGAGTTTCTGGTACACCACAACTCACTGAGGTCCTGGGGTTCTACGCATAGTTCTGTGTATAAGCAGAATCCCTGCAACATGGCGCACCTAACGTTTGGTCTATGAGTTGAAACGCCTTAGTAGTGCTCGCGTTTGTCCACAACACCCTCATTCTTGTTTCCGGATAACAAGTCTGACGGATTTAAACCTACCTAGGTCTATTGATATAGGTTCCTTCAAGCTTGATCATTAAAAAGGTTATTGAACCCTTGTGCTACTGATAGTTTCAAGTGTGTGTTGTCCTAATGTCGGTGGATATTGCGGCGCATAGCCGTGCAGCTCTGAAACGTCATTTGACGCAGTATGGGGTGCCGGACACTGGTATGAACGTCATCTTTGTGGTGGGAGCCGATGCGGCTCATCCCTATGAGTTGTTCTACTCTTGGGTGACGATTCCGGCGGTAGAGGATGATGACACCTTTCATTCTTACACTGCCGCTGCCGTGCCAGCGAACTATACGCCGTATAGGACACAGGAAATACCAATATCTGCTTGGCAGCATCTTATTTGGTTTAATGGCGCCCTTCCCCATGTGGTTATACCGCCAAGAATGGGCCCTTTATCAATTGCAGGGGCCACTTGGCCGGTACTAGCCGGATTTACGCCTCATCCCCGTTACCTCACGGTGACGGTAGCTGAGTTGCGTGTACTGCACACTGCCCTAATTACGGTATATAGGGCGTTGGTGCAGTACGTGTCGCGCAATGTGCAGGCGGGGGCACCTGCTGTTGCGGGGCAGCCTACTGATCATCACGCGGTGGTCATTAGTCCTGTTATGGTTAATTCTGTTATGGGCAAGCGCCCCCAAAATAGGGATGATTTCCCCTTTTGGCTTGCTGAAAAATTTGACCAAATAGAAGCGGTTTACCCGAATACTTCTCCTGTGGAGAAACACAGGATCCTCACCATTAGTTTGCCTAAAGACTTGGTCCCCCACATCGATGATTGTGTAAATTGGGGCAAGGTCTTTGCAGCGACGTACGCGCAGTGCTTTGGCACTCCGTCTATGTTGCAGCTGCCCTCCGTTATCAAACGCGTTCAAGAGAACCATGGTGCGGAGTCTGCGATAGAGTTAGGGATGCGGCTCCTCGGTCAATTTGACCTGGTGGCTACCATGATAATTGGAAACCTTAAGGGTGATGCTTTGCATTTCCAGGTTCGTAATGAACTGAAGCGAGTTGCTGAGGAGGACAAACCGCAGGAATTTGCGAAAATAATCGCAGAGGCATATCGGGATTTGGGTCGTAGCTCTTTAGGAGTTAAGCCTGTCATAAAGAATCCCGATCTAAAACAGCAGGGTAAGGCAGAAACGTCTGGTAAGGACGAACGGCCCATTTTTCCAAAACAAAAATGGCAGTTTAAACAACAGGGAAAGCAGCAGCAACAGAAACAGGGCTCTCGGCCTGCCTCTCCCGTTCAGTCAGGTAGTGAACGCACTTATGATCTGCGTGATCGTGCTGCTATAAAGTCTCCTGATAGATTTCAGGTTTCTGAACAGCGCTCTCCTCGTTCTTCACAGGAAACATCGGCTACACAGTCCGGTGGCGGAGGCGGTGGCAAAGGTCGGGGTGCTCCACAACAGCGTGACCAGCCCCGACAGACTGAGGGTAAAGGCAAGCAGGACGAATTTGCACGACAAAGAACCCCCGTTTCAGAAGAAGAAAGTGGCGGCTCTGACGGCAAGGTATGCCTCAGATAGTGCGGACACAGCTTCGGAACCGGACATGGGCGCTGACGCTCCTGGACAGCGCAGCGGAAATTACCATAGTCCGTCAAGCTCTGCGTCCATTTCTGGCGGTGACAGCAACTGATATATCGGTTACTGTTGAAACAGCTGACACCAGAGTGGCTCCCCCTGACAGACTTTATGAAATAGTCTTATTAATTGAAGGTGACATACAACGTACAATAAAAGGGATTTTTTGGGATAATCTGACCACCACCTATGATATCCTCCTAGCGGAGGCAGATTGGCCCCCAGCTTTCATTTTAGAGGCTCTTAGAGGGGAGGAAGTAATCCTCCCGTCCTTTGCGCACACGGTGCCTAAGGACCAAGCTGAAGTGTATGCTGGGGAGTGGGCGCTTGCGCTTGCGCCGGCGGTGTATCGTACTCAGGTGGGATGGGACAGATTGTCCCCCTGCCATGAGATTCCATTGCGGTCTATGCCCCAGCCTCAAACTCAATATCCTATGCGTCGTGAAGCGAGACCCCACGTCGCGGCAATCCTTGAACAATTGGAATATCAGGGTGTTATTGAAACATGTGTGTCCCCTATGAATAACCCTTTATTCACTGTAACGAAGCCTGACGGCTCGTACCGTTTAGTTTTGGATTACCGGCACCTAAACTCCCATTGCCGGACCTGCGCGGTACAAAATACACATAGCTCGGCTTTGGTCGACAGTCTCGTGCGTAAAAGATTTAAAACGACACTTGACATTTCCAATGGCTTTTTTAGCCACAACCTGTCCACACTGAGTAGCCAGTGGACAGCGTTTACTTCGGGCGGCAAACAAAAACAGTTTACAAGATTAGCCATGGGTTACAAAAATAGCCCTGGCGTCTTTTCTGCTCGCGTGGTTTCTCTCTTAGAAAGAATAGACCCCGACGCATACTCCTATGTTGACGATATCTATTTTACGGATGATGAGCTGATGCCGCATCTGTCTCGAGTCGACAATATTATCGTGAGTTTTGCTGACTATGGCTACAAATTCAATTTTGCGAAGTCACACATCGCAGAATATACGGTGTTGTTTTTGGGCTACGAGCTCAACAATGAAGGTAAGGGGTTAGCCCCCCACTTTCTGGAGAAGTGTGCACGCTTAAGTGCTCCTACGACACTGAAGAAATTACAATCTCTGCTGGGTTTTCTGAATTTCGGCCGTACGTACATTCCTGATTATGCCCAGCGTATCAAGCCGCTTTACGCCTTGGTACAACCTTCGTTTTCGAAGTCTAGCTGGCAGCTAGAACACTCTGCAATTTTACAGTCTTTACAGGCTGACCTTCTTGCTTCACAATACTTGCTGACACGTGATAACCGCACTAACCTGGTAATAAGAATAGTACCAGGCGCCGTGGGGTTCACGTATTTGACGTTTAATGAGGGCGACACAGTCCCCATTGCGTACAAATCCCACTTGTACACCTCTGCTGAATTACGTTACGTTTTTCCACGGTCGAAAAAGTTCTGACTGCTGTGCAGGTGGCGATCCTCAAGGAACGCGCACTGTCGCATGGGAAACAGATTCTGGTTGTAACACCATATCCTGCTTTAGAGGCAGTGACTAAAGCAAGTGTACCAAATTCTAAAGCTTTGCATCCACGGTGGATACAATGGGCCACAACACTGACGTCGCCAGATGTCACTTACATCTTTGATGCCTCATTACAGACTCAAGAGTACTTGCAGTATGAATTCGTTCATCCGGCACCTCTGTCTTTGCGCCCGCTCGAAGAATACCATTGTGTCATATACACTGACGGGTCTGCGCAACCCGCAATTGGATCGAAGCACGCTTATTCAGCGGCTTGCGCAATTGTCGTAGGTACATTCGTAAATGGTGAATTCCAATCTGATGCAGTGCATACGCAGTCATTGGGTGATTGTACCGCGCAATTAGCGGAGCTCCGGGCTCTGGTGCTTGCACTGGAGTTTGCGGATCCCCGAGTCACTACTCTTATAGTGAGTGACTCCTTCTACTGTGTCCAGTCCTACAATGACAATTTACACTTCTGGTCTCAGAATGATTATCGAGACACTAAAGGTAGCACAATTAAGCATAAAACGCTTTGGGTTCGAGTGGCAGACTTTAAAGAACGTCTCCCTCTCGTAAGTGTTATTCACACTCTTGGTCACCAGCGGCTTGGTGTCCATGCTGTCGGCAACAGCTTAGCTGACGAGGCAGCGAAAACAGCAGTGGCTACATACTTAGTGGCAGCAGTTACAAGATCCAAAAGTAAGATTGATGATGACATCTTGGCAGCTGTTGCTGCTACAGAGAAGGGAGGTGATTACCCGAAGGGTTTTCCCTCTCGGTATATTTATCATTTAAGTCCTGATAACGTCCCATTAGTGAGGATTAACGACGTTGGTGACAGAATTATTCCCAACGCGGACTGCAGACCAGCACTGATCCTAGCTGCGCACGAGGGGTTGGCGTCAGCCCACGCCGGTGTGTCAGCTACAATATCTCTGCTACAACAACGTTACTGGTGGTTTGGTTTATATAAACAAGCGCGCGCATATGTTCTTGATTGTGACATTTGCCAACAGATTAAACCTTCTACTGTTGCGCGCCCACCACAGACACAGCTGTACATCTCTAATAAGCCATTTGGTTGTGTTTATTTAGATCACTGCGGTCCTTTTTCTTCAGATACTGCGTACAAGTACATCTTGGTTGCAGTGGATTCGTGCACACGTTTTCTATGGGTATGGCCACAAAGGAGTGCTGACTCGCGGACTGTCATCAGGGATTTGCGTGTCTTTGTGGGAACTTTTGCGTGTGGTACCTTCCATTCTGATTAGGGCCCTGCGTTCGCCTCTAAGGCTTACAAGGAGGCTATGAAAAATTTGGGGGTCCTAGTCAAATTTTCGTCTCCCTACCGACCTGAGGGTAATAGTGTGGTGGAGCGAATGAACCGTGACTTAAAGCAATCATTGACAGCACGTGTTTTAGGCACAGGCCGGAACTGGCTAGCCCATTTGTATAACGTCCAACGTGCACTTAATAATCTCCCTAGAAGGTCTCTGGGTGGGCGGACCCCGTACATGATGCTCTTCGGAATCAGAATGTTTGTTCCAGACCTTGATGGTCTAGACATTGCGGCGTCGACCGCACCCTTTGACGTAGATGATCACTGTGCTGTTTTGCAGACTCTACAAGAAGCCAGAGACTCTCTTTCGAAAGAACATTTGCCCTCCACATCTGAAGCTGAGGTTCAGATTCCGGTAGTCGGCTGGCTACCCCGAGTTGGAGATCTGGTCCGTGAGAAGGTGGAGAACAAGAAGGAGTTCGGCCCCTCTTATCGTGCACCAGTTCCAGTGCTTGGAGTGCAGGGTCCAAGAACAGTCATTTTACCTCCACTTCCTGGTCGCAAAGAAAACAGGTACATCTCTATTGACAATGTCAAACTTCAGCGAGTGGCCGATACTTCTTAGTATGACTCCGGCAGTTTCATGCCAGACAATGCAAAGAAATTCAATGATGGTTCCTGCTTCTACCACCTTGTCTGATGTTGCCATCGAGATGCATTCAGTTACTGATCCCTTGCTGATACCACCGGCTGGTGGTTTGCCCGAAGAGACTGAGTATGCTTATCCTACGCGTGGACCCTCGCCTGTTTTACAATCTACAGCACTTGGCCAGTCCCGTTTTTCCTTTGACACTAACTCTTTGCCCTCAACTCCCCCATCGAACATTGCTGTTTTTGTAAGTTGGTTTAAGAGACATTTTTTGATAGCCCCTTGGACATACATCTGGTTGCTGCTTTTCAGTATTTTTTTGTTCATGTCCATTGGATTTGTTGTAGTTTTCTTCCGTTTGGTGGATGGCCATTATCTCAAAGAGAGATCGACAATTAGACTTATCAATGGAACTTTGGCCCCCCACTCCTCATCCCACATCATGAAAAGGGACCAGACTTTTGTGAATATTACTGCCTGGCCCGTCATGGATGGAATCGCATGGGATGCAGTTAAATTTCAAATTCATGGGCCTACAGAGGTCATTAATGTGCCTAATGTATTTCGTGTTTCTATGGGTGATGTAGTTAAACAGAACATACGTTCTGATGATTGGGATGTACACGCCATTGAAGCACTGTTTTCAGATTTGAAATATTATGCCGCCTTTGATGCTGAGGATTTGTATGACAATGCGGCTAATTATGCAGAACAGTATTGTTTTCAACATTATGGCAATCACTTCCTGCATAAAGCGAATACGTTTAGAAATTTTGTAAATTTTACCCAGTGGTAACATTGTCCCACCCCCTCGTTTGGCAGTTCACATACATTAGTTGATAAGTTTACTTATTTTACTGATTTCAGTGTTTCAGCCCCGGCATCCTTTTATTTTAAAGTTAAGCCTGAGTCTGCCTCTAAGGTTAGACTGACACACACCAAATTGCTATATTCTAAGTCCTTTATGGATGAGTTGTCAATCAAAGGTTATGATCTATGGAAGGCTACTATTGATCTTAAGTCGGTTTGGGGTTCCAAACCGTGGCAGGTTCAGGGAACTGAAGCTTTACACCGTGCCTGTCTAGTACCAAATCATATGTTGTTTTTAAATGCAACCATCTTCCAAACCACCTGTTTCGGATTGGCCACTTCTAAAAAACTAAATTCGCCTTCTGTGCCGGATCTGGGTGCTTACCCGAATTGGAATAATCACACAGATCTGTCCCTTCCTGCTTTGCAGTTATTAGTTTCTAATTCATCTTTCAATATTTCGAAATTTAATAGTGAGGGATGGTTAATTTGGCAAAGCAGTTCTGATACCTGTCAACGTCGTTTTCTAGGACTGAAACCGGGGTATACTCAAGATCGCGTGGACCCCCGGTTTGAGTCGTCACATACAGTAACTACATACTCTGTAGGGAAATTATGTCAGTCCTGGCTGCGACATTCCACCTTGGCATCTGTCAAAGTTCATTTATCAAAATTACATGACAAAATAGATTTGAATGATTTTGTTAAAGGTCCTGTGGGTGGCAGATCCAGGAGATGGGCGTATGCTATTTACAACGAAGTATGGAAACTGTCGCAAATTGAGGCAGCTTCAAGATTGAGAGCTATTGATCAGGCTAATATGGAAAAAGTATTAGCAGTTATTGATAACAGCATTAACACTCTTTCTTCTCGCATTTATACATTAGATAATATTGTTTCTTCAATTGTGGATATTGTGCAGGATGATATGTCAGTGTTGTATCATGGTCAAAACCAGTTGCGTTCTGTTATGCAGTTTGCATGGACATTACAAACATTGAAGGCAGGGAAGGTCCCTTGGGACTATCTGAATACAACATCCTTATTTCTTCCCTTTAACCTTACTGACAAACAGCAGTTCATGTCCATGAAGGATGCTACATATTCCTTGCTACATATTGAAAAATTGGAGCCGTTACCTTTCTCTGTAGCGGAAGTCGATTCCGCAGTGTGGCTCTTACACGGATTGATAACTCTCCCGTTCGCACTTTTTAAGTTTACCTCTTGTATGAAACACTATGCTCTGGGTAGATATGAACAGCTGGGTACCGCTTTCATACATGAAGTCTGGTCCCTCCCCTTTACGTATAGATGTACAAGAGACGGTACTGAGGTTTATCTGAAGGGTGAAGATTGTACGACGTCACCTGATCATTCTGTTGTATGTAGGCACATTCAGTTGCACGGAGCTTGTAATGTACACGCTCCGAATTTGGCCTGCGTCCTCAAAGGTATCCCGGTACCAGTGATTACGCCATCTTTCACGCTGCTTGCAAACGGTAGTTATTTAATTTTAAACAATGAAGCTTGCTGCGGGATGTTAGTAGGGATCCCGTATATAGTAACTGTATCACAGAGGGTTGTCTGCTGCAATAACGTTCTGTTTCCTCCCCCGCATGGGAGGCTAGATGCTTCCATCTGGCCTTCGATTCCAACCTTGAAAGCAGAGTTCAACAAGATGAGCAGAATAAGAGCGCTATTGTCCCAAAAGGAGGTGCCATTGACTTCCTCCCGGGAAACATTTGTCCTTCACGTAGCGAATACGTGCACTGAGGTACAGGCGCTTTTGAATACTGACCTCCCCCTGCATTTTGGAGCTTTGATCCAAACAATTTTCAATGCCTCGTCCACGACTGGCATGGCTCATTTTTTTAAACTTGTGGGCTCGGGCCTCGTGACCTCTTTCCAAACTATTTTTGCTGTGATTCCGGCATTTTTTCATTCTATTTTCTCCAGCGTCTTTGGAGGTGTTCCTTTAATTCTGGCGCTAGTGGCAGGTGTGCTACTTTTACTTTTCATCCTGCGGAATGGCTGCTCTTTCTGTGCCACACGACAGCCTGTCCCGTCTGCAGCTTCTTCGTGACAGGATGCTTGATTACTATGGTGTCCTGCCGTTGGCGACTTTGAGCCTGGCATATGGATTATCCTTCCGGTATTCCTACTTCACCTGCGTGCAACCTGTCTTCCACTGCCTAGATTGTCCCTTTGAATGGCCTATGGATTTGTGCTTAACCAACATGGTGTCTCCGGAGCCGGATTATGATCGACTGATGAGGCCCTTAGTGTCTCACGAGTCTGCCTGTTCTGGTGTTCGGATTATGGCCTGCGGTGCGGCGCATGGTATCCTGGGTAATTGGGACATCGCGAGAGCGGCATATGACTTCTTGGATATGAGTTATTTGGAAGTACACGCTGGTTGCCCTCTGATGGTGCTAGAGGCTCCGCTAATAGAAGAACATGTATGTTCCTTTTCTTTGATTAACTGGATGGCTGAAACCTTCAGTGGCCGTACCAATGATTTTCTGCTGGAAGCAGTGGCCACATATGCTGCATATACTTTCATGGATTGAGTGAGCTATCGTCCACTGTGTTTTCCTCACGTGTCTTGAACTGTCCCTGTACGGCTGCACTTCTGCCCGGTGAGGCGTTTTTTCATTTTTTCACCCCCCACGGCACGTTTGAGGTTTTTTGTTTTTTCTTTCCACCTTTGGTTTTTTCCTATTCGGACTTTGCCTGCACTGACCAGTGTTTTTTGAATTGGTTACGCCTTGTTCTGCTCTGTCGCGCTTGAACTCTGCGTTCTCTCTTTTCTTGCATACTAAGTAGTGCTTCGATCAAGGGGGCATGTAGTAAGGACTCCCTTAATACGTACATACATTGTTAAGTTAGCATAACCACGTTAGAAGTAAGAAAGCCATCTTGCTGCTTTTGCACACGACACTGCGTTCACATGTTATTGCTTAAACAAACTGCTGACTCGAGTTTTGCCTCACACGAGAGCAATCTGTTGTTACCATCCCGAGCTCTGCGCAGCGACCTTGGTCTGCACACGATGTGACAAACAGTCTGAGTTGTTAGACAATGCATGTTTTCCACTCTAGGTTGATCGACCCACTATTTAGTCATAACACACGAGCAGCTGCACATACCTGAAAGTTGGTGCTTTTAATATCACAGACATCATGTTTATTATTCAGACCGAAGACGAGCCTTCCTGCGAGAAGACTCCTGATGCTCCTGTGATGTGATTTCACTAAGCTGATCTTTGAGGTATGGGGTCCCCTATTCAAGCCTAAGAGACCTTCTGTTAGTCTAATAATAATATTAGCTTCTTAGTAAAGGGAAGGTGGTAGTATCCACTGTCACTATAACATGATCACCCCTTTTATATTCTATGGAATTGTAACTATGTTGATGGTTTTGATTTTAATCATTTGTCTGCTTGTATTAGCCAAAGTACTGCATCTTAGGACACGTGGTCTATAAAAATAAACTCTTTTTATTTTCACCGTGTCTCTGTTGATTCTTGTTGTGGACTGATGTGAGAATAATATACGAACAGGTATTTCCGATTCCCACCATTCCTGAGTATGTACTGAGTCGCTTGTTCTGGGTTGTCTTTTCATTGGGACCGCCGAGCTAAATCTCGGATAACGAATGGGACACTTATGCTAGCCGGATACTGGGTTCTGGGTTCTGAGGTGAGTTTCTGGTACACCACAACTCACTGAGGTCCTGGGGTTCTACGCATAGTTCTGTGTATAAGCAGAATCCCTGCAACAATAATAATATACATTGTTGCATAAACCACATTTTAAATATTATCATATTATCTCCAACAAATACACACATTTCTTGAAACATTACAAACAAATCTGCGGTCTCAAGCAAAGCAAAAAAATTAAATGGATGATGCTCAAAGGGTAAAATCTTTCTACAGAGTACTAAAATCAATTAATAGATCAAGGAATATAAACAATACCTAAAAGGTTACATATAGTGTGTTCCTATATCACCATCTAAGGGTTGAGGTGTCATTTATAAACCATTAGGCCAATGAAATATAGATACCTCAATTGCAATGGAGACCCAGATTACACAGTTAACCGTTGTGGATACGAATAACCATGACTTCTCTGTAGTGAAATACCACATGTTCTAGATGTTGGTAATAAATATTTTATTTTGAAAATCAATCAGTAATGGTGTTTGTGGAGGAAGTGCTGGAATTTGAGCACACGGAATATTTTGCACATCTCTGGTGGTTCTGAGCACACAAGCAGCCGGGACACTATTAGACTGCCGACTAAGTATAAAAAGGAAAAACAAGGAATCATACCATTTTTATCAATGCATTCAAGATCTGGAACAACATTCCTGTATGAATTAAAGATGCACCTCTTTAAAGGGCAATACACCATAGTGCATTAACAGCCCAAAAATAAGCTACCTCTTCTATCACATGTAGACTTTATAGGTTTTTCTTATCCTCTTCAGCACTCTGCTGTCTGTTGCCTACGTTCACCCTATAGAAATACCATGCACATACATATTCATCTCTTCTATAAGCCCCATGCTTGGAGGTTGTTTCTTTACTGTAGGCTTATGCTGTAGATATTTCCTTTTCACAATATTTATCTTCTCTTGAGATGTCTGCAATACTCACTATGGGTAGCTCCTGATTGAAAAATGTCTCAACATATTCACTTTGGCCTTCTGAATTAATTCTTCTGACCTAGTTTCTTTTTAATCTTACTAATTTGCTGTATAAAATATTCCATTTAATCAGAGTAGGGTAGCTATTTGGTTGCATGTATTATAATATCTCCAGATCTATTTTCCCCATTCAGTGAACTGCCCTCTTTCACTTCAAGTTTTAAGTCTATGAGTTCAACAGTGCTGTGACTATAATTCATACCCAATTTTAGGCTCAATGTTTTCTTATGTAGTCATCTGTGAAATGTGATCAGTTGTTGAACATTGCAATCCCAAATGAAGAACAGATCGTCAATGTAACAAAACAACATGTGGCTGGCATGTATTCTTCCAAGTTGTTGACTGTGCACACTTGCTCCCTTCACCAGCCCATCACAAGGTAACCTTATCTGAGGGAGAAACAGATGCTCATAGCCTTACTATTTACTTGTTTGTAAAGACAGTTCTCAATCAGAAAATTATTCTAATGAAGTCATACATTAATGATCATTCATGAAGATTACTTCCATAGAAAGGGATTTGACATCTAATGATATGAATTTGTATGTATTGTCCCATACTATGTTAATAATCATTTGAAGGTAGTCAGTACTTTTCCTTAAGTAAGTAGGTAATGTTTCCACAAAGGCATGCAAGAGGTGAGCCACTTACATAAAGCGTTTTTCCTTGAGACTCCCCATTGATGACACTGATGACATAAGAGGCTAAGTGGTTCCTTTTTAACTTTTGGTAATAAGTAAAAGGAAGGTATTTTCAAGTTGTTTGCCTTCATAATTAAGTAGTCTTCTTAGTCTATAATGCTATAGCATGTCCAACACATTAAAAGTTCATCATTTCTCATGATCAAGTTCTTATGGTACCTAATATCAATCGTAAGATAACATTCTTTATCTTCCAATTGTGCATGCACTTCTTTTAAATATTTATTGTTTTAACACATGACTACATTCCCCCACCTTCTTAGATGGCTTTTGAATTATTTCCTCATTATTACTTAACATTTTTAGGATCGGGTATTAGGATGAGTAACTTCCTATTCTATTTATGAAATATTTGTCTCGTATAATGTTTAATATCTTTTAAAGTAATTTCATGGTTACACATTTTAGGGAATCCTAGGTGGCATCATTCGTAATGCTGGTTTGAATACACTTTTGCTATTTGAATTGAACTCTATGCCCATATATTTACATAGTTCAATAATCTCTTCCTCCTTTCTTGTAACCATTAATTCAAGATGATCTAGGGTATCATCCAGCATTAAGGTCATAGGTAGCACATAGTTCCTCAAAATCCCCCACTGGGCATGTATTGGCCTTTACAGTGACTGGAGATAGATTATGGTATTGGAGAGAGTATCGTCTTTTAACAGTTTAAGATTTCTAACAAATTGGAATTAATGTATGCCTGTCTGTGTATAATTAAACTCTGCTGTGGGAGCAAAATAAAGTCCTAAACAGAATGGGCCAGATTATGAAGTCTTTAGGAAAGGCTCCTGATGGGATTCGGTATTGCAGAATCTGATTCTGAAACCTTGTTTCGGACCGAATCATACAGGTTTTCCCATCGACCGATTACGATGCTCGGAAACTGTTTGAGCAGTCTGAATTGGTTTCAAAAGGCACCCGGACAGCCCGAGTCTTTCAGAGCCCATTCGTACAGCTCTATGGACACGGTCTCTGGAGGAGCGATCACGATGACCGATTCGGACAGCCATTCCCATTTGGTTTGCCCGAGACGAAATGGCTGCCGGAATCACTCTTTGGGGGCCCGAGGCGGGCCCCCCTGCATCCAGAGATGTACGAATGTAGCCTGTGGGGGTTCTCAAGGAAACCCTCTTCCCAACCATGCACAATGTGGTAGGCACAGGGTGCAAGGTTTTCATCAACCACCACTTTTTTCAACGGGAGCCTGTGTTATTGTTCGGAACACAGGCTCCCATTAAAGTCAATGCGAGTTCGACCAAACGATGTTGGGAAGAATTGTAATCAGTTGTTCGGACTCGCAGGACCCGATTCGTTTGGAGACTAGTCCGGAACCTATTCGTTCAGGACAGTCTGTTCTTTTTCTTGTGTTAATTCTCTATTACAAATCTTAATCACTGTTACATTATCATTCACCTGCATTTGTTGTTCTTAAGGTTTTGTGATTATAACTTCCTTGATCTGGATCGCTTTCTTTTTTCACCTTTCCTTCCAATTTTGTTTCTCTTTTGTGTTCTTTTGATTTCCTCCTCCATCTTTTCCTTTTATGTTTTTGGGGCCAGCTGTCCTCTCCTTAGCACTTAGTACTGGTCTAAAAAATTCCTTCCAAAAGCTGGGCCAAAATGTCCTTGATATTGTCACCCTGGTTCACATTGAGCTCACCTACAGACTGTAATCAGTCACGACTGTCTTTGTCTGTATATCTTTCCTTGTCTCTGATTTGATCAAACTTCTCAGTGAAGGTGAATACTCTACCGGTATCATAATCATCTTGGTCCCTTAAACATTTCCATCATTCAAGTTGTGTGATATCATCTGCTTATCTGGCAAGTCTCTTTTCCATCTCATCTTTGAATTTACTCACCTCTTCTTGCTCCACAACTTGGCCAGTTCCTCTAGTAGTCTGTCAATTGTCTTTTACTGCCAATTCGTAGCAGTCGCACACATACTTTAATAAAACCCTCAGCATAGCTTTTGAGCTCTCCCGTGAGTTATGTGCCCACTCCTCAAGTACATAGGCGCTGCAGCACCTCTAAAATAATAATGGGGGAGTTCAAAATGTGAATGAGTAATAAAGATGCCTTTTTTCTTATCTTAGAGGTCAAATGTCAGGATCTGTCTTCTGACAAATTGCTGCTTATTCTTTTAACATGGTGATTGTTGTTTACTTTTCTTTCTCTGACTGCAATGTAAATAGAGTTTGTAATGCGAACCATGTTACAATTGTGCTGCAGGTGAGACGAAGGGCTCTAGGGGGTGTATTTTTTTCTAACACACAACAAAACTTCAAATGTACAAATACTTCACAAGATCTGAACACATAGGAAAACACAAGTGAAACACTTTGTTTTATAATTCTGAAGTGTGATGGAAACAACATTTTTTTAGAATCAACACCAACCAAGGCCCTTTACATGGTGATGCACAAATGATAAATATTCACTGAAACTCGATTTTCACGTTATCATTTGTGTGCTGTATTAGGTCATCTTTAAAACAACATGTGTATGAAAAGTTAGAGGCCATTTCAATGGAAAATGTGCTGTCTTGACAGTGCACTACCACACCATGTTTTAGCAAGATATTTGCAACACTGTTTTCCAAAACGCACCACCAAATACATGCCACACCCTTACCACTCCCCTGCTGAATTGGCATGGCTCATTTCTACACTTGTTCTTTGTGAGATGCTGGATTTCTCACAGTCCCTCTGACTTCAGCGACACAACACTGATGACAGCACTCCCACTGTGAACGTTTTCCAGTACCACTACTCAAGTTGCTCTCGGGATTAGGGATTTCATAACGAAGGTGCTGTGAATATTTGGAACCCCCCAGGGGATCCTTTCGGCATCTGAGTGTTTTGTGGGCATCGTGGCTTCCCACAATTTGCACAGTTCCCTTCTTCTTGGTTTCTCAAGCCCCTGGGAGGTTGTTAATTTTTGTGTATTTCTAGCAGCTGTGATTCTCCGTTTGTCCTCTTCACCTCATCCATTAAAAAGTTTGTCAGCGCGACCCTTCTCTTACTTGCCCTCTGTCTAACCAATTCTTAGTGAGCATAATTATTTGCACCAGTTCTAACAGGATTGCTCTTTTCTGTTTGATTCGCCTGCATCCTCTGCCCCACAACCTTTCTGCCATATCAGTTCCATCCACATTGCATTCATGCTGACCGGAAGTACGAACGTCGCCATTATAAATGATCCTTTGTATTCAGGTGAGTGTTCTGGTTTGTCGTTTGCCTTACGGTAGACAGTTCCTCTTCCTTGGCTGCTCTGATCTGGCTTGGAACAAAGCTCATACATGGTGTTTGTACTCCACAGTTAAAGTATATGAATAGATAGAGAGGGGAGAGGATGTCGCTCAACTGCCAGAGCATGCACTTTTGAACTGTAGAAAAAGTGGCCAGATTAACTAACCTTTCACGCAATGGAGTCCGTGTGAGAGGGAGAGAGCAGAAATGCACCAAATCTACTAAGATATGGTGTACGTGTGCTCTCTCATAGCGCTGGCGCACTCCAGACATCCTAGCTCCAACACAAGCACTCTTGCACCACAGTTCAGTGGTGCCTGAGTTGCAAAGAGACTTGTTTTTGTGCAGGAAGGAATACCTTCTTGAACAAAAACAATCCCTTGAGGCATTTTCCTCTTTCTATGTACGCTGCAGAATTCGTTACACTTCTTTTCAAAGGCAGGCAAGGTGCCACAAATTGCCCGCTGTGTGGCTTTGCAAATATCTACTTGCACAAAAGTGGCACAACCACGATGCAAAATGCTAGTAAATTTGGCCCAGTTGGAGTCTCTGCTTCGGCTCAACATCCTGTGATTGTGGGCAAATCACTTAATTTCCCCGTGCCTAAAAAAACCTAGAACCACAAAAAAAATATATGTTGTCCTTTTGTAATATAACTGGGTGCTCATCCATGCCTTTGGGTGGAGTTTGTGCTATATAAAACTGCAAAAGAAAAACAGGCTCCTCTTTAGTTAATCGAATATTCTGCTATGACCCGAATGAGGCATCATGTGTGAGCGGGATCTGATATTCAGGCCAACATAAGAATAACCACATCTTCTCCGTAGTGAGACACTGCATGCTTCAGATGCAGGTTAAAAGGTGTTTATTTTAGAAAATGGGAAAACAGACCCAATGCCGGGGGCGTGGCTAGATGGCCAAGATAGTGGATGCGCTCTGAGGTGGCTCCACTCTAAGGCCCTTTTATCCACAAGAATAAGATAGCCACTGATGCCATCGAGACACCGGCGCCACAGACATATAACACCAGAATAAATCTTACGGCTGAGAATAAGGAAGATAGGGTGCGACGTAAGCACGGTGTGAGCGCCGATCTGTGCTTAGGCGGACTGCGGGTGGCGGCCATCTTGCTGCAACCGGAGGAGATTCCTCAGCTCTGACATGGCCAACTACACGGACATCGCCGGGTAACAGCCCCGCGAGCAAGTGATCTATGCTCCTGGGCACTCTGAAAAAGCAGCCGGCTAGAGAGGGGGTGCACCTACATCCTGACGCCGGTAATGCCGCTGACCGCAGCCCCCGCAGGGGGCCACTAGAGCGGTCAGCGCCCTAGTGTCGCCTGGGCACTGGACACCCCTCCCCACCCCCCCCCCCCTCCTGGGGGCAGGTACTCCGGTCGGTGTTCCCTTCCTCTTCCTGCCTGGAAGTGACGCAAGGGGGCGTTACTTTCGGGACTCCTTTGTGCGAGGGAGGAGGCTATATAGCCCTCCCCCACCATGCTGGCGACCTCTTGATCGCCTTGCACGCCGCATGGTCCTCGGTCTGGCGTCGGTTCCCCTCCCTGGTGTTGTGAGCTTAATACCGGTGAGTGCGGTGTAATTGTCGGCCCCCTCCCTCAAGTCTCTCTTCAGTATGGTACTGTGCGGGGAGGGGGGGGGGGTCAGTCGTGGGGCGTGGTGGGTGACCCGAGGCCCCATGTGCTGTGGTGTCGGGTTTTTTGTGGTGTGTGCAGCCTTGTCGGACCAAGTGGGTTCATTGTCTGCGAGGGCACAGCAGAACACGGACCCAGATTCGAAGATTTCTGGTTCCTTACGGGTCCGGGAGGTGTACATTAGGGCAGTGGGGGCAGACCCTGCTGGCCAACTACGTTTGTATCTGTGGGGGAGATTAATTGTGGGGCTCATCTCGGAGTGTTTACTATTTCCAAGTGTCTTGTTGCAGCGATGGCTCCTCCAAGGTTAATGAGTCGCATGAAGCCCGGAGTTAGTAGTGGCAACTGAGATTTTGGCTGCATGGGCAGGGAGACTGAACTGACCCGGTGCTATGGGACACAGTTTAGAGTCTGGGAGGCCCCAGTTCACCCATATACAACTCGCATGTCTGCCTGCTGAGTTCCTGATGGTGGTGGTTAGTGTTTGTTCCCTTCGGTTTAGATCTCCAGCCTACTTCCGGTTGGCTAGGGGACAGTGCGGCTTCAGGAGGGGGCAATTTTGCGGGTGGCTCGTGGCCCATGCTAAAGTGCGGCTTGAGTTACCAACTGGGGGGTGGGTGAGCCAGGTACCGATCGGGGTGTCTGCCGCCCCCCTTGATCACAGAGGACGCAATGTTATAACAATCAATTTCCAGCTGCGCAGCTAGGCACGCAGTGGTGTAGCAGCGTGTGCCTTAGGACTGCTTCGGTGATTGCTAGGGGGCCGGTGCTGTGCACCTGGCTTGTGACTGGCACGCCGTTTGGTTCGTCCTGGTCACGCCATCTTATGCTGGTCTGGCGTAGGTTTTTGTTGGTGAGTGTGTGGGCATTGTCACCGCCCCCCTACGTTCCAGGTCTTTCAACGTCTGTCTGTGGCTCCGCCCGCATGTGGGAGCCTGGTTGTGCTGGTAGTGCTTTTGTTTTCAGGAATTTAACGAGGTTGATATTATAATGTATTTGTATTTTAATGTATGTACCGAACTACAAACCTGTCCTAATAATGTGCCCTTTTATGCTATGGACGAGTGTGAGGTATAGTGGTTACTGAACGAAGTCATTCAGGTGGTTACATTTTCTCAGTAGCGGGGCTCTGTCTCTCCTCGCGGCCTTGTCGGGCACGGCCTTCTGGCGTGGCTCGGGTAGGGAGGGGCAGTTGCGGAGCGAGAGTTTCGGCGGAGTCTGAGTGCTCCATAGATCAGTCGGCAATTAGCGGGCTGGGAGGGGCCTTTGTCCGGGCAAACTGTCAAGCCTCCTTGTAGTTGGAGGACTGGGGGCAGAGGGTGTCCGATGGGAGGATGGATGGTATTGGTGGTCCACATTCCTTTGTGGACATGCTGCCCTCGCGGCACCGCTTTGTGACTGGTGCAGGCAGCGTCAGTTTTTCATGTTTGCACACGGTGTACCGTCTATATACAGCCTTTTCATTTACTGAACTGGGTTAAGATTACAGTGTTGAGTGTTTGATTACAGTGTTGAGTGTTTCATCGTGAGAGACTAAGGCAGCCCGTGCCGAGGTTGTTGTCGGAGATGGGCAATCTACTTCCAGTAGACGTTTCTATTCCGCCGCTTATGTTGTTACGTGACTGAATAGTGATTGGGGCTGTTTTGTTCACTTTATCGATCGAGTGGGTTGCTGTGGATGACTTGTCTGTGGATTTGTGGAGCTAATTATGGGTGTTTCTGCCACATAACTATTACACTGGTTGTGGGGTAGTTGTTGGAGATCAATGCGCAAACATGGGCAGTGACCTGTATGGTCTGGCCACCATGGGGACACAGGACTTGAGCAGGGGGAACGGCATATGGCATGGAGCAGGTTTGTCCCCATCTCTCACCTTTCACCAGTGATGCCCATGGACCTGGGAGGCTTCAGTTTGCATCTGAGTGGTGCTTTTGTGGAACGTAGATGCCTGGGGAAATCTTTGATGGATTCATTCACGACCCTCATTCATGACCCTTACGTAGGTACCGCATTCACAGTGAATTGTTGGTCATTTTGCCCTGCTGCACAGGCATATCTAGACACCTCCGTACTAAACAAAGCAGTGGACAGGAGGATTGAGAAGTAGCTACTTGGCTTCCGGGTTGCACTGCGTCGAGACATTACTGTGTACTAGCAGGAGGAACATGGGAATGGTGCGTGTTAACCATTTTTTGTCTATGCTGGCTCAGTGAAGTAGGGACGATGGCTAATAGTTGAGACACTTTGCGCGAGTCTCTTGGCTTAGTGTTGGTTAATGACTCATCTTTCAGATGGAAGGATGAGTTGCCTAATATCTGAAATGCCCCTCATAGTACACTTTGAGTTTTATTCTCCGTCATGCTCAGCTTATTTCAGTTAGGCTGGACAAGTTTCTGTATTCCCGGCAAGTGAGTTGGGATCGTCAATGCTTTTCTTTCAAAGAACTATTTTCACCAATGTTAATTCAGTAGTTTTGGGTGGTGCTTATGTCTCAAATCCATCACTATTTCATTGACGATCTGGTGACTCGCAGTTAAGGGTATGCCCATGGTTGTTGTTGTGGCCAATTAATGTTTCCAGTACACAAGGACACCCGTTGCTTGAGGCCTCATGTTCCTATTGCTTCAGCCTTGGTTTGGATGTACCATACTGGGGGACAGTCACTTAAGCATAAATCCTGCAGGTTTTCTCGTAAATGTTAATGCGGATAGGTTAGGCACAGTACAGACTTAAGCCCTATGTGGGGCGGATGACAACACAAGTACATTTTGTCTCTAACGCGGGGATTATGCGCCGCCATTCAGTTTCAAATGGGTCGCCGCTTTCTGGTTTCGGCACCTGGCATGCACGCAGGTGACCTGTCGGGCTGTTGTGGAAGTACGGAGGGTGCAGGGGGACTCCGGTGGTTCCAGTTTGGGCCCACGGCAGGTGCGCATGTGACCAGTTTGGCTGTTACGGAAGTACCGAGGGCTCGGCAGGACACTGGGTGGTCACTGCAGTTTCCCTGTTTTAATCCACTTCTGTTGGTTTCAGCTGGTACATCAGGGTTTTCACATACTGTGAGAAGTTGGCCTAGCATATGCTGGTCACTAGTTATAGTGGCCACCTTGCACCAGTCCAATTCGACTCTTATGGTAGATAGGTTTAAGACAACCTTTTAAAGAAAGCTATCCTAGTGGTAGCTGTGGAGAGCAGGCTTCAGGCTAAGTCTCAGAGGAATGTGAAGCAGCTTGTTTTACCTTATAATCTCTTGAATTACCAAATGAAAGGACACCACACAGGTATACATATCAAATATATATGTATTTATTTCTAGACACACTTTACTAATCTCTTTATGAGATTAGAAGCCAGGAACACATTGAAATATCAACGTTTCACAATAAGTTAAGCACAAATATGGCTGGGGCCCTAGGGGTGTACCAGACCATATACTAAAAAAATGGGTTAGGAAGGTCGACTTGCAAAATGACACGGCCTAGGGCCTGTAGAATCGCTTGGCCTTCACGACTGCAGTGATAGCAGGTAAGTAACAGACCCACGGGAGACGCGTGCAGTGTGAGAACACAGTCGCGGGTTCCCTATTGATTACAATGGAGCAAGTCGCGGTTAGATTTTTAAAGTTTTAGGGTACTTCGAGGAAGTCTACAAGCAAGCCACTTACAAAGTAGGTAATTCGAGGGCCAACACACACTAGGGCACCAGTTACCTCACCCAGGGAATCCGGGTGCATAGGTGTCTTTTGGTGTTGGGTCGCGTCGCTGTTTTCTATGGAGACCAAAGAAGACTTGCTGCTTGCGGCGACTGAAGAAGTGTCCGGTGGAATCCAAGGCTGGATTCAAGATGTAGAAGACCTGAAAATTGAAGGGACAGTGTTCACAGTCACTTGCCAGTGACCGGTAGCCAGGAAGATGGATGACCACGGATGTCGGGTGATTTCAGGTCGTCGGCGGTCTTTTGACTCTTCTCGATCTCTCCTGGACCTCGTGAGCGGATGACCAGCGGCTGGATTTAGAAGTGTCCCACGACGTTTGCAGCTGATGGCGGTGTCGGCACCCGGATTGGAGCCAACAAGCCTTGGCAACTGCAAGTCTCGTGTAGACTGAAGAAAGTTGATGGTGCAGACCAGCAAGGTCTGAGGGTTCACAGTCACTTGCCAGTAACCCGGGGCCAAGAAGATGGATGCCCACGGATGTCAGGTGATTTCAGGTCATTGATGGTGTTTTGACTCTTCACTCACAAGGTCCAGGAGGGATCAAAGATGACCAGCAGCTGGATTCGGAGTGTCCCATGATGTCTACAGCTGATGGTGGTATCGGCAACCGGATTGGAGCCAACAAGCCTTGGCAAAAGCAAGTCTTGTGTAGAGTGAAGAAAGTCGATGGTGCAGACCAGCAATGTCTGAGGGACTTACCCAGCAAGGGTAAGTGAGGGCAGGCCTGGAGCAACCAGGGGAACCCTTTGAATTGAGAAGAAAGTCTTCGGGGGATCCACTAGCCAACAGGCAAGGGATCACAAAGATGCCTCATGAGAGAATGCTTCACAGGTGCCCACGGTCACTCAGGACGTGGTAGGACTCTGATTTTTGCTGCAAAATCTGCTGGAGGCTTGGGCCACAAATGGTCCAAAGCACAAGTTTGTTGAATGTCATGAAGGGGTTGCACTCAACAATAGTGCACGGTTCCCAGGTATTGCAGTTCCTCATCACTGGTGGGGTCCAGATGCCACAGCTTCACTGGGTACTCAAAATGGCCGACGAGAAGTCAGGAAATCCACTTCTGGGGTCGCAGGGACTTCAGACTATGGCGGGAGCGGGAAAGTTTGCAACCATTGATTAGAGTTTCAGGTGCCTGCCAAGCAGGGGAGTCACTCCTTGACTCCAAGGGAGATTCTTCTGTCTTCCAAAGGTAGTGGAACGTCGAAGGGCCAGGATTCTTCTTGTAAAGCGTCGTCCAGGGTTATCTAACTTGCAATGGCAAGGAGTACCTATCTTATAGTGAAAGAAAGGGAAGGACTAGCTCTATGACCACTCCTCTAGGAGGGTCAGGGGGTGGGTGGTTACACCCACTTCCCTTTGTCCAGTTTCGTGCCAGAGCAGGGGCTGGTAGCCCCTGAACCGGTTTGAGCTGGCATATGCACAGAGGAGCCTACTGCTCCCTCAGTGCAGGACTTCAAAGCACTCTAAGAGTGCACCCACCCAGCTCCAATACAATAAATCCTGTCTGGAAGGTGGTGACACCTCCCTGTGACAGGATGCCTTTTGTTGGGCCTCCTCCACTGCGAGTTTCAGTCAGCAGCAGGAGGGCAGCCCAGTGTCTGTGATGGTGGCATCCATTTTGTGATGCCAGGGCTCTTTCAGATTTCTGTCATTTTACTACAGTGGGTACATGTCATCCCCTCTAGAAGGGTGGGATCATTCTCCCACACCAGCTACTGGTGTGGGGGTATGATTCCAAGATGTTTTACACCAAACACGACATGTTTTGATGCAGTCATTCCAAAGTTAGCATTAACCGGAAGGTTATAATGCACTTAAGAGTATATGGTTTAACCGCATCCACAAACAGCCACAGGGAATAGACCTTGCCAGCTGCAGAGGGGCCCTGCTCAGGCAGAGGCACCCCCTCACATGGTAAACCAAGCACCCTGCCCTCAGGATTGATAGGGCTTGCCATAGGGGTGACTGATAGGTTTATATGTGTGTGTATGGTGAGATATAGGAACCTATACCTCTGTGAGGAGTGCTACCACTACCTCACCCAGGCTGCAGTAGCAGGCCTGAGGTGTCAGATTTAGTCTGCTTCCCAAGGGTGGCATAATACATGCTCCAGCCCCTGGTAGGCCTGTAAAGTACCTATGCCCTTGGTACCTAAGGTACCATATACTAGAGGCTCATAAGGCACCACAGTAACCAATCACTAGTGCATCTAATATGCACTCCAAGTCGTTTAGAGAGAACAGAGAGACTGGGGCCCTACGAGTGTTAGGGTTAGTTGTGGTGTTACTATGATTGGCAGCACGGCAGGAGCAAGGTGTGGTGCAAAAGGAAGTGGTCGCCTGTCATGAGTCCTGGCATATAGTCACACAATTGTCAGGTGTTCCGTAGAACTGCCTTGCTGTATGTAGCGCAGGCATATGCTGATTCTAGTTTTGCGCATTACTGGGCGTCTCTAGGTATGTGTCGCCATGAATAGCTCTAGGTCAAAAATTGTGGTTTACTCTGCCTTCAGTTGGCATTGTGGTACATCTGCCTTGGTGGTAACCGGACAGGGTGCCCTGGGTGGGGCAAAACAGTATAAACTATTCTCACCAGTTTGTTTTTTTCTGTAATTTGGATGGTGCCTTTGTCTCAAATCCATCAATATTCCATTGACAATCTGCTGACTCGCTGTCCACCGGACCTTGTTCAAGACCGCCTCATGGCGCCCGAGTTTAATCGTGGACCATGTAGGTTTCAATTGTTTCAATATCAGTTCTGTCTGGGCAATCGACCCAATAGGTGTCGCGAGTGACTACTCAGTTGGTCATTGTTTCCCTCCCCCCCACCCCACTAGCACTCGTGAAGGTCAGTCGGGGCAAGGTGGTGAAGAACCGGGATTTAAACCCAGCGGCGCAGGGGACACGCCCGAAGTCTTCGGGTTCACCTGTCTTAGAGTACAGAGACACGGGATTCTTCTGTTGACATCAAAGATCAAATTTATTAGCTGCAGCCAGTAACAGAGATCCTAGAAGTACAACACGGTGTATGTTCTCAGGAGACTGCTCAACCTAATAGAGCGGAGCATCGTCTTTTATGCCAAAAACCAAGTTCCTGGCTAGCATCAATTACTTGTCCTAAACCACAAAAACAAATGCTAATGATGACTACAGAAGTCCTCATAAAGAGGACGGAGTCCCATCACCCACCGTGGTGGCATGCTTCATCATCTGGGGCCTCCTGTTAACCACAACCTGGTGTGGTTAACGAGCTACAACTCCTGAGAAAACTAGGGAAGGAGGAGCTCACGGATGTTTTAAGGATCTAAATAGCCTAATGAGGCTAAATAAAACAGAGACTGAAGCTACCCTAAGTGTGGTGAACTAGCGTAAAGGGTGCAGAATGAGTGCAAAAAACAGTTAAAATTGACTATCCAGCGAAAAATATGTTTAATCAGTATCGTTGGGTGTCAAGAACTAAAACAAAGGTGGTCAACATGTTTCAGCCATTGTGAATCACAGAATTGTGATCAGAGCTTTCATCAGGACCATATGCTACTCCTGCAACATAGAGCGATGCCAAATGAGGACAAAATTGCAACTGCATGAAAATAAAACGATACCTCCGGCAGATGCAACCACTCAGTAATTGGAAAGTGGGGCTGCAGGGGACAACCAGGAAGACTATCTGGAGTAGCGACGGAGAGAGCGCTGCTTCACGCCCTGAGTTGTTACCAGGAGCGTTGATGCATAGTCCCGATCTACGACGGGTACTGCATTAAGAACCCCTGCAGCCCCACTTTCCAATTACTGAGTGGTTGTGTGGTACTTTGAAATTTGGGACCGCGTGGGAGACAGGGCCCTACCCCTGTCTATCCCGGTATTAGCGAACCGTGAATGGTCAATGCGGTATGTACAAGTGCTTTGTATAACGTTCTAGCTATGAATGCACTGTGTATACGATATTATACATCGCTACGTGGGTTCCATCTTAAGAGCGGTGGCCATCTTATGGTTGCCCTCACATAGGCTACATAATATGAAGCAAATACGGGCCTTTTGAACACATGTGTCTTCCTTTGACTTCTCTGTGACCTGGGCAGCTTGGCTCCGCTGCCCCAGGTCAGTCCGGTCTCACGAGCTCCCCGTCCTACGGCCACCTGTGATTAGCATCAGGGTTTGACACACCATAAAGCCTTTTCATCCCACACGAGCCTCCGGCTAATCTCTTTCACACCTGACTCTTCCTGCTTTATGGCTTGTTTTCCAAACAGGAGATGTTCGTGCTTATTGGGGCCTATTGATATCTGATGTGGGATCTGAGCCTCGCTGGGTGAATAATTGTGGGCTGGCCTAACTGGAATGTGGGATGGTCATCATGACTCTGCCATTTCGTTTGTAATGTATACATGTGAATGACCATATCGTAAAACAAGGAATGTGTGCCTGAAGCAGGATATTTTGTATTTAAGGAGAAGCCCGTTTCTGTAACTGGAAGCAGTCTCCTGAGAACATACATGCTGTTGTACTTCTCGGATACCTGTAATTGGTCTGCAGCCAATAAACTGATCTCTGACTTCACCCAGAAGACTCTGTGTTTCTGTAGGTCTGAAACAGGAAAGAACCCGAAATCTTAGGGTGTGTTCCCCTGCACCGCTGGGCTATAAATTCCCAGTACTTCAGTTGGCGCCCAACTCGGGACGATTTCAGCGGTACCGGTTCAAGCCAGAGGTTCGTGAGGAGCTTCGTGTGGAAATTCTGGAGGAAGGCCGCCACTTCATCGACCCCTGCATGTCGACGTGGTCCAAAAGTCTTTTCTGCGAGGTTCTCCGCGTCCCGACGGCTACGAAGGACTGCTGCCCTGATTAATCGCCCTGTTTTGGACCCTTGACGATTTTTGTAGAGCGAAACAATCGAGAGAGTCTTCTGGTGACGCCATCGATCATCGATATTCAGTTAAGTATAAGTGGAGCGTCTCCCAGTTTGAATTTGGTATCCTTCGGGATCGCTTTTGATTTGGAGCTTGCAAGTCCCAAAGCCAGAGGACTCGTGTATTCACGAGACTATCGTAATCGATAATCCTTTGACGTTTGAAGATAGACTAGTGAGCAAAGATGCCTGGTGCTAGTGTATTTGGAAGATTGTTTTGTTTGGGTTGTGGAAGGGATTTCCAGTTAGAGGATTCATGTCCGGTTCCTCCAATTGGAACTCCAACTTATGAGCTTTATGTAAAACATGGCGTGGGCCCCATTGCATATAATGAAGTATGGATCCGATACACCAGAAAGGACGGTGTTTTAAAATGGCCCCAAAATGGTAGTTTCGATACCGATATTTTAGATAATTTGGAAGTGAAATTGTTTAAAAAGAAAGCCCGGCCGGCGATGTTTGATTCTTTCCGCCTATGGCGAAAGGAAGCCAAACAGAAGGAAATTAAGCTAGCGAAAAGGAATAAGAGAGAAAGAGGTATGTCAATGATGCAAGCAGCTGTGCAATTTAAAGATAATGAGGAGGAACAAATGAATGAACAGTTACATAGACAGCGCAAACTAGGGATCGATAAATGTTACCCTGTTTTGTCACCCCTTGTGCCAGATGAGACAAAAGAGAAAGAGAAAGATTCCTTAATGTCCCATTTGCTAAGTTCGCCACCCCCGTATGCGCAAAATGCCACCGCACCTCCACAGCTTGTAAATGTGCAGCCCCCAGTAAATATGCCGCAAGCCTTCCCACAGCCGCCAGCTCCTCCTCAGCTGGCTCCTAACCCTACAGTGCAGCCCTCTCAAGGGCCGCCAGTTTTGCTATCTGTTGCCCCTGCGCTTCCTGCGACTTTGCCTAACACATCAGCTGCCTCCCCTGGCGCTCCTTCTTACACTACCCCGGTACCGGTATCTGACTCCGTTTTTCTTCCCTCTGTCTATCCCCCCGTTTTCGCCTCAACTTCTCCTTCAGCACGACAACCACTAGCTAATGTAGTTACTAGTTTAATGTCGCCTCTCTTTGGGTCATCTAGTGTGACTCCTGGTTTACAACGTAAACAATTGCGTAGTCAGCTGCCTGGTCCTGACGAGAAAGAGGTGTTAGATCATCTGGCGCGTAGGTGGATTGGTTTCCCTTCACTCTATAATGTGGAATCAGTTGTTAACGTTTTTCACCAATGGGATGCCCCAAAACAGAGATATGTCTTTGACAAAATGTGTGAATGCCTCTATGAGGAATTGGAGGATCATGGTTCAAACACAATCCCGCAAGAATTGTGTCGAGTGCGATTTGATTTTGAAGCAGGTACAATTGTGGGTCCCAATGTAGATAAAGCAGTTGCGATTTTACTGTCCTTCAGAAATGATGATTGCCAGCAATCGTTGTTTGAGCAGGATTTGCCTGTGGGGAAGAAGGTAAAAGCACGCCAATATCCAATGCGTGAGGTTCCTCCAGTTTGGAGACCTGGTGATTTGGCTGCTAACCCCCCTGTTCAGCCATATTTTCAGAGTGTTTTGGTGCATGTCCCGTGGAAACGTTCTGAGGTGTTAGCGCTTAAGCAGACATTGCCTGACCCCCGTAAAAACCCTACAGGATATTATAAGGAGTTATCACAAACTGCAGAATCGTGTGTAATGAATCTGGCTGACATAGATATGTTGTTTGGGAATGTGGTTCCACAGCCTTTATGGGGATCCATTCGTAATGTAGATCACGCGGCAGAATTGGGTAACACATGGGCTAATATCATTGCTGCAGATGCTGGCCAAGTTGGTGACGCGAAACCTGACCCTTTGGTAGCAGAACTCCCTGGTAGAATTATTACCGACATGAAGACTATAATGCCCGCGATGGGCGTAAATTGGGATAAACTGTCCGCATGCAAGCAGAAGAAAGATGAGACGGTGTACGATTTCTTTACCAGGTTTGAAGAAACGTTTATCGACCACAGTGGTCAAGACATGAGCACTGAAGGTGGCCAACGGTTATTTGTGGATAAATTTGTACAGAATCTACTTCCTGAGTTGTGTAAGAAATTAAAAGATTCAGAAAGTTCTTGGGCTGTTTCCTCTTCAGCGCAAATACTGGCTACTGCACAGTATTATGAAAATAGAGATAAAGACGAGAAAGATAGAACAGATAAGAAAACGAGAGAACTGAAAACGAAGGTCCTCTTGCAGCAGGCTTATCCACCACGTGGAGGACAGAATAATTATAGGCAAACCCAAGGTATCTACCAGCAGCCCCAACAGTTTCAGAATAACCAGCAAATGAATGGGTATTATTAACCACGCATCCCTGTATGTCCCAATCAATGTTCATATTGCAGAGAGGAAGGTCATTTCAAGTATAGTTGTCCTAAATTAATGCAGCGTAACAGTAGTGCGTATGGCGCAAGAGGTAGAGGTGGTCAGCAAGCTCCTAGAGGTAGGGGGCGTGGAAATGTTCCCCAGAACGCGCGTCCTATACGTGGTCACTTTAAAGGCCAATGTCAGATTGCCACGTATTCCCCAGTATAAGATCTCCAATGAAGGTCAGAAAGCGTTGTTAGCAATTGTCAGCGATTTGATTAAAAAGGGTGTAATTGAAGAGACAAGAGGCAACGTTTGCAATAGTCCTGTTTTACCTGTCTTAAAACGAACGGACCCTTCACAGCCACCTGTTTACAGATTTGTGATTGATCTTAGAGAGGTTAATAAGATTGTTGTGCCACAGTTTCCAGTTGTCCCTGATATAACTGCCTTGTTAACTATGATTCCAGCCTCCGCTGCATGGTTCTCAGTGATCGATCTAAAGAATGCTTTCTTTAGCATAAAATTGCAGAGGAGAGCAGAGACATTTTTGGCTTCAGTTTAGGAGGTCGCAGCTTCCGCTTTAAACGTGCTCCACAGGGCTACTGTGAAAGTCCATCAATATACAGTCAAGCTTTAAAAGCGCAGCTTGATGCACTTGTTTTACCTAGTGGTGCTACCCTCATTCAGTACGTTGACGATTTACTAATCGCCGCGGATACTGAAAAGATTTGTAAAGAAGCTACATTGTCATTGTTGCGTCATTTGTCTGCCTTTCATCACAAAGTGTCTCTCTCAAAGCTGCAATATTGTCGACAAGAAGTGACCTACTTAGGTCATCTCTTATCGAAGGAGGGAAGGAAACTGACCCCAGAAAGAATTCAAGCCATTGCACAATTGAGTGTGCCTAGAACACAGAGAGAAGTGCTTGCTTTCTTGGGCATCACTTCATACTGTAGGCACTGGATACCAAATTTTTCTTTGCTGGCAAAACCTTTGTTAGCATTAACATGTAAAGACACACCGTATCCTATCCCATGGTCTGAAGAGTGTCAGAAAAGGTTTTTGGAATTGCGTAATGCATTGTGTTCAGCTCCTGTGTTGGGTACCCCTGACTACAGCAAGCCTTTTACATTGTATGTTCATGAAAAAGATGGTTGCGCATTATCAGTGTTGACACAGCCTTTTGGCGACAGACCGTGTCCATGCGCATATTTTTCGTCAACCTTGGACCCGGTAGCGAGGGCCTTGCCAAGTTGTCTGAGAGCTACAGCCGCCGCAGCTATGTCTATTCGACAGTCTGCTGGACTAGTGATGGATAACACATTGATTGTTATGGTTCCACACGCTGTGGACACATTGTTAAACAGGACCAAGACACAGCACTTAACTAGTGCGCGATTATCCGGATATGAGTTGACACTGTTAGCAAATCATATACACATAAAGAGATGCAACACGTTGAATCCAGCTACATTATTGCCGATTCCAGCAGACCTAGATGAGATTGAGCAACATGACTGTCTGTTCAGAACAGAAGAAGAGACAAAAGGGAGAGTGGATCTCAAAGATACTCCCCTGACTGAGTGTGATGGTACCTTATGGGTGGATGGTTCGTGCTTCAAGCTTCCGAATGGTGATACGACTTCTGCATATGCTATCACAACTTTGCACATGATTGTTAAAACTGCACGAGTGCACATAATTTGGCTCAAGCAGCAGAACTGATTGCCCTTACAAGAGCATGCGTGTTGTCTGAAGGAATGAAAGTGAACATATATACGGATAGCCAGTACGCCTTTGGCGTGGCTCATAGTTTTGGGCGATTGTGGAAAGAACGTGGGTTCCTGACTTCGCATGGAGCTAAAATTCAGAATGGCAAGTTGGTGAATGATCTCCTTGAGTCACTGACCCTACCGTTACAAGTTGCGATTATGAAATGCAGTGCGCACAAGAAAATCACTGATGATGTTGGTCGTGATAATGCGTTTGCTGATGAAATCGCGAAAGAAACAGCGAAAGATGTGAAGACTCGAATGTATGTTGCAGGCCCTGCAAGATGGGTTGGTGATGTTGGAATGTGTGAAAACACGATAGAGAGTGTGAAGTCCCTTCAAGCTGAAGCCACAGAGAAAGAGTTGAGCAAGTGGAGAGAAAGTACGGGTAAATCGGATGAGAATGGTTGTTGGATTGATCTGTCAGAACATCGGCGATGGTTGTTACCTGATGCATATGTGCTGCCAGTGGTTACTATGGCACATGGAATGGCACATATCAGTATGAAAGGAATCTGTAAGTTGTTGGCTCCAGTATGGCAGAATGCTGGAATTCCCAAGTGTGCAGAGAATGTGGTCAAGAATTGTATGGTATGTTTGAAATACAACCCTGGTAGGGGAACCCCAACTCCAGCTGGTCATTTTGCGCCTCCATCATATCCATTTGAAGTTTTGCAGCTAGATTTTATCCACATGGAAAGGTGCAACAACTTGAAATATGTATTGGTTGTTGTTTGCGCTTTTTCAAAATGGATAGAAGCATATCCCCTAAAAGACAACACTGCTTTATCCACAGCCAAAGCCCTTGTGAAGGAATTTTTCCCTAGGTTTGGAATGCCAAGAATGATGTGGAGTGATAATGGGAGTGAATTTGTGGGTCGAGTGATGAAGAATGTGTGTGAGGGATTAGGGATTAAGCAGAAGTTCCACGCTGCAAATCACCCCCAATCAGCTGGATTAGTAGAGCGCTACAATGGCGCTCTAAAACTCAAGCTGGCCAAAATCCAGGCGAGCTCCGGTCTTAAATGGCCTGACGCTCTGCCGTTAGCACTCCTGTCCACCAGAATGACCGTACACTCACGAGTGGGACTTAGCCCATATGAGATTATTTTTGGCTGCCCAGCCAATGTATGGGGTGTGCCAAGACCGACGAAATTCAGCGAAATCGAACATCCAGTACTGCTTGATTACTTGTATGAATTGACGGCTAAATTGCGTGTTTTACACCAACAGGTGCATGATACTCTCCCCCAGGCCTCTGAGGCTCCAGGACACCCTATCGACCCTGGCACGTGGGTGCTCATCAAGAATTTCCAGCGGAAGAGCAACGATGAGCCCCGTTGGATTGGCCCTCACCTCGTACTTCTGTCTACAAGATCAGCTGTTCGAGTAAAGGGGAAAAAGAATTGGATCCACGGCGCCCACATCAAGAGGATACCTTTGCCTCTACCATATGACCAGTGGGTCCAGGAGGGTATCGCTGACTCTGAAACAGACACTGTACCTCATTTTGTGCCGTTCAGCGATGTACGAGTAAGAGGCACAGCTTCAGCACAAGAAAGTGACGATATTTTACAAGAAGCTGTGCCACCGTCGATTCGATTGGACACCACAGAGCCTGAACTCTTGTTTCAAGATCAGACAGTACCTGGCCGTTTCCACTATAACTTGAGACCAAGGCCTATGGACAAATAAAGATTCCCTTACCTTTTTGTTTTTGATATTTTTGCTCTCCCATCTGAAGGACTTTCTTGATTTTTGTTTTTCGAACCACCATCCGGGTTCAGCCGCAGGGTCGCGGTGCCAAGACTTTGGGGTACAGGCCGAAGACGTTAGGTCAACGGTTCTGGTTGGTCTAGGGCATTCCCTGGACCGACAGGCGTACTCCTTAGCAGAAGATACTCACCCGCCGCGAGCGGCACGATTAGAGGAGGGAGTTTTTCAAGATGGAGAGACTCGCTGAGGAAATGAACTTTAAAACAAGAATGTGTAAAATAATGAAGAGCAAACGTTTTGTATTTTTATGTCTGTTTAAACTATGTAGTATGATGGTGTTTACCGTAGGATTTGTATTCTTCTCCTCTCAAGAGCCCATTGCACCCACTGTACAGCCTATACCTCCTCCTACTGTCTCCTCACACTCTTTTCACCCTCTGCCTGAACATGAACAAGCCAGACGATCAGAGTTTGTAAACAACTCGTTTATTCAGCTCCTGCACCAGCACCAACTAGTCATGAATACAACCAATTGCTGGGTGTGTGGTTTAATGCCACATACCATTAACAAAGGTATTCCTTATCTAGTGCTGCCGTTTAGTTACAATGGATCGTCATGGGCATTCCAGACCATGTTTCTCTTTGCACTAGATGCCTATTCCCCGCGACAACCGCGTTCCATCAGACCTAGCACAAATAATAAAGCTTTAATGAAAGGAGTTGCCGATATGAGCAGAGATATCGACGCATACTCATCTATTCCCAAGGAGGAATTGAGAGCTTATGTAGGGTGGTACGCAACGGGGTATAGTATTAGTCTGGGCGAAAGGCAGCAAAAAATTTCATCCCCAATTTGGGTCGTACCCCACATAGGTCGGTTCTGTTTGCAAGGTAATGGTCAGAATCCAAGAGCTCAACTGGGGAGAAGTGACTGTACTGAAACGTACACTTTTCCATCACAGTTTTCCCCAGCGTTTTTGGCTGCCAAGGGTACATATTTTGTCTGCAGTGACCGAGCATATACATGGTTGCCCCCTGATTTCTCGGGCACATGTTATATTGCAAATCTGCTACTGCCGACATTTACGGCTGCCTCTGACTATCACAAGACCAGAGTGGTAAGAGGCGTGATTAGTAAGGAGGATACTGCCGGTCAGGAAGCGGGAGACTTCTTTTTGGGTTTTCTGACGTTTTGGGGACCTATGGTCAATAGTAGGAACCTGAGACAACTGACTCGTGTGGTTGAATCCACTGTTAATGTTACGGCTGGTGCCCTTGGTAATTTGACAGCTGAGCTCCAAGCGGATCGCCTCATGCAGAACCGTATGGTTCTAGACGTCATACTTGCAGACCGCGGTGGGGTATGTAAGGTTATCCAATCTAGTTGTTGCATTTTCATACCAGATAACGCTCCAACAGTTTATCAAGCCATCTCCAAACTGCATAAAATATCTGAATCCATACACGTGGATAAGGGAGATTGGTCACTGGTGGGGTGGTTCTGGGAACTGATATCTGCCTGGGGTTGGAAAGTTCTGATGGTCATTGGAATAATCTTAGCCATTCTTTTCCTGTTCTGTCTGTGCATACAGTGTGCTCCTGCGATATGTGGCCTCTGTGCTACATTATGTGTAAGGAAACCTGTATCGAGGGACGAGCTAAGTAATAGGATGATGCTACAGCAACATCTCCATGACTTCATGAATATTGACATAGACTCGGATTGATGCGAGTATAGTTATTGCCTATGTAAGGGCAAAAGGAGGGTCTGTGGTACTTTGAAATTTGGGACCGCGTGGGAGACAGGGCCCTACCCCTGTCTATCCCGGTATTAGCGAACCGCGAATGGTCAATGCGGTATGTACAAGTGCTTTGTATAACGTTCTAGCTATGAATGCACTGTGTGTACGATATTATACATCGCTACGTGGGTTCCATCTTAAGAGCGGTGGCCATCTTATGGTTGCCCTCACATAGGCTACATAATATGTTGCAGGAGTAGCATATGGTCCTGATGAAAGCCCTGATCACAATTCTGTGATTCACAATGGCTGAAACATGTTGACCACCCTTGTTTTAGTTCTTGACACCCAACGATACTGATTAAACATATTTTTCGCTGGATAGTCAATTTTAACTGTTTTTTGCACTCATTCTGCACCCTTTACGCTAGTTCACCACACTTAGGGTAGCTTCAGTCTCTGTTTTATTTAGCCTCATTAGGCTCTTTAGATCCTTAAAACATCCGTGAGCTCCTCCTTCCCTAGTTATCTTAGGAGTTGTAGCTCGTTAACCACACCAGGTTGTGGTTAACAGGAGGCCCCAGATGATGAAGCATGCCACCACGGTGGGTGATGGGACTCCGTCCTCTTTATGAGGACTTCTTTAGTCATCATTAGCATTTGTTTTTGTGGTTTAGGACAATTAGTTTGATGCTCATAGACCCACGGATTTTTTGTTGTTTCACGTTATAGATACTTGTGGGGATTTTTTTCGTGCTGGTCTTTAAACTTTCCCTCTGACCCTCGTGCTTTATCGGTATTTTTGTGTAGCACCAATCACTCACAAATTTGACCAATCAGAGGATGATATTTACAGAGGCATCACATAACGACAAACCCACTTTCAGTTATCCAACCCACCGCCAATGACAAGGTAAAAATCCAGCATTCTTGCTCGAACAGGCCGGACGGGCCCATCATAAAAGTCCTCAACCCAAATCAATAATTAGGCCATAGGGCCATAAAAGGAAGGAGCAGAAACAGATGAGAAGCAAGATAGAGGGGTGTGTGCGTGTGCCATAGAATCAATAATGTCCTGCTCTTTGATCTCTATCTGACCAGCTGCTTAACAATGTACTGGCTCAACAAGTTTAGCCTCGGGCAACAGGGTCAGTTGACTCAGGTCAAACAGGACTCAACACGAACTCAAGCTAAGGTGTATGCGTCCCTAGAGGCTCGCTTGGCCACAGTCATCCTGTAGTCATTAGCCTATGTGAGGGCAACCACAAAATGGCGGTTATGCACAAAATGGAACCCAAGTGTGCAGACTTGATCGTTAAATACACAGTGAATCCATCGGTGTAGCATGACGAAAACGCTTACGCATACCGCACTTGTCAGTCGCGGTTCGCTGATACCAAAACCATCACGATACGACAACCTTCATTGAATGGGTTCAGAAGGCAATAACCTAAACTCACGTCAATCTGAATCCAGGTCTATATTCATCAGATCATTGAGATGTTGCTGTAGCATCATCCTGGTACTTAGTAACTCTCTCTGGACAGGTCTCCTCGAACACGAGGTAACAAAAAGGCCACAGATAGCAGGAGCACACTGTATACAAAGACAGAACAGGAAAAGGATAGCTAATACCATCCCAATGACCATCAGAATCTTCCATTCCCAGGTGGATAACAATCCCCAGAACCATCCCATTAACGACCAATCTCCTTCGTCCATATGTACGGACTCAGAGAGCTTATGTAGCTTGGAGATGGCTTGGAAAACTGTCAGAGCGTTGTCTGGAATGAAAACACAACAGCTTGATTGGATCAATTTACAGACCCCTCCTCTATCTGCAAGTATGACATCTAACTCAACTCTGTTCTGAAGAGTCATAAGGCGATCCGACTGGAGCTCAGCAGTCAAATTACTAAGGGCGCCGGCAGTCTCGACTATGGTGGACTCAACTACTCTCGTCAATTGCCGTATGTTCCTGCTGTTAACCATAGGTCCCCAAAACGGCAGAAAACCCTTCAAGAAATCTCCCAATTCTTGTCCTGCGGTATCTTCCTTTCTGAAGACACCTCTAACGACTCTCATCTTGTGGTAATCTGCCGCAGCTGTAAATGTAGGAGGTAACAAGAACGAGACAAAACATGTGCCCGAGAAATCAGGGGGCAACCATGTATACGCTCTGTCATGGCAAATGAAGTAGGTACCCTTAGCTGCTAGAAACGGTGGGGAAGTCTGGGATGCAAAAACATATGTCTCAATGCAAACACTCTTCCCTAGCTGAACTCTAGGATTCTTGCCATTACCTTGCAGACAGTAATGACCCTGATGGGGTACTATCCAAATCAGAGAGGATCTCTTCGCTCGCTGGTTCCCACTCAGACTAGCTCCATATCCAGTAACGTTCCATCCAATATACGCTAGCGTCTCATCTCTCGGGATAGTCTCATAAGAACCTATTCCTCTAATCATGTCGACTATTCCCTTGACCAGAGCCCTATTCTTCGGATTATTCTTCACAGAACGTAGGGGGTTAACTTCACGGGCATAAATGAACATTTTTCTGTATGCCCACACAGAACCATTGTAGCTAAATGGCAGGACCAGGTAAGGAATACCTTTATCGGTAGTATGGGGCATAAGGCCACACACCCAACAATTAGTTGTGTTCACTACTAGCTGGTGTTGGTGCAGAAGCTGAACAAAGGAATTATTAGCGAATTCCATTCTCCTAATGGACTCATGTTCGGGCAGAGGGTGATAAGAATGCGAAGAAACAGTAGGAGGAGGCATGGGTTGTGCAGTGGGCATGAATGTTACTTGAATAGAGAATGTCACATATCCAATTAAAAACATCATTAAACTAAACAGTATAAACAGACATAATATCAAAAAACGTTTTCTACTCATTATTATACACATTTCGTTCTTGAAGCTCATTCTTTTAGTAGGTCTCTCCATCCCGAAAAACTCCATCCTCTAATCGTGCTGCTCGCGGCGGATGGGTGTTCCGTGCTAAGGAATGCGCCTGTCGGTCCAGGGAACGCCCTTAGACCAACCAGAACCGTCGACCTAACGTCTTCGGCTTGCACTCCAAGGACTTGGCACCGCGACCCTACAGCTGAACCCGGATGGTGGTTCGAAAAACAAAAATCAAAATAGTTTCTCGGAGGGGAGCTAACCTTAAAAAAAAAGCAAAGAAGGAACTTAATTTGTTATTTGTCCCACGACTCTTGGTCGCAAATTATAACGCTCTTTGCCAGTCAATGTCTGTTCTCGGAAAAGTAGCTCAGGTTTAACAGTGTTCAAACGGTTCGATGGAGGCACAGCTTTTTGAAGAAGATTATCGCTTTCTGGCTCAGTGTTTGTTCCAATCAAACGGGCATCGCTGAAAGGCAGAAAACGAGGCACGGTCTCAGTCTCGGAATCAGGAAGTCCTTTTTGGACCCACCGGTCATACGGCAGAGGCAACGGGGCCCTCTTACAATGTACGCCGTGAATCCAGTTCTTTTTACCGTGCACTCGTACCGCAGAACGGGTAGATAATAACACCAGGTAAGGTCCTGTCCAGCGGGGCTGCTCGTTCTTGGTTCGCTGAAAATTCTTCACGAGCACCCATGCGCCAGGTTCAATGGTGTGCCCTGGATCTTCAGAAACCTGTGGCAAAGTATCATGAACCTGTTGATGCAGAACACGCAATTTAGCCGTCAATTTGTACAGGTAGTCAAGCAATACAGGGTGTTCTATCTCACTAAATTTTGTCGGCCGCGGCACTCCCCAAATATTTGCCGGGCGACCAAACACAACCTCATAAGGACTCAGACCCATTCGCGAATGCACAGTCATTCTTGTGGACAGAAGGGCTAACGGCAAAGCATCAGGCCATTGTAGACCAGAGCTCGCTTGAATTTTGGCCAATTTCAATTTTAACGTGCCATTGTAGCAGTCAACTAGACCAGCTGACTGGGGATGATTGGCAGCGTGGAACTTCTGCCGGATTCCTAACCCATCACACACTCTCTTCATCACTTGACCCACAAATTCACTCCCATTGTCACTCCAGACCATTCTCGGCAACCCATACCTAGGGAAAAATTCCTTAATAAGGGCTTTAGCTGTGGACAAGGCAGTATTGTCCTTCAAAGGGTAGGCTTCCACCCATCTAGAAAAAGAGCAAACAACCACTAAGACATACTTCAGGTTGTTGCACCTCTCCATGTGGATGAAATCTAGCTGCAAAGCCTCACACGGATACGTGGGAGGAGCAAAATGACCAGCTGGAGTTGGAGTTCCCTTACCAGGATTGTACATCAAACAAACCATACAGTTCTTGACCAAATTCTCTGCACACTTAGGAATTCCAGCATTTTGCCATACTGGGGCCAACAACTTACAAATCCCTTTCACACTGATACGGGCCATTCCATGTGCCATCGTAACCACTGGAAGTACATACGCATAAGGCAACAACCATCGCTGATGCTCTGACAACTCAACCCAACAACCATTCGAGTCCAATTTACCCTTGCTTTCTCTCCATTCATTCAACTCTTTCTCTGTAGCTTCAGCTTGGATGGATTTCACACTCTCAATCGTATCTTCACACATACTTCTATCTGGAACCCATCTCGCCGAACCCGCAACATACATTCGACTCATCACATCTCTCGCAGTCTCTTTCGCGACTTCATCTGCAAACGCATTACCACGACCAACATCATCCGTGACTTTCTTATGCGCACTGCATTTCACGATCGCAACTTGCAACAGCAGAGTAAGAGATTCAAGAAGTTCATTCACCAATTGACCATGTTGGATCTTGGTCCCATGCGAAGTCAGAAACCCACATTCTCTCCACAATCGGCCAAAACTAAGGGCAACACTGAACGCATACTGGCTGTCAGTGTACACAGTCACTCTTTTCCCTTTCGACAACACACACGCTCTTGTCAATGCAATCAACTCTGCCGCTTGTGCTGAATTATGTGGGATACGAGCAGCTTCAACAATCGTATGCAAAGTCGTAACCGCATATGCCGCAGTCGTATCAGCATTCGGAAGCTTGAAGCACGAACCATCAACCCATAAAGTACCATCACATTCTGCAAGAGGAGTGTCCCTAAGGTCTATCCTCCCTTTCGTTTCTTCCTCAGTCCTAAGAAAACAATCATGCTGTTCGGTATCATCTGTCTCAGTTGAAATCGGCAACAACGTGGCTGGATTCGATGTGTTACATCTTTTTATATGTACATGACTTGCTAACAAGGTCAATTCATAACCTGACAACCGAGCACTAGTTAAGTGCTGTGTCTTGGTACGGTTCAGCAAGGTATCCACTGCATGTGGAACCATCACAGTCAGTGTATTGTCCATCACCAAACCAGCAGACTGTCGGATTGAAACAGCCGCTGCTGCTGTAGCTCTCAAACAACTCGGCAACGCTCTAGCTACCGGACCCAAAGTCGACGAAAATAAGCACATGGACGTTGCTTATCGCCAAACTGTTGAGTCAAAACTGACAATGCACATCCCTCTCTCTCGTGGACATACAATGTGAAAGGTTTACTGTAATCGGGGGTACCCAACACAGGAGCCGAACACAGGGCATCACGCAATTCTGAAAAACTCCTCACATTCGTCAGTCCAAGGAATAGGATTCGGAGTATCCTTAACAGTAAGAGCTATCAAAGGTTTTGCAAGCAACGAAAAATTAGCAATCCACTGTCTACAGTACGATGTAATACCTAGAAATGCACGCACTTCTCTCTGTGTCGTAGGCACACTAATTTTCGCAATCGCTTGAATTCTTTCTGGGGTCAATCTTCTTCCCTCCTTCGATAAGAGGTGACCTAAGTAGGTAACTTCTTGTCGGCAATACTGCAACTTCGAAAGAGAAACCTTATGATGGAAATCAGACAAGTGACGTAACAACGACAGAGTAGCCTCTCTACAAGTCTCTTCATTGTCAGCAGTGACTAATAGATCGTCAACATACTGAATAAGGGCGGCACCATCAGGTAAAACCAACAAATCAAGTTGCGTCTTCAAAGCTTGACTATAGATCGATGGACTCTCGCAATAGCCTTGAGGAGCGCGTTTAAACCGGAAACTTCGGCCTCCTAAAGAGAAGCCAAAGATATCTTTACTCTCCACGGCAATTGGGATGCTGAAGAAAGCATTCTTCAAATCAATCACCGAAAACCACGTGGCTGTAGCCGGAATCAAAGTCAGTAAAGCGGTGATATCAGGCACAACAGGGAATTGTGGAACAATGATCTTATTCACCTCGCGAAGATCGATCACAAACCTATATACAGGAGGTTGTGAAGAATCGGTTCTTTTCAGAACAGGCAACACCGGACTATTGCACACATTACCTCTCGTTTCCTCAATCACACCTTTCTCAATTAGATCAGAGATGATCGCCAAAAGTGCTCTTTCACCATCACTTGAGATATGATACTGTGGAATGCGTGGCAATCTAGCATTCGCCTTCAATGTCACAACATATGGCGGAATCTCCAAGAGACCCACATCTTTAGGACCAGTAGCCCAAAGAGAATCAGGAAGAGAAGACAATTCAGCTGGAAGTTGGTCTTTAGCCAAATACATCGGAGAGATCACTCTCTTTCCCAATGTAAGCTGCACTCCTGAAGGAGAACAATAAAGCGTTGCATACAGTATCTTCAACAAGTCCAATCCCAACAAGTTCTCACCACAACCTGTCGTCAGAATGAGGGGTGCTTCGAAGTCACACGGTCCAACAGAAAGAGACAAAGGACTAGAAATCGGATTTCTAACCGGTGCGCCAGAAAAACCTACTGAAACATTCGTTGAGCCAGACAAAGGTGCGCCAGGGAGTTTAGAGTGCATGATAGAACTCTTCGCAGCACCAGTATCCAACAGAAAAGGCTCTGACACACCTGATGCAATCACTTCAACATAAGGTCCACTCTGATCTACTGGAACTGAAACGACTCCCTCTCTTTGTCTGTGGCTGTCCTAGCAATCATTACCTTCCATATTCTCACCTTCAACGTAATAATCATCCGCATAGTACTGAGCCGTCCTACCAGACGCACCATTCTGTTGATCAAAACAATTCATCGAATTCTGCGGAGGCAAGGAACGCGCAATCTGAGACATACCACGTCCTCGACCTCGCGGAGCTTGTTGAACACCTCGACCTCTCATACCAGAAACACCATTCGTGCGCTGTAATAAAATCGGGCAACTATTCTTGAAGTGACCCTCTTCTTTGCAATACGCACACTGATTAGGGCCTACAGAAAAACGCGGTTGAGAAGACTTGAACCTTTGCGAGTTTCTCTGATATTGTTGGGGTTGCTGATAATCACGCTGGGTATTGCGAGGCGGGTATGCTTGCTACAAAAGAACCTTAGTCTTCAATTCTTTAGTCTTTTTATCTGCTTTCTCTATCTCATCCTTATTTCTATTCTCATAGTACTGGGCAGTAGCCAATATCTGTGCTGACGAAGAAACAGCCCAGGCACTTTCAGAATCCTTCAACCTATTGCACAACTCGGGAAGCAAATTATGCACAAACTTGTCAACGAACAACCTTTGACCACCTTCTGTACTCATGTCTTGACCACTGTGGTCTGCAAATGTCTCTTCAAATCGAGTGAAAAAGTCGGACACAGTTTCGTCTTTCTTCTGCTTGCATGCAGACAATTTGTCCCAATTGACACACATAGCAGGCATCAAAGTCTTCATATAATCAATAATTCTACCAGGGAGATCAGCAATCACATTCTCGGGTTTAGCACCACCTATTTGTCTTTCATCTGCAGTTCTAAGGTTATTCCATGTATCACCTAATTCCTGCGCATAATCCGTATGACGAATCTTACTCCATATAGGCTGTGGAACAACATTCCCAAATAACATATCTATATCAGCCAAATTCATAATACATGAACCCGCAGTTTGAGATAGCTCCTTATAAAACCCCGCAGGATTTTTACGTGGATCAAGCAGAGTCTGCTTTAGAGCTAGAACTTCGGCACGCTTCCATGGAACATGTACCCAAATGCGCTGGAAATGTGCCAGAACAGGTGGATTAGCATTCGCATCACCAGGTCTCCAAATGGGAGGAACCTCACGCATCGGGTATTGACGTGCCTTTCTCCTAACTGAAGAATCAGGCTCAAATAATGACTTAGAAGGAAACTCACTCCTAAACGACAACAATGTCGCGACTGCTCTTTCAACATCAAGACCCACTATAGTTCCTTTCGCAAACTCGGACCGCACACGGAACAACTCAGGCGGAGTCTGCCCTACCTCACTATCTTCCCACTGTTCACGAAGGAAAGAACACATCATATCAAATACGTATCTCTGTTTCGGTGCTTCCCATTGATGGAAAACATCCATAACACCCTTAAGATCATAGTGCGAAGGAAAGGTAACCCATTTACACGCCAAGTGATCCAACACTGTCCGTTCATCAGGACCAGGCAATTGACTACGCAATTGCTTACGCTCTACAACAGGAGACATACCCAATGAACCCATTAGAGGAGAAAAAAGACTAGCAACCGCATCAGTCATTCTCCGTCGAGCAGAAGGAGAAGGTGACAAAAGAACAGGGGACCAAGCAGAATGAGAAGGAACCAAAGTCGGAACAGTAACAGAAGGAACAGACAACACAGGTATAGGAGTAGCAGACGAAGGAGGTAGCAAAGACGGTGGCCCTTGAGAAGGCTGCGCCGAAGCAGTAGTAGCCAGTAGAGGGAGAGCTGGCTGTTGAGGAACCACTGGAGGTAAAACAACCGGGGGTTGCGCAACTACAAGTGGCGGAGGTGCGGTAGCACTCTGAGCATAAGGGGGTGGTGAACTTAATAGATGCAACATTAAAGGATCTTTCGCAAGATCTTTCTTTTCTTCTTGCTGTTGAGGCGGCAAAGCTGGATAACATTTGTCTACCGCTAATTGACGTTGCCTAAACATCTGTTCGCTTTCTTGCTCTTCCTCATTATCCTTAAACTGTATAGCAGCCTGCACCATCGACATACCTCGTGCACGCTTATTTCGTTTCGCTAACTTAATTTCCTTCTGTTTGGCTTCTTTTCGCCAAAGGCGGAAAGAGTCAAACATTGCCGGCCGGGCTTTCTTTTTGAAGAGTCTAACTTCTAAATTATCTAAAATCTCCGTGTCATAACTATCATATTGGGGCCATTTTAGGACACCATCCTTCCTAGTATACCTAATCCATACATCATTATACGTGATGGGGCCCACGCCGTGTTTTAAATAGAGCTCATAGTTCGGAGTTCCAATCGGAGGCACCGGACACGAGTCCTCCAATCGGGATTTCCTATTACAACCATAACAGAATATCTTTCCAAGTCTGCTAAGACCAGGCATCGTCGCTCACTAGTCTAGCTTCAAACTTCAAGGGAATACCAAAACGATAGCCTCGTGAATACACGAGTCCCTCGGCTTTGGGGCCTGCAGGTACCAAATCAAAGCGATCCCGAAGGATACCAAAACAAACTAAGGACTGGGAGACGCTCCACTCATACTTATCTGAAATATCGATGACGTCGCCAGAAGACCCGTCTATCGTCTCGCTTTACAAGTCATCAAAGGGCTCCAAGACAGGGCGACAGTCAGGGCAGCAGTCCTTCGTAGCCGTCGGAATGCGGGGAACTTCGCAGCAAAGACTTTCGGACCACAACGACATACAGGGGTCGATGAAGTGGTAGGCCTCCCTCCAGAATTTTCACACGAAGCTCCTCACGATCTTCAGGCTTGGACCAGTACCGCTGAAGTCGCCCCAGAGTTGGGCGCAACTGAAGAACCGGGATTTAAACCCAGCGGCGCAGGGGACACGCCCGAAGTCTTCGGGTTCACCTGTCTTAGAGTACAGAGACACGGGATTCTTCTGTTGACATCAAAGATCAAATTTATTAGCTGCAGCCAGTAACAGAGATCCTAGAAGTACAACACGGTGTATGTTCTCAGGAGACTGCTCAACCTAATAGAGCGGAGCATCGTCTTTTATGCCAAAAACCAAGTTCCTGGCTAGCATCAATTACTCACAAATTTGACCAATCAGAGGATGATATTTACAGAGGCATCACATAACGACAAACCCACTTTCAGTTATCCAACCCACCGCCAATGACAAGGTAAAAATCCAGCATTCTTGCTCGAACAGGCCGGATGGGCCCATCATAAAAGTCCTCAACCCAAATCAATAATTAGGCCATAGGGCCATAAAAGGAAGGAGCAGAAACAGATGAGAAGCAAGATAGAGGGGTGTGTGCGTGTGCCATAGAATCAATAATGTCCTGCTCTTTGATCTCTATCTGACCAGCTGCTTAACAAGGTACTGGCTCAACAAGTTTAGCCTCGGGCAACAGGGTCAGTTGACTCAGGTCAAACAGGAGTCAACACGAACTCAAGCTAAGGTGTATGCGTCCCTAGAGGCTCGCTTGGCCACAGTCATCCTGTAGTCATTAGCCTATGTGAGGGCAACCACAAAATGGCGGTTATGCACAAAATGGAACCCAAGGGTGCAGACTAGATCGTCAAATACACAGTGAATCCATCGGTGTAGCATGACGAAAACGCTTACGCATACCGCACTTGTCAGTTGCGGTTCGCTGATACCAAAACCATCACGATACGACAACCTTCATTGAATGGGTTCAGAATTCACGGAACCACAGTGGGGCGCTCCAGAGCGGTCCACCTTCTCTTTCGTTGTGTTGGTTTCGAAGAAGACAGGAACTGTACTTCTCCCCTCAGGGGGCTTTAAACCATAGCGGGTTCTTCTTGGATGTGGCACGGCTGTGTCCGGCTGTCCGCTTGTTTGCATTATATCGATGCGTGCAATTAAACGTAATGTGCTCGCTCGCAGTAATGGCGGCCGTCACACACGTGATGTGCGTGTGGGGGTAACAGACCATGGCTTGGCAGAAACCCACGAAATGTATTTGGCTTTGGGGTTTGTATCAAGCAATGCTGCGATGAGCAGGGCGGGGCTTGTGCTCGGGCCCGCGCAGGCCTGATGTTGCGGGACGGGGAAGGGTGTGCCGCGCCGCCCCCCTCCCACCACGTTCTTTTCTGTGGCATTGGCCTCGTCAATGGGGCAGGAGGCACTGCACTTCCCATGCTTTGCTGACCCGAGGGGTCTTACGATTACTCGGCAACGCTCCATCACTGGGGAATATATTTCCCAGCAGACGGCTCTTGTGAGGGCAGATTTGCCGACAGCCTCGTCATCATAGGAGGGCCCTCATTCCCACAATTTGTTAGTGTAAAGCGGAATTGACCGGACGCGAGATTGACCTCGGTCTAGGGTGCGGCTTGGAATTTTAGAAGGCACCACTTTACACGGTGTACGCTGTTCTCAAAGCGCTCTGTGGGGTGTCAGGCAGAGAACATTAACATGGCACTACCTACTTGCCACGTTATTTAGTATAACATCGGTTGCATTGCGACGCCGTGCCTGCTGCACAAGCCATGGGTGAGCTTGCTATTCATTGAAGGGAGACATTTAATGCATTGTTCAACACAGAAAGGTGACAGTCCCACCATTTCAGAATGGAAGCATTTTCAATATGCTACGCAGCGAAGCCAGAATTGTGGCTTCAGTTATCTTATACAACTAACAGCATTGTTAAGCCATTGTTACTGGCGTGTTGTAGGTGTAGATGTAGTGTGGTCTTGTATCATATATCTGGAGGCAATGTCAGAAGCCGCAAAATACCAGCCGGCAGCACACTAAGCCTAGCACCATACCAAAGCTTAGGCCTTTATGAGGAATATCTGCTGGCACCATATAGCAACAGGTCCAGAGATACACTGGGGGGCATTCCTCTGCAACCAAGGGCAGGTTTCAGGTCGCTTCAGTTAAGACATATTCACCCACGCTTTAGCCAGGGCAGCAGGCGGGTGGTGTAGTTGTCATCTAACAAGTGTGCAGCGGTGCAAGAAAGTTTGGTAAACACTACGTTAGAGCCATATGGCGATGGTATTATTGACCATTCGGCATTCTCAATATTCAGGAAAGGGCCGGTATTTGCACGGAATGTTCCCGTCTGGTTCCCACAGACATGTCTGCCCTCTGGGTTATCCTTCTTGGGGTTAGAACCTGAGACTTGAAGGGGCATCTTCTGCTACGGTGTCCCAAATACATTGATAGTCTACGCTGGGGTAGATGTACCATGAAGGGCCTGATTATTACTTGGGTTTTTCCTAAGTTTGGGGGTCAAACTAGGTGGAAGCATTAAGTCTACAGTCCTTAGGAAGCAGCCGGCATTCCTTCAACCCAAGTAAGGGCAGTTAGCGATAGATAAGTATCAGCGAGTGGGTAACAGACACCGGCTCTTCAGCAAAATCGTGGCCCGGCGGCACGCGCGCTGCACAAACAGAACTGCAACCACAAGGGTGCCAAGTACCAAAAACCAGTAAATAGGTTTGAGGTGTGTCTCTGGCCTTATAGCTGTGTGAAGCCACTATCATTTAGTGGTATGCCCAGGTGAGAATTGGGTGCTTCTTAAGCTTCTCATGACCAATGTAGTTTGTGGTATCTCCCAGCGGGTCCACTGGAAGTGTACTGCAGCTAGCATGAAACTGGGAACCTGGGATTCCAACACTTTTACCACGCTTGGTGGGGATGCGGTCAGCCAACATAGTGTGCGGCCGTCCCAATAAATGGGGTAACAAGGTGTCAAGCACAATGGGCTACTATGCCAATAGAACATTTGGCAATTCCACGGTGCAACAAAAACTAAACTTTAACGGGGCAGGTAATTGTCACCGCTGGGGATGCTCTGGGTTGGCAGAGGGTATCCCCCCTACCACCCCCTATCTGGGAGTATTCTAGGATGGGGCAAAGTAGGACTTAGTCAAATCCTTAATTTTAGGCACCACATTGCAGACAGTGTGCTCTGCTTAAATCTGGCAGATTCTCTAAGCTGGTATGCCTAGGGGTTTCCACCACAGTGGGAAATGAACGGGCAAAATTCCCATCAGACAGTGCGCCCTGTATTGAATCAGACAGATTCTCCATGCGGGTATGCCTAGGGGGCTCCACCAGAGGGAGCTGTGCGGGCGAAATTCTCTGCAGGGATAAGGGTTGCAGGGCAAGTGCTGGAGGGCAGCTTGGCTCATTTATACGCTTAGTTATGGACATTCCTGTGCGCCTTCATTTGGCAAGCACAGGGACTGTTCAAAGGTTAAGTATATTCCTCCTTGCCAGAATACCCATAGTAGGCAGGCAGGTCGGGGAGTAGTCACCTAGCAAGTGGGCTGCTGTCCCATAGATGGGCATGCTGGGTTCAGACACACTCGGCGCTAGAAGGACGGCAGTTAGGTGAGAGCAGCAAATAGATGGGGCTTTGTGAGCCTGGGTGTCGGCATCGCCCCCACCCAGACTTGGCTCGGGGCTGAGGCAACTGAAGCAGTGGAACTTTTCCTCATGGGGGTGAATAGTTCTTGGCACAACTTCTCAGGTCCAACGTGTCTTTTTGTTTCATCAGACACTATCTGACCCAGGCTAGCGTCAAGGGCTTTGGGTTATAGATGGGGCCATCTATAACCAGTAGGGATGGTTCTCTTGCATCTAGATTTGCAGGAAGCTCTAGACAGGAGAGGTTGCAGGTAGGACCATAGCTGTGGTGGGGGGCCCTGGCGGTGACGGGGGCCACCTCCAGAGCTGTGGCGGAGTTACAGGGTAATCTGAAAGTAGGCCCAGTAGAAAGGGTACCTCTGCGCAGCACCATAGGGGGTGCCAGAGCCAAATCTGAGGAGCCTCATGGGAGGGTCCTGGAAGTCGTGTCGGCGCCCTGCTAGTCCTTCGGGCGGTTGTGGGCCTGACCAACCAGGGGTTTGCTATGCGACGCTCCGCCCCGGGAAGGGGCGTGAGTAGAAGTTACCAACGGTCACGTGATCCTGTAAGACATTCACTTGGACGGCAGCAAAGGCGGGGTTCGCCCCAGTGCTGCCCGGCTCAGCAGGCGGGCAGGCAGCCCAGTTGGTTGCCTGCCCTTCGATCGCCCGTAAGATAACCCACCTATTACATAATGGTGTATGTAATAAACCTGCAGCATTTTGTACCCAAACAAACAGTCTGTGTTGTGTGATTATTATTGGGTAATGTATTTTGGTTGGAGGGGGGACCGAGGGGTGCCAATGGCGATACTAGAAGAAGTAGCGAGGGGGAGCAGTGCAGGCGGAGGCAAAGCATGCTGTAGAGACCCAGGTGCATGGGACCCTGGATGGAGGCTCCTACGAATGCGGTCCAGCCTGCAGAGCCCTATGATCACGTAGCCACACGATAGCTGTGAACATTGTGCAGCTGGGTCCCGGGGGCTGTACCGAGCCCAGGCCCAACGGCAATTAGAGTCTGACAAGACCTCTCAGGAGAAAGGGAACTGCAGGCCTACACATTGAAGGGTCCACAGGCAACAGGGGTATCAGACCTGCACACGGAGGCTGCTCTGAGGAAACAGCACAAAGGACCCATGTAGGAAACAGCAAAGTGTGCTGCCAAAGCCAAGACACAGTAAAAACGGGGGAGAAGAGTACTGGTGGGCCCTGGCCTGGCTAAGGCGCACTGGGGCCGAGGGAGCGCAAAGCCACTGCGTGGATCACGCTCTGAAGGCCCGGGGGCTGGATCGAGCCCAGACCCGACTCGAGTTGTTGCGCTATAGACAGCAAGCGTGCAGAAGGGAGAGAGAAGTGGCAGTGCTGACCCAGAAGCTCGCACCCAGGGGCCACTTAAGCCTAGAGGCGGTGCTCCAATCTTAAGTGCCCCGGGACCGAACACTACAGCAGTTGCTGCACTGGCCACAAAGCAGGGATCCGGGAGCTGACCCAAGCTCAGGCCCGGCCAGGAGCAGTAGTGCATAGAGGTACCAGCGCTTACGAAGTCACTGTAATAACGAGTGAAACAGCGAGCTGTAGAGCAGGAACGGCAGAGCCACACTTGGGGCGCAGGCCTATCCCCTATGAGAATCATAGCTTTACCAAACGTCATCAGCAGAGACAACAGAAAACACTGGGTGCAGGAACAGAGGCCCGGTGGAACACGCGACCTGTACCTGCAGGAGCCCAGGGGTTATATCAAACTCAGGACCCCGTGAAACGCCCTACCCAAACCACGCAAAACAGGTGGTGGGCGGTAAGAGAATCCATGTGAATCCTGGAATGTAGAGGAACCCTCTGCTATCGGTGTAAATGACTTGCAGAGGCTAGGAGATTGTGGCAGCCCTAAAGACAAACTTATCCGTTGGCCCAGTGAGGGGACTGGGGCGCCAGGAGCAGTGCATAACTACATACGGAATCAGAAAGTTGCGTACAATTCCGCTAAAACCACAGTGATACTATATCAATGAAGTAGGGTGAACAGAGAATATAAAGGAGAGGAAGTGTCTTGCCTTGCGTTGACGCAGCACACGTACCTAGTCCATACACGATTGGCATTAACAATGGGCAGACAACGTGCAGTGACAAAAGTACCAGTTGCGCAAACGACAGCGCCTCCCAAGCAGCCAGAACAGGAAAAGGTATCTGAGGAGGCCTCGGGGAACCCCTCTAAAATAGACTCTGTACTCCAGGTGGTGACACAGATAAACGTCTCTCTTACACAAACCTGCAAATCCCTGGAGGGTCGTATTGATAAGATCACGTCAGATTTCACACTGCTACATGCGGAACACTGCAAACTAACTGTAAGAGTTGATTAAACGGAAGCAGAAATTGAAGCGATCCTCCCAAAAACTAAGGATTCAACCACTGAGGTGCGGGAGCCTGGGCGAGCGTACGCATGCTGGAGTGCAGGGTGGATGATGGGGAAGGATGCTGTTGTCGCGACAACGTCCGGGTAGTAGGCCTGCCTGAGGGATCAGAGGGGTGCGATGCGGTGGCCTACACGGATACCGGGCTGCAGTCCTTGATGTCGCCAAACTTGCTATCCCCCTTTTTTGCAGTGGAAAGAGCACACAGGGTCCCGACGGGCCGCCTGCCACCGGGCACTGGTTCCCCTCCATTCTTGTTCCGCCTTTTAAACTATAAGGACCGAGATGCAATACTTCATGAGCAAGATAGAATAGGTCACAGTTGATAATTCCACAGATCTATTCTTTACGGACTTCTCCCTGGAAGTACAGAAATAGAGAAGCATGTTCATGGCAGTAAAAAAGTGAGTGGGAGAGCTAGATATAAAATACTCACTCCTGTTTCCAGTTCACCTCCGAGTGGTCAGGGATGGCTCCGCTCACTTCTTCAATACAGCGGAAGAGGCATGGGACTGGCTCAAAACTACAGGTCACCACACTTCGCCCAGTAGGCGATACAATGCTGCTGGCTCTGGACTGGGTATCCTTAGAAACCGGCGGAAGAATCGGAAGCAAGCCCGACGCAGCTCAGGGCAGCTCCCAACTTAGAATAAAGACTGCAGGAAAGAAGCAATGCCCTGCAAACGGCAGTGACCATACAGAGAAATCAAGACGGCAGAGTCACAGACGCCTCTGAAGAGCGATCCATGAGTGCAGGGAATTTGTCCGCGATATGGCCACTGGGTGACGACTCGCAGACATTACCAGATGTGATACCCTAGACACCAGACGACATTGCATAAGAAACTATAAAAATATCGCAGCAGCCTTCATATATGCGCCTGTACATAAGACACATTATTCTCATAAATACAAGCAAAACGCATCATGGCAGTGCCCCAAATCCACTGACTGCAAAGTCAAACACAAGCATGCTATCCCCCCCTTTTCCTCCCCCCTGTGCTATGGAGGTGCCCGCATGTAGGTAGGACCAAGCACAGTGAGCATTATTAAATATAGACACAGGGCTCGAGCTTCTACCAGCCCTCTATAGTCCCAGCTAAAGCATCTGCCCACCTTATATAAAGTAGTATGGCGAGAACGGCCAGCAGTTGTCATAAGGCAAAGTTTAAAATTTGGGCAGACACAAGTTGTCACTCTGCCCTGTCCCAGTTACATAACATAATGCTTGAACCCCCACACTAGGCCTCACAAGCACTATGTCTGGAATTACAAATAGCAAGGATGCAGGGTAAACCGAGAGTTTGCATATACACTGACCGCTCCACCTGGAGAGCAATATGTCTACTACCCACGCAACTATTCTGCATGATTGACAATTGCCGCCGACTACCATAATTACTTTGAATGTTAGGGGTATACACACGCTAGTGTGCGGATGTGAAATTTACACATATCTGAAGCAACATGCAGCCCATATAGCATCCTTACAAGAAGCACACGGATGTATGACGTTACAACGCACACTTTTACAACGCATGCACTTACAACGCATTTTTTACAACGCATAATCCATTACAACGCATGACATTACAACGCAGGACACTACAACGCATTTTTAAAAAATACCTTTACAACGCATTACCATTACAACGCATACTACCTTTACAACGCATACCATTACAACGCATAATATTAAATTACATTTAAGGTAAGTATTAGATAGTATAGGGGTAAAAATTACTATTCTAACTCCAGGGGGTGCATCAGTAGGGTAAGTGTTGGATAGTGTAGGGGTAAAAATTACTATTCTAACTCCAGGGGGTGCAACAGTAGGGTAAGTGTTGGATAGTGTAGGGGTAAAAATTACTATTCTAACTCCAGGGGGTGCATCAGTAGGGTAAGTGTTGGATAGTATAGGGGTAAAAATTACTATTCTAACTCCAGGGGGTGCATCAGTAGGGTAAGTGTTGGATAGTATAGGGGTAAAAATTACTATTCTAACTCCAGGGGGTGCATCAGTAGGGTAAGTGTTGGATAGTATAGGGGTAAAAATTACTATTCTAACTCCAGGGGGTGCATCAGTAGGGTAAGTGTTGGATAGTATAGGGGTAAAAATTACTATTCTAACTCCAGGGGGTGCATCAGTAGGGTAAGTGTTGGATAGTATAGGGGTAAAAATTACTATTCTAACTCCAGGGGGTGCATCAGTAGGGTAAGTGTTGGATAGTATAGGGGTAAAAATTACTATTCTAACTCCAGGGGGTGCAACAGTAGGGTAAGTGTTGGATAGTGTAGGGGTAAAAATTACTATTCTAACTCCAGGGGGTGCAACAGTAGGGTAAGTGTTGGATAGTGTAGGGGTAAAAATTACTATTCTAACTCCAGGGGGTGCAACAGTAGGGTAAGTGTTGGATAGTATAGTGTAATATTATGCGTTGTAATGGTATGCGTTGTAATGGTAGTATGCGTTGTAATGGAATGCGTTGTAAAGGTAGTTTTTAAAAATGCGTTGTAGTGTCATGCGTTGTAATGTCATGCGTTGTAATGGATTATGCGTTGTAAAAAATGCGTTGTAATGGTAGTGCGTTGTAAAAGTTGCGTTGTAAAGGTTGTTCCCCGAAGCACACATGTCACAGCCTGAGATACACAGACTGCAACGCAAGTGGAGGGGGCAGATATTTGCCACAGGATACTCATCATACGTGAGAGGAGTGTTGGTGTGGCTTAGAATGGGCACACAATATATGCCAGAAGAAACAGAAATAGACATCCATGTTCGATTTGCATTAACAAAAGGCTGACTAAAGGGTAGGCAAATAGCATTGGGTTCCATATTTGCTCCAAATACAGAACAATCTTCTTTCTGGCGTGCATTATCAGTAAAACTGTCCTGATGGTGTAATATCCCCTGGTTATTAGGACGAGATTACAATACAGTGTTAGACATGAGCTGAGACAGATACTTCCCGCCACTACAATAAACAACTGCCACCTCGAACGCCAGAGGCTTGCGAGAATGGTTGCATAGACGGGATTTTGTGGATATATTGAGGTCCTTAAACCCACAGACATGCCTCTACTCACACTACTCACACCCACAAGCTCTAGATGATCAGAGACAGAAACATGCCGAGGTCATGGAAAGACTGCACTGCTAGAATTATGCTGCGCATTCAGCTTGTACCCATGCCACGACTAACAGAGCTGGAAGGCTGTTGGCAAGATTAATTAAGTAGGAACATACGTTACAGTCGACATTGCACCTATGATCCAAGACAGGTCAATTATTGACATGTCAATATGACATTCACAGTGAGTTCACCACTCACAATATACAAACCGGTGGTACAAACGTCACCAGAAGTGCTAGAAACATACTTGTCCCAACTCCCTATGCCGACTGTGACTTTATCTCAGTGAGCTGAGATGGACGAGCCGATAACGCTACTGGAGGTGCAGCTGGCAATTCGGGTGCTGGCTAAGGGCAAGCCGCCTGGCCCTGATGGGCTACCCGCAGAGTTTTACAAGGCATACCAAGAAATCCTCGCCCCAAAACTGCTCGCACTATACTGCAGTTCACAGAAGAAATCTGCCCTACCATTGTCGCTGCACAAGTCTTTACTTGACTCATTGCCTAAGCCAGATAGAGACACAGAACTCCTAGGCTCATACCGCCCACTAGCATTGCTAAACTCGGATTACAAAATATTAGCTAAGCTGTTGGCGAGCATGTTGGCCCCAATAGTCCCACAATTAGTGCATGTCACTCCCTTTGGTAGCTTGAATAAACTTAAGGTAAACTGAGAGCTCTTAGAATCCAGACATTCCATCCGTCACTGTTAGACGGAGTCCTGAGTTGCCCGCTTGGACCTTTTTCACTAAGGATTCAGTTTACATTAAGTTTATTCAAGCTACCAAAGGGAATGACAGCTCGCCCACTGTAACTTCACACTAGCAATATCAAGGTATCTGCAGGACCCAGATACAAAGAATCTTATCATCTCATTAGGCTCTGCCCTGTGTTTTATCCCATCACCACGTTACTCTCCACGTCTTGGGATTTCATACATTAACAAGGACGTGTCAATATTAAGGCTATGAGCTACATCAGTAATACTTTTTGTCTTATACATTGTGATATCCTTATTTGAAAAATGTATTGGAGGTGGCTCTCCTGAGGAAGGCAGGTTTCTGCCGAAACGCGCGTTGAGACATCTTGGAAACCACCCTACAATTACACTAATCCATGAGATTATATATTTGAATTATCATTATGTACTGTATTGTCTTTGGTCAGACATCTAATCAATTTATTATGCTGACAATGTGTATAAAACAGTAGAGTGAGGTATGTGTGAATGGATGAATGATAATAGTTAGTATGTTGTGTATATAGCTTTTTTCCTGTAACAAAATGCACATGAAGCTTTAAAATGTTAATGAATCTATCTCGCAATAAACAATTTTGTATTTTTGTATTCCCAGTGTCACTACTATTATTCATATAATCATGTTCTAGTCTTCTTGTTGAAGTAGCCCTAGGAATTTCACAGCAGGAAAGGAGTGGGATCCATGCAGCTTTTGGCAAAGGTGGCTTGCACCTGTTTTCGACGTAGCATGCGGCTCACTAAGGCTGTCATCTCATATGCGCCCTCCCTTCCAATACTAGGCATGCCACAACAACATCAAGAAACCCCAGCAGCGAAACTCTGTGCATGGGAAGAGGCAGGGATCCAAACTATAGCGTATCTATGCCAAGACGGGCAGCTGATGCCATTCGAAGCCCTCATGAACGGATATGACCTACCACAGGGTCAATTCCTACTTCACGCTGTGCTAACAAGGGCGATGTGGCTAGTCTGAGAAGACATAGCAGAAGAACCAGGGACACACCTTACGATACAGTACCTACACATAATGGGCACAGGTCGACACCTTACCAGATGGCTAGCGGAATCATTACGCACACATGCGCCAACCCCACTGACAACACTTAATTGCTGATGGGACACAGACTTGCAGAGACAAAGTACAGATCATGTATGGGCAACAATTTTAGAAGGACCCACTTACACCCAGAGGTACCGCAGGTTCTGGCTTATACAATAGTATATAGCCCAGTATATGACGACAGCTAAAATAAATAAATCTTTGGCCGAGAAGATGCCCAGTGTCCTAGGTGCGGACTGGTAGGTGGCGACCTCTTACACATGTTATGGGCCTGCACCACACTGGCCACATACTGGGAGACTATCACAACACACTTGGCGCAATGCACCGACCGCACACTAGTATGGACCTGGTAGGTGTGCCTTTTGTGATTATACCAGAGATCTAAGAAACACAGGGTGACAACCCGCTTTATAGATTTGGGACTTATCTTGGCAATGCGCATCATCACTAAGCGCTGAAATTCTCCTGACCCCCCGACAGTGAATGCATGGTTTCATTCCATTGTATGCTGGGCCCAGGCGGAAAGCGTAGCACTCAGATGTGAAGACGCCACTGGCATGCGTAGGATACCAATGGCAACAGCATGGGACACAGTACTCACAGACCTTGGAGGCGCCTGGCAGATGCGTCAGGAGGCACATGGAACCCCCCCAAGAGGCAAACACAGTGCAAGAACAAACGAATAACACACAATAAGAGCTGGCGCCTTCATGTGATGCTACATTAAAGTAAAAATATAGGCGCAGAGCGAGGAGCGACCCAGACATGTATCCAAGTAAAAACTTGTTGGAGTACACAACAAAATAAGGCGACATACAACTTCACTGAGAAAAGAAGGAATAGATAGCAAAAACAAACAAGCATTTGCAGTGCAATAGGCCTCGCATTTGTGAGAGTTTAAGCTATTGACATTGTAAATGAACAATGCCTTTTATTTGTTTTAAAAACAACACTTTGACTTTTTAAAAAAAAGCATTTGTTTGCTAAGTTGACAAACAAATGTTTTTTTTTTGTAAAAGCGCCCCATACCCCGCTTTCACTATAATGGTAGCCACGCCCCTTCTTCAGATGCGGCTCATCTAAAGAAAGGTGCGTGGCTGCCATTAAAGTGTAAGCGCGGTATGGGGTGCTTTTACAAAAAAAGCATTTGTTTGTTTAGTTGGTCCAATAAAAATGTAAAAGCGGGCATCGTGCTGAAACCGTATTGCGGCGCCTGGAGACAAAGCGGGCCCCCTTGCAGGAAAGTACTTCATGCCTGCAATAGGGGAAAATCATAGTGCTCACAGACTGTAGATAAAACAACCGTGTAACAACACAAGGTTACAAACGCACACAGGGTGGTACTAAGGAGGGACTTCTAAGCCTATTCATGAATCTTAAGTAACCATTTAGAAACAGCAGTAACAGGAGCCAATTGATAAGATGGACGAAAATGGGCGGAGTTTCAAGTCCATACCTGAATACAGCATGCCTTGCAGAGCAGCGCATGCACTGTTCAGGCTCGACCAAAAAAACAGCTGCAGGTAAGTGAGTCTTATGAATGAGATGTAATCATGTGGTGAAAAACAACAACATGCCAGGATAAAAACCACTGACTTCAAGCACATAGACTTCTTAAAAGTGTGTTTGGGGGACGCAGTTGAGTTTGACCTGCCTTTTGTTTGCCTTTTTCCCCAACCCCCTTGATAAATGTGCCTGTGACCCCGCTGAACTGTATACAGCAGTGAAAGCTCGCGAGAGTCACGCTTTACATTGGCAATTGTGTCAGATATTTTAGGTTGTTTTATTAAATGCTGATTTACAACCGTCAGCTGAACACCAAGTGGGCCTGTGGGCCGTTTTCAGCCGCGCACGGCGAGAGCAGATTTATGCTCCAGTCTGGAGACTGCTCAGAGGAAGTTGAAATGGTTCACCTTTGACCTCGAGTGCCAGAGGCGCAACTAGAGCTAAATTTCGGGGGGGGAGGGGGACTAAGAAAACATTTCGGGGGGGGGGGGGGCTGAATCTTTAAGCAATAGGCAAAGTGGAGCTGCAGGGGCTCTTAGAAGGGGTGAAACAGCAAGGCCTCATTAACATGCAAATGGTCTTTTCACAGACCTGCGAAGTGCTCGGGTGCGGCTGTGGGTGCCCGGGAAGCTGTCTCATCCCGGGCTGCCACACACGACGGGGGCGGGGGCTGAAGCCCTTTGAGACCAATGGGTGTTGCGCGCCTGTCGAGGGCTGAACGTGAAAAAAAAATGGGGCAGCCTACTGTTTTATCTTTTCCGGGCAACACCGGATATTAAAGTCATGCTCCAGTCGTGTTGGGAGCAGTTTGGATACCAGAAAGTTCTGCTCCTCTCTCGGTCTTTAACTCCTCGGTTCGGTGGATATTTGTGCTCATCTGGCAGGAAATTAATTTGCAAGTACCCGCAGGTGTGTATAACAAGCATTGGCATAGCCAATAGGTCTCGCTTTTGGGACCTGAGAAGTGTTTAGTCATGCAACAGTTGATGTTGTTGCACCAAGGATATTGTGCTGCATAACTAAATACTTATAAGGTCCCAAAAGCGAGACCTATTGGCTATGCCAATGCTTGTTTTTAATTGGTAGCATACAGCATAAAAAGAAAAAGAAAGCATGTTGCACCTAGAAGCGATAGGCATATGCTTTCAATCAAATTTGTAGATGTAAAAAAAAAAAAAACTTAGTCGTGTTTTTTTTAAAATAACATCTTTATTGGTATTATTTACGAAGCAGTCAAGAATAAATCACCACTAAAGCACTGAAATCGCAAGCATCTACAATGGTACAATGTCACAAACACTTTATAAAAGCACATTTTAAAAAGAGGCAGAAAATAAATCACCAGCTAACAGGGCATCCGAAGTGCAGGCAAAATACATACACAGTATCTAAAGTTAAAATTAAAATAATTTAAATCGAAAAGCACTTTTTGAGCCGCCTTTGTCACTGAAAAGAAAGCAATTATGTCTAGGCGGATGTCAGCTTTGTGGAGTCACTTTAAGTGAATGAAGTCAGTGGGGGAAAAAGTCTGTAACCCCTTGCGCCATGCCACATGCTGTGATGAGTGGAAGGAAATGTGAATGACGTAACCGACCAATGCACGAAGCCCGTCGACTTAAAAGCCCCTCTATGTATTTATATTGTGTATGTTTTATTTCAAAACGGTCTGGTGATGCAGTGGAAGCTCCCTTAAAGGTCAGATCTAAAAAGACCTGCAGTATGAAAAAAGCAAAATTCTGATTTTTCCTCACCTTGCACCCAAGACCTCTAAAAAGGGGAAAGGGCTGGATGTGATAAAGAAATTTCTAACAAAGGGCTTATATACGGGTCTTCTGCCTGTGACATGAAAGGGGATATATGATGGCAAGGAGTAAATACCTTTTCTGGGAAACAGACAGTGCAGCTGGACTCCTGCCATCCATGTTAAGAGAGGGTAAAGCCAGTGAAAGTTTAAAGATATGTATAGGATGTCCAGGTGCTGCCCTCCATCCGACAATTGTTTCCGGTTCTTGAGGAGTTTGGACTGCGGCTTCATGCGCGCTCTATACATTGTAACAGACGAGAACAGGAATAAAGGGGCCAACAACATTATCTGGACATATGGGATTAACATTGCTTAACTGAGATTTCCGTCTATTATAAGCCCCTCCCTCAATTTAAATTGATGAGACATTCATAGTGACTCCCACACCGGACTCATTCGGCGCCTGCATTTTGCTGTTTTTTTTCTAAATGTTTGTGAGCTATTACTGGTGAGATTTTCCGAAAGGCTCTTATTAGCTAAAACAGTAATACTATTAAAAAAATTAAATAAATACTCTGGACCTAATTTCACAAATATTTCGTTCACCTGTCCGTCTTGGTGCGCTAAAAACACACCTGCTAAAATAAATATCCATTCTGATTAACACTATTAGAATTTTACCCCCACAAATAGCTCTTGCGATGTCTAAATTCCCCCAGTTTTGTGAGATGTTAATAATGCAAACTTCCGGTTTATTGATGTGGTGTTAGCTTCAGGGGCCAGTGGCTAGAAAAGGCCGAATTCAAATCAGAGCATTTGAATAGCATCCGGCAAGATTCGTGGTCAGAAAAGGGTTTAGGTTGCTTTCACAGAAAGTGTAGTCCAATTGAAAAAGAAAACAAGCATTGGCATAGCCAATAGGTCTCGCCTTTGGGACCTTATAAGTGTTTAGCCATGCAACAGTTGCATAACTAAATACTTATAAGGGTACAAAAGCGAGACCTATTGGCTATGTCAAGCGGCCCTGCGGTTGCGAAAGTGATTGCGATCACGTGCAAACATCAAAGCGGCCGTGCGGCCGCGAAAGTGAAAGTAATCGCGGTACAGCGAAGCGCGTGCGCACGTGCTCGCGCACATGCACTGTAGCTCTAGGCTGGCCTGGTAGCACTTTTTGGAGCCCTCTCAATAAGTCTCGCCAGACCAGCGCATGCGCTGGGTCAGGCGAGACCTAAACAGAAATCGGGTTTGATTCGTTCACGTTCACGTTCACAACCTTTACCATATTATAAAGCAAATTATACCTCACCCCCTTTTCTTGATTAAAAATCATCTCCAGCAATAGGGATCCCACAAGTAAGAACAACAACTTTCCAAAGACGGGGTTATTTTCAGCTATGTTGAAGTCTCTTTTAGCTTCTTTTCTAGTTACAAAAATGTCCACGCATGCATTTATTGGGTCTCAAAGCCCTCCAGTAAATATTAGTGAGGATTATTCGCGGCCCTGCATCATGAAAACGCTACCATCGCTTAGACATTAAAACATAAATTATCCAATACTGCCTGCCATCCTGTGGCCATTTAGTAATTCTTTGTTTTAAAATGTAATCTTATAGGTAAATTCAAATGCTCAGTTTTACAACTGTGCATCTTTTTATTTATGTATTGTTTGGGGCAGAAAATACCCTTCTAAATTGCGCCTGCGGGTGGCCGGACGTCATGAAGACGACATCGAGGTCCCATTAATAACTAATGCAAAAGATAACTATGGATTAGTAATTTACACAATGCTCAGGCAAATGAAAGCGCCTATTGACACTGAATGACGGGTGTTAGTATTACCCAATTCAACAGATCGCATTATCGACCTCGGGAGGATAAAACGGTGTTTCTAGAATTATGCAGGCTGTATAATGAATTCTGCAGCAGACATGCTACAACTGGTTTAGCTTACGCTTACAGGTTGCTTTATTTTTTAAACACGCATCTGCAAGAATCGGTGAAGGGAAAACACCGATCAGTTTGGAGCAGTTTGACAGGACGTATTGCGAGCGGTAAGAGGTTCTGTTGCATTAAACATGGCGCTCTTCTAGACTTGCGTAAAAATGTGCTTGGTTCTAACATGATCCCTAAACATCTTGCGCTAAAGCGAACTGATGAACAAGAAACGTCTAAGCAATACTCTTGATGCACTATAAATACTTAAATTAAGTCCGATCCAAATGTCTTTTGAGTTTCACTTTTCCCACCCGATGCTATATCTGGGAGTGACCCCCTGCTGCTGAAAGAGAACTGTTTGGGTTTTCAGGTCGCAGATGAGCCTCTGGCTGGTAGGCTGTGGGATAGTGATCATGCTGGCTGGTTAGGCTGCCTTTGCTGCAGGCTATGCTGAACACGCCTCACTATGCCAAGTGACCCAACTGCATTCCAGCACTCAGCCATTGCAAATACAGATAACATGCATTGGCCGCGCGGCCGTAAAAGTAATGGCCGCGCGGCCGTGGAAGCGAAAGTAATCGCGATCAAATCATAAGTGATCGCGAAGACGGGATGCGCTGTGTGGTAAGCACGCGAGTGGTGCGCGCGCAGCAGTTATTGGCGGCTGTGCGCGAGCACGCTCGCGTGCACGCAAGCGTTAGGCCAGCGAGGTCTGGTAGCACTTTGGAAACCGGTATACTAAATGTCTCTCCGTGCAGCGCATGTGCTAGCTCAGGCGAGACCTAAAAAGCGGTGCATATGCTCGCTGATGTCACGCAGTGATGTGCTTTCCTACCTGAGGTGCGAAGTAATCAACACTGAGGGGCCGATTCCGTTCTCGGTCGGAAGGGCACTGAATCGGGTTCGTCCGGAAAAATTACGAGCCGTACGCGTGTTTTCCGGCCGACTCGTACAGCTGTACGAGCGAGCAAGTACGATGCGAGCTACATGAAATTCACCGACCGAGTCGTTTCCGGGTCCCAACCGCTCCGTACATCCCGGTCGGAAGCTAACCGTGGCATGCAATGGATGCGATTTACAACCGAGCCAGTACGATGCACGCGTCGGACAGCCTGTGCGAGCCGGAGTGTCCGGCTCACAAAAGCTCCCGGAGTCGGACTTTGGGGGTCCGCGTCCAACCCCCTGACACCCGCAGCCCTACGACTCGGACACAGGGGGAGACCTATGGGTCTCCCCAACACAGGCATGTACGGTGCGGGTGGCACCGACGCGTACCCACTGTAGGGGGCGCACTTGTTCGAGACGTACCCATTCAGTCAGTGGGAGCCCATGTACGCGTCGTACGACCGGCTCCCATTGACCTCTAAGGGTGTCCGACCGAGCCGAGTCCGACAGCATACGTGCGCATCGTACTCGCTCGGTCGGACTGTAGGGGTCCGGCTCAGTCAGAAAACACTGCGGATCCGACTCGGTCAGAGTGCTTTCTGACCCAGATCGGAATCGGCCCCTTAGCCTTTTCTTTCGTGCGGGTCTGCTTCTATTTGACGCACGTTGTTCCTCGTGACCAGCCCTGGGGTGTGTGTTCTCCAATTTGATTGGTTAAGGTAAAGTCAGTGTTTGTGCATGGTTGTCCATTTATCAAGGGGATGGTACTCTGTTTCTAAATACTTCAAGCTTTTCCCAATAAGGGACCAGATAGGGAAGGCAGTTATCGCTCAGGATCACACAGTTAGGCCAAGCGTGGAAGCTGGATGCCAGACCTCAAGTGGCCTGCCACTATATGCATTTTATGTATCACAGCAGCCATGTTAATCTCATTCTTTAGGATTTTTTAAATCCTGGATGGCTCAACAGCTGCAAAAGGCACTTGTACCTGCTGATGTATGCTATATGTACGCAGCCCAGAGGGTTGATTTATGAGGCTTCATGGGCAGGTCTATCTGGTATTGTAACTCTGTTTGGGATCCATTTAAGCCAAGAGTCCTGCGAAGGCGATAATTGCTACTACTGGAGCGGGTTATGCAAAAGTTTGTATACCCACCCCATTTGCATGTCGTTTTATTAATTAGATTAATTAATTAATTATAATCGTACTAATGGTTTGGAGTGATGTGGAAATAACTAATCAACCTTATTAATGACCAAAATATACGTGGGATTTGCATCTTCATGGCCTAGTTAATTACGTAAACTAAATTTCGTACGCATACTAATGATAGATAATTAGAACATTGCATGATATATGTCGCTTTGGTGATGTAATTGTGATTCGTGCTTTATTTAGTAAGTATAATCGCATTGAGTGTTGCTTTTGGCTAGATAAATACACACACATATGGGTATTAGCGAGGAAATAGCATTTAACCAGTCATTTCTATGTATTAATTACGTTTTTGTGTTTCTTTGCTTAAGTTGACTATTCTGGCCTATCGAATGATGGCTGCGCTTGGTGCCTAACCCGACTGCCGATGCTGAACCAGGCTTGGGTGAAGTGCGCCTGCGCTAAGATGATCAACAATGGCCCCATCCTGACGCCAGGCAAGCTGTACTTATCAAGGCCACCGGGAATGGTGCCAACGCTACAGACAAAAGACTTTATTAAAGAACCGGAACCAGCAAGTATGCTGACACCATGGACAAAACCTTATGGGAACGGAGAGGTTGACCCCTGATCAGCCAATCAGAACAATTTAAAACTCAATATTGTTACATTTTGTTATTTAAATTATTATAAAAACCCATAGAATAGAGAGGTTGAGAGTAGTCGCTCCTTCGATTTCCTGATGATATGCTGACGGAGAGGACAGTGACACTGCAGGACAGCTGTTAGCCTGAATCTTTGACGGACTGAATTAATGCCCAAAATCCTGATGAACTGAATCTGCTAAAATTGATGGGAATAGATTTGCAAGACTGCAAAATTTGACATAGAGGACGACTTTAGCCAGAATAGGTAAATATGAATGGTAACTTGATCAAACGAATGATTTAATCTGCAATATTAATATAAATTTGGAATTGAACACCTACAGAAATGAGTTGGGTTGTTTATTCATTGAAATGTGTTAATGAAAGGGTTAATTAGAGTATTAGAAATTCACTTAAATCTACAACTAACAGATCCGTCCCGGTTATGAGGGGAATACCAAATGTGAAATCTAGGGCCTAATGAGTATAAGAAGGTTGTGTAGATTTGTTGCTCATTAGGGTAAAGTGGTATCTTCCTCCCTCATTATTCAGCGCTTGGAAGGATAATCGCCTCTCGCACGGACCGATGGTGAGTGTGTGTTGGTGTTATGGGCCCCACCAGCGAATGTATGGATAGTGTGCGTGTGTGAGATCTTTTGGTCCGTGGCGGTAGGGAGGGATTTTGCACTCCGCGCTGCATTAATGTTTCTGGTAGCAGTATGATGGTTAGTTATTGTTTGGTTTAGTGATTATTGCTTGTACATTGCTTGTTGATTTTGGTTATTGATTGGTATTGATTTATGTACTAACACTCTATGTTGAGTTACGTTGAGTTTAATGTTGTTTGCACGGCTTCTGGGATGTAGGAAGTCGGAATTTTGTAACGGTTCCGTAGTAGAGCAGAGGTAAGCGCTGCTCTCGGGAAAGACGAAATTGTTGTTGCCCTGTAGGTACACAGGGGAAACGTGTGACAATTGAAGTTGCACGGCGCATTGTCTGGGTTTGATTCGGTGACATCGTCGTGTGTTGCCATTAGAGACGTTTTCTGTGTGAGAGAAGTGTGTATGATAGCGAAGGTTACCTGTGAAGTTCTGGTCTTAGGTACCAGGGATCCAACTGGCATTCCGATAACGCTTATCACTGGAAAGGTAATAGGTACTCTCTGAGCTTGTTAGAAGGACAAAGGAGAGGTAAGCGCTGCTTTGTTAACGTATGTCATAATTCTGTAGTAGGACAGACTGTTCGCTGTTCTCGGGAAAGACAGGATTCTGTGTGAATGTACTACATTTTTCTTGTGTGAATGAGTGTGAATGCAAAGGCATTTGGGTTGATTGCGAGACTCTAGGTTTATTTCTCAGGAGCATTGGGTCTCCAACTATGTGTCTTAAATACTAGAGAAACAATTAGCTAATGCTTGTTAGAAGGGTGAAGTAGAGGGATGTGCTACTTTATCAACGGAAGTAATGATTCCGTAGTAGGTCAGAGGTAAGCGATGCTCTCGGGAAAGACGGAATTCTCGTGAGAAAAGTCTTTTGATGTTCTTTGGTTAGCGAAGCAGACAATGGAGATGATTCTATGTTGTTACTAACAGAAGTGTAGAAATTGAAAAAAAAACTTACTGAGCAGATTTGTAAAGGAGGGGTAGACAGAAGCAGGAGCTGCCGCAGCGGCTGCTGACATCAGAACGACCGCGCTGGGATTGGACAATCGGTCAGAACTGTCAAACGCCCCGGATTGGTGCGTTAGTGTACGCTGCGCTAGGATTGGAGAAGAAACAGGGTGACGTAGACGCTCCTTATTGGTGCGTTAGTGTGAGTCGCGCTAGGATTCGAGGACTGTGACAGTGACGTGGACGCTCTGAAAAGGTGCGTTAGTGTGAAGTTGCGCTGTGATTGGATAGATTAGCGGTACAGTTGTAAAGAGGGACTAGCGTTGCGCGAAAGACAAGAAAATGTATTACGACCCACCAGAGAAGGAGAAGAAAACCTGGTTAGGGAGAATTAAAAAGTGGTTTAAGAAAGATAAACCAGTTAAGACTAGGGAAGGACAGTTACTTCCTCCACCAAAAACCCCTGCATTTTTTATGATTGCGAAATATGGGTATCATACTTGTATTTGGTTAGATAACTGGGTGAGATACACCAAGGACGACGGAGTATTGGCTTTTCCAGAGCATGGTTAATTTAATTTGGCGGTTTTAAAAAAGTTACGGGAAAAGATGATGAATTTGGAACCAAGACCTAGACCGACACAGTTTGAGGCTTTGACAGAATGGGAAGATGAAATGCATGAACGAGAAAGACAAAGAAGTGGTAGAGGATATAGGTACTGGTTTGGAAGACCATATGGACACGAAATGCATAGTGATCGAATGAAAAGATGGCGAGATGCGAGCATGACTGAGAGTGTGTTCCCTGTAAGAACTGTAGGAGAGAATGAAGGACGAAAGTGTGTAGAAAAGAGGCATAATTTGGAGTCAAGAGGGTATGGAGCGAATGAGTCTGAGGATGATGTTCTTGATGATATGTTTTATAAAAATCCACCACCGTATCGATCAGAACCAGAAATGTTAACTCCAAGTGCCTCAATGAGAGAAACAATGCGAATTATAAAATCGGAACCAGAATCCCTAAGTTTGAGTAAAAACAGTGGTACCAGGGAAGTAGAAAAGAGATTGGAAGGAAGAACAGATGGAGAAAATTCTGTAGAATTAGCAAAAACAACCTTGGAATTAACTGAGAAAATAAGAGAATTGACTAAGAATCTAGAAGCCGTAACTGTTCCAGTAACGATAGATCCAGTAATGCCTATTTTTGAAAAACAGAAGCACAGTGAGCATTGTTTGACAGTCCCTTACAGAAATAATAACCCTGTAGAACAACCAAGAGTGAGTCAGAATGAGAATCCATGGAGGCAAAGTATGAGTGTGATGGAACCAAATTTTACAAATAATCCATTTGTAGATCAGAATTGTGCAGAGAGACGCATGACAATGATAGAGACAGTGTCAGAAACACAGAATGATTTTGGACACGGAAGTGTAGAAAAACCAGTAGGACCATCAACAGACGAGTTAAGTGAATGGTTGAGAAGCTTGCAGAGGAAAGACAAAGAATCCCAATCAATTGATGTGGCCAAGTTACGAATGGTATTGGAAGAATTAATCGTAGGGACTATCCCGACAGAAAAATTGAAAACCTATCAGGATGAAGAATTATTATTTCTGTGTAAAAGTGTAACCTGGAGAGCGAAAAACTTGCATGAAAGGTTAGAAGAAGTAGCAAATGAAATGGGTATTGGTATTGAAAAGGTAAAAGCCTTACAGAAACCTTATCGAGTAGAATTCACTGAAAAGGATATTGAAAATATGAACACCACAGGACGAATAGGTCAAATTAAGGACATAATCATTTTGCCGAGAAAATGGGGAGACGTGGAAAAATGGAGAAGCAGGTGGTATAGAAAACGTGATGATGCCTCAGATAAGACATTTTCAGCCTTTCCTGTAAGAGAAAAGGAGAAGGTAGTGACAGAGTGCCCTATGAGAGAGATTCCAGGAGGAGGATATGTACATGTCCCATGGACGAGACAGGATATTTTGTCTTTTACGAATGATTTTCCTCGACCATTCGAAAAGCCTGTCGAGTGGTACAGACAAGTAGACAGATTTGTGAAATTGTCTAAAGTACTATGGATTGATTTGAATAGTCTGTTTGACATAATAGTACCAGCAGATCTATGGTCAGAGTGTAAGCTGATGATAAATTGGCCAACCAAGGAATATCCAAGGGATCCTAAAACAGGAGCACCACACCCGAGGTAATGAAGAAGTATGAGCAGGTTATGATATTTCTGAAAAATAAAGTGCCCCCTAAAGAAACAGACTGGGTAAAAATTGATCGAACACACCAGGAAAGTAAAGAGTCAGTACATGCATACTATGAGAGGCTCATACAAGCTTTTAAGCAGTTTAGCGGAGACGAGAATCTGAGTGAAACGGATTTGAGCCATTTTGTATACAGATTTGTATATGGTTTACGACCAGAAATTGGTGATATGATTAAACAGCATACGGTAGATTGGCAAAACAAGAAAATAGATGAAGTATTGAGACATGCTAAATACTTCAGTGATGAAATTGAAGCAAAACAGCGGAAGTTAAAGGAGAAGGCAATGTGGGCACAGGTAAAGGTAGCGGAGAGACAGGAAGCACAATTGGTGGAACAAGCAGGGACCAAGCCAAAATGTAATAACGGGAAGTACAAAGGGAACATTGAAGAAGCTAAGAAGAAATTCCCGTGTCATAATTGCGGCAAGATAGGGCATTGGAAATCCGAGTGTAAATTTCCCCCGAGTACTAACAATGAAAATCCATCATTGAACCCACAGGTGCAGCATGAGGTGAGTGGTCAACTGCAGCAACAGCAGCAAGTTGTTTCCCCACAGAATCAGGTGCCAAAGCCGCCTTTTCCACAGAGCAGAAACGCACAGAAGTATAATAGTGAATCGGGATTCTACAATGAAGAACAGGTAAATAAGCTGCCACGCGCTAGCGCTGTCTCGCAGTATTGGCTGCAACACGATGAGAGTGACGCAGAAGAGAGTTATTGACGGTGCCGAAGGGAGGAAGAAGAGTGCGTACTTGGCGCAACTCTAGAAGTAGACCAGACAGGACCTTTTGTAGATGGGAGGGTTAATGATGAAAATATTACTTTCCTAGTAGATACTGGTGCTACTTGATCAACTGTTAGATCAGCGGATGTTAAGAATCTTCCTCTCTCGGATGAAACGATCCAAGTAGTTGGTGTGTCCAACAGGCAAATTAAGACTTATCTCACAGAACCAGTGAAAGTCAGCATAGGGAAATTTTCAGAAATGCACCGCTTTGTGGTGTGTGACACCAGTCCTGTGAATTTATTAGGTAGGGACCTGTTGTGCAAAATGAATTGCACTATATTTTGTACTCCGGATGGAATAGCTTTTGAAACACCAGATGATGATGTATTATATAAGATGACCCTAGCTTACAGAGAAAGTGAAGTTACTGAACCATATGCTGTATTCAACCCTGATGAATTACCTAAAGAACTGAGAAAATCTGTAAAGGCAGAAGTTTGGGATTTCACTGGAGAAGATGTAGGACTAATGAGGAATGTAGATCCAGTCAAAATAACTGTAAAAGAAGGAGTAACCTAACCAAATGTTCCACAGTACAGATTGACACCTGAAATAATTGAAGGTGTAACTCCTATAATAGAGAAAATGATCAGGCAAGGAATCTTGAGAGAAATAATGAGTAGTCCATGTAATTCACGGATAATGGGACTGAAAAAGCCTAATGGGAAATTCAGGATAGTGCAAGATTTGAGAAAGGTGAATACAATTGTGGTATCATGTTGTCCCATTGTACCAAATCCATCAGTGATTTTATATCAGATTCCCCATGATGCAGAACGGTACACAGTAATTTATCTGTGTCATGCTTTCTTTTCCATCCCATTGCACCATGACAGTCAGCAAATTTTTGCATTTCGTTTTGGTGAGCGTATTTTGGCATGGTGCCTAATCCCACAGGGGTTTACAGAGAGCCCTTCAATATTCAATCAGTTATTAAAGAAGTCTTTGGAGAGTTTAGAAACGCCAGAAAGCTCTGTATTGGTCCAATATATTGATGACCTTTTGGTAGCATCAAAAACACGTGAAGCCTGTGAGGTAGATACAATAGCCTTGCTGAATCATTTGGCAGATGGAGTACTTAAAGTGTCACCAGCAAAATTACAGTTTTGCAAAAAGGAAGTACAGTATCTGGGACACAACATTGAGAAAGGACTAAGGAAAATAACCATAGACAGAATCAGAATAATAAAAGGAATGAGAGCTCCCATGACTCAAAGAGAAGTGAGAATGTTTTTGGGAATGGTAGGGTACTGCCGTCAGTGGATTGGTAACTTTTTCTTGATCGCAAAGCCTTTGGTACGATTGACGAGAAGTGATGTGAAAGATCCCCTTGAATTAAACAAAGAAGAATTGGCAGCATTTAGACAATTGAGAGATGGTTTGTGTGAAGCACCTGCATTAGGCATGCCTGACTATGAAAAAGAATTTGAGTTGTATTGTAGTGAGAGAAATCGATGTGCGCTTTCTGTGTTGACCCAGAAACATGGAAAAATGAGAAGACCAATTGCATATTTTTCATCAATGCTAGATCCAGCAGCTGTAGGTTTACCTGGATGTTTGAAAGCGGTGGCTGCAACATGTCGAAGTTTGGAGCAGAGTGAAGGAATTGTGATAGGACATCCATTGAAAGTGTTTGTACCTCATGATGTAGCAATTCTATTGACAAGGAGTCGTACTCAGTATATGACACACAGCCGGCTGACTAAGTATGAGAAGGTCATATTAGGTGCAACTAATGTGAGTCTTGCAAGATGTGTGAATGTGAATCCTGCAACTTTGTTGCCTGATGCTGAGATTGTGGAGGTAAGAGATGAAGTTGATCATGATTGTCTGGATGTACTTGATTTTTGTACCAAACCACGACCAGACATAAAAGATGTACCTTTGCCAGAAAGTGATTTTGTGATGTTCGTTGATGGGTCATGTTTGAGAACAGATGAAGGAGTGCTGAGTGCAGCGTAAGCAGTATGCACAGTCGCAGCAGTAATCGAAGCATCATATCTGAAAGGAGTAAAATCAGCCCAAGTAGCAGAACTTGTGGCTTTGACTAGAGCATGCAAGATTGGGAAGAGTGTGAGAGTGAGTGTGATAACCGACAGCCAGTATGGCTTTGGAGTCCTCCACGACTTCGGCCAACTATGGCTACAAAGAGGTTTCCTGACCTCGAGTGGAACTCCCATTAAGAATGCAGAAGTGGTTGGAAAATTGCTTGAGGCGATACAGCTGCCTAAACAATTGGCTGTTGTAAAATGTGCTGCACATAGTCAAGCTGGTGATTATATTGCCACCGGGAACAGGTATACAAACGACATGGCACAGTATTGTGCAAGAAATCAGAATTCGGTCAATCGGGCTAAGGAAAGAGAAATGTCTTCTTGCTCATTGATGTTCACTAAAATTGTGGGAACTTGGGAAGAAGTAAAACAATTGCAGGATGAGGCCGGAGATGAAGAAATGAGACAGTGGGTAAAAGCAGGATGTGCCCCAAGGGAAAAGGATCATGTGTGGGTCTATCGAGATGGAAGACCAGTTATGCCTGATAGCATGATGTCTACCATGGCACAGATGTATCATGGCCAGGGACATATTGGGAGAGATGCCATGATCAGGTCATTTAAGCAGACCTGGTACAATGCAAAATTCAGACTTGTGGCAGAAAGTCTTTGTCAGAGATGTTTAATATGTCAGCAGTACAATCCTGGAAGGAAGACAGTAGTGAGTCTGGGAACAATAGGTCGAGAAGGAGGGCCTTTCACCAGAATGCAAGTAGATTTCATTGAGATGCCTCCCTGTAACAGACTGAGGTATGTTTTGGTAGTGGTCTGCCTATTCTCCAGGTGGGTGGAAGCATTCCCAACAAGAAGAAATGATGGGTTGACAGTGGCTAAGCTACTGTTGAGAGAATTCATCCCCAGGTTCGGGTTCCCAGTGATAATTGAGTCAGACCGAGGAGGACATTTCCATAATGAGATTGTAGGATTAATTTGTGAAGCATTGAATGTACAACAAAAACTACATTGTGCCTACCGACCCGAGGCTTCTGGTGTGGTTGAACAGATGAATGGTACTATCAAAAATAGAATAGGGAAAATGTGTTTGGCCACAGGTATGAAATGGCCTGATGTCTTGCCTCTAGTACTAATGACAATAAGGTCAATTCCAGACAGAACTACAGGATTGAGTCCGCATGAAATAATCATGGGACGTGCAATGAGTCATGTATTTATACCAGTCAACAAGCTGATGACAATAACTGATGACATGGTGTTGGAATACTGTAAAGGCCTGGCTGACGCAGTTCATTCTGTGTTTCATCAGGTTGGACCAGATGCCACCACACTTGAAAAGAAGCAAGCCCATGATCTGAGCCCAGGTGATTGGGTAAGGATAAATGTCCACAGAAGAAGAAATTGTCTGGTTCCAAGGTGGGGAAAACCACGACAAGTCATTTTGACCACAACTACAGCTGTGAAGTGTGCTGGACTGAAAAACTGGATCCATGCCAGTCATACATTGAGAATTCCAAATCCGGTGGACAGCACAGGAAAAGAATACTTTGATGAATCAGAATCAAGCACCGAATCAGATGACGAAGGGGCAAAGACACAAGGAAACTCTGAAAGGGGGGAAACAGAACAAAGATCAGCTTTAGTCCCCAGAAGTATCGCTCTGAGAAGAATATTGCAGATTTCCGAATCTAGCGATTCTGGAAACGAGCAAGAAGCGCAGGGTTCCAAGAATGAACACAGGAAGAAAAGAGGAAAGAGTACTGAAGACGCAACAAAAGAAATTCGTGAAAAAGAAGTACCAGATGAGAGACTAAGAGAAATTCCACCTGAAATAACAAATCTAAGTGAACAAGGGACAGGTACAGAGAGAGAGGGACAGATTTCTGCGGAAGACCCCCGAGGAGGTGTAGGGAACTGCAAAATCCAGTTAGGTGAAGGGACAAGTAGCCAGCAGGAAGATTGCGTGTCGGAGATCCGAGGAGGGACAGAAGTAGGGAAAACAAAGCAAGTGGTGGAAGAAAAAGTCGCTGAAAAGACAAAGCAAGTTGAGACAGAGTCTGAAGAGAGTGAAAATGAAATACCTGAAGGTCGAGTTCTGAGAAAGAGAGCTGGAGGAATGAAAAGAATGACAAAGGGAGCAAAGTAAAAAGAGTTGCAAGAGATGATATTTGGCCCAATAAAATAAGGAAACTGAGATATCGATTGACAAGAGTGAATTCACCAAGAGCTGAACAGGTGAATGAAGTGCCAAGTCAAGAAAAATCAAAAGAAGACAAATTAACTGAAGACAAAGAGAGTAGAAGAACAAGGAAACCTAACCAGAAGTATAAGTCACCAGAATGGACGTACGTGGCTCTGCCTGAACAGGGAGAAGAGGCAGATAGTCAAGGAAATCCAGAGGAGGCTGTACTGAAAGTGGTTGAGGATGAAATAGAATCGGAAATCCTGAGAGTTCTCTTGTCCGACATTGGAGAGGAAGAAACGGAAGTTCAGGAAAATCCATATTTGGAAGACGAGAGGAGAGTGAAGAACGACGAGATGCTAAACTGAATAAGTTAAGAAAACTATTGATGAAGAAAACAAGATATTGAATTAAAGATGTAGAACCAAATAGGTGTTAGAACCTTAGGATAGAAAAAACTAGCTGTGAAGTAAAAGAGGCTAAGTCAAAAGACACGGTCCATTTTAACAAGATGGCTAACATAGAAAGTAGTAAAGGTAGATGTACATTCATGAAAAGATGGTGTAAAATGTGTTGTTGTTGTTGTACAGGATTATTAATGCTTTTATGGAACATCCTTGCTCTTGTCATTTCTTTTAAGGCTACTATAGATACATTAGAAGGACATAGTGAGAATAAAACTAATATAGGGAAGATTTCAAAGGTAGTTCCAACTAGAATAGATAATAATTATTTACATAAAGACAGGTCAATAACAGATTTTTCTAATAATGTGTTTTCAAAATTATTGTATGAATATGTAAAGACAATGGACGTACGGGACTGCTACGTATGTATGCAGTTACCTGCATCTGTTTCTGAGGGAGTGACTTATCATCACCTTCCGGCAACGTATGGAATAACATGTAGTGTAATAGCTAGTTTATTTTATGAGACAGGGAAATTAGAATATTATTTTTCAGATGTAGATAACATTTTTGCGCAAGTGCCTTCTTATAATAAATTGAACAAAGTAAAACCTGCTAAGGTATTATGTGAATTCTTTTTAGAAACTAAGGAACTAACATTAGAGAATATTTTTAGAAACAATCTAACATGCAGTTTGAAGAAAGGAAAAGACATTCTTAGACATGGTTGAGGAAAGAAGATTGAAAATGCAAAGAAAAGCAGCAGAAGGGAAAGTGGAGAAAACAATCTGGGATATAGAGAAAGAAAAACATTTGAAAGGATAAGCTAGTCCAACTATAGCTTTAGATTGGACTCAGAAAGGGAAATTTTGCATTCGAAGGAATCAAACTGCGTATGATAATTATTTTCTAGGTAATAGTGAGTGCCATGATACATATCGAATCATGGGTGGATGGGGATTCAAAGGTGGAAGAGATCCAGTCTTTCCTGGATTATATTTTATTTGTGGGAACAGGGCATACCATTGGTATGGCACATGTTATGTAGGCCTGGTCGTTCCAAAAATCTTTCATATGGATAGAGGAGAAGATGGTGTACATAGCTTAAGTAATCATTTAGCTAGAACCAAGAGAGAATCTTGGGCAGAAATTGTAGGTGACATTTTTCAGGCATTGTTACCAGCAGTGGGAATAATTCTGAATGCAAACAAAATTAGAAAATTGTCAACAGTAGTGGATCGCTTGTCAACAAGCACTGCTGGTGGATTTTTATTGGTTAACACTGAAATGGTTGCCATGCGTGCTATGGTAATGCAAAATCGACTTGCCCTTGATATTTTATTGGCAAAAGAGAGTGGAGTCTGTGGAATGCTGAAAGTTCAACATTGTTGTACTTATATTCCTGACGAAAGCAAAGATCTAAAAACTTATATTAAGAATATTACCGAATTGCATGATGAACTTGCACCACTGGAGGTTGAAAGTGTTTGGGATAGAATTGGAAAGAAAATAGCTGCTATTAAGAATTTCCTAGTTAAAATAGGTAGTACTCTTATAGGTAAAATATTGTTTCCATTAACATGTGTAATCTGCATAGTTTTAATGATAAGATTATGTTGTATGTGCTGTAGAAATAAGGAAAATAAGAAAAGAATAAAAAGAGAACATTCAAAAAGAAAAGATAAGAAACAAGAAAGAGAAATTGAAGAGATAGAATTGGAGGAGTGGAAGGAGAGTATGTATGAATCAGTAAAGAGAGAAGACGTAGGTGAAACTGAATTATGATTAAGAGCAAGAAAACATTTTAAAGATTCCGTAAAGACAGAACAAAATTTTGGGTGGTGTGGTGATAAAATCACCAAAGGGGGGATTGCTGGAGCGGGTTATGCAAAATGTTGTATACCCACCCCATTTTGAATGTCGTTTTATTAATTAGATTAATTAATTAATTATAATCGTACTAATGGTTTGGAGTGATGTGGAAATAACTAATCAACCTTATTAATGACCAAAATATACGTGGGATTTGCATCTGCATGGCCTAATTATTACGTACATTGGAAACCCAAGCACACATAGATTATCACTGTCAATTTTTCATAGGAAGTCACATAAAAGGTACAAAGAAATAAACAATCGGTTTCTTTCTATTTCTTTCTTTCCATAGTTTAATGGATCTTCATGGTTTCAGTCAATATGCAGTTCCCAAACCAACACGTGTTTCGTCGCCTCTGTAGATAATACATGCGACTTGATCACGGCTAGGTAGAGAATAATATACACTACATTTAGTTGCATGATTCATCAATCGCAATTATTCATTACTATTATAAGAGCCATACAAAACAAAGTGCTACCAGGGGCATTCGAGTGGTGTGGTGCCCGTCGCATATGAGCACCTCGTACTTCAGTGTTCAGATATGCACAAAGTGCCATTTGTGACAATACAATCGAGTTTCAGTAAAAATGGGAAAACCATTTCTCATGTTAACGCAATTAAAAAAGGGGTGTTTGTGAAGTGAAAAGTGCTCGTGATGGTGTATAATTCCATGATGCATTTTAAATATTAAAAGGTCACTGTACTACTACACTAAATTCAAACCACTAGGGTGTCACCCAGTGACAATAACCGAAACAAATCACCTATGAACTCAATAACAGGTTCATAGTTATTTAGAAGTTCAAATAAACACCTATTTCTTATATTTCAATGACCTGAAAAGCATCGGTGTAAGTAGATCTATAAAATAAACAGTAAACACAAAGACCAAAAGGGTATATATTAGACATTGGATATACAATATATTAGACCTCTATGGAATGAATACTTAAAGAACCGCCTTTTTTTAATAATATTTCATAGAGGTCTAATATATTCCTCTAACGGAGGGATTTACCTTCCCAATATGGCCGCCGACATCGCAAGGACCACTCTTTACAGGGTGCTAGCGTTATAGCCACAGAATTAATCAATAAGGGTGTTACTGTCCATTCCCTTTCTATAGACACAGACTACGAGCCATTCGCCAGTATAGATGAACGATTGCCACACTATTATTAGCTATATGACAACATATTCGTTGAAGTATTTACGGTGGTTAGTTTCCACCCTTAATTCATATCTTTTATTTCCGGGACTTTTATATTATGGCCGCTATGTCTTAGAGTTCACAATTTACCTCAATTGGGTATTTTATCTTGGCTTTCACTCACGATACTTATGAATATTACTACTATTTCCACCTTCCAAGATGGGGGCCGCCGTATACTTAGACACACGTGACCACGCATGGTTCACGGGTTCACGTGCTTTTCAAATCGATTTAACAGGAGGGACCTCTGCTCGCCGGCACTCACATTTGGAGTCCGGCGTGAGGAGGTCATGTACGCGGATCGGCGCCTTAGTTTTCTTTTGAATACAGGTATTCACATTCTCGATTCTTCCTGGTTTATGCAAAGCAGTTTTGCCTGGCATTCCAGGTTTTCCTTTGATAAACCCCCCTCCTTCAAGACGCTTCTTCTAATTTACCTAGCCAGTGCTAATACTAAAAGGAGGTTTCTTCTTTGTTTTTTGTCTTATCTGTTCTTTCATTAGGTTGAAGCTCTTCCCGTGAAATACCTTATAAGTAATGAAATTCGGACATACATCCAATACAGACTTTTCTCCTCACGCCACAGAATTAGTGTGGCTTGGAAATATCGCCCCACTACAAGTAGGTTTGAGTATGCATATCAATGGGATTTGATCAGTATTTTACGCACAAACCAGACTTAGAGGTTTTGCTTGTTAATTTATATATACCTTTTTCTATACATAGGTATATCCAATGTCTAATATATACCCTTTTGGTCTTTGTGTTTACTGTTCATTTTATAGATCTACTTACACCGATGCTTTTCAGGTCAGTGAGATATAAGAAATAGGTGTTTATTTGAACTTCTAAATAACTATGAGACCTGTTATTGAGTTCATAGGTGATTTGTTTCGGTTGTTGTCACTGGGTGACACCCTAGTGGTTTGAATTTAATGTAGTAGTACAGTGACCTTTTAATATTTGAAATGCATCATGGAATTATACACCATCACGTGCACTTTTCACTTCACAAACACCCCTTTTTAAAAAAAATTGCGTTAACGTGAGAAATGGTTTTCCCATTTTTACTGAAACTCGATTGTATTGTCACAAATGGCACTTTGTGCATGTCTGAACACTGAAGTACGAGGTGCTCATATGCGACGGGCACCACACCACTCGAATGCCCCTGGTAGCACTTTGTTTTGTATGGCTCTTATAATAGTAATGAATAATTGCGATTGATGAATCATGCAACTAAATGTAGTGTATATTATTCTCTACCTAGCTGTGATCAAGTCGCATGTATTATCTACAGAGGCGACAAAACACGTGTTGGCTTGGGAACTGCAAATTGACTGAAACCATGAAGATCCATTAAACTATGGAAAGAAAGAAATAGAAAGAAACCGATTGTTTATTTCTTTGTACCTTTTATGTGACTTCCTATGAAAAATTGACAGTGATAATCTATGTGTGCTTGGGTTTCCAATGAACGTTTCTTTGTTGCTCCAGCCACAAAAATTAGAGAGGCAGGTGGTTCTCTCTAAAACCTTTAAGCACCTTTGCGATTAGAGTTATTATTTGTAATACCTAGTGAATTTACCTTGAGGCGCCTTTTCCTATCATCTATTCCACCATTCCCATTGTTTCTAATTAATTACGTAAACTAAATTTCGTACGTATACTAATGATAGATAATTAGAACATTGCATGATATATGTCGCTTTGGTGATGTAATTGTGATTCGTGCTTTATTTAGTAAGTATAATCGCATTGAGTGTTGCTTTTGGCTAGATAAATACACACACATATGGGTATTAGCGAGGGAATAACATTTAATCAGTCATTTCTATGTATTAATTATGTTTTTGTGTTTCTTTGCTTAAGTTGACTATTCTGGCCTATCGAATGATGGCTGCGCTTGGTGCCTAACCCGACTGCCGATGCTGAACCAGGTTTGGGTGAAGTGCGCCTGCGCTAAGATGAGCAACAATGGCCCCGTCCTGACCCCAGGCAATCTGTACTTATCAAGGCCACCGGGAATGGTGCCAACGCTACAGACAAAAGACTTTATTAAAGAACCGGAACCAGCAAGTATGCTGACACCATGGACAAAACCTTATGGGAACGGAGAGGTTGACCCCTGATCAGCCAATCAGAACAATTTCAAACTCAATATTGTTACATTTTGTTATTGAAATTATTATAAAAACCCATAGAATAGAGAGGTCGAGAGTAGTCGCTCCTTCGATTTCCTGATGATATGCTGACGGAGAGGACGGTGACACTGCAGGACAGCTGTTAGCCTGAATCTTTGACGGACTGAATTAATGCCCAAAATCCTGATGAACTGAATCTGCTAAAATTGATGGGCATAGATTTGCGAGACTGCAAAATTTGACATAGAGGACGACTTTAGCCAGAATAGGTAAATATGAATGGCAACTTGATCAAATGAATGATTTAATCTGCAATATTAATATAAATTTGGAATTGAACATCTACAGAAATGAGTTGGGTTGTTTATTCATTGAAATGTGTTAATGAAAGGGTTAATTAGAGTATTAGAAATTCACTTAAATCTACAACTAACAGATCCGTCCCGGTTATGAGGGGGAATACCAAATGTGAAATCTAGGGCCTAATGAGTATAAGAAGGTTGTGTAGGTTTGTTGCTCATTAGGGTAAAGTGGTATCTTCCTCCCTCATTATTCAGCGCTTGGAAGGATAATCGCCTCTCACACGGACTGATGGTGAGTGTGTGTTGGTGTTATGGGCCCCACCAGCGAATGTATGGATAGTATGGGTGTGTGAGATCTTTTGGTCTGTGACGGTAGGGAGGGATTTTGCACTCCACGCTGCATCACTACCATATGGTGCCGCTCGGCCCCGCAAGGGAAACGCCAAACGTGCACGCGTTGCCATTCAAAGCAATCCAACGCGTGCACGTTTTTGCCTGAAAAAGGGAATCGATGGCTAAAGGTCTTTTTCCTATGCAGCGCATGCCCGCCTAAAAATAGAAGAAAAGGTAGTACAAACAACGCGCAGGCACGGAGATGGGTTGTAGTTATGTACACAGCACACAAGCACAGGAATATGCACCCATCCTACTAAACTGCATAAATGAGATCCCCTTGCCCCCTCTTCCCCCTCACACTACAGTTCACCCCCCCAAGCGTTATATTTGATGAGACACGTACATCTCGTCAGGCGCTGCCTGGTGTGATGGCATGCTGATATACTTGACAGTGCACCTGCATCTCGCCAACATACTATCAACTGTGCTGTAAAGACATTTATTGTTTGATGCATGATTCAGTCAAGCAATGTATAGATGCGTATTTTCATTATTGGCAACTGTTGAAAAAACCCAATAAAGAAATAAAAAAACAGACCCATACCCTTCAGCTCCAACAGCAAGCATTGATCACAGACGTGTGCCATTGTGTTTAACAGTTTTGTATACAAAGTGAACATAAAAAAATGAACACAGACTTAATCCATGTGTATTTCTTTTTGTGTGTTTCTTTCAAATATGAATCTGTATACTTTTCATTTTAAATCAGTATTGGGGCATGATTCGCTGATTAGTCCACTGGGACATTGGGCATGATAGAACAGTTCTGTGTAGGATACATTGTTTTGAGAAGTATTGGAATGAAAGATAACGGCGAATTTGGTAAAGCACTCATGGGCATCCTTGTTTTCAATGAAGTGATTTGAAATATCATAGATAAATGTAATATTGTTTATGTCATGATCATTTTAATTTGAGCAACAGTTTCTGTAAGAGCTACTTGAGCTCAATGAAAATCATGATGAGCTAGTATTAGTGACCACCTCAGACAGGATTGCACTAGCGGCTACAATATGCAACATTACTAGCAGTGATCTCCTCAGTTCAACAGGCACTGTTGCCAGTGTTTCAATGTTAGTCAATGGGGAATAAAAATGCCCCTGAATTATTCTTCACTGCCTCCCTCTTTTGAAATGTTGGCATGTAGGTAATAATATTAGTAATTAGTCTCCCCAACGCCACATGATCTATCACTGAAATATCATCTTTAAAAATAGTTTGGAAATCCATCCGTTTTTCTCCAAAAATCATATTATTATGAGTTCTGAAAATGAACACATTTTCGTCCCATATAAACATTTTTCAATTTAGATACATATATTAATTGAACCAAGCAAATGCTTCCAATTTAGTAGTCTGGGTTGCACAGAGGAAAGCGAGCTACTTGAAGAAGTCTGAATTAGAGTATTCAATTCAATTCAATTCTGTTCTTTATTCAGGTACAAAAGTAGCCATAAAACTACATGCAGAAATAAATAAATATATTTAAAAACAATAATGTAATTTAACGTTTTTATTCTAGGATAATAAAATCTGTGAAACAAAATAGCAGTAATGCCCTAACATTAAAATTACAGGGTTGTCATAGAAAAACGGGCCCGCTCAGCACTTTTCAAGTAAATTCCTACGTGAAAAATTCATTAATCATCATTCAATTAAAATAGCTTACTATATGAAACTCTAATAAAGAGATTACGCATTACTGATTTTAAAGGTAATAAAATATTCTTTATATACAGAGAATAAAAACCACGGAACAATAAGAAATGTAACATGGATTGGCCTGATCTCCCATTGCACGTGCAGGGCAGGGGTAGGTATCTAAGTGTGTTTGGAAACCTAATGGGAAGCTTAGTAAGTATTTAACAGTGCCTGCCTGAAGACAAAACAGCAAACTACACGCCATTGCCCCAAGGGACTTGTCAGATACCTTGGGATTAATCTGTTTCCTCCCTTATTTATGTTCAGGTAAGTGGTCACTTGCGGCTCGGCAGATTCAGTTATTAGTCTGGCAGCTTGTAATAATTTGAACCAGGTGGACTGCAGTTATTTCATACTGATAACGTGCCGGCCTCTGGGTCTATCAAACAACTGTTGGTAACCTGCCTTACATAGACATGAGTCTACATACACCAGCCAAGGAACGCTCTTGCCTTTGTCACAAAAGCGACAGTCTTTAATAACGTCTCTGGTGAGACCTGCCTCTGTGTTTAATAGGGGATGGGTGCTAATATAATCTTCAACAAAAGGGATATCCAATTGGCAAATGAAGTTCGGAGTGGAGATCAGCGCCTCCAAGACTCTTCTGCAATATCTATTTTCTTCAGCTTGGATTAAATTACACTCATCATACCCCAGACTTCAGCCCCATCGGTAGCACTTGGGAGGCATTGCATTTAAAAAATCTTCAGTAGAGGTACAGGTGCTCCCCCTTTCCCAGGTTGCGGTAAGCTGAGTGATGAGCTAATTGCTCTAGAGAATTTATTCCCCCTATGTACTATGTGTGCTTTGCATGAGCCATTGACATCAAAACCAGTCCCAGAAAATTAAAAGTTCTTGAGCATTTCAAACTAAAATCGCCCACTGTTAAAGATGTCAAATGATGCTTCTTTGGGCCGCATGTCATTATAAAGGATTTGCTAAAATTGGTGGGTGAATCCAACGATGCCATGACATTTTGCGAAACCATGTATTAACAGACGAAGGGCCTTCGTGGTACGGGCCATGAACACAGCATCGTCTGCATATAATAGCAATGGTTAAAATGATCCTTTGACTTTAGGGACATCAGGGGTGGTAGTTAGTCAAAATACAGAATAAATAAAAGCGGGGCCAAAACACATCCTTGCCTAAACTCTACGGATATCCACGTCTTAAGACATCTCAACCTGGTCATTCATTTTTATTCTAGCCTTCCTGCCCCAGTGCAAATATGTTAAAAAGCGCTTTATCTATACCAAGGGTGAACAAAACAGACCACAGCTTTGAATGGTTTACACAGTCGAAAGCAGTGGTCAAATCCAGAAATGCTAGATAAATTGGGGACATTTTAGCTATGGTGCATTAGAATATTCTTAGCGCTATATTTTGGAGTTCCATAATTTAAAATGTAAAGGTCATATTTAAGAAGAATATGATTGCATGCATGATTTTGTCTTTTGGGCATACAAATGTTAAATAATCATTACTGTGATTGGGCCTCAGGCCATAGCTGCTTTTATTGTTCTGTGCACTTCTTCCTTAAAAACTAAAATATTTATTTCTAGCAATTAAGCTGTTTGGAGGTAGTCTACTGTGTTGAAAACTAGGCTATATAAGCAACATAGGTGATCCCTATTTAGAATGCCATCCCAGGGTCCGTCAAACTCCAAAATGGCATACCTGCCAAAAAAGTCGATTCAAGTGGGAGATTCCTGATTTGTTAAGGCAAAATTGCCTCTACTTTAATATATGTCAATGGAAAAAATGCATGCCCCACTTTTTGCCAAATTCTCCCAACTCTCAGTTGTAAAATGTTTGCACGTATAAACTGGGGAATGTAATAAGTGGAAATGAAGAAAGTCATATTTCAAAGAAGTTTCTAACATAGATGACAAATAATATTGCCTACCAACCATAAGCTAATGTGTTAGAAAATGTCAGTGCTGACTCTAACTGAATTTTAAATGCCTATGTCTAGCTATTTGGAAGATGAGGCCCCAGATATACTATTCCTGACTGATACCTGGCTCTATAATGAGTCAGAACCGGATCTGGTGCAAACCCTCTCTGTTGCCTACAATATCCAACGGAAAGACCGCGAGAAAAAGTAAGGGGGAGGTGTGGCAATATGTATAAAGGGTCTTTCAAATGTAGGGTGGAACCTAACCTGCATTTCAATGACTTTGATAAGACTGATGCCTCAGAGCTGACTAAGGACTTACTAGCAACTCAACTCCACCAAAAAGTCAAAGGTCCCACCCATAAACTGGGCCATACTCTCGATCCAGTTTTTACCAATAATAATGAACTATCAGTAGGCGATACCACCCCCCCTGCCCTGGACCGAACATTTCCTGATTCCCATCTATGTTAATTCCCTTCCCCTTCCCCCAGACACAAAATTTACCACCAACAGAGTCAGGCCATGGGCCAAACTATCAGTAGAAGCCTGGACCACAGCCCTAGAAAGTCTAAAACCTCAATACAACCTTAATCTCACCTTAGTCGCAGATAATTTCACCACCTGGATCAAGACATCACTGGACATGGTTGCCCCAGCTAAACCCTGCCATAAAGTAAGAGAGAAACTCTCACCCTGGTACTCCCCCAAACTTCGAACACTTAAACAGGACTGTAAAAAGTTGGAGAGGGAATGTAGGAAATATTATAATGTCCTCAGCAAACAGAAATACAGAGAATCCAGAAAACACTATCAAAACGAAATATAAATCGCCCAGGCAGCATACTATGAAGAGAGAATTAACTCAACAGCTAACACCTAGAGAAATTTTCCTTGTCGCGAAGGACCTCCTAGAACTCACGAGATCCGAATAATCTCTGGTGACCTCCCCTGAGCTATGTAATGAACTGGCAGACTTCTTGCTAGGAAAAATTAAAAACAATTACACTGCTTTCCCCAGCCCACCCCGCCCTAGTGACCCCTCATAACGGACAAGCTTCCACCCGGTCCAGACCATGCTCTTAAATAATTTCTCCCCTTGAACTTAGCCAAGCTATCAGAAATCCTCTCAAATAAAGTCAGGCTCCCCCTTAGACCCAGCTCCCCCATGCACTATGCAAAGCAGGAAAAGTGATACTTCCCCACATGTTTGAAATGATAAATCAGTCTATGGCTACCGGCTTAGTCCCTGCACTGTGGAAACACACCATGGTGAGGTCTCTACTAAAAAAAAAAAACAGCCTGGACCGGGTTGACTATAGTAATTATCACCCTATATCCCTGCTTCCAGTGATCATTAAGGCCCTAGAAAAGCATGTGAACTCGACCCTCTCAGAATTTCTGGAAATCCACAACCTTTTAAATCCCACGCAGACTGGCGTCCGGCCTCAACACAGAACTGAAACTGCCCTGCTCGCAGTGGTGGAGGAATCTAAACTGATCTTCGATCAAGGGGGAGGCAGTGGCCATCATCCTCCTAGACCTGAGCTCAGCCTTTGACACTGTGAATTTCTACATCCTATTGGAGAAACTCAGGAGGAGAGGCGTCTCAGGGGAGGCAGTTGACTGGATCCAATCCTACCTAGATAACAGAACCTTTCAGGTCTTCTCAGGGGAGTCAAACTCTAGAGCCCTGGCGATCAGCTGCGGAGTCCCTCAGGGATCCTCCCAGAGCCCGACATTATCCAATGTATATATGCAGGCACTGGCGGATATTATTCTGCCATGTGGGATAAAAATTGTCACCTACGCAGATGATACCCAGCTGATAATCACCCTCAATGGCCCACGATACCCTCCCTCTCACTTTGATACTTGCCTGCGGGAAGTGGCTTTGTGAATGGAACACTCCTGCCTCAAGCTGAATGGTGGAAAAACAGAGCTAATGCTCTTGGGTAACACCTCCGGCTTAGATCTCAAACAGATCTGACCCAACTGCCTGGGGCCTGCCCCAACCCCAAAGACCAAGATAAAAAGCTTGGACATCTGGCTGGACAGCTTCCTTAAGTTTGAAGACCAAGCAGTAAGAGTAGCTGGAGCTTGTTTTGGGGCTATTAGACTACTTCACAAGGTTCTCTCCATCCTTCCGATGAGCGCAAGGAGGACCCTGATACAGGCCTTGGTCCTATCATGCTTGGACTACAGAAGCTACCTTTACCTGGGAGCACCAAAAAATAAGTCTGCCAAACCGGCCCTGAAGATGCTTCACTGGCTACCTGTCTCCGAAATAATCAAATTTAAGGCTCTGTGCGTAGCCCACAGGACCTTCCGGGGTATCGGTCCGGATAACGACAGACCTCTCATTACCCCCATACCACCCCGGAAAATGCCTTCGCTCAACTAATCTCTATCTTGTACCATACCGAAAATCAAAAGGGTAAGAAGTGGAGGCATATCAGTTGCTTACAATGTGGCTAGACTCTGGAACACAATGCCCCCACCCATCCGTGCTGAATCTCGTCATCTTCCCTTCCGGAAACTCCTCAAGACCTGGCTATTCCAACAATCAGCTTCATAAACTGCAACCGCAATCTCTGTCTATACGCTAGTGCTAGGATGCCCTTGAGTAGCTATTCGCTCTACAAATGCTAATAATAATAATGATAATATATTTAACTGAATTGTTCTATTTCGTTTGAGCTACCTTTCATAGAAATTTCCATGACCCCATAACCTGTAGTTATTATACTTTTGCAGATGTCTCTCAACTTCACAAACATCTTTAAGAAGTACAAAACAAATAAAAAATGCAATTCCTTTGATGGATATTGAAGGTGCATTACTGAGATTTCAAGTGCTTATTTAGGCAGGTAGATGCTCAAATGCCCACTATTTTCCTCATCTTAGTGTCTACGAGTTCTGTAGAATATGTATGGATGAATATGGTATGAAACACACCTCAAAGTTTGGGATATTTATTGTAAAAAGCCTGTGTTCTGAGTTTTCTTAGAGTTTTCTAAGTGTATGTAGACATTTGTCACCTACTTACAGAGAATATATACTGATTTCCTAATTTTGCCATTGCTTTTTGCATTTCACCATTTCTCAAGGTATACACAATTGGGTTTAGCATGGGAGTTATGAGAGTATAGAAAACAGACACCACTTTATCCATAAAGAGACTGGTGGATGGGCGTAGATAGATATAGATGCAAGGACCAAAAAAGAAGATTACCACAATGCAATGGGATATGCAAGTCGAGAGAGCTCTTCGCTTACCATCAGTGAGTTGTGCCTTCAGTGTGCGTATAATTGATACGTATGATGTCACCAGCACAGAAAAAGAGCAGACAGCTATTAATCCACCATTTGAAAGAATCAATATTCCAGTCAAGGTGGTGTCAGTGCATGCCAGCTTCAAAAGTGGAGGAGCATCACAAAAAAAACTGTCAATTACATTTGGGCCACAGAAGGGCAGCTGTATAAGTAATATCGTCTGAACAAGAGAGTGTATAGATCCCCCTATCCATGACAAAGCAACCAGCAAACGACATGTCTGATAGCCCATTATTGTCAGATAGTGCAAGGGCTTACAAATGGCGACATAGCGATCAAAGGCCATCACTGTGAGCAGGAACATCTCGGTGCCACCTATGAAATGCAGGAAAAATTTCTGAGTGATGCAGGCTTTGAAGGATATCATCTTAGTCTCCGAGACAAGGTCAGCTAGCATTTTGGGCGCAGTGACAGAGGAGTAGCACAAATCGATGAAGGATAGCTGGCTGAGAAAGAAATACATGGGTGTATCCAGGCAGTGGTCCACATTGACTGTGACAATAATCAAGATGTTTCCCACCAGTATCACAGCATACATACCAGAGAACAACACAATGAAAAAAGTCTGAAGCTCTGGAATCTGAGACAAACCCATGAAGATGAATTCTGTCACATTATTGGCCTGGAATGTCTCCATTGATCACCCTTGTTGGAGTCGCTAACCTGGTGGAATGATAATAATGATCAACAGTAAAATATCTGATGACATTCTGCACTTTATGGTTCAATTACATGTGCGATGGTCTGTTTGTCATTTTCTTATTCTGTGAGACTGATGGATAAACATTTATGTTGTTTCACCATTTATGTTGTTTTTGCCCAATATATTGCAAGAATGAAATACCTCCTCAGGGTACCCGTATATGTATTTTTCATTATGATCGGGGTTCTAGGCCATCCCTGTCCGGTTCAGTTTTACATAATATACAGCATAAATAGGCTTTCCTGTTTTCAGTTTCTCTTTTAGGTAAATTCTGGTGGGGGGTATTCAGTGTTTTCAAGTGATTTCAATATCTTTAAAAAACTGTGGTTATCAGTGGTTACACATTTTTGCACCATTAAAAACAACAAAAACAGTGTTTTTCCAGTGTTTATGGAATATTTTGCTTTTTATTATTGCTTTTCTGTGCATAGTGCATGGTATATAGACAGTGTATGTACAGTGTTTATGAGGTCCAAATACATTTTTACAAATCAATCTTATTTTAGTACACCACACAATGCTTCTTCAGTTAATCTTTGGTCATGCACGCTCGATCTTTCCTTCCCATGTAAACTTGTATCTGTGAAAAGGCCATCTCAACATTGGCATTTGAGATGGGCAATGCAAAAAAAGCCAGTGCACAATTGCCACTGACATAGCTTTCCATGCTAATACTGGTGTACCTGAAGATTGCGATTCTCCGGGACAGGTTCTCAACAAATGCGTTGAACTGGGCGCATATGCCCCCAAAGTTATTGAAGTGGTCAAAAATGAAGCAGCAATTTCGAAAATTCCCCTTTACGGAAGGGATCTAGAACTTGTGCAGAGTACCACAGTGAGGCTTCATTGACTTCAAATGCCATGGTTTGGTGAAGGGACATTTCTATGCATCATTGCAAGCTATTTCTCATACATTGTAAAATTAAATTCCCTGAATTGCTCCTCAATATTTCTTTGCTTACCAAGTCGCAAGCAATCTAACATGGTACATGTTGCAGAGCCAAAGTCACTAAAAGTGTTGCCCAGCCTACTCTCAAGGAGATGTTTCACATCTATACCAGTTATTCTAAACATGTGGTCAACAAGGGTGTTTTCAGATTCTAGTTTTTTATTAGGTCTACGACAGCAGTCTTATTTTCCTGTAAAAATCTACAAATGCAGTAGAGTGTACTTTTTTCACATCACTTTCAATATGCGACCAAAGATCCTCACATTTCTTGCCTTTAGCATTGATGTAGCTCAGATTTCATCTGGAGCCAGGCATTGCTTTATTTTTGTGCTTCAGACAAACTGCATTTAAAATGACGCAGATTTTGGTGCAAGCGGAAAACACATGGCACATGAACCATGAAATGAGGCCTAGACAAATGCTTATTAAAAGTGGCACTTTTGGTGCAAAGCAAAGTGAAAGACATAAAATGAGGCCTGGTCAATGCTTTCAGTCTGAAATGCTTGTGCTGAATTAACATGTGCTTTTGCAGTGTAGAGAAAACTCGTGATTTTAGTGGCCTCTTTAGCTGTGAGGATAATCATTGAATGTGTTCTCTCTTCCCAGCTCATTTTCCTTGTAATCTACATTCCCTATTCCTGTCTCAAGAGACTTTGGCTTTGTTGCATATTTAGGCAAATATATTCAGTTCATAACACATCTTATAATGTGTGTTAACTAAACATGCACCAAACACTACACGCGGGGCTAAAGCATTTTGCATGAAAAGCTATCTAAAACATTAGAGCATGTTGCTATGAGTATGTATTAACTGTTTGCGCTTTGAAAATTTGCACTGGTGCGTGTTTTATGCTATGTTGTACATTGCACATTTTTGCATGTTGCGCACAAATAATAGAAAAGCTGCTTTAAACTAATAGCTTTTGCAAGGAAAAATAATACAAGGTATTGGTATGGGGGAGATAAACAGAATGGGTTCTATTTCGTAAATTAATATTATTTTTGTGTTTGTTTTATTTTTTGGGCCTAAGATAAAATGGCTGCCAGTGAATCCAGCAAGGCTGTGAATTATAGAGTATGCGCAGAAAACAGCTACATACTACCAGTTTGCCTTGAGTGAAGACCTAGTTCAATGCCACTGTGAACTGTAAATTCTTGCTATTCTGCCAATGTACCAGGGTTTTTGGAATGTATTTATCCTGCGTTCGATGTCACAGGATGCAGGAAGCTGGACTGAAACATTTTTCCTAGTAAATGTTGCTGAAATATATGATTATATTTATCATTAACGCTTCTTTTGTTAAAACCGGATTTGCAATGAGAACAGGATGGTGAGACCCTCATGTCATCTATGGCAACTAATCAGTGCAAGGTTTACTGAATTTGAAACAATTATTAGTGTAGTCTGCCAAGAATTAGATGATAAATAATGACCTCTTTGGGGGCGTGTGCTTGCTGCTTGGCTGCTTTTAGGAGGAGGAGAGAGGAGAGGCAGCAGATGAGGCCAGACATCATATGGGTTAGGTACGTGATCGTCGCGGGTGCAGCCTGGGTGGAGATTGCGTCCGAGGAGAAACAGAGGGAGGTGGGGGGCCTTTGCTCATATTTTTCAGAGAGTCCTTGACCGTCATATTTTTGGCAAGTCAGATCACATTCCTCTGTGGTCTGTAAAGGAGGGGCCTTTTTAGGAGCAGCGCCTCTTTGTGAAGCACAGAGATGCAGACTTGAACAGACCAGGGCAGAGAAATGCAGCTCATAGAAGGTTGGGATATAGATGCTACAACTTTAAGTTTATGCTTTGACTAATTAATTAGTTTTGAAAAGATGTATTTGTCTTATGCATTTATTTCTCTTCATGGGAGATTTTTGCCATTTATTAATTATTGATTAGCCTTGCAAGACTCACTATTTTCTTAGAAACTCTTTAAGAGTTTTGACTGACATTTTGCGCCACATTTTCTTTTCTACATGTGATGCTTAATATACAGACTGTAATATGTTCTATATTCATTTTATATTTTCCTAATTTCCAAATTCTGTAACCTGATTGATATTTGACTAATGAATAAAGGGTCAGAAAAACTTCACTTTTAACTAAGAAAATAAAATCCTTTAAAATACTCACAACTCTCTTTATTGGCTTAAATATTAAATGCATTTTTGATTTCTCATGTTTATGTAAAGTCTCCTGACGGTAATATACAGTGGCAAGGGTCCAGTACCTTTCAGGCGGTAAATTGGAGGTAATGAGGTGTTGCATTCAGAAATTACCGTGAAATTACCGCTGCATCAGCATCATCACTCAGTAAAAATTCTGTAAACGGTTGCTCTATGGACAATATAGCGTACACGGCCTCTAGGACTGAGAACCACTAGCTAAATTACACAGTTGGGATGACCCTTTCCTTAATGCCACACACAGCACAAAATTAGCAATATTTGCCTTTTTAGTTCCCACGCATAACAAAACAGTACACCAGAAAGGCCTAAAAAGTCAATAGCATTCTTCATTAACTCTGAAGATTATAAAGATACTTTCAGCATACCATCTAGCAAGTGGCTAGGATCTCTTACAGGGAAACACTTCAGCTCAGGTATCGATTCTGACAGTGCATCAAACAACTTTTTCATACATATAGCTGAAAAACCGTAAACACAAACAATATCACTTCAATCTTTGTTGAACTTGGTGAGAACTTTTTTCAGCAGTATTCCAGGTGACACTGCGTTCCATGTTTTCCAAAAGTCTGGTGTCATGTTTTCACCACCATCACAGATGCTTGGAGACAGCACTTTTTCCACATATACCTGTCACTACGCCTTGCATTAAATGTTTAAATCCTGGGGTGGTTGACAATTCACCTACTATCAATACTGACTCGCTAGAGAAGGGGGCTGATATAACAATGGATTTTACCTATTCTCTGTGGGTAAATGTGATGGTACGTATTGGGAAAGATTCTTATGAAAACAGCCATTCCTCCTATCAGTGAAAGAATCAAATGTGGCCACAATATCAAATATGATTTTGATATTTCCTGATTATCTACAGTTTATGAGACCTAAAACATGCTTCTAAACCCTGTATCTTCAGACCAAAGACCACAAAACTAAAAAAAGCAAAAGAAAGCTGAAACAATATGTTAGTGACATCCGTAAACAACAAAACTCAAGCTGAATAATGTTAGCCTGGTCTTTCTTGCTGCTACCTTGTATAACAAAGTTACATTGTATTGACCCCTTCAGGAAGAAATAAAAATGACTCTTTCACTCTCCTTTTCATTTCTTTGAATGGCATTTCGTTTGTGTTTGTGCAGGTGGTTTTTCAGTGTTTATATGTTTACACTGGTGAGGGCTATTTCCCTTTTGGTGGGGTTTTATCAGTTACTATATGTTTAAACCTAACATAGGATAGCCTAAGCATAAACAAATAAAAAATCTTCAACATATATCTGCTTGTGGCATGTAGGTCACACATTAAAAATATTATAGGTTGTCACAAACTCTAAGGGGCATATTTATGAGTGGGTTGTGCTGGTCTTGCGTTACATAGTTTGATGCAAGACCAGTGCAAGCAGTAAGTCATATTTACAAAATAACGCAACTGCAAAAATGAGTAGTTATTTAAGGTTCACCTAGGGCAAAAGTTACACTTAATCCAGCTACTTCACACAGGAAATAATATGTGTAGTGTAAGTGTTACCTCGCAAAATCCAGCACCACCATGATGCAGTGGCATTTATGAGCTTAGCACCATTTTACGGATCGTGGAGTGGCACAGCACAAAGCTAGAAATGAACATTGTGACAAGCTCAACTACCTCATGAAGGTCATCATGCTGCAACTAGGAGTAGTTAGGAGACCACCACCATGTCGACATGGAAGGAGGAAGGAACGTATTTTGCTCCAATGCATATCCCTCGTTGACTTCAGGGAATATGAGGTCATACAGTTTTACAGGTTTAAGAGGGAGTATATCATTGACTTGCTGGAGTAGATAGGTCCACATCTCTAGACAGCAACTACACAGCCCCATACCATTCCAGCACACATCACATTGATGACTGTTCTACATATCTTAGCCTCTGATAATTCCTGGCAAGATTGCCAGGCATATCACAGGGAGCATTACCTGCCTTTCTCCCATCTGTGTTGGGTGCCATAAATAAATTGATCCCACAGTACCTACTCTCCCCCAAAACTAATCAACAGCAATCGAATAACAAGCAAGGATTTTACAATATTACAGGTTTCTCCCATGTGCTTGGTGCCATAGATTGCACACGTGCAATGTGTGCCTCCTGCAGATACTGCACACCTATACAGGAGACAGAAACATTATTATTCAGTAAATGTCCAGGCAATAGTGGATCATCAGGGACTCTTCATCAACATTCTGCTTAAAAACCCTGGAAGTGCCCCTATTGCCTACATTGTCCACCACAGTCTCATCAATGAGCTGTTGGAGGATGGCCTATTTTGAAATGAATGACTGAATACCCATCTGTGTGTTTGTGTTTGGATTGATTGTGATGTGCACCTAGTTGTAGTTTGTCACTCAAACATCCAATGATATCCCAATGTGATTACCTCACAGATTCAGAAATGGAGGGATGAAAAAATACACAGTGTTAGGTGTTGTGATCCGTCATACTGTGTGAGTTGGCAGAATCACAAGTACTGTAATTGCATTGACAGCAAATGACAAACCATGGGCCCCACAATTGCTTTAAGCTAACATTAAAGGAACAACCTCAACAATTTGCAGAATGTGTGTCTATGCAATAGTGTATCAAGGTGAGAATATATGTAAAACTCTTGATTCAAAAATGTTGTAGGCAAAATCTTCACATTCAAAGTAACTGTTTCACATATGATAGTATATCTGTTGGCTGATGATCTACTTAGTACTACAAATGTGAACGGACCAACAAATATCATTACCTGTTATGTACTTAATGTATTGGATCAAATAATGTAACAAATATGTACTCTTGGTACATAAGTCACACTAAAAGAGAAAATGGCATGTACAGACTAGCCATGGAAACCTTCAAAGTCACATTCAAATATACATTCATAAGAAGTCACATTGGCATACTTCATCAATATAATAGATGATTACATGCATGCTGCAAGTTGCCTACATTTGCTGCAATTCACTTAATTGAAGTAATTGTCATACATTTCTTATATAGACCAATATAGAGGTCATACACTAGGAACAAACCTGGCTCACATAGTAATGAAGGAAAGGTTTTGCAGTGTAATTATCACAACCAATTCTACATACTTCAAGAAATGGTGTATGAATCAAGGCCAATAAGTACTGATGCATCAACATTGAAATTACATATACATACATTTTCTGATATAAAAGATACTATACAGGTCTGTTGGACCAAGTGAGTCTTCCAAACATAATTAAGTCTTATACAGAAAAGGGCCACATTTCTATTACTGAGTGCCAGTCAAAGTTCATCCAGACATCTACCATGGTAAAAACATTACCTGAAGGATGATCATTCCAAACTGAGATATCCATGTCAGATGTCAAACAATGGAAACGTTTAATAAGCAACTGGACATGCAATTTCATAACAAACTATGTAAGGCCCTTGCATTCTATGTAGGTAACCAAGCACGTCATAGATGAAATTATGTCAAATATACTTGTGAGTGTCCAATTTACTGTCACTATTCAAACCCATTGATCTCAATTTTGCTGCAAGAGACTCCTATCTAAATGTGGAGACATTTTACACCTATAGCCCCTAATTTACATTTAGCAGATGAAAATAGACAAATTTGCTGATCTTGCCAATCTTCTATCCAAACACATTAACTCACTCGTTGATGTGTTTTACCCCTTACAAGCTGTACAATATATACAAATAATGAAACATTTAGCAACAATCATGTTTAAAGCAATGTTCAAAAATAATTAGAACATATTAGTGTCAATTAAATTAAAACGTGTTTCATAATGCCTGCATACAAATTATACCTAAGTAGTTATGTTAAAGTCACAAAGAATAAAATCATTGACTTATGATGTTGTCTATTTTCAGGTGACCAGGAATATGGGTTGTAGCCACGGGTGATGACCCCATTCACTAATCCACTAACAGATAGGCAGAAGAAGTACAATGCAGCTCTGTTCAAAACCTGCAATGCGATGGAGTGCATGTTTGGGATACTCAAGTCCCACTTTAGGTGCCTCTACAGGTCAGGTGGCAGCCTGCTCTATTCACCTGCCATGAATAACATTAATTTGTGCAATTTTTCACAATATCTGTGTAAGGACCGATGTCCCATGGGACTATGAAGGGGTTAATCCCACATGAGCATGAAGCAGAAGAAAACTTTAAGGGAGAGATCATCCACACACTGGCAGGTCAGTGGAGACAGCACTAAATTGTTGATCATTTTTTCAATCAGTAAAATGGAAATTAGGTGAATAATGACAGAAACTATGCCAATAAATATTTATTTTGAACTCATACATTGTGTGATGTATGTGTGATGTCAATGTACCTATGTATTTGCTCATCTGTTGTCAACAAGATGTAGGCCTCAACATGTATAATTTGTATTTCTTAGCTGTTGATAAACATAGGGGCATATCTCCAAATCATAACAAATCAATGCAGCAAGCCAACTGTCTTGCTGTGTTTGCCGGATCAAAGTGTGTTAAATGTGGCTCTTGGAAGGATCACAAATCTCCCAATAAGTCAGTCTCTGAGGCAATCATCAAATTGATGTGTGTTTCCTATATGGACTAGCATTTCAGAATGGCAGCACTTTTCTGGTAAATATGTTGTAGCAGATACCATCACAGATCATAAGAGACATCTGTCATGGCCAACGGCCTAGTCTCAGGTGTAGATGTAAAAATGTAATTCGTAAAAAATGCATTCATGCAGTTTTGGGGATACACAAAACAGCACACATGTAACACTTTTCTAGGGCTGACTGATATAAATACTACATTTGATCAAACTTGATGCAATACACATTTACCATGATTTACACAGCAATGCAAGGAGGCTCAAAGGCATGTAACAAAACATAATAAACTGCTGATGTAGCAATGCTTGGCATTTGTAAGACAAGGGAGAAGTTTGCCAACCATCACATCACTTTAGGAAGACAGAGATGTGTGAAGTGTCAAAGTCAAAATCCAAGCACATATGGTTGTGGATATAAATGTGGTTCAGTGGTGGAGTTGGGTAGGAAATTTCCCCTGTATGGTAAGAATTCTGCACCCCTGGCCTGAGTGCCCAACTGTATTGTTGTGTGGATCACTAATGCTGGCATACCCCCTTAGGGGAACATTGAATAGGCCTGTGTCATGGATTGCAGTCTGGTTGGGCCAGGAGGGCCACACAGAGACCCACACTCATAGTTGTTGTACACTACTGCCTTCACTCAAACAGAGCCAACGTGATTTGGCAGCATACTGTGCTGTGAACAGTAGTAGTGAGCATGACCATTCAGCCCTGGGTAACTGTAGTGAGGCTCACTCACCTCTTCTAAAGTTCTGCTACTGTGTGTTTCAGTCAGCCCTGTCCAACATCAGTGTTCGACCTGACAGTCTTAGGGTGGTCTTCCTCTAAACCTTTTGCCTGCTTGCCTCATATTTTTGCAGATTGTTTTTGACACGGAGCTCTTAATCACCGCCAACCGGTCTTAAGTGCATGTGCGTCTCCCCTAAAACTTGGTTTAATTGACATATCTACAATTTGCACATTTAATGTACCTGTAGGTCCCTAATGCAGTGTACTACATGTGCACAGGGCCTATAAATTAAATGCTACTTGTGGGACTGCAGCACTACTTGTGCCACCCACTCAAGTGGCCCATAAACATGCCTCAGGCCTGCCACTGCAGAAACTGTGTGTGCACTTTACATTTATAACCCATTGCCAAGCCTTAAGCTCCCTTTTAATTAAATATAAGACAACCCTAAGGCAGGCCCTAGGTAGCCCAAAAGGAAGGGTAATAATATATACCCTGGAAGTGAAAAACTCCCAAACTCGTTTTCACTACTGAGAAGCCTACCCCTCTCAAAGGTTAACATTGGAGATTCCTTACTACATTTAATAAGCTGTAATTCCTAATTGAGAGAAGGTAGAGTTATCCTTTTTAGTACTTCGGAATGGTAATGACAACCCCTCTTTAAGGGTAAAGTTGGATTTGTAGTTACCATTCTGAAATAGCCACTTTTAAAAAGTTGTACATTTTGCTACTCGTAGCCATTTGGTCTGCTGCTGTCTCTGATCACTAGCTGGGCTGGACAACAGTTTACTATATGTATTCCCTCTAGACCAGGGGTACTCACAAACTTTCTCTTGGGGGCCAAAATTACAGTGTGGTTTGTGGCTGAGGGCCGCACCTTGGGGGCGGGGTCATTGGGGGAGGGGACAGGGCTAGAGCAACAAAAAAAACTGTGACCGTGAGGTGGAACACAGGTCCTTGCAGCGGACGCCTTCGTCCACTGAGCCACCGGACCCGGCATACACATATCTCTCTCTCTCCCTCTCTCTATCTCCCTCCCTCCCTCCTCTGTCTCCCTCCCTCCTCTGTCTCCCTCCCTCCTCTGTCTCCCTCCCTCTTCCGTCTTCCTCCCTCTTCCGTCTCCCTTCCTCTTCCGTCTCCCTCCCTCTCCCTCCCTCTGTCTCCCTCTGTCTCCCTCCATCTCCCTAACTCTCCCTCTCCCTCCCTCCTCTGTCTCCCTCCCTCTTCCGTCTCCCTCCCTCTTCCGTCTCCCTCCCTCTTCCGTCTCCCTCCCTCCTCCGTCTCCCTCCCTCTCCCTCCCTCTCCCTTCCTCTGTCTCCCTCTGTCTCCCTCCATCTCCCTCCCTCTCCCTCTCCCTCCCTCTCTGTCTCCCCCTCTCTGTCTCCCCCTCTCTGTCTCCCTCCCCCTCTCTGTCTCCCTCCCCCTCTCTGTCTCCCTCCCCCTCTCTGTCTCCCTCCCTCCCTCTCTCCCTTCCTCCCTCCCTCTCTCCCTCCCTCTCTCTCTCTCCCTCTCTCCCCCTCTCTCTCCCCGTCTCCCTCCCTCTCAGTCTCCCTCCCTCTCAGTCTCCCTCCCTCTCCGTCTCCCTCCCTCTTCCGTCTCCCTCCCTCTTCCGTCTCCCTCCCTCTCCCTCCCTCTCCCTCCCTCTCCCTCCCTCTCCCTCCCTCTCCCTCCCTCCGTCTCCCTCCATCTCCCTCCCTCTCCCTCCCTCTCCCTCCCTCTCTGTCTCCCCCTCTCTGTCTCCCTCCCCCTCTCTGTCTCCCTCCCCCTCTCTGTCTCCCTCCCCCTCTCTGTCTCCCTCCCTCTCTCCCTCCCTCCCTCTCTCTCTCCCCCCTCTCTCTCTCTCCGTCTCCCACCCTCTCCGTCTCTCGTCTCCCTTCCTCCCACCCTCTTCCCCTCTCTCCCCCTCTTCACCTCTCTCCCTCCCTCTCCCCCCTCTTCCCCTCTCTCCCCCCTCTTCCCCTCACTCCCTCCCTCTACCCGTCTCCCTCCCTCTCCTCGTCTCCCTCCCTCTCAGTCTCCCTCCCTCTCTCAGTCTCCCTCCTTCTCTCAGTCTCCCTGTCTCCCTCCCTCTCCCTCTCCCTGTCTCCCTCCCTTTCCCCGTCTCCCTCTCTCTGTCGCCCTCCCTCTCCGTCTCCCTCTCCGTCTCCCTCTCTGTCTCCCTCTCCATCTCCCTCTCCGTCTCCCTCTCCGTCTCCCTCTCCGTCTGTCTCTTTGCCTCTCTGTCTGTCTCTGCCTCTATCTGTCTGTCCCTGTCTATGCCTATCTGTCTCTGTCTGTCCCTGTCTCTGTTAGTCTCTATCTCTATCTGTCTCTGTCTGTTTATGTCTCTCCCCACTGCCCTCTGTCACCCTCTGTCCCCTTACCCGACTCTCACACCCTGCTTTTCTCTTTTCATTCTTTGTCACCTCTCCCCCCCCGCACCCCCCCCCCCCTCCGTTTGTGTGGCAGCTGAGGCAGGCAGAGCCAATCGTTTCCTGTGTCTTGTTGGTGAATCCTGTTTGTGGGTGCAGCTTTGGCAGATCTGCAGTTTGTGGAGTTATGGTTGTGGTACTTCTTTAGTGCTTGCTGTGTCTATGCAGAAGGACGGAGGAGGAGGCCTGGGAGCGGCGACGGAACCTGGAGCGGCGCAACTCCGTCCTGAAAGGTATCACTGAACCTGCTTGTTGGACCTGGCTGGTGCTATATCGGTGTGAGGGCTGTTCACATCCACATCAACGACTAGCGGAACCCGCTTCGCGGGTCCCGCTGCGGAATCCCCTCACTTCTATTTGCCGCTGCTGGTCTCCTGCCTGTCTGGCTGCTTCGTGTGGGCGTGTGAGGCTACAGGGCTGCGAGCGTGAACCGGGACTCATCTTCCCAGGAGTCCCGGACCCGGAGGCTGAGTCACCTGGCCCCGCTCTCCCTGAACGCCCCGCCCACACCTTGTCACAACATACCTCATTGGTCCTTGGGATACAAATACTGGAGAGAGTCGCTGCGCGGGAGCGCGCGGGAGCGACCGGGGCGAAGACCGGGCAAAGAGCGGGCCGTTTGAGGCCGTTCGAGTACGTGAGAGTCCGGTCCGGGCCCCCCCTCTTCGCCTGGATCCAAAGGTACTTGAACTATCAGTAAAATGTGTACACGGGAAACCAGGAGCAAAACTTCCTCACAAACTGCATCTGGGGCCGTTAAAGGCCCTATTGACACTTACTTTGCCAAAGCTGGCTCCCTTTTGATCGAGGAAATAGAGGTTCTCGAGCGCAGAATCTCACAAGAAATAGACTGGGTAAGAAGGTCCTCATTGGGCCCCATGGCCCATGTTAGAACCCCAGAAAACAGATCTGGTCTTCCAAATAATCATAGTATAGACCGGGCAACGTGTCCCATCCCAGCCATTAATTCCACTAACCCCGAGTTCACTACTGAGGCCCCGAGTTACCTTGAGGACATGAGCCTTATGGCCCTACCCAACACGCAAATCCCCCAGCTTACAACCATAGAGAACACTGAGACAGCTAAAGTTGTAGGAACTAACCTAGACAGCAACAGGGGTACCAGGGAAGGGGCTGTTCCTAAAAAGAAGCAGGGGCTCCAAAATAAAGAAGTTCATAGGACTAAAACTTCGAAATCTAAGCAAGCCAGAGACAAAAGGGAGAAAGGTGTTTCCTCTGAGCCCACTGGGAATATATCAGGACCGCCATCTCCCCCTAGAACGAGTAAGTTAACCTCATTACCACAACCCATAAGCAACGTACCATCAAACACTATTTTAGATGACATTACTTTAGAGGATATAGGCACCTTAGTTAGGTGTGTTAGCTGTGTGAGTGCCCTTCCAGGGCACACACACAGCCCCACCCGAGTACTTCACAGGTCTTTAAGAGACCATTTGCATGATAACGAGGCTTTGTTGTATTTCACCTCTTAGCGCCCCAGCAGCTCCACTCGGACTATCGCTTGAATCCCTGGGCCCCCACAGAGCAGAGTCTGTGTTTGCTGACACTGTTAAAAAAAACAAAAACACCGGTACGATGTCTGCAAGGTCCGCTGGCCGCCAAGAAAGGCTTGCCAGGCCGCTGGCGGCCCGTGGGCCGTACTATGAGTACCCCTGCTCTAGACAGTCCCACACAAAGGAAGGCTGGGCATGACTTTATGCATCTTCCTGGGAGGAAGGAAGGGAGGAGCTAGGCACAAACTCAAACTTATAACTGAATAGGCTGTGCTCGGTCCACACACAAAGGGCTACATACCACCCCCCTTACTGCATCTGGAGCCAGGACAGGAAGAAAGGACCTGTGTGCACTTTAAAGACTCTTCTTTGAAGACCCCTCACACTTCAAAGGCACAACTGGATATAAGCACTGAACTTTTGACCCTACCAACTCTGTACACATCTGGACCTGAAACCAACTTGCCAATAAGAAAACCTACTGTGCCAAGGACTGCTACTCTTCTGGACTGCTGCTCTGGAAGACTGCTGTCTTACTGTGCTGCACTGCTGCCTGCTGCTCTCTCTGAGTGGACCTTCATCACTTGATCCAAAGTGATTCCAAGGGATAGCTGACTAGCCTCCTGTTCTTCAAAGACTCAGGACATCAAAGTATTTAACCCTGCTCCTGTGCCTGGTCCATTGGAAGTGAATCCAGGGGCTTGCTCCTGTTGCACTGTCCCATCTTCTGCTACATGAGGGAGAATCGCCGCATCGCCGCTGTTGAAAGAACAGAACCTGTGCATTGCACTTGGAACCAGGGCATCACCATCGAAACCGATGCATTGGAATCACCACATCGCCTCTGCTGTAGGAGAGGCGATCAACGCATCCCCTCAACTGCATGGAGTAACCCAGCACATTGCACTCGGAACTAACACATCTCCAAACAGGCACTTTGTCTTCTAAACCAGCGCATTGCCATTGTTGCTTAGAGAAAATCTACGTATCATGCTGATTGCGGCATCAAGACCAAAGCATCGGCTCAGCTGCACCCTGCAGCTCGTGTGTCCGACCAGTATTAAGGTACTTCAGCTCAGGTGGCCTGAGTGGGTCTTGTATTCAGACCATGCTCATCGTGGTTGACCTCACTCTTGACTTTGTCCTGGCCCAGCCATACCAGATAACCCCCATAGGTGTATATTGCTTGTAAGCGCTATTTTCATAATTAAAAAAAATTATATCTTGGCTTCTACATATTGGCTTTTTGTCATTTTGGTCTTGTTTTATTTTTAAAATCACAGTCTATTTTTCTGAACTAGCGTGAAGTCTTTTTGTACTGTTTTCACTGTATTACTGTTTGATGTGTTGCCTAAATACTTTACATACTGCCTCTTAAATTAAGCCTGACTGCTTTGTGCCAAGCTACCAGGGGGTGAGCACAGGTTAATTTACGGTGTGTTTGTGACTCACCCTGAATAGGACTGTGGCTCCTCCTTGGACAGTGTGCATACCTCTGCCAACCAGAAACCCTAGGGCATATTTACAAGCTCTGTGAGCCGCAGGAACATCACTTTTTGTGATGTTCTGATGGTGCACATGGTTTAGCCATATCTAAAAGGCCACGTAAAGCCACCCTGCATGGGATTTCATGGCCCTATAGATATGGAGCAAGAAGAGGCAGCACAAGTCGCTGCCTTGCCTTATTCTGCATGAAAGAGGCGTTCCATGGGTGTTGCTGTGGGTGTTCCCTCTTAACACCTATGGAATTTGACACTGCCATAGATTTACAACATCTTCTAAACCTGAGTCAATGCCAAAACCTTGCACCTCCCTAGAACAGGCATAACATGGAGAAATGTTTACATTTCTCCTTGTTTTTTCATATTTCCACGTGTGCTGGAAAATGCCTCTTGTGATTGTTTTGGTGCAGGAAGGTGCTCCTTACTGCACAAAAACTATTGTGCCAACAACATAGACAACCTTGCACCATGGTGTGCCTGCATTGGTGCCCAGCTGCTTATTGTGCGCCTGTGCTGGCTGAAAGGACAGGAATGCACAGTATTTTGTATATACAGTGCATCCTGTCCTTTCGAATTGGCGTAGGGCAGCACAGCAAAATGACTTGTGGAGCTGCCCAAAGTCAATTCTTTCTTAATATACCCCACAATTTCTAACATTGGTGATCAGCTTGTGTTTGTCAGTGCCATACAGTGACGTGATGTACACAACTACTCCATGACTAGACCAATTCTCCCTAATTTTACATTTATGATTTTTCCAAAATGTTCTCTGGTCATGCGACTTGTTGGGGAGGGAGTGAACAGAGCAGTGTGTAATACAGGAACCTGTGCCCAGATGAGCTGGAGGACAAAAGGGATGAGAGGAAATTGAAGCTGGAAATTGCAAAATTGGAGAAGGAACAAGCTGTAGAGGGAAGGAGGCTAGCCATGGAGAAGAAGAAGATGGCCCATGAGATAAGCTTAAGAGAGCTGACTAATAAAGCCATGCATGTGGAGTCTAGCAGTAGTGGTATCAGCATACCTAGAGTGTCCGCTGATGAAGGAAGGGTCTACATCCCAAAAGATGTGCCCAGTTATGTGGTGGAGGATAACATAGAGAAATGGTTTGCTGCCTATGAAGTGGCTCTAAGGGTGCACAAGGTTCCTGAGGAGTCCTGTCTGGGAATGTAGCTTGTGGAGGTACATGCCAAAAGTGGGGAGGGACACACTCTTAACACTGGAGGTACTAGAACAAACAGACTGTACTTCAATGAAGACCATTCTTATCAGCAAACTTGGGCTGACCCTTGAGAGGTATACAGTGAGATTGAGGGGCAGCCACTACATCTCATTACATACCTGAGTGGATTACCTTGATTATGCCAGTAAGGCACTGAAGAGCTGGGTGAGGGGCAACATGGTTGATAATTATTCAGGGCTATACAAATAATTTTTTAAGGAGCACCTGATTGATATTTGTTTTACAGTGCTGCACCACACCTGGTTGATAGCAAGATGACTGAGCCTAGGAAGCTTGCTGATGAGGCTGTCATCTCAATCAGCACCAGCGTGTTCAAGAAGATTTTTGGCGGACTCCCAAAAGAGTGGTCAGAGTTCCCTACAAAAGAAAGAGGGGAGAGATTAAAAGAAGGAATTCTCTTGAGGCCCCCAAAATAGTTCACTCGAAAAAGGGTCCCATTCCATATCTGGCTACCAAAAAAAGAGCTTCCCTGACAAGTGGCAGACAAAACCCCCCAAATGCTGTGAGTGCTTGGAGTATGGGCACTACAAGGGGATCCTAAGTGCCCAAAAATAGCACTACTCCCCACTGCAGGAAAGACACCAGTGGTGGCAAGTATAATACTTGGGGAGGAGTTTGTCCCAGTAAGTGGGGGGAAACTCAGTGTCCCTAGGTGATGCGGAAATTGCTGCTAAAATCCATGTACCATCCAATACTGCAAAGTATAGGCAATGAGTTATCATAAATGGGCAAGGTGTTGAGACTCTGAGGGACACAAGAGCCAGTATGACTACGGTAAGGAGTCAGCTGGTGGCCCCAGAGCAAGGTATACCTAATATGTTCCACAAGGTTGTGGTGACAGGCCACAGGGAGGGTCACTACCAAGTAGCCCTTGTTACATTGGAGTGGGGGAGGTCTCAAAACCTCTTAAAGTTGCGGTGACCCCTACCATGATTGTAGACTGTTTGTTAGGGAATGACCTTGAGCACACTACCGGGAGGGAAGTGGAGTTTAAGGCACCACTGGAGATGTTAAGGATGCCTACGTGGATACGTACTACCACGATGTCCATGGCCGCCTAGGAAGGGAGACAAGAAGGTCTGGAGCATAGAATAATGGCCCAAACAGCTGCCAAAAAGGGAAGGGGCATGGGAAACCCACCCCTGAATATCTCCCAGGTGAGGAGGATGGTGCTCCAGAGGAGGCCCCCCAGAGCCCACTCAGTGGGGCATTGCCTCTCTTGGTAACCTGCCTGAACTTGATGACAAGTAGAAGGGGGATCCTTCAGGGAGGTGTTCTGCAAGGTACAGAGGGGGGCCCAACCCTCAAGTGCATGAGGCAACAGGCCAAAGCGCATGCAGCAGGTGAAGCCTCTAGAAATCAACCCATTTACTGGGAGGACAACCTCCTTTACAGTGAGCCTAAGATACCTGTGCATGGGGCAACAAGGGCCCTGTTGCCCCATAATGCTAAAAGGCCTTCCTACTAGAGATGGCTCATGAAATACCCCTGGCAGGGCATCTGGTCCTTTGCCAGGCTTGTCACCCACTTTTATTGGCCTAAGATGATTTTCTCAGATGCATTCTGTAGGATTTGTTGACCTCCCAGGCCAGTGGGAGTACAGAGCATAGGTTGAAATCCCCCCTTAATCCCTTGCCTGTCATTGGTTCCCCCTTTGAAAGGGTGGGCATCAACATTGTAGGGCCCATGGATATCCAGACAGCCTCTGGCTACAGGTTTATCCTGGTACTGGTGGATCATGTCACAAGATACTCAGAGGCCATACCTCTCAGGAATGCAACTGCGCCTGCAGTGGCTAAGGTCCTAATGGGGATTTTTATCAGAGTGGGTTTCCCCAAGGAAGGAGTGTCTGAAAGGGTCACCAACTTCATGTCTGTTCATATGCAGTCAATGTGAAAGGAGAGTGGAGTTACTTACACGTTCTCCACCCTCTACCTTCAACAAACTAATGGGCTTGTTGATAGATTCGACAAGACCCTCAAAGGCATGATCAAGGGCCTCCCTGAGGCCCCGAGGCATAAGTGGGACATCTTCTTGCCAAGCCTTCTCTTTGCTTACAGAGAGGTACCACAGAAGGGGTTAGTTTTAGCCCCTTTGAATTTCTGTATGGTCATCCTGTGAGGTGACCTCTCTGTCTGGTGAAAGAGGGGTGGGAGCAAGCTCCCAGGAAACCTCTCAGGAAACCTCACCAGAATGTATTTAGCTACATGCTTGCCTTCAGGAGCCAGATGGACACAAACTCCTGACAACGTAGAGGCCAGCCACGAGGTGATGAAGCAGTGGTATAACTAAACGCCTACCCCTGTGGAATTGCAACCTGGACAGAAAGTGTGGGTGATGGAATTTGTAGATCCTAGGGGTCCTCTAAGAACATTCAACTGGGCCCTATGAGATTGTTGAGAGGGAGGTCACCTACATGGTGAAACCCAATACCTCCAGGCAGCCCTGGAGGGTGCTCTATATCAACTGTCTCAAACCACACTCTGAGAGATGTGAGGTCACCATGCTGTTGGTGACAGATGGCGAAACAAAGAGGAGAGTGAACCCCATCCAGATCTCTAAGCCTCCAAGGAGAAGGATGGGTCTGTGGAAGCTGTGAACCTCTCCTCTACCCTGACCTCTGAAAAGAAGAGAGACTGTTCTCCTCAGGAGACAGCCTCCCGGTCTGATAAAGTGAGGGCCAGCATCAAAGATGAGGTTTCTAAGATGCTGGAGTTCAGAATGATAGAACCCTCCAGTAGCCTATGGTCTAGCCCTGTGTGCTGGTACCAAAAGCTGCCCCCACTGGGCACTATACCTGAACTCAGGTTCTGTGTAAATTACAGGGGGCTCAATTCAGTCACCAAGACTGATGCTCATATCAACCCCCGGGCTGATCAGCTGATAGATCGGTTAGGAGTTGCCCAGTTCCTGAGTACTTTTGACCTTACTTTAGGATACTGTCAGATTGCCTTAACTGATGGAGCCAAGGAGAGGTTAGCCTTCTCCATGCCAGAGGGCTAATATCAATGTAGGGTAATGCCTTTTGTATTAAAGAATACCTCTGCCATCTTCCAGGGGCTGGTGAACCAGGTTTTAGCTGGTATGGAGGCCTTTAGTGTTGCTTACTTGGATGACATCGATGTCTGCAGTAGCAGCTGGAAGGACCACCTTTTTCACCTGAAGGAAGTGCTTCAGAACCTGCAACAGGCAGGCCCGACTATCAAGGCCAGTAAGTGCCAGATAGGTCAGGGGTCTGTGGTGTACTTAGAACACCTGGTAGGGCAGCTCTCCAGGCCAAGCTAGAGGCTATCATGGCCTGGGAGCCCCCAAAAAACCAAACTGAGGTGAGAGCCTTCTTAGGCCTCACTGGGTATTATTACAGGAAGTTTGTCAAGGCCCATGACCCCATTGTGGTCCCCTTTGAAGAAGCAGTCCAGAAATGTGATTTAGACAGTGGCTTGCCAAAAACATTTGACTACCTAAAGTAGGTTAAATGTACTTTTCATAATTCAGGACTGCTAGCAATGGTCTGTCAGATGACATTCTGGTATTCGCACTCAGAAGCGATGTTTAAGCCACAGTAGATCAAGAAAGAGAAAGTCCACAATAAGATACAAAGTGCTAGGTTGATGAAACAATGGCAGCACCAATGCAAATATTGGCCATTGGCATGTATCACACAGCCCTAGTGCGGCTTCTCCAGGGAATTCATTGTATAAACAGATGTATTGAAACATGACATAGGGACAGTCTTGTCACAGATAAATGATGAGGGCCTACGCCAACCCTTAGCCTTCATTTTTAGGAGGTTACATCCCAGGGAAGAAAGGTAGAGTGCTATTGAAAGGGAAGCCTTAACTGTGGTCTGGGCACTCCAGACGTTTGAGACCATACCTGTTTGGGTCTCACTTCATGATTCAGACAGAACACAGATGGCTCATGCAAATGAGGGGTGGAAATCCAAAATGATTGAGGTGGTCCATCTCCCTACCGTGAATGGACTTTATGGTGGAACACAGTCCTGGGGTAGCCAATGCTGATGGTCTTTTCAGGTGCTTATGCATTAATGATGAGAACTCCCGAGAGGTTGGGCAGCTCTCCCTACTTTCAGCTGGTACAGACATGTGTTAGACCAGACAGCCTTAGGGTGATCATCCCCCAAATGTTTTACCTGCTTGCCGTATATTTTTGCTGATTCTTTTTGTTGGCCTTTGGACTCTGAGTACTTTACCACTGCCAACCAGTACTAAAGGGCTTCTCCACTTAAACATGGTTTAACTGACTTATCCACAATTGGCACATTTAATTTATATTCAAGTCCCTAGTACAGTGTACTACATGTGCCCAGGGCCTGGAAATGAAATACTACTAGTGGGACTGAGCACTACTTGTACGACCCACTCAAGTAGCCCTTAAAATGTCTCATGCCTGCTATCACAGAACCTGTGTGTGAAGTTTACACTGCCTTGATGACTTGGCATTTAAAAGCCCTTACCAAGCATTAATCACCCCTTTTATTACACATAAGCCACCCCTAAGGTAGACCCGGTTAGCCCATAGGGCAGGGGGCTGTGTAATCAAAAGGTAGGACATGTACTTTTTATGTTTTGCATGTCCCGATAGTGAAAAACTCCCAAACTCATTTTTCACTACTGAGAGGCCTACTGCTCTCATAAGTTTACATTTGGAATTCCTTATTACATTTAAAAAGCTGTATTCCTAATTGAGAGAAAGTAGAGTTGTCATGTATAGAACCTCTGGAATGATAATGACAAATCCTCTTTAATGGTAAAGATGGATTTGCAGTTACCATTCTGAAAATGCCACTCTTAGAAAGTTGGACATTTTCATGCTCTTAGCTATTTGGTTTCTGCTGCCTCTCTCTGATCTGATCTGATGTCTAAACTGGGGTGGTGTAGTGGGCAAAAGAACGATGGATTTAACCCAGATCTCTTGACTGGGGGAGAATGTATGCATTGTCAGCATTCCGTCCATCATTTGTTTGTTGTAACGCTTTTCGCCCTAAGTGGGATGGGTATTCCCAGACGTGGGACCCGTGCTCACTACGCCACTGGAGTCAAGCTATCCTGGCTGATGACGGCTGATAGCCAGAAACCGGTCCTAGGATGCTTGATTCCGGTCCAGGGAAGACATGGCTTGGCAGTTCGGGCTGGACTGTTCCCATGAGGCACAGGGTCAAGACTGATTTGCATATGGCCATGTCTAAACTGGGGTGGTGTAGTGGGCAAAAGAACGATGGATTTAACCCAGATCTTGACTGGGGGAGAATGTATGCATTGTCAGCATTCCGTCCATCATTTGTTTGTTGTAACGCTTTTCGCCCTAAGTGGGATGGGTATTCCCAGACGTGGGACCCGTGCTCACTACGCCACTGGAGTCAAGCTAGCCTGGCTGATGACGGCTGATAGCCAGAAACCGGTCCTAGGATGCTTGATTCCGGTCCAGGGAAGACATGGCTTGGCAGTTCGGGCTGGACTGTTCCCATTAGGCACAGGGTCAAGACTGATTTGCATATGGCCATGTCTAAACTGGGGTGGTGTAGTGGGCAAAAGAACGATGGATTTAACCCAGATCTCTTGACTGGGGGAGAATGCATGCATTGTCAGCATTCCGTCCATCATTTGTTTGTTGTAACGCTTTTCGCCCTAAGTGGGATGGGTATTCCCAGACGTGGGACCCGTGCTCACTACGCCACTGGAGTCAAGCTATCCTGGCTGATGACGGCTGATAGCCAGAAACCGGTCCTAGGATGCTTGATTCCGGTCCAGGGAAGACATGGCTTGGCAGTTCGGGCTGGACTGTTCCCATGAGGCACAGGGTCAAGACTGATTTGCATATGGCCATGTCTAAAGTGGGGTGGTGTAGTGGGCAAAAGAACGATGGATTTAACCCAGATCTCTTGACTGGGGGAGAATGTATGCATTGTCAGCATTCCGTCCATCATTTGTTTGTTGTAACGCTTTTCGCCCTAAGTGGGATGGGTATTCCCAGACGTGGGACCCGTGCTCACTACGCCACTGGAGTCAAGCTATCCTGGCTGATGACGGCTGATAGCCAGAAACCGGTCCTAGGATGCTTGATTCCGGTCCAGGGAAGACATGGCTTGGCAGTTCGGGCTGGACTGTTCCCATGAGGCACAGGGTCAAGACTGATTTGCATATGGCCATGTCTAAACTGGGGTGGTGTAGTGGGCAAAAGAACGATGGATTTAACCCAGATCTCTTGACTGGGGGAGAATGTATGCATTGTCAGCATTCCGTCCATCATTTGTTTGTTGTAACGCTTTTCGCCCTAAGTGGGATGGGTATTCCCAGACGTGGGACCCGTGCTCACTACGCCACTGGAGTCAAGCTATCCTGGCTGATGACGGCTGATAGCCAGATACCGGTCCTAGGATGCTTGATTCCGGTCCAGGGAAGACATGGCTTGGCAGTTCGGGCTGGACTGTTCCCATGAGGCACAGGGTCAAGACTGATTTGCATATGGCCATGTCTAAACTGGGGTGGTGTAGTGGGCAAAAGAACGATGGATTTAACCCAGATCTCTTGACTGGGGGAGAATGTATGCATTGTCAGCATTCCGTCCATCATTTGTTTGTTGTAACGCTTTTCGCCCTAAGTGGGATGGGTATTCCCAGACGTGGGACCCGTGCTCACTACGCCACTGGAGTCAAGCTATCCTGGCTGATGATGGCTGATAGCCAGAAACCGGTCCTAGGATGCTTGATTCCGGTCCAGGGAAGACATGGCTTGGCAGTTCGGGCTGGACTGTTCCCATGAGGCACAGGGTCAAGACTGATTTGCATATGGCCATGTCTAAACTGGGGTGGTGTAGTGGGCAAAAGAATGATGGATTTAACCCAGATCTCTTGACTGGGGGAGAATGTACGCATTGTCAGCATTCCGTCCATCATTTGTTTGTTGTAACGCTTTTCGCCCTAAGTGGGATGGGTATTCCCAGACGTGGGACCCGTGCTCACTACGCCACTGGAGTCAAGCTATCCTGGCTGATGACGGCTGATAGCCAGAAACCGGTCCTAGGATGCTTGATTCCGGTCCAGGGAAGACATGGCTTGGCAGTTCGGGCTGGACTGTTCCCATGAGGCACAGGGTCAAGACTGATTTGCATATGGCCATGTCTAAACTGGGGTGGTGTAGTGGGCAAAAGAACGATGGATTTAACCCAGATCTCTTGACTGGGGGAGAATGTATGCATTGTCAGCATTCCGTCCATCATTTGTTTGTTGTAACGCTTTTCGCCCTAAGTGGGATGGGTATTCCCAGACGTGGGACCCGTGCTCACTACGCCACTGGAGTCAAGCTATCCTGGCTGATGACGGCTGATAGCCAGAAACCGGTCCTAGGATGCTTGATTCCGGTCCAGGGAAGACATGGCTTGGCAGTTCGGGCTGGACTGTTCCCATGAGGCACAGGGTCAAGACTGATTTGCATATGGCCATGTCTAAACTGGGGTGGTGTAGTGGGCAAAAGAACGATGGATTTAACCCAGATCTCTTGACTGGGGGAGAATGTATGCATTGTCAGCATTCCGTCCATCATTTGTTTGTTGTAACGCTTTTCGCCCTAAGTGGGATGGGTATTCCCAGACGTGGGACCCGTGCTCACTACGCCACTGGAGTCAAGCTATCCTGGCTGATGACGGCTGATAGCCAGAAACCGGTCCTAGGATGCTTGATTCCGGTTCAGGGAAGACATGGCTTGGCAGTTCGGGCTGGACTGTTCCCATGAGGCACAGGGTCAAGACTGATTTGCATATGGCCATGTCTAAACTGGGGTGGTGTAGTGGGCAAAAGAACGATGGATTTAACCCAGATCTCTTGACTGGGGGAGAATGTATGCATTGTCAGCATTCCGTCCATCATTTGTTTGTTGTAACGCTTTTCGCCCTAAGTGGGATGGGTATTCCCAGACGTGGGACCCGTGCTCACTACGCCACTGGAGTCAAGCTATCCTGGCTGATGACGGCTGATAGCCAGAAACCGGTCCTAGGATGCTTGATTCCGGTCCAGGGAAGACATGGCTTGGCAGTTCGGGCTGGACTGTTCCCATGAGGCACAGGGTCAAGACTGATTTGCATATGGCCATGTCTAAACTGGGGTGGTGTAGTGGGCAAAAGAACGATGGATTTAACCCAGATCTCTTGACTGGGGGAGAATGTATGCATTGTCAGCATTCCATCCATCATTTGTTTGTTGTAACGTCTCTCTGATCACTGGCTGGGCTGGGTGACAGTTCACTTTGTGTATTCCCTTTAGACAGTCCCACACAAAGAAAGGCTAGGTGTGACTTCATGCATCTTCCTCAGAGGAAGGGAGGAAAGAGCTGAGCACAGCCTCACACTTCAATTCAACTTTAGTCGATCTTTTGTAAAAAACAGACCATAAAAGTACAAATTCATCCTAAAATCTCAACACTGATATGTAGCCATGTATTCAAAAACTAAGAAAGAAGACAGAAAAGACCAATATGACAAATATACCTATTACACAGTGAGCAAGTTAAAAACAAGTTAAAAAACAAGTTAAAAACAGTTTAATGAAAAATTCATATTGATTATTGCAGCCTAACTAACATCCCCTGTTTCCTCTTTTTAAAACAAGCCCACAAGAATGAAACAATGGAAAAACATACAAATAAATCCGGTAAGTATTTTAAAAAGTAAACTGCCACCCGACACCCGACCGAGGATAAATGTTTTCCTTTCTTCAGTATACTTCTAACAGAAAAGTATTATATGGAGGTCTGACTGCGGTGAGTGATTGTTATAAGGGCAGGGTGACAGATCTGCCAATTTATAGCATTTTCTAGGATACCCTAGTAGTAACAGAATCATATTCAAACGAAAGCGGAGTAGAATAAATCTATGTTGATTATTGTTAATGCAAGAAAGATAGAAAAAGCCTTCCCCGGGTCTTGGTGGGATCAGGTCATAGGCAGTGGTTGAATTTTGGAAATGATTAATTGCCCGTTGTGCATAGTTTGCTCTCTGCATAAATAGTTCCATTATCCTATTCTTTGTGACCTTCTTACAGGATTCGGGATCCTGAAATAACTCGCCCAGCCCTAGCTCATTCAGTTGGCCTCAACATATTGTAAAATCCAAAAATGGAGGGAGAAAGAGGGATATGCTAGGTCCACCCACCCAGTTCAATCGTAAAACCACAAAATCCGAATTCTCGGATAAAGGACCTAGCTGGAAAAAAGGATTCCCGCTCAGTCAGAGTCAGGACAAATGCCAAGGAAGGAAAAATGTCCTTTCTTGAGTCCCCTCCCTCACCAGGGTTTCCCCACGGTGACATGCTTCATCATAGGGGCCATCTCAACCCGCTGCAGGTTGAGGCGTGCTACGACTTGCGACACTACGTAGGAGCACTATTTTGTGAGTGACTATGTGTAGTGCGGTGATATGGGTGGAGTTGGTGTTTTAAAAATATCAAACTAGTGGGCGAATTAACTTTATTCTGGTTCCTAGTCGATATGTTTAAAACGGGGTAGTCTCTAGGGTTCCTGTGTGCAATGGGTCAGGGGTCCCTAGTGGACGTCAACTAGTTTCGAGCTTCCCTAGTGCTCTTCTTCAGGACAAACAGGGTCCAGCCCTGCGTGTACCACTCCTAAAGTGACCTAAAGTGAGGAAAAAATAATAACAGCGCTGCAAAAATTAAGCAAGCGAGATTAATACATACGATGCACTGATCACGTAGCATTGGTTAAATGCCAAAATTGTGCATCATGGTCTCTGAGGGACTTGAGAGGTACGATCTCGAACGTTGGAGAAAATATCCTCTCGGGCTTGTTAACCTGCTTTCCCTTGCGACCGCATATTGTAACCATCCAATCCTCTTGTAGTGGTCCAGCTTACAGCAATCCTTGATAATACTTTGGGTCAAGTCAACTGTGGTCCTCCACCACATAGCTATCCACAGTAAAATTGGTGCCATTCTAATACAGTCGGTCAGGTGAGGAATCCTCAATTCAAGATGTAAAATATGATTAGGGGCAAATTGAGGTAAGGATACTCGGTCTTTGAAAAATCTATCTTCTGCTTACTGAAGGGGCTTGGCGCCAACCATCCCCCAGACTCCTACCCCATATATTGCCGTGGACTTAGTTTTGGTAGAATAGATGTTTTTAATTATTTCTGGGGGGCTGCCTCCTAACTTTTTTGCAAACCTTGTAATAGCTTGGAGACTCCTTTCCATACCCTGGGCCCTTCCCAACAACAATTTAGACCATGAATAATCTTTGTCAAAAAGAACCCCAAGGTATGAAAAGGACCACCTTAATTTTCTTTACTACCAACTGAAAATGGGAATGTTTCTCACCTCTAGCAGCTTCTTCCACAATTATAAAAGATTTAGATTCATTTACTTTTAGGTCAAGGGAAGTCATAAAAGTGGAGTAAGCTGTAATTAGGGATTGTAAGGCGAGCCCTGATCTGGCCATTAACACTGCATCGTCAGCGTACGCAAAAAGTGGAAGGGGGTATGATCAAATTTAGGCACGTCCAAAAGTGGAGCAGATAGATTCGGCCTCAACCCCGTTTGTATAGAGTAAAAAAATAAATGGGGCGAGAACACTCCCCTGTCTGACTCCCTTTTTGATTTTAGAAGGACGTGTGCACTCCCCCTTCCTCCCAAACCGTACACAGGCAGAGGCATTGGCGTACAGCCGATTATCGGCGGGTCAATGCCCATCCCCTCCAACATTGACCACAGCCTCTGGTGAGAGACACAGTCAAAGGCTGGTGTCAAGTCCATAAAGGCCATATAGAGCGTTCCATTTTTAGCCTTGGTGTATTTCCCTATGGATAAAGAGAGGTTTAGGCATTGATCCACCATCCCCATTCCTCTTCTAAAGCCATATTGTGCTTTCATAAAAATACCATGGGTTTCAGCCCACTTCTCCAATCTAGCTAAAAGAACCTGTCCCATGAGTTTGGCTGTTGTGTCAAGGAGAGAAATACGGTGATAATTACTTGGGGGCCCCCATCCCCTTTTTTATAAATAGGCACACTTATGCTCTGATTCCAAGATGAAGGGGGGCCCACTAACTGAATGTTATTGAAAACGTTTGTTAAAAGGGGGACCCTCATGTCATAATTGTACTGAAAGAGATCTATTGGAATGCCGTCTGGCCCTGGCGCTTTACCAGAGACATGGGCTTCCAACGCCTTTCTGACCTCAGAGACAGAGAACCTTAACCCACCCTGAGATGTAGATTCTGAGCCAATTAGTGGACGATTTGAGGAGGGTGTTAGACCAAAGACTTTCTCAAAGTAGCCACCCATACCTTTTCATCTATATGTGTATCAAGCGATGAATCGGTGGGCTCTTTAAAGTGGAGGCATTCATGATTATCCAGAAATCCCTGCTATTTCCTGAGATAGCTGATTTTTCCAGGTCTTCCCAGGCCTGCATCCTGAGGTTCTTTTCTCTAACCCTCCTTGCTATTTTATAGTCCTTACGTAAAGCCCGAATCTTGTTAGGGTCTCTAGGATATGTTTTTAATGCACTTAGAAGGGCTTTCTTTGCTGAAGAACGGGCAGTATCTGTGAGAAGTTGGCCTGTTATATGCTGTCAACTAGTTATAGTGGGCACCTTGCACCAGTCCAAACAACACCTTATTGATGATAGGTTAAAGACAACCTTTATTGAAAGCTATCCTAGTGGTAGCTATGGAGAGCAGCCTTCAGGCTAAGTCTTGAAGGAATGTAAAGCGGCTTGTTTTACCAGTCTATAATCTCTTGAGTGGCTAAATGAAAGGAGACCACACCAGGTATATGTATACAATATATGTATTTATTCCTAAACACAACCTACTAGTCTCTTTATGAGGCTAGAGGTAAAAGCACATATGTTACACTTCAAATATCACAGTAAATTAGCACAATATACGTTAGGCCCTAGGGGCGAACCAAACCATATATTAAGAAAGTGGTATAAGAACCATGACTTGACTAGACACAAGGCCTAGAGCCTGTAGAATCGCTGGGACCCCAAGGAACCACCCAAGGTAGTGACACAGGGGACCCACGGGGAACGTGTGCAGTGTGAAAACACAGCCACAAGCTCCCGTTAGCTTCTATGGGGAAAGTCGTGGTTAGAATTTTAAAGTTTAAGGACACTTAGGAGTGGACTAGGAATAAACCCTTTTGGACTTAGATGGTTCTAGAGCCAACACCCATGGGAGCACCACAGTACTTGTGTTACCTCTCCCAGGGAAGCCGGGTGCATAGGTTTCAAATGGTGTTGGGTCGCGTCGTCGTTTTCAATGGCAGCTGGCTGAAAAGTGCTGCTGCCGGGGAGATGAGACATGTCCGAAGAGATACAAGCCTGGATCAAAGATGTGAAGAACCTGAAAGCAGAGGGGACAGAGTCTGAGTCACTTGCCAGGGACCAGGGGCACGATAGACGAATGCCCACCGATGTCGGGTGCTTCAGGTGCGAGGAGGGGAAGCTTGACTCTTCAGCCACGAGGACCAGGAGGTGTCGAGGATGACCAGGAGCTGGATTTGAGCTGACCCACGAAGGATGTCTAGTGCTGCATCGTCGGTGCCCGGATTGGACACAACAAGCCTTGGCAACAGCAACCCACGCAGGAAGAGGAAAGATGCTTCGGTGCGGACCAGCAAGGCCCTGGGGACTCCCCAAGAGATGAAGAGTCAGGGCACGTTTGGAGCAACCAGGAAAGCCCAATTAAAGTAACAGTTGCCTTCACAGGGCAACAGGTTTAAGCTGGACTATGCACAGGGATACCAAATGTGCCCCCAGTGCAGACTTCAAAGCACTCCTGGAGTGCTCCCACCCAGCCTCAATCCACTAAGGCCTGTCTGGGAGGTGGTAACACCTCCCTGTGACAGGAAACCTATTGTACAGGCCTCCCCTGCCAGAGTTTCGGTCAGCAGCAGGAGGCCAGACTCGTGTCTGTTGCTGACAGCATCCACTTTGTGATGCCTGGGCTCTGTTAGCTGGTATACCGGTGCTGTCATGTCTCTTCCTCTAGAAGGGTGGGTTCATACTCCCACACCAGTTACTGGTGTGGGGGTATGATTCCAATGTGTTTGACACCAAACACAACATGTTTCCGTGCAAACATCCCAAAGTTAGCATTTACCGTTTAGTTATAATGCACTTAAGAGTATATGGTCAGGCTGCATCACAGACAACCCCGGAGAAGAGATTCCGAAACCTGCAGAGGGGCTCTGCTCATGCATGGGCACCCTCTCACACAAAACCAAGCACCCTGGCTTCAGGATTGATAAGGCCTGCCATAGGGGTGACTGATTGGTTTGTATGTGCAGTGATAGGGTGAGATGTAGTGAACCTATATCTCAGTAAGGGGTGCATGCACCACCTTACCCAGGCTGCAGTAGCAGACCTGTGGTGTCATTTTGGAGGGCTTCCCAGGGGTGGCATAATACATGCTGCTGCCCCTGGTAGGCCTCTGGGGTACCCATGCCCTGGGTACATAGTATACCATATACTAGTGACTTATAAGGGTACCCCAGAATCCAATCTGGAGTGTACCTAAGGTACATGGAAACAATTTATAAGAGAAAGCAGGTAGGCTTGGGACCTGAATAGCAGGTTCCCAGCCAAACTAAGTCAAAAACCATCAAAACACCAGGAAAAAAAGTGGGGCAACCATGTAGTCAGATTCCACCTTCCTACAGTATCAAACCATCCACTAATTGCAGTGGCATTTGATGAGTGTGGATGAGTGAGTGCTGTTTTTATTTTTGCCAAAAGGGCACAGAACTGGGTAACAAGGAATGAAGGTGATGAATGCTCTCCCAGGCATAATATTATTTCTTCCTTGACCTGAGCTATAATATCAGGGACTAGGCTTAACTTGTGGACCTGTGACCATTTCAATTGATTTCCATTTCTCCTAGTCAGGTTCAGGTCCTCAACTGTCTGCTTGTGGTCTTTAGCCTTAAGCAGGCTGCTAAGGGGGATAAATATAATGGCATGATCGCTATGAGTCGAGAAATGGGTGCCCGTATGGACCACTTTCCCATGTAAGTGTGCCAACACTAAAATAAAATCAATGATAGACTCTTGGATTTCCCTTCTAAAAGTACTCCCTTTCTCTCCCTTATTCACTTAATTTATTATCCCCAAGTTCTACTTGTATAATGAGCTATTTAGAGTTTCACCAGACTCAGTATGTGCGAAATGTTGAAGAGGATTGTCATAGGGTCAACTACTCCACAGACCTCAGTCCCTTTAAACTTGCAAAGATGGAAATTAAAGTCCCCCACCCAAATAAGATTTAAAGAGTCCCTTTTTACAACCTTATTGAGTTTCTCGATCTCATCCACTAAAATGTCTACCACAGCCTTTTCACACACTTGCCGAGGCACACACAGAGAAGTACTGAACCGGTAAAGCTGGTTTCCACTATTTATTTGTATATGTTATGTTATAGAGACTTGTAAAGTGCGTGATTACAAAGTAGGTGTCCTGGCGCTGTCCACTACTCCCTAATCCTAAGTGGCAGATCTAGTTACCGAACAGCCAGGTCTTCAGCGCTTTTCTAAAATGCAGTAGGCTATCCATGCGTATCAAATGGGGTGGCAGCCCATTCCATAGCTTGGCTGCACCATAAGAAAAACTACGTCCCCCCCAGCGAGCTTTTTTTATAACGGGGACCATAATCAGATTGGCGTCAGATGATCGAAGACGTCGGGGAGGGACATACCTTTTAAATTGTTTTATTAGGTAGTCGAAACCATCCCCATTTAAGGCCTTGAAGACCAGGCATAGAGACTTGAACTGGACTCTGCTTTTGAATGGAAGCCAGTGTAGGTCTCGGATGGCCTTAGATATGGGGGCAGATTTCAAATTGAAGTCCACAGAATGCTTCAGAATTTCCTTTCCATATTTCTTTATTGTTTCTTCTTTTAACAACCAATTGTGTGTACAAAACAGCCGACACGTGTTTCATCCAAAAGGACTTTTTCAAGGATGTAAACAAATACATAAACAAGCAATCACAATCCATAAAAATCACTAACAATGTTTAATAATTACAAAAAACACATTTGTCATTCTCATCATGTTTATCATCTGAAACTGGTGTCAGAACAATTGGAATATTATCTCCTTTATTAAAAAACAAGACAAAGCGGCTCTTATTTAACATTTGATAAGAATCCAAAACAATGTCACCACTTTGCTATCTAATAGCAAACAAATTTCATATTTGTTCCACCACACTGAATTGCAACCACCACCAAAGACCAAAGTGTCTATTATGATGTGTCAATCAGAAACCACCGCCAGGAACCACATGAAAAAAGAAAAGAGAAACAGTGACCTCTTGTTATTCTCTCTCACCTAATAAATATTAAGGAGTCCACTAATAAGATCCATAATCAATCGGACATTTAAAAACAGCAAAGCCAACCGGGTGATATGTATCCCTTGATTTGTATTGGTAATGGCGCTCCACGAATCATGTGCCTTCCGTTTCTGAAATTGCCTTATTCAGGTCATGATAAACCTATACGTAATGAATATATATAGTGTTGGTCTTTGTCCCAATACTATTATTGAGTAAAAACAATTATGTTTTTTATTGTAAAGATGGAGACACACAGACTTATAGTGTCTCCAAACATTGTTCGCACTTATTTTATATATAACAACGAATGTTGGACAAACAACAAGCCAAGGACTTCATGATTCATATACTTAAAAATAAATCAGCTTGCCTTATATAGTTTATATAGACCTCTAGTAGAATTCTGTCATTTTATGTCAAACCCCAAATACGAGGGAAATAAAACTATCAATCTAGTTAAAAACGCCATTGACATCCAGTTTTCGTACAACGATGAAAGTTAAAAGAAAAAGGTGATTTATACTAGAAATTAATCACCATCTATAGTTACGGAAAGGGGAGAAAACAACACGTATGTAAACTGCTTCGCCCGCCATCCTTCGTTCAAGTTCCGCGAAAACAAACCACAGTTCCCTCCTTTAAAATGATATATTAACTCACTCTTCCCGCATACCTGTCTCAGAGTTAGCGTCTTGACTCTTGAAAAAGGAGAAAGCGTGTAACTCCCTTTCCTCGGCTCTCGTTATAACCCATAAGCTCGCGTATACAAGATAGAAAGCGGACTGGACAGAAAATCGCCCAAATCCTATCGCGCCATATTTAAATGGTTGAAAAACAAGTTAAGTGCAAACAAAAAAGCCTATTTACAATTAAAATTACAGTTGCTCAGACGTGTTTTTACCGTCCCAATCAATGGGAGATTCGATATAAAGACCAAAAGGACTATTCCAGGGGTTGTACAGATCAATGTCTTTATCGGTATCAATTATAAACAATTGCATAGGTCTAGCGCTTTAAACAGGGATCTAGTTTAAAATCCTCCTGTTATATTTATATGAGAAGCATTAAGGCATATATCCTCATTACTTTTTTCCTGAAGATTTTAATGAAAGAATAGAATCAATAAAGAAAGCCCATCAACCATGAATACAGTCAGCGTGTCTCTTTATAGAAACTCTGAGATACTCTTCATGTTCTTCAAAAATTAATTAACAGAGTATCCCCATATTATGTACAAATGTATAGAGCAGAGAAAAGAGGGAGGAAATTCACGGCTATTCGTATATTTTTTAGAAGTGCTACATTGCTATTTCACAGTTAGCAAAACAGAATAAAACTTTATTAAGCACAAACATTTCGCCAAATTGTATTTACATATTATCCATTTCTTTGAAAATTGTTAATCTGACCTGGTCTACAAGAAAGTATAAAGTTCCCTATCAATGTTGAGACCTTGATCCACTGCTCTCAACTTAATTAGCCATTTACTCTCCAACTGTCTTAGGTATAAGGTCTTATTTTCACCCCTGTTGGATATATTTAGGCTTTCAATTCCATGGAAGGTAATATTTATTTTCTCTTCTGTCTTATGTTGTTCATTATAATGTACAGCCAAAGGATATTCCAGATTATTGTTCCTTATAGCTCGAACGTGTTCTTGAATGCGTTCTTTTAGGGGACGTATAGTGCTACCTACATATATCATGCCGCAACAGCATTCAATACAATAAACCACATATTTTGAATTACAGGTCATGAATTAATTGATTTTATATGTCTTGTGTGTATTGTATTTAAAAGATGTTAGTTTGTTTTTTGCTAAATGACAGATACTGCATTGTCCACATCTGTGAAAGCCACTAGGCGGTGTCGGCATCCAGGTGTTGATGGGCATTGGTTTCAGGTAGCTATGGCATAGCGTTTGTTTGAGTGTTTATCCCCTGCTATGTATGATGTTTGGCCTTGCTGTGATTGTCTTTTTTACAATGGCATCCATTTTGAGTATATGCCAATGTTTGTTCATAATTCGAAAAAGATCTGGAGTAGCTGCACTATAGGGAACCACTAATGCTGGTTTCTTTCCTCGATCTTTTTTTATTTTCTGTTTACGTTGTATATCACGTAGCAAGTCAGATCGTTTTATCTTACCAATTTTTTCTTTCACAGAGGCCAAAGTTTGTACTGAGTAGCCTGTGTTCATGAATCTCCTTTCCAGGTTCTCAAGTTCACAATTAAAGTCCTGATCTGTCCTGCAGTTTCGTCTTATTCTGATAATTTCCCCATATGGGATTGATCTGATCTGCTTTTGGGGATGGGCACTAGTTGCATGCAAGACAGAATTGCATGCTGTTTCCTTACGGAATATCTTGGATCTAATACTCTGTCCTGCCACATATAATGTGGTGTCCAATATGTGAAATGTATATTAAAATTATTGTCATTTAAAAAACCAATGAAGTCAATCAAACATTCCTCTGTACCCGACCAGAAAAGAAGCACGTTGTCTATATATCTGGTCCATAGAATGATGTTCTCAGTAAAGACGATTGGACAGTGCCTCCAAATATGTATCATTTCATATAGACCCATATAGAGATTTGCAAAGGATGGCGAAAATTTTGCGCCCATTGCAACTCCTCTTGTTTGTCTAAACCATTTACCTTCATGTAGAAAAAAGTTGTTATCCAGGACAAAGGTTATTAGGTCAATGAGCATGACATTGTGTTCATGTAAGTTAGCGTCTCTCATGTCTAAAAAATGTTGGACTGCTTCTAATCCCTTTTCTCTCGAGATACAAGTATATAAAGAGCTTACATCCAACGTGACAAGAAAATGACCGTCTGTCCACTCAAAATCTTCTACTTTACTTAGTAAATCCTTTGAGTCCTTAAGATACGAAGGAAGATTCTGTACTAAGGGTTGTAAGAAAAGGTCGATGTATTCGGACAGTTTTTCTGTTGGGGACACAATCCCAGAAATGATGGGCCTACCAGGTGGAAATGTCTTACCCTTGTGAACTTTCGGTAAAATGTAAATGCAAGCTGCTGTGCCTTTTGTTGTACAGGATAACATAAAGAATAATCGGGCGGGTAATTGTTCCCCGACGGGACCTGTATGTTTAACATCTAGGTCTGGGATTACAGACCCCTCTTTAATTGTAAGTAGCCCCTCTAGCCCAGCTATGGTAACCACACGGGGGAAACAAAAAGTTACTGGAGCCAAAGCTAGCGAACCGGGCTGTAAGAAAAGGAAAATACGAGGTCCTAGTAAGAAAAGTGCTCCTAAGGCTGCTTCCGGTAACATAGGGGCTCAATTCCATGGGAACCCTATTGCCCCTTTAGGCACCTCACCATCGCAACCTATGGCCCAGCATAACTTCGAGCTATTATGTTCTCTACTTAGGGAACAGTTAGTATCCCTCATACAACCCGTCCTGGAAAAGTTAGATTCTGTGGTGGTAAGGCTTAACTGCATCGAAGCAAGCTTGATAAATAAACAATCTTTAGCCGCATCATTACTCGAGTCGAATCCCAAGATAGTGGCTAGCTACACTGGTGAAGGGGCTCTTAATAGACACTATGCCCCAAGACCTCAAGCAGATAACCCTCATGATCCCTTAGTGATCAGGGAACTCCCAAATCGGTCTATGGTCCCTCCCAATATTGGTAGTAGGCCGTCGACCGAACAGCAGTGAATGGGGAATAGGTTAAGGTCTGTTGCCCAAATTATAGAGGGCCCTGATGCGATATCAAGTTTACATCTTCCCCCGGAAGCCACACCCTATACAGTTATTCTAGCTAACGTTCCAACACTTCCAGAAGGGTCTAGGGAGCACTGGTCTAATATTAAAAACAAAGCCCTGTACTGTCTTGGGAATAAATTTGGGGCCAGTAAAACGTTATTTGAGGAATTTAAAATGGTTAGGCGGGTGAATTGGGTTGGTCATTCCCAAAAGTCATTGGCAGGGGATTGTGTGGTACTGAGCTTTAGGTCCCCGCTACTGGTAGAACATATACTAGATATGGCCTCCCATTATGCTCCCACCCCCAATGAGATTATGATTTTACCCCTAGGTTATTTTTATAGACCAGCAAGGGCCATGTTCAACAGACAGCACTGGGCCCTGCACAGTGCTCCCCAGCAGGGTCTGCAGCCTATTATGACACATAATCGATTTTCCGCCTTATCTACCTTGGAGGATAACGACTGACTGAGGGATAGCATTGTCCTCCCTCGGCCTGTGGTAATACGGGGTCTAGTACCATCATGTCGGAAGTTACTTGTTCAAGTAAATCCAATGGCCCAAGGAGAGGAATTAATTTTATGGCCTACATATGAAGGTTTACCCAGTGTCTGTCCTGTTTCCCCTTCTAACATAGCTAATCAGGTGGTAAATACAAAAATTGGTTGCCACAATGTTACGATCTCCTCTTGGAATATAGCCGGGTTACAATCCAGGTTGGCTGTACCCGATTGGGTGGTTTTTGTCGACCAGGCGGATATATGGTGCTTTCAGGAGACCTGGGCGGTAGATCCTATATTTCGTGTAGGGTTTTTGAATTATTTTAAACCAGCCGTTAAGGGCCCTAGAGGTAGACCGGTGGGAGGCCTGACTACTTGGGTACGTCAATGTGAGGGTATTACAGTAGTGGAAGTTCCGATCGATAACCCTGATATCCTGGTTATCAGGGTTACCTCCACAAGGGGTCTTAACATCCTTATCATAAATATCTATGTGAGGGGTCTTCCAGGAGGTAAGTGTTCCCCGACAGATTTTCTTCTGGAGCAATTACTTAGCACTGAGCCCATCGATGGTCACAGGGTGGTGGCAGGTGATTTTAACACCTGTTTTGAGCCTTTGGGCGATGATGACGGGAAACTGTCTGAGGATGAGGACTCCGTGTGGGGAATCCCTCAGTTGGAACTAAAACCCATAAGGAAATGGACCCCAGCAGCCTTACACGTGAAGGGACTGTGCCTTTGAAAGGGTTTGAGGGCTGCTAATGGCAGAACGAAATCGGACAGGTCTGGGAAGATGACTTTCGACAATGACAGAAGTGGGAGTAGAATAGATTATATTCTGGTTAATCGGGAGTTGTGGCCGGCTATCATAGATATGGTGGTGACTGATAGGTTAGAAAGTGACCACAACCCCCTGACGTTGTCTTTATCTGATAGTAGTTTTATTGGTTCCCCAATCGATGATGCTAGTATTGTGCAAGCGCAAGTTATGCTAACTAATGACCAGAGAAGGGTTCGTTGGTCAAAGATAGCTTCTAATGTGAATACACGGGCTGCTATTGGGAATTTGGTTAGTATAGCCATGCATAAACTGACCAGATGTGAGTCCGAGGAGGGGATTAAGTGTACTATCCCGAGTATCCATAGTGAATTATTTGTGGGGCTTGAATCTCTCTTCATTAAAAGCATTCCTATTAATGGTAAAACTAAACTCCTGAGGGAAAATTCCTGGTACGATGTAAGCTGTAGACAGACCCATAAAGCTTTGTTAACAGCTATTAAATCTAGGTTACCAGTAACCATTAGGAGTTGTAGAGTTGCATACAAAACTGCCCAAACAAAAGCAAAGAAAAACTGGGATGAAACTCGTTGGAGGGAGCTATACGAGGCGTGTGAGGGTAGAAATATGTGCCAATTTTGGCACCTCCTTAAATGGGGCAGGTACCCGCAGGATATGACCTCGGCTACTCATGTTGAACCCGAACAGTGGGTTAGCTTTTTTGAAAACAAGTTTAAGTCTAGAGACAGGTTAGAAGCAGTAACTTGGTCATTTAGTGGTGAAGAAGTTCTACAGTTTGCTCCCAGTGAGGTGAAGGCAATTTTGAAATCTCTTCCGAGTGGTAAAGCTCCGGGACCCGATTGTATTCCCGCAGATTTATTTAAGCAGGAGCAGGACCTATGGGTCCCCTATTTAACCATCCTAGCTAATGCCCTGGCCAGTGGAGCATCGGTTCAGGATTCTTGGTTCGGGGCAGAGATATTGCCGATCTATAAGAAAGGGGATCGCTCTGCCCCGGCCAACTATCGCCCGATTAGCCTTATAGATGCAGTTAAAAAAATTATAGCTCGTTTGCTATTGGGTCGTATTCAGAGTTGGATGTCCGAAACTGATATACTAACGCCATTACAGGCGGGTTTTCGGACGCATGTCGGAACCCTCGACCAAGCTTTCAGGTTCATTCTCTTATATTGGAAGGAAGTATATCTTGGGGGTGGCATGCTTTTTGCAGCCTTTGTGGACCTAAGGTCTGCTTTCGATTTTGTGCCAAGGCCCAAACTGTGGGAAGTCCTCCGAGAGATGGCTATGCCGCTAGAACTGTTGAGGCTGTTGATTAACCTGCATGAACATACATACGCCCAGGTTCGCTGGGGAAAACCAGGGGAGGTGACAACGAGATTTGAGGTGTCCAAAGGGGTAAGACAAGGGTGTGTACTGGCCCCCACCTTGTTTTCCTTGTTCATTAACGGGGTTATAAATTATTTTTTAAACTTCCCGACAGATGCACCCTCCATAGCTGGTATGAAAGTCCCCTTGCTCATGTTCGCAGATGACACTCTTTTAATTTCTAAGACGTGACAGGGGCTACAGTTAGCACTGTCCCGTTTTGAGTTGTTTTGCCGCGAACATGAGCTTGAGGTAAATGTGGGGAAGACCAAGTTTATGGTCCTTCGTGGTGCTAGACCAGTAAAAGCAAGGGTTGAAATGGGAGGAGCCACTCTGGAACAGACATCTACTTCACCTATCTGGGGGTCACTTTTAGTGACAATCTAAGCTGGAAGTCCCAGATTGACCTCTTCACCCTAAAGCATATACAACTAGGTGGAGCCTTGCTCAAAGAACATAGGCATTCCATAACTAAACCCTGATTAAAATGTATGGGTCTAAAATTCTTCCAGCGGTAATGTATGGTGCTGAACTATGGGGGTTTAGCAATTTGGATTCCCTGAGGGTGGCACAAAACAAATTTCTTAGGTCTGCAGTAGGGTTACCACAATCATCTCCACGCATACCTCTCTTATATGACCTAGGTTGTCAGCCTGTTGAGGACATGGTGCGGTATAGGCCGCTGGCGTTTTGGCGGCGCCTGTGGATTACCCCAGAACTGTCCCTGTATGCCAAGGCATTACTAGAAGTTAAAGCTCTAGGGGGGTCTCATAGGATCAGCTGGCTGTCTGAAATTAAAACTATCTTGATTGATATGGGGATGGGTGAGTTATGGACCAACCCGAGATGGCTGTTTTCCCCCCGAAAAAGATCTTTAGGGACACCTATTGGCAATGGATTAAAGTTAAGCGTCATGCATCCCTGACTGGTAGTTCTTTGACTATAACATATCTGGCTGTCAAGGATGATTCCTTTCCTGAAGAGTATTGGGACGTAATAACAAAGCTGCAGGATCGAAAACTTTACCACCAGTTTAGACTCGGCTCCCTACCGCTACGTTGTTTTACAAAAAGCTGGAATACATCTGGTAGTGATAAATGTCCCCTATGTAAGGATAAGATCGAAACAGTCGATCATTTTCTCTTTGTCTGCCCAGAGTATCTCCAACCAAGACGGTTGTGGTTACGCCCTGTATGCCGTGAACTGGGCGTTAGATCTGCGCAGGCAGCTAGCAGAATATTGCAGTCTGATACATCAAAATTTGTGGTTATTGGTGTGGCTAAATTTATTAGTTGGGCATGGCTCCTACGGTACCGGAGGATTAGTCCCTAATTATCTGGCCCCTAAATAATGCTGAGACAAACGTGGTATAGGCTTTACTTGATTTTAAGGTCAAGGCAGGAGGATTTCTACTATTTCTTTTATTATAACCAATTTTATCAACTGTCAAGTCGTTTGCAAAATTGTATATTTAATATTTTCTTATTACTATTTTAGTATGTTATTCATTTATTTGTCTTATTAAGTTTATTGTGTTAAACTATATTCTTACTATTTTTAATTAATTGCATATTATGAAATGTTAGTATGTCTTTTATGATGAAATATTCGCAATAAAGACTTTTTTGACTTGAACAACATATGACAGAAGGGAAAATAAATATTACCTTCCATGGAATTGAAAGCCTAAATATATCCAACAGGGGTGGAAATAAGACCTTATACCTAAGATAGTTGGAGAGTAAATGGCTAATTAAGTTGAGAGCAGTGGATCAAGGTCTCATTATTGATAGGGAACTTTATACTTTCTTGTAGACCAGGTCAGATTAACAATTTTCAAAGAAATGGATAATATGTAAATACAATTTGGTGAAATGTTTGTGCTTAATAAAGTTTTATTCTGTTTTGCTAACTGTGAAATAGCAATGTAGCACTTCTAAAAAATATACGAATAGCCGAAAATCTCCTCCCTCTTTTCTCTGCTCTATACATTTGTACATAATATGGGAATACTCTGTTAATTAATTTTTGAAGAACATTAAGAGTATCTCAGAGTTTCTATAAAGAGACACAGTGTCTGTATTCATGGTTGATGGGCTTTCTTTATACACGTATCTTCCTCTTGATTCTCTTCTTTCATTAAAATCATCAGGAAAAAATTAATGAGGATATGTGCCTTAATGCTTCTCATATAAATATAACAGGAAGATTTTAAACTTGATCCCTGTTTAAAGTGCTAGACCTTTAATCTTGGTCTATGCAATTGTTAATAATTGATACCGATAAAGAACCATGATCTGTACAACCCCTGGAATAGTCCTTTTGGTCTTTATATCGAATCTCTCATTGATTGGGACGGTAAAAACACGTCTGAGCAACTGTAGTTTTAATTGTAAATAGGCTTTTTTGTTTGCACTTAACTTGTTTTTCAACCATTTAAATATGGCGCGATAGGATTTGGGCGATTTTCTGTCCAGTCGCTTTCTATCTTGTGTACGCGGGCTTATGGGTTATAACGAGAGCCGAGGAAAGGGAGTTACACGCTTTCTCCTTTTTCAAGAGTCAAGACGCTAACTCTGAGACAGGTATGCGGGAAGAGTGAGTTAATATATCATTTTAAAGGAGGGAACTGTGGTTTGTTTACGCGGAACTTGAACGAAGGATGGCGGGCGAAGCAGTTTACATACGTGTTGTTTTCCCCGCTTTCCGTAACTATAGATGGTGATTCATTTCTAGTATAAATCACCTTTTTCTTTTAACTTTCATCGTTGTACGAAAACTGGATGTCAATGCCGTTTTTAACTAGATTGATAGTTTTATTTCCCTCGTATTTGGGGTTTGACATAAAATGACAGAATTCTACTAGAGGTCTATATAAACTATATAAGGCAAGCTGATTTATTTTTAAGTATATGAATCATGAAGTCCTTGGCTTGTTGTTTGTTCAACATCCGTTGTTATATATAAAATAAGTGCGAACAATGTTTGGAGACAATATAAGTCTGTTTGTCTCCATCTTTACAATAAAAAACATAATTGTTTTTACTCAATAATAGTATTGGGACAAAGACCAACACTATATATTCATTACGTATAGGTTTATCATGACCTGAATAAGGCAATTTCAGAAACGGAAGGCATATGATTCATGGAGCGCCAATACCAATACAAATCAAGGGATACATATCACCCGGTTGGCTTTGCTGTTTTTAAATGTCCGATTGATTATGGATCTTATTAGTGGCCTCCTTAATATTCATTAGGTGAGAGAGAATAACAAGAGGTCACTGTTTCTCTTTTCTTTTTTCATGTGGTTCCTGGTGGTGGTTTCTGATTGACACATCATAATAGACACTTTGGTCTTTGGTTGTGGTTGCAATTCAGTGTGGTGGAACAAATATAAAATTTGTTTGCTATTAGATAGCAAAGTGGTGACATCGTTTTGGATTCTTATCAAATGTTAAATAAGAGCCTCTTTGTCTTGTTTTTTTAATAAAGGAGATAATATTCCAATTGTTCTGACGCCAGTTTCAGATGATAATCATGATGAGAATGACAAATGTGTTTTTTTGTAATTATTAAACCTTGTTAGTGATTTTTATGGATTGTGATTGCTTGTTTATGTATTTGTTTACAGCCTTGAAAAAGTCCTTTTGGATGAAACACATGTCGGCTGTTTTGTACACACAATTGGTTGTTAAAAGAAGAAACAATAAAGAAATATGGAAAGGAAATCCTGAAGCATTCTGTGGACTTCAATTTGATATATATAAATAAATAGTGGAAACCAGCTTTACTGGTTTAGTACTTCTCTATGTGTGCCTCGGCAAGTGTGTGAAAAGTTTGTGGATTCCAAAGGGCCTTTCTGTCTCTTTTGGGGTTTGGTTTGTCTTCCAAAGGCAGAGGAGGACTTGTTGCTTGAGAGCACCTAAAATATTAATCAATGACAAATTTTTTAGGTGAATAGATGATATAGTGGATGTGCATATACATTTCTGGCAAGCTTATGCTTGGGTCTTTGTGTGCAATAGTCTACCACAGCCTTCATGGTTTCCCTGAACTCATTATTATAATAATTAACCAGTGTCCACATTTTCTTGCTTCCTGGAGCTTAGCTGAATAATCTGGAAATGACTATTTGAGGGGCCCACCTGCCTAACTTCAGAAGATATTGTATTAGAAGTTAGGGTTAATAGGCCCCTTTTCGCCCTTCCCAAAGGTGATGGAGTCTCAGGACAGAAAAAAGTGCGGAACCCAGAGAAAAAGACCTGGTCTTTAGCCCAGGTCTCCTGAAAAAATACTATTCCCAAAGATTGCCACTTATTTAGCCAATGGGTGTTTCCCATTTTAGAAGATATACCTGTCACATTCCATGATATCATATTATGGGCCTAATTCTCTCTATGTCAGGCAAAGGGGTTGAATACTTGACCCATTCTCCTGCGGGATCATGATAGGAGGTACTACTATAGGGAGGCTATTGAGAGATGTTACGGTGGCTGATGACTCTGGTGGGCTGAACTCTGTAGGGGCCGTAATAGTTGCCTTCGCTAATGATAAAAGAACTGGAGGAGTTAGTCAATCACACCCATCCATGTTCGGAAGGGATGTGAATCTATTTTGCAGTCTAATCCCAAAATGAGTATTAGAGACCTCATTTCCTCTCAGGCCTGAAAAAACTGGAGTTTTGTTGACCCTATCAACACTTCCCTGAATTGCACGCTGAGCATTATAAAAATGCTCCAATGGTAGGGTTGTAATCTGCGATTTCCTTTGAGAATATCTATGGAGGTTATTCAAAAGGGAGAGACCTGTGTGGGCTTTGTCAAAATTAATGACTACACAGTCACCAGGATAGGATTTTTTTGGTACACCCACCCACCCTACTCTCCTGGCTATAATAATTTTGTTGGCCAGTTGAACCCTCCCAATTTCTGAGACCTTAATATTATTTAATAACCAGTGGAGACTTTTATCCATCAACTGTCTCGTAGAATCGCTCTGGTCAGCTCGAAGGAGGGGACATTTGCCAAAACCAGTACCAGCGGCAGGTGGGAGATGGATGGATTGATACAGTTTACATTCAGATGCTCTTATGGGGGTTTCAATTGCCCCTTCTGAGTGATGGGCCCCCCGTTTTCCTCTTGTAGTAATGGTGGCTGCCCCAGTGGGTCCCTTGTACTTCTTGTACTCCTCTATTGACGAACCCAGTCTCCTGTGGGTTTGAGTTAGATATAGCATTTGGGGGCTGTGTTGGAGCACTGGAAGAGGTATATGTTTGGGACGTCATTGATGTTGTCAGTGTCAAAGGAACGGATGGCGCCCGTGGTTCCCTTGATTGCACAGGGACTATAGTTGTAGGTGCATCCAAAAGAAAATCAGTTGGGGGACCAATCGTGCTAGTAATAGCTGGTTCTGTGTCTCTAATTCCGTCATGCGAGATTCAATTTGAGTTACCTTGGCTAAGAAAGGGGCTATTATGTCATTTATCCTAACTGTCATTTCTGGCCAGATAGAGTCTTCTGGAGCCACTTGGGGTAACAAGATGTTTGGAGACCCATGGGTGCTAATGTTTCAGAATTCGTTGGAAGCAGCCTTGTCTGTGGACCCTTAAGTTTAGAGTGACAAGATGTCTTGGGATGTTTTGGCTTCAAGTTAATAGCGGCCCCTACTCTAGTACGCTTAGCCGGTGGTTTCAGCGTGGGTCCTTTGGGGAAAGATGCTGGGGGGAAAGATCTATCCCCCTTCTTAGAGGAGGCACTGTAGTTGCGTTAGAAGGTGAAAATCCATCTTGGCCGTGCGCGGATGAGTTTAATGGTAGTGATTGCTGCTTGTGAGGGATGTTCCCTGTGGTCAGACCCGATGGAGGAATATTCGATTCCAGGGATAGCCGCCTTTTGGTCAGCTCTATCTCATGTGACAAAACACTATCTGCTCTCACCAGAAATTAGTCCAGGGTAGCTACCGCCCCAACTTCCAGTCTTTTCCATTAGATCCTTTTTTTTAGCCATAATTATAACTAACAAGACAACAGTACCTTACTTCCGTTGCAGATGTAAGTGAGGGGCCCAGCCCAGCCTCCCCCGGGCTCCGATGGGCGTGCGCGGCCCGGGCCAACCCCGGGCGTGTCCCGCACCATGGTCTGATGCCTTCCTTTTAGCTCTCCCTTTGCGCTAGGGGTTCTGGGAAGTGTAGTCCCTGCTGGTACTTCTGATTTCCAATCCTGGCTCCTGGCACTCTCCGAACCCGAGGCAGGCGATCAAAAGTGCAGAGGGAAGAAACCCCATGCAGCTCCAGGCCAAATGACGCCACGAACAGTAGCAGGTAAGTAATGGCTACCACACTTACATCTGAATAGGCTGTGCTCTGTCCATACACAAAGGGATGCATACCCCCCTGTCGTGAGTCTGGAGCCAAGGAAGAAAGAAAGGACCTGTGTCCACTTCAAAGACCCATCTTCTGACCCTACCAACTTAGTAAACCTCTCAACCTGAAAACCAACTTGCCAAGAATAACTGCTGTGCTAAGGACTGCCACTCTGCTGGACTACTGCTATGGAAGTCTGCTGCCTTGCTGTACTGCCCTGCTGCCTGCTGCTTTCTCTGACTGGACCTACATCACTTGATCGAGAGTGACTCCATGGGATAGCTGATCAGACTCCTGTTCTTCAAAGGCTCAAGGACATCAAAACCTTTAACCCTGCTCCTGTGCCTGGTCCATTGAAAATGGATCTAGGTGCTGGCTCCAGTGGAACCAAGCGTTACAGCAAACAAATGATGGACGGAATGCTGACAATGCAAATACCCCCCCCCCCCCAGTCAAAAGATCTGGGTTAAATCCACCGTTCTTTTGCCCACTAAGCCACCCCAGACCGAACTGCCAGGCCAGGTCCTCCCTGGACCGGAAACAAGCATCCTAGGACTGGTTTCAGGGTATGTCACCCTTCTTCAGCCAGGCTAGCTTGAATCCAGTGGCACGGTGAGCAAGGGACCCACGTCTGGGCATACCCATCAAACTTAGGGTGAAAAGTGTTACAGCAAACAAATGATGGATGGAATGCTGACAATGCTAACATTCTCCCCCAGTCAATAGACCGATCTTTTGCATTCTCGCCCTAATTGCGCCAGGTATGCCCAGACGTGGGTCCTGTGCTCACTGTGCTACTGGAATCAAGCTATACTGGCTGAAGAGGGGCGAAACCCCGAAACCGGTCCTAGGATGCTTGTTTCCGGTCCAGGGAGGACCTGGCTTGGCAGTCCGGACTGGGCTGTTCCCATGAGGCACAGGGTCAAGACTGATTTGCATATGGCCAGGTCTAAACTGGGGTGGTATGGTGAGCAAAAGAATGATGGATTTAACCCAGATCTCTTGACTGGGGGTGAATATTTTGATTTGTTCTGCATTCTGTCCATCAATTGTGTGTCTTTTGCTTTCTCGCCCTAATTGCGCCAGGTATGCCCAGACGTGGGTCCTCGGCTCACTGTGCTACTGGAATCAAGCTATCCTGGCTAAAGAGGGGTGAAACCCCAAAATCGGTCCTAGAATGCTTGTTTCCGGTCCAGGGAGGACCTGGCTTGGCAGTTTGGGCTGGACTGTTCCCATGAGGCACAGGGTCAAGACTGATTTGCATATGACCAGGCCTAAACTGGGGTGGCATGGTGAGCAAAAGAATGATGGATTTAAGCCAGATCTCTTGACTAGGGATGAATGTTTTGATTTGTTCTGCATTCCGCCCATCAATTGTGTGTCTTTTGCTTTCCAGTGGAACAGAGGCATCTTCTGCTGCGTGGGGCAGAATCAATGCATCGCTGCTGTTGCAGAACAGAACCAGTGCATTACACTTGAAACCAGCTCATCGCCATCAGAACCAACGCATCGCTGCAGCTGCAGGAGAGATGATCGACTCATCCCCTCAACTGCATGAGAAACCCATCGAATCGCACTCCTAACCAGCGCATCTTGGAACCGGTGCTTTGTCTTCAGAACCGGCACATTACCATCTTTGCTTGGAGAAAATCGGCAAATCTACTCGATTGCGGGATCGACAAGGATGCATCACTCAGCTGCACCCCGAATCTTTTGTTTCAGACCAGGATTAAGGTACTTTTAACCAGCGGGCCCTGCGTGTGTCCTGAATCCATCACGTGCACCATCACAGTTGGCCTAAACTCTTGACTTTATCCTGGTTCAGGAAAACGAATTAACCCCTATACCCCTATAGGCGCTTATTGCTTCTAAGCCCTATTTTCAGTTTTAGTCTTTAAAAATTCATATCTTGACTTCTACTTATGCATTTTTGTTATTTTGGTCTTGTTTTATTTATAAAATCATAATCTATTTTTCTAAACTGGTGTGGAGTCTTTTTGTGGTGTTTTCAATGTGTTACAGTTTGATGTGTTGCACAAATACTTTACACATTGCCTTTTAAGTTAAGCCTGACTTCTCTTTGCCAAGCTACAAGATGGTGATCAGGCTAATTTAGGGTGTGTTTGTTGTTACCCTGACTAGGATTGTGGTTCCTGCTTGGACAGGGTGCATACCTCTGCCAACCAGGAACCCAATTTCCAACAATTAGGTTGATCTGGAAGTGTATATGTGATAAAATCATGTGCAGAATATATGTGTCTATGCAAGACATGCACAACACATAGTTTGAAATGTGGAACAGTGTGCAAATGGTTAATGTGTGTGTGCTGGTAGAGTGTGTTCAAAGTGACACACTGCAGTACAGTACAAAGGGACTCTAGTACTGAACAGTGTGCGCAGACCGAGTGTTGCATGACAGCATGCTGGTGATAGCATGATGCATGTGGATTACAGTACTAGTGACTGAATGTGCTGTGACTGTACACAGAGTGCAAACGTGCCTACCCATTGCATAACGTGGAGGACCTTGGGTTCCTTTGTGGGTAAGACATGGCTGCTTGGAGAAAACTTAAGGATTAGAGGAATTCCAAAAGATGGAGTTTGATAGTCCAGCAAAGCTTCAAGCTCGGTAGGAGATACACTGGAGTATGGGAGAGCCAGTCTGCCAAAGTGCTTTCCTAACTGTGTGTTGAATTCATGATACATCACAGGTAGGGGCCAGGACACATCTCAGGAAAATAGAGATTGGACTGAAGAGGGAACCTAAAAGAGTGGGGCAGAGGTCCCAGTGTCAGCCTTTTAATGCACTAACTGCGGCTGACATCCAGGTGTGTACCCTGGTAACTCATATGTAAATTGATCTGGGAGGAATCAACCCTGGAGTCCCACTTTGCTGTGCTGTGCTGTGCTGCTGCCTGCTATTCCCCTGCCTGAGTGCTAAGGTCGTTACAACAAACAAATGATGGACGGAATGCTGACAATGCAGACATTCTCCCCCAGTCAAGAGATCTGGGTTAAATCCATCGTTCTTTTGCCCACTACACCACCCCAGTTTAGACATGGCCATATGCAAATCAGTCTTGACCCTGTGCCTCATGGGAACAGTCCAGCCCGAACTGCCAAGCCATGTCTTCCCTGGACCGGAATCAAGCATCCTAGGACCGGTTTCTGGCTATCAGCCGTCATCAGCCAGGATAGCTTGACTCCAGTGGCGTAGTGAGCACGGGTCCCACGTCTGGGAATACCCATCCCACTTAGGGCGAAAAGCGTTACAACAAACAAATGATGGACGGAATGCTGACAATGCAGACATTCTCCCCCAGTCAAGAGATCTGGGTTAAATCCATTGTTCTTTTGCCCACTACACCACCCCAGTTTAGACATGGCCATATGCAAATCAGTCTTGACCCTGTGCCTCATGGGAACAGTCCAGCCCGAACTGCCAAGCCATGTCTTCCCTGGACCGGAATCAAGCATCCTAGGACCGGTTTCTGGCTATCAGCCGTCATCAGCCAGGATAGCTTGACTCCAGTGGCGTAGTGAGCACGGGTCCCACGTCTGGGAATACCCATCCCACTTAGGGCGAAAAGCGTTACAACAAACAAATGATGGACGGAATGCTGACAATGCAGACATTCTCCCCCAGTCAAGAGATCTGGGTTAAATCCATCGTTCTTTTGCCCACTACACCACCCCAGTTTAGACATGGCCATATGCAAATCATTCTTGACCCTGTGCCTCATGGGAACAGTCCAGCCCGAACTGCCAAGCCATGTCTTCCCTGGACCGGAATCAAGCATCCTAGGACCGGTTTCTGGCTATCAGCCGTCATCAGCCAGGATAGCTTGACTCCAGTGGCGTAGTGAGCACGGGTCCCACGTCTGGGAATACCCATCCCACTTAGGGCAAAAAGCGTTACAACAAACAAATGATGGACGGAATGCTGACAATGCAGACATTCTCCCCCAGTCAAGAGATCTGGGTTAAATCCATCGTTCTTTTGCCCACTACACCACCCCAGTTTAGACATGGCCATATGCAAATCAGTCTTGACCCTGTGCCTCATGGGAACAGTCCAGCCCGAACTGCCAAGCCATGTCTTCCCTGGACCGGAAACAAGCATCCTAGGACCGGTTTCTGGCTATCAGCCGTCATCAGCCAGGATAGCTTGACTCCAGTGGCGTAGTGAGCACGGGTCCCACGTCTGGGAATACCCATCCCACTTAGGGCGAAAAGCATTACAACAAACAAATGATGGACGGAATGCTGACAATGCAGACATTCTCCCCCAGTCAAGAGATCATGAGTGCACATGTATCCCTTGAACCCAGAGTGACTCCATGGGCAATCTGTCTGGTCTCCTGTTATGAACTCTCAGGGACATTAAAGCATTCCAACCACCCTGTTTCAGCAACTGGACTCTGCCATCTGTTAGTCTGTTTGCCATGTGGTGCCAACCCAGTTCTGGACTCATGGAAGAGAGTTTTTGGTGTTTTCTCCAGCAGAAGCCATACGTCTGTAGATCCTGTGCACCGCCACTATTGGCGGTCTGCATCAGGGGTATTGTCCCTGTTGCTCATTTCATAACTGGCGCATCGCCCCTGTTGCGCTGTTGGAATTGGTGGAACTGGAGCATCGCCCTGTTGTGCAGCTCAAAACTGGTGCATCGCCTCCATTATGTGGGCCTTAGTGTGGATGCATAAGTGCAACTGTGCAGTGCATCACACACTATACATTTGTGTTGCGACGCGTCAGAATAATAGACACAAATGTCGACAACGAGCAACCAGAAAAGTATACAATGGGTGTGGCAGACTGCATACTAGGAAGTGTGTAAGTTACTTTCATTTTCTGTTACTATTTGTTAGAGCTGTTTGTAATTGGAGTGGAGAGAGTATTTTGTGGAGAATTTGACTAATTTTGGTGTAGTCGGTGTCTGGACTGTTCCTATTTCTCAATATTGTGTACTTTTTGTGTTTTTTTGTTGTAATTTGTATTTATTTTTGTACTGTCGGATGTTGGACCTTTTTAGAGTTTGTGTAATTTTGGGATAGTTTGTTGTTCATGGGGTGTTATTTGTTTGTTTAGGGTGTTAAGGTGGAATAGGGTTATGCCTGGGAAGGGTAGAGGGAAAATATATTCTGAGGGTGAAGTTGGAAGACTGATATGGCTGTTCGTGCACTACTTGCCAGAGATGGTGTCTTCCGGGGTTAGGGTGAGCCAAGGCTACCCTCAAAGGATTCAAAAGACAGATGGGAGGGGATGCAGTGGCACAGGACCAGACAGTTTTGCGATCAAGCACCGTTGGGCGGATGTGATAGTCCGTGAGGGAGATGTTGTGGAACTGCTGGTTTGGAGGTTGGGGGCCCCGTAGGTATGTATTTATGCACCATCTGCATGTAGAAATGCTGCTATATTAGTCATGCTAAAATTAATACGCAAAATGTAGCTGCAATGAGTGAATGCATTGTGGCACACAAGGCAATATAGGGAGTTACACAAAGTGACAAAAGTATCAAAGGGTTACACTAAGCAGCCTGGCTTAAAATCTGTCTTCCATTATATGGAGCAAGCAGTCATGAGAACAAGCAATGGCAAGCTGCCCTTTCCCTAATTAAGAGTCACTATTGACCAAAAACCTTCCCAGACTAATGTATTGGCATATCAATTTACTGGTGTACATGATGTACTGCTATTTTGGCTCACTCAGCTGATGCTGATACTGTACACTATGTCAGACAAGCTGCCCCTACAGCTAAATTCACATTACAAATCACCACCCCACACTGCAAACTGCACACGGTATAACGTATATGTGTGTGGCAAGGCTACTATGTATGTACCAAGTTTCACATTTATCATTTTTACGCACTGCACAGCATAGCAAGTCACCCTGCTGTACTGCAACAGAGTGAAAGGGCATGAATGCATCATATTTACAATATTTCTGCCCTTTCCCATAGCAGGTACACATTTGTTTCTCTAGGGCCAATGGTTGCACCCTTGTGTCATGGTGCAAGGGGGCCTGTACTGATACTGGCCAGCAATATTTGAAACATCACATGACTGAAGCATGATTCTGGCATGTGATGACCTTGCACCTCCAGCCAGGTCTGCCCTGCAAGGTAATTTGCTTTATTCCATGTCCATGTTCTGACAATGTAAGCATATGTGTGCAAGGGGGTTAAAATGTGCCATTTCACTGGAATGTGCTTGTGAACTGTGTGTAGTTGCACTATTTACCCTGCAATTTCTAAATCCATGTCTTGCAGGTGGACATGTACCTTTCTCCCCAACAGAAGTGGACAGCTGCCGGGAACCTGATGCTACAAGTAAGTGTAATGAGTAAATAGTTGTAGCTCTGCGATGTCTGTGTGATCAATGATAGTTGTAACATTATGATGTGTATAGGGAGGTATTCATCACCTGGCAAGAAATGCCATTCAGTGTGGCAACACAACAGCCTGTGTCCACAGGAAATATTACGAGGAGGCATGATAATGTGAATGTATTGTCAATATAGTCAGGGCCACTGGAATCATGGAATTGTGCAGCTGTGATTTCTGCATATTTATAGATTTGTTGCATTTGCCACATAATTCATCATGTGGAGCTTAATATAAGATTTAAAAAAAATGTATATTCAGATGGATTTGCATCTCAAAGTCAGCCTCATGGCCCGATGTCCTCTATGTGGTATTTCTGTGAAGCATTCATACAATTAGGGGTATGAAGCCAAATTGCTGCATTGTGTAAAAGTCAACATGCAGGAATGCAGAGTGATACCAGGATACAGCAGATTACTGTGCTTTCCTAATGGTGGTGTACTTTTGCCTGTCTAGCACCAATGCAGGCACCCTTGCTTCATGGGCCAATGAGCCTTGCATTGTAGGCAACATAGTTCTTGGCCAGATGAGTACTCCTGCCTGAATATACATACTCCTGGGATATGTTTGACCTATTCTTTGTGCACCGATGACTGCACTACAGAGAGAATGAGTGTACAGAAAGGTCAAAATCTAAAGTTTCAGTTTGTGTTGGTACACTGGTATACAGGATGCATTATGTCACTTTTTTAGGTTTATAAATGATGCTAAATTGGTGAAGTGTTCAAAATTAAAGCCTTGCAGCAGTAAGACACCCAACCTCCATTTAGGGACTGGCTTCCTGATTCAGAGTATGTCAAGTCAGCAATGTGTGCTGCCTTGCGTAACTATGGATTACTTGCAAAATGCAGAGTTACAGGAGCTGGACTAGTTTACTTTCACACCTCTCGTGCAGGTTTTGGAAAATCGTTGCCCCTCCTGCATGATGCAAGACCAACACCAAAAGTGAACATACCTGGACCATGTCTAGATTTTGCCTTTCACTCATCCGAAGAATTGTGAATAGCTGGTATGAGTGATATGCATGTTATTAAATTGTGAATAAATAGATATATTGTACCCATACCCTTACCTCACTTGGTAAAGTTTGACAAATTGTATTTTACTAAGGTATACTGTACATACATCTATGTCATGATTTGGTGTATGTGTGAACTGGCACTTACGATTGCATGTCAATGTCATATAAAATTTGGTAAATGTCCTGTACTTTTACAACTTGAGCTAATATGTATTTACATTTACTCCCTAGATAACATGATAGCAGACATGACCAAGACCTTTGAGCTTCGACCGTCCATAAGATTGTTTATGGGTACCGCAAAATGGTTTATATTTATTTATATTAATGAGAAGGCAAAGGAGAGTGGAATATGGGGATCAGGAAGCAGGTCCGGCACATAGAAGGCCCCTGTCAAAAAGGGTTAATCAGAACGGCAAGCGCAGCAGGCCAGTACACAGCCAGCTCGAGGACCCTCAGTGGATCAACCAGGTCAGCCTCATGACGAACAAAGGGCAGACGTGCTGCACCCACCGCCTTCAACTATTCACTGGTTAAATGATGCAACAAATGGACAAGAGTATAGGTCTCATTAAGAAAGAGGTGTCGAGCTTTCGGGTAATCCTATTGACATGCCAGGAGGCAGTAGAGCAGATTTCTACACATATTTGACTCGCTCTGCCGCAGAACATTCCCTTCCCTGTTATTTTTATTGTTGAATTTTTTTATATGTTTTATATGTAGGGCTAGTGATAGTTAAGGTTTAGTGTAGGTTTAGTTTAGATACGTTTTAGATAATTACGTAGTTTTTAGATGGTTGTTTTTTAGTATGTTAGGCTTGTTTGTGAGTGGGTATCAATATTTTGTGTGTAGGATAAGGAAAGAAAAATACCAAAAACAAATATATTTGTTTAGGCTTACATGTGTAGTTAGTATACGTTTAGGATGTAGTTGATATGTGTATTGTACTGAGCTACGTGTGGGAGGTTGATGTTCACTTGTCTTGTGTGAATAGTCGATAAGATAGGTTAAGATTTGGGTAAGTTAATGTAGGCTAGCGTTAAGGATAGTTGGTGTAGGATAGGTAGGGTTAGTTAGATGTTATATTTTTTGTCAAAAGGTGGTACTATTGTGTTAGGTGAGTAGTGTACATGATGGACAAATTGTACTGAGTTCATTGTTGGTATATTTTGCTTTGTAAGAGGACCCTGGCCAACTATAAGTCTTCCTCAGATTTGAGCACTGAATGGAACTATTTCCATACTTAAGACACTGGAAGTGAGGCTTAGAAAGTGAGATTGCACATGGCACAACACAGGTCGTCTCCTACTGTAGCACCCTGTGTGAAAGGGATGGCTAGGTGTTTATTTTGACTTTTTGTTACAGAATGCTGCACCCTGCCTGCATTGTGACATAAACTGTTGCATGAAACTAACTCTGACACCCTTTCACCATTGTGCAAGGAGGTCTTCATTGTTGTGTGGATTTTAAATGTGCAGGAAGTGACACCTGCCTGGACAACGTCCATCAATATTTGAATTATTCTTGCTTACTGTGTCACATCATGCAGCTCACTTAGAAAAAGCCAACAACAAAAATGTTTTCACACATGTCTCCCATTTACCTCTCTGCTGGGGAGGTGTAGCATCAATACAGATTTACTGGTCTCCCTTCTATGCTAAACTTGTATTTGTAAATGATTTGATATGTGGTTGTGAGCGGGGTAGACAGCAAGATGGCAGCTGTTTGAACGCGGCCGTGGGGGAGCCCTCCCAGTCAGCTGCTCCGCAATGCATGCTTTCCAGCCCTCTTTCTACACAGCATGCAGCTCAGAAAGATGAGCGCTGCTGCCGGGCCGAGAGACCGCTACTGGAGGATTCTCAAGGCAATATTGTTCTGGGGCATTACAAGCACATTGTGTTTGGTGCCGCTCTGCCTGGTGGGGGGTCTCTTTCTTTGGTGGCGCTGCTTCTTCCACTGGCAGTTTCATCCTGGCTCGTATTTTTGAAATACCTCTGGCGAAGGCAGCTAAGACTTTGAAAACCTGCTTGGAGACTGGGACAGTCCCAAAAAAAAACTCTGCAAAGGCAGACTCCGGGTGCTCAGTTAAAGGTCCTGAGCACCCGAAACAGAAGGCACCTGGCCTAATAAAAAAATAAAAAACTTGCACCAGTATAAAGGAGTCAGGAAAGACTCCTAATAAGAAAGCTTTACCGTTGCCATCGTTGCCAGAGTAGTCCTTCACTGTGTGCCTTGACCAACAAGCTCAGAATATTGAACCCAGCACCTTACTATGGCCGGAAAGCTTACCCACGGAGGCACATCTACACCTGACACCCATGCATCTTGAAGTGAGCCAGTCTTTAATTTCTGGTAATTCAAAGGGTCAGGTTGCTGCACAGGCTCCAGAAGGACCGGGGGCAAGGTAGGGCCACCTTCCCCGCAGAATGAAGATGAGCTATTCAAGGCAGGGGGAGAGGGGCTGTCCCATATGCCTGATGCTTTTGCCAAGATGGACGGGCCAGGAGGAGGAATCATTGTTAATTGGGGGCTAGAAACAGAAGGCGGAGATAAATTATTTTCCCTCTGAGATATTTTGGACTGGTCGGACTCAGACTGTCAGACCAGGGGTCAAGGCGAAACTCCGGCTGACACTGCCACAGTTAAGAAGGGCAGGAATCCTCACGACAGAAGCAGTAGAAAGGAAAAGAAAGACCGGGTCTCCTTCAGGATTATTCTATTTCCCTAGTCCTAGAAGGCAACATCTGTCCAGGTGGAAACAAGGCTGATGGCATTGAACCTGTCTCTCTGGAGTCTATATACCAAAGCATCATGGCACACAGAGAAGAAACACACATCAAGAGCAGGCGACTACAGTCAAACTGTAGGAAGATGATTTCTAAAACCTGTTCGGAGTTTGTGGGAAGAATGGACGAGGTGGAAAGCAGAATGAATGCGCTGGAGAATGAAGCCACAACCCATAAAGAAATGACAGTATCAAGTATGGAAGCTCGAGGATTTTGAGAATCGTATGAGGTTTAACAACTTGAGGCTCTTGGGCATTCCAGAGGGGGCGGAGGGGCAACGTATTAAATTTTACTGTCAAGTTCCTGAAAGGTGCACTCCCTGAGCTGGGGAATTGGGACTGGGCTCAAGAAATACAGCTAGCTTACAGGTTCCCTTTTAAGTAGAAGAAATCTTCATCCGCAGCAGAAAATAAACCTCGGGTGATTCTGATTTACTTAGGGAACTTTCTCCTCTGCCAAACAATCTATGACTTAGCTCGTCCAGACCGACAATGCTCCTATAATAGGAAAACTTTCTTTGTTTATCCTGACTAATGCCACTCAACAGTAGAGCGCCGCTGGCGACTTTGTCAGTTGATACAACCTTTCCAAAATAAGGGAGCTCAGGTGTTTTTACTGAATCCTGCTAAACTTAAAGTAGTTTGGAGAGAGATCCTGCACTTTTTAATTTTTGTTCACCCTTTTTGTCACATTTTGTACCAACCTCTCGTTACTCTCTTCTTCCCTTTCCCTTTCTCTCTCTCTCTCTCTCTCTTTTTTTCTTCTCTTATCTTGGGCTCTTAGTAAAGGATGGAGGCAGTGGAGTGGAGGAGTGGGGAGGGAGGGAAGAAGGGAGGAAAGGAAAGGGTGGGAAGGTGAACAAGAAGAATAGAAAAGGAAATAGGGAGAATGGTAACCAAAAAAAAGGTATTCATAAATAAATAAAAAGAGGGATTTTCTTTTCTTGAAAGGTGCGGAAATATGGGCGGGCTAACACTTCATCACCGGACCTGGAAGGTCTAGCTGTCAGCGAAGGGTGTGGAATGATTTGTCTTTTTTGTTGAAGCATAATCTAACTTATTTGATGGAGAGATCTAATACTAAGAATTCTGAATATAAGGATGGGGTAAAATTTGGATTTGCTCACTAAATGTTTGTTTACAAGGTAACAATGGTTCTGTTGGGTGAAAGTATTGCTTTGCACTTACGGTTTAGTCAAGCATTTTTTCACAGAGTACATTAATTTGACTTTAAGCAACACACAAGACAGTTCAAATGCAACCAAAAAATTCTTTATATATGAATTGCGTCATTCATATATGCATACATCAATATTTTAAGAGTGGCCGTCATGCAATGATGTGCTGACAGTAGTGACACAGTGTGAAATCGGTGCTCAGTGACAATGTGCGTGATATGTGCAGTAGTTTAAAAGCGATTTTTTCGTCAGTGGCCAGGATGTATCGAATAGTAAGACTGCGCTGTGGAGGAGTTCTTTTTTGGCACAGGTTCTATATGAAGGTCCACAAATTAGTCGACGTTTCAACCCTGGTACTGCCCTCTTGATAGGTCAGTGCGGGTCTTCATCAGGACTTGAATATAAGCGTGACGGCCTTAGGAGGTATAAGTCTATGGAGTAGGTAAAAAGTAGGTAAAAATCCGGCGTGAATGTCAGGATTGGGTATACTCCAATGGTTTATCATATAGACGGGCCCTGGTTAATTCACTGTGGGCTCCATCTCAGTGTTTGAAATTGAAAGGGTCTATTTGTTTGGGCGGCGCTGTCTATAATCCAGATCCTTCTACCTCGTAAGTGTAGGTAGGGATGGGCTTCTTCAGACAAGGCTGATTCACCTCAGACGAGCCAGGACCCACAGGCCGGCTTTTCGTTTCTTCAGAAGAAGTAATAATTTGTCTGAAGAAGCCCATCCCTACCTACACTTACGAGGTAGAAGGATCTGGATTATAGACAGCGCCGCCCAAACAAATAGACCCTTTCAATTTCAAACACTGAGATGGAGCCCACAGTGAATTAACCAGGGCCCGTCTATATGATAAACCATTGGAGTATACCCAATCCTGACATTCACGCCGGATTTTTACCTACTTTTTACCTACTCCATAGACTTATACCTCCTAAGGCCGTCACGCTTATATTCAAGTCCTGATGAAGACCCGCACTGACCTATCAAGAGGGCAGTACCAGGGTTGAAACGTCGACTAATTTGTGGACCTTCATATAGAACCTGTGCCAAAAAAGAACTCCTCCACAGCGCAGTCTTACTATTCGATACATCCTGGCCACTGACGAAAAAATCGCTTTTAAACTACTGCACATATCACGCACATTGTCACTGAGCACCGATTTCACACTGTGTCACTACTGTCAGCACATCATTGCATGACGGCCACTCTTAAAATATTGATGTATGCATATATGAATGACGCAATTCATATATAAAGAATTTTTTGGTTGCATTTGAACTGTCTTGTGTGTTGCTTAAAGTCAAATTAATGTACTCTGTGAAAAAATGCTTGACTAAACCGTAAGTGCAAAGCAATACTTTCACCCAACAGAACCATTGTTACCTTGTAAACTTACCGCCCAGGTTCTGAGGGATACTGGGTTACCCCATTGCTTTTTTGAATACACTAAATGTTTGTGGCCTCAATGATAGGTATGCTGGCCAAGAACCTTCATTATATGCAGACTAATCTAATCTGTCTTCAAGAGACACATATACCCTTGAATAAGTGTTGGTGGCTGAATAATCTAGGCTTTGATGTGTTCGCATGTACTCGGCAGGGGACGACAACTAGAGGGGTTGCAATCCTGGCAAGACACGGTCTGGTGCTTTGTAAGTGAGTCAAGGAAGATAAGTTGGGGCGGTGGGCTATAGTAGAATTTAAATTAAGAACTAATAATGCCCCTATCATGATCTGTTCTATCTATGGCTCTAACCTAGATGATCCCGATACATTGAAGTGTAGAACTTGCCCTTTGGCCATTTCCCCAGATTCTATGTGGGGACTTTAACATCCAATTAGATAGCAATTTTAATCTTAATGCTGATTTACCATACCAGGGCAGGAAGGCTAGGGTCTTTAACCCCTTCTAAGCTCATGACGGAATGGTTCGGTCATGAGCATAAGTGCCAGTCTGCTCATGACGGAACCATTCCATCATGAGCACACTTTAAAAAAAATCCCTCTGCTGTAAACAGCCGAGATAATTCTCTTTTTTTTTGCTTTGGGAGATGGGGAAGAGCTTTCCCAACATCCCAAAGCATGGTTTGTGTTTTCATTGTAATGACGATCGCGCGCATGGCGTGCTGTCGTTATTACAATGAAAACAAAACTAAAACTTAGTTTCAGTTTCACAGTTTCGGTGCTTGTGGGGCTATCTCAGCATAGGAGAGGTATCGTTGAAAAGAGGAGAATCTCCCCTTTCCAATGGTACCCTTCACTATTGGATCACTGCTTGGAGGATTGCCCCAGGAGGGGATCTACCCATTAGCCACCAGGGAGGGGGGAGCGGCCCCTTGGGCGAGGTCCTTTGCTCCCCCCTATAAAATTATGCCAGATAGCCTTTCTGCCACCCCTGGGGGGCAGAAAGCACTGTAGGCACCAGGGATTTGTTTTAATATGCAAGGGGTGGGGGTTGCCCCCATAGAAGGCATATGGGGGCAATAGCCCCTGACCTGCCCACCAGGGGGGCAGAAAGCCCACTAGGCCCCAGGTATTCTTTTAATTTTATATATACATAGGGGTGGGGGCTGCCCAGAATGGGCATGCCAATGCCCCCACCACCGTGAAAAATGCTACATTCTTTTTTCCAAAGTTCAGCGTGGGTGCTGCCCCGAATTGGCATGCCAATGCCCTCAACCCCCAAAAAATACTACAGTCTCCCTGGGAGGCATATGCAGCAATAGCCCCTTTTCTGCCCCCCAGGAGTACAGAAAGCACCCTAGGCACCAGGGATTTAATTTGCGCAAATTTCAGGGTAGGGGCTGCCCAGAATGGGCATGCCAATGCCCCCCCCCAAAAAAAATGCCTCAGTCTTTCTGCCCCCCCAGGAGGCATATGAGGGCAGTAGTTAGCCCCTGATGTGCCCGCAGGGGGGGAGGACAGAAAGCCCACAAGGCACCAGGAATTATGTTCATATACGTAGGGGTGGGGGCTGCCCGGAGGGGGGCAGAAAGCCCAATAGGCATCAGCGAATATATATATGTTTAATTTAGGGGTGTGGGCTGTCCAGAATGGACATGCCAATGCCCCAACACCCCCCCAAAAATGCCAGAGTCTTTCTGCCCCGCATGAGATAGATGGGGGCAGTAGACCCTGATCTGCCCCCCCCCCCAGGGGGCGTCAGAGAGCCCACTAGGCACCAGCGATTATGCTGGCTAATTTTTATGCATGGGGTGGGGTCTGCCCAGAATGGGCATACCAATGCCCCCACCCCCCCAAACAAATAGCACAGTCTTTCTGCCCCCCCTTGGGGGCATATTGTGTCAAATACCCCCTCCTCCCGATTCCACCCCAGGGCAGCAGAAAGCCCACTAGGCACAGACTTGTTTTTAGCAATGAGTCTACCTGAGAATTTTGGGCCCTAGCGCAGCCGTCACATAGGGAAACCTAGCAAACCTGCAACATTTTTTAAACTAGACTCCAAGGGGAATCCAGGATGGGGTGACTTGTGTGCCTCTAACCACGTTCTGTTACCCAGAATCCCTTGCAAACCTCAAACTTAGTTTTAAAAAAATGTTGCTCACATTTCTGTAATGGAAGGTTCCACCCACCCCGCATCCCCCAAAGTCTTCTGAGAAAAATGGTACCTCACTTGTGTGGGTAGACCTAGTGCCTGACACAGGAAACGGCCCAAAACGCAACATGAACACACCACATTTTCACAGTAAAAACTGACCCTTTTTTTTGCAAAGTGCCTAGCTGTAGATTTTGAACCCTAGCTCTGCAGGCACCTAGGGAAACCTAGCAAACCTATACATTTTTGAAAACCCAGGGAAATAGTGGATGGGTGACTTATCTGGCTCTCACCAGGTTCAGTTACCCAGAGTCCCTTGCAAACCGCAAACTTTGTAAAAAAAAAAACACATTTTCCTCACATTTCTGTAGTGGAAAGTTCTGGAATGTGCGTGGATCCACAAAATTCCACCCACCCTGCATTCCCCAAAGTCTTCCAAGACAAATGGTACCTCACTTGTGTATGTAGGCCTAGTGCCCGCGACAGGAAACGGTAAAAAGAAACACATTTTCCTCACATTTCTGTGGTGGAAAATTCTGGAATCTGCGTGGATCCACAAAATTCCACTCAATCCCGCATTGCCCAAAGTCTTCTGAGAAAAATGATACCTCAGTGTGTGGGTAGTCCTAGTGATGCGACAGAAAACAGCCCAAAACGCAACGTGGGCATACAACATTTTAACAGTGAAAACTAAACCTTTTTTTGCAAAGTGCCTAGCTGTAGCATTTGAACCCTAGCTCTGCCAGCACCTAGGGAAACCTAGACAACATATGCATTTTTTTGAACTAGACATCCAGGGGAAACCAGGATGGGGTGACTTGTCTGGCTCTAACCAGGTTCTGTTACCCAGAATAACTTGCAAACCTCAAAGTTAAAAAAAAACAAAAAAACATTTTCCTCACATTTCTGTGATGGAACGTTCTGGAATATGGGTGGATCCACAAAATTCCTCCCACCCTGTATTCCCCAAAGTCTTCCGATAAAAATGGTATCTAGCAAACCTATATATTTTTGAAAGCTAGACACCCAGGAGAATAGAGGATGGGGTGACTTCTCTGGCTCTCACCAGGTTCAGTTACCCAGAATCCCTTGAAACCTCAAACTTTGTAAAAAAAAACAAATTTTCCTCACATTTCTGTGGTAAAAACTTCTGGAATATGTGTGGATCCACAAAATTCCACCCACCCTGCATTCCCCAAAGTCTTCTGAGAAAAATTGTACCTCAATTGTGTGGGTAGGCCTAGTGCCCGCGACAGTAAACGTCCCAAAACGCACCGTGGACACACCACATTTTTACAGTAAAAACTGACCCTTTTTTTGCAAAGTGCCTAGCTGTAGATTTTGAACTCTAGCTCTGCCAGCACCTAGTAAAACCTAGGAAACCTATATATTTTTGAAAACTAGATACCTGGGGAATCCAGGATGGGGTGACTTGTCTGTGTCTCACCAGGTTCTGTTACCCAGAATCCCTTGCAAACCTCAGCTTTGTAAAAAAAAAACACCTTTTCCTAATATTTCCTACCACCCAGCATTCCCCCAGGTATCCTGATAAACATAGTACCTCACTCACGTGGATGAGTCAAGTACCCTCAACAGGCAAGGGCCCAAACCTATTGAGGAGACATCAAAATGACCTATCACAAAACAAACCTGGTTTTGCAAGGGGGGTCACCTTGGTTTTTGGCCCCGGGCTTGGCTGCCATCTTGAAAAACCAATCAAACCCACACATTTCTGAAAACTGGACAGCCGAGGGAGTCCAGCGATGTATGGCTTGCATGGGCCCCCCAACGTTTTCCTGCCCAGAATCCCCCGCAGACCTTAAATTTAGCTGAAAAAAGCACATTTTCCACATATGTATGTGTGGAATCACCATGCCGGCACAAATGCCCTACCCCACAGCATTCCCCCTGTCTCCCGAGTAAAATGATAGCTCAATTGTGTGGTTGGGGCAAGGGCCTGTGACTGGGAGAGCCACTAGTATAGAGATTAAGGGCATAGCACTGAGAATTCTAAGCGCAACATTTTTTTAAAATGTTTTGCCAATTCTGCATTGGACACCCACACAAGTGAGGTATCATTTTATTTGGGAGACTCAGGGGAACGCTGTGGGCTAGGACATTTGTGCCGGCACGGTGATTCCACCCAAAAATTTGAGGTTTGCAGGGGATTCTGGGTAGGAAAACATTGCGGGATCCAAGCAAGCCATACCTCACTGGACTACCCCGGATGTCTATTTAGAAATATGTGGGTTTGGTAGTTTCCCAAGGTGGCTGCCGAGCCCGGGTCCAAAAACCCAAGTGAACCCCTTGCAAAACCAGGTTGTTTTGTGATAGGTAATTTTGATGTCTCCTCAATATGTTTTGGGCCCTTGCCTGTCGCGGGTTCTTGACCCACCCACGCAAGTGAGGTACCATTTTTATCGGGAGACCTGGGGGAATGCTGGGTAGTGGGAAATTTGTGGATCCATGGAGATTCCAGAACATTGCCACACAAAAATTTGTGAAAAATATGTATTTTTCAGCTAAATGTGAGGTTTGCAGGGGATTCTGGGTAGGAAAATGTTGGGAGATCCACACATACCATAGCTCGCTGGACTCCCCCAGGTGTCTAGTTTTCAGAAATGTGTGGGTTTGGTAGGTTTCCCAAGATGGCCTCCGAGTTCTAGGCCAAAAACCCAGGTGACCCCCCTTGCAAAACCAGGTTCTCTTGTGATAGGTAATTTTGATGTCTCCTCAATACGTTTTGGGCCCTTGCCTGTCACGAGTACTTGACCCACCTATGCGAGTGAGGTGTCATTTTTCTTGGATGACTTTGGGGAATACTGGTTAGGTGGAATAATGTGGATCCACGAAGATTCCATAACTTTCCACCACAAAAATGTGAGGAAAATGTGTTTTTGTTACAAAGTTTGTGGTTTGCAAGGGATTCTGGGTAACAGAACCTGGTGAGAACTAGACAAGTCACCCCATCCTGGATTCCCCTGGGTGTCTAGTTTTCAAAAATGTATAGGATTGCTAGGTTTTCTGTCACAACATGTTTTCCTTTCTCATTTGAAATAGGATCTTCTACTTTGTAAATTTAACATATGGTATGTTCCTCCATACTCACCCCTGTTTTGATCTTGGTTCGCTCCTGGTTCCCTGGAGGCGACCTTAGAATGTTGAGTGAGGAGTTACGAATACTGGTGGAGAGAGGAGTTGGAAATAAAGAATAGCTCTTACCTTATGAAGATTCCGTCTTTTTATCACTGGCGACGATCTGTGTAAGGGGACAGATGTATCCTGCTCCTCCCATTCTGTGTGCTACTCCACCAGCTGTTCTTGAAAGTGTTGTGGCCGGCAACCTGCGAGACTTCAAGTGACCATTTCGCCTCTGCCACTTGTGATGCCATCATTCTAAAGATCTGGTGAGGTGACCTAAGTAAATGTGAGGGGACTGCTGGCAGATTCTACATTCAACCATTTTGGGGCCTCATGGCACTGATGTATGCGAATGACTTTCATCTAGTCGCTTTGCCTGCTAAGTACTAAGACTGCCTTGGGTGCTGGTCCCTTCTTTCTACCCATTTTCTTAAATGAAAGAAATGAAAGACTGAGTTTTCATTTGCAGACTTCCACCCCGTTTGCAGCGTAGTCTTCTAAAATTTTGTGGTGAGGTGACGTACCCGTGACCGGGCCCTTTGCTCTTGGGACTCTGCCGGCTCCGGAGGGTTTTCCTTGGCACTGCGCTTACCACGTTGATTTGCGCTGCCAACTACCTGACGAGCCGTGTGTTGCGGGAATACCTCGACTTCTGAGTCCTTGGTCCTTAGTTCCTGGGACTCCGCTGGGCATGAGCTTCGTCTGGTGCTGAAATTTTTGGGCTGCGTTGTGTTGGCGGTACTTGCCGCTTGACGAGAATTTAATTCGGGGGGAACCTGAAGCGACTTTTTGCCCTTCGCTGGACTGGGCGTCCCTGTCTCCTGTAGTGTTGCAGTGTGTTCCGTGTTCTTTGGGGTCCGGCTACAAGGAGTCCTGACGTCTTTGTGCCTTCACTTCCTCAACTTCTTGTGCGGAACCAGCCTCGCCAGCTTCAGTCAGTTTCCTGTCAGAAACGTCCCCGGCGCTCCAGCCTCATCACAGCCGGCTTCCTCTCGGCGTGACGCTCCCGGCGCACCAGCTACTTCGGGGCCGAAATTTGTGAAAGATGATTTTCTTCCCTCCTTCTTCAGAGATACGCACTCCATAGCGTGTCTTTGACTTGTTTTTCACGGTGACACACACACCTTCGGAGATACGCGATACATAGCGTGTCTATACTTTGTTTCCACGGTGACACGCACACCTTAAAATAATTTACATATCAGGATTGCTTTCTTCTTCGGAGATACGCACTCCATAGCGTGTCTATGCTTTGTTTTCCCGGTGACACGCACACCTTCGGAGATACGCGATACATAGCGTGTCTATACTTTGTTTCCACGGTGACACGCACACCTTAAAATAATTTACATATCAGGATTGCTTTCTTCTTCGGAGATACGCACTCCATAGCGTGTCTATACCTTGTTTTCACGGTGACACGCACACCTTAAGATAATTTACATATCAGGATTGCTTAGCGCAAGATAATGTAAAGTAGACGTTTCTTCTTACAAATGGTTCTTCTCCACAGTGTGTTTTACCTTTATTTACGGTGACACGCACACCTTCAACATAATTTACACTGAAACCAATGAATGCAAATTTCGTTTAATATAGGCATTTTCCAGTGGTTTGTGTTAATGCTTTCCTATTACGGTGACACGCACACCAATACTGTGTGTCATTGAGTTTTGGAAAAAATGTGAATTATATTATATTAAGGAATGCGCAAATCCTTCTTTATTCACTGGTCACTTATCACTTCCATATTCATATCAAAAGATAAGAAAGATCTTGATGCATTAGAATTGCAACTTCTAGGTGATGAAAATCCTCATAGTTAGTTTTGTGTTCTTATAGGGATTTCTTGATATACAGATTGTTACTGTAAAGCACACTTCTCTTATGTTTAGACAATTTTTAGCGTATTTTGCTAACAAACATCACCAGGTGATACGCACAGCAAAAGATTTTTTTTAGTTCCTCTTTCCTTCGCTGGTACTTCTTCCATTATGGCAGCTGCAAGCATGTCACAACCAGCGCCATTTTTGAATGAATTCGGAGAACCCAGCATTCCATGGGAAGATTGGGAGAAAGTCTTCAAATCATATCTTGTAGCCATCGGAGGAGAAAAATTCAGTGCTTTCAGGAAGCAGCACATATTACTACACAACCTGGGTTCCAATGGTAGGAAAATATTTGAATCACTACCAGAACCAGAACTTGAGGAAGTTGATGAGGATATTTATGACACCACCTTGGCACAGCTACGCATTCATTTTGGGGACAAAGTTAACATAGCATTGGAAAGACACAAATTCTTTAGTCGTTCTCAAGGCAAACAAGAGAGTGTTTCTACTTACGTTGCTGTTCTCAGAGGTCTTAGCAAACTATGCGATTTCCATGATCTCAATGACTCATTAATCGTAGACCAATTGGTACGTTGAACAAACAATAAAGAAATTCAAAGAAAATTATTAGAAAAACAACCCGATCTCCAGGAGGCAATAAAAATTGCCAAATCCATTGAACACACAGCAATTTGCATAAAAGAGATACATTCTTCAGGTTCCAATGATAAAGTAGCAGAAATAACCAATCTAGATGAAGAATCAGAAGTATGCAAAATTAAGATTGAACCATCCAAAACTAAGAATGACAATTGGCGCACTCAAACAGGAGATTCGGAATATTCTAAATTGAAATGCTATCGCTGTGGAAGCAACAATCATTTGGCAAACAACCCTAACTGTTAAGCCAAGTCTGCTTGCTGTAGAAAGTGTAACAAAAAAGGGGACCTAGCAAGAGTTTGCGGATGCTTTCCAAAGAAAACTGGGGGAAATCGGGTCATTGATGATAAAACCCAAGTCAAGAAAATTATTCTACAAATTAATGAAGTTGCAGTAAATGACCATCAAAGCTATCCTGAATGTAACGTCTCTATTGATGGGAAAAGTGTCAAAATGTTTGCAGACTCCTGTTCTCCCTTCACTCTTGTGAACTTCTCAGACTTTAAATCCATTTTAGGAAAAGAACAAGATAAACTTTATAAGGCAGACATAGCTCCCAGTGGTTACAATAGAGACCTCATACCTATGAAGGGAATGTTTAAGTCTCTTATTTCCTTTAAAGACCGTTCCACTGTTGGTAAAGTTTATGTTGTAGAGAATGGGTCAAACTTATTAGGATGACAACATCAAAAAGAACTGGGAATTAAATTAGACCCCAATAAGTCATGATTGTAAATCTTTCAAATAACAGTGAGCACATCGCGAATGAGTTCCCAGAAGTTTTTTCAGAAGGTTTAGGTTTACTTAAAGACTTTCAACACAGAATCCAGTTAAAGCAAAATGCTAAACCAGTAAATCACAAAACTAGACCCATTCCACATCTTATGTGGGAACCTTTAAAAACAGAATTAGCTAGATTAGAAAGGCTTAACATCATACAACCCGTTGATTGTTCTGAATGGGTTGCCCCCATTGTCATTGCTAAGAAAGGTCATAGCCAAGACATCCGAATGTGCATTGATCTACGCGACCTAAATAACAACATACTTGTAGAAAGGCACCCTTTACCTCGCATCCATGAGATGCTGAGCACCATGGGTGAGGCCACTCATTTCAGTGTTCTGGATCTCTCCATGGCGTACCATCAAGTGGAGCTGCATCCGGACTCTAGAAAACTCACTGCTTTCACTACACCCATGGGAACCTTTTTGTTCTGTCGCATGCCTTTCGGATTGGCCTCTGCGGCAGGGGTATTTCAGAAAATTATGCAACATGTCTTAAAAAATGTAAACAAGACATTATGCTTTCAGGATGATGTTCTAATCTACGGTGCCAACATTAATGAACATAACGATATCCTAAGACAAGTCCTTTCTAAATTCAGAGATGCAGGACTCACACTTAAAAAAGAAAAATGCCAATTAGGTGTGGAGTCTGTAGAATACTTAGGGCATTGTATTTCTAAGGAAGGATTTAAACCTAAACATTGTCTCATTGAAGCGGTAAGAGATGCTCCTGCACATACCAACAAAGACGAACTCAAGTCATTTTTAGGGTTGGCAGAATATATGGCGAAATATGTAAATCACTTCTCTGCCAACCTCAGAGAACTCACAAAGAACTACACTCATTTCAAATGGTCAGACGAACATCAGGCATCGTTTTCAAAAGTAAAAGAGGGCATATTCTCGGCTCCATACTTGTGTAACTTTGAGCACAAAACCATAAGACTTTTCTCACTACAGACGCAAGCGGAAAGGGTTTAGGGGCTACCCTCTCACAAATTATTGATGGCAAACAAAGAATTGTTGCATTTACCTCACGATCCCTTACCAAAGCGGAAATGAACTATTCGGTGGTGGAAAGAGATGCGCTGGCTTGTTTTTGGGGAGTGAAACATTTCAAATTCTTTCTTTGGGGCATTCAATTTTGCTTGCGTACAGACCATAAACCTCTAACTTTCATGTTTAACCCTAAAAATAATTTTTGTAACACCCCCCGTATAGCTAAGTGGTTACTGGGTTTGGAGGGTTTCTGTTTTACAGTCAAATATGCTCCGGGTATACAAAATTCTGCAGCAGATTTTCTGTCTATAAGTCCCATTCACAAGGAAGAACAATTTGAAACTCTTGAGTACCCTGTCTTCCAACTCAATCTTAATACCATCACTTCACGAGAATGGTTAGATTGCATGGACACAGATAACACCATGACACAAATCATTTCTTACACTTTACATGGTTGGCCCAGTTCTTCTGATCAAGTAAGTGCAGACGTAAAGAAGTTCTGGGAGGTACGTTATGAACTCAACATGGATCAAGTCATCTTATTCAGGAACAATAAAATAATTCCACCTCAAGCTCTCAGAAACAAAATAATTGACCTTGTTCATGAGGGCCACTTAGGCAGAAGCTTAACTAAAGCTCGATTACGTGAAAGGTATTGGTTTCCCAACATGGACTTGATGGTGGAAACAAAAGTAAAAAATTGCCTTACATGTGCTAACAGTGACAAATCTAAGATAACCAGGAAATCCCCCATCTCCCCAATATCTGTACCAGATAAACCATGGGAGAAAATTGCATTAGACATTATGGGTCCCTTCAAATTCAGGGGGGTAGTAAAACAGTTCGCACTGGTTTTAGTTGACTACCATTCACATTGGATTGTAGTCAAAATGGTCAATTTCTAAAAGATACATTTGTTTTAGAAGGCGTACCATCCTCCATAATCACTGATAATGGGGTCCAATTTACTTCTCATGCAATGACAGAGTTCCTTGGAAAACTTAATATATCCCATTTGAGAACACCCCTCTACTGTCCGAGGGCCAATGGTTTGGTGAAAAGAATGAACCGCATGGTCAAAGGTTGTATACAATTGGCGGTTGTCAACAGAATTCCCACTGAACAAGCATTACAAGAAATGCTGTGGGCTTATCACACCCCTCCAAATTTAATTACTGGCATTTTCCCTTTCTCGGCTTTAAGAGGAAGGAAACCTTGTACAAAATATTTTCCGAATTGGTAGGGAGGGGGATCACACATCACAAAGGACATACAAGCTTTCAAAGACAAAATAGATACACACCAAACCAAATATATAATTCACTATGACACTAAACATGGAACCAAAATCCCACAATGGAAAGTGGGAGACTGGATATGTGTTCAGAATCCAAGAGGAAGCAATCCTGAAACAAAATTTTCGAAACCTATGCGCATAACAGCAGAAAGAAACAACATTGGATAATGACCAAATGTGGAGTATGGACAGGTTAGTTAAATCACAACACACACACAGCCAATCTCATGATCACACCGTAGAGTCACATAGTCAAGACCCAAATGACTTATCTGTTACACAAAGAAACCGCAAGACTCCGGATTGGCACAAAGACTTTGTTATGTACAAATAATTCTCAGTTTATTTTAAGGGGGGGATGATGTGTTACAGCGTGTTTTTCTTATTTTGTGTTAGGGGGAGGATGTGTTACAACGTGTTTTCCTTTCTCATTTAAAATAGGATCTTCTACTTTGTAAATTTAACATATGGTATGTTCCTCCGTACTCACCCCTGTTTTGATCTTGGTTCGCTCCTGGTTTCCTGGAGGCGACCTTAGAGTGTTGAGTGAGGAGTTACGAATACTGGTGGAGAGAGGAGTTGGAAATAAAGAATAGCTCTTACCTTATGAAGATTCCGTCTTTTTATCATTTTCTTAGGTGCCGGCAGAGCTAGGGTTCAAAATCTACAGCTAGGCACTTTGCAAAAAAAGGGTGAAAATGTGGTGTGTCCACATTGCGTTTTGGGCCGTTTCCTGTCGGGGCACTAGGCCTACCCACTCAAGTAAGGTGCCATTATTCTTGGAAGACTTTTGGGAATGCGGGGTGGGTGGAATTTTATGGATCTACGCAGAATCCAGAACTTTCCACCACAGAAATGTGAAGAAAATGTGTTTTTTTAAAACAAAGTTTGAGATTTGCAAGGGATTCTGGGTAACATAACCTGGTGAGAGCCAGACACGGCACCCCATCCTGGATTCCCCTGGGTGTCTAGTTTTCAAAAATGTATAGGTTTGCTAGTTGCCGGCAGAGCTAGGATTCAACATCTACAGCTAGGCACTTTGCAATAAAAGGGTCAGTTTTCACTGTGAAAATGTGGTGCGTCCATGCTGCGTTTTGGGCCATTTTCTATTGTGGGCACTAGGCCTACCCACACAAGTCAGGTACCATTTTTCTTGGGAGGCTTTAGGAAATGAGGGGTAAGAGGAATTTCATGATCCATGCAGATTCCCGCACTTTCCAGCACAGAAATGTGAGGAAACGTATTTTTTTGCAAAGTTTGAGGTTTCCAAGGTATTCTGAGTTACTGAACCTGGTGAGAGCCAGACAAGTCACCCCATCCTGTATTCCCCTCGGTGTCTAGTTTTTGAAAATGTATAGGTTTGCTACGTTTCTCTAGGTGCCGGCAGAGCTAGGGTTCAAAATCTACAGCTAGGCTCTTTGCAAGAAAAGGGTCTGTTTTCACTGTGAAAATGAGGTGTGTCCACATTGCGTTTTGGGCCATTTCCTGTCGCGGCCACTAGGCCTACCCACACAAGTGAGGTACCATTTTTCTTGAAAGTCTTTGGGGAATGTGGGGTGGGTGGAATGTTGTGGATCCACGCAGATTCCAGACCTTTCCAACACAGAAATGTGAGAAAAATGTGTTTTTTTTGGACAAAGTTTGAGGTTTGCAAGGGATTCTGGGCAACAGAACCTGATGAGAGCCAGACACGTAACCCTATCCTGGTATCCCCTAGATGTCTATTTTTAAAAATGTATAGGTTTGCTAGGTTGCCTAGGTGCTGGCAGAGCTAGTGTTTAAAGTCTACAGCTAGGCACTTCACAAAAAAGGGTCAGTTTTCACTGTAAAAATGAAGTGTGTCCACGTTGTGTTTTGAGCTGTTTCCTGTCATGGGCACTAGGTCTACCCACACAAGTGAGGTACCATTTTTATCAGGAGACGTAGGGTAACAGAATTGTAGAGCAACTGTTATTACCTATTGACTTTCGATACATTTCTGCTTTCCAAGTGAAAGACAGTGTGTAAAAAAGAAGTCACTTTGAAAAATGTTCTATAATTCTCATGCTAGTATGGGTACTCACAATTTCGGAAATGTGCAAATAGCTCCTGTTTATAAACTCTATATTTTGTTCCAATTTCTGAAATACATAGGTGTTGTTCATCCTGATTTTTCACCATATATATTTTCCCAAATGAATGGCTATATACCCGGTACATCATAAAAAACCCATCGCAAGATGCTGCTTAGTTATTGGCTCTGGGTTCGTCGGGTTCTTGGTGAACCGACAAGTCCTTTATATCCCCACAACCAAAAAGGTCCAGCGGATGTAACGGAATATTGCTTTCAAATATCTGTCATAATTAGAAGAAGTTGCAGGTGAAAACTTTGGCACAAATGGCTGTTTTTTTCAACTAATTTTCAATTTTTCCTATTTTCAATTGTTAAAGAAACCTTGAAGGATCTATACAAATGACCCCTTGCTGAATTGAGAACTTTGTCTACTTTTCTAAAACGAATAGCTTCCTAGGATCCATTATTGCTTTCATGCCCATTTCTACCATTAACAGGAAGAAGATTGAAAGCACAAAAAATAGCAGGAATAGGCTGTCCCAGTAAAATGCCAAAACTGTGTAAAGAATGTTGGTTTTCTGACAAAAGTCTGTCAGTCCCTGAAAGCTGGGAAAATTGTGATTTCAGCCAGACAAACCCTTTGTTGATACCGTTTGCAGGGAAAAAAACACTTTCATTTGTCCCAAAAAAAAACATTTTACTGTATTTTGGCTAATTTCTGTGTCCCCTCCACGGGAATCCACAAACCCTTAGTGCCTTTAGAATCCTCAAGATGTTGGAAGAAAAGGACGCAAATTTGGCATGGATACCTTATGTGGTCAAAGAGAATACAGGGGCCTAAGTGTGAACTACCCCAAATTGCCAAGAAAAGGGCTCAGCACAGGGGGTAAAATGCCTCGCAGTGCAGGGGTTAAGGCCCTGCAAGGCTTGGCGAGGGAACAAGGTCTGGGTGGATAGTTGATCCAGGATTTACTTTCTATTCGGCCCCTCATAACAAATTCGTTCAGCTGGACTATTTTTTTATCACAGAAAATCTGGCCAAAATAAGCAAAATAGAGACATTTCCAAGGGTCATCCCAGACCATAACCCCCTCATAGTTGAATTCCCACTAACCGGCATTACTAGAGCACTGAGGCCCTTGACCTTTGAAAGAAAACGTTTGGGCGACCAGCTACTTCGTGAACACATGGCTAAGTGGATTTGGGATTTTTTTATATTAATAGTCTGGGATACTTTTAAGGCAGGACTTCAAGGGGAGAACCTGAGTCTTTCCATCACCCAACAGAAAGCTCTGCAGAGGGAAATCGGGAATTGGTTTGAGCAGTTAAAAACCGCAGAGTTAGAAATTATGGAGAAAGTAATTATGGGGCATAGCATCGAGGATTGTCAGCAAGCAATCGTGATTATTAAATCTAAAATACATCATCACCTTGGAACTGAGGTGGCAACCAAATATGCACAGTATAGGTCTGAGTGACATGAATTAGGGGAGAATAGCGGGTGGGTCTTGGCAAATCGTCTCCGACAACGAGAGGTGGTCAATCAAATTGGGAAAATCAGGGATCATCTAGATCAAATTCAAGACTTCCCAACAGAAGTTTTAAAGGTATTTAAAAACTATTACAAACAACTGTCTACTGAGGGAGTGTCTCCTCCATGGGGAAAATCTTTGGAAGATTTTTTTAGGGGCCTTTTAAACGGCGGGGATTACAGAGGCCTAAAATGAAATTCTTGCCTCCCCGAATACGTGGGAAGAGCTTGAGACTGCCTTAACTTCCCAGCTCTTGGCAAGGCTACCGATCCCCATTGCATTCCTCTAGAATTTTATAGGGTATTCTCAAAAGCTTTACGGCAAGAAAGTTTACAAATCTTTCAGCTGGCCCAAAGGGGCCATGTCCCTAGTTCATGGCAGAAGACAACTGTAGGAAGGTGGATATCTGACTATGGTTACCCCCAACTTTTTGCCTAGTGTCTAGCTGGTTTTTCGACTTAGTTGGCCTGAGATCCTGCCATTCAGGGTCTCAGGCTGTCTGCTCTCTCTTTAAAATGGACTCCATGTACCCTAGGTACATTCCCAATTAGTAAGGATCACCTTATTGGACCCTGTACAGTGTACCCTAGGTACCCAGGGCATAGGTGTACCCTAGGCCTCCCAGGGGCTGCAGCATGTATTATGCCACCCCTGGTCTGGCCTTCCAATCAGACACAACTGGCTGATCACTCAGCTGGGGCAAGGTCGTGTAATCACCCCTTGCTTAGATATAGTATACCTATATCTACCCTTAAAATAGACACATGTGTACCTATCAGTCACTCCTATGGCAGGCCTTAACAATCCTGGAGGCAGAGTGCTTGGTAACATGTGAGATGGTGCTTTAGCATGAGCTGAGCCTGTCTGCAGCTTTCGGAACCATGTCCTTATAGCTGTTCTAGGATATAGCCTACCATATACTCTTAAAGTGCCTTATAATCTTAAACGGTTATGGTAACTATGGTTGGGCTTTATCAAAACATGTCGTGTAAGGTGTCTAACACTTTGGAATAATACCCCCATACCATTGGTGGTGATGAGGATATTATTCCCCCCTTCTAGAGGGAGAGACATGTTAAAATCATACTTCACTGTTAGCCTCTGACCAAAGCCTCAGCATCACAAAATGGATGCTGCTGCCACGACACAAGTCTGACCTCCTGCAGCTGGGAGTGATCCCAGCCAGGGAGGCCTGGACAATAGGTTTCCTGCTTGGGGAGGTGCTAGCACCTCCCCAGACAGCCTTTAGTGTATTGGGGCAGGGTGGGCTGAAAGGAATGAGACATGCCTGGGGCACACAAGGTGTTCCTTGCATAGTCCAGTTCAAACCGGCGCTGGGGCACTCCAGCCCCAGCTCTGGCACGAAACTGGACAAAGGGAAGTGGGTGTAACCACCCCCTCCCAGGTCCCACCCATAAGGCGTGACCTAGCAGGTATCCCAGCCCCCCAGATTAGTATAAGAGTGGGAGTTGGGCCTCAAGACTTTAGATTATCCTGAACCTGCAAACTTGAACAGAAACTCTGGACCTTCGACATTCGACGAAAGAAGAAGACTGAAGAATCTCCCTTGTGGCCAAGGAGTGGCTACCCTGTGCAAACAGGCACCATCAAGAGACTACCCTTTGCTTTGCCCACGTTCTACGAGGAACCGACTGCAGAGCCCGACCAGAGCCTTGACTTCCAGACTTCTCCGACCCTGATCCACATCCACAGCAGAGCTGAGATCCGTGGAGGCGACGAGCGACGTGGGACCGGCTACCTGGGAAAAGTGGCTAGTAACTTCAAGCGCAGCTTCTGAGGCACCCTCGAAGTTGTGCACCGGGGATTGAGAAGCCCCAACCCCAAGCACCATCTGCACCGAAGATCAGCCCCCCACACTACACGAGTCCTGCGTGGGGCCCTTCTGCATTTTCCTGCTTGCCGCGTCTGTCCGGTTGCTTGCCCGCTGGCTAGTGGCCTTTGTGACGACGCACCCTGAAATCTTCTGCGCTGGTTTGGCTTCTCCAGACTGGCTCCCGCTTCTCTGCAACGAAGAAGCACCCCAGACCTTCCTGGTCTGCACCAGAAGCAAGTCCTCCGTTCTTCGTGGGTCCCGCTTGCCAAGGCTTGGTGAGTCCTAGTCCAACTTCGACGCCGCCGACAGCAAGAGCCTTCGTGGGACAGCTCGCCTCCTGGTCCTGGTTGTCCTCGATGCTTCCTGGTCCTCCTGGCTGCAGCGACAAGCTTCACCTTCACCTGCAATCTTCACGACATCGCCTGGTTCCTTCCTGGTTCCACGTGGTCACTGGCTAGTGACCTTGACTCTGTCCCTTCTGCTTGCAGGTCTCCTCTCTTCTTGATCCCAGCCTTGGGATCCACCGGACACTCTTCACTGACTGCCTGTCAGCATCTTTCTTCAGGCATCCATAGGAGTCGACGACGAAAACCGACGCAACTTCACCCCTATGCACCCACAGCCTGTGGGCTAGGTAACTTGGGTACTCCGGTGCTCATCAGGATAGTGACTATCCTAGTGTCTAGTTTTCCAGTCTCGACTTCCTAGTTACTCCGGAAGTGTCCTAAATCTATCGTTTTCTAAACTGTACTATTGCTAGTGACTTTTACGCATTACGCGTGAGTGTTTCCACTCTGCACACGAATCCCGTGGGCCTCCCACTTCCTAACTAACGCTTGTGTAGTGTAGCCCCAGCGATTCCCTAGGCCTAGGCCTATTCTATTTCCGTGACAGTGGTCCTTATACCACTTACTTAGTATATGGTTTGCGTGGCCCCTAGGGCCTAACTGTATTACTTACCTGTGTGACTTAATGTATGCTTAAATAAGACTGTGTTGTACTTACCTCTAATCTCATAAAGAGTGCTGAGGGTTTGACTAGAATAAATACACTTTATTTTATATATATACCTGTTGTGGTGTCCTTTCATTTGGTATTCAAGGGATTATATATGGTATCACAGCTGGCTTCACATGCCATTCAGAGTTTAGCCTAAGACTGCTCCTGTCCATGCTACCACTAGGATAGCTGGTCTATAAGGTTGACTTTACAACCAATCACCATAAGGGTATTTGGACTGATATAAGGTGTACACTAGAACTAGTGACATCATACATCAGGCCAACTTCTCACAACAACTATAGTTGTTTTCAAGAAAAAAGGGAAGCCTGACCTGGCTCCAGCATCATATCGACCTATTTCACTTATAAATTGCGATAGTAAGATCTATTTGAAAATACTTGCAGCCAGGTTAGGTAAGGCCATCATCCCTTTGGTATGACTTCCCCAACACGGGTTCATTACCGCTATGTCTGTTGAGTTATTGCCCTTTTGGACTGGGCTTGAGCCAAGGAGTCACCGCTGGGGATGTTCCTGTTGGACGTGGAGAAAGCGTTCGACAGGGTATCCTGGCGATATTTGTGGTATGTCTTGCAATGGAAGGGAATTTGCGACCAATTTATTCAGGTGATTAAGGTATTATATCGCTCACCGAAAGCTGTAATTTGCATATCAGGGCAGGATTCAAAGGAGCTTGATATTAAAGAGGCACGAGGCAGGGGTGTCTGTGCTCCCTGCTGCTTTTCGCCCTCTACATTTACCCTTTTCTTAAAAAATTAGAGCAGAATACCAACATCAAGGCAGTAAAGTTCAATGACTCTGACTATAGGGCACTTCCATATGAGTACGACATTGCAGTGCTCACCGTTGATGTCGTCTCGGCACTCCCAGAGGTAAAGTCTGTACCTGATCAGTTCGGTACCTTATCAGGATACAAGCTAAATATGGAGAAAACACAGATCCGCTGCTCAAGGGCTGCTCTATCTGGAGGCCTCCCGGTTGTTCAGGAGACAACATATCTAGGGGTAAAGATCACAGTGCCGTAGAGAAAATCGTGGATTTGTATATTATCCGAATAATGGACGATGTGAGAAAAAAACTAGAAAGGCTAAAACACCTGCACCTAGCTCTATTTGGGCGAAGCAATGTTATCAAAATGTCAATACTTCCAAAGCTTTTATACGTTTTTAGAACTGTCCCTGTAGAATTTTCATCATGCTCTTCAGCAAGGATGGACAGGGTGTGTCAAAGATTTTTATGGGGGTACCGTAAACCTAGATGGGCGGCCAAATGGATGACCCTTCCAAGACAGCGAGAGGATGGGCAATTCCGAGCTTTCTGTTTGATTATTAGCCATCTATTTTACAACATATAGGTATATTAGTATTCGGGGACAAGGCGGAGGTACCAGTAGAGGCCAGGGCGACTATATATGAAATAGGGATGGGGACTGGAGCCAAGGAATGCTTGGTTAGGATACTGGAACCCAGTTATTATAAAAAACCTAAATTCAAAACACTGAAAGCTGTCTACAGAGTATGAAGACAGGTACGGCGGAAATTGAAGAGCCCCAATCTTAATGCTTATACTCCATTCTCTGCTTTGGGGCTACTCCCATCAATCTTTCAGGACCAAGTCACTTTTAGATGGGAGAGAAAGGGGATCAGCTCTTTGGGTGATTTGTGTAGGGGAGGGCAACTCCTGTCATTTTTGAATTTTCAGGAAAAGTTTGGGGTGAGAAAAAGGGAATTCTTTTAATATTTGCAGATGCAGAGTTATCTTGGGGGAAAGGAGAACAGGGCAGATATGATATCAGAAAAAATACCCTTGGTGGAGACAGTGAAGATAATCCCCAGATTGGGAAGATCCATCAAATTTTAATTCAAGCCTCCCCAGATTACATTGATACGCAGAATGCGAAATGGGAAAATAGACTTGGAATTGAATCAATAGATATTGAGGATACATTGGAGCTAGCGAATCAAGTACTGTTAACTTGGAGTCTTAGGAGCCTGCACTTTATGTCTGTTTTCGATCTCTATTACACCCCAGCAAAGATAGCTAAATGGGATGATAGGGGGGAGGGAAATGTAATAGATGTGGTTTACATGCTGCTGTTTTATTCCTGCCCCAAAATGGATCTTTTCTTACAGGAGCTGGAGGCCATTTTAACCATGATTTTTGGTTTTCCGGTACCAATTACACCTGCTTTCTTAATTCTGGGATTAGTAGATAGGTCAGAAACAAATAAATGAATAAGACCAGAGGTAGGCTTCTTATTCATCGCAATGGCTATCGCTCATCTATGCATTACCTCTCAGTAGATAAGCTCTGACCCTCCCACTTTTTCTACTTGGCGATCTATAATATTGGCTATCTATAATATTGAATCTTCAGTGTACAAGTTAAGAGGCCGAAAAAAAAGGAGTAAGGGCAAAGAATTTGGGCCCCAAATGCAAGGTTCCTTAACTAATAGGTCAGTGGCAGGCAGGGGTTTCGTAACTCAGTCCCTTTACCTGTGATGACTGGTTGGCAACATGTTTGTTAATGAAGCATACATCTGGCACCCTATTTATTGCACAAGCGCCTTTTTTTTTTATCTATATAAGACTTTAACTTATGAGTTGATTTGAGGGGCTATTGAATGAACTTTGTATTTTATCTTTTTATCTCACTATATTCCTGATGTATTTATGTATAACTCAAGAAGAAAATGTCATGACGTGTATTAAATTTGTTTTCTGGAATTCAAAAAAAAAAAAAGATTTGATATGTGGATGCACTCACATTCAACACATGTGAGGCCTCTGTGTGGGAGAGTAACATAAGTCGTCTATTTTGTCCTGTGATGTCAACGCTTATCATTATACACAGGGGGAGGCAAGGTGCACTTGCATGTCTTGTTCACTCTCATTTACAGTATTGGGTTGCCCTTCTGCATCCTTCTGTGTCATAAGTACAAGGCTAACCAATGAGGACTATGTGCATGGCTGTCTGGCTAGTATTGATATAACCATTGAGAGTTTTTCTATTGTTAATTAGGTTGTTTGTGAACAGTGATATTTTCATATTTGTAAATGATGTTGTAATATTTACATTGCAACATTGATGTTGACATTTGTTACAGTGTTTTGGCCTCACATTCTTCACCCATTCTATTTATAGGTGGTAATTTTGTGTGTACTTTGGCAGAAAGAAAAAGCATCTTGTTGATAAACCGTGACATAACATTGATATGGTACACATGGTTCATCATAACATTGCAATGGGGGGGGGTGTTATTGGTGTATGTGCACATACAAAGGCAGCATGTGCAATTAAGTTGCATCCTCTCTTCTGCAGCTTAACAAAAGAGACATTAGGAGCTATAGTTACAATATCTTTGCAACCATACAAATCTCAATATGGTTTTAAAAATACATATTTATTTTCTTCCAGAGGTACCGATCTTCACATTACATTATGTGAGTTGGTTTATTCTTAGAAAGTTTTTCAAACACATTTGTCAGATCAAATAGGTATTGTGTGTAAAAATACATTACTTTCTGTTACAGCACCATACACATGTGCACAGTAAGATAAATTAGGAGGAAAACATTGCCATTATCAGGTGTTGCATAGGATTTAGGCACACAAGTGGCCAACATCAAACAAACAAAGAGTACTGTCCTTGCTTACAAAGAGGGTGGTATGATGCCCTACACAGGACAGGTAGGTAAACTGAGCAAGAGGTCATTCACAGATGTTTAACAGGATGTTCTTCATGGGAAACTAATGAACTCTGCATCATCCTGCTCTGATGAGTGTTTTGTCTCCACTAGAAATTGTGGTGTTTGAATGAGAGGCAGCTGATAGGTGTTACTAGCCTCAGGCACACACACACATCAGAGGCAGAAGATGTGACTCCCAGGTTCTCACCAACATTTGCGAGTGCCTGTAAGACAGCATGGTGGTCTCAGACAAGGGTTTGGTAGTTAGCCAACAAAGTAATGGCGTTGCTTTTGAGGGCACTTGTTTCTATGAAGGAGTCTATCTTGGCCTCCAGGGAATGGATACATTAATGCCCCCAGCTGCCTGGAAACGTCACTGGTGTTACATGTAGAAGGCTGGTGTTATTGTTCCTTCTCCATCATGACACCAAGAAGTCAGCTATGGGCTTATCAATCCCATGGAGCCAAGAGTAGGTGTCTGTGCTAGCCTGTGTCAATCCCTTATTAAGGCTAACACACCTACAGACTCCTTCAAGAGTGCCCACTATGGTCTCCATCCTAGACTTGACCTCATCAGCCATCGTTGCTGGATGCCTGCCACTCGCCATTGAAAAGCATCTTAGGGGTTCCCAGAACCCTCAGCTGTGATGTCATCGTTTGTTCGTCCATGTCCAGTGTGTTTCGGTTCATCTTCCCTTGCCAGTTCTGGAGGAGAATTGCCAAGAGTGTCCAGGAGCTGGTGGGAGGTGTCTTAATCCATGGGGAACAGAATAGTGTCCTCAGCAGGTTGGACTTCACTGACAGGCTGATCTCCAGGAGGTGTTGTTTGTCCCTCTGAAAAGAAATAGAAATATGTCAAGAGGATTCCATTATTGATTATGACATAAGTGATTTCTGTAACATTTGGACAGTAATTACCTTAACTTTCAAGCACATAGGGATATGTGGAACATAGGTTTCTACAAGTGCATATTGCCATGTTGCATTGTTGTGGCTTTTCACATGGCAATAAATGTACATTGTTCACACAACCTCAATATGCACTAGGAGGCCTATTTGTGCAACTTTCTGACAACATAACACATCTCTGCAGTTTGCTGCCCTGACTGAAAGAGTGAGTACAAGAATGTGCCACATTTCACATGTCTCTGCTGTCTGCCTTTACTGATTCAAATGTGGCTTCTTAGCACTGCTGCAGAGACGATTGCAGCATGTTGCAAGGGTACCTGCATTTGCTCTAGCCATCTGTTTGCAGACCAGAACTGGCAAAGACATGTCAATTGTTATTAAATCTCATACTATCCTGCACTCTCCTTTCACACAGCACTCACTACACACCAAACTGCCTTGCTGTACTGTCTTGCATGTAATTTGCGCCACCTTTGGCCGTTGAGTTAAACTTTCACAATCATACACACAACACTACATAGCAAGGCACCTTGATGCACTGTCTTGCATGCAATTTGTGCATTATTAGGCCGCTGGGTTCAACTTTCTCAATCATATACACAACACTACATGACAAGACACCTTGCTGCACTGCACCTAAGGGGAAGGCCCTGCACACACCATAATCCCACTTTTTTTTAGAGAATCCTGTAGTTTTCTGGCACACACACAGTCATCGCCGGGGTCCTCAACACTGGGAACTAAGGAACATTTCTGCAGTGGATAGCCTCTTCATATTTGATAGTATGCAACAGTTCATGCTCACTTCATTCCCTCAGAAAGCAAGATGCTCATCTGCCAAGTCTGGCTAACCTCTTCACTCTGGCCCACTCTCTTGAACATGTACAAGACTTCTCTGACAATCTTCATTCAGACCCTGGAACTGAACATCATCTCTTACCCTGATGACACCCAGATCATACATTTACTCTCAGGAGACACCAGCACCACCAACAGTACTTACATTATGCCATTAAGCAACATGGCTAACTCTATGTAAGATTAGTTGCTCATACCGAACCTGACAAGATAGAAGTGATGACTGTAGGAAAGTAGGATCTGATTCATATTGTTACCCCCACTTTTTGCTTGATGTCTCACCGTTTTTGACTAGTCAGGCTGGGATCCTGCTAATCAGGACCCCAGGCTATCTGCTTTCTCCCTTAAAATGACATACATGTACTTTGGTACACTCCACACTGGATACTGGGGTACCCTTATCAGTCCCTAGTACATGGTACATCATGTACCCAGGGCATAGGTCCCCCAGAGGCCTCCCATGGGCTGAAGGATGTATTATGCCACCCATGAGAGGCCATGAAAAATGGAACTCTACGTCTGCTACTGCAGCCTATGTAATATGGTGCTTGCACCACTTACTTTAGATAAAGGTTCACTATATCTAATGGTCACTACACTTAAAACTTATAATTCACACCAATAGCAGGCCTTAACAATCCTGAAGGCAGGGTGATGGGTTTTACAAGAGAAGGTGCCCCTGCATGAGCAAAGCTCTTCTGCAGCCTTCGGAGACCATTCTCCCGGGTTGTCTGTGACATATAGGTAGAGGTGCATTTTAACCTCGCGGTAAATGCTATTATGAAAACGGCTACATAGAAACATTTCAAGTTTGGTGTCAAACACCTTGGAATTATACCTCCACACCAGTAACTGGTGTGGGAGGTATGATTCCACTCTTCTGAAACGAGCTTCGTGGGGTCACTGGTCTTACCGGTGCCAGCCTTCGCGACCCGGACAGCACAAAATGGATGCTGCTGACCAGAGACACTTTTCTGCCCTCATGCTGCTGAGCCAAGCTCGAGTAGAGGAAGGCAGCACAATACGCATCCTGTCAAAGGGAGGTGTGACCACCTCCCAGACAGGATTAAGTGCATTGGGGCTGGGTGGGTGCACTATAAGAGTGCCTGAAAGTCTGCACTTGGGCCACATTTGGTGTCCCTGTGCATAGTCCAGCTCTAACCAGTTCTGGGATCCATTGGCTCCGGCTCTTGCGCGGACCTGGACAAAGGACATAGGTGTAGCCACCCCTCTATCCTATCCCTCCCCTAGGAGGGTCCCCTGAATCTGTCCAACCCTCTCCCGTGGGTATAAAATGGGTTACCTGGCTAAAGGACATTAGATTTTACGTGGACAAGATTCTAAGAGAAGAAACCACTGACCTTCGATCGTCTGGAAACCTTGAACTTCATTGGACCTCTACTGGGCTTGACTTTGTCCCCCTTTCGGTCCAAAGCATCGTTTGTGCCATGACTCCGTACAGGCTCTGTGCAGGACCTGTGGGGCACTTAAGATAACAGAAGAATCTCCCTTGGAGTGAAGGAGTCACTCCCTTGCTTCGCAGGCACCAAAAGCGCAACTGACCAGTAGCTGTTCCTGAGCTCCTGTGGACTCTGAAGATTTCAGCAACATAGGAGGTGGGTTCCTGAGCTTGTGCCTTAGACCCCGTGTAGTCCTGACCCTGAGCAATATTTGCACCTAAGAAGTCCGGCTCCTCACACCGTGTGCTCCGTGGGCTGGTACTTTGCAAACTGAGTCAAGGTGTGCTTGCAACTCCTGGTCCTTCGGCCTGTGGGTCCCCCTGAGGATCATCCTAATTGTTCTTGTGCTTTCCTGGTTGCTCTGGACGTGCCCTGACTCTCCATTGCTTGAAGAGTCCCTTGGACCTTGCTGGTCCACACCGTAACCTGTTTGCCCTTCCTGCATGGGTTTCTGTTGCCAAGGCTTGTTGGTGCTCCCGCCGGAAACTGACCCCTCAGCACTCAACATCCTTTGTGGGACAGCTCACCTCCTGCTCCTGGTCATCCTCAATGTCTCCTGGTCCTCGTGGCTGCAGAGTCAAGCATCTCTTTTTCACACCTGAAGCACCAGACATCAGTGGGCATTCGTCTACAGAGCCCCTGGTCACTCTGAAGTGACCCAGACTCTGTCCCCTCTGCTTTCAGGTTCCTTCCATCCAGAATCCAGGCTTGAATTCCACCGGACCCTTTGCACCTTCACAGCAGCAGCACTTCTTCACTTCCTTCCATAGAAAACGACAAGAGTTTCCGACGCCACTCCCGACCTATGCAGCCAGCTACCCTGGATTAGGTAACTCCGATACTATGGTATCCTCGGGTGGGGTGGCTCTTTATACTCTTAAGTTCCGAAGGGTTTGGTCGAAGTCCTCCTAGAAGGGTCCTTAAACTTTAACTTTGCAACAGAGACTTTCCCATAGAGTTGTACGGAGCACGTGGTTGTGTTTCCTCACTGCACCCATCCTCCGTGGGTCTCCAGTGTCATCACCTTGGGTAGTTCCTTGGGATCCCAGCAATTTTACGTGCTCTAGGCATTGTGTCTAGTCAAGTTGTGTATTCCACTATTTTAGTATATGGTTCGGTCTCCCCCTTGAGCCCGCTGTGTATTGTACTACTTACGACTGTTCTATTGATTCAGTATTGTGTGCTTTGTGTTCTAACGTCATGTAGAGGGTAGTAGAGAGTGTTATATTAATAAATACATATTTTTATATAACTACTTTGTGGTTCTCCTTCATTTAGTCATTCAGGAGGTGATATTCTGGTTAAACAGGCAGCTTTACATTCCTTCAAGATTTAGCTTGAAGGCTGCTCTCCATAGCTACCACTAGGATAGCTTTCATAAAGGTTACCTTTTACCTCAAACAACATAGGGGTTGTGTGGATTGGTACAAGGTGCCCACTTTAACTAGTGGACAGCATATACCAAGCCACCTTCTCACAATGACATTCTGCACCATGTACTCACCCTGGTTGCCCACATGCCTAGGCCCAAAACCCTCAACCTCCAACCACCACAGACATCTGTCCCTCATCCTGGACACCTAGATCACCATGAGACTTAAAATTGTCACGGTCAAGCATTTATTCATATGTTTCCCTCCTGCCTCCTGTATGACCATCACTCTGGCCATCATCACATGTAGTACACCAATGACCTCTGCTAGAGCATCTCTGCACACCTGCTATACAAGATGCAAACTGTCCAACACACCACTGTAAGACTTTTACTCTGCCTACCTTGCGGCACGCACATCACATGTGTTAGACCCGGGATCCCTGGTTGGCTGAGGTAGGTACCTTAGGCCAAATAGGGACCCTCGTTTCCACATCAGGGAAAGGAAGGACACATTCTCAGATAGCCCCCGCTCACCCACTTGGTAGCTTGGCACGAGCAGCCAAGCTTATCTTCAAGGCAAATGTGTAAAGTATTTGCAACCACGTTCACAGCAACCCCATGATGACACCACAAATTGACTCCACACAAGTTTCATAAAAACAAGTATAAATTGATATAAAAAGATATACGATAAGACCACATGATACAAATCCAACATATGCGTATTTGTAATATTCCTCCTGGCCGGTTGTTATGCCAGCCAGCCCTTGTAAGTTCTGGCGATATTATTGAGCACTTCTAAATGTTTCACTGCAGTCCTAATGCACTGTTATGCAGTTCGTAATGCTACAATCAGGCACTTTGCAATGGAAAAATAACGCAGTTCGTAATGCTAGAATCAGGCACTTTGCAATGTAAAAATAATGCAATGCTTAACGCAAGAATCAGGTACTTCGTTATCCAGGAATAATGCAATGCGTAATACACTAATCGGGTAGTTCATTATGCAGAAACAATGCAATGCGTAATACGACAATCAGGTAGTTCGTTATGCAGAAATAATGCCATGCATACTACACTAATCAGGTAGTTCGTTATGCACGAATAATGCAAGGCGTAATACACTAATCAGGTAATTCGTTATCCAGAAATAAGGCAATGTGTAATACGACAATCAGGTAGTTCGTTATGCAGAAATAATGCAATGTGTAATACACTCCAGCACCGATCACGGCGCCTTAGGCAGTCTCTCGCAGTCAGCCTCTGTCAACAGTTGCCCCAACACGGGTATAGTGTAACGAAAAGTGCAGCTCCGCACTTCGGCCCCGGTACTGCCACTCCTTTGGCAAGTACGGGCCGCGATACGAGCCGAAGCAGAGGCTCGCGCTACAGGAATGGGAGAGGCCAAGAGCGTCTCCCTCCGAGCCCGCATCCCGCCCCAGAAGTCGGAACACGTTACCTGGGGGTTGCGACCTCGCTCTCCTCTCCTCTTCCAGCGACTTGGGGCCTCCGATGCAATCTTTGTAAATTCCGGGCAGTGGGCTCGGGACCTCCCTCGACGAGGTAGGTTCAAGGTCCCGCTCTGGCAATGGCAGGCTCGGGCCGGTGACTCAGCTCCTTCGGGGCTGCCGGTCTGGGCCGCTGATGCTACGGAGATCTTAGGCTGCAACTGGGCACACGCACACAGAGTCGCTGAGACTCACTTGAGCTTCGGGTGCACGATCACAGGGTACTCCTCACGAAGGTCTCAAGCTGCATGAAGCACACGCACACAGCGTCGCTGAGACTCACTTAAACTCCGGTTGCACGATAACAAGGCAATCCTCACAAAGGTCTCAGGCTGTACAAAGCACATGCACACAGCGTCGCTGCGACTCACTAGGACTCCGGGTGTGCACGATAACAAGGCAATCCACACGAAGGTCTCAGGCTGCACAAAGCACACGCACACAGTGTCGCTGAAACTCACCTGGACTCCGGTGTGCACGATAGCAAGGTAATCCACACGAAGCTCTCAGATTGCACAAAGCACACACACACAGCATCGCTGAGACTCACTTGGACTCCGGGCGTGCACGATAACAAGCCAATTCACACAATGGTCTCAGGCCGCAAAAAGTACACGCACACAGCGTCGCTGAGACTCGCTTGGACTCCAGCTGCCCACGATCACAGGGCACTCCTTACGAGGGTCTCAGGCTGCAAAAAGCACACGCACACAGCGTAGCTGAGACTCTCCTGGAAATCTTTGTGTTCCTGAGTTTCCGCAACAGGGAGCCAGCTCACCTCGGGCCCTTGGGGATAAGTTACTTCCGGACACAGCACACAGCAAAGTCTTTTCAAGCAGGGGGACACTGCACACAGCAAAGTCCCTTTAGCCACTCCTTGGTTAAAACAGCAAACGGCAGGCCAGCCCCAAAACACACAGCAAGGGTCAGTCCTTTCCTTCAGTCTCTTCAGTTGTTCCTTGGCAGAGGTTCCTCTTGACCATGAAGTAGCTTCAGTCTTGTTCAATCTTGATCAATCCATTTCTCTCCAAAGTTCAGGAGCTTCCGCTCTCATAGTTATATCCCTAAATGTCTTTGAAGTCTTTGTGTTCAGGGGGTCACTGACCCCTGTTCAAACCAGTTCTGGGGGTCTCCCTGCCAGCGACTCCTTCTTCCTTTGATTAGTGGGGGTCTAGATTCTCAATCACTCAGCAGGAGATGGGACCATTGTTTTATGCCAGCAACCCAGGCCTCTTCTGTTGCTGTCTCACCTCCTCTCCTCGGTCAACACATTCCCCTGACCCTAACACTTTCAAATCCAGGCAGTCAATCCAAAACCAGGCAGAGACACACAGAAATGTTAGAGCACAAAAACCCAGCCACTTCTAAAAGAGTGGCTTCTAAACACACAATGAAAAAAACACCTTCATAGAAAGATGTGTTATTACATTGTGAGTTCAGGCACACTAAACCTCACCTCTCCATATTAAGCCTTTGGAAAGATAGGCTGGCAAACATATTACACAGCCTCTCCATTCTATCCTATGTGCAAGATAGACTTTCCACAGTGAAAAACGAAATGGAGATTATTTCACTGTCAGGACATGGTACACACCTTAGTATATGTCCTACCTTTCAAATGCACTGCACCCTGCCAAGAGGGTACCTTGGACCTACCATAGGGGTATCTGATGTGCATAGAGAAGGAAGGGTAAGGTCTGGCAAGTGGGTGCACTTGTCAGAACAACATGGCAGTTTAACAAACTGCGCGCAGGCACTGCAATGTTAGGCCTGAGTTCCCTCTTTAAGGCTACGTGTGTGGGTGGCACAATTAGTGCTGCAGGCCCACTAGTAGCATTTGCATTACTAGCCCTTGCACACATAGTGCACTTTACTAGTAAGGCAAACATACCAATCATGGACAACCAATTACCATTACACTTTACACAGGGAGCACTTGCACTTTGACACTGATTAACAGTGCTCAAAGCATCTAAGTTGGCAACACCATGTCAGAAAAAAGGTCTAGGGGAAAGCAAAACGTTTAGGGAACTTTAGCCAAAAAGGGCCAAGTCCGACAACATGTCATCTTAGAAAATGACATTGCCTGACCATTCAGTCACACTAGCAGTTCAAGATGCTAAGCCAGAACTAAAAGGCACTACACTACCAGGGACCCTCCTAGCTGACACACCTTCTATGCTTCCACCAACTAATCATGAACCTCCTCTCTACATCACTTGCACTCAACCACATCAACAATATCCATATGATCTGCCAGGAGGTAGGGTGTTCTCACACATGGCAGTCTACCCCTGGACAACCTCCCCCAGCACATAAGGTCAACCGCGTACAATATTGATTTGTACTATTAACTTTACACCTGGATCTTTGAGTGATACTACTTGCAGTGCATGCACCTCCTCAGAACCTGGAGACCCTCTTGGGTGGCACATTGACCCTCTACAAAGACACATTAACAGATAATACATTACAGGACAGTTTTGGCTACCTAGCCCCAACACAAGCACAATTGTGTAATGGTGCAAGGGAACCTGCATTGGCACTAGCATGTCTGCAAAGTTTCCAAGGTCCATGCATTATGTGCTGCTCCAGTCCAGGCTCTCAAATTTGCATTCTGTAAATTTTACACCTAGTTTGTGAAGGGATAAATGACACTACAAGCCGCAGTATTGAGAGGTAATACCTTTACTGAGGCAGCACAACACGCGTGGGACCAGGGAAGCTTGGCAGGGCTGGACTGGGCTGGTAAAACTGGTACTACTCAAGGAAAGGACAGTTATGTGAAGGATGAGTTGACGTGTTGCATTCATGCACTTTCCCTTTCATGCAGCAGAGTACAGTGCTGCAAAGTATACTGCTGCATTGGCCTGCATGACAGTTTGCTAATATATGGCCCATTGTTTTTACTTACCCTGTAGGTCTTTCTGGTCCTCCACTTCAGCACTGTCCTGCCCTTCCACTCCAGCTACCAACCCTGTTGGAATTTGGGAAGCCACTTGCTTTTCCAATAGAACTAAAACCTCCTGGACAACAGGTCCTCCTCCGGTCCTCATGGCTGTCATAAGGTTCCTGGTCAGTTTGTCTTTGGTCCTGCCTTAAAATCATGCCAAAACTTCTTACACTTAAGAATGGTTCTATTAGTTTGTGCAAGACAGTTGACTTTGTCCACTATAGATTGCCAAATGACTTCCTTCCTTCCAAATGGCATGGCAATTTTGAAGTAAAAAATAGGAGATGTTCATTTTTTGTCACCTCACTGACTAAAATCTGGTTCTCCTCCTCACAGAAGCTTGACTTCCTCTTCCTCTTGGACAGTGGGACTTCTTCAGGGTTAAGGTTGTTACCCTCATGTATCTCTGAGGTTCCTTCTATGCTTCTCAGTATTGTGGAGTATTGATGGCTTGATTGTGTTGCTTTTTCCAGCGCTGCAGTGATGCAAAGCACTCCTGCGTGACGCGATACTGATTTGCAAAAGACACACAATTGATGGACGGAATGCAGAACAAATCAAAACATTCACCCCCAGTCAAGAGATCTGGGTTAAATCCATCATTCTATTGCTCACCATGCCACCCCAGTTTAGACCTGGCCATATGCAAATCAGTCTTGACCCTGTGCCTCATGGGAACAGTCCAGCCCGACCTGCCAAGCCAGGTCCTCCCTGGACCGGAAACAAGCATCCTAGGACCGGTTTCGGGGTTTCACCTCTCTTCAGCCAGTATAGCTTGATTCCAGTGGCACAGTGAGCCCAGGACCCACGTCTGAGCATACCTGGTGCACTTAGGGCGAGAAAGCAAAAGACACACAATTGATGAACGGAATGCAGAACAAATCAAAAAATTCACCCCCAGTCAAGAGATCTGGGTTAAATCCATCATTCTTTTGATCACCATGCCACCCCAGTTTGCGGCACGTAGCGGTGCTTTACAACACGTGAATCAGCTTTGCATCACATAGGGAGTACTTGCGTTGTGGCATCATGCGCTATTCCCCACACTATCGTGTTGGAATTTGGGACTCATCCTTGGTCCTTGTACCATAGTGCACCATACCATAAATACAGTACATCCATGGGGCCAGGATCTGCTGCAGTGCAGATTTTTCTGCTGCAATGAGGCATTGTGCCAGACCTCAAAAGTATACCCCTAATTTTTCTGAGGATGAGAAAATGGGTACGAAGTCTGATGACTAATAGTAATTTAGTTATAAACTTTGTAAGTGTAGTATGTACACACATAACTTGGAGCCTGTTTGTGCGTTATTCAATGTAAGCTTTATTCCACAACTCCACTGAGCAGGTTGACCTTCCTGCTCAGCTCCAACTCCACTTCTTCCTTAAAACACAACATTGCCTGTATTCTGCATTCCACATTCCTTCACAGAACCCTGACTCCACTCACATTAATACATGAGCCAGTCTTATAATGCTAAAACATATATCTTCAGTTACAATAACCTTTACAAAGGATAAAATATTACCAACATATAAATATAAATAAAACCTATCAATCAACTGTATAAAATACTATACCTACAAACTTAAGATAAAATATACAGGTGCTTAACCTGAACACACAAATTCTTTGTACTTCTTCAGAAATTGAATTTCTTGTTTCTTTCTGCCACCGTCTTGCTCCTCCATGTCAGACGAACCTTCATTTTCCCTCATACCACTGTCGAGTTTTTTGCTCACAATCACTCCAGCATCCTTTCCTTCCCAACCATTGTCTTCACACATATCACTTACTTTTACCAACCTGCTCTTATTACATCTTGATCCATCCTGCAATTCTACATAACTCCTCCCTACTCTCTTGACCACCTTGGGTTCCGAAAATACTGATCTTCCTTTTCTTATGCATCCTGGCAATTTAGTTCTGACCTTTTGACCACACACCACATCAAGCTCCTTAACTCTGTTCCTCTCATCAAAATACTTTTTATACAAGATTGGCTTTTTACTAACCTTCTTCCGCAATGCCTTGTCATCAACTTCAATACCTATTGCCTTGTAAACAAAAGCAACAGCCAGTTTTGGTTTCCTCTTTCTCAGTAGTTCAAATGGAGATAAATCTGTGGTACAGTGTATACTAGTTCTGTATGCCCGTAACATTTAGTTTACAGCATTGATAACATTTCTCCCATTTGCCACTGCCAATTGAATGCTTTCCTTCACAATTCTATTGACACTTTCAACAAGGTCATTGCCCCTGGGATTGTATACTGCTGTTTTGCAATGATGAATGTTCCTGTGAGACAAATACTTTTCCACATCCTGGGAACAGAATTGTGGACCATTGTCCGATGCCATTTCTTCTGGATAACCTTCACTAATGAATAATTTCTCCATGAATTGAATTACATTTTTACTTGTCACTTCACTCATGAATTAAATCTTAAACCACTTCCAATAATAATCTAGCATGACTACCACAAACCTGTTGCGATGTTTCATAATGTCAAAAGAACCCATTATATCTATGGCAATCTTCAACCAGGGACCAGCAGGATAACTAACAGGTTGTAGCGGTTGTATGTTAGTTTTTCACAATTGTGTCACTTTTTCCACATAGAGTACATTCTTTAACTACTTTCTCCACATTCTTGTCCATCTCTGGCCAACAGAACAATTCTCTCATCCTACTCTTTGTCTTGTTCCTTCCCAGATGACCCTGGTGGCCACTATCTAAAATTCTTTCCTCAATGCCATGGGAAGAATGAGTTTGCCACCTCTCCTGACACCCCATTCATCCACATTCAATTCATCTCTAACTTGTGCATAACCTTTCATGTCCATACCGTCAGACCATTCTTCCTTAACAGACTTGGCCAGTATTGCCAATTCTGTATCTTCCTTAACAGCATCCAACCATTCTTTCATTGTGATCAATTCTTCATCAAAACATTCTAAATATGCAACCCAACCAAATTCTTGCAAGTCGTCCTCAGAAAAATTGCGTGCATCTGCCACAACTTTGTTCCTAGATAGAGCATCAGCTAAAACATTTTTAGATCCTGGAACAAATTGCATCAAAAATTTTTATTCTTCTAGATTGGCCAACCATCTTGCAATTCTAGGTGACAATATGCCTGAACCCTTTTGTTGATAAAACATTGATCACTGGCTTATCCATTTTGATCACAAAAGATATGCCCCATAAATAAGTCCTAAAGTGTCTGGCAGCCCAAAAAACAGTAAATGCTTCTCTTTCGGTCACTGAGTAGCGTTGTTCCGTTTCAGATAATGTGAAAGCTTAAGCTTACAATCTTGCTATTTCCAACTTGATGTTGGCAAATTCCTTATGACAACCTTCACACCACTCAAATTTGGAAGATTTCTTGAGTAAATTCCTCATTGACTTAGTCTTGACCGAAAAAGGTTCTATAAATTTGGCACAAAATTCAATTACACCTAAAAAAGACTTCACAGCTTTTAACAATACTATCAACAAGTTTATCACAAGGTCTTACCCCATTGACATCAATAGTGTGTGTCCTCCATAAGTCACACTATTGAGCTTAATTTTGCATTTTTCTGCTTTTACTATGAGACCACTGCTTTGCAATTTTTCCAAATAATTCTTCAATTTATCATCATGATCTTTCTCATCCTTCCCACATATCAATATGTCATAATGAAAATAACATGCTCCCTTCATGTTCCCAAAATGTTTTTGCATTAACCTCTTTAACCTCTTCAATGCCCATGACGAGCTGGTGTCATCATGGGCCGCGGTTGCGCTGTGCCCATGACGAGACCAGCTCGTCATAAACCCAGCCCGCTAATACAACGGGCGGCACAGGGCGGGGAAAGGGGTGGGCACTGAAGGGGTTAAGACTGCGGCCACAGAGCCTAACCCAAATGGCATACGCTTAAAAGGATATGCCCCAAAAGGTGTGACAAAAGATGTTAAGTGGTTGGAGTCACTATACAATTCAATCTGATGGTAAGCAGATGACAGGTCAATTGTTGAAAACTATTTGTTCTTTCTGATGGTGGCAATCATCTCATTGATGTTTGGCAACGGATGTCTGTCGATCCATATAGAATTGTTCAAATCACTCTAATCAATGTACATTCTGATAGATTGATCAGGTTTTCGCACTTCTACAATGGGTGCCAACCACTCAGATGATTCAATTTCTTCAATAATATCTGCATAAATCAATTTGGTTATTTCAGATTGGACATCATCCCTCAGAGCCAATGGTAAACTACATGCCTTAGGAACCTTAGGTTGCCACCCACAATGTAGTACAATTGTTTTAAAAAATATTCTTTATTGCATATTTCATTATATATATGTATACAAAAACATTAAAGAGATAAGCCAGAGCAAAAAATAACTACAATCCTCTCCCCTCCCGAAAAGCCTCCCCCTCACCCCTGGTCCAGGTTACCAGCAGAAATATAGCCAGATCTTACTCGGAAAAGAGTGCGGCATTGATCACAGTGTAATAACTACATTTCATCATCAAGTGCATTTTACATCAGCATTTCTTATCCATATCATAAATCAGTCAGTTATAACTTATAATATTACAAATAATATCACACCCCCTTAAAAAAAACAACCTTTGTTATTGTGAAGGCCCTCCTGTCCGCCCTTGTCATCCGACAGCTGCCTATACACCATCTATCTCGTTAATTCCCTGCTCCTCTCTCCCATGAATCCACCTTCTCAGTGATCCAGAGATTTCCATCCCTGTTTTCCACGCTCTGCACCCTCTCCGTGCAAATACTGCTGTTTCCTACCGATATACCGCTAATAATCGGCCCATCCACTAGTTGGCAGGACTAAGTCTAGCCAGTGAGTCGCTAATCAGAGTCTCAATACCGTCATAGCAATATATAAAAATGTCTGTGCCGGTCCCGGTAATGCAATATCGTCCACCCCTAGTAAGTACTATCAGCTATGGTGACATGTCTATCTAATGCTCCAATTGCAGTTCCAGAATACTGCAAACTTCTCTTTTAATAGTATCAAGGCTGGGGCACGAAGCGAACATATGAACAATGTTCAGCTGACTGGTAGCCACAGTGAGGGCAGTGTGACCCAGCCAATCTTCCCCATTTAGCAATTTTAGCCAGAGTACTGTATAGGTTAAACCATGTTTTAGAGCATTGCATCTGTAGGTTGGCCACTATGAACGAAGTTTGGGCTAAATATAGCGAATCATTGGCTTCTCTGGCTCCCATCTGCAGGAGTTTATGCCATACACCACAGTGCTTAGATAGATCATCCCGCATAGTCTTATTTACAATTTTATAGATCACACCTACCGAGGTTGTCCCTTTCCGCAGCGCCTCCATCAGTGTCACCCTGGTGAAGCCACACCGACCTCCAGCCTTTCTAGCCAAGAAGTCTCTTATCTGGAGATATTTGAAGAATTTCCTGTTCTCCACCCCATATCTATCCTTAATCAGATCAAATGGTGCTTTGCCTGTCACATCCATAACATCACTAACTGTCCTCACTCCTTTCTCATACCAGCATTTTATATGTCCATCATTAAAAATACCAGGGAGAATTTCATTATTATATATTCTGGTATAGGCATTCAGATGGCCCAGACCCAGTTTTTTCCAGATCACAATGCAGACATTGAAGTCACAGATCAGAGTATTAAACTTTACACTTTTTAAATAGTTCAATTCGATGTGGAGCAGGAGACATCCTCTAGCTTCAGTTCCTAATAACAGCTCATATATTGAAGGGGGGACCTCCTCCTCTAAAGTTGCCGTTTCCCCATTAAGTAGCACAGCCATCCTCTGAAGTATCGAAGCCCAGTGATATAGCTGGAAATTAGGTACAGCCCAGCCATCTCTATTCCTTGGGAGAGTTAGGAATTTCAATGCTCTCCGAGGGCGGCAATTGGCCCAGAGGAATCTAGAAACCAACTGGTTTAGTGTCTTAAACCAACAACCATCTCTGATCAGTGGAATGGCAGAAAAGAAATATAATTTGTTGGGCAAAAATAGCATTTTAATGATATTGCTCATCCCAACCAAAGTAAGTTTCAAGTTGTGTAGCCGGGTAAAATCTGTTTTAAATTTTGGGAGTAGTTGACCTAGATTTACTTCAACAATTTTAGGCACGTCTGCCATGAATTCAACCACAAAATAAGACGCTTTAGGACTACCTGTTGATCATTCAGCTGTGTCATATTGCTGGTAACAATTTTTTATTTTTTTTGGTTCAGCCGGTAGCCTGAGATATGCACTGAGACGTTGGCTTCCCTTTCAATTTCTACAAGCGCACCCTCCGGGTTACGAGTGACAATTGCTAAATCATCTACATAAGCCAAGATCTTTGTGTCCCCCCCTGTTGCTATTATTGCTAAGATGTTATTATTACCTTCGATCTTTTTTATTAGCAGGTCAATGTGTAAAGCAAACAGTAGGGGGGAGCAGGGACAGCCCTGGCGAATCTCCCTGTTGATCTTAACTGGGTCAGACATTTCCCCAATTACCACTCCTCTGGCCACTGGGTTAATATACATCATTGCCATGACATTAATAAAGCCCCTACCTAGCCCTCTATTCTCCAAAATTGCCCACAAGAAAGGCCAGGAGACCCTATCAAAAGCTTTCTCTGCATCCAACAAAATCAGTGCCATAGGGTCTCTGGCAATCCCTGCAGCATCGAAGAGTGTAATTGTCCGTTGAATATGATCGATGGTGCTGCGGCCTGGGACAAAAACATGCTGGACTGCGGAAACCAATTTCTTTATTACCCCAGCAAGACGCCTGGCTAGGATTTTAGCATACACCTTTACGTCAATATTTAATTATGTGATTGGGCGACAGGTCCCCAGCTCCTTGATCGTCTTGCCCTTTTGGGGAAATATTGCTATATTTTGGCGGATCTCCACGAGTCTGGTGCCCCCTTACCCAATTGAGCCTCCAGAAACACTTGCTTCATAAATTCCTGTAGGCAGGGGGCTAGCTTCTTATACAATTCCCAAGGAATGGAGCCTGTTCCTACCGCCTTCCCTATCGGGAGCGATTGAATCGAGACCCTTATTTCTTCCTCTGTGATAGGGGCCTCGCATTTCCCTTTCTTCACGCAACAAGCTGTCCCCTTCTAGTACCTCCAGATAATATTCTATTTCTTTTTCCTAATAGTTGGCTGCCTCTGTATATAGTATGCCCATCAAGGGATCCTCAATTTCCTCAACCCCCCCCCCCGAATTGCCCGCAGTCTTGTATGCAGCCGAACAGAGCGTCTTCTCTTGTTACATTCGTACATCTTAGTATGCCCGGCTATGTATTTCCCTGCGGCTTTTTTCACAGAGATATCAAATATTGCCGATTTGCCAGAGCCACTTTTGTTTGTGCCTGATCAATGTCCCCCCTGTTTGTAATTACCCCGGCCAGCAGTGTTTCTGCCTCTAGTAGCTCCCCATACAATTCCTGCATATGCTGTCTCTGCTTCCTCTGAGATGCCCAGCCATATCTTGATGTTTACCCCCTCACTCCGGCTTTTAGGGCATCCTAAACCACCTCCAGCCCTGCACTTCCCTTATTTTCAACTATAAATCTTGGGATCAAGATCCTCTATATGTTCGATATATTTTTCATCAAAGAGGAGTGCTCTATCGAAGGTCCAGCATGATATTGGGGGCTTTGGCATTTGTGTTGTAATTTCTAAAACTAGGGGGTTATGGTCAGACATTACACATGGGAATTTGAAAATACGACATGTCGACAGTACCCCCTGAGACACAAATAAATAGTCCAGCCTTGCGTGCGCCTGATGTGGGGCAGAGGTAAAAGTATATTCCGGATCCCGGGGATCTTGCATGGCCCATACATCTGCTAAGCCATGATTCATACATAAATAAACTTAGGATTTAATCACTTTGGGTTTACGGCCATGATATGATCTTTCCCCTAGCTTGAGGCTACTAGAGTTCATATTGATATTGAAATCCTCATATATTATTAAAGAGAGTGGCCAGCACACTAGCTCAGTGTTTAGCCAGATAAACAAGGCAGGGTCATCCAATACAGAACCATTCACTGAGCAGAGTGTAAAAAAGCCATTGGCAATACAGCATTGAGTGATAACCCATCTGCCCATTGTATCCGATTTTTGAGTACGGGAATTCAATTATGCCTTTATGGGCCATAATAGCAACCCCTCGTGTATGTGTTCTTTGTGATGTGCTAGAGACTAGATGATATCCTGCAATTTCTGATACCCTCTGTCTGCCTGCCTCTATGTGTGTCTTCTGCAGACACACTATGTCTGCCTTCAGATATTGTATATCTTCATTAATCCTTCGCTTCTTAAGACGTGTCCAGGGATGGCATAATAGTGACATACTCGTGGCATAGGCGTACTCACCGCTGCCACTACATTATCCAGAGTTCTATGGGGCTATTTGCTGGTATGACGAGCAGTGTGCGACCTATTTCGTATCCTCACCCAGACCACCCCAAACCCCCAAACCCTCACCCCCACCCAGCCCCCAATACCCAGGCAAAATAGGCCCGAAGACCCTTGTGATGCCTCCTGTATAGTGCTGCTTCCCACCGCCACACCCCCGATTCCGCCAAACCAAACATGAAAAACTCAATATACATACATTTTTAAAACAGTAGAAGACAAAAACAAAAACAAAAACAAAAAAAAGAAGAGAGAGAGAGAGAAAAAATGAAAAAAAAACAAAAGAGAGGGTGTTGCCACAGTATGTTTTTGACCAATTGCAAAATTCATACTATGTTCCTTCTATTTCCCTGCTTCTGAGATTTCTTGTAGGAAATTGTGCGCCTGTATTTCAGAGGGGAACATCCGGGACACGCTTAGTAAAAACACCTCAAATCCCAACTTTTGGAAAGGCATGATCAATTGCCGAAGCCTTTACCTTCTTTCCACAGTGGAATGGCAAAAATCTGGCCTGACAAAGAAGGTGTGACCTTCAGCAGACCGTCTGGCCTCGGGCCTCGCTTTGTCGAATACTGCCTGTTTCAGGAGGAAGTTTCCAAAGAATATTGGAATTACCCTAGGTTTCTCATTGGGTTCAGTTTACCCCCTCCTCTTTTTTAACATGAGTGGAAAACAGTGTAATCTCTGAACCTCTGTGTCCCAGTCCCAATGTGCCAGATCCGGTAGACCCCCTTCAACAGACGTAACACAAACCCTCTGATGTCCCCGCCTTCAGCATTTTACGGTATGCCCAAAAGTCTTAGGTTATTTCTTTGCCGGCGATTTTCGAAGTCTTCAATCTTCCACATGATGTCCGTCATCCTGGCCTCATTTAGTGAAGCTTGCTGTGCAGTAACCTCAGCTCCAGCCTCCAGTGCTACCACTCGCTCTTCCAGTGCCGTTGTCCGCTCTGCAATTTTTGAACGTCTTGCTAACCTTGCGGATAGCTCCTTGTAGCTTTCTTGTTGCTAAGTGGGCCCTCTTGTGCTCTTGTCTTGCTTCCACTTGAATCTGGTTTAATGTAGAATAGATGAGCCCTATCAAGGGAGATTATTCTACCACTGCCACTGATTCAGGAAATATCTTAGTTACCTCCTGCGGAGTGACTTCTCCTCCTGACCCCCATCTTCAACCAAGAAGTGAGTAGATGAACAATCTCACTTTAGTTGGCTGGTCCTGTTATGATTTTATTCTGATTCCCTTAACTCAGACTTCTTTCCACCTGCATTCATCCTCCTTTTTTGGGAGGAAAGCCGGTTTTGGGTACCTGGCATGGGTATAGAACTGTCAGAATCAACCCCAGAATTTTCTAGATCTGAGATCTCATTATCGCTTCTACTAGACAGTTCGGAATCGTCATTGAGGGAAAAGAATTTCTCCCCTTCTGGGGTCACCCCAGCCTTAAGCTGTGTCTGATTAATGTTATTTGTAGGTCCCCCCCGTTGGATTCTCCTCCTTGTTGCTTTTGTTATTGGGCGTATATGGAGTGTCTGGCCCCTTTGCTCCCCCTTAGATGGCTCCCCTTGAACAGATGCTAGAGGTTCTGTACTTACAATGTCAGCGGGGGGGATCGATGATGTCAGGGGCCGTTCCTGACAGGATCTCACCAGACATAGCCTCCTTCCTCTCTTCCACCTTACCACGACCGGTGAAGATCCCAAGAATTACCTGCTGTTTGAATACTCCCGCCTCCTCCTCGGGACGCAGCTTCCGGAGTTTAGTTTTGCTCAATCCCGCCTCTTTGCGTCCCGCTGCCGGGAGAGTGGCGTCCCCCACCTTCTGTCCAACCGGCGTCTTCTGAACAGTGAGAGCACTGAGTAGACCTCCAGGGGCTCCACTCTCCGCACAGTCCCTGGGGGGCTTGAGCTGTTTTGGTGGCATAATGATCCTGTAGCCGTTGTCCCTGCATTTACTGTCTAGGGCTCTCAACGCAGCCTGAATCAGCAGGTAGGTGACTTTGCTGATTCTAGCTCTGATTGTACAAGCCCCTGATTGTGGCTCCCCTCGTTTCATTCTCCAAGCTCCAGCTCCTACTTGATAAGGGACCATTAAGTTTAAAATTTAGTTGTCTGCAACCTTCTCCTTAAACCATGTTGTTTCTCGCCGAAATTACCACGGAGCGGTAGGTGGGTGGCTCCCGCAGTAGTTACACAGCCGCCATCTTGACACCCCGACGCAGTACAATTTGATGCTTAAAACCTTTTAACTTCCCTAATATCTCAGAAACTACCTCTGGAAACATTAGTACTATGCTTTCTTCTTGTGTAGTGGCCCCACTAGAACTACCTGTTCCTTGGGACCCATATGTAATTGCATTCCCATAGCAATTTGGTGAATCAGACCAAATAAAGGTACCCCTTTCTTTGCAACATACACTCTTCCTGATATTGTTTTTTCCTTACATGCAATTACAGCAATAAAAAATCCCAAAATTTCAAAACATTCGCCGTTATATGATTTAAGTTTTACACCTGGTTTGCACAATTGCTTTCCCAAAATCTGTTTCTGAAATAATAGTATATTGAGCTCCAGAGTCCACCAACATATGGAATGGATTCTCATCAATTTCAATAAAACACTTAAGGTCCCTTAACCTCAAGCATCTCTCTTTATCATAATCGATGACTGACAAGACTACTTGTTCATTGCATTCTTCTCCATCAACATCAGTAATAGACAACATTTGATCATCAGACCCATCTTCATTCTCTGAGTCAAAATAACTCATTTTACTTACAACTCCAACATATTTGGATGACATACTTCTACAAACACGTGCATAGTGTCCTAATTTTTTGCATTTCATGCATATAACATTACGTGCAGGACATGACTTATCATTTGCCAAATAGCCCATATTGCCACATCTCATAAATGAACGTTTCTGCCCCCTATGATATTTTCCTTTAGTTTTCTCTGTTGTTTTGCTACGCTGTCCGACTGCTTTCACCTTATCCTTGACTATACAAATGTGTTGCCCTTCACAGCATTTCTCATCTTTTGTTTTATCCTGATTAATAGCCTTAACATATTTATTAGTTAGTTCTTCACTTCTAGCAATATCGAGTACTTCCAAAAAAGTAGGATTGCATGCACTCCATAATTTATTTTGAATTACAGGGTTAGAAGTGTGCATCATGAGTTGATCACGAACATATTCGCCCCGATTACCCGTGAATACACACTTCACTATTAATGCTCTCAGACCTGTTATGAATGAATCAGTATTTTCATTGCTTGCCTGTTTGCGAGAAAAAACATTATAACGCTCTAAAATAACATTTGGCTTATTACCAAAATACAAGTCCAACTGTTTTATGATCTTAGCATACAATGACAAACTATCACCTTCTTCCTGATTAGGATTATCAGGGAAAGTACAATAAATTCTTAAACCCTCTTTGCCTAAAAAATGCAATAACATGGCTTGCTTCCTGTCATCGGCCATTCTTTCATGCCCAGCAGGCAACATAAAGATTTTAAAACCATCATCTACCATGGAGTCACAGGATCACATGGATTAGGTAAAAACATTGGCGGAACTAATAAATTGTGTGACCATGTGTACTCTGAAAATAATAAATTAAAACAAACAAAGTTGTCACTGTCGTCTCACCTGCTTGCTAGATATATGTAAAGTGTGCAAATTACCAGAATTTAAGTGTAGTTGCTGATATAATACTGTGTTTAATGTACACTCCAAAATGACTGCCACTGTAGTATTCTGATGAGCCTCCTCCAGCCGTCTCAACAATGAAGAACGTGAAAAACTGAAATCCCTTCTTTATTTCTGTGCCCCTTTGCTTGCCTAGTTGAAGTCCTACCACAGTTTTGCTGGTCAAAATGCAATGAATTGAGAATGTTGAGAGAGAAACAGTAGGAAATTACATATTTATTCTGTGCACGACTCCCAGCTGTGATAATTGCCTGCTTTCAGAATTCAGTCCCCTGTCCAACTGGGCTCAATAACTAAAGTCAACAAAGTAACCAAAGTAACTGTATCTCAACTGATTGGCAGTTTCAATAAATACAGTTAGTATGCTGCAGCAGGAGTAATTAAAAGACTGCAGTGCAAAATGCCAAATTGCTGAAAAGGTAGCACCAGAAATCTGTAACTTGCGGGGTGCAACTCACCAACAGTGCACAACGTGAGCAGAACGATCCTTGCCAGGCCTTCTGAAGAAAGAGCACAAAGCAATCACTAGCAAATCCAAGCCTGCTCACAGTTTCAAGTCTTCTGTCAGCGTGGACTCTTGACTGGGGAGTTGTCTGCTCTTTGCCAATTTGTAGTGTGCACACACATAACTTGGAGCCTGTTTCTGTGTTATTAAATGTGAGCTTTATTCCATGACTCCCCTGAGCAAGTTGACCTCCCTCCTCAGCTCCAACTCCTACTTCCTCCTTGAAACACAACATTGCCCGTGTTCTACATCCCACATTCCTTTACAGAACACTGACTCAACTCACATTAATACATGAGCCAGTCTTGTAATGGTTAAAACATAAAAGTGAAGTTCAAAGAAGCCCATGGACAGGTAGCATAGTTATTATATTACAAAGTCAGCTTTTATCTCAAAATTAAGATGACAAATTATGCTCCAAAAGAAAATGCCTTTTTGGCAGCCTGTGCTGTTGACCCCAGTTGGCAATCTGCATAAACCATACATCAACGACTTTTTGAGTTAGTTTGGTGAATACCAGCCAACAACTGGAATATGGAATCATACACAGAAACTAATAGTGGTCAATGGCAGATAATCATTTAAAATTCCATCGAAAAATTTCAATAACTGGGAAAAAGGGAAAGGATTACAAGACAAGTGACCACTGCTAAATTAAGGTGAGTTATGAAGTAAACACTTATATTAATATGCCCTCATCTTTGGTCAGGTAGACAGTATAAAAACTCAAGAACATTAATGAGAGTTTCTTAATGCTGTCCTAGAAAATTTCATGTATAGTCCACCAATGTCACCAGGACGTGGGGTGTGCCCCATTTGCCAATCTGAGCTCTGCTATCTATTCCAGCCTTCCACTTTCACCTCTTATCTACTCACTCAATATCCTGAGGTTGCCCTGGTCCTGACTGGCCTTTCAGATCACATGTACCCAACTTTAGATCTCTCAGTCTGGTATGAACGCCCTCATCCACATGTCCAAACAGAGGTGACATCTTCTTACAACTCCTATTTATCCTTGAACAAGCCATTCAGTTGCCAGCCTTCTTGGATGCTCAGTGACACTGTACCAGACAGGAATCAGATAAAAAAGCTACAGCGCATGCGCAGTTCAAGAAGCGAAGGATCCCGGCCACTTGTGTCTGGCAGCTCAGTACCGCATGTGAGGTTTCTTTTCCAAACGCACGACGGTCAAAAAGAGAGCAATTTCTCTTATTAAATATCTTGTGGAATTTTGAGTTGAACTAGTGATATCGTTTTTGATCTGGCTACTCATGACTGTTAAACCTGCACTGCCTCTTATGCTTTTTTTCAAGTGGACAGGCCTGCTCCAAATGGATGTTATGCAAAATATCCATTCCACACCATTGTTATTCATTCAACAATGGAATGCCATCGCTAAATCATGTTCTACTTATTCTGATTACTTTTCCTCTTCTTGCCAAGATGTGATTATTCGAATATTGAAATGTTATTCTATGTTCGCTAGCCTTGAAAACGTTGCTTCTTTCCTACAGAACTGTCTATTCATCCCTCATACGGTCATCATAACCTCACACATGCAAATACAGAGGCTCTGGTTTAGAAAATAGTTATTTTTTTTGACGCGCGTACCTAAGATGCACCACACAAATACCCGGTTAGTACATTAAAGCAGCCCTTACTGTATACACCCAACACAGAGATCTCATAATCTGGGTTTCATCTTGTACCCAACACCAACCTCCACTCAACATCAACGCTATGCATCATCGTTCTGGATACCCCTACAAATGGTCACTCTCAGACAGCACACAATTGCACCCTCATGCACCAAAATCAAAGACTCACTAAAACGAGGATAAATATGTCACACCCTTAGCAGCACAACATTACATCATAATTACCTACACAGATTGTGTATGATGTATATATACAATACAAAACACAAGAACCCTCGGGTCTATCAAGAATTTGCTGGGGGATGACAAAGGCTGGCTTTGAAGAAGGCGTTCCTTCAAAGGACAGTTTCCCTCACCTCTCAGAGGTGGCATGTTCATCATTGGGAATCCTTCTCGCATCATGAAGCCTAGTCATGATGTGGGCTACAACCCCGTTGCTGCGAAGGAGGAGCTCCGGGATGTTTTTGTGAGAGGGGTTATTATTAAAACCGAATGTGAGCTGACCTGGCGTAGTGAGAGGTGCAGTGCAGGAAGTGAAGTGATGTTAAAACTAGCTTCAGGGTTTACTGCATTGTTTGACTTGGCATCTTTTGGCGTGTTTCCCCTGAGTTTTTTGCTTTTTGACCTCACGGTTTTGACTCTGTATTTGCTGGTGTAATGATTCTGCGCACTTTTCTCACTGCTGACCAGTGGTAAAGTGCAAGTGCTCCCGTAGTAAAATATGTTATGGATTGGTATTTACATGATTGGCCTATTTGATTTATGTGTCAGTCCCTAGTAAAGTGCACTGCGAGTGCCAGGGCCCATAAATCAAATGCTGTTGGTGGGCTGCAGCACTGGACTGTGCCACCCATGCAAACAGCCCGTAAAGTGTAATCCTGGCCTGCCTTTGCAGAGCCTGTGTGCAGCCTGTGGCTGCCATGTCGACTTGGCAAGTGCACCCACTTGCCCATCCCTAAACCTTCCCTTTTCTACCTGTTAGTCACCCCTAAGGTAGGCCCAAGGTAAGCCTGTGGGCAGGGTGCATTGTATGTGAAAGGTAGGACATGCCCTGGTGTGTGTGGCATGTCCTGATAGTGAATTACAGCCTACTTCGTTTTTCACTATTGCAAGGCTACCTGTTCCCCCTAGGCCAGAATGGGCAGTTTGATAATAACATCCTATAATCCTAACTGACCCAGGGAACATAGTAGAAATTTGAGTTTAGTATGCCTGAACTCAGAATGATAAAATACATCTTGTAGTGAAGATGATATTAACAGTCTGGTTTGAAAATACCACTTTTAGAAAGTAGGTATTTTCTTACCTAACCATCCAGCCTGCCTCTGCTAGCCTGTGTATTGTCTGTCTGGTTTGTGAGTGACAGGGGCTGGGGGAGACTCCAGGAGACAGGGTGAGTCAGCACAGGGCTGAATAGACCTATATGCATGTAGATTGGTGGGAGGAGTAGCACCTGGGTCTGAATAGGGCTGTGCCTGCCTTCCACAGTGCTGACTCCACCTCCTGTGGTGCGTCTAAGGACCCTGACCCACACTGACAAAGGAAGAAGGCGCACACTGGCAGAATGCACCCAGAACTGGTTTGGACTAGGTACAGGACCCTCTGCCTACAGAGGACAAAGGATTTGCTAGTAAAAATATTGGGGCCCAGACCCCAAGATTTCAGAACTCTTTTGGATCAAGAAGACTGCCAAGAAGAAGAGCTGGAGAAGCTGTGAGGAGGAACTACCACTTTGCTGTATGCGTTGCTGTGTTGGCCTGCAGTGGCTGCTTCTGTCTTGGGCAGTGAAAGGACTGGACTGAACTTTCTGCAATCTACTTTTGTCAGTTTCTCCAAGGGCTTGAGGTAGGACTTGCCCCCTGTTTAAGAAGTCTCAGGAACAGCAAAGACTTCAAGCTCGACGCCGTCCATGATGCTGCTGCCGACTCCATGACCTGAAGGCACCGCAGAGGGCACTGCCGCAACGCCACACCGTGACCCTGGTCTTACCGACGACGCCTGCTGACGCCGACACCGAGCCGCTGCTCGCACCGTGACCTGTGGCCACCACACTCCACACCGCCTTGCTTCACGACGACGCCTTGGTATCCCCGATGACGCGGCTCCAAGCCGGAATCGACGCCACTGCTTGCACCGTGGTTCGAGGGCACTGCTTGTAAAGTTACACGACGCACCACCCTCGTCCCGCACTGCAGCCTTGGCCTACCGACGCAGATGCCTTTGACTCCAGTTTGTCAGCCGACGACAGCGCTCCAGCCACAATGACGCCACTGCTTGCACAGTGACCTGCCAGCACCACGACGAGCACCGCCTTCATCTCACACCGCGACCCTGGTCTCACCGCCGCCGCCACTGAGCCGCTGATCGCACCGCAACCTGAGGGCACGGCACACCGCACCGCTGCACTTTGCACCACAGCACCCGACGCCTGCTGACGCCAGTGCTCCTGACTTCAGCAACTCGGGGCCCTCAGTGACTTTGAGGGCCCCGACGACTCCTGCTCCGACCTCCAGAACCGATGCCTGAGGACGTGTTCGGAACCTCAACGAGAGGTCATCAACACCCTGCATTTCTGAAAGGTACTGTTTGAGGGTCTTCCTGATGCCGTAGCTGGCCCACGACGCCACGGTTTAGCCAGACCTGTTTGGATTTGTTTGCTCACGATGCGGTGATAGCCCTGGACGGAGCTATCGACATCAAGGAACTGTTTAACAAGGTTATTTTAATAACTGAAGATTTTTAAGTACTGTATTGTGGATTTTTATTGTTTTGGGTCTTGTCTTAAGTATATACAAATATTGGATATTATTCTAAACTGGTGTGGTGTCCGTTTGTAGTGCTTACACTGTATTACTGTTGGTTGAGTGCAAATGCTTTACACACTGCCACTAAGATAAGCCAGACTGCTCGTGCCAAGCTACCAAGGGGGTGAGCAGGGGTTATTTTAGGAGTGTAACTCCCTTACCCTGACTAGGAAGAAGGGTCCCTATTTGGACAAAGGTGCAAGCCCTTGACAACTAGAGATCCCCATTTCTAACATGCATTATTTTATTCTGGCTACAAGAAGTACGACAGAAAACATTAGATCCTCTCGTAGTCAGCTCACATTGGGTTTTAGTAATAACCCCTCTCACGAAAACATCCCTGAGCTCCTACCTCGCAACAAGGGAGTTGTAGCCCGCATCATGGCTAGGCTTCATGATGCGAGGAGGATTCCCAGTGATGATGACACCTTCTTCATAGCCAGCCTTTGTCGTCCCCCAGCAACTTCTTGATAGACCCAAGGGTCTTGTTTTGTGTTACTGAAATTGGGGAGCGTACCCTCTCTGGACTTGAAAATCTCTTCCTGTGTACAATACACTTTACTCAGCCCACGGGATAGGCGACCGGGGCCCCACAATAAAAAGAAAAATTAGAAAAGAATGGTGCACTCCCATCCATGCAGATAAGACGCTATAAAGATCTTTGATTTTCAAATTCATTATACCTTCACACCGATCTACGCAAAAGATTTTAAAATGAAATATTGAACAAAAGCTCTACTAACTTCACACAACAAAGTACCAATAAACAACAGACATGGTGTGATGGCATTCCAAGGTCTGGATTTGAAAGATCACCTTGCCAACAATTTTCAGTCCTAGCATATGTTTGCTAATATTGGCTCAGTGTTCACAAATGTCTGTGCTGAAAATACACAATGTGCAAGCTATATTTAACTCAAATAAATAAATAAAAAGCAAACTTGCGCTACAGTGCACATGCACTAAGATGCATGATATAGCTTAAGTGTCAGGATTTTTCCGAATGCCTTGAAGCTGTAGGGACAACCTAGCAGTTTAAAAGTTTAGACTGCATGTGTTCCCTTCCGACCGGTTCGCTGGATACTTCGCCTGTGTTTAAAAAGCAGGCCGAAGTTTCCGTGACGTACTTGGGTCACTTCATCGAATAGTCACAGCCTAACTCAGAGGAGGTGTGAATGTTGATACAGTATAACACAATTATTACTATGTCAATATAGATGGCTAGGCTATGCACCTTTTGTTAACACCTTTATTTTTTCAGTCTCATTGTGTCATAGGTACAATACACTTTGGAAAGGCGTACCCAAACAATAACAGCAATCCTGTTGCCTGAAAAAACCAGATAATTCCATTGTTTCAATCCTAGATTTCCAGCACCCAAGGCACACAGAACTGCCCCTACGAGTGTCAGAAGCCATCTGTTGGGTCTTCTGGGGCGCCATTGTCACGGTTGGCGGCAGGATTTCAAAAAGGCTGGCAAAAGCAGCTTTAGCGGACCTGGAGCTTAAAACGTGCTTTCTGACTGCGGGGAGCCAGAAAAATGACATGACACTCCCAAGCTCACCTTACTGCCTCCCAGGCTCTAAAGTTAAATGAAGCTTGATATGAGGGATCATGGGTCCATTTCCAGCTCCCAAGGCCCGCAGAACTGCCCTTACTCGTGTCAGAAGCCATCTAACCTGTTTTCTGGGGTGCCAGAGTCATGGTTGGCGGCAGGATTTCAAAAAGGCTGGCAAAGGCAGCATTGGCGGACCTGAAGCTTAAAACGTGCTTACTGACTGCGGGGAGCCAGAAAAACCACATGACACTCCCAAGCTCACCTTGACGCCTCCTGGGCTCAAATGTCAAATCAAGCTTGTTGTGAAGGGTCAGGGGTGTCCATTGCCAGCAACCAAGGCCCTCAGAACTGCCCTTATGCGTGTCAGAATCCATCTGTCAGGTTTTCTGGGGCACCAGAGTCACGGTTGGTGGCAGGATTTCAAAAACACTGGCAGAAGCTGCATTGGCGCCCCAAAAGCCTGAAAACATGTTTGCTGACTGCAGGGAGCCAGAAAAACCACATGACACTCCCAAGCTCACCTTGACGCCTCCTGGGCTCAAATGTCAAATCAAGCTTGTTGTTGGCACCAGAGTCACAGATGGTGTCAGGATTTCAAAAACGCTGGCAAAAGCAGCATTGGCAGACCTGGAGCTTAAAACGTGCTTACTGAATGCGGGGAGCCAGAAAAACGACATTACACTCCCAAGCTCACATTGATGCCTCCTGGGCTCAAAGGTCAAATGGAGCTTGTTGTTGGCGCAGAGTCATGGTTGGCAGCAGGATTTCAAAAACGCTGGCACAAGCTGCATTGGCGGCCCTGGAGCCTGGAAACGTGCTTTCTGACTATGGGGAGCCAGAAAAACAACATGACACTCCCAAGCTCACCTTGATGCCTCCCGGGCTCTAAAGTTAAATGAAGCTTGATGTGAGGGGCCAGGGGTCCATTTCCAGCTCCCAAGGCCCACAGAACTTCCCAGATGCATGTCAGAAGCCATCTGTCATGTTTTCTGGGGTGTGAGAGTCACGGTTGGCGGCAGGATTTCAAAAATGCTGGCAAAAGTTGCATTTACGACCCTGGAGCCTGGTAACGTGCTTACTGACTGTGGGGAGCCAAAAAACCACATGACACTCCTAAGCTCACCGTGATGCCTCCCGGACTCAAAGGCCAAATGAAGCTTGTTGTTGGCCCCAGAGTCATGGATGGCAGGATTTCAAAAACGCTGGCAAAAGCTACATTGGCGGCCCTGGAGCCTGGAAACGTGCTTGCTGACTGCGGGGAGCCAGAAAAACCACATGACACTCCCAAGCTCACCTTGATGGCTCCCGCGCTCAAAGGTCAAATCATGCTTTTGAGAGGGGTCAGGGGTCCATTTCCAGCAACCATGGCCCGCAGAACTGCCCTTCGCGTGTCAAAATGCATCTGTCGGGTTTTCTGGGGCGCCAGAGTCACTGTTGGCGGCAGCATTTCAAAAACGCTGGCAAAAGCTGTATTGGCGGCCCTGGAGCCTGGAAACGTGCTTGCTGACTGCGGGGAGCTAGAAAAACCACATGACACTCCCAAGATCACCTTGATGCCTCCCGGGCTCAAAAGTTAAATGAAGCTTGTTGTGAGGGGTCAGGTGTCTATTTAAGGCACCGAAGCCTGCAGAACTGCCCTTATACGTGTCAGAAGCCATCTAACCTGTTTTCTGGGGTGCCAGAGTCATGGTTGGTGGCAGGATTTCAAAAACACTGGCACAAGCTGCATTGGCGGCCCTGGAGCCTGGAAACGTGCTTCCTGACTGCGGAGAACCAGAAAAACCACATGACACTCCCAAGCTCACCATGATGCCTCCCGGGCTCAAAAGTTAAATGAAGCTTGTGGTGAGGGGCCAGGAGTTTATTTAAGGCACCCGAAGCCTGCAGAACTGCCCTTCGCGTGTCAGAAGCCATCTGTCCTGTTTTCTGGGGTGCCAGAGTCATGGTTGGCGGCAGGATTTCAAAAAGGGTGGCAAAAGCAGCATTGGCGGACCTGGAGCTTCAAACATGCTTACTGACTGCAGGGAGCCAGAGAAACCACATGACATTACCAAGCTCACCTTGACACCTCCGGTGCTCAAATGTCAAATCAAGCATGTTGTGAAGGGTCACGGGTCCATTGCCAGCAACCATGGCCTACAGAACTGCCCTTATGCTTGTCAGAATCCATCTGTCGGGTTTTCCGGTGCGAGAGTCACGGTTGGTGGCAGGATTTCAAAAACGCTGGCAAAAGCTGCATTGGCAGCCCTGGAGCCTGGAAACGTGCTTGCTGACTGCGGGGAGCCAGAAAAACCTAATGACACTCCCAAGTTCACCTTGACTCCTCCCGGGCTCACAAGTTAAATAAAGCTTGTTGTGAGGGGTCAGGAGTCTATTTAAGGCAGCCGAAGCCTGCAGAACTGCCCTTACGCATGTCAGAAGCCATCTGTCCTGTTTTCTGTGGTGCCAGAGTCATGGTTGGCGCCAGGATTTCCAAACCGCTGGCACAAGCTGCATTGGCAGCCCTTGAGCCTGGAAACGTGTTTGCTGACTGCAGGGAGACAGAAAAACCACATGACACTCCCAAGCTCACCTTGCCGCCTCCCGGGCTCAAATGTCAAATCAAGCTTGTTATTGATGCCAGAATCATGGATGGTGGAAGGATTTCAAAAACGCTGGCAAAAGCTGCATTGGAGGCCCTGGAGCCTGGAAACGTCCTTGCAGACTGCAGGGAACTAGAAAACCACATGACACTCCCAAACTCACCTTGATGCCTCCCGGACTCAAAGGTCAAATCAAGCTTTTGTGAGTGGTCAGGGGTCCATTTCCAGCAAACAAGGCCCACAGAACTGCCCTTACGCGTGTCAGAATGCATCTGTTGGGTTTTCTGGGGCACCAGAGTCACGGTTGGTGGAAGGATTTCAAAAACGTTGGTAAAAGCTGCATTGGCGGCCCTGGAGCCTGGAAACGTGCTTGCTGACTGCAGGGAGCCAGAAAAACGACATGACACTCGCAAGCTCACCTTGACGCCTCCCGGGCTCAAAAGTTAAATGAAGCTTGTTGTGAGGGATCAGGAGTCTATTTAAGGCACCCGAAGCCCGCAGAACTGCCCTTACTCGTGTCAGAAGCCATCTAACCTGTTTTCTGGGGAGAGTCATGGTTGGCGGCAGGATTTCAAAAACTCTGGCACAAGCTGCATTGGCGGCCCTTGAGCCTGGAAATGTGTTTGCTGACTGCAGGGAGCCAGAAAAACCACATGACACTCCCAAGCTCACCTTGATGCCTCCCGGGCTCAAAGGTCAAATCAAGCTTTTGTGCACCTACCCCAAATATAATCCTGACTGGAGTGGGAATAGTAAATTAATTAAGTTTAGTGTCCAGCACCTATTTCAATTTAATACTGACTGGAGTGGTAATAGTAAATTAATTAATTTTAGTGTCCAGCACCTATTTCAACCGAGGCGTAAGAAACACAGAAGATAGGCAGCGTGAACGAGGCGGAGAAGCCCGCACGAGACAACGGATAAATGTAGTGGACAACCCAATATACCCTTGAGGGCTTGGGCAAATTTTGATACACGGGTAAAAGGGTGCCTTCAAGGGATTTATTTGAATACTTAGTTTTATGATTCTTAGTCTCTGTTATGAATAGGATAGTTATATACCTACAGACCTGGTTACTTTCACAATATGTACTAGAAACAGAATCAATTTGTCAAATTATGCATCAGTCATATGCATGTATATCCATCAAAATCAACATAAATGAAGAACGAGGGATAAAGGAAAAAGAAAAAGGAAGAGAGACGGGTGTATATAAAAAATCAAATTTTATCATCAAATTACATAAAGGGTACTTAGGATAAGAACAACCGTATACCACCCAAAGAAATTCCAATTAGACCTCAGAGTAAGAAGTGAGCGTCAATGCGTCCATCAGGTCTTCTGACTGAGACACTACACCTTTTTGATATCTCCGAATATCTGAATTAAATGGTACCCATTGAATGCATTTTGATTCGTTAAATCACCAGAAAATTAAGATCGATATCAAAGATTTGAAAAGCAACCGCTAAATAATGACGGCAGTTGTCTGAACCATTCGCATTGGATTGTAAAAGAAATATATATCCAGGGGTCAACCTTTTAAATCTACTTGTCCTGAAGATGGTCTTATTAATGAAAATGTAAAGACCGAAATGTCGACCTTCACACTGTTTTCTGCAAAATTATTGATTATTATTGTGAAAAAGTGTTTGAAACATCATAGTGAAGGAATCAATAAGTTAACCATCTCCTTCCAACACACTTACAATTGTTCTTATCCTAAGTACCCTTTATGTAATTTGATGATAAAATTTGATTTTTTATATACACCCCTCTCTCTTCCTTTTTCTTTTTCCTTTATTCCTCGTTCTTCAACAATGCCCTATACATGGGGGCACCTGAGTTTACACTTCGAAAACTGCAGGTTGTCCAGAACTGTGCAGCTCGTTCCTTGCTAGAAATCCCGCGCACTCAGTCTGCTAAACCTGCCCTAAAAATTCTCCACTGGCTGCCAGTGAGGCAGAGGATAGCCTTCAAAGCACTGTGCCTGGCGCACCGCACTTTCTGGAACACAAGCCCAGCGATCAACAGAAATCTTGTTAACCCCTACCATCCCAACCGGAACCTACGATCAAAGGAGGCCTTCCTTGCCGTCATTCCCAGAGTAAAGCGAGCCAGAGCAGGGGGAAGAATGTTCTCGCTGAATACCGCCAGGCTCTGGAACGACCTTCCCCTCCCACTCCGGTCCAACTCAAATCTTCTATCATTCCGCAAAAACTTAAAAACATGGCTGTTTGACAAACCCACTGTACCATAGCACCTCCTCCGTCACTTCTGGTCAGCTTAGCGCTTGGACGCCCATGGGCAGCAATCGCGCTCTACAAATACCATTACAATTACAATTACAATGTTGATTTTGATGGATATACATGCATATGACTGATGCATAATTTGACAAATTGATTCTGTTTCTAGTACATATTGTGAAAGTAACCAGGTCTGTAGGTATATAACTATCCTATTCATAACAGAGACTAAGAATCATATAACTAAGTATTCAAATAAATCCCTTGAAGGCACCCTTTTACCCGCGCACGAGACAACAGCAGCGTCCATATCCGTCAGAAGAACGTCTCCTTCATGCCTAGAAAACCCAAAGGAAAAAAGACAAAAAAGGACCAAACAAGCAATGACAATGCCAGAAGCAGGCAAGCGTGGTTCTAGCGCAGCATCTACCTGGCTCTTGGGGCATCCATTACCATCTCCAGCATCGTGTGGACACTCGGTTCCCCTGCCGCTGCCGCCTCGCACCACCTGAGGCTGCCGCAGGGTTGAACGACAAGCCCCAGCATTCCCCTTTGCCCCGCCCACTCACGCAGGACTACGCGCCCGGAGGCGCTATTTGTTCAGAGGCTCCCTCGGTGGAGCGGGGGGATAACGCTCAGAAGCAGGCAAGCGTGGTTCTAGCGCAGCATCTACCTGGCTCTTGGGGCATCCATTACCATCTCCAGCATCGTGTGGACACTCGGTTCCCCTGCCGCTGCCGCCTCGCACCACCTGAGGCTGCCGCAGGGTTGAACGACAAGCCCCAGCATTCCCCTTTGCCCCGCCCACTCACGCAGGACTACGCGCCCGGAGGCGCTATTTGTTCAGAGGCTCCCTCGGTGGAGCGGGGGGATAACGCTCAGAAGCAGGCAAGCGTGGTTCTAGCGCAGCATCTACCTGGCTCTTGGGGCATCCATTACCATCTCCAGCATCGTGTGGACACTCGGTTCCCCTGCCGCTGCCGCCTCGCACCACCTGAGGCTGCCGCAGGGTTGAACGACAAGCCCCAGCATTCCCCTTTGCCCCGCCCACTCACGCAGGACTACGCGCCTGGAGGCGCTATTTGTTCAGAGGCTCCCTCGGTGGAGCGGGGGGATAACGCTCAGAAGCAGGCAAGCGTGGTTCTAGCGCAGCATCTACCTGGCTCTTGGGGCATCCATTACCATCTCCAGCATCGTGTGGACACTCGGTTCCCCTGCCGCTGCCGCCTCGCACCACCTGAGGCTGCCGCAGGGTTGAACGACAAGCCCCAGCATTCCCCTTTGCCCCGCCCACTCACGCAGGACTACGCGCCCGGAGGCGCTATTTGTTCAGAGGCTCCCTCGGTGGAGCGGGGGGATAACGCTCAGAAGCAGGCAAGCGTGGTTCTAGCGCAGCATCTACCTGGCTCTTGGGGCATCCATTACCATCTCCAGCATCGTGTGGACACTCGGTTCCCCTGCCGCTGCCGCCTCGCACCACCTGAGGCTGCCGCAGGGTTGAACGACAAGCCCCAGCATTCCCCTTTGCCCCGCCCACTCACGCAGGACTACGCGCCTGGAGGCGCTATTTGTTCAGAGGCTCCCTCGGTGGAGCGGGGGGATAACGCTCAGAAGCAGGCAAGCGTGGTTCTAGCGCAGCATCTACCTGGCTCTTGGGGCATCCATTACCATCTCCAGCATCGTGTGGACACTCGGTTCCCCTGCCGCTGCCGCCTCGCACCACCTGAGGCTGCCGCAGGGTTGAACGACAAGCCCCAGCATTCCCCTTTGCCCCGCCCACTCACGCAGGACTACGCGCCCGGAGGCGCTATTTGTTCAGAGGCTCCCTCGGTGGAGCGGGGGGATAACGCTCAGAAGCAGGCAAGCGTGGTTCTAGCGCAGCATCTACCTGGCTCTTGGGGCATCCATTACCATCTCCAGCATCGTGTGGACACTCGGGTCCCCTGCCGCTGCCGCCTCGCACCACCTGAGGCTGCCGCAGGGTTGAACGACAAGCCCCAGCATTCCCCTTTGCCCCACCCACTCACGCAGGACTACGCGCCCGGAGGCGCTATTTGTTCAGAGGCTCCCTCGGTGGAGCGGGGGGATAACGCTCAGAAGCAGGCAAGCGTGGTTCTAGCGCAGCATCTACCTGGCTCTTGGGGCATCCATTACCATCTCCAGCATCGTGTGGACACTCGGTTCCCCTGCCGCTGCCGCCTCGCACCACCTGAGGCTGCCGCAGGGTTGAACGACAAGCCCCAGCATTCCCCTTTGCCCCGCCCACTCACGCAGGTCTATGCGCCCGGAGGCGCTATTTGTTCAGAGGCTCCCTCGGTGGAGCGGGGGGATAACGCTCAGAAGCAGGCAAGCGTGGTTCTAGCGCAGCATCTACCTGGCTCTTGGGGCATCCATTACCATCTCCAGCATCGTGTGGACACTCGGTTCCCCTGCCGCTGCCGCCTCGCACCACCTGAGGCTGCCGCAGGGTTGAACGACAAGCCCCAGCATTCCCCTTTGCCCCGCCCACTCACGCAGGACTACGGGCCCGGAGGCGCTATTTGTTCAGAGGCTCCCTCGGTGGAGCGGGGGGATAACGCTCAGAAGCAGGCAAGCGTGGTTCTAGCGCAGCATCTACCTGGCTCTTGGGGCATCCATTACCATCTCCAGCATCGTGTGGACACTCGGGTCCCCTGCCGCTGCCGCCTCGCACCACCTGAGGCTGCCGCAGGGTTGAACGACAAGCCCCAGCATTCCCCTTTGCCCCGCCCACTCACGCAGGTCTATGCGCCCGGAGGCGCTATTTGTTCAGAGGCTCCCTCGGTGGAGCGGGGGGATAACGCTCAGAAGCAGGCAAGCGTGGTTCTAGCGCAGCATCTACCTGGCTCTTGGGGCATCCATTACCATCTCCAGCATCGTGTGGACACTCGGTTCCCCTGCCGCTGCCGCCTCGCACCACCTGAGGCTGCCGCAGGGTTGAACGACAAGCCCCAGCATTCCCCTTTGCCCCGCCCACTCACGCAGGACTACGGGCCCGGAGGCGCTATTTGTTCAGAGGCTCCCTCGGTGGAGCGGGGGGATAACGCTCAGAAGCAGGCAAGCGTGGTTCTAGCGCAGCATCTACCTGGCTCTTGGGGCATCCATTACCATCTCCAGCATCGTGTGGACACTCGGGTCCCCTGCCGCTGCCGCCTCGCACCACCTGAGGCTGCCGCAGGGTTGAACGACAAGCCCCAGCATTCCCCTTTGCCCCGCCCACTCACGCAGGACTACGCGCCCGGAGGCGCTATTTGTTCAGAGGCTCCCTCGGTGGAGCGGGGGGATAACGCTCAGAAGCAGGCAAGCATGGTTCTAGCGCAGCATCTACCTGGCTCTTGGGGCATCCATTACCATCTCCAGCATCGTGTGGACACTCGGTTCCCCTGCCGCTGCCGCCTCGCACCACCTGAGGCTGCCGCAGGGTTGAACGACAAGCCCCAGCATTCCCCTTTGCCCCGCCCACTCACGCAGGACTATGCGCCCGGAGGCGCTATTTGTTCAGAGGCTCCCTCGGTGGAGCGGGGGGATAACGCTCAGAAGCAGGCAAGCGTGGTTCTAGCGCAGCATCTACCTGGCTCTTGGGGCATCCATTACCATCTCCAGCATCGTGTGGACACTCGGTTCCCCTGCCGCTGCCGCCTCGCACCACCTGAGGCTGCCGCAGGGTTGAACGACAAGCCCCAGCATTCCCCTTTGCCCCGCCCACTCACGCAGGACTACGCGCCCGGAGGTGCTATTTGTTCAGAGGCTCCCTCCGCGTCGCGGGATCGCGCGCGGGTCGGCGCCGGGAGAAGCCCGGGACAAGGGCGGGACCGTCTGTGGCCGTCCGGGGCAGGAGGAGGCAGGGCTGGGCCACCCCTCGTTCGTGCCAGCACGCCCACCAAGGTACTGTGCCGTTGTGATCACTCTACCCCCATACAAACATTGTGACTATTACATACCACGCAGCATCACCCATTGCGAGAGTTTGAATTAATTATTGTTCAGTATACTGCCCTTTGGCTATATATATCTTGCCTAGGTTGGAGGTATTGTTGTCATCCATCATTCCCTCTGCGATTGTAACATGGCCAAAAGGAAATCTATGGAAGGAGGCGGGGGTAGCTTCATTAAAAAGGGCAAGAAAGCCAAAAAAGTCAATCATGCAGCAGGCAATTGCATTTTAGATCGGATTGAAGCCATTGTTGACAACTGCCAAATCATATTAGAGGAATCTAGTTCTGCTTCCTCTATCACAGGGGACTCCGCAAAAGATTTGTCCCCTAGTACTTGCACTCGTAAGATCCCAAGTATGTTTACCAAAACCAGGGAAGCCCCACCTACAACACCCACTCTCCCCACACCCATACCCCACGATCACGAGCCATGCCAGCAAGACAAGCAAAATACTCCGGACCCTATATCTGCCACTGTATCCCCCTCTCCCATTACCCAGCTCAAGCTCACTTGCTCTAATAGGTTTGCTATTCTGGAAGGCTTAGAGGAGGAAATATCTGCATCCCAAGTGATTGGTCCCTCGCCCCCTAAAGTAGTCCAGACTCCCAGCTCGCAGGGGGTTTCGCTGGAACAGAAAATTGACCAACTATTATCCGAGTTAGAATCCTTGAAGAATATAGTTACGGAATTGAGCAAGAGGGTTCTATCAATTCCGATGCAGTCTACAACCCACAGCAGCCCTGGGGTGCCAACACCACTTGTACCTCTAATTTCCGTACAGACCGGCCCTTTGCCAATCACACATAGGGCTAATGATTCAGTTTATAATACGATGAATCCCATTAGAAAACCATCTCTGCCCTCTGCTAGCCGCAGCATACCATCGTCTAGGGACTCTGCAAACAACCAGAGAATCTACAAAGTTACCTCCTCTACTCCACATTCAGCTGTAGGAACTGGATCCTTAAGACCCAGTACTCAGAGGTCTGTGCTTTGTTCTGGAGGCAACACTGCACCAAATCCCATTGCAGATGGTTTGTTGTCTAACCCAACCATAGCCTATATGGTTGGGATACCTAGACTCACTAACAACCAATCCTACGAAAATGAGGATTCCCTCAAAAACAAAGCTATACACTGGATCAGGCATGTCAGGGGCTGTAGGTCAATTATCCGTGAAGACATTATCAAGGTCAGAAGACTGTCTCATTACACTAGCCAATTTGATTGTATTGAGCTTAAATTCTCCAATAGTATCCTGGCCGAGAATCTGGTGCTCTTAGAATATCGTACCTCAGCCCCAGACCATTCCGGTATCCAGATAAGGCGTACCCCACTTTGGATTCCAAACGATCCTGTACCAGAGGGTAGAAGGAGGATTTCTAGCAACGATTCTAACTTGAATAGGGTAGACTGACTGGTCCATAATCTTTCTCCTAAGGCTCGTTCTATGGAGTTGGTTACTATTGCTCTTAATCACATTACCACACCCCCTGAAAGTCCATCTCCCCTCTCATTGCCCTCTTTGTCTTGTGAGATGCTCCCTAATATCCAGCCCACTATTCCACTCGTCAAGTCTATGCCTCTTCTTAATCTTGTGTCATGGAATGTTGCGGGGCTTCCTAAAAAGCTCCTGATTCCGGAATGGCACGATTTTATTGGCATATTTGACGTATGTGTATTCCAAGAAACATGGAGCACAATCCCTCTATACAAATCGGGGTATTCTACACACTATATACCGTTCAGGGAAAGGTCGCCCTTCAGGGGGATTACATGTGTGGGTAAATATCAAGCATAATTGGCTGGTTCAGTGCCACAAGAATGTTTCCCCTGATCTTCTACATTTGAAAATAAAAGGTTCACATAGTGGTCCCACTCTAGATCTTTTCAACATCTATGCTAGAGGTTCGACAGGTGGACAGATGTCTCAAACAGTGTCTGCCTTGGAGCACGAACTGACCCTCATCGACCGGAACTCTACTGTTATCATCTGTGGAGATTTTAACTGTACCTTTGAACCTCTAGCCTCAGAAGATTTATTGGGGTCCAGTGAATTAGATCTCACCTGGGGAATCCCACCCTTAGAGCTCACTCCGATTAAGAAATGGCCACAAAGGGCTATTCAATTGAATGCACTCACTCAAGAATTTAATCTACGTGCAGTGAATGGCAGATCTATATCTGACAAGGGCGGTGCTTTCACCTTTAACAGGCTAACTTCACCATCACGCATCGATTATATCCTTGTCGACATCTACTCTTGGGGGCTTATCACAAATATGGTTGTCAAAAACACAATAGATAGCGATCACAATCCACTATGTTTACAAACTAAAGATCTCTGGATGACAATACCCAATGTGGACAATGAACCTCCTTTAATGGCAACCAAGGAAGTATCATTGGCAGGGTGTAGTCGACGCCTTTAATGGCATGGGATCTCACAACATGAGGAGAAGCTCGCTTCAATCAAAGAGCTCCTAGCTAGAAAACATACTGAATTTTGTGATGCTAGCACCAAAACGGATGATTCCCAACTTATAGCTTCTGTTTATCTTGATACCATCAAGAAAATAGGGGATTTCTTTATTCTGGGGGAGAAAACTTGTTCCAAGGTGGATTCCACGAAAAGCGGAAACCCTTGGTACTCTAAAGATTGCAAAAGGGCCAGAGTCACTCTGTCCAAAGCCCTAAGAAAACAGGATAGAAATCTAATTAGCAAGGCCAGACAAGACTATTCGAGATCCCTGAAAGTCGCCAAACGGGAATGGGAAGAAAACCACTGGCAGGAACTCAAGGAGGCGGCCCTAAACCGGAACTCTACAGCCTTCTGGGACCTCTTGAACAGAGCCAAAAGGGCCAAAACAACAAGCATCCCAAACCATATAACAGAGCTGCAATGGTTCAACCATTTCTCTGCCATATATGCGGGTGAGACTGTCTCTGTTGCTCCGGTGGTCGATGATTTGCCCCCTACTGTTGAGTTCCCAGCGGAGACCAATTTTGGGACCCACAAAGCTTTTTTGGCTATTAAAAGTATTGCCCCCGGTAAGGCGGCTGGGCCCGATGGCATACCAGGTGATCTTCTTTTACACGACCCAATTCCCTGGGCCTCTTTTATCTCTGTTGTTATGAATGCCATAGCAAAGGGTTCTATAGTACCTGAGTCCTGGAAAGCCGCGGTGGTGATTCCAATCTTTAAAAAGGGTAATAGGGAGGACCCTGCCAACTATAGACCCATTAGTCTAATTGACGTAGTACAGAAAGTGGTTGGCAGGGTTCTCCTGATGAGACTGAGATGCTGGATTGAGAACGGGGATGTTTTATCACACTTTCAAGCAGGTTTTAGACAAAAGGTAGGCACTATGGATCAAGTTTTTAGGTTTTTTATGATATATTGGAAAACGGTAGTTTTAGGCAAGGGAACCTTATATTTAGCTTTTATTGATTTAAAGTCTGCTTTCGACTTAATCCCTCGCCAACGGTTGTGGCAGGTCTTATTCCAACTAGGTGTTCCCCATGAGATTCTTGCCTTTTTAAAGCTTCTGCATGAGAATAACCATGCTAATATTAGATGGGGTGCCCAGGGCCAGCTTACAGGGAGTGTCGCGGTGAACAGGGGGGTACGCCAGGGCTGTGTGCTGGCCCCCACCCTGTTCTCTCTATACATCAACGGGGTGGTGAATTTCCTTAGAGAGGGCCCAGCTGATGCTCCAGTCCTGGCCGGTGAAAAGATCCCCACTCTCCTGTTCGCCGACGACACTCTCCTGATTTCCAAATCCCCGGCCGGCCTACAAAGAATTTTAAATAGATTTGACTCTTTTTGCAAGTCCTATGGGCTTATTATAAACACAGAAAAAACCAAACTAATGGTAATAAATCCCCCGAGACGTTTTAGATATAATTTTACTCTGGATGGCACACCCTTAGACATTGTGGATTCTTTCGATTACCTAGGCATACGCATTGCAAAAGGGATGAAGTGGAGTTCGCATCTGACCAAGATGCTTCTGTGCCACAAGAGGGTATCCGGTGCCATTATAAGAGAACAATATCTCTCTACTAGTCGACCTGTGGCACCGGCTCTTGTGGTATATGAAGCCCAGGCACTGTCTAGTTCTATGTATGGGGCAGAAATCTGGGGCCATGAAAATATTCATGATCTGGTCGTCTCGGAGAATAAATTTATGAGGAAGCTCATCTCTGTCCCAACATCATCTCCTCTAAAACCCTTGCTGTATGACCTAGGTAGACATTCTATTCAGGATATTGCACGTTTACGACCCTTATTATTCTGGGCAAGACTGCGACGGACCCCAGAACTTGCAAAATATGCAGCAGGCTTAAATGATCTCATATCAGCAGACACTGGGAGGAGGCTAAAATGGATTATTTACATAAAACAAACATTGAAATCCATTGGATATGAAGATTGTTGGGAATCCCAGATACCCCCTTCAAAACAGGATCTCAAGAAGGCATACTGGAGCTGGGTAAACACAAGAGAGCTGACCAATCCTAAGTCGGGGAAGCTGAGCGAGGCTTTTTTCGAACATAAGCCTTTCCGCAAACTGGAAGCATATCTCGACTTTATCCAGTCCCCATTGGATAGAGCCCTGTATGTACGTTTTAGATTTGGGTCCCTCCCCCTTAACTGTGTGACTGCTGGCTGGAAGGGATCTTTACCTTCATCTGTTGGTTGTCCGAGCTGTACAGCACCCAAAGAGTCCATTCCCCATTTTCTATTTGCCTGCTACCACTATCGAAGACCAAGAGCTAAATGGCTGCGTCCGATTTGTAGAATGCTCGGATGCCGGGACTATTGTATTGTGCTACGCATTCTGCAAACTGATACCTCGTCTCTTACCATTGTCTGCGGTATTGCCAAATATCTGGGCTGTGCTTGGCTGTTGCGAAAGAAAAAAATTTCCCCTTAATTGCACTGATCTATTTCTGTGATCTGTTCTTATTGCACTTTAACGAACTCCAGGCCACCAAGCACCTTGTCTTTGTTTTCTACATGCTGTTCTTAACCATCCTTTGAACCTTTTTAGATGTACCTATGATCAATTGTTGTTTTTTATTGTCTAACTTGATCATTTTTTATTACTGTATGTTGTGCTTTTATGATATTTTTTATCGAATAAAGCTTTACCTACCTTAAAAAAAAACTGGAACAAAGACACACCCACAACTCCACCTCTATATAAAGGACATCAATCACTACCATGATCCTTTGCAAATAGGAGACAACAGCCAGCAGAAAACACCATCACACAGCAACCACAGACACACTCACAACTCACTCATCACACAACTTTCACACCATTAGCACCTCACCAAAAGCACACACACATACAGCTAGCAAAACCAACACTAACCCACCCTCACTTGCACCCTCACACACATCACTCACCACCACCACCCATCACCATGCCCCCAAAGAAGAATCCAAAGTTCACAGATAGTGAGTTAGAAGTGCTGGTAGACGAGATCATCAGAGTAGAGCCACATTTGTTTGGTATATTGGTCCAATGGACCCCCATCTCACAGAAAACAAAGATGTGGGCGAGGATTGTGGACAAGGTGAACGCACAAGCACCAGCAAGGCGCACAAAGGACGATATCCAGAACAGGTGGTATGACGTGTGCAGGAGGGTCAAGAAACTCATCGAAAAAGATCACGCCCTGAGTCAGCGCACCGGCGGTGGCCCTCCTGCCAAACCAGTCTACTTCAGGACCTGGGAGGAGAAGGTGTGGGACATCCTACCACCAGAGAGCGTCCATGGGCTAACATACATACCAGAGCCTGGTGAGTACACAAACAACATACCCAAGATTGTGTGGCAAGGGGACAGTGAAACCATGCACCGCAACCAAAGCTACAGTAACCAATAGATACTCATCCCAAGATGTGTATGCCAGTCAGGCAAACACAATACCTGCCACCTCATAGTGACTCGGAACTGTGTCATGACATGCACCAACCTACAAACAAATAGAGCAAGCCAGTGGCACAAAGCTAAATCGACACTGCCAGACAGTTTGCCACCACAAACACACTAACGCACAGTGCAGCTGACTGACAGGATGGAATAGTGGAGATGCAGGTGAAGTGAGTGTACCCAAAAGCATGATGGGGCCTGTAGTCACAGATAATGCTCCCCCTCCTGATTGGCCTATCAAGACCTCTCTGAAACATGACAGGGAGTGGAAAATGAATGACAAGATGGCTGACACTGGCTCCTGCTGTGAGGAGCACAAGGCCTTGCTAGGGCATGTGCACAAATCAGAAGCAGGACACCACTGACTGACATCCTGAAAGATAACTTGCACGCCCCACAATGGAAGCACGTTTCATGGTGGGATGTCTGGCCAGGTGGGAAGGAGGACTGACAACTCTGACTATACTTACCAGCATGTGGAGACACACACACCCCTCAACACAAACTCCACACAACTCACCGGGTAGAATGCACTGACTCACACTGTAGTGAAATATCACCCAAAGATACACCGCACTGGGTGCTGCTGTGTGAAGCACAGGGGCTCTCTTTAGACTTGTAGCCAAACAAACACCCGGATTTCACAGTCAGCCATCTTGCCACTGCTGTCACACCCCCTCACAGGGAAGCAGAGTCAAGAGGAAGGAAGTATGGGCATGCTGGGAAGGGGGGTGTAGCCAGGAGCATGATGGGAGTTGCAGTCACAGACATTCCCCACCCACCCACATGGCCCAGTAAGTTCACAATGAACCATGCTCGCCCCACTGAGAGTGGGAAGGGACTGACAAGATGTCTGACACTGGGCTCTGTTGTGGGGAGCACAAGGCCATGCTGGGAAATGGGCAACAACAATATCAAACTCTGTCCGTGACAAGCTGGGAAAAAGCAGTGTACAGGCAGGCATCTGTTCGAAAAGTAGAAAATGTCATGTTTGTGATCCATTGATGCATGTAGAAACATAACTCACATTGTGTGTCTCTTCCAAACACAGGTGGTGCTGGGCACCCAGCACCAAATGATGAGGAGTCTCAGTCCCAGACTCTGGTGTACGCTGAGCTCTCTGGTTTGACTCTGTCTCTTTCCTCTTTGGATGACGACGAACAACCTGGCCCCTCCGGTGTGAGTTATCATGCAGCACCAGCAGTACCAACATCTGCACCCCCTGTACCCATGCCTCCAGCATCTGGAAACCGACAGGGCACCCCCACCAACACGGACAGACCAAGGCCACTGAACACCCACAGGACAGGACCCCCCGGAAGCTACAGCAAACACCACCAGCAACACCACCCAAGGGGTCCCAGTGTCACCTGTGCGTCCCGCCGCTGGTCCTGCCCATGTGGATAGGGGTGCTGGGAGGGGTGGGTGGCAGAGGGCATGCATTGCAGAGGGGTCTGGACTGCATGATGACACCCAACTGGCACGCATCATAGATGTGTACCAGGATAGCACCGGAGGATTTGGCCATGTAGTGGGGATCCTCAAGGACATGCAACAGGAGCAGGCTGCCTACCATGCCCGCATGGAGGCCAAGTGGGATGCCCTTACTGCGGTGCTTCGGGACATACTCCAATGCCTCCGCCAGATCAACACAAACATGTCCACACCTCCCTGTGTGGCCACAACATGTGTTGCAACACCATCTGCCAGTGCAACAGGGAGGGAGGAGGACTCTGGCGGAGAGTCCCATTCATCGCAGAGGCCTACACCTGAGGATCCCCCCCCAGGAAGAAGAGGGGGTCGTCTGAAGAGGGACATGTGAGAGGCAGATGTCACTGTACATCCCCCAGGGCCTCTAAACCTGTTCTGGACAATGTCCTTTGTGTGCAACCCGTTCACCTTGTCCAATCGCACACAACACACCCACATGACATGTAGCAGAAGACTGTGGACTTTACTCTGGACATTTCATCTACCAGCACATCCAACTCTAATGTGAACTTTGGATTCCAAAACCAATGTACAGCACCCACCATCCTGTGCACTTTCCTCACACATGTTCGCAAATAAACTCACCAGTACACCATACTTGCCTCTGTTGTGATTCCAAATCGTCATGTGTCAAGGAGCTGTCGATCTGCTACACAACACAGTGCATGCCAAATACTGCTACAATGTGACCAACGTTAGGTGAGTCATGGTGATGTGACACATGTGAGGGAGACACACCACCATGGCACCACAACACATATTCACCATGGCCATGTCACCCATTCCACACAATGATGTGGACCTGAAACACATTGGCATGCACAGACACAACACCAACCCCAGTCAGTGGTAACAAGTCCACAGGTGAGGTAAGCAGATATCAGACAGATGTGGGAAGACAGACAACGTACATAACAATGCGTAGCACAGGTTCATTACACATCAGCAACATGTTTATTCCACAAAAGTTGCAAGGTAATTCTACGTAACAGTGGACACACGGTCACAAACTGTTGGAGATTTGAAGTCCAGGGATGTGTGGGACATCATCAGTTGATGGGAATTGACAACTTCCACCCTGGGGTTGGATTCTGGGCGTTGGGGGTCAGTGTTGACCAAACAACAGGCAAAGTACCCTGGGAAGGACAGACACAAGACACAGTCAAAAACACAACAGAACAGGAGAGAAATGCAATACACATGCACAAAACATGTTGCAAGAAACCTACACAAAAACAAGTTAGCCGGACTACCCTATTGTGGAGTACACACCACCTGAATGGACACATCACTGCACGCATCCGGTCAAGTGGCCCACAGACACACTCAGACAGCAACAGAGCAGCCACAAAACATTCCAGGCTAACTCCATACATTGACATAACAACCCTGGAAACTCACATTCAGGTGAAGAAGTTGTTGATGAGCTGTGAGCGGACGTCACCCTCATCCTCATCATCACTGGCACCTTGGCCCAGGCCGGGATCCTCCACAGGTGGCGGAGGTCGGTCATCGTCATCCTGTGTGAGAGGCACCTCCTTCCGCACTGCCATGTTGTGTAGCATGCAGCATACAAGGATTATTTTGCACACTTTCGCTGGATCATATGGGTCTTGTCCAGGCAGCGAATGCGGCTTTTCAGGAGGCCGATTGTCCGCTCAATCACCCTCCTGCTCCAACCATGTGCCTCATCGTAGCGATGCTCGGGGGTGTTACAGGGTTCCGGAGGGGTGTCAGCAACCACGGCATGTTGGAGTCACCTACACACACAAAAATGAACAAGTAGCTGAGCATTGTAGGAGTGCAGAATACAACATTGACAAACACACACAATGAGAAACAGTCAGTACACACCGACAAGCCAGGCATGCTGAGATGGCATTTGTGACATCAGCGTTGCAATGCGACTACTCCTTATTATGTATGCATCGTGAGCAGAACCAGGGAACCGTGCACACACATGTGTGATGGACATGTCAGCAGCACATACCACCAGAGCATTGATGGAGTGGTAGTGCTTCCTGTTCCGGTATGCCTGCTCATGTGCCTGTGGTGGTATCAGGGCCACATGTGTTCCATCAATTGATCCGATGACGTTCGGCATCCTCCCCAGCATATAAAAGGCATCCTTTATTTCAGGGAGTTCAGCTGGGCTCTCCTGCCAGAAAATCCAAGACTGCACCCTGGTTTACCAAAGATCTTATGGTAGCAAAAGCCAAATGCAAAAATTTGGAACGTGGTTGGAGAAAACACTATTCTCCCGAAGACTTGTTGAAATATAAAAATGAATTAAAAATATATCATAAATCAATAAGAGCTGCTAGAGGCGCCTTCTTTAAGGGACGCATTGAACTTGCTAAGAATCCCACCAAGGAACTGTTCTCTATCTATAAAGAACTCACCACTCCAAGCAGATTGGTGGCTCAAGACACCTACTCTAATGAGCTATGTGACGACATTGCGGATTTCTTTACGAAAAAGGTTGACATGATTCATGCCACCTTTGTTGGAAATCCGTTCATTAGTCACAATGGTGCGCAATACGTCGACCATGCATCTAAACCTTCCCTGACATGTTTCTTAGTTCCGGAAAGACAGGAGCTGCTCACCATTATGAATAGCATCCGGTCTGGCTCCCCACTGGATGTCATATCTCCTAAGCATTGCAAGGGAGCCATTGAAAGCACAATTGAGCAGATTGTTCATCTCATCACTCTCTCTTTCCAGGAGTGTTACGTGCCTGATGCTTGGAAAAGGGCTCAAGTTATTCCTCTGAAGAAAAAACCTTCAATACACATTTCCCAGCTGCAAAACTTGCGCCCGGTCTCCCTCCTTCCTTTCTGTGCAAAAGTAGTAGAAAAGGTAGTGAACATTCAAATCATGAAATTTGTGGAGGATAATTCCCTTCTCCACCCTACTCAGTCAGGATTCAGAGCGGGCCACTCCACAGAATCTGCGGTCCTTTTTTCTACAGAGTGCCTGAGACAACTTGTGGACGAGGGGCAGACGGCAGCGTTGGTTTTACTTGATCTAAGTGCAGCTTTTGATACAATACTGCACTCCACGCTGCTGTCTCGCCTCTCGGAAAGGGGAGTGACGGGATCTGCACTGGAATGGATTAAATCCTTTTTAGCTAACAGAAGTTTCCAGGTGCATTGCCCACCTTACAAATCCTCCCTCAGAAAGCTTAAACATGGAGTCCCTCAGGGCTCCAGTTTAAGCCCTACTCTGTTCAATCTTTACATGGAGCCTCTAGCTCGTATTGTGGAAGCTTTCGGAGTGGATATCGTCACGTATGCTGACGATACCCAATTAATAATCAAACTCACCGATAGCCAGTCAGATGGGGCCACAAATTTTTCCAACTGTATGCTCTCCGTAGCTGGGTGGATGGACAACAACTGTCTACGCCTTAATGGCGACAAAACTGAAATTCTTGTTGTTGGCAAATCCCCCTCTGCGTGGTCGCAAGCCTGGTGGCCAACACAACTGGGAGACACTCCCCAGCCGGTTCAGTCTGTTAGAAACCTGGGGATCATGCTGGACACGGAGTTTTCTTTTAAGCAACAGATCAGTAAAGTCACGAGCAAATGCTTTGGCATACTTAAAACTCTTCGGAAAATCCTTGAGTTACTCCCCATAAGTGCCAGAAAGACACTCATTCATGCCTTAGTTACACCTCACCTGGACTATGGTAATGCTCTCCTTTTGGGGCTCAGCAAAAAAGGTATTCATCAACTCCAGCGTGTGCAAAATGCCGCCGCACGTATGGTGCTCAACCTCCCTCGTAGAGCATCAGGAAAAAAGGCCCTTTATGAACTTCACTGGCTCCCCATTGAGGAGCGCATCAGGTTCAAGGCTCTCTGCTTAGCCCACCGCATAGCTCAGGGTAAAGGCCCTGGCTATTTGCGTAATCTTCTTACCATGCATCGCCCTGTCCGCCACCTCAGGTCTGCGGGAGCGATGAGGTTCCAGCTCCCCCGGGTTCGTAAGACCAGGATCGGAGGTGCTTCTTTTAGGTTCTTGGCCTGCAAACACTGGAATAGGCTCCCTCTTGCTCTCCGTATGGAGCCTTCTGAAGCAAGATTTCGTTTAAAATTGAAAACCCACCTATTCCCGGGTACAAATTAATTTCTCTGTATCGAGGATTGGGGTTTTTGATCCCGGTCTCTGATCTTAGGGGAGCAGCAGCAGCATTTGTTAGCGCGGGGACACACTATGTTAGTGTAACCAGGCGCTTTAAAAATGGTTTTATTATTATTAAAGAAGTGCAGGGCTGCCATCACCTTCACCTCTGGGGCCAATGCTGTAGGGTATGTCCGGCCAGGTAGCAGATGTGGCGCCAACTGCTCCGCCAACTACTCAATCAGTGGCCTGGTGAAGCGGTACCGTCGGATGCAGTCGTGTTCCTGCATTGTCGCAAGGTCTGGGAACGGTCGATGGACAGCTGGTGCCCTGCAGTATAGAGATGCACAAAGGAAGATCGTCAGTTCATCCACCCATGTGGCCATGAATAGGCTCAATATCACATGATAGATCATGACATTACACAATGTATTGAGGTGTGTGCTGTTGGGCATGGACAGATATGTCACCTACATGACCATCACCTCACATCTCAATTCCACATGTCCACATGACTCCCATGTAGTGCAATGGCCAATCATCTGGCTGTGTCACCCGACCTATGTACTGCTGTGACGTTACAAACACACACCACAGTGACAAGTGAGGCCTGATGTCTCACAGGCATCACAAATCTTTGCCATGCAGAAACCCAGGGTCCCTGTATTGCCACATCGACACTGTCATGGACATAGCGTATCACGTACACACTACAAGGCAAGCGTGAGTCCCACAGGCAGTGGCCACTGTTGTTCCTGCAGGCCCTACATGTACGTCTCTTAGACACACACACCATCAAGCTTGATGCATATACCACATGGATGTGGAGACTGTCACCCATTGGGCACATTTGATCAGACACATCTGAGACACAACATGCACACAGACTGTGGTTGCACATCAATACTGTGGCTACAGGTCGCACTGTGACGTACATGCCATCACCCCCTGGACTCAGGGTGTATGTGACATGGCCCAAACATATCCAACATGAAACTGTGTCCGTGACTCATGCCCATTACAGTACAATAGCACATCATAGTGGTAATGTGCACAACACACAATGGATTCTGCCCCCATGTACACATGCACAGCCTGGGAGTGGCTGCACAAAAGTGCCACCCAACAAACCAAATGCCCCCCCACACACAGGGAATGCAGCCTTACATGCCATGGGACACTGTGTGGCCAATGTTGTAGTGTGGTAGGTGTGCACATGTGTCCCTGGCTAGTAATTGTGCATTGAATCCGTAGAATAGTCACACCAATGAGGTCCGACGCCGGTGACAATGCGTACGCATTGCACGGTTCATGACCGAGCCATGCGTATGCTTTGTCATTGACTGCAATGGGGTCCGACGCGGGTGACAATGCGTATGCATTGCACGGTTCATGACCGAGTCGTGCGTACGCTTTGTCATTGACTGCAATGGGGTCCGACGCGGGTGACAATGTGTACGCGTCGGGCAGGCATGGTCCGAGACAGACATACTCCTTGGCCATTGAATAGTATGGAGACGGATGCATGTGTATTTTCAAACTACGCATTGTACAGTCAGTTGACCGAGCCGGGTGCACCCATTCGCTCAGGACTGTCATGGAGACGGATGCGGATTCAAAACTTGTACGAGTTGTGCACAAGATTTGAATGATGCGAAAGGCGTGTACGAGTCGTACAATTCCATGGATTGGCCAGATTTATAGAATGCAACCGTGTTGGACCTATTACTTGGGACACATGGCACAGATTCTGCCTCTGCAGCACAGATATAAGGCTGGCTGTGCTGGAGCGGGTAGTACAAAATTTTGAATACCCCCCCTTTCTGCATGTTTAGATTAATCTGAAAAATCAACTAATTGTAATATTATTAATTCGTTTGAAGTGAAAACTCACCAATTATATTAACAAAAGAATTACACGTGGGAATTGCATTTTGCATGGCTAAACTAATTGTATACTAATATATGTACGCATACTAATGGTAGAAAATTAGGGTATTGCATGATATATGTTGCTTTTGTGATGTAATTGTAAGTTGCACCAGATGACATCACTGGGTGAATATAAACGCTTTGAATGTTGCTATTATGCTAGATAATTACTTACACAGAGGGGAATTAGTGAGGATTTAACATTTTATTAGCCATTTCAATGTTTTAATTACGTTTTTGTGTTTGTTTTGCTTAAGTTGACCATTTGGTCCTTCGTTAAGATGGCTGACTGAGACGCACGACATGACTGCTACTGTCCCACGAGGTTTTGGGTGAAGTGCGCCTGCGCCACCGCCAGCAACAATGGCCTCGTCCTGACCCCAGGAGAGATGTACCCACCAAGGTCATACTGGGAGAGTTGCCAGGACCTCAACAATGAACTGTCTTTAAAACCGGAACCAGCAAGTGCGATGACTTAATCCTACGGACTATGTGAGAACTTAACCGAGTGACCCCAAGTCCACCAATCAGGACTGTCTAAAACTCATTCTTGATATATTTTGACATTAAAATCATTATAAAAGACGATAGAATAGGGAGTTAATAGGTTCCTGTCATTCGATTTGTCTTGCTGCGAATTTCCTGACGTTATGCTGACGGAGAGGACGGTGACACTGCTGGACAGCTGTTATCCTGAATCTTTGAGAGACTGAATTGCGGCCTGACTTTGATGGATTTAAAGATTTTTCCACGACTTGACTGACTTAGAGGACGACAAATAGCCAGATTAGGTAAATATGATGTTCAGCGGTTTGGACGATGATTTTCTAACAATTTGCAATTTAATTAGATAAATGATGTTTTGATTAATTGACAAACGTGTTGTGTCGATTATTTGAAGAAATTAGAATAAGAGAAGAGTATAAATAAATGAATTGAATTACCAAACTATAATACAACTAACTGATTCATCGCCAAATGAGGGGAATATCACGAAGTTTGAAGTTAATAAAAGTATTCAATGCGCATTAGGGTTTAGGTGAAAAGATATTCCTTTCATGTCAGCGTTTGGAAACTTATCCCTCTAGGAAACAGATCAATGAAGTGTGAGTGTTGGTGTTATGGGCCCCACCAATGAATATATTTGAGTGAATGTGTTATTGTGATATTTGGTCTGTGACCAAGGGGGAATTAGACATTCCACGCTGCAACAGTTTTTCTGGTAGCAGGATGATGGTTGTTATTGTTTTGGTTTGGTGAATATAGCTTGTACATTGCTTATTGATTATTGGTTGATATTGGTTTATGTATTAACACTCTATGTTGAGTCGCGTCGAGTTCTATGTTGTTTGCACGGCTTCTGGGATGTAGGAAGTCGGAAGTTTGTAACGGTTCCGTAGCAGAGCAGAGGTAAGCGCTGCTCTCGGGAAAGACGGAATTGTTGTTGCCCTGTAGGTACACAGGGAGAAACGTGTAACGATTGAAGTTGCACGACGCATTGTCTGGGTTCGATTCGGTGACATCGTCATGTGTTGCCATTAGGGAAACTTTCTGTATGAGAGAAGTGGATATGATAGTGAAGGTCACCTGTGAAATTTTGGTCTTAGGTACCAGGAGTCCAAATGGCATTCCAATAACGCTTATCACTGGAAAGGTAACAGGAGTTCTCTGAGCTTGCTAGAAGGATAAAGTAGAGGGAAGTGCTACTTTGTTAACAGATGTCATAATTCTGTAGTAGAACAGACTGTTCGCTGTTCTCGGGAAAGACAGGATTCTGTGTGAATGTACTACATTTTCTCGTATGAAAGTGCGTGAATGTGAAGGCATTCGGGTTAATTGTGAAACTCTAGTTTTATTTCTCAGGAGCATTGGGTCTCCAACTATGTGTCTTAATTCTGGAGAAACGGTTAGCTGATGCTTGTTAGAAGGGTAAAGTAGAGGGATGTGCTACTTTATCAACGGAAGTAACGATTCCTTAGTAGGGCAGAGGTAAGCGCTGCTCTCGGGAAAGACGGAATTCTCGTGAGAAAGGTCTATTGCTATTCCTTGGTTAGCGAAGCGGACAATGGTGGTGTTTTTGTGTTGTTACGAACAGAATTGTAAATTTGAAACAAAACTTACAGAGTGGATTTTGTAAAGGAGGGGTAGACAGGAGCAGGAGCTGCGGCAGCGGCTGCTGATGTCACAATGACCGCGCTGGGATTGGACCAGTCAGTCGGAAACGTAGAACGCTCCTGATTGGTGCGTTAGTGTATGCCCCGCTAGGAGTGGAGAAGCACAGGGTGACGTAGAAGTTCCGGATTGGTGCGTTAGTGTGAGTCGCGCTGGGATTGGAGAATTGCAAAAGTGACGAAGACGCTCCGGATTGGTGCGTTGGTGTGAGTCGCGCTACGATTGGACAGAATAGCGGTACAGTTGTAAGGAGAGACTAGCGATACACAGCAGACAGAATAATATATTACGATCCACCAGAAAGGGAGAAAATGTCCTGGTTCGGTAGAATTAAAAAGTGGTTTAAGAAGGACAAACCGATTGTAACTAGGGAAGGACAGTTACTTCCTCCACCGAAAACCCCCGCATCCTTTATGGTTGCGAAATATGGATATCACACCTGTATTTGGTTAGACAATTGGGTCAAGTATACTGAAAAAGACGGAGTGTTGGTTTTTCCTGAACACGGTTCATTTAATTTGGCAGTTTTGAGGAATTTAAGAGAGAAAATGATGAATTTAGAACCAAGACCTAGACCGACACAATTTGAAGCATTGACAGAATGGGAAGATGAGATGCATGACCGAGAAAGACAGAGAAGTGGCGGAAGGTATAGGTACATGTTTGGTAGGTCATACGGACATGAGACTCATAATGATCGAATGAGAAGGTGGCGGAATGTGAGTATGACTGAGGGTTTGTTTCCCGTAAGATCTGCAGGAGAGAATGAAGGATGAAAATGCATAGAAAAGAGACATAATGTGGAATCGAGAGGGTATGGAGTGAATGAATCAGAGGATGATGTTCTTGATGACATGTTCTATAAAACTCCACCCCCATATCGGCCAGAACCAGAAATATTAAACCCAAGTGCCCCAATGAAAAAAACTGTACGAATCATAAAATCGGAACCAGAGGTAAAATAAATGATGAAAATTCAGCAGAACTAGCAAAGACGACCCTAGAATTAACAGAGAAAATAAGAGAATTAACCAAAAATCTGGAAGCTGTAAAAGTTCCAGTAACGATAGGTCCAGTAATGCCTATTTTTGATAAACAGAAAGATAGCGAACCTTGTTTAACGGTCCCTTATAAAAGCAATAAACAGGTTGAACAACCAAAAATTAGTCAAAATGATAATCCATGGAGACAGACAATAAGTCTGATTGAACCAAATATTTCAAATAATCCGTTTGTAGGCCAGAACTGTGCAGAAAGGCGTATAACGCAGAAAGGCGCAGAACGCCTCGGACACACTCATCCTCGACGTCCCCCGCCGCAGCCACATCACACTCCACCTGAGAGGCCTGCACTGGCTCCCCGTCAACAAAAGGATCACCTTCAAGCTCCTCACCCACGCACACAAAGCACTGCACAACACCGGACCCACCTACCTCAAAAACCGACTCAGCTTCCACACCCCCACCCGAAGCCTCCGCTCAGCCAACCTCGCCCTCGCCACAGTCCCCCGCATCTGGAAAACCACTGGCGGCGGCAGATCCCCCTCCTACCTCGCCGCCAGGACCTGGAACACTCTCCCCACCATCCTACGACAGACCAAGGACCTGCTGGCCTTCAGAAGACTCCTCAAGATCTGGCTCTTCGACCAGCACCCCCCCCCCCCCTCCCCAGCACATTGAGAACCTCTCGGGTATGTAGCGCACTTTACAAATGCATGATTGATTGATTGATAACAACAGTGGAGTCAATATTAGAAACACAAAAGGATTTTGGACAAGGAAATGTAGAGAAGATAGTAGGGCCATCTACAGAGGAATTAAGTGAATGGTTGAGAAGCTTGCAGAAGAAAGACAAAGAATCTCAGTCAATAGATGTGACCAAACTACGAATGGTACTGGAAGAGTTAATAGTAGGAACTATCCCTACGGAGAAGTTAAAAACCTACCAAGATGAGGAGTTGTTATTTCTGTGTAAAAGCATAACGTGGAGAGCAAAAAGTCTCCATGAAAGATTAGAAGAAGTGGCAAATGAAATGGGTATAGATATTGAAAAGGTAAAAGCATTACAGAAACTATATCGGGTAGATTTCACTGAAAAGGGCATTGAAAATATGAATACCACAGGACGAATGAGTCAGATTAAGGAAATAATTATTTTGTTGAGAAAATGGGGAGATGTGGACAAATGGAAAAGTAGATGGTATCGAAAACGAGATGATGTTTCAGATAAAAACTTTTCAGCTTTCCCTGTTAGAGAAAAAGAGAAGGTGGTAACAGAATGCCCTATGAGAGAAATTCCAGGAGGAGGATATGTACATGTCCCATGGACTAGGCAAGATATTTTGTCATTTACAAATGACTTCCCTCGACTACGTGAAAAACCCGGCGAGTGGTATAGACAGGTGGACAGATTTGTAAAATTGTCCAAAGTATTGTGGATTGAACTAAACAGCCTGTTTGACATAATTGTACCAGCAGATCTATGGACAGAGTGAAAAATCATGATAGATTGGCCAACGCAAGAATACCCAAGGGCTCCAAAAACAGGGGCTCCAGACCCCGAGGTAATGAAGAAATATGAACAGGTTATTGCGTTTCTGAAAAACAAAGTACCTCCTAAAGAGACAGACTGGGTAAAAATTGACAGAACACATCAGGAAAGCAAAGAGTCAGTACACGCATTTTATGAGAGGTTAATTTTGGCCTTTAAACAATTTAGTGGGGACCAAAATCTAAGTGAAAAGGATTTAAGTCATTTTGTATACAGGTTTGTATATGGTCTTCGTCCAGAAATTAGTGAGATGATAAAACAGCATACCGTAGACTGGCAAAATAGGAAAATAGACGAAGTACTGAGACATGCTAAATATTTCAGTGATGAGATCGAAGCAAAACAGGGAAAATTGAAAGAAAAGGCTATGTGGGCACAAGTAAAGGTAGCGGAGAGACAGGAAGCTCAATTAGCAGAACAAGCAAGATCAAGACAAAAATGTAATCCTGGGAAACGTAAAGGAAATATCGAGGAAGCTAAAAAGAAATTTCCGTGTCATAATTGCGGTAGGATAGGGCATTGGAAATCCGAGTGTAAATTTCCCCCGAGTACTAACGATGAAAATGCATCATTGAATCCACAGGTGCAGAATGAGGTGAGTGGTCAACCGCAGCGACAGCAGCAGGTTGTAACACAACAGAATCAGGTGCCAAAACCACCTTTTCCACAGAGCAAAAATTCCCTGAAGTATAGTAAGGAAACGGGATTCTACAACGGAGAATAGGTAAATAAATCGCCGCGCGCTAGCGCTGCTTCGCAGTATTGGCTGCAACACGATGAAAGTGATTCAGAAGAGGGTTATTGACGATGCTGAAGGGAGGAAGAAGAGTGCGTACTTGGCGCAACTCTAGAAGTAGACCACACAGGCCCATTTGTAGATGGAAAAGTTAATAATGAAAATATTACTTTCCTAGTTGATACTGGTGCTACTCAATCAACTGTCAGATCAGCTGATGTTAAGAATCTTCCTCTCTCGGATGAAACGATCCAAGTAGTTGGTGTATCCAACAGGCAGATTAAAACTTACCTTACAGATCCAGTGAAAGTTAGCATAGGGAAATTTTCTGAAATGCACTGCTTTGTCGTGTGCGACACTAGTCCTGTGAACTTGTTAGGTAGAGATTTGTTGTGCAAGATGAACTGCACTATATTTTGTACCTGTTGGACCCGGCCTCGTGGCGTGGTCCTTAAACCCCTGGATTGTGCCCGCTCCCCGCCCCGGCCGTCACGGGCCACCCGTCTGAACTGCACCAAGGCCCTTCACCCGGAGCTGCACGTGGTCGCATGCTCCTCATGGCTCCGCCATCTTGTTGGCATCTACGTCACCCCGTACACCAGCCGGCGTGAACCCCGCTCAACCCGGCCTCGACCCCAGCGAAGCCCCGACATCGAGGCACCACGAACTGGCCAGGGGGTGCCGCAGGAACCATTCATCGCCCCCGGCGGAGGACAGTATCGATGGGACCCCCAACTGTCCTCCCCTCTCGAGGTGTGATCGCCCTGCAACTCCCTTGGGCCTGGCGCCTCTCCTGCTGGGCGTCTGGCCACCTCCACCCGGCCACTCCGCCCCCTCGGGCGCAAGGGTCCGGACATCAAAGGGCTCCAGACCTATATCTGGGGCGACCCCACCACAGCTCGGGAGTTGTATCCCGGAGTCCAGAGCCCTGCTGATCGAATCGCGGCTGACCCTACGGAGAAGAACTCTTGTCGGAACCATCACGAGCCCTGCTGACTGCGTCGCGGCTCCCTCTTGTGAACCTTTCCTGAACCACCTGGAACATCGGAGCCCTGCTGACGCCGTCGCGGCCCAACCTCGCTGAAACCTCCCTCGGAGCCCTGCTGACGACGTCGCGGCTCGAGCTGAGCAGAAACCATCTTGAGAGCCCTGCTGATTGAATCGCGGCTCTCCACGAACTGTACGCCGGAGCCCTGCTGACGCCGTCGCGGCTCGACCCCTCCGAGATCGGAGGTCCTCCAGCTTGAGGATAAGAACTGGGCCCCAGGTACCCTCGTACCACATTCCTACCAAAGACTGTCCCGCTACCCCTACCCTTCCAAAGAGACATTGAGACTTTTGGTGGATCCCTCGATCCCTTCGTGTAAATATTGAACTCGTAACCTTTTATTGATGATAAAGAATTGCTTGTCTTGAGACAACCTCCTTGAGTCCGGTGTGGTGGTGTTACTGTGCTAGTACGTGATAGGAGAAGGATCTCTCAGGAGACTTCTCGGCAGCGCTCGGCTACTTCGTGCAGTGCGAGGGCCCCCCCCTTGGTGGTCTCACCGACTCCTCGGGGTTCGCCTTCCAACATATTGGTGGCCAGCGACGGGATCCGAGCCGAACGCAGTACGTACCAGCCAGTACCCACTAGCTACCCATCCAAACGAATAGCATCATGAGCAGCCAGGAAAACAACGCGACAATGGAGTTCCAGCCCGAACGGCTGGAAGAATATACGCACAAGGAATTAAAACAGTTCTGCAGAGACAAAGGCATTGCAACCACCAGCCTCGGTACCAAGGAAGAGATGCAGAAAGCTCTGAGGACATGGCTGGAGGCCAGGGCAGGCCCCTCCCAGGAAGAAGGGCCCTTGCCCCTGACGGAGACCACAGCAACCGCACTGACCCCGGCAACCGAAGGACGAAAGAGCCTAGAAACCGGCCTCTCCGAAGAAGAAATACGAGAGCGGGAAAAGGTCCGGAGCCACGAGCTAGAGCTCGCCCGACTGCGACTGGACGGCGAACTCCAGCTGGCAGAAAAGAAACTGGCCCTCGAGCAGCTACGCCTTCAAGAAGAGATAGAAGAGAAGAGACGACACCGGGAGTTGGAGGAAAAGAAGCTCACCCTGGAGCACGAGCGCAGCCTCAAGGAGCTCGAGATCAAGGCCAAGAACGGAGGGACCAACACCCCCAGTACGAGAGACACTCTACCGCCTGCAGAGGCCAAAGTACATATCCCGAAGGAGGTCGTCAGGGAGTATTACAAAAATGACGATATCCAACAATGGTTCAAGGCCTATGAGGTGGCCATGACCTCCCATCGAGTGCCCCGAAAAGACTGGGGCGCAGGCCTGTGGGGGCGATTCCTGAGTGAAGGGCGGGACACGCTGCTCCAGCTACCGGAGGAGGTGATGACCTCCTACGATCACATGAAGGAGGCCCTGCTCACCCGCTACGGGCTAACAGCGGAGATGTACCGCCAGCGGTTCCGAGACTGCAAGAAAATCCCGGGTACCACATGGGTGGAATATGTGGACTTTTTTAGTCGGGCCCTAGAAGGGTGGATCAAAGGCAGCAAAGTAACCACCTACGGGCAGCTGGTCGACCTCATCGTGTGGGAACATCTTTCCAACAATTGCTTCGTGGAGCTGGAACAGCACCTCCTCGACAGCAAAATGACCGACCCGCGGAAACTGGCCGTCGAGGCCGATCGATGGGTCAACTCCCGGGTCCCCCGGAGCTCAATGGGGGAGTACCAGAGGAACCCCAGCGGACCCCCACGCCAGCGCGGTGGGGGGGGAGGGCCGAACAGGAACCGAGACCCTCCCGCTGGGGCCCCCAGGAGCCCCCCTCGAGGGCCACCGCAGCCACATCTCTCCCCGAGCCTAGCACGAAGGGTGGGCCCGGCCCGACCCGGACCACGGCCACCAGTGACCTGCTATGGCTGCCAACAAACCGGACACTTTGCCAGCGACCCGGCCTGCCCTCTGAACCGAAGAAACGGGGCCGGCGGGCCCCCGCCCCGGCAGCTGACAGCCGCCGCCTTGGGGGGAGGAGAAGAGGAAGAAGAGGCCCTCGACCGAGAAAACACTGAGTGGGAGCCGGCAGCCATGTCCCTGGTCTGCCTGGGTAGCCGGGAGATGGTACCCTGCACCCCCATCCCAACCAACACCCAGAAGTACCGGCAGCAGGTCACGGTCAACGGACAACGGGCCGAAGCCCTTCGCGACACCGGCGCCAGTATCACCGCTGTCCGCTGCCACCTGGTGACCCCTGAACAGATTCTCCCGAATGTGCTGTGCCCTGTCCGGACGGCCGACAACAGTGAAAGCCTATGCCAGATGGCCCTGGTCCCCTTCGAGTGGGGAGGGGTGACGGGCCTGCTGAAGGTGACAGTGCGCGACGACGCCCCGGTCGACTGCCTCCTGGGGAACGACTTGGAGAGTTCCCCCTGGGCTCAAGTAGAACGACGAGAGCACCTCCGAATGTTGGGACTGGCTGATTGGGCCTGCGCCATCACCCGGTCCATGACCGCCCAGGCCCCCCGCTCATCCTCGACCCCCGGGACCGGCCGACCCGAGGGGCTCACACCCCCTCCCGCCAGCAGCGAGGAGGAGGCGGACACCGACCCTGGGTCCAGCGAATCCTCCCCCGAAGAGATGACTTCTCCGAGCGCCCTACCAGAGCTGACGCAATGGCAACACGAAGGGGGCCCCACCCGAGAGCAGTTCCAGCAAGAGCAACAGTCCTGTCCCTCTCTCGAAGGGGTCCGGCAGCAGGCGACCGCGCAAGCCAACGGTGACCAGACCGGCACCCACTGGATCTACTGGGCCGAGGGCCTGTTGTACAGTGAACAGAAAGTAGCAGAACTCGGGGCCAGCCGCGTGTTGGTGGTCCCCCTCCGCTTCCGGGAGTTTCTTCTCAACCTGGCCCACGATGTGCCCCTCGCCGGACACTTGGGGCAAGACAAAACGTACAGTCGTCTGGTGACCCACTTCTACTGGCCCCGGATGCGGAGAGATGTGGACAACCACTGCCGGTCCTGCCAGACCTGCCAAGCCAGCGGAAAGACGGGGGGTCGGGTCAAGGCCCCCCTCCAGCCCTTTCCCGCCGTCAGCACCCCGTTTGAACGGGTCGGAATCGACATTGTGGGACCCCTGGACCCTCAAACCGCCCTGGGCCACCGCTTCATCCTGGTCCTCGTGGACCACGCCACCAGGTACCCGGAGGCGGTCCCGCTCAGAACCATAACGGCCCCTGTGGTAGGCCGGGCCTTGATGGGGATCTTCTCCCGAGTGGGATTCCCCAGCGAAGTGGTGAGCGACCGCGGTACGAACTTTATCTCCAGGTACATGCGGTCCCTGTGGCAACAGTGCGGGGTCACATACAAGTTCACGACCCCATATCACCCTCAGGGGAACGGACTGGTTGAGCGATTCAACCGAACATTGAAAGGGATGATCCAGGGCCTAGAAGAACCACTCCGGCGGAAATGGGATGTCCTGCTGCCCTGCCTCCTGTTCGCCTATCGGGAGGTCCCGCAGAAATCCCTGGGGTTCAGCCCGTTTGAACTATTGTATGGACACCCGGTCCGCGGACCGCTCAGTCTGGTCAAGGAGGGCTGGGAGATGAAGCCCCGAGGCGGCCCTCCTGACGTCTACCGATACCTCCTGACCCTCCGAAACCAGACCCGCAAGTTCCGAGCCCTTGCCGAAGCCAACCTCGAGGCCAGCCAGGAGGACATGAAGCGGTGGTACGATCGCAACACTTCTACCGTAGAATTCGAGCCAGGTCAGAAAGTATGGGTCATGGCCCCGGTCAAACCCGGCGCCCTCCAGGACAAGTGGACCGGGCCCTTCAAGGTGGTGGAGAAGAAAAGTCCCGTCACCTACTTGGTCGATCTGGAGTCCCCCCGGAACCCCCTCCGGGTCCTACATGCTAACAGGCTAAAACCCCACTTCGCCCGGACCGAACTGAGCCTGCTGCTGGCGACCGACGAGGGGGGCGAGGACGACTCCGAGCCCCTGCCCGACCTCTTGCAAGCCAACATTCACGATGGATCGATCGAAGGGGTCCAACTCGCCTCGTCCCTGACCCCGGAACAGCGCAACGACTGCCAGCGATTACTGCGGGACTACGCAGCCCTCTTCTCTCTCACCCCGGGGGTGACCCACTGGTGCGTCCACGACGTCGACACCGGGGAGAACCCCCCCATACGACACAGAGCCTACCGGGTGCCTGACCGAGTGCGGGCCTGCATCCAGGCCGAAGTAGCGAAGATGCTGGCCCTGGGGGTCATCGAGCCTTCCGACAGCCCGTGGGCCAGCCCTGTCGTCCTGGTGCCCAAGGCCGCAGCTCCCGGCCACCCCCCGGAGTTGCGATTCTGCGTGGACTACCGAGCCCTGAATGTAGTAACCAAGACGGACGCACACCCGATACCCCGGGCCGACGAACTCATCGACCGCCTGGGGGCCGCTCGCTACCTGAGCACGCTGGACCTCACCGCCGGGTACTGGCAAATCCAGCTCACCCCCGGCGCCCAAGAAAGATCCGCCTTTTCGACTCCGGATGGGCATTACCACTTTCGGGTGATGCCCTTCGGAATGAAGAACGCCCCGGCCACCTTCCAGCGACTGGTGAACAAAGTTTTGGCCGGGCTTGAGGCCTTCAGCGCGGCCTACTTAGATGACATTGCCGTGTACAGCAACCACTGGGCCGAGCACCTCCTCCACCTAAAGGCCGTCCTGGCCGCCCTCCAGCGGGCCGGGCTCACAATCAAGGCCAGCAAATGCCAAATCGGCCACGGATCCGTGACCTACCTGGGCCATCAAGTGGGGAGCGGGCAGGTGGCCCCCCTCCAAGCAAAGATAGAGGCCATCCAGACCTGGGAACCCCCCACTACCCAGACCGCTGTCCGGGCCTTCCTGGGCCTCACCGGATACTACCGACGGTTTATCCGGGACTATGGGAGCATTGTCGGCCCCCTCACAGAGTTAACGTCCAAAAAGCAGCCCAAGAAGGTACACTGGACACCCCGCTGCCAAACAGCCTTCGACACCCTCAAAACGGCCATGTGTACTGCTCCGGTGCTGCAGGCCCCGGACTACCAGAAGGAGTTCGTGGTACAGACGGACGCCTCCGAGTATGGGATCGGGGCCGTTCTCTCCCAAACTGACGAAAAGGGGCTCGACCGACCAGTGGCCTTCATCAGCCGGCGACTACTGCCCCGGGAGCAACGCTGGAGCACCATTGAGCGCGAGGCCTTCGCTGTGGTGTGGGCCCTCAAGAAGCTCCGGCCCTACCTCTTTGGCGCCCACTTCCGGGTCCAGACCGACCACCGGCCCTTGCAATGGTTAATGCGAATGCGGGGCGAGAACCCCAAACTGCTGCGATGGTCCATCTCGCTACAAGGGATGGACTTTGACGTCGAACACCGGCCCGGCAATGACCACGCCAACGCCGACGGCCTGTCCCGCTTCTTCCGCCTTGACGAGGAGAATCCCCAAGGAGATGGGTGACTCTCCATGCCTTCGGCTGGGGGGGACGCCTGTTGGACCCGGCCTCGTGGCGTGGTCCTTAAACCCCTGGATTGTGCCCGCTCCCCGCCCCGGCCGTCACGGGCCACCCGTCTGAACTGCACCAAGGCCCTTCACCCGGAGCTGCACGTGGTCGCATGCTCCTCATGGCTCCGCCATCTTGTTGGCATCTACGTCACCCCGTACACCAGCCGGCGTGAACCCCGCTCAACCCGGCCTCGACCCCAGCGAAGCCCCGACATCGAGGCACCACGAACTGGCCAGGGGGTGCCGCAGGAACCATTCATCGCCCCCGGCGGAGGACAGTATCGATGGGACCCCCAACTGTCCTCCCCTCTCGAGGTGTGATCGCCCTGCAACTCCCTTGGGCCTGGCGCCTCTCCTGCTGGGCGTCTGGCCACCTCCACCCGGCCACTCCGCCCCCTCGGGCGCAAGGGTCCGGACATCAAAGGGCTCCAGACCTATATCTGGGGCGACCCCACCACAGCTCGGGAGTTGTATCCCGGAGTCCAGAGCCCTGCTGATCGAATCGCGGCTGACCCTACGGAGAAGAACTCTTGTCGGAACCATCACGAGCCCTGCTGACTGCGTCGCGGCTCCCTCTTGTGAACCTTTCCTGAACCACCTGGAACATCGGAGCCCTGCTGACGCCGTCGCGGCCCAACCTCGCTGAAACCTCCCTCGGAGCCCTGCTGACGACGTCGCGGCTCGAGCTGAGCAGAAACCATCTTGAGAGCCCTGCTGATTGAATCGCGGCTCTCCACGAACTGTACGCCGGAGCCCTGCTGACGCCGTCGCGGCTCGACCCCTCCGAGATCGGAGGTCCTCCAGCTTGAGGATAAGAACTGGGCCCCAGGTACCCTCGTACCACATTCCTACCAAAGACTGTCCCGCTACCCCTACCCTTCCAAAGAGACATTGAGACTTTTGGTGGATCCCTCGATCCCTTCGTGTAAATATTGAACTCGTAACCTTTTATTGATGATAAAGAATTGCTTGTCTTGAGACAACCTCCTTGAGTCCGGTGTGGTGGTGTTACTGTGCTAGTACGTGATAGGAGAAGGATCTCTCAGGAGACTTCTCGGCAGCGCTCGGCTACTTCGTGCAGTGCGAGGGCCCCCCCCTTGGTGGTCTCACCGACTCCTCGGGGTTCGCCTTCCAACAGTACCCCAGATGGAATAGTATTTGAAACACCAGATGATGATGTGCTGTATAAAATGACAATGGCAAACAGGGAGAAGGAGGTTACTGAAACCTATGCTATATTTAACCCTGATGAATTACCTAAAGAATTAAGACAATCTGTTAAGGCAGAAGTTTGGGATTTCACAGGAGAAGACGTAGGATTAATGAGAAATGTAGATCCAGTAAAAATAACCGTGAAAGAAGGAATAAGTTATCCAAATGTCCCTCAATATAAATTGACACCTGAAATAATCGAAGGAGTTACTCCTGTGATTGAAAAAATGATAAAACAAGGTATTTTGAGAGAAATAATGAGTAGTCCATGTAATTCACCAATAATGGGACTGAAAAAGCCTAGTGGGAAGTTCAGGATAGTACAAGATCTGAGAAAGATAAACAAAATTGTTGTGTCATGCTGTCCCATTGTACCGAATCCATCTGTGATTTTATATCAGATACCCCATGACGCAGAATGGTATACAGTGATTGATCTATGCCATGCTTTCTTTTCCATCCCATTGCACCATGATAATCAGCAAATTTTTGCATTTTGTTTCCGCGAGCATATTTTGGCTTGGTGCCGAATTCCACAGGGGTATACAGAAAGCCCCTCAATATTTAACCAGCTATTGAAGAAGTCTTTGGAAAGTCTAGAAATGCCCGAAAATTCTGTACTAGTCCAGTACATCGACGACCTTCTTGTGGCGTCGAAAACCCGTGAAGCTTGTGAGGTAGACACGATAGCCTTGCTGAATCATTTGGCAGATGGAGGACTTAAAGTGTCACCATCAAAATTACAATTTTGCAAGAAAGAAGTACAATATTTAGGACATAACATTTAAAAAGGACTGAGAAGAATAACAATAGATAGAATCAGGATCATAAAAAGAATGAGTCCACCTATGACACAAAGAGAATTGAGAATGTTTCTGGGAATGGTTGGATATTGTCGTCAATGGATCAGCAATTTTTCGTTGATCGCAAAACCTTTAATACGACTGACAAGAAGTGATGTGAAAGATCCTATTGATTTGAACAAAGAGGAATTGGCAGCATTCAAAAGATTGAGAGATGGGTTGTGTGAAGCACCTGCGTTAGGTATGCCTGACTATGAAAAAGAATTTGAGTTGTATTGTAGTGAGAGAAATGGATGTGCACTCTCTGTTCTAGTACAGACGCATGGAAAACTGAGGAGACCAATTACATATTTTTCATCAATGTTGGATCCAGTAGCTGTAGCCCTACCTGGGTGTTTGAAAGCAGTAGCTGCTACATGTCGGAGTTTGGAACAGAGTGAGGGAATTGTGATGGGATATCCTGTGAAAGTGTTTATACCTCATGATGTGGCGATCCTTTTAACAAGGAGTCGTACTCAGTATATGACACATAGTCGGCTGACTAAGTATGAAAAGGTCATATTAGGTGCAACAAATGTAAGTCTTGTAAGATGCTTGAATGTGAATCCTTCAACTTTGTTGCCGGATGCAGAGAATGTGGAAGTAAGAGATGAAGCAGATCATGACTGTCTGGATGTACTTGATTTTTGTACAAAACCACGACCTGACATAAAAGATGAACCCTTACCAGAAAGTGATTTTGGTATGTTTGTTGATGGGTCTTGTTTGAGGACAGATGATGGAGTTTTAAGTGCAGCATATGCAGTATGCACAGTTGCAGCAGTAATGGAAGCATCCTATTTGAAAGGAGTAAAATCTGCCCAAGTAGCTGAACTTGTTGCTTTGACGAGAGCATGCAAGATTGGGAAAAGTGTAAGAGTGACTGTGATAACCGATAGCCAGTATGGCTATAGAGTTGTCCACGACTTCGGCCAGATATGGCTGCAGAGAGGATTCTTAACCTCAAGTGGAACTCCCATTAAGAATGCTGAAGTGGTTGGAAAGTTGCTTGAGGCGATACAGCTGCCTAGGCAATTGGCTGTTGTAAAGTGTGCTGCCCATAGTCGCAGTGGTGATTATATCGCCACTGGAAATAAATTTGCGAATGACATGGCGCAATACTGTGCACGAAATAAGAATTCAATTAATCGGGCTAAGGAAAAAGAGGTGATTTCTTGCTCTTTGATGTTTACTAACACTGTGGGAACATGGGAAGAAGTAAGACAATTGCAGGAAGAAGCAGGAGAGGAGGAAATAAAGCAGTGGGTAAAAGCAGGATGTGCACCAAGAGAGAAAGATCATGTGTGGGTCTATCGAGATGGAAGACCAGTCATGCCTGATAGCATGATGTCTGCCATGGCACGGATGTATCATGGACAGGGACACATAGGGAAAGACGCTATGATCAGGTCCTTTAAGCAAACCTGGTATAATGCAAAATTCAGACTTGTAGCAGAAAGTCTTTGTCAGAGATGCCTAATATGTCAGCAATACAATCCAGGAAGAAAGACAGTAGTGAGTCTAGGAACAATAGGTCGAGTAGGAGGGCCTTTTACCAGAATGCAAGCTGATTTCATTGAAATGCCTCCCTGTAACAGGTTGAGGTATGTCTTGGTTATGGTCTGTCTATTTTCCAGATGGGTAGAGGCATTTCCAACAAGAAGAAATGATGGGATGACAGTGGCAAAATTACTTTTGAGGGGATTTATCCCTAGATTTGGGTTCCCAGTGACAATTGAATCAGACCGAGGAGGACATTTTCATAATGAGATCATAAAACTGATTTGTGAAGCATTGAATGTGCGACAAAAAATACATTGTGCCTACCGACCAGAGGCTTCTGGTGTGGTGGAACAGATGAATGGTACTATCAAAAACAGGATAGGGAAAATGTGTTTAGCCACAGGTATGAAATGGCCTGATGTCTTGCCTCTAGTACTCATGACTATTAGATTGATTCCAGACAGAACTACAGGGTTAAGTCCTCATGAAATCATCATGGGACGAGCCATGCGCCACGTGTTTCTACCAGTCAACAAGCTGATGACTAGAACTGATGACATGGTGTTGGAATACTGTAAAAGCCTGGCTGACGCAGTTTATTCTGTGTTTCATCAGGTTGGAGCGGATGCCACCACCCTTGAAAAGAAGCCAGCTCATGATCTAAGCCCAGGGGACTGGGTAAGGATAAAAGGGCACAGAAGAAGAAACTGTTTGGTTCCCAGGTGGGGAAAACCAAGGCAAGTTATCTTGAACACAACAACAGCTGTGAAGTGTGCTGGATTGAAGAATTGGATCCATGCAAGTCATACTTTGAGAATTCCAAATCCAGTTGACAGCAGAGAAAAGGAGTATTTTAATGAATCAGAATCCAGTACTGAGTCAGATGACGGAGAGCCAAAAGACAAAGAAAACCCCGCAAGTGGGGAAACAGAACTGAGTTTAACTTTTGTCCCCAGAAGTAGTTCCCTGAGGAGAAGGCTACAGATTTCTGATACCAGTTCAGACTCAGAAACCGAACAAGGAGCACAATCTTCCAGGAAAGAACAAGGAAGGAACAAAGAAAAGAACAGTGAAGAGACGATAAAAGAGATTCATGAGAAGGAAGTGCCAGATGAAAGATTGAGAGAAATTCCACCTGAAACAACACGTTTAGATGGACAGGTGCCAGATACAGAGAGAGAGGGAAAGATTATTGCGGAAGACCCCCGAGGAGGTGTAGGGAACTCCAACATCCAGTTAGAAGCAGGGACAAGTAGTCAGCAGGAAGATTGCGTGTCGGAGATTCGAGGAGGGACAGAAGTAGGGAAAACAAAAGAAGTGGTGGAAAAAGAAACTGTTGAGAGTAAAAAGCAAGTTGAAACAGAGTCAGAGGTAAGCGAAGATGAGATACCTGAAGGTTGAGTTCTAAGAAAGAGAGCTTGCAGAACTGAATAGAATGATAAAGGGATTAAATTGAAAAGAACTGCAAAAGACGACGTTTGGCCGAATAAAATAAAGAGATTGAGATATCGACTGACACGAGTAAATTCACAGAGGGCTGAACAGGTGAATGAAGTGACGAGTCAGGAGAAATCAAAAGAAGAAGAAACAATTGTAATTAAAGAAAGCAAAAGAACAAGGAAACCTAACCAGAAGTATAAATCACCAGAATGGACATATGTGGCCCTGCCTGAAGTAAAAGAAGAGGTGGGTAGCCAAGGAAATCCAGAGGTGGTTATACCGGAAGTGGTTGAGGAAGACGAAGAATCGGAAATCCTGAGAGTTATCTTGTCCGATATTGGAGAAGAAGCGGATGTTCAGGACATTCTGTATACCGAAAACGAAGGAAAGTGAAAAATGATGAAATGCCAAACTGAATGAGACAAGAAAACTATTGATGGAAAGACAATTAAAATATTGAAAAAGACAAAAACTGGTAGAACCACGTAGGTGCTTAGAGCCTTGGGTTAGAAAAACTACTTGTGAAGTAGAAGAGGCTAAGTCAAAAGACACGGTCCATTTTAGCAAAGATGGCAAACATAGATAGTAGCAAAGGTAGATGTACATTTTTGAGGAGATGGTGTAAAATGTGTTGTTGTTGTACAGGATTATTAATGCTTCTATGGAGTATACTTGCTCTACTGATCTCATTTAAAGTTACTATAGATACATTAGAAGGACATAGTGAAAACATAACTAATATAGAAAAGATTCAAAAGGTAGTTCCGACTAGAATAGATGAAAATTATTTACATAAAGACAGGTCTATAACAGATTTTTCTAATAAAGTGTTTTCAAAATTGTGGTATGAATATGTAAAGACAATGGACGTAAGGGACTGCTACGTGTATATGCAGTTACCTGCCTCTGTATCGGAAGGAGTGACTTATCATCACCTTCCAGTAACTTATGGAATAACATGTAGTGTAATAGCTAGTTTATTTTATCAAACAGGTAAATTAGAGTATTATTTTTCAGATGTAGATACTATTTTTTCACAAGTACCGTCAATTAACAAACTAAACAAGGTAAAACCTGCAAAGGTATTAGGTGAATAGAGACTAAAGAACTAACATTAGAATACATATTTAGAAATAATTTGACTTGCAGTTTAAAGAAAGAGGAAAATACATTTTTAGATATGGTTGAAGAAAGAAGATTGAAAATGCAAAGAAAGCCTTCAGAAGGAAAAATGGAGAAGACAGTCTGGGATGTAGAAATGGAAAAACACTTGACAGGGGAAACGAGTCCAACTATGGCTTTAGATTGGCCTCAGAAAGGGAAATTGTGTATTAGAAGAAATCAAACAGCATATGATAATTATTTTGTAGGGAATAGCGAGTGCCATGATACATACCGAATCATGGGTGGATGGGGATTTAAAGGTGGAAAAGATCCAGTTTTTCCTGGACTGTATTTCATTTGTGGGAACAGGGCATATTATCATTTGCCAGACCATTGGTATGGCACATGTTATGTAGGCCTGGTTTTTCCAAAGATTTTTCATATGGATAGAGGAGAAGATGGTGTACATAGTTTAGGTAGTTATTTAGCACGTAGTAAGAGAGAATCTTGGACAGAAATTGTGGGTGACATCTTTGGAGCATTGGTACCAGCTGTGGGAATATCTCTGAATGCAAACAAAAGTAGAAGACTTTCAACAGTGGTGGATCGCTTGTCAACAAGCACCGCTGGAGGATTTTTATTGGTAAATACTGAAATGGTTGCCATGCGTGCTATGGTAATGCAAAATCGACTTGCCCTTGATATATTATTGGCAAAAGAGGGTGGAGTCTGTAGAATGCTGAAAGTTCAACATTGTTGTACTTACATTCCTGATGAAAGTAAAGATTTGAAAATTTATATTAAAAATATTACAGAATTGCATGACGAAATTGCACCACTGGAGGTTGAAGGAGTTTGGGAAAAGATTGGAAAGAAATTAACAGCTATTAAAGATTTTGTAGTAAAACTAGGTAGTACGTTTTTAGGTAAGATATTATTTCCATTAACATGTGTGATTTTCATAGTATTAATAATTAGATTAGGGTGTATTTGTCGTAAAAAGGATAAAAATCAGAAAAAGTTAAGAAGAGAAAATTTAAGGAGAAGAGATAAGAAACAAGAAAGAGAATTTGAAGAAATAGAATTGGAGGAAATCAAGGAGAGCATGTATAAATCAGCAAAAAGAGAAGAAACAGGGGAAACTGAAATATGAATAAAAACAAGAAATCACTTTGATATTCCGTAAAAGGGATACAACATTTTGTTGGTGTGGTGATATAATCACCAAAGGGGGGATTGCTAGAGCGGGTAGTACAACATTTTGTATACCCCCCCATTCTGCATGTTTATATTAATCTGAATAATCAACTAATTGTAATATTATTAATTCGTTTGAAGTGAAAACTCATCAATTATATTAACCCCTTCGATGCGAGTGACGGAGCGGTTCCGTCATGCGCGTCGGTTGCGCTGTGCGCATGACGGAACCGCTCCGTCACGGCCCCGCCCACGCACGGAACCTTCAGCACGGTGCGGTAATCCGCGCCGCGCTGAAGGGGTTAACAAAAGAATTACACGTGGGATTTGCATTTTGCATGGCTAAACAAATTGTATACTAATATATGTACGCATACTAATGGTAGAAAATTAGGGTATTGCATGATATATGTTGCTTTTGTGATGTAATTGTAAGTTGCACCAGATGACATCACTGGGTGAATATAAACGCTTTGAATGTTGCTATTATGCTAGATAATTACTTACACATAGGGGAATTAGTGAGGGTTTAACATTTTATTAGCCATTTCAATGTTTTAATTACGTTTTTGTGTTTGTTTTGCTTAAGTTGACCATTTGGGCCTTCGTTAAGATGACTGACTGAGACGCACGACATGACTGCTACTGTCCCACGAGATTTTGGGTGAAGTGCGCCTGCGCCACCGCCAGCAACAATGGCCTCGCCCTGACCCCAGGAGAGATGTACCCACCAAGGTCATACTGGGAGAGTTGCCAGGACCTCAACAATGAACTGTCTTTAAAACCGGAACCAGCAAGTGCGATGACTTAATCTTACGGACTATGTGAGAACTTCACCGAGTGACCCCAAGTCCACCAATCAGGACTGTCTAAAACTCATTCTTGATACATTTTGACATTAAAATCATTATAAAAGACGATAGAATAGGGAGTTAATAGGTTCCTGTCGTTCGATTTGTCTTGCTGCGAATTTCCTGACGTTATGCTGACGGAGAGGACGGTGACACTGCTGGACAGCTGTTATCCTGAATCTTTGAGAGACTGAATTGCAGCCTGACTTTGATGGATTTAAAGATTTTTCCACGACTTGACTGACTTAGAGGACGACAAATAGCCAGATTAGGTAAATATGATGTTCTGCGGTTTGGACGATGATTTTCTAACAATTTGCAATTTAATTAGATAAACGATGTTTTGATTAATGAACAAACGTGTTGTGTCGATTATTTGAAGAAATTAGAATAAGAGAAGAGTAAAAATAAATGAATTGAATTACCAAACTATAATACAACTAACTGATTCATCGCCAAATGAGGGGAATATCACGAAGTTTGAAGTTAATAAAAGTATTCAATGTGCATTAGGGTTTAGATGAAAAGATATTCCTTTCATGTCACCGTTTGGAAACGTATCCCTCTAGGAAACAGATCAATGAAGTGTGAGTGTTGGTGTTATGGGCCCCACCAATGAATATATTTGAGTGAATGTGTTATTGTGATATTTGGTCTGTGACGAAGGGGGAATTAGACATTCCACACTGCAACAGCTGGACCCTAGGGAGCTCACTTGCCTGCACTACATGCTACTGGACCACATTCCTGCTACCACTGCTGCTGTCTCGGCATCCTCTGGCTCCTGCAATGGCACGTACTATGGAGAGGGCCCCAGCCTTCACTGAGGAGGAGAATCAGGCCCTGCTGGACGGGCTCCTTCCACAGTACAGCAAGCTCTATGGAAAACCAGGGGAGCAGGTGAGTGTGCAGTCCACTGCCTTCCTAATTATGCATGTTGTCTGACTAGCAGGACTAGCAGTGTGTACACCAGTGGCAAGCATTCTCACTGACTACTTTCATCACCCAAAGTGTGTAAGTACATGTAATGAACAGGTGTCCTGCTGCTAAAGTGCATTAGTGCAAGCTTAAACTCCCAGGCATTGTTAACATGTCAGACATGCAGGTAATTTGTCCTTCCCCATGGTTGCACTTTCTGTGTGACTCAACTCCCTTTGTGATGATGACATGTATATCCAAATGTGTGCAGTACAAATCTGGGGCATGTATGTTAATGTACTTTTAACTTTGTCATCCTCACAGGTTGATGCCCACCAGAAGCAGGAGATATGGCTGACCATCGCCCGGGCTGTTCGTTCGGTGGGGGTCTACAAGCGCCGGATCCGCAACTGCCAGAAGAGGTGGCATGACCTTCGGGGCTGGACCCGGAGGATAGCTAGAGTCCAGCTGAAGCTGTCACCTCCGTGCCGGAGGGGCGGACACCGGACCCTGACCCCCCACATGCTCCGGATCCTGGCGGTGGTCTTCCCGGACCTGGATAGGCAGCTGAAGGCCAGACAGCAGCAGGAAGGGGGTAAATCCATGCCTAATCTGTGTACTATGTCTGACATGGTATTTGCCGTCTTTTGGCCTGGTCACACTTCCACATTAAGTAGGTCTTGTAGTCCAATACTCAGGTCCCTCAGATGTGTGATGAACCCTCCTCATCTGTTAAACAGGTGTGCAACATTTCAGCCTGTTACTTGTGTCACTAGGGCACTGTGTCCCTGCAGTCAGCTATACTTCATCTACAGGACAGCATCTGTTCCCGTGACTCTGTTGTGTGTTTCATGGGTGGGTCAATTGTTTGCCCAATGCCTGAGATCTGACATGTGATCTGTGTGTGCCCTCGAGATGTGTTCCAATTGCTGGTCTGACTCGCCACATGTGGCTGGGGTATTTCAAACAAACCCATGCAGAAAGGCATTACACAATACTAAGTTGGTAGTAATGGAAATACCGGTCGCACATCTATTTCCCAATTGCCTGAACAGTTCTAGGTGCCCATCGGGATAGGAAATACATCCCACTACCATGGATGTGACCGACAACAAGACTCGGGGAGGGGCACTTGTTATCACTAACGTTTTTTAAAACTGGGTACTACCCCGGCACTCCAATGTTAATAATGACAATGTTATTCGAGTTGACTTGAAATATACCACGAATACACAGTACCAATACAAGTAGTCCTTGCTGTCCCCTAATGTTATCACTCAAATAAGAATTAAAGCACTTTTTGTGATGAATAGGAAAAAACAGTAATGTCCCAACATATGTTCTTCATAAGAAATCATGAAATTTAATGTGTCTTGTAACAAATTATATACAGTTCAAGAAGGACCTATTCTCCTTGTTGCATTATTGTATTGGAACAGTACATTATACACTTGAATGTATCATATTTATATACAAATTCGAAAAGAAAACCTATCTCCTTGTTGGCTTAATACATCCTGACAGTATAGTCTACACATTTGGTCCCCTAATAATGAACCAAATCCCCGCGAGGTGGGAAGAATCAGATGTCGAGACCTCGTCGAGGAAGTAATCCGGAACAGTTGACACGTGTTTCGTTACGCAATGTAACTTTTTCAAGGCTGTGAATATAATCATTGCAAGAAAAACTTTTATTGACAGGTGAGCATACCCCAAAATTCTTCTATGAATATACTTTTGTTCCTTGTTATGCGATATGTAATGATGACAGAAAGACAAAACGTCTCAGCAAGAGATTCGGTCCAAACATATGCGTATACCATTACTCATTAGGTTAGTTGTACTCCATTTCAATACAACCCAAATAGTGAAGAACCAAGAGCAGGGTGATAGCCCAAAAGAGATTCCATGCCAAAAAGGTACAAAAGTAAATATTAGTCGTAGTGTTAAGAAAAGCAGAAAATCCAGAGTTGTGAGTCAAGAAAATGGAATGTGTCAGGCAGCCTGAAAGGACAGTGCCCAGAACCTAATGTGTTTTATATATATCCTGCAGTACCCAAACAGGGTGTATTGAGTCGGAAATAAGTGAATCCATCCCCACTGTATAGTAGGAGTCGGACAGTACCTTCGGTATAGTGGAGATGGTGAAGAAATTTGAAAATATATTCTAGTCCATGAGTATAGTCATCTGACGAACGAAAGTGTCTACCAGAAGCTTTCCTGTTTGCTGGGTTCACCCTTCCGTTGTCTAAGACAGACAGACAAAAGTGAAAAATAATAAATAATAACATGCAAATATGCAGATTAGTGTCATTGGTCAATTTGCAATAGAGGGCGAGCCTCGCTTGTGCAAAGCTCGGCAAAAATTTAAAATTACTGCAAAGTCCTTGGAAAGGACGATACATGTCCAGAAATGACAGTTCCCAGAAGACCATCGCAGACACGTCACGTCTATTCAAAGAGAGGCAGTATGTAAGGCTGTTACCAAACAGAAACAAGGCATAGATCAATCTAGTGTCAGACATTGCACAAGGTGCGAATTGTAGCGTAAACTTACTTCTGGCTGCCGTAATCCAGCAGCAAATCCGTAATAAAATCAGTGGAGCTGTCACGGTCGGACAGTCGGCGATTTTAAGGACCCTATAGGCCAGTTTGTCTGAAAGAAAAATATAGTGTACAAACCATGTGTCGCAAAAACTGGTCGAAGTGTGTAGCCCAATATCCAATTTTATATTCGAGGCTGAGGTGTGTTACGTCAGTCTCAGTACAAATACGGAGAGAAGTCGAAAGATTTCTAGTATGAAATCATACATGCCTCAATCTGTGCTAAAGTCACACAAAAACATATAGAGCTCGCGCTTGTCACCAAGGTTTGTGGCCCATACCAATCACTATTGTAGGTGCCCAGACGATACATCCAATAATTCAAAAGATTATGAAAGGCCATTATTAGCGCCAAAACCCCAAGTTATCACAGTCATCTAATCATCAATGACAAGACTTACTTTCCAAAGTTTGAAGATGGCGTCCAACCCTCAGGGCAGCCCCAATCAGTCGCTGCACCTTTCTTTTTTGTTTGTTTATTTTTTGAGAAAGAAATGTATACACTTTGCCGGAACAGGTATGGGGACTATGAGTTCTCTAAGTATTCCTCCTAAACATAAAAAGTAAACCGAAAATTAACAAGAGTCACAGTGTAATGTGAGAATTTAAAGGTCCGGCGGTGAAAGAATAGGGTAGGCTCTCTTGTAACGTACTCTGCGCCTACCCCAATGGTTCTAACGTTGTTAATAGGGAAAGCTCCCGTCAATAATTACTCTTTTTAAAGCCGTACAATCATACGGGCAACGTGAGAATCTACCATTGTTACTATTATGCATGAAAACGAGTAAATTGTAGCAAATCATCAGAATGATGGTCGTCTGATTCAGGCAAAGCTACAGACGAAGGGAATCCAAACTATTAACCCTCCAGCTACGTTTGTATATAACAGTCAGATAGAGTACTCACATGACCCACTGGCGATTTGTTCCGACCTGAAACACTGTGATAGGTGCCTATAGAAAAAATATAATGTCAAAACCCCGATTTTAGTGGCAACCTGTTTGGGTCTCTAGTTACCAAAAAGGTCAATCGATGATCAAAAGTCGCTTACTTCAATATCCAAAGTGCAGGCGATCGTTCGAAAGTCCTCCGTCAGAACGGCCCCAGTGAAACGCTGCACATTTTATATAGTGTAGACATGAAGATAGTTAAAGGACTACGCACATCGGCAGATTCCCTGTACGAAGCATAAGAAGTAGGACTATGTTTAGTCCAAAAGAACAAACATCCGCCATGTTGGAGTGGGAAGAGGACTCCAAAATACGCCAATGGGAAGGAACCCCCGTCGTAATTGAAAAAAAGGGGGGGGGCTTGTGGACAAAACTATAGCGGTCGAGCCCTACTGTGTGGAGGTGATAGAAAATTTCATATGTATATCTTTGCACATCGCCTGCGTTCCGTAGTAGTGGTGACGCAACTGGAAATTCCATAACTGAGTGTATTGTAACCTACTCAAATTCTGAAACACACATAGGGAATGTGTCCAAGTAAGATATTGTGTGACCATTGAAGAATAGTGCAAAAGAGAGAGAGTGCAAAATAGCCCAAGACCAAATATAGCAAGAAAACTGTGAACATCATAAGTTCCATGGGTCATATGTATTGTCATTCCACATATTACATGATTGAGCATTATCAGTTACAGCATCCTTGTTGCAATGTTAATCATTCAGAAAAACATGTAACTCACTAGGGCACTGTGTCCCTGCAGTCAGCTATACTTCATCTGCAGGACAGCATCTGTTCCCGTGACTCTGTTGTGTGTTTCATGGGTGGGTCAATTGTTTGCTCAATGCCTGAGATCTGACATGTGATCTGTGTGTGTCCTCGAGATGTGTTCCAATTGCTGGTCTGACTCGCCACATGTGGCTGGGGTATTCCAAACAAACCCATGCAGAAAGGCACTCCAATTTTGGGGCCTCAGGAGTATGTGTATCACGTATGTTCATGCGCAGCGCAGTGTAAACTGCACATGAGGCGGGCAGGGAGCACTGAGAGGGAAGCATGATTAATCTTACGCATTCTTCGTCTTCTCTGTCATGTTGGGGCTGCTGTAATCTGTGGTGAAAGGACTCACAAGGACGCTCTGCTGTTTCTTTGGGCGAAACGCTGTGGAGGCTTTAACTTTTTAACTTCGGGACTGCGAGGTCCAGGGTGCATACTGGCAACCGCATCACGCACACCTGGCTCCTCTTCCCGGACACACCTCCCTTGATTGCCCTACGCCTCGCGGCCCCCGCTTCGCGGGCGCCGCTCGTCGGCGCTGCCTACTTGAATCGCTGCGCTGGGAATCTCTTTGGCTGCTGTAATCTGTGGTGAAAGGACTCACAAGGACGCTCTGCTGTTTCTTTGGGCGAAACGCTGTGGAGGCTTTAACTTTTTAACTTCGGGACTGCGAGGTCCAGGGTGCATACTGGCAACCGCATCACGCACACCTGGCTCCTCTTCCCGGACACACCTCCATTTCACCCTCACTTTTAAATTTTGGGCCCCGCCTATAAGCGTTAGCGGTACGCGTGCGGGACGAAGCTCGGGGCGAAGACCGGGCAAAGAGCGGGCCGTTTGTGGCCGTTAGAGGACGGGAGAGGCCGGGCCTGGGCCACCCCCCCCTCGACCCCCCCTGGAATTCTGCCGGACTTAGAGGGCTACCACCGGTCCTTCCTTGCAGAGATGTCGACAAGAGAAACAAGGAGCAAAAGTGCCACGGCTGTTGCGACTACATCAAAGGGAACATTGGATAATTACTTCGTGAAAGCCGGGTCACTGCTAATCGAGGACATTACGCTCCTTGAGAGGCGAATTTTCCAAGAGCTGGACTGGGTGCGGAGATCGTCTATGGGCCCCTTGGCTCAGGCAAAATCTCCTGTGGTAAGCCCCGAACTTATTGTGTTGGACACAGGGGAGGATGGTATGAATGATCTCTCTGGGTCGTTGAATATATCAAATTGTATTTCTCAGTTAAGTAGGAAGGATCCCAGTGATTCTGTAGATTTTAGCATGCTAACTCTTCCGCCCGCTCATCCCCACCCCATATCTACTATAAATCCCACGTCAGACCCTGATAATGTCAACTTTACAGGCCCCAAAGCGAACAAGCGAAAGGGGATTAGAGAAGGAGCTATCCCGAAAAAGAGCGGAGGGCCTAAGCCCAAGGGGGTGCGAAAGCCAAATACTTCAGAACCCTCCATGAACCCGATATTAAAAAGTTCCTGCTCAAACACTAGGAAAAAAACGCAAATAGACAGAGCTGAGGTTATGTGTTCTAATTCATTAACCCCTTCAGCGCTGTGCGGATTCCCCCGCGGTGCTGAAGGGTTCTAGCGCGGGCGTGGTCATGACGGAACGGTTCCGTCATGAGCACAGCTCAACCGATGCTCATGACGGAACCGTTCCGTCATGAGCATCGAAGGGGTTAAGGGAGATAAGCAACCAACCTGAATTAAATTTACTTGAACACACTGTGGAGGATGTTACCCTTGCGGATATAGGTGTCCTCATAAGAAACCTTCTAAGCCCACTGGAAGAAAGGCTAATGAAAATGGAAGCTAGGCTAGTGGTCATAGAAAAATCGACAGTCCAACTAGCCGACAGTTTGAAAATAGCCAATAACGGTGGAATAAAGGTTCCCGATAGGGCAACAAAAAGGGGACCCTCCCAACTTATAAATCGGGCTAAAAGTGCCACACATATAGTGCAGCAGGCATCATCCATCCTGTCTACAAGTACTAACACTCATTCGATGGCAGATGCTCCAAAAAATCATGTAGATCAGCTTAATCATCCACCTTCCCCTCCAATTAGGGCAGTCCGAACTGGGGAAAGCGATTCTGTCCCTATCAATACATTGAATAATGTGAAACCAACGATGGAGGGTGCGAGTAAGAGGCTAAATCCTGGACCAATACACCTCCCCCCAGAGGCAGCCCCATATACTGTTGTCCTGGTAGGGGTACCAGGATTGAACGCTACCTCTAAAGAATCCACTGCCTCCCTTAAGAATAAGGTGATAAATTGGCTATGTACATACAGACCGCTCCCGGAAGGTATACTGAGCCCAGTTCTCATGGTACGAAGGGTCCCGTGGTTGGGTAGTCTAACTAAATCCATAAACGGTGACTGTGTCATAGTCAATTTTAAAGACCACAGGACCGTCCTGCATATATGTGGATGGACCATTGAGGAAGAGGGGACCACTATTCAATCTTTACCCCTCTCCTTTTTTTACCCTCCTCTAGCATATGATAGTGAGGATGAGACCTGGGAGGCTCAGACCGGTCGGGTGGGGAGATTCTAAAAAAAGGGGAGCCACTTACCACCCCAGAAGCCAATACATAGGGAACCCTGAAATTAATATACATCACACATATTTGGAGAGACCGGGTGGGGGGTTGTCAAGAGGATGGAGAGTATTACCCAACTCTCGAAGACAGGAGTTAGCCCACTATACCTCCAATATGGCTGATGAGGGATGGGAAATTTGCCATGGGAGAGGTGGCAATTGGGGCGTAGGTGAGCAAAATTACCATCTACGGAGACCCCCTCAGCAATTTTATCTTCCAACTCAGAATAGATACAGCCAATTAGACATGGTAGATTGACTGCCTATATACACAAGCGGGAAGTCTAACTCTGTAGCATGGGAGACTGTGGATGAAACCAGTCAAGAAATAAAGCCGCCCAATCCCCTAGAACATCATGGGGCTTCGAGCAATTCCATTGGTAAAGTATGTCATAATGAGGGGGAAGAAATAAGCATCCCCCTAACACATATAGAGACCATGACCAGTGATAATGGGAAAGTTTGCACCCACACCACTATTCTGAGTGATAGGTCCCTCTCACTAAAAATATTGTCATGGAATGTGGCGGGTTTGGGAAACAAGTCCGGTTGTCAGGAATGGATTGAATATATTAACTCTAAGGACTTATGCATGTTTCAGGAAACTTGGGAGAGAGAGGAACATGCGAGGCAGGACTTTGCAGTATTCTCCATTCCTGCGAAATGGGGGGGAAGGGGGCGTCCATCGGGTGGACTTGAAACCTGGGTCGCAGTTCATTTGGGATGCAAGGCCACACGTTTCCCAGTGGCATCAGAAGATATACTTGTGGTACTACTGGAATGGTCCCATTGCTGTAGATTGGCGGTGGTAAACATCTACTCGAGGCCGGTCACCATCTCACAGGAGTCCCCTACCATCGACGAACTCCCCAAAGGGTTCCCTTTTGTAGTGGGTGGGGACTTGAACTCACATTATGAACCCCTACCAGGTCTTTTAGATGGGGCCTGTCTAGAGGAAGAGGCAAGATGGCGAGTACCATCGATAGTATCCATCCCGCCAAAAGCTTGGAGTCCATTGGCAGTGCAGATTACTGCCCTAACTTTGAGATATGGGGTTAGGGCTTGTAACGGGCGAGTCAAATCTGATATCCCGAGTAAACCCACATTTAATCGGAAAGGCAGGGAATCAAGACTAGACTATATTCTAGTGCAACTATCTTCCTGGTCGTATGTCGCTGATTTTAGGGTCATCGACAGAGAAGATAGCGACCATAATGCCCTGGAATTGGACTTTCTCCTCCCTGGTTGGGTCTGCGGGGAAGCAGAATTGTCTAAGACAAACCCCGATCTAGTTCTTGAAAGTAATAGGAGAAGAATTAAGTGGGAAAAAATAGCAGCAAGTACAGCCAAGCTCCCCCGGTTTTATAACAACCTTATTCCCACTTTGGAGAATATGGCGTTTTTAAGTGATAAACCCAGTACAGGGGCTAATAACAAACAAATTTGGCTGTATCATGAAGAACTCGTAACGACTCTATCCGTAGATCTATTTAATAATGGTCCAAGGAGGGGGGGTGGAAGGAACCAGTGCACTTGGTATACTGCGGTGTGCCGCAGTGCAAGGAGGGATCTCTTGTTGAGTATTAAGAACCGTAAAAGCAGGTCGGAGATCCAAACCAGGAGACGCGAATATAAGAAGCTGATTGCTAATGCTAAGATTGACTGGGACCAGAATAAATGGGAAGAACTTGTCAGTTCCCTAGCCTCCATGGATTCAAGGAAGTTCTGGCGAATTGTCAGTTCAGGTTCTGGGGAACTTGTCTCGGCAATAGAGCCAAATATTTCTTCCAAGACCTGGCAGGAGCACTTTCAATCTCTGTATACAGAGGCGCCAGGCCGTGGGGGCTGTATTGCCATCCCGCCAGTCTATAATTGCATGGAAGGGGATCCATTCACCATAAGGGAGGTCCGGGCTGCCATAACAGGTTTGTCAACCGGAAAGGCACCCGGCTTGGACGATCTCCCCGGTGATCTTTTTAAACAGGAGCCAGATATATGGGCCCCTTATTTCCTGGTGCTATTCAATGCGATTCTAAAGGGTATGGAGGTGCCCTGTACTTGGCTGGGCACAGAGGTGGTTCCGATTTTCAAGAAAGGCTCGCCCCTGCTCCCATCCAACTACAGGCCCATCAGCCTGATAGATGTGTCGCAAAAACTCTTTGGAAGGCTCATTTTAGACCGTTTACAGAACTGGATAGAGGAGACCGCCACTATGAGCCCCTACCAGGCCGGGTTCAGAAGGGGGGTATCCACTATGGACCAAATTTTTCGCCTTAATCTTATTTATTGGAGGACGGCACTTGTGGAGGGGGGCAGCCTGTACACGGTATTCGTGGATTTGCGGGCTGCCTTCGACCTGGTGCCTAGATCTAAACTTTGGAGTGTCCTGGGCGACTTGGGAGTCCCACCAGACATCCTGGCTATTCTGATTAAATTACATCAGGATAATTTTGCGCAGGTCAGGTGCGGCCGGATGGGGGGCTTAACTGATAGATTCCCCGTTGACAGGGGGGTGATGAGGCAGGGGTGTGTGCTTGCACCCACCCTGTTCTGCCTCTTTGTCAACGGGGTAATCGCCCACCTGTCCAGGCTAGAAGACATTGACGCTCCTAAATTGAATGGCAGCAGGGTGCCTGCCATAATGTTTGCAGATGACACCCTGCTGCTCTCCAAATCCCCCATGGGAATTCAACGGATAGTGAACGGGTTCCTGAAGTTTTGCATTGAGAGGGGTCTTGAAATCAATGCCTCCAAGACTAAATTTATGATCCTGAACCCTACCCCCTCCACACGTCCCAACCCTCTGCTAGGTACGGTGCGACTGGAGAGGGTTACCACATTCGAATATTTAGGGGTAACCCTGAATGAGAAAATGACATGGGGGACACACACGATCAAGGCAAATTTGAAACTATCGCAGAAGGCGGGGGGTATTCTAAGAATGGCGGGCAAATCTATTTATCGCCCACTGGGCCCTATGATACAGATCTACAAATCCCAAGCACGGGGCTCAGTTGTATATGGGGCGGAACTTTGGGGCCATGTTTCTGTAAAAACTTTAACAACTACAGAAAATAAATTTCTTAGGAAGCTAGTGGCCCTCCCCTCGAGCACCCCACTGCTTCCCCTCAGATTGGATCTAGGCCTAAGGCCAATTGCTGAGGAGTTAGGTTTAAAGCCCCTAGTCTTTTGGCGACGAATATGGAGCAGCCAGGATCTTGGTGATTATAGAAGTGAGCTCCGAGAGTTCTTGGCTTTCCCAAATACCAGTAACATCCCCTGGCTAAAATACATAAGGAGCATATGCGAAAGCTTAGGTCTCCCGGAACTATGGACCGACCCTGCTAACTCAAGTAGGAGGACCTCTCGAAAGGCACTTTCACAACTCTATTATCAGCTGAAGTTGACTACTGATATAGGTAATACACGGGTGGGATCATTGACTCACACATTTATACAACTGAAAGACTTCTATCAAATGGAAAGTGTATTAGATGGCATGGGTCCTGTGCTGGCAAGAAAATTATATCTACAGTGGAGATATGGCTCTCTACCTCTGAGGGCCTTCACTAGCTCTTGGTCCCAGCCCCCAATAGTAGAGCAGTGTCCAGCCTGCACACATTCTCATGAGAGTGACCTACACGTGGTCCTTTTCTGTAAAGCCTACCAAAGAGCGAGGAGGTATTGGCTCCTACCTATTCTCAAAAATATGGGGTTCAGGAAATATCTGCCCGCGTTTAGAATCCTTAAAACTGATTTGTCACCTCCGATTGTTTTTGCTGTAGCAAAGTATTTAATGGCTATGTGGCACGTTCGATCTCGCATTTTAAAAGAGGGGGGCACTGTATAAAGTTATAAGACATTGGTTTATCTTTTTTATGACTTTTAATGTTTGAATAATGCAATTTTTGAAAGTTACTGTGTAACTGAATTTGTTTAAAACATTGTAAATTCCAAATTTTAAAAAATGTCATGTATTTACATCTTTGATGGTCTAAATGACCGAGAATAAAGATTATTGAATTGAATTGTATCACGTATGTCACACTTGCTTAGCCACCTGACTACTGTCCAGGGCCAAACACTGTTTCATATATACCTGGCCAGTCATGCATCCTCAAGGGCATTTAGAAACACTCTGTAATCCCACTCCTGTGTATGATATTACAGGTTGTGCTTAGTGACATGTGCCCTCAGGTGTCTGCCTCTGTGTCATTAGGGTGTGGCTTGTTGTTACGTACAACTGGGGTGTCCATGATCCAGAGGGTCAGCTGGACATCTGAGATGTGACTATGAGAGACAAGACCTGTGTGACATATAGGTGTGTGATCATCTGACAGCGCAAAATGGTGTATGCAACTGTGTACTTCATGCAGCTGGGTTACGTGCATGGCAGACTGTGATGTGTTAATGTACAGGGATTTGTGTTTGCAGAGACTCATATGTCTGATTTGCATGATGTTGACTGACTTTCAGGGCATGCCAGTGCCATGGCATTTAACTTGCTGTGGGTGAGCCTGCATTGTGTTCGAGTGTGCACCATGCACCCCATTGTGGCATTGCCCATCAGGACATGAGAACATCATAGTGTGTGTTGCTGGCATGTATCACAAGCATGTGAAATGAGTCCCTGCCCATCCCTTCATCCAGATACCTGTACTGAGTTAGTAGCAAGAGGTGCTGTGTGTATAGTGACATACTCCTACATGTTCACTTGCATGTCCAACAAATGTGTAGGTGGTGCATGTGGGCACATTGGGGTATTAGCATCCAACATGACATATGTGTGCAAGTCAAGGAGGGATATGTGTGCCATGGTTGATGTTGAGAATGACAATTGGCTTATTCTAAACAGTGTTGGTACTTTGAGCTGTGTTCAGCTGATGATGCCAGGGCTTGCCCTGTGATGTGATGTACTCACTGTGGTGTGTGCAGTCAGTGCAGGTGACTGATGTTGTTCTCTTTCTTCCTATTCCTATCCAGATACATCCATGTCCACAGGAGGGGACAGCTCCACGGACCAGGAGGAGCCACAGAGCCTAACAGGGACAGAAGGAGAGGAGTCGGGGGGACCCAGTGGCACGGAAGGCGAGTGGAGCCACACAGAGGAGTCATCAGCACCATCACCCCCAGCTGAGGGCCACAGCAGCTCTGAGGATGACTCCCTTGTAGAGGCGGGTGTCAGCAGCCACCAAACCCCAGCTAGTGAGGCTGTCCCCGCCACCACCACCACCACCACCATCACCACCCTCCCATCGGCTCCCATCCCAGAGGTCCCTGTAGGCTCACGTGTTCGTGAGCATGTCTCCTTTGTGCCAGGCACCGCACCCCCTGCCCCTGTGTCCCCTGCTGCCCTGAGCGAGGAGTCTGTGGACTTACTTAGACAGATCCATGTAGGGCAGATGTCGATGCTGAAGGTCTTCCATGCACACACAAGTCTGTTGACGCACCCGGTGTCGTTCATGGAGGGCATTTCATCGGGCATGTCTGCCCTACAGAGGACCAATCAGTCCATGGCCTCCTCCCATGGCCTCCTCCCTGACGGCAGCAGTGCCCCTCCTCCAACAGTCCCGCACCCCTCCTACCCCTGCACCACCCACGATTACTACCAGCCTACCTGTCCCAAGCACACAAACACCCAAACCAAGGGCTAGACGTGCACACAAGCAAGCGCAGGGGACTGATACTACTCTCACAGGGGCTGGTTTGCAGACACACACACAGTCATCCACAACCACTCCACAGTCCTCCGAAACCTCTCCCTCCCAGCCCCCTTCCCTTGCCTCACCTGCAACCCCTTCCACTGGGACCTTGACCTCTTCCCCACCGACCCAGCAGATCCAGATTACAAGGGGAAGAGGAAGTCCCTACACACAGAGGGGAGTGCCCCTCACACCCGGACACCCTCCCCCAGGCGCAGTCAGACTGAGACCCCAACACGCAAGATCCCCCGGAGCCGGAAGAGCAAGACCCCCTGCCACCACGCAGCACCAAGGCAAAGTCTCTGTCCTCCATCCCCCAGGCCACCACTCCAGAGGTTCCCCTGCCACTCCCTGCCCCGGGTTCCCCCACCCACAGATACGCCATCCCCAAAATGCTCCCCCCTACCACTTGCTCCTCCACACCTGGTCAGACGGTTAGTGCCACTGATGTGGGGACCGTGTTCCTCCCCCATCCTGTCGACCTCACCTGCACCCCATTCCGCTCCCATGGATGTAGGCACTGCAGTGGAGTCCACGACCACCCCTTCTGACTTGGGCACTGCAGTAGGGACCCAATCCACTCCATCTGACCTGCACACCGGAGTTGTGCCGGCACCCACCCCATCTGCCCCACAGTTGTGACTGCACCCGCCACTTCAGTCAGCTCCACTGCAGTTGCAAGTGTCTCGCTTGCATCCACCAACTCTTCACTGCCTCCTTCTGCTGTGCCCTGATCCTGTCCCTGCAGTGCCTGGCCTGCCCCCATGTATGCCCCTCCGAGGGGATGACCCCGGTCCTTAGCAGTGCAGGCAAGCAACGTGTGACAGTTGTCACTCTAGTTCACTCCTTGGCATTTGGACATGGACTGGCCATTGGCCTTTTGTTTGAACAGACGTTTAACTGTTAATATGCTGGAATTTGTCACTCTAGTTCACTCCTTGGCATTTGCACATTGACTGGCCATTGGCCTTTTGTTAGAACAGACGTTTAACTTTTAATATGCTGAATAAAGCTTTTTTCTTTATCCCTGTGAACTTGATTTAGCTGTACATTATGTTGATGTTGTTTTACATGCCCTTGCACCTGTAATGCTTGGTTTCCAATGTTGAATACTGATGTGTTCATGTGAGGTACTCCATGTGGTCCATGAGATTTGTATCCTATTCTGGTGGGTATCCATGTCATCCTTTGCAGCTACCTGGGTGTGTCATGATCAACTACTTATGGACATCTCTGTGTACATTTCATTTGCATGGTCACATCTCTGGCTTGCACCCATGCACATATGATGTGTTTCCCATTGTCCAATTTGTCAATTTCACAGACTTTGTGCGCATCACCACTGGACCTACAGGTGTGGGCATCATTGTTATAGGAGCAACTGGGTCCTCTGTGCAACTTGCTAGACATATGTTTTGAGTATGTGCAGATGACTTAGGGGAAACTCACGTACCCAGGCTGTTGTGACCAGAGCCTTCATTGTGTGGTAACTGAGGGCTGACTGACCAAGTGTTCTGCTGACATGAGTGAGACGTGCTGTGAATATGTTTGGCACAGCTGGGCTTCCACAGGAGTTGGGTCCCCTCAAGTGTATTGTCCCGTGACATAACCTGGGACCATGGTGTGTGTTGTATGAGCATTTGCGTGTGTCCACATCCCTTTTCATACACAGGCAGTGTTTCTTTGATATGTTCCTGTTGTTGATGTTTGCTGAGTGGTACTGTGTTCATCTCACTACTTTGCCATGGGCTACCAGATGTGTGGGTGCATGACACACTACTGTTAATTGGTGTATCATCATTGGGATTTGTCAGTTCTGAGTGGTGATGATGTTGTCAGACACAGATGGGACACAGTCAGGGTTCCCCAAGGCACTTGTTTATTCGCAATATCATGTAGTTGTCCCTAGGTGGTACCTTTCAGTGATTGAGACAAGTGTATGTGTGTGTGACTGCTCCCACTTGTCGGGTTCAGGGCTGCAATGTTGGCAGGTGTCAGCATGTGTACCTTGTGGTTCTCCTTGGCTTCTGCATTGTCCTGGGACTGTGGCAGGTATTCTGAAGGTTATGTGTGCTTTGACGTCATGGCCATGTACAGCATACTGTGCAGTATGTCTGTCATTCCCCAGGGTTGTAAACTGTCCTTGTGTGATGAGTCGGTGCACCTTAGTTCCTCCCAACATTACTGTGTTTATCATGGGTGCATGTGCAATGTCACCTGTCCATGTGGGCTTCACAGATGCACATTGTTGCAGTTCAGGGTGTGTGGTGTTGAGGGTGGACTGATGTAAATGTTTGCATGGATGGTCCCCTAGCTCCCGTTTGTCCATGGATGAGGGGCCATGCTGAGTGATTTGTGTTTGTGTATGTGTGATGTACGTTTGTGGAACAGAACACATGTCTGGGTTTCTCAGTTTGTACGACATCTGCCTTTGTAATCACAGTGGAGGTGTCATGCATGCTTGTGTCACCCCAATGTCTGGTCCCTGGGGGTAGTGCTGTTGTGTGTCAGTCTCTTGCTGTGTTAGTTGGTGTTCATTCCAGCTTGTGTCACATGTGTCTGTTGTGCTCCCTCAAATCTCACAATGCCTGATTGCCCACTAAGGGTGTCCCAATGATGGTTTACTTTTGGATGGCACTGTGTCCACATCTGTGTCACTGTGGTTCAGCCCCCCCTCATGTGTTGTGTAGTTGCCTGGGGATACTGATACACACACACACACACACATGTTGTGTAAGATGTGCAGTGTGAGGTTGCCTGTTTGTGTTTGTGCATCTGCATCAGTGCATTGGTATTGCTGTTGTGGGCCTTTGTCTGGATGCTATTTCTGTGATTTTCCCTTCTGTCCCTGTGAGTCATATCACGTCATTGTGCACATTCATCCTGGTTGTTAGGTGCCATTGCTGGCATGGAATGTGAGTTTGTGAGCTGCCACCTACAGTCTACACAGGCTGTTTTAATTAGTGCGTCTATTTTCGAGATGTGTGTATGCTTTGTGATGGTCACTTCTGCTCTTGTGTCATTGTACACTGTATGCATTGTCAGCCCCATGTATGGTGCTTGTCCAGAAGTGTTTAATGTGTTGGGAGCAGGGATCATACATGCTGTTTGTTATTTGCAGCTTTGACCATAATGACACTTACCTTTTGGTCACTGTGATGAGGGGGGGTTTCGACCCCATCACCACAGTGCTCAACATCTGCTGCAGTTATGAAGCCCACGCTTAACTTTTGTTCTACACAGTGAGGGGGTGTTCTTTTTACATTGACACAGTGCTATAGTGATGCTTGCCTTGTGTAGGCCACACTCATTTTATTGGTCACACATGTGCTGTTAGTTACATTGCATGTTCAAAGTCATATTCACTGTTGTGGGCATTTATCACAGACTACACACTGTTGTCATGATATTAGGTGGGATGTATTTTGCTGACATACCTAATGTTGAGGTATGATGGATGTGAGGCGCATTACCCATCCTAGGGGTGGGGGTGGCAGGGGTGATGGGCAACAGGTCCCCTATGAGTGGGGGTGGCAGGGGTGATGGGCAACAGGTCCCCTATGGGTGGGGTTGGCAGGGGTGATGGGCAACAGGTCCTCTATGGGTGGGGGTGGCAGTAGTGATGGACAACATAAGCCCTATGGCTGGGGATGGCAGGGGTGATGGGCAACAGGTCCCCTATGAGTTGGGGTGGCAGTAGTGATGGGCAACATAAGCCCTATGGCTGGGGGTGGCAGGGGTGATGGGCAACAGGTTCCCTATGAGTGGGGGTGGCAGTAGTGATGGACAACATAAGCCCTATGGCTGGGGGTGACAGGGGTGATGGGCAACATAAGCCCTATGGGTGGGGGTGGCAGGGGTGATGGGCAACAGGTCCCCTATGAGTGGGGGTGGCAGGGGTGATGGGCAACAGGTCCCCTATGGGTGGGGGTGGCAGTAGTGATGGGCAACATAAGCCCTATGGGTGGGGGTGGCAGGTGTGATGGGCAACAGGTCCCCTATGAGTGGGGGTGGCAGGGGGGATGGGCAACAGGTCCTCTATGAGTGGGGGTGGCAGGGGTGATGGGCAACAGGTCCCCTATGGGTGGGGGTGGCAGTAGTGATGGGGAACATAAGCCCTATGGGTGTGGGTGTTAGTGGTGCTGGCCATACAACCCCTATGGTGGCCTGTTGTTAGTGGGCAGGGTGTGGATCCCCTGTGTGTGTGTGCCATTTTGCGTGTACGTGTCGTTTGTTTGTGTGGTAGGTGTCTGACTTACATCGGCATTGGTTCCTGATCCGGTCATAGATGTAGAGTACTGGTATGACCTGCGCGATGGGATTCATGTTGTGTTTGTGTCGTACACGCTGCTTGTTGCTCCGCCTTGTACCCGCTGCAAGCTGGTCCGTCTCGTAGCCGTGGATTGAGTTGTGGCGTGAATTGTAGCTGATAAGCTTGTTTTCCGGATGCTGTGACGTGCCGTACGTGGCAACCCATCCGGAGCGTAGGAAGTACGCATTGTACTTGTCGGTCCGGAAACTGCTATGGATACTGCTTCCGGCTGACTCGGTTCGGCGTTCTGAGTTACGGCTCAGACGGAGAATGGAGCTTGAACCACAGCCTACGTGTCGGTCGTGTTTTGGGCAGTTGTGCGCATCGTACTTCCTCTACAGGACAGACTGGCTCTGGGTACGTGTCGGTCGCACGGTAAGGCTACGGACAGCTATCCGAGAGCTGTCCGACCCGGCATCGGAATCGGCCCTTTATTGGAATAATATTTAGAGCATTTTCAATTCACTTTAAGCCCAGTTTGTTTCTCCTGGGTGTACACATATCCCATATAACACAATAACATTTTGCCTTTTTGTGATGTAATGAATTGTGCACCTTCTGTCATTGTGATGTTGAAAAATCTCTTATAAATGCATATAAGAAATATTAAAAATATTGTTATAGATGATAATCTTTAAAAATAAAACTTTCTTAATAATATACTTACAAAGTCAGCAACTAGATGTTTGAAAAAGATGTTTTCTTTTCTTCTGTGTTAAATATTCTGAAGTCGTTTTTTTATTCTGGGGGAAAAATAGCAGGTATTACTATCTGACACACAGCATTTTAAAATGTGGTGGGTTGTGTTTTTTTGGGATGGATTTTGGGTTTGGCTGCGTGTTTACAGGTTTACTTAATGCATTTTAAATAATACTTACTTTGGTAGGTAGATTCTTTTAATTGTATTCTCTGTAAGTTTGTTGTGTTTTAGTCGTCTGTGGGGGAAATATAAAATAGAATAAAGATATAAATTATTTATTTGAGGATGCAAGTTCATTTTTTCAGAACATTACGTTAAGTGTTATTTAGTATATTTTATTTTACTTACTTTTAGTAGATTTATAGATGTTTTGGGTTGATGATGTTCTTGAATTTGGTAGAAAACCAGCAGAGTTTTGCCTTCTTTAGTCTTCTTGGTTTAAGGTGTAAAATATGAGTAATAATTGGTGCTTTTTATAGTATTTTGTAAATTGTTAGTTTAATTTCATTGGTAGGTTTTAATATTGTGTGTTTTCATTGGTTTATTTATATTTTTTTAATTGTTTTGCAATTTGTTTTCCTTATATGGAAAACGCAAATTAAGAGTCTGTCGTTTTTTTTATTTCTTTTTCTGTTTACATATATTTGTTTGTGTGTTATACTATATATGAAGTGGAAGAAAATTATTTTATATGTTGAAATTGTCTATGTATTAAATATTTAAATAGTGTATTTTATAGTTTCATTTTTGTTATGTTTTTATTCTTGTAAAAAAATATGTGTTCAATTTGATTTGATATGTAATGTATGTTTAGGTGTTTATTTGTATTTATGTAGTTTAAATTTGTATGTTATTTCAAGTTTTGGAAAGTCAATAATTACAAAATAACTATATTTCTGCTGTCGATATGTTTGTGTTCAATATTGTAGACATAGTGTATGTATTTAAATGATGTTCGATATTTTTTAAAGCGATATATATGTGTACGATATTTTTGATGTCGATATATTTGAAGTACGATATTATGGTTTCGATATTATTGCTGTTTTTTAAATAAGTATGAGGTGTCGATATTATTGTCATCGATCATTTAGTGTCGATAAAAATGTAGGTCGATATTGTGTCTGTCGATATTATGTCAGTGATTCCTCAAGGTGCTGGGGGAGGGGGGGTTTCGCAGGTTCCAGTCCATCAAGGAGGGGGTCTGTCGAAGAGCCAGGTTTTGAGGTTTCTTGTGAAGATGGGGAGAGATGTTGTCTGTCTGAGGTGGAGAGGGAGGGTGTTCCAGGCTCTGGCCGCGAGGAAGGAGAAGGAGCGGCCGTCTGATCTGGTCTTTCTGGTGCAGGGGACCACGGCGTAGGAGAGCTGGACTGATCGTAGGGTCCTTTGGGGTGCGTGGAATTTGAGTTGGCTGTTCAGGTATGCTGGCCCGGTGTCATGGAGGGCCTTGTGAGTGTGGGTGAGCATCTTGAAGGTGCCTCTAGCTTCGATGGGGAGCCAGTGGAGTGTGTGCAGGTGCTGGGAGATGTGGCAGTGTCTTGGCAGGTTGAGGACCAGCTTGCGGTGGCGTTCTGGATGTTCTGTAGCTTGCGTGCAAGGTTTTTGTTTATTCCGGCGTAGAGTGTGTTGCTGTAGTCGTGTCTGCTGGTGACCAGGGCGTGAGTGACGGTCTTTCTGTGCTCGAGGGGGATCCATTTGAAGGTCTTGCGTAGGAGGCGGAGGGTGTAGAAGCAGGAGGACGAGACGGCATTTATCTGGTGGTCCATTTTGAGTTCGGAGTCCAGGATGATTTCCAGTTTGCGTGCGTGGTCTGTGGGGGTGGGCGGGCTTCCGAGGGTGGGGGACCACCAGGTGTCATTCCAGGCAACGGGGTGTGGGCCCATGATGAGTACTTCTGTTTTGTTGGTGTTTAGGTGAAGGCAGCTGTTTTTCATCCATTTGGTGACGGCTTCCATGGCTTCTCAAAAATTGTGTCTGGTGGTGTTGGGTTCGTTGGGTCGGGAGAGGATGAGTTGGGTGTCGTCTGCGTATGACACAATGTTGAGTTCGTAGGTTCTGACGATGGGGGCGAGCGGAGCCATGTAGACGTTGAAGAGTGCAGGGCTGAGGGTTGTCCCCTGGGGGACTCCGCAGGTGGTTGGTGTAGGGTCCGAGAGGAAAGGGGGGAGTCTGACCCTCTGCGTTCTGCCAGAGAGGAAAGAGCGGATCCAGTCGAGGGCCTTGTCTTGAATTCCTGCATCGTGGTGCGGTGAGAGACTGTGTCGAACTCCGCTGAGAGGTCGAGGAGGATGAGGGCTGCTGTTTCTCCTTTGTCCAGTAGGGTGAGTATGTCATCTGTTGCAGCGAGGAGGGCGGTTTCCGTGCTGTGGTTTTTTCTGAAGCCGGATTGGGAGGAGTCGAGGATGTTGTGTTCTTCGATGAATGTGGCGAGTTGGCTGTTGATGACTTTCTCGATTACTTTCACTGGGAACGGGAGCAGGGAGATGGGTCTGTAGTTTTTTAAGTCTGTGGGGTCCGCCGAGGGTTTCTTGAGGAGGGGGTTGATCTCGGCGTGTTTCCAGTTGTCAGGGAACAATGCGGTAGCCAGGGAGCAGTTGATGATGTGGGGGAGCATGGGTGCGATGGTGTAGGCGGCTCTGTTGAAACTGTGGTGGGGCAGGGGTCCGTGGGGGCCCCGGAGTGGATTGAGTTCATCGTCTTCAGTGTGTCTTTGGTGGTGAGGGCTGTCCAGTTGTCGATCGTTGGTTTCATGGTTTCGGGGTGGTTGGTGAGGGTTCAGTGTGTTGGTTGTCTTCATCGAAGTTGTCGTAGATGCTCTTGATTTTGTGGTGGAAAAAGGTGCTGAGTTTGTCGCAGGGGTCTTGTGAGGGTGGGATGTCGGTGGACTCGCTGGTAGGTTGGGCGGACTCCTAGATGATGTTGAAGAGTTCTTTGCTGTTGTGTGCATGGGTGGAGATTCTGTCATCTTCTAACATTCCCTCCAGAACTGATCACCAAGCTGACCGAGCCTGTTTGATTTCTTGAAACTCTTCTCACATTCTTGTGACCACTTAAATGAAACATTTTTCTTTGTTAACTCTCGTAAGAGAGTAGCAAAGTCTTGAACAGAAACTAGCCCTGCCAAGAAATAAACGTTATGTTATCTTATGTTAGCATTTTGTAAAGCACCTGGTTACTCTAATCCGGAGTGTTCCCGTGCTGAATTCCAACTGCCAATCGGGTAACGGGTGTCCCTACATTGTTAATTATCGAGGCCATTTCTAAAAAGCCAGGTTTTTAGATATTTCCAGAAAAGGACTTCAGAAGGTTCTAGTCTAATATTGAGCGGGAGTCGGCTCCATTGTTTGGCTGCCAAGAACCTAAAAGAGGTGCCACCAAGACGTGTTCTGCAAAATGTAGGAACACTGGTCAAGCCAGTTCCAGAAGATCAAACACCAACTCGGAAAATACAGTTTAATCAAAGAAGATAGATAACAGGGGCCTTTGTCATTGATGATTCTATGTACAAAACACATGGCTTAAAGGAGATCCTCTCCTCAATGGGAAGTCAGTGAAGTTTTGCCAAGGCGGACCCTGCCGGCGTGCGTCTGGGGATGTTCAAAAGCAGTCGCGCTACTGCCTTTTGTGCCCTCTGGAGCACTTGAGGCCTGCCCATAGAGGCCCCCAAATAGAGTACATTACAGTAATCCATCCGTGATACCACAATGGCCTGAACTACCATTCTTTTCGCAGGGTCAGGTAGAAATCCATACGTCTTATGAATCATTTTCAGGATTCCAAAACAAGTACCAACAAGGGTTGAGATTTTAGCTTCAAAAGATAATGTGAAACTAAACCAGATTCCTAGATTTTTCACCTTAAGTTTGGGAATCGGCATGGGACCACAGAGTGGACCAGATAGATGGTTGTTTCCCTACGACCAGGATGTCTATTTTATTTGCATTTAATCTCAAACAACTGTCCTTCTTCCAATTGGCCAGGCCTACTGACACAGATTGAGATCGTGCGCGGCATTGTTGTTGTCCTCAGCCAACTTTATAATCAATTGAGTGTGATCAGCAAAAGATACTGTCTGAACACCATGGCCCTCAATATGTTCTTTTTTTTGTTTTTTTTATTTCCTCAAGATACAAAATATATACATCCAGAAAACAAGTTCAATAAAGCTTACTTACTTTCTTACCATTATTATACTATATTTTTAAACAATCGAATAACAAATGTACGATCTAGTACAGAAAAAGAAAAAGAGAAAAGGGAAAAAGAGAAATATATAGGACGGGGGGAAGCATAACATAAATACAAATATACCAGAAGCCACCTTTCCACTCCTATTACTTTACAAGTTTTATATAGATTTATCTAAATCTGTTTTACCTCACTTCTTCTGTTAATCCATTGGATCATAGGTGCCCAAATCTTATGCCCTTTCTCGTTTGCTCACCTCCCCTTGTTATTATATAAGGCTGTTTCCTGAGTGTATATATTCAGAAGTCGCTGAAACCATGCTGTATACTCAGGGGGTTCAGAGTCCTTCCAAGCCGTAGCTATCAATAATCTAGCAACTGCCACTGTAATATATACAAAGTCTTTTTGGGACAAAATCAGCCCAGCTCGAATATCGTATCCAAATAACATTAATATGTTCAGTGAAAGATTGCATGCATAAATTAAATAGGGTCGGCCTCAGGGCTGAGCCCTGAGGTACTCCCTGCTGCAGCGACAGTATCTTAGAGGTGTAGGGCTGTTGAGTGACCTGAATAGAGCGACCCTGCAAGACGTCCGCAAGCCATCCCAACACAATGCCTCCCTCCTCCAAATTCTGCAGCCCTTCTAATAGCACTCCTTGAGAAACTGTATCGAAAGCTGTACTTAGGTCAAGCATGACTAGTGCAGCTGGCTTGCCTTTCTCTGCTGCAAAATGGAGTGACTCTGATGCAAATAGGAGCGCTGATTCTGAGCTGAAAAGTGGCCTAAATCCAGATTGAGACTCATGTAGAAGTGTTTTTTCTTCCTCAAAATTCATCAGCTGTTCGTCGACAAATTTTTCAGCAACTTTCACAAAGAAAGGCAATAACGATATGGGTATCAAATTCTCAAGTACTGAAGGATCTAATGTTGGTTTCTGCAAGAGTGAAAGAACGATAGCGTGTTTCCAACCAGAAGGAACCAACCACCCCTGACGCAAAAGATAGATTAAGCAGATTAGTGAGCATGGGGGCAATCACTTTCCTGCCTCGTTCTAGTATAGCAGGGAAGGTGGGGTCCAGTGGAGATCCACATTTTACTTTGGACATTAGGCAATAGGTCTCAGCCTCTGAGATGATTTTTTGGTTTGAGAAACTTCGTGGGCGGTAGTGGATGATAAATCAGATGCGAGAAACTGAAAGTTCCTGGCACTCTCAGGAAAGGAGGTATAGATGGTATTTATCTTTTCGAAAAAAAAGAGAGTGATCTGATCACAAAGGACAGTGCTGGGTGAGGTTGACACAATCATGCTTTCCAGAGATGTCAGGGATTTGACTATCTGAAAAAGCTCCCTCGAGGAGTTTTTTGACTGCTCAATTTTCTGGGCTTAGAAATTAGCATCTGTGTGACTCTGGTCTCTATGATATTTTTTCAAGGCAACCAAATCAATTGTTTAACTGTAATCATCAAAATCTTTCCACCATATGCATTCCAGCTGTTTGCAAGTTTTCTTCTTTACTAGCAGTGTCTTAATGTTAGTTATTGATTTCATGGGGGCTAAATCATCCAGGGATGTGATAATCCACCCTATTGTTTGTCTATTAGCAGTATAGGGGCATGAGTCGAGTACTAAGGTTACCTGGTTTAGAGTAGGCGTGAAAGCTTGTGGCGTAATAAGGGACTCTCCTTTTATGGGATTGTACTGTTGGCAGGGGAGGCTCAGAAATACAAAAAGGGACCATAAAATGATTCAACCAAGCCATAGGAATCAGTAGACCCACCGCTATCAGAGTCGAGATAGAAAAATTGGATCCAAAATTTGACTGTGCGCATCAATACCAGCTGCTTAAGCTGGAACCACCCAAGATCATCGATCGAGCACCTAGCTAAAAGGCATTTGGCATTGCGGTCCCTTATTATTCAGAAATTAGCATAATGCACAGCATATTCAACAATAATGTCCATTAGAAAATTAACAAAACTGGTGGCTGGGCCAGGTGGTCGATATATTAAAAATACTGTTAGGGTGCAATGGTTCGTAAGGGATAAGCTAAAAAGAGCTGCCTCAGAGTTAGCAATATCTAACTCAATCAGGCTGCATTGCAAATTATGTTTAAAAATGAATGCAAGACCCCCACCCATTTTCAAGGGCTGATCGAGTCTTAAAGATAGCATAGTCAGGAGGAACCGCATAGAGAATATCTGGGGCGAGGAGTCGGTGAGCCAAGTGTCGACTAGGAAAAGCGCAGCAGGTTAGTGCAACACAATGACATTGCTATCTCATGCCTGTGTTTAGGCAGCAAGCACCAATTTAACAACAGACATTGATTAGATTTTAAACTGGGCAGAACAACCTTACCTTGAGGAACCTTCCTAGAAGATACCGTGAAGGAAAAATTGCATCTGCAGCACCGCTGTGGACTAAATGATGCATCAAATAAGTGGCGGCAAGCTTCTTTCATCGAACGGAACACCAGAAGTTTCCTTTAAGCTAATTGACCCTTGGTTAAAATAAACAGGGGTTCTGGCCCTTGACGCCATCCAGGCACAGACGGGTGCAGACGGGCCTTGCCTTTGGCGCACCAGCTGTGCCTCCGCGCAGCTGACATGATTATATAGACCACCCCCAAAAAGGCGGGGCCATTATTCCGTGAACTCAGTGGGCAACCAAAAGCGGGAACTGGAGTCCCAGCGCTCCTCTCCAGTCAAGAAGGCTCCCCTTCCAGATTGGAGTACTGGGAAAAGAAAACAAAGCTAAAATAAAGAACAAACAAAAGCGGGATAAAGATAAACACATAAAAGTTATTAAAAAGCAGCCGGAGGGCTGGCCTAAGATGGTTGCCATCCGGGATGTACCATAGAAACATCTTCTGAAGGATCAGCATTTGACAGGGCTTTTATTTTGGCTCTCATATCCCCACCTAAAAAGATATGGTCAAATATTTTTTTTTATTTGTCTTGTGGAACTCACACTTGTCTGGATTCAAAGTCAGGCCTGCATCAGTCAGCAAATGACACACTTGGGTGAGAACTTTATCATGCTCCTTCTGTGTAGCTCAGAAAATCAGTATGTCTTCGCTATACTTGAAAACATTCACAACTGGCTGTATGGCATGTCGAATGACGTCTTGGAAAAGTTCTGCAGCCAACAGCACACCAAAACGGAGTCTTTTATATCAAAACAAAATGACATGTGAAGAAAAGGTTGTAATATACCTGCAATCTTCTTTGAATTCTAGGTGATGATAACCTTTATTTAAATCAAGGCAAGAGAAAACCTTTGCACCGTTTTAATTGTGTTATCATGTCAGCTGTGTGTGGACCTGGATGTCGATCTCATTCAATTGCCTTGTTTGCCTGGTGCATATCATTACAGATGCATACAGCTCCTTTTTGGGCACTAACACTATGGGAGAAACCCATGGCATCAGACAAGTTGAACGCCCAATAATGTCATGCTTAAGAAACAATTCAAGTTATTTTTCAACAGCTTCTTGTAAATGAAAAGCAACTTGCCAATGTCTTTGGGAAAGAGAAATGACATTGTCATTAATATATAACTATATTTTCGTAGTCTTAAGCTTTCCCAAACCATGAAACAATGAAGGAAATTGACTTACTGTTTCATGGTCATCATTCATTTTGTAATTTACAGAAATCAGTTCCATGCCAGCAGCGGTACTAAGATTGAGCAGACAGGCACTTGCCTCTGTACCTTGAAGTACATGGATGGTTGCTTGTACCTTTGTTTCCTGGTGTTTCAATGTCACTACAAATGGGCGTCGATACAGCCCAGGTATACACTCTGGTTTTCAATGGTTTAAGTTGAGGCAATGAAGACAATTCATTGTATTTATCTTCAGGCATTATGTTTATCGATGCACCACTGTTGATGATGAAATGTATTGAGCAACCATTTATTTTCAAAGTGATTTTTGGATGTTTGTATGACTTTGGTGCTTTGGCATGCCGACTTTTTTGGGACAGACATTTTTCCTCACACACAGACAGTCCGACATGCACACGTTTCTCTGAGATAAACATCAACATGGCGCTACTGTCTTCCTCACTTTCACTAGGTAGACAAACTGTTTGACTATGATTTAGATGACAATCAACTTTGTTCAGTGTCAATTTGTCTGAATTAATGTCCTCTCTTGACTTTGTGTCGAACGTTGCCTCTGGAATGTTTTGGCAGCCATTTTGTCTTTGCGCCATGAAGCACTTACTTTCCTTTACTTTTTCCTTCGGTTCACAGACCATCTTAAAATGGTTCTCTATCCCACAGCCTTTACATATCTGTCCAATGGGGGACAATTACCTTTGTGTGGAAAGTAACGAAAATCTACATCCAAAACATAACTTCCTTTTACATGTAGAAAGCACTTTGTGTCCTTTAGTCTTTTGCTTTGGCTTACTTTTTATAATCCGCCAATGCCTATACCTGACTCTCGCCAATTTCTGCTGGGCTGCCCTACCCGAGGGACTCGATGTTCCATGAGCACCCGTGCTTTCCTTATTCACCCGTCTAAGCCTGTGTGGATTTTGAATAACCACCCAGGGGAATCTTCAGGATACGCTTGGACACCAGCCGTTTTCATCTTGAGATGGGTAATAGGAAGATCATTAACGATCAAGGCAGGGGGCCACAGTAACCACCTTCCTAACAAGGGCTGCAAATGTACTATCACACTAGATAGAGTTAACTGAACGTCGGCTATCCCCAGAACTCATTTGAGCCCTCCCCATACCCTATGGTCAGGCAGTCCCGCGATGCCTTCCCCCCTGCGCTAGCCCCTGTAGTAGTATCAGACTCTTCGGATGTACAGCCTGCCTCTAGGAAGAAAAAAGGGGGTAAAGCGCAAAACCAACCTGAGACAAGAAGTGCTAAAACGCTGAAAAAGGGCAATTTACTGGACCAGTGCAAAAGAGCCCCTTTTCCCCCAGCGCAAAGAGCTTTTATCAGCCAAAACTCTGACTTTGGCTGGAATAAACTGAAAAACCTGGTTATGGACCTTCTCGGCCCACTGTTTGACAGACTCTCCAATATTGAGGAGAAATTGGTCACCATTGCTACAAACACTACAATGGGCCCAGTCTTCCCTCCTTTCCCTATTGTTGACGGTCCCCCCGACGACCAAAGGGAGCTGGTGGTTGCACCACCTTTACCCCCTCTCCAGCCTCTCCAATCAGTGTTACCCCCCAACTTTTACCCACCCTGAACCAAGTGGTAAACTCTAGGGTACAAAGTTGTATTCCAACCCCTAGCATGGACTACAACCGGGCACAAAAGTTCTCAGGGGAGCAATGGTGTGATGCGGGCTGTGGCCACAATGTAGGTAAAAAAGCAAAGCTCTTGGAGCACATTCTAGTACTAGACCTCCCTTCCCGCTGCTTCCTCATTGGCTTTGGTATTGGTAAATGTCCTGACACTGAGGGAAGGCCAAAGGGAATCCTCGGCTCGGCTCATGGATAAATCACTCTATTGGCTGAGCACCCGGACTCCTTTTTTGGTAACACTAGGGGTCTGTCTAGACATAATATTATGGCGAGGAGGGTGGGTTGGGTGGGTCCCTCATCCAAGGTTATTTAGGGGGATTGTGTAGTGGTAAATTTCAACAACAAACACGGCACGCAAGTGTCCTTATTGCACAACCTCAAGGTCAATCTCTTGTCCAGCTCACAAATCTCTGTTCTTCTGTTGGAATATTTCTATGGTTTTCACTCAGGTCCATCCGAAAAAGCCACTGGAGGACTGCCCCCTGGTGCAGTGGGCTTTACTAATCCAGGGCTCCTGGATAAGAGTGGGTAGGTGTTATCAAATAGATTTGAGCCCCTAACCCGGCTGGTAGACTGGGAATCTAGCGACTGACTGTTGGGGGCAGCCGTGACCCAGCCACGGAAGCCTGTAAACACGGCTCAAAGGGCCCAAAGACAATACCAGAAAGCCAAGACAGGGGAGATGCAGTAAGGGGGTCCACACAGATCTTAAAAATAGCCACATGAAAAATATCAGGCGTTGCCTCAAAGTTAAGTAGATCAGATTGGTTAGCCCGGTGGGAAGATTTGGATTTTTTATGCCTACAAGAATCGTGGGCGACCAATCCCATATTCATAGACTGGTTTTGCTCATTTCAAACAGAGGCGCTTCTGTCTACCTCAGGAAGAGCAAGGGGAGATTATTGACCTTGATCGCAAATACTTTGCCCCTGAAAATCAAAGATTTCAAACGCCCGAGTCCCCAGTTCCACATTCTTTTGATAGAGGGAAACAAGGATTGGGATTGGTCATTAGTTCATTTTTATAATAATAATTTTGCGGGTAACATGAAGGACGCAGCGGCACACCTAGATGCAGAAATTCAAAATTGTACTAGTACATCTTACGGGAAAGGTGTGAACATTCTGTTGGTGGGAGACTTTAACAACCAGCCAAGCAAGTACAACAAAAACAGGGTATGTGGTCTTCAGGACACAGCAGGGGATCCCATCTGACATTTTAGCCACCATGAATATGGCAATAGCTTAAATAAATTGTTAATTGCTAGAAACCTGAAAATCATTAATAAGGTAAAGCCTAACACAGGTAATCTAGTTAAGACCTTTTCAAGAAACGGGGACAAATCAAAACTCGATTTCGCAATAGTTTCAGATACACTCCAGGCTGTTATTAAACAAGATGAAATCTAGTTATCCTTATTCAGTGACCATGCAATCCTCTTTGCCTCAATGGAAATGGGCCTGAGAAACGCATTGCCCATCCAGAAAAGTAGCAATCTTGGGCGGGAAAAACGGTTTCCAGTTAAAATGGAACCAAATAGACAAAGGGAAAATAGTCCCGCTAATTTTAAATAACTGCAAGGAGCCTGTATTGAAATGCTTGGACCCGATAATATCCCCAAACAAATTACCTCCTGCTTTGGGATCCTTCTTGGAGAAGTAAAGAAGGCACTGGACATGTGTAAAACAAGCTAAAGCTGCCCCACCCAGCCGATGATTCGACCACTCTTGTGCACAATCATTAAAATCTTTGCATAGAGCTCCGAACGCTTGCCCTATAAACAATGTTTTGATAGCATCCCTTAGGAAAACATACACAGAAGCGAAGATGCTAAGGGAGAGATCATTGAGAGAAGAGACATAGGAAAATTTAGAAAAGGCTGCATTAACTAAATCTGGGTGTGATTTTTGGAAAACAATTAATGTTCCGTTTTTCAAAAACCCAGACAATCCTAAAGGAGATACCCATCTGGGAGAAGAAGCCTGGGTGATCCATTTTGAGTGGGTTTTTGGTACAGGGGAGATTGGACCAGCAGTAGATCCTCCCTTGACAAAGAATTTGACATTCTCCCTGGAAGAGTTACAATCTGGTCTAGGAAAATGCATAAGTGGGAAAGCTCCGGGCCCAGATGGGGTCCCAAGTGATTTATTTTTAACGTACCAGGACCTGTGGGCCCCCCTTCTCACAAACATGCTAAATGCAATTGCACATATAGGCCCCTTACCCACTTGGTTGTCCAGTATAATCCGGATCCTTAAAAAGGGAGATAAGGAGAACCCTCAGAACTATCAACCTATCTCCCTACTGGATACCACAGCAAAGTTAATGGAGTGCTTATTGTTACATAGGTTGGAGGAGTGGGACAGTGAGAAAAATATAGTGATCAAGTGCAATATGGGTTCCAAGAAGGGAAAGGCACAATAGATCAGTGCCTAAACCTGTTGAAACTGGCATACGGTTTGAGGTAAGTTTCACACTAATGTGTGACTCATATCAGGTTCGGGGAGATTATTGGCATAGTGGTTGAATTACCACTTGGGGTTTTGCTTCTAGCCGGTGGGTTTGATGATTATGTTAACCTCTGACAGTGTGCTGGTTGCTTGTCCATTAGACCCTTGTGTATTTCTTTTATCTAGAACCCAGTCCTTCAAAGAAATTCGATAAATATTAAATAATAACCCTTGTGGAACCCACTGACTGTTGGATACCGTTTGAGTGATACCAGACATAGACACTTCTGGTGAGATTACTAGCTGGTCTTTTGATGTATATTGTGTTGTGTACACATCTTTCGTACTAAATGGAGGAACGATTTACTCCTCTTTGTTCATTCTTTCTTCGCGCTTTCTCTGATTTTCTGGGTATATTATGGAATTCCCACTTTGCTTGTATACTGGATGAATCATTGAAGACGGTTCCTTGATTTGGTAATTCTGGACTATTTCCTGACTATCTCCGTTATATAATTCTTCTTACTGTGGCTTTTTCCGCTTTTTCTACCTCTCCACGGTCTTTATTTCTGGTCCAGGATGACAGACCGATCTTTCCATTCTGCTCCTACCTTCTTCCCTTTTCTTGTTGCTTGCAGCACTTTCTGAAATAGACATTGATATTGATCACAAAATGTTTCTTGATTAGGCCTTCTGTTAAAAAATGTCTTTGATATTTCAGTTAGCCGTTCTTCTAATGTTATTAATTTATATGTTGTACATGTGGTTATATTTGTATGTATATTGTCCATATTTGTTTATGCGTTGTTTTATGTATTTTGTACTTTATGTGTTTTTATGTGTATATTTTTCCAGCCCTGACGAAGTTCCTTTCGGAAACGCGTTGGCTGATGTCCAAATTTTAAACTCAAAAGTCAAAAATAAAGAATATATTTTGGAATACATCTGGAATTATCTGACTTCATTCTGGTGCACCGTCCTTCCATTCTTAAACCATTTTATTGTGTGAATATACTACTGTACTGCTGTGAAAGTATTGCTGTACTGCTGTGGTTCCTTATTGCGGTATCGAAAGGTAGTGGTGGTTTCAAAAAGGAGGCAGCATAATAACTAATTATGGAAGTCACTGACCAGGAGGGTGAAGCTCTTTCTGCTTCCCAATTAAAGGCCAGTAGATAGATGGTTTTGGATGTGACCATGATGTCAATGGGGACTACTTGGTTAGTTTTGTGGGATATCCCCCTCACCCACGGCATGAAGCTCAGACTGCAGCACAGGCCAGAGGGATGCTAAATGAATTTATAGAGAGAGACAGCTTAGACACCGCATTTCAAACTTTGGGCAAAAATCTGGAAAGTGACTGGCATGTCTCTGGAATCGAATAATCCACGGTCCATTAATGCAGTAAGTGGGAAAAGTCCACCGAAGAGGGACAAAATACCTTTTTGGATAGCCTGCAAGACCGATCAACTGTATGATGTACCTTGCACCACAACAAGCATAGAATATTGACTGTCTCCGAGAAGCATAGAATATTGACTGTCCCATGGATAAGTGCAATTCCAAATATCTGCACCACCACACACATGACTCCCTCTGTTGTTGTTGAAGCGCAATTGTCATCTGAATCCCAATAGGGAAATTAATAAACATACAGTTCAGAATTTGGGGTTTGTGAAGGCTCAACATGATAGTTTAACTCAGTTGCAGGGTGTGCCAGTGCAGAAAATGTTATGTTATGTTACAAAAATGTATAAAGCGCACGTATACCCGGGGGTGTCTTGGCGCTGGACATAACAGTGACACGCTACAACCTTGCCCCTAATGCTGAAAGAGCCAAGTTTTTAGTTGTTTCCTAAAAATCGTCAAGGAGCTGGCATTCCTGAGAGAAAAGGGAAGGGTGTTCCACAGTTTAGACGCTCCGTAAAAGAAACTGCGTCCACCCCAGTGGGCCTTAAAGATTCTTGGAACAGCAAGTAATCGAGCTCCAGTGGACCGCAGCTGTCTGGTGGGACAATACCAAGAAAAGTGATCCTGCAGAAAAGACGGACCAATGCCATGCAAGGCTTTAAAAACAATACACAAGGCTTTGAAATCGATACGCTGAGGTACCGGAAGCCAGTGAAGATTGCGGATTTCGTTGGAGACTGAGTGGTGTTTAGGGATATCCAGTATGAGACGAGCCGCTGAGTTCTGAATCATCTGTAGTTTGCGCAGATGCTGCTTCTGGGCATTAAGGAACAAACCATTGCAGTAGTCCAGCCTGGATGAAATAAGGCAAGAGACTACTGTTCTCTTGGTGTGATCAGGGATGTAAGGAAAAGTTTTCCTAATTTTTTTAATAAGGAAATGCGATGCCGACACTACCGCATTTGTGTGGTGATGGAAAGTAAGTTTAGCATCCATAAGCACGCCCAAGTTCTTTGCCTTAACCACCGGATTGGGCGGGGAGCCCAACTCGACGGGCCACCACAGATCATTCCATGGGGGCTGCACACTGCCGAAGATCAGGACTTCCGTTTTGCTGGAGTTGAGCCTCAGGCAGTGTGCTGTCATCCACTTATTAATTGCACTCATGCAACTTCTGAACTGCGAGGCCGGAGATTGTTGGAATTTAGAAGCTGCCACCACAATCTGGGTGTCATCGGCATAGGTGGACAGGCTGAAACCAAATTCCCGAATAAGGGGCGCTAGTTCAGAGACGTATATATTGAATAGTGTGGGGCTCAAAGAGCTACCCTGCAGAACACCACACGGAAGAGTGTAAGGATTTGAATCAAAGCCATCCATAGATACGGTGGATCTTCGATCAGTGAGAAAGGAGGCTATGAGTGCTTGTGCTGTATCTCCTAATCCTAGCCTTTCCAAACATCTCTGCAGAAGGCGATGATCCACCGTATCAAACGCCGCAGAAAGATCGAGGAGCACCAGAGCTGCTGCACCTCCACCATCCATAACTGCCCTGATCTCCTCGGAGGCTTTAATCAATGCCAACTCCGTGCTATGATCCTTGCGAAAGCCAAATTGGGAGTGATCCAATAGGCCATTAGCGTTAATAAATAGGGACAATTGGTTGTTCATAATTTTGTCCACTATCTTAGCTGGCAGAGGCAGTCTGGCAATGGGCCGATAGTTGGTAGGGTTGGTCGCATCGAGAGTTTTTTTTTTTAACAGAGGTGAAATGGATGTCTGCTTCCAGCTAATCGGAAAGACACCGGAGGAGAACATCAGGCTGAAAATATCAGTGAGTTGAGGACTCACCGAATTTACCAGTTCTTGATAAAACCTCGGGGGGCAGGGGTCTAAAGGTGAGCCCGATTTAGCTTGGAGGACATAGTTTCTCACTGTGTCTGTCGAGATTGCAGAGAACACAAATGGTGGGTGCTTGTTGATGCTTGGACTGTTTGGGCATAATAAAGGGCTTGAATCAGAAACCTCTCTAAAAGCATTAAAAATGTCTAGGACCTTAGATTTAAAAACATCGGCCAACTCGTTGCAGAATTCCTGGTTGACCCTCCTGCCTGAGTTATTGGGTGTCGAGAGCTTATTAATCACTGCAAACAGTTCTTTGGAGGAATTGGAAGCAGACTCGATCTGAGAGGTAAAATATCTTTTTTTTCAGATATAAGACGTTTTTTATATTTTAATAATGCTATTTTGTATGCTAGTTTCTCTGGCTCATCATAGTTTATCCGCCACCGTCGTTCTAGACGACGACAGTACTGTTTTTCTAGACAGAGACAATCGGAGAACCAGGGGGCAGATGGTGTGGACCTGTTAGCTGAGAGAGTTCTTTGAGGGACTAAAACATTAACTGCATCCCGTATCCAATTAGTGTAACTATTCACAGCCAGGTCTACCTGATCCTGTGGGAAGGGGCAGGAGGTTTCTAACAAAGCCATAAAAGACAATAAGTCTACTTTGTTCCATGCCAGCCCAGCAGAGGCAGAACATTTACTGGTGGCCTCCTTGCCTTCACTAGGAATAGGGAGCGTGAATTTAATTAAGGAATGGTCTGACCAGATTAAAGGAAGCGTTTCCTTGATCATAAGACCCTGAGCTGAGGAAAACACACCATCTAGTGTGTGCCCAGCTGTATGTGTGGGGGATTGCACCAATTGAGAGAGTCCAAAGGAACTGAGGCTATCCAATAGCTCTGCAGTGTCTTTGTTACCTGCATCCTCTAAATGAAAATTAAAATCCCCAAGAATGGTAAAATCAGAGTTTAAAATAACTGATTCAAACACACTGTCCAAATTAGTTAAAAACGTGGAGCGAGGGCCAGGTGGGCGGTAGAGAAGAATTCCCTTAAATGTAAGTTTGGGATGAAGTGTAAGCGAGAAGTGGAGGCCTTCATAAAGGGGGGAGGAGATGGGATGATGAACTGCCGGGAACTAATCCCTGAAAATAATGGCAACTCCACCAACGCGCTTAGCGGACCTATCTTCTCTAATAGCTTTGTATCCCGTAGGTATGGCCGTAATAAAGTCGGGATCAGATGCAGCATCAGCCCAGGTCTCTGTTACAAATAATATGTCTAGGGCCAAGCACTCTATCATATGAGCAATTTCATACTTTTGCTTGCCCAAGGACCTGGCATTAATGAGTCCGCCTTGAAAAACAGGCTGGACCCGTGCCAATGTCTCCTCTAGCCGCTCATGAGCGCGAAATGCCATCACTGGTCTGGGGAGGGGGAGTACAAATCCACAGACGCAACTAGTTGTAGCAGCCCCCGGATCTAAGATACAACATGTCAACTCCTTAGGTTGTCCCAGGGCGTGCAGAGCACTGCTAGTATATTTTAATATTGAGGATGAACAGAACAGGGCCCTGGGCACGGACATGTCGCGGACGGGCGCAGACGGGCTTGCCTTAGACGCGCCTCCGGCGCGCCAGCGGCGCGTCCGCTGCGCGCGTCCGCCCCATCGGTGCTTTTAAACCCTTCCAGTGTGCGCCAGTAGCGCCAACCACCGGAAGCGGAAGGAAGCAGCGTAACTGTGTGTTGCGGGATCCGCCCTCCGCTCAATCGGCACAACAGCCGTGACGGAACGGGGCGGCCCCAGCACCAGCAACGGAAGGCAGTGCTAAGTGACTGAACAGTAAGTAAAGTACGAAACTAAAAAACAAATTTAAAACCACAGAAAATATTCAATAAAAGATGCTGTAGATAGCCCCAGACGGCAACAGTCCCCCAAGTTTCTAAAAAAAGTGCAAAATGGCAGGTAATGTGCAAAGTAGCAACGAAGTAGCAGCGTAATAAACAAAGTAAGGCACAGTAAAAATAGCGTTAGGAGGAGCGCAGTACGTACAGGGCAAAGTTATGCAAAATGCAAAGTCCTAACATGCCACAAGTTCCAGTAATGCAGGTCCTCAAGCTCCCATGTCTCGGCAGACTATGAATGGTCCTAGATTTAATAATAATCAGGTCCCAAAATTGTATCACAACTCTTTCCCAATTCAAAACTCTTTTCAACATTTCCCCCTGTTTGACACATTTGAGGACTACAACTTTGACCAGTCACAATGACGGTTCCTGAGATGGGAGGAAGATTGCGTACTTGGCACAGTCTTAGAGATAGACCAGAGTGGTCTATTTGTGGAAGATGAGATGAATGACCACCCTGTTCATTTATGACTGTTACAGGTGCTACCTGTTCTGCTGTTAGAACAGCAGAAGTTCCTATCCTTCCCCTCTTGGGAAAGAGAATCCAAGTTGTAGAAGTTGCTAATAAACAAATGACAAACCCAGTCAATGGAGAGGTTTCAGTTAAATAATAGGGTCATCTGAAGAGAGTCACAAATTTGTGGTGTGCGATTCCAGCCCCGTAAAATCTCTTAGGATGTGATCTGTCATGTAAATTAAACTGCACAATCTATAGCACGCCGAAAGTGTGGAATTTCAGAATCACGATGAAGATGTTGATTTAAAACTGTAAAGACAGGGGGCTGCCGTTGGACTGTACCCCTTGATGACAACTGATGATTTACTGTTGGATCTTAAGGATACGGTGAAGGCCAAAGTCTGGGATTGTTTAGGAAAGAAGATAGGGTCATAATGGGAGTTGAACCTGTCCAATAAGTGTCAAACCCAATGCTGAGTACCCTAGGATTATTCAGTACAATGTAGCATTTGAAACAATAGCTGGGATCACCCAGGAGATAGAGCCAATGATACAACAAGGTATTTCAAGAGAGATAATGGGAAGTTAATTTCTGTCAGCCACTATGGGGCTGCAGAAACTGCGCTGTAAATATCGGATCGTGCAGGTCCTGAGGAAGATTAATAATACTATTATCCCTTGTTGTTCTGTGATATGGAATCCAGCTGTTATACTGTTTCAAATTCCATGTGAGTCTGAGTGGATCACTGTGGTAGATTTGTGCCAGTGTTTCTTCTCTATAGCCTTGCATGAGGACCGTCAGTACCTTTTTGCTTTCTGGTTCCAGACCCATGTTTTGGCTTGGTGCAGAGTATCACAATGGTATAGAGAGTCTTTTTGTCTTTAATCAGATTCTCAAAAAGAACCTTGAGTCCCTGGTAATTCTGTACTAGTCCAATAATACTGTAACACTTTATTCTGGTTACAGACCATCAATCAAGCAAGACACAAATTAAAACAGATGAAGTTGGGTGACGCGCGAGCGCGCGATCCAAGATGGCCGCCGCGTGAAAGTCTACGCGCGTTTTCGGCCCGTTTTTGCCGATTTTAACGCCGATTCCAGTCAGTAAACTGCCCTGGAGGAGGTCGCTGTGATTATACAGCTCTTACCTGCACTGTGGAGCAAATTCAAGCTTTTCTACACGGCGGAAGTGGGTTTTTTCGCTGCCTGGTTCCTGCTCCCTGCACAGCTTTCAGGTACAGCCAGGCTTTCAGTCAAGGGGGCGGAGCAAGCTTCTAGGAAAGGGCCTGGCTTGGGCCTAACCACTCCCCCAGCCCATTTTAGCTGCTGCACCAGTCATTCCTTGGTGTTTTCCACAGCTCTCATTTCCTCCTTCGTCATTTTGTGTCTGCATTTATATTTTTGACTCTTTTTACCTTAAAATGGAGAATAAGAGTTCTGTTAATAAAAGGAGGCAGCAAATTTCACCTCCTCCTGCTAAATCAAAGGTAGTGGAGTCTTCTGAACCTTCGCTGTCTTTAATATTGGAGGAAATTCAGGCACTTCGAGTCAATACAGATACCATTGCCTCTGAAGTAAAAAATGTGCGTAAAGATATGGCCAGCCTTTCAATGAAAATATCAGATAATTCCATCAAAATAAACGATAATAAGGTCAAACTTGACTCATTTACCCCACTGGTGGCAAAAATTTCTCCTATGTGCTCAACATTATTGGATTTGGAGAATCGTAACAGACAATATAATTTACGCATATTTAATCTTCCTGAAAATGTTGAGGGGGATAACTGTAGATTATATTTGGAGAATTTATTACCTGGTCTTCTACAAATCAAATTCTCCGAAAAGTTTGAAATTGATAAAGCCCACAGGACTCCCTCACACAGGAATCCTCAACATACAAAACCGCGACAAATGATTTTCAAAGTTCTTCGACACCACCATTTGGTTTTAATCAGAAAAGCAGCTAGAGAAATCCCTTCTTTGATGGTTAATGGGAATAAAATATTTATTCATCAAGACTATGCCAAAGAAACTGTTTCAATTCGCAAAGAATTCACGGCTCTTCGCCCGCAACTTCGCAGTTTAGGCTATAAATATGGTCTTTTTGATCCATCGACGATGCGCATTTGGAAGGATAATTTTTCGAAATCTTTTCAACGTCCAGAAGATTTGAAGCATTTTTTGGATCAGCAGTCTCTGCACTCTATGGATACCAATGACTCTGCTACTTGATTTTTGCCAGTTATGTTTTTTCTTCTGACACAGTTATGAAGTTTCTCTTTATTGGGCTCCAGCGGTTTCGGTCATGCTTGTACAGCGTGTGTGCGTTTCACATTTCACATTTATGTCTTCTGTTTGTCGTTTTTTCTATGTTTTTTCATTTTTTCCTTTCCTTCTTCTGTCTATGGAGCTACCTGTTTCTCATTTTCTTGATCCTCTTTTATCCTTCACTTCTTGTATTCCTTTCTCTTTTCTTCTGTTATGGCTAATATCCCTGATATTAAAGTAATTTCATTAAATGTTAAAGGATTGTGCCATCCAGTTAAGCGTGCAAAAATTTTAGATTACCTTGGTTGTTGCAATGCTGATGTTTGTTTTATACAAGAGACTCATATAGATGATAAAATTTTAGATTATATGCAGAAAAAATGGGTTGATGCTATTGTCTCTTCTCCTGCCAATGGTAAAAAAAATGGTGTAGCTATTCTCTTTGCAAAAAAATTACACTGTCAAATTTTGAGTAAATCATCTGATAAGGATGGTAGATATATACTCGTTAAAATTAAAGTTCATGACTCAGTTCTATATTTATTAAATGTTTATGGTCCTACCGCAGATGATCATATTTTTTGGTCTAATCTTACAACAGAGGTTCTAAAGATTGGTAATGTTCCTTTAATTGTCGGAGGTGATTTTAATGTTATCTTTGACTCCTTGTTAGATAGATCATCTCTTACCAAGTTTCGCCCTTCTAAGGTATATTTTGCTTTCAAATCATTTATTCAAACCACTAAATTAGTTGACATTTGGAGGTTACATTTTCCTACAGAAAAATGTTACACATTCTTTTCAAACCCTCATAATTCCCATTCTAGAATTGATTGTTTATTGGTTTCCAGGCACCTAATTGGTTCAATAACTGCTCCTCATATTGGTAACATTGATATTTCAGACCATGCGATGATTTCTTTGGTTTTGAACTTGGAGTCAACTTTTACTAAACAATCTAGATGGCGAATGAACACCGGTGTAATTTTGAATGAGTATAACAAGCCCAAGCTTTTAGCTGCTATTCAAGAATATTTTATACTTAATCCTGAAGGGTCTACTTCTATGATAACTAGATGGGATGCTTTCAAAGCTTATATTAGGGGCGTCACCATATCTATTATGGCCCATGAAAATAAAACCTTTCATTCTACTGTGAAAAACCTACAAAAACAAATTGCGAAATTTGAACGACTTTTTATTACATCCAACAATCCTCAATATCAATTTAAACTACAAAAATTGCGCTATGAATTTAATTCAATCCTCAGTAAAAGGGCAGGTATTCAAATTTCTAATGCTAAAACTAGATTTAGTTTTAATGCCAATAGATCCGGTAAACTATTAGCTAATTATTTGCGCATAAAAAAAGATAAAACTCAAATCAACTCAATTCTTGGTCCTCAGGGTAATATTGCTCTCTCTCACAATGAAATTGTTAATGAATTTATGAATTTCTACTCGGCATTATATAATAAACCAGATTTTCTGGAGGTTTCCTTATTGGACTCCTTTTTAAAATCATGTAAATTACCCAAGATTTCACAATCTAATCAAACTAGACTTGATGCTCCTATTACCAAAGATGAAATCCTATCAGCTATAAAATCTCTTAAAAAGAACAAATCTCCGGGTCCTGATGGGATCCCTGCGGAATTCTACAAAGAATTTCAGTTACACCTTTTACCATTTTTGCATCAACTTTTTACGTTTTTTGGATCCACTGGAACTACTTCTGGTTCTTTTACAGAAGCTTTAATTATAGTACTTCCAAAACCAGATAAAGATCCCACCAGAGTGTCTAATTATCGTCCCATATCTTTAATTAACCAAGACTGTAAATTATATGCTAAAATTCTTGCTACTAGATTGGGCCCCATATTAGATTCTATTATACACCCTGACCAATCTGGTTTTATGAAGAATAGATACTCTGCTAATAACACGAGAATTTTGCTACATATTATTGAACAAAGTCCCACGTTATCGGTGCCATCTGGAATTTTAGCCTTAGATGCTGAAAAAGCATTCGATAAACTTCATTGGCAGTTTTTATTCCATACGTTGTCCTCATTTAATTTTGGAGATACCTTTATTCGTATGATTTCAGCTTTATATTCTGCCCCTACTGCTCGTCTATTTATTAATGGCCAAATTTCAACTCAATTTTCACTTTTTAGAGGTTCAAGACAAGGTTGTCCTCTTTCTCCCCTCTTATTTTTAATTGGCATTGAACCTTTTCTTAACCTAATCAGAAATTGTGACCGTATCAAAGGAATCACTATTAAGGATGTTACTGTTAAAACCCTTGCATATGCGGATGATGTGCTCTTATTTGTTAGTGACCCTATATCTTCTTTTCCCTCATTAATGGATATTATTACAAGGTATTCTGCAGTTTCTGGATACACTTTAAATACTAATAAAACTGAATTTTTCCCCTTAAATGTTTATTGCACTCCTGATATGCTCCCGATGCAGGAAATTATTTGGCAAAAGAATAAGATAAAATATCTTGGAATTTTATTTTCCTCTTCCATAAAATCGACAATCAATCTAAATTGTGATTTCATCCTAAACTATATTAAAGACAAAACGTCTAAATGGTCAGCACTACATCTTTCATGGTGGGGTAGGATGGATTCTCTTAAAATGACTATAGCTCCTAAAATATTCTATACCCTTGCCATGGTTCCTACTCAATTTCCATTAAAGTTTCATAAAGATGTTGATAAACTTTTGTCAAAGTTTTTATGGAACAACAAACCTCCTCGTATTGCGTTTAAAAAAGTAAAAGTTCCCAAACGTAATGCTGGATTTGGTATCCCGGACTTTTTTCTTTATCATAAAGCTTTTATCTTAAAACAAAGTTCATTATGGTTTAATTGCTCCTTTTTAAATAATTCTCCTACGTGGCTCCGTATTGAGAAATCAATTACGAATCCATTTCCTTTACCTTCTTTGGTGTCCATGCATAATAATGCCCCATTTATTCAAAAGTCAGTTATTATTAAATCCACTAAAATGTTATTTAATGATCTTGACTTAATTTTTCTTGTTCCCATGAATAACACTGTTGAATTATCTTTATGGTATAGTAATGTTATTAAATTGAATAGGAATGTTAATTTCTGGTTTTCATGGATTAAGGCTGGCATTTATTATCTTAAAGATGTCTATTCTAATAATACGTTTATTTCTTTTGAAACGTTGCAAACAAGTTTTGGTTTATTTGAATCTGATCTTATTAAGTATCAATATTTGTGCAATTCAATTTTAGACTCTTTTCCTAATGCCATCCCCTCTACTGTTACAGTTGACTTAGCAATTTATATTCAAACAGTTTCAAAATCATCTCATGGGGTGTCTATTTTATATAAAAAATTATCTGATACTCTAGGTAGCAATATAGAGATGATTTCCACGTTTTGGAATAATGATCTTTCACTTTCCTTGTCCACTGACACATGGAAAGATATTTGGCTTAATAGTATATCTGGGTGGTTGCCTGTTTCAATCTACCAAACTAATTCTTATATCCTGTATAATCGTATATGGACTCCATCACGTTTGTTCCAAGCTAAACTTCTCCCCTCTCCTGATTGTTGGCATTGTAAATCACACCCTGGCTCATTACAACACATGCTTTTTGATTGTCCTTTGGTTTTTAAATTTTGGTCTGAAGTCTGGGATATCATTAAGAAGATTTTTAAATTTCAACTTGATCTTTCCTATCAGTTAATAATCTGTAAATCTGCCATTCTTCCACAAAACATACATGATCTAGAGAGTAAACTTTTTGATTTTCTTATTTCGGCTGCTTTAAAATCCATTACTTTTTGTTGGAAAGATGTCTCTGTATTATCTGTTCATGCTTGGTGGTCATGGGTTATTCTTTCCAGAAGAGGTGCTCAATTATCTATGAAGGGGTTCACTCATAATTTGTTTTCTTATCAATCTTTTTGGTTACCTGTTGATGAATATTTATCCATTTAATGCTGTATGAATAATTTTAATTCAAATTTGTACTTAATTTGATCAGTTTTATAATGGCATATAGTAGCTCTGTTTGCATTTTCTACGTCAATTGGTATATTTGTACCTTCCCTTCCCCTCCTTCTATTCTCCCTTTTGGTATTTTTTGATTATGTATTTTCTCATTACCTAAGATAATTTTTTCTATGATTTTGCTTACGATATATAATGTTATTTAGGTATTATTGCTTAATCATAATATTTTATGTGCTGTCTATCTTTTTAGTTGTATTTGAACAAAATTCAATAAAATATTTTGAACACAAAAAAAAAAAACAGATGAAGTTAAAAATACAGTGAACTAGAAATAAGACACATAATCCAGAAGACTAAATTAAGATAACATTTCCACATAGAGAGTAAACATATGGAAAACAAATATTTTCAATAAAATGAAATTAAATATATAAAAAAATAAAACGAGATTACATCATCCGTGATAGATGGGACTTTCAGCAACATATATCTCAATATACTGGAAAAATTAATTTATGCATAGTAAAGAGCCGCAGCCCGTTTTATGAACACCTGCAATTAATCGTATCTGCATAGCACCACTTATTATTGCATCTTTACATGAGAAAGAAAGAAGAATGTATACACAGAACAGTCAACACTCACAGTGTTTACATTAGGCCTAAGATATGATAAAGATTCATTCTAGAATGGCAGGCGTATCCGTTTGCTGGTCACACCTACAGCTAATAGGAACCTGCTTAGACAGAAGACCATTTCACGGCTAGTGTCAGTTCTCATGGTAAATTCCGGCAATAATGTTTGAGCTATTTTGCTCCATGACGAGAATACAGTGGACAACAGAAAAGAACGTGTTCAGTTGTTTTGATGAAATTGCGGCAAAGAGGGCATGTATCCCTGACGTTTAAGGCAGTGGTCTCTTTGCTCCACTTACAGGTGTAACTATTAAGTGCCAGGATACCATACCTAAAGTTAGTAAAACGAAGTTTGGACTATAAGGGCGGGATCTCGTCCATGTAACATTCAAACAGAGGTATTATTTTGATAGATAAAAACTTGCCTGTAAGTCTATCACTATCAACTGTTTGGTGAAGGTTAAAATTAATATACCCCCAGAAGGATTTCTTTAAAAGGACCTTTGAGGCAGAATTAATAGTTAGGGGTTTGGTCCACAGTTCTCCCTTACCCAATTTAAAAAGCCATAGTTTGACGTGTGCCAACCAGGGGGTAGCTGTGTTCCTTTCCAGCTGAATGAGATCAAGGAGGCCTTCATGACAAGCGCACAATTTGGGGGCGGACCAGATTCTAACCAGGTAAACCAATGTTCTTAAGATGGCTAAATCAATTATCCTATTAAGAGCTAGATCATAATACACATTAAAGCTCGAATTTTCAGGTGTTGCCACAGGACATGTGCACTTTTTCTATAACTGCAACTCAAGGAGGAAGGCACGGGTGCTCGTTCCACAGCGGACACAATGCTATTTGTACACTGCTGTTGCTAAAATTTAGAGTTAAACTGAACCATACTTCAACTTCATGGCATCCACTATATTTGTAAGAGTAAGCGGTACCCCGGCCAAGACATGGTTTTTGGAGTTGGAATATGTCTTTTTTCTATGAGTGCTTAACCATTATTTTTTAAACATTTTCTGTACCCTTACCTTTATACACTCTTTAGAAGAACCGTTGTAATGTAAAAATCGTCATGTAGAGCTCTCCAGCTTTCATCCCACTTTGTGCATTTCGCTCAGTATCTTTATTTCCTGATTCTTTCGTTTGCTGTGATTCTGGTAACGATTTATTAAAGCATTTCATCACACGAGTCACTGGCCTGTGCTACTTTAATCATGAATTTGATGTTTTAGGGAGTAGTAGGATCACAAGAAAGGACTTTGACAGAAGCTCTATAATCAGGCTGAATTCAATGGACTTTCATTAAAAAAGGCTGTTTATCTAGGTAAACAGAGCAGAAAGAAGAAAAGTCAGATTTCCTTTTCATTGTTTAAACTAGAGTTCTAATTACTCCCCACACCTGCCTTCCACTCTGGCTGTTGGCTTTGGAAGCAGGCATTGTGACTCAGAGTTCAACTATAATATATTATTAAGGTTGAGTGGCTAGTCATTTCTTTATCACAGTCAACTAGAGCCACCTGTAAAAAGTTAATAAGAGATGGACTTTTATATGTGGCGAGCAGGCTTCCATGTATTACATTATGATTACAGTTCAATACATTTTGTATTGTGTACTTTCTCTGTAACTTAAAATATATGAATATATATAACGTTTTGTTCTACACTTTAGGCTGAGTAGTGTCAACCAGTTTCAAAATTACAGTTCATCGGCTTTAAGGAGGTAAATGGGTGCATCTTACATTACAATTATTCAACACACATATGTAATTTATGAAAGCGTTATTGATAGATAAGAAATAGTCTTTTACAGTTCTCTTCTTTATTTAATGCTATACTTACTGTTTATTGTTGTTTCATTCCACTTAACTTTGAGTCATGATATATAGATGTATTTCTACTTTTAACAGCTCAGACCGGATAAACACTGTGATCCAAACCTTGATTTCTTGGCAGTGTTAGCTCTAGATTTGAATCAGTTCTATTTCACGATCTATTACTGAATGCCCTACTTAACGAGTTAGGGGTATATTTATGAATAGGGATGTGTTGAGCTTGCACCACGAAACGTGATGCATGCGCAATGCAATCGCAAAATGCAATTTATCATACTGCACAAGGTCACCTTGCATGGCCCTGAGTAACTTGATAAATAAGAAGTAACACAATGCAGCGCAAATCGCTGCATTGCGTTACTCTGAGCCAGGGAGGAATTCCATGGGTGTTGGTTAGGTGTTCTCATGCAACATCCATGGATTTTGATGCTTTCCCAGATTTACTATTACTGGTAGACCTGGGAATGCATCAAAATGCTACGCCACCCCAGGGCAGGTATAACGAGGAGAAATATCTTTATTTCTCCTCCTTATTTTCTCTTTCTATGTGTGCTGTATTCTAGCAGCACAGATAGAAAGCTGAAAATAGAAAGAGGAAAATGCCTCGGGGGATTGTTTTGTGCAGGAAGTGTATGTATGTGCACATTTTGTGCCCATTTCGATGGAAAATGTGCTCTCTATAAATGATGGTGTGCTACCACAACATGCTTTGGTAATATATTTGCAACAGTGTGCTCCAAAATGCACCACTGGCTACATACGACACCTTGACGATCCTCCTGCTGAATGGGTGTGACTCATTTGCTCCACTTTGTGTGATGCTCGGATTGTTCACAATCACCAGACTTCAGTGATGTGACATTGATGGTAGAACCCCCACTCTGCAGATTGTTCTAGCTCCACTAGATTCAGAGATTCAAACATTAAAGCAATTATAGCTAAATTGTTTTGGGGATCGATAGCTGTCATACAGGGCAAGCTACCTAAGTTCACTTACCAAATATGATGGTTCATAGAATTGAAAGGGTTATTACCAAAGGGCACTGTGTGTCTGACCAAAGTGCAATTCTGCTGTTAATCATCCAAACTAGGATCAAAGCAGATATCATGATGGAAACACACGTGACATAGAAAGGGGAAATATCCCCTCAGGTCTTCATAACAGAATATTCCTGCAATTAAACTCTAGATAATATACCAATGATATAAATCCCAATGATAGGCATATACTGAATGAGGCAGTAAGGAGAGTATAAATACATACAGCTCATGAGGGCTAGACCTTGCTACAGCAGCAATATTTGTTGCCATATGCAAGAGGTTTGATGCAAATATGTACAAGAATGTAGCATATGTCAACAGATTAAACCATCTACAGCTCTGAGGACCGCTCCCAAATCTCTTGAAAAACTAAATAGACCACCTTTTATGGTTATCATTGAACATTACAGGCCAGTGCAAATACAGTCTGATTCCAGCCTATTCATGTTCTTGATTCCTGTTTACATCGCCACAACAGACCACAAATGCTTGGATGGGCATAAAAGAATTCTAGTGCCTGTACCTAGAGGGGCGATTAGGACATTACCTGCAGATAATTCATTTAAACAAGAGCACTTTCAACAAAAGCAACTACAGATGCTGTGTCTTCTCTGTGATTTCTGCTGTCATTAATACATCCTTTCCACCTCCAATCAAATTGAACTGTAGAGAAAGCAAACTGTATAGTCATTCCAGCACTGACCACCAGGGTATTGGCTTTAGGATTGTCGTGGTACCTCAGTGGTTAGGCAACAGTTTCTGCATGTTCGGTTCTGATGAAGGGGAACCATTTTTCTATATCATTGAGCTCTACATAATTTGGAACAATACCATTGGGCATCGTGGGATCATAGGCACCCCTGACATTACCTCTGTGTGTTTGTTGCTGCCACCATGTCCTTGGGACTTCAGTTCCAGCTTGACTCTTCTTTCCTCCATGGCCAGTCTCCTTTCTGGCAGGGCGAGTCTCCTCTTCTCCTCTTCTCAATCTCTAGGTTCTTGGGCATCCTCACTGAAGTGGAGCTCTTCTCACACCCAAATGTGGAGGCATCGCTAAAAAAAGTTGTGGGGGCCACACTGTCATTGTCCCCTTCAACATTGAGTAGGTCTCTGCCATTCTACTCTTCCCCACTGTCAGGGTTACTTTCCTCTTCTACTGGAGCGTGGGATTTCCTTACTTCCTCCCAGGTTCTGAGGGCCAACTCCAGGTCCCTTTAGACAGTGACATCCAAGCTGATCTTTCTGCCCCTGCCCAACACCCTTAGGTCGAAGATCCTGAGTGTGCGCAGGGCAGCTAAGCTGATTTCCATGTTGTCCATCCTTTGGAGACTCAGTAAAAACTTTTACCAAAGTTTTACAATTTTTTCTAACTTTTTTTTAACTTCACTGAAAGTCAATCAACTGCTGGAAAATGGTGCATTGGATACTCGGAACATTGACAAAACTTTTTAATTTCTTCTCAGCGTGAACTTGGCAGATTTCTAGGGGTTGTCAACATATCAATTGTCTTGTACAGCTAAACACAAGTTCTGGATCCTACCACCAGGTACCAATGTGAGAATTGTGTTGTATTATATGGTGTGGTTGTGTGACCGCACCATGTAATAACATCACAAAACTATCTAGGGTTCAGTAAGGCTCATTTGTAAAACCTCTAGCTCAACCGTGGGTAGGCGTGACTTTGAGCAGCAAGACTTAAACAAAGGAAATAGTATAAAGCATTAAGACCAGGTGTCTTCAACCAGTAGATCGCGAGCTACCAGTAGCTCCCAAACACCTTCAAAGTAGCTCACAGCCTTGAAGTTCATTTCAAATTAGCACAGGGTCAAATCTTTCTTTAAATGTTGAGGGGAGGCTGTGTTTACTTTACATTATTGTAACAGGCTTCAGAAGCAGGGCCTGATAAAGAGCAGTGCATAGTTAGATGTATCGGCCAGGCTTGGGCATGTTTCACTGACACAATATCAACACCTAAAATATAGACCTCCAAAAATATCCACACACTAATATCGCATACAAAAATATCGACAACAGATGCTTATCATTAAAAATACCAAAAATATCCACAAGTATCGTAGTAAAAAAAATGTATTTAACTAATATCGAATCCAAAAATGTCATAAACAAAAATATTGCAATAATCAAATAAACAGAAAAATTGACAAAAACATTAAACTCACAATATCAACAACATAAATATCGCTTTAAAAAATTACATAGTTATCGAAACATAAAATACAAATTAAAATATATATAGAAACCTACTAAAACATACTACATATAAAATAATATCAATCTAACAATATAAAACTTATATATTCATTTGTAAACGAAAATGTATATTTATAAAATATAAATTTTTAACAAATACACAAATAACATATATATTTCCTAAAAATAAATTGAAAACAATTTAACAAATAAGATTTACTGCAATTAAAAAATATGAAATGCAATTAACTAATCTTTAAAAATATTAAAACACATATATTTCTTAACATATATAAATTTAAAATAAATAAAAGATTTGTCTTCTAAACAGACATATAACTGTCAAAATAATTAACCAGATACTATAACAACCAATGAAATGAAAGCATAAACAAAAATCAATGAAAAGTTTGACTAATTTAAAAGAAAAGTATAAAAGAAGCCAATAAAATATCAAACAAATGACCTGATAACCTACAAAGTTGGAGAAGGACAAAACTCTACCCGATTGTTGCCCTAATTGAAAATCTTTAAAACCTCTACATCGAACAACCTAAATACAAAGTAAGTACAATACCTAATATATTAAGCAATACTCTAACTGAATAAAACGTGTACCCATTCATTTCTTGTTTCTGCAGATTTAAATACCTTAAATTAACAAACCTAACCAAAAATAAACACTGCAGAGAAAACAAACTATGCAACATTTTACCAACAACATATTACTGACACAAGAAATGAAACTTCTATAAAACAAAGTAAGTAAGCGCGGTCGTAAGCGGGACGAACTCATGCAACAGGCCCGGGAATTAGAACAGATACACCAGAGAACGGGAGCGCATAGGGTGTGGAGAAAGCTTAAAGCCGCGCGCCACCAGTTAGCCGTGCTAGATCAGGACAGAGCGGAATACGCGGCATTGCGGCTGAAACATGCATATTACACCGGGGGGGACAGATGTGGACTTCTCTTCGCCCACAAACTGCGGGAAGTACATCAGCAGCGGGGGGTCCAGACTATCGCCCGTCCGGATGGCATTTATGTATCGGAGGATGGGGCTGTGGCGGAGGCGTAACGTGCCTTCTATGCCAAGCTGTATGCCAGAGACTCGTTAGAGAGCTCGGAGGGGGCAGCCCTCCTTGAGTCCGTTAATTTACCAACATTGACAGCGGATCAAGCGAACCACCTAGACAGGGAAATCCAACAGGAAGAGGTCATAGCAGCTATATCTCGCCTTAAATTGGGGAAGGCCCCTGGCCCCGATGGCTTTTCCGCGATTTTTTACAAAACATATTGCGCCGTGCTTGCTCCGATCCTCACCTGGCTGTTTAATTCCTTTGCCACCCCGGGGGCGTTGCACATGGACCTTTTGGAAGCCTCTATAGTGGTAATCCCCAAACCTGGGAAAGATAGATCCTGTTGCGGATCATATCGTCCAATTTCCCTCCTCAACACAGATCTTAAACTATACACGGGGATCCTGGCCTCCCGACTTGGTCCTTATATGACAAGCCTCATTGACCCGGATCAAGCCGGGTTTATCCCGGAGAGGCAAACGGCGGACAACACCAAAAGAGTCCTGCACCTTATCGAGAAAGCTTCGCGGGTGCCAGGCGAATATATGATGTTGGCCATTGATGCCGAAAAGGCATTCGACCGCGTGCACTGGCCATTTTTGGAGCAGGTGCTGGGGAAGGTCGGGATAGGTGAACGATTCCGCACGCTCATATTTAATTGCTATAGGTTCCCCACCGCAACAGTTAGAGTAAATGGCTACACTTCCTCCCATTTCCCAATTGAAAGGGGTACGAGGCAGGGATGTCCTCTGTCCCCCTTCTTTTTGCCCTCTACATGGAGCCCTTGGCTCAAAGAATACGGCAGAACCCGGAGGTACAGGGGATCAAATTCGGGGAGTTTACTCACACCATTAGCTTATATGCAGACGATAGCCTGATGTCGTTCGCCGAGCCGAGGTCCGCGCTGCCAGCGTGTATGGCAGAGCTAGAGGCGTTTGCCCGAGTCGCAGGATTTAAGGTGAACACGGATAAGTCTCGGGCCCTCGATCTGTCTTTGTCAAGGCCCACAAGGGAGTTTTTGCAGTCAATACTTCCAATACAGTGGGCGACGGACACGATCCCTTACTTGGGGATCCAGTTGGCTCCCTCTCTCTCAGCAGTGGTTGATGTCAACTATGCTATATTGCGCGGGAAAGTTCGCCGTGAATTGGGCCGTTGGAAACACTACCCCCTTTCCTGGTTGGGAAGGGTGGCGGCAGTTAAGATGACCATTCTGCCACAGATTCTCTACCTCTTCCGTACCATACCCTTGCGACCGCCAGCCGATTAGATTCGCCGGACTCAATCCGACTTAGCTCAATTTATTTGGAACGGCCGGAAACCACGAATGCGACGCGCCTTGGTGGTGCTTGCTCCAGAAGGCGGGGGGCTGGGTGTCCCGGATCTCCAACTCTACTTCTGGGCGGCGCAGCTAAGGTATCTGGTGGAATGGAGCAAATGGGAATTGGGTAAGCATTGGCTATTCCAGGATCAGGCGGTGGCAGCTCGCGCCCTGCAGGAAATCCCGTTTCTGCGTAAACCTCACAGACCGCCTAATCTATATGCCTCGCACATCACGCGTGTCCCTCTAGAAGTGTGGGATGCCACTAGCACTAAATATAAGCTCACATCCTTTCCGTCCCTGCTCACCCCGTTGACAGACAACCCTGATTTTGCTCCGGGTATGGATAAGGTAGCTTTTTCTAAATGGAAAGCGGCGGGATGCCGGTTTCTGTATCACGTCTACGGCCCTGAAGGGGTCCACTCGTTTACCCAAATGCAGCAGGAATATGGGTTTCAGGAGGCCAAAAGGCATTGATACTTTCAGGTGAGGCACTGGCCACTTCAGCCACAGACCCGCTCCGGTGCGAACAGGAGTTTTTCCCCCTATGAAATGTGGCTTCTCACACGTACATCCGACCGGAAACTTATATCCGATATATACAAGACACTGCAGGAGACACACGCGCACATTCACAATCCCAGTAGAGAGAGGTGGGAACGTGAGCTGGGTAGAGTTTTAACACATAAGGAATGGGAAGATATATATTACAGAGCCAGCCATTCAGCATACCATATAGGCCTCACGGAAACATTAACAAAGATAGCAACATATTGGTACTATACCCCGGTGCGACTGCACGACATAGACCAGACTCGAGAGGCGACGTGTTGGCGAGGCTGCGGCCAGGAAGGCAATCTAGTGCATTTGCTCTGGGAGTGCGCACTCATTCAGCCATATTGGGCACAGGTGTTGGATGAGGTAGACAAGCACTTCGAGACAGAGATACCGCGCTTTCCGGCCTATGTCCTCTTGGGTCTTCCTAATCCCTTGACCTACCCACTGAAATCCCGCAGAGGCAGGCAGATTGCTATAGCGTTGGGATCTGCTACGCAAACTATTCTCGCACACTGGCGTACTCCCGTTCTACCAGCCTTTACAGGCTGGCTGCATCGCTTGTGGTATGTCCTGGGGATGGAGAAGCTTGCACTCACCCTGGCAGGGGAAGGGGCTAAATATGGGGACTTGTGGCGTCCATTTCTGTCTTTGTTGGCTACTGAGTTCCGCGAAGTCACGTGCCCCAGATATTTAAGACTGCTGCGGCTGGCGGAGGAGTTTCGAGACGAAGGTTAGAGGCAGGGTTGGTGGGCCCAAACGCAGCCTTGAAGAGAGACGCGGGGGAGAGGGGGAGGGGATAGGGCTTTATGGGGGTTTGTTATTGATTTTTGTTGTAGTGGGAGCTACGCATTATTGAGTAATCTTCACACCACTGCTTATGGTGGTATGTATGGCACATCTTATGCTCATGGATGTATGTATGTGGTGGTGTATTTTGGTGTTTGAAATTTAATAAAAATATTTAAACCATAAAACAAAGTAAGTATGACTGCTAATTAATTAAAAAAGTTAGCTGACTAATCTTAAACACAAAATTTCCTAACAACTAAAACTAATAAACATTTTCCAACGTTTTTCCTTTTTTCTACAGTCTTCACCAACTGCAAAGAATCAAACTACATGAAATGAACAGAAATATCCACCTAAAATGGTAAGTATTATTTTAAACAAACTGAAAAAAGAAAGGCAATTAAACACTATCTACCCTTAACTAAACTTAACCTTAATAACATTTAATTAAGAATAATATATACATTCCCGCACAACAGGTCCAAACTGCAATGTTAAAGCAGGAAAAACTAACTGAGAACGTCAAAGAAAATTAAGAAAATACAAGCACTGCATATATGTAAGTATTTACATAAATAAAAAGGTAACAGTGAAAATACAGCCATTGCATTTCTTAATTGTTATGTTATGTTATGTTAAGCCGCACTTTTTGAGCGCACGGTTACCCCAAAAGGGTGTCCCGGCGCTTTGGCAAAGAGGCCCAGAGAAACAAGAAACCAAAGGCAAAAACCTACTACCGTCACAGCGGGTTACTTAGTAAAAAACAGAGTTTTCAACTCCTTCCTGAAAGCCAGGAGATTGTTCGCTTTCCGAAGGGAGAGTGGGAGCTCGTTCCACAAGCAGGCTGTCACGTATTGGAAGGAACGACCTCCCATCCGAACACGTTTGACCACAGGCACCTCCATTTTAGCCCGGTCCGCCGACCTCAGCAGCCTCCGCGGCACATAGAAAACAATACGCTTCCTCAAATAGTTAGGGCCAATTGCATGAAGGGCTTTAAATGCCAGAGTGAGGAGCTTAAATCTAATTCTCCCCGAAATTGGGAGCCAGTGCAGCCTAGCCAAAAGCGCAGAGGCACTAGCTCTCCTGGGCAGCCCATAGATAGCTCTGGCCGCCGAATTCTGAACAATCTGCAGTCTAGATAACAGATACTTAGGTAGGCCTGCAAAAAGAGCATTCGCATAGTCCAGGCGGGAGCCCACCAGCGCCTGGACTACCTTCCTACGGTACTGCAGTGAGAGTAGAGGAAGAAATTTCCTGAGCATCTTGAGGATGCTGAAACATTTCCCTGCTAATCCCAGAATGTGTGGACGAAAAGATAGATCATCGTCAAACACCACTCCGAGATTTTTTACCTGAGAAGATGGCTTCTCTGGGGGGGACATGTCCTGGGGCCACCATGTCTTCCAGCCCGGATCAGGGGCACAGCCGAAAAAGAGCAGCTCAGATTTGTCTGAGTTGCATTTCAGGCTGTGCCGCTGAAACCACGCAAAGACTGCACTCAGACAGTCCTTGATTCTGCCGCCGCTGAAGGCCTCTCCCTTCCTGCAGGTGAACAAGAGCTGGGTGTCATCAGCATATGAGATGACCCGGGCCCCAAACGCCTCTGCTACCTCTGCTTTTATGTTTATATATACATAAAGGGTCCTATTATGAGACAGATGGTCAGAGGAATGCCAGACTTCTGGTGGCGCGGTGGTGGTAGATCCAGCCACCGCTGCACCAGTGGCCCGACTGCCCCAGTAGGAGTTAGCCGGTTGGACCACCCTGGGACCACTGACTGCAGAACATGTGCAGGATCCCATTCTCTTGCTGAGCGCTGAACAACAGCGCTCAGACCAATCACAATGCTACATTGCAGCATTGTGATTGGCTCAGGGGATCAAGGGTGCTTCCTGTTCTGGCCCCATGGGAGAGAAGGAGAAGGAGAGATGTAGTGTTGTGTTTCGATTTAGATGCCCTTTACATAGGTTTCCCTAGATCATGTCATTGTCCAGGCACAATTCGCATTGCCCCTATTTGGACATAGAATGCCTGTCCTTATTTAGGCATTTGCTATGCTATCCAAATACAGGCATGGGCACCTACATCTGTCCATCCCACGTCACAACGAGTTCTTAGAAACCAGACCCTTAAGCCATCAGGCATTTCCCTGTCTAGGATTAATGATTTCTCCAAGAACTCATCTATTATGCATGAACTACTATTCCTTATGGGTTCATCCATGACGTCTTCCTCTGCCCGACTTTACGTCAATGCTAGCATTCCTAAGTATCTTCCAGGTATAAATATACCTTCTATAAGCACAAAGATGAGGGTAGAGGCTAATTGAATCCGCACCCAGCAAATATCAGTGGTTCTTGTAATCAGTGAATAGTGGTGCACGAAACCAGAGAGTACTCCCCTCTTTACTCCCAAAAATATAGGATAAAATCCTACATCAACATATATAAACACAGGTGGTTCAGCACTAAACACTATACACTTCTCATATAATCAGAGCATGTGACACAAATTGTAGAGTTTTTCTTCTTTATTTATCTTGATCGCAGATATCTTGTAATTCATATATTCACATAACCGTAGCCAACGCGTTTCGTCTCACACGAGACTTCTTCAGGGCTACCAAAAAAAACATATATAAAAAATATATATAAAAACAATCTCAGAACTATAATAATCCTTCCAAACATATTATAAAAATATATAGACTATTTCATTAAAAATCCAAAGTCAAAGCACCACTAATGATCCAATTCATTTGCTGACAAACAGACAAGAAGGCCTGAATATAATACGATAGAAACATTGTTCTCAATGCATCATATATATCCTGCATCATATATTCGCCACATTGTTCACTCCACAATTGTATGTATAGCTTTCCATATGTATCCGTACATTACATCATTCCAATAAAGTTCAGCACAAACGTTTGGTTAATGTTAATGAACCATCAAAGATATAGTCATAAGAGGCATGCATTTTGTTTCAATTGTGACAGGACTGTTCTGATTTATCCCGTAATATCAAATAAGTTACAGAGAGAGAAACCCATTATATATAAACACTGTCAGTTGAACATTTCCCATTATAGCCAAGTCATATTGTTACAGTTTTCCCAACTACACGAGTCATCATTATATATTAGTTCATGTACATAACATATATATAATTTGCATACCTCATGTATATATAAAATAATCTCCTTATGTGATGGCGAATTCCTATGATATGGAGTTCTGCAATGAACACTTCTCAAGGTCACATGTTATTCTAGAAAAAGAAAGTTTTTTTACATGTATGGGCATCCAGTCATGATATGGGCCATGATATTTTCACTAACTAAACGCCATAAGTGAACTAAAGTATAAACGAGCAGTTACTGCTGTTCAATCAATTATTCGAAATTTGGTTGTCATTTTCACTTTATGTATCGTATATTGTGTTACACATTATTATTTATGTGATTTCTCCTCTATTCAGCTCATACGAGCTCTAACATCCTGACATAAACGGATACGGTATGAGATATAGTCTGAACCAGTTGCATAGGGCACATTCATTATATTCATCTTTAAGAGAATTGCTTGGTTCTAACAATGTCCATAAGTATTCAATATGTTATTATAAATACGTGAATCTAAATATGATAATTAGAGATAACGGCATATTTGGCTCATAGAACCGCCCTTTATCCATTTATGCGCCGTTAATGCATATACATGGATTGCCGATTTCAGTTTAACTTTATTACAAGCCTATGAAGTATCGTCATGGTTTTTAAATTACTAGACTTTGCATCAACATTAGCTTCCTGTTCTGTAACCGCCCCGAACCCATCGTAAACATGGTTCTGCGTGACAGCGTCTTCCGAACGCTCGCACTGAAAGACCTTTATAGTGTATAAGTTCCTACAGCTAGTTTTTTGAATCACTTACTTCTAGTCAACTCTTAGCCAGCGTGATCACTTCATAGTAACGGCGAAACCGTACAAGCGTATTTCGCGGTTTCTTATAGTGCCGCCCCCGGAAATGTCAAGATCATATGTCCAATAAGAAGTGCCGGTATAGTCAGTCGACATCATGACGGGATAACGTGGCGGCCATCTTAAAGTGGCCAAGTATTCTTACATTTCAATATCTATCCATGCCATATTTTATGCGCAACGAGATACGATAACATTGTTTCGTCAATGTACTATCAGATGTTTACCACAAACTTTGGCCAAGTATTCTTGTATATAAATATATATCTGTGCCATATTTTATAGGCAACGAAAAATGATAACATAGTGATGTCATTGTGATATCAGATGCATAACAAATTCTTTCGCAATCGGATTGTTAACAAGCATGGTTACTCATATCTTATTCCATGATATGTATTTCGTACCCTAGAGGTGTGTGATCCAAAGACTCGTCGTACTTTATAATTTGAGGTAGCTACACACCTCGAAATAATAAATATAATATTAGCTATTCAGTTGCATCAATATTATGCAAAGTTGTGTCCATCAATTGTAACACACTAAACATTGTCGCGACATTATATCAATTATGCGGCCATCTTTGAGTGGCCAGAAAAACTGTGCATGTCGCAAATATCTATTGATAGTGATTCCCAGAATGAAAATGACAACAATACAATTTTAAACCGAAATTATCTTATATAATTCATAATGTATTTCACACGATGACATCCATATAATGCACTTGTGCATCTACCAAGCACTGTGCATATACCAAGCCAAATTTAACAACTATGTCGGCCACGGTTGAGTGGCCCATCAGCTTTTCATAACATTGTCAATACTGTAATGATTGCACAAAAATTACAATTATGTGGCAACTGACCTAACCAATCAGGTGGTTAAAGGAAATAATGCATTTCATCATTGGCATTGAGACCAAACTGTACGGTCCTGAGACGGCATATCCATGACGCCTCTCGCTGTCTCAATATCAGCTCTCCATTGCCCCCCCGTTCTGGCATTCTGACATGATCGATGCCATAAAATTTGAAATTCTTTGCATTAGGATGTTCACTTTGTATGTGCACAGAAACCGGGTATTTATCATTCCCATTTTTTATGGCTCTGGCATGTTCTTGTATGCGCAGTTTTAAACTGCGTATGCTGCTACCAATGTATTTCTTTTGACATGCACATACAATCATGTATATCGTGAATTCCGTGTTACAATTAATAAAGCAATTTGTGGTATATTCCCTCGAACCATTGCTGAATATTTTGTTCTTATTGATACCGAATTGGCATATACAGCAGTTACCACAGGTATAGAATCCTGGTGGTTTGTCAGGTAGCCATGTGGGCCTCAAAACAGGAGAGTCCCTGATATAGCTCGGGCTAAGTACCTCCTTAAATGTCTTACTTCTACGGTATATTACTTTGGGTTTTTTTGATGTTAGCATACTTATCGAACCATCCTTTGAAAGATAATGCCAATTTTTCTTTAAGATGTTATATACATCATTATTAAGGGCATTGTATTCTGTGATAAAGTACAACCCAAATTCCCCGCTTTCTTTATCTGTTTTTTTCTTTCTTTTGGTAGTTAGTAGCTCTTTCCTCTTGAGGGACATTGCCCTTTTCTCGGCCTTGTTCAGACATGCTTGATTATAGCCTCTCTGTGTGAATCTACTCTTGATTTTCTTGATGTTAGTTTTAAAGTCAGATTCTAGACTGCAATTTCGTCTAGCGCGAACCATTTCTCCAAATGGAATCGCTTCTATGGTAGAGCGTGGGTGTGCACTAGTGGCATGCAAATAACTGTTGCAAGCAGTTTTTTTCCTATACATATCACTATGTATATTACCATTTAAGGCAAACAGTCTCAGGTCTAGGAACTCTATGTTGGTTTCAGAGTACTGTATGGTGAGTTTTACATTGAAATTGTTGGCATTCAAGTAACTATGGTATTCATTGAGTTGTTTAGTTGTGCCATGCCATATCATGATGATATCATCTATGTATCGTGCATAGAAGATCACGTTGTCGACCCAGGCTTGTGCTCCTGGACCCCAGACGTGCTCCACCTCATATAGACCCATAAAAAGGTTCGCATAAGATGGAGCAAATCTGGAGCCCATCGCAGTACTGCGTCGTTGTAAGAACCACTCACCATTATGCAGAAAAGCATTTTGTGTTAGAATAATCTCCGCCATGTTAAGTAGCATATCAGTGTGTTCCAAATGTTGCGCCCCCCTTCTAAAGATAAAATGTTTTAAAGCCCTCATTCCTTCCTTCATATGAATACAGGTGTAGAGACTTTCCACATCCATAGTGACAAAAAATAGATTTTCTTGATCCCATTTAAAATCCTCAAGTTTGCATAAGAGGTCAGAGCTATCCCTAAGATAGGACGGGAGATTCTTTACAATAGGCTGAAGAAAACTATCGACATATTTGGCAATATTTTCCGTTGGCCCTCCATTTCCACTGATAATGGGGCGCCCAGGTGGAAACGGGCCCCCTTTGTGGATTTTGGGTAGAACATAAATACATGGTGACCGAGAGTGATGTGCCTGTAAAAATTGGTATTCTTTGTCCGTCAAGAGGCCCGATTCATGCCAATCCCATAGATGTGCATTAATATTTCCTTCTATTCTAGATAGAGGATTCATTTTGAGCTTGTCATAACAGTTGACATCATTCAACTGTCTCTCTATTTCTCGAAGATAATCCGTTCGATTCATGAGGACGATGTTACCGCCTTTGTCTGCCTCTTTTATGACCAATTCCTGGTCATTCTTTAGGGATTGTAATGTCTCATGCTCGGTTTTGCTGAGATTATTCGGATGGAGACATCTGCGTTTAGTGTAATAGGAATCTTCCAGTTCATAGAGATCTTTTGTTACACTCTTGTAAAAATCATCGATGGCAGAGTACCTCATCTGCGGAGGAATGAATTTCGAGCTGCAGTGTAAGCCACTGTCCGTGGTATAATCCTGTACAATGTTAAGGTGATCGGCCAGCTGTCTAACATCTCCAACCTCCTCCTCATCATACAGAGTAGCAAGAATATGTGTAGTGTGTAAATCAGCTATAGATGGTATGGATGGTGTGGACGTATCATTAATTGTTACCAAAGGAGCACAAGGGACAACTGGATGATCTTCAAAATACTTTTTAATTTTTACTTTGCGCAAGAATTTAAACAGATCAGTGTGTAGGTTTACAAAATCACACTTACTAGTGGGGCAGTAGTTTAGTCCTTTACTCAAGACAAGTTCTTCCTGAGATGACAATATTCTTGAGGATAAGTTAACAATTGACAATGTATCTGATTCAGTGTATACTTCATTTTGAATATTCATACAACTTATGTCATTTTCTATTTCTTGTTGCCCACATTTTGTTCTCTGGCTTTCACCCCTGATCTTGTGTTTCTTGCCACCCCTCCGCCTGCCTCTTCGTTTGATGTTCTCGATCGGTTTCCCAACCTGTACCTCCTTACTTCTTGTAAAAAAAACGAGGGGGGATCTGTATTGGATGTAGTACTAGTCCCTTCCCCTGGGTCAGTTTCAATGGAAGAGATGGATGTGCTACTGGAAAAGGTATTGTTAGGCTTCTCACCTAGATTGCCTTCAGTCTGTTGAGGTTTTTGGGGCAAGTCATCATATTTTCGTGCATATGTGAAAATGCGTCCCCTTCTGTAATCCCCCTCATCTCTTAAGATCTTACTATGTTTCTTTTCTTTTAAGTACATTTGGTAGTTACTTATCTCTTTTTTCAGAATTATCATGTTTTTCTGTATTGCCTCCTTTAGATTGCTCTCATTGATCTCTAGTTCTAATATCTTGATTTCATCTTTGATTTTAGAGACCTTTCTTTCAGCATTCGTTATTAATGTCCCCATCATTCTATAGGATGCTTCATATAGCCCTTCTTCCCAATCTTTAAGGAGATCGGGATCCAAATCCTCGAAATTGTGGAAAATAAGAATTCTAAGTCCCCTAGGGATGCGCTTATTCTCAATGTATTTTTTGAGAGTAGCGCCGTCCCACCATTTAGCTAATTCAGCTTTTTTTAGTTTCTCCAATCGCATGAATTTACTTTTCAGGCCTTCATTTTTGTCTGTACTGTTGCCTTTTTGTGGCGCATTACTTGATGGTCTATCGCTAAACAGATCTTCTAAGAGTTCCTCACGCTTATCATCATAATCCATAGTCAAGTATCACAACCTTAGATGCTGGTGCTGGCAGCCCAAAAACACAATATAAGCACAAAGATGAGGGTAGAGGCTAATTGAATCCGCACCCAGCAAATATCAGTGGTTCTTGTAATCAGTGAATAGTGGTGCACGAAACCAGAGAGTACTCCCCTCTTTACTCCCAAAAATATAGGATAAAATCCTACATCAACATATATAAACACAGGTGGTTCAGCACTAAACACTATACACTTCTCATATAATCAGAGCATGTGACACAAATTGTAGAGTTTTTCTTCTTTATTTATCTTGATCGCAGATATCTTGTAATTCATATATTCACATAACCGTAGCCAACGCGTTTCGTCTCACACGAGACTTCTTCAGGGCTACCAAAAAAAACATATATAAAAAATATATATAAAAACAATCTCAGAACTATAATAATCCTTCCAAACATATTATAAAAATATATAGACTATTTCATTAAAAATCCAAAGTCAAAGCACCACTAATGATCCAATTCATTTGCTGACAAACAGACAAGAAGGCCTGAATATAATACGATAGAAACATTGTTCTCAATGCATCATATATATCCTGCATCATATATTCGCCACATTGTTCACTCCACAATTGTATGTATAGCTTTCCATATGTATCCGTACATTACATCATTCCAATAAAGTTCAGCACAAACGTTTGGTTAATGTTAATGAACCATCAAAGATATAGTCATAAGAGGCATGCATTTTGTTTCAATTGTGACAGGACTGTTCTGATTTATCCCGTAATATCAAATAAGTTACAGAGAGAGAAACCCATTATATATAAACACTGTCAGTTGAACATTTCCCATTATAGCCAAGTCATATTGTTACAGTTTTCCCAACTACACGAGTCATCATTATATATTAGTTCATGTACATAACATATATATAATTTGCATACCTCATGTATATATAAAATAATCTCCTTATGTGATGGCGAATTCCTATGATATGGAGTTCTGCAATGAACACTTCTCAAGGTCACATGTTATTCTAGAAAAAGAAAGTTTTTTTACATGTATGGGCATCCAGTCATGATATGGGCCATGATATTTTCACTAACTAAACGCCATAAGTGAACTAAAGTATAAACGAGCAGTTACTGCTGTTCAATCAATTATTCGAAATTTGGTTGTCATTTTCACTTTATGTATCGTATATTGTGTTACACATTATTATTTATGTGATTTCTCCTCTATTCAGCTCATACGAGCTCTAACATCCTGACATAAACGGATACGGTATGAGATATAGTCTGAACCAGTTGCATAGGGCACATTCATTATATTCATCTTTAAGAGAATTGCTTAGTTCTAACAATGTCCATAAGTATTCAATATGTTATTATAAATACGTGAATCTAAATATGATAATTAGAGATAACGGCATATTTGGCTCATAGAACCGCCCTTTATCCATTTATGCGCCGTTAATGCATATACATGGATTGCCGATTTCAGTTTAACTTTATTACAAGCCTATGAAGTATCGTCATGGTTTTTAAATTACTAGACTTTGCATCAACATTAGCTTCCTGTTCTGTAACCGCCCCGAACCCATCGTAAACATGGTTCTGCGTGACAGCGTCTTCCGAACGCTCGCACTGAAAGACCTTTATAGTGTATAAGTTCCTACAGCTAGTTTTTTGAATCACTTACTTCTAGTCAACTCTTAGCCAGCGTGATCACTTCTTAGTAACGGCGAAACCGTACAAGCGTATTTCGCGGTTTCTTATAGTGCCGCCCCCGGAAATGTCAAGATCATATGTCCAATAAGAAGTGCCGGTATAGTCAGTCGACATCATGACGGGATAACGTGGCGGCCATCTTAAAGTGGCCAAGTATTCTTACATTTCAATATCTATCCATGCCATATTTTATGCGCAACGAGATACGATAACATTGTTTCGTCAATGTACTATCAGATGTTTACCACAAACTTTGGCCAAGTATTCTTGTATATAAATATATATCTGTGCCATATTTTATAGGCAACGAAAAATGATAACATAGTGATGTCATTGTGATATCAGATGCATAACAAATTCTTTCGCAATCGGATTGTTAACAAGCATGGTTACTCATATCTTATTCCATGATATGTATTTCGTACCCTAGAGGTGTGTGATCCAAAGACTCATCGTACTTTATAATTTGAGGTAGCTACACACCTCGAAATAATAAATATAATATTAGCTATTCAGTTGCATCAATATTATGCAAAGTTGTGTCCATCAATTGTAACACACTAAACATTGTCGCGACATTATATCAATTATGCGGCCATCTTTGAGTGGCCAGAAAAACTGTGCATGTCGCAAATATCTATTGATAGTGTCATCGTGTGAAATACATTATGAATTATATAAGATAATTTCGGTTTAAAATTGTATTGTTGTCATTTTCATTCTGGGAATCACTATCAATAGATATTTGCGACATGCACAGTTTTTCTGGCCACTCAAAGATGGCCGCATAATTGATATAATGTCGCGACAATGTTTAGTGTGTTACAATTGATGGACACAACTTTGCATAATATTGATGCAACTGAATAGCTAATATTATATTTATTATTTCGAGGTGTGTAGCTACCTCAAATTATAAAGTACGACGAGTCTTTGGATCACACACCTCTAGGGTACGAAATACATATCATGGAATAAGATATGAGTAACCATGCTTGTTAACAATCCGATTGCGAAAGAATTTGTTATGCATCTGATATCACAATGACATCACTATGTTATCATTTTTCGTTGCCTATAAAATATGGCACAGATATATATTTATATACAAGAATACTTGGCCAAAGTTTGTGGTAAACATCTGATAGTACATTGACGAAACAATGTTATCGTATCTCGTTGCGCATAAAATATGGCATGGATAGATATTGAAATGTAAGAATACTTGGCCACTTTAAGATGGCCGCCACGTTATCCCGTCATGATGTCGACTGACTATACCGGCACTTCTTATTGGACATATGATCTTGACATTTCCGGGGGCGGCACTATAAGAAACCGCGAAATACGCTTGTACGGTTTCGCCGTTACTATGAAGTGATCACGCTGGCTAAGAGTTGACTAGAAGTAAGTGATTCAAAAAACTAGCTGTAGGAACTTATACACTATAAAGGTCTTTCAGTGCGAGCGTTCGGAAGACGCTGTCTCGCAGAACCATGTTTACGATGGGTTCGGGGCGGTTACAGAACAGGAAGCTAATGTTGATGCAAAGTCTAGTAATTTAAAAACCATGACGATACTTCATAGGCTTGTAATAAAGTTAAACTGAAATCGGCAATCCATGTATATGCATTAACGGCGCATAAATGGATAAAGGGCGGTTCTATGAGCCAAATATGCCTTTATCTCTAATTATCATATTTAGATTCACGTATTTATAATAACATATTGAATACTTATGGACATTGTTAGAACTAAGCAATTCTCTTAAAGATGAATATAATGAATGTGCCCTATGCAACTGGTTCAGACTATATCTCATACCGTATCCGTTTATGTCAGGATGTTAGAGCTCGTATGAGCTGAATAGAGGAGAAATCACATAAATAATAATGTGTAACACAATATACGATACATAAAGTGAAAATGACAACCAAATTTCGAATAATTGATTGAACAGCAGTAACTGCTCGTTTATACTTTAGTTCACTTATGGCGTTTAGTTAGTGAAAATATCATGGCCCATATCATGACTGGATGCCCATACATGTAAAAAAACTTTCTTTTTCTAGAATAACATGTGACCTTGAGAAGTGTTCATTGCAGAACTCCATATCATAGGAATTCGCCATCGCATAAGGAGATTATTTTATATATACATGAGGTATGCAAATTATATATATGTTATGTACATGAACTAATATATAATGATGACTCGTGTAGTTGGGAAAACTGTAACAATATGACTTGGCTATAATGGGAAATGTTCAACTGACAGTGTTTATATATAATGGGTTTCTCTCTCTGTAACTTATTTGATATTACGGGATAAATCAGAACAGTCCTGTCACAATTGAAACAAAATGCATGCCTCTTATGACTATATCTTTGATGGTTCATTAACATTAACCAAACGTTTGTGCTGAACTTTATTGGAATGATGTAATGTACGGATACATATGGAAAGCTATACATACAATTGTGGAGTGAACAATGTGGCGAATATATGATGCAGGATATATATGATGCATTGAGAACAATGTTTCTATCGTATTATATTCAGGCCTTCTTGTCTGTTTGTCAGCAAATGAATTGGATCATTAGTGGTGCTTTGACTTTGGATTTTTAATGAAATAGTCTATATATTTTTATAATATGTTTGGAAGGATTATTATAGTTCTGAGATTGTTTTTATATATATTTTTTATATATGTTTTTTTTGGTAGTTCTGAAGAAGTCTCGTGTGAGACGAAACGCGTTGGCTACGGTTATGTGAATATATGAATTACAAGATATCTGCGATCAAGATAAATAAAGAAGAAAAACTCTACAATTTGTGTCACATGCTCTGATTATATGAGAAGTGTATAGTGTTTAGTGCTGAACCACCTGTGTTTATATATGTTGATGTAGGATTTTATCCTATATTTTTGGGAGTAAAGAGGGGAGTACTCTCTGGTTTCGTGCACCACTATTCACTGATTACAAGAACCACTGATATTTGCTGGGTGCGGATTCAATTAGCCTCTACCCTCATCTTTGTGCTTATATTGTGTTTTTGGGCTGCCAGCACCAGCATCTAAGGTTGTGATACTTGACTATGGATTATGATGATAAGCGTGAGGAACTCTTAGAAGATCTGTTTAGCGATAGACCATCAAGTAATGCGCCACAAAAAGGCAACAGTACAGACAAAAATGAAGGCCTGAAAAGTAAATTCATGCGATTGGAGAAACTAAAAAAAGCTGAATTAGCTAAATGGTGGGACGGCGCTACTCTCAAAAAATACATTGAGAATAAGCGCATCCCTAGGGGACTTAGAATTCTTATTTTCCCCAATTTCGAGGATTTGGATCCCGATCTCCTTAAAGATTGGGAAGAAGGGCTATATGAAGCATCCTATAGAATGATGGGGACATTAATAACGAATGCTGAAAGAAAGGTCTCTAAAATCAAAGATGAAATCAAGATATTAGAACTAGAGATCAATGAGAGCAATCTAAAGGAGGCAATACAGAAAAACATGATAATTCTGAAAAAAGAGATAAGTAACTACCAAATGTACTTAAAAGAAAAGAAACATAGTAAGATCTTAAGAGATGAGGGGGATTACAGAAGGGGACGCATTTTCACATATGCACGAAAATATGATGACTTGCCCCAAAAACCTCAACAGACTGAAGGCAATCTAGGTGAGAAGCCTAACAATACCTTTTCCAGTAGCACATCCATCTCTTCCATTGAAACTGACCCAGGGGAAGGGACTAGTACTACATCCAATACAGATCCCCCCTCGGTTTTTTTACAAGAAGTAAGGAGGTACAGGTTGGGAAACCGATCGAGAACATCAAACGAAGAGGCAGGCGGAGGGGTGGCAAGAAACACAAGATCAGGGGTGAAAGCCAGAGAACAAAATGTGGGCAACAAGAAATAGAAAATGACATAAGTTGTATGAATATTCAAAATGAAGTATACACTGAATCAGATACATTGTCAATTGTTAACTTATCCTCAAGAATATTGTCATCTCAGGAAGAACTTGTCTTGAGTAAAGGACTAAACTACTGCCCCACTAGTAAGTGTGATTTTGTAAACCTACACACTGATCTGTTTAAATTCTTGCGCAAAGTAAAAATTAAAAAGTATTTTGAAGATCATCCAGTTGTCCCTTGTGCTCCTTTGGTAACAATTAATGATACGTCTACACCATCCATACCATCTATAGCTGATTTACACACTACACATATTCTTGCTACTCTGTATGATGAGGAGGAGGTTGGAGATGTTAGACAGCTGGCCGATCACCTTAACATTGTACAGGATTATACCACGGACAGTGGCTTACACTGCAGCTCGAAATTCATTCCTCCGCAGATGAGGTACTCTGCCATCGATGATTTTTACAAGAGTGTAACAAAAGATCTCTATGAACTGGAAGATTCCTATTACACCAAACGCAGATGTCTCCATCCGAATAATCTCAGCAAAACCGAGCATGAGACATTACAATCCCTAAAGAATGACCAGGAATTGGTCATAAAAGAGGCAGACAAAGGCGGTAACATCGTCCTCATGAATCGAACGGATTATCTTCGAGAAATAGAGAGACAGTTGAATGATGTCAACTGTTATGACAAGCTCAAAATGAATCCTCTATCTAGAATAGAAGGAAATATTAATGCACATCTATGGGATTGGCATGAATCGGGCCTCTTGACGGACAAAGAATACCAATTTTTACAGGCACATCACTCTCGGTCACCATGTATTTATGTTCTACCCAAAATCCACAAAGGGGGCCCGTTTCCACCTGGGCGCCCCATTATCAGTGGAAATGGAGGGCCAACGGAAAATATTGCCAAATATGTCGATAGTTTTCTTCAGCCTATTGTAAAGAATCTCCCGTCCTATCTTAGGGATAGCTCTGACCTCTTATGCAAACTTGAGGATTTTAAATGGGATCAAGAAAATCTATTTTTTGTCACTATGGATGTGGAAAGTCTCTACACCTGTATTCATATGAAGGAAGGAATGAGGGCTTTAAAACATTTTCTCTTTAGAAGGGGGGCGCAACATTTGGAACACACTGATATGCTACTTAACATGGCGGAGATTATTCTAACACAAAATGCTTTTCTGCATAATGGTGAGTGGTTCTTACAACGACGCGGTACTGCGATGGGCTCCAGATTTGCTCCATCTTATGCGAACCTTTTTATGGGTCTGTATGAGGTGGAGCACGTCTGGGGTCCAGGAGCACAAGCCTGGGTCGACAACGTGATCTTCTATGCACGATACATAGATGATATCATCATGATATGGCATGGCACAACTAAACAACTCAATGAATACCATAGTTACTTGAATGCCAACAATTTCAATGTAAAACTCACCATACAGTACTCTGAAACCAACATAGAGTTCCTAGACCTGAGACTGTTTGCCTTAAATGGTAATATACATAGTGATATGTATAGGAAAAAAACTGCTTGCAACAGTTATTTGCATGCCACTAGTGCACACCCACGCTCTACCATAGAAGCGATTCCATTTGGAGAAATGGTTCGCGCTAGACGAAATTGCAGTCTAGAATCTGACTTTAAAACTAACATCAAGAAAATCAAGAGTAGATTCACACAGAGAGGCTATAATCAAGCATGTCTGAACAAGGCCGAGAAAAGGGCAATGTCCCTCAAGAGGAAAGAGCTACTAACTACCAAAAGAAAGAAAAAAACAGATAAAGAAAGCGGGGAATTTGGGTTGTACTTTATCACAGAATACAATGCCCTTAATAATTATGTATATAACATCTTAAAGAAAAATTGGCATTATCTTTCAAAGGATGGTTCGATAAGTATGCTAACATAAAAAAAACCCAAAGTAATATACCGTAGAAGTAAGACATTTAAGGAGGTACTTAGCCCGAGCTATATCAGGGACTCTCCTGTTTTGAGGCCCACATGGCTACCTGACAAACCACCAGGATTCTATACCTGTGGTAACTGCTGTATATGCCAATTCGGTATCAATAAGAACAAAATATTCAGCAATGGTTCGAGGGAATATACCACAAATTGCTTTATTAATTGTAACACGGAATTCACGATATACATGATTGTATGTGCATGTCAAAAGAAATACATTGGTAGCAGCATACGCAGTTTAAAACTGCGCATACAAGAACATGCCAGAGCCATAAAAAATGGGAATGATAAATACCCGGTTTCTGTGCACATACAAAGTGAACATCCTAATGCAAAGAATTTCAAATTTTATGGCATCGATCATGTCAGAATGCCAGAACGGGGGGGCAATAGAGAGCTGATATTGAGACAGCGAGAGGCGTCATGGATATGCCGTCTCAGGACCGTACAGTTTGGTCTCAATGCCAATGATGAAATGCATTATTTCCTTTAACCACCTGATTGGTTAGGTCAGTTGCCACATAATTGTAATTTTTGTGCAATCATTACAGTATTGACAATGTTATGAAAAGCTGATGGGCCACTCAACCGTGGCCGACATAGTTGTTAAATTTGGCTTGGTATATGCACAGTGCTTGGTAGATGCACAAGTGCATTATATGGATGTCATCGTGTGAAATACATTATGAATTATATAAGATAATTTCGGTTTAAAATTGTATTGTTGTCATTTTCATTCTGGGAATCACTATCAATAGATATTTGCGACATGCACAGTTTTTCTGGCCACTCAAAGATGGCCGCATAATTGATATAATGTCGCGACAATGTTTAGTGTGTTACAATTGATGGACACAACTTTGCATAATATTGATGCAACTGAATAGCTAATATTATATTTATTATTTCGAGGTGTGTAGCTACCTCAAATTATAAAGTACGACGAGTCTTTGGATCACACACCTCTAGGGTACGAAATACATATCATGGAATAAGATATGAGTAACCATGCTTGTTAACAATCCGATTGCGAAAGAATTTGTTATGCATCTGATATCACAATGACATCACTATGTTATCATTTTTCGTTGCCTATAAAATATGGCACAGATATATATTTATATACAAGAATACTTGGCCAAAGTTTGTGGTAAACATCTGATAGTACATTGACGAAACAATGTTATCGTATCTCGTTGCGCATAAAATATGGCATGGATAGATATTGAAATGTAAGAATACTTGGCCACTTTAAGATGGCCGCCACGTTATCCCGTCATGATGTCGACTGACTATACCGGCACTTCTTATTGGACATATGATCTTGACATTTCCGGGGGCGGCACTATAAGAAACCGCGAAATACGCTTGTACGGTTTCGCCGTTACTATGAAGTGATCACGCTGGCTAAGAGTTGACTAGAAGTAAGTGATTCAAAAAACTAGCTGTAGGAACTTATACACTATAAAGGTCTTTCAGTGCGAGCGTTCGGAAGACGCTGTCACGCAGAACCATGTTTACGATGGGTTCGGGGCGGTTACAGAACAGGAAGCTAATGTTGATGCAAAGTCTAGTAATTTAAAAACCATGACGATACTTCATAGGCTTGTAATAAAGTTAAACTGAAATCGGCAATCCATGTATATGCATTAACGGCGCATAAATGGATAAAGGGCGGTTCTATGAGCCAAATATGCCGTTATCTCTAATTATCATATTTAGATTCACGTATTTATAATAACATATTGAATACTTATGGACATTGTTAGAACTAAGCAATTCTCTTAAAGATGAATATAATGAATGTGCCCTATGCAACTGGTTCAGACTATATCTCATACCGTATCCGTTTATGTCAGGATGTTAGAGCTCGTATGAGCTGAATAGAGGAGAAATCACATAAATAATAATGTGTAACACAATATACGATACATAAAGTGAAAATGACAACCAAATTTCGAATAATTGATTGAACAGCAGTAACTGCTCGTTTATACTTTAGTTCACTTATGGCGTTTAGTTAGTGAAAATATCATGGCCCATATCATGACTGGATGCCCATACATGTAAAAAAACTTTCTTTTTCTAGAATAACATGTGACCTTGAGAAGTGTTCATTGCAGAACTCCATATCATAGGAATTCGCCATCACATAAGGAGATTATTTTATATATACATGAGGTATGCAAATTATATATATGTTATGTACATGAACTAATATATAATGATGACTCGTGTAGTTGGGAAAACTGTAACAATATGACTTGGCTATAATGGGAAATGTTCAACTGACAGTGTTTATATATAATGGGTTTCTCTCTCTGTAACTTATTTGATATTACGGGATAAATCAGAACAGTCCTGTCACAATTGAAACAAAATGCATGCCTCTTATGACTATATCTTTGATGGTTCATTAACATTAACCAAACGTTTGTGCTGAACTTTATTGGAATGATGTAATGTACGGATACATATGGAAAGCTATACATACAATTGTGGAGTGAACAATGTGGCGAATATATGATGCAGGATATATATGATGCATTGAGAACAATGTTTCTATCGTATTATATTCAGGCCTTCTTGTCTGTTTGTCAGCAAATGAATTGGATCATTAGTGGTGCTTTGACTTTGGATTTTTAATGAAATAGTCTATATATTTTTATAATATGTTTGGAAGGATTATTATAGTTCTGAGATTGTTTTTATATATATTTTTTATATATGTTTTTTTTGGTAGCCCTGAAGAAGTCTCGTGTGAGACGAAACGCGTTGGCTACGGTTATGTGAATATATGAATTACAAGATATCTGCGATCAAGATAAATAAAGAAGAAAAACTCTACAATTTGTGTCACATGCTCTGATTATATGAGAAGTGTATAGTGTTTAGTGCTGAACCACCTGTGTTTATAAATATACCTTCCCTTACCACGGCACAACACGGCACGACTCGGCACGACTTGACTGCATGGTTCGCCACAGCAAGTTCGGAAGAGACCATATCCCGGCCTGACGCACTGACCAGACGCTGTCATCCCTGCTCGCAGAGAATCCAGCTTCCAGTGTTCTGACTCCCTTCGTGGGGTGTTAGAGTTTGAGACCCGGAAAGAGATTCCCACCTCTCTCATTCTAAGGTATGGAGCTGACAAGAACCTAGAGGGACTCCTGGCATACAAACTTAGTATATACCATACTATAGAAACAGCACTTACTCTTACCTCATACTACACTTAGGTCAGGTACACTGGGGTAGGAACTATTTAGAATCATCAGACGAGTATTCACTTTTTAGCCTGTGTTATTTATGTATGTATATATGAAAATATGTCGTAGCTAAAAGACAATGCTATTGCAGTATTATTTCTTCTTACTGCTTACGCTGTGCTTATTATCTCTTGCTTACTATCTATTGATTGTAACAGCTCATATCTCTTACACGAGCAATAAGACTGTTCAATAAATCCCTTTTTTATTGAAATGCCAGTCTATCTATTTCTGTGTAACTCTGAAGAAACTAAGCATGCACGGTTGACTGAGTGAAACTATTATCTATCGTTTCCACGATTCTGAGACGTGTTCCGATTCTAAGGGAAACAAAGTTGTCATGTTTATGCGGTTGTCAGAAACTAATCCCTTCTTGTTTATTTGAGAAGTTTCTAGTGACCTCTGAGTTAGCTGGCACACACAAGTAATTAAGTTTAATGTACTCGATAGGAACGACTGACCTTAGTCCTATGCAAAAACTATAGTGCATATTATTCCAATGCGCAGAGCCTAGAAGGGAAATAGGAACTACAATACAGTAGGAGAGACGTGGCTATCAAGTACGTTTTTTTTCTTATTTTCTTAAACCCCCTTAACCCCCCCCCCCGATCCATGCTGGCTTCCACTGCTGAATACACCATCCGTGCACTTTGTGCCACACAGTGGTAGCTGGTGACATTTGAAAGTGGTGAGGCTTAAACGTTGAGTATGACTTCTATGTAGCGAGCGATGCGAGCAAGCTTAATGGATAATGGTGGGGTTGAGGGTGGGTCCTCCTCCGGAGAAAAGAAATACAAAGATTGGCAAATTGTGCATTTTAAAGCAAATGAATTTAGTGAGAAAGCAAGGCTTATAAAGCAGTGAGAAAAAATAGAATAGAAAAATTAAATACATTAAAGACTGCCCCATATCGTACCATGGAGAACGGACTTTACAACAAGGTCATTACACTGCAGTACGTTTACATCGCGGTCAGTACAATGCAAGTCATTACAACGACTTGCGCTGGATGGCGCTCTAAACTAAGGAATAGTATGATTTACTATTCCAACACTTTCCCTACTTTTCTGTAGGCTGGAGTTGGAATAGTAAATTATACTTTTCCTAAATCCAGCGCCCTCCAGCACAAGTCGTTGTAATGACTTGCGTCGTAACAAACGCGATGTAAAATACCGCGTTGTGAATGTATGCGATGTAACGTCATACATTCTCGTAGCACACATCTGTCTCATAATTTCGTCTTCAGCTGTGTCCAATTATTTTAAGTAAGGACTCATAGCTGACAAGCAAGACCTTGAATGGCTTGTGTAAATTAACCCACTTTTCTCTTCCATTGCCTGGGTAGTAGTGTGTGTTGCCTTTTACATATTGCATTTTGAGTACTTTTTGGTCGAGCCTGCCGTGCTTGCACTGCCGGATGATCTGTTTTGTGTACTTTGTGGAGTCTGACTCCTCCCATGCTTTGGATTGGCTTTTGTCTGTGTCATTTGAAAATCGTACGCTCCAAATGGCTAATGGTTGGTGAATGTCGCACCTTTTTTAAAAAGTTAACTCCCATAAAGTATTGCCTCGGGAGCAAGCAGCAGCGCGCGCGCTGCCTATGTGCCTTTATATTGTTGTGTTCCTCATTTCCACCCTTCCTGGGCTCAGCCACTTTCTTGTGGTCTGCCTTTGATTGCTTCTACAAACGCAGGCTTTACTTTTCAATTCTCTGACCATTTTGGCAGTGTTGAAGTTGCTTGTTGAAGAAGCTCTGCACAGAGTTTTGTTCACCAAAAATGGGTGTACTTCATCCAAACAGAGCGATAGTATATGAGTAGCTGACTTTGGGAGTAGGGGTGGCACGTGGGGTGGGAACTCTACACTACTTGGAGTACTTGCTCATCAAGGCGACCACCATAGAAATGCACTGTAAATATGTGCCTGTATTTGTCGTCAGTCACTGTCATTTGTCTGCATTAGTCAATCTTTGGCGTCTTGAATGGGGATGAAGACTAACAGGGACAGGAACGGAAAGGGGAGACAAGCCGCTTTGCAATGTTGTGTACTTTTCAAAATACGTTCTCTTTTTAAATGATATCACCACACAATGTATACACTAGGCATCATTAAAATGGAAAGAAACCTGAAGGGTGTTAGTGCTCTGCTGTTTTAACTTAAGAACTACGTTTCCCACTAACTAAGTTTCCAATTTAATTCGTAACAAACAGCAAAAACGCACGCATATTTTAGACACAACAATGTAAATCACTGACACGGCACAGCGCCTGAATAAGAACTTGTTCGCAACCATGAGGAGCTCATACTTAAAGTCCCAGTGAAAAAAACACTGCAGCACTAAACCGGTGAACCGCAGTTAGTGCATTAATAGAGGAAACAATGCGGCCAGATTACTCCCACCGAAGCAACCCTGGACCTCACAGAAATGCCAAATAAGCACACAGAGCCCAAGACGGATATCCAATCTGACAAACGGCTTCCCTTCCTCGCAAAAGCCTGGTTCTTTATGTACTCTGTGTTTCCTCAATGACCAGGAGCTTGTTGGCAAGGACTGCGTGCACTCCAAATAGCTGCAGGGTCTTAGCAATGACTAATTGGAGTAACTGAGTAGGCACGAGGATTGCCTCCACCCGACCCCCATCTCTTCCAGAATGCTCTGTGTTAGAATGCAGTTGACCTCGTTTACAGGTCTACAGATTCTTAATAGATTGCTAAGGCCCGGGTGGGGGAGAGTGGGGGTACTGTAGATAAGTGTGTCATTGGCAAGCTGTTTGGGGTAATTAGAGACAATTTGATCCCACTGACACCTTTCTCTCTCACAAAGTATCACAGCGTTATTTTGTTTAAAATGGCCACCCATCTAGGACCGACCAAACCAGTCATGCACACTCTGCCCTTCTCCATGCAGGCTGCAATGCAGCCTACATGGAGAACATGGCCGGGCCATTAGCTCCTGGCGGGGCGGCGTCCCGACCAATCACAACACTGCTTGCAGCATTGTGATCGGCTAAGGGGTGGGACTGGGAACCTGCTTGCCTGATTCCTGTTCCTGCCGGAGGCAGGAGAGGAGCAGAAATGACGTGGGATATGGCTAGCGGGAAGTTTCAATTACATTTTATTATTAAATTTAACCTGCCACCACCCCAATGAACCCCCTCCCCACGCGACCCCCCACCTGTGAGTCAAGCCGCCACGACTGCCTACACTATGTTCTAAAAGAGTTACATAATTATATTACTCCCATCCTTAACTGCTCATCCCGCTCTTGTAAACTTGAAGCCCTTTCAACTTTCGGCCCTGTTCAGGCATTCTTCAGTTTATCGACAGGATGGTCAACCAGTCATGCCGTAGTCACCAAGACTGAAGCCTGCTCAACATACACACAGACCCCCACCCACCAAAACCACATACATAAATAATCATACAATAGATTTAAACTTTTCAGTGTATCTTCAGCCACATTTTATCAACTGAAAGTTAACACTTAGCAAGATGGCGGTTGCTCCCTTCTTGTTAATCATTGAAACATTTTAACTGAACAAGAACACGTTATTTTACGTAAACGACTCATGCCAATGCCTCAATTTGAAGTAACATAAACCAGGAAACAGCCTCTTCTTAAGGTAAAACCAGAGTTATGGATGACCAAGAACCTCAAGTCATGCTGAGGTGGTTGTGCTCAGTCGGTGCTGCGTGTCGGAGAGTAGGGTCTGCTTGTTATAGTTACCCCCACTGTTTGCTGATGTTTCACTGTTTTCGACTTAGTCTGGCTGGGATTCTGCTATCCAGGACCCCAGCCTAGCTGCTTTCTCTCTAAATTGATTGCATGTACTTTAGGTACACCACAGATTGGATTCTGGGGTACCCCTATAAGTCCCTAGTATATGGTATACTATATACCCAGGGCATAGGTACCCCAGAGGCCTCTGAGGGGCTACAGCATGTATTATGCCACTCCTGGGAGACCATTCAAAATGACACCACAGGTCTGCTACAGCAGCGTGTGTAAGGTGGTGCATCCCTTACGTAGATATAGGTTCACTATATCTATCCTAATCACTGCACATATAAACCTATCAGTCACCCCTATGGCAGGCCTTATCAATCCTGAAGGCAGGGTGCTGGGTTTTATGTGAAAGGGTGCCCATGCATGAGCAGAGCCCCTCTGCAGCTTTTGGAACCTTTATTCCGGGGTTGTTTGTGATGTAGCCAATCATATACTCTTAAGTGCAATATAACCTCGCGGTTAATGCTAACTTTAAAAAGCCTGCATGGAAACATGTGGTGTTTGGTGTCAAACACCTTGGAATCATACCTCCACACCAGTAACTGGTGTGGGAGGTATGATTCCACCCTACTAGAGGGAGAAATATGTCTACACCAGTACACCCGGAACCAGCTTCACAGACCCTGGCATCACAAAATTGATGCCACAGACACGAGTCTGCCCTCCTGATGCTGAATGAAACTCCGGCAGGGGACGGCTGGACAATAGGTTTCCTGTCACAGGGAGGAGTGACCACCTCCCAGACAGGCTTTAGTGTATTGGGGCTGGGTGGGTGCACTCTGAGAGTGCTTTGATATCTGCACTGGGGGCACATTTGGTGTCCCCGTGCATAGTCCAGCTCAAACCGGTTATTAGCCCCTGCTCTGTCACGAAACTGGACAAAGGACATGGGTGTAGCCACCCCTCTGTCCTGACCCTCCCATAGGTGGGTCCCTCAGTGCTTGTCCCACCCCTTACTTGGGTATAAAGTAGGAACCCCTGCTTACAGGACTTTAGATTCACCTGGACAAAACTCTGCTACAGAAACCAAGTACTTCAACTGTCTACACTTCGTTGGATGACTGAAGAATCTCCCTTGGAGTAAAGGAGTTACTCCCCTGCAAGGTAGGCACCAAAGACGCATCTGACCGGTTTGCATCTACGCAGCTCCTGAAGGACTCTGAACCTTAGACCCACAGCCCTCGTGGGGACCGTGCAACCCGAACCCCTGGACACCGGGCACATTTGCAGCAGCATATGCTTTTTGCCGATCCCTGAGGCTGTGCTTTGGGCTACTTGTAGTCCCGACCCCGAGCAGTGATTCCACCAAAAATTACTGGCCTACACTCCACGAGTGTTCCGTGGGCTGGTATTTAGTGATTCCTCTCGAGGTCCCTTCGCGATCCCTGGTCCATTGACCTGTGGGTCCCTGAGTAGGGTACTTTAACTTTCAGTGGGCTTTCCTGGTTGCTCCAGATGTGCCCTGACTCTCCATTGCTTGGGGAATCCCCAGGACCTAGCTGGTCCACACCGAAGCATCTTTTCTCTGACCGTGTGGGTTGCAGTTGCCAAGGCTTGTTGGTCTCCAATCCGGACACTGACCCCCCCGCATTCGACATCCTTTGTGGGACAGCTCGCCTGTGGACTTTGGTCATCGTCGACATCTCCTGGTCCCCGTGGCTGCAGAGTCAAGCTTCACCTCTTCGCACCTGAAACACCCGACATCGATTGGCATTCGTCTACCGAGCCCCTGGTCACCCTGAAGTGACCCAGACTCTGTCCCCTCTGCTCTCAGGTTCTTCTCACACCGGACACTTTTCCTCTTCATGGCAGCAGCACTTTGCAGCATCACGCCATTGAAAACGACGAATATTCCAGACACCATTTGACACCTATGCACCCGGCTTCCCTGGGTTAGGTAACACGAGTACTCCGGTGCACACATGGGTGCTGGCCTTAGAACCTTCTAAGTTTGAAAGGGTTTAATCAAAGTTCTTTCCTAGGTGTCCTTAATCTTTAAAATTCCAACCACGACTTTCCCATAGGATTGTACGGAGATCGTGGCTGTGTTGTCACACTGCATGCGTCCCTGTGGGTCCCCTGTGTCACTACCTTGGGTGGTTCCTTGGGGTCCCAGCAATTCTACATGCTCTAGGCACTGTGTCTAGTCAAGTCGTGGTTGTTATACCACTTTCTTAATATATGGTTTGGTCTCCCCCTGGGGCCCACTGTGTATTGTGCTATTTACTGTCATTCTAGTGCTTTAATATTGTGTATCTTGTGCTCTAATCTCATAAAGAGGTTAGTAGAGTGTGTTTAGTAATAAATACATATATTTTATATATATCGTGTGTGGTTCTCTTTTCATTTGGTCATTCAGGAGGTTATAATCTGGTAAACCAAGCTTCTTTACATTCCTTTGAGACTTAGCCTGAAGGCTACTCTCCATAGCTACCACTAGGACTGCTTTCAATAAAGGTTCTCTTTAACCTAATCATCAATAAGGGTCGTTTGGACTGGTGTAAGGTGCCCACTATAATAGTGGACAGCATATACCTTGTCAAGTTCTTACACTGCGTGATGCTGAATTGGTGCTTTGCTGAGGTGGTGCTGAGCTGATGATTAGTTGGTGCTGCAGTGGTGGTGCACTGATGAGGAGTTGGCAGTGTGCTCATGCTGTGATGGTGCTGTGCTGATAATGAGGTGGTACTGATGCTGTGCTGAGGTTGTGCTGCACTGGTACTGAGTGATACTGAGATGGTGCTGAGGTGGTGGTCTGCTTGTGCGGAGGTGGTGCTGAGTAATGAGGAGGTAGTGGTCTGCTTGTGCGGAGGTGGTGCTGAGTGATGAGGAGGTGGTGCTGAGTGATGAGGAGGTGGTGCTGAGTCATGCGGAGGTGGTGCTGAGTCATGCTGAGGTGGAGGTGTTGCGCTGGTGCTCAGGTGGTGTTAGGCCGGTGCTGTGCCGCTGCTCAGGTGGTGCTGCGCTGGTGCTCAGGTGGTGCTGAGTCATACTGAACTGGTGATGCTGCGCTGATGCCTGAGGTGGTGCTGCTCTGGTACTGAGTTGATGCTGAGGTGGGGCTGTGAAGGTGCTGAGAAACAGGATTAAGCCTTTAGGACAACTATGCTCTTCATCCCACCACATGACACACTCCAGTCACTCCATTCAACAGAGATGCGTATGGCAGAAATATTGCTGTATGTGCTCTTATGAATAGATCTTAAATTGTGATCAAAACAGAATAAAAATGCTCTGTATTTGTGGGATTAAAACTTTGCATACAACCGCAATCGTCTGAACTGGATCAACAGTGCTCTCAGTCAGCAGCGGAAAGCTGGCTCTACTACCATCACTATCTGACCCATCCCAGTACAAGGTGGGTTTAGCTAGTAATACAATACAACATCCCAGAACAAAAATAACAATACTATGATGATGTAAGATACAACTCTAATCATTCCTTCAGGGCATTGCAAACCAAACAATGACTGGAAAATCTAAAGATTTATAAAAAACAGAAAAGATGAAATGACCATAAGTCATAGACCAGAAACTTTAAAGAGTGGATCTGGTAGTAAAACTATTACCCCCCAAGACCATAATGTTAAAAACACTTACTTACTGTTTCTCAATTAAAAGATTATGATAACAGCATTGGGCAAGGAGCAACAATTAATTAATTTATTCTTGACAGGTTACCTATCTAATGAGCACAAGCTGCAGTAACCATTCATGGTGGAACTTCTTTGAAGGTGAGCAGAGTCTCAGGTCTCGCCACTTCTAAATTTGTTGTCCAAACCTATAAATATTAAAGTACCTTTGTTTTTTACAAACAGGCCACACACAGATTCACAATTTCGTCCTGAGGAAGACCCCATACAGACGATAACAATATCGCAATAATAACCGGGGGTCGAAACTTCGACGCATTATAACAAGTGTAAATGATCACCCAGATTCATTGTAAATATTAGGATAAATTACCTATTGGGTTGATACATAATTTCAAACACCGCACACTATGTCTAAATGTGTTTTCTTTCAGTATATGTCCATGTGTTGTGTATATAATATGTTGTGATATGTAAATATATTGTTCTGTGTTCACGTAAAAAATTAAAATGGAATTGTACAGGGTTTATTTGTGTGTGTTTACATTTATAATTGTTTAGAATTTTCACATGAAAAATCTTTTCACGTGACAAATCTATTTACTATAAAAATATATTTTGGAACAGGAGTACATGAGTTTTCCCTCTTGTTTTTGGTTTGGACTGTATCAAGGTACGTATGTTGATAGCACGGCAAATGCATATTTTTAAAAGGCGATTGCTCCCACTTTGAGTATGTTAAACACTGCAGAAGATGCTGGCTTGATGTGAAGTTACCCAAGTCCACCAATTGCAAACATTAATGTGAGCACTGGCAGTGAAAGGATTGCCAACTGGTTGGCCCCATACAATTATGTAATTATGCAGCAGTGTTTATTAAATTATGTTGTGAGAAAAGGCAAATTAAGCAGCACACTGCAGCACATTTGGCATTATTATTTCAATATTTTATGAATTTAGTACACAATTATATTGCAAATGTTTCACCCCATTGTTACTAGTTTAACACCAGTCTACAAAACTTGGCAACCAGAAGTTGACCGGCTATCCTTTGTAAATGGTCAGCCACTGCAACGAACCAAGTGTGACACTTTATTGTAGTAATTTTTTTATTTTGGCTAGAAACTATTTTATGCAGACAATTATGTAACAGTGGCGGATTATGTAGCAAGTGTGATGAATCCCTAATCAAGAAGAAAATGCTGCTGCTGCAGCAAAATCACATACTTTTGTTGGCCCTGCTAATAGCACACTAAAATGTCTTCCATTAAGCTTTCTTTACAACAGAAGCCACTTCTCTTGCTCTTGGCAGAGTTCTTTCTGTAGTATTTTAATTCATCTGCTGAAACAATGTAGCATTTTCTTTTTTCACAATGACAAGTTACATTCTCTACCTTTCAGTAATGATTCTTTGACGGACACCGGGAATAACATTAAATTTAACTCCTGCAATGTTTAATACACCAGTCCACTGCCTCAAGTATCTTGGAAGCGGCGGGAAAAAGAAACCGAAACAAACCAAATTAACACTCGCCTGAATGTTCTCTGTGCTAACCATTTCCAGAACACTTTCTGAACATGTGAAACAGAAAGTTCCTTCCCTTCGGATGCTGCAGGAGCCCGATCCTTTTTTAGGTCTCACCTAGCATTGCAGCGTGAATGCGCTGCCATCGCTTTGCGAGGCATGCAGTATATACTGTAGTGTGGAAGCTTCGTGGAAGCTCCGCCCACTCTCTGTCCATTGGCTTTTGTCTTAAATGCTGCCTTCTGATTGGTTTGAAGCTTGTTAGTCCCTCCTCATTCATCATTTGTATCCTTCCACGGCTATTGGCCCCTTTACTCTTAACACTCCCCCTCCCACTCCCGTTCGCGTTTTATTGCCTGCCGGCACTTCTGTTTTCATCTTTATTATTGCCACCTTGAAATATACGAATTCAAGATGCGTGCTGTACAAAAACTTCTTGTGTTTAATGAACTAGATTTTAATGTTACTCTAAATATAATAAGACTCTAGGCAACATTCGGGGTGTGCATGGCAACTGACGCCTCTTAGTTCACAAATGGCATTGTTGTCAGGCGGGAGGAGCGGCAGTGCTCATGCTTAAAATTAGCACTTTTAATAACTTTCTCTCAATTCAGTGCTATAATCTTGTGTACTGAGGAGACGCACTAAAGAAATGCACTTTTTTGAATTCTGAAGAGACATTATCGCACATTTACATCATGTTTACTGTATGATTAACATACCGATCATTTCCACGGCTCGCCCACTGGCTCGTATACGCTTGACTCGTCTCTGGCTGGCTCTACTTGCTAATTAATATATTGGCTCGCACACCTCTAACAAAGAGTGATGAATGGATACATGACAGTGAGCCCGGTAGATGGTAGAGAAATAGACTGGTGTAGACAAACAGACAAAGTCAGTCTCCATTGCCTCACGTCAGAATCATCACTTTTAATAACTTGGAACTCTTCCAGGTACTCCTGCATGCCCCAACCTCATCCCCCTCACCTATTCTTAGCAGAAGCGGCAGATTCTGAGCTGTGCCCTGCTGGTGCAGAGAAGCACGGCAGAGTCTGTTGAAGCGCTGGGATCCCTAGCCTCTCCGTGCGGGCACCTAAGCCTTCTGGGTACCTTCACACTCAGGATAAATGAATACATTTTGTTCTGTGCTTTAGTCGCCCCTCTGTGAGCACTGTCTGGTAGATGGAGCTCTGTGTTAATAAACACATTCAGAGAGGTGGTTGTGTACAAGCAAACAACAGCCACAATACCGTATGTTTTGAACGCGTAGTTAAATACCTGCTCATGGAGTACCGCATTGGCTGATCATTCCATGGCACTACCAAAATTACATTTGGACACTTTTGCTCAACTGTAAAACACTCCTTTCTATGGGTCATTTACCAACTCAGGGCTTTGAGGTTAGATAACCTACTTTGGATGCTGTGTAAAAGAGTAAATACAAAACTTAATACAATGAAACTAAGCAACCAGTACTGTCTAAAACACTGTGAAAACTGACATGCATTCTGGCATTTTGTTTAGTTAATGTTGATTTTCTCATATATGCAAGTAAAGTACTCTTAATACCTTAATGAAATCTGCACACTTTTAACTAATAACACCTAGCGAACTTTGACAACTAGGCAATGAATACATTTTCATGTACCCCCGAAGCCCCCCTGCCCACCGCCCCCTTGGCAAACTTCTGCTAACTATAACTTGCGCGCCCGCAATGCACTGCTGATGATGTCACATATTGCATCATTCATGACATGGTCAGTGACATCACTGATGACATCACTGATGACATCTCATATGACATCACTGATGACATCACTGAAGACATCATCCAGTGAATGTAGTTTAGTTTGAAATTTAAATATGTATTATATATATACCAATCTGTATTGAAGATTGAGTGGATATATAACTGTCTGGATGGAGGATTTAGTAGCTGTCTGACTGTCTGTTTAAGTGAGTAATTAAAAGTGTCTCACTTAATACATGGATTAGTAACTAAACTATGTGAATGTGTGCATCACTGACTCTGTTGTTGTATAACATGCTGCATCAGTTGGTCACTAACTAAATGAGTATGTATATTAGTTATTGATTAGTTGGGTGAGTATTTGTATGGGACACTGAGTTTGTGTGTTTTTGGATGGGGTGTGTGTAACTCTATGCATAGATGTGTGAATGGTTGATTGACTAGGTGTATAGGTTTAAGAGTGCATGTGGAAACAGTTGTTAGGGTGACTGAGTGTATTTATTTGTGTGTTGGTGAGCGAATATATGTTTTAGTTGTACATCTTCAACAAAGTAAAAAAATAAAAGGCATTGTATGTGAGGGTTGGTGTATGTAAATAAGTATGTGTAAGAGTCAGTGATTGTGAGAGTAACTATATGAATGAGAGTATAATTGTAATGGTGATTTTTTAACAAGTGAGTAAATGTAAGTGTGATGAATTTTTTTCATGAGTGAGTAGGATGACTGCATAACCGACTAAGATGACTGCTGATGTGTCAATGTCTATATATGTGTATAAGTGCATTTGATAGTGTTCTATTAATTAGTGACTGCATGTATACATGATTCTGTTGTTGAATGGGTAGTTGTGTGTGTAGACTTAGGAATCAGTGAGTGGGTATGTAGTAACTGGTATTGGTGTGTCAATGGTTTCAAATATGGTACTCAGTATTTTACAGTGAGTGATGAAAGGTTATACTAGTGTATGATGAGGTGTATCAGATTGTCACATGAATGATGTCATCAGTGATGTCATTTGAGATGTCATCAGTGATGTCATCAGTGATGTCACTGACCATGTCATGAATGATGCAATATGTGACATCATCAGCAGTGCATTGTGGGCGTGCGAGTTATAATTAGCAGAACTAACTATAACAGAGGAATTTCTATGGTTTTGTACGAGTGAAATGGCCAGCTAACGATAAAACCCCTGAAACCTATGTTTTTTTCTGTGAATTTCTAAGCTTTTTTAAATGCTAATTTCTAACTATAACGTCTCTGAAACCTATGTTTTTTTTCAGTGAATTTCAAAGGTTTTTTAAATGCTAATTTTTAAGTGTGATAGTAGTTATATCTATTTTTTGTACTGTTTTTCTACAGTTTTTTAACTGTTTATTTATAAATATTTTATTCATTAAATAACATTATATATTTTTCTGAAAATTGCAAAAAAAAATAAAAAAAAATTCAAACTGAAATATTGGTTAATTTTTTTGTTTTCATTTTTTATTTTAAAATATTTATATTATTTTCTTTAAAAAAAAAAATTCCACATTTTCTTCGGAGTCGCGCACTCAAAGTGTACACATCACGGTGGGTGCGTGGATTCTAGCCGCTATGTTAGAAAAGTCATGAAGGATCCGCGTACGGTGTGCGATGGCTGCGTGTTTTTCAGTTACATCATATACATTTAATATTACGTGATGTGCGTGATTGGTATGCGACCAGTCCGCGACTCCTGCTCCCGCGCATTCGCGACCCATGCACATTACGGTACAAGATGCTTGCGCGGTGGCGTGTCCCGCGTGACGTCATATATGTGCTGGGGCACGCTGGGGGGCGACTCCCGCAAAAACAATTTATGTTCCAGAATGATATTTATGTGCCTTTAACAGCCGCGGAGTTCGGTGGGGCAGTGAGGCGGGGTGGGGGAGGGGCAGGGTGGGGAATTGTAAACACCTGCATATGGATGAGCGGAGGTAAGTACACATTTAAATAAATAAAACGAATTTAGTTGCGCGCTGCATCGCATTTTGCCACTCTACTGCTCTCTACCACTCACTCTCTACTACTCTACTACTCACTCTCTACTACTCTCTACTACTCTCCCTCTACTACTCAATCTCTACTACTCACTCTACTACTCTCTAATACTCACTCTCTACTATTCACTCTCTAAAACTCACTCTCTACTACTCACTCTCTACTACTCTCTACTAACCTCTCTCTACTACTCACTCTCTACTACTCACTCTACTACTTTCTACTACTCACTCTCTACTACTCACTCTACAACTCTCTAGTACTCACTCTCTACTATTCACTCTCTACTACTCACTCTCTACTACTCTCTACTAACCTCTCTCTACTACTCACTCTACTACTCACTACTACTCACTCTCTACTGCCCACTCTCTACTACTCTCTACTACTCACTCTCTACTACTCTTCTACTCTCTACCACTCACTCTCTACTACTCACTCTCTTCTACTCACTCTCTACTACTCTACTATTCAATCTCTACTACTCACTCTCTACTACTCTCTCTCTTCTACTCACTCTCTACTACTCACTCTCTACTACTCACTCTCTTCTACTCTCTACTACTATTCTCTACTACTCACTCTCTACTACTCTCTACTACTCACTCTACTACTCTCTACCACTCACTCTCTACTGCTCTACTACTCACTCTCTACTACTCTCTACTACTCTCTCTCTACTACTCAATCTCTACTACTCACTCTACTACTCTCTACTACTCACTCTCTACTATTCTCACTCTACTACTCACTCTCTACTACTCACTCTCTACTACTCTCTACTAACCTCTCTCTACTACTCACTCTCTACTACTCACTCTACTACTCTCTACTACTCACTCTCTACTACTCCCTCTCTACTACTCACTCTCCACTACTCACTCTCTACTACTCTCTACTACTCTCTCAACTACTCACTCTCTACTACTCACTCCCTACTATTCACTCTCTACTACTCTCTACTATTCTCTCTACTTCTCACTCTCTACTACTCTCTACTACTCTCTCTCTTCTACTGACTCTCTACTACTCACTCTCTACTACTCACTCTCTACTACTCTCTACTACTATTCTCTACTACTCACTCTCTACTACTCACTCTCTACTACTCTCTACTACTCACTCTACTACTCCCTACCACTCACTCTCTACTACTCTACTACTCAGTCTCTACTACTCTCTACTACTCTCTCTCTACTACTCAATCGCTACTACTCACTCTACTACTCTCTACTACTCACTCTCTACTATTCACTCTCTACTACTCACTCTCTACTACTCACTCTCTACTACTCTCTACTACTCACTCTCCACTACTACTCTCTCTACTACTCACTCTCTACTACTCTCTACTACTCTCTCTACTACTCACTCTCTACTACTCACTCTCTACTACTCTACTACTCTCTACTACTCTCTCTACTACTCACTTTCTACTACTCTCCACTACTCACTCTACTACTCTCTGCCACTCATTCTCTACTACTCTACAACTCACTCTTTACTGCTCGCTTTCTACTACTCTCTCTCTACTACTCACTCTCTATTACTCTCTACTACTCACTCTACTACTCACTCTCTACCACTCTCTACTACTCACTCTCTACTACTCCACTACTCTCTACCTGCTCACTCTCTACTACTCTACTACTCACTCTCTACTACTCTCTCTCTACTACTCACTCTCTACTACTCACTCTACTACTCTCTACCACTCACTCTCTACTACTCTACTACTCAGTCTCTACTACTCTCTACTACTCTCTCTCTACTACTCAATCGCTACTACTCACTCTACTACTCTCTACTACTCACTCTCTACTATTCACTCTCTACTACTCACTCTCTACTACTCACTCTCTACTACTCTCTAACCTCTCTCTACTACTCACTCTCTACTACTCACTCTACTATTCTCTACTACTCACTCTCTACTACTCACTCTCTACTACTCACTCTCTACTACTCTCTACTACTCACTCTCCACTACTACTCTCTCTACTACTCACTCTCTACTACTCTCTACTACTCTCTCTACTACTCACTCTCTACTACTCACTCTCTACTACTCTACTACTCTCTACTACTCTCTCTACTACTCACTTTCTACTACTCTCCACTACTCACTCTACTACTCTCTGCCACTCATTCTCTACTACTCTACAACTCACTCTTTACTGCTCTCTTTCTACTACTCTCTCTCTACTACTCACTCTCTATTACTCTCTACTACTCACTCTACTACTCACTCTCTACCACTCTCTACTACTCACTCTCTACTACTCCACTACTCTCTACCGCTCACTCTCTACTACTCTACTACTCACTCTCTACTACTCTCTCTCTACTACTCACTCTCTACTACTCACTCTGCTACTCACGCTACTACTCTCTACTACTCACTCTCTACTACTTGCTCTCTACTACTCTCTACTGCTCACTCTACTACTCACTCTGTACTACTCTCTACTACTCACTCTCTACCACTCTCTACTACTCACTCTCTACTACTCACTCTCTACTACTCTACTACTCTCTACTACTCACTCTCTACTACTCACTCTCTACTACTCTCTACTACTCACTCTACTACTCTCTCCCTACTACTCACTCTCTACTACTCACTATCTACTATTCTCACGATGAGATGTGTGGTTAGACTCCGCCCAGATATATATGTGATTTTGATTTTGATTTTCGCAGGAACTACTCTACTGATTTACACCATTTAAGCAAAAGGCACGACTCTGAACCAAGGTCTACCTTTCTGCCAAATTTGGTGTAATTATGTTCAGCACTTCGGGCTGTAGCTGCGACTAAAGGTCCCTATGGAAAATTGCATGGGAAAAACACGTTTTGGGACCCCCCTTGTTTCTCGGCCCCCGCTTGACAAATCACCCCGAGACTTTCAGGATAGGAGCGGACCGGAGCGGGCCACGAGTTTTGAATATTTCGCGAAGATTCGTCAACCGGCGCCAAACTTATTCCAAATAGAGTGTTGCGGATGTCCTATGGATAATAGGTCCTAACTATAACTACCTACTGGCGACCGCCAGTAGGTAATATATTTATATATATATACCATTGAAATTGCCCCCACAATTGAAGACACCACACGCGATGTTTTTACTTCACCATTTATTGCTTTCCAGGCTGCAGCATGAACAGGTACGGCTTCACAGCGTGAAATCTGCCATACGCATTTCAGGTTACCTCTTGTACTCTGGCTTGGCTTCTGGTGAAAGTGCAGCTATGCAGAACCTCTCGCACCTGCGGTTAATTTTATAGTCCTGCCCCCTTGGGTGTGTGCATCAGTGCACTCTGGGTCTCGTAGTATCGCTTGTTTTGTCCATAGTGGTGCTGCTGTAAAATTCCTCCTTTAATCACATTCCTTTCGGGTCGCTGGTTAGATCGTAGCTGGATGTTGCATTTCTCACGCATATATATATTCACTGAAAAAACCATAGGTTTCAGGCACGTTATAGCTAGGAATTAGCATTTAAAAAACCTTAGAAATTCACTGAAAAAACCATAGGTTTCGGGGGCGTTATAGTTAGCTGGACTTTTCACTCGTACAAAACCATAGAAATTCCCCCGTTATAGTTAACCCCTTCGGTGCTCATGACGGAATGGTTCCGTCATGACCCACGGTTGAGCTGTGCTCATGACGGAACCATTCCGTCATGACCACGCCCGCGCAAGATTCCGCCAGCACAGCGGCGGAATCTGCGCAGCATCGAAGGGGTTAATTCAGCTAACTATAACTCGCGCGCCCGCAATGCACTGCTGATGACGTCACATATTACATCACTCATGACATGGTCAGTGACATCACTCATGACATCACTGATGACATCTCAAATGACATCACTGATGACATCACTGATGTCATCATCCAGTGAATGTGTGTTTTTCTGAAAATTACATATATGTATATCTCAAGGTCGATGGAAGAATAAATGGGTATATAAGTGTCTAAATGGATGATTTGTTTTTGAAAAATTGATTGTATAACTGACTGATTAAGTGTATCTTAGTGAATACATGGCTTAGTGAGTAATGTTTAAATATGTAAATATCTGTATCAGTCTCTCACTTTGTGTATAAGTGGCTGCATGGGTTGTGAGTAGCTACATGAGTGTCTATATAGGTTATTAGTTGGTTTTTGAGTATCAGTATAAGTGTCTGATGTCTGTATGGTTCGGTGGGGTGTATTACGTAGTGCATAGGTGCATGAATGAGTGACTCACTGTTTGTATGTGTTGAAGACAGCATGTGTGCAGGACTGTATGGGTGGATGAGTGTGTGCATGGGTGTGTTAGTGAGTGACTGACTGTCTCAATAGTGTCTCTATGAGTAACTACATATGTTTTAAACTAGTATATGTGACTATTGGTGTATATAAGTGAGTATATGTGAGAGTGAGAGATTGAAAGAGTTCCTGTATGAATAAGTATGTGTTTCTACAAGTGATTGTTTAAAAGACTAAGTATGTGTAAGTTTCTGTAGAAGTAAGTGTGGTGGTGTGTGTATAACTGTATATGCAGGTAAACAGATGTTTGATTCTTTATTAGCATGAGTGACTATGTGTGTGAGTAACTTTATGGATGAGTGGCGTTGTGTAACAGGATGTATAGGTGTATGAGTACATATGATGAGTGAGTACATGTATGAGTGACTGTATAGGACTGTTGGTGAATGAGTGGATGTGGATGTGGATCTTACAATTACTGAGTAGGTTGTTGTAACTGGTATTGGTATTTCCATTGTTTTGAAAATTTTAATTTCTATTTTTGAATGTGTGTATCAAAGGTTATATTAGGGGGAGAGGAGGTCTGCCACTCTATCACAAGGATGATGTCATCAGTGATGTCATCAGTGATGTCATGAGTGATGTCACTGACCATGTCATGAGTGATGTAATATGTGACGTCATCAGCAGTGCATTGCGGGCGCGCGAGTTATAGTTAGCTGAACTAACTATAACGGGGGAATTTCTATGGTTTTGTACGAGTGAAAAGTCCAGCTAACTATAACGCCCCTGAAACCTATCGTTTTTTCAGTGAATTTCTAAGGTTTTTTAAATGCTAATTCCTAGCTATAACGTGCCTGAAACCTATGGTTTTTTCAGTGAATTTCAAAGGTTTTTTAAATGCTAATTTCTAGCTATACCTACAGAGATAGGACATGTGAAGAAAGAAGGAAAAACGCACAGAAAGAAAAAAAAGAAATGCAGAAAGAAGCAACAGAAGTCCTCAAAGACGAAGAAAAGTGCAGGAAGAAGTATAACGTGCAGAAAGAACAAACAGAAGAGCAGAAACAAGCCTTGTTGCAAAATCATCCTGTACCCTCAACTTTTTCAGACGGATACTGGTGGTAACTGAGTCTGACTAACCAGTCCTAGAGCCAGTGCTATGTTAAAAGATACTCAGAATACAGTGAAAACACCTACATACACTAGGGCACACTATGCGTTGGGGTCCCCCTGTGATTAACATGACCTCCTCTGTAAGCCCCTAGTATATAATAGGGCAGGGGATTAAAACTACCTCTTAAAACGCACCACAGGGCGTGTTTGAATACGTCACCTCATGCCCCGTCCCCTCCCTTCCCCACTGTGTAAACACGCCCTGTAGCCGTTTTAAGTTGGGAGATTAAGTCCCCTTGAATCCTGAGGGTCCCTAGGGTCCAACTAGACCACTAGGTACCTCCAGTAAGCGCCACAGAGCTGCGTTGCAGAGAGGTGTAAAAAGTGGCACGGCCTGCACCACCTCTCTGCAACGCAGAGCAGTGGTGCTTACTGGAAGCACTTGGTGGGATAGTTGGACCCCAGGGTCCCTCAGGATTGAAAGGGAATTATTTCCCCAACTTAAAAACACGCCACAGGGCGTGTTTGCACACGTCACCTCAGGCCCCGTCCCCTCCCTTCACCACTGTGTAAACGCGCCCTGTGGCCGTTCTGAGTTGAGAGATTAAGTCCCCTTGAATCCTAAGGGTCCCTAGGGTCAAACTAGCCCACTAGGTACCTCCAGTAAGCGCCACAGAGCTGCGTTGCATGGAGGTGTAAAAAGGGGCGTGGCCTCAGAACACCTGTCTGCAATGCAGCTCCCTGGCGCATACTGGAGATACCTGTTGGGCTAGTTGGCCCTCAGGGACCCTCAGTATTGAAGGGGAATTAATTCCTCAACTTACAACTGGCCAGGGGGCGCGTTTGCAGAGTGCTGCAAGGAGGGGGCGTGGCCTCCGGCGCGATGCCGGTCTTTTTTTTTTTTTTTTTTTAGAAGGAGGGCTGTGTGGCCCCCTTTCTTTTTCTAATTTATTAGCCCTGGGGACCCCATCCCCTAGGGCCTGCACCCTAATTTTTTTTGTTGAAAAAAATTAATTTGGCCCTCCCAAGGCCTTAATCGGTCCCGGGGACCCCAACCTCCGGGTCATGGCCTATTTTTTTTTTTATTCTTTCGGAGGGGGGCTGTGTTGCCCCCCTCCTCAGGCCACTTATGGCCCCGGGGACCCCATCCCCCGGGGCCGGCCTTTGATTTTTATTATTTTAAAAAAATATATATTTATAGAAACACCTAGGACATGCTGGACAAACCGTATGTACCTATCACCATGACGATTTGCGTGATATTCATTAAAAGGCGACTATGCATACAATGAATCCACGTAGAATGTATTCACACCGCTAGTGAAGCTCTGACATGTCTGACACCCTACCGTGCCTCCGCTGGTGGGTACTCTCCAAGTAGACACCCTTGTCGTTTATTTATACAAACATGGGTAGCTATTGACGGGCACATTTAATACACATGCACACCAAGCCATTCAAAGGGGATTCGACAAAAATTTGACCAAACTATGCAAGAAACCCCCTCACGGTTAATAAAACACACATCCACCGCCGGATGTGTAATACTTTTTATTTTACTCTCTGGAAAGGAGACAAACCTCACTTGAGAGTCACAGCATGCTCCTGGCTGAGCCCAATGCTGTGTTACACCCACCAGTGCCCGCCGAGTGCCACACACCTCTGTGTTGTATTCCACCAGCTAGTGCGTATGCTATGACACTCTCTAGCCCATGTGCACTGTAACACCACCCCGTGAATATGTCATGCCACACTTGCCTTCGCACGGGTTATATTGCCCCATCTAACATGCCTTCCTCGATGCCTATGTTAAAAGCACAGCGCTATGCCATACATATTATAATCTGGGATCCATATCTTTGTCACAGTGCATATGCAATGTTACACTACCCAGCACATATTTTATATTACAACTTTAGAGACTACTCAGGTTATACAACACTGCCATGTGCATATTACACTCCAAGGCGCATATCACATAGCAAGCGCTAGTGCCTGTGCTATCTCGCGCTCTCCAATGAATCTGTCATTGCGCACAATGTATTGCATATTATATTTCAAGGCCCGGTTCATCTTATATCACACTTTTTGGTGCATAGTTTATACCATATACTATATCTAGTTTTCATTTTCAATCGTGCTCTCAGGACTATGTTCTATATAACACTGCGTCCACCTACCCTTTTAACGGGCATTACATTTTACGATGGGGGGTGGAGGGTCAGGGGATGTTTCTGCCAAGTGAGCCCGGAGTCACAGTCCCAAACGTCCTCTTCTTCCTGAATAAAAGTGAGATTATGCTGCATACTTGTTCATATTTTAAGTAGTTCGCACAGACACACATTTTAAAAACAATAAAGTTCCTAATAGCCACCTTCTATGAACAGTTAGCTTGCTGCCCCATCCACCTCCTCCCTATCCTCTGTTGTCTGAATCCATGGACTAGCCTTTGTCTCTGGTGGCCATTTTAGGAGATTTATTTGTTATGAAGTTTCCTAATTTCCTCATTTACTGCAGTCTCCTCAGTAGGAAATGCTTTCAGTTTTTTACTTTGATTCCATCAAGAAGGTATTCAGATATGTAACACATTTGCCATAAATTCTGAATGTTAGCACTCTAGTTGCTCATTAGATCACTGTAGTAAAGCTACTGCTCACCATGGAAGTCTGCTGCTAGTATTAGAAGTGCATGTTTTAGTCTGCATATCAGAATTTTTTAATGAAATAGAAGAGGATTTGAGAAGTCACTCAAAATGTGCCTTAAGTTTTCTTTCTTCAGCACTAATCATAATTTCTATGGCAAAATGAGCCCCCTCATTGTGTTCCTTTTTAAATTAAATGTTTTAAGTGTTACCAGTTTATTCCATTCAAGATGGCTTCAGGTGTGCCGTACTTTTGTCATAAGTAAGACAGTAAGCGCTCTAGTTGTTCTTAAGAACACTCTGGGACATTCTGTCATTGGGCTATACTTGGGCTACATCTGGGTGATATTTGGGCTACATTTGGGCTCTTTTATCTCTGGTGGCCATCTTGGGAGATTTATTTGTTATGAAGTTTCCTAATTTCCTCATTTACTACAGTCTCCTCAGTAGGAAATACTTTCAGTTTTTTACTTTGATTCCATCAAGAAGACATTCAGATGTGTCACACATTTTCCATAAAGTCTGAATGTTAGCACTCTAGTTGCTCATTAGATCACTGTAGTAAAGCTACTGCTCACCAGGCAAGTCTGCTGCTGGTATTCAAAGTGCATGTTTCAGTCTGCATGTCAGAATTTTTTTATGAAATAAAAGAGGATTTCAGAAGTCAAAATGTGCCCTAGTTTTTCTTTCTGCAGCACTAATCATAATTTATATGGCAAAATGAACCCCCTCATTTTGTTCCTTTGTAAATTAAATGTTTTAAGTGTTACCACTTTATTCCAATCAAGATGGCTTCAGGTGTGCCATACTTTTGTCATAAGTAAGACTGTTAGCGCTTTAGATGTTCTTTAGAGCACTCTGGGAAGCTGCAGTAGAACACAAAGGAATCAACTGACAGTCTCTGCCCTTGTTGGATGTACATGTTTTACTAAGAATGTCAGACTTCATTCTTACATGACTGAGAAAGATAATGTGAATTTACAGAAAATATGCTCTCAGTTTAGCTTATAGATCACCTTCCAAACCTCTGTGGGAAAAGCATGAGAAAATAGTTTTCTCTCAAACATGGTTCATGATATCACAGCAGAAGGCTTTTTCACATGGTAAAATCACCTTAGAACACACCACAATTCCTAAAATGAGTATGGTACCATCAACAAATGATTTATAATGTAACTAAAGTCTTAAAACCTTCTATTAACTGCAATGCTTTTTAATGAGGTGCTATCATGTATATTGGTCCCAAGATGGCTGCCAACACTTCTTGGATGAAGTACTGACAGCCAATCAGATCTCACGATGAGATGTGTCGTTAGGCTCAGTCCAGATATGTATGTGATTTTACTTTTGATTTTCTCAGGAACTACTGAACAGATTTACACCAAACCTACAAAAGGCACTTCCTTGACCTGAGGACTACCTCTCTGCCAAATTTCTAGTAATTCTGTTCAGCCGTTCGGGCTGTAGCCCTGTCTAAAGGTCCTATGGAAAAATGCATGGGAAAAACGCGTTTTGGGACCCCCCTTTTATCTCAGCCCCCGCTTGACGAATCCCCCCGAGACTTTCAGGGTAGGAGCGGAGCGTAGCGCCCCACCTATTTTGAAAAATTTGCGAGGATTCGTCAACCGGCGCCAAAGTTATTCAAAATAGAATGTTGCGGATTTCCTATGGAAACGTGGTCCTAACTATAACTACCTACTGGCGACCGCCAGTAGGTAATATATATATATACACTAGAGTAGAAATACATTTTATTTTAGCAAAGAAACAGTATATTACAGAACTAGGATGAAAACAACTTTGGCAAAAATAAAGGGAGAAAGGTGCCAACTTTGAAGCTGGGGATTAGTTTGAGTATTGCTGTGGCACCAACATCCTGTGATCCTGGGCAAATAAATGAGTTTCCTTATATGTAAAAACACATGTTTTAATTCACTTTACTATGTTTGGGTGATTTTGTTTGCTATAAAAGCAAAAGCAGGTGTTATTAATCAATTGCTGTGGTGTGCACCAGAAAACCCTGGCTCAAATTGAGCACTAATTTAAATGCTAAAATTGTTTAAAACAAACAGCATGTTGCACAGCTCTAAATATAAAAACTATACCTACTCTGCAGCGTCACGGGTTGCACAAGCAAAACACATGTTGTGCAGCCTACAACAACAAACGTGGCGTGGCCTAACAGCATGTGTGTTTGGAAAATCCTGTTATGTTTTTGTCTGTATGAAAATTGATTGCTTGAATTGATGTTTAAAAAAGTGTAATATCTTTGGGTTAAATAAACATATTTGCAGTATGGATGGGAGAAGGAGAGGAAGTGTGGAGAGAGTGGCTAAGAGGCAGACAAAATAGAAGTAAGCAAGGGCGAGAGTGGGGAGCAATTATGAAGGAGTGGAAGAGAGAAGGAGAAAATGTTAAAAGGAAAAAATTGTGAAGTGGTAAGAGCAGAAAATAAGGAAGGATCAGGTGTGATAGGTAAATGAATGTGCTGTAAAGAAGGAACAGAATGTGTGAGAGAAAGGTCATTGTGGAGTGGATGTGGCGTGAGGGAGAAAGATGACAATTCTATGGTTGGGGATTAAAGTTTGAGTGGACCCAAAAAATGTATTTACTTTGTATGTACATACATTTTTTATGTGATTAAGTGGTGTTAATTAAAATTACTTCAATACCTTGGGGTGATTCTTTTTTATTCTAAAAGTATGTGTTAATTATTAAGTGGGGAAAACACCTACATACACTAGGGCACACTATGCGTTGGGGTCCCCCTGTGATTAACATGACCTCCTCTGTAAGCCCCTAGTATATAATAGGGCAGGGGATTAAAACTACCTCTTAAAACGCACCACAGGGCGTGTTTGAATACGTCACCTCATGCCCCGTCCCCTCCCTTCCCCACTGTGTAAACACGCCCTGTAGCCGTTTTAAGTTGGGAGATTAAGTCCCCTTGAATCCTGAGGGTCCCTAGGGTCCAACTAGACCACTAGGTACCTCCAGTAAGCGCCACAGAGCTGCGTTGCAGAGAGGTGTAAAAAGTGGCACGGCCTGCACCACCTCTCTGCAACGCAGAGCAGTGGTGCTTACTGGAAGCACTTGGTGGGATAGTTGGACCCCAGGGTCCCTCAGGATTGAAAGGGAATTATTTCCCCAACTTAAAAACACGCCACAGGGCGTGTTTGCACACGTCACCTCAGGCCCCGTCCCCTCCCTTCACCACTGTGTAAACGGGCCCTGTGGCCGTTCTGAGTTGAGAGATTAAGTCCCCTTGAATCCTAAGGGTCCCTAGGGTCAAACTAGCCCACTAGGTACCTCCAGTAAGTGCCACAGAGCTGCGTTGCATGGAGGTGTAAAAAGGGGCGTGGCCTCAGAACACCTGTCTGCAATGCAGCTCCCTGGCGCATACTGGAGATACCTGTTGGGCTAGTTGGCCCTCAGGGACCCTCAGTATTGAAGGGGAATTAATTCCTCAACTTACAACTGGCCAGGGGGCGCGTTTGCAGAGTGCTGCAAGGAGGGGGCGTGGCCTCCGGCGCGATGCCGGTCTTTTTTTTTTTTTTTTTTTAGAAGGAGGGCTGTGTGGCCCCCTTTCTTTTTCTAATTTATTAGCCCTGGGGACACCATCCCCTAGGGCCTGCACCCTAATTTTTTTTGTTGAAAAAAATTAATTTGGCCCTCCCAAGGCCTTAATCGGCCCCGGGGACCCCAACCTCCGGGTCATGGCCTATTTTTTTTTTTAATTCTTTCGGAGGGGGGCTGTGTTGCCCCCCTCCTCAGGCCACTTATGGCCCCGGGGACCCCATCCCCCAGGGCCGGCCTTTGATTTTTATTATTTTAAAAAAATATATATTTATAGAAACACCTAGGACATGCTGGACAAACCGTATGTACCTATCACCATGACGATTTGCGTGATATTCATTAAAAGGCGACTATGCATACAATGAATCCACGTAGAATGTATTCACACCGCAGCTCTGACATGTCTGACACCCTACCGTGCCTCCGCTGGTGGGTACTCTCCCAGTAGACACCCTTGTCGTTTATTTATACAAACATGGGTAGCTATTGACGGGCACATTTAATACACATGCACACCAAGCCATTCAAAGGGGATTCGACAAAAATGTGACCAAACTATGCAAGAAACCCCCTCACGGTTAATAAAACACACATCCACCGCCGGATGTGTAATACTTTTTATTTTACTCTCTGGAAAGGAGACAAACCTCACTTGAGAGTCACAGCATGCTCCTGGCTGAGCCCAATGCTGTGTTACACCCACCAGTGCCCGCCGAGTGGCACACACCTCTGTGTTGTATTCCACCAGCTAGTGCGTATGCTATGACACTCTCTAGCCCATGTGCACTGTAACACCACCCCGTGAATATGTCATGCCACACTTGCCTTCGCACGGGTTATATTGCCCCATCTAACATGCCTTCCTCGATGCCTATGTTAAAAGCACAGCGCTATGCCATACATATTATAATCTGGGATCCATATCTTTGTCACAGTGCATATGCAATGTTACACTACCCAGCACATATTTTATATTACAACTTTAGAGACTACTCAGGTTATACAACACTGCCCTGTGCATATTACACTCCAAGGCGCATATCACATAGCAAGCGCTAGTGCCTGTGCTATCTCGCGCTCTCCAATGAATCTGTCATTGCGCACAATGTATTGCATATTATATTTCAAGGCCCGGTTCATCTTATATCACACTTTTTGGTGCATAGTTTATACCATATACTATATCTAGTTTTCATTTTCAATCGTGCTCTCAGGACTATGTTCTATATAACACTGCGTCCACCTACCCTTTTAACGGGCATTACATTTTACGATGGGGGGTGGAGGGTCAGGGGATGTTTCTGCCAAGTGAGCCCGGAGTCACAGTCCCAAACGTCCTCTTCTTCCTGAATAAAAGTGAGATTATGCTGCATACTTGTTCATATTTTAAGTAGTTCGCACAGACACACATTTTAAAAACAATAAAGTTCCTAATAGCCACCTTCTATGAACAGTTAGCTTGCTGCCCCATCCACCTCCTCCCTATCCTCTGTTGTCTGAATCCATGGACTAGCCTTTGTCTCTGGTGGCCATTTTAGGAGATTTATTTGTTATGAAGTTTCCTAATTTCCTCATTTACTGCAGTCTCCTCAGTAGGAAATGCTTTCAGTTTTTTACTTTGATTCCATCAAGAAGGTATTCAGATATGTAACACATTTGCCATAAATTCTGAATGTTAGCACTCTAGTTGCTCATTAGATCACTGTAGTAAAGCTACTGCTCACCATGGAAGTCTGCTGCTAGTATTAGAAGTGCATGTTTTAGTCTGCATATCAGAATTTTTTAATGAAATAGAAGAGGATTTGAGAAGTCACTCAAAATGTGCCTTAAGTTTTCTTTCTTCAGCACTAATCATAATTTCTATGGCAAAATGAGCCCCCTCATTGTGTTCCTTTTTAAATTAAATGTTTTAAGTGTTACCAGTTTATTCCATTCAAGATGGCTTCAGGTGTGCCGTACTTTTGTCATAAGTAAGACAGTAAGCGCTCTAGTTGTTCTTAAGAACACTCTGGGACATTCTGTCATTGGGCTATACTTGGGCTACATCTGGGTGATATTTGGGCTACATTTGGGCTCTTTTGTCTCTGGTGGCCATCTTGGGAGATTTATTTGTTATGAAGTTTCCTAATTTCCTCATTTACTACAGTCTCCTCAGTAGGAAATACTTTCAGTTTTTTACTTTGATTCCATCAAGAAGACATTCAGATGTGTCACACATTTTCCATAAAGTCTGAATGTTAGCACTCTAGTTGCTCATTAGATCACTGTAGTAAACATACTGCTCACCAGGCAAGTCTGCTGCTGGTATTCAAAGTGCATGTTTCAGTCTGCATGTCAGAATTTTTTTATGAAATAAAAGAGGATTTCAGAAGTCAAAATGTGCCCTAGTTTTTCTTTCTGCAGCACTAATCATAATTTATATGGCAAAATGAACCCCCTCATTTTGTTCCTTTGTAAATTAAATGTTTTAAGTGTTACCACTTTATTCCAATCAAGATGGCTTCAGGTGTGCCATACTTTTGTCATAAGTAAGACTGTTAGCGCTCTAGATGTTCTTTAGAGCACTCTGGGAAGCTGCAGTAGAACACAAAGGAATCAACTGACAGTCTCTGCCCTTGTTGGATGTACATGTTTTACTGAGAATGTCAGACTTCATTCTTACATGACTGAGAAAGATAATGTGAATTTACAGAAAATATGCTCTCAGTTTAGCTTATAGATCACCTTCCAAACCTCTGTGGGAAAAGCATGAGAAAATAGTTTTCTCTCAAACATGGTTCATGATATCACAGCAGAAGGCTTTTTCACATGGTAAAATCACCTTAGAACACACCACAATTCCTAAAATGAGTATGGTACCATCAACAAATGATTTATAATGTAACTAAAGTCTTAAAACCTTCTATTAACTGCAATGCTTTTTAATGAGGTGCTATCATGTATATTGGTCCCAAGATGGCTGCCATCACTTCTTGGATGAAGTACTGACAGCCAATCAGATCTCACGATGAGATGTGTCGTTAGGCTCAGTCCAGATATGTATGTGATTTTACTTTTGATTTTCTCAGGAACTACTGAACAGATTTACACCAAACCTACAAAAGGCACTTCCTTGACCTGAGGACTACCTCTCTGCCAAATTTCTAGTAATTCTGTTCAGCCGTTCGGGCTGTAGCCCTGTCTAAAGGTCCTATGGAAAAATGCATGGGAAAAATGCGTTTTGGGACCCCCCTTTTATCTCAGCCCCCGCTTGACGAATCCCCCCGAGACTTTCAGGGTAGGAGCGGAGCGTAGCGCCCCACCTATTTTGAAAAATTTGCGAGGATTCGTCGACCGGCGCCAAAGTTATTCAAAATAGAATGTTGCGGATTTCCTATGGAAACGTGGTCCTAACTATAACTACCTACTGGCGACCGCCAGTAGGTAATATATATATATACACTAGAGTAGAAATACATTTTATTTTAGCAAAGAAACAGTATATTACAGAACTAGGATGAAAACAACTTTGGCAAAAATAAAGGGAGAAAGGTGCCAACTTTGAAGCTGGGGATTAGTTTGAGTATTGCTGTGGCACCAACATCCTGTGATCCTGGGCAAATAAATGAGTTTCCTTATATGTAAAAACATATGTTTTAATTCACTTTACTATGTTTGGGTGATTTTGTTTGCTATAAAAGCAAAAGCAGGTGTTATTAATCAATTGCCGTGGTGTGCACCAGAAAACCCTGGCTCAAATTGAGCACTAATTTAAATGCTAAAATTGTTTAAAACAAACAGCATGTTGCACAGCTCTAAATATAAAAACTATACCTACTCTGCAGCGTCACGGGTTGCACAAGCAAAACACATGTTGTGCAGCCTACAACAACAAACGTGGCGTGGCCTAACAGCATGTGTGTTTGGAAAATCCTGTTATGTTTTTGTCTGTATGAAAATTGATTGCTTGAATTGATGTTTAAAAAAGTGTAATATCTTTGGGTTAAATAAACATATTTGCAGTATGGATGGTACAAACATTTTGCAGAAACCTATAGTAAAGTGCAATTGTGTTTTTAAAGCAGGTTGTTAATGTATCCAACAAGGAAATAATTTAGCCCACTGGCTGAAAGTGCACAACAAACAGTGAAATGAAACAGCATATGGTAAAGTACATGTTCTGTTACTGTCTGGGTGCAAATGAACCATGTAGAAAAGATGGTGATGTTAATAATTATCAAACGGCCTTCTGATGCAAGTAGGAAACAGGATACTTAATGGCTCTGGTTTTGAAAACAAAAGAAAGAATGCCATGTGTGCACTGTTGCCTTCATACAAGCCAAAAAAAGTGTTGTACATTAAATATGAAAGAAAATATTATTTAACCAAAGAGATAGAATATTTATTTATTTTTTATGTAAGTAAATTTATTATAGTATTAAGTGGTGTTATTTAAAATTACTATCAATACTTTTGGGTGATTTTTTTCGCTATGAAGTGCTGCAGTCCGCACTGGAAAAACCAGGCAAAAATTAAGGACTAATTTAAATACAGTTAATTGCAATGTGAAATGTGTCCTAGGGAGAGGAGAGTAAGCGAGGGAGGGGGTAAAACAGATGAGAAGGGAAGAGGAGGAGAATGGGAGAAGGAGAGGAAGTGTGGAGAGAGTGGCTAAGAGGCAGACAAAATAGAAGTAAGCAAGGGCGAGAGTGGGGAGCAATTATGAAGGAGTGGAAGAGAGAAGGACAAAATGTTAAAAGGAAAAAATTGTGAAGTGGTAAGAGCAGAAAATAAGGAAGGATCAGGTGAGATAGGTAAATGAATGTGCTGTAAAGAAGGAACAGAATGTGTGAGAGAAAGGTCATTGTGGAGTGGATGTGGCGTGAGGGAGAAAGATGACAATTCTATGGTTGGGGATTAAAGATTGAGTGGACCCAAAAAATGTATTTACTTTGTATGTACATACATTTTTTATGTGATTAAGTGGTGTTAATTAAAATTACTTCAATACCTTGGGGTGATTCTTTTTTATTCTAAAAGTATGTGTTAATTATTAAGTGGGGTGGTGCACACTGGAAAATTCCTGGCTTAAATTAAGCACTAGTTTAAAGGCTAATATTGTTTACATAAATAACTGCACACATTTACCCCCAATACGTACTAAAAATAAATTTGAAAAAGCTTTTAGTAAAGCAGAAAGGCCTTGAGTGGGGTTAAGTAGAGTGGAGTAAAGTGGAGTGGAGTAAAGCAGAGTGGTGTCAAGTAAGCAGAGTGGAGTGGAATAGCAGAGTGGCATGGAGTAAAGTAGAGTGGTGTTGAGCGAAGTGGCGTGGAGTAAAGCAGAATAGAGTAAAGTACACTTGAGTGGAGTGGAATAAAGCAGAGTGGCTTAGTAGAGCAGAGTGGCATTGGGGTGAGTGGAGTAAAGCAGAGTGGTGTGGAGTAAAGCAGTGTGACGTGGAGTAAAGCAGAGTGGCATGGAGCAGAGTAGCGTGGAGTAAAGCAAAGTGGCGTGGAGCAAAGCAGAGTGGGATGGAGTAAAGTAGAGTGGATTGGAGTGGAGTAAAGCAGTGTGGAGTTGAGCAAAGCAGCGTGGCATACAGTAGAGTGGCGTAAAGCAGAGAGGCGTAAAGCATGCTCTTGGGATGGGCTGCTCTTCGGAGTTACTACGCGCTTTACAAAACCATTAAATAAATAAAATAAAGCAGAATGGCGTTGAGCATTATTAGAGTAGAGTGTAGTGGAGTAAAGCAGAGTGGCGTGGAGTAAAACAGAGTGGCATGGATTAAAGGAGAGTGGTAGGGAGTAAAGCAGAGAGTTGTGGAGTAAAGCAGAGTAGAGCAGAGTGCACTAAAGTAGATTGGCTTAAAGGCCAGTGGCATGAAACAAAGCACAGTGGCGTGGAGCAGAGCAGAGTGGCGTGAAATAAAGAAGAGTGGCATGGAGTAAAGTATTGTATTGTAATTGCATTTTTTAGAGCGCATACTACCCCTGGCGTCGAATCACTTTTTGGGGAGTAGCACACTACTCTAGAACCCATAAACGATTAGTGGTGAATTAGTATAGTGAAATATGAAAGTAATTTGAGTGGTGGATATGTTAGTCACATATTTGCATTGACAAAGGATAGTGGAGGAATTGAAGAGGAAAAAGGTTTGCATTTATATAGCACTTGTTGATGAGCTGTTGGAGCATTTTTTCCGTGAGCAGCACGCTACTCCTGAATCCATAAAGCAGAGTGGCATGGAGTAAAGCGGAGTGGAGTAAAGCAGAGTGGAGTGGAGTAAAGTAGAGTGGCATGGAGTAAAGCGAAGTGGAGTGAAATAAAGTGGAGTGGAGTAAAGATGAGTGGAGTAAAGCAGAGTTGATTGGAGGAAAGAGTGCCATTGATAAGAATGGAGTAAATTAGAGTGGTGTGGAGTGGAGTAAAGCAAAGTGGAGTAAAGTAGAGTGGAGTGGATTAAGGCAGATTTGCGTTGAGTGAAGTGGAGTAAAGCAGAGTAGTGTTGAGAAGAGTATAGTTAAACAGAGGGGGAGTGAGCAGAGTGAAGTAAATCAGAGAGGAGTAAAAGAGAGTAGAGTAAAGCAGAGTGGAGTGCAGTAAAGGAGAGTGGTGTGGAGTAAAGCAGAGTGGAGTGGAGTAAAGTAGAGTGGCGTTGAGTGGAGTTGTGTAGAGCAGAGTGGCATTGCACTTAGTGGAGTGGAATGGAGTGGAGTAATTGAGAGTGGAGTGGAGTAAAGAAGAGTGCCGTCCAATGTAGAGCGGTAAATTAGAGTGGAGTGGAGTAAAGCTGAGTGGAGTAAAGCAGAGTGGCATGGAGTAACACAGAGTGGCATGGAGTAAAGCAGAGCAGCTTGGAGTAACGCAGCATGGAGTAAAGCAGAGTAGAGTAAAGCGGAGTAGAGTAAATCGGAGTAGAGTAAAGCAGAGTGGAGTAAGCAGAGTGGAGTAAGCAGAGTGGAGTTTAGTGGATTGGAGTAAGCAGAGTGGCGTTGATAGGATTGGAGTAAGCAGAGTGGAGTTGAGTGGATTGGAGTAAAGCAGAGTGTTGAGTGGGTTAAAGCAGAGTGGCGTCGAGTGGAGTAAAGCAGAGTGGCATTGAGTTGAGTAAAGCAGAGTGGCGTTAAGTGGAGTAAAGCAGCGTGGAACAGAGTAAAGCAGAGTGGTGTGGAGTAAAGCTGAGTGGCGTGGAGTGGAGCAAAGCAGTGGTTCTGTTGCATTGCGTGGCGCTGCACATAATGGAGTTGCGCTGCATATAATTGAGTGGCGATGCATAGAGTGGAGTGGCGTGGCATAGAGTGGTTTGGTGTGGCGTTGTATGAGAGAGGGTGGCTGCAAAACAGATGCGAAGAGGAGGAGATTGGGAGAAGGAGAGAAAGTGTGGAGAAAGTGGCTAAGAGACAGATTAGGAGTAAGTGAGGGTCGAGTGTGGGGAGAAATTAGGACAGGAGTGGAAGAGAGAAAGAGAAAATGTTAAAAGGAAAAAAGTGTGAGAGGGAGTAAGAAAAGAAAAGAAGGAAGAGATCAGGTGAGAAAGGTAAATGAATGTGCAGTAAAGAAGGAACAGAATGTGTGAGAGAAAGGTCATTGTGGAGTGGATGTGGCCTAAGAGAGAAAGGTGCTGAATTTGAAGTCGGGCATTAAAGTTTAAGTTTTGCTGTGACCCAATATCCTGTGATCCTAGGCAAATATTTTATTTACTTTGTGTGTACGTAAATGTGTTATGGATTTAAGTGGTGTTATTTAAAAGCACTTCAATCAATACTTTTGGATGATTTTTGCATTATAAGAGCATGTGTTACTAATTAAGTGCTGTGGTGTGTACAGGAAAACCCCAGCTGAAATTAAGAAGTAGTTTTAAATCTAAAATTGTTTATAGATATAAGTGAGCGCGCATTTACACCCAATCCGAAGTTAAAAAAAATAAAACATATGGCAGATATACAGTGTGGATGCCAATAAATACATGCAACACAAATTTGCTTTAGGTATTAAAGTGGAAAAATAATGTAAATGCATATTTATGACACTGCGAAGAAAAGCAATATAGTGTAATCTAAATAGTAAATATAACACATGACTTTTAGTATTGGGTGTTATAAAAGACAAACAGCATATTGCAGAACATGAACCTTATACAGCACGCACAAAACCAACATTGCACAGAAGAATATATATAGATATTCCTGCAGCAGTTTTTCTTCCGCCAAAAAAACGGGTACAGACCACGGTATGCATGCACAAATTAGTTTATTCTCTGACAGCCAGTACGCGTTTCGGCTCTTGCGAGCCTTGTTCACATGACCTATATATATATATATGTAGCCAAACTAGAGTAGACATATGTTTTATTTTAGCAAAGAAACAGTTTATGATAGAACGAGGATGAAAAAAAGATCGGCAAAATAAAGGGAGAAAGGTGCTGACTTTGAAGCTAGGGATCAAAGTTCAAGTGCCTACAACTGTACATAGTTAAATAAGAATTGCACACTGTCACAATACATTGACATAAATCAACAAGAAGGGAGGGGGGCCAAAAGGGCTTTTGGTAAGGTCCAGCTAAGTGTGCCCAAAGTATGTAAACAACAAGTGACAAAGCTGTTCCTAAAGGGAATGGGAAAGGATGTACCATGTATGAAGATATCTGTTATGGATATTGGAGCCCTCACACAGCCATCGGGATATTGTGAATCACATACCCTTCAGGATGTAATGTAACATCATCGGGCTGCTCCTACGTCGAGTCGGCTGGTGCAATACCCGACGGGCTCTTGTTTAGAGAGCACTCTTGTGGAGATCTTCTATATCCAAGATAGCCGGTTGTTCAACTGAAAAAAGTGGGGCTTGGTGATAGTGTAGATGAATGTTAAAAAGGGGAGGGAGTACTATCTCAACAGTTTTATTACGATGTCTCCTCGCCTGATTAAAAACATGAGGTGAAGTGATAGTAACTCAGGTCTATGTTCTGGGTTATCTACACTGCCTCGACATGACGGAGACATCGTAATAAAACTGTTGAGATAGTACTCCCTCCCCTTTTTAACATTCATCTACACTATCACCAAGCCCCACTTTTTTCAGTTGAACAACCGGCTATCTTGGATATAGAAGATCTCCACAAGAGTGCTCTCTAAACAAGAGCCCGTCGGGTATTGCACCAGCCGACTCGACGTAGGAGCAGCCCGATGATGTTACATTACATCCTGAAGGGTATGTGATTCACAATATCCCGATGGCTGTGTGAGGGCTCCAATATCCATAACAGATATCTTCATACATGGTACATCCTTTCCCATTCCCTTTAGGAACAGCTTTGTCACTTGTTGTTTACAATACATTGACACCCAGTACACTGGAAAAAATCAATTCACAGCATATTTATTACACATCGCGAACAAAAGTAATATTGTAGAAAATAAATAAAAAATATAACAGATAACTTTCACTTTGCATGTTATAGACGACAAAAAGCATATTGCATAACACCCTTGTTACAAAGCACAGCCTCAAAACACAGTGCGCAAAATAAAGAAAATGGATGAAAACTACTACAGAAATCTGTTTTAATTTAGCAAACAAACAGCATGTTAGCAACAGAAGCACATAATTGTGAATAAAATCCAAATTCAAATTTCCTAGAAAAGGAGTCTTTTGAAGAAAAAAAATAGGAGGTAAATTATGTATATTAAGTGTGGGTACATCATGTTGACTCCAAAGCAGGGAAAGGATAGTGTGTACTTTCCATACCTACTTTCTACTCTTGTCTCAGTATAAATTTCAAAGTACATGGGTGCCTCTATAATTAGAGCCACAGAATCTTTCAAATGTGAAAGAAAGGTGTCAGCGCTTGACAGAAACCAGGTCTTGTTTATGATGCTCATCCAGCAGCACAGTCCTCCATCTCCTCCACCAGGCTCCTCTGTGAGGCAGGCCCTGTGACCGACTGGAAGGGAGGGGGAAGAGAGAGCAGAGGGAGTGGGTAGAGGAGTAGGGGTGAGGGGGTGACAGGAGAGTGAAAGCTAACCAGCGTGGCGCTTTGAAAGGGCGCTGTCTTGATAGAAACTAGCTCATAGAAAAAGCTCATGCTCTGCTGTTCTTCCGGCAAAAACCGGTGCCAGTCCACAGCTGGGGCAGCTGTGAGGAGCAGGGCAGGCACAGACAGCAGTGCCCCTTGCTCTGAGGCCTGGCTCTGCTGTGAGGCTGGCTGGAACCTGCTGACTGATTGGGAGGGGGAGAGAGAGCACAGAAAGTGTGACAGAAGAGCTGGGAAATACACAACGCTAAAAGTGAAACCAGCGCAACACTGACAAAGAATGTCAACAATTATTAAAACATGCAGGGTGGGGGGCAGGAGTTGTTAAGTGCAGGGAACAGAGCAGGAGCCCTCCAAACGATCTGATGAGCAGGATACAAATGCTGCGTGTTAACTAGGAAGCAACAAGTGTGCCTGGAACAGCAGGTAGGAGAATCTGGTTCAAGAAAATAGTGCAGACAGACCGTAAATGAAACTTACTGAGTACCAACACCAGTAAAAGAGCCAGTCCTTGTAGGAGGTGACAATAGGAGACAGGGGGGTACTAAGGACTGACAAGCCTATTAACAAATGAAAAGCCAACATTTACAAAGGAAAGTGACAGCAGCCAATTTAAAAGAAGGGCGGAGAGTGTGTTGAGCTTCAATTACATACCTCAAGCGCTGTCTATGTGAGACCTAAAAAAAACTAATGGGGGCTGTAACAGCGAGGCTCTTAGCCACACATGTACTCCCTGGCTTGTATTTCCAACACACACTCACACACACACACACACGCACACACGTGTGTGTGTGTGTTTTGTGTGTACACATGCACATCACACTCTACACCAGTGCCCATTATAAATAACACTACCAGTTTTATTTGCGGTCCCTCGCTTGCCCTGCCTAAAAGATACTTTTAGAAATTCCACTGAGAGACAAGGATGAAAACATCATGAATAAAAAGCTTGTTTTAAGAAGAAACCTACTTTTTATAATTTATATTTCACTATATAAATATATGTGTGTGTGTGTGTATGTGTGCCTGCGTGCGTGTGTGTGTAGTGGTGTGCACACATGCACATCACACTCTACACCAGTGCCCATTATAAATAACACTACCAGTTTTATTTGCGGTCCCTCGCTTGCCCTGCCTAGAAAATACTTTTAGAAACGCCACTGAGACAAGGATGAAAAAAAATTAATGAAAAGCTTGTTTTAAGAAGAAACCATGAGGCATATTAGCAAGGGCTTTATCGCCGCTTTAGCGGCACTTTTTGCCGCTAAAGCTGCGATTTTTTTATTGCCCTATCAGCAAGCTGTCGCTAACAGGCGTTAGCGACAGCTTTCTGGCGATAGCGTCCGGTTTTCCTATCGCCTTGCATGCCAGTGTTGATTAACGCTAATGACTGGCAAGGTAGGCGTTCCCAACTAAAAGCGACTGAAAACAGTCACTAACACAACTTCCCCCAATTAGCAACGCAGGCAAAGCGATAAAAAAAGTTGCGCGATTATTGCTAGTATTTAACACCTGCTAAAAACATGACTTACCTGTTTCTGCAATAGGAGGTGGATTGTCAGGCTAAGTCCACCATGGCGTTAATGCGTGAATATCGCTGGATTTCGAGGGATATTCAGGCATTTCGCCGCTATCGCTGGATATTTTATTACAGTGGAGATAAACGTTGCTAATAGCGTGTTACCTCCGTGAAAATATCCAGCGATAGGCGGCGATAAAAACAAACGCGCTAATTATCGCAAGCTGTTGCTAATATCCTCCCTACTTTTTATAATTTATATTTCACTATATAAATATATGTGCCTGCGTGCGTGCGTGTGTGTGTGTGTAGGGGTGTGCACACATGCACATCACACTCTACACCAGTGCCCATTATAAATAACACTACCAGTTTTATGTGCGGTCCCACGCTTCCCCGCCTAAAAAATACTTCTAGAAACGCCACTGAGAGACAAGGATGAAAAAATAATGAATGAAAAGCTCGTTTTAAGAAGAAACCTACTTTTTATCATTTATATTTCGCTATAAAAATGTGCAAAGAACATACAGATGCTATTTTCACCTACTGTGTGGCATATTTTTCTCTTTCGCATTCAAAAAATAATTAAGCTTTGAACCAAAAGTGAACACATTTTAAAACTAACTGCAAGGCATCTTGGTTATTACGCTTTACATGTGAACTTTTCAGTGTTGCAGAGAAAATAAAATGCCCTGTTGAGAAACAGACAGCAGCACAATAAAACAAAGAGGCTAGCTGACATCGTTCCCATAGATGAACGGTTCTGCGCCCCTCATCTCCTGCCGACACGTGCAAGGCTATGGTGCCAGCCTTTGTAACACAACACTTTCAAGAATTAAAGGAGGAACAATGGAACTGCAACACTGATATTACATTCTAGATCTTGAACCAAATGTCACAATTCAGGACCTTTGAATTTAACTGAGGGTTCTCTATTTTAATTCCTCTTTCAGTTGCCTCTGCTTCGGTATACTGACCACACCTTTGACCAGAAAAATGTATTCTTTTCATATAGAATGGCTTATAGGACAGCCCATATAGGAAGCTTTGTATTGTAAATGTTTGGGACTTAGTTATTCTACTACATGTGGAAAATCTAAAGGGTGCTTTTAGTATACAAGTGGGATGTCCAAGTCAATAGACACCGTCGAGTAAAGAGCACAGCCCTCTTTACCTCGTTCTCCTACTATAAATTCTGACCGTTCAAGGACGATTGTGGCGACACTAATTGGTGATCTAAACTTTTTCACAAATGCTAAATATCAGTGCGACACCCTTTGAAATTACTTACCATTGACAATATCAGGACCAGGCAAAGCTCCTTCGAAGGACTCAAAGAGGCAGTTCTTGGCTAAAACCACCAAGAGTTCATCTTTGAGAAATAAGTTAATGTGATGTACAGAACCATTGTCTTTCCTCATCAGGGTTGAGATACAGCTGGTGCTTCTTGTGATCTGGGATCTCAATTTTCCCTATATGTAGCACCATATGGCTGAGCTTTCTGAAAGATACTGCTATTGACTTTTGTAGCCCATCAGTTTTGAACCTCACTCTTGTTTGCTGTCTCTGAGAACTCTCAGAGATCCAAATGTACCAGACTGCTTCCTTTATAGTGGAGAGCGATGAATCCAACTACTTCTCAGACTAGAATTGTCTTTCATTAGCATACTGTGCAACCCTCAGAGGTGCTCAAGTCTCTAGAGCTAACCAAAGACTTCAGCATTTGGAGCTGAGAAAGTAATTGATGGAAACAAACTCATATGCCTCCCTGGGACCTGTGATACTCAACATGGCAATAAAGAAAGAAATGCATGGACAATAAGTCACAAAGTAACTAGGTGTAAATGTATACTGTATGCACAAACCCTTTCAATGGCCTTCTAGTTTACTTCAACTGGTATTAAATTTGTTGGTATCTATTTTGTCACCAGATCGAATAGAGAACATTGCGTCCAGAATATATACATAATTTTCCGTAGCAGAATAAGCTGATGAAACAGCCCCGGGGCGCTTGCGGGTATAACCAGTGCTTTATTTGTAAAAAACATAAGTGCCAGGGTCCTCATCAGGAGGCCACAGCAGCTTGCACCACACATTGTCACCATCAGCGCTGCCAGTGACAATACCTACACAACTCCTAACCATCACGCTGCTACAAGTGTGAGAATCCAGACTGTTCCAGGCCCCCAAGGCTATACGAATGGCTTGGGAAGTAGGTATTAGTTGCTGACAATGCATATTGAATTAGTAAGCAATTGTTTTTGTTTTCATTTTAAAATTACACAAACAGCTCCACCATGATCCAGCGCAAAACCGGGAAAGGGCACATTTACAACTATCCTTCCTGCATCGCAGACCCGACATCACACTAACTCATTCACACAGGCAGTCATTGGTGGGGCCCATAACACCAACACTCATACGTTTCTCTCACGAGTTTGCACACAGGAGGGATGATGATTACGCGCTGGACATGTGGGGAGTACCTTATTAACTATAGGGAAGAAAAATTATATTACAGAATATACATTTGCATCACCTCCTATAGGATCCTAACCTTAACATCAAGGCACTCCACCACTTGGTCGACGGACCAATTATTTGGACTGGTTGATGGTAATTTAGAACCAGCTAAAACACATTTAAGCTTCAGAATCCTCTAATCACTTAATTGAAGAACCACAAACTCATAATTTCTGTTAATCAATTATTTGTTTATCTAAATATTGTTGTAATTAATATTAGCATTTTGGTCAATCAAAGTTTAGAATTTTAATCAATCAGCACAAATCGCATGACATTTTATATTTACCTATTCTTGCTAGCGGGGCTTTTCTAATTCAACTGGCTCTGCATAACCAAATTTAGCTGTTCAATTGTCCAAATAAAGCAGGCCAAGGCTCAAAGTCCGGAAAGTTCTTTGCTCAGCACGTCACAGTCCCAAAGATCTCCAAAGGACCAGGAATCATGCAAGCATCTGTCATCGCCTGTGGGGTCGATAAGGGTGTGCGGTCATCGAGAGAAAGAAGGTAGCTAGCTCCTCCCTATTCTACTACCCTTTTTATAATAAAATTTGGGATAACAGGAAACATTTCTTAGACTGAGGAAGAATGTGATTGGTCCATTTGATGAAGTTTGCAATATCGTCCAATTTTCCCATTAGCTTGGGTTCTCATAGATTTCGCTGGTTCATTTCCTCTGTCTATGTCATCCTCATGCAACATTGTAGATTCTTGTTTGTATGTGACTATTGTTCATTTAGACCAGTTTTTACTGACTGAAGTTTGGCAATCCTCCATGTTCCTATCCTTGACCAGGAACACTGTGCTCTGACTTGAGGTTGACTGGAGGTCTATGGAGCCATCCGAGTCTGCACTGGCCACTTCTGAACTCCATTTTGGATGTCATGTTTTGGTAGGCCAAAATGTCAACTTAAGCAAAACAAACACAAAAGAGCAATTCATACACAGAAATGAAGATTCTAAACCCTCACTAATCCCTTTATGTATTGGTATTTTCCTAGCTTTTAGCGACATTTAAAGCAATAAAAACTCACCCTTCGGTCCAAAACGGGAACGCAAACATCACAAAAGCAACATAAATCATGCAATATCCTATTACCACACGTACTATTATTATTAGGCGTACAACAGTTAGTTGTTAGAGTTATTCTGTCATGCAAATAGCAATGAGTCCCACGTGTAATTGGTGTTTACTGAAAGTGCAAATGGTTGATTAATATAACACATCAAACAGTTAATTTAAATTATTATATAAGTCGGTTAAGTGATTAATATTTTCATGCAAAATAGAGGAGGTATACAAAATTTGCTTTACCTGCTCCATCACAATGCATATTAACCCCTTGTGTGCCCCGCCCTTTCCCCGCCCTGTGCCGGGCGTTGAATTAGCGGGCGGGGTTCATGACGAGATAGTCTCGTCATGGGCACAGCGCAACCGCGGCCCATGACGAGACCATCTCGTCATGGGCACTCAAGGGGTTAAATTAGTAAGCAATTGTTTTTGTTTTCATTTTAAAATTACACAAACAGCTCCACCATGAGGCAGCTGTCATGAAGGCCAGTGTTGGCAATTGAGTGCCAGTACCAAGAAGTGAAAACCACGGGCTCAAATTAAGCACTGGGTATAACATTTATGAAAAAGTACATGTGCGACTGCAAGCATCAGGTTTCTTCTTTGCTTGCTCATGCAGCTACAGGGTGAATGCTAGTCAAAGAAGACTTTTTTAAAGGTTTTATTTTTGCATCTTTCCAAACTCCTGATGTATTTACTCATGACAATGGCATGGCATTCCTTAAAATTGTCCATCCCTTATGTTTTATTCTCAAACCTCTGAGGATTGTTGATGGGTAGCAGCATCAATGGAACGATCTTGTAGTCAATGTTTATAGTTTCTTTGTTGTGGCTGGAGATGAAATCAGGTTCTTACATCTGAGGTTTTTTTGTACTAATGCGAGTATTTTATTTTGAAGGTCACTCTTTCTTCAGCTTTCTAGACACCTCTATTACATTAATTTAAAAAGGCCTGCTGAACTTTCAAGTCCTTCTTTAAATTCTCAGCAGTTTATATTGTGACAGTTTCTGGTTTGCACTGCTACAACGACTAGATACATTTTCTGTTTGTGGACATCAATTGCAGGTCCTTCCTAATCAGCTGCTGTTGTACGTATTTTGTCACTCTGAAGATCTAAGGGGCCCATTATGGTTTGTTCACCCGCCATCATAACGGTGAACGGGACCGACCACCAGAGGTGCAGTGGTCCCGTCTCGCTGTGCCCATTAGGATGCGGCCGCCACCCTGGCGGTCGAATCCCGCACAATTAACATTGTGGCGGGCGGTGCTGTAAGCAGCACCGGCCACAATGTTAAATGTACATTGGCATGCACAACGTGACAGGCACCACGTGGTGTCTGCCACCTTGTGCATGCCAATGTAGGGGGGTACCATAGGTACCCCCCAAGTGCAGCCCCCCACCACCCACACCCCCCGGTGGCCCGCATCGCTGCCATGGAAAGGCCTTCTCCGCCAGGCTTCCTGATATGGATGGTGGTGTCTTCCAGACACCGCCACCATATAAGGCCCGAGTTCCGCCCGGGTGGCAATTGGAATGATTGCCTGCCAGCGGAAATGCGGCGGACGGTCTTTCCGCTGTTGTAACCCCTGCCATTGTAATATGGTGGGGGAGAAATGGAGGACGGGCGTGGAAAAATGTCGTGCGGATAGTCACCGCTGGTTGGGCGGTGGTGATCCACTCAACATCATAATGGACCCCTAAGATATTAATGGAAGAGTCCTAAACTGGAAATGATTTGAAATCCAAGGTGGATGGCCCATCAAATGGAAAGGTGAATTGGTGGCTGCACCTATTACTAGGATTGCATATTTGTTCCCTATTAAGGACGTTAATTCATCATCTTTCTAATTTCATGTGTTCAAGACCCAGATTAAGCAAATTTGCAACTTACATGTGATATTTTGATTCATGTTTAAGGGGCGATCCTAATAGATAAATAGAGTCGAACACCTATGCCTCTCCATATCATCACTTTTGTCATAGCAAACTTTATTCCAAGGGGTTTTATTATACCGTATTTTGAATTTTTCTGGCTTTCACTTGTTCTAAGTGTGAAACCTTGCACCAGCCAAACAACCAAGAATCCCTTGATTAAGGTATGGTTGGAGAATAATATTTTCTATGAGGTCTGGCAAAGATCTGTTAAATGATAGGTACCAAAATTATACAAATTCATAGCGTCTGTAAAAGATTCATTGAGGTTTTTGGTTCACAAATAAGGTACATCTTTTACTTACTTCTGACTGGTCTTACTCCTGTATACTTCTTAGTCACTCTTGCCTACCTCTTGTCTTGCTTTCCACTCTGACTGTGTTTCTCATTTTTATTTATTTTTTATTTTATGCGTTTTTATATAGCGTGGACTTTACCCGAAGGTGTCAGAGCGCTTCACAATAGGAACAGTAATGATACATGAGTCGAAAATTACAAGTGAGCATGTTACAAAAGCAAACGTTACGTTACATGAGGCAATAGTGACAATTGTGCAAGTATCAAGAACAAACAAAATACAAGAGGTAGCAAACAATACGTTACAAAAGGAAAAAGTGACGTGTGCAGGTTACAAAAGCATACAACGTACAAGTAGAGGTAAAATACTGCAATAAATGGCAGACACTCAAAACACTAAAACAAACGTTACGTTACATGAGGCAATGGTGGCAATTGTGCATGTATCAAAAGCAAACAAAATACAAGAGGTAGCAAAGGATACGTTACAAAAGGAAAGGCGACATGTGTGCATGTTATAAAGGAGTACAAAGTACAAGTAGAGGTATAATACTGCACTAAATGGCAGACACTCAAAACACAAAAACACACTGGGAAGGCACTTCTATAGGCATGGAGAACAGAATTTCCTATAATGGAAGGACTTCCTTCAGATAATAGAGGTTGTGAATTAAATTTTGAAGTGTCTTTGAAGGAGGAGAGCTTTGAGGTCAGTTTTGAAGGCCTGGGAAGAGGTGGTGGTCCGGAGCTGAGGCGGAAGTGAGTTCCAGATTCTCACCACGTTGCCTGAAAAGGTTTGGGCCATCGATCTTTCCTTCTTAAAAGTGGGAGGTTCAAGCAATATATTTTCTGCATTACGTGATGGTCTGGAGCCTCCAGAGAGTTTCAGTTTATTCGCCAGGTAGCGAGGGGAGGAGGAGTGCAAGGCTTTGTGGTTGATACAGGCAGTCTTGTAGATAGATCTTGCCTCGATGGGGAGCCAACAGAGGGTGGATAAAATGGGTGTGATGTGGTCGCTTCTTTTGGCCCCATATATGAAACGAGCTGCTGAATGGAGAACAGACTTAAGGGGGAACAGGTGGGATTTGGGGAGACCAGTAAGAAGAGAATTGCAGTAGTCCAATCTGGAGAGAACCAGCGATTGGACCAGGGTTTTAAGGTCTCGCCCCGGGAAGAAGCGACGAATCCCCCAAAAAAGGCGCAGTTGGTATCGAGCAGACTTTGCAATGGAATCGATGTGGGAGAGTAGATTGAGTTTTTTGTCGAGTATGACACCAAGGGATTTTACACTGTCGACAATGATGGGTTTATTGTTAAGTAGATTCATCTGGTCCATCCATGATTGAACCGGGGGAGGAGAAAGTGAGGAGGAGAGGAGGAGGAATTCAGTTTTTGAGGGATTCAGAATCAGCTGATGAGTTAACATCCAATTTTGAATGGAGTCGAGAGTAGAGCTTAGGATGGAGAGATCGTGAGTGGAGGCCACCTTAAGGTAGATTTGAGTGTCGTCAGCATAGAGATGATAGTGGATCCCTGATTTACTAAGGAGATTTCCCAATGGTTCTAAATAGAGATTGAACAATGTGGGTGCAAGTATAGAGCCTTGAGGAACACCTTGACCGACCGCCAAAGGAAATGAAAGACTGTTCGCTATTTTGATCATTTGGGATCTATCAGAGAAGAAGGAGGCAAACCATTTAAGCACAGTGCCCTCCATGCCCATTCTCTGTTGAAGAGTGTTAAGGAGAGTGCTGTGATTGACAGTGTCAAAGGCTGCAGAAAGGTCAAGGAGAATTAGAAGACAAGACTCTCCCAAATCGAGTATCCGCAGCTCGTCATCAATCACTTGCAGCAGGGCTGTTTCAGTGCTGCAGTTTTGAATGAAGCCGGACTGGAAATTGTCAAGAAGATCATTGTCCTTGATATGACCAGAGAGTTGTTTCGCTACACATCTTTCTGTGTTTTTTGCAAGAAAAGGTGTAGTAATGATCCAAAGAAGGTTTAGCAAGTAAAGTAGTTTATTAGAGTAAGCAGGTACATCCTTCCTTTTTTTTTTTAACTTTGTTTATTGGTTTAGACATAGCCATATATTAACATGAGTGAACGACATATATAGGGTTGTCAATATAAAATACACAGATATCACTTTTTGGTTACATATTAAACATTTCCTGCAGTACTTGCTGGTCTATGCAGCTCCATCTCCACCGTAGGTGGCACACAGGGCTCTCCTCGATATGTATTCCAGTGAGTCCATTTCTTATCCCACTTCCTGGGACACGCCCGCGCCTTGAAAACCGCAGTCTCTGCCAACATACATCTATCCATTTCTTTGGCCCATACGGTGGTAAGTGGTGGGTTTGTTCCCCCCATCCTCTAGCTATCTCCCGTTTCACCAGCGTGTACCCCAGGGTCATGAATTGTTGTTCCACCTCGTTGAGGTCAGTCGCCTCCCACACATTCAACAGTCCCAGTTGTGGCGTTAGCTTTATTTCCTTCCCTAAAGCTATACTCATGTGGTCTGAGGCTTCCTCCCAGGGGGCACGTATCTTTGGGCAGACCCACAAGGTGTGATAGAATGTGGCCTGCTGCCCACATCCCCTCCCACAGCGGTCGTCAGGTCTAGTCCCTATTCTAGCCAAGACTGTTCCTGATATGTATGATCCGTGAAGAATCCTAAGCTGGATCAGTCGAAATCTATGAGTTATAGCCGCCTCTCGCAGGGACATTAGTGCATTCTGCCAGTCCTCGTCGTCTGTGGGACCAATGTCAACCTGCCACCGCTCCCTAAGCCTCGGAAAGGTGTCCGGCAGGTTATTACTCAATTTCTTGTAGGTGAGAGATATTGCCTTGGAGGTGAGGGGCCCGTCTAGCAAACGGTCTTCCAGAGGCGATGACTCTGGTATATTTTTAATGGATGGAAATGCCGCCTTTAGCGCATGTCGGCTCTGTAAATACATAAACACTTCTCCTTGCGCCATACGGTATTGTGTCTGGAGCTCACCAAAGGTGAGCATGGCTCCTTTTTTCACCAGATCTCGCACTGCTGATATCCCGATTAGGTCCCATTTATCAAATCTGGGCTGATAGCACAGCATTCCTAACTTCTGGGTGGTCCATAATGGTGTAGCCTGAGAAAGCACGCCCTTCCATCCCAGCCGGGCAGAAACCACCCGCCATATTTCCAAGGTGTGTTGGGTGGGTCCGAAGAATCGCCTCCTATTTTTCTTGTCCTTGGCGTACAGTGGCCCCATATACCCTATAGCGGTCCGTTTGGTAGCGGTCTAGGTACATCCTTCCTTGACAGGTTCTCTCTGTAACTGAATGCCTACCACAACGATCTAGAACATTGATGGGCATCTAGCAACAGTAACTATGGCAATGTACACGTGAAGACCAACATACCACAAAAGGTAGGTTAGTGATGGGGCGGTAGTTGTTGAGGTCATTCGCATCAGCGGTGGGTTTTTAAAGCAGAGGGGTGACCTGCCCAGTTTTGAAGGAAACAGGAAGGGAGCCTTGACAGAGGAAGAGGTTGACCAGAGTGGTCCAATAGGAAAGAGAATGGGTATAGAAGTCAAAGGCAATGGCACTAGGGATGGGGTCAAGAGAATGGTTGGAGAGCTTTGTTTCGAGGATGCATTTGAGGAGGGCATCTTCAGAGATGGGGTCAAAGTTCTGCCAAATGGTTAAGGATTTGCGCTTCTCTGTAGGGGTAGGATGAATGACCTGATCTACAAGTGATTTCACTTTTTCGTCAAAGAATATAGCGAATTCCGCTGCTTTCTTAGTAGAATCCTCCAACTTGGAGGTTGGGGGAGAGCAGTTTGGGTTCTTGATGAGGTCGAATAGTTTTTTGGGTCTATTTTTGGCTGAGTCGAGGAGGGATCTGAAGTGCGACGCTTTTCCAAGGAAGATGTGCTTGTGGTACTTGGATCTAGCTGAACGAAGCGTGGCCAAATTATCGTTGGAGGGCGCTTGTCTCCATTGTTTCTCAAGGACTCTTAGGTACTTCCTTTCTTCATAGAGGGATTTGTTGAACCAAGGTGCTGAGGGAGTAGGCCTTTTCTTTTTGCTTTGGAGAGGAGCGACATTATTGATTTCGACTGCAAGGACTGTGAGGCATTGGGAGGTGAGTTCGTTAACATCTAGGTTCAGGTCTAGCCTTGGAAAGTGATAGCAAAGCAGAATCACAAAGGGTACCGAGGTCAATATTTTTAGTGTCACGGAACCAGGAAGTAGCCCTCTTAGGTTGGCCGAGAGTTATAGAGTGTGAGAGGTGAAGAGAGAATGGGATGAGGAGATGGTCAGACCAGTCTACATGAATAGGGGTAGCGATAGTCAGCAAGCCTGCTTTAGAAATAACAAGGTCCAGGATTGAGCCCTTAGAGTGTGTTGTTTCTGTGCAGTGTTGGATAAGATCGTTTGCAGAGAGGAAGGTGGCCAGAAAATTCACAGAGGTGTCTTGAGGCGAGCCCTAGTGGACATTGAAGTCACCCACGAAGATCTGATTGTCACTTTGCGAGTATTGGTCGCGGATGAAGTCAGTGAGTTCCTCCATAAACGAAGGGCTGCTACCAGGTGGGTGGTAAGTAGCATGGAATCTGAGAGGTGAGCGGTGGTGCAATTGAAGCTCAAGAGATAGACATTCAAAAGTGCGGAAGGAGCTGTTAGGAAAAGCCTTAAGTTGAAGGGAGTTTCTAAAGAGGACTGCAACACCTCCCCCAACTTTGTCAATTCTGTCATTTCTCAATATAGAATAGCCTGTGGGTAATGGGAGATCAAACATAGAGTGAGAGGTATCGTTGAACCAGGTCTCTGTGAGGAAGAGCATGTCAATATTGTGCAGGATGATGGTATCGGAGATTTCAAGCTTGTGTTTTATTGCAGATCTGCAGTTGTGGAGCATACAGTGCAGCTCTGTCGAGATGGGGGCACTTGGGCTATGAGGGGTGATGGGAATATTGTACTTATACGAGGGTGCTCGGGAGGGTTTAGGTGGATGAGTGGTTCTGACAGAGGAGATGGTCGGAATAGTGTAGATAGTAGGGTTACTTGGAGAAGAAAGTGGAAGAAGGGTGGCGTTTGAGGGCTTGTGTGAGTTTGCGATGTTTGCAGACAGCAGGTTATGCTTGGCTATTATGGGTTGTGGGGGCAAGGTGCATCTCGTGGGAAGGTGAATGCTTTCCAAAGGAGTTGATGTGTATGGAAAAGTGGAAATCTTGGAGCTTAAAACTGAAATGGTAGCTTCAAGTTGGGAGATGGAGGTGATAAGAGAGCCTAGCTTATTTTCCAGAGAGAGTAAGGCAGAGCACAGCATGTTGGGAGGCTCGATGGAAACAGGAGGGGGTGCACTTGGCGGTGGAAGGCAGGGAGAGGTGGGGGAATGGGAGGGGAGTAGGGGTACAGGGTTCAGAGGTGGGGAAACGTGGTGGATGAGAGCAGGCGTTGGTGCACCAGAGATGGAAGGAGAGTTGTCTTTGTTGGCGTTGCAAGAAGGATAGGAATTAAGGACATAATTAGGGGGAGATAGGAGAGGAGCGAGGTGGTGGGGCGGAAGGAGAGGGGAGGAATGTGTGGAGTCATAGGGATGAAGGAGGTTTGGGAGGAAAAGAGGGGAGGGGGTTGGAGAGGTCCTGTCAGCTAGGTGAGGTGGCTGTGAGGGAGCGGGTATCTGGCAGAGTGAGGGGGGTTGGGAGATGGGGAGGTTGAAGAAAGGAAGTGCTTCTGCTAGGCCCGAGGGAGGGAAAGGGTTACCAAGGGGGGGAAGGGGGTAGCACAGCATTGCTGGAGGAGTGGGGGGAAGGAAAGAGATGCAATGGGTTTGTGGAGAAATCGGGGTACATAGCGAGGGGAGGAGGGGGTAGAAAAGCGGAGAGGAGGAGGGAATAAGGGGAACGAAAGGAAAGTTAACTAGGGGAGAACTAAAAAGGGGATAGGGGGGAGGAGATGAGAATGGAGTACCGGGACAGTGCAGATTGAACGAGGAGCGTGTTAGCTAGAGGTAAGGCTGAAGTGATGAGGGGGGGCATACTGTGAGGAGGGAAGAATGGGAGGGGAGGGCACAGGGGAGGGGATGGAAGAGGGTCGATCTGTGCCTCCCGAGAGTGCAGCCTATTGGAAAGTGGGGGGTCAGGGGAGGAGACAGGGAGTAATTGGTGGAGCTGGATGAAGAGTCAAGGGATGACCCGGTCGCAGGGGAGGGAAGGGAGGAGGTGGTCAAAGAGAGAGAGACAGGTGTCTTTGGCTTGGATCATGACAGTACCGTTGTTATAGAGTGAAATAGTGAGGGAGTCGTTGAAACACGCAGAGGGGGACATTTTTAGCTGTTTCCCATGAGGGATAGAGGAGGTGACGTTAAGGGAATTGTAAAAGCTGGTGGACCAAGAGGGGATGTCGTGAGTGAAAAAAATAAAATCGTTTTTGAGCCTCCCATAACGACCATTGTAAAATTGATCAACAAAAAGAGAATCAGGGAAACATTCAATGGTGTTATGCTTGAAACGTTTTGCTGAAGCTTTAGTCAGGTTAGAAGGGTAAATGATTTTGTAGCAATTAATTCCAGACTTAACTCGAGTGGTGGCCATGTTGGGAAACTGAGGAGGAGGAGGGTGGTGGGGATATGAAAAGAGTGTTACTAGGAAAGCGGTGGTAAGGAGAAGTATAAGGACAAGAAGGGGGCACATATTCCAGACGTCGGGTGAAGATATCTGAACTAATGTGCAGTCAGGGAAGTGAGGCGATTAGGAACAGGTTGTTACTTCAGAACAGGACAGATTCAACAAGATAGGACTGAAGATGGAGCGGTGTAAGAGGAAAATCACTGTACTTAGCATCAGCCTGTGACATAAACCACATTATGCACAGCATCACATTAGGCACCAGACGCATTGTACGCCCATAATCTCAACAGTCTAATATTAGACCCTAGCCTCCTAAGTATCTCCAACAATCGGGGCATAAAGCACAGGGTGGAACATAATCTCACTAGCATAAACCATAGTATGCAAGACAACCTCATAATCATAAAAAACACATTTAGAGGTAACCAGCACAGGGTCCGTAAATCATACTACATGAAATACATTTCCTAGCACCACATAAACACATTAGGGCCTGGCGCCCTACAAACCTCCCAGTCCCCCTGGCCAACTGGCCATCTCAAAGGGGCTCAAATGCCCTGTGTCCAGAATTCCGGTGCTGCTGCCAATGCAGCGAAAGTCCAGGGTGCATACTTGCTCAAATCTAAATGTTGCAACTGGCTCTAAGTGCTGCGCAGCTGTGAAGAAATGGGGCAAGGAGTGCATCTCACTCCTCACTCAGACAGAACTGCCCCCAATTACCCTAAGAGACTAGTGGAGGACAACCTTTGTCAGTTCACCCATTGGGAGAGGATTGATCTGCCCTTATTGTCCCTTCTAATAATGCCTCAAAGAGAGGCCCGTAAGTGGTGAGCCACCCGGCCTAACTTCCAAATTGGTGTCAAAGGTATCCAGCCCAAGCTGCTCCCCCACTGGGATCAGGCCCACCAGCCCAGCAGGAGATGCTTCGCTGTGTTGTCACCATGGGCGCCTTCATTCAGGCTGCTGCCTTAGGTATGTGGTGTGGTGGGGCCCACAGGGCGCTGCCAGTCGTATTATGGAGCCCTCCCTGGTCGCCTAAGGGCGGGGGGCTTCGCTGTGTGGTTCGGCGCAAAACACGCCCTGGGGTCACACCACCCCCACCCGGTGATGCGTCTAGGCCTCACCTCCACTCTGCACTAGTGGGAGCTGAAAGCCACTGCCGTGATCCTTAGATCTCCAGGTGTAGTTGGGAGGCCGCTTCAATCAAGGGGTCATCAGGCCTCGTCATCGCACCCCTCACCACAGCTTTCAGATCATCCGGGCCCACTCCCTGGGGATTGCGGCTTCTGTGTACTGGCCTGACTGGTGAAGGGTAATCACCTTGCCCGGGGACAAACCTGGCGAGAGATCGCGTGGTGGTTTATTGTTGGGCTCAGGATCTCTTCAAATGTGCTTAGAGGGCTCCGGGGATGGGGGCACCACAAGCGGCAGGGAACCATCAGTTGGGGCCTCCCTAAGAGGCTGTGTGAAGGCACCTGACCGACACCATCTTAGGGTCAGGCACCTTTCCAACGCGATCACTCCCGGTGGCCCACCCTCGTGTAGGGGGAAGCAACTCTGCTCTCCTCCGTACCTTGCGTTGTGGACAATGTACGCCCTCAAGAGCTTCAGCTCCACCGGGTGTTCCCCTCCGCAAATGAAGTCGCAGCATGGGGATAGAGCATTATGCCGCGGGTGCGGATAAGGGGAGCGCTGTGATGTTACCTACCTACCTCCAATTAAACACCAGCCTGGTTCAAGTATACATGTGGGATTCCCCAAAACATCTTTTAAATATATAGGGTTGCAGGTCCTTCGTGCACAAGCATGAAATCAAGGCCATTGCATGGGCAATAGCTAAACTGTTGCACCTCTTTTATATACTGTTCAATAATGTGTAAGGTTGTTTCCTCCTTATGACCTTTTCCCACTTGCCATGAGTTTTTTCTCATCATTAAGACCAAGCCCCTATCTATCTGGATATTGTTCATCTACTCCCTTTATTCAGATCGAGAATTTCTTTTTTTTTTATTATTTTTTTATTTGAACAAGGAAGTAGTAAAACAACAATTATACATTCAAAACACATGACATCATCTAGATTACGCATAATTGATCAGTAATAGCTTTTATCTAATTAATATACAATACTATAACCAGAAATAAGGCAGGAAAAATAAATATTGAGAGTGCAGTTTCCAGACCAAAAGGATATAGATTAGCATGGCGTGAGTTAATTAGATACAAACAAACGCTGCTTTAAAGCAACAATTCATAATAAAAATATCATATCAAACTAGCATTAATACCATAAAAGACCTTCAGATAATTAATAGCAGTTCTTAAATAATGTACAAGTACTTGAAGCTTAAATAAGACAGCCAAGAAGTATCATGGCTCTTATATTTGAAAAATAAAGGGGCATACAATAATCCAAAGTGCAAAAATGCTAATTAGAGCAGCTCTTAAACAAGATATCATAAAAAAGCTAATAAATAGAAGCTTTTTAAAGTGCAAGATGGAACATAGCAGCAGTTATCAAATAAAGTGCATAATATTAAAACTAGATTTTAGTCACCTTGCCCCTCTACTATCACCAGCATAATACTAATATAGTTAATCTGACCTGGCTTATTTGGTTGAGCGAAGGTTAGAGACTCTAAAATACCTTATTTTCTAAAATCTTTCTCCTTCCCTCTCAACTTGTTCAGAGTATTCATGCCAGATAGCTCTAAATCTTTTACTGTCTGAAATGAAATTCCGACAAAACGGAAGTGATGATTTTTGGAAAGCTACTTCCTAGTTGGTCTCCCTCTTGGTGGCCAGAAGAACTGCCCCCCCCCCCCGATCCCGGTCACCAAGGTCAGAAACCTCGGAATCTTATTTGACCATAAGCTATCATTCATTCCGCATGTCAATTCTGTCACCTCATCCTCATTCTATACAATCAGAATGATAAAGAAACTTCTACCCTTTCTTCCTGCTAATTCAGGTAAAACACTCATCAGCTCCCTTGTTATGACAAAAATAGACTATTGTAATGGCTTACTCATCAACGCACAAGAAAAAGTCTTGCAAAAACTACAGACGGTACAAAATGCCGCAGCTAGAATTCTTTCAGGCACACCTAAATTTAAGTCCATCTCAGGAGCCATTCGACAATTTACATTGGCTACCCATTAAAAGCAGGACAAAATTTAAGGCATTGTGCATAGCCTACAAAGCAATTCACAATTCAGGTCCTGAATTTTTTTTTTAAAACCTATGCCTTTATAGACCAAACAGGACCTTGCGGTCTGGCTCGTATCAGCTGCTCATGGTTCCTAGAACCAAGAAAGTCACTTGGGGTGACAGAAGATTTATTGTGGCTACAACCAAACTCTGGAACAAACTCCCTTTACACATCAAAAATTCCCCCACCTTGGTATCTTTCCGAAAAAATATAAAAACATGGTTATTTCAGTAAATAAATCCCTCCTCTCTTGTTTGCCTGATTAAATCTGTCCGCAAGCGCCGAGACACCTTAGGGTATTTGCGCACTCAATAAATTGCTTAAATAAATAAATAAAATAAGCCTCCTCAAACCTGAAAGTTCTGTTCATTTTATTAAGCCAATGGTCGATCTTGGGTTGTTTATCTGTTTTCCAATTTTGCAGGACTAATGATCTTGCCACAGCTATGGCAATGAATATAAAATACTGCTGATATTTAGTAAGCCATTTCACCTCCCCCGAAGTGCCAAATAAAACCAGCATAACCGATGGTTGAATATTCCAAGACAGAGATGATGAGATCTTATCAAAGATCTCATCCCAAAAAAATCGTAACTTATTACATTCATAAAAAATATGTACCCATCCACCCTCATCCTGGATATTACATCTAAAACATTGGTTTGGGTTTGTTGGAAACATGTTATGCAATTTAAGAGGTGTGTAATAGGCACGCCATCTAGATAAAAAATGAATCCTTTTATAATTAGCCCCTCTAAGTGCTTTTTTTGCTAACTCATTAAGTTGTTGCCATTCCCTTATATTGAACTTACAGCCGGTCTCTGAATATATTTTTTGAAGTTCTGTTATCAGAATCTCTTCTGAATGGGCTTTTTGATGCAGTAGCCGATACCAGCCTCCTATCCCCAACATTTTATTCGCCATTTGCCTAGCAATTTGCTCTGAGATTTTATTCAATGCTACATAATTAATTTTAAGAAAACTGACTAACTGATAAAACCTCAGAGAGAGGGCTGTTGTTAAAGAATTAGTTTGTAACCAAACTGTTTCCCAAGTTATTAATGTCTCATGATTAAAGAAATTTCCAAGCCGATTAAAACCCAATTCTTGCCACTGTTCAAAAAGGCCTCTGGATACTATGAGACCGCCTGCTACACAGTCCTCTATAGAAGTAAAAGCATGAAATGCTGGAATGTCTCGTAATTTGAAGAAGAGCTGCATCCTTTCTACTAATGATGAAATCACTTTATATCTGGTCCTTTTGGGCAATTTTGCCAGCCGTAAAAAATTCGGCAACCTTATAGCACTCTCTTTCAACATCTGTACCAATATAAAATTATCAAGTACTGAATTTTCCACAGCCAACTGAGAAAACAAATCTAGTAATGATGCCTGATAATATGTGGAGAAATTTGGTAAAGCTAGACCTCCTGAGGCTGCATCCAGTTGTAATGTAGCAAATTTCACTTGAGGATGTTTGTTATTCCAAACAAATTTCCGAATCATTTGATCTAATTCCTTAAAATAGGAACTCGGAATTTTCAGCGGAAGATTGCTGAAAAGAAACATAAGCAATGGAAGTATCGACAGCTTAATCATCGAAATTCGTCCTATTAAAGATAAATTAAGCAGAGTCCATTTGTCCAATACATTTTTCACTTTTATAAACATTCTGTTATAATTCAGGGGGAACAACTGACTAAAATCCTGTGTAACGTATATCCCCAAATATCTAATTGGATGCGGTGATCTTATGACAATAGAAGCGGGAATATCCGCTAGAGTGGAGTTAAAAAGAAGGATTTCAGTTTTTGCTTGGTTTACTTTGTAACACCCCACCGGCGTAAATTTCTGTATTTCATCCAGTGCGTTTTGAACATTAGATCCCCCAGCCTTCAGATATAAAATAATGTCATCTGCATAGAGTTTGACTTTTGCCATCCCCTCAATTGGAGGCAAAATCAACAAACTCTTCCGCAGCCTGACAGCCAGAGGTTCAATAAACAAGGAAAACAAAAGGGGGGATAAAGGACAGCCTTGACGTGTGCCTCGCTTAATTTGTACCCTACCAGCCTATTGTCCATTTATAACAACCTTGGCTTCCACACAGCTATAGAGTTCCTTTAACATTCTTAAAAAAAATAACGGAAACCCAAATTTATCCAAAATAAAAAATAAAGCACTCCAATCTACCAAATCAAAAGCCTTTTCAGCATCCATCATCATGACCACCGCCTCCATTTTATTGGTAGAAAAATAATCAATGGTTAAAAAATATGTATTAGCTGCCATCAATCGGCCCGGAATAAAACCATTTTGGTCCTCATGTACCACCTGTTGTACAGATGGGACAATTCTTTTTGCCCAAATTTTCATAAATATTTTAAAATCCGTATTTAATAGGCTTATTGGGCGATAGGAATTGGGATTGCTGGGATCTTTATCTTTTTTAAGAAAAATTCCTAGGACAGATTCCTTAAAGCTTTTTGGGATATCCAAACCCTCCTTTATCTGGTTAAACAATTTTACCAGAAAAGGAAGGATTTCTTCCTGAAATACCATAAAAACCTCAACAGGAATTCCATCAGCACCGCTCGCCTTAGCATTGGGCATACTTTTTAATACTGCTAGAATTTCCGAAATTCCGATTACGCTATTCAATATCTCAGAGCCATGTGAGGGAATCTGAGGTAAATCCAAAAATTCAAAATAACCCGACAAATCTACTACATCTACCCCCTGCGTTCCCGCATAAATTCGGTTAAAATGTGATAGGAACACCTCTGAAATAGCTTGTTTATCGTCAATTAGTATCCCAGTTGAGGGATTCTTTACCTGGGGAATTATTTGGGTTACTTTCTGACTTTTTGTGGACCAAGCCAAGAATCTCCCAATCTGGTGACTTTCTTCATAAAGTTTCTGTTGATAAGCCCTACTCCCAGATATCTCTTCCAATAAAAAAAATCCTTCAGCTGTTCCTTTACATTAGCTAATTCATATTGATGAACTCTAAAAGTGGACTCCGTAGTATTTAAATCGAGATTTTGTCTTGCTTTTTCTACTTCTTTCTGTAATGCTTGAATCTTTTCTTTTCTTTGTTTATTTATTCTAGCCTTATATGATATTGTGTGACCTCTAAAGGTCCCCTTAAATGCTTCCCATACCATTAACATAGATGCAGAATTTTCATTAAACTGAAAAAACTCCTTTATAAAAACTTTAGTGTCTGTTATCCAGGTCTTGCAATAAAGATTTATCGAACTGCCACCTGGGCCTGTTTTTCGGAGTAATTCTTACCCTTAATATAAATGAAACTAGAGTGGCCTGAGAAAGAGTTAGAAAGTATTTCTGTAAGCCCATTAGTGACCAATCTATCTACTAAGAAAAAATCCAAACGGAATGCTGATCTAAATCTGGCTGAATAGCAGGTATACTGCTGAAGTCTGGGATGCCCCAGCCTCCAGGGGTCTGATAAAGAAAAATCTTCTGTTAGTCTATTTTTTAACTTTGTGGTTTTGGGCTTTAACTGACGTTTCGCCTTATTGGATGTATCCAGTCTCAAATTCTGAATAAAATTAAAATCCCCGCCGATGATTAATATACCTTCCATTTGTGCTATCAACAGATAGATTTGCTCTAGGGCCGCCGTATCGTCATCTATTGGGCCATAATAATTAATCAAATTGAGGACTATTTCATCCAACTTTACTTTTACCCAAATCCATCTTCCTTTACCATCTCATCGTACCTCTTTAACCTGCCAATCCCGTGAATTAGAGAACAAAATCCCTACTCCTCTTACCGCTAAATTGGCAGATGAAAAATAAGTTTGTGTGTATTTCTTAGGAAGGGATATTTCGGAATGTCAGACCTAAAATGGGTTTCCGGGGAAAGATAATTAATCCAATTTAAACAGGGTGAACTTTTTCGTGGATTCAATAATCCATTAACATTACATGTAACAATTTTTATATTCTGCAATTTTGATTCCATTTTTGATTCCCTCCTAGATATCTTCGTAACTCACTAGTGGTTTTTTCCAGCACAGAATCCATCCTACCAATTATTACATCCTTTATACGGATATCTCCTAAATAATTCTGGTACGACGACAGCCTTATCCTAATAACTACACTGCTTTCTTGTTCATTTTTACCTCAGATCGAGCATTTCATCAGTGAGATGCAACTTCATTTGTTTGACCATATCTTGTGTTATCCTTTAGTGAAGCAAGTATGATAAGATTGGGACTCTTCCCTTTTTCTTAGGACAGGTCATCTTACGCAATCCTCTCCATTCCTACATCCATCCCTTACCAGGACCACTGGGGACCTTGCATATGAAGGCAGAATGGGAAGGCACAAGGAAATTAGTAGGGATCATCAATGAAAAGTTTAGTCTATTTAGATCTGTCATTGTATTGAGTGGCCTCGTATATTTCACAGGCGTTCCCTCTTTGGAACCCAGAGCAAGTTCTTCACCTGGTATAGAATCACTACGCAGTCTTCTAAACTAATTTACTGACGCTTTTAATTAATCTTATAACATCTTAATGCCTCGATAATAGAATATACCACAACTCTTGACAAATAAAAAGTAAGATTATTTTAGCTATTTCCATGAATTTTGCTAACAACATAAAGATCCACAATACTCTATTGACCGTAAGGAGGAATGCATTTGGTATTATTGGCAAAAAACAGTCTTAGTGAGCATTCATTAATACCAACATCATTCTGCTGAGCTGTGCTAAGGAGACGGCGTGCCTTCTCTTTACTCCATCTATCGCGGATTACAGTGTTGAGAAGAATTCCAATTTACAGCATTGGTTTAATTCTCTTTCATACAGAACCACAGATCTTATTTTACATTATTCAGCTCTTGTAGGATATTTTGAGCCATCAAATTCAAGGTTTACAGGTTTATTCAGGATTTGTAATATAATCTAATTAACTCATTGGGCAAAAATACATTATATTGTTCCATTAAAGGAGAAATAACACTGCGTACAATCCATTAAAATAGATACATTGTTGGGGTTTTAAATGTGTATTGAATTAGTCCCTGCCATCAGATGGTAGAGTTTTCAGTGGGGTACATGGCTGTTATGTATGTTACGCTAAGTGTAATAAATGCGTTCCCTTCTTGGCCGCTTCTAAGGAAGGCTGGGGCATGCAATTAACAATGCAATCCACAATTTAAGAAATGTGGGCCCATTTCAATATGCAGCTCTGAAAGCAATTTTAAATAGGGCACCAACCCAATAAACATGAGATAATTTGCTTTCTGTATGAGATGGTAATTTTATTTTGTAAACTCTCAAATAAATAAGGCAATCAGGGGCACCTACAAGAAATATAGTTATGCAAAGTGTACAAGTGAACAATTGTCGGAGCAGTTTTTGGGATGGTAACAATTAGTGTAATATTGGAAGTGCAATGTACATCTTCCTAGACAATGACTCCAATGTAGATGTTAGCCATTTATTTTTAGGCATATTAAAAACTCCCTTAGGTAATATTATACCCATTGCTCGTTAGGGAATACAAAAGTGTGCTGTTTGAAGAAGTACTTGACACAAGTATTAATAATGCTCACCGTGCATGAAATAAAGTATATATTTTAGCAACTGGTTTGAAACAATAGCTTCATAACTGTTAGCATAAATTGCTAATTAAAATATTTATGTTCAGCCAGTGTCTCTGAAATGTCTAAAGGTAGGGCCTCTTCTTTTCACAGCTACATTAACCCCTTCACTGCGTTCGTTGGCCAACGGCCGTCGTGAGCACTAACTCCGTAGTGTTGCACACATCCGTTGGCTGACGCGGCCCCACCCGCGCATGGAAACGCCCGCACCGCAGCGGATTTAGCGCCGCGGTTAAAGGGTAATCTAATGTTATATTTCACTTGGACTCCTCTGTATGGAACTAAATACTGATAGCCGACTCACTTTCCACGCACCCCAAAGGACCTTATGATCAGCCCAGCACTCCCACGCCAAGGTCCCTCGCACCAGGAAGTCCAGATCGGGAGGCCGCTTGTTCTCCTTCCTCGCGGCCAGAGCCTGGAACGCCGTCCTGCTCCACCTCAGACAGACAACATCACTCCCTAACATTACGAGGGACCTCAAAACATGGCTCTTCGATAGACCTCCTACTTGATGGACAGGACCCAGCGCCTTCCCCCATTCCCCCCCCCCCTTCCGGCGCCCTGAGACCCTTATGGGGGAGTAGCCGCACTCAACAAACCCATGATTGATTGATTGATAACACATTAAAAATTAAAAATGCATGTTAGGCTACTAAATGTCAAGTGTATTACGTTCCCTCCAACCTATCTATGACAAAATAGCAGCTCTGACTGTAGTATCCAGAAAATCAGAAAATAAACATTATGATGACTGCAGAGCCAAATATTCCCTGGCTCTAACAAGGTGCTGTGTGTAGTAATGTGTAAATGACATTATGATGTCATTAGTTCTAAAAGAAATGTTAAGACTAGAGGAATGCACAAGAGGCATTCAATTGATGCCCTGAGATAAATGTGGAAGCTGATTCACAAGCTCCAGTAAAGGATATTGATAAACTTCACTTATTGTGTCTGAAAGACTCTTTTACATTGGCGACGAGCGGGATCAAGACACACATGAAGAGTGAAGATTTTTCTCCCAAAGGAAAGGTTTTATAGAACTTTTCAACTAATTACAGCTGACTGTTGGCAGTTTAAAGACTTCAGAATACTACAAGCTGAGTTACATATTTACAAGAATCGCATGGACTACACAAGATTTATATTGGAAACAGACTGCTGAATGACTTTCTTTTTTTTTTTTTTTTTTTTTAAAAGGAGACAACTCTGCAAATTCTGAAGATGGCCTAAACTACAGCTTAAAAGACCAAAAAGACTAATTGAACATTGTTGATCTGTTTACTTCATTTATTTTGTTTAATTTGTTTTGGGGGGAGGGGGGAGAATGTAGTAATGTGTAAATGACATTATGATGTCATTAGTTCTAAAAGGAATGTTAAGACTAGAGGAATGCACAAGAGGCATTCAATTGATGCACTGAGATAAATGTGGAAGCTGATTCACAAGCTCCATTAAAGGATATTGATAAACTTCACTTATTGTGTCTGAAAGACTCTTTTACACTGTGTGACTGTCGACCCTCCAATTTCAGTTCAAATTGATGTCGGCACTGAGGTGGAAAATGCTCAATGAGAGTTTAAATCCAGCGGTCCTTCTTTTGATGCAGCCAAGTTATTTTTTTCCTCCCCTACTATCTTGTCTTAAGGAGTACATGTACATAGTGTAAATAGTGCCTCTCATTTCCTCATGTTATTTCTGTTTAGCAATCTCTGCTTTGTAAAGCAGAATGTTGCTGGCATAAACATGAGTTTCCTACTACTATTAGCTCTTTTATTTTATTTCACTCTACCCACAGTCAATCCCTCAACATTGCTAAAGAAGATTACATTATATCTTTTTGGTAGCAATCTTCTTTTTTTTGTTAAATAATTTTTATTGTATTCATAGGGGAAGAACAAGATTACAATCAGTACATAGAGGAAAAATAACATATCAGAAGTACATATCTTAAAGATAAAAGGATAAAAATTGTGATATTGCGATAAAAACTGTAAAATGCAATCTTATGATATAAGGTAATTAAAATATGAGTAAAGTACATGTCTAACACTAGACATTTTTGTATTTTAAAGTAGAATAAGAGGAAAGAAAGAGAGGATAGGAGAGGAATAGAAGAAGAATAAGGAGAGAAAAAGGAAAAAGAAAGAGAAGAAAAAAGATAGACGAGAAGAAATTAGGGTAGAGAAGAGTGCAAAGATAGAAAAGTAGTAAAAGATTAAATCAGATTTAATTTTCTGAGATAACGATGACGATTAAACAGTCGATATTCTGTATTCATCACAGATAAAATTGCACCATGTTAACAAACATATTTTAGAATTATCTTTCCACCAGAAAAGAATAACCTTAAAAGCAAGTGGAATAAAAAGGTCAAATAGCATCAGTTTCGAGGAGCTATTATGAAAATGATCAGAAATAGTTCCAAAAAACCCATTTTGAATTGATTATTCAGAGGCTTTGTGTACCCCAAAAGCGCTAGAAAGGATCAGGTAAGAGGGATTGACCTGTAATCTCGTAATATATGAAAAATGTGTTTCATAAAGTCCGCCACTGGTTGGCATAACCATGCCACATGCAAAAAGCCTGTCTTTGCCTCCCTACAGCGTTCGCAGCAGTCTGCATCCCTAACTCCATATCAAAATAATCTCAACGGCGTGCAGTGTACCCTATTGAGATACTTGAAATGGGCCAGTCTGTGCCGTCCATTAAGTGAAATCTTTTGTGTAGCTTCACAACAGTAACGCCAGATATCATCAGTGAGGTCAACCCCTATATCATGTTGCCACTCCAGTTGAGCCTTTGTGTATTGCGTATGCTTAAATGCTTAAATGCTTGTGACTTGGCATAAACTTTTTAAATTAGCTTGAGGGGGGATTCTGAGCGTATTAACAGCGAGAGAGAGAGGGTAACTCTGGAGGTTCTTGCAGTTCGTCTCCAAGTAAGGCTCCCAGTGCATGACGAACTCTAAAATAATTAAATTGTGTTAGAAGGGTAAGGGAGGGTATGCCCTCTGCTGCCTCCTCCCAAGTGCGCATTCTTCCTTCCACAAACAAATTTCCCATCCCGTGTATCCGTAAAGCTCCCAGCGAGCAGAGCAACCCTCTCTCAGTGCTAATTCTGAGCCAATGGCACCATTCCACTGGCATTAGCGGGCAATATATTAAGTCACCTGCCTGTTTTCTTAGCAAGACGTGCCAGGTGTGAACAGTAGAGTTAAATGAGTCCAGCACACTGCAGCGCCTAAGTGATGCTCAAAAAGACAATGAGGGAGGTGGTCAGGGCTTGCAGCTACCTTCTCAATTTGAAGATGTGGCAAGTTATGTGGGCCGTGGATCCAAGTGTGAGCGTGCGAACTCGGCGCCACACGATACTATAGCTCCAGGTCTGGTGCCCCCAGGCCCCCCGCGGAATAAGGCAAAGTAAGTATGTCCAGTTTAACACGAGGAGTTTTACCAGCCCAAGCTAATTTACTCAAAAGTCCTTAGTGTCTTAAAAATTGGTTGGAGTACCACCACCGCAATATTAAAAAAAAGAAAAAGGAATCTGGGAAGTATTCTCATTTTCATCAGGGACACACGCCCTACAAGTGAGAGAGGAAGGCGGATCCATCTGTCTATATCTTCCTCCAATTTAGTAATGGCTCTGCCATAATTTGCCCTGAGTACTTGTTCCACATCGGAGTGGGCCTGTATGCCCAGGTATCGGACTAGGTCCGACGTCCATTGAAGGGGATAATCTAAGGCCATCTGCACTGTGGCCTGAGTCAAATGGAAGATAATACATTTATCCCAATTAGTTTTTAAACCCGATATGCCGCCAAATCGCAACATTTCTCAGATAACTGGAGAAAGATTAGTGTCCGAATCCCATAAGTACAGTAGCATGTCGTCCGCGGAAGCAGAGACAATACGATTATAGTGGGGGAAACAAATGCCCCTATTGCCGTGATACTCACGAAGAGCGCAGATCAAGGGCACCGCAGCCACAGTGTACAGCAATGGTGACAAGGGGCACCCTTGTTTCGTGCCTCTAGAAATCCGAGTGGGGGAGGAGACAGTATCTCCCAAACTCACACGAGCTGTGGGGGAGTTTAAAGCACTGAAATTAATCTTTAAAAAATGTCTCTATCTCCCAAACGCCATAGCACCACCAGCATGTACTTCCACTCAACCGAATCAAAGGCTTTTTCAGCATCTAAAAACACTGCTGCCACCTTGACATCTGGTTTAACATGCTGTAGAGCTCCAAAAACTGTTCTCAGATTGTAGGATAGCGTACGGCGAGGTACAAAGCTCGCCTGCTCAGGGCCCACCAAAATCGGAAGAAGTTGGGGTCAGTCTGCTGGCGAATATTTTAGCAAAAATGTTAGTGGCAACATTTATCAACGATAGTGGTCTATAAGACGAGCACTCTTGGGGAGCCTTGCCAGGTTTCAATATGGCTACGATCAGTGCCTCACGCACAGAGAGGGGCATTATGCCAGTCTCTCCCATCTCCTGGAACAGAGTGAGCAAATGTGGGACCAGTAAGTCACTGTAGGCCTTATGAAAGGCCACAGTGAGCCCATCTTGGCCTGGTGCACTTCCATCCAGCATGGAGTTGAGTGCCATACAGATCTCAACAGCGTCAATGGGTCTCATGAGATACTCTCTGTGGCTATCCGTCAGCCAGGGTAGTTGTATGTATTCCAGGTAGTTCACTATATTTTCTTTGTCTGGGGTAACTTTGGAACTGTACAGGTCCTGATAATATCGGCCAAATCTATTTACTATTTCCGCCTGCTCTTTCAGGGCAGTGCCCTTCTCATCTAGTAATTCATGGGTGACTCCAGATTCATACAGTCAGCTGGCAATCGTCGCCAGCACTGAGCCTGGCCTGTCTCCCTCACCATAGGATCTGGCCAATGTGTATTTCCCCATGTGCTTGATTTTGCTGTCAGCTTCCCCGTGGTTCTCTTCCAATGTTATTTTCAATTGTTCTAAAATCTGAGGGTCATTCCCTTTAAGTGCCTGTCTCCAGCGCTCTCAGTCGGTCCTCTAACAGGGCAAGCCTACCTCTAATAGAGCGGAGTATGTATACCTTAAACATCTCCCATACCGTGGCAAAACAATCAACTGATCCAACATTAATATAAAAGAATTCAGTAATAGCGGCAGCTAATTCAGCTTTGAATACCGTGTCTAGTAGGGAGTATGGGGGAAACCTCCACAGAAAGGGGGTCCTCAGGGGGGATTTCAATCGCTAACAGAATAGGAGAGTGGTCAGAGAAGGAGCGAGCTAGTACGGTGCAGTCCCGTACCCTGGGTAGTAGAGCCTCCGATATCAACCAGTAGTCTATTCTTGTGTGTGTATCATGGTACGCTGAGTAGTGCGTGTACCTGCCTCTCCCAGGGGATCTGGCTCTCCATACGTCCACCAGTCGCAACTGCAATGCCGCATCAGCAATGGCCCTAGGAGCCGCAGATGGGCTCCTAGGAGGTCCATTCGATCGATCAAGCGCCGGATCCTACACGCAGTTAAGATCCTCACCCCAAATTAATGGCAATGGGAGGCAGCCCTTAATGTATGTTAATAGTGAATGGTAGAACTGAGGGTCATTATAGTTAGGCCCGTATGTATTTATAATTTGAAAGTCAGCACCCATACCATGACATCTTGAGATTACAAATTTACCAGCGGGATAAGTCTTGCATTCTTCAAGTTATTTGCCTGACTTGGGATTAACCCAGGTAATTACGCCCCTAGAGTGTGAGGTGAAGCCATCTGCATGGAATGGCCCTGCTAGGTTACACCTCGTGAGCATAGCACTATTAGGGGCAAGATGCGTCTCCTGCAGCAGTGCAATGTCTACATCCTTTCTTTTCAAGTACGCCAGAATTTTACGCAATTTTCTATGATCATTTAAGCCCCTTACGTTCCATGTCATTACTCGCAGACTTCTTCTATCCCTGCCCATGTTCACTTTGCGTCATTCTTCAATTTCGCATGTTCTGACAATCCTAGCTGCTATAACAAATGCATCGCCGTAATCAGTCACGCCCTGTGTGACCATGTGAACTGTAACAAAAGTACCAACCCCCCCACCCAGGCCATGCCAGTCCCAACTAGGCATAAGCTGCCTACTTCCCCCCTCACTAGCAATTACTAGAACATATAGAAAGAAAAAGAGGAGAGGAGTTGGCCTAACGGCTAGGGCGCTCGACCTCGGACCTGGGGAACTGGGTTTGAGTCTCGGTAATGACGCTGAACTTCCTGTGATTCTGGGCAAATCACTTAATCTCCCCGTGCCTAACAAAAAATTAATGTGTGTCCTCATGTAATGTAACTGGTGCTATGTAAAGCGCTCTGATACCTGATTGGATTCGGGTCAAGTTCGCGCTATATAAAACTCTGCAAAAAAAAAAAGAAAACTACAATTGTGCAATAATAAGCACTATTTAACTTGTGACGGTTGAGCGTGAAATGCATTGGGGCAGATGTTACCGGCCATCCCTTCTGTGTGGTCCCAATGCCGTACCGCCACTTTCCAAATATTAGGAGACTTCCACTGGAGAAACTAAGGGGCCGATTACGATGGTGGGCGGACAAAGTCTGCCTGCCATCGCTGCTGCAAAAGGGACTGCCTGCCATAGTTGCGGCGGTCCCACCATATAAATTATGATGCGCCCGCCAGTGTGGTGGGTGCATCCTGTATATTTTACATTGCGGCGGGCGGTGCTGCAAGCAGCACCCACCGCAACGTAAAAAATACATGTTGTGCTTTTACATGCACAATGTGACAGGCACCGCTCGGTGCCTGCCACATTGTACAAGCAAACAATGTGCTACCCCACACCCCCAACACCCTGGGGGCCCGCAACGGGCCCCCAACAGCAGGAACCGCCAACCTTTCCATGGCGGCAATGCAGCCATGGAAAGGCTGATCACAGCCTGCATCGTAATATGGATGGTGGTGTCTCCCAGACACCGCCACCATATTAAACCCGTTTTCCGCCGGTCGATGAGTCGACCGGCGGAAAAGCGGTGGACGGTCTTTCTCTCGGTCCCCTAGCGCGACGCGCCTCCTGGAAAGGGGCCGGCCACATTCATCCAGCGACGTAAAGGCGTGCCTGCACTCCCGCAGCGCTTCTGCACCCGTCAGCAGCCGGAAGAGGCTGGGCTGAGCCACGTCCCTGAAATCTGCTGTGAAACACTGATAACTGGGGTAAGAGACTGAGACTTTAAACGTTTCCTTGTTCAATATACCCCCATTTCATGCAGTGGAAAGGTGGTGTCATCTTGTAATACTTAATAATACATAACAAGACATGGGAAAACGTAAACTTGCGTGTATTGTCGTCAGTAGTAAGAACAAAACCGCCAGATTGAGTGCTCCTATAACCAACTACCTTAACAAAGCAATGGGCTTAGTTAATAGTGAAATTGAAAATCTGGAAGAAAGTTTAGCGGCTACCAAGAATGCATTAACTACCGTGATAGATGAGACTACACTGGCTCCATCTGAGCCTGCACCAGAAGCAGATTTGACCAACAACGCCCAAGTGAAAAGAATAACAGCCCTAGTGCATAATACACGTGCGGCACCTTGTGTATCATCTGACCCATTACAAATACTGGCTTTATCAGAAGACATAAGTAGTTCTATTCAACTAGTAGCCAAAAGTAAATGGCTAGTGTGAGAAAAAGGTGATGATTCAACTAAAAAACCGCAGCAAATGCTCCTTAAACACAATGGAGGGCTAAAGGCCAACACTAGCAATGATTGTTCGACTAAACTGGACTTAGTTCCCAAAAAGCTACTTGGGAAGATTGAAATGGTTGAAAAAAATCTCCTAAAGGAAGTAGGGAAAATTAAGGATGATGTAGTGCAGATCATGAACGCCATTACAGATCCATCATCACACGAGAAAGTACTATCTGATAAAAACCCATCAGACACAGTGGAAAAGGATAAAAAAAAATGTACTGCTAGTAATAAGACTGCATGTGGCCCAGTGAAACCTGGGTCTAGGTACGATGAAAAAAACAGGGAACAAATTGTAGAGAATATAGTCAAGGAAACTGCAAAAAGGGACTTGCAGTCTACACCATCATCCTGAAACGTGACAAAAACAACACGTCTTACACATTCTACAATTAAGAAATCAGGATAAAATAATGGAAAGGACTGAGTCTAGACATAATCACCGAGGTTCACTTCATTTACCACCTGAGGCTACACCCTACACTATTATCCTTAGAGATGTTCCAGTATTAGAGGATGGTGTTAATGAGGGTTGGGTAGACTTGAAGTACAAGGTCTTGCATTGATTTATGGAACATTCTTACCATAACCTAAATATTCTGGCAAGGAACATTATCATGGTTAGAAGAGTACCCTGGGTAGGGAGATCTCAGAAAAATGAAGAGGGAGACTGTGTGGTTGTCTCTTTTCAACATCCGGCAATGGTTGAAGACTTGCTTGAAGAAATACCTAATGATGGAGAAATGCCAGTTAATAATGGAAAAAGAGATATTACCGGGGTACCGCTTGGATATTTCTATAGACCATTTACAAAAAACCCAAAAGAGTATGACAATGGCCTATTGACAGCTGATAGGTATAGACTTCTGCCCTTGTCTAATAGATTTTCAGCTCTCAGACTATGCAGTGATATAGATTGACTGCACCAGGGTACTGAACCACGTTCTAAACAAAACTCTTCTCTTGGTGATAAAGGCTTATTGTCAACACTAAGGGCTCCATTAGGATGTCGGGCGGTGGCACAAACGCGGTGCTGGCGGCGCAGAAAAATGCTTTTTCCCGCCCGCGAGCAGCGGTCCTCACGTCCGCCACATTAGTATGGCCAAACATAGCCCATTTCCCGACCGCCCCGGTGTGACGCGCACCGCCATCAAAGTGAGCCCGCCACCGCGGCGGTGGGAGCCAATGGAGACTCTCCGCCATGCGCAATGACGTCTGCCCCGCTCCACAAATTAGGATGCCCCAAACAAGCAGATGCACCGCAGCGGATATACCGCCAAACCAGAGACGACGGAAGCTCGACAGCGGAGCACGAAACCAGAGTCCCTGTCCACACCACCCTGTCAGAACCGCCAGGGATCCAGCTCTACACGTCTTTCCGGTGCTGTACCTGCTACATCACCAGGAACTAATGGACCGCCGCAGACGCCGCCGCAGGTACGCAATAACACAAACACAACACACAACACATGGTAAGACACAGGGTCCAAATCCACATCAGACACCCTGGTGGGGACAGGGACACATCCACAAGGGCACCCACACACCACCCACCTGCCACCAAGTCACCCCTCTGCATCCTGGACACACAGCTACCGCCACCATGCAACAATGTCGCGGTCACGTCACCGCAGCGGTGAACACAAGGGAACACAATGCGCACAATGCAGAAGGCAGGGCCAGTGCCAGGCATTGGAAGGGCACAAAGACCACAGGGCCACACCCCCTCCCACCACACACTAGCACACCCCATGAAGGCACTGGTGAATACACACCCTGCATCACACAACAAACAATCATGGAGACATACACTGCAGGAGTGGCTGCACAGGAACACACAACACACAGCACAGTAGCACAGGGTCAGGGAAACACACACACCACCACAACACCACACTCAGGGAAACAAAAATTAGGACAAGCACCAAAGGAACACATACAAGGAATTAACATCCAAATGGACACACAGCCTGCATAGTCACACATACATACCACAGACTGACACGCAGACACATACACACCCCACATGCCAACAGCAATGGAGCACAACAAATAGGGAAACAAAAGTGGGCTGCACACAAATGGAAGGCCATGGAGACACACAACAAGCATGTGTACATCACATGCAAGACAAGGAACAGAGAACAACACCCTCAGACCACCAAAGCACACATGACTGGTACAGTCAGTGAAGTCAAACCACAGACATCATAGTGCAACAACACAGGGAGACAGCAAGGCAAACCATGTATAGGCACAAGGATGAAAGGAAGGCCCTGAAGTCATTTCATTTAATTTCATTTCAAAATCTTTATTTCGGTCAATTTCAACCATAAAAGATACAGTTATAAACACTTTAGTTTAAATACACATGATATGAGTATATAAGTTACAATTGAACATAGTAGGAGCATTTTAAAAATAGCAGTTGGTTTACCTATTTCATCTATCGCCATTAAAACGTGTATATTACAATAAAACAATAAAAGCTAGGCAAAATTAGCAAAGGCAACATTGATTTAAAAACCATAACTTTTTCTTCTATATATACATCAATTTCTATTTTGGTGAAGGATTCTAATTACAAATTTTCTTTGTCAGTTCGATCATTTCAGAATCACAATTTCCCATAAACACCCATACTGGCAGTGCCTACCAACCTGACATGTGTACAATATAGCCACATGAACAAATTAAGTAAATGACAACTGCTATCCATCGTAAATTGACACCATTGCCCCATAAGTATCTGGGTCGGGAAGAACTGAAGACCCTGTCATCCCTGAAAAAAAGAGAGTAAGTGAGCCCAAACATTGACTATGTTGAAGTGGCACACAGACCATGTGGCACAGTAAACCATATACACACAGCAAAATAACTTTATTCAGTAAGGACACTGACAAAATAGACAACTGGATCAACTGTCTTTATTTGCATATTGCACAGATAGGCACCATGAGAAGAGAAGAACAAGGCACTACATGCAGAGCATGTCCATGAGAAGCTGCACAGGCAAGGGCAAAACAGTAGTAAACAACAAGGCCAGGCACCAGGGCAAAATGCAGACTATGTCCATGGGAAGCTGCACAGGCAAGGGCAATGGTTCCCTTGACTTAGCTCTCAAGAACCTTCTTCTTACCTGTGATAGCTTGGGCCTTTCTCAACTGGCCTCTAAAGCCTCCCATAAAGCTGGCCACTTACTCGCTTTGGTCTTTGCGGCACCTGATTTGGTGGTCATGGGGGAAACCCTCCCAATGGACTGGACCGATCACTCCCTGGTCAAATTTTTTCTTTGCAAATTGGCTGGTTCCCATAAGGCTCTTGTACCGACCAAGGAAATTACTTGTAGAGACTGGAGAGCTCTCTCACGCTTGCACCTTTCTGGGGAAGTGTTCCATTTGCAACAGCTCTTCGAGGAGAACAATAGTATAGATGACAACTATAATTCTCTTATTACCAGTATCTTAAAGGTGGTTGACAACCATGCCCCTCTTAAAAAATGGACTTACAGAGGTTAAGACTCCGTATTATGGTTTAACGAAGATCTTAAACTATTAAAGCTTGAATGTAAACAAGCAGAGAGAAGGTGGAGCAGTGACTATAAGGGATCGTCCAAAGAAGCGTGGAAGACTAAGGTCCATGCTTATAAATCCCTCATAAAAAAAATCTAAATCCGATCACTATGCCTCTCTGATCTTTAATACTACTAATAATTCTAGGAGCATTTTTAATATCCTTAACAGCGTCATCAACCCGGAATCCTGCAAAAACTCGATTGTCGCGTCTCAAGACCTTTGTGACAATCTGGCTACTTTCTTCAAGGAGAAAATTGAACTTATCCTTAAAGACTTGGACTCCCCTCTGGACTTTGATTCTCCCCTAGTCCTGCATCCTGTAGCCTCAATAGATCCCTCTCCTGAACTTGATAGTACCCCCGAAGATTTACTTCTCAGGTTTCCTCCGCTCACATACGATATTTTTAGTCAAACCGCAAGAACGATTGCATCCGGGTCTCCTTTGGACCCTGTGCCTCCCAAAATTTGGAAGGAATTTGAAGATGAACTTTTCCCCCATCTCCACCTTATCTGTGAGCAATCTCTGATGACGGGCTCTGTTCCCGCTCATTGGAAACAAGCATTGGTCTCCCCCCTGTTAAACAAACCGTCCTTAGATCCGGACTGCTCTAAAAATTACAGGCCCATCTCACTGCTGCCGTTCCCTGCTAAAATAGTTGAGCGGGTGGTCAGTCACTCTCTTTCCTACCATCTGGAACATCACTCATTGCTTGACGGGGACCAATTTGGCTTCCGCCCGGCCCACGGGACCGAAACAGCCCTCTTCACCGCTCTGGACGAACTGCAGAGGCGGGCAGATAGGAATCAGGCATCGTTTCTGATATTGCTTGATATGTCTGCCGCCTTTGACACGGTAAATCATAAGATCTTATTGAGGCGGTTGTCGGAGGCCGGAGTGAGGGAATTGGCACTGCAATGGTTTCATTCTTTTTTGCAGGACAGGCAGCAGGCAGTATCCCTTCCACCTTTTCAATCTGCCTTTTCCCCGGTTCTCCATGGAGTCCCCCAGGGCTCTGCTATCAGCCCCATACTTTTTAACGTCTATCTTAGGCCGTTAATTCTTCTTATCAAAAGTTTCGGCATTAAAACAGTCAATTATGCCGACGACACGCAGATGATCCTCTCCTTGGAAGGAGAGGACTCCATCTCGGTGGATGTTCTACATAATTGTTTACGGGACACATCCAAATGGCTTAAGGATAATTCACTCCAGTTTAATGCAGGGAAAACTGAGGTGCTCTTTAGCGGTGGCTCAAGGATCCCTCGTTCATTCCCCATTAATTTTTGGACCCCGGAATCAGGGTCCAATGTTCAGCCTGTAGACTCGGTCCGCAATCTAGGGGTCATGCTCAATCATAGGCTTAGCATGGAGACCCATGTTCAAAAAACATCGGCCTGCTGCTTTGCCATTCTCCGTTCTCTAAGAAAGGTCCTGCCCCTCTTACCCGCTGAGGCTCGCGCCCTAGTGGTTAGATGTACCATCCTGAGCAGGCTGGACTATTGCAACGCCCTCCTGCTCGGGTCCCCAGAGTTTCTGCTGGACAGGCTCCAAAGGGTGCAAACTGTTGCTGCTAAACTGGCCTTGGGCCTGCCGAGAAGTTCGCACGGACCATCGGCCTTGGCCAAATTGCACTGGCTTCCTCTCAGACAAAGGATCCAGTTTAAGGCCCTTTGTATTGTTTTTAGGGCCCTCCATGGTACCGGGCCGGCCTCTCTTAAAACTAAGTTTGGATGGTATGTTCCCACCAGACATCTTCGCTCCTCTGATGCTAAATTGTTAGTCATCCCCAGGTTCAGGAAGGTTAGAGCTGGTGGTAGATCCTTTGAGGTGGCTGCCGCCAAACTTTGGAACACCCTCCCTATCGAGATTAGGCACACCAATGAACTCTTGCCGTTTAGAAAAAAGGTTAAAACCTGGCTATTCCCTGGTTAACCTATTTGCCTGCTGGTTCCTCTCTCGCTTTGTCCTCGGTATCTGTCAGCGCCAGGATGCCTGCAATGGTGACAGTCTGCGCTTTATAAGTACTTAAAATAAATAAATAAATAAAACAGCAGTGAACAACAAGGCCAGTGGCCAGTCCAGGGTGCAGAGTAGGTCCATGAGAAGCTGCACAGGCAAGAGCAAAACAGCAGTGAACAACAAGGCCGGTGGCCAGGGGAGAGTGCAGAGTTTTGTTTGTATTCAGGCTCCCTTGAGCCGGTGGGGCTGACGAGCCCATGGATACGCACCTGCGCGCCATGAGTGGTACTTTACTTGAGAATACTTTTGTTTGGCAGCCTACGCAGCAACCCAACACATATACCTACTCCCTGCTGACGAGAGGCAACTACCTCGAAACACGTGTCCAGGGATGGCTAACGCAACACTTACTTTCACTGAAAACTTTGGCATAGGCATATTTGCCGACGCCACTTCATGGACCACAATGCCCTGGGGTAACACGCTGGTAGGACGAGCAGAGTGCGGCCAGTCGGATTTTTGAGAGTGCAGAGTATGTCCATGAGAAGCTGCACAGGGAATGTGTGTGACTGTACCTTTCCATGGTCAGCAACACAGTCAGTGGGTAACAATGTGCAGTACAGGCCTATGTGTGTGAGAGACAGGTGTGTGAGGGTGACCAACACTAAGACTTGGCTGTCAGGCGGACTGGGAGCTGGCTGTGTCTTGGGGACTGTTGGGCACTTGACCGGGGAGAGAGCGGAACAGCTGAGGTAGAGCTATCAGTGGCTTGGCAAGCCGGAGGGCTCCTTGGACCAGGTGGTATAGTGGCACGTGGAGGTGGAGTCATGCAGACGGGAGACACGGTGTGGCTGGGAGATTGTGGAGGGGTGCGTTTCCACTTCTTGGGGATCCTAAATGGCTTGACTGACTCTGGATCAATGGGAAGTGGTGTGGACACAACATGAACACCCACCACCAAAGCTGCATAAGGTGCAGACGCTGGCACCCCCTCTGGTGATGTGCTGGACCCAGTGGAACGCTTTGCCTGGCTTTGCCTCTGCCCTCCTTCCCCTGTTTACTAGGTGTCACCCCTACAGTGCCCTCCTTCCCCTGCTTCACTGGGCTTGGAATGAGAGTCGAGGTGGTGGGTGGATCTGCCTTGGAGCCCTTCCTAGGTGTACACTTGGCATGCACCACCCCCTTGGTGGGCACAGACACTGTATGCTTCTCTTTGCGAGATGCTTTAGGGGCAGGAGAGTCCTTGGATGGGGATGCCTCTGAGGCATGTGTGCCTGAGGTCTGCTGCTTTGCTTTTTGTCCCCTGGTGTCGCCTGATGGGCTTTTCTCACTGCGCTCTGGGGTGGCTTTGGTCTTCTGTGGGGATGGTGTCTGCGCCCGGGACCGCTTGGGTTGCTGCTGCTGTGTGCTTCGTGTGCCGTATCGTGACGTTGATGTCTGTGGACCGTGGTCACTATCATCAGACGTGGCCACTACCAGAGGGGTGGACAAAGGGACCGGAGCTGGACTGTGAGTATGTGCCTGTTGAAGGGCAGATATCACTGTTGAGGACAAAGCCTGGACAGTCCGGTGCAGCCCACCCACGTCTGAATGTATGTCCTCCATGAAAGCAACCACCTGGGCCAATTTTTTGTTGTGGTCAAGGTAGGCATTGAGGAGAGCTGTTTGGCCTACACACAAATGGCACAAAAGATCCACAGACTCAGCACTGATAGCAGCAGGGGGTCAGGGGCAGGGGCAGCGGTGCCAGGGGTGAAGGACACTCTTCCCCTCGTACTGAGGCAGACATGGGCAGCACCAGAGGAAGTGGCTGGGAAAGTGGGCACTGGCCGCTGTGTGGTGGAAGACGATGCAGAGTCCCCGTTCTCTGTGCCCGCCAACATGGATGCATCCCTGCTGGCATCAGATGATGTGGTGCTTTGTGTCTCAGGCTGGAATTCCTCCAGCAGACTCCTGTCCCCCTCTGAGGCGCTGGTGACATCTGTGTCACTGGGCTCCTTTGCAGCTTTTGTGCTAGTTTCACCCCCACTAGTGTCCGTCTCCTGTCCCTCCGTACCCACAGGAGATCCTGCATGAGAGAGAGAGATATAGGGTCAGGTCAGTGGCAGCAACAGAACAAACATATGCAAGCAATGCATAACAAACGTTGACCAAATCTACCTGTTGCACACCACCCTACGCAATCACAAAATGCCAACTCACTATATAGACTCAAGCAGTGTGTGGAAACTGGAAACTCAGGCATGAGGTAGCCATGTGATGACCACACAGCACAACACCCTGCTTGTGGCTCTGTTCAACTAGACACACAACTAGCTCTGAGCACACCTAGGGACATGATGGGGGCACACTACTTGTTGCCAATGACAGATCTGGATGGAACAGGAGGGGACAACACAGACACAGACTACAACATGACAGTCCACAATGGCCATTAGCCCATGCCACCCACCATGTTGTACTTTGGGGACAAAAGACTGGTGCACATTGTTTCCAGATGTCTAGGCCTCCCCAATCTGGGTGCATGCAATGGATGCATTGATGAAGGCACAGTCAGATTGGGCACAATGCCGTTCCTTTCCAAGGGATTCCCAAGACTACCCCAATGCAGAAGAAACCTCAATAGCACAACTCAGAATGCAAGGTGAATGCACAGCATCCAAATCACCTTTGTAAGTACGGTAGGGCAAATGCATGACACCGGCACCCAGCCCAGCAGCCACTTACATGCCACTGCATCACACTACCAACATCACATAGGCCAGCGCTGGCACAGGCTCTATACACATGCAGCCACTCCCAGCCAAAGTCACCCTCCCCAAATGCTCACCACTGGCTTGCTGCTGATGCTCCTTCAAACGTGCATCCAGCTCAGGCTGTGTCACCGCCAAGATGCGTCTCATTAGTGGTGTCATACTGCGCCACGCCAAACGCCCAGTGCGAGGAAGCAGCCCCAAGGTCATCTCCGCCACGTTCTTTGCCAGCCGGCTGATGTCGTCCCATCTCTTGTGGCAGTGGGTGCGCTGTCGGTTTGAGACCCCCAGAGCTCGCACCTTCGCTGCAATGGCCCTCCACACGCCCTTACGCTGGTGCACCTTGAGCTGCAGGCATGGGAGACAAGAGGGGGAAATGATCAGTGACACAGTGTCATCTACCGACATCTATCAGTATAGCAGCAAGATGCAAACTCATCACATATCCAACGATATGTCTATCAGAGACTAGAGTACATCTCACATGGTACATCTGCATGGTAAAAGCTGATGTAAAAGCATGCAGGTGTGAGGGGGAACACAGTCCCTGCACATCTCACACACATGCAGGATGCCAGCACTGAAACACCTACGTAGCCTGCCCACATCTCCAGTCCATTGTTGGCTTGAGCAACACATACATCACATGTAAACCTGTGTTTGGGGGTAGACTCACTGTGTTCAAGACTGCGCAGCCCTCAATTTCCCTGCCCCGTGAATTAATGACTGTGTCATGGATGTCACATTCAGGGACATGATCTCACAAATCCAAAATCCTCTTCACAGGGCCGGTCGTGTGCAATCTACAGTGCTTTGATGGCCCATAGCTGGAGTGCAATGTGAAAAGACTGATGTAATACTCTGTAAGTGAAGTGATGTGTCCTTGTCTTTGTGGGTGGGGACTGTGCTGGCCAGCTGGGCTCACACTGAGATGGACTACAGGGGCACACACAGCCATTCAGCCAAGCAATCGCTGTCCTGACTCCTGCATGAACAACCTTCTGCATCACTGTATGGCTACAACACAACACAGGTCACTCATACATACATGTGCAGGCAGGCAAACCTGTGGCATTGGGTACACACACCTTCCCCCTGGAGACAGCATGTCAGGCAGTGCATGACATAACCCCACACTCCCAGGCACATACTGCATCAGTCCAACTACATGTGTGCCCCCCTACCTCCCACTGTTGAGGACTTTCCACAACATTTGGGGTACCATATAGCCTTGGGTACTGTGTGAGCATCTCGTCCACCAGGACCTCCGGCTCCTTGATCGTGAAGGGACTGGCACGGATCTTCTCTGTCCTTGCCATCACTGTGGACATGAGACAACAGCGGCGGAATTGGGTGGTGAGGGGTCTCAGGCAGCAGTCCCTGGAGGCAGCAGCAGGTGAGGGGTCTCAGGCAGCAGTCCCTAGAGGCAGCAGCAGGTGAGGGGTCTCAGGCAGCACTCCCTGGAGGCAGCAGCAGGTGAGGGGTCTCTGGCAGCAGTCCCTGGAGGCAGCAGCAGGCAGCAGATGAGGGGTCTCAGGCAGCAGTCCCTGGAGGCAGCAGCAGGTGAGGGGTCTCTGGCAGCAGGCTCTGGGAGCAGTGGAAATGTGAGGCTCCCTCCCACACATATATAGCCCCCTGGAGTCGTTTCAAAGGTGCCAAGCTGCAGCAATTGGTGGTCCAGGTCTGCCTCTTTCAAATGCATCCAATGACCGCCTCCGTGATCTTCCAAATTGCATCATGCCACCGCAATCAAGGTTCCCATTGGCTCTAGGGCAAGCTCCATGGCGGTGACACACCGCAGGGGCCCGGTGCGCGCTAGCGCAATGGTGCATCTTTCAAATGCATCCAATGACCACCTCCGCGGTGGAGGAGCACGGCTACCGCGATCTTCAAAATTGCATCATGCCACCGCTATCAAGGTTCCCATTGGCTCAAGGGCAAGCTCCATGGTGGTGACACACCGCAGGGGCCAGGTGTGCGCTACCGCAATTTTGGCTACAGAGCATGCCAACCGCCATTTCCCCATGTCTCCATGCATATCACTACCGCACTTGTGTGAATGGGGGTGCTGGTGACACCGCCGGGGCCAGGCGGTAGCTACCGCGATATGGGTGCCATACATTGACATGAGGCACCGCGATTCAGGTGGCGGAGCATGCCAACCGCCGTTTCCCCATGTCTCCATGCCTATCACTACCGCACTTGTGTGAATAGGGGTGCTGGTGACACACCGCTGGGGCCAGGCGGTAGCTACCGCGATATGGGTGCCATACATTGACAAGAGGCACTGCGATTTAGGCGGCGGAGCATGCCAACCACCATTTCCCCATGTCTCCATGCCTATCACTACCGCACTTGTGTGAATGGGGGTGCTGGTGACACACCGACGGGGCCAGGCGGTAACTACCGCGATTCAGGCGGCAGAGCATGCCAACCACCATTTCCCCATGTCTCCATGCCTATCACTACCGCACTTGTGTGAATAGGGGTGCTGGTGACACACCGCCGGGGCCAGGCGGTAGCTACCGCGATATGGGTGCCATACATTGACAAGAGGCACCGCGATTCAGGTGGCGGAGCATGCCAACCGCCATTTCCCCATGTCTCCATGCCTATCACTACCATACTTGTGTGAATGGGGGTGCTGGTGACACACCGACGGGGCCAGGCGGTAGCTACCGCGATTCAGGCGGCAGAGCATGCCAAAAACCATTTCCCCATGTCTCCATGCCTATCACTACCGCACTTGTGTGAATGGGGGTGCTGGTGACACACCGCTGGGGCCAGGTGGTAGCTACCGCGATATGGGTGCCATACAATGGCAATGGCCATCTGGCAAACATCAACAGTGCACAGTACGCACATGATCAATGGCACATCATTGTGCACACGATGCCAATGTTCCATTTACTCCACTGGTGACTAAATATGCCATGTTTGTGTTTGTGATTTTGTAGATTGGCCTGTACTCACTCACAAGTCACTTGTGAATTTGATGGTCGTGTAGGCAGGACAGTGTTGTTCTGTACTCTACAATGTGTACACATGTCAATGTGTTGAGGTGCAGTGACAATCACAGCAATGCTCGACTCAATGAATGATGATCTATTTTGCATGGCCTCTCATGTCTGCTCATGCCCACATTCGTCATTCCTGCTCCGACTGTGGTCATTGTGTGGTGGATATGTGCCAGGTTGAAATGATGCATGAAGATGTGACAGGTACAGCAGCTAGGTAGGAGACAGTGGGGTTGATTTGTTACACATATGCTGGATGCTATACTCCCAGGTGTGCCCATGTGAAATGTGGCCATATCCCTATGTGCATTCACATTGACCAAGGTGGTGTTTGAGGTACTTGTTTTGTGTAATTTGACAGGTGTGACCTTTGTGTAGCTGAAGGTGTTCCTACATGCAAGCTGGTCTGTTACTCAATATTGATGCCAGTCATTGTTGTCGTTGTGTCATCCAGAACGTGAGTTGCTGTGCCCATCTCATGATGTATTGCATTGACATGTGTCCACTTTCATCTCAAATAGGAGGAGGCCAAATCTGATTCGTCACTTGACGGTGCTGGAGGACATGGAGGATGTGGCGATCATATGGAAATGCCGTCTGGATAGAGCCATCCTAAAAACCCTTTGTGATCTGTTGGAGACCCCCTGCAGCCTCGCTGGACATATCCAACAGCTTTCACCCCTACTTATAAGGTGATGGCGGCCCTGCATTTTTTTTGCCACTGGATCGTTCCAAGTGACAGTGGCCAGCGCTGGTGGGATGTCACAACCGATATGGAGCATGGTGCTGCGTGATGTACTGTCCTCCATGATGATATACAAGAACAGATACACCCATTTCCCCAGGGATGCTGAATTGCCAGCTGTGAAGGGAGACTTCTATCCCCTTGGACACATCCCCAATGTTGTTGGTGCCATTGATTGCACCCATGTCGGGCTTGTGCCATCACAGGCAAGTGAGCACATTTACAGGAATCGCAAACATTACAACTCCATAAATGTGCAAGTGGTGTGCCTGGCAGATATGATCATCTCCCACGTGTGTGCCAAATTCCCAGGCTCGGCCCATGACTCCTACATCCTGCGGAACAGCATTGTGCCCCAGCTGATGACTAATCTGCTTCCCGAGCGTGCATGTATTGTGGGTGAGTATGCCTAGTTGTATGGCATGCTGGGTGTGTGACCTGCTGCCCTCTGCCTCAGCGACATTGCAGTGTATATTTGTGTTTGTCATACCTAGGTGACTCTGCATATCCCAACCGTCCCTGGTTGCTGATCCCACTGCGGAATCCCAGGACCCCATTAAAGTCCACTACAATGAGGCACATGGGAGGACACGTTGTGTGGTGGAGCGTACTTTTGGTCTGCTCAAGTCACGTTTCTGCTGCCTGGACAAGACCGGAGGGGCACTGGCATACTCGCCCGGGAAGGTGTGTCAGATTGTAGTGGCATGCTGCATGCTCCACAACCTAGCCATTTGCAAGGAGATTCACCAGCTCCTGGATGATGGTGTGGACCCAAGGCCCCAGCCTGCAAACCAACCCGTGTCCAGTGATGAGGACAATGGAGAGGAGGAAGGTGTTGACCTGCGTGAACAGCTCATCACCCGCTACTTCACTTGAAGGTGGGTGACAATGTACAACATACCCATTGTCTGCTGATATTGCTGTTGTCATGAAGGGGTATGTGAGAATTGTAACGGCAGCCAGTTGTAGACTCAGCAGTGGTAGGCAATGTTTCTGGGACAGGTCATTTGGGAACATCTACAGCAGGTGTATGTTGACACGTGTTGCCCATTGTGACGTGTGCATGTTGGGTTATCCTGACAGTAGGTGTTGTGTGATGTCTGTGATGCCACACCCAGGCCAGTAAATGTTGTTCTGTTGTGTTTCCCTAGGTGCCTTCAACTTCTCCTTGGCTACATACAGTCCATACTCCTGGTACATTGTGATCATGTTGAAGACTGTACATCCTGCAATAAAGACGGAGCAGACACGACAACATGTGTGTAAAGATATTTCATTTGCAATGGTCACATGTGAGGGGGGTGTACATTTCCATTGAGGTGGTGGTGGAGCATTGAGTTGACAGTTATGGTAAAGGAGATAATCGAGTAGTCACCACATTGATGTGGTGACCCAGTCCATCAGACAAATGCCATTCACAAGGCAGTGTGGGAAAGGACAGTCCAAAAAGCAGTCCCTGGAGGCAGCAGCAGGTGAGGGGTCTCAGGCAGCACTCCCTGGAGGCAGCAGCAGGTGAGGGGTCTCTGGCAGCAGTCCCTGGAGGCAGCAGCAGGCACCAGATGAGGGGTCTCAGGTAGCAGTCCCTGGAGGCAGCAGCAGGTGAGGGGTCTCTGGCAGCATGCTCTGGGAGCTGTGGAAATGTGAGGCTCACTCCCACACATATATAGCCCCCTGGGGTCGTTTCAAAGGTGCCAAGCTGCAGCAATTGGTGGTCCAGGTGTAATGAAAGGTCTCAGATCTCCCCTGGACCAAGGTATGTACCGTCACTTTCCCAGGGAGAGAATATCAGTTCCAAACTTATGGAATATAACATATACATAGCACTTTCTAAGGTGGGCAAACTTTCAACACTCCCCCAAAGGCAAGGCAAGAAAACAATATACTTTGCACATCACTTGCCAGGAGTAGAACAACTTCCTATAACACAATTTCCTGCTAGAAGGGAATTCACCCATCCTTCTACAACAGAATACTTGGCCAAGAAGAGTCCACACCTCCTGCTACAAGGAAAAGACGAATTGGTATATCTGGGATATATATTTATTAGTAAATAATACCACACGGTAAGCCAAATGCACCTATCATAGCAGACTCTAACATATCAAATAGTATGATTGAAACACAATCAAGGCAAACATATATGTAGAAATATATATGTATGGATATAAGAATCAGAAAATAAGAAGGAAAGGAAAGAATCAATAAAGAATCAAGAGACAGTTAGTAGAAGAGACACCTCACCTACTGCTCCATCATTTCAAGTGTGAAAAACAGGAGAAGAGCCAAACATGCCCTCCCCACCTTTGCAGCTTCGTGCAGGCACAGAAAATAGCTTCAGTAATGAAAATGGAGTTAGTTAAGCCATGCACACAAAGGCCCAAAGCAAGATGGAATCAGAATAGCAAGGATGACATGAAACCATGTCAAAGGCAATAGTCAGCACTGCCATAAAGCAAGGTAAAGTCAGAAATAAGAATGACATTAGACCATGTCAAAGCCAATAGGTCAAAGTCATAATTCACCTAACCCAAATAACATTATACACTTAATCCCTCAGTATCCAACATTGAGCACATGTGTGCACCATCACCCACAACACTGCACCTCGACATCCCACACCTCCTATTCTTGACAAGACTATTCTACTAAAAGACAGCAAGTTTACAGGACAGAAGAGAAGCAGGTATATGCAAACCCATCCTACATTAAGGCCAGGGTAACATAACACACTAAGTCAGTACGAAATGGTGGTGGTTGAGTGTCATCAAAGGGTGTCAGACCACAAAAGTGGCTCATTCACTACATTGCACCCCAAGACCCTCGATCATCACCATTCACATATGACAAAAACAAAATCTCTTAACTAAAGGCACAACTATGAACGAAGCACTGCATTTCTTAATTGAAAGCAAAACCATTTAAAACTACATTTCCAAATTGAAAGACACAACTACTAAAAAGCACATGTTAAAACAGAAACTCTTGTGCTGAAGTGGCTACACAAAAACATATAATTCAAAGCAAATCATGACTGACTATGTTTAAAAACCTACATCACATAACTGTACCTAAATACATGTAAAAGCAATAACTCAGGTGCATCTCGAAATAGCTCATAGATATCTGGATACATCTTAAATGAATACACAAAATAAATGAATCAAGCTCTTGAATGCTCCTAATGCCTCTAATGGTTAAACTGGAAACTCTACTGCCAAACTCATATATTGTAGCAACAGCAACAGGTGTTTCTCTTCAGTCTCTAGCTCAGAAAATATCTACTCTAATTGCAGCAAACCATCTCTATTGGTCTCCATTCCTAAAAACAAAAACAGTGTGGTGGAGCGTACTTTTGGTCTGCTCAAGTCACGTTTCTGCTGCCTGGACAAGACCGGAGGGGCACTGGCATACTCGCCCGGGAAGGTGTGTCAGATTGTAGTGGCATGCTGCATGCTCCACAACCTAGCCATTTGCAAGGAGATTCACCAGCTCCTGGATGATGGTGTGGACCCAAGGCCCCAGCCTGCAAACCAACCCGTGTCCAGTGATGAGGACAATGGAGAGGAGGAAGGTGTTGACCTGCGTGAACAGCTCATCACCCGCTACTTCACTTGAAGGTGGGTGACAATGTACAACATACCCATTGTCTGCTGATATTGCTGTTGTCATGAAGGGGTATGTGAGAATTGTAACGGCAGCCAGTTGTAGACTCAGCAGTGGTAGGCAATGTTTCTGGGACAGGTCATTTGGGAACATCTACAGCAGGTGTATGTTGACACGTGTTGCCCATTGTGACGTGTGCATGTTGGGTTATCCTGACAGTAGGTGTTGTGTGATGTCTGTGATGCCACACCCAGGCCAGTAAATGTTGTTCTGTTGTGTTTCCCTAGGTGCCTTCAACTTCTCCTTGGCTACATACAGTCCATACTCCTGGTACATTGTGATCATGTTGAAGACTGTACATCCTGCAATAAAGACGGAGCAGACACGACAACATGTGTGTAAAGATATTTCATTTGCAATGGTCACATGTGAGGGGGGTGTACATTTCCATTGAGGTGGTGGTGGAGCATTGAGTTGACAGTTATGGTAAAGGAGATAATCGAGTAGTCACCACATTGATGTGGTGACCCAGTCCATCAGACAAATGCCATTCACAAGGCAGTGTGGGAAAGGACAGTCCAAAAAGCAGTCCCTGGAGGCAGCAGCAGGTGAGGGGTCTCAGGCAGCACTCCCTGGAGGCAGCAGCAGGTGAGGGGTCTCTGGCAGCAGTCCCTGGAGGCAGCAGCAGGCACCAGATGAGGGGTCTCAGGTAGCAGTCCCTGGAGGCAGCAGCAGGTGAGGGGTCTCTGGCAGCATGCTCTGGGAGCTGTGGAAATGTGAGGCTCACTCCCACACATATATAGCCCCCTGGGGTCGTTTCAAAGGTGCCAAGCTGCAGCAATTGGTGGTCCAGGTGTAATGAAAGGTCTCAGATCTCCCCTGGACCAAGGTATGTACCGTCACTTTCCCAGGGAGAGAATATCAGTTCCAAACTTATGGAATATAACATATACATAGCACTTTCTAAGGTGGGCAAACTTTCAACACTCCCCCAAAGGCAAGGCAAGAAAACAATATACTTTGCACATCACTTGCCAGGAGTAGAACAACTTCCTATAACACAATTTCCTGCTAGAAGGGAATTCACCCATCCTTCTACAACAGAATACTTGGCCAAGAAGAGTCCACACCTCCTGCTACAAGGAAAAGACGAATTGGTATATCTGGGATATATATTTATTAGTAAATAATACCACACGGTAAGCCAAATGCACCTATCATAGCAGACTCTAACATATCAAATAGTATGATTGAAACACAATCAAGGCAAACATATATGTAGAAATATATATGTATGGATATAAGAATCAGAAAATAAGAAGGAAAGGAAAGAATCAATAAAGAATCAAGAGACAGTTAGTAGCAGAGACACCTCACCTACTGCTCCATCATTTCAAGTGTGAAAAACAGGAGAAGAGCCAAACATGCCCTCCCCACCTTTGCAGCTTCGTGCAGGCACAGAAAATAGCTTCAGTAATGAAAATGGAGTTAGTTAAGCCATGCACACAAAGGCCCAAAGCAAGATGGAATCAGAATAGCAAGGATGACATGAAACCATGTCAAAGGCAATAGTCAGCACTGCCATAAAGCAAGGTAAAGTCAGAAATAAGAATGACATTAGACCATGTCAAAGCCAATAGGTCAAAGTCATAATTCACCTAACCCAAATAACATTATACACTTAATCCCTCAGTATCCAACATTGAGCACATGTGTGCACCATCACCCACAACACTGCACCTCGACATCCCACACCTCCTATTCTTGACAAGACTATTCTACTAAAAGACAGCAAGTTTACAGGACAGAAGAGAAGCAGGTATATGCAAACCCATCCTACATTAAGGCCAGGGTAACATAACACACTAAGTCAGTACGAAATGGTGGTGGTTGAGTGTCATCAAAGGGTGTCAGACCACAAAAGTGGCTCATTCACTACATTGCACCCCAAGACCCTCGATCATCACCATTCACATATGACAAAAACAAAATCTCTTAACTAAAGGCACAACTATGAACGAAGCACTGCATTTCTTAATTGAAAGCAAAACCATTTAAAACTACATTTCCAAATTGAAAGACACAACTACTAAAAAGCACATGTTAAAACAGAAACTCTTGTGCTGAAGTGGCTACACAAAAACATATAATTCAAAGCAAATCATGACTGACTATGTTTAAAAACCTACATCACACAACTGTACCTAAATACATGTAAAAGCAATAACTCAGGTGCATCTCGAAATAGCTCATAGATATCTGGATACATCTTAAATGAATACACAAAATAAATGAATCAAGCTCTTGAATGCTCCTAATGCCTCTAATGGTTAAACTGGAAACTCTACTGCCAAACTCATATATTGTAGCAACAGCAACAGGTGTTTCTCTTCAGTCTCTAGCTCAGAAAATATCTACTCTAATTGCAGCAAACCATCTCTATTGGTCTCCATTCCTAAAAACAAAAACAGTCCTTCTGTGTGAAAAAACACACAGGCTTCTCCCATCGCATCTGAACTTCACGCTGATAAACAGTTCACAGTTCTGGCAAAGCACATCCTGTAGTTCCCTCTTCTTCACTTTTACACAAGCAGTTCCCTGTGTGAAAGACACACAGCCCTCATGCATGTAAAGTCAATCTCACGTGAAGGAAACAATTCTAATCGCAGCACACTCTGCTGATCCCTCTTTGCTTGGAAAGAAGCAGTCCATCTGTGTAGGACACAGCTCTCCGGCATCTATCTTCATCTGTATCTCCTTGACAAAGGAGGACCCCATCCGGTCCGGTTAGCCACAGGACATCAGCCTCCATCAGCCACATGACATCAGCCGCCATCGTCTGGTCTGGCGATCACTCCAGGCTTGGGAGGGGTGGGGGGGAGGGGAGGGAATCCACTCACACGGGTGAAGGGAGTCCCACTCACACGGGGGGACTGGGCGAATCTGAAAAAGAAACAAGCATCACTCTTCTTGCAAAAAACATTTTTCAAAAGCACACTTTTTCCGTCTTGCATTTCTGAAAGTACAATATTTTCATTTCTGTCTACATAGCTCTCCTCTAGCTCTGGGGAATTATCTAAGAATTCTACCAACGCTTTAGCCTCTGAAGTCTTGGGATAATCTCTCTTTTTCTTTACACAGCAAGAAGGGCTGGGGCAGTCTCCTTCTCTCACTGCACCCCTCACAGGTGCTGCCCCCCTTCACAAAATCTCTGCAGACACCAACTGGCCCCTTGCCAAACATAACAAGCAGAGACTTCTCTGCTGCCTCTAGCTCTCACCTTATCTCCTCCAAGGCCGAAGTGCCCTGCACTCCTGCCAACTTTCGTCTGCTCCTATCTGCTCTGCGACTCTCCTCATGGGGGGGAAGGAAACCTGTGCCTTTGCAAGCCTCCCAAACATCTATCTCCAAGAAGCTGTCTCTGTCTACTGGGGTGAGGAGCTGGGATGACCCCTCCCGTAGGAATTCCTCCTCAGTCTTCACAGAAAGCCTGAACTCTTCTCAGCGTTGCTGGATGATCTCACTGCAAGCCTCCCAAACATCTATCTCAAAGAAGCTTTCAAATGAAGCACCAACAGTGTATTTCATTTCTTCCCGTGTGCCAGATTTCTACGTGCACCCACTCCCAGAACAACTCTTTACATGTCTGAGAGGAAAAACAGCTTTAACCTCTCCTGACCTCCAGCAAGACTTCACATTCTTTAATCTGAAAATGCTCCACCATTCTGCCTAACTAATTCAAGCACATTCTTAACTGTCATTTGTCTACCACCTCATGAAAAAAAAAACTGCTATTGGTATCAAAAAGAAAAAAGCATTGGCAATATCAAAAGTCACATACCAAGTCCCATGGTACTTCTGTAACAATATCTGGGACAGCATCAGTCAAAGAAGGTGTATGTTTGTCAAATTCGCAATAATCAACTGTCATGCGCCAAGAATTATCACATTTGCACATAGGCTACACAAAATCAGTTCAAGCATTTGTGATTAGGGTCACCACCTCTGCATCTGTCAAGCCCTGCATGATCTCACTGATCCCTTCACGCCCATCTGGCATTCTGTACTGTTTCAAATGAATTTCCTTTGTAACATGGGGCCCACTTGTGTTTCAAACTCCAACTCTGGACCTTCTATTAAATCCTGTGCAAACTGTTTTTCTGTCTGTACATGCCACTTAATAACCATTGCAATCTCCCATAGGCAAATCACATTTTCTCTAACGCTGTTCTATCCAGTATCTTTTGGTGCGCAAAAGCACAGAATCATCTTCATTTGTCCAGCATCTGAATTTAAAAGTGACCTCTTCTTACCCTGCACTTCCCTGTAACTATAAAGGGCACATTGCTCTTGAATTAGCTCACAAAATACATTTTCATATTTCTGAATTAACCACATATCAGAATTATTGTACACAATCTGCTGTTGTTCACATTCAAAAGCATATTGTTGCATTTCTCTTTTGAAGCAAAATGTATCATTCACTGTCATGTCTAATTTATGTCCACAACCGGTGATCGTTAAGTCTAAAACACTGGTCTGTTTACCTCCCTGCACATTCCTTTCTGGCTGAAAAACCTCTTCGGAAGAATTAATTAAAATGATCTGTGCAACTTGTAGCCTGACTGGGTTCTCTGTCACATTTTTCACATTTGAATCATCCTGGTTATCAGACACGTTTAATTCTGTCTTCAAATATATATTTTCAAACTGGGCATCAACTAGCTGTTTCTTCAGCTCACTGTGTTCTTTTTGCAAATGCTCAAATGGTTGATGCATATCAACCAACACATTTAAAATAACACCGCTGTCTCTGTCTAAAATGTCATTAATCTCCTGCTGATTAACACCCTTCATCACAACTCCGGAGTCTGTAATCTCGGAGGAGTCCCATGTTTCAGGGTTATGCTCCGACATTTTACATTCACTTCGCAACTGAAAACATTTTATATGCATTCCTTCACAAACACTTGAAAGAGATCCAGCCCTTTCTGCCTAACGTAGCAAGCTATTTATAAGCACTTTTACAAAACACACTTAAACACACAAACACCAATTCTAACTCAGCACAATTAGCTCACTTCACGAGCCAGCACACCATATGGCCTACCCCCATGCAAATAAATCAATTGATATCTAAGAGTCTGCTTTCAATTTCTAAAAAACATATTTCTTCCCCTTTTAAATCAACATTCACATCCTGCAACCGACTACTCCAAAATGTAATGAAAGGTCTCAGATCTCCCCTGGACCAAGGTATGTACTGTCACTTTCCCAGGGAGAGAATATCAGTTCCAAACTTATGGAATATAACATATACACAGCACTTCCTAAGGTGGGCAAACTTTCAACACTCCCCAAAGGCAAGGCAAGAAAACAATATACTTTGCACATCACTTGCCAGGAGTAGAACAACTTCCTATAACACAATTACCTCCTAGAAGGGAATTCACCCATCCTTCTACAACAGAATACTTGGCCAAGAAGAGTCCACACCTCCTGCTACAAGGAAAAGACGAGTTGGTATATCTGGGATATATATTTATTAGTAAATAACATCACACGGTAAGCCAAATGCACCTATCATAGCAGACTCTAACATATCAAATAGTATTATTGAAACACAATCAAGGCAAACATATATGTAGAAATATATATGTATGGATATAAGAATCAGAAAATAAGAAGGAAAGGAAAGAATCAGTAAAGAATCAAGAGACAGTTAGTAGCAGAGACACCTCACCTACTGCTCCATCATTTCAAGTGTGAAAAACAGGAGAAGAGCAAAACATGCCCTCCCCACCTTTGCAGCTTCGTGCAGGCACAGAAAATAGCTTCAGTCATGAAAATGGAGTTAGTTAAGCCATGCACACAAAGGCCCAAAGCAAGATGGAATCAGAAAAGCAAGGATGACATGAAACCATGTCAAAGGCAATAGTCAGCACTGCCATAAAGCAAGGTAAAGTCAGAAATCAGAATGACATTAGACCACGTCAAAGCCAATAGGTCAAAGTCATAATTCACCTAACCCAAATAACATTATACACTTAATCCCTCAGTATCCAACATTGAGCACATGTGTGCACCATCACCCACAACACTGCACCTCGACATCTCACACCTCCTATTCTTGGCAAGACTATTCTACTAAAAGACAGCAAGATTACAGGACAGAAGAGAAGCAGGCTTATGCAAACCCATCCTACATTAAGGCTAGGGTAACATAACACACTTAAGTCAGTACAAAATGGTGGTGGTTGAGGGTCATCAAAGGGTGTCAGACCACAAAAGTGGCTCATTCACTACACCAGGTCTGCCTCTTTCAAATGCATCCAATGACCGCCTCCGTGATCTTCAAAATTGCATCATGCCACCGCAATCAAGGTTCCCATTGGCTCTAGGGCAAGCTCCATGGCGGTGACACACCGCAGGGGCCCAGCGCGATGGTGCATCTTTCAAATGCATCCAATGACAGCCTCCGCGGTCTTCAAAATTGCATCATGCCACCGCTATCAAGGTTCCCATTGGCTCTAGGGCAAGCTCCATGGTGGTGACACACCGCAGGGGCCAGGTGTGCTCTACCGCAATTTTGGCGACGGAGCATGTCAACCGCCATTTCCCCATGTCTCCATGCATATCACTACCGCACTTGTGTAAATGGGGGTGCTGTTGACACCGCCGGGCCAGGCGGTAGCTACCGCGATATGGGTGCCATACATTGACAAGATGTATGGGTAGGATGTGCCTTCAAGGGATTTGTTGAAAACTAAGTTGTACGACTTGTTTATAGGATAGATATATACCTATAGATGAAATCAATCTTGTATCCTAGATTCCAAACAATTATATACTATGCATTAGTCATATGTATATATGGATCTCTCTTTATATTGATTTTGAAACAATTACACAATCAAAATAGAGAACAAAGAACAAACAAAAGGTGTGTGAGGAACGAAATTCATTTATATCAGTGCTACACGCCGCGACTCAACTGAGGTGACTGCTGTACTCACGCCAGCAATTCTCGAGGGAGGCAAGTAAAACGCTCTCCGACTGTGGCATTGACTCACCTGAGTTATCAGATGTACCACTGCTAGTAATTTCCAGTTCTCAACTTTCGGGGGAAGCAAGTAAAGCGCCCTTCGTATTTGGCGTTGTCTCACCTGAGTCAGCAGATGTATTATTGCTAGTTACCCTCAGTCCGTAAACGCCCGAATGCCGTATTCTGTCCGTGTAATCACACAGTATCGTTAACACGGCCGTATTTTGACTGTCTAAAATTCCTGAATTCAAAAGTGCCAATCAAGACGTTGTGATTCAAACCCAAATACACAGGAAGCAAGATATCCGCAACTTTTCTAATTGATTTACACATTACGAGGGGTCAACTTTTAACTTCTTGTCCTGAAGATGGTCTTACAAAATTACATATGAAGACCGAAACGTCGACTGTCACACTTCTTTCTAGATAAATGGTTAAATATCTTTGAAAAAGTGTTCGATATATTTTGTAGTGGAGTAACAACTGAATGTAGAATCGTCTCCCCTTTTTGCTATATAACTGTCTTATTTTTACGTACCCTTACTACCATTTACTGATATACATGAATTTCGTTCCTCACACACCTTTTGTTTGTTCTTTGTTCTCTATTTTGATTGTGTAATTGTTTCAAAATCAATATAAAGAGAGATCCATATATACATATGACTAATGCATAGTATATAATTGTTTGGAATCTAGGATACAAGATTGATTTCATCTATAGGTATATATCTATCCTATAAACAAGTCGTACAACTTAGTTTTCAACAAATCCCTTGAAGGCACATCCTACCCATACATATTATCTGCCCAAGCCCTCAAGGGTATATTGGGTTATCCATTACACAGATTATACATTGACAAGAGGCACCCCGATTTAGTCGGCAGAGCATGCCAACAGCCATTTCCCCATGTCTCCATGCCTATCACTACCGCACTTCTGTGAATGGGGGTGCTGGTGACACACCGACGGGGCCAGGCGGTAGCTACCGCGATTCAGGCGGCAGAGCATGCCAACCACCATTTCCCCATGTCTCCATGCCTATCACTACCGCACTTGTGTGAATAGGGGTGCTGGTGACACACCGCCGGGGCCAGATGGTAGCTACCGCGGTATGGGTGCCATACATTGACAAGAGGCACCGCGATTCAGGTGGCGGAGCATCCCAACCGCCATTTCCCCATGTCTCCATGCCTATCACTACCGCACTTGTGTGAATGGGGGTGCTGGTGACACACCGACGGGGCCAGGCGGTAGCTACCGCGATTCAGGTGGCAGAGCATGCCAACCACCATTTCCCCATGTCTCCATGCCTATCACTACCGCACTTGTGTGAATGGGGGTGCTGGTGACACACCGCTGGGGCCAGGCGGTTGCTACCACGATATGGGTGCCATACAATGGCAATGGCCATCTGGCAAACATCAACAGTGCACAGTACCAACATGGTCAATGGCACATCATTGTGCACACGATGCCAATGTTCCATTTACTCCACTGGTGACTACACATGCCATGTTTGTGTGTGATTTTGTAGATTGGCCTGTACTCACTCACATGTCACTTGTGAATTTGATGGTCGTGTAGGCAGGACAGTGTTGCTCTGGACTCTACAATGTGTACACATGTCAATGTGTTGAGGTGCAGTGACAATCACAGCAATGCTCGTCTCAATGAATGATGATCTATTTTGCATGGCCTCTCATGTCTGCTCATGCACACATTCGTCATTCCTGCTCCGACTGTGGTCATTGTGTGGTGGATGTGTGCCAGGTTGAAAAGATGCATGAAGGTGTGACAGGTACAGCAGCTAGGTAGGAGACAGTGGGGTTGATTTGTTACACATATGCTGGATGCTATACTCCCAGGTGTGCCCATGTGAAATGTGGCCATATCTCTATGTGCATTCACATTGACCAAGGTGGTGTTTGAGGTACTTGTTTGGTGTAAGTTGACAGGTGTGACCCTTGTGTAGCTGAAGGTGTTCCTACATGCAAGCTGGTCTGTTACTCAATATTGATGCCAGTCATTGTTGTCGTTGTGTCATCCAGAACATGAGATGCTGTGCCCATCTCATGATGTATTGCATTGACATGTGTCCACTTTCATCTCAAATAGGAGGAGGCCAAATCTGATTCGTCACTTGACGGTGCTGGAGGACATGGAGGATGTGGCGAACATCTGGAAATGCCGTCTGGATAGAGCCATCCTAAAAACCCTATGTGATCTGTTGGAGACCCCCCTGCAGCCTCGCTGGACATATCCAACAGCTTTCACCCCTACTTATAAGGTGATGGCGGCCCTGAATTTTTTTTGCCACTGGATCGTTCCAAGAGACAGTGGCCAGTGCTGGTGGGATGTCACAACCGATATTCAGCATGGTGATGCATGATGTACTGTCCGCCATGATGATATACAAGAACAGATACATCCATTTCCCCAGGGGTGCTGAATTGCCAGCTGTGAAGGGAGACTTCTATCCCCTTGGACACATCCCCAATGTTGTTGGTGCCATTGATTGCACCCATGTCGGGATTGTGCCACAACAGGCAAGTGAGCACATTTACAGGAATCGCAAACATTACCACTCCATAAATGTGCAAGTGTGTGCCTGGCAGATATGATCATCTCCCACGTGTGTGTCAAATTCCCACGCTCGGCCCATGACTCCTACATCCTGCGGAACAGCATTGTGCCCCAGCTGATGACTAATCTGCTTCCTGAGCGTGCATGTATTGTGGGTGAGTATGCCTAGTCGTATGGCGTGCTGGGTGTGTGACCTGCTGCCCTCTGCCTCAGCGACATTGCAATGTATATTTGTGTTTGTCATACCTAGGTGACTCTGCATATCCCAACCGTCCCTGGTTGCTGAGCCCACTGCGAAATCCCAGGACCCCCATTGAAGTCCACTACAATGAGCCACATGGGAGGACACGTCGTGTGGTGGAGCGTACTTTTGGTCTGCTCAAGTCACGTTTCTGCTGCCTGGACAAGACCGGAGGGGCACTGGCATACTCGCCCAGGAAGGTGTGTCAGATTGTAGTGGCATGCTGCATGCTCCACAACCTAGCCATTCGCAAAGAGATTCCCCTGCTCCTGGATGATGGTGTGGACCCAAGGCCCCAGCCTGCAAACCAACCCGTGTCCAGTGATGAGGACAGTGGAGAGGAGGAAGGTGTTGACCTGCTTGAACAGCTCATCACCCGCTACTTCACTTGAAGGTGGGTGACAATGTACAACATACCCATTGTCTGCTGATATTGCTGTTGTCGTGAAGGGGTATGTGAGAATTGTAACAGCAGCCAGTTGTAGACTCAGCAGTGGTAGGCAATGTTTCTGGGACAGGTCATTTGGGAACATCTACAGCAGGTGTATGTTGACACTTGTTGCCCATTGTGACGTGTGCATGTTGGGTTATCCTGACGGTAGGTGTTGTGTGATGTCTGTGATGCCACACCCAGGCATGTTCTGTTGTGTTTCCCTAGGTGCCTTCAACTTCTCCTTGCCTACATACAGTCCATACTCCTGGTACATTGTGATCATGTTGAAGACTGTACATCCTGCAATAAAGACGGAGCAGACACGACAACATGTGTGTAAAGATATTTTATGTGCAATGGTGACATGTGAGGGGGTGTACATTTCCATTGAGGTGGTGGTGGAGCAGTGAGTTGACAGTTATGGTAAAGGAGATAATCGAGTAGTCACCATATTGATGTGGTGACCCAGTCCAACAGATAGATGCCATTCACAAGGCAGTGTGGGGAAGGACAGTCCAAAAAGTCAATGGTGGTGAAGAGAGTTGCCATCATGGCTGCCTCCGTGACTGCCGTCTTGTAGGTGCTTTGCTTCCAGATACTCCCAGGGTCTTCTTAGGATGGCCCCTTTGTCGTTTGGCAGGTGGGGCCCTGCTGCAGGGCCAGTGGGGTCTGAGGACTCACCCCTCTCTGTGGGCGCAGGGGAGGATGGTAAACTGTCATCCTGCAGCCCACCAGAGGGAGGTGGAGGTGTTGATTGAGGCGCAGGCCTGTCCCTCAGTACCGCCACTTGCTGGCCCAAGAGGTCCACAATTTGTCTCATGCGGGTGTCGATGGACCTCATCAGCAGGATGAGCTTGTGCAACAGTTCGTCCGACCGGCCCGTTCATCCCAGGGCCTGTTCGTATGCACCAAGGACTCTGGTGATGTGTTCCAGGCCGGAACAGCAGGGGTCCGCAGTGAACTTGTTATTGCCGCAGATGTGGTGGGGGGGACAATGGGGTCCTGGGACCTGTTGCTCCCTGCCATACCAGATGGGCTGGCTTCGAGCTCATCGTCCAGGGAATCCTGGGAGTCAACATCCGAGAGTCTATGTACCGGGGGGAGACTGGCTTTGCAGGTTGCTGGTGTTGTCCTCTGCAGTGAGTTCTTGGTCACCTGTAGATCAGATGGGAAATGGTCATTGTAGTGCACCCGCAAGCTTTATGTTAGCTGTGTGTCATTCACTTTGTGTACACTGAACAATTGACTGATCATCACATTGTTTACTATGTGCACTACTGTGCTTCCTGACATGATGCAGTGGTACATGCATTACTTGTCCATGGTGTGAGGTGTCAAGGCATACCATGCGACCCGTGCATAATTCATAATTACAGGGACCTATTGCCATCTAGGGACTGGCACAACATGTTTTTCATTGAGGACTCTTTGTTGATTTGTCTGACCTGGCAGGTGTCACATCTGGCCATGGACTGGCCATTGTCACCTCCTGCATACCTTTGTCCTGTCATGTGCATATCTTGATTTGTACCACCACACATGCTTTCGTGTTTTTCGAATGGTCCTTGTTGCACTTGCCCAGTGGCGATGCACATGTCAATAGGTGCTGTGCATGATTGTGCCCAGACTTTCTTCTTCATGTGCATTGGTGTGTCACACTTTGGTAGCTGTGACAGTTTCCTTAGATTACCTGTGTGCACACTGTGTGTGGCAATGGGGTAGGTGTGCATATTTGTGCAAAGAGAGGGCTGGTGTTGTCATATGGCACCATTTCTTTTGTGACGAGTGTGTGGGTGCACGTACTGGCTACTTACCTGTAATGTGCTCACATTTGGCTTTGTTATGTGACACATCTGTGTGTGCGTGGTGGAGGCTTACATCCTGCTCAGTGGGGTCACAAGACAGAATAATATGTCTATCTACCTGTAAGTTTGTTTGGTGTACTGCAATGGCTTCCAACTGCTTCTGGGTGGGGGAGTGCTCCATCCTGCTGAGGTGTGGGCCAGGGTGCATGGTGGGAGTAGTGGTACAGGCCTTCCACCCACAAACACCCTCACTGTGAAGATGGCTACCTACCTGTAAGTTTGTTTGGTGTACTGAAATGGCGTCCAACTGCTTCTGGGTGGGGGAGTGCTCCATCCTGCTCAGGTGTGGGACAGGGTGCATGATGGGAGTAGTGGTACAGGCCTCCCACCCACAAACACCCTCACTTTGAAGATGGCTACCTACCTGTAAGTGTGTTTGGTGTACTGCAATGGCTTCCAACTGCTTCTGGGTGGGGGAGTGCTCCATCCTGCTCAGGTGTGGGACAGGGGGCATGGTGGGAGTAGTGGTACAGGCCTCCCACCCACAAACACCCTCACTGTGAAGTTGGCTACCTACCTGTAAGTTTGATGAGGGTAATGTAATGGCTGACACTTGCTTCTGGGTGGGGGGAGAGCTCCATCCTGCTGAGGTGTGGGCCAGGGTGCATGGTGGGAGTAGTGGTACAGGCCTCCCACCCACAAACACCCTCACGGTGAAGATGGCTACCTACCTGTACGTTTGTTTGGTGTACTGAAAAGGCTTCCAACTGCTTCTGAGTGGGGGAGTGCTCCATCCTGCTCAGGTGTGGGACAGGGTGGATGGTGGGAGTAGTGGTACAGGCCTCCCACCCACAAACACCCTCACTGTGAAGATGGCTACCTACCTGTAAGTTTGTTTGGTGTACTGTAATGGCTTCCAACTGCTTCTGTGTGGGGAAGTGCTCCATCCTGCTCAGGTGTGGGACAGGGTGCATGGTAGGAGTAGTGATACAGGCCTCCCACCCACAAACACCCTCCCAGGGAAGATGGCTACCTACCTGTAAGTTTGATGAGGGTAATGTAATGGCTGACACTTGCTTTTGAGTGGGATGAGGGCTCCATCCTGCTGAGGTGTGGGCCAGGGGACATGGTGGGAGTAGTGGTACAGGCCTCCCACCCACAAACACCCTCAATGTGAAGTTGGCTGCCTACCTGTAAGTTTGATGAGGGTAATCTAATGGCTTACACTTGCTTCTGGGTGGGGTGGGGGCAGAGCTCTGTCTTGCTGATGCTGTGGGACAAGGCGGCCTGGTGGGAGTTGTAGCGCTGTCTGCCTGTACACATGCCCCCATGGTAATGTTGGTAGCTACGTTTGGGGGGAATGGGAATGGGTTAATGATGTATCTGTGAGACATGTTTTTGTGAGTGTGTGGTGCAGATGGATGGAATTTGTCCTAGGTGGTGTAGCTTTGTAGTTGTGCAAGGCAGTACATATCAGTGTGGTGGTAGTCATTTGTTTGTACTTACCAGCCTCCACTCCCCCGGCTACTCCTGTGAGACTCTCTATATGCAGTATGGCAAGCACCTTCTCCTCCTATGGTGTGAATGATTTTGGTGGAATGGGAGGGCCTCCGCCAGTCCTCTGATCCAGCTCACGGTTCTTGCTTCTCCTTTCTTTGACAACCCTCTTCAGATCATGCCACTGCTTCATGATCTCCTTTTTGGATCTTGGCGTGGTCCCTACTGCATTGACCCATTGGACTATCCTTGCCCACATTTGTGTCCTTGTGGCTAATGGTGTCTGTTGGACCAGGCTACCAAACAGTTGTGGTTCCACTCTGACTATCTCATTTACCATGACTGTCACCTCACTGTCAGTGAATTTAGGCATTTTCTGTGTTGACATGGTGTGTGGTGTGCAAAGTGGTTGTGGGTGCAGGGGTGGGAGTGGTGGGTATGGTTGTGTTGTGTATGGTGTGTAATGTGCAGGGGGTTAGTGCTGCAGTTATGGAAGTGGTGGTGGTGCTGTTTGTGGTGTGGTTAGTGATGTTGTGTTCTTTGCCTCTCCTTTAAGCTGGGGTGTGTGTGTCCCTTCTCTCCTGGAGAGTATTGCAAAGGATTGCGGTCAGGGAAGGGGCTGGTTTTATACTCAGCTATGTGGGTGTGTCCAAATGGGGTATTGCTGTCAGGTGTGGTGTGTGTGTTGTCCTGGGAAATGTTTTTTCTTTTTGCCATGTGGTTGTGTCATTTGGGTGTATTTTGTGAATTTGTGGGGCATGGCTAGTTTGCAGTGTGCACTTTTTAGCCTTATTGTGGATTTTTTGCTTCGTCCGCCATATTTTTCACAGATCGTCCGCAGCGGTGGCTGTGCTGCAGCTCTTCCGCTGGCTCTCTCATTCATCCCAGTGTGTGACCGCGGCGGTCAGAAACAGCGGTACGTACCGCGGGACCGTCGGGGATATCCTAATTTCCCGTGCGGTGTCTCCGCTATGCTTGCGGCGGGTTGGTGTTTTTCCCCCACGTATATGACCGCTGCGGACCGATTTTGGCAATCACCGCCCGCAACGGGTGGTTTTTCTTTGCCCCGTTCCACCGCAGTCGGTGTTTTTTGGCGGATGATCCTAATTTGCCGGTTTTTTCACGGTGCCGGCGGACGGTTGTTTTCTGCTTCCATGGCGGTCGGGGTGGTTTTCCGACTGCCATCCTAATAGGCCCCTAAATTTGCAGGCCTACAATTTGATTATAGTTTCGTGGAACATCACGGGCATTAACTCGAAACTGGATGCTAAGGTATGGCGTTAATCTTTGAAAAAGTGTAAAATTATTTGTATACAAGAGACTTGGCACACAGAACCCTTTTTTGTTGATGGTTTTTCAACAATTGATACACAAGCAAGCCCATCATAAAGTGGTAGGGCAAAGGGAGGCCTAGTGGTTTTACTTTCGGTCACATGCCCGCTGATTTGAAGCAAGTTTATACTGACTCACCCTATTTTCAGTTTCTGTGGTTAAATGCTATTGATCATCAGTGTTTTGTGATAATTAATTTTTATAATAATGTCATTGACAGTAACAGAAATCAAGCAATTTTATCCCTTGAGAAGGAGCTTGACCTGTTTTTAAAACAGACCAAGGATGATTATTTTGTGATCTGGGTTGGAGATTTCAATAGTAGGAAATGTGATATTCTCGATGGGAAGTACTGTGGATATGAGAATGAGTTCGGAGAAACCTACACCCATTTCTCACATGATACGTATGGAGAATCACTTAACTGGGCCTTGTATAAATATAATTTGGAAGTAGTGGATCAGACGATACATGAGGGACAAATGGAGTTACCAACTTTTGAAGGGCAAGGTTATTGCTCTATAATCGATCACATATTAATCTCGACTTATGGTCAGAATCAGATAGTAAAAATTGGAGGTGGAAAAAAGCTGTCTAAGTGACCATAACCCAGTATTCCTAACTGTCAAATTAAAGTGATATCCCCTATGGAGGACCGTGCTTAGCACCAAGCATAAAAACCCAGGGAGAAAATGGCATTTCAATCAGATAAATCAGGTTGATTTTGTAGAGAGACTATTGACTGATTGTAAAAATGACATCGAATTATGTAAAAAGGGGGATTCAATAAATGAAGATATCATGGGGGCTTTCTGTAAAATAACTGCAGCAATTTCCCAGGGTCTAAAAATAAAAAATAAGAACAAAAAGAAAAAGATAGTTAGCTGGTTTGACTCAGAATTCACGGAGGCAAACCATCTATGAAAGAATGCTTTGAAAATTAGAACAAAGACAATGAACAGATCAGAAATCTGAGAATGATATATAAACAGACAGTGGCAAGAAGAAAGAGGGAGATCCAAAGTGAAGCATGGGAGAAGCTTACACAGGCAGCTAATACTAGGGACTCCTCCCTTTTTTGGAAAACGACAAAGCACCCCTATTTTAAAGATAGTAGCGCTGTAAAAATTGAAAGTCTAGTACAACGCCAAGAGTGGATTAGCCATTTTATGAAGGTCTTTAATTCAGATAGTGAAATTCCTGCCTTAGCAGTACATAGTGATCCAATATATATTCCTGAAATAGATGATAATACATTTTTTATAAATTTTGATACTTTCAATTTGGACCCCATTATTGTAAATGAAGTCACATCGGCCTTAGAAAAAAGTGCAAACGGAAAAGCACCTGATGGTGTCCCCATAGATATTTTTAAACTTAATGTGAGTTTGTGGGGCCCATTGTTAAAAAATGTGTTTAACACTATTGCTGAAGGTTTGATTCGAAGAACATGGATGGAAAGTATCATTGTCCCAATCTTCAAAAAGGGCAATAGGAAAGACCCTAAATGCTATCGCCCAATCTCCCTTCTCGATACAACATCTAAAGTTATGGGCAGGATATTGATGGAGAGACTAGAATTGTGGGCAGGGAAGAATAAAATCCTTATCGAAACCCAATACAGTTTCAGAAGGGAGATAGAGACAATAGAACAGTGCATTAATTTGCACCTTCTCATTTCCAAATATACACTAACGAAAAAGGGTCACTTACAGCTTTGTTTCATTGACCTCACAAGTGCCTTTGATTTAGTAAATCACTCAAAACTATGGCAAACGTTGATCAACATGGGGCTCCAAATGACATTGTGATTTATCTTTCACAATTGTATAGCCGTTTGAGTACTAGAGTGCATTATGGGATAGGAGGGGAGTGCACATCAAGCTTCAGGGTAACCAGGGGAATTAGACCGGGTTGTGTCCTTGCCCCCCTCTTATTTTCCTTATATGTAACTGGAGTGGATGCAGAGCTACAAAATTTAAATGGTGATACCCCAAGAGTAGGTAAACACTCCGTTCCAATTTTACTCTATGCGGATGATGCAGTTGATTTATCACAAACTGCGAACGGACTACAGACCCTGATAGAAAAATTGGCTGAATTCATGCATGATAAGGACTTAACACTAAGGGGTCCATCAGGATGGCGGGCGAACTTCAGTCCGCCCGCCACCCTAGAGGTGCTGGGACCGGCTTCCAGTTGTGCGGCGGTCCTGCACCAGCAATTTGGATGCCACTGCCATTGTGGCGGTGCATCCTGCATAAATTGCATTGTGGCGGGCGGTGCTGTAAGCAGCACCGGCCACAATGCCATATATGCATGTTGTGCATTGGCATGCACAACGTGACATGCACCGCGCGGTGCCTGCCACCTTGTGCATGCCAACCAAGTGCAGCCCCCATCCCCCCACCCCCCTGGGGGCTCGCAACGGGCCCCCAAAGAGAACTCCGCATGCGGAAAGGCATTGAAAATGCCAGATACGAATATGGATGGCACCATCTTGCAGGCCTTTTCCACCCGGTAGGCAATCGTGACGATTGCCTCCCGGCAGAAAAGCGGCGGATGGTCTTTCTGTCTTCCGCGTTACCCCCCGCCATGCTAATGTGGCGGGGGTAAAAGGCCGACCGGCGTGGTGTTTTGGCGTGCGTATATTGGCGATCCGCACACCATCCTAATAGACCCCTTGATTTGAACAAAACATTTACGATGGTGTGTTGTCAAGGGAAACCTAAAACCAAGAATCACCATGTAAATAGTATTCCAATCAAAGCAACAAATTCATTTGTATATCTGGGACTAGTTTACAATGCAAAGGAACATTGGAGAACCCAGATTGAACAATGTAATTTAAAATTCGTCGGGTCGACTGAGGCAATTTTTAGATTTTCGAAAGAAATTGGTAATAAACCAATTAAGGAAATTATGACGTTATATAATAGTAAATGCCTAAATGGAACTTGTTATGGAGCAGCACTCTGGGGGGGGCGGCAAATTGTGTAACCCTCCAAACCCAAGAAAATAATTTTTTATGAAGATTGCTTGCTGTACCAAACTCCACCCCCACATATAGTGTACATAAGGAACTAGGGGCACCGGATAGTAGAGATTTAATAAGCACCATAAGTTTAAATACCTGGTATGGGATATGGAGCAAAGAGGGTGCAAGGTTTACCCAAGATGTAATTAGAGACTGCATTGCACTTGACCATGGGAGTAAAATCCGATGGTTGATATATATTAGAAATCTTTTAAAGGAATGTGTTGAGGATGTTGATCTAGAAAATCCCTCCCAAATACTTGAATATGACAAAAAGGAATTAAAAAGTACAACTATGGTGGACTCACGTAATTGCTTGAGGGAAGTAGATGCTAACACAAAACCCTTGACAAAGGAATATTGTAAGAGAACCTTTGAGACTGGGACACAAAACTATTTATTACAGGTCACAAACACAACACACAGACTTTACCTTACAAGATTACGAATGGGTTTGGCTCATTTTTTAATAGCCTTTCCAAAGATGGGCAAGTGGAGCCAAAACTTGCCAAAGTGCCCCAGTGATGGTAAATCAAATCAGAGAACGCTACATTTTATCTTGTTCTGCAATTTTTATAGAGAGCCTAGGAAGTGTTTTTTACGACCTTTGTTCTTAAAGGAGAGGTTATTTTTTATATAGACCTGCCTTCGAATACATCTGTAGCCTAGGTAATATTAAAGTTTGTAATGCTGTGGCGGTCTTCATCTAGAAGGCAATTAAAATAAGACACTATAATACACATCTTGAAGCACTTGTCTATGAAGAAACTGAGGCATAATACGATAAATGATGTCTGTACTGTATACTTGGCTGCGGTATAAATATATGTCTTACCACTTAGCACTTTACCTCTTGCACTATACTATCTAATATTGTGATGTTGAAATACTATGACTAGTCAAAAATGTACTGAGATATATATATTGTGATATTAGATATTTATTTACACAAAGTTTGTGGGGTTAATCGCTATGTTTTTTATCATGAATTATTTTAATGAATCTTATAACTCTGTGATCTACTGATGTTTTTATGATTTTTAGGATGCTTTTATGGTTTGTGATTTTAAAACGAATAAAGCTTACATTGAATTGAATTGACTCGGGCAGGCCTACAATACACAGGTTACTGCGTCGCGATCTGGCCTCCAAATCCTCTGCCCTCTCCTGCAAAATAACCAGAGTTCTCTCCATCTGTTTCTGTGCACTATTAGAGTAGGTTTGCGCCTCCTCAACTTCAGTGATTCTGCATTTAGCCATGTCAAGACACCTCCACATGCTTGTCAACTCACCCGGTCATACGGTCCATCCTGTAGGACAATGTGCCTATTTTTGCATAAATCGCCGACAAGCCTTTCTGCATAGATTCAAGGATTGTTTTAATGTCTCCAAGTGGGTCGTCAGACAATGTGTCTGGTTCCGACGTAGCGGACTACGCAGCGTCATCTCTATGCCTGGATTTGTGCTGCTTGAAGTTCAGCTTAGGCTGTGTTTTGTCTAGGGTTCCCATTCTGGCGCCGATCAGGATCAATGCAAAGAGTGCAGGGATGACGCTATCTGTTGTGTCAGCTGCTGCGCCTGTGAGTGCGATGAACCACCTATGCTGGATGTAGGCCACGCAAAGGGGAGGCTTTTCATATGGAGGCAAGGGGACGCCTGAGTGGCTTTAACTAAGTAGTTGGCATTATGCTGGATCACCGCTTTTGCGCCGAGTGCGCCATTCTTTTATTGGACGGTATCAACCTTGGAGTAGGAGTTACTTTCTATTGAGGTAATAATGCTGGAAGAAACTGGGCAGGGGTGTTAAGGTGCTCCCAGTCTCTCACAGTCCTTTCTGCCTCCCCCCCAGCCTACTGCTCGTACTCTCTAGCCAGGTCTCTCCCTCCTCTCCCTAGTCCCTCCCCTGCCTTAGTACTGCCCACTGGGTGCACTGTGGGGACAAGGACATGGGGGAAGGGGGTCAGGGGGTCAAGGCTGGCTCACCTCTAGAGGAAATGCTGAGCAGAACGGAGCGAAGCTGGCCAGACAGGGCACTTCACGCTCTGCTACCGATGCTGTTTCTACCACTGGTGCTGTCCGTGTACCTTATTTCCAGAAATCCGGCAGCAGCGGAAGGCGTATCATGATCCGGGGCGAGTGGGGCTCTACTGGCAGGCGCACCTCCGCAACTGCCTGGGCTGCACTTGCAGGTAAGTCCAGGCACACATACGCTCGCGGGTAAGAACCAGATGAACCTCCTCTAAAAGCGGACTCGTGGTGAAATCACCACTGAGGTCGGCTAATTCCCATTCTTCAACGTACGTAAGACATCATAATCAAGGCCTATATGATTAATTGAGATTTAATTATGGGTGGGGTCTTCAATGCATCAGTTCACCTCCTGGGGGCGTGGGTCATCCGCAGGGACGCCGGGGACAGCAGCTGGGTCTGTGTTGGCATTGTGTTCCAATAGATACATTTGGAGGGGGGCCCATATGTCCCGTGGGCTGGAGGAGGGGGGCAGAAGTTCTGCGTAGATGTGTAATTATTCTTGACAATATATATGATATTCTAGCCACTCTTTGAATTTGGGTGCCCTCCCTCTACCCCATCTGCAAGCAATCCGTCTTTTGGCGAGGAGGAGTGCAAGAGGGGCGTACCTCCGTGCCTTGTCGGCCAGTGTCTCAGTGTATCCTAAAATCGTTGTCAGGGGGTCATCAGGGATATGTAGCCCTGTCATGTGGTCCAGCGCTGTCAGCTCCTTCGCCCAGAAACCACTAATGGTTGGGCAGTGTCTGAAGTCTGCTCCTGCAGCGATCACATCGGTCGCTATCACGGAAGCGCAGGTGGTGTAAGCGCGCAGGTGTGTAATACAGATAATTAATGTATTTGTAGTGGATTATACGTAATCTGCTACTAGCATAGATGCTTCCAGTTTGCCTACAGCAGAAGGACCATTGGTCATCAGTGAGGGGTGAGCCCAGCTCCCCCTCCCATCTGCTCCTGGCCAAGGGGGGACCGTACTTCCTATCCCTCTGTACCGTGCAATATAATAGTGACACCACGTGCGTGGGAGTGGTTTGCTGTCGGAGGGCATGTAGAGGAGGCAGAACGAGGGGCTCCTGTGGAAAGCAGGGAGTGAGGGCCTTCATGTTTTGACGCAGTCTGATATATTAAAATCGCTCCAATGGGGTAGGGGATGTGGAGCCAAAAAATTATTCGCTGGTGCGGAACTTTCCCCCAATGTAAAAGTGCCCCCAGGTCTGGACGGACAGTTTTCGAAGGAGCCGACGACAGCTTCCTTCTTGTGTGGACGGGAGATCGTTTCTACTGAAAATAGGAAGGAGGGGGAGTAAAGCAGGGTGCATTCCAGCAGTTTAGCTAGATCGTGCCAGGCACTGGTAGTGCTTGATTGAATAACTTTATTCGATGTAAAAAAACATCATAAAAGTATAAAACAGGTTAAGAAAAACACTTCATTATTTACATTGTTTTTTGCAGTATAGTGAGCTAATGTCCGCTTTCCCCAATATAGCCATACTTGATATTCGGTGGGAGATGTAACATACAAAACAGAGTGATACATAAGTTGAATTACAATACATTAGAAAACCCAACCATATCGAATAAACTGGGATGAGATTAGCTCACAGCAAGGTTATTTATCTATTATTTCATTTAATAAGCTTTTGTCTTATCCTCCATGCGTTTCCTAAAAACTTTACTGTGCCACAGGTTACGCTTGGAATTAGTGTCTCGTATGTTAAGATACGTAGAGCCACCCTGTGGGATGAACAGCCCAGATTAATGCAGACTGGTTTTAGCCACCTTGACCTCACTTGACTGTATGCCCTACATGCAAACATGAAATGTGCAATGGATTCCGTAGGGGAAGCACAGCCCGAACAGCCCTTATCATTTCCCGTCTGGCCATTCCAGCCTCTCTGGAAATCTCGGAGGGGAAGTGTGCCATACCTAAATTTTAGGTAGAGGACCCTATCCCCCGGGGTCTAAATGAGGTCAAGGAAGGGTTCCAGTCTTGGAACATGCTTAACATCCAAAAATCTCTCAGACAAAATACCGTTCTGATTCTTGCTGACAGTGGCGGAAATCCAGTCCCAGTAGAGCTTTTTTACTAGATGTTTAGGCGGGGGCATCTGACTCTCCCATGCCTGGTCCAAACCAATTGCACCGACTAGTTTTTTCAAGTTGGACACCCAGCCTACTTTATGACCTGCACCCAGATTTGACAATTCAGTTAGGCCAGAGGCATAATGGCTTAGGTCAGGAGACCTCCTAAGCCGGATCCAATACAGCAGGGGGCACAGCCTCGCCACTTCATTTATTGGGTGTCTCCCAAGGTCATAGCGGAGCGGGACTAGGGGGGTAGACGAAGGGAGCGAGACTAAATCTCTGTAGAATTTATTCTCAGATCTTACTAGCTCAGAGAGATTTTCGCACCCCCACAGTTCCGCTCCGTAAAGACACCCAGGCAGGACCTTGCCCTCATATACTTTAATAGCTGGAGCTACAGGCCTGCTATAGGAAAGTCTCTGGTGCCTGGCTATAGCCCCTGAAATCGGTTTATGATTTAGGAGCATTTTAGTCAAATGGAGGGACCACTTCATTTTATTATTCACCCTTACCCCTAGATAGTCAAAAGCCTCCACTAGCTCCAAAGGGCAGTCGTTCAGCTTGAAATTATTCCTAAAGCTTTTTGGTGGTGCCAGAGCCATTAACTTGGTTTTAGTTGTATTAATAACCAAGCCTCTGGCTTCACAAAACTAGGTGAAACGATCAAGGAGTTTCTGCAGGCCCATGGGACTTTTGGAGATCAGGAGGGTGAAGTACTGGGAATTTATAGCCCAGCGGTGCAGGGGAACACACCCTAAGACTTCAAGTTCTTCCTGTTTCAGACCTACAGAAACACAGAGTCTTCTAGGTGAAGTCAAAGATCGATTTATTGGCTGCAGACCAATTACAGGTGTCCGAGAAGTACAGCACAATGTATGTTCTCAGAAGACTGCTTAAAATTACAGAAACGGGCTTCTCCTTAAATACAAAATATCATGCTTCAGGCACACATTCCTCGTTTTACGATATGGTCATTCACATGTATTCATTACAAACGAAAAGGCAGAGTCATGATGACCATCCCACATCCCAGTTAAGCCAGCCCACAATTATTTACCCAGCGAGGCTCAGATCCCACATCAGATATCAACAGGCCCCAATAAACACGGGCATCTCCTGTTTGTAAAACAAGCCATAAAGCAGGAAAAGTCAGGTGTGAAAGAGATTAGCCGGAGGCTTGTGTTCATGAAGAGGCTTTATGGTGTGTCAAACCCTGATGCTAATCACAGGTGGCCGTAGGACGGGGAGCTCATGGGACCGGACTGACCTGGGGCGGCGGAGCCAAGCTGCACAGGTCACAGAGAAGTCAAATAAAAAGCACATGTGTTCTAAAGGCCCGTATTTGTTCGTAATGTGTAGCCTATGTGAGGGCAACCATAAGATGGCCACCGCTCCAAGATGGAACCCACGAAGTCAATGTGTAACATCGTATACGTAGTGCATTTATCAATGAAATGTTATGCAAAGCACTTGTACATACCGCATTGGCCATTCGCGGTTCGCTAATACCGGAATAGACAGGGGTAGGGCCCTGCCTCCTACGCGGTCCCAAATTTCAAAGTACCACAGACCCTCCTTTTGCCCTTACATAGGCAATAACTATACTCATTTCAATCCGAGTCCAGGTCTATATTCACCGTCTGGTCTTGAAACAAGAGTTCAGGCTCTGTGGTGTCCAATCGATTTGACGGTGGCACAGCTTCTTGCAAAATATCGTCACTCTCTTGTTCTGAAGTTGTGCCTCTTATGCGTGCATCACTAAATGGTACAAAACGAGGTACAGTGTCTGTTTCAGAATCAGCGATACCCTCCTGGACCCACTGGTCATATGGTAGAGGCAAAGGGATCCGCTTGCAGTGGGCGCCGTGAATCCAGTTCTTTTTCCCTTTCACTCGAACCGCTGATCTTGTCGACAGTAGTACGAGGTGAGGGCCGATCCAACGGGGCTCATCGTTGCTCTTCCGCTGGAAGTTCTTCACGAGAACCCACGTGCCAGGGTCGATAGGGTGTCCGGGAGCTTCAGAGGCCTGGGGGAGAGTATCGTGCACCTATTGGTGTAAAACACGCAATTTAGCCGTCAATTCATACAGATAGTCAAGCAGTACTGGATGTTCGATTTCGCTGAATTTTGTCGGTCTTGGCACACCCCATACATTGGCCGGGCGGCCAAAAATCACCTCATATGGACTAAGTCCCACTCGTGAATGCACAGTCATTCTGGTGGATAGGAGTGCTAAAGGCAGAGCGTCAGGCCATTTAAGACCGGAGCTCGCCTGGATTTTGGCCAGCTTGAGCTTTAGAGTGCCATTGTAGCACTCTACTAATCCAGCTGATTGGGGGTGATTTGCAGCGTGAAATTTCTGCTTTATACCTAATCCCTCACACACATTCTTCATCACTCGACCCACAAATTCACTCCCATTATCACTCCACACCATTCTTGGCATTCCAAACCTGGGGAAAAATTCTTTCACAAGGGCTTTGGCTGTGGATAGAGCAGTGTTGTCTTTTAGGGGATATGCTTCTATCCATTTTGAAAAAGCGCAAACAACAACCAATACATATTTCAAGTTGTTGCACCTTTCCATGTGGATAAAATCTAGCTGCAAAACCTCAAATGGATATGATGGAGGCGCAAAATGACCAGCTGGAGTTGGGGTTCCCCTACCAGGGTTGTATTTCAAACATACCATACAATTCTTGACCACATTCTCTGCACACTTGGGAATTACAGCATTCTGCCATACTGGAGCCAACAACTTACAGATTCCTTTCATACTGATATGTGCCATTCCATGTGCCATAGTAACCACTGGAAGCACATATGCATCAGGTAGCAACCATCGCCGATGTTCTGACAAATCAACCCAACAACCATTCTCATCCAATTTACCCGTACTTCCTCTCCACTTGCTCAACTCTTTCTCTGTGGCTTCAGCTTGAAGGGACTTCACACTCTCTATCGTGTCTTCACACATTCCAACATCACCAACCCATCTTGCAGGGCCTGCAACATACATTCGAGTCTTCACATCTTTTGCTGTTTCTTTCGCGATTTTGTCAGCAAATGCATTACCACGACCAACATCATCAGTGACTTTCTTGTGCGCACTGCATTTCATAATCGCAACTTGTAACGGTAGGGTCAGTGACTCAAGGAGATCATTCACCAACTTGCCATTCTGAATTTTAGCTCCATGCGAAGTCAGGAACCCACATTCCTTCCACAGTCGCCCAAAACTATGGGCCACACCAAAGGCGTACTGGCTGTCAGTATATATGTTCACTTTCATTCCTTCAGACAACACGTATGCTCTTGTAAGGGCAATTAATTCTGCTGCTTGAGCCGAATTATGTGGCACACGTGCAGTTTCAACAATCGTATGCAAAGTCGTGATAGCATATGCAGCAGTCGTATCACCATTCGGAAGCTTAAAGCACGAACCATCCACCCATAAGGTACCATCACACTCAGTCAGGGGAGTATCTTTAAGATCCACTCTCCCTTTCGTCTCTTCTTCTGTTCTGAACAGACAATCATGTTGCTCAATCTCATCTAGGTCTGCTGGAATCGGCAATAATGTAGCTGGATTCAACGTGTTGCATCTCTTTATGTGTATATGGTTTGCCAACAGTGTCAATTCATACCCTGACAATCGAGCACTAGTTAAGTGCTGTGTCTTGGTCCTGTTTAACAACGTGTCCACAGCATGTGGAACCATTACAATCAATGTATTATCCATTACTAGTCCAGCAGACTGTCGAATAGACATAGCTGCTGTGGCTGTGGCTCTTAAACAACTTGGCAATGCCCTCGCTACCGGGTCCAAGGTTGACGAAAAATATGCGCATGGACGCGGTCTGTCGCCAAAAGGCTGTGTTAACACTGATAATGCGCAACCGTCCTTTTCATGAACATACAATGTAAAAGGCTTACTGTAGTCAGGGGTACCCAACACAGGAGCTGAACATAATGCATTACGCAATTCCCAAAAACTTTTCTGACACTCTTCAGACCATGGGATAGGATTCGGTGTATTTTTACATGTTAATGCTAACAAAGGTTTTGCCAGCAAAGAAAAATTTAGTATCCAGTGCCTACAGTATGGACAGCGCCACTCGGTAAAACAAGTGCATCAAGCTGCGCTTTTAAAGCTTGCCTGTATATTGATGGACTTTCACAGTAGCCCTGTGGAGCGCGTTGAAAGCGGAAGCTTCGACCTCCTAAACTGAAGCCAAAAATTTCCCTGCTCTCCTCTGCAATTGGGATGCTAAAGAAAGCATTCTTTAAATCTATCACTGAGAACCATGCAGCGGAGGCTGGAATCATAGTTAACAAGGCAGTTATATCAGGGACAACTGGAAACTGTGGCACAACAATCTTATTTACCTCTCTAAGATCAATCACAAATCTGTAAACAGGTGGCTGTGAAGGCTCCGTTCGTTTTAAAACAGGTAAAACAGGACTGTTGCAAACGTTGCCTCTTGTCTCTTCAATTACACCCTTTTTAATCAAATCACTGACAATTGCTAATAACGCTTTCTGACCTTCATTGGAGATCTTGTACTGGGGAATGCGTGGCAATCTGACATTGGCTTTCAAAGTGACCACATATGGCGGTATTTCCAAGAGACCCACATCATTGGGACCAGTAGCCCAAAGGACATCCGGAAGGGATGACAATTCAGGCGGCATTGTATTCTTTGACAAATACATCGGGGAAATCACTTCCTTACCCAATATAAGTTGCACTCCTGAGGGAGAACAATATAGTGTTGCATGCAATCTTTTTAACAAATCCAACCCTAGCAGATTTTCACCACAACCTGTCGTTAGGATGAGGGGTGCTTTTAGCTCACAAGGTCCAACAGAAAGTGGCATAGGACTAGAAATCGGGTTCCTAACTGGGGCGCCAGAAAAACCTACTGAAACGTTCATTTCGCCAGACAAAGGCGCGCCAGGGAGTTTTGAATGCATAATTGAACTCTTTGCAGCACCAGTGTCCAGCAGAAAGGGCTCTGTTACACCCGCTGTAGTCACTTTAACATACGGTCCACTCTGATCCACTGGTACTGAAACAACTCCCTCTCTCTGTCTATGGCTGTCCTAGTAATCATTACCTTCCACATTGTCGTCCTCTGCATAATAATCATTATTATAGTACTGAGCTGTATTACCAGTCGCGTTGGCTTGCTGATCAAAGCTATTTATCGTATTTTGAGGCGGAAGAGGACGCGCGTTCTGGGGAACATTTCCACACCCTCTACCTCTAGGAGCTTGCTAACCACCTCTACCTCTTGCGCCATACGCATTACTAGTACGCTGCATTAATTTAGGACAGCTATACTTGAAATGACCTTCCTCTCTGCAATATGAACATTGATTGGGACCTAGAGGGATACGTGGTTGATAAGACCCATTCATTTGCTGGTTATTCTGAAACTGTTGGGGTTGCTGATAGATACCTTGGGTTTACCTATAATTATTCTGTCCTCCACGTGGCGGGTAAGCCTGCTGTAAAAGGACCTTCGTTTTCAGTTCTTTCGTTTTCTTGTCTGTTCTATCTTTCTCGTCTTTATCTCTATTTTCGTAATACTGTGCAGTAGCCAGTATTTGCGCTGAAGAGGAAACGGCCCAAGAACTTTCTGAATCTTTTAATATCTTACACAACTCGGGAAGTAGATTCTGCACAAATTTATCCACAAATAACCGTTGACCACCTTCAGTACTCATGTCTTGACCACTGTGGTCGATAAACGTTTCTTCAAACCTTGTAAAGAAATTGGACACTGTCTCATCTTTCTTCTGCTTACATGCGGATAGTTTATCCCAATTCACGCGCATCGCGGGCATTATAGTTTTCATGTAGGTAATAATTCTACCAGGGAGTTCTGCTACGAGGGGCTCAGGTTTTGCACCACCAACTTGTCTAGTGTCTGCGGCAACGATATTAGCCCATGTGCCCCCTAGTTCTGCAGCATGATCCGTATTACGAATGGATCCCCATAAAGGCTGTGGAACAACATTCCCAAACAACATATCTATCAGCCAGATTCATGACACACGATTCTGCAGTTTGTGATAACTCCTTATAATATCCTGCAGGGTTTTTACGGGGGTCAGGCAATGTCTGCTTAAGCGCTAACACCTCAGAACGCTTCCATGGGACATGTACCCAAACACGCTGAAAATGTGCTGGAGCAGCAGCAATACCTCGAGCGGCATCAGCCGCAACGGCTTCCTTCCATACCGGAGGGACTTCTCTCATAGGGTATTGTCGCACTTTTCCCTTTTTCCCCACAGGGAATTCCTGTTCGAACAATGATTGTTGACAATCATTCCTGAAGGACAGTAAAGTCGCAACTGCTTTATCTACATCGGGACCCACAATTGTACCTGTTCCAAAATCAAACCGCACTCGACACAACTCCTGCGGGTTTGGGTTTGAACCATGATCCTCCAATTCCTCACAGAGGAATTCACACATTTTGTCAAAGACATACCTCTGTTTTGGGGCATCCCATTGGTGGAAAACGTTAACAACTGATTCCACATCATAGAGTGAAGGGAAGCCAATCCACCTACGCGCCAGATGATCTAACACCTCCTTCTCTTCAGGACCAGGCAGCTGACTACGCAATTGCTTACGTTGTAAACCAGGGGTCATACTGGATGACCCAAAGAGAGGCGACATTAAACTAGTAACTACATTAGCCAGTCGTTGTCGTGCTGAAGGAGAAGTTGAGGCGAAAACGGGGGGAAAGACAGAGGGAAGAAAAGCGGGTGCAGATACAGGTACCTGGGTAGTGTAAGGAAGAGCGCCAGGGGAGGCAGCTGATGTACTAGGCAAAGTCGCAGGAAGCGCAGGGGCAACAGGTAACAAAACTGGCGGCCCTTGAGAGGGCTGCACTGCAGGGATAGGAGCCAGCTGAGGAGGAGCTGGCGGTTGTGGGAAGGCTTGCGGCTTATTTACTGGAGGCTGCACATTTACGAGCTGTGGAGGCGCTGTGGCATTTTGCGCATACGGGGGTGGCGAACTTAGCAAATGGGACATTAGGGAATCCTTTTCTATCTCTTTTGTCTCATCTTGTGGTAGGGGTGACAAAACTGGGTAACATTTATCGATCCCTAGTTTGCGCTGTCTATGTAACTGTTCATTCATTTGTTCCTCCTCATTTTCTTTAAATTGCACAGCTGCTTGCATCATTGACATACCTTTTTCTCTCTTATTCCTTTTCGCTAGCTTAATTTCCTTCTGTTTGGCTTCCTTTTTTTTTTTTTTTTTATTAATTATATTTTTATTAGCAATTCCAATAAATACAGATGATCAAATCGATCGTACAATAAATATAGCAGCAATATAAACACATTAATTCACACTCTATGATGACAATAAAAAATATACATAGCGAAAAAATACAAAGCAGTATGGAGGGACCAGTTCTATCTGGGAGAAATTCAAAGACTACTTAACATTGCCGAATTCCATTCGCCCAAGCTGTAATCGGTGCCCAGATTTTTTCCCCCAAAATTCTAGACCGCAATGTTCTAGTAGCAAATATGGCTTTCTCTTGATTATACACCCCCAAAAATCTGGCTAACCACATCTGAAAGCTGGGCGGATGCGGATCTTTCCATTGTGCTGCTAGTATGATTCTAAAAACAGCAGTCCCTATAAAAAGACATGTCTCTTCTTCGCGGCTAAAACCAAGGGTATTATCGTATCCAAGAATATAAAGTGTGCTAGAAAACACCATCTTATGACCAAATACCTCCTCCCAGAATCTCAACACCATATTTTTAATTGGTACTAGTGCGAGACGGTCCGAGAACATATGAGGAAGAGTAGCCGGTCCTAATCCGCATCTTGGGCAGGAGTCGTCTGTTCTTTTCCCCCATAAAAACAGCTTGGCAGGGGTAAAATACAGATTAAAAATTGTCTTGTATAATTGTGCCTTCAGATTTGAGGATAGGAATAGTTGAGATATTAAAACCAGGCTCATGTCAATATCGATATCGGGGTTATGTAGTTTTTCGACCCATGAGGCTTCAACACTGTCTAAATCGCTTGGAAGCTTCTCCAGAAGAGTATTATATATAGGTCCTATCCGAATAGAATCTCTAACAATGACATCCATAAATGGTATAGTTTCAATTGAGATCGTATTGGACCCTAAAATAGAATTAATTTGAATAAACTTAAAGTAATCATTACTCGAAATTCCAAAAGTGCTCTGTAAATTTAAGAATCTATGGCCTGTCCCAGCCCCCAAGAAGTCACCAACTGTATGTATCCCTGCTCTAACCCATTTTTTTGCAGTTACATCATTAACATGTGATGGTAGTATCGAGGATTGCCAGAGAGGTGTGTATCTATTAAATTTCGGGATTTCCATCAGCTTAGCGGCCTGCCTCCAAACCTTCCATGCACTAATAATGATCCTCAGCTTGTTTTTTTTATAATATCTTGCTTCGGTTTGTCTTATAAGAAGTCCATGAGCTTCTTTCCCCAATGCAATTTCATATATAGAGGGAATCACAGTATCTTGATTATCTACATTCATCACCAGGAGGGGCGCCATTTGTTGAAGAAGGGCTGCCCAATGGAATAGCCTCAGATTCGGAGCAGGCAGCCCTCCTCTATTTTGAGGAAGAGATAAATATTTCATTGACCTCCTGATTTTCCCATACTGCCATATAAAACTAGACATTTGGGACTCAAGCGCTTTCATGATTTTTTCCTCTAAAAACAGGGGAATAGCCCGAAATAAATACAGTATTTTAGGGAGAGTATTCATTTTTAAATAGTTACATCTACCAATAATGGATAGATGTAAGTTATTTACCCTTAGAAGGTCTTTAGTAATACTCTTAATTAGAGGATCATAGTTCAGGTTGTTAATGTTTTCTATTTTTGCAGTGATGCACACTCCTAGATAGGTCGCATTTATTGCAATCCGGGGGTCAGTAAATATAATATTTTCTGTACAGAGAATAACCGTCTTGTCTCTGTTTAGAGAATATCCCGAATATTGTCCAAATTGACGTGTAATTCTTTCAATTTCGACTATAGCCTCAGCGGGGTCTGATGTTAAAACTGCCACATCATCGGCGTATGCAAGAATTTTAGTCTCGTATTCCCCAGCGATAATTGGCTTTAATTTTCTGGCTATATAATAATCTAATGATCAGGGGGTTTATGTATAGCGCAAACAATATCGGGGAGCAAGGACACCCCTGTCTGGTACCTCTTGAGATATTAATAGGTCTCGATTCAAATCCCATCATTTGTAGCTTGGCCCTGGGTTGTTGATACATAGCCTTAATGGAATTAATAAGTCCCGGGCCAAGATTGCATTTTTCTAAAACTCCCCACAGAAATCTCCAAGACACACAATCAAACGCTTTTTCAGCATCGAGGAGGATCATTGACATCGGGTCCCCCGTTTTTGACAAAACATCAAACAAGGTAATAGCCCTGCGGGTATGATCTGTTGTACCTTTGCCCGGGACAAATCCATGTTGCCACGGGGATACCAGATGTTCAATAACCCTCCCGAGTCGATTAGCCATAATTTTTGCATATAATTTAGAGTCCGAATTAATCAAGGAGATCGGCCTGTACGATGTAGGTAAATCTGCTGGCTTGCCTTTCTTTGGGAAGACGATTATGTTAGTATCTCTCCAGGATTCAGGGGGGTTCCCACTTGATTGTATACCGATAAACAAATCAACTAAATATGGTAAAATTTGAGTACCTAAAATTTTATAAAGTTCGAGAGGGATCTTGTCGGGACCAGCTGCTTTCCCTGAAGCTAAGCCTGATAGAGCTAATTGAAGCTCTGCAATGTCAATTTCTCTATCCAAATCCTCCCTAGTGTCATTATCAATTATTTTGAATCCTTCCGTATCTCTCATAAATTCCCTAATAAAAGTTTCCATTTCATCTGAATTATCAGATTTATCCAAAAAAACTGAACCCTCTGGGATATCGTATTGATATAGCTTTTGGTAATACTGTTGGAAAATTTCCACGATATCCTCAGGGTTCGTGTATTCCTGGCTGTTAGCTTTAATTGTAGTTATAGTGTTGTATGTGGATTTCTGTCTAGTACGCATCGCCAATTGCTTCCCCACTCTATCTCCATTCTCATATAGCTTAGCTCGATGTGCTTGAAACGTCTCTGCAGCTTTCTGATTCAGCCAGCTGTTAAGTTCTGTTTTGAGAACAAGTATACGACACATACTGGGCCCCGTCTCCCCATCATTTGAAATTAACGACGTATGTTTCTCTTCAGCTGTTATAAGTTCCTGCATCAGTACTTGCTGTTCACTATTTTGTTTTTTCCGATGCCTTGCCACATAGCTAATCGTTTCGCCTCTGAGGGCAGCTTTAAAACAGTCCCATACTGTTCCCCTCGGTGCACTATAGCGATTCATATCAAAAAATTGTTGTGTCCAGTTTTTAATATATATAATATAGTCCTGATTAGATAATAATTTCCTATCGAAAGTCCAGGTAGTGCGAGGTCTAGTGAAATTATCTAGTTGAAGCAACAGAGTCAAGGGATTGTGGTCGGATAGTAGTTTCGGGAGTTTAGTGATCTCAGCATGATCAGCCAGGTCCGTTGTTGTTAATATATAATCTATTCTTACGTATTTACTGTGGGGGTGCGAGAAATAGGTATACCCAGGATCTAAATGTTTTTTTTAACCCATATGTCCACTAAGCAATGGATATCCATAAGTTGACAAATTGCTTTATGTACTTTCGGTTTTCTTCCCACATACCCTAAACAGTTTAAGCTTGTATCTGGTAATCTCATCGATATATTAAAATCTCCACAAAAAAACATCGATTTAGGCCAGAACACAAGTTCTGATTCAAGATCTTTAAATATTTGAGGGTCATCTAGGTTCGAGCCATAAACTGAACAGATAGTTACGCCGGAGGTTAGTTCTATAATTGCCCATCTCCCAAGGGCATCAGCTTTTTTGCGCGATGTTATTTGAATAGTTGATTTTACTAGTATACTTACACCCCGAGTGTTAGATGTTTGTGTTGTACTAACAGCGATATCATATCCTCCAAACTTAAGCAGATCTTTTTTTTCCCAGGGTAGATGTGTCTCCTGTAAACAAACTATGTCGAAAGATTCTTGCTTAATTATTTGCCCTAGTCGATTTCTTTTATTTCTGTCGTTCAGCCCCGCCACATTCCAAGAACAAATTGTTAGTCTACCCATTTTGAGATATTAATTATTCTCCCAGAGCTTATCATCTTAGATATACCAAATGAGTAAAAGAGCCTATATGTACGTCTGTTTGGCTTCCTTTCGCCATAGGCGGAAAGAATCAAACATCGCCGGCCGGGCTTTCTTTTTAAACAATTTAACTTCCAAATTATCTAAGATATCTGTATCGAAACTACCATTTTGGGGCCATTTTAAAACACCGTCCTTTCTGGTGTATCGGATCCATACTTCATTATATGCAATGGGGCCCACGCCATGTTTTACATAAAGCTCATAAGTTGGAGTTCCAATTGGAGGAACCGGACACAAATCCTCTAATTGGGAATCCCTTCTACAACCCAAACAAAACAAATTTCCAAATATACTAGAACCAGGCATCTTCGCTCACTAGTCTAGTTTCAAACTTCAAAGGATTATCGAATACGATAGTCTCGTGAATACACGAGTCTTCTGGCTTTGGCACTTGCAAGCTCCAAATCAAAACGATCCCGAAGGATACCAAAAATCCCGAAGGATACCAAACAAACTGGGAGACGCTCCACTTATACTTAACTGAATATCGATGATCGATGGCGTCACCAGAAGACTCTCTCGCTTGTTTCGCTCTACCAAAATCGTCAAGGGTCCAAAACAGGGCGATTAATCAGGGCAGCAGTCCTTCGTAGCCGTCGGGACGCGGAGAACCTCGCAGAAAAGACTTTCGGACCACGTCGACATGCAGGGGTCGATGAAGTGGCGGCCTTCCTCCGGAATTTCCACACGAAGCTCCTCACGAACCTCTGGCTTGGACTGGTACCGCTGAAATCGCCCCGAGTTGGGCGCCAACTGAAGTACTGGGAATTTAAAGCCCAGCGGTGCAGGGGAACACACCCTAAGACTTCAGGTTCTTCCTGTTTCAGACCTACAGAAACACAGAGTCTTCTAGGTGAAGTCAAAGATCGATTTATTGGCTGCAGACCAATTACAGGTGTCCGAGAAGTACAGCACAATGTATGTTCTCAGGAGACTGCTTAAAATTACAGAAACGGGCTTCTCCTTAAATACAAAATATCATGCTTCAGGCACACATTCCTCGTTTTACGATATGGTCATTCACATGTATTCATTACAAACGAAAAGGCAGAGTCATGATGACCATCCCACATCCCAGTTAAGCCAGCCCACAATTATTTACCCAGCGAGGCTCAGATCCCACATCAGATATCAACAGGCCCCAATAAACACGGGCATCTCCTGTTTGTAAAACAAGCCATAAAGCAGGAAAAGTCAGGTGTGAAAGAGATTAGCCGGAGGCTTGTGTTCATGAAGAGGCTTTATGGTGTGTCAAACCCTGATGCTAATCACAGGTGGCCGTAGGACGGGGAGCTCATGGGACCGGACTGACCTGGGGCGGCGGAGCCAAGCTGCACAGGTCACAGAGAAGTCAAATAAAAAGCACATGTGTTCTAAAGGCCCGTATTTGTTCGTAATGTGTAGCCTATGTGAGGGCAACCATAAGATGGCCACCGCTCCAAGATGGAACCCACGAAGTCAATGTGTAACATCGTATACATAGTGCATTTATCAATGAAATGTTATGCAAAGCACTTGTACATACCGCATTGGCCATTCGCGGTTCCCTAATACCGGAATAGACAGGGGTAGGGCCCTGCCTCCTACGCGGTCCCAAATTTCAAAGTACCACAAGGGTATCGTCCGCAAAAAGTAAAGTCGGTGTTTTTTCCCCGCACAGGGTTGGGGCATCGGTCATGTCCTCTCTCAAATGGTCCGCCACCGCATTTATGTAGAGAGAGGACAGAGTCGGCGCCAAAACGCAACCCTGGCATACCCCTCTCTGAACTGCTATTTTCTCAGTTAGCTGACCCTGGCCACCCAACCTCACTCTAGCAAAATTGTCTTCGTGCAGGGGCTTGACGAGATTCAGGATCAGGGGAGGGATTCCTAAATCTAGCAAAATTTGCCATAACTTGGGACGAGGGACCAGATCAAAAGCTGTCTTTAAGTCTATAAATGCTAAATACAGACTACCCTTCTCGATGGTTACAGTTTTCCAATAAATCAGGCAGAGTCTAAATACCTGATCCATTGTTCCAACACCACATCTAAACCCTGCCTGAAAGTGGGACAGGATGCCCTGCTCATCGATCCATTCTTTCATCCGCGTTAAGAGGACCCTGCCAACCACTTTTTGGGCAACGTCAATTAAACTGATCGGTCTGTAATTTGCAGGGTCCTCTCTATCCCCCTTCTTGAAGATCGCTATGAGATTTAAAGATCTGCAAATAAATTGGGCCCAAAGATTTTTTTCATGGAGCATGAGATCTCCTGGAAGGCCGTCGGGTCCAGCCGCTTTGCCGGGCACAATCGAGGGAATAGTTGTGAGTACCTCGTTGAGCCCGAACTGCTCTCCCTCAAGTGGGATGACAGTTGACTCTTGGTCATTCCCTTGCTCCAGCAGAACAAGCCCTTCGTCACCCATGTATAGTTTCTGGAAGTGGTCAAACCATTCTCGCCCTGCAATATGGTTCGGTATTGGGTCAGCCCCCTCCTCGTACCAACGTTGACGAGGTCCCAAAATAGGGAAGCATCCTTTAGCTGGGCGGCGAATTTGAGTTCTTGCCTGTGTGTTTCTTCCCAAGCTCGTTTCGCTATGGCGATAGACCTATATTATGACTTTCTTGCGGAGAGGATATTTATCTGGACCTTAGATTTTAAAGCTCTCGAAAGGTCCTGCCTCCTTTTCCTGCAATCATCAGAATACCATAGGTTTTCGACCTTTGGAGAAGTACGCTTGCAACCCCAATTAACTTTGGCCTGGAAAAACTCGCCCACCTTGACCACAGTTGAAAGATATATTTCCTTAAGCTTTGAAGAGTGAGCAGGTGAAGGGGGAGTGTCAGGAACACCACTGAGCTTTAAAATACTGGCATTAATGATCTTCCTAATACCCTCCAAAGACAATTCTCGTTTGGCAACCTCGGGCCATTTAAGGCGCGGATTACAGTTAGAGGGCACAATTTCCCTCAACCAGGGGCTCCTGGTGCTAACATACTCGGTTGGTATAAGATCAGGATTGCGCAAAAATTGCATGGACAAAGGGTTATGATCACTTTCGCATCTTGGGATAACTTCCATATCGATGAGGTCGGCCACTGGTAGTGCATTGTACAGTGGTGGAGGCAGAGTGCCGCCGGACCGTAGGGGTGCTCAGATAGGCAGTGCATGGGATTGGAGTCATGTATCTATCCTCTATCGTCAGATGTGGCATGTAGGGGGGAGGGTTAATCCAATATGATGCAAAGTGAACTTGAGCGCACATGAAATATAATTCCAGGTCCGGTACTTCAAAGCCACCAGCTTCAAAGGGCCGTGTGAGAGTGTCCCAGCTTAGTCTTGCTTGTTTCCCACCCCAGATGAGACGTATGATTTGGGTTTTGATAGCTGTGAAAAAGTGTCGGCTGGGGGCATAGGGGATATTAATGAATAGGTAGAGTAGCTTGGGAAGGACTACCATTTTTATAAGGGCGGCTCTCCCAGCCAGGGAGAGGGGTAGCGCTATCCATCTGGTGATTTTCTCAGTGATTAGGTCAAGTGCCCGGCCATAATTGGCTCTCATCAGTTCTTCCCGGTCACAAGAGATGACAATACCAAGGTAGGTGAGTGTGTCATTGCACCACGCAAGGGTATAGTCAGGCGTAAACCGCGGAGTTGTGCTGGTGAGGGGATATATCTGGGATTTCCCCCAATTAATGTTGACCCCGGTGAGACAACCAAATAGAATGAGTAGCCTTAGAATGGGGTTAAGTCTTTCGTCCGGGTTCCATAAATAGAGAGTGAGGTCGTCCGCATATAGGGAGATTAGTATTTGTCTCTCTGGATATATGAGGGCGTGGTCACGGAATTGTTGTCGGACCTTAGCGGCCAGGGGTTCAATAGCCAGGGCAAATAGAAGGGGTGAGAGAGGGCATCCCTGACGGGTGCCTCTGGCTATCGTGAAGTGGAGGATCTAGCTCCATTGATCATCACAGTGGCTCACAGGTCAGTGTATAACAGGTTTATCCAGGCCAATAAAGGAGTAGGGAATCCCATGCGGTGGAGGACAAAGGCAAGGTAGTCCCATTCCAGGGAATCGAACGCCTTGGTGGCGTCCAGAAAAATGGCTGCTGCATTCATGTCAGGGTCAATATCATGGAGGACCGCAAACAGGGTGCGCAAATTGTGAGTCGTGCCATGGCTCGGTACAAATCCCTACTGGTCGGGGAGGACCAATACGGGCATGAGGGGACTGCTGCGATTCGCAATCAGTTTGGCTAGGATCTTGGCGTCGACATAAATTTTTTAAATTTTTTTTATAGCGCATAGCTACCCGGAGGCCTCCTAGCGCTTACGGACATGTAGGGCACAGAAGAGGATAAATATCACTGGAATGCTGAAAGAAACATGTGGGTTTTGGGCAGTTAGCGGAAGATCGATAGGTTAGGTTCACCTTGGAGCGTGTGCGGGAGAGTGTTCCAGAGGTTGGAGGCATTAAAAGAGAAGGAGCGTCCTCCCCACCTAGATCTTCGAACTTTCAGGGGCGTGGCGAGGAAAGCGGCACTACAGCGCAGAGTCCTGGTAGGTTGATAGGGCACGACCAAGGATTGAATAATGTGGGGGCCGTATTTCCAGATAGCTTTGTGAGTTAGGCACATGGCTTTAAACTGGATCCTGGCTCGGATAGGCAGCCAATGCAGATTTATTAAGGCAGGCTTAGCTGATTGTCTCCGGGGGATCTGTAATAGGTGACGCGCTGCACAGTTTTGGATCACTTGAAGTCTATGTAGGGTGGATTGAGGGGCGCCCAGGTAGAGTGCGTTCCCGTAATCCAGGCGGGATAGGATCAGGGCTTGGACCATGATTCTCCTGGCTTGAAAAGGGAGCAGGGGGAGAATCTTCCTGAGCATATGCAACAGTCCGAAACATGTGGCCGAGAGCTTAGTGGTCTGATGATTAAAACAGAGGGAGCTGTCGAGCGATACGCCAAGACTTTTGATTTGTTGCTTAGGAGTGGGCATAGGTCCAAGACAGGATGGCCAGGTAAATGAGGAGGAGGGTGATGGAGTTTTACCCGGGAACATAAGTTCGGTCTTCTCCCCATTTAGTTTGAGGTGAGAATGGCTCATCCATTGGGCTACTGCCTCTAGGCAGGGACCTAGGATGCCTGGTGAACCCTCGGGTGGTTAAGTGCCACCACTAGTTGGGTATCATCTGCGTAGGTGATTATTTTGATGCCGAAGGGAAGAACTATCTCGGCTAGTGGGGTCATATAGGAATTAAAAAGGGTGGGGCTCAAGGAGGATCCCTGCGGGACCCCACAATTAAGAGGCCACTGCTTAGATGTGGATGTCCCATCAAAAACTTGATAGAAGTGATCCTTTAGGAACGACTGGATCCAAGTGAGTGCCATCTTTCCTACCCCCATGTCAGCCAGTCGCTCAAGTAAGATGTTGTGGTTAACAGTGTCGAAGGCGGCACTGAGGTCTAGTAGGATGATAGCCGCCGCACCGCCCTGATCCAGAAGTCTTCTGGCTTCTTCCGTGACTGTGAGCAGGGCCGTCTCGGTACCTAACTGAGGGCGGAAACCTGTTTGGGAAACGTGAAGTAGATTGTTGGATTCAAGATAGTGGACTAAAGTAGAATTGATGTGTCGTTCAATTAATTTACTCAGCCACGGGAGGAGAGAGATGGGGCGATAGTTGGCCAAATTAGAGCGGTCCAGATTAGGTTTTTTTAGGAGAGCTCTGACCTTTCGCATTTCCAGGCCTGAGGCACTATGCCAGTGATGATGGAAGAGTTAAGTATGTCAATAATGACTGGGCCTATAGTGCGGTAGACCAGAGAAAGGTGTTGAGGGGGGCCAGGGTCTGTGGGTGAGCCAGACGTTACCCTGGTGAAAAGATTATCCAGGCCTTTTTCGTCGAGTAAAGGGAATTCTTCAACAGAGTTCTTTGTTTTGGCTCTGGTGCTAGAGTCGGAGAGATCCGGCGCATAAGGGGAGAATGACAGACATATCGATTGAATTTTCTGGTGAAAGTATTCAGATAGCTTGTTGCAGTGCTGGGAGGCGTCCTTCACCTTGGGGGGTTCCTGAGGGAGGGAGGACAGGGATTTGACAATACGAAATATTTCTTTGGGAGCAGAGGCGGCGGCATTGATCTTATCCTCATAGAAGTCTATTTGCGTTGTTTTAATCTCTGCTTTATAGGACCTTAGAGCTTCTTTATACTCAGTTTTCCTAATTTCCTCGTAGTTCAATCTCCATCTCCTTTCTAGTTGTCTACAGGACTGTTTAAGTTTCCTTAAATAAGGAGTGTACCAGGGGGCAGATTTCTCCCTGCACTTCTTATGGGCCGGTAATTTTGGCAGGAGGGTGTCCAGAGGATTAAGGATCCACGAGTTGAATTTATTATTTGCCAGTTCAGGGTTAGGGATTAATAAGGGATAGGGGTCTGAACGAGTCGCACTGTGATGGAGGTTTACCTGGTTTTGGTAGGGAGATAATGAGCGTTTCTTGCATGGTTTGGGGCAGTACGCCTGTCTCGCGGGCTTCTTCGAGACATGCCGTAGTACAGGGATAAGAAGGTGACGGTATGTTTTATAAATTTTGGCCGGAAGGCCGTCAGGCCCAGGAGCCTTGCCAGATTGTAGTTGCAAAATAGCAGATATGATCTCCTCGTCTTCATGGTGCGCAAGTAGATATTCTCTTTGGTTGTCTCCCAGCCATGCAATGCCAGTGTCTTCGAAGAAAGGAGTGACATCTACTGGCTGCGTTCTGTGCGTCTTAAATAGGGTTTTATAAAAACATTTTAAAATATTTACTATGTCTGAGGTATTTCTGTGGATCTGGCCATCATCATCCTCAATTTCCAGAACAGTGTTGGAAAGCGAGGGGGGCGAATCACGGATGCCAGTGCTTTTCCCGGTCTCTCTCCCTCGCCATAGCGTCGTGCCTGATGGTATTTTCCCCTAAATTTACATTCCTGCTCAGTCGTCTCATGATAATCCGTTAGGAGGTCCCACAAGCGTGCCTTTAGTTCTGAAGTGGGCGTAGCTTAACCATCGATTCCATTTGTTTAAGCTCAAGCTCTCATTTTCGAAGTGTGGCACGGATATCCTTCAGGACTCCACCACTTTTGGTGATGCAAATGCCGCGTATGGTGACCTTAAAGGCCTCCCACACGTGGAGAATTGTGGGACAGAGTTATCATTACGGGGGGGGAAAAATCTTAAATTTCTTGTTCTAGTTCTTCTCTAAAAACAGTGTCTAAGAGGGCCTGTGGGATAAGGCGCCAGGAGATATAAGGGGACTCTTCCTGAGGCAGCGTGAGGGCAAGTAGGACAGGCAAGTGATCGGAATATGTGCGTGAGAGGTGTGAGGCATGCGTCAGCCAGGGTGCTGGCCCTTTAGTAAGTATCCATCCATCTATTCGCGACCAGGAGGAGTGAGCTGTAGAGAAGCAGGAGCCCTCACAAGTTTGTGGGTGAAGGGTGCGCCAGGCGTCAATTAGATCATGGTCTTCCATGATACTGTTGAGGGCGTAGTGTGCATTACAATGGTGATGGGGTTGTGGGTACGATCTGTCTGTTTTTGGATCCAAGGTGACGTTAAAATCTCCCCCCATACTAGGTGTGGGGACCCTATGTCAATGATTTTGCCCCAAAGGATCCGGAAGAATTCCGGGTCGTCCGTGTTAGGCCCATAGCAAAAGACAAGGGGTTATCAATTGGGCAGATAGTCGTCCCCACAGGATGCTGTATCGGCCTTGTGGGTCTCCGTAAGATCCTATGGGGGTGTAGGGAAGCGTGCGCTTTACCAGGAAAACTGTGCCTTGGGCATAGGAGGAGTAGGATGAAAAGCATCTGCAGGTTGCCCAACAGGATGCGGATGTTGCGGGTGAGGTGGAGGCAAGATGCGTTTCCTGGAGCATAGCACAGTGAATGTTGTGGCGGTCTAGATAAGCCAGGATATGTCTACGCTTGCAGGGGTCTCCCAGGCCGTGCACATTCCAAGTCAGGAAATTATATCTGGGGGGACTAGGTCGGGTCTCCACGGTGGATGTGTATAATGACACTAGCGGATAGCGTGTGTAGTCCATGCTGGATAAGCCGCAGGGGCATATATGGGCAGAATAGTGCGACAGTAAGTGGTAGAAAACATTCCCAGTAACCTCCCTCCTCCCACATCAGCAGACCAATCCTGCTGTGGTATACCCCTCCCCCACCCCAAAATCCCCATGAGCCTTGCTCCCAACAGGGGAGATTAAGACATAGTAACCATGTCAAACCAAGTCAATTTAGGGTTCACCTGAGTGGGTGGTAGAGAGAGGGAAGCCAGTAACCCCTTGCATCAGCGAGGGTGCTCGGGGGGTAGTAGTGGTGATCCCCTCAAGTCCATAGCGAGTGCCTCCGCAAGTTGTGGAGCATGTGCCGCAGTTCAATTTTGGGTGTGAGGGTCCTCCGTTAGTGTGGAGTATGACTGGGGGAGGGATTCGCAGTCTGAGATTGCACCATATTGGGGTAGTCACGTGTGCCACGGATTCGGGCTAGGTTGTCATTCCACATCTGATGTGTCTCCTTCTTCTCGGGCGCGTCTGGCTGGGGAGGATCGGTCTGTTGACAGTCCTGGTAGAGTTTTTAAAAAGTCATAGACGTGCTGTGGATTTGTAAAAAAAAGTAGTTTCCCCATGTGATTAATCTTGAAGCGCGCAGGGAAGAGCATGGTGTATTCAATATTCATTTGTTGGAGGTTTTTCTTTACTGGGAGGAATATTCTGTGACTTTCTTGAACAGCCAGTGTGAAATCTGGATAGATTGAGACTTCAGTGCCATCAAAGAGTACCTTTTTGTGTTCCCTGGCGAGTCGAATGGCGGCATCCCGGTCTCGGTAATTAAGAACCCTCGCGATAATGGGGCAAGGAGGGGCCCCAGGCACCGGGCGAGGGGCCAGCGACCGGTGTGCCCTCTCGACGATAAACACAAAGGAAAACACTTGCTATCATTGAAAAAGCACTGCAAGAGACTGGAAAGGGACTGGCCAAGGACTTCAATCCTGAAAAAAAAATCAATTATAAAATCTCTATCAGACTCTATCAGAAAGAGTTAAAACTGGCACAAGCCAAATTTTATGAGGAGAACATCAACCATGCTCTTAACTCCCCGAAGGGACTCTTTAAAGTAGTCAAAAACTTGACCACCCCTCGAGCAAATAAAGGTTCCCTGAAGGTCATGACAGACAGATGCAACCAAATAGCTTCTTTTTTTTCGGTGAAATTGACAGACATCTAAGGTCTCTTTCAAACCGCCACCCACCCCGCTCGAGAAGAGCTGGATGTGGACCCCGCTCAAACATGTACCTCGAGTCTGACAAACTTTCCGAAGCTTGAGGAGAAAGCTACCCTAAAGTTGTTTAAGGCCATAAAATCAGGCTCCCCGCTAGAATCCGCCCCGCTGCATGCCATCCTTAAGGTGACTGACGTCCTACTTCCCCCTTTTAGTGAAGATTTTTTAATAAATCGCTCGAGTCAGGGTTGGTTCTGCTAGCCTAGAAGCATGCCATAATAAAAACCAATTCTAAAAAATAGGCATTCAGGACATTTCATTAGAATGGCTATGCTCCTTCCTGGATGAGGGGTCTCTCCAAGTTATGGAACAGGACTGTCTCTCGGACATCCTGCCCATAAAGTTTGGAGTACCACAAGGGCCCCGCCCTTAGCCCCACGTTATCCAATGTCTACGTAAGGCAGCTTGCCACCATCAAGCAGGAGTTTGGTATCCTGGGTGTATCGTATACTGACGATACCCAGCTGATTGTCTCCCTGCCACAAGATCATAATCAGGGTAACATCAAATTAGGTCCCTGCCTGGACAAAGTGTCCCGTTAGATGTCAGATAGTTACTTAAAATTGAATGGCGAAAAGACAAAACTCATAATCCTGGGCAATATGGAAATTCCCAGGCCATTGAATAACTGGCCAGCCTGTATGGGTTCTCCACCAGTCTCTAAACAGGTGATAAAAAACCTAGGCATCTAGTTAGATAACTCCCTCTCTATGAACCAACAGGCAAACAAATTGTTTGATATCTGTTTCGGACTTCTGAGAATGCTCAGGAAGATTGTGGAACGTATCCCGGACCAGCTCAGGAAATCTGTCATGCAGTGTCTGATAGTTGCCCGTTTGGACTACGGGAACTCTCTCTACTTGGGCTCGCCTAAGTATGTGATTAAGAGGCTTCAAACGGTACAGCACATGGCAGCCAGGCTCTTACTTAAACTCCAAAAACATACATCAGTGAGAGAATCCTTGAAACAACTACATTGGCTCCTAGTCACCGCAAGAGTGAAATTCAAAGTCCACTGCATTGCCCAGAGGGCAGTCAACAATAAAGGTCCAGAAAAACTTAGACTCATGATCTCCGCACATACGCTGATTAGGCTCCTGAGCTCCTCCAAAGCTAATTTCCTACATGCCACCAGAATAAAAAGATCCAGATGGGGAGGCAGATCCTTCTCACTTCTGGTTCCTAAGATGTGGAAGCTGCCTTTGGAATTAAGAAGTCAACAAAATGAGCTGGCTTTTAGAAAGGGACTGAAGACCTGGCTGTTTCCTGGAAACCATTAGTTGGCTTCTCTCCCGATCACGGCTCCTATCGCCAGCGCGAGGAAACCTTCGGGCAGCCACGCGCTCTAGAAATCCTCCAAATCCCCCCGGGTGGGCCAGGTCATAATTATTATGGGGGGCCCATAGGACTGCCCTGGGGACTGCCACCTCCCCGGGCATGGTTAATAATATGCGGGGGCATGTGCAGCTTTTTAGTAAGAATGTGTGGGGGGCTCCTGCCCTCCATGCTGCCCCAGGGACCTCAACCTCCCCGCGGCATTCTTTTATTATGTGTGTGGGGGCCTCACAGGACCACCACCTCCCTGGGGCTTCAATTGTTCAACACCAGTGTGGTGGTCTCCTGCCCCCCACACTGTCCCGGGGCCCACCACCCCCCCGGGGCATTGTGTAAATAAAATACGGGGGTCTGTAGCAAAACCCCAGACCCGGGGACCACCACCTCCCTGGGGCTTTAATGCAGTTGGCCGGGGGGCCGCGTGGCCCCCCTCCAGGATCCTTCCATGGCCCTGGGGACCGCTACCCCAGCAATGTCCTGGGGTGCCCACCCCCGGAAGTTGCAGTTTGCTATGACAGGTTGGAGCACGGCTCCCGCCCTGTCATAGCAAACTTCTGCTTCGCTTCATGGAAGCTAGAGCAGAAAAACTGCTCTCGCTTCCATGAAGCCAAGTTGATTTGCTTTTTGGCAAAGGGAGCTGCATGTTAGCAGCTCCCAAAAGCAATGCCGGTTCACACAGGAGGAGGGGAGCAGGCAGCAACCGTGGGGGCATTAGGGCTCTCCTGAGGTCCCCAATGTTAGGCCAATTGCCTGGGGGATGGGGTTCCTGGGGCCAAAAATGGCCCGGGAGGGGGGCCACTAGGCCACCCTCCCTTTAATTTGTTTTCAGGTCGAGCCTATAGCGGCAGCGCGCATGCGCTTTTTACTTTGCGAGGCATGCAGTAATGGAGTATGGAGTGGAAGCTATACCTACTCCCTGCCCATGTTTTTAATTGGCTCGTGTCATTGTCTTTCGTAAATGATGCCTTCTGATTGATTATGAGACTTGTTAGTACCTCCTTATTGTGGCCATGTTGTCATTGTACCCTCCCATGACTACTGGCCCCTTTAATTTGAGTGTTATACAGTATGGTACGAGTTATTTAGACTGTGAGCACTACTTTGTCTTGCCTTCTCGCCCCCTTCCCCCTGCATGCACTCCCGTTGTCCTTGCTCCTCCCTGTTGTCCGTGATGCAATGCAACTGGTGTCGCTTAAATGCGAGTCCTATTGCATTGCAAATGCTTGTTTTTCTCTCTACTGAATTTGTTAAAAGTAACTGGCTAGCACACCTTTGCAGCGCTTGCTCTAACTTTGGTAAAAAGCATACATGTGTGAGGAACAATGATGAACAACGATCACCCTAGTGGTTTCAATGCCCAGCTCTCCCCGCCAACGAATACTTTTAAATCCTGGGACAACCTCCTGCTTATTACCTTTACAATGCGCCCATTTCCAGATGGCCCCCAACTGTAGCATTTCAGATTGAAATCCCCCTAGTCTCCTTTTTGTGTTTCAACTAGAACCCAGCCTTGACGTTTCATGCAGAACACCTTCGACCATGGCTGTGAACTGTCTCCTTTACTGCTCGGTTTTAAGCCAGGATTTCTGGACAGTTGGCGGTGTGGGTGAGAACAGCAGAGATGGGGACCCAGGGTATTATTCAAAGGCAGTCTTTTCTGAGTATAGTTTTGTATGTGGGGTTTTAGTGGAGTGGACAGGAGAGAAAGCTCACTACTTCTGCCGGTAGATCGGAACGTTTAAGGGTTAGAGGTGGTGATGTAGTACTAGCATAGCCATAGTAGGAGCAACAAAACAGGCCATGAGTTCTTATGAGTGGGGTCCTAAAGTGAGCGCGACAGTCAAGTCTGAGCATGTCTAGAGAATGTGCAGAGTGTAATGAGGCTTCCAGCAAGTTGCGATCCGAATGCTCTGATTAGATTAGGGAGCGTAGGATAAAAAAGACATACATTGGAGTCGGGTAGGGAGGGCAATCTATCAGTCTTTTCCATGGAGGAGACCTGCATCTCCCAGAATCTGATGAGAGGAACTCCCTTGGCTTCCCAGTATGAGGGTGACCGATCACAAGGGGGTCAGTAGAGACGTGATTAGAGGCTAAAGATTGCTGGGTAGAAACGTCTGTGTTCAGTGTTTCAGAGTTGTCCAGGTAGCCCTCCTTGCATCACATTTTTATGTTTTGCAGTTTTATATAGTGGGAACTCGACCTGGAGGCATTGAGTGCCTTACACATGCACCAGTTAGTTATATTAAAGAAAGACCCATTATTTTTTTCTGGGCATGGGGAGATTAAGTAATTTGCTCAGAATCACAGGATGTTAAGCCGACGACTCTAACCTGATTCCCCAGGTCCAAAGTTGGCATCATTGGCCATAACGCCACATCCTCCATAAGTAATAGTCCAGCTTCGTGATGATACCTTCTTCAGCGATGCTGTGTTCTCCACATTTTTGTTTCCTTTGGAAATTATGATAACTTTGTGTGTCATTAAATCCCCCGGATACTGCTTATCTCACTGACATCTAAATACTTAAACTTTGCATGATAATGAGCAGAGCGTGATGTTTTTAAGCCCAGAAACACTGTGTTAAATGGATCTTGACTGCAGAGCTAAGGCATGCATGCTCTCAGTGAGGCTTTTAATGTTTATTTTTGAGTATCTTCTGCTTGTTTCAGTTAAAAAACAAGTTATAGTGTAGCTGCGAGACTAACAGCGGTGTTCAGTTTCAAAGCTGTGTGTGGATTTCCCAATGTAACTGTCTAGCTTTATGGAGATTCGTTGCCTAGTCACATCACGTTTATTGCATTCATTAGTGATGATGAATGTGTGTAAATGTTTCCACTATCTAGTTATTTTTGCCAGTTACATCCAAAACAGAACATAGACAGCAATTCCTGCTGTATGTTAGCTCTAGGTGACTGTGCTTCTGTTTGTGAGCTTTTATTAACTGACACTTGTCAGGAATAAAAAATAAACTCCATGAAAGAAATACAGTTTGACAATGTTTCACCCCCCAAGTCTCTGTTATAATTATTTTGTAAAAAACATATAAAGATATTTAAATTTTACATTTTTGTTTTGGAGTTCGTTAGTCTTCCATTGCAGTATAATGCATGCCTGGAAGTTGAAAACCCCTGTTCATAATAAAATAGGACCATAGACAGACAGCAAGATAAAGGCATGGAGAGTTCACTGAATGGCTGCAGTACTATAGCAGAAGAGATTAATTGGATTCAATATTAGTTTGCAGAACTACTAACATTTCAGTAGCATGTTATCCACAATTGCGAAAAAAAATGATTTTACATTTAATTGTTTTTAAATTGTGACCACTTTTATTTGGTTGTATAGACCACTGCTGACCTTCTGGTGACAACTCAAGACCTGGCTCTTCGACCAGTAACTTCCTCCCCCCCCCCCCAGCGCCTTGAAACCCCCCCGAGTGTGTAGTGCGCTTTACAAATGACATGATTCATTGATTGATTGACGGCAGATGGTAGCACTTTTCCTCCCTGCACCAGTTCTCTTCCTTTGCATTCAGGTGTAGTAAGTCCTTAATGCTGTCTGTACTTAACAGTTAAGTGCTTGTCATCCAGTGTTAGCTCAGTAAAAACTGTTATCTTTCAACTCATCTTTCATGGTAATCGTCTGTCATTGGCAAAGAGCAATCCTGTCTTTTGGAAGTGCTTGGCAAACCACTTTCATTTTTTCAAACCCATACAGGCCCCTAAGTGCATCCTCAGGGCTAGTCAACCCAACATCCCTTAAGAAATATATACATTCCAAGAGGGGAGCACATTGTCTGCATTACATGACCATATTGAGCCTCTGTCAATGGTGTAAAAATAATGTATTTGTAGATTTAGAAACAGTGCCTCCTGTTTTATTTTAATAGTTTGTAGTTTGAAGACGTTCTAGTGAGGATCACAAAGTTGGTTGTGTGTAAGTATGGATTGTAAGAAAATTGAGGTTTTTGGTGCAATCCTTAGTGCACAGAAAGCACTTTGGCAGTTTGTGAAGTTAGTAAGGTAAGTTAAAGTTAATAATTTGTTGACCATAGAAAAAACTGTTGGCCCTCCAGATTGACTGTACTGTCATTGAGTCTATGGTTTATACCGAGGTAATGTTTCAGGACAGAGTCCAGTAGGGATTTGAATGACTGTCTTCTGTTCAATTTGTATGATTTAGATTACTGGTTGATGATTCAATCTTTCTTTATTGTTCCCATTATTTTGTCATGCTTTTTTAGGTCGAACCTAGCAGCAGAACGCAAGCACTACTCTAGGTAACATCTGTGGCAGTTCAGCAGGAGAGAAGCCCCACCCACTCCCATGCCCACATTTTCCATTGGCTTGTGTCTTTGTCCTTCGTAAATGCTGGCTTCTGATTCCTAAATAGGCTTGTTAGACCCTCCTTGGTAGGGCCATGTCCTCATTTGTACCCTCCCATGGCTACTGGCCCCTTTAATTGGCTCTTGCACGGTAGGTGTACTATCTATTTATTGAGTTTTTCCTACCTTAAACAGTGCGACAGAATGTGCTTTGTTTACATTTCGCGGCTCGAACGCTGATCCTGAGGTCCGGAGTCGGCAGCTCTGATGCGGCTGCTCATTTGAAGAGGGGGCGGGGTAGATCCGAGACCGCTCTGTGTTCTTGTTTTAGTTTAGTTACGAGCGGCTCACTGGCATGCAGCATTCCATTTGGAAAAATCACGGCAGCATACCTGTCGTACATTGAGTTAGCGGACTAGCTCCGCGGCGCCTGACGCAGTCTTTCTTCGCTGTTTGCCTGCCCTCCTGACGTCATGGCCAATCGCATTTCGAGGTCGGCCGTGACGTCAGCGGGGCGCGGCGGATCGGCAGACGGGAGCGCAAATTCATCACGAGCGGTTGTCTTCCCGCTCGCTCCCCGTGGGCCATTGTTACCAGCGTACTTATACAGATATATAATAAAGCGAGAGCGATGATAGTGTGCTTGAGTGGCAAGACAGTGAGATCACCGGGGAAAGTTTGTGCGATGATGAGGTTGGGGGCAAATCCCCTGCACAAGGCTGGGCCGGAGGCAGAAGCGCACTTACGAGTGGGAGCACAGAGCATGGTACGGGAGGTGCTGAGAGGCAGATGGGCCCAGCCTCCAGACCAGGGAGGTATGGCAGTCACAGCACGGGGAGCCCGGTCCAAAGCAGCACAAGTGTTGGTGGGGTGGCACAAAACCCGTATGTTACTCCTAGCAGGCCGGCACGGCATGTTAGGGCACCTAAGAGATTTGAGGACTTTGTTATGAGATGATAATATGTTTCACATGTTTTTTTGTTGGTAAGGGAGATGTCGTACATTGAGTTAGCGGACTAGCTCCGCGGTGCCTGACGCAGTCTTTCTTCGCTGTTTGCCTGCCCTCCTGACGTCATGGCCAATCGCATTTCGAGGTCGGCCGTGACGTCAGCGTGGCGCGGCGGATCGGCAGACGGGAGCACGAATTCATCACGAGCGGTTGTCTTCCCGCTCACTCCCCGTGGGCCATTGTTACCAGCGTACTTATACAGATATATAATAAAGTGTTTGTTCTATCACCACTACGTCTCGCCTCCCTCACTCTGCCACTACAATACCTTTCATATAGGGGGTTCCCCAAACCATTTCTTTATGGAAAATTAAACTTTCAAATGCAGCAGCCCGCAATGCTTGATGGCCACTTTCTCTGCGGCGCGAGCCGCCTCCTTCCCTCGCCCATCAGGAGAAAGGGCTGCTGCTTGCGCCGCTATTACAGGTCGCCTGCCTGCACCTGAGTGCTTTCCTCGCACCAGGGGACTTGTTTTGTTTTGTAACTAACCCTGAATAAATACCTCCAAAAGAAGTGAATACTTTCTTATGCTTCTAGACTCGCTGCATTTTTTCACGAGTCTTACCCTGCCTTAGGGCATGAGCCCATTACTAAGCCCTCTCAAAGTAGTCAGATGCGTGAACCTCCATAAACACATGTGCAGCTTGTATAGGCCATTCCAAAGACAAAGACAAGCTCTGATGCCATGACCCTGGATACTAATTTTTTTTTTCCATGAACGGACTGCCCCAAAATGAACAATGATTCACTGAAATACCTACGAACATGGCTGCCAAAGCTAATAAAATAGCTTGACGGTAACAGTGTGGTTCTATAAGGATGTTAAAACGTGAAATTAATGTCGACACATTGCATACTTCCTAGCAGTCCAACTGTGAAAACTTGAGTTTTCTATTGAAAACCCCTGGAAACTATGTGAAAATAAATGTCCTTTCCCTGTTTGAACAAGTGGGATTGTAAAAAGCGCAGCGCTGCTGTGTGCATTAGAAAGCTCAACCCCATGGCACTAGGAAATTTGTGTGGTTCCAATCCCAAACGTGTCATTAGCCAAAATCCTAAACGTGGCACAGAGCTACATATGTTATCTACTATGACACACTTAAGGTATGAGTGGACGTGAGTTATAAGTGCCCGAACTTAGCATTGCAGATACCAGTTAGTGTACAGCAGGGAGATGTATCTCGCGGCGTCTTGGGAATCAGACCCACAGGAAGCCGTCCTAGTCACGGAGCACTGTCTGTCTGTGTACCGGTGCAACATTCCAGGAACGTCTGTAACGAAGGTGGGAACAAATGGTATAGCTGATCTCTTCCAAGAACAGCAAACGCAGCACACTTGTATAGCGTTTCAGTTCATGGCGGAAGGTGGAGTTTTGGGTAGCTGTGCCTTTGTGTTTATGAGGTTGAACCAAGGTGAAAACTGCACTGTAGTATTTCTCAGCTTTTCAGTAAAACGTAACTGTAGGAGAGTAGGATCTGCTTCACATGGGTACCCCCACTTTTTGCTGGTGTTTCACTGTTTTTCGACCTTAGTCTGGCTGTGGCCCTGCTAATCAGGACCCCAGCCTATCTGCTTCCTCTCTAAAATGGTTTCCATGTACATTAGGTACATCTCTAATTGGATTCTGGAGTGGCTTATCAGTCCCTAGTATATGGTATACTATGTACCCAGGGCATAGGTACCTCAGAGGCCTACCAGGGACTGAAGCATGTATTATGCCACCCCTGGGAAGCACTCCAAAATGACACCACAGGTCTGCTACTGCAGCCTGGGTAAGGTGGTGCATGCACTCCTTACTGTGGTATAGGCTACCTATATGTTATGTTATATCCATTTATAGCGTGCTCGGATACTCGTGAGTGTCCCGACGCGATGCGGGGTACAAGAAGAGGCTATCAGGCAAAGAAATGAGTTTTAAGTTTCCTTTTGAACACAGCTGGGTCCTGAATGGACCGCATGGCGAAGGGGAGGGCATTCCAGGCCACACTTGCCTTCACCACAAGAGAGCTGCCCCCCAGCCTTTGGAACTTGAAACGCAGGACCCGGGCAAAACGAAGGGACAAGGATCGAAGGGCTCGCGAAGGAACGTAAAAAGAGAAGCGCCTCTGAAAATAAAGGGGGCCATAACCGTGGAGGGCTCGATGGGCCAGAACCAGAGATTTAAACTTGACCCTGTCCGCCACAGGCAGCCAATAAAGAGAGTGCAATTGGAGAGCCACACTATTCCTCGCTGAGATGCCCAGTAGCAATCTGGCCGCCATATTCTGAACCACCTGTAGCTTTTTAAGCATGTAGCCAGGGGCACCAGCATAAAGGGCATTGGCGTAGTCCAATCATGACAAAATCAAAGCACACGTTTCTCTTGCCACTTGCGGGAGGAGTGGAAAAAAGTTCCTAAGAGTCTTAAATAGGCCGAAACAGCAGCCGGCTATTTTCTTAATGTGTGTTGAGAACGAAAGACTCTCATCGAACCACACTCCCAGATTTTTAGCGGGCTGTCCAGAGGAAAGGGGCCACAACTGCTCTTGGAAATCAGCGGGAAACTTACCAAAGAGCAGAATCTCAGATTTTTGTTCATTGCACTTAAGCTGTGCATCCGCCAACCATTTAAAAATGGAAACTAGGCACTGTTGCGCCGCTAAGACGGAATCTGATGTTTTGTCCCATGTAAACAACAACTGGGTATTATCCACGTAGGCCATCACCTTAGCCCCAAGCTCCTTTGCCAGATATATCAGTGGCGTAACATAAACGTTAAAGAGGAGAGGGCTAAGGGAGGAAACCTGCGGGACTCCAGTAGTAACCAGTTGAGGGGAGGAGGAGAAAGGAGTGAGCCAAATCTGCTCAACCCGCTCCTCCAGGAAAGACCTAAGCCAACCCCAGACAGCTCCGACACACCAATCTCTGCAAGTCGGGCCAGGAGAAGAGCATGTGGGACCGTATCAAACGCCGTCGAGAGGTCCAGCAAGATTAATGCCGCCCTCCCGCCGGCGTCGAGGCACTCCCGGATGGCCTCCGCCACCTCAACCAAGTCTCAGTGCTGTGAGAGGCTCGAAACCCTGCTTGAGTTGGATGCAGAAGGGCCTCAGTCTCCAAAAATTCTGTAAGTTGCTTGTTGACCACCTTCTCACAGACCATGGCAATAGCCAGAAGGAGGGAGATGGGCCGATAATTCCCTGGGTTAAGGGGATCCAGAGAGGGTTTTTTTAAGAAGCGGCAAGATCTTCGCTTGCTTCCACCCCTGAGGAACAGCTGCTGTCTGAAGAGACAGATTGATGATAACGTTCACCTCTATATGTACACTCTCAGCCACAGCTGCCAAAAGCCTGGCCGGGCAGGCATCTGCAGAAGAACCGGACTTGAGCCCCCTGAGGATTTTGAGAGATTCCAGGGGGTCGACTGCTCTAAATGTTGACAGCGAGCAAGTGGAAGCAGGAAGTTGCACCGCCAAAGGCCCCTCACGGCAGCCATTACCAGAGGGAAATGTAGCCTGGATGGCCTGAATTTAATCTCTGAAGCAGCATGAAAGCGTGTTACACCAGGCGAGAGAAGATGGAATCACACTCGCTTGAGCCAGCGGCGACGTAAAACTCTGCACTATGGCAAAGATTTCTTTAGCGTTGTTCCTGGCAGAATCAATGCGAGCTGCGAAGAATTGCCCTTTAGCCGCGGCAATAGCATCGTAATAGGTTTTTTGCATTGCTCTGAGCTTCCTCTTGGCTATAGGGCAATAACCGCTCCTGCGCCAAGCACGCTCCAAGATCTTGCAATCATGCTTAGCAGCTTTAAGAGTCAAGTTAAACCAAGGTTTAGAGGGCGCATCTCTGGCAGGTCTTGCGGGCCGAAAAGAAACCACAGAATCAGCCGCCCTAGACAGCCAACCAGTAAACCCCGACATACACTCCTCCAGTTCACCTGACAGGACCGGCCTAGAGGCTTCCAGAGCCTGTCTGAATTCCAGAGGATCAATTTTCCCAAAAGCTTGCTTCTGGAAGGAACACACCTGTGTCTCTGCGTTAGATACCATCCAAGAGAAATAGGATATAAAATGATCAGACCAGGACACCGGGCAAGGATCTCTTATGGAGATGGGGAAATTGGAACAAATCGGGTCCAATATGTGGCCGGCCTGATGAGTAAGGCGGACATGCTGGTTGAGTTGAGCCAGTTGTAGTATATCCAGCAGGTCAATCATCTCCTTGGTATCAGGTCGATCCAAATGGATATTAAAATCACCCAGAACCATATAGTGGGAGAACCTTACTGCCCTAGAGATGATAGCATCCCCACACAACTGGAGAAAAGAACCCGCAGGTCCAGGGGGCCTATAGATCAAGGAGGCTCCAAAGGTAAAGTGGGCTGAAAGATGGACGCTAAAATCAAGCACCTCACAGCCTGCCCATGCAATGGTGTCGCCCAAGCGAAGATCCCATATATTTTTATATATAATTGCCACACCGCCGCCCCTCCCCCCCTGATGGTCGGCTCTAAAGATCTTATAGCCCGCTGGAGTGGCATAGGAGGCGATGGGGTCAGAAGTAGGATCAAGCCAAGTCTCCGTTAGGAACAACATGTCTAATGAGTTGTCCTCCAAAAGACCAAATACATCCGCATGATGTTTCCTAAGAGAGCAGGCGTTGATCATAGCTGCCAGAATATGGGAGTCCTTAGCCCGCTGTTCGGGTAGACAGCCCTCATTAACCAGGGGAACAAGCCCCCACCCCAATATGAAGCCTCAGGCTGGGCAGGCGGCTAAATACGTCATCGTCACATCCCAGGTGTGAGGGTGGCAACAGGCCACAGCATCCAACGCTCTTAACATAGCTCCAGAATAGCTTCTTCTCAGCTCAATCCCAGGGGCTTTCGGGCAGCATGGTTGGCGCTGGGTGCTTCCGGGAGCCTGACGGGCGCAGACGGGCTTGCCTTAGGCGCGCCTTTGGCGCGCCAGCGGCGCGCTCGCTGCGCGCGTCCGCTGCGCGTCCATTCAGTGCGCATTCAAATAAGTCCGAGTGCCAGAGAGCTAGAACGCCGACTAACAAAATGACATCTCTCTGCGGCACCACTGGACTTCCAGGAAGTGAGCTTAGCCCCCTCGCCCCAGCAAGCAGCGTCAGTGTAAAAAAGTGCAAGAGCGGATTAAAAAGATCTCACATTTTAAATGCGGGTGGTATGCGGGTAGAGAGCAGGAGCAGAATGTGCAAATAAGGAGTCCAGCAGAAGAGGTAAAATAAATTAAAAGCGGAATGAATTCAAAATGTTTTAAAGTGCAGGTATGCGAACAAAGTGAAACAAATGTGCAAACCCGCAATCAAGCAGAAGACATGCTCCGAGAAAACCCCTAAGGCGCTGCGCATCCGTTCAGCGCGCATTCAAATAAGCCAGAGTGCCAGAGAGCTAGAACGCCGACTAACAAAATGGCGTCTCTCGGCGGCCCCACGGGACTTCCAGGAAGTGAGCTTAGCCCCCTCGCCCCAGCAAGCAGCGTCAGTGTAAAAAAGTGCAAGAGTGGATTAAAAAGATTTCACATTTTAAATGTGGGTATGTGGGTAGAGAGCAGGTGCAGAATGTGCAAATAAGCAGTCCAGCAGCAGAGGTAAAACGAATTAAAAGCGGAATGAATTCAAAATGTTTTAAAGTGCAGGTATGCGAACAAAGCGAAACAAATGTGAAACACGCAATCAAGCAGCAGACATACTCCGAGAAAACCCCTCAGGCCCACTACCATAGCATGCACATATAAAACCTATTAGTCACTCCTATGGCAGGCCATAACAATCATGAAGGCAGAGTGCTTGGTTTTTATAAGAGAGGGTGCCGCTGCATGAGCAGAGCCCCTCTGCAGCGTTCGGAGTACCTCCTCTGATGCTGTTTGTGGTGCAGCCTGACCATATACTCTTAAGTGCATTATAACCTCGCGGTAAATGCTAACTTTGGACTGGCTACACGGAAACATGTTGTGTTTGGTGTGAAACACTTTGGAATACTACCCCCACCAGTTCTGGCAGCGGGGGTAGCATTCCACCCTTCTAGAGGGAGAAACATGTTCACACTGTTCTACCCGGTAAAGACTTTCTAAAGCCCTGGCATCACAAAATGAATGCCACTGCCACAGACACGGGTCTGGCCTCCTGCTGCTGACCGAAACTCTGGCAGCGGAGGCCTGGACAATAGGTTTTCTGTCCCAGGGAGGTGTAACCACCTCCCCAGACAGGCAGATGTGTATTGGGGCTGGGCGGGAGCACTCTCTGGCACTTTAAAGTCCTGCACTGGGGGCACACTTGGTGTCCCTGTGCATGGTCCAGTTCAAACTGGTTGCAGGGGCTACTTGCCCCTGCTCTGGCGTGAAACTGGACAAAGGAAATGGGTGTAACCACCCCTCTTTCCAAACCCTCCCATAATTGGGTCCCTAGAGTATGTCCAACCCCCAAACTTAGTATAAGTATGGGAACCCAGTCCCTGAGACTTTAGAGTACCCTAGACAAAACTCTGCAACATATATCCAGGACCTTCGACTTTCTATTTCAACTAGAAGGCGGAAGAAATCTCCCTTGGGGTCAAGGAGTGACTCCCCTGCTTGGCAGGCACCAAAGAAGCAACTGTCTGGTCTGCAACTCTGAAGCTCCCGCCGGATGCCAAAGTCTTTGCATCACCAGAGGTAGATTTCCAGACTTCCCTGAGGCTACCCTGAGTCCACAGCAAAGCTGAGGCCCATGGCTATCGTGGGTGATGTGGAACATTGACCCCTGGACACCGTGAACTTTTTGCCGGTCCATCATCTTCCTGGTCTTCCTTGAAGTTGTGCTTTGGGCTCCTAGAACCCCAACCTTGGGCATCTACAGCACCAAAGATCTCTGGCCTCCCCTCCACGAGTGACCCGTGGGCCAGTTTCCAGTGCGGCTGCTTTAGGCTCCTTCGTGATCGCTAGACTATTGGCTAGTGGGTCCCAACGAAGGCAACTCCTCTTCTGATTGGGCTTTCCGGGTTGCTCCAGACATGCCCCAACTTACCCACACTGGGTGAGTCTCCCAGACCTTGCTGGTCTGCACCGAAGTCTTTCTTCTATTTCCCCTTGACTTGCAGTTGCCAAGGCTTGTTGGGTCCATCCTGGTCGCTGATACCACAGCACTTGACAAACTTTGTGGGACAGCTCAAATCCAGTTCCTGGTTGTCATCAAAGCCTCCTGGACCTCGTGGCTGAAGAGTCAAGACACCCATCAACTCACCTGAAGCACCCAACATCTGTGGGCATTGGTCTATCGTGCCCCTGGTCACTGGCAAGTGACCCAGACTCTGTCCCCTCTCCTTTCAGGTTCCTTCCATCCTCGATCCAGGCTTGGATCTCTCCGGACACTTCTCCTCTTCACGGCAGCAGCACTTCTTTGCCAGCTTCCATTGAAAACGACGCCGCGACCCGACACCATTTGACACCTATGCACCGGCTTCCCTGGGTGAGGTAACTCGAGTACTCCGGTGCTCCCGTGGGTGTTGGCCCTAGACACCTCTAAGTCCAAAAGGGTTTGCTTGTAGTCGTCCTCTAAGTGTCCTTAAACTCTTAATTTCCACCCGCAACTTTCCTCATAGAAGTTAACTGCGTTTCGCGGCTGTGTTCTCACACTGCACGCGTCCCCCGTGGGTCCCTTGTGTCACTACCTTGGGTGGTTCCTGGTTGTCCAAGCTCTTCTAAAGGCTCTACGCCTTGTGTCTAGTTCAGTCGTGGTTCTTATACCACTTTATTGGTATATGGTTTGGTACACCCCTAGGACCAAACATGTATTTGTGCTTTTACTGTTGAATACTGAATTGTAACTTAAGTACTTCGAACTCCAGCCTCATAAAGAGACTAGAGGGGTGTGTTTTATCTTAAATACATATATTTTAAATATATACCTGGTGTGGTTGTCATTTCATTTGGTCATTCAAGAGATTATTGACTGGTAAAACAAGCTGCTTTACATTCCTTAAAGACTTAGCCTGAAGGCTGCTCTCCGTAGCTACCACTAGGATAGGGTTCAATAAAGGTTGTCTTTAACCTATCACCATAAGGGGTTGTTTGGACTGATACAAGGTGCCCGCTATAACTTGTGGACAGCATATATCAGGCCAACTTCTCACAGTAACTATTTTTAGAACTTTGTGGAGTTAAAAAATCACTATTCCCTACCATGATCAGAGCAAAATCATCATTTCTGGGATCCATCACAAAGCAATCTGTGGTTTATGTGGTTTGACAGGGGAGTAGGAGATACTAAATTGCTGGGGGAGAGGATAGGAAGGGAGGAGGGTACAGGGACGGTCTTGGGAACTATCGATTGACCTTTTACAAATGGCCCATGGTCCGTGAGCCACAGATTCTGAGAAACATCTACAATCTCAGTGCACCCAGTGAAGGGGAAGAGTTGTGTGCCGGGATGGGCACCAGTGCAGACTGCACACCACCCAGCCCGGGGGCTGGCACATGCTGCCCGGGAAAACAGCAGGCACATTAACCTGCTTAGCATCTTTTTTTTTACTGTCTGGAGATTACCCTGCAGGTTATGTGAATATCTCTGCAGCAGGCACCTAATCCATTGAGCTACCTTACTACTTCTCAAACAAGTGATCTGTAGATTTGATATACAGAGAAAGAGAGGGACCACAGCAGTGGGCAAGGTAACACCATATACTATTTTACAGAACGTGCGAGGCACAGGTCATCTCTGCAGGAGGCGCTTGAACCCACCATGCTGGCCTTCAAGGACGTAAACACATTACTCTGCAGGTTACAAAGAGATCTCAGCACCAGGGGCATAAACCGCTGAGCTAACTCACTAGCACTCAAGTGACCTGCAGAGATCAAATAGAAGCAGAGAGCAAGAGATCAGAGCAGCAGGTGTGCTAACACCAACTATCTCTAGGCCTTTAGCATGTGGCATAGATCTCTCTGCATGAGGCGCATGGACTGACTCAGCTAGTTTACAGGGACCTCGGCACGCTATTACAGCATGTGTTTTACCCTTTGATCCCCTTCTGCCATAGGTGCATTAACCAACCAAGTCAGCTTACTGGGAACTACACACACAGGCCTCTGCTACAGGTGCAGTGACCGAGTGAGCTGTCGTATTCCAATCTGACATGTGCCCTGTAGGATACACATCTCTACAGTTATGCCCATCTCCCAACAGGCTGCTCTGCACAACCAGCTCTCTTACTCAAAGGTACACGTCGATCTCTGCCACAAGCGCTTTAAGCCGCTCAGCTGTCTCACTACTGGTGGAGCCTGTGACCAAGCGCCTCTTACACACAGATCCGTAGCAAGCGCTACATCCACCGAGGCAGTCTACTTCGATCCCTGCCACAGGTGCTTTGAGCAGATGAGCTGTCTCACTACTGGTGAAGCTTGTGACCAAGCGCTTCCTACGCCTCCTGGTCAAGGACCTGCTCGCTCACCCGCTGCTTCGCTGATGTGCCGTTACTGCAGTTGTGACGCTGCACTGACTAGTAGGTTTTGAGTCAAGTGAAGGGGTAGGCAGAGTGGGTGGGGCAGCAGCTGAGGGTGGGTCTGGGGGTGGAACTCCCCCTGGCCCAAACTCTGCTGGTGACCAGACTGATGACAATTATCAGGATCTGGTGACCACAGCTCAACTGGATGAGGATGATGAGGATGAGCCCAATGCTCCCCTCGTTGTACCCCCAGGAAGAGTTGAAAGTAGGCTTAGAAGGAATAGATCTCTCTCAAGGGAGTCTGTTCAGTCTACCTCATCTGAAGGGACCACTGTTTCTTCTCACAGAGGGAGGGAAACCTCCCAGGAGAGGAGAGAGAGATTGCTGAAGTATGAGCAAGATAAGTTCAACCTCAGAAAGCAGCAGAAGGCCCTATATAGGGAAGCCCTAGAGCTCTACAGAGCTAGCAAAAAGGAGGGACTAGAGTCCCTTGGTGGCAGCAGTTTCCCTAGAGATAGGGAGAGGTCTTATGACCATAGAAACCTAAGTAAGATTGTCCCTCCCTACCAGAGTGGGGATGACATCCACAAATGGATAACTGCCTTGGAGAGGGCCTGTACAGTACAGAAGGTCCCGCAAGGGCAGTGGGCAGCAATCTTATGGCTCTCCTTTGCAGACAAAGGTAAAGATAAGTTCCTCACTGTAAGAGAAGAGGATGCTGATTATTACCAGGTCTTGAAAAGTGCACTGATAGATGGGTTTGGCCTAACCACTGAACAATACAGGTTAAAGTTCAGGGATACCCAAAGGGCACTAAATCAAGACTAGGTGGACTTTGTTGACTGTGCTGCTAAGGCTCTGGAAGGTTGGTTATTGGGCAGTAAAGTGTGTGACTTCATAGGATTGTACAATCTAATAATGAGGGAGCAGATTCTTAATAACTGTCAAAATCAGCTGGTGTACCATACCTGGTAGACTCTGGTCTGACCTCTCCCCAAGAATTGGGAAAGAAGGCAGACAAATGGGTCAGAACCAGGGTGAGGCAGAAGGTACAGAACCAAGGTGGTGACCCAAAGAAGCAAGATTGTAAGAACTCTGAAAAGGGTGGGGACAAGGGTAAAGACCAGAAGTCTTCTCAAGGGCCCCACAAATCTTCTTCAGTTGAGGATTCACAGTCCAACAAAGGGAAAGGCCAAAAGAAACCATGGTGCAAAGTCTGTAAGCAAAAGACACACTGGGCCAGTGATTGCACCAAGTCCAAAGAGAATACTCCAAACCCCACCAATGCCCCTAAGGCACCTGCTCCCCCTGGTGCAATTACAAATGGTGGTGGGAATACACAGCCAAAGGGCTTAGTAGGGTTGACCCTGGGTACTGAGTTGGGCTCTGTCCTAGTCAGAGAAACCCCTCAGGCTGTTCTTGTTTGTGATGGGGGCATGGATATGACCCCTTCTGTGAGTCCCAGTAACTTGGACAAGTACAGGCAACAGCCTTTAATCAATGGAGTACAGTCTTTGGCATTCAGGGACACAGGAGCAAGTGTCACTATGGTGACAAAAGATCTTGTGGATCCTGGGCAGAGCACACTTGGTGAAATGTACCAAGTGCTTCAGAGGAAAGGGTGGAGACTATGGTGCCTCCCGCTAGCGCGTAGTCTAGGTGATGCCCCTCCCTCCTCCTATGATGGCGTCCTCGATGTTTCCTTGAGGCGAGATCGGACTATGGTTCCAGGCGCGGCGGCTGCACGCCAGCCGCCTTTTTGGCGGCTTCGCGGCCCCGCGGCTGGAGATTGGAAGAGCGGCTCCCGCCGGCTAGATGCTAGCGGATGAGGATTAATTTGCGGGGGTGCAGAGGTGCGGAGAGCCTGGTTTCTGCTGATTTCGACTGCTCGGCTGCTCGGCTCTGCGTGGAGGATCCGGCCGGGTTCTCATCTGGGATCTCATCTGTGGCAGCAGCTTGGAAACCATTTTGAAAATGAAGAATTGGAGTGGTATGGTTTCTCCAAATTAATAGACATACACACGTACTACAAGGAACAGATAATTGCAAGACTATGATTTTTGAAGCCCAGAATTTCTGGAAAGGCAGCTAACTGGAGCTATCTGGAGAGAGAGATTGAGATTGGAGGAGGTTGGCAGGAGGGTGAGTCCTGACATAAGTTATTTATAATTCACTTGGCGAGAGGCTTGGGCTGCTTGGGCTGCTTGGCAGTGGTCTTTTAAGCTGGGGTGTTTTGACAAAAAACATATAATGAAGAAACAGCTGAGACTTGCTGCAGCCGCAGCGAAAGCGGATGCTGCTACTATAGCCAAAACTAAAACCCGCTCAGCTAAAACGAGGCTGAATCTGACTGCATCTAAAGTAGGAGGTAAAATGCATCATGCATAATCCTCCTCCTCTAGCTCACAAAGTTCAGAATCGGATGATCTGTCTTTAAAGGAGATAAGCTTAATAGAGGCTTCAGGAATTCAGCCAAAGGATAATAATTTGGCTAGTTCACCAGGAGATGTCGCCCTTCATAAAAATTTAGAGCTAAAAAATGCCAGAGATTTCCCTCTTTTTGCCAAAAAGATGTTACTTCCTACTGCCCTTCCATGCTCTGAAAAGCCAAGTCAAACTCTCTTGGCGCAGAATACTCATGACATAATGGAAGAATTGATAACATCAGTTGTATTACTGGAGCCAGTAGTAGCTCCAGTAGTAGCTCGAGGTCCAGGTCTAGCATCCTCCCCTCCTCCAGGGGACTCTTCTCCGAAAGTTCAAGGAGTACAAGCACATGCATAAGCCGAAGAACAGCGGAGGGCATTATTTGAATTAGTATCACTATCAAAGGAGAGAGAGAGAGGACTAGGTAGCTACTCCGTATCCCCGGGGTTTATATTTGAAATCAAAAAGGACTAGCCTATTTGTGAATTTACATAGACTCAAGACTGTAAGGCAGGGTGCAAACCATTTTGTTTGTTCAGAAGCCCTCACCCACCAACCTAGTTGGTGGCATGCTTCATCATCGGACCCACCCAGTGACACCGAGTGTGTCCCAGGTGTGCTTCGACACCTGGATACAGCGGACCAGGTATGTATCTGAGTGTGCAGTGTAGTGACGTGAAGGTGACGATTTAAAAGCTATGCAGGGATCCCAGTACCCGAGGGTAAATTATATTTTAATAACTGGGTCACTGCTAGCATTAAAAAAGGCTGTTGGATGTTATAGGAATGTTAATTAGGGTTTCCTACATCCAGGTGTGGTCTACATGTTTCAGCCAGGCCTTTATGATTAAAACTGGCTTTCCTCAGGACCAAAGTGTGTAGGTGCAAATTACTTAGATTTAAGTGATTGTGTAATTTTGAGAAATGTGTAGCACTCGCTAAGGTGCTTTACATGTGAGAGGGGGATTCCATCTTAGAGCATTACTGGACATACAACAAGTATGACAGGACACACATACAGGGGTGAGTCTCAGTATGGTTACATATTCATAAGACAGATTGATTGCCGCTTTCTATTGTGCTGTGTAGACGATAAATAAGCGGCAAATGGTGTAGCCATATTGGTGGTATGGCTAAGGTGAGAGTTATCATATGTACACAAAGTTTTGTGGTGGGCTAAGCATCGTAAGCGCATCAACACACAAAAAAACTGTTGTTGCATGGATAATGTCCAGTGACTTTGGGAAGGCCCCAACAGTTAAGGACTGTGTTGTCCGTAGATTTGGGACTGGCACGTGGTCTTGTTGACACTAGTTTGTCTTTAAGGTTGTTGGCACGTTTGAATGCAAAGTGCGGGATCTCCCATTTTCTGGTGCCTGAATTGATTATCTTCCAGTGTTTGCGTATGATGCTGGAAACTTGATTTGACGCTGTATTATAGTTGGTCACACAGGTCATGGGTGGTGGATCTTGGTCTTTTGTTACTGTTTCCAATAGTGATTCTCTGTATCCATGCAACAACTGCAGTGTGTGCCATCTCACCAAACCAACGAAAACTCTCAACCTTGAACCTGGCAAAATCTAGACACAACACCAACACACCAACTGCAACTCCAGTAACCTTGTGTACCTCATAACATGCCCCTGTGGGCTCCTTTACGTGGGCATGACGACCCACAAAATCAGGACCAGAGTGGTTGAACACAGAAGCACGATCAGGTGTGACAAAAACATCAGCAGACTGACAGATCACTACCTCAGTGCACACCACACCCCCAATGACATGTCCTGGACTGTCATTGAACAATTTGACATTCACCAAACAGACAATGACCGGATCCTTCATACCAAAGAATAGAGATGGATCTATCGCCTCTCCACGCAGCAACCAGGCCTGGGCCTGAATGACTCCATACCCTGGAGCTCACTAAAAACATGAATTTCTTACTCTTGATTCCCCTCCGTGTTAAATGTCCCCCTGTTGTATTGGCCAGTTATAACACACCTGGCACCCCACAGCGCTCTTTAAGTTCTCTCTTTCCCCAGTTAGCGCTCTTTTGTTTTACAACTGTACACTAATCTGTGTACACTGGGTACAGCGCACCCAGCCATCCCAATGCGCAGGCACCGACATTCGGCACCGCACATGCTCACAGGAGAGCACACTACTCCCCCGCACATGGGCATGCTCGCAGCAGGATACTCTTCTGGGCATGCTCACAACAGGATACACTGCTCTCCCGTGCATGTGCAGTACAGCCATGACTCAGCATGTCCTCGCACAGTCTGTCTTCTCTGTCCTTCCCCGCACAGGTGTTCAGAATGATGCAGCCTGCATTTAAAGCACAAACACGGCCGAGGACAGCCCAACGGAGGCCGCAGAGACGACTGGAGGCTCAACGCAGACACTGACCGAAAGTATCGTGAGTAAACCAAGTGCTTCAGCTACAAGCCGGGTAAGCTCTTTTTCCACAGGTCCCTAACCCCCTAAGGACCCTTTATCTTCCCAGGGTCCATTCCTCTGCCGGACTACTCCATGGGGCATGTTTGGCAACAAGCCAACGTGAGGATAATCTTCCTTTCATGCACTTTCCACCATTTTTTTGTGTTTTGATGCGCTTACGATGCTTAGCCCACCACAAAACTTCGTGTACATATGATATCTCTCACCTTAGCCATACCACCAATATGGCTACACCATTTGCCGCTTATTTATCGTCTACACAGCACAATAGAAATCGGCAATCAATCTTTCTTATGAATATGTAACCATACTGAGACTCTCCCCGTATGTGTGTCCTGTCATACTTGTTGTATGTCCAGTAATGCTCTAAGAGGGAATTCCCCTCTCACATGTAAAGCACCTTAGCGAGTGCTACACATTTCTCAAAATTACACAATCACTTAAATCTAAGTAATTTGCACCTACACACTTTGGTCCTGAGGAAAGCCAGTTTTAATCATAAAGGCCTGGCTGAAACATGCAGACCACACCTGGATGTAGGAAACCCTAATTAACATTCCTATAACATCCAACAGCCTTTTTTAATGCTAGCAGTGACCCAGTTATTAAAATATAATTTACCCTCGGGTACTGGGATCCCTGCATAGCTTTTAAATCGTCACCTTCACGTCACTACACTGCACACTCAGATACATACCTGCTCCGCTGTATCCAGGTGTCGAAGCACACCCGGGACACACTCGGTGTCACTGGGTGGGCCCGATGATGAAGCATGCCACCAACTAGGTTGGTGGGTGAGGGCTTCATGAACAAACAAAATGGTTTGCACCCTGCCTTACAATCTTGAGTCTATGTAAATTCACAAATAGGCTAGTCCTTTTTGATCTCACATTATTTGAATTAGAACAGCTCAAAAATTCCACATTAATTCAGGCAAAGGTTGCTGCGACTCCGATCCTTCAGTCCCTGCCTTCTCCTTTTTCTTCCTGTGAAAAGACCATTCAAATTCAATCTAATGGCATCATGATAGTTCCACAAGAGCAGCAAGGTCAACAAGATCCACAAGGCCACCTAGCAGCCTCGGCCTTAGCTTCAAGAAAGGTTAATTTAGTGGATCCCTCGATGTTTGACGAGACTCAATCTGGAACTAAAGAAGGCGATCTGGTTTTTGAGGATGAGACTGAGAAGGCTTTTTCATATCAGCTGGATGTCAAAAATATGTTAAATATGATTCTCGAAGAAATTTGTGATATGAAAAAACACAACACACAGAAATCGCAACAATACATCTACGCTTGGGGAAGATAGAGGAAGCAGTAGCTAGTCTCCCAATTCGAGTTCAGGAGGCTGAAGCAAGAATCAGTCTGGATGAGGACCAAATGAATGGTATTCTGCAGCAAGTAGATTACGTTTCCTGTGAGAAAATGAGAATGGAAAATAAGATCGAAGAACTTGAATACTACTCACGTCGCTCAAATCTTCGTACAGTTGGCGTCTCGGAGCGAGTTGAAGAAACGGATACACTTAACTGGGTTGAATCCTTTCTGAAGAAGGCTGTGATTCCAGAGTTATCGGGCGATTTGACTGTAACTAGAGCTCATCGAGTTCCAGCTCATCTTCCCCCTAATTTAAAGTTTCCCCGCACTATACTTGTTAATTTTGCAGACTTTCGCATAAAAGAAAAGATTTTGTCCAAGGCAATTTTGTCCAGACAGTTTGAGATAGAGAATGGCGCAAAATGTAGAATTTTTTCAGACATGTCTGCGGAAGCGGCAAAAAGACGTGAAGAGTTTGTTAAGTTATTGTATCTTTTTAAGCTCAAGGAGCACAAGCCTCTATTGCTCAACAATCTAAGCTCAAAGTCCTTGTGCAGGGGAAATTTCATTTATTTACACGCATAGAAGAGGCACAGGAGCTTCTTAAAGTTATTTCAGCTGGAAAATAACCTGGGCCGGTTTGTCTTTAGTAATGTTTTTTCTTGTTTGAAAGAGGGAGAGCTGTATCCAGATTTTGCTCCTTTTCTGTAAATGCTTTTTTTCTTCTTTTTTTCAGGGGAGGAGGGTGTAGGTCACCTTAGGTGCATTTCCAAGGCACCAATATTAGTATTTGGGGGGGAAGAAGGGGGGCAGCGGGATTAGCCGCCTTCTCAAAGGGGAGGGTGTGGGTCACCAGGGGGGTAAAGGCTGTATAGCCTGAAAACGAAGTCCATTTGTATTAACCTTTATTTTTATACATCCATTTTCTAGATCGATGCTTTGCCAGCTAGTACGTGGGGTGCCGTTTAGGTGGTTACATTTTTTTTTTACTTTTCATGGCTAGTAAGGAGATTTTGAAAGTGATCTCTTTTAACGTCAATGGTCTCAATAATAAAAAGAAAATGCGGGCAATTGAAATGTGGATTAAAACAGAAAATCCAGTGGTGATTTTACTACAGGAAACCCATATACCGGCGGTGAAGCTGCCAGACTTTTCCATGTTCAGGTCTTGGGCTGCCTATAGGGGATTTTCCTCATCTTCAGCCTCCCATCGAGGGACGGCAGTATTTTTAAGCAAAAAATTTCAGGCGGAAGTCGTCAATTTTGATAAAGATCAGTATGGTCGTTGGTGTTGGGTTACCTGCATTATTGGACATAGACCAATAACCTTGGCAAGTATATATGCCCCAGTCGAAGATAACCCAAAGATATATGAGGAATTCTTTCATTCTCTAATTCAAATACCCGGGGAACTGATTTTGGGGGGAGATTTTAATGTTTTAATGAATCCTAAAATCGACTCATCAGCATTGTCTAAAAAACATTTGAAACCCAAAACTCTTAGAACTATACAACATTATGGGGTAACGCTCGACCTACAGGATCCATGGCATATAGCATTTGCATCTAAAATAGCTTATACTTGTTTGTCAGGCAGATTTCATACCTTATTACGTATTGATTTTATTTTATTTTCACGGAGATTAAGCTTTAGCCAGCAGAGATTCCTGCAGAATGGATTCTCAGATCATGCTGTGCTGGTACTTGACGTACAACTAGGGGAATGTGCCAGGACCCCTAAAAGATGGATCCTAAATAGGCAATATTTATTAGAGGAAGACTGGGTGGGTTTTATTGAGATAGAGATTAGGGAATTCCTTTTAAGAAACCTTGATTCTGCTCCCTTAAATGTGATGTGGGATACACTTAAGGCCTTTATCCGGGGGCTAATTATTGGAAAAGATGCAGAAAATTTAAAGAAGGTGAAGGAAGATGAGCGAGTCCTGGAGCAGAAGGTTCAAACGTCTTATTTCGCATTTCTTAATAGCCCTACTGTTTTTAACCAGCGCCAGTTAGATCAGACCAAACGTGATCTTAGTGCAAAATATTATACTCAGAGTGAATTCTTTTTTCGACATCATAGACAAAACATATATGAAGAAAGCAATTTGACTGGTAGATTCTTGGCTTGGCAGGCAAGGGAGCAGGTTGCTTTCAACCAGATTAATGCTTTAAAATGCCCCTTGACTGCCTCTCGCACGGATGATCCAGTAAAAATTTGCGATATAATGCTACAGCATTATGGGTCTATATATGGCCAACAACAGACTGTTGATATTACATCTCTGAGAAGCTTTCTTCAGAAAAACAGATTACCGACACTTTTGGATATTGAGAAATCAACTATGGCAAGACCTTTTACTAAAGATGAGTTGGATGGGGTCATTAAGAATCTACCAAGTGGTAAAGCCTGTGGCCCGGAAGGTTTTCCAGCGGAATTTTTAAAAGTTTTTTATAATTCCTTTTCTGATTTTCTTTTACGGTTGGTAAACTCAATGTTAGAAGGTGGGGCGATACTAGAATCTTTTAGACAAGGTAATATAGTTAGTTTTTTGAAAAAGGGAAAAGACAGTGAAGATCCGAATTCTTATCGCCCTATAACGCTATTAAACTCGGATTACAAAATCATTACTAAACTTTTAGCTATTCGGTTTAATCAATATGCCTCACATTTGATCCACCCGGACCAAAATGGTTTTATCGCTGGCAGGCAGCTTGGCACAAATACACATTACTTAACTGAGGCATTGGATTATTTTGAGACACAGAAGATACCCGCATTAGTCCTTCTTTTAGATGCCGAGAAGGCATTTGACCTTGTTGTTTGGGAGACCTTGTTTTTTATTTTAAAAAATGTTGGTATATCTTCTAAGATCACTGGGCTGATCCAAAATCTATATTCTAATGCTGAAGCTAACATAATTATTAATACTTCAGTGGCTGGCCCGGTCTAGGTAAAACGAGGGACCAGACAGGGGTGCCCCTTGTCGCCGGTATTATTTGCTTTTTTTATTGCGCCACTGGCGATTGCAATTAGGAACAGTGTTGATATTCGTCCCCCAATTCCAACTATGGCAAAACTGAAACTATACGCCGACGACATTATGCTTATTATTAAGCCCGACATACAGGTTCAGGCAAAAACTTTTAAGATTTTTGAGGAATTTGAAGTTTTAGGTGGGTATAGAATTAATAAAAAGAAATCCGAAGTTATACAGTGTGGTGGAGTGGGCTTGGCTTTACACCCCGATATTCTCTCTTGTGTAAATACCAAACCCAAGAGAAATTTGGGTGTTTATTTTTCAGATAGCATAACGGATTTATATAATTTGAATTTTGTTCCGCTTCTCACGTTGGAATTCTCTTCCATTATCTATTTTGGGCAGGGTTGCACTGATTAAAATGTCTGTTCTTCCACTTTTTAACTTTCTTTTTTTGGCCATCCCATGTATTTTATTAGGTTTTTTTTTTCTTTTTTTACCCGAATAGAGTCTATGTTTACATCTTTTCTCTGGGCAAAAAAAACCCTGCGCATTGCACTTAGCACTTTATACGAAGAGTTGGAACAGGGAGACTTAGCTCTTCCGAATCTCAGGGATTATTATTTTGCGTATTTTGCACAATATATATCTAGATTCAAGCCTCGACAACAATCAAATCTTTTTATTAATAGTTTTATGGATTTAATGTGTAAGGAAAGTCAGATCCACTCCCCTTTATCAATTTTTAAATCTCCTAAATTGGTACGATATAAGTGCCTACAATGTTTTTTTTTTCAAACCTCAGGCTCTCTACAAAAGATATTCCATCCCTGTAATAAATTCCTCAACTTCGTTATCTGGCCTTATGCCATTGTCAGGGATTAGAGAATCCTCAGAATTTACATTAAAATGGGCAACTGCTGGATTCAGTAGTCTCAGATTTTTTGAGGAATGGCAGATGGTTGAGTATGGCGGAGAAGTCACAATTGATTGTTAATGATTTTCTTCTTTTGGGGTCATATAGCATTTTTAGCAAATTTTTTAGTCAATTAGATTTAATTCAAATCTGTGATCAACATCAGATAGTCCATGAACTTCTAGAGGATACGGCTGTTAAAAAACCTCGGGAATGGAAAAAGCGCTTAGTCTCAGTTAAGGGCCTCGATCTCGGGTAAAAGGCAACTGCAAAATGGATGAAACATGAAGGATTAGAAATTTCCGCTAATATGTGATCAGCAATTAATAATCTTAATTTTAGTACGCTAAGAGGAGAAGACTGGCGAAGGATGCTGTTCTTTAGTAAATGGCAACTGTATCGAACCTCTCTTTTCCTCTCTAAAATGTATGACAATCAATCGGGGCAGTGCTTTCGCTGTATTAATTATCCTACCGCTAATTGGTCACACATTATTCTGCAATGTCCTAGGATTCAGAGGTTTTGGAAAGACATTTTTTGTTATTTGGAATCTGAATGCAGTATGGTATTAGGTTTGAATAATTTGTTTATAATTTTAGGTTTTGACCCAGATCTTCTTTTGCCTGATAAACTTGTTAAATTTCTATATATTGCAATGGTGGTTGCCAGATCGCCGTTGTTGCAAAGATGGCATACAGATCTTATACCCTCTGTCCATGAATGGGCACAAAAGATGAAATTAGTTTAAAAAAAAGTGAACGAACTTACGCTTCACGAGTAGGGGGGCTCAAGAAGTTCGAAAAAATCTGGGCAACATATTTTGATTAGGGTTTTTTTTTTTGGTAATATTTTTTGTGTGTTATCCAAAGCGAATAAAAGTTTTGAGATTTGAATTGATGTATAGGGCACACCAAGGTTTGGGAGTGGATACTGCTTTATGCTTGCTGTATTAAGGCTTAAATCGAGGTTGCTTGTCTTTCTCCATTGTTCATGACATTTCTGTATATTTGTGCTATTTATCGATCTTGTATTTCAAATTTTTATAACTAAAAGAAAATTATTTATGGATGTATTTAGGGGGTTTAAATTGTTTGCAAATTGGACTTCAATAAAAATATTATTAAAAAACAAAATACTTGGTGAAATGTACCAAGTGACCAATGCTAGCAATATAAGAACAGAACATTCTCTGGCAGTTGTTAACTTCTCCTGGAGAGGGGTAACTGGCCTTAAGAAGGTTGTGGTGAGTGCAGACCTACCAGTCGAATGCTTGTTTGGCAATGATCTAGAGACTTCAGCTTGGGCAAAAATAGAGCTCAGGACTCATGCAGAAATGCTGGGCATCCCTGCAGATGTGTTTGCTGTGACTAGGTCACAGGCCAAAATGTCTGAAGCAGAACAGGCCTTGGATTCTGGAATAATGGACCAAGTGCCATCCAAGAGGAGGAGCAGAAGGGTTAAGGTAGAGCCTTCCCCCCTGACTCAGAAGGAGGATAAGTCTCTTGAGGGAGATGATCACAGTCCTGAAGAAGGAACTGTCCCAGAGGAGCTTGAGCCTGATCAGGTTGAGTTCTTGGGGACAGGGGGACCTTCTAGGGAAGATCTGAGCCAGGAGCAGCAGAGCTGCCCCTCTCTTGAACCCCTCAGACAACAAGCTGCTGCTGAGGCTGCTGGGAGTGATAGTGGTACCCATACAGTGTATTGGGATGATGGACTCCTGTACTCAGAGTGTAGAGACCCCAAGCCTGGTGCCACCAGGAAGTTGGTTATACCTCTGAAGTTCAGGGGCTTCCTATTGACCCTAGCCCATGATATCCCTTTAGCAGGTCACCTGGGCCAGAACAAGACTTGGGACAGACTTGTCCCTCACTTTCACTGGCCCCACATGTCTGAAGACACAAAGGAGTTTTGTCGCTCCTGTGTAACCTGCCAAGTCAGTGGCAAAGCAGGTGGAACTACAAAGGCCCCCCTGATACCACTACCTGTGGTGGGGGTGCCCTTTGAAATGGTAGGGATTGACATTGTTGGTCCCATGGATCCCCAAACAACATCTGGGCACAGATTTATCCTGGTGGTAGTGGATCATGCTACCAGGTACCCAGAAGCTATTCCCCATAGGACCACTACAACACCTGTGGTGGCACGAGCCCTGTTGGGAGTTTTCTCAAGAGTGGGTTTTCCTAAGGAGGTGGTATCAGACACAGGTACCAACTTCATGTCTGGGTACTTAAGGGCAATGTGGAAGGAGTGTGGAGTGACTTACAAAGTCACCACACCCTATCACCCACAATGCAATGGTTTAGTTGAAAGGTTCAACAAAACCTTAAAGGGCATGATTAATGGGCTCCCAGAAAAGCTTAGGCGAAGATGGGACATTCTCTTGCCCTGCCTTTTGTTTGCATACAGGGAGGTGCCACAAAAGTAGGTTGGCTACATCCCCTTTGAACTTTTGCTTGGTCACCCTGTCAGGGGTCCATTGTGTTTGGTGAACGAAGGATGGGAGTTACCTCTCAAGCCCCCAAAGCAAGACATGGTGGACTATGTACTTGGTCTCCGCTCCAGGATGGCTGAGTACATGAAAAAGGCAACTAAAAACCTTGAGGCTAGCCAGAAACTGCAAAAAACCTGGCATGATCAAAAGGCTGTACTGACTGTTTACCAGTCAGGCCAGAAAGTGTGGGTGTTGGAGCCTGTGGCCCCAGCAGCTCTCCAAGACAAATGGAGTGGACCCCACACTATTGTTGAACAGAAGGGATAGGTTACCTACTTAGTAGACCTAGGAACTCCCAGGAGTCCCCACAGGGTTCTCCATGTCAACAGGCTAAAGCCATATGTAGACAGGGCTGACATGGGCTTGCTCATGGCTACTGATGAAGGACAGGAAGAAAAGAGTGACCCACTCCCTGACCTCCTCTCACAGAACCATGATGATGGTGTGGCCTTGGCAGGCAGCCTCACTGCCCAGCAGCAAACTGATTGCAGACAGGTGCTCAATCAGTTCAGACACATGTTTTCTCTGACTCCAAGTCAGACTACCTGGTGCACTCATGAAGTGGACACTGGGGACAGTCTGCCTATTAAAAATATGATTTATAGGCAACCTGACCATGTCAGGGACTGTTTCAGGACAGAAGTCCAGAAAATGGTGGATTTGGGAGTTATTGAACCCTCAAATAGCCCTTGGGCTAGTCCACTGGTCCTTGTGCCAAAACCTCACACCAGTGGTGGGAAAAGAGAGATGAGGTTTTGTGTGGACTACAGGGGTCTCAATGCAGTCACTAGAACTGATACCCATCCAATTCCAAGGGCAGATGAGCTTAAAGATACTTTGGCCTCAGCCAAGTACCTTCGCACATTTGAGTTGACAGCTGGCTACTGGCAGATCAGACTAGCTGATGATGCAAAGCCAAAAACTGCATTTCGACCCCCAGTGGGCTCTACCAATTTGTGGTGATGCCCTTTGGTTTGAAGAATGCACCTGCCACTTCCAAAGGTTGGTGAATACAGTTCTCACAGGTCTGGAAGCGTACAGTGCAGCTTATCTAGATGATATTGCTGTCTTTAGATCCACCTGGGAGGATCACCTGGTCCACCTAAGGAATGTTTTGGAGGCCCTGCAAAAAGCAGGCCTCACTATCAAGGCCACCAAGTGCCAGATAGGGCAGAGCCAGGTTGTGTATCTGGGCCACCTTGTAGGTGGAGGCCAGGTTCAACCACTGCAGAGCAAAATCCAGACCATCATAGACTGGGTTGCCCCAACTACCCAAACTCAGGTGAGAGCCTTCTTAGGCCTGACTGGGTACAATAGGAGATTTGTCAAGGGGTATGGATCAATAGTGACACCCCTGAATGACTTAACTTCTAAGAAAATGCCCAAAAAGGTTCAGTGGACAGGTAGCTGTCAAAAGGCATTTGATGACCTGAAGCAGGCCATGTACACTGCTCCCATTCTACAGAGTCCTGATTACTCCAAGAAATTCATTGTCCAAACAGATGCATCTGAATTGGGGGTAGGGGCTGTACTGTCACAATTGAATGATGAAGGTCAGGATCAGCCAGTAGCTTTCATAAGCAGAAGGCTGACCCCTAGAGAGAAACGTTGGTCAGCCATTGAGAGGGAGGCCTTTGCTGTGGTTTGGGCTCTGAAGAAGTTGAGGCCATACTTGTTTGGTACTCACTTCCTTGTTCAGACAGACCATAAGCCCCTCTTATGGCTAAAACAAATGAAGGGTGAAAACCCCAAACTGCTTAGGTGGTCCATTTCCCTACAGGGGATGGACATTACAGTGGAACATAGACCTAGGAGTAACCATGCCAATGCAGATGGACTCTCTAGGTATTTCCACTTAGAACATGAAGACTCAACTGGTCAAAGTTAGTTTAATGTCCCTGCGTTTGGGGGGCTTGTGTAGGAGAGTAGGATCTGCTTCACATGGGTACCCCCACTTTTTGCTGGTGTTTCACTTTTTTTCGACCTTAGCCTGGCTGTGGCCCTGCTAATCAGGACTGAAGCATGTATTATGCCAACCGTGGGAAGCACTCCAAAATGACACCACAGGTCTGCTACTGCAGCCTGGGTAAGGTGGCGCTTGCACCCCTTACAGTGATATAGGCTACCTATATCACTACCATTGCACACACATATACAACCTATAAGTCACTCCTATGGCAGGCCTTAACAATGCTGAGGGCAGAGTGCTTGGTTTTTCTGTGAGAGGGTGCCCCTGCATGAGCAGAGCCCCTCTGCAGCGTTCGGAGTACCTCCTCTGATGCTGTTTGTGGTGCGGCCTGACCATATACTCTTAAGTGCATTATAACCTCGCGGTAAATGCTAACTTTGGACTGGCTGCATGGAAACATGTCGTGTTTGGTGTCAAACGCTTTGGAATACTACCCCTCTGCCAGTTCTGGCAGCGGGGGTAACATTTCACCCTTCTAGAGGGAGATACATGTTAATACTGGTCTACCCGGTGAAGACTTTCTAGAGCCCTGGCATCACAAAATGGATGCCACAGACACGGGTCTGGCCTCCTGTTGCTAACCAAAACTCTGGAAGGGGAGGCCTGGACAATAGGTTTCCTGTCCCAGGGAGGTGTAACCACCTCCCCAGACAGGCAGATGTGTATTGGGGCTGGGCGGGAGCACTCTCTGGTGTTTTGAAGTCCTGCACTGGGGGCACACTTGGTGTCCCTGTGCATAGTCCAGTTCAAACCGGTTGCAGGGGCTACCTGCCCACGGCTCTGGCATGAAACTGGACAAAGGAAATGGGTGTAACCACCCCTCTTTCCAAACCCTCCCATAGGTGGGTCCCTAGAGCATGTCCAACCCCCAAACTTTGTATAAGTATGGGAACCCAGTCCTTGCGAATTTAGATTACCCTGGATGAAACTCTGCACATATATCCTGGACCTTCGATGTTCTACTTTAACTAGAACACTGAAGAAATCTCCCTTGGTGTCAAGGAGTGTCTCCCCTGCTTGGCAGGCACCAAAGAAGCAACTGCCCGGTCTGCAATTCTGAAGCTCCCGCCGGACGCCAAAGTCTCTGCATCCCCAGAGGTGGATTTTCAGACTTCCCGGAGGCTACCCTGAGTCCACAGCAAAGCTGAGGCCCGTGGCTATTGTGGGTGGCGTGGAACCGAGACCCCTGGACACCATGATCTTTTGCTGATCCATCATCTTCCTGGTCTTCCTCGAAGTTGTGCTTTGGGTTCTGAGTAGCCCCAGCCTTGAGCACCTCCTGCACCGAAGATTTCTGGCCTCCACTCCATGAGTGACCCGTGGGCCAGTTTCCAGTGCGACCACTTGATGCTCCTTCGCGATCGCTAGCCCGTTGGCTAGTGGGTCCCCACGAAGGCGACTCCTCTTCTGATTGGACTTTCCTGGTTGCTCCAGATGTGCCCCGACTTAGCCTTGCTGGGTGAGTCTCCCAGACCTTGCTGGTCTGCACCGACGTCCTTTTTCTATTTCCAAGTGACTTGCCGTTGCCAAGGCTTGTTGGGCCCAATCCAGTCGCTGACACCGCAGCACTCGACAGACTTTGTGGGACAGCTCGAATCCAGCTCCTGGTTGTCGTCGACGTCTCCTGGACCTTGTGGCTGAAGAATCAAGACACCCGTCAACTCACCTGAAGCACCCGACATCTGTGGGCATTAGACTATCGTGCCCAGGGTCACTGGTAAGTGACCCAGACTCTGTCCCCTCTGCTTTCATGTTCCTTCCATCATAGATCCAGGCTTGGATCTCTCCGGACACTTCACGTCTTCACGGCAGCACCACTTTCTGAGCAGCTTCCATTGAAAACAGCGACGCAACCCGACACCATATGACTCCTATGCACCCAGCTTCCCTGGGTGAGGTAACTCGAGTACTCTGGTGCTCCCATGGGTGTTGGTCCTTGACACCTCTAAGTCCAAAAGAGTTAGCTTGTAGTCATCCTCTAAGTGTCCTTAAACTCTTAATTTCCAACCGCGACTTTCCCCATAGAAGTTAACGGTGATTCGCGGCTGTGTTCTCACACTGCACGCGTCCCCCGTGGGTTCTCTGTGTCACTACCGTGGGTGGTTCCTTGTGGTCCAAGCACTTCTACAGGCTCTAGGCCTTGTGTCTAGTTCAGTCGTGGTTCTTCTACCACTTTATTGGTATATGGTTTGGTACGCCCCTATGGCCCAAACGTGTATTTGTGCTTTTACTGTTGAATACTGACTTGTAACTTAAGTACTTCGAACTCTAGCCTCATAAAGAGACTAGAGGGGTGTGTTTTATCTTAAATACATATATTATAAATATATACCTATACCTGGTGTGGTTGTCCTTTCATTTGGTCATTCAAGAGATTATATACTGGTAAAACAAGCTGCTTTACATTCCGTCAAGACTTAGCCTGAAGGCTGCTCTCCATAGCTACCACTAGGATAGCTTTCAATAAAGGTTGTCTTTAACCTATCACCATAAGGGGTTGTTTGGACTAATACAAGGTCCCACTATAAGTAGTGGACAGCATATATCAGGCCAACTTCCCACAAGCAGAAAGAGTGCCCTTCTCTGGAAAGTCTGCGACGACAGCTGCAGACCAGGCAGCTGGTGATCATTCCGGATCACATCTGATCTACTGGGAGAATGGTCTCCTGTATATTGAGCCTAAGGTTGCTTAGCCTGGGTCAGCCCGTGTGCTGATAGTACCCCAGCGCTTCAGGACCTTCCTACTGGGCCTGGCTCATGACGTGCCTTTGGCAGGACATTTGGGGCGGGACAAGACCTTTGACAGGCTTGTCACCCACTTCTTTTGGCCCCAAATGTGGAGGCAGTCAGATGCACACTGCAGGTCTTACCAAACTTGCCAGGCAAGTGGCAAGAGTGGGAGGAAGGTCAAAGCTCCTCTCCAACTTTTTCCAGTTGTTGGAACACCCTTTGAAAGGGTAGGGATGGACATTGTGGGGCCACTGGATCCCAAGACAGCCATGGGTAACAGGTACATCCTGGTCTTGGTGGACCATGCTACCCGGTACCCGGAGGCAATCCCTCTCAGGACAATGACGGCGCCAGTGGTGGGCCGGGCGTTAATGGAGATCTTTTCCCCTTGTGGGGTTCCCCAGAGAGGTGGTTTCCGACCGGGGAGACCAATTTCATATCCAAGTATATGACATCCCTGTAGAAGGAATGTGGTGTAACCTACAGGTTCACCACTTCTTACCACCCACAAGGTAACGGTCTGGTAGAGCGATTCAACCAGACCTTGAAGGGCATGATTAAGGGTCTAACAGAACCCATGAGGTGTAAGTGGGACGTCCTCTTGCCATGCCTTCTCTTTGCATACAGGGAGGTGCCTCAGAAGTCTCTTGGGTTCAGTCCCTTTGAGCTCCTGTATGGCCACCCTGTCAGAGGACCTCTGAGTTTGGCGAAGGAAGGCTGGGAGGCAGCTCCCAGGAAAACTCCCCAGGATGTGTTTAGTTACATGCTGGCCTTCAGAAACCAAACTGCTTGCTTCAAGAAGCATGCTCAGGCGAACCTAGAAGCAAGCCAGGAAGAAATGAAGAAGTGGTATGACCAGAATGCAACTCTGGTCAAATTTCAACCTGGGCAAAAAGTGTGGGTCATGGCCCCAGTGGAACCTTGTGCCTTGCAGGACAAGTGGACTGGACCATTTGAGGTGGTAGAGCGCAAAAGTGACGTCACCTATCTGGAGGATTTGCGGACTCCAAGGAACCCTTTGAGGGTCCTCCACATGAACCGCCTCAAACCCCACCTCGAGAGGTCCGACGTAAGCATGCTCTTGGCAACAGATGATGGGGTGGAAGAGGAGAGTGAGCCTCTCCTTGACCTCCTGTCTACCAAGGAGCACGATGGGTCAGTGGAAGGTGTGGTTCTCTCCCCTACACTGACCCCAGAGCAGCAGGGGGACTGTCGCCAGTTGTTGGGACAGTTCGCCCCACTGTTCCCTCTGACCCCAGGTGTTACTCACTGGTGTACCCATGACGTGGACACTGGTGACAGCCCTCCTGTGAAGCACAAAATGTACAGGTTGACTGACCGGGTCAGGGCCAGCATCAAGGAGGAGGTCTCTAAGATGTTGGCATTAGGGGTGATTGAGCCCTCCAACAGTCCTTGGGCCAGCCCAGTGGTCTTGTTCTTAAAGACTGCTGCACCCGGTGCCACTCCAGAACAGCGGTTTTGTGTAGACTACCGTGGGATCACTGCCATCACCAGGACTGATGCGCACCCCATCCCCAGAGCTGATGAGCTGATTGATTGGTTGGGAGCTGCCCGGTTCCTCAGCATGTTTGATTTAACGTCTGGGTTCTGGCAGATTGCCTTAACCGATGGGGCCAAGGAGAGGTCCGCATTCTCAACCCCAGAAGGTCATTACCAGTTCCGGGTGATGCCCTTTGGGTTGAAGAATGCCCCTGCCACCTTTCAGAGGTTGGTCAACCAGGTGTTGGTTGGACTGGAGGATTTCAGTGCCGCTTACCTGGATGACATTGCTGTGTTCAGTTCCAGCTGGGAAGAACACTTACAGCACCTTGGTAAAGTGTTGAGGGCTCTGCAAGGGGCAGGCCTCATGATCAAGACCAGTAAGTGCCAGATCGGGCAGGGTTCTGTGGTGTACTTGGGACACCAGGTAGGAAGCGGCCAGGTGGCACCCCTACAACCCAAGATTGACACCATTCTGGCTTGGGAGCCCCCCAAGACCCAGACAGAGGTGAGGGCCTTCCTAGGTCTCACCGGGTACTATGGGAGGTTTGTTAAGGGCTACGGCACCATTGTTGCTGCCTTAACAGAGCTGACTTCCAGGAAGTAGCCCAAGAAGGTGATCTGGACTGAGTCCTGCCAGCGAGCCGTTGATGCTTTGAAGGCAGCCATGTGCACGGCGCCCGTGCTCAAGGCACCCGACTTCTCCAAGGAATTTGTCGTGCAGACTGATGCTTCAGAGCATGGTGTGGTAGCGGTGCTCTCACAGATGAGCAAAGAGGGCCTAGACAGCCTGTAGTCTTCCTTAGCAGGAGACTACTAACCAAGGGAACAGAGGTGGAGTGCCATAGAAAGGGAAGCTTTTGCTGTGGTCTGGGCACTGAAGAAGCTGAGACCATACCTGTTTGGGACTCACTTCCGGGTTCTAACAGACCACAGGCCCCTCAGATAGTTGATGCAAATGAGGGGTGAGAATCCAAAACTGCTGAGGTGGTCCATCTCCCTACAGAGAATGGACTTTATGGTGGAACACCGCCATGGCACAGAACACGCCAACGCAGATGGTCTGTCCAGCTTCTTCCGCCTTAGTGAAGAGAACTCCGTGGGTAGTTCTCCCTACTTTCAGCTGGAGGGGACATATCTTAGATTTGGCATCTTTTGGCGTGTTTCCCCTGAGATTTTGCTCTCTGACCTCCCGGTTTTGACTCTGTTTTTGCTGGTGTAATGATTCTGCGCACTTTTCTCACTGCTGATCAGTGGTAAAGTGCAGATGCTCCGGTGATAAAATGTGTTATGGATTGGTGTTTCCATGATTGGCCTATTTGATTTATGTGTCAGTCCCTAGTAAAGTGCACTGCGAGTGCCAGGGCCCATAAATCAAATGCTGTTGGTGTGCTGCAGCACTGGATTGTGCCACCCACGCAAACAGCCCGTAAAGTGTAACTCTGGCCTGCCATTGCAGAGCCTGTGTGCAGCCTGGGGCTGCCATGTCGACATGGCAAGTGCACCCACTTGCCAGTCCCTAAACCTTCCCTTTTCTACATGTTAGTCACCCCTAAGGTAGGCCCAACGTACCCCTGTGGGTAGGGTGCATTGTATGTGAAAGGTAGGACATGTCCTGGTGTGTGTGGCATGTCCTGATAGTAAATTACAGCCTACTTCGTTTTCACTATTGCAAGGCTAACTGTTCCCCATAGGCCAGAATGGGCAGTTTGATTATAACATCCTATAATCCTAACTGACCCAGGTAACATGGTAGAAATTTGAGTTTAGCATGCCTGAATGCAGAATGATAAAATACATCTTTTAGTGAAGATGGTTTTAACATTCTGTGTTTGAAAATACCACTTTTAGAAAGTAGGTATTTTCTTACCTAACCATCCAGCCTACCTTTGCTAGCTTGTGTATTGTCTGTCTGGTTTGTGAGTGACAGGGGCTGGGGGAGACTCCAGGAGATAGGGTGAGTCAGCACAGGGCTGAATAGACCTATCTGCATGTAGATGGATGGGAGGAGTAGCACCTGGGTCTGAATAGGGCTGTGCCTGCCTTCCACAATGCTGACTTCACCACCTGTGGTGCGTCTGAGGACCCTGGCCCACACTGACAAAGGAAGAAGGTGCACACTGGCAGAATGAACCCAGAACTGGTTTGAACTAGGTACAGGACCCTCTGCCTGCAGAGGACAAATGATTTACTAGTATAAATATTGGGGCCCAAACCCTAGAACATTAGAACTCTTTTGGATCAATAAGACTGCCAAGAAGAAGAGCTGGAGAAGCTGTGAGGAGGAACTACCACTTTGCTGTGTGCTTTGCTGTGTTGGCCTGCAGTGGCTACTTCTGTCTTGGGCAGTGGAAGGACTGGACTGAACTTTCTGCTGTTTCTTCGAGGGCTTGAGGTAGAGCTTGCCCCCTGTTGAAGAAGTCTCAGGAACAGCAAAGACTTCAAGCTGGACTCCATCTACGATGCCACTGCTGACTCCGTGTCCTGAAGGCACCGCAGAGGGCACCGCCACGATGCCGCACCACGACCCTGGTCTCACCGACGACGCCTGCTGATGCTGCCACCGAGCCGCTGCTCGCACCGTGACCTATGGGCACCACACTCCGCACCACCTCGCTTCACGACAACGTCTTGGTATCCCTGATGACGCCGCTCCATGCTGGAATCAACGCCGCTGCTTGCACTGTGGTTCGAGGGTACCGCTCGTAAAGTTACACAACGCACCGCCCTCATCCCGCAGTGCAGCGTTGGCCTACCGACGGCGGTGCCATCAACTCCAGTTCGTCAGCCAACGACAGCGCTCCAGCCACGACAACACCGCTGCTTGCACCGTGACCTGCCAGCACCTTGTCGAGCACCACCTTCATCTCACACCACGACCCTGGTCTCACCGATGATGCCATCTGATGCCACCACCACGACCTGAGGGCACCGCACGCCGCACCACTGCACGCCGTACCGCAGCACCCGACCCCTGCCGACGGCAGTGCTCCTGACTTCAGCAGAGAGTAGTTCGATCTACAACGCGTGTGACTTTGAGGGCACCGGCGACTCCTCCACCGACCTCCGGAACTAACGCCTATGGACGCCGTGTGTTCGGAAGCTCAATGAGAGGTCATTGACTCCCTGCATTTCTGAAAGGTACTGTTTGCGGATTTTCCCGACCCCGTAGCTGTCCCACGACGCCGCGGTCAGCCAGAACTGTTTGGATTTGTTTGCTCACGACGCCGTAATAGGACCGGACGGAGCTATCAACATGAAGGAACTGTTTTACGAAGTTAGTTTGGTAACTAAAGATTTTTAAGTACTGTATTGTGGATTTTAAATCGTTTTTAGGTCTCGCCTGACCCAGCGCATGCGCTGCTCTGGCGAGACTTTTAGTGAGGGCTCAAAAAATGCTACCATGGTCAGACTAGAGCTAGAGTACATGTGCGCGGGCGCGTGCTTAGGAACAGAGGCATCAAATGAAAAACTTCATCATTCTCATTAAGCTCCCACAATCACTTTCACTTTTTCCCCTGATCACTTTTGCGGCGCCCCTTTGATGTTCTCGTTCAAAGAACATCAAACATCAAAGAACATGTTGTTGTGTTAATGCTTTGCTGCGCACGTTTGCCTTGCAATGTGCTTTCTCTTTCCACAAACTTGATGTTTGTGTTCCTTAATTTCGATATGCTTTTAGTATTACTGTCACACACACAACCACAACCACAACCACACAACCACACACACAACCAGACCCACACACACAACCACAACCACATGCACAACCACACACACACACATAACCACAACCACACACACAACCACACATAAAACCACACACACACAACCACACACACACAACCACACAAACACAACCACACACATACACACAACCACACACACTCAACCACACCCACAACCACACACACAACAACCACACACACAACCCCACACACAACCACACACACAACCACCCACACAACCACACACACAACCACACACACACACCCAACCACACCCAACCACACAACCACACACAACCACACACACAACCACTCACAACCACACACACACATACAACCACACACAACCACAACCACTCACACACAACCACACACACAACCACATATACACAACCACACCCACAATCACACATACAACCACAACCACACACAACCACACCCACAACCACACACACAACCACACACATACAACCGCAACCACACACACACAACCACACACATAACCACAACCACACACACAACCACACACACAACACACACAAACACACACTACCACACACACACAACCACACACACAACCACACATACAACCACAACCACACACACAACCACACACACAACCACACACACAACCACACACAACCACACCCAACCACATACACAACCACACACACAACCAAACATAACCACACAACCACACACACAATGACACACACATAACCACACCCACAACCACACCCACACAACCACACACACACAACCACACACAACCACATAACCACAGCCACAACCACACACACACAACCACACACACACACAACCACATATACACAACCACAACCACACACACACAACCACACACACAAACAACCACAACCCCACACACAACCACACACACAACCACACACACAACCCCACTCACAACCACAACCACACACACAATCACACACAACCACACACACAAAACCACACACACACAACTGCACACACAACCACACACACAAATACACACACAACCACAAACACAAACACAACCACACACACACAACCACAAACACAACCACACACACACAACTACACACACAACTACACACACACACAACCACACACAATCACAAACACAACCACACACACACACCACCACACACACAACCACACACAACCACACCCAACCACACATCCACACCCACACCTACAATCGCACCCACACACAACCATAACCACACACACAACCACAACCACATGCACAACCACACACACAACCACAACCACACACACAACCACACACACAACCACAACCAGACACACAAAACCACACATACAACCACACACACACAACCACACACACAACCACACACACAACCACAACTACACACACAACCACACACACAATCACACACAACCACGCACACACAACCACACACACACACAACCACACACACACAACCACACACACACACACACAACCACACATACACCACACACACACCACCACACACACACAACCACACAGACAACCACACGACACATCCACACCCACAACCACACCCACACCCACAACCGTACCCACACTCAACCACAATCACAGACACAACCACAACCACACACACAACCACACACACAAGAACACACACAAACACACACACAACCACAGCCATACACATAACCACACACACACACAACCACACCCAACTGCACACACACAACCACACACACAACCACAACCACACACACAACCACACACAACCACACACAGAACCACAACCACACACAAAAGCACATACACAACCACACACAACCATACACACACAACCACAACCATACACCCAACCACACACACACAACCACACACACAACCACACACACAACCACACACAATCACACACACAACAACACACACAACTACACACATAACCACACACACACACACACAACCACACACACACACACAACCACACACAACCACACATCCATACACACACCCACAACCATACCCGTACCCACAACCGCACCCACACACAACCACACACAAAACCACACACACAACCACAACCACACACACAAGCACATGCACAACTACCCACACAGCCACACACAACCACAACCACACACACACACACACAAAACCACACACAACCACACACAGCCACACACAACCACACATGCAACCACACACACAACCACACACACAACCACACACACGCACACACAACCACACACACACACAACCACAACCATACACACAACCACACATACATCCACACACACACACAACTACACACACAACCACACACACAACCACACAACCAAGCACACACACAACCACACATACAACCACGCACACACATAACCACACACACATAACCACACACAACCACACACACACACACTCACACATCCACACACACACACAACCACACCCACAACCGCACACACACCCACAACCACACCCACACACACACAACTACACCCACACACAGCCACACCCACACACACACAACCACACACACAACCACACACATACAACCACACACACACAACCACACACACAACCACACACACACACACACACAACCACACACACAAACACACACACAACCACACACACAACCACACCAAGCATTGGCATAGCCAATAGGTCTTGCCTTTGTGACCTTATAAGTGTTTAGCCATGCAACAGTTGATGTGGTTGCACCAAGGATATTGTGCTGCATAACTAAATACTTAGAAGGTCCCAAAAGCGAGACCTATTGGCTATGCCAGTGCTTGTTGGTCTTGTCTTAAGTATATAAAAATATTGGATATTTTTCTAAACTGGTGTGGTGTCCTTTTGCAGTGCTTACACTGTATTATTGTTGGTTATGTGCAAATGCTTTACACACTGCTTCTAGGATAAGCCTGACTGCTCGTGCCAAGCTACCCAGGGGATGAGCAGGAGTTATTTTAGGTGTGTAACTCCCTTATCCTGACTAGGAAGAAGGGTCCCTATTTGGACAGAGGTGCAAGCCCTTGCCAACTAGAGACCCCCATTTCTAACAGTAGGCACAGGAAATAAGTGATTTGCCCAGAAACACAGGATGCTAATCCGACGCTGAGACTCAAACCTGCTCCCTCAGCTCCAAAGTTGGCAGCTCGCCATTACGCCACAACATCTTGCACAACCACACCCAACCATGAAGGCATTTTCATTATTATAAGCGGCGAAGCCATAGCTGTATGTATGCATGTAGTATGTTTATCTTATCCAAGTAACAGCCTTTGACAAAGCCAATCGTTCTCGCTTGTTGTAGGTGTAATGTTACCTTTTGTATAATATATAGGGAGGCAATAACAGAAGCAGCAAAATACCAGTCGGTGGCACATTATGCTGAGGGCAAATTTTTAGCATAAATGTTTTAAGCAACACCCTTAATTATATCACCCCCCTCTTTGAGACACCCCCCCCTCAGTTTTTTTCATCCCACTTAAGCCTTGGACACACCCTATTTTCCAGCAGAAAAATACTTTATTTTGATTGTGCTGCTTAAAACGTTTTGATTGCACTATAAGTTAATCAGAGAAGACTGACTTCTCCTGATTTGTTTTCTAAATCTCCTTTCAAGGCCTACACAAATGTTTGCATACAGTATGACTACAGAACCCCCTTGTTATTGCCTATATGGGATTGCTTACAAAGTTTCAGCAGCACTCTCATACAGGCATAAACATAAACTTCTGCTTGCCAACCAATACATTCAAACTTGAAACTTTTATTGTGAAAATTAAATCTACAGCATTTAAGAAGATGCAGTAGATAACATTTAAGAAGATACGCTAAAGTTATACCTTTAATGTTACCAATAATGCGAGGTGGTAAATACCAGAGGCACAACTAGTACAAAAGCTTGGGGGGATCTAAAACTCCCAGCCTGTTTTGAGCTCCCTGTCTCCTCATGTGTGTGCATACGTTTTATGGATTATACGCCCTCTCCTTCCTTTCTTCTAAAATGAATGGTTTTATTCTTACACCTTACCACCCGTAACCCCTTGAGTGTTCATTAATTATAATGCAGGCACCTATTAATTGACAATTTGAATTGACTTTGCAAGGATGAAAGAATCAGTCAGCCCTATTTCCCTAACCTCAACATTAGTAAATTAGTCTTCTGCAGCTGGTGATCTGTTGGTGACCAATCTTGGAAGGATGAAAGACCGAGTCAGTCCTGTCTGTCGTCTTTTTCTCCCGCACAGGTTGTCGTTTGGTCACTGGCATTGTATTCGTTTGTCATGCATCCAATTGCTAGCAATATACACTGTCATCAATATTATCATATTGTATAATTTCATGTTTTTGTTTCATTTAGTGAATAATTTGCCTTATTACATTTAAATAAAAGTACATATCCAATTAGTGTGGCAAACTTTCCATTATATCTTTAATGGACTACTTTGGGAAAAGTTTGCATTCAAAACATATCAGAACAAGGGGAATACGCATTCTGAAACACATTTTTAGAATTTAATTCCTGATATATGCTGTCCACTAGTTATAGTGGACATCTTGTATCAGTCCAAACAACCCCTTATAGTGATAGGTTAAAGACAACCTTTATTGAAAGCTATACTAGTGGTAGCTATGGAGAGCAGCCTTCAGGCTAAGTCTTGAAGAAATGTAAAGCAGCTTGTTTTACCAGTCTATTATCTCTTGAATGATCAAATAAAAGGACAACCACACCAGGCATATATTTAAAATATATGTGTTTAAGATAAAACACACCCCTCTAGTCTCTTTATGAGACTGGAGTTCGAAGTACTTAAGTTACAAGTCAGTAGTCAACAGTAAAAGCACAAATACACGTTTGGGCCCTAGGGGCGTACCAAACCATATACCAATAAAGTGGTATAAGAACCACGACTGAACTAGACACAAGGCCTAGAGCCTGTAGAACTGCTGGGACCACAAGGAACCGCCCAAGGTAGTGACACAGGGGATCCACGGGGGACGCGTGCAGTGTGAGAACACAGCCACGAATCGCCGTTTACTTCTATGGGGAAAGTTGCGGTTTGAAATTAAGAGTTTAAGGACACTTAGAGGATGACTACGAGCGAACCCTTTGGACTTAGAGGTGTCTAGGGCCAACACCCATGGGAGCACTAGAGTACTCAAGTTACCTCACCCAGGGAAGCTGAGTGCATAGGTGTCAAATTGTGTCAAGTCGCGTCGCTGTTTTCAATGGAAGCTGCTCAGGAAGTGCTGCTGCCGTGAAGAGGAGAAGTGTCTGGAGAGATCCAAGCTTGGATCTAGGATGGAAGGAACCTGAAAGCAGAGGGGACAGAGACTGGGTCACTTACCAGCAGGGCTTAATTTGTGCCGATGCTTTCCGGTCTATCTGCGATATCGGCTGTTCACTAAATTCAGAGCTGATATTGCAAGCAATTGTGTTTAAAATAGTACAAATTGGATGCTGCCGCAGCAGCAGCCCGCTTTATGAGGCACACAACACACTGTCATACTCGGATTGAAACTGCCAGGGCCCCGCCTCGTCATAAATTACAGGTCACTCGGTGTAATGGAATGCGGTCCTGGGGGGGGGGGGGGGCTCCTCGGTGAGGGAGGGCCCCTCGGGCTCCGACAGACTTGGTCTAAGAAAGGAAGGAAGCGGCGGCAGGCTCCGTTCTCTCATTCATGCCGTGCCATTCAGTGGTGCACAGAGGCAGGCGAGCGCGAGCGGCTCCCCCACCCCCTGAATCACATTCTACTCTCCAAGCCTCTCCAGTCACAGCGGAGCATGTGCCGGTGTGTGTGTGTAGGGGGGGAGGGGGGAGGAGGGAGATGGAGGGAGAGGGGCTGTGAGGGAATAATAGGGGACGGGGAGACGGCGGATGAAAGAGCGAGGTAGAGATGGAGAAACTACAGAGAGGTAGAATCGATAGACGAGAGGAGGGAAGGTGAGGGGGAGAGATGGGCACATGTGGGACGAGAGAGAAAGGAGAAGCTACAGGGAGCAGCAGGTGAGAGGAGTGAGGAGGCAGGAGGGGGAGTCCGGGGGTTTGAGGGGAGAGAGGAGAGCGAATGAACCCCAGCGATGGAGATGGCAAGGAGGGTGGAGAGGGAAAGCAGCGGGTAGAAGGGAAAAAGATGGGCAGGTATGAGCGATTGAAGGTGGTAGACGAGGTAAAAGAGACGTAACTCCAATCAAGGCTGTGGCCTGCACACACTGTTTCTGCAGGCTTGTGGTGATTGGAGCTGGCTTCTATCAGGCTGACTGTGGTGCACTGCTGCTACAATGTATTCTGATTCCCGCCCGGTGGCGCAGCTGAGGCTGGATGTAATTCAAAGTCTGCCCACGGTGCCGTGGGGGGGGAGGGGGGACATCACCTCCGGTCCTGTTGCCAGAGCGGGAAGTTTGCAAAGAAGGCAGCTAGCAGGCTAAAAGATGCGTTTGGGGTCGGGCGAGAAGGAGGAAAGATAGGAAGAACTGGGGGCATATTCACGAAGCACACAGCCCAAAAAAATCACATATAATGTCGGGGCTGGAAGCGGCAACTGGCAGAGCAGAGGAACACATGCTGGCACCATAAATCTGGGACAGGAGGCCTGGAGGCACCCCCCTCCATGAGTCTTACGGTAGGGCCATTAACTTAACTCTGGGTACTGGTTAGAGAAACTCAGGCGTGCCCCGCTGGCCTCGCAGCGCTGTCCGCTGCTCGCACTGGCTTGTCTGCGCTATGTCTGTAACTATGGCCTCGGTAAATTGAATTATGGCTGTGCCAAGCCTGGGAAAGTGGTAATCACGGGTGACTACTATTGGGGGGTCCGTCGGGGTTCACACCCTGGGACAGGGAAGAAAGGGTTTCTAGAAGTTCGAAGTGTCAATCCCTGCAAGACGTTGTTAACAATTACCCTCCACGTTGCGTGTGCCAATCGAAATGCTGAGCTAGGATTATAGGCGCCAAAAGCGAGAGCGGGCGGATAGTTGTGAAGTTTGGCTGCTTGTTGTATCGCCTTCTACAGTGCCACTGCCTGCATCAGATTAATGCAGTGCGGCTTGACTGAGTCTAGAGCGGGGCGCCGGAGAGTTTGGTGCCCATGCATGCTGCCTCTCATGATTCCTGCTGCACGAGTCTGGAAGGACCGCGGCTGCAGCGAGAGTATGGTGCCAGTGCAGCCTCATGACTCTGGTGGCAGTACCGTAGCTTGTCCCCTTGCCAACTACTTTGGGCGGTAATAGTTATGTTAATGTATTTATTTAACTGAGCAGATGGAAATATAAATGTGCATAACTGTCACTGTATTGTCCTTCAATCATTGGCTGTCAACTCCTCTCACTTAACCCACTCTGCTGCCAATGACGCAGGGCACACGTGCCGTGGTGTTTCTTAGCGCACTGCCACGTTTCAGGTGGAAATGTTTATGCCATATACACGAAAAAGGTGGTACAAAAAAAGGCATTGAGTTATTAGCACGATGGGACACTTGCCCGGTGGCTCCGGTTTCGTTCCTGAGCACTGTATTTAACAGACACCATTGCACTGAGTCTGACTGTTAGTGTCTCAGCGCCAGGAGGTCCACTACCTAGAAACCGAGAGAAGCACAACACCAGCAGCGTCTCAGGTCAGACCTCCTGCGGCGCTGAGCACAACAGCACAAAACTCCCCTCAGTTCACGCAGGACGGTGAACCCACTGCTGGAAAAGTGTGTGGAAGTCGACCTGGAGTCGGGTGATTAATTATCAAATTCCAGAGAATTTGAAAGGAAGCTGTGATTGTAATACAAGCTTCCACTGCGTGTTGGTAGCCTGTGCGCTTGCAAACACTATACAAATAAATCTAAGCAGAGGCTGAAAGGCTAGGTGTAAGTGAGCAGCCTCTGTGAGGTGAATTCAAAAGTGACGCCAGGAGGAGGCAGCACATAATAATAATTATCCTTTTAACGTAATGCTAATAACGGATTCCTAGAGTTTCTTGTTGCGCAAATGGGTGCAATATCTGATGTTTATATGTTTCCCTCGCCGTCATTGCTTTATTTTGCTAACGAGAAACTGTCACTCATAGTCTTTCAAATGTCACTCATAATTGCTCTGAAATTATAGAAAAGTCACATATAGCAATCTTAAACCTTGGCAGCTATGCACGGAGGGCTCTGGCAGGCGATAGACTGTGGGGCTCTGGCAGGCGGTGTGGAGGCAGAAAGTAAAAGGCAGCAGCCATCGCCAGTTTTAGCCATAGTCAGGCGAAACTACAGGCTTCAGGCAAATTTCAATCAATTCCAGAAACACACTGAAGCGTTACCCACTAGGAACGCTTTCAGCCAGGAGCTCTCTTTGCCCGACTGACCAGCGAGGCCCAGGTTTCTTTCCCACTTTAGAAGAACTGTAAATATTGTTTATATGTCATGAGAAGTGTCTCATTAGTGACCTTAAAAATTGAGCACGATGCCCTTGACCTATTGAATCCTCTTGTATTCTGGTCCTATGCTCAGCTGGTGAAGGGAACCTGAAAGTGAGAGGATGAGGCCTTGTTGCCAGTTAGGGCTTAATGTGTGAAGAAAAGAAATGCAGGGGCCCAAAGTTTGTCTTTCAAGACCATTGGGAGAACTTCTGAATGCCAGTGTTGCAAACTACGGAGGCTGTCTGTTCTTGATTCCACCTCATCATGGCTTTTTCTTTACTCTGCACCATTTTACTCTCTTGTGTGTTCTTTTTCAAGCCGTCTTTCTCCCTGTGTCTCTGTTTCCCTACCCTTTTCTTCCGCCATTCAATCTTTTTCACCTTTCTCTCTCCTGCTCTGACTCAAAGTTAGTCTGATGTTAAACAATAAGTCCAGGTCTTCAAAAACGAGGGCTTGTTACCACCACCTGCAACAACTGGCACAAATTAAGCAGTGCAGTAAGGGCAGCACCCAGCGCTTAATTTCAGCTGGTGTTTTCCGGTGCTCAGTACCGCTACTTACTTCTCAACACCTGTATTCCGGTACCTATGAAAGTCTGGCACCTGGTGGCGCTGTCTGTCTAATTTTGAGTTAAGCACAGCAACAGATGTTTAATAATTTAATATACATTATATATGAATACTATCTACTGGTCACACCATTTTTATAGCTTTAAGTGACTTGAAATAGTCTGAATTGTCACACTTCTAGGTGAGTTATGTGCACTAGATGTGTTCGTACTGCTATTAGCAGTACTTCCAGGAAGGGAAAATGCGTGGTGCAAGCTGCAATGGCCTCCCGAAAAGGGTCCTGGCACTTATGTTTTTAAAAATTAATCACTGGTTTACTGTGGCTGGAAGTTAACTACACAACCCGGCTGGATGCCTATATGTGACATTTCAATGGTTTACTGCCTGGATCATGGATGTTTATGTGTGACATTTCCACGGTTTTTGGCCTAGCCCTGTCCTGGATGCTTCTGTGTGACATTTCCATGCTTTCTGGCCTGAGGGCTTAAGTGTAACATTTCTACAGTTTATGGCTAGGTGCTTGCTTATGTGTGACATTTCCATGGTTTATGGCATGGGTGCTTATGTGTAACCTTTCCATGCGTTCTAGCCTGAGGACATGTGTGACATTTTCCCGGTTTATGGCTTGCGTGCCAGTTGAGGGTGTGGGTGGAGCCAATAGAGGAAGTGGGTGGAGCTGGTGAAGGAAGTGGGTGGAGCCGGGCCAAGGGGGTGTGGCCTCCGACAAACATTTGAGCACCTGGACTTCATATTTTACAAATTAAGCACTGCTTTTCAGTGACCAAGGGCACAATAGTCCAATGCCCACAGATGTCATATGCTTCAGGTGAGTTGACGGGTGTCTTGACTCTTCAGCCACGAGGTCCAGGAGGCGTCGAAGATGACCAGGAGCTGGATTCGAGCTGTCCCATGAAGTCTGTCAAGTGCTGTGGTGTCGGCAACCAGATTGGATCCAACAAGCCTTGGCAACGGCAAGTCACTTGGAAACAGAGAAAGGATGTTGGTGTAGACCAGCAAGGTCTGGGGGACTCACCCAGCGAGGGTAAGTCGGGGCTCGTCTGTAGCAACCAGAAAAGCCCAATCAGAAGAGGAGTTGCCTTCGTGGGGACCTACTAGCCAACGGGCTAGCGATCGCGAAGTAGCCTCAAGCTGTCGCACAGGAAACTGGCCCACGGGTCACTCGTGGAGTGGTGGCCAGAAATCTTTGGTGCAGGAGGTGCTCAAGGCTGAGGCTACTAGGAGCCCAAAGCACAACTTCGAGGAAGACCAGGAAGATGATGGATCAGCAAAAGATCACGTGTCCAGGGGTCACATTTCCACATCACCCACGATAGCCACGGGCCTCAGCTTTGCTGTGAACTCAGGGTAGCCTCGAGGAAGTCTGGAAATCCATGTCTGGGGATGCAGAGACTTCGGTGTCTGGTGGGAGCTTCAGAATTGCAGACCGGACAGCTTCTTCTTTGGTGACTGCCAAGCAGGGGAGTCACTCCTTGACCCCAAGGGAGATTTCTTCAGGCTTCTAGTTGAAATAGAACATCGAAGGTCCAGGATATATGTTGCAGAGTTTCGTCCAGGGTAATCTAAAGTCTCAAGGACTGGGTTCCCATACTTTTACAAAGTTTGGGGGTTGGACATACTCAAGAGACCCTCCTATGAGAGGGTTTGGAAAGAGGGGTGGTTACTCCCATTTCCTTTGCCCAGTTTCACGACAGAGCAGGGGCAGGTAGCCCCTGCAACCGGTTTGAACTGGACTATGCACAGGGACACCAAGTGTACCCCCAGTGCAGGACTTCAAAGCACCAGAGAGTGCTCCCGCCCAGCCCCAATACACAGCTGCCTGTCTGGGGAGGTGGTTACACCTCCCTGGGACAGGAAACCTATTGTCCAGGCCTCCCCTGCCGGAGTTTCGGTCAGCAGCAGGAGGCCAGACCCAAGTCTGTGGCAGTGGCATCCATTTTGTGATGCCAGGGCTTTAGAAAGTCTTTATCGGGCAGACCAGTGTGAACATGTCTCTCCCTCTAGAAGGGTGGAATGCTACCCCCGCCGCCAGAACTGGTGGGGGTAGTATTCCAAAGCATTTGACACCAAACACGACATGTTTCCGTGCAGCCAGTCCAAAGTTAGCTTTTACTGCGAGGTTATAATGCACTTAAGAGTATATGGTCAGGCTGCACCACAAACAGCATCAGAGGAGGTACTCCGAATGCTGCAGAGGGGCTCTGCTCATGCAGGGGCACCCTCTCACATAAAAACCAAGCACTCTGCCTTCAGGATTGTTAAGGCCTACCATAGGAGTGACTTATAGGTTTTATATGTGTGTGCAATGGTAGTGATATAGGTAGCCTATACCACAGTAATGGGTACAAGCACTACCTTACCCAGGCTGCAGTAGCAGACCTGTGGTGTCATTTTGGAGTGCTTCCCAGGGGTGGCATAATACATGCTTCAGCCCCTGGTAGGCCTCTGAGGTACCTATGCCCTAGATACATAGTATACCATATACTACGGGCTTATAAGGCACTCCAGAATCCAATTAGAAATGTACCTAATGTACACGGAGACCATTAGAGAGGAAGCAGCTAGGCTGGGGTCCTGATTAGCAGGGCCACAGCCATACTAATGTCGAAAAACAGTGAAACACCAGCAAAAAGTGGGGGTACCCATGTGAAGCAGATCCTACTCTCCTACACAACCCCCCAAATGCAGGGACATTAAACTAACTTTGACCAGTTGAACTTCATGTTCTAAGTGGAAATACCTAGAGAGTCCATCTGCATTGGCATGGTTACTCCCAGGTCTATGTTCCAATGTAAAGTCCATCCCCTGTAGGGAAATGGACCACCTAAGCAGTTTGTGGTTTTCACCCTTCATTTGTTTTAGCCATAAGAGGGGCTTATGGTCTGTTTGAACAAGGAAGTGAGTACCAAACAAGTATGGCCTCAACTTCTTCAGAGCCCAAACCACAGCAAAGGCCTCCCTCGCAATGGCTGACCAACGTTTCTCTCTAGGGGTCAGCCTTCTGCTTATGAAAGCTACTGGCTGATCCTGACCATCATTCAATTGTGACAGTACAGCCCCTACACCCAATTCAGATGCATCTGTTTGGACAATGAACTTCTTGGAGTAATCAGGACTCTGTAGAATGGGAGCAGTGCACATGGCCTGCTTCAGGTCATCAAATACCTTTTGAAAGCTAGCTGTCCACTGAACCTATTTGGGCATTTTCTTAGACGTTAAGTCATTCAGGGGTGTCACTATTGATCCATACCCCTTGACAAATCTCCTATAGTACCCAGTCAGGCCTTAGATGGCTCTCACCTGAGTCTGGGTAGTTGGAGCAAGCCAGTCCATGATGGTCTGCATTTTGCTCTGCAGTGGTTGAACCTGGCCTCCACCTACAAAGTGGCCCAGATACACAACCTGGCTCTGCCCTATCTGGCACTTGGTGGCCTTGATAGTGAGGCCCACCAAAACATTCCTTAGGTGAACCAGGTGATCCTCCCAGGTGGAGCTAAAGACAGCAATATCATCTAGATAAGCTGCACTGTAGACTTCCAGACATGTGAGAACTGTATTCACCAACCTTTGGAAAGTGGCAGGTGCATTCTTCAAACCAAAGGGCATCCCCACAAATTGGTCGTGTCCACTTGGGGTCGAAAATGCTTTTTTGGCTTTGCATCATCAGCTAGTCTGATCTGCCAGTAGCCAGCTGTCAAGTCAAATGTGCTGAGGTACTTTGGTGAGGCCAAAGTATCTATAAGCTCATCTGCCCTTGGAATTGGATGGGCATCAGTCCTAGTGACTGCATTGAGACACCTGTAGTCCACACAAAATCACATCTCTCTTTTCCCACCACTGGTGTGAGGTTTTGGCACAAGGACCACTGGACTAGCCCATGGCTATCTGAGGGTTCAATAAGTTCCAAATCCAACATTTTCTGGACTTCTGTCCTGATACAGTCACTGACATGGTCAGGTTGCCTGTAAATCTTATTTTTAATAGGCACCAGGTAGTCTGAGTAAGAGTCACAGAAAACATGTTTCTGAACTGATTGAGCACCTGTCTGCAATCAGTTTGCTGCTGGGTAGTGAGGCTGCCTGCCAAGGCCGCACCCTCAACTGCCCATCATCAGGGTTCTGTGAGAGGAGGTCAGGGAGTGGGTCACTCTCTTCCTCCTGTCCCTCATCAGTAGCCATGAGCAAGCCCATGTCAGCCCTCTCTACATATGGCTTTAGCCTGTTGACATGGAGAACCCAATGGGGACTCCTGGGAGTTCCTAGGTCTACTAAGTAGGTAACCTCTCCCTTCTGTTCAACAATAGTATGGGGTCCACTCCATTTGTCTTGGAGAGCTGCTGGGGCCACAGGCTCCAACACCCACACTTCCTGTCCTGACTGGTAAACAGTCAGTACAGCCTTTTGGTCATGTCAGGTTTTTTGCAGTTCCTGGCTAGCCTCAAGGTTTTTTGTTGCCTTTTTCATGTACTCAGCCATTCTGGAGTGGACACCAAGTACATAGTCCACTATGCCTTGCTTTGGGGGCTTGAGAGGTAACTCCCATCCTTTCTTCACCAAACACAATGGACCCCTGACAGGGTGACCAAACAAAAGTTCAAAGGGGCTGTGGCCAACCCCCTTTTGTGGCACCTCCCTGTATGCAAACAAAAGGCAGAGCAAGAGAATGTCCCATCTTCACCTAAGCTTTTCTGGGAGCTCTTTAATCATGCCCATTGGGGGGGCGTGGTCTGCGACCGGAGAAAATGGCCGCAGCCTAAGGAGGCTCCCGAGGACGCCGAGATAACCCCCGACAATCCGGGCAGAAATCCTGAAGTCTGTGGCCAGGCGGCGGCGACTACTGCCACCGCCGGAAGCCCAAAGAAGCAGCGGCGGCCTAAACCTGGCGGCGAAGCCGGGAGGCACAGTGGCGGCCGCGGCCGGGAGTGAAGTGAGGTGCGGCGGGAGGCGCGCCGAGCGAGGACGCTGCAGCTCACAGGTAATGGGAGGCAGGACAGGCGCAGGGAGGGCCTAGCAGCTCGCCCCTGATGTAAAGAAGTGGCGTGGGCCCATTGAAGGAAGGCCCCATGGGGAAATCACTAGAAGGCCCTAAGACAGGACAGAGCTGGACCTTCCACGCACAGCGTGCCTTAAGAAGATCGAGACGGCCCGACGCAGCCCCCCGCCAAGTGAGGAGAAGACCCCATGCAGGGGAGAGGTTGTCCTTGTGTGGCTGGAAATTAAAAAGGAGCAGGTGCACTGGGAAAGAGGAAGAAGAGAGAGGCGCGAGGCGCCAGCACCCTGGCGGCTTGCCAAACTGCAGGTACAGAAGAGGGGAGATCCCCAGAGGCCATAGCGGCAAGTAGTTGGTCGGCCCCGGAGATCGTGGTTAAGGCCCATACCCGGCCCCCCGCATAGCGAACTATGCGCCGCACAACCGATACCGGTTGGGATACCTTTATCCTACCCAGGGCCGGGACCGGAGTAACAGAAGGTGGAGCGTGCAGATAGGCGATTGGTGGTAGACTGTTTGCGCCGCCTGCCCTGTGTCGACTGTGCAGAGATCGCCCACGCTGATACTTAAAGCGCCATGAGCGGCAGGGGCCCAAGATCGGTGCAGAGCAACCGCATCGACAAGTACGCCACCACCAAAGATCGGCATGGCGTGTTGGAGGCGGCGCCGGGAGTCCTGCCTAACCCACCTGTTGAAGCACAAAAGGAAATCACGCTCCATGATGTTATGGCCACCTTGCAGCAGATGCAGGCCTCCATAGGCACCATTTCTTGCGATGTGACGCTGCTGAGGACCGACGTTTCGAAAATGGGAACGAGGATGGCAGAAGTTGAGGCCACAACGGCGGTCCTCTCAGCTGATACGCAGACTCTCCAGCGGCAGGTACACCAGCTTGAATTAGCTAATAAACAGATGGCGGAAAAGCTCGTCGACCAAGAAGGGCGCGCTAGACGGAATAACGTGCACTTGGTGGGAGTGCCGGAGAGTATTACAGGCCCGGCGCTGGATCTATTTGTAGAGGAGCTGATCCAGGACCAGCTGAAGCCTCGCAGACTCTCCAAATTCTTTTCGGTGGAGAGAGCTCACCGTGTGCCGGGTGGTCGGCCCAGGCCAGGCGCTCCTCCGAGACCTATCCTGGCAAGGATATTCAACTTCAGAGATAGGGACGCAATTTTACAAGCAGCCCGAGTGGGACCGCCGATTCGGGTGGACAACAGTGTGGTAACCCTCTACCCGGACTATACGGACGCCGTCACAACTAAAATACTCAATGCTCTACCCGGCGAAGTTACGAGTGGAAGCGGAGGGTAAAAGTTGGTTCTTTGTAACCCCAGAGGAGGCGCAAGACTGGCTGGAGGGCTGGTGCCCAGCTAGAGGCAAGGGCGCGCGGGAGACGAGAGGACAGCGGCAGCCCGGGCAGCTGGCCCAGCATGAAGAACGAGAAGAAGCGGTAGGACCGACCGCCGGGGAGAGGACTGGAAGGGACATGGAGTGAGAATCTGAAGTGTAACCTCCAGACCCAGGGGCATGGTCGGAGTATTATAGACTTGTGGAGCTCAGTTCTGCGTGGAGGCCAAGGAGTCGACCCACAGAGATGGTGCAAAGTGGCGGACTGAGATCTATGCCTGCAGATCCCGGGGCCGGGAGCGCGGACCCCTACCAGTGGTGATGTATAATTTATAGGGCCCGATGGGTGAATGACACTGAGCACAGTCCATACACCACAGACTCATAAAACTCTTTGTAAGGGGTGCTCGGTGAGCCGAGGGGGACTTTTCCCCCCTGCACGTAGGTACATGGGTAGGGGATTTAAGCGCTCTGCTATGTAGGGGAGGCGGGTAGTTCCACATCCGCTAGGCAGGGAGGCAGGGTGGGGGGTAGGGGGGCAGGATCAGTTCATGTTGAGTGGGGTTTCACTTTTAGTGGCGACACTGTTTTGCAAAGCTGCGACGAAGAATTTGATAGACTGTAGCGTGACAGACAAGCCGGATATAGCAAAGGGCACAGTTCTCGTTCCACATCGGGATGGCAGACATAAACCAAAATGACGGCAGCAGCACCCCAAGCGCACAAGACGATCAAACGAGAGTGCCCCCATTTACTGTGATGTCATGGAACGTAAATAGGTTGGGAGATAAAGTCAAACGAGGGCTGTTGTTGTAAATGTACAGATATTTATATAGCGCAAATCACCAACCGGTCTCTAAGCGCTTGCTTAGGGAACCCGTCCTGGTATTCCCCTGCGAGATAACCCAGCAGGGCATCCACAAGGTGAAAGCCAGGCATCCCGCCGCGAGGGGCCATTGTGGAGATTAAGCAAGCTATTGCCCAGAGTGTGAACCCATGAATCGAGTATGCACTGGAGCGAGAATTATCGAGTCCATGAACAATTTATGGACTCAAGACCCAGCCGAGCCGGGAATTGAACCCTGGTCCCGGGCTGACCTCTGCTTCCAGGTCTGCCTACTCTAACCAGTGAGCCACACTTCTCCCCACTTCTCCTGTTGCAATTCCTTAGGCGAAAGAACCCGGCGGTGGCGCTCCTTCAGGAGTCGCATCTGCAGGGCACGACAGTCAAAGCACTAGATCGCTGGGGTTTCAGAATGGCAGTGCACTCCGAATTCACCTCGGGGTCTCGTGGGGTAGGGATCCTCCTCAATAAACGCTTCCCTCTGACTGTAACTGCAACACATAGAGATGATCAGGGTAGGTTCGCGGCCATCACGGGCCAACGGGATGGTAGAATATACAACATAGTGTCAGTATACATACCCCCGACGCTGCACGAGCCTGCATTCACAGATCTTGGGAACTTCCTGCTGGCCCTTCCGGGTGGGGAACTGATACTCGGTGGTGATTTCAATGCCGCCATGGATACGGCTATAGACCGGCACCCTCCCAGAGACCCCAGTAGCCCAACCCATAGATTACAGGAATTTGTTGAATCGCTTGGGCTGCTCGATGCGTGGAGGGATAGACACCCAAGTGAAAAGCAATACACCTTCCACTCGGGAGTACACCGTAGTCTTTCCAGACTAGACTACATCTTCACATTAGCGACAGGGATGGTGGGTATGGCAGACATTAGACACTTACCTAGAGGTATCTCAGACCACTCCCCGATTCTCATCACGTATGCTCCATTCGCCCCGCGGACCCGCAGACTGTTCCCCATCAGGTCAGGACACCTCCAGAACCGTACAATAAGAAAGGGCCTCCTTAGGACGACAAAATGCTATTTTGAGGAAAACTCAGGCTCGGTCACCTCATCGATAGCGCTGTGGGAGGCATATAAGACAGTACTCCGCGGGCAGGCCATGTCATTGATAGTAGGTCAACAGAGAAACCACCGGAAGCACATTGATGGCCTGGAGGCAGAACTCTCACGGGCGGAGGCGGCCCTAACGGCAGACACCACTGATGACACGACACACAATCTACATTTGGTGCAGCAGGAATATAGGGCATACACATGAGAAGAGGCTATAGATATACTGACAAAGACGCAACATGTAATTTATGAGCAGGGGGATAAGGCGGGACGACTCCTGGCCTAGTTGGGAAAGCGGGAAAGAGCGGCCAACTGGATAACCCAGATAAGGGCGGGGGATGGGGCATTAGTGGCGACACCACAGCAAATTATGGCAGTGCTGGCGCAACATTACGAGGCAATCTGTACACCGATGGCTACAGCGACAGAGGAAGAGCACTTAGCGTTCCTGCGAGATATCCGTATGCCATCGCTGGACGGAGCTGCCGTAACTGCCCTCGAGGCAGATATTACGCCAGAGGAACTTGCGCAGGCCATTAGGGCACTGCATACAGGAAAGGAGCTAGGGCCCAATGGAATTCCAGTAGAATTTTTTAAATTAGCGAGCCCACAGCTGGTGTCCCACCTCCTGGCTATGTACACTGAAAGCTTAGACAAAGGAATATTGCCCAAAGATCAACGACTGGCCACTATAGTGGCTATACATAAGCCCAGAAAACCGGCGCACGAATGCGGATCTTATAGACCGATTTCCCTCCTCAATGCAGAGGCAAAAATACTTGCGAAGACACTGGCATCAAGGCTACAGCCGCATCTCTCAGCTATAATCCATCCAGACCAATCTGGATTTATGCCCCACCGCAACACAGCGCTAAATATTAGAAGGCTGCAAGGAGTAATAGAGCGTAAATCAATTATAGATGAAGAGGCAGCCATACTTTCGTTAGATGCAAGGATGGCTTTTGACCTAGTGGAGTGGCCCTTTTTATTTGCAGTCCTTAAACATATGGGGTTTGGGCCAAAATTCTGCGCATGGATACGTCTGTTATATACGCAGCCGGTGGCACAAGTTGTAGTCAATGGCCACTTATCGGATGAGTTCCCATTAGGCAGAGGGACTAGACAGGGTTGCCCACTGTCACCACTCCTATTCGCGGTGGTCCTGGAGCCCCTGGCGGCTTGGATTAGGCAGGATCTTACGATACAGGGACTGCGATGGGCCAACGGGTGGGAAGATCGCATTTCGCTATATGCGGATGATATTTTATTGTACCTAACGTCCCCTGCATGGTTCATCAACTGTCTTCTAGATATCTGTGCCGCGTACGGGCGGATGTCAGGGTATACCATCAACTGGGGAAAGTCACTGCTTTATGTCCTACACGCTCCCCCGCCAGGGCTCCCAAGAGGATGCCCACTGCAAATAGTCACGGATGGATTTAAATATTTAGGAATATCTGTTACACATGATCATGCGCTATTCACGGAAAAAAACCTGACCCAGCCCCTGGCGCGATTTAAAAGAGACGTTAAGCATTGGCGTACACTACCCTTAATGCTCCTAGGGCGGACAGCCCTATTTAAAATGATGTCGCTCCCCCGGTTTTTATATGCACTACAGAATACGCCATTCCGTGTCCCAGATGCGTACTTCACAGCAGTCAATGCGGAAGTGACGTCGCTGCTCTGGGATGGAAAAACGCCCCGAATAGCTCTACAGAAACTCACCAGCCGCTGGTACGATGGCGGAATTGCCCTTCCGGATCTAAAGATCTATTACTGGGCTTCCCAATTAGTCGCAATCAACCAGTGGCTCCATGTCCCTCATGACGACCCCACATACAGGTTAGATAGACACCTCCTAGAGTCATCAGGGATAATGGGTGCTCTATACAATAAAAGGAATCAACGCAACATTACGGGGCCTAAGCGACACACACTGCAAATATGGTATGCGGCGCAACACACACTAGGATGGGACGGTGTTGTCACACTGGTGATGCCATTATGGGAGACAAAGCGACTTAGAATGTTGGGAAGGACAAAGGGATTTCATGGCTGGGATCAAATAGGCATTTCCAAAGTGGGGGACTTGTGGCAGCGCGGTGAGGTGGTTACCTTTGCTCATCTTCAGGCCACTTATGACATGGCCCAGACGGAATTCTTCCGATACATGCAGGTCAGACATGCACTGCAGTCCCTAATACCACCAGGTAGGAGGCCTGAACAGGCCTCTCCACTGGAGGATCGACTCCTGATGGACCACCTCCGCAAAAGGGCAATCTCATTGACATACAAGAAAATAGTTAATAAACGGAAGGACCCTATGGTAGAGCTTAAGGTTAAGTGGGAACACGAACTTGGAGAGATTGATGAGGCGGACTGGCGGGAGGCGCTAGCCTCCCCCAGAGAAGCTGCAATCCCATCAAGACTGCAACTAGTCCAATTAAAAATCCTGCACCGCACATACTACACTAGGCAACTCCTACATAAAATACGTTGGGCGTACACACTGCTCTGTCTCCGGCAATGCGGGGAGGAGGGCACATTTTACCACACCATCTGGTTATGCCCCTAAATAATACAGTACTGGACGGCAGTAATGCGAACGCTGTCCCAGGTCACACAGATCGGTACACTCCCAAGCCCGAGATGTTGCCTGCTCAATATCTGGGAACCTACAGATTTAAATGTGGTGGCTCAAGACTGGGTAACTTTGGGCATGACGATAGCCAAGCGTAACATTGCCCAGCGCTGGGGAACCAGAAACTGCCCCACACTTGATCAATGGTGCAAAGACATGGATACGGCAATGGTGGCGGAAAAGTCAGTATATATCCACCGGAGGTGTCCCACAAAGTGGGAAAGCGTTTGGGGTGGCTGGAACAATTATCGTGGGAATATCTGTGAGGCCCCCCCCCGCTGGATGAATCGGACTCAGATGCCAGTGGCTCAGCAGATTAGAAGGGGCACACATATAGGGAGCATGGGTGATGGGGCCGCAAGTCTGCCAGAGATGGAACGAGAAGGAGGGCACTATGAGATGTACTGTAATGCTAATGTTGATGCCGGAATAATTCAGTTCATATGTCATACGGAAGTAATATCGATGTCATGCTTTGCAAAATGTTTAATAAAAAGATCATACAAAAAAGAAAAAAATCATGCCCATTAAGGTTTTGTTGACCTTTCAACTAAACCATTGCATTGTGGGTGTTAGGGTGTGGTGAATTTGTAAGTCACTCCACACTCCTTCCACATTCCCTTAGGTAACCAGACATGAAGTTGGTACCTGTGTCTGATACCACCTCCTTAGGAAAACCCACTCTTGAGAAAACTCCCAACAGGGCTCGTGCCACCACAGGTGCTGTAGTGGTCCTAAGGGGAATAGCTTCTGGGTACCTGGTAGCATGATCCACTACTACCAGGATAAACCTGTGCCCAGATGCTGTTTGGGGATCCACGGGACCAACAATGTCAATCCATACCCTTTCACAGGGCATCCCCACTACAGGTAGTGGTATCAGGGGGGCCTTTGTAGTGCCACCTGCTTTGCCACTGGCTTGGCAGGTTACACAGGAGCAACAACACTCCTTTGTGTCTTCAAACATGTGGGGCCAGTGAAAGTGAGGGACAAGTCTGTCCCAAGTCTTGTTCTGGCCCAGGTGACCTGCTAAAGGGATATCATGGGCTAGGGTCAATGGGAAGCCCCTGAACAGAGGTATAACCAACCTCCTGGTGGCACCAGGCTTGGGGTCTCTACACTCTGAGTACAGGAGTCCATCATCCCAATACACCTTATGGGTACCACTAGCACTCCCAGCAGCCTCAGCAGTAGCTTGCTGTCTGAGGGGTTCAAGAGAGGGGCAGCTCTGCTGCTCCTTGCTCAGATCTGCCCGGGAAGGGCCTCCTGTCCCCAGGAACTCAACCTGATCAGGCTCAAGCTCCTCTGGGACAGTTCCTTCTTCAGGACTGTGATCATTTCCCTCAAGAGACGTATCCTCCTTCTGAGTCAGGGGGGAAGGCTCTGCCTTAACCCTTCTGCTCCTCCTCTTGGATGGCACTTGGTCCATTATTCCAGAATCCAAGGCCTGTTCAGTTTCAGACATTTTGGCCTGTGACCTGGTCACAGCAAACACATCTACAGGGATGCCCAGCATTTCTGCATGAGTCCTGAGCTCTACTTCTGCGCAAGCTGAAGTCTCTAGATCATTGCCAAGCAAGCATTCGACTGGTAGGTCTGCACTTACCACAACCTTCTTAAGGCCAGATACCCCTCCCCAGGAGAAGTTAACAACTGCCAGAGAATGGTCTGTTCTGAGATTGCTAACATTGGTCACTTGGTACATTTCACCAAGTATGATCTGCCCAGGATCCACAAGATCTTTTGTCACCATAGTGACAATTGCTCCTCTGTCCCTGAATGCCAAAGCCTGTACTCCATTGATTAAAGGCTGTTGCCTGTACTTACCCAAGTTACTGGGACTGACAGAAGGGGTCATATCCATGCCCCCATCACAGACAAGAACAGCCTGAGTGGTTTCTCTGACTAGGCCAGAGCCCAACTCCGGCCAGTAAAAGTGAGGGGCAAGTCTGTCCCAAGTCTTGTTCTGGCCCAGGTGACCTGCTAAAGGGATATCATGGGCTAGGGTCAATGGGAAGCCCCTGAACTTCAGAGGTATAACCAACCTCCTGGTGGCACCAGGCTTGGGGTCTCTACACTCTGAGTACAGGAGTCCATTATCCCAATACACCTTATGGGTACCACTAGCACTCCCAGCAGCCTCAGCAGCAGCTTGCTGTCTGAGGGGTTCAAGGGAGGGGCAGCTCTGCTGCTCCTGGCTCAGATCTGCCCTGGAAGGGCCTCCTGTCCCCAGGAACTCAACCTGATCAGGCTCAAGCTCCTCTGGGACAGTTCCTTCTTCAGGACTGTGATCATTTCCCTCAAGAGACATATCCTCCTTCTGAGTCAGGGGGGAAGGCTCTGCCTTAACCCTTCTGCTCCTCCTCTTGGATGGCACTTGGTCCATTATTCCAGAATCCAAGGCCTGTTCAGTTTCAGACATTTTGGCCTGTGACCTGGTCACAGCAAACACATCTACAGGGATGCCCAGCATTTCTGCATGAGTCCTGAGCTCTACTTCTGCGCAAGCTGAAGTCTCTAGATCATTGCCAAGCAAGCATTTGACTGGTAGGTCTGCACTTACCACAACCTTCTTAAGGCCAGATACCCCTCCCCAGGAGAAGTTAACAACTGCCAGAGAATGGTCTGTTCTGACATTGCTAACATTGGTCACTTGGTACATTCCACCAAGTATGATCTGCCCAGGATCCACAAGATCTTTTGTCACCATAGTGACAATTGCTCCTGTGTCCCTGAATGCCAAAGCCTGTACTTAATTGATTAAAGGCTGTTGCCTGTACTTGCCCAAGTTACTGGGACTGACAGAAGGGGTCATATCCATGCCCCCATCACAGACAAGAACAGCCTGAGTGGTTTCTCTGACTAGGCCAGAGCCCAACTCCGTACCCAGGGTGAACCCTACTATACCCTTGGCTTGCGTATTCCCACCACCAATTGTACCTGCTCTAGGGGGAGCAGGTGCCTTAGGGGCATTGGTGGGGACTGGAGTATTCTCTTTGGACTTGGTGCAATCACTGGTCCAGTGTGTCTTTTGCTTACAGACTTTGCACCATGGTTTCGTTTGGCCTTTCCCTTTGTTAGCCTGTGAATCCCCACCTGAAGAAGATTTTTGGGGACCTTGTGAAGACGTCTGGTCTTTACCCTTCTCCCCACCCTTGTCAGAGTTCTTAGAATCTTGCTTCTTTGGGTCACCACCTTGGTTCTGGACCTTCTGCCTCACCCATGGTTTTGACCCACTTGTCTGCCTTCTTTCCCAATTCTTGGCCAGAGGTCAGATCAGAGTCTACCAGGTACTGGTGCAACAGCTGATTTTGACAGTTATTAAGAATCTGCTCCCTCATTATCAGATTGTACAATCCTATGAAGTCACACACTTTACTGCCCAATAACCAACCTTCCAGAACCTTAGCAGCACAGTCAACAAAGTTCACCCAGTCTTGATTTTGTGCCTTTTGGGTATCCCTGAACTTTAACCTGTATTGTTCAGTGATTAGCCCAAACCCATCTATCAGTGCACTTTTCAAGACCTGGTAATCACCAGCATCCACTTCTCTTACAGTGAGGAGCTTATCTCTACCTTTGTCTGCAAAGGAGAGCCATAGGATTGCTGCCCACTGTCCTTAGGGGGACCTTCTGCACTTTACAGGCCCTCTCCAAGGCAGTTATCCACTTGTGGATGTCATCCCCACTCTGGTAGGGAGGGACAATCTTACTTAGGTTTCTATGGTCATAAGACCTCTCCCTATCTCTAGGGAAAATGCTGCCACCAAGGGACTCTAGTCCCTCCTTTTTGCTAGCTCTGTAGAGCTCTAGGGCTTCCTTAACTAGGGCCATCTGCTGCTTTCTGAGGTTGACCTTATCTTGCTCATACTTCAGCAGTCTCTCTCCTCTCTTGGGAGGTTTCCCTTCCTCTGTGAGAAGAAACAGAGGTCCCTACAGATGAAGTAGACTGAAAAGACTCCATTGAGAGAGATCTATTCCTTCTAACCCTACCTTCAACTCTTCCTGGATGGACAAAGAGGGGAGCATTGGGCTCATCCTCATCATCCTCATCAAGTTGAGCTGCGGTCACCAGATCCTGATCATTGTCATCAGTCTGGTCAGCAGCAGAGGTTGGGCCAGGGGGAGCTCCACCCCCAGATCCACCCTCAACTGCTGCCCCACCCACTCTACCTACCCCTTCAGGCCCACTAGGCCCTGAGAGATCATCCAGCCTGAGTATCTGTAAAAGATGCTAGGTGGTTGGGCTTTTGCCTGTCTTCAGCTTCCAAATGGAACATAAGGCCCTAAGCTGTGCAAAGGTGAGATCCTCATATTTATAGGGGAGAAGCCCACCGGCTTCTGGCAGGGACCCACTGGTTCCTGGCTGATTAGACATTACTAGTGTGGTGTGGTGTATTTCACTACCTACATTAGTGTGGCCTACTAAACTCTCTTGAGTTGTAGAAAGGGTGTGCTATCCCTTAACACACGACTCTAGGTTCAGTAGAACTTACTGTATACTAAATTCATATTATATGTACCTAAGGTACCTTTAGTGGTTTTCAGTTGATCAATACAATTGAGATTATCTGGTAAAACAATAGCTAGCTGGAATCCCACACGCTGCACACCAATGTGAGACGTTGGCCTGATATATGCAGTCCACTAGTTATAGTGGGCACCTTGTATCAGTCCAAACAACCCCTTTTGGTGATAGGTTAAAGACAACCTTTATTGAAAGCTATCCTAGTGGTAGCTATGGAGAGCAGCCTTCACGCTAAGTCTTGAAGGAATGTAAAGCAGCTTGTTTTACCAGTCTATAATCTCTTGAATGATCAAATGAAAGGACAACCACACCAGGTATATATTTAAAATATGTGTATGTAAGATTAAACACACCCCTCTAGTCTCTTTATGAGACTGGAGTTCAAAGTACATAAGTTACAAGTCAGTATTCAGCAGTAATAGCACAAATACGCGTTTGGGCCCTAGGGGCGTACCAAACCATATACCAATAAAGTGGTATAAGAACCAGGACTGAACTAGACACAAGGCCTAGAGCCTGTAGAATTGCTGGGACCCCAAGGAACCACCCAAGATAGTGACACTGGGGACCCATGGGGCCGTGTGCAGTGTGTGAACACAGCCGCAAGTTCCCGTTAGGTTCTATTGGCAATGTCGCGGTTGGAAATTTAAAGATTAGGGACACTTAGAAATGAGTCAGGACCAAACCCTTTTGGACTTAGGAAGTTCTGGGGCTAGCGCCCACGGCAGCACCGGAGTACTCGTGTTACCTTACCCAGGGAAGCCGGGTGCATAGGTGTCTTTTGGTGTCAGGTCACGTCGTCGATTTCAATGGAAGCTGGTGAAGAAATGCTGCTGCCGTGAAGAGGAGAAGTGTCCAAAGTGATCCAAGCCTGGATCTAGGATGGAAGGAACCTGAAAGCAGAGGGGACAGAGTCTGGGTCACTTACCAGTGACCAAGGGCACGATAGACCAATGCCCACAGATGTCGGGTGCTTCAGGTGAGTGGATGGGTGTCTTGACTCTTCAGCCACGAGGTCCAGGAGGCACCGATGATGACCAGGAGCTGGATTCAAGCTATCCCACGAAGTCTGTCGAGTGCTGCGGTGTCGGGGACCAGATTGGACCCAACAATCCTTGGCAACGGCAAGTCACTTGGAATCAGAGAAAGGATGGCGGTGCAGACCAGAAAGGTCTGGTGAACTCACCCAGCTAGGGTAAGTCATGGCACGTCTGGAGCAACCAGGAAAGCCCAATCAGAAGAGGAGTTGCCTTCGTGGGGACCTACTAGTCAACGGGCTAGTGATCGCGAAGTATCCTCAAGCGGTCGCACAGGAAACTGGCCCACGGATCACTCGTGGAGTGGAGGCCAGAAATCTTCGGTGCAGGAGATGCTCAAGGCTAGGGCTACTGGGAGTCCAAAGCACAACTTCGAGGAAGACCAGGAAGATGATGGTGCTGCAAAAGTTCACAGTGTCCTGGGGTAATGTTTCCACGTCACCCACTATAGCCATGGGCCTCAGCTTTGCTGTGGACTCTGGGTAGCCTCAGGGAAGTCTGGAAATCTACCTCTGGTGATGCAGAGACTTCGGCATCCGGCGGGAGCTTCAGCGATGCAGACCGGTCAGTTGCTTTTTTGGTGCCTGCCAAGCAGGGGAGTCACTCTTTGACCCAAAGGGAGATTTCTTCAGTCTTCTAAGCAAAGTAGAACGTTGAAGGTCCAGGATATATACTGCAGAGTTTCGTCCAGGGTAATCTAAAGTCACAAGGACTGGGTTTCCATACTTATACAAAGTCTGGGGGTTGGACATACTTTAGGGACCCACCTATGGGAGGGTTTGGAAAGAGGGGTGGTTACACCCATTTCCTTTGTCCAGTTTCGCGCCAGAGCAGGGGCAGGTAGCCCCTGCAACCGGTTTGAACTGGACTATGCACAGGCACACCAAGTGTGCCTCCAGTGCAGGACTTCAAAGCACCAGAGAGTGCTCCCGCCCAGCCCCAATACACATCTGCCTGTCTGGGGAGGTGATTATACCTCCCTGGGACTGGAAACCTATTGTCCAGGCCTCCCCTGCCGGAGTTTCGGTCAGCAGCAGGAGGCCAGACCCGTGTCTGTGGCAGAGGCATCCATTTTATGATGCCAGGGCTCTAGAAAGTCCTACCGGTGTAGACCAGTGAACATGTCTCTCCCTCTAGAATGGTGGAATGCTACCCCCGCCACCAGAACTGGCAGGGGGTAGTATTCCTAAGCGCTTGACACCAAACACGACATGTTTCCTTGCAGCCATCCCAAAGTTAGCATTTACCGCGAGGTTATAATGTACTTAAGAGTATATGGTCAGGCTGCACCACAAACAGCATCAGAGGAGGTACTCCGAATGCTGCAGAGGGGCTCTGCTCATGCAGTGGCACCCTCTCACATAAAAACTAAGCACTCTGCCTTCAGGATTGTTAAGGCCTGCCATAGGAGTGACTTATAGGTTGTATATGTGTGTGCAATGGTAGTGATATAGGTAGCCTATAACACTGTAAGGGGTGCAAGCACCACCTTACCCAGGCTGCAGTAGCAGACCTGTGGTGTGATTTTGGAGTGCTTCCCAGGGGTGGCATAATACATACTTCAGCCCCTGGTAGGCCTCTGAGGTACCTATGCCCTAGGTACAATGTATACCATATACTAGGGGCATATAAGGCACTCCAGAATCCAATTAGAAATGTACCTAATGTACATGGAAACCATTTTAGAGAGGAAGCAGCTAGGCTGGGGTCCTGATTAGCAGGGCCACAGCCAGACTAAGGTAAAAAAACAGTGAAACACCAGCAAAAACTGGGGGTACCCATGTGAAGCAGATCCTACTCTCCTACAGTGTCCGGTGAGATCCAAACCTGGATCTAGGATGGAAGGAACCTGAAAGCAGAGGGTACAGAGTCTGGGTCACTTACCAGTGACCAAGGGCACGATAGTCCAATGCCCACATATGTTGAATGCTTCAGGTGAGTTGACAGGTGTCTTGACTCTTCAGCCACGAGGTCCAGGAGGTGTCAACGATGACCAGGAGCAGGATTTGAGCTATCCCACGTAGTCTGTCGAGTGCTGCGGTGTTGGCAACCAGATTGGACCAAACAAGCCTTGCAACGGCAAGTCACTTGGTAACAGAGAAAGGACGTCGGTGCAGGCCAGCAAGGTCTTGGGGACACACCCAGAAAGGGTAAGTCGGGGCACATCTGGAGCAACCAGGAAAGCCCAATCAGAAGAGGAGTCTCCTTCGTGGGGACCCACTAGCCAACGGGCTGGCAATCATGAAGGAGGCTCGAGCGGTCGCACTGGAGATTGGCCCACGGGTCACTCGTAGAGTGGTGGCCAGAAATCTTCAGTGCAGGAGGTGCTCAAGGCTGGGGCTACTCAGAGCCCAAAGCACAACTGTTGCAGGGATTCTGCTTATGCACAGAACTATGCACAGGAAACCAGGACCTCAGTGAATTGTGGTGTACCAAAAACTCACCTCAGAACCCAGAACCCCTTATCCGACCAGCATCAGTGTCCCATTCGTTATCCGAGGTTTAGCTCGGCGGTCCCAATGTATAGACAACCCAGAACAAGCGACTTAGTGTATTTCTCAGGAATGGTGGGAATCAGAAATACCTGTTCGTAATTATTCTCATATCAGTCCACTACAGAATAAACAGAGACACGGTAAAGTTTAAAGAGTTTATTTTATAAACCTTGTGTTCTAAGATGCAGTATTTTGGCTAACATAAGCAGACAAATGATTAAAATCAAAACCATCAGCATAGTTACAATACCATAGAAAATGAAAGGAGTAATCATACTAAAATGATAGTGGATCTCAGCCACCTTCCTTTCGCTAGCAAACTAATATTATTATTATTAGACTAGTAAAAGGTCTCTGGGCTTGAATGGGGAACCCCATACCGTAAAGATCAGCTCAGTGAGATCACATCACAGGATCAGCTAGGCTCTGCTCCTGGGAAAGCTCTTCTTCCGAATGTAATGAAAACATGTAATGCTGCAATATTAAAGGCACCCGACTTTCAGGTATTTGCAGCTGCGTGTGTGTTATGGCTAAATAGTGGGCCGATCAACCTGAACTCAACAACATGCACCGTCTAGTGACCCAGACTGTTTCTTAACACTATGTACAGACCAAGGTCGCTGCTCACTGTTTGGGATGTGAACAACAGACAGTTCTCATGTGAAGCAAAGTCGAGCAAGCATTTCTCAATTTAATCACATGTGACTACAGTGTCGTGTGCAAAAGCAGCAAAAGCGGCAAGATGGCTTTCTAACATCTAACGCGGTTATGCTAACTTAGCAATGTTCATATATAGATAACGATCTTCACTACACCCCCTCTTGATCGGACCACTAACCAGTAGGGGCGCACTTGCAAGAACGCAGAGTTCAAGTTTGATAGAACGGAACCAAGGGCATGAACTATAAGTTCATATAAGGTAAGTGAAAATGTTCGAAGAAAAAAAGAAAAAAAACTAAAAAGGAAAGAAAAAAAACATTAAAAGGATTTTTTTAAAAACATCATTGAAGGACGTGCGACGAAATGAAAGTTCACCAAAGTCAATCCATGAATGTATAAGCACAATAAGTTGCAACAGCTTACAAGAGAAAATCATTGGAACGTTCTGCAAAATTATCTGCCATCCAGTTCAGCACGGGGAAGGAACATGCTCCTCGACCACCGGAGCCTCCAGCACCATTCGAGGACAACTGGCGTGCTCTTCAAGATAACTTCTCACTAAGAATTCAATCGCAGCCGTTCCGATGTCTCAATTCCCAAGGACTCCATGTGCTGCTCCACAGGCCATAATCCCGACGCCAGAGCAGTCCAACTCATGAGCCACTAAGGGGCTCATCAGCCGATCATAATCCAGGGCAGGAGACACCGAGTTTGACAGACACAAATCCAGAGCCCATTGGAACGGACAATCTAGGCAATGAAAGACGGGCTGCACACAAGTAAAGTAGGGAAACCGGAAGGACAATCCATAGGCTATGCTTAGAGTTGCCAGTGGTAAAGTGCCATAGTATTCAAGCATCCGGTTACGAAGATGGAGCAGCCGGGACATGCTGTCGTGTGACACAAGTTGTGCATCCATAGCGCAGTGCGCAGATCAACAAAAGTATTCCAGCTATGAGGGCGAGAAGTAAAGGGAGACCTCCGAAGACGCTGGAAAAAATAGAATGAAAAAATGCCGGGATCACACCAAAAATAGTTTGAAAGGAGGTCACGAGGCCGGAGTCCACAATTTTAAAAAAATGAGCCAGGCCACTTGTTGACGAGGCATTAAAGATAGTCTGAATCAGGGTCCCAAAATGAAGTGGGAGATCAGTATTCAAAAGCGCTTGCACCTCAGTGCGGGTGTTTGCTACGTGAAGGACAAATGTTTCCCGGGATGAAGTCAACGCGACTTCTTTTTGAGACAATAGAGCCCTTATTCTGCTCATCTTATTGAACTCTGCTTTCAAGGTTGGAATGGAAGGCCAGATGGAGACATCGAGCCCTCCATGCGGGGGTGGGAAAAGGACGTTATTACAGCAAACTACTCTCTGCGACACAGTCACTATGTAGGGAATCCCCACTAACATCCCACAGCAAGCTTCATTATTTGATAGCAAATAACTCCTGTTAGCAAGCAGCGTAAAAGACGGTGTTATAACTGGCACAGGAATCCCTTTCAGGACGCAAGCTAAATTAGGCATGCACCATGCAATTGAATGTGCCTACACACCACAGAGTGATCCGGAGTGGAAGTGCACTCTTCACCTTTCAAGTATACCTCTTTGCCGTCTCTCACACATCTATATGTGAATGGGAGTGACCAAACTTCGTGCAGGAAGGCAGTACCAAGTTGTTCATATCTGCCAAGGGCATAATGTTTCATGCACGAACTGAACTTAAACAGGGGGAACGGTAATGTGATCAACCCATGTATAAGCCACACAGCGGAATTTAATTCAGCAACAGAGAAAGGCAAAGGTTCTAATTTCTCAATGTGTAGTAATGAGTATGTAGCATCTTTTATGGACATGAACTGTTGTTTTGCAGTTAAATTAAAAGGAAGGAATAAAGAAGAAGTGTTGATGTAATCCCAAGGGACTTTCCCAGCCTTTAACGTTTGCAACGTCCATGCAAACTGCATAATAGAACGCAATTGATTTTGACCATGATACAATACAGACAAATCATCTTGCACAATGTCTACCACAGATGAAACAATATTGTCTAAAGTATAAATTCTGGAAGACAGGGTGTAAATGCTATTATCTATTACAGCCAATACATTTTCCATATTGGCTTGATCAATAGCACGTAATCTGGATGCAGCCTCAATTTGTGATAACTTCCAAACCTCGTTGTAAACAGCATATACCCATCTTTTGGACCTGCCAACTACAGGACCCTTAACAAAATCATTCAAATCTATTTTGTCATTTAATCGTGATAAATGAAGTTTAACAGATGCTAGAGTGGAATGTTGCAGCCAAGATTGGCATAACTTCCCCACTGAGTAGGTAGTCACAGTGTGAGAAGACTCAAAACGGGGGTCTACACGACCTTGTGTATACCCCGATGCTAAATCCAGAAACCGATGTTGACAGGAATCTGAACTGGTCTGCCACACCAGCCACCCTTCTGGATTCAATTCAGAAATATTGAAGGATGTGTTGGAAACGTATGTCTGTAACGTAGCAAGGGACAGATCCGTATGATTACCCCAGTTTGGATAAGCACCCAGACCCGGAATGAAGGGAGAATTTAATTTTTTAGAAGTAGCCAATCCAAAACAGGTAGTCTGAAAAATTGACGAATTTAAAAATAACATGTGATTCGGGATAAGACAGGCACGATGCAAAGCTTCTGTTCCCTGTACCTGCCATGGTTTAGAACCCCAAACCGATTTAAGATCGATAGTAGCTTTCCATAGATCATACCCTCCAATTGCCAACTCGTCCATAAAGGACTTGGAATACAACAATTTGGTGTGTGTCAGCCTAACTTTAGAAGCAGACTCAGGCGCAACCATAAAAAAAAAGGAGGCCGGATTTGACACACTAAAATCAGAAAAATAAGTGAACTTGTCCACTAACGTGGCGGAGCTGCCCAACCTAGGGGCGGGACAGTGTTCCCATTGTGTAAAATTTACAAAATTTCTAAAAGTATTTGCTTTGTGTAGGAAATGCGTGCCATAATGTTGATAGCAGAATTGCTCATCATAATTAGCAGTAACTAAATACAAATCCTCAGCATCAAATGCAGCATAATATTTCAAATCAGAAAACAGTGCTTCTATGGCTTCCCAGTCATCCGAGTGGATGTTCTGCTTAACTACATCTCCCATAGAAACACGAAATACATTTGGCACATTAATTACTTCAGTGGGGCCATGAATTTGAAATTTAACAGCATCCCAAGCGATCGCATTACGTACAGGCCAGGCGGTAATGTTCACAAAAGTCTGGTCCCTTTTCATAATATGTGATGAGGAGTGGGGTGCCAAAGTTCCATCAATTAGTCGAATTGTAGATCTTTCTTTCAGGTAGTGTCCATTGATAAGTCTAAAAAACACTACCACAAAGCCAATGGACATAAACAAAAAAATACATATGAGCACAAGCCAAATGTAAGTCCAAGGGGGAGTTAAAAAATGTCATTTGAACCAGGCCACAAAAATCGAAACTTTGGACGGGGCAATGGAAGTCATTGAATTAGAGTCAAAAGAGTCTCGTGAGTGGGCAACTGGGGTGGATTGTAAAACAGGCAATGTAACATCCGCAGGATAAGCATACTCAACATCTTCAGGCAGACCACCAGGTGACGGTGACGGTGGCAATAAAGGACCAGTAACTGTATGCATCTCGACGGCAACATCAGGAATGGTGTTAGAAGCTTGGGCCACAACAGAATTTCTCAGCATCGAAGGGCAAGAAACTGCCGGAGTCATGCTAAGAAGAATCGGCCACTCGCTGTAGCTTGACATTGTCAATAGAGATGTACCTGTTATCCTTTCGACCAGGAAGTGGAGGTAAAATGACTGTTCGTGTACCCTGTACTTCAAGCACTGGAACTGGTGCACGATAAGAGGGGCCGAACTCCTTCTTGTTCTCCACCTTCTCACGGACCAGATCACCAACTCGAGGTAGCCAGCCGACTACTGGAACCTGAAGCGCAGCATCAGATGAGGAGGGAACATGTTCCTTCGCTAGGCTGTCTCTGGTTTCTTGAAGAATCTGCAATACAGCACAGTGATCATCTACGTCAAAGGGTGCGGCTGACGCCGCCATGTCTAGACCATCAAGGTCCGGGACAAACATTCGTATGCCAAAGAGCATCATGTATGGGGTCCGCCCATCCAGAGACCTTCTAGGGAGATTATTAAGTGCACGTTGCACGTCATACAAGTGGGCTAGCCAGTTCCGGCCAGTACCTAAAACCCTGGCTGTCAAAGATTGCTTTAAGTCACGGTTCATCCGCTCCCCTACACTATTACCCTCAGGTCGGTATGGAGACGAAAATTTGACTTGGACCCCCAAATTTCTCATGGCTTCTTTGTACGCCTTTGAGGCGAACGCAGGGCCCTGATCAGAATGAAAGGTACCACACGCAAAACTTCCAACAAAGACACGCAAATCCTTTATGACAGTACGGGAATCAGCACTCCTTTGTGGCCACACCCACAGAAAACGTGTGCACGAATCTACTGCAACCAAGATGTATTTGTACGCAGTATCAGAGGTAAATGGACCGCAATGATCTAAATAAACACAACCTAATGGTTTATTAGATATGTACAACTGAGTTTGTGGTGGGCGTGCCGCAGACGAAGGTTTGATCTGCTGGCAAATGTCACAATTAAGAACATAAGCCCGGGCTTGTTTATACAAACCGCACCACCAGTAACGTTGTTGTAGCAGAGATACAGTAGCTGCAACGCTGGCATGCGCGGACGTCATGCCCTCGTGAGCCGCTAATATCAAAGATGGTCTGCAGTCCGCGTTGGGAATCAATCTGTCACCAACGTCATTAATCCTCACTAATGGGACGTTATCAGGACTTAAGCGATAATGGTAACGAGAAGGGAAACCTCTTGGAAATTTCGTTCCCCGCTCTGTAGCAGCAATAGCTGCCAAGATGTCATCATCGATCTTACTTTTGGATCTTGTAACTGCTGCTACTAAGTACGTTGCCACTGCTGTTTTTGTTGCCTCGTCAGCCAGGCTGTTGCCGACAGCATGGATACCAACACGTTGGTGACCAAGAGTGTGAATAACATTCACGAGAGGCAGATGTTCTTTAAGTTCTGCCACTCGAACCCAAAGCGTTTTATGCTTAATCGTGCTACCTTTGGAATCACGGTAGTCATTCTGAGACCAAAAATGTAGATTGTCGTTGTATGATTGGACACAATAAAAGGAGTCACTCACAATAAGGGTAGTGACTCGGGGATCAGCAAACTCTAGCGCTAGCACCAGAGCACGAAGCTCCGCCAACTGCGCGGTACAATCACCCAATGACTGCGTATGCACGACATCGGACTGGAAATCACCATTTACGAAAGTACCGACCACAATTGCGCAGGCCGCTGAATAGGCGTGCTTTGATCCAGTTGCCGGTTGCGCAGACCCGTCAGTGTAAATGACACAATGGTAATCCTCGAGCGGGCGCAAAGACAGAGGAGCTGGATGAACAAATTCATACTGCAAAAACTCCTGAGTCTGAAGTGCCGCGTCAAAGATATATGTGACGTCAGGCGAAGTCAAGGAAGTTGCCCATTGTATCCACCTTGGATGTAAAGCCTTAGAATTTGGTACACTAGCCTTTGTCACTGCCTCAAGGGCAGGATACGGTGTTACCACCAATATGCGTTTACCTTGCGAAAGCGCTCGTTCTTTCAGAATCGCCATCTGCACAGCCGTCAGAACTTTCTCGACAGCGGAAAATCGCAGTTCAGTCGAAGTGTACAAGCGAGATTTGTAAGCAATGGGGACGGTGTCGCCCTCATTGAACGTTAAGTATGTGAAACCCACTGCGCCTGGCACAATTCTTATGACCAGGTTAGTGTGGTTATCACGCGTCAGTAAGTATTTTGAAGCAAGAAGGTCAGCTTGCAATGATTGCAATATAGCTGAATGCTCTGGCAGCCAAAAAGATTTGGAAAAAGTAGGTTGTACCAACGCATAAAGCGGCTTGATACGCTGGGAATAATCCGGAATGTAGGTTCTACCGAAATTCAGAAAACCCAGCAGAGATTGTAATTTCTTCAGTGTCGTAGGAGCACGTAGGCATGCGCATTTCTCTAGGAAGTGCGGAGCCAATCCTCGACCTTCATTGTTGAGTTCGTACCCCAGGAACAACACTGTATATTCCGCAATGTGAGACTTCGCAAAGTTAAATTTGAAACCGAAGTCTGCAAACAAAACAATAATTCGATCAACGCGACGGAGATGCGGTTCCAACTCGTCATCTGTGAGATAAATATCATCCACATACGAGTACGCATCAGGGTCTACGCCCTCTAACAGAGAGACTACGCGAGCGGCAAAGACACCAGGGCTGTTCTTATAGCCCATTGGTAATCTTTTGAATTGTTTTTGTTTGCCACCAGAGGTGAATGCCGTCCACTCACTACTAAGAGAGGACAGGTTATGGCTGTAAAAGCCATTGGAAATGTCAAGTGTGGTTTTAAACCTTTTTCTCACGAGACTATCGACGAGAGCTGAACTATGGGTATTTTGTACTGCACATGTCCAGCAATGAGAGTTAAGATGCCGGTAATCCAAAACCAGGCGGTACGACCCGTCAGGCTTCGTCACAGTGAACAAAGGATTATTCATAGGCGACACACATGTTTCGATTACTCCTTGATATTCCAATTGTTCAAGGATTGACACGATGTGAGGTCTAGCTTCGCGACGCATGGGGTATTGGGGTTGTGGTTGGGGCGTAGTCTGCAACAGAATCTCATGGCCGGGAGGCAATTTATCCCAGCCAACCTGATTTCGATATAACGCAGGTGCAAGCACCTGAGCCCATTCCTCGGCGTACTTTTTAGCTTGGACCTTCGGCACTGTGTGCGCAAAGGACGGGAGGATTACCTCCTCCCCTCTAGGAGCATCTAAAACGAAAGCCGGGGGCCAATCTGCCTCCGCCAACAGAATATCATAGGAAGTGGTCAGATTATCCCAAAAAAACCCTTGAATTGTACGTTGTATGTCACCTTCAATTTGAAGGACTATATTATACAGTCTATCAGGGGGAGCCCCTCGAGTATCAGCAGTTTCAATATTCACGAATGTATCAGTTGCTGTCGCCACCAGATATGGACGCAGTGCTCGTCGCACTACTGTAACTTCCGCCACGCTGTCGAGCAGCGTTAGTGCCCATGTCAGGTTCTGAAGCTGCGTCCGTACCGTCTGAGGCATATCTCGCTGTCAGCGCAGCAACTTTCTTTTTCTGAAACGGGGGTCGTTGACGCGCAGACTCGTCCTGCTTGCCTTTGCCGTCAGACTGGCGGGATTGCTCACGACCTTGGGCACCCCTTCCTTTCCCACGGCCTCCGCCACCGGATTGTGAAGCCGATGTTTCCTGTGAAGAACGAGGAGAGCGTTGTTCAGAAACCTGAAATCTATCAGGTGACTTAATACAAGATCGATCGTGCAGGTCATATGTGCGTTTGGCAGATGACCCCTGTTTCTGTTGCTGCTTCCCCTGTTTCTTTGCTCTCCAACTTTGCTTAGGAAAGTTGGGGCGTTCGTCTTTTGTAGACGAGCTCACCTTAGTTTGCTGTACTATATCAGGAATGATCACAGTCGGCTTTACACCTAAGGCACTACGACCCACGGTCCTGTATGCCTTCGCAATTATTTTAGCGAACTCTTTGGGCTTGTCGGCGTCATCCACGCGGTCCATCATATTTGCAACTTGGAACTGCATGGCATCTCCTTTGAGGTTGCCCATTACCATGGAGCATACCACATCGAAGCTGTCGACAAGCCTCATTCCCAATTCAATAGCAGCCTCCGCACCATGATTCTCTTGAACCTTTTTGATGACGGATGGTAGCACAGACATAGACGGAGTGCCATAGCACTTCGAATAGGTCGCGGCAAAGACCTTACCCCAATTGTCACAATCGGCCATATCAGGGACTAGGTCTTTCGGCAAAGTAATGGTGAGGATCCTGTGTTTCTCCACAGGAGTGGTATGCGGAAAAACCGCCACCAGTTGGTCAAATTTCTCAGCAAGCCAATATGGAAATTCATCCTTATTTTGGGGGCGCTTGCCGACCACAGAATTAACCATAACAGGACTAATAACCACTGCATGGTGGTCTGTTGGTTGTCCCACAACAGCAGGTGCCCCCACCTGTACGTTGCGTGACACGTACTGCACTAAAGCCCTATGAACTGTAATCAGGGCTGTGTGTAGTACCCGCAACTCAGCCACCGCCACCGTGAGATAGCGGGGATGAGGCGTAAAGCCGGCCAGCACCGGCCATGTGGCCCCTGTAATAGACAACGGGCCCATTCTCGCCGGTGCAACCGAATGGGGAAGGGCGCCATTAAACCAAATAGTATGCTGCCAGGCAGAGATTGGAATTTCTTGTGTCCTAAATGGGGTATAGACCGCAGGTAGCAGTGTGGCAGTATAGGTATGAAACGTATCATTGTCATCTACCGCCGGGAAAGTCACCCAAGAGTAAAACAACTCATACGGATAAGACGCATCAGCACTCACCACAAAGATAACAGCCATCCCATCATCTGGCACCCCATACGTCGTCAAATGACAGCGTAGAGGTGCACGACTATGCGCGGCTATGTCAACCGCCATCAGGACACACTAAAGAGTATCAACGATATCAACAGTAACACTGGAGTTCAGTAAAAATAACCTTTTTAATGATCAAGCTTGAAGGAACCTATTAGTCGAAACACAGGTAGGTTAAACCGTCACTCCCGTCAACCGGAAACTAGAGTGAGGGTGTTGTGGACTAATAAAAGCACTACTAAGGCGTTTCAAATCAACGGACCAAACGTTAGGTGCGCCATGTTGCAGGGATTCTGCTTATGCACAGAACTATGCACAGGAAACCAGGACCTCAGTGAATTGTGGTGTACCAAAAACTCACCTCAGAACCCAGAACCCCTTATCCGACCAGCATCAGTGTCCCATTCGTTATCCGAGGTTTAGCTCGGCGGTCCCAATGTATAGACAACCCAGAACAAGCGACTTAGTGTATTTCTCAGGAATGGTGGGAATCAGAAATACCTGTTCGTAATTATTCTCATATCAGTCCACAACAGAATGAACAGAGAAACGGTAAAGTTTAAAGAGTTTATTTTATAAACCTCGTGTCCTAAGATGCATTACTTTGGCTAACATAAGCAGACAATGACTAAAATCAAAACCATCAGCATAGTTACAATACCATAGAAAATGAAAGGAGTAATCATACTAAAATGATAGTGGATCTCAGCCACCTTCCTTTCGCTAGCAAACTAATATTATTATTATTAGACTAGTAAAAGGTCTCTAGGCTTGAATGGGGAACCCCATACCGTAAAGATCAGCTCAGTGAGATCACATCACAGGATCAGCTAGGCTCTGCTCCTGGGAAAGCTCTTCTTCCGAATGTAATGAAAACATGTAATGCTGCAATATTAAAGGCACCCGACTTTCAGGTATTTGCAGCTGCGTGTGTGTTATGGCTAAATAGTGGGCCAATCAACCTGAACTCAACAACATGCACCGTCTAGCGACCCAGACTGTTTCTTAACACTATGTACAGACCAAGGTCGCTGCTCACTGTTTGGGATGTGAACAACAGACAGTTCTCATGTGAAGCAAAGTCGAGCAAGCATTTCTCAATTTAATCACATGTGACTACAGTGTCGTGTGCAAAAGCAGCAAAAGCGGCAATATGGCTTTCTAACATCTAACGCGGTTATGCTAACTTAGCAATGTTCATATATAGATAACGATCTTCACTACACAACTTCGTGGAAAACCAGGAAGATGATGGATCAGCAAAAGATCACGGTGTCCAGGGGTCATGGTTCCACATCACCCATGATAGCCACAGGCCTCAGTTTTGCTGTGGACTCAGGGTAGCCTCGAAGAAGTCTGGAAATCCACCTCTGGGGATGCAGAGACTTCGGCATCTAGCGGGAGCTTCAGAATTGCAGACCGGACAGTTGCTTCTTTGGTGCCTGCCAAGCAGGGGAGTCTCTCCTTGACCCCAAAGGAAATTTCTTCAGTCTTCTAGTTGAAATAGAACATCTAAGGTCCAGGATATATGTTGTAGAGTTTCGTCCAGGGTAATCTAAAGTCTCAAGGACTGGGTTCCCATACATATACAAAGTTTGGGGGTTGGACATACTCTAGGGACCCACCTATGGGAGGGTTTGGAAAGAGGGCTGGTTACACCCATTTCCTTTGTCCATTTTTGCACCAGAGCAGTGGCAGGTAGCCCCTGCAACCGGTAAGAACTGGACTGTGCACAGGGCCACCAAGTGTGCCCCCAGTGCAGGACTTCAAAGCACCAGAGAGTGCTCCCGCCTAGCCCCAATACACATCTGCCTTTCTGGGTAGGTGGTTACACCTCCCTGGGACAGGAAACCTATTGTCCAGGCCTCCCCTGCCGGAGTTTCAGTCAGCAGCAGGAGGCCAGACCCGTGTCTGTGGCAGTGGCATCCATTTTGTGATGCCAGGTCTTTAGAAAGTCTTTACCGGGCAGACCAGTGTGAACATGTCTCTCCCTCTAGAAGGGTGGAATGGTACCCCTGCCACCAGAACTGGCGGGGGGGGGGGGGTAGTATTCCAAAGCGTTTGACACCAAACACGACATGTTTCAGTGCAGCCATCCCAAAGTTAGCATTTACCGCAAGGTTATAATGCATTTAGGAGTATATGGTCAGGCTGCACCACAAATAGCATCAGAGGAGGTACTCTGAACGCTGCAGAGGGGCTCTGCTCATGCAGGGGCGCCCTCTCACATAAAAACCAAGCCCTCTGCCTTCAGGATTGTTAAGGCCTGCCTTAGGAGTGACTTATAGGTTTTATATGTGTGTGCAATGGTAGTGATATAGGCAGCCTATACCACAGTAAGGGTGCAAGCACCAAATTACCCAAGCTGCATTATCAGACCTGTGGTGTCATTTTGGAGTGTTTCCCAGGGGTGGCTGTGAGAAGTTGGCCTGGTATATGCTGTTCACTTATTAAAGTGGACACCTTGCACCTGTACAATTCGACTCTTATGGTAGATAGGTTTAAGACAACCTTTTAAAGAAAGCTATCCTAGTGGTAGCTGTGGAGAGTAGCCTTCAAGCTAAGTCTCAGAGGAATGTAAAGCAGCTTGTTTTACCTTATAATCTCTTGAATTACTAAATGAAAGGACACCACACAGGTATATATATCAAATATATATGTATTTATTTCTAGACACACTCTTTAGAAGTCAGGAACATATTCCCAAATCAACGTTTCACAATAAATTAAGCACAAATATGGCTGGGGCCCTAGGGGCGTACCAGACCATATACTAAAAAAGAGGTTTAAGAATATCGACTTGCAAGGGGACAAGGCCTAGGGCCTTCAGAATCACTGGGGCCTCACTAATCCACCCAAGGCAGGTAAGTAAAGGACCCAAGGGAGACGCGTGCAGTGTGAGAACACAGCCGCGGGTTCCCTATTGACTTCAAAGGAGCAAGTCGCGTTTGGAATTTTAAAGTTTTAGGATACTTCGGGAGAGTCTACAAGCAAGTCACTTACAGGGTAAGTAGTTCTAGAGCCAACACCCACAGGAGCACCATAGTGCTGGAGTTACCTCACCCAGGGAAGCCGGGTGCAGAGGTGTCTTTTGGTGTCGGGTCGCGGCGTCGTTTTCAATGGGAGCCAAAGAAGACTTACTGCTTGTGAAGACAGAAGAAGTGTCCTGTAGAATCTAAGGCTGGATTCAGAAGAAAGAAGACCTGAAAGCAGAGGGAACAGTGTTCAAAGTCACTTGACAGTGACCTGGGGCCAGGAAGCTGGATGCCCACAGTCGTCGGATGATTTCAGGTGATCACGGGTGTCTTGACTCTTCAGCCACGAGGTCCAGGAGGCGTCGACGATGACCAGGAGCTGGATTTGCCGTGTCCCACAAAGTCTTCAGCTCACTGCGGTGTCGGTGACCAAATTGGAGCCAACAAGCCTTGGTAACAGCAAGAATTGTGGAAAGTGTAAAAAGTCAGCAGTGCAGAAAAGTGAGGTCTGAGGAACTCACCCAGCGAGGGTAAGTCAGGGCGGGACTGAAGCAACCAGGGGAGCTCTTTGGAGTTGTAGAAAAGTCTTCTGGGGACCCACGAGCCGGATGGCAAGGGATCGTGAAGATGCCATCGGGAGGATTCTTTCAACAGGGGCCCACGGTCATCCGGGACGGGGTAGGCCTCTGATCTTCAGTGGAAATCCTGCTGGAGGCTTGGACCACACATGCTCCAATGCACAAGTTAGTAGAACGTCGTAAAGGGGTTGCATTTGAAAATAGTGCACGGTACCCAGGGATTACCGTTCCTCGTCACTCGTGGAGTCCACTTGCCTCAGCGTCACTGGGGACTCACGATGACCTTGGAGAAGTCAGGAAATCTTCTTCCTGGGCTGCAGGGACTTCGGACTCTGGCGGGAGCGTGAAATCTTGCAACTGTTGATGCAAGGTTTTGGTGCCTGCCAAGCAGGGGAGTCACTCCTTGACTCCAAGGGAGATTCTTCAGTCTTCCAGAGGTAATGGAACGTCGAAGGTCCAGGATTCTTCTTCAGAGCGTCGTCCAGGGATATCTAGTTTGCAATGGCAAGGGTTCCCTAACTTGTACTACAAGGAAGGGAGGGACTAGCTCTATGACCCCTCCTATGGGAGGGTCAGGGGAGTGGGTGGCTACACCCACTTCCCTTTGTCCAGTTTTGCGCCAGAGCAGGGGCAGGTCGCCCCTGAACCGGTTTGAGCTGGCATATGCACAGAGGAGCCTATTGCTCCCCTAGTGCAGGACTTCAAATCACTCTAGGAGTGCACCCACCCAGCCCCAATACACTAAATCCTGTCTGGGAGGTGGTTACACCTCCCTGTGACAGGATGCCTATTGTTGGGCCTCCTCCACTGCGAGTTTCGGTCAGCAGCTGTAGGGCAGCCCAGTGTCTGTGCTGGTGGCATCCATTTTGTGATGCCAGGCCTCTTCAGGATTCTACAGTGTTTCCACAGTAGATACATGTCTATCCCTCTAGAAGGGTGGGATCATACTCCCACAGCAGTTACTGGTGTGGGGGTCTGATTCCAAAGGGTTTGACACAAAACACGACATGTTTTGATGCAGCCATTCCAAAGTTGTCATTAACCGCAAGGTTATAATGCACTTAAGAGTATATGGTTTAACCGCATCCACAAACAGCCACAGAGAATGGACTCTGAGAGCTGCAGAGGGGCCCTGCTCAGGCAGAGGCACCCCCTCACATGGAAACCAAGCACCCTGCCCTCAGGATTGATAGGGCCTGCCTTAGGGGTGACTGATAGGTTTACATGTGTGTGTAGGTAGAGATATAGTGTACCTATATCTCAGTTGGGAGTGCTAACACTACCTCACCCAGGCTGCAGTAGCAGGCCTGTGGTGTCAGATTTAGTCTGCTTCCCAGGGGTGGCATAATACATGCTTCAGCCCCTGGTAGGCCTGTGAAGAGAACAGAGAGGCTGGGGCCCTGATTAGCAGGGTCCCAGCCTGACTATAGCCAGAAACCAGTGTTAACATCAGAAAGAAAGTGGGGGCAACATAAGTGCAGATCCTACTCTCCTACAGTGGCATAATACATGCTTCAGGCCCTGGTAGGCCTCTGAGGTACCTATGCCCTAGGTACATAGTATACCATATACTAGGGCCTTATAAGGCACTCCAGAATCCAATTAGAAAAGTACCTAATGTACATGGAAACCATTTTAGAGAGGAAGCAGCTAGACTGGGGTCCTGATTAGCAGGGCCACAGCCAGACTAAGGTCGAAAAACAGTGAAACACCAGCAAAAAGTGGTTCCCATGTGAAGAAGATCCTACTCTCCTACACCCCTGCAGCGACAACACACTTCTCCGGTGATGCGAAATGCTTTGTCGATGATGCGATGGCGAAGAGCTGCAGTGGCGGCACGCTTCTTCGTTGATGCAATGGCAACTGCTGCGGCGGCGACACACTTGTCCTCATTGCGTCGTGCTTCCAGCGACACGCAGTCTTCTCAGAGGGCCCTAACAACAGTAGGCACCTCTCTGCCAGTAGAATTCCCCGCAAGGAAATTCAGGGGGGAGCTGGTGGTGTAGTCTTTGGGTCCCTGAGACTTCAAAGCAGGAGGCAAGCTCAGCTTCAAGCCCTTGGAGATCGTCCTCAAGATAGTAAAAGTACACACAAAGTTCCTTTTCTCCTTTCCTTGGCAATAAAGTAACCACTACAGGCCAACTCCAACAGCACAGCCCAGGGGCAGTCTCTTCCTTCAGCTTCCTTGGTTCTTCTCCTTGGTAAAGGTTTGTCTTGATTCCCAGGAGTGATCTAAAATTCTATGGTCTAGTTCCCCCTTTTTATACACACAAATCCTTTGTCTCTAAAGTTAAATATTAATGTTATCATTCTAAGTTCAGGCATACTAAATTCAAATGTTTACCTTGTTCCCTGGGTCAGTTAGGATTATAAGATGTTATAATCAAACTGCCCATTCTGGCCTATGGGAGCAGGTAGCCTTGCAATAGTGAAAAATGAAATTGGCTGTAATTCACTATCAGGACATGCCACACACATCAGGGCATGTCATACCTTTTACATACAATGCACCCTGCCCTTGGGCCTACCTTAGGGGTGACTGATATATAGAAAAGGGAAGGTTTAGGGACTGGCAAGTGGGTACACTTGCAAAGTCGACATAGCAGTCACAGACTGCACACAGGCTCTGCAATGGCATGCCCGAGACACACTTTACAAGCTGCTTCTGTGGGTGGCACAACCAGTGCTGCAAGTCCACCAGCGGTACAAAAGAGGGTGGTGATGGACGGAGCATCAGAACCAATCAAACATTCACACCCAGTCAACAGATCTGGGTTTGATCCATCCCCGTTCTTTAGCCACCCCAGTTCAGACATGGCCATATGCAAATCGGTCTGACCCTGTGCCTCATGGGAACAGTCCAGCCTGAACTGCCAAGCCATGCCTTCCCTGGACCGGAAACAAGCTTCCTAGGACCGGTTTCTGGCATTTCAGCCGTCTTCAGCCAGGCTTGCTTGAATCCAGTGGCAAAGTGAGCAAGGGACTCACGTCTGAGCATACCCTGCCAACTTATGGCGAACAAAGCGGTACAAAAGAGGGTGGTGATGGACGGAGCATCAGAACCAATCAAACACTCACACCCAGTCAACAGATCTGGGTTTGATCCATCACCGTTCTTTAGCCCACTCTGCCACCCCAGTTCAGACATGGCCATATGCAAATCAGTCTGACCCTGTGCCTCATGGGAACAGTCCACCCGAACTGCCAAGCCATGCCTTCCCTGGACCGGAAACAAGCTTCCTAGGACTGGTTTCTGGCATTTCAGCCGTCTTCAGCCAGGCTTGCTTAAATCCAGTGGCACAGTGAGCAAGGGACTTACGTCTGAGTATACCCTGCCAACTTATGGCGAACAAAGTGGTACAAAAGAGGGTGGTGATGGACGGAGCATCAGAACCAATCAAACACTCACACCCAGTCAACAGATCTGGGTTTGATCCATCACCGTTCTTTAGCCCACTCTGCCACCCCAGTTCAGACATGGCCATATGCAAATCAGTCTGACCCTGTGCCTCATGGGAACAGTCCAGCCCGAACTGCCAAGCCATGCCTTCCCTGGACCGGAAACAAGCTTCCTAGGACCGGTTTCTGGCATTTCAGCCGTCTTCAGCCAGGCTTGCTTGAATCCAGTGGCAAAGTGAGCAAGGGACTCACGTCTGAGCATACCCGGCCAATTTATGGCGAACAAAGCGGTACAAAAGAGGGTGGTGATGGACGGAGCATCAGAACCAATCAAACACTCACACCCAGTCAACAGATCTGGGTTTGATCCATCACCGTTCTTTAGCCCACTCTGCCACCCCAGTTCAGACATGGCCATATGCAAATCAGTCTGACCCTGTGCCTCATGGGAACAGTCCAGCCCGAACTGCCAAGCCATGCCTTCCCTGGACCGGAAACAAGCTTCCTAGGACCGGTTTCTGGCATTTCAGCCATCTTCAGCCAGGCTTGCTTGAATCCAGTGGCAAAGTGAGCAAGGGACTCACGTCTGAGCATACCCTGCCAACTTATGGTGAACAAAGCGGTACAAAAGAGGGTGGTGATGGACGGAGCATCAGAACCAATCAAACACTCACACCCAGTCAACAGATCTGGGTTTGATCCATCACCGTTCTTTAGCCCACTCTGCCACCCCAGTTCAGACATGGCCATATGCAAATCAGTCTGACCCTGTGCCTCATGGGAACAGTCCAGCCCGAACTGCCAAGCCAAGCCATGCCTTCCCTGGACCGGAAACAAGCTTCCTAGGACCGGTTTCTGGCATTTCAGCCGTCTTCAGCCAGGCTTGCTTGAATCCAGTGGCAAAGGGAGCAAGGGACTCACGTCTGAGCATACCCTGCCAACTTATGGCGAACAAAGCGGTACAAAAGAGGGTGGTGATGGACGGAGCCCATCAGCAGCATTTGATTTACAGGCCCTGGGCACACATGGTGCACTGTACTAGGGTCTGACAAGTAAATCAAATAAACCAAACATGGAGTCACTAATCCAGTACAACAATTTACAATAGGGAGCACTTGCACTGTGTCACTGAATAGCTCTGGCACAGTGCCCAAAGCATCTAAACCAGCAAAACATGTAGCAAAAATACAGGAGGCAACAGCAAAAAATGGAAGGGAAACCCACGCTAATGGTAGGAGGTCTAACACGTGTCCCCTCCAGCTGAAATGTGGGGTAAACTACCCACCCCAAGGGAGTTCTCTTCACTAAGGCGGAAAAATCTGGACAGACCATCAGCATTGGCGTGTTCTGTACGAGGGCTGTGTTCCACCGTGAAGTCCATCCCCTGTAGGGAAATGGACCACCTCAACAGCTTTGGATTCTCACCCCTCATCTGCATCAACCATCTGAGAGGCCTGTGGTCTGTCTGAACCCGGAAGTGAGTCCCAAACAAGTATGGTCTCAGCTTCTTCAGTGCCCAGACCACAGCAAATGCCTCACACTCAATTGCAGTCCACCTCTGTTCCCGTGGAAGTAAGCTCCTTCTGATGAAGGCTACAGGTTGGTCTAGGCCCTCCTCATTTATCTGTGAAAGAACAGCCCCCACACCATGCTCTAAAGCGTCTGTCTGTACAAGGAACTCTTTAGAGAAGTTGGGCGCCAGGAGCACAGGTGCCGTTCACATGGAAGTCTTCAGGGCATCAAAAGCTTTCTGACGGGAGTCAGTCCAGTTCACTTTCTTGGGCTGCTTCCTGGAAGTCAGCTCTGTCAAGGTGCAACACTGCTGCCATACCCCTTGACAAACCTCCTGTAGTACCCAGTGAGTCCTAAAAAGGCTCTCACCTCTGTCTGGGTCTTGGGGGGTTCCCAAGCCAGGATGGTCTCAATATTGGGCTGTAGGGGTGCCACCTGGCCGCTCCCAACCTAGTGTCCCAAGTACACCACAGAACCCTGCCCAATCTGGCACTTACTTGCCTTGATGGTGAGGCCTGCTCTCCGTAGCGCCATCAACACTTCCCAGAGGTGGTGCAGATGTTCTTCCCAACTGGTGCTGAACACTGCAATGTCATCCAGGTAGGCGGCACTGAAATCTTCCAGTCCAGCCAACACCTGGTTGACCAACCACTGAAAGGTGGCAGGGGCATTCTTCATCCCAAAGGGCATAACCCAGAATTGGTAGTGCCCATCTGGTGTGGAGAATGCTGACTTCTCTTTTGCCCCATCGGTTAAGGCGATCTGACAGTACGCAGATGTTAGATCAAGCATGCTGAGATACTGTGCAGCCCCTAACCGTACAATGAGCTCATCAGCTCTGGGGATGGGGTGCGTGTCAGTCCTGTTGACTGAATTGAGCCCTCGGTAGTCCACACGAAACCGGAGTTCTGGTGTGGCACCCGGTGTGGCAGCCTTTGGGACCAAGAACACTGGGCTGGCCAAAGGACTGTTAGAGGTCTCAATCACCCCTAACGCAAGCATCTTGGAGACCTCCTCCTTGATGCAAGCTCTCACCTTGTCAGTCATTCTGTTAGTTTTGTGCTTAACAGGAGGACTGTCCCCAGTGTCTACATAATGGACACACCAATCCGTGATACCGGGAGTCAGGGAGAACAGATCAGAAAACTGTCCCAACAACTGGCGACAGTCATTCTGCTGCTCAGGGTTCAGGGCGGGAGAGAGGTTCATACCATCCACTGACCCATCTTGCTCTGTTGCAGACAGAAGGTCAGGAAGAGGCTCAGTCTCCTCCTCCATTCCATCATCTGTCGCTTGGAGCATGCCCACTTCAGACATCTCTAAGTGGGGCTTCAGGCAGTTGACATGAAGGACCCGCAAAGGGTTCCTGGAAGACTGCAAGTCCACCAAATAGGTGACATCACTCTTGCGCTCCACCACCTCAAATGGTCCGGTCCACTTATCCTGGAGCGCACAGGGCTCCAGGGGCGCCATGACCTAAACTTTCCGACCAGGCTGAAGCTCAATCAGAGTGGCATTCTGATCGTACCACCGCTTCAGCTCTTCCTGGCTGGCTTCCAGATTCGCCTAAGAGAGTTGCCTGAAACGCCGGGTTTGGTTTCTGAAGGCCAGCATGTAGCTATATGCATCCTGGGGAGGTTTCCTGGAAGCTTTCTCCCAGCATTCCTTTACCAAACTCATAGGTCCTCTCACAGGGTGACCATGCAGTAGTTCAAAGGGGCTGAACCCTAAGGACTTCTGTGGCACCTCCCTGTAAGCAAAGAGACGGCATGGCTGAGAATGTCCCACTTATGCCTCATAGGTTCCTCAAGACCCATAATCATGCCTTTGAGGGTCTGGTTGAATCTCTCAATCAGCCCATTACCTTTGGGATGGTAAGGAGTGGTGAACTTATAAGTTACACCACACTCCTGCCACAGGGACTTCATATACTTGGAAATGAAGTTTGTGCCACGGTCTGACACCACCTCTCTGGGGAAACCCACACGGGAAAAAATCCCCATCAACGCACAACCCACCACGGGGGCCGTCACAGTCCGGAGAGGGATGGCTTCCGGGTACCGGGTGGCGTGGTCCACCAAGACCAAGATGAACCTGTTGCCCATGGCTGTCTTGGGATCCAGAGGCCCCACAATGTCAATGCCCATCTTTTCAAAGGGGGTGCTGACCACAGGGAATGGCTGGAGAGGAGCCTTGTGCTTCCTCCCACTCTTTCCGCTTGCCTGGCAAGTCTGACAGGTCCTGCAATGAGTATCTGAACTCTTGCACATTTGGGGCCAATAGAAGTGGGTGACAAGCATTTCAAAGGTCTTGTCCTGCCCCAAATGTCCTGCTAAAGGTACATCCTGAGGCAAACCCAGTAGGAAGGCTCTGAAGTGCTGGGGAACCACCAGCACATGGGCTGACCTAGGCTCAGCAACCTTAGGCTTGCTATACAGGAGACCATTCTCCCAGTAGATCCAATGTGATCAAGACTGATCACCTGCTGCCTGGTTTGTGGCCTGTTGCCGCAAACCCACAAGAGAAGGGCACTTTTTCTGCTCCTCACAGAACTCTTCCCTGGATGGTTCTCCTTCCTGCTGCCAATGGGTCAGCTCAGACAGGTCCCCCAGTTCAGCTACCTGCTCCCCTGTAGGTTCCAGGGGATCCCCCTCATGGTCTGCGTCCTCCTGGACCATGGGAACGGTGGGGGCGGGTTTCTCGCACCCCAGGCCTCTTCTCTTTAAGGCAGGCACCTGAGCCACTCTTTCAGGGTCCAGGTCCTCTTGAACAACCTTACTGACTGCCATGGACCGGGTGGTACACACGCCCACTCAGGCAGACCCAACATCTTCAAATGAGCACTTCGTTCCACCTTAGCCCAAGGGGAGCTCTCCAAATCGTTACCCAACAGACAGTCAACAGGCATAGCTGGCCTCACAGCTACTTGAAGAGTACCAGAGACCCCCCCACTCAAAGGGAACCTGAGCCTCCTAGCAGTGGCTCTCAATGTTGTCAGCGGCAACAACTGGATAAAATGTATCAGGGACCAACTGCTCTACAGACACCAGCCGACAACTGACAGCTGTCACACTAGCTCCGGTGTCTCTAAGAGCCTCCAGTCTATGGCCATTAATGGTCACCCACTGCCTGTACTTTTTAGTGTTATCAGGCAGCTGGGTCCTGGGGACCACCTCACAGTCTCCTAAAGAGACTAGGGACATCTCTGCGAGACCCCACCCACCTTAGGCACCCATCTCCTCCCCCAGGGCTACACTAGCTATCTGCTGGGGTAGTGCATCAGTGGGTGCTGTTTTGCCTTTCATGGGGGCACTGGGGATCATAGAACCAGTGGCCTACCTCACCACATGTAAACATCTTATGGGTCCCCTTTGAAAAGGTTTACTTGTCGGGGGCCCTGGCTTCTTCTCAGGGGGAGGCTGGGAATCCTTCCCTTGGTTCCCTTGGGAATTACTTTGGGGCCCTTTCTGGAACTCCCTCTGTTTACCCTTGTCCCCCCCACTCTTCTGCTGGGGACACTGCCCACCTTTGGCGGAGTCTCCCACATGACCCTTGTGGACCGGGGTGCTCACCCCGCGGTCTGCCTCCTCAGCAAGCTTCCTAGGGTTAGTCAGTTTGCTGTCAATAAGGTGCTGGCGTAGCTCTGGAAAACAATTACTAGACAAGTGCTCCCATGCAGACAAATCATAGAGCCTCTGATAATCATTCACTTTGCTACCCTTCACCGAACCATCCATGGCTCTGCAATAAAAGTCACATATTCTACCCAAGTGCTAGACTCTAGTTTCTTACAATTCCTAAACCTTTGTCTATAAAGCTCAGGGGTCAACTCATACCTGGTCATTAAGGCTTCCTTCATTTGTACATAAGAATTCTGATCCTCAGAAGGCAATTTCAATATGGTATCCTGCCCATCACTGAGGAATCGCCCCAACAACCCTGTTCCCCAGTCCTTCTCAGGCACCTGGTGAGAGGTCATTGCTACCTCATAGGCTTTGAACCACTGCTCGATATCTTCATTCTTATGAAACTCCTTAATGACATCCAATGGAAAGGAACACTCTTGTTTCTACAGGCACGGATGGTGCGCTGCCACCAGAGGGAGTAATTTCTAAGCTCTCACCATTCTCTCATGCTCCAAATGCATTCTTTTATCCTCCAAGGCAACTTCTTATTCTCCATCTGCCCACCTATTTTGAGATTGGCCAGCTCCATCTTATGCATTCTATCTCTCTCCCTGTCCTCCAACTCTCTTGGGGACAGGTCCTATGAAGAAACACTGCTACCTGCTCTGGAAGGCACCTTCCTCCCATCCAGGCCCACTGGTCCCTCTAACTGCTCATCTAAATTCTCTACCTCCTCCCTAGGCTCTACAGGATGCTCAGTGGCATTCCTAGATTCTACCCAGGCCTTCAGCGCCTTCTGGTGTTCCTCTTTCTTGGTGAGGCCTTTCATAGAGACTTTAAATTTCCTGCAAGTGGTTATGAGGTAAGACAGAGTGTCAATCCTATCTTCTTCAAAATCAATGTCAACAGATGCAATGGATGCTGCTTTGCTCATGGTGAAAAACAGTTGGCAGTTCTTAAAAAAGCAAAAAGAAGTTCCAAGAAAAATTCTACCAAAAAAATATGTGGTCGCGTTATGGTCTGCACTCACTGGTAGTGTACACCAATCACTGTATATGAGTCACAAATGCAAGTCCAAATCCCACCGCTGCCTCCAATGTTAGAACTGGGAGTCTCTAGTTGGCAGAGGTAGGTACCTTTGTCTAAATAGGGACCCTTGCTTCTAGTCAGGGTAAGGAGCTACACTTCTAAAATAACCCCTGCTCACCCCCTTGGTAGCTTGGCACGAGCAGACAGGCTTATCTCAGAGGCAGTGTGTAAGGTATTTGTGAACAAATACAGTAATACAGTGAAAACACTACAAATGGATACCATACCAGTTTAGAAAATAATCTTTACTAGACTTAACACAAGACTAAATGACAAAAATCCACAATACTGTGTAATAGACTTTCAAATGGTAGAAATAGCTTAGTTCAATGTAGATGGTAAATGTGACACTTTACTCTCAAGGTACCTTAGATGCGTCACGCAAACAAACAAAAGGGTCGCAGGGAAGGTGATGCGCCGTTCCTTACACTCAGGGGAGTGGATGCATCAGTTCCTTACTGCTGCGCAGGGGAGTTGAGGCTCGCTTCCTTACTGTGTGGGGAGTTGATGCATAGCTTCTTACTGCGGCCCGGTGACGATGCGACAAGATGGCACCTGGATGCAATGTGACGATTTGGTGCGATGCGACAAAATGGCATCTTGATGCAATGCGACAATGTTGAATGCGATGTGTGCACGCCCGACGGCCATGCAGCGAACTCCGTAACATCTGAGCCGCAACAGGCCCTGCTACATACTTCTCCGGTGATGCAACGGCCACCTCTGTGGCAACAACGCGCTTCTCTGGTGATGCGACACGCTTCGTAGAAGATGCAACGGCAAACAGCGGCAGCACGCTTCTTCAGCGATGCGACGGCAACTGCTGCAGCGGCGACACGCTTCTCCTCGTTGTGTCACGCTTCCAGCTCCCAGTGACACGCAGTCTTCTCAGAGAGCCCAATCAACAGTAGGCACCTCTCTGCAAATAGAATTCCCAGCAAGGAAATTCAGGGGGAGCTGGTGGTGAAGTCTTTGTGTCCCTGAGATTTCAGAACAGGAGGCAAGCTCAGCTTCAAGCCCTTGAAGATCTTCCTCAAGATAGTAAAAGTACACACAATGTTCCTTTTCTCCTTTCCTTGGCAATAAAGTAACCACTGCAGGCCAACCTCAACAGCACAACACAGGAGCAGTCTCCTCCTTCAGCTTCCTTGGTTCTTCTCCTTGGCGGAGGTTCGTCTTGATTCCCAGAAGTGATCTAAAATGCTGGGGTCTGGGTCACCCTTTTTATTCACACAAATCCTTTGTCTCTGAAGGCGAGCACCACCTTACCCAGGCCGCAGTAGCAGACCTGTGGTGTCATTTTGGAGTGCTTCCCAGGGGTGGCATAATACATGCTTCAGCCCCTGGTTGGCCTCTGAGGTACCTAGGCCCTAGGTACATAGTATACCATATACTAGGGGCTTATAAGGCACTCTAGAATCCAATTAGAAATGTACCTAATGTACATGGAAACCATTTTAGAGAGGAAGCAGCTAGACTGGGGTCCTGATTAGTATGGCCACAGCCAGACTAAGGTAAAAAAAACAGTGAAACACCAGCAAAAAGTGGGGGTACCCATGTGAAGCAGATCCTACTCTCCTACACCTCTGCAGCGGCTGCACACTTCTTCGGTGATGCGAAACGCTTTGTCGATGATGCGATGACGAAGAGCTGCAGTGGCGGCACGCTTCTTCGTTGATGCAATGGCAACTGCTGCAGCGGCGACACACTTCTCCTTGTTGCATCGTGCTTCCAGCGACACACAGTCTTCTCAGGGGGCCCAAACAAGAGTAGGCACCTCTCTGCCAGTAGAATTCCCAGCAAGGAAATTCAGGGGGGAGCTGGTGGTGAAGTCTTTGTGTCCCTGAGACTTCAGAGCAGGAGGCAAGCTCAGCTTCAAGCCCTTGGAGATCTTCCTCAAGATAATAAAAGTACACACAAAGTTCCTTTTCTCCTTTCCTTGGCAATAAAGTAACCACTACAGGCCAACTCCAACAGCACAGCCCAGGGGCAGTCTCTTCCTTCAGCTTCCTTGGTTCATCTCCTTGGTAAAGGTTTGTCTTGATTCCCAGGAGTGATCTAAAATTCTATGGTCAGGTTCCCCCTTTTTATACACACAAATCCTTTGTCTCTGAAGGCAGAGAGTGTCTGTACCTAGTCCAAACCAGTTCTGGGTGCATTCTGCCAGTGCCCAACTTCTTCCTTTGTCAGTGTGGCCAGGGTCATCAGACGCACCACAGGAGGTGGAGCCAGCATTGTGGAAGACAGGCACAGCCCTATTCAGGCCCAAGTGCTACTCCTCCCACCACTCCCAATGCAGATAGGTCTATTCAGACTAGTGCTGACTCACCTTGTCTCCTGGAGCCACCCCAGCCCATGTCACTCACAAACCAGACATGCAATACACAACCTAGCAGAGGCAGACTGGATGGTTAGGTAAGAACATACCTACTTTCTAAAAGTGGTATTTTCAAACACAGAATGTTAAAACCAAGTTTACTAAAATACGTATTTTATCATTCTGAGTTCAGGCATACTAAATTCAAATGTCTACCTTGTTCCCTGGGTCAGTTAGGATTATAAGATGTTGTAATCAAACTGCCCATTCTTGCCTATGGGAGCAGGTAGCCTTGTAATAGTGAACAATGAAATTGACTGCAATTCACTATCAGGACATGCCACACACATCAGGGCATGTCATACCTTTTACATACAATGCACCCTGCCCTTGGGCCTACCTTAGGGGTGACTGATGTATAGAAAAGGGAAGGTTTAGGGACTGGCAAGTGGGTACACTTGCCAAGTCGACATGGCAGTCACAGACTGCACACAGGCTCTGCAATGGCAGGCCCGAGACACACTTTACAAGCTGCTTCTGTGGGTGGCACAACCAGTGCTGCAAGCCCACCAGCAGCATTTGATTTACAGGCCCTGGGCACACATGGTGCACTGTACTAGGGTCTGACAAGTAAATCAAATAAACCAAACATGGAGTCACTAATCCAGTACAACAATTTACAATAGGGAGTACTTGCAGTGTGGCACTAAATATCTCTGGCACAGTGCCCAAAGCATCTAAACCAGCAAAACATGTAGCAAAATACAGGAGGCAACAGCAAAAAATGGAAGGGAGACCCATGCCAATGGTGCCAGGTCTAACATTATACATTTCAACATTTTAATTAGTAAATTTGACATCGTCCGTGGAATGAGTCTCTGGTTCCACGGTTGGTCACATCACTTGGCAGACAATCATTACATTGGCCTTCAATCCCTTTGTCTCTTCTGCTGTGCTCAGCGCTTCTTTTCTTGCCTCTGACAGATCAATTTCACTCCCTTGCTCCCCCCTCCTCACTTTGGCTAATTTAAGGAAAATGGCGTTTCATCCAGTACACTATTGCAAAGGAAAAACGAGCACTCATTAATTATATAATGTAGTTTTCACTGTGTACCCCCACCCTTACACTATTCCTCATTAGAGTTAGCCAGCACAAGCCTTTTAAGCAAAAGCAGCAGTATTTATTATTCCAAAGCAAGATGCAACATGCAAACTGCGAACTGTGCATGCAGCCTAGTCATGCATTATTTCTTGTTTCTTTCAAAGCATCATATAAATGCGGTTTCAGTTCTTACACATATTAAAACATGTTAGTGCATTCATGTGCAAAGCTGTTTCCCTCATGTCTATGTAATATGCACATTCGTTTTCTCTTACTACTTACTGTTAGTACGTATTATAGGGGTATTCATTCGAGCAAGTTTCTTCTTGTGAAATCCTGCTCCATCACTAGCATAGCCATCGGTAATAGATAATAGAAGAAATCCAGAGGAAAGAGAAGATACATGACTCAAGTTGAGACATGGATAAGCAATACTTCCGGAGGATAAGAGGAGTGTTAGGGTTGGCACCTTAACTGAGCCCGGAAGGTAATTCCAGTACTACAGCACATAAATGAAGTATGCAGGGCATGTAATACATAGGAGCTAAATCATGACTGATGAAAAACAAACATCAATCAAATAGCCATGACTGACCCTGAGCTAGAACATGGTGTTGAGGAATGTGGGGACAACAAGTGTGGGTTTGGATCAGCCATCTGTGAGTTTGGGGAATCACTGCCTAGTGAAAGCAAAAAGAAGCGAAGGGGTTGCCATATATCTTTCGGCTGGGAGGAAAGAAGTTGTACTGAAGTGTGGAGTGCGCTAGTGGTGTCACAATAGGTCAGGCTGTCAAGGCAATTTTGTGCTGCAGGTGGGGAACTTCGATCCCAATATAGTGCAACCTCCCGTTTTGTGAATAAGAGGGTATTAGCTGTGAAGCGGGGAATGGGCTTCGGAAGGTTCTGTCTGTAGCCTATTAAGGCCAATAGTGGGCCTGGATCAAGATGAAGCTCGATCACCTGGGCCAACTGTGAAAACACAGTAGTCCAGTAGGTGGCCATATGTAGACATGTCCAAGCAATGTGTATAAGATCTGCCCCTTCGGAGTGGCAATTGGGGCCCATTGAGGGTTTCATGAGGACCAATCTATGTTGGTCGTTATGAGTGATGTAAGCTCTGCACAAATATTTCAAGTGTATTAGTTTGTGAAGGTGGTTGGGAGAGATCAGGCGTGTTTGATGGCAGCATGTGCTCCAAAATTTGTCTGTGATCTGGCGGCCAAGATCGCACACCCAGTAACCTCGAATCTTCGCATCTTTGGTAAGGAGCAGTGCAACACAAGTGTGATATCATTTGGACACTAGCCGGGAGCCACTTTTATCTTCAACCACCAGCGTTAAAGGGGGTCATTCATCAGGCGCCAAAGGGCATGTCGGGACACAAGCCTGCAATGCATTATATAGGCGATGCATCACAAAGTGATTATCTGTGGCATGGGAAATATTATGGCCATCTGGGAAGAGATCTCTATACGTGTGACAGTCGCAATGACTTAACGTGCACTTCAACAACGTTTCCTGAGTTATGGGATGCCAGGGATTGTCTATAAGTGCCAAGGAAGGGGAATAGAACAATGGAGCTTCCAACAAGCGTTGGAGCAGCTGCCAGGCCCAACAGGTGGTAGAAAGGGTATGCACATCCCTGGAGTCTAGGGGAATCACCTTCGGCAGGATAGTGGCTAGTGACATTAGAGTGGTCAAATTGAGTTTAGGTTTGGTGTACGGGAGCCTGGCATCTACATGGAACCAATAATGGAAGAATTGACAGTACGTGACTAAAAAGTATAGATACAAATGCGGGGCTACGTAGCCACCCCTCTCATTTGGGAGTACCAGTGTTACCAGTGTATCTCAACCAATGTGAGGTCGCTTACCGGCACAGATGAGTTTTCATTAGTAAACTGTGTTGGGTGCTGAAGAAGGAGTTTGTCACAGGGATTGGAATGTATTGGAAATGGTACAAAAAGTGGGTAAGGACCACCATTTTTATGATTGCAGTTCGATCCACTATGGGTAGAGGCAGACGGATCAACTTCTCCACCTGCGTGGCCAGGCCATAGATTGCTGGACCATAGTTAAGGCACACCACCTGCTCTTTCTCTCTGTGGATATAGAAACCTAAGTACTTTACCGGCCCATTGCAACAGGTCAGTGGAACCTCACAGTGAACAGGGCTAGTGGAGTCATGAAGTGGGAATATTTTGGACTTTGCCCAATTAATTGTAAGCCCGAAAAGGCCCTTTTGTTTTTAATAGTGGCTACAGTTCAAGATGTCTAAAAATATGTTTTCTACCACAGACATATTGATTGGAGATATCCATGAAGAGTGTTTTTATACATAAATTGCTCTTTTTAAAGCTTCTTTATTTCACGAAATTTGGAAGTAAACGTTTTAGTATGAAATAGCAGAATTACAAGCACCGAGATAAAATCTCATTCAGTCACTCTCACATACACTCACATACCCACTACTTCAACCATACAGTGTATCACACCATCACTTCTTTACTTAAAAAGTCACTAATACACCTATTGACTCACTTGACACACTTAGAGAGTATTAGGAGGTCGGTAGAATTGTCAAAACCTACTGTGTTAAGAAATCAGCTTATTTTAACAAGTCATGACCTGCAATCATATGTTAGGTTCGTACCCCAACAGAAGCACAGATATATATTAACGTGTATTAGAATGGACATCTTTTACCGCATGGTAACCTTCCCTGTACCTAATTATTGGTCCTCTAACTTGCCAAAATGTCCTTGTGACAATGTTTCTTTACAGACTACAATGCATGTGGTACTATTCTGCAAATGTTATAAAAAGTGGAGGAACATTTATATATTGAGCCTTTTTAAAGATTAGGGGCCAGATGTAGGTGGGTAAATACCGGTCGGTAACTCCGAAATTACAGCGTTACCGACCGGTATTTAGCCATTCCTAATGTAGGTAAGGAATCGGTAAATAAGGAATCGGTAAATACCGATTCCTTAATACCGATTCCTTATTGCTCTTGCATTTAAGGAATCGGTAATACCGATTCCTTAAATGCAATGTAGGAAGCACATTGAAGAGTGCTTTTGGGCCTTAAGAAATCTGTAATTACCACCAACTTCAAGTTGGTGTTAATTACCAATTTGCTTTAAAAAAACACTTTTTTGCTTTTTTAAGAGTGCCATGTGGCACACATCCATGCCCTCAGGCATGTATGTGCGCCACATGTGCACACATGCACATTTCAGGGGTGCAACAGGGTGTCCTTTGGACACCCTGGCACCCTTGAAATACCTCCCGGTATTACCGATTCAGTAATACCGAATCGGTAATACTGAATGTCTTCACATTCATTCCTATGGGCCTCCAAGCCCATAGGAATGAATGGGTAGGTATTCCTTATTACCGAATCTCAATTACCGATTCAGTAATAAGGAATATTAAGGATTCGGTATTTTTTACCGAATCTTTACCTACATAGGAAATACCGATTTCTTAATACCGAATCGGTAAAATTCGGTATTAAGAAATCGGTATTTCACATTTACCTACATCTGGCCCATAGATTTCACCCAATGCCATCCGGCATATCTTTTCTTACAGTTTTTACAAACGATAGATGTATGCAAGGAATCCTATTTTGAAGGAAGGTCAAGATGTTTTAATTGGACCGGGTAACAGTAACTAAAAAAGGACCATGCGAGTAATTACATGTGTATTATCTTTACACTGGATACATTTATCGCTGAGATTTATGTATAATTGAATTAATGAATGAATGTCAGAGTAAACAAAGAATAAGGGATTGTATGGCGGACCAAGAGTTGAGGTGCTTACCTTCTCGTACTTTCTATTATGTTTACACAGGCTGACCTCTTAATGGTCAAAGGCTAACTCTTGGCACTGATGAAATCTTGGATTGGTATATGGAAGAGGTGTTTTATAAACTTAATTAGGACTGTCAGTTTTTAAGTATTATGTATTATTGCAAAGTAGTTATGTACTCTGTATAACTGTACATGGTAATTCTTGTGGTAATGAATGGGAATGAATTGGGACTGGTAAATGCACTGTTTTATATTATTTATGTTGATAATATTTAATGTGCTTCATGGTCTAATATTTTTTGACCAAATAAAGATGAAGAATGAATGAATGACTCACTCATACTGTATTCACACACTCTCTCACTTACTGATTCAGTGCCGAGAAATAGAGATCTATTGTATGTATGTAGCCCTACAGAGAGTCCCTAATACACTCACTCACTCAGTTACATCAGCATCTGAGCATCCACACAGACATACCAATACATCATATGTATGTAGCTGTACAGGGAACAATTCTGCACACACAGTTGCATACACCAATACTCACTAACTCAGCCTGAAAAATATTGATGCTGCTCCTTAGGTACACATTTAGACAGCCATAGCGTCACTAAGAGTGATAATAGTATAGGAACATACTTTCTCAAATATATATTTATGTATTTATTTATTTACTTGTATAGCACCTGAATCGACCCCCGAAAGGGTATCTCTGTGCTTGGGACGGACCACGAGGATATAGTGCAGCTACAGCTGGATCAGGAACAAAAAAGAGTAGTCTTAAGCAACTTCCTAAATTGCAGGTGATCAGTGCATTGTCTCAAGAGTATGGGGAGCTCGTTCCAATAACGGGGGCCAAGATGAGAGAGGGCCCTTCCTCTTAATCTAGCCTTCCTTACTCGAGGAACCACAAGAAAATGTTTGGAGCCCGAGCGGAGGGATCTGGAAGGTAGGTACGGTGTAAATTTCTCCAAAAGGTAAGTAGGGCCTAGATTAAGCAATGCAGCAGATTTTGAATCTTACCGTTGGCGGATAGGAAGCCGATGAAGCTGCAAAAGAAGAGGGCGGGAATCAGTCCTAGGAGGAGCATTGAGGACCACTTGCGCCGCCGTGTTCTGGACTACCTGCAGTCTGCTGGGCGAGGCCTCATTGGTGGAGATCAGATGACCGTTACAGTAGTCCAGACAGCTTAATACAAGTGCCTGAGTCAAAGTTTTCCGGGTTGAGTCAGGAAGCAGAGGGAAGACTCAACGGAGCAGGCCCATTGTGTGGAAACAGGAGCCAGCTGTCTGAGCAGCATGCTCCTTCAAGGTAAGGGCTTGATCCAAACGGATACCAAAGTTCTTAACAGTAGATTTGAGGGCAGGATGGGGACCCAAATCGATCGGCCTCCATTTAGGCATCCATAGAGAAGGGGCTTCTCCGAAGAGCAGAATCTCTGTTTTTCCCACATTGCACTGGAGTAAATTACTCTTCATCCAGTGTGAAATAGCTCTCATACCAGTAGAGAAGGCCGACTGTACAGATGGAGTAAATTTGTCAAATGGAAAGAGCAGCTGAGTATCGTCGGCATAGGATTTGGGAATAAACCCATGCGTCCTCAGGAGATTGGCCAAGGGAGCGACATAGATGTTAAATCAATCAATCAATTGGAACATTTGTAAAGCGCACTACTTACCCGTGAGGGTCTCAAGGCACTGGAGGGGGGGATGCTGCTACTGCTTGAATAGCCAGGTCTTGAGGAGTTTTCTGAAGGTAAGCAGGTCCTGGGTCTGCTGTAAGAGGATGGGGAGAGTGTTCCAGGACTTGGCGGCGAGGTGGGAGAACGATATGCCACCGGAGGTCATTCTTTGGATGCGGGGGACTGTGGCGAGGGCGAGGTCAGCGGAGCGGAGCTGGCGGTTGGGGGTGTAGAAGCTGAGTCGTCTGTTGAGGTATGCTGGTCCGGTGTTGTGGAGTGCCTTGTGTGCGTGGGTGAAGAGCTTGAAGGTGATCCTCTTGTTGACGGGGAGCCAGCGCAGGTCTCTCAGGTGGGGTGTGATGTGACTGCGGTGAGGGATGTCGAGGATCAGGTGTGCAGAGGCGTTTTGGTTGCGTTGAAGTCGTTTCAGGAGTTTGGCCGAGGCTCCTGCGTAGAGGGCGTTTCCGTAGTCCAACCTGCTGCTGACGAGGGCCTGGGTGACCGTTCTTCTTGTTACGGTGAGGATCCACCTGTAGATCTTGCGGAGCGTGCGGAGGGTGTTGAAGCAGGAGGATGAGACGGCGTTGACCTGCTTTGTCATGTGTAAATAGTGTAGGGCTCAGACATGAGCCCTGAGGTACTCCCTTGGACAGTTCTATAGGTGCCGAACGATACAGGCCTAAGTTGACGCTCTGGTAGCGGGCAGATAGAAAGCTTGTCATCCACTGCAAGGCCGAACTTCTTAGTCCGATCTCCTTTAGTCTTCTGAGCAATATCCGATGGGATACCATGTCGAACGCGGCAGATAGGTCCAACAGCACCAAAATCGTAGAGTAGCCCTTATCTAGGGTCATCCTGATGTTGTCCGTGACCTCTAGCAGATCTGATTTGGTGCTGTATTTGAGCCTAAAGCTGGACTGGGAAGAGTCTAAGCAATCAGTAAGTTCGACGTGGTTCGAGAGATGATTGTTGACATGTTTCTCCAATAGTTTGCTCAGAAACGGGAGGAGCGAAGTGGGGCGGAGATTGGAAAGATCCGTCCAAGGGACTTTAGTGTTCTTACGGATCGGCCTGACCTGTGCAGCTTTCCATTCTGATGGTACATGGCCTTCTCTCAGGGAGAGATTAATGAGAGATTTGATCAAGGGAGACAATTCATTGGCCAAGGAAGTGACAACTTTGGACGGGATAAGGTCCAGAGGGGACCCTGATTTTATCCTATAAATCAATAATTCAACCTCTGCTGATGTCAGTGTGGGGAAACACTCTAGCAACTGAGGAATTGTCTGTTCTAATTGTTCAGATGCCATTGGGATCAGAGGCTAGTTTCCTGGCGAGACGATTTTTTCATAAATAAGCTCTATTTTCTGCCAAAAGTATAGAGCAATATCATTGCATAGCGTTTGTGTGGGTGCCTCAGGGTTTTCACAGGCCTTGGGTTTAAGAAAGGACTGGAGGATCTGATGCAGAGTTTTAGGGGCATTACCAGCCTGGGCTAACTGCGATGCTATATGGGTTTTCTGTGCAGTTGTTATATTTTTATGATAGCTGGACAGGGTGGTGAGAAACCGATATTTGTTCTTCTCGTCATGAGTAATGCGCCAACTTCTCTCATATTTCCTGCAGAGTTGTTTCTGTACTCGCAGCTGAGGAGAGAACCAGGCTGCCTGTGGACGTTTGGGATGACTTGGGAGTGATTTTAGTGGTGCAATGTGGTCAATAGCAGTAGAAACAGCAGAGTTGTATTTAGCCAAGGCTTCCTCTATAGCAGTATTCCGAGGCCTTAAAAGGAGGCATGAAAGCTCTCCGGGGAGACTTTCTGCCATTGCCTACGAGTGTGGAATGTGACCGTTTTGGGTTATTTCAATTCCATTGGGCCCTGGATAAAAAAATAGATTGACGAATGATCAGACCAGGTTAATTGTTGGGAGGGTTCACACTGGACCCTGGGAGAATTTGAAAAAATGATGTCTTGTGTGTTGCCATCTATGTGGGTCAGACCTTCATCGAGCTTAGATAAGCCCAAGAGGGATAGGTCTGCCAGAAGTGTTGGAGGGGCATTCGCTATGAATATTGAAATCACCTAGTAGTAGAAAGGTGCTACATGCAATCACATGAGGAGCTAATAGTTTGGTAAATTGTAAAGAAAATTCAGCTAGGGGTCCTGGAGGTCGATAGACTAGGGCCCCCTTCCAGCTAGCTTGAGAGGAAATGTCTATCCTAAAAACTAGAATTTCCATAGCAGCATTACAGCGCTGATCCAGTATAGTAACCTTAAATCTGTCTTTATGCACAATGGCGATTCCACCCCCCATCTTTAATGGTCTGTCCAATCTAATAAATGTATATCCTTTGGGTATACCTAACACTATGGAGGGAACAGAACGGGGCTTAAGCCAGGTTTCAGTCAGAAATCCCAGCTCAGGCTGTGCTGAGGACAGTAAATCTCAAACCTCAGTGGAATGTTTAGGCAGGGATCAGATGTTACATAGCAGGCTTTTCCATCCTTTCCGAGACTTATCTAAGGATGTGCCTATAGCATGGCCAGGAGAGGTGGCAGGTTCCAGGCTATGGTAAACAACACTGAGGGGAAACCTGGAAAGTCCCTTATAAATCAGTATCGTCTCTGCGGCGTAAGCCTGGAACCGGCAAGCTCGGCAAGAGAAAGGGCCTTTAGGGGCTGACCAGATCTCTGTCCAGCAAGGGGAGGATGGGTTAATAGTTAAATCAATTAGTTCCTGTCTAGAATAATGCCTATGGGGAGAAGGGCCTTGTTTAAGGATGAATTGACCAGGGTCCCTAGCTCCTGGTGACATCCAGGCTCGGACGGGCGCAGACGGGCTTGCCTTCGACGCGCCCGCTGCACGACTCCGCTGCGCGCTCCGATCTGCATCGGTTTTTGGAAGATAGTGGGGACTAGACCGCCAACCCTCAATCCACCGGAAGTTGCCTCCCTCCACGCTAACGGGACAGAGACCCGCGGTGGACCAGGAAGAACAACCAAATGTGATGGCCACAGAAGTACAATGAGGTATTTGCCCGTTAGTTATAACCTCCCACCTGATTAGATCACAAGCGTTAGGCACAAGTTTTAGTTCCAGCAACACGGTTAAAAGTGTTCAGTGCAAAATTAATATAAATCATTAAAATAGTAGCGACAACATCAAGAACCAGGGTGTGCAGTTTCAATTGTAGGCCGAATTGACTTTAAAAAGTTGTTGCCAAGCCTTAAACTCCTCTTCTATTACATATAACTTACCACAAGGTAGGCAATAGGTAGTCCATACGCAGCAACCTATTACCTGAAAAACCAATACATATAGTTTCATATTTCAGTGGCTGCGAAAGTAACTTATAGACCCCTATACCCAGTTATACATCCAAACTGACAGACACATTGCAACTCACATACTTATCTGCAAAAGGATAGATCCACTAATACCCCCAGTTACACACTCAAAAAATCCCCTAAACGTTCACTCAGATATAGAGATGCATCATATGTAGCTTGACATACTGGAAACACTTCTGCACATACAGTTGCGTACCCCATTATTCAGTAACGCAGCCACTAAGCAAACCATGCAGCTGCTTAGATACACATTTAGAGGCATAGAGACACTGAAAGAGGTAGTCAAATAGCAACATAGTTTCTTAAATATTCAAATACACACTCAAATAGGGACTGAGATACTCATTCAAATAGCTACTGAGTTACTAAAACTAATAAAGCAACCATATAGACAACTGCCACTTCAAACATGTCACGCCTGGTTATGCAAAATAGATGTGTGCAGCTTTAGCAGTAGTCCAAATTGACTTTCAATAATGCTTCACAACCCTTAAACCCCTCTCCTATTATGTAGTACTAACCAATAGGATAAGCATTAGATAGGAAATAGGCAGTCAACTATGCATTTAAAACCTAAGCCACATACTTTCAAAATTGAGTCACTGACAGGTACAGTCAGACAGTCCTTGTAACATGTGTCTGACCATCTTTTGAAGAACTTGTCTACAAGTTTACCCATAGGCCAAATTGAGCTTTGAGAGTGATTTCCAAGCCTTAAACGTTTCTTCTATTACAAATAATTGACTCATAAGGCAGGCCATAAGCAGTAAGCTATGTGCTCAAAGCTAACAAATATACTTTGACGTTTTAATGAATAACATCTTCACTTACAGACCCCTATGCTCGGTCACAAGCAGCCTGACAGTCACATTTGAACTTCCTTACCCATCTAAAAAAGGATAGAGATGGTAATATATAAGGGTGGGCAGCAAATTCCGTTCCGCTCGCGGAATTTGCGAAATGTAGGCATTTTCGCATTCCGCAGGGAACGCGGAAATGTTGAAATTTCCGCGATCTGCAGTGTAGCGGAGATTTTTTTCATGTTTGCACTTTAAAAATGCGTTCTCCGCACGCAGTCGACTTATGGGGATCCCTGCGTTCGCCGATGAGTTTTCTGATCCGTTTGCGTGCACCACGAGATGTTGGTAGCCGGTCGCGGTATCCCGTGAGAGTTTGCAATCGCGAACACGTCATTTGGACGTGCCATCCGGCGGAAGTGTGGTGAAGCTCGCGATCCCGAACACGCAAAACTTTCAATCTGGGGAAGAATATTATCTCGAGCAGCATAAAACCTTCTGTAAATGATGATTTGGATAAAAAAACTCCACAGATTGACATTTGGCTGTCCTTTTTTGTGCAAGGAGTCCTTTTTTGGGGGGAGAGAGGGAGGAAGTGCCACAGAGTCTCCAACTTCCTCTTCCTGTCCAGCAGGCTCCTCCCAGTGCTTTGTCCATCTCCTGTTCATTCTGCCTTTGGATTTTGAGCTGGAAGGATCACTCTTTGTGTCTGCTGCATCATTATCATTGGATTTGAGGTCTTTTGAATTTGATATTTTACAAGTAAGTTGGTGTTGTTGTTTGTTTGATTGGGGCATTGCAGTTGCTGCAACTACAATTTTGGTACTTATCATTATTTTATTTTTTAATTGTTGTGGGTAGCCAGTAGGCCCAGAGATAGTCATGGGTGGGTGCATGATGAAGCAACTGTTCCTTTGGTGTGTGTTGAATTTACTTCAAACACCATTTAGGGCATGGATGGCATTGGATTGAATTGCAAAATGTGTATTTTGGGGGTTATTTCTGTTTTTGGGTGTGTGTTAAATAAATGCCTTTGTTGTGTGTGGTGTGTTGTTGTGTACCTTGCAGACCTTGTTTAGCCCTGTGGATTTTCGTTTTTGCATTTTATTGCATTAAAAGGCAAAGCAGTGTAGTTTAGCATGCATCCTTTGCCTGGCTATTATAGGCCGTTTGCCAGTACATTGTTTTCCAGGCCTCCTGCTGGTTGCTTGTGATTTGTGAGTGTCCATGTGGCTGGTGGCCCTTTCTGGTGGGATTTATTAGTGTTCTGCTTTTGCCATATAGGCCTGCATGTTATTCCTTTGTGGCCTAGGCTTCTTGGTGTTGTGGGCCTGGCCATGAGGCTGGCGGCCATTTTGAAGACACGCAGTGTGCTTTTTGCAATAGGCCTGCATTGTCTGTCTTCAGTTTCTTGTAGTCGTGTGGGCCTGGCCATGTGGCTGGTGGCCATTTTGAAGCCCGGTAGTGTGCTTTTGCCATAGGCCTGCAAGCTTGTGGCCTAGTCTGCCAACAGGCCTTTCATCCAGTAGGCTCAGAGGTAGTCACAGGTGCATGAAACAACTGTTTCTGTGTGTTCTGTTGAATTTAAACATCATTTAGGGCATGGGTGGCATTGGATTGAATTGCAAAATGTGTATTTTTGGGGTTATTTCTGTTTTTGGGTGTGTGTTAAATAAATGCCTTTGTTGTGTGTGGTGTGATGTTGTGTACCTTGCAGATCTTGTTTAGCCCTGTGGATTTTAGTTTTTTCATTTTATTGCATTAAAAGGCATAGCAGTGTGGTGTAGCATGCATCCTTTGCCTGGCTATTATAGGCCTTTTGTCAGTACATTGTTTTCCAGGCCTCCTGCTTGTTGCCTGTGATTTGTGAGTGTCCATGTGGCTGGTGGCCATTTCTGGTGGAAGTTATTAGTGTGCTGCTTATGCCATATAGGCCTGCATGGTTTTCCTCTTGGCTTACTTCTCCCATCCATCCCCTTTGCCAGCAGCAGCTCCCTGAATGATGTGATGAGCAAAATATTTAATGCCAAACAGGGTCCACTTCCATTACATTTTAATTTTTGTTGTTGTTCTTCTTTCCTATCCTTCCTGAGAGTGTAGTGTACACAGTATACCATGAAAGCCCTTGTTGACAAAGTCTCACAAATGGCTACACTATATCTTTTATTTGTTTGTTTGTACTAGTAGTAATTAAACCACAACAACAAATGCAACATTTCACTGATGTTCTTCTCCTGGCTCCTTTGCTTTTAGGTGCACAAAAAGACAGAGGAGGAGGTGTCATCATCATCACCCGTTGTACTGCCAGACAGAAGTCCTGCTGTGCACCACATCCACGTGTGACCACAGACATCTCTGCAACTTGTGGACCTGCGTCCTGCTGACATCTGAAGAAGATAGGCCCAAAGAAAGGTAACAGATCCTCCAGAGCCAAGACAGTTGTCAGTGAGAAGAAGGAACAGAAAAAGGAAGTGGCACTTACCAAGACTGGTGTGCCGCCCCAGGTTTTTTTTGGGAGAAAAACAAATTACGCCTGCAGCAGCGTTGTCCGGGCACCAAGCTGGGAGCAGCACCACCGCATCAGCGGGCCAGCACCACCAACCTAGGCCCAAGCCCATGAGTGTTGCAGAGGTAGCCAGTCTACTAACAAGCAGTGATGTTGAAATGTCATTATTGCAAAGTAGTACACAATCAACGCAGGCGGAAACTCAGCAGATAAGTGGGCCGCAAGAACAGCAGCAGCCGCAAGTACAGCAGCAGCTGCAAGAACAGCCGCAGCCGCAAGAACAGCAGTAAGAACAGCCACAACAACAGCCCACAATAGTAGCTATTCCTCCTGAAGTAGGGGCATTTCAGGAAATTGAGCTTCCTGCAGACAAAGTAGAGCAAGCCACTGTTTCAGAAGATCCATTGTCTTCCAGACCCCCAGCAAGGAAAAGGAGGGTTAGTCCATCATCTTCTTCTTCAAGCCCCGCTTCTGATGATCGAGATGCCACTTGGAAGCCACCTGAGAGTGATGCACGCCACAAGACAAGGCCAGTGAAAAGGAAGGTTCCAGAAAGCCTTAGAGTTATGGAGGTAGATGTACAAGACGGGGATGATGAAGATGACGAGCCAGTCTTCCCAAACATCACTCCCGGCCCAAAGGAGATGGAGACCAACATTATTACCCTATCCAAAATGGCTGCGAAGGATGTAGCACGGATACCACCAACACAGGTAACACCACCATGACCTCCAGCTTCCATATTTGCATTTGCAAAGGCCAGGCAGGGACCTACATCCAGCTCAACCACCACCTCAGTAGGTAGTGGTAGTGTAGCTGCACAGAGTCACATTCCAAGCCCACTCTCCAGTTCATCTGGTATTGAAAGTGGCACATCCAGCAGAATGTTCTCCTACCCAGTTTGGGACTTCTTTTCGATTATCAGTAAGGAGGAGAACATTGCTATATGCTCAATTTGTCGACATGCTGTTAGGCGGGGTAAGCTTGGTAAAAACTATGGTACCGGAGGCCAAACAAGTCATCTCAAAATACACCACAGTATCCAGTGGGAGGCTCACCTACTTCACTTAGAAAAAAGTAAAACTGAACCCATTGCTGTTGTTGGGGATGAAGAATTAGGGGAAGATATATTTGCGGTGAAGGTGAACAAGGAGGAGACATTTCTAGCCCTGTCCCCAGCAGTGTAGGTCTACCGCCTACATCCTCAGCAACATCTCAGTGGCACCGCAGTAAGAGCCATACTCAGAGTCAAACTGAGACACCAAGGTGACCGAGTACTGCAATGAAAAAAAGTGTGTTGTTGAGCCTAACTGGGTTCAAGAAAACAGCTGCACCACAAAGGAAAATAATCCAGCCTACCATTGAGAACATGCTTAGGTTGGAGGGGCAGTACCAAAGCAACCACCCAACGGCACCTATGTACAATGCGAAGCTGGCTAAAATGTTAGCGCTGGACCTTCTCCCTTTTTCATTTGTGGAAGCAGTGGGTTTCCTTGAATTTGTGTCAGCCATCTGCCCTAAATGGATGGATCCCAGCCGGTCCTATTTCGCCAGAGTTGCTGTTCCAGTACTACATCACGATGTGCTGGAATTGGTTGGACAAGCTTTGCAGCAGAGTACTGTTCACAATATCCACCTGACAACAGACATGTGGACCAGTTGCCAAGCCACTGATTACATGTGCACCATTGCACACTGAGTCTCTTTTGTGGGGGTTAGAGATAAGCTATCTGAAGTAGGTGCTGTTGACACAGCTGAGATTTTTAATGCTACTCAGAAACATGCAACTGTAGCCATGTTCGCCATGGAGAATTCTCATACTGCTGTAAACATTTTGGAAGAGTTTCACAGCAAGGTCTTTGAATGGCTGGGCCCAAGAGGGCTTAAGACTGGTTTTGTTTCCACAGATAATGTCAGTAATGTACTTAAGGCCATGGAGCTTGGTTCCTATTTCAGGGTCCCGTGTTTGGCGCACTGCATTAACATTATAGTTCAAGACTGTCTGAAAAAAGAAGCCATAGTCAGCAACTTACTGACCACCTGCCGAAGAATATGTACTAATTTCAGCCATTCTTTTAAAGCTCGGAAGCAGCTGAGGATCATTCAATGTGACTATAGAATATCAGTCAAAGCACTCATCAGGGAGGTGGCAACACGTTGGAACTCAACTTATTACGTGCTTGACCGTCTGAACAGTACAGACCAATCATCTTTCCTTTACCCAGAAACCCACTGTGGGACTCGGCCCACAGAGAGTAAGCCTGAGATCTGCCACCAGTTTATGGGAGGCCCCAGTACAAAACATGTTCGCCCCCCTATCGGACTTAGAGGCTTGCGACTGACAACCACAATGTGAGTTGGTCGTTCCGGATCTCACCGGGGAGCTCGGAAACGGCCATAATTCACAATCACTTCCTCTAGTTGGTCTACCATCCGACCAAGGCTCCTTAATATTAAGAGCTCAATTGCCTCCTTTTGCAGTGATTCCACAGGCCCCCAGTGAGATTCTCCCTAGCGGAAGCCTATCTATGTTGTCTTGGAATGTCGCTGGCTTGACTTCCAAACTTCCCTCTAACGATTGGTCGAATTTGGTAGACACCCACGACTTTATTGCGTTACAAGAAACCTGGTCATTATCTATCACCCATCGACCGGGCTATCTGGCTTACGGGAAAGTGGCCACTACCAAAGGGAAAGGACGACCTAGTGGGGGTCTTTTAACTTGGCTTAGGCAGCATTCATCGTTTCAGATCAAGGAAATTACCTTGGATAACGATGATATTCTGGTTCTGAAAGTTATTAAGGATGGTGTGTTTGCATTTAACCTGATTAATATCTACTCGAGAGGTCAACCGGGGGGCAGATCGTCGCCAACCATTCAATATCTGGACACTTTCATTAATGGGTTAGCAAGCCCCAAATCGCTGGTTATAATGGGTGACTTTAATTGCACATTTGAGCCCCTGGGGTTTGAAGACGGTTAACTTAGCATTGAGGAGGATAGTAATTGGGGTGTTCCATCTCTATCCTTAGTTCCTATTAAAAAGTGGACTGAGGCCGCCCTTCAACTAAAAAGTTTCTCTTTGGGGTGGGGCCTGAGAGCTGTGAATGGGAGAACTCAATCAGACAGCAATGGTAGCAATACTTTCTTTAACGGGAAGAGTGGGAGCAGGATTGACTATATCCTTGTTACCCTGGATCTATGGTCTACTGTGCAGGATATGGTCGTGATCACTAGACCAGAGAGTGATCACGAACTTCTATCCATGAGGTTAGTAACTAAGTCCACAGTAGGTACTGGCCCTCCCAGGGAAATGCGGGGCGGTGATATTGAGCTATCAAACGATTGTCGACGACTAAAATGGGCTAAAGTAATTGACAACGAAGGCATCCAAAGTCTGCTTCGTAAGTCACTAGAGGATTCGCTCCGGACTCTATCAGCTTATAACTTTTTAGAAGATCCTCGTCATTGTCTACAGATAGAGCATGATGCACTTTTTGACAAACTGAAATCATTGCTCACCCTTAAGGGGAAGGCAAAAAATTCCATTCGTTCCAAATCAGCCAAATGGTACAATAAAGATTGTTCCGCAGCTTTCAAATCGCTCTCTCTAGCAATTAAATCTAATGATATCCAGGCTATTAAAGTAGCTAGGGTATCGTACAAAAGGGTTCTATCTAAGGCCAGAGAGCGCTTTGATAAAGAAAGATGGGAGGAATTAACAAAAGCTTCAGAAGAGAAGAATTGGCTGAAATTTTGGTATTTAATAAAATGGGGAAGTGGGGTGTTTGAGTCTACCCCACTTAACAATGTTCCCCCAGATAAGTGGGTCTCTCACTATCAAGCCCAGTTCACCTGTTCTCTAACCCCTGTGTCTGATTTTACTGACATTGTATCTACGGAGGTTTTAACCTTCGGTTTGGCAAAGATTGAGAAAGCTATTGATGCCGTGCCGGCAGGTCGGGCGCCAGGTCCGGATTGTATCCCCACGGATCTTTTTAAATTTGATTAAAAAACTGGGCCACTTATATTCTTTTTTTGATAAATGCTTTGGCTCGGGGTGCTCCCTTGCCTACTTCTTGACGAGGTGCGGAAATTATACCTATTTTTAAAAAGGGAGACCGTCCCAGCCCATCCAACTACGGACCCATTAGCTTAATCGATTCACTCCAAAAAATCGTGGCCAGGATCGTATTACTTAGGGTCAATGAATGGATTGACGAGTCTCAGGTATTGTCCACTTTTCAAGCTGGGTTTCGGTCCCACGTTAGTACAATTGACCAGGTTTTTAGATTTTCTATGATTTATTGGAAAACGGTCATTTTAACGGGGGGAACCCTGTTTGCTGCCTTTGTAGATTTAAAATCTGCTTTTGACCTAGTTCCTCGTAGCAAGCTGTGGGACTCTCTCAAGGAGGCAGGCATGCCATTGGCGCTTTTATCGCTCATTGTCAAATTTCATACCTCTAACTATGCCCAAGTTAGATGGGGACAACAGGGTGAGCTCACTGAAAAATTTTCTGTCAACAGGTGCGTAAGGCAGGGGTGTGCCTTAGCCCCGACCCTGTTTTCTCTGTTCATCAATAGGGTTATCTCTTATTTTGTTAACTTCCCAACTGATGCACCCTCATTGGATGGCTATAAGGTCCCACTCCTTATGTTTGCAGACGATACGCTCATATTGTCCAAGACTCAATCTGGTCTGCAACGGGCCTTAGACAGATTCCTGGACTTTTGTAATGACCATGATCTGGCCATAAACGTAGATAAGACTAAATATATGGTGATGCACAAAAGCAAAATAATTAAGTGTAAACTGTCAATGAATAATATTTCGTTGGAACAAACGGATACGTTTACATATCTGGGGATCACCATGGGCCATAGGCTGACCTGGAAGCAACAAATTGATCTACTCGTCCTCAAACATAACCAATTAGTTGGGGCCTTACTAAAAGAACACAAAGCCTCACATACTAAACCGGTGGGACCTGCCATTGCACTCTATAATGGGAAAATAAGAGCCTCAATCATTTATGGGGCAGAGATATGGGGTTATGACAATATTTCACACCTAGTATTAGCCCAAAATAAGTTTCTGCGCTCACTGACCGGTCTCCCTCAGTCCACACCTATTAAACCTCTTCTGTTAGATCTGGGTTATAGGGCGTTCAATGACGAAGCTGGTTTTAGACCCTTTTCTTACTGGAGAAGATTGTGGACAACCTCTGAGTTACTCTCGTATGCAAATGCGATTTGGTACATCAAAGACCAAGATAAGTCTAGTAGAATAGCCTAGTAGAATAGCCTGGCTCCAATATATCAAGGGTGGCCTGTATGATATGGGATTGGGTTACCTTTAGTTAGACCCCAGGGGCAATCATTTCCCCAATAAACAGGACTTTAAAGCCCTATACTGGGAATCTAGGCTTGGGACAATAAGATCTGGGGTTAACAGCAGCTCCCTATGGACCATAAGTATATTAGTTGCTTTGAACCATACTGGAACTTTATTTCTAGACCTGAAGATCGTAAACTATTCCATCAATTTAGAGTGGGGTCTCTCCCACTTAACTCTTTTAGAAATAAATAAGTAAGGACTAGGAATATAACTTACCACCGCCAGCCACTGCTGCTGGCTCACCCCCTGCAGCTCCACCTACAACCGCTGCATCTTCTCCTCCCTCAGCAGCCACGTCGCCTTCACTGCTGGCCCCGGCACTGGTGGTCGGTAGTACACCTAGAAAAAACATTACACATTTTTCAGATGCCATATACACCTCCCCCTATTTTTAACTAGCAAGACTGAAAAAAAAGTGAATACATATACAACATACATCACTAGTACAAATCAGGTTGTAGAGTAGACACTAGTAGTGTTATATGGTCCCTAGGGTCATTCTAGTCTTTGCTTAGTTAGCCCAAGCCATGCAACCATATTTCCTTTGTGTCTTTTATATTTGCGCATGTTACCTCGCAGCTTGTTGCGTAAGACGCCTTTGAGCCCACATGAGCTCATACTGCTACTGTCTGAGCGCTGCGTACAAGGTCGACAAACAAGTCCCTTTGCTATGGAGTTCTGTTATTAGTCCATATTGCTTATTCATAAAAATGCTACACTTTTTGGCACGACTGAGAAATGCTTGCAATATACTAACGCGCACCATTTTTCTCATAACAGACGGAAGATTCCCTTTTAGGATCCAGAGCTTTGCAGAGCTTATTATGTAACCAGTACTAGGTCATCTAAGGTGAGGGGTCCCCAGAATTCGCTCAGTGATCTTCATTTATAATTTTATATAAACTATATTCCTACCAAGGGGAGGGTGGTTCTTCCACCACTGTTCAGTTATCATGATTTCACCTTTTGTCTTCAATGGACTTGTAGTTGTTGTCAGTGTAACTAAGTGTAACAATGTTTATTGTTTTAATCTTATACATTTTGCTGTTGGTGCTGCATTATAGAACAATGTACAGAGCTTGTCAGTTGAAAATAAACCTTTTGAACTTACATAGACTCGTGGTATTTGGTGTGGACTTACACGAGTGAGTGAGCGAAAGGGTGTGCATTGCTTCCGCGACTGAGAGGTCGGGAGTGTTATGTTCTGGGTTGTCTACTCATTGGGTATCTTGGGGGGGTTTGGAGAGCTAATAGTAATGAGACACTATAACTAGTCGGTCAGGGGATTGTGGTGGGTTCTGATTGAGGTGTGAGGAAGGTCCAACCTCTCATCACCAACGTCCTATTTTCTTGTGCAAAGTTCTGTATGTGCAGAATCTCTACAACAGTAGTAGTATGTCCTATCCTATCAAAAATAGTAAAATCTGGTTGGGCATTTTATTGGTGGGAATTGTCGAAAAGCCTCAAGATTAAGAAGACTAGAAGTTGTAGAAGAGGACAACCCAAAGGACAGGACTCAATGGCTAGAGCTATTGGTGAATCTGAGTTTTATTTAAAACCTTTTAAATAAAGAGTGGCCAACTGGGCAAGCTTAGCTACAGACAGACTAATAGTAGTAGTACATGGAGGCAGGGATAACAAGAATTTAGAAACAGATAGTCTAGATCGAAGAAGAATTGGTAAAAAATAGCATTAGGAAACGGAAACAATAGTTCAGAAAAAATAAGGTGCAGTCAAAGTTAGGGAATAATAATTATTAATATTAACAACAGGAAGACTTACTGGGGCCAGCAGCAGAGCCCTAAATAGAGGAGCGGTCCTGATCCTGTCCCTGGTGTTCTCCAGCTGCTCCCGCCGACTCCCACCCCGTCTTCTTGCCCCTGGATGCTGATCATAAAAGATATAAGAAAGAAAGAGACAAGCATTGATGATTGGTGTGAAACAAATAAAATATTTTTTTAAACGGTCAAAAAAACATTTATGGAAACAACAATTGCAATAAAATTGACCTAGCTAATCTGGTTGACTAGTAGTATCGGGGGATTCGTGGCCCGACTAGTTATTATTTATCAACACTAATCCAGAATACTATCTAAGCCTAAGTACCACCTGACCTAGCCCACCTATTCCAGACTGGCCAATTGTTCACTAAGTCTGCATTTCCATTTATTTTAGTCCTCAAAAATGCATAGATGAGGACACATTTTTGCATACAACAAATTGTTGGTTGGTTGCTGCTGATGTTCTGCTAGTGCTAAGCCTATTACCACTCACTAAACAAACTACAAAAGGTTCTACTAAGGACTGGGGTAAGCAGCACTCAGCAGCATGTGACGTAAAAGAGTGTGCGTCACGCAGACTACTAAAAAATTACTAATAAGTAACAAAACCTATCAATCCACCACTATATCTTAGTGACAGGAGGACAAAGGAAGGACTAGAGTTTCTCTAGTGTTACCTAACTTAAAAGTTCTCTAAAAGAAACTCTTACATAATCACGCTAAGCGAGCGCAAATTTCCAAACAAGTAAGATTAGTAGCGCCAAGCACCTGTGTCATAACAATCACTGAAGATTTTTAAACGTAATTTTCCTGCAATGTAAGCAGCAGCATTCTTGCTGGTCGGAATAAAAATATATTCGCAATATATAACACAGAGCAGACGAACACAATGTAGTAATATTAAATAGTTACTCACCAGGCCCCGGGCCCTCCACTCCTAGCAGGTCCAGCAGGTCCTGCTCCCGGTCCAGAATATTGGACCACCGGTGCGTCAGCTGGTTAATGGTGCGCCGGACACCAAAGCAGCAAAACACTGCCCGGTGCACCTTTCCCCACCGCTGCCGATGCTCCCGGAGCCCGTACCTGGACCTAGGCCTGCTGCCTGCTGCCAGGGTTAAGGGGAGTTGGTGCTGCACAAATAAACCCAGTGCTGCCACCTCTGCCTCAACAAATAAGGCCCGTGGCTGCACCCCGTATTGGCGCCACCTTCCGCAAGGAAGGCTGTCTCGGCTCTGGCTACGACTACGAGCCCTGCGGCCCTTTGCCATGGTTCTGGGTAGGCGAGGGGGTGGAAAAGAAAAGGTAGGAATGAAAAAAGTAAGTAAAAGAAATGAAAAAAGCAGGTAATAGAAAAAGAGTGAAAAAGTAGTGAAAAATACACAAAAAGTGAAAAAAACCTCAAAATATAGAATCAGGAAAATAGAAAGATAGATAATAAATAAAAACCAGATCAAGATCAAAGAAAACGTTTCCAGAAACAAAGGATTGAAAAGATATAGGGAGGATTGAAAAGCAGGCCTGGAACCATAGCAATTGAGTGAAAAACACGATGGCCACGCCCATTTCGACTGCCTGGGTAGGTTTGCGTGATATTTCCCCCAGAGCACACAAAAAGCTTCGCAAACACGTAATACGCTTTCCCAAACAGGAAATACTTATCGTGAACGGGCGGGAGGATGCTATACGCAACCCGAAACAGGAAATAAGCATCGCGAGCGGGCGCGAGCATGCATTACACCACCTGGAACAGGAAATAACCATCGCGAGCGGGCGGGACAAGTGACTCCGATTAGCAACTGCATGGGCAAGTTAGCGATATATTTTCCCGCGAGCACGTAAAAACACATTGCAAACGGGCAGGACAAGCATCTCCTCGTCTTTGCAGAGTTTCCGCGTGCTCGCAGAGATTTGTTACAATTTCGCGAAGATTTGCGTAACGCGACGACGCAAATTCCGCCCACCCCTAGTAGTATACCCAGTCACACACTCTCAATAGCACTAAAGTATTCACTCAAATATAGAGATACAGCATATGTCGCTAGGCCTACTGGAGACAGTTTTGCATACAGAGTTGCACACACCAAAAGTCACTATCACAGCTACTAAGCAATGGATGCTGCCCCTTAGATACACATTTAGAGAGCCATAGAGACACAAAGAGAGATAGTCATATAGCAATATAGTTCCTTAATTCCTTCCATGCTCATGACGGAACCATTCCGTCATGAGCACACTTTTAAAAAATCCCTTTGCTGTTTACAGCAAAGGGATTTCCCATTTGTATTTGCTTTGGGAGGTTGGGGAAGAGCTTCCCCAACCTCCCAAAGCATGGTTAGGGTTTTCATTGTAATGACGATGGCACCCATGGCACGCTGTCATCATTACATTCGGTGCTTGTGGGGTTATCTCAGCCCCCGAGCACCAAAAAACATGGCAGAGGTATTGTTGGAAAGGGGAGAATCTCCCCTTTCCAATGGTACCCTTCCTTAGTGGATCCCTGCTTGGGGATTGCCCCAGGAGGGTGATCTCCAAGCAGGGATCCACCCACAAGCCACAAGGGAGGGGGGAGCAGCCCCTTGGGCAAGAGCCTTTGCTCCCCCATAAAATGTTGCCAGCCAGGCTTTCTGCCCCCTGGGGGGGGGGGGCAGATGGAGGCAGTAGTCCCCAATCTGCCCCCCACCCCCAATCTGCCCCCCGGGGGGCCGAAAGCACCCTAGGTGTCAGGGATTTTTCTTATATGCCAGGGATGGGCGCTGCTCACAATGGGCATGCCAATGCTCCCACCGTACCGATTGGACAGTAGGTTGGAGGCGTAAAACGCTCCGGATTGGTGCGTTAGTGTAAAGCCACGCTAGGAGTGGAGGAATACAGAGTGACATAAACGATCCCTGATTAGTGCGTTAGTGTGAGTCGCGCTGAGATTGGAGGATTGTGATAGTGACGTAGATGCTCCTGATTGGTGCGTTAGTGAGAGTCGCGCTGTGAGTGGACAGAATAGAGGTACCATTGTAAGAAGACTAAACGGTACACGAAAACCCAGAAAATTTATTACCAACCACCAGAAAAGAAGAAATCGTGGTTTGGGAAAATTAAGAAGTGGTTCAAGAAAGGTAATCCAGTGAAGACTAGGGAAGGACAGTTACTTCCTCCACCGAAAACACCTGCATCTATAATGATTGCGAAATATGGGTATCATACCTGTATTTGGTTAGAAAATTGGGTAAAATACACCAAGGACGATGGAGTCCTGGCGTTTCCATAACATGGTTCCTTTAATTTGGCTGTTTTGAGAAATCTCCGAGACAAAAAGATGGACTTAGAACCAAGACCTAGACCGACGCAGTTTGAGGCATTGACGGAATGGGAAGACAAAATGCATGAACGAGAAAGGCAGAGAAGTGGTAGGGGTTACCGATACATGTTTGGTAGATCATACGGACATGAGACACATGACGATCGGATGAAAAGGTGGTGGGATGCAAGTATGACTAAGGGTGTGTTTCCTGTAAGAATGGTAGGAGAGAATGAAGGGAGAAAATGCACAGAGAAAAGGCGTAATGTGGATTTGAGTGGGTATGAAGCGAATGAATCGGAAGATGATGTTCTTGATGATGTGTTTTACAAAAATCCACCACCGTATCGACCAGAACCAGAAGCATTGTCACCAAGTGCCCCAATGAGAGAAACATTACGAACAATTAAAACAGAGACTATGTCACCAGAATTAGGGAAAAGTAACTCCGCAAGAGAAATAGAAAAACAGACAGAAAGTGGTGAAAATTCAGTAGAACTGGCTAAAACTACCCTAGAATTAACCGAGAAAATAAGAGAATTGACCAAAAATCTAGAAGCTGTAACAGGTCCAGTAATGCCCATATTTGTGAAACAAAAAGATACTGAACATTGTTTGACAGTACCGTACAGAAGCCAAAATCTAATTGAAAACACTGAACGGAGTCAAAATGAGAATCGTGGGGACCGACAATAAATATGTTTGAACCGAGTGTTTCAAATAATCCATTTGTAAATCAAATTTATGCTGAAAAGAGTAGAATGACAGTGGGAACATTATTAGAACCACAAAAGGCTCCAGAACAAAATAATATAGATAACCCAGTAGCGCCCTCTGTAGAAGAATTAAGCGAATGGCTCAGAGGGCTACAGAAAAAGGATCAAGAATCCCAGTCAATAGATGTGGCCAAATTACGAATGGTATTAGAAGAATTGATAGTAGGAACTATCCCTACTGAAAAATTGAAAAGCTATCAGGATGAGGAATTGTTGTTTCTCTGCAAGAGTGCAACGTGGAGAGCGAAAAACTTGCATGAAAGATTAGAGGAAATTGCAAACGAAATGGGAATAGATTTTGACAAAGTAAAAGCACTGCAAAAATCTTATCGAGTTGATCTCACTGAAAAGGATATAGAGAATATGAACACTACAGGAAGGATAGGTCAGATTAAGGACATAATCGGTTTGTTGAGAAAATGGGGAGATGTGGACAAATGGAGAAGTAAGTGGTGTAAAAGACGCGATAATACCACAGAAAAGACAGCTTCAGCATTTCCCGTTAGAGACAAAGAAAAGGTAGCGACAGAATACCCCATGAGAGAGATTCCAGGAGGAGGGTATGTACATGTTCCATGGACAAGACAGGACATTTTGTCTTTCACAAATGATTTCCCTCGACTACGCGAAAAGCCCGTAGAGTGGTACCGGCAGGTAGACAGATTTGTAAAATTGTCAAAGGTATTATGGATAGATTTGAATAGTCTATTCGATATAATAGTACCAGCAGATTTGTGGACAGAGTGCAAGCTGATGATAAATTGGCCCACTCAGGAGTATCCTAGGGACCCAAAGACAGGAGCTCCCGACCCAGAAGTAATGAAGAAATATGAGCAGGTTATGGCATTTCTGAAAAATAAGGTACCTCCTAAAGAGACCGATTGGGTAAAAATTGACAGAACCTAACAGGAAAGCAAGGAGTCAGTACATGCATACTATGAGAGGCTAATTCAGGCTTTTAAACAGTTCAGTGGAGATGAGAACCTGAGTGATAAAGATTTGAGTCATTTCGTATACAGATTTGTATATGGTTTACGCCCAGAAATTGGTGATATAATAAAGCAGCATACAGTTGATTGGCAAAATAAGAAAATAGATGAGGTTTTGAGACATGCAAAATATTTAAGCGATGAGATTGATGCAAAACAGCGAAAACTGAAAGAAAAGGCAATGTGGGCACAGGTAAAGGTAGCCGAACAACAGGAAGCTCAGTTGGTAGAACAAGCGAACAATCCAGGAGTAAGACCAAGATTTGGTCCAGGGAAAGGGAAAGGTAATATAGAAGAAGCTAAAAAGAAATTCCCATATCATAATTGCGGTGAGTTAGGGCATTGGAAATCCGAGTGTAAGAACCCTCCAAATACTAATAATGAAAATCGATTGTTGAATCCACAGGTGCAGAAAGAGGTGGGTGGTCAACTGCAGCAACAGCAGCAGGTGGTTACCTCCCAGAATCAGGTGCCAAAACCACCTTTTCCACAGAACAGAAACTCACAGAAGTATCGTAAGGAATCGGGATTCTACAATGAAGAACAGGTAAATAAACCATCACGCGCTCGCACTGTTTCGCAGTATTGGCTGCAACACGATGAGAGTGATTCAGAAATGGGTTATTGACGGTGCCAAAGGGAGGAAGAAGAGTGCGTACTTGGCGCAACTCTAGAAGTAGACCAGACAGGACCATTTGTAGATGGGAAGATTAATGATGATAACATTACTTTCCTAGTGGACACTGGCGCTACTCGATCTACTGTTAGATCAGCTGATGTTGAGAATCTTCCTCTTTCGGATTAAACGATCCAAGTAGTTGGTGTATCTAACCAACAGTTAAAAACATAACTTACAGAACCAGTAAAGGTTAGTATAGGGACATTTTCTGAGATGCACCGCTTTGTGGTATGTGACACCAGTCCTGTGAACTTGCTAGGTTGTGCAAGATGGATTGCACTATATTTTGTACTCCAGATGGAATAGCTTTTGAAACACCAGATGAGGATGTATTGTATAAAATGACCATAGCTAACAGAGAATGTGAGAATATTGGAACATATGCAGTATTTAATCCAGATGAACAGCCTAAAGAATTAAAACGATCTGTAAAAGCAGAGGTTTGGGATTTCACCGGAGAAGATGTAGGGCTAATGAGAAACGTAGACCCAGTGAAAATTACTGTAAAAGAAGGAGTAAGTTATCCGAACATTCCTCAGTATAGATTGACACCTGAAATAATTGAAGGAGTAACTCCAATAATTGAGAAAATGATCAAGCAAGGAATTCTGAGAGAGATAATGAGCAGTCCATGTAACTCACCCATAATGAGCCTGAAAAAGCCAAATGGTAAGTTCAGAATAGTGCAAAACCTGAGAAGAGTGAACAAAATCGTTGTGCCATGTTGTCCCATCGTACCAAATCCATCAGTGATTTTGTATCAGATTCCCCATGATGCAGAATGGTATACAGTGATTGATTTGTGCCATGCGTTCTTTTCCATCCCATTGCATCACGACAGTCAGCAAATTATTGCATTTCGGTTTGGAGACCGTATTTTGGCATGGTGCCGAATTCCACAGGGGTATACAGAAAGCCCCTCAATATTTAATCAATTGTTGAAAAAGTCATTGGAAAGTTTGCAAATGCCTGAGAGTTCAGTACTAGTACAGTACATCGACGACCTCCTTGTGGCATCGAAAACCCGTGAAGCTTGTGAAGTAGACACTATAGCCTTACTAAATCACCTGGCAGATGGAGGACTAAAAGTGTCCCCAGCCAAACTGCAGTATTGTAAGAAAGAAGTACAGTATTTGGGACATAACATTGAAAAAGGATTGGGGAAAATAACAATAGACAGAATCAGAATCATAAAAGGAATGAGAGCCCCTATGACTCAAAGAGAAGTGAGAATGTTTCTGGGAATAGTAGGGTACTGCCGCCAGTGGATCAGCAACTTTTCGCTGATTGCAAAACCTCTGGTACGGCTAACAAGGAGTGATGTAAAATATCCCCTTGAATTAAACAAGGAAGAATTAGCAGCATTCAGACAATTGAAAGATGGATTGTCCGAAGCCCCAGCATTGGGTATGCCTGATTACGAAAAAGAATTTGAGTTATATTGCAGTGAAAGAAATGGATGTGCACTTTCTGTGTTAATCCAGAAGCATGGGAGATTGAGGAGACCGATTGCATATTATTCATCGATGCTTGATCCAGTAGCCGTAGGCTTACCTGGTTGTCTGAAAGCAGTAGCTGCAACATGTCGAAGCTTGCAGCAGAGTGAAGGAATCGTGATGGGATATCCTTTGAAAGTGTTTGTACCTCATGATGTGGCGATTCTTTTAACAAGGAGTCGTACTCAGTATATGACACATAGTCGGCTGACTAAGTATGAGAAAGTCATGTTAGGTGCAACGAATGTGAACCTTGCGAGATGTGTGAATGTGAATCCAGCAACGTTATTACCTGATGCTGAGAATGTGGAAGTGAGAGATGAAGCAGATCATGATTGTTTGGATGTGCTTGAGTATTGTAAGAAACCACGACCAGACATAAAAGATGTACCTTTGGCAGAAAATTATTATGTAATGTTTGTTGATGGGTCATGTTTGAGAACAGAAGAAGGAGTGCTGAGTGCAGCATATGCAATGTGCACGGTTGCAGCAGTGTTGGAAGCATCTTATCTAAAAGGAGTAAAATCCGCTCAAGTAGCAGAATTAGTGGCTCTGACTCGAGCATGCAAAATTGGGAAAAGTGTGAGAGTGACTGTGATAACTGACAGCCAGTATGGCTTCGAAGTTGTTCACGATTTAGGCCAATTGTGGCTACAAAGAGGTTTCCTAACCTCAAGTGGAACTCCTATAAAGAATGCTGAAGTGGTTGGAAAGTTGATTGAGGCGATACAGCTGCCTAAACAATTGGCTGTGGTGAAATGTGCTGCCCATTACCAAGGTGAGGATTACGTTACTGTCGGCAACAGATATGCCAATGACATTGCACAGTACTGTGCCAGAAATCAGTATTCAGTCAATCGGGCAAAGGAGAGAGAAATGACTTCCTATTCCTTAATGTTTCCTAACGTTGTAGGGACATGGGAAGAATTGAGACAATTGCAGGAGGAAGCAGGAGATGAGGAAACAAGGCAGTGGGTAAAAGCAGGATGTGCACCAAGGGAAAAGGATCATGTGTGGGTCTATCGAGATGGAAGACCAGTCCTGCCTGATAGCATGTTGTCTACCATGGTACGGATGTATCATGGCCAGGGACACATAGGGAGAGATGCTATGATCAGGTCGTTTAAACAGACCTGGTACAACCCAAAATTTAGAATTATATCAGAGAGTCTATGTCAGAGATGTCTAATTTGTCAGCAATACAATCCTGGAAGAAAGACAGTGGTGAGCCTAGGAACTATAGGCCGAGAAGGGGGGCCTTTTACCAGAATGCAGATAGATTTCATTGAGATGCCAACATGTAACAGATTGAGGTATGTTCTGGTCATAGTCTGCCTATTCTCCAGGTGGGTAGAAGCATACCCGACAAGGAGAAATGATGGATTGACAGTGGCAAAGCTGCTTTTGAGAGAATTCATCCCCAGGTTTGGGTTCCCAGTGACCCTTGAATCAGACAGAGGAGGGCATTTCTATAATGAGATTGTAAAATTGGTCAGTGAAGCATTGAATGTACAACAGAAACCGCACTGTGCCTACCGACCAGAGGCTTCTGGTGTGGTTGAGCAAATGAATGGTACAATCAAAAACAGAATTGGAAAAATGTGTTTAGCCACAGGAATGAATTGGCCTGATGTCTTGCCTCTAGTTTTGATGACCATACGTGCAACCCCAGATAAAACTACAGGGTTAAGTCCTCATGAAATAATCATGGAACGTGCAATGAGGCATGCTTACATACCAGTCAACAAACTGATGACGATTTCTGATGACATGGTGTTCGACTACTGTAAAGGCCTGGCTGACGCAGTTCATTCTGTGTTTCATCAGGTTGGAGCAGATGCCACCACCCTTGACAAGAAACCAGCCCATGAGCTGAGCCCTGGAGATTGGGTGAGGATAAAGGTCCACAGAAGAAGAAACTGTTTGGTTCCCAGGTGGGGAAAACCAAGATAAGTCATTCTGACCACGACAACAGCTGTGAAGTGTGCTGGACTGAAAAACTGGATCCATGCCAGCCATACTCTGAGAATACCAAATCCAGTGGATTGCAAGGAGAAAGAGTACTATGACGAATCAGAGTCAAGTACTGAATCAGACAACGAAGAACCAAAAACACGAGAAAATCCTGAAAAGGGGGAAAACGAACCAAAACAGATTCTAGTCCCCAGAAGTGTCTCTCTGAGAAGAAGACTGCAGATTTCTGACAGCTCAGATTCTGAAGACGAGCAAAGAAAGAAAGGTCCTAGAAAAGAACCTAAAAAGAAGAAAGGAAAAGACAAAGAAGAAGCAGTAAAAGAAATTCAAAGAAAGCAAGTCCCAGATGAAAAACTGAGAGAAATTCCACCTGAAATAATAGATTTGAGTGAAGAAGGGACAGATACAGAGAGAGAGGGACAGATTGCGGAAGACCCCCGAGGAGGTGTAGGGAACTGTAACATCCAGCTAGGTGAAGAGACAAGTAGTCAGCAGGAAGATTGCGTGTCGGAGACCCGAGGAGGGAAAGAAGTAGGGAAACCAGAACAAGTGGTGGATAAAGAGACTGGTGAAAAGGAACAGCAAGTTGGGACAGAGTCAGAAGAGAGTGAGAACGAAATACCTAAAGGTCGAGTTCTGAGAAAGAGAGCTTGGAGAGAAGAAAAGAATGAAAAGAATGTCAAAGAAAGTAAATTGAAAAGAACTGTAAAACCAGAAGTTTGGCTGAACAAAATAAAGAGACTAAGATATCGATTGTCTCGAGTGAAATCACCAAGAGCTGAACAGGTGAATGAAGTCACGAGTCAGGAAAAATCAAAGGAGGAAGAAACAGTTGTAACCAAAGAGTCCGGAAGGACAAGAAAGCCTAACCAGAAGTATAAGTCGCCGGAATGGACGTATGTGGCCCTGCCTGAAGAACCCCAAGAGGCAGACAGTCAAGGAAATCCAGAGGAGGCTTTACTGAAAGTGGTTAAAGAAGAAGAAGAATCAGAAATCCTGAGAGTTCTCTTGTCCGACATTGGAGAAGAAGAAGCAGCGGAGATTCAGGAAATTCTGTATCCTGATTGGGAGAAGGAGGCAAAGGATGATGAGATGCCAAACTGAATAAACAAAGAAGCTGTTGATGTGGAAAACAATAATAAAAGAGAAGAAGTAGAAAACTAGTGGAACCACGTAGAAGCTTAGAAGCTTTGGGTTAGAAACTGGTCATAAAGTAGAAAAGGCTAAGTCAAAAGACACAGTCCATTTTAGTAAAGATGGCTAACATAGATGGCAGTAAAAGTAGATGTGCATTCATGAAAAGATGGTGTAAAACATGTTGCTGTTGTACAGGATTATTAATGCTTTTATGGAGCATCCTAGCTCTTGTAATATCATTTAAAGTCACAATAGATACAATAGAAGGACATGGTCAAAACAAGACTAACATAGGTAAAATTTCAAAGGTAGTACCGACTGTAGAAACAAACATTCACTTGCATAAAGATAGGCCTATTAACGATTTCTCTAATAATGTATTTTCAAAATTGTTGTATGAATCTGTAAAGACTATGGACGTAAGGGACTGCTACGTCTGCATGCAGTTACCTGCTTCTGTGGCAGGGGGAATGACTTATCACCACCTTCCAGCTACTTATGGAATAACATGTAGTGTAAAAGCTAGTTTATTTTATCAGATAGGGAAATTAGAGTATGATTTTTCTGATGTAGATAACATTTTTGCATTAGTGCCTGCTAATAATAAGCTAAATAAGGTAAAACCTGCTAAAGTTTTAGGTGAATTTTTCTTAGAGACTAGTGAACTAACATTAGAAGCTGTGTTTAAATATAATTTGACATGCAGTTTACAGAAAGAAGAAAAGACATTTTTGAATATGGTTGAGGAAAGAAGGCATAAGATGCACAAAAAGGCATCAGAAGGAAAGGTTGAGAAAACGGCTTGGGACATAGAAATGGAGAAACATTTGACAAAAGGAGAGTCTACACCAACAATAGCTTTACATAGGCCTCAGAAAGGAAAATTTTGTATAAGAAGGAATCAAACTGCATATGATAATCTTTTTGTAGGTAATAGTGAGTGCCATGATACATACCGGATCATAGGTGGATGGGGATTTAAAGGTGGAAGAGATCCAGTATTTCCTGGACTATCTTTTTTCTGTGGGAACAGGGCATATTATCGTTTGCCAGACCATTGGTATGGCACATGTTACGTAGGCCTGGTATTTCCAAAAATCTTTCAAATGGACAGAGAAGAAGGTGTAAATAGTTAAAATAGTCATTTAGTGCGTAGAAAGAGAGAATCTTGGGCAGAAATTGTAGGTGACATCTTTGGTGCATTGATACCAGCAGTGGGAATATCTCTGAATGCAAATAAAATTAGAAGATTATCTACAGTAGTGGATCTCTTGACTACAAGCACTGCTAATGGATTCTTATTGGTTAATACTGAAATGGTTGCCATGCGTGCTATGGTAATGCAAAATCGACTTGCCCTTGATATTCTATTGGCAAAAGAGGGTGGAGTCTGTGGAATGCTGAAAGTTCAACATTGTTGCACTTACATTCCAGACGAGAGTAAAGATCTAAAGGTTTATATTAAAAATATTACTGAATTGCATGATGAACTAGTACCACTGGAGGTTGAAGATGTATGGACAAGAATGGGAAAGAAAATAGCTGCTATTAAAAATTTCTTAGCTAAAATAGGTAGTTCTTTTATAGGTAAAATTTTGTTTCCATTAACATGTGTGATAGTTGCATTATTAGTGTTAATATTAGGGTGTATGTGTTGTAAAAATAAGAAAACAAAGAATAAAATAAAAAGAGAAAAAATAAAAAGAAAGAAGGATCCAGAAGGAGACTTAACAGAGCTAACCTTAGATGAGTGGAAAGAAAGTATATATAAAAAAGCAAAAAGAGATGAATATGGAGAAACTGAATTATGAGCTATGAGTAAGAAGTCATTTCAAAATTTCCGTAAAAGGGTACTAAATTTGGGTGTTGTATGGTGATAAAATCACCAAAGGGGGGATTGCTGGAGTGAGGTTTTCTTTAAAAACCATATACCTCCTCCATTCTATCGTTTTTGAATTAAAATGATTAACTGATTAATATTGATAGTATTAATGGTTTGCTGTGTTTGAATAATCAATATTACTAATTAGAAAATACATGTGGGAATCGCATTTGCATGGCCTAATTAATAAGTAAACTAATTTTCGTACGCATACTACTGTTAGATATTTAGAGTTTGTATGTTATACGTTGCTTTTGTGATGTGATTTGTGAATGTGCTTTTAAATGTGAGTATAAACCGCAATGCGTGTTGCTTTTGCTAGATAAATACACACACATAAAGGGTTTAGTGAGCGAATTACATTTTAATAGTCATTTCCATGAATTAATTACGTTTTGTGTTTCTTTGCTTAAGTTGACCTTTCTGGAGTGGCCACAAAATGGCTGCCATCCCTATTTGACGGACAGACGATATACAGAAGTCACTGGGTGAAGTGCGCCTGCGCTAAAAAGATGAGCAACAATAACCTCGTCCTGACCCCAGGCAGACTGTACCCGTGAAGGTCGCACCGGGATGGTGCCAATCTTCAGACAATGGACTTCTTTAAACTAAAAACTGTTATAATTGATGACACCATGGATACAAAACCGTATGAGAACCAAAATGCCCTGAATGGACAAGTAACTGTTGCAAATTATTATTAAAATGAGAATTACATCTAAAGAAACATCTAGCGCTTGGGAATCAGGAAGAATGATCCTGGTTCCACCAATCAAATTTGTTTAAAAACATGTGTTGTAACATTTTGTAGTTGAATCTATTATAAAAGAAGTAGACTAGAGAGGGTCAATAGCTGCGTTCGATTTCCTGACGTTATGCTGACGGAGAGGACGGTGACACTGCTGGACAGCTGCTTACCAGAGACTCTGACGGACTGATCAGATGCCCAATTAATTTACGAACTGATTAATCGATTTATGGGCATAAAGACAAAAGATCTGAATTTGACATAGAGGACGTCATTTAGCCAGATTAGGTAAATATGCGAATCAAAATATTTAATGCTTTATGATTTTCCCTATGCTTTATTTTAGATAAATATTTCAATTCATTATAAGAACTGTGTCGGGTTATTCTTTTTAGAAATGTATTGATGTATACTGATTAGAAGAATTCAGTGTTGCTCTACCCAGCAACTCAGCTGATCCATGGCCTATCCATGGGAGGAACTGCTAGGTTAAAGTTTAGATCCTGGTGAGGTAGGGAAGAATAGGTGAACTTATTACTCATTAGTGATTTGTGTATTTCCTCCCATTGCAGCGTATGGAATAAAGGGATCCCCTCTCAAGGACCATAGATCTGAAGTAGAATGAATGAATGGTGTTATGGGCCCCACCAGTGAATGAGTGAATGAATGTGGTCGTAGAGATCTGTGGTCTGTGACGTAGAGAGGGATTTGGTATTCAGCGCTGGAACACCCCCACTCAAAAAAAGCTACAGTCTTTCTGCCCCCGAGAGGCAGATGGGACAATAGCCCCTTGCCTGCCCTACGGAGGGGGGCATAAAGCCCACTGGGCACCAGGTATTTTCTTTTTGTCCAAAGTTCAGGGCAGGGGCTGCCCAGAATGGGCATGCCAATGCTCCCAACCCTCCAAAAAAAGCCACAGTCTTTATGCCCTCTCCCCTGGAGGCATATGGACCAGTAGCCCCTGATCTGACCCCCCCGGGGGGCGAGAAAGCCCACAAGGCACCAGGGATTTTTTTATATATACTATGGTGTAGGGGCTGCCCAGTATTGGCATGCCAATGCCGCAACCCCCCTAAAAAATGCTACAGTCTTTCTGCCCTCCCTGGGAGGCATATGGGGCAATAGCCCCTTATCTGCACCCGGGGGGGCAAAAAGCCCCCCAGGCACCAGGGATTTAATCCCCTCAAAGTTCGGGGTGGGGTCTGCCCAGAATGGGCAAGCCAATGCCCCCACTCCCCTAAAAAAAAGTATTTCTGCCCCCCAGGAGGCAGATGGGGAAGTAGTCCCTGACAGAAATACCACAAGGCGCCAGGGATTTTTCTATGTACATAGGGGTGGGGGCTGCCAAAAATGCCCCCACCCCAAAATAAATTACCACAGTCTTTCTGGCCCCCTGGGAGGCAGATAGGGGCAAAAGCTCCTTATCTGCCTCCCGGGGGAGGGCAGAAAGCCCAATAGGCATCAGAGAATCTTTTTTTTTTATTTTGGGGTGTGGGCTGCCCAGAATGGGCATGCTAATGCCCCACCACCCCCCAATAAATGGCACAATCTTTCTGCCCCCCAGGAGATATATGGGGCAGTAGCCCCTGATCTGCCCCCCCAGGGGGCATCAGAAAGAACCACTTGGCACCAGTAATTATGCTGGCTTTTTATATGCGAGGGGGTGGGGGCTGCCCAAAATGGGCATACCAATGCCCCCAACCCCCAAACAAATAGTCACGCTCTTTGCAAAAAAAGTGTCCGTTTTCTCTGCGAAATGTAGTGTGTCCACGTTGCTTTTTGGGACGTTTCCTGTCGTGGGCACTACACCTACCCAAACAAGTGAGGTACCATTTTTATAGAGAGACTTAGGGGAACATAGAATTGTAGAGCTACTGTTATTACCTATTGACTTTCAATGCATTTCTGTCTTCCAAATAGAAGACAATGTGTAAAAAACAAGTCACTTTGAAATATGTCCTCTAATTCACATGCTGATATGGGTACCCATAATCTCAGAGATGTGCAAATAGCTACTGTTTAAAACTCTATATTTTGTTCCCATTTCAGAAATACATAGGTGTCTTTCATACTGATTTTTCCCTGTTTATATTTTCCCAAATGAATTGCTATATACCCGGTACACAATAAAAAACCATTGCAAGACGCTGCTTAGTTATTGACTCTGGGTTCCTCAGGTTCTTGGTGAACCTACAAGTCCTATATATCCCCACAACCAGAAGGATCCAGCGGATGTAACAGTATATTGTTTTTAAATAGCTGTCTTACTTAGGAGAAGTTACAGATGAAAACGTTGGCACAATGGCTGTTTTTGTAACTGATCTTCAATCTTTCCTATTTTCAACTGTTAGTTTCTATAAGAAAACCTTAAAGGATCTACACAAATGACCCCTTGCTGAATTCAGAATTTGGTCTAATGTTCAGAAATGTATAGCTTTTCAGGATCCATCATTGCTTCCATACCCATTAAAATGTCAAAACTGTGTGAAAATTGTTGCTTTTCCAAAAAAAGTCTGTCAGTCCATGAAATCTGGGAAGATGGTGATTTCAGCACCAGAAACCCTTTGTTGATACTATTTTCAGGGAACAAACCAGACGCTTTCATCTGAAGCCCTTTGTTCAAATCTTTCCCCCCAAAAACTGAATTTAGCTGTACTTTGGCTAATTTCTGGGTTCCTTCCAGAGTAATCAAAAAACCCTGGGTACCTTTAAAATCCCCATTGTGTTGTAAGAAAAGGATGCATATTTGGCGTGGATACTTTATGTGGTCAAACAGTTGCAGGGTCCTAAGCGCAAACTACTCTAAATAGCCAAAAAAGGCTTAGTACAGGCGGGAAAAGGCCAAACAGCAAAGGGGTTAAATAAGCAAACACAACCAAATACTGACTGAGACACTCATTCAGATATCGTCTGAGGCACCAACACTAATAAGTCATCCATGTACACAAGTGCTCCTTCTAAGATGCCTTGGGCCTACTTCTGCAGAACCTGTATCTGCATCTTTGCCAATAGGTGAAATTGACTTCAAAGAGTGCTTAATAAGTCTTAAAGTTCTCTTCTCTTACATATAACTCACCCCAAGAGTAGACCGTAGGTAGGCCATAGACATCTGCTCAAATCTAATTCATTTAGTTTCAAATTTTAGTCAAATGTGAGTCACTAACAACTACACTTAAAGTCCCATATGCCTAGATATACGTCCAGTCTGACACTCACAGTGCAGCTCATATACCTATCTGCAAAAGGATAGAGCCACTAATATACCCAATCACACACTCTGAATAGCATTTAAGTATTCACTTGAATATAGAGATATATCGTATGTTGTTATCCCTACTTCAGACAATCCTACACACACAGTTGCATGCCCCATTAGTCACTAACACAACCAGTAGGCAATGTATGCTGCCCTTTACATAAATATTTAGAGAGCCACAGAGAAAGTAAAAGAGATAGTCATATAGCAACGTACTTCCTTATATATGCATAAACATACCCAAATCAGTACTGGAACACCCATTCAGATATCTACTGAGTCACTAATAGTAGCAAATCAAGCTGATAGATCAGTGCTGTTTCTAACAGCCACTTACTCATCAATACAGACACCTATGCACCCTCCCACCTACTCATACAGTCAGTAATGAACATACTCACTTATCCTTGCAGTCACTCACAATCATGGTCAACTACCCATAGAGGCACTAATACACCCACTCAGCTACCCATGCATACCAACCCAAAACTCACTCACTCACTTACTCACTCACTCACCCATACAGCTACTTATACAACCACTGCATCATTCATACACCCACTCACACATCTTTTCACTCACCCATACAGTAATTCATACACCCTTTCACTCACTCATTCAGTTACTCTCGGTCTAGGTCCACTCTCTCCCCACAGCTCCACTGTGCCGTCTATTGCCTCCAGACCCGACCTCCTCCTTGGGAGGTTCGAGGCTGCTGCCCGCTCCTGCACCTGCTGCCCGCTCCAACTGGTACCAGACTGCCTGCAACAACCGTAACTTTTCTCAGCCGTTTTTTTTCTTAATTTTTCTCTCTTGTGCCACGTTATTGTGCCCAACTGTGTCTTGCTCTAATTCCACCACTGTTTTAATTTTCTCGTCCCTGCCTGTTCCTTTCACCTTTTGCCGCTGCTGCCCCTCCCCTCCGGAATTCACCCTGGGAATTCCCCCACTCCCACCCTCTCCTCCCTCCCACCTCCCCTACTTAATGGCTGCCGCTGCACGGTCGCGCAGCGGAGGCACGCAGCGGGGGGGCTGCCGGCGCACCAAAGACACTCCAAAGGTAAGCCCGTCTGCGCCTGTCCGCAACCCAACCGCGGCCAGCGCCAGGAACCCTGGACCTATCTCTATCCATCGCTACGACACCATCGCCCTTCTCGCACTCAACCCTAGAAGACTTAGAGAATGCCAACAGACTTTGCTGAACACGACCCACGGCCAGTTCTCCTGCTTCCACTGCTGCCAGACCCTCAATGCCACCCCGGCCTCCAACACCGCTGACGCCAGCACCGGCAACACCCTAAAATGCATGCTCCTCAACGTACACTCTTCACACAAACCGCCATGGAAATCTGGAACCTACTCGACTCTCTCTCGCCTGACATTGCCTTCTTCCAGAGACCTGGACCAACGCATCCTCTGCCCCTGACATCAGCACCGCCATCCCAGACAGATACAAGATCCAGAGCAAAGACCGCCTCACTACCCAGGAGGGGGCCTCATCATCGCCCACATGAGCACCCTCCGCCTCACCACCTCCAGCAAAACCTTCTCCCCCGTCAAACACCTGCACTTCCAGATCCAGACCACCCCCAAAGCCACACACTGAGGAACTCTTGTCCCCCCGGCCCCCGAAAACCCTTTGTCACCACCATCACTGACTTTATTGCACACCACGCCATCGCCTCAACAAAATACATACTCATTGGAGACCTGAACTTCCACCTCAACAACCCCAGCAACCCCAACTCTACTATCCTTCATAACAACCTCACCAGCATCGGACTTAAACAACTCACCAACACACCGACCCACAGAGCAGGACACACCCTCGACCCCATATTCGCGGCAGGAAACAGCATCCAATTCAGCCACACAATGCAGCCACCATGGACCGACCACCACTGCGTACACTTCCCCATCAATAAACCCAAGGCACCCAAACCAGCCCCATGCCCACCATGAAGGAACTGGTGCAAGGTTACCGACGAGCAACTTAACTCCACCCTCACCCGAGACAACCACACCTGAGCACCCGACGCAAACGACGCAGCCAGAGAACTCCACACCTGGATCTCCAACTGCTCAGACGAGCTTGCCCCTCTACGCAACCCCAACAGACAACGCCCCAGGAAAGCCGCCTGGTTCACCACCACTTTCCAAGAAGCCAGATGCACCTACAGATGCCTGGAGAAGAACTGGAGAAACACCAAGACAAGTGAAAACCACACCACATACAATGCCATGACGGACTACCACAACCAGATAAGAGCCACCAAGAGGAACTTCATCCACAACAAAATCCTGGCCAACTCCACCAACTCCAAGGAACTTTTCAGTGTCATGCAAGAATTCACCAACCCATGCAGTGAAGCCACAGACATCACCCCATCCCAAGACCTCTGCAACAAGCTTGGAACCTATTTCCACCTCGAGATCAAAAACCTCTATGACAACTTCATCGACCATCCACCAGGTACCAGAGACGGCCCTCCACCCCTAGAAACACGAGCCAACCCACCATCTCCAACTGGACACCGATCACAGCCGAAGACACCGCCTTGACCATAAAAAGCATCCACTCGGGGGCCCCCACCGACCCCGACCCCCCACATCTACCACAGAGCCGCGGCCACCATCGCACCTGAACTACAACGCACCATCAACACCACCTTCAGAAGTCAGACCCCTGCTCAAGAAGCCCACAGCTGACCCCACTGACCACAAGAACTATCGGCCCATCTCGCTCCTCTCCTTCGCAGCCAAAGTTGCAGAGAAAACAGTCAACAGGAAACCACCCGTCCCAATCTGGATTCCGAAGCAACCACAGCACAGAGACCACCCTACTTGCTGCCACAGACAACACCCACACCCTCCTGGACCAATGCCACTCCGCAGCCATCATCCTACTCGACCTATCAGCAGCCTTCAATACCATCTCCCACTGCACACTAGTCACCAGACTACACAACGCTGGCATTCAAGGAACAGATCTGGACTGGATCCGATCATTCCTCACCAGAAGAAGCCAAAGGATCAGACTCCCACCCTTCCTCTCTGACCCCACAAAAATCACCTGTAGAGTACCACAGGGTTCATTCTGAGTCACACCCTCTTCAACATCTACATGGCCCCCCTCACAGCCATCGTCTGACAACACGGCCTCAGCATCGTATCCTATGCCGACGACACCCAGCTCATCCTTTCCCTCACCAAAGACCCCACCACTCCAAACTCAACTTCCAGAAAGGAATGCAAGACGTCGCAGTCCAGATAATCAACAGCTGCCTGAAGCTCAACGCAGAGAAGACAGAAGTCCTCGTCCCCGGTACCACCCCTTCTGCATGAGACCGCACCTAGTGGCCGACTGCCCTCGGAAGCCCACCTACCCCCTCAGACCATGCCAAGAACCTTGGCATCGTACTCGACTCATCACTCACCATGAACCGACAGGTCAAAGCCGTCACCTCCAGCTGCTTCAACACTCTCTGCATCCTCCGCAAGACCTTAAAGTTAATTCCCACTGAGTCAAGGAAGACAGTCACCTATGCACTAGTCACCAGCAGACTGGACTATGGAAACGCACTCTACGCCGGCATCAACAAGTCCCTACTCCGCAAACTCCAGACAATACAGAACACCGCCGCCAGACTCATCCTCGGCATCCCCCGTCGTGAACACATCAGCCAACACCTACGAAGTCTCCACTGGCTCCCCGTGGAGAAAAGAGTCCCTTTCAAAATCCTCACTTATGCCTACAAATGCCTACACAACAACGGACCCAAATACTTCAATGACAGAATCAACTTCCACGTACCCAAAAGAAACCTCCGATCTTCCAACCTCGCACCTGCCAAAACCCCGTGCATCCCCAGAGCCAGAGCAGGCGGATGATCCTTCTCTCACAATGCAGCGAAGACCTGGAATGAGCTACCGCCAGACATCAGAGGCACCACCTCCCTGAAAACCTTCAGGAAGACCCTCAAGACCTGGCTCTTTGGCTTCACAGATATGTGGACCCCCCTTAGCGCCTTGAGACCCACACAGGTGAGTAGCAGGCTTACAATTCCCTGATTGATTGATTGATTGATTGATTGATTGATTGATTGATTGATTGATTGGTTGTTTGACTTGCACACTCATGTTCCCATGAACACACTCTCTGACTCATCCATATAGCCATACATGCACCCACTGACTGACTCATACAGTCACTTACACAGCCACTCACTCAGCCATTGAATTACTCTCATACTCACATACTCACTCACTCAGTCATACATCTGCTCAAAAATCCTGGCATTCACCCATACAGCCACTGATGCACCATTCACTCATACACGTATTCACCCATGCACTTGTCACAGAATCACTGATATACCCATTCATTCACCCATTCCTTGCTGCTACTTCAATCTTCTCTTTTCAGCTCTAGCAAGTCAAGCACTATGAATAGTATGAATATGTTTGTACATTAAAGATGTACAACATAAGTACTTTTTGTCACTGCCCCATGAGAGGACCTTCTGGCAGATGGTAAAATGTCTCTTTTTGGGAATTGACCTTCTTCTGCCTCTCTGGGATTGAAAAAAGAATTCCCACACCACCCGTTCTGCAAGTCTCCTGCAGATGCCATGACTAATGCTATGAAAATGCCCCCACAAAAACACCAAGTGAAGAACCTAATGCAAACTGGCTCTCTCTTGATGATGGAAAGATGTTTAACCTATCGAATCCCTTTATTTCTGTATGACATGGGATGAGCGACCCCAGCGCGGTTCTGTTGTGTCTGGTACGCGACTCCGTAAAATGTACTAAAATCTCATTTATAGTAAACTATCTGAAAGATTATACTATTTTCTTTGGACTTTTAATATACCTCTTTCCTTAAATAAAACTTAAAAAGTGTTAAAATATATATTTTTCTATCACAGAAAAAGTAAGACAACCATAAAAATATTTTTCTTTTCTTATTACACTACGCTTTTAACTGTACTAGTAAACCTCTAACCTAAAAGTAAACCATAGAAGTGTCGACATATGTGTATTACTACTAATGAAACTACATTGGAGTCATAATCCCAGTGCGTCTCTAGTGATACGGGCTGCGATGGGGCACGAGGGTGTCGCGACATGCAAAAACCTATTAAAACAACCATAACCTGATCTGAATGTGAACTATAGAACTATCTGTGTATGTGTTTATTACTACTACCTAAACTACATTGGAGTCAGGGGTTCAATGACAGAATATCAACCTAAAAAACATAGATGAAAAAGATATCAAGGAAAAAATATAGAATTCAAAAATATAGACTCCCTAAACTTAAACAAGTAAGTACAAAAATATAGTAAAAAATATTACTGTCAAAAATATAGCTGCACAAAATATTGATTTTTTATATGTATAAAATAAAATAATAAATATTAAATATATTAAATAATAAAATTTGCACAGTGATGCCGGGAGGGGGCGGGGCCTGAAATGACAAGTGTGCAAACACGCCCCCGGTGTGTTTTAAATTGGGAGATTAAGTCCCCTTCAATCCTGAGGGTCCCTGGGGGCCAACTAGCCCACCAGGTACCTCCAGTATGCGCCACAGAGTTGTGTTGCAGAGAGGTGGCCTGAGTCCACGCCCCTTTTTACACCACTCTGCAAACGCGCCTCTTAGCGCACTAGTGGTGGTGCAATGAGGTCCTCTTGTGTCCTGAGGACCTCAGGACACAAGTGGAAGTGGACTTCATCCCCGAGCAGCAGTGCTCCAAGAGGAGCATTTGCAGAGTGGTGTAAAAGGGGGGCGTGGTCTAGGACCACCTCTCTGCAATCCAGCTCTGTCGCGTATATTGGAGGTACCTGGTAGCTAGTTGGTCCCCCAGGGACCCTCAGAATTCAAGGGGAATTAATTCCCCAACTAAGGGGGTGCGTTTGCAGAGTGGTGGAGAAAGGAGGTGTGGCCTTTGTCTACCTCTCAGCAATCCCACTGCGTGGGGCTTACTGAAGGTAAGAGTTAGGCGAGTTGGGCCCTAAAGGACCCCCAGCAGCGAAGGGGACTTCAATCCCCATTCAAGAGCGTGCCAGGGAGCGTGTTTGTAGAGTAGTGGGCAAAGGGGGCATGGCCTGCTCTTCGAACTTAGCAAAACTGCTGTGTGGGACTTACTGGAGGTAATAGGAGGGGTAGTTGGTCCTCAAGGATGCCCTTTGGGCCAAGTACCCCTCTTCTTGCCTCCAGTAAGTCCCGCACAGTGGGATTGCTAAAACGTCTTCGGAGGCCATGCCCCCCTTTCTCCACCATTCTGCAAATGCACCTCCTGGCAGACTACGTGATGGGGGCTCAAGTCCAATTTACTTCTGAGGGACTTTGGGGGCCAAGAAGCCCTACTGGTACCTCCTTTAAGCCCTATGCACCAGAATTCCTGAGTGCTGGTCGGAGGCCCACACCCTTTCTCCACTACTCTGCAAACACGACTACTAGTTAAAGAAGTGTTTGCAATGTAATAGGTTTCACATTTGCGAGAATTAGAGCTATTGGTGTTGTAAATGCAAAAGTTTTTTACTGATGTGAGTGGAGTGGATGTACGTTGTGTTTAGTGGAATTATGTGGTATGTTGTGCAGTGAAATTATGTGGATAGAAAGTATGTGATATTTAGTGTATAGGAATTATGTAGAGTGGGATTATGTGTTATGGAGAGTAATTATGTGAGTATGTATTGTGGAGTGGTAACCTCAGGTTTAGTCTTCCTCGTTTCCATAGGAGCTCAACTATGAACTCAGTTAGACAAAAAAAGATGGAATCACCGAGGAGCACTTGTGGACCTTGTCAGAGTTATGAGCAGGGCCACTGGGATTATGTGACTGTTTGGCTGCACCGACTTTCACACAATTAAACATTTTCTGTATTAGCCACATAATTCATAATCTGCACCCTAATCTGCAGATTTGAACAAAAAAAACCTTGTTTTGATATGGGTCAAACATTACCAAAAATGCAGTGACAAGTGTTACAGCGTGGTGGGAGACCCTTTGCAAACCTAGAATGGTCATGTGTTACTTATTGCTAAATTTGGGTGTTAAATTGGTACTAATAGTGTGCAAGCCACTCTTGCTTCCCTCTGCACCTGTCTTGCCTCTGTCTGCATTTCTGTTGCTTCTTTCTGCACGTTTCTTTCTTTTTCTGCACTTCTCTTGACCTCATTCTGCAAATCTCATGTACTTTCTGCACCTCTCTTCCCTCTTTCTGCACGTCTGTTGCCTCTTTCTGCACCTCATTTGCTTCTTTCTGCACCCCTGTTGTCTCTTTCTACACTCGTCTTTCCTCTTTCTGTACCTTTCCTGGCTGTTTTTGCATCTCAATTGCCTGTTTCTGCACTTTTCTTGCTTCTTTCTACACCTCTGTTGCTTCTTTCAGCAATTCTCTTGCTTCTTTGTGCACTTCTCTTGCCTGTTTCTGCACTTCTCTTGCCTCTTTCTGTACTCCTGTTGCTTCATTCTGCACTTTCCATGCTTCTTTCTGCACATGTCTTGCTTCTTTCTGCACCCCTGTTGTCTCTTTATGTACCTCTTTTGCCTCTTTCTGCACTTTTCTTTCCTTTTTCTGCAGTTCTCTTTCCTCTTTCTGCACGTCTGTTGCCTTTTTCTGCACCTCATTTGCTTCTTTCTGCACCCTTGTTGTCTCTACATGCACATGTCTTCCCTCTTTCTGCACTTTTCTTTCTTCTTTCTACACCTCTGTTGCTTCTTTCAGCAATTCTCTTGCCTCTTTGTGTACTTCTCTTGCCTGCTTCTCCACTTCTCTTGCCTACTTCTCCACTTTTCATGCCTCTTTCTGCACCCCATTCTGTACTTTCCATGCTTCTTTCTGTACTTGTCTTGCTTCTTTATGCACCCCTGTTGTCTTTTATGTACCTCCTTTGCCTCTTTCTGCACTTATCTTGGATTTTTCTGCACCTGTCTTCCCTCTTTCTGCATGTCTGTTGTCTCTTTCTGCACCTCATTTGCTTCTTTCTGCACCTGTCTTGCTTCTTTCTGCACCCCTCCTGCCTTTTTCTGTACCTCTCTTGCCTCTTTGTGCACCCATCCTGCCTTTTCTGGCACCCCTCTTTCCTCTATCTCCATCCCCTTCCCTCTTTCTGCACCTCTGTTGGTTCTTTCTGCACTGCTCTTGCTTCTAGATGCACCTTATTTGTCTCTTTCTGCACTTCTCCTGCTTCTCTCTACAACTCTGTTGCTTCTTTCAGCAATGCTCTTCCCTCTTTCTGCACTTCTCTTCTTTCTTTTTGCACCCCTCTTGCATCTTTCTTTACTTCTTTTGCCTCTTTGTGTACCTCTCCTACCTCTTTCTGCACTTTTGCCTCTTTTTACACTTCTGTTGGTTCCTTTTGCACTGCTCTTGCTTCTTTCTGCACCTCACTTGTCTCTTTCTGCACTTCACTTGTTTTTTTCTGAACCTCTCTTGCCTCTTTCGGCACCTGTGTTGCTTCTTTCTGTACTTCTCTTGCCTCCTTCTGCACCTCTTAGTTAGAGGTAGTTTTAATCCTCCTGCCCTATTATGTACTAGGGCCATACAGGGAAGGTCATGCCAATCACAGGGGTACCCCAACCCATAGTGTACCCTCGTATATGTAGGTGTTTTCACTGTATTCTAAGTGTCTTTCAGCATAGCACTGGCTCCGGGCCTGGTTAGTCAGAGTCAGGTACCACCAGTACCAGTCAGCAAAAAGTTGGGGGCACAGGATGACTTTGCAACAAGGCCTCTTTCTGCTCCTTTGTTGGTTCTTTGTGCACATCTCTTGCTTCTTTCTGCACCTTTCTTCGATTTTTGAACTTCTGTTGCCCCTTTCTGCATTTCTCTTGCTTCTTTCTGCGCCTTTCTTCCTCTTTCTGCACATGTCCTACCTTTGTAGGCATAGTTAGAAATTAGCATTTAAAAAACCTTTGAAATTCACTGAAAAAAACACAGGTTTCAGGGAGGTTATAGTTAGAAATTAGCATTTAAAAAACCTTAGAAATTGACTGAAAAAACCATAGGTTTTAGGGTCGTTCTAGTTAGAAATTAGCATTTAAAAAACCTTAGAAATTCACTGAAAAAACCACAGGTTTCAGGGATGTTATAGTTAGTTGGACATTTCACTCATACAAAGAACGGAGAAATTTGGCCATTGTAGTTAGTTCAGCTAATTATAATTTGCGTCCCCGCAATGCACTGCTAATGACATCACATATTACATCATTCATGACATGGTCAGTGAAATCAATGATGACATCACTGATGACATCTCAAATGACATCACTGATGACATCATCCACATGATAATCTGATGCACCTCCTCGTACCCTAATATAACCTTTGATACACCCTCTCTAAAATACAGACTATGATTTTTGAAACCATAGACATACCAATATCAGTTAGTACAAACCCACTCATTAATTCCCAGGTCTACACACACATCCACTCATTCACCCATACAGTCAACCATCAATATAGCACTATCATATATACTCACATATCTATACAGACACTCACACACCGCCAATTATCCATAGAGTTACTCACACACCTAGTTAGTCATGCAAAGATTCAATCACACTGCCATTTACTCCTCTATATAGTTATACACACACCACCTCACTTATTCAAACATATACTAACACATACTTACACTCTTATACAATAACTAATACAAGCACACACTGCTCCATACAGCCACTCTCACAATCACTCACGCTCACATATAGTCATGTATATACTCCAACATTCACATATACTGCCTTTCACATATGCAGTTACTCACACGTGTACCTCTGAGGCATCCACTCACTCACCAACACACCCATACACACACTCACCCACCCATACAGCCCTTCATAGATGTACTCTTGAACCCATACACTCAGTGAATCATCACCCACTCACACATCTATACACAGAGTCACACCCCCACCCACCCACACAGATACTGAGGTACCCATACAGATACTCAGACAACCAATCAATAACCCATATAGACCCTCATTTAACTACTCACCAACCCGTGCAACCGCTTACACACCAACTGACAAACTAAACTGTGTGAATGTCTGTATCAGTCACTAACTCATGCATTCAGTAAGACACATTTAATCACTCACTTATACAGTTAGTCACGCACCTACTAAATCATCCATTCAGACACTAATACACCCACTCATTCTTCAATACACCTTGGCCTATATATATATAGATATAAATATATATATATATATATATACCGAGGCACAAGAAACCTAAAAAACAAACACGAAAAACGCGAAAAGGGGGCAGGGTAGAAACACCCTGACCCCCTAGGCCTGCTCAAGCGGTCCCACAAGGACCCCCAGGGCCAAAAAAAGCATTTTGTTTTTAAAAAAATCATCGAGATTCGCGCACCCAGCGCGAATTTCGGCCGAAAATAAAAAAAGAAGGGTGGGGCTCCAGCGCTTCCTTGGTAATTGGCCCCCGGGGGGACAAATCCCGGGGGCAGAATTAAAAAAAGTAGTGTGGGGGGTCCCAATCCCTCCCACACTGCACCGGAAACCGCCACCCCCGGGGCTCGAAGATAGTATCGGCGGGGGGGCTCACGGCCCCCCGCAGCCCCGGGGACTGCCAACCCCGGGGCTTCTTGAAAATGGGTGGGGGGGCTCGCAGCCCCCCCAGCCCCGGGGTTCGCCACCCCCTGGGGCTTGAAATAATTTGGGATGCGGGGTTCTAAGGCACCCCCTCCTAGAGCCTTGAATAGTCCCTGGGGACCGCCACCCCCCAGGGCCGGTTCCTGCAGTGTCCCGGGGTGCCCACCCCAGGACACTGCTGTTTGCAATGACAGGGAGGGAGCCTTGCGGTTCCCAGCCTGTCATTGCAAACTGCTTTGCTTCATTGAAGCGAGAGCAGGTTTCCCTGCTCTCGCTTCAATGAAGCAAAGCTGATTGCTTTTCCACATGGGGAGCAGCATGTTAGCTGCTCCCCATGTGGAAAAGCAATGCCGGCTCCCACAGGACGCGGGGAGCCGGCTGGGACCGTGGGGGGATTGGGGACCCCCCCATGGCCCCCAACGGAGGCCAGGCCCCAGGGGATGGTGTCCCCGGGGCCATAAATGGCCTGGGAGGGGGGCCACGTGGTCCCCCTCCCCAATTAGAAAAAAAAAAAACATTGGCTGGCCCCGGGGGATGGGGTCCCCGGGGCCTTAAAGTGGCCAGAGTAGGGGGGCTACGCAGCCCTCCTACATGAAAAATTAAAAAGATTTTTTTAAAAGGGCCATGCCCCGGGGGATGAGGTCCCCGGGGCAAATTATGGGGTCCCCAGGGCCAAAAAAATGGAAAAAGAAGGGGGGCTACACAGCTTCCCTTCTAAAAAAAGAAGAAGAAAAAAAAGACCGGGATCGGGCCGGAGGCCACGCCCCCTCCTTACACCACTGGCGCGTTTGCAGAGGGGGAACTAATTCCCCTTGAATACTGGGGGTCCCTGGGGGCCAACTAGCCCACCAGGAACCTCCAGTATGCGCCAGGGGGCTGCGTTGCAGAGAGGTGTATTGAGGCCACGCCCCTTTTTACACCTCTCTGCAACGCAGCTCCATGGCGCTTACTGAAGGCACCTGGTGGCCTAGTTGGCTGCCAGGGGACCTCAGGATTCAAGGGGACTTAATCCCCCAACTTAAAACACGCCACGGGGCACGTTCGCAGTGGTGAAGGTAGGGGGCGGGGCCTGAGGTGATACTGTGCAAACACGCCCTGTGGCGCGTTTTAAGTTGGGGGATTCATCCCTCTTCAATCCAGAGGTCCCCTAGGGGCCAACTAGCCCACCAGGTACCTCCAGTAGGCGCCACGGAGCTGCTTTGCAGAGTGTTGTAAAAAGGGGCGTGGCCTCTGAACTCCTCTCTGCAATGCAGCTCCCTGGCGCATACTGGAGGTACCTGGTGGGCTAGTTGGCCCCCAGGGGACCACTGGATTGAAGAGGAATTAATTCCCCAACTTAAAACGTGCCACAGGGCGTGTTTGCACACGTCACCTCAGGCCCCGCCCCCTTTCTTCACCATTGTACAAATATTCCTCTAAAATCAGCCGAACTACGAATTCCGATTTACTCACCTGTTATCAGGAGAGAACCCAGTGCTGCATCTTTTATCCCAGCACTGACCCTGAAAAGTAATTCTAAGCGTACTTACCAGTAACTTGTATTTCCTTCCATAGGAATCCATTGTGTGGTTTTCACCAGAAAAGTTTCTAAGTGTCCATTTTTGAAACGTACAAATGTTCCTCTAAAATCAGCCGAACTACGAATTCCGCTTTACTCACCTGTTATCAAGAGAGAACCCAGTGCTGCATCTTTTAGACCAGCACTGACTCTGAAAAGTAATTCTAAGCGCACTTACCAGTAACTTGTATTTCCTTCCATAGGAATACATTGTGTGGTTTTCACCAGAAAAGTTTCTAAGTGTCCAATTTCGAAACGTACAAATATTCCTCTAAAATCAGTTGTATTACGAATTCCGATTTACTCACCTGTTATCAGGAGAGAACCCAGGGCTGCATCTTTTAGCCCAGCACTGACCCTGAAAAGTTATTCTAAGCGTACATACCAGTAACTTGTATTTCCTTCCATATGAAGTACTGGGTTTTTAAAACCCAGTGGTGCAGGGGAACACACCCTAAGACTTCGGGTTCTTCCTGTTTCAGACCCACAGAAACACAGAGTCTTCTAGGTGAAGTCAAAGATCGATTTTATTGGCTGCAGACCAATTACAGATGTCCGAGAAGTACAACACAATGTATGTTCTCAGGAGACTGCTCAAACTTACAGAAACGGCCTTCTCCTTATATACAAAATATCATGCTTCAGGCACACATTCCTCGTTTTACGATATGGTCATTCATATGTATCCATTACAAACGAAAAGGCAGAGTCATGATGACCATCCCACATTCCAGTTCAGCCAGCCCACAATTATTTACCCAGCGAGGCTCAGATCCCACATCAGATATCAACAGACCCCAATAAACACGGGCACCTCCTGTTTGTAAAACAAGCCATAAAGCAGGAAGAGTCAGGTGTGAAAGAGATTAGCCGGAGGCTTGTGTGGGATGAAAAGGCTTTATGGTGTGTCAAACTCTGATGCTAATCACAGGTGGCCGCAGGATGGGCAGCTCGTGGGACCGGACTGACCGGGGGCGGTGGAGCCAAGTCGCACAGGTCACAGAGAAGTCAAAGGAAGACACATGTGTTCGTAAGGCCTGTGCTCGTCCTTAATGTGTAGCCTATGTGAGGGCAACCATAAGATGGCCACCGCTCCAAGATGGAACCCACGAAGTCAATGTGAAATATCGTATACAAAGTGCGTTTATCAAAGAAATGTTATGCAAAGCACTTGTACATACCGCATTGGTCATTCGCGGTTTGCTAATACCGGAATAGACAGGGGTAGGGCCCTGCCTCCTACGCGGTCCCAAATTGTAAAGTACCACACATAGGAATCCATTGTGTGGTTTTCACCAGAAAAGTTTCTAAGTGTCCATTTTTGAAACGTACAAATATTCCTCTAAAATCAACTGAACTACAAATTCAGATTTACTCACCTGTTATCAAGAGAGAACCCAGTGCTGCATCTTTTAGACCAGCACTGACTCTGAAAAGTAATTCTAAGCATACTTACCAGTAACTTGTATTTCCTTCCATAGGAATCCATTGTGTGGTTTTCACCAGAAAAGTTTCTTAGTGTCTATTTTCACAAACTAAAAATATTCCTAAAAAAACGTCTGTATGACTTAAACACATTCTTTCAACTGTTTACAGGAGATTGGCCAGTGCTGGATCCAGGATCCACCACTGAGCAAGAAAAAGTAACGATAAAACTACTTACCTGCTAAGTGAATTTTCTGCCATAGGATAACATTGGGGATTCTATGTGAACATTTTTCTAAGTGTCTACTTTTAAAATACAATAAAATTCCTTAAAAATCACTACTGTAACCAAAACCAAAAGGCTTTTACTCAACTGTTTACAGGAGATGTCAAAGGACTGAATCTAGGATCCAGTCCTGTGGTTAGAAAAGTAATCCATAAAGTAGCTAATTGCATTTGACTAGAAATTCACATTGAGCTCAATGCTGCATTGTTTGAAATTGTGTTGCCCATTGCAACAACTGTAACTACTGTACTTAAAAGTCTATTGCCTATTTGCAAAGTATTTAAACTAAAGTAATTCATTCTGAGAAGGTATATTTTGTATTGTAATGTATAATGTAATTAAAAAAATAAAATATCTAAAAATAAACAGTTTATAAAATGTAGTAAATCAGTATCAAAATAATCAGTATAACAATAATACATTAAAAATTGTCATTTACAAAACCTTTGAAATTCACTGAAAAAAACATAGGTTTCAGGCCTGATATAGTTAGGAATTAGCATTTAAAAAACCTTTGAAATTCAGTGAAAAAACCATAGGTTTCAGGCCTGATATAGTTAGGAATTAGCATTTAAAAAACCTTTGAAATTCAGTGAAAAAACCATAGGTTTCAGGCCTGATATAGTTAGGAATTAGCATTTAAAAAACCTTTGAAATTCACTGAAAAAAACATAGGTTGCAGGCCTGATATAGTTAGGAATTAGCATTTAAAAAACCTTAGAAATTCACTGAAAAAACAATAGGTTTTAGGGATGTTATAGCTAGCTGGACTTTTCACTCGAACAAAACCATTGAAATTCCTCCGATATAGTTAGTTGTACTAACTACATCTCGCGCGCCCGCAATCCACTGCTGATGATGTCACATATTACATCATTCATGACATGGTCAGTGACATCACTGATGACATCTCAAATGACATCACTGATGACATCACTGATGACATCATCCATTGAATGTGGTTTGGTTCCCCTAGAACCCCTAGAACCTATTGCCGTGGTGGCTTGTTCACACAGTGATTTTCAATAAAGATGCCAATACATATACTTCCGTGTTGGTAGTCAATAAACATAGTGAAAGGACACCGTTAGTACAACAAGTAGCCGTATTTTGGGCGCCATCTTGTAACATCTTAACATAATGTAAAATAATGCATAACTGTTCATAAACGAGGTATTTTTGTTACGGTATACATTCATTGATCCACAATTGTTAATCTAAATTGTTAATCGAATCATGTAGGAACTGTCCTATGCACACTCGTATGTATGCGTTGTAAATTTCTGTGAGGTTGCGCTCAAAATTCCCTGAATAGTGGGTAATGCTATCATAGTAGGTGCGCATCCTCGTGTATGCTGGACTATGTGAGCAATTTGTCTCGCAATTGCACTCAAAATATAACAAAATGCAAATGAAAAAGTATACATCAAACGTCTAAAATATTGTGAAACACCCTGGCTAGTGGGTATAGCGCTGTCCTTCGTTTTCGCGTTAGTTGTTTCATGTGGAATAATGCTAGAATTCCCCTGATTAGTGGGTAATGATTTTGTGATTGGTGCGCATCCTCGTGTAGGTGCTAGACTTTGTCTCACAGTTAAGTATTCAATATACCAATATGGAAAAGAAATACATCCTTAAGGCGTCTAGGTTATTGTGAAACACCCTGGCTAGTGGGTATAACGCTGTCCTTCATGTAAGATGGCTATTTAGTTGGTACAAACATTTAACGGTATATAAATCATGATTATAGGCAACAGATATGTATAAATGCTACTCATTAGTCCTTCAGCAAACTGTAAATGGAAAGTAACAAAACAGATAAACCGGCATCCATCTTAATACCCCCTACTCCTAAGAGTAACCCGTGATTTCCCAATTACACAATCAAAGTAATATAGTCAAAAATTGTATGTTAAAATCTTATCTCAGTGTTGTGACTGCAGGATGATCTGAAGAAAGGGTAGGGATCACGTTGGCACCATAGATGACAATTCCCTTCCTTTCCTCCTGAGGGAAATAGAAATGTAGTTGTCAGACTCATGAGGTATTGTTAGACACAGACCTTTACCAGCTCACATTTTAGGATAAAAGATAAGAAGATAAAACAATGAACAACACAGGTATGTTGTATATGTACAGTACTTTGCAGCATAGTCATAACGATGTAAATCATGACTGTTTTACCATAGTTTGAGTATTAAACATATAGTATCATGAAGCCCTCATTCCTCTTGTAAATGAATGGCCATTTCTTCATCCAAGTTATGGCCTTCGGGAAAAAGGGTGCACATACCTATGATGTGTCTTGATTCTCGTTGCCTAAGTCTTAGCACACAATTTCCACCTCTTACTTTCGGTAGAACCTGCTCAATTGCATAATATCATAGCTTTTTGTAATCTGAAAAATGGTGACTGGCAAAATGGCGGGCTATCGGGTATTGTTTATCATTGTTAGTGATAGCCCGCATGTGTTCAAGTACACGTTTTTTTGCCATATGTGTTGTACTGCCCACGTACCGTAGTTTGCACGGGCACTCCAACACGTATATGACAAAAGTGCTGGCACATGTGAGAAATTGAGAAATGGTGATCATGGTGTTTGTGCTCGTATTCCAGAATTCTTTCACCATTTTGCTGTTACTGCACGCCTTACAGTGGCCGCATGGATAGAAGCCCTTTATATCTAGACCCCTCCCTTCAACATTAGTTGTCAGATCGCTATGCACCAAAGAATCTCTGAGGCTACGGCCCTTTCTGTATGTTATACTGGGTCTTTCTGATAACGACTTGCCAACTATGGGGTCATTTCTTAGAATGTTCCAATGACGATTGATTACCTTACGCATCTGGGTAGAGTTACCATTATACGTCATAATCAAGCGTGTGTTGTTACCCTCATCATTTTCGTTTTCAAGTGCTTCTTTCTCGATTTGAGCTAGAGTACTCGATCTCTCAACCTCGGTTACCCTAGCGACTGCTCTTTTAAGAACCCATGCTGGGTAGCCTCTAGCTTTGAATCTCTCTATCATGATTTGTTGTTCACTCAGGAAGTCAACGGGCGAGCTACAGTTCCTCTTAGCCCTGAGCAGCTCCCCATAGGGTATACTCCACTTGAGGTTGTCGGGATGGCTGCTCAGAGCATGAAGAAGAGTATTGCCCGCTGTGCATTTACGATAGAGAGTTGTGCGGATGGTATTACTTCTCACTACTACTTGTGTGTCCAGGTACTCAACTTTCTCCTTACTTATGGTGCAGGTAAGAGTGAGATTTTTTTCATTGTTATTGAGTTCTTCTATGAACTGCAAGGCATCTCTTTCTGTGCCCTTCCACACAACAAAAATGTCGTCGATGTACCTGAGCCACATTTTTACATTTGTAAGGGCTTTCTTGAAGTTCTTGTTTTTCTGAATTTCCTCTTCCCAAGCCCCCATAAAAAGGTTGGCAAAGCTCGGGGCAAAACATGTGCCCATCACGGTTCCATGTCTTTGTCTGTAGACTGACCCGTTGAACAAAAAATAGTTGTTCGTGAGACAGTACCTCATCATTTCAAGAATCATATTGGTATGTTCTAAATATCCAATATTTCTGCGTTTCAAATAGTGGGCACAGGCCTGTACCCCTTGATCATGGTTAATTACTGTATAAAGCGAATTAACATCCAAGGTTATAAGGATATAATCCTCTTTCCACACCAAATTGGCTATTTTGTTTAAAAAATCTTTGGTGTCCCGTACATATGAGGGAAGGGTACATACAAAATCCCTCAGAAAATGGTCCACATACCTTGAGATGTTTTCCAGCACACTGCCTCTTGAGGAAATAATAGGTCTGCCTGGGGGGTTTTCTTTATTTTTGTGTATCTTAGGAAGCAGATAAATCACTGGTAAAATGGGATAGTCTTTCTTTAGAAAACAGAATTCCTCCCATTCTAGCAATCCCATCTCCCTCCACTCATTTAGTAACTCCCAGATCTTACAGATACTGTTGTTGTATTCTGCTTTAGTGGAGATTGTGTAGGTGTTACTGTCACTGAGTTGTCGCTGAGCTTCGCTGACATACATTTCCCTTGGTAGAATGACGATGTTGCCACCTTTGTCGGCTGGTCTAACCACCAGACTTTCGTCGGTTGCGAGCTCATTAATGACGTTTTTCTGTATGGCTGTCAGATTGTGTTTGAAATTTTTCATCTTTTTGGGCCAGTTATTCTGCCTAAACTTCAACATTTCATTATTTACAACATCCTGAAAGGTATCAATATTGTCGTGCCCTATTTTGGGTACAAAAGTTGACCTAGGTCTGAAAAGGCTACATGCAGATTTGTCATATTTGATTTCCAACTCATCTAAAATGTGAAGAGATTCTGGGCTCATATGTGTTTCGTCCTGATTAGTTTGGAGCTCATGTAGGGCAATCACGGTGTCAATATCCCCTATCGATAAATCATCTTCTGGTGTGTTTCTTGTTACCTGTTGTTCCCTACTCTTCACTGGTTTCATTTTGTGCCACTTCTTAAGTTTCAATTTTCTGCAAAATTTAAATACATCAATTTTACTATTGACATAATTCATAGGTACTGCAGGGCAAAATGACAGTCCTAAACACAATGTTCTTTTGTCTTTGTTGCTCAGAGTTTTAGAAGTTAGATTTACAATAGTCTGATTTACCATTACATCATCCATTATTGGTTCTTCTTGGAGTATGTCTGTTTTCTTCCCATGTACTCCATATTTTTCTCTCTTCTCTCTTCTCTGTCGGGACCTTTTCCTCCTCTTCCTCTGGTACCCCTTCCTCTTCCTCTTCCCCATCTTCTCGGAATCGGTGAGTCTTCCTTCGGATTCATTCTGGACATTGATCTCGTTGTTTGCCGGCTCTCCTTCATGAGCCGGTATTCGTCTAAAAAAGTTGTTTTTGGTCTGGTTCCCAAGTCCGGATCAGAAATTGAACCCTCCGATGTTCTTGTTGTCTCTGAGTCCTCAGTGTTAGTGTCACTGTGGTCTGTTAGTTCCTCCTCACATTGTTCCTGTTCGTGCCTTATATTCTTTTCTGGGACTTGACCTTTTTCATACAGATGATCATATTTCTTGCTGTATGTTAGGACCCTGCCAGATTCGTAGTCTCCACAATCTCTGTGAAGCTTGCGTTGTTTCCTCCTTTTGATGTCATCCTCCATAAGCTTTAGACGTTTCTTCATTTCGTCTAAAAACTTCTTGATTGTTTCTTGGTCATCATGTGTGCTGAGCACCTCCTTTATCTGTTCTATTTCTTGTTTGATCTTCTCCCTATCAGACCAAGCATACTTCACAAGTATTTCAAGCATGTTTCTGGAACTTGTCGCAGAGTTGGTTGACCAGTCCTCCAACATTCGGGGGTCTGGAGAGTCATAAGAGGAGGTTATATAAATCCTTAATCCTCGAGGTACCATGGATTTATCGATGTAATCTTGCAGAGATGTTGCCTACCACCATTTAGAGGTTTCTTGTTTATGTAGCTTTTCAAATTTTCTAAGAGTTTCATGAATGGTTTTCTCCTTTGGTGTGACGGTCTGGGTATGTTTCCCAACTCCTGGTGCCCTCGCAAATATTGCCTGTGCCGCTTCCCTGCGTTCCCTTTCTTCCTCCATCCTTAATTTTCTGGGAAACCAGAGGAATCCCTTATGAACTTGGTACCCGGTACTACTATGCGTGTCAGAGAGTTCTCCTCTATAAAGTATAGAGTTCCCCTAGCCCCAGGGTCATTGTCATGCGCTTTCTGAATGAAATAGAGTCCAGATAGTCCAACATACGTTCCGTTTCACATGGGGTATTCTTGGCGATCCCTCCGTGAAACCGGCATTCGTTGCTTTGAATCCGGGTGTGTAATAATTGTAATACTATCAGAAATATTGCGCCCAAACAAAAGACAGACGACAAAACGAAAGAAAGAGAAAGAGGGGCAGTGTCCTTACCTGCACGGTATATCCCGTCTCCTATGGATAGCGTGCGGTACTCCAGAAGCTGCACCCGTTCTCCTCCGCGTAGTCACTTCGTCAAAGATAAATCCTCATGTCATAGTCCTCTTCTGTTAGAAAACCCAGGGCCGATCAAAGGAAAGCAAAATTCAATCAATCCAAGTTCCTCCTTAAGCATTCCCAATCCGTTGAGGGGTGGCGCGAGACCGGCGGAGAACCGGTAAATCAATATGTCGAGAAAACGGGATCCCACTCGTGCTCTCAAAAACTTCTGACACAGTAAACCAGGTTCTAGTTCATATCCAAGTGGGGGTTTATTCTCTTCATAAACCCACCGTGACGCGTTTCGCCACCATGGTGGCTTGTTCACACAGTGATTTTCAATAAAGATGCCAATACATATACTTCCGTGTTGGTAGTCAATAAACATAGTGAAAGGACACCGTTAGTACAACAAGTAGCCGTATTTTGGGCGCCATCTTGTAACATCTTAACATAATGTAAAATAATGCATAACTGTTCATAAACGAGGTATTTTTGTTATGGTATACATTCATTGATCCACAATTGTTAATCTAAATTGTTAATCGAATCATGTAGGAACTGTCCTATGCACACTCGTATGTATGCGTTGTAAATTTCTGTGAGGTTACGCTCAAAATTCCCTGAATAGTGGGTAATGCTATCATAGTAGGTGCGCATCCTAGTGTATGCTGGACTATGTGAGCAATTTGTCTCGCAATTGCACTCAAAATATAACAAAATGCAAATGAAAAAGTATACATCAAACGTCTAAAATATTGTGAAACACCCTGGCTAGTGGGTATAGCGCTGTCCTTCGTTTTCACGTTAGTTGTTTCATGTGGAATAATGCTAGAATTCCCCTGATTAGTGGGTAATGATTTTGTGATTGGTGCGCATCCTCGTGTAGGTGCTAGACTTTGTCTCACAGTTAAGTATTCAATATACCAATATGGAAAAGAAATACATCCTTAAGGCGTCTAGGTTATTGTGAAACACCCTGGCTAGTGGGTATAACGCTGTCCTTCATGTAAGATGGCTATTTAGTTGGTACAAACATTTAACGGTATATAAATCATGATTATAGGCAACAGATATGTATAAATGCTACCCATTAGTCCTTCAGCAAACTGTAAATGGAAAGTAACAAAACAGATAAACCGGCATCCATCTTAATACCCCCTACTCCTAAGAGTAACCCGTGATTTCCCAATTACAGAATCAAAGTAATATAGTCAAAAAGTGTATGTTAAAATCTTATCTCAGTGTTGTGACTGCAGGATGATCTGAAGAAAGGGTAGGGATCACGTTGGCACCATAGATGACAATTCCCTTCCTTTCCTCCTGTGGGAAATAGAAATGTAGTTGTCAGACTCATGAGGTATTGTTAGACACAGACCTTTACCAGCTCACATTTTAGGATAAAAGATAAGAAGATAAAACAATGAACAACACAGGTATGTTGTATATGTACAGTACTTTGCAGCATAGTCATACAACGATGTAAATCATGACTGTTTTACCATAGTTTGAGTATTAAACATATAGTATCATGAAGCCCTCATTCCTCTTGTAAATGAATGGCCATTTCTTCATCCAAGTTATGGCCTTCGGGAAAAAGGGTGCACATACCTATGATGTGTCTTGATTCTCGTTGCCTAAGTCTTAGCACACGATTTCCACCTCTTACTTTCGGTAAAACAGTCATGATTTACATCGTTGTATCGTTGTATGACTATGCTGCAAAGTACTGTACATATACAACATACCTGTGTTGTTCATTGTTTTATCTTCTTATCTTTTATCCTAAAATGTGAGCTGGTAAAGGTCTGTGTCTAACAATACCTCATGAGTCTGACAACTACATTTCTATTTCCCACAGGAGGAAAGGAAGGGAATTGTCATCTATGGTGCCAACGTGATCCCTACCCTTTCTTCAGATCATCCTGCAGTCACAACACTGAGATAAGATTTTAACATACACTTTTTGACTATATTACTTTGATTGTGTAATTGGGAAATCACGGGTTACTCTTAGGAGTAGGGGGTATTAAGATGGATGCCGGTTTATCTGTTTTGTTACTTTCCATTTACAGTTTGCTGAAGGACTAATGGGTAGCATTTATACATATCTGTTGCCTATAATCATGATTTATATACCGTTAAATGTTTGTACCAACTAAATAGCCATCTTACATGAAGGACAGCGTTATACCCACTAGCCAGGGTGTTTCACAATAACCTAGACGCCTTAAGGATGTATTTCTTTTCCATATTGGTATATTGAATACTTAACTGTGAGACAAAGTCTAGCACCTACACGAGGATGCGCACCAATCACAAAATCATTACCCACTAATCAGGGGAATTCTAGCATTATTCCACATGAAACAACTAACGCGAAAACGAAGGACAGCGCTATACCCACTAGCCAGGGTGTTTCACAATATTTTAGACGTTTGATGTATACTTTTTCATTTGCATTTTGTTATATTTTGAGTGCAATTGCGAGACAAATTGCTCACATAGTCCAGCATACACGAGGATGCGCACCTACTATAATAGCATTACCCACTATTCAGGGAATTTTGAGCGTAACCTCACAGAAATTTACAACGCATACATACGAGTGTGCATAGGACAGTTCCTACATGATTTGATTAACAATTTAGATTAACAATTGTGGATCAATGAATGTATACCGTAACAAAAATACCTCGTTTATGAACAGTTATGCATTATTTTACATTATGTTAAGATGTTACAAGATGGCGCCCAAAATACGGCTACTTGTTGTACTAACGGTGTCCTTTCACTATGTTTATTGACTACCAACACGGAAGTATATGTATTGGCATCTTTATTGAAAATCACTGTGTGAACAAGCCACCACGGTGGCGAAACGCGTCACGGTGGGTTTATGAAGAGAATAAACCCCCACTTGGATATGAACTAGAACCTGGTTTACTGTGTCAGAAGTTTTTGAGAGCACGAGTGGGATCCCGTTTTCTCGACATATTGATTTACCGGTTCTCCGCCGGTCTCGCGCCACCCCTCAAGGGATTGGGAATGCTTAAGGAGGAACTTGGATTGATTGAATTTTGCTTTCCTTTGATCGGCCCTGGGTTTTCTAACAGAAGAGGACTATGACATGAGGATTTATCTTTGACGAAGTGACTACGCGGAGGAGAACGGGTGCAGCTTCTGGAGTACCGCACGCTATCCATAGGAGACGGGATATACCGTGCAGGTAAGGACACTGCCCCTCTTTCTCTTCCTTTCGTTTTGTCGTCTGTCTTTTGTTTGGGCGCAATATTTCTGATAGTATTACAATTATTACACACCCGGATTCAAAGCAACGAACGCCGGTTTCACGGAGGGATCGCCAAGAATACCCCATGTGAAACGGAACGTATGTTGGACTATCCGGACTCTATTTCATTCAGAAAGCGCATGACAATGACCCTGGGGCTAGGGGAACTCTATACTTTATAGAGGAGAACTCTCTGACACGCATAGTAGTACCGGGTACCAAGTTCATAAGGGATTCCTCTGGTTTCCCAGAAAATTAAGGATGGAGGAAGAAAGGGAACGCAGGGAAGCGGCACAGGCATTATTTGCGAGGGCACCAGGAGTTGGGAAACATACCCAGACCATCACACCAAAGGAGAAAACCATTCATGAAACTCTTAAAAAATTTCAAAAGCTACATAAACAAGAAACCTCTAAATGGTGGGAGGCAACATCTCTGCAAGATTACATCGATAAATCCATGGTACCTCGAGGATTAAGGATTTATATAACCCCCTCTTATGACTCTCCAGACCCCCGAATGTTGGAGGACTGGTCAACCAACTCTGCGACAAGTTCCAGAAACATGCTTGAAATACTTGTGAAGTATGCTTGGTCTGATAGGGAGAAGATCAAACAAGAAATAGAACAGATAAAGGAGGTGCTCAGCACACATGATGACCAAGAAACAATCAAGAAGTTTTTAGACGAAATGAAGAAACGTCTAAAGCTTATGGAGGATGACATCAAAAGGAGGAAACAACGCAAGCTTCACAGAGATTGTGGAGACTACGAATCTGGCAGGGTCCTAACATACAGCAAGAAATATGATCATCTGTATGAAAAAGGTCAAGTCCCAGAAAAGAATATAAGGCACGAACAGGAACAATGTGAGGAGGAACTAACAGACCACAGTGACACTAACACTGAGGACTCAGAGACAACAAGAACATCGGAGGGTTCAATTTCTGATCCGGACTTGGGAACCAGACCAAAAACAACTTTTTTAGACGAATACCGGCTCATGAAGGAGAGCCGGCAAACAACGAGATCAATGTCCAGGATGAATCGGAAGGAAGACTCACCGATTCCGAGAGGAAGGGGAAGAGGAAGAGGAAGGGGTACCAGAGGAAGAGGAGGAAAAGGTCCCAACAGAGAAGAGAGAAGAGAGAAAAATATGGAGTACATGGGAAGAAAACAGACATACTCCAAGAAGAACCAATAATGGATGATGTAATGGTAAATCAAACTATTGTAAATCTAACTTCTAAAACTCTGAGCAACAAAGACAAAAGAACATTGTGTTTAGGACTGTCATTTTGCCCTGCAGTACCTATGAATTATGTCAATAGTAAAATTGATGTATTTAAATTTTGCAGAAAATTGAAACTTAAGAAGTGGCACAAAATGAAACCAGTGAAGAGTAGGGAACAACAGGTAACAAGAAACACACCAGAAGATGATTTATCGATAGGGGATATTGACACCGTGATTGCCCTACATGAGCTCCAAACTAATCAGGACGAAACACATATGAGCCCAGAATCTCTTCACATTTTAGAAGAGTTGGAAATCAAATATGACAAATCTGCATGTATCCTTTTCAGACCTAGGTCAACTTTTGTACCCAAAATAGGGCACGACAATATTGATACCTTTCAGGATGTTGTAAATAATGAAATGTTGAAGTTTAGGCAGAATAACTGGCCCAAAAAGATGAAAAATTTCAAACACAATCTGACAGCCATACAGAAAAACGTCATTAATGAGCTCGCAACCGACGAAAGTCTGGTGGTTAGACCAGCCGACAAAGGTGGCAACATCGTCATTCTACCAAGGGAAATGTATGTCAGCGAAGCTCAGCGACAACTCAGTGACAGTAACACCTACACAATCTCCACTAAAGCAGAATACAACAACAGTATCTGTAAGATCTGGGAGTTACTAAATGAGTGGAGGGAGATGGGATTGCTAGAATGGGAGGAATTCTGTTTTCTAAAGAAAGACTATCCCATTTTACCAGTGATGTATCTGCTTCCTAAGATACACAAAAATAAAGAAAACCCCCCAGGCAGACCTATTATTTCCTCAAGAGGCAGTGTGCTGGAAAACATCTCAAGGTATGTGGACCATTTTCTGAGGGATTTTGTATGTACCCTTCCCTCATATGTACGGGACACCAAAGATTTTTTAAACAAAATAGCCAATTTGGTGTGGAAAGAGGATTATATCCTTATAACCTTGGATGTTAATTCGCTTTATACAGTAATTAACCATGATCAAGGGGTACAGGCCTGTGCCCACTATTTGAAACGCAGAAATATTGGATATTTAGAACATACCAATATGATTCTTGAAATGATGAGGTACTGTCTCACGAACAACTATTTTTTGTTCAACGGGTCAGTCTACAGACAAAGACATGAAACTGTGATGGGCACATGTTTTGCCCCGAGCTTTGCCAACCTTTTTATGGGGGCTTGGGAAGAGGAAATTCAGAAAAACAAGAACTTCGAGAAAGCCCTTACAAATGTAAAAATGTGGCTCAGGTACATCGACGACATTTTTGTTGTGTGGAAGGGCACAGAAAGAGATGCCTTGCAGTTCATAGAAGAACTCAATAACAATGAAAAAAATCTCACTCTTACCTGCACCATAAGTAAGGAGAAAGTTGAGTACCTGGACACACAAGTAGTAGTGAGAAGTAATACCATCCACACAACTCTCTATCGTAAATGCACAGCGGGCAATACTCTTCTTCATGCTCTGAGCAGCCATCCCGACAACCTCAAGTGGAGTATACCCTATGGGGAGCTGCTCAGGGCTAAGAGGAACTGTAGCTCGCCCGTTGACTTCCTGAGTGAACAACAAATCATGATAGAGAGATTCAAAGCTAGAGGCTACCCAGCATGGGTTCTTAAAAGAGCAGTCGCTAGGGTAACCGAGGTTGAGAGATCGAGTACTCTAGCTCAAATCGAGAAAGAAGCACTTGAAAACGAAAATGATGAGGGTAACAACACACGCTTGATTATGACGTATAATGGTAACTCTACCCAGATGCGTAAGGTAATCAATCGTCATTGGAACATTCTAAGAAATGACCCCATAGTTGGCAAGTCGTTATCAGAAAGACCCAGTATAACATACAGAAAGGGCCGTAGCCTCAGAGATTCTTTGGTGCATAGCGATCTGACAACTAATGTTGAAGGCAGGGGTCTAGATATAAAGGGCTTCTATCCATGCGGCCACTGTAAGGTGTGCAGTAACAGCAAAATGGTGAAAGAATTCTGGAATACGAGCACAAACACCATGATCACCATTTCTCAATTTCTCACATGTGCCAGCACTTTTGTCATATACGTGTTGGAGTGCCCGTGCAAACTACGGTACGTGGGCAGTACAACACATATGGCAAAAAAACGTGTACTTGAACACATGCGGGCTATCACTAACAATGATAAACAATACCCGATAGCCCGCCATTTTGCCAGTCACCATTTTTCAGATTACAAAAAGCTAAGATATTATGCAATTGAGCAGGTTCTACCGAAAGTAAGAGGTGGAAATCGTGTGCTAAGAGTTAGGCAACGAGAATCAAGACACATCATAGGTATGTGCACCCTTTTTCCCGAAGGCCATAACTTGGATGAAGAAATGGCCATTCATTTACAAGAGGAATGAGGGCTTCATGATACTATATGTTTAATACTCAAACTATGGTAAAACAGTCATGATTTACATCGTTGTATGACTATGCTGCAAAGTACTGTACATATACAACATACCTGTGTTGTTCATCGTTTTATCTTCTTATCTTTTATCCTAAAATGTGAGCTGGTAAAGGTCTGTGTCTAACAATACCTCATGAGTCTGACAACTACATTTCTATTTCCCACAGGAGGAAAGGAAGGGAATTGTCATCTATGGTGCCAACGTGATCCCTACCCTTTCTTCAGATCATCCTGCAGTCACAACACTGAGATAAGATTTTAACATACACTTTTTGACTATATTACTTTGATTGTGTAATTGGGAAATCACGGGTTACTCTTAGGAGTAGGGGGTATTAAGATGGATGCAGGTTTATCTGTTTTGTTACTTTCCATTTACAGTTTGCTGAAGGACTAATGGGTAGCATTTATACATATCTGTTGCCTATAATCATGATTTATATACCGTTAAATGTTTGTACCAACTAAATAGCCATCTTACATGAAGGACAGCGTTATACCCACTAGCCAGGGTGTTTCGCAATAACCTAGACGCCTTAAGGATGTATTTCTTTTCCATATTGGTATATTGAATACTTAACTGTGAGACAAAGTCTAGCACCTACACGAGGATGCGCACCAATCACAAAATCATTACCCACTAATCAGGGGAATTGTAGCATTATTCCACATGAAACAACTAACGCGAAAACGAAGGACAGCGCTATACCCACTAGCCAGGGTGTTTCACAATATTTTAGACGTTTGATGTATACTTTTTCATTTGCATTTTGTTATATTTTGAGTGCAATTGCGAGACAAATTGCTCACATAGTCCAGCATACACGAGGATGCGCACCTACTATGATAGCATTACCCACTATTCAGGGAATTTTGAGCGTAACCTCACAGAAATTTACAAAGCATACATACGAGTGTGCATAGGACAGTTCCTACATGATTCGATTAACAATTTAGATTAACAATTGTGGATCAATGAATGTATACCGTAACAAAAATACCTCGTTTATGAACAGTTATGCATTATTTTACATTATGTTAAGATGTTACAAGATGGCGCCCAAAATACGGCTACTTGTTGTACTAACGGTGTCCTTTCACTATGTTTATTGACTACCAACACGGAAGTATATGTATTGGCATCTTTATTGAAAATCATTGTGTGAACAAGCCACCACGGTGGCGAAACGCGTCACGGTGGGTTTATGAAGAGAATAAACCCCCACTTGGATATGAACTAGAACCTGGTTTACTGTGTCAGAAGTTTTTGAGAGCACGAGTGGGATCCCGTTTTCTCGACATATTGATTTACCGGTTCTCCGCCGGTCTCGCGCCACCCCTCAACGGATTGGGAATGCTTAAGGAGGAACTTGGATTGATTGAATTTTGCTTTCCTTTGATCGGCCCTGGGTTTTCTAACAGAAGAGGACTATGACATGAGGATTTATCTTTGACGAAGTGACTACGCGGAGGAGAACGGGTGCAGCTTCTGGAGTACCGCACGCTATCCATAGGAGACGGGATATACCGTGCAGGTAAGGACACTGCCCCTCTTTCTCTTCCTTTCGTTTTGTCGTCTGTCTTTTGTTTGGGTGCAATATTTCTGATAGTATTACAATTATTACACACCCGGATTCAAAGCAACGAACGCCGGTTTCACGGAGGGATCGCCAAGAATACCCCATGTGAAACGGAACGTATGTTGGACTATCCGGACTCTATTTCATTCAGAAAGCGCATGACAATGACCCTGGGGCTAGGGGAACTCTATACTTTATAGAGGAGAACTCTCTGACACGCATAGTAGTACCGGGTACCATGTTCATAAGGGATTCCTCTGGTTTCCCAGAAAATTAAGGATGGAGGAAGAAAGGGAACGCAGGGAAGCGGCACAGGCATTATTTGCGAGGGCACCAGGAGTTGGGAAACATACCCAGACCGTCACACCAAAGGAGAAAACCCTTCATGAAACTCTTAAAAAATTTGAAAAGCTACATAAACAAGAAACCTCTAAATGGTGGGAGGCAACATCTCTGCAAGATTACATCGATAAATCCATGGTACCTCGAGGATTAAGGATTTATATAACCCCCTCTTATGACTCTCCAGACCCCCGAATGTTGGAGGACTGGTCAACCAACTCTGCGACAAGTTCCAGAAACATGCTTGAAATACTTGTGAAGTATGCTTGGTCTGATAGGGAGAAGATCAAACAAGAAATAGAACAGATAAAGGAGGTGCTCAGCACACATGATGACCAAGAAACAATCAAGAAGTTTTTAGACGAAATGAAGAAACGTCTAAAGATTATGGAGGATTACATCAAAAGGAGGAAACAACGCAAGCTTCACAGAGATTGTGGAGACTACGAATCTGGCAGGGTCCTAACATACAGCAAGAAATATGATCATCTGTATGAAAAAGGTCAAGTCCCAGAAAAGAATATAAGGCACGAACAGGAACAATGTGAGGAGGAACTAACAGACCACAGTGACACTAACACTGAGGACTCAGAGACAACAAGAACATCGGAGGGTTCAATTTCTGATTCGGACTTGGGAACCAGACCAAAAACAACTTTTTTAGACGAATACCGGCTCATGAAGGAGAGCCGGCAAACAACGAGATCAATGTCCAGGATGAATCGGAAGGAAGACTCACCGATTCCGAGAGGAAGGGGAAGAGGAAGAGGAAGGGGTACCAGAGGAAGAGGAGGAAAAGGTCCCGACAGAGAAGAGAGAAGAGAGAAAAATATGGAGTACATGGGAAGAAAACAGATATACTCCAAGAAGAACCAATAATGGATGATGTAATGGTAAATCAGACTATTGTAAATCTAACTTCTAAAACTCTGAGCAACAAAGACAAAAGAACATTGTGTTTAGGACTGTCATTTTGCCCTGCAGTACCTATGAATTTTGTCAATAGTAAAATTGATGTATTTAAATTTTGCAGAAAATTGAAACTTAAGAAGTGGCACAAAATGAAACCAGTGAAGAGTAGGGAACAACAGGTAACAAGAAACACACCAGAAGATGATTTATCGATAGGGGATATTGACACCGTGATTGCCCTACATGAGCTCCAAACTAATCAGGACGAAACACATATGAGCCCAGAATCTCTTCACATTTTAGATGAGTTGGAAATCAAATATGACAAATCTGCATGTAGCCTTTTCAGACCTAGGTCAACTTTTGTACCCAAAATAGGGCACGACAATATTGATACCTTTCAGGATGTTGTAAATAATGAAATGTTGAAGTTTAGGCAGAATAACTGGCCCAAAAAGATGAAAAATTTCAAACACAATCTGACAGCCATACATAAAAATGTCATTAATGAGCTCGCAACCGACGAAAGTCTGGTGGTTAGACCAGCCGACAAAGGTGGCAACATCGTCATTCTACCAAGGGAAATGTATGTCAGCGAAGCTCAGCGACAACTCAGTGACAGTAACACCTACATAATCTCCACTAAAGCAGAATACAACAACAGTATCTGTAAGATCTGGGAGTTACTAAATGAGTGGAGGGAGATGGGATTGCTAGAATGGGAGGAATTCTGTTTTCTAAAGAAAGACTATCCCATTTTACCAGTGATGTATCTGCTTCCTAAGATACACAAAAATAAAGAAAACCCCCCAGGCAGACCTATTATTTCCTCAAGAGGCAGTGTGCTGGAAAACATCTCAAGGTATGTGGACCATTTTCTGAGGGATTTTGTATGTACCCTTCCCTCATATGTACGGGACACCAAAGATTTTTTAAACAAAATAGCCAATTTGGTGTGGAAAGAGGATTATATCCTTATAACCTTGGATGTTAATTTGCTTTATACAGTAATTAACCATGATCAAGGGGTACAGGCCTGTGCCCACTATTTGAAACGCAGAAATATTGGATATTTAGAACATACCAATATGATTCTTGAAATGATGAGGTACTGTCTCACAAACAACTATTTTTTGTTCAACGGGTCAGTCTACAGACAAAGACATGGAACCGTGATGGGCACATGTTTTGCCCCGAGCTTTGCCAACCTTTTTATGGGGGCTTGGGAAGAGGAAATTCAGAAAAACAAGAACTTCGAGAAAGCCCTTACAAATGTAAAAATGTGGCTCAGGTACATCGACGACATTTTTGTTGTGTGGAAGGGCACAGAAAGAGATGCCTTGCAGTTAATAGAAGAACTCAATAACAATGAAAAAAATCTCACTCTTACCTGCACCATAAGTAAGGAGAAAGTTGAGTACCTGGACACACAAGTAGTAGTGAGAAGTAATACCATCCACACAACTCTCTATCGTAAATGCACAGTGGGCAATACTCTTCTTCATGCTCTGAGCAGCCATCCCGACAACCTCAAGTGGAGTATACCCTATGGGGAGCTGCTCAGGGCTAAGAGGAACTGTAGCTCGCCCGTTGACTTCCTGAGTGAACAACAAATCATGATAGAGAGATTCAAAGCTAGAGGCTACCCAGCATGGGTTCTTAAAAGAGCAGTCGCTAGGGTAACCGAGGTTGAGAGATCGAGTACTCTAGCTCAAATCGAGAAAGAAGCACTTGAAAACGAAAATGATGAGGGTAACAACACACGCTTGATTATGACGTATAATGGTAACTCTACCCAGATGCGTAAGGTAATCAATCGTCATTGGAACATTCTAAGAAATGACCCCATAGTTGGCAAGTCGTTATCAGAAAGACCCAGTATAACATACAGAAAGGGCCGTAGCCTCAGAGATTCTTTGGTGCTTAGCGATCTGACAACTAATGTTGAAGGGAGGGGTCTAGATATAAAGGGCTTCTATCCATGCGGCCACTGTAAGGCGTGCAGTAACAGCAAAATGGTGAAAGAATTCTGGAATACGAGCACAAACACCATGATCACCATTTCTCAATTTCTCACATGTGCCAGCACTTTTGTCATATACGTGTTGGAGTGCCCGTGCAAACTACGGTACGTGGGCAGTACAACACATATGGCAAAAAAAAGTGTACTTGAACACATGCGGGCTATCACTAACAATGATAAACAATACCCGATAGCCCGCCATTTTGCCAGTCACCATTTTTCAGATTACAAAAAGCTAAGATATTATGCAATTGAGCAGGTTCTACCGAAAGTAAGAGGTGGAAATCGTGTGCTAAGACTTAGGCAACGAGAATCAAGACACATCATAGGTATGTGCACCCTTTTTCCCGAAGGCCATAACTTGGATGAAGAAATGGCCATTCATTTACAAGAGGAATGAGGGCTTCATGATACTATATGTTTAATACTCAAACTATGGTAAAACAGTCATGATTTACATCGTTGTATGACTATGCTGCAAAGTACTGTACATATACAACATACCTGTGTTGTTCATTGTTTTATCTTCTTATCTTTTATCCTAAAATGTGAGCTGGTAAAGGTCTGTGTCTAACAATACCTCATGAGTCTGACAACTACATTTCTATTTCCCACAGGAGGAAAGGAAGGGAATTGTCATCTATGGTGCCAACGTGATCCCTACCCTTTCTTCAGATCATCCTGCAGTCACAACACTGAGATAAGATTTTAACATACACTTTTTGACATTATTACTTTGATTGTGTAATTGGGAAATCACGGGTTACTCTTAGGAGTAGGGGGTATTAAGATGGATGCCGGTTTATCTGTTTTGTTACTTTCCATTTACAGTTTGCTGAAGGACTAATGGGTAGCATTTATACATATCTGTTGCCTATAATCATGATTTATATACCGTTAAATGTTTGTACCAACTAAATAGCCATCTTACATGAAGGACAGCGTTATACCCACTAGCCAGGGTGTTTCACAATAACCTAGACGCCTTAAGGATGTATTTCTTTTCCATATTGGTATATTGAATACTTAACTGTGAGACAAAGTCTAGCACCTACACGAGGATGCGCATCAATCACAAAATCATTACCCACTAATCAGGGGAATTCTAGCATTATTCCACATGAAACAACTAACGCGAAAACGAAGGACAGCGCTATACCCACTAGCCAGGGTGTTTCACAATATTTTAGACGTTTGATGTATACTTTTTCATTTGCATTTTGTTATATTTTGAGTGCAATTGCGAGACAAATTGCTCACATAGTCCAGCATACACGAGGATGCGCACCTACTATGATAGCATTACCCACTATTCAGGGAATTTTGAGCGTAACCTCACAGAAATTTACAACGCATACATACGAGTGTGCATAGGACAGTTCCTACATGATTCGATTAACAATTTAGATTAACAATTGTGGATCAATGAATGTATACCGTAACAAAAATACCTCGTTTATGAACAGTTATGCATTATTTTACATTATGTTAAGATGTTACAAGATGGCGCCCAAAATACGGCTACTTGTTGTACTAACGGTGTCCTTTCACTATGTTTATTGACTACCAACACGGAAGTATATGTATTGGCATCTTTATTGAAAATCACTGTGTGAACAAGCCACCACGGTGGCGAAACGCGTCATGGTGGGTTTATGAAGAGAATAAACCCCCACTTGGATATGAACTAGAACCTGGTTTACTATGTCAGAAGTTTTTGAGAGCACGAGTGGGATCCCGTTTTCTCGACATATTGATTTACCGGTTCTCCGCCGGTCTCGCGCCACCCCTCAACGGATTGGGAATGCTTAAGGAGGAACTTGGATTGATATATATATATATATATATATATATATATATATATATATATATATATATATATATATATATATATATATATATATATATATATATATAAAACATATTTAAACTTTACAGAAACACACAGTCACTGTATGATGTGACATCTCAAATGGCTTCACAGTGATGTCACTGACCATGTCATGAATGATGTAATATGTGACGTCATCAGCAGTGCATTGCGGGGACGCGAGTTAAAGTTAGCTGAACTAACTAGAACAGCTGAATTTTTCTGGTTTTGTACGAGTGAATTGTCCAACTAACTGTAACGTCCCTGAAACCTGTGGTTTTTCAGTGAATTTCTAAGGTATTTTAAATGCTAATTTCTAACTATAACATCCCTGAAACCTATGGTTTTTTCAGTAAATATAAATATATTCACAACGAAACCCCTCCAATTAGAAGAAGTAGAGGCCACTCGGGAAATCCTTTTGGAAACACTTTAATGGAGCGCTTTAGGCATGATGCATTTCGGCTATTACTGCCTTCGTCGGATGCTGCTGCTTCCAGGATATTGTCCCAACCACGCCTTTTGAAATGTCCTGCAACTCTCCCATTGGTGGGGGCACTCACCACCCCAGATCATGTGCTCGCACACCAGTTGCAGCATGATTGAAACTACAGCTCCCAGAGTTCTACATTCCTGGGTAAGTGAAGCGTGGGGAGTCTTGACAGATTTACACCAATTGGGCTGGTGCTGTGCAGGGCAAGGCGCAGAGTTCCCAATTTTGACAAGTCCCGGTTTTCGTTATGTCCTGGTGCTTCCTCGGATCCCCTTTACGTTCTAGCCCCCAATTCAAGCGTCCGCTGGGCTACAGGCTGTAATTATAGTGAATCTCAACCTCTTGTGAAGTCACGAGCTGCACCTGGAAGCAGCCCTTGCTTGGCTTGCACTGTGAGGAGGACCGGAGCAATATATATATACCAATAACACAAAATCTATTAGAAAAAATCCTATTATAAATTAAAACATTAAACTATTTAAAAATCTTTAAACTTAAATTTCACTCTACAGTCAGTGCAACAGTAGGGAAAGGCTTGGATAGGGGAGGGGTAAAAATTACTATTTCCACTCCAGTGAGTGTAACAGTAGGGAAAGTGTTGGATAGCGCAGGGGTAAAAACGAATATCTCCACTCCAGTCAGTTCAAAATTAAAAACAAACAAAATATTAACAACAACAAAACATTTAAAGAACAAAATAAATAAGAATATTTATGAATATGTTAAAAATGTAAGTACAAATATATTTAATATTAACAAATAAAAAAAGTAAACACATTATAATGTTAAATACATATGAGAAATACCTACACATAATATATTAAATAATTTAAAATGTAATTTTCAAACAAATAAATATTTTCAATTAGAAAATATTTAGAAATAAAAACCTTAATTATTAGATAAATGTAGTGTTCTTTTCTACCCTATATCACTACAAAATTCACAACCCACATCTAAATTTGTAAAAAATGTACTTCCGTAATTAACATAATTAATTAGCAATTAAAGAAATATTGTTAATTAAAAAACAAATTAAAACTCATAATAATTAACTCCTCACACGTTACCCCTATGATCCCCACAACCCACAGCTAAAATAAACATTAATTACACAATTAAAACTTATTTTTAATTAAAAGAATAAAAGTATTTAAAAACGAATTAGAAAGTGAGTGAAATCAATTTGCTCCCATCTTTAGCCCTATAAATGTAATACCCACACACAAAAAATAAACAATCCCCCTAATTAAATATCAATTAATTGATTAAGATTAATGATCAACTAACTATTAATTAATTAAACATAAATTACTTCCCACCCTTTACCCTTATAAAACCCACGACCCACACCTAAAGTTACTTACACACTTAACATAGTGAATTGTCAATTAATTAATTAATTAATTAATGTTAAATAACAACTAATTATTAATGAATCAAAAATAAATCACTTCCTACTCTTTACCCCTATAAACCCCACAACCTGCACCTAAAATGTAACAAAAAAAATGAAAAACACAATTACCAATATAAAATCTCAATTAAATAAATGTGAATACATTAAAAATATTCATTAATTTATTATAATTAAATTACTTCCCACCCTATTCCCCTATAAAACAGAAAAGTTAATCAAAATACAATTAATAACTGCTAAAAACGTGACACATATATTAAAAAACCTAAACAATACTTATACAAAAATACATCACATACATTTAAAATATATACTAAAATACATAACTCCAATTAAAAATGTGATATTTTAAACAACTATATTTTTGTAAACGATATTATTAACTTCTATATTTTTAAAGTCACTATTACTTACCTTCAAATCGATATTCTTGACAAAAAACAATATTCTTGCACTCAATATTTTTAAATCGATATTATGGTAGGTCGAATTTTTTTACCCTTGATATTCTGTCTCATTATAGGAGTTATTTACCCTGTGTGACTAATCACGATGGGTGTGCAACTTCTATTTGTTTTAAAAAATAATAACTGCAACTGCAATCTCACTATACACAACTTATAATGAATAGTGTTTTGCAAAGCTATCGAGTAGCATTCTAAAACATCTCATTACAAACCCACTTACGCTTATGTACTCCCTCATACATCCATTCAGAGACTGATGCTCCTATTCACAGACACACTCAGAGAGTCACATACCTACTCACACACTGATGCACTCTGTCACAGACAAAACGTAGATACTTATTTAGCCACTTGCACACCAACTCAGAATCTCATACACCCAACCAGAGACACACTAATAAACTCAATCACCCAATCACAAAGTCACTACTTACTCCCATGCTCACTTAGAAACACTCATACATCCACTCACAAACCGACTCATAGACAGGCCCACTCAGACTGTCACGCATGAAGTAACACACCCAGTGTGTGACTTATACAGCCACACCAACACCCATACAAACATAGAAACACCCACTTATACACAAATTGTAACACTCACATACTCAATAACACACCAACTAAGACACTAATACAGTCACAGGTTGAGAAAAGATAGAGGGTAATGCCTTCTAAATTAATCAGCGTCAATTAATAATAAACGTCAAGAGAGTGCTCAAATAGATATCGCTTATTTGGTTTTATTTGTATTTCTGTGGAGAGAAAAGCCAAAAGCCGACACGTGTTTCGCCCTAGGGGCCCATTGGCCGTGGGCTTTTTCAAGGCGGTGTTTAGTTATCATCAAGGTCTTCCTGTGGATGTCAATTGTTTTGTCTCTGCGGTCCCGGAGAAAGATACAGTCACACACTCACTCTCAACACTTGTAAGTTGCAGTTAGGAAATTATAATAAATTTATATTTTATAATAAGAAAAACTGTAGTAATTACCGAGATATTCTAGTTAGGAAATAGAATTTAAAAAACCTTAGAAATGCTCTGAAAAAAACAAAGGTTACAGGGACGTTATAGTTAGGAAATAGAATTTAAAAAAAACAAAAAAACAAAGGTTACAGGTACTATATAGTTTGGCTGACATTACACTTTCACAAAACCTTAGAAATTCAGCAGTTATATTTCCCTGAGCTAACTATAATGTATGACCCTGCAATGCACTGCTAAGATGACCTCACATATTACATCACTCACGACAAGGTCAGTGACATCACTGATGATATCATCTACAGAACCACTCACACACCCACTTCACACCACCATACATCTCATTTACCCACTCCCACTCATTCACTGACATAGTCATGCACAGACCCATACAAACACTCACACACCAACTAACTGATCCTTAGATCCAATCATATATCAACTCACCTATACCTATACAGTGACCCATGCACCTACTCCCTGACCAATACAGCCACTTACACATCCAGTGATACAAACATACAAACCCTTACACACACATTCAGACACCCATACAGCCACTCCCATTGAATCAGTCACCCACACAGCTACTCAGACACCAACCCATTCACCCATACAGTCACTCACATAGCCACTCACTCATCTATACAGTTACTCACACAAGCATCTACTTACTTACTCATACATATACTAACACATGTGTTAGTATATGTATGAGTCCATACCTTATGCAGCCACTGAGACAAGCATATACTATTCTCACAGTCACTTACTCACCCAAACAGCCAGTCACACATCCACTCACTCACCCATATACCCACTGGCACACCCATTCATGCATCCACTAAGCCACTCATTTACCTCTCACTCACCCATACCATTTACCATTTATGTACCTGCTCAATTACCCATACAGTCAATCATATACCCTCTCATTCACCATTTACAGCCACTAACACACCCACACACTCACCCATACAGCCACTCATTCACCTTCTCATTCACTATAATAACCACTTACAATCCAATCCAATCCAAAAGACTTTATTCGGATAACAACATACCCATGAGAGTAGAGCATATGCAAGGAATAAGAGAACAATAAAACAGTTAATAGCCTATCAAATCCATAATATAACGAGCAGTAAACAGATGAGCTATGTAATACAAGCATTTCCAATGCAATGGGTCTCGCCTTTTGGACCTTATATGTCTTTAGCTATGCAGCACATTAGCCTGGGTGCTGAAACATCTACTGTTCTTTAGCATGGAGGGAAAGTAAGCACCAAACAGCGTGACACGCCAGGTATGAGAACAAATGGAGAGAAATATTGCCTTTCAGTGGGAAATGGTATAGCCCAAAGCTCTGTTTTTAATATAAAATCAAGGTCTTCGGTGGTCATATCACTGAAAATACATGATTTGAAAAAAATATTATTGTCTACGGGTGAACGTGGAAGACAAAATCTATGGACTGGAATCTAGAGAATGCTAAAGTGATTCTGATATTTTACTGACCTCTACTGGTCGTTTTCTATCAAGGCAGATAAATAGAGGCAGTTGAACAAGCAGAAAGTAATTCTGGTATTTTACTGACCTCTACTGGTCGTTTTCTTTCAAGACAGTTAAATAGAGGCAGTTGAACAGAAAAAAAAGTCCCTAAACGGAAGCAGACAAGTCCTAGGGCTGATCTCCAGAGCTCACAAAGTATATACACATATGAGTATATACTAAAGTATATACAAGAGGTCTTGAATGCGCGACTTAAAAAGGAATACGTAACTGTACATTCATGGGCATCCCCAGCCCAAACAGGCAGACCGTTTCCCCACCGTGAGAGACCGAACTCTTTTGAAATGTCCCACTTTGAAAATGTAATTTATTATCCTACATCTACTAATCAAGGGAATATACAACACAAGCTTAAGCAGGTGAGGTTTGAATACTACATTAGTTTGGTTCTCTCATTCCAATAACATGATCAACCAAGTGTCAACTTTCTTGTAAAGATCATCACAAGACCTCGGGCTCAAGGTAAAGCAAGATGACAGGTGGTGGTGTGATCATGGGTGAGAAGTGGGTAGTTCGAGCTAGTGAAGAACAAGCATAATTGTCCTTAACTCAATCTCCTAACATTCAACATGCACACACACAAATCCAGCAAGTCGCAAAGCAAAGTTATAACTTCTCTGAGGATTGTACTATCCTAACCTTCAGTCGCCTGGCAACAAACGCTGCTATAAACAGAGGGCTTCCTGAAACAAACATATTTAGCAAAATGGCCCTTCCCTTTAAGCTGCACAACTTTTTAGAGGCATGAGGGACTGATGCTTCTTCATCTCTAGAACACTATACGCTACCCAAACCCTAACGAAAATACACCATTTACAAATAACTGGTTTCTTTCTGCTAAATTTCAAATGAGTATCTACGGACATTGGACTCTAGCGAGTTACTAAGCAATCTAATAAGCACAGAATGAGGCCCATACAAATGTAAAATGACACAGAGCTAAAATACAGCCTAAGGTGTGAGGATATTTCCTCAAAACACCAATCTTCCCCTATTGGGTAGTTCAAAATTTTTCATTTTGTCAAGGTGCACCATGGCACCTCCAACCAGACATGGTCAAACAGCTAAGCTCCAAACGTAATCAGCTATTGCTTTCTACCTAGCTGGGCTTGTTTGGCCAATCCTGTGGGGGCTGCACATTGGACCATGTGGCAGATTTTTCTTTGAAAGTTTTACGATTAACTTTTCTGACACAAAAAACAGAGGGACTTATTTATGAGCCCTTGCATCACTTTTGCGCCGCCGGTGTGTCACTTTTTGTGATGCACCAGCAGGGTAAAAAATGCGCCATGTTGCGTCATATTTACAAAGTGACGCATTTAAGTAGATGCGTCACTTTGTAAACCCCTTGCGCCACATTATATCTTCGCCAGGTATAATGTATGCAGGGTGGGCGTTCTGACGCAAGAGAGCCTCGTAGAAGTGACGCAGTGAAATCTATGAGATTTCACTGCGTCACTTCGAGGACGCAAATGTGTCAATATCTTACGCCTGACTCACAGCAGGTGTAAAACTGACGCAGGCAGATTTGAAATGGGACTTGCCCATGTGAAATGACCCATTGATGGAGTTGCGTCACTTTCATGACACACTCCAGCAATGCGTAATTTTTGCTCCTACAGATACATCAAAAATACTGACGTATTTGTAACTCCTTGCGACATGATGAGTCATACTGTAAATATGACACATCCTGTATGCTGCAAGGAGGGCGCAATGAAAAGTGACGCATCGCTGTTTTCACGCCGTGATGCGTCACTTTTCATAAATGAGGCCCACAGTGAACACAGCGCTGTCCAAGCCACCAAGGAGCCAAATCTCATGGAGCTACTTTGGTTGATAGGCTGCTAATGTCACCAAGTACCAAAACCATACCTTCACCTTTAAAGTTCACCTTTGACCTTTGTTCACAAAATAGACAGATGTGAAAAACTACAAATGAAACATACTTTACTTTTAGTAAATGCACAGGAAAACAACAGGCTTGCCAATTCTGTTAGAAATTAAGATACAATTGACTAGATATGAAACAGCATGCATTGACACTCAGGGGATGTGTAACTTAAGAGTATGCACAAATTGATTTCAAATCCTTCTTTGATATGACCCCACTTTCCACTATGTACCAACATCTCTAACTTCATCAACATGCGCATACGACTATTGTGGTCCAACCAGAAGAACTCGCCACAGCTTTCTGCCAATGACCACTTCCCCTACCGTTCGCCAACTCACTGGCCCACTTCATCAGAGGTCACAACATGTGGAAGCCTATCCCATACAATTTTCAATATCCCCAAAATGTTTGACATACTCATTCCAGGCGTGTAAAGGAGACTGGGAATGTTTCCACATTTACCAAAATTCATCCCTTTCTTAAAAAACAATTTGGTTTTGGACATACACCAGAGAAGATGTTCTACTATTTATAACACAAGCAAAATATTATATTTGTACAAATCTAGCATTAAACAACATACTCATCACATCACATTTAGTAGCATTTTTCACAGTGCGCCAAGTAAGACACATTAATGTGTTTTTTACTGGTGATAAAGTTCAATGCAGCTAGAATAAACAAAGCCAGTTTGTCTCATTGATAACACACAAGTTTACCTTGATTTTCTTAATTTCTTACTTTATGTTAGATGACCCGATTAATGGAGGAGCAATCAAGTAAAATAGGTATTTTGACTACCTTAACCCTCTCCCCTGCCCTGGTTTCCACCAGACACATAACTTTAACTTTATTATATATTTCACCTTACCCGCATTTTGACTCTTGCACATACATGTTACAGAACGTTACTTGGGATTTTGATCTAATATCCACTGCAGTACAACAGAGGTGGCATGCTGCTCACACTTAACAATCTAAACAAGGCAAACTATTTAACAGTTTAATATTTCTGGCACACTACACATACACAAAAACTCCTCAACGTGGAAGTTAAAATTGCAAACCTGGTGTTTTGTTTTGTTTTTTACCACGGAGTGTGGATTCCATTTCTCATAAGCCATCCAAGAACTATTAACTAGATGCCACAAAACAATAAAATCAACTTTAAGGCAGAGTATCTTATGCTAACAATCAGTTGCACCTCCTTGTTGGCTTGGGCTGTATTGCCCTTCTAACATCTCTAGGTCAACAAAAAGCTTCCAAGAACCAACAAAGACCCACGTTCAGATAAAGACAACACCTGTAATGTTTTTAGTACTCTACACCTCTACCAAGAGCATTCTGCAGTACCACTGTGACCCAACAGTCTATCTCTCCACACACAACGTCCTCAATTGCTGTGTAGCTTCTCACTATGTCCGAGTCATTGCACATATTGCTTTTTATTAGGAGCATTTTTAGGGACACACCTGAAGCAAACTTGCCAGCCTATAGTTAACACACCTTGAAGGTGTATTGGCGTTTTGCTAGTGACTAATAAATACTCCAAAAATGGACATTTCCTAAATCTTACGTACTTAGCATAAATAAGGAACGTGATACAATCTCAGTATTGAAATGAGCACTAGTAGTTAAGCTGTTGCCTGTGGAAACAGGAAACCATACCTCCATCTCGTAAAGAAAACTTGTGATCCTAAGCAAAACAATTTTTCAGGGCTCCAGTTTCCTAACTTTTAAGAAACATCATTGACATAATAATTAGTTTTATATCAAAATTCAGACTAGTGGCTTACTTGACCACCACGGTGTAGAGGCTGGGGCATTTATAAAGTTTTGCAACAGACTGCGTCAAGCCTGGGAAGACTCACTGGAGACCAGACTCTGGCAAGAAATTCAGAAAAGTCATGCCACCTACAAATATTGGCTACACCTGAAGCACAGCTTACAATTACTTGGTATTAAGGAGTTTTGGGGAACAACCCCCCCCCCCCAGTCTGCATTAAAGCTAGTTATCAAGAAGAGTGCCAGGTTGTGGTCCTTTCACTCAGACAGGGCAATACTGTCAAAAAGGAAACACGCCTGGGCAGTAATCACTAACTTTAACCCAGGAGTGGAATCCCGTCTTCTATCAAGCACCACAGCACTTTACCTGAAACGAAAGTTCATGGCGCTGAGGTTGGGTGAATGGCCTTTCTTGAAAAATCTTCCAGAATGGCGCCGGAAAGACAGCCACACCCAATGCAGGCTGTGTGGTTACCATACCGAGGGGTTGGAACTAATAGTCTGCTTATGCCCAACAATGCTCACTTTTAGATGCTCATTATTGCGAGAAGAATGGATAAGACTGGGAATCCGACCTTGCCGCCCAGCTATAATAGCAGCTTTCAACCCGGATAACACAAAGCTGAATATCGGGCTAACAAAATTTGTAACTAAAGTATTAAGCCAGTTGGAAGTTATCAGGCCCACCAACCCTGTCCTATTAGAGCTGAGGGAAACTCCATCATTGGACACACCAACGCCTTGTCGGCTGTCAACAAATTGTTGATTCGAACCTGGTCCACGAGACTTTTAACAGCACTTAAGAAGTCAAGTAGAGTTTTAACCAAAATGTTATTCCAACAATTTTTAAGAAATGTATCCATTTTATGAACACGATGCGTGCTTTTATATTGTAAGGTTTTAATTTACCAACAATAAAGTTTTACTTGACAGACTAGTAGCATTCTTTAAAAAGCCATGGACAGTCCGAACAATTTCTAAAGAGTTACATAATGGAAGCGATAAAAAAAGTAACTGCATCATAATGTTATTTTCATAATATTTCTGACACAGTGGCAACATTACAGAGAGCAGAGGGAGAGGTTTAAAAATCATGCAGGTGGCAACAAGGTAAACAAAAGGCTGTAACACAGACAGGCTAGTTTGCCCTGGAGGTGCCTATTTCCAGGGAGAGACAGAAAAACACACATTACCGTCCAAAAGTGGGCATGATAAAACAGGTCTGCTTCTGCGGTGGGGGAGGAGGGTGGGCACAAGTGCAGGATTGGGAACACCACCGAGGGAAGATCTTGAGGGTTCTACTGCATTTTATGTCATGCAGTGGTGCTGTTCTGGGAGATGCATCACTTGTGTGGAAATCTAGTCGCCATGTTGTTGCTACACAGCAAACTCTGCAGTAGCAACAAGGCCGGGAGGAAAACGCAGGCACGCACGGCCTGCTCAGGACGGCATGGTGCACCAGAAGCTCGCCCTCCCCAACCCATGCGCCCAAGATGGCACAGCCCATACCAAAACCATGCGTTCACTGGCAACATACTGCCAATCGCCCACCTGCCCACCTGCAGTACTACCTGGCAGTGACATAGTACAGGAAACGGGAGGATGGATGCTTACTCTGGGTTGAATCGCTTGACTTGCAGAATCCGCATCTGTTTGACAATAGTGCTTTTTCCTGACTCACCAGCCCCTGCAAGACAGAATTGGGAAGGGATGCATGAGATAACAAAAGAAACCAACACAAGCAAAACGCATTCATGGTGCAGATACATGTTCACCACATTGCATTCGTTCCCCATATACAAGGCCAAGGGTTAAACACACAGTCTCAATGCAGGTACCCCTCACCTCCCCGGGTGCAGGTCGGACAGGGGAGGTTGCAGCTGCCGGTGCCAGGGCGGGGCGCTGCCATCTCCTGGTGCCCACCCACGGTGCCGTGGCCCCAGGGGCACGCTCTTACCCAGCAGCAGCCATTGGGTGGCCTTGTACACCAGCAGCTACTGCTGCAGCTGCTTGTCGATCTTCTTGTTGAACTCGCACTGCGCCTTCTCGTCGATGGGCTGATCATCCGTCTTACTGTTTCCCAAACAGCCCATTTTCTGATTTTGCCTGCTTTTTTGGTTCCAGTAATTCCGAGAAGAGTGGGGGGGTCATAAACAATCGCGGGGTGCAGGGTTTAGACACCCCTTCTCCTTTGGCCATGCCTATCTAGCTATGTATGACAAAAATATACCATACATGAAAAAACTGCCTTTAAAATAACTCTTGGAAATGAATCTTTTAGAAGACCACTTCTTGGTTATCTCCCGGTATCCCACGGATGTCAGCGCACAGCAGCAGAACTGTGCGGGTGAGAGAAGACCTACCTGGAGAGGTTCTACCGCATATGTCCGGCAGGGAGATCCAGCCCTGTCCAGCAGCACATGCTGTTCGTCTGCTAGGACTCTTGCCACGTTTTTGTGGGCTCCACACAAAGCGAACTCAAAGAGACGGCATTGGCTTGTTTGACGTTTCTCTCCCCAACCAGATGTCATCATGTTATGTTATGTTATGTTAAAATGTTTCTAAAGCGCTCGAATACCCATAGGTGTCTTGGCACTGTTTGAATGGCAGTCAGATGAGGGTATTAGGTGCTGAGAATAACTATGCACCTAAGAATTGAAAAGCCAGGTTTTTATTAGCTTTCTGAAGCCCAACAATGTTGGAGCTGCCTTGATGTATATAGGTAGACTGTTCCACAGGGCAGGGGCTTCGGTGGTAAAACGACTGCCTCCCCATTTTAGTCTCTTAAACCTGGTACAGGGCACTGTCAAGGTAATTTTAGAATGAAGTTCTCTATTTGGAACATAACATGAGAGAGATGTTTTAAAATAACAAGGACCTGCATCATGCAGGGCTTTGAAAGTAAGGCATAATGCCTTAAATTTGATACGGTTAGAAACCGTCAGCCAATGCAATTCCTTGATGTCCAATAAAACTGCGTGTAATTTGGGCAGGTTGAAGACAAGCCTGGCTGCCGCATTCTGCACACTCTGAAGTTTCTTCGTATGTTGTTTTTGAAGTTTGGCAAAAAGACCATTACAGTAGTCCATTTTCGATAAGATTAATAAAGAGACAACTGTTTTTCTGGTGGCTAGAGGGATAAAAGAAATAATTTTTCTAATGATCCTTAGGGTATTAAAACTGGCTGAAACAACCGAGCTGATGTGTTTATTAAAACTTAATTTGTCGTCTATTACTATGCCCAAATTTCTTGCTTTTTGTACAGGAGTGGGGAGAGTTCCCATCTCTGTTGGCCAGCAAGCCGGGTTCCAAAAAGAAGGGTTATTGCCAAAGAGTATAACCTTGGTTTTCTCAGCATTTAGCTTGAGACAGTGCGTTTCCATCCAGCCACTGACTGCTCTCATACAGTTGTGGACCTGAGAGGTAGTTGCATCTGCGTTGGTCGAGGCTGCCACCACAATTTGGATGTTGTCTGCATAAGAAGTAGGGGAAAAACCAAAAGATCTAATCAGAGGGGCTAGTTCTGAAACATAAACATTAAAAAGCAAAGGACTCAATGAGGATCCCTGTGGGACCCCACAAGGGAGCACAAAGGAATCAGAAGAAAAATTCTTCAACATAACTGAATGGTTTCTGTTAGTCAGGAATGATTGGAGTAGAGCCAACGCTTTGTTGGCAATGCCCAATTTACTGAGACGGTTGACAAGGGCGACATGGTCAACCGTATCAAAGGCCGCTGACAAATCCAAAAGGATGAGTGCTGTAAAGCCCCCTTTATCTTGGATAGTTTTTAACTCATCCGTTGTTTTTATTAGAGCAGTCTCGGTGCTATGTCGGCCCTAAGGCCGAACTGAGAAGGATCCAACAGATGATTATCCTGAATAAACTTTGATAGTTGTATGTTTATCAGTTTTTCCACAAGTTTGGCTGGAAAAGGTAACCTGGAGATGGGACGATAATTGGCTGGGTTATCCAGATCTAAGTTTGATTTCTTTAAGAGCGGTAGGATAGAAGCTCTTTTCCAAAGATCGGGAAAGAGACCTGTGCTGAACATCCCATTAAAGATGTCTGCTAAAGGTGTTGCAATGGGAACTGGAATTTGTTTTAATACAGAAGGAGGGCATGGGTCAAATGGTGATCCCGACTTAGTGGAATTAGTTAACTTTTAAACTTCATCCGAAGTAGTGACTGTAAATTGTTTACGGTTGGCAAAATAACTAGTGTTATCTACATCAAGGGCGTTTCTGGAGCCTTTGCAAATTGGAGGTAGAAAATTTGTTATATATTAATTCCACTTTGTGACAAAAATGTGAGGCAATTTCTTCACAAAAAGATTGACTGATGTTATTACTTTTCTCAGGGAGTTTAGTCAATTTGTTTATGACCATAAAAAGTTTTTTAGCCGAGTTTTTTGAAGCTTCTATTTGCTGAGTGAAAAAAGATGATTTGTTTTGGATGATAGCTGCTTTGTAGTTGGCCAGGGCCTTTTTATATATTATTTTGTCAGTGGCGCTGTATTTTAGTCTCCTAGTCCTTTTCAGTTTCCTGAAATTTAGTTTTTGGAGCCGAAGAGCATCCGAGTACCAAGGTGCAGATTTTTTTAGTTTATTTTTATTGGTACCTTTTTTTGGAACCACTTTTCAAATGGCCAGATTAAGCCAATTGGTGTACGCCTCTGTGGCTTCATTTCGGTCAGGCCACAGAGTAAGCATGGCTTGTCCAAGATGGTGTTCTAAGGTATCAAAATTGGTTTTAGACCACTGATAGGAAGGTAACTGACTGGTGTCACGTTCCCTGTTTTGAAAGGGAGAGGGGACTGCCAGTTGGAATAGTACCGCTTTATGGTCAGACCATGTGAGAGGAAGAATATCTTTAACCGAAATAGAATTAGTGTTAGAAAAAAATCGCATCCAACGTGTGTCCTCTATTATGAGTGGGCTGATGAACAAGTTGAGGGAGATTAAAAGAATTCATAATCTCCAAAATAGCTTCTGTATCTTTATCCTCATTACAGTCTAAGTGGAAATTAAAATCTCCAAGTACTGTATAGTCGTTCTTACACGCTCCCCCCTCTACTAGTGAATGAACTGATTGGAGAAAATGATGTCTAGTACCTGGCGGGCGGTAGATAAGCAGGCCATTCAGGGAATAATTGTTAGTTATATCAATCTAAAAGGATAATAGTTCGCAATCTGGTAAGAGATCAATTTCAATTTTGAACTTGTCTCTATAGATTATCCCCAAACCGCCACCCCTATTCCCCCCTCTATCTGCTCTCATCATTGAGTACCTTTGAGGAGTAGCGATAAATAAATCGGGACTGGAATGCTCATTAGCCCAAGTTTCCATAATAAAAAGAACATCAAGATGTTCGTTCACAATAAGCTCTGCTACTTCAAAGGCATGCTTTACCAAAGACCGTGCATTGACTAAGGCCAGTTGATATTTACTGCTGGGAGGATGTTTAATATTTTTGCTATCAGCCATTTGGCTATTGGAGAGAGATTCAAGATTAATAGTCTTGAGTAGTCTTGAAACCACACTTATGGCAAAGTGAGCTGGGGGAATTCTGGGTCATATCCATTAGAGGGCACCCTCCATTGGATTTATTAAAGGATAAAAGGGACCCATCTGACCACTTTATCCTGTTTACAGTAGTCTGTAAGAATCGGGCAGCATTTTCAGTGCACGGCGTGATCTTGGCACGGACGGGCGCAGACAGGCTTGCCTTTGGCACGCCCTCTGCGCGTCCGGTCCAGCTTGAGTTTTATAGATGCCCGACGTGATGTGTGCTTCGATCCAAGCGTTTCCGCCGGAAGACAGGTGGTCAGGCTGGGAAAGAGGGTGTGCTCGCTTCCCTCTGCTCAATCGGCTCTGCCGTGGCAGACCGGGGAAGCGAAGACAAAGGATGACAGCTAATTAGCACAGGATCGGTAACGTGAACCCTCCTATATGCAGCAGTGCAAAAATCAATTTAAAAACAAATTAAACCACAGTATGCCCAAGCAGTTTTAAAAACAGCTCTAAAATGCCCGCAATTACGCTGACAATATGGCCACTGTCCCTTAACCGGCAGCAGGTTAGAGGTTCCCCTCACCTTATGCCAGGCTGCGCGTCTGGTCCAGCTTGAGTTTTATAGCTGGCTGACGCGAGGTGTGCTTCGATTCAAGCGTTTCAGCCGGAAGTCAGGCGGTCAGGCCGGGAAAGAGGGTGTATTTCCTTCCCTCCACTCAATCGACTCTGCCGTAGTGGACCGGGGAGGCGAAGATAATGGATGACAGCTAATTAGCACAGGATCGGTAACGTGAACCCTCCGATAAGCAGCAGTGCAAAAATCAATTTAAAAAACAAATTAAACCACAATATGCCCAAGCAATTTAAAAACAGTTCTAAAATGCCCCCAATTACGCTGACAATATGGCCACAGTGCGCTAAACCGGCAGCAGGTTAGAGGTTCCCCTCACCTTATGCAAGGCTGCGCGTCCGGTCCAGCTTGAGTTTTACAGCTGGCCGACGCGATGGGTGCTTTGATCCAAGCGTTTCCGCCGGAAGTCAGGCGGTGAGGCCGGGAAAGAGGGTGTGTTCGCTTCCCTCTGCTCAATCAGCTCTGCCGTGGGAGACCGGGGAAGCGAAGACAATGGATGACAGCTAATTAGCACAGGATCGGTAACGTGAACCCTCCTATAAGTAGCAGTGTGTAACGCTGGGTGCGTCGGTGGGGCCGTGCAGGAGGGACTACCAGAAAGTACAGGTCTGGGAGGATAAAATATGGAGGACGAGTGTATGCTTACAGGTTTAAACGCGTATGGGGCCTCGTCTTTCTGTGGCTGAATTGCATGCTTTTAAAACAACACAGTACGATGCTTTGTCAGGAAGTGTAACCTTTTACACTTCAGAAACATGACGCCAGCTGAAACAATGCATGCGGGTGATGAGGCACAAGGAGGGGGGACAGCGGCGGCGAGAAGGTATTGTACTGCGGGAGGGGGGCACAGAAAGAAAGTAGCTGTGCTGTAAAGGCGTCAGTAGCTATGGAAGGATACAAATGACTGACATGGCTGTTTTGGGGAGGGACTAACAAGCTTTAAACCAATCGGAAGGCAGTATTTAGAACCTAAGCCTATGAAGAAGATGGGCCGGAGAGTGGGCGGGGTATAGTGTATACTGCATGCCTCGCAAAGCGTTTGCAGCGCATCTGCGCTGCAACGCTAGGCGAGATCTAAAAAACAATTACAGTGACGTAATCAAGATACATATTATAAAATACTAGTATATTTCACAGGTCACACAGATTTGCGGGCCACTATGGCTATTCACAGGAAAGTACCAACGTGCAGGATCAATTCATCATTTTCCAATATGAGTTTGCGGCTGAGGGCATCAGTTAACTTGATAGGTGACAATTTTTTTAAGAATGGGATTAGCAGCCATTGTGCATATTTCATATAGTATTTACAGAAGAATAGAAAATGTAAAAGTGTTTGTCCGCTATGTCCATCACATGGACATGGCAGGGAATCAAGTTTTGCATTATACCCGAGGGGAAAATACAGCAAATATCTTATAGTTCCAGCTCTAAGACGAAAGAGAAGACCTCTCTCCCAATTCGACATTGGTAATACGATGTAGCTAGGTAAACAGTGCTCGGTTTGCTCAATGGGTATAAATTTAGCAACAGTTTGTTTCTTTGATTCCCTCTCTAAATTTTCAGCGCTTTAAAGTGCATACAGTGCTGATCTAAGGACTTTTTTATCGACTGTCGCAGCTGTTTTTGGATAAAAAAACAATCCTCCAAAATTAACACTTTCCAAACTCCTAATAACCCCAGCAAGTCATGGAATGCCCATTCCTTTCTTGCATCAAAAACAATCATCTATTATCTTCCTTGTGTTTTTCATTATGGCTAGCCAAAACAATGCAGGGCGTGCCCTTATAAAATCTTCGATATACCCTAATTTTAGTTCACTGTGACATATGTACTGAGGAGTGGAGATTGGGGCACCCAAAAGTTTTCTGCAAAATCTGTTTTCCTCTAATTGGATGCTAGATCTTTTAGCAATACCCCAAACCTCTGCGCCATAGGTGGCTATTAGTATGCATTGTGACTTACAAATCTTTAAAATAGCTGGAATTGTCCCTGATCTTTTAGGACGGCGGAGGTTTATGATTGTGTTAGAGGCCTTCGAGAACTTGTTTTTACAATATACCATGTGTTCAGACCAGGTGCCGTTTACAGCGAAGACCATACCCAGGTAGAGAAAAATGATAGTGCAAGCAAAGTTTTGGTCTCCCACGTTAATAGAGTTCAGGGGATATTTCCTTGGCCCACAAGACATTATAAATGATTTACTAAAATTAGTGCATAAGTCGAAAACAATCATAAAATCAGTGAGTCCTCGAACTAAAGTGCGTAGTGCATTTGGTGTACGACCAATTAAAACCGCATCATCTGCGTTTAAAAGCACCGGGAGGATTTTACCTTTGATTCTGGGGACGTCATCTGTGAGTGTAATCAGCGATTTGTGCAAGTTATTTATATAAATAATAAAAAAGGAGCGGGGCTAGGACACACCCTTGCCTAACCCCTCTACCGACACTGATATCATTAGACACCTCACCCCTGCCACTGATCCTGACCCGCACTTTCAGGTCCGTGTGTAGGTAGGCCAAAAAGTGAACAAGGGCCTCATCCAAGCTGTAAGCTAGGAGAATGGATCATAGACCATAGACGAGAACTGTTAAGAAATTCAAAGGCTGAGGTCAGGTCCATAAAAGCTAGGTAAAGCGGTGAGTGCTGTGCTATAGTATACTTCTCAATAATCAGATTAAGGTTTAAGCTCTGCTCATTTGTGCCAATTTTACTACTAAAACTTATTTGGCATTGTTCTAAAATGTGATTATCCTAAGCCCAAGTTAAAATTGTATTATATAAAACTCTACCTAAAATTTTAAGGGTGTTGTCTATTAAGGATATCAGCCTATAACCTCAAGGTGCCTGCCAAAGGGTGCAGGGATCAACAGGTGGGCACTATAGGTGTCCCATTGGTGTCGCTTAGGCTGGTAATCATGGCAGCCCTGCTGGGGTTCTCCAAAACTGTTTCCCAATGCCTTTTTGTGCCGGAAAGGCCGGCACAAAAAGGCAGTGGGAAACTGCCATTGGCTAGAAAGAGCCGGCTAGAGGATTACTGTGGGCCTTCCGGATGGCATATGGGCTCTCCGAGCCTGTCAGAAGCTATCTGGAAAACCTCCTGTCGACTCCATTGTAATGGTCGGTTGGAAGGGAAACAGAATCAGTAATTATGATGCTGTTAGGAGGGCTCTGACCGAGGGTCGGAGCAAAACCAAACCACATGGTCAGACCCTAAATGTTTTTCCTTAATAATGGGGAAAAATACACAAATTGAGGTTTTTACAGAAGCAAAATCAGCATGCTCTCTCTGGTAATTACCACTCATTTTCCCTGTTATATTCCAGCTGATTGTACTCACCAAAATTTAACAGAGCTGCGAACTTTATCACACCTGACAACTACTGCATGCAATAAAGTAGACATGTTTTACACAAGGGTCTGAAATTTCCAGCCCAGTTGTAATCACGTCTTCTAGTTATTGAGATTTTGCTTCTTAATAGCTGCTTTTGCATCTTAAAAATTAAAGCCTCAGAGAGAACCCACTATTTGCGATTAATTAATAACCAAGGGGCCTGTAAGCAGGAGTCTTTATGTTTTTGTCTCTAGTGTTTTATTAAGGTAATTGTTTTAAGCCAAAAATGAGAACAGCTTAATTACTCATGTCTTCCTCTTAGACACATTTTAGTTTTCTGTAAATTAGGACAGTTGGAGAGTTGAATCTCACGAGGTCCGAAGACTCTAACGATCTACTTTCTCCCCAGGGTAAGCACAGACCTCAATGTTCAATTCTCAAATGTATGATAAATTAGGATCATGTTCTGTGCATTTTGATGCTTCTATAGTAGGATTTAAGCTGCAGAGTTGAAGATGCTGCTTATTAAATCAAACTCAACAATGTTATTGAAATATGTAACCAAATTCGAAAGAGTAACCCACTTCCATACAATAATAAACAAGGCTGAGTTTTAGGTTTGCCTTTAAGAAACCCTGCAAAGGGGTATTTCTTTATGTAAAAGCCTAATAGAGGTAATATTCAATATGGGATGTGTGTGAGACATAGGGGCATACTTACAACAGAAGGGCGAAGCTTGGTGTTAAATACAAATTGCTAACTCCATCCGTCGCCATTCTGAAAACGCAGGGATGCACCGTATTCACAAGAATGAGGTGCACCACTGCATTTCCCCTAGTGCTGGTGTGAAATCTAGCTGTCTAGCACCAACGCAGGCACCCTTGCACCATAGTGCAAGGGTGTCGGCATAGGAGGGAATGATAGTGTATGTGCAGGGAGGTGTCCCTTCCTGCACATAAACAGTCCAGAATGTTGATTTGAAACTCCTATCTATGCTGCATTGTGCAGCACACATAGAAGTTGCAAATCGTTATTTTTTAATGATGTTTATGTGCAGGAAGGGACAACTTCCTGCGCACACACACAATCATTTATGGTGATTTGCTGTCTATGTGTGAAGCACAATTCTGACATGGAAACAGCAAAAACGAGAAGAAATTAACCATTTCTCCTTGTTCTGTCATGTTAAGACCAGGTTTGCCCTGGTCTTAATTTTGGTGCTGCCTCCTATTTATGCCACCCTTGTAAATAGGGTCAGCATCAAAAACAATGGGTGTTGCTGCCAATGCCCATCACAAAACTTGTTGCCCGACCATTTCATGCTAAGGGCCCGATTGCAATGTTGGACGGACTGGAGTCCATCGGACATCGCTCTGTAAATGGAACCGAACGACCTCCTATCATCGTTTCCAGCCCAGCTATTAGGATGTGACCGAACCCTGTTCAGTCGTAATCCTATACTTTGCTAAGGGAGTATGCAGAATGCATGCTCTCTTAGCAAAGAGTAGAGGTGCAGTTAATCCCTGCACCCCGTGGCAGGCACCTCAAGGTGCCTGCCTCTGGGTGCAGGGATCAACAAGGAGACACCATAGGAGCCACTTAGGCCGACATTCGACAGCCTTGCACCAATGAGGGCCCTGCTGGGGGCCTGCAAAGACAGTTTCTCAATGCCTTTCTGTATTGGAAAGGCCGGCACAGAAAGGTAGTGGGAAACTGCCATCCTAATCCCTCGGGCAGAAAGAGCCGGCCAAGGGATTACTGCAGGCCTTACGATGGCGGACGAGCCCGTCGTCAGCCATTCGAAACTCCTGTTTATAATAATTTCCGATCGACTCCAACAAAATGGTTCAGTCAGAAATTATTACAAACAGGAGATTGTGATGCGGTAGGATGGCTCTGACCGAGGGTCGGAGCCATTCCTTACCCCATTGTAATTGGGCCCTAAGTGTAGCATGAAAAGGGGCCTTATTTACAAGGCGGCGTTAAGCCATGTTAAGTGGCTTAATGCTGCCTTATAAATAAGATGAAGGGTTTATCGTCACAGGAACGTGATAAGAAGTAACGTTCCTGTGTCGATGAGTGCTTTTAAATATGCCCCATAGTACTGCCGGCTTTGTGTAAATTGAGCTGCCAGCGTCATGTAGTGTCAATTAAGTAATCCTTCTTCACACTATTTTTTAGAACATATTACTTGTTTTCATTGGTTCAGTATCAGAAGAAAGTAAATTACATTTTATAGAAATCGTTCCAGTCAGGTAGGATATTGGTTGACCAAGATGCAATGAGTTGATCATCCCAATACCAGTGTTTGCTAAAATGAAAACTGAACACTGTTTTGGATAGTATTCTCCAATTTATGTGGCATAGATTAACACAATCAAACAAAATGTTGCCTCGGCGCAATTTGTTTTAGCTTGGGAACTACAGTGTAATGTCAGCAGGTGTCCACTGTCAAAAATACATTCGTATACGGAAAAATCTAGTAGATGTGGGGAACGAGAATCTGATGTGAGCAGTGAGAACAAGTGGGGCTTGAAGATGTGTGTTAGTAGAGAGACAGCAACATGAGTGCTGTGATTGGTGGAGTTGTAAAACAAGTAGCAGAAAAAAGGTTTTATGTATTGCGTACTCGTATTCACTGCTCTTTCTATGTTTACTAATATGCCTATAAAGCCCCTCTCAACCCTCTGGCACTCTCTGTCTTTACAAGCCAGTTAAAGGAGTGCCCTGGTAGGAAGGGAGGGCTGGAAACCTGATTGAACAAGGAGCTTTTGATTTGGAATAATGAAGATTACTGGTAAGTAATTCATTCATTACCTCCTCATCGTCGTTCCTCGTCCCAGTCCTAATGCTTGAGGATATAAACAAGGTGCAACACAAAGATAAACTTTTATTAAGTTCTTTATTAAATCAGACACTATAATAGACAGTATTTGGATAAACAAAACACTACAATTACTCCATTGCAGCCTTCAATAAGCAAGAGATGAAATTCAAAGAGTCACCAAATGCAATATTGTTGGAGGGAAAATCTGAGACAGAAAAACCAATACACAATTGACAAAACAATATAGATTTACTCAATTACTGCAGGGAAGATCAGTCATCTCAATGAAGATGAGTCTGATGTCTGAAGTACTGCATGCAGGAAAGCAATATTTATTCAACCAAACCACAAAAGAAAAGGTTACAAGTTCATCATTTGCGCAAGCAATGTTCACACAGGACATACAAGAAAACATCATTAAATGTAGCAATTTCTCTGAAACAGAAGCTCGTGTACATGGGCCTAGCCTCACATGATGAGTGGCAACTCCTGTGTGAGTTTTGGTGCTCTGAATGTAAGTGGACCAGAAATATATTTATCCTACTACACAGTGTGTGGTTACATTGTGCTAAATGCTACTTGGGCCAAGCTATCAGACCTGCCAAGTGTGCATATGTACTAAGGCAATATGCGCACCTGTCATTTCTTGCTATTTATGTGTTTAGGCAAAAGGTGTTAGAGACCCTAGTGCTTTAGAGGAAGCGGGCTTTGTGAATGGTGACTCTCGGATCATTCCACTAGCAGATGAAGATTGTGGTGACCTATTTATGACTTTTCTGGTACTATGGCTCATCTGAACTAACGACAAAATGTTCTGTCACGTTTCCTGAAACTGAAGGGAAATGTGACCTGTTTTCGTGCAACGGCTCAGCTTGAAGGAGCCACAAGATGTTTGCTGAAACACATGTGCGATGTTCTGTCTATTTCTGATGAACCCACTGCTTTACATATTTGTTTCCCTTTAGGGGCCTGTAATTGATTACACGAGTTTGAAACTATCTCTAACCTGAGAGATTAGCATGGGGGTCTGGGGTCTTAGATCTGTGTTGGTCTCTAAGCAATGAATCCCATCTACTCTATAATGTGTCACAAAAGTATTGGGCTTTGCCCAGGTATCAACCCTACACATGTCCTCTTGAGAAACCCCTGTATGTTCTGCCTAGGATGTGAAAACCACCCTTGTAGATCACCCTTGGAGACCTTCTGGAACCTGACACCTAGCTGAAATATACGCCTGAGTAAATACCTGCATCACCCACATGTTCAGGGCAGCAGTCACTACCTTTTTCCCTTTTTTTACTACCCCATGAGCTACGGACAATCATTTATTGAGTGAAACCTTTTAATCCTAATCAAATAAATTACCAAGACTCTTGGAGCAGTGTAATTTAGTCTCCACTCTTACACATCACAGAAGTGCAATTATGTACATGCAGCTGACATTACTTTCACTGTGTGCCTTAATATCATTAACATGAGTGAAGCATTTAAGCGCATTACTGAAATGTATTCACAGTAGAAACTAGAGATTTATATACGTATGTGCACTAATATTTAGTTTAACCATGAATTGTGTATTCATTATTTCACTTTGCATTTACAATTCAAGATATATTGCATATGTAAACATGTATTCTTTTGCTCACATTTTGCAGTTAATTTACATTTAAATATGTGCATGTATAGCCCTAAATTCGAAGTTCAAATAAAATGATCATTTAAGTTAACCTCAGTTGAAATGCTTTTGCCTCACTAGAATGTTTTCCAATTTTCCGTTGTAAGCTCATTCTCATGATTTAAGTTGGGTAGTGAAAGGTTTATTATATGTATTAGATGGTTGATAGAGAGGTCTGGGAGAGACTTGGCAGTGAACATGGAGGAACAATGATCAAAAGACGTTTCTGTTCACCATGTAGCAGAATGGCAAGATATTCAAGGCTGAGAACTGCAACTTTAGTCAACGCATCAGGAAATTTGAGAAATGTTGCAGAAGCACATGAACAGAGCGCTGAGTGAATGCTAGCAGTGTGAACTGAGCGAACACACATTGGAATCTCATGTTTTTGGGTTAGAGTGTGGTTGGAGCTAGGTTTTAGGAGAGATCCCTTTTAGAAATTTAGCAGTACAGACCTTTTTGCTTGCCCTATTCTTGCAAGTGTGAAGCTTAATGCTAAACACTTATTTCCTTTTCTTTTATACTTCTACTGAAGTCTGATCATGTAAGACTCAGGAAAGTTATTTGTTATTAAATGCTTGTGTCTATTGCAATTCTATATCTCATTTTATTGCTTCTCAACCAACTAAGATATATCACTTTGCCTATTGTACCAATGTACTAATTGAATCTACATAGGACACTCATATTGATTAGATTTATTGGTAATCCAAATAAAACCCTTTAATCATATTCATTAATTCTGGGTCGTCATTGTGGAGTTACATAGACTTCACAAGTTAAATTGTATTGTTTATGTTTTCTCCTTTTCAGTGCTTCATGTCAGTTATAAATGTTCATCAAATCTGTTGAGTAATTCTTCAAAAATTTGACTAAGAGACCTTGATTGTAAGTCCCAGGATGCTCCAGCACTCTCTTCACATCCAAAGAGTCTAGCAGGAATTAATATGTACCATGAACCACTACCTGTAACACAATTTCATGAGAAAAGTGGAATTCTCTCTGCATCTTTGGTTTTAACCTTTGATCAGATCTTAGCACTGTCCTGTCAGCAAAATCCTCAAGTAAAGATAATTGATAACTAGGGACCCCATTTTGCACAATCTCCTGGATTATGTAATTGCCAGTATGAAATCCACCATAGATAATATCAGCTGGTCCCCTACAGACCTTAATTGCTGCCCATTGTGCCACTAGTGTAGATGGGGACAAGCTCATTCCAAAACCATTACTCAAAAAATATAGCATAAGAAACTGATCACAAGACATAGGCGCAACTTCCTTCTTGTAACAAAACTTCGTAAAATTGCTGCAATACCTCTCATAAAGTGACAGGACAGGAGGTTTCTTATGCTCTTGAATGTCAGCAGGTACTTCCTTTTAACAACCTAAGTCCAACAAGATCCACAACACAATCTCCAAATCAGTTGTCAACAGTGCCAGAGGTATTACTGGGTTCTGTAGTGAAGGGTGAAGTGAAAGAAGTAAATACCACCATTGAACCAACAGGTTCATAAGCTGAAGCCAAGCCCTTCTGTGCCAAAATGGTGCCACCAGAATCACTCAACCCTGCTTGTCTTGCACTTTCTGCAACACGTTTGGCAAGAGAGGAAATGGTGAAAATGGAAACAGTAGACCTGTTGGCCTCCAGACTAACATTGTATCCACTGCCCCACCCTCGGATATCATGTTTTTTAACAGAAGTATAAGAGAAGGCCATTTTCTGTAGAGGCAAAGAGGCCCTCAAAGGTCACCCTAACCTCTTCACCATGATCCTGAAATCGTCCCTGGTTAGTTGATAAGAGACTGGTGTGGGGAGATTTTGAGTAAATCTGTCCACCCCCACAAGTTCTCTAGCCTTCGAATATATATTGCTCGTAAATCCAGCAGATGACTCTCTGCCCATGAGAATACTCCCAAAGTCAAGTCTGATAACGTCCCTATTCTTTGTGGCTTCTTGCCAGTTGGGATAGGCTTTTGCTACCTGGTTGTTTGTCCTGACCAACACTGCTACTTTCTCTAATTTGGGAGCAAAGCTTTTAGAGGCATACCAAACTACCCTTATCTTCCTCTAATTCAAGGAATTTAACCTCTCTTATCTAGACCACTCCCCCTTTGCCTCTGACCCTTCAAGAGTAGCTCCAACCCTACACATTTGCATCTGAAGTTATTACCCTTGGATTTGAAACTGAAAATGAACACCTTTTTCTAGATTTTTGGGTATGGCCACCAGTGCAGATTATCCCTTATCTTTAACACTGGAATCAATACCTTTAAGAGTTGAGTTACTGGAGACTAGTTGTCTAGAAGTTGATACACTACTGGTTTCAAGTGATGATGAGCCCAAGTTGATATAGCTGTTGTGGTTGACAATAAGACTTGGACCACCAATTTCTGTCAGGACGTTGCATTGTATGATTTGAGACATTGTATGATTTGAGACACCCTATCCTGAGGAGAGAGTAACCTCTTTTCTGTGAAGAACACTTGCCCCTTCTGAGTGTCAATGACTTGTTTTAGAAATAGTCTGGGCTCATGATAATTCACCACAAAACACAGATCAAGACAGGAGCCAAATTGGAGTTCACCTTCAAGAAAGTAGAACCAAAAATTAACTAGTCATCCAAATAGGGATTAGGAAAATACTCGAATCCCTTTTAACTATAAAAACATATACCACAGGTACAAGTACCTTTGTAAAGACACTGGGCGACAATGAGAGTCCAAAGGGGAATGTTCTGAATGGGAAGTACCGTCCCTAAATCGCAAACTTTGGTAATGGCTGACATTCCACCCTGACAGGCACATAAAAATAAGCGTCCACTAAGTCCATGGTCACAGGAAGTCCTGTTTTAACAGGAGCAGCATTACCATCTGCAGTATCAGCATCCTGAGGGGATATATTTAATTAATCTGCTTCACCACTTCAGATCCAGAACTAGTCTGTACATGCCCTCTGGTTTTGGTACTAGGAAGATTACAGAATACATTCCACACTCTCTCTGCGAAAATGGAACTGGCACAATGACCTCTTTCTGAACCATTGCCTGGACACCTTCCAACATAGCTTCCTTTTTCACTCTGCCCCTTAGAGCTGGTGTAGTTTGGTGTAGTCTGGAACAAGTACCCAGGCTTTTGATGTGAGAAGTCTGTAGAGTATCCCTCCTTTATCACCTCCAGGACCCATCTGTCCATCCCCACTGTCAACTACTGTGGAAAACTATTCTGTAGACGGGGTCCCACTGTCAGGTCCGCTTACTCAGGATTCACCCGGCTGTTAAACATTTGCTTGTGAGCAGGATTTTGAGAAACGCGCAGCATCCCACCCTCAAGGCTTACCTCGAAAGGAATAATTCTTGTCTTTAGACATCTGGCCTGGCTTCTTTAGAAAGAATAACTTCTAAATTGAGAAGCAAGAAAAGAATACAGTTACTTCCATATCACTGCTGTCATCTTAACCATGTCATCCAATTACGCATAAAAGTGTGTATTCCCCTCAAAAATAGGATGATGAATCAGTGATTGTTGCACCTGTGTGCTTTTCCTGTTTTAGCCACATTAATGTCCTTCCAGCAATAGCACACCCTAAATCTGTTGCCCATAATGACGCAAACACAGTATTTAACAAAACTGGGCCAGCAACTCCATGTTCCCTAAAATCTCTATGGGATATTTGCCCTCATCCAAACAATTGGTGAGGAGCGGAAAATCTTTTAAAATGGCTAGAGAACGGTATACAGCATACATATTTGCTCTTAAATCAAATGAGATTCAGAATGACTTCTTTTCAAAGTATTCTCAACCTTGAGGTTCACTGGAGAAGAAAAGACTTTCAAGCCATACTTTCCATGATTGTATAGCTTTTGGCACCTGAGGGAAACTGATCTCATATTTTTCCGAACTGTAGGTCTGAAAAAGGAACCTTGGGAAGGAAAACTGCTCCACGTCTTTCCTCTCTTTCAAAACCATGGATTTCACCACTTCATGGAATGGAAGAGCATCCTCTTGAGTTGCAGCATACTGAGCCAAGAAACTATCCTCACCCTACTGAGTTTTCTGTTGTAATTTCAGAATGTCCCTTATGTTATGTCATGTTATTTTAAAAATGATTTGTAAAGCGTAACAAATACCCGGTGGTGTCCAGGCGCTGCTTCAGCATTGCTAAGATCTGGCGATGCAGTTAAAAGTAGGTTCCTAACAGTTAAAAAGCCATGTTTTCAAAGCTTTCCGGAAAGGGCAAAGGTCTGAGATACATTTAATATGAGCCGGGAGGGTGATCCACAGCCTAGTTGCATACCTTATGAAGTTCCTTCGACCCAAGAAAGCATGTCTCAAGATTGGAACAACGATATTATTTGTCTTGAGAGAGCTCAACCGTCTGGTTGGGTGATACCAGATGAAACTCTGCTGTAGAAGTTTTGGGCCTATGTCACGGAGGGCCTTCTGAGTGACACATAAGGCCTTAAAAATGATTCTCTAGCTGACCGGTAGCCATTGGAGCTTCTTTAAAGCTTTTCTGGCAGATTGAAGTTTAGGGATACTCATAAACAAACATGCTACTGTATTCTTCTGAAGGACTTGGAGTTTGGTAAATAATTCTTGTTGGATGTTTCAAAATAGGTCATTGCAATAGTCTAGTCTGGACATGACTAGCTCCGTCATAACTGATTTCTGTAATGTCACAGGAAAATAAGGTAGAATTTTCTTTATCGTTTTGATGATAAAGATAAATATGGAACATCAGCGCTTCCAATTTATCACCCTTTAGGACCTTTCTTGGGGTCTCTTGTCTTAGGGCTCAGCCTTGGCATGTCTTTAAGAAGTGCTTCTAACTCCCCGTACTTCATTAAATATAGGCCACCGGGTGGGCCATGTCCCGGGGACAAGTTTATATAGTAATGTGGGGGGTGCTCATCCAGGACCCCAGTGCTCCAGAGACGCCACCTCCCTGAGACAAACATCTTGTAAGAGATGCAGGGGGCCTGCATGGCCCCCGCAGCCTGGGCGACCACCACCTCCCAAGGGCTATTTATTAAATAAGTGGCCTCCACCGCATCCCCAGTGACCACCACACCCCTAGGGCTAATTGAAACTAATGCGGGGACAAACGTCCCCCTCCACTGCCCCGGAGAATGCCACCTCCCTGGGCTTAATTAAATAAAAATGCGTGGGGAGGTAGCCCTGGGGACTGTCACCTCCCCAGGAAAGTCTTTTAAATTACATACGTTAGACTACTACCTCCCTGGGGCTTAAATACATTGGAGGAGTACATTGGAGGAGGGTCACGCGGCCTCCCTTGTGGAGCTCTACATTACCCTGGGGACCGTACCCCCAGGGCTGGCTCCAGCAATGTCCCAGGGTGAGCACACCTGGGACATTGTAGTTTGCTATAGCCAAGCCATAGAAAACACTGCATTCTGCAAGCAAGAGCAGAAAATGCTCGTTTGCTGAAAGCGGAGCATGTGTCTGTTTCCTTGACCACTGTCAAGTGAGCAGGGGAGTAGACACATTGTTTTGAGATCCAGTGAGCTGCCTTTTCAGCAGCTTACTAGGTCTCAAACCAATGTTGGCTCCCGTAGGAGGCGGGGCGCTGGCAGGGACCACGGGCACACTCAGGCCCCCGGTGGTCCCCAATGATGAAAATATGGGTCCCCTGGGTGGGACCAGGGCACCCACACCACAGGCAGAGCCCTCCTACCTTTTTTAAAAAAGGGTCAGACCCAGGGAAATGGGGTCCCCGGGGCTGAAATCTGCCCAGAAGTTCCTCTGCCCTTTTTCCTTCAAAAATTCTTTTGTTGAAAAGGGGCATAACCTTTGTTTTTTTCAGTGAATTTGTAAGGTTTCTTTTCATTCCATTTCCTAACTATAACATCACTGTACGCTTTGTTTTATCAGTAAAAAAAAAAAAATATGTATATATATATATATATATATATATATTTTCATTGGTTCACTGCTAGAGCAATCCCCATGCCTGCGACGCTGGTGCCGTCAGTGGTAGCAGAAACCACTCTAGAATCGTTGCGGTTCTTTCCTCCAAGCGTAAATTCAAAGAGAGAAGAGACAGCACACCAGGAAACAGCACAAACGAACTTTATTTGTGCGCTAGCTTAATCCAGTCCTGGATTAAGCTAGCGCACAAATAAAGTTCGTTTGTGCTGTTTCCTGGTGTGCTGTCTCTTCTCTCTTTGAATTTACGCTTGGAGGAAAGAACCGCAACGATATATATATATATATATATATATATATATATTCACTGAAAAAACCATAGGTTTCACACACGTTATAGTTAGGAAATAGCATTTAAAAAACCTTGCTAATTCACTGAAAAAACCATAGGTTTCACACATGTTATAGTTAGCTGGACATTTTACTGATAAAAAACCAATGAAATTCCCCCGTTATAGTTACTGTAGGCAACTATAACTCACGCGACCGTAATCCTCTGCTGATGCTAATACTGTATTTAGACACTTATTTGCCCATATCTTCTTCCATTAAATTTTAGCTATACATATATTACAAATATTTTTTTTTCATAAAGACACATATGTCATCAGCAGAGGATTACGGCCGCGTGAGTTATAGTTGCCTACAGTAACTATAACGGGGGAATTTCATTGGTTTTTTATCAGTAAAATGTCCAGCTAACTATAACATGTGTGAAACCTATGGTTTTTTCAGTGAATTAGCAAGGTTTTTTAAATGCTATTTCCTAACTATAACGTGTGTGAAACCTATGGTTTTTTCAGTGAATTTGTACGGTTTTTTAAATGCTAAGTTACTTTACGCCATTTGTGGCGTGCGCGCCCACTTAACGCAGTTCGTTCCGTGCACGGTTTTTATCAACTTTAATAAGCCCTGTACATTTGGTGGCCTTCGGCCACCAAAAGCACAGGGGGTGAGGTCAATGTGGATAGTGTTTTTTTTATTTCGATTTTATAATTTCATGTTGCCAAAATTACGTTTTTTTTCTCTATTAATAAGCCCTGCACATTTGGTGGCTGCGGCCACCAAAAGCACAGGGGGTGGGGTAAGTGTGGATAGTGTTTTTTTTATTTTTATTTTTTACCGTAAGCGTACGGTAAGCTTACGGTAAGCGTACGGTAAGCGTACGGTAAGCGTACCCCGCGAAATTGCCGGAAAAAAATAAAACCGTTTTTGCTCTTGGGGGATGTTTGGGGACTCCCTCAACATGACTATGTGGGAGGGAGTTGTCAAAACAGCCCCGTAACATGTTTTTGGCCATCCTGTTTGATAAACAACACTCAGTGCGAGAGACAAAATGGCGGACGCCGCTTCCTGGTTTCGGCCGATTCGAATGTTTACTAAGATCTAAGAGCCAATCAGAATCGCGCTCGCGCACGCCACCGTAAGCTTACGGTAAGCGTACGGTAAGCGTACGGTAAGCGTACCGTAAGCGGGCTCAGATATATATATTGATTTAAAGGCTATTTTCTCAGAATCTACTGAACAGATTTACACCAAACCTACAAAAGGCACTTCCTTGACCTAGGGACTACCTCTCTGCCAAATTTCGAGTAATTCTGTTCAGCCGTTCGGGCTGTAGCTCGTTCTAAAGGTCCTATGGAAAAATGCATGGGAAAAACGCGTTTTGGGACCCCCCTTTTATCTCAGCCCCCGCTTGACGAATCCCCCCGAGACTTTCAGGGTAGGAGCGGAGCGTAGCGCCCCACCTATTTTGAGAAATTCGCGAGGATTCGTCGACCGGCGCCAAAGTTATTCAAAATAGAATGTTGAGGTTTTCCTATGGAAACGTGGTCCTAACTATAACTACCTACTGGCGACCGCCAGTAGGTAATATATATATATATATATATATATATATATATATATATATATATATATATTCCAAATCCGTTTTCGCATTGCGATAATAATGCACTCTCAGGTTTCAAATGAAGTAAATAAATCGGGAAGTATATTTTGCTTACAAGCAAAATAATCTTCCTGATTTATTTACTTCACTTGAAACCTGAGAGTCCATTATTATCGCAAAGCGAAAATGGATTTGAGATTTGGTTAACCGGGTGCTCTCCCAGTGCATGCACTACCCTCCACGGGTCCGTAGTCTCGACAGGAGCGATTGGTGAATTGGATATTACAGGAGACTTTCAAAAGGACCGGCCGATGTAACCAGGAGGATCCAGTGTCAACTGTTGACAGCGATACGAGGAAAACACGTCCCAGAGGTGAGGAGCGAGGGTCGGGCTGGCAAGAGGGTTGACATACGGGGAGACTGTGTGCCATCCCTGATTTTTGTTAGTTGGATCGGAAGCTCTACTCAGAGTGACAAATCGCTCAAAGAGGAACACTCAAATTATCACTATATTGGCAAAGGGAACCTGAGATTACTCAGGGGGTTTCAATGATATCACAGGATATGTAAGACTCAGTAAAGTTATTTAGACACTTATGATACCACAATCTAGCTCCTATGGCGGAGAAAAGCGAGAGAAGAGCAGCAGCCCAATCGCTTTTTGCCAGATCACCGGGCGTGAATGTCAAGGCAACTAAAACAACAAGCAAGGACACAACCAACAAAGACAAACTCAGAAAATTGGAGAAACTATATAAATCGGAAGTATCTAAATGGTGGGAGGCCATATCCTTGCAGAACTACATAGACAAGGATATGGTCCCCAGAGGCCTGCGGATATACACCATTACGCCTATGAAAATCCAAACCCCAAAATGCTTGAATAGTGCACACAGAACTCAGCCCTAAGGTCAAAACGGATACTGGAAATCCTAGTTAAGTGCGCTTGGTCCGATAGGGAAAAATTATTGGAGGAAATCAAGAAATACACAGAGGAACTGACTACAAACATGGACTCTACAGCATATAATAAAGCAATGGAAGAAATCAAAGGCAGGATTAAAAACCATGAAGCAGACATCAAGGAGTGCAAGCAGTGGAAGCTCCATAGAGATTGCGAGGACTACGAGCACGGTCGCATTCTTACTTTCAGTAGGAAGTATGATCACATCTATAAAAACCAAATGCCAGGTACAAGTTCGGACATAAGAATCTCGGAGAGCTCTGCAACAGACGAAACATCCATGAGTGGCAATGAAACTGACAATTCGGTGACATCAAGTACCATGTCAGCATATAGAGGATTAGGCAGTCGTCCTGCCACTTTTTTAGACGAATACAGGAACCTGAGGAGAGGTCACAAAACTCAGAGGGAACCATCAGTGACGAAACCAAAGACACAAAGAGGTCGCGGAAGAGGAAGAGGAGTAACAAGGAAAGACAAAAACGAATCCAACAAAGGTGGAAGAAGAGGCAGAAGAAGGGGGCACATGGGACAACAGGCGAAAAAAGCTCCACAACAGCGGAATGATGGACATGACCATGGTAAACAGAACTATTATTAACTTATCCAAAATAAACATCAATGACACTGAAAAAAGAACACTCTGTTTGGGAATGTCATTCTGTCCCTCACTCCCATTAACTTTGCAGAAACCCGCATTGACCTTTTTAAGTTTATTCGCAAATTGAAATTAAAAAAGTGGTGTGAGAAGTTGGCCTGGCATATGCTGGTCACTAGTTATAGTGGCCACCTTGCACCAGTCCAATTCGACTCTTATGATAGATAGGTTTAAGACAACCTTTTAAAGAAAGCTATCCTAGTGGTAGCTGTGGAGAGCAGCCTTCAGGCTAAGTCTCAGAGGAATGCAAAGCAGTTTGTTTTACCTTATAATCTCTTGAATGAAAGGACACCACACAGGTATATATATCAAATATATATGTATTTATTACTAGACACACTCTACTAATCTCTTTATGAGATTAGAAACCAGGTACACATTCAAATGTCAACGTTTCACAATAAATTAAGCACAAATATGGCTGGAGCCCCAGGGGCGTACCAGACCATGTACTACGAAAGTGGTATAAGGATGTCGACTTGCAATATAACAAGGCCTAGGTCTGGGGAATCGCTGGGGCTTCACTACTGCAGTGTTAGCATGTAAGTAACAGGCCCACGGGAGACGCGTGCAGTGTGTGAACACAGCCGCTGGTTTCCTATTGGTTATACTGGTGCAAGTCGCGGTTAGATTTTTAAAGTTCTAGGGTACTTCGAGGAAGACTACAAGCAAGCCACTTACAAGGTAAGTACTTCGAGGGCCAACACACACTTGGGCACTGGAGTGCACGAGTTAACTCACCCAGGGAAGCCGGGTGCATAGGTGTCTTTTGGCGTCGGGTCGCGTCGCTGTTTTCTATGGAGACCAAAGAAGACTTGCTGCTTGCGTCATCTGAAAAAGTGTCCGGTGGAATCCAAGCCTGGATTCAAGATGGAGAAGACCTGAAAATTGAAGGGACAGTGTTCAAGGTCACTTGCCAGTGACCGGTGGCCAGGAAGATGGATGACCACAGATGTTGTGTCGATTCAGGTCATCGATGGTGTTTTGACTCTTTGCTCATGAGGTTCAGGAGAGATCGACGATGACCAGCAGCTGGATTTAGAGTGTCTCACAACGGCTGCAGCTGCTGGCGGTATCAGCAACCAGATTAGAGCCAACAAGCCTTGGCAACTGCAAGTCTTGTGTAGACTGAAGTAGGTCGATGGTGCAGACCCAGCAAAGGTAAGTGAGGGCAGGCCTGGAGCAACCAGGAGAGCCCTTTGAGTTGATAGAAAAGTCTTCGGGGGACCCACTAGCCAACGGACAAGTGATTGCAAAGATGCCTCTTCAGGAAATGATTCACAGGAGCCCGCGGTCACTCAGGATGGGGTAGGCTGCTGATTTTTGGTGCAAAACCTGCGGGAGGCTTGGGCCACAATTGGTCCAATGCACAAGTTCGTAGAACATTGTTTAGGGTTTGCACCTGACAATAGTGCACGGTCCCTGGGTATTGCTGTTCCTCGTCACTTGTTGGATTCACTCACCACAGCTTCGCTGGGGACTCACAATGGCTGTCAAGAAGTCAGGAAATCTACTTCAGGGGCAGCAGGGACTTCGAACTCTGGCGGGAGTGGGAAAGTTTGCAACTGTTGATTAATTTTTTTGGTGCCTGCCAAGCAGGGGAGTCACTCCTTGACTCCAAGGGAGATTCTTCTGTCTTCCAAAGGTAGTGGAATGTCGAAGGGCCAGGATTCTTCTTTGTAGAGCGTCGTCCAGGGTTATCTGATTTGTAAAGGCAATGCTTGCTATCTTATAGTGAAGATAGGGGAGGGACTAGCTCTATGAACACTCCTCTAGGATGGGTCAGGGGAGGGGGTGGTTACACCCACTTCCCTTTGTCCAGTTTCGCACCAGAGCAGGGGCAGGTAGCCCCTGAACCGGTTTGAGCTGGCATATGCACAGCGGAGCCTACTGCTCCCCCAGTGCAGGACTTCAAAGCACTCTAGGAGTGCACCTACCCAGCTCCAATACACTATATCCTGTCTGGAAGGTGGTGATACCGCTCTGCGACAGGATGCCTTTTGTTGGGCCTCCTCCACTGCGAGTTTCAGTCAGCAGCAGGAGGGCAGTCCAGTGTCTGTGCTGGTGGCATCCATTTTGTGATGCCAGGGCTCTATAGGATTTCTTTAGTTTAGTACAGTGGGTACATGTCATCCCCTCTAGAAGGGTGGGATCATACTCCCACACCAGTTACTGGTGTGGGGGTATGATTCCAAATTGTTTGACACCAAACACGACATGTTTTGATGCAGTCATTCCAAAGTTAGCATTTACCGCAAGGTTATAATGCACTTAAGAGTATATGGTTTAACCGCATCCACAAACAGCCATAGGGAATAGACCCTGCCAGCTGCAGAGGGGCCCTGCTCAGGCAGAGGCACCCTCTCACATAGTAAACCAAGCACCCTGCCCTCAGGATTGATAGGGCCTGCAATAGGGGTGGCTGATAGGTTTATATGTGTGTGTGTGTATGGTGAGATATAGGAACCTATACCTCTGTGAGGAGTGCTAACAGTACCTCACACAGGCTGCAGTAGCAGGCCTGTGGTGTCAGATTGAGTCTGCTTCCCAGGGGTGGCATAATACATGCTTCAGCCCCTGGTAGGCCTGTGAAGTACCAATGCCCTAGGTACCTAAGGTACCATATACTAGGGGTACCTAAGGTACCACAGTATCCAATCACTAGTGTATCTAATATGTACACCAAGTAGTTTAGAGAGAACAGAGAGACTGGGGCCCTGATTAGCAGGGACCCAGCCAGACTATGGCCAGAAACCAGTGTATACATCAGAAAAAAAGTGGGGGCAACATAAGTGCAGATCCTACTCTCCTACACAACCTCCCCCCCAAACCAAACGCAGGGACATTAAACTAACCTTGACCAGTTGAGTCTTCATGTTCTAAATGGAAATACCTTGAGAGTCCATCTGCATTGGCATGTTGGGTCCCAGGTCTATGTTCCACTGTATAGTCCATCCCCTGTAGGGAAATGGACCACCTGAGCAATTTAGGATTTTCACCTTTCATCTGTTTGAGCCATAGGAGGGGCTTGTGGTCAGTCTGAACAATGTAGTGAGTGCCAAACAGGTATGGCCTCAGCTTCTTCATGGCCCACACCCCAGCAAAGTCCTCCCTCTCTATAGCTGACCAACGTTTCTCTCTAGGGGTCAGCCTTCTGCTTATGAAAGCTACTGGCTGGTCTTGACCTTCATCATTAAGTTGAGACAGTACAGCTCCCACACCCAGCTCTGAAGCATCTGTTTGAACAATGAACTTCTTTTGGTAATCTGGACCCTGTAAGATGGGGGCAGTGCACATAGCCTGCTTGAGGTCATCAAATGCCTTTTGACAGCTAGCTGTCCACTGAAACTTTTTTGGCATTTTCTTGGAGGTCAGATCATTTAAGGGGGTCACTATAGATCCATATCCCTTAACAAACCTCCTATAGTACCCAGTCAGGGCTAAAAAGGCTCTAACCTGTGTCTGAGTTGTTGGAGCTACGCATCCCATTATGGTTTGGATTTTGCTCTGCAATGGTTGAACCTGGCCTCCACCAACAAGGTGGCCCAGGTACACAACCTGACTCTGCCCTATCTGGTACTTAGTGGCCTTGATAGTGAGGCCTGCTTTTTGCAGGGCCTCCAAAACATTTCTGAGGTGGACCAGGTGATCCTGCCTGGTGGAACTAAAGACAGCAATATCGTCAAGATAAGCTGAGCAAAAAGTTTCCATACCAGTCAGAACTTTATTCACCAACCTCTGAAAAGTGGCAGGTGCATTTTTCAAACCAAAGGGCATTACCACAAAGTGATAGTGCCCACCAGGGGTTGCAAATGCTGTTTTGGCCTTGGCATCATCAGCTAACTTGATTTGCCAGTAGCCAGCTGTTAGGTCAAATGTACTAAGATACTTGGCTGAGGCCAAAGTGTCTATAAGTTCATCTGCCCTGGGAATTGGATAGGCATCAGTCCTGGTGACTGCATTGAGGTCTCTGTAGTCAACACAAAACCTCATTTCTTTCTTACCACCCTTGGTATGAGGTTTTGGCACAAGGACTACAGGGCTAGCCTAAAGGCTATCTGAGGGCTCAATAACACCTAGTTCCAACATTTTCTGGACTTCAGTCCTGATACAATCCCTGACATGGTCAGGTTGCCTGTAGATTTTACTCTTTAAAGGCAGACTGTCTCCAGTGTCGACCTCATGGGTGCACCAGGAAGTCTGACTTGGGGTCAGGCTAAACATATGTCTAAACTGTTGTATCACTTGTCTACATTCAGTTTGCTGATGCTCAGTGAGGCTGCTTGCCAAAGCAACACCATCAACTGACCCATCATCAGGGTTCTGTGAGAGCAGGTCAGGGAGAGGGTCACTCTCCTCCTCCTGGTCCTCACCAGTTGCCATGGGCAAGCCCATGTCAGCCCTGTCCACATATGGCTTAAGTCTGTTGACATGGAGCACCCTAAGGGGGCTCCTGGGAGTTCCAAGATCCACCAAGTAGGTGACTTCTCCCTTTTTCTCAACAATTGTATGGGGGCCACTCCATTTGTCCTGGAGGGCTGCTGGGGCCACAGGCTCCAACACCCACACTTTCTGGTCTGGCTGATAAACAGTCAGAACAGCCTTTTGGTCATGCCAAGCTTTTTGTAATTCTTGGCTAGCCTCAAGGTGTTTAGTTGCCATCTTCATGTACTCTGCCATCGGGAGCGGAGACCAAGTACATAGTCCATCACATCCTGTTTGGGAGGTTTGAGAGGTAACTCCCATCCCTCCTTCACCAGACATAAGGGTCCTCTTACAGGGTGCCCAAACAGAAGTTCAAAAGGGCTGTAGCCAACCCCCTTCTGTGGAACCTCCCTGTATGCAAACAGAAGGCAGGGAAGTAAAAGGTCCCATTTTCGCCTAAGCTTTTCTGGGAGGCCTTTAATCATTCCCTTTAGGGTTTTGTTGAATCTCTCAATTAACCCATTGCATTGTGGGTGATAGGGAGTAGTGAATTTGTAGTTGACACCACACTCCTTCCACATTGCTTTTAGATATCCTGACATAAAGTTTGTACCTCTGTCAGACATGACCTCCTTAGGGAAACCCACTCTGGAGAAAACTCCAATGAGGGCTTTTGCTACCACAGGGGCTGTGGTAGTCCTGAGGGGTATAGCTTCTGGATACCTGGTGGCATGATCCACTACCTCCAGTATAAATCTGTGCCCAGATGCAGTTGGAGGGTTAAGGGGACCAACAATGTCAATCCCTACCCTTTCAAAGGGAACCCCCACCACAGGTAGTGGTATCAGGGGGGCCTTTGTTGTGCCACCTGACTTGCCACTGGCTTGGCAAGTGACACAGGAGCGACACAACTCCTTGGTGTCCTCAGACATGTGTGACCAATGAAAATGAGGGACAAGCTTGTCCCAGGTCTTGTTCTGGCCCAAGTGTCCTGCCAATGGGATGTCATGTGCTAGGGTCAAGAGGAACCCCCTAAACCTCTGAGGTATTACCAACCTCCTGGTGGCTCCAGGGGTAGGATCTCTAGCCTCAGAATATAGGAGCCCCTCATCCCAATAAGCTTTATGGGACCCACTAGCACTCCCAGCAGCCTCAGAAGCAGCTTGCTGTCTGAGGGGTTCAAGAGAGGGGCAGCACTGTTGCTCCTTACTCAGACCTTTCCTGGAAGGTCCCCCTGCCCCCAAGAACTCAACCTGATCAGGCTCAAGTCCCTCTGGGGCAGTTCCTTCATCAGGATCTGCTTCTCCTCCCTCAAGAGGGGAATCTGAGATCTGAGACAGAGGGGAAGGCACAGCCTTAACCCTACTGCTCCTCCTCTTAGGTAGCATCTGGTCCATAGTTTCAGGATGCAGAGCTGGTTCAACTTTATGCATTTTGGCCTGTGACCTGGTCACAGCAAACACCTCTGCAGGTATGCCCAACATCTCAGCATGAGTCCATAATTCTACTTCAGACCAGGCTGAAGTCTCCAGATCATTGCCCAACAAACATTCGACAGGGAGGTACTGACTACTACCTTTTTGAGGCCAGTTACCCCTCCCCAGGAGAAGTTCACAACTGCCAGACTATGGTTGGTCCTGACATTGCTTGCATTGGTCACCTCGTACATTTCACCCAGGAAGATCCGAGCAGGGTCCGCTAGATCCTATGCCACCATGGTGACACTAGCACCTGTGTCCCTGAATGCCAAAGCCTGTTTGCCATTAATGATAGGCTGCTGTTTGTATTTGCCCAGATTACTGGGGCTCACTAGGAAGGACATATCAAGGTCTCCCTCACAAACTAGCAATGTCTGTGTTGGTACTCTGACTAGGCCAGAGTCCACATCAGAACTCAGGGTCAACCCTACTACACCCTTATTCTGGTTACCACCACCACCAATGACTGCACTAGGGGGAACAGCTGCCTTAGGGGCTGGAGTGGTGGTGGTTTGGTCTTTGGACTTGGTACAATCAGAAGTCCAGTGCCCTTTCTGTTTACAGAATTTGCACCAGGGCTTCTTTTGGCTTTTTCCCTTTGTAGACTGTGAATCCCCACCAGTTGCAGATTTTTGGGGCCCTTGTGAAGACTTCTGGTCTTTTGACTTATCCCCACCTTTATCTGAGCCTTTAGGATCTTGCTTCTTGGTGTCACCCCATTGGTTCTGGGTTTTCTGCCTCACCCTGGTTCTGACCCATTTGTCTGCCTTCTTTCCCAATTCTTGGGGAGAGGTCAGATCAGAGTCCACTAGGTACTGATGCAACAACTGGTTTTGGCAATTATTAAGGACCTGTTCTCTCATGATAAGATCATACAATCCCTTAAAATCAGTAACTCTACTACCAACCAGCCAACCTTCTAGAGCCTTGGTTGCACAATCGACAAAGTAAGTCCAATCCTGAGTCTGTGCTTTCTGGGTATCTCTGAACTTCAACCTGTACTGTTCAGTGGTTAAGCCAAACCCATCTATCAATGCACTCTTCAGGGCTTCATAGTCATCAGCATCCTCTTCTCTAACAGTGAGGAGCTTATCTCTACCTTTATCTGAAAAGGAGAGCCACAAGATTGCTGCCCACTGTTTCTGGGGGACCTGTTGAACTTTACAGGCCCTCTCCATAGCAGTTATCCATTTGTGGATATCATCCCCACTCTGGTAGGGAGGAACAACCTTGGACAGGTTCCTATGGTCTGGAATGTAATCTCTGCCTCTAGGGACACTGTTGCTGCCACCAGGGGTATCTAACCCCTCTTTTCTAGAAGCTCTCTGGAGCTCAAAGGCTTCTCTATCTAAGGCCAATTGCTTGGTTCTGAGAGCAAGCTTAGCTTCCTCATACTGGAGCATCTTGTACCTTCTTTCAGAGGAGGTCTCTCTATGTGAGTATGAGTTCCTCTGATGGACAGAATCTCTGTTAGAGTGATATGAATGGTCAGATTCCCTTGAAGGGGATCTAGGCCTCTCTTCCACTCTATCAGCCCTTTTAGGGAGGATTCCTCTCTCCTGTTCAGACCTTTCTGGGTCTGGCCCTTCAATCACAGACTCCAGGCCATCTTGATTTTCATCATCAGACCCAGAGACTACGGCTGACCCACCCCCTGATCCAGATCCACCAGCTTCTAGAGCCAGTCTAAGATCATCTGCTACTATCAGATCTATCAGGTGTTTTGTGGAGGGACTCTGTCCTTGCTTCAGGTGTCTTGCAACACACATGGCCTTCAAGTCATAGTAGGTCATGTCCTTTTACTGAGGCTGGGTGGATCCACTGACTCCACCTTTTAAGGACATTCTAGTGTTGTGCAGTGTTGTACTACCTACACTAGTTTGTGGCCTACTGAACCTACCTTGAGCTGTAGCAAGGATGTGCTTATCCCTTCACAAACAGCTCTAAGCACAGTAAAACTTATTGATACTAAGCTTGATTTTATATGTACCTTGAGTACCTTAAGTGGTTTTCAGTTAGTAATTCAAATTGAGATTTTCTGGTAAAACAATGGCAAGCTGGAATCCCACACGCTGCCCACCAATGTGAGAAGTTGGCCTGGCATATGCTGGTCACTAGTTATAGTGGCCACCTTGCACCAGTCCAATTCGACTCTTATGGTAGATAGGTTTAAGACAACCTCTTAAAGAAAGCTATCTAGTGGTAGCTGGGGAGAGCAGCCTTCAGGCTAAGTCTCAGAGGAATGTAAAGCAGCTTGTTTTACCTTATAATCTCTTGAATTACCAAATGAAAGGACACCACACAGGTATATATATCAAATTTATATGTATTTATTACTAGATACACTCTACTAATCTCTTTATGAGATTAGAAACCAGGTACACATTCAAATGTCAACGTTTCACAATAAATTAAGCACAAATATGGCTGGAGCCCTAGGGGTGTACCTGACCATATACTAAGAAAGTGGTATAATGATGTCGACTTGCAAAATAACAAGGCCTAGGGCCTGGGGAATCGGTGGGGCTTCACTACTGCAGTGTTAGCAGGTAAGTAACAGGCCCACGGGAGACGCGTGCAGTGTGTGAACACAGCCACGGGTTTCCTATTGGTTATAATGGTGCAAGTCACGGTTAGATTTTTAAAGTTCTAGGGTACTTCGAGGAAGACTACAAGCAAGCCACTTACAAGGTAAGTTCTTCGAGGGCCAACACACACTTGGGCACCAGAGTGCACAAGTTACCTCACCCAGGGAAGCCGGGTGCATAGGTGTCTTTTGGTGTCGGGTCGCATCGCTGTTTTCTATGGAGACCAAAGAAGACTTGCTGCTTGCGTCGTCTGAAGAAGTGTCCGGTGAAATCCAAGCCTGGATTCAAGATGGAGAAGACCTGAAAATTGAAGCGACAGTGTTCAAGGTCAATTGCCAGTGACCGGTGGCCAGGAAGATGGATGACCACAGATGTTGCCTCGATTCAGGTCATCGATGGTGTTTTGACTCTTTGCTCACGAGGTCCAGGAGAGATCGACAATGACCAGCAGCTAGATTTGGAGTGCTCCCTGACGTCTGCAGCTGATGGCAGTGTTGGCAAACAAATTAGAGCCAACAAGCCTTGGCAACTGCAAGTCTCATGTAGACTGAAGAAAGTCGATGGTGCAAACCAGCAAGGTCTGAGGTACTCACCCAGCAAGGGTAAGTGAGGGCAGGCCTGAAGCAACCAGGGGAGCCCTTTGAGTTGATAGAAAAGTCTTCGGAGACCCACTAGCCAATGGACAATTGATCACAAAGATGCCTCTTCACGAAATGCTTTACAGGAGCCCACGGTCACTCGGGACAGGGTAGGCCACTGATTTTTGGTAAAAAATCTGCTGGAGGCTTGGGCCACAAATGGTCTAATGCACAAGTTTGTAGAATGTTGTTTACTGTTTGCACTCGACAATAGTGCACAGTCCCCAGGTATTGCTGTTCCTCGTCACTCGTGGGGTCCACTCACCACAGCTTTGCTGGGTACTCACAATGGCCGTTGAGAAGTCAGGAAATCGACTTCTGAGGCAGCAGGGACTTCGAACTCCGGCAGGAGCGGGAAAGTTTGAAACCATTGATTAAGGTTTTTGGTGCCTGCCAAGCAGGGGAGTCACTCCTTGACTCCAAGGGAGATTCTTCTGTCTTCCAAAGGTAGTGGAACATCGAAGGGCCAGGATTCTTCTTTGTAGAGCGTTGTCCAGGGTTATCTGATTTGTAAAGGCAATGCTTGCTATCTTATAGTGAAGATAGGGGAGGGACTAGCTCTATGGCCACTCCTCTAGTATGGGTCAGGGGAGGGGGTGGTTACACCCACTTCCCTTTGTCCAGTTTCATGCCAGAGCAGGGGCAGGTAGCCCCTGAACCGGTTTGAGCTGGCATATGCACAGAGTAGCCTACTGCTCCCCCAGTGCAGGACTTCAAAGCACTCTAGGAGTGCACCCACCCAGCTCCAATACACTAAATCCTGTCTGGAAGGTGGTGACCCCTCCCTGTGACAGAATGCCTTTTGTTGGGCCGCCTCCACTGTGAATTTCAGTCAGCAGCAGGAGGGCAGCCCAGTGTCTGTGCTGGTGGCATCCATTTTGTGATGCCAGGGCTCTGTAGGATTTCTGTTGTTTAGTACAGTGGGTACATGTCATCCCCTCTAGAAGGGTGGTATCATACTCCCATGCCAGTTATTGGTGTGGGGGTATGATTCCAAGTTGTTTGACACCAAACACGACATGTTTTGAAGCAGTCATTCCAAAGTTAGCATTTACCGCAAGGTTATAATGCACTTAAGAGTATATGGTTTACCCGCATCCACAAACAGCCACAGGGAATAGACCCTGCCAGCTGCAGAGGTGGCCTGCTCAGGCAGAGGCACCCCCTCACATAGTAAACCAAGCACCCTGCCCTCAGGATTGATAGGGCCTGCCATAGGGGTGGCTGATAAGTTTATATGTGTGTGTATGGTAAGATATAGGAACCTATACCTCTGTGAGGAGTGCTAACACTACCTCACACAGGCTGCAATAGCAGGCCTGTGGTGTCAGATTGAGTCTGCTTCCCAAGGGTGGCATAATACATGCTTCAGCCCCTGGTAGGCCTGTGAAGTACCAATGCCCTAGGTACCTAAGGTTCCATATACTAGGGGCTCATAAGGTACCACAGTATCCAATCACTAGTGCATCTAATATGCACACCAAGTCGTTTAGAGAGAACAGAGAGACTGGGGCCCTGATTAGCAGGGACCCAGCCAGACTATGGCCAGAAACCAGTGTATACATCAGAAAAAAGTGGGGGCAACATAAGTGCAGATCCTACTCTCCTACAAGTGGCATTTACTAAAACCGAGTAGAACCCGAGACCATCAGGGCGGGGCAATTGGAGAAAATTACCTGGACTTGAATATAAGTGATCTGGATACTCTTGTTATGTTGCACCAGCGTGAATACGATATAGAGGGACAGGATATTATGCCTAGTAATGCAGTTAACAATGTATTAGATGAAATGGATATAACACACAACCAAACTGCTATGACTCAATTCAAACCACGCTCCACATTTTATCCACCGCTGGGACATGACAACATTGATACATTTCACAATGTAGTCAATACACATCTGGTCAAATTCAGACATAGGAAATGGTTTAAAACTTAGCAAAGGCACAACCTCACTCTATCACAAAAAAAAGCCTTGTTCTCTCTGTCGCAGGATAACAATATTGTCATCCGCCCTGCGGACAAGGGTGGGAATGTTGTTATCTTGGTCAGAGAGAAATATATTGCAGAAGCATTACGCCAGTTGAAGGATCAGAGGTTCTACATAGAAGTCCACAGGGAGATATATTCCAACAGTGTAGAACATATTTGGGAAAAACTTAAGAACTGGGAGGATCTAGGGATCTTAGAGTGGGAAGAGTACTGTTATCTCAAAGGGACTACCCCATTTTACCGGTGCTGTACCTTTTACCGAAGATGCACAAAGACCTGACCAATCCCCCGGGGAGGCCAATAGTTTCTTCCAAAGGGAGTGTTACTGAAAATATCTCCAAATACGTTGATTTCTTTCTCAGAGAAAATGTCAGCAGACTTCCGTCCCATGTGAAAGACTCCAAGGACTTCTTGGGCAAAGTGGATGGCATACAATGGCAGGAAGGTCTTTTACTCGTGACACTAGATGTCAGCTCACTCTACACCATAATCAAGCATGAGTATGATGTAGAGGCGTGCAAACGCTATTTACAGACCAGACACATCAGATTCAAGGCATATACTACCATGGTTCTTGAAATGATGGAGTTCTGTCTTACCAACAATATATTCATGTTTGATGGTACAGTGTATAAACAGGTGACCGGTACCGCAATGGGGACTTGTTTTTCCCCGTCGTTTGCGAACCTGTTCCTAGGTAAATGGGAGGAGGAGGCTCTAGGTGACAAATCTATCTTTCCTGAGAGAGAGAAGGTTGAACTCTGGCTCCGCTACATCGATGATATCTTCATGGTGGGGCGGGGCAGTGAGTTGGAAGTTACTGAATTCATTGATAAACCGAATAACAACAAGTACAACATCACTCTCACCAGTAACATGAGTAGAACCCCAGTTGAATTCCTAGACACCAAGGTGGAGGCAGTGGGCAATACTGTCCAAACCAAACTCTTCCGCAAAGATACAGCAGGGAACACCTTATTACACGCCCTCAGCAGTCACCCTGATCCCTTGAAATGGAGTATACCATTTGGGGAACTGTTGAGGGTGAAACGCAATTGCAGTACTACAAAAGGGTACAAGGAAGAGTCTGCCATCATGATAGAAAGGTTCAAACCATGGGGTATCCTACTTGGGTCCTCAACAAAGTCCTCAGGAAAGTAGAACAAATACACAGAACGGAAACTTTAAAGGCGAGAACAGCTATTGAACCTGATACCATCACACAGGAGAATACCACCAGAATCATACTAACGTACAATAGAAATGCCAGCGATATCAGGAATATACTGACCAGACACTGGGACATCCTCAAGAGTGACCCCCATATAGGTCCCATCATAAGTGAAAAACCATGCATTACTTACGGAAAGGGATACAGCTTCAGAGACAGAATGGTACATAGCAACATAACAGTCTATAACACCATGAGAAACCAAGGACTCAAAGGTTTCTTCTCCTGTGGGCACTGCAGGGCATGCAAGAACAGTACCATGAAAAACAGACTACCATGATGGGGGGGTAAAGTGAAAACCATCACACAGTTCCTTACATGTGGGACTCCCTTTGTGATCTACTGTTTGGAGTGTCCTTGTAAGTTGAAGTACATAGGCAGCATAGTCATCCAGCTAAAAAATGTGTGTTAGAACACATACGGGCCATCACCAACCAGGACCAACAGTACCCGGTGGCACGTCACTTTCAGGAACACCACTTTTCCAACAATGCTGGTCTTATCTATTTTGCCATGGAACATATCCCGAGATCCCTGAGCGGAGGTAATAGGGTATTGAAACTCAGACAATGGGAAACAAGGTACATCATTGATCTCCAGACCAAATCCCCGGGGGGGGGTTAAACCTTGATGAAGAACTAAGAATATACCTGTATGAAGCATAATTTATTTATTTTTTAGTTCTACAAGGTCCTTCGTAGCAGTGACAGAGAATGCAAAAGATGTAATTGTGCAGCAATTTGTTTAACAGAAATTGATTTTAATCTCACTGATCATGTTTTCTTTCTCTCTCTTTTTTATCTCTTTTCACTACAGGAGGAAAGGCAGGGACCCACACTACTCAGGAAGTTCCACGTTCACGGGTTACCTAACCTTTTTTCCGGAGGCACATTATGAGTTGGTATCACGTCAGACATGAGTGGTCACCTGGGTTTGATCATTTTCTAGTCCTTTTTCTCCACATATTGTACTGTCTATAGCTCTCCTGAGATCATGGGCACATGCCTGGTATAGAATTATTTGGAGTTGGATCGACCCTACAAACTTGGGCACTTGCCCAGGAAGTATTAACCAGTAATTGTACGGGGACTACCCTATGCATGAGTTAGTTGCCTTAATTGAGGATATTTGCCCAGTTCTACTGATGTGTACTATAATGACTATTGTGAACATTTGACCATAGTACTTGGTAACTATTACAATTGTAGTGCCATGATATGTCAGCTGTCTCCGCAGTCCACATGGACTGAGATTTGCAGCATTACGCACCATGCGTGCAACAAGCACTACCACTTTGTATACACATAGAATATTTCAATCTGGGCAGTACAGCGGGCATGAACGTGGAGGTTTTGAGATGGTGAATCACGTTTTTAATTCACCGTATGATTTTACACGTCACATGACTCACCTATCACATAGATGGCATCTAGTGCACTTGTGTAGTCCAGACACAGATAATACATCACAGGACAACCAACAGTATAAATGTAAGCCATACATGCAATCCATGAGGCAGCTGGTACTGATATTATAAGGGTGTTTACCGACACAAATGCATGTGCTAGCATTTGCTACTGTATATACATGTATATGTCTGTTTACTTCAAAATGACCGCATTTACGTATCTATGTTGTTTATAAATGTATGCTAACTGTACCGTGAGGCGGGGAGTACATGATTATACAATGTATGAATACATGGAAACCAGTTCCAAAATGGGCGCTACAGATCCCGAGTTGGGGAGAGGCCCTGATGTACAAAGTCCTTTGTCTATGGCAATGTATTAGGTGGTGGTTCATGTGTACTTAATGGTGACTTGGTTTTTCCCTCCATTGTGTGAACAAGGCCTTATTGCAGAAACGCGTAGCGTGTAAGCAAAATAAACGTCCTGATTTATTTACTTCAAAAACCAAAAAAAAAGCATTGAAGCAAAATAAACTTCATGATTTATTTAATTCATTTGAAACCTGAGAGTTCATTATTATCGCGAAGCGTAAACGGATTTGGGATTTGGTTAACCGGGTGCTATCCCGGTGCATGCACCACCCTCCTTGGGTCCGTAGTCGCGACAGGAGCGATTGGTGAATTGGATATATATATATATATATATATATATATATATATATATTCGTTCCACGACTTCTGGTCGGAAAAAGACAGGCTGAGGCTGTCCCGGGCGGTCCGAGTCAGGATACCTGAAATCCCACATATTCTCTAAATAACAGGAAACACTCGGACTCCTCAATGTGCTGCAAATATCTTTTTAATGGGAAACTCAAAAACGACACGTTTCGGCTTCACGCCTTGCTCACGCTCGATATATATGTATATTCCACACTCTCTCCTCCTTTTTTGTAAATCTGAGGAAACAGCCACACCAACGCGGTACTGATTTCACAGGTATTTTTATAGGCAAATGAAACTGACATGTTTCGATCTTGTGATCTTTTTTGTTATGTCACTTGCATTTATACAACGTCAATTGACGCATTACATAAACATAAACAAAATACTTCACTCTCCGTGATTCTTCCTCTTTTCAACTAATGATTTTACAGGTATTTTTATTAGCAAACAAAACTGACACGTTTCGATCTTGCAATCTTTATCACATAACCCTTTTTTTGGTATGTCACTTGCATTTGTTCAACGTCAATTGATGCATTACATAAACATAAACAAAATACTTCACTCTCCGTGATTCTTCCTCTTTTCAACAAACAAATCTTTATCGACATTGACAAAGTGAACAATGTGATAATTTCAGAAAATTAGATATTGAACCAATGTTCCTTAACATTATTCTTGGTGTATCATTCACAATTGCTAAATGAGTGTAAACATTGGTAACTTGTTAGTTGCACTTCAAATAAACTTTGATTCCCATCGCAAATTAATGCGAAAATTCTTTTGGGTCTAGTACCCAGTAAAGATACATGCTTGTTAATCATGTGACTACTGCTGTGCTCACGGGTATAGTACCCAATTTCAATATAAATATAAAGGGGATCGCCTTCTACTCTTCCAGAGGAACTCCCAGCATAGTTTGCATGGAGGCTTTCCTTTCATCTGTAAAGGAGATAGAATGCTAATTAATAACACAGCTAATTTCTTTGCAACCAAACTAGAATTTTTGATTTTGGCAGGCCTTGTTGCTAGAGAAAGAAATAAACAGTAAAAACGTACACATATTCATGTTACATTGAATTCTTAATCACATACAAAATACAGATTAAATACTAGGAGCTGCTGGTTTATAGATGCCTGTACAGCTCTTTGTCTTGGTTCATACCATGTGGTGCGAGGCTACCTGCTTGTAATACGTATCTGGATTCCATTCTGTGTACTGCAGAAATTCTATTGCCTCCTTTAGGATGTCTCATACCTGTGTCAATACCAAAAAATTTGGCTTTGGTCTAATCTCCTTCATGGTACTCCCTAAAGTGTTGTGCTGTGTTGTAGCTCATATCTGAGTTTGTTATAACATGCCAATGCTCAAGTATGCGTTTTTGCACGGGAAATGTAGTTGACCCTCTGTACCATCTGTCGCAAGGGCAGACAATTACATAAACCACATAGTCTGTTTTGCATGTTATCAATTTCGTGATGCAATGTTTTTTTCTAATTCTGTCAAGAGTGACTTCTTGGACATTGTTGCTGTGTTTACAGGCCTTACAGTGACCACATTTTCTAAATCCTCAGCTCTGCTGCAACCATGTTTGCTTGTTGCTACTCAGTGGCTGTGTACTAACATATCTCTAGGAGAGAGATTTCTTTTAAAAGTAATGTTTGGTGTGTCACCTAACTTTGGTCTTAAGTTAGTGTTGTGTCAGAATTGCCCATCTGCTCTTTAAGATCTTCCGTAGGTTGTTAGCCTGACTGGTGCATTTTGTAATGAATCTTATCAGTTCTTTTTTAGGTTCTCTGTGTGTGTGTGTGCTTTTCCTCGTAATAGGCGCTAAAGTGGTCTATCATATTGTGTTTGGTTCTCCTTTAGCCCTCATTGTGGCTTTTGTTTCTCTTTGCTCTTAATAGTTCGCTATAGGGAATGCTCGAGGGGAAGCTTGGTGGATGACAGTTGTCCGCATGAAGAATGGAATTCCTAGCAGTGCTCTTTCTGTAGAGATCTGTCTGAAGTGTGCCATCTTTAAGTGAAACTTTGATATCCAGGAAATCCACTGTTTCCTTACTGTAATTCATGGTAGATCTCAGATTTACATTATTTTCATTGATGACTGTCAAAAAGATGTAAAGGTCTTCCTCTTTTCCCTCTCAAACAAGGAAGGTGTCATCAATATACCTGAGCCACACACTGATCTGGTCAATGAATCTGTTCTAATCTCGGTTCTATTGGACATGCTCCTCCCACTAGCCCACCAAAAGTTTGGCGTAGCTAGGGGCGAAGCAGGTCCCCATCGCTGTCCCCTGTGTTTGTTTGTATAATGTATTTTCAAAGAGAAAAATATTCACCTTTAGACTTGTTTTGATAATTTCCATGATCATCTGTGTGTGCTGAAGAATCTTCGTACTTCTCATCCTGAGAAAATATTTACAAGCATCCATACCATCCCGATGCCTGATACTCGTGTACAGGCTTTCTACATCTAAGCACACAAGCCAGCATTCATCATCCCAACACAGGTTTTTGGTCTTTTAAATAAAATCGTGGGTATCTCTGATGTAAGAATCTAAGTTGTGTATATATGGTGCAAGAAAATGATCTACAAAGGTTGAAGTATTCTCGAAGATACTATTCTTCGACTAAACAATAGGATGGCCTGGCAGATTTAAGGCATCCTTATGCACCTTAGGCAGCAGATAGAGTGTAGGAATGGTGGGTGTTCCATTTTTCAAGAACTGCAGTTCGTCTCAACTCAATAGTTGGTGTTCATGCCATTCAAGTAGTCTCTCTTTATAATTAGCGATTACATTTTGTAGATATTCTCTGTCAGTTCTAGCATAGCAGGTATTGTTTCTCACCTGTCTCAGTCCTTCTTTCACATAGTTCTCTCTATCCATTATAACTATGTTGCCCCTCCTTATTAGAAGGTTTAATCACTATAGTTTGATCTTTTTTAAGTAAGTAAGTATGTTCCATTGTCTCTTGCTCAGGTTACTATGTTTCACACTTTCCGTACTCAATCTCAGAATATCATCTGCAACATATCTGAAAATACATCAATGTTGTCTTTGGGTAATTGAGGTATGGATCTAGACGGTGTCCTAAAGCTAGTTCCCTCTGTCACACCTGTGTCAATTCTTAGGATGCTGTTTATCTATTCATTGTTTGTAGGATCTAGGGGGTGACGTGAGTTGTAGGGTGTAATAGTGGCCTCTCCTGTTCTTTCTAGATTATGTAGTATTGGTAATATATCTAGGTTCCTTATTGTAAGAGCAGTCGGGGGAGACATTGTTTGGGGGTTGTATTGGCTGAACCCCTATTGGGCCATAATGCATAATGCATGAATCTTGTACAACTTTAATTTTCTAACAAGTTTAAATAAGTCGATCCTAAGTTGCGCATAATCAACTTGAGATGTTGAGGCAGAAAGACAGGCCTAGTTTAAGTGTCTCATTCTCTTCCTTTGAAAGCTGTCTTTTAGAAAGTTTCATTACTGTTACTTCTTTCGATTGTACTGTCATTACTTCCTCTTCATTTGCTGGCCCCATGATCCCATGCCGTTGTTTGCTTGTTTTTTTTCGCTGATGTCTTCCCTGACTTCTGCTTTTGCACCCCTGCCTCTTCCTCTTTGTTTTCCCTGAAAGGAGTGTTCGTTTTCCTTTTGAAACATCTGAAGTTCCTCAGAAAAAGAAATCTTTGGTGCCATCTTGCTGCTCATGTCTTCAGTGGATCCAAGTTCGGGGCTTTGGTCAGTGCCTGATTCCGATCTTCTCTGGTCCATTGCTCCCAGGGTTCTATCCCTTGTAATTTGTTGACAGGCTTTGTCAAATTGCTTGGCAAATGTGAGAATCCTTCCCGCTGTGTAGTCCTGTGCATCACAAAGAAATTTGGGTTGTTTGCGCTGAATCACTTATTTCTCATGTGGCTTGGGGCGTTCCTCGATTGCTTTTAACATATTTTTCATGGCCTCCTGATCAGTTTCCTTCTCAAGATCATTCATCATATTTTTGATCTTTGTGATTAGTTCATTGTGTTCCACCCACACATTCGTGATCAAGATTCTAAGCATAGTATTGGAACATGCATTGGTATTATCAGTCGAGTCTTTTAGCAATTCCGGCCTGGGATTTGCCAGTGTAGGGATTATAAAGTTTCTTAATCCTCTAGAAATTCCAAATAGTTTTGTAATGATGTGGCCTCCCACCACCGACTGATTTCTTTTTTTCTCAATTTCTTTAATGTCATTCCTTGTTGCTTCAAGTTTCCGATAGTGCCCTTGGCATTAGTCACATCTGCAGTGCTATCCTCACTACCAGATGACTTTAATTTAAAAATAAGAAATGCATTTCGTTTGCCATTGTTTTTCACTTCGCCGTGTTGCATACATACTAATGTCTGTGCACCTTAGTCACTGCGGGTTAAATTCCCTTAAGATGTTGCCGGACAACCTGCTTGCAAGAACTCAATTCTTACTACCCGGATCCTGAGTTGCCTCCCTTTTTTCTGCTAAAATTCTTTTGTTAAAAAGGGTCATAACCTTTGTTTTTTCAGTGAATTTATAAGGTTTTTTTGCATTCCATTTCCTAACTGTAAGATACGCTTTGTTTTTTCAGTCAACTTATTATATATATTTATGTGTATATATATATATAATATATATATATATATACACATATACATATATATATATATACATATATATACATGCATACATATATACATATATATACATACATATATATACATACATATATATATTACCCACTGGCGGTCGCCAGTAGGTAGTCATAGTTAGGACCTATTATCCATAGGAAATCCACAACATTCTATTTGGAATAACTTTGGCGCCGGTTGACAAATCTTCGCGAAATTTTCAAAACTGGTGGGGCGCTCCGGTCCTCTCCTATCCTGAAAGTCTCGGGGTGATTCGTCAAGTGGGGACCAAGAAAAAAGGGGGGTCCCAAAACATGTTTTCCCCATGCAATTTTCCATAGGAACCTTTAATCGCAGCTACAGCCCGAACTGCTGAACGGAACTACACCAAATTTGGCAAAGCGGTAGCCCTTGGTTCACACTCGAGCCTTTTGGTTAAACAGTGTAAATCCGTTCAGTAGTTGCTGAGAAAATCAAAAGTAAAATCACATATATCTGGGCGGAGCCTAACCACACATCTCATCGTGAGATCTGATTGGCTGTCAGCACTTCATCCAAGAAGTGTTGGCAGCCATCTTGGGACCAATATACATGATAGCACCTCATTAAAAAGCATTGCAGTTAATAGAAGGTTTTAAGACTTTAGTTACATTATAAATCATGTGTTGATAGTACCATACTCATTTTAGGAATTGTGGTGTGTTCTAAGGTGATTTTACCATGTTAAAAAGACTTCAGCTGGGATATCATGAATCATGTTTGAGAGAAAACTATTTTCTCATGCTTTTCCCACAGAGGTTTGGAAGGTGATCTATAAGCTAAACTGAGAGCATATTTTCTGTAAATTCACATTATCTTTCTCAGTCATGTGAAAATGAAGTCTGACATACTCAGTAAAACATGTACATCCAACAAGGGCAGAGATTGTCAGTTGATTCCTTTGTGTTCTACTGCAGTTTCCCAGAGTGTTCTAAAGAACAACTAGAGCGCTAACAGTCCTACTTAAACTTACAAAAGTATGGCACACCTGAAGCCATCTTGATTAGAATAAAGTGGTAACACTTAAAACATTTAATTTAAAAAGGAACAAAATGAGGGGGTTCATTTCGCCATAGAAAGTATGATTAGTGCTGCAGAAAGAAAAATTAGGGCACATTTTGACTTCCCAAATCCTCTTCTATTTCATTAAAAAATTCTGGCATGCAGACTGAAACACACACTTTTAATACCAGCAGCAGACTTCAGTGGTGAGCAGTAGCTTTACTACAGTGATCTAATAAGCAACTAGAGTGCTAACATTCAGAATTTATGGCAAATGTGTGACATATCTGAATACCTTCTTGATGGAATCGAAGTAAAAAACTGAAAGCATTTCCTACTGAGGAGACTGCAGTAAATGAGGAAATTAGGGAACTTCATAACAAATAAATCTCCCAAGATGGCCACCAGAGACAAAAGAGCCCAAATGCAGCACAAATATCACCCAGATGTAGCCCAATGACAGAAGTGTGCAAAACACTTTTTATTTTTTGTGTTTTTGCAGTTTTTTATAGTGCAGACTTGTCAGGCATTGGAGTGCTTTACATGAGCATTGGTTACATCACACAACAACAAATTCATTTTGGTTGTAGACATGGGGAGATTAAGTGATTTGACCAGAATCACAGAATGTCGAGCTGAAGCAGAAACTCCAACCTGGTTCCACAGTTGCAAAGTCTGCAGCTCTGGAAGTAACACCACATCCTCTCCCCTAAGTGCAACATTTAATCAAGTGGTTAACTGGATAAAAAAACATAAAGATAACAAGTAATTTAAAAGTGCTTTGTCGCTATTTGAACACTTAGAAAATATGTCCTCATTTTTGTTATTTAGAGCACTAACCATAATTTTGATGCAAATAAGACCCTCTCATATATGTAATTTCTAAAGGAAATGCTCTAGGTATTACAGTTTTGATTACATCAAGATGACGTCAGGCGTTCCACACTTTTGAAATAAATATAGAATGTTAGCAATCTAGTTGTTCATTAGGATACTGTTGAGAGGCAGAGGCCAGGGGCACAGACTCTGAAAATTGAAGGAAGGTAGGAGGGTGCAGAGGCAACAATTTGACCACACTGGGCAGGCAGCAAGGGCAGTGGCAGCACAACAGACTATGGAGGGCAGTGGAAAGGGGGGCAGGGGCAACAAACCAACAATACAGGACTGGAAAGAGAGGCTGTGGCAATATAATAGACCATTGTGGGCAGAAGGAAGAGGCAGTGGTAGTACAACCATACATGCCAACAGACCCGATTCAGCCAGGAAACGTCCAATGTTTTTAAGCTCAAATGGTCTTTATTTGATCTGTCTCCTGTCTACAATCTCCTCTTTTTCAATGTAACTCAAAGGGGAAAATCAATACCCCAGTACGCGGATCCTTCATGAAGTTTCTAAAATGGCGGCTAGAATCCGTGCACCCACTGTGATGTGTACGCTTTGGGTGCGCGACTCCAAAAAATTTGTAGAAAAAAAAAAGTTCAAAAACGAAAATAATATAAATATATTAAAATATAAAAATACAACAAAAAAATTAAACAATATTTCAGTTTTCATTTTTTTGTATTTGTTTTGCAATTTTCAGAAATATATATAATGTTATTTAATGAATAAAATATTTATAAATAAACAGTTAAAAAACTGTAGAAAATCAGTACAAAAAAATAGGTTTAACTACTATTACACTTAAAAATTAGCATTTAAAAAACCTTTGAAATTCACTGAAAAAAACCATAGGTTTCAGAGACGTTATAGTTAGAAATTAGCATTTAAAAAATCTTTGATATTCACTGAAAAAACCATAGGTTTCAGAGACGTTATAGTTAGAAATTAGCATTTAAAAAACCTTAGAAATTCACAGAAAAAACCATAGGTTTCAGGGGTCTTATAGTTAGCTGGACTTTCACTCATACAAAACCATAGAAATTCCTCCGTTATAGTTAGTTCTGCTAACTATAACTCGTGCGCACGCAATGCACTGCTGATGATGTCACATATTACATCATTCATGACATGGTCAGTGACATCACTGATGACATCACTGATTGTGGTACTTTGAATTTTGGGACCGCGTGGGAGGCAGGGCCCTACCCTGCCTATTCCGGTATTAGCGAACCGCGAATGGCCAATGCAGTATGTACAAGTGCTTTGCATAACGTTTTATCGATAAATGCACTGTGTATCCGATATTATACATTGACTTCGTGGGTTCCATCTTGGAGCGGTGGCCATCTTATGGTTGCCCTCACATAGGCTACACATTACGAACAAGCACAGGCCTTCAGATTACATGAGCTTTCTATTTGACTTCTCTGTGACCTGTGCAGCTTGGCTCCGCTGCCCCAGGTCAGTCCGGTCCCGCGAGCTCCCCGTCCTACGGCCACCTGTGATTAGCATCAGGGTTTGACACACCATAAAGCCTTTTCATCCCACACAAGCCTCCAGCTAATCTCTTTCACACCTGACTCTTCCTGCTTTATGGCTTGTTTTCCAAACAGGAGGTGCCCGTGTTTATTGGGGTCTGTTGATATCTGATGTGGGATCTGAGCCTTGCTGGGTAAATAATTGTGGGCTTGCTTAACTGGAATGTGGGATGGTCATCATGACTCTGCCTTTTCGTTTGTAATGAATACATGTGAATGACCATATCGTAAAACTAGGAATGTGTGCCTGAAGCATGATATTTTGTATAGAAGGAGAAGGCCGTTTCTGTAAGTTTAAGCAGTCTCCTGAGAACATACATTGTGTTGTACTTCTCGGATACCTGTAAATTGGTCTGCAGCCAATAAACTGATCTTTGACTTCACCCAGAAGACTCTGTGTTTCTGTAGGTCTGAAACAGGAAGAACCTGAAGTCTTAGGGTGTGTTCCCCTGCACCGCTGGGCTTTAAAAACCCAGTACTTCAGTTGGCGCCCAACTCGGGGCGATTTCAGCGGTACCGGTCCAAGCCAGAGGTTCGTGAGGAGCTTCGTGTGGAAATTCCGGAGGAAGGCCGCCACTTCATCGACCCCTGCATGTCGACGTGGTCCGAAAGTCTTTTCTGCGAGGTTCTCCGCGTCCCGACGGCTACGAAGGACTGCTGCCCTGATTAATCGCCCTGTTTTGGACCCTTGATGATTTGGTAGAGCGAAACAATTGAGAGAGTCTTCTAGTGACGCCATCGATCATCGATATTCAGTTAAGTATAAGTGGAGCGTCTCCCATTTTGTTTGGTATCCTTCGGGATTTTTGGTATCCTTCGGGATCGTTTTGATTTGGAGCTTGCAAGTGCCAAAGCCAGAGGACTCGTGTATTCACGAGACTATCGTAATCGATAATCCTTTGAAGTTTGAAACTAGACTAGTGAGCGAAGATGCCTGGTTCTAGTGTATTTGGAAGATTGTTTTGTTTGGATTGTAGAAGGGATTCCCAGTTAGAGGATTCATGTCCGGTTCCTCCAATTGGAACTCCAACTTATGAGCTTTATGTAAAACATGGCGTGGGCCCCATTGCATATAATGAAGTATGGATCCGATACACCAGAAAGGACGGTGTTTTAAAATGTCCCCAAAATGGTAGTTTCGATACCGATATTTTAGATAATTTGGAAGTTAAGTTGTTTAAAAAGAAAGCCCGGCCGGCGATGTTTGATTCTTTCCGCCTATGGCGAAAGGAAGCCAAACAGAAGGAAATTAAGCTAGCAAAAAGGAATAAGAGAGAAAAAGGTATGTCAATGATGCAAGCAGCTGTGCAATTTAAAGATAATGAGGAGGAACAAATGAATGAGCAGTTACATAGACAGCGCAAACTAGGGATAGATAAATGTTACCCAGTTTTCTCACCCCTACCGCAAGATGAGACAAAAGAGAAAGAGAAAGATTCCCTAATGTCCCATTTGCTAAGTTCGCCACCCCCGTATGCGCAAAATGCCACAGCGCCTCCACAGCTCGTAAATGTGCAGCCTCCAGTAAATGTGCCGCAAGCCTTCCCACGGCCGCCAGCTCCTCCTCAGCTGGCTCCTATCCCTACAGTGCAGCCCTCTCAAGGGCCGCCAGTTTTGTTACCTGTTGCCCCCGCGCTTCCTGCGACTTTGCCTAGTACATCAGCTGCCTCCCCTGGCGCTTTTCCTTACACTAACCAGGCACCTGTATCTGAATCCGCTTTTCTTCCCTCTGTCTTTCCCCCCGTTTTTGCCTCAACTTCTCCTTCAGCACGACAACGACTAGCTAATGTAGTTACTAGTTTGATGTCGCGTCTCTTTGGGTCATCTAGTATGACCCCTGGTTTACAACGTAAGCAGTTGCGCAGTCAGCTACCTAATCCTGAAGAGAAAGAGGTATTAGATCATATGGCGCGTAGGTGGATTGTTTTCCCTTCACTCTATGAGGTGGAATCAGTTGTTAATGTTTTTCACCAATGGGATGCCCCGAAATAAAGGTATGTGTTTGAGAAAATGTGTGAATGCCTCTGTGAGGAATTGGAAGATCATGGTTCAAACACAATCCCGCAGGAGTTGTGTCAAGTGCGATTTGATTTTGGAACAGGTACAATTGTGGGTCCCGATGTAGATAAAGCAGTTGCGACTTTACTATCCTTCAGGAATGGCGATTGTCAACAATCATTGTTCGAACAGGAATTCCCTGTGGGGAAGAAGGTAAAAGCGCGCCAATATCCGATGCGTGAGGTTCCCCCAGTTTGGAGACCTGCTGATCCAAATGCTGTTCCACCTGTCTTAGCAAAACACACTTGGGTTTTGACTCGTTGGCAGCAAGGCCAAGTCATATAAACTGGAAAGAACAAAAGGAGTGCCAATGCTGCATTGAAACTACACGAAAAACTTTAAGCAAGAACTGAATTAAACACGTCCATTGCTACCATTGATTAGGTTGATTTTAATCAAAAATATATTTTTTGCAAATTTTCTTATTATTTTGCACGGTAAAGTAGGGAAGTGATTAAAGCAATTCAATAATCAAAAATTCAAAAGCCACAGATTTTTACAAATATATACATTACATTACATTAACACATATAAATGACATCACCTCTAGCGTACCACAATCACTCGACGAACAACAACACTCAAAACACCACAGATATGTACAAAAAGTATTCAATAAACATTATAAAGCTCACAATATACAGTTGTATGTACAAAATGTATAAGGCCATCAACAACTAACATTTACAGTATTACTAAACATATATTTTAATTGTTCCGACAGATGATTAGCCAAGGGCGAAGACAAGTCAAGAAAGGGGGTCTACGCGTTTCGAATCCCTTCACCGGGGACTCTCTTCAGGACCAATATTTTTTGTTCAGGTATGGTAACTCATGGGCATGATTGTATTATCGTGCAAAAAGGCGTGTTGGAAATCACCAGCTGAGGCCTTTATTCCGTTAGTCAAATGCCGCCATTGCGCGCCGTGCTCGCCGCACCGGAGACTAAGTTTGAATGGGAGCGATGGCTGTAAAGTGGATGTTTATCCGCTATCAGTTGAAAGATTTTTAGTCGCCAGCTAGGGTCTCTTGTCCAGTAATTTCAAACGCTGCCGTCACCATCGCGCTGTGCTCACCAAACGAACGACTGATTCCGTTCGTTTGGTTACCATACCTGAACAAAAAATATTGGTCCTGAAGAGAGTCCCCGGTGAAGGGATTCGAAACGCGTAGACCCCCTTTCTTGACTTGTCTTCGCCCTTGGCTAATCATCTGTCGGAACAATTAAAATATATGTTTAGTAATACTGTAAATGTTAGTTGTTGATGGCCTTATACATTTTGTACATACAACTGTATATTGTGAGCTTTATAATGTTTATTGAATACTTTTTGTACATATCTGTGGTGTTTTGAGTGTTGTTGTTCGTCGAGTGATTGTGGTACGCTAGAGGTGATGTCATTTATATGTGTTAATGTAATGTAATGTATATATTTGTAAAAATCTGTGGCTTTTGAATTTTTGATTATTGAATTGCTTTAATCACTTCCCTACTTTACCGTGCAAAATAATAAGAAAATTTGCAAAAAATATATTTTTGATTAAAATCAACCTAATCAATGGTAGCAATGGACGTGTTTAATTCAGTTCTTGCTTAAAGTTTTTCGTGTAGTTTCAATGCAGCATTGGCACTCCTTTTGTTCTTTCCAGTTCCACCTGTCTTAGCACATTTTCAGCGTGTTTGGGTACATTTCCCATGGAAGCGTTCTGAGGTGCTAGCGCTTAAGCAGACATTGCTTGACCCCCGTAAAAACCCTGCAGGATATTATAAGGAGTTATCACAAACTGCAGACTCATGTGTCATGAATCTGGCTGACATAGATATGCTGTTTGGGAATGTGGTTCCACAGCCTTTATGGGGATCCATTCGTAATACAAATCATGCTGCAGAACTAGGGGGCTCATGGGCTAATATCATCGCTGCAGACACTAGACAAGTCGGTGGCGCGAAGCCTGACCCTTTGGTAGCAGAACTCCCTGGTAGAATTATTACCTACATGAAAACTATAATGCCCGCGATGCGCGTGAATTGGGATAAACTATCCGCATGCAAGCAGAAGAAAGATGAGACAGTGTCCGATTTCTTTACAAGGTTTGAAGAAACGTTTATCAACCACAGTGGTCAAGACATGAGTACTGAAGGTGGCCAACGGTTATTTGTGGATAAATTTGTGCAGAATCTACTTCCCGAGTTGTGTAAGAAATTAAAAGATTCAGAGAGTTCTTGGGCTGTTTCCTCTTCAGCGCAAATACTGGCTACTGCACAGTATTACGAAAATGGAGATAAAGACGAGAAGGATAGAACAGATAAGAAAACGAAAGAACTGAAAACGAAGGTCCTTTTACAGCAGGCTTATCCGCCACGTGGAGGACAGAATAATTATAGGCAAACCCAATGTATCTATCAGCAGCCCCAACAGTTTCAGAATAACCAGCAAATGAATGGGTATTATCAGCCACGTATCCCTATAGGTCCCAACCAATGTTCATATTGCAGAGAGGAAGGTCATTTTAAGTATAGTTGTCCTAAATTGTTGCAGCGTACTAATAATGCGTATGGTGCAAGAGGTAGAGGTGGCCAGCAAGCTCCTAGAGGTAGAGGGCGTGGAAATGTTCCCCAGAACGCGCGTCCTCTTCCGCCTCAAAATACCATAAATAGCTTTGATCAGCAAGCCAATGCAACTGGTAATACAGCTCAGTACTATAATAATGATTATTATGCAGAAGACGACAATGTGGAAGGTAATGATTACTAGGACAGCCATAGACAGAGAGAGGGAGTTGTTTCAGTACCAGTGGATCAGAGTGGACCGTATGTTAAGGTGACTACAGCGGGTGTAACAGAGCCTTTTCTGCTGGACACTGGTGCTGCAAAGAGTTCAATCATGCATTCAAAACTCCCTGGCACGCCTTTGTCTGGCGAAATGAATGTTTCAGTAGGTTTTTCTGGCGCCCCAGTTAGGAACCCGATTTCTAGTCCTATGCCACTTTCTGTTGGACCTTGCGAGCTAAAAGCACCCCTCATCCTAACGACAGGTTGTGGCGAAAATCTGTCAGGATTGGATTTGTTGAAAAGATTGCATGCAACGCTATATCGTTCTCCCTCAGGAGTACAACTTACATTAGGTAAGGAAGTGATTTCCCCGATGTATTTGTCTAAGAATGCAATGCCACCTGAATTGTCATCCCTTCCGGATGTCCTTTGGGCTACTGGTCCCAATGATGTGGGTCTCTTGGAAATACCGCCATATGTGGTCACTTTAAAAGCCAATGTCAGATTGCCACGCATTCCCCAGTACAATATCTCCAATGAAGGTCAAAGAGCGTTGTTAGCAATTGTGAGTGATTTGATTAAAAAGGGTGTAATTGAAGAGACAAGAGGCAACGTTTGCAATAGTCCTGTTTTACCTGTTTTAAAACGTACGGACCCTTCACAGCCACCTGTTTACAGATTTGTGATTGATCTTAGAGAGGTTAATAAGATTGTTGTGCCACAGTTTCCAGTCGTCCCTGATATAACTGCCTTGTTAACTATGATTCCAGCCTCCGCTGCATGGTTCTCAGTGATCAATTTAAAGAATGCTTTCTTTAGCATCCCAATTGCAGAGGAGAGCAGGGACATTTTTGGCTTCAGTTTAGGAGGCCGAAGCTTCCGCTTTAAACGTGCTCCACAGGGCTACTGTAAAAGTCCATCAATATACAGTCAGGCTTTAAAAGCGCAGCTTGATGCACTTGTTTTACCGAGTGGCGCTATCCTCATTCAGTACGTTGACGATTTGCTAATCGCTGCGGATACTAAAAAGATTTGTAAAGAAGCTACATTGTCATTATTGCGCCATTTGTCTGCCTCTCATCATAAAGTGTCTCTCTCCAAATTGCAATATTGTCGACAAGAAGTGACCTACTTAGGTCATCTCTTATCGAAGGAGGGAAGGAAACTGACCCCAGAAAGAATTCAAGCCATTGCACAATTAAGTGTGCCAAGAACACAGAGAGAAGGGCGTGCTTTCTTGGGCATTACTTCATACTGTAGGCACTGGATACCAAATTTTTCTTTGTTGGCAAAACCTTTGTTAGCATTAACCTGTAAAAACACACCGAATCCTATCCCATGGTCTGAAGAGTGTCAGAAAAGTTTTTGGGAATTGCGTGATGCATTATGTTCAGCTCCTGTGTTGGGTACCCCTGACTACAGCAAGCCTTTTACATTGTATGTTCATGAAAAAGACGGTTGCGCATTATCAGTGTTAACACAGCCTTTTGGCGACAGACCGCGTCCATGCGCATATTTTTCGTCAACCTTGGACCCGGTAGCTAGGGCATTGCCAAGTTGTCTGAGAGCTACAGCTGCAGCAGCTATGTCTATTCGACAGTCTGCCGGACTAGTAATGGATAATACATTGATTGTAATGGTCCCACATGCTGTGGACACATTGTTAAACCGGACCAAGACACAGCACTTAACTAGTGCTCGATTGTCAGGATATGAATTGACACTATTAGCAAATCATATACACATAAAGAGATGCAACACGTTGAACCGAGCTACATTATTGCCGATTCCAGCAGACATAGATGAGATTGAGCAACATGATTGTCTGTTCAGAACAGAAGAAGAGACAAAAGGGAGAATAGATCTTAAAGATACTCCCCCGACTGAGTGTGATGGTACCTTATGGGTGGATGGTTCGTGCTTCAAGCTTCCGAATGGTGATATGACTGCTGCATATGCTATCACGACTTTGCACACGATTGTTGAAACTGCACTTGTGCCACATAATTCGGCTCAAGCAGCAGAATTAATTGCCCTTACAAGAGCATGCGTGTTGTCTGAAGGAATGAAAGTGAACGTATATACTGACAGTCAGTACGCCTTTGGCGTGGCGCATAGTTTTGGGCGATTGTGGAAAGAACGTGGATTCCTGACTTCGCATGGAGCTAAAATTCAGAATGGCAAGTTGGTGAATGATCTCCTTGAGTCACTGACCCTACCGTTACAAGTTGCGATTATGAAATGCAGTGCGCACAAGAAAATCACTGATGATGTTGGTCGTGGTAATGCATTTGCTGACGAAATCGCGAAAGAAACAGCAAAAGATGTGAAGACTCGAATGTATGTGGCAGGCCCTGCAAGATGGGTTGGTGATGTTGGAATGTGTGAAGACACGATAGAGAGTGTGAAGTCCCTTCAAGCTGAAGCCACAGAGAAAGAGTTGAGCAAGTGGAGAGAAATTACGGGTAAATTGGATGAGAATGGTTGTTGGGTTGATTTGTCAGAACACCGGCGATGGTTGCTACCTGATGCATATGTGCTTCCAGTGGTGACTATGGCACATGGAATGGCACATATCAGTGTGAAAGGAATCTGTAGGTTGTTGGCCCCAGTATGGCAGAACGCTGGAATTCCCAAGTGTGCAGAGAATGTGGTCAAGAATTGTATGGTATGTTTGAAATATAACCCTGGTAGAGGAACCCCAACTCCAGCTGGTCATTTTGCGCCTCCATCATATCCATTTGAGGTTTTGCAGCTAGATTTTATCCACATGGAAAAGTGCAACAACTTGAAATATGTACTGGTTGTTGTTTGCGCTTTTTCAAAATGGATAGAAGCATATCCCCTAAAGGACAACACTGCTTTATCCACAGCCAAAGCCCTTGTGAAAGAATTTTTCCCTAGGTTTGGAATGCCAAGAATGGTGTGGAGTGATAATGGGAGGGAATTTGTGGGTCGAGTGATGAAGAATGTATGTGAGGGGTTAGGGATAAAGCAAAAATTTCACGCTGCAAATCACCCCCAATCAGCTGGATTAGTAGAGTGCTACAACGGCACTCTGAAGCTCAAAGTGGCCAAAATCCAGGCGAGCTCCGGTCTTAAATGGCCTGACGCTCTGCCTTTAGCACTCCTATCCACCAGAATGACTGTGCATTCACGAGTGGGACTTAGTCCATACGAAGTGGTTTTTGGCCGCCCGGCCAATGTATGGGGTGTGCCAAGACTGACAAAATTCAGCGAAATCGAACATAAAGTACTGCTTGACTATCTGTATGAATTGACGGCTAAATTGCGTGTTTTACACCAACAGGTGCATGATACTCTCCCCCAGGCCTCTGAAGTTCCAGGACACCCTATCGACCCTGGCACGTGGGTTCTCGTGAAGAACTTCCAGCGAAAGAGCAATGATGAGCCTTGTTGGATCGGCCCTCACCTCGTACTTCTATCGACAAGATCAGCGGTTCGAGTAAAAGGGAAAAATAATTGGATTCACGGCGCCCACTGTAAACGGATCCCTTTGCCTCTACCATATGACCAGTGGGTCCAGGAGGGTATCGCTGATTCTGAAACAGACACTGTACCTCGTTTTGTACCATTTAGTGATGCACGCGTAAGAGGCACAACTTCAGAACAAGAGAGTGACGATATTTTGCAAGAAGCTGTGCCACCGTCAATTCGATTGGACACCACAGAGCCTGAACTCTTGTTTCAAGACCAGACAGTAGCTGGTAGAAACCGCTACAACCTGAGACCAAGGCCCATGGACAAATAAAGATTCCTTTCCCTTACTATTTTTTGATATTATAGCTCTCCCATCTGAAGGACTTTTTGATTTTTTGTTTTTCGAACCACCATCCGGGTTCCGCCGCAGGGTCGCGGTGCCAAGACTTTGGGGTACAGGCCGAAGACGTTAGGTCAACGGTTCTGGTTGGTCTGGGGCATTCCCTGGACTGACAGGCGTACTCCTTAGCAGAAGATACTCACCCGCCGAGAGCGGCACGATTAGAGGATGGAGTTTTTCAAGATGGAGAGACCCGCTGAGGAAATGAACTTTAAAACGAAAATAGGTAGAATAATGAAGAGCAAACGTTTTGTATTATTATGTTTGTTTGTACTATGTAGTATGATGGTGTTTACTGTAGGTTATGTATTCTTCTCCTCTCAAGTGCCAGTTGCACCCACTGAACAGCCTATACCTCCTCCTACTGCCTCCTTACACTCTTTTCACCCTCTGCCTGAACATGAACAAGCTAGACGTTCCGAGTTTGTAAACAATTCATTCATTCAACTCCTGCACCAGCACCAACTAGTCATGAATACAACCAATTGCTGGGTGTGTGGTTTAATGCCACATACCATTAATAAGGGTATCCCATATCTAGTGCTGCCGTTTAGCTACAATGGATCGTCATGGGCATTCCAGACCATGTTCCTTTTTGCATTAGATGCCTACTCCCCGCGACAACCGCGTTCCATCAGACCTAGCACAAATAATAAAGCCTTAATGAAAGGAGTTGCCGATATGAGCAGAGATATCGACGCATACTCATCTATTCCCAAGGATGAATTGCGAGCTTATGTAGGTTGGAACGCGACGGGGTACAGCATTAGTCTGGGTGAAAGGCAGCGGAAAATCTCATCCCCAATTTGGGTCGTACCCCACATAGGTCGGTTCTGTTTACAAGGTAATGGTCAGAATCCAAGAGCTCAACTGGGGAGAAGTGACTGTACTGAAACGTACACTTTTCCATCGCAGTTTTCCCCTGCGTTTTTGGCTGCCAAGGGTACATATTTTGTCTGCAATGACCGAGCATATACATGGTTGCCCCCTGATTTCTCAGGCACATGTTATATTGCAAATTTGCTACCACCGACATTTACTGCTGCCTCTGATTATCACAAGACTAGAGTTGTAAGAGGCGTGGTTAGTAAGGAGGATACTGCCGGTCAGGAAGCAGGAGACTTCTTTTTGGGTTTCCTGCCGTTTTGGGGACCTATGGTCAATAGTAGGAACCTGAGACAACTGACTCGTGTGGTTGAATCCACTGTTAATGTAACGGCTGGTGCCCTTGGCAATTTGACAGCTGAGCTCCAAGCGGATTGCCTCATGACTTTGCAGAACCGCATGGTTCTAGACGTCATACTTGCAGACCGCGGTGGGGTATGTAAGGTCATCCAATCTAGCTGTTGCATTTTCATACCAGATAACGCTCCAACAGTTTATCAAGCCATCTCCAAACTGCATAGAATATCTGAATCTATACACGTGGATAAAGGAGATTGGTCAATGGTGGGGTGGTTCTGGGAACTGAAATCTGGCTGGGGTTGGAAGATTCTGATGGTCATTTGAATGATCTTAGCCATTCTTTTCCTGTTCTGTCTGTGCATACAGTGTGCTCCTGCGATATGTGGCCTCTGTACTACATTATGTGTAAGGAAACCTGTATCGAGGGACGAGCTAAGTAATAGGATGATGCTACAGCAACATCTCCATGACTTCATGAATATAGACCTAGACTCGGATTGATATGAGTATAGTTATTGCCTATGTAAGGGCAAAAGGAGGGTTTGTGGTACTTTGAATTTTGGGACCGCGTGGGAGGCAGGGCCCTACCCTGCCTATTCTGGTATTAGCGAACCGCGAATGGCCAATGCAGTATGTACAAGTGCTTTGCATAACGTTTTATCGATAAATGCACTGTGTATCCGATATTATACATTGAATTCGTGGGTTCCATCTTGGAGCGGTGGCCATCTTATGGTTGCCCTCACATAGGCTACACATTACGAACAAGCACAGGCCTTCAGATTACATGTGCTTTCTATTTGACTTCTCTGTGACCTGTGCAGCTTGGCTCCGCTGCCCCAGGTCAGTCCGGTCCCACGAGCTCCCCGTCCTACGGCCACCTGTGATTAGCATCAGGGTTTGACACACCATAAAGCCTTTTCATCCCACACAAGCCTCCAGCTAATCTCTTTCACACCTGACTCTTCCTGCTTTATGGCTTGTTTTCCAAACAGGAGGTGCCCGTGTTTATTGGGGTCTGTTGATATCTGATGTGGGATCTGAGCTTTGCTGGGTAAATAATTGTGGGCTGGCTTAACTGGAATGTGGGATGGTCATCATGACTCTGCCTTTTCGTTTGTAATGAATACATGTGAATGACCATATCGTAAAACTAGGAATGTGTGCCTGAAGCATGATATTTTGTATATAAGGAGAAGGCCGTTTCCGTAAGTTTAAGCAGTCTCCTGAGAACAAACATTGTGTTGTACTTCTCGGATACCTGTAAATTGGTCTGCAGCCAATAAACTGATCTTTGACTTCACCCAGAAGACTCTGTGTTTCTGTAGGTCTGAAACAGGAAGAACCCGAAGTCTTAGGGTGTGTTCCCCTGCACCGCTGGGCTTTAAAAACCCAGTACTTCATGATGACATCTCAAATGACATCACTGATGACATCACTGATGACATCATCCACGTGACAATCTGATACACCTCATCATACACTAGTATAACCTTTCATCACTCACTGTAAAATACAGAGTACCATATTTGAAACCATTGACACACCAATACTAGTTACTACGTACCCACTCACTGATTCCTTAGTCTACACACACAACTACCCATTCAACAACAGAATCACTTATACATGCAATCACTAATTAATAGAACACTATCAAATGAATTATATACACATTTATAGACATTGACACATCAGCAGTCATCTTAGTCGGTTATGCAGTCATCCTACTCACTCATGAAAAAAATTAATCACACTTACATTTACTCAATTACACAATTATACACACAACACCTCATTTATTAAAACACATAGTAACTCACAGTTAATATGTTAAAAAATCACCACTACAATTATACACTCTTTCATATACTTACTCTCACAATCACTGATTCTTATATATACTTATTTATATACACCAACTCCCACATACAATGCCTTTTACTTTTTTACTTTGTTGAAGATGTACAACTAAAACATATATTTGCTCACCAACACACAAATAACTACACTCAGTCACCCAAACAACTGTTTCCACATGCACTCTTAAACCTATACACCTAGTCAATCAACCATTCACACATCTATGCATAAAGTTACACACACCCTATCCAACCACACACAAACTCAGTGCCCCATAGAAATACTCACCCAACTAATCAATAACTAATATACACACTCATGTTGTTAGTGACCAACTGATGCAGCATGTTATACAACAACAGAGACAGTGATGCACACATTCACATAGTTTAGTTACTAATCCATGTATTAATTGAGACACTTTTAATTACTCACGTAAACAGACAGTCAGACAGCTACTAAATCCTCCATCCAGACAGTTATATATCCACTCAATCTTCAATACAGATTGATATATATATATATAATACATATTTAAATTTCAAACTAAACCACATTCACTGGATGATGTCATCAGTGATGTCATCAGTGATGTAATTTGAGATGTCATCAGTGATGTCACTGACCATGTCATGAATGATGTAATATGTGACATCATCAGCAGTGCATTGCGGGCGTGCGAGTTATAGTTAGCAGAACTAACTATAACGGAGGAATTTCTATGGTTTTGTATGAGTGAAATGTCCAGCTAACTATAACACCCCTGAAACCTATGTTTTTTTCTGTGAATATATATATATATAAATATGTATATATATATCTGTCAAGGTGTATTGAAGAAGGAGTGGGTGTATGAGTGTCTGAATAGATGATTAAGTGGGTGTGTGATGAACTGTATGAGTGAGTGATTAAATGTGTCTTAGTGAACGTATGGGTAAATGACTAATCTGTATGAATATCTGTATCAGTCTGTCAGTTGGTGTGTAAGTGGCTGCATGGGTTCGTGAGTACCTACATGAGTGTCTAAATGGGTTAATGATTGGTTGTCTGAGTATCTGTTTGGGTGTCTGAGTGTCTGTGTGGGTGGTTGGGGGGAGTGACTCCCTGCATGGATGTGTGAGTAGATGAATCACTGGGTGTATGGGTTCATGAATGCATCTGCGATGAGCTCTATGGGTGAGTGAGTGTATGTATGGCTGTGTTGATAAGTGTATTGATGCCTCAGTGGTATATGGGTGAGTAACTGCATATGTGAAAGGTAGTATATGTGAGTGTTTGAGGATATAAGTGAATGTATGTGTTAGTGAGTGAGTATGAGAATGGCTATATGGGTGAGTGTGTGCTTGTTTAAATGATTTTAGAAGAGAGTAAGAATGTGTTACCTTCTGTATGAATAGGTGAGGTGGTGTGTGTATAACTGTATAGGTAAGTAAATATCAGCATGATTTATTCTTTGAGTGACTGACTAGGTGTGTGAGAAAGTCTATGGGTGAGTGGCAGTGTGTGAGTGTCTGTGTGGGTGTATGAGTGCATAAATCAGTAGCTGATTGATGAGTGAATGCGTATATGAGTAAATGTATAGGTGAGTGAGTGCATGTGTGTAGATGTATGAATCAGGGAGTGGGTATGTACTAACTGGTATTGCTGTGTCTATTGTTTCAAAAAAGGTAGTCTGTATTTTAGAGTAGGTATATGAAAGGTGATATTAGTGTGCGAGGAGGTGCAACAGATATTAAGTGGATGATGTCATCAGTGATGTCATTTGAGATATCATCAGTGATGTCACTGACCATGTCAGGAGAGATGTAATATGTGATGTCATCAGTAGTGCATTGGGGAGGCGCGAGTTATAGTTAGCTCAGGTAACTATAACGGATGAATTTCTCTGGTTCTGTACGAATAAAATGTGAGCCTCGCTATAATGACCCTGAAACCTGTGTTTTTTTCAGTGAATTTCTAAGGTTTTTTAAATGCTGATTCCTAACTACAATTTTACCTGAAACCTCTGTTTTTTTCAGTGAATTTCTAAGGTTTTTTTTATATACCAATTTCTAACTATAACGTATCTGAAACCTATGTTTTTCCAATGAATTTCTAATTTTTTGTAGATCATCTTATTTACAAAAAGATGTTTGAAACTATGTTTTTTTGTCTGTCTTTTCAAGTATTTTTTTATGTTTGGAAATAATTATAATCTGTTTAAAAATATTTATATAATATAGCTGATGAAAGGTTTATAGTGTTATCTATGTGAATTAACACTGTTTTAGTGGTTGTAATTTTGATCAGTGTGATATTACTACAATAGAATTTTCAATTGAAAAAGATTTTTTTTTTAATGTGTAATTTTTTTCCAAAATTGTTTTGCTAAGTTACATTTCGTAAGATTGCTTTTAATACTATGAAAGTTGTTTTGTTGTTTTCTTAGGATAACTATCTTTTTTTATCTATTTTCTTTTAATTTACAAAAAAGGTTCGCCCACCGTATGCGATCCTGCATGGTAGGTGCGCAGATCCGGTATACAAATCGCACTCTCAAAAACACATTTAGAACAAAGTATTATATGTTTGAGATGTAGAGGTTTATTACTGACTACATAAAAGAGTAATACATTTGTTTTCAAATGTTTTTGACTGACTTTTATAGAAGCGATGGTATTGAATACGGGACGCGGTTCTACACGGTGGGTGCACGAATCCTGCCGTCACGTATTTTCGGGTTCGCGTAGGAGAAAGTATGAAATATCACTGTGGAAACTTTAAATATCAGTTTTGCTTGAAGACTTCCACTAATATACTTTACAAAACAATTTATAAACAGCAATTTATAGTTTAGAATGAAGTTTTACAGATTTTGCTGGTGCGCGACCTATACGCGATGGGTGCGCGTCCTGTACGTGAATCCATGTCACATGGAAAAAGCTTTTTATTCTGTTAGAGAGAGGATCCAGCACCTGTTTTATTACTCTTATTTTTGGTGTGTCTTCCTGTCAGGAATTATATTTCGTAGGCTCTTCCAATTGCTTATTTTTCTTTTTTTTGTTTGTTTACTTTTTCATTGCCATGGCATCCAGTCATCCAGAAGAAGAACTGCTGGATGATCTAGATGAAGTTGATGAGCCTGTGAAAAAAAGAAAAGAGTATTGTGTAGGCTTTTTTCACAGTGCCTGAGGGGGAGAAAAAGGTAAATTCGAGAAAAGTTACTTGCACTCTCTACCAAAAAATCCTTTCATGAGGATAAGATAAAAAATATCCATGTGAGACATCATCGATAAAAAAGCACCTTGAAACAATGCATCCTAATTGATTGGCCAAATAAGTGATGGCACTTGAAAAGAGGGAGCAAGCTGCCCAAGCTGATCCTGCTTCAAAAGTTCTTGATTAAATGTAGAACACTCTTGCAGTATAGGCATTAAGCAAACTATACACTTCTTTTCTCCAAGCTTATTGTACATTATTTCAGCCGCTGTGTTTGCACTTGTAAACAAGTTCCTTAGTAGCCGACTTTCTAAAGCTTCTTTACCCTGTTTCGTCAAGACACCATTTCTTATATCTTGAAGAATATTTCCATAATATTCATCACTAGCTTGTCGCATATTCTTAATAAGTTCTTTATATTCAAAATGTAACCAAATGTTCACATTGCAAAGATTTCCTAGTGTCTTCATGGACAAATGTTAAAAAAAACGGTTTTCCTTTACCTGGAGTAAGTTGTGTTAGAACTCCAAATACAATTAAATGTTTTCCTCCAAACAAAACATCATAATCTGTTTTTAAAATCTGTTGCATTCTTAAATGTACAAACAAGCATTAAGCTCAAGCCCATGCTCTCCTCATCAATGATTAAAAGTTTCATTTTCTTCAGTACCCTTGAGACTTCATAAAAAGCTTCTCCAGATAGTTTCTGATATACAAATGAATTATCATGTTCAACAGGTAGGATAAGTAATTGATAGAAAGTAATCCCTTTATTGTTGTGTGTAGCTAATCCAGTTGGAGCTGTTACCACATAAGATAAATGTGATTCTGTAGTTTTCTGAATATAACTAGTCAAAACATTAATTAAGAAACTTTTTCCTGTTCCAGCTTGACCGCTGATGTACATTAGAATAGGTTTAAATTATGAACATTGGCATTCTTTTTTTCATATAGCATGTTATATCTGTTCTTTCACTTGTAGATATATTTCTTTCTGTTAAATATTTAGTTGTTCTTTTAAGTTTTTCAATGGAGTAATATTTGTTGTGCTTGTCAAATTGCAGTTTCTACCTCATTTATGGCTATTGCTACTTCATTTTCAAAAATTGGTTGGCTTGACTTAGTGGAACAGAACTTTGACTGTCTTGAGAACTGTCTCTAGCTATTTTAGCTGCAATAGTGCTTTCTTCTTCAATCTCTTCATCTAACATTTGTAGATCTACAGGGACACTTGTGCATTGAATGCTATCTTTACATCCTTTAAAAGAATATTCATAGCAGTCAAAATGTCCAAGTCCTTCCGTTTCACTATGCCAAGGCTCAAACATTTGTAGACGTGCTAAATATAAAAACTCCCTCTTATCTGGACTTTCGCAGCTGACCAAACATCCATCACATTCAATCAATGCATATATTTCTTCTTTTATATTTTCTTTAACTTTTCTTTTAAAACTGTAATGTTGAAGTATTTCATACAGACATAGGTTTTCAAGATAAGGACTCCTTTTTGGATAGTATGTATCCAACATGTTAGTTCTAACAATATCAGTACTTTCTGGTTCATTCAGTGCTAAGTATTTGATTTCTTGTAATGTTTTCGTGTGGTAGCAAGACCTAGACTTACCCAAATCACCCCTCTTAACTTTGAAAATAAACTGGCAGAGTTCAAGCAATCCGAACATTCATAGGATCCAATCTCTCGATGGGAAAGCATTTTCCAGCTAAAGCTGTACAATATCTAGCTAAGACTCTTTTCTTGTGAAATTTCTTCCCACATTTCTTTCATCTCTGTCTTTCAAGATTTGGTTATATATGATGTAACATAGAGAGCTACAGCAATTAAATTATCTGCAATATATTGAATATCCTTGTTTGCATTCCCCATTTCCAAAATCACTGGATTGTAGTCATTAATGTACTTTGAAGCTTCTGTTCTTTTTAAGTTGTATGTATTCCTGGGAGATTTCCGAGTTATGGTATGCCTTACTGCTGACATACAACTTTTAGCCTTCCTTTAAAAATGATTGGGCGTCGGAATCCAAAACAACATTTTGTATAACACTTTCCTTTAGACTTGTATTTTCGTGGATAGTATTTTCCACATCGATGAGTTGAAACCGTAAAACTTGTTGTCTAAAGCTTTTTTCACCTCCTTCTCTTTGAATGGCACATGTTCTGTTTCGATGAAAGACAAAACACTTTCATCAGTATCAGTTCCAAATTTAGGAGCATTCTTGATCCATAATAGCATGGGTATATGAGGAGCACCTTTGGTTTGGTACTCCTTTCTCCAAAAGAAATCTATTACATCTCCAAGAGGTGAAACATTTTATTGCAGATAAATGACATCATAGCTTGAAACCCATGGTTAAAATACCGGCACACAGTTACAGGATCAAAGGAACAGAGTTCTCCAGCTGTCTTCAATTCAATGTTTAGATCTTGGCCTGGCGAAAGCAGCGCATGCGCTGCCCTGCCATGCACAGGCCTTTTGGAATCGATACAATTCCAGCGTGCATGCGGGGAGATAAACGAGACAGAAGATGTGCACGCGGGGATTGGATGCTTTACTGGTGGCGTGATACACTGGAGACTTTTTTTTTCACCGCCAGTAAAGCCAGTCCTTGCATGCACATCTTCTGTCCGCCCTGTAAAGAGCAGTTCACGTCCCATGACGGGCCGCAAAAGTTAGCCACGTGTTTATTTTTGCATTGTGCTTTGCGCAATGCAATTATAAACAAGCGGCTGCCTTTGCGCTGTGGCGTCTGTTTCGTTGCTTGTTCTGTCACTTGCACGGAGACCTAAAGCTAAATCTTTTAATTGCCCCAGCAATTGTTTCGGGTATCCACCTTTTCACTGATTGTCTTGTGCCCTCGTATCTTCCAAGAAAGAGTTGTTATCATACCCCCTGATTGAACTGGCAACTATTTCTGACTAGAGGAAACTCTAGGTGAGCTCTTGTACGAATTTGGATCATAGCATAATCTACTCCAATACACACGTTGATTATCTAGTTCTTAGCAAATGGTATCAATTAGAAACAAATTGCACTATCACGCATGCAGGCATTTTACAATGAAACAAATTAGTTCTTGAGATGGGGGGCGCTTCAGGGTAGGCCTCACTTGGAAACAGTGTTCGCTTCGTAATTCAGAGTCTGATATAGGCCCCCAAATATGCAGTTAAGGAGTCTCTATTCCCGTAGTGCGTCACACCAAATTAAGCAGGCTCCCACATTATTTATTTCGATCAGGTACGCATAGTCTAAAGGCTTCTTTAGCTTCCCAAGTTGCAGTGAGAGTGACTGAAAACTGCTCTCCCTCAGCTTCTTAATGTGAAGCTTTCAGTACCTGATGGGGCATGGCTTAAATAGTCTCGGCCTCCAAGATGGCCACTGAGACTTTCGAGTCTCTGCGACAATTGTAGATCTTGGGAGTCTTCTTCTTGGGCCAAATGGGCTGTAGTAGGCAGAAGAAATTATCCGATCAACGCATCCTGGGCTGGCGTTGATAGTGACTCCTCTGAGGAAGGTATTCGCCAGAATATCTGGGCGAATTTGAATTCGAGAAAGCACCTTAAAAATGTCCCTGAAATGTTAGTGTTTCTGCTGCCATAGGGTTCCCCCAGGAAGGACAAAGACTCGAGATGATTGCTATCGCTAGTTGCCCTTTCCTATAGACTGGTGGGCAAATAAGTCTAGTTGCACAGTTCCTGAGACACACACATTCCTGCTGCATCAGCAAAGGGTGCACAGGTTTTTTTTTTTAAACCTTATGTCAAAATGGTGCTTTATAACACAGAGGTGAGTGGTGCAATAGACCAGTGCAGACCACTTGTTTCATCATTCTTGCAGAAAAAAGTGTTTATGGAGAGGTGACATTAGTCTGACAGGTGCTCTGCACGAATTTTTTCATTTCTTTGTTGCTACACCCCTAGGAGAGATTTAGATTCTGCTCGACCGTAATCTATTGTGCTAATCCTTTTAACGTGCTAGACTTACCATCTGCATTATTGGCACATGATAGATTAATGGAAACATCTGATGTATATAAACACACATGCACAAAGCTGGGAGAATGCCTACTGGTTCTACAAGGTAAAGTGGGTGTAGTCTGTATAACTGTATCCCTTTGTTTTCTCTCCGTGTGAAAGGTGCTGGTTAGATACCCTCAGATGTTTCAGTACAACTTTAAATTTGAACTAAAATTGTGTCTTACTTTTAATTGTATCGTCTTCCTCCTTACGAGCCTGCGTAAATTGGCTCTAAAACTTTTCTTCTTAAGCCTCATCAGTACTTGCATTCTATCTTAAGCCTATCTGTTTTTTTCATTAATGCAAAAGAGCACACACCTCTTTCCTTGTGCTCTGATATCAACGTCTAAACACTGTATATTAGTAATTCTCCCTCTCGCACTTCCTACATTCTTCCTATTAAAGCGCACTGACAACCCCCTAGGAAGCGCACCCCCCGCCCCTCGCACCGGTACGTGTTTCGCGCAATGCCAAGAGCCAATAAATGAAATGCTGCTGTCAGAGCATCTTTCCACGGGCTGCAGATGACAGTCGCTCAGGATTTCGGGGGCGGTGCGCATTTAATTGTCGCTCCGGTTCTCAGAGAAGCAGATCTTCGAGTAAATGAACGCTATGTTCACATGACAACAGTTTGCGTTGTCGACGCCTGAGTTACCTGCACATTTCAAAGTGAGGTCCTACGGTTCAGGGCCCTGTGGGCGGGGCCTGTCAGGAGTCTTCCCTCAAGAACCCGGAACAAAGAGAGGCCACATCGATTGATGGATGTGCATGCACTCGAAGGCCGGAGCAGGTGGGGTTATGTAAGTACATTCACTCGAGTAACCAGGGCTTACAGGTACCCAAGGCGGAATGTGCCACTAGACGCAACAAGTTAAGAGCTCAGACCGCCTGTAGAGCCGGAGAAATCTGTCACATAGACACCACCCCCAAGATAAGAAATGGGTGCCTAGGGTTTCAGTGAGGGGGACAGGACATGAGACACGATCTGAACATACTAGAGAAAGTCACAACAAAATGATTTACAGGTGGATAGATCCAGACAGACACTGCGCTTTAGGCCTCACAAAGGGTATTAGAAAGCGCTACATACACATCAATACAAAATAAAACTGCCGATGATTAGATGGCTATAGACAGGCATCTCAATGCATTCCGAGCCATGAAAAGTAAGGGCCTGCTGTTTATAATATATAGGGTATGCATAACAGGTCCAATGTTAGCATTGAGCAGCTCTGCTAACATCATAAACCACAAGGCCAAATGCTGAGTGGTTTGTAAATATATTTAAAGCCCCAAGGTGGCAATATAGAACCATATTACACATTCCTCATTATTTATTTTTTAAATTACATGTTTATTTTTGTGTAATTATCTTTCATAAGCTGTTTTCTTCAAATTTCAGCTAACAATAGGCACTGATTGCCGTTTGAAAACATAGGTTTTCCTTTCATGAGTTTTGTCCAGTGGCAGGTTTGACTCGTCTAAGGTAGCACAGAGGGTTAATATGTCTGCTGCAAAGAGTGTGCACTATTCAGGTCACAGGACAGTACTTTATGTGCATAGCTCTGTTGGTTTCTGCTTTTGTCACAGAGATCCTTTTGTTACTGTGCAGTTCCTAAATTACAATTGTAATCTAGGTTATAAATTCTTTCATTATCCTAATTTTGCTAAAAAGGGTTTGTTTGGGTAGAAATACATTCTTATTAGTAAAGGTAACCCCAACCACTGAATGCTGAGTTTGTGCTTCCCCAGAACAAGGACTCTTAAAAAATGCCTACCAGTATCGATTACGTGCTTCTACACCCTTAGTCCCCTTTATCTTACTTAACATCTACTATACACTACTTAATACACGTATGAATCCTTGTCTCTGTATGTGTGGTAACTCTCTGGGAGCTGATCGACAATTTTTCTTCAGGGAATTGCACACTCTATTAGTTATGTTTTGTTAATTCAGCTTATAAGCACGTTGCTACCCAAAAGGCGTCATGGCACTGTGACCAAGGAGGAGCAGAATAAACAAGCATTAAAAATGCAATAGGTCTCGCCTTTCATTAAGTTAAAGCCATTTACGTTGCTATACAATACCATTAGCAAAGCAAATGGCTTTAACTTAAAGGTTACAAACCATGTAGGAGTACCTAAGTTTCTTAACATACTCAGTAACAACGATACCAATACTCATTGGTACCTCGTTGACACGCCATCAAATTAATTAACAGCGATTCCAAATGTTCATCTCTTTGTTGAACTTTGTCCATGAATTTCTTTGCAGAAACATGTGGAAGATGAACTGTTTTTAATACATATTTCACTGCATAAGAAAGTGCAGACAAATCACTTTCAAACAGAAGAGGAAATATATATGGAATACACTGTTGAAATCTTGGATTTTCAGTGTACAATCTTGTCGAGCAGTATTCTGAACCTGGAACCTGTGCAGCTCGCTCATCAAATCGTCCACCTTCTCCAGTGGGGAATAACTGCAAAAAACAGCAAGCTTCTAAACTTTTTTCCCATACACTCATTGGAGTTCCCTTTGCTTTCTTCATTTGAAATAATTCAATACTGTTTTATATCACTTCTTTTGAATGCAGAGGATGTATAGTGTAATGTTAATAACTCTCTTCACTCCTTGACCTGTCCACTTTTTCTATCTGACCACTTTACATTTCTGTTTCATTATCTGATTATATTACCTGTTCATCAACATTTACATTCTTAGAATAAATATTATTCTGTATCAGATATAATGTAGCCTTTTGAAGTTTATTAACAACTACAAACTCTTGCCATATTTTTCGACTCTTTGTTGGAACATCATTAAATAGACTAATTACTGCCTCATTTTCATCCCTGTCTATACCAACAGTTTCAATGTTTTTCTTAAACTCTAAAGGTAAGTACACAACTCTTCCTTTGAGACCTCTTTGTAAACCTGTTGGTGGTAGCTTACCTGTGTTAGGCTCCATACGAACTATAGCCTGAAACGGGTGAACAGATTGAATAAGAATGGACTCATATGCATTTAAATCCGCCAGTTCCTGAGGAATAGTTACTAACTCTAAGTTGTTATGTACTGCTCTAGCTGGCATTTTATTCTCTTCAAATTTGTCGTAACAATATTTACAAATACGATGATCAGTAGCCAACTCAAACTGACCTTCTACCAGCAAATAAGCACCAAATGGCTGCCACTAATCATTGTTTTCCTTTTTCCTTTTCAAATATAAATCAATAGTCCTAGTTTGATTTCTATAGTGAGTACATCAACAACAAATACAAACATTGGGGGTTATTATGATTGCAGGCAGACTCGAGTCCGCCTGCCATCGTAGCGGTGCCTGAGACCACCTACCTGCCACGTGGCAGTCCTGCACGTCAGATTACGATGCGACCGCCACCGTGGCAGTCGCATCGTGCATGTTTAACATTGTGGCGGTTGCTGCTGGCAGTGCTAAACATGCAGTTTGTGCTTTTCACTGCACTACGTGGCAGGCACCACATGGTGCCTGATACTTAGTACAGTGAAATGTAGAGGGGTACCATGGGTACCCCCGCAGTGCACCACCACCCCCCCAAATGTATTTTCCGCCAGCCTTTCAATGGCGGGTTAACCGCCACGAAAAGGCTGGCTGCGACCAGCATTGTAATTTGGCGGATGGTGCCTGCTGGGCACCGCCACCATTTTACAGATGCTGACTGATCCACCAGGGAATCGAAACAATTGCCTGTGGCGGATCCGTTGTGGGCTGTCTTTGCGTCCGCCATGGTCGGCGTCCGATTCCCCCGCCATCCAAATTTGGCAGGGGTAAATTGCTGTTCAATGGCAGAGGGCCCGCCACCGCACGGCTGGAGGTGGCGGGCGCACCCGCCATCGTAATCACCCCGATAGTTTGGTTTTTCAGATGAAACTGTCTTAACTTTTTTATTTCAGCTGCAAACCCCTTAATACTAATATCTTCCACCTCTTCTTCAACACTTACACCTATCAAGCTCTCACTTTTTCTACACTCATGTTGTGAACCAAAAAAACAAAACTGTATATCATCACAAACTTTTTTACATCTCACACTGAACCGTGCAAAAGAGCTGTGCTCATTTTAGTTAAACATAATGCAGGACTTTTTACATAGTAGACTTTCCTTACTAATTTCTGCATTTCTGAGTGGTGTACTGCTAACATTCTTAAATGATGAATAGTACTTTGACAGACTTTTCCTGCAAGACGAGCCAGAGAATGACCGTGCAAGATAGTATATTTTCTTACTTTACTTGGATCTGGTCCTTGTAACATCTTAATCTTATGTTTAAGACTTTTTTGCACATTTCCTCATATAAAAATTTGTTATGTCAATAGATTCCGATCGAATACTGCAAATACTGCTACAATCCCACTTACATATCAGAGCTTGAGTATGCCTCCCTTAAACTTCTTTAGCTATTACTTCTTCCACATTCCTAGGAACCATCTTTTCTTTTGGAATGGGACAATCATGTTTTATCTCATAGCATCGACCACTCGTATTAACTGCATGAACTAATGTGTTGCAATGAAAGTAGCTTTCTTCATTAAAGAAAGGCTCACTACTAGAAGTGTGTTTCCATTCACCTGTGAAAATTTTACAAACGTTACTTCCATTAACCAGTCTTTTTCTTTTGCTTTTCTCGTTCATAAACAGCATTGTTGTATCCAATATTTTCAATCTCTTCAATATTAATTTAAATATTTTCTTTTTATTTCAAAAGCTTTTTCTACAACACTTTCAATCTGATGCTTTTTCTTACAAACTACTGATCTCTTTTTTCTTTTTACAATATTTCCCAAAATTTTGTAGTGCTCTACTTCTATACATTTTCTTCCTTATGTCTTTATATTCTTTCAGCCTTCTTTCAACATGGATTGTTTTTCCATAACATGATTTTGTATTATGTCCTATTTTTGTTTCCGTCCGATTTGTTGTTGAACTTTCCTTTCTCTTTCCTCATTTTAATGACTTTTTTAAACATTCTTTAAAAGTCTTTTGACAAACTCTTTAGCTGTCTTACCAGAAGTCTTTTTCTTCAGTGTAACATTTTGCACTTCAATTTCGGCTTTTCTCTTTACTTTAAATGGTACTGTTTTTTTTCTTGTCTTTTGCTTCGATCTTTTCTTGCCCTACTCAATCTTTCTTACCAATAAATGTAAATATATAAAAGAAGAAAACTTTAAGTAGTTTATGAAAATATTTTTATATTTTTAAAATAATTATATACAAATATTCATATCAATAAATAAACAAATACTTTCAATTACATTGCATGTCTATATACCTTTCTCTAGTGCCATCATATATAAACTTAAGATACAAATAAAGGTGTACCTGTGTTTTCTATGCCTACATCTTCAAATGCATGAGACGTATGAGAATACATATGTAAGTAGAAACATACCTCAGTAACATGACCATGCATACCTTAAAACGTCAGAGTCTGCACTACCCATTTCAACCGGACACCAAAATCATGCAGTGTATTTCGATTGTACCTTTCCGCAGATTTGTTCAAAGTACCCTAATCAGTAATCCCTCTACCAACATGTCTTAAACCTCACTTTTTTTCTGCTGCAGTTTCACCATTCTACTTTAACTCAGAGTCTTCGGTCTAACCAAATATAAAGCAGCTTTCCTTTGCATGTCTGTGTTGTAAATATCACCATATTCCTCATAGCATGCATGCATGTGTCTGCACCTTTTTCTAGTGGCATCATACGTAAAACAAACATACAAATAGATGTATACCTGTGATTTATACATCTACAACCTTCAGATACATAATGCATGTGAGAATACATGTGCATGTAGAGAAATATCTCAGTCAGAACACTATACAGACCTTAAAACCTCACAGAATGCACTTTCCATTTCAAACAGACACTGAAAATTATGAGGTGTATTTGAACTCTACTTTTCCACGGACTCATACAAAGTAGCCTAATCACTAAACCTCACTTTTCTGATGCAGTTTCAACTTTCTACTACTACTCTTAATGTTGGGCCTAACCTAATACAAAGCATCAATCATTCACAATTCGCTCTTGTAAGTCTCATGATATTCCTGAAATCATGTATGCATGTTTCTGTACCTTTTGCTTGTGCCATCGCATATAAAAGAAACATACAAATAGATGTATACCTGTGTTTTACATGTCTCGCATCTTCAGATGGATAACACGTATCAGAATACTTGTGTAAGTAGAGACATACGTTAGTCACAAGACTATGCAGACCTTAAAACTTCATAGACTGCACTTCCCATTTCAAGCAGACGTTGAAAATTATGCGGTGTATTTCAAGTGTAGCTTTCCACACACTCCTACAAAGTAGAATAATCACTAATATATCTGCCAACATATCTTAAATCACACGTTTGAGCAGCAGTTCCACCATCTACTACTAATGAGAGTGTTGGGCCTAGCAAATACAGAACAGTAACCCTTCACATGTCTCTGTTGTAAGTCCCACCATATTCCTGAAAGCATGTATGTAAGTGTCTATACCATTTGCTAGTGCCACCATTTATAAAAGAAACATACAAATAGAGATATACCTGTGTTTTATACATCTACAATTTTCAGATGCATAATATGTGTGAGAATACATGTGAAAGCAGACACATACCACAGTCACAAGACCATGTAGACCTAAAAACTTCACAGAACGCACTCCCCATTTCAGGCAGACACCAAAAATTATGCGGTGCATTTGAAGTGTACCTTACACAGACTCATACAAAGTAGCCTAATCACTAATGCCTCAGCCAACATCCCTTAAACTTCACATTTATGCTGCAGCTTCACCATTCTACTACAACTCAGAGTGTTGGGCCTACCCAAATACAAAGCAGCAACCATTCACATTTCTCTCTTGTAAGTCTCACCATACTCCTGAAAGCATGCATGCATGTCTCTGTATCTTGTGCTAGTGCCATCTTATAAAAGAACCATACAATAGATGTATACCTGTGTTTTATACATTTAGCATCTTCAGATGGATAACACATATCAGAATATATGTGTAACTAGTGGACATACTATAAAGACCTTAAAACTTCACAGAATGCACTTCCCATTTCAAGAAGACAAAGAAAATGATGCAGTATATTTGAAGTGTTCCTTTCAACATACTCATACAAAGTAGCCTAATCACTAATTCCTCAGCCTACATGTCGGAAAACTCACTTTTATGTTTTTATACATCTACAATTTTCAGATGCATAATATGTGTGAGAATACATGTGAAAGCAGACACATACCACAGTCACAAGACCATGTAGACCTAAAAACTTCACAGAACGCACTTCCCATTTCAGGCAGACACCAAAACTTATGCGGTGCATTTGAAGTGTACCTTACACAGACTCATACAAAGTAGCCTAATCACTAATGCCTCAGCCAACATCCCTTAAACTTCACTTTTATGCTGCAGCTTCACCTTTCTACTACTACTCAGAATGTTGGCCTAACAAAATACAAAGCAGCAACCATTCACCGTTCTCTCTTATAAGTCTCACTATATTCCGGAAAGCATATATGCATATCTCTTTACCTTTCGCTAGTACCGTCATATATAAAATGAACATACAAATAGATGTATACCTGTGTTTTATCTGTCTAGCATCTTCAGATGGATAACACGTATCAGAATACATGTATAGGTAGAGACATACCTCAGTCAAAAGACCATGCAGACATTAAAACTTCAGAGACTGGACTTCCCACTTCAAACAGACACAGAAAATGATGTGGTCTATTTCAAGTGTACCGTTCCACACACTCATATAAAGTAGTCTAATCACTAATTCCTCTGCAAACATATCTTAAAATTCACTTTTCAGGTGCAGCTTCACCATTCTACTACTACTACTACTCAGAGTGTTGGGGCTAGCCAAATATAAAGCAGCAACCTTTCACATATCTCTGTTATAAGTCTCACGATATTCCTGAAACCATGCATGCATCTACACAGAACACATTTCGCATTTCAAGCACACACCGTAACTTATGTGGCATATTTAAAATTTACCTCTCTAGAGGCTTATACAAAGTAGCCTAATCACTAATCCCTCATGTCAACATGTCTTGAACCTCAGTTTTGTGCTGCAGCTTCACCATTCTAGTACTACTCACAGTGTTGGTCCTAGCCAAATACAAAGCAGCAACACCTGTTTTTTATATATCTTGTATCTTCAAATGCATAAGACATATGAGAATATATGTGCAAGTAGACACATACTTCTGTCACAAGTCCATGCACACATTAAAACATGACAGACTACACTTCCAATTTGAAAGCAGTACCTAAACTTATGCACTGTACTTCAATTGTACATTTCCACACACTCATACAAACTACCATAATTGCTGATCCATCTACCAATGTACACATATTACTAAGCACAATCTACTTCACTCATCATTTCAGTACAATAAAACAAACTACAATATACATCTCTACATTTCATAACATATTTCAAACATTACAGTTCTCAAATAATTTCAAAAGTTTGATAGTAAAGCTATTCAAAAATAAAAATATCACTACAAAGAGTAAAGCACTGCTACAGAATACATAATACACCTCACAAATGTGTAACTTACCTTTCAAATAGTATTGCAGAATATGAAATATCAGAAACTCATAAAAGATTTTCTTTTGCACACAATAAATGAAATGCACCACTCTAAACAAGGTAAAACCAGTAAAGGCAAACTTTCCCTCTCTTTCTGCACACAAATAAATGTAAGTAAAAAATCAAATTGCTTCCTGCATTATTTCCCAAATTGTGAAACACATTTCTATTAGTCACACGTATTAACCCTTTCTAACTGTCTTCTTAAACTGATCAAACTGATTATCTAATTTTCTGGTGTTGCGACTCCACCGTGGTGCCGCAGTATAGAGTCACGATGGAGCTGCGAACCCTTATAGAAGTTTAAAATTATATTTCTAATAATACTAGTATTAGTTTTTTAACAACACACTACTTCTGAACATAGTATTGTTGTGGTAAAACTTAAATTAGTAGCATATCACTTTTATATAAGTTATCATTTCACATTTTAAATTTGCAATTAAGATTTAACCCTTTCCCCATTCTGCTTAATGCCAGTTTCCATAGAAACAATTTCTGCAAAATTCAACTGTACTGGCATGTCAGAAGTTCACCATATTTTCAAGTTCAGCACACTAGCTTACAAATCCAAATAGTAGGTGTGGTTGACTTTTGCAAAATATTACCTTATCGTATCTACTGTACCTTTGCAACATTTTTTAATAACCAATCAGAAGCTTGCTTCTTCACAAAGAAACGTGCATCCTAGTTTTGAGTGCACAATGTTGATGAACAGCCAACCACTTATCAGCTTTTTCAAAAACAGCATCTTCTCCACCATTTTAGATAACTCTCATTCTATCAACTGAATAACTCAGCTACAGACATCTTTTCATTTCTTCCAGACGTCCCTTCAAGATGATTACAGTATGGATTGTAGGACACAGCTATGTTTTCTGGTGCAAAAAGTATGCTGAACACAGAGATATTGGCAAAGACCTAGGTTTGCAAAATGTGGATATTTAATGAATTGCACAGAGTGCACCAATAAAGTGGCACCAATTGATGCCTTTGGTTAAAACATTTTTGCATCTTCAACCCCCTGACCTCATGATTGTGCACTGTGGCGGCAATGACCTAGGCACATTGACTGGGGTAGGTTTGGAAATGATAATGAAGAGTACCTTTGCACAATCGATGTTGCTTTTGCCTCAAACTGTCTTTGTATACTCAAAAATATGCCAAAGACCGAAATGGAAGTGGTCAAATCAATTCTGGCCACAGTTTGGGAAAGCTAGGAAGAATGTCAATAAAGCTGTTTCTGCTTACCTCAGATACCATAGGATGGGCTCCATTTATAACAACAATCTACGTTTTGATATGGATGACATCTACAGAACTGATGAAGTTCACTTTACAGACAAAGGAAACAGAGTATTTCTCAGCAACCTTAAGCTGTGCGTCCGCTCTTACATGTAATTCCAAAACAGTCATAATGAAAATAAGGGCTCTTTTTAGAGCCACCCTATAACCCAACAGTAAATCTTATTTTCGTTTAACACACATGCTCTTTTAAAAAAAATTCTGGATTCGCGAACAAGTCGCTAATTCACAAAACAAAAGCACAAATTCAACATAGTACAACACAGTACAGTTTTAAAGTTTACCTTTGGATTTTTATTTTATTTTATTACTAACTCTATATCAAATGTAATGTGATTATTAACTTCAATCTCACTAACTCTATAAGAAAAGTTCAGAAATGCAACACTACCTACTAAATTATATACTATTAAATAATTTATTTGAGGTGGATCCGCGAATCCACCGCAATGGTAGACTGGGGGCCAAGCTGACAGCCGCGAGGAGGTCGTGACTCAAATCACAAGATAAAAATAATAATTAATGCCCCCCAGATCTATTACCCTATGTCAGCCCCGGGGACCCGATCACCCGGGGTCCAGGCCATTTTTAAATTTAAAAAAAAATGGAGAGGGACCACGTGACCCCCCCCCCCCTTCTCCTCAGGCCAGTTATGGCCCTGGGGACCCAATCCACTGGAGCCGGGATTATCTTTAAAAAAAAAAAAAACGGGTGGGGGGGCCGAGTGGCCCCCCTCAAGTGCTATTTTCGGGCCCGGGCACCCCATCCCCGGGGCATGGCCTCACTGTTCGGGACCACGGGGGAGCCCCAATGTGCCCTACTGGAGCTGGTGTTGCTTTTGGGCAGAGGAGCTGCTAACATGCAGTTCCCTTTGCCCCCATAAAAATTCTGCTTCGCTTCATGTCAGCGAGAGCTGTGCTCCCGCCCTGCCATAGCAAACTGCAATGTCCTGGGGTGGGTTGGAGCCAGCCCTGAGGGATGATGGCCCCCAGGGCCATGGAAGGCATCAGATGGGGGGCCACGTGGCCCCCTTCCAACAGGTTTAAAACCCCGGGGAGGAGCTGGTCCCCGGGACCAGGGTCCGCAAAGGTGGGAGGTGGTCCCTGGGGCAGTGTGGGGGAGGGGCAGGAGCCTCCCCCATTCTATATTTTTAAAACATCCCCAGGGGTGAGGCCCCCGCATTAAAATATTTAAGGCCCGGGGAGGTGGCGGTCCCTGGGGCAGAGTTGGGTACAGGAGCCACCCCATGCATTTATTACAAAAAAGCCCCAGGAGGTGGCGGTCCCCGAGACTGCAGGAGGCCCATGTGGCCCCCACAAATCATTAGCATAGCCCCGGGTGGTGGCAGTCCCCAGGGCTGCGGGGCCCCCATTGGCCCCTGCATTACAATTTGGCAATGCTCCCGGGACCTAGCCCACCCAGGGGCTTCAAGAAAGCAAAGTGCTGGAGACTGCACTTTGTTTATTTTTTGAAAGTCTCAGGCGGATTCGCTTTTTTGGACCACCTGAGCAGTTCTAGGGGGTCAGGGTGTTCCTACCCTGCCCCCTTTCCATTTTTTAACCCGTTCCGTGCTCATGACGGAACCACGCCGTCATGAGTCACGGGCGAGCTGTGCTCATGACGGAGTGGTTCCGTCATGCTGCGGCCGTTGGCGGCCGCTTCGCCCACGCGGCGCTAATTCCCCGCCTGTGCGGGCGATTAGCGCAGTGGGCGGAGTTGTGACGGAACCACTCCGTCATGAGCACAGCTCACCCGTGACTCATGACGGCGTGGTTCCGTCATGAGCACAGCGGCGCTGCACTGCCCCCAAACCCCCCCCAGCGGCGCAGCAGAATTCGTGCCGCGGCGAAGAGGTTAAAATCTTTTTTTACTGTTTTGGTAGCCAATTAGAATCAAGCTCGTGCTCGGGACAGTTTGCGGATCCACTGCAGTCACCAGATAATATTTTTTTATGTATGAATTTCTCAGGCACTACTGAACAGATTTACACCATTTAAAAAAAACAACGCTTTCTGAACCAAGAGCCACCTTTTGCCAAATTTGGTGTAATTCCTTTCAGCAGTTCGGGCTGTAGCCTTGTCTAAATTTTCCTATTGAAATTAACATGGAGAAAAGGCGTTTCGGGACCCCCTTTTTTCTTGGCCGCTGGACGAATCACCCCAAAACTTGGAGACTGGAGCTGACCTGAGCAGGGCATACTTGGAGACTGGAGCTGACCTGAGCAGGGCATTAGTTTTGAAAATGTTGCGATGATTCGTCAAATGGCGCCTATGGAAACTAGGTCCTAACTATATATATATATATATATATATATATATATATATATATATATATATATATATATATATATATATATATATATATATATATATATATATATATATACAGTTTAGTTGCGTTTGAACCCACACCGCTTGCAATGGCGGGCCATGGCGGGTCGCAATCCCTTATCAATCAAACAAAAAGTGCCATCTCGAAGTATCCAAAAGACAACACGCTGTGGCCCATACTTTCTTAAGGGTGATTTTATTGCAGCAAAGTCACCCAACGCATTTCGGAGCGTCTGCTCCTTGCTCACAGTCTCTTGTGGCGTATTTGACCAATAATTGGAGCATTACAATTGAGCAACTATGGTTGTTGGCTGCCCATTTCTCCACTAGGTCGGAATCGGGGTCGTTGAAGGTAGGCGTAATGAAAATGCGGATGCCGTGTGAGACACGGCCAGCATCCACATACTTCTGCAAAGTAATAGCTTCCCACCACTTGTTCTGCTTTAATAATTTCCATTATATAAAGCTTTTTTCGAGGTACCACTTCTCATTATACTTGACGAGTCAGCTTGTTCATTGTTGCTGATAATGATCCCCGCGGGTCGTGTCGTGTCGTGTGACGTTGAGGTGGATACGCACACGTGTCCTCCAGCGGTACTAAGAACCTGGTGATTGCTGAAAATAGATTTAGATACTGTCGAAGGATCTATAAACTACATAGTCTGCATGGACATGACCCGCGGGGATCATTATCCTTTCTCTGTAGGATTGTAGACCATAGCCTCATATGAAGTCTTTTATCTAAAAAAGGCGGATTGAACGATTATCCGTGTTTCGTTGGGACACATGAGCATTACATATTTCTTGAAACTTGAGATTACTTCTGGTCTCTTAGCCCTGAAGAGTCAGAGTGTGACTTTCTCTCTGACGAAACACGTGTCGGCTGGCCTTTTGTGTTCTCGCCTGATGACCTATTAAAGGATATACAAAAACTGTGAAGCTTCAACATTTTTCATGTCAAACCAATGACACACAGACTCTGTGGAACCGATATCTGTATGAGTGCACGGGACTGTTGTTTCATGTTTTAAGTGTGGGTTTACCCATACGGATTGAGGGGTTGAGGGCTTCCCCCTCCCTGTTAGCACCATACCTTACTGTCTTTTGTATTAATATTGCGTATATTCATGTGTGCGCCATTTTCTTCCTGTACATAAAACCCTTGCTTTGTAGTATTCAGTTTTTAAATTATTGCACCGGGAAGTGCAGGCCAAGGAGGACTCAAAGGAGGAGGAGTGGGAGTTGACTAGGCGGCCGAGGGTACCGGTGAACATGGAGAACTGGACGTCGGCATTTCTCATTTATGCGAGCATATACTGCGAGAAGCATCTGGACAGGGCCATTGCGTTGTTAAAGTATATGGACATAATTAGGAAGGCCCAAATGCAGTTTGGGGGTTGCGCTTGGCTGAGTTATGATGAGGAGTTCAGGGCGCGGGTTAGCGCGAACCCGGAGAAGCATTGGGGTGAAGTGGATCAGGAATTATGGATGCAGTGGATGGCATCAACGCATTCCTCGGCATCAACACACACGGCTAGCGGGTTGCTAGTCACGTACCGGTCTTTTCAGTCGCGTCCCGCCCAAAGCGAGGCGGGAGGGAACGCAGCCAGTACAGGGGGCGCAGGACAGGCCAACAAGCCCGGCAGCTACAATACCGGGGCCTGTTGGAGTTACAACAGGGGATACTGTTCCAGGTATCCGTGCAAGTTCAAGCACGAGTGCTCTAAGTGTGGAGGGAAGCATGCACTTACGCACTGCTTTACGCTCACCACCCCCTCCGAACAGTGGAGGAATTCCAAAGGTAAGGGTCCGGCTGGACAGAAGGGCTCCTACACCGGTTAAGGTGGGGGCTATGGCCCCGTGGCTCTCCCTCTACCCGGACAGGGAGGCAGCCTTGAAGATTCGGTGGGGTTTTACGGAAGGTTTTCGGGTTGGTTATCAAGGTCCCAGATCAAAGAGATGGGCCGACAACCTTAAGTCAGCTAAAGAATTGCCGGGGGTGGTGGCGTCCAAACTCTGGCAGGAGCTGGAGGAAGGGAGGATTGCCGGCCCCTTTTATGAATGGCCGATGGATGACTTGATTATTTCCCCGTTGGGGGTGGTGCCAAAGAAGGAAAAGGGGGAGTTTCGGATGATATATCACCTGTCGTGGCCGGAGGGACAGTCGGTGAATGACTTTATCGCGGAGGAAGATTCGCGGGTGCTCTACGCGTCGGTTGATGATGCAATTTGCTTGGTGCGGGTGTGTGGGCCGGGGCGGAATTGGTGAAATGCGATGTGAAGTTGGCTTTCTGGATTTCGCGCTCCTGGGGATGCAGTTCGGTGGGGCCATTTTTGTGGACAAAGTCCTGCCCATGGGGTGTGCGATTTCGTGCGCATTGTTTGAACTGTTTAGCACCTTTTTGCAGTGGCCATTTACACAGCTGAGTGGGCACTGGGAGGTCACGCACTATCTGGACGACTTCCTTTTCCTTGGGAGGGCGAGATCTGGGGACTGTGGCAGGGCTCTGACATGGTTCCAGGAGATGTCAAGGCAGTTTGGGGTCCCGTTGGCGCCAGAAAAGACTAGTGGGCCGAATTGTGTTTTGACACTCTTGGGCATTGAGCTGGATTCCACTGAGTGGACAGTGAGGCTCCCGGCCGCGAAGGTAGCTGAAATCCAGGAGTGCCTTCAACGGGTGATTGGTGAGAAGAGGATCGCGTTGAGGGAAGTGCAGCAACTGTTGGGGTTTTTGAACTTTGCGTGCAGGGTGGTCAGGGCGGGACGGACGTTCTGCAGGCGGCTCGGCATGGCCATGTCGGGGGCAGTACTTCCACACCACAGGGTCAGGATCTCCATGGGAGTGAGGGCGGATTTGAGGACATGGTGGACGTTCTTGGCAGATTTCAATTGGGTATCGTTGGACTTTTTGGAGGAAAGGACGGTTTGGCAAATCCAAATTTACTCGAATGCGGCTGGGGCGGCTGGTTTTGGCATTTTCTGGGATGGGAGGTGCTGTGCAGAGACCTGGCCGGATCACTGGATGAAGCAGGGGAGGAGCATTGTGTTTTTGGAATTCTTTCCCTTGTTGGTGGCTCTTGAAGTGTGGGGTCCTGAGTTTCAGAACAGGGCGGTGTTGTTCCACGTGGACAACATGACGGTGGTCGAGTTGGTCAACCGACAGAGGGCCAGGGACCTGAGGGTGTTGCGATTGTTGAGGAGTTTCATGCTGACATGTTTGCGTCTGAATGTGATTTTTCGAGCCACACATGTTCCGGGAGAGATTAATGACATCGCGGATGCTTTGTCTCGTTCGCAGTGGCAACAGTTCCGGAGATTGCCACCTGGAGCGGATCTGTGCAAGACCGGGCTGCTGGACAGCATTTGGGCCTTGGGGGAGTGAGGGTGATAGGCCTAGTTGAGAATTCTATTGCTGCTACCACCAGGCAGACCTACAGACTGGCGTGGGTGGAGTTTGGAGCCTTTATGGGCTGGATCGGGGACTCTGACTTTGGGGGACAGACCACAGTGGAACAAGGAGTGTTACAGTTTGTATTGCACTGCATGGACAAGGGGTTGTCGGCTGCGACCATTTCGGGGAAATTGGCAGGAGTGTCATTTTATTGTAGTTTGTTTTTTGATTTTGACCCTACGAAAAGTGTGATTGTCAGTAGGGTGCTCCGGGGTTGGAGCAGGGAGAGAGCGGGGGGGAGGGTTCTGAGGGGGGCCATAATGTTTGAGGTTTTGGTAAGGTTGGTTGCGGTGTTGCCGCGCTGTTGTTATGATGAGTTTGAGGTTCCAATTTTTCGTTTGTGCATGATTTGGATGTTTTTTGGGGCTTTTCGGGTTTCAGAATTGTTGGGTACACGGGCGGGGGAGGGGCGGAGGTATGAGGAGATTAGGTTGGATGCGGGGCGATTGGGCATTTGGTTGGGTCGGTCCAAAACAGATCAGTTGGGACGGGGCAAGTGGGTGTGGTTGAGCGAGAATGGTTGGGGGAGTGTATGCCCGGTGGCTGAATGGCGGTCGTTTGTGCATCATACACAGGTAGTGCAAGGGGAGATTTTTTGTCACAGGTCAGGTGCACGAGTGACGGCGGGTCAGTTGTTGGCAGTGCTGCGTATGGCATTGGTGCGTATTGGTTTGGAGCCGGCTGGTTTTGGGACTCACTCGTTTCGGATTGGGGCAGCGACGGTGGCAGCCCGGCTGGGGTGGTGTTGGGATAGGATTCGGCAGATTTGGAGATGGAGGTCGCAGTGCTGTGAGTGGTATGTGAGGAAGTGAAGGGTCTGGTCGTGCGGAGCCGGGGGTTTGGAGGGGTTGAGGTGGCAATTTCCTATGTGTGTCTAACATTTGTTTCTCCTTTAGGTTGCGAGGGAGGACCTGGGGCCAAGACGGTCACGTGGATTGTGGGGCATTCTTTTGTGCACTGGGCGTCAAAGTATGCGGAGCAACAGGTGTACGGCCGTAACCTGGGACTCAAAGGACAACATCACGAGGTGCACTGGTGGGGAAAAGGGGGAATGCGATGGGGGGCACTATTGCCCTGGCTCGCGAAGATGGTCCCACAGAAGGGATGCCCGTATTTGTTGATCATCCATTTGGGGGAAAAATATTTGGTTCGGCTGTCGGGTTTGGCGCTCTTACAGCTGATGCAAAGAGACTTGGAGGTACTGAAACACAGGCTGGCAGGGGTGTGCATCGTCTGGACTGAGTTTGTCCTGAGGAAAATCTGGAGGGGCGCTGTTAAACATGGGGCAATTGTGAAGGCGAGACGGAAACTTAACAGAGCAATGCGCGTTTTTTGCGGGGAAAAAGACATTAAGGTGATCAGTCACCCGGGACTGCGACTGGAGGAGCCACTACTGTTTAGGGATGACGGAGTGCATCTTTCCAGAAGGGGTACTACATGATGGAAATGAGAGATGTGGTCAGCAAGCTCTGGAACGAGGCAATTTGGTGTCGCAGAGATGTTTGAGCAGGCAGGGATGTGTGTGCTTTGTCCAGGCCTGGGGGTGGGGCAGGTATCCGCCCTAAAAGGGGCTACCTGGTTGGCGGTACTTTGGAGGGGTGGGGGGAGTCATTAGCGGGCACATCCATCCCTCGGGGGGGAAGAGTGAACGAGGTGGGGGTAATGGAGGCATGAGTGAAATGGCCGATGAGAGCGGGGAGGATGCAAGGAGGTTTGTGGAATGGTGAGGAACGGAAGGAGTGTGGAGTGGGTGAAAGGAGTGAAGGGTTGTAGAGTGTTGTGGGAAGTTGTTATTCAGGTAATGTTTGGTTATTGTTTAATGTTGTGCAGCCTGGTCCTAATAAATGGCCTTTTACGCTTAAGACACGGTGTGGTCTGTTTATTGCGCGATGCCGGGCCCCGGGGGAAGCAGAGTCGCAGACTAGTCTTCCCCCGGGGTCTTTCGCGCAGGGGTAGGACCAGGAAGGGTCAAGGGGTGGAGTTAGGGGGTGGGTATAAGAGCGCAGGGGAGGAAGGCGACTTCCTCTTCCTGTGCTCGGCACCATCGGGAGGGTTTAGCAAAGGCCACCCACCCACCCTGCAGTTGGGGTTCGGGGTTTAGGGTTGGCTAAAGCGTGCCAGTTTAGGACAGGCTGCGAGGGCTGGCGGTACTTTGGAGGGGTGGGGGGAGTCATTAGCGGGCAAACCCCTCCCTCGGGGGGGAGAGTGAACGAGGTGGGGGTAATGGAGGCATGAGTGAAATGGCCGATGAGAGCGGGGAGGATGCAAGGAGGTTTGTGGAATGGTGAGGAATGGAAGGGGCATGGAGTGGTACAAAAGGGGAGTGTGGAGTGGGTGAAAGGAGTGAAGGGTTGTAGAGTGTTGTGGGAAGTTGTTATTCAGGTAATGTTTGGTTATTGTTTAATGTTGTGCAGCCTGGTCCTAATAAATGGCCTTTTACGCTTAAGACACGGTGTGGTCTGTTTATTGCGCGATACCTATTGTAGACATCAGTAAACAGCAATCCTGGCCGTCTTTACGCCGAAATACCGGGGCTCATGCACACGTGTCCTTATCCTTGGCGAGGGCAGGTATAGGTTACTTGTATCCGTTTGAACCCGCGCCGCTTGCAATGGCGGGCCGTGGCAGGGTCGCAAGCCCTTATCAATCCAACAAAAAGCGCCATCTTGAAGTATCCAAAAGACAACATGCTGTGGCCCAAACTTTCTTAAGTGTGATTTAATTGCAGCAAAGTCACCCTACGTGTTTCGGAGCGTCGGCTCCCTACTCACCACTAAATGTCTCTCAATTGAAGCCCAGGTGAGCTTCATGATCATTACCCCTGGTGTCTATAGGTCAGAGAACACGGTCCTAAACAAACACTGTACACTTGACAGAACCATCAAATCCCTATCAAGTTCCTACCAAAACTGTAAAGTGTACAGTGTTTGTTTAGGACCGTGTTCTCTGACCCATAGACACTAGAAGATAAGGCACACCATAGTATCTTGAATACTCATGCCGTTTTATTACTAGTTTGCCTACTGTAATGGGACAGTTACATTTATTTATTCTCGCTTATACACCAGGGGTAATAATGATCATGAAGCCCACCTGGGCTTCAGTTGAGAGAGATTTAGTGGTGAAATTTGCAGGTGTAATTATGCCCACTTGGACTTGATTGGTTGTTATATCCCATCAAGTTATGTGAGGCAATACACATGTCCACTGGGGCTTGATGTTGTAAATACAGTGGAATTTACAGCGTGATGCAGTGGCGGCTGCCGTTTGAATTTGATATTAAGTGCTGGACGCAATTGGGAAATGTATTTTTGACCACGCGTTCCACTCATGCCCAAATGAATTGTGGACAATTGAGTTCAAGGGTAAATGAGAGGTTGTAAGTGGGAATTCCATTTGATAATCATGACCACACTTGCAACTATCGATGTGTAAATAAATGTAAATAACTCCATGCATTGTAATAACAATTGCTAAGAGTGTAATGTTGCCTGGATTATGGCAGAACGGTTGTTATGTCTTTCCGTAATCTTTGTTTAAAACAAGAAACACTTCATGAAGTCTGTTTTCACTCACTATGAATTTGAATGTCACATGATTTGTCTATATAACTTTATTGTTTTTTGCATTCACACTACACGTGAGCAAGGAGCGGACGCTCCGAAACACGTAGGGTGCCTTTGCTGCAATAAAATCACGCTTAAGAAAGTTTGGGCCACGGCGTGTTGTCTTTTGGATACTTCGAGATGGCGCTTTTTGTTGGAAATATATATATATATATATTGCACAGAAGTTCTCTCCACGCTTCCAAGGAAAGAAGACGAGCCACTCCGGTTTTGCAGGAAAAAAGTGTAAAGTTTTATTCACACCAGAAGACGCGTTTCGGCTGACAAGCAGCCTTGGTCACATGACCTCACCTGTGAACCAGGAAGTATAAATCAAGGTTTATTCCAGGCACGTCGCAGCGTGCACTAACAAAGAGTGAAAACAGACTTGGTCACGCTGGGAAGATTGTTTTCAAAATTAAACAGTATTGTTCGTTCTATAAAGACTAAATTAGTCAAAAAAAGGGGTACATAACTGAACATACGTCTTCAGACCCATGGAAACATGATTGTAATCATAATTGAAATAATGGATTAAGAATCTCAGTATCGTCGTTCTTTTAACATTGTACACCGTACTTGTGACAGTAACTATCAAAATTATACATTGTACTTTCAGTTCATGTTTGTCATAACAATCATTAATATACTGTACGTCCTGCAGGTGGGAAATATTGATTATGTGAAGTCAGTCACGGATAGGAGAAAAATAATTTGTGGCTATAGAGGCATAAAGGTATAGTACCAAGGTAGTGCTTTGTGTCTGTATTCATAGGAAGACTGCTACTGACGGATGGTAAATGCAAATACAGGTGTAGTACCTCAATCTTAATCTAGTACATAAATATCAAGTGATGGATGTGCGCATACCAAAAAATTAGCCAGTATATTCTATCGGTGACTATTCGTGGTGAATTTGTCTATTCATAAGCCCCGAGCTGCAGAGACAATAAAGGATGATAAAATATTAGTATTTCGTCATATACCAGATAGGGCAGTCACATAACAACCATTATTTAAATAAGGAAAACATGCTTCAATTGAATAGAGGGTCCAAAGTTAAACACATTGGAGGACAACCAACCCAGGACCAACAGAATTATACAATCGAATACAAAAATCAAATTCGTAAATCAGAATTAAAATTAAAACTGGTTACAATAACAGGGAGGGAAAGAAGGTCCAGGCCTGGTTAAAAACAGCATATAAGAATTTTTACAGATGAGAGTACATTTCCTCATCGTTATTAAGCCCTATCGGAAAGAGGCTGCCTGCTTGTAGAATGAAACGAGATTCCAGTCTCCTCAGGGACTGTATTCTATTTCCACCTCTAGGGTGTTTGGGCACACTATCAAGTGCAAAGAATTTTGCTCTCATCCAATCACTGGAGTGGTGTTCCTTGAAATGCCTGGCAGTACTATAACTCAAATCCTGGTTAGTTATTGCCCGCCAGTGTTCCAAAATGCGTTTTTTAACTGGGAATGTGGTTGACCCTACATACCATTTGGAGCAAGGGCATGTGATGGCATAAACAACATGGTCAGTATTACAGTGGATCATTTTGGGGATCCTCCTTAATTTTCCTGTTTTCTGTAGGTTGACCTCTTTCACATCCTCAGAATGGCTACAGGCTTTGCATTTCCTGCATCGCCTAAACCCCTTCCCTTGTTCCAGCCAAGTCCCTTTCTTTGGTTTTAGGTGACTGTTCACCAACAGATCTTTGAGAGACGGATTCTTCCTAAAAGAGAAGGATGGACACGATCCAATCCTCACTGATATGATACTGTCCTGTGTAAGGATATCCCACCTCTTTATCAAAATATTTTTCAATTGATCTGTTTGAGTAGAGAAGGTAGTTACGAATCTGATAGGTGTCAAATCGGTGGGGGCGATTGTTGGTATTATAGATGCTTTGAAAAGGGCCTCAGTTCTGCTGATACTATCTACTTTTTTTTATCCCTTTCATAAGCATTTTGTCAGTGTAGCCCCTTTCCCTCAGTCTGCTTAGCATATTCTTTTTGGTGTTTAGATATTCTTTTTCAGTGCTGCAGTTACGTTTGGCTCTAAGGAGTTCACCGTAGGGGAGACTCCACCTAAAGCTAGGCATGTGGCAGCTGGTAGCATGTAAAATGCTATTACCAGAGGTTTCTTTTCTGAAGAGGGTTGTAGTTAAGGTGTTGTTGGTGACCATGAGTTTAATGTCTAAGAAGTTCACAGTTTGTTGGCTATGTGCCATGGTAAATCTCAAGTTCATACAATTCTCATTCAAAGCATTGTAAAATATCAGAAGTTCACTTTCACATCCCTCCCAGATAAAAAAGATGTCATCTATGTACCTTAGCCATAGATTGATGTTTCTGGTCCATCTTTCCAGATCTTCACTCCAGAGCACTTGCTTCTCCTACCATATATATATATATATATATATATATATATGTATATATATATATATATATATATATATATATATATATATATATATATATATATATATATATATATATATATATTACCTACTGGCGGTCGCCAGTAGGTAGTTATTGTTAGGACCACGTTTCCATAGGAAATCCGCAACATTCTATTTTGAATAACTTTTGCGCCGGTCAAGGAATCCTCGCGAATTTTTCAAAATAGGTGGGGGGCTACGCTACGCTCCTACCCTGAAAGTCTCGGGGGGATTCGTCAAGCGGGGGCTGAGATAAAAGGGGGGTCCCAAAACGCGTTTTTCCCATGCATTTTTCCATAGGACCTTTAGACACAGCTACAGCCCGAACGGCTGAACAGAATTACTTGAAATTTGGCAGAGAGGTAGTCCTCAGGTCAAGGAAGTGCCTTTGTAGGTTTGGTGTAAATCTGTTCAGTAGATTCTGAGAAAATAGCCTTTAAATCAATATATATATCTGAGCCAGCTTACGGTGCGCTTACCGTACGCGTACGGTGACGTGCGCGAGCGCGATTCTAATTGGCTCTTAGATCTTAGTAAACATTCGATTCGGCCGCCATTTTCTCTCTCGCACTCTGAGTGGGGCAGCAGAAATGAAGCCCAAAAATGTGTAAAGGGGCAGTTTATTGAGATAATATTCACCCAGCAGTGATATACGGGCCCCCAAACAACCCCCAAGGCCAAAAAAAAATATTTTTTTTTTTCGAAAAATCGCCGATTACGCTTACCGTACGCGTACGGTAAAAATTGGTTTAAAAAAAAAAAATTATCCACACTCTCCCCACCCCAAGTGCAAATGGTGCCCTAAGGGCACCATTTGTGCATGGCATATCAAACAAATGAAAATAATAAACAAAACATTTCACAACGATGCGCATAATATGTCCCCCATGTGCGCACGGTGCGCGAAGTGCGTCGTGCGTACATGGCCCATCCCGCATAATGTGGGCACGCGGTGCGCGCAGCGCACCGCGTGACCACCGTGCGTGCATGGAACTAACTGCGTAAAGTGGGCGCGCGGTGCCCGAAGCGCACCGCGTGCTCACTGTGCGCGCACGGACCGAACTGCGTTAACTGGGCGCGCACGCCACGAATGGCGTAAAGTAAGTTAGCATTTAAAAAACCGTACAAATTCACTGAAAAAACCATAGGTTTCACACACGTTATAGTTAGGAATTAGCATTTAAAAAACCTTGCAAATTCACTGAAAAAACATAGGTTTCACACATGTTATAGTTAGCTGTACATTTTACTGATAAAAAACCAATGAAATTCCCCCGTTATAGTTACTGTAGGCAACTATAACTCACGCGACCGTAATCCTCTGCTGATGACATATGTGTCTTTATGAAAAAAAAATATTTGTAATATATGTATAGCTAAAATTTAATGGAAGAAGACATGGGCAAATAAGTGTCTAAATACAGTATTAGCATCAGCAGAGGATTACGGTCGCGTGAGTTATAGTTGCCTACAGTAACTATAACGGGGGAATTTCATTGGTTTTTTATCAGTAAAATGTACAGCTAACTATAACATGTGTGAAACCTATGGTTTTTTCAGTGATATATATATATTTTCCACTGAAAAAAACAAAGGTTATAGGGACATTATAGTTAGGCTCAGATTTCACTCATACCAAACAAGTGAAATTCAGCAGTTAAAGTTACCTAAGCTATCTATAACTTACAAACCAGCAGTGCTTAATTTGAGCCGGTGCTTTCTGGTGCGCAGCACCGGTACCTAATCCTCGGCACCAGTGTTTATAACATCAATTAAGGACACACTTATTTAGAATGCACATGATTTTCCCCAGACTCACTGGATGTTAAGCCACGCCAAGACTCGAACAGGGTTCTCCAGCTCCGAAATTAGCGTTTCTATCCATTAGGCCAAGTCATCTCCAAGTTAATAAGTGGCTCTAGTCAGGAGGCAGTTTGCACCAGCACATTTCTCCCGTCAGCGCTCCCTCCTGAGGAGAGCCCCAGCACTTTTTATTTTACAAATTAACCACTGCGACCCAGCAATGCACTCCTTATAACCTCACATATTACATCACTCATGACATGATCAGGGACTACACTGATAACATTAATGGTGACATCGGAATGAAATGACATCACTGATCATAAATGGATCACACCAGGGTTAACAGTAGTCCTTATACAAGGACTACTGTTGACCCTAGTGTTATCTATTCCTGTTCCGGGCACAAGGCCCAGGCACACAAGTGGGGTTGCTTTTTTATCAGGACAAGTGGGGGGATGCTAGGTGGTACAATTTTGTGGATACCTGCACATTCTTGTACTTAACGTCACAGAGAATGCAAGGTAATTTTTTGTTTTTATTCAATATTTCACATTTGTAAGGCATTCAAGGAAACAAAACATTTTGGGATTCCCACAAGCAACACCTATCTAGACTCCCCTTGATGTCTACAGAAAAGTCTGGGTTTGATAGGGTTCCCTACATACCTGCAGCACAAATTAGTATACTTTCATACTTATCATTATCATCACAATACATTTTGGGCATTTCCCTGTTGTGGGCACTTTGCCCACCCACACAAGTGAAGTAGCATTTTTATCAGGACACCTGGGGGAACACTGGGTGGCAGGAAATTTGATTCAGTCTGGTGATTCAACACTTTCCCACACAAAAATGTACATGGGACTCTGGGTAAGAAAACATTGGCATATACACACAAGCCACACCTCCCTCGACCCCCCTGGGTGCCTAGTTTTCAGAAACATCTGGGTTTGGTTGGTTTACCTAGATGGCCGCCAAGCCCAGGATCAAAAACGCTGGTGCCTTCCTTGCAAAACCAGGACGTTTTGTGATAAACCATATTGATGTCTCCACAATACGTTTTGGGCCCTTCCCTGTTGTGGGCACTTGGCCCACCCACACAAGTGAGGCACTGTTTTTCTTGAGGGATTCGGGAGGAAAACTGGGTGGTAGGAAATGTGTGGCTCCCTGCAAATTCCAGAACTCTTCAACAAAGAAATGTGAGAAAAACATGTTTTTTAGTCAAAATGTGAGGTTTGCAAGGGATTCTGGGCAGAAAAACATGACGTGAGCCACTCAAGTCAGTCCATCCCAGATACCCCAGGTGTCTAGTTTAAAAAATGTACAGGTTGGCTAGGCTTCCCTAGGTGTTGGACAATATATAGTCCAAAATCTTTAGCTACCCACATTGGAAACAAAGGGTCAGTTTTCGGTGGAAAAATGTGATGCATGAATGTTGCATTTTGGTTTGTTTCCTGTCACGGTTGCTAGGCTTACCCCCACACGCGAGGTACTATTTTTATTGGGAGACCTGGGGAAAGGCTGGGTGGATAGAAGTTTGTGGCTCCCTGCAGATACCAGAACTTTCCATCACAGAAATATGAAGAAAATGTGTTTTTTAGTCAAAATTTGAGGTTTGTAAGGGAATCTGATTAAATGAACCTGAGGAGAGCCACCCAAGTCAGCCCACCCTAGATACTCCTAGGTGTCTAGTTTTCAAAAATGTACAGATTATCTAGGTTTCCCTTGGTGCTGGCTGAGCAAAGATCCAAAATCAGGAGCTACCCACATTGGAAAAAATAGTGAGTTTTCAGTGAAAAAATTCGATGAGTCTGTGTTGCGTTTTGGGCCGTTTCCTGTTGTGGGCGCTCAGCTTACCCACACAAGTCAGGAACCATTTTCAGCAGGAGACTTGGGGAATGACGGGTGGACCAACGTTTGTGGCTCCCCACAGATTATGGAACTTTCCATCACAGAAATGTCAGGAAAATATGTTTTTTAAGTCCAAGTTTGAGGTTTGCAAGGGATTCTGGGTAAAAAAACATGGTGAGAGCCACACAACTCAGTTCACCCTGGATAACCCTAGGTGTCTAGCTTTTAAAAATGTACAGGTTGGCTGGTTTTCCCTAATAGTTGCTGGCTGAGGTACTATAAAAAATCTTCATCTACTTAGATTGGAAAAAAGGATATATTTTCGGTGAAAAAATGCAATGCATCGATGTTGAATTTTAGGCCATTTCCTGTCGCAGGCACTAGGTCGACAAACACAAGTGAGGTACTATTTTTATTAGGAGACTTAGGGGAATGCTGGGTAGATAGAAGGTTGTGGCTCCTCACAGATTCCAGAACTTTCCAGCACAGAAATGCGAGGAATTTTTTTTTTTTTTGTCAAAGTTTGAGATTTGCAAGGGATTCTGGGTTAATAAACCTGGTGAGCATTTACCACTGCTGCTGCTGTTGTTGCTTGGGGGGCCAGAGGACCACATGCCCCAGAAGCCTCTACTCCCTGGAGGGAGCACCACCAAGCGCTATAAAAGTGCCCTTTGTCATCCACGGTGTGGGGCATGCACGAGCCAAGGGCGGGCCCGTCCTTGCCCATCATTGGCAGGAAGAGGCAGGGCCACCCCAATGCATTCGGAACCCAGAGGTCGGTTGAGGTTGGCTGTTACAACTACAAGGTACTGTGTCGTTTTATTCTATCCACAGTTAGGAGGACGGTTTGATCTCATTCCCTCTGACCTGTGACACTAACGCTCGAGTGACTGCAACCTTCCAGTTTTGTGCTGCCATCTACTATATAGTGGAAGTTATTGATCTTTTCCCTTTTGGGACTACTGATTCATAACTTCATAACCTTATAATACCCACTTGCTCTGTTACGGGACATTTTTGATGGGCTTTTGGTGGACCTTTAAATTGATTGTGTACTATTGCTGTGTTTGTCCTTAGGGGACAACAAGGATCTCTAGGGAGGTCAACAAGCGGGAGCAGTCTTCTCTTAGACATACGAGGTTGTGTTGTGCATGGGGAAAAGGAAAGCATTGGTAGGTGGGGGTGGGGTAGTGGGGGAGGGTGAAAAAGCAAAGAAATCAAAGAAACATGCTTGTAGTAATTGTGTCTTAGATCGAATTGATTACTTACTATATGAATGCGAAGGCATACTAGACACTGAAGCATTAGCCTCACCAAGCCCATCAGGTAGCCAAGCCCCCCCCTTAAAAAATACCACATTGAGCATTACGCCGTCTATCGTAAAAATGTTTAATAGAATAGCAAGCAAGAATCCCACCCCTAGTGAACAGAGAGATATATGCCACATTACGAGAGTTCACTCATCTCCAATTGATACTTGCACAATGAGCCAGCCTGCCTTAGAGATCCAGTGTAGTAAGAGATACTCCCCCCTTTCTGACTCAATCATTGAAAAAAAATAACATGCACCCTGACATAGAGGTATTAAGTGGGACAGTACCAATTTCCCAAGATCATAACCTGAGTTCCATCCGGCTCATTAGTGACCTGAGGATAGAAGTGGGGGCTATAAGATCTATGATAGCTGGCTTAGAAGGGTTACTGACACAACTTTTGGAGAATAGTTCATGAAGTGCTCCTCCGGTTGCAAAGGCACTGAGAGAAACCAGCCAATCTTCTTAAGTGTCCCCTCCCTGGGCAAGAAGATGTGTGTCCGAAATCAGCACACCGATTGCATAGAATTAATTCTTAAAGGGAAAGAGCTAGCTGAGAATCTTCTAGCCTTAGAATAGAGAAGTTGCCCACCAGACTCATCTCATATCCAACTGAGACAATATATACCTATAGAACAGCCACAAATACATCCAAAGCCATTTATTTTACTAGATCAGACAGGCCCCAAACCAACATTGGAAACCATTGATTGACTTCTGGGGAAAAATCGTCGCCGAGATAGAAATTCTTGCTCTATTACCATGACACATACCCCTAGTTTCCATCATGAAGGCACTTTGTCTCTAATGAAGGAGGGGAGTACGATTGGCAAACCTGAAGGTGGCAGGATAATTAACCAAAGATGGGGGGGGTCTCGCTTGGTATGGAATCTGGACATAATCCTAATAATACAACCCCAGCTGCTACCAACACCTGCCAGTATCCCAGGCAAGATCCCCAACTCACTATAGTATCCTGGAATGTGGCAGGACTAGGCAGTAAAATGTCCCTCTCCATTGGAACAAAGTTATAGAGGGCTTTGATGTGTGTATCTTTCAGGAAACCTGGTCCCTGGTCCCCGTATACAAATCATGGTATGTCTGTTATTGCATTCCTGCAGTCTCAAAAGGGAAAGGACGCCCGTCAGGGGGTTTGACTATCTGGGTCAAGATTTTCTTGTGTTGTAAGATCACACTTCTGAATTTGGATAGCCCAGATATTCTTGGGCTACGCATTACGGGCTCTTCAGGCAAACCCATAGAGATATGTAATATACATGTGAGAGGAACAAAGGGGGGGCAGGCCATCAGCTACTCTTGCCCATTTGGGTGAACTATTGGACAAGCCCAGTTCAGTCAAGACTAATGGTAACAGGTTACCTCAATATTTAACTCGAACCTTTAGACTCAACCGATATAACAGGGATGAGTGAAGAAGACCAGATATGGGAAGTCCCATCCCTAGACTTGTCACCAGTTAAGAGATGGTCGCAATTAGCTATTCAAGTACCTGCCCTGAACCTAGAGTATGGGCTGAGGGCAGTGAATGGGAGATCAAAATCAGATTCCTCAGGAGCAAACACCTTCAATAGAGCAATAGTCCATCTTGAACTGATTATATCTCAATAGAATTGAGGCTATGGAGGAGTGTTGTTGACATGATTGTGGATGACACAACAGACAGTGACCATAACCTGCTTTGCCTAAGCATGAAGCCAGTGTGGGGTGGTACCCTCAATGAGCTCCCACCTCCAAATATTTCAAAGTAGGTCTTTCCAACAAACGATGGCCGCAGATTAAAATGACAAAAGGTCACTCTCTGTGAAGTCAAACTTCGGGGACTAAGGCAGGATCTGTCGGCAGGTATTCTTGAATTACAATCTCTACCCAGGAGCCAAGAAGGGTTAGCAAATTTAGGTTCTGTCCACTCTTGTTTCTTCGATCAGATAGGCTCCCACTTTATCAAACCTGGGCACAAACCAAGCACTAGAAATTAAAAAACGGGCCAAGCAACTTGGTACAACAAGGATTATAAGACCCAAAGGCTAAATCTTGCCTTTGCTATTAAATCTAAAAACACCATCCAAATTAGAGCTGCCATCAATCATGAGAAGAAGGAGTGGGATGAATCCCGATGAATCCCGCTGGCAGGCACTCAAGGAAGCTTGTGTCAACAAAGACACAAAACTATTCTGGTCCTTATTTGTTGGGGCAAATGACATAGGGGGGTCCTTGCCCCCTAACTATGTTGAAGCCCAAGTCTGGCACGATCACTTAAAAAAGCTTTACACTGATCCAGCAGATTCACTTTCTGTGGGAGACAATGTGTGCCCTCCCCATCATATGGCCTTAGACTTTTTTTCTCTTTAGGAGACTAAGGGTGCAATTGGGCGAATAGTCCAGGTCAAAGCCTCAGGGCCAGATGGAGTTCCTGGGGACCTTTTTTTATCTGAAACCCCAAATTGGGCCCGTACATACATCTTCTTTCTAACGCCATTGCAAGCGGCGCCTCTGTCTCAGGTTCTTGACTGGGGCGGAGGTGGTCCCTATCTACAAAAAAGGGGATAGAGCTCAGCCCTGTAACTATAGGCCTATCAGCCTGAGTTTTTAGAAGAGATCTCCTTCAGAAGATTTTGGCTTGGACAGATGACAATGCTATTTTAACACGATACCAAGCTGGCTTCAGAGTAAAGATAGGGACGATTGACCAGGTTTTTCGGCTATTATTGCTCTTCTGGAATGTCGTATCCATTGGTCAGTGTAGTTTGTATCTGGCTTTTATTGACTTGAAGACAGCTTTTGATTTAATCCCCAGATCTAAGTTATGGCAAGTGTTGAATGAAATGGGAATTCCTTCTCGTATCCTGAATCTAGTCATCTGACTCCACGAAAATCATTTCTCTCGGATAAGATGGGGCACACAGGGGCGGCTTACTGACCGCATTCCTGTTAGCAGGGGTGGTCGCCAAGGCTGCGTCCTGGTGCCCACCCTGTTTTTACTCTATATGACTGAAGTCGTATGCTTCCTTTCTCAAGAGCCGGCTGATGCCCCAACTCTAGGTAGAGAGACGGTAGTGACCCTCTTATTTGCAGACGACAGCCTACTGATGTCTAAAAATCTTGCAGGGATGCAGTCACTGTTAAATAGATTCAACCATTTTTTTACTGCTCGGTCCTCGAAATCAACACTTCCAAGACAAAATTCATGGCTTTTAGCCCTCACAGGTCATACAAGGGTAAGCCAACCCTAGGAGGGATACCACTGAAGACAGTAAGTACATTTGATCATCTAGGGGTTAAACTCTCGGAGAGAATGTCTTGAAACCCCCACATAGCAAAGATGACATTAAACCACCAACGTGTAACATGGGCACTAGTGAAAGAACATAATTCCTCCCATACCAGACCAGTTGCCCCTGCTTTACAAATCTATGACCTTAAAACTGTCAGCTCTGCCCTGTACGGTTCTGAGCTGTAGGGATTCAAAAAGATATTGGAGCTCACTAGATTGGAGCACAAATTCATAAGGAACCTAGTGATTCTTGCACAAAGTACCCCAATTTACCCACTTATGCTGGACATGGGCCGACATCCCATTAGCAACTTTGCTAAGCTTCGTCCACTGCTATTCTTGGCCAGAGTCAGGAGGACCCTGGAGCTGTCATCTAATGCAGAAGCTATGGTAGTGGGCACCTGCTTAGATGTTTTCAACAAGGTGGGGTGAGGGAGCAACATAAAGAAGCTTCTATTTGGCATAGAGCTTAAAGAAGCTTGGGAAAACGATGATTTGCCCTTGCTTCAGAAAGCTGTATTAAATAAGCACTATTGGGAATGGGTCTTACAAGCAGACATTGATAAGGTTGATAGGGGTAAACTAACTACAGATTATTTACACCACTAACAGACTAGATTTCTTGAACACTATTTTGATCTAATACAAGTAACCCAAGAGAGAAAGCTCTACGTCCAATGCAGGCTTGGCACGCTCCCAGTAAATGAGGTAAATGCCAGATGGCACACTAAAGATCTGTGTCTTAGTAAATACCAAGGATGCGAGGCTCCCATAGAGTCCATAGCCCATTTGCTTGCCCTTTACAACGCAGTCATTACAACACACTACCTTTACAATGCAGTCATTACAACGCAAAATCTTTTACATTGCATGCCATTACAACGCAGCCATTACAACGCATGTCACTACAACACATGTCATTACAATGCATGTCACTACAACGCATGCCATTACAACGCATTATAAGGTAATTAATAGGGAATAGTAATTTTTCACCCTACACTATTCAACACTTACTCTACTGTTGCACTCACTGGAGTGGGAAAAGTAATTTTTACCCCTACACTATCCAACACTTACCCTACTGTTGCACTCACTAGAGTGGGAATAGTAATTTTTACCCCTTCACTATCCAACACTTACCCTACTAATGGTATGTGTTGTAATGGTAAATTACAAACAAACAATGGTCCTCAAATGATTTAAAGAGGAATGGGAATAAATATAGTCCAGAATCGGAACTATATTAAGGATGTCCAGACGGACAACCAGTTTAATTTTTCAATGAAACAAGACAAATATACAACAACAAATTATATGTGGGACACAGTCCTGCATCCGCTGGGAACAATGACATTTACAAAACAAACAGACATTTCAGGCAAGATTAGGAGCTTATTTACAAATTCCAGTGTTTTAAGCTTTTTCAAAACAGACAATGCACTTTTTTACGCAATGGATTGATGTGCACGCTGTTTAAACTAAGGTCGACGACGTTTCGATCCTGTTAAGAGGATACAAGGATCATCATCAGGACAGTAATGTGTACAAGCCTGATTATGGAAAGAAATTGCCTGTGGGAGAAATGAGAGATGATGTACGAAAAAGAATCAGTGGTGAATAGGAGAGGGAGAGAGAGAAGAAAATTAGAGCTCTAATATGGCAGCTGCGGTAATTATGCACAAGTAGTGCGCAGTGCACATGCTGTAGTGGGTGCATGCGTATGTAGGCAGTAGCGATGGGTTGAAAAATAAACGAAGAGTGAGGCGGGGGATTGTGTGTATAAAAAGAACGGAACCGCGATTATGAGCGTGAGGAGTGAGGAAACGGGCAAGGCAGGCATGGATAGTGCCAATGGAACGATACTAATAATGGTGTCATCATGATAGGAAAAGTGAAGAGTAATTCGGACCGCGTGGAGTGGAGACGGGAGATTACAAGCATTAAATGGTGCCTACGAATGAAATATAGAGTGCTGGTGCCGAGTCTCAATGGAGCCGTAGGGCCCGCTTACCGTAGTAAGGAGATCAGATGCACAGCGTGTTAGGTGCCGGGATGTAAGGCCACACGTAGCGCAAAGGATGAGGATGAGGTCCAGCACGCTCCCAGTAAATGAGATAAATGCCAGATGGCACACTAAAGATCTGTGTCTTAGTAAATACCAAGGATGCGAGGCTCCCATAGAGTCCATAGCCCATTTGCTTGCCCTTTACAACGCAGTCATTACAACACACTACCTTTACAATGCAGTCATTACAACGCAAGATCTTTTACATTGCATGCCATTACAACGCAGCCATTACAACGCATGTCACTACAACGCATGTCATTACAATGCATGTCACTACAACGCATGCCATTACAACGCATTATAAGGTAATTAATGGGGAAGAGTAATTTTTCACCCTACACTATTCAACACTTACTCTACTGTTGCACTCACTGGAGTGGGAAAAGTAATTTTTACCCCTACACTATCCAACACTTACCCTACTGTTGCACTCACTGGAGTGGGAATAGTAATTTTTACCCCTTCACTATCCAACACTTACCCTACTAATGGTATGTGTTGTAATGGTATGCATTGTAATGGATTGCGTTGTAATGGAATGCGTTGTAATGGAATGCGTTGTAAATGTAGTTTCTAAAAATGCGCTATGATGACATGCGTTGTAAAATCATGAGTTGTAATGGATGTTGTGATGTATAAACTGCGTTGTAACATCATACATTCACAGCTACACCATAGAAAGCAACATTAGAGTGCCATCGATAGGGGGGACTTTGTGATTTTTTTCACAAACAATGATTGTTTCTGGTCCAGGGAGGACCTGGCTTGGCAGTTCAGGCTGGACTGTTCCCACAAGGAACAGGGTCAAGACTGATTTGCGTATGGCTGGGTCCAAACTGGGGTGGTGTGGTGAGCACAGGAATGATGGATTTAACTCAGATCCTTTTGACTGGGGGTGAATGTTTGCATTGTCCAGCATTCCTTCAATCAATTGTTTCCTCTGCATATGTCGCCTAAGTGGTAAGGGTATGCCCAGACGTGGGTCCCGTGCTCACTACACCACTGGATTCAAGCTAGCCTGGCTGATGAAGGGTGATGCCCTGAAACTGGTCCCAGGATGCTTGTTTCCGGTCCAGGGAGGACCTGGCTTGGCAGTTCGGGCTAGACTGTTTCCACAAGAAACAGGGTCAAGACTGATTTGCATATGGCTGGGTCCAAACTGGGGTGGTATGGTGAGAAAAAGAATGATGGATTTAACCCAGAGCCTTGTGACTGGGGGTGAATGGTTGCATTGTCCAGTCGTCTGTCCATCAATTGTTTCTTTTGCATATGTCACTCTAAGTGGGAAGGGTATGCCCAGACGTGGGTCCCATGCTCACTACAACACTGGATTCAAGCTAGCCTGGCTGATGAAGGGTGATGCCCTGAAATCATCCCAGGATGTTTGTTCTTGGTCCAGGGAGAACCTGGTTTGGCAGTTCGGGCTGGACTGTTGATCCAGCGCCAATCAGGGATCAAAAATTGATAACAATACAAAGGCCCATACACATTTACCCAAACACTATCCACTGAAATGACGCTGGGGTGAGTTTCAAGGCTAATGAACACTCATTATACAGGTTCGTATCTAACACTCTAAATACCTAACTGAGTTGCATATCAACTTCTTTCCTCTAGTCAATGGACCTACAATTGAGAAGTTGATGGTAATAATAATATCAATCTATCTATCTATCTATCTATCTATCTATCTATCTATCTATCTATCTATCTATCTATCTATCTATCTATCTATCTATCTATCTGTCTGTCTGTCTGTCTGTCTGTCTGTCTGTCTGTCTGTCTGTCTGTCTGTCTGTCTGTCTGTCTGTCTGTCTGTCTATCTATCTATCTATCTATCTATCTATCTATCTATCTATCTATCTATCTGTCTGTCTGTCTGTCTGTCTGTCTGTCTGTCTGTCTGTCTGTCTATCTATCTATCTATCTATCTATCTATCTATCTATCTATCTATCTATCTATCTATATTTCTGATTAACCACAAACTCGATGTAAAGTAAATAAATGTTTATCAACAAATAATGAAGTAAATAAGAACTCATGTACAGACTCACAAGGCAAACAATGCATTAATCACAGGGAGAGAGAACGTTTATCAATGCAAACAGTATCAGACTCATATTAAAATGAATAAATGCACATGAAGGAGTGGATAGGTGAAGAGACAAACGTTTCAGAGACAAAATGCATTTGCGTACAAATACAAATTATTATGCAAAGTACGGATCATTTAACTAATACTAACCTAAGGAAACAGAGAAATACCACCCCCTGGCCACGGAGATAGTAGTGGGTTCCCTTAGACAGACTTAGGGAACAAAGATTATCAGGATACTGGTTACAGGATAGGAACAAGAACAGGATGCCCCAGCAAAACCGACGGACAGCGACGATCTCCCCCGAGCTTCTTCCCACACTTCCCTGTCTAATCACACCCCCAGGGCACCTCAATTATACCCTAAAACCTACATGTCCAACCCACAGTAGTTGAAACATTTATGAAAACTCAGTCTCTCATCGGCTGATTTGTGGGGTGTTCTATCAATCCCCATCTGCCAGTTATTAGGAAAGTATGTTCACATTCACTAGTACCAATTAAATAATTGTTATAGTCAGTCTTTATTCTAAGCAAACAAAGCTTCCATTTATGATACCAATCCAGGGACATTGCAGCGTAATTCTCACCCTTTTTATAATTTCCCTCTCTAAAGCCCATGGTGGCACATGTGACTTCTGTTCAGCAGCTTTTCTTTGAAAATCTTCTATCTTCTACCATATTAATAAATTATTTTTCTTCAGCCCATAAACTACATGTAAGGCTATTTATATGGGCATATACTATATCCAGAGTCTGAGTGATATGAAAAAACTCTCCCATGTATTCTGCTTTTCTATTACTATATACCTTATTCATATCTTTTCGAATCAGCATTTCTGAAAATACTAGGTCTAGGTTTGAATAGTAGAACTCCAACTTCCCCGTTATATAGAAAAGACTAGTTAGTACACTACATGAAACAGCATACGTTAAGGGTAAGTGATGGTAGGTTAAGCCCTCTGATACAGATGAAGGAAATTGCATGCAGACATAACAATCTCTCACATCCATCATGTCTACATATTCATAAAGAAAATTTGTAAAGACGTTTAACGAGAAATCATTAAGCGATTTATCCTGATGATAAATACTTTCATCTATTTGTTCTATATTAGTATTAGGTGTTTTTGTAGTCACAGCATTCATTCTTTCACTTATTACATTATTAGTATTATTTTTGTTATTAGTTACCATTAGGGCAGGCACGATGACAGTTAGTATTAACCACATCAATATTAGTAGTAGTATGTGAAAGATTTATTGGATGCCTTGCAATTGCCCAAAAACATTGCAGTAGTAAAATGTGCTGCACATAAGTCAGGAAATGATTATTTGATGAACGGCAACAGATATGCTGATCAAGTAAAGCGTTTCCATGCACAAAGTTCATTTGCCATCAACAGAGGGGTGGAAAAGAAAAATACCGATTGTCACTTGATGTTTTCCTCTTTTGAAACTTGGGATGAATTAGGCAGTTGCAGGAAGAGGCAGGTGATGAAAAAAAAGAACTATGGTTAAAATCAGGTTGTAAACAGAGAACAGAAAATAAGCAAGCTTTAATACATCTACGTTTTAGACTAGGTTTTGGATGTCCAGTCACTGTAGCTTCTGCCATTTTATATACTAAATTTTTTTTTTAAAAACTAGAAAAATATAAAAAATCTAAGAACTTTCTAGGGACTCAAAAAAAATCCCTAAGTTAGTGTATCCAAACACTTCAAGGTTTCTTCTTTACCCTCCTCTCTTTCTTTTTTTTTTCAAGGTCTTCTCAAAGTCTTCTTTAGATCTTTCTATTTATTTTGACTGGGGTTGTTGCACCATAACTTTTTACAGTTCTCTTTAAGGCGGTTTCAATTTGCTTACATCAACTTACTCAGTACCATTGCCAGCTTCTCTCTTTATTTGATCAGTGCTTTCAATCTCTTCTAGCAACACGTATGTCCATTCTGGAGCTGTATATCTTTTGTTCTGAGTGCTTATTCTTTTTGTTTTTCGCACTAGTTCTTTCTCTGATTCTTCTTGTTCAGTTTGACTTGAGACCTCATTTGTTTGCTCTGGTTTTCTCTGGAGTGTATTTTAGTCTTTTCACTCCTCCTGGCCAATTATCTCCCTTTCTTGCTCTTTTAGCTTGAACCTCTTCTTCACCTTCCTTTTCTGGTTAACAAGTTATTTTATTCAGCACTTCTCTTTGTTGTGCTTGCTCTTCGTTTTCAGAAACTTTCTCTTTTTCTTGCTCAACAGCAGTCTTTAAAGACCCAGTGGCTGGTGCCCACTTTACTTGGCTTGTGCTTGGTTGTTCATCATCTACAGGCTCATCAAAATCTGTCTCTCTAGATTCTTTAGCTTCACAACCTTCAGCTTCCGGTTTCTTGTATTTGTTGACCAGTTGCTGCTCACCTTCTTCAAGTGGACTTGGGACTCTTCTTGTATGACTTGCATGAATCCAGTTTGGCAAGCAACCACACTTCACTGCTGTCGTTGTCACCAAAATGATCTGATATGGTCCGTGCCACCTAGGTTCTAAACACAACTTCCTCATGTGTTTCTTGATAAGAACCCACTCTCCTGCACTCAGATCATGTGCTTGATCCGGCTGTGTTGTGGTTGCAATGTCTCCAACCTGATGAGACACAACGCACCAGATCAACCAATCCTTTCCAAACTCAAGCACTAGATCATCAGAAATATTTATCAGTTTGTTTACTGGCACAATCTCTTGTCTCATTGCTCTTCCCATTAGAACTTCATGAGGACTCAATCCAGTCTTTTTTATCAGGAATGCTTTTAAGATTCATCAATACCAGAGGTAAAGCGGCAGGCCATTTCAGTGTTGTGGATGCACACACTTTTCCCAATCATCCAAATTATTTCCTTATTGAAATGGGATCCCCTATCTGTTTCTAAAATGACTAGAAATCCGTATCTTGGGATCAATTCTCTCAGAAACAGTTTAGCTACGGTAAGGCAATCATTCCTTCTTGTGGGATAAGCTTCTACCCAACGAGAAAACAAACAACACATATTTTAGTCCGTTACATGGGGGTAACTCGATAAAATCAAGCCTTGCAAATGGTCCTGCTGCTTTTCCAATTTGTCCCCAACTAACAACTGTCTTTCTACCTGGATTTTGCTGCTCACAGGTGACACACCTTTGGCACAGACTCTCTGCAATGACCCTGAATATAGGGTTATACCATGACAGCTTGAAGAGCCTAATCATTGCATCTCTTCCAACATGTGCAATTCCATGGTATACCCTTGCCATCTGAGAAAGTAAACAATTTGACATGACTGGTCTATCATCTATGTACACCCATACCTAATTTTCTGTTCTCTTTTTACAACCTGATTTTAACCATAGTTCTTTTTTTTCATCACCTGCCTCTTCCTGCAACTGCCTAATTCATCCCAAGTTTCAAAAGAGGAAAACATCAAGTGACAATTGGTATTTTTCTTTTCCACCCCTCTGTTGATGGCAAATGAACTTTGTGCATGGAAACGCTTTACTTGATCAGCATATCTGTTGCCGTTCATCAAATAATCATTTCCTGACTTATGTGCAGCACATTTTACCACTGCAATGTTTTTGGGCAATTGCAAGGCATCCAATAAATCTTTCACATATTTGCCATTTCTGATCTGAGAACCTGAAGAGTCCAGAAATCCCCTTTGCGTCCATAGCTGCCCAAAATCATGATCCACCCGAAAACCACATTGACTGTCAGTAAATATGTGTCGTACTTTAGAATTTGGGACCGCGTAGGAGATAGGGCCCTACCCCTGTCTATCTCGGTAATAGTGAACCGCGAATGGTTAATGCGGTATGTACAAGTGCTTTTTGTAACGTTTTAGCTATGAATGCACTGTGTATACGCTATTTTACATCACTGCGTGGGTTCCATTTTGTATCGGTGGCCATTTTATGATTGCCCTCACATAGGCTATGTAGTGTGAAGCAAATATGGGCCTTTTAAAGCACATGTGGCTTTCTTTGACTTTTCTGTGACCTGGGCAGCTGGGCTCTGCTGCCCCAGGTCAAACTGGTCTCACGAGTTTCCCGTCCTCTGGCCACCTGTGATTAGCATCAGGGCTTGACACACCATAAAGTTCTTTCATCCTACACAAGCCCCCAGCTAATCTCTTTCACACATTGCTGATTCCTGCTTTATGGCTTGTTTCCCAAAACAGGAGATGCTCATGTTTATTGGGGCCTATCGATATCTGAGGTGGGATCTGAGCTTTACTGTGTAAATAATTGTGGGCTGGCTTCACTGGAATGTGGGATGGTCATCATGACTCTGCTTTTTCATTTGTAATATACACTCTGAATGACCATGCCATAAACCCAAGAATGTACGCCTGAGGCAGGAAAATCTGTAATTAAGAAGAAGCTCGTTTCTCTGATTTTTAGCAGTCTCCTGAGAACATACACGCTGTTGTACTTCTAGGACGCCTGTAATTGGTCTGCAGCCAATAAACTGATCTTTGACTTCACCCAGAAGACTCTGTGTTTCTGTAGGTCTGAAACAGGAAGAACCCCGAAGTCATAGGGTGTGTTCCCCTGCACCGCTGGGCTTAAAATACCCAGTACTTCAGTTGGCGCCCAACTCGGCGCGATTTCAGCGGTACCGGTCCAAGCCAGAGGTTCGTGAGGAGCTTTGTGTGGAAATTCTGGAGGAAGGCCGCCACTTCATCGACCCCTGCATGTCGACGTGGTCCGAAAGTCTTTTCTGCGAGGTTCTCCGCGTCCCGACGGCTACGAAGGACTGCTGCCCTGATTAATCGCCCTGTTTTGGACCCTTGACGATTTTGGTAGAGCGAAACAATCGAGAGAGTCTTCTGGTGACGCCATCGATCATCAATATTCAGTTAAGTATAAGTGGAGCGTCTCCCAGTTTGAATTTGGTATCCTTCGGGATCATTTCGATTTGGTGCTTGCAAGTCCCAAAGCCAGAGGACTCGTGTATTCACGAGACTATCGTATTCGATAATCCTTTGACGTTTTGAAACTAGACTAGTGAGCGAAGATGCCTGGTTCTAGTGTATTTTGTAGATTGTTTTGTTTGGGTTGTGGAAGGGATTTCCAGTTAGAGGATTCATGTCCGGTTCCTCCAATTGGAACTCCAACTTATGAGCTTTATGTAAAACATGGCGTGGGCCCCATTGCATATAATGAAATATGGATCCGATATACCAGAAAGGACGGTGTTTTAAAATGGCCCCAAAATGGTAGTTTCGATACAGATATCTTAGATAATTTGGAAGTTAAATTGTTTAAAAAGAAAGCCCGGCCGGCGATGTTTGATTCTTTCCGCCTATGGCGAAAGGAAGCCAAACAGAAGGAAATTAAGCTAGCGAAAAGAAATAAGAGAGAGAGAGGTATGTCAGTGATGCAAGCAGCTGTGCAATTTAAAGATAATGAGGAAGAACAAAGGAATGAGCAATTGCACAGACAGCGCAAACTAGGGATTGATAAATGTTACCCTGTTTTGTCACCCCTTGTGCAAGATGAGACAAAAGAGAAAGAGAAAGATTCGCTAATGTCCCATTTGTTAAGTTCGCCACCCCCATATGCGCAAGATGCCACCGCACCTCCACAGCTTGTAAATGCGCAGCCTCTAGTAAATATGCCGCAAGCCTTCCCGCAGCCGCCAGCTCCTCCTCAGCTGGCTCCTATCCCTGCAGTGCAGCCCTCTCAAGGATCGCCAGTTTTGCTTCCTGTTACCCCGGCGCTTCCTGCGACTTTGCCTAGCACGCCAGCGGCTTCCTCTGGCGCGCCTTCTTACACTACCCCAGTACCTGTATCTGAATCTGTTTTTCTTCCCTCTGTCTATCCCCCTGTTTTCGCCTCAACTTCTCCTTCAGCACGACAACGACTAACTAATGTAGTTACTAGTTTAATGTCGCCTCTCTTTGGGTCATCTAGTGCGACTCCTGGTTTACAGCGTAAGCAATTGCGCAGTCAGCTACCTGGTCCCGAAGAGAAAGAGGTGTTAGATCATTTGGCGCGTAGGTGGATTGGTTTCCCTTCATGCTATGATGTGGAATCGGTTGTTAATGTCTTTCATCAATGGGATGCCCCAAAACAGAGGTATGTGTTTGATAAAATGTTTGAATTCCTCTGTGAGGAATTGGAGGATAAGGGTGCAAACCCAAACCCACAGGAATTGTGTCGAGTACGATTTGATTTCGGAACAGGTGTAATTGTGGGCCCCAATGTAGATAAAGCAGTTGCGACTTTACTGTCCCTTAGAAATGGCGATTGTCAGCAATCATTGTTTGTCCAGGATTTCCCTGTAGGGAAGGAAGTAAAAGCGCGCCAATATCCGATGCGCGAGGTTCCTCCAGTCTGGAGACCTGGTGATCCAGCTGCTAACCCACCTGTTCAGCCATATTTTCAGCGTGTTTGGGTACATGTCCCATGGAAGCGATCTGAGGTGTTAGCACTTAAGCAGACGTTTCCTGATCCCCGTAAGAACCCTGCAGGATATTATAAGGAGTTGTCACAAACTGCAGAATCATGTGTAATGAATCTAGCCGACATAGACATGTTGTTTGGGAATGTGGTCCCGCAGCCTTTATGGGGATCCATTCGTAATGTAGATCACGCGGCAGAACTAGGTGACACATGGGCTAATATCATTGCCGCAGACACTAGACAAGTTGGTGGTGCAAAACCTGAGCCCCTCATAGCAGCGCTCCCTGGTAGAATTATCACATACATGAAGACCATAATGCCCGCAATGCGCATGAATTGGGACAAACTATCCGCATGCAAGCAGAAGAAAGATGAAACAGTGTCAGATTTCTTTACCAGGTTTGAAGAAACGTTTATCGACCACAGTGGTCAAGACATGAGCACTGAAGGTGGCCAACGGTTATTCGTTGATAAGTTTGTGCAGAATCTACTCCCCGAGTTGTGTAAGAAATTAAAAGATTCAGAAAGTTCTTGGGCTGTTTCCTCTTCAGCGCAAATACTGGCTACTGCACAGTATTATGAGAATAGAGACAAAGATGAGAAGGATAGAACAGATAAGAAAACGAAGGAACTAAAGACAAAGGTCCTCTTGCAGCAGGCCTATCCACCACGTGGAGGACAGAATAATTATATGCAAACACTATGGGCCCGATTCACAGAACTAACTTAAGACAAAATCCTAAACGTACTACTTTTGGTATTCACAGAAGTTAGGATTTTGTCTTAAGTTTGTCTTAAGACAAACTTAAGACAGACTTGAGACAGACTTAAGACAGACTTAAGTCAAACTTAAGACAGACTTAAGACAGACTTAAGACAAACTTAAGACAGACTTAAGACTGACTTAAGACAGACTTAAGTTAGGATTTTGTCTTAAGTTTGTCTTAAGTCTGTCTTAAGTCTATCTTAAGTCTGTCTTAAGTCTGTCTTAAGTCTGTCTTAAGTTTGTCTTAAGTTTGTCTTAAGTCTGTCTTAAGTCTGTCGTAAGTTTGTCTTAAGACAAACTTAAGACAAAATCCTAACTTCTGTGAATACCAAAAGTAGTAAGTTTAGGATTTTGTCTTAAGTTAGTTCTGTGAATCGGCCCCAAGGTATCTATCAGCAACCCCAACAATTTCAGAATAATCAGCCAATGAATGGGTATTATCAACCACGAATCCCTGTAGGTCCCAACCAATGTTCATATTGCAAAGAGGAAGGTCATTTTAAATATAGTTGCCCTAAATTAATGCAGCGTAACAGTAATGCGTATGGCGCAAGAGGTAGAGGTGGTCAGCAAGCTCCTAGAGGTAGAGGGCGTGGAAATATTACCCAGAACGCGCGTCCTCTTCCGCCTCAAAATACCATAAATCGCTTTGATCAGCAAGCCAACGCGACTGGTAATACAGCTCAGTACTACAATAACGATTATTATGCGGAAGATGGCAATGTAGAAGATGATGATTACTAGGACAGCCGTAGACGGAGAGAGGGAGTTGTTTCAGTGCCAGTGGATCAGAGCGGACCTTATGTTAAAGTAACTACAGCAAATGTAACGGAGCCCTTTCTGCTGGACACTGGTGCTGCAAAGAGTTCAATCATGCATTCAAAACTCCCTGGCGCGCCTTTGTCTGGCGAAATGAATGTCTCAGTAGGTTTTTCTGGCGCCCCAGTTTGGAACCCGATTTCTAGTCCTATGTCTCTTTCCGTTGGACCTTGTGAGCTATTAGCACCCCTCATCCTCACAACAGGTTGTGGTGAAAATTTGCTAGGCTTAGATTTGCTGAAAAGATTGCATGCGACGCTGTATTGTTCTCCTTCGGGAGTACAACTTACATTAGGTAAGAAAGTGATTTCCCCAATGTATTTGTCTAAAAATACAATGCCACCTGAATTGTCATACCTTCCGGATGCCCTTTGGGCTACTGGTCCCAATGATGTGGGTCTTTTGGAAATACCGCCATATGTGGTAACTTTAAAAGCCAATGTCAGATTGCCACGTATTCCCCAGTATAAGATCTCCAATGAGGGTCAGAAAGCGTTGTTAGAAATTGTCAACGATTTGATTAAGAAGGGCGTAATTGAAGAGACAAGAGGCAACGTTTGCAATAGTCCTGTTTTACCTGTCTTAAAACGAACGGACCCTTCACAGCCACCTGTTTACAGATTTGTGATTGATCTTAGAGAGGTTAATGAGATTGTTGTACCACAGTTTCCAGTTGTCCCTGATATAACTGCCTTGATAACTATGATTCCAGCCTCCGCTGCATGGTTCTCAGTGATCGATCTAAAGAATGCTTTCTTTAGCATCCCAATTGCAGAGGAGAGCAGAGACATTTTTGGCTTTAGTTTAGGAGGTCGCAGCTTCCGCTTTAAACGCGCTCCCCAGGGCTACTGTGAAAGTCCATCAATATACAGTCAGGCTTTGAAAGCGCAGCTTGATGCACTGGTTTTACCTAGCGGCGCTATCCTCATTCAGTACGTTGACGATTTACTGATCGCCACGGATACTGAAAAGATTTGCAAGGAAGCTACATTGTCATTGTTGCGTCATTTGTCTGCCTCCCATCACAAAGTGTCTCTCTCAAAGCTGCAATATTGTCGACAAGAGGTGACCTACTTAGGTCATCTCTTATCGAAGGAGGGAAGGAAACTGACCCCAGAAAGAATTCAAGCCATTGCACAGTTGAGTGTGCCAAGAACACAGAGAGACGTGCGTGCTTTCTTGGGTATTACTTCATACTGTAGGCATTGGATTCCTAATTTTTCCTTGTTGGCAAAACCTTTGTTAGCATTAACATGCAAAGACACACCGAATCCTATTCCATGGTCTGAAGAGTGTCAGAAAAGTTTTTTGGAATTGCGTAATGCATTATGTTCAGCTCCTGTGTTGGGTACCCCTGACTACAGCAAGCCTTTTACATTGTATGTTCATGAGAAAGATGGTTGTGCATTATCAGTGTTAACACAACCTTTTGGCGACAGACCGCGTCCATGCGCGTATTTTTCCTCAACCTTGGACCCTGTAGCGAGGGCATTGCCAAGTTGTTTGAGAGCCACAGCCGCTGCAGCTATGTCTATTCGACAGTCTGCTGGACTAGTAATGGATAATACATTGATTGTTATGGTTCCACATGCCGTGGACACATTGTTAAACAGGACCAAGACACAGCACTTAACTAGTGCGCGACTATCTGGTTATGAGCTGACACTGTTAGCAAATCATATACACATAAAGAGATGTAACACGTTGAATCCAGCTACATTATTACCAATTCCAGCAGACCTAGATGAGATAGAGAAACACGATTGTCTGTTCAGAACAGAAGAAGAGACGAAAGGGAGAGTAGATCTCAAAGATACTCCCCTAACTGAGTGTGATGGTACTCTATGGGTGGATGGTTCGTGTTTCAAGCTTCCGAATGGTGATACGACTGCTGCGTATGCTATCACGACTTTGCACACGATTGTGGAAACTGCGCGTGTGCCACAGAATTCGGCTCAAGCAGCAGAATTGATTGCCCTTACGAGAGCATGCGTGTTGTCTGAAGGTATGAGAGAGAATATATACACAGACAGCCAGTACGCCTTTGGCGTGGCTCATAGTTTTGGGCGATTGTGGAAGGAACGTGGGTTCCTGACTTCGCATGGAGCTAAGATTCAGAATGGCAAGTTGGTGAATGATCTCCTTGAGTCGCTGACCCTACCGTTGCAAGTTGCGATTATGAAATGCAGTGCGCACAAGAAAATCACTGATGATGTTGGTCGTGGTAATGCGTTTGCTGATGAAATCGCGAAAGAAACAGCAAAAGATGTGAAGACTCGAATGTATGTTGCAGGCCCTGCCAGATGGGTTGGTGATGTTGGAATGTGTGAAAACACAATAGAGAGTGTAAAGTCCCTTCAAGCTGAAGCCACAGAGAAAGAGTTAAGCAAGTGGAGAGAAAGTATGGGTAAGTTGGATGAGAATGGTTGTTGGATTGATCTGTCAGAACATAGGCGATGGTTGTTACCTGACGCATATGTGCTTCCAGTGGTTACGATAGCACATGGAATGGCACACATCAGTACGAAAGGAATCTGTAAGTTGTTGGCTCCAGTATGGCAGAATGATGGAATTTCTAAGTGTGCAGAGAATGTGGTCAAGAATTGTATGGTATGCTTGAAGTACAACCCTGGTAGGGGGACCCCAACCCCAGTTGGTCATTTTGCGCCTCCATCATATCCATTTGAAGTTTTGCAGCTAGATTTCATCCACATGGAAAGATGCAACAACCTAAAATATGTATTGGTGGTTGTTTGCGCTTTCTCAAAATGGATTGAGGCCTATCCTCTAAAGGATAACACTGCTCTGTCCACAGCCAAAGCCCTTGTGAAGGAATTTTTCCCTAGGTTTGGAATGCCAAGAATGGTGTGGAGTGATAATGGAAGTGAGTTTGTGGGTAAAGTGATGAAGAATGTGTGTGAGGGACTAGGTATAAGGCAGAAATTTCACGCTGCAAATCACCCCCAATCAGCTGGATTAGTAGAGCGCTACAATGGCGCTCTCAAACTTAAACTGGCCAAAATCCAAGCGAGCTCAGGTCTTAAATGGCCTGACGCTCTGCCTCTAGCACTCCTGTCCACCAGAATGACCGTGCACTCACGAGTGGGACTTAGTCCCTACGAGGTCGTTTTTGGCCGCCCGGCTAATGTATGGGGTGTGCCAAGACCGATGAAATTCAGTGAGATCGAGCATCCAGTACTACTTGATTACTTGTATGATTTGACGGTTAAACTGCGTATTTTACACCAACAGGTGCATGATACTCTCCCCCCGGCTTCTGAAGCTCCTGGACACCCTATCGAACCAGGCACGTGGATCCTTGTGAAGAATTTTCAGCGGAAGACCAACGAGGAGCCCCGCTGGCTCGGCCCTCACCTCGTGCTGCTGTCGACAAGATCAGCTGTTCGAGTGAAGGGGAAGAAAAACTGGATCCACGGCGCCCACGTGAAAAGGATCCCTTTGCCTCTGCCGTATGACCAGTGGGTCCAGGAGGGTATCACAGACTCTGAAACAGACACTGTAACTCGTTTTGTGCCGTTCAGTGATGCACGCATAAAGGGCACAGCTTCAGCGCAGGAAAGTGACGATATTTTGCAAGAAGCTGTGCCTCCGTCAATTCGATTGGACACTACCGAGCCTGAACTCTTGTTTCAAGATCAGACAGTGCCTGGCCGTTTTCATTATAACCTGAGGCCAAGGTCCATGGACAAATAAATATTCTTTTCCTTTTACCTTTTTATTTTTTGATAACCAGAGCTCTCCCATATGAAGGACTTTCTTGATTTTTGTTTTTCGAACCACCATCCGGGTTCAGCCGCAGGGTCGCGGTGCCAAGACTTTGGGGTACAGGCCGAAGACGTTAGGTCAACGGTTCTGGTTGATCTAGGGCGTTCCCTGGACTAACAGGCGTACCCTTAGCAGAAGAAACTCACCCGCCGCGAGCGGCACGATTAGAGGATGGAGTTTTGTAAGATGGAGAGACTCACTGAGGAAATGAACTTTAAGACAAGAATGTGTAAAATTATGACACGCAAACGTTTTGTATTATTATGCCTGTTTGTATTTTGTAGTATGGTAGTGTTTACTGTAGGATTTGTATTCTTCTCCTCTCAAGAGCCTATTGCCCCCACTGTACAGCCTATACCTCCTCCTACTATCTCCTCACACTCTTTTCACCCTCTGCCTGAACATGAACAAGCTAGACGATCAGAGTTTGTGAATAACTCGTTTATTCAGCTCCTGCACCAGCACCAACTAGTTATGAATACAACCAATTGTTGGGTGTGCGGTTTAATGCCACATACCATTAATAAGGGTATTCCCTATCTAGTGCTGTCGTATAGTTACAATGGATCGTCATGGGCATTCCAGACTATGTTTCTCTATGCACTAGAAGTATACTCCCCGCGACAACCGCGTTCCATCAGACCTAGCACCAATAACAAAGCTTTAATGAAAGGAGTTGCCGATATGAGTAGAGATATCGATGCATACTCATCCATTCCTAAAGAAGAGCTGAGAGCTTATGTAGGGTGGAACGCGACGGGGTATAGTATTAGTCTAGGTGAAAGACAGCGGAAAATCTCATCCCCAATCTAGGTCGTACCCCACATAGGTCGGTTCTGTTTGCAAGGTAATGGTCAGAATCCTAGAGCTCAACTGGGAAGAAGTGACTGTACTGAAACGTACACTTTTCCGTCACAGTTTTCCCCTGCGTTTTTGGCTGCCAAGGGTACATACTTTATCTGCAATGACCGAGCATATACATGGTTGCCCCCTGATTTCTCGGGCACATGTTATATTGCAAATCTGCTACCGCCAACATTTACTGCCGCCTCCGACTATCACAAGACCAGAGTTGTGAGAGGCGTGATTAGTAAGGAGGATACTGCCGGTCAGGAAGCGGGAGATTTCTTTTTGGGTTTCCTGCCGTTTTGGGGACCTATGGTTAATAGTAGGAACCTGAGACAGCTGACTCGTGTGGTTGAATCCACTGTTAATGTTACGGCTGGTGCCCTTGGTAATTTGACAGCTGAGCTCCAAGCGGATCGCCTCATGACTTTGCAGAACCGCATGGTTCTAGACGTCATACTTGCAGACCGTGGTGGGGTATGTAAGGTTATCCAATCCAGTTGTTGCATTTTCATACCAGACAACGCTCCAACAGTCTATCAAGCCATCTCCAAACTGCATAAAATATCTGAGTCCATACACGTGGATAAAGGAGATTGGTCACTGGTGGGGTGGTTCTGGGAACTGATATCTGCCTGCGGTTGGAAAGTTCTGATGGTCATTGGAATTATCTTAGCCATCCTTTTCTTGTTCTGTCTGTGCATACAGTGTGCTCCTGCGATATGTGGCCTCTGTGCTACATTATGTGTAAGGAAACCTGTATCGAGGGACGAGCTGAGTAATAGGATGATGCTACAGCAACATCTCCATGACTTCGTGAATATTGACCTAGACTCGGATTGAAATGAGTGTAGTTATTGCCTATGTAAGGGCAAAAGGAGGGTCTGTCGTACTTTAGAATTTGGGACCGCGTAGGAGATAGGGCCCTACCCCTGTCTATCTCGGTAATAGTGAACCGCGAATGGTTAATGCGGTATGTACAAGTGCTTTTTGTAACGTTTTAGCTATGAATGCACTGTGTATATGCTATTTTACATCACTGCGTGGGTTCCATTTTGTATCGGTGGCCATTTTATGATTGCCCTCACATAGGCTATGTAGTGTGAAGCAAATACGGGCCTTTTAAAGCACATGTGGCTTTCTTTGACTTTTCTGTGACCTGGGCAGCTGGGCTCTGCTGCCCCAGGTCAAACTGGTCTCACGAGTTTCCCGTCCTCTGGCCACCTGTGATTAGCATCAGGGCTTGACACACCATAAAGTTCTTTCATCCTACACAAGCCCCCAGCTAATCTCTTTCACACATTGCTGATTCCTGCTTTATGGCTTGTTTCCCAAAACAGGAGATGCTCATGTTTATTGGGGCCTATCGATATCTGAGGTGGGATCTGAGCTTTACTGTGTAAATAATTGTGGGCTGGCTTCACTGGAATGTGGGATGGTCATCATGACTCTGCTTTTTCATTTGTAATATACACTCTGAATGACCATGCCATAAACCCAAGAATGTACGCCTGAGGCAGGAAAATCTGTATTTAAGAAGAAGCTCGTTTCTCTGATTTTTAGCAGTCTCCTGAGAACATACACGCTGTTGTACTTCTAGGACGCCTGTAATTGGTCTGCAGCCAATAAACTGATCTTTGACTTCACCCAGAAGACTCTGTGTTTCTGTAGGTCTGAAACAGGAAGAACCCCGAAGTCATAGGGTGTGTTCCCCTGCACCGCTGGGCTTAAAATACCCAGTACTTCATATGGTTACTCTCAAGTTTTTGCCAATTTTACATGCTCTAATCAGATCGATCAGTTCAGCAATTTGTGCAGAGTTTACCCAGTTAGACAGGATTCTTCTAGAACTGCAGCTACTGTACATACTGCATAGGCAGAACTCAATACACCTCTTTCATTTCCCAGACATGATCCATCAACAAACATCCCACTATCTGATTCTTCTAGAGGAGTATCCTTGATGTCCGGCCTTGGTTTCGTACACAATTCTTTCACATCCAAACAATCATGATCTGCTTCATCTTGCACTTCCTCACAAAATGGACTAGGCAACAGTGTCGCTAGGTTTATCGTTGTACATCTTACCACTGTCACATTCTCAGCACCCAATATTACTCTTTCATACCTAGTCAGCCGATTATAAGTCATGTGCTGAATATGTGTTCTTGTCAATAGAATCGCAACTGAATGCGGTACATATACTTTGACTGGATGTCCCATCACAATCGATTCACTCAGTTCCAGACTTACACAAGTTGCAGCCACTGCTTTCAAACAACCTGGTAATGCTGCAGCCACTGAATCCAAAGTAGTAGAAAAATATTCCACTGGACGTCATGCCATTCCATGTCTTTCGGTCAAAACTAATAATGCACACCCATCTCTCACACAACAGTACAATGCAAAATCCTTTGCATAATCTGGCATTCCCAATGCAGGTGCTTGACAAAGACTGTCTTGCAACTCAATAAAAGCTCTCAAACTTTCATCATCCAACTCAATTGGAATAGTCACATCTTTGTGTGTCAACCTCTGTAGAGGTTTTACAATCAGTGAAAAACCACTAATCCACTGTCTGCAGTATCCAACCATTCCCAAGAACATTCGTATTTCTTTCTGAGTCTTGGGAGGGCTCATTTGTTGAATCTCACTGATTCTTTCTGGTGTCACTTTCATGTCTCCCTTCTCTATCTTGTGTCCCAAATATTGGACATCCTGTTTACAGAATTGTAATTTTGTTGGTGATACTTTGTGTCCACCTACTGCTAATGATTCAGTAAGGCAATTGTATCTGTCACACATGCCTCTCGTGTTTTTGATGCCACCAGTAGGTCATCAATGTACTCAACCAAAACTGAATTTCCTGGCATGAACAAAGTCTCCCAATCGAAGGACTGTCTGTGTACCCTTGAGGAACTCAGCACTATGCCAAAACACAGTCTCCGAACCGGAAAGCAAACAAATACTGGCTATCCGGATGAAAAGGAATCAAGAAAAACGCTTGACACAGATCAATGACTGTGTACCATTCTGCATCACAAGGAATTTGATAAAGAATGACTGCTGGATTTGGCACTATTGGACAACAGGGTACCACTATCTCCTTAATTTTCAGTAAATCTTGTACTATTCTATATTTTCCACTTGGCTTTTTAATTCCCATAATAGGTGAATTACAAGGACTGCTCAGTATTTCTCTCAGATTACCCTGCTCAATCATTTGATCAATCACAGGAAAAACTCCTGCTATTCTCAGGACTCATTTTATGCTGAGGCGTGTTTGGATATGTTGCACCAGGTTTCACTGTAACCTGAATAGGATCCACACCTTTCATTAGTCCAATTTATTTTCCTGTAAAGTTCCATACATCAGACCTTACTGAATTTCTCAATTATCCAGGCAAGTCTTTTTTAGTGAGAAGTGAAAACAACTCATCCACTTCTGTCCCTTGTTTCGCTAGCATCATCTTAAACGCGACATCCTCATCTGGTGTTTGAAAAGCAATACCATCAGGCATACAATAGATGGTGCAGTTAATCTTACAAAGTAATTCTCTCCCTAAAAGATTCACCGGACTTGTATCACACACCACGAACCGATGCATTTCTATGAATCTTCCAATATGAACTATTGGCTTTGTGATTGGAGTTTTAATATGCTTATTAGAGACTCCTACAACTTGGATTGATTCTCCAGAGAGGGGTAGGTTAGGAATTTCTGCTGCTCTAACAGTAGAACGGGTAGCACCAGTATCCACTAGGAATGTAATATCATTACCTTCCACTTTTCCATCAACAAATGGACCTGACTGATCTACCTCTAGAGTTGCGCCAAGCACAAACTCTTCTTTCCCCCTCAGGCATCTTCATTGAGATGAGTCTTAATCACTCTCATTGCATTGCAACAAGTATTGCAAAACCATTTGCACATTTTGATTCTTACCAACTTGTTCACTTGTGTGAAATCCAGTGTTAGCACTGTATCTCTGTACTTGAGCATTCACATTATTTGGCATAGGAGCTTGTGGCACCTGTAACTGTCGGGTAGCTACCTGCTGCTGCTGTTGCTGATTCACAACTACCTCATTCTGCATCTGTGGTTTTTAATTTAATTTCACCCCATTATTCTTCTGAACAGATCTACACTTGTTTTTCCAATGTCCAAATTCTTCGCACGCATGACAAGGATATTTCTTCTTCAAATCATCTTTACTCATTTTACCTCTACCTCTGCCACCACCAGATACTTTACCATTCTGATTCTGACCTTTCATCTGATTATCTGTTTGAGATCCACTGTTTGCTTCTTGCTGTTCTGCTACCTGTATTTGTGCCCACATCATTTTCTCTTTTACCTTTTTGTCTCGACTCAATATCATCACTACAATATTTTGCATATCTCAGAATCTCATCAATTTTTGTGCTCTGCCAACAAATCAAATGTTGCTGAATCATATTACTAATCTCTGGTTTCAAACCAAACACAAAACCATATACAAAATGTCCCATATCTTTATCACCAGTATTCTCAAACCCACTATACTGGTTGAATACCTGTAACAACCTTTCATAATATGCATGTACTGATTCTTTCGGTTCTTGTGTTGTCCTGTCTATTTTAACCCAATCTGTTTCTTTTGGAGAAATTTTACTCTTCAGGTAAGTTATTACCTGAGTGTACGTTTTCATCACCTGTCTTCGGGTCTCTTAGGTATTCTTCTTTAGGCTGATCAACAGTAATCGTATACTCAGTCCATAAATCAGCTGGAACAACAATCTCAAACAAACCATCTAAATCCTTCAACAAAACCTTTGAAACTTTCACAAACCTCTCTACTTGTTTGTTTCACTCAACTGGTTTCTCCCTTAGCCTAGGAAAGTCATTTGTAAAAGACAATGTGCCCGATGTATCAACCTTGTATTTTGTGAGTCCTTAGTAGCGAATTTTACCGATTTCCTATTAAGAACTCGCAAAATGCAATGTATGTAGGATTCGCATTTCAAATAGCGTTTCCTACGCATTCCTTATTTGCGGGTCGCAAATAAGGTATGGCTTCCCATTCATTTCTATGGGCCAATAGGTACACACAAATTACACATGCAATGTCAAGAATGCAAGGGTTCCAAAAGGACACCCTGTTGCACCCCTGAAATATGCATGTGTGCACATGTGGCGCACATACATACCCTACGGACATGTATGTGCGCCACATGGCACTTAAAAACATGCAAAACAGTGCATTTTAACAGAAAATCGGAATATTTACACAAAAATAACAACTCTTCATCTCAGTAAGTAATCAATCTGTCTGGACTTATTGTACCAATAATAATTTCTTCCAAATCCACTCTCAGTTTACTCACATTTGTACTTTGTGGTTGAGGTTTTTGTTTTTCCATTCCTCTTATCCAATCATCTAACTCATCTGGCGAAGGACCCATTGAACTCCCTGAAGCTGGAGTAACATTCTGTACTATTTTCCTTGGCTTTATTTGTGCACCTCTTTTTGGGGTTTCAGTTATCAACTCATAAACTGGAAAATCAATCAATGAAGTATTTTTCTCAAGGGGCGTGGCTTAGCACGCGATGCGGACGGACGTGCCCGGGTAGAGCTCCCGCCTGAGCCTCCCTGCCCCGGGTCGTTTATCCGATAAAACTTCTTTTACATGGCCCGCTGCTGCCGGCGGACCTACTCCGGACCTGCTGCCCGCCCTGGCTGACTTTGGGGCGAATCGGAGGTGGGGCTCTGCACCGACCCGGCAGGCGAGACTGAGGCCGCCTTGAAGGAAGCGCCTCTGGGGACATTAGCTATGCGAGTCCGCGGCTTCAGACGGACCCCTGGGCCTTGAGTTGCGACCTGCGGGGGAGATATCGCGGCAGCGCGGAGGCCTGCGACCCTTGCGGAGGGGCCCCCCGCGCGACTGGAGCTGCGATCGGAGGCGCCTGGGGACCCCCCTCCCCCGCGTAGAACCAATCGGCAGCGGCGGCGAGCTGAGGACGGCCTGAGGCAAACACATGGACAGAGCCCGCAGCGCCTGGCCTACAAGTGAGTTACTTAACTGGGGCCCTGAGAGCGGCAGGGTGGAGCCAGAGAGGCGACGGTGCCTAGCCACTGCCACGCATAAGCAGATGCCCTCCGGCCGCCGCCGACATTGGATGGCCTTCTGGAGGGGTGAGATACCCCAACGGCGATAGGGATCCCAGGACGCACGAGGGAACACTGAGGCTCCCCCTCCCCCCGCTCTGACCTGATTCCTTCTGAGCTGGGACTGCCTTCTCCCCCCCCTTCTTTTTTCCTGCAAGACATTGGGCACTGAGGGCAGACTCGCTCCGGACAGGGGCTACGCCGCTGCTGAACATAGCTGCCCACGTCGCCGCTGCCCGCCGGCGCCGAGGGAGCTGCTGGAGCGCCTGGCTGGACCCCATAGACCCACGAAACGCAAACCCTGTGCCTCCGGACACTGCGGAAGGAGAACGCGAACGCGGAGTGGACGGGAGGCGCAGATGTGACCATACCCTTTGGAGGGAGCCCTCTGTCATCCGTCTCGCTGCCATTGGACCCTTCACTGCTTGGAACCTCTGGACCCGTGACGACCGGGGCGCATTGCGCAGGGCCCGGTGGCTTGGAACGGCGGAACCCGGCGCCGCACTGGGACAGGAGTGCGAGCCGCCCCTTTCCCTGGAGGCGATACACGGCCCGCAACTACAGCCTCGACGCCACAGAGGTGATTCGCCACGTGCGACGGGCCTCTACCCCACTGCGACAGGAGAGACTACCTTGCACGCGCCGCCAGCCCCATGCCTGGAGGGGTGCGAACACGCACCGGATCGGGGACTGCACCGGCGAGGGGAAAGCAAGCGAAAGCAGCGCCCAAGATGGATGCCGAGCAGGTGGCGTCGAAGCTAGACAGCGTCCTGGCAGCCATGGAACGCCCCTTTCCCTGGAGGCGATACACGGCCCGCAACTACAGCCTCGACGCCACAGAGGTGATTCGCCACGTGCGACGGGCCTCTACCCCACTGCGACAGGAGAGACTACCTTGCACGCGCCGCCAGCCCCATGCCTGGAGGGGTGCGAACACGCACCGGATCGGGGACTGCACCGGCGAGGGGAAAGCAAGCGAAAGCAGCGCCCAAGATGGATGCCGAGCAGGTGGCGTCGAAGCTAGACAGCGTCCTGGCAGCCATGGAACGGATGGAAGAACCCCTCCAGCAGACAAGCACCTCCCTGGAGACCAGAATCGATGGCGTGGCGATAGACTTAACCCACCTCCGGGCCGATCATAAGAAGCTGCAAGCTCGCACTAAGACGCTAGAAGGCATAATGGCAGTCATCGAGCCAATGGCGGCGCAGACAGACAAAAAAGTGCAAGATCTCCTGAACAGAGTGGAATTCTTGGAAGACCGAGCCGAGGACGCGGAGGGACGGGCACGAAGAAACAACATCCACCTAGTGGGCATCCCGGAGAAATGGGAAGGAGCGGATCCGGCTCGCAGAGTAGAGGTGTGGCTAAGAGACCTGCTGCCAGAAAGCGCGCTCTCCCCCTACTTTGTGGTGGAGAGAGCCCACCGAGTGCCCACGAGACCGCTCCCCCCTGGCTCTAACCCTAGACCGTTTCTCCTTCGGGTTCTCAACTATAGGGACCGAGATGCCATACTGCGCGAAGCCAGGAACCTAGGGGAAATCGTCATAGACAACGCCGCAGTGATGTTCTTTCCGGACTACACGGTGCGAGTACAGAGACAGAGGCATTCCTTCCTGGCAGTAAAAAGACGACTGCGTGAAGCAGACCCTAAGTACTCGCTACATTTCCCTGCCAAACTGAGAGTGGTAACACAAGACAAGACACATTTCTTCACGAGCCCGGAGGAAGCGGAGGCCTGGCTGGATGGAGGAATGCCCAAAGCACCGCGGAGAGCGACGGGAACTGCCAACGCAGAGAGGGCCCGAGGATCACGGCGTCGGCGCCGCCGCAGGTCGCCCACGCCACCGCTGGTCAGAGACGCGATGATTCACTCCCCACCGGTGGACCTCATTCAGCAAGAACAGCGAGATGCCCTGCGCAAGGTGGCGGCGATCAGCAACTCCCCGGTGCCGTCACTCGATCCGGGCGCTAGCCCGGCTGTGTCCTCAACGGATGATGAGGCGATCTATGGCATCCCGGATACCCAGAGCTCTGGGGGACCCCCAGAGGTCCCGCCGCATCCAGTGGATCTCTTTGGCTGATGGGAATCCGGTAGCGGCATGCCTGGGTTCCTGCTTAGCTGCCCCGCCCTCTAATGGAACTGCCTCGGGCCTACCTGCACCCACACCATCGCCGCTTTGGGGGACTCAAGCACGGAGCTAGACACTGTAAGTACATTTTCTTTTTTTTTTTTTTCTTTTTTTTTTATAAAAACCTTTATTTCTTCAAGAATCTGGACACAGCTATTCAGTCGACAACCCGGAGGTTCGGCAGCTTCATTAGGAGAGTATAGAGAATCGTCCACAGTACATTGAAGGAGCAGTGAGAAGGTTCCATTTTTAATAATTACAAACACACAACAAACCCCAGCAAGGCAACAACACTGAATGCCCACGGTGGTAGCCCCCCAGGGGGAGCCGGACCCCAATCATCTAACGGTCACAGTACTATGATAAGAGGAAAAAGGGGGAAAAGCAGAGGCCCAAGAGGTCAATTAACCATCACATCTACATACGGAGCTGGAAAGAAGGTCAAGAAGAAAGCTGTTCCTCGGGGGGATCCAGATCAGGGGCAAGACATATTCCCCCCCTGTATTGGTTCCACCGCCCCCAGATGGCATGCCACCTCCGAGGGCGGCCTCTGGCGCAATATACTGTCTTCTCCCTGAGCATACTCCAGTCCATATTTTCTTTCCACGCAGTTAACGTGGGGGGCCCCCCGGAACCCCACAAGCGCGCGATGTCCCTCTTAGCAACCATGTTACCCAGGGTCACCCACTGGGTCTGTGCCTCATCATGGTCAGTGGGCCCCCAGACATTCAGGAGACAACACCGTGCCTCCGGCTGCATGGCAATGCCCGTCACCTCCCCCATCACCGCATGAACTCGCCTCCAAAATTCCGTGATGACACCACATTCCCAGATGATATGTAGGAAAGTACCCACCATACCGCATCCCCTCCTACATAGGCCTTCCTCAGAGAATCCCATATGAACCAGTCGCGGCCCCGTCACATACACTCGATGCAGGATCTTAAGCTGCACCAGCCTCAGACGCGACGGGATCGCAACCTCCTTAGGAGAGGAAACAGCAGACTGCCAGTCCTCATCGTCCAACTCGAGTCCGTCCCTAGTCCACTGGTCCCGCAGCCCCAGTAGCACATCAGCCCGAACATTTATCAGTTTCTTGTAGATGAGCGAGATCGTGCTCTCCGGCATATGGCCATCAAGGATCCGGTCCTCCAAAGGAGAGGACTCAGGCACCTTCTCACCCTTCACAAGGACTGACCGCAGGGCATGACGCACCTGAACATATCGGAAAAACTCAGACGCCCCCAACTCATACTCCTTCTGCAACTCTTCAAAGGACTTCACCCTACCCTTAATCAGCATATCTCCAACCCTGGAAATGCCGATCAAATCCCATTTATCAAACCCTTTCGTATGCCAAAGCCTACCCAACCTTTCAGATTCAAACAACGGGGCAGCTAAGGTGAGCCTATCCTTCCAGCCCAGAGAGTCAGTCGCCATCTTCCATACACGCACCGCCACCCCAGTGGGCCCCGTGAGGGATGAGTCGAGGGACCGCGAGTACAACGCCCTAAGATAGTTCCCACCGCGCAACAACCATCTGTCCATGGCATAACCAGGGCTGAGGGCCGGGCCATAGAAACCGTGGTTAATCGCGGACAACCGGGTGGCCCAGTAATAGCGTCGGATGTCTGGAAGCGCGATACCCCCGTCATACCATGGAAGCGTCAATTTAGCAATCGCTATCCGCGGCCTCCCATCCCACAACAGCGTCCGTTGGAGGCTTTCGACCTCCCGAAAGTACTTGGCCGGCACCCAATCTAGAGTGTTTTGCAATGCGTAGAGGAACCGAGGAAGGGACATCATTTTGAACAAGGCAGCGCGCCCGACGAGGGAGAGCGGCAGCCTCCGCCAGCCCTCAACATCCCGCCGCAGGCGCGCCAGGGGGGGGAGCAGGTTTCTCTCATACCGCAAAGCGGGGTCCATGGAGATAAAGATCCCCAGATACACGAAGCCCTGCTGAGCAATCTGGATCGAGCAAGTTCGCGGGACCGGCGGAACCTCACCACTCAGGACGTATAAATACGATTTACTCCAGTTGATGACGAGACCCGAATTCCTACCGAAGGATGTAAGAACGTCACAGACCACTATGAGTGAGTTCTTGGGCGAGGCGAGATACAACAAGATGTCATCAGCGTATAGCGAAATGCGGTCCTCGTGGTCGGGCGTCCACCGAAGGCCACGTATATCCGGGTGCCAGCGTATCCACGCCGCCAGAGGTTCAAGAGCAAGGGCGAACAACAGAGGCGACAGGGGGCAGCCCTGCCGAGTCCCCCTCCCAAGCCGGAACGGAGTCGATACCCGGCCATTTACCACCACGCTCGCAAGGGGTCCCTCGTACAGCAACCTCACCCAGCTCACAAAACCAGGGCCAAAGCCGAACTTGGCTAGCACAGCCCACAAATACTCCCATTCCACCGTATCGAAGGCCATCGTGGCATCAAGAGACGCCACAATAGCCGGTTCTCGCAGTGTGCCAGCCCTGGCGATCACCCCATGAAGGCGCCGAAGGTTCAACGCGGTGTTGCGAATAAGTACATTTTCTAATCATAGACACGTGACTCATCCACCCACATCGCAGATACGCAAATGTGCCCCACGGTGCTCTCCTACCGGATCTCTGCCACATGAACCACTTGGAGAGGGACATGCCCACCCCTGGCACCCTTGCCCACACTTGACTGACATCTGGGCACACAGCTGCTGCGGCACTGAGCGGCAGACACTGGGCGTCCGCCGGACGGCAGCGGCTTCCACACCTCACCCGGGAGTGATGCCGGGCTCTTCCAGGACTGCACTGTTTTGTTTACTGATAAAATATAAACCACAAGATCCCCCTAAGACTGTATAGTTTACGAGCTCACTTGAGTGTTTGGACGGCGAACTGTTCCGCAGCCGACCTTTTGGTATTTTTGATTTTGTTGCCATGTTGAGGCTCTATGTTTCCCCTTTCTTCCCTATCCCCCTGCCTTGCTGGAGATCATGGCACTGCGCACATGGCGCTAATCCTACCCACACAGTGGGAGCGGACTGCTGGAACTGGGGGGCCATTGGACTGGGGGCCACCCCTTGGGGGGAGCGGGAGGCGCACACACACACGACTACTATGGCTAATGTACAAATATGCACCTGGAACGTCAGGGGAATGCACACACCGGCTAGACGATATCATATATACTCATACCTAAAGCGACATAAAATTAGCATAGCGCTGCTCCAAGAAACCCATTTGAACGGAGCTGAGGTATGGGCGCTGCGCCGTAGATGGCGAGGGCAACTGTATGCCACGGAATATTCCTCATACGCTCACGGAACGCTGATATGGATCCGTCCTGGGACTCCTTGGGAAGCCACAGAAATTGTAGTGGATCGGGAGGGCAGATATGCCGCTGCGCAGGGCCGGCTAGATGGCCAGCATATTACACTAGTGTCCCTCTACTCCCCCAACGTCGATCAGGGCAGCTTCCTGGTGCGGCTCTCAGCGACCATGGCACCTTGGCATGTAACCTCGTGGATAGTGGGGGGCGATTATAATTGCACTCTAGATATAACACTGGATCGCTCCTCCCCACCCCCAGCTAACGCCTCTACACGGGGAGCCACGAAAGCACTACTGGAGTGGCCCGCACGGTGGGATCTTCATGATGTTTGGCGAACGCGCAACCCGGGGACGCGGACCTATTCCTACTACTCTGGCGCTCACGACTTATATGTCCGCCTGGACCGGTTCATGGCATCCACTGACCTCCTACCCCACGTGACAGACGCACACTACATGGGCCGCACGCACTCGGACCACAACCCACACTTCATGTCCATAACCTGGGCCCGCCCGCACCCTCCTGTGCCCACATGGCGCCTGCAGCCTGCGCTGCTGCTAGACGCGGCTTTTCGCGATTCCTTGCTCGCGCGTGCCGCGCAGTATTTTGAGGATAATACCGGTACGGCATCCACCCCACAGGTGGAGTGGGACGCCTTCAAGGTAGTGCTCCGGGGACACTGTTTGCATACACAAGGCCACGTGAGGCACCAACTGGAGAGGGACCTAACTAGGCTGGAGTCTGACTTACTCACAAGAGAGGAGGGGGCTATGGATGGAGCCGGGGACCCGCTGCACGAAGCCCACACGGAACATGCGCGCCTATTAGAGCGACTCCGAAACGTCAACTATGCCGCGCACTCGACAAGAACGCATCACCTCGGCGACAGGCCTGGCAAACTTTTAGCGTGGCTGATCTCCCAGGAGGCCCGCTCGGCCCCGGTGGCGGCCATACGGACGGAGAGGGGGGACCTAGTATACACGCAACTTAGCATACACGACGCCTTTATCGCCCACTATGAAGCATTGTATCGCTCCCGCCTATCAGTCCCTCACCCTGATATAACCGGCTATCTCTCCCCCCTGCAAATGCCACAACTGACTATTGCGCAGCAGGACGAGCTGGGAGCCCCGCTCGTGTCGGACGAGCTCCGAGAAGCCATCTTTAACCTGTCAAATGGCAAAACCCCGGGCCCGGACCGGCTACCAGCTGAGCTTTACAAGGCCGGCTCGGACATCCTCGTTCCGGAACTACTGAGAATGTATAATGCGGCAGCGGAAGACGCCGCTTTACCCCCAACGTTACATGAGGCCACGTTGGTCTCTATTCTTAAACCTGGCAAGGATAGCACACAGATGGGCTCTTACCGCCCACTGGCGCTGCTAAACACGGATTATAAGATACTGGCTTCTGCATTAGCCAGGAGGCTGGCCCCTCATGTACCCACTCTGGTGCACCGAGACCAAAATGGCTTTGTCCCCACACGCCACACTTCTTACAACATCCGCTGCCTATTTCGGGTGCAGGAATACGCCACACAGCAATGGCCCAGAGCGGGATGCTTGATACTGGATCTGGAGAAGGCCTTTGACTCAGTCGAGTGGCCGTACCTGAGAGCAGTCACGGAGAAGTATCAGCTGGGGGGGGGGATCCAGAGCCATGGTCGACCTGCTCTATGGCAAACCGACAGTCCGAGTCCGCACGGGCCGCCTCCTCTCAGCTGCCATCCGGGTCCGCAGAGGCACTCGCCAAGGCTGCCCACTGTCGCCATTGCTGTTTTCTCTAGCCATGGAACCTCTGGCCGCGACTCTCAGGACGCACGGGCCAGAGTGGGGAATCCCATTGGCGGACGGTCTGCACGTGGTGTCACTGTACGCGGATGATTTACTGCTGTACGTCAGGGATATGACTGCCATCCCCGCCTCCCTCACTGACATCTTCCGCACCTTTGAGGAGGTGTCGGGCCTGAGAGTCAATTGGTCCAAGACGGGGGCCTATCCCTTTGGCCCGGACACGCCTGAATGCGACATCCGTTTGGGAGGGGACAGGCTGCAGTGGCACCCCACCACCTTCCGCTACTTGGGGATAAGGATCTACAGAACCCCAGCAGACGTTTTGGAGGGAAACCTCCTTCGAGCGATCGCTTCTGTCCGAGCACAAATTGGCTTCTGGAACACCTTACCCCTTAACGTGCCTAGCCGCGTAGCATTGACCAAGATGATTGTACTGCCTCGACTACTCTATTATTTTGCGAACATGCCTATGTATGTTCCCACCAAGATATTCCGCGAATTAGAGGTGCTGCTGCTTAGCCTCATCTGGAATAAGGGGAGACCGCGAGTGGCTCTGACCAAACTATACATGCCCACGGATTCAGGGGGCTTGGCAGTTCCTAATTTGGAAATATACTACCTCGTGGCGCAGATGCAATGGGTGGCGGGGTGGCTGAGTGACAAGCAACTAGAGGACACTGCCTCGCATGCGGCTGCCTGGACACGAACGCAAATAAATACGCTGTTCCACCCGATAACCCGCGCGCTATGCCCCTCCCAGATCTACCTGGCGGTGGCACGCAGATGTTTCCTGCGGTGCCTTCGTCTCACATGCGCGACTACGCCGTATGCCCCGAGCTTGCCGCTCTTGGGCATGCCTGGTCCGACGGGGCCGCTCACAGAGGTCCACTTGGCTAGCTGGGAACGCGCAGGGGTGGACACGCTGAGTGACCTATACGCCGATGGTGACTTACTCACATTCGCCAACCTGGCTGATGACACGGCTCTCCCGGCGGGGCAGTTCCTACTGCATGCCTCCCTCTTGCGCACGCTCACTACTTCCTGGGGCGATATCGCAGTGGAACCTCCGACGCACACCTTCATACAATACCTGCATGTTATGGGTAATGGCTCACACATCATACACTGGATAGCACAGGCACTGCAGGCACACTCGCAACCATCCACATTGCCACTGAGGGAGCGCTGGGCGACAGACAGGGGAAGAGACTGGACAGACAAAGAATGGGCACTGATACTGGCCGGCCCGACCAACATCCCACGTAACCCCCGCTTTAAAATTATACAATACTACATACTGCAGCGTGCATACCTCATGCCCAATAAGATTAACAGATACTTCTCGCGGGCAGACGCAGCTTGCCAGCGGTGCTCGCTACCGGGAGCGGACCTACTACACATGCTATGGCACTGCCCTGATATTCAGATATATTGGGACGACGTATTGACACTGCTCGCGCGCGACACTGACGGGCAACTGCCGCGCACATGGGAAGCATGCATACTAGGGTTGTATAAGCGCACGAAAGATAACAAAGTGCAGGCACGCTTCTGGGACATGGGTCTTATAACGGCCAAACGCTTGCTCACTAAACACTGGAAGGCCACGGCCCCCCCACACATCAGACACTGGAAAGCCTCCTTCATTAATTGGGCACAAGCGGAGAGTGCGGTGCTTCTTCGTGAGGAAACTGCGGGGCTCCGGAAGTTCCCCATCGCCCAGCTTTGGGATAACCTCCTCAAAGCGTTTCAGATGGCCTGCCAGGACCGAGGGATAACCTGATGCGACGGAGCTAGCTCCCGCCCCCCTCTGCTTGCCCCTGATGGCCCCTACTTCCGCCCTAAATGAGACTGCTGCCGGGGATTGATCGCTGTACAGCTATGGCGCACACCCAGTGAACGCTGCTGCCACAATCTGAAACAGCGCACACAATGCCTGGCTGAGGGCTCAGGCGGGAAGGCATGACCACTCCACCCCACCCTGCCGTTCCCTCTCTGGCAAAGCGGAACACCCTACGCATCGAGACAAGGGGTGTGGGCGTCGACGCTTTGGGGTTCTGGCCTGCCTGGCAGCCCCCTCCCCTCCCTCCCCCGGCTTACTGCTTCCCGCGTGCACCGCGCAGTCCCGCTGTGCCCCACTCGATAGCTGCTCGCCCTCTCGTTCAAACGCACAATGATCTCCTCCCCCCCTTCCCCTCGATCCCGTCTGAGTTTATGACCCTAACCTCGACTCCCCCTACCGCCACATACACACAGGGAACAGTTTGTTTACTGGTTAAGTTCCCAGACCGGATTCCTACCTAATCACAGGTGACAGACGGTGGATGCGTCGTCGGGCGTCCCTGAAGCGCTACCCTATCTAGCGTGCCCCGCTCACTGACAGCGGAGCAGCGATGGCACACACACCCTACCAGGGACGGGTACGCCCAGAGGGTGCAGAAAGATCTTGCCCAGGGCACACTGTATTGAATACCAGACGTACCCTGACAATCAGCTGCTTGAGGGATGTGGCGCTGGAGGGACGGATGCGCGCCACGTAGCTCACACATGGACTCGAAGTGCGAAGCTGCAGACTGGATTCGCCGGCTCTACACGCTAGCATCTATGCCTCAGTGAGCTAAACTGACACATCCTTGCCGCGCTCCGGCCCGCATCGCGAGCACGATACTGGCGCTGAGCTGACCGGAGGCCTTTACACTTGGGGTTAACCACGGTCTCCTACACGACTCCAGATAGGGGCCTGGGTGGCGACCGAGATAGCCGCGGTGTGGGCTGGAATACAGCGCCATCCTTTGTCGCTGATAACACGCATAAGGAACACCACAACAAAACACCTAAAAGCAACATAGACCTACCGTTTAACGAAGTACACACCTAATTCCTGTAATAATGCCAACCTGCACAACGCCGCCGGACCCCCGGGTTGCCGGCTGAATGGCTGTACCTACCAGAACTTGTGGTACCTGCGGAATCAGTGGTGTTCCCATTAATGGTGACTTTGGAACTGTCTCACTCGAGTCTTCTTGATATGGTGGAGGTCCTTTAGTCAAAATATCATCTAAAAATGTATCATCAGATTCATAGGAATTTAATCCTGATGTCTCTACATTTTTCTTTTTACATTTGCCTCCAGTCAATTCTTCAGCAACTAAAACTGGATACAAACCCACCGTTACCACAGCTCTCCTCCATCTTTTCATTCTTTATTCCCGATTTTCAAAAGGATATCTAGTCATTATATTTTTGTATCTTCTTAGACCCCTATACTTCCCTCGCTCAAATGCCTCATATTCCCATTCCTCAAGCGCTTCATACTGAGTAGGTCTAGGTTTTGGTTCTAAAGAATTCATTCAATCTCTCAGATTCTGTAGAATCCTTACATTAAATGTACCATGCTCTGGAAAAGCAAAAACACCATCATCTTCTGTGTATTTCATCCAATTCTCTAACCAAGTACATGTATGGTAACCACATTCCAACATCATAAAAGAAGCAGGCGTTCTTGGAGGTGGAATAAGAATTCCTTCTCTAGTCACTATTGGTTTGCCCTTTTTAAAGAAACCTTTTATCTTATTAATCAGTTTAACTTTTCCGACTCTTTATGCTAAAATATAATAAATAGACCAACAACACACTCTTCATACTTGTGCAATTTCTTATTTGTTAACAATAGTCCAATACCAGCGCGACTCACACCAACCAACCAATCAGAGCACCACTATGTAAGCAGTATCTCGACCAATACAAATGCAGCTTACAACAGTCAACCAATCACTGCTCTCTATGCTCCCAATATCTGACCAATGCCAGCGCGGCTTTGTCTGACGTCAGTATTACTCCTTCTACTGACCCTCCCTTTACAAAATAATATGGCAATGTATTTTCTAGGTTTTTCTTAACCAGATTTGTGTTAATAACAACATAAAACTATGCTACCTTGTCTGTTCCACTAAATAAAGAGATAGTTTTCCACTTCAAAACGAGATTCTTTCACTCGCGTAAAACAACGACCAGATCTATGCTACACCCAAACAAGCTACAGGAGGAATAGGTACTCATCTAGGGATACTAGCCAAAGTTTCGGAAGAGGACTTTCATGTAGACAGAGGTCTTGGTACTCCTTTGGGGATGTAAGGCCAGAGTTTCTGAAGTGGACCCTTCACTATTACACACAAAAATCTACTCCCATACGAATAATCCCTAATATAAAACCTGCAGCCTTTTGCTGTTCGGTATTATGACAAAAATCAAGGTACTTCTCCCATGTGATAACTTATCCACACTCTTCTTCTGCATACTTCAGGCTAAAACATTATCCCAGGATCTCAGGTAACTCCGTACCCACATTTCCAGACAACATAGAACAAAACACTAACTTTTCATGTTAGGAAACAAACATCCAATAATCAATAATTATTACCAAACGAATCAATAAGTAACCATCCTCTACTACCAAAAACGGATCCAGCGCCAATCAGGGATCAATAATTGATAACAATACACAGGGCCATACACATTTACCCAAACACTATCCGTTGAACTGAGGGTGGGGTGAGTTTCAAGACCAATGAACTCTCAAAATCAGTTGTTCATTATACAGGCTTGTATCTAACACTCTAAACACTAACTGAGCCTGCATATCAACTTATTTTCTCTGGTCGATGGTCCTAAAATTGAGAAGTTGATAGTAATAATAATAACTATCTATCTATCTATATTTCTGATTAACCACAAACTCGATGAATCGCTATTTGAGAATCGCAAAACGAGATGTAAAAATAAAATGTGCAATTTTTTGCAAATCCTTGGAATTCCTTCATCGTGACTCTCAAATTGGGAGTCACAATTATAGAATCCCTTCCCATACATTCCTATGGACCAAGAGGCCCATGGGAATGAATGGGAATTACGTGTGCAAATTGCGAGTACCCAGTAGGTACTCGCAAATTTCACACGCAATTTCAAGGGTGCAAGGGTGCCAAAAGGACACCCTGTTGCACCCCTGAAATGTACATGTGTGCACATGTGGCGTACATACATGCCCTAAGGGCATGTATGTGTCACACATGGCACTTTGAAAAAAGCAAAAAAGTGCTTTTTTGTAAAGAATTCGCAAATTACCACCAACTGTAGTTGGTGGTAATTTGAGATTTCTTATTCCAAATTCACACAACTTAGGTGCTTTCTACATCGCATTCAAGGAATAGCAATTAGTGATTCCGTAAATGCTATCGCAAAATAGGGAATTGCAAATTTTGCGATTACCTATTTTGCGATGCCCTTTTGGGATGATACATCCCAAAAGGCCTTTTCCCGTTCGCAAACGGGCCGATTCTGAGAATCGTCCCGTTTGCGAATGAGAAAAGGGCTTGATACATGTGCCCCTAAATACCTAATTGAGCCTGCATATCAACTTCTTTCCTCTGGTCGATGGACCTAATGTTGAGAAGTTGATGGTAATAATAATAACTATCTATTTAGCTATATTTCTGATTAACCACAAACTCGATGTAAAGTTAATAAATGTTTATCACCAAATAATGAAGTAAATAGGAGCTCATCATGTACAGAATCACATTCACAAGGCCAATAATGCATTAATCACAGAGTGAGAGAACATTTATCAATGCAAACAGTGTCAGACTCATATCAAAATGAATAAATGCACATGAAGGAGTGGATAGGTAAAGAGAAAAAAGTTTCAGAGACAAAATACATTTGCAAATTACTATGCAAAGTACTGATCATTTAGCTAATACTAACCTATGGAAATAGAGAAATACCACCCCCTGGCCACAGAGATAGTAGGGGGTTCCCTTAGACAGATTCAGGGAACAAAGATTATCAGGATACTGGTTACAGGACAGGAACAGGAACAGGTAGGCCTCAGCAAAACCGATAGACAGGGACGATCTCTCTCTAAGCTTCTTCCCAACGGCACCTAATCACACCCCCTAGGGCACCTCAATTATACCCTAAAACCTACCTGTCCAACACATAGTAGTTGAAACATTTATGAAAACTTAGTCTCTCATTGGCTGATTTGGGGGGTGTCCTATCACACCACCATAGTAACGATCATATTTTTTTAACTTAATCGTAATCTTCATACATTACACTATACTAGCCACGTCTGATGGCTTCACATTTCCTTTGACAAATAACATGTTGTAAAATACTACACATCCATTGTTCGTTACTGTCGCTTTCTACGGAAGAAATTTGCACATTTCCTCCCGTTCTCATGGCCATCTTTTATTACTTGTCAGACAAACACATGCCTCTTGAAGGTTATCAGCCATAGCCTCTGCCACTTCTCTCTCAGAGCTCGTTTTTTGGTTTATGAAATGATTTTTCCTTTTAACCCGTTACAGACATGCAGAAATGTAGGCCCATGGGTTTCTCTAAAATGAATGGAACACAGACATTATTAATTTTACGAAATGTACTTTTCACTGTTTACCACCCACCATTGCATTAACCCATATTATGTTCCTAGCAAGAGCATCAATGTGCAAAAGCAGCAATATTTTTATTATATTTAGAAGCAGAACGCAAATATGGCCTAATCTGGCATGCATTAGTCTCCGCATTAGTGCACGCATGCGCAAAGCATTTTCCCGTGTTTTTGTGTTTGTGCATGTTAATCTCACAACACACTATTAGTAAAAGTTACTGGGGAGTTAATCCAAGCTCAAAACCTGCTCCATCACTGTTCCCACACGAACAGGGTCAAGACTGATTTGCATATGGTTGGGTCCAGACTGAGGTGGTGTGGTGAGCAAAAGAATGATGGATTTAACCCAGATCCTTGTGACTGGGGGTGAATGTTTGCATTAACCAGCATTCTGTCCATCTATTGTTTCTTTTGCATATGTCTCCAGGGTGTGGCACATTTCATGATGTAAGGATATGGATGAGGAAATGCTGATGATGAGGTTATGAGCATTGAGAAATTTGAGAGGTCTTGACTTTTTGGGGGGTTGGTTGATTTTCATTGCTTCTTAGAGCTGATTAAGCAGAGACTGAGTTTAGATTTGTTAGATTGTGTGTGGCTTAAGGGATATCCCATTTGATGACAGTGTACTTCTTGCTGAATAGGGAAATTACTTTGTTTGAGATATTTTATAAAATAGATGATGCCATTGCTGCGAGTTTGATATGTGTTTTGGTGAAAAGATGTAGTGAACTTGATATGTATGTGATATTTGTTTGGTAAACAAAAGAGTGATAGATCATGCAATTTGGTGGACTTGTCTCCGTGTGCTTGGACATGGTACGGTTACTAGAGAACATCTTTGGTGTGGGCTGTCAATGTTCAAATTTTTTATGAAGCATTAAGTCTTGCCAGCCATTGCATAGAAATCTTTTTTTTCATAAAGGAGGGAAATAAATTGGGTATGTAAAGGTGGGGCATGGTTTCGGCAATATATCAGTTAAAATGGAAAAAATACCCCATTTACATTCCAAGTATTTCAAGTTCTTTGTAAACAGTTAATCTTCCCTTGTATAATGGTTATTGCTCATGGCCAGCTGTACAAAGAAAATCAGCATTCTAGGGGGAGTATATGACAATTTTCAAAATAAGAAGGTAGAAACATTGACTATATCCTATAGTTCCAATTGCAAGTGGGTCGGATGGTGGGGGTAAATACCTCAAATGAGGTATTAAATAGTATCTATACTAACTGTTTCACTTGAAAATGAGGCATTAAATGCCTAAAGTGTATTTAATCGCCCTGGAACAAGTATTTACATGGAACTCATTTGAAGAAAAGATTTGTAATGACACAGAATTTTCTGTATGGATTTACTCTATATTTCAATTAAGTTTCTTGTCTTGTTTTAATCAATACAGGCATTATTTCAAAAAGAGAAGAAAAGTCAGTATCTTGTAGTGTACTTCGACTCAGCTAAACTAAGTTTTATTTTATTTAGAAAACAGTTCTGCAGTCTAAGGCATTCATTCGACATTTGAGTGATAAAAGATTTTGCTTAAAGAGTAATAAGGCCCAAGTGAAAGAAAATCAAAACCGAACCCGAAGGAGACACACGGAAGAATATGTGAACATCTACGGTATATTGGTTATTGAATTCTAAAGACTGCTAAATATATTCAATACAATAGGAAATACAGAGAGTTATATTTCACTGTTTCATTTATACTAAGGTACAGACTGTCTTTATATATGTTGATGGCATTTCAACCCTAATTCCAATACTAGGGTCACATCAGGACTGTAATGACCTTGGGATGGCTGATTAATAAGGTTCGGTCCCCTCAGTCATGGACCGACATGGGTGTGGTGACCAGGGTCAAAATACAGTCCCAGATTGTGAAGTTCACTGATAGTTCTGTTAGGTGCCATCTACTGCCAGCTTAAGGGCACAATATCCCATGTTGCTTTCTTATGGATTTCACAATTGATGACAATGAGGGAATTGCTGGGAGAAACATAGCTCGATTGGGGGACAAGGATTGTCCAATTTTGTCAATGGCCACTTTCCTTATCAGAGATGTGGTCGTCTGAATGTGTGAAATCTTTTCACACTAAAATATGCATGTATCAATATTTGTCCCTAGTCATTTTTACAGGTTTAGCCTACCGAACGTTTCTTGGGCAAAGACACTGTGAAGTGGTAATTACCTAAACTTTTGTAATTACAATCCATCCACAAACAGGAGTTTTGGGCAGTAACAGGCAAAACATTGGAGTTTACATATGTCCACTGGCATAGGAGTGGAGAGAGCTTCAGAATGTCTTACAGTTGGATTTTTAAATGATTCTTTCTAGATGTCATGTCATGTACAGGTTGGACCTTTGCGTAATCCATGAATTTCTACAGTGCAGCCTATATCTGAGGTGATGTATTGAGACACGGGACTTGGAGGGCCTTCTCGGGATCAATATTTTCTTGGTTAAGTTTGCTGACTTTTACAGCTTTGTTCAACACTTAGAGGCCCTGCTTGGCAGCCCTCTGGGCACTGCCCACTCAGGAGTTCTACAACTAGGAGAAATAATTACAAAATACCTCAGACAAGGTGAATTTATTTATGAGGTTGATTTGGAATGATATGGAATGCCAAGGTTCTCAGTCAAAACATTGGCCAATGTTAGACCTGGAATTTTTAGCTGGTTTACGCCTGACATTTAACTTTTTGGCCTCCTGTTTTTAACCCATTTTCTGTTGGTTTTAGGACTCTGGGCACTTTACCACTGCTAATCAGTGCTGAAGTGCATATGCTTTCTGTGTAAATTGTGTTATGGATTGGTGTATCCATGATTGGTACATTTAATTTACCACTACGTCCCTAGTAATGTACACAGGTGTGCCAAGGGCCTATCAATCCACTGCTATTGGTAGTGCCACCTATACCAGTAGCCTTTTAAATGTGTCTCAGACCTGCCACTGCGCTTAGTTTTAAACTGCCATGTCAATCGGGCAAGTGCACCCCCTTTCCAGGCCCTAACCTTGCCTTGTACTACATGTAAGACACCACTATGCAGGCCCAAGGTACCCCCATGGGCAGGGTGCAATATATGTGAAAGGTAGGACATGTGTTGGTGTGTTTTACATGTCTTGATAGTGAAATACGGTGCATTTTGTTTATCACTATTGAAAGGCTGTCTTTTCAATAGCTCATCATAGGAGCTGCCTTGTAACATTCAACAATTGAAACTTCAAATTGGGACAAGATAGAAAAATTGAGTTTTGCTTTGATAAGTTCAGAATTTAATAAAACATATTTTAGTAAATGTGTTTTTTAAATTGTGTTTGAAAATTCCACTTTTATAATGTGGGCTGTAGGAGAGTAGGATCTGCCTATTATGTTGCCCCCAATGTTTTCTGATGTTTACACTGGTTTCTGGCTATAGTCTGGCTGGGACCCTGCTAATCAGGGCCCCAGCCTGTCTGGTCTCTCTAAACAACATGGAGTGCATATTAGGTGCACTAGTGATTGGATACTGTGGTGCCTTAAGAGTCCCTAGTATATGGTACCTTTGGTACCAAGGGCATAGGTACTTCACAGGCCTACCAGGGGCTGTAGCATGTTTTATGCCACCCCTGGGAAGCAGACTAAATCTGACACAACAGGCCTGCTACTGCAGCCTGGGTGAGGTGGTGCTAGCACTCCTCACTGAGATATAGGTTCACTATATCTCTCCTGCACACACATTTAAACCTATCAGTCACCCCTAAGGCAGGCCCTATCAATCCTGAGGGCAGGGTGCTTGGTTTCCATGTGAGGAGGTGCCTCTGCCTGAGCAGGGCCCCTCTGCAGCTCTCAGAGTCCATTCTTTGGGGCTGTTTGTGAATGCTATCAAACCATATACTCTTAAGTGCATTATAACCTCGCGGTAAATGCTAACTTTGGAATGGCTGCATCAAAACATGTCGTGTTTCGTTTCAAACGCTTTGGAAACATACCCCCACACCAGTAACTGGTCTGGGAGTATGATCCCACCCTTCTAGAGGGATAGACATGTATCTACTGTGGAAACGCGGTAGAATCCTGAAGAGCCCTGGCATCACAAAATGGATGCCACCAGTCACAGACACTGGGCTGCCCTCCTGCTGATGACCGAAACTCGCCGTGGAGGAAGCCCAACAATAGGTATCCTGTCACAGGGAGGTGTGACCACCTCCTAGACAGGGTTTAGTGTATTGGGGCTGGTTGGGTGCCCTCCTAGAGTGCTTTGAAGTCCTGCACTGGGGGAGCAGTAGGCTCCTTTGTGCATACACCAGTTCAAACCTGCTCAGGGGCTACCTGCCCCTGCTCTGGTGTGAAACTGGACAAAGGGAAGTGGGTGTAGCCACCCACTCCCCTGACCCTCCCATAGGTGGGGTCATAGAGCTAGTCCCTCCATTCCTTCCAGTATAAGTTAGGGAACCCTTGCCATTGCAAACTAGATACCCCTGGACGACGCTCTGAAGATGAATCCTGGACCTTCGACGTTCCACTACCTCTGGAAGATGGAAGAATCTCCCTTGGAGTCAAGGAGTGACTCCCCTACTTTGGCAGGCACCAAAAACTATAAACAACGGTCGCAAACTCCATCGCTCCTGCCGGTGCCTGAAATCCCTGCAGCCCAGGAAGAGGATTTCCTGACTTCTTCAAGGCCATCGTGAGTCCCCAGCGATGCTGAGGCAAGTGGACCTCACGAGTGACGAGGAACCGCAATCCCTGGGCACTGTGCACTATTTTCGAGTGCAACCCCTTCACGACATTCTATGAACCTGTGCATTGGGCCACGTGTGGTCCAAGCCTCTAGCAGGGATCCCTCCAAAGATCAGAGGCCTACCCCATCCCGATTGACCGTGGGCCCCTGTTGAGTGGATCCTCCTGAGGAGTCTATGCGATCCCTTGCCAGTTGGCTTGTGGGTCCCCTGAAGACTTTTCTACAATTCCTAAGGGCTCCCCTGGTTGTTCCAGGCCTTCCCTGACTTACCGTCGCTGGGTGAGTCCCTCAGAACTTGCCGGTCTGCATCGTTGACTTTTTGTCCTTTCCACAGGACTTGCTGTTACCAAGGCTTGTTGCCTCCAATCTGGTCACCGACACCACAGTAAGCTGCAGACTTCATGGGACACACCGACTCCAGGTCCAGGTCATCGTCGGCACCTCCTGGACCTTGTGGCTGAAGAGTCAAGACACCCGTGGACTACCTGAAATCACCCGACGACTCTGCCAAGTAACTTTGAACACTGTCCCCTCTGCTTTCAGGTCTTCCTTCTTCTGAATCCAGGCTTGGATTTCACCGGACACTTCTTCTGTCTTCACAAGCAGCAAGTCTTCATTGGCTCCATTGAAAACGACGCCGTGACCCGACACCAAAAGACACCTATGCACTCGGCTTCCCTGGGTGAGGTAACTCCAGTACTACGGTGCTCCTGTGGGTGTTGGCTCTAGAACTACTTACCCTGTAAGTGACTTGCTTGTAGACTCTCCCGAAGTATCCTTAAACTTTTAATTTCCAATCCCGACTTTCTCCATTGAAGTCAATAGGGATTTTGCGGCTGTGTTAACACACTGCATGGGTCACCGTGGGTCCTTTACTTACCTGCTTTGGGTGGTTTTGTGAGGTCCCAACGCTTCTGAAGGCCGTAGGCCTGATACCTTTGCAAGTCTCTTTTTTAGTATATGGTCTGGTACGCCCCTAGGGCCCCAGCCATATTTGTGCTTAATTTATTGTGAAACATTGATTTGTGCATATGTTCCTGCCTTCTAATCTCATAAAGAGATTAGTAGAGAGTTGTTTAGTAATAAATACATATATATTTGATATATATATACCTGTGTGGTGTCCTTACATTTGGAAATTCAAGAGATTATATGGTAAAACAAGCTGCTTTACATTCCTCTAAAGACTTAGTCTGAAGGCTGCTCTCCACAGCTACCACTAGGATAGCTTTCTTTAAAGGTTGTCTTAAACCTACTACCATAAGAGTCGAATTGTACTGGTGCAAGGTGTCCACTTTAACTAGTGAACAGCATATACCAGGCCAACTTCTCACATTGGTGGGCAGCGTGTGGGATTCCAATTTGCTATTGTTTTACTAGAAAATCTCTATTTGAATTACTAACTGAAAACCACTATAAGTACTCAAGGTACATATAAAGTCAAGCTTAGTATCAATAAGTCCTACTGAACTTAGAGCTGTGTGTCCAGGGATAGTGTCGTACTTTAATATTTGGGACCGCGTAGGGGACAGGGCCCTACCCCTGTCTATCCCGGTATTGGCGAACCGCAAATGGTTAATGCGGTATGTACAAGTGCTTCGTATAACGTTCTAGCTATGAATGCACTGTGTACACGTTATTTTACATTACTACGCGGGTTCCATCTTGGAGCGGTGGCCATCTTATGAGTGCCCTCACATAGGCTATAATGAAGCAAATACGGGCCTCACAGTACATGTGCTTCCCTTTGACTTCTCTGTGACCTGGGCAGCTGGCTCTGCTGCCCCAGGTCAGTCCGGTCTCACGAGCACTCCGTCCCCTGGCCACCTGTGATTAGCATCAGGGCTTGACACACCATAAAACCCTTTCATCCTACACGAGCCTCCGGCTAATCTCTTTCACACCTGACTGTTCCTGCTTTATGACTTGTTTCTATCAACAGGAGCTGCCCGAGTTTATTGGGGCCTACCGATATCTGATGTGGGATCTGAGTCTTGCTGTGTAAATAATTATGGGCTGGCTTAACTGGAATGTGGGATGGTCATCATGACTCTGCTCTTTCGTTTGAAATGTACACTTGTATATTGCCGTATCATAAACCTAGGAATGTATGCCTGAGGCAGGAAAATCTGTATTTAAGGAGAAGCCCGTTTCTGTTTTTTTTGGCAGTCTCCTGAGAACATACACGCTGTTGTACTTCTAGGATACCTGTAATTGGTCTGCAGCCAATAAACTGATCTTTGACTTCACCCAGAAGACTCTGTGTTTCTGTAGGTCTGAAACAGGGAGAACCCAGAAGTCATAGGGTGTGTTCCTCTGCACCGCTGGGCTTGAAATACCCAGTACTTCAGTTTGGCGCCCAACGTGGGGCGATTTCAGCGGTACCAGTCCAAGCCAGAGGTTCGTGAGGAGCTTCGTGTGGAAATTCCGGAGGAAGGCCGCCACTTCATCGACCCCTGCATGTCGACGTGGTCCAAAAGTTTTTTCTGCGAGGTTCTCCGCGTCCCGACGGCTACGAAGGACTGCTGCCCTGATTAATCGACCTGTTTTGGACCCTTGACGAGTTTGGTAGAGCGAAACAATCGAGAGAGTCTTCTGGTGACGCCATCGATCATCAATATTCAGTTAAGTATAAGTGGAGCGTCTCCCAATTTGTTTTGGTATCCTTCGGGATCGCTTTGATTTGGAGTTTGCAAACGCCAAAGCCAGAGGACTCGTGTATTCACGAGACTATCGTAATCGATAATCCTTTGAAGTTTGGATCTAGACTAGTGAGCGAAGATGCCTGGTTCTAGAATATTTGGTAGAATATTTTGTTTGGGTTGTGGAAGGGATTTCCAGCTGGAGGAATCATGTCCGGTTCCTCCGATTGGAACTCCAACTTATGAGCTTTATGTAAAACATGGCGTAGGCCCCATTGCATATAACGAAGTATGGATCCATTACACCAGAAAAGACGGTGTTTTAAAATGGCCCCAAAATGGTAGTTTCGATACAGATATCTTAGATAATTTGGAAGTGAAATTGTTTAAAAAGAAAACCCGGCCGGCGATGTTTGATTCTTTCCGCTTATGGCGGAAGGAAGCCAAACAGAAGGAAATTAAGCTAGCGAAGAAGAATAAGAGAGAAAAAGGTATGACAGTAATGCAAGCAGCTGTGCAATTTAAAGACAATGAGGAGGAACAAATGAATGAGCAATTGCACAGACAGCGTAAGCTAGGGATCGATAAATGTTACCCAGCTTTACCGCACTCTAAACAGAATGAGTTAGAAGACAAGGAGAAAGATCCCCTGATGTCGCATTTGCTGAGTTCACCACCCCCGTATGCTCAAAATGCCACGGCGCCTCCCCAGCTTGTGAATATGCCACCTCTAGTTAATGTACCACAAGCCTTACCGCAGCAGCCAGCTGCTCCGCAGCCGGCTCCTGTCCCTGCAGTACAGCCCTCTCAAGGGCCGCCAGTTGTGTTTCCAGTTGCCCCTGCGCTTCCTGCGACTTTGTCTATCTCAGCAACTGCCTCCCCTGACACTCTTCCTTGCACTACTCCAGTACCTGTTTCTACATCCTCTTTTCTCCCCTCTGTTTATCCCCCTGTTCTTGCCTCAACTTCTCCTTCAGCGCGACAACGTCTTGCTAATATAGTTACTAATTTAATGTCGCCTCTCTTTGAGTCATCTAGTGCGACTCCTGGTTTACAGCGTAAGCAATTGCGCAGTCAACTGCCTAACCCCGATGAGAAGAAAGTAATAGATCATATGGCGCGTAGGTGGATAGTTTTCCCTTCACTCTATGATGTGGGGTCAGTTGTTGACGTTTTTCACCAATGGGATGCTTCAAAACAGAGGTATGTGTTTGAGAAAATGTGCGAAATCCTCTGTAAGGAATTGGAGGATAATGGTAAAAATCCAAGCCCGCATGAGTTGTGTCGAGTGAGATTTGATTTTGGAACTGGTACAATTGTGGGTCGCGACGTAGATAAAGCAGTTGCGATCGTATTGTCCTTCAGGAATGATGATTGTCAATAGTCATTATTTGGACAAGATGTCCCTGTGGGGAAAAAGGTAAAAGCGTGACAATACCCCATGAGAGAAGTCCCTCCGGTATGGAAGGACGCCGTTGCAGCTGATGCCGCTAACGGTATTGCTGCAATGCCAGCGCATTTTCAGCGTGTTTGGGTACACGTCCCATGGAAGCGTTCTGAGGTGCTAGCGCTTAAGCAGACATTGCCTGATCCCCGTGAAAACCCTGCAGGATATTATAAAGAGTTGTCACAAACGGCAGGATCATGCGTTATGAATTTGGCAGACATAGACATGTTGTTTGGTAATGTTGTTCCACAGCCCCTATGGGGATCAATTCGTAATGCAGATCAAGACGCAGAACTAGGTGCTACATGGGCTGACATCATTGCCGCAGACGCTAGACAAATTGGTGGCGCGAAACCTGAGCCTTTAATAGCAGAACTCCCTGGTAGAATTATCACATATATGAAGACCATAATGCCCGCGATGCGCGTAAATTGGGACAAACTATCTGCATGCAAGCAGAAGAAAGATGAGACAGTGTCAGACTTCTTTACCAGGTTTGAAGAAACGTTTATCGACCACAGTGGTCAAGACATGAGCACTGAAGGTGGCCAACGCTTGTTTGTTGATAAATTTGTGCAGAATCTACTTCCCGAGTTGTGTAAGAAATTGAAAGACTCAGAAAGTTCTTGGGCTGTTTCCTCTTCAGCGCAAATACTGGCTACTGCACAGTATTATGAAAACAGAGATAAAGACGAAAAAGATAGAACAGATAAGAAAACGAAAGAGCTGAAAACGAAGGTCCTTTTGCAGCAGGCTTACCCGCCACGTGGAGGTCAGAATAGTTATAGACAACCCCAAGGTGTCTATCACCAACCCCAACAGTTTCAGCATAATCAGCAAATGAATGGGTATTATCAACCACGTGTCCCTGTAGGTCCCAACCAATGTTCATACTGTAAAGAGGAAGGTCATTTTAAATATAGTTGCCCTAAATTGATGCAGCGTAATAGTAATACGTATGGCGCAAGAGGTAGGGGTGGTCAGCAAGCTCCTAGAGGCAGAGGGCGTGGAAATGTTCCCCAGAACGCGCGTCCTCTTCCGCCTCAAAATACCATAAATAGCTTTGATCAGCAAGCCAACGCGACTAGTAATACAGCTCAGTACTACAATAATGATTATTATGCAGAGGACGACAATGTAGAAAATAATGATTACTAGGACAGCCATAGACAAAGAGAGGGAGTTGTTTCAGTGCCAGTGGATCAGAGCGGACCGTATGTTGAGGTGACTACAGCAAATGTAACGGAGCCCTTTCTGCTAGACACTGGTGCTGCAAAGAGTTCAATTATGCATTCAAAGCTCCCTGGCGCACATTTGTCTGGCGACATCAATGTTTCAGTAGGTTTTTCTGGCGCCCCGGTTAGAAACCCGATTTCTAGTCCTATGTCTCTTTCTGTTGGACCTTGCGAGCTAAAAGCACCCCTCATCTTAACAACAGGTTGTGGTGAAAACTTGCTAGGCTTAGATTTGCTAAAAAGATTGCACGCAACGCTGTATTGTTCTCCTTCAGGAGTACAACTTACATTAGGCAAGAAAGTGATTTCCCCGATGTATTTGTCTAAAAATACAATGCCACCTGAATTGTCATCCCTTCCGGATGCCCTTTGGGCTACTGGTCCCAATGATGTGGGTCTCTTGGAAATACCACCATATGTGGTCACTTTAAAAGCCAATGTCAGATTGCCGCGTATTCCCCAGTACAAGATCTCCAATGAAGGTCAGAAAGCGTTGTTAGAAATTGTCAGCGATTTGATTGATAAGGGTGTAATTGAAGAGACAAGAGGTAACGTTTGCAACAGTCCGATTTTACCTGTCTTAAAACGAACGGATCCTTCACAGCCACCTGTTTACAGATTTGTGATTGATCTTAGAGAGGTTAATAAGATTGTTGTGCCACAGTTTCCGGTTGTCCCTGATATAACTGCCTTGTTAACCATGATTCCAGCTTCCGCTGCATGGTTTTCAGTGATCGATTTAAAGAATGCTTTCTTTAGCATCCCTATTGCAGAAGAGAGCAGAGACATTTTTGGCTTTAGTTTAGGAGGCCGAAGCTTCCGCTTCAAACGCGCTCCCCAGGGCTACTGCGAAAGTCCATCAATATACAGCCAAGCTTTGAAGGCGCAGCTTGATGCACTGGTTTTACCTAGTGGCGCTATCCTCATCCAGTACATTGACGATTTACTAATCGCCACGGATACTGAAAAGATTTGCAAAGAAGCTACATTGTCATTGTTGCGTCATTTGTCAGCCTCCCATCACAAAGTGTCTCTCTCAAAACTGCAATATTGTCGACAAGAGGTGACCTACTTAGGTCATCTCTTATCGAAGGAGGGAAGGAAACTGACCTCAGAAAGAATTCAAGCCATTGCACAGTTGAGTGTGCCAAGAACACAGAGAGAAGTACGCGCTTTCTTGGGCATTACCTCATACTGTAGGCACTGGATCCCAAATGTTTCCTTGTTGGCAAAACCTTTGTTAGCATTAACATGCAAAGACACACCGAATCCTATCCCATGGTCTGAAGAGTGTCAGAAAAGTTTTTCGGAATTGCGCAATGCATTATGTTCAGCTCCTGTGTTGGGTACCCCTGACTACAGCAAGCCTTTTACATTGTATGTTCACGAGAAAGATGGTTGTGCATTATCAGTGTTAACACAGCCTTTTGGCGACAGACCGCGCCCATGCGCATATTTTTCGTCCACCTTGGACCCCGTAGCGAGGGCATTGCCAAGCTGTCTGAGAGCTACAGCTGCTGCAGCTATGTCCATTCGACAATCTGCTGGTCTAGTAATGGATAACACATTGATTGTCATGGTTCCACATGCTGTGGATACATTGTTAAACAGAACCAAGACACAACACTTAACTAGTGCGCGATTATCAGGGTATGAGCTCACATTGTTAGCAAATCACATACACATAAAGAGATGCAACACGTTGAATCCAGCTACACTATTACCAATTCCAGCAGACCTAGATGAGATTGAGCAACATGATTGTCTGTTCAGAACAGAAGAAGAGACGAAAGGGAGAGTAGATCTCAAAGATACTCCCCTGACTGAGTGTGATGGTACTTTATGGGTGGATGGTTCATGTTTCAAGCTCCCGAATGGTGACACGACTGCTGCGTATGCTATCACGACTTTACACACGGTTGTGGAAACTGCACGTGTGCCACATAATTCGGCCCAAGCAGCAGAATTAATCGCCCTCACAAGAGCATGCGTGTTGTCTGAAGGAATGAGAGTGAATATATACACAGATAGCCAGTACGCCTTTGGCGTGGCTCATAGTTTTGGGCGATTGTGGAAAGAACGTGGGTTCCTGACTTCGCATGGGGCTAAAATTCAGAATGGCAAGTTGGTGAATGACCTCCTTGAGTCACTGACCCTACTGTTGCAAGTTGCGATTATGAAATGCAGTGCGCACAAGAAAATCACTGATGATGTTGGACGTGGGAATGCGTTTGCTGATGAGATCGCGAAAGAAACAGCACAGGATGTGAAGACTAGAATGTATGTGGCAGGCCCCGCAAGATGGGTTGGTGATGTTGGAATGTGTGAAAACACAATAGAGAGTGTGAAGTCCCTTCAAGCCGAAGCCACGGAGAAAGAATTGAGCAAGTGGAGAGAAAGTATGGGTAAGTTGGATGAGAATGGTTGTTGGATTTATCTGACAGGACATAAGCGATGGTTGTTACCTGATGCATATGTGCTTCCACTAGTTACTATGGCACATGGAATGGCACATATCAGTACGAAAGGTATTTGTAAGTTGTTGGCTCCAGTATGGCAGAATGCTGGAATTCCCAAGTGTGCAGAGAATGTGGTCAAGAATTGTATGGTATGTTTGAAGTACAACCCTGGTAGGGGAACCCCAACTCCAGCTGGTCATTTTGCACCCCCATCATACCCATTTGAAGTTTTGCAGCTGGACTTTATCCACATGGAAAGGTGCAACAACCTGAAATATGTATTGGTGGTTGTCTGCGCTTTTTCAAAATGGGTAGAGGCCAATCCTCTAAAAGATAACACTGCCCTATCCACAGCCAAAGCCCTTGTGAAAGAATTTTTCCCTAGGTTTGGAATGCCAAGAATGGTGTGGAGTGATAATGGAAGTGAGTTTGTGGGTAAAGTGATGAAGAATGTGTGTGAGGGGCTAGGTATTAAGCAGAAGTTCCACGCTGCAAATCACCCCCAATCAGCTGGATTAGTAGAGCGCTACAACGGCGCTCTAAAACTCAAGCTGGCCAAAATACAGGCGAGCACCGGTCTTAAATGGCCTGACGCTCTGCCTTTAGCACTCCTGTCCACCAGAATGACCGTACACTCACGAGTGGGACTTAGTCCTTATGAAGTGGTTTTTGGCCGCCCGGCCAACGTATGGGGTGTGCCAAGACCTACGAAATTCAGTGAAATCGAGCATCCAGTACTGCTTGATTACTTGTATGATTTGACGGCTAAACTACGTGTTTTACACCAACAGGTGCATGATACTCTTCCCCAAGCTTCTGAAACTCCTGGACACCCTATCGACCCTGGCACATGGGTGCTGATTAGAAATTTCCAGCGCAAGAGCAACGACGAGCCTCGTTGGATCGGCCCCCACCTTGTACTTCTGTCAACGAGATCAGCGGTTCGAGTGAAAGGGAAAAAGAATTGGGTCCATGGCACCCACTGCAAGGTAGTCCCCTTGCCCCTGCCATATGACCGGTGGGTCCAGGAGGGTATCGCCGACTCTGAAACGGACACTGTACCTCGTTTTGTACCATTCAGTGATGCACGCATAAGAGACACAGCTTCAGACCAAGAGAGTAACGATATTTTGCAAGAAGCTGTGCCACCGTCAAACAGATTGGACACCACAGAGCCTGAACTCTTGTTTCAAGATCAAACAGCACCTGGCCGTCTCCGCTATGATTTGAGACCAAGGCCTATGGACAAATAAAGATTTCCTTACTATTTTATTTTTTGACATTATAAGCTCTCCCATCTGAAGGACTTTCTTGATTTTTGTTTTTCGAACCACCATCCGGGCTCAGCCGCAGGGTCGCGGTGCCAAGACTTTGGGGTACAGGCCGAAGACGTTAGGTCGACGGGTCTGGTTGGTCTAGGGCGTTCCCTGGACTGACAGGCGTACCCCTTAGCAGAAGATACTCACCCGCCGCGAGCGGCACGATTAGAGGATGGAGTTTTTTAAGATGGAGAGACCCGTTGAGGAAATGAACTTTAAAGCAAGGACATGTACAATTATGAAGAGCAAATGTTTTGTATTTTTGTGTCTATTTATACTGTGTAGTGTGATAATGTGTACCGTAGGATTTGTATTCTTCTCCTCTCAAGAGCCCATTGCCCCCACTGTACAGCCCATACCTCCTCCTACTGTCTCCTCACACTCTTTTCACCCTCTGCCTGAGCACGAACAAACCAGACGATCAGAATTTGTAAATAACTCGTTTATTCAGCTCCTGCACCAGCACCAACTAGTCATGAATACAACCAATTGCTGGGTGTGTGGGTTAATGCCACATACCATCAATAAGGGTATTCCCTATCTAGTGTTGCCGTATAGTTACAATGGATCGTCATGGGCATTCCAGACCATGTTTCTCTATGCTCTAGATACGTACTCCCCTCGACAGCCGCGTTCCATCAGACCTAGCACCAATAATAAGGCCTTAATGAAAGGAGTTGCCGATATGAGCAGAGATATCAATGCATACTCATCCATACCCAAGGAGGAATTAAGAGCTTATGTAGGGTGGAACGCAACGGGGTATAGTATTAGTCTGGGTGAAAGACAGCGAAAAATCTCATCCCCAATCTGGGTCGTACCCCACATAGGTCGGTTCTGTTTACAAGGTTATGGTCAGAATCCAAGAGCTCAGCTGGGGAGAAGTGACTGTACTGAAACGTACACTTTTCCGTCACAGTTTTCCCCTGCATTTCTGGCTGCCAAGGGTACATACTTTATCTGCAAAGATCGAGCATATACATGGTTGCCCCCTGATTTCTCGGGCACATGTTATATTGCAAACTTGCTACCGCCAACATTTACCGCTGCCTCTGACTATCACAAGACCAGAGTTGTGAGAGGCGTGATTAGAAAGGAGGATACTGCCGGTCAGGAAGCAGGAGACTTCTTTTTGGGTTTTCTGCCGTTTTGGGGACCTATGGTAAATAGTAGGAACTTGAGACAACTGACTCGGGTGGTTGAATCCACTGTCAATGTAACGGCTGGTGCCCTTGGTAATTTGACAGCTGAGCTCCAAGCGGATCGCCTTATGACTTTGCAGAACCGCATGGTTCTAGACGTTATACTTGCAGACCGTGGTGGGGTATGTAAGGTTATCCAATCCAGTTGTTGCATTTTTATACCAGATAACGCTCCAACAGTATATCAAGCCATCTCCAAACTGCATAAAATATCTGAATCCATACACGTGGATAAAGGAGATTGGTCACTGGTGGGGTGGTTCTGGGAACTGATATCCGCCTGGGGTTGGAAAGTTCTGATGGTCATTGGAATGATCTTAGCGATTCTTTTCCTGTTTTGTCTGTGCATACAGTGTGCTCCTGCGATATGTGGCCTCTGTGCTACATTATGTGTAAGGAAACCTGTAACGAGGGACGAGCTAAGTAATAGGATGATGCTGCAGCAACATCTCCATGACTTCGTGAACATTGACCTAGATTCGGATTGAGATGAGTATAGTGATTGCCTATGTAAGGGCAAAAGGAGGGTCTGTCGTACTTTAATATTTGGGACCGCGTAGGGGACAGGGCCCTACCCCTGTCTATCCCGGTATTGGCGAACCGCAAATGGTTAATGCGGTATGTACAAGTGCTTCGTATAACGTTCTAGCTATGAATGCACTGTGTACACGTTATTTTACTTTACTACGCGGGTTCCATCTTGGAGCGGTGGCCATCTTATGATTGCCCTCACATAGGCTATAATGAAGCAAATACGGGCCTCACAGTACATGTGCTTCCCTTTGACTTCTCTGTGACCTGGGCAGCTGGCTCTGCTGCCCCAGGTCAGTCCGGTCTCACGAGCACCCCGTCCCCTGGCCACCTGTCATTAGCATCAGGGCTTGACACACCATAAAACCCTTTCATCCTACACGAGCCTCCGGCTAATCTCTTTCACACCTGACTGTTCCTGCTTTATGACTTGTTTCTATCAACAGGAGCTGCCCGAGTTTATTGGGGCCTACCGATATCTGATGTGGGATCTGAGTCTTGCTGTGTAAATAATTATGGGCTGGCTTAACTGGAATGTGGGATGGTCATCATGACTCTGCTCTTTCGTTTGAAAGGTACACTTGTATATTGCCGTATCATAAACCTAGGAATGTATGCCTGAGGCAGGAAAATCTGTATTTAAGGAGAAGCCCGTTTCTGTTTTTTTGGGCAGTCTCCTGAGAACATACACACTGTTGTACTTCTAGGATACCTGTAATTGGTCTGCAGCCAATAAACTGATCTTTGACTTCACCCAGAAGACTCTGTGTTTCTGTAGGTCTGAAACAGGGAGAACCCCGATGTCATAGGGTGTGTTCCCCTGCACCGCTGGGCTTGAAATACCCAGTACTTCATTAGCACACCCTTTCTACAGCTCAAGCTAGGATCAGTAGGCCACAAACTAGTGTAGGTAGTACAGCACTGAACAACACTAGAATGTCCTTAAGGGTTGGAACCAGTGGGTCCACCCAGCCTCAGTATAAGGACATGACTTTCTCTGACTTGAAAGCCATGTGTGCTGCAAGGCACCTGAAGCTAGGACAGAGTCCCTCCACACTACACCTGATAGATCTGCTGACAGCAGATGATCTTAGATTAGCTCTAGGAGCTAATGGGTCTGAATCAGTGAGTGGGTCAATTATAGTATCTGGGTCAGATGATGAAAATTAAGATGACCAAGACCCTGTGGTTGAAGGGCGAGATCCCCAAGGAAAGGACAGAGGAATTCTCCCTAAGAGAACTGACAGAGTGGAGGAAAGGCCTAGGTCCCTTTCTAGGGAGTCTGACCACTCCTATGACTCTGGCAGAGAATCTGTCCACCAGGGGAGCTCCTAATTCCCTAGAAGGGAGACCTCCTCTGACAGAATGTACAAACTGCTGCAGTATGAGGATGCAAGATTTGCCCTCAAAACCAAGCAGTTGACATTAGATAGAGAAGCCTTTGAGCTCCAGAGAGCTTCTAGAAGAGAGGGTTTAGATACCCCTGGTGGCAGCAACAGTGTCCCTAGAGGCAGATAATATATTCCAGACGATAGGAACCTGAGCAAGGTTGTTCCTCCCTACCAGAGTGAGGATGATATCCACAAGTGGATAACTGCTATGGAAAGGGCCTGTAGAGTACAACAGGTCCCCCAAAAGCAGTGGGCAGCACTCTTGTGGCTCTACTTTTCAGATAAAGGTAGAGACAAGCTCCTCACTGTTAGAGAAGAGGATGCTTATGGCAATGAAGTCCTGAAGAGTGCACTGATAGATGTATTTGGCTTAACCACTGAGCAGTACAGGTTGAAGTTCAGAGACACCCAAAAGGCACAGACTCAGGACTGGACTGACTTTGTAGATTGTGCAACCAAGGCTCTGGAGAGTTGGCTGGTTGGCAGTAGGGTTACTAATTTCAAGGGATTGTATAATCTAATGATGAGAGAACAAATCCTTAATAATTGCCAGAACCAGTTGTTGCATCAATACCTGGTGGACTCAGATCTGACCTCTCCCCAAGAATTGGGACAGAAGGCAGACAAATGGGTCAGAGCCAGGGTGGGGCAGAAAACCCAGATCCAAGGGTATGACACAAAGAAGCAGGATTCTAAGAGCTCTGAGAAAGGTGGGGATAAGTCAAAAGACCAGAAGTCTTCGCAAGGGCCCCCAAAAATCTGCATCTGGTGAGGATTCACAATCCAACAAGGGAAAAGGCCAAAAGAAACCCTGGTGCCAATTCTGTAAACAGAAAGGGCACTGGACTTCTGATTGTAACAAGTCCAAAGACTAAACCATCACTACTCCTGCCCCTAAGGCAACTGTTCCCCCTAGTTCAGCTACTGGTGGAGGTGGTACACAGAATAAGGGTGTAGTAGGGTTGACCCTGGGTTCTGAAGTGGACTCTGGCCTAGTCAGAGTAGCCACTCAGGCATTGCTGATTTGTGATGGAGACATTGATATGTCCTTCCTAGTGAGCCCCAGTAATCTGGGAAAATACAAACAGCAGCCTGTAATAAATGGCAAACAGGCTTTGGCATTTAGGGACACAGGGGCTAGTGTCACCATGGTGGCAGAGGATCTTGTGGACCCTGGACAGATCATCCTGGGCGAAATGTACCAGGTGACCAATGCAAGCAATGTCAGGACCAACCATAGTCTGGCAGTTGTGAATTTCTCATGGGGAGGGGTAACTGGCCTCAAGATGGTTGTAGTCAGTGCAGACCTCCCTGTAGAATGTCTATTGGGCAATGATCTTGAGACTTCAGCCTGGTCTGAAGTAGAGTTATGGACTCATGCTGAGATGTTGGGCATCCCTGCAGAGGTATTTGCTGTGACTACGTCACAAGCCAAAATGCATAACACTGAACCAGCTCTGGATCCTGGAACCATGGCCCAGATGCTTCCCAAGAAGAGGAGCAGTAGGGTTAAGGCAGTGCCTTTCCCTCTGTCACAGATCACAGATTCGCCTCTTGAGGGAGGAGAAGCAGATCCTGAAGAAGGAACTGCCCCAGAGAGTCTGATCAGGTTGAGTAATTGGGGGCAGGGGGCCCTTCTAGGGAAGATCTGAGTAAGGAGCTACAGTGCTTCCCCTCTCTTGAACTCCTCAGACAGCAGGCTGCTGCTGAGGCTGCTGGGAGTGCTAGTGGGTCCCATAAAGTTTATTGGGATGAGGGACTCCTATATTCTGAGGGTAGAGATCCAACCCCTGGAGCCAACAGGAGGTTGGTAATACCTCAGAAGTTTACGGGGTTCCTCTTGACCCTAGCACATGATATCCCTTTGGCAGGTCACTTGGGCCAAAACAAGACCTGGGAAAGGCTTGTTCCACATATTTCAGAAACACAAAGGAGTTTTGTCATTCCTGTGTCACCTGTCAAGCCAGTGGCAAGTCAGGTGGCACAACAAAGGCCCCCCTGATACCACTACCTGTGGTGGGGGTACCCTTTTAAAGGGTAGGGATTGCCATTGTTGGTCCCCTTGACCATCCAACTGCATCTGGGCACAGATTTATCCTGGTGGTAGTGGATCATGCCACCAGGTACCCAGAGGCAATTCCCCTGAGGACCACCACGGCCCATGTGGTGGCAAGAGCCCTCATTGGAGTTTTTTCCAGAGTGGGTTTCCCAAAGGAGGTCATCTCTGACAGAGGTACAAACTTCATGTCAGGATATTTGAAAACAATGTGGAAGGAGTGTGGTGTAACTTATAAAGTCACCACCCCCTATCACCCACAATGCAATGGGTTGGTTGAGCGTTTCAACAAAACCCTTAAGGGAATGATTAAAGGACTCCCAGAGAAGCTTAGGTGGAAATGGGACCTTCTTCTTCCCTGCCTTTTGTTTGCATACAGAGAGGTTCCACAGAAGGGGGTTGGTTACAGCCCATTTGAGCTTCTGTTTGGACATCTTGTAAGAGGTCCATTATGTTTGGTAAAAGAGGGCTGGGAGTTACCTCTCAAACCCCCCAAACAGGATGTGATGGACTATGTACTTGGTCTCCGCTCCAGGATGGCCGAATACATGAAGAAGGCAACCAAAAACCTGGAGGCCAGCCAAGAACTACAAAAAAACTTGGCATGACCAAAAGGCTGTGCTGACTGTGTACCAGCCAGGATAAAAAATGTGGGTGTTGGAGCCTGTGGCCCCAGCAACCCTCCAAGACAAATGGAGTGGCCCCCATACAATAGTTGAGCAAAAGGGAGAAGTCACCTATCTGATGAATCTTGGAACTCCCAGGAGCCCCCTGAGGGTGCTCCATGTCAACAGATTTAAACCATACGGTGACAGGGATAACATGGGCTTGCTCATGGCAACTGATGAGGAACAGGAGTAGGAGAGTGACCCTCTCCCTGACCTGCTCTCACAGAACCCTGATTATGGGTCAGTAGATGGTGTTCCTTTGGCAAGCAGCCTCACTGACCATGAACAAACTGAGTGCAGACAAGTTCTGCAACAGTACAGACATATGTTTAGCCTGACCCCTAGTCAGACTACCTGGTGCACCCATGAGGTGGACACTGGGGACAGTCTGCCTGTCAAGAGTAAAATCTACAGGCAACCTGACCATGTCAGGGACTGTATCAGGACTGAAATCCAGAAAATGTAGGAGTTAGGTGTAATTGAGCCTTCAGATAACCCCTGGGCTAGCCCAGTAGTCCTAGTACACAAGCCTCATACCCAGGGTGGTAAGAAAGAAATGAGGTTTTGTGTAGACTACAGAGGCCTCAATGCAGTCACCAGGACTGATGCCTATCCAATTCCAAGGGCAGATGAGCTGATTGATACTTTGGCCTCAGAAAAGTATCTTAGCACATTTGACCTAACAGCTGGCTACTGGCCGATCAGGTTAGCTGATGATGCAAAAGCCAAAACAGCATTTTCGACCCCTAGTGGGCACTATCACTTTGTGGTGATGCCCTTTGGATTGAAAAATGCACCTGAGACTTTTCATAGGTTGGTGAACAGAGTTCTGGCAGGGATGGAAACTTATTGCTCAGCTTATCTAGATGATATTGCTGTCTTTAGTTCCTCCTGGCAGGATCACCTGGTCCACCTCAAAAATGTTTTGGAGGCCCTGCAGAAAGCAGGCCTCACTATCAAGGCCACTAAGTGCCAGATAGGGCAGAGCCAGGTTGTGTACATGGGCCACCTTGTAGGTGGAAGCCAGGTTCAGCCTTTACAGAGCAACATCTCCAGGTGAGAGCATTCTTAGGCCTGACTGGGTACTATAGGTTTGTGAAGGGATATGGATCAATAGTGACCCCCTTGAATGATCTTACCTCAAAGAAAATGCCAAAAAAGGTTCAGTAGACAGCTAGCTGTCAAAAGGCATTTGAAGACCTAAAGCAGGCCATGTGCACTGCTCCCTTCTTACAGACTACACCAAAAAGTTCATTGTCCAAACAGATGCTTCTGAGCTGGGTGTGGGAGCTGTACTGTCTCAACTGAATGATGAAGGTCAAGACCAGCCAGTAGCTTTCATTAGCAGAAGGCTGACCCCTAGAGAGAAACGTTGGTCAGCTATTGAGAGGGAGGCCTTTGCTGTGGTGTGGGCCCTGAAGAAGCTGAGGACATACTTGTTTACACTCACTTCATGGTTCAGGCTGACCACAAGCCCCTCCTATGGCTTGAACAGATGAAAGGTGAAAACCCAAAACTTTTAAGGTGGTCCATTTCCCTACAGGGAATGGACTATACAGTGGAACATAGACCTGGGACCCAACATGCCAATGCAGATGGACTCTCAAGGTATTTCCACTTAGAACACGAAGACTCAACTGGTCAAGGTTACTTTAGAGTCCCTGCGTTTTTGGGGGGGGAGGGGGAATTGTGTTGGAGAGTAGGATCTGCCTCTTATGTTGGCCCCACTTTTTTTCTGATGTTTACACTGGTTTCTGGCTATAGTCTGGCTGGGACCCTGCTAATCAGGGCCCCAGCCTCTCTGTTCTCTCTAAACAACATGGAGTGCATATTAGGTGCACTAGTGATTGGATACTATAGTGCCTTATGAGTCCCTAGTATATGGTACCTTTGGTACCAAGGGCATAGGTACTTCACAGGCCTACCAGGGGCTGAAGCATGTATTATGCCACCGCTGGGAAGCAGACTAAATTTGACACAACAGGCCTGCTACTGCAGCCTGGGTGAGGTGGTGCTAGCACTCCTCACTGAGATATAGGTTCACTATATCACTGCTGCACACACATTTAAACCTATCAGTCACCCCTAAGGCAGGCCCTATCAATCCTGAGGCCAGGGTGCTTGTTTTCCATGTGAGGGGGTGCCTCTGCCTGAGCAGGACCCCTCTGCAGTTACCAGAGTCTATTCTCTGGGCTGTTTGTGAATGCGGTCAAACCATATACTCTTAAGTGCATTATAACCTCACGGTAAATGCTAACTTTGGAATGGCTGCATCAAAACATGTCGTGTTTGGTGTCAAACACTTTGGAATCATACCCCCACACCAGTAACTGGTGTGGGAGTATGATTCCACCCTTCTAGAGGGATAGACATGTATCTACTGTGGAAACGTGGTAGAATCCTGAAGAGCCCTGGCATCACAAAATGGATGCCACCAGTCACAGACACTGGGCTGCCCTCCTGCTGATGACCGAAACTCACAGTGGAGGAAGCCCAACAAAAGGTATCCTGTCACAGTGAGGTGTGACCACCTCCTGGCCAGGGTTTAGTGTATTGGGGCTTGGTGGGTGCACTCCTAGAGCGCTTTGAAGTCCTGCACTGGGGGAGCAGTAGCCTCCTCTGTGCATATACCAGTTCAAACCGGCTCAGGGGCTACCTGCCCAAGCTCTGGCGTGAAACTGGACAAAGGGAAATGGGTGTAGCCACCCACTCCCCTGACCCTCCCATAGGTGGGGTCATAGAGCTAGTTCCTCCCTTCCTTCCAGTAAAAGTTAGGGAACCCTTGCCATTGCAAACTAGATACCCCTTGACAACGCTCTGAAGATGAATCCCGGACCATTGACGTTCCACTACCTCTGGAGGACGGAAGAATCTCCCTTGGAGTCAAGGAGTGACTTCCCTGCTTGGCAGGCACCAAAAATAACAAACAACGGTCGCAAACTCCATCGCTCCCGCCGGAGCCCGAAGTCTCTGCAGCCCAGGAAGAGGATTTCCTGACTTCTCCAAGGCCATCATGAGTCCCCAGCGACGTTAAGGCAAGTGGACCCCACAAGTGACGAGGAACCGCAATCCCTGGGTACTGTGCTCTATTTTTGAGTGCAACCCCTTCACGATGTTCTACGAACCTGTGCATTGGGCCACGTGTGGTCCAAGCCTCTAGCAGGGATCCCTCTAAAGATCAGAGGCCTACCCCATCCTGAGTGACCGTGGGCCCCTGTTGAGTGGATCCTCCTGAGGCGTCTTCACGATCCCTTGCCGGTTAGCTTGTGGGTCCCCTGAAGACTTTTCCACAATTCCAAAGCACCGCTGACTTTTTCTCCTTTCCACAAGACTTGCTGTTACCAAGGCTTGTTGGCTCCAATCTGGTCACCAACACCTCAGTAAGCTGCAGACTTTGTGGGACACGCCAAATCCAGCTCCTTGTTGTTGTCGACACCTCCTGGATCTCGTGGCTGAAGAGTCAAGACACCCGTAGACTACCTGAAATCACCGACGACTGTGGGCATCCATCTTCCTTGCCCCGGGTCACTGCCAAGTGACTTTGAAAACTGTCCCCTGTGCTTTTATGTCTTCCTTCTTCTGAATCCAGGCTTGGATTCCACCGGACACTTCTTCTGTCTTCACAAGCAGCAAGTCTTTATTGGCTCCCATTGAAAATGACGCCGCGACCCGACACCAAAAGACACCTATGCACCCGGCTTCCCTGGGTGAGGTAAATCCACAACTACAGTGCTCCTGTGGGTGTTGGCTTTAGAACTACTTACCCTGTAAGTGACTTGCTTGTAGACTCTCCCGAAGTATCCTTAAACTCTTAATTTCCAATTGCGACTTGCTCCATTGAAGTCAATAGGGATTCGCAGCTGTGTTAACACACTGCATGCCTCCCCCGGGGGTCCTTTACTTACCTGCCTTGGGTGGTTTTGAGAGACCCCAACGCTTCTGAAGGCCCTAGGCCTGATCCCTTTGCAAGTCGTTATCTCTAAGTCTCTTTTTTAGTATATGGTCTGGTACGCCCCTAGGGCCCCAGCCATATTTGTGCTTAATTTATTGTGAAACGTTGATTTGTGCATATGTTCCTGCCTTCTAATCTCATAAAGAGATTAGTTTAGTAATAAATACATATATATTTGATATATATACCTGTGTTGTGTCCTTTCATTTGGTAATTCAAGAGATTATATGGTAAAACAAGCTGCTTTACATTCCTCTAAAGACTTAGCCTGAAGGCTGCTCTCCTGTGACTCTGCCTGCCTATTGAATCCATGTCTGGTTCTAGATTGACTGGGGCGGGTTTGTGCATTTACTCAACCCACTCACAAAAGGTGTGCTGAGGTGTGGCCTGCATATGCTGATGAGCAGTCCTGGGCTAGAGTGTTGGAAAACGTTTCCATCAAAACCTGAATCAGCTGTGGCTGCCCTGCACAATGCTGCCTCCACTTCCTGTAATATGGCTTGGGACCAGGAAGGACATAACTGGTTTTGCTGAGCAAGAGAGACTTTCTGAACAAAGACTTCAAAGAGAAAAAGTGGTATAAGTATTGGATCTAAAACACTAGAACTTTATAACACTTTTGGAATAAGAATCCTGCCAAGAAGAAGGGCTGGAAGAGTTACCAGGAGAAATGCTGCCCATTTGCTGTTTGTTGCTTTGTTGGGTTGGCCTGCAATTGCTGCTTTTGTATTTGGCAGTGAAAGGACTGGACTGAACTTTCTTGAATGTTGCTGTTAAAGGTTCTCCAAGGGCTTGAAGTAGAGCTGGCTTCTAGTTGGAAGTCTCAGGCACACCAAAGACCTCCTCATCCTCTGGAACCTGCATCTGGAATATCATGATTCAGCTGCCACAGAGGAAAAAGCAACCCAACACTGTCAACGATGCTGCTGCTGGCTCCATGACCTGTTGGCACCACTAAGAGCATCGCCCTGCTTCACACCACAACCTTGGTCTCACCAACGATGCCACCAGACGCCACCACGAGCCTCTGCTTGCACCATGACCTGAAGGCACCCCACTTCGCACCGCTTCACTTCACATGGCTGCCCTGGTATCCCCGACGCTGCTGCTCCATGCCGACACTGACACCTCTGCCAGCACTGTGACTTGGGGCCACAGCTTGTAAGTTACTAGATGCACAGCCCTGTCCCACACCGCAGTCTTGGCCGACCTGTGCCATCTACCCCAGGTCATCTACTGACAACATCGCTTCAGCAACAACAACTCAGGTGCTTGCACCTTGACCTGCCAGCACCGCGACGAGCACTGCCCCACTTCACACTGCAGCCCTGGGCTTACTGACGCTGCTGGACGTGTCACCGAACCGTTGCCTGCACCATGACCTGAGGGTAATGCATGCCGCAACGCTCCACTTCACACCGTAGCCCTGACATCTGCCGATGCCGTAGCCAGCATTCCTAACTTCAACAACACGGAGTTCGACCTGCAACACGTGGGCCTGCAGACTCCTGCACCGACCTCCGGGACCAACACCTGCTGATGCCGACCCTTTGGAGCTCATTGCCAGGTCCACAACACCCTGCATTTCCAAGGTATTGTTTGCACGTCTTACCAACACTGTAGCTGGCCCACGATGCTGCAGTCGGTCTGAACTGTTGGATTTGTTTTTTCATGACCCCATGATAGCCTCGGATGGAGTTATCGACTTAAAGGAACTGTGTTGTAGGTCTATTTTGGCAAATATTCCTAAGTTGATTCTTACCATTTTGGTCATGTTTTACACAAATTATATTTCTTTTTCTAAAACTGGTGTGGTGTCCTTTTGTAGTGTTTTCACTGTATTTCTTTATGTTATGTGCAGATGCTTTACACATTGCTTCTGAGATAAGCCTGACTGCTCAAGCCAGGGGGTAAGCAGCGGTTATTTTAGAAGTGGAATTCCCCTTATCCACTTTGTTCAGTATCAAAAAAGCTCTACACTACTTGTCTAATCTCGCTACCCTACCCCCTGCAGTAGAGTAAATCAAGTTTCCTTTCCTTGCTTACTGCCCAGCAAATTAATTTGTTGGAAATATGTGGTGGTGGGCTTAGCTGCAGAGTAAGGTGGGAGTAAGGGCATGATTTGATGTCAAGTTTGGCGTATGTGATACACAATGACGAATGTGCCAAATACAGTCTATGCAGCCCTTTCCTTTCCTTTCAGTGCAGTCCATCATTTCCCTAACGTCTACTTACAGCAGACATGATAATATTAATATCTCCATTACATATGTGAGGTGTGACGTAGTATCTTAATTATTATCCAACTGCCTCTTTGAAGCAAGGGTAGCAAGAGAAATGCGTTTTCAGAAAAGCAGAGCCATTGGAATTAGAAATATATAATTGTCAACTAGAGGTGCCCCAGATGCAGACAGTAGCAAACTACCCGACGCTCGGGTTAGCAAAAGCAAAAACAACAGTTGATGGACAGAATGCAGAACAATGTCATACATTCACCCCAGTACAGAGATCTGGGCCTAAATCCATCATTTTTTTGCTCACCATGCCATTCTAGTTTGAACCCAGTCATATGCAAATCAGTCTTGACCCTCTGCCTCATGGGAACAGTCCAGCCCGAACTGCCAAGCCAGGTCCTCCCTGGACTAGAAACAAGCATCCTAGAACCGGGTTCGGGGTTTCACCCCTCTTCAGCCAGGACAGCTTGTTTCCAGTGGCATGGAGAGCACGGGACCCACATCTGGGCATACCCTTCCCATTCGGGGTGACAAATGCAAAAACATCAGTTGATGGACAGAATGCAGAACAATGTCGTACATTCACCCCAGTACAGAGATCTGGGCCTAAATCCATCGTTTTTTTGCTCACCATGCCATTCCAGTTTGAACCCAGCCATATGCAAATCAGTCTTGACCCTGTGCCTCATGGGAACAGTCCAGCCCGAACTGCGAAGCCAGGTCCTCCCTGGACTGGAAACAAGCATCTTAGGACCGGTTTCGGGGTTTCACCCCTCTTTAGCCAGGATAGCTTGATTCCAGTGGCACGGAGAGCACGGGACCCACGTCTGGGCCTTCCCACTCGGGGTGAGAAATGCAAAAACAACAGTCGATGGACAGAATGCAGAACAATGTCATACATTCACCCCAGTACAGAGATCTGGGCCTAAATCCATTGTTTTTTTGCTCATCATGCCATTCCAGTTTGAACCCAGCCATATGCAAATCAGTCTTGACCCTGTGCCTCATGGGAACAGTCCAGCCCGAACTGCCAAGCCAGGTCCTCCCTGGACTGGAAACAAGCATCCTAGGACCGGTTTCGGGGTTTCACCCCTCTTCATCCAGGATAGCTTGATTCCAGTGGCATGGAGAGCATGGGACCCACGTCTGGGCATACACTTCCCACTCGGGGTGACAAATGCAAAAACAACAGTTGATGGACAGAATGCAGAACAATGTCATACATTCACCCCAATACAGAGATCTGGGCCTAAATCCATCGTTTTTTTGCTCACCATGCCATTCTAGTTTGAACCCAGCCATATGCAAATCAGTCTTGACCCTGTGCCTCATGGGAACAGTCCAGCCTGAACTGCCAAGCCAGGTCCTCCCTGGACTAGAAACAAGCATCCTAGGAGCGGTTTGGGGGTTTCACCCATCTTCAGCCAGGATAGCTTGATTCCAGTGGCATGGAGAGCACGGAACCCACGTCTGGGCATACCCTTCCCACTCGGGGTGACAAATGCAAAAACAACAGTTGATGGACAGAATGCAGAACAATGTCATACATTCACCCCAGTACAGAGATCTTGGCTTAAATCCATCGTTTTTTTGCTCACCATGCCATTCCAGTTTGAACCCAGCCATATGCAAATCTACCTTGACCCTGTGCCTCATGGGAACAGTCCAACCCGAACTGCCAAACCAGGTCCTCCCTGGACTGGAAACAAGCATCCTAGGACCGGTTTCGGGGTTTCAGCCCTCTTCAGCCAGGATAGCTTGATTCCAGTGGCATGGAGAGCACAGGACCCACGTCTGGGCATACCCTTCCCACTCGGGGTGAGAAATGCAAAAACAGCAGTTGATGGACAGAATGCAGAACAATGTCATACATTCATCCCAGTACAGAGATCTGGGCCTAAATTCTCTCCCCACCCTGGTAAAGTGATTCTACCATGGCGAACACAACCTCCTTGAAGACTTGGCAGTAGGAGGGAGTTCTTGAATAAAACTGCTGGACAAATGCGGGATCCAAAAAATCTAAAAATACCTGGGAGTTACTCAGTTATCACCCTTATTAGTGAGGACTCTAGGTATATTTAAAAACGTGATATATACGACTGGTAACTTGAGGACAATGGCTCAAACCCATCTTATCCTAGCCAACATGTTTATGCCTACTGTAACTAGCATATCTGGTCTGGGGCATTCGTCGGGGATCTAGAATCCCCTGCTCTAAAACATAGGCCCAATATGCCCTATCAGGTATGCACCAGCATTACCATGAAACACACAAAAATGCAGGAAGCGAGCACCACTGGATCCACGGATGTGGGGGTCCTTTTGACGAATGTTTGACTACAAGGGACAACAACCCCTCCCTGATCAGACTACTGGTATCCCATTAAATTTAGGGCTGACCTTCTAAGTCAGTTCAATATCCAGGTAGGACTCACCTGGGTGTACTTTTGTGTTTTTCATGGTAATGCTGTTACATTACCTGATCGGGCAGAGTGGGCCTACGTTTTAGAATAAGGGATCCTAGAGCCCTGACGAATGTACCAGACCAGATAGGCTAGTTACCATGGGAAGAAAAATGTTGGCTAGGATAAGATTGGTTTGAGACATTATTCTCTAGTTACCCATCAGATATAGTGCTTTTAGATATAACTAGAGTCCTCAGAAGGGGTGGATGGTAAACTCTGCTCTGCCAGTGAAGTTTGCAGAGTTTTGCCAACCCCATGCTCCACTAGGGGAGAGGAAAGAGGAATAAACTCTGAGACTGCCATGCGGCGGAGTTTGCCTCTGCCGCCCACCTCTAATTAGGATATGTGGTACCGTTAAACTTCGGGTAGAGTTGCAAGTACTCATAACTCGAATGGTTGCCTAAAGCATCAGCTCTGCTAGGTTTCTGGCTCAGCAGCATGGCTCCTTTTGTAATAGCCTGTGTATTTATTTGCTTCGAGAGAGTGAATGGCTTTGGCGTTGCTTTATGTCATATCAGTTGCAAGTGTAATGATTGGTTTATCTCTGGAGTGCATCATTGTTTTGCATTAGAGGAGTTGCTGCTTGGCCGGCATGTGTGTGCTGTGTCACAGGTCAGACATGGTGGCTCTTTGTATGCTTACGGTGTAGCGGCAGACTTTGCTTTTGAGGAGCAGATCATTGCGGTAAGAGTGCGGTTGTGAACGCTGTTGAAGGTCACTTGAAGTGCTGCTGAGGCACTGCCATTTCCCTGCAGCACCAATTGAACTGTGTGCTCAGATCTGCGGGCCCTGCTAGCTGTGACAGAAAGGATGACAGGGGCAACTGTGGGGATTACGGAGCAGGAAGCTCACAAGAGCTTTAATGGCATTGCTGTCATTAGAGGATAACACAAGATGAGGACTTTGCCAAGGTAACCACTTGCAGCAGTGTCCTTGGGCCGGATACACAATGTTTTACATGCAGGGGACAAAGAACAGCAGATGCACAAAAAACAAGCCTGTGCCTCGGAAGAGAAAGCAGCTGCGATGTGCATCAGAAGTGCAGGCTTCAGTGTTTCTAGCAGGGGCCATTCCTATGGGAGAGTCAGACGAATTGGAGGAATCGATTATGGGGAGCGGAACTCCATAGAATTAAACTGAGTTTTTATGCAACTCCACGGAATTTCACTCAGTGCAACTCTGTGAACTCTGCCCATCCCTAGTTCTCACAAATAATTATTTTGGGACTTTATGGATCCTACTTTTGTCCAGCAGTTTTTTTCAGGAACTCCCTCCTACTGCCAAGTGTTCGAGGAGGTTGAGTCCACCCCAGTGGTATCACCTTACCAGGGTGGGGGGAGGATGCCGATGATGAAGCAGGACACTATCATGTGTGTGAGGCATCCTCTTCCATAAAGGATGGCTTTCCTACTCACTTTAACAGAAATCCTGATATATGTATATACATATATTCACTGAAAAAAACATAGGTTTCACTCGTACAAAGAAATGTGGCCGTTATAGTTAGTCGAGCTAACTATAACTCGTGCCCCCGCAATGCACTGCTGATGACGTCACATATTACATCATTCATGACATGGTCAGTGACATCACGGATGACATCACTGTTGACATCTCAAATGACATCACTGATGACATCATCCAGTGACTGTGTGTTTCTGTAAAGTTTAAATATGTTATATATATATATATATATATATTTATAGGCCATGGTGTTTTGAAGAAAGAGTAGGTGTATGATTATCTGAATGGATGATTTAGTAGGTGTGTACCTGACTCTATAAGTGAGTGATTAAATGTGTCTTACTGAATGCATGGGTTACTGACTAAACTCTTGAATATCTGTATCAGTCTGTCTGTTGGTATGTAAGAGGTTGCATGGGTTGGTGACTAGCTACATGAGTGTCTATATGGGTTATTGATTGCTTATTTGTATGGGTGCCTGAGTGTCTGTGTGGGTGGGTGGGGTGTGTGACTCACTGCATGGATGTGTGAGTGAGTGATTCACTGGGTATATGGGTTCAAGAGTGCATCTGTGAGGGGCTATATGGGTGGGTGAGTGTGTGTATGGGTATGTTGGTGAATGAATGAATGGATATCTCAGTGGTACATGTGTGAATAACTACATATGTGAAAGGCAGTATATGTGAGTGTTGGAGTATATAAATGACTATATGCGAGAGTGAGTGATTGGGAGAGTGGCTATATGGATAAGTGTGTGCTTGTATCAGTGATTGAAAAAGAGAGTAAGTATGTGTTAGTATCTATATGAATAAGTGTGGTGGTGTGTGTATAACTGTATAGGTGAGTAAATGGAAGTGTGACTGATTCTTTGCATGACTGACTAGGTGTGTGAGTAACTATATGGATGAGTGCTAGTGTGTGCGTGTCTGTATAGGTGTATGAGTGCAAGTGATTGTGCTATATTGATGAGTGACTGCATGTATGAGTGACTGTATTGGTGAATGGGTAGACATGTGTGTAGACCTAGGAATCAGTGGGTATGTAGTAACTGGTATTGGTATGTCTATGGTTTCGAAAATGGTAGTCTGTATTTTAGAGTGAGTGTAGCAAAGGTTATATTAGGGTGTGAAGAGGTGCATCAGATTATCACGTGGATGATGTCATCAGTGATGTCACTGATCATGTCATGTATGATGCAATATATGATGTCATCAGCAGTGCAATGTGGGGGCGTGAGTTATAGATAGCTCAACTAACTATAACAGCCGAAATTCTTTGGTTTTGTACGAGTGAAATGTCCAACTAACTAATACGTCCCTGAAACCTATGGTTTTTTTCAGTGAATTTCTATATTTTTTTAAATGCAAACAGAGGTGCAAAAAGAGGCAAGATGGGTGAAGAAAAGGGTAGGATGGGTGCACAAAGAGGCAAGAGAGGTACAGAAAGAGGCATGAGGGGTGCAGAAAGAAGGGAGAGAAGTGCAGGTTGAGGCAAGTGAGGTGCAGAAAAAAGCAAGAGCAGTGCAGAAAGAACCAACAGAGGTCCTGAAAGAGGTGTGAAGTGTGCAGAAAGAGAAAGACAAGTGCAGAAAGAGGCAACAGAGGTACAGGAAGAGGTGTGAAGAGTGCAGAAAGAGCAAGAAAAGTACAGAAAGAGGCAACAGAGGTACAAAAAGAGGCAAAAGAGGTACAGAAAGAGGCAAGAGAGGTATAAAAACAGGGAACATGGGTGCAGAAAGAGGCAAGAGAGGTACAGAAAGGGAAAAGAGGGGTGCAGAAAGAAGAAAGAGATCTACAGCAAAAGCAAGAGAGGTGCTAAAAAACGGCAAGTGAGGTGCAGAAAGAAAAAAAGAGGCAAGAGATCTGCAGAAAAAAGCAACAGAGGTGCTGAAAGAGGCAAGTGAGGTGCTGAAAGAGGCACAAGGGGTGTAGAAAAAAGGAAGAGCAGTGCAGAAAGAAGCAAGAGAGGTACCGAAAGAGGCAAGAGAGGTGCAGAAACAAGCAAGAGAAGTGCAGGAGGCACGAGAATTGCTGAAAAAAGCAACAGACATTTAGAAAGAAGCAAGAGAAGTGCAGAAAGAGGTAAGTGAGGTACAGAAAAAAGCAAGAGCAGTGCAGAAAGAACCAACAGAGGTGCTGAAGGAGGCAACAGAGGCGCAGAAGGCACGAAGGTTGCAGAAAGAAGGAATAGGAGTGCAGAAAGAAGCAACAGAGGTGGTGAAAGAGACACAAGGGGTGCATAAAAAAGGAAGAGAAGTGCAGAAAGAAGAAACAGAGGTGCTGAAAGAGGCAAGAGAGGTGCAGAAAGTAGCAAGTGAAGTGCAGAAAGAGGCAACAGAGGTACAGAAAGATGCAAGAGAGATGCAGAAACAAGCAAGAGACGTGCAGAAGGAGGCAAGAGAATTGCTGAAAGAAGCAACAGAGGTTTAGAAAGAAGCAAGAGAAGTGCAGAAAGAGGGAAGAGAGGTCTAGAAAGAAGCAAGAGAGTTGCAATAGAGAGAAGCGGGTACAGAAAGAGGCAGGAGGTGTGCAGAAAGAACCAACAGAGGTGCACGAGGAGTGCAGCAAGAGGTAGGAGAGGTACACAAAGAGGTGCAGAAAGTGCCAGGAAAGTTGCAGAAAGAAGGAAGAGAAGTGCAGAAAGAGCCAAGAGAATTGCTGAAAGAAGCAACAGAGGTTTAGAAATAAGCAAGACAAGTGCAGAAATAGGCAAGTGAGATGCAGAAAGAAGCAAGAACAGTACAGAAAGAGCCATAAGAGGTGCAAAAAGATGCAAGAGGAGTGCAGCAAGAGATAGGAGAGGTGCACATAGAGGCAAGAGTTGTACAGAATGAAGCAGGAAGGGTACAGAAGGAAGGAAGAGAAGTGCAGAAAGAGGCAAGATAAATGCTGAAAGCAGCAACAGAGGTGTAGAAAGAAGCAACAGAAGTGCAGAAAGAGGCAAGTAGGGTGCAGAAAGAAGCAAGAACAGTCTAGAAAGAACCAACAGAGTTGCTGAAAGAGGCATGAAAGGTGCAGAAACAGGCAAGAGAAGTGAAGAGTTATGAGAATTGCTGAGAGAAGCAGCAACACAGGTGTAGAAAGAAGCAAGAGAAGTGCAGAAAGAGTCAAGTGAGATGCAGAAACAGTCAAGAAAGGTACAGAGAGAGGGAAGACAAATGCAGAAAGAGGCAACAGGAGGGCAGAAAAAGCAAGACAGGTGTAGAAAGAAGCATGGGAAGCACAGAATGAAGCAACAGGGGTGCAGAAAGAGGCAAGAGAAGTGCAGAAAGAAGCAACAGAGATACAGGAGGGAAGAGAACTGCAGAAAGAGGCATGCGAGTTGCGGAAACAGGAAAAAGAGGTACAGAAAGATGGAACAGAGGTGCAGACAGTGGCAAGAGCGGTACAAAGCAGGTAAAAGGGGTGCAGAAAGAGGCAAAAGGGGGGCAGAAATTTGCAAGAGAGGTGCGGAAAGAAGCTAGAGCAGTCCAGAAGAACCAACAGAGGTGCAAAAAGAGGTAAGTGAGGTGCAGAAGGAGGCATGAGAACTGCAGAAAGATGCAAGAGAGTTTTAGAAACAGGCAAAAGGGGTGCAGAAGAGGAAACCGGTGGGCAGACTGAGGCAAGAGAGATGTAGAAAGAGGCAATAGGCATGCAGAAAAAGGCAAGTGAGGTGCAGAAAGAAGCAAGATAAGTGCCGAAAGAAGCAACAGAAGTGCATAAATAGGGAAGAGGGGTTGAAAGAGGGGTACAGAAAGAAGCAAGTCAGGTGCAGAAAGAAACAAAAGAAGTGCAGAAAGAAGGAACAGAGGTGCAGAAAGAGGAAAAAAGTACAGAGAGATAAGAGGGGTACAGAAAAAGGCAACAGAGGTGCAGAAAGAGGGAAGAAGGGTGCAGAAAGAGGCAAGAAGGTACAGAAAGAAGCAAATGAGGTGCAGAAAGAGGCAACAAACATGCAGAAAGTAGCAAGAGAGATGCAGAACATAGAAGAGATTTGCAGAAAGGCAAGAGAAGTACAGAAAAAGAAAGAAATGTGCAGAAAGAAGCAACAGAAATGCAGAAAGAGGCAAGAGAGGCACAGAGAGAGGTGCAGAAGGAAGCAAGAGTGGCTTGCACACCATTAGTGCCAATTTAACACCCACATTTAGTAATAAGTAACATGTGACCATTCTAGGTGTGCAAAGGGCCTTCCAACACACTGTAACACTTGTCGCTGCATTTTTGGTAACGTTTGAGCCGTCTGAGTTAGAAACAAGGCTTTTTTTGTACATATCTACAGATTAGAGAGCAGATGATGAATTATGTGGCTAATACGGAAAATGTATATTTGTGCGAAAGTCGGTGCAGCCAAAGAGTCCCATAAGTCCAGTGGCCCTGCTCATACCTCTGACTAGGTCCAGAAGTGCTCCTCAGTGATTCCTTCTTTTTTTGTCCCATTAAGTTCATAGTTGAGTTTCTATGGAAATGAGGAAGACTACACCTGACATTACCCCTCCACAACACAGACTACCATACCACATAATTACTCTCCATAACACAAATCCCACTGTACATAATTCCTATAAATACCACACACTTTCTATCCACATAATTTCACTGCACAACTTACCACATAATTCCACTACACACAACGTACTTCCACTCCACCCAGAAAAACATAAAAAAACTTTTACATTTACATTACTAATAGCTCTAACTCTAGCAAATGTGAAACCTATAACATTGCGAACACTTCTTTAACTAGTAGTCGCGTTTGCAGAGTGGTGGAGAAAGGGTGCTGGTCCTCCAACCAGCGTTCAGGAATTCCACTGCGTAGGACTTACAGGAGGTACCAGGATGGCTTCTTGGCCCCCAAAGTCCCTCAGGAGTAAGTTGGACTTCTTACCCCATCCCATAGTCTGCTAGGAGGCGCGTTTGCAGAGTGGTGGAGAAAGGGGGGGCATGGCCTCTGAAGACGTTTTAGCAATCCCACTGTGTGGGACTTACTGGAGGTAACAAGAGGGGTAGTTGGCCCCCAAGGACATCCTTGGGGGCCGACTACCCCTCATATTACCTCCAGTAAGTCCCACACAGCAGGATTGCTAAATTGTCATAGCAGGCCACTCCCCTTTTCCCCACCACTCTGTAAATGCACTTCCTGGCATGCACTTGGATGAGGATTGAAGTCCCCTTCGCTGCTGGGGGTCCTTTAGAGGCCAACTAGCCTACCTCTTACCTGCAGTAAGCCCCACACAGTGGGATTGCTGAAAGGTAGACAAAGGCCACGCCCTCTTTCCCAACCACTCTGCAAACATGTACATATCTACAGATTAGAGAGCAGATGATGAATTATGTGGCTAATACGGAAAATGTATATTTGTGCGAAAGTCGGTGCAGCCAAAGAGTCCCATAAGTCCAGTGGCCCTGCTCATACCTCTGACTAGGTCCAGAAGTGCTCCTCAGTGATTCCTTCTTTTTTTGTCTCATTGAGTTCATAGTTGAGTTTCTATGGAAATGAGGAAGACTAAACCTGACATTACCACTCCACAACACAGACTACCATACCACATAATTACTCTCCATAACACAAATCCCACTGTACATAATTCCTATAAATACCACACACTTTCTATCCACACAATTTCACTGCACAATTTACCACATAATTCCACTACACACAACGTACATCCACTCCACCCAGAAAAACATAAAAAAACTTTTACATTTACATTACCAATAGCTCTAACTCTAGCAAATGTGAAACCTATAACATTGCGAACACTTCTTTAACTAGTAGTCGTGTTTGCAGGGTGGTGGAGAAAGGGTGCTGGTCCTCCAACCAGCGTTCAGGAATGCCACTGCGTAGGACTTACAGGAGGTACCAGGATGGCTTCTTGGCCCCCAAAGTCCCTCAGGAGTAAATTGGACTTCTTACCCCATCCCAGAGTCTGCTAGGAGGTGCGTTTGCAGAGTGGTGGAGAAAGGGGGGACATGGCCTCTGAAGACGTTTTAGCAATCCCACTGTGTGGGACTTACTGGAGGTAACAAGAGGGGTAGTTGGCCCCCAAGGACATCCTTGGGGGCCGACTACCCCTCATATTACCTCCAGTAAGTCCCACACAGCAGGATTGCTAAGTTTTCATAGCAGGCCACTCCCCTTTTCCCCACCACTCTGTAAATGTACTTCCTGGCATGCACTTGGATGAGGATTGAAGTCCCCTTCGCTGCTGGGGGTCCTTTAGAGGCCAACTAGCCTACCTCTTACCTGCAGTAAGCCCCACACAGTGGGATTGCTGAGAGGTAGACAAAGGCCACGCCCTCTTTCCCAACCACTCTGCAAACACGCCTCCTGGTACATTCTAAGTTGGGGTATTAAGTATCCTTCATTCCTGAGGGTCCATGGGGGCCAACTAGCCCACCAGGTACCTCCAGTGAGCACCACACACCTGGATTGGTGAGAGTGGTCCGAGGCCATGCCCCCTTTTGACACCACTCTGCAAATGCAGCTCCTGGTGCACTGCTGCTTGGCGAATGAAGTCCACTTGTGTCCTGAGGTCCTCAGGACACAAGAGGACCTCATTACCCCACTACTAGTGCGCCAAGAGGTGCACTTGTAGAATGATGTAAAAAGGGGTGTGGCCTCTGCAATGTAGCTCTGTGGTGGATATTGGAGGTACCTGGTGGGCTAGTTGGCCCCCAGGGACCCTCAGTATTCAAGGGGAATTCATTTCCTAACTTACAACGCGCCAGGGGGCGCGTTTGCAGAGTGGTGCAGGGAGGGGGCGGGGCAATAAATGAAATAAATTTCATTTATTAGAAAGGGGCTGTGTGGCCCCCCTACTTTTACCATTTTTGGCACCCTGGGGACCCCACCCCCCAGGGCCTGACCCATTTTTATAGAAAACAGAAGGAAAAAACAGGAAGGGGGCCATGTGACCCCCTCCCGAGTCTAATGTCAGCCCCGGGGACCCCATCCTGCCCTGCCATCGCAAACAGCAAAATCCCAGGGGTGTGCACCGCGGGACATTGCAGGAGCTGGACCTGGGGGTTGGCAGTCCCCAGGGCAATCAAGTGATCCAGGAGGGTGGCCGCGCAGCCCCCTCCCGTGGTGGTCCCCAGGCCCGGGGGTCCGCTATGGACCCCCGCATTGAAATGAGAATGTGCCCCAGGGAGTTGGTGGTCCCCGGGGCATGTGGGGGGGCCTTTGCCCCTCACCCATATTTTTTTTTTAAAACAAAGCTGCGTGGCGGCCGCATGCCCCCCATGTTTTATTATCAAAGCCCAGGGGAGGTGGCAATCCCCGGGGCAGCGTGGGGGGTTTGGGACCCCCGACTCATTTATTTTTAAAGCCCCGGGAGGTGGCGGTCCCCGGGGCTGTGGGGGGGCCATGTGCCCCCGCATACAATTAAATAAGCCCTGGGAAGGTGGCAATCCCCGAGGCCCCCACAAATCAATTGGTGAGTGCCCCCGGGACCTGGCCCACCCGGGGCTTTCAAAAACAAAGCGGGAGGAGCCCACGCTTTGTTATTTTTCATTTTTTCATCTGGATTCATGCACCCAGCACAAATTCGGATGATTTTTTAAACAAAAAAGCGTTTTTGGCCCTGTGGGTCCTTGTGGGACCCCCTGAGCAGGCCTAGAAGGTCAGGGTGTTTGTACCCAGCCCCCTTTTCTTTTTGTTCCCCATTGTTTTACTCTTTTCTTGTGACTCGGCTACCGAGTCACAAGATGACTGCCAACACTTTCTGGTTTGGAGTGTTGGCAACCAATCAGAGTGAAGCTCATGCTCGGGAGGAGTCGCGACTCCTCCTCGGTGCTCAGATATCGAACGCTTTCTTTTTTTAATTTCTCAGGAACTACTGAACGGATTTACAACATTTTTTATTAAAATGTTGCTTTCTGGCCCAAGACCTACTTTTTGCCAAATTTGGTGTAATTCCGTTCAGCAGTTCAGGCTGTAGCCGTGTCTAAACTTCCTATGAAAATTAACATAAGGAAAACGTGTTTTGGGACCCACCTTTTTTTTTCGGCCCCCCTTCACGAATCACCCCAAAACAGGAGCTGACCAGAGCGGGCCATTCGTTTTGAAAATTTCATGAAGATTCGTCAAACGACGCCAAAGTTATTGGCAAAACAAAAAACGCTTTTTGAATAGAAACGAGGTCCTAACTATAACTACCTACTGGTGAGTGCCAGTAGGTCATATATATATATATATATATATTCACTGAAAAAAACATAGGTTACAGAGACGTTATAGTTAGAAATTAGCATTTAAAAAACCTTTAGATTATGTCATTTGAGATGTCATCAGTGATGTCATCAGTAATGTCACTGACCATGTCATGAATGGTGCAATATGTGACATCATCAGCAGTGCATTGCGGGCGCGCGAGCTATAGTTAGCAGAACTAATTGTAACGGAGGAATTTCTATGGTTTTGTACGAGTGAAATGGCCAGCTAACTATAACACCCCTGAAACCTATGTTTTTTTTCTGTGAATTTCTAAGGTTTTTTAAATGCTAATTTCTAACTATAACGTCTCTAAAACCTATGGTTTTTTCAGTGCATTTCAAAGCTTTTTTAAATGCTAATTTCTAACTATAACGTCTCTGAATCCTTTGGTTTTTTTCAGTGAATTTCAAAGTTTTTTGAAATGCTAATTTTTTAGTGTGATTGTAGTTATAACCTATTTTTTTGTACTGATTTTCGACAGTTTTTTAAATGTTTATTTATAAATTATGTATTCATTAAATAACATTATATATTTTTCTGAAAATTGCAAAAAGACATTTTTTTTAAACATTCAAACTGAAATATTGATTATTTTTTTTGCTTTCATTTTTTATTTTAATATCTTTCTATTATTTTCATTTTTTTTTTAAATTGTCCAATTTTTTTTCGGAGTCGCCCACTCAAAGCGTACATGGTGGGTGCGCGGATTCTAGCTGCCATTTTAGAAAAGTTGTGTGTTTTTCAGTTACATCATATACATTTCATATTACGTGATGTGCGCGATTGGTATGCGACCAGTCCACGACTCCTTCTCTCACGCATTTGCGACACATGCGCATTACAGTACCAGTTGCTTCGCGGTGGCGGGTCCCGCGTGACGTCAAATACATGCTGGGGCGCACTGGGTGCGGCGACTCCCGCAAAAAAAACTTTATGTTCCAAAATGATATGTATGTGTCTTTAATATACATATTAGGGCAAGAGATTATCTAAGATATTCATAAAAACTAATATATTTGTACTCATAATAAACTTATATTATTTTTAAATCTATTTTCGCGACGTCGAGTGCATGCATCGTGAGCGCAGAGAACCAGGTCAGCAGAGCCGTTGTAGAGCCAGAGAACCAGGTCAGCAGAGCAGCTCTAGAACCAGAGACCTAGGTCAGCAGAGCTGCTCTAGAGCCAGAGACCCAGGTCAGCAGAGCTGCTCTAGAGGCCGAGACCCAGGTCAGCAGAGCTGCTGTAGAGCCAGAGAAACCAGGTCAGCAGAGCTGCTTTAGAGGGAGAGAACCAGGTCAGCAGAACTGCTTTACAGCCAGAGAACCAGGTCAGCAGAGCTGCTCTAGAGCCAGAGACCCAGGTCAGCAGAGCTGCTTTAGAGCCATAGAACCAGGTCAGCAGAGCTGCTCTAGAGGCAGAGAACCAGGTCAGCAGAGCTGGTTTAGAGGGAGAGAACCAGGTCAGCAGAGCTGCTTTAGAGCCAGAGAACCAGGTCAGCAGAGCTGCTCTAGAGCCAGAGAACCAGGTCAGCAGAGCTGCTTTAGAGCCATAGAATCAGGTCAGCAGATCTGCTTCAGAGCCAGAGAACCTAGTCAGCAGAGCTGCTCTAGAGCCTAAGAACCAGGTCAGCAGAGCTGCTGTAGAGCCAGAGAAACCAGGTCAGCAGAGCTGCTTTAGAGGGAGAGAACCAGGTCAGCAGAGCTGCTTTACAACCAAGGGACCAGGTCAGCAGAGCTGCTCTAGAGCCAGAGAACCAGGTCAGCAGAATTGCTTTAGAGCCATAGAACCGGGTCAGCAGAGCTGCTTTAGAGCCAGAGAACCAGGTCAGCAGAGCTGTTGTAGAGCCAGGGAACCAGGTCAACAGAGCTGCTCTAGAGCCTAAGAACCAGGTCCGCAGACCTGCTTTAGAGGGACAGAACCAGATCAGCAGAGCTACTTTAGAGCCAGAGAACCAGGACAGCAGAGCTGCTTTACAGCCAGAGAACCAGGTCAGCAGAGCTGCTTTAGAGCCAGAGAACCAGGTCAGCAGAGCTGCTCTAGAGCCAGAGAACCAAGTCAGCAGAGCTGCTTTAGAGCCATAGAACCAGGTCAGCAGACTTGCTTTAGAGCCAGAGAACCAGTTCAGCAGAGCTGCTCTAGAGCCAAAGAACGAGGTCAGCAGAGCTGCTCTAGAGCCAGAGAACCAGATCAGCAGAGCTGCTGTAGAGCCAGAGAAACCCGGTCAGTGGAGTTGCTTTAGAGGGAGAGAACCAGGTCTGTACAGCTGCTCTAGAGGGAGAGAACCAGGTCAGCAGAGCTGCTCTAGAGCCAGAGAACCATGTCAGAAGAACTGCTTTAGAGCCAAAGAACCAGGTCAGCAGAGCTGCTCTAGAGCCAGAGAACCAAGTCAGCAGAGGTGCTTTAGAGCCATAGAACAAGGTCAGCAGACTTGCTTTAGAGCCAGAGAACCAGGTCAGAAGAGCTGCTCTAGAGCCTAAGAACCAGGTCAGCAGAGCTGCTCTAGAGCCAGAGAACCAGGTCAGCAGAGCTGCTGTAGAGCCAGAGAAACCAGGTCAGTGGAGCTGCTTTAGAGGGAGAGAACCAGGTCAGTAGATCTGCTCTAGAGGGAGAGAACCAGGTCAGCAGAGCTGCTCTAGAGCCAGAGAACCATGTCAGCAGAACTGCTTTAAAGCCATAGAACCGGGTCAGCAGAGCTGATTTAGAACCAGAGAACCAGGTCAGCAGAGCTGTTGTGGAGCCAGAGAACCAGATCAGCAGAGCTGCTCTGTATCCTAAGAACTAAGTCAGCAGAGCAGCTCTAGAACAAGAGAACCAGGTCAGCAGACCTGCTGTACAGCAAGAGAAATCAGGTCAGCGGAGCTGCTTTAGAGGGAGAGAACCAGGTCAGCAGAGCTGCTTTAGACCCAGAGAACCAGGTCAACAGAGCTGCTCTAGAGCCTAAGAACCAGGTCCGCAGAGCTGCTTTAGAGGGACAGAACCAGGTCAGCAGAGCTACTTTAGAGCCAGAGAACCAGGCCAGCAGAGCTGCTTTACAGCCAGAGAACCAGGTCAGCAGAGCTGCTTTAGAGCCAGAGAACCAGGTCAGCAGAGCTGCTCTAGAGCCAGAGAACCAAGTCAGCAGAGCTGCTTTAGAGCCATAGAACCAGGTCAGCAGACTTGCTTTAGAGCCAGAGAACCAGGTCAGCAGAGCTGCTCTAGAGCCTAAGAACCAGGTCAGCAGAGCTGCTCTGGAGCCAGAGAACCAGATCAGCAAAGCTGCTGTAGAGCCAGAGAAACCAGGTCAGTGGAGCTGCTTTAGAGGGAGAGAACCAGGTCAGTAGAGCTGCTCTAGAGGGAGAGAACCAGGTCAGCAGAGCTGCTCTAGAGCCAGAGAACCATGTCAGCAGAACTGCTTTAGAGCCAAAGAACCAGGTCAGCAGAGCTGCTCTAGAGCCAGAGAACCACGTCAGCAGAGGTGCTTTAGAGCCATAGAAACAGGTCAGCAGACTTGCTTTAGAGCCAGAGAACCAGGTCAGAAGAGCTGCTCTAGAGCCTAAGAACCATGTCAGCAGAGCTGCTCTAGAGCCAGAGAACCAGGTCAGCAGAGCTGCTGTAGAGCCAGAGAATCCAGGTCAGTGGAGCTGCTTTAGAGGGAGAGAGCCAGGTCAGTAGATCTGCTCTAGAGGGAGAGAACCAGGTCAGCAGGGCTGCTCTAGAGCCAGAGAACCATGTCAGCAGAACTGCTTTAAAGCCATAGAACCGGGTCAGCAGAGCTGATTTAGAACCAGAGAACCAGGTCAGCAGAGCTGTTGTGGAGCCAGAGAACCAGATCTGCAGAGCTGCTCTGTAGCCTAAGAACTAAGTCAGCAGAGCAGCTTTAGAGCCACAGAACCAGGTCAGCAGAGCTGCTCTAGAGGCAGAGAACCAGGTCAGCAGAGTTGCTTTAGAGGGAGAGAACCAGGTCAGCAGAGCTGCTTTAGAGCCAGAGAACCAGGTCAGCAGAGCTGCTTTAGAGCCAGACTACCAGCTCAGCAGAGCTGCTTTAGAGCCATAGAACCAGGTCAGCAGAGCTGCTCTAGAGGCAGAGAACCAGGTCAGCAGAGCTGGTTTAGAGGGAGAGGACCAGGTCAGCAGAGCTGCTTTAGAGCCAGAGAACCAGGTCAGCAGAGCTGCTCTAGAGCCAGAGAACCAGGTCAGCAGAGCTGCTTTAGAGCCATAGAACCAGGTCAGCAGAGCTGCTTTAGAGCCAGAGAACCTAGTCAGCAGAGCTGCTCTAGAGCCTAAGAACCAGGTCAGCAGAGCTGCTGTAGAGCCAGAGAAACCAGGTCAGCAGAGCTGCTTTAGAGGGAGAGAACCAGGTCAGCAGAGCTGCTTTACAACCAAGGGACCAGGTCAGCAGAGCTGCTCTAGAGCCAATGAACCAGGTCAGCAGAATTGCTTTAGAGCCATAGAACCGGGTCAGCAGAGCTGCTTTAGAGCCAGAGAACCAGGTCAGCAGAGCTGTTGTAGAGCCAGGGAACCAGGTCAACAGAGCTGCTCTAGAGCCTAAGAACCAGGTCCGCAGACCTGCTTTAGAGGGACAGAACCAGATCAGCAGAGCTACTTTAGAGCCAGAGAACCAGGACAGCAGAGCTGCTTTACAGCCAGAGAACCAGGTCAGCAGAGCTGCTTTAGAGCCAGAGAACCAGGTCAGCAGAGCTGCTCTAGAGCCAGAGAACCAAGTCAGCAGAGCTGCTTTAGAGCCATAGAACCAGGTCAGCAGACTTGCTTTAGAGCCAGAGAACCAGTTCAGCAGAGCTGCTCTAGAGCCAAAGAACGAGGTCAGCAGAGCTGCTCTAGAGCCAGAGAACCAGATCAGCAGAGCTGCTGTAGAGCCAGAGAAACCCGGTCAGTGGAGTTGCTTTAGAGGGAGAGAACCAGGTCTGTACAGCTGCTCTAGAGGGAGAGAACCAGGTCAGCAGAGCTGCTCTAGAGCCAGAGAACCATGTCAGAAGAACTGCTTTAGAGCCAAAGAACCAGGTCAGCAGAGATGCTCTAGAGCCAGAGAACCAAGTCAGCAGAGGTGCTTTAGAGCCATAGAACCAGGTCAGCAGACTTGCTTTAGAGCCAGAGAACCAGGTCAGAAGAGCTGCTCTAGAGCCTAAGAACCAGGTCGGCAGAGCTGCTCTAGAGCCAGAGAACCAGGTCAGCAGAGCTGCTGTAGAGCCAGAGAAACCAGGTCAGTGGAGCTGCTTTAGAGGGAGAGAACCAGGTCAGCAGAGCTGCTCTAGAGCCAGAGAACCATGTCAGCAGAACTGCTTTAAAGCCATAGAACCGGGTCAGCAGAGCTGATTTAGAACCAGAGAACCAGGTCAGCAGAGCTGTTGTGGAGCCAGAGAACCAGATCAGCAGAGCTGCTCTGTAGCCTAAGAACTTAGTCAGCAGAGCAGCTCTAGAACAAGAGAACCAGGTCAGCAGACCTGCTGTACAGCAAGAGAAATCAGGTCAGCGGAGCTGCTTTATAGGGAGAGAACCAGGTCAGCAGAGCTGCTTTAGACCCAGAGAACCAGGTCAACAGAGCTGCTTTAGAGACAGAGAAGCAGGTCAGCAGAGCTGCTCTAGAACCAGAGACCTAGGTCAGCAGAGCTTCTCCAGAGCAAGAGACCCAGGTCAGCAGAGCTGCTCTAGAGGCCGAGAACCAGGTCAGCAGAGCTGCTGTAGAGCCAGAGAAACCAGGTCAGCAGAGCTGCTGTAGAGCCATAGAACCAGGTCAGCAGAACTGCTTTAGAGCCATAGAACCAGGTCAGCAGAGCTGCTCTAGAACCAGAGACCCAGGTCAGCAGAGCTGCTTTAGAGTCATAGAACCAGCTCAGCACAGCTGCTCTAGAGGAAGATAACCAGGTCAGCAGAACTGCTTTAGAGCCATAGAACCAGGTCAGCGGAGCTGCTCTAGAGCCAGAGACCCAGGTCAGCAGAGCTGCTTTAGAGTCATAGAACCAGCTCAGAACAGCTGCTCTAGAGGCAGAGAACCAGGTCAGCAGAACTCTTTAGAGGGAGAGAAACAGGTCAGCAGAACTGATTTAGAGCCAGAGCACCAGGTCAGCAGAGCTGCTCTAGAGCCAGAGAATCAGGTCAGCAGAGCTGCTTTAGAGCCATAGAACCAGGTCAGCAGAGCTGCTTTAGAGCCAGAGAACCAGGTCAGCAGAGCTGCTTTAGAGGGAGAGAACCAGGTCAGCAGAGCTGCTTTAGAGCCAGAGAACCAGGTCAGCAGAGCTGCTTTAGAGCCATAGAACCAGGTCAGCAGAGCTGCTCTAGAGCCAGAGAACCAGGTCAGCAGAGCTGCTTTAGAGCCATAGAACCAGGTCAGCAGAGCTGCTTTAGAGCCAGAGAACCTAGTCAGCAGAGCTGCTCTAGAGCCTAAGAACCAGGTCAGCAGAGCTGCTGTAGAGCCAGAGAAACCAGGTCAGCAGAGCTGCTTTAGAGGGAGAGAACCAGGTCAGCAGAGCTGCTTTACAACCAAGGGACCAGGTCAGCAGAGCTGCTCTAGAGCCAGAGAACCAGGTCAGCAGAACTGCTTTAGAGCCATAGAACCGGGTCAGCAGAGCTGCTTTAGAGCCAGAGAACCAGGTCAGCAGAGCTGTTGTAGAGCCAGGGAACCAGGTCAACAGAGCTGCTCTAGAGCCTAAGAACCAGATCCGCAGAGCTGCTTTAGAGGGACAGAACCAGGTCAGCAGAGCTACTTTAGAGCCAGAGAACCAGGACAGCAGAGCTGCTTTACAGCCAGAGAACCAGGTCAGCAGAGCTGCTTTAGAGCCAGAGAACCAGGTCAGCAGAGCTGCTCTAGAGCCAGAGAACCAAGTCAGCAGAGCTGTTTTAGAGCCATAGAACCAGGTCAGCAGACTTGCTTTAGAGCCAGAGAACCAGGTCAGCAGAGCTGCTCTAGAGCCTAAGAACCAGGTCAGCAGAGCTGCTCTAGAGCCAGAGAACCAGATCAGCAGAGCTGCTGTAGAGCCAGAGAAACCCGGTCAGTGGAGCTGCTTTAGAGGGAGAGAACCAGGTCTGTAGAGCTGCTCTAGAGGGAGAGAACCAGGTCAGCAGAGCTGCTCTAGAGCCAGAGAACCATGTCAGCAGAACTGCTTTAGAGCCAAAGAACCAGGTCAGCAGAGCTGCTCTAGAGCCAGAGAACCAAGTCAGCAGAGGTGCTTTAGAGCCATAGAACCAGGTCAGCAGACTTGCTTTAGAGCCAGAGAACCAGGTCAGAAGAGCTACTCTAGAGCCTAAGAACCAGGTCAGCAGAGCTGCTCTAGAGCCAGAGAACCAGGTCAGCAGAGCTGCTGTAGAGCCAGAGAAACCAGGTCAGTGGAGCTGCTTTAGAGGGAGAGAACCAGGTCAGTAGATCTGCTCTAGAGGGAGAGAACCAGGTCAGCAGAGCTGCTCTAGAGCCAGAGAACCATGTCAGCAGAACTGCTTTAAAGCCATAGAACCGGGTCAACAGAGCTGATTTAGAACCAGAGAACCAGGTCAGCAGAGCTGTTGTGGAGCCAGAGAACCAGATCAGCAGAGCTGCTCTGTAGCCTAAGAACAAAGTCAGCAGAGCAGCTCTAGAGCCAGAGAACCAGGTCAGCAGACCTGCTGTACAGCAAGAGAAATCAGGTCAGCGGAGCTGCTTTAGAGGGAGAGAACCAGGTCAGCAGAGCTGCTTTAGACCCAGAGAACCATGTCAACAGAGCTGCTTTAGAGACAGAGAAGCAGGTCAGCAGAGCTGCTCTAGAACCAGAGACCTAGGTCAGCAGAGCTTCTCCAGAGCAAGAGACCCAGGTCAGCAGAGCTGCTCTAGAGGCCGAGAACCAGGTCAGCAGAGCTGCTGTAGAGCCAGAGAAACCAGGTCAGCAGAGCTGCTTTAGAGGGAGAGAACCAGGTCAGCAGAACTGCTTTAGAGCCATAGAACCAGGTCAGCAGAGCTGCTCTAGAGCCAGAGACCCAGGTCAGCAGAGCTGCTTTAGAGTCATAGAACCAGCTCAGCACAGCTGCTCTAGAGGCAGAGAACCAGGTCAGCAGAACTCTTTAGAGGGAGAGAAACAGGTCAGCAGAACTGATTTAGAGCCAGAGCACCAGGTCAGCAGAGCTGCTCTAGAGCCAGAGAATCAGGTCAGCAGAGCTGCTTTAGAGCCATAGAACCAGGTCATCAGAGCTGCTTTAGAGCCAGAGAACCAGGTCAGCAGAGCTGCTTTAGAGGGAGAGAACCAGGTCAGCAGAGCAGCTTTAGAGCCAGAGAACCAGGTCAGCAGAGCTGCTTTAGAGCCATAGAACCAGGTCAGCAGAGCTGCTCTAGAGCCAGAGAACCAGGTCAGCAGAGCTGCTTTAGAGCCATAGGACCAGGTCAGCAGAGCTGCTTTAGAGCCAGAGAACCAGGTCAGCAGAGCTGCTCTAGAGGCAGAGAACCAGGTCAGCAGAGCTGCTTTAGAGGGAGAGAACCAGGTCAGCAGAGCTGCTTTAGAGCCAGAGAACCAGGTCAGCAGAGATCCTCTAGAGCCAGAGAAACCAGGTCAGCAGAACTGCTATAGAGGGAGAGAACCAGGTCAGCAGAGCTGCTTTGGAGCCAGAGAACCAGGTCAGCAGAGATCCTCTAGAGCCAGAGAAACCAGGTCAGCAGAACTGCTATAGAGGGAGAGAACCAGGTAAGCAGAGCTGCTCTAGAGCCATAGAACCAGGTCAGCAGAGCTGCTTTAGAGCCATAGAACCAGGTCAGCAGAGCTGCTCTAGAGGAAGAGAACCAGGTCAGCAGAGCTGATTTAGAGGGAGAGAACTAGGTCAGCAGAGCTGCTTTAGAGCCAGAGAACCAGGTCAGCAGAGCTGTTCTAGAGCCAGAGAACCAGATCAGCAGAGCTGCTTTAGAGCAATAAAACGAGGTCAGAAGAGCTGCTTTAGAGCAAGAGAACCAGGTCAGCAGAGCTGCTCTAGAGCCTAAAAACCAGGTCAGCAGAGCTGCTTTAGAGCCAGAGAACCAGGTCAGCAGAGCTGCTGTAGAGCCAGAGAAACCAGGTCAGCAGACCTGCTTTAGAGGGAGAGAACCAGGTCAGCAGAGCTGCTTTACATCCAAGGGACCAGATCAGCAGAGCTGCTCTAGAGCCAGAGAACCAGGTCAGCAGAACTGCTTTAGAGCCATAGAACCGGGTCAGCAGAGATGCTTTAGAGCCAGAGAACCAGGTCAGCAGAGCTGTTGTAGAGCCAGAGAACCAGGTCAACATAGCTGCTCTAGAGCCTAAGAACCAGGTCCGCAGAGCTGCTTTAGAGGGAGAGAACCAGGTCAGCAGAGCTACTTTAGAGCCAGAGAACCAGGCCAGCAGAGCTGCTTTACAGCCAGAAAACCAGGTCAGCAGAGCTGCTTTAGAGCCATAGATCCAGGTCAGCAGAGCTGCTGTAGAGCCAGAGAACCAAGTCAGCAGAGCTGCTTTAGAGCCATAGAACCAGGTCAGCAGACTTGCTTTAGAGCCAGAGAACCAGGTCAGCAGAGCTGCTCTAGAGCCTAAGAAACAGGTCAGCAGAGCTGCTCTAGAGCCTAAGAACCAGGTCAGCAGAGCTGCTCTAGAGCCAGAGAATCAGGTCAGCAGAGCTGCTGTAGAGCCAGAGAAACCAGGTCAGTGGAGCTGCTTTAGAGGGAGAGAACCAGGTCAGTAGATCTGCTCTAGAGGGAGAGAACCAGGTCAGCAGAGCTGCTCTAGAGCCAGAGAACCATGTCAGCAGAACTGCTTTAAAGCCATAGAAACGGGTCAGCAGAGCTGCTTTAGAACCAGAGAACCAGGTCAGCAGATCGGTTGTAGAGCCAGAGAACCAGATCAGCAGAGCTGCTCTGTAGCCTAAGAACTAAGTCAGCAGCGCAGCTCTAGAGCCAGAGAACCAGGTCAGCAGACCTGCTGTACAGCAAGAGAAATCAGGTCAGCGGAGCTGCTTTAGAGGGAGAGAACCAGGTCAGCAGAGCTTCTTTAGAGCCAGAGAACCAGGTCAACAGAGCTGCTTTAGAGACAGAGAAGCAGGTCAGCAGAGCTGCTCTTGAACCAGAGACCTAGGTCAGCAGAGCTTCTCTAGAGCAAAGGACCCAGGTCAGCAGAGCTGCTCTAGAGGCCGAGAACCAGGTCAGCAGAGCTGCTGTAGAGCCAGAGAAACCAGGTCAGCAGAGCTGCTTTAGAAGGAAGAGAACCAGGTCAGCAGAACTGCTTTAGAGCCAGAGAACCAGGTCAGCAGAGCTGCTCTAGAGCCAGAGACCCAGGTCAGCAGAGCTGCTTTAGAGTCATAGAACCAGGTCAGCACAGCTGCTCTAGAGGCAGAGAACCAGGTCAGCAGAACTCTTTAGAGGGAGAGAACCAGGTCAGCGGAACTGATTTAGAGCCAGAGCACCAGGTCAGCAGAGCTGCTCTAGAGGCAGAGACCCAGGTCAGCAGAGCTGCTTTAGAGGGAGAGAACCAGGTCAGCAGAGCTGCTTTAGAGCCAGAGAACCAGGTCAGCAGAGCTCCTCTAGAGCCAGAGAAACCAGGTCAGCAGAACTGGTTTAGAGGGAGAGAACCAGGTCAGCAGAGCTGCTCTAGAGGCAGAGACCCAGGTCAGCAGAGCTGCTTTAGAGGGAGAGAACCAGGTCAGCAGAGCTGCTTTAGAGCCAGAGAACCAGGTCAGCAGAGCTCCTCTAGAGCCAGAGAAACCAGGTCAGCAGAACTGCTTTAGAGGGAGAGGACCAGGCCAGCAGAGCTGCTTTAGAGCCAGAGAACCAGGTCAGCAGAGCTGCTCTAGAGCCAGAGAACCAGGACAACAGAGCTGCTTTAGAGCCAAAGAACCAGGTCAGGAGAGCTGCTCTAGAGGAAGAGAACATGGTCAGCAGAGCTGATTTAGAGGGAGAGAAGTAGGTCAGCAGAGCTGCTTTAGAGCCAGAGATCCAGGTCAGCAGAGCTGCTCTAGAGCCTGAGAACCAGGTCAGCAGAGCTGCTTTAGAGCAATAAAACGAGGTCAGCAGAGCTGCTTTAGAGCAAGAAAACAAGGTCAGCAGAGCTGCTCTAGAGCCTAAGAACCAGGTCAGCAGAGCTGCTCTAGAGCCAGAGAACCAGGCCAGCAGAGCTGCTGTAGAGCCAGAGAAACCAGGTCAGCAGAGCTGCTTTAGAGGGAGAGAACCAGGTCAGCAGAGCTGCTTTACAGCCAAGGGACCAGATCAGCAGAGCTGCCCTAGAGCCAGAGAACCAGGTCAGCAGAACTGCTTTAGAGCCATAGAACCGGGTCAGCAGAGCTGCTTTAGAGCCAGAGAACCAGGTCAGCAGAGCTGTTGTAGAGCCAGAGAACCAGGTCAACATAGCTGCTCTAGAGCCTAAGAACCAGGTCAGTAGATCTGCTCTAGAGGGAGAGAACCAGGTCAGCAGGGCTGCTCTAGAGCCAGAGAACCATGTCAGCAGAACTGCTTTAAAGCCATAGAACCGGGTCAGCAGAGCTGATTTAGAACCAGAGAACCAGGTCAGCAGAGCTGTTGTGGAGCCAGAGAACCAGATCTGCAGAGCTGCTCTGTAGCCTAAGAACTAAGTCAGCAGAGCAGCTTTAGAGCCACAGAACCAGGTCAGCAGAGCTGCTCTAGAGGCAGAGAACCAGGTCAGCAGAGTTGCTTTAGAGGGAGAGAACCAGGTCAGCAGAGCTGCTTTAGAGCCAGAGAACCAGGTCAGCAGAGCTGCTTTAGAGCCAGACTACCAGCTCAGCAGAGCTGCTTTAGAGCCATAGAACCAGGTCAGCAGAGCTGCTCTAGAGGCAGAGAACCAGGTCAGCAGAGCTGGTTTAGAGGGAGAGGACCAGGTCAGCAGAGCTGCTTTAGAGCCAGAGAACCAGGTCAGCAGAGCTGCTCTAGAGCCAGAGAACCAGGTCAGCAGAGCTGCTTTAGAGCCATAGAACCAGGTCAGCAGAGCTGCTTTAGAGCCAGAGAACCTAGTCAGCAGAGCTGCTCTAGAGCCTAAGAACCAGGTCAGCAGAGCTGCTGTAGAGCCAGAGAAACCAGGTCAGCAGAGCTGCTTTAGAGGGAGAGAACCAGGTCAGCAGAGCTGCTTTACAACCAAGGGACCAGGTCAGCAGAGCTGCTCTAGAGCCAATGAACCAGGTCAGCAGAATTGCTTTAGAGCCATAGAACCGGGTCAGCAGAGCTGCTTTAGAGCCAGAGAACCAGGTCAGCAGAGCTGTTGTAGAGCCAGGGAACCAGGTCAACAGAGCTGCTCTAGAGCCTAAGAACCAGGTCCGCAGACCTGCTTTAGAGGGACAGAACCAGATCAGCAGAGCTACTTTAGAGCCAGAGAACCAGGACAGCAGAGCTGCTTTACAGCCAGAGAACCAGGTCAGCAGAGCTGCTTTAGAGCCAGAGAACCAGGTCAGCAGAGCTGCTCTAGAGCCAGAGAACCAAGTCAGCAGAGCTGCTTTAGAGCCATAGAACCAGGTCAGCAGACTTGCTTTAGAGCCAGAGAACCAGTTCAGCAGAGCTGCTCTAGAGCCAAAGAACGAGGTCAGCAGAGCTGCTCTAGAGCCAGAGAACCAGATCAGCAGAGCTGCTGTAGAGCCAGAGAAACCCGGTCAGTGGAGTTGCTTTAGAGGGAGAGAACCAGGTCTGTACAGCTGCTCTAGAGGGAGAGAACCAGGTCAGCAGAGCTGCTCTAGAGCCAGAGAACCATGTCAGAAGAACTGCTTTAGAGCCAAAGAACCAGGTCAGCAGAGATGCTCTAGAGCCAGAGAACCAAGTCAGCAGAGGTGCTTTAGAGCCATAGAACCAGGTCAGCAGACTTGCTTTAGAGCCAGAGAACCAGGTCAGAAGAGCTGCTCTAGAGCCTAAGAACCAGGTCGGCAGAGCTGCTCTAGAGCCAGAGAACCAGGTCAGCAGAGCTGCTGTAGAGCCAGAGAAACCAGGTCAGTGGAGCTGCTTTAGAGGGAGAGAACCAGGTCAGCAGAGCTGCTCTAGAGCCAGAGAACCATGTCAGCAGAACTGCTTTAAAGCCATAGAACCGGGTCAGCAGAGCTGATTTAGAACCAGAGAACCAGGTCAGCAGAGCTGTTGTGGAGCCAGAGAACCAGATCAGCAGAGCTGCTCTGTAGCCTAAGAACTTAGTCAGCAGAGCAGCTCTAGAACAAGAGAACCAGGTCAGCAGACCTGCTGTACAGCAAGAGAAATCAGGTCAGCGGAGCTGCTTTATAGGGAGAGAACCAGGTCAGCAGAGCTGCTTTAGACCCAGAGAACCAGGTCAACAGAGCTGCTTTAGAGACAGAGAAGCAGGTCAGCAGAGCTGCTCTAGAACCAGAGACCTAGGTCAGCAGAGCTTCTCCAGAGCAAGAGACCCAGGTCAGCAGAGCTGCTCTAGAGGCCGAGAACCAGGTCAGCAGAGCTGCTGTAGAGCCAGAGAAACCAGGTCAGCAGAGCTGCTGTAGAGCCATAGAACCAGGTCAGCAGAACTGCTTTAGAGCCATAGAACCAGGTCAGCAGAGCTGCTCTAGAACCAGAGACCCAGGTCAGCAGAGCTGCTTTAGAGTCATAGAACCAGCTCAGCACAGCTGCTCTAGAGGAAGATAACCAGGTCAGCAGAACTGCTTTAGAGCCATAGAACCAGGTCAGCGGAGCTGCTCTAGAGCCAGAGACCCAGGTCAGCAGAGCTGCTTTAGAGTCATAGAACCAGCTCAGAACAGCTGCTCTAGAGGCAGAGAACCAGGTCAGCAGAACTCTTTAGAGGGAGAGAAACAGGTCAGCAGAACTGATTTAGAGCCAGAGCACCAGGTCAGCAGAGCTGCTCTAGAGCCAGAGAATCAGGTCAGCAGAGCTGCTTTAGAGCCATAGAACCAGGTCAGCAGAGCTGCTTTAGAGCCAGAGAACCAGGTCAGCAGAGCTGCTTTAGAGGGAGAGAACCAGGTCAGCAGAGCTGCTTTAGAGCCAGAGAACCAGGTCAGCAGAGCTGCTTTAGAGCCATAGAACCAGGTCAGCAGAGCTGCTCTAGAGCCAGAGAACCAGGTCAGCAGAGCTGCTTTAGAGCCATAGAACCAGGTCAGCAGAGCTGCTTTAGAGCCAGAGAACCTAGTCAGCAGAGCTGCTCTAGAGCCTAAGAACCAGGTCAGCAGAGCTGCTGTAGAGCCAGAGAAACCAGGTCAGCAGAGCTGCTTTAGAGGGAGAGAACCAGGTCAGCAGAGCTGCTTTACAACCAAGGGACCAGGTCAGCAGAGCTGCTCTAGAGCCAGAGAACCAGGTCAGCAGAACTGCTTTAGAGCCATAGAACCGGGTCAGCAGAGCTGCTTTAGAGCCAGAGAACCAGGTCAGCAGAGCTGTTGTAGAGCCAGGGAACCAGGTCAACAGAGCTGCTCTAGAGCCTAAGAACCAGATCCGCAGAGCTGCTTTAGAGGGACAGAACCAGGTCAGCAGAGCTACTTTAGAGCCAGAGAACCAGGACAGCAGAGCTGCTTTACAGCCAGAGAACCAGGTCAGCAGAGCTGCTTTAGAGCCAGAGAACCAGGTCAGCAGAGCTGCTCTAGAGCCAGAGAACCAAGTCAGCAGAGCTGTTTTAGAGCCATAGAACCAGGTCAGCAGACTTGCTTTAGAGCCAGAGAACCAGGTCAGCAGAGCTGCTCTAGAGCCTAAGAACCAGGTCAGCAGAGCTGCTCTAGAGCCAGAGAACCAGATCAGCAGAGCTGCTGTAGAGCCAGAGAAACCCGGTCAGTGGAGCTGCTTTAGAGGGAGAGAACCAGGTCTGTAGAGCTGCTCTAGAGGGAGAGAACCAGGTCAGCAGAGCTGCTCTAGAGCCAGAGAACCATGTCAGCAGAACTGCTTTAGAGCCAAAGAACCAGGTCAGCAGAGCTGCTCTAGAGCCAGAGAACCAAGTCAGCAGAGGTGCTTTAGAGCCATAGAACCAGGTCAGCAGACTTGCTTTAGAGCCAGAGAACCAGGTCAGAAGAGCTACTCTAGAGCCTAAGAACCAGGTCAGCAGAGCTGCTCTAGAGCCAGAGAACCAGGTCAGCAGAGCTGCTGTAGAGCCAGAGAAACCAGGTCAGTGGAGCTGCTTTAGAGGGAGAGAACCAGGTCAGTAGATCTGCTCTAGAGGGAGAGAACCAGGTCAGCAGAGCTGCTCTAGAGCCAGAGAACCATGTCAGCAGAACTGCTTTAAAGCCATAGAACCGGGTCAACAGAGCTGATTTAGAACCAGAGAACCAGGTCAGCAGAGCTGTTGTGGAGCCAGAGAACCAGATCAGCAGAGCTGCTCTGTAGCCTAAGAACAAAGTCAGCAGAGCAGCTCTAGAGCCAGAGAACCAGGTCAGCAGACCTGCTGTACAGCAAGAGAAATCAGGTCAGCGGAGCTGCTTTAGAGGGAGAGAACCAGGTCAGCAGAGCTGCTTTAGACCCAGAGAACCATGTCAACAGAGCTGCTTTAGAGACAGAGAAGCAGGTCAGCAGAGCTGCTCTAGAACCAGAGACCTAGGTCAGCAGAGCTTCTCCAGAGCAAGAGACCCAGGTCAGCAGAGCTGCTCTAGAGGCCGAGAACCAGGTCAGCAGAGCTGCTGTAGAGCCAGAGAAACCAGGTCAGCAGAGCTGCTTTAGAGGGAGAGAACCAGGTCAGCAGAACTGCTTTAGAGCCATAGAACCAGGTCAGCAGAGCTGCTCTAGAGCCAGAGACCCAGGTCAGCAGAGCTGCTTTAGAGTCATAGAACCAGCTCAGCACAGCTGCTCTAGAGGCAGAGAACCAGGTCAGCAGAACTCTTTAGAGGGAGAGAAACAGGTCAGCAGAACTGATTTAGAGCCAGAGCACCAGGTCAGCAGAGCTGCTCTAGAGCCAGAGAATCAGGTCAGCAGAGCTGCTTTAGAGCCATAGAACCAGGTCATCAGAGCTGCTTTAGAGCCAGAGAACCAGGTCAGCAGAGCTGCTTTAGAGGGAGAGAACCAGGTCAGCAGAGCAGCTTTAGAGCCAGAGAACCAGGTCAGCAGAGCTGCTTTAGAGCCATAGAACCAGGTCAGCAGAGCTGCTCTAGAGCCAGAGAACCAGGTCAGCAGAGCTGCTTTAGAGCCATAGGACCAGGTCAGCAGAGCTGCTTTAGAGCCAGAGAACCAGGTCAGCAGAGCTGCTCTAGAGGCAGAGAACCAGGTCAGCAGAGCTGCTTTAGAGGGAGAGAACCAGGTCAGCAGAGCTGCTTTAGAGCCAGAGAACCAGGTCAGCAGAGATCCTCTAGAGCCAGAGAAACCAGGTCAGCAGAACTGCTATAGAGGGAGAGAACCAGGTCAGCAGAGCTGCTTTGGAGCCAGAGAACCAGGTAAGCAGAGCTGCTCTAGAGCCATAGAACCAGGTCAGCAGAGCTGCTTTAGAGCCATAGAACCAGGTCAGCAGAGCTGCTCTAGAGAAAGAGAACCAGGTCAGCAGAGCTGATTTAGAGGGAGAGAACTAGGTCAGCAGAGCTGCTTTAGAGCCAGAGAACCAGGTCAGCAGAGCTGTTCTAGAGCCAGAGAACCAGATCAGCAGAGCTGCTTTAGAGCAATAAAACGAGGTCAGAAGAGCTGCTTTAGAGCAAGAGAACCAGGTCAGCAGAGCTGCTCTAGAGCCTAAAAACCAGGTCAGCAGAGCTGCTTTAGAGCCAGAGAACCAGGTCAGCAGAGCTGCTGTAGAGCCAGAGAAACCAGGTCAGCAGACCTGCTTTAGAGGGAGAGAACCAGGTCAGCAGAGCTGCTTTACATCCAAGGGACCAGATCAGCAGAGCTGCTCTAGAGCCAGAGAACCAGGTCAGCAGAACTGCTTTAGAGCCATAGAACCGGGTCAGCAGAGATGCTTTAGAGCCAGAGAACCAGGTCAGCAGAGCTGTTGTAGAGCCAGAGAACCAGGTCAACATAGCTGCTCTAGAGCCTAAGAACCAGGTCCGCAGAGCTGCTTTAGAGGGAGAGAACCAGGTCAGCAGAGCTACTTTAGAGCCAGAGAACCAGGCCAGCAGAGCTGCTTTACAGCCAGAAAACCAGGTCAGCAGAGCTGCTTTAGAGCCATAGATCCAGGTCAGCAGAGCTGCTGTAGAGCCAGAGAACCAAGTCAGCAGAGCTGCTTTAGAGCCATAGAACCAGGTCAGCAGACTTGCTTTAGAGCCAGAGAACCAGGTCAGCAGAGCTGCTCTAGAGCCTAAGAAACAGGTCAGCAGAGCTGCTCTAGAGCCTAAGAACCAGGTCAGCAGAGCTGCTCTAGAGCCAGAGAATCAGGTCAGCAGAGCTGCTGTAGAGCCAGAGAAACCAGGTCAGTGGAGCTGCTTTAGAGGGAGAGAACCAGGTCAGTAGATCTGCTCTAGAGGGAGAGAACCAGGTCAGCAGAGCTGCTCTAGAGCCAGAGAACCATGTCAGCAGAACTGCTTTAAAGCCATAGAAACGGGTCAGCAGAGCTGCTTTAGAACCAGAGAACCAGGTCAGCAGATCTGTTGTAGAGCCAGAGAACCAGATCAGCAGAGCTGCTCTGTAGCCTAAGAACTAAGTCAGCAGCGCAGCTCTAGAGCCAGAGAACCAGGTCAGCAGACCTGCTGTACAGCAAGAGAAATCAGGTCAGCGGAGCTGCTTTAGAGGGAGAGAACCAGGTCAGCAGAGCTTCTTTAGAGCCAGAGAACCAGGTCAACAGAGCTGCTTTAGAGACAGAGAAGCAGGTCAGCAGAGCTGCTCTTGAACCAGAGACCTAGGTCAGCAGAGCTTCTCTAGAGCAAAGGACCCAGGTCAGCAGAGCTGCTCTAGAGGCCGAGAACCAGGTCAGCAGAGCTGCTGTAGAGCCAGAGAAACCAGGTCAGCAGAGCTGCTTTAGAAGGAAGAGAACCAGGTCAGCAGAACTGCTTTAGAGCCAGAGAACCAGGTCAGCAGTGCTGCTCTAGAGCCAGAGACCCAGGTCAGCAGAGCTGCTTTAGAGTCATAGAACCAGGTCAGCACAGCTGCTCTAGAGGCAGAGAACCAGGTCAGCAGAACTCTTTAGAGGGAGAGAACCAGGTCAGCGGAACTGATTTAGAGCCAGAGCACCAGGTCAGCAGAGCTGCTCTAGAGGCAGAGACCCAGGTCAGCAGAGCTGCTTTAGAGGGAGAGAACCAGGTCAGCAGAGCTGCTTTAGAGCCAGAGAACCAGGTCAGCAGAGCTCCTCTAGAGCCAGAGAAACCAGGTCAGCAGAACTGGTTTAGAGGGAGAGAACCAGGTCAGCAGAGCTGCTCTAGAGGCAGAGACCCAGGTCAGCAGAGCTGCTTTAGAGGGAGAGAACCAGGTCAGCAGAGCTGCTTTAGAGCCAGAGAACCAGGTCAGCAGAGCTCCTCTAGAGCCAGAGAAACCAGGTCAGCAGAACTGCTTTAGAGGGAGAGGACCAGGCCAGCAGAGCTGCTTTAGAGCCAGAGAACCAGGTCAGCAGAGCTGCTCTAGAGCCAGAGAACCAGGACAACAGAGCTGCTTTAGAGCCATAGAACCAGGTCAGGAGAGCTGCTCTAGAGGAAGAGAACATGGTCAGCAGAGCTGATTTAGAGGGAGAGAAGTAGGTCAGCAGAGCTGCTTTAGAGCCAGAGATCCAGGTCAGCAGAGCTGCTCTAGAGCCTGAGAACCAGGTCAGCAGAGCTGCTTTAGAGCAATAAAACGAGGTCAGCAGAGCTGCTTTAGAGCAAGAAAACAAGGTCAGCAGAGCTGCTCTAGAGCCTAAGAACCAGGTCAGCAGAGCTGCTCTAGAGCCAGAGAACCAGGCCAGCAGAGCTGCTGTAGAGCCAGAGAAACCAGGTCAGCAGAGCTGCTTTAGAGGGAGAGAACCAGGTCAGCAGAGCTGCTTTACAGCCAAGGGACCAGATCAGCAGAGCTGCCCTAGAGCCAGAGAACCAGGTCAGCAGAACTGCTTTAGAGCCATAGAACCGGGTCAGCAGAGCTGCTTTAGAGCCAGAGAACCAGGTCAGCAGAGCTGTTGTAGAGCCAGAGAACCAGGTCAACATAGCTGCTCTAGAGCCTAAGAACCAGGTCCGCAGAGCTGCTTTAGAGGGAGAGAACCAGGTCAGCAGAGCTGCTTTAGAGCCATAGAACCAGGTCAGCAGACTTGCTTTAGAGCCAGAGAACCAGGTCAGCAGAGCTGTTCTAGAGCCTAAGAACCAGGTCAGCAGAGCTGCTCTAGAGCCAGAGAACCAGGTCAGCAGAGCTGCTGTAGAGCCAGAGAAACCAGGTCAGTGGAGCTGCTTTAGAGGGAGAGAACCAGGTCAGTAGAGCTGCTCTAGAGGGAGAGAACCAGGTCAGCAGAACTGCTCTAGAGCCAGAGAACCATGTCAGCAGAACTGCTTTGAAGCCATAGAACCGGGTCAGCAGAGCTGCTTTAGAGCCAGAGAACCAGGTCAGCAGATCTGTTGTAGAACCAGAGAACCAGATCAGCAGAGCTGCTCTGTAGCCTAAGAACGAAGTCAGCAGAGCAGCTCTAGAGCCAGAGAACCAGGTCAGCAGACCTGCTGTACAGCAAGAGAAATCAGGTCAGCGGAGCTGCTTTAGAGGGAGAGAACCAGGTCAGCAGAGCTGCTTTAGAGCCATAGAACCAGGTCAGCAGAGCTGCTTTAGAGACATAGAACCAGGTCAGCAGAGCTGCTCTAGCTGACACTGACTGACTGACACTGACTGACTGACACTGACTGATTGATACTGACTGACACTGATTGACTGCCACTGACACTGACTGACACTGACTGACACTGACTGACTGACTGACACTGACTGACACTGATTGACTGACACTGACTGACTGACACTGATTGACTGACACTGACTGACTGACACTGACTGACTGACACTGACACTGACTGACACTGACTGACTGACACTGACTGACACAGACTGACTACTCTCTACTACTCTACTACTCACTCTCTACTACTCTCTCTCTACTACTCCCTCTCTACTACTCTCTACTGCTCACTCTCTACTACTCTACTACTCTCTACCTCTCTCTACACACACACATATGCACAAATATATGACTAACTGACTGACACTGACTGACTGACTGACACTGACTGACACAGACTGACACTGACTGACTACTCTCTACTACTCTACTACTCACTGTCTACTACTCTCTCTCTACTACTCTCTACTACTTATTCTCTACTACTCTACTACTCTCTACTACTCACTCTCTACTACTCTCTACTACTCTCTACTTCTCACTCTCTACTACTGTCTACTATTCACTCTCTACTACTCACTCTCTACTACTCTCTATCTACTACTCACTCTCTACTATGCACTCTCTACTACTCACTCTACTACACTCTACTACTCTCTCTCTACTACTCACTCTCTACTACTCACTCTCTACAACTCTCTACTACTCACTCTACTACTTTCTACTACTCACTCTCTACTACTCACTCTCTACTACTCTCTACTACTCACTCACTCTCTACTACTCACTCTACTACTCACTCTACTACTCTCTCTCTACTGCTCTCTACTACTCACTCTACTACTCACTCTCTATTACTCTCTACTACTCACTCTACTACTCACTCTCTACTACTCACTCTCTACTACTCACTCTCTTCTACTCACTCTACTACTCACCCTCTACTACTCTCTACTACTCACTCTCTACTACTCACTCTCTACTACTCACTCTACTACTCTCTACCACTCACTCTCTGCTACTCTCTCTACTACTCTCTACTACTCACTCTCTACTCTCTACCTCTCTCTCTACTACTCTCTACCTCTCTATACCTCTACCTCTCTACCTCTACACCTCTACCTCTCTCTACATGCACATATGCACATATATATATGCATATATATCTGCATATGCATTTATATATATGTATGTGTATATATATATAAATACATACATATATAATCTGCATATCTATATAAATACAAATATAAATGCATGCACACATATACATATATGCATACATATGCATGTTATGTACATGAAAGTTTGAAAAACACTAATACAAGCAAAGCTAAAAAGCCACCTAATTACAAACAGAATTGCTTTAACTTAAACGAGGACGAGTCCTATTGCATTTTCAATGCTTGTTTACTTTGGTTCCATCAAGAAGGCATTCAGATGTGTCACACATTTGCCATAAATTCTGAATGTTAGCACTCTAATTGCTCATTAGATCACTGTAGTAATGCTACTGCTCACCAGGGAAGTGTGCTGCTGGTATTCAAAGTGCATGTTTCAGTCTGCATGTCAGAATTTTTCAATGAAATAGAAGAGGATTTGAGAAGTCAAAATGTGCCCTAATTTTTCTTTCTGCAGCACTAATCATAATTTCTATGGCAAAATGAACCCCCTCATTTTGTTCCTTTGCAAATTAAATGTTTTAAGTGTTACCACTTTATTCCAATCAAGATGGCTTCAGGTGTGCCATACTTTTGTCATAAGTAAGACTGTTAGTGCTCTAGTTGTTCTTTAGAACACTCTGGGACATTCTGTCATTGGTCTATACTTGAGCTACATCTGGGTGATATTTGGGCTACATTTGGGCTCTTTTGTCTCTTGTTGACGTATTTGTTATATGAAGTTTCCTATTTTCCTCATTTACTGCAGTCTCCTCAGTAGGTAATACTTTCAGTTTTTTACTTTGATTCCATCAAGAAGGCATTTAGATGTTTCACACATTTGCCATAAATTCGGAATGTTAGCACTCTAGTTGCTCATTAGAGCACTGTAGTAAAGCTACTGCTCACCAGGGAAGTCTGCTGCTGGTTTTGAAAGTACATATTTCAGTCTGCATGTCAGAATGTTTTAATTAAATAGAAGAGGATTTGAGAAGTCACTCAAAATGTGCCCTCATTTTTCTTTTCTGCAGCCCTAATCATAATTTCTATGGCAAAATGAACCCCCTCATTTTGTTCCTTTTTAAATTAAATATTTTAAGAGTTACCACTTTATTCCAATCAAGATGGCTTCAGGTGTGCCATACGTTTGTCATAAGTAGGACTGTTAGCGCTCTAGTTGTTCTTTAGAACACTCTGGGAAGCTGCAGTAGAACACAAAGGAATCAACTGACAGTCTCTGCCCTTGTTGGATGTACATGTTTTACTGAGAATGTCAGACTTCATTCTCACATGACTGAGAAAGATAATGTGAATTTACAGAAAATATGCTCTCAGTTTAGCTTATAGATCACCTTCCAAACGTCTGTGGGAAAAGCATGAGAAAATAGTTTTCTGTCAAACATGAATCATGATATCCCAGCAGAAGGTTTTTTCACATGGTAAAATCCCCTTAGAACACACCACAATTACTAAAATGAGTATGGTACCATCAACAAATGATTTATAATGTAACTACAGTCTTAAACCTTCTACTAACTGCAATGCTTTTTAATGAGGTGCTATCATGTATATTGGTCTCAAGATGGCTGCCAACACTTCTTGGATGAAGTGCTGAAAGCTAATCAGATCTTATGATGAGATGTGTGGTTAGGCTCCGCCCAGCTATATCTATGATTTTACTTTTGATTTTCTCAGCAACTACTGAATGGATTTATGAGTGTGAACCAAGGGCTACCTCTTTGCCAAATTTTGTGTAATTCCGTTCAGCAGTTCAGGCTGCAGCTGCGATTAACGGTTCCTATGTAATATTGCATGAGGAAAACACGTTTTGGGACCCCTTTTTTCTCGGCCCCCGCTTGACAAATCACCCCGAGACTTTCAGGATAGGAGCGGACTGGAGCGCCCCACCAGTTTTGAAAATTTTGCGAAGATTCTTCAACCAGCGCCAAAGTTATTCCAAGTAGAATGTTGCGGATTTCCTATGGATAATAGCTGGCGACCGCCAGTAGGTTATATATATATAGAGAGAAATTCAGTCGTTATAGTTAGTTGAGCTAACTATAACTTGTGCCCCTGCAATGCACTGCTTATGATGTCACATATTACATCACCTATCCCCCTAGGGCCTCACCCATTTTTTATTAAATTAATAAAAAATAAAAAAACAGGAAGGGGCCGCACGCACGGCCCCCCTCCTGAGGTCGATTATGGCCCCGGAAAGCCCATCCCGAGGCATGGCCATATATATACATTTTTAGAAATTTTTTTAAAGGAGGAGGCTTTTTTCGGTCCCTGGGACCCTATGCCCCAGGCCTTTGTCTTTTTTTACAGGAGGGGCCTCATGGCCTCCCTTCCCTGTGCCACTTTTGGTGCCGGGGACCCTATCCCCTGGGGCCTGGCCTCATGTTGGGGATCGCAGGGGGAGCCGCAATTCCCCTGTGGTCCAGCTGTCTCCCCGTCTCCTGCAGGAGCCGGCATTGGTTTTCGACAAGGGGAGCTGCTGACATGCATCTCCCCTTTTCTAAAAGCAATTCTGCTTTTCTTCTTGGAAGCGAGAGCAGGTTTCCTGCTCTTGCTTCCATGAAGCAAAGCAGATTTGGCAATGACAGGGTGGGAGCAGTGTGCCCCAGGGAGGTGGCAGTCTCTGGGGTAGTGTGGGGGGACAGGAGCCCCCCCACGCATTTTTTAGGAAAAGCCTGGAGAGGTGGTGGTCCACGGGGCTGTGGGGGGGCCACGTGCCCTCCTCACATTAACAATAAAGCCCCAGGGAGGTGGTGGTGCCCGGGACTGCTGGGGCTCCACGATCCCCCACCTGATAATTAAACATTGCCCCCAGGACTTGGCCCACTCAGGAGGTCATTACAACGAAGCACAGGAACCCGTGCTTAATTTCTTTTTTTTGGCCGGATTTGTGCACCCAGCTCGAATCCCGCTGAAAATATTACAAAAAATGTTCTTTTTTGGCCCTGGGCGTCCCTGTGGGACCCCCTGAGAAGGCCTAGGGGGTCAGGATGTTCCTACCCTGTCCCTTTTGTTTTTTGTTTTCTTCAACTTTTTTCTTGTGACTCACTTCAACCGAGTCACAAGATAGCTGCCAACACTTCTTGGTTTGGAGTGTTGGCAACCAATGAAAAAGAAGCTTGTGATCGGGAGGGTTCACGGATCCACCGCGGTCACCAGATATCCATATTTCTTTTATTTTTAAATTTCTCAGTAACTAGTGAATGGATTTACACCATTTAAAGCAAAGAGTGCACTTTGTACCAAGATCTACCTCTCTGCCAAATTTGGTGTAATTCCATTCAGAAGTTCGGGCTGTAGCCGCGACAAAAGTTCCGATGGAAATTAGCATGGAGAAAACACATTTTGGGACCCCCCTTTTTTCTTGGCCCCCGCTTGATGAATCACCCTGAAATTTTCAAGACAGGAGCTGACCGGAGCGGGTCATTAGTTTTGAAACCTGTGCTCGCTTCCAAGAAGTAAAGCAGAATTGCTTTTAGGCAAGGGGAGCAGCATGTTAGCACCCCCCCTTGCCCCAAAGCAATTCTGGCTCTCTCAGGAGGCGGGAAGCTGGCAGGGACTGTGGGGGCATTGGGGCTCCCCCCAAGGTACCCAACGCTAAGGCCAGGTACAGGAGGATGCGGTCCCCAGGGATAGAAGTGGCACAGGAAATGGGGGCAACACTGTCCTCCTCCCTTTTGTAATTTAAAATATATATATATATATATATATATATATATATATAAATAAGGCCTGGCCCAGGGGGATGAGGTTCATGGGGCCAAAAGTGGCTCTGGGAAGGGGAGCTCTTTCCCCCCCCCCCCCCTTCAGTAGTATAACATTTGGTTTTTTTTTTTAAAGAGGCAATGCTCCTGGACGGGTCCCCGGGGCCATTATCAGCCTGAGGAGGGGGACCATGCAGTCCCCCTCAATGATTTTTTTAACAAAGATAAATGGTGCCAGGCCCCTGGGTATGGGGTCCCTGGGGCGACTACCAAATAATGGTAGTGGGGTGATTTTTTTTCTTTTGAGTTTGGAGTCGCGACCTCAACGCAGCTCTCAGGATGGCCCCCCAGTGTAACGTTGGATTCACGAATTCACCTTAAATGAATAATTTAGTAGTATATAATTTAGAAGGTAGTGTTGTATTTGTGAAGTTATTTTAAATAGGTACTGTGATTGAAGTTAATGACAAGATTACAATTGATGGATTTAATAAAAATATATAAAATATAAAAATTATAGTTAAACTTGAAAAGTGTATTGTGATGTAGTTGATTGAATTCATGCTTTTGCAGATTTGCATCGGGTGCGCAAATCCACACTTTTGTTTTAAAATGTATGTGAAAAAAAATATATTCACTACTATGTTATAGGGTGGCTCTAAAAAGAGCCCTTGTGTTCATTATGAGTTTGTTGTAGTTACATGTAAGTGTGGAAGCAGAGCTTTAGGTTGTTGAGAAAGACTCAGTTTCCTTGATCTGTGAAGTGTACTCCATTACTTCTGTAGATGTTATTCATATCAAAATGTAGATTCTTATTGTAAATGGACCCCATTCTATGATCTCTTAGGTATGCAGAAACTGCTTTATTTACATTTTTCCTAGTTTTTTCAATCTGTGGACAGAATTGATTTGACCACTTCCATTTCTGTCTTTGGCATATATTAGAGTAAACAAAGACAATTTGAGATAAAAGCAACATCAATTGTGCAAAGGTGTCCTTCATGAGCATTTCCAGACCTACCCCAGTCAATGTGCCTAGGTCACTGCCACCACAGTGCACAATCATGAGGTCAGGGGATTGGACATGCAAAAAGGTTTTAACCAAAGGCATCAATTGGTGCCACTTTAATCCTCTCTGTGCAATCCATTTAATATCCACATTTTGCAAAGCTAGGTCTTTGTCAATAGCTCTGCGTTCAGCATACCTTTTGCACCAGAAAACATAGCTGTGTCCAACAATCCACACTGTAAGCATCTTGAAGGGATGTCTGGAAGGAATGAAAAAATGTCTGTAGCTGAGGTAGTCAGTTGGTAGAATGAGAGGTATCTAAAATGGTGGGGAACATGTTGTTTTAAAAAAAAGTAGAGAATTGATTGGCTGTTTAAGAAGATTTTACAGTGAAAAATTAGGTGCATGTTTCTTATTGGTTAGTAGAAAATATTTGTAAGGTATAGTAGAAAGGATAAGGTCATATTTTGCACATGTCAGCCACACCTGCTGTTTGCATTTGTAAGCTTGTATGCTGAACTTGCAGATATGGTTAACTTGTGACCTGACAGATCTCTTCAATGTTCCATGAACTGTTGCTATGGAAAATGGCATTAGGCAGAAGGGGAAGGGTTGAATGTTATCTGAGGTTTTAAAATGTGGAACTGTAATTTATATAAAAGTGTTATGCTATTAAAGTAACATTTCCCAAGTCAGTACTATCTTTAGAAGTGGTCTGTTATTAAAGAATAGTGGTATTTTTATTTGTAATATATTTTTGAACTCCCATATGGATTTGCGGCTCCATCGCGTTGGTGCACGGTGGAATCGCGACTCCCAAAAAATCTCAGATTCAGTTTGGGCACTTTTAGAAGTCAGTTGGTAAGGGTTAATATGTCTAACCAATAGATATGTGTTTTTCAATTTGAAATTATGTAGGAAGCAATGTGACTTGTTACTTACATTTATTTGTGTGGAGGAAGAGAGGGAAAGTTTGCCACTACTGGTTTTACCTTATTGAGAGAGGTGCATTACATTGATTGTGTGCATATGAAAATCTTTTATGACTTTCTGATATTTCATATTCTACAAATCAATTTGGAAGGTGAGTTATATATTTCTGAGGTGTATTATGTATTAGCTTTATTTTTAAACTTTAAAAATTATTTAGGAACGGTGATGCTTGAATATATTATAGAGATGTGTATTGTAGTTTGTTATATTTTAGTTAAAGGTTGTAAGAAATAGATTTTGTATAGTAATATGTGTATATTGGAAGAGGGATTAGTGATTATGGTAGTTTGTTTTAGTGTGTGGATATGTACGTTTGTAGTATACCGCATAATTTTAGGTGTTTGTTTAAAATTTGAAGTGGAGTCTGTTAAGTTTTAACAGACTCCAAGTTTTAAGGTGTACATGGACTTCTGTCACAATTATGTTTCTACTTGTATATGTATTTTCATATGTCTTTCAAGGTGCATGTTGTATAACAAAGAGGTGTTGTTGCTTTTTATGTGGTAGGCTCAACACTGTGAGTAGTAGGCACCACCACAATAGTACTCTAATCACCTAGGCAGTACCGAGGCACTTATAAAATCACCCAGGTACTACCTATGTACTCTTAAAATGCCCAGATATTATCCCTTAACTCATGAATCACCCAGAGATTACCTATGTACTCCTGCAATCACTTAGACATTACATCTGCACTCATGCAATTATCAGTGCATTAGCTATGCAGTGGTTCAATCACCCAGGCACTACCCTTACACTCCTGCAATCAGCCTTTCAGAATCTATGAACTTGTCCAAACATTTAGCCAGTACCCAGGTACTTATAAAATCACCCAGGCACTATCTTTGCACTTCTCAAATCACTCAGGTATTCCCTAAAGTACTCCTGCAATCACTCAAGCAGTACTCATGGACTTATACAATCACCCACTCACTTGGTATGTACACCAGTAATCCTGTAGATATTACCCATGTAGTCATATACTCACCCAGGCACTAGTTATGTACTACCCCTGCAGTCATAGAAACATGCAGAGTCTACCTATGCACTTATGTAATAACCAAGGCATTAGCCTTGCAGTGGTACAATCATCCAGGCCGTACTGTTGCACTTATGTATTCACCTAGGGACTACTCCAAGACTCATCTATGCCTTCAGGTGCTAATTAAACACTTATCCATGCACTCAACCTGTGTGTGCACTAATGCAATTAGCCAGTCATTATCCATCTTCTCCTGAAATTACCCAGTGACTACACTTGCACTCATACAATCACCTAAGCACTACCCATGGAGTTATGCAATCACTGAGGCAGATCTATTACATGATTCAGTTGTAGATTTCACTATATTCCAGAAACATTGTTTATATATTTCATTTAGATATGATGATGATTTGAAAAGGTAGAGACATATGTATGATTGCTTTTAACAATATGGAAAGACTTATGGTTGAGTCATGTAATGGTCTGCTGCTTCATATTTGGCTAGGCGCAACACTCATGTAGTTACAAAAAAGTACTATCCATGCAGTCTTCAAATGATCCAGGCACTACATATGCACTGCTGTAATCACTTTCACATTACTGCTGCACTCATGCATTCTTTGAATCATGTAGTCACTACTCATGCACTTACATGATCACCCAGGCACTACTTTTGCACTCATTCTATCATGGAGACACTTCCCTTGTACTTATGTAATCACTCAGCCAGTAGTCATGCTGTTATGAAATCACCCAAGCACTACCTTTGAACTTATCTATTCACTCAGGCACTACCTTAGTAGTTCTGTAATCTCCCAAGAAGTACACATCCACTTATAAAATCACCCAGTCACTTCCTATGTAGTCATATAAATCTCCAGATATTACCCCTGTAGTCATGCAATCACCCAGGCATTACCTGTGTACTCCTTTAATCCCCAAGACGTTACCCCTGTACTCATGTAATCACAAATGCATTAGCTATACAGTGCTTTAATCACCCTGGCACTATCCTTCTACTCTTTTAATCACAGACGCACTACTGTTGTACTTATGTAATCACTCAGCACAAATACAATTTCCTAGACACTACCTGTGCACTGCAGTGCTTCAAATATACCATATGTTTTAGATCTCTACTTGAAATGAAAAGTGCAGCTTTTAAGTGTTAAGGTGTGCATTATCTTGTGAGGGAGGTATGTTTGTATTTGCAGATGTATTTTTATGTGTTTTATTTTATTTATTTAAGAGTTTTATATAGCGCTAGCCTGACATGAAGATATCAGAGCGCTTTACAACATATATCGTGATTCAATTAGTTATACAGTATTACAATAAACAGCATTGTCTTGTGTCGATTCTTGTTCAGGCAGTCTTGGGCGCGAGTCAAAACACAGGCGCTGGAGAACTTTCTTGTTGAAGTGTCTATGTTCTGCGCTGGGCAGGATTCCCTTAGTGGTAGAGCTCTTTCACATTGTGAGGCATCGCTCCCATCAGATGAGATCGGTTGAGGAAGAGGTCTTTGAGCTGGCTTTTGAGGTTTACGAAGGAGGGATTAGTCCTGATGTGGACTGGTAAAGAGTTCCACATTTTTGGTGCATTTCCCGAGAAGGAGCGAAACAGAGATTTTTGTTTGCGAGTTTTTGGTGGTATGAGAAGAAGAGTGGTGGTTCTCCTGAGGTTCCTCGTTTGTCCTGCTTTCTTGAGTTTGGAAGCCAGGTAGGCCAGTTTACCGGTGTGGAGAGCTTTATGTGTGAGGCAAGCAGTCTTGAAGTTGTCACGCATTTCAATTGGAAGCCATTTTAGTTCTCTTAAAGAAAGAGAAATTTGGTTCTATTTCCTTACTCCAGTGATCATCCTGGCAGCTGCATTTAGAGTTGCTGTGCTCATGAGTGTTGCGTTCCAGAACCAAGGATTGTGTGGCCAGTTTAAGGTCATTGGGGGGAATGAAGGGTTTTAATTTGTTGAGTAATTTTAGGTTCAAGAATGTGCTCTTCGCTGAGTTCTTTATATGCTTGTCCATGTTTAGCCTTGGGTCCAGAGTGATTCCTAGGGATTTTACAGAGTCTGCCAGGGTAAGATTGCAATTAAGAGCATCAATGGCTTTTAGCCATTCTGTGACTGAGGGGGTCTGCTCCTTGTTGGATATGAAAAGGATTTCTGTTTTGTCTTGGTTGAGCTTTCGGTGGTTGTGGGATAGCCAGTGTTGGACTCCTCGTAGAGTGTTGTTTAATTTTTTAATATCTCCAATTGAGGATGTTTCTAGGTAGCGCTCGGTATCATCTGCATAGCGGTCGAAGGGGATGTTGGCTGTTTGGAGTATGAAAGTGAGGGGCTCCATGTAGATGTTAAACAGTGATGAGGAGAGAACTGATCCTTGTTGTACTTCTCTGGTTATGGGGAGAAGGTCAGACGTGAATTTGTTAATTTTTATTCCTTGGGAACGGTTCTGAAGGAAGGAGGTAAACCATTTTAAGACCACCTCATTTGCACCAATTCTCTCTCGGAGTACATTTATGAGCAGAGTGTGGTCAACCGTATCAAAGGCTATCCATAGGTCAAGGAGTATGATTAGGCAGCCACGGTCTGCATCAAGTGATTTTAGACATCATCTATGACATTCAGGATTGCTGTCTCTATGCAGCAACCTTTTCTGAAGCCTGATTGGTGAGGATCTAGAAGGTTGTTGCTATCAATGTGTTGGTTAAAATGGAGGAGAACGCATCTTTCAGGATTTTGGATAGGAGAGGGAGATTGGAGACAGGCCTGAAGTTGTTGGGGTTGTGTGGGTCCGAGCCCGTTCTTTTTAATAATGGCATGACCTGGCTGATTTTTAGACAGTCTGGCATGATTCCAGTACTCAGGGAGCTATTCATAATCTTGGCCCAGAGAGGGGTTAGGGTGATTTTGAGCTTTTAAGCCAGTTGAGTGGGAATAGGGTCAGCATTGTGTAAGGAAGGTTTGGACCTGTTAATCATTTCCCTGATGTCAGTTTCGGTTATGGGGTTGAAAGTCTTCCAGCTGCTCGGAGGGTGCCGAGGGGGGTTGTTTCCTTCATTGCTAGGAGGCGGGTTATCATTGGCTGACAGGAGGTGGTCATCAAGGGAGTGTTCAATCTTGGTGATTTTATCGTGAAAGAAATTGGCAAAGGTGTCACATAGTTCTTTGGAAGCCTGTATGGTTGATGTGGGAGGCTTGGCTGTTTGTTGTTTGATGAGATTGCAGAGTTCTTTGGGATGGTTTTTTGCATAGTCTAGAGCACTAAGGAAGAAGGTAGATTTTTCGTTCTTAGTATGTTTTTTATGTTTCCTGGGTTCTGATACGAGTTGGTCAAGGTGGTTTGAGGAAGGTTGTTCCGCCAGAGTCTTTCTGCAGCTCTGAGATGTATTCTTTCAGAGTTTAGGTCTGTGTTGAACCAGGCTCTCGATGGGATGTTCCTGACTCTTTTTTGCTTCAAGGGGGCTACTTGGTCTAGTATGGTTGTCATTGTTGTATTGTAGTGTGAAGTAAGCTCAGTTGTAGATAGGTCATTCGTGTTGGGGGAAGTAGTGTTCTTACCCTTTCTTCCAGGTCAGCAAGGGGAATATGTCTTATATTTCCTGCCCAATGAAGGGCATCTTGTGGACGGGGAAGGCAGTGAGTCAGATGGTTAATGTGAAATAGGATAAGGTGGTGGTCTGACCAGTCAACAGGAAGGATGTGGTCTATAGTAACTGTTTCTTCCTAAGCTAAACTGGCATCCAGGATTGAGCCTCTATTATGCGTTTGCTCTGTGCAGTGTTGAATAAAGTTATTGTTGAGAAGTAGTTCATCAGAGTGTTATTTTCATCATTCCAATGTAGGTTGAGGTCCCCTAGTATTATTTTGTTGGAGTCTAATGGTGAGCGGTGAGTTATCAGGTCAGAAAGGTGTTCTCCGAGAGAGGGAATGTTGCCTGGCAGATGGTAGAGGAGGTGGCAGTTTTGTTGTTCTTCCTCTTAATGGTGGAGGATAGATATTCAAATTTATTGTAGGAGAAGGAGTCTATTTCGTTTATAGAGATGTTGCTCTTGTGGATGATTGCAATACCCCCGCCACAATAGATCTTTCTATCATTGTTTATGATTGAACCCGGGGGGGCACAAGCATGTCAAAGATTGGTAAGGAGGATTCTTTCAGCCAAGTTTCTGTGATGAACACGCTATCGATGTCGTGGGTTAGGATGGTTTCCTCCAGTTCTGTTGGGTGTTTGGTCACAGATCTGCAGTTCATGAGCATGCAGTTGGTCGTTGTCTTGTTGTCGGGTATCTTCTGGGAAGGGGCCATGGGTACGTTTGTGAGGAGGGCTGGTGGTCTCTATGTTCTTGGTGTGATGTGGTCTCTCCCAAATCCTGTGATTACCTGGATCATGGAGCTGCGGTTGCTAGTTGTAGAGGAGTCTTAGGAGTTGGCAAGATCAGTCGCCTCTTTCATGGACATTGCGGCGCTAGTTCTTTTGGGTCTCTGAGGCTGGTTAGCGAGGGGGTTGAGTTCCAGTTGTGTTGCTGTGGCTTGTGAGGGCTTGGGTATTGTCTGATGGAGTCTGTAGGAGGGGAGTGTAAGTGGTGGATAGGCTCCACATGTGTGGCGATGTTCGGTAATATTTTGCTTAGGCCCTGTGTTATCATTTCTAGTTGGCTTTCCCCAGAGAGAGTCTTTGTGACATATTCAGTGAGGAGGGGTAAGAGAGTTTAGGTTCAAGGTGACTTGTGCGGGGCAGTCTAGGGATGTTGAGAGCCTTTTGGTGAGAGGGTGAGTTACGGTGTCATTGATACCAATTTTTTTCCAGTGGTTGGCCGAGGACATGTGGTGGGAGTACTCTTGTTGTGTTTTAAGCAACAGTTTGTTGAGTACTGTTAAGTGGTGTGAGTTAGGAGACTTAGATTGAGTGTCAGCTCCCCTGGTTGTATGTATGGATGAATTGCTAGGAAAGGAAAGGGAGGGGAAGGGGTCTGGAAGGGGATGTGGATTTTTAGCAGAGACATATTTCGGAGATGCTCTGGATGAGAAGTGTTTGGTGTGCGAGTGGGAAATTGTGTTAGAGGAAGAGAGGGTGGTGTCGGAGGGGGTGAGATAAACTTTGGTAGAGAGAGTCTGAGGATTGTTTTGTGAATTCGCGGGAGGGGATGGTAGGTTAGGGGAAAGTAGATAGGGGATACTGGGTTGTGTGAGTGTTTAAAGTATAAGTGAGTGATAGCATTCCGTAGCGTGTGGAATACGGAGTCAAAAAAGTCTAGGTTGGTGTTGTTGGCTTGAATCAGGACTATACTATCGCTGTAGATGGTAGCAGATGTGTTGCCACTGCGTGAAGGGGGTTCGCGTTAGTGATCGTCAGTTTGCAGCTGAGTGGGGTGCTAGTTATTTTGGATATGTGGAGGTGGGATCTAAGTATGGTGTTCCATTTCGCGGAATGATGAGTGTGGAAGATGACATACATTTTCTGTTGGCCTTTGGAGGAGCAGTGGTATATATCGGCGATGAGAGTTTCCGGGAGTTGTCTGATGAACCTATGTTTGAAGTTTCTTTTTGCTTTGAGTGAAAGATGATGTATAACGATGATGGAGAAAGAGTTAGGAGCATGGATTTTCAAACATTTGGTAGAGGGACGGAGGGAGGTTGATGAGGCAAGAGGCATCTTGCCTCTGTGGGTGTCTTGATGTTGTTTGTGGACAGTTTAGCAAGTTTACGCGAAGGGGTCTCTGCTGAGGGGTTTCCCCAGGGTAATAGAGTAGGAGGGGCAGATCTAGGAGGTGCTGGAGGAGGTTTTGGGGCATTGTGGTTTGGCGAGTGGGAGTTTAGCCAATATTTGTTGATTTTAGATTCCCAATTGATATAGTTTCCTTCTTAGAGAAAGTCATCTTTCAGTTCCCTAATTTCCTAGCCTGTCTAGGGAGAAATGAATGATACCCTTCATTGTTAGTTTTATCTTTCCAGGGTTCTCAGCCTGGCTAGTGATGGAGGGCTTAGTCCTTTGTTCTTTTACCAGAGTAAACTAAGTGGTTAGTAGTTAGAACCCCACCCAGATACTGTTCAGAATTGGCTAATTGTATATAAAGGAATAAGACCCTTTAATTGTTATGTATGTAAAGATGGTTGATGTATAAAATACAGGTAAATATCTATTTCTCTGTTTCTTTTATATATGATGGTACTAGGGAAAGGTAGAGACTCATGTATGCATGCTTTTTTAAATATGGGTTGACTTTCAATAGAGATAGGTGAAGGGATGTTGCTTTGTATTTTGGTAGGCTGTACATCTGAGTAGTAGTAGAAGATTGTTATGTAGCAGTAGCAGTAAAGTGATGTTTAATATATGTTGGGTGAAGAAATACTGATTATGGTGGTTTAAAAGAGTCTATGTAAAACTTTATTTGATGTCTGCAAGATAAACCTAGGTGTCTGTTCAAAATGTTAAGAGTAGTGTGTCAAGTTTTATGGTCTGCATGGTCATTTGATTGATGAATTTTCTGGTTGCATATGTATTCTCATATGTATTATGCATCTCAATTCTCAAGATGCTACAGGTATAAAATAGAGATATATTTTTTATGCATCTTTCTATTATAAATGATAGTACTCGTAAAAGTTAGAGACACATGCATACATGCCTTTATGAATATGGTAATATTTATAACAGACATATGCGTTGGTTTGATGTTTTTTATTTGGTAGCCCCAATACCCTGAGTCATTAGAGAATAGTGAACTTGTACTAGAAAAGTGTACACCATGTTATAAACCACACTTTTGTGTTGTTATTTCAGTATTCTTCGACTACTTACAATGTTGGGTGTAGTCAAATATAAAGCAGCAACATGAAGAGATTTCTCAGCTGTAAGTCTGCAATAACCCAGGCCCTACCCATGCACTAAGCCACTATATGTACAGTTCTTCAATCAATCAATCAGGCACTAGCTCTGCACTCCCCCATCACCCAGGCAGTACAGATGCACTGATGCATTCACTGAGCCACTTCTGATGCTTTGATAGATGCACTCAGCTAGTTCCTCTGCACTCATGTAGTCAACCAAGCACTACCCATGAAGTTTTCCAATCTTCCAGGCACAACCTTTGCACTCATGCAATCATGCAGGTACTACCTATGCATTGTTGCAATTAGTCAGGCAGTACCCATGCATTCCTTGATGTGCGAAGGCACCATCTGTGCATTGCTCTAATCACACAGGCATTATTTTAGCACTCATGCAATCACCCAGGTATTACGTATGCCGCTTTTCAATCACTCAGAGAGTACCCATGCGCTCTTGAAATCACCTAGGCACTATGTATACACTTATGCAATCACCCAAGTATTACCTATGCCCTTCTTCAATCACTCAGGCAGTCCTCTAATTTCATAAGCACTACCCCTGTATTCTGCTACTGCTCAGTACTACCTGTGTTGTACTTCTACAATGACTCAGGCACTACTGCAGTACTACTCCAATCACCCAGGCAGTACACATGTACATATAAAATCACCCAGGTACTTCCTATGTACTCCTGTAATCTCTCAGATATTACCCTTGCAATCATAGAATCACCAGACATTACCTATGTACTCCTCTAATCCCCCAGACAAAACTCATGCAATGATGTAATCACCAATGTATTAGCTATACACTGGTTCAATCAGCCAGGCAATATCCTTGCACTCCTCCGATTACCTTTTCACAATCTATGCACTCGTCCTATCACTTAGCCATTGCACTTATAAAATCACCCAGGCAATACCCCTATACTCTTCCAATCACTTAGACACTACCACAGTATTACTCCTATCACCCAGGCAGTACCAATGCACTTATAAAATCACCCAGGCACTTTCTATGTACTCCTGTATTCCCCAGATATTACCTCTGAACTCATGCAATCATCAATCCATTAGGTTCAATCACTCAGGCAATACCCTACCACTTCTCCAATTACCTTTTCACAATCTATGCACTCGTCCTATCACTTAGCCATTGGCCAGGCACTTATAAAATCACCCAGGCACTACTTTTACACTCCTCCAATCACTGAGGCACTGCCACAATAGTAGTCTAATCACCTAGGCAGTATTGATGCACTTATAAAATCACCCAGGTACTTCCTATGCACTCTTATAATGCCCAGATATTATCCCTTAACTAATGAATCACCCAGAGATTACCTATGTACTCTTGCAATCCCTTAGACATTACCTCTGTACCCATGGACTTACCAGTGCATTAGCTATGCAGTGGTTCAATCACCCAGGCACTACCCTTACACTCCTGTAATCAGCCTCTCAGAATCTATGCACTCGCCCAAACATTTAGGCAGTACCCATGCACTTATAAAATCACCCAGGCACTATCTTTGCACTGCTCCAATCAATGAGGCATTCCCTCAGTACTCCTGCAATCACCCAAGCAGTACTCATGCACTTATAAAATCACCCACTCACTTGGTATGTACTCCAGTAATTCTGTAGATATTATCCCTGCAATCATGGACTCACCCAGGCACTAGTTATGTACTACACCTGCAGTCATAGAAACATGGCTGCTGACTGCTAAGTATGATCTGACCTGCCGGGGCACTGTAGCTCTCGTGCAGCTGTGATCCAGAGTTGACTGTGATCTGAGGAGCTATACGTCAGATTTTAGAATTAATAACTCTTCTATGACATTAATAACTCCTATGGTAGTTTTGGCGGCCCTTTCATGTGCGCACACTTGACAAGTCCTGGTATACATTTCTCTCTTCTGACAACCTGGTGGGCAGTGTAGGGTCCCCATTTTGGGCTCGTTATTAAACAACACCGGTTCCCTACCTCAAAATGCTAGGTATTTTGATTTTTTTAGAGAAAGAACTATTCAACCCACACCAACCTATGGAAAGGGACATAGGACCATGATGCAGGGTTTAATACAAAAAGAAAATGGGACCATCCACTGCTAACGGTCTATGGAAAGTGAAAGAGGACTATGTACTAGGGAAGGCTGGGACAGCGAAAGAGTTATAGGACTACAATTCTGAGTAACTTAGCTTTGAGTTATAAGCGGCAGACATCTTGGATTGGTACTAGGGAAAACATTTACAGCGAAAGAGTTATAGGACTACAATTCTGAGTAAATTAGATCTGAGTTATCAGCAGTAGCCATCTTGGATTGGTCAGTACACCTCAATGCCTTATCACTAAAACGACCATTTACACATCAAAATAAGTCAATTTAAGAAAGTGACCACCTACCCTCAGGAATACAGATGAGCATTAAACAAGTCTGCTACATAGAGTTCGAAGACAACCTGAAGATTGAAACAGATCCACTGCGTAAGCTCCTTGCATTAAGGTAGATAGGTTGGATTATTATTCTCAACCATGACAGGGTCCCATCTGAAACCTGAAGGAAGGAACGCCTTTTCAATCTCATACTCTCCTAATCTCGCTAAAAATGCCACCAAAACCTTCAAACATAACCTACTTGGAAAGAACCCTGAAACCTTCATCTCAGACCCCTCCTTCAACATAAAAAAAAGGCGCCATTATTAATGACCTTATATTCTTCACATCTAAAATGTTCAAATGGGGGGCGTGGCCAAGATGGCGGAGCGATAGGACGCATCTCTGTCGGCTCCTGCCCGCCGCCTGCATAGCCTGGCCCGTGTAGGGCTCTTGCAGCTCGGAGAGACCCGGGTTCCCGGTCTGGGGTGCCCCGGACTCACGGTGCCATTCCCAGTGGAGGAGCTGGGGGCAGGAGCCCCGTCGGAGCCGAGGAGAGCTCGCTCCGGCCTTCCCGGTGTGGGGAGGCCTCAACACTGCGGTGGGCGCTGGCTGGGACCATCGAGGCCGGCTTCTTTGCTTTCCGGGGGCTCCAGCGCAGCATCACGCTGGACGACCCCCCCCGGAGCTTGGGCTGCCTGCAAGACCGAGGCAATCCGTCTGTGTGGCGATTGGTGTGGGGGTGTGGCCTGCATTGCCCCCGCGAGCTGCTGGGATCTTGGGCAGCATGTGAGGCCTTTGACTGCAGCAGCGGAGCTCATCGAAGGCAGCTGAGGACAGCGATGTTGGGAGGCGCGGCGGCCTGCTGACTTTGCTGGTGAGTCGGACCGCATTGCTCCCCGACCCGGCGGGCGACGAATGCCTGCCGCGATCACGGCTGCGGCGGTGGAGGCGCTGGTAAGGCCGAAGATTAGGAGCGAGGCCTGGACAAGGACACGGGCCACATGGGACTGCTTCGGTGCTTGAGTGGCCTCCCCAGCTATTCTATCCATCATCTCCCGCATCTTCACTGGTGAGCCGCTGGGAGAGGGACCTAGCAGACATTGCATAGCGGGCCTCGGTCCGGACGCTACGGTGATGCAGGCAAAGCGGACGGTCCGAGTGGGGGCCCCGGGACTCCAGGTGAGCACGGCGCCTGCCCATCTCTGTGCTAGTGCGGCGGCGTGTTGCTCATTGGCCCCACCGGTCTAGGAGTTTGAGTGGCGAGGAGGATTGGCGTCGTGGGACTGCAGGCATGCTACGCCCCATGCTTTCCCTGGCCTGCAGCTGCTGGTGCTTTCTAGGAGACGGGGGCTCGGTGAGTCGGCCGTGAGGACCACGCGGACGGGCGGCGCAGTTCCCCTGGGAGAGGCTACTGGAGGTGACGGGGCCCCTCTCACCGCAATATCACATAACGCTGGCCTGGCTCCTAGGGCTCCCGGAGGGACAAGGGATTGGTCAACATCGCTTCTGGCTGCGCACTGGGCTCTGACGATGCAGCGCGCCGACGCAGAGGCGACGGATGGTGGTCCCCGAGGCCTGACGCTGTGCGGGCCCACAGTGGTACAACGATGCCAATACAGAATTCTCGTCTACCTGGAGGACCGCGCCACGCTCACTCACGGACTTTTACTAGCGGTTGCACCAGCCCTTGGAGGGGTTTTGCCCTCTCTAGTTATACACCGAAGGGCGCCTGATGGGGGAGGGAGAGCATGTCCAAATCCAGGAATGCCAAGGTGAAACCCCTGAAGGATATCTTTGACTGGCCCCAGTCGCCCGTCGCCATGGCTAGCGCGATGCCCGACGCTGAGCCTTCTAGACTCCTTGCGAGTACCGGAGAGGAACCCATCACTAAAGCTTTCCTGGAGTCACTGTTCCTTACTCTACGGGAAGACATCCAATCTGTGAAAACTGAATTTGCCGCGGAAATCAAGGAAATGCGTAGGGATGTTGATGGTGTTGGAGAGAGAGTGGCCACCCACGAAGAGAAAAGCGACACAACGGCAAACGAACTGGCAATGCTTCAGCAGGAAGTAATTCACCTGCAGGACCAGAATATGGACATCCAAACACACTTGGAGGACCTGGAAAACCGGTCTCGAAGACATAACATCCGGATCCATGGGGTTAAAACGACGGAGGACACCAGGGACCTGTTTGCCTTCACCACAGCCCTTTCCTGGCACATCTTGGGGGATCCTCCTGAGGCTGACATTGTCTTGGACAGAGCTCATAGAGTAGGGCCACCCAGAGGCCCTAACGCTCCACCGGCAGACATCCTGGTGTGTGTTCAGGACTTCAAACTCAAAGAGTCCATCCTTACCAAGGCAAGAGCCCTCCATCCTATCTCATTCCAGGGTCATTCCCTTGTCCTATATCAAGATTTGGCCCTGATCACCCTACAGTGGCGCCGGCAGTTCCGCCCCGTGACGGAGCATCTTCGACAGCAGGGGATTACGTACTCGTGGGGGCACCCGTTCCGTCTCATATTTCGCCACGATGGCAAGCTCCACCAACTACGCTCTTTGGTGGATGCCTGCCGGCTGCTGGGCCTGAAGACACCGAGTGATGAGGATGACCGTGGTGGTGCCGCGTCGGGCTCGGAGACCTCCTCGTCTGGATGTCAAAGACAGACTAGATGACAACGCCCTCAGAGGCCGCCCCAGTCGGAGATCGCTAGGGGTCAGCAGGCGGCGCTGACCGCAGCTACGGAAGCTCTTGCTGTGAGCGACGCCACTTCCAAGTGAAGCATGGGGGCTCCCTCCATTCTTGGTCTCTCTTTCTGCATCTCTGCTGGCTCTGGGTGGGTGGTGGGGGGGAGGTTGCCCTTCTGGTGGCCACGCTATGGACCCCCATACTTTGACTGACCAGTTGTCCCGGGATGACGGACTATACTTACTGCTGTTCATTGTTCGCATTGTGTATGGGTTAGGGACGGTAGGGTTTTTTTTCTTTTGGGGTTCTTGGGTTGTTTTGGGGTTAGCTCCTCTCGTCCATCCTCCTTCCCTTCACAGACAGGTGGGCTACTGGTAGCGCATTGAGTCCTGATCCTGATTGTCTCCGCCTCAGAATAGTTGCTGCGCGCCATGTTTTATCATGTCTCTCTTCCATACTCTGGATGCCCCATAAGCCTCTTAGAATCCTTACTCTTAATGTCCGGGGACTTAACAATCCGGTCAAGCGTAGGGCGGTTCTCTATTATATGGAACATTCAGCCGCAGACATCTGCCTCTTACAGGAGACGCATCTCACCCCCAAGGACCACCATAGGATGAAAGCGCGCGCCTTCCCCACGCAACTATTCTCCTCTAATTACACTAAGTCCGCCGGGGTTGCCATCCTGGTTTCTCGCTCCTTCCAGGGCAGGGTACTTCAGAAGGAGGCTGAGATCAAGGGCCGCTTGCTTACTTATCAATTCCTAATGGCTGGGGTCTCCCTTATAGTGGGCTCCGTGTACGCCCCGAACGAAGGTCAGGATAAATTCTTCCACACCGTACTTACTGAGGCAACAGCTAACACGGAGCACCGTCTGTTGCTGGGGGGGATTTGAATTTAGTATTTGACAATCTCTGTGACCGCTCGTCTCAGTGGACGACTCAGGTGGGAGCTCTTTCTCAGGCAGGGCTGGCTCGTCTTGGGGACTTGGGGCTCATCGATCTGTGGCGCCACCTTCACCCCCGTAGCCGGGCTTACACTCACTACTCACAAAACGTATGCTAGACTTGACTACTTCATTAGCTCCATCCCACTGCAGGCGCTTGCGACGGACACCGAGATCCTTACTGCATCTCTTTCAGACCACTCTCCAGTTGTGGCCACCTTTCAATTCCCCCAGGTCAAGCAGCCACTGCGACATTGGCGACTGCGCGACACACTATTACACTCCGCATCCACTGTCGATCAGATCAAATTAGCCATTTCGAATTTCCTTGCCCTCAACACTAACTCCGACACATCTCCAGCGATACAATGGACAGCCCTTAAAGCCATCCTACGGGGTGAATTCATAGCCATCTCGACGGCTAGTAATCTGGAACGCAGCCGCAAACGCGCTGAACTCACTCAGAGGGTTTCTGAACTGGAACAGATGCACCAGTGCACAGGGGCTGCCAGAGCCTGGCGTCGGCTGTGTGTGGAGCGGAAACAGCTCGCTGCTCTTGACCAAGACAAGGCCGAGTACGCGGCTCTCCGGTTGTGCCAGTCCTTTTATGTTGGTGGCGATAGGTTTGGCCACCTTCTAGCCCATAAACTGCGGGCGGCTTGGCAGCGCCAGGGGGTGCAGACTACTCGCCATCCGGGGGGTGACCCCACCTCAGACGACGCTGCCATTGCGGAAGCCTTCCATGACTTCTATGCGGCTCTTTACTAGAGCGACCCCCTGGATCCACTCCACTGGTCTGACTATCTAGAGGCTCTCAACTCAACGCAAGCTGATCATCTCGACAGGGACATAGGGACTGAGGAGGTTATTGCGTTTAAAGCTTGGTAAATCGCCTGGGCTGGATGGTTATTCGACAGCCTTTTACAAAACCTTTTGTGCTCAACTGGCCCCCTTACTAAGAGACCTGTTCAACACCTTCTCATAAGCTGGAGCCATCCCTGAAGAAATGCTGGAGGCGTCTGTTGTGGTCATCCCCAAACCTGGGAAGGACACAACACTTTGTAGCGCATACAGACCGATTTCCCTACTCAATGTCGATCTTAAACTTTACATGAGCATCCTTGCAACTGGTGGAACCGGATCAGGCGGGATTCATACCACAGAGGCAGACGAGTGATAATACCAAAAGAGTCCTCCACCTCATTGAAAAAGCATCGTGCACTGCCGGGGAATATATGTTATTGGCCATTGATGCAGAGTGCATCGGCCATAGCTGGAGTAGGTCCTGCTGAGGTTCGGCTTCGGGGAGAAGCGTACACGGATGTTGAATTGTTATCGGTTGCCCATGGCCACAGTTCGGGTGAATCGGCAGACATCTTCTCGGTTCCCCATAAGTAGAGGCACGAGGCAGGGGTGCCCTCGCTCCACCCTCCTCTTTGCGCTATACATGGAACCGCTAGCGCTACGGATTAGGCACCACCCCCTTATAACTGGCATCATGTGTGACGGAGACGTCCACGCCATTAGCCTATATGCGGACGACATTCTATTATCCCTTACTAACCCGATCCAGTCGCTGAGAGCGTTTTTCATCGAACTACACAGTTTTGGGCGGGCCTCGGGTCTTAAAATGAACATGGACAAATTGACCGCGCTTACCATCTCCCTTACTCAGCACACATTGGCTCGCATCCAAGATGAGCACTCGATACAGTGGGCTGCTTCCACGGTCCCCTACCTGGGGTGCACTTTGGCCCCACCATTCAAGCTACAGTCACCTCTAATTACGATCGGCTTCGCACCCATATCCGCAACGAGTTGGGTCAATGGAAGCATCACACCCTCTCCTGGCTGTGTAGAATTGCGGCCACTAAAATGACTATCCTACCCCAGATCCTGTATCTTTTCCAAAAGCTTCCTCTTCGTCCTCCTGCTGGCTGGATTCAACAAACTCAATCGGGCCTGGCGCAGTTCATTTGGCAGGGCCTCAAGCCCAGATTCAAGCATGCGATAGCAATCTTGCCGCCAGAGCGGGGTGTTGTGGGGATTCCTGACCTGCAGCTCTATTTTTACGCATCACAGCTCTGCTATCTTGTAGAGTGGAGCCGCTTAGAGTCCGAGAAGCACTGGTTGTTCCAAGACCAAGCGGCTCACAGGCCACCGAACCTCTATGCATCCTACATTACAGGCACGATTTTGGAGGCTTCGGACCACACTGCTACCACTCACGCTCTGACATCCTTTCCCTCCCCCTTAACGCCACTTTTTAACAATCCAGAATTCCAACCCGTCATGGAAGCTAAGGCCTTCGCACACTGGCGGCCTTCTCCCTACAGATGTTTAGGGCATCTATTTGACACGGATGGCATTCTTTCCTTCCCACAGCTCCGTACAGAATATGGCATCCTGGAGACTGAGAGACTCCCATACCTACAGCTCAGACATTGGGCCCTGCAACCACAAGTGAAGCCTGGTGCCCAGCGTCTCCTAACCACATTTGAGAAATGGCTTATTACTAGATCTTCGGATAAGAAGCTTATTTCCGATCTTTACAAGCATCTCTTGGCTACTACCACATTCACATACAATGCCGGTCAGGTACGCTGGGAACGGGAGATTGGCAGGTCCCTCACCCATAAGGAATGGGAAAATATCTACTACAGGGCCCGACACTCAGCGGACCACGCAGGCCTCACTGAGACAATGACTAAGGTGGTTACCTATTGGTATTATACGCCGGAGCGCCTCCATCATTTTGATTCCCGCCAGAGTGCTTTGTGTTGGAGGGGCTGTGGGGAGGTGAGCACCCTAGAACATCTTTTGTGGAGCTGTGAGCACATCCAGCCTTATTGGTCCCAAATTCTGGATGAAATAGATGCCCACCTGGATACACAGCTCCCACGCTTCCCAGCCTACATCCTCTTGGGCCTGCCTAATCCGTTGATGTACCCTCTAAAATCCCGAAGGGGTCGCTTTGTCACCATTGCCCTGGGAGCGGCCATACAGAACATACTGGCGCACTGGCGCTCCCCCTTGCCCCACCTCACTCTGGATGGCTGCAGACTCTGGCTGGTATTGGGGATGGAGAAGCTCACTCTCACTCTGGCAGGCAGAGGGTCTGAGTTCCTGGAGCTCTGGCGTCCCTTCCTCACCCTCCTCATAACTAAACTCAGGGAACTGACTTGCCCCCGTTACCTCAGATTACTACGCCTGGCTGACACGCAAATCCCACAGAAGGCCCTCCCGCGTAGAGCTACTAGATTGAGATGATCCGTTGCAGGTCCTCTAATCCTTTCCTTCCCTTTCCCGAGGGTTTTTAGTTGGTGGACGAGAGGGGGGTGGAGGGTGGACATGTTTGGGGGACTTTTGGGTACATTGCCTTTAGTGGGTTCTCTCTTTTTTTTCTTTTTTTTTTCTCAATATGTTTTTTCTTGTAGCCTCGCTCCATGCCTTTTACCTGGGTAATGCTACTAGTCGCGACACTTGTGTCTGTCATACATTGTATCTAGGAGCCGGGGTCTGGTTTCCTTTTTCTCTATTTGTCTTGAAAATTAATAAAAGATTTAAACCATAAAATGTTCAAATGGAGCAATACCCTAAATAAGTTGCTTAAAGTACAGGAAATTAGAAATATTCCTTATGGCACTAGGTAATTTCCATTTACCGATTCCTAAATACCGAATTTTACCGATTCGGTATTTAAGAATCGGTAAATAGAATGTAGGTAAAAAATTGGTAAATTTTACCGATTCGGTAATATTCGTTATTACCGATTCAGTATTTACCGAATCGGTAATTAAGAATACCTTCCTAGTCATTCCGATGGGCCTGGAGGCCCATAGGACTGAATGGGAAGCCATTCACTATTACCGATTCGGTAAATACCGAATCGGTAATAGGGGGAGCATATTCAAGGGTGGCAGGGTGTCACATTGACACCCTGTCGCACCCCTGAATCGTGCATGTGTGCACATGTGGAGCACATACATGCCCTAAGGGCATGTATGTCTGCCACATGGCATTTCTAAAAAAGCACACAATTGCTTTTTAAAAGGTAGTCGGTATTTACCACCAACCTGTAGTTGGTGGTAAATAACGAATCCTTAAAACAAAAATGAACTCGCTTGAGTGCTCCCTACATAGGATTTAAGGATTCGGTAATTTACCGAATCGGTATTTTACCGATTCCTTAAAATAACGAATCGGTAAATTACCGAATCCTTAAATCCAGCCTCCTACATCTCAATTGCCTAAATACCGGTCGGTAACGGGAAATTTACCGATTTTCGGCCGTTACCGACCGGTATTTAGGTACCTACATATGGCCTCTAGGTTGCTAATTTCTTCCTCTCGAAAATTAAGTGCAACACTAAATATAACATGATACAAAAACAGCACGATTCTCACACAAGCCGACAACAAAGATCTGGAACTATTCGATGAATATTTCTCAACCTTAAAAGAACGCGCTCTTAACAGCTCTCCTGCAAGAAACCGACCAAATAACATTTCGCAAACCATTTCTCTAACTCCACAACAGTTAAAACATGAATCCAGAACCGCTGGAGTTATAAATAACAGCCCACATCTCTCCAAATCAACACTATGCCCCACTAACCACAGAGCTTATAGCTCTGAATCAAGCCCCAACTATGGTCCTTCCCCTCTATTGGAAATAGTCAATAGGATAGAGTCGACAGTCTCGCACCGTGATACATGGAGATGTATACATCGGTCTAGCACTATGAAACGTGAAACGGCAACAAGCTATTCAAATAGAGGCACAGGAAAGTCTAAAATTAGCCCCAATCCCCCAGAGACAACTTCTGCTAGCATACCAACAGGGTCACCCATACAACCTCCTATCAGTCCTCCATCTAGAACGGAGTCTGAAAATCTTAGCTCCCAATCAAGCAAGACTTATAGAGCCATGCTATTAGTAAGATATGAAGAACCTACTACTCTTATCAGAAAAATGTCTATCTAAAAAAATTGGAGCTCCTACAGAAATCCACTCATGAAACTCATAATAAACGAAAATCTATCCCAATGGGAGTGACAAGAAGACTAAACCATCCTCGTAGTCAGCTTAGATATTTTACTGACAATGAGTTACAATCCCTTTTGCTTTCTTATGAACAATCCCACATGCCTCCCTTTAAATCAGATGAACATTTCATTCAGTCAGTCCCAACTAATGCAAGCAGAATTGCCAAGATGAGCAACAGAATGCCAAACTTTGACAACCTAAAAAAAGTGACAATAATTCCCAATAGGCAAGATTCTTCAACGAACAAGCCACAGAAACCCATTCTGTGTCTACTACTCAACTGTCGGTCAGCAAAGAAACATGCCGCAGACATAGCCGATCTCATATTAAGCCAGGAAATCGACGTAACTATCCTAACAGAATCATGGTTATCTGACCCGTCCTCCCCATGCCTAGATCTGTTAGTCCCCCCGAACTACTGCATCGTGAGACTAGACAGACCAAACAAAAAGGGAGGAGGCATCGCCTGTTTACATAGAGCTGATATTATGAAACTCCAAATCGACCCCCTGGAGTCATGTGACTATCTTGGTATGTTCTTAAGATCACTTGACAATCAAAGTTACAAATTACACACTTTTTATCACCCTCCCAGGCAAAAATACCAGGTTTATAGACCAGTTGATCCTAACAAAACCAACAGAGAACCCATCAGACCCTAACAATTTCAGACCAGTAACAAACATTCCCATGCTAGCCAAAGTCCTGAAAAAATGTGTACAGCAACAATTGAGCCTACATATCTCTGAATTCAATCTGTTGAATGACTTCCAGTCAGGTTTTAGACCAAACCACAGTACTGAAACAGCAATTCTGAACATCATGGATGACGCTCTACTTGCCCTCGACGGCAACGGCATTCGATACGGTAAACCATGGTAAAATACTAGATCGCTTGAAAAATAGGATGGGATTAGAGGGTACAGTCTTAAAATGGTTTAGCTCGTTCTTAGAGGACAGATCGCAAAAATTCATAGTCAACCAAACATTATCAGCCTCATCCAGAAATAATATTGGTGTTCTCAGGGCTCAACACTATCCCCTGCTCTTTTCAATCTATACGTAGAGCCACTCACAAAAACCCTACAACAAGCAAACATCTCCTTCCACATGTACGCTGATGACACGCAGCTTTACATCAAAATCACATCGATAGAAGAGATAGGTATCATGAACCAAGCATTAAAGAGAACCGTCTATTGGCTAACCAGCAATCACCTCAAACTTAACCTGCATAAAACCGAATTCCTTCAGATTTTCCCCCAGAAAAGCGCTACAAGCATCCTCGAGTGGGCCAACCTGATCACGGCATTAAACTGTACTCTGAGGATTGTAGACATTTCCAAATCCTTTGGAATTATGCTAGACAAAAACCTGAACATGCTATCACATATTAACACAATGGCAAAAAACGCCGGCTTCCACTTAAGCTACCTCAGAAAGCTGAAACCTTTTATAAGCAACTCAGACCTTAAAACAGCAGTCTAGGCATTAGTCATTTCAAGGATCGAGTATGGTTGCACAGCACTAGCTGGTCTTCCCCGGATTTCAACAGTGCCTCTGAAAGCCTGTCTTAATGCGGCCACAAGACTTATAACTGGCTCCAGAAAATTCGACCACATCGCCCTCATCTGAAGGCGCCTAACTGGTTGCCTTACAAAGCAAGAATTCAATTAAAAATGACATGTATCACTCACAAAGCGATACATTACAAAAAACCTGTGTACCTGGCCCAGAAAATCACTCTATCTGGAGGATGCCGTGTTACCAGGAGTCATGGAGATCTATTACTGAAACTGGCCTGTTTCCATAAGAAAAGAACTTATGACCGAGCTTTCTCTGGTGAAGCACCAAGAATATGAAACGCTCTCCCCCCGAACATCAGAAGAATTTCGTCCATCACTGCATTAAAAAATGAAGCCGAATCCTTCTATATGAGCACATTTCTTACATAATCTCAGAAGTCTAGACATTATCACTGATCCTTCTTGAGCATACTTTTGCTACCTCTCATCGAACATTAACCTCATTTTGGTCTTGTATATATGAATGTTAAAACTCTAATGTTTCTCCCACATATCAATGTACAATTACTTATGACTTGGTAACATAACTGTTCTCCTGAAATTTGCTGTGAATGGAGTATTGTTACTAAACCTACTTGACGTCCATGTTGTTCTAAGTTAAAGATGTAAATGTAAAGCGCTCTGATGCCCTACTTAGGGTCATGTTCATGCCATATAAAACACCAAATAAATAAATAAATAAAATACTTATGCACTTATGTAATAACCCAGACACTAGCCTTGCAGTCATATAATCACCCAGGCCGTACCGTTGCACTTATGTATTCGCCTAGGCACTACTCCTCTATGCCTTCAGGTGCTATTTAAGCACTTATCCAGGCACTCAACCTGTATGTGTGCACTTATGCAATTAGCCAGTCACTATCCATCTTCTCCTGCATTTACCCAGTGACTACCCTTGCACTCATGCAATCACCCAAGCACTACCCATTGAGTTATGCAATCACTGAGTTAGATCTATTACATGTTTCAGTTGTAGGTTTCACTATATTCCAGAAACATTGTTTATATATTTCTTTAACCCTTTGTGTGCTCATGACGAGCTGGACTCTTTATGGCACACATTTGTTGTGTGCTCATGACGAGTCCAGCTCGTCATGACACCCACCCACGGGGGAAGCGCTGGCGCTCCCCCCGTGGGCGGTCGATCTGGGTTTTTTTATCGAGGAAGGCAGGGGAAGACCTTCACCTGCCTCCCCCTCCCCCCTCCGCGTCATCAATGACGTCAGCGCGCGAGGCGCGCTGACGTCATTGGAGGTTCCCTTTCATCACCGACGCGCAGGAAGCCATTTGCTTCCTGCGTGTCGGTGAAGAAAGAGGTACGTTTTGGGGCTGGGGAGGGGGGAATTTTTCAAAAGAGACATCGAGGGAAAGGAAAGGGTTTTCCTTTCCCTCAATGCCTCTTTTGTGCATTCCTGCTGCACGATCGTGCGATCGTGTAGCAGGAATGCCCACTAGACACCAGGGATTTTTTAATTTTTTAAAGGGACAAGTCGTTTCTGTTTGGGGGGAGCGGCCCCTTAGGCAAGGGCTGCTCCCCCTTTTGGGGGCAATATATTCAGACTTTGTCTGCCCCCCTGGTGGGGGCAGTGTATGTTTGTTTTGTTTGGGGGAGCCGCCCCTTAGGCAAGGGTCGCTCCCCTTATGAGGGGGTATATTTTAGGCTTTGTCAGCCCCCCTGGGGGGGATAGATTTTCTTTATAAAAAAAAATGTCCACTGGACCACCAGGGAGTGTTTAGTGGGGAGTGGCCCCTTGGGTAAGGGTCACTCCCCTTTGGGGGCTTATGATTTTGGCTGTCTGCCCCCATAGGGGGCCAGATTTCGCCATTTTTAGGTTGAGCATTCGTGACCTCTTGTATATACTTTAGTATATACTTATATGTTTATATGGTTTGTGGGGTTTGGAGATCAGCCCAATGCCTGTCTGCTTCCACTTAGGGACATTTTTTCTGATCAACTGACTTAACTTTCTTGATAGAAAACGACCTGCAGAGGTCAGTAAAATACCAGAATCACTTAAGCATTCTCTAGTTTTCAGTCCATAGAAATTGTCTTCCACGAGCACCCATAGACAATAATATTTTTTTTAAATCTTGTATTTTTAGTGATATGAACACCAAAGGCCCAGATTTTATATTAAAAACAGAGCTTTGGACTATACCATTTCCCGCTGAAAGGCAATATTTCTCGTCTTGTGTTCCAATACTTGGCGTGTTACGCAGTTTGGTGCTTACTTTCCCTCCATGTCAAAGAACAGCATATGTTTCAGGGCGCAAGCTAATGTGCTGCATAGCTAAGTACATATAAGGTCCCAAAGGCGAGACCGATTGCATTGCAAATGCTTGTTTAATGTAGGGCCCACTAAGCCACCAGGGAGTTATTTGGGGAGAGTGACCCCTTGGGCAAGGGTCACTCTCCTTTGGGGTCAATATTTGTGGCTGTGTCTGCCCCGCAGGGGGCCAGATCGCCATGTTTTTTTAAAAATTGGGCCCACTAGACCACCAGGGATTTTTTTGTGGGGCGTGGCCCCTTGGGCAAGGGTTGCTCCCATTTGGTGAGCATTAATTTGGCAGTTTCTGCCATCCTGAGGGGCAGATCTGCTGATTTGTTTTTTTGTAAGGCCACTAGACCATCCATGTTTATTTTTTTAATGTTGGGGAGCGGCTCCTTGGACAAGGGTCGCTCCCCTTTATGGGAGGATGATTGTGGTAATTTCTGCCCTCTTTGGGTGGCAGAATAGCCGTCTGTTTTTAGGTCCATCTGCCCTCAATGGGGGCAGAAGCCACTAGACACCTGTTTTTTTTGTTTTGTTTTGTGTTTGGGAGTGGCCTCAAGGGCAAGGGTTGCTCCCCTTTTACGGGGGTGAATATTTTATTTATACTCTTAGGCCCACCTACCCCTTAGCTTGGCTGGTGGATTGTGTGTGGACTGGTGCATTATTTGCATATGTGGTTGTAATGTTTTTTTCTCCTTTTTATTCTAGTGTAAAGCTTTTGATTCCTGTTTGCGATTTCGACAGTGGTGTTCTGCAGTTTTGCGTAGTTGCATTTTTTTGGTAAGAAAAACATTTTTGTTGTATTTTCTCCAAACGAGTATTTTTGTCATGTATGAATGAATTTTTTTGTAAGTGGTGTCATAATGGCAGCTTATTTAGTTAGTGTTTTGTGCATGGAATTCTTTGCAATGTGTTTTGCATTGTCTTATGTGTAATTTTATTTTCTCTTTCTTTGTTAGTGGGATATTGTTGATCCATACTGTGTCTGTGCAGAGTAGGTGGTGCTGAATTTATCTGCTTCTGGCAAGTGAGTGGTATCGTTTTGGAGTATATAGGTATTTCTGATAAAGGCGCATTTTGTTTATTACTTATTTCACAAAGTGTTTGTTGTTGTTGACTTGTTTGACAAGTTACTTTTATTAGTAAGCAGTATGGCTAGCCGTAGAATGACTGCTCAGCAGTTGGTTGGTATGCTTCTTGAATCTTCCTCTGAGCAGGATTATGAGACTGACAGTGCGTCTGAGGGAGAGGAGGGAGGGGAAGATTCTCTCCACATGGAATCATCGGATGATGAAGGTACTCTCAGTGCAGATGAAGCAACTCTCAGTGCGGATGAAGTGCCTGTTTTAGAGGAGGATACTGCTGTGCCGATGGTGCAAGAGGCATCTGGATTGCCGTCTGAGGCTGCTAGGCTTCCTACTGGAAGTGTTGGACTCTGGGTTGATCCAAACATGGTGCAGCCGGTGTTGCCTGCCTTTAGTGGGGATGCAGGGTGTAGAGTGGATTGTGAACATTTTTTGCCTATACAGTTTTTAAGTTGTTTATGGATGATGTATTTTTGGGTGAGATGGTTGAGCAGACTAATTTGTATGCTGAACAGTTTTTGAGGGACAACAGTGACAAACTTAGGCCCCACTCTAGAGCTACCCGGTGGACTCCCACAAATTTGGAAGAGATGATGAAGTTTTTGGGTTTGACTTTATTGATGGGTTTGATTAGGAAGCCGTCCATGGCTTCATATAGGTCTTCCAGTCCCTTGATGGCAACGGCCATATTTTCTGAAGTTCTGACTCATGATCGGTATTTACTTTTGCTACGGATGCTGCATTTTGTTGATAATTCTTTGGTGTTGCCACAAGATCACCCTGATTGTGACCGTCTTTTTAAGATTCGGCCTGTTCTTGATCACTTTGTAGACCGATTTTCAGAGATCTATACTCCAGGAAAGGAAATATCTATTGATGAGTCTTTGGTCTTGTTCAAGGGCCGTTTGGTTTTTAGGCAGTACATCCCTAGCAAGAGGGCACAATATGGAATTAAGCTGTATATGGTGTCTGAGAGTAGGACAGGATATGTTTTTAATTTCTGTGTGTACACTGGTAGGGATTCCACTATTGACCCCCCTGGTTGGCCGTCCACTTTTGGAGTTTCTGAGAAAATTGTGTGGGATCTTGCTAGAGGACTGTTTAACAGAGGCCACCATTTGTACCTTGATAACTTCTACACTGCTGTGCAATTGTTAAAGGAATTGTTCAAAGTGGACACTTTTGCTTGTGGCACAATCCGCTCTAACCGTAAAGGTTATCCAAAAGAGCTTGTTTGCAGAAAGCTTCAGAGGGGACAGTGCAGTTCCTTGCGTAGTGATGAACTACTAGCTGTGAAATTTGTGGACAGGAGGGATGTGTACATGCTGACTACCATAAATCACAAGGGGGGAGAATGGACCACTTGTCCTGTGTTCCCATGGTCTTGTTGGTTGTATCCTTCATAAAAAGACCCTCATAACATCTACACAGGTCGAGGGCGGTATATTTTCATTCTCCGCCATTTGTGTACTGTTTCAGCAACATCATTGGGTCATTTTTTTGTAAAGATGCTGACCTCCACCCGGAGGAAGACCTACTGGTACTGACAGTAGTGGTCAGAGATACCGTGAATTGGTGCTCGTGGTAAAGTGAAGATATTAAAAGTTAAAATCCCTATGTCACTTTTAACCTCAATAATTTATTCCGGAGGCAGTGATTGGGAGTTTAAAAGAAAGGTTATGTGCGTATTGAATGAGTTACTGTTCATTCGCACCTTTTAGTGGTCGGATGAGTTACTGTTCATTCGCACCTGTTAGTGGTCAACATGTTTCAGCCCTCTGTGCATTCTCGGGGCTTTCGTCAGGACCGAACTAGATTGTGTAGGACCAATGAGGTTCTACGTAAAGTGATGTAATTCACCACTAAGATTTGTGGGTCAGATCAATTGTATCTGTACCTAAAGGAAAAGAAAAAAGGGTGGTGCAAAAGGGTAAAGAAAACAATAGCATTGTAATGTTTTTCAAGCATGAAATGTTGAGACAGTATTTACAAGGAACATACGCAGTGGCAGTTCAATATACGCAACATTGTGCTATGATTTACACACTTTGTGTGGACATGGTGAGGACAGGAGGATTAAGTTAATGATACATAGTGGTAAAAGTAACACTGTGTCACAAAGAGTATATGATATATTTTACCATCAATATTTTAGTATGACATCGTATAGTGCGCGTCTTACAACTCACTCGTATATTGCGTGAATACAAGGTGTAATATTGTAGTCGCGCGCTATTTGTTTCACTTGTCAAGCGATGTCAGTTTAGCGGTATCGGTTTTATTATCAATATCTTTGGTTGCTCTACACTATTGTATCGACACTGGGCCCAGATCTTATCAGCGTTCGGTCATACGGGTAAATTTACCTTATGGGCATTTACTTGCCACGCTTCATGAAGTCACCGGCGGGCTTTATGGTCGATTCTGTGGAAAGGAAAAGTTCGGTAATACCTTACTTGAAACTGGAGAAGTGATAGGGAAGTCTGTTTGGTTCCATGATCTCACCAGTTGTAATCACCGTGATGCGCTTGTGCTGCCTCTCGTTACGGTGCTCCGAGTGACGCGGGGGCCGTTCTCGGTACGTTTTCATTCCCGGTCATCAAAGACTGAGATGTTCATTTGGTTGGCAAAGGTTGGCATGTTTGCAGTTAGGGAAAAGACTCGTGTACAAGGAGCACATTAATCCATGATACCACGTTACTAATAGTTCTATTGTCTAATATCTTACATTAAATGCGTGTTAGTGGCTATTATTCGCAAAGATGTTTATAGATATATCGTGGTTAATTGTCAATAGTTGGAGGCCTGATGATCCTTATTGAGTGATATTAAGGAAGAGTATCTGTACATGTGTGATAAAGATTAAATGTCGATCGTTTTACCCTCTATTCCATTAGGTGTAAAGATATATAATCGACAAGTTGGTCATTTATAAAAGATAGTTCTTTTGCTAAATACCTAAATAAATATAGAGGGACATTCTCTGTAATGTTCTTGCTCATTTATCCTATGTCCTTATTAAGACAATGGATTGGTATTTTATGAAAGGGTATGCCAAGGTATATTGTCGTCCATCCCCTCTGTGTCTGTGTGGAGGCGATGAACCCAACGTTGTTCTTTTTCAAAGAGAATCTTCTCAGCATTGTATGATTTTGTTGGTAGTGTCTCGAGGACTACCCATTTGAGGTCGTCAGGATCATGGTTCTGTTCGATGTAATGTTTACTCATTTTGGTTGTGATTCGTTTGCAGGTGATGTTACTCCTGTGTTCACACATTCGAATCTTTACTTTGCGGCACGTCATCCCAATATATTTCAAGCCACAGGGACACACAATCATGTAAATCACATGTGTAGTGTTGCAGTTTGTATGGTGGCGCAAGGTCCACGTAAGATCAGATGAAAGTTGTAATGTTTTTGTGGGTTTTGTAAGTTTACAGACTGAACAGGAGCCGCATGGGTAGTGTCCTACCACTGGGTTGAGGTTCCACAGAGTTGTTAGGGTTCCATCATTAGTAGTGGCTGTTGGTCTTGTGTGTACAAGGAAATCCTTGATGTTTCGTGTTCGTCTATTAGCAAAGCGTGGTTTGGGCCAGTCAAGATTGTTCGACGTCAGGATTCTCCAGTTTTTGTTAATTATTTTCTTCACAGCATTTGTAGATGTGCAGTAAGTAGTGACACATGTCAGTAAGTCTGTTGGTTCTTCTCGTTCTGTTAGTTCGAGTAGACTTTCTCTGGGCTGGTTCCTTGCTCTCTTCTGGCATTTTCTGATGATTTTAGTTGGGTAATTCCTAAGTTGGAGTTTCTGTTCTAGTGCTGCTGCTTGTATTTTATAGTCCGTCAGCTTGCTACAGTTCCGTTTTAGTCGTAAAAACTGACTGTAGGGTAGGTTTTCCCTCAATGGTCGAGGGTGGAAGCTATTGTACGATAAGATACTGTTCCTCGCAGTCGGTTTGTAAAAAGTCTTTGTTTGCAAGGTGTTCTTTTCAGAGAATATTGTGACATCAAGGAAATCTACCTTCTTATTGCTTGATGAGTGTGTGAACTTGAGACACTCGTCCCTCGTGTTGATCCAGTTGACTACCATCCATGATGAGAGTGCTTCACCTGTAGCTGTTTGGGGTCAGATTTCTGAAGTGCGCAAACCTGTGTGCATTTTAGACTACAATAAGCACATAGGTGGTGTTGATAAAGTAGATCAGAGGTTGGAACCGTACACTGCTATTCGTAAGGCTTACGTTTGGTATAAGAATTTGGCCATCCATCTCTTTAATTTAGCAACTTTCAATGCTTTTGTTGTGTTTAAGGAGTGTTCTCCTGCATCAAAGTTGACTTTTGTTCAGCTTCAGCAATCTGTGATAGGCAGCCTTGTTGTTGTGGAACAGGCATGTGTTCCTAGAGTTGGAGTGGTGGAGGATGTGGCTCGATTGATAGATCACCACTTTCCTGATTACATTCCTCCCACATCCTCAAAAGACTTTCCCACTAGGAGATGTAGAGTCTGTTGGCGAAGAGGTACGCGGAAGGAGACTCGTATGTACTGCCCCGAGTGTTCTTCTAACCCTGGGCTGTATGTCCCTGCTTGTTTTAGAGCGTACCACACGCAAAAGAATTTTTGGGAGCATCCATGAGTGGTAAAGTGAACTGCCCGGTCTGTATTCTTTAAAAAATGTGATTCTGTTTCAAGGTTGGCATTAATGCAATGTATTTAGTTTCAGATTTTGTGTTAGTAGATTTGTATCTATTTGCAATTTGTTTGTGTTTTCATTTTTGTCTAAAAAAAATCCTAAATGTGATGGTGGTGCGTGTAGGCTGGCGCTTGGCTGGTGGTGTGCGTGGACTGGCGCTTGGCTGGCGGTGTGCGTGGACTGGCGCTTTTCTGGAGGTGTGCCTGGACTGGTGCTTGGCTGGTGGTGTGCCAGGACTGGTGCTTGACTGGTGGTGTGTGTGGACTGGCGCTTGCCTGTCGGGGGTATTTGGGCCTCCAACACAAGTGAGGCACCATTTTTACCGGGAGACCTGGGGGAACGCTGGGTGGTGGGGAATTTGTGTGAGCCTGGTGATGCGACAACCTTCCCACACAAAAATGTGTGAAAAAAGTGATTTTTGTCAGCTAAAATTGAGGTTTGCAGGGGGATTCTGGGTAAGGAAACTTTGGGGGATCCACGCAAGCCATACCTCCCTGGAAGTCCCCGGGTGTCTCGTTTTCAGAAATGTGTGGGTTGGGTAGGTTTCCCTAGATGGCCGCTGAGCACGGGGCCAAAAACCCAGGTGACCCCCCTTGCAAAACCAGGTGCACCCTTGCATGTCGCGGGTACTTGGGCCTCCCACACAAGTGAGGTACCATTTTTCTCGTAAGACTTTGGGGAACGCGGGGTGGGTGAAAATTTGTGGATCCATGCAGATTCCAGACCCTGGTGGGAGGCAGTCAAGTCACCCCATCCTGGATTCCTCTGGGTGTTTAGTTTTCAAAAATGTATATGTTTGCGAGGTTTCCCTACGTGCCGGCAAAGCTAGGGTTCACAAACTACAGCTAGGCACTTTGCCAAAAAAGGGTCATTTTTCACAGCAAAATTGAGGTGTGACCACGTTGCGTTTTGCGCCGTTTCCTGTCGCGGGCACTAAGTCAACCCACACAAGTGAGGTACCATTTTTCTCGTAAGACTTTGGGGAATGCGGGGTGGGTGGAAATTTGTGGATCCAAGCAGATTCCAGAACTTTCCACCACAGAAACGTGGGGAAAATGTGTTTTTTTTGACAATTTTTTAGGATTGCAAGGGATTCTGGGTAACAAAACCTGGTGGGAGGCAGTCAAGTCTCCCCATCCTGGATTGCCCTAGGTGTCTAGTTTTCAAAAATGTATATGTTTGCAAGGTTTCCCTAGGTGCCGGCAGAGCTAGGGTTCACAAACTACGGCTAGGCACTTTGCCAAAAAAGGGTCATTTTTCACTGCAAAATTGAGGTGTGACCATGTTGCGTTTTGCGCCGTTTCCTTTCGCGGGCACTAGGCCGACCCACACAAGTGAGGTACAATTTTTCTCGTAAAACTTTGGGGAACGCAGGGTGGGTGGAAATTTGTGGATCCACGCAGATTCCAGAACTTTCCACCACAGAAATGTGGGGAAAATGTGTTTGTTTGACAATTTTTTAGGTTTGCAAGGGATTCTGGGTAACAGACCCTGGTGGGAGGCAGTCAAGTCACCCCATCCTGGATTCCTCTGGGTGTCTAGTTTTCAAAAATGTATATGTTTGCTAGGTTTCCCTAGGTGCCGGCACACCTAGGGTTCACAAACTACAGCTAGGCACTTTACCAAAAAAGGGTCATTTTTGACAGCAAAATTGAGGTGTGACCCCGTTGCGTTTTGCGCCGTTTCCTGTTGCGGGCACTAGGCCAACCCACACAAGTGAGGTACCATTTTTCTCGTAAGACTTTGGGGAACGCGGGGTGGGTGGAAATTTGGTTTTTTTGACAATTTTTTAGGTTTGCAAGGGATTCTGGGTAACAGAACCTGGTGGGAGGCAGTCAAGTCACCACATCTTGGATTTCCCTGGGTGTCTAGTTTTCAAAAATGTATAGGTTTGGTAGGTTTCCCTAGGTGCCGGCAGAGCTAGGGTTCAAAAACTACAGCTAAGCATTTTGCCAAAAAAGGGTCATTTTTCACTCCAAAATTGAGGTGTGACCATGTTGCGTTTTGCGCCGTTTCCTGTTGCGGGCACTAGGCCAACCCACACAAGTGAGGTGCCATTTTTCTCGTAAGACTTTGGGGAACGCAGGGTGGGTGGAAATTTGTGGATCCACGCAGATTCCAGAACTTTCCACCACAGAAATGTGGGGAAAATGTGTTTGTTTGACAATTTTTTAGGTTTGCAAGGGATTCTGGGTAACAGACCCTGGTGGGAGGCAGTCAAGTCACCACATCCTGGATTCCTCTGGGTGTCTAGTTTTCAAAAATGTATAAGTTTGCTAGGTTTCCCTAGGTGCCGGCAGAGCTAGGGTTCACAAACTACAGCTAGGCACTTTACCAAAAAAGGGTCATTTTTGACAGCAAAATTGAAGTGTGACCCCGTTGCGTTTTGCGCCGTTTCCTGTTGCGGGCACTAGGCCAACCCACACAAGTGAGGTGCCATTTTTCTCGTAAGACTTTGGGGAACGCGGGGTGGGTGGAAATTTGTGGATCCACGCAGATTCCAGAACTTTCCACCACAGAAACGTGGGGAAAATGTGGGTTTTTTGACAATTTTTTAGGTTTGCAAGGGATTCTGGGTAACAAAACCTGGTGGGAGGCAGCCAAGTCTCCCCATCCTGGATTCCCCTGGGTGTCTAGTTTTCAAAAATGTATAGGTTTACTAGGTTTCCCTAGGTGCCGGCAGAGCTAAGGTAAAAAAACTACAGTTAGGCACTTTGCCAAAAAAGGGTCATGTTTCCCTGTGAAATTGAGGTGTGACAATGTTGCCTTTTGCACCGTTTCCTGTCGCGGGCACTAGGCCGACCCACACAAGTAAGGTACCATTTTTCTGGGAAGACTTTGAGGAACGCGTTGTGGGTGGAAATTTGTGGATCTACGCAGAATCCAGAACTTTCCACCACAGAAATGTGAGGAAAATGGGTTTTTTTCGACAATATGTTAAGTTTGCAGGGGATTCTGGGCAACAGAACCTGGTGGGAGGCAGACAAGTCCCCCCATCCTGGATTCCCCTGGGTGTCTAGTTTTCAAAAATGTATAGGTTTGCTAGGTTTCCATAGGTCCCGGCAGACCTATGGTTCAAAAACGACAGCTAGGCACTTTGCCAAAAAAGAGTAATTTTTCACTGCGAAATTGAGGTGTGACCATGTTGCATTTTGCGCCGTTTCCTGACGCGGACACTAGGCCGACCCACACAAGTGAGGTAACATTTTTCTCGTAAGACTTTGGGGAACGCGGGGTATGTGGAAATTTGTGGATCCACACAAATTCCATAACTTTCCACCACAGAAATGTGGGGAAAATGTGTTTTTTGTCAATTTTTTCGGTTTGCAAGGGATTCTGGGTAACAGACCCTGGTGGGATTCAGTCAAGTCACCACATCCTGGATTCCCCTGGGTGTCTAGTTTTCAAAAATGTATAGGTTTGGCAGGTTTCCCTAGGTGCCGGCAGAGCTAGGGTTCAAAAACTACAGCTAAGCATTTTGCCAAAAAAGGGTCATTTTTCACTGCAAAATTGAGGTGTGTCCACGTTGCGTTTCGCACCATTTCCTGTCGCGGGCACTAGTCCGACCCACAAAAGTGAGATACCATTTTTCTTGGAAGACTTTGGGGAACGCGGGTGGGTGGAAATTTGTGGATCCACACAGATTCAAGAACTTTCCACCACAGAAATGTGGGGAAAATGTGTTTTTTTTACAATTGTTTTAGGTTTGCAAGGGATTCTGGGTAACAGAACCTGGTGGGAGGCAGTCAAGTCACCCCATCCTGGATTCCCCTGGGTGTCTAGTTTTCAAAAATGTATAGGTTTGCTGCGTTTCACTAGGTGCCGGCAGAGCTAGTGTTAAAAAACTACAGCTAGACACTTCGCAAAAAAAGGGTACATTTTCATTGTGAAAATGTGGTGTGTTCACGTTGGGTTTTGAGCCATTTCCAGTCGTGGGCACCATGCCTACCCACACAAGGGAGGTACCATTTTTATCGGGAGACTTAGGGTTATTCAGATATGTAAACCAACAGTTATTACCTATTGATTTTTGATGCATTTCTGCCTTCCAAATGAAAGACATTGTGTAAAAAAGAAGTAATTTTGAAAAATGACCGATAATTCTCATGCTAGTATGAGTATTCCCAATTTCGAAAATGTGCAAATATGTACTGTTTCTAAACTCTATAGTTTGTTCCCATTTCAGAAATACATAGGTGTTTTTCATACCGATTTTTCCATGTATACATTTTCACACAATAATTGCTATATACCCGGAACATAATAAAAAACCATTGCAAATTGCTGCTCAGTTTTTGACTCTGGGCTCATCAGGTTCTTGGTGAACCTACAAGTCCTATATATCCCCAGAACCAGGAAGGTCCAGCAAATGTAACGGTATATTGCTTTCAAAGAGCTGTCATAATTAGAAGAAGTTACAGGTGATAACGTTGACACAAAAGGCTGTTTTTGTCAACAAATTTCAATTTTTCCTATATTTAACTGTTAGTTTCTATAAAGAAACCTTGATGGATCTACACAAATGACCCCTTGCTGAATTCAGAATTTTATCTACTTTTCTAAAATGTATAGCTTTCCACGATCCATTATTGCTTTTACACCCATTTCTATCATTAACTGATAGGTGGTTGAAAGCACAAAAAATAGCAAAAATAAGCTATGTCCCAGAAAAATGGCAAAACTGTGTAAAAAATGTTGGTTTTCTGACAAAATTCTGTCATTCCCTAAAAGCTGGGAAAAATGTGATTTCAGCCCCACAAACCCTTTTTTGATACCATTTAGGGGAGGTGGCAGACAATCAAAAGTCCCTAAATACTCTAATAAAAATGACAAGTCCGATGGTAGCAAGAGGGAGACTGTAACTGCGACATTGGATGTGGATACTGATCACCTTCTACCATCAACCGGCGCTAGTACAGGGGCCTATTTAGGTGACTTAAATTCTAGGGAAGCGTCTCTAAGCCAACATCTGGGAGATTTACTTAAGTCCATCCTCTCCCCTTTCGCGGATAGTTTGCTTCAGATCGAAACTAGACTTAGCAATATCGAAAAAGTAATCTGCTTGATAAGCAATCAAACAAAAAATACTCCTCTAGCTGGTCCGGGTACTACCAACTATCTTACACGAGGGAAACTATCAACCCCTGCACCCCTAACTGATACCCTTCTTCCCCAGTCGCTCCCAGTAGAGAAGGCGACTCGTGATCCGCCCCCAGACATATCTAAAAAGGGCGAGACCTCGACTATAAAGGGAACTCCTGTGCCTTTGAATATAGCCTCTAGAGGCCAGGAAGTTCAATCACACCCTAGAATTGACCTGCCCCCCTGAATCTAGCACCTACACAGTGGTCCTCACAGGGGTACCAGGGTTGACCATTACCCAAAGAGAATCTTACCAATCCCTCAAAAATAAAACCTTGGATTGGCTCAATAAGCACAGGCCACTCCCAACCCATGCAACAAGCAAAATAATTATGGTTAGGAGGGTCTCATGGGTGGGACAAGGCCCGAAGCGCATTGGGGGAGACTGTGTGGTGGTCAATTTTAGGGACCCTCGCACGGTCTCTTATATATGCGATTGGGAAGAAAGGGATCAAAGTATAAGCATACGGACACTTCCTCTTTCATTCTTTTATCCCCCAGTTTTCCCGCATAGTAGCATAGGGCGAGACGCAGAGTGGACCAGAGTGGGTAATAGAGGGAGGATATGGCACGACCTAGGAAGGCCCACTTACCCTCCCTACACGCACCACAACTTCACGACCTATAATCGTTACAGTTGTCTGGAGGACGTTGATTGACTCCTATTTGACCTTGGAGCAAAAGGCGCTGTAGACGATGCGGCCCAGGGCCTAAGTTTCCTGAACATGCCGAGGGGTTTACTGGCACCGGACATTCCCTTGTTGCATCGTGGAGAATGTCTGCCCCCGAAACTCGGGACGCCCCCACAATTGCCCATGGCTGTCCAGGACAAAGGGATACATAAAGCCCCCATACCGTGCAACCAGCACATGGAAAGGTCTAGCGAGCCCATATCCCCTAAGTGCCCTGGAGAGGGGGCACTTAGTGTGTCCCTAAGGGAGGTAATAGAGCGCCCCCTGCTTAAAATACTTGCCTGGAATGTGGCGGGTTTGCCCAACAAACTGGCGTGTCCTGATTGGGGATCATTCATTGATGAGTGTGATGTATGCCTCTTTCAGGAGACTTGGGCCTGCGAAGAAACCCTACGTAGGGGATTTGATTAATTCAGTATTCCGGCGAGCTGGGGCGGAAGGGGTCGTCCATCAGGGGGGTTGACCATATGGGTTGGATCACACTTGGGGTGCAGCGCAACTGCAATGGGCACTAGTTCCCAAGATGTCCAATGTGTGGTCCTGGAATGGCCAAATTCAAGTAAACTCGCATTGGTCAATGTATATGCTCGCCCGGTTGGCTTAAATAAAGAATCAACGACAATCACGGAACTGGCTGCTTTCTTGCAAACCATACCGAGTGGTGTATATCTCGTGGTTGGCGGGGATCTGAACTGCCACTATGAGCCTCTCAATGGTTTGAGAGACGGCATTTCGTTGACAGAGGACGAAGCCTGGGCAATTCCTCCCGTGATGGGAATGAAATTGGGGTCGTCCAAATAACCTCCCTAACCTTAAAATTTTCAATCCGGGCCTGTAATGGCCGATTCCCATCGGACATACCTGCGTAACAAACCTTTAATAGACCAGGTTCAGAATCTCACCTGGATTATATCATGACAGAAACCAGGTTATGGCCTAGGGTTATGGACTTCGTAGTGTTGCCAAGACCGGAGAGTGACCACAACGCTCTAATTCTGGAGCTCAGTATTGCTGGGTTCTCTTTTATTAAGGAACCAAGCCTTGGGGACCCCGATCTGAGAATGACGGTGACTAGTAATAGGCGCAGGGTGAGGTGGAACAAACTAGTTGATCATCCGGAAGATCTACAAAAACTGTACTCTAGAGCAGTCCCCGTTTTTGAAAAGTTGAATGCTGTAATTGTTCACCCGAGCCCCAATGGATCTGACTCCAAACTTTTGGCCTTGCATGAGGAGTTGGTCGGCTCCCTGGCTGAAGTACTGAACCCAGAGAAACCTGCTCACCCCTTGAAAACTCGATCGCCCTCATGGTATAATGCTGCCTGTAGGCAAGCAAAGACCAAATTAAAACAGGCACTAAAAATGAATAACAAACAGCTAGTCAAGGCAAGGAGGGTTGAGTACAGGAGAATGCTCGACCTTGCCAAAAAGGACTGGGACCATGACAAATGGTCCAAGCTGACTTCTGCCCTGGCATCCAAGAACCATCGTGAGTTTTGGGCAATTGTTAATACCGGATCTGGGGAGGCGATGACAGCTATCGAGCCAAACATTGCGGCGGAGGTATGGGAGGAGCACTTTCGCAATTTGTACAGCTCAGTCACTGACCCAGCCAGCTCTACTATTGTGTGGTCTGTGAAACAAGACCAGCTGGAGTTCACTCACGAGGAGGTATGTGCAGCGATTGCGAAGGTCACACCAGGGAAGGCGCCGGGTTTTGACAAACTGCCGGGCAACCTTTTTAGGCATGAGCCAAAGATTTGGGCCCCGTACTTGACCATTCTGTACAACGCAATCTTAAGAGGGATGGGGCTGCCCAGTACTTGGCTGGGAGCAGAGATAGTCCCTATCTTTAAAAAGGGTTCTCCTCTTCTCCCAGCCAACTACAGGCCAATCAGCCTGATAGATGTCCCACAGAAAATATTTGCCAGGCTGATATTAGATCATCTTCAGGACTGGATGGTGGAGCACTCAGTGCTGAGCCCCTTCCAAGCGGGGTTCAGGAAAAATACATCAACTGTTGACCAGATCTTCCGCTTATGCCTTATATACTGGAAGACAGTCACCATAGAGGGTGGACGTCTTTATACAGTGTTCGTGGACCTCCGTGCTGCCTTCGACCTGGTTCCACGATACAAGTTATGGAGTGTGTTGGATGAATTGGGTCTGCCACACCACCTGTTGCACATCCTGGTCAGGCTCCATGACTCGAACTTTGCTCAGGTTAGGTTTAGGAAGCAAGGAGCTCTAACGAAGCAATTCCCCGTTGACAGGGGGGTAAGACAGGGCTGTGTCCTGGCACCGACCCTGTTTTGCCTCTACATCAACGGGATGATTGAACATCTGAACAAGGTCAAGGACACGGATGCCCCTAGGCTTGGGGGGAGGAGAGTGCCGGCAATTATGTTTGCTGACGACACTCTTCTCCTCTCAAAATCACCTATGGGCATCCAGCGTGTTCTCTCTTTGAGTCCTTTTGTATTAGTCGAGGGTTGGAGATCAATGCACTGAAAACCAAGTTCCTGATCTTCAACCCTCCGAAGACCACTCGCTCAAATCCCTGCATAGGCTCTACCACACTTGAGAGAGTCCACACCTTTGACTATCTAGGGGTAACCCTGGGTGAGGGCCTGGCGTGGTATCCCCAGCAAATCAAGTCTCAGCTAAGATTGGTGCAGATGACCGGGGGAATTTTGAAACTCGCGAACAAGTCGACCATTAGGCCGATTGGTCCACCCCTTGAAATCTATAAATCCCGAGCCAGGGGAGCAGTATTGTATGGGGGAGAATTATGGGGCCACGCTTGCCATGCGAAAATCACACTAGCTGAAAACAAGTTTTTAAGACAAATGCTGGCCCTTCCCCTTAGCACTCCATTACTCCCACTGAGATTAGACCTAGGCTTGCGACCAATTGCCCAGGAACTGGGTATTAAACCCATTAGATTCTGGAGAAGGATTTGGGTAACCCGAGAACTAATCAATTACAGGCAGGAGTTGATCGAGATTCTAGACTCTCAAATGATTAAGAAGATACCCTGGCTCATGTACGTCAAGTCCGAAAGCAGGCGGATTGGACTGCCGGGCATTTGGGATGATCCCGCCACACACTGTATTGCAATTTCTAAAAACCAACTTTCCACACTGTTCTATGAGAGCAAGTTTGAGCAGACCATACTCAAAGTAGAGGCGGGTTCCCTAACAGATGTTTTTCTCTCCAGCAAGTGTGTTTATTTTCAAGAACCTTTCCTGGACGACATATTTCCCGTGCTTGCCAGGAAATTGTTCTTGCAATGGAGATACAGTACATTACCACTAAGGGCATTCACATGTGGTTGGTCAACCAACCCCATTCTAAAATGCCCTGGCTGCTCCTGCAATCTAGAGAATGACTTGCACGTTCTATTCTTCTGCCCGGCTTATTGCAATATCCGGAGATATTGGCTTGTCCCACTGTGTAGGAACCTGGGGTTTGTAGGTTGTTTGTCGGCATATAGGATACTCAAAATTGATGTGAATAGACCAATTGTATTTGCTGTTGCAAAATTTCTGCTAGCAATGTGGACCAAGAGAAGGAAATTGCTAACGATTGAGTCGCCTTCAGTTTAGATGTACCTCTCTTCCTGTTCAGTCTATGATGTTTTCTAATAATACTGATTAACCAATTGATTTCTAGACTGATTAACCAGGTCCTAATGGTTCCAATTTTTGTTGTTTTACTCCACATATCCATGGTTGATAGCATAACACAGGAACAATGAACTCTAGATGTCTTACCTTTTTTAGATATTTTTTTTATGCGTTTCAAATAGAGTGATGCTCCCTTTCACAAGAGCCAGGAGCGATGGGAATTATACCAAAGGAAAATAGTCATCTGATTGCATGGGACCATTTAAAGAATTTTATAATCCTATGAAATGAATTGACTGTCTCTGTAATTGATGTTTTGTATTGTACCTATATTTTATTTATTTTCTTTTTTTATGCATATGTTTCTTTTATGGCAAATATGCCGAAATAAAGACAAAGATACCATTTGCAGAGAAAAACCCAGATGCTTTCATTTGCAGCCCGTTTTTCCAATTTTTCCCCCAAAAACTAAATTTTGCTGTATTTTGGCTAATTTCTGGGACCCCTCCAGGGAAATCCACTAACCCTGGGTACCTTTAGAATCCCCATGATGTTGGAAGAAAAGGGCGCAAATTTGGTGTGGATACCTTATGTGGTTAAAAAGTTACAGGGGCCTAAGCGCGCACTACTCCAAATTGCCCAAAAAAGTCTTAGCCCGGGGGGGGGGGGGGGGGGGGGAAGGCCTAGCAGTGAAGGGGTTAAGATATGATGATGATTTGAAAAGGTAGAGACATGTGTATGATTGCTTTTAACAATATGGAGAGACTTATGGTTGAGTCATTGTGAGAAGTTGGCCTGGCATATGTTGGTCACTAGTTATAGTGGCCATCTTGCACCAGTCCAATTCGACTCTTATGGTAGATAGGTTTAAGACGACCTTTTAAAGAAAGCTATCCTAGTGGTAGCTGTGGAGAGCAGCCTTCAGGTTAAGTCTCAGAAGAATGTAAAGCAGCTTGTTTTACCTTATAATCTCTTGAATTACCAAATGAAAGGACACCGCACAGGTATATATATCAAATATATATGTATTTATTTCTAGACACACTCTACTAATCTCTTTATGAGATTAGAAGTCAGGAACACATTCAAATATCAACGTTTCACAATAAGTTAAGCACAAATATGGCTGGGGCCCTAGAGGCGTACCAGACCATATACTAAAAAAGAGGCTTAGGAAAGTCGACTTGCAAGGGGACAAGGCCTAGGGCCTGTAGAATCGTTGGGGCTTCACTAATGCAGCAGAAGCAAGTAAGTAAAAGACCCACAGGAGACGCGTGCAGTGTGAGTAGTTCCCTAGTGATTTCAATGGAGCAAGTCGCGGTTGGATTTTTAAAGTTTTAGGGTACTTCGAGGAAGTCTACAAGCAAGCCACTTACAAGATAAGTAATTCGAGGGCCAACACACACTAGGGCACCGGAGTGCACGAGTTACCTCACCCAGGGAAGCCGGGTGCATAGGTGTCTTTTGGTGTCGGGTCGCGTCGCTGTTTTCTATGGAAGCCAAAGAAGATTTGCTGCTTGCGAAGACTGAAGAAGTGTCCGGTGGAATCCAAGGGTGGATTCAGGATGAAGATGACCTGAAAGCAGAAGGGACAGTGTTCACAGTTACTTGCCAGTGACCCGGGGCCAGGAAGACAGATGCCCACGGAAGTCGGGTGATTTCAGGTGATCAAGGGTGTTTTGACTCTTCGCTCACGAGAACCAGGAGGCATTGACGATGACCAGCAGCTGGATTCAGAGTGTTCGATGATGTCTGCAGCTTACTGAGGTATTGGCAACCAGATTGGAGCCAACAAGCCTTGGCAACAGCAAGTCTCATGGAAAGTGAATAAAGTCAGCGGTGCAGACCAGCAAGGTCTGAGGGACTTACCCAGCAAGGGTAAGTGAGGGCAGGCTTGGAGCAACCAGGGGAGCCCTTTGGTTTGATCAGAAAGTCTTCGGGGGACCCACAAGTCAATGGGAAAGGGATCGCAAAGATGCCTTGTGAGGAAATGCTTCACAGGAGCCCACGGTCACTTGGGATGGGGTAGGCCTCTGATTTTTACTGAAAAACCTGCTGGAGGCTTGGGCCACAAATGGTCTAATGCACAAGTTCAAAGAACGTCATGAAGGGGTTGCACTCGACAATAGTGCACGGTACCCGGGTATTGCTGTTCCTCATCACTCGTGGGGTCCACTCACCTCAGCTCTGCTGGGGACTCACAATGGCCATCAAGAAATCATGAAATCTACCTCTGGGGCTGCAGGGACTCCGGACTCCGGCGGGAGTGGGAAAGTTTGCGACTGTTGATTAGAGTTTTTGGTGCCTGCCAAGCAGGGAAGTCACTCCTTGACTCCAAGGGAGATTCTTCTGTTTTCCAAAGGTAGTGGAACATCGAAGGGCCATGATTCTTCTTGTAAAGTGTCGTCCAGGGTTATCTAACTTGCAATGGCAAGGTTTCCCTATCTTATACTGAAGGTAGGGGAGGGACTAGCTCTATGACCACTCCTCTGGGAGGGTCAGGGTAGGGGGTGGCTACACCCACTTCCATTTGTCCAGTTTCACGCCAGAGCAGGGACAGGTAGCCCCTGAACCGGTTTGAGCTGGCATATGCACAGAGGAGCCTCCTGCTCCCCCAGTGCAGGACTTCAAAGCGCTCTAGAAGTGCACCCACCCAGCCCCAATATACTAAATCCTGTCTGGAAGGTGGTGACACCTCCCTGTGACAGGATGCCTATTGTTGGGCCTCCTCCACTGCGAGTTTCAGTCAGCAGCAGGAGGGCAGCCCAGTGTCTGTGCTGGTGGCATCCATTTTGTGATGCTAGGGCTCTTTCAGATTTCTACAGTGTTACCACAGTAGGTACATGTCGTCCCCTCTAGAAGGGTGGGATCATACTCCCACATCATGGACTGATGTGGGGGTATGATTCCAAGTTGTTTGACACCAAACACAACATGTTTTGATGCAGTCATTCCAAAGTTAGCATTTATAATGCACTTAAGAGTATATGGTTTAACCGCATCCACAAACAGCCACAGAGAATAGACCCTGCCAGCTGCAGAGGGGTCCTGTTCATGCAGAGGCACCCCCTCACATAGTAAACCAAGCACCCTGCCCTCAGGATTGATAGGGCCTGCCATAGGGGTGGCTGATAGGTTTATATGTGTGTGTGTGGTGAGATATAGGAACCTATACCTCAGTGAGGAGTGCTAACACTACCTCACCCAGGCTGCAGTAGCAGGCCTGTGGTGTCAGATTGAGTCTGCTTCCCAGGGGTGGCATAATACATGCTTCAGCCCCTGGTAGGCCTGTGAAGTGCCTATGCCCTGGGTACCTATGGTACCATATACTAGGGGCTCATAAGGGACCACAGTATTCAATCACTAGTGCATCTAGTATGCACACCAAGTTGTTTAGAGAGAACAGATAGACTGGATCCCTGATTAGCAGGGACCCAGCCAGACTATAGCCAGAAACCAGTGTATACATCGGAAAAAAGTGGGGGCAACATAAGTGCAGATCCTACTCTCCTACAGTCATGTAATAGTCTGCTGCTTTATATCTGCTTTAGTCCTGTAATCTCCCAAGAAGTGCCCATGCACTTATAAAATCACCCAGTCGCTTCCTATGTAGTCAAGTAAATCCTCAGATATTAGCCCTGTAGTCATGCAATCACCCAGGCGTTACCTGTGTTCTCCTTTAATCCCTGAGATGTTACCCCTGTACTCACGTAATCACCAATGCATTAGCTATACAGTGCTTTAATCACCCTGGCACTATCTTTCTACTCTTTCAATCACGTATACATTACTGTTGTACTTATGTAATCACTCAGCCAGTACTCATGAACTTACAAAATCACCCAGCCACTACCCATGCACATATAAAATCTCCTAGACACTACCCTTGCACTCCTCCAATCACCCAGGCAAATATGTGACGTTACAATGCGGTCATTACATCACGGTACGTTACATGGCAGTTATTACAAAGCAAGTTATTACAACGACTAGCGCTGGAGGGTGCCGGACTTAGGAATAGTATGATTTACTATTCCAACTCCAGCCTACGTAACAGTAGGGAAGGTGTTGGAATAGTAAATCATACTACTCCTTTGTCTATAGCGCCATCCAGCGCAAGCCGTTGTAATGACTTGGTTGTAATGACAGCGATGTAAACGTACCGCGTTGTAAACTTCGTTCGCCCACACAGGCACTACCTGTGCACTGAAGTGCTTGAAATATACCATATGTTTTTAGATCTCTACTTGAAATGAAAAGTGCATCTTTTTAAGTGTTAAGGTGTGCATTATCTTGTGACTGAGGTATGTTTGTATTTTCAGATGTATTTTTATATGTGTTTTGTATGTAAAGATGGTTGATGTTTAAAATACAGGTATATATCTATTTCTATGTTTCTTTTATATATGATGGTACAAGGTAAAGGTAGAGACTCACGCATCCATGCTATGTGTTGTGAAGTGATGTTGCTTTGTATTTTGGTAGGCTGTACATCTGAGTTGTAGTAGTAGGATGGTTATGTAGCAGGAGCAGTAAAGTGAGGTTTAATATATGTTGGTTGAGGAATTATTGATTATGGTGGTTTAAAAGAGTCTATGTAAAACTTTATTTGATATATGCCAGATAAATCTAGGCGTCTGTTTGAAATTTTAAGAGTAGTGTGTCAAGTTTTATGGTCTGCATGGTCGTGTGATTGCTTAATTTCCCAGTTGCATATGTATTCTCATATGTATTATGCATCTCAAGATGCTACATGTCTAAAAGAGATATAGTTTTTTATGTATGTTTCTATTATAAATTATAGTACTAGTAAAAGGTAGAGACACATGCATACATGCCTTTATGAATATGGTAATATTTATAACAGAGATATGCGTTGGTTTGATGTTTCTATTTGGGTAGGCCCAATACCCTGAGCAGTTAGAGAATGGTGAACCTGTACTAGAAAAGTGTACACCATGTTATACACCACACTTTTGTGTTGCTATTTCAGTATTCTTCGACTACTTAGAATGTTGGGTGTAGTCAAATATAAAGTAGCCACATGAAGCGATGTCTCAGCTGTAAGTCTGCAATGACCTAGGCATCATGCACTAATCCAAGCACTAAGCCAATATATGTACAGTTCTTCAATCAGTCAGGCACTACTCCGCCACTTATGCAATCAGTCAGGCACTATCTCTGCACTCCTCCAATCACCCAGGCAGTACAGATGCACTGATACATTCACTGAGCCACTACTGATGCTTTGATAGATGCACTCAGCCAGTTCCTCTGCACTCATGTAAACAACCAAGCACTACCCATGAAGTTTTCCAATCATACAGTCACAACCTTTGCACTCATGCAATCATGTAGGTACTACCTATGCATTGTTGCAATTAGTCAGGCAGTACCCATGCATTCCTTGATGTACGACGGCACCATCTGTGCATTGCTCTAATCACACAGGCATTATTTTAGCACTCATGCAATCACCCAGGTATTACGTATACCGTTTTTCAATCACTCAGAGACTACCCATGCGCTCTTGCAATCACCTAGGCACTATGCATGCCCTCATGCAATCACCCAAGTATTACCTATGCATTTCTTCAATCACTCAGGCAGTCCTCTAATTTCATAAGCACTACCCCTGTATTCTGCTACTACTCAGGAAGTTGCACTTCTCTAATCACTCAGGCACTACTGCAGTACTACTCCAATCACCCAGGCAGTACACATGCACTTATAAAAGCACCCAGGCACTTCCTATGTACTCATGTAATACCTCAGATATCACCCTTGCAATCATAGAATCACCAGGCATTACCTATGTCCTCCTCTAATACCCCAGACATAACTCCTGCAATGATGCAATCACCAATGTATTAGCTATACACTGGTTCAATCACCCAGGAAATACCCTTGCACTCCTCCAATTACCTTTTCACAATCTATGCACTCCTCCAATCACTTAGCCAGTGCCAATGCACTTATAAAATCACCCATGCAATTCCTCTATACTCTTCCTATCACTGAGGCACTACCACAGTATTACTCCTATCAACCAAGCAGTACCAATTCACTTTTAAAATCACCCAGGCACTTTCTATGTACCCCTGTAGTCCCCAGATATTACCTCTGAATTCATGCAATCACCAATGCATTATCTGCACACTAGTTCAATCACACAGGCAATACCCTTACACTCCTCCAATTACCTATTGATGATCTATGCACTCATCCAATCACTTAGCCTGTGCCCATGCTTTATAAAATCACCCATGCACTACTTTTACACTCCTCCAATCACTGAGGCACTAACACAATAGTAGTCTAGTCACCTAGGCAGTATCAATGCACTTATAAACTCACCCAGGTACTTCTATGTACTCTTATAATATCCCCGATATTATCCCTTAACTCGTGAATCACCCAGACATTACCTATGTACTCCTGTATTCCCTTAGACCATTACTTCTGCACTCATGGAATCACCAGTGCATTAGCTATACAGTGGTTCACTCACCCAGTCATGCATTCACTTAGATACTACCTCGGCACACATGCAATTACCCAGGCATTATCCCTACACTCATGCAATCACCTAGGCATTATACCTGCACTCATGCAATCAGACAGGTATTAGAAAAGCAGTGCTTCAATCATCCAGCCACTACACATGCACTTATGTAATGATCCAGGTAGAACTCTTGAACTATGCAATCACCGAGGTACTATCGATGCATTGTTCCAATCAGTCAGGCACTATCCATGTATTCTTCGATGTACCAAGGCAGCATCTGTGTATAGGTCTAATTATGCTGGCATTGTCTTTGCACTCATATAATCACCCAGGTATTAGCTATGCAGTTTTTCAGTCACTCAGACAGTACCCATGCACTCTTCCAATCACCCAGGCACTACCCATGCAGTTATGGAATCACGTAAGCATTACCTATGCAGTTCTTTAATCACTCAGGTAGTTCTCATGCAGTCCTCTAATTTCATGGACACTACACCTACACTCATGTAATCACTCAGGCACTATGACTACATAGAGTGTTAGGCCTAGTAAAAGATATAGCAGCAACCTTTCATATGTCTCTGGTGTAAGTCTCACAATGTCCTTAAAAACGTGCATGTATATGTCTGTACTTTCTATTAGTAATATCATATATCAAAGAGACATACAAATAGATGTTTAGTTGTGTTTATCTGTGTCCTATGATCAGATGTATAGATATATCACAATATATGTACAAGATTAGACATATACAAGTATCAATAGCTTTATTTCGAAAACTTGTGTCATAAAAGCATTGTATGACATTTATACAATAAATAAAAACATGTACTCAATGGTAAAAAGTCTTTGGTTACAAAAATTCAATGAAAATATCTAGGCGCAAAATTTTTGCCATTATTTTATTAATGCAGAGCATAAAACAAATATCACTAAAAACATGTATCTAAAAAAGTGTGCATGCCAGTTTCTACAAATTCATACCATAACAAGTACACAATGGTTAAAAATAGAAGTATACAAAAAAGAGGAAGAGGAGGTGAAGAAAAGCATGATTCATCACAGCAGTGTTTATATAAAGTGCTGGTGCTATGTTCATCAAAAGAGATAGTCTAATTTTGTAATGACATCCCAATGTAATCTGTAATTTTAGTAAGTGCAATACCACATCGTTTTTTTAGCTGCCTCAGTCATCACAAAGGCCTATGGTAAGGTCACCCCACATAGGGCTTTGTTCCTAACTAGCCATGCGTGGCTTAGAAACGTGGCCACCCTGCAAGAAAAAAGGACATTTGGATCGGATTTCAGGATGCGTAGAGCAAACCGGTGGTCGCAGGTGCCCATGTCACTACAAATTGGTTTTAACCATTTGATCCTTGTGTTGTTATAAGCTGGGCAAGCGAACATGACATGAGCAACACACTCCTTCGGGGCTCCACAGCAAGGGCATCTTTCTGTTGTGTTCTCAGCCGAGTGCCACTTGGATGTTAGAGCATTAACAGGGAGTGAGCCGAACCTAAACTGAATATACAGGGCCCTATCCCGTGGGACCTGGATCACATCTAGGTAAGGCTCTAGGGTTCTAGTTTGCTTGAACATAAGAAATTCGTCTGTTAATCGCCCCATATTTGGCTTGCTAAGCTCCTGACTGTCTATCCAATCCCAATAATGGCGCTTAAGTTCCACCTTGTTCAGGGAAATTTGGGTATCCCATGATTCTTTAAGGCCAAGTAGTGTCATAGTTTTCTTCACATATGATATCCAGTTGACACTATGGTCCACATCTAAGTCCATTACCTCCGTTAGAGCTGTGGCATAGTTGATGTGCTCTGCGGTTCGCCTTAGGCGGGCCAAAAAGAGCCATGGGCAGACCTTAGCAATACCTCTAAACGGCTGCCTGCCCACATCGTACATTAGAGGTGTTAGTGGGGTGTTACGAGGAAGCATCACCAAGTCCCTCAACAACTTATGCTCGGACCTACTGATTTTGTCTACATTCTCAAACCCCCATAGCTTGGCTCCGTAGAGAGCCGAGCTAACTGCCTTTGCATCATAAACTAAGAGGGCCGGGGCAACTGGCCTGCTGTACGAGGAGCAATGTTCTTTGGTTAGTGCCCCGGTCACATGTTTATGGTTCAAAAGCATTTTGGCTAAATGGGCCTCCAATGCATTTTGTCAGAGAGTCGAATACCAAGATATTCAAAGGTCCTGACTCTCTCCAGGGGGGACCATTCAGTGTGAGATTGTTCCTAACCATGAGTTTTGTCTTTCTGGTGTTAATGACTAAGCCCCGTGAGTACCAGAAAGCTTGGTATCTGTTCATTAATTTTTGTAGCCCAACTGGGGTCTTTGACACCAACAAGGTGTCGTCAGCGAACAGGAGAGTCAGCACTTTGACGCTCGCCAGTATTGGGGCATCAGCTGGGCCTTCTTGGAGAAACCTCACCACCCCATTCACGTATAAGGAGAACAGGGTGGGGGCCATGATACAACCATGGTGGACTCCCTTGCCGACGGGAATCTGCTCTGTCAGCTGGCCTTGGGCTCCCCATCTCACCTGGACGTAGTTTTCCTCATGGAGACAAATCAATAGGTTAAGAATTAGGGGTGGAATGCCCATGTCTTTAAGGATCTGCCATAATATGGCCCTGGGTATAAATCAAAAAATACAAAGGTATGCTGTTCCTAAGAAGGCTATTAATGATTATGGAGATGTATGAGTCAGGAGGAGATTCCTCCTTAAGGAAAAAGACCCTCACACATCCGGCAAACTAGCTGTCATATATCGTCAGCATGTGGCCCAGATGTCATGTTTCATCATAAGGTCTGCTCCGAATCGGGGCGGCGCTGCAATCCCCGATCGGCGATCTTAGTGGCGCCTTTTAGTGGAGATCTTTATTCCTTTAATTGCCGGTAGGTGAGTGCAGGTGAGGGCCCTAAGGTGAAGTGTGTGTAGGACAGAGTGTGTTAAAAATAAGAAGTGGAGATCCTAAGTAACACATTTTAATGAGGGAGGTCCCACTCTTAATTAAAAACAATAACGTGCGTAATCTTCCAGTGAAGGTGTCTGAATTACGCTCTAGTGAATAGTGGTCAACATGTTTCTTGCACAGGTCAAACTAACCGCAATTCTTCAGGACCAGAAAGTTCACACACTTATTGGTAGTGGTAGCAACTGATAAAGCACTTATCACTGATACAGCACCCTAATAAGTGGTTGCTTATAAAAATATGATAATTGCGCCCTGTGGTGCAAGGCTTCAGGTTCCAACGAGAAGGCGCTGGATACTGACACTGAATAGTGCAGTGTCGACAGTCCGCGATGTGGAATGCCTAAACTCCTAACCTTCGTCCGCGCCAGCTCGGTAGACGGTGCCAGATCGAATGCGGTCTTTAGGTCGATAGATGCAAGTTAAAGGCTACCCTGCCTAGCATCTTTTGCATAACGTCAATCAGACTTATGGGCCTGTAATTTGAGGGGTCTTCCTTATCACCTTTTTCAGCGCCTTTCCAGGATTCTGGGACTGGGCAACCTGCAGCTATAGCGTTGAACAATAGCTGAAAATAACACGACCACCTTCTAGGATCAGACAGGAATTAATCACCTGGAAGTACGCCTGGACCAGGGGCTAATTTCTTGATTGCTGCCTCTATTTTGACCCATGAGAAGGGATCGCTAAACATTCCCTACTGGAAGGACGTCTGTGGAGCCGCATGGCTCCTCCAGACATCCGTCCTCTGAAGTGGAATATAGTTTCGCAAAGTGATCATACCATTCGTGGCAGGTGATGTGGTTGGGCAGAATGCCTAGTTCCCTGTTGTTGCCCCGGCTCACTAGTGACCAAAATTGGTTCCTGTTCTTTCCAAGGCTTGCATCCTTTAGTTCCTGCCAATACCATTCTTCCCACTCTGTCTTTGCTTTGTGCAAAGCAACCTTATATTCCTTCCTGGCCGTTTTAACCCTGGGGCAGTTTTTAGATCTGATTGCTAAAGTCAGAGCCTGTCTTTTGAGCTTGCAGTTCTTAGTGTACCATGGATGCTAGTTTTTGGGGGAGCACGCAAATTGTTATACCTGCAAGGGGCTTGAAAGTAGGAGCTCAATGAATTTACAGTGCGAGAATGGATGACAGGGACTGCTTCCCACTCAGGTATGTCCATGACTGTGGCCCAAAGTTCTTAGACATATCTTAAACAGAAGACCATGAAGACATTAAAAGTTGAGAGAGTGCACTTCATATTTCAAAGAGACACTTAGATTTATTTAGTGCACTTCAAGTGAAGTTTTCCAGAGAGTCTTACAAAGTATCATAATCACTAATTTGTCACCTAACATACATTAAACATTGCTTTTCTGCTGCTGCTTCTTTACCATTTTACTAGTAGTTAAGTATTGAACATAGTCAAAATAAGGGTGCAGAAAGAGGTAAAAGGGGTACAGAAAAAAGCAAGAGAGTTGCAGAAAGAAGCAAGAAAAGTTGAGAAGTAGAAAGATATAGAAAGAGATATAGAAAGAGATAAGAGAGGTACAGAAAGGCAACAGAGATGCAGAAAGATGGAAGAAGGGTGCAGAAAGAGGTAACAGGCGTAGAGAAAGAGGCAACAGGAATGCAGAAAGAAGCAAGAGAGGTGCAGAAAGAAGCAAGAAAAGTGCAGGAAGAAGCATTAGAGATGCCCAAAGAAGTCCAATGGGTACACAAAGAGGAAGAGAGTTGTAGAAAAAGATTTAAGTAGTGCAGAGACATTCAAGAGGGGTGTAGAAACAGAGAAGAAAAGTACGGAAAGAGAGAACAGGAGTAAAGAAAGAGAGAAGAGAGGTGTAGAAAGAAAGAAGAAGGATATAGAAAGGAGAAATAATTAGGTATTGAGTATAGGTAAAACCAAAGCAGCAACCCTTTACAAGTTTGTGCTGTAAATCTCATAATCTTTTTGAAACCATGCATAAGTCTGTGCTTTTTGAAATTTACTATATATATAAAAAATACAAATATATGTATACTTATTTTTTATATGTAAAGCATCTGCAAATGCATAACACATATGCAAGTAGAGACATACCCCAATCACAACATTATGCAGGCCTTAAAAGCTGACAAACAGCACTTTAGATTTGATTTGGGTAGCAGTATGGAAATCCTTTAGTTCTTCTAATTGTAGGAATTTTGCAGTGCCTGATATAGGTTTGGAGTGCAATTAAAAATATTTCTTTATTCATACATAAGAATATTTGTATATAAGTGTTTTAATAATAGTAAATTATTTACCAAAATTTTTTAAGCTTTTCTTTTTTTTTTAGATATTCATCACAAAAAACAGTACTATTTAAAGGAAAGAGAAAAGCAGAAATAAGTTGAAGTAAAACATGTGACATTGAAGAAAAAAGAACTAAAGAATGTGTTAAAAGAGTTGTGAAGAATGTAATGAATTATCAATATGGGGAAAAGAGAATGAAAAGTTGTACAACCAATCAGAAGGAAACGAAAAAAGGACAAATTAATGGAAAATCGGGTTATGGGATAACAATCTATATTGAAAGAAGGATGAATGAATATGAAGACATTAGAAAGAGAATGTATAAAGTAGAGTAGTACAAAATGTATTGAAAGACTGCAAAAAATATAAAAGAAGATCAGCATTTTACAAGAAAAAACAACAGATTGAAAGTGGAGTCGAAAATGCTTTTGAATTGAAAAGAAGATTGTTTATATTAGTATTGAAGAGAATGAAGACATTGAATAAAACAATGCAGTTTATAAAGGAGAAAAGTAAAAGAAAAAGACTGGTTAATAGAACTAACTTTTGCAAAACAAATTCGGGTGAATGGTAGCACACTTCTAGTACTGAACCTTTTTATAATGAAGAAAGCTATTTTCAACAAAGTACATTAGTTCATACAGTTGATACCAGGGGTCGTTGTTATGAGGTTAAAAACAGTTGTCGAATTGAAAAAGAAAAGATGGTTTCTAGAAATGTGGAATAAGTAATAGCTGAAGAAGTTCAAGGGAGTACTATTTGTAGTATATGACAGGAATCTATTGATATATTACAAAATGTCTTACGAGATTATGGTAAAAAAAGTGTTAAACAAAAGATTAAGATGTTGCAAGGACTAGATCCTTGTAAAGTGAGAAAATATAGTAACGTGCAGGGTCATTCTCTGGCTTATCTTTCTAGAAAAGTGTGTAGAAGTACTTTTCATCATTTAAGAATGTTAGCAGTGCATCATTCAGAAAGGTGAAAGTTAGTGAGAAAATTGTACTATGGAAAAAATCCTGCATTATCTTTAAGTGAAATAAACACTGCTCTTTTGCATGGATCAGTATGGGATATAAAAAAAGTTTCTGATAATATAGAGGTTCGTTTCTTTGGTCCTCAAGAGGAGTGTAGAGAAAGTGAAAGTTTGATAATTGTAGGTGTTGAAGAAGAGGTGGAATATAGTACTACTGAATAGTTTGCAGACAAAATGACAAAGTTTAAGGTAGTTTCTTGTGAAAAACCATACTATGTTTGTATTTGTTGTTGACATACTCAATATAGAAGGTAAACTAGGAATGTTGATGTGTACTTAAAAATTGAAAAGGAAAACAATGATACGTGGGAGCAAATTGGTGCCTATTTGTTGGTGGAAGGTTGTTTTGAGTTGGGTAGTGATCAACGTATTTGTAAATATTGTTACAACAAACTGGAAGAGAGTAAAATGCCAGCTAAAGCTGTACATAACAACCTAGGTTTGGTAGCTATTCCACCGCAACTGGTAGATTTAAATACTTATGAGTCCATTCTTGTTCAATCTCTGCATCCGTTTCAGGCTATAGTTCGTATGGAGCCTAAAACCGGGAAGCCTCCTCAACTAGAATTATAAAGAGGTTTAAAAGGGAGAGTTGTGTATTTACCTTTAGGTTTAAAAAAAAATATTGGAACTGTTGGTATAGAGAGAGAGGAAAGTGAACCTGTAATTATTCTAGTTAATGGTGTACCAACAAAGAGTGGGCAAATATGGCAAGAGTTAGTAGATGTCACCAAACTTCAAAAGGCTACTTTATATCTTGGACAAAATATTATTTATTATAAAAATGTATGTGTGGAAGAACAAGAATTATCCATTTCCCAGTTTGAAGCGTCCCTTTCACTTTTAAGTGCTAAGATATGCCCCTTCCCTAATAACCTCCCGAGGAGTTCCTTGCTCCAGCGCCCCAATAAAGCCAACCACAGTCTGTCCTCCACAGACATTGCCAACCTACTTGCTAGCTAAAAGACTACCAATGTCAATCCCACTCCACTCTCCGCTCCTAAAAATTCTACTCAATTCACAATTCAGACCATCTCCTCTGTCAGAACTTACCAGCCTCCCTCTCACGGGGCACCCTCATTCAAGAATCTAATCCCTATCTCCCTTAACAGCCTAAACACTCCCATCACCAAAACGGTTGCGTCAGAGCTACATTGTATGCTCTACAACTGCAGATCTTCAACCAAACATAAACTGGAATCACCCACCACAATCTTGACATGCTCTTCCTCACTGAGACCTGGTTTAATGACTCCTCTCACACTTTGTGTGATGTTCTGATACCTACCGACTACTCTATCCTCAGGCAAGATCAGGGGAGGTGTTGCCATTATCTTCAGAAACTCCCTTCAAATTAAAGCCTTTCCTACCATCTTCTTCAGCACATTCGAATGCCTATCCCTAGAACTTCAAGTTCATCACAGCTCACCCTTCAGGTTCCATGCCATCTACCACCCGCCTGGTAACTGCTCTTCCTTCATGGAGGAACTCACCGACTTCATTAGTGTGAGAAGTTGGCCTGGCATATGCTAGTTATAGGGGACACCTTGCACCAGTCCAATTCGACTCTTATGGTGATAGGTTAAAGACAACCTTTAAAGAAAGCTATCCTAGTGGTAGCTGTGGAGAGCAGCCTTCAGGCTAAGTCTTGAAGGAGTGTTAAGCTTATTGTTTTACCATACATAACCTCTTGAATAACCAAATGAAAGAGTAGTCCACACAGGTATATATATAAAATATATGTATTTATTCTAGGAATAATCCCACTAGTCTCTTATGAGGCTGGAGGTAAAGATACAATTCAAACAAGCATTGATAGTTACAATAAATAGCACTGGAATCATAGGGCCCCAGGGGGGCCAAACCATATATCAAAAAAGTGGTATAAGAACCACGACAATTTTACAGACAATGCCTAGGGCATTTAGGGTCGCTGGCCCCTTGTGAAACCACCCAAGGTAGGGGGGAAGGGGACCCATGGGAGATGCGTGCAGTGGCTAAAGCTACTGTCGGGATCTCTATTAAAGCCTATGGAGAATGTCGCGGTTGAATTTTACAAGATTAAAAACACTTCTAGCAGGAGTTCAAGTTCAATACTTTAGAGTTAAGCTTTTGAAGGGCACACACCCACGAGAGTACCGAGGTACCACTGTTACCTGCCCCAGGGAAGCCGGGTGCATAGGTCGTTATCGATGTCGGGTCGCGGGCTGATTTTCAATGGCAAAACGTGAAGAACTGCTGCTAGCAAGAAGCGTCGTTGATGTCGTGAAGATTGAAAATGTAGATCTTGAAGAGAAGGACCTGAAAGCAGAGGGGACAGAGTCTGGGTCACGGCACAGTGACCAGGGAGCTCAGGAGAAGGAGCACTTCAATGTCGGGTGCTTCCAGGTGGAAGAGGTGTAGCTTGGATCATCAGCCACGTGGTCCAGGAGGCATCAAGGAAGGCCAGCTTCTAGAGGTCGACTGTCCCATAAAGGATGAGGGTCACAGCCATGTTAGTGTTTGGATTGGATCCACTAAGCCTCGGCAACCACAACCTACGTAAGAAACACAAAACTGCTACTGGTGCAGACCCACAAGGCCTGAGCGAGGTCTCCAGCAAGGAGACTGAAGAGCAGGCCTGGAGCAATCAGGGGAACTCTTGGAAGTGAAGATTGACCTCTGCTAGGGCCCACCAGTTGAGAGAGAAGGGACCGTGGGAGGCAGCAATTTGGCGTGCGTAAAGATGTGCCCACGGGTCGCCGGAGTGGGCTAGGGCGTCGATCTTTGGCACAGATGATGCTGAGAGGTTGGCTCAATAATGGACCAAAGCACAACTTCCCTACTTGTCGGGGTCGGGTGCTGTGTAAGAGGTGGCTGGTGTCCTGGGGTATTGGGGATCTCAGCACCCACGGGGTCCACGGTGCTGAGCTTTGCTGTGAACACTCACTGGTCTCTGGGATGCTTGGAAACCCACCTCAAGGTAGGAAAGAGTCGTCGATGTCCATAGGACCAGCAAGGTTCCAACCAGGTCACTTGCAGTGTTTCAAGTGCCTGCCAAGCAGGGGGGTAACTCCTTTACCCCAAGTGAGATTTCTTCTTTCAGCTGTGCGGCCGCAAGTCGAAGTTCAAGTCTGTGAAGTTCAAGAATAATCTGAGTCTCTGGGGACCCTGTATTCACCTTTATCCAAAGATTAGGGGAGTGTCCAGATCAGAGCCCACCAATGAGAGTTCAGGCGGGAAAGGGTGGCTACACCCTCTCCCCTTTGTGTGGTTTCCCACCTGGGCAGGGGACAGGATGCCCCTGAACCGGTTTGAGGCGGTGTATGCAGAAGTAGGCACTGGAGAAGCCCACGTGCAAGTCTGAAAGACATCCTACGGTGCACCCACCCAGTTCCAGTCCACATAGTCTGTCTGGGGAGGTGGGAGCACCTCCCTGCAACAAGATCCCTATTGTCCAGCTGCCGTGGCTGGAGTTCTGCCCAGCAACAGGCAGCCAGAGTCGTGTGGGTGGCGGGTAGCATCCATTTTGTACTACGTGTGCACTTAAATTGGTGTCTAAATTCTGCCGCTTTTCCCATATCGCCCCTCTAGCAGGGGGGAATCATGCCCTCAGTCTCATGGCTGGATTGGGGGTATGATTCCTATATGTTTGACACCAAACACAATATGATTCTGTGTAGCCATTCTCAAGTTATCACGCTATCGCGATTTACTTATAATGCGGTTAAGAGTATAGGGTATGGCTACACCACAAACAACCCAGCAATGGTTTTACGAAGGTTGCAGAGGGGCCCTACTCAGGTAGGGGTCCCCCCTCACACATATCTCAGCACCCTGCCTTGTAGGATTAGCAAGGCCTGCTTTAGGGGTGACCTATGAGGATATATGTGTTGTATTAAGTGGGATACAGGATACCTATATCCCTTTAAGGAGTGCAAGCACCACCTTACCCAGACTACAGTAGTGGTCTGGTGGTGTTATTTGGTATGGCTGTCCCAGGGGTGGCACAATAAGTGCTGCAGACCCTGGTAGGCCTCTGCAGGACCCATGCCCGTGAGTACCTAGGGTACCATCTACAAGGGGCTGACAGGGTGTCCTCAGTATCCAATTGGAAGGTACCTAGGGTACTCACATCAGTTTTAGGGAGGAAGCAGATAGGCTGGGGTCCTGGATAGCAGGGCCACAGCCTGGCTAGTGTCATAAAACAGTCAAAACATCAGCAAAAAGTTGAGGGCAACTATGCAGTCGATGACACTCTCCTACATAACCCCCCCCCCCAAACACAGGGACATTAAACTAACCTTGACCAGTTGAGTCTTCATGTTCTAAGTGGAAATATCTGGAGAGGCCATCTGCATTGGCATGGTTGCTCCCAGCTCTATGTTCCACTGTATAGTCCATCCCTTGTAGGGAAATGGACCACCTGAGTAGTTTGGGGTTTTCACCCTTCATATGTTTTAGCCATAGGAGGGGCTTATGGTCGGTTTGAACAATGAAGTGAGTGCCAAACATGTATGGCCTCAGCTTCTTCAAGGCCCAGACCACAGCAAATGCCTCCCTCTCTATAGCTGACCAACGTTTCTCTCTGGGGGTCAACCTTCTGCTAATAAAAGCTACTGGTTGATCCTGGCCCTCTTCATTCAGTTGTGATAATACGGCACCTACCCCCACCTCAGAAGCATCAGTTTGAACTATGAATTATTTGGAGTAGTTGGAGCTTTGGAGCACTGGAGCAGAGCACATTGCCTGTTGTAGGTCATCAAAAGCTTTCTGACAGCTGACAGTCCACTGAACTTTCTTGGGCATCCTCTTAGAGGTTAAGTCATTTCAGGGGTTCACAATGGATCCATATCCCTTTATAAATCTTCTGTGATAACCAGTCAGGCCTAAGAAAGCTCGGACCTGAGTCTGGGTGGTTGGAGCAACCCAGTCCATGATGGTCTGGATTCTGCTCTGTAGTGGTTGAACCTGGCCTCCACCTACAAGGTGGCCCAGGTACACAACCTGACTCTGCCCTATCTGGCACTTAGTAACCTTGATAGTGAGTCCTGCTTTTTGCAGGGCTTCCAAAACTTTCCTCAGGTGGATCAGGTGATCTTCCCAGGTGAAGCTGAAGACAGCAATATCATCTAGATATGCTGCACTAAAGTCATCCAGGCCTGAGAGGACTTGGTTCACCAATCATTGGAAAGTGGCAGGTACATTTTTCAAACCAAAGGGCATCACAATAAATTGATAATGCCCACCAGGGGTAGAAAATGCAGTTTTGGCTTTTGCAGATTCAGCTAACCTTATCTGCCAGTAGCCAGCTGTCAGATCAAATGTGCTCAGATATTTGGCTGAGGCCAATTTCTATATGAGCTCATCTGCTCTGGGAATGGGATGTGCATCAGTCCTAGTGACTGCATTGAGTCCTCTGTAGTCTACACAGAACCTCATCTCTCTCTTACCGTCTTGGGTGTGAGGTTTTGGTACCAGGACTACTGGGCTAGCCCAAGGGCTGTCTGGGGGCTCAATGACTCCCAATTCCAACATCTTTTGGACTTCTGTCCTTATGCAGTCCCTGACATGGTCAGGTTGCCTGTAGATCTTATTCTTCACAGGCAGACTGTCCCCAGTGTCCACTTCATGAGTGCACCAGGTGGTCTGACTTGGAGTCAGTGAAAACATATGCCTGAATGACTGGAGAACTTGTCTGCAGTCAGACTGTTGCTGGGCAGTGAGGCTGCCTGCCAAGGCTACACCATCTCCTGACCCATCATCAGGGTTGTGAGAGAGCAGGTCTGGGAGAGGGTCACTCTCCTCCTCCTGTTCTTCATCCGTTGCCATGAGCAAGCCCATGTCAGCCCTGTCCACATATGGTTTCAGTATGTTTACATGAAGTACCCTGTGGGGACTTCTGGGAGTGCCAAGGTCCACCAAGTAGGTGACCTCTCCCTTCTTTTCCAAAATGGTATGGGGTCCACTCCATTTGTCTTGGAGGGCGGCTGGGGCCACTGGCTCCAGCACCCATACCTTCTGTCCTGGCTGGTACACCACCAGTACAGCCTTTTGGCTTTTTGCAATTCCTGACTTGCCTCAAGGTTTTTTGTCGCCTTCTTCATATACTCAGCCATCCGGTAGCGGAGACCAAGTACATAGTCCACAATATCCTGTTTAGGGGGTTTGAGAGGTAACTCCCATCCCTCCTTCACTAGACAGAGTGGCCCTCTAACAGGGTGACCAAACAAAAGTTCAAAAGGGCTGTAACCAACCCCCTTCTGTGGCACCTCCCTGTATGCAAAGAGAAGGCAGGGCAGAAGAACATCCCATTTTTGCATAAGCTTTTCTGGGAGCCCTTTGATCATACCCTTGAGGGTCTTGTTGAATCTCTCAACAAGCCCATTGCATTGAGGATGATAAGGGGTGGTGAACCTGTAGTTGACACCACACTCCTTCCACATTGCTTTGAGGTAACTACTCATAAAGTTTGTACCTCGGTCAGATAAGACCTCCTTAAGGAAACCCACCCTGGAAAAGATTCCCAGGAGGGCCCTTGCCACCACAGATGCTGTGATGGTCCTAAGGGGAATAGCTTCTGGGTATCTGGTGGCATGATCCACTACCACCAGAATAAACCTGTGCCCAGATGCTGTTGGTGGGTCAAGGGGACCAACTATGTCAATCCCTACCCGTTCAAAGGGAACCTCCACCACCGGTAGTGGTATTAGGGGGGCCTTTGTGGATTTACCTGCCTTGCCACTGGCCTGGCAGGTAATGCAAGAGCTACAGAAACTCTTACAGTCCTCACTCATTTGAGGTCAATGAAAGTGAGGGACAATTCTGTCCCAAGTCTTATTTTGGCCTAGGTGTCCTGCTAAGGGAATATCATGGGCCAGTGTGAGTAGGAACCCCCTGAACATCTGAGGTATGACCAACCTCCTGGCTGCACCAGGCTTGGGGCCTCGACCCTCAGAGTACAGGAGTCCATCATCCCAATATTTCTTATGGGTTCCACTAGCATTCCCAGCAGCCTCAGCAGCAGCCTGCTGTCTGAGGGGTTCAAGATTGGGGCAGCTCTGCTGCTCCAAGCTCAAGTCTGCCCTAGAAGGTCCCCCTGTCCCCAAGAACTCAACCTGATCAGGTTCAAGCTCATCTGGGACAGTTCCTCCTTCAGGTGTCAGATCCTCTTCTGCTATAAGAGTCTCTTCAGACTGATCCTGCGGGGAAGGCACTGCCTTACCCCGCTACTCCTACTCTTGGAAGGTCCGTGGTCCATTTTTCCAGGATCCAAGGCCTGTTCAGTTTCTGTCAGCTTAGCTTTTGACCTTGTCAGGGCAAACACTTCAGCGGGAATACCCAGCATCGCTGCATGGGTAGTTAGCTCCACCTCAGCCCATGCTGAGGTCTCCAAATCATTCCCTAGCAAACTCCCCAAGAGAAGTTAACAACTGCCAGAGCATGGTTAGTACTGACATTGCTTGCATTGGTCACCTGGTAAGTTTCTCCAAGTATGATCTGGCTAGGGTCCACAAGGTCCTTAGTCACCATGGTGACACTAGCCCCTGTGTCCCTGTAAGCTAGAGACTCCCTTCCATTTATTCTAGGCTGTTGCTTGTATTTGCCCAGACCACTGGGACTCACAAATAGGGACAGGTCCCCATCACAAACTAATACAGCCTGAGTAGGCATTCTGACTAGGCCAGATTCCTCTCCAGATCCCAGGGTCAACCCTACTATCCCCTTGTTCTGTGTACCACCACCTATAGCTGCACTAGGGGGAACAGATGCCTTAGGGGCAGGTGGAGTGGTACTTGTGGAGTCTTTGGCCTTATTACAGTCTGAAGTCTAATGGGTTTTCTGTTTACAGATTTTACACCATGGCTTCCTTGGCTGCTTAGCTTTGTTGGATTGGGAATTATCAGATGCTGATTTTTGAGGGCCTGTTGAAGACTGCTGGTCTTTTCCCTTTTCCCCACCCTTCTCAGAGTTTTTGGCATCTTCCTTTTTAGTTGCACCCCCAAGGGCTGGACCTTTTGCTTGATCCTGGTTGTGACCCATTTGTCTGCCTTCTTTCCCAATTCTTGGGGAGAGGTCAGATCCGAGTCCACCAGGTGCTGATGCAAGAGCTGATTCTGACAATTATTAAGGATCTGCTACCTCATGATGAGATTGTATAATCCTTGGTAATCATTTACTTTACTGCCAGTTAACCAACCTTCCAGAGCCTTAGTAGCACAATCTACAAAGTCTACCCAATCTTGATTCTGTGCTTTTTGGGTATCGCTGAACTTTAACCTGTATTGATCAGTGGTTAGGCCAAACCCATCTATTAAAGCATCTCTCAAGATATAATAATCATCTGCATCCTCTTCTCTGACAGAGAGGAGCTTGTCTCTTCCTTTGTCTGCAAAGGAGAGCCATAAGATTGGTGCCCACTGCTCTACTGGGACCCTCTGAACTTTACAGGCCCTCTCAAGTACAGTGATCCATTTATGGATGTCATCCCCTGACTGATAGGGGGGCACAATCTTATACAGGTTCCTATTGTCAGGAGCTTTCTCTCTATCTCTAGGGGTATTATTACTGCCACCAGGGGTCTCTAGACCCCATTTTCTTGAAGCTTTCTGAAGCTCCGGGGACTCCATGTCCAATGCTAACTGTTCTCTCCTGAGCTGAAGCTTGGCTTGCTCAAACTGGATCAGTCTGCATTTCCTCTCTTTGGAGGATTCTCTTCTCTGAGAAGAGGCAGAGGTCCTTTTGGATCTCTCAGAATGGTTAGACCCCTCTGAGGGGGATCTGTTCCTTCTGTTTGGATCCACCACTTTCCCATCAGGGATGGAGGGAGTGCCTCTGGGGCCATCACCTCCATGTTGTGAGTGGTCTGATTCATCCAGGTCAAGTTCAACTTCCTCTTCCTGGTCCTCATCAGAGTCCACCACCAGGGTGTCCTCTTCTGCAGGATGCCCACCCAACCTGTCTACCCCCTCAGACACTAGAGTCTGCTTGAAGTCTGCAATGAGCAGGATTTCCCTGAGACGTTGAGTGTTGGCACCTTTGTTTGTCTTCAGTTGCCTAGTAGTGCACATCTCCCTAAGCTCAGGAAAAGAGAGGTTGTCATACTTGTTGACTGGGACCCTTGAAGGTCCTTCCAGGGCCTTATGGGCTCCTGATCCTGAAGACATTTCTAGTGTAGTGATCATGGTGTATCTATCTACACTAGGTGTGGCCTACTGAACCCTTTCTTGAGTTGTAGTCAAGGTGTGCTAAGCCTTCTACACACAACTCCTAAGTTCAGTAGATTTTATTGTATTCTAAGCTTAAATTTATATGTACCTTTAGTACCAAGTGGCTTTCACTTTAGAAATTCAATTTGTTATCTGGTAAAACAATGGCAAGCTTGAATCCAACCGCTGCACACCAATGTGAGAAGTTGGCCTGGCATATGCTGTCCACTAGTTATAGGGGACACCTTGCACCAGTCAAATTCAACTCTTATGGTGACAGGTTAAAGACAACCTTTAAAGAAAGCTATCCTAGTGGTAGCTGTGGAGAGCAGCCTTCAGGCTAAGTCTTGAAGGAGTGTTAAGCTTATTGTTTTACCATACATAACCTCTTGAATAACCAAATGAAAGAGTAGTCCACACAGGTATATATATAAAATATATGTATTTATTCTAGGAATAATCCCACTAGTCTCTTTATGAGGCTAGAGGTAAAGATACAATTCAAACAAGCATTGATAGTTACAATAAATAGCACTGGAATCATAGGGCCCCAGGGGGGGACCAAACCATCTATCAAAAAAGTGGTATAAGAGCCACAACAATTCTACAGACAATACCTAGGGCATTTAGGGTCGCAGGCCCCTTGTGAAACCACCCAAGGTAGTGAGGAAGAGGACCCACGGGAGACGCGTGCAGTGGCTAAAGCTACTGTCGGGATCTCTATTAAAGCCTATGGAGAATGTCGCGGTTGAATTTTACAAGATTAAAAACACTTCTAGCAGGAGTTCAAGTTCAATACTTTAGAGTTAAGCTTTTGAAGGGCCCACACCCACGAGAGTACCGAGGTACCACTGCTACCTGCCCCAGGAAAGCCGGGTGCATATGTCGTTTTCGATGTCGGGTCGCGGGCTGATTTTCAGTGGCAAAACGTGAAGAACTGCTGCTAGCAAGAAGCGTCGTTGATGTCGTGAAGATTGAAAATGTAGATCTTGAAGAGAAGGACCTGAAAGCAGAGGGGACAGAGTCTGGGTCACGGCACAGTGACCAGGGGGCTCAGGAGAAGGAGCCCTTCAATGTCAGGTGCTTCCAGGTGGAAGAGGTGTAGCTTGGATCGTGAGCCACGGGGTCCAGGAGGTGTCAAGGAAGGCCAGCTTGTGGAGGGCAACTGCTTCATGAAGGATGAGGGTCGCTGCAGTGTTAGTGTCCGGATTGGATCCACTAAGCCTTGGCAACCGCAACCCATGCAAGAAACATAAAACTGCTACTGGTGCAGACCCACAAGGCCTTAGTGAGGTCTCCAGCAAAGAGACTGAAGAGCAGGCCTGGAGCAACCAGAAGAACTCTTGGAAGTGAAGATTGACCTCTGCTAGGGCCCACCAGTTGAGAGACAAGGGACCATGGGAGGCAGCAATTTGGCGTGCGTAAAGATGTGCCCACGGGTCGCCGGAGCAGGCTAGGGTGTCGATCTTTGGCACAGATGATGCTGAGGGGTTGGCTCAATAATGGGCCAAAGCATAATTTCCCCACTTGTCGGGGTCGGGTGCTGTGCAAGAAGTGGCTGGTGTCCTGGGGTATTGGGAATCTCGGCACCCATGGGGTCCACGGTTCTGAGCTTTGCTGTGCACACTCACTGGCCTCTGGGATGCTTGGAAACCTACCTCAAGGTAGGAAAGAGTCGTCGATGTCCGTAGGAGCAGCGAGGTTCCAACTGGGTCACTTGCAGTGTTTCAGGTGCCTGCCAAGCAGGGTGGTAACTCCTTTACCCCAAGGGAGATTTCTTCATTCAGCTGTGCGGCCATAAGTTGAAGTTCAAGTCTGTGAAGTTCAAGAATAATCTGATGCTCTGGGGACCCTGTATTCACCTTTATCCAAAGATTAGGGGAGTGTCCAGATCAGAGCCCACCAATGAGAGTTCAGGCGGGAAAGGGTGGCTACACCCTCTCCCCTTTGTGTGGTTTCCCGCCTGGGTAGGGGACAGGATGCCCCTGAACCGGTTTGAGGCGGTGTATGCAGAAGTAGGCACTGGAGAAGCCTACGTGCAAGTCTGAAAGACATCCTACGGAGCACCCACCCAGGTCAAATCCACATAGTCTGTCTGGGGAGGTGGGAGCACCTCCCTGAAACAAGATCCCTATTGTCCAGCTGCCGTGGCTGGAGTTCTGCCCAGCAACAGGCAGCCAGAGTCGAGTGGGTGGCAGGTAGCATCCATTTTGTACTATGTGTGCACTTTTAAATTGGTGTCTAAATTCTGCCGCTTTTCCCATATCGCCCCTCTAGCAGGGGGGAATCATGCCCTCACTCCCATGGCTGGATTGGGGGTATGATTCCTACATGTTTGACACCAAACACGATATGGTTCTGTGTAGCCATTCTCAAGTTATCACGCTATCGCGATTACTTATAATGCGGTTAAGAGTATATGGTATGGCTACACTACAAACAACCCAGCAATAGTTTTACGAAGGTTGCAGATTAGCAAGGCCTGCCTTAGGGGTGACCTATGAGTATATATGTGTTGTATTAAGTGGGATACAGGATACCTATATCCCTGTGAGGGGTGCAAGCACCACCTTACCCAGACTACAGTAGTGGTCTGGTGGTGTCATTGTGTATGGCTGTCCCAGGGGTGGCACAATAAGTGTTGCAGCCCCTGGTAGGCCTCTGAGGGACCCATGCCCTGGGTACCTAGGGTACCATCTACTAGGGGCTGACAGGGTGTCCTCAGTATCCAATTGGAAGGTACCTAGGGTACTCACATCAGTTTAGAGAAGAAGCAGATAGGCTGGGGTCCTGGATAGCAGGGCCACAGCCTGGCTAGTGTCATAAAACAGTCAAAACATCAGCAAAAAGTTGGGGGCAACTATGCAGTCGATGCCACTCTTCTACAATTAGTGACTAATATTCTCAAAGTGACAGGCAGATCTTCCTAGGTGACTTCAATCTCCACTGGGGCTCCGTGGAAGACTCGGCTGCCAACAAGCTTGCCACCTTTCTCTCAGCTAACGATCTTGTTCAACACTGCTCGGAAATTACACACGCCAAGGGCTCAATTCTGGACCTTGTTATTTCTAAATCAGACCTGCTTACCATTGCTTTCCCTATCCATGTAGACTGGTCAGACCATTTCATCATTCCCATCCGTTTTCACCTTTCGCACGCTATAACTCTTGGCCAACCTAAAAGGTCTTCTACCTGGTTCCGCAACACTAAAAACATTGATCTTGAGACCCTGTGGGATTCTGCTATGCGTTCACTTCCTAGACTAGACCCTAACGATGTTGTCAACGATCTCCCCCATTGCCTCTCAATCCTAGCAGTCAAAATTGACAATGTCGCTCCACTCGAAAGCAAAAGGAAAAGACCCACCCCCTCAACACCTTGGTTCAGTAAAGCTCTCTATGACCAAAGGAAAAACCTTAGAATCTTGAAGAAACATTGGAAACAATCTCCATCCTCCTCCAATCTCTCTCTTTTACGTTCGGCAAGATCCAAATACCACAAGTACATCTTCCATGAAAAAGCATCTCATTTCAGATCCCTCCTCGACTCAGCTAAAAACAGACCCAAAAAACTTTTCGACCTCATCAAAAACCCAAACTGCTCTCCCCAAACCATCAAACCTGAGGATGCTTCAAAGAAAGCAACTGAATTCGCTATTTTCTTTGATGAAAAGGTTAAATCACTGGTGGATCGGGTCACCCACCCCACCCCCATTGAGGAGCAAAAATCCTTGGTCACTTGGCAGAACTTTTCCCCCATCTCGAAAGCTGACCTCCTCAAATGCATCCTCGAAACCAAACCCTCCAACTATTCTTCTGACCCCATACCTAGTGACATCGCCATTGATTTCTATACCAATACTCTCTCTTATTGGACCAGGCTAGTTAATCTCTTCCTCAGTCAAGGATCCCTCCCAGCTGTCCTCAAAACGGGACAGGTTACCCCTCTCCTTAAAAAAAACCTCCGCAAATGCAAATGACCTCAACAACTTCCGCCCCATCTCCAATCTCCCTTTTCTTTAAAAAATCACAGAAAAATGTGTTGCAAAACAACTTTCCCAACACATTATGGACAATAATCTCCTTGACGTGTTCCAGTCTGGCTTTATTAAAAATTGCAGCAATGAAACAGCCCTGCTGCAAGTGATTGATGATGCGCTGCACATACTCGATTCTGGGGAATCATGCCTTCTGATTCTTCTTGACCTTTCTGCAGCCTTTGACACTGTTAATCACAACACCCTCCTTAACACTCTTCAACAGAGATTGGGCGTGGAAGGCACAGTGCTTAAATGGTTTGCCTCATTTCTCTCGGACAGATCCCAAATGATCAAGATTGCGAAGAGTCTCTCGGCTCCACTGGTGGTTGGTCAAGGCGTCCCTCAAGGTTCTATCCTTGCACCCACTCTGTTTAATCTCTATCTGGAACCATTAGGGAACCTCCTTAGCAAATCTGGGATCCTTTACCATCTCTATGCGGATGACACTCAAATCTACCTCAAGGTGTCTACCTCACAAGATCTCTCACTACTCAACTCTACTCTCAACTCTATTCACAACTGGATGTTAGTTCACCAACTCATTCTCAATCCCTCCCAAATTGAATTCCTCCTCCTATCTACCTCTCTCTTCCCGCCTCCTGTTCAATCCTAGATGGATCAGCTGAATTTACTCAACAATAAACCCATCATTGTCGACTGCGCTAGATCCGTAGGTGTCATACTTGACAAAAGACTCAACCTAATCTCACACATCAACTACATTGCCAAGAACGCACGTTATGAGCTGCGCCTTCTGTGGGGGATTCATCGGTTCTTCCCGGAGAAATACCTAAAAACCCTGGTCCAATTGCTAGTTCTCTCTAGACTGGATTATTGTAATTCCCTTCTGACTGGCCTACCCAAATCTCACCTCTCCAATCTCAAATCCGTCCTCCATTCAGCAGCTCACTTCATTTCAGGGTCCAAACGAAGTGATCACATCACTCCTATCCTATCCTCTCTTCTCTGTCCTCCCATCGAGGCAAGAGCTATATACAAAACGGCCTGCATCACCCACAAAGCCTTGCACACTTCCTCCCCTTGCTATCTGGCGAATAAACTGAAATTGTCTGGAGGCTTGAGCCCTTCTCGGAATGCAGAAATCTTTCTGCTTGAGCCCCCCACCTTCAAAAGGGAAAAATCGATGGCTCAATCATTCTCAGGTAATGAGGTGAGAATTTGGAACTTGCTTCCTCCATTGATCCATGCCACCACCTCCATCTGGATCTTCAAAGCTGACCTCAAAACTCTTCTATTCCAAAGACACTTTCAGAACTAATTCCTTCATTCTCAGACCCCGCCAGGAAGTTTGTTAGTCATTGTAAATTTGTAAAAAAAAATTGTACATTCCTTGCTTGCTGTGTTTGATATTGTGTTCTTGCCGTCTATGTTTTTCCCTTCCTCCTCTTGCTTGCTGTGTGTGATACTGTGTCCTGCTATTTTTATAACGTTTTCTTTTGTAACATTTCTCCCAGGTAACGTAACTGGTTCTATTGTACAGCGCTCTGACACCTTCGGGAAAAAGTCCGCGCTTTATAAAAATGCATTAAATAAAAACAAATAAATAAAAATAGAAGAAGATGAAAGAGAAATTTCAACTGGCCAAATAGAAAAAGTGGACTACACGAGGAGAAGAAATTTATGAACATTATAGTATACATCTTCTACAATCAAAGGAAGTGATAATAAACACAATTGAATCATTCCAAATGAAGAAAGAGAATGGAACTCCCATGAGTGTGTGGGAAAAAAGATAAGAAGCTTGTTTTTTTCCACAGCTCTTCCCCACTGGAAAAGGTGGACGATATGATGAACGACCAGTACAGATTCCAGCTTCAGAATCTCGTACAAGATTGTACTCAGTAGATCCAAGATTTCAACAGTGTATTCCATATTTATTTCATCTTCTGTTTGAAAGTGACTTGTCTGGACTTTCATATGCAGTGAACCACACATTTAAAACAGTAGTTCATCTTACACATCTTTGTGCAAAGGAATTTTGGGATAAAGTTCAACAAAGAGATGAACATTTAGAATCTCAGTTAATTAATTTGATGGCGTGTCAATGTGGTACTAATGAGTATTGGTATTGTTATCTTGGAGAACGTACATGTATGTTAAGGAACTTAGGAACCCCTATGTGGTTTGTTACGCTTAGCTGTGCTGAATACACATGGCACGATTTACTTGAATTTCTATGAGAAGAAGATACAAATGTAAAAAACATTGAATTGAAGACAGCTGGATAACTCTGTTGTTTAGATCCTGTAAATGTGTGCAGATATTTTAATCATAGGTTTCAAGCTATGATGTATTTTATCTGCAATAAAAATAATCCACCTCTTGGAGAAGGAATTGGTTTCTTTTGTAGAAAGGAGTACCAAGTCAGAGGTGCTCCTCATATCTATATGCTATTATGGATCAAGAATGTACCTACATTCAGAACCAATTCTGCTGAAACTGTTTTGTCTTTCATTGAAGATTATGTTACCTGTGCCATTCCAAAAAAGGAGGAGAAAACAGCTTAAGACAACAAGTTTTACGGTTTCAAAGTCATCAATGTGGTAAATATTGTCGACGAAAATACACGTCAAAGGGAAAAATGTATACAAAATTTTGTTTTGGATTCCCACGTCCAGTAATTTCAAAAGGAAGAGTCAACAGTTTCATGTCAGCAGTAAGACATACTATAACTCAAAAATCTCCAAAGAATACTTAGAACATAAAAAGAAGTGAAGATTCAAAGTATATTAATGACTACAATCCAGTGATTTTGTCAATGTGGAATGCAAACATGGATATCCAGTATGTTGCAGATAATTCGATTGCTGTTGCTCATTATGTTACATCGTATATAACCAAATCTGAAAAGACGGAGTTGAAAGAAATGTGGGAAGAACTTTCACAAGCGAAGACGCTTAGTAACAAATCGTTCAGCTTTAGTTTGAAGATGCTTTCCCATCGAGAGATTGGATCCTATGAATGTTCAAATCGGTTGACCTCTGCAAGTTTATATTTAAAGTCAAGAGGAATCATTTGGGTAAGTCTAGGTCTTGCTGCAACATGAAATTGAGGTTTGAAATCTGTACAAGAAATTGAATACTTAGTATTGAATGAACCAGAAAGAACAGATATTGTTAAAACAAATATGTACTATCCCAAAATAAGTCCATATCTGGAAAACACATGTCTCTATGAAGTACTACAACATTATAGTTTTAAGAGAAATGTTACAGGAAATATAAATAAAGAAAAATATGCAGTAATTGGATGTGATGGATGTTTGGTAAAACATGCCAAAGGAAATCTTAATAATCACAGAAAACTCAGTTGCGAAACTCCAGATAAAATAGAATTTTTCTATTTAGCACTTCTGCAACTCTTCGAGCCTTGGTGGAATGAAATGGTATTACTTGGAGATTTTGACTGCTAATAAGATTCTTTTGATGCATGTAAAGATAGTATTCAATGCACAATTTTTCCAAATTATCTACAAATGTTAAATGAAGAGATCAAACAAAAAACTACTATTGCAGCTGAAATAGCTAGAGACAGTTCTCAATATAGTCAAAGTTCTGCTCCTCTAAGTCAAGATCCATTAGGACAAACAATTCTTGAAAACAAAGCAGAAATAATCATGAATGAAGTAGAAATGTCAATGCAACAAGCGCAACAGGATATAATTGAGTTGGGAAACTTGGAGGACCAACTAAAGTTTGAACAAAAAGAAATATATCAGCAAGTGACACAACAGATACAGCATGGTTTACTGCATGAAAAAAGAGTGCAACTGCACATCATATAAACCTATTCAAATGTATATCAGTGGTCAAGCTCGAACAGGGAAAAGTTTCTTAATTAAAGTTTTGACCAGTTATCTACAGAAAACCACTGAATCACATTTATCTTGTGTTGTAATAGCTCCAACTTGGTTAGTAGAACACAGCATTAAAGGGAATACATTGCATTGTTTATTCATGCTACCAGTAGAACATGAAAATAAGGTGGAATATCATAAACTATCTGGAGAAGCTTGTTATGCAGTCTCAAGAGTACTAAAGAAAACAAAACTTTTAATCATTGACGAGGTGAGCATGGTCTCAAACTTAATGCTTGCCTTTGTACATTTAAGAATGCAACAGATTTTAAAAACAGATTATGATGTTTTATTTGGAGGAAAACATGTAATTGTATTTGGCGATCTACTACAACTGACTCCGTTGGAAGGACAACCAGTTTCTAAAACTCTAGTCCATGAAGATACTAGGAAATCTTTGGGAAGTATTGGAAATGTAAACATTTGGTCTCATTTTGAAAATAAAAAACTTATTAAGAATATGCAACAAGCAAGTGATGAACACTATGGAAACATTCTTCAAGATATAAGAATTGGAGTTTTGACACAACATGGTAAAGAGTTTTTACAAAGGCGGCTACTAACGAATTTGTTTCCAAATAAAAACATTGCACCTGAAATAATGTACAAAAAAATTGGAGAAAAGATGTCTTTAGTTTGCCTAATGCCAACACTGCAAGAGTGATCTACATTCAATCATGAACTTTTGAAACAGGAAAAACAACCAATAGTGAAAATGGGAGCTACTGATAAAATGGAACACAAAGAAGTTACTGTTCTTCTCTCAGAGAAATTACAGACAAAATTGGATTCTTTGGAAAAGTCAGTGTCTTAGACTGCTGGTTTAGAAAAGACTTTCTATGTATGTGAAAACTGTTGGGTAATTTTATGACGTAACATGGATGTAGAAAATGGTTTAGTAAATGGAGCAATGAGAAACGTTGTTGATTTTGTTAATTATCTGAACAGAGATGGAATTGAATTTTTGAAGATTACATTTGATCAGATTGAAGACGTAAAACAGATTGGACGTTGTGCTGTTCGTTTTTTGCTTGTAAAAGACTTGTATGTTTGTAGAAAACAGTTTCCTCTTTCTTTAACATATACAGTAGCCATTCATAAATCTCAAGATTTAAGTGTAGACAGTGCTTTGGTAAATATTGGAAGTACAGTGTTTAAAGAAGGAATGGCATACGTTACATTTTCTCGAGTAAGAATATTATCTGGTTTGTATTTGATTGATTTTGATGAGAAAAAGGTTGTTGCTGATGCAAATTGTGTACAAAAGTATAATCTGTTAAGAATACTGTATGCTCCTAATTTAGGTGAATAGACCGTATATGAAAACCGTGTAGTGTGTCCAAAACAATAATATGACAAACATTCTAGTGAGGTTCAAAAAAAGAAAACAATTCAAGAGAATGATGAAGCTACAAGGAAAATGAAAATAGACACTGTTGATGATATTGTAGGATACCAGTTAGGAAATAGTTCAGGTAGCAATTGCTATGCTAATGTAATTGTGAATGTTGTGTTTTATCTGGAAGATCTTCATGTTGAAATTATGGAAAATCAAGAAAAAAGATTCTGTTCTTTACTACATAATGTTTTTTAAAGTTGGTAACTGATAGAAGTAAAATCCATACTGCTTCTGGCATTCGGCATCTTTTGGATAGATGCACTGGTTCTTCACCATTTACACTCAATATACAACAAGATGCACAAAAAGGTCTTATGTTTATGCTTAGTGTATTGGAAGATGAAGGAATAAAAATTGAAAATGTATTTGGACTAATTTACAGATGGGATCATACATGTGAAGAGTAATGCAAGCAAGGTGGGATGATTATATCCTATGTGGTAGAGGCGCTCACTAAATACGATAAGTATTAAATGAAAGAGGTAATTCAATAGGTGCTCGGGAAAGAGGCAATCATCCAACACCTCCCAAATATGATCAAAGATCAATAAGCAATTTTACAACATGTCCCAGCACACATTCTTACTATTTAAGACAAGTAAACAACTTGACTGTCCGTGTAAATACATAAGAAACAAGAATGATTTTAAAGTCTTGTAGAGACTCCAGCCAACACGTGTTTCGTCGCTCGGGGCAAGATACCCACGACTTCCTCAGGGCTTCCACACGGTGCAAAAGTCTATGCGTCTTAAGAATAGTGATAGTTCCGTCCCAGTCAAATTGGGCCGGGTAAAACAGAAAATCTCTTTGAAAGATTCCAATTTATCGCAAATATATAAATCACACGAAACAAAGTAAGGTTGTGCTCAAAAGAGGGCTTCTATATTTGAATCCCCACGACGAGCTAAAAGTAACAGCATCAGAGTCTCAGTCCGACTACTGGCACCGAGTCGGACTGAGACACTGATGTGAACATTCCCACAAATGGTGCAGGTGACTTTTTGGGCATTGACTTTCTTTTCCCTTGGTAGTATCGAGAAAAATGCCCACTCGATACTTTCAAATCTTTTCTTCCCCGGGTTTCTTCCTCTTCCGGTGGAATCTGTTGTGGATCATTTCCAGCTGCCATTTTTAAATTAGTGAAAAAAAACACCAAAGAAAGGCAATGAAGAGGATCAGAAAACAATAGGTGTGTCTTCTGAGATGCTCTTGAAGGAATGAAAACATGGGTGGGGTCCTTCAAGTTCTAGAACCAGCATGCACCCGGTGCGATTCCCGAAAAATATATTTCAACAATAATTTACCTTTCTTCCAGTTACAAATATATGATTTTTATAATTAGAGTAAATAATCACTTGCTATAATATACATATTAAACTTATATAAATATATTTTTAAAACTTAACCTCCTCAGCGCGGCGCGGATTTCCGCGCCATGCTGAAAATTCCGTGCGCGGGCGGGGCCATGACGGAACGGTTCCGTCATGCGCACAGCGCAACCGACGTGCATGACTGAACCGTTCCGTCATGCGCGTCGAAGGGGTTAAAGATTTGTGATGGATTCGCACACCCGGTGCAACCCCCGGATCTACATACGTGATGTTACGTGGGGCAGAGATTTGTGCACCCGCCACATACCAAACGCGCATCCTACACGACTTAACCAATATGGCGGCAAAATTCTTAGATTCGCGCACCCACCGAAACAGGTACACGATCGGTACACAAATCCACTTAATAAAAAAATTTATATTTATATTTTAGAAAAGAGAAAATATTAAATTATTTTTATAACAACTAAAAAAATTAAATATTATTTTTTAGATGTACTTAGAAATTAGCATTTAAAAATCTTAGAAATTCACGGGAAAAAACATATGTTTCAGTGACATTATAGTTGAAATTAGCATTTAAAAAACCTTTGAAATTCACTGAAAAAAACGGAGATTTCAGGGACGTTATAGCTAGAAATATTTATTTAAAAACCTTACAAATTCACTGAAAAAAACATAGGTTTCAGGGACGTTATAGTTAGAAACTAGCATTTAAAAAACGTAAGAAATTCAATGAAAAAAACACAGGTTTCAGGGAGGTTATAGTTAATTGGACATTTCACTCGTACAAAACTAGTGAAATTCGTCCGTTAAAGTTAGTTGAGGTAACTATAACGCGCGCCCTCGCAATGCACTGCTGATGACGTCACATATTACATCACTCATGACATGGTCAGTGACATCACTGATGACATCTCAAATGTCATCACTGATGACATCATCCACATGATAATCTGATGCACCTCCTCACACCCTAATATAACCTTTGATACACTCACTCTAAAATACGAACTATCATTTTTTAAACCAAAAACACACCAATACCAGTTACTACATACCCACTCACTGATTCCTAGGTCTACACAGTCATCTACTCATTCACCCATTCAGTCACTCATACATGCAGTCACTCATCAATACAGCACTATCATATACACTCACACACCTATACAGACACTCACGTATGGCCAATTACCCAAAGAGTTACTCACATACATAGTCAGTCATGCAAAGAATCAATCACGGTCCCATTTACTCACCTACACAATTATACACACACCACCTCACTTATTCATACAGATACTAACACATACTTACTCTCTTATACAATGACTGACTCAAGCACACACTCATCCATACAGGCACTGTCACAATCAATCTCTCTCACATACAGTTATTTATATAGACCAAAACTCACATATACTGCCTTTCACATATGTAGTTACTCACACATGTACCACTGAGACATCCATTCACTCACCAACACACCCATACACATACTCACCCACCCATACAGCCCTTCTCAAACACACTCTTGAACCAACCCATACACCCAGTGATTCACCTACTCACACATCTATGCACAAAGTCACCCACTCCCCACCCACCCACACAGACACTCAGGCACCCATACAGGTACTCAGGCAACCAATCATTAACCCATATAGACACTGATGTAGCTAAACACCAACCAATGCAACCACTTACACACCAACTGACAGACTAATACAGACATTCCTACTAGCTGTCTTAACTCATAATAACAATTCCCCCTCAATGCCCATTGAGAATGAGCCGCGACAGCACAGTCATCACGCTAGTCTACCTGCTCCCCCTTCACTGTTAGCTAGCTCTAATTCCCCTAGCTCCACTGCTCACAACACTGCATCGATTATCTCCAGGATCCCTTTCCTCCCCCTAATCTGCAATCCCAACCTGCTACCACAGGCCTCTAGGGGTCTCTATTCGTCCGACCCCATCTCCCCTATCCAACCCATCCCTCCGAACAGGATTTCCCAGAGCCCCTTCCCTCAGGACACATTTTTACCACCTGCCCTACTTTCCCCCGCCCCCACTAGCTCTCCACCGCTGCAGGGTCCTCTGAACCTATCCTCCCAATCCAAATCACACACTTCATTGAAAGGCCGACTTAACGAGATAGCACTCTGCCTACAACAACTTAAGGCAGAGGTATGTAGCCTTTTACATATCACTGAGGAACTATCAGCTTACTCCAGACTAAGTTGCCCATTATGAACAATCACCATCTCAGCTCGCTCCCAGCTAGTGGGTGTACCTGGCTCCCTTCCCCCTTTACTCGGTGGTTACCATCCCACATCACCCACACACCTCAAAGTTGGGCCTCCGCTCCGCACCCTAACAACCCTTCTTCCCCCTCCAGATGTGGATCCTCCCTGTCTGATAAGGATATTCATTCTCTCCTACTTTCTTATGATCCGGCACATCCCTACACCATATCAAACTTGACACAAATTGAAGCCATCCCCACTGATCTCGTCAGGGAACCTAGGCCAAACACTAGAACTTGAAACGAGAACAACCTCACGAGAGTCGCCACCACTCTACCTACATCAACGGACACCATTATAAGACTCAAATGCGTGCTCCTAAACTGTAGATCGGCTGTTAGACATGCTGCGGACATTACCGACCTCATCGTTGCCCAGGATCTTGACCCTGTTATGTTGACGGAAACCTGGCTAAATGATTCAGCTGCTCCCATCCTGGACCTTTTAATGCCACCCAATTATGATACCTTTAGGTTGGACAGAACTAGTGGTCAAGGTGGAGGCATCGCATGTTTTCATCATAGCAATCTAACAGTGAAAGTACTACATGCTGACCTCCTGCTGTCTTGTGAATACCTTTGCATTGAAGTGACTGGTGGCAACAATCACTCATGCAAACTGCACACGTTTTACCACCCCCCTCGCGACAACCTTCCCTTCACAGAGCAGATCATGGACATCATCTCGGCCAATGCTGATTTCAATGACACTCAGATCTCCCTGGAAGAAACTCAACCTCCACTGGAATGATAGAAATGATGTGGTGGTCAATAGCCTTAAATCCTTCCTACTTGATCTCAACCTAATCCAAATCTGTGACAGCCCTACTCATATCAAAGGAGCTACCTTAGATCTTGTCATTGGTAAGCCCAACTCCATCCTACTGGTTTCGATCCTCCCATGTGATTGGTCAGACCACTTTTGCATCACCTTCCTCATCTTGGAATCGGTAAGACCAAGTAGAGCCCAGCCTAAGAACTCAAAACAGCTGAAAAGATGTCTACGGAACATAAACTCGCAAGAACTGACTGCTCTCTGCGATAACATCCTACCCCCTCCCTTGAACATTTCGGATGTCCACGACCTTATGGCCCACTATAACTACTCAATGCTTAATGTACTTGACTCAGTTGCACCACTACAGCTTAAAAGAATGTCTGCTAAACTCTCCAAACCATGGTTCAATGCTAGTCTTAAATCCGAAAGAAGAAATTTAAGACTTGCAGAAAGGTTGTGGCGATCCTATCCCTCCCTTTAACATCTCTATCATTTGAGATCCCTGAGAAGCATATACAATAAACGCATCAGATGCTCGAAAGCCAAATTTGTCAGTACTCAACTAGACCAAGCAAAAAAAGTCCCAAAAAATTGTTCAAACTCATCAAGTCCCAAGCTAACAGTCATTTTAATATCTTGTCACTGGGTCAAGCGATATTCCTGAACTGTGAAGAATTCGCTGATTTCTTCACGGATAAGACTATTAAGATTGAAACCTTAAATATGCTCTGCCTTTGATCACCTGTCGATCAGTCCACTGAGCACCCCAGGTCCCCCACTGACCCTGCGCAGCCCTACCTCCCCAAAAACAATGCATTCTGGTGCCTGTTCCAAACCTTGGATGAATGCACTGTACGCAAAATGCTGTTGACTTTGAAACCTTCCAATCACTACAACGACCCTCTGCCATCAAACCTTTTCCCGGAAGTTAGATCCTCCTTACTAACACTTTGGACTATGATCGTCAATGCATCACTTCGGCAAGGTGCCTGACTGCCTAAAATTGGGTCAAGTTACCCTGATTCTAAAGAAATCATCTGCTGATCCAACGGAACTTCATAACTTTTGACCAATCTCTAACATCCCTACCTTGGCAAAGCTCCTGGAGAAATGTGTGCTCGCCCAACTCTGTAACCACATCGACCATTTCCAACTCCTGGACCAATGCCAATCTAGTTTCCACCTGGGCCATAGTACAGAGTCTGCGCTAACACACATTGTAGATGATGCGCTAAGAATGTTGGACCATAATGAGTCAGGCCCATTGATCTTTCTTGGCCTTTCGTCAGCCTTCGATACTGTCAAACACGATAACCTAATCGACCTCCTGGAACACAGGATGGGGCTGTCTGGGCCTGTACTTAACTGGTTCTCTTCATTCCCTTAGAATAGATCCCAAAGCTTCAAGGTGAACCAATCCCTGTCCCATCCTGCACCGGTTACTCTGGGGGTTCCCCGAGGCTCAGCACTTTCTCCTACGCTCTTTAACCTGTTCATGGAGCCTCTGACAGAAATCCTGAAAGCATCCAGCATTCACTATCACATGTGTACAGACGATCCCCAACTATACCTGAAGATCGCATGCCCTTAGGACATTCAAGCCCTTAACTCAGTCTTGCTGGAAACACAAAGCTGGCTGACACGTAACTACCTGAAGCTAAATGCTCTAAAAACGGAATTCCTCCTAATCTCACCCCACAAACAATCTCCGGTCATGGAACAATGGTTGAATCAGCCTACTGCTCTTAACTGTAGACCTCACCGTGTGGATTCAGCATCCTCCCTGGGTATTATATTAGACAAAAGTTTGAACATGCAGAAGCACATCAGTTCCCTAACCAAAGGAGCAAACTTCCAACTCAGCATCTTAAGAAAACTCAAACCCTATGTCCCTTTTTTATTTATTGAATTTTATATAGCGCTGGCTAGAACCGGAGGTATCATAGCGCTTTACATGAGGAAAACATGGTTTCAGAACATGGTTACAAAGTTCCATCAGTTACTGGAGTGTAGTTACAAGAATTACATGAGTGCAAAAGCATAGCAAAAAAACATGAGAAAAAAAAAGGCAAGGGGAGGGAAGATTAGGGGAGAGAGGGAAGGAATAGGGGAGGTAGACGGAGAATAATAGAGGGAAGAGGAGGGGAAGGCTGCAGGAGGCACAACGGGGAGACGAGGTAAAACAGTGTCTGACGTCCGGCTGGGTAGGTGATGGCCGAGGGGTGAACCAGAGTCAAACTCCTCTATAGCTGCGTGGGACAGCTCCACCGGTTATCGGGCAAACGTTGCTCGGGTACCGTAGTACATACAGAAAGGTTTGTTTCTGCCTGGGGGGGCATAGTCCAAAAGTTCCATCGAGTGTGCCACTGTGTGAGACTCCCTTGTCGCTGTGGACTCTCTCAGAGGGGTCTCTGAGACTCCAGGGCATAAATGCAGGATCCCTCCCCAACAAGGGGAGAAGGAGTGCTAGGATTTGCACCTTGCGCAGAGTGTCCAAGGAGCCTAATGGCAATCCGTTTCATGCCCATGGGGCTCCCTTTCCTCCAAGTAGCCTGCCAAATGGAGATGCCCAGGTCGGTCTCACCCCCAGGAAGAACACGGTTGCCCCCAGTCGGCCCAGGACCCTCAGTACTGTGCTCGGGACTTCCTTGTGGTTCCCCGCCGAAGGGCCCGGAATATAGGCCCACACAAACTCTGGTCTCTCCCATCAGATCCCCACTTACAGGATCCAGGTCAGTGCTGACGCTGCCACTGTAATCCATGCACTCTGCACTTACTTGCCACCTCAGCCACATTTCTCAGCAATATGGCTATCTGAGGGGGGGAGGGGCCTCGCACACTGTCCTCCCATCTTGCCTTTAATTGCCCCCGGATTCGTTTCAGGGCATTCCAGGGCAATGCGCTCCATTGGGCTCAAGCGCCGCCACCCTCTGGTGTCAGATACCGGTCCGCAGCAGGGAGAGGCAGCTTCTTAAGACCCCAGCACTCTCCTAAGGACCTTCGCACGCGTCTCAACTTATGTTCACTATTTTGCCTGCCCCAGCTGTTCTCGTGCGCACTTACTCGATGCCTATACATTGTATATCTTGGCACACTGTGTTTGCTGTTGTATTACACTTTGCTTCGATGTACGCTGTATGCTGCGCTGCGGTGCAACCAGATCAGAAGAGTCCCTGTGCGCAGATTCGTGAGGGCGCTCGGTCTCCCCCTACGTCTAATTGAGGCTCGTGTTGTTACCCATCTGGCAGGAGATTGCATTTCCTTCCGCTTTCTCGCTAGTTAGGGCTTGACACTGGGCAATCTTTACTATTTCATCAGGTGCTCCAGTGGATGCTTGCGCTGGCAGTTGTGAATGAGTTCATCCGTTTTCGAAACACTAGTCATCTAGACAAAATGGCCACCCGTAGTTACTGCTCATGACCTAAAGGTTGCAGTGCAAGCATTAGTGATCTCAAAGCTGGACTATGGTAGCGCAATGCTCTGCAGCTTGCCCAGAGCAAAGACGGCTCCTCTTAGGGTTGCCATCAATTCTGCTGCTAGGCTCATTACTGGCACAAATAAATTAAACCATATTTCTCCGGACCTGCTGGCCCTGAATTGGCTTCCATATGAAGCTCAGATACCGTTAAAAACTGCATGCATGAATTGATTAATGGACTTATAGACTGCTCGTGTTGCTTTTGGGGGTCGGGTGGGTGATGTGGGGAGGGGAGAGAGATGATTATTTATTTTCCACGCATTGTAGACCACTCCAGCAAACTAGCGAAAGTAGCAAGGCACAGTCTACCTGATTGGGGGGGAGGGGAAGCGAGGGAGACGATTGTACCCCACTTTTCTTCATTTAGTACCAGTTTGGGCGACAGGCACTCTGCAAGTTGTAGAATGGGAAATTTGTCTCAATATACGTCCCACCTGGCATTCAGACAGACACATTCAAAGATTTGGGTACAACTCTTCTATCATTCCCAATGGGCCTACTAATAATGATGGGGGGACTTTAATGCGGTGATATCCGGTGCGCTGGACCGACATCCGCCAAGAGACATTAGACCAGCTCAGAGGTGGCTCCCAGACTTTCTTGAGTCCATGGGGCTGGTGGACGGTTGGAGGACGCATAATCCGGAAAAGGTCCAATTCACCCATGTATCGGGAGCTCACCGCAGCCTATCGCGCATTGATCACATCTTGGTCCCCGCGGCGCAGGAACACAATATCCGAGAGGTTCGTCACCTGGGACGGGGCATTTCAGATCACTCCCCAGTCTGGATGAAAGTAGTACTACGTCAAATGAACGTAGGGAGAGTGGCCCCTATTAACTCATGGTACCTGAAAGAACCGGGCATCCGGAAGAATATTGCCAGTGTCACGGACAATTACTTTCAGGAAAATGAAGGTTCGGTTGATTCCGCACAGACGCTCTGGGAAGCTTACAAAACGGTCATCAGGGGAGGAGCCCTCTCCCTAATAGCTGGAAAGAAGAAGGAGAGGCAGGCAGACCTCGTTCAGGCAGAGGAAGAAGTGTTGAAGGCGCAAGAGGTTTTAGCCCAAGCAGTGACCCCCGAAAGACCTCACTTACTGAAGTTGAATCAAGAGGAGTTTAAAAGTATAGCGGAGGACAGAGCTCGGGCACAGGGCAGAGAGGTCCAGAACAGAATTTACGAGCAGGGGGATAAGGCAGGAAGGCTGATAGCATGGTTGGACAGAAGGGAGTGGGCGGCTCGCATGGTACCTGAGTTACTTGGAGACGACTCCAGCCCCATAACAGACCCACAGATGATAGCGGATACATTTGCAGATTACTACTGTATGGTGTATAGCACCGCTGGTGGGCTCTCGGAGGATGAGAATTGTGCATTGCTTCGGGACATCAGGCTACCCACACTCTCAGACGAACATAGAGCATATCTTGAATCCCCGATAACGGGTGATGAGGTGGTGCAGACAATCAGGGGAGCACACTCAGGGAAGGCTTCGGGTCCAAATGGCATCCCCATTAAATTATATAAGCTAAGGCCGGACAAAATCGCCCCATATATCCGTTCTATGTTGGCGGAGAGCAGAAACAAAGGAGTACTACTGTATGATCAGCGGGTCGCCAACATAGTCGTCATACACAAAGAGGGCAAACCCAGAACCAGCTGTGCGTCCTACAGGCCAATATCGTTATTAAATGCGGAGCCTAAAGTTCTCGCTAAGTTGCTTCCTACACACCTAATTAAAGTTATCACCACCTTGGTTCACCCTGACCAATCGGGCTTTATGCCTCATCGCAACACTGCCCTCAATCTGCGCCATCTGCATGGGGTGCTCGGCAGAGTATCAACTATACTGGAACCTGCTATGTTGGTATCACTGGATGCCGCCATGGCATTTGACATGGTCAAGTTGCCCTACCTATTCGCTGTGTTGAACAAGCTAGGGTTTGGCCCAGAATTTATAAGGTGGATCTGTCTCTTATACTCCGGCCCCATGGCCCGAGTAGTGGTGAACAACCACAAATCCCTAGATTTCCAGCTGAGCCGGGGCACACGCCAGGGTTGCCCCTTGTCCCCGCTTCTCTTCGCATTGGCGCTGGAGCCCCTGGCGGCCTGAATCAGGCAAGATCAAGTGATCCCCGTAGTGCGGTGGACCTTAGATTGGGAAGACAAGATATCATTGTACGCTGATGATATTCTTCTTTATATGACCTCCCCAAGAGCCTCACTGATTGGTCTCCTCGATATCCTTGAAATATTCGGGAGACATTCCGGATTCACTATAAACTGGTCCAAGTCGGTAGTATACGTCCTTCAAGGTGATTTTCCCACCATAACGCAGAACTGCCCAGTTCAGATAGCGAACAACGGCTTCCAATGCCTCGGCATCTACGTGACGCTGAGCTCAAAGCTTCGTTTTGCCCGCAATCTAGATCCTCCCATACAGAAGCTGAAAAATGATGTCAAACATTGTCCCCCCCCTCTCCTTGCTAGGCAGAGCAGTCCTTTTCAAAATGATGGCCCTGCCTCGGTTTTAATATGCTCTCCAGAATGCAATGGACCCAGTCCCAGCGTCTTATTTTAAAGAAATAGAAAACCTTCAAAGAGAGCTCCTCTGGGACGGCAGGCCCCGAATTGCATTATCCAAGCGAACTCTCAACTGGTACGATGGGGGCATTAGTCTTCCTGATGTTCAGAAGTATTATTGGGCATCCCAACTTGCAGCCATCATCTACGGGATTTATGGCCACCCGGATGATCCCGGGTACGCTATGGATAGATGGCTGCCCCCAGGGGGAGACTACAACAGAGCACTGTAAGCCAAACCCCGTAGATTTCCTCTCACGGGACCTACGGCACATTCGATCCACGTATGGCATGCGGCCAATAAACACCTGAACTGGAACAACAGACTTACTTTGGCTACCCCATTATGGAATTCCGAGAGGCTGGGGAGCCTTTGGAAATCCAAGGGCTTTGACAAATGGGACCTTATTGGAATTTCACAGATAAAAGATGTCTGGGGTGAGGGGACGGTTCTCCCTTTCAGTTCACTTAAACTCTTGCTTCCCTAGATGCCCGGAAATACATCACTCCCGGAAGCCTCCCTTCTGGAGGATAGATTGCTAGATGGACACCTCCCGAAAAAGACAATTTCTCTGATTTATAGAAAATTGATTCACAACATGGCCGATCCACCCCAAGCTCTGAAGGAAAAATGGGTCAGTGACAGCTTAGAGCTCGATGACGAGGACTGGCAAGAGGCATCCAGGCCAGACTGAGGTTGGTGCAACTCAAAATATTACACAGGATCTACATCACAGGGCCCTGCTTGATACGGATGGGGAAAGTAGAGAGTGGAGAGTGTAGAAGAGGGTGTGGGGACATAGGGACGTTCATTCACATCCTGTGGAACTGCCCATACATACAATCATATTGGCAATCACTGCACACTGCGAGAAGTCCTAAGTGTAAACATGCAGCCTGAGGCTCAAAGGAGTATATTAAATGTTTGGGAACCTACAGATCTTAACACGTACACTACACAGTGGGCTACCCTAGCTTACATGATAGCAAAAAGAAACATAGCACAGCTGTGGGGAGGAAGCCAGCCGCCTCAAATGAAAAGATGGGAAGAGGACTTAGACTGGTGCATGTTTAGGGAAAAGTCTGTTTACGTGGCCAGAGGGTGCCCAGTGAAGTAGAATAAGGTGTGGGGAGCTTGGAATCACTACAGAGGAGATATCTGAGTTCTGCCTTCAGGACAGACCAATACTGAGACTCTCAATACCCCCTGATTTAGCCAATATGGTAAATGTGATCTGTACTTTAATGTTATTGATGATACTATGGATAGGTGAAGTCGCTTGCTTGTAATTATGTGATGTGATTTATGTGGAAACTGTTTAATAAAAATAATTATTAAAAAAAATGTTTAAAAAATTGCATGCATGGCACACAAAGCCAACCACTTCAAGACCTGCGACCGTTTAGTTTGCTTTGCGTTACGCATCCAAGGTACTTTGAGAGTAAAGTGTCACATTTACAATCTTAAGAGAACTGAGCTATTTCCTAATATTTTAAAGTCTATTTTTGAGAACAGTATTGTGGATTTTGTCACTTGGTCTTGTTTTAAGCCTATATAAAAACACTTATTTTTATAATACAACCTGTGTGGTTTCCATCTGTAGTGTTGTCACTGTAATACTGTATGTGTTAACAAATGCTTTACACACTGCCTCTGAGATAAGCCTGCCTGCTCATGTCAAGCTACCAAGGGGGTGAGCAGGGGTTATTTTAGGAGTGTAGCCTCTTACCCTGACTAGACGCAAGGGTCCCTATTTGGTCAAAGGTACCTACCTCTGCTAACTAGAGACCCCCAAATCTAACATTGGTGGTCAGCGGTGAGAATTTGGACTTGCATTTGTGACTCATATACAGTGATTGGTGTACACTACTAGTGAGTGCAGACCATAATGCAACCACATACATTTTGGTAGAGTTTTTTCGTTGGAACTTCTTTTCTATTTTTGATTCCTGAGATCTTCCAGTCTTTTCTACCATGAGTAAATCAGCATCCACAGCATCTGTAGACATTGAATTGGAAGAAGAGAGAATTGATGCTTACATTGTGCCTAATCTCAAAACTTTGTGCAAGAAATGTAAAAGCTCTATGAAAGGCCTCACCAGGAAAGAGGAGTACCAAAAGGCACTGAGGGCCTGGTTGGAATCTAGGAATGACAATGAGCATCCTAAGGAGCCAGTGGTTGAGGCAGAGGATTTAGATGAGCAGATTGAGAGGCCAGTGGGCCCAACCGGGGCAAAAGTACCTTCCTGGGTGGGCAGCAGTGTTTCTTCCAAGGGTCTGTCCCCAGGAGAGCTGGAAGATAGAGAGAGAAAGGGTGCACAAGTTGGAGCTAGCTAAGCTCAAAATGGATGGTCAGAAAGACATAGAGAGCAAGAAAATAGAACTGGAGATGGAATTAGAAATGAAGAAGTTAGCCTTAGAGGAAAAGAAAATGCATTTTGAACATGAGTGCGTGTTGAGGGACTTGGAACTCAAAGCCAAAAGTTTAGAGGTTCCTCCCTCTGGTGGCAGTATGCTGCCAGTGCCTGAAGAAGCAAGGGCCTACATCCCCAAAGAAGCAGTTAAAGATTGCCACAAGAATGAGGATATTGGTCACTGGTTTAGGGCTTATGAAGCTGCAATGTTGGCCCACCGGGTCCCTGAGAAGGATTGGGGAGCGGGGTTGTGGGCCGCTTTGTTAGTGATGGAAGGGACAGTTTGTTAAATTTACCTACAGAGGAACAGGTGTCCTATGCCCACATGAAGGGAGACCTAATGTTCAGATATGGTTTGACCCCAGAGTTATACAGACAAAGGTTTAGGAATTGCAGAAAACTGGAGTCTACCACTTGGGTGGAAAATGTGTCTTACTTTTGCAGAGCATTAAATGGTTGGGTGAAGGGTAGCAAAGTGGATAATTTTGAGGCGCTCTATTATTTGTTTGCATGGGAGCACTTGTCAATAATTGTTTTCCAGAGCTACGCCAGCACTTCCATCCGCTCACACCGGGCTAAAAAGACCACGTTACTACTATTTTAACTCTGCAATAACAACTTTCCGTACCTGCCATCCTTCATGAGTATTCAATGAACATGAAATGTATCGATATTCATTATGATTTTTATGTTACCACTAAAACTACGTGATTGAAGCTTCTACAATAGAAATGGGTTATGGGAAATGGAGTTTCCGGGGGGAAAAAAACCTTGTGTTTGGCTGACGGGAAATGAGAAAGCAACTGACCAATGGGGAGGAGTGGATGTGTTTAAATGAAGGGTGAAAAAAGGGAGGGTACCAATATTTGCCAGAAGCAACAAGGATGATTGTTTTGCAATGGTCATGGCAGGTACGGAAAGTTGTTATCGCAGAGTTAAAAATAGTAGTAACATGGTCTTTTTAGCCGGGTGTGAGCGGATAGAAGAGCTGGGAATGGTGTCAGGGACATATTGCGATGTGGGTGCAGGGCAATAGTGGTTTAAGAGGCGAGGAGAGTACATGGGGGATATGATTACTGTAAGTGGGTGCGGTTGTGTTTCGATTTAAAGGCGGGTTTGGGTCGAGTAAGTTGGATAGTGTGGAGGTTAGTGTGAATTGAGTTGTGAGTCGGATGAGAAAAGGTGACTGAAAGAGAGTTGACGAGTGTATGTGAAAATGTGAACGCATGGAGTTTATGCCCTAAAGTGAGCTTTGGGTTTGTTTTTGTGAGGATAAAGGGAAGTGCACGCTAGAGAGATGTGTGTTAGGTGAAATAAATAGAACGAAAGAATGAAGGGGTGCATGCAGACATGTTAATTCAAGGGAGAGAGTATTGGGGAATGGTTCAGTGTCCTGTCAGTTAAAGGATGCATATTTTTAGGGTGGGAAATATGAATGTTCATGTTTAAATCACATAGAACACTTAAAGCTTTGTACATCAACGTATTAGAACTATGATACCAGTGGTTTAAGTGTTAATATTGGCGGTTTCATTTATCATTGTAGTGATCCCTGATGAAGGGCACCAGTGGCCCGAAATGCATTGGGTTCTGGTAAAATAAATAACACTGCCTCAGACGAAATTGCATTATTCGTGTTTTTACAAGAGGTTCGGATGGCCCAGTATAAGCATAAGATAACGTGAAAATTGGCAAACACCACCCCACGTGTGGAGAAACTATGCTGAAAAACGAGTTGAACTAAAGGCTTTACTATATGGATTACATGTGGAATATTTAGATAAATTTGGTATAATTTGATGATAGCCCAGCAGGCGCTCTCAGCTGTGCGTTTGGAGGGGGACAGTTCTCGCCTCAAATCAGATGATCTCCTGGATAGTGAGCCTAAGGTTGCTGAGCCTGGGTCAGCCCGTGTGCTGGTGGTATCCCAGCGCTTCAGAGCCTTCATACTGGGGCTGGCTCATGATGTGCCTTTAGCAGGACATTTGGGGCAGGACAAGACCTTTGAAAGGCTTGTCACCCACTTTTATTGGCCCCAAATGCGCAAGAGTTCAGATACCCATTGCAGGACCTGTCAGACTTGCCAGGCAAGTGGAAAGAGTGGGAGGAAGCACAAGGCTCCTCTCCAGCCATTCCCTGTGGTCAGCAGCCCCTTTGAAAGGGTAGAATTGACATTGTGGGGCCTCTGGATTCCAAGACAGCCATGGGCAACAGGTTCATCCTTGTCTTGGTGGGCCATGCCACCCGGTACTCAGAAGCCATCGCTCTCCGGACTGTGACGGCCCCCATGGTGGGACATGCACCGATGGGGATTTTCTCCCACGTGGGGTTCCCCTGAGAGGTGGTGTCTGACCGAGGTACCAACTTACTTTCCAAGTATATGAAGTCCCTGTGGCAGGAGTGCGGTATAACATACAAGTTCACTACCCCTTACCACCCCCAACATAATGGGCTGGTTGAAAGGTTCAACCGGACCCTCAAAGGCATGATTATGGGTCTTGAGGAACCCTTTGAGGCGTAAGTGGGACGTCCTCTTACCATGCCTTCTCTTTGCTTACTGTGAGGTGCCACAGATTTCCATAGGGTTCAGCCCCTTTGAACTTCTCTATGGTCACCCAGTGAGAGGACCTCTGAGTTTGGTCAAGGATGGCTGGGAGGAATCTCCCAGGTAACCTCCCCAGGATGTATATAGCTACACGCTGGCCTTCAGGAACCAGACTAGGCGATTCAGACAACTCGCTGAGGCGAATCTGGAAGCCAGCCAGGAGGAGATGAAGCGGTGGTACGACCAGAATGCCACTCTGGTTGAGCTTCAGCCTGGTCAGAAAGTGTGGGTCATGGCCCCAGTGGAGCTCCGTGCGCTACAGGATAAGTGGACCGGCCCATTTGAGGTTGTGGAGCGCAAGAGTCCTGTCACCTACTTGGTGGACTTGCGATCTCCAAGGAACCCTTTGCGGGTCCTACATGTCAACCGCCTGAAGCCCCACCTAGAGAGGTCCGAAGTGGGCATGCTCCTAGCAACAGATGCTGGAATGGAGGAGGAGACTGAGCCTCTTCCTGACCTCCTGTCTGCAACAGAGGAAGATGGGTCAGTGGATGGTGTGAACCTCTCTTCTACCCTGACCCCTGCACAACAGAATGGCCGTCACCAGTTGCTGGGACTGTTTTCTGACCTGTTCTCCCTGATTCCCAGTGTCACTGATTGGTGTGTCCATTATGTAGACACTAGGGACAGTCCTCCTGTTAAGCACATATCTTACAAAGTGACTGACAGGGTGAGAGCTTGCATCAAGGAGTAGGTATCCAAGATGCTTCCGTTTGGGGTGATTGAGTCCTCTAAGAGTCCTTGGGGCAGCCCAGTGGTCTTGGTCCCAAAGGTTGCCGCACTGGGTGTCACGCCAGAACTGCGGTTCTGTGTGAACTACCGAGGGCTCAATTCAGTCACCAGGACTGATGCGCACCCCATCCCCAGAGCTGATGAGCTCATTGATCAGTTAGGGGCTGCCCAGTACTTCAGCACGTTTGACTTGACGTCTGGGTCCTGGCAGATCCTCTTGACTGATGGGGCAAGAGAGAGGTCAGCATTCTCCACACCAGATGGGCACTACCAATTCCGGGTTATGCCCTTTGGGATGAAGAATGCCCCTGCCACCTTTCAGAGGTTGGTCAACTAGGTGTTGGCTGGACTGGAAAAGTTCAGTGCCGCCTACCTGGATGACATTGCAGTGTTCAGCGCCAGTTGGGAAGGACATCTGCACCACCTTTGGGAAGTGTTGATGGCGCTGCAGAGAGCAGGTCTCACAATCAAGGCAAGTAAGTGCCAGATCGGGCAGGGTTCCGTGGTGTACTTGGGATACCAGGTTGGGAGCGGCCAAGTGGCTCCCCTACAGCCCAAGATTGAGACCATCCTGGCTTGGGAACCCCCCAAGACCCAGACAGTGGTGAGAGCCTTTTTAGGACTCGCTGGGTACTACAGGAGGATTGTCAAGGGGTATGGCAGCATTGTTACAACTTGACAGAGCTGACTTCTAGGAAGCAGCCCAAGAAAGTGAACTGGACTGACACCTGTCAAAAAGCTTTTGATGCCCTGAAGACTGCCATGTGCACGGCACCCGTGGTGCTGGCACCCAACTTCTCAAAACAGTTTATTGTTCAAACAGATGCTTCAGAGCATGGTGTGGGGGCTTTTTTATCACAGATGAATGAGGAGGGGCTAGACCAACCTGTAGCCTTCATCAGTAGGAGGTTACTTCCGAAGGTACAGAGGTGGAGTGCAATTGAGCGTGAGGCATTTGCTGTGGTCTGTGCACTGAAGAAGTTGAGACTATACTTGTTTGGGACTCACTTCCAGGTTCAGACAGACCACAGGCCCCTCAGATGGTTGATGCAGATGAGGGGTGAGAATCCAAAGCTGTTGAGGTGGTCCATTTCCCTACAGGGGATGGACTTCACGGTGGAACACTGCCCTGGTGCAGAACACACCAATGCTGATGGTCTGTCCAGATTTTTACGCCTTAGTACTCCCAAAAGGTAGGGAAGTCCTCCCCACATTTCAGCTGAGGGGACACGTGTTAGACCTGGCACCATTGGCGTAGGTCTCCCTTCCATTTCTTGCTGTTGCCTCTTATGTTTTTGCTGGTTTTAGATGCTTTGGTCACTGTGCCACTGCTACTCAGTGCCACAGTGCAAGTGTTCCCTATGTTAAATTGATGTATGGATTAGTGACTCCATGATTGGCTATTTGGTGTACCTGTCAGACCCTAGTACAGTGCACTGTATGTGCCCAGGGCGTGTAAATCAAACGTTGCTGGTGGGCTTGCAGCACTGATTGGGCCACCCACCGGAGCAGCTTGTAAAGTGTGTCTCAGGCCTGGCATTGCAGAGCCTGTGTGCAGTCTGGTACTGCCTTGTCAACTTGTATGTAAAAGGTAGGACATGCCATGATGTGTGTGGCATGTCCTGATAGTGAAATACAGCCACTTTTGTTTTTCACTATTGCAAGGCTACCTGCTCCCATAGGCCAGAATGGGCAGTTTGATTATAACACCTTATAATCCTAACTGACCCGGGGAACATGGTAGAAGTTCGAGTTTAGTATGCCTGAACTCAGAATGATAAAATACATCTTTTAGTGAAGTTGGTTTTAACATTCTGTGTTTGAAAATATCACTTTTAGAAAGTAGGTATTTTCTTACCTAACCATCCAGCCTGCCTCTGCTACCTTGTGTATTGTGTGTCTGGTTTTGTGAGTGACAGGGGCTGGGGGATTCCAGGAGACAGGGTGAGTCAGCACAGGGCTGAATAGACCTATCTGCATGTAGAGTGGTGGGAGGAGTCAGCACCTGGGTCTAAATAGGGCTGTTCCTGCCTTCCACAATGCTGGCTCCACCTCCTGTGGTGCCTCTGATGTCCCTGGCCCATACTGTCAAAGTAAAGGAGTCCTGTAAACAAAGTGCTCCAGGACTGCACAGAACTAGTTTGAACTAGGTACAGACCCCTCTGCCTTCTGAGAACAAAGGGTTTCATAGTATAAATATGGGGACACAGACCCCAAGACCTTAGATCACTTCTAGGAATCAAGACGAACCTTTGCTGAGGAGGAGAACCTGGAAGCTGAAGCTGAAGGAGGAGACTACCCCTGTGCTGTGTGTTTGGGGGTTGGCGTGCAGTGGTTGCTTCATTGCCAAAGAAAGGAGAAGAGGACTGAGTGTGCTTTTCCTCAGCTTGCAGAAGATGGGCTTGAACTTAAGCTTGCCTCCTGCCTGAAGTCTCAGGGATACAAGACTTCACCAACCATCTCCCCCCTAAATTCCCTTGCTGGGAATTGAAGTGCCTGCTCTTGTGCTGGGATTCTGAGAGACTGTGTCGCTGGGAGCTGGAAGCACAACTCTTGCCATCGCATCTCTAAGGAAGTGTGCCGCCGCTGCCGCCATCGCATCACCAAAGCACGGCACATCCCCGGAGAAGCGTGCCGCAGCCGCAGAGGTCGCCTCGCCTCACCGGAGAAGCGTATCGCAGGGCCTGTCACGGCTCCAAAGATAATCACGTCGCCGAACGGCTGGCAGGTGTGCACGCATCGCATTAATGTTGTCGCACTGTAACCAAGACGCCATTTTGTCGCATCGCACCAGAGAGAAGTATCGCATCGAGGCGCCATCTTGTCGCATCATACCGGAGAGCAGTAAGAAACCAATGCATCACCTCCCTACTCAGTAAGGAAGCGAACATTAACTCCCCTGCGCAGCAGTAAGGAACCGACGCATCCACTCCCCTGAGTGTAAGAAACTGACGCATCACCTTCCCTGAGACACTTTTGTTTGCTTTGCATCCAAGGTACTTTGAGAGTAAAGTGTCGCATTTACAATCTTAAGAGAACTGAGCTATTTCCTAATATTTTAAAGTCTATTTTTGAGTACAGTATTGTGGATTTGTGTCGTTTGATCTTGTGTTAAACCTATATAAAAATACTTTTTTATAATACAACCTGTGTGGTGTCCATCTGTAGTGTTGACACTGTATTACTGTATATGTTCACAAATGCTTTACACACTGCCTCTGAGATAAGCCTGCCTGCTCGTACCAAGCTACCAAGGGGGTGAGCAGGGGTTATTTTAGGAGTGTATCCACTTACCCTGACTAGACGCAAGGGTCCCTATTTGGTTAAAGGTACCTACCTCTGCCAACTAGAGACCCCCAAATCTAACAGTATGTATTTATGTAATCTGCAACACGGTTTAGTTATAGTCAGAGAATACCTTACAGTTGTACAAAAGAGCTTATGTAATCAATGAATAACACCTCACCTGCCTTTCATATTTTTTAAAGTAATTATGGACAGTTGGATGTATCAAATAATAGTAAAAAATAAGTTGAACATTTCTTTCTTAAATGTGTTTTTAAGTTGTAAATTTGAACAAATACAAGTCTTAATGATACATGAGTTCAGTGTGTCATGTTGAAAGAACTCTATGGTCTTTTGTCTGAGGTACTGGGATAAATTGGTGTCCAAAATCAGTTTGGGGAATGTTAAGGAAATGGGCCAAGTTTGCAGATTGTTACTTGTCGGGAAATACTTGGGCATGTGGGGGGTTAGGAGACATATGTTTTATTTATTTCAGGGTGATAGAAAAAAAATTAATGTTGCCAGGACACTTGGTGCACAGGTTTGCTCACACTCGTGAAGCACATGTGAATATTAGTGAAGGTAGTTGTCAGGCTTCTAGCTCGTGGTAAATCTGCATATTTTACAGGGCCGGCAGATTGAGAGAAAGGGAATGATAGATCCCTTGACCCCCCTACACCCGCCTCCCTACTGCCCCATCCTAACGCTTTCTGTCCTCTGGCTTGTAAAAGGAAGGTAACACAGGTCCATCCGCATTGAAAGATACCACTTAGACCCTCACTGGGCTGCTGGTGGTATCTGACTCGCAGAGAAAAGTCACAATCGCTTTTAGTGGTATACGTAAAAGCAGACCACTGTTGCAAGTTACATAGTGGCCTATTGTATATTGCTCTAGTGTTTGTTTTAACATTTTGACTTTGCTGAGTTATGTCTACGGTTCTACATGCATTTTCATACGTGTTATGCATCAGAAGATGCGAAAATCATAAAACACAAGTATACATCTATTTGTATGTTACTTTTAAGTATGATACCAGTAAGAAAAGGCACAGTAATACGGTGAGATTTTCAAGTGTGACATGGAAAGGGTTTCTGCTTTGTATTTGGTCAGGCACAACACTGTTAGTAGTTGCTGAGTAGAGAAGATGCAAATGAGAAATGAGGTGAAAGGCATGCTGAGAAAGGGATTAGTGATTATGGTAGTTCGTATGAGTTTTTGGGAAGGTATAGTTGAAGTGGGCTGTATTATTTAAGTGTCTTCGTAAAATGAGGAATGCAGTTTCTGATGTTGGAAGGACTGCATTGTGTTATGAGTGAGGTACAGGGTTGATTTAAGATCCAAAATCAGCCTGGGCAACGTAAAAGAAATGGCCACGTGTGTGCCTTGTTTTAAAATACAGGGGTGGGGGGGCTTCTTTACAAGAGATATGTTTTATGAATGGTTGGGAGATAAAAAAGAAATGGAAATGTTCCATGCACATTTTGTGCACAAGTTTCTTTACACTGGAGAAGTACATGTGAATATAAGTGAAGGTAATTGTGAGGTTATGTCTCTGTGCTGAATGTGCATATATTAGAGGGCCGGCAGATCATGAGTTTGAGAAATACACTTTCCTTGACTCCTCCTCCCCCCCAATTTTCTCCCACCCCAATGGTTCCTCCCTCTCCTCTTTCTAGAAAGAAAGTAACAGACGTCCATCTACCGTGAAAAATAGTATTAGACCTTAACTGGCCTGTTGGTGGCATCTGTAGAGCACAGAGAAAGTCGTAATTGGTTTCAATGCTACAAGAGTGCAGTGTGTTATGTTGCAAAGACTACATGGTGTTTTGAGTAAGGTACAGGGATGAATTGGGGTCCAAAATCTGCTAAGGAAATATAAAAGGACTGGCCTTCTGCACATTGAACCTTGTGGGAAAATACAGGGGGGCCTTTAACAGGGACATGTTTTATTAACTTCAGGGAGATGAAAACAAAATGTTCCGTGCACACTTAGTGGACGGGTTTGCTTACAATGGTGAAGCACACGTAATAAACAAGTGAAGGTATTTGTCAGGCTTCCTGCTTGTGGTGAAGGTGTGTACATCACAGGGGTGCAGATCGAGAGACTGGGAATGACACGTCCCTTCAGCTCCACCTCCTTCCTCCCGCTCTCTAAAGGATTCTCTCCCCTCTTTTGTAAAAGGAAGGTAACAGATGCCCATCTGCATTGTGCCTCACTGGGTGCTGAGGGCATCTGACGAGCACAGAAAAAGTTGTAATCGACTTCTATGTTATACAAAAAATCTGCACACAGTTGCAACTTACATATTGCCCCAAATTACATTGCTAGAGGATTCCTCTGAACACTTTAATTTTGCTAAGGTACGTGTATGCTTTAACATGTATTTTCACAAGAGTTATGTATGGGAAGATCCGATAGCTATAAAACACAAGTGTAGATCTATTTGTATGTTTGTGTTAAGTATGATGGCACTAGGAAAAGGCAGAGGGAGATCCATGCATCTTTTAGTAAAATGGTGAGACTTTCAACTGTAAAATGTAAAGGGTTCCTGGTTTGCACTTGGGTAGGCCAAAGATTGTTAGTAGCTGCTGAGTAGTGAAGAAGCAACAGGCGAATGAGGTTAAAGACATGGTGGCAAAGAGAAATTAGTGATTATGGTACTTTGTATGAATGTTTAGGAAGGAATTATTGAAGTACGCACTATATATGTAAGTGGAATCAGTAGTGTTTTGATATTTGAAATCAAGAAAATAGTAATTTAAATAATTTCTTGGTAGATAAAATCAGTAATCATATGCACTTATTTAAAAATATTGAATAGATGTAAGAAACTATTGAAACTGTTCTTTGTTTTTCAGGAATTATTTGGTTTGGATTAGACATTCAAGATGCCAAGAAAAGATGAAAAGAGAAGGAAACAAAAAAAAAGAGATCTACTTAAAGAAAAGTCAGAAAACTATTTTACAAACAAATGAGAATGTTACTAAGGATAAAGTTTGTTTAGGTAAGAGCACTAAACACTTTCTTAAAACAGCTGTGGAGAAATTATATGAAGAGAATAGGAATGAAAGGAAAAAGAAGAGTTTTTCGACTAAGGAGCAGGAGAATGACAGTTCCAGTGGAAAAAAAAAATTGTTTTGGGGAAAACAACACATGTTACACGAAATCACAGATTAGACAATTACTCTTTCGAAGTAAAGTAATACAGAATTTATTGAAAGATTGTAAGAAGTATAAAAGAAGATTACCAGCATATCAGCAGAAACAACAGATTGAAACTGTAGTGGATACTGATTTTAATTTGAAACAAAAATTATTTATTTTAATATTAAAGAGCATGAAATCATTGGACAAAACAATTAAGTTTCTGAGAGACAAAAGAAAAAGAAAAAGACTTGTTAATAGGAGTAACTTTTGTAAAAGTTTCAGTGGTGAATGGAAACACACTTCTACTAGTGAGCCTTTCTTTAATGTAGAAAGCTACTTTCAACAGACTACATTGGCCTTTGCAGTTGATACTGGAGGTCGCTGTTACAAATTTTGCGATGGTTGTCCTATTGCAAAAGAAGAAATAGTTGTTAGGAGTGCAGAAGAATTAATAGCTGAAAAAGTGCAAGGGGATCGCAGACAAGCTCCTGTATATAAGTGGGATTTAGCAGTAGTTGCAGTATTCAACAGGAATCTATTGACATAATGCGAATTTTTTTACGACAATATGCAAACAGAAGTGTTAAACAGAAGATTAGGTTGTTACAAGGACTAGATCCATGTATGGTAAGACAATATACTAAGATGCAGGAAAATTCTCTGTCTTGTCTTTTAAGAAAAGTGTGTAAAAGTACTTTACATTACTTAAGAATGTTAGCAGTACACCAATGCGGAAGTTTATAAGGAATGTGTACCATGTAAAAACTCCTACATTATGTTTAAGTGAACTGAACACAGCTCTTTTACATGGATGTTTATCAGATGTAGAAAAAATGTATGATGAAATTGAGTTTCTTTTTTTGGTTCAGAACAGCAGTGTGTAGAACGTGAGAGCTTTACAAGTGTAGATGTTGAAGAACATGGAAAACTGATCAGTTTTTAGAAGAAATTAGAAAGTTAAAGACAGTGTGTTCTGGAAAACCAAACTGTTTGTATTTGTTGTTGACGTACTCATAATAAAAGTCAAACTAGGAATGTTAATTTATATTTAAAAAGTGAAAAGGAGAACAATGATAGGTGGCAGCAATTTGGAGCTTACTTGTTGGTGGAAGGTCAATTTGAGTTGGGTACTGATCAACGTGTTATTACAAATATTGTTACAACAAATTAGAAGAGAACAAAATGCCAGCTAGAGGAGTACATAACAACTTAGAATTAATAGCTATTCCAGAGGAACTGGCAGATTTGAATTCATATGAGTCAGTTCTGATGGACCCTTGCCTGATCCTTGACCCGCACTTTGCACTTTATCCTCGGTCCCTGGAGGTGGGCGGAAGCCATTTAAACTCAGAGCCGGTCCCTCAGCGCGGGAGACCGCACTTCATCAAAACGCCATGCACAGCAGTACTTTCTGACGGACCCTTGTCCGATCCCTGCCCCGCACTGTGCACTTTATCCTTGACCCCTGGAGGTGGGCAGAAGCCATTTAAACTCAGAGACGGTCCCACAGCGCAGGAGACCGCTCTGCAATGAAACCCCATTCACAGCAGCACTTTCTGATGGACCCTTGCCTGATCCTTGCCTTGCACTGTGCACTTTACCCTCGGCCCCTGGAAGTGGGCGGAAGCCATTTAAACTCAGAGCCGGTCCCGCAGTATGGGAAGCGCGAGAAGCGTGTCTGGGATCAGCCCGGGCAAAGACCGCACCAAGACGGGCCCATATTAGCCCTTCAGAGACCGAAAGAGTCTGGGCTCTCCCCTTTGGTTTGTGGGTACACTAAACAGGGCCTTGTGTCTCATAGACTCCGAGAGAGTTTGGACATCTGAGATCCGAGTGGAGGTGACACACATAATTTGCTTAAAGCGAAGGTAAGCGAAGAGTTGGACTTCTTTAAACACGGGGCGCATCCCTTTAATTATCAGCGAATACCACAAAAAAAGGACATATATCATACTGTCTGCACTTAATTAAATAGCCATAAACATACAGATTTATCTGGGTTGTGGAAGTGTTAGATAGGCATATCCCATATTGTGCTCCCCTATTGTGCTTACCCCAAACGTTTATGTATGTGTGTAAATAATTGATACTTTTGTGCATTTACATTCATAGCTCTTGATTATATACACTTGATATTATAACATGGGGAAGTGAAAGGCCATAACTGCCCAGCCGCCACACACAAAACAAGCATTGGCATAGCCAACAGGTCTCGCCTATGGGACCTTATAAATATTTAGTTATGCAACACAATATCATTGATACAACAACATCAACTGTTGCATGGCTAAACACTTATAAGGTCCCAAAGGCGAGACCTATTGGCTATGCCAATGCTTGTTATCATTAGAAATGACATAGAGACGCAAAAGGGCAGAAAGGGACAAGGAAAAGAGAAGGGAAAGATTACAAACAGTGGGAAAGGGAGAGAGAAGAAATGAAAAGGACCCTTCGAAATTTGGACGAACAGGAAGGTTAAGGTGTTCAGGTAATGAGGCATCACATGGCGTCATGGCCAAGCATTCTTTGATATTCAGCGGCACAAGCTTCCAAGAAAAAAACGTTGACCCCCTGCACGTATTTTATTTAGTTGTTTTTTACAAATTAAGGGGCAGATTTACAAGCCCCTTGCGCCACTTTTGCGTCACTTTTCCCATGTTTAAAATGACGCAAAAGTGGCGCAAGGGCCTTGTAAATAAGCCCCTAAGTCCACATGGGAAAAAGAAAATGTCAAAGATAGGCTGCTGAGCCTACTACTCTGTTAGAATCGCTAGGTATATGTGAGAGTGTTGGTGCTGTGAAACCCAGGAGCTTGGCACTCAACGCAGACATCTCAGGGCGGCCCCTCCATCTCTCCCGCTCACAACTGGCTGTGCCCCTGGGGGCTCGTGGCGGTAAGAATAGATGCTCTCGCGCAGTCTAACCGGCTCCTCCAAGACGTCGTTCCGCCCCGCTGCCTCCTTCAGATGAAAAAAATGATTTTTTGCTGTCTTGAAAATATGAAAATGTCCCCTGACTCCCGAAGGCAAACAAAGCAGGCATCTGAAGCAGATAGTGGTGCCGCAGGCCGCATCAGGGTGATGTACTTTGGTAGGACGGGCAGGGAAAGAGGGGAGGTAGTATGTTTGTTTATATATTGTGTTGTAATTGCATTTTTAAAATGCTTGCGTTTTACTTGGACCGCTGTATTGCTCAATGGCCGTAGGGGCTGGTCAGAGTCAGTCGCATGTCAGCTTCAGATACACTGGACAGCACCAGGGTTTCAGGGATGGACTCAAAGGTGAAAGTTGTGAGACCCTGTGTTATTGCTTTAAAGCCTGCATAAGAAGGGAGTGAGGAAGCCAGACCCAACATGGAGTGTCGAGGTTTCTGACTTTTTTTTGGCAGTATTGATCCAAATATATTAGAGCGCTGTATATGAGCATCAGTTACACCACACAAGCTCACATTCATGTTTTTGAGGCGCGGAGATATTAAGTGATTTGCCCAGAATCACAGAATACTGAGCCACGCTGGGACTCGAACGTGGTTTACTAGTTACAATGTCGGAAACTCTGGCCGTAGAGCCACACTAATGTGGTAAGGACAACAGAGGTGTGACACTGCGGTCTTGTAACACTTGCAAATGCCGCCATTAATCAAGCCGGATGGCTCTGTCTGGCTTCGATCCCAGTGGCACCTGTTGTCTGTTGTCTCACAAAACTCTTCCGTGCAGTAAGGGAGGGTGAGGAGCGGGTGAGAGAGGGCGAGGAAAGCCTGCCATGTGAGGAAAGGAATGCTAGAAACCAGGATAGCAGCTGTGCGCGTGCACAACATCGTGAACGCAAGCTGGAGGCCTGAAAAAAGCCACTAGTTTAGCACTTCTAAAATCCGCTTACTAAAACTCTCGCCAGAGCAACGCTATAAGCGCTGGCTCAGGCGAGACCTAAAAAGTACCCAGGAAAACACATCTAAAGCTTATGAGCTATATCACATGGGCTATGGGGGCCATAGAAAAGTAGATATCTACAGTGGAAGAGTCCTCGATCACAGGAACACTGGGTGCAACCGGTGTGCTTAACGAGGAAACAGCCACAGTGGCTGGCTCTTCCTCCGGGTTCCCAATAGATATTACACCTCAGAATGGTTGTATTCAAAATGTGTTGGACCACATATCACTTAGCAATCATGAATCTTTCACACAACCCCCATTGAAACACCCAAAAACTCCGGCAGATGCGCGCTAGTCAAACGAAGGCGCAGAAAAGGGAGGAAAAAACAGCACGGCACTCAGGCCCACACCTCTAAAATTACAATAAAAATGTCTAAAGCCAATAAAAAATGTACCCCGACAGAAGTAGGAAACAGGGATAAGACTAAATCCCAGGTCAATGAAATAGGGAACATAACTTCGCTAGTGGAAAAACTAGACTCTTTCTTAAGAAACTCAATGGCTACATTGGAGGAAAGAGTCGCACAGATAAAAGTAAGACTGGCCAACTTCTTAGTTAAGGAAGGGGCAGCCAATCACATAACTCATTAAAGTAGCCATGAGTGTGCAGGAGAATCTATCAATTTAAATGGATTAAAAAATCATAATGAACAGCACATTACCACACAGAACAGAATGGCTACAGGGCCTTACACCGTCAAGCCACATCAGACAGTCCTAAATACCTCTTTAGACCCTCTCACGATTCCCCTAAAGTACCATCAATCCAACGCCATGACAAATAGGGGCAGCAAGGATGCTGACACACGAGTTTATAGTTTCAGCCAGATATCTAACAACCATGGCAGCACGCCCCCTACCCACTAGGATAGTCCAATCTGACTCAATCCGCGTGGATCTACCTCCAGCTGTCACTCCTTACATAGTTATCCTCGCAAATGTACCCAGATTGAGGGCACAGGATACAGAATCATGGGATACTTTAAGAAATAAGAAATAAGTCCCTGCACTAGTTGGGTTCAAAGGTGGGCTTACTGAACAACTTTTTATGGAATTTAAGATGGCTCGAAGAGTTAATTGTCTCGGTAGAGACCGGAAAACCTTACCTGGGGATTGTGTGGTGCTAATGTTTAAGACGCCTCAGTTAGTGGAGAATATTCTGTGGAAGGCAGGTAATAACATGGTAACGACATCTGGTATCAATATACTACCTTTGGGTTTCTTCTACCAACCTCCCCTTAAACCGGGGAGGGGGAATACCAGAATAGACACCAATGAAAGAACCAATTATATGTATAATGTTGCGGTGGGAAAGCAATTTGAACTCCTTCCTTCCCTGTATGAGATAGATTGACTAAATCAAATTGTTTTAGCTGATTCAAGCAGATCACCAGACTATAAAACAACAGTCCTGGATGCAACTGGCCTTAGTCCTAAGAAGGATGCCCCAGCTAGGGGTATGGGTAAGGAACGTAGAGATAGTCCAGTAGAAAACACTCACATTGGTTCCGATACTCCTATTTGTAGGCTGGATGCAGGACTTGCGACAGATAAGGACTGGAGGTATGAGGCATCCTTGCCTTCCACTGCATTACAAGGTAGGGCAAATGATTGCACCGATAATGGGAATAGTGTTTCTGTTCTATTTTGGAATATTGCTGGTTTACGATCTAAATTGACAAACCACCTATGGTATGAATTTGTCCGGAAATTCAACATACTTTGCCTCCAAGAAACATGGACTGTGGATGCAACACACATGAACAATTTTAAGACTTTTCAAATGCCTGCAATCCCGTCTATTCATGGAAGGCCCAAGGGTGGTCTCAGCATATATGTTTCAAGCATGATGAAAATACACAAAATATATTTTACGAACTCAGAAACCTATAATCAAATTGTGACCTTAAATACAGACAATCGTAACTGTATTGTGTTGATTAATTTTTATAATAATGCCCCGAAGGATTATGTGGTGGTTACTCTTAAGAATGTTTTGTATGAGATACAGAATGAAAATGCAGAGGATGTTTTCCTTGTATGGGGAGGGGACTTTAACACTGCTCTGTGTTCATCAAATAGAGATGTAACTTGTGGTCTGCTGGACGAAGACAACTGTATCCTACCCTATTTTCCTCACTCATCATATGGGGATCTTTTAAATGAGATGATATTCGCTTTTGACCTGGGCTTTGCAAATCTATTCTGTTCTCCACCAATCCCTTTTACCCAGACCTTCAATGGGAGAGGTTTGAGCACTATCATAGATTTTATAATTACCCCAAACAGATACTTGACATGACCCCTAGATTATAAAACACACAAGAACGCCACGAGTGATCATTTTACCCTGAGTGTGATTATATCTATTCCCCCTAAGGTGTAAAACCTTCAGAGTAAAATGATACAAGCGACCTAGGACATAGTATTGGATAAACTTAATGGCTACTCCTTAAGATTGGATAAGGTAGAGCCAAATGAGTTTACCAAGAAAGTTGTAGAGAATAGGTATGAATCCCTTGTAACTTGCGTGGACAAGTCCACGACATACGAGGGTATCTTGAAGTCTTACGCACAGATCACAGAGGTAATCAGAGGTAATCAGAAACACACTAAAGGTAGAATTAAAAAAAACTCATGGGAAGAACCAGGGGTGGTTTGACCATAAATGTACGAAAGCTTACTCTAATCAGAAAGGAATAGAACTGAAATCATGGAGTACAGGAAGGAATACAATCGTGCTCTGAAATTATGTAAAGACGAAATAAAAGATAAAGCATGGGCCGACTTACATGAGGCTAGCAAGAATAAAAATAGCATAGCCTTCTGGCATGTGGTGAAAGACACTTTTTTAACAGCCAAAGATATTTCAACTGTAGAGATCGCAATAGAGGAAGGACAATGGGTGAAGTATTTTTCAAGCATGTATAGACAGGCAGCGGTGAAGGATGACATGAATGCTAGTCTTGTTCCACACGTAACAATGCCATTGGCAAACTACCCCATAGCTCTAGCCTTTACCCTAGTGGAGGTACATCGTGCAATAAAAGCCAGTAAGGGAGGAAAGGCTCCTGGCCTTGACAGGGTACCCATAGATCTTTTTAAGTTTAACACTGACTTATGGGGCCCACTTTTAACGCAAGTGTTAGCAGCCTGCTGTGCATCTGGATTCATAAAAACCTGGTCAGAATCTATTGGGTACCTATATTAAGAAAAGGCGACAAGCAGAATCCAGCTTGCTACCGCCCTATATTGTTGCTGGATTCTTTGGTCAAGGTGGCGGGGCGCATAGTGCTTAACCAGCTTCAAGAATGGGCAGAGGTCAATAATGTTTTATCAGACCTTCAGTTTGGATTCCAGGAGTGTCTGGGAACACTTGAACAAGGACTCAACCTTAATATTTTATTGGAAAAGTACATGATGTTAAGAAAGGGAAGATTGTACTTGGCTTTCGTACACCTCACGGCCGCCTTCGACTGTGTTGTCCACGAGAAACTATGGAATAGTCTAGCTAGTATGGGGGGGGAGGTACCAATAATTCAATTCCTAAGGCAGTTTTTTAGCAATGCAAAGGCCCGGGTTCGGTTTGGGTCTAAAGGAGAATTGTTGGAAATGGCCCTTTTGGCAGGGTTATCCCCAAACTTTTTGCTTCTTCCTTCCTTGTTTTTCCTGACCTGTGGTTGTTGGCTATAGAACTCTGGGCACTTTACCACTGATGATCAGTGCTAAAGTGCATATGCTCTCTCTGTAAATTGTCATTATGATTGGTTATCCATTTTTTTGTTTTTTAAATATCTTTATTGGTTTTTTCTTAAATTTCCTTCTTTCGCTTTTACTTACACTGTGCATGACAATACAGATTTTTACAAAAGCAACACATAACTCTGCGTTATACAACTTCAGTAGGTCATTATGCAATTCAGCACTGTATAGCACTGAAGTGTAATCTGGATACGTCATTATATTCACAAGTAACATCAGCAAACAGTTAACTACGTTTCGTTATGATTGCCTGCCCAAATGTCCGCACCAATATTGCCCGCTCGCAAATGAAAACACGTGTACTATACATTAATATGAGGTATTCTAAAAATTGCAATGAGATACAGTATACATGTCATCTGTAGATGTGATTGAGGTTGAAACGCCATTGCTACAATACTTTAGCAGAGGGGCTTCACAGTGGAAAGAGAAGAGGGGAAATGGAGACGTACCAATAAAACATATACTATCTATTAAACATCTACTAACAAATTACTGAAAATAAAAGTAAAAGGGGGGGCTACCATTGATAAATAAACAAAGTAATCCTTGTTGGACTGTGTGATAATCGGCTTATCTCTACCCTCGCAGTAAAAAGGGGGGGGGGGTTGTTCTCCATGGTATAGTTTGGATGCGCAGGAATTCTGAGGGGCAGTTGCGCATCATTATGATTGGTTATTCATGATTGGCATATTTGTTTTACCAGTAGGTCCTTAGTAAAGTGCACTGAGTGTGCCAAGGCTGGTAATTCAAAGGCTACTAGTGGGCTTGCAGCACTGATTGTGCCACCCACATGAGTAGCGCTGAAAAGAGGTCTCAGGCCTACCACTGCAGTGCCTGTGCACAGTTTGTTAACTGCCATGTTGTCCTGGCCAGTGTACACACTGGCCAGGCCTGGCCCTTTCCTTTTCTTACACATTGGACACCCCTATGGTAGGCTCAAGGTACCCCCCCTGGGCAGGGTGCAGTGTATGTGAAAGGTAGGACATGTTCTAGTGTGGGTAACATGTCTTGATAGTGAAATACTGCCAATTTCGTTTTTCACAAGTGAAAGGCTATCTTGCCCATAGGCTAGAATGGGGAATGCTGTGTATCATGTTTACCTGCATATCTTCCCATAGGAGCAATAGAGAAAATTGGAATCTGGTACCTCTGAACTCAGAATTTAATAACACATCTTTTAAGAAGGATGGTTTTTAAATTCAGTGTTTGAAAATAGCACTTTCAGAAAGTGGCTATTTTCTTGTTCAACCTTTCTGTGTGCCTCTGCCTGTTTGTTGATTGGCTGTCTGATTTGGAAGTGACAGGGGCTGGGGGTGGCTCAAGGAGGCTGGGTGAGTCGGCACTAGGCTGAATAGGCCCTTTTGCATGTAGAGTGGTGGGGAGGAGTAGCACCTGGGTCTGAATAGGGCTGTGCCTGCATTCCAAAATACTGGCTCCACCTCCTGCAGTGCGTCTGATGGCCGTGGCCCACACTGACAAAGGAAGAAGTTGTGCACTGGCAGAGTGTACCCAGAACTGGTTTGAAGTGGGTCCCGGACCCCTCACAAATGAAGAACAAAGACTTTTGGGATATAAAAGAAAGAGCTGAAACCCCTGTAAAATTAGATCAACCCTGGAAGTAAGAAGACCCTTTGCCAAGGAGAAGAGCACTTAAAACTGAGAATAAGGACTGCCCTTGCTGTGTGTTCTGGGGCTGACTTGCACTTGCTCTTCTGCCAAGGAAAGGAGAAGGACTTGTTGCTCTGTGCTGTGTCCCCTTCTGAAAAGGAAATCTCCAAGGGTCTGAGATGAGCTGGCCTCCTGTTGAAACTCAGGGATATAAAAGTTTGCCAAAGAAGACTTCTACAGTCAAGAGGAACCTCTGCCAGAAGAAGTTCAGCTGAAGAAACTGAGAAGGAAGAATGCCCTTGCTGTGTGCTCTGGGGCTGACCTGCAGTTTGCTGTTTTTACTGAAGAGGAGAAAAGGGGACTTTGCTGTGTGCTGTGCTCTCCCTCACCTGCTTGAGGATAAGACTTTGCTGTGTGCTGTGTCTTTAAAGAGTCTCCAAGGGCCTGAGAAGAGCTCGCCTCCTGTTGGGAACGCAGGGATATCAAGGTTCCCAAGAAAACATTTGTCAAGGGGCTGTGTGCGTGTCTTTGCACACAGCCTGTGCTTGCTTGTGATTTGTGGCTAGGTGTGTGATCGGCACACAGCAAAGACTGCCTGCCCATGTAAATTTGTGGCTCGGTGTGCGATCGGCACACAGCAGGGCGGGGCGAGGTCTGCCGCGCCTTATCTCGTTGATCAGGCGCTCGAGGGTGCGTGTCCATGTCCTGCGTGAGGCCGTCACAACAGAGAGGCCGAGATCACCGCCGCCGGCCCGGTACGGCAAGGAAAGGTGAAGTGCTGTGTCCAGGAATATCACCACCGCCGGCCTGGGAGTCTCGCCAGCACCGTCCCCAGCCAGTGCCGACGTCAGGGGAGAGCCGCGCTGTGATTGGCCCAGCACGGCGCATCGCCTAGGTATCGAGGGGCTCGTCGCCAGAAGGAGCCTCGCTGCAATCAGGAAGAAGCGAAGTGTTGCCTAGGCAAAGAGGAGCTCGTCACCAGGAGGAGCCGCACTGAATTCCAGGAAGCGCGAGGCGTCTTCCCGCAGCCCGACCTCGTCCCGGAGAACAGCAGTGGCCTACGAAGGATCGACGGAGGGAGAAGCAGCGCGAGACCGGCACCCCAGGTAAACCGATATCAGCCGCACTGCTGCGTGAGTGTGCTTACAGTGGGTTGGGAGTGCGCGGGAAATTGCCTGAGCCCAGGGGACTGTGGCAGCTTCCTTTAAAAGAGGTCCGCAAGGCCGTACTGGCATCAGGAGAGCTGCGGTACCGGGGCCCGTCGCCTGGTTGGTATTTGTGTACTTCACGCTTTGCGGGGGCATAGTGTGGCAATGCTGACCATGGAGTCAGCTGGCAGAACTAAGAAGAGGCATTGTTCATTTGTGCTGAAGCCACGCGTGCTGGGGAAACCTACGTTGTGGCACGTGATCAGAGAACTATTACTCAAAGGAACACAGTACCAACAAGTTTACGTTTTATCAAGAACACTACAAGAGAACCATCTAAAGAAGAAGCTTTTTATTGTGTATGTTGGATTTATATCATTCTGGTCTTGTCTCATTTAGATAAAGATAACTTTATTTTTATAAATACCTGTGTGGTGTCCATTTGTGGTGTTTTTGTGTTGTTATGGGTTTAGGTGCAAATCCTTTACACATTGCCTTGGGGATAAGCCTGTCTGCTCGTGCCAAGCTACCAAGGGGGTGAGCAGGGGTTATCAACAGTGTGTTTCCCCCTTGCCTTGACTAGAGTGGTGGTTTCTGCCTGGCTTTCGTGCAGGCCTTAGCCGACCAGAAATCTCATTTCTAACAAGACTGTACCGCGTTGTTCAACGTGGAGAAGGGGGTTAGGCAGGGCTGTGCCCTGGCACCTTTTTTATGTACATTATACACCGGAGAAGTGCCTTGATCTACCTCAGATATTTAGCTTCCCCCTACCCGCCCTTCTCTACGCAGACAATGAAGTAATAATGGCCCAAACACCATTGGGCCTACAACGGGCACTTGATAATTATAATGAGCACATGAAAAACTTAGACCTGAGAGTGAACCCTACCAAAACCTTCGTGTGGGAAAGGTAGTGTGAAGTGCAGAGATATTTACATCTATAGTAAAAAGGTAGAAACCAGTTCTACATACCCCTATTTAGGAATTTTATCCGATTATAAGGGATCTTGGTGCCAGGCTATCAAGATTAGAAAACTAATCTTTCTGCGAGCAACAACAGCCCTGGTTAACTTTTTGAGGAAACTAGGAAGAAGAACCCAAGTTGAGCTGCTCCATATTTATCGAGCTAAATGCATTAGTACGGTCCTAGGATGCTAGTTTCCAGTCCAGGGAGGACCTGGCTTGGTAGTTCGGGCTGGACTGTTCCCATGAGGCACAGGGTCAAGACTGATTTGCATATGGCTGGGTACAAACTGGAACGGCATGGTGAGCAAAAAAACGATGGATTTAGGCCCAGATCTCTGTACTGAGGTGGATGTATGACATTGTTCTGCATTCTGTCCATCAACTGTTGTTTTTGCATTTGTCACCCCGAGTGGGAAGGGTATGCCCAGACGTGGGTCCCTTGGTCTCCATGCCACTGGAATCAAACTATCCTGGCTGAAGAGAGGTGAAACCCCGAAATCAGTCCTAGGATGATTGTTTCCAGTCCAGGGAGGACCTGGCTCGGCAGTTCGGGCTGGACTGTTCCCATGAGGCACAGGGTCAAGACTGATTTGCGTATGGCTGGGTTCAAACTGGAACAGCATGGTGAGCAAAAAAACGATGGATTTAGGCCCAGATCTCTGTACTGGGGTGAATGTATGACATTATTCTGCATTCTGTCCATCAACTGTTGTTTTTGCATTAGTACGGCCATATATGGTGCCGAAATATGGGTATACTGTGATGTAAATCAAAATCAGAAGGTCAAGAACTCCTTTTCAAGATTTTTGCTGGCGGTTCCACGTAGCACTTCAACCTACATCTGCCTCGCAGAACTAGGAGTACCATCTATTTCAGATATAATAAAAGCCCAACCGATTCTTCTATGATATTGGATATGGACCTCAGCATATACAGCATTTAATCGTGATGTCATAAGAGATAGCCTCAAATTAGATCATGCACTAGAGATTTGTTGGCTAAAATATATAAAAGACTACGTGAACGATCTGGGTCAACTGGATTATTATGATGACCCCTTTTCTATGGGTTCCATCTCCAGAAAGGATTAAAAAATATGTTGTATGACGCCCCTGGAGGCAATTAGATTTGCCGATGAGGCATCACGACCCACGGTACAATCGAACCAAATGCTTTTAAGTACCTTTGGTATTCAGCCTTACTTAATTACCATACCAAGTGGGTACAATAGATTTGTTTTGACTCGTTTTAGACTTGGTACTTTTCACCGCTTGGTAAGCTTTCCAACCATAAACGACTGGTCCAAAACTTTAAGCAAATGTCCGTGTGGTGAAGTGTCTCCGCAATCCTCAATGCAAGTAGTACTACTCTGTAAATTCTATATTGCACAAAGGAGGAGGCGGATTATACCTGTTTTAAAAACTTTGAGGTTTGAAGTAATGCTGCCCAGCCTTCTTTGCACTACAGCTTTTGGAAAACTAATGCTTTTCATGAGACATTGCTCTATTTTTAAAAAGTACATTTAAGTGCAGGAAATCATGCACATTTGTAATCACATATTGTAAATTGGCAGGATTTAGTGCTAACTGATTTTAGCTTCTTTTTTAATGTGGATGTTCCATGAACAAATTTTAATAGTGTATTGTAATGTGATATTTGTTTATAAAATCTGTACGCTTTTATGTTTTTTTGATTAAAAAATCGAATAAAGCTTATTTTGACATTGACTTTGCGTCAGTTCTTATTCAATCTGTTCACCCATTTCAAGCTATAACTCCTATGGAGCCTGAAACAGGTAAACTGCCACCAACAGATTTACAAAGAGGTCTGAAAGGAGGAGTTGTGTACTTACCTTTAGATTTCAAGAAAAATATTGAAACAGTTGGTGGAGATAGAGAGGAAAATGAGACAGTAGTTATTTTAATAAACGGTGTACCAACAAAGAGTCAGAAAATATGGCAAGAGTTTGTAGATGTTATTAAACATCACAAGGCTATGTTATATCTTGTAGAGAACAATATTTATTATAAAACTGTAACTGTTGATGAACAGGGAATATGTTTAGAAGATGAATCAGAAATTTCAAGTGGTCAAATAGAGAAAGTGGACAAGTCGAGGAGTGAAGAGATTTATGAACATTATACAATATGTCCTCTACATTCAAAAGAAGTAATAGGAAACAGCGTTTAATTATTTCAAATGAAAAAAGCATAGGGAACTCCAATGAGTGTATGGGAGAAAATCTTAGAAGCTCGTTGTTTCCCACAGCTGTTCCCCACTGGACAAGGTGGACGATTTGATGAGCGACCTGTACGGATTCCAGCTTCAGAATATTGCTCAACAAGATTTTACTGTGAAGATCCTAGATTTCGACAGTGCATTCCATATATATTTCAGCTTTTATTTGAAAGTGATTTGTCTTCTCTTTCGTATACAGTGAACCACATACTTAAAACGGTAGTTCATCAATCACTTGTTTCAGCCAAATAATTCTTGGCCAAATTCAATGAACAGATGAAAATTTAGAAGCACAGTTAAGTAATTTGATGGCATGTCAACGTGGAACCAATGAGTATTGGTTTTGTCGTCATGGTGAACCTAAGTGCATGTTAAGAAACTTAGGTACACCAACATGGTTTGTAACACTTAGCTGTGCTGAGTATGCATGGGAAGATTTACTTGACTTACTACGAAAAGCAAATTCCAATATAAAAAATATTGAAATGAAGACACCTGGAGAACTGTGTTAATTGGATCCTGTAAATGTGTGCAGGTATATTAATCATAGGTTTCGAACTATGAAGTCTTTTATCTGCAATAAAAATAATTGTTCGCTTGGAGAAGTTGTTGATTTTTTTTGGCGAAAAGAGTATCAAGGGAGAGGTAATCCACATACATATGCTATTATGGGTAAGGAATGCTCCAAAATTTGGAACGGATACTGATGAAACAGTATTGTCTTTCATCGAACAGTATGTTACCTGTGAGATTCCAAGAGAAGGAGGAGAAAAAAGCTTGAGACAACACGTTTTGCATTTACGAAGTCACCGTTGTGGAAAGTACTGTCGTTGAAAATACAAGTCTAAAGGAAAATTTTATACCAAGTGTCGTTTTGGATTCCAACATCCAGTAATTTCTAAAGGAAGAGTAAATTCTTTTTTGTCTGATGACAGGCATCCAATTACTCGGAAACCTCCGAAGAATACGTACAACTTAAAAAGAACAGAATTTTCAAAGTATATTAATGACTACAATCCAGTTATTTTGAAAATGTGGAATGCAAACATGGACATTCAATATGTTGCAGATAACTCAATTGCCATTGAACGCTATGTTACATCATATATAACGAAATCAGAAAAGACAGAGATGAAAGAAATGTGGAAAGAAATTTCAGAAGAGAAGAGCCTTAGCAAAAAATTGTAAAGCTTTAGCTTGAAAATGTTTTCCCACGGAGAAATTGGATCCTATGAATTTTCGGATTGCTTGTGCTCTTTCAGTGTATATTCAAAGTCACGAGGAATCATTTGGGTAAGTTGAGGTCTTGCCTGCACACGAAATAGAGTGTTGAAAACATTAGAAGAAATTGAATACTTAGCAGTGAATGAACCAAAAAGTACAGAAGTTCTTAAAAATAATATGTTGGATACATACTATGCCAAAAGGAGTCCACATCTAGAAGAGCTATGTCTGTATGAAATACTTCAACATTACAGCTTTAAAAGAAATGTTACACCAAATATAAAACAAGTAAAATATGCAGTAATTGGATGTGATGGTTGTTTAATAAAACATGCCAAAGGTAATCTTATTAACCACAGAAAACTCAGTTGCGAAACTCCAGATAAGAGAGAATGTTTCTATTTAGCATTTCTGCAACTCTTCAAGCCATGGCGTAGTGAGACTGAATTATCTAGACATTTTGACTGCTATGAAGATTCTTTTAATGCATGTAAATATAGCATTGCATGTACTATTTTCCCTACATATCTACAAATGTTAAATGATGAAATTGAACAAGCAAAGACTATTACAGCTGAAATAGCTAACTAAAGTTCTCAAGTTAGTCAAAGTTCTGGTCCACATAGTCAAGATCCACTGGGACAACCAATAATTGAAAATTAAGCAGCAATAGCCATGACTGGAGTAGAAATTGCAATGCAACAAGCACGACAGGAGAATATTACGTTGGAAAACTTAGAAGAACAACTAAATATTGAACAGAAAGAAATTTATCTACAAGTGACAGAACAGATACAACATGTTTTGTAGCATGGAAAAAAAAGAATGTCTATGTACATCATTTAAACCCATTCTTATGTACATCAGTGGACAAGCTGGAACAGGTAAACGTTTTTTAATTAAAGTTTTGACCAGTTATCTACCAAAAACTACAGATTCACATTTATCTTGTGTTGTAACAGCTCCGACTGGATTAGCAGCGCACAATATTAAAGGAAATATTTTACATAGATTACCTATGTTACCATTTGAGCATGATAATAAATTGGAATATCAGAAGCTGTCTGGAGATGCTTCTTATGAAGTGTCAAGAGTGCTGAAGAAAATGAAACTTTTAATCATTGATGAGGTGAGCATGGTCTCAAACTTAATGCGTGCCTTTGTATTCTTGAGAATGCAACAGATTTTAAAAATAGATGACGATGTTCTGTTTGGAGGAAAACAGTTAATTGTATTTGGAGATCAACCACAAATTAATCCTGTAAAAGGAAAACCAGTTTTTAAAACACTTGTGTATGAAGACACTAGGAAATGTTTGGGAAGTATTGGAAATGTGAACATGTGGTTACATTTTGAATACAAAGAACTTATAAAGAATATACGGCAAGCAACTGATGAAGATTATGGAAATATTCTCAAAGATATAAGAATTGGTGTCCTAACAAAACATGGTAAACAAGCTTTAGAAAGTTGGCTACTAAGGAACTTGTTTACAACTGAAAACACAGCAACTGAAGTACTGTGCAAGAAGATTGGAGAAAAGAAGTCCGTAGTTTGCCTAATGCTTACACTGTAAGAGTGTTGTAAATTTTATCAAGAGCTTCTGAAATTGGAAAAACAAGAAATAGTTCACATTGAAGCTATTGATAAAATAGAGGGGACGCTAACCATCAGCAGGAGCTTTGACGTGAGAGAAACGGCCCGCCGCTTCTCTGCCTGTGACAGCCGTGAGGGGAACAGCTTGGAGGACCAATCAACGCGCCGTGAGGGGAACGGCTGGAAACTACTCTCCCCAGCAGGCTTGGGCGCCTGCTACTGATGCTGCACTGTGCGCCTTGAGGTGCAATAAAATCCACGCCGGGCTCCCGCGGCACGGGACGCGCGTGTGCCGCGCCCGGGCGAAGACCGGGCCAAGGGTGGGCCGGTACTTGCCCGTCAGTGCCAGGAAGAGGCAGGGCTGGGCCACCCCCCTTGAGTTCCTGATTTCAGGAAGCAGAGGGTCATGTACCAGGACACAGCCGGTGGAAGGTTAGTGATTGAATCCTCCCCCCTTGCTCACTTCCAACAGTGACCCTTTTTACTTCATTCCCTTTGGCGGCTAAACACATCTGCGGAACCATGGGGAAGCGTAATTGTGTGGACGAAAAACAAATTGTACCCTCAAAATCGATGCCTAATGCCCAACTTACCTCAATTGACAGAATGTTACAAAAAGCAATAGGGGCAGTGTCAAATGAAATTGAACTGACTGAGAGATGGTTAACGTTAACCCCACACTTGTAATTGTCCCGGATAGACTTGAATGCAACTCAGGCCTCAGGTTCTTTGGTCTTAGAAACATCTTTGCCACAGCTAACGGTAGACGACTCCCCCAATGATGACCAGCCAAGGGGGGCCAGGCCAACACGCCATGATAAAAGGGGAAAGCCTAAAGCCACAGTAAAAGCGGGGGCAAAACGCAAGAAGGGAACGGATGAAGTTACAACAAACCTACCCAAGGGAGCAGACGGTATCACAAGTCTCGCAGCTACAGTCCCTGACCAACCAATTTGGATTACAAATTTAGTGGTAGACTTGCAAATACAAGTCAGGAACATTGTAAAAGACGAGCTTAAACAGTTGTCTGAAAGGGTAGAAAAGTTGGGCGTGATGCTTGAGGCCCATGTTGGTAACTGTGGGGTAACAAATGGGGTAGCAACAAAGGGTAGAACCCAAGTGGGTCAGGCCGCACTCAGTTTAACCAAGGATGACCCCCCCACCAGTATTGAATGGCCTTATTGTTAGTTATACTGGCAACCAAGATTCTTTGTCTACCACTAACATAACCAAGAGAAACTCTACCATTTTACCAGTGCACAACATCAGTTCAGGGCAAGAAATAAGACCTCGGGGGGGCAGGTTCCAGCAAGAGCCCAGTAAATAATCCACCCTTGCCTTGCATTAACTTCCACCTGCCTCAACACCCTATGTTATCGTCCTCTCTGGAGTCAAGGAGTTGGGGAGGGGGTGCTCCGAAACGCACCAGGAACTAAAAAACAAATGTATGTTTTGGCTAAATAGACAAAAGCAATTCCCATTTGAGGAAGCAGGAGAGATCTTAATGAATCGAAGAGTTAACTGGCTAGGCTGGAGACCTAAGGATAGACAGGGGGACTGCATTGTTATACATTTTAGAAACCCACAGATAGCAAGAGCCATTTTAAATAGAAACAACTGGAGACAGGAGGGGCCTATAGTGGCCTTACCACTAGGCTACTTCTATCCTATAGGGGGACTGTGCCAAACAAGAAGGTCAAATGGATGGGAGGAGGATAAACAGCATCAACCCAACCAGCCAATTAACCCAGTTCATGACTGGGCTAGGAACCAACATTACAACATACACACAACCAATAGGTTTAGCGTGTTAGAGGGTGTAGATTGACTTGAATCTGCAAGTCATAGGCTGGAGGAATTTCACCACATGGGCAAGTAATTGGCGGAAAATAGTCAGACAAGGGAGGTACAAAATCGGAGCGTGTGCCGAGGAGGGGAAAAGACAAGTATCGGAAAGAATGCGGTAAGGACGGGAACAATTGATAGGGAAACTAGGGACCCAATCACTAGCCATCTAGGTGATACAATAAAGAAATTCACAGTCTCTCGATAAGGTCACTAGTGTGACTAGGTATTTGTCCTCACCTTTACCGGTAGAACCAGCTAACAAGGTGGATTCAGCTAGGTTAAGAGTTTTATCATGGAACCTAGCCGGAATAGCCTCCAAGTTAGAGAACCCTGAATGGAGCACTTTTATTGAACAGCATGAGATCAGTATGCAACAAAAAACATGGGCAAGGGAGCACACATTTAAATCTGGATATGCATCGTACAGTTTAGCTGCAACTTCGGGGGGTAAGGGTAGACCATCTGGGTGGGCATCCACTTGGGATGCAACGTAAAACAATTGGATACATTATCAAAAGGCTTCCAAGGTATTCTTCTTAAATTTGCCACAAAGTTTACAATTGCCCTAATTAATGTATACTTGCGGCCTGTAAGTCACAGCCAAGAGTCTAAAACCTTGGATGAGCTCACACCATTTTTAGCTACTATTCCTGACCACTGCACTGTGATCCTTGGAGGGGACTTCAATTGTCAATACAAGCCTTTAGTTGGCATGAATGAAGATAACCCCTGTGAAGAGGATCTACACTGGGCCATCCCAAGACGTCATGTGCACCAGTAGGAGTCTGGACTCCGCTGGTCCTACAAATGAACTCTCTCACGCTCAGACACTCAATGAGGGCATGCAATGGAAGATCACAGTCGGATACACCTGGTGGACACACTTATAATAGAATCGGGCACTCCTCTAAATTAGACTATATCTTGATAGATACCAAATCCTGGTGCGGGGTAGTGGATTTTAAGATTGAACCACGCTTTGACAGTGATCACAACGCACTAATTTTAGAACTATTAGTGCCATGCTCGGAGAGTACACCCGGTCTGGAAGTACCAACTGATGACAGACTAACCCTCGCTAGCTGTAGGAGGTGAGTTAGATGGACAGACTTAAGTCAATCACAAGAAAAACTAGCCGACTGCTATGCTTATCCTCAAAAACATAATGTAGTCTGTGCAAGAGAATGGCATAACAATTTATCTCGAGAGGGTTTCCACTACCCACTCTAGTCTGACATCCCCTATAGAAGAATTGTTTTTCCCAAACAAAAAATCTAGGACTAAAATTAACCCAAAACATCCCTGGTACAGCGGTGAATGTCGGAAATATAAAACTGCCCTGAATGATGCTATTAATGCCAAGGATAGGTCCTTGATTAAAACTAGGAGAGTGGCCTACCGTAAAACCACAGACGAGGCCAAAAAAGGGTAAGAGAGTGCAAAGTGGGACACCCTGAGAAATGATTTAGGTGCTCATGACATGAGGACTTTTTGGCTTACAGTTAATACTGGTAGTGCCAATGGGAATTCAGCTGTAGTTCCAAACTTAGGGGTGGATGCGTGGATGGACCACTTTGAGTCCGTCTACTCGAGTGCAGAAACAGAGGTTGATAGTCCAGATGATGACCACTTCCCCTCACAGGGCAGCACTGCTATTGGTAATATAATACCTCCTGGAGATAACCAAGACAGTCCAACGATTACCCTTAAAGAAGTAATTAGTGCTTTGAGTAAAATAGCCCCTTGGTTAGACAAAATTCCTGGGGATCTTTACCGCAGCGAACCTACCATTTGGGCCCCATACTTTTGGATTCTTTTTAACGCAATAGTACAAGGCATGGATATCCCCACAAACTGGGCTGGTGCGGAAATTATCCCTGTCTTAAAAAAAGGCTCTCCACTGCTCCCTTCAAATTATAGGCCAATCAGCCTTATCGATATCAGACCAAACATTTTTGTGCAAGCGATGCTTGCTCGCTTACATAGATGGATGGAGGAGCATAATGTCTTGAGCCCCCCTACAAACAGGGTTTAGGGAAAAAATGTCTACTCTGGATCAGATCTTCAGGCTACAACTATTACACTGGAAGAGCGTGTGTATCGAGGGTGGCAGCCTCTATTTAATATTTGTAGACCTGAGATCTGCATTCGACTTGGTTCCAAGAGAAAAATTGTGGGGTATTCTTCATGAGCTAGGTGTTCCGATCTACTTGTGCCAAATGTTGAATCAGTTACATATGGGAAACTTTGCCCGAATGCGGCTCGTTAAATATGGGGAACTCACTACTCCTCTCCCAGTAGAAAAGGGAGTTCGACAGGGATGCGTCCTAACTCCAACACTTTTCTCTCTTTTTATAAATAGGTTAATTGAATTTTTACACTTGGAGTAAGATTTAGATGCACCCAAACTCGTGACTCGTAATGTTCCGGCAATGATGTTTGCCGATGACACCGTGCTAATCTCTAAATCCCCCATTGGCATACAGAGGATTCTCAATCAATTTGTCCTTTTCTGTAAGGAAAGGGGTCTTGAGATTAATTCACAAAAGACGAAGTACATGGTCTTTAACCCAGGAAAATGTACCCGACCAAATCCATGCCTGGATGGCACCCCACTAGCAAGGGTACTGGTTTGAGTACCTTGGCTTAACGATCACCGATAAAATGGACTGGGGTGCACAAATTAAAAAATCCAGTCTGAAACTAGCCCAGACAACGGGGGGTTTGGCCAAAGTATTCCGAAACTCTGGCCACAAACCAGTTGGCCCAGTTTTGGAAATATATAAGAACCAAGCTAGAGGAGCATCTGTTTACGGGGCGGAACTCTGGGGGTACGGCAATTCTAGCAGTCTAACTCAGGCTGAAAATTCTTTTGTAAGACAACTATTCTGTCTCCCCGTAGTTTCCCCCTTACTTCCCTCAGACTAGATTTGGGGCTCAGAACAATTGTAGAGGTTGTTGCCCTTAGACCCCTTCTATTCTGGCGTCGTCTTTGGGCCACCCCAGAACTGGCTAGCTTTAGAGAAGAACTAAAGGAGGTGATCAGTCTACCCGGTGCAGGAAAAATACCATAGTTATCTTACATACGAAACATGCTTGTATCCATGGAAGTGGGTCATATGTGGTCTAGTCCAGAAACAAGTTGCCCTACTGTGTCAAAGAAGATGTTAAAGGATCTCTACTGGGAGCATAAATTGACCATGATACAGGGAAGTTGCACAACTGGCTGACTCACTATAGCATTCCTAGAAATTAAAGACCAGTATAGACTAGAGCCAGCTCTGGATGACATTAAACCGACAGCGGCTAGGAAGCTATACCTGCAATTCAGGCATGGGGTACTCCCCTTGCCTGACTTCACGTCCAAATGGGATGGTTCAGAATGCTCGGTCTGCCCAGCATGTAATATTGGAGTTGAAACCGAGCAACATGTATTATTCTCTTGCCCTGGGTACAAGAAAGCTAGAAAATGATGGCTTACACAGATCTGCAGAAATCTGGGAACCAGGCATTGTGTAGAGGCTTACAGGATTTTGAAATACAATGCCAACCTACATATAGTTTATGCGGTCACAGGTTTCTTGTTCTCCGTGTGGTGCACACGAAGAGTTTACTTAAGATGTTCCCCACAACATTGTGATCATTAACGGTCAAATTTTAGAGTGCAATAGTTTGCACAACATAAGGATGTGCAGTTTAGCCACACGTTGTTTCTTTTTTGCCCAGCACATGTTAACTCGGCTAGCATGGGTGTAGGCCAATGTTCATAGTTAATGATATATTTTTGCATTTTTGCATTAAATATCCTGATGGTTGCTATTTATTAAATATTATGGCCCTGCCGCAACTCTAGCTGCACATGCACATAGCACTTTAATACAAGTTAAGAGTCTTATGCACTGTATTAATTTTACTTGCTGATAGATCTATAATGAACGTGGTTGACAAAAATTTCCTCTTGGTGTTTTTATCTGTAAATGAATTTACAAAATAGACTGTGATATACACCAACATTATCGTTTCAAACAGTCTAGCTGCCCGTGGAGATTGATGGACTTTGACATACATAAAATGTTTTTAGTTGTTTTTTTATGTTTTAATCATGTTCATATTTGTATATGGGGACTTGCATAATTGCTTTTATGGCCTTTTGGTCGAAATAAAGTTTTACTAAAGGAAAGGAAAATAGAGCACCAGGGAGTGACCATTCTTCTTTCAGAGAAACTACAGACTAAATTGCACTCTTTGGAAAAGTCTGTAACTAAAACTGCTGGCTTAGAAAAAAACTTGAGATGAATCTATAAACTGTCAGGTTATTTTGTGACGGAATTTGAATGTAGAAGAAGGTTTAGTAAATGGAGCAATTGGGAAAGTTGTTGATTTTGTAAAGTATCAGAACAGAGATGGAATAGAATTCTTGAAAATAAAATGTTATGAGATTACAGAGGTAAGACAGATTGGGGATTGTGCTGTACTTTTTTGCTTGTAAAAGACTTGTATATTCGCAGAAAGCAGTTTCCTTTGTCTTTAGCATATGCAGTAACTATTCATAAATCTCGAGATTTAAGTATAGATAGTGCTTTAGTAAATATTGGAAGTACTGTGTTCAAAGAGGGAATGGTATATATTGCATTATCTCGAGTAAGAACATTATCTAGTTTGTAATTGATTGATTTCGATGACAACAAGATTAGTGCTAATATAAATTGTGTAACAGAATCTAATCGTTTAAGAAGACTTTATACACCAAATTTAGGTGAATTTCCCATTTATGAGAAACATGTTGTGTGTTCATAATGAAAATATGTTAAAGAATCAAGTGAGGTTGAAAAAATGAAGGGAAAGGAAAGGGTGTAAAGAGACAGAAAATTGTAAGTGTTGATGACTTTGTGGGAAACCAATTAGAAAATAGTTCAGGTATCAACTATTACGCTAATGTAGTTCAAAATGTTGTATTTTATCTACAAGATCTTCATTTTGAAATCATGGGAAATCAAGAAAAAAGATGATGATCTGCACTACATTATGTATTTCAACAATTGACAACTGACAGAAGTAAAATTCATACTGCTTGTGGCATTCGCCATCTCTTGGATATATGTACTGGTTCTTTGACCTTCAGTCTTAATATACAACAAGATGCACAAGAATTTCTAATGCTTATGCTTGAAGTGTTAGAATATGAAGGGATACAGATTGAAAACTTTTTTGGACTAAGTTACAAATGTGATCATAAATGTGAACAGTGTTCATTAACTTCAAGCACTGAAGTCGACACAGAACAATTCATATACTCAACAATACCAGACTGCAATCTGTAGCTTTTAACAAATTAGTAAAAGCATCAAATCATACGATGCAACGTCCTCATTGCAAATCAGAGATGTTATCTACATTACACATAGAAAGATATGAAAAATATCTGATTTTAATGCTACAACGTTGTAGAGAAAATGCAAGAAAACTGGAAACCAGAATTAAAAATGTTGTTGCCAGTCAAATATCTATTTCTGGAAGAATTTTTACAACAGTGGCTATTATTTTCCATACAGGACCTACTACAACATCTGGATACCATACTGTGTTATTAAAGTATAATCAAGGATGGACACATTGCAATGATGCACACTTGGAAATAAAAAACAGATTGCCTTACAAATTACCAAATTCATATTTCATATTTTTGAAGCCAAAGTTTTAAATACATCATTCGGCCTATTGGGAAGATGTAAACATGCGTTAACAAATTCATATTAGATATTTTGCAAACCAAACTTTTGAATACATTATTCGGCTTATTGGAAAGATGTGAACAGATAGTAGAAAAATAGTTTTTATGATGAATGGCACAATAGTACTTTGATATTTACTGAAAAGAACTTAGGTTTGAGGGACGTTATAGTTAGAAATTTGCATTTAAAAAACTTCATAAATTTACTGAAAAAAACATAGGTTTCAGGGACGTTATAATTAGAAATTAGCATTTTAAAAACCTTTGAAACTCACTGAAAAATACATAAATTTCAGGGACGTTATAGTTAGAAATTAGCATTTATAAAACCTTTGAAATTCACTGAAAAAACCATAGGTTCCAGGAACGTTACAGTTAGAAATTAGCATTTCAAAAACCTTTAAAATTCACTGAAAAAAAAAACAGGTTTCAGGGACATTATAGTTAGTTGGACATTTCACTCATATAAAACCAGAGAAATTTGGCTGTTATAGTTAGTTAAGCTAACTATAATTTGGTCCCCCGCAATGCACTGCTGATGATGTCACATATTACATCACTCATGACATGGTCAGTGACATCACTGACTATAACTAGATAGTAATAGTCGCATATATGTTCTACATTTTCATTATTTATAAATATTATCCACTAAATATTAAGTATGGAAGCATTACAAAGATATAAATGAGTATACTTTATAAGTGCATAAACTGTAAAAATGTGAGTATTGTCAAAAATAGCTGTACCCATTAACTCCCACCCAATGAAATCCCCCCCCAAGCAATACCAAAACCAAACAATAATAATGCCTTTTAATACTTTTTTGCCACACAGTCAGTGCTTCTTATGCAAGGCATGTATGGGTAAAACATAAAATTGGCCTTTTGACTCTCCTAATCATAATCACATCAAATTTTAATGGCCCTAGGAAACCAGCAATGTACTGATACTCTGGCACCCAGTAATTTAAAACAATTGTTTGCACAGAACATTATTAACAATTTGTCGTTTTTGTTTTCTGAATATAACTGCTCCTGCTGGTCCAGCCAGACCACCAACCAGGGAGGAGATAGCAACCTGTTTGCGGAGGCAGAGGTTGGAGCTTATCCAGCAAGAGTACCAGGCAGTTGGTGGCCCCAGTCGGCCCCCAGTGCAGTCATGCCCCAGTGCAGCTAGTCCTCCCCAGCCTCCAGGCTCCTGGCCATCCCATCACCGGTGCTGCCACCAGCATCTATCAACTGCTGCTATCCCCTCCCACACTGACAACAACAGTAGTCAATTGCTGCACCGGATCCTGCAGCAGATTAACTCGATCGAGAGACGGCTTACCGCAATGGAGCAGAGCCTGGACCAGCTCCAGACCAACATCCACAGTGCCCTCTTCTAGCACTTTTTAATTTTTTTGATTGTGTGAGAGGGGTTTGTTTGTTGGGGCTGGTACAAGATGGTGGCAATTGAGCTGTGAGTGAACTTCTTTGGCCATTTTAACTTTTGGTACTTTGGGGCTTGGGTCAGTTTTGTTTGGGGAGAGGGGAGGGCATGTTGAGTGGGTGGGTTTCTTTGTAAATAAAAAGGAGGAAACTGTTTTATTTTACCTACATGTATGCCTGAAGTAGTTTGTTTTACTTTTACTTTTCACTGTTATACTTCTCTAATTATCTTGACCATTAGGAGGAGTGCTACTGTGACCTATATTGTATACAAAAACCTAGATAAACAATAGCAGCAGTTAGTTACTTACTTACTAAGTTAACTAGTTCACGTCATTCCATACAAGTTGTCTTTCTTGAATATAGATGAAGCAATAACAGGGAAGGTATCACATCTTCACAACTGAGGTCCCACTTCCAATTCCACCCAGGTGAGCTCCAACTGTGTAATTAATCTGAATGAATGATTATCCTGAAGTTGGCCGCCAAGGCAAAAGCAATACTGGAGGCCAGTATAGAATCATCCATTACTTCAATAAATGCCTAGATAGGATTTTTGACAAGATTGCTAATGCATGCTTCCGCATCAAGACCCAGGCTAGGCCAAACAGCAGGGGCACTGATGAAAAAACTCTTGAATTGAGAAACGACTTGAGACAAGAAATCAGGAAGGCCAGGAAATCCAGTATAACAATGATCACATGGGAAAAAATAAAAATACTGAAAAAGCAATAAAAAAACAGCTCTGGAGAGAAGATCAAAGACCAAAGGTTTCTGGGCAAAACTTATGTTCAATTGTGAACAAGCCAATGCCAGAGCCTTCCGGATAACAATTAATGGCCTTGGCAGGGAAACAAGAATAATACATTTCTCATTCATCACGGAAAAGGATTGGGATGTTTATTTGATTAAAACCGTTGCTATTCATGAGTGCCCAAAAGTCCAAGAACATTGTAAAGCGGTTGAGAAAGACAGTTTAAAAGATCTAGTAACATCATTATTAAGAAGTATGCCAACTACTCCAGTGCGCTCGTACTGCAAACCAGCTAGAATGGTAAAAATGGTAGGGCGCCCATCCCTAATGATATCCCACAAGCTATATATAAGCTTGATCTGAAACACTGGGCTAGACTACAAACAGCATTGTTCACTGAAGTGGAGTCTATGTGAACAATCCCCAGCAACTGGAGGGGGTTGATAAGAAACTCAATTTTTAAGGGGGTGATCGAGCAAATCCTGCGAATTATAGAGTAATTGCGCTTATTGACTCAGAACCCACATATTACACCTCACTAGCCTTCAAAGCCTCAATACCAACAACCTGATTTCATTCCACCAAACAGGGTTCCGGAAAGGTTTTGGTACCACTATCAACATGTTAGCAGTGACAACAATCGCTGAGAAATGTAAACGCTTGAAGAAAAACCTGCTTCTATGTTTTATACTTCTAAAAGCTGCTTATGATTGAATTGATGGAGACCTCTAATGGGGAAAACTTAGATGGTAGGGCCTCCAAGAAAAAGCCCTACGTGTTATCGAATTATTATACACCGATACATGGATCCAAATTAAGGTGGTAGATGGAACAAGGCTGTCCAAGTGAATACCTACTATTATTCAAGAACAAAACCCTAAGCAACTATTGGTCTATTAAACATAGGAGACCATTATTCCCACATAATAGGAGAAGAATCAGTGTACCACAGTTATCATTATAAAATCTTTTTATTCATACGAAATCGCTTAAAAGACTGCAATTGATTCTATTTTTCTGTTTGGATCGACATATTATAGAAAATGACATCACATTAAAAACAACTGTTTTGAAAAGAAATATTGTTTCCCAATACCCCAGGCAACAGGCAAAGCTGTATGTCCTATAGAAATGGTCAATATAGGAAAGACTGCATGATCAATCAATAAAGTAACTACATGTAAAATTAAAAGAACAATATTCCACTAGACAATACATATAGAACAAACCAAAATACATAAAGTTTGATGAAACAGTGTGGTGGCTTTTGGAAAAATAGCTCATGGCTCCCACTCACAGATGAAACACTCATACAGGGCACACTGTATCATTATAACATTCTGACTATAGGAGTTCTTTTTCTTAACAGTCAGGCATTTCTGATTGCAGACAACCCCTGATTTCATGACATACCATACATGCATCGCTTCATATTCCAGTGATTCCACGCCACCCTGCAATCCCAACTGCCCAGCTACCCTTCCGCTCCAGAGGAGTTCCACCGATAACGCTTGTAATATCTGAAACAGTGGGAGTCCAACTGGCATCAAGATTATATTGTGCATGCCTGGCAATGAAACTAGATGCAACTATCAGAGAGCAGGAGGCACGGGCACAGAACCTTGTAATCCCTTGGCAGGCAAAATGTGGTCCTACTGCTGCTTGTTACTCCAGAAGATATTGTTCAACCATAGACTTAAGTTACTGCGTTTCTCATATCACAAAAATGCTAGGTACCACACTACAACAGGACCCAGCAGTGGCACTTATGGGCTACACTGCCGATCTTCCGCGATTACTGAGCAGACTCACCTCCATGGCCTTCCTGCTTGCAAAACGTGAGATCACAATTTACTGGGGCAATACACTATCCCCCTCTTCTACTGCCTGGCTCAAATGCATGTAACACTGTAACAGCATCAGTGGGGATTAGGCCGTCCTCCAGCTCCTGACATCTTGTCCCATTGATACATGGCAACCCTTGTGGGATTACCTCCACACCCTTGAGCACAACACTAATGACTGACAATAATGAATCTCCCTTACCTTCATTAACACCTGTAAACCAGTTTCAAGAATTCGACCCACCTTGTTTTTGCAGCATACTCTTCACATCAGGATGTCTCCCCTCCCTGTTCACTCTTCTGCTTTATTGTCATGTGTTAGGAAATGGAGTTATTAGGACACCAACTTGACACATGTGAATTATAGACTGCTGGTAGATGTTGTACTCTATGTGTGCAATAAAAACATGTCAAAAAAACTATCTTCTGGGGCAGACCTTCTAGTGCTAAGTGATGCAAAAGGAGATAGGCAATGGCATGCGAGGGGGCAGGCAATGTCATGAAGGAAGTGTTGAGGTTTCTTGAATGAACACTGACCAGTCCAAATGCAATAACAATATATGTGACTAAAAATATGGTGGGCATCATAAATCTGACACAAAAATAATAATGTTCCACTGGCCATTTTTTGTGTGAAAATAAAAGCTAAACAAGAAATAATTAGAAAATCATATAGGGGTACTGGCATACTTAGTCCAGGAAGTAGAGTTTGTTCTCAAACTCAGAGGGTTCACCTAGAAGTTGATCACTTAACAAACGTGATTCAATTTCGAACCAGTCACACTCCTCCTCCTTTGCTTGTCAGGGATGGTGTAATTGTGTGGTATAAAATGTCTCCACGTTTTGAGGCGAGAGACTAGTCCTTCTCATTATAACAACCGTACCAGCTGCACTTAAAACACGCTCAGCAGACACACTGGCAACAGGACAAACCAGGCACTTTATTGCCAGCCTGCTGAGCTCTGGCCATTTGCACATCCTCTCGTACCAATACATTACTGTAGTAGTAATACCAGTTTATTAGTCAATGAAAACCATAAACATGAGTCAAATGATACAGTACAGAGAAAAATATTTAAAGAAATCTAAAAGTCATTATACATCTACTGTAGCCATTACACATCTTAATAATGGAAATTCGGGGGGCGTGGCTTGCTGCCGTCGGGAATGGCCACGCAGTAGCGAAGCTCTGCAGCGCCACTCCCGAAATATCCGGATAATCTGTGCCCCGCGGCCCCAACCCGTGCAACAAGAGGGTGCTGGTGGTCCTAAGGCCCCCGCGGACAAGTGGGCAGAGTTTGGGGGAGATCGGAGGGGGTGCTGACCCCGAGCTCCGTTCTCCGGGAGCTGGAGCGCTGCCGCGCGGTTCCTCGCTCCGATCCTGCCCGGATACGCCAGATGCGAGAGGTCGCGGCTGCGGCCTAGGAGTGCGGAGGGCGAAGCGGCCTGGGACGCGGCACCCTGGACGACTTGGAGGCTGGTTTCAGCGTGCCCTCCGGCCGGCCTGATATCGTGTGTGCCCCGGAGGCCGTGAGGTCTTCAGGCCGGCCGGGACCGACAGGCGCCTGCAGAGCGGCGAGCCAGGTGGCGTGGCCACAGTGAGACCAATACCGGGCAGAACTGGCTGTGAAAGCGGAGCCACGTTTTATGCTTGCAGCGTGGGGCGACAGTGTTTGAAGGCTCACCGGCTGTGGACCCCCACACATCGGGGACATCACCGGCGGAGGAGTGCGGCCCGGGAGCGAGGCAGGCCACTTTATGCCTAGAGCGCCGGAGGTGGAACGACGTTGGGCACTGCGCTGCCCCACTGAAGTGACTTTCATCGATGGGCCCGAGCAGACTCCCCGGTGCTGCAGACGCATGATCGGCGATATTCGGGGGATAAGGAAGCGGCTGATCCCTGTGGAGACCGACTGACTACCACACTGTCGGTAAGAGAGAGACCTGAATGCTGGCGTGCAAGGGAGAATGGCGGCGGATGGGGAAGAGGCGCTTGAAGTCGACGTCTCCGGAGCTGGTAGATAGCAGGGTGTAGCGAGCGGGGAGCCGTGCCTGAAGTCCGCCACCAACACCGGCGCTACCACGACGTGGGCCCTGGACTGGTTCCCGGACCATACTAGCACTGTTGCCATAGCTGGGCCTGCTGCGCTGACCCCCCCCCCCCGGAGTCCATAGCCTGTGTGGCAAATAGAACGATTGCTTGAAGGAGGCAAAGCTCGGCGAGCACACCGGCCGCCTCCGTGGAGCTACCGGAGAGTGTACGACGGAACTCACAGGGGGGTCTCCGCTCTCCCACGGCTGCGACGGAGAGGGTCTGGGCCTTCTCCTGGACTCAAAAGACGACCAAGCTAGGCAGGCTGGAACACCATCCAACAGAGCGGCTGGATCTTGGGACTATCTGTTGAGCTGAGACACCGGTCTCACCGGGGAGGGGGCCCTTGATGGGAGCGCGCTCTTCCGTCCGTGGTGTAGTGGAGGTCGGAGTGGATTGTTGCCGGCAACACTCCCGTTCTTTTGGAATGCCCTGACCCCGGGTAGAGTGCACTGGCGGGGGGGGCACAGTCCGTGAAAACCGACAGGCCGGCTGGAGGTTTCCATCGCAGGCGGCGGGGATTAGTGGCTGGGCCCTCTGGCTAGGGAGTGCTCAAGTAGGGGTAAACATGCCAACTGGGCGAAGCAGCAAGCAGTCGACGCAGTCTAAGCTTGATAAGTTTACTTGGCACCAGCAGCAGAGCGGCGACCGGGTGGAGATGCCGGCCTCGGACGGTAAGCCAGACCCATCAAACAAAGACCTACTGGACGCCATAACGGCCATCAAGACGTCCCTCGAGCAGCGAATCGACACTGTGGCCACCGATGTGGGTCTGATCCGAGAAGATGTGCGAAAAATCGCTGACCGGGTGGGGACAGTCGAAAATATCACCAACGAATTGTCCAACGACACCGGCTGCCTCAAACAAGAGGTCAGTGAACTGCGCGCCTCCCACGAGGTGCTAGCCCGACAACTGGACGACTACAAAGGTAGGATGCGTCGCAACAATGTACGCATAATTGGTGTTTTCCGGAACAGGCAGAGGGACAAACGCCGGACCTCTTTGTAGAAGACTTGATCCTCAAACACCTGCAACCTAGGGGTCTATCCAAGTGTTTTACTATTGAAAGAGCCCATCGGGTGCCGGGAGGTCGCCCGCGGCCGTGAGCCCCTCCCAGACCTATCTTGGCCCGTGTGTTTAACTTCCGTGACCGAGATGTAATCCTCCAAACGGCAAGGGCGGCGCCGCCAGTCACCATGGAGAATAGCACCATCACGTTCTTTCCGGACTTTACCTTGAGAGTACAGAAACAAAGACGGAGCTTCCTAGCTGTAAAAAAGGCACTTTGTGAGAACGATGTCAAATACGCTATGTTGTTCCCGGCCAAGCTTCGGGTGGAGGCGGAGGGCAAATCTTGGTTCTTCATGCGCCCAGAGGATGCTTGGGACTGGTTGGAAGGGTGGCGCACCACGGGCAGTCGGAGGAAGAGGCAGCCCTCGGCAGCAGATTCGGCTACAGACTGGCGCCGGCAGAGGAGCTCCCCTTTGCGCTCTGACTCGGTGGCCTTGGGCCCTGCGGAGGAGCCCTGATTGTGGACGATGGTAAGGCAGATTGGGACTGAATAGGCCAGCTCGGAGCTCCTACCTGGGCTGTTTGGGAGCGCACTGCTGTTCTTGGGGTGGCGGGCGGCCTGATCTATGGTGATAAAGAGATGTGGATTGAACTGCTCCATGGACTTGACGGCTTATAACTGGTCAACCGCCGAGGGGGGTGAGCCGATCCTCCAGAACTAACAATGGACTCCCCTCCACTCTACTTTTCCTGATGGCATAGTGGTTCTTGATAGGAGTCGAGAGGGGTCTAGCACCACTGAGTAGATACTGGGTGGAGCGGGGTCCGGGCTAACCTGGCAACCTTCTAAGGGCTCTTATTGGTTTGGCGAGAGTAAAGTTTGGGGCCACGAGAAGGGGTTCTGTACAAAGTAGACTGCCCAGATGGGAGTGGGGTAGCACACGTTTCCTCGAAGTGTTTCTGGGGGGGCGACAGGCACTCTGCGTGTTGGGGGGGCGGGGGGTTTTAGCCCCGTTCTGCAGTGTAGCAGGGAGGGATGGGTATGTTGTGGGATTGAATTTAATGGGAGGGTTGTTTTGCAATGTTCATCTGCAGTAGGTATGCATGCTATCAGTATTCAGAATAGAGTACTAATTGTTCACCTGGGAATGTCAAGGCTCCTCTCAGTCGCACTCAATAGGGGTGGGGGCGTGCGGGTGGCGTCATGGAGGGTGCCTGGTTCGGTCGCAATATGCGGGGTTCACTTTGACCGTTCGGGACAGATGCTACTGAGATCCACTGGAAATGGCTCAGAAACTTAGTTTGATGACCTGGAACGTCAACGGGCTGGGTGATAAAATTAAGCGGAGCATAGTGCAGAACTACATACACCGCCATCGTCCGGATGTGGTGCTGCTCCAAGAAACGCACCTCATAGGTAACTCCTGTCACGCCCTAGACCGGAAGGGATACCGTATGGTGGTCCACTCCGGTTTTACCTCGGGTTCTCGAGGGGTGGGACTTCTCCTGCGAAAGGGCTGCCCATATGTGGTACACAGCACTCACACTGAACCTCAAGGTAGATATGTTGTCTGTTCGGGACAATGGGAAGGGAAGGCCCTTACCTTGGTCTCTGTCTATGCACCGCCGGGCCTTCAGCGCCAGACCCTGGCGGACGTAGGGAAGATTCTACTGACCCAGCTGGATGGCGCTGTGATTGTGGGTGGCGACTTTAATTTAACGATGGACGATACAATAGACCGTACCCCACCCCGAGGGAGCGATCCGAGGGGCTCGCCACTGTGCAGATTCGCGGACGCATTCGGTTTGGTGGACGTTTGGAGGTGGTCACACCCCCGAGAAACGCTTTGTACTTTTCAATCCGGAGTGCATGGCAGTCAATCTCGACTTGACTACTTGTTCACGCTCGCGCAGGATATCCATAAATTCACGGAAGCCTCGGCGCTGGCAAGGGGAATTTCCGATCACTCTCCGGTCGTGGCTTCCTTTGGGGCCAGCCGAATCCGACAGACGGGCCCCATCCGGATTCAGCCATTGTTGCCAAAAGTCCCGCACATTAGAGACTCTCTGCGTCACGACACTGATTGCTATTTTGCAGAAAACGAGGGGTCGGTGGCCTCGGCAGTGACGCTGTGGGGGGCCTATGGGGCAGTTATTAAAGGAAGAGCGTTATCACTGATGGTGGGACACAAAACGGAACGACGACTGCGGGTTAGCGAGCTCGAGGCGGAGATACTTCACCTCGAACGGGGGAATACACTCGCCCCGGCCCACGACGCCCCACACTTGCTCAAAGTAAAGCGACGAGATTATAAGGAGCTGCTATATGAGGAGGCCAGCCGCCGATCCCTAGCCGCCCGACACAGGATATATGAGCTGGGAGAACGCACGGGTAAATTGCTGGCATGGTTGGAACGGAGGGAGCTGGCGGCGCGATGGGTGGGGGCGGTCAAAGGGCCAGACGCAACATTGGTCACCGACCCTCAACATATAGCCGAAGTATTTGCTAAGTATTATGAGCAAATCTATACCCCACCACTAGACTCACAGGCCGGCTGGGCAACAGACCTCCTCGCAACCCTCGAGATGAAATGTCTCTCCCAACAAGATCGAGAGACGCTTGAGTCAGACATCTCGTTGGAGGAAATTCTGACAGCCATCCGCGATATACATTCGGGAAAGGCCATGGGTCCCAACGGAATGCCGATCGAACTCCTGAAAAATATGGCTCTGAAGGTGGCACCCCACCGGGGAACAACCTTTACAACGCAACTTTTACAACGCACTACCTTTACAACGCATTTTTTACAACGCATAATCCATTACAACGCATGACATTACAACGCATACCATTACAACGCATTTTTAAAAACTACCTTTACAACGCATTCCATTACAACGCATACTACCATTACAACGCATACCATTACAACGCATAATATTACACTACACTATCCAACACTTACCCTACTGTTGCACCCCCTGGAGTTAGAATAGTAATTTTTACCCCTATACTATCCAACACTTACCCAACTGATGCACCCCCTGGAGTTAGAATAGTAATTTTTACCCCTATACTATCCAACACTTACCCTACTGATGCACCCCCTGGAGTTAGAATAGTAATTTTTACCCCTATACTATCCAACACTTACCCTACTGATGCACCCCCTGGAGTTAGAATAGTAATTTTTACCCCTATACTATCCAACACTTACCCTACTGATGCACCCCCTGGAGTTAGAATAGTAATTTTTACCCCTACACTATCCAACACTTACCCTACTGATGCACCCCCTGGAGTTAGAATAGTAATTTTTACCCCTACACTATCCAACACTTACCCTACTGTTGCACCCCCTGGAGTTAGAATAGTAATTTTTACCCCTATACTATCCAACACTTACCCTACTGATGCACCCCCTGGAGTTAGAATAGTAATTTTTACCCCTATACTATCCAACACTTACCCTACTGATGCACCCCCTGGAGTTAGAATAGTAATTTTTACCCCTATACTATCCAACACTTACCCTACTGATGCACCCCCTGGAGTTAGAATAGTAATTTTTACCCCTACACTATCCAACACTTACCCTACTGATGCACCCCCTGGAGTTAGAATAGTAATTTTTACCCCTACACTATCCAACACTTACCCTACTGTTGCACCCCCTGGAGTTAGAATAGTAATTTTTACCCCTATACTATCCAACACTTACCCTACTGATGCACCCCCTGGAGTTAGAATAGTAATTTTTACCCCTCTACTATCTAATACTTACCTTAAATGTAATTTAATATTATGCGTTGTAATGGTATGCGTTGTAAAGGTAGTATGCGTTGTAATGGTAATGCGTTGTAAAGGTATTTTTTTAAAATGCGTTGTAGTGTCCTGCGTTGTAATGTCATGCGTTGTAATGGATTATGCGTTGTAAAAAATGCGTTGTAAGTGCATGCGTTGTAAAAGTGTGCGTTGTAACGTCATACATCCCACCCCACCTGCTGAACCTCTACAAGGAGTGCTATGAGACCGGCGCCCTTCCAACCGAAATCCGCACGGCCACGCAAACCCGGCAAACCAGCGGACGAATGTGCTTCATACCGGCCCATTTCCTTGATCGCAGTGGAGGCCAAGATCCTAGCTAAGCTGCTGGCCAACCGACTGCTCCCATACCTCGTGGATTTGATTCACCCAAATCAGTCGGGTTTCATGCCGGGCCGTAACACCGCACGAAATTTGCGGCGAGTCCATGGCGCCCTGGGCCGGGCGGCGACACTCCAGGAAGATGCGCTGTTGTTGGCGCTAGACGCCAAAATGGCATTTGATACGGTGGCCTGGGAGTATCTATTTGCGGTTTTGGTCCGGGTGGGACTGGGCCCTCGGTTGATTGGATGGATCCGACTATTATACACCCTGCCTACGGCCTGTGTATCAGTCAATAACCACCGCTCAACCTCCTTCTCCCTGGGTCGCGACACGAGACAAGGCTGCCCCCTGTCACCGCTCTTGTTTGCCCTGGTGCTGGAGCCCCTGGCGGTCTGTATCCGCAATGGCCCCGAAATTCGGGCCCTCAAATGGACAGCGGATCACGAAGACCGCATTTCGCTGTATGCAAACGATATCTTGCTATACTTGGCCTCCCCCGCTCGATCGCTTCGCCGGGTACTGCATATTTTTCATATCTTTGGGGCCCACTCAGGATACCAGATCAACTGGTCCAAATCCCAGATGTACTCACTACGGGGCGATCCGCCGCTTAGCCCTAGGGGGTATACTATACCGGTTGCATTGCAGAGCTTCCAATATCTAGGAGTTTTCATAACATTAGATGCAACATTATTCTATGTGCGAAACCTTGAAGGCCCTTTGCAGAGGTTCAAATCTGGCGTGCTCCACTGGAAAACGCTGCCCCTCACACTCCTTGGCCATGCAGCCCTCTTCAAAATGCTAGCGCTCCCCCGTTTCCTCTATGCCCTGCAGAATACGCCTATCCCGTTCCCGGAAGCCTACTTCTTACAGGTTGATGCAACACTGCGGGGATTGTTGTGGGATACCGGAACGCCGCGTATCGCAATGCAGAAACTAACTATGGGCTGGTATGACGGTGGGATTGGTCTGCCGGACCTACGTCTTTATTATCAGGCCACACAACTTATAGCGATCAACCAGTGGGTGTTCGGGGCGCATGATGACCCTAGCTTCCGAACCGACCGCTGGCTCATGGGAAAAGGTGGATATAACCGGGCACTGTACTCAAACCCGAAGAAACTGGGTCTTACTGGACCCACGGCCAGAACGGTGGAGATTTGGCATCTCCTCCAGAAGCGAATGGGGTGGTATGGGCGGCTGACTAAGGCCACTCCGCGGTGGGAACCGGATTGCCTGGGACGGCTGAGCACATGTGTGGGGTTCGATAAGTGGGATCTCATTGGCATCTCCACAGTGGGAGACATGTGGGTTAAAGGTAGAAGGGCGACGTTCGCAGAGCTGCAGATTAAATACCAACTGGCCCCTTCGGAGCAGTTCCGATACTTACAAATTAGCCATGCAATTGACGGTGCCCTGCCCGCTGAGGCCCCGCTTCCAGCCTCCTCACCCTTGGAAGACAGATTGTTGCTTGACCCAATGGACCGCAGGGCGATTTCCCTAACGTACAAAAAACTAATCAATAATCGAGAGGACCCGATGCGGAAACTGCGGCCCAGATGGGAGTCAGATGTGGGCGAGCTGTCTGACGAGGGGTGGATAGATGCGCTGGCCTCCCCTCGGGAGGTGGCAATATCAATGCGCCTCCACCTGGTCCAACTCAAGGTTCTGCACCGGGTCTATTTTGATGCGGTCCTATTGTGCAGGTTGGGTCGACGCCCAGATGAGCGTTGTATCCGGCAGTGCTCTCAGATAGGCACGTTCACACATATTCTATGGGCATGCCCCCCCATACAACACTATTGGACAGAAGTCACCCGCCAGAGGGTGCGGGCCACCGGGAAGTCGGTGGTCCCCTCCCCTCAGTTATGTCTCCTAAATGTGTGGGAGGACACAGACCTTACCCCAGTAGAGCAGGAATGGGCAGCGCTGTGTTGGGCCCTGGCTAAAAGAAATGTTGCCCAGAAATAGGGGGTGGCCACTTTGCCGTCCTTGAGCGCCTGGGCCAAAGATATGGATTTATCAATGGTGGCGAAGAAGAAAGTCTATAAAAGGCGTGGGTGCCCCAAAAAATGGGACCACAAATGGGGACGGTGGAACAAGTATAGGGGAGACATTTGTATATCCCCCACGGTTGAACTCCGGCGGGAGAGACAGGCGTTACAGGACAAATTGGGCTCCGGGAGTATGTCCGGATCTCTGGTAGACCCCTAATCAGCTGCTATGAGCTTTGTATTGAGTTTGTCTCTGAGCGCATTTACCCTTGTTGTGCTGATGATCGCTAATGATGCCCTTAAATGTACTCTGTATAATTGCATATTGCCTAATGATCACGATTGCTGTAACTGCTGCAGATTTTAATGTTAATAAACAGTTACTTTAAAAAAATAAAAAATAAAAAATAATGGAAATTCACATTATTTACTTCCCATCCAAATTACATGGATAACAATTTCAGATGCAAATTACACATATTTCAAGATGACTAATTGAGGATCGACCTTTCTCCCTGACTGTGTGTGTTTAGAATGCAACCAGTTTCAATTCTTCTAAAATATGCCTTTATTCAGAACTATGAGTGGTTAAAGTGCTCTTATGCAGGTCAAGGGAGCAGCTAAGATATATTTGCTTTACTAAATGGGCAAAGGTATTTCCGTCAATAATGTGCCAGTATACAAATATACAGTATTAAAGTGCCAATGTGCACAGCAAAATTGTTGGGTTAAGCATATTTTTTCCTTAGTCTGACCGGATAGGGAACCGCTACTATCGTTATCCCTAGCAGCCCGTCCTTGAGGATCCGATATATCCGTTAGTGTGAATTTACATAAAATAGCTGGGTTGGCACAGCCTAATACCGAGTTAAATGGCCAGCCATGCCAACAGGTCCTAAGACCTATGAGAATCTTATCCGTCGCTTCGAGGCCCCCCAGATTCATTCAGCACCTAACCTATGTGTTAATCAATTCTTTAAAAATAGCCAGAAACTGGACAGGTCTAATATTCAAAATTGTATTACTTGGGTCCATTGACTTCCCCAGTGCAATCCTAGAAGACCTGATTCCCAGATCAAGAAACTCTCATCTTAATGGGCTTCTTTGTTGGTTGACCAGCACTGGACAGATACATATGATGTGGAGTAGAGTCTCAGTCCCCTTTCAGACCGAATCTGAGGGCCATAAGTGATTGTTTAACCTTCTGGTGATAGGGGGCTGCAAGCTAGAGTGATTCTCTTAAAATTGAATATGATTTCAGCACCAGCCACCCATGACGACATTTAGTTAACCTCCCCTTGTCTGCAGTCCAGCTTTGCAATCTGGTCAACTTATTTACCAATTTCTTAAAGGTTTGCCCAGTGATTTTAGTGTTCCATAGGTCACCCAGATCTAGTATTCTAATGCTATTCTCAAGATGTTTCTTGTGGGCGCCATTCCCTCAATGTAGATTATTTTCAGACCAGAATAGATTGGCCAAGGTGTTACCGGCTGCTGCACTCAATCTGTAACAGAGCTTTACAAATGCTGACGAACTGGATAATGACTGTTTTGTGAGTAGAAATTCTACCAAGAGTTGTGCAGATGAGGCCAACCTGGGTAGCCTGAAAGTTTGTTTATAGGCTCTTACCAGTAATTTATCAAGAAGAGGAGCCTCAATGCCTAGCATTATCTTTGATCAATAGGCAAGGGTTGGCATTAGGTTAGCTTTCATAACTGCTCCCATAGGTTTCAGGTAATGACCTCGGATGGATCAAGCCAGAGATGAAAATCCATAATTAATGGCCTGCTCTTTCACCTTGATCGCCTGCTTCTGCGATGCAAAGGAGCCATTTGTATCTATTTTGACCCCTAAATATACACATAGGTGGCAACAACGTCAATTTTGTTTCAATTAAGCTGCCATTTTCAACTTTTTTTGTGGCCCTGATGGCACAACAACACTTGTTTTTTTAATAATTTACTACAAGGCCATTCTTTTCTGTATAAATACTAAGGCAGTTGAGTAGTCTTTGCAGGCCTATTTGAGTGTTACTAAACAATAATAAGTCATCAGCATATAAAATGTGAGACATTTGTTGTCCTCCCACACTTGGAGCGGAGCTATATGCCCATCTAGCTCTATTGAGAATCTGCCAAATACAAGCTAAAAAGAAGGGGGGCTAACACACAGCCTTGTTTTAAGCCCGTTGATGTTTGCACTTTCTTTATGATATATGCGTACCATCTCCAATTTTTATCTTGACCCATGTATCCGAGTATACAAGGCTAATTGCTCATAAAATATTGGGTGGGATGCCCCATTGCTGGAGCTTAAACCATAGCATATTCCGTGGCACGCAGTCAAAGGCTGCCTTAAAGTCAACAAAACACATGTTCTATTTGCAATTAGGCTCAAGGTGATGAGATTAGTTAAGGTGCCTTGACCGCTTAAAAAGCCAGTTTGGTTTAAAGGGAGTCTTCCATTTTCTTGCCACCAAGATTCCAAGTTGTGTAGTAATAACATGGAAAAGTATTTGAGCTCTACATTCATAGGCACAATTAGCCGGTAGTTGCTAGGTGAACATGCCAAACCCTTTATGAAGATGGGGTGAAATATTGAGCCCTTACAACTATCAGGGAAGACATCATTTTCCAGAATGTAATTAAACATTGACACCAGAAAGTCTGCCCACTGTGATATAAAGTGCTTAAACAGTGCTTGTGGAAGCCCGTTTGGGCCAGGGGCACAGTCTGCCCACAACTTTTTAATGACTTTCTCTACCTCATCTGATGTAGTTCTCTGCCGTGCAAAGATGTCTTTATTAGGACAGTGAAAACAAGTTGTTTCCATTAAATTTCCCTTGAAGTATAATTTCAGGTATTGAACTAATGTTAATGTTATTTGCTGCTTTTCTCGCTCCTATTGATTATCAACCAGAATATTTTTAAATCATTTGTTTTAGAGGCATTTAGCAGCTGGGCCCGTATTGTTTCTTGTTTAGCTTGTTTATGCTCCTAAATCACTTTTTTTTAAACGGTGTCTCTCATTATGAATTTGTTTCAATATTTCTGGATCACCTGGATTATGATGCAATTGTCGGAAGAGTTTGCCTGTTTTATTTTTAATTTTTAGGATGTGAAGGGGTGATCCAGCGCGAGTCTGGGAAATGGGGAACAACATATACCAATATCCTCCCTGCGTCGCAGACATCGTCACACAAAGCTCATTCATACACTCATTCATTGGTGGGGCCCATAACACTAACTCACATATGTCACCATTCACGAGTCTGCCCACTGGAGGAATGAATAATTCAAGCGCTGGACATGTGGGGGGTACCTTATAACCTATAGGGAAAGAAAAGTTATTTACAAGATATACATTGGCATTCGCCACCTATAGATTCCTAATCCTAAACATCAAAGCACTCTACCACTTGGTCAATGGACCAATTAGTTGGATTGGTTGATGGTGATTTCGAACCAGCTAAAGCACATTTAAGACTTAGAATCATTTACCTTTCATTGAATAACCACAAACCCGTAATTTCTGTTAATCAATAATTGTTTATCTAAATATTTTGTCATTAAATCTCATCATTTGATTAATCAAAGTTTAGAAAAAATTTCTCAATCAAGTACAAGAATGTTGGACATTTATATTTACCTAATCTGGCTATCTGGATTCTCTCTATTTCGTTTGGCTCTGCATAATCGAATTCTAGCTGTTTATAGTCCTAATAAGCAGGCCAAAAGCTCAAAGTTCGAAAGTTCTATGCTCAGCACGTTACAGTCCCCAAAGATCTCCAAAGGACCAGAAATCGTGCAAGCATCTAGACCATCACGAATAAGTCGATTTGTGGCAGCAGCATCTCCTCATGTCATCAGAGAATGCGGCGGCAAGTCAGAGTTTTCTCTTAGGATCAGCATTAGGGTCGTGTAGGATATCTACTCTATTCTACTACCCTTTATATAATGAAAATAAGGATAATATGAAACAATTTTGAAAAGGAGTTCTGATTGGCTGGTGGGGATCGTCTGACAATATTCTCAGAGATTTTGCACACTCATGGCGATGTCATCATCCGTCCCCCGTGTGTCAACTTGTTCCGGTTGGGTCTGTATCTCAATTGTTCTTTAGACTGGCAATCCACCAACGTCTTTATCCTTGACCGAGTACAGTGGGTAATAGGTTATGCGGAGGTTTCTGCGGAGCCGTCCGAGCTTGCGCAGTAGAGGTCGCGCTCACGAGACGGTGGCCACATTCTGTACTCCGTTTCTCCCTCCATATTGCGATAGGCCCAAATGTCAACTTAAGCAAAACAAACACAAAAGAATAATTAATACAAAGAAATGAATATTCTAATGTTAACCCCTTACTAATCCCTTTTAGTATTAGTAATTTCCTAGCATATAATGACATTTAAAGCATTATATTCACCTTTACGGTCCTTCTTGAAGATGCAAACATCACAAAAGCAAAAACCAAAGGAAATGATGGACGGAGTGTTGAACATTGCAAGCACTCACCCCCAGTCAACTGATCTGGGTTTAATCCATCACCATTCTTTAGCCCACTCTGCCACCCCAGTTCAGACATGGCCATATGCAAATCAGTCTGACCCTGTGCCACATGGGAACAGTCCATCCCGAACTGCCAAGCCATGTCTTCCCTGGACCGGAAACAAGCTTCCTAGGACCGGTTTCTGGCATTTCAGCCGTCTTCAGCCAGGCTTGCTTGAATCCAGTGGCAAAGTGAGCAAGGGACTCACGTCTGAGCATACCCTGCCAACTTATGGCGAACAAAGCAAAAACCAAAGGAAATGATGGACGGAGTGTTGAACATTGCAAGCACTCACCCCCAGTCAACTGATCTGGGTTTAATCCATCACCATTCTTTAGACCAGAAACCGGTCCTAGGAAGCTTGTTTCCGGTCCAGGGAAGACATGGCTTGGCAGTTCGGGATGGACTGTTCCCATGTGGCACAGGGTCAGACTGATTTGCATATGGCCATGTCTGAACTGGGGTGGCAGAGTGGGCTAAAGAATGGTGATGGATTAAACCCAGATCAGTTGACTGGGGGTGAGTGCTTGCAATGTTCAACACTCCGTCCATCATTTCCTTTGGTTTTTGCTTTGTTCGCCATAAGTTGGCAGGGTATGCTCAGACGTGAGTCCCTTGCTCACTTTGCCACTGGATTCAAGCAAGCCTGGCTGAAGACGGCTGAAATGCCAGAAACCGGTCCTAGGAAGCTTGTTTCCGGTCCAGGGAAGACATGGCTTGGCAGTTCGGGATGGACTGTTCCCATGTGGCACAGGGTCAGACTGATTTGCATATGGCCATGTCTGAACTGGGGTGGCAGAGTGGGCTAAAGAATGGTGATGGATTAAACCCAGATCAGCTGACTGGGGGTGAGTGCTTGCAATGTTCAACACTCCGTCCATCATTTCCTTTGGTTTTTGCTTTGTTCGCCATAAGTTGGCAGGGTATGCTCAGACGTGAGTCCCTTGCTCACTTTGCCACTGGATTCAAGCAAGCCTGGCTGAAGACGGCTGAAATGCCAGAAACCGGTCCTAGGAAGCTTGTTTCCGGTCCAGGGAAGACATGGCTTGGCAGTTCGGGATGGACTGTTCCCATGTGGCACAGGGTCAGACTGATTTGCATATGGCCATGTCTGAACTGGGGTGGCAGAGTGGGCTAAAGAATGGTGATGGATTAAACCCAGATCAGTTGACTGGGGGTGAGTGCTTGCAATGTTCAACACTCCGTCCATCATTTCCTTTGGTTTTTGCTTTGTTCGCCATAAGTTGGCAGGGTATGCTCAGACGTGAGTCCCTTGCTCACTTTGCCACTGGATTCAAGCAAGCCTGGCTGAAGACGGCTGAAATGCCAGAAACCGGTCCTAGGAAGCTTGTTTCCGGTCCAGGGAAGACATGGCTTGGCAGTTCGGGATGGACTGTTCCCATGTGGCACAGGGTCAGACTGATTTGCATATGGCCATGTCTGAACTGGGGTGGCAGAGTGGGCTAAAGAATGGTGATGGATTAAACCCAGATCAGTTGACTGGGGGTGAGTGCTTGCAATGTTCAACACTCCGTCCATCATTTCCTTTGGTTTTTGCTTTGTTCGCCATAAGTTGGCAGGGTATGCTCAGACGTGAGTCCCTTGCTCACTTTGCCACTGGATTCAAGCAAGCCTGGCTGAAGACGGCTGAAATGCCAGAAACCGGTCCTAGGAAGCTTGTTTCCGGTCCAGGGAAGACATGGCTTGGCAGTTCGGGATGGACTGTTCCCATGTGGCACAGGGTCAGACTGATTTGCATATGGCCATGTCTGAACTGGGGTGGCAGAGTGGGCTAAAGAATGGTGATGGATTAAACCCAGATCAGTTGACTGGGGGTGAGTGCTTGCAATGTTCAACACTCCGTCCATCATTTCCTTTGGTTTTTGCTTTGTTCGCCATAAGTTGGCAGGGTATGCTCAGACGTGAGTCCCTTGCTCACTTTGCCACTGGATTCAAGCAAGCCTGGCTGAAGACGGCTGAAATGCCAGAAACCGGTCCTAGGAAGCTTGTTTCCGGTCCAGGGAAGACATGGCTTGGCAGTTCGGGATGGACTGTTCCCATGTGGCACAGGGTCAGACTGATTTGCATATGGCCATGTCTGAACTGGGGTGGCAGAGTGGGCTAAAGAATGGTGATGGATTAAACCCAGATCAGTTGACTGGGGGTGAGTGCTTGCAATGTTCAACACTCCGTCCATCATTTCCTTTGGTTTTAACATCACAAAAGCAACATAAATCATGCTATATCTAATTACCACATATACTACTATTAACCTCTTCGATGCCGTTGACGGAACGGTTCCGTCATGCACGCCGGTTGGGCTGTGCTTATGACGGAACCGTTCCGTCATGGCCCCGCCCGCGCTCAGATCTTTCAGCACTGCGCGGGAATCCGCGCAGCGCTGAAGAGGTTAATATGAGTACATATTTTAGTCATTAGAGTTATTTTGCCATGCAATACCAAGTTCCCGCGTATAGTTGGTGTATGCAAATTATTAGTTTTTAATATATCACTGCACACAATTAGTAAATTATAATTAGTAGGTTATTCAATTAATACTTTCATGCAGAATAGTGGAGGTATACAAAATGTTGCACTACCTGCTCCATCAATCCCCCCTTTGGTTATTTTTTTAACATCACCGCACTACCCTAAAATTTTGAAAACATTTAGTAAAGAAATGAATTCAGTACTCCTAATTTTGTTAAATCACATTACTGTTTCACCTGTCTCTTCCTCTTGTTTTTCTACAATATTGTCTTTCCACGCCTCTAATTCTATTTCTTCAAATCCCCTTTATTTTCTTTCTTTCTCTTTGTTTCTTACAGTTTCTCTTTTTGTATGTTTTAGTAATTTTCTTTTCTTGCTACATAAACATCCTAATATTAGAATTAATACTACAATAATCACACATGTTACTGGAAATAATATTTTATCAATAAAGGTACTACCTAGTTTTAGTAGAAAATCCTTAATAGTAGAAAACTTTTTCCCACTCTTTTCCCAAATACCTTCAGCCTCCAGTGGAACAATTTCCTCATGCAAGTCAGTTATATTTTTAATGTATTTCTTCAAATCTTGACTTTCGTCAGCAATGTAAGTACAACAATGTTGAACTTTCAGCATTCCACAGACTCCACCCTCTTTTGCCAAAATTATATCAAGGGCAAGTCGATTTTGCATTACCATGGCACGCATGGCAACCATTTCAGTATTTACCAATAAAAATCCTCCAGCGGTGCTTGTTGACAAGCGATCCACTACTGTTGATAATTTTCTAATTTTGTGTGCATTCAGAGATATTCCCACTGCAGGTATCATCGCTCCGAAAATGTCTCCTACAATTTCTGACCAAGATTCTCTTTTCCTACGTGTTAGTTGACTACCTAACTCATGTGCACCATCTTTTCCTCTTCCCACATTGAATATCTTTGGGAAAACCAGGCCTAGATAACATGTGCCATAACAGTGGTCTGGCAATCGATATTATGCTTTGTTCCCGCAGATAAAATATAATCCAGGGAAACTGGATCATTTCCTCATTTAAATCCCCATCCACCCATGATTCGATAAGTATCATGGCAATCACTTCTGCCTACAAAATAATTATCATATGCAGTTTGATTCCTTCTAATACACAATTTCCCTTTCTGAGGCCAATCTAAAGCCATTTTTGGACTTGCTTCTCCTTTCAAATGTTTTTCTCTTTCAGCATCCCAGACTGTCTTTTCTTCTCTTCCCTCAGGTACTTTCTTTTGCATCTTAAATCTCCTTTCTTCAACCATATCTAAGAAAATCTTCTCCTCCTTCTTTAAACTGCAAGTTAGATTGTTTCTAAATATTGACTCTAATGTTAATTTCTTTGTGTCTAAGAAAAATTCACCTAATACTTTAGCAGGTTTTACTTTATTCAGTTTATTAGTTACAGGTACTTGTGAAAATATATTATCTACATCTAAAAAATAATATTCTAATTTCTCTATTCTATAACACAGACTTGTTAATACACTACATATTATCCCATATGTTACAGGGAGGTGGTGATAGGTCACTCCCTCGGATACTGATGCAGGTAACTGCATACATACGTAGCAGTCCCTTACGTCCATAGTCTTGACATATTCATACAATAATTTTGAAAAAACCTTATTAGAAAAATCAGTGATTGATAGTCTTTTCTATATTAGACTTATTTTCACTATGACCTCCTATTGTTTCAAATGTAACCTTAAATGAGACCATTAAAGCTAACGCACTCCACAAAAGCATTAGTAATCCTGTACAACAACAACACATTTTAAACCATCTTCTAAGAAATACACATTTAGATTTTCTACCTTCTGTGTTTGCCATTTCGAAAAATGATCAGTGTCTTTTGACTTAGCCTCTTCTACTTCACAACTAGTTTGTCTAACCCAAGGTTCTAAGCACCTACTTGGTTCTATCAGTTATGTCTTTTCTGGTCATTTTGATTTTCCTTCCTTTTAGAACATTCTTGTATCTTCAATTTGGCATTTGATCGTTTTTCACTTTCTTTTCACAGTCTTGATCCAGAATTTCCTGAACATCCGTCTCTTCCCCGATATCGGACAAGATAACTCTCAGGATTTTCGATTCTCCGTCTTTCTCAACCACTCCTGGTACAGTCACCTTTAGATCTCCTTGACTATCGGCCTCTTCTCGTACTTCAGGAAGTGCCACATATGACCATTCTGGTGACTTATACTACCGGTTGGGCCTTCTCGTTCTTTTATTCTCTTCTGATGTTGTTTGTCAATGTCTTTTATTTTCCCTTGGCTAGACACCTCCTTCACTTGTTCAGCTCTGGGTGAATTTACTCTTGTCAATCTGTATCTCAATCTCTTTATCTTAATTGGCCAGATTTCGTCTTTTGCTGATCTTTTCAATTTACTTCCCTTTTCATTTCTTTCAGTTCTCCATGCTCTTTTTTCTCAGAACTCGACCTTCTGGCACCTCTTCGTCGCTGTCTTCTGTTTCAGTTTCAACTTGGTTTTTACTTTCAGTATTTTTCCTTTCCACCACTTCCTTTTTCTTACCTACTTCTGTCCCTCCTTGTGGTTCTTCCACACAATCTTCCTGCTGACTAGCTATCCCTTCTTCTAACTGGATGTATGGTTTCCCTAGTCCTCCTCGGGGGTCTTCCATGACAATCTTTTCCTTTCTCTCTGTATCTGATACCTGACCATCTGCTTTTGTTATTTCAGGTGGAATTTCTCTTAGTTTTTCATCAGGAATTTCTGTATCAAAAATGTCTTTAATTGTCTCTTCACTGTTTTTATCTTCTCTCGTATATTTTGATGCTTGTTCAGTGTCTGATTCTGAGCTGGTGTCAGAAATTTGTAATTTTCTTCTCAATGGAATGTTCTCTGGAACAAAACCCAAATTTGGTTCTGACTCCCCCCTTTCAGGATTTTGTCCTGTTCTTTTTTCTTCGGTGTCTGATTCAGAACTTGTATCTGATTCTTCGAAGTATTCTCCTTCTTTATTATCCACTGGATTTGGAATTCGCAAGGTATGACTAGCAAGAATCCAGTTCTTCGCTCCTGCGCATTTCACAGCTGTTGTTGTAGTCAAAATCACTTGTCGTGGTTTTCCCCAACGTGGGACCAAACAATTCCTTCTTCTATGCACTTTTATTCTCACCCAATCACCTGGGCTTAGATCATGAGCTTGCTTCTTTTCAAGGGTGGTGGCATCCGATCCAACCTGATGAAACACAGAATGAACGGAATCAGCCAACCCCTTACAGTAATCCAGCACCAAGTCATCAGATGTAGGCAACAGCTTGTTGACTGGTATAAAGACATGTCTCATTGCTCTCCCCATCACTATCTCGTGGGGACTCAAACCTGTGTTCCTATCTGGAATAGATCTAATAGTCATGAGTACCAGAGGCAAGACATCAGGCCATTTCAAACCTGTGGCTAAACACATTTTTCCCAGTCTGTGCTTAATGGTGCCATTTACTTGTTCCACCACACCAGAAGCCTCTGGACGATAGGCACAATGTAGTTTTTGTTGTACATTCAATGCTTCACAAATTAATTTCATGATTTCATTATGAAAATGCTTTCCTCTTTCTGACTCAATCGTGACTAGAAAACCAAGCCTAGGAATGAACTCTCTCAATAATAGTTTGGCTACTGTAATTCCATCACTTCTTCTCGTGGGGTATGCTTCCACCCATCGAGAGAACAAACAAACCATCACTAGGACATACCTCAACCTGTTACAGGGAGGAATTTCAATGAAGTCGATCTGCATTCTGGTGAAAGGCCCTCCTTCTCGACCTATCGTTCCTAGACTTACCACTGTTTTTCTTCCTGGATTGAACTGCTGACATATAAGGCATCTTTGACATAGACCCTCAGCTACTAGTCTGAATTTTGCATTATACCATGTTTGTTTAAAAAGTGATCATTGCGTCTCTCCCTACATGTGCTTGTCCATGATACATTCGTGCCATGGCAGAGACCATGCTATCAGGCATGACTGGTCTTCCATCCCGATAAACCCATACATGATCTGTTTCCCTTGGTGCACATCCTGCTTTTACCCACTGCCTCATTTCCTCATCTCCTGCTTCTTCCTGCAATTGTCTCACTTCCTCCCATGTATTCACAGTGTTAGTAAACAACAAGGGACATTAATTCATTTCTTTTTCTATCCCTCTATTCACCGAATTTTGGTTTTGAGCTCAGTACTGAGCCATATCATTGGCAAACTGATTGCCAGCCAACACATAGTCGTTGGACCTCGTGTGGGCTGCACACTTCACAACAGCTAACTGCTTAGGTAGCTGTATCGCCTCAAGCAATTTTCCAACCACTTCAGCATTCTTTATAGGAGTTCCACTCGATTTCAAAAATCCTCTTTGGGACCATATTTGGCCAAAGTCATGCACCACACCGAAACCATACTGGCTATCGGTGATCACAGTCACTCTCACATTCTTACCCAACTTGCATGCTCTAGTTAATGCGAAAAGTTCAGCAACTTGGGCTGACTTTACTCCTTTCAAACAAGATGCTTCCATTACAGCTGCTACTGTACATACTGCATATGTTGCACTCAGAATTCCCTCATCTGTTCTCAAACATGATCCATCCACAAACATCACATAGTCACTCTCTACCAAAGGTACATCTTTTATATCAGAACGTGGTTTGGTACAAAAATAAAGTACTTCCAAACAGTCCTGATCCACATCATCTCTGACTTCCACATTCTTAGCATCAGGTAACAATGTTGAAGGGTTCACAATCAGACATCTCACAAGGCTCACATTTGTTGCACCTAGATTGACTTTCTCATATTTAGTCAGCCGACTATGTGTCATGAACTGAGTGTGGCTCCTTGTTAAAAGGATTGCCACATCATGAGGTACAAACACTCGTACAGGATATCCCATCACAATTCCTTCACTCTGTTCCAGACTCTTACAAGTAGCCGCCACAGCCTTCAAACAACCAGGCAATTCTACAGCTACAGGATCTAATATAGCTGAGAAATATGCAATTGGTCTCCTCAGTTTTCCATGTTTCTGTATGAATACAGAAAGTGCACATCCATTTCTTTCGCTGCAATAGAGTTCAAACTCTTTTTCATAATCAGGCATACCAAGTGCTGGTGCTTCACACAAACTGTCTCTCAATTGTTTAAAAGCCGTCAATTCTTCTTTATTTAATTCAATGGGATCTTTTACATCACTTCTTGTCAAGCGTACCAAAGGTTTTACAATCAGGGAAAAGTTACTTATCCACTGACGACAATATCAAACCATTCCAAGAAACATTCTCACTTCTCTTTGCGTCATTGGGGCTGTCATTCCTCATATTTTCTTGATCCTGTTTGCAGTTACTTTTCTCAGTCCTTTTTCAATTTTGTGGCCTAAATATTGTACTTCTTTCTGACAGAATTGCAATTTCGTCGGAGATACTTTAAGTCCTCCCTCTGCCAAATGATTTAGCAATGCTATGGTATCCACTACACAAGCTTCTCGAGTTTTTGACACCACAAGCAGGTCGTCGATATATTGAACTAGTACTGAGCTTTCAGGCATTTTTAGATCTTCTAAGGACTTTTTCAATATCTGTTTAAATATTGAGGGGCTCTCTGTATACCCCTGTGGGATTCAGCACCATGCCAAAATACGTTCGCCAAACCGGAATGCAAACATTTGTTGACTGTCAAGATGCAATGGGATAGAAAAGACAGCATGGCACAAATCGATCACAGTATACCATTCTGCATCATGAGGAATCTGATACAAAATCACAGATGGATTTGGTACAATGGGACAACATGACACAACGATTTTGTTAACTTTTCTCAGGTCTTGCACTATTCTAAATGTTCCATTAGGCTTTTTCAGACCCATAATTGGTGAATTACATGGACTACTCATTATTTCTCTCAAAATACCTTGCGTAATCATTTTCTCTATTATAGGTGTGACTCCGGTAATTATCTCGGGTGTCAATTTATACTGTGGAATATTTGGGTAACTCGCTCCTTCTTTTACAGCGATTTTCATGGGATCTATGTTTTTCATTAGTCCCACATCTTCTCCTGTGAAATCCCATACCTCTGTTTTTACTGTCTTTTTCAATTCTTGAGGCAATTCCTCGGGGTCAAATACAGCAAATGCCTCAGCAATTTCAGTTTCCATATTAGCTATTGTCATTTTATACAGTACATCCTCGTCTGGAGTTTCAAAGGCTATACCATCTGGAGTACAAAATATTGTACAATTCATTTTGCACAGCAAATCTCTCCCTAACAAATTTACAGGGCTTGAATCGCACACGACAAAGCGGTGCATTTCAGAAAATTTCCCTATGTTAACTTTCACTGGATCAGTAAGATACGTTTTTATCTGTCTGTTGGATACTCCAACTACTTGGATTGCTTCGTCCGAGAGAGGAAGATTTTTAACATCAGCTGACCTAACAGTTGAACGAGTAGCACCAGTATCTACTAGGAAAGTAATGTTTTCATCATTTACCTTTCCATCTACAAAAGGGCCTGCCTGGTCTACTTCTAGAGTTGCACCAAGTACGCACTCTTCTTCCTCCCCTCGGCACCGTCAATAGCTTTCTTCTGACTCACTCTCATCGCGTTGTAGCCAATACTGCGAAACAGCACTAGCGCGCGGCAGCTTAGATACCTGTTCTTCGTTGTAGAATCCTGTCTCATTACTGTATTTATGAGGATTTACTCGCTGTGGAAAAGGCGGTTTTGGCGCCTGATTCTGTCACTGTGGTTGACAACTCACCTCTTTCTGCACCTGTGAATTCAATGATGCATTATCACCATTAGCACTCGGGGGCAATTTACACTCGGATTTCCAATGCCCTATTTTTCCGCAATTATGACATGGCCATTTCTTTTTGGCTTCTTCTATATTAAATTGTTCTTTTCCTTTTCCAACATTAAATTTAGGTTTCATACCTGTACCATTCACCTGTTCAATCAATTGAGCTTCCTGCATTTCTGCAACCTTTACTTGTGCCCACATGGCTTTCTCCTTTAATTTACGCTGTTTTGCTTCAATTTCATCACTAAAATATTTGGCATGTCGTAATACTTCATCTATCTTCTTATTTTGCCAATCAACAGTATGCTGTTTAATCATTTCACTTATTTCAGGACGTAATCCATACACAAATCGATATACAAAATGACTCAAATCCTTTTCACTCAAATTCTCATTACCACTAAACTGCTTAAAGGTAAGAATCAACCTTTCGTAATAGGCATGTACTGATTCCTCCGCCTCCTGGTGAGTTCTGTCAATTTTTACCCAATCAGTTTCTTTGGGAGGTACTTTGTTTTTTCAGAAAGATAATTACTTGTTCATATTTTCTCATTACTTCTGGATCAGGAGCACCTGTTTTTGGATCTCTAGTGTATTCTTGTGTAGGCCAACTTATGGTTATTTTACATTCTGTCCATAAGTCTGCTGGTACAATTATGTCAAATAAACTATTTAAATCAATCCATAATACGTTTGATAATTTTACAAATCTGTCTACTTGCCTATACCAATCGACTGGCTTCTCGTGCAATCGAGGGAAATCATTTGTAAATGACAAAATATCTTGTCTAGTCCAGGGGACGTGTACATAACCTCCACCTGGAATCTCTCTCATGGGACATTCAGTTACTACTTTTTCTTTTTCTCTTACTGGGAAAGCTGTGAACGTTTTCTCTGCTACATCGTCTCGTTTCCGAAACCATCTACTTTTCCATTTGTCTACATCACCCCATTTTCTTAGTAAAATGATTCAATCTTTAATCTGAGTTGTTCGTCCTGCTGTATTCAAATTTTCAATGTCCTGCTCAGAAAGATCTACTCGGTATGGTTTTTGTAAAACTTTTACCTTTTCAAAATCAATACCCATTTCATTTGCCACTTCTTCTAGTCTTTCATGTAAATTCCTTGCTCTCCATGTTATACTTTTGCATAAAAACATTAATTCTTCATTTTGATAAGCTTTTAGCTTTTCTGTGAGAATAGTTCCTACTATTAATTCTTCTAAGACTATTTTTAATTTAGACACAACTAAAGGACGCGGTTCAGCATCTTTCTGCTGTAAACTCCTTAACCATTCGCTTAATTCATCGGACGTAGGACCTATAGGATTTATTTCATTTCGTGTTTGTTCTAAGCTTTTTGGTGATCCTGGTACTGATTCTGTCGTCATTACTGCTCTATTCTCTAAACTCTGATTTACTGTCAAATTCTTAGGAGTACTCTGTTCAGAAATACCTACCATTTGTCTCCATTGTTTTTCCTGAGAATCTCTTCTTTGTAATTCGTTCTCTCTATTACTGTTGTAAGGAATCATCAGACAATGCTCACTATCCTTTTGTTTATCAAAAATGGGCATTACAGGACCTATTGTTACAGGGACAGTTACAGCTTCCATATTTTTAGTCAATTCCATAATCTTTTCAGTTAATTCTAATGTAGTCCTTGCTAACTCAGCTGAGTTTTCATTAGCCATATTACTAGGACGTATATTTTCTGTCTCTCTGATAGGATTATTTCTTTCTAACTCATGTGGTATTGTTTAAAATTTTACATTCTGTGGCGATTCTTTTACTGGGGCACTTGGAGTCAATAATGTCGAATCTTGTTGGTACGGGGGTGGATTTTTATAAAACATGTCATCCAGAACATCATCCTCCATTCCATGCACACCATACTTATAACTTACTGATCCTGTGTTATTTTTCTTCTCAGTACATTTTCTACTACTAGTCTCATCAGCATTTTTGATAGGAAACATACCATCAGTCATATTTGCACTTCGTCATCTCCTCATTCTATCATCATGATTCTCATGTCCGTACGATCTACCAAACATATATTTGAACCTTCACCACTCCGCTGTCGTTCTCTGTCATACATCTCATCTTCCCATTCTGTCGACGCTTCAAACTGAGTAGGTCCAGATCTCGGTTCTAGTTTCATCATTCTTTCTCTCAAATTTCTCAAAACCACTAAATTAAATGAACCATGTTCTGGAAAAGCTAAAACTCCATCATCTTTTTTTTTGTCAAACATATTTTTATAGGTGTTGTGCGTAAGATACAACTTACAACAGTGCTGTCTGGTCATCCCTCGCAGAGGGGCATTAGGTTAAATGAGACTGGACAAGATTAATAATACAGGACATATAGTATCAGTCCAACTCCAAGATCCTTAGGATGCTAACAAGAAGGTTACAGCTTCATATATGAATGGAGTAAGGGAGAGAATTCTAACAAAAGTCAAGGATAGCCATCATGTCAGTGCGCGCCCCATCTTTCTTTTGCGATGAGGAGCACCCGCACCTCCTAATACTGAGGGAGACACCCGGACAGCTTGGTTCTATAGAAAAACTATCCCCAACCGGGGGAGAGTAAACCAAAAAAAAAAAAAAACAACACCACCCCAACCTCCCTGCCTCCCCCCTCCCCGACAGTGGTGGCGGCGGTGTACAGACAGCCAGTCAAACCAGGAGCCGATAGAGCTATCTATAGTTGGAAGTGGTGAAGAGCTCTAAGGGACGAAGGGCATACGGCAGATGGAAGTCCTTGTGAAAGGAAGGCAACCAGTGGGCCCCTTTGAATTCAAAGTTTTTCAAATCATCCCTAAAGACTTCCGACATTCGTTCCAGACTGAGCAGTTTCCACAATCTGGAGTGCCATAGGGAGATCCCCGGAGCCTCCCTTCGTTTCCAGGCGGCTGCCAGGGTAATTTTCGCTGCGCCTATACAGAGCCACAGGATCTTTTTGTCTGCCCAGGGTCTGGTGTTCGAGCGCAGGATCACAAAGTCCCAGAAGGACCCCTGCCATAGTGGTGGGGATAGGATACCCCAATATGTCCTTAATATGCGCCAGTATTTCATCCCAAAAGGGCCAGATAGTCGGGCAATCCCACCAAATGTGTTGGAAATCTCCCAGTAGCCCGCACCCTCTCCAGCATCTGTCAGAAGTGTTGGGGAAGATTTGCTTAAGTCTAGAGGGGTGAAGGTACCAGTCCATCATAGTCTTGAGGTGGGCCTCCCGTAGTGCGGAGGAGTGGTTAAATCTTGGGATATCCGTCCAGAGGTGACCCCATTCAACATCTGAAATAGCCCGTTGGAGAATGTCTTCCCACATGGACATGTAGCGAGGTCTTGGGGAAAATGTAGTGGTAAGAAAGAATTTGTATACAAAGGAAATAGCCCCTTTCATAGTTTGGCCTTAGTGAGGAATGATTCAAAGTTCGTGAGAGGGCGGGTAGCCGCAGCACGGACCTGTGGAGTAAGGGCCCAGTGCATTAATTGGGTGTAATGGTATCACTCCGCCTCCCCCAGGCCATAATCTCGCTGACAATTGTCAAAGGTGAGGGGGTCGAAGTTATGAAAAAGGTGAGTCAGTGCAAGGCAACCTCCCTCTCTCCAAGCATCGAATGGACCCTCGTGAATGCCCGGTGGAAACTCCGGGTTAAAGTGAAGTGGTGTAAATGGTGAGGGGAAGGAGGTCCATCGGTCATCTCCCGCTGCAGTGTCCCATACTTTCAGTGTGGTGCGTGTAGGTGTAGCAATGTAAGTGTTTTTGGGTCAATCCTTTTTTGGGAGCCAGATCAAGTCCCAAATAGTTCTTCCAGTCACACTACGATCCATGTGCAGCCAATGTTTATCGGACTCCCCTTTTGACTACTCAACCAGAACTCGCAACTGCGCTGCTTTGTAGTATAACTGGATTTCTGGGAGACCAACTCCCCCCTCCCCGCGAGGGCGATGCAGAAGAGTAAAGGAGAAACGGGCGTGCCCCCCCTGCCAGATGAAATGAAGGATCATCGTCTTAACCCGGCGGAAGAAGTCTCTCTTTAGTTCTATGGGCAAGGCCTGGAATAGGTAAAGAAGCTTAGGAAGGAGTGTCATTTTTACTGCATGTATCCTGCCAAGCCAAGACAAGAAAAGGGGTTTCCATTTTGTAAGTTCGGCTTGTATGCAAGAGAGAATGGGAGGAAAATTAGCCGCGTAGACCCTTTCTATCTTCGGAGTCAGACAGACCCCCAGATATTGGATTGACGAGGAAGCCCATGCGAGAGGAGTAAGAGGTTGTAGCCTGTGGACGTCCTGCAGCGGCAGTGTGAGGTTGAGGATATAAGATTTACTAAAATTCATTTTAAAGCCTGCAACTAGTTCATAGCATTCCAGTTCAGTCTGTAGGGCTGGAAGAGAGGTGGCCGGTTCAGAAAGCGACAAGAGGACATCGTCTGCGAAGAGGGAAATGTTATGGGATTCCCCAGTGAATGGTATGACCCGGATATTGGAATTATCTCTGATTACCATTGCTAGGGGTTCAATGCTAAGAGCGAAAAGTAGGGGCGAAATGGGACAGCCCTGTCTGGTGCCCCTAGAATGGAAGAAGGTTGCTGAGCGCACTCCATTGACTACTACCCTAGAGCGAGGTTTCCGATAGTTAGCACTAAGCATGGTTAGGAATTTAGACGAAAAGCCGAACGCCTTAAGGGTGTGGAATAGAAAAGCCCAGTTAACCCGATCAAAGGCTTTCTCAGGGTCGAGACCTACCAACACAGCAGGTATCTGAGGTCTGTTGGCCTTTTCAATGAGATGAATAATTCTACGAGTGTTATCATGAGTCCGCCCCCCTTTAATGAAGCCTGACTGATCGGGGTGTATGAGGTCAGGCATGAGGTCATTCAGTCACTTAGCGATGATGGAGGAGTACAATTTTGCATCTAGATTTAAAAGCGCAATAGAGCGATAAGAGGCACAGTGTTGGGGATCTTTCCCGGGTTTCGGGATCACTGAAATCATAGCCTCAGTCATAGAGGTAGGGGAGTCACCTTCCTCGGCCATCTGGTTGTAGAGCCGTGTAAGGTAAGGGCAGATGTCGAGAGCAAAGGTTTTGTAAAAATGGGTTGTAAAGCCATCCGGATCCGGGGCCTTATGGGGCTTAAGGGCTTTAATTGCAAGTGCGACTTCGTCGTGTGAGATGGGAGCGGAGAGTCGCTCATTTCATTCATTAGAAACCTGAGGTAGGGGCAGTGTTCGGAGGTAGTCCTGTTGGGCGTCTCCATCCAGGTCGTCCCCAGAGTAAAGGGTGTCATAAAATGTCCCAAAGAGATCTGCTTTGTCCTCGTCCCTATGAGTAACCTCCCCATTAGGACCAATAATGCCCCCTATGTATTCTCTCTTTCGCTTATCTCTTAGCTGCCTGGCGAGGTGTTTACCAATTTTCTTGCCCTGCGAGTAAGCTAAGTGGCGGAGTTTAAGAAGGATGAACTCAGCCCTGTTATTATAAATGGCACGTAGCTTGCCGCGGAGCGCTGTCAGGTTGCGAAGGGTGTGCCTAGTGGGATGCAATTTGTGGGCATTTTCAACAGAGGTCAACTCCTGCTCCAGTTGCTCCCGCTCTCCCGCTCGTTGCGCATTTAGCGCTGAGTTAAGAGCAATGCACCTCCCTCGGAAGACGGCTTTAAATGCGTCCCAGGTGATAAACCCCGATGTATCCTCCGGTTTGTTAACGGCGAAAAATTCCGTTATGGTGTCTCTAAGCGAGGCACAAGAAGCCTTGTCTCGCATCAGCGAAGCCGGGAAGTACCACCTGGGCTCTACTGGAGCGTCGCCATACCAAGACATGCAAATAGAGAATAAACTATGATCAGACACTCATAGGGGGAATATTTTAGCTTCCTGGAGAGAACCCAACAGAGACTGGCTAATAAAGATATAGTCGAGCCTGGAGTATGTGCGATGAACATGGGAATAAAAGGTAAAATCTCGAGTGAGTGGGTAAAGAGTACCCCAGGAGTCTAGCAAGCCCAGGTCCTGAATGCGTTGTTCGATATCTAAGGAAAAGGAGCCCATGTCTGAGCGCTGTGCGTGAGTGCTGTCCAGGTCCCTGTGCCAGGTCAGATTAAAGTCGCCCATGAGGACTACCTGTCCCTCAACAAAATCCAGCAATTTTCCCAGTAGAGTATGTAGGAACTGTGTCTGCCCAGAATTGGGGGCGTATAGAGCTACAAAGGTGCAATTTTTCCCTCTCAAACGACCCTTTACCATGAGCCAGCGGCCCTCCTTGTCGCTAAGGACACCCATGGGTTGGAATTATGTGGTAGAGCGGAAGAGAAGAGCCACTCCTCTGTGTTTCGTAAGGGCTGAAGATCTATAGATTAAGGGGTATTGTTTGTGCTTGAGCCGTGTATCTTCAGCACTGGCTAAGTGTGTTTCCTGGAGCGCCACTACATTCAAATGGTGGTCGATGATGTATTTCCATACCTTTTGTCGCTTTTGATGGGAATTAAGGCCCTTGACATTCCAAGTTCCGATGGTCAATGTCATAGTAGCAATGGGTGACGTGGTCCCTCTTCGGAAGCCCCTCTGATTTAGGTACGTACTGGCCTGGGCTGCCCCTCCACTTTCATCCGCCAACGCAAAAACTACAGAAAGCTCACTAGAGGTACATGCTAAAAAGCCGCCACCATGTCTCTCCATCCCACCCCAAAACCCCCAAAAAACAAAAAAACAACCATAACTAAGGAGTAAGTCCAAAACTCAGTAACAGAGTTCCGCTGGGAGAATGAAACCCCCACGGAGACTAAGGGGGACATCAGGTCCGAGGTCCCCGCCCACGCCCACGCCCGCCCCGGCAACAAACTGAAGAGACTAAAGCATGACAATTTCTAGGTGTAATTAAATCACAAACCCTAACATGGGACCCTCCCAAACTAGAGGCACTAACAGGTCACCTGCACATTGGTAGAAAGCAGGTTGAAGTACCGTATATACCCCGGCAGTACATACCCAGTGCATATAGAGAGTCTACGCATACAAATGGTGTCCGCTGACCTACAAAGAGCCGGTGAACAAACCCAGATAAAGGCACCGTTCTTACGTTTGGAGAGAAGGCAGTTTGCAGTATTCTGAGCCCTCCCCGCGCCTCCGGGGCCCCGGGCGCCATGGTACCGGCAGATCTTGTTGACGAACAACTTGGCCAGCCGCCTGAAAGCAACAGCGACCCCAGCGCTCCGCCCTATCCGTCCGGGAGCTCCGGGAGACCCCGTGGGTGAAGAAGGTAGATGATCCATCAGCCCCTCAGCGGCGGCCCCTGCGAGAACCCACCGACCACCCAGAGGCCGCCGGAGCGCCTCGAGACTGGTCACGAGCAGTGGTATGCACCGGGTTCGAGTCGTCAGTCGGGATGCCCAGTAGCTCCAGCCCCCCCTTCAGGTCGGTAATATGCCGGCGTTTGTTCTTATAATCAAAGCTTAGTCCGAATGGGTATGTCCATCTATATCGAATGTTGTCCTCTCGTAGTCTGGAAGTAATGTCTCGAAACTGCTGCATCTGTGCCAGAGTGGATGGCGCCAGATCTTGATAGACAGAACACGAGTGATTTTGGAAGGAGATGGAACTCTTTGTCCTGGCCGCCTGCAACACCGCCTCCTTTACCTTGAAGGAATGAAACTTTGCCAGAATATCGTGCGGCCTCATCTTCTCCCCAGGTTGTAGGCTGCCCACGCGGTGCACCCTGTCCAGCTTGATTTTAAGGGTCTGGGGAGCCAGCACCTATGCAAACAGTCCCTCCATGAAGGCCTCCAGATCAGGCCCCTCCGTGCCCTCCTCCAGGTCCCTAATACATATGTTCTCACTCCGTGACCAATTTTCAAGGTCCTCCGCCTTGAGTAGAGACTGGTGTAGCTGCTCCTGGAGAAGGCGAACATCTTCTCGGAGTTCCGTGGATGGCCGCTCGTGTTCCTGGGAGTGTGTCTCCAAGTCCAGGACTCTGGTGCCCACCGAATCGACATCCTGTTGGAGGGAGGTCAAGCGTTCAGTGAGGTCTGTCCGCAGGCGGTCTATAGAAGATTGAATGTTCTGACTTAGGTCATTGCGAAGATCCACTTTAAATTCTTGGAACATAGCCGCCAAATCCGCCTTCGTAATCGCCATGTCTGTGCCCCTGCGTCAGCCCGCACCACCGGGTGCCTGTCTGGGGGAACGAAGAAGTCGGAGACCCTACCTGTCTGCTTGGTCGAGGTCTTCTTCGGCGGCATAGGGCATGGACCAGGACAGCCCCCGCCCAGCTAGCAAGGGCCGCAATGTAGTCCGAGCCCCAAGATGCAGGCAATTGCGTGTAAAGATGAAAGCGGGCAGAGGTTGTCGGATTCCAGGCGCCTCAATGGATAATTGAACTCTCAGCTAGAGGCGCACTGTTTGAGACACCCCAAACCCAACCTTCCGCAGCAGTGCCACGCGAGGGATCAATAGTGATGAAAAGCAGAGGAGACTGCCGTCCGGCCGACCAAATCGGAGGGGGGAAGACAGGGCACCCAGTGGCAGCAGTGCAAGCCGTGTCCTAGCCTTTGTGCAGTGGTGGCCTTAAGGAGCGAAGAAAGCAAAAGTGAGCGTGTCCACAGGGCGCGATCGCCACCGCCCATCAGGCGCCACTCCCGCCGGCCGGTTCCGAGGAGATCCAACACCGGGCCCCAATGCCTCAGCTGCAATCCGCGCTGATAGCGGCCCCCGGGCGGCGGCTGGGAAAGGACGAGAGATGGAGGGACCGGGGCAGTCCACTGAGCGCCAAGACAAGCGGTTGCGGCCTACAGTGAGCCGGGTAGCAGGGCGAGCACTCTTTGCATGTTGCCAGCGGGCGCCATTTTAGGGTCAGGCAGGCTCCGGAGTGAGTACTTCAGTGCAGGGTGCCTCCAGATTAGCTCCGTGAACGTGGCCCCCGCAGCAGACACAGACCAACAGCAGCCGCGGCAAAAAAGCCACATCTCAGGCTTCAGACGTACCTCCGAACGGGGGCCGTGGGCAGGGTTAGTCTCGGAGAGGCTCCGACCGCCATTTTGAGCCGCGCCGTGTTGTCTCTCGTATCGAAAAGTTCAGCTGCACCCGCGGCACTCTCGGCGCCTAGGGCGGCCCCGCAGATTCCTCACATCCTCCGCTGCATGGAAATGGCCAGGAATCCCACTGGGTAAGCGTTACACTTCCTAGATCTGGGCCGGAGCAGTGCGTGGACCGGGAACCGGAGCGGTCTACGTCCGCATGGCCATCTTGCCCGGCCACGCCCCCAAACTCCATCATCTTTTGTATACTTCGCCCAATTGTCCAACCAAATACATGTATGATATCCGTATTTCGCAACCATGAAGGATGCGGGAGATTTCAGTGGAGGAAGCAATTGTCCCTTTCTAGTCACAATCGGTTTGTCCTTTTTAAATAAGCTCTTGATTTTACCGAACCAGGACTTTTTCTCTTTTTCTGGTGGATCGTAATACATAATTTTCTCTTCCGTGTATCGCTAGATTTCCCTACGACTGTTCTGTTGTTTTAACCAATCGTAGCGCAACTCACACTAATGCACCAATCCGGAGCGTCTATGTCACAATCTGTAATTCTCCAATCCCAGCGCGACTCACACTAACGCACCAATCCGGAGCGTCTACGTCACCCTGTAATTCTCCACTCCTAGCGTGGTGCACACTAACGCACCAATCAGGAGCGTCTACGTTTCTCACTGACTAGCCAATCCCAGCGCGGTCTTTCTGACGTCAGCTTTTCTCGCTACTCCTGCTTCTGCTGACCCCTCCTTTACAAAAATGTATCAGCAAACTTTCCTACGTTCTTTCTGACTCACAAATCTGTTAGTAACGACATAAAAACACCACCATAATCTGTTTCGCTAACAAAAGAACAGTTATTGACTTCTCTTACAAGAATTCCGTCTTTCCCGAGAGCAGCGCTTACCTCTGCCCTACTACAGAATCGTTACTTCCGTTGATAAAGTAGCACTTCCCTCTACCTTACCCTTCTAACAAGCATTAGCTAACCGTTTCTCTAGAATTAAGACACCTGTTGGAGACCCAATGTTCCTGAGAAATAAAACCAGAGTTTCACAATTAACCTGAATGCTATATCATTCATGCACATTCATATGGAAAATGTAGTTCATTCACACAGAATTCTGTCTTTCCCGAGAGCAGCGCTTACCTCTGCCCTACTACAGAATTATTTCATTCGTTAACAAAGTAGCACATCCCTCTACTTTATCCTTCTAACAAGCTTAGAGAACACCTATTCCCTTTCCAGTGATAAGCGTAATCAGAGTGCCTTTTGGACTCCTGGTACCTAAGACCAAAATTTCACATATGACCTTCGCTACCATACATTTCTTTCTTACAGAAAATGTCCCCAGCGGCAACACACGACGATGTTACCAAATCGAACCCAGACAATGCGTCGTGCAACTCCAATCTTCACACGTTTTCCCCGTGTACCTACAGGGCAACAACAATTCCGTCTTTCCCGAGAGCAACGCTTACCTCTGCCCTTTTACGGAACGGTACAGAACATCCAGCTTCCTACATCCCAGAAGCCTTCAAAACAACATAGAACTCAACAGATAGTGTTAATACATAAACCAATACTGATCCAAACATCCACAACTAATAATCAATAAGCAAAATGCAAAATCAATAAGCAATAGTCAAATCAATAAGCAATAATCACCATACCAATACAATAAAACCATCATACTGCTACAAGAAAAACTGATCCAGCGCAAGTCTGGGAAATGGGGAACAACATATACCAATATCCTCCCAGCGTCGCAGACCCGTCGTCACACAAAGCTCATTCATACACTCATTCATTGGTGGGGCCTATAACACCAACTCACATACGTCACCATTCACGAGTCTGCACACCGGAGGAATGAATAATGCACTGGACATGTGGGGGATACCTTATAACCTATAGGGAAAGAAAAGTTATTTACGAGATCTACATTAGCATTCACCACCTATAGATTCCTAATCCTAAACATCAAGGCACTCTACCACTTGGTCAACGGACCAATTAGTTGGATTGGTTGATGGTGATTTAGAACCAGCTAAAGCACATTTAATACTTAGAATCATTTACCTTTCATTGAATAACCACAAACCCGTAATTTCTGTTAATCAATAATTGTTTATCTAAATAATTTGTCATTAAATCTCATCATTTGATTAATCAAAGTTTAGAAAAAATTTGTCAATCAAGTACAAGAATGTTGGACATTTATATTTACCTAATCTGGCTATCTGGATTCTCTCTATTTCGTTTGGCTCTGCATAATCGAATTCTAGCTGTTTATAGTCTCAATAAGCAGGCCAAAAGCTCAAAGTTCGAAAGTACTATGCTCAGCACGTTACAGTCCCAAAGATCTCCAAAGGACCAGAAATCGTGCAAGCATCTAGACCATCGGGAATAAGTCGATTTGCGGCAGCAGCATCTCCTGATGTCATCAGCGAATGCTACGGCAAGTCAAAGTTTTCTCTTAGTCAGGATCAGCATTAGGGGCGTGTAGGATATCTACTCTATTCTACTACCCTTTATATAATGAAAATAAGGATATTATGAAACAATTTTGGGGTGAAAAGGAATTCTGATTGGCTGGTGGGGATCGTCTGACAATATTCTCAGTGATTTTGCACACTCATGGTGATGTCATCATCAGTCCCCCGTGTGTCAACTTGTTCCGGTTGGGTCTGTATCTCAATTGTTCTTTCGACTGGCAATCCACCAACGTCTTTATCCTTGACCGAGTACAGTGGGTAATAGATTATGCGGAGGTTTCTGCGGAGCCGTCCGAGCTTGCGCAGTAGAGGTCACGCTCACGAGACGGTGGCCACATTCTGTACTCCGTTTCTCCCTCCATATTGCGATAGGCCCAAATGTCAACTTAAGCAAAACAAACACAAAAGAATAATTAATACAAAGAAATGAATATTCTAATGTTAACCCCTCACTAATCCTTTTGAGTATTAGTAATTTCCTAGCATATAGCAACATTTAAAGCATTATATTCACCTTTACGATCCTTCTTGAAGATGCAAACGTCACAAAAGCAACATAAATCATGCAATATCTAATTACCACATGAAATACTATTAATATGCGTACATATTTTAGTCATTAGAGTTATTTTGCCATGCAATAGCAAGTTCCCATGTATAGTTGGAGTATGCAAATTATTAGTTTTTAATATATCACTGCACACAATTAGTAAATTATAGTTAGTAGGTTATTCAATTAATAGTTTCATGCAGAATAGAGGAGGTATACACAGTTTTGCACTACCTGCTCCATCAGGGGCATAGTTATCGATTTGCAATAACCAAGGTGAGATCACTTGTTATGGCTATTATCTTTGTGGCTTTTGGTCATAATATCAGAGAGAATTTCACATGCCACTATTGGATTAGGACCAGTTGGAGCTAGGTCCTGCATGCTTGCGACTGCCTCCTTTGCTATGCTGTTAACAGTGCATGTGGTCTACTTCAGACATTTCAGGAGTTCTGTACAGGTCTCCCCCTGTAACATGTGCACTGCCTTGTGTTTGCACATGAATTCATTTACCGTAATTACTTGGGGAATATGGTCTTTCTCTAAACGATGGACTATACTATAATCGCATACCTGATTGTATAAGGTCATAGAAACTAGAGTATAAAATAAAATTGAGACTGCGTGGCCCCAAACTCTTGTCCAGGGGGGTGGAGTATCAGCTGGCTTCCAACCATTTAAAGCCAAAAGCCCCATTAACTTGCATGCCTTTATAAGGTCTTCTTCAAATGTATCCCTCAGTATTTTCAGTGGAATTACTTGCTCAGGGAGGGAGCGAACTGCCTCCATAAATCTCTCCAGCGGCTGATGGAATAAGTTGAGATTAAAGTCTCTTGTGATTAAGCAGTGTGACTTATGATGACTATCTTGTAAATGGGATAGGTGTGCTCCCATTCTTCTAGAAGATACTGTTTTTTCCCTTCGGTTGATTATTGGCACAACCTTTCATTTTCACTACCAACATCCAAATACATCTGTGATAGGTTAGTGTTGATGTAAATTGCCTGCCCGCCTTTTGTCCTTCCAAAGGCGCTACTTCTTTCGGTCAGTTTTATATAATATTTCTACCCGATTAGAGGAATGCTGTCTTGCGCCCAGGTATCCTGAAGCATTAGGATATCAAATGGTTCCAAATATCCAGTGAACACTGGATCCATAGATTTAGTTTGCAGACCACTGATATTACAGGAGCGAAATGACAGGCCGCCCTGAACAATTGCTGGTGGCTACCCCTCCACTCAATCTTGAGTACTCCCCGTTCGAGACAGGGCTGTGTCTAGCCAATCCCAGGTGGTATGGTGTTCCTAGTTCATTACCAGTGTTCGTTGCTGGCCTGCATCTGCTTCTTTGGTTGCTTTAACTATCACCTTTGTAAGAACTGGATTATTTTTGTGATGAACCAGGGAGGAAAGCCCACTATTTGCTCCTCTTAGTACTGACTAGTTAGACATCACTCACTCATCTAAAGGTGGCACTGTTAGGAGCACATGGGGGTATCTATCTCACTGATGGACAAATATTTCGATACCCCAGGCATGAGCTGGGAGTGCCTGTGAAAAGAAGATGACCAAGGTGGGGTCCGTATGCTGCCTCCCTCTTGCCGGCAGGAACTTAATTGATGAAATGTCCTTGGACTTAACATGCTCCAGGCTTGGTAGGGCTTTGATCAGTTTTAGTATAGCTGAACTATTTAGGACATCGTGAGAGCCTCTCGATCTAAATTCTGGGATCCATAGCAGCTTCTGCCTGATATTGGTCGGGCCACCAGGTTGGTCGCCAGAGCTGAAATGATCTTTTGATGTCAGTAGGTTATGACCAGTGTTAGCTTCATTTGCTGCCAGTATTTGAGGTTCAGGGGACCATGCTCCCCGACAGACTAGGTTTGGGTTTCTTCCTCCTTAAGCACTCTGGCTTGTAATTTATCAGGCCACAATAGGCAGATCTGTCGAGAAGTTTCTTGCATACTAGATATTCTCCCAGTAAGCAAACTACCTGTCCCAGGGGGCACGCCTTGTGTAGTAAGAATTTACCTCAATTTTACAGGAGACACTGGTTTATTGTGTGAATTATCGCATGCAGAAGCCGAGTCAGTGCTGGATGCATTTAAGTCCGATGGGTTATTCACTGGATGGTCCAGGTCTTCCTGTTGTGCTGTTGACAAGGGATGAATATTCTCCATGTGACCAGGCTAGATTTTATTCTCTTCTTTTCTTGCTCGTTTTCTTTCTCTTTTAGTTGTTTGAGATGACACAAGGTGTAGGAGAGTAGGATCTGCACGTATGTTGCCTTCACTTTTTTTCTGATGTTAACACTGGTTTCTGGCTATAGTCTGGCTGGGTGCCTGCTAATCAGGGCCCCGGTCTCTCTGTTGTCTCTAAACAACTTGGAGTGCATATTAGATGCACTAGTGATTGGATACTGTGGTACCTTATGAGCCCCTAGTATATGGTACCATAGGTACCAAGGGCATAGGTACGTCACAGGCATACCAGGGGCTGAAGCATGTATTATGCCACCGCTGGGAAGCAGACTAAATCTGACACCACAGGCCTTCTACTGCAGCCTGGGTGAGGTAGTGTTCTCACTGAGATATAGGTTCCTATATCTCACCATACACACACATATAAACCTATCAGTCACCCCTAAGGCAGGCCCTATCAATCCTGAGGGCAGGGTGCTTGGTTTACAATGTGAGGGGGTGCCTCTGCATGAGCATGACCCCTCTGCAGCTGTCAGAGTCTATTCTCTGTGGCTGTTTGTGGATACGGTTAAACCATATACTCTTAAGTGCATTATAACCTACCGGTAAATGCTAGCTTTGGAATGACTGCATCAAAACATGTCGTGTTTGGTGTCAAACAACTTGGAATCATACCCCCACACCAGTAACTGGTGTGGGAGTATGATCCCACCCTTCTAGAGGGGACAACATGTACCCACTGTGAAAACACGGTAGAAATCTGAAAGAGCCCTGGCATCACAAAATGGATGCCACCAGCACATACACCGGGATGCCCTCCTGCTGCTGACTGAAACTCGCGGTGGAGGAGGCCCAACAATAGGCATCCTGTCACAGGGAGGTGTCACCACCTTCCAGACAGGATTTAGTGTGTTGGGGCTGGGTGGGTGCACTCCTAGAGTGCTTCGAAGTCCTGCACTGGGGGAGCAGTTGGCTCCTCTGTGCATATGCACTGGACAAAGGGAAGTGGGTGTAACCACCCCCTACCCAGACCCTCCCAGAGGAGTGGTCATAAAGCTAGTCCCTCCCTTTCTTTTAGTATAAGATAGGGAACCCTTGCCATTGCAAACTAGAAATCCCTAGACGACGCTTTACAAGAAGCCCTTCGACATTCCACTACCTTTGGAAGACAGAAGAATCTCCCTTGGAGTCAAGGAGTGACTCCCCTGCTTGGCAGGCACCAAAACTTTGAATCAACAGTCGCAAACTTTCCCACTCCCACCGGAGTCCGAAGTCCCTGCAGCCCCAGAAGTGGATTTCCTGACTTCTCAACGGCGTCAGGGCATTGTGAGTCCCCAGCAAAGCTGAGGCAAGTGGACCCCACGAATGATGAGGAACAGCAATACCCGGGTACCATGCACTATTGTCAAGTGCAACCCCTTCACGATGTTCTACCTATGAACTTGTGCATTGAACCACGTGTGGTCCAAGCCTCCAGCAGGATTTTTCTTGAAAATCAGAGGCCTACCTTGTCCCGAGTGACCGTGGGATCCTGTGAAGTGAATCCTCATGAGGCGTCTTTGCGATCCCTTGCCCGTTGGCTTGTAGGTCCCCTGAAGACTTTCTCATCAAACCAAAAGGCTCCCCTGGTTGCTCCAGGCCTGCCCTCACTTACCCTCACTGGGTGAGTCCCTCAGACCTTGCTGGTCTGCACCGCTGACTTTCTTCATTTTCCACGAGACTTGCTGTTGCCAAGGCTTGTTGGCTCCAATCCGGTTGCCAACACCTCAGTAAGCTGCAGACTTCGTGGGACACACCAAATCCAGCTCCTGGTTGTCCTCAACGCCTCCTGGACCTCGTGGCTGAAGAATCAAAACACCCTTGATCACCTGAAATCACCCGACTTCCGTGGGCATACATCTTACTGGCCCTGGGTCACTGGCAAGTGATTGTGAACACTGTCCCTTCTGCTTTCAGGTCTTCTTCACCTTGAATCCAGCCTTGGATTCCACCTGACACTTCTTCAGTCTTCACAAGCAGCAAAACGTCTTCGGCTTCCATTGAAAACGACGATGCGACCCGACACCAAAAGACACCTATGCACCCGGCTTCCCTGGGTGAGGTAACTCGTGCACTCGGGTGTTGGCCCTCGAACTACTTACTTTGTAAGTGACTTGCTTGTAGTCTTCCTAGAAGTACCCTTAAACTTTAAAAATCCAACCACGACTTGCTCCATTGAAATCAATAGGGAACCCGCGGCTGTGTTCTCACACTGCACGCGTCTCCCGTGGGTCTTTTACTTACCTGCCTTGGGTGGATTAGTGAAGCCCCAGCAATTCTACAGGCCCTAGGCCTTGTCCCCCTGCAAGTCGACATTCCTAAACCTCTTTTTTAGTATATGGTCTGGTACACCCCTAGGGCCCCAGCCATATCTGTGCTTAACTTATTGTGAAACGTTGATATTTGCATATGTTCCTGACTTCTAATCTCATAAAGAGACTAGTAGAGTGTGTCTAGTAATAAATACATATATATTTGATATATATACCTGTGTGGTGTCCTTTCATTTGGTAATTCAAGAGATTATAAGGTAAAACAAGCTGCTTTACATTCCTCTGAGACTTAGCCTGAAGGCTGCTCTCCACAGCTACCACTAGGATAGCTTTCTTTAAAAGGTTGTCTTAAACCTATCTACCATAAGAGTCGAATTGGACTGGTGCAAGGTGGCCACTATAACTAGTGACCAGCATATGCCAGGCCAACTTCTCACACAAGGGATTAATCCATCGAGTTTCCACTTTCAGAGGGCTCATTTTGAGACCTGAGTTGGATTTCTGAGTTTTGCACCTCTGAATCCACACCTTCTTGTTCTGCCAACCCTTTATTACCATCTGCTTGACTCCCATATCCTGGACCACATTGTAAACCTATAGGGTTTAACATTCACTGTAATCACAGTTAACAAGGTGTGTTGTCTTCAACCGCACCGAATTTCGCAACTGCACAAACTAAATGCTAAACGCCGCATTCTACTTGCAACTTAGTAGGAACACTGTAATATTTTAATGCCTATGTATCACATGTCAAACTACATCTATAGTGCACACCAGATGCTTCACAGCAAATTTAATCTGTCAACACACTTTGTGAAATGATAAAAACAGTAGTTCTGTTGCACTTTTTTACATTTTGCATGCTTTAGTCAGCTCTGATATGCAGAGTGGAAGAATGAACAATCACCAGATGCCTAAGGGATAACAGGAGTGCTGCCTGAAAAATTAGTGTTGTGCTAGTTTCCAACAGCGACCCACATGAAGGATTCTGAACAGTTAGCTAGATGTGGGCACAAGGACGCTATTTATTGTCTACTTTTAACCTGCAACTCTAACCAGAGTATTAAATGACCATAGGCAGACTGCCATGTGTACTTGTAGGACTACATTTCCCAGGAGCGCTAAGACGCCTGACGTCCGCACATTATCTCCATGCACACCCCTGCACTCGGCTGACTTACTTGAAAAGACTACATTTCCCAGAAGCACCAAGATGCCTGACGTCCGCACATTATCTCCGTGCGGAATGTCAGACGTGCATGTCCCGGCACTCGGATTATTTATTTGCACACTTCATGCCAATCGGCTACCTCCAGTCACAGCTTCTGTACCACCCAGGATACCGATGGACAGGTAAGCGATGAGAGCCTCTCTCAAGCAGCACATTGGCTTTAGCTAAGTGAGTTTGGATGTCGTTTGCGGCCGCTGCGGGGACAGGCGAGCAAGACCACTGACTCACTGTCAGTGAAAACTGCTCTCCCACCCTCGCAGCTCCACCATTAGGTGAGGCCCTCTGTGAGCCCCTCCACTCCCGTAGTGCTGGTGTCGAGGCCCTCCTCCACCCGCAGGTTATACCTGCGCATCATCCCTGGTGGTCCAGTGGACCTCTGACTCCTCTCGCTTCACTCTGATTTCTGTTTTCTGCCCCCTTCATCCTCTCCTTATGCTCCGTGTCACCCTCTAGCTTCTTCACCCTTCAGTCTTTTCATCACTTTTCCTCTGCTTTCTGCTCCGCTTCACCCTTTATTCTTTTTGCACATTTTCTCTTTATTTCACTTTTGGCCTCCTTTACCCCGTTTTTCCCGCCGCTGCTGCCCCCGCGCCCCACCCCCCAGCGCGACCAGCCCGTTCCAGCTCCCCTCCCCGCTCCCGCCTCCTAGCTGTCCAGCCCTCCCCGACCCCTACATAATGGCGGCCGCACCTCAGGCGTGCTAAAGGCAAGCCCGTCAGTGCCCATCCGCGACCTGACAAGAAACAGCGTCAGGAAACCTGGATCTCCGAACCGCCAACGCTACAACCCAGCGGCACTCCACACACTCAATCCAGGCCGCAACAACAACTGCAAGCTAGCATCACCAGCCAACACCCAAGGACCCTTCAGCTGTCACCTCTGCCGCCACTCCTGCAGCACCGCCCAAGAACACGAATCCAGTGCAACCTGCCCGCAAGAACACACCTGCACCGAAGACACTGCAATGCATCCTCATCAACATCCGATCACTCCACAAACACGCCACCAATATCTGGGACCTCCTCGACAGCACTAATCCAGAAGTAGCATTCTTCACTGAAACCTGGACCAACACCACCTCGGGACCGTACATCGCCATCGCCATTCCCCAAGGATACAAGATCTCCAGGAAGGACCACCACAGCCGCCCGGGAGGGGGAATAGCCATCATCCACTAATCCACCCTCCGCCTGAGCACGCTACCCGACGATCCCACAGACCTGATGGAACACCTTCACTTCAAGATACTGTCCAGCCCTACCACCACCCTCCGGGGAACCCTCATCTACCGACCCCCTAGACCCTGCGGACCATTCGCCAACTCCATCACGGACATCATCTCCCCACATGCCATCGCATCCACCAACTACACCCTACTGGGAGACCTGAACTTCCACCTCGGCAACCAACTGGACCCCAACACCACATCCCTCCTGGACAACCTCCACAACATTGGACTCCACCAGATCGTGACTGAACTCACCACTCAGCAGGACACACCCTCGACCCCCTCTTCACAAAAGGAAACTCCATCACTTTCAGCCACACCACCAAACTCCCATGGACAGACCACCGATGCGTCCACTTCACCTTCAGAACACCAACCATCCACAGGTACCAGCACCTGCTCCCACGAAGAAACTGGACCAAAATCACCGACGACCAGCTCACCTCCTCACTTAGCAGCTTCACCCCAACTGTCGCAGATGACGACAACTCCAACACTACAGCCCGAACCCTGCACAGATGGATCTCTGACAGCGCCAACACCATAGCCCCCCTCAAGAAAAACAACAACACTCACGCCAAGAAAGCCAGATGGTTAACCACCGAACTTTGAGAGTCCAGACGCACGTGCCACCACCTCGAAAAGGCCTGGAGGAACTCCAAAACCACAGAGGTTCACAACAACTTCAGAGCCGCCACCAATGCCCACCACCAACTCATCAGAAAAATGAGAAAAAAAGCGATTGAAGACAGAATCTCCACAAACGCGTACAAAGGCAAAGAACTCTTCAGCATCATCAAGGAGTTCGCCCAACGGCAGCAGCGGTGAGGCTGTGGTAGAGCTTGAACGGCGCTGGTGCTTCCGAACCCCCGGGCCGCTGGAGTGCGCATGCGCGCTCCCCTCTGGGGACTACTCCTGCCCTCAGGCTTCTGTACTTCGTTTTTGTGTTTATTTCAATTTGACGCACTAAGTGCCACAGGTGCTGTTTCAAAAGAGCTTAAATAGGCTGTGGATAGTTTTGTGTTGTCATCTGCGGGCGGAGGCAGGGCCATGTGGTGGTTCCAGCAGGGCCTGTGCTTCGGGCCCTGGGCGTTGGTTGTCTGGTCCTCTTCTTCCTTCATCTTGTCCTTCATCACCGCCGTCCTCCTCCACCACGTCGACCCCCTGGTCCCCTACATCAGGTAGGTGAACGGTGCGAGCACAACCAGTGTACGGCATCCTAAGGCTTCGTCTCACTTTCAAGAAGAATAACTGCCTTATGTAATTCAAATGTAGGTAGCGGCTATCACAGGCTTGCCGTTTCGAAGCATTGTAATAGGTGATATTAACACAACTCAGTGATACTTATGGATACCTCTGAAGATTAACATGTGCTCACTAAGACTAGAGTATGTTACTGCGTGACAGATCTTAGTGCTAGGATTTTAAATCTTTACCTTATCTCGCCAGATATGTTTTTATGTTAACAATCAATCGAATAATGTATTTGAGAATCCCTCCTTCACAAAATGACCAAACACTGCTCCTGAAGAACTTTTTCCATGCATACATGTCCAGCTTATTTTATAGAGAGCCTGGAAGTCACTGAAGGTAAGGGGTGTCATGGGGTGTCATGACCATGTTATAAAAATTCACTTCTTTGGCTGCAGTGCTTACAATGTAAAAACAATAGAAGTGCGGAGTCCCAAAATATTTATTTAGCAATTTCAACTTTGACCACTAGCGCTGCCGCCTTCCGCCACTGCTCCCTTCCACCACTGGCGCTGCACACTGCCAGCAGAGACTTAAAGCTGGATGGCTACGAGCACCACCTATTTTCAGCTGAAGTTTGGGGGGATTCTCCCATGATTACAACAAGCATTGGCATGGGCAATAGGTCTCGCCTTTGGGACCTTATAAGTGTTTAGCCATGCAACAGTTAATGTTGTTGCACCAAGGATATTGTGCTGCATAACTAAATACTTATAAGGTCCCAAAAGCGAGACCTATTGGCTATTTCAATGCTTGGTTTTTTCTGATTGCCTCCTCTGTTTTTGATCGGTTTGCTGGTTTTAGATGCTTTGGGCACAGTGCCACTGCTATTCAGTGCCACAGTGCAAGTGCTCCCTATTTTAAATTGATGTACTGATTAGTGACTCCGTGATTGGGTTATTTACTTGTCAGACCCTAGTACAGTACACCATGTGTGTCCAGGGCTTGTAAATCAAAGTGCACCCACTTGCCAGTCCCCAAACCTTCCCTTTTCTATATATCAGACACCCCTAAGGTAGGCCCAAGGGCAGGGTGCATTGTAAGTATAAGGTAGGACATGCCCAGGTGTGTGTGGCATGTCCTAATAGTGAATTACAGCCATTTTCGTCTTTCACTATTGCAAGGCTACCAGTCCCCATAGGCCAGAATGGGCAGTTGATTATAACACCTTATAATCCTAACTGATCCAGGGAACATGGTGGAAATTCGAGTTTAGTATGCCTAAAATCAGAATGATAAAATACATATTTTAGTGAAGTTGGTTTTAATATTCTGAGGTTGAAAATACCACTTTTAGAAAGTAGGTGTTTTCTTACCTAAGCATCCATCCTGCCGCTGCTAGCTTGTGTATTGTGTGTCTGGTTTTGTGACTGAGAGGGGCTGGGGGATTCCAGGAGACAGGGTGAGTCAGCAGAGGGCTGAATAGACCTATCTGCATGTAGAGTGGTGGGAGGAGAAAGCACCTGGGTCTGAATAGGGCTGTGCCTGCCTTTCACAATGCTGGCTCCACCTCCTGTGGTGCGTCTGATGTCTCTGGCCCACACTGCCAAAGGAAAGAAGGAGTCCTGTAAACAAAGTGCTCCAGGACTGCACATAACTGGTCTGGACTAGGTACAGGCCCCTCTGCCTTCAGAGGACAAAGGATTTAGTAGTATAAATATGGGGACCCAGACCCCAAGACTTTAGATGACTTCTGGAACAACAAGACGAACCTCTGCCAAGGAGAAGCCCCAAAGGAAGCTGGGTTGGCCTACAGTGGTGTCTTCAGTGTCAAGGAGAGGAGAAGGAACTTTTAAAGAACATTCATCATCTTGCAGAATATTACTCCAAAGGCTTGATTTAAGCTTGCCTTCTGACCGAAGTCTCAGGGTTCCCAGACTTCACTCTTTCTATTTGCCTGCATCAGGAGTTTGCTGTTCTAGTGCTACAGAAAGAATCCGCAACACCGACGCCGGCGAGCGACGGCGTAATCTGCAACGAAATCGTGAGCGCTGCTCTGACTTGCAACGTGGACCCGATGCCGGCCGCCGTGCCACATCGACACCAGCGAACGACATCGTAAGCCTGGCATAGCCGTGAGCACTGCTCCAACTTGTGGCGCCGGCCCACGCCTGCTGCTGTGCTGCATCGACTCCGAAGCCGACTGTGAAAAGTTGGCCTGGTATATGCTGTCCACTAATTATAGTGGGCACCCTGTACCAGTCCAAACAACCCCTTAAGGATGATAGGTTAAAGACAACCTTTATTGGAAGCTATCTTAGTGGTAGCTATGGAGAGCAGCCTTCAGGGTAAGTCTTGAAGGAATGTAAAGCAGCTTGTTTTACCAGTCTATAATCTCCTGAATGGCTAAATGAAAGGCAACCACACCAGGTATATATATATATAATATATGTATTTATTTTTAAACACACCCTCCTAGTCTCTTTATGAGGCTAGAGGTCAAAACACAAGTTAGACTTCAAATATCACAGTAATAAGCACACATCCACATCAGGCCCTAGGGGCTAGCCATACCATATACTAAAATAGTGGTATAAGAACCACGACTTAACTAGACACACGGCCTAAAACCTGTAGAATCGCTGGGACCCCAAGGAACCACCCAAGGTAGTGACACAGGGGACCCACGGGGGCCGTGTGCAGTGTGAGTACACAGCCGCGAGCTCCCGGTAGCTTCTATAGGGGAAAGTCGCGGTTAGATTTTTAAGATTGGGGACACTTAGAAATGAGTCAGGACCAAACCCTTTGGGACTTAGGAAGTTCTAGGGCCAACACCCCCGGGAGCACCGGAGTACTTGTGTTACCTCACCCAGGGAAGCCGGGTGCATAGGTGTCAAATGGTGTCGGGTCGTGTCGTCAATTTCAATGGGAGCTGGCAAAAAAGTGCTGCTGCTGGGAAGATTCAAAGTGTCCGAAGAGATCCAAGCCTGGATCAAAGTCGAGAAGAACCTGAAAGCAGAGATGACAGAGTCTGGGTCACTTGCCAGTGAGCAGGAAGGCGACAGGCGGATGCCCACCGATGTTGGGTGATTTCAGGTGAAGTAGGTGAAGCTTGACTCTTCAGCCACGAGGACCAGGAGGCAACGAGGACGACCAGGAGCTGGATTTGAGCTGTCCCACAAAGGATGTCGAGTGCTGCAGTGCCGGTGCCCGGATTGGATACAACAAGCCTTGGCAACAGCAACCCACGCAGAAAGGAGAAAGATGATTCAGTGCAGACCAGCAAGGTCTGAGGAACTCACCACTTGGTTGGGAGTCAGGGTATCTCTGGAGCAACCAGGGAAGCCCAAGGAAATTCAAAGTTACCCCCTCAGGGACCCACCAGTCGACGGACCAGGGATTGTGAAGGGTTCTCGAGAAGAAACACAAAATGGCGGCCCACGGGTCACTCAGGGTGACTAGGCTGACAATCTTCTGTGGATTCTTTGCTCGAGATGGGGGCTACAAGTAACTCCAAGCACGACCTCAAGAGACGTCGAGAAGTCAATGCACTTGCAAAAGTGCACGGTGAGTTCCAGGAGTTCTGGTTCCACGCTACTCATGAGGGCTGTGGGTGTCAGCTTTGCTGGGGACTTGGGTCGACCTCTAAGATGTCTGGAAATCCTCTTCCTGGGCTGCAAATACTTCGGAGTCCGGTGGGAGCTTCGGAGATGCAGAACGGCAAAATGCTTTGTTGGTGCCTGCCAAGCAGGGGAGTCACTCCTTGACTCCAAGGGAGATTTCTTCAGTTCTCTAGTCTTTAGTAGAGCGTCGAAGTTCCAAGATTCAGCTTCAGAGTTTTGTCCAGGGATATCTAAAGTTCAGGTTACAGAGGTTCCTTACTTATACCTAAGGAAGGGGTTGGACTAGCTCTAGGGACCCACCTATGGGAGGGTTTGAAATGAGAGGTGGCTACACCCATTTCCTTTGTCCAGTTTCACGCCAGAGCAGGGGCTGGAAGCCCCTGAACCGGTTTGAGCTGGACTATGCACAGGGACACCAAATGTGCCCCCAGTGCAGGACTTCAAAGCACTCAGAGAGTGCTCCCACCCAGCCCCAATATACATAAGCCTGTCTGGGAGGTGGTTACACCTCCCTGTGACAGGAAACCTATTGTCCAGGCCTCCCCTGCCAGAGTTTCGGTCAGCAGCAGGAGGCCAGACCCGTGTCTGTGGCTGCAGCATCCATTTTGTGATGCCAGGGCTCTATTAGATTTCTACTGGGTATGCCAGTACTGTCATGTCTCTCTCTCTAAAAGGGTGGGATCATATCCTCACATCAAGAACTGATGTGGGGGTATGATTCCAAGGTGTTTGACACCAAACACGACATGTTTCCGTGCAGTCAGTCCAAACTTAGCAATAACCGTTTAAGATATAATGCACTTAAGAGTATATGGTCGGGCTGCACCAATGACCACCCCGGAAAAGAGATTCCGAAGGCTGCAGAGGAGCTCAGCTCATGCCTGGGCACCCTCTCACATATAACCAAGTACCCCACCCTGCCTTCAGGATTGATAAGGCCTGCCATAGGGGTGACTGATAGGTTACTACGTGCAGTGATAGGTGAGGTATAGTGAACCTATACCTCAGTAAGGGGTGCATGCACCACCTTACCCAGGTTGCAGTAGCAGACCTGTGGTGTCATTTTGCATGGCTTTCCAGGGGTGGCACAATACATGCTTCAGCCCCTGGTAGGCCTCTGGGGTACCTATGCCCTGGGTACATAGTATACCATATAATAGGGACTCACAAGGGTACCCCAGAATCCAATCTGGAGTGTACCTAAAGTACATGCAATCACTTTAGAGAGGAAGCAGCTAGGCTGGGGCCCTGAATAGCAGGGTCCCAGCCAGACTAAAGTTGAAAAACAGTGAAACACCAGCAAAAAGTGGGGGTAAACATGTGAAGCAGATCCTACTCTCCTACACAGACATCATCGCGGAGCCAATCGTCGACATGGGTGGTCAAGAATCCATCGACATCATGACATTGTACGGAACCGTGGTTTCGGTGCCATCGTGACGTCACCTCCTCTCCTGTTAGGAACCGACACCTCCCCTGCCTGCGCAAGCATCCAGGTCCCGACGCATCATCTCCCCCGAAGCAAGGAACCGATGCCACAGCACCAACCACGCCGCACCTCCCCGACGCCGTGAGCTGTCTTTGGTTTCGCTTTTGCAAGGAACTGTTCTTTGTGGGTCTGTTTTGACTCCGGGCCCGATACTGCGCACCTCGCGGTTGGCGCCGTACTTTGGGATTTCTTTGACCTCGATGTCGTGATAACTCCAGTTGGGGTTATCTGTTGCTATAGTCTGCTTTTAAGTGAATAACCTATTTTTTAACCATTTCTACCATCTTGAAGAATTCTTATTGATTACAGTATTGTGGATTTTGGTTGTTTATGGTCTTGTGATAAGTCTATATAAAGAATACTTATTTTTATAATACAACTTGTGTGGTGTCCATCTGTAGTGTTTTCACTGTATTACTGTATGTGTTCACAAATGCTTTACACACTGCCTCTGAGATAAGCCTGTCTGCTTGTGCCAAGCTACCAAGGGGGTGAGCAGGGGTTATTCGGTAGTGTAATCCCCTTACCCTGACTTAGAAGCAAGGGTCCCTATTTGGTCAAAGGTACCTACCTCTGCCAACTAGAGACCCCCAGTTCTAACACTCACAATAAGGGGGTTATAGCCCTTAGCGGAACTAGGAGTCTCCACCAAGAGGAGAATCCCAGATGATGAAGCATGCCACCTCGGTGGGTGATTGGATTTCGTCCTAATTAAAGGACTCCTCCACCAGCAACAAGACATCTCTTCTGTAGTTCTCTTTTCAGTGCTCTTCCAGCATCTCAGACCGAAGGACTTCTAGTGTTTTGCATTACTGTCTTGGGAATTTATCCTCGCTGGTCTTTAAATTTCCCATGGACCCCCCTCTTCTTTTGTTTTTCTATGTTTAACTTCACCCAGGATTCCTTCCATGATTGCTGGAATTGTATTTACTACCTTGTTAGAACTGGGGGTCTCTAGTTGGCAGAGGTAGGTACCTTTGCTTCTAAGTTAGGGAAAGGGGATTACACTCCTGGATAACCCCTGCTCACCCCCTTGGTAGCTTGGCACAAGCAGACAGGCTTATCTCAGAGGCAGCGTGTTAAGCATTTGTGAACACATACAGTAATACAGTGAAAACACTACAGATGGGCACCACACAGGTTTTATCAAAATAAGTATTCTTTATATAGACTTAACACAAGACCACAAACGACAGAAATCTACAATACTGTACTCAAAATAGAGCTAAAGGTGGTAGAAGTGGGGGGCGTGGCTTGGCAACGAAGCATGGCGTACGTGTGCTGAGTGAGCTCCGCCCAGCCCCAATCTTTATCCTTAATTAATCCTGCTTCTCCGGCCACAATACCCTCTTTCCTGCTGTTCCTGAGATGTAGCAACCTGACGTTGCACACCGGGGCGACTCCAGCCCCGCGCCGTATCCTGAGGCGGCGACGATCGCCGCTGAGGCCTGGAGACAGCGTGGAAGCCGAGATTTTGCGTGCGTCTCTGTCGGCGCTCCCCGGTGGGGGGACAGAGCTGCAGCGGCTGGTATGACCTACTGAGGGGCACTGTGCTGAATCCCTGCATACCCGCCGGTGCCTGTCCTTCGCCTCACACCCCGCAAACCACGGGGCAAATCCTCTGCGTTCGGTGGTCAGATCGGACTGCAAGGGAAGTGCATAGGAGGCCCGAGAGACGCTCTGGTGAGTCGCCGCCATTTCTGTGGCACCCCGGGCCGCGGAGTGCTTGGCCCCCTTCAGCTAGGCGGACTCTCTTCTCTGGTGGCCTGGGGCCCTGCGAGTGGTGCCTGGAGCCCTTGGGGGCCTGTGACATTCTGCGGATTAGTGCCCGTTCTGGTCTGTAGGTCTCCTCGCTTTCCTCCTCCCCCCACGGGCCTGTACGGGGGATCGGCGGCATTTTCGGTACGCACTGGGGTGCGGACCAGTGACCCCCATGGGATCGGTATTCTGCTTCCCCCGGTAGCCTTAGGGGCGCTGCCTTGTGGGCCTGCAGACACTGGCGGAGCCTCCCTGTGTCCCCCGCTTAGCCGGCAGTCAGCGGCCTCTGGGTGGTGGGGCCTAGCGTTTATGCCTCGTACCCTGCTCTTTGGTCGTCCCGGCCTCCCTTCCACCCGGGTTGGCTACGGGGGCTCGCCTGCCTTGGGGACGCTGCCTGGGTGTGCAGAACGGAGACGCTGGACATTTTGGGGCCCAGGCGGATGGGCGTACCCACCTGCATGTCTTGTCACCTGTGGAGGGGCCAGTAGGGCTCTCCTTCCCCTCTATCGGCGGCCGGTCAGGCCGTGGAGGGTCCCTTCTTGGTGCGGGTGGCTCCGCTTGGGTCCGGAGTGGAGGCCCTGCACTTCGTGTCCCGCCCCTGGGCTCTGTCTCAACAGTGGTCATTTTGGCGGCCGGATCGGGTTGTGTGGACCACAGCCCTGCAGCGTCTGTACTGACCCCACCCTCAGACAGCGGGCTCCCTGGTGTCCGACCGATTGTCATCTGAGTTGCAAGAGAACATTTGGCCAGCCATGACAAGGGATAGGACTGGTGGGGGCTCGGCAAAGCAAAGCACGCTGGATAGGTTCGCCGGCCCTGGGGCGTCACCTGCAGCATCAGGGGGGACCCTGGGTGATGTGCCTGAGAATGCCGACCTCCTGGTGGCCATTACACAGTCCAGGGATGCCCTGGATGCCAAGATCGAGCGGTAGGATCCAATGTTATGCTACTGCACCCAGACCTGCGGAATGCGGTGGCGCGCATCACTGAGACCGAAACAAGAATCTCGGGAGTGGAGGATGTGGTTACCACCCTGCAACAGCGAGTGACCTCCTTGGAGAGCACCCAGCAGGGCCTGGTGTCAAGGGTGGAGGATGATGAGGGACGGGCGAAACGCAATGACGCAATAACCTCCGCTTTGTTGGCTTTCTGGAGGGATGTGAGTCTGGCGATATTGAGAGGTTCCTTACCCAGTGGCTGGAGAGCTGGCTACCCCCGGAATACCTCTCCAAATGTTTCGTCGTCAAACGTGTCCACAGGGCCCTGATGCAGAAACCCCCGGTGGGGGCTCGCCTGAGACCCGTGATTGCAAAATTACTCTATCATGACCGAGACGCTATCCTGAAGCAGGCTAGGGCCAAAGAAACTCTGCTGTATGACAATGCCCACATTCTGATCTTCCCTGACTATACCAAATTGGTTCAACAGCAGCGGGAATCATTTCTAGCAGCTAAGGCCTGCCTTCCAGAGCTCAAGCTTCAATATGCATTGCTTTAACCGGCCGCGGGTCATCTATCTCTCTGGTACCCACTTTTTTGATTCCCCGGAGGAGGTGTTCCAGTGGGCGGATGAGACGGTGCGGCTGTGCCCTCATTCGCCACCCGGGAGAGACTCCTGATTCATCCTCGAGTGGGGTGGCTCGGAACCTACCAAAGTGCAAGGGGAAGGGTTCCAGGTGCTCCAGGGCTAGACGGCGATCCATGTCCAGTGATGCCCCGTCACGTGCGGGAACTGCCTCTCGACAGGCTGCACCAGCTGATTAATCAACACTCGTGTCCAACGCTTAAAGACTTTAGGTTCTTTGAATTGGCCGGAGGAGACTGAAGATGGCCGGTATCTCTGCTGGACATTCACGGACAGGGATAGGGCCAGTGGACGATGGGCTGTAAGTTGGGGATCCATTGGCGGGTGAGGGGTGGTACCTCCTGTTGGGGTCAGCCTTCTCTGCCTGCCGCGACAGATACTTCACTGTTTTTGAGGTATAGGGTGAAGGGGAGGGGACTGTTTGGGTTGTCTGGGGAGTTGTTGTTTTTAATCGCACTGTTCTATAACATGTCGGAGCCTTGCTGCGCTCCTTTCCTTACGTCACCAGTGTCTTTCATGTTCACGAAGCCCCTAAATGGCTGTTATGTTGGGTAGACCGTCAGATTCTGCGGGGTCCCTGCGGATACTGAGCTGGAATGTTAGGGGGGCACTGGACAGGATCAAACGTGGAGCAATCCTCAAGCAAGCCAATCGCGCCAGCGCCAATATTTTAATGCTACAGGAGACACACCTCATGGGGACGAAGGCACTGTGCTTTCATCGCTTTGGCTACATACATGTGTTCCACTTGGGTTTTGTACGAGGGTCCCAGGGAGTCGCTGTCTTGACACACCGCTGGGTCCTCTACACTCACATCAAGATGTGGGGCGACACGCAGGGCAGGTACCTTTTCCTTCAAGGCACGGTGGGTGACAAGACTGTGATATTGGGAAGTGTTTATGCCCCACCGCCATTGTCCTGGGGGCTGGTGGAGAAACTTGTGACCTTATGGGCGGACGTTCTAGAGGGCCTGGTGGTGGTGGGTGGGATAGGAATGATGTGGGAGACGTAGTCCAAGACCAGTGGAGGCCTGGCGGGGCACCCGAGGCTTGTCACCCCACCAAGCTCCATTCCTTGGTGATGGGCCTAGACTGGGTTGACCCCTGGTGCAGGCTGCATGGTACGACTCAGGGCTACACATATCTCTCGGCGGTCCATGACTCCTTTTCCCGCATTGACTGCATCTTTGTTTCTCAGGGGGTCGCCAGCAGGGTGGTGGCTGCGGAGATTCTCCCCGTGGGCTCTCGGACCACTCGCCGGTGGCTATTACCCTGCGTGCCGGATTGGCACATGGCCCATTTCGGTAGCACCTCTCGACCTGGAACCTCCAAGAAGAAGACTACAGGGAACGCATGGAGGAGGCCATTGATCAATATTTGTCATGTAATGCTGGGTCGGTGCGTGCGGCAGAATCTCTTTGGGAGGCAATGAAGCCCACCCTCCAAGGGGTGGACGTCTCCTTCTGTGCTGCGGCCTGCAGGGTGCGTAGGGAGTCTCTTCTTCGGGCTGAAGCTGCAATTCTGGATCTGGAGGGGCATAGCAGGGAGGAGGGGGGGGCGGCTGGTCCACCAACTGCTCCTCTCGCAACAGGGCTACTCATCCCTTTTACTAGATGAAGCCCGCCAGGCTTGGTTGGCAACCCGGAGCAGGATCTACCAGTGGGGAGACAAGTCGAGCAAGCTACTGCATAGATTTTGTCAGGGATCTTCGGGCTCCCTGATTCTCCGGGCATTATGGGACCGGATGGGTCACCTATATTGGACCCTTCGGCAATTGCAGAGAGTTTTGCGCCATATTATGCGGACCTGTACGCTCCTAAGGAATGCCTAGCGGCAGATGTGATAGGCCGTTTCCTGGACGACCTCCCGCCTAGGCCCCTGTCAAATGATGTCAGTGCGGAGCTAGACCGCCCACTTACGGAGGACGAGTTGGGTGCCGCTCTTGGGGAGTTACATCCCGGAGGACCCCGGGTCCCAATGGTTTCCCAAACACATTTTTTAAACGATATTTCCTACAGCTCGGCCCTCATTACCATAAGGTGGTGGTGGAAGCCAGAGTGCGGGGTCGCCTGCCCAGTGATTGGAGGCATGCAGAGGTGGTAGTCTTTCACAAGCCCAGCAGATCTACCGAACACCACACGTCCTATCGCCTATTTCCCTCCTCAATGCCGAAGCCAAGGTCCTGGCCAAGGCATTGGCCAACCGTCTCCAGCCTCACATTTCCTCCCTAGTCCACCCGGATCAAGCCAGGTTCATGCCCCAGCGGGCGACCCGTCATAATATTAGCAGGGCACACATAGCTATTGTGACAGTCAGGGGCCTGGGGGTGCATGCGGTGCTTCTGCTTGCAGATATGGAACATGCCTTTCATTCATTGAGTTGGGAGTATTTATTTGCGCTTCTGCGCAGGTTGAACTTAGGGCCTCGCTTCCGGTCTTATCTTACTCCACTCTATACTGCTATAACGGCGTCTGTATGTGTGGCGGGCTCAGTTTCATCGGTTTGCTCCATTGGTCCGGGCATCAGACAAGGGTACTGAGAAGGTGGCCTGATATATGCTGTCCACTAGTTCTAGTGGGCACCTTGTATCAGTCCAAACAACCCCTTATGGTGAATGGTTAAAGACAACCTTATATGAAAGCTATCCTAGTGGTAGCCTCGGAGAGCAGCCTTCAGGCTAAGTCTTGAAGGAATGTAAAGCAGCTTGTTTTACCAGTCTATAATCTCTTGAATGATCAAATGAAAGGACAACCACACCAGGTATATATTTAAAATATATGTATTTAAGATAACACACACCCCTCTAGTCTCTTTATGAGACTGGAATTCGAAGTACTTAAGTTACAAGTGATTAAGCATCAAATACACGTTTGGGCCCTAGGGGCGTACCAAACCATTATCCCAAAAAGTGGTATAAGAACCACGACTGGAATAGCCACTAGGCCTATTGCCTCTAGAATCGCTGGGACCCCAAGGAACCACCCAAGGTAGTGACACAGGGGACCCACGGGAGCTGTATGCAGTGTGAAAACACAATTGCGGGTTCCTATTATCTTCTACGGGCAATGTTGCGGTTGGAATTTTAAAGATTAGGGACACTTCTAATCGAGTCAGGACCAAACCCTTTTGGACTTAGGTAGTTCTACTAGCACCCACGAGAGCACCGGAGTACTCGAGTTACCTCACCCAGGGAAGCCGGGTGCATAGGTGTCTTTTGGTGTCGGGTCGCGTCGTCGATTCCAATGGAAGCCTGCAAAGAACTGCTGCTGCCGTGAAGAGGAGAATTGTCCGAAGAGATCCAAGCCTGGATATAGGATGTAAGGAACCTGAAAGCAGAGGGGACAGAGTCTGGGTCACTAGCCAGTGAACTAGGGCAGGATGAACCTATGCCCACAGATGTCGGGTGCTTCAGGTGAGTTGATGGGTGTCTTGACTCTTCAGCCACGAGGTTCAGGAGGCATCTACGAAGTCCATGGGCCGGATTCGAGCTGTCCCATGAGTGTTGTGGTGTCGGTGACCAGATTGGACCCAACAAGCCTTGGCAACGGCAAGTCACTGGAAATCAGAAAAAGGACTGCGGTGCAGACCGGCAAGGTCTGATGGACTCACCCAGCAAGGGTAAGTAAGGGCACGTCTGGAGCAACCAGGAAAGCCCAAGCAATAAGGAGTGGCCTTCGTGAGGACCTGCTAGCCAACGGGCTAGTGATCGCGAAGGAGCCTCGAATGGTCGCACCTGAAGCTGGCCCACGGGTCACTCGTGGAGTGGGGGCCAACAATCTTCGGTGCAGGAGGTCCTCAAGGCTGGGGCTACTTGGAGCCCAAAGCACAACTTCGAGGAGGACCAGGAAGATAGTGTTGCTGCAAAAGTTCACGGTGTCCAGGGGTCACGGTTCCACGTCACCCACGATAGCCACGGGCCTCAGCTTTGCTGTGGACTCAGGGTAGCCTCGGGGAAGTCTGGAAATCCACCTCTGGGGATGCAGAGACTTCAGCGTCTGGCAGGAGCTTCAGAATTGCATACCGGTCAGTTGCTTCTTTGGTGCCTGCCAAGCAGGGGAGTCACTCCTTGACCCCAAGGGAGATCTCTTCCGTCTTCTAGTCAGGATAGAACATCAAAGGTCCAGGATCTACGTTGCAGAGTTTCGTCCAGGGTAATCTAAAGTCCTAGGGACTGGAGTCCTATACTTATACTAAGTTTAGGGGATGGTCTAACTCTAAGGCCCCACCTATGGGTGGGCCAGGAAAGAGGGGTGGTTACACCCATTTCCTTTGTCCAGTTTCACGCCAGAGCAGGGGCAGGTAGCCCCTGCAACCGGTTTGAACTGGAGTATGCACAGGGAGACCAAGTGTGCCCTCAGTGCAGGACTTCAAAGCACCAGAGAGTGCTCCTGCCCAGCCCCAATACACATCAGCCTGTCTGGCTCGACAGGAAACCTATTGTCCAGGCCTCCTCTGCCGGAGTTTCGGTCAGCAGCAGGAGGCCAGACTGTCTGTGGCAGAGGCATCCATTTTGTGATGCCAGGGCTGTAGAAAGTCCTACCGGGTTTAGCCAGTGTGAACATGTCTCTCCCTCTAGAAGGGTGGAATGCTACACCCGCCGCCAGAATTGGCGGGGGGGGTAGTATTCCAAAGCGTTTGACACCAAACACGACATGTTTTGATGCAGCCATCCCAAAGTTAGCATTTACCGCAAGGTTATAAGGCACTTAAGAGTATATGGTATGGCTGTATCACAGAGCAGCCATAAGGAAGTATTTCCAAAAGCTGCAGAGGGGCTCAGCTCATGCTTGGGCACCCTCTCACATAAAACCAAGCACTCTGCCTTCAGGATTATCAAGGCCTGCCATAGGAGTGGCTTATAGGTTTATATGTGTCTGTATAAGGTAGTGATATAGGTAGCCTATACCACAGTAAGGGGTGCAAGCACACCCTTACCCAGGCTGCAGTAGCAGACCTGTGGTGTCATTTTGGAGTGCTTCCCAGGGGTGGCATAATATATGCTGCAGCCCCTGGTAGGCCTCTGAGGTACCTATGCCCTAGGTACATAGTATACCATATACTAGGGGCTTATAAGGCACTCCAGAATCCAATTAGATATGTACCTAATGTACATGGAAACCATTTTAGAGAGGAAGCAGCTAGGCTGTGGTCCTGATTGGCAGGGCCACAGCCAGACTAAGGTTTAAAAACAGTGAAACACCAGCAAAAAGTGGGGGTACCCATGTGAAGCAGATCCTACTCTCCTACAGGTACCCACTATCTCCATATTTGTTTGCCTTGGCCATGGAGCCCCTGGCTGCCTGAGTGCGGATGGACGCTCAAGTGACCGGTCTAGAATGGGCTGATGGGTTGTCGGATCGCATAGCCCTGTATGCCGGAGACGTGTTGTTTTTCCTTACCGACTTAGACAGGACTGGCCCGCGGCTGTTGCGTATCATGCAGGTGTTCAGTGAGACCTCCGGCCTTTACATGAACCCGCAGAAGTCTACCCTTTGGGTCTTGGGCCGGGGGGGCGATCTTGGTTCATGGACCTCCACGGTGAACGGGGGATGAAATATCTGGGCGTGTTTCTATCCGATTCGCAGCCAACTTCATGGGACAGAAGCTTGGTGCTGGTGTGGAATAGGGTGCGTGAGGATATTAGGGCTTGGTTCCACATGCCTTTGTCTATTTATGCGGTACAAAAGGGGGTGGTGATGGACGGAGCATCAGAACAAATCAAACACTCACACCCAGTCAACAGATCTGGGTTTGATCCATCACCATTCTTTAGCCCACTCTGCCACCCCAGTTCAGACATGGCCATATGCAAATCAGTCTGACCCTGTGCCTCATGGGAACAGTCCAGCCCGAACTGCCAAGCCATGCCTTCCCTGGACCGGAAACAAGCTTCCTAGGACCGGTTTCTGGCATTTCAGCCGTCTTCAGCCAGGTTTGCTTGAATCCAGTGGCAAAGTGAGCAAGGGACTCACGTCTGAGCATACCCTGCCAACTTATGGCGAACAAAGCGGTACAAAAGGGGGTGGTGATGGACGGAGCATCAGAACAAATCAAACACTCACACCCAGTCAACAGATCTGGGTTTGATCCATCACCATTCTTTAGCCCACTCTGCCACCCCAGTTCAGACATGGCCATATGCAAATCAGTCTGACCCTGTGCCTCATGGGAACAGTCCAGCCCGAACTGCCAAGCCATGCCTTCCCTGGACCGGAAACAAGCTTCCTAGGACCGGTTTCTGGCATTTCAGCCGTCTTCAGCCAGGCTTGCTTGAATCCAGTGGCAAAGTGAGCAAGGGACTCACGTCTGAGCATACCCTGCCAACTTATGGTGAACAAAGCGGTACAAAAGGGGGTGGTGATGGACGGAGCATCAGAACAAATCAAACACTCACACCCAGTCAACAGATCTGGGTTTGATCCATCACCATTCTTTAGCCCACTCTGCCACCCCAGTTCAGACATGGCCATATGCAAATCAGTCTGACCCTGTGCCTCATGGGAACAGTCCAGCCCGAACTGCCAAGCCATGCCTTCCCTGGACCGGAAACAAGCTTCCTAGGACCGGTTTCTGGCATTTCAGCCGTCTTCAGCCAGGCTTGCTTGAATCCAGTGGCAAAGTGAGCAAGGGACTCACGTCTGAGCATACCCTGCCAACTTATGGCGAACATAAAACCATGATCTCTTGACTTGGTAAGAGTATTCTGCATCATTCAGAAACTCTGTCCATCACCACCCCCTTTTCCCAAATCGATTTTATCCACACTCAGTGTGGGAGGGTATGCTCAGACGTGAGTCCCTTGCTCATTGCACCATCAGGATTCAGGCAAGCCGGGCCGACGAAGGCTGTGATGCCAGAAACCGGTCCCCGGAAGCTTGTTTCCTTCCCAGTATAAGAATTGGCTTGGTAGTTTGGTTTGCCCTGTTCCCATCATGCACTGGGACAGGTACAGACTAATTTGCATGTAGCCAGGTGCTGAGCTGGGATGGTGCAGTGAGCTAAAAAACGGTGGTGGATTAAAACCATGATCTCTTGACTTGGTAAGAGTATTCTGCATCATTCAGAAACTCTGTCCATCACCACCCCCTTTTCCCAAATCGATTTTATCCACACTCAGTGTGGGAGGGTATGCTCAGACGTGAGTCCCTTGCTCATTGCACCATCAGGATTCAGGCAAGCCGGGCCGACGAAGGCTGTGATGCCAGAAACCGGTCCCCGGAAGCTTGTTTCCTTCCCAGTATAAGAATTGGCTTGGTAGTTTGGTTTGCCCTGTTCCCATCATGCACTGGGACAGGTACAGACTAATTTGCATGTAGCCAGGTTCTGAGCTGGGATGGTGCAGTGAGCTAAAAAACGGTGGTGGATTAAAACCATGATCTCTTGACTTGGTAAGAGTATTCTGCATCATTCAGAAACTCTGTCCATCACCACCCCCTTTTCCCAAATCGATTTTATCCACACTCAGTGTGGGAGGGTATGCTCAGACGTGAGTCCCTTGCTCATTGCACCATCAGGATTCAGGCAAGCCGGGCCGACGAAGGCTGTGATGCCAGAAACCGGTCCCCGGAAGCTTGTTTCCTTCCCAGTATAAGAATTGGCTTGGTAGTTTGGTTTGCCCTGTTCCCATCATGCACTGGGACAGGTACAGACTAATTTGCATGTAGCCAGGTTCTGAGCTGGGATGGTGCAGTGAGCTAAAAAACGGTGGTGGATTAAAACCATGATCTCTTGACTTGGTAAGAGTATTCTGCATCATTCAGAAACTCTGTCCATCACCACCCCCTTTTCCCAAATCGATTTTATCCACACTCAGTGTGGGAGGGTATGCTCAGACGTGAGTCCCTTGCTCATTGCACCATCAGGATTCAGGCAAGCCGGGCCGACGAAGGCTGTGATGCCAGAAACCGGTCCCCGGAAGCTTGTTTCCTTCCCAGTATAAGAATTGGCTTGGTAGTTTGGTTTGCCCTGTTCCCATCATGCACTGGGACAGGTACAGACTAATTTGCATGTAGCCAGGTTCTGAGCTGGGATGGTGCAGTGAGCTAAAAAACGGTGGTGGATTAAAACCATGATCTCTTGACTTGGTAAGAGTATTCTGCATCATTCAGAAACTCTGTCCATCACCACCCCCTTTTCCCAAATCGATTTTATCCACACTCAGTGTGGGAGGGTATGCTCAGACGTGAGTCCCTTGCTCATTGCACCATCAGGATTCAGGCAAGCCGGGCCGACGAAGGCTGTGATGCCAGAAACCGGTCCCCGGAAGCTTGTTTCCTTCCCAGTATAAGAATTGGCTTGGTAGTTTGGTTTGCCCTGTTCCCATCATGCACTGGGACAGGTACAGACTAATTTGCATGTAGCCAGGTTCTGAGCTGGGATGGTGCAGTGAGCTAAAAAACGGTGGTGGATTAAAACCATGATCTCTTGACTTGGTAAGAGTATTCTGCATCATTCAGAAACTCTGTCCATCACCACCCCCTTTTCCCAAATCCTTTGTCTATTTATGGTCGCTCACCCATCTTCAAGATGGTCTCTATTCTGCGTCCACTATACCAGCTACAGAACCATCCATATTCTATTTCCCCTAGATGGTTCCGTCAGTGCCAGTTTCTATGGGGTGGTGGGGCGGCTAGGGTGGCCCTACGTACCTGTTTCCAGTCCACATATTGTGGAGGGCTTGAGACTTCTGATATTCTTTCGTACTATATGGCTTCGCACCTGTTGGTCCTTAATGAATGGTGGTATGGGGATAGGTCGGATCTAGCGTATGCTGTGGAGCGACAGTGTATGGGTGATCATACGCTACATACGATCCTATACTCCGCGCCACTGCGGTGCTCTTTACCAGCTGCTACACAGCTTGTTTTTCAGATCTGGAGGCAGGTGTTGCGGAGGATGGGTTGGTGCAACCACTTGACCCGGGAGACCCCTCTGTGGCACAATGGATGCCTGCCACAGCTGGCGGCCTTGCCTGGATTCCGCTACTGGGACGTAATTGGGATCTCTACCTTGGGGGATGTTATACAGGGGCCCATCTTGAAATTATTTCAAGACTTGAAAAAAGATTTTTAAATGCCACGTATCCAATTTTTTTAAATAACTGCAATTTCGGCATGCTATTTCCCCCAGCTTGGTGGGACTGGAGGTGCTGGCCGAATTCAGTCCGGTGGAAGCGAAAGTGTTCATAGGAGATTTGCAGGATCACGAGATCTCCACAACGTACCATTCCCTGGTCACACATAGTTCCACGTCCTTGCAGCATCTCTGAGAGGTTTGGGAGGGTGATGTGGGCTTGCTGGAGGAGGAAGATTGGACAGAAGTCCTAGCCTCCCCACGTAGGGCGGCCATAGCAATGAGCCTTTGGCTCATCCAGTTTAAATACCTCCACAGGGTGTATTTTATTAGAGTCAGGCTGTACAGGGCAGGTTTGGTGGCTTCCCCGGTGTGTCTTTGCTGCATGCATGAAGAGGGCACAGTGCTTCTTATCATATGGGACTGTTTCGCGCTGGCGCAGTTCTGGCGGGGAGTAATGACCTGCCTGTTGGAGGTTCTGTGTTGGCATCTCCCCCGTTCACCTAAGCTGGTTCTCCTGCACATCATGGACGATATCGGGGGCAATGTTTACAAACGTCATCTTATGCTCTTGGGTTTTACCTTGGCTAAACATTACATTGCTAGGGCATGGAAGGCGACAGTGGCGCCCTTGGTTTCTGTTTGGAAGAAAGGCCTAGACTTTTGCATGGGCTTAGAGGCTCCAATCTTTGTTGCGAGGGAGTGCCCTCGTAAACAATACAAAATATGGAAACGCTGGGCAGACTATCGGGCCTGGAATTGGAGCCTGTTCCAGAGCAGTACCCAGACCGGCTCTAGTTTCTCCCCCTTTTCCCTGAGGTGTCCTGTGTATACACTTGGTAAGATAGACGCTTCTTGGAAGTGAACCGTAGTGAGCGTAGGATTGTGGCTTTGCCTGTACATATTGATCTTGCATGGTCGACAGTGCCATCGGGGAGGCGGGTGTTGTCTGTTTTTCCTTTTTGTTTTGATTTAACTGCAATTCCTTCCAACATTCTTTTATTTTTACGAGAAAAGTGTCAAAGTCATAATAATGTATATTTATGCTACGGAAGTTTCTTGGTCACAGAGCTCCGCTTTCTACGTGCTTTTGACAAATAAAATAGGTTTTAAAAAAAAAAAAGTGGTAGAAATAACTTAGTTCAAGTTGATGATAAATGTGACACGTTTTTCACAAAAGTACCTTGGATGCGTAACACAAAACAAACGAAAGGTTCGCAGGGAGGGAGATGCGTTGGTTCCCTGCTTCAGGGGAGGTGATGCGTCGTGCCTCAATGCTTGCGCACAGTAGGGGCTGTGTCTGTTCCTTACCGGAGATAAGGTGATGCGGTGATTCTCGTACTGCCTTACGGTTACGATGCGGCAAGATGGCGCCTTTATGCGATGCGACAATCCGGTGCGATAAGATGCACCCCTGATGCAATGCACCGATGTGAAGGCCATGAGTGCACGCCCGATGAGCGTGCGGCGACTTGACAACTTCTGAGCTGCGACAGGTCCTGCGACATGCTTGTCCGGTGATGTGACAGCGACCCTTGCGGTGGCGACACGCTTCTCCATTGATGCGACAGCAAACAGCTGCGACAAAAACGCTTCTCTGGTGATGGGGCGGCGGCCTCTGCGGCAGCGACACGCTTCTCCGGCGATGCGATGGCAACAGCTGCGATGGCAACACGCTTCTTCTCGTTGAGTCGCGCTTCCAGCTCCCAGCGACACGCAGGCTTCTGCAGACAGAATTCCCAGCAAGGAAATTCAGGGGGTAGCTGGTGGTGAAGTCTTGTAGAAATGAGACTTCAGCAGGAGTCAAGCACAAGTTCAAGCCCTTGGAGAAATATTCTGCAAGATGATGAAAGTTCCTTAAAAGCTCCTTCTCCTTCCTTGGAAATAAAGAAACCACTGCAGGCCAACCCAGCAAAACAGCACACTTGCAGAGGGGCAGTCCAAACTCCTGCAGCTTCCTTGGTTCTTCTCCTTGGCAAAAGTTCATCTTGATTTCCCATAAGTGATTTAAAGTCTTGGGGTCTGGGCCTCAATATTTATACCAGCAAATACTTTGTCTCTGAAGGAAGAGAGAGTCTATACCTAGTCCAAACCAGTTCTGGGTGCATTCTGCCAGTGCACAACTTCTTCCTGTGTCAGTGTGGGCCAGGGTCATCAGATGCACCACAGGTGGTGGAACCAGCATTGTGGAAGGCAGGTTCAGCCCTATTCAGGCCCAGGTGCTGCTCCTCCCACCACTCCCACTGTAGATAGGTCTATGCAGCCTAGTGCTGACTCACCCTGTCTCCTGGAGCCACCCCAATCCCTGTCAATCACAAACCAGATATGCAATACACAACCTAACAGAGGCAGGCTGGATGGTTAGGTAAGAAAATACCTACTTCCTAAAAGTGGTATTTTCTAACAAAGAATGTTCAAACCAACTTCACTAAAAGATGTATTTTATCATTCTGAGTTCAGGCATACTAAACTCGAATTTCGACCATGTTCCCTCGGTCAGTTAGGATTATAAGATGTTATACTCAAACTGCCCATTCTGGCCAATGGGGAAAGGTAGCCTTGAAATACTGAAAAACGAAATAGGCTGTAATTCACTATCAGGTCATGCCACACACATCAGGGCATGACCTATCTTTTACATACAATGCACCCCTCCCTAGGGACTACCTTAGGGGTGTCTGATAGGTAGAAAAGGGAAGGTTTAGGGATTGGCAAGTGTGTGCACTTGCCAAGTCGACATGGCAGTCCCAGACTGCACACAGGCTCTGCAATGGCAGGCCTGAGTTACATTATACAGGCTGCTTCAGTGGGTGGCACAAGCCCACCAGCTGCATTTGATTTACAGGCCCTGGGCACCCATGGTGCACTAGACTAGGGTCTGATGAGTTAATCAAATAAGCCAATCATGGAGTCACTAATCCATACAACAATTTACAATAGAAAGAGCATATGCACTTTAGCACTGATCAGCAGTGGTAAAGTGCCCAGAGTCATAAAACCAACAAAAACAGGTCAGAGAAAATACAGGAGGAGGGCAAAAAGTTCAGGGATGACCCTGCAAAAAGGGTCAAGTCCTACATACCTCCGTGCAAAACCAAATTGGAAAATCATTAAGGTGGTTTGATTGGGCCCTTGTAAGTACCGCATTTAACTTTTCAAGTTTCTTGTCAATTCCTGACACAAAGATTGACAAGGTGTTGAGTAGATTGACCAGAATGGCAATATTATTTGAAAGACAAGCTAGGGCCAATACTGTTGCTTGCATTGAGTTTAGTATGGCGGATCACAAGCTAAAGGGATTGTCACAGAGTTGCTGTGGGGTCCTACATTCATCGGTCTGCACACACTGAGGCTAATTTATGAGCCTTTGCGTTACATATGCGCCGCCGGCGCGTCACTTTTTGTGACACACCAGCAGGGTGAAAAATGCGCCATGTTGCGTCATATTTACAAAGTGACACATCTAGGTAGATGCGCCACTTTGCAAAACCCCTGCGCCACATTATACCTGCGACAGGTATAATATATGCAGGGTGGGCGTTCTGACGCAAGTAAGCCTCGTAGAAGCGACGCAGTGAAATCTAGGGATTTCACTGCGTCACTTCTAGGACGCAAACGCATCAATATCTTACGCCTGCCTCACAGCAGGCGTAAGACTGACGCAGGCACATTTGAAATGGGACTTGCACATGTGAAATGATTCATTGATGGAGTTGCGTCACTTTCGTGACACACTCCAGCAATGCATCATTTTTGTGCCTACAGATACGTCAGAAATGCTGATGTATCTGTAACTCCTTGTGACATAATGCGTTGTGCTGTAAATATGACGCATCCAGCATGTCGCAAGGAGGGCGCAATGAAAAGTGACGCATCGCTGTTTTCATGCAACGATGCGTCACTTTTCATAAATGAGGCCCTCTCTTTACAGCAGCTCCCTTGGTGTCCTTGTTGTCCAGCGGTATGGACTAGCTCATCGTTGTTTGGCTGAAATTAAGGAAATGGGTAAAACTCAAGCACTCCTTCCTGTTCACTTCCCTGCGGCCCATACCAACAGACTCCACTTCATCTGGACTATGACCAAGTGTTCAGCTATATGATTGTACATTTTGTGAAGTCAATAAATGTAAATGGAGGGGTACATGGGTGGTTTTCCTGCTACGGGCTGTTGCTACCCATCTCAGGCCGAGGTTTGTCATTAACAATTAGGGGTCGATTCCGATCCTGTTTTTTTTTTCCCGTACGTCTTGTATCCGGTTTTTTTTCCGTACAAATCGTACAAGTCACGTCCGACCCGTGAAGTACGATCCGTATGGGAAAAAGTACTTATGGATCGGCCTGATCCGTACGAATCGTAGCGGGAAAATTAGTACGAGACGGACCCGGACACTTCTCCATACAAATCGTAAAAATGAAGTCCGACCGTACTAGTACGATCCGGACCGGCGTTACAATTTACGATTCGTACGGAAAACGTCCCGTACACGGGGAATGACTTTGCCAGCTATTTAGCGAAGTTTGTACGCACCGTACCCCCAGCGCGAATGTATGGTGCGTACCCCCAGTGCGTAGGTATGCACCGTACCCCCAGCACGTAGGTACGCACCGTACCTCCAGTGCGAATGTACGGTGCGTACCCCCAGTGCGTAGGTATGCACCGTACCCCCAGCGCGTAGGTACGCACCGTACCCCCCTGTGCGAATGTATGGTGCGTACCCCCAGCACGTAGGTACGCACCGTACCCCCAGCGCGTAGGTATGCACTGTAACCCCCAGCGCGTAGGTACGCACCGTACCCCCAGTGCGAATCTACAGTGCGTACCCCCAACATCGCGTATGTACGGCGGATGTTGCGGGTACGCGATGTTGCGGGTACGCACCGTACATACGCGATGGTGGTCTACGCACCCGCACCGTACAGAAGCAATGGGGTGTACACACCGTACATAGCAATGTCCGTGTACGCACCTCACATCCACTACGCATGGGGGTGTGTGGCTGTACGACTCGTACCCCTGTACTGTACTGAACCACAGACACTGTAAAACAGCACAAGGAGGGCCTATTCGACTCGCACAACACCACAAAACACGTCTACACTGCACAAAAAATGGAAAGGACTGACCTGGACACATCCAAACAGGCAAACAGAGGGGCAACCTCACAACCACCCCTTATAACACACCCACCAAAAATTCAAACTGAGCCCCACCCACAAATGGACCAATAAAAAGGGACCACACACACAAACCATGAGCCTTTGCAACAGACTCACTACTGCTACAGAGCACACACAAACTACTGCACCCATCCACCTTAACATATACACCTTCACACACACCCCTTCACACATACCCCCTCTCCAAATTCACACACACACTGTCACATTCAGACCCACACACCCACAACCATCCACACCCTCACCCCACACCATGCCCACCGACAAGAATCCAAAGTTCACAAGGGAGGAGCTGGACATCCTTGTCAACGAAGTCATCAGAGTCGAGCCACAGCTGTTTGGAACATTGGTCAGATAGACCAGCATAGCTGAAAAATCACGCCTGTGTCAGTGGATTGTCGAGAGGGTGAATGCTGTTGCATCCATCAGAAGGACCAGGAATGAATGCCAAGCCAGGTGGTACGATCTGTGGAGGGCAGTCAAGAGAAAAATGAATGAAGAGCACGCACAGACCAACATCACTGGAGGTGGTGCGCCCCGCAGACCAATACATTACCATCCCTGGGAGGAGAAGTCGATGGCCATGCTTCAGCCGGTGAGAGTACATGGACTCCAAGGACCTCCAGAGCCTGGTGAGTACCCAAACAACTTACGTAACATGGGGTAATGGCATCCACACCCCAACTACACCAAATGTACGCAACTACCCCCAAGCCCTCACCCGCCAGAACCACAGTCACAAACAACGCGAATGCCAATAACATGTGTATGCCCCATTGAGAAAGCAAGGCCATGCTATGTCGCATGCTACACAAAGCACCAACCCAAGAATGGATGTCCGGTATGCTGGGAGGGTGGGTGCACCAAAACGCATGTTTGAATTCCAAATCAGACACAATTGCCCTCATCCCATATGGCCCAGCTACATACCCATGCACCATGCGCAATGCCCAGGGATTGGGAAAGTACTGACAAGATAGCTCACACTTGGCCCTGGTGTAGGCAGCACAAGGCCCTCCTGTGACCAGTGCAAACACAAACACCAACACAACAAGGTCAGATATCTAGGACAGGAACTCACACTCACTGTCATGGCAGCATGCTCCATGGGGGGACAGCTACATCACCTGGGAGCCCCACTGCCAAATCACACTACACCCACCAGCAGGCCCTGTCACACACACCCCTTATACAAGCAGACACCACCAGGACAGGCAATGGATTTACCCACTGCCACAATGGACATGTAACACAACAAGACCAATACATAGCCGAAGAATCACCCAAGCCACAAATGGACATGTCAAAGACTCAGGAGAACATATCAACTGTCCTCCGCAACATACCCATACACAAGTGAACATTGAGGAGAATGCTAGCCACATACAACTACCTGGAGGAACTGTGCCAACTTGAATGTGTATGAAACATGCATGTTGCATGAAACAGCTTTAACATTGTCTCTCTCTCACACACAGGGCAACGTGATGAACATCCCCCCAACAATGGGAGGGAAGAATCACAGTCACAGGCTCGGGAGGAACCGGATCCCACCAGCAGCGACGCCTCTCAACACTCCGCGGATGACCCCAACCGACCTGGACCCTCTGGTGTCCAAGCCCCTGCAGCACCTGGTTCAGGAACATCTGTGCCAACCACCACCCCCATTCCTGCCACATCACAGGAGACACCCAAGAGCCCTGCCCACAGTGAACAGAGCCAGTCTGACCAGGAGGGACAAGGTGCGGCGGGCACCCAGGAGGAGGCAGACAACACCGCCACTGCCATCCCTCAGGGGTCCCGTCGACCCGATGTGCCCACAACGGCAGGCCCGGCTCGTGTGGGCAGGGGTGGTGGGAGTGGAGGCAGGCGGAGGCGAGAACCTGACCAGCCAGCTGAAAACACCGGTATGTCACACATCCGCAACATCATGGAGGCATACTGGCGTGACACCAGGAAGATCAGCTAGGTAGTGGTGACCCTCACAGAGATCAAAAACCAGCAGGCCGTGCAACACGCCAGTCAACAACAACACCAAGGGCGGATGGAGGCAAGACTCCCTGAGCTCCTGGCGGTGCACAGGGACATAAGCCATTCACTCCATCGGATTGCTGACACCAGGCGCAGACCAGCACCAGCCACAGGGAGGGAGGAGGAGGAGGATTCGTCCAACGGAGCGTCCCAAACATCGTCAAGGCCTGCATCTGAGGGTCCCCAGAGGAAGGTTGGTCGTCCACGGAAAAGACCGTGAGAGGCAGCGGGCCATCCACATCTCCCAGGTCACCTGGCTTGGCACCTTCATGTGCGACAGCATCACCTAATTGATTGACATCATCTGCCACATGGACTTGCTGGTCACAGTCTGACCAATGATGCCAAACACTGTGGGCTGGACTCTGATGACTTCAAATGGCAAGGATCCCATCTCCCCCTGTGAACTTTGGATTCTATGGTCCCTGCATTTCCCCATTTTCTGTGCACAAATCACGCCCAGAGCTCGAAATTAAAAAATTAATAATTGAAATTTCATGAGTCCACAACATATGTGTGGGGATATGTCAAAGTATGCCTGAGTGTGGAACTAACTCCAGCCATCCATACACTTGGATCTGCGTCCGGTCGAGGACACACATGGCTCACAATGTATCACAAAATACAGACATGGAGCCCAACACTCACCCGTGATGGCCTCAAGCTGCTGAGGGGGGGCTTGCTATATTGCTCTGACAGACCAATTTGGAAGACTTACTTGAAGGTGTAGAGGTCATGGGTCATGCTGATGTGCCCGGGGAGGGAGTACCAGGTCTGTTTTTCGAGGTGGGAGAACTATCTCCTGCATGCAGAGGTTATGTGGATGTGATGAATGGTGGCCAGGGCAAGGTGGGCTGCATGAAGTAGGGCCACCGGGGTGTTGGATGACACACGTCCAAGGTCGGTTTGGGTCTGGGGTTGTGGACTGCCTCCTGAGTGTGGTTGAGGAGTCTGAAGGTGATCCTGCTGCACACAGTGAGCCATTGAACCTCTCTCAGGTGGACGGTGATGTGGCTGGGGCGGGGGATGTTGCAGATGAGGTGTGCGGATGCACCCTGGATGTGGATAAGTTCTCCTGCATGTATGCTGTTGTCCTCTGTAGAGGCCGGTGCTGTATTTGAGCCGGCTGGTGTCCTGGACCAGGGGGACGGTCTGTCTTGCCTTGGAGTGGATCTATCTGGGGGTCATCAGCAGCATGTGGAGGGTGTTGCAGCATGAGGTACAGATGTTGGTGATTTGCATGTTAATTGTGAGCGATGGGTCCATGATGAACACCAGCTTGCCTGCGTGGCCACTGGGTGCTGGTGCGGTGGACAGACCAGTGGGATGCAAGGAGTTGACCCAGCCGTAAGGGGACAATCCTCAGATGATGACCTCTGTCCTGTCCAAGTCCTGCCTCAGATGGCTGATGTTCAGCCATTCATCAACGGATCTCATGCCTTCTTGAAGTTTGGATCTGGCAATGGCTGGCTCTTTGGTGAGTTTGAGGAGCAGCTGGGTGTCAATGGCATACCAGATGCTGATGAGGTTGTGTGTGCATGTGATGGTGGAGAGGGGGGTCATGAAGACATTGAAGATCATCACGCTGAGAGAAGAGCCCTGTGGCATGGGCCAGATGACCCCACTGTACTACATGTTGCAGGGTGGAGGCAGACTCCCTGGACCTTGCTGGTGAGCTACTTCCTGATTGAATCCTGGGCTGGAGATGTGTGAGCTGACAGTGTGGTAGCACATGGTGTAGAATGCCGTTGAGAGGTCAAGGGTGGTGGCCTCACCATTGTTGAGCAGGGCAAAGAAGTTGTTGGTGGTAGCAATGATGATGGTTGCAGTGGTGTGATTACTGTGGAAGATGGTCTGGTGCCGGTTGGCTGGAGCTGGTTGCATGTAGGAAATTGGTCAGTTGCTTGTTGAGTGTCTTCCTGGTGACATTTGCTGGATAGGGAAGTAGGGTGATGTACCAGGAGATCCTGCGGTACTGCCGTCCGTTGTTTAAGAAGGGCCTGGGGCTCTGCATGCCTCCTGCAGCCATGGAATGTGGCTAACTCAAAGGAGACATTCATGACGCGCAGGACGTGGGCTTCAAGGATGGCGAATGATGTGGTTGAGATGTTGTGTGGGAAGGGGCCTGATGGAGAGCCAGAGTGGATGGTGCACATGATCCCAGTTGTGTACTTGCTGCTGACGGGAGTCCATGACCTGAGGGGGGTTTTCCAGTGGATAATAGTGCTGTCTGCCTCTGTGTGCCAAGGCTGTTGTGTATAGCCATGAGCTTGCAGTGGTACAAAGTTGCAAGGGATGGGATCTGCCTTGCAAGGGTGGGGTGTCTTGGATGGAGATCTGCTGTCAGTTCACTCACAATGCTGATGAGCTCCTTGATGTCGTGTGTTTGGGTGTCTCGGCACTATCTGAAGGATCTCCACTTGTCCTTGCTGATGATATGGTGATGGCTGTGTGTGGTGTTTTCCAGGGCTGTAAGGAAAATGATGTCTCTTTGTGTTTCAAGGTTTGCACAAGAGTCCGGCTAGGTCTGTAGGAGTCCAGTAGGTCTGCCTTGTCCCAGGTGCCTTAACTGTTGTTGTGCTTCACTGGAAAGTCCGTCAATGTGGCAAGATTGTTGAATCAGTTGCTGATCCAGTGTGTGAGTTTGCAGGGTGTGGCGGTGGTGTTGTTTTGAGTGTCCCACACAGCTTGTCTGTGGCGACTTACATCAAGCATCTTTGAGGGAGCGGTAGTGGGGTGTGTGGCACTGTGTTGCTTGTTGTAGACGTGGATTCAAATGTTGATGGACCAATGATGGATGGTGGTGTGTGTCCCTTCCAGCAAGAAGTTACTGGCCCCCAGCCACATGTAGCCTGTGTAGGTGAGGGCCTGCGTGCAGATGTACGTGTTGATGGCTTAGCGGAATTGTGGATGTAGGCCTGCAGATCTGTAGATGAGTGTTACTCCAAGGGTTGCTAGGGAGTTGCTGTGAACCCGGACTTGTGACTCTGAGGGTGTACTTGTGAATAATTAGCAATTCAGCCCCCGGGATTGGTGTTGGCGTCCCTGTGGGTGATCTTGGATCCGTCTGAGATGGCAATGAAGATGTCATGTGCTGAGGATGCTTTTGTCCAGGTTACTGTCATTAAGGTGATGTGTGGGGCTGTAGTGTTGAGGAGGTAACAGAGTCCAATGGCGTGCTGGTGGATGGAACGGGTGTGGAGTAGGAGGCACATAACCTGGTTGTACTGACAGGGTATGGTAGGCTGGGCAGCGCTGTGTAGGCAGTTGGAGTAGCACACTCAGCATGCGAAGGTGTCGTGTGTGTGCTTAGGGGTTGCCTGATGGCTGGAGGATGATTATCACGAGGACATTGCTTGGAGAGTGGCTGCAGCATGAGCCTGTTGTGTGATGTGGGTCATGCAAAGACTAGAGGGTTGTGCACTGTGCATGTTGCAGGCGCAGACAGTCCGGCCTTTGGCATGGCGCTGGGGCTACAGTGGCACAGAGAAGCTGATGGCTGCATTTCAAATGGGTGGAGGGGGAAGGGCTGAGCATTTTTGAGGCATGGGGGTTGCAGAATCAGGGCACTCGGAGTGGCGGGGCCGCAGGTGAGGCAGCAGCAGGCGGAAGGGGTTAGAAATCACGCAAAGGAGACACACCATCAGCAGGCATTCACGTCCCGTTGTGGGCAGCAACATGCACAAATACACACACAACCAGGTACTTCATGCACAATAGAGATCATTAGCAATGAAGCACTGCATGCATGTTGCCAAAGTACACATACACTCATATGCTCAATCTTTGTCAATTCTGCCATAGATGACACATGCAAACTGGTAAGAGATCTGCAGTGACCAAGATGAGGCACTTTGGATTGTGCTGAACACCTTTATTCCACATACACACACAAAGGGATATGCCCCCATATTAACAGACTCACAGGTCAGTTGACAGAACATGTGGGACATACGCTGGACCCCCCTTCACAACACGGATGATGTCAATCCCAATGAACTGGCACACAAGGTAAGGGGATGAGCAAAAGACATCCTGCTGCACAGGGAGAGGCTGCAATTCCCCATAGAGCATGTTGTTGTGATGTCCCCCACTATGTCCACCCGTAGCATCTGCAATGTTTCAGAGCCAAGGTACACACACATTGATGCCTTCATCAGACGCCATCTTCCACTACAGATGACTGTCAAGAAGGCTGACTATCATGTCATGGGAGTGATGCTACATGTCATATGCTCCATGGTGAGAAGACATGTATGCATGGTACCACAACATGCACAGAAGCAGTCACCACACATTCACAACCAGTACCACCACCAAAAAGCTTTGCTGCAATACTTACCCAAACTGACATATCCACATGTCCGTGCATGGAACGCTGATTCAGCACACGTTGCAATCCACACGAGGAATAGCAGGAGGACAACGATGACACGACCATACAACAGGTGCAAAATACCTGGGAATGACAGATACACGAAAAGTCACCTAAAAAAATTCACAACGCACACATGGAAGTGTACAAAACATGAACAATGTTGGACACATGTAAATTGCCAATCAAGTCTCTCCGCAAAACTGTTTTGCATGACATCATCACTCGAGTGACACATTAGAACACACATCCAAGTCACTTTGCATTCAGTCAGCTGGACACACACATTGCAACACATGACAATCAATGCTACAAGCTTGCACACTCATAGCCAGTGACTCACCATTATGAGAAGAAGTTGCGTATGAGCTGACTCAGGATATCATCCCCCTCCTCCTCATCATCACTAGCCTCGTGACCAAGCCCTTGATCCTCCATGGGTGGATGCTCCTGCTCATCTGGATCCAGGATGAGTGGCACTGCCTTCTCAACTGCCATGTTGTGCAGCATGCAGCACACAATGAATATTTTGCAGACCTTCTCCGGGGCATAAGGGAGGGACCCGCGTGTCTTGTCCAGGCACCGGAATCGGCTCTTCAGGAGTCCAAACGTCCTCTCAATCACTCGCCTGGTCTGGCCGTGTGCATCGTTGTACCGGTGATCTGCAGCTGTTCTTGGGTTGCGGAGAGGTGTCAGCAGCCATGGCATGTTGGGATAGCCAGAGTCCCCTACATGGAAACATCATGTAAATAAGTGGGTCACAAGATGCCGTAAGAGACAAAGATACCGCAACACATAGGACAAAAAGACTATACCCACCAACAAGACATGCTCGTTCGTTGTGCAGCCGCAGCATCATTTGTGGCACCCTGCTATATGCCTCATGATGTAGGCATCGTGTGCTGGTCCTGGAAAACGTGCACAGACATGTGAAATCAGCATGTTAGCAAGACACACCACAAGGGCATTTATCGAGTGGTAATGTTTGCGGTTGCGATAGGCTTGTTCCTGTGCCTGTGGTGGTACAAAAGCCACATGTGTACCATAAATGGACCCAATTACATGGGGCATCCCACCCAGGGCATAGAAATCCCCCTTGACATCCCTCAACCCCTCTGGAGTCGGAAATTTGATGAATTCATCAAGGTGCTCCAACATGGCTGCTAAAACATCACGCAGGACACGGCTGAACATAGTCTGGGACATCCCACCCACATCAGCTATGGTCAATTGAAACGTACCTGTGGCAAACAAATGTAAGGCTGCCATCACCTTCATCTTTGGGGTCAGCGCAGTAGGATACCTGTGTCGCGGTTGGAGGTGTGGTGCCAGCCTGTCGGTCAAGTCCTAAACCAACTGTTGAGTGAATCTGTAACGTCGGATGCAGGCACGTTCCCTCATGGCACCCAAGTCTGGCATTAGTCTTGGGACAGGTGGTGCCCTGCAATACATAGTTTTGAAGAATGAAGATTGAGAGTCGGCAAACATCAATGTCAATGAACATAGCACATGCTACACTGCTAATACACATCAGGTAACTATGGAGTCGGGTGTGTGCAATACATCTAGGACTACAAAAAGCCTGATACACCTGTTGATTGTCAAGTCAACATGACATGCCCTGAAATGATTTGGGGGCCAGTCTGAGTGAAGAGCCACAGATATCACCGGAGTGACACACAACCACATAGCTGCATTTGAAGGATGTCATCTCATCCAGACAGCTGACTGCAAGGCACACGCACAGGTCACATGGAATGTCAAATGTACATATCAAACACATTGCGATGAAGGGGTACACATGACAACAAAAAAACACAGCCATTGAGACAACAAACACATGTATGACTGAAAATATATGATGTCCCATGCACACAGACCCTACAACCTTGGGAATCCAAATGTGGCATGGTGTGCGTACATGTGTTACATGCCCATCTCCACACAGACCCCTGTTGAATGCACCAACAGCAGATGCCATTGACGGAAGACACTGACATGAAGCTCATGGGAACACGTGACACACACCCGACATAGTCAGAAAGGGGCACGCTGATCGTGACAGGTCAGTTGATAAAGTGTCCCTGTCCCATGTTGATGACTCTGCCACCCACTGCTGCTATGCATGACACAGTTGGACTACAGACACACATGTGTCAAGGTGATGTGTGCCACATCGTGCCCCATCACCCATGACATGTGTCCACAGGTCAGAACACATCAATTATGCAACTAGATGAGAGGACCTGTGCAATATCACTGGCTAACACACCTAGGGCCTGCACATGAAAGTATGCAATGACAAGTACTTGATGGACATCCATGTGCGACTCGTAGCCCTCCATTCCTGGCATGTGTACGGCTGTATTACCATTGTAAGCGTGTGAAATGCGTACCCGTACGTGTACGCAATGGTAGTACACGTACGTGTACTACCAGTGCATACACGTACTTGTACACGTACGTGTAGGCACTGGTCGTACACGTACGTGTACTACTAGTACGTACACGTACGTGTACAACTAGTGCGTACACGTACTTGTACACATACGTGTAGGCACTGGTAGTACACATACATGTATGACCAGTGCCTACACGTACGTGTACAACTAGTGTGTACACGTACTTGTACACGTACGTGTAGGCACTGGTAGTACACATACGTGTACAACTAGTGCGTACACGTACTTGTACACGTACGTGTAGGCACTGGTCGTACACGTACGTGTACAACTAGTGCGTACACGTACTTGTACACATACGTGTAGGCACTGGTAGTACACGTACATGTACGACCAGTGCCTACACGTACGTAATCAACTAGTGCGTACACGTACTTGTACACGTACGTGTAGGCACTGGTAGTACACATACGTGTACAGCTAGTGCGTACACGTACTTGTACACGTACGTGTAGGCACTGGCAGTACACGTACGTGTACGTCCAGTGCCTTCACGTACGTGTACAACTAGTGCGTACATGTACTTGTACACGTACGTGTAGGCACTGGCAGTACACGTACGTGTACGACCAGTGCCTACACGTACGTGTACAACTAGTGCGTACACGTACTTGTACACGTACGTGTACGCACTAGTTGTACACGTACGTGTACTACCAGTGCCTATACGTACGTGTACAACTAGTGCATACACGTACTTGTACACGTACATGTAGGCACTGGTAGTACACGTACGTGTACTACTAGTGCGTACATGTACAACTAGTGCGTACACGTACTTATACACGTATGTGTAGGCACTGGTAGTACACGTACGTGTATGACCAGTGCCTACACGTACGTGTACAACTAGTGCATACACGTACTTGTACACGTAAGTTTAGGCACTGGTAGTACATGTACGTGTACAACTAGTGCGTACACATACTTGTACACGTACGTGTTGGCACTGGTCATACACGTACGTGTACTACTAGTGCGTACACATACGTGTACAACTAGTGCATACACGTACTTGTACACGTACGTGTAGGCACTGGTAGTACACGTACGTGTACGACCAGTGCCTTCACGTACATGTACAACTAGTGCGTACATGTACTTGTACATGTACGTGTAGGCACTGGTCGTACACGTACGTGTACGACCAGTGCCGCACTAGTTGTACTTGTACGTGTACTACCAGTGCCTACACGTACGTGTACAACTAGTGCGTACACGTACTTGTACACGTACGTGTAGGCACTGGTACACATAGTAGTACACGTATGTGTACTACTAGTGCATACACGTACTTGTACAACTAGTGCGTACACGTACTTATACATGTATGTGTAGGCACTGGTAGTACACGTACATGTACGACCAGTGCCTACATGTACGTGTACAACTAGTGCGTACACGTACTTATACATGTATGTGTAGGCACTGGTAGTCCATGTACGTGTATGACCAGTGCCTGCATGTACGTGTACAACTAGTGTGTACACGTACTTGTACACGTACGTGTAGGCACTGGTAGTACATGTACGTGTACAACTAGTGCGTACACGTACTTGTACACGTACGTGTAGGCACTGGTAGTACACGTACGTGTACGACCAGTGCCTACACGTACGTGTACAACTAGTGCGTACACGTACTTGTACACATACGTGTAGGCACTGGTAGTACATGTACGTGTACAACTAGTGCGTACACGTACTTGTACACGTACGTGTTGGCACTGGTTGTACACATACGTGTACTACCAGTGCCTACACGTACATGTACAAGTATGTGTACGCACTAGTTGTACACGTATGTGTACTACCAGTGCCTACACGTACATGTACAACTAGTGCTTACACGTACTTGTACACGTACGTGTAGGCACTGGTAGTACACGTACTTGTACGACCAGTGCCTACAGGTACAGGTTCAACTAGTGCGTACACGTACTTGTACACGAACGTGTGGGCACTGGTCATACACGTACGTGTAGTACTAGTGCGTACACGTACTTGTACAACTAGTGCGTACACGTACTTGTACACGTACGTGTAGGCACTGATCATACACCTACTTGTACTACCAGTGCCTACACGTACGTGTACTACCAGTGCCTACACGTACATGTACAACTAGTGCGTACACGTACGTGTAGGCAAAGGTAGTACACGTACGTGTACTACTAGTGCGTACACGTACTTGTACAACTAGTGCGTACACGTATTTGTACGTGTAGGCACTGGTAGTACACGTACGTGTACGACCAGTGCCTACACGTACGTGTACTACCAGTGCCTACACGTACGTGTCAAACGCACTGTGCAACTGGTGCCGTAGGGGTATGTGTGAAACGCACCGTACCTGTGTGTGGCTTTCAAAATTACAAAGGGGACACATATGGGACAAGTATTAGGGCCTAAATGCATGCTGGTTGTCATGGATACCGAGTCTTCTCTTCAAATTTTTCCATCAGGTGTCCTGGAAAAGTCAGCTGGCCACAAAATACAATGTTGCAAAGTGGTTGTTGACTTGACATGATGCTCTAAATTTGAACGATGCAAATGCTGTCACTGGTGTATGTTTAAAGGGATTGGAGTAAACGTAAGTTGCGAATGATTCTGACCAATCACTAGGTACTCCTCAAAATGAATGCCCCTCAGCAAGACAGATATAAGGCAGCCAGGAGCCATGAGAGGGCACTTGCCTGCACAACTTTCCTGTCGACAACATTGCTGCTGTCTCTGCTTCCCTGGACCATGTCTCGTGCTGTGGAGAGGGCCCAGCCATTCACCCTGGAGGAGAATCAGGCCCTGCTGGATGTCCTCCTCCCACAGTACACTAGCCTGTATGGGAGACCAGGGGAGCAGGTGAGTGCTGAGTCCACTACCTCTGCCTATGCACCTGTTGTGTGACTGTCAATATTGTGTCCAGGTGGGACTGACATGCAATGTTGTTCAGAGTGTGTCCTGGGGGGGGGGGGGCATGCTTAGGTCTCTCATGCAGTGCATCATGTAGTTCCTGTGTGCACTCCTCACTTGCATGGTGCTTACAGTGACTTTCACTGCATAGTGCATGAGACATTCAGCCTGGCTAATCCTTGGGGGCTTTTATTCATGTTGTTCTGAGGTGATTCAGTGGTCCCCCCGGTGTGACAGGTGACTGTACCCACAGATGTGTATGAGTTGGATGGACCTGTGGTGAGAGTGTCCAAATGACGTGTACGACCTCATGGACATTGATGTGTGTGAATGTTCCTTGTCATGTGGGTGAGTGTCTATGTGAAGTGTTGCACCACAGCTGCATGTTGGAGGGTACTGATCTAACCATCTGATGTGACAAGTGAGCCGTGCTTTGTGTCTGACTTGCAGAGCTAGCACGACACCTGTGACTCCCCCCTGGCAAATGGCACATGTGCAGAGTGAGGGTTGTATCCGCTGTTGTCAATGACAGGCCAGTGATCAGTGGCTGGGTGTGTCTGTCTAGTCTGCTGAGGGTGCGTCAGTGGAGTGGGACATGTGACTGCATGGCACGTGCTGCCCATCAGCCTGCTGTTGCATGTGCTGCACAGTGTGTGGCATGTTCATTGTGTGTTTTGCACCCCTCATGCCACCTGTAGACTTTCAATGCGATGTACTGCATTGGCGCTTGCACACAGGCCAATTGCATGTTGTGAATGAGGCTATTCATGTCAGCATCCTATGCCCTGTTCAACATTTCAAAGATGTTCTAATGTGTGTCTCTGGGACATGGAGCAGGTGTATTGATGTTGTGTCACTTTCTCATCCTGACAGGTAACTGCCTACGAGAAGGGGGTCATCTGGATCAACGTCGTCAGGGCCGCGAGGACTGCGGGGGGGCATGATCGGCAGCTGGCCCAGGTCCGCAAGAGGTGGTAGGACATCCGGTGCTGGACCCGGCGGATCGCCCAGGTCCAGCTCAAGCTCTCTCCACCTCGCCCCCATGGCGGCCGCCGACACCTGACCCACCACATGAAACATGTCCTGGCGGTGGTCTTCCCTGACCTCGATAGGCAGTTAGAGGAGAGACTGCAGCAAGGAGGGGGTAGGTACATGGCTTTTTGTTGTGTTCTGTGTCGCCAGCTTTAGGAAGTGCTATTTTGCATGAATACACTCCCAGAGTTCATATGTGCAGTGCATTTTCTGTTCCCAAATGTCACCTGGGGATCTTTTTCATCCCTTCCTCTCCTTGACATGTGTCCTCTGGTGTGTGTGTAATCACATTTGCACATGGTCATCTAGGGTGCCAGTACATCTAAGTGCACAATGCTTTCTGCATCATGTGGGAGGGTGGTCTGTGACTTGTGTTGGTACCTTGCCTGTGACATGACCTGTTCACTATGTAGGGGGTCCATAGTTGTTGTCACTGATGCTGATTCTCAACATAGGAGTGTGAGCTTTCAACTGGACACCCTTGCAGCATGCATGAGCAATGTTGTGGCCTCAGACACGATGTGCATGAGTGTGAGATATGCGTAGTGCCATGACGGTTGTACATGGTAGAGTCAGCTCATTCCAGGGCTATGGAGAAGTGTGCCCACTACAGTCCCCTGAGACACCCTGGCCTCCTAATCATGTGTGTCATCCAACACTGTGCACATTCTCTGTGTGTGCTGCATAGGTCTGCCTCTGTGGCATTGTTCCCTGGCCTAGTTTGGATTTTGTTAATCTGTGCTACATGTGTCCACTGGACAGGGATACACCATTTTGCTTGTGCATACTCACACTGGGCAGTGCCTGTGTGGCTATTCACAACAATCTGTTGATGGTTGTTTGTCACAAATATGTGTTGTCAGCCCCAGAAGGTGATGTGGTGTCAATGAAGCAATTTTGCAAGCACAGTTGTGGTAACCCTGAATAAGAGATGTCACTTCTTGATCTGTGTAAATCACATTGACTCAGGTATTGGGGGGGAGAGGCATACATGTGCAACTCTGATTTTTCATTGCCAGGTCTGACTTGTGTGTGAGAATTGCCTGGACTAAAATACACTGGGCAGTGCCCCTGAGATGCTGGCCAGTGCGTAATGTACGTGCTTTGCAGCCTGTGTCATTTTTTTACCAACAAGAATCCTGCTCATACATTTTTGCCACGTGTGTGGTTCAGATGCAACGCAGTTTGGACTTTGTGTGCTGACATCTGTGTGTACATTCTGGCTTGCCATGAGGGTGTCCCCACAGTACAGCTGGTCTTTTTTACCACCCAATTGCAGGCCCATTAGCTTATGCATTGTCCTGGGTGTGGCCATGTGTGCCACTCCAGATGACAGGCAGTAGGTCATATGTGTAGCCAACTGTGTAATCAGGTGACGGATGGCCTGGTGACAACTGACATGATTCAAGTTGTTACTCTTCATGAATTGTACCTTGGCACTCACAGCACTTGTCAACAGTTGTTCATGTTTCACATGTGGAAATGTGATGATTTGTGTTAAGAACACTAATGTGCCTGCATGCAATATGTCTCACAAGGCAGTGCACACAAAAGTACATTGACACTGTCATGGAACAAGCTGGCACCTTTTCAAAGAAGCCACTGTCATAAATAAATGGTGTTGCAGATTCTCCATATACATGTTCTCATGGTGGTCTTGATTTTGTGAGACTCATTAGTTGTTGGTGATACAAACTAACGAGTGTCAAGACGTCAAGACCTCCGTGGGCCCATGTATATGTACTTTCTGCAACACCATCTATTTCTAACAGTGGCTCCTCCGAAAAGGTGCCAGCTTCTTCAATGACAGTGTCAATGTACTTTTGTGTGCACTGCCTTGTGCAACATCTTGCATGCAGGCACATCAGTGTTCTTTTCACGAAATGGCCAATTGGCACATCCCAAAAATGTAGATTGGTTAAAGTATTGTGAGTCCCAAGGTACCAACATTTGTTAGTTTTGTGTTCCAAAGGACTTACGGGTCTCTGAGTGTGGTGACACCGTGAGTATGGAGGTGTGTTAGTTTACCTTGAGTGCACCACTCCTGTTTATTTCAGGGTATACAAGAAGTGTCATGACTTCATTGTATTGCTGTGCTCACCGGTTCACAGACACTAGCTTCTCAGTGTATTGCTCATTCAAGTTGTGGCCTTTTGTGTATTGAGCTTCCTGGTGTCAAAGTGGCATGGTGGGTCTACCAACTGGGCAGTACAGGGCTTACATATGTGCGGAGTAATCCAGCTGTTACTCATGATGCATTGCCTGATATGCACTGTGACCAATTGTTCTTGTGCTCACGTGTCAGATGTATACAGGTGACTGATGCTTTCTGGTTTCTTCTCCTTGACCACAGCATCATCATCCACAAGCGAGGGAGACACCTGCATGGACCTTGAGGAGGGACCCAGCGACAGTGCCACCAGTGCTGTGGAGTCAGCAGGAGACAGTGGCACGGAGGGCGAGGGGAGTCAGTCGAAGGACCTGTCCGGAGGCGAGAGCATGTACGACACCGACAGGTCCCAGGCTGACATCCTTGAGGAGGCGGAGGATGCAACATCTGGCAGCATCCCACCATCTGTACCCGCCTCCTCCATTGCCATCTCCGCCCTCCCAGTTGCTCCCGTCCCTTCTGTCCGTGCAGGGTCCCACTGTGTCTCCTTCGGACCAGGCACCGCAGCCCCTGCCCCTGTCACCCCTTCTGCCCTCAGTGAAGAGTCTGTGGACACACTGCACCAGTTGCAGGTTGGTCAGGCATCGATGCTGCATGTCCTCCATGAACACACTAGACTGCTCACACAGTTGGTGTCGTTCGTGGAGGGCATGTCATCAACGATGACTGAGCAACGCAGGTTTCTGCGGTCCATGGACTCTTCACTGAAGGAAGCAGTGTCTCTCCTGCGGCGCTCCATCACCCCCTACCCCAGACCCATCCACACTGCCCTCTCCCATGCCTGTCCAAAGCACACACAGACAGTCACAGGCACACACCACAACAGACACATCCAGCACACCCCCAACTAAGGCACAGCGCAACCTCCTGGCAGGAACACTCAGGGGGATGTAGTCACACCCACTGGGTCTGGGGGCAAATGGCAGACACGCAGCCACAGTCAGAGTCCGCAGTCCTCACAACCCACTTCCTCCAAATCCACTCCCCTTAGCTCCCCTGCCAAAATGTCACCCAAGGAGACCTACATGGCTAGTCTGTCCCTCAGCCCCACTGTGACACCACCCCGCAAGCGGTTGAGGAAGTGTCCGGCAAGGGGAGTTGAGTCCCCCCCCATGTCCACCACCTCCCCCGAGAGCGCTGCACACCCCATCCCTCAGACACCCCCCCTCCGTTGGCCCTGGTGTTCCTTCCGGTGCAGGGGTTCCTCTGGACACCCTGGCAGCAGTGTGCAACGAGCTGATCACCACCACCTTTGGCGCTGCCCCCCCCTGTGGTGGATACGTCCAGCCCTGCACCCACCACACCAACCCAACCCACTCCTGTCCCTGCGGTGCCTGGTACTCCCACTGATGATGCCCCCCCCCCCGGTCGACAAACCTTGAGGTGACTTTGTGCAGGCAAGGTATGGGTGGACACAGTCGCATACGTCCACCCTTGGACTCGAACTATGGACTGGCCATTGGCCTTTGTAAATAGTGTCTTCTTACAAATTTTTTGGGTGTGCTGAATAAAGCCTTTTCATTTAGTTTCCACACTATTGCATTTCAGGTACTTGATGTTGGTGATGAGGCCCATGAAGTTGGTGTTCTGGAAATGTGTTAGGGTTCTGAGAAATGTTTTAGTATGATGGTCATGAGGTGGACCATGGTATCTGTGTGCCATCACAATGTCTCTGAAAATATTAATTGGTAGTGTGTGTTCCTTTGGATTGTGAGACATTGTCCCAAGGAGTGTTCCTTCCTCTGTGGCACCTGACATGTTCCCTGCAAACAGTTGCACAATTGTTGTGCTGACCTGTGTCAACATATCCTTTGTTGGTGACGGATCCCTTCAACAATGGCCATGCATGCTCACCGATGTCTCCTGCTAACTCGTCTGTGCCATCCTTGCCAGTCACTGTACTTGTGTTTTCTGTATGTAGGAATGGCATCAGGGACCAATTGCCCCTTTTCAGCACTATGCATGTGTGTAATCACGGCCTAACACACAAATGGCACGTGTAATGCAGGGTATTTGGGCACCTGACTCACAATTGTGGGCATTGTATCTAGTCGCAGTGAACCCTATTCCTTACATGAGAGACAATATCTGGGTGGCTGGACCAGCACCTGGACATTCCTATCACTCCTGTGATGTGCGTGACAGTGTGTGTTCCCCTTGGCTAACTTATTTTAGTATGCATTTCCATGACTATACAGTCTGTTGGCATGAAATCAGGGTGTGTATTGTGGGGCATCCGCCATGAGTGGGTATGCATGTGTTGTATGTCCTCACAACCACATGTGGTGTGTCATGCAGTGTGTGAATGACATCCATCCTCCTGGGAGTGGGGCACTGCTGGGAGTCCTCTGCACCCACCCCTCATATGTCTGTCCACTGCTGGTAGTGATATGCACCCACCCCTCATGTCTCTGTCCACTGCTGGTAGTGATATGCACCCACCCCTCATATGTCTGGGCACTGCTGGGAGTCCTCTGCACCCACCCCTCATATGTTTGGAAACTGCTGGTAGTGATATGCACCCACCCCTCATATGTCTGGGCACTGCTGGGAGTCCTCTGCACCCACCCCTCATGTCTCTGTCCACTGCTGGTAGTGATATGCACCCACCCCTTATATGTCTGTCCACTGCTGGGAGTCCTCTGCACCCACCCCTCATATGTCTGGGCACTGCTGGGAGTCCTCTGCACCCACCCCTCATATGTCTGGGCACTGCTGGGAGTCCTCTGCACCCACAACTCATATGTCTGGGCACTGCTGGGAGTCCTCTGCACCCAACCCTCATATCTCTGTCCACTGCTGGGAGTCCTCTGCACCCACCCCTCATGTCTCTGTCCACTGCTGGGAGTCCTCTGCACCCAGCCCTCATGTCTCTGTCCACTGCTGGGAGTCCTCTGCACCCACCCCTCATATGTCTGGACACTGCTGGGAGGCCTCTGCACCCACCCACGCACCCCCTTGGAGCTGTACACTGCTGGCCAGGACCTACACACACAACAATTTGAAGGTAACATGCTGGGCCAGTCCTCTATGTCCACATTCCTGGCGTGTGTACGCCTCGTATCCAAATTTTCCTGCTGCCGTAACGGGGTATGTGTGGTACGGACCGTACCCACGCATGTATGCGTGGGTACGGTCCATACCTGAGTACTCATGGGGCCGTAGGGGTACGCACCGTACCCACGCATTCATGCGTGGGTACGGTCCGAACCACTGTTGTCATGGCGCCGTAGGGGTACGTGTGGTACGCACCGTACCCACGCATTCATGCATGGGTACGGTCCGTACCACTGTTGTCATGGCGCCATAGGGGTACGTGTGGTACGCACCGTACCCACGCATGTTGTTCTCACCTTCTGCGGCGTGTGCGTCGGGTACGGTCCACCAGGTCGTAGGCCAAGAGGACCGGGATGACACGTACGATGGGGGTTCATGGCTGTACATCACGTACCGGGGCTCCGTGGCGTAGGGGTCCGCGTCGGACTCTGCTTTTCCGGCTGTGTTTGGCTCCCGTAAAAAAAGAGCCGTACGGAGTGATGTCGGTATGAATCGTACTTGCTGGGCCAGAAAACGCTGGTGAAATACGTACGGACGTCGCGTACAAGCAGTTCCGGTTCGGAATCGTGGGTATTTTTTTGCTGTACGGTCTTTTGTACGATTCGTACAGAAAAAGGCTTTCTGTACGAATCGTACTTCCTAGGTTGTAGAATGAGTTTACCTGGTACGAGTCGTACGGAGAAAACGCTCTGTACGAATATTCGTAGGGCCTTTTTACAGGATCGGAATCGACCCCTTAGTGTTGACATATTGTTATGTGTTGCTAATGACCATGTTATTGTTGATGTTTTACATTGATCCACAAATTCTTTGTCCTTCTCCATAGGGTGGCTTGTCCTCAAGCTGCTGATACAGGTGGGACTGGCTAGTGCCTTGGAGCTAGCCTCTGGCTCCATCTCTGGCTCTGAATCATATATAGCACTGCTGTTCCGAATCCTGAGGCAGCAAGGTGACCAATATCACTTGCTTTGCTTTGTGGTCTCCTTTTTACAGATAGGTCTCTCAAAATAGTTTCTTGCTCCCGCTTCCGCTTGGTAGTGGTTTGAGCCTTGCATTGTGCCTTGCCTCGTATTTTTCTGGATCTCATTCTTGCTATTTTATACTAGTTGATTTTAAAATAAATAGTAGCAACCACCTTGTTATAGTAGCAGTTCAGGCTGGATGCTGTAGATGTATTCCTCTGCAGCTCTTTTTTTTTGTTGCAGAGTGGCAAATGGGGATCCCCGCCCCTACCTCTGCCTCTCACCTCAAAGATTGCCTTGTCTCAGAGTTGATCCTGCTCGTGTGTTGTTACAGGGTTACTTCAGGATAGTTTTTTGTTTTTGTGTTGATGGTACCTCTGTTTTCCGTCCTCTGTCCTGCTTACCCTCTACTTGATCTTACTTGGTTTAACTGTTGAAGGGAGCAGAAAGCCTCTGCTTCAGCTGCACAATCAATGCCCTAATTTACTGTCCACCCGGCCCTAGTGCTATTTTCCTAGAATCACTAGGAGACACCCTAAGCCGCTTTCTGCTCTGTTACACCGATTTCACCCTCCTAATCTCCGCCTAGAATACAGAAATTACCATGGATTGGGCACCTTCTTTGAGATAATAGAATCCCTTGGCATGCACCAGTTAGTTGACACCCCAACGCACCAGGCAGGTCACATACTGGATGGAGTCTGCTCCAACTCCACCTCGCTAATGGTTGACACCCCTATCCCCCAGATATGGTCAGACCACAAATTTATCCCCCTAGGCATCAAGATGCCAATTGTGAAACACCCTGCTAAACAAATACCCTCCCCTCTCCCAAGGAGCAAGTGGGCGCAATTAGTTACTAATCCAAAGCTGCCCACTATTGTTCATGCTTGCTCATCTGTCCTAACTATCAAAACTCCGGAAGACTTACAACTCTTCCATAATTGGATGACTTCAATAAGCGATTAGTTAGCCCCACTGGAACAACCTAATAGGAAAGTTAAAGCCAAAACCCACCAAGGTCCTTGGTACACGCCCACGTTAACTCAACGACATCTCTTATGTAAACAACTGGAAAGCAAGTGAAGAAGAGCCTACGACTGTACAGATCAAAAAACGTTTAAAATATGTAGGAGACAATACCACACACACATTAACTTAGCTAAAAAAATACTACTCAAACAATATTCTTTAGGCACACCAAGATTAGAGAACCATTTTCTCAATTATAAAGTCCTTTACCGACCCCAAAACACTGAGTAGAGAAATCCCCCCATCACAGACCTTTTTTGAGGAAAAAATCCAGAATATTCAAAAAGACTTCACCACAATCCCTACGCAAAACATAGAATTTGATTTAAAGCCTGACTCCACTGGCACCAGTCCCTCACTCCAAGTCTTTGAAACAGTCTCACTCGAGCAGACACGTGGAGCAATCACTGCCTGTAAATCGGGCTCTCCTCTTGATGCTTGCCCTCCTATGATCCTCCACCAGATCATAAACATTGTTAACCCGGTGATTAACCAGATAGTCAACTACTCATTTACTACAGGTACAGTACCAGACGAATGGAAATTGTCCATAGTGAAACCACTGAAAATAAATGTATATATTGACTCATCCAATCTCTCAAATCTTCGACCAATATCACTGCTACCTATACTGGGTAAAATCACAGAAAGACTAGTTAACAGAGAACTGTCTAACTTCCTCGAAACAGCCAAGATCCTTCCCCCGCGGCAATAAGGTGTCTAGGCATTCAACAGAATCTGCGCTTTTGGAAATAGCGGACACACTAAAATCTACGGCTGACAAAGGCAGGAAGGCAGTCTTGATTTTACTCGACCTGTCAGCCGTATTTGATACCATCTCACATGACATTCTCCTTGCATGGCTAAAGACTAGTCGTATCTCAAATACTGTATTGGCTTGGATTAGATCCTTTCTTACCAATCGTAGGTAAGCAGTGGCCCTTGGAACGTTCCTCCCTGCTGAACATCGAATCACATCAGGAGTACCACAGGGCTCATCTCTCAGTCCTCTGCTATTCAGTATATACAAGGCCCCTATTATCTCCTTGATATCCTCTTTTGATATCGAAGTAACATCATACGTGGATGCAACAGAATTGATCCTATCCCTGGACAAAGATTCTACCAAGGCAGAACTGAATTTTAAACTATTTCTAACAGATGTCATCCAGTGGATGGAGCTCAACCATCTAAGGTGCAATACAGATAAAACTGAGATCCTCCTGATAGGACATGACAACCCCTTCTAGCCAAGTGTGTGGTGGCCGGAAGACGTAACAGCACCTCTAAATACCGAAAAGTAGCAAAAAAACTGGGAGTGCAATTCGACACTTCACTCTCCTTTCGACCACATGCCTGGACGGTGACAGGGACATACTTTAACCTAATCAAGACATTAAAAAAACTCTTCGACTTTATCCGTCTCTCTGCAAGGAAGACAGTTGCGATGGCACTTATCCTATCACATCTAGACTACTGCAATAGCCTATTAGCATCAGCAAAAAAACAAATACTAAAGAGACTACAAGTGATACAACACACGGCGGCTCGCCTAGTTCTAAAATTACCATGTAGATCCTCTGCCTCAGCAGCTCTTAAGACCCTCCATTGGCCACCTTTGCATAAGAGAATCTTTATTCAAGATACTCTTAATCACCTTTAAGGCATCCTTAGATTTAGGCCCAACGTATCTCTCAGCTAGATTCACCCCCTACATCATCGCCAGGACTCTTAGATCCTCGTCTGCAAACTTCCTCAAACCCCCTTGCTTTAGGTATAAAACCAAGGGAGAAAAAACTGTAGCTGAATTAGGAACAAAAGCTTGGAATCTCATGCCAACACACCTAAGGCTGATCAAAACAGAAACACAGTTTAAGAAGGCCCTTAAGGCCTGGATCTTTGGATCTCAGATGAACTCTGCCTATCCCTCATATAGGGTCCCCTCCTTTCTACCTTGACTTTCTTCCGCATAGTGCCAGGATGCTCCTTTTGGAGTGACAGTTTGCGCTCTATAAATACCTACTCAATATTAATATCAATATCATCCCCTGTTCTGATTGGCTGGAGTAAAGTGGAGTGATGCAGAATTAGTGGAAACTAGTGGGAGGTTATTTGAAAATGGCTGGAGAGTGACACAAAATGATCCTATGGTCCTATAGTCAGGGATGCCTTTAAGGTTCCTATGATAACATGGAGATACTTTTAAGCTGTGAAATAGGCCTTTGATTTTGACTGAGACGAAACAGTGGCTGCCGTGTGCAGTAGTCTATTGTGACAGCCAAACACACCAAGTATACCAGTTATACCAGCTGACCACCTGGCTGGGGCCAACCAGCATCCAGCAAGCTCAGCTAGGTAACCAGGGGCCGCTAAAGTAGGGGGAGTGGCAGACTCCCCATATTCAGCCTTGCTGTCACCTCACCTCACCTTGCCATGCCCCCCCCCCCCCAGTCACCCCGCCACAAGCCATTTTTCAGGCTCTGAGGTCCGGGCTCTGAGGGGGTGGAGGCAAGAAGACAGTGTGGATCCTTGATATGGAGCAGACATTTTATTGCCAGCCTGCGGAGCTCTGGCTATTGGCGCATCTTCCCATATCAATATATTAATGGATTTTGGTCCATGTAGACCTCTTTTGGATCATCCAGATACTCCTGGAACATCCTGTGGATGGTCATTGATGCTGCCATTTGCTCAGTCTGTTTTGCCATTGCCTCTGCACTGGACTTGAACCCAGCCAATTGAAAGCAATACAATGCAGAGGTTGGGTCTGGTCCTTCTGTTGCTGTTGTTGCCGGTGATCTGGTTGATGGTGTTGTTGGCTACTGTGAGGCAAGACTGCCCTCTCTGGAGGTTGAAGGCAGCACCTCAGAACTGTGGGGTGAGACTCGAAGTTCCAGTCATTCTTCACCGGCTTCCTCTATAATCGACCTTGCGTATTTTAAAACACTCCCACCAGAAAAAAGGAATGAAAGTGGTCAGAATTTCTTTGCGCTGTGGATCAAGTAGTGTGGCACAGATATATTCTTTGCAGGCGATGATGTCATGTTACAGTCTTGTATTACAAGCCAAGTGAAGGATTAAGGTCTCTACCAAGGCATGAACATCTGTGTTTTATTCACACCTGCAGGGGAGAACCTTTCAAACACCTTCATTACCAGGTCCTGCAGGAGAAGCAACAAGGGAACATCTTGGCCCATCGTACTGACCTCCTTGCTAACTTTCCGTGTGAAAACTTAAAAAAGGAGTAGTATTTGTGTCAGGCATTTGACCAGGCCCCATTTGCCCGCATCCATCGTCATAGCCTTCCCAACTGCATCCTCTCCTCTCTGAATGGCATAGTAATTGATCTGCTTGTATTGTTCAAACAGAAGTTGCAACATGTAACAGGTCGAGTTCCAACGTATTTACACCTCCTGTATCAGGGCTTTAACCGGTGCTCTAATATTTTGCTGAATAATCCCTGAAAAGAATGGCTGAAATGAGTACAGTTTCTTTTGCAGGTGGTCAGTATGTTGCTGCCTATGTCTTCTTTTTTGAAGACGTCTTGCAGAACCAGGTTGATGCAATGGGTCATACGCAGGACCCTGAAAAAGCCGCCGTCTGACATGGCCTTGACTTTGTTACTGCCATTGTCCATGGCAACAATTCCAATTCTGAGACATCTGGGACACAGCCATTCATATACCTTGCTGTTCAATTCCTCCAAGATGTTTATAGCTGTATGTGATGTTGCATGCCGCCGTACGCTCTTAAAACTTTCTTCAGGGCCAAGGCCTGCAGATATCTTTTGCTTTACCCCCACAAAAGAGATCCAGTGTGCAGTGATGCACATGTAATCATTCGCCTGAAAACTGGTCCACATGTCTGTTGTCAGGTGGATGGTGTGAACACTTTGCTGCAAAGATTGCCCAACCACTTGCAGCACATTGTGATGCAGTGCTGGAACAGCAACCCTGGCAAAATAGGTTCGACTTGGTACCTTCCATTTTCGGACGATGGCTGCCACAAAGTCTAATAATCCCACTTCTTCCACAAAAGAAAAAGATTCACTGACACAGGAGTCTTTCAAGAAGTAGATGGTGGTGATAGACTCAATGCGTGTTGTGGTGCGGCAGTCACTGTATGCTGTGGTGTCTCCATCTCACTCTGAATCTTGTGCCATTGTGAAGTCGCAGAGGTGGGTAAATCTGCTGGTGCACTGTTGGGGACAGGGCTGCTTTGTGTGAAGATTTCACCCTCTACTTCCTCGTCACCTTCCACTGTGATTGGGCTTGTAGAGGATGTTCCCTTGCTCTCCTCACCACCATGACCACATTCAGCGTTTTTTTAAGGTGCTCCTCCCACTTTATTGTGTAGTGTTTTTTCATATGGGTCGTTTGGCCTCCAGTACGAAAATGTGTATCAGGCTTACCTCGATGAACATTTGTGTGGCAAATGGTGCATACTGTAATGTGCTCCCCCTCTTTACTAACAGTAAAAAAGCCCCAAACAGGAGAGGAGTACTTTATTACTGTGCCACTGCCAGTGCCCAAGAAGAACTGGAGGTAGGTGGGCATGTCGTCGATTGCCTCTCTGCTTCACATGAGGTAGGGGTTAGTCCAGGTCTTAGCTGGGGCTTTGCAAATATGGGAGCTGGTGGTGGTGCTACCTGTGCCACATCCCTCGGAGCAGGTTGAATAGAAATAAAAGACTCATCTGTGTCACCTTCCTCCATGACTGCCCCGTCGTAGTCATTCTTTTCTTTTTCCTTGCCTCTCCTGTTGTCTCAGGTCCACTCCATGTCCCTATCATTGTCATCGGAAGTGGTGCTTAGAAAAAGTGAGTAGTACCCTTCCTTTACCTTGCTGGAGATCTTGGAGCCAATGATTCTAAAGAGGAGGTTGTTGCTCAGAAGGAAGCTCAACCTCCTGTTCCGCTCCAACATCAGGCAAATGTATTATTGCTGGCTGAAGCTGCTGTCCACTTTGCTCTGTTTCCTGAAATGATTATGTACTACTTTGCAAAAGGGGAAAGTCCAGTTCAACGTCGTTGCGCATCAAAGTCAACATGATTTTAGTGGCTGCCTCACTGACAGACATGGTCCTGGGCTAAGGCTGGGGAGTGCTGTTGATGCAGAAGTGCTGCTCTCAGCTTGCTCAGCCAGAAGCCAGTGCAGCAAGCACAAGTTTGCCAAAATAGGTTCTGGTCGGCATGCCAGTGGTGGAAATCTGCATCTTCTCCTCCTCACTGGCCACTTTTTTGGCAGCACCTTTCTTTGGGGCCATCTTGAAGCTGTCAGTTGGCAGTGTCACTTAGCTGTACAAGCTGAAGAGAAGTCAGAGTTGCATAGTCAGTCGCACATCATGTCATGCACAGGCCTTCTGTCAGTACTGTGGGTGATGTCTCTTCTGCATCTAAAGGCAAACTGAAAAATTGCATTGTCGCAGTTCAATTAGTAGTACAAACAAACAATATCATTTAGTGTGGGTATTTAAGTTATTATAAATAATAAACAATACAGTGTGTCCATTTGTAAAACCACGCCAACATACACTTTCATGGTATACACTCAGCAAGGATAAGAAAGAGCAACAACAACGACATATAGATGCAACTGTTTGCTTTAAGTGCATCAAGTTGGGAATTGGGAAGTGACACTAAGGGAGGTGAAGATGACAATGGAATAATTCTTAGACAATGAATGCTGTTATGCACCTATACCGGACATGGGGTTGATACCAAATAATAAGAAAATAGTTTTAAAAATTACAATTAAAAAAAAATGTACATTTTTTTAAAATTTAGAATGTTTCTAAAATTAAAAATTAATCATCTGTACGCATATCATTTACTAAACTGCAATCTCAAGCGTCCATGCAGGCCTATGGCAAAGGGGGCACACTTTCTGGATGCACAAAATGGCTTCCAGCCACATTTGTCACAACAACAAGCAAGCAAGAAGACATGAGAAACAAAGAAGACATGCAGGCCTATGGCAAAAGTACACTTTCTGGCTACACAAAATGACCACCAGCCACATTGTTATAACAACAAGCAAAGAGGCATGCTCATAACAAAGAACACATGCAGCCCTATGGCAAAAGCACACTGGCTGGCTACACAGAATAGCCACAAGCCACATGGTCACTACAACAAGAAAGCAAGAAGGCATGGGAAACAATAATGACATGCGGGCCTATGGGCACTGACTATACAAAATGGCCTCTGGCCACATGGCATGGGGAGCCTAGACAAATGGTGGCATATGGCAAACACAGTCACACACTGGCCAGACAAAGGAGGCATGGATTAGTAACAGAAAAAAGAACATCAATTCAGCAATGCCAAAAAAGAAAAAGTAATGGGCAAATAAATTTTACAACAAAATACATCCATCCTCCAAAGGCAACAAATATAGTTACCCCACCTATACACTGTTTGCAGAACAAAACGTGAAATACCCCAAAAAACACATTTTGTAATGTAATCCAATACCATCCATGACCTAAATGATGTCTCAATTCAACAAACACAACAGAAACAGTTGATTCATGCACCCATGACTAATACTTGGCCTACTGGCAGGAAGGCCCATTGGCAGACAAGGCCACATAGTGAATTGAATGAACATTGCAAAATTATTAAAAGACATGGAGAAAATGTACCGAACTGTACAACATGTTTCCTTCACAAAAAAAGAAAAATTACATGCAAAAAAATAACTAGGCTCCTACTAAACATGCCGGCCACTCACCACAATACATTTAAAAAATAAAATGAAAGTGCAAATATGTCCTGGTGCATGCCCCCAATCAAGCAAACAACACCCTTATACACCAGTTTTCCAAATTACTTGTTGAAATATCAAATACAAAGTCCTTAAATCCAATGGTATATATGCAACCAACAAGGAGAATGGTCCTTCCAGCTCTAAATCTCAATGAAAAGAGACCAGGAGAGGGACAAAGCACTAGGAGGAGCCTGCAGGACAGGAAGAGGAAGCTGGAGTCTCTGGGGCACTTCCTTACAGTTGGAAAAAAAAGTTTCAAAAATACTTCTTGCACACAAAAAACAACTCCAACAGCCAGTTGGAGAAGAAAATCCTCTTCAAAAGCCTCTCAGCTGCATCTTGAGCACAAAAGCGATTAGCACTAGATTGATGCTGTCATTGCCAGAAGCTGTGTGAGTGAGGGAGAAATCTTGTGGGAGCTCACTAGCGAAGCGAGAAATCTTGTGCTGCTCACAAACTCCCTGAGAGTATCTTGGCGCTCGCAAGTGAGTGCCAAACAAAACTCGTGGGCACGAATGGAAAAAAAACCTCTGCTTGGTGCCTGAAAGACGTAATTCAGGAACTGTGCATACCTCCCCAGAGCTCTCGAATTCTGCAAACTCCGCGGGCTGAGCAGAGTTTAATCCCAGGCCTAAATTTAACTTGAGGAGAAGAGTGCGCTTTTTCTAGTTTCCACTTTCTAACATCACTGATTTTAATTGTCATGAGTGCTGTCCAAATTATTCAAATATGTTTTGAATTTGATGTGTGGTGAATTGTTAGGAATGCTGTCAAATTATTTAAATATGCATTGAATTTGATCTGTGGTGTCTCATTATGAATGCTGCTAAATTATTCAAATATGTTTTGAATTTGATCTGGAGTCTAAATCTGTCTCTTTCATATATTAAATTGCACCGACTTGTATAAAACTGTCACTAGCACCGTCAAAATATCCTTTTTTTTACAATAATACCACCTTTTGTGTATGATTGCATACACCTTCCTGTACTCTTGTCAGCACCATCATAGTCTCTCTATGGAGCGGGGAGGTCATACTAGAGGGTGGGGCACTAACACAGAGGCAGCACTCTAGTGTTTCAGAAGCCCACATTAATTTGGAGAATATAAACATAGTCACAGCTTGGACGCACCTAAGGCAAGCATGGCTGCACACGTCTGCGTACTGACTGCAGCCAGCACCAGATACCTTGCCAATGTTAGTTCAGAGTCATGTATGACATTGCAATGTATGCCTTTACAATGTGGTTGTTACAACGACCGCGTTGTTACCACGCATGGCATTACTTCGCTAGTCGTATCAACGACTTGCAGCAGGGGGTGCGCTGGATTTAGGAATAGTATTAATTACTATTCCTACTTAATTTTGTGCAACAGCAAGGAAGGTGTTGGATTTGAAATCCAACACATTCCCTGGTGTTGCACACCCCCTACAGCAAGTGGTTGTTACGACTTGCGATGTAAAGGCATGCATGGTAATAACACAGTCTTTGTAACGACCGCGTTGTGAAGCCATGCCTTGTGAAAAAAGCGTTGTAAATGCTGTTTCCCGTTCAGTGGTATGTCCTCTTATCTCTTACTCTTCAGCAAGATCGCACAATCTAAAGCCCCGTATTAAACAATGCAAGAGTCCTATCCACACAGATTGTTCAGGCCCTGTCTGCTCTTGTGCCTGTAAACTTACTTGGTATCCTCTGAATCTAGGAATTAGCGGCAATAAGAACCAGCCGGCCAAACTTAGCAAACTAAAAGCAGCACTAATAAACATTTGTTCATTTCCAAAACACACTCTAGCTATTTATATTCTACTTGAGAAAGAACAGTTAGATGTTCTCCTCATGACAGACTTGGTTAACCGAGGACTTCTGCCCTGACCTACATTTGGCACTCCCCCAACATTTCGAATGGAGACACTTAGACCGTGAGGGCAAGAGGGGTGGTGGGATGACAACTTCCTTTAGGAAATCATTAAAATGCACCACCTTTAATGTTATTTTTTTTAATTTGGACGGTTTTGTATAGCGTGAACAAGACCCTTGCGGGTATCAGAGCGCTTTACAGAGCAAATATAGGAAAAAAAGACATGTACATATAAATACAATGAATTATGTGAATACAGTACTGGTAACAGAGATTAGCACATAAGTACAGGAGTGTATAGGACGAGTTCAAGTAAATTTGGACATGAGAATCGATTTCACTTCTTTTTTTAAAAAGCCGCAGATGGATTGAGTCTCGTTTCTGGGGGTAAGGGGTTCTATATCCCGGGGGCCATTCCTGAGAAAGTACGACTGTAAGTTTTCTTCTTGGAGAAACATCGTGGTTCAAGTAGAAGGTTGTTAGAACTCCTGGTAGACCTTTTACCCCCTGATAGTACTAGTTTCTCCGCTAGGTACCTCGGGGTTTTGTGATGTAGTGCCTTATGTGTCATACAGGCGATTTTTAACCCCTTCGCTGCTAGGCCTTTTCCCCTCCTGTGCTAAGCCTTTTTTGGGCTATTTGGGGTAGTGCACGCTTAGGCCCCTGTAACTTTTTGACCACATTAGGTATCCATGCCAAATTTGCGTCCTTTTCTTCCAACATCTTGGGGATTCTAAAGGTACCCAGGGTTTGTGGATTCTCCTACAGGGTTCCCAGAAATTAGTCAAAATACAGCAAAATTTTGTTTTTTTTGTGAAAAATTGGAAAAACGGACTGCAAATGAAAGCTTCTGGGGTTTTCTCTGCAAATGGTATCAAAAAAGGGTTTGTGGGGCTGAAATCACCATTTCTCCAGCTTTTAGGGAATGACAGAATTTTGTTAGAAAACCAACATTTTGTACACAGTTTTGGCATTTTTCTGGGACATACCCTATTTTTGCTATTTTTTGTGCTTTCAACCTCCTTCCAGTTAACGGTAGAAATGGGTACAAAAACAATAATGGATCCTGGAAAGCTATACATTTTAGAAAAGTAGACTAAATTCCGAATTCAGCAAGGGGTCATTTGTGTAGATCCATCAAGGTTTCTTTATAGAAACTTACAGGTAAATATAGGAAAAATTAAACATTTGTTGAAAAAAGCAGCATTTTGAGTCAACGTTTTCACCTGTAACTTCTTCGAATTATGACATCTCTTTGAAAGCAATGTACCGTTACATCCGGTGGACCTTCCTGGTTGTTGGGACATATAGGACTTGTAGGTTCACCAAGAGCCCAACGAACCCAGAGTAGAAAACTGCGCAGCATTTTGTAATGTTTTTTTTTTTTGTTCCGGGTATATAGCAATTATTGTGGGAAAATGTATACATGGAAAAATCGGTATGAAAGACACCTATGTATTTCTGAAATGGGAACAAATTACAGAGTTTATAAACAGTGCATATTTGTACATTTTCGAAATTGGGAATACTCATATTTGCATGACAATTATTGGTCATTTTTCAAAATGATTTTTTTTTTACACAATGTCTTTCATTTGGAAGGGAGAAATGCATCAAAAATCAATAGGTAATAACAGTTGCTTTACAAATCTGAACTACCCTAAGTCTCCCGATAAAAATGGTACCTCACTTGTGTGGGTAGGCATAGTGCCCACGACAGGAAGTGGCTCAAAACCTAGGGTGAACGCACCACATTTTCACACTGAAAATTTACACTTTATTTGCGAAGAGTCTAGCTGTAGTTTTTGAACCTTAGCCCTGCCGGCACCTAGGGAAACCTAGCAAACCTATACATTTTTGAAAACTAGACACCCAGGGGAATCCAGGATGGGGTGACTTGACTGCCTCCCACCATGGTCTGTTACCCAGAATCCCTTGCAAACGGAAAAAATTGACAAAAAAAACACATTTTCCCCACATTTCTGTGATGGAAAGTTCTGGAATCTGCGTGGATCCACAAATTTCCACCCACCCCGCGTTCCCCAAAGTCCTACGAGAAAAATGGTACCTCACTTGTGCGGGTCGGCCTAGTGCCCGCGACATGAAACGGTGCAAAACGCAACGTGGTTTTGCAGTGAAAAATGACCCTTTTTTTGGCAAAGTGACTAGCTGTAGATTTTGAACCCTAGCCCTGCCGGCACCTAGGGAAACCTAGCACACCTATACATTTTTGAAAACTAGACACCCAGGGGAATCCAGGATGGGGTGACTTGACTGCCTCCCACCATGGTCTGTTACCCAGAATCCCTTGCAAACGGAAACAATTGACAAAAAAAACACATTTTCCCCACATTTCTGTGATGGAAAGTTCTGGAATCTGCGTGGATCCACAAATTTCCACCCACCCCGCGTTCCCGAAAGTCCTACGAGAAAAATGGTACCTCACTTGTGTGGGTCGGCCTAGTGCCCGCGACAAGAAACGGCGCAAAACGCAACGTGGTTTTGCAGTGAAAAATGACCCTTTTTTTGGCAAAGTGACTAGCTGTAGATTTTGAACCCTAGCCCTGCCGGCACCTAGGGAAACCTAGCAAACCTATACATTTTTGAAAACTAGACACCCAGGGGAATCCAGGATGGGGTGACTTGACTGCCTCCCACCATGGTCTGTTACCCAGAATCCCTTGCAAACGGAAAAAATTGACAAAAAAAAACACATTTTCCCCACATTTCTGTGATGGAAAGTTCTGGAATCTGCGTGGATCCACAAATTTCCACGCACCCCGCGTTCCCCAAAGTCCTACGAGAAAAATGGTACCTCACTTGTGCGGGTCGGCCTAGTGCCCGCGACATGAAACGGTGCAAAACGCAACGTGGTTTTGCAGTGAAAAATTACCCTTTTTTTGGCAAAGTGACTAGCTGTAGATTTTGAACCCTAGCCCTGCCGGCACCTAGGGAAACCTAGCAAACCTATACATTTTTGAAAACTAGACACCCAGGGGAATTCAGGATGGGGTGACTTGACTGCCTCCCACCATGGTCTGTTACCCAGAATCCCTTGCAAACGGAAAAAATTGACAAAAAAAACACATTTTCCCCACATTTCTGTGATGGAAAGTTCTGGAATCTGCGTGGATCCACAAATTTCCACCCACCCCGCGTTCCCGAAAGTCCTACGAGAAAAATGGTACCTCACTTGTGCGGGTCGGCCTAGTGCCCGCGACATGAAACGGTGCAAAACGCAACGTGGTTTTGCAGTGAAAAATGACCCTTTTTTTGGCAAAGTGACTAGCTGTAGATTTTGAACCCTAGCCCTGCCGGCACCTAGGGAAACCTAGCAAACCTATACATTTTTGAAAACTAGACACCCAGGGGAATCCAGGATGGGGTGACTTGACTGCCTCCCACCATGGTCTGTTACCCAGAATCCCTTGCAAACGGAAAAAATTGACAAAAAAAACACATTTTCCCCACATTTCTGTGATGGAAAGTTCTGGAATCTGCGTGGATCCACAAATTTCCACCCACCCCGCGTTCCCCAAAGTCCTACGAGAAAAATGGTACCTCACTTGTGCGGGTCGGCCTAGTGCCCGCGACATGAAACGGTGCAAAACGCAACGTGGTTTTGCAGTGAAAAATGACCCTTTTTTTGGCAAAGTGACTAGCTGTAGATTTTGAACCCTAGCCCTGCCGGCACCTAGGGAAACCTAGCAAACCTATACATTTTTGAAAACTAGACACCCAGGGGAATTCAGGATGGGGTGACTTGACTGCCTCCCACCATGGTCTGTTACCCAGAATCCCTTGCAAACGTAAAAAATTGACAAAAAAAAACACATTTTCCTCACATTTCTGTGATGGAAAGTTCTGGAATCTGCGTGGATCCACAAATTTCCACCCACCCCGCGTTCCCCAAAGTCCTACGAGAAAAATGGTACCTCACTTGTGCGGGTCGGCCTAGTGCCCGCGACATGAAACGGTGCAAAACGCAACGTGGTTTTGCAGTGAAAAATGACCCTTTTTTTGGCAAAGTGACTAGCTGTAGATTTTGAACCCTAGCCCTGCCGGCACCTAGGGAAACCTAGCAAACCTATACATTTTTGAAAACTAGACACCCAGGGGAATCCAGGATGGGGTGACTTGACTGCCTCCCACCATGGTCTGTTACCCAGAATCCCTTGCAAACGTAAAAAATTGACAAAAAAAACACATTTTCCCCACATTTCTGTGATGGAAAGTTCTGGAATCTGCGTGGATCCACAAATTTCCACCCACCCCGCGTTCCCGAAAGTCCTACGAGAAAAATGGTACCTCACTTGTGCGGGTCGGCCTAGTGCCCGCGACAAGAAACGGCGCAAAACGCAACGTGGTTTTGCAGTGAAAAATGACCCTTTTTTTGGCAAAGTGACTAGCTGTAGATTTTGAACCCTAGCCCTGCCGGCACCTAGGGAAACCTAGCAAACCTATACATTTTTGAAAACTAGACACCCAGGGGAATCCAGGATGGGGTGACTTGACTGCCTCCCACCATGGTCTGTTACCCAGAATCCCTTGCAAACAGAAAAAATTGACAAAAAAAACACATTTTCCCCATATTTCTGTGATGGAAAGTTCTGGAATCTGTGTGGATCCACAAATTTCCACCCACCCCGTGTTCCCCAAAGTCCTACGAGAAAAATGGTACCTCACTTGTGCGGGTCGGCCTAGTGCCCGCGACATGAAACGGTGCAAAACGCAACGTGGTTTTGCAGTGAAAAATGACCCTTTTTTTGGCAAAGTGACTAGCTGTAGATTTTGAACCCTAGCCCTGCCGGCACCTAGGGAAACCTAGCAAACCTATACATTTTTGAAAACTAGACACCCAGGGGAATTCAGGATGGGGTGACTTGACTGCCTCCCACCATGGTCTGTTACCCAGAATCCCTTGCAAACGTAAAAAATTGACAAAAAAAAACACATTTTCCCCACATTTCTGTGATGGAAAGTTCTGGAATCTGTGTGGATCCACAAATTTCCACCCACCCCGCGTTCCCCAAAGTCCTACGAGAAAAATGGTACCTCACTTGTGCGGGTCGGCCTAGTGCCCGCGACATGAAACGGTGCAAAACGCAACGTGGTTTTGCAGTGAAAAATGACCCTTTTTTTGGCAAAGTGACTAGCTGTAGATTTTGAACCCTAGCCCTGCCGGCACCTAGGGAAACCTAGCAAACCTATACATTTTTGAAAACTAGACACCCAGGGGAATCCAGGATGGGGTGACTTGACTGCCTCCCACCATGGTCTGTTACCCAGAATCCCTTGCAAACGGAAAAAATTGACAAAAAAAACACATTTTCCCCACATTTCTGTGATGGAAAGTTCTGGAATCTGCGTGGATCCACAAATTTCCACCCACCCCGCGTTCCCCAAAGTCCTACGAGAAAAATGGTACCTCACTTGTGCGGGTCGGCCTAGTGCCCGCGACAGGAATCGGCGCAAAACACAACGTGGTTTTGCAGTGAAAAATGACCCTTTTTTTGGCAAAGTGACTAGTTGTAGATTTTGAACCCTAGCCCTGCCGGCACCTAGGGAAACCTAGCAAACCTATACATTTTTGAAAACTAGACACCCAGGGGAATCCAGGATGGGGTGACTTGACTGCCTCCCACCATGGTCTGTTACCCAGAATCCCTTGCAAACGGAAAAAATTGACAAAAAAAACACATTTTCCCCACATTTCTGTGATGGAAAGTTCTGGAATCTGCGTGGATCCACAAATTTCCACCCACCCGGCGTTCCCCAATGTCCTACGAGAAAAATGGTACCTCACTTGTGCGGGTCGGCCTAGTGCCCGCGACAGGAATCGGCGCAAAACGCAACGTGGTTTTGCAGTGAAAAATTACCCTTTTTTTGGCAAAGTGACTAGCTGTAGATTTTGAACCCTAGCCCTGCCGGCACCTAGGGAAACCTAGCAAACCTATACATTTTTGAAAACTAGACACCCAGGGGAATCCAGGATGGGGTGACTTGACTGCCTCCCACCATGGTCTGTTACCCAGAATCCCTTGCAAACGGAAAAAATTGACAAAAAAAACACATTTTCCCCACATTTCTGTGATGGAAAGTTCTGGAATCTGCGTGGATCCACAAATTTCCACCCACCCGGCGTTCCCCAATGTCCTACGAGAAAAATGGTACCTCACTTGTGCGGGTCGGCCTAGTGCCCGCGACAGGAATCGGCGCAAAACGCAACGTGGTTTTGCAGTGAAAAATTACCCTTTTTTTGGCAAAGTGACTAGCTGTAGATTTTGAACCCTAGCCCTGCCGGCACCTAGGGAAACCTAGCAAACCTATACATTTTTGAAAACTAGACACCCAGGGGAATCCAGGATGGGGTGACTTGACTGCCTCCCACCATGGTCTGTTACCCAGAATCCCTTGCAAACGGAAAAAATTGACAAAAAAAACACATTTTCCCCATATTTCTGTGATGGAAAGTTCTGGAATCTGTGTGGATCCACAAATTTCCACCCACCCCGTGTTCCCCAAAGTCCTACGAGAAAAATGGTACCTCACTTGTGCGGGTCGGCCTAGTGCCCGCGACATGAAACGGTGCAAAACGCAACGTGGTTTTGCAGTGAAAAATGACCCTTTTTTTGGCAAAGTGACTAGCTGTAGATTTTGAACCCTAGCCCTGCCGGCACCTAGGGAAACCTAGCAAACCTATACATTTTTGAAAACTAGACACCCAGGGGAATTCAGGATGGGGTGACTTGACTGCCTCCCACCATGGTCTGTTACCCAGAATCCCTTGCAAACGTAAAAAATTGACAAAAAAAAACACATTTTCCCCACATTTCTGTGATGGAAAGTTCTGGAATCTGTGTGGATCCACAAATTTCCACCCACCCCGCGTTCCCCAAAGTCCTACGAGAAAAATGGTACCTCACTTGTGCGGGTCGGCCTAGTGCCCGCGACATGAAACGGTGCAAAACGCAACGTGGTTTTGCAGTGAAAAATGACCCTTTTTTTGGCAAAGTGACTAGCTGTAGATTTTGAACCCTAGCCCTGCCGGCACCTAGGGAAACCTAGCAAACCTATACATTTTTGAAAACTAGACACCCAGGGGAATCCAGGATGGGGTGACTTGACTGCCTCCCACCATGGTCTGTTACCCAGAATCCCTTGCAAACGGAAAAAATTGACAAAAAAAACACATTTTCCCCACATTTCTGTGATGGAAAGTTCTGGAATCTGCGTGGATCCACAAATTTCCACCCACCCCGCGTTCCCCAAAGTCCTACGAGAAAAATGGTACCTCACTTGTGCGGGTCGGCCTAGTGCCCGCGACAGGAATCGGCGCAAAACACAACGTGGTTTTGCAGTGAAAAATGACCCTTTTTTTGGCAAAGTGACTAGTTGTAGATTTTGAACCCTAGCCCTGCCGGCACCTAGGGAAACCTAGCAAACCTATACATTTTTGAAAACTAGACACCCAGGGGAATCCAGGATGGGGTGACTTGACTGCCTCCCACCATGGTCTGTTACCCAGAATCCCTTGCAAACGGAAAAAATTGACAAAAAAAACACATTTTCCCCACATTTCTGTGATGGAAAGTTCTGGAATCTGCGTGGATCCACAAATTTCCACCCACCCGGCGTTCCCCAATGTCCTACGAGAAAAATGGTACCTCACTTGTGCGGGTCGGCCTAGTGCCCGCGACAGGAATCGGCGCAAAACGCAACGTGGTTTTGCAGTGAAAAATTACCCTTTTTTTGGCAAAGTGACTAGCTGTAGATTTTGAACCCTAGCCCTGCCGGCACCTAGGGAAACCTAGCAAACCTATACATTTTTGAAAACTAGACACCCAGGGGAATCCAGGATGGGGTGACTTGACTGCCTCCCACCATGGTCTGTTACCCAGAATCCCTTGCAAACGTAAAAAATCGACAAAAAAAACACATTTTCCCCACATTTCTGTGATGGAAAGTTCTGGAATCTGCGTGGATCCACAAATTTCCACCCACCCCGCGTTCCCCAAAGTCCTACGAGAAAAATGGTACCTCACTTGTGTGCGGGTCGGCCTAGTGCCCGCGACAGGAATCGGCGCAAAACGCAACGTGGTTTTGCAGTGAAAAATGACCCTTTTTTTGGCAAAGTGACTAGCTGTAGATTTTGAACCCTAGCCCTGCCGGCACCTAGGGAAACCTAGCAAACCTATACATTTTTGAAAACTAGACACCCAGGGGAATCCAGGATGGGGTGACTTGACTGCCTTCCTCCATGGTCTGTTACCCAGAATCCCTTGCAAATGTAAACAATTGACAAAAAAAACACATTTTCCCCACATTTCTGTGATGGAAAGTTCTGGAATCTGCGTGAATCCACAAATTTCCACCCACCCCGCGTTCCCCAAAGTCCTACAAGAAAAATGGTACCTCACTTGTGCGGGTAGGCCTAGTGCCCGCGACAGGAATCGGTGCTAAACGCAACGTGGTTTTGCAGTGAAAAATGACCCTTTCTTTGGCAAAGTGACTAGCTGTAGATTTTGATCCCTAGCCCTGCCGGCACCTAGGGAAACCTAGCAAACCTATACATTTTTGAAAACTAGACACCCAGGGGAATCCAGGATGGGGTGACTTGACTGCCTCCCACCATGGTCTGTTACCCAGAATCCCTTGCAAACGGAACAAATCGACAAAAAAAACACATTTTCCCCACATTTCTGTGATGGAAAGTTCTGGAATCTGCGTGGATCCACAAATTTCCACCCACCCCGCGTTCCCCAAAGTCCTACGAGAAAAATGGTACCTCACTTGTGTGCGGGTCGGCCTAGTGCCCGCGACAGGAATCGGCGCAAAACGCAACGTGGTTTTGCAGTGAAAAATGACCCTTTTTTTGGCAAAGTGACTAGCTGTAGATTTTGAACCCTAGCCCTGCCGGCACCTGGGGAAACCTAGCAAACCTATACATTTTTGAAAACTAGACACCCAGGGGAATCCAGGATGGGGTGACTTGACTGCCTTCCTCCATGGTCTGTTACCCAGAATCCCTTGCAAATGTAAAAAATTGACAAAGAAACCACATTTTCCCCACATTTCTGTGATGGAAAGTTCTGGAATCTGCGTGGATCCACAAATTTCCACCCACCCCGCGTTCCCCAAAGTCCTACGAGAAAAATGGTACCTCACTTGTGCGGGTCGGCCTAGTGCCCGCGACAGGAATCGGTGCTAAACGCAACGTGGTTTTGCAGTGAAAAATGACCCTTTCTTTGGCAAAGTGACTAGCTGTAGATTTTGATCCCTAGCCCTGCCGGCACCTAGGGAAACCTAGCAAACCTATACATTTTTGAAAACTAGACACCCAGGGGAATCCAGGATGGGGTGACTTGACTGCCTCCCACCATGGTCTGTTACCCAGAATCCCTTGTAAACGGAAAAAATTGACAAAAAAAACACATTTTCCCCACATTTCTGTGATGGAAAGTTCTGGAATCTGCGTGGATCCACAAATTTCCACCCACCCGGCGTTCCCCAATGTCCTACGAGAAAAATGGTACCTCACTTGTGCGGGTCGGCCTAGTGCCCGCGACAGCAATCGGCGCAAAACGCAACGTGGTTTTGCAGTGAAAAATGACCCTTTTTTTGGCAAAGTGACTAGCTGTAGATTTTGAACCCTAGCCCTGCCGGCACCTAGGGAAACCTAGCAAACCTATACATTTTTGAAAACTAGACACCCAGGGGAATCCAGGATGGGGTGACTTGACTGCCTCCCACCATGGTCTGTTTCCCAGAATCCCTTGCAAACGTAAAAAATTGACAAAAAAACACATTTTCCCCACATTTCTGTGATGGAAAGTTCTGGAATCTGCGTGGATCCACAAATTTCCACCCACCCCGCGTTCCCCAAAGTCCTACGAGAAAACTGGTACCTCACTTTTGCGGGTCGGCCTAGTGCCCGCGACAGGAATCGGTGCAAAACGCAACGTGGTTTTGCAGTGAAAAATGACCCTTTTTTTGGCAAAGTGACTAGCTGTAGATTTTGAACCCTAGCCCTGCCGGCACCTAGGGAAACCTAGCAAACCTATACATTTTTGAAAACTAGACACCCAAGGGAATCCAGGATGGGGTGACTTGACTGCCTCCCACCATGGTCTGTTACCCAGAATCCCTTGCAAACGGAAAAAATTGACAAAAAAAACACATTTTCCCCAAATTTCTGTGATGGAAAGTTCTGGAATTTGCGTGGATCCACAAATTTCCACCCACCCCGCATTCCCCAAAGTCCTACGAGAAAAATGGTACCTCACTTGTGCGGGTCGGCCTAGTGCCCGCGACAGGAAACGGCGCAAAACGTAACGTGGTTTTGCAGTGAAAAATGACCCTTTTTTGGCAAAGTGACTAGCTGTAGATTTTGAACCCTAGCCCTGCCGGCACCTAGGGAAACCTAGCAAACCTATACATTTTTGAAAACTAGACACCCAGGGGAATCCAGGATGGGGTGACTTGACTGCCTCCCACCATGGTCTGTTACCCAGAATCCCTTGCAAACGTAAAAAATCGACAAAAAAACACATTTTCCCCACATTTCTGTGATGGAAAGTTCTGGAATCTGCGTGGATCCACAAATTTCCACCCACCCCGCGTTCCCCAAAGTCCTACGAGAAAAATGGTACCTCACTTGTGTGCGGGTCGGCCTAGTGCCCGCGACAGGAATCGGCGCAAAACGCAACGTGGTTTTGCAGTGAAAAATGACCCTTTTTTTGGCAAAGTGACTAGCTGTAGATTTTGAACCCTAGCCCTGCCGGCACCTAGGGAAACCTAGCAAACCTATACATTTTTGAAAACTAGACTCCCAGGGGAATCCAGGATGGGGTGACTTGACTGCCTTCCTCCATGGTCTGTTACCCAGAATCCCTTGCAAATGTAAAAAATTGACAAAAAAAACACATTTTCCCCACATTTCTGTGATGGAAAGTTCTGGAATCTGCGTGGATCCACAAATTTCCACCCACCCCGCGTTCCCCAAAGTCCTACGAGAAAAATGGTACCTCACTTGTGCGGGTCGGCCTAGTGCCCGCAACAGGAATCGGTGCTAAACGCAACGTGGTTTTGCAGTGAAAAATGACCCTTTCTTTGGCAAAGTGACTAGCTGTAGATTTTGATCCCTAGCCCTGCCGGCACCTAGGGAAACCTAGCAAACCTATACATTTTTGAAAACTAGACACCCAGGGGAATCCAGGATGGGGTGACTTGACTGCCTCCCACCATGGTCTGTTACCCAGAATCCCTTGCAAACGGAAAAAATTGACAAAAAAAACACATTTTCCCCACATTTCTGTGATGGAAAGTTCTGGAATCTGCGTGGATCCCCAAATTTCCACCCACCCCGCGTTCCCCAAAGTCCTACGAGAAAAATGGTACCTCACTTGTGCGGGTCGGCCTAGTGCCCGCGACAGGAAACGGCGCAAAACGCAACATGGTTTTGCAGTGAAAAATGACCCTTTTTTTGGCAAAGTGACTAGCTGTAGATTTTGAACCCTAGCCCTGCCGGCACCTAGGGAAACCTAGCAAACCTATACATTTTTGAAAACTAGACACCCAGGGGAATCAAGGATGGGGTGACTTGACTGCCTTCCTCCATGGTCTGTTACCCAGAATCCCTTGCAAATGTAAAAAATTGACAAAAAAAACACATTTTCCCCACATTTCTGTGATGGAAAGTTCTGGAATCTGCGTGGATCCACAAATTTCCACCCACCCCGCGTTCCCCAAAGTCCTACGAGAAAAATGGTACCTCACTTGTGCGGGTCGGCCTAGTGCCCGCGACAGGAATCGGTGCTAAACGCAACGTGGTTTTGCAGTGAAAAATGACCCTTTCTTTGGCAAAGTGACTAGCTGTAGATTTTGATCCCTAGCCCTGCCGGCACCTAGGGAAACCTAGCAAACCTATATATTTTTGAAAACTAGACACCCAGGGGAATCCAGGATGGGGTGACTTGACTGCCTCCCACCATGGTCTGTTACCCAGAATCCCTTGCAAACGGAAAAAATTGACAAAAAAAACACATTTTCCCCACATTTCTGTGATGGAAAGTTCTGGAATCTGCGTGGATCCACAAATTTCCACCCACCCCGCGTTCCCCAAAGTCCTACGAGAAAAATGGTACCTCACTTGTGCGGGTCGGCCTAGTGCCCGCGACAGGAATCGGCGCTAAACGCAACGTGGTTTTGCAGTGAAAAATGACCCTTTTTTTGGCAAAGTGACTAGCTGTAGATTTTGATCCCTAGCCCTGCCGGCACCTAGGGAAACCTAGAAAACCTATACATTTTTGAAAACTAGACACCCAGGGGAATCCAGGATGGGGTGACTTGACTGCCTCCCACCATGGTCTGTTACCCAGAATCCCTTGCAAACGGAAAAAATTGACAAACAAAACACATTTTCCCCACATTTCTGTGATGGAAAGTTCTGGAATCTGCGTGGATCCACAAATTTCCACCCACCCCGCGTTCCCCAAAGTCCTACGAGAAAAATGATACCTCACTTGTGCGGGTCGGCCTAGTGCCCGTGACAGGAAACGGCGCAAAACGCAACGTGGTTTTGCAGTGAAAAATGACCCTTTTTTTGGCAAAGTGACTAGCTGTAGATTTTGAACCCTAGCCCTGCCGGCACCTAGGGAAACCTAGCAAACCTATACATTTTTGAAAACTAGACACCCGGCGGCTTCCAGGGAGGTATGGCTTGCGTGGATCCCCCAACGTTTCCTTACCCAGAATCCCCTGCAAACCTCAATTTTTGCTAAAAAATCACTTATTTCACACATTTTGGGGTGGGAAAGTAGTGGCATCACCGGGCTCACACAAATTTACCACCACCCAGCGTTCCCCCAGGTCTCCCGGTAAAAATGGTGCCTCACTTGTGTGGGAGGCCCAAGTACCCGCGTCAAGCAAGGGCCCAAAACGTAGTGAGGCGACATCAAAATGGCCTATCGCCAAACCACCTGGTTTTGCAAGGGGGGTCACTTTGGTTTTTGGCCCGGTGTGCGGTGGCCATCTAGGGAAACCTACCAAACCCAGGCATTTCTGAAAACTAGACACCCGGCGGCTTCCAGGGAGGTATGGCTTGCGTGGATCCCCCAACGTTTCCTTACCCAGAATCCCCTGCAAACCTCAATTTTTGCTCAAAAAATCACTTTTTTCACACATTTTGGGGTGGGAAAGTAGTGGCATCACCGGGCTCACACAAATTTACCACCACCCAGCGTTCCCCCAGGTCTCCCGGTAAAAATGGTGCCTCACTTGTGTGGGAGGCCCAAGTACCCGCGGCAGGCAAGGACAACAAACGTAGTGAGGCGGCATCAAAATGGCCTATCGCCAAACCACCTGGTTTTGCAAGGGGGGTCACTTTGGTTTTTGGCCCGGTGCGCGGCGGCCATCTAGGGAAACCTACCAAACCCAGGCATTTCTGAAAACTAGACACCCGGCGGCTTCCAGGGAGGTATGGCTTGCGTGGATCCCCCAACGTTTCCTTACCCAGAATCCCCTGCAAACCTCAATTTTTGCTCAAAAAATCACTTTTTTCACACATTTTGGGGTGGGAAAGTAGTGGCATCACCGGGCTCACACAAATTTACCACCACCCAGCGTTCCCCCAGGTCTCCCAGTAAAAATGGTGCCTCACTTGTATGGGAGGCCCAAGTACCCGCGGCAGGCAAGGACAACAAACGTAGTGAGGTGACATCAAAATGGCCTATCGCCAAACCACCTGGTTTTGCAAGGGGGGTCACTTTGGTTTTTGGCCCGGTGCGCGGCGGCCATCTAGGGAAACCTACCAAACCCACGCATTTCTGAAACCTAGACACCCGGCGGCTTCCAGGGAGGTATGGCTTGCGTAGATCCCCCAACGTTTCCTTACCCAGAATCCCCTGCAAACCTCAATTTTTGCTCAAAAAATCACTTTTTTCACACATTTTGGGGTGGGAAAGTAGTGGCATCACCGGGCTCACACAAATTTACCACCACCCAGCGTTCCCCCAGGTCTCCCGGTAAAAATGGTGCCTCACTTGTGTGGGAGGCCCAAGTACCCGCGGCAGGCAAGGACAACAAACGTAGTGAGGCGAGTCACTACGTTTGTTGTCCTTGCCTGCCGCGGGTACTTGGGCCTCCCACACAAGTGAGGCACCATTTTTACCGGGAGACCTGGGGGAACGCTGGGTGGTGGTAAATTTGTGTGAGCCCGGTGATGCCACTACTTTCCCACCCCAAAATGTGTGAAAAAAGTGATTTTTTGAGCAAAAATTGAGGTTTGCAGGGGATTCTGGGTAAGGAAACGTTGGGGGATCTACGCAAGCCATACCTCCCTGGAAGCCGCCGGGTGTCTAGGTTTCAGAAATGCGTGGGTTTGGTAGGTTTCCCTAGATGGCCGCCGCGCACCGGGCCAAAAACCAAAGTGACCCCCCTTGCAAAACCAGGTGGTTTGGCGATAGGCCATTTTGATGTCACCTCACTACGTTTGTTGTCCTTGCCTGCCGCGGGTACTTGGGCCTCCCATACAAGTGAGGCACCATTTTTACTGGGAGACCTGGGGGAACGCTGGGTGGTGGTAAATTTGTGTGAGCCCGGTGATGCCACTACTTTCCCACCCCAAAATGTGTGAAAAAAGTGATTTTTTGAGCAAAAATTGAGGTTTGCAGGGGATTCTGGGTAAGGAAACGTTGGGGGATCCACGCAAGCCATACCTCCCTGGAAGCCGCCGGGTGTCTAGTTTTCAGAAATGCGTGGGTTTGCTAGGTTTCCCTAGATGGCCGCCGCGCACCGGGCCAAAAACCAAAGTGACCCCCCGTGCAAAACCAGGTGGTTTGGCGATAGGCCATTTTGATGTCGCCTCACTACGTTTGTTGTCCTTGCCTGCCGCGGGTACTTGGGCCTCCCACACAAGTGAGGCACCATTTTTACCGGGAGACCTGGGGGAACGCTGGGTGGTGGTAAATTTGTGTGAGCCCGGTGATGCCACTACTTTCCCACCCCAAAATGTGTGAAAAAAGTGATTTTTTGAGCAAAAATTGAGGTTTGCAGGGGATTCTGGGTAAGGAAACGTTGGGGGATCCACGGAAGCCATACCTCCCTGGAAGCCGCCGGGTGTCTAGTTTTCAGAAATGCGTGGGTTTGCTAGGTTTCCCTAGATGGCCGCCGCGCACCGGGCCAAAAACCAAAGTGACCCCCCTTGCAAAACCAGGTGGTTTGGCGATAGGCCATTTTCATGTCGCCTCACTACGTTTGTTGTCCTTGCCTGCCGCGGGTACTTGGGCCTCCCACACAAGTGAGGCACCATTTTTACCGGAAGACCTGGGGGAACGCTGGGTGGTGGTAAATTTGTGTGAGCCCGGTGATGCCACTACTTTCCCACCCCAAAATGTGTGAAAAAAGTGATTTTTTGAGCAAAAATTGAGGTTTGCAGGGGATTCTGGGTAAGGAAACGTTGGGGGATCCACGCAAGCCATACCTCCCTGGAAGCCGCCGGGTGTCTAGTTTTCAGAAATGCGTGGGTTTGGTAGGTTTCCCTAGATGGCCGCCGCGCACCGGGCCAAAAACCAAAGTGACCCCCATTGCAAAACCAGGTGGTTTGGCGATAGGCCATTTTGATGTCGCCTCACTACGTTTGTTGTCCTTGCCTGCCGCGGGTACTTGGGCCTCCCACACAAGTGAGGCACCATTTTTACCGGGAGACCTGGGGGACCGCTGGGTGGTGGTAAATTTGTGTGAGCCCGGTGATGCCACTACTTTCCCACCCCAAAATGTGTGAAAAAAGTGATTTTTTGAGCAAAAATTGAGGTTTGCAGGGGATTCTGGGTAAGGAAACGTTGGGGGATCCACGCAAGCCATACCTCCCTGGAAGCCGCCGGGTGTCTAGTTTTCAGAAATGCGTGGGTTTGCTAGGTTTCCCTAGATGGCCGCCGCGCACCGGGCCAAAAACCAAAGTGACCCCCCTTGCAAAACCAGGTGGTTTGGCGATAGGCCATTTTGATGTCGCCTCACTACGTTTGTTGTCCTTGCCTGCCGCGGGTACTTGGGCCTCCCACACAAGTGAGGCACCATTTTTACCGGGAGACCTGGGGGAACGCTGGGTGGTGGTAAATTTGTGTGAGCCCGGTGATGCCACTACTTTCCCACCCCAAAATGTGTGAAATAAGTGATTTTTTTAGCAAAAATTGAGGTTTGCAGGGGATTCTGGGTAAGGAAACGTTGGGGGATCCACGCAAGCCATACCTCCCTGGAAGCCGCCGGGTGTCTAGTTTTCAGAAATGCGTGGGTTTGGTAGGTTTCCCTAGATGGCCGCCGCGCACCGGGCCAAAAACCAAAGTGACCCCCCTTGCAAAACCAGGTGGTTTGGCGATAGGCCATTTTGATGTCGCCTCACTACGTTTGTTGTCCTTGCCTGCCGCGGGTACTTGGGCCTCCCACACAAGTGAGGCACCATTTTTACCGGGAGACCTGGGGGAACGCTGGGTGGTGGTAAATTTGTGTGAGCCCGGTGATGCCACTACTTTCCCACCCCAAAATGTGTGAAAAAAGTGATTTTTTCAGCAAAAATTGAGGTTTGCAGGGGATTCTGGGTAAGGAAACGTTGGGGGATCCACGCAAGCCATACCTCCCTTGAAGCCGCCGGGTGTCTAGTTTTCAGAAATGCGTGGGTTTTCTAGGTTTCCCTAGATGGCCGCCGCGCACCGGGCCAAAAACCAAAGTGACCCCCCTTGCAAAACCAGGTGGTTTGGCGATAGGCCATTTTGATGTCGCCTCACTACGTTTGTTGTCCTTGCCTGCCGCGGGTACTTGGGCCTCCCACACAAGTGAGGCACCATTTTTACCGGGAGACCTGGGGGAACGCTGGGTGGTGGTAAATTTGTGTGAGCCCGGTGATGCCACTACTTTCCCACCCCAAAATGTGTGAAAAAAGTGATTTTTTGAGCAAAAATTGAGGTTTGCAGGGGATTCTGGGTAAGGAAACGTTGGGGGATCCACGCAAGCCATACCTCCCTGGAAGCCGCCGGGTGTCTAGTTTTCAGAAATGTGTGGGTTTGGAAGGTTTCCCTAGATGGCCGCCGAGCACCGGGCAAAAAACCAAAGTAACCCCCCTTGCAAAACCAGATTAACTATTGTTACTACAGCGTGAGAATTTTGGAATAATACTTCAAAGAAAATGTGGCAGACAGTTTGAGGTTTACAGGACAATGGGGATAAAAAATATTTTTCAATTCACTAGAGAGACATCACCATGAACTCCCAAGGGTTTTCGACAATATCTACAGTTGGTGGGTTATTCTTACATGGAAAGTGTACCTTGGCAGAGAAACTAAAGACAAAGATTCCTGCACAACCATCTATTCCTCAAACACACACACATACTGGTTGGATTTGGCACGAGGGCGAGTCATGGTTCAGTGTATTAAATTTTATTAACAAGAGATTTCACAAAAATGAAATGCACTGTCAATAATTAAATTTTAAAAAAAACAAACCAATGACTCGCAGCTCGTGAGCTGTAAAGCCACTTCAAGGCACCAACCACTTTACAGGCCATTCACACACCTTTCATACGTGATACAAACAAGACCATTCGCACCACCAGGTACAAAAGCAACACAGTACAAAAATCACCAAAAAGGGACAAGGTACACCCTGCTTCAGAAAGACAAATATTACTGCACAGCCATCTAACCCGCAAGCACACACACATACTGGTTGGATTTGGCACGAGGGTGAGTGATGGTTCAGTAGATAAAATTGTATTAGCAAGTGATTTCACAAAACATGAAATGCACTGGTAATAATTGAAAGGGCGAGAAACTGAACCATTGACTCACAGCTCGTGAGCTGTAAAGCCACGACAAGGCACCAACCTCTTTACAGGCCATTCATACACCTTTCATACGTGTGAGACATACAAAACCATTCACACCGCCAGCCGCGGGCCCATCACATAACAACACTCACACCAGCACACAGCGCCATTCAAGGGCCCATCACTTTCACACGCCCACAATCCAGACACAGCAACTACACAGGCTGAAGGATTGCGTGGAGTGGCACTCAGCTAGCAGTGTGTGTAGTGACCAGCAGAAAGTCACTACTCACACACAGCCAGCCAAGCACCAGTCGACACACACCGCTAGCCAAACACCAGTCCACGCACACCGCTAGCCAAGCGCCAGTCCAGGCACACCGCCATCCAATCGCCAGTCCAGGCACACCGGCAGCCAATCGCCAATCCACCTACACCGCCAGCCAAGCTCCAGTCCACGGACACCACCAGCCAAGCACCAGTCCACACACACCACCAGTCCACGCACACCGCCAGCCAAGTACCAGTCCACGCACACCGCCAGCCAAGCACCATTCCACGCACACCGCCAGCCAAGCTCCAGTCCACGCACACCACCAGACAAGCTCCAGTCCACGGACACCACCAGACAAGCTCCAGTCCACGGACACCACCAGCCAAACACCAGTCCGCACACACCACCAGTCCACACACACCGCCAGCCAAGTACCAGTCCACGCACACCGCCAGCCAAGCACCATTCCACGCACACCGCCAGCCAAGCACCATTCCACGCACACCGCCAGCCAAGCACCATTCCATGCACACCACCAGCCACGCACCAGTCCACGCACACTGCCAGTCCATGCACACCGCCAGTCCACGCACACCGTCAGCCAAGCACCATTCCACGCACACCACCAACCAAGTGCCAGTCCACACACACCAACAGCCAAGCGCAAGCCTACACACCCCGCCATCACATTTAGGATTTTTTTAGAAAAAAATAAAAACACAAACAAATTGCAAATAGATACAAATCTTCTAACAGAAAATCAGCAACTAAATACATTGCACTAACACCAACCTTGAAACAGAATCATATTTTCCAAAGAATACAGACCAGGCAGTTCACTTTACCACTCATGAATGTTCCCAGAAATTTTTACGCGTGTGGTACGCTCTGAAACAAGCAGGGAGACACAGTGCAGGATGAGAGGGACAATCGGGGCAGTACATACGACTCTCCTTCCGCAAACCTCTTCGCCAACAGACTCTACATCTCCTACTGGGAAAATCTTTTGCGGGTGTGGGAGGAATGTGATCTGGAAAGTGGCGTTCTTTCAATCTAGCAACATCCTCCACCAGTCCAACTCTAGGAACACTTGCCTGTTCCACTACAACAAGGCTGCCTATTACAGACTCCTGAAACTTAGCAAAAGTCATCTTTGACTCAGGGCAAGAATCCTGGAACACAACAAAAGCATTAAACATTGCCAAGTGGAAAAGATGGATAGCCAACTTCTTGTACCAAATGTAAGCCTTACGAAGAGCAGTGTAAGGTTCCAACCTCTGATCTACTCTGTCAACACCACCCATGTGCCTATTATAGTCTAAAATGCACACAGGTTTGCGCACTTCAGCGACCTGACCCCAAACAGTCACAGGTGCAGTGCTTTCATCATGGATGGAAGTCAGCATGTAGACATCTCTCCTGTCTGTAAACTTCACAGCAAGAAGCTCCTGGCAACGCAACGCACTGTCGCAGTCCAACGTCCTCAGGGTCGCACGATGCTGTAAGGGGTCCACCTCCTGATAACCCCGTGGTCTGGTATATGTATGACAGACACAGAAGGGTGATCAGGCGAGGGAAGGAAAGGAAGGGAACTGCGGGGAGGGAGATCTGAAAGAGAAAGCACAAGCGTTTGGTTATGACAACCCCTAAACCCCCACTACTCCAGGCGATCCCTATATTTCCCCTGCTGTACCTGTAAATTAAAGAGGGCACTCTTGCCTGGCGGACCCGGAGAGCCGAGGATCAGACTGTTCAGAACCTAGAGAAAGGGACACGGTTTAGCCTGCGATTACCCCCTCTAGGCAACAGCCCTCTGGTCCTCTCCCGGAACAAACTAACATACCACAATTCTGGAACCTCGGGTATAACAGGGGGAGGGGATGGACGTATGCCAGGAGTCTCCTCTCCGCCCCTGTTATTAAGACAAAGAAACAATTGAGGTGCAGCTAAACGTCAGACCATATTGCTGCCTGCCGCTATTTCCACAGTTTCTGCACGAACTCAGAGCGCTAATCCCATACACCTGGGAGGGCGCTAGCCAAAGGCAAAATTCCTTTAGCTTCTCGGGGAGGCAATTCCTCCGATAATCCAGCGGGCGTGCGTTGCACTGTTCCCCTGGAAAAGGTTCTCGCTGTTGCCTGAACAAGGAGCGACTCTGACCCTGAGAGTCGCTATGTACAACAGAACATGACCATGAACAAAAGTTTACACCGCCACAGCGGTTCCGCAATGCCAAGGCGGCGTCCAACGGAACAGCAGCGGTATAGTCTCAAACTTGTACTTCACAAGGACCGGATTCAAAACAAATCGTACTAGGTAACACAACAGCGCAATTGCAAGGTTGGTGCCGAGCACCCCTACCAGTACGCCAATCGTCCTCTCTCGTACACGTCCTCTCTGGAACCTGGAACCAAAATAACCGGCACCCGCTCGATGCCGGATGTTCCCTTTTCTGCATCTTCGCTACGTGCGTGATGACGTTGGAGCGTCCTCACGCAATGCGCACCGGGATTTGTAGTTCTTTCTCTCCCGTGTGCCTCGGGCTGTCAGTGCTCTCCTGTGAGCCACAACAGTACATCCCTCCCCCGAAGAGCACTGACACAAACAAGCCTTTGTGGGATGCTTTTTGTGGAACAGGGCAACAAGCCTAGGCGCGTGGACCTGGGATGCAGGTTCCCAGGAGTTTTCTTCCTCACCATATCCCTCCCAAGCAAGGAGATACCATAGCCTGTTGCGGTATATCTTGGAGTCAAGCACCCTTCGCACCTCATACTCTGCCTCGCCCTGCACTACCACTGGGGCTGGTTTATGCGTGGGCCCCACTAGAGCTGGTTTCACCAGGGAGACATGGAATGCAGGATGTATGCGTAGCGTAGAGGGCAAGGATAGCTTCACCACCACCGGGTTCACCAGTTTAAGCACCCGATAGGGACCTATGAACTTGGGATTGAAAATGCTGAAACGTTTGAAACGTATGTGCTTTGTGGACAACCACACGTAGTCCCCCACTTTATAAACAGGCCCTGCCCTCCTGTGCTTGTCTGCGAATGCCTTGTAGCTGCGTTTTGCGGCCCTCAGATTGCTCTTTGCCATTCGTAGATTTGTCTGTATGCGGTCTATCCTACTCTGCGCCTCAGGCACCTTTGCAACGTGTGCTGGGTTCAGGAAGGGGGAAAACCAAGGATGAAACCCATAAGAGCAAAAAAAGGGCGTAAGTTTGGTGGACGCGTGCGTAGCGCTGTTATATGCCACCTCCGCTAACCATAGGAAATCCACCCACTCGTTATCCGAAGCGTTGGAGTAACACCTCAGGTATTGCTTGAGGGTTTGGTTAACCCGCTCTGTTTGTCCATCCGTCTGCGGGTGGAAGCTGGTGGATATGTTGGATTCGATTCCCAAGGCTGAACACCAGGCCTTCCAGAAATGGGCTGTGAACTGTCCGCCTCTATCGGAGACAATCTTCCTCGGCAATCCGTGTAAGCGTACCACGTTCTCCAGGAGCAAGTGTGCCAGCTGACCTGACGAGGGCAGCGTCTTACAAGCGATGAAGTGCGCCATTTTAGTTAAGTAATCCACCACCACCGTGATCACGGTGCATCCTTTATTCCGCGGCATGCCCACTATAAAGTCTACTGAGATGTTCTCCCAAGGTAGGTCAGGCGTGGGGAGAGGTTGCAGTAAGCCAGCTTGTTTGGTATGGGTTGCCTTCATTTGATTGCACACTCCGCATTCCTGGACCCATGTGAACACGTCTTTCCTTACCGAAGGCCACCAAAACTGTCGTAGGATCCTGTCAAGGGTTTTGTCCCGGCCATTGTGTCCAGCGCAGGGCAGGTGATGGCACCATTTGAACGCTTGCAGCCTTAATGATCTGATGGGAAGGAGCAGTTGTTTTCCTCGTAGCGGGAGACCCTGTACCCGTTTCCACTCTGGATTGTCGTGCAACCAGTTCTTCCATTTAGTTGTTCGACAGTTCAATGCTACACTCCATAAGAACGGATCCGTGCACGTAGCCCCTATTACATGATCGGGGCTAATGATGGTCCCTGTTGTACCCGCTACTGTGCTGTCCTGGGATGCTTGCCGGGTTAACGCGTCTGCTTTCCTGTTATCCTTTCCGGGTCTGTAAGTGACAACAAAATTGTACCCTGCAAAAAAGAGGGTCCATCTCAGTTGACGGGGGGTGAGGTGTCTGGCAGCCGTCATGAACTGTAAATTCCTGTGGTCGGTGTAAACCACATGTCTGGCCCCCATCAAGTGATACCTCCATTCACTGAAGGCGTTCTTGATGGCTAGCAACTCCTTTTCTGCAATATTGTAGTTGCATTCAGCGGGGTTCAATTTTCGGGACATGTAAGCCACCGGATGTAGGCGTCCTGTTTCGCAATGTCTTTGTGACAAGACGGCTCCCACCGCTGTATCGGACGCGTCTGCCTCCACTATGAAGGGGTATTCCGGATGAGCATGAGCCAACACAGGGGCGGTCGCAAAGGCTTCATTTAGTTCTTCGAACCCCTTTTGAGCCTTGGCATTCCACTGAAACGCCGACTGTTTACGCAGAAGCAAAGTAAGAGGGGTCGCCAGTTCCGAGAAGTGGTCAATAAACCGGCGATAAAAATTAGCAAACCCCAGGAAACATTGTACATCCCTAAGGTTCCGGGGGATTGGCCATTCTTTTACCGCCAGCACCTTCCTTTCCGACATTTCCTGGCCCCAGGGGGTGAAGTTTACTCCTAGGAACTCCACCGTTGTTACCCCAAATTCGCACTTGCTGATCTTGCAGAATAAGTGATGTCGTCTCAGGGTCTGGAGAAGGGTCTTGACGTGGTGCGTATGAGTTTGAGTATTCGTAGAGTAAATCAAGATATCGTCTATATAACATATGACGAAGTGGTCCAGGTATTCCCGTAGAACATCGTTCAAGAAGAACTGAAATGCCGCGGGGGCGTTGCACAGCCCAAACGGCATCACTAAGTATTCATAGAGACCGAAGCGTGTTTTAAATGCGGTCTTCCACTCGTCTCCTCTCCTCATACGGACTAGATGATATGCCCCTTTTAGGTCAAGACGCGTGTATATCACCGCCTCCTTTACCTGCTCCAGCAGGACATTGATTAAGGGAAGGGGGTACCTGTTCTTCACTGTTACGGCGTTTAAGGCCCGGTAGTCCACGCACGCGCGCAGCTCGCCGTTTGCCTTAGGAATAAAGAAAAGAGGCGACGCCGCGGGAGATTTTGACACTCGTATAAGGCCCAAGCTCAAGTATTTCTCCAGATACTCCTTGAGATGTTTATGTTCGGGCTCCGTCAGGGCATAGACTCGTCCAGCTGGAATCACTGCTCCGGGAAGTAAATCGATTTGACAACCGTACGATCGATGCGGCGGTAAGACCTCGGCCTTGTCTTCATTAAAGACGTCCTCGTATTCTTTGTATGCCTGTGGCAAGGTAACAGCATGTTCCACTGCAGTTGCCACCTGATAACAGATAGCCAAGGAGGTGGCTGGATTCGAAGGTGAGACGTAGCAATTGGATAAGCAATAGGCTGAGGAGTATAACAAGGTCTTCTCCTGCCAGTTGATGAGCGGGTTGTGGAGACATAGCCACGGCAGTCCCAGAATCAATCCGTAATGGGGTGCGGGTATGACATTGAAGGAAAGAAGTTCCTGATGCGCAGTCCCCTGTCTCATCGTTAAAGGCCCCGTATGGTATCTTACTGGACCGGAATCCAACATCTTCCCATCCACTGCGAAAACCATCTCAGGCTTGCTTTTCTCCTGCAAAGTGATTCCGAGTCTTCCTACCTGGGCTTGATCCATAAAACACCCCGTGGCCCCTGAATCCACCAATGCGTTAACCGGGATCCATTCGTCGTCCACCAGGAGGTGCACTTCGACGAAGAGATGGTTTTTATTGTGCAATTGTACGTCTTCCAAAGAAGGGATATGCATGACGCTCAAAGGACTCCCTTCTTCTTCCCTTAAGCCACGTCGTTTCCCGCAGGGAAGCCTTGTGATCTGGTTACCGCGGCCTTTTGTTCTGGTCGGGAGACCTTTGGCCTTAGGCTACACTCCCGTATGAAGTGTCCTTTTCGCCCACAGTACAGGCACAGCCCTCGCTTCCTCCGGTAGTCTCTTTCTTCCGCTGAGAGTGGGGATCGCACAGCGCCTATTTCCATGGGCTCTGTTTTGTTCGGCATCGCAGAGTTTGTTGATTTGGAGTATTCTGCAATCTGCACGGGTTTCTCCCGTCTTCTGTGTTCCCCTTTCCTTTCGCTCATGCGATGATCCAATCTTAGGACTAAACTAATGAGGGCTTCACAGGAGGTGGGTTGTGGGTCGATCTGAGCCAACACATCCTTCATGTCCTCACTCAAACCCTGGTGAAATATGGCTGCATGTTTCTCTTCCGGCCACTCAGTTTCTGTGATCAGTCTCCGAAAGTCGTTGAGATAGGAGATGACATCCCTATTGCCCTGTCTCAACTCCAGGAGATCTCTATCGGCCGAGAGCGTGGCCGCTCGTCGATTAAAGGTTTTCTCGAATTCAAACAAGAAGGCATTCCAGTCATATAAGAGTTGGTCGTCTCTCCTCACCAAGGGAACAGCCCATTGTGCAGCGTCTCCCGACAAATAAGACAACAAGAAGGCGACTTTCGCATGGTTAGTGTTGAAAGCTCTGGCCTTGCAAGTGAAATGCAGCATCACCTGTGTGAGAAAGACCTGTAATTTCCCGCTGTCCCCACTATACCTTTCGGGGGTGGCTAGTGGAACAGGCGTGGGGATTTCCACCACCACAGGGGCGGCTGGAGTTGAGCGGGTGGGGCCCGTGTCAAAAGGATTACGCTCCAAGCGGTTGACCTGCGCCTGTAGTGTGGCAGTTTCTGTTCTCGAGGCGACTACCTCGGCCTGTACTAGGGCCAAAGCAGCCAACACGTCCTCTAAGGTGGCCATCCCACCGTGCGACTGGGAGGACTACTATTCGTGGGCCGGTTATTTTGTCGCAGTCCAACGTCCTCAGGGTCGCACGATGCTGTAAGGGGTCCACCTCCTGATAACCCCGTGGTCTGGTATATGTATGACAGACACAGAAGGGTGATCAGGCGAGGGAAGGAAAGGAAGGGAACTGCGGGGAGGGAGATCTGAAAGAGAAAGCACAAGCGTTTGGTTATGACAACCCCTAAACCCCCACTACTCCAGGCGATCCCTATATTTCCCCTGCTGTACCTGTAAATTAAAGAGGGCACTCTTGCCTGGCGGACCCGGAGAGCCGAGGATCAGACTGTTCAGAACCTAGAGAAAGGGACACGGTTTAGCCTGCGATTACCCCCTCTAGGCAACAGCCCTCTGGTCCTCTCCCGGAACAAACTAACATACCACAATTCTGGAACCTCGGGTATAACAGGGGGAGGGGATGGACGTATGCCAGGAGTCTCCTCTCCGCCCCTGTTATTAAGACAAAGAAACAATTGAGGTGCAGCTAAACGTCAGACCATATTGCTGCCTGCCGCTATTTCCACAGTTTCTGCACGAACTCAGAGCGCTAATCCCATACACCTGGGAGGGCGCTAGCCAAAGGCAAAATTCCTTTAGCTTCTCGGGGAGGCAATTCCTCCGATAATCCAGCGGGCGTGCGTTGCACTGTTCCCCTGGAAAAGGTTCTCGCTGTTGCCTGAACAAGGAGCAACTCTGACCCTGAGAGTCGCTATGTACAACAGAACATGACCATGAACAAAAGTTTACACCGCCACAGCGGTTCCGCAATGCCAAGGCGGCGTCCAACGGAACAGCAGCGGTATAGTCTCAAACTTGTACTTCACAAGGACCGGATTCAAAACAAATCATACTAGGTAACACAACAGCGCAATTGCAAGGTTGGTGCCGAGCACCCCTACCAGTACGCCAATCGTCCTCTCTCGTACACGTCCTCTCTGGAACCTGGAACCAAAATAACCGGCACCCGCTCGATGCCGGATGTTCCCTTTTCTGCATCTTCGCTACGTGCGTGATGACGTTGGAGCGTCCTCACGCAATGCGCACCGGGATTTGTAGTTCTTTCTCTCCCGTGTGCCTCGGGCTGTCAGTGCTCTCCTGTGAGCCACAACACGCACTGCACTGTCCCCGCACAAGCTTTTGACAAACAAGTTCTTTCGGAAAACCTTTACGGTTACAGCGGATTGTGCCACAAGCAAAAGTGTCCACTTTGGCCAATTCCCTGAACAACCGCACACCAGTGTAGAAGTTATCTACATATAAATGGTGGCCTTTGTTAAAAAATCCTCTACCAAGTTCCCAAACAATTTTCTCAGTCACTCCAAAAGTGGACGGACAACCAGGGAGGTTAAACCTAGATTCCTTACCGGTGTACACCCTGAAATTAGAGACATATCCAGTCCTACTGTCACACAGCATATACAGCTTTATTCCATAGCGTGCCCTCTTACTAGGAATGTATTGCCTAAAAACCAAGCGGCCCTTGAACAACACCAAAGACTCATCCACTGCAATTTCTCTACCAGGGGCAGAAATCTCAGAAAATCGATCAACAAAGTGATCAAGGACAGGCCTAATCTTAAAAAGACGGTCACAATCAGGGTGATCTCGTGGCAACGCTAAACCATTATCAACAAAGTGCATCATCCGAAGCAGAAGCAAATACCTGTCACGACTCATGACTGCCGGAAAAATAGACGTTGCCATCAAGGGACTGCTAGACCAATATGAAGACAATGATGGCTTCCTTAGCAAGCCCATCAAAAAAGTTAAACCCAAGAACTTCTTCATCTCTTCAACATTTGTGGGAGTCCACCGGGTAGCTCTAGAGTGTGGCTTAAGACTGGCACTGTTGTCCCTCAAAAACTGTTCGGCATACAAATTAGTCTGCTCAACAATCTCTGCCAAAAACACATCGTGCATAAACAACTGAAAAAAATTTACAGGCAAAAAGTTCTCAGTATTCACTCTAGACCCTGGAACACCAGTAAACTCTGGAAATTCCGGCTGCACCATGCCTAGGGCAACCCAGAGGTCATCACTTTCAACGGGAAGCCTTGCAGCCCCAGCCTGCAGCCCAGATGCCTCTTGCCGCACTACACCAACGGGAAGCCTTGCAGCCCCAGCCTGCAGCCCAGATGCCTCTTGCCGCACTACACCAACGGGAAGCCTTGCAGCCCCAGCCTGCAGCCCAGATGTCTCTTGCCGCACTACACCAACGGAAAGCCTTGCAGCCGCAGGCTGCAGCCCAGATGCCTCTTGCCGCACTATCGGCACATGAGTCTCCTCCTCTAACACAGGCACTTCATCCGCACTAAGAGTATCTTCATCATCCGATGACCCCATACGGAGAGAAAACTCACTGCCAGAATCGTCCCCTGCCTCCTCTCCCTCAGTAGCAGAGTCAGTCTCTGAACCAATATCAGAGGAAGACTCAAACAGCAAACCAACAACCTGCTGAGCAGTCATCCTGCGGCTAGCCATTATACTTACTAAGATAGAAGACTGCACAAACAAGTCAACAACAACCAACAATGTGCAAACCAAGTAAGTAAAGAAATGTGTACCTTTTATCACAAAGATCAATGTACTCAAAAACTATACAATCCAATTACAAGAGACAGCTGCACTCACCAGAAACAAACTCTGCAGTGACACAGCAAAGACCAACGATATCAAACTAGAAAGAAGAAAAAAAAACAAATTACTCACAAGACAACAAAATACACATCGAGCACCAATGCAAAAAGTTTTTGACACTCAAAAACCAAACATACTGCTATTATTACACCATTTGCACAAAAAAAACAGGCAGAGAAATCAAACACATTTACATTGTACAAAAAAACAGTCTCTTACCAAACTACACAAACAGCAGAACCACCAGTAACAAAACGTCAACGTGAAAAGAAGAAAAGCCTTCACCTAGAACAAAAAAGTAAACAAAAAAAAACATTACAATTGGAAATCACAAAAAATATAACAATAAACATTATAACATGCCATGTCACTACCCAAATGGTCAATCGGGTTGTGTGCCAGGTGGGGCAGAAAACAGCAGGAAAAAAAGGCTACTCAGTCCCGGGGCGGGTGAGCCAAATACATATAACAAATTGCACCCTGGAAGCGAGGGGTCACTTCTATTTTTAATTGAACTAATTCCCTGGTGTCTAGTGGGCTTTTCTGCCCCCAATGGGAGCAGAAATGGCAAAAAAATAAAACCGATCTGCCCCCAGAGGGGGCAGAAAAGTCTTCCAAAAATTAAGGGGCCCAAGGAAGCGACCCTTGCCCAAGGGGTCGCTTCCTACAATAATATTTATATCCCTGGTGTCTAGTGGGCTTTTCTGCCCCCCCCCTGGGAGCAGAAACGGACAGAAAGACGACCAATCTGCCCCCAGGGGGGGCAGAAAAGTCTTCTAAATAATTAGGCCGCAAAGGAAGCGACCCTTGCCCAAGGGGTCGCTTCCTACATAAAGAAAAAGACATCCCTGGTGTCTAGTGGGCTTTTCTGCCCCCCCTGGGGGCAGAAACGGGCAGAAAGACGACCGATCTGCCCCCAGGGGGGGGCAGAAAAGTCTTCTAATTATTTTGCCACCCTAGGATGCGACCCTTGCCCAAGGGGTCACTTCCTACATAACATAAAAGACATCCCTGGTGTCTAGTGGGCTTTTCTGCCCCCCCCTGGGGGCAGAAACGGGCAGAAAGAAGACCGATCTGCCCCCAGGGGGGGCAGAAAAGTCTTCGAATTATTTTGCCCCCCAAGGAAGCGACCCTTGCCCAAGGGGTCGCTTCCTACATAACGAAATAGACATCCCTGGTGTCTAGTGGGCTTTTCTGCCCCCCCTGGGGGCAGAAACGGGCAGAAAGAAGACCGATCTGCCCCCAGGGGGGGCAGAAAAGTCTTCGAATTATTTGGCCCTCCAAGGAAGCGACCCTTGCCCAAGGGGTCGCTTCCTACATAACATAAACGACATCCCTGGTGTCTAGTGGGCTTTTCTGCCCCCCCTGGGGGCAAAAACGGGCAGAAAGCGGACCGATCTGCCCCCAGGGGGGGCAGAAAAGACTTCGAAAAATTTTGCACCCCAAGGAAGCGACCCTTGCCTAAGGGGTCGCTTCCCAAATTCCAAGAAACAAATCCCTGGTGTCTAGTGGGGCATCCCTACTCCACGATCGCGACGCTGTGCGCGATCGTGGAGCAGGAATGCCCTGTATTGAGACATCAGGGGAGAGGAAATACTCTTTCCTCTCCCCCGATGCCTCAATACAAAATAAATCACCCCCGCGGCCCCCACCGGACAAGGGAACCTACCTGCTGCTGCCTTGGACGCGCTGGAAGAAATGGATTCCAGCGCGTCCAACGCTTCCTGATGACGCCGGCGCGCGCTGTGCGTGCTGACGTCATCAGGAAGCGTGGGGGGGCTCGGGGGTGGCAGCGGAAGCTCTTCCGCTGCCACCCCCGTAAGTGGGGGCACGATCGATGCACAAGGGGGGGAGCACCAGCGCTTCCCCCAGGGGCTGTCCTCATGACGGAACGGTTCCGTCATGAGCACAGCCCAACCGATGCTCATGACGGAACCGTTCCGTCATGAGCATCGAAGGGGTTAACTGGATTCTGGCCTCAAAAGGTAGCCAGTTGAGGGCATGAAGGTCAGGGGAAATGTGGCAGTTTCTTTTGGTGCCTGTAACGAGTCTGGCGGCTGTATTGATTGAGGCTCTGAGAGGAGCGGTCGTTGATTTGGGAAGACCACAGAGAGCGACGCTCCCATAGTCAACTCTGGGAATTACTAGAGTTTGAACTGCCTGTTTGAAGTCATTTGCGGGTATGAAGGGTTTCAATTTTCTCAGTGTGTTAATCTGAAAATGTGCTCCTTTTGTTGCAGCACTGATGTGCTTCTGCATGTTCAGCTTATTATCCAGGGTTATTCCTAGAGATTTAGCGGAATCAATGATGAGAGGTTGACTGTCGAGTGCAGTTAGGTGCTTCATCCACTTGTTAAAGATTACAGGGATCTGTTAACATGAGCTGAAAGCCATTTTGTACTTGGGAGCCATTTTAGTTAGCTATGTGCTGGCCATTTGCTTTCTCCCTCTTCCAGATCCTTGCACATGCTCAGAAGGGCCTAGCTAGTAGAATGCACCTGTTCCTAGTATAGAACTGTCAGGCTGTTCTAACTGATGTCAGCACCTTATTACTCCTCCTACTTGTTGACTGTGCATTTACTGTATGACCATCTATGTGTGTAACTCTTCTTATGTGTACTTGTACCGCCTTCTTTTGAGCCCCTGTGTGGGTATATAAGGCCCCTGTTCTATGTACTCCTTAGAATGTCTCCTACAGTGACTTGAGATTACTGTATGACGCAATCTCTCACTGAGGTTAATAAAAAGATGTCTTTTATATTACAGATTCTGTGCCAATCTCTTCTTTGCTGTTGGTTTAAAGGGACCAGGTGTATCAGTGAAACCCCTGAGAAGGTTTTGATTTCTTCACACTCATGGATGATAGTTGTTTGGTTGGGGGGAGCGATTAAGAGGAATTCTGTTTTTAGTGTGTTTAGTTTTAAATGGTTCTTAGCAAGTCAGGTCTGTGTCTTTTGGAGCGTTGGGTTAAGAGACTTGATGTCTTCAAGAGATTGGACCTTAATGTAGAGTTGTGTGTCGTCGGCGTACATGTGATATTGGATATTTGTGAAGGTGAGAAGCTCTTTGAGTGGTTCCATAAACAGATTGAAGAGTGTCGGGGAGAGGGAAGAACCCTGGGGTACTCCTAAAGTGACTGGGGTGGGGTTGGATAAAGATTGGTTGATCTTGAATCTTTGTGTTCTGTTATGGAGGAAAGAAGTGAACCAATTTAACACTGTTCCAGATAGCCCCATTCTATGCTTCAGGAGGTCAAGTAGGTTGTCGTGTATGACTGTATCAAAGGCTGAAGAGAGGTCAAGTAGGATTAGCAAACAGGCTTTGTTTTGATCCAGTATTTGTAATGCGTCATCAATTATGTGGGTCATGGCTGATTCAGTACTGTGCCCTGATCGAAAGCCTGATTGGAATTGGTCGAGCAGGTTGAAGTGGTCTATGTGGTTACTTAGCTGAATGTGGATACATTTTTTGAGTAGTTTGGCCAGGGTTGAGATGTTGGATATTGGGCGATAGTTATTCAGGTCTGATGGGTCCGCTGATACTGTCTTAAGGATGGGGGTTACCTGACCAGCTTTGAGGATGTCAGGGATGGTTCCTTGCATGAGAGAGGAATTTATGATCCTAGTCCATAGGGGCACTATCAGTGGCATGAAGGTCTTTAAGTGGGATGCTGGGAGGGGGTCTGTGAAATGATTGGAAGGATTCAGAGTAGTGAGCGTGTTTAGGATAGTTTCTTCGCTGTAGAGGTTGAAGGTAGTCCATTGTTCTTGAGGTCGAGTATTGTGGAGCAGTTAAGCGGGGTCCTTGGTGTGGACCGTGAGGAGATTGTGTGTACCGGTAATGGATAATAGATCATTAAGTAGGTCTGTCTTTAATTTATCAGTCTTTGTTGTGAAAAAGGAGGCAAGATCCTCACAATTGGGGAGTGTATCAGGATTGGCTTGGGGGGAGTGGGGGACACCCTTAGACTGAGTTTTGATTATTTCGAACAATTCTTTGGGGCGATTCTTGACTTGGTCTAGTTGTACACATATGAAATCAGCTTTTGAGCATCTAATCCTTCTGTAGTAGGCATTTCTGGTGCTTCTTAGTAATTTGAGATGGGCAGTGGATGGGGCGGCTCTCCATTGTCTTTCAATTGCTCTCAATGCTCTTCTGTCTTCATTTAGTCTACCATCATACCAGGGGTTTGAGTTCTTTTTGATGACTTTTTTTAATTGTAGGGGGGCTAAGGTGTCAAGTACCCTGTTCATAGAGTGGAAGCAGTGATTGGTCATATCCTGTACATCCTTTGATTCATCCGGTGGGGTCGTGAGGATATGACTAGCGGATGCAAGATCGACCGGATTGATGTTTTCTAGGTTCCTCTTCCAGATTTTCGTTCTCATGGGTTGGACAGAGAGTAGTTTAACTACTTCCTTGATATGGAAAGTGATAATGTAGTGGTCAGACCAATCGCAAGGGAGAATCGATCCTAGCTGGGTAGAGTCTGCTTTGGAAATTACTAGATCAAGGATTGAGCCTTTTCCGTGGGTGGGGCTGTCACAGATTTGGGACAAGTTGAGGTCGGATAGGAAAACTTTGAGGCTATTGGCCTCTGGGTCGTCAGGATCGTTCCAGTGGAAGTTGAAGTCCCCCAGGAGGATCTGTGTATTCTGTTGTCCGACATTTGTCGCTAAAATATCCATCATGTGTTCGATGAAGGTGAGGTTGTTACCAGGAGGATGGTAGCTAGAGTGTAGTGAGCATATTGGCTTGTTATTGCTCGTAATGTGTAGGAAGAGGTATTCACAGGAAGAGAACACCGGGGTGTTTGAGCGTCTCACAGAGAGGTTGTTCCTATGTGTGAGAAGTTGGCCTGGCATATGCTGTCCTCTAGTTATAGGGGACACCTTGTACCAGTCCAATTCGACTCTTATGGTGATCAGTTAAAGAAAACCTTTAAAGAAAGCTATCCTAGTGGTAGCTGTGGAGAGCAGCCTTCAGGCTAAGTTTTGAAGGAGTGTTAAGCTTATTGTTTTACCATAGATAACCTCTTGAATAACCAAATGAAAGTGTAGTCCACACAGGTATATATATAAAATATATGTATTTATTCTAGGAATAACCCCACTAGTCTCTTTATGAGGCTAGAGGTGAAGATACAATTCAAACAAACATTGATAGTTACAATAAATAGCACTGGAATCACAGGGCCCCAGGGGGGGACCAAACCATATATCAAAAAAGTGGTATAAGAACCACGACAATTCTACAGACAATGCCTAGGGCATTTAGGGTCGCTGGCCCCTTGTGAAACCACCCAAAGTAGTGAGAAAGGGGACCCACGGGAGACGCGTGCAGTGGCTAAAGCTACTGTCGGGATCTCAATTAAAGCCTATGGAGAATGTCGCGGTTGAATTTTACAAGTTTAAAAACACTTCTAGCAGGAGTTCAAGTTCAATACTTTAGAGTTAAGCTTTTGAAGAGCCCACACCCACGAGAGTACCGAGGTACCACTGTTACCTGCCCCAGGGCAGCCGGGTGCATAGGTCATTTTCGATGTTGGGTCGCGGGCTGATTTTCAATGGCAAAACGTGAAGAACTACTGCTAGCAAGAAGCGTCGTCGTTGTCGTGAAGAATGAAAATGTAGATCTTGTAGAGAAGGACCTGAAAGCAGAGGGGACAGAGTCTGGGTCACGGCACAGTGACCAGGGGGCTCAAGAGAAGGAGCCCTTCAATGTCGGGTGCTCCCAGGTGGAAGAGGTGTAGCTTGGGTCGTCGCGGTGTTAGTGTCCGGATTGGATCCACTAAGCCTTGGCAACCGCAACCCACGCAAGAAACACAAAACTGCTACTGGTGCAGACCCACGAGGTCTGAGAGAGGTCTCCAGCAAGGAGACTGTAGAGCAGGCCTGGAGCAACCAGGGGAACTCTTGGAATCGAAGATTGACCTCCGCTAGGGCCCACAAGTCGAGAGACAAGGGACCGCGGGAGGCAGCAATTTGGCATGCGTAAAGATGCGCCCACGGGTCGCTGGAGAGGGCTAGGGCGTCGATCTTTGGCACAGATGATGCTGAGAGGTTCGCTCAATAATGGGCCAAAGCACAACTTCCCCACTCGTCGGGGTCGGGTGCTGTGCAAGAGGTGGCCGGTGTCCTTGGGTATTGGGGATCTCGGCACCCACGAGGTCCACGGTGCTGAGCTTTGCTGTGCACACTCACTGGCCTCTGGGATGCTTGGAAACCCACCTCAAGGTAGGAAAGCGTTGTCGATGTCCGAAGGAGCAGCGAGGTTCCAACTGGGTCACTTGCAGTGTTTCAGGTGCCTGCCAAGCAGGGGGGTAACTCCTTTACCCCAAGGGAGATTTCTTCAGGTAGCTGTGCGGCAGCAAGTCAAAGTTCAAGTCTGTGAAGTTCAAGAATAATCTGAGGCTCTGGGGACCCTGTATTCACCTTTATCCAAAGATTAGGGGAGTGTCCAGATCAGAGCCCACCAATGAGAGTTCAGGCGGGAAAGGGTGGCTACACCCTCTCCCCTTTGTGTGGTTTCCTACCTGGGCAGAGGACAGGATGCCCCTGAACCGGTTTGAGGCGGTGTATGCAGAAGTAGGCACTGGAGAAGCCTATGTGCAAGTCTGAAAGACATCCTATGGTGCACCCACCCAGTTCCAATCCACATAGTCTGTCTGGGGAGGTGGGAGCACCTCCCTGCAACAAGAGCCCTATTGTCCAGCTGCCGTGGCTGGAGTTCTGCCCAGCAACAGGCAGCCAGAGTCGTGTGGGTGGCGGGTAGCATCCATTTTGTACTACGTGTGCACTTTTAAATTGGTGTCTAAATTCTGCTGCTTTTCCCATATCGCCCCTCTAGCAGGGGGGAATCATGCCCTCACTCCCATGGCTGGATTGAGGGTATGATTCCTACATGTTTGACACCAAACACAATATGGTTCTGTGTAGCCATTCTCAAGTTATCACGCTATCGCGATATACTTATAATGCGGTTAAGAGTATATGGTATGGCTGCCCTACAAACAACCCAGCAATAGTTTTACGAAGGTTGCAGAGGGGCCCCCCTCACACATATCTCAGCACCCTGCCTTGTAGGATTAGCAAGGCCTGCCTTAGGGGTGACCTATGAGGATATATGTGTTGTATTAAGTGGGATACAGGATACCTATATCCCTGTAAGGGGTGCACGCACCACCTTACCCAGACTACAGTAGTGGTCTGGTGGTGTCAGTTTATATGGCTGTCCCAGGGGTGGCACAATAAGTGCTGCAGCCCCTGGTAAGCCTTTGAGGGACCCATGCCCTGGGTACCTACGGTACCATCTACAAGGGGCTGACAGGGTGTCCTCAGTATCCAATTGGTATGTACCTAGGGTACTCACATCAGTTTATAGAGAGGAAGCAGATAGGCTGGGGTCCTGGATAGCAGGATCCCAGCCAGACTAGTCAAAAACCATTCAAATACGAGGCAAAAAGTTGGGGGCAACCATATAGTCAGATTCCACCTTCCTACACTATGAATGCAGGCAATACCACCAACTGTCCTATCGGGTCTATCTAGTCTTGTGATGTAGTAGTTTGGGGGGAACTAGTATGTCTAAAATGGGCGTGGATGATTTAGTTAGCCAAGTTTCCGTTAAAATTATACGGTCGGGTTCATTGGTTATAATAAGGTCAGCTATATCAGTGGCATGACGTGCTGCCGATCTACAGTTTAGTAGGATGCATTTTATGTGGGCCTTGGTCAGGGTGGTGTTCTAGTCGTGGGAGATGGGTACTGTTGTGAGGTTGTTTTCAACTGTACCTCTGGGAGTGTGTCTTGTCAGTCTTGAGGCATTGGGATAGATGGGTTGGATTAAGGACCTTTTCTGTGTATTCTCTAAGTGCACCGGTCCACATGGTAGGGATGGAGGTTTGTAGGAGTGAAGTAGGGAAGTAAGATCATTTGGTGATAGGGTTTTCTTTTCCCTGGTCGGCCGGGATGATGCATTGGGGTAAGGTACGGTTTTCCATTTGGGGGGCACCTGAAGCGAGGGGCTAGCGCAAGGCTGCTGAATGGGTTTCGCTTGGGGCTTGGGTGGTTGCCGGATCAGGTCATGAAGAGTTTGTATGTCATCTTTTATTTGTTGTAGGGATAGTACTATCTCGTCTAGTCTGGGGTCAGGTGTAGGGGTTGTCATGTTGATGGCCTGGACTGTGGTTAAGTGAGGAGATGTTGTAGCTTGTGTGGTGTCCCGGGGTATGACGTGTGTTGGTTCGAAGGATGGTGGTCCCATGGGGAAGGGAGGGGTGGTGAGTGGGGTATCTGATTCTTTGTGTGGCATTGTTGTGGAGTGGAAGTCACTGGGAAGGGGGATAGTGGAGCGGGGGTGTGAGGGTGTATTGGTGTGGGCTGTAAGAGGAAGGACAGTGAGATTCGTTTTGCAGGGAGCCGGTGGGACTGCGGACTTAACGGCAGTAGCTGTGTACGGAGAGATTGGAGTAAAATCTCGAACAGAGTTAATGGGGAGGGTGGGGAGGGGTGAGTTACCCAAAGAGGTGAGGAAGATGTGGTTGTGGAGATGGGGAGTGTTAGAAATGGGGGTCTCTAGTTGGCAATGGCTGGCCACTGTCCAAGTAGGGACCCTTCTTCCTAAGTCAGAGTAAGCGGGTTACACCCTTTGATAACCCCTGCTCAAGCCTGTGGTAACGTAGCACGAGCAGCTAGGCTTATCTCAGCGGCAGTGTGTGAAGCATTTATGACCATACACAGTAACACAGTGAGGAACACTACAAAGGGACACCACACAAGTAGTTATAAAAAATAAGTATCTTTATATATAGACTTAACACAAGACCAATAACAGTAAAAAGCCACAATACTAGAAAATAGGGTTACTCTTGAAATGCTGCAAAAATAGTTCAAAGTGTGCAAAGAGGAGTTCAGTTTAAAGCAGTGGTCTCTGCGACCCTTTTACTTACAAAGTACCTGGATTCTGTAGCAAAACAACCAAAATGTCGCAAAGGAGCTGTAGCAATGGTTTTCCTCATGCGAGACCGGCGATGCGTTGAATCCTTGCCGCAAGGGATGATGATGCGCTGATCTACAGATGCATGTGGGACAAAGCAACAAACTTCTCCACGCTAAGCCGGCGATGCATTGAAATCCTTGCCGCAAGGGAGGATGATGTGCTGATCTACAGATGCGTGTGGGACAAAGCGACAAACTTCTCCACGGTAAGCCGGCGATGCATTGAAATCCTTGCCGCAAGGGAGGATGATGCGCTGATCTACAGATGCGTGTGGGACAAAGTGAAAAACTTCTCCACGCTAAGCTGGCGATGCGTTGAAATCCTTGCCGCAAGGGAGGATGATGCGCTGATCTACAGATGCATGTGGGACAAAGCGACAAACTTCTCCACGCTAAGCTGGCGATGCGTTGAAATCCTTGCCGCAAGGGAGGATGATGCGCCGAGCCTGTTGCGTGTGTGATCTTGTTGCGATGAAAAGAAACGGCGCTCTGCGAGGGAGCGACGATCCTGATGCGATGCGATGAAAATGGCAAACGCTCGGCGTCCGCGCTGCGATGTCGTGAAGCGATGATCTTTGGTTAGCGAGCACTTTGAGGCCCGCAAACATGCAATGCGATAATCTTCGGGTTAGCGAGCATTTGGCAGCCCGCAAACGTGTGATGTGATGATCTCCGGTAGTGAGCACTCAGCGGCAGCAGCGCGATGATTTTCCTTACGCTCTTCAGCTGCGGCGGCTCGCTAACGGGCGTTAGCGACGATTTTCAGCACTCTCTTCTCCACAGTAGAGGAACTCACAGGAGCCTCACCTGCAGATAGAAATCCTCGCTGGGAGGAAACAGGAGGCTGGTGGTGGAGTCTGATGTGCCTGAGACTCCCGCAGGAGGCTAGCTCTCTTCTAGCCCTTGGGTGATTGCTGTAGCAAGATAAAATAAAAGTTCCTTCAAAGTCCTTTTCCTCTTCTTCCAAGTCCAGTAGTAAACACTGCAGGCCAGTCCAAGAAACAGAACACAAGCACAAGGACAGTCCTCTCCTGCAGATTCCTTCAGTTACACGGACAGAGGTTCTTCTTGTTGTCCAGGAGCAATACAAATTGTATGGGTTTGGGCACAGGTATTTATACCCCAAAAGTCTTTGTTCTAAAGAGTCACAAGTCACTGAACCCAGCCAGAACCAGTTCTGCCCAGTCCTGGAGCACTTTGTTTACCAGGCTGCATCCTTCCTTTCAGAAAGAGGGGGTCTGCCATCAGACGCACAGTGGGAGGTGGAGCTAGCATTCACCTTGCCAGGCACAGCCCTATTCAGGTCAAGGAGCTACCCCTCCCCATACTCCAATGTAGATCTCTCTACTCAACCCAGGTCTGACTCAGCCTGCCCTGTCCCTCCAAAACCAGACAGCCAATACACATAACAGCAGAGCACACTGGAAGGCTTAGGCAAGAAAATACCTACTTTCTAAAAGTGGTATTTTCAAACACAGAATATAGAAATAAACTTCACTAAAAGATGTATTTTAATATTCTGAGCTCAGGCATACTAAATCCGTTTTTCTACCATGTTCTGTGGGTCAGTTAGGACTATAGAGTTTAATAGTCAAACCTCCCATTCTGGACTATGGAGAACAGGTAGCCTTACAGAGTGAAAAACGAAATTGGGTGTAATTCACTACCATGACATGCTACACACATCAGAGCATGTCCTACCTAACACATACAATGTACCCTACCATAGGGGTGGCTTACATGATGCCAAGGGAAGGTTCAGGGGCTGGGAAGTGGGTGCACTTCACAGCCAAGATGGCAGTTCTGGACTGCACGCAGACTCTGCAGTGGCAGGTCTGAGACACACTTTACAAGCTGCTTCTGTGGGTGGCGCAAACCAGCGCTGCAGGCCCAACAGCAGCATTTGGCTTACCAGCCCTGGGCACACACAGGCCACGCTACTAGGGACTAACAGGTGAACCAAATAAGTCAATCATGGATATACCAATTCACATGTCATCTTTACACAGGGAGCATTCGCGCAGTGGCACTGAATGGCAGTGGTACAGCGCCCAGAGCATCTAACACCAGCAAAAACAGAGGAGACAACTGCGAAAAATGGAAGGAAGACCCACGCCAATGGTGCCAGGTCTAACAGGGAGTGGTAGTGGGGGGCGAGGGTGTGTGTGGGAAGTCTATGGATGAGGTAAAACGGGTGTCAGGTGAGGTGGGTGTAGTAGAAATAGTGGTGGAGCTGGGGGGGGGCAGTCGGTATAATGCAGATGTCTGTTATTCAGAGGGGTGACAGTTGGACCTGTGGTGGGTGTATTTGTGGAATGGGATACCGAGGGAGAATGTCTAGAGGGGGGGATCAGGTAGGGAGACACTCAGAGGGTTAGGAGAGGTGAAATAGGGTCTTGTAACCTTCGCTTTGATGATTGGGAAGATATTGTCCAATATATTAAGGTTATGGTCTGATGCCTGAATGAGGATGATCCCATTATGGTAAATGGTAATTGTGGCAGTTGCGTGGTAGAACGGAGAGGGAATGATAGATAGTGTAATACCGTGTGCAGTTTTCTTAGTGGATGCAGTTCAGAATAGGGTAAGAAAGGCTTTCCGCCATTGTGCTCTCCTTTTGGTGTAGAATATAATATCATTCTTTATGTGTCCTGCGATATTTGAGAAGTAGGGGTCAGAGATTGGAGTTTCTGGGTGTGCTTTTAGGAGGTTTTTTTTAAGCCTTTGGCCGACTTTTTTGAGAGGGTAGGAGGGTATTTGATGGAGTAGGTGTGTTGGCCCTTGGGCTCCATAGTGTGTGTGTTCGGATTGCAAGGGGGTGAGAAGGTCAGATAGGTAGGTAAATATTAGGCCTCAGTATTTATTACATCACCGCATTAAGGGAATAGTGGTTCTGGGGACTGACTGATCAGTGATTATGCTCTGGAGTGATTGCCTGATGTATCAGTCATCCCAAGATGGCCGCTTGCTTGTCTAGTGAGGGAGTGATTAGTCCTATCACTCTTTCCATGCATCCAAACTAACTAGGCAAAGTCCTCTGTCCATGCATTAAAACTTGGTCTAGTCCTCTTTCTGTTTCTGTGGGGGGTAGATCGAGCTCAGTCCTTTGAGTCTGTTTGGTTGTGCTGTGTCTGTTAGTCCTCTGTCTTTGTCCATGTGGAGGGGTGAGGTGAGTAGACCTTCATTTAATTAGCTCATAAAGATTGCCATTTTGAATTTAATCTGTTCAGGCACAAAATGGTAGGACTTATAGTGATCAATCGAAGTGCATCCACCCTGACCACCACTGAGTTAGGGGGCCAAACATGAGGGCTTAGTCCCCACGGGTAGCCGCAGAAATATCAAAAAAGAGAGTCTATATGTGTGAGTGCCGAGCGTGGAGCTGCTTGTTTAAATCCCCAAATTCCAGGACAAACTGGTAGTAACCCCAAACAACACTACACAAAACAAATTGCTGCAGTTTACCCCCTACAACCAATGAATTAGAAATCTTTTTCTCTAAAAGCAAATCCCATTCCCCACAAGACCCTTTCCACCCCCAATTAATGAGACTGGTAGGGAATAACATAGCCCCTATTTACCAGGAACTTTTTTCAAATTCCCTGGACTGTGGGACACTACCCCCTGCTTGGAAAAGAGGTAAAATTATTCCCTTGTTAAAAAACCCTAATGTGGTCCCAAAAGTACTAACTTCAGACCGATCTCCTTGATCCCGGGGGTCTAGAAGATTATATAAAAAAAATTGTTAACACCCAGCTGAAGTTTTTCCTGGAAACTTCTGAGCTCCTCCAGCCATCTCAGTCTGGCTTTAGGGCTCTACATAGTACAGAGCCAGCACTCATGGAGATTATGGGCTCCATTAAGGTTGCATTAGATCCTGGTCAAAATGCTGCACTAATTTTGTTAGACCTCTCAGCGGCATTTGACACGATCTCACACGAGATCGTGCTACACTGTCTTGCACATTTTGGGGTAGGCATTGGCTTGGTTACGTTCCTTCCTAGAACATAGGGAACAAGCTGTTTGGCTTAAGCCATTGTTCTCAGAGGCTAAATCCATTATGTTTACAGTAACTCAGGGCTCAGCCTTGAGCCCCACACTTTTTTGTTTCAAATCTGTTTATTGAAAATGTAAAATGTAACACACAAGTGAAACATATGTAGCCCCACCAAAAAGACATAAAAAGAACATCACAGGGTTGTGGATTTCCTATAGCCCGACGCCCGGGACATATTGTTTGGGGTCAAGGGCAACACGTTTTCATGTGTATTTTTTCCTTGGGACAAGTAGGCCCAGCCCCCTGCATCATAAACCCTTTGACTGCCAGTTTACAGTACCACATTATGGATCAGGGAAAGGAATTGCCTACAGTTAAGGTAATATTTGTGTCCATGTGTTAATGCAGTCCAAACTTATATTTATGGTTCATTAATGCAAAACCTTTATTATTAGGGTGAGCGGTCAAAGTACATGTTGTTAGCTCAGACTGTACTACTGTCAGTGGTTGCAGTATAAAAATGTGTACACACGTTTTCAATGTTTAGCAATATGAGGCTATGTATACTGCTCCGAGAATGCTCTCTGATTAGATGCAGAAGCTTGAAATCAAGATTGATGATTCTTTGCTTTCAAAATAAAATGTTCACAAGAAATTGCAAAAACATTTTGCTAAACTACGGTAACATTTTAGGTACCTTTTTTTTGCAGCATCAGTTAGTAAAATATGTTGATGTATGCTAGTATTTCCAAAAAATGTTCATAATGATAAGTCAGTGTAACCAGTTTCAATAAGATTATGGAACATAAAAATAAACAAGCATTGGTAAAGCCAATAGGTTAGAAATTGTTGGTCAGCCTTTTGATTTTGTCAATGCGTGACTTGTTTTGGCACGGGTTTTGTAAAACCTTATTGGTGTGGGAGCTGCCGGGCCCTCATCATTATAAAAAACATTGGCAAAAGCAAAAATTGTTTTGGTCTCAAAAAGCACACATTGCCACAGCAGTTCCTGGCACTGAACAAAACGACTGTGTTGATTATGGTCCTTGTGAAAGAACAGAATGCTGTCACTCACAATGAAGCTAGCCAATAGACAGAATTTTAATAAACACAAAAGATCATGGTTAACGACAGACCTAATTTGGGGCCCAATTATTAAATAAAGTCTCAAAAGTGCACTCATGTCCCTGCATTAAGTGCAGATACACAACATTTGTGAATTCACAAGACTTTGCAAAAGTAGGCCAAGAAATAGTACTCCTAGAAAATATTTGTTAACAGCATTTTAGCATGAGCACATATGCAGGTGTAAACTTGCTCGTGAGAAAATCTGAGTGTTTGCAAGTTCACTTTCCCTCCAACCACTTTTTTTCCCAACCCTGGAAGAAGTTTTATATCTGCCATCAAACCCTTAAAACATGCAAGTTAGTAGGTTTGCACAGACTCAAAAGGCCATTCCAACCCTGGAACTGTTGCTTACCATTAATTTCAGCGCCAGTATGTAGATCTGCGGAAACATGGCAAATTGCTAGTATTCAAACCCTACTATGGAAGGAGCCCTGGCATAATCAGAGAGGCTATTTCAGAGCTCTTATATAATGAGATTGCTGCCATAATTTGTCACAGCATTACATGCAACAAAAGGGAAAAGTGGATTTTGTTACAGGACAAATAGATTTATGAAGCAACCTGCCCCATGGACAAGGAGATATTTTATTAAATTCCACACCCCTGCATCATCACTCAATTTGGATGGCAGAGCATTTAAAATAAAACAGGTTCAAGAAGGTGATGATGGCCGCTGAATAGGAGTCTCCAGAAGGAGCTCCCGGTTTGGGGATTTCCTATCAGGTAGTTATCCCTGTTTAAACCGTCCTACCTACCGGCCTTCCATCCCTGACCGCCATTGGATCGGATTACACTCCCCAGGAAACAGTTTTTGAATCCCAACTTACCGGTGGGATTGACCGCCGAATCCGCCCTGGTCCGTCCCGTGCTCCCTGGACTCCAGCGGATACAGCTCCTGGGACTGGCCGGTTGTTATGTGCGGAATCTCCTCGCCGCGAGTCCTTGGTTTTCCTTATTCTGATGCTGTTGGCATCTCCGTTCTTCCATGCTGCCTGCTACCAGTGACCTGTGATCTCCTGGTACCGGCGGGTGATCTCTCAGGACAGGCGCCATTCACGGACCCCTACCGCGGACCGAGTGATCCGACGACGCTTGGTCTGATGACGTTTCTCCACCCATGGGGATCAGACTTGAGTAAGGAGCCGCTCCCGATTGTGGGGTCCCTCTCCCCCACCTCTGATGGACCGACATTGCACCTGGAGCCTACGCAGGTTTCGGGGGTATCGGCTCTGTCGCCATTTTTTTATTTATTTATTTTTTTATCTCCAACGCTGCTGCTCCTTCGACCTTCCCGGTTCCCAGCATTGCTCACCGCTTTCGTTGCAGTCCCGCCCTTCTGCCTCCGTGACGACTGACATGTTTTTGGGGGTTTTTTCCCACCGCCTTTATGCTGGATTGCTGCATATGGTCGTTCAGGATACGATGGCTGCCTGCATTCTTACCAACGACGATTGAGGGATCTCTTCACTAAGCGATGCAATTGTGGTACTGTACTAGGAGGAGATTTTGCAGGCGGCTCGAAAAGGCATACATTTAAGCCTTGCACTCTTAGCTTTTTTAACCGGGGCATGCTGCCTGACTCTAAAATGGCGGCAATTTGAAGACATTAGGTTCGCTGCACATTGCCTGACTTTAAAATAGCGGCGATTCAAAGACTTTGTGAGTACTTTACCCCTCCAGTTAATTTTGAGAGTAAAATTTGAGGAGGGTAATTAACTGTTGTCCTTGTAATATACTGTGTCGAGCCCACATGGGATGCTAAAGCCCTAAATGCTGACTGACAGTCCTGTTATTTGATTTGGACTGGGGCCTTTCTGGACTCTGCCTATATATAATCAATGGTCCTGCTCTTATACCACCATCTCATGAGGATCTTTTCTCCACACTACTGATGTCACTAATTTGATGATTCCGTTCTCAAGCCTTCAATGACTCAAGAAGCCGTTGGACCCTACTGCATGTCCTGAAAACGGAGTTCACAGAGGACTGTTTCTCTCTAAGTTTGCAGTTCCTGTCCAGATCATAGAACATAAACCCTTCTGCTCCCCGATTATTCCCTCACAGAGGGGCCTCCCATTGTCCTATGTAATGGCCAATACCAGCTTATAGAGCTGAGTTAATTTACGGGATCCTATGACGGCATTAACCTAGTGGGCTTTAGGTACTAGCTTTGCACTGCAAGATCTCATCGCCTCCCATCGTGCTGCCTTTCAAACCCCTCACCGCTCCGTTGAAGGAACCAGGATCGTTGTCTTTTTCTCTCCCTCCTTTTTCCCTTCTCTGCGATCCCACCATCTCTCGGATTCTACTTCACAATGGAGATAAGTCCAGATCCCCAGGGTTCCACTGCCTTCATCATCAATTATCCAACTGACCTCTCTAAAAATGCGTGGAAGAAATACAAACACCGCTTACTCAAAGCTATCCCAGAAATCCTATTCTCAGACCCCTACTTCTGCACTAACAAAGGTACCCTGGTGAATGACCTCAACTTCTATACCAGAAAACGGGCTTGCTGGCGATCAGTGCTCTACTCCTTGCTCCGAATAACAGGATCTAAGAAAACCCCACATGGCCTCAAACTAACAACATCTCCCTCATCCTCCCTCAAAGCCTCCACCACCATCACCCTCTACAACAATGGTATCATCCTAATCCAAGCTTCTAATATCAATCTAGCAAAGATGGCCAATTTTTACCCCACTCTTAAAAATGCTGTGTATGGCAACTCCTCTGATTCCTACTTAACCTCTACTTCTCAGCTGTGCTTAACTAGTACTCCCCCCTTAACAGTTGCGATTACCCCACTCCCCCCTAACCCCTCTTCTCTTATAGATGATCCTCCGCCTTGTTCCCGGTGGAATTATCTCAATCCATTAGAGCTCCCTTTCAGATGGCTGACGGATCTATGGGCTCAATCTCATCACCGTCTGTCAGTCCGTCTCAGGGTGTCTCTCGAGCGGAGAGGTCCCCTCTAGACGAACAGTTTCCTCGATTACTTGACGAGGCCCCTTCCCCCATCCCTATAACCCCGCCACAGACTAGGCCACTTTCTGGACAACAAGCCCGCTCACAGGCCTCAACTGACTTACACAGATGCTCCCCATCACCGATCGTTTCTCCCTTACACCCCCCACCCCTAGACCAACACTCAGACCTGGCTGTGCGCCTTGATGAGATTTCTAATCAGTTGCTCCTAATCACTTCTGAGCTACACGACCTGAAATCCCTCTCAAATGATTTTTTCCCAGTGATCAGTTCTCTCTTCACCTCTTTGAATTGGCCCAGATTGTCCACCAGGGCTTACGACCAAACGGATCAGCCGCTAGCCCCCGCCTTTTCGAAATCCTTTCCCATACCCAATGCCTCCGCCAGCCACAGAGGATCTGGAACACTGCCGACGTCCACTGATCGACTGGATAGTCACAATTCTAATTCTTCTTGTTCTAAATCTAACATGGTCCAGCCGAGACAAATACATTCCATCAATCCCAACCCAAACAGAGAACCTCCTCGCAATCCTAGAGGCAGCAACTCAGACAACCTCACCCCTGTGAACATCTCCCAGACTCCTTCCCCCCTTTTCCACTACGTTTTAAATGTGTACTACTTAATTGTAGATCAGCCAGTAAACACGCCTCCGATATCTTCGACCTCATCCAACACAATGAGTTAGACATGATCATCCTCACCGAAACTTGGTTAAATCCGGCTTCCACCACTATCTTAGACCTCCTAGTACCCCCCACTCATAACATAATTAGGCTAGACAGAGTTCTGAAGTTGGGCGGTGGCCTAGCCTGTATCCACAGGAACTCACTCTCGATTTCTCTCTTGGAGTCCTCTGCGCCTTCCTCCAGTGAATACCTGTGTCTCAGTATCTCTAGTATGAACAAACCGGTTTGCAAACTTCATGCCTTTTACCACCCTCCGGGGGACAATCTCCCCTTCATTGAGCATCTAATGGAAATCATCTCTAGTAATGTCGACTCAGCGGTGGCCCAAATCTTCCTTGGTGATTTCAACCTTCATTGGTCTAATCCCAATGACTCCGCTGTATCCTGCATGAAATCATTCTTAATCGATCAAGATACGACTCAGCACTGCGACCAACCAACTCACATTAAAGGAGAAACTCTAGACCTCATCATCTCTAAAGAGCAGACCATCACCCTAGATTCCATTACCCCTTGTGACTGGTCCGACCATCATAGCATCCTCTTTTACATTAACAGGGAGGTAGTGATGAGGAAGGCTCAACCTTTGAAATTGAAGATATGGAAAAGGGACCTCAGAGCAATTAATTCTGACGATCTATCTGCCCAATGTAAGTCTGCCCTCTCCGCCCAAGCTGATTTGGTCGGGTGCAATAACTCACTGACGCCTACAACTTGACAATCTCCAACATCATGGATGACATTGCTCCACTCAAACACAAAAATGCCTCAACTAAAATATCCAAACCATGGTATAATGACAACTTAAACACTGAGTGACGCAACCTCAGGGCAGTTGAACGGTCCTGGCGATCCAATCCTTCATCGGACCAACTAAAACTCCTTAGAGAAGTCAGGAGCCTCTACAATAAACAAATCAGGAGTGCCAAGGCTGACTACTTCCGATACCAACTGGATCAAGCGGCAAACCGCCCCAAGAAACTGTTCGAATTGGTCAAACAGCAATCAGTCGTTGGTCCAAACCACTCTGAACTTGATGGCTGCCCACCCTCTTGCGATGATCTTGCCGCTTTCTTCTCGGAGAAATCAAGACTCATCTCTGCTGACCTCGCCTCTAAGAAGACTCTATTGCCTCCCTCTGGGACTGCCTCCACCCTTGACCCCTTTGATAAGGACAAACTGACCACCAAGAATACTAAGAACAAGGCGTCGTGGGGTACCTTTACCACTTTTAGTGAAAATGACATCTGCAAGATTCTTCAGAATATCAATCCCTCCAGACACTTCAGTGACCCGTTGCCCCCGGCTATCTTCAAAGAAATAACGAATGCACTCATCCCCACCTGGACAAGGATAGTAAACGCTTCTCTCTCACAAGGCACGATCCCCAGTTGCCTAAAAACAGCTCAGGTTACTCCTATTCTAAAAAAAACTAATGCTGACAAATCTGATTTCAATAATTTCCGCCCCATTTCCAACATCCCCACCCTAGGGAAACTTCTAGAAAAATGTGTTCAATGTCAACTTTGTGATCACATAGAGAACTATCAACTTCTAGACCTGGTTTCAGGAAGGGACACAGCACTGAATCGGCTCTCACCCATGTTATGGATGATATTTTAAAAATGCTTGACAAAAACAAATCCTGCCTCCTGATTCTCCTTGACCTTTCCTCCGCCTTCGATACGGTTAATCATGACATCCTTCGATCCATCCTGCAATATAGAATGGGTTTTGCTGATCAGGTGTTACAATGGTTGTCGTCTTTCCTTCATCACAGATCACAAAGAGTCAAGGCAAACCACTCCCTCTCACAGCCTTCTCCTGTACTCATGGGGGTCCCTCAAGGGTCCGCCCTATCTCCCATCCTATTCAACCTTTTCCTGGAGCCTCTCGCTAGCTCATTAAACTCCATGAACATTCTCTTCCACATGTATGCGGACGACACGCAACTCTATTTGAAAATCTCATCCTTGGATAACATCATCTCCCTCAACACTACTCTAACGTCTACCCAAAACTGGTTAACGGAGAACTATCTCCTGCTTAACACTTCCAAAACAGAATTCCTGCTCATCTCCCCCCCGAACCACATCCCCAAGATAGACCTATGGCTGAGTCACCTCACTGCTTTCAATTGCACTCCTCTCATCATAGACTCAGCCAAATCCCTCGGAGTCACCATGGACAAGCACTTACATATGAAAAATCATATCAGCAATGTATGGAAGGGAGCAAACTATCTGTTGAAGTCACTAAAGGACTTCAAGCAGGTAGTCCAAGCTCTCGTCTTGCCGAGGCTTGACTACGGCAGTGCTACCTTCTGTGGCCTTCCCAAATATGCCCTGGCGCCACTAAGGTCAACTCTGAACGCAGCGGCTAGACTGGTTACAGGCACCAAAAGATACGATCATATATCCCCAGTACTAAAATCTCTCAATTGGCTACCCTACGAAGCCCGAATTCAATTAAAGATTGCTGTTCTGGCTCACAAAGCCCTTCACTTCAATACTCCCAGGTACCTTGCGCAAAAACTTGAACCATCCTGTGGTTCTAGAGCCTCGAGAAGTGCCACTACCTTCCTCCTGAAACCACTTATCCTGAACAAAAAAAGAACTTGTCACCGAGCCTTCTCAGGTGCTGCACCAAAGATTTGGAACTCTCTTCCACCGGAAGTACGCAGAATCTCTTCAACAAAGACTTTCAAATTGGAAGCTAAACGATTCCTTATGAACAAATTCTTACCGTAAGAGGGATACGCTCTGCTCGGATGTTGATATTGTTTTTGTAATGTTATTCCTCCCATTCATATTGTAAAGCTCTCTGTTATCCTTCGGGGTCTTGTTCGCGCTATATAAAACTTTATAAATAAAAATAAATAAATAAATACAGAAGGTAGTAGGTTCACACCCTAGACCACAGTGTCAAAGAAGAGAGAGGAAGAAAAAGCGTGAAGCAACAATATCTCACTGATCCTATCCAGATGATATAACTTCCCTCAGAGTTTAAGGTAGACATAGGGGAGGCAATAGACAACGCTAAGGTCCTATGTAGATTTTCCCCCAGCCAACAGCAGTGGGTGTTGTATAAAAGGCAATCAGTAAGCCTGTGAATGGAGGGGGACAGAGGTCCTGGTGTAGAGGACGAGTTGAGGCCTTTTCTATGAAGAATATGATTCAGAAGAGTCTTGCCTCTGGCCCCTCACATAAGGTTCAAGAGAGTCTTCAAACAGCTGCAGGGCACATAACCTAGGGGGAACCAATTGAGAATATTCCATACTAGAAAGATGTCGTATTAGTGGCTGCCAAACCCGGGTGTATTTGGTATCACCTTGATTGATATGTGCAATGAGCAATTCAAGGGCTAAAACTCCCACAAACGTAAAAACCAAGTGGCCATTGGAGGCAGGGATGGGGTTTCTTCCAAAATAGAGCAATGGATTGCCTGGCTGCGCCCAGAATCTGCAGTATCAACCGCCAGTTTGCATATTTCATGGCCGTCATTGTCGGGGACCTAATGCCCAGTATGGTGACCATCGGGGAGGAGGGAATAGGGAAACCCACTACTTCCTTTATATGACCAAATATGTAAAAAGTCTCCTCTGTCAGCCTGACATCTAGAAAAAGGAGGGGTAAAGTTTTGGAGCATCTGGTGCAGTCGAACCGGGGCGAAGTACCAGCACGACATAAGCTTGTATGCGGATTCACGCTGGGGTATGCTACGATATATTTTCGGGATATCCTGCCATAACCCTGCCCAACATTCTGGAGGTATGTCTTCCCCTAAGTCAGTATTCCATTGTTTTTGGTAGGTGTGAGGGAGGGGCTGATATGAGTGTTGCAGGACGGTGTAAGTACGAGAGATCAGTCCCCTTTACCCAGCAAATTGACACACTAGCGTTTCAAAATCTGTGACTTTTCTAGGTAGCTCCCTGAGCATAGGCCGGAGCAAGCAACCGATGCCCTAACATAGTATTGCATCCGGGCATCCTCTTTTAATGTGGAAGGACCGTTTGCATTGATCAAAAGAAAGAAATTTGTCGCATTGAAACAGATCTTGTATGACCCGGCATTCCCCATCAGACCACGCGCCAAACACCCGCGGCTGCAGTGCGGGGGGGACATGGGATTACGCACAATGGGAGTATTAGGGGAGGGGAAAGTAGTCTGACCATGAGATACCGCCACTTTGTCCCAAATCTCTAGAACAGTTTTAGTAGGAGTAGCAATGTAGGCACTATGAGGGCGAGTTCCACAAGAAAGCCAAGCCAGGTCCCATAGGGGTCTACAGGAAACAGCCCGATCCATATGGAACCAATGTTTCTCACTCTCTCGGACTACCCACTCCGAAATGTACTGAAGGTGACATGCCCAATAGTATTCCAAAAGATTAGGGCAGGCGAGTCCGCCTCGGGTCTGAGGTAACATCAGAATCTTGTTAGAAAAATGGGGGAAGTAACCGCCCCTATATGAAAGAGGTGAAGTCTTGCTGAATGTCTCCCTGTGGTATTGGGGTAGGGAGGGATTGGCATCAATACAAAATCTTCAGAAGAAGCAACATTTTTATAGCATTAATGCGTCCCAGCCATGCCAAAGGGAGGCCCTTCCATCGACTTAATTCCTCACGTATCGCCCCTCTAAATCTAGGCCAGTGTGTCGATGTCCAGGAAGAAAGCGAGGGGGTCAAGTCTAATCCTAGGTATCTAATTGACTTATCTGTCCACTGGAGAGGGAGCAAACCTTTTCGGTCCCAAACCTCTGAGGCCGAAAGAGTTAGATTGAGTGCGTGAGATTTAGCAAGATTGATTCGGAACCCTGACGCTATCTCAAAAGAGCGTAAAAGTGTGGCTAAAGCTGGGAGAGAAGAGAATCGGGAGGTAAGAGAGAGCAGCAGGTCGTCTGCGAAAAGGGCAAACTTATGTTCATATCCCCAAAAGGAATACCCCAGATTTCAGGATTGCATCTGATGGCAATGGCAAGGGGTTCTACCACAAGGGCAAATAACAGAGGGGACAGAGGGCATCCCTGTCTGGTACCACAACGTATCGGGATGGAAGCAGTGAGGCGTCCATTAAACCGGATATGGGTGGTAGGATGCGTGTAAGTGACCATCAATCTATAGATCATTTGTGGACTTAGACCCACCCTCAGCAGGACCAACTGAAGAAAGCGCCAGTCTACGCGATCAAAGGCTTTCTCCCCGTTGAAGGACACCAGACAAGCCGGTCATCCCTGATCTGTGCTTTCTCTACTATATGGGATATTCGGCGAATGATGTCCGCTCCCTGCCGTTGATGAAAAAACCCGACCTGATCAGGGTCAATCAGACCCGGAAGATGGAGCTCTAACCAGTTCGCCATGATCTTAGTATAGAGCTTAGCGTCTGTGTTTAAGAGGGTGATAGGGTGGTACGAGTGAGGGAGAAAGTGATACTTGCCAGGTTTTGGTACAAGAACGATCTCCGTCTCCGCAATAGTCGGAGTAAGGCCTGAAGCCTCCGTGAAACTGTTAAAAAGGTCTAATAAATGTTCCCAGAGTTGCGTGTAAAAGATCCGATAAAATGCTACCGGTAGGCCATCAGGTCCCAGATTTGAAGTCAGTGTGCTCCCACCCCCTTTTTCATAATTTAAAAGGCTCCCTCGAGCCGCTTGAGCTGACGAGCTTGGGAGCGCCTGCATGCCCAGAGTGGAATTGTGCCTGAGAAAATTAAGCGGCAGCATGTCCAGCAACCTATTTTTTCCCTACTGATGACGGAGAAATCCAGAAACACGTGTCTAGGGATACGCTTTGAAAATTATGGTATTGAGACAAGAAACTTTTCGAACTTTGTCCTGTGCCAAAAACAATGAACTACATCTACCACGATGCTCAGAGGTAATGACGCTGCGATGTGAAGTCAGTGTGCTCCCACCCCCTTTTTCATAATTTAAAAGGCTCCCTCGAGCCGCTTGAGCTGACGAGCTTGGGAGCGCCTGCATGCCCAGAGTGGAATTGTGCCTGAGAAAATTAAGCGGCAGCAAGTCCAGCAACCTACTATTTTTTCCCTACTGATGACGGAGAAATCCAGAAACACGTGTCTAGGGATACGCTTTGAAAATTATGGTATTGAGCCAAGAAACTTTTCGAACTTTGTCCTGTGCCAAAAACAATGAACTACATCTACCACGATGCTCAGAGGTAATGACGCTGCGATGTGAAGTCAGTGTGCTCCCACCCCCTTTTTCATAATTTAAAAGGCTCCCTCGAGCCGCTTGAGCTGACGAGCTTGGGAGCGCCTGCATGCCCAGAGTGGAATTGTGCCTGAGAAAATTAAGCTGCAGCATGTCCAGCAACCTACTATTTTTTCCCTACTGATGACGGAGAAATCCAGAAACACGTGTCTAGGGATACGCTTTGAAAATTATGGTATTGAGCCAAGAAACTTTTCGAACTTTGTCCTGTGCCAAAAACAATGAACGACATCTACCACGATGCTCAGAGGTAATGACGCTGCGATGTGAAGTCAGTGTGCTCCCACCCCCTTTTTCATAATTTAAAAGGCTCCCTCGAGCCGCTTGAGCTGACGAGCTTGGGAGCGCCTGCATGCCCAGAGTGGAATTGTGCCTGAGAAAATTAAGCGGCAGCATGTCCAGCAACCTACTATTTTTTCCCTACTGATGACGGAGAAATCCAGAAACACGTGTCTAGGGATACGCTTTGAAAATTCTGGTATTGAGCCAAGAAACTTTTCGAACTTTGTCCTGTGCCAAAAACAATGAACTACATCTACCACGATGCTCAGAGGTAATGACGCTGCGATGTGAAGTCAGTGTGCTCCCACCCCCTTTTTCATAATTTAAAAGGCTCCCTCGAGCCGCTTGAGCTGACGAGCTTGGGAGCGCCTGCATGCCCAGAGTGGAATTGTGCCTGAGAAAATTAAGCGGCAGCATGTCCAGCAACCTACTATTTTTTTCCTACTGATGACGGAGAAATCCAGAAACACGTGTCTAGGGATACGCTTTGAAAATTATGGTATTGAGCCAAGAAACTTTTCGAACTTTGTCCTGTGCCAAAAACAATGAACTACATCTACCACGATGCTCAGAGGTACTGACGCTGCGATGTGAAGTCAGTGTGCTCCCACCCCCTTTTTCATAATCCCAGATTTTTCCCCGTTGGGAGTTCTTTCGAAGCTTTCGCCAGCTCCTCCTGCGAAATGGGCTCCTCCCTGGGGCAGGAGTCCAAAAATTCCCAGACTGCTTCCTGAGAGCTGAGGGCGTCTGCATACAGTGACTCATAAAAATCCGAGAGTATCACGGACTTATCGGATTCTGAAATAGCCCATGTACCATCCGGGCGTTTGTTTGACTATATGCGCTCTCGCGTTCCGAGCCTGAAGATGCCGTGCAAGACATGCCACCACCTTGTCTCCACCTACATAAAACTTCTGATTAAGGGCAAGTATCACTCTTTCTGCCTTATTAGTGTGGTGTAAACTTAATTGACCCTGAGCCTCACCAAGGAGAAGTTTATTATGAAGGGATGGCTGAAGGTAGTCCCACCTTTCTAATGTTTTAATGTCGGCGGTGAACGTGTTTTCTACAAGACGGGATTCACGGATTCTCGCAATTGAGATAGTAGAGATAACCCCCGGGATGGTAGCCTTAAAAGCATCCCACCCAATGGCCTCAGAAGTGTCCATAAGGTAATTCACCAAAAAGAATCCCTCGATCTCCTTCCGGATGTCAGCTATGTCGACAGGGTCTCGTAGAACCTGAGGCGGGAGCCTCCACCTAGGGGTGGCCTCCACATGAGGCACAGGGGAATGTGGAGGTATCAGTAGATGTGCATGGTCCGACAAGGAGATAATCAGAAATCTCAGCCGTGACGAGCGTGTGTAATAATGGTAATGTGAGAAAGAAATATTCAATACGGGAGTACGACCAATGCACGTGGGAGTAAAAGGAGTAGTCTTTAGAGTCTGGGTGTAGGTATCTCCATGCGTCTATTAGTCCCAAGTCTGTAATAGCATTTCTTAAGACCGTCGACATTGACCCAGTATTGTGGAGGACAGGTGCTGTACGATCCCATTCCAGGTTCCAGACCAAGTTAAAATCTCCCCAAAAAATGATCGTTGTGGTGACTGAATGAAGTAGGTCATGGAGGCAGGTGCGCAAGTATGTATCTTGATTCTGGTTGGGGGCATAAATGTTCACAAGGGTCAGGGATCCCCTACCCCAGGTTATTTGGATCTTTAAAAACCTTTAACTCCCGTCTTTTGTAACCCTAGAACTGTGGGCAGCCCATCCGGCTTTAATGAGAAAAGCTATCCCACCCATTTTAGTAGCGGCACAGGCCCAGAATTGTCTTGGATACTTGGGGTGAGTCATGAGGCAAGTGTCGGAGGAGAGGAGATGGGTCTTCTGGAGAAATATGATGTTGAGATCATGCTGAAGTAAATACCCTCATACTTGGTGCCTTTTATTGGTAGAGTTTAGTCTCTATTCAATTAAAGAAACTTCCCAGGATCAGCTGGATCCATTCTAAACAAATGAGTGGCCCATAGCTATGTCTAAGCCAACATCGCTGCAGCCCCCTATACTCACTCCATAGCATAACAGTAGACCCCAGAAGCACTTCAACACCTTTATGTCTACTAGATGGCTCCCGAGGATTCTCAAACGTTTAAGAGCCCCACAGGCCAGTCCACCTCCCTTCATTATCAACATTACAAGGGAAGAAAATAGAAAGAATAGAAAAAGAAGCAAAGAACTCTAAAATACGTGGCCAACTGGGCCAAACAGTATCAGAGTCCCTAAGGAATAGCCAAGAGTCCAGAGGACAGGCCATTCAGGAAAAGTGACTTTCCGAGAGATCTCTGTAGGAGAAGGGGGGCATCTCGTGGGTCTCCGCATCCAGTCGCCTATAGTCATGCAAGATCAGCTGTAAAGTCCTCCCGCCACCGGGGCGCCGCCGGTGCCGCCAGTGTTGGCTCAAGAGGAGACAATGCCTAGGGGACCTTCCCAACAACTAATGCAGTTCTGGTGACGGGTTGGTGTTACCGACGTAGGATGTACTACGACCAGGTACCAACTGAACAGAGTAATTTAGGAGGGAAGATCCGATCAGGCCGCCCGAGGTACCGACAACACAGGCGGCAGTGAGGCACCAAGAGAAGAGGTAAGATCCAGTCACCTTATTCTGTGTCTGCCGGCGAGCGATATGGCGAAGAGGAGTCACTCAAGGTCTTGATATGACTGATAATTTCTTGCTTGGCCTGCGATGAGTCTCACTCCGGCAGGCATCGTCTGTGCTTGGGTGGCCTGACCGTGGACCAGTCTGGGCGTAAATGCCCTCCAGGATGATCTCGGGAAGTGGGGAGGTCTGCAGCTTCTGGTTCGATCATGAGTTGTAAGAGCTTCTTCGCCTCTATCAGTGATTAAAGAGCACGCTGCTTTCCTTCAAAGCAAAAGGATGGCCCCATTGATACTTCATACTAAGATTTTGTAGTTTGTCTGTGACCACTTTAAATTCCATAAGCCTTTTCCATTGGATTCAAGATAGCCTGGCTGATGAGGGTTATGAACCCAAAACCGGTCCCAGGATGCTTGTTTACGGTCCAGGGAAGACATGGCTTGGCCGTTCAGGCTGGACTGTTCCCATGAGGCACAGGGTCAGACTGATTTGCATATGGCCATGTCTGAACTGGGATGGCGGAGTGAGCTAAAGAATGATGATGGATTAAACCCAGATCAGTTGACTGGGGGTGAGTGCTTGCAATGTTCAACACTTCGTCCATCATCCCCTTTGGTTTTGCTTTGTTCGCCCTATGTTGGCAGGGTATGCCCAGACGTGGGTCCCTTGCTCACTTTGCCACTGGATTCAAGATAGCCTGGCTGATGAGGGTTATGAACCCAAAACTGGTCCCAGGATGCTTGTTTCTGGTCCAGGGAAGACATGACTTGGCAGTTCGGACTGGACTGTTCCCATGAGGCACAGGGTCAAACTGATTTGCATATGGCCAAGTCTGAACTGGGGTGGCGGAGTGAGCTAAAGAATGATGATGGATTAAACCCAGATCAATTGACTGGGGGTGAGTGCTTGCAATGTTCAATACTCCGTCCATCATCCCCTTTGGTTTTGCCTTTCTCAAGATAGCCTCTTTGCACGCAAAAAAGTGCACTCTTGTGAAGATGTCTGGGATAAACTCAGGTCTATTAAGAGGACCCTGCACCCGATAAGCTCTGTCCAGCATAGGGGGCGACGTCTTCTCCCCCTCTCGGATTGCATGTAAGAGGTCAGCCATATAGGCCATGATGTCTTTGCCTTCTTTCCCCAATGGGATTCCTCTAATCCGTGGGTTGTTTTGCCTACTGCGATTTTCCAAGTCCTCTTGCTTCAGGTGCAGGCTGATGTTTTGGTCCTCAAGCTCAGCCATTCTTCTCCATTCTTCTCCACAAGCTCTTGTGCTCCTCGAGCCTAGCATCCATCGTCCCCCCTTTCGCCTATCTTTGTGACCTCCCTCCAGATGTCTTGAAGGCCAGCCTTGAAATCTTGTCGGAGGGAGCCAATTTCATCCTTGATCTCCTGAAGGAAGGACGCCATGAAGGCCTGAGTAATCGGTACACCCAGTCCTGCTTGATCAGGGGCAGCCGCCGAAGGCGTGGGGGCGTCCTGCGACTGCGTGCTATCTTTAGACCACAGAGAGGTTACTGGATTATCTCTTGACAAGGCCTCATCCTGGGTTCTTGCTGGCTTTGTCCTTAGGGGGCATAACTGAAATATAGGGAGTAGTAATGTAGCAACCTATAGGAACAGTCTTTCTGCAGAAAACAGGGCAAATGCAACAAATCCGTCCCCTCCAGGGGTAGAGGGTCAACAGAAGGGATACAGGGGGGACCTGAAAACCGGCCACCCTCACTCAAGCTCCATCCAAAGGAGAGCTCCCCCCATTCTGCACACTCAGACGGTGTAAACTACCTTGGAATCCACCAATCAGAGCGAGGGGGTTCCAACAAAGGTCCGCTGTGGCCACAGACTTTCCACCCCACCTCCGTGTTCAGAAGGAGCTAGCACAGGATGCAAAGGACAAAAGGAGGAATCCAGAGAGGTGCCAGCAACCCCCATCTGCCCTTAGTACTGATTTTGGTCCAAATTGACTAGAGGGGTAGCCACTCACTGCCTGAAATAATTGGCAGAGCCCAAAAGGCCCGGGGCAGTCGTGACACCAAAAAATGATCAGACCTCCAAGTAAGCCCCAGAGTCACTGACTTCGACAAGAAACACCAATTGTTGACAAAGAGTATTATAAGTGTCATCTGTGCGCCACAGGACTCAGGCCAGGATAAGACGCATAGGCAGGGTCTAAAGAATGATAGAAGAGGTCGCCTAGTGTCATCCGGGCCCTTCAGAGCAAACCTCCGAGCGACCAAGAGGTAGATCCACAAGAAGGTTGCTGTGTTCCGCATTCGCCCCAGCCACTAGTGCAACAGTCAAATCCAAGCTGTCCCCTCGAACCCAGCCTACACTCTGCAAGGTGACAAAAAGTCTGAGGCCTCAAGCACTTCCCCCAAGGCTCATCCGTCAGCACTATCAGGTTATTGAGCCGGTGCCCCCAGTATTAAGCTCATAACAGGGCTGAAGTGACTCTCGGGGGACCATGATTAAAAGCTTCACAGCTGCTACATCCAGAGCTGGGGAGATAGCACTAAATGCACACCTCCAATGTGGTGCCGCAAAGGCTGCTCGAGTGTTAGATTGCAAGACGATAATTATTTTGCCACAGGGAATCCTTGCGTCCGACTCAGTAGAGTCTCCCAGGTCGGGAGCGCTCAGAGGCCCAGCTCACCTCTTTGGCAACATTTGTGGAGCGAAGTCCTCCGGTGCAAAGCGAGCCCCAGCGGGAATCCACCGGTCCCCAGGGCCCAGTCGTGCACCTCGCCACACCGGACTTCCCCCCCTCCCCCCATGCAGGATACCACGAACGTCGCTACCCCCCACCACCACCACTCCAGCCGCCGCGAGATCAGATTGGGGGAGACCTCCCAGCAGGATCCACCGCTGCGTGAGGGCTCCTCCAAGATGGCGGCTGCCAGGCTCCAAGCAGGTCAGCGCGGGATACTAGCTCCACAATCCCGCTGCACCGGGTCCGTCTCGCTCACCAGGGCACTTCGAGCGGGGCCTCCCGAGCCGCCGCATCAGCCGCTGTGAATCTTGGGCTAGGAGAGGTGATCGAGCGAAGTCTACGCCGCACAGAGGCTCCCTACCAGGCTGCGGCGGGGAGTCAACTCCGAGTACCGGATCCGCAGGACAGGTAGGACCTTGCACGGGCAACCGGTATCAGCCCCAATTCTTTAGCTGCAGTCAGGTCCCAGGCAGGAGCCCCAGCGGATGGCGTAGGTAGCTCTAGTCAAGTGTTATAGAGTGGAGACACAAGCAAACACATCTCACTCCATGCACGACTTAGCCACGCCCCCAGCCCCACACTTTTTAACATATATCTGACCCCAATGTTGTATTTTATTGAATACTTTGACATCCAGGTGCTCTCCTTCTCAGACGATACCCAACTGCTGCTGAATTATGACAACAATGAGCCTGAAGCTATAACATTTGCAACTTGTTTGGAAGCAGCTGCGATGGGTGAAAACGAATTCCCTACAATGCAACCCAGGAAAACGCAGATCCTGATATTAGGTGTTGGCCCTCTTCCCAGGTAGTTAGGTGCATGGTAGGCTGGATGTACCACTCTCCTCCCCACTGACTAGGCCAGGAACCAAGGAGTTTGAATTGACACATGTCAATTAACTTCAATCCTAGATTGCAGCTGTGGATAAATCATCATGCTGAATTTTAAGGATGTTGAGGAAATTCCTTAAACTCTTGCCATGTGAGGCCTAGAAAACTGTAGTACAGGCATTGGTTGTGTTAAGACTGGACTATGCTTTACAAATCCTTAAATCAGATGCTAGACCTCCATTTGTTTGTGCAGTAGCAATGTTTTTAGGCTTTATGTGGGCTATGAGGAGAAAGGCTCAAGAGAGAAGTATTGTTGAATGCAGTAGGCCGGTTCCAAGAATGTAACTGGCAGCGAATAATAAGCATTACTCCCAACTGTAATATCTTTTTTGCTGAAGTGATGCACAGCCATTTTACTGTTTTCATCAGTCGAACTGACCGCTCATATATTACATTATTCTGTAAGGCCCCACAGGTTGATCATTAGATAATTAGTAGTGGGGCAGCTCAATGTGGCAATACTTCCCCTTCAACCTACTCTAATATTTAGATTGTGGTTCTTATTTATCTTGTATGTTTGCTTAGTCTTAATTCTTATGAATTTTATTGAATTATTTTCTTTTAGGATGAATTGTTATTCTTAATGATCTGAATAATCAGACTTATTTTTAAGGTGCAATTGTAGAGCCAATTTCAACCTCACTTTTGCTCCAGTCATCATCGATACTGGGAGCCCTTTGCAGCCATAGCATTAGGGTCAGATTTCTGGCAAACATTCAAGAGCCCCCATGTTGTACGCAGTATTGTGTTCTCTCCCCCCCCCCCCCCCCCCCCCCCCCCCGGAGCGATCCTGTGTGTACCATATAACATGTCTCATGAACTAGTGTTGTAACTGTTTTACAATTGTATTTTTCTCGTATAACTGTAAGAGTGACTGATGTTTACTGAACATCAAAAGTCTCGAAATTCTAATGCCTACGTTTTTCAAGATAGATCGTCCTCTTTATGTGTTTTTAAGTGTTTTCTGTATCCTGTTTCATACTTCCTAATTTTATTATATTCTTGCCTGTTCCTTGCTTTTATGACACAAGTTGTCAAAATAAAGCTTTGCTTGATTGATAAGACTGGACTATGCTAATGTCCTAGACACAGGACTCCTTAAGTGTCTTATACATAGATCGCAAAAAATTAAGAACATGGCAGTCCGACCAAGAAGAAAGATAACAATACTCTGGAAGGCGAGAAATGCACCAGTGGTCCAGGATTGGTATAATGATGAAATCCGTTGGGGTACTGTAGAGGGTATAGAAATCCAGAGGGAAGAAAGGCGTGGATTCAGGAAAAAACCTATTTCATTGGATTGGAATGTGTTAATGGAAGAACTTAAAGTGACTGATATACATGCAATTTGACAAGTATAATGTTGAACTGTAAATATGGATATGATAATAGTACAGCTGCCAGTACATTCAGGATGCAATGTTCTTATTGTTAATGTACAGTATATAGCTTGAGTTGAGACCTCACTAAGCGGTGTATAGAAAGAGGTGTTAGCAGCAAATGAGTGAATTAATAATCTGACCAAAAGGGTGGGGGGGGGGGGATGAGTTACTTCAGTTGTTAACGTTTTATTTTGTTTGTTAGGTAGGAAAAATAAGGGAAAGTTCACATGCCCTGATATAGAGAATATAAGATGTAGTGAGGATGTATAATGAGGCAAACTATGCAAACAGTTTTTTCTTTATTGCGCATATGTAAATCCATGTAAGTTATTATGATACTGGGCTATAGCAAATTCAGTGCCGCTGCAATAATTGCTCTATTGCAAATAATTGCAACATGTATATCGGAACATCAATACAGGTTGTTATGAAGACAGGTCATACATTGTAATGGATGTGTACCAACCCTAATAAAATATGTTTAAAAAAAACATGGCAGTCCGACTTCTATTTAATCTTCCTAAGCATGCCTCGATCACCTAGTACCACAACCAGCTTCACTGGCTACCAGTAAAGAAAAGGATCATCTTTAAGGCTTTGACCATAGCACACCGGTGCTATGGTCCCTCATTCCTGGTCCCTCATACCTGCACGAAAGAAGAACCTTGTATTGCACTCAAAGACCCTTGTGCTCTCAGTCAGCTCGTCTTCTGCCCATCCCTCATTAAAAGGAGGAAGTATAGTGGCTCATCCTGCTTTGTGTTAGCTGGTTAATACTGGAATGACCTTCCCCTAATATGTATTCCTGATATGAAACTATATTGGAACCATTTGAAAACCCATTTGTTTAATACTAACTGATGCCTTCCATCTTTTTTAGGTCTCACCTGAGCCAGCGCATGCGCTGCTCTGGCGACACTTTTAGTTAGTGGACTTCAAAAAGCTGACCACAGCTTTTTGTGAGGTATAGAGCGTGCGGTTACGCGCACAACCGCGCGCGCCTCGCTCCGCCTCTCCGTCTTGCACTTCAACGCTCCTCCCCCACGACAGAGCGCATCTCAGGGCCGTGCGTCTTTTTGTTGCTTGTTTTGTTTCTTTCCAGCGGTGGGTCCAGTGAACACTCGCAAGTGTTATCGAATAGGGCCTAACTCATGTTCAAAAGGGAAGACAACTTGACCTTTGCTTACCACCCCCCAAAACAAATGCATGTGGGACCCCTGGAGCTGCTGTATAAGGTCATGTACGTCTTGCCCACCTTCGTTGGTGCTGAGGTGAAGCATATTATGCAGTGTGGCGGTCACCGCATGATGTGGCCTTTGTCTTGTTCACTGTCCGTGTTGGAGACTAATATACAAGGCTATAACTGCCGTGCCCTCCGGACTTTTGAAGGGTGTTTGTTGGGGTGGTTGTTCTTCTTACTCCCTATGTGTGAGGCCATGTTGACTGAGGGTGTGGCTGTCCAACGCTTGTCCAACGGGGTCGCTTGTGTCCTCGTTTTAATGTGAGAGTCTCTTCCCTCTACTTAGTGAGTGGAGCCCAGTCCTACGAGAAGGGAGCCCCTGCTTGCCCGCTTTGCTGGTACGGCATCCCCCACAACACCCTCCCTCCCCTTTTTCTCTTTAGAGCGCGAGGCTCCGTGCTTACTCAGCGAGGGGCTTCCCTTCCTTCCTCCCTCCCTGAGAGAGCTCTCCGTGCTGGCCTCGCTGGGCCCCAGACTTCCTGCGTAACCTTATTTAACGCGTGCTTTTTTGTGCTCCCTAGCGCGCCTTTCCTTCTAGTATCTCCTAACAAGCATTGGCATAGCCAATAGGTCTCGCTTTTGGGACCTTATAAGTATTTAGTTATGCAGCACAATATCCTTGGTGCAACAACATTAACTGTTGCATGCTTTACCACTTATAAGGCCCCAAAGGCGAGACCTATTGGCTATGCCAATGCTTGTTTACTGTTAGTGCCCATTTTGTAACTATTAAGGTTTTCATAGAACGTTTTTGGATGGACTGGCGGGGAGGGGGGTGGGAGTGTGGGGGGGTTGCAGGTCGTCCGCAATTTAAAAATAACATTGTGTCCTAGCAGTCAAAGGCAGTGAAGACTCGGAGACCCAGTAGCGGTTAAATCCTGGATCCGGAAACCATGGGTTGCACCAAATGAACCCTGTTATTCCATCTTCAGTGTACGTTATTCACTATAGTACCATTAAGAAGCACTATTCTTTGGTACAAATAGCAGTACTTGAACGAACTGTGTAATCCTTTCTCACTGCCCACCTCTATTATAGCTTCAAGAAAGGATGTGGCATCACAACCAGAGCTGCCGACTTGGAACTGGAGAACCAGGTTCGAGTCTCAGCGTCAGCTCAACAACCTGTGATTCGGGGTAAATCCCTTAATCTCCTTGTGCATACAAAAAATTAATGCGTCCTTGTGTAATGTAACTGGTGCTCATGTAAAGTGCTCCAATACCCTCGGGTCGAGTTCGCGCTTTATAAAACTACAAAAAAAAGTGCCCTTTAAAGACTTGAGCTACAGCTGGTCGCAATGAGAAGACCGGGTAGATCCAAAACGCCTTCAGATTCCGTCAAGTGCTGTGATGGTGACGTTGCGTGGCACTGCCAATTAAACTCTTCAAGAGGTATAGACTGATTCAGCATCCACCAATGAGCTGCAGTCGTGGGCGTTTTTGGTAGTTGTAGTCAAAAAATGTCCGGGACGTCTTGATGTTCATTGCTAATGGCAGAAACAAGAACCACACGTCCCAGGAGCCTGTTGTGATGGAGTGCTGGCCCGGCGTTTCCGGGAAAATCCTTCCGTGCTGGGGAGAAACTGGGGACATGTCACACTGGTGAGTGCCTTGGGGAGAGGAGATTATCATTTTTGACTGTTCAGAGGACTGCTGGAAGTAGGCAGGGTGACATGCTTATTATGCGGCATGTGTGGGGCGATTAAGAGAGCATGCATGATGATCGCTGTGGTTAGCAGAGAAGCATGTCTAAGACAAGCGCGCGCACGCCGAGTAGGCTGGTGAGTGGGCAGGAAAGGAAATTTAACAAGAGTGCACGCCATGGCAAAAGTAGGCTGTCGAGTGGTGCGCGCGCGCACAATGGCAAAAGTAGGCACGCGAGTGGTGTGCGATGCGGTGCGGGGCTGAAATCTGGCAGATGCGCGCGTGCACGCTCGCGTGAATGCAAGCGATAGGCCAGCCAGCAGCACTTTGGAAACTCACCTACAAAATGTCTCTCCGAGCAGTGCATGCACGCTGACTCAGTGAGACCTAAAAAGGCATTCATGGGATGCAAAGTTAAAGCAGGAAGCGCCGGGGTTACCGAGGGCTTCCTCTGCTGCCAAATTGAGTCGGGAGTGCGGCGTGAGCTCACTAAACCCCTCAGGGTGCTGTTTGAGGGAGCACATCTGCTCTGCAGTAGTGGTGGGAGGGCCCAAGATGCAGCCGCCCTTCACGTACTGTGTGCGTGCACACTTCCTTGTACGTCTGTTTCTTCTGAATGTCACTTTTCTTCCTACCTCTCTATTTTACTTCACAGGCTCTTGTCACCCGCATGGCCCCCATTTTTACCGTGGTCTCGTTAATACACTTTTACCTGTTACTGGCACGGTCCTTCCTGGACTCCAACTTTACCTCTGCTCTTTGAATTTTACTCCTCTTCCTGCGTGATGAATACAACCCCCTCTGCGAGCTCCATGTTCAACCTGCTTGTTTCAGTATTACTCTCTTCTGCCTGTCTTTGACACGCCCATTCTGTTATGGGTGCTGACTTTATCCTTGCTCTGGTAATCCGCTCCTGCCTTTCCAAACTCTCTCAAAGCATACATGGGCTCCTGCTTTGCTTGTGTCCTTTGTTAAACTCCACTGCCTGTTGGCATATACAGGCCCTTCTTAGTCTCCAGTTTATTCTCTGGCGTCTGCTTGGGGTACACCCAGTCTTACTGAGCCCCAGCTTTGCCCCTGCTCTCTTGGGGTTCTACGCTCCTGCCTTTTTTGACTCGCATCCCAACATCTTTTGGGCTTCAGCTTTACTCCTGCTCTCAATATTGTACGCTCCTGCCTGTTCTTGACTCACACTGACCCTTCATGGGCTCCAACTTTACCCTTGCTCTCTTGGGGGGTTTAGTGTTGCTTGTTCTATGCCTTTTTTAAGTAATTAGCTATTTTGGCCTTAATTTACTCTAGCCTGTTATGACTACAGCGCTAGTCTGCGATCATTTATACTTAAGATTCAGACCTCTTGTGTTTATCCTTTTCTGACAAGGATGTTAAATTGCCCAGTACATAATTTGACTATTTTTTGTTATATGCACTTAAAATGTACATAGCTTGGAGCAAAGTGAAATCCTAGGCAGCAGTACAGAGAGGTGCACACCTTTCATTGGTTTTCTAGCGGGATGAGCGAGTTTCTTCTCCGAAGTTCAAGTATCAAGGCAAATCTTGCGCCTGGAGCAGAAGACTAGTGTAGGAGAGTAGGATCTGCCTCTTATGTTTCCCCCTCTTTTTTAGGTCTCGCCTATGCAGCGCGCATGTGCTGCATAGGCAAAATGACCTAATGCTATTGCTTCGGCTTTTCAGCCAAACACGTGCACGCGTTCCATTGCCTTCAATGGCAACGCGTGCACGTCTGGTGATTTCCTTGCGGGAGCGCGTGGCGCCATATGGTGGCGCCATATGGTCGCACGCTCCCGCAAGGGAATCGCACAGGCCCCCTCCCCTGCTGCCGCGCGTTGCTCTAATACCTAGAGGACTACAGAGGCATCCTCCTTACCACTATGTCTCTCTGTGTTTAGATATATGCCTTTTGACAAGCCCATATTTTCCTTCGCTAGTGATTCATCGGTTCATACCTCTGTGAACAAGGGGTACGATGATCCTCTAGGGGGTGTATTGCAGTTTTTAATTACACTTTGCTGGCCTATTTCTACCTCTAATTTAATTTGTTCCAGTAGCTTGAAAGACTGGGGGCCTGTTGGCCCTTCGCAACACTTATTGCCTACGTTCTTGATTTATGTGGGACAGTCTTGCTTCACTGTATTCGCTTTTGAATGCCAAATGTAGACTCTACACTGTATAGCGCCCCGAAACCCAGTTTGTCTACGCTATTCAAGACCACTCTTCTAGATAAAGAGCCCTGGTGCCTCCTAACAGCAACTGACTCTGGTCCAACTCTTCCGGACTTTCAAAGTCACTGGTTTGTCAGGAAAAGGCCCCACGCTGTTATTGCAGAAAGACACTCCTATTATTATTACCCTTCGAAGGACGAATGGGGAGTGATGCGGGCTGCGCATGCGGCAGACCAGGCACGCACCTGACTCTGTCCCAACCCTCTCGGCTGCAAGCCTGCTGCCTGCTCCCAGCCCCCAGCATCTCTCGAGGGCCCTTTGTTACATGGCGAGACTTCAAGTCGAGCTCTGCTGTGCATGCGGGTTTATTGATTAGATTCCGACCGTCCCGCCTCCATTATCTTTGGGCTCCCGGCGGCACCCTCTGTCACTTTGTTTTTCTGCGACATTATGTAATCCAAGCTCCTCCCGAGGCTCCCCGCCCCCTCTTCTGGACAGCTGCTTCGCTCCCAGGGAGGGGTGGGACGGGACAGTGTTGCAACGCCTTATGCAACAAAGCTGGGTCAATCCCCCCTCCCTCAACCCTTTCCCAGAAGCCTGTAGTTTTCCAGGAATGTTTTATGGCCTTCTTATGGCACACGGGCCCTGTGACTCCCAGGCCAGCTATGGGGAGTCACTCTAATGCAAGGGAGCGCGTCTGCCCCCTGCCCAGATTGTCAGGGGGCAATGCCCCTGCCGTCGGTTTCATTTAAACTAATATGACCCTTGCATTTTAAAACTAGGGACAAAGCCCACCCGGAGATTTGACGTTCGAATACAGACACATTTACACCAAGCTAGTGAAAATAAATAAATGCAGCAAAAAAAAACACTGTTTGGAACAAGCACATTCATTAATACACTTTCACTCCTGTATAGCACAGGGCAAATGTCAAATTCCTTGGAACAACCTTGCATAAACAATGATTATTGTCTCACAATATTCCATTGTATAAGCAGTGTACAGAAGCAAGCCACACACTCTGCCCTACTCACAGAGCTTGGTGAATCTAGCTCACTGCATCCTTACTTGTACTCTGGAGAGATATAGAAGGGGTATATATATGTTCTTCACTATTGCACATTAGCCCACAGCATGTCCTGACCCATACATGCAGATCTGCTGAATGGAACATGCTACCTAGTAAAATTGTTGAGAGAAGGGGGTCCCCTTTCCTGGCCGCTCAAACTGTCTTAACTGCATGTGCAACAATGGTAATAAAAAACAACCTCCCCCACACACATACATTAATTTGATTTAAAAAATTCATAATTACAGGTGGCAAAAGCTTTCTTAGGCCCACACTGCTGGCGCTGTTGAATGCTGGGTTGATGGATACCATACTTGTGTTCTTCCACTGTTGACCTTTGAAGCGCTACTATTTTCCTTTTTTTGTTTGAGCACTCCAAGAGAATGTGTGTTTACCAGCAGTCTTCCTTGCACACTGCTCTTCCACCCTCTACGCATTCAGTGTTACTCTTTCTTGTCCCTCTGCTTCTCCCTAGTCACCCTCCATTGTGTGCTCACCCTTGTGTGCTTCTCCCTCATGTTGTCTTCTCACCCATGAGCTCCCCCTACAACAGCTCCATGTTCCTCTCCCAAGCCCATGTGCTTCTCTTTCTCCCTGCTGGCGTTCCTCTTATTCTCTCGCCCATGTTAGGTTTCACTCCGTCCTGTATATTGCTTCCACCACCCATGCCATCCTAGTTGATTCCCCACCCCGCCCTCCGTATTCTTGTGATTCTTTGTGGTGCTCCCTCTGCACCCTCGGAATTTGTCCACACATCAGTGTCACAAATCTTTTTATTAAAAAAAAGTATGTGTTACTTTTTATTTTTTATTTACAGAGTAAAAAGCAAACAAACATTGACATAGCCAATAGGTCTCGCCTTTGGGACCTTATACGTGTTTAACCATGCAACAGTTAATGTTGTTGCACCAAGGATATTGTGCTGTATAACTAAACACTTATAAGGTCCCAAAAGCGAGACCTATTGGCTATGCTAATGCTTGTTTCTGATGTTTACACTGGTTTCTGGCTATAGTCTGGCTGGGACCCTGCTAATCAGGGCCCCAGCCTCTCTGTTCTCTCTAAACAACTTGGAGTGCATATTAGGGGCACTAGTGATTGGATACTGTGGTACCTTATGAGCCCCTAGTATATGGTACCTTAGGTACCAAGGGCATAGGTACTTCACAGGCCTACCAGGGGCTGAAGCATGTATTATGCCACCCCTGGGAAGCAGACTAAATCTGACACCACAGGCCTGCTACTACAGCCTGGATGAGGTGGTGCTAGCACTCCTCACTGAGATATAGGTTCACTATATCTCTCCCTGCACACACATTTGATTGATTGATTGATTGATGTACTTATAGAGCGCAGCTATCACCCTACGGGCATCTTGGCGCTTGCATTGGGAACCCGTCCTGGTTTTTCCCTGTAAGATAACCCGTACTGGGCATCCCCAAGGTGAAAGCCAGGCATCCCGCCGCGGGGGGCCGTTGTGGAGATTAAGCAGGCTTGTTGCCCAGAGCTGCATAGTGTGAACTCGTGCTTAGAGTGGGCACCGAAGCGAGAATTATCGAGTCCGTCGGGAATCGAACCCAGGTCCCGGGTCTGATCTCTGCTTCAGGGTATGCCGCCTCTAACCAGTGAGCTACACTTCTCCACTACATTTAAACCTATCAGTCACCCCTAAGGCAGGCCCTATCCATCCTGAGGGCAGGGTGCCTGGTTTCCATGTGAGGGGGTGCCTCTGCCTGAGCAGGGCCCATCTGCAGCTCTCAGAGTCTATTCTCTGGGGCTGTTTGTGAATGCGGTCAAACCATATACTCTTAAGTGCATTATACCCTCGCGGTTAATGCCAACTTTGGAATGGCTGCATCAAAACATGTCGTGTTTGGTGTCAAACGCTTTGGAATCATACCCCCACACCAGTAACTGGTGTGGGAGTATGATCCCATCCTTCTAGAGGGATAGACATGTACCTACTGTGGAAACACGGTAGAATCCTGAAGAGCCCTGGCATCACAAAATGGATGCCACCAGTCACAGACACTGGGCTGCCCTCCTGCTGATGACCGAAACTCGCAGTGGAGGAGGCCCAACAATAGGTATCCTGTCACAGGGAGGTGGGACCACCTCCCAGGCAGGGTTCAGTGTATTGGGGCTGGGTGGGTGCACTCCTAGAGTGCTTTGAAGTCCTGCACTGGGGGAGCAGCAGGCTCCTTTGTGCATACACCAGTTCAAACCGGCTCAGGGGCTACCTGCCCCTGCTCTGGCGCGAAACTGGACAAAGGGAAGTGTGTGTAGCCACCCACTCCCCTGACCCTCCCATAGGTGGGGTCCTAGAGCTAGTCCCTCCCTTCTTTTCAGTATAAGTTAGGGAACCCTTGCCATTGCAAACTAGATAACCCTGGACGACGCTCTGAAGACTGAAGAACCAGGGCCTTATGGGCCTGGCGGCGCAGGGCACGCCTTAATCTCCTGAGTTCACCTGCTTTGTTGAACAGAGACACAGGACATTCTGTTGAGCGTAGAAGAACAGGTTTATTAGCTGCAGCTAAGTACAGTTGTCCCAGAAGTACACTCAGTATGTTCTTAGGAGACTGCCACTTTACTCCGTGGCGCACAATCTTTTATAGCGCATAGATTCACCGAGAACACTCCCAATGCATACATGGTTATCCAATGAGAAGAGTTTGAAAACAAGATATAACCAATGAGAAAAGTTTGAAAATAAGATATCAAGTAACCCAAATAAAGCTCTCTTCCAACTGTTTTTGTCACCCCTCCCCACAAGTTAATCAGTGGTAGTGTCTACAACTCAACTTGCAGGTGGCAGAACATATGCCTGAGTGAGGGCAACACAAAATGGCGTTGGAACACAACTGAATACAAGCGAGATCGAAATTCGAATTTCCTCAGACCATCCTTTTGCCATAACTCAGGCAAAACACACAGATTCTGAAGTTCGGCTGTGAGATCAAGGCTCCCACAGTGACATCTATGGTAGTCTCAACAACATGAACCAGCTGTCTCTTGTTTCTGCTGTTGACCATTGGGCCCCAAAAAGGAAGAAATCCTTTGAGGAAATCACTTCACTCTTGTCCTGCCGTGTCTTTAGAATCAATAATCCCTCTGCCATATCTGTTTCTATGATGGCCTGAAGGAGCAGTGTATGTAGGAGGGAGAAGAAAAGCTATATAGCATGTTCCTGAAAAATCAGTTGGTAGCCACGTGTAAGCTCTATCGTGGCAGACAAAATATGTGTCCTGGGATGGCACTAACGGCGGTGAATTCTGAGACGTGTAGATGTATGTATGGGAACAAAAGCTTTTTCTTTGTCCAGTGTCAGTAGTCTGGCCATTCATTTGTAAACAGAAATTACCTTGATGAGGGACAGTCCAAATTGGTGGAGATTTTCCCTGTTTAGTTTTATCTGTAAGGCTAGTAATGTAACGAGTCACGTTCCAAGTAGTATATGTTTGTCTCTCATCAACAGGAACCTTATTATTCTCCACAATTTTAGTCATAGCCACCATTCCCTTTATCAGAGAATTATGACTAAAATCTGGCTTACTACCATAGGAACCAACTGGACGTCTAAATCGGCACTGATATGCATTTGAAAATATTACAAAATGGGCCCAAGCGGAACCTTCATAAGAAAATGGAAGGACTAAATATGGCATCCCTTTATCTGTGGTATGAGGCATAAGTCCACACACCCAACAGTCGGTTGTGTTGACTACCAATTGGTGTTGGTGCAACAATTGGATAAATGAATTATTAAAATATTCTGTTCTCCTGATTAGTTCATGTTGGGGAAGTGTATATAATTGATGTGGGGAGATAATAGAATGAAGAGGCAAGGAGATAGAATTAGGGACAACTTTTTGTTGCATAGCATGAATAACCCAACCTACACAAGCCAATAAGATACACAAAAATATAGAAACACACAATGTTACGCCACATCGACTGTACAATATTTTACAATATTTCTTTCTCATCTCTTCCTTATTTTCCTTCTTTCCTAATTTAACATCCATCCTCTAAAATTGTTGCTCACAGCAATCTTCCTTACTCACTTGGCTGTGATTATTAGCCGTCCTATGACACTGCAAGTCCTGGGGGCCTAGCCACTATACAGGTCACAAATCAAGACTCCTACTGTGACCCTGCAACCTGGACAGATGATAAATGTAGCAGAAGAGATGGAAATCTCAGGTGTCCTTGACCAATCTAGGTCTTAAATTGTATCTAGTCCTTGTTGGTACAGGTTGGTCTTGAAATAGGGTCTGTGGCTCTGTAGTGTTTAATCGGAGATGGGAAGGTACGGCTTCTTGTAGAATGTCGTCATCGTCTTTCTCCGATCGAGTTCCATCCAGGTGTGCACTACTGAAAGGTATGAATCGGGGGACTTTTTCTCCTTCAGAATCGCCTATACCCTTACGAACCCACTGATCAAAAGGCAAGGGCAAGGGCACTTTCTTGCAGTGCACGCCGTGGATCCAGTTATTTTTCCCTTCGACTTTTACTGCTGTGCGAGTTGTCAGGAGAACTTGTCGAGGCGCCTTCCAGCGAGGTTCCAAATTCTTTGTCCTCTGAAAATTTTTCACACAGACTCAGTCTCCAGGTTGGATAGAATGACCTGGGTCTGTGGAGGCTTCTTGTAAAGCGTTTTGAACCTGTTGGTGAAGAACACGTAATTTAGTGGTGAGGTCATGTAAATAGTCAATCAGCATTGGATACTGTATATCAGAATACATTATAGGGCAAGGGACTCCCCATACATTAGCTGGGTGCCCGAAAACAATCTCGTATGGGCTGAGTCCCAAACGAGAATGTACAGCTGTTCTAGTGGACAGGAGAGCCAAAGGTAAAGCATCGGGCCAATTAAGACCTGTGCTGGCTTGTACTTTTGCAAGCTTAAGTTTGAGAGTGCCGTTATAGCACTCTACTAAATCCGCGGACTGAGGATGAAACTTCTGCCTTATACCAAGACCGGTACACACCTTTTGCATAATTTGGCCTACAAATTCACTTCCATTGTCACTCCAGACAATGCGCGGCAAACCAAACCTAGGGAAGAACTCTTTTAGAAGAACATTGGCAGTGGACAAAGCAGTGTTGTCTTTCAGGGGGTAAGCCTCTATCCATCTGGAAAAGGCACATACCACTACCAGAACATATTTAAGATTGTTACATCGATCCATGTGAATGTAGTCGATTTGTAACACCTCAAAAGGATATATTGGGGGAGCAAAATGACCTGCCGGAGTTGGGGTTCCCTTTCCCGGATTGTACATCAAGCAAATGATACAATGCTTCACCACATTATCTGCAAATTTGGGAATCCCTTCATTCAGCCACACTGGAGCCAGAAGTTTACATATTCCTTTTGCACTGATGTGGGCTGGACCATGCGCCATAGTAACTGCAGGCAGTACGTATGCATCTGGTAACAGCCAACGCTGGTGTTCTGAAAATTCTATCCAACATCCTGTTGCGTCTAACATTCCTGTACTCTCTTTCCACTTCCTCAACTCTTTCTCTGTAGCATCTCCCTGAATCGATCTCACACTTTCTATTGTGTCCTCACACATCCCTCTTTCCCTGACCCAATTCGCAGGGCCTGCAACATACATGCGACTTGTAGCATCTCTAGCTGTCCTTTTTGTTACCTCATCCGCAAAAGCATTCCCGCGACCAACATCATCAGTAATCTTCTTATGCACACTGCATTTCACAATTGCTATCTGGGTAGGCAAAACAAGTGACTCAAGAAGATCAGTTACCAATTGACCATGCTGTATTTTAGTACCGTGGGAGGTAAGGAATCCTCTTTCCTTCCACAAACGACCGAAGCTATGCGCCACACCGAACGCGTACTGGCTGTCGGTATACACATTCACTCTCTTTCCTTTAGATAACACACACGCTCTGGTCAGAGCTATCAGTTCAGCTGCCTGAACTGAATTATGTCTGATGCGTGCTGTCTCCACGATTGTATACAAGGTGGTAACAGCATATGCTAAAGTTGTCTCACCATTTGGGAGTTTGAAACAAGACCCATCCACCCATAGGATCCCATCTGGATCCACTAACGGCGTATTTTTCAAATCAATCCTGCCTTTTGTCTCCTCCTCAGTACGGAGAAAACAATCATGTTGTTCCTGAATACCTTTCTCTTCTGGAAGAGGTAACAGTGTGGCTGGATTTAAAATATTACATCGTTTGATGTGCACATGACTAGCCAAGAGTGTCAGCTCATATCCAGACAATCGAGCACTTGTAAGATGTGTTTTCGTCCTATTTAGCAAGGTATCCACTGCATGTGGTACCATAACAATGAGAGTATTATCTAGTACCACTCCAGCAGACTGACGAATAGAAATCGCTGCTGCTGCTGTAGCTTTGAGACAACTAGGCAATGCCTTGGCTACTGGGTCTAACGTAGCTGAAAAATAGGCACATGGCCGCTGTTTGTCTCCAAATCGTTGTGTTAAGACTGACAACGCACAACCCTCTCTTTCATGGACATAGAGCATGAAGGGCTTACTGTAATCTGGAGTACCCAACACAGGAGCAGAACACAGAGCAGTACGTAAATCAGAAAAACTCTTCTGACATTCGTCGGTCCAAGGAAGGGGTTGGGGTGTGTCTTTCAAAGTGAGTGCTAACAAAGGTTTGGCCAACAAAGAAAAATTCAGAATCCATTGTCTACAATAAGAAGTGATGCCCAGAAAGGCGCGCACCTCTCTTTGTGTAGATGGCACAGACATTTGCACAATTGCTTGAATTCGTTCTGGGGTTAATCGCCTTCCCTCCTTTGATAAGAGATGACCCAAATAGGTAACCTCTCGACGAACATATTGTAGTTTAGTAGGTGAAACCTTATGATTAAGATCAGACAAGTGACGTAACAGTGCAACAGTCACATTCTTGCAGACATCCTCTGAATTAGCAGCAATCAACAAATCATCCATATATTGAATAAGAGTAGCACCTGGGGGCAAAGGAAAAACATCGAGCTGACATTTCAAAGCTTGACTATAAATGGAGGGGCTTTCACAATAGCCTTGGGGTGCGCGCTTGAACCCGAAACTTCGGCCTCCTAGAGAGAAACCAAAAATATCCCTACTCTCTCTGGCAATGGGAATGCTAAAGAAAGCATTTTTCAGATCAATAACAGAAAACCAAGCCGCTGAGGCAGGTATCATAGTTAACAGGGCAGTGATCTCTGGAACAACAGGAAACTGTGGTACAACAATTTTATTGACCTCCCGAAGATCAATCACAAAACGATAAACAGGAGGCTTAGAAGGATCAGTGCGTTTAAGAACAGGAAGAATAGGACTATTACATACATTTCCTCTCGTTTCCTCAATCACACCCTTCTGAACCAAATCATAAATGATATCCAAAAGCGCTCTTTCACCTTCATTGGAAATTCTGTATTGAGGAATGCGTGGCAATTTAGCATTGGGCTTGAGAGTAACAACATAAGGCGGGATCTCAAGACAACCAACATCATTTGGACCCGTAGCCCAGAGCATTGCAGGAAGAGAGAGCAATTCAGGTGGGTATTGATCTTTAGACGAATACATTGAAGAAGTCAATTTCTGCCCTAAAGTAAGATGCACACCAGAAGGAGAACAATATATCGTTGCATGCATTCTTTTCAATAGATCCAAACCCAACAGATTCTCGTCGCAACCAGTCGTTAGAAGAAGAGGAGCTTCCATATCATAAGGGCCAATTGAAATAGGCAAAGGACAGGAGACCGGGTTACGAACTGGGGTGCCAGAAAATCCTACCGATACATTTGTTAAGCCAGACAAAGGTGCCCCAGGGAGTTTAGAATGAATGATAGAACTTCTCATTGCACCAGTATCTAAAAGAAATGGCTCTGAAACACCCATTGTAGTGACATTGACATAAGGCCCATCCTGATTTACTGGGATCGATACAACTCCCTCACTTTGTCTATGGCTGTCCTAGTTAGCGTGAAGGCTTTCATTTTCACCTTCAACATGATAATCATCATTGTAATACTGTGTAGACTGAGTATTCTGCTGATCGAAGTAGTTCATAGAATTTGGAGGGGGTAAGGAACGCTGTTCTTGAGGCATCACACCTCGACCTCTACCCCTGTATATTATCTGGAAACCACCACGGCCTCGTGGAGCAGATAGTTCTCCCTTACGTTGCAATAAAACCGGGCAGCTATTCTTAAAATGACCTTCCTCTCTACAATAGGCACATTGGTTAGGACCTAATAAAGGCCGTGGAATAAAGGGCTCAGGCTTTTGATACACCCTCTGAAACTGTGGAGGCTGTTGAAACTGGCGCTGAGTATAATGAGGAGGATAAGCTTGTTGCAGAAGAACCTTCGTTTTTAATTCTTTCGTCTTCTTCTCTTGCTTATCTTTCTCCTCTTTATCCCTGTTCTCATAATATTGAGCAGTAGCCAATATCTGGGCAGAAGAAGAAACAGCCCATGAACTCTCGGAGTCTTTCAACTTATGTGACAGTTCGGGAAGCAAATTAAATAAGAATTTATCTACAAATAATCGCTGTCCACCCTCCGTAGTCATATCCTGACCACTGTGATCAATAAACGTCTCCTCAAAACGAGTGAAGAAATCAGAGACACTCTCATCTTTCTTCTGCTTACACGCAGCTAATTTATCCCAATTAACTCGCAAGGCGGGCATCATCGTTTTCATTAAAGTAATAATCCTACCAGGGAGTTCTGAAATCAAAACATCAGGCTTAGCACCATCCACTTGGGCTGCATCCGTGGCAGTTATAGCAGCCCAATCGCCACCCAATGCTTGGGCGTGATCCTCTCTACGAATCCGAGCCCATAATGCTTCTGGGACTACATTTCCCATCAACATATCAATATCGGCTAAATTCATAATACAGGCATCAACAGTCTGGGACAACTCCTTATAATAGCCAGCAGGGTTTTTATGGGGCTCCATATACGCTGGAAGTGCGCTGGAACAGCTGGATTAGCACCTGCTTGTGCAACCGCTTCTCTCCACACTGCAGGAACCTCTCTCATGGGATAATGTTTGGATGTCAGCCTAACAGCAGGATCGGAATCAAAAAAGTCTGTGAGGAAAATAAGGACCTAAAAGTGACAAGTGTCCTTACGGCATCCTCAACCTTAGAACCCACAATGAGTCCCTTATCGAATTTAGCCTGAACATCTAACAAACCCTGAGGAAGTAAACCCAAATCCATATCCTCCCATTCTTTAGCGAGAGTGTCACACATAACATTAAATACATATCTCTGCGTGGGCGCCTCCCACTGATGAAAGGTGGTCATGATATCTTTCACACAATACTGGGGACCCTTCTCGATCCATTTGCGAGCGAGAGAGTCCAATACCACCGGTTCGTCGGAACCTGGGAGTTGACTACGAGATTGTCTTCGAGAAAAAGCCGGAGACATATTCAAAGTCTCAAAGAAAGGAGACAGAAACCCAGAGACAGTATCTGTGATTCGTTTGCGCACAGTAGGAGAATTAGACATAATAACAGGGGACAAGGTATTAGGTGAACTAACAGACGAATTAACAGTTATAAGGGGAGCCGAAGGCAAAGGAGATTGACGTTCAGGAAACGGAGGCAAAGAAGTCGGTGGCGGAAGAGGTAGGGGTGGCACTACCGGAAGGGGCAAATGCGATAGAGCCGGAGAAGGCGGAGGCGCAACTAATGGCTGAACTGGTTGTAACAATGGGGGTGCATTAGCACCTTGTACATAGGGAGGAGGCAATCTCAATAAGTGAGACATTAAAGGGTCTTCCTCCGGATCCTTACTTTTATCAGAAGGGGAAATAGGCAACACCGGATAGCATTTATCTATCGCCATACGATGCTGTCTCTCTGAAATTTCCATTTCATGATTAATCTCATTATCTTTAAACTGCTGGGCAGCCTGTATAATCGTCATACTTTGTGTTTTCTTATCTCGTTTTGCCTGTTTAATTTCTCTCTGTTTGGCTTCCTTACGCCAGAGGCGGAAAGAGTCAAACATTGCCGGCCGGGCTTTTCTTTTAAACAAAATCGTTTCCAAATTATCTAATATGTCAGACTCAAAGCTACCATTCTGTGGCCACTGTAGAACACCATCGTTCTTTGTGAATCGGATCTATGCCTCATTAAAGGCAATGGAGCCAACACCATGTTTAGAATAAAGCTCATAAGTGGGAGTTCCAACCGGAGGAATTGGACAAGAGTCCTCCAGCCGTGAATCCCTATCACAACCAAAACAACAAAACTTTCTAAACGTACTCAGACCAGGCATCGTTATTTCACTGGACTGTTCACAAACATCAAGGGGTTAAATCAAATAATATAGCACAAACATACTCTTTTGCAATAGCCGAATCAAACACCCAAATCAAAACAAAAATAGTGTGAGCTACCCGCCAATACTTAACTAAGTGTCTTCTTACGCCAACAGAGGCCCGTCTAACGTCTCGCGATACCATACATCAACAAAAGGGGCCAAAGCAAGGCGGCAGTCAGGGCAGCAGTCGTCAGCAGCCGTCAGGAAGGAGAAACCGCGCTGAATAAGACCTTCGGACCACTTTGACATACAGGGGTCGCTTGACGTGGTTCGCGATTCCTCCAGAATTTTCTTGCGGGGTTCCTCATGACCCTCAGGCTAAATCGCTACCTCTGAAGACGCCTCACAGAGGGCACCAATTGAAGAACCAGGGCCTTATGGGCCTGGCGACGCAGGGCACGCCTTAATCTCCTGAGTTCACCTGCTTTGTTGAACAGAGACACAGGACATTCTGTTGAGCGTAGAAGATCAGGTTTATTAGCTGCAGTTAAGTACAGTTGTCCCAGAAGTACACTCAGTATGTTCTTAGGAGACTGCCACTTTACTCCGTGGTGCACAATCTTTTATAGCGCATAGATTCACCAAGAACACTCCCAATGCATACATGGTTATCCAATGAGAAGAGTTTGAAAACAAGATATGACCAATGAGAAAAGTTTGAAAACAAGATATCAAGTAACCCAAATAAACCTCTCTTCCAACTGTTTTTGTCACCCCTCCCCACAAGTTAATCAGTGGTAGTGTCTACAACTCAACTTGCAGGTGGCAGAACATATTTGTATGCCTTGGAGGACAGTTGTGAAATGAGAGAATACAAGTAAAGAATAGCGATGGCCAGAAGATAAGATAAAGTCAGGAAAGAATGGTGTGAACCGACAGACAGTTGAGACAGGGTTTAGTCAAACCAGACGAGGATTAGTGGACTCAGCCAGTCCCTGACATCAGTCTCGGAAACAGAGGCTGAAGGTTATTTGACACGTCGCAGTAAGATCAGCAGAAAAACTTCGTGCTGCCTGAGTGAGGGCAACACAAAATGGCGGTGGAACACAACTGAATACAAGCGAGATCGAAAATCGAATTTCCTCAAGACGAATCCTGGACCTTCGACGTTCCATTACCTCTGGAAGACGGAAGAATCTCCCTTGGAGTCAAGGAGTGACTCCCCTGCTTGGCAGGCACCCAATCTTACAATCAACGGTTGCAAACTTTCCCGCTCCCGCCGGAGTCCGAAGTTCCTGCAGCTCAGGAAGAGGATTTCCTGACTTCTCCAAGGCCATTGTGAGTCCCCAGCGACGCTGAGGCAAGTGGACCCCACGAGTGACGAGGAACCACAATCCCTGGGTACCGTGCACTATTTTCGAGTGCAACCCCTTCACGACGTTCTGCGAACTTATGCATTGGACCATGTGTGGTCCAAGCCTCCAGCAGGAATCCCTCTGAAGATCAGAGGCCTACCCCATCCCGAGTGACCGTAGGCCCCTGTTGAGTGAATCCTCCCGAGGCGTCTTCGCGATCCCTTGCCGGTTGGCTTGTGGGTCCCCAGAAGACTTTTCTACATTTCCATAGGGCTCCCCTGGTTACTCCAGGCCTGCCCTGACTTACCCTTGCTGGGTGAGTCCCTCAGACCTTGCTGGTCAGCACCGCTGACTTTTTATCCTTTCCACGAGACTTGCTGTTACCAAGGCTTGTTGGCTCCAATCTGGTCACCGACACCGCAGTAAGCTGCAGACTTTGTGGGACACGCCGAATCCAGCTCCTGGTCGTCATCGACGCCTCCTGGACCTCGTGGCTGAAGAGTCAAGACACCCGTGAATCACCTGAAAGCACCCGACGACTGTGGGCATCCATCTTCCTTGCCCCGGGTCACTGCCAAGTGACTTTGAACACTATCCCCTCTGTTTTCAGGTCTTCCTTCTTTTGAATCCAGCCTTGGATTCCACCGGAAACTTCTCCTGTCTTCACAAGCAGCAAGTCTTCTTTGGCTCCCATTGAAAACGACCCCGTGACCCAACACCAAAAGACACCTATGCACCCGGCTTCCCTGGGTGAGGTAACTCCAGCACTACGGTGCTCCTGTGGGTGTTGGCTCTAGAACTACTTACCCTGTAAGTGACTTGCTTGTAGACTCTCCTGAAGTATCCTTAAACTCTAAATTTCCAATTGTGACTTGCTCCATTGAAGTCAATAGGGATTTGCGGCTGTGTTCTCACACTGCATGCGTCTCCCGTGCGTCCTTTACTTACCTGCCTTGGGTGGTTTTGTGAGGCCCCAGCGCTTCTGAAGGCCCTAGGCCTTGTCCCCTCGCAAATCGTCTAAGTCTCTTTTTTAGTATATGGTCTGGTACGCCCCTAGGGCCCCAGCCATATTTGTGCTTAACTTATTGTGAAATGTTGATTTGTGCATATGTTCCTGATTTCTAATCTCATAAAGAGATTAGCAGAGAGTTGTTAGTAATAAATACATATATTTGTTATATATACCTGTGTGGTGTCCTTTCATTTAGTAATTCAAGAGATTATAAGGTAAAACAAGCTGCTTTACATTCCTCTAAAGACTTAGCCTGAAGGCTGCTCTCCACAGCTACCACTAGGATAGCATTCTTTAAAAGGTTGTCTTAAACCTACTACCATAAGAGTCGAATTGTACCGGTGCAAGGTGTCCACTTTAACTAGTGAACAGCATATACCAGGCCAACTTCTCACAACTAGTCTATGGGTTCTGCTGCTCTGTAGAAGCCTTGAATCTGAGCTCAATGATAAGCAGGTCTTGTCTTACGTAACTCCCGCGGGTTGCACCGCTAATCACTGCTTTATCTGCTTGAAATCTCCTGGAGGATACATTGGTCTGTTTTGGTTCTTTCTATCTCAGTTTTCTGTGGCTGGGCTGTGATTACTTCACTTGTACCTGCAACCAGGGTCCAAATCGCTCTATCCGTCAGTACTCAAAAATAGGTACTTGGAGAACCCTCATTCACGTAAACAGGTCGGGGGGCGGTTTATCTTGATTCTCCGCCTTTTTTTAAATACGTGACCGCATCATCATTGGGTCTCTTTTTTTATGCTTCCTCCACCTGGAGGGAACCACTGGGTTTCACAGTTGTGATCAGAGATTGATAGTAAGTGAAAGGTGCTCAAGTGAAGTGTGATGTTAAAAACTTCCTTCTCATACTCCCTAAGAGTTACCACTTTTATTCTTTCTGGTGTATGGGAAGACTATTAAAAAGTTGAAATTCTGTTAATGTCCATATCTAAGGTCGACATGTTTAAGCCCTTAAGATGCCCCTGATGGGTCAATGGGTTTCTTCAGGACCTAAAAAAAGTTGTGAGAAGAGGTATTGTCCAGTTCTGAAAGATATAAGAGTAAGTACTCTAAGATCAAGGTCGATAGTACCTTAAGATTGGCAGTACCTAGAAAGAAAGAGAGACAAACAACAACAATGCGTGTACTTTCTAATTGTTCAACTTATATACAGGTTAAAAGATAAGCAGACTAAAATAAATGGCAATTCTTTAAGATTCATAAGCAAATAAGAAAAATGGCAAATCTTTATATATTGTTTGATCTGTAGTTGGTTAAGAGCGGCTTTTTATACTCGAGCGGGTGATGGTAGCTATGTTTTAGTAGCTCGGTTAATGTATCGTAATTCTTAGTAGGCTCCGTTTAATTTTGTTGAGCGACAGTTGCCAGTAGCGTGCAGTTAATTGTGATTGATTGAATTGTGCTATGGTTGCGAAGCACTCGCAATGGGTAATCACATCCATAGGGGGGTCAAGCCAATTTCTAGTAATGGTCTTAGTGAGGCGCACAGAGGCATGTATAATATTGATACGCCGCTGCGTGTGTTGAGGGAAGTGTGGCGTTGTGATGTAATCACATTCCTCATACAATGAGTATAACTCCTTTTTTCTCTCACAGGTCTGATTGTTATGCCTAGAGGGAACGGGTGTCTAAAACAGTAGCGCTTACATTACATGTATTTAGACAGCGCATGCTTTTTTAAAAAAATGATGAAAAAATTATTCATCGGAAAATGGGATCGCGCAGCACGAACCTGGGCGTGTCAGTGGCAAATGGTTTTCCCAATTATCGCTATTGGGTATAATGTGTCATGTGACATTACGGTAAATAGTGGTTAAGTTAAATGTAATGATATTCAGTTGCATACCTTGCGAAGTCCCAATTCGGGCTTAAGAGATACATTACGTGTCTTCAATCGTGCCTTCCTGCGTTGACCATACCTCCTCTGTAGGCTAACCATGACTTGTGCTGGCGCTGTTGTCAGGATCCCGGATGGCGAGGGATCCCGTACTTAGTCAATATATTTTGTCATGCTCCATAGAAATGGAGAAAAGACTTAATTGGGTCTGTTGAGCGGTTTCCTACGTTCTAATGACCCCGAAAAATGTGGCACAGTGACAGGGATAACTAAAGGCGGTGCATTTTGTACACACATAGAAATTTTAAGCTGTATAAAGGTTATTATTGAGAAAACGATGTTAATGAAATAAATGTCTGGTGGTGTCATCTATTCTGTTCAATTGGTTGAAACAAAGGAAGGAAGGGGGAATTGAATTTCACCCTAATAATGATAAATGGAGCTACTGAAAAAACTTTCAAATACCTTTGAAAAAGGCTTTTAGAGTTTAGAGGAAGCTTCTCGTAAAGAGGCGTTAGAGGGTGTTTTTTGTGTTCTTGTCGATAAAGTGGTTATGTGACAGATGCCTAACTTAGAACGTTAGTTCTTTAGGAGTACTCAGAGTTTGTGTCCTTGTGAGGCTGGATGGACTATGAAAAAATCTGAAGGTCATTTAATGCTGAGCCAAGGGATGTTATAATTGAGGCCCATTGTGTCTGTCTTGAGATGGTGCACACATCTTTGTTCTCTTTCAAAAAGGATTTTCTCAGCGTTTTGGGTCGTCCCTGCCAATGTCTCGATGATGACCCAGTTGAGGTCGTCGATGGAGTGTTCATGTTCAATATAGTGCCTGGTCATTTTTGTTGTCTCACGTTTGCACTTAACATTACTCCTATGTTCACAGATCCTCTGCTTAACCTTACGGCATGTCATTCCAATATATCTGAGGCTGCAGGGACATGTGATCATACAGACAACATGTGACGTGTTGCAATTGGTATGTTGTCTCATCGTCCATTTCAGTTCTGGTGTTAATTGTATGGTCTTTGTCGGGGTTGTTAATTTGCATACTGAGCATTGTCCACAAGGATAGTGGCCTGCAACTGGTTGCATGTTCCACAGTGTGTTAGTTATTCTGTTTTGTTGGGGTGCCAAGGGTCGTGTATGCACCAGTATGTCTTTGATATTCCTTGTTCTTTTGTTAGCAAACCTTGGTTTCGGCCACTTCAATGTTCCTGATGTTAGTATGCACCAGTTTTTGTTGATTATCTTTTTTAGTGAATTACTCGCGATGCTGTAGCTAGTAACGCATGTGAGTGTGTCTTGTTCAGGACTTTTTTGTGCAGATTCTAGTAAGCTTTCTCGTGGTTGATTCCTTGCCCTCTTCTGGCATTTTGACACTGTCTTTGCTGGGTAATCTCTTCTGGACAGTTTGTAGCTCAGTTCTTTTACTTGTGTCTTTTTTGTGCACTTTTTTGTGCAGATTCTAGTAAGCTTTCTCGTGGTTGATTCCTTGCCCTCTTCTGGCATTTTGACACTGTCTTTGCTGGGTAATCTCTTCTGGACAGTTTGTAGCTCAGTTCTTTTACTTGTGTCTTAAATTCTGTTAATTCAGTACGCTGTTTTTCGCAATCGGTTTAAAGAATGTCCTTGTCCTGATGGTGTTGTCTTCAACATAGATTGTTAAGTCAAGGAAATCCAATTGTCTGCAGTGTGCTGTATAGGTAAGACAGTCATCTTGTTCATTCATCCATTCATGAAAGCGGCGCAGACTAGATTGGTCGCCTTCCCAGATCACCATGATATCGTCTATGTATCGCTTCCAGAATCGGATCTTTGACAAGTATGGGTTTACTGCGTTGTGTATGTATATTTTCTAGAAATTACTCACATAAAGTCCTGCCACACTTCGAGCAAATGTGCTTCCCATGGAAGTATCATGGCATCGTTGGTACATTGTGCCTTCGTACTCGAAGTAATTTTCAGTAAGGGCGATGTTATAGCATTGTAGGATAAAGTGTCTCGGTGTTTGATGAGTCCAATTCTGTTCGTAAAGTATCTCCTCCAGAGTCTCCATTGTTTTTTGTTGTGGAAAACTGGTGTACAAGCTTTCTACATCAAATCCGACTAGAGGCATGGTATTGGTGGAGAAGGTCTCTTCTTTTAGGTGGTTCAGTAGGTCACGTGTGTCCTTCAAGTAGGTCGGTGTCTTTTGTACCAGTGGTCTTAAGTATTGGTCAGCAAATTGTGAGAGTGGCTCTAGGACCGACCTTAGACCTGACACATAAGGGCAGCCCGGTGGCGGTCTTCTCTCTTTGTGTATTTTTGGGAGGGAGTAAAAGTACGGTACTCTGGGTGAGTTAGTTCTTAAGAAATCAGCCTCATTCCTTGATATCCATCTGTTGATTTCTGCCTCCTCCACCATGATTCTAATAGTCAAGTCAAAAGGCTTTATTTCGATAAAAACATATCATAAAAGCTTCACAGTTAAAAGGAATTTGATTTCATTTAACCTTAAAATCCAATTTTTACAATAAAAAGAAAAAGCACATCATAAATAAGTGTTAAGAACAAACTAAACAATTTCTTTGAGCCTTTTGCTTCTAATGCACCATGCCCATGATAAAAATTTTGAAAGGGCACAAGCATACAAAGGGCGAGAGTCTGACATTAAAATACGTAGCGCCACAGTGTGATGCCTGGTTCCTAACGAGCGACACAATTGCTTAAGCCATCTTCTTCTTGGTTGTACATACTCCTGGCATTCAAATAAAAAATGCGCCACAGACTCTTGTCTAGATATGCAAGAAGGGCAAAATTCTGTGGTCTGGGCTGGGGGTTTCCACCGAGATGTAAAAGCATGAAGTGGAAGAGTCCCGGTCCTAATTTAAAATAAAGGTTCCTGTCAAAAGGTCTCTCTATAATATCTAGATATAATTCCCGGATCGGCAAGTCCTTGAATTTCAGAAAGTCCTCCGTGAGTCTACCCAATGTGCAGTTAGTGTTCCGTTGGGTCGCAATCCAGTTCCTGTATAAAGTCTTAAGTGTTGCTTTCGGAGGGGAAGACCTATTTTCCCATGCTGTACTTAGCCCCAGTTTGCACAGGAGGGCTTTCATGTCTCTCAACCATTTTATCCTATGCCACCCGGGAAGTGACATAACTTCGGAGAGGCCTTTAGCATATTTAGCTAGCTCCGGGACTCGCCACAACCGAGCCCATAACAGTAGGGGGCGAAATTTCGCCAGATCACCAATGGGACGACAACCTAAATCAAGCATCAATGGAGTCATAGGGGTACCTTGGGGAAGTGACATAATGGCCCTACAGAACTTCCTCTCAGATCTTGACAGCTCACTAGTATTGCATGAGCCCCACAGCTCAGCCCCATAAAGAGCGGAGCTGACTCCCCTTGCTGCATAAATTTCAATAACAGGGGCTATAGGTCTGATTGCACAGGAGCACTGCTCCTTCAAAAGAGCCCATGTTACCCTCTTGTGGGCTAGCAACATCTTACATAAATGAGGAGCCCACTGCATATTATGCGATAAGCGGATCCCTAGATAATCAAACACATCCACCCTCCCCAAAGGTACGGCATTCAACCTCGGAGGGCGCACAGGTTTTTTAGGGGGGTTCATCACAAGATATTTCGTTTTATCAGTGTTGATTACCAGGCCCCATTCTACGCAAAAAAGCTGGAAGTTGTTTAGTAATTTTTGGAGGCCCATTGGGGATTTGGAGAGTAAGAGTGTATCATCCGCGAAGAGGAGGGTAGGGATTCGTTCCCCCGCCAGGGATGGTTCGTCTGAAGGATCTTTCAGCAGATGCTCGACCACTTCGTTGACATATAAAGAAAAGAGGGTGGGAGCTAGTACGCATCCCTGGCGAACCCCTCTCTCTACCGGGATTCTACTAGTTTTCTCTCCGTCCCTGCCCCATCTAATCTGGGCAAAGGTGTTTTCATGCATCCTTACGATTAACAATAGTATGTAGTGGGGTACCCCATGTCAGCGAGGACTCTCCAAAGAGTCTCCCTGGGTACTAGGTCAAAGGCAGTCTTTAAATCGATAAATGCGAGATAGAGACTGCCTTTGCCCAGGACCACCACCTTCCAGTACACTAGCAACAATCTAAAAGCTTGTTCAATTGTGCCAGTGCCTACTCTGAAGCCTGCCTGGTAGTCGGAAAGGATGTTGTTTTCTCCATTGTAGTAATCTAACCAACAACACCTTGCCGACCACCTTTTGAGTTATGTCCAGCAGGCTTATAGGTCTATAGTTGGACGGGTCGTCCCTAGCCCCCTTTTTAAAAATAGGGACAACCTCCGCCCCTTTCCAAGATGTGGGAATAGGTGCACCCCTACTGATAGCATTGAGCAGGCAATGGATGAATTTACCCCATTTCGGGATATCTGAGCGTAACAGATCCCCAGGGATACCATCTGGACCGGCTGCTTTTTGGGGCCTGATGGTACTAATTGCATACTCCACTTCTTTAATAGAAAAAGCGGGATCTGCCAAATCTACCTCCCAATCTTTAAGGGGCGTGATAGTACATAAAGTGCCCGTTGCATGGTCTACTCTCTTTATTGGAGGGTCGGGATTTGCTGGAGCCACCTCCCAGGCCTGTTCATCATTAGAAATAGCTGTAGCAATATCACCAGTTTGGCGAGTATACAATTTGGAAAATTGCTTAACCCACACTTGACTGGTGATATTACATGTTATAAGGTCGCTATCAGGTCTACTTTTGGCTCTAATTGTATCCCAGAAGCGCCTTGAATCTTTCCCAGAGCTTGCCTCTTTTAAGGTACACCAATACTCTTGTTCCCACTCCTTTCTTGCACTTGCCAGGGTTTCCTTATAATTTTTCCTAGCTCCCTGTATCGCTACTTGAGATTTACTTTTGATGGCCCTAATCAGAAGAGTTTTTGCATGCCTACAAGCAGATGTATACCAATCATGCTTACCCCTAGGGTTCCGAATTGCCATATTCTTGCCCACACGCTCCTTTTTTCAAAAATACATTCCCAATAGTCCTAAGGGTTCCCTCGAAAATGGATGTGACCCATCCAGAAATTGGAGGGGCCGGATCGATGTTATCCAACTCCATTTGTGAGGCAATAAGCAATGCATTGATAGTGTTAAGTTTGGTTTCGTCCCCTGAGACCAAATTCCACTTCAATCGTCTTCCACAGGAGGAGACAGAGATTTTATGAGCTAGCTTAGGGGATGTTTTAATCATTTCATTGGGCCAAGGATTCTTGAGAGACAAGGAGAGCGAATTATGGTCGCTTTCGACGGTAGGCAAAACTACCATATCCTGAACCAAGCCCCAAAGGGAAAAATCTAGCATGATATAATCAATCCTTGAGGTATGGTTAGCTATATTAAATGTGGCCGCGCCCGTGGGGTCTGAACTTGTACGGCCGTTAGTAGCTCTTAAACCGAACTCCAATGTTAGGGCATTCAGCTGAATCGCAGTTTGAGACCATTTTTTAATCGGGGGAATGGTTAGGATTGGGATACCCCATCTAGCATCATCCTCACCCGGGTCAAGAATATCATCTGTTGTGAGAGGCTCATAAGTGCAATTAAAGTCTCCCGCAACCAAGACTTGGGCTCCAGCTGAGTTTTCTCTTAATTCCGTTTCAAGAATAGACACTGTCGGGGACATAGAGCCATGTTTAGTACCTCTGGCATATACATTGAACAAGTCGAGGGTTGGTCCCCTTTGGGGACCTCTCAAGGAGATTCCTAAAATGTCAGGGCAGTTAATTTGTTTTGGTTCTATGCGGCAATTCAAGGCAATGCTTAACCAAATGAGTAGGCCTCCCGAGGGACGACCCTTCCCATTTCTGGGAAGTACTGCAGGGACAAAATAGGTGACATATCCAACCCGATAGAGTGGTTCTAAGCTCCAGGTCTCCTGAAATAAACAGATCATATGTGCCTCCACTAAGGCATTCCACTCTGGTAAACACAATTTCCTATGGATGCCTGCTAGGTTCCAGCTTAAGATCTTTAAAGTGCCCAAAAAAAAATGAGCATCATTTTTTTGGAAACTTAGGCATTCAATAGAGGGCATGGATGCAACGGGGGACGTAAAATCAGTGGAGGACATAGGCAGTACAATACTAAGCCCTGATACAGGAGTAGGGCATGGGCATGGGGCTGAGGCCTGCAAGATTTCTTGGTCGATTGTCTTCAGGGTTGGAGTAATATGGTTAGTGCCTATGCTTTTGTCAGACATAGAACTATCTGAAGATTGAGATGATTTGGAACTGGTGTGTTCGGTACCCTCAGGGCCATATCCTGTGCACGATAATGGTCAATCCACTGCTTCTAGGCAGCTGAATCTATTGGCAAGTGGTATGCCTCTCCAACCTACAGAAGAAGCTGTATCTCTACCCTCATGGCCTGGCCAATCATCCCACTCCCTTCTTTTATTCCAGTTACTTATTTGTGGCCTGCTCCTATCAGGGGTAACAGCGCAACAATTTGTAGGTGGATAGAAGAAGGAGAGCCTTCTCATCTCTATTCCATCATACTTGGCCCACATACCACGACAGCAAATATAATCAGCCGTACGCGGGTCGTCAAAATTAACTATGACGCAGTCCCCCCCCCGAGTCATTTTCTTCTCGCTTCCTAACCAGGGCACCCTACGCACCATTAGGATCCTACTACCGCAAAAAGGTGGAAGCGGTCTTTTGGTAGTGAGCCAATGCTGTACCTTATTTTTTAAGGACCACGTTGGTTCCTCTGTGATTGGCCTTAACTCGGGAACACCGGTCATAATCACAACGTATGGGTCTGCTTCTACTGGTAAATGTATGTGGTGCCCACTCTCACCCCTATTTTTATCATTATTATACGCTGGCCCTGATGGATTGAGTGGTATATTTTTCGTGATTTCAGCAGGGACTGGGGATTTAGATGGCTCTACAACCTTCATCAATGCAGCTGGCAGTGGCTTTAATTTTGTATTCGGTTCATTGGAGGGTGCTTTCGACACTATCCGCTCCGTCCTTAAAGTTGTAATGGTTGCTTTCGGCTCCCCAGGTTTAGCCAACCCAGCACCCGTCTGTGCTTTAGGCGATGCATCTGTTTTTCAATATTAGAAAGGGATAGTTCTATGGGTTGCATATAAACTTTAATAAGTTCTCCTAATCTACGTAGAAGTAGGTTATTAGCCTCACAAACTTTGCATCCCTCACCCAAACTAACAAGCTCACTGGGATTGATTGGATTCGAGGAAAGGGCTGATATATCTGTAGCTATGTTGGTTGAGCCACTCTGTGTAAATGCACTTTTACTTTGCGACCGACTAGTGTTTTTTTTTTTAATTGGGTTTGCGTTTACATTTTTTCACTTCCCTATGCTTTTTCCGTTTTGGGATAGCACCCTCCCTCTTCCCCCTTGAGTGATCAATAATGGGGACCTCCTGCCTTGGGCTCGTAAAAAGTTCAGGTGTCCTCTCAAGTGCCTCACTTGATTGCATGTCCGAAAAAGCCAGAGATGCCGAAAGATCAACCATATTTGGCACACCATGAGTTTCACCCTGAACTTCGATTAGAGGCCTAATATCCCTTGGGTTTGTGGGTGTCTTGGCTAGTGCCAAAGGGCCTATAGAAGATCGCCTTGCTAAAGCTAAATCCTGGGAAACCCTACGCTCCAAAAGTGATATACCTTGATTAATCGCTTCGTTTGCCCTAGTAATGTATTGGTCGATTGGGCCAGATGCGTGCACTGCCCCATGTGCAGTTTTGCTCTTACTACCCCTAGTCATCATATCAAGGATACAACAATGTGGACAGCCAGATAGTAAAACCAAACAGTTAGCAGATTACAGTTAAGCAGATGGAAGGAATATAGCAAGTGGCAGGGCAGTAGATCTAGAGATAATATAAGAGGGGGGGCCCAGTCCAGTCTTACCCGGTCTTTAACGGGCTTAAACGGGCACGCCCTTGGCCCGGGCTTCACCCGGGCGCTGCCCGCGCGCGGTCCCGCGAGGCGGTAGCCCAGCTGTTATTTATGCGCCTCCAGGCGCGAGACTGCAGGAAGCGGCTTCCTCTTCCGCTGCTAGGGATGCTGGGGGATGTAGTCCCCCTCCAAACAGCGGCCGCGTTGGAATGGCGGCGGCAGGAGGGAGACAAGCAGCGAACGCAGAGCCAAAGACCTGACAATGCAGATGAGGTAAGGTGACAGCTTTCGGGAACACCAAAGAACAAGATTCTAATAGTTTGTTGTAGTCTGGGGGTAGGATTTATTTGGATGATTCTGTAAAATTTGTCAACGGAAAGTAGATCAAGGCACTGTTGATCATAGCCGTCTTTGCTCAAAAGGACGATCCCACCACCTTTATCAGCTGTTTTGATTATGATGTCTTGGTTTTGTCTTAGTTCTTCCAAAGCTTCTTTTTCCGCTCCTATTATGTTCATGAATGTTTTTTTTGTTAGTTTTTTTACTTCTCCGACTTCCTTCATTACAGCTTGCTCAAAAGCTTGAATTTCAATTGGAATTTGATGGTTCAATGGGCAAAAGGTGGATCTAGGACGTAGGGGTGTGTCGCCCTCCATGTTATTAATTTCTTTTCCATTAAAGAAGGCTTTCAGTTTCAGCTTCCTACAAAATTCTGCGACTTCACACTGTATTTTAAAAACATCCAATGTGGGTGTCGGTACGTAGCCTAATCCTTTGTTGAGTACATTCTCTTGAACCTCTGTCAGAGTGACATCCGTCAGGTTGATTACGAGCGAGTCATGCTTGTCCCTGGTGAATTAATGACAGGAAGCCGAATGGATTACAGCTTCTTATAGTCCCCCCCTCTCCTGATTATAACACATGGTCTGTGATTACGTCCATTGACCATATCTTGGTGATCTGGCATTACATTTATTCCCTTGTTGTAACATAGCTCAGTAAGGATCCTTCACAGCATTTCAATTGTGTACTTGTTATTGGACTGTCTTCTCCTCCACGCCTGATAGAACCAGTTATCATTGGTCTTCACCGTTGCTGTCAAAGTAAGAGCACTGATAGTGATGGCCCTATGTGTGCAGGGTCAATGTGCAGGGCCTGGGTCTGGTTACTCTCTACTATGTTTGATGGTAATTTATTTTTCGCCAATGGTCTCGCTTTCATGGGACTTGGTCATGTGCAAGAATTCTCTTGAAGACATTTATGCAGTTAAAGCAATTTGAATAAATGAATTGGCTGTAGGAATTGAAAAATGCTACCAGACAATCCGATTGAGATAAAAAGTGAAATGAAGAGTGCAGGAAGAAGTGGACTGCTTATCGTGGAGTGAAGCACCAGGAAGTGCCCTCCAATGGAGGATGCCACATTACCTAGGCTTTCAGCTTTCCCTGGTAGCCCTTCAAAGAGAACCGTGCCTATGGCCTGTAGGTTGCTGGGTTACGTACAGGATTGGTCTTTAACATTTGATGAAGTGGAGTGTTTTTTTTTTTAATCTACGCATTTCTTCTCAGGAGATGGTCCCACTGCTTCCTTTTCTCAATGCGTCACTAAAAGCCCTCTGGAGGTCAAAGCCCTTGAGCAGAGTAGGGACCTGTGGTTCCACTATTTATCTGGGCAGCCCTTACCTTATGGCCCCCTAACTGCGCCAAGGACGTTGTTTGTGAATTAGCAAAATCCCTTTATTACTGGAATCACTTTTTCAGAGTTTTGTGGATCCGAGTTTAGATTGGAGGCATGGGTACTTTGTCTCTTCTTTAGGATGCTCCTTACCATAACGTTTTAGGAAGCCTCTGACTGTTTCTATTTCCTGTTTAGAGACCACGTTAGTCTGTAGTTTTAAAGTCCTAAAAAGAGACGTTCTGCGGTTCAAGTGAAGACTAAAGTGCAAATCTTCCCAAGAAACAAACTAGTTCATAAATTTACGGATAGGATCCGTGCTCTAGTGAAGATAAAATGAATCTCTTGGTGTGGGCAAAGCCTCAGGGAGCAAAAGTGGTTGTTTTGTTGCTTGCGACTCTAAAGTGGCAAATGCTTCTCATTTTCAGACAAGAGAATGATGTCCTATACAAAAAAATTTAATTCAGATTTCTTTCCCTTTAGTTTGAAATCTTATTATTCTACCCACCCCTCGCCAAGCAGTAATTCACCAAGTGGAAACCCATTCCACATTAACTGTGTGTGGTGTCTGTATATATGTATGTGTGTGTGTGTGTGTGTGTGTAAGACTCAGAGTCGGGATTACAAGCATGGTGGAACAAGCCCTCGCCCGTGATTGGATAACCAAGAAGGAAGGGGATTTCTTGATCAATAACCAACAATACCCTATTTCTACACAATCCCTAAAATACACAAATCCTTGGAGCAACCACCGGGAAGACCGATTGTGTCAGGGATCGGATCAATTTTAGAGCCTCTGTCCAAATTTGCAGACGCTTTTTTACATCCATTAATACAAGCAACCAACACCTACCTAAAGGACACAAAAGCAGTTCTTTGCTTACTAAGAGACCTTCATTTCGACCCAACAAACAAGATCCTGATAAGCCTGGATGTGGAAAGTTTGTACACAAGCTTATCCCATAAAGAAACATTGGATATACTAGAAGAAACCGTGTACGGATCAACATGGCACTATCACACACCCCAACATGTGGTTCTTGAATGCTGCAAATAGGCACTGACAGAAAACTACTTCTGATTTGAGGAACTACTCTTCTAACAACAACACGGTACTAGCATGGGGAGCACTTTTGCACCAAGTGTGGCGGGTCTGTATGTCTATCACCTCGAAGCACAAAAGATTCTTTCAGACCTTAACCCATTTCGATGAAAAATTTCAGAATGGAAGAGATACATTGATGACATTCTGGTAATATGGAATGGCGATGAACCAGAAGCCAACACTTTCATCGAATGGCTAAACCTACAGGATCCCTTCCTGAGATTCACCCACACCATAAGTAGGTCTGAGTTAGTATTTTTAGACCTCAACATCTTTGCATCAGATGGGAAGTTAAAAACAACACATTTTAAACCTACCACTAAGAATTGCCTCCTACTATATGAGAGCTTCCACCCACGCCATCTCAAGGAAAACCTTCCCTTTGGACAGTTTCTCAGATTGAGGAGAAATTGTACAGAAACATCTGGTTATGACAAACAAGCAAAGGAGCTAACTGAAAAATTAAGAGTGCGAAACTACCCTCCCAAGACCATTGCAAAGGCAAAGAAAAGAGCAAGAAACAATCATAGAGATGCCCTGCTTGAAACCTATGAAAGGAATGAGAAAGAGAAAGATAAAAGACCCATATGCATAACAACTTTCAACATAGCTTCAGACAACGTCTCAAAACTAGTGAAAAAACATTGGCGGATCCTAAACAGTGGAACTCTAAACATACCGACACCAATGTTCTCACATAAAAGGGCAAAAAATCTGAAAGACCTATTAGTACACACTCGTCCAAAACCACAAACCAAAACCAACCAACAGGTATTAAGTACATTACCAACCGGCCACCATCCGTGTGGCAATTGTAGTGTCTGTCACCTCACTACCACCACCAAAAGAGTGTCCTTCAACACAGGCAAAACATGGGACTTGTGGAAATTCACTACCTGTAACACTATGGGAGTGGTATACCTCATCACATGCGTGTGCGACCTACACAATGTAGGGATGACCACAAGAAAAATAAGCACAAGAATCTGTAAACACCGAAGTAACATCCGGTGCCACAGAGCAAGCACCAGGATGACGGCGCATTTCAATGACACAAAACATACCCCTAATGACATGCAATGGGTAGTCCTTGAGCATGTAAAACCATGCGATAACCTGACACAGGTCCTACTAGAAAAGGTACAAATAAGGGTTTTTAAACTACGCACAGACATTAGAGGGCTGAACGAAGGTATACCTTGGGGACATTTCCTCAGATGACCCAAGTATACACAATCCTGATATGATCCACTGTGGTGTAATAAACCAGCTACACCGGGTATAAAAGCGTAGGAATCACACCCAATCCGTTAGAAAACATAAAAAAGAGGACACTATAACTAAGAAAGTTAAGAATTTTCTAAAAGAAGTGCAAAACTACTAGAGATTCTTATATGTGTCACTCCTAAATGTATGTGTAAATGTTCTACATCATGTTAAATGTATTTGTCATGTATTTTCCCCAAGAAAAACACTCACTACAGTAAAAATATGATCAGAATACTTGTTTATCTAATTAACAACCCTTAATTATGAATTATCGACCTTTATTTGCCAGACACGGGCTACCAAAAACATGCCCAATCCAAGATGGCCGCCATTAACACCCTCCATGGAGGGTTCGATTCCTGATTAATCAAGGGGATTCTGGTTTTTACAAAAATATGAGGTAAATGTTAGGAGTAGTATTTTGATTATTAAGAAATATTTTTCACACCTATAGAGAGCCAAATAGTTACAATTTGGGAATTACAAATCCCAACAAAATGGCGCGCGCATTGTGCCAAAATCAAGTTTTCAAACCATACACGCACTAGTCTTTTAACAACAATGCCAACATGACTTGGCGATTTACAGAATATAAAAACAGCAACGAGGCAGAGACACGCTAATATGCTGTCGAGCCTGGGACTTTCAGGTCACACTGACGGAGGGATGCCGAGAACAGTAAGATTTACCTCGCTTTTTCTCCTAACAGGAACACGATTTGGTGGTTATTTAAAACAGATCCAGCAGAGAGAAAATACTCTAATCCTAACGTGATTGGTGTTTCTTTCACTTTTCTCTCCTCATTTTTAGGGTCCTACAGGCCCCTCCACCCAGACAGACCATGGGGCATATTAGTGCTACCATATAAGTATGTTGATTTGTCTATATGTTTGTACAACGTTACATGTTGAGTGTGTGTTTACTGTCACGAAGCTTGTCCAGAAAGATGAGTGTTTTTTAAAAGGTGGTGGTTTTTAAAAGGTGGTGTTTTGTAACCAGTTCCGTTTTCTCTAGACTGGAGATTTGTGTGATAACAATATGAAAACAAGCACTACTAACTGTTCCTTTTTAATAACATTAGATCACTTTCTTATTTTATTTTGAAAGGCACTGACAAGATGAGTGTGCCAAAACGCGAATACCAGCACCTGCCCATTGAGGCAGGATGTATTTTTCTAACCTGCATTTCTTTTTCTCTAATACAGATACTATGTGTTCATCAATAACCGTATGAATATAACCAAGTGCGTTATTAGTCTATTTTTTCACCCTAATTTAGGTTTCTGCACGGAGTGGTACATGTGGGGCTGGATCCCATGCTGTCCTGAAGAAGAGGTTAGGGGATACCTCGAAACATGTTGACAAAATAATAGGCAATATAACCACATAACAGTTATATTTTTCCTGTTATTAACCCCTTTTTATCTTACCAGCTAGGAGTAGGAATAAATTGTTAACTCACTAGTTAGGTATTTTTAACTAACACAAACACCACTCCCCCAACACTGCACAACACATAGTTTCACACAAAAATGTGCTCCTACGTAAATATCACAAGTCGTAGCACGCCCCCAGCATTAGATGTTTGGGATGGCCCCAATGATGAAGCATGTCACCTAGGGACAACCCTGGGTGAGTGAGGGGACTCTAGAAAAGCATTTTTATTTTCTAAATTGTTGAGGCTCACCAATTTGGTGAACCCACTGTCTGTTGACTAAGGCTAGGTTCTCATGATCCATTATCTTTGGATCAATTGAGTGTACTTTAATGATATAGGAGGACGAACCTAGCCTGAACCTCCTCCTCCCCCTTATTCTGACATATATATAATATACACCTGAGCTGATCTCTGGCCTCTGTCGAGGCTTTTCATGCATAGTTCCTTGCGACCCCCACAGCTCATCTGAATTAGTAACCAGCCTGGCATCTAATACCACTCCGTTGCCATCTTTGAATCCTCTACCTTGAGGGATGTGCTATAGAAACACACAACGTAACATATTAAAACAACACAAACTAAGTCGAATAAAACAGTTGTGAAATAAAAATGATTACCTTTCAAAGGAAGAACAACCTTTCTCAGTTCAGGAAAAGCGTATAGTGTACTCTACACATAGGTTATCTTACTCCTCCCAGGCCGTCCTCTCTGAACTTAATTCAGGTTTCAGAATATTAGCAACGGCACACAGCATCTTGCGGTATCTGTACTAAACTTCATCCGGGAGACTTGATGAGGCTGCTTAAGAAGGTGCGGATACAAGGCCAGGTGTAACCAGAGGGTTGCAGCTGTTCTTGGAAAATTATCTCTTTCAGCTTGTTTGCCTCTTTGGGTGGTGCACCCCTCAACATAAGTCTGTGGATACTTGGGCATTTTAAACAGACCACCCCCTTCCCCCAAATCCACTTCCTTTTCACAGTTTCACTGCCAATTTCTTCCAGAACCATCTCCTGGGACACCTCTGTAAGAATGGTTACCACATTTTCAGTTATTGGAACGGCAAGGCCTCAATCGCAACAGTGTTTCCACAACATGGCACACCCTTGGTTGTGTTTATTGTTGAGCTGTTGCCTTGCGCCACATGCATGATGTCCCCGCTGCTAGCTGTACTCTTGTTCCAGGGCCATGCGTGAATCTCCTTGCCAACTCTGCAACTTTTTCACATCTTTAGCAAACCTAAGCTGGATGAATAGCAACTGCTGATCATAGTCTGTATTTAAGTGGTCGGGTAATTGGTAAACAGTGTGCTATTGAAGGTGGGACCAGCCTAAGACAGTCTGGTAGGGAGGTGGCTCTATCTTTTTTTCCTGCCTCTCTAGTAGGGCCTTGGATCCCTCCGCCCCATGTTTTCTGTACTGTCGCCCCATAGTTGGGATGTTTTGTCTTCATGATACCATTGACATGAATAGTTGGCTACTAAATATGACCGTGTAAGTATGGGGGAGATCTGCTGTAAAGATTGCTCTTTTGTGAGGGCAGCCATTGTCTATTTCTGACATTAGATCTTGCACATTGGCATCTCTTGTTCTCTTCTCCCCCCCCAAACTAGTTTTATCTGTTTAGCTGGGGGGGGGGGCTAACTTGCCAGTTCCTTTAGACGGAGCAACACCTTTCTTGGCCCGCCTGTCCCACTTTCCTGCTGGCGATCACCATTTCTATGTAAAGTGATATCCCTAATGGAGTCATCATGTTTCCACCTGGAGCAGTCTAACCTTGTAGCAGAAGGAGCAGCCTGGACTACACAAGCAGTGGTTTGATCATGCTTTACATGTACATCATCAGTATTCGAGGGGTATCCAGAAATTTGATGAGTGAAATCTCCCGAATTGGCCAGGCTTATTTACTAGAGGAGAATGAGAACTGACTCCCCTGTCAGTACTTTGTTCACAGATTCGACATTTCATCAATGTCTATGCACCAGTGCATGGTTGATGAAGGGGGGTGGGGGTGGGTGTGTGTATCTGGAGGGGCAGAGATCCAGAAGTGGAGCTACTGCTGGCTTGTCGCACCTCTCAAGTCTGGCAAATCTGCTTAGTTGTCTTACTGCTGGACAGCTGGTGAGGCTGAAGAACTTATCTGCCTGCTGGAGAAGCTGCTGCCTATACCAGGAGGAAGAGACCTGATCTAAGAACCAAACCCCAGCTGATTAGCATGACCTGGGTAGAGGACTGTCTACGGACTGATGATGCCCAGGAGACCCCAGGTCACCCCGTGTAGCAGCCGAGAAACCATCCTCTGGATCGAGGAGTTACTCAGTCTCCTTCACAGTAAAGAATACATTTGCTTCAGCCCTAACTCTCCCTTAACCGTAGGGTGCTTGTACCTGGCTCACGAATCATTCCTTTCAAGTCTTGAGAAATCTTGACTTTGATCCCTTGCCAGGAACTCCTAATCAGCTGGAGGAGAAACTGTTCGTCAGTTTTCTAGGCAAAGCATTTCCAGAGATATTGTGATGTGAATCCCTGGTCTTGACTTTGTCCAGTCTAGTTTCCCACTGGTGTGCTGCCATGGATGTTGGGTTATTTTGACATTGATTTAGATCCCTTGGGAGCTGCATAGCATGCCTTATTAGACACGTATCTTTAGCTCAAATCATATCTACTGAAATCAAATGTTGTATTGGGTGAGAGCCTTAAATCTTTTGACTTAATAAAAAATATATTTCCCAAATACTTAATAAAACAAGCGTTGGCATAGCCAATAGGTCTCGCCTTTGGGACCTTATAAGTGTTTAGCCATGCAACAGTTGATGTTGCACCAAGGATATTGTGCTGCATAACTAAATACTTATAAGGTCCCAAAAGCGAGACCTATCGGCTATGCTAATGCTTGTTTTGGCTGTTTCTGCCCCAGTGCTGGGACAATCTAGTAATAGCTCTGCACTTTACAAAATACCTCATTTATTCATTCATTGCGTACAAGATGTAGACCCTCCCTCCGATGTTATCGCCCTCACATGTTCTTCATCATAGTTTTTATGGTTTAGTCTGTTAGCATAGGTTAGGATAGGTATTAGAATATTGGTAGGGTAGGGTAGTTTTAGTGTTTTTCTCTAATTTACTATTTATCTGTTTTTGGGTGGGGATATGGGCGAAGAGATTGTTAAGTGGGTGGGGGATTAATACTTGGTATGTGTTATAAAAACATAACAAAAAAATGTACAAATTGTAAAAAAATACAAACAAATATATTTTTTAGGGTTTAATGTTTAGCTAGTAGTGTATAGCAGTAGTTTATGTTAGTCTCATGTACAAATCTGTTAATAGGGGAGGGTGGGAGGATGATGTTTAACCTGTCTGTTGTGGTAAATGTGTACAGTAGGCTAAGTTAAGGTTAGGTATGTTAGGTTCGTATTAAAGTAGGATAGTGTAGGTAAGTTAGAATAGGTTAGTTTAGGCATAGTTTATATAGGTATAATTAGTGTAGGTTTTAGTTTTTAGATGTTAGGATCTGTAGTGTGTATAAAATAAAATCTGTTTTAAACCTTTACTAGTGCTTATGTATTTTTAGGTTGGGTTAAGCACATGCTGTATGAGTTCCTGCCAGCATTTGTATACATGTGTTTCTAGGTGGAAACCATAAGGAGTAGAGCAGTTAGCAATGTAGTCAGTTAAGGGATTGTCTAACCTGATTGGTCTCTGACTGTAAGTGGCACTCTTGCTGTGAAAAGACACACAGCCCAAAACAGGTATTAATCGAATGTAGCACTTTGTAAATAAATATATTTAGGTGTCTGCTTTAAATGGAAAGTGCAGTCTGTCAAGTTTAAAGGAGTTCATGGTCTTGTGACTGAGGTATGTCCCTTCTTGTAAATGTATTTTCACAAGTGCTATGCATCTGAGGATGCTTATCGTATAAAACAGAGGTATACATTTATTTGTATGTTTCTTTTTTATATGATGCCTGTTAGAAATGGGGATCTGTAGCTGGCAAGGGCTTGCCCCTTTGTCCAAATAGGGACCCTTCTTCCTAGTCAGGGTAAGGGAGTTACCCTCTTAAAATAACCCCTGCTCACCCCCTTGGTAGCTTGGCACGAGAAGTCATGCTTATCTTAGAGGCAGTGTGTAAAGCATTTGCACATAACCAACAGTAATACAGTGTAAGCACTACAAAAGGACACCACACCAGTTTAGAAAAATATCCTAAATTTTTATATACTTAAGACAAGACCAAATACGGTTAAAATTCCACAATACAGTATTTTGAAATAGATAGTTCACAAGATGTCTTGCAAAAATAAGTTGAAAACACAGTTTGTGTGAGTCGGTAGCTCGGTCCGAACCTACCGCGATGCTGAAAACAACAGAGTCTCGCAATTCCAGCTGACTGTGTTGGTACGGGCCAGCAACAGTGCGAACAGACTCGGTAACAGTACCTTTCTTGTTTTGGCATATACGGAGGTGCGAGCCGGTCGTGGCATCCGTCGCGGTTTCGGTGCAAAGTGGAAGCGGTGCAGGGCGCGGTGTCCTCTCGATGCGGTGCAGGCAGCGGCTCGGTGGCGATCGTCCAGATGTCGTCAGTGAGACCAAGGTGTGCGGTGCACGGTGAGACTGTGCTCGATGCAGTGCTGGCAGGTTGCGGTGCAGGCGATAGAGCCTGTTGGCGGGAATCGGCGTTGGTCGACCTGGACAGCTGTGCGGGACGAGGCGGTCACGGGTGTTGAGCCAGAGGCGACCGAGCCGGTGAGACCAGGCCGGCGAAGTGTAGCGAGGCTGCCGTGTCCACAGGTCACAGTGCAAGCAGCGGCTCGGTGGCGGTGGTCATCGATGAGACCAGGTTTGCGGTGCAAGATGCGGACGGTGCAGTCTGCGGTGCCTTCGGGACACAGGGCTAGCGACGGAGTCGGTGACAGTCGGTCGCGGTTCCCTTTGTGACAACTGAAACCAGCGGTTCCAGGAGCAGTACCCAGAGGTTGGCGAAGTCTTTGCAGTCCCTGAGACTTCTGAACAGGAGGCCAGCTCGATTTCAGGCCCTTGGAGATACTCAACACAAATAGAGAAAGTTCAGTCCAGTCCTTTCACTGCCCAAGGCAGAAGCAGCAGCTGCAGTCCAACCCAACAAAGCAACAGCACAGCAAAGGGGCAGTACTCCACCTGGCAGCTCTCCCACCTCTTCTTCTTGGCAGGTTCCTTGATTCCAGTGAAGTCTTGGGGTTTGGGCACCAATATTTATACTAGCAAATCCTTTGTCCTCTGAAGGCAGAGGGGCCTGTACCTAGTTCATACCAGTTCTGGGTGCATTCTGCCAGTGTGCACCTTCTTGCTTTGTCAGTGTGGGCCAGGGTCATCAGACGCACCACAGGAGGTGGAGCCAGCATTCTGGAAGGCAGGCACAGCTCTATACAGACCTAGGTGCTACTCCTCCCACCCATCTATGTGCAGATAGGTCTATTCAGCCCTGTGCTTATTCACCCTGTCTCCTGGAGTCTCCCCCAGCCCCTGTCACTCACAAACCAGACAGACAATACACAAACTAGCAGAGGCAGGCTGGATCATTAGGTAAGAAAATACCTACTTTCTAAAAGTGGTATTTTAAAACACAGAATGTTAAAACCAACTTCATTAAAAGATGTATTCCATGATTCTGAGTTCAGGCATACTAAACTCAAATTCCTAGCATGTTCCCTGGGTCAGTTAGGATTATAGGATGTTATAATTAAACTGCCCATTCTGGCCTATGGGGAACAGGTAGCCTTGCAATAGCGAAAAACAAAGTAGGCTGTAATTCACTATCAGGACATGCCACACGCACCAGGCCATGTCCTACCTTTGACATACAATGCACCCTGCCCACAAAGGTACCTTGGGCCTACCTGAGGGGTGACTCACATGTAGAAAAGGGAATGTTTAGGGACTGGCAAGTGTGTGCACTTGCCAGGTCGACATGGCGCCCCAGGCTGCGCACAGGCTCTACAATGGCATGCCAGAGTTACACTTAACAGGCTGTTTGTGTGGGTGGCACAATCCAGTGCAGCAACCCACCAATAGCATTTGATTTATAGGCCCTCGCAGTGCACTTTACTAGGGACTGACACATAAATCAAATAGGCCAATCATGGAAACACCAATCCATAACACATTTTATAACTGGAGCACTTGCACTTTACCAATGGACAGCAGTGAGAAAAGTGCACAGAATTATCACACCAGCAAAAACATAGTCAAAATCGGGAGGTCAAAAAGCAAAAACTCAGGGGAAACACGCCAAAAGATGCCGTCTAACAATGCCACAAGCAAAAGGTACAGACAGACACATGCATGCATGCTTTCAGGAATATGGTAAGAGTTACAGCAGACACATGATAAGGGTTGCTGCTTTATATTTGGCTAGGCCCAACACTCTGAGTAGTCTCAGAATAGTGAAGCTGCAGCACAAAGTTGAGATTTTAGACATGTTGGCAGAGGGAATAGTGATTAAGCTACTTTGTACGAGTCTGTGGAAAGGTACAGTTTAAGTATGCCTGTGGAAAGGTCCAGTTTAAGTATGGCGATTATATATAGAGGTGTCTGCTTAAAATGAGTAGTGCAGTCTGTCAAGTTAAAAGGAGTTCATTGTCTTGTGAATGAGGTCTGTCTCTACTTGTACATGTTTTTTCACACGTGTTATGCATCTCAAGAAGCTAGACTTATAAAAGACAGTTATACATTAATTTGTATGTTTCTTTTTTATATGATGCCACTAGCAAAAGGTATAGACGCATGCATGCTTTCAGGAATATGGTGAGAGTTACAACAGACACATGAAAAAGGGTTGCTGCTTTATATTTGGCTAGGCGCACACTCTGAGTAGTTGCAGAATAGTGAAGCTGCAGCACAAAAGAGAGGTTTAAAACATATTTGCAGAGTGATTAGTGATTAAGCTACTTCATATGAGTCTGTGGAAAGGTAAAGTTGAAGTATGCCACATATATATATATTTATATTTTATATTTAGGATTTTGTATGGAATTTAAATCATCGTCTGTGAGGTACTGTCCCCCATATGCGTGATTCCGTCTTCCTTTAAAGCGGTTATAGGCCCATTTTCTCGTGCTACCGATAGCGCCGCGTTCCCAGGGAGAGGCAGTGCTGGTGCGTACAAAGGGAGTTTGTGTGCCCGCCTACCAATCGCCTGCCAGGCCACAATAGTGGCATCTATCGTGTTTATCTCAGTCCTGGGCGTCTGTCTATTGGTGTATGTGATGACGCTCCTCAGTGGCACAGGATGTGCGTCCCCGTCTTCTACAGCCACATGTGGGAAAAAGTCATGGGACTTGAACCAGTAATACGCATACTGGGCCTGCGCGCATATGTAGTACACATGGAAGTCCGGAGCAGTGAACCCCCCCCCCCCCCCCGTATGTCAGTGTTAACGTAAGCCAGCTAATTCTAGGTTGCTTATTCCCCCATACCAACCTCAGTAGCTGGGTTTGGACTGTTTTAAAAAAATGTTTTGTCAATGGGATTGGGATATTACAGAAAAGATATAAGAACTTGGGAAGGATGACCATTTTTATTACAGCTATGCGATCTGCCAGGGACAACGGCAAACAGGACCACCGATCAACCTGCTGTACTAAGGTGGTATATGCCGGACCATAGTTCTCTTTAATCACAACCTCAGGGTCTCGTTGTATCCATACCCCTAGATATTTGACCGGATCTCCAGACCATACCAATGGGTGTTCTACCTGGGGTGGAGTCGTAGCTAGCGTCAAGGGAATGATGACCGATTTCTCCCAATTGATCCGAAGTCCTGAAAATAGGCCAAATTTAATATATTCCCTAATAATCTGGGATAAATAGTGCTGTGGCTCGCGAACATATAGGACCATGTCGTCCGCTTATAAGGAGATCCCAACCGGCCGGTTATTAAAATTGAGGGCAGCAGCTCTATGACATTGCCGGATTTTGCACGCTAGAGTTTCTAATACGAGAGCGAAAAGAAGAGGGGACAGGGGACAGCCTTGTCTGGTGCCACGTTCGATGTTAAATGGTTCTGACGTGAGCCCGCCCACTCGAACTCTCGCAGAGGTGTCAGTGTAGTGAACCTGTATCCAGCGAGTCAAAACAAAGGGGAATCCCATTCTGTTTAGTATATGCATCCTATATCTCCACTCTATTAAGTCGAACGCTTTTGCAGCGTCCAGTAAAAATGCAACAGCCGACAAGTCAGGGTTAAGCACATGGAACATGGTGAAGATGGTGCGCAAATTGTAGGAAGTAGAACGTTCTGGAATAAACCCAGATTGGTCCGGGAGCACCAGAAGTGGCATTAGGGGCTGTATTCTCTGTGGGCGTCTGAAAGCCATGCACATGCCGTGTCCTCTAGGTATTCATTCATCGCTGTCTCATCCATCCCACCACGTGTGGTAGATATAGTTGAATAAAAACGCTGGAATTGCTCTACTATAGCCTGTGGGGTGTAATGTGCCGTCCCTTCAGAGTCAATGATGTGGTGAATTGGGGCGTTGTCAGTCCTAGAGCTCAGTCTATTAGCTAAGTTCCTAACCGGCCTCCCACCCTCCCCATAGGCTCTGGTCACATGACGTTTTGATAAATACTTCTCTTCTGTATCTGCTAGAGCCCTATATTCCTCTAACTGCTCATGAATTTGCGCTGGTATGTCCGTGGTTGGTGCTCTCTGGTATTGCTCCTCGAGCACCTCCAATTCTTTCTCAATCTTGTTCAACTGACCACTAATGTCTTTAAGGATCCCCGCTGAAGTACCTATACACACCCCTCTTATTGTCACCTTAAAGGCTTCCCATAGAGTCGCCTGACTTTTCACAGAGCCCACATTGAATTCAAAATATTGTATGATAGCTGTTCTAATAGTCTCATTGTAGTGCGGATCTAGCAGCGTTTCTGCCCTAAATCTCCACGTGAAGGGGCGGTGTGGATTAGTGGGAATGGAAATATCAAGGACAACAGGGTTGTGGTCAGATAATGTCCGCGGGAGCGTGTGAACTCCTTCCACCCACCCGTTGGCCTCATCATTTAGCAGGCAGTAGTCCAAACGCGACCAGCTGTTAAATGCAGGAGTTATGTGTGTGCCCTCCCGTACTCCCTCATTCCGCAGTCGCCATACGACCAGCAGTCCCATTTCTGACATGACATCCCTTATACACTGTGCAAATTTAAGCGTGCGCACGCCTGCCGGGTTAGGTTTATCTACTTGTCGATTGAGATGGGTATTTAGGTCACCACCCCAGATGAGCGCAGACACCGCCCAACTGCGCAATACATTAAACATTTGCAGAAAAGGTGCCGTGTCATCCACCACAGGACCATACATATTTACCACTGTCACAAGCGCCATCCCCAGCTTGCCCTGCACCATAGCCCAGCGACCCTCCGTGTCTACACAAGTCTGTACAGGCTGGAACAGCACTCCCTTTTTAATGAGGATAAGGACCCTCGTGTAGGTAAAGTATAATGAGGCCAACCGGTAGGTCGCCCATCGGCACGCCACCTTGCCCTCTGCGTGTTTGCTCAGGTGGGTCTCCTGCAATAGAGCAATCTTCACATCATGTCTATCTAACTGTGCTAGCACTTGCCTGGTCTTCTTAGGCGTGTTCAGACCACGGACATTCCAAGTTATACATTTATACATTTCCCTCTTCCTCTATAGCGATAAACGAAGCAGCAGATATAGCTTGACATTCCAAAAAGCATGCACATATAGCTACACAGACGATAAGTATCATTGCAGTTCCAATCACAGTACCTCCAACATATGAAATTAAAACATCTCATCCCGCCCCCCACCCACTTCAGCAACCCCAATTTGCCAAAGACCAGACCCTCATGTAATACCCACCCCAACAAAAACACCACTAAACAACATGTCAAATGGGGAATGCCCATTGAGGGTCATAGCGGCGAGGTCCACTCCCAGATCTAGTAGGGAGAGGGGCCGCCGATAAGCCATCTTGCCCTACTACCCATAGCCAAACCTCCAGTCAAGCGTTGGAAGGCATGATGCAGGACACTAGATGAAGAGCCCGTGCCTACGACAGAACCGTGGTGAGGCATAACTCAGCCCATCCACAACATGACTCGCCAGGCCAATAACGACTCTTCACCCAGAAAAAATATGTAAACAGTCCTGGTTACAATAATCATACAGCTATCAAAAGGTGCCTCTCCCCACATATGCCGTGTGTAGGTAGCGTAAGCTGTAACTGTGGCAATTTAAACATACAAAGCGACTCCAGGCTACATCGTAATACACATAAGTGCAAACATGTAAAGGTACATTCGCAGGGCTCAGGGCCCCTTACTGCCCAGTCGTCAATGTCTGATGTGTGGGCTTGAGTACTCCGCTGTCGGCGCAGAGATCTGGCGTGCTCCATTGCCTGCTTAGGATTGGTAAAGATCTTGGCATTATCTGTCTCTCCTATCCGCAACCGCGCTGGATAGAGCATGGCATATGGGATCTGCTCTTTCATCAGTACCTTCTTCCCGTTTTGAAACTCCTTCCGGGCCACCTGCACCGCCACTGTAAAATCTGGGTAGAAAGATAAAACATTGCCTTGATGGTTTATTGTGCCCTTTTGACGTGTAATACGCAGCACAGTATCGCGGTCTCTAAAATTTAGCAACCTGGCAATGATCGGTCCTGGGGGAGCGCCGGGTGGAGGGCGTACCGCCAAGGATCTATGAGCCCGCTCCACAGCAAACATGGTCGATAGGTTGTCAGTGCCTCACACCTCCGGCAGCAACGTCTCCATGTAGTCCTCCAAGCGCCCCACATTGGTGGATTCTGGAAGGCCCAAAACGCGCACGTTATTGCCCCTGGACCGCGCTTCAATGTCCTCATTTTTTGCTTGGAAAACAGCTAAGAGTTTCGTGATGTCAGACGTCTTCGCAGCGACCTGTTGTAATCCGTTTTCAGCATCGGAGATGCGCTGTTCGGCTTCCCCAATCCGCGCCGCCTGTTTATCTAGTTTTGCTGAAAAATGGTCCATCCTGCCGTTAAGGGCTTCAATTTTGCCATCTATGGCCTGGAGACTTGCTTGGATGGCAGCTAGCGATTTCTCGAGTGCTGTGGGGGCCTGGGACGATGAGTCCAGCTCCGAGTCTGAGGCCGCATTTTGCATGGACTTGTCGCCCTTGCGCAATTCAAATGTGAGTCGTGGCTGGTTTTTCTCCGGTTTACCCATGTTGTGCACCACAACTGGGGGGGCACCACGCAGGTGGAACACAGTGCCGCACGCTGTGTGGCGGGGCGTATGCACCTAGGTCGCTATCCAGACAATCAGTGGCAGTGTGGTTAAGGCTCAGCACGCAATGTTATCGTAATAGACACCGCTGTAGCGTACTCTCCAATTTCCCCGTATTATCTGCCTCTAGTAGTAAGGTTGGAGGTGACCTGTGCCCATAAGTCGCAATGCGTAATGGTGGAGCCACCGTGTTGTGCGAATCTCCGCAAATATCACAGTTCGATAAATCACCACACCAATGACATCCACAACAGTAAGGAGGCCACAAGTTCCATGCGCTAATGTGCCAGCTCTCACAATGGCGAGGGGGGCGCAATCAAGTGGCCATGGGAGGTGGGGGACTGTAAACACTCCTCACACTGATGGTTTGTGTCTCTAGGCCCTAATGTGGTGCAGCAATATTCCAGAACAGCGCCTTCCCACGTGTAGCAGTACTTTTTGACAGAGGACCGCGGAGGCTCTTGGTAGTTTCTTCAGTGTGCAACGCGCTGTAAATAGGGCACTCGCTCGCATTGGGAGCAACTTTGCAGGGTCTCGGGGGTGTCAACTGGGGGGCCCCAGTAGTACTGGTCTGCCGCGTGGGTGGACTCCGCAAGTACAACGTCTACCAGCTACACGGCCTATTAGCGGCCTACTTTCTGGGCCGGCGCCGGCCGCTCGCGTACCGGAGCTTCCCGGTCGCGCTGTGTGGGCCCTGCGCTCACTCACTTCATCAGCTGGTGTGGGCTTCCCCCCATCATCAGGGTCACACCCGGCGCTGGCGCTGTAAAAATTGCCACGTACGCCGCCCTCCGGTCTGCCCCAAACTCCTCAGCTGATCTCTCGTGTGCAGTTCTGGGACCTCGGGAGTCAACTCTTCCGACCTCATGTGGCCGCCATTGCCACGGGTCAAGAGTGCGCTGCTAGCATTCCACCACCTTCTGGAGCAGCTACGCCAGAAATAAGCACATCGCCAGTGCACCCTCGAAGTCAGTAGCAAGCCTGCACAGGGTGTTTTGGTAGATGGCTAGGTAGAGGCAGGATTATCGAAGGATATTATTCAGCGGCTGGCAGAGCAACACTACTGTGCGCCCATCTTACGATCGCCAGGCCACGCCCCCCATACCTGCTTGTTATGTTGCTCCTGCTTTGTAGTGTTATCACATGTACTATGTTTGGTTTACCTTTGATCACGGAGTAGCTCCTGATCTATGTTGGATTTTTGCAAGACCTCCTAGTTTGGTACGATTTTTGCATGTTCAATGTATGTAACTTATGCTCCTGACAAGGCTGGAAACTCTGTGTTTGATATTGATTCATAGAGGGCTTTTTCCCCTGAAACCTTGCTAAATGTCACTCTGCCCTGGGCTGGTTAGCCTAGCTCTACCTGTCTCGACCCACCCTGTTCAACGGGGGGCCGTTGGCTGCTAGCAACCCACAGTATGGGAATTCCCCAAAATGTTCTGTGTTTTGGTTGGGTCCCCTTTGGAGCCCCTGTAGGGTTACATTTTTTTTCTTTTCTTCTCATGATATATGACTCATGGATGCTAATGCTTATTTACTGGTTTGTTCTGTGGCAGGATACTCGCGGCATGGTTACAATGCTGAAGTGGGTGGGGGGTAGTTGGGGAGCACTTTTTCATTGTGATAGCATTGGTTATGGTATGCTGGCAGAATTTAAAATGTATGATACTTATTTCCTAGACAGTAGCGCAGACTTTGTCAACAGAATTTATAGACATGGCTTAATCCAAACGTTCTACAATCTCCTGGATAAGTTGGAATGTAAGGGGGCTTAACAATGCTAAAAAGGTATGGCAGGTGTTATCTTATCTGGACCGGCACCATATCCAGATTGCCTTATTGCAGGAGACTCATCTTACCAAGCGGGCAGTCTCGCACATATCCACAAGGTGGTCGGGGTACGGTTGGCTGCCTCATATTCCTCGTATGCGCGGGGAGTTATGATTCTTGTAAAAAAAGGCATCCCCTTTGTGCCGACGCTTGTAGACAAAGATGACGGAGGGCGATATATTATAGTTCAGGGAACACTTTATTACACAAAGCTGGCCATTGTGAATCTATATGGACCCAATGTTGACGACCCTGCATTTTTTGATACCTTATGGGGTAAGCTCAGTAAACTATCTTCCTCTGCTCTTGTTTGTGGAGGCGATTTTAATGTGGTTTTGGATCCTGCAATGGATCGGGTGACTGCGGCTTATCCTCCTCCCAGGAGAGCTGCTGTATCAGTGCGTGATGGTATGTGGGCACTAGGCCTCACAGATATATCGAGATTGAGACACCCAAACACCAGAGAGTGTACATGTCATTCATATGCACAACAGTCCTGGTCTCGCTTAGACTACTGGCTGGGCACACAGGAAATCTGCACATGGACTACACAAATTAAACACTTACCTCGAACACTATCCGATCACTCTCCAGTAGTCCTTAGCATGATTCTGCCATCTCACACCCCTCCTCCCTTTCAATGGCGTCTACAGTCGTCCTCCCTATTAGATCAGGTATTTCAGGAGGGGATTCATGAGGCCATATCTGACTACTTTTCACTTAATACTGGGTCTGTCCAAAACTATGGAAATACGCTGGGAGGCCTTTAAAGTGACAATCCGGGGGGCATGCATAGGTCTTCAGGCTGGGGTTCTAATATCTCTACGTTGCACCATGGCAGCGCTTGAACGTGAGTTGTACGATTTAGAGCGTAAATACAGCGAACAGGCAGACCCCACTACTCTGGCACTTATTAAAGGGAAAATTATAGAATATAACGAAGTGGCCGATCAAGAGATCAACCATCTGTCGCGCCGGTGCAAAGCGCGTTATTATGGTGAAGGGGGCCGAGAAGAACGTTAGCTAGCCGCATAATGGAGCCTCATGCTAAGCATGTATGGTTAAGGCGATAATTGCAAATGATGATGCGCGTTATGACATGCCTACTATATTGATAACATTTGCGGATTACTACGCCGGGATGTACACCCATCGGCCAATTGCAGATGAGGCTGAACTCGCGCAATATCTTGACAATGTCGCTTTAGTATGGCTATCACGTGGACAGCAAGAGTTCTTAATGCATCCGATCACTTTAGATGAAGTGCGGGACGCAATCATTGCTTTGCCAAATGGGAAGTCTGCAGGCACTGATGGGTTGCCAGCAGAGTTTTATAAACAATATATCGATCAGTTAGCCCCATGCCTCCTTCAATTATATGAGGAGGCATATGAGACGCAATGTCTGCCACCAACCCTGCGCGAGGCACTAGTGGTCACGCTCATGAAACCTTAGAAACCGCCGGATAGGTGCGATTCGTATTGACCTTTACCCTTAATCAACACAGCCGCAAAAATATTAGCGAAAGTCTGGCAACTAGGTTGAAATTACTTCTTCCCGTCATGGTGCTTCCTGATCAATCGGGGTTTATTCCAACCCGATCTACGTCACTTAATTTGCGTACGCTTTTTGCTGTGATGCATGTGCTAGAGCCTACTCTACCAGCAGTGGCAGTGCTTCCTGACTCTGCAAAAGCTTTTGATTTGATATCCTGGTCATATATGCTTGCAATTCTACATCGCATGGGAGTCCCATTTGTTTTTACTAATTGGATAAAATTGTTGTGTACCAATCCTGTAGCACGGGTTAGAGTTAATGGGCAACTATCGGAGAAGATTCACATACAGCGTGGCACACGGCAAGGATGTCCGTTGTCGCCCTTGCTATTTGCTCTCGTACTTGAACCGTTAGCTTGTATCTTAAAGGCAGCGCCACGCTCATACTGCGTTACGATTTTTACAACGTCCTCTTGCAGTCTCCATGTATGCTGATGACATGGTGTTATATGTTCGCGACCCTGCAAGGTACCTGGCACAACCTATATGGGAATATATCCGATTTGAACGATTCTCAGGACTTGGCATCAACTGGTCTAAATCGGTTATATTGCCCCTTACGGATTGTACACATCAATTTGACATGGAATACCAACTAACATGGTGCACAGACACTGTAAAATACTTAGGAGTCTGACTCCACAGAGATCCGCAAGCTGTCATACAATCCAACTATGGCACAGCCATCACGACACTTGAGGGGCAAGTGAGTCGTTGGATTAAGTTGCCCCTGTCATTTGCGGATCGCATAGCACTGATGAAAATGGTAATCCTTCCACACATTCTGTATCTTTTTTTAAACATTCCTGTGCACTTAACACAATATATTTTGACAAGCTTCGCTCCCTTTTGATCACATTAGCCTGGGGTGGTAAGAAACCTCGGCTTAAGTGGGAGACAATTACTCTTCCCTACGATCAGGGGGGGTTTGCTGCGCCTGACTTCCATCTTTACTATCTCTGCGCACAAGCGCAATACGCCTACTATTGGCAACACGACCCAGCATATATTCCTCATGTGGCGGTAGTGGCGGGTGCTGTGCACCCAATACCGCTCAAAGCCATGATCGTCAATAGACACACGGTATTTGAAAAAGGGGAGTTCGACACTGTACATACCACATCCAGGGCCTGGCAATAACTTGGCAAGCGAGCACAGAAATTGCCATTATACGCACCTAGCATGCCACTACTGCATCACTCAGAACTATCTGTCACTAGGGAAATTGGCACACTAAAGACCCTTAAAGATATGGATATGTCAACAATGGAAGATGTGTTTCCTGGGGGTCAATTCATAACTTCAGATAATATACGTGCCCTGGGCACTGCCACCACCATGCACCTATTTGTCTACACTAGGCTGCGCTCCCCTATGCGTGCGCTCTATCCACAATTTCCTACAGAGCCACCGGCACTTGAAGCACTACAACTTATATATACTACCACATCTAGAGCTAAGCATCACAGAGGGATGTAACTGATATGGGCACGTCCGCGTTAGCGAAATGGAATGCCATACTGTCTGCTCTGCTTTCTGAAGATGAGTGGTTTGACAGTCTGTTGACGGCGAATGGCAATTTACGATTAGTGCACTTTAAATATTTACATCAGCTGTACTATACTCCAGCTCAGCTCCATAGATGTGGGTTGCGGGATGCTGACAATTGTAAACGTTGTGGCTTGCCTAGAGCTAATTTCTATCATTTAGCTTGGGAATGCCCTAAGGTGCATGAGTACTGGAGTTCAGTCACACAAATTTTACGTCTGATGGTTGACGGGCCCGTTGAATGTACCCCACAATTATGCCTGTTGGGTGTCGTCCCTAATATTAAGGCGTCTAATAGGAAGTTTGTGGCTACAGCACAATTGTTGGCTAAGCGCAGGGTCTCCATATGCTGGGGAGGCAGGCCTGTGCCTACCACTAAACTATGGTTACAGAATCTGGCTTACTGTTGAGATGAGCTCACATGTTATGCTTAGGAACTGCCTACTACGTCCAAACCACGGAATATCTGGGGTCAGCTTACGTCCTATCTGTTATTGATAACTGCTATTTGATGCCCGTTATGTTTTGTAAGACTGTTTCGCCTTGCACTGCCACACAATGCATTTTTAATTAATGCCATGTCTGTATGTACCTGCACTATTGAGTTCTGTGATACTATATTCTGCAAAATGAGTTATATAATATGTCAATGCTGTACCAATGCTCTGATTTGGATAAGTGTATGTTGTTCATTACTTTTGAAAATGCATAAATAAAAAAATGTAAAAATGTTTTTAAAAAAAAGTATGTTGCATATATTTAGGTGTCTGCTTGAAATGGGAAGTGCAGTCTGTCAAGTTTAAAGGAGTTCATGGTCTTGTGACTGAGGTATTTCTCTACTTGTACATGTTTTTTCACACGTGTTATGCATCTCAAGAAGCTAGACGTATAAAAGAATACTGACACATCTGTTTGTATGTTTCTTTTATATATGATGCCGCTAGCAAAAGGTATGGACACATGCATGCATGTTTTCATGAACATGATGAGAGTTACAACAGACACATGCAAAGGGTTGCTGCTTTATATTTTGCTAGGTCCAACACTCTGAGTAGTTGCAGAATAGTGAAACTGCAGCACAACAGAGGGATTAGTGATTTAGGGCCAGATTTAGGAAGCGAAATACCTAGCGCAAACGCTGAAATTCGCAGATTTTCAACGTTTGCGACCGCACAATAGCTCTGTGCAATGTAGAGAGGGAAAAAGCCAAGCGCAGAATAAGGATTCGCTAAAAACAAGAGAAGTCAGTTAGCGATTCCTTAATTTGCAAATTTGACCCACCGACTTCCAAATTGCGCCTCGCAAATTGTTAAATCGCAAAAATAAAATCGCAAAGAAATGTATGAAAATCCGCAAATTGCGATTTCTGGTAAAATCGCTATTTGCAAGTGGCAAATTACCACCAACTCAAAGCAGGTGGTAACCAGGTGCACTGCATATAAACAGACCCAGAATGCATCAGTTTCAACACAATGGCAGCCCTCTATGTCATTGCAAAGCGGATGCGGATGCAAGCAGCAGCACAGAGGATGATGAGGCGACAGGAACGCATTGTTGGACTTGGCCCTTCCTGCCGGGTCATCCCTGAACTTTTTTTGTTTGCCTTCCTCTTATATGTTTCGGACCTGTTGGCTGTTTTATGACTCTGGGCACTTTACCACTGCTGATCAGTGCTAAAGTGCATATGCTCTCCCTATTGTAAATTGCTTTATTGGTTGGATTCCATGATGAGCTTATTTGGTTTACTGTCAGACCCCAGTAAAGTGCACCAGGAGTGCCCAGGGCGTGTAAATACAAATGCTGCTGGTGTGCTTGCAGCACTGGTTGTGCCACCCACAGAAGCGGCCTGGTAAAATGTGTCTAAGGTCTGCCATTGCAGAACCTGTGTGCAGTCTGGTACTGTCATGCTGACTGGGCAAGTGCACCCACTTGCCAGTCCCTAAACCTTCCCTTAACTTCATATTAGTCACCCCTATGGTAGGCCCAAGGGCAGGGTGCATTGTAAGAATAAGGTAGGACAAGCCCTGATGTGTGTGGCATGTCCTAATAGTGAATTACAGCCATTTTCGTTTTTCACTATTGCAAGGCTACCTGTTCTCTTAGGCCAGAATGGGCTGTTAGAATGGTTACATCCTATGATCCTAACAGACCCAGGGAACATGGTAGAAAACCGAGTTTAGTATGCCTGAACTCAGAATAATAAAATACATCTTTTAGCAAAGTTTATTTTAATGTTCTGTGTTTGCAAACACCACTTTTAGAAAGATGGCCTTTGGGTGTCTGCTGTCTGGCTTGTGTGAGTGACAGGGCTGGGGAATCCCAGAGGGGCAGGGCTAGGTAGCCTGGTGGTGAATAGAGAGATTGACATATAGATGGGTGGGAGGAGTACACCTGGACTCTGAATAGGGCTGTGCTCTGCCACCACAATGCTGTCTCCACCCCCTGTGGAGTGTCTGATGACTCTGCCCTGCACACTGAAAGAAGAAGCCGGCATCATGTCAACAAAGTGCTCAGAAACCGGACCGAACTATGCAAGGGACCCCCTGGCCTGCAAAAACAAAAGAAATGCCGTATAAATGTAGGAGCCCTGCTCCTAAGAAATTAGATCCTGTCCTGTCAAGAAGAAACCTCTGTCCGACGAGAAGGAACTGGGAAAGCTGCATGGAGGAGTACTGTCCCTGACCTGGAGGATTGGCCTGCAGTGGTTCCCTTGCTGCTGAAGAAGAGGAAGAAAAGACCAAAGAAACTTTTATTTGACTTGTGCTGAAGATCTCCAAGGGCTTGTGAGTGAGCTTGTCCCCTGAACGAAGTCCCAGGACCAGTGGACTTCACCGCCGTGAGAGCGCACCGGAAAACGGACCGTTTTCCCCGTAATCCTGAAGCGAACTGCTGTGTACGCCTCGACGATCAAAGCGTACCCCCCCCTGGAAGCCTGCACCAAGCTGTCCGGCCCGAACAACGTGAGTAAGGCTTCCCTACGAGCCGTAGCTCACACCGCAAAGGAAGGTATCGTCCGGCCTGAGCAACGCGGCTAATAGGCCCCTACGAGCCGTAGCTCGCACCGTAACGGAAGGACTGCGAACCGTACATGCTTCCATCCCTTACGAACCGTACTGCCCAGCGTACGCTCCTTTCCCCTGCTTTGGGAAGGCTGCGGTGCATACGGTAGTCGCGTACATCTCCCCTGTGCGGAGCGTACTGTTCGCTGGTGTCCAGCACTTCAAATCAAGATTGTCGATCTCACGGTATGGCGCGAACGCCGCGGCGAACATTGAAAGCACCGTACCTACGCACCGTCCCCTGGAGCCCTGCAAACCTAAGGTCCAACGTACCGTAGTACGCACCGCACCAAGAGGACAACGCACCGTACATCACGCTTCATGTCAGCGCAGCACCCGTGACAAACTCACCAAAAGATAAAGGTACTGTGCCTGTTCGCACCGTAGGGTGTACGCTTCATCCCGAAGCGCCTGCAGTGCGTGTGAGACCCGTTCCCAAGCAGTTTTGACCGCGTACGAAGCGTACGGAAAGGAACGAAGCACACAGAACTTTAAAACTACGCTAAACCTAAGAACTCTTTTTCTAATAAGTATTGTGGGGCGTTTAAATGTTATCTGGTCTTGTGCTAAGCCTAATCTATACATATAAAGTACTATTTTTTATATATCCCAGTGTGGAGTCCATTTGTGGGGTTGTCACTGAGTTAATGTGTGTGTGTTCACAAATGCTTAACCTAAACGCTCTGAGATAGGCCTTGTCTGCTCGCGCCAAGCTACATAGAGGGTGAGCAGGGGTTATTGTTGGAGTGTACCCCTTACCCTGACTAGAGGAAAGGTTCCCTGCTTGACACAAGTACCTACCTGTGCCAACCAGTGAACCCGGATTCTAACATGCATATACAGAGCACGCATCACCCTTTTCCAACTCACAGAAGAAGAAATACATGAGAGGTACAGGCTTCACTCCACTAGCATCCTAGACCTGATACGTGACCTGTACCCAATCCTGGAGTATCAGACACACAGGGTGCAAGCAATTCCACCACATGACTCCTACATCTTCTGGCACAGTGGAATCTATACACATCTGGCTAGGGGTGAATTTGGAGAAGGATACCTGCTAGTTAAATGCATGTGACACACTCTGATGTATACCTTGGATGTATCTGTTGTTGCCTGTGATTGATGTTTCATCCTTTCCCACTTAGTTGACAGCGCATATGCAGTGCGTGCATTCATACTCACCGCATTCCTCAATCCATCTACCCCAAGTGAGAGGAGATACAATGCTGCCCATAAGTCTACGCGGAATCTGGTGGAGCGGACATTTGGACTCCTGAAGAGCAGGTTCCGCTGCCTCCACAACAGTGGAGGTGCACGGCAGTGCCGCCCCGAGATATGCTGCAAAATCATTGCTACCTGTGCCATGCTACACAACCTGGCCACAAAGAAGGGAAGCCCAGTTGAAATCACCGATTCAGAGGATGAGGATGAGGAATGTCCACGGCCACATCACAGCGCAGCAGGTGTTGTAGAAGCGGCAGATGGGAGACACAGACATGCTGAGATCACACGCAACTATTTCTAAGTAAGTAATGACACCAAGCGGATACTGATAATTGTTTAACGGTGTTTTATTGTCTTCACATCAGGCAATATGTATGTACACTGCCTCACCATACTGGCCTCTGTTTGCCTTGAGGTGCCCAGCGTGGCATGTCCACACTGCATGCACATTGTCATCCACTCTCACTGGGTCACATGGGTTACCTCACCCATCAGCGAATGTCAGCAACAGCATGGACTTTTTTCCTGCGCCCACGCACAGCAGTGCTTTGCTCAGTGTGCACACTTCCCTCCTTTGAGGACTGTTCTGCTGATGGCCCTTGCCTTACACTACGCCGTCTGGGCTCAGCAACAGGTGGAGTTATGCTGCTGCGGCTGGTGACCTCCTCACTGTCTCCACCATCCCCAGACCCTGTGGCAGGTATGTTGGCTGTCTGGAGCAGTTCAACAGAAGTGGTGACCTGCACCAACCCCTTAGCAACATCCTGGCTGCAATGGGACATTTCCAACTGCATGGCAACTATGTGTCTGCTCAGGACAGATGTAACATTGCATAGGCGGTTGACCGCCTTTGTGTATCCCTCCATGCGCTACTTTTTTCCTGCACCTTGCGCCACGTTCACTGTCCAATTTGCTGCCTAACTGCCGTACTGCCTCAGTCATGTCCCTCATGCACTCTGCATTGTCCCTATGGCCCACAGCAACCGTGGTGTTCAGTCAATTGATGCCCCCCCTTACAGTCCCTCATGTTCTTGTTCAGGGACACCAGCTCCCGTTGCATTAATCGCATTGTCTTCTTTTGCAGCCGCTGCACCTTCACCATGGTGCCCTCAAGACCTGCGAAGACACTGGATTCCTCACCCTGCTCAGACGGACTGAGTACCGTTTGTTCTGTTGTTGTGGAGACCACTGGTGTGGCTACGCTGCATGGATGACTGTTTCGGGAGACTGTGGTGGCTCTTCGGGCATGGTCTGTGGAGCTCCTGTGGTCTCCTCCTCTGCTCCCTCCATCTCCTGTAGTGTTTCCACTGTGTACTTCCTAGGTCTAGGTGGTGGTGTAGGTGTGACATCTGTGGGTGTTTGAGACTCTTCCGCCAGAATATGTTTTTGACCAGGTGCCTCATGTGTCTCCCTCTCTTCTGTCTGTGGCGCAGGTTCGCCTGTGGATACAGGTTGTCCATTTATTGACTTTCCTTGCAGCATTTGTGTTACATTAAATTATATGAGTTGCTATTCACACTAACAGTCCCCTACTTGGTTTTTGACTGATGTGAGGCCCTTGCAATTGTATTCAGAAATCTCACTGATATGCTATATGGGTTTTGGGACTACATCTCCCATGATGCAGTGGTGGTTTTTGCAAAATATGGACTGGAGTGGAATTCTAACTTGCTCATGGGGGATTGGGGAGGGGGTGGGTTCAGGCCATGCTGTGCATGCATCTTACCTTGCCTGGTGTTGTTTCAGGCTGAGCTATCCACGTCTCCTATGCCACTGATTGTCTCAGGCTGGAGGGTGGACTCCACCAAATCATCCAGGGGTGTGGTTGCAGGTGCTGTGGATGGTCCGCCACCTGTCTTTTTTTACTTGTTTCAGCCTGTCTGCTACCTTCTCCTTCTCCCTGGAGCGCAAGTCATGCCATCACTTCTACAGGTCATCGATGTAGTGCTGGGTGACCCCAATGGCATTGATCTTGCCTTGTATTTCCAGCCAGATATTTCTCTTCTGGGATTCTGGTACATGCAGGGATTTCTTGCCAAATAACTGGTCATGTGTCTTCACCACTTCTTCAATAAGGACCTCCAACTCCTTCTCACTAAACTTGTGCTTCGTTTTCCTTTCTGCAGGCTCCTTTCCCTTCTCCTGTGTGTCCATCCTGTCAGTTGGTGTCTTGCTGAACACTCCTGTACAGCTCCTGGGTTTGTGCTCCTGCTCTCTGCCTCTCCCACAGCCTCAGGCACTCAGAAACAGCATGGGTGTGGCCACTTCCTGTGTGTGATGTCATCAGAAAGCACCTGAATGGCAGATACGCAAATGTGCGATTTTTTTAAAATTGTGATTTCGTTAAGTACCGATTCGGTTTGGGGGTTTGTGAGTTTTAGGGAATCGCAATTTATTTGCGATTTTTTTATCTACATAGCGGTTTGCAATTTCTTAATAGCGATTCGGTAAAAATCGCTATTAAGAACTCGCAAAGAGAATTTTACCTACATCTGCCCCTAAGCTACTTCGTATGAGTCTGTGGAAAGGTACAGTTGAAGTACGTCTCTAAACTCTAAATTGTACTTTATATTCGATAATCGAGTATGAGATGTTAAACTGATTGTGACTTTTAATATTTTCAGTTCTGCACACACTGAAAAGTCACTTTTTAAGTCACTTGCCTGTGGTAAGGAAATCGGCTGATTTCCTTTTTACCTACTCACGGTTTGCTCACTTATCCCACCGCATATTACTTGTTTCTTCTGTATTGTTATTAAATTGCATTTATTTCTCTATTCGAGTACATGGGTAATTCCAGTTTTTTATTGTAAAAATTGTGATACTATACCTATCCCAATTGAATGGGACCTTTGTTGCTTTAATTTTTTTTTTTTTTAAAGCATATATTTGGGTGTCTGCTTGAAATGGGAATTGCAGTCTGTCAAGTTTAAAGGAGTTCATGGTCTTGTGACTGAGGTATGTCTCTACTTGTACATTTAGTTTCACACGTGTTACGCATCTGAAGATGCTTAACGTATAAAACAAAGGTATACATTTTTTCGTATTTTTCTTTTATATATGATGCCACTAGCAAAAGCATGCATGCTTTCAGGAATCGGGTGAGAGTTACAACAGACTCATGCGAAGGGTTGCTGCTTTACATTTGGCTAGGCCCAACACTGAGTAGTTTCAGAATAGTGAAGCTGCAGCACAAAATTGAGGATTTAGACATGTTGGCAGAGGGATTAGTGATTAAGCTACTTTGTATGAGTCTGTGGAAAGGTACAGTTTAAGTTTGCCTCATATAGTTAGGTGTCTGCTTGAAATGGGAAGTGCCATCTGTCAAGTTTAAAGGAGTTCATGGTTTTGTGACTGAGGTATTTATCTACTTGTACATGTTTTTTTCACACGCGTTTTGCATCTCAAGAAGCTAGACTTATAAAAGACAGTTATACATCTATTTGTATGTTTCTTTTACATATTATGCCACTAGCAAACAGTACAGACACATGCATGCTTTCAGAAATATATGGTGAGATTTACAACAGACACATGCAAAGGGTTGCTACTTTATATTTGTCAAGGTCCAACACTCTGAGCAGTCGCTGAATAGTGAAGCTGCAGCACAAAATTGAGACTTTAGACATGTTGGCAGAGGGATTAGTGATTAAGCTATGTCGTATGAGTATGTGGAAAGGTACAGTTGAAGTACCCTGCCGAAATGTAGGTGTCTGCTTGAAATGGGAAGTGCAGTCTATCAAGTTTAAAGGAGTTCATGGTCTTGTGACCGGGGTATGTCTGTGCTTGTACATGTATTTTCACACATGTTATGCATTTGAAAATGCTAGATGCATAAAACACAGGTATACATTTATTTGTATGTCTCTTTTATATATGATGCCACTAGCAAAAGGTACAGATATAAGCATGCATTCTTTCAGGAACATGGTGAGAGTTACACCAGACGCATGCAAAGTGTTGCTGCTTTTTGTTTGGTTAGGCCCAACACTCTGAATATTTGCAGAATTGTGAAGCTGCTGCACAAAAGTGCGTTTTAAAATATATTGGCAGATGGATGAGTGATTAAGCTACTTCAAATGAGTCTGTGGAAAGGTACAGTTGAAGTATGCCGCATATATTTAGGTGTCTGCTTAAAATGGGAAGTGCAGTCTGTCAAGTTAAAAGGAGTTCATTTTCTTGTGACTGAAGTATGTCTCTGTTTGTACATGTTTTTTCACTTGTTATGCATCTCAAGAAGCTAGATGTTTAAAAGACAGGGACACATCTATTTGTATGTTTCTTTTATATATAAGGACTCTAGGAAAAAGTACAGACACATGCATGCATGTTTTCAGGAATATGGTGAGAGTTACAACAGACACATGCAAAGTGTTGCTGCTTTATATTTGGCTAGGCCCAACACTCTGAGTATTTTCAGAATAGTGAAGTTGCTGTACAAAAGTGAGTTTTAAAACGTGTTGGCAGAGAGATAAGTGATTAAGCTACTTTGTATGAGTCTGTGGAAAGGTAAAGTTGAAGTATGCCGCATACATTTAGGTGTCTGCTTGAAATGGAAAGTGCAGTCTGTCAAGTTTAAAGGAGTTCATGGTCTGGTGACTGAGGTATGTCTCGACTTGTACATGTATTTTCACACGTGTTATGCATCTGAAGATGCTTAACGTATATAACACAGGTATACATTTATTTGTATGTTTCTTTTATGTATGATGCTTCTAACAAAAGAATGCATGCTTTCAGGAATATGGTGAGAGTTACAACAGACACATGCAAAGGGTTGCTGCTTGATATTCGGCTAGGCCCAACACTCTGAGTAGTTGCAGAATAGTGAGGCTGCAGCATAAAAGAGGGGTTTAAAACATGTTGCAGAGGGCTTAGTGATTAAGCTACTTTGTATGAGTCAGTGGAAAGGTACAGTTGGAGTACGCCTCATATATTTAGATGCCTTCTTGAAATGGGAAGTGCAGTCTGTCAAGTTTAAAGGAGTTCATGGTCTTGTGACTGAGGTATGTCTCTACTTGTACATGTATTTTCACATGTGTTATGCATCTGAAGTTGCTTAACGTAAAAAACACAGGTATACTTTAATTTACGCACACGCAACAGCAGAGAGCTCTTCAACATCATGAAGGAACTCTTCAAACCCAGCTCCAACTCCAACAACATCCTGCCAACGCAAGACGTCTGCGACTCCCTAGCCACCTTCTTTTACCGCAAGATCGCAGACATCCATGACTGCGTCAACAACCAGGCCCCCCCGACAGCCACCAACACCTCAGACTCACCGCCCCCCAGCCACACTGACCTCCTGCTTTCCTGGACCCACGTCAACGACGACGACACCATAAAAATCATGAACACCATCCACTCGGCTCACCATCCGACCCCTGCCCGCACCACATCTTTAACAAAGCAAGCTCCACCATCGCACCCCATCTCCGGAAGATCATCAACAACTCCTTCGAGGCCACCACCTTCACGGAGAGCTGGAAGCACACCGAGATCAACGCCTTACTCAAGAAACCCAAGGCGGATCCTAAGGACCTCAAGAACTTCCAGTCATCGAGAAGATTGTCAACAAGCAACTGACCCGCTTCCTCGAGGAGAACACCCTGGACCCGTCCCAATCAGGATTCTGCAGCAACCACAGCACCGAAACTGCCCTCATCACCGCCACCAATGACATCAGGACCCTGCTGGACAACGGAGATACCATGGCCCTCATCCTCCTAAACCTTTTGGCCGCCTTCGACACCGTCTGCCACCACACCCTACGCACACGCCTCCACAACGCAGGGATCCGCGACAAAGACCTGGGCTGGACCACCTCCTTCCTCACTGGCAGAACCCAGAGTGTCCGCCTCCCTCCATTCCGATCTTAAGCCACCAAGATCATCTGCGGCGTACCCCAAGGGTCATCCCTCAGCACCCCTCAGCCTGACACTTTTCAACATCTACATGTCACTACTCGCCAACATAGCCCAATCGCATGACCTCAACATCATCTCATACGCTGACGACACCCAGCTGATCCTCTCCCTCACCAAGGCCCCTACCACCGCCAAAACCATCCTCCATGAAGGAATGAAGGCCATCGCCGAATGGATGAAGAACAGCCACCTGAAACTGAATTTGAATAAGACGGAGGTCCTCATCCTCGGCTCCAACCCCGCTGCCTGGGACGACTCCTAGTGGCCGGCCACAGTGGGAGCTGCACCGACACCCACCAACCACGCACGCAACCTGGGGTTCATCCTTGACTCATCACTATCAATAACCCAGCAAGTCAACGCCATCTCCTCCTTCAAAACCCTCCGCATGCTTGTTCTGCTCGATTTTCCCGGCCTTCTTGTGAGGCACAATGATTGAATGTGACTTCAGTCTCTTACCATTCAAGCCTAAGGGTTAGAGTAGTGAATGGAGCCTATTTACTAGGCACTTCAACATGATTCTGTGCTCTTCCCCATAGATCAGGGCTCGCACACATAGCCTAGGGGATAGATTTGTTAGTATTAGGGATAGCCTGTCCTGTAGTAAGGGTATTTCATGGAGCTGTGCTGAATTCAGGCCTGGTAGGCCTCAAACGGGAGAGACTCCATCTTTCTTTCTGCCCCAGCAGCTTGGGATGCTTCTAGGTCAAATGTGATGCTTTAGTTATGAGGTGTTATTCGCTTGGAGAGAACCGGTTCAGGCCGGCCCTTATCGAAGGATTGTATTTTTCTTCATGCCGAAGACACTACATCAGGCCGGCCGGCTGGGAACGTGTCCTTGGTACGGGGAGGTACAAGAATTTGGTGGGCGGCAGGTTACAGGCCGGAATTTTCCATGAGGAAAGGCACCTCTATATTAGTGAAAGTCTGAGGCAGTTACATGTTCAGTCCGTAGGCGGCATCTAGCCGTTAGCAGTAAAGCTACTACTTATTCCAGGGAAGACAGACGCCATCTTGAAGGCGGAGAAGAACCGAGAGACAGATGCTTTCCTAGCAGAATAGCCAGAGAGGAGAGAGTAGCCGATAAGGAAGAGGTCCCAGTGACTCGGAGAAGGGTGATTCCAGGCGAGCCGAGGCACAGACGAGAAGGGAACCTAGATGACCACTGAGTGCAGGCTACATACTACTAAGGTGATGTCGACCCTTTCTTATTAGAGTGTACAACTTAATCTTTCACTTTTCTTTGCAGGTTATGTGTTATATCGTAATGTTATGTGATTGTGTATGTAATGAGTAATAAAGTATCCAGTTTGTAGTGAACCAACATGTGCTGTGTGTTCTGGTATAAGAGGGTAGCCTATTCTTCTAGTCAGCTGCGGCTACATGAACAGATGTTAACCCTGATCAGGTAAGTGGTAACTGAATAAGGGAAAGAGGAGCCCCTCGAACCTGAGAACAGGCTATGCTCGAACTGGCAATCCTTGTGTGATCTGATGAATAGTGAGACTGATTCCCTTTTTGTATGTTATGGTGATCATAGGATGAACTGTGAGACTGCCGTCTAGGTAGAGAGGTCTGGATTCGTAGGGGATCGCGAGGCCGCCGATTGTGCTGAGACTGCCGTCTGGGTAGAGAGGTCTGGCTTCGTATGGGACCGCGAGGCCGCCACTTGTGATACTGTCGTATGGGCAGAGAGGTCTGGATTCGTAGGGGATCGCGAGGCCGCCGATTGTGCTGAGACTGCCGTCTGGGTAGAGAGGTCTGGGTTCGTATGGGACCGCGAGGCCGCCACTAGTGATACTGTCGTATGGGCAGAGAGGTCTGGGTTCGTATGGGACCGCGAGGCCGCCACTTGTGATACTGTCGTAAGGGCAGAGAGGTCTGGATCCGGATGGGATCGCGAGGCCGCCACTTGTGATCTGAGACTGCCGTCTGGGTAGAGAGGTCTGGGTTCGTATGGGACCGCGAGGCCGCCACTTGTGATACTGTCGTATGGGCAGAGAGGTCTGGGTTCGTATGGGACCGCGAGGCCGCCACTTGTGATACTGTCGTATGGGCAGAGAGGTCTGGATCCGTATGGGATCGCGAGGCCGCCGATTGTGAGGTCTTGGTATGCATAGTAGGAATCCCCTGTCCTTAGGTGATAGATATATGTGGTTGCAGGATTGTAAATAGGTTCTAGGGAGGGGGTAACGTTCTGGCTGGGTTAGTGAGGCTCTGATGAGCGGGTTCTATCTGATCCGAAAACCCAAGCAGAACATTTGGCGTCACGAACCGTTTACGAAACCTGTGTGCGTTGTGGTTGTATCGTGTTTGCCTTCGGCGCGTGCGTGGTTTTGTTTGTGTATTATTTGTATATACCTGCGTGTAGTTTTCTTTTCTCTTTCTTCTTTTTCTTTTTTTTTTTTTTCTTTTCTTTTCTTCGTTCTTTTCAAAGATGTTTTCTAGAAAGTCGAAATCTACTTTTAAATTACCCGTTGATATTCCCGGTTGGGATTCGACGCCTTATGAAGCCTTAGCCCGTGAGTGGGCTGATTCTACTGGTTTGAGTGAGAATTGGAATTCTTTTTTGGAGCTGGCGGAGCCGGCTAATGTGATTACTTGTTTACAGAAGGCGCCGGTATCTAAGGGTGATGAGCTTCCCGTTTTGGGGCGCAGAGGTTAGATTGTTCTGTCTGCGTACAGAATTCTGCATGAGAGGTTGTTGAAGTTACAGAACTTGCATAAGGATTTGGAAACGAACTTTGTTGAGATTCAGAATGCTCATACTTTGTTGCGGTGTCAAAATAAGTTGCTTGCTGACAAGCTTGAGACGTACCAAACTATTGCAGAAAGGGCGGCTGTGCGAATTGCTCGTTATAAATACAAGAATCGTCGTGGTCGGGTTTCGACGCGAAAGGTGCGTCTGGTCGTGGCGAAAGCCGGACTGGATTGGAATCCTGATGAATGGGATGGTAATATCTGGAACTCGAGTGATTCTCCTTCCTCGGGTGAGGAGTCGGCCAAGCGCGAGTCTTCTCGCTCCGGCCGTGCTTGTAAATCTGCTTCTTGCGCCTCTGATGGTGCACCCCGTGATTGCGCTCGTCCTTCGAGCGGGGTCGATGCTTCTTCCACTGATTGTTCCTCTACGTGTACTGGTCGAGCTCCTTGTGATGCTCGTCCCGCGGTCTCGGTGCATCCAGTTTTTCGGCGGAAGGTGCAGCAGGCTCCCGGTGCTCCGAATGGTATTGCTTTAGACTCTTTGGAGGATTTTACTCAACAAGAAATTAGTGATATTTTGCAGCGATTTCGGCAGCAAGCTGGTGAGACCTTACTCACATGGATGGTGCGCCTTTATGAACTGGGCGCAGCTGGCATTATGTTGGATGCTGGCGATTGTTTGAAGTTTTGTTCCTTGAGTTCGGATTCTACTGTACAGGATCATTTTCGTAACTTTAATGGTGGTGGTCAAATTTCTTTGCTTCAATTGGCGACTGAGGGTTGTAATCAAAAATATCCTACTGAGTCTGACTGGCCTATGAATGACAAACCGTGGTATACTTTGCGCGATGCTGCACAACGTCTCAAAGAGGAGGTGATGAAAACGGCGATTTTTCTAAATACTGCCGACAGGTTGCTTGATGGTTTCTTGACATCTTCTGTGCGGAATCGTATTATTCGTTCTTCCCCTGTTGCTTATAAGCAGGTCATGATGACTTTATTGATTAATCAGACTGGTAACATGTTGTCTGTGGTGCTGGAATCGGTACGCCAACTCGGTGAGTTGGGTGAGTGGTTTAAACCTGAACGGCAGTCCCGGCCTGACACTCGTACTCCTGGTGACAATAAACTTACTAGACGTGATATGTTTTTTGGTCTTATGGCCGATGGTGTGCGGAAGGAGGACATTGATGGTGAGACTACTTCTCGTTTGTGGGAAATGTTTCGCAAACGTGGCTTGGATCGAAAGGAGGGTGCCCGGCGTGTTCGGACAACTGAGTGTGATCGTGGTTTTTCTGACGGTAGCGGTGATGACGACCGCCGTGGGCGCTCTGATCGTCGTGATGATCGACGTTATATGCGTGATTTGTCCCCCCGTCGTGAGAGAGACAGGGAGAGAGAGGGGGAAAGAGAGAGGGGGAGAGATGATTATGTTAACAGCAGACGTAGAGATGATAGGGATCAATCCCCTGAGTTGAGAAGGAGAGAGGATCGACACATATTGGCCGATCGAAACCCGCAGTACAATGCAGAGAACAGTAATCCATTTCGTAATGGAGATGGATATGAACAGGAGGTATCGATACCTAGGAAACGTGAGAGTCTTTATCCTGATTTATCCTGGTACACAGAACACAGTAAAAAGGACTAGGAAATAGGTCAAGCTCCAGTGCACAGATGGGCTCACAGAGATAATAGACCCTATGTAGATATTGATATTTATTGGAGACATCGTAATATCCAAAGGGCCCGAGCATTGGTAGATACAGGAGCGGAGGCCACTCTTATTCATGGAAAATCAAAGAAGTTTAAAGGTCAGCCTTTTACAATTACCGGATTAGGTGGAAAGGAAACTCCCGCAGTTCAAACCTTACTTGAAATGAGAATAGGTAGAATTCCTAGAAAAGAATACTCTGTATTAGTGGTGCCACTCTTAGAATTCATAATTGGAATTGATATTTTGAAAGGAATGACTTTGCACTTAGATGATGGATGTTACCAATTTGGAACTAAACATTATATATCGTCCAGGCCTGTACGGGTTGGTCGTTTAAGAATGCCCCCCATAAAAGTTCCCCAGGCGACAAAAGTGGTTCGTCAGAAGCAGTATCGTATTCCAGGTGGTCATGAAGAGATTAGTACCACTATTCAGAAGTTGGTGGATGCAGGAGTTATAACCCCAGTTACTTCTGCTTGGAATAATCATGTTTGGCCTGTACGTAAGAGTGATAATTCTTGGCGCATGACTGTTGATTATCGAGAATTGAATAGACACACACCCTCTTTGACTGTTGCAGTACCGGATGTTATTACCCTAATTGAAAGAATCCAAAAACATCCAGGTACATGGTATGCGTCCATTGATATTGCTAATGCTTTCTTTTCGATTCCGATTGCCCCTGAGTGCCAGGAACAATTCAGTTTTACGTGGAACGGGCGTCAAATGACGTTTAGAAGTCTTCCCCAGGGCTATGTGCATAGTCCTACGATATGTCACCGGCTGGTGGCAGAGCATTTGGCTGAGGTACCGGTTCATCCGCAAATTCAGATATGTCACTATATTGATGATATTTTGATCCATGGCGAATCACAAGAGGAAGTTCAGACTCAATTAGATAGTCATTGAGTGCTTGCGTGAGAAAGGTTGGGAAATCAACCCGGATAAATTACAAGGTCCGTCCCAGGCTGTGAAATTTTTGGGCATTAATTGGCATGAGGGGCACCGAGAAGTGATCCCTCAGGTTAAACAGAAAATTCTTGATTTTGCAGTTCCGAGAAATAGGAAAGAAGCCCAAAGCTTCATTGGTTTATTTGGCTTTTGGCGCCAGCATATTCCTCATTTGAGTCAAATATTGGCCCCTTTGTACCAGGTCACTCGTAAAAAGAATGCATTTGAATGGGGTAAACCACAGCAAGATGCGTTCAGTCTGGCAAAAGAAGCAATTCAGCATGCTCTGGATTTATGGCCTGTATGTGATGGTGAGGTGGATTTGAATGTGTCTGTACAAGGCCTTTATGCGAATTGGAGTTTGTGGCAGAAACAAGGCAGGAGTAGAGTACCGTTAGGTTTCTGGACCAAAAAGTTACCTGATGCTGGTGAGCGTTATACACCTTTTGAGAAACAGTTACTTGCATGTTATTGGGCTCTGGTGGATACCGAGCAATTGACTTTGGGACATGATATAGTTATGCGACCTGAGATTCCTATCATGCAGTGGGTTATGAGTTCGCCGAAAACTCACCGAATTGGACACGCTCAAGAGACGAGTGTGATTAAATGGAAATGGTATATACAAGACAGGGCACGTGTGGGACAAAAAGGAGTTGCATATTTGCATGAGCAGGTGGCACGGGCGCCATCAACTGAGACTGAGAGTGAATGTTCCGTACCTTTAGTACAGGAGTCTCCTGTTAAGTGGGGTAAACCTTTTGATGATTTGTCCGCAGAGGACAGAAACCATGTCTGGTTTACGGATGGTTCAGCAAGGTTCATAGGGACGAAACGGCATTGGAAGGCAGTGTCCTATAATCCGATCACACAAAAATTGCTGAGTACAACTGGTGAGGGTAAGAGCAGTCAATTTGCTGAACTCTATGCTGTTTATCAAGTTCTGAAACAAGAGTTACCTGGCACATGTCATATTTTTACCGATTCTTGGTCTACTGCCAATGGACTGGCAGTTTGGTTACCGACTTGGCATTCCCATAGTTGGAAAATCCATTCAAAAGAACTGTGGGGAAAAGAATTATGGCAGGAGATTTGGGAAATGCTCCCACAGAGTACTGTTACAATCTTCCATGTGGATGCTCATACCCCGATAGACTCTCTTGACAAATTCTTTCATAATATTGCAGATGAGAAATCTAAAATTGCTGAGGCAGTGGTGGACACGCAAGATTCTGATATTGCGGGATTGGCGAAATGGGCCCACCAGAAAGCAGGACACTTTGGAGAGAAAGCCACTAGCAGGTGGGCTGCTGATCGAGGAATTTATATTCCCCTAGATTTAATTAAAAATGTTATTCTACATTGTCCCATTTGTCAGCATATCAGGCAGCGCAAAGTGCCCCAAATTGTTAAAGGTCATTTACATCGCGGGAAATTGCCCGCTCAAATTTGGCAGATTGATTACATTGGTCCACTTCCTATGAGTAGGAATTGTCAATATGTTTGCACCATTGTTGATACATACAGTGGCCTGTTGGTGGCCCTTCCCTGTAAGCAAGCTACCCAATTGAATACTATTAAAACATTGGAATTGATTATGATGTATTATGGTGTGCCATTCCAAATTCAATCTGATAATGCATCCCATTTTCGTGGAAGATTGGTACAGGAATTCTGTGTGGAAAACAATATTGAATGGGTGTTTCATATACCATATTATCCACAGGCCTCGGGTCTTGTGGAAAGGTTGAATGGCCTGCTGAAAGACCAATTGCGCAAATTAACAGATGACAAGTATAAGAATTGGCGAGATTTTTTGCCTCAAGCGCTATTGATTTTGAATAACCGTCCTTTTCTAAATGCTGAATCCCCATTTATGCGTTTGTTTCCTCCGAATGTTGATGCTAAGCCCAATGAGATCAGAGAAACTGTGATGTACTGGGAGATTACTCCTGGAGCTTTGGCTCCATGTAGAGCGACCCCAGGGTCGGCAGGTTTAGACTTGCATGCCATGGATGACACCATTATAAAAGGTAAAGATCGAGTCATCATTGAAACCGGTGTTGGTGTTCATATACCAACTGGAAATTTCGGATTAATCGCCCCTAGATCGGGGCTGGCTGTAAAAGGCATTCAGGTGCTTGGAGGAATCATTGATAGTGATTATCAGGGAGAGATTAAGGTGCTCCTGCTGAATAGCAGTGAGGTTGACTTACTGATACATAAAACTGACCGAGTGGCTCAATTGCTAATAATGCCTGTCTTCAGTGGTGAGATGACAAAAGGCACTGCCCCAACGTTGCTAACTGTACGAGGCCAGAAAGGTTTTGGCTCCACAGATAATCCTGGGGCCAGAGTTTGGGTGCAGTCGCCTAAGAATCCCCCTGAACAAGCAGAAGTGATTGCAACCGGTCAAGACAACACCATTTTAGTTATGAGACCAGGGAAAGATAGCTGGGAAGCAGTCCCGGCTGACAAATGTTACTTACGAGAATGAATAATGCCTGTATTTGATTCTCTTTCAGATCATTCTTTGGACTGTTGCTGCAGGATGTGTCGGCGTTGGACTCCTTTTGGGCTGGTACGACAAGAGAGGAGGGATCCCATCAACCCGGGCTGAGTTGAGAACCCGAGTGTCGCGTTCCTTCGCTGCGTGGGATTCGTCGCCGAACTTTTGGATTACATTGGCCAAGCAAGTCACTAAAGCCCCTCATTTCTGCTTGACACCGATGAGATCGGTGACGGATATACTGGCAACTTGTTTGGTTGCTGTCCCTGCTTCATTGGAGACTTTGACTCATATTTTTAATATATCAAATGCTCGCCCCAATGTTCTTCTGGGCGATTTCGCTGCCCATGAGTATTGCCCCTTGTGTATTGTACTGTCAGACCCGATACCCCCCATCCAGTCCCAAATAGTTACCTATAATATCACACAGGGCGATTTATGTTTTTTCCTTACTTGTGATCCTAGTGCGATTTCTGAATGTATGCGTTTAAAATTGAAAGGTGCCACTTCATTCACCGCTCATGAACGGACTTTGTGCCTTCAAAGGACACCGAAAACATGTACTTCTGTTCAGAATAACATGACTTGCAAGAGTATGGTAGTTACCCCCAGTCACTATCGCACGATGTTACTACCTGCCGGATGGCTTTTCTCATGTGGTAATACTTCCTGGCCATATATCCCCGCAAATATTTCTGGAGGCCCTTGTGCCATTACTAGACTGAGCTTACTAATGTTCTCATCGCATCCGAATGCCAACTCTCGTGTGATTCGAGATACAGTGAGGTTACAGGAGGATTGTGACTCATCTTTGCATTTATATTCCAAGTCTGAATACCTTAGCCTGGCTGTTTCAATTGTTGGTGTTCCTGCTTTGGCAGTTTATAATGCCAAATCTATTGGGAAAATGGCCTGCTGGATGGTAAAATCCATCAATCATACTTCTACAGTCCTGTCTGACATGCTATTAGACGCCCAGGGTGAACGTAGGGCTATCTTGCAAAATAGAGCGGCCATTGATTATCTTTTGCTTAAACATGGACACGGTTGTTCTGATTTTGAGGGTCTTTGTTGTTTTAACTTGTCGGATCATACAAAATCCATTCAAGCTCACATTGATAAATTACATGACTTGACAGAAGAAGTTAGAAAACACATTGACCAGGGCTGGTTTGACTGGCTCTTTAATTGGTTACCTGATTTACATATGTTACGTCAAATATTAGGAGGTATTCTGATTACTATCGGCATTTTGATTTCTATCTGTTGCTTTATTCAGTGTATTCCTTCACTATTTCAATTCTGCACACCTGGTACTAGACATAGATCAGTTAGTCTTGTTTCATATTATTCTTCCACAGATATTAGTTCTGTTTAATGAATGTATAATAGACTGAAGTCAAGGGTGAAATGTTCTGCTCGATTTTCCCGGCCTTCTTGTGAGGCACAATGATTGAATGTGACTTCAGTCTCTTACCATTCAAGCCTAAGGGTTAGAGTAGTGAATGGAGCCTATTTACTAGGCACTTCGACATGATTCTGTGCTCTTCCTCATAGATCAGGGCTCGCACACATAGCCTAGGGGATAGATCCGTTAGTATTAGGGATAACCTGTCCTGTAGTAAGGGTATTTCATGGAGCTGTGCTGAATTCAGGCCTGGTAGGCCTCAAACGGGAGAGACTCCATCTTTCTTTCTGCCCCGGCAGCTTGGGATGCTTCTAGGTCAAATGTGATGTTTTAGTTATGAGGTGTTATTCGCTTGGAGAGAACCGGTTCAGGCCGGCCCTTATCGAAGGATTGTATTTTTCTTCATGCCGAAGACACTACATCAGGCCGGCCGGCTGGGAACGTGTCCTTGGTACGGGGAGGTACAAGAATTTGGTGGGCGGCAGGTTACAGGCCGGAATTTTCCATGAGGAAACGCACCTCTATATTAGTGAAAGTCTGAGGCAGTTACATGTTCAGTCCGTAGGCGGCATCTAGCCGTTAGCAGTAAAGCTACTACTTATTCCAGGGAAGACAGACGCCATCTTGAAGGCGGAGAAGAACCGAGAGACAGATGCTTTCCTAGCAGAATAGCCAGAGAGGAGAGAGTAGCCGATAAGGAAGAGGTCCCAGTGACTCGGAGAAGGGTGATTCCAGGCGAGCCGAGGCACAGACGAGAAGGGAACCTAGATGACCACTGAGTGCAGGCTACATACTACTAAGGTGATGTCGACCCTTTCTTATTAGAGTGTACAACTTAATCTTTCACTTTTCTTTGCAGGTTATGTGTTATATCGTAATGTTATGTGATTGTGTATGTAATGAGTAATAAAGTATCCAGTTTGTAGTGAACCAACATGTGCTGTGTGTTCTGGTATAAGAGGGTAGCCTATTCTTCTAGTCAGCTGCGGCTACATGAACAGATGTTAACCCTGATCAGGTAAGTGGTAACTGAATAAGGGAAAGAGGAGCCCCTCGAACCTGAGAACAGGCTATGCTCGAACTGGCAATCCTTGTGTGATCTGATGAATAGTGAGACTGATTCCCTTTTTGTATGTTATGGTGATCATAGGATGAACTGTGAGACTGCCGTCTAGGTAGAGAGGTCTGGATTCGTAGGGGATCGCGAGGCCGCCGATTGTGCTGAGACTGCCGTCTGGGTAGAGAGGTCTGGGTTCGTATGGGACCGCGAGGCCGCCACTTGTGATACTGTCGTATGGGCAGAGAGGTCTGGATTCGTAGGGGATCGCGAGGCCGCCGATTGTGCTGAGACTGCCGTATGGGCAGAGAGGTCTGGGTTCGTATGGGACCGCGAGGCCGCCACTTGTGATACTGTCGTATGGGCAGAGAGGTCTGGATCCGGATGGGATCGCGAGGCCGCCACTTGTGATCTGAGACTGCCGTCTGGGTAGAGAGGTCTGGGTTCGTATGGGACCGCGAGGCCGCCACTTGTGATACTGTCGTATGGGCAGAGAGGTCTGGGTTCGTATGGGACCGCGAGGCCGCCACTTGTGATACTGTCGTATGGGCAGAGAGGTCTGGATCCGTATGGGATCGCGAGGCCGCCGATTGTGAGGTCTTGGTATGCATAGTAGGAATCCCCTGTCCTTAGGTGATAGATATATGTGGTTGCAGGATTGTAAATAGGTTCTAGGGAGGGGGTAACGTTCTGGCTGGGTTAGTGAGGCTCTGATGAGCGGGTTCTATCTGATCCGAAAACCCAAGCAGAACAATGCTCCGCAAGATCTACAGATGGATCCCCACCGGAACCAGAAGGACTATCACCCAGGCCCTCGTCAGCAGCAGACCGGATTACGTCAACACCCTCTACGCGGGAACCACGGCCAAACTCCAGAAATGACTACAACGCATACAGAACGCCTCTGCACGCCTCATCCTCGACATACCCCGCCACAGCCACATCACTGCCCACCTGCGAGACCTGTACTGGCTTCCCGTCAATAAGAGGATCACCTTTAAGCTCCTCCCCCACGCTCACAAGGCACTCCACAACACCGGGCAGGCATACCTCAAAGAACGACTCACCTTCTACACCCCGAACTGCCAGCTTCGCTCTGCTGATCTAGCCCTTGCCATCGTCCCACGCATCCCCAGAACGACCACCGGCGGCAGATCATTCTCCCACCTCGCCGTCAAGACATGGAACACCTTCCCCATCCACCTGCGGCAGACCCGGGACCTGCTGACCTTCAGGAGAATTCTCAAGACCTGGCTGTTCGAGCAGTAGCAGCACCCCCTCCCCCCACCCCGGTGTCTTTAGACCCTCACGGGTGAGTAGTGCACTTTACAAATGTTTGATTGATTGATTTATATGTTTCTTTAATATATGATGCCACTAGCAAAAGGTACAGACACATGCATGCATGCTTTCAGGAATATGGTAGCCATACCTCCAGCTGCCCCGCTTGCCAGGGGGCAGCTGCAACGTGGGGCATGTCTTTCTCTAGAGGCCCAGAGGGCAGAGTTGTGCCAGGGTCTAATATTGATTCATAGCTGCACCGCACCAGCACGGGCAGCTGCAACGTTTTGCGCACATTTGTCAAAAACCTTGAGGCTAGCCAGGAACTGCAAAAAGCCTGGCATGGCCAAAAGGCTGTACTGACTGTTTACCAGCCAGGACAGAAAGGGTGGGTGTTGGAGCCTGTGGCCCCAGCAGCTCTCCAAAACAAGTGGAGTGGACCCCACACTATTGTTGAACAGAAGGGAGAGGTTACTTACTTAGTAGACCTAGGAACTCCCAGGAGTCCCCACAGGGTTCTCCATGTCAACAGGCTAAAGCCATATATAGACAGGGCTGCCATGGGCTTGCTCATGGCTACTGATGAGAGACAGGAGGAAGAGAGTGACCCACTCCCTGACCTCCTCTGAAAGAACCCTGATGATGGGTCAGTTGATGGTGTGGCCTTGGCAGGCAGCCTCACTGCCCAGCAGCAAACTGATTGCAGACAGGTGCTCGATCAGTTCAGAAACATGTTTTCTCTGACTCCAAGTCAGACTACCTGGTGCACTCATGAAGTGGACACTGGGGACAGTCTGCCTATTAAAAATAAGATTTATTGGCAACCTGACCATGTCAGGGACTGTATCAGGACAGAATTCCAGAAAATGTTGGATTTGGGAGTTATTGAACCCTCAGATAGCCCTTGGGCTAGTCCAGTGGTCCTTGTGCCAAAACCTCACACCAGTGGTAAGAAAAGAGAAATTAGGTTTTGTGTGGACTACAGGGGTCTCAATGCAGTCACTAGGACTGATGCCCATCCAATTCCAAGGGCAGGTGAGCTCATAGATACTTTGGCCTCAGCCAAGTACCTTAGCACATTTGACTTGACAGCTGGATACTGGCAGATCAGACTAGCTGATGATGCAAAGCCAAAAACAGCATTTTCGACCCCAAGTGGGCATTACCAATTTGTGGTGATGCCCTTTGGATTGAAGAATGCACCTGCCACTTTCCAAAGGTTGGTGAATACAGTTCTCCCAGGTCTGGAAGCCTACAGTGCAGCTTATCTAGATGATATTGCTGTCTTTAGCTCAACCTAGGAGGATCACCTGGTCCACCTAAGGAATGTTTTGGAGGCCCTGCAAAAGGCAGGCCTCACTATCAAGGCCACCAAGTGCCAGATAGGGCAGAGTCAGGTTGTGTACCTTGGGCCACCTTGTAGGTGGAGGCCAGGTTCAACCACTGCAGATCAAAATCCAGACCATCATAGACTGGGTTTCTCCAACCACCCAGACTCCGGTGAGAGCCTTCTTAGGCCTGACTGGGTACTATAGGAGATTTGTCAAGGGGTATGGAGCAATAGTGACACCCCTGAAAGACTTAACTTCTAAGAAAATGACCAAAAAGGTTCAGTGGACAGCTAGCTGTCAAAAGGCATTTGATGACCTGAAGCAGGCCATGTGCACTACAGAGTCCTGATTACTCCAAGAAGTCCATTGTCCAAACAGATTTGTCTGAATTGGGGGTAGGGGCTGTACTGTCACAATTGTATGATGAAGGTCAGTATCAGCCAGTAGCTTTCATAAGCAGAAGGCTGACCCCTAGAGAGAAACGTTGGTCAGCCATTGAGAGGGAGGCCTTTGCTGTGGTTTGGGCTCTGAAGAAGTTGAGGCCATACTTGTTTGGTACTCACTTCCTTGTTCAGACAGACCATAAGCCCCTCTTATGGCTAAAAAAAATGAAGGGTGAAAACTGCTTGGATGGTCCATTTCCCTACAGGGGATGGACTTTACAGTGGAACATAGACCTGGGAGTAACCATGCCAATGCAGATGGACTCTCTAGGTATTTCCACTTAGAACATGAAGACTCAACTGGTCAAGGTTAGTTTAATGTCCCTGCATTTGGGGGGGGGGTTGTTTAGGAGAGTAGGATCTGCTTCACATGGGTACTCCCACTTTTTGCTGGTGTTTCACTGTTGTTCGACCTTAGTCTGGCTGTGGCCCTGCTAATCAGGACCCCAGCCTAGCTGCTTCCTTTCTAAAATGGTTTCCATGTACATTAGGTACATCTCTAATTGGATTCTGGAGTGCCTTATAAGTCCCTAGTATATGGTATACTATGTACCCAGGGCATAGGTACCTCAGAGGCCTACCAGGGGCTGCAGCATGTATTATGCCACCCCTGGGAAGCACTCCAAAATGACACCACACGTCTGCTATTGCAGCCTGGGTAAGGTGGTGCATGCACCCCTTACTGTGGTATAGGCTACCTATATCACTACCATTGCACACACATATAAAACCTATAAGTCACTCCTATGGCAGTCCTTAACAATCCTGAAGGCAGAGTGTCTGGTTTTTATGTGAGAGGGTGCCCCTGCATGAGCAGAGCCCCTCTGCAGCGTTCAGAGTACCTCCTCTGATGCTGTTTGTGGTGCAGCCTGACCAAATACGCTTAAGCGCATTATAACCTCGCGGTAAATGCTAACTTTGGACTGGCTGCACGGAAACATGTCGTGTTTGGTGTCAAACACTTTGGAATACTACCCCCCGCCGCCAGAACATTCCACCCTTCTAGAGGGAGAGACATGTACCCACTGGTCTAACCGGTAAAGACTTTCTAGAGCCCTGGCATCACAAAATGGATGCCACAGCCACAGACACGGGTCTGGCCTCCTGCTGCTGACTAAAACTCCGGCAGGGGAGGCCTGGACAATAGGTTTCCTGTCACAGGGAGGTGTAACCACCTCCCCAGACAGGTAGATGTGTATTGGGGCTGGGCGGGTGCACTCTCTGCTTTGAAGTCCTGCACTGAGTGCACACTTGGTGTCCCTGTGCATAGTCCAGTTAAACCGGTTGCAGGGGCTACCTGCCCTTGCTCTAGCGCGAAACTAGACAAAGGAAATGGGTGTAACCACCCCTCTTTCCAAACCCTCCCATAGGTGGGTCCCCAGAGTATGTCCAACCCCCTATCTTAGTATAAGTATAGGAACCCAGTCCTTGAGACTTTAGATTACACTGGACAAAACTCTGCAACATATATCCTGGACCTTCAACTCACTATTTTGACTAGAAGTCTGAAGAAATCTCCCTTGGGGTCAAGGCGTGACTCCACTGCTTGGCAGGCACCAAAGAAGCAACTGTCCGGTCTGCAACTCTGAAGCTCCCGCCGGACGCCGAAGTCTTTGCATCACCAGAGGTGGATTTCCAGATTTCACCGAGGGTACCCTGAGTCCACAGCAAAGCTGAGGCCCGTGGGTGATGTGGAACCATGACCTCTGGACACAGTAAACTTTTGTCGGTACATCATCTTCCTGGTCTTCCTCGAAGTTGTGCTTTGGGCTCCGAGTAGCCCCAGCCTTGAGCACCGACAATCTCTGGCCAGTGGGCCAGTTTCCAGTGCGACTGCTCGAGGCTCCTTCGCGATCGCTAGCCCGTTGGCTAGTGGGTCCCCATGAAAGCAACTCCTTTTCTGCTTTGGCTTTCCTGGTTGCTGCAGACGTGCCCTGACTTACCCTCGCTGGGTGAGTCCCCCAGACCTTGCTGGTCTGCACCAACGTCTTTCTTCTATTTCCACTTGACTTGCTGTTGCCAAGGCTTGTTGGGTCCATTCTGGTCGCCGATACCGCAGCACTCGACCGACTTCGTGGGACAGCTTGAATCCAGCTCCTGGTCGTCGTCGATGCCTCCTGGACCTCAAGACTCCCGTCAACTCACCTGAAGCACCCAACATCTGTGGGCATTGGACTATCGTGCCCCTGGTCACTGGTAAGTGACCCAGACTCTGTCCCCTCTGCTTTCAGGTTCCTTCCTTCCTCGATCCAGGCTTGGATCTCTTTGGACACTTCTCCTCTTCACGGCAGCAGCACTTCTTTGCCACCTTCCATTGAAAACGACGCCGCAACCCAACACCAAAAGACACCTATGCACCCGGCTTCCCTGGGTGAGGTAACACGAGTACTCCGGTGCTCCAGTGGGTGTTGGCCCTAGACACCTCTAAGTCCGTAAGGGTTTGCTTGTAGTCGTCCTCTAAGTTTCCTTAACTTGTAATTTTCCAACCGCGACTTTCCCCATAGAAGTTAACAGCGATTCACGCCTGTGTTCTAACACTGCACGTGTCCCCCGTGGGTCCCCTACGTCACTACCTTGGGTGGTTCCTTGGGGCCCAAGCACTTCTAAAGGCTCTAGGCCTTGTGTCTAGTTCAGTCGTGGTTCTTATACCACTTTATTGGTATATGGTTTGGTATGCCCCTAGGGCCCAAACGTGTATTTGTGCTTTTACTGTTGAATACTGACTTGTAGCTTAAGTACTTCGAACACCAGCCTCATAAAGAGACTAGAGGGGGGTGTTTTATCTTAAATACATATATTTTGAATATATACCTGGTGTGGTGGTTCTTTCATTTGGTCATTCTGGAGATTATAGACTGGTAAAACAAGCTGCTTTACATTCCTTCAAGACTTAGCCTGAAGGCTGCTCTCTATAGCTACCACTGCCCGTTGCAGTTTCAGAACGTCCGCATCACGGTTTTTCCGGACTACACCAGGGAGGTGCAGGCTCAGAGGCGAACCTATGACGAGGTAAAACAGAAACTCCGGAATATGGGTCTTCGCTACGGCCTTCTCTTTCTGGCCCTGCTCAAGGTCCTCTTTCAAAACCAAACGATCTTCTTTGATACCCCTCAGGCAGCTTGGACCTGGCTCCTCCTGGATCGGTTGTCCTCCTCCCCCGTCCAGAGGGCCCCTTCACGTCCGCTCCCGCCTGCACCTAGGCCTCAGAGACGCCGGACCAGGTCCCGTGGGAAACATGATCGTTGTGGGGTACGTCCCCGTCGCCAGGTGTGTCGTCTGGGTGCCCTTGCTCCCGGGCTTCGACTCGGTTCCCCCGACCCGCCGGCCCCGCTGCCGGATTTGAGTGACAAGCCGGGCCCCGCGGAGGCTTCCCGTCAGGTGATATCCGACTCTGACCTCTCCACGCTCCGGTGACGATGAAGCAGCCTGAAAGAGACTGGCATCGAACACTTCCTAAATTGCCTCTTAAGTATTGGTGTATGACCGCTCCTACAATCTCTCAGGCAAGGGCGACGTGGCCTTGGGACTGCTACTGGTACTGGGACCAGTCCTCTAACTTACTCTCTGGCCGGCTGGTAGCATTCGTTGCACACTCATCCCACTTGAGCTGGTTGAGGGGGGGTGCCTTGATCCTGGGGCTCACACATGCTGAACGACTTACTTCTTCCTCTCCCCACACTTACTTGCTACCCCTGATGTATGTAGCCCAAGGTGTAATGGCAGCGGAGGTTGATTCTGTATCCGTGCATAAGGAGGGGGGTTCCATCTTCACCATGTTCTTGTTTCGCTAACCGTTTTAGCTTAGCACCTAGTCTGTTTGCGAGGCTGTTGTTTTGAACTGTTTTCTTTCCAGGTTGCCAGATGCTTCCTTTTCAGAAGTGTAGGGTGGGGGGAGTTGGGGGGAATGGGAGGGGGGAGGGACTGTTGTCCTCGGAATGTTTGTTGTTTTTAGCCGCCCATGGGCTTCTGTTCCTTGTTTTCATTGGTAGATGCGCACGCACAATTGCCCTCGACGAGGTCATGCGACTCACCAGCCCACGCGCCCCATGCGCAGCGGCCTCGGGCACGGATCATTGTCTCCCTTGGGTCCTGGGGGTGCCCGTGCAGCTGTTGTCCCTCCCACACACTACCCACCAGGATGGCGCCCACTCTGCATAGGACCCTGCACATCCTTTCCTGGAACGTTAATGGTCTACTGGACTGGATTTAATGCACCGCGGTTCTTCGCAGAGCCCAGCGGCATGCCCCTGATGTCCTGCTCCTGCAGGAAACGCACCTCCTGGGCTCCCGATGTCACTTCCTCGCCCGATATGGGTTAGATAAGGTTTGGCACTCTGGTTTCACGCGAGGCTCCCGGGGGGTGGCCATACTGCTTCGGAAGGAGGTTCCCTTCACCTTGACACAGACCGAAACTGACTCACAGGGCCTGTATGTGGCCCTGATGGGCATGATCGAGGGGCTTCCCCTTAATCTTCTGTGTACCTACATTCCTCCCGCCAGCTTGGCCTCTACCCTTCATCAACTAACTCTGGTTTTCGCCTCCCTTCCAGAGGGTCTGACGGTGGTTGGGGGCGATTTTAATGCGGTTCCGCAGCCCCCAAGTGACACGACGGGCGCCCCATCGGTTTCCCGTTTGTCTTCTGCAAAGCGAGTATCTGACTGGTCCTCCGCCTTGGGCCTCTTCGCTGCCTGGAGAGTGTGGAATCCCCGTAAGGAACAATACACGCACACCTCAGCAGCTCACCACACGCACTCTCGTATTGATTTGCTTCTGTTACCTGCCACAGACTGTCAGTTGCTGTCCGGGGCCGTGAATTTACCGAGGGGCATTTCAGACCACTCCCCCATCTCCCTCCGTCTCGGAAACCCCTTTAATGGCACCCGCACGTTATGGCGGGTGAATGCCTGGTTCCTGCAAGATGTGAACTTTGTTGAATCCCTCGGGCAAGAATTGAACCCTTACTTCTCCACCAATGTGGGCTCGGTCTCCTCGCCGGGGCCCCTGTGGGAGGGCCGGCAAGGCGGTGATGTGAGGGGTGGGTAAAGGTCTGGTCCACGCGAAGCGTGCGGAGCAGTCCACCCGGCTGGCACGGCTGGAAGACCAGGCGGTGCGGCTGGAAGGTCCCCAAGCTGACCAAGATGATGCTGACTCCACTCGACAGCTCACTTTGATCCGGGAGAAGATCTGTCAGCTCTCAATGGAATCCGCCAAAATGCTCTGGCGCTCCTCGGTCGCACGCGTGTATGGCTGGGGCTACAAAAATGGCAAATTATTCCTGAGATCCGGGGTGATTGGGGGGCTCCCTGCGTCACCTCCCGGGACATTGCTCGCACGTTTGCCGGCTACTACGCGACGCTTTACACAACCCGAGCCCCCCAGTCTTCCCTGGCGGCCCTATTGGCCGACACTGGGACTCAATTGCCCTGTCTTTCCCCGACGGATTCCGAATCTCTCGACCGCCCCATCTCAGCAGATGAGATTCAAGGGGCAATTTCACTGTTGCGCTCTGGCAAAACGCCCGAGCCCGACGGTTTCCCCCAAGAGTATTATGCGACCTACCGGGACACTTTGGTTCCGTACTTGGTGGAGTTGTTCAATCATGTGATGGAGGCGGGGTCCTTCCCCCCTGAGACGGACGTGGCCACTATAGTAGTCCTTCCAAAGACGCAGCCGCCCTCCCTTGCTTGCGCGGACTACCGCCCTATCTCCCTCATTAATACGGAGATCAAACTCTTTGCCACTGTAGCGGCTGGTGCACCCTGACCAATGTGGCTTTTTGCCTGCCCGGGGTACTAGGCACTGTATACGTCGCCTCCACCTTGCTCTGGCACACCGTCACCGCCTCACCCCATATCTGGCCCTGCTCTTCCTAGACTTCGAGAAAGCCTTCGCTGTGGTGGATTGGGGTTATCTCGCGGATGTGTTGGAGAGGATGGGGATCGGACCCGTGTTCCGTCGTCTCATCCGGGTCCTATACTCTGCTCCGAGGGCTAGGGTCCTCATCAACGGCGTGCTCTCTGAGCTATTTCCTATCCAGAGGGGTACTCGCCTTGGCTGCCCGCTCTCCCCGCTTCTCTTTGCCCTGGCGATGGAACCCCTGGCTTGCATCATCCGCCAAGACCCCCTCATCCGGGTTTGGGTCTGGGATCCGACCCAGATTGACAAAATAGCCTTATACGCGGATGACATTCTCCTCTTTCTGGCGGACCCCGAGTACTCTGGCCTGAGATGTTTGGATGCTCTCGAGGTCTTCGAGCAAATTTCCGGGCTCAGACTCAACTCGGCAAAATCCACGCTGGTCCCCTTGCACCCATCACGTGAGTGCTCCGATTGGCAAAGATCTATCCCTCTGCGTAGGCAATTCTTTAAGTACTTGGGGGTATGGACTGCTCTACATCCGTAGCTTGAGTGGGCCTTGAATATCACCCTTCTAGTTACTAGGGCAAAGGCGGACCTTAAATATTGGCAATCTCTCCCTCTCAACCCTCATGGCAGAAGTGCCCTTTTCAAAATGATGGTCCTCCCACGCTTCCTATACATACTACAGAATGTTACCCTGTATCTTCCAGGGAGTTGGTTTCGGGAGCTGGACGGGGTCCTTACCCGCTTTTTATGGGGAGGAAAGATGCCGTGGATGTCTTTGGCACACTGCCGCATACCACCGTACGACGGGGGCATGGGGGTGACTGATCTTCACCTCTACTACCTGGCCACACGGCTTATCATGATCCACGACTGGTTTGCGGGTGGCTGGTCCGACCCGGCGTACAGAGTGGAGCTCCGGGCGTTAGATTTCTCGCAGCTCCAAGCCTATCTGTATGGGAGCCCGGTGCCACAGGATCTCCCGCCGGTCACCAGGGCGGTGCTTGTGGCCTGGCGTGCTGCACTAAGAAATGTAAAATGGAACCGGAAATTGACCAGACAGACGCCTCTGTGTAATGGGACGTGGCTGGCGGAGGTCTCCTCTCTCCAGGACTTTCGCAAGTGGGACCTTATAGGGATTTCGCTTCTGGGAGACGTTTGGGTGGGGGACCTTGTCAGATCATTCGCAGGCTTACAGCACCGTCATTCCCTCCACTCCTCCCAATTTTACAAATATTTACAAATTAGACATGCCCTTCAGGTCCACATCCCCTCCCCCACATCCTTCCCAGAATTCAGCTCCCTAGAGGCCCAAGTGATGATGGGGAACCTGGGTAGAGGGGGGTTGTCACGGATCTATCGCTCCCTAGTGAACAACGGTCCCGCGGTCCTGGACCTTTTTCGCGCTCGCTGGGAGGGGTGGCTGGGTCCCATGGAGGACACGGATTGGAGGGACGCCCTTATGGACCCCAAAACGCTGACGACCTCCTCCAAGCTGCGTCTCGTCCAACTCTACTATCTTACCGCTTACCTCACCCCCGCCCGACAGTACAGGGCTTGTTTGCGGCCCTCTCCATCTTGTGCACGCTGCCAACAGGCCCGGCTGATTTTTATCACATGGTGTGGCAATGTCCTGCTCTTGCGCCGTTCTAGGCGGGGGTGGAGCTTGAGCTCACGCAGGTCCTTGGGTGGGAGGTGCCCCATGACCCGCTGCGCATGCTCTTTGGGGTGTTTGACGGCCTTGATGAATCCCGGGCCTGAGAAACGTTTTCTGGGAACGGCGTTGGCGGTGGCAAAACGTGACATCACGGCACTCTGGTCCCAAGTTAAATCCCAACAGTGCGGAGATGGGGAAGAGGGGTGGACTGGTGCGGTACCCAGGAGGAGCCTCTTTTCGAAGCCAGGGGTTGTCCTGAACTATTTGGCAGAATCTGGGGCAAATGGTTTAATCTACTGCGGGCCTGAGGTTGTTGTGTCTATCTTGTATGTGGTCGTACATAAGCTGGTGAGCTATCCATCCCATGACTGTTTTTATAGATCTGTCATTCTCAAGGATTGCATTGTGCGTGTGTAATGTGTCTGATTTGCTGCCGATGAATTTCTTGTTCTCTTTGATTATAATAAAGTTGATTATCAAAAAAGAATAACCAGGTTTTCAGCCCTCGTCTGAAAGAGAGGAGCTCAGTTGCATTTCTAAGGTGAAATGGTAGGCTGTTCCAAGCCTTGGCAGTGGAGGTAGTGAAGCTCCTGCCAGCCCAGCAAATTTTTCTGACTGAAGGAACAATCCAATCACTTGTTTTGCTGCCATAGAGCGTAAAGTTCTTCTAGGGACATACCACTGAAACTGTTGTTTCAGGTAGTCAGGACCATATCCATTTAATGCCGTGAGAACTGTGCAAAGGGCTTTCAATTGGGCCCGGAGTTTCACTGGGAGCCAGTGAAATTGTCTTAGTTTCCTCTTGACTGAAACAAACCTAGGTGTGCCTGTCAGTAGCTTGGCAGCTGTGTTCTGCGCTACTTCATAAGTCTCTTTTGGATATTCAGGTAGAGACTATTGGAATAGTCCAAGCGTGCCAAAATAAGTGCTGTAACCACAGTCCCCAGGGTGTCACCAGAAAGAAGAAACTTTTTATTCCTCAGAATTCTGAGGAAAAAGAAACATGAGAAGATAGCCCCTATAATCTGGTTTCCAAAGGTCAGTTTCTTGTCCACAATCGCCCCCATGTTCTTCACCTTCTCAGCTGGCTCAGGAAGTGTTCCCAGTTCTTTCGGCCACCAGTCCTGTGTCCAGATGTTCATGTTGTTACCGAAAATGTTAACTTCTGTTTTTCCAGAATTAAGTCTCAGGCAGTTGGACGCCATCCAAACAGATGCTTTATATGCAGTCGTGACTGTGAGACCGGCCTCACGGCGTGGCCCTCTCCATCATCCCGCCAACCTGCAACCACCCTCAAGACCCGACATCCCCGACTCCGGCCGCCCCAGCCACCCCCGATCCACGGGCCGGCCAGAGACCTGACAGACTCAACACCCTACCACGCATGCCCAACCGAGGGAGCGGGAACCCTCGGGCCAGACCCAGAGGCGCCAGCCCAGTCACACCTCGGGTCGCCTTCCCGGGAGGACTCAATCGGCCACCAGGCCCCTGGGGAGCAGGCGCCTCCCCTACCGAGCGTCTGGGGTCCCTCCCAGACCGACCTGAAAAGACCAAGAAGTGAGCGGCAGGAAATCCCGCCGAACCCCCTCCGTCACCCCAGTCCCCCCCCCTCTGCGAGCACTCCGGACTTCAAAGAACCAGCGGAGTATAACAAGGGGTGCCGGAGGAACAAGGACAGAGAAGACCTGGAACCACCTGAGCCTGCTGACGCTGTCGCGGCTCCCGAACGCTGAAGTCACCTGGGCCTGCTGAGTGACTCGCGGCCTCTCGCTATTGAACCATCTGAGCCCTGCGGACGAGGTCGCGGCTCCTGAACGCTGAAACCACCTAGGCCTGCTGAGCGACTCGCGGCCCCCAGCATTGAACCATCTAGGCCTGCTGAGCGACTCGCGGCCCCCAGCATTGAACCATCTGAGCCTGCTGACGGAATCGCGGCTCCTGAACTCCGACCACCTGTGCCTGCTGAGAGACTCGCGGCGCTCCCCTTGAGGACGACTCGATAAGAGATCGGCCAGAGACACGACAACCTCCAGCTCGAGGATTGTGAGCTTCCGCAGGGTATTTCGCAGAGACACTATCTTGAAAGACTGTCCCGCTGCCCCCAGTCCCCACGACTGAATTGTGGTACGTTGTGCCACTGCTGTACTATTTGCCTTTTGGGTCATAAAGATCCCTGAAATCATCGATAAAAGAACTTATCGTCCTACAAAGAATACGTGTGGTGTCCCTCTGTTCACCGTGCAGCTCAGGGTGTGCGCACCTGGTTCGGCTTACTTGGGAGAGGTGGGTCAAAGGGGTGGGCAAGACGTGTTCGAACCCCCTTCCGGCGGACGCCTTTCCAACAGTGACATTGCCTTCCGGTTTCAGATTCATGGCCACGCTGAAGATACACAACTATTTGCGTGTCATCCGACTAAGATGTCAGTTGGAACCCAAAAGACCTTATCAGGGCTCCCAGCCTAGACACGTATACATCAAAAAGTGTAGGGCTCAGGGCTGACCCCTGAGGCACTCCACAAGGCAGGGAGAAGGGCTTAGACCTAACCTTGTCAAGGTCCACTGATTGCGTTCTATCAGTGTGGAAGGATTTAAAGGTGGTTCCAGCCCGTGCCTTGAACCCCATCTTTTGATAACCAGTCCATCAGAACCTTATGATAGACCGTATCAAAGGCCGCCGAGCGTTCTAACATGATCAAGATCGCGGCGGCTCCTTGGTCCATGGCCTCTCTAACCTCCTCGGTGGACTTGATCAGAGCCAACTCAGTTCTGTGTTCAACTCTGAATCCAATTTCTCACTCATTTTTGCAGGTAAAGGGAGGTGGGAAATAGGTCTGTAGTTGTTCGGGTGTTTGGGGTCGAGGTTCTGTTTTTTGAGCAAAGGCAGAATGGATGCACTTTCCATTTTTTGGGGAAATTGCCCAGCTTAAAAATAGAGTTGAAATGCCGAAAAGGGCCACATCGTTTACATACCGTAAGCTGATTAACAACCTGCCAGACCCAATGGGCCCTCTCCGTGAGAAGTGGTCCCGTGATGTGGGGGATTCGACGATCCGGAATGGCGGGAGGCGTTGGCTTCGCCGCGGGAGGCGGGTATACCGTCGAGGCTCCGGCTGGTGCAGCTTCGCATCTTCCACCGCTCCTATTACAACAGACACACACTGCACAGTATAGGCAGCGCGACACATCCTTTCTGCCTGCGTGGTTGCGGGGAGGTGGGAAACTTCTTCCATACTATATGGGAATGCCCCATGCTTCAGGAGTACTGGCGAGGGGTGATGCACATGATGTCACAGTCGGGAGGAGTCCCGCTGGTGCCGGAACCCAGACGCTGCCTGCTGAATATATGGGAACCTAATGACCTCTTGCGCCTGGCGCAGGGCTGGGCCACGCTAGGGATAATGATAGCCAAACGCAACATAGCTCAAAAGTGGGGGACAGGGGACTTGCCGCGACTCACTACTTGGGGTACGGACATGGACGAGGCCATGTTTGCGGAGAAGTCGGCCTTTGTTAGACGGGGCTGTCCTAGTAAATGGAGTAAAGTATGGGGGGCGTGGAATACCTATAGAGGTGACATCTGTGACCCGCCCTCGGACCCTGAGGATGACGCCTCGGACTCAGACTAAAGTGGGGGAGCCCGGGGGTGTGGGAGCGGGGTGGTGGATATTGGAGATGTGTACTGTTGTGGAACTGTTATCTGCGAACTTGTCCTACTCAGTGACTATTGCATTGCTCTTCTTCATGGAAAACTGTGTGTTTGATTGCTGTATTGTGCTGCTGCTAATGAATAAAATAAAAACAAGTTTAAAAAAAAAATAAATGGCCGGGAGACCATCAGGCAAACGCTGCAAGGGTGCAGATCATGTACACATTAGAAGGATAACTAATATCTTTATCAGGCGGGACTTAATTATCAAAAGAACAATCTTTATAACAGGCCAGGTGTAGGCATGGGACGAGTTCAAGTATCTAGCTGAAGCACGTGAATCTGTGAAACTCAATTTAAGGAAGACATATTATTGGTTCGTTGCATTAAATTGCGCAATACGCACTGATAATACTAAATTATTTATTTTTTATCTTAAATATAATTTGAAGGAGTGTCAGATATTCTTTTTCCAAATACCAATGAGCATGTATCCCGCAGCATTAATAAATTAAATTATTGAAAATAAAAAAAAAATAAAAAAAAAAAAAATAGAGTTGAACAAGGAAGTAAAAGCTGCCGCTGTGGTATCTGGGCTTTGCTTGATCACATCAACCGGACATGGATCCAGAGGAGAGCCTTATTGAATCGACATCAGGAGTTTGATCGAGGCTTGTGTCTCTAAAGGAGAAAAGCTGTCTAGTGTCCTTGCTACATTTAACACGATGGGCAGCACCATGGCGAAGGCATCATTATCATTAGCCTGTGTGAGATCAAAAGATGAGAAGATGGCTTTCACCTTTAGCTGAAAAGCAGAGGCAAGATTTTCGCACAATTCAGGGCTACTCTGAATTTTATGCGTATCGGGGGCCGTGAGTTTAACAAGAGTTTTAAAAAGTTCTTTGGGGGAGGATTTTTCTAAATTTATCTGTTCAGAGAAGAACTTCTTTTTGGTATCCAGGAGTAGTCTCTTGTAAAGCGAGAGACTTACTTTATAGGCCTCTTCATCTGTCTTGCGGTAGTCTCTCCTCCAGAGCCGCTCTAGCCGTTTACAGGCCTGTTTTAAAATTTTTAATTCTTCAGAATACCAGGGGGCTGATGTTTGGACCCGTTTAAGAGTCCACCATTTTACTGGGGCAAGTTTATTTTGCAAGAGGTCTCTACCCATTCAGTGTAGGCAGCAGTTGCATCATCAACTCCATCGGGCAAGTTGTGGGCAGTTACTTTGAGTAGTCTTCCCTACTCTATACTATTTATATCTTTCCATACCCTAATGGCTACCTTATCCTTGGGCTCTGGTTTGCCTTGAGGATATATTGTCTGTGTCAATTCAAAACAAATGGCGGAGTGATGTGTCCACGGGAGTGGCAACACCGCTGTACAAGTCAAATTGGGATGATAGGAATAAATCCCAGCTAGAGTGTGTCCTGCTACATGGGTAGGGCCTTCTACCAGCTGCTTGAAATCCCCCCCACTCATCACTTGGCGCAGCTTTGCAGTATCAGGGTCTTTGTTATCCTCAAGATAAAAATTGAAATCTCCCATTAAGGTAAAAGAATTAGAGCAGAACCCGTCCTCTAATAGCGTCTCAATGGACTCCAGAAAACCACCTTTGAGGCCAGGGGGCAATAAAGAAGGATTCCCTTAAATGTGTCATGGCTGGAGGTGCGTACACTGAGCCACAAAGATTCACAAACAGTGTTTGAGGCTGTGAGGAAACAGGGTTCTAATGATTTATGAAAGATAACCGCCAATACTCCACCTCTCCTGATGGGTCTAGCTTGTGTATAACAGAGAAAACCCGGGTGTATTTCTTTAACTAGTTCAGGTCCTGAGGCTTTATGAGACCAGGTCTCCGTTATGAATGCCAACTTGATGTTATTTTCCCCAATCAGCAATGCGCATTCCGTACTGTGTTTGACCAATGACCTAGCATTTAGAAGTAAACATTTAAGGGGTACAGAGTTTACAGTCTTTTTTGACACTACCTCTTTTGTGTTCAAAATAGTTTATTGAGCTTTCATATTAAACAATAAACAAGAGACAATACAAAAAATAGTACCGAAAAAATACCCAATTACAATTGAAAGATAATTAAAAACAGCCATTAAATTACAATAGGTAAAGACAGTAAATATAATAATCTTAGAAAAACAAAAGGGAGGGAAGGAACAAATATACATCTATATAATCATGATAATAAAAAAGAGGTACTATAACATGAAGACTAGACTATTGTAATAGCAATAAACAACTGGCAATAAAAACATATTTAAGAAGATATATATATCAACCGGTTTCCTAAAAGAATGATAAGAATTATAATTATAATTAATGCTATTCAAAGATAACTGAGCTCCTCTTCTAGTAAAAATAACCTATGACCACCAAATATGAACAGATAATGATGAAACGTCTTTCCAACATGTTGTAATGGATTTAAAAGCTGCTGATAATAGTAAATTGAAAAGTTTACCTTCTTAGTCATTTACTTTTTGTGAAAGAATAACAGATTTACAGATTAACAGTTTGAATGAAACATCATCATGAATATTAAGTACCTTTTTTATAATATCCCACACATCGGTCCAAAATTTAAAAACAATAGGACAATCATAAAGCATATGTTGTAACAAACCAGTATGTAAATTACAGTGCCAACAAATTGAAGACGGAAGGAGTTTTGCTTGAAATAAACGTAGTGGAGTCCATAAACAATTATATAAAATATATTAATTAGTTTGATAGAGCGAAACAGGTAACCAACCAGTAATACTATTAAACCAAATAACTTTCCATGTATCAATAGATAAAGAGGTTGAAAGTTCGTTATTCCAAAATGTTGAGATCACATCAATGTCGGTTCCTTGAGAGATAGACATTTTTTCATATATAATTTAGAAACGCCACGAGATAAAGTAAAAACAGTTTGAATATAAATATGATTTAACATTAGAAGGAGTATTATGAGGAAACAAATCTAAAATGGAATTACATAAAGATTCATATTTGAGAAAGGTAAAATACATTTTGTAAAGCTTCAAATGAAATAAAAGCATTATTGCAATAAACATCTTTAAGGTAAAAAATACCAGCTTTAGTTCATGAACACCACAATCTAACATTCCTCTTAAGTTTTATGACTGGGTTATACCACAATGACATAGCTACAGTAGTAGATATGGGTGATTAAAAAATGTAATCTAAATCATTTAAAATTAGTTTAGTAGACTTTAAAAGAACAGATTTATGAAAAAATTGAGATTTATTAGACATAGTTAGCAAAGTGGGTAGAGGAAAAGGTTCTATTAAAGTTTTTCAATAAGAAGCCAATTAGGGGGATTACTCAGAAAAGAGTGATTAAACCAAAGAGAGCTTTGTTTTAAAATAAAAGCTTTATTAAAAAGAAAAATGTCTGGTAATCCAAAACCCCCATTACATTTGGACATTTTTAGGTCGAGCCTAGAGTAGCGCGCATGCGCTACTTGCTCGACTTTTAGTAATGGGCTTTAGAAAGCTCACCACACGCTTGTGCGTGTGCTTTCGTTTGTCTCCCAGGCTATTGGGCTTTGCGTGCGTCTTTCTAAGAAAGACAGCACGCAATTGGGCAAAGGAGGGCGCATGTCCCGCCTTTGCTCCACCCACAGCCTATTACTTGCGGTTACCCGCACAGGCCACATCTCTTTTCAATTATCGTGTACAGATGCGTGCGCAGTAATTCAAAACAGATTGATCGGTGTGGCGCGCGCACCACTCGTTTCTTCCTGTTTTCTTTCTTTATCCCCTCCCCAGGGAAAAATGGTGGCATTACAAGGATATTTTCCAGTTGCTGTCTCAGTGTTTGAAACAAGGCAGTTCTGGTTCTCCTTTGTATTTCTTAATATATAAAACTGAGAAGGAGTCGCTTCTAAACTGTGTGTGATCTCTCATTTAAGGGCTGAACGTGAATCTGTCTCACTATTTGTATTATTTCTCCATCTGATCCCTGACTCTGAAACCCAAAAACGACCAACTCGCTACAAGTTCGCAACATACATTGCCTGTTACAGCTGCAGGTGATATATTTAGTTTGGCGCGGGTGGGACTGCATTCTGCAGAGCGAGGCTTAGAGATAAAGAGACCCCTTTGAAGACATCATATGGTTCTCGTTTGGGAGCTGGACTGTGTTCAGGAGCCCTGCGCGGCCGACGGCACGGTGGGAACCGGCCAGGCTCTGCACCACACACTACCTGCAGGGCCGTAGGCACGGAGAGATGAGGGGGCAGCTCTACCACCACATAGTGCCTGCATGCGCCGGTGGGAGTTGGCACACTGACACACACTTCCTACCTGCATAAGTTTGCTGGCCCAGGTCTGTTACCACACTCTGCCTGGACAGACCGCGCCAGCGAAAGCTGGTCTGACTCTGTCCCCCCACATTCGATACCTGCGCGGAAAGGGCTCCCTGCATTATACTTTTACCTACTTTGAGCCTGTATAAAGACACCACCCAGCCGGCAGAGCCGCGCACACTAGCAATGACGTACACGTTTGCCCTTTGTTTAGTGTCCGGGCCACACAGCAGCCACCCTACTTCACCTGCTCCCTGGTCCCCCAAAAGTGCCAACGCTGCCAAGCAGATCAAGGGCTGTGCCCCTCGGTGCCCGGTCCACTGCCAGCCCATGTCAGATGAAGCTCGCGTTTGCTCGCAGCGCACCGATATTACATGCCTTGTTATCTTTGGCTCGCCTCGGCTGCCACATTCGTTTGGTGGTTTTCACGTTGGCATGCCCTTATAATATTTTTGGCAGAACTCTGGTTAATGATCTTGCAGCCCCCTCAGTCATACTTTGACATCTAGGTGATGTTTTTAATATTTTTGCTTCCTCTTTAGCAACATTTGGGTATGTCCCCATGTAATGCTCTATACAGACAATACAATGCTGTCGTTAGTAAAACGTTTGATTTCCCGCTATGTACTATTTTGCCTTTTCCAGTGTCACTTTTTGTCATTGCCCTACGTAATATGCTATCATATATGATATTTCCCCTGTGTAATAATTTGACACTCGTACAGCCATCTCGTACACTTTTACATTAACTAATGTATTGCATTGGATCCTCCAGGTCTAATATTTCGACAGCCCCCTGCGTCATATGTTCGCATTGCCCAGGATAACATTTTATTATCCACTTATACAGCATTTTCCATCTCCATATGACGTTTTATTATTTTCCTTTGCGCTATATTCTTTCATATTGCATACCCTGCATCTAATTCTTCCTACTCAGTATTTCTGCTTCGCCACTATCTTTTTTTAACCTCCTCCACGTAACATACTGTCGTCCCTGTGTGATATACAATAGTGTCTAGTGTTTACCATCTGTACATGCTGCTCCATATCATATTAGCATCCACTATGTAATAACGTTGCCACTCCTGTGTAACGCGATGACAACAGAGGGCCCGACGTCACCTCGCGGTGTTACAGGCACGCCGCACTAAGCACCACGGGTTCATGTCTAGGTGTCGGGCGTTGTAAACAAGTTGTACAATACGCAGACGGTGGGGGCCTCGGCTCTAATATCGAGTGGCGGTGGTCGCTTTTTGTAAACATTGCTGTATATTTGGAGAACAGTGCATGCATGGGTCGAGTAAATCCGAGATTTTTGTAGGCCGCTTTAGGCCGAGTGAGGTGTGCTGCTGGCGGGGGCACCGCTGCCAGGCTCAGGCATGGCAAGGAGCGGTGCCGGATCCATGGGAACGCAACAAACCACCACCGGTCTGACACCAGAGCGCCACGATGCACGTTACTGAAGTGCAGCCGGGGACCGCCAGCCACCACACATCGGCCCCAGCGTGGACCGCTGGAAAAGTGGCACTCCTGGGTACAAAGTGACGTGGAGTACCTGGGGGTCCGGCAAAGGGCCAGCGGGGTCATGAAATTTTTGTTGGCAAAGTACTCTTTTTTATTTTTTTTCAAGAAAATAGCTGCTCTTTCTGGGTAATTGAAAATAAGCCGTAAAGCTAAAGGCCAGATAAAGGTCAAATGGTTTCGACTGTAGTAATATTGTTAAGGTCCAGCGGTTGCCTCTCCATTTTATGAAAAATGTATTTAATATTTTGTCAATGTGCAGAGAGTTCTATCCCTGTGCCACTTTCTGCGCATCCAGGGGTAGCCTTTGTGACAAGGGCACATACAACCCACTGACTTCTCTCAGGAGCATTAAAACATCACACATTAAGACACACAACAGGCACTGGGGTTGTCTCTTAGGGGATATAGGGGTCCGTGTCTACTCCGAAGATTTGCAAACGTTGCTGTTTCCCACAGGAAATGCAAAATCGGTTTATAATTATATTATCCTTTAACATGTTTTTCTTTTAACTAAAATGGTAGAAAATGTGACTAAAACCTAAGTAGATCACAATGAGTGCCTTGCACAAGTGATGCAGTCTGCTGCACTAAACGGGGCATTTCAAAGGCAGGCGTCTACTGCACTAGCATGCCACTGTTTGCCTACAGAAGCCTACTCCATTAAAAAAGCTGCTCTATGCAGGTTGGTGTCTACTGCACTGACCACACTCTGTGTGCATGCAGGTGGATGCTGCACTACCACTGTGCGCATGCAAGTGCCTGCTGCACTAGCCTGCCGCTGTGTGCATACAGGTGCCTGCTGCACTAACACTGTGTGCATACAGGTGCCTGCTGCACTAGCCTGCCGCTGTGCACATACAGTTGCTTGCTGCACTAACACTGTGCGCATACAGGTGCCTGCTGCACCAGCGGGTCACGGTGTGCTTACAGGTGCCTGCTGCACTACCACTGTGCGCATGCAGGTGTCTTCTGCACTATCATTGTGTGCATGCAGGTGTCTGCTGCACTACGACTGTATGCACGCAGGTGTCTGCTGCACTACCACTGTTTGCACGCAGGTGTCTGTTGCACTGACCACACGCCGTGTGTGCGCATGCCAATGCCTGCCACACTAGTATGCCCCTGCATGTGTAGTTTCAATAACAGACCACTGTATGCAGGCTTGTGTCTTTTCCATTAGCATGTCACTTTGTGTAGCCACATCAGCATGTTACAGGACACCTTTCGTACCCCATCTTCGCACACTTGTGCAGGCAGGTGCCTGCTGCCCCTACCTTCCACTGCGCAGACAGGTGTCTACATCGCTAGCCAGTCTCTTTACGCAGGCAGGCGCCTCTGACCCCACCATGTGCCAAGTGCAAGCAGCTATCTAACGCGCACAGCCGGTGTGAAACCAGCAGGCGTCTCCCCTTGGGTCTGCAGTGAGTAAACAGGTGCCAACTCCCCTCTGGGTCAGTGTTAGGAAAGCGGTGTCTGCCTCCCTAACGCAAACCCCTTGGGGTGCCAATCCTGCACACACTTTCCGAGACCCGCTACAGCCAGAGGAGGCTAGCCTGTCCTCTCGGCCATGCCCCGTAGCACCACTGACTGCCCCCAGTGCCGCTTCTAAGTGCACTTACCTGTGTACTCACAATGCGCTCACTTTATGCAAACTTAAGCCCGCTCTCACGGCGCCCTCTCCTTGTGCCGTCACATGCCTGCTGCTCCCTCAAATGTCAGACCCTATGCATGTGCTGCTCGGTACCTGCATCCCTGCGCCCCACACCTGTGCCAGCAGGAGGCCTCGCCTGCCCTGTGCCTGCAGCCTCCCACCACCCCGGCAGGTGACTAGAGCCCCCGTGGCCCGTCAACCGTGCCTCCCACTCCCCACCCCATGCGCTGTCCAGCATATTTTCCTTTACGGTGAGTGGGCACCTGCTACCCTAGATGTACTTCCGTGTGACCCCTCGGTGTGCAGGCAGGTGAGTGTTGCACTGCTGCTCTGCTCGTGTGGAGTAGAGAACCTGCTCCCCGACCACCAGTGTGTAGTTAGGTGTGTCCACCGCTAGTGCCCCTGTGTGAGCAGTCAGGTGCCGGCACTGCCAGTGCCCCCTTCATGTGTGCCTGACTCTCCAGTGTTCCGTCCATGAGCATTCAGGAGTTTGCACCTTGTTCCCCCCCTTCCAGTGCAGGCAGGTGCCTCCCCCTCCTCCCTAAAGCCCCATTCAAGTCCGATCAAGTGTCTGGTATTCGCGGTCTTACTCCTGGGAAGGCAGATACCCCCTTACCCCCTCATAGTCTCCTCCATGTGCAAGCAGGTGCTTGCAGAGTGCATTCATCCGATCTCTCATCGCTGCTATCCGTTCTTTATTCCTTCCTTTCACAGTCTTGCTGGCACCTTCCTCTGTTTCTCTCTTCCTTCATCTTTCAATTCCTCCTTCTTCTCACCTGTACATCCCTTTACCTCCCCTAACTCTCCATACCACTCCATTTCAATGCCCTTCTCTTCCAATCTCCTCTCCACTCCTCCCCTCTCCTCTCCTCTCCTCCTCTTCTTCCCTCTCCTCTCCTCCTCTTCTTCCCTCTCCTCTCCTCTCTTTCTCTTCTTCCATTCCCTCTCTTATCATTCTCTTCCCTCCCCTCCTCTGCCCGCCCCTATCCTTCCCTTCCCTTCCTTCTCCTAATCTCCCACACCCCCTTCCCTACTCTTCCCTTCCCATCATAGATGCGGCAGTCAAGCCTCGACACAGCATCTCCCCATGAGCACAAAGCGCCTCTTCATTCATACATACACTTTACAACGCACCCTACTGGAAGACCTGCTTTCACCACCTCATTTTAGAAGAACTGCTTTCAAGAATGCACAGCCTCTTGTCAGCTGGTGTTATGGACTCCGTCAGTGATATGTCATATGTGTAATCTTGCAGCAGTCAGTCACCCACAAGAAGACGCGGCCTCAAGGCGGATGTTTTGTCATCTTGATTAAAGCAGGCTTTATTATGCGGCACCCTTGTTTGGTGTAGGCTTGCAGATGTCCTCCTCGTATAACCAATGTTTCTGAGATACAAAGAGAGAGGACAACTTTTTCACATCGCAAATTTAAAAGAAAAAAAACCTCATTAACATTCTTACCATACAATTACGCCTTCTTGTATGTCCGTATATCAGGAGCCGTCTGGTTGCGCGGTTTCTCCATTCTCACTGAATACAAATACGCCATGCATTTGTAGACTAAAAACAGAAAGGAGTTGTTACCCCGGGGTGTAGCTTTGCATCTCTGACGTGCTTAGATTCGGCTCAGCAGCTGCATGAAGTGCAGCACGCATCACTCCACCAAGGTCCTACCCCTCCTTCCCTTTGCAGCCAAGAAAGTACTGGTCCAATCATTAGTACTCTCCAGATTGGATTATGGGAACGCCCTGTACCTGGGCGCTCCCATCTCCGCAGTCAGAAAACTTCAATCCGTACAAAACAGTGCAGCAAGACTGTTGGCGGGAACCTCCAATAGGCTGTCGGCCAAACCGTCCCTCCGCTCCCTCCACTGGCTCCTGGTTCAGGAACGGATTAGGTTCAAGGCCTTGTACCTAGTATATAAAGCAAGGCAGTGACTCGGCCCACCTACGATATCCACTATGATTCTTCCATATAAAGCTAGCCAGAATCTTCGATCAGATGATCTGTACTTGGCAGAGATCCCTAGGATCAAGAGGTCCAGGAGTGGCAGCAGGCTTTTTTCCTATAATGCCTCCAAACTCTGGAATTCCTTGCCTCTCCACCTACGCTCAATCCCGGACCACCTGTCTTTCCGTAAGCAATTAAAGACCTTGCTCTTTCCTTAGCCCTTCTGGTTCCCTGTGTCAGTTACCAGCGCTGGGATGCTTCCGGGTAGCCATGCGCTTTATAAATGCTCTTCCATTCCATTATCCTAATGCAGCAGACAGAAGACATAGATTGAAGCCTTATCTCAGTAATATCAGGTGAATGGTACCGCCTCCCCCGTGAATGGAGCAGTCCAAGTATAGCCAAAGCAAACAAGAGAGCAGAGAAAAACCATAACTAATGCTATCTGGAAAGCTACACTCATTTTATTAGGGGACATCAAAGTAGGTCAAGAGACAAATCAAGCCATGTTTGTTAAAGTAAAGAGAGCCGGAAGTAGTGTTTGAGAATTACCCAAACTATAAACATTCAGCAAAAACGTGGGCAATAACAACACAATGAACAAGCATTAGCATAGCCAATAGGTCTCGCTCTTGGGACCTTATAACTATTTAGTTATGCTGCACAATATCCTTGGTGCAACAAAATCAACTGGTACATGGCTAAAACACTTGTAAGGTCCCAATGGTGAGACCTATTGGCTATGCCAATGCTTGTTAATTTTTTATAACTGATACGAGATGATTTGTTATTCCAAAGAAATTTTGAGGGGAGTTTGTCTACAGTTTTATAAAACTTTAAAGGAAATTGAGTAGGAATCATAGCAAGGGTATGAAATAAATTTGGTGCAATAGTCATTTTTATGGAGTCCATTCTACCACACCATGAAAGATGAAGTGAAGACTATTTGAAGATGTTATCTTTAATATAACCTAAGATGTAGTCACAATGTATTGATATTGTTGATTTCATAGATGAAGAAAACATAATACCAAGGTATTTAAATGTATCTTTTTGCCAAATAATTTCATTCATAGGTAGCATATCAGGAGTACAGTAAATATATAAAGAAAATAATTCCGTTTTATTGGTATTTAATTTGTATCCAGAAACAGGGGAATAAAACAAAATATTTCCTTTAGGGAAGGAAAAGAGAATAAATGATCACTAATAAATAAAAGTACATCATCTGCATAAGCTAAAGTTGTAATATTAACTTCTTTGATATTGATTCCAGTAATTTTGCCACATTTTCTTATGGAAACAAGTAAGGGTTCGATACCGAGAAGAAACAAAAGCAGGGAAAGTGGACAACCTTGTCTTGTACCTCTGAAAAGAGAAAATTGGTTTGAAATTTGGCCATTAATAAACAAGCAATAGGAGAAGAATATAAAGCAGAAATCATACAAATAAACATGTCACCAAAATTAAATGATAATAAAGTACGAAATAAAAACTGCCAGTGAATTTAATCAAAAGCTTTTTCAGCATCTAATGCGAGAATTCCTGATGGTAGAGATAAACTGGCTCCTTGTTCAATAACATGAAGCAAAGTTCTTGTATTATTGGCAGAATATCTATTCTTCATAAAACCAGATTGATCCAGATGTATAACTGATTCCAACACCGAGGATAATCTAGTAGCAAGTATTTTGGCATACAACTTACAATCTTGGTTAATTGAAGAGATCGGAAGATAATTAGAAACAAGAGTAGGGTCTTTATTAGGCTTGGGTAAAAAAACAATTAAAGCCTCAGTAAAAGAACCAGTAATAATTCCTGTGGAACCAAAAAAGGTAAAAAGTTGAAATAAATGAGGAATAAGCTGTAGTTGAAATTCATTTTTATTAATCAATCTGTTTTTATTGTTTTGAAGAGTTGACAACTTGTAGACAGGCAGCTTTTAACATATAACATCGACCATACCTTAAAGCATTTGGCAATATCAGATGAACATGACTGTGGGCCAGTGATAAACCGATGTACATATCAAGGACAGTAGTGGTTTAGTTACAAGTTAAACCTAGACAGGATAAGCGACATCATACATTGGTGACATAGTTCCAGTGGTATGGTGTACAAAGTCTACGCAGTCTTCAGGATACATGTGTGCACAGATGTTAAGAAAAAACATTAAAGGGCAAAATTCTACAAAGCCCCAATAACTAAGAACTATGTTACAACAAACAAATGATGGACGGAATGCTGACAATGCAGACATTCTCCCCCAGTCAAGAGATCTGGGTTAAATCCATCGTTCTTTTGCCCACTACGCCACCCCAGTTTAGACATGGCCATATGCAAATCAGTCTTGACCCTGTGCCTCATGGGAACAGTCCAGCCCGAACTGCCAAGCCATGTCTTCCCTGGACCGGAATCAAGCATCCTAGGACCGGTTTCTGGCTATCAGCCGTCATCAGCCAGGATAGCTTGACTCCAGTGGCGTAGTGAGCATGGGTCCCACGTCTGGGAATACCCATCCCACTTAGGGCGAAAAGCGTTACAACAAACAAATGATGGACGGAATGCTGACAATGCAGACATTCTCCCCCAGTCAAGAGATCTGGGTTAAATCCATCGTTCTTTTGCCCACTACGCCACCCCAGTTTAGACATGGCCATATGCAAATCAGTCTTGACCCTGTGCCTCATGGGAACAGTCCAGCCCGAACTGCCAAGCCATGTCTTCCCTGGACCGGAATCAAGCATCCTAGGACCGGTTTCTGGCTATCAGCCATCATCAGCCAGGATAGCTTGACTCCAGTGGCGTAGTGAGCACGGGACCCACGTCTGGGCATACCCATCCCACTTAGGGCGAAAAGCGATACAACAAACAAATGATGGACGGAATGCTGACAATGCAGACATTCTCCCCCAGTCAAGAGATCTGGGTTAAATCCATTGTTCTTTTGCCCACTACGCCACCCCAGTTCAGACATGGCCATATTCAAATCAGTCTTGACCCTGTGCCTCATGGGAACAGTCCAGCCCGAACTGCCAAGCCATGTCTTCCCTGGACCGGAATCAAGCATCCTAGGACCGGTTTCTGGCTATCAGCCGTCATCAGCCAGGATAGCTTGACTCCAGTGGCGTAGTGAGCACGGGACCCACGTCTGGGCATACCCATCCCACTTAGGGCAAAAAGCGATACAACAAACAAATGATGGACGGAATGCTGACAATGCAGACATTCTCCCCCAGTCAAGAGATCTGGGTTAAATCCATTGTTCTTTTGCCCACTACGCCACCCCAGTTCAGACATGGCCATATGCAAATCAGTCTTGACCCTGTGCCTCATGGGAACAGTCCAGCCCGAACTGCCAAGCCATGTCTTCCCTGGACCGGAATCAAGCATCCTAGGACCGGTTTCTGGCTATCAGCCGTCATCAGCCAGGATAGCTTGACTCCAGTGGCGTAGTGAGCACGGGACCCACGTCTGGGCATACCCATCCCACTTAGGGCGAAAAGCGATACAACAAACAAATGATGGACGGAATGCTGACAATGCAGACATTCTCCCCCAGTCAAGAGATCTGGGTTAAATCCATTGTTCTTTTGCCCACTACGCCACCCCAGTTCAGACATGGCCATATGCAAATCAGTCTTGACCCTGTGCCTCATGGGAACAGTCCAGCCCGAACTGCCAAGCCATGTCTTCCCTGGACCGGAATCAAGCATCCTAGGACCGGTTTCTGGCTATCAGCCGTCATCAGCCAGGATAGCTTGACTCCAGTGGCGTAGTGAGCACGGGACCCACGTCTGGGCATACCCATCCCACTTAGGGCGAAAAGCGATACAACAAACAAATGATGGACGGAATGCTGACAATGCAGACATTCTCCCCCAGTCAAGAGATCTGGGTTAAATCCATTGTTCTTTTGCCCACTACGCCACCCCAGTTCAGACATGGCCATATGCAAATCAGTCTTGACCCTGTGCCTCATGGGAACAGTCCAGCCCGAACTGCCAAGCCATGTCTTCCCTGGACCGGAATCAAGCATCCTAGGACCGGTTTCTCCAGGTTTGACTCCAGTGGCGTAGCGAGTGTTTGTTGTATCGCTTTTCGCCCTAAGTGGGATGGGTATGCCCAGACGTGGGTCCCGTGCTCACTACGCCACTGGAGTCAAGCTATCCTGGCTGATGACGGCTTGTGGAAATTTAGCCTGCAAACTGAACATTATCTGCGCCATCTTGCCTCTCCCCAGCGCCACGCACAGCGAATGCACGGCCGCCATTTTAGGCACCCCACTCTCTCCCCGCTCACTCTCGACCGCCAGCGCTTTCCCCTGGCGCTGCGAGCATCCCCCGCGCGCCGGCCACCCCCGCTCTCTCATACAGGCCATAAACCCTCTCCTTCTGCGCGACCCTGCTACGGAACCACATCCGACCGACACCCCATACATGGTCATGCCTCTCCTTTGATAACTCTGCGCCCCATTGTCTGAACTGGTCCCAGGCCATCACCTAGCCCTGCGGATGCGGTTTATTGCCCCTACTGTAAGGGAAACACCCCGCATCAAAGGGATTACAGTAGATCAAAGCCCCTACCCCCTGAGACCCGGCCGGTTGCACACACCGCCGGGAATTAGCGGAATTCCCTGCTGCGCGATAGCCATCTCCCACTGCGGGTAGGGTGGGAACTTCTACTGTATCTATGTGTGGGATCGGATCTGAGCCGGGGCTTCAGGGGATGTTCTTTCAGGCATCAAGAGGATCTCAAGAATATACTATGTGTAATAAAGCAATAAACCAGTGTATAAGAGACCAGGTCTCAGAGATGCAGTTAGAGCACCTCGTGACGATACCTTGCTGTCTGATCTGATGTGTTCTGCTCCGACGGAATAAAACTTTGTTTCCTGCCTTCCAGTCTCCGGCGCCTGCCTCTTTTATTGGTAAATTATCGAGTGGTATGAGAGGCGATTACCGCCGGGCAAATACTTGAAAGGTTATCGACTGAAACTGCCGCTACCATTTAACAATTGGCGTCCCAAACGTGGGGCCCATCAGCGACACGTGGATCCAGTGGGAGAGGTCCCGACGACAGAGTGAACGACTGCAACGATCGGGAGAGCTCCTGCCCAATAGACCCTCGTCTGGCAGCCGATCATCCGAACTTCACTGGTTCCGAGCAGACCTCTCTCGAGTGATCTACGGTCCTGACTGGGAACCATCAGGAGTGCCGCGGCAAATACGGAGAGTAGAGGACGATCGGGCGCTGGAGGCGGAAGACGAGAAACTGTCCACGCGGTCCGGGTAAGGTCGTGAAATACGACAAAAGTGCGAAATAATTGATTGATTGTTTGAATACTAGTATTGCTCATTGATTGTTCTCTTTGAGATATTCGCTGTCTACAAACGGGGAGGAGTAGAAATACTCTCTCTCTCCCTTTGCAGATAGTGAAGGGTAGGTAACTCAGACTTTTGTCCCCGTTGAAACCCGTCGTGCCTATCTTTATCTCCCCATTGATTGATTGTCCGAACATTGATTGTTTTGAAGAATAGTGCTTTTTGAGATATTCTCTGTTTGCAAATAACGTAGAATAGGAATATTCTGTCTAGTCTTTGCAAATAGTGAAGGGTAGGTAACGCAGACTTTTGTCCCCGTTGAAACCCGTCGTGCCTATCTTTATCTCCCCATTGATTGATTGATTGATTGTCCGAACACTAGTTGTTCGGTATTGGTTCTTTGGAGGTATTCTCTGCTTACAAATAACGAAGAATAGAGATATTCTGTCTAGTCTTTGCAAGCAGTGAAAAGATAGGTAGTGCTGACTTTTGTCCCCGTTGAAATCCGTCATGCCTATCTTCTCCCCACTGATTGGTAGTTGGTTCTGCCCGGACCGCTTATTAGAGGTGAACCACCCGGCTCCACTGGAAGGCACCCCTAATAAGGACATGTTCACTAAATATGGACTAGTCGCCGTAGCTTATAGCAAGCTGTGGCATAAATATACCAAGAAGGACCCCGAAAGTCAGTGGCCACTGATGGGATCCTTCGACGACCGCAAGATAGAAGCGCTAGAAGTAGCTCTGCGTAGCAATAAGACGACGCCTACTATGCTTGACAGTATTGGCATGTGGCGCAAAGAAGCGACGCAACGGAAAAAGAGGGAAGAAGTAAAAGCAGAAAAGGAATTACGAAAGGCAGCTCACCTTGCCGCTAGAAAGTTAGAAGAAGACATAAAGGAGAGAAGGGAAACTAAACTAAGACAGGAGCCCGAAACCTCAGGCCAGTACGCTGTTAGGACCCCTTCTTTGCTCTACCCTGAGTTGTCCTCCAAGCAGCGAACGAATGACGAATTACTGTTAGGTCCCCCGATCATTTACATGCCCCCTCCGTATGCACCCTCCCAATCAATAGTGCAACACCCACAACCCCCGAACACGAGCGAAAGCAGTACAGGGGCCTCGGCCCTCACGGCCTCCGCGCCGGCTGAGCCTCTTGTGCCGAACCCAACGTCGACTACAACGCTAGACGACCATGAGATAGGAAAGAAAGAGTCCACCAGAATGAATCGATTAACTAAGGATGAACGAGCAGGAATTGACAAGATAGTAGGGACGAAGAAAGTGAGGAGTATATAACAGACGTGTATAAATCGTATGCCGACAGCCGCAGACGACACTTCGTCGTACGGCTCTGTTATCACGCCCTGAATGCATATGAGGATAGGTACCACGATAAAGGTCCCGAAGGCTTAGCGGCCCTATATAGGAAGGTAGACATTGGGGAAGAAAGAGAGGGCGATGTAGCGAACCTCTTCACTCGTACACTCGAGGTCTACCGACACCTTAAAGAACATGGACAGACCACCAAAACAGAAACCCCCATAGCAACTAAGCCCCAGGGAGGAAGGGCCGATGCCATGATGCCCATTAAAGAAGCTGCCCCCTACTGGGTCCCCCCACGGGGTCAGGGAACACACGACGACATCAACCACCAAGATGCGAAGGGAAGGGTTGTATATAACTGGGTCTACCAGCCGTGGGACCGGCAAGATATTTTGACCTTTAGAAAGACTCTACCCGACTTGAGAAAGAACCCGACTGCCTTCTACACTGAATTGGGTACAGCCTTAGGCTCAACGATAATGACGTTAGCAGATATCGACTTGTTCTTTGGGCTATGCCTGCCGGCTGATGTGTGGAAACAAATCCGGAAAGTTGACCACGCTGAGCCGTTCGGATATACCTGGATACAACTCGATACCATAGATAAACAGCGAGAACCAGGACAGAAACCCCCGAAAGCCATCTTAGAGCTCCCAGACAAGATTGTACAAAAGCTGAAGACTCTAATCCCAGAAAGAAAGGTAGACTGGTCGATAGTGACGGCTTGCCGTCAGAAACCCCAGGAAGATGTGTCTGAATACTTCTCCCGATTCGAGACTGTGTTTTCCGATTACAGTGGCCAAGACATGACCACCGCAACCGGACACCACCTCTTTGTCCAGAATTATGTAAAGGGTCTGTCTCAAGAAGTTTCCCAGAAGCTACAGACCAGCGAGAGCAGTTGGGCAGCCTCCAAACCCGCAGCAATTCTCCAGATGGCCCAATACTACGAAAACCAGAAGAACGAGAACGATAGGGCGTCAGAGAAGAAGAAAAAGGAATTAAAGGAAAGGGTGATGATAGCACAGTTGCAAGGGGTGACCATAGGAAGGGAACCCCCAAAAGAGAATTACCAACCAACCGCCCCTAGAAAGCTACCCCCTAGAGACCATACACGTACACCTTACAACGGACGGAGAGACTTAGATGGGAATCAATGTGCGTTCTGTAGAGGGTTCGGACACTGGAAATCCCAGTGCCCGGTCCTTCTGGAAATGAACAAGAATAGGGACCCCAGAGACACAGCATATGACCCCAGAAATAGAGGACAGGGACGAGGGCACACGAACAACACCATCAACGACAGGCCAGGCAGACCAAACACCTTTGATCGCCCCCGCCAAAACCAGTGTCAGCAGTCCGACTATGAGAGCACTCATGACTTCGCATAGGACCGCCAGGGGCAAGGGAGGGATCCAGTCGAACTCCGTGTTGACCAGCAAGGTCCTTACGTCACCGCTAAGGTCTTGGGCACAAAATCTCCATTCCTGGTAGATACTGGGGCGACACGTAGTGCGTTATCTAAACGACTGATTCCTAGGGCACCCTTGTCTGGCTCACACGTAACCTCAATAGGCTTTGACGGAACGCCCTCCACTAACCCCTTATCAGCACCAATCTCCTTTGACTTAGAAGATAACACCACTGACACGACCTTTCTGCTCTCCTCCAACACCCCCGATGCTATTATGGGACTTGATTTGCTAAAACATTTTCGAGCCACCATCAGATGCTCCCCAGACGGAGTTCGAGTCATCCTACACGATAACCCAGATCTGTCCAGACCCTGTCACACACGGCGTATGCTCTCTATAACCGATGCTGATATGTCCCTACTCGACACATTACCTTCACATCTATGGGCTAAAACCGACTCAGATGTAGGGCGCATGGTGATCGACCCGGTACACATAACCGTCCGACCGGACGCAGTGCTCCCAAAGCTTCCACAGTATCGGATATCACCCGAAGGCGAGAAGGCATTGGTGGAAATCATCGAGTCCCTGGTCGAGGCAGGAGTGGTAGAAGAAGTAGTCAGTAATGTTTGCAACAGCCCTATCCTACCCATTGTAAAGAAGCAAGGCGAGGGGGATGAGAAAGCCTACCGTTTCATTGTTGACTTGCGAGAGGTTAACAAAGTAGTCATACCCCAGTACCCCGTAGTCTCAGACATCACCACCATCCTCACCCTGATTCCATCCACTGCCACCATCTTTACTGTTATTGACCTCAAGAACGCATTCTTTTCCATCCCCATCCACCCAGACAGCCGCTACCTGTTCGGCTTCACTTTAAAAGCCCGTTCGTACAGATTCTGCAGGGCACCCCAAGGCTACACTGAGAGTCCCAGTATTTACAGCCAAGCCCTCAAGAGGCAACTGGATGCAGTCCAACTACCCGATGGAGTGGTGTTGATACAGTACGTCGATTACATTCTTTTGGCGGCCGACACCACTCCTCTTGCCGTCACAGCCACCATTCACCTCCTCCGCTTCCTTGCGGAGAACGGTCACAAGGTCTCCAGAAAGAAATTGCAATTCTGCCAGCCCCAGGTAACGTATCTAGGCCACCTACTATCCAAAGACGGGAGGAAACTTACCCCTGACCGAATTCAAACCATCCTAGAAACCCCTGTTCCCAAAACTCAGAAGCAAGTACGATCCCTAGTGGGCCTCACCTCCTTTTGTCGACAGTGGTTGCCAAACTTCAGTCTTACCATAAAGCCTCTGCTTTCCCTGCTGGCTAAGGATGTCCCCTTCCCCCTCCCCTGGACACCTGAATGTCAATCCTCCTTCAAAGAATTACGAAACGCCCTCTGCTCGGCCCCAGTCCTAGGAACCCCAGACTACACTAAACCTTTCTCCCTCTACACCCACGAAAGGGAGGGATGTGCGTTGTCTGTCCTAACCCAGTCCATAGGCCCTAAGCAACGCCCTTGTGCCTACTTCTCTGCCACTCTTGACCCCGTAGCCAGAGCTTTGCCCGCCTGCCTTCGAGCAGTAGCCGCCGCTGCTGTCTCTATCCGACAAAGTGAGGGGATCGTGCTCTCGAACCCCCTCACGGTATTGGTACCCCATGCTGTTGACACCCTCCTGAACCAAACCAAGACTCAACACCTGACTAGCGCACGACTGACTGGTTATGAACTGACTCTGCTTGCACCCCACATCACATTGAAACGATGCACCACTCTGAATCCAGCTACACTACTGCCTCTCCCTGACGCTGACCCCAATGCATCCCCTATACATGATTGCGTGACCCTCACCGACGAACAAACCAAGAGTAGGGTTGACCTCCGGGATACTGCCTTCCCGGACCCTGACGGAGAACTGTGGGTGGATGGCTCATGCATCAAGCTCCCCGATGGCACCACCTCAGCTGCCTATGCAGTCACCACAGCCCGAACAGTTGTTGAGACAGCCCGCATCACACAGCGATCCGCACAGGTGGCGGAACTAATTGCTGTTACACGAGCCTGCATCCTGGCAGCAGGGACAACCGCAAACATTTACACAGACAGTCAGTACGCCTTCGGGGTAGTTCACCACTTTGGGCTCTTATGGAAAGAGAGGGGATTCTTGACTTCTCATGGCACACCCATCCTGCATGGAGATCTAGTCTCTGCCCTGACCGAAGCAGTCCTCCTCCCCACACGGTTAGCTGTGATCAAATGCCAGGCACACAAGAAGGTGACAGACATTATAGGACAGGGAAATGCACTGGCTGACATTACTGCCCGAACCACAGCCGAGAATAGGTCCACGACCCGTATGTACGTGACCAGGTCACAAACTGAGAAATGGAAGGATGCTAGGGAAACAATTAGGGATATCCAACTAGCCAGCACACCACACGAGTTAACTGAATGGGCCCGGGTGGGATTGAAGGACGATGACGGTTGCTGGCGAACCAAAGACTTGAACAAATGGTTGTTACCAGATTCATACTTGATCCCCATGCTGACCATGGCACACTCCCCCGCACACATAGGGTCTGCCCCCATGATCGAACTCATCTCTAAAGTCTGGCACAACGACAAAATACCAGACTCAGCCAAACGTCTAGTCCAACAATGCCTAGTATGCCTCCAACACAACCCTGGGAAAGGAACTGCTGTACCCCGGGGAGGGTTTGGGGTCCCCAATCACCCCTTTGAAGTCCTACAAATGGACTATGTCCAGCTAGAAAGGTGCCAAGGTTTGAAGTATGTACTTGTCATTGTGTGTGCCTTCAGCAAGTGGGTGGAAGCCTACCCAACCCATGACAACACCGCTATGACTACCGCAAAAGTACTACTGAAGGAATTCTTCCCCCGATACGGCCTTTGTCGAATTTTGTGGAGCGACAATGGCCCCCACTTCGTAGCCGAAGTTATCCAACTCATCTTAAAAGGGTTGGGTGTAAAACAGAAGTTCCATGCGGTCTTCCATCCCCAATCTGCAGGCCTGGTTGAGCGACACAATGCCACATTGAAGCTTAAGATAGCAAAAATAGTCGCCACCACAGGGCTAAGATGGCCAGACGCTCTCCCACTAGCATTGCTATCAATGCGTTCCACCCCCACCAAACACCACTTAACCCCCTACGAGGTCGTCTTCGGGCGGCCCATGAACCTTTGGACTGCACCAAAACCGACATCCATCCACGACGTCCCGGACGTCCTCATGTCTGATTATCTGTACAATCTAACTAAAACGTTGTCTATCATCCATCAGCAGGTGCTGCACGCCATTCCCGATGTTTCCAGGGGCCCCGGACACGACATCCAACCTGGTGACTTCGTCTTAGTGCGTAACTTCCAGCGCACCAAGAGTCTGGAGCCCCGGTGGACGGGCCCCCTGCAAGTCCTGATCACCACCCGAACAGCTCTTCGAGTGGAGGGGAAACGCAATTGGCTGCACGCACACCACTGCAAGAAGGTATCACCGACCCTGACAACCACGGACAACGTCACCGCCCAAGAGGAACTTCTGGACAAAGACCGACCATCCCTGAGCCGCTGCCCGGATACAGAGACACTTGAATTGATTGAATATCCCGATCCCACTGTGCCATCCAAAGAAGGGTATAACTTGCGACGAAAGGAGAGGACTTCGGCTAAGCAGACCACAGGCTAAGTGGAAATCTCAGAGCGGTAGCCTAGTCACCTCAAAGGCCACCAGGAGAGAAACTAAGCAAAGTCTGTGGTTCTGCCCGCTACCGAGTCTCTCGAAGGTGATGGAAGCGCCCGACATGAAGGTGATGGAAGCAACCGGACGTCCGAAGATCCCCTACAAAAACCCAAAGACTGACCGAATGCACAGCTTTAAGACTATAACACTTTTTATTACCCTTCTCTTTTGCCTTCTCCTCATGGTCACCTTCTGGATCATGGAGGAGAACACACCCGCTCATAAGACATTGCTGACCACCGTTCAACCTACCACCACGAAGGAGCACCATCTGATCTCACTTTCACCCCAACTCCGAGAAAGGCGTAAGGAGTTCTGGAATAACTCTTTTGTGCAGTTGCTCCACCAACACAATCTTGCCACCAACGCCACTAACTGCTGGATCTGTGGATTGCTACCACATGCCACTGGGCACTCAATCCCTTTCATCCCTTCACCTTTTTCTGTCCATGGTTCCTGCCTCGCCTGGCTGATCCTTCTGCAGGAGAGCTACAAGGACAATGCCACTTCCGGCAGAACCATGTCACACTTCTACCATGGGTTCTGGATGAACAAAACTGGTAGAACTTCCGCCCTCTTCTGCCCTCTGAGATCGAACGCTTCCTTTCACATGGACATCCCTGCCAAAGAACGAGTTGAAATGCAAGTGTTCAACAATCCAGCCAGACCCACCTTCTCTTACCTCCGAAAACGGACCGCCGCCACCCTAACAGTGGCCCTGTCCGTCATCAACATCACTGGATCTGTATGCCTCGAAGGCCTGGGGGCACAGCTGGTGGGCCACAGCTCCTGCCTCATCACCCGAACATTGGATTCAGTTGACCCACCCTCCTTTGTTGCCTCCCCGAATATGTACTTCGTCTGTGGTACTAAGGCCTACACCTGGCTCCCGAAAGGTTGGGGAGGCACCTGCTACATCGCCTTTGTCCTTCCTCCGACGTATGTGGCTCCAGCAAACCATCACCGACAGAAACGGGCCAAAGACATTGTGCAAGCCGACTCCACTGGAGCACAGTTCATGGATGCAGTAAAGGGTCTTGTTCCGCTCTGGGGTCCGATGGCAAACAGCCGTGCCATCCGCCACTTAACCCAGGCAGTCGAAACGGCAATGAACATTACGGCTGGCGCCCTCGCCAACAACACCGCCGAGCTCCAGGCCGTCCGCTTAGTGGCCCTTCAGAACCGCCTCGTTCTAGATGTGGTCCTGGCTGATCGTGGAGGAGCATGCCGCATCATTGGGTCCAGCTGTTGTACCTACGTACCAGACAACTCACCCTCAGTCTACAAAGCAATTGAACACCTCCACAGACTGTCCACAGAGGTCCATCAAGAGCAAGAAGAATGGTCGCTGGGGAGTTGGTTTTGGGACACTATTAAAAGTTGGGGATGGAGGCTGTTTTCATTTATCCTAATACCGATTGTGATACTATGTGGATGTTGTTTGGGGATTCAGTGTCTGCCACCTTTATGTTCGCTTTTTATGAACTGCATCTGCCCTAAGACTTTGAACTTTGAAACAGAGCGGATGAAAGCCCTCTTTGAGGTGGAAGTCCGCAGTATTATGGGGATAAATCCGAACTAGACAAGCTGGCGAGATATGTTAAAAGGGAGGACTGTGGAAATTTAGCCTGCAAACTGAACATTATCTGCGCCATCTTGCCTCTCCCCAGCGCCACGCACAGCGAATGCACGGCCGCCATTTTAGGCACCCCACTCTCTCCCCGCTCACTCTCGACCGCCAGCGCTTTCCCCTGGCGCTGCGAGCATCCCCCGCGCGCCGGCCACCCCCGCTCTCTCATACAGGCCATAAACCCTCTCCTTCTGCGCGACCCTGCTACGGAACCACATCCGACCGACATCCCATACATGGTCATGCCTCTCCTTTGATAACCCCCTTCCTCTGCGCCCTATTGTCCGAACTGGTCCCAGGCCATCACCTAGCCCTGCGGATGCGGTTTATTGCCCCTACTGTAAGGGAAACACCCCGCATCAAAGGGATTACAGTAGATCAAAGCCCCTAGCCCCTGAGACCCGGCCGGTTGCACACACCGCCGGGAATTAGCGGAATTCCCTGCTGCGCGATAGCCATCTCCCACTGCGGGTAGGGTGGGAACTTCTACTGTATCTATGTGTGGGATCGGATCTGAGCCGGGGCTTCAGGGGATGTTCTTTCAGGCATCAAGAGGATCTCAAGAATATACTATGTGTAATAAAGCAATAAACCAGTGTATAAGAGACCAGGTCTCAGAGATGCAGTTAGAGCACCTCTTGACGATACCTTGCTGTCTGATCTGATGTGTTCTGCTCCGACGGAATAAAACTTTGTTTCCTGCCTTCCAGTCTCCGGCGCCTGCCTCTTTTATTGGTAAATTATCGAGTGGTATGAGAGGCGATTACCGCCGGGCAAATACTTGAAAGGTTATCGACTGAAACTGCCGCTACCATTTAACAGGCTGATAGCCAGAAACCGGTCCTAGGATGCTTGATTCCGGTCCAGGGAAGACATGGCTTGGCAGTTCGGGCTGGACTGTTCCCATGAGGCACAGGGTCAAGACTGATTTGCATATGGCCATGTCTGAACTGGGGTGGCGTAGTGGGCAAAAGAACAATGGATTTAACCCAGATCTCTTGACTGGGGGAGAATGTCTGCATTGTCAGCATTCCGTCCATCATTTGTTTGTTGTATCGCTTTTCGCCCTAAGTGGGATGGGTATGCCCAGACGTGGGTCCCGTGCTCACTACGCCACTGGAGTCAAGCTATCCTGGCTGATGACGGCTGATAGCCAGAAACCGGTCCTAGGATGCTTGATTCCGGTCCAGGGAAGACATGGCTTGGCAGTTCGGGCTGGACTGTTCCCATGAGGCACAGGGTCAAGACTGATTTGCATATGGCCATGTCTGAACTGGGGTGGCGTAGTGGGCAAAAGAACAATGGATTTAACCCAGATCTCTTGACTGGGGGAGAATGTCTGCATTTTCAGCATTCCGTCCATCATTTGTTTGTTGTATCGCTTTTCGCCCTAAGTGGGATGGGTATGCCCAGACGTGGGTCCCGTGCTCACTACGCCACTGGAGTCAAGCTATCCTGGGTGATGACGGCTGATAGCCAGAAACCGGTCCTAGGATGCTTGATTCCGGTCCAGGGAAGACATGGCTTGGCAGTTCGGGCTGGACTGTTCCCATGAGGCACAGGGTCAAGACTGATTTGCATATGGCCATGTCTGAACTGGGGTGGCGTAGTGGGCAAAAGAACAATGGATTTAACCCAGATCTCTTGACTGGGGGAGAATGTCTGCATTGTCAGCATTCCGTCCATCATTTGTTTGTTGTAACGCTTTTCGCCCTAAGTGGGATGGGTATTCCCAGACGTGGGACCCGTGCTCACTACGCCACTGGAGTCAAGCTATCCTGGCTGATGATGGCTGATAGCCAGAAACCGGTCCTAGGATGCTTGATTCCGGTCCAGGGAAGACATGGCTTGGCAGTTCGGGCTGGACTGTTCCCATGAGGCACAGGGTCAAGACTGATTTGCATATGGCCATGTCTGAACTGGGGTGGCGTAGTGGGCAAAAGAACAATGGATTTAACCTATATCTCTTGACTGGGGGAGAATGTCTGCATTGTCAGCATTCCGTCCATCATTTGTTGTATCGCCAATAACTAAGAACATCAGCATAGTCCGACCTGTGAATGTGCATTCCGCACCGTGTCCCCACCTCCTCCTCCTCCCCTGCCCCCCGGCTCCCTGCAGGCAGACACCACCAATCAGAGAGCTCAGCACTGCCCGTCTTGAGCACCAGATAGTGCACTAGTATTTGTATGGTGACATTACTGACCCTTGGTAGTTTATTCAACACTCCCCATAAGGGTGCCTCCCCCATTTCATGACGCCCCTCTGCGCTGTCCCCCTCAGACTGTGTCAAGGCCTGTAGTAGACCCTCCCATTGTGTCGCAATAGGCGTCTTCCGGAGTCCAAGCGTTTCCTCTCTCCGGAGAGCTATTCCCTCTGCCTTGGCCCACGCCAGGAGCGAATACCTCCACACCCTTATGTGTGGTGGGTCTGGTGCCTTCCACCTTTTAGTAAGGAGCCGTTCAGCCACCACCAGCTCCAAGTCGAGAAAGCGAAAGGAAACGTTTGTGGACGGCGTTCTGCGAAAGAGGTGCAGCAGGTAAATTGGCCATTCAAAGGGTATGGTGCGGCCCGTACACGTGTGTAGCGCCTCTCGAACCGCCCCCCAGTAGGAGTGTAGCTTGTGGCAGCTCCACAGCATGTGCACTAACCCAGCTCCCAACTACGCCCAGCGTGGGCAGACCGTATATGTGCGGTGAAAGTATCTATTGATCGTTTCGGGTGTAAGGTATGCTCTATGGAGTATAAACAACTGTATTTGGCGGAACCTCATATTTCTAGGTATGCGTGTTGGACTCTGTAGCATCTTACCACACTCCCTATCCTCTAGTGGCTGCGCCAGATCTGCTTCCCTTTTTTGGCATAGTGGTTCCAAACTTATCGCTGCGTGCGTACGTAGGGATGCCGCAAACCACCGAATCAAGTGCCTACCTTGCCCAATAACAGAAAGGTACTGTATTGTAAGGTGTTGGCTTGGCTCCTCCGTCATGTCCCCCCATCTGGAGGTCAGCGTCGCAATCAGTGAACGGTGTCTGAGAAATTGCCCAGGTGGCAGCCCCACATCTTCAACCAGGGATTCATACGTCATGAGAATGCCATCATTGTATAAGTCACCTAGGGTCTGTATGTCTGCTTCGTGCCACTTCACTAGCTCAGAAGATGTGAGCGTTCCCAGCCCACTGGGTGAGCCCTCTAGTGGTATGGCCGGAGCATAGGGGACCAGAGTTCTAGTAAGGTATAGGCTACGGCGGTAGCATTTGTAAGCCACCACCATGAGGAGCGGTGTCGGTGCTGGGGCTTTTGCGGTAGGGTGAAAGAGTTTGGTAATATCAACAAGAGAGAGGGGAGGTGCTGTGGTCGTGGTGTTATCACGTCCCCTGTCAGCTAGCCAGCGGGCTGTCCATTGTAGTTGCGCTGCCAAATAGTAATGCTCGAAGCACGGTGCAGCAAGGCCTCCCTGGTCAGTGGGCAAGTACAACTTAGACAATGCTACCCTGTGACGTGTGTTGCCCCAGAGGAAGTCCCGAAGTAGCTGAGTGAGTGTGGTGAAGAAGGCTGCCGGGACATAGACTAGCAGATTAGCAAAGTAGTACAGGAGGCGGGGAAGGATCACCATATTAGATAATGCTACCCTGCCGGTGACTGTTAGTGGGAGCGTGGACCAGAATCGTATTTGGGACTTAATTGCTGTCACAGCCTGGCCCAGGTTACCCTCGATGAGATCCGCTGGTTGGCGTATATCTGAACTCCTAGGTAGCAGAAAGTGTCCCCTGTCCACTGCACCCGCACACCATCCAGTATGTAGCCCGAATCCTGAGTGTCTCCCCTGAACGCGTAGAGGCAGGACTTGCTGGCATTTACCTTGAAGCCTGAGAGTGTGGTGAAGTAGCACAACATGTGCGCCAGAGAGGCTGGAATATTGCTCACATCTCTCACAAAGACCAAGAGGTCATCCGTGTGGAGGGATACCTGATGTGTCACATCCCCCAAGGGAATTCCATCACCCAGTGTCGCATGCAGTGCCGCTGCCAGGGGCTCGATTGCTAGCGCGAACAGGAGGGTCGAGAGCGTGCACTCCTGCCTGGTGCCTCTGCGGATTGGTATGGTGTCAGAGATGTATGGCCCTGTCGTCACCCTCACTGTGGGGGTCTTGTATAGTAGGTCGACCATCTGGAGAAACCCCAGGCCCAGCCCATAGTGCAGCAGCACTGCCGCGAGGTAGCCCCACTCCAGATAATCAAAGGCCTTTTCAAGGTCCAGCACAAGGCAACCCGCCCTAGGCCACCCCTGTGCACTATCCGACGCCACCCTAAAGAACCTCCGCAGATTCAGTCAGGTACTACGTTTGGGTACAAAACCATTCTGGTCGCTGTGGTCTAACTCTGGTACTATTGGTGTCAGGCGCTCCGCCAACACCTTGGCGAATATTTTATAGTCCACATTAAGAAGTGCCAGGGGTCGATATGATCCCAAATTCTCGGGGTCCCTATTTGGCTTGAGAAGGGACACCAGGCAGGCCTCACGCATTGAGGGGGGCAGAGTGTGCTCGTCCAGAGGTGTGGAGTAAAGGGCATGCAATCTCGACACTAGGGACTCCCGGTAGGCCTTATAGTATTCAGCGGGTAGGCCATCCGGCCCCGATGCCTTCCCAGATGCCATGGAGCCGATCGCCTCTCCGATTTCCTCTAAAGTAAGGGGGGCATCAAGCGTTTCTCGATGGTCCTTGGGGACCGTGGGCAGGCAGATAGTCTCAAATAACCTATCCAGATCAGGGCCTGAACAGCGCCCAGCGGACCGGTACAGTTGAGCGTAGTGGTCGGGCATCACCATGTGTATCTCCGCTGTGTGTATACCAGGGCCCCCTCAGGTGTGCGTATGGCCCCAATTGGGGCATGGTTGCTCTCCTGTTTGAGCAGCCAGGCCAACAAGCGGCCCACTCTGCTGGCTTTGGCGTGAGTACGAGCCGTGTGAGCTACATAGTTGTGACATCGCAGATGTTCCATGAGGTCCGCATGCTGCGCCCGAAGGCTCACCAGACAGCCTGAGTGGCGGCCTCCGCCCTCGCCCTCTCGTTCGTATTGGAGCAGTTGCTATTCAAGGCGAGTAAGTGACAACGACCGGCGTTTGCGTATGCTCCACGTGGCACTGATAGCCGTTTTATGGGCATCCCATTCCACCAATGTGTTACTCGCCGTCCCTTCGTTCAGTTCAAAATACTCCAGAATAGCCGACTCCAGGGATACACGGAATTCCGGGTCCTCCAGTCCCGCTGACTGGAGATGCCAGGTAGGGACCGGAGGACGATCAGGTTCCCAGTTCAGCCGTATTCTCAGGGGGTTATGGTCAGAATGTGTCCGTCCTAAATATTCAGCGTCCTCAATCAATGGGGTCAGTGCTGGGGAACCTGCCACCCTGTCCAACCGCACGTGAAGGTCGTGCACTGCAGAGTAATAGGAATAGATGCGATCATTAGGGTGCAGGCCACGCCCCAGATCCAATAACGCCCAGGATGAAAGCCAGTCGGTGAGGGCCTGCACGTTTGAGACAGCCGTTGTTGTTCGGACGGGTGGGAAGGACCTATGTAGGTCTAACACCGAATTAAAGTCCCCACCTAACAGCCAGGGGAGCCCAGCATAGGGAGCCAACGTTGTGGACAATTGTGCTAGGTATGAGGGTTGGTCAGTGTTCGGAGCGTAAATAGATCCCAACAGGATTTGCTGACCATTGAGTGTCCCACGTGCCAGGGTGTACCTGCCTGCGGGGTCTATCACTGTGTCTGTACAGATGAACGTGGTACCCGCTCTCATCCAAATTAGTGTGCCCCGCGTGTGAGCCAAATATGTTGTGCCATATAGTTGACCCCTCCAGCATTTGCGCAACCTGTCTAATTCTGGCTGTGTCATATGTGTTTCCTGCAGGAGGCCGATTGCAGTGGAGTGTCTTTGGAGATATGCGAATATAGAGTAGCATCGCGCAGGCGTGTACATGCCGCGTATATTCCACGTCATTATGTCAGTGCGCGCCATCTCGGATAAGTCGATTCAATGGGGGCGCCGGGGCCAGGATGTGCCCGGGTGGCGCGGGGAACAGGGACAGGCAGTGTCAAGTCAGTGTGCTGCAACAGAAAACATAACTGAAGAACTAAGAACGGTGTAACATCTGGGGCAGGCATTTCGTGATGCCCGACCAAACCACTGTAACTGTGAAGTAGCGTAAACTAGGTCAGTGGGGTGCCTATTGGGGTGCGCGCACTAGCGGTGTCGTGTTATGGCCGTCCCCCTTGCTCCTGCATGTGTGATGTGCCATCCGTGTGAGCACCAGTGTCGCCTCGCGGGACCAGCAGACTGAATCGAACCAATGCACCGGGCGAGTGTGCCTCTTCGCCCATTCTCCCCCCCTCCCCAGTCCCCCTGGGATGATGTACGGAGCCCGACCAGCGGCAGATATGTCGTGGCTGCTCCACAACCATGTGGACAGGACATTACAGCTAGTGCAGTAGGCTCACCCGTCCCCCCAGCTGCAACCACAACACAGAGGTTAACAGACAGTGAACGACTTGCCTGAGGTGTTCATGCCAAGGGCTGTCACGACAGTGTCAATTTAGATAATGTCATCCGCAGTTTGCGGAGTTACCACTGGTAGTCCAAGCTCCTCCGATACTTCCGTCGATGGCGATGAGGAGCCACTTGGTACGAGGGTGGTGCACACGTGGGAGTCCGGATGTTCCTGGGCGTGTAAGGAGCCGAGGGTGGTGACTGCTTCTAGGGCTTCCAGTCTTTCCCTTCGCATGTTCTCTGGGCGCTTATCCCAGGCTGGGCATTCTTCATTGTTCCCCGCCACCAACGTCGTCGGGTTCTCCTGCTCGCCGTGGTGTCACTTTCTGAGCACGAAGGTCTCACACCCGACCAGAGTCCCGACTCTTCAAGCCAGTCCCACGCCTCCTCTGGGAAGTCAAAGAAGCGGGTCCCCTCTTTTGTGACAACACACAGTTGGGCTGGAAATAGCAGCGAGTAAGGTACTTCCAAGACGCGGAGCTGTCGTTTCACGGCTGTGTAGTTGCTCCTACGCCTCTGCACCCTGCGTGTTTCTCGAAGGACCGCGTCCCTGTCCCTATAGTTGAGTAACTTAAAGATGAACGGCCATGATCTGGCTCCCGGTTGGGGTTTCTGTGTCGGGATGCGGTGGGCTCTTTCAACCACAAACTGCTGTGACAGTGTTCCCTGAGGCAGGAGATTGCGTAGCCAACGTTCCGTGAATTGCTCTGGGTGTCTACCTTCTTCACCTTCCGGCAGGCCCACCACACGGACGTTGTTACGGCGGGAGCGACCCTCCGCATCATCTGCTCTGTCTTCCAGGTCATGGACAAGATCTATCAGGTCTTGCAGCGCAGCAGTATGGCTTTGTGTGACAGGTTGAAGCTCTTTTAGTGTTGGGCCTTGCACGGCGACTTTGTCTGCCAGCTTATGGTGGTCTGCATGGAGGAGGGTGAAGTCCAAAGTGACCTTGTCGATCCTGGTTTCCAAGGAGGTCCTGGTGTGTTCCAGCGCGTCACCGATCCTTTCTACTGCTGCAAGTATGGAGTCCATTTTGGCTGCCAGGGCCGAGGTCGCAGGCTCAGTCGCCCCTCCAGCATTCATATTCATGGGGTCCAAGGCGTTCCCACGTAAGGGCCCCTGCTGCATCTTGTCTCTCATCCGGCCCATAACAAGCTGCTGCGCCGTGGGCATTCGTGGGTGGGCACCAGTGGGGCGGTGTGCCAACAGTGATATTGCTGACAGGGGAGTCCGCTCCCGTGGAAACTGCATGCCGGTTAGAGCCCGGCGGGGCAGAACGCGGCAACCTCTCCCCGCTGTTTGTGGTCAGGACCCAGGTAGCGGCTTGTGGGGGCTGCGTATGACCTCAGCCGTGAGTTGTCCAGTGAGGCGACAGACCACAGTAGCTCTGGGTGCCGGAGTGTAGGGCTGTCAGTCTGCTCAGCTATAGGCCGGTGCAGGTGATGTTGAGATCCCCGGGGGTGGTCACCTCTCTAGTAGCTGGGCCCCAGGTGCACAGGCGAGGGGGTTGATGTCCACTGCACGCATCCAGCACGGTCTCCGTACACTCCTATGACACTCTGTAGGGGCCACCACTGCGCCGATAACGACCGCCGGCCAACGTCCTCCTGGGTGCAGTGCACACTTGGGATTCCCGCACGTGCCACACCACGTCGTCATTTAGGGCCCTGCGCCGGGGTGCCACATGCCCAGGCACTCGCCGGTACGACCGTGCCCACTGTGGATGGTGCGGGTGCTGGGCCACGGCAGGGTGGTCCCGTTGGAGGCCTCCAGGTCACGCTTTGAGGACATGGCTCCCCTCCTCTCCCGCCAGAGGCCGCTGCCACTGGAACCACAGGCTGGTGCGTGGGGGCCTACCTCAGCTCCAGGTTGCTCCAGGCACCCCCATGGGCTGTCTATATCCGCTGTGCCCTCTCACCTTAGTTCCGCCTTGACTGGGCTGTACACACTACTCAATGACGACGGCGCACAAGGGGCTCCCCGTCTCACCAGGCACTGCACCTCCAAGGTGTCCAGTATGCGGCGTTGTGTCGCCCTCCAGCATCGAGTCCCGCTAGCTCCGCGTGTCCAATTTCAGGCAGGCACAGCCACAGCCAACCACCGACACCAGAAGGCCCCCGGCTTCAGGGCCGTGCCGATGCCGGGAGGGACTGCTTTAGCAGGTGGGGCCCTCGGCGAGTGCAGCACCTCCGCTGTCTGGGAACACCCGGCTGCGGCGCGAGAGTTTGTCCTGTGCAGTTCCTGCTTCCCCCGGCTCCGCTCAGCTTTGGCAAACACCCCTCAGGACGGGCGGAAACGCGGACCACACACCGCCGCAATCAGGCCTCCGGGAAGGGGGGCAGCGCTGTCTTATGTGCTCTACCAGCCGCGGCATCTCCCCCAAGCAGTCCGCCCGAATCAAGGACCTCCGCCGGCGCTGATCTCCTCTTTCAGATGTTAACGGCCATCTTGCGGCTTGGAAAGGCCGTGCGCGGGCTCGCAGCGATGAAGGCCGCGCAGTCTTTGCCCGTACCACCGCGGTGTCGGCAGGCCAACAAGACTCGGGAACAGTTCTCTAGATGCAGGAAAGCTTCCGCTACCAGGTTCCGGCCAGCAGGTACGTGGATGACAAGTTTACCAGGAGAAATTAACGGAGTTAGGGGATTAACGGCTTGAGCTTAACGGACTCACGTCCGCCATGTTGGCCAGTTAGCCACGCCCCCAGCTGAAGTTGAAATTCATTATAAAACTCAGCGGGAATACCATCTGTCCAGGGGATTTCTTTTTTTAAGAAGTTTTATGGCTAATAAAATTTCATCTTGAGTAATGGGTGAGTCAAGCTCAATTTTATCATATTGGGAAATCTTGGGAAATCCACATCTAGCTGAAAAGGAGACAATTAAAGAAGTATCGTCAAAATTAGGTTTATTATATAAAGTAGTATAAAAATCTAGAAATTTATTTACAAATATCATTTTGGGATAAAGCTATTTTACCGTTAGAGCCATAAATTGAATTAATTTGTGCTTTATCTTTTTTAATGCATAAATAATTGGCTAACAGTCTTCCAGATTTGTTAGCATTAAAAACAAATTTGGCTTTAGAATTTGACAGTTGAATACCAGCTCTTCTGCTAAGGATTGAATTAAACTCATATCTAAGTTTTTGCAGTTTGAATCTATATTGAGGGTCATTAGATGTAATAAAAAGTCTTTCATATTTTGTGATTTGTTTATCTAAATTTTTTAAATTTGCATTAAAAGATTTATTTTCATGGGCCATAAGAGAAATAGAAGCACCTCTAATATAGGCTTTAAACGTGTCCCATCTGTTCACCATGGAAGTAGAGCCTTCTGGGTTAAAAAGAAATTAATCATGAATAGCATTTAAGAGTTTAGGTTTATTTTGTTCATTAAGAACAATACTAGTGTTCATTCTCCATCTGGATTGCGTTGTAAAATTTGAATTCAATTTCAAAATAAAAGAAATTAAGGCATGATTCAATATATTAATATTACCAATAATAGGAGTGACTACAGAGGCAATTAGTTGTCTGGAAATTAAAAGATAATCAAGCCTAGAGTAAGAGTTGTGTCGGTTAGAAAAAAAATTAAACATTTTTTCTGTAGGAAAGTGTAATTAGGCCTGGGCGAAAATTCCGTTCCGCTCGTGGAAATTGCGATAATTTGACATTTCTGCGTTCCGCGGAGAGCGCGAAAATGTCAATTTCCGCAATCCGCATCTTACCGGAATTTTTTTTCTTGCTCGCGCTGTAAAAAAATACATTCTCGCGTGCGCGCGATCGCCTTACCTGAATCCCCGCGTTCGCCGACAAGTTTTTCCGATCCGGTCACGTTCTACACGAGATGTTGGATTGTTGGTAGCCATTTGCGCTGTCTCGCGACAGTTCGCGCCCGCAGTAAAGTAATTCGTCGCACGATCACGTAATTCGTCGCGCGATCACGTCTTTCTTCTCACGATCATGCACCGCGAGACAAGTGAAAACAAGATGGCCGTGCCCGTGAGCAACAACCACATGGGTAAGTTGGTGAGCCACGATCACGCAGAAAATACCGCGAACGGGCGGGAAAAAAAGTCTGCGTCTTTGCGATATTTCCGCGTGTTTGCGGAGATTTTTAACATTTTCGCGATAGTTTGCAAAAGTGAATTTCGCAAATTCCGCCCACCCCTAAGTGTAATCACCAAATATCAACTAGCTTTGTAGTTTGAAGAAATAATTTGAAAGCAATAAAAGCTTTAGGAGGCCTACATTTAGTAAGAGATAATCTATCTAAGAAGGGATCAGATATAATATTGAAATCTCCTCCAACTATAAGAGGAACTTTACCCAATTTAAGAACTTCTGTTGTTAGAGTGGACCAAAAAATGGGATCATCAGCAGTTGGACCATAAACATTTAGTAAAAACACGACTGAATCATGAATTTTAATTTTACTAGAACATTTCTGCCATCGGTATCAGAAATTTTACTCAAAATTTAGCAATGTAGTCTTTTTGCAAATAGGGTAGCAAGACCATTTTTTTTGCCATTTGCAGGAGAAGAGACAATACTATCAACCCACTTTTTTCGTATAATCTAAGATTTTGTCATTAATATGAGCTTCTTGTATAAAACAAATATCTGCTTTACAACTGCCTAAATAGTCTAACATTTTTGTATGTTTAACTGGATGGCATAACCCCTTGACATTTAAAGAAACTATCTTGATATTATGAACATTAGCCATAATAAAAAGAAGGATTAAGAAGATCAAGAAGAGGAGAGAAAAGTAAAGAAAGAGTGTGAAAAATAGTAGCTCCAGAATCAAGTGAAAAGGAGAGAATAGGTAAAAAAGAAAACAAACAAAACTGGAAAAACGACAAACAAGAAACATTAATAACAGGAATGAAACGCACACACGCTTTACAAGCATGACCGGAAGCGTTGGAGCCCTCTGTAAAAATAAACCATAAATTTGTCAGAAATATACATTACAGTAAAATTCAAGTAGCAGAGTCATGAGTATCCATTGAGTGGTGCGAATGTTGATCCAGGAACAGTCTTAGTTCTTCAGGATGATGGAAGGATTTAGAGAAATTATCTTTCCAAATGCGCATTGTTGAAGGGTCAAAAAGACCATATTTGAATCCAAGACTTCTTAGCTGAGAACGAAAAGCAGTGAATTCCTTGCGAATTGAAACAGTCTCTGTAGCAAAATCGTGGTGTATAACACTTTTATTTCAATTGACCATCAATGAAGGAATTTCTTGTGCTGCTTTTCATATCAAGACCAAATGATGGTGGCAGAGAACTTTAAAGATCATTTGTCGAGGCTTTATGTGATGAGGGATACGATGAGATGGAATCCTATGTGTCTTTTCAATTTAAAATTTTTCCGGAAATTTGATGTTTAGGAGGCCAGGAATCAGATTTTCGAAATACAATCTGCAATTGGAACCTTCAACATCTTCTGGTAAATTGAAAATGCGCAAGTTATATTGCCTGTTACGATTTTCCATATCCAGAAGGAGAGTTGACATAGGAGATATTTTTGCCACAAGTAGAGAGAAAGCGTCAATTTTAACGTTGTCTTGTATTTTAATTAAGTTATCAGAAATTTTAATTGACATACCAGCCATGTCTTTGCACAATTGTTTTATCTCTGACGCAATTGTATCTGTATTAGAACGGAGTGCTTGAATTTCATCAAGAATTAATGTCAAAGAAGGTTCAGTTGACTCTACCACTTTAGATTTAACTGGAGGTGGAGAAACTTGCTGTCTCCTTTTATTATGAAGAGAATGCGCATTTTTATTTTTCATTTTCTTGTATAAAGAATTATAATTGTAGAACAATGTAAAATTAAGGAAGAAGTAGAGTATTGATGAGAAAAAAGCTTGAAAATGACTGGTGCAGCAGCTAAAATAGACTGTGGGAGTGGTTAGGCCAAAGCCAGGCCCTCTCTTGAGCGCTTACTCTCTCCCCTGACAGACAAGCTGGGCATCACCTCGATGCAGACCTGGATGCTGGAGCAGGAAGGAGGAAAACACCACTTCTGCTGAAAAAAGACGCTGGAAAAATCAAACAGCAGTAGGTAAGGGCTTCTCAATCACAGCGACCTCATGCAGGATGAAATTTTGACAGAATAATTGTCGTTATTAATTTAAAAAAACGGGCGAAAACGAGTGGAGCTTACCGGTAGGCGGCCATCTTGGTTCGCGTGCTTGCATGTCAGTGACACTACCTCTTTTGTTACGTGGTGACCAATGGGGAAATTCAAAATGACCGGATAAGTCCGGCAGCACTTTGGACACGTACCCGTTCGGTCTGTAGACATCGCTTCAAGAGGAATCCTAGGACAGCAGGCCTTCCTGCCAACTAGATTTAACCCCAAGAGGAGGTCTTTGGGACAATTTATAAAGACTTACCCCAACGAACCAGGGGGACAGGCCCTGACCCCGGTCTGAGCGTGGACGGGCGCAGACAGGCTTGACTTAGGAGCGCCTTTGGTGCGGTCGCATCATCGTGCCTATTTGTAGGTGGCGGCCAGAGAACTAGCCTGCTAACCATACAATGTCTGCTAAACTCCCCACCCCCAATTCCCTCGGGAACGGAGCCTTCCCGCAAGCAGCAACAGTAAGTAAAGTGCGTCGTGCAAGAGTGAGCAGAAGAGCCTTAAAAACAAATCCAATCACAGTTCTTAAACAGCAGCGATATATTAACGAGTAAAAAAAGGTTAAAAATCATTTACTCCTGACGAGCATTGAACATAGCTCAGAAAACCAGGAAGGCAACGCTGCGCGGTCGCGTCAACGTGCCTATTTATAGGTGGCGGCCAGACAACTAGCCCGCTAACCACACAATATCTGCCAAACTCCCCACCCCCAATTCCCTCTGAAACAGAGCCTTCCCGCAAGCAGCAACATATAGTAAAGTGCGTCGTGCAAGAGTGAGCAGAAGAGCCTTATAAACAAATTCAATCACAGTTCTTAAGCAGCATCAATATAGTAACGAGTAAAAAAGGTTAAAATCATTTACTCATGGCGAGCATTGAACATAGCTCAGAAAACCAGGAAGGCAACGCTGACTGAGGTATTCTCAACATGTACATGTTTTTACACATGTGTTATGCATAGCAAGAAGCTAGACGTATAAAAGAGAGGTGTACATCTATTTGTATGTTTCTTTTATATATGATGCCACTAGCAAAAGGTGCAGACACATACATGCATACTTTTAGGAATATGGTGAGAGTTACAACAGACACATGTGAAGGGTTTCTGCTTTACATTTGGCTAGGCCCAGCGCTCTCAGTAGTTGGAGAATAGTGAAGATGCAGCACAAAAGAGTTTTAAAACATGTTGGCAGAGGGTTTAGTGATTAAGCTACTTTGCATGAGTCTGTGGAAAGGTACAGTTGAAGTATGCAGCATATATTTAGGTATCTGCTTGAAATTGAGAAGTGCAGTCGGTCAAGTTTAAAAGACTTCATGGTTTTGGGACTGAGGTATGTCTCTACTTGTACATGTATTTTCACACGTGTTATGCATCTAAAGATGCTAAATGTATAGAACACAGGCATAGATCTATTTGTATGTTTTTTTATACATGATGACACTAGCAACAGTACAGACACATGCATGCGTGCTTTCAGGAATATAATGAGACTTACAACAGACACACGTGAGGGTTTCTGCTTTATATTTGGCTATGTCCAACACTCTAATTAGTCCCAGAATAGTGAAGCTTCAGCACAATGTGAGGTTTTAGACTTGAGGGCAGATGGATTAGTGATTAGGCTACTTCGTATGAGTCTGTGGAAAGGTACACTTGACGTACGCCGCATAAATGTATGTGTGTGCCTGAAATGGGAAGTACAGTCTGTCAAGTTTAAAGGTCTGAATGGTCTTGTAACTGAGGTATGTCTATACTTATACATGTATTTGCACACATGTTATATGTCTGAAGAAGCTAGTTGTATAAAACACCGGTATATATCTATTTGTATGTTTCTTTTATATATGATGCCACTAGCAAAAGGTACAGACACTTGCATGCATGCTTTCAGGAATATGGTTAGAGAAATGCTTTCTGAATAGGAACACCGAAGTATGGGTGGAATGGCTTTGGATTGTGGAAGTAGCATACAACAGTGCACAGCATAGTACTACTAGGATAGTACCTTACTTTAGTACCTATGATTTTATTCTCGCTTCTTACCCCTAGTACATCCTGGAGAAGGACAAAAAATACCTGAAATACAGACAAGGATAAAACACATACAAAGACTTATGAAAATCACACAAAAAAACATCAGAGAGGCTAAGGTCAGATAAAAAAGGCAGATCTATAACCATCGAAGAAAAGAACCCCCTTACAAGGTAGGGATATGGTTTGGTTATCTACGAAGAACATACACTAGAGGAAGTGTGGTGTATTCAATCCACATTATATTGGGCCCGTTGGACTTGGCCCTTTTTGGCAGGTTCACCCCTGAACTTTTTGCCTTAAGCTCTGACACAGTGGTAGTGATTTTAGGCCTCTGGGCACTTTAGCACCGTGGCCCGGTGTAAAGTGCGTGCGCGCTCTGACTGCGTGTGGTGAGATTGGCCTGCCCTCCCATAGGAATGCATGGGAGATATGTGTGTCCATGGTAATTCCTGGTAGGAGAGGGGTGCAGGGGCGAGTTTAGTATGTATGAACTCGTGAGAATAAATGCTGCGAAATTGTGTGCAGATGTATGGTGACTGGTGGAGAAATGCCACTTTTAGAAGTTGGCATTTCTGTGTGCTGTGTGTCTGCCAGCCTGATGTGAATTGAATGTCTGGCTTGTGATTGACTGGAGCGGAAAGGTGTGGGTGGCTCCAGGAGACAGGGTGAGTCAGCCCAGTGGTGAATAGAGAGATCTGCATCTAGAAGGAAGGGAGAAGTTGCACCTGGGACCTGAATAGGGCTGTGCCTTCCCTCCACAATGCTGGCTCCGCCCCCTGTGGTGTGTCTGATCACTGCGCCCCCACCTGACAAAGGGGAGCTGGGCAAAACAAAGTGCTCCAAATCCCCTCTAAGCCAGTTCTCACTGGTATTCCCCAAGCCCTGTGCTGTGACACAAAGGGATTGTCTGATATAAATATAGGGCTGTGACCCCATGAAAGATGTTCTGTACTTGTGCTGTTCCTGCTGGGGCATGCTGCTGCTGAGGCCCAGGGGGGCTGACAGGAGGGCTTGCCTCCCTGGGCCCTGCATTGCCCCCTTCTTCACTGAGGACTGATTCTTTTATCTACAGGCCCTTTTGCCTGTTCTAGTGCCTTATGAGCTCTTTATTTTATTTCCTAAAGGCGCTGTCTCCCTGCAACTGATGGAGAACGTGTGGGCCTGGCAGTGCGGCGCTGCATAAAGAGAGAGAGGGAGTCCCCCGGCGTAGGGATTCCCCCGGCAATGCTAGAAATGGCGGGTGCCCACCCCGCATTCTTGTGGAGCTTTGCGGGTGCCCACCCCCCTTATTTTGTTGTTTAAAGGGCGGATGCCCACCCCGCATTCTGAAGGAGCCTGGCGTGTGCCCACCCCGCATGTTGCCTGGTTCGTTTTATTTAAATTAATGCGGGAGCCCACCCCGTGTTTCAACGTCGCGGCCCGAGTGAATAATGGTCGCCGACCCGGAAGCCAGGCAGAGTTTGCCTGCTTCTGGGCGGGGCCGGCAGCGGGAGCCGAAGAAGTACAGAGAGAAGGGAGGGTGGGAGCCTACCTCACCTCCCCGAACACCGTGGCAAAGTCCCGGGTCCCAGGAGGGGGCCTGGGTGAAGAGAAAGAGGCGGCAGAGGCCGCCGATGGCAGCACGGGGCTCCCAAGAGTGAAAGGGAGGCCCGTGCCATGAGAGAAGTGCTGCCGGTCCCGCAGCGTGGAAAACAGAAGTCCCGGTTCCCAGGAGGGGGCCCGGGTGAAGAACAGTGAAGACCGGAGAGGTTCCCCGTGCGCCGAGAGAGAAGCTGCTCCAGTGCGGGACCAGGCGAGACAGAAGAGGTCGCCGCAGAGACGCCTCCGAGAGAGAGCCGGTGAGTGAGGGCTCTATGGGTGGTGTGCAGCGAAGCACAGCGTCGGTGTCACGTTCCCGAGCGGCCCCGTCTGGCAGTGGGCCGCTCCAACGCTTGGTTGCAGTTTTTTTTAGCTATGAATGAGAAAGCCCCAGAGGGCCCTAGCGACTTGGAGCATATCGAGGTAAATTGTCGGCGCCTGTGCGGTCCCGCAAGAGAGCGGGCTGCCCCAACGATGGGGGCATGTGATTTAATACCACTAGGGGGGTTCAGAGGGCATGGAGGTGCCACAGTTGCGCCAACACAGGCAGCTGCAACAAACTGGGCACAAATGAGAGATAATCCCTGAGAGGGACCAGAGGCACAGTGAGTGCCAGTGAGTTTCACAGCTGCCCAGCAATTAGTGGGCAGCTGCAACGTTTAAGCCACAGTTCTTTGGGGGCATTATGAGCGAGAGGAGTGAGGTACACTCCTTGGCCCCAGCGCAATGGCACACTTTGGATGCCGCTGCTAGGCAGCAGCCCTGACATTCTGGACACAGGGCATTTGAGTCCTCCAAGAAGGCCAGTTGGCCAGGGGGACTATGAGGGTAATAGGGCGCCAGGCCCTAATGTGGTTTATGTGGTGCTAGGAAATGTGATTCATGTACTATAATTTACGCACCCTGTTTTATGCATAATGTGTTTATGTGTGAGGTTATTGTCTAAATGCGTTTAGACTTATGAGGTTCTTGCATAATGTGTTTATGCTTATGAGATTATTGCATAATGTGTTTATGCTTGTGAGGTTATGGTCTAATGCGTTTAGACTTATGAGGTTATTGCATAATGCGGTTATGCTTATGAGGTTGGTGCAGAATGTATTTCACGCCTAATGTGATGCTGCTAGCATAATATGATTTATGTTGCAGGAGATGATGCTAAGCACAGTGTTTACCAGTAATTACTGGTTGTGTTCTATATTATTAGTTCTACACTTACTATTTGTGCTTCTGATGGTTCTGACAGTGGCCCAATTGGCCCTGTCAGGTGTATATACTCCCTTGTAAATATGACCTAGTGCCAGGTGGCACCATGTATATTATGTGTTTGCTATTCTAATGTATTTTGAGAATATAAAGGCTATTTTTGATATAAACATGTGTGGAGTTCCTTTTGTGGTGTGCCTGGGATGTTGTTGCTGTGTGCATGCGCAAATGCTTTACACATGGCCTCCGGGATAAGCCTGACTGCTCGTGCCAAGCTACCAAGGGGATGAGCAGGGGTTATCTTTTGCGTGTAACTCCCTTGCCCTGACTAGAGTGGTGGTCTCTGCCTGGCTTTGGCGCAAGCCTTAGCCAACCAGAGATCCCATTTCTAACAGAGCCCTACATGATCTTCAAGATTGTAAATCCTGTAACAGTGAAGCTTGCATTACCCAAACACATGAAAATACACCCTGTGTTTCATGTCTCATTGGTTAAACTTTCATATACTCCAGTTCAGAAACCAACATCACCGGTTTGGGTAGATCAAGACCAGAATATGAAGCACAAGCTATTGTTGACTCAAAGAAACGAGGTAGCAGATTGTGGTATCTGTTGTCATGGAAGGATCATGGGCCTGAGAAGAATTATTGGGAGCCAGCTACAGGAGTGCATGCCCCCAGATTGTTCAAAGGATTTCACAAAATGGACTCTACTAAGCCTAAACCCTGACAACATTCCCCTGGGGAGGGATGTACTTTTATAGTTTGCATGAACCGTGCAAAACGTTGTCAGGTCCGAATCGGTAAGTTCTTCCCAAATAGACTACAATTCCCATGATGCTAACTAAGCACTTCCGGGGTAGAGGTGGCGATGTGATGGTGAACTTCCGGAAGTGGGCGGGGATTTATTGAAAGCTTGTGCTGTTGGCCATTGCAGATTATTCCTACCTATTAGAATTGAAGACGGACGGATGCGAACGGAGTGTTGCCTCCGGTTCAGTAAGGGTGTTACCGCACCAGTTCTGCTTACTTAGTGGTTCTTTATTTTGGCTTGGATTCTGTACTTCCGGGTTCTCTGTAACCCGCTATTTGTAATTACCCCCTCCCTTTCTTCCCATTCTGCCTCGAGGAGAATCAGCAGGCATAGGGGAAAAAAAGGAGCTGCAAAAGTGCGTGGCTCATCTCTGTGACTTTACCACTTTAGAAGGGCATTATATTCAGTTCTCCCAGCAGTGAGGGAAACGGCCTAAGTACATCTTGGTGGATTTAAAGACCGAAGCCATGACGGAAATGGCATGAGTAAATCTGGATGTTTCTAATAACAATATCGAAAATGATAATACATTGTTGGATGCCTCATCTTGTGGAGCACAATACAGACTTGAGGAATGTTTGTGGACGCAGTGTCTATCAAGATATGCCTACCTCAGTTGAAAATATAAAGCATCAACTGCTTTTTCTCATTCCACATTTGCTTATTCTACGTTTTTCATGCCTTGTTGTAAAAGGGGTTCTTTTAAGGGATTGGTGATTCCATCCACTGTGACGAATGAACAGGCAAATCAAATGGTGGGTATTCAAATGGTACAACAAAGCTTATAACATATATCAGCATAGAATTGATAGTAACCAACATATTTTGTTTATTAGATTTACAGTTACTACTTGTTTCAGAACAGAGGATATCTTCCACACCGTTTCTAGGCGGTCTTGGAAGATGGTCCTTCGTTTTCTTTAACAGGTACAGGGTATAATTAGTGTGTTATAGAAGTGTTTCATGTTATGGTATAATTCCTTAGGTTAAGCACTGTACTAATTATATCTTTTTTTTCCCAGATCTCCTTTCCCGCTGTTCCCATCCTTTCCTTCCCTCGCTTGATCATATCAACATTCTGACCTATATTAGCAGGCAGAATTGAGACGATCAAGAGGAGGACCCCTTTGTGGATCGTACCAACTCAGAGGTATCGACAGAGCTGACACTGCTGTGCTGTACTGGTGAGGGTTGACTCTGAGCATAGCCCCAAGAACTCACCCCGGCTTGAGAGCCGCCACCGTTGTATGAGTGTGGCAGGAGGCGCATAAAACCACGCCAGAGTTACTGCAGCGCGGGACGCCCAGTTTCCTGTCTTGCCTCTGATGTGCTGTACTGGTGGGGGGTGACTCGGACCATAGCCCCCAGGACTCATTGTGCTTGGGGGGGGGGGGGGTGCCACCACTGTACCAGCATGCCAGAAGGCGCATAAAACCACACCAGGGCTCCCGCAGCGCAGGATGCCCAGTTTCCTGCCTTGCCTTGGATGTGCTGTACTGGTGGGGCGACTCAGACCATAGCCCCCAGAACTCACTGCTGCTTGGGAGCCGCCACTGCTGTACAAGCACACCAAGAGGTGCATAAAATCACGCCAGGGCTCCCGCAGCGCAGGACGCCCAAATTCCTGCCTTGCCTCTGCTGTGCTGTACTGGTTGGTGGTGAATTGGGCCATAGGTCCTAGAATTCACCATGGCTTGAAGCCACCACCGATGTACGAGCATGCCAGAAGGCACATAAAACCATGCCAGGGCTCCCGCAGTGCGGTACAACCAGTTTCCTGCCTTGCCTCTGCTGTGCTGTACTGGTCAGAGGTGACCATGACCATAGGCCCCAGAACTCACCACGGCTTAGGAGGTGCCACCGCTATACGAGCATGCCAGGAGGTGCATAAAACCACGCCAGGGCTCCCGCAGCATGGGATGCCCAGTACCCTGCCTTGCCTCTGATGTGCTGTTCTGGTTGGGGGTGACTCAGACCATAGCCCCCAGAACTCACCACGACTTGGGAGCCACCACCGCTGTACGAGCACACCAGGAGGCACATTAAACCACACTGGGGGCTCCCGCAGCGCAGGACACCCAGTTTCCTGCCTTGCCTTTGCTGTGCTGAACTGGTGGGGGTTGACTCAGACCATAGCCCCCAGAACTCACCGCGGCTTGGGAGCCGCCACCGCTGTACGAGTGCACCAGGAGGCTCATAAAACCATGCTAGGGCTCCCACAGCTCAGGACGCTCAGTTTCCTGCCTTGCCTCTGCTGTGCTGTACTGGTGGGGGGTGATCGGACCATAACCCTCAGATCTCACCGCGGCTTCAGAGTTACCACTGCTGTACGAATGCACTAGGAGGCTCATGAAACCACGCTAGGGCTCCCGCAGTGTGGTATGCCCAGTTTCCTGCCTTGCCTCTGCTGTGCTGTACTGGTGAGGGGTGACCCTGACCATAGCCCCCAGAACTCACCTCGGCGTGGGAGGTGCAGCCGCTGTACGAGCGTGCCAGGAGGTACATAAAACCACGCAAGGGCTCCCGCAGCACGGGACGCCCAGTTTCCTACCTTGCCTCTGCTGTGCTGTACTGGTGGGAGGTGACTCAGACCATAGTCCACAGAACTCACCGGGGCTTGGGAGCCACCACCACTGTACAAGCATGACATGAGGTGCATAAAACCACGCCAGGGCTCCCGCAGTGTGGGACACCCTGTTTCTTGCCTTGCCGCTGCTGTGCTTTACTGGTGGGGGGTGACTCAGACCATAGACCCCAGAGCTCACTGTTGCTTGAGAGCCACCACTGCTGTACGAGCACGCCAGGAGATGCATAAAACCACGCCAGGGCTCCCGCAGCCCTGAACGCTCAGTTTCCTGCCTTGCCTCTGCTTTGCTGCACTGGTGCGGGGTGACTCGGACCATTGCCCTCAGAACTCACTGTGGCTTGGGAGCTGCCACCGCTGTACGAGTGCACCAGGAGGCTCATAAAATCCTGCCAGGGCTCCTGCAGGCCAAGGGCGGGCCCATCCATGCCCGTCGGAGCCCGGGAAAGGCTGGGCTGGGCCCCCCTCTAACAACTGGATTTTCTGGAGGATACTCAGCCAACACCACCCCATAAGGTGGGGCAGGTGATGTGGACCTCACATTTAGGTTTCCTCCATCTTGTTTGAGGGGGAATTAGCCATAGGGTCAGCATTGTGCCCACTCCCCAATGGGAGTGGTTGCATAGATTGTGTAGATACCCAAAAGGTAGGTAGCCCATTGGCTACTACCTATCTCCCCCTGTAACACCCCCAAAATCTAGTATTTAGGTGGCATACTTGGACCCTGAACTTTAGATTTGACAAACATAAGGAAGAAAAGAGCTTCTGAACCAAGAACAGAAGCGCTGCTGCAGAATTGTGCAGTGAAACCCTGCCTGCTGCCTCAAGGACTCGACAATCGTGGTCTGCTGACTTGTCCTGCTGCTGTGAGGCCTCCAAGATCCCTGGAGCACCCCCAGCACTTCAATAATCGCCAGAGAACTCCCTTGGAGTAGAGGAAAGAGAACCCACCCCTAGGAGGGTCCCCTGAATCTGTCCAACCCTCTCCTGTGGGTACATAAGGGCTTACCTGGCTGTAAGACTTTAAATTTGACATGGACAAGATTCTGCAATGAGAAACCACTGACCTTCGACCGTCTGGACACTCTGGACTACTCTGGACTACTCTGGATGTTGACTGGGCCCAACTTCGTCCCCCCCTCTGTCCAAAGCATAGTCTGTGCTCTTTCACCATACAGGCCTTCAGGACCTGTGGAGCATTCAGGACAACTGAAGAATCTCCCTTGGGGTGAAGGAGTCGCTCCCCTGGATTCGACCTGTAGGTCCTCTTGAGGGTCATCTTGATTTCTGTTGGGCTTTCCTGGTTGCTGCAGATGTGCCCTGACTCCCCATTGCTTGGTGAGTCCCCTGGACCTTGCTGGTCCACCCCATAACCTGCTTGACCTTCCGCCATGGGTTGCTGTTGCCAAGGCTTGTTGGTACTCCTGGCGGACACTGACCCCTCGGCACTCAGCATCCTTCGTGGAACAGCTCGCATCCGGCTCCTGGTCATCTTAGACATTTCCTGGACCTCGTGGCTGCAGAGTCAAGCATCCCTTCTTTTGACCTGAAGCACCCGACATCGGTTGGCATTCATCTACCGAGCCCCTGGTCACCCTCAAGTGACCCAGACTCTGTCCCCTCTGCTTTCAGGTTCCTTCCATCACAAATCCATCCTTGGATTCCTAAGGACACTTTCTTCCTTCCTAGCAGCAGCTCTTCTTTGAAACTCTCCATTGAAAATGGCGGCAGTTTCCGACACCACTCCAGACCTATGCTCTCCTCTGGGATAGGTAACTTAGTTACTCAGGTATCCACGGGTGAGGTGGCTCTCCAACCTCCTAAGTTCCAAAGGGTTACCTCGAAGTCCACAAAAGAAGGATCCTTAAACTTTAAAATTGTAACCGCAACTTCCCCATAGAATTTTACGGAGCCGCGGTCGGGTTAGTACACGGCACCCATCCTCCGTGGGGTCTCTTTCTCCTCACCTTGGGTGGTTCCTTTCATTTAGTTAATACTAAAGGTGAAATTGTGGTAAAACAAACTGCCTTACCTTCCTTCAAGATTAAGCCTGAAGGCTGCTCTCCACAGCTACCACTAGGGTAGCTTTCTATAGGTTATCTTTGACCTCCTACATCATAAGGGTCATTTGCACTTGTGCAAGGTTCCCACTTTAATTAGTGGACAGCATATACCAGGCCAACTTCTCACAAGTATTACCTACTTTTGCCGTGTGTACTACTCAGGGTTCCACTGGACTCTACAGCACAGTGTACTTCATTTGTGTACACTACATAGAGAGCCTGATTCCTACAACCAGGAACTGCGTGCAGGAGAGGAAGCCTATGATGCAAATCTTATCGCCCGGTTGAAACGTGCAGTGGACCTAAAGAGGCTGGCACTCCTCCAGAAACAGCAGGACACTGCGGACCTCATTTACAATGAACTGACGAATCTGCATAGATGTGTCAGTTTCTGTTCGTTAGCTTCAAATGTCCTTGCGCCACCATGGATGCGCTGTATTTACAATACAGTGCTGCATGGCGCAACGATTAACCGATGCGTCAGCAATTCTGATGCATCTGTTTGCACAAAAATGACGGATTGCTGGATTTGCTTGTGAGAAGTTGGCCTGGCATATGCTGTCCACTAGTTATAGTGGGCACCTTGCACCAGTTCAAACAACCCTTATTGATGATAGGTTTAAAGACAACCTTTATTGAAAGCTGTCCTAGTGGTAGCTATGGAGAGCAGCCTTCAGGCTAAGTCTTGAAGGAGTGAAAAGCAGCTTGGTTTACCAGATTACAACCTCTTGAATCACTAAATGATAGGAGAACCACACAAGGTATAGATAAAATATATGTATTTATTTCTAAACACTCACTACTAATCTCTTTATGAGATTAGAGTCCAATATACACAATAATATAGTTCGAAAACAACAGTAAATAGCACAATATACAAATGGCCGTAGGGGCGGACCAAACCACATATTAAGAAAGTGGTATAAGATCCACGACTTGACTAGGCACATTGCCTAGAGCACGTAGAATCGCTGGGACCCCAGGGAACCACCCAAGGTAGTGACACAGAAGACCCACAGGGACATGTGCAGTGTGAGAACACAGCCGTGAGCCCCGTATTATTCTATGCGAAAGTCATGGTTGGAATTTTAGAAGTTAAGGACACTTAGGAGAGGACTTTGAGCAGACCCCTTTAGACTTAGGGGGTTCTAGGGCCAGCACCCATGGGAGCACCGGAGTACTCGAGTTACCTCACCCAGGGAAGTCGGGTGCATAGGTGTCAAATGGTGTCGGGAATTGTCATTGATTTCAAAGGCGATCTGCTGCAAAGTGCTGCTGCCGGGAAGGAAAAAAGTGTCTGGTGTGATCCAAGCCTGGATCGAAGATCAGAAGACCCTGAAAGCAGTCTTGCCAGTGACCAGGGGCATGATAAACGAATGCCCACCGATGTCGGGTGTTTCAGGTGTTAAGAGGTGACGCTTGACTCTGCAGCCACGAGGACCAGGAGGTGTCGAAGACAACCAGGAGCTGGATTCGAGCTGTCCCACGAAGGATGTTGAGTGCTGCGGTGTCGGTGCTCAGATTTGACCCAACAAACCTTGGCAACAGCAACCCACGCAGGAAGAGAAAAGATGCTTCGGTGCGGACCAGCAAGGTCCTGGGGACTCCCTAAGCAATGGAGAGTCAGGGCATGTCTGGAGCAACCAGGTAAGCCCAATTAGAAGTAAAGTTGCCTTCGCAGGGACCCACCAGTCGACAGACTAGGGATCGTGAAGGGACTTCGAGAGAGAACACAAAGGGCCAGCTCACGGAACACTCGTGAACTGTAAGCGTGCAATCTTCGGTGCAAATGCTGCTCGGGGTCAGGGCTACAAGTAAACCAAAGCTCAGCTGCAGGAGTCGCTGGAAAGCGGATACTTCTGCAAATGGTCGCGGTGTCCAGGGGTTCGGGTTGCACGGTCTTCCACAAGGGATACAGGCCTCAGAATTGCTGAGTGCACAGATCGACCTCAGAGACCATGGAAACCCACCTCCTGTGTTGTAAAATTCTTCAGAGTCCGGCAGGAGCTTCGGAGATGCAAACTGGACAGATGCATCTTTGGTGCCTGCCTTGCAGGCGAGTACCTCCTTTACTCCAAAGGAGATTCTTCCGTCATCTAGTTCAATGTAGATTGTCGAAGTTCCAGGATTCAGTATCAGAGTTTTGTCCATGTGTGATCTAATGTCCTGGAGCCAGGGGCTCCTTTCTTATACCCAAGGAAGGGGTTGGACAAACTCTAGGGACCCATCTAGGGGAGGGTCAGGAAAGAGGGGTGGCTACACCCATTTCCTTTGTCCAGTTTTGCGCCAGAGCAGGGGCTGGTAGCCCTGGCAACCGGTTTGAGCTGGACTATGCACAGGAACACCAAATGTGCCCCCAGTGCTGAACTTCAAAGCACTATTGGCGTGCACCCATCCAGCCCCAATACACTAAAGCCTGTCTGGGAGGTGGTGACTCCTCCCTGTGACAGGAAACCTATTGTCCAGCCCTCCCCTGCCGGAGTTTCGTCCAGCAGCTGGAGGACAGACTCGTGTCTGTGGCTGGCAGCATCCATTTTGTGATGCCAGGGCTCTGTTAGCTGGTACCGGGTATACCGGTGCTGTCATGTCTCTCCCTCTAGAAGGGTGGGATCATACTCCCACACCAGTTAATGGTGTGGGGGTATGATTCCAAGGTGTTTGACACCAAACACAACATGTTTCCGTGCAGCCATCCCAAAGTTAGCATTTAGCCTTTGGTTATAATGCACTTAAGAGTATATGGTTTTGCTGCATCACAAACAACCCCGGAATAAAGGTTCCGATGGCTGCAGAGGGGCTCTGCTCATGCATGGGCACCCTCTCACATTGAACCCAGCACCCTGCCTTCAGAATTAGTAAGGTCTGCAATAGGGGTGAATGATAGGTTTATAGGTGCAGTGATTTGGAGAGATATAGTGAACCTATATCTCAGTAAGGGGTGCATGCGCCACCTTACCCAGGCTGCAGTAGCAGTCCTGTGGTGTCATTTGGGAAGGCTTCCCAGGGGTGGCATAATACATGCTGCAGCCCCTGGTAGGCCTCTGGGGTACCTATGCCCTAGGTATATAGTATACCATATACTAGAGACTTATAAGGGTACCCCAGAATCCAAACTGGAGAGTACCTAAAGAACTGGGAATCATTTTAGAGAAGAAGCAGCTAGGCTGGGGTCCTGTTTAGCAGGGCCCCAGCCAGACTAAAGTCGACCAACAGTGAAACATCAGCAAAAAGTGGGGGTAACTATAAGAAGCAGATCCTACTCTCCTACACAACCCCCCTAAACCTAAGGACATTAAACTAACCTTGACCAGTTGAGTCTTCATGTTCTAAGTGGAAATATCTGGAGAGTCCATCTGCATTGGCATGGTTACTCCCAGGTCTATGTTGCACTGTATAGTCCATCCCCTGTAGGGAAATGGACCACCTGAGAAGTTTGGGATTTTCACCCTTCATCTGTTTTAGCCATAATAGGGGCTTATGGTCTGTCTGAACCACGAAGTGAGTGCCAAACAAGTATAGCCTCAATTTCTTCAGAGCCCAAACCACAGCAAAGGCTTCCCTCTCAATGGCTGACCAACGTTTCTCTCTGAGGGGTCAGCCTTCTGCTAATAAAAGCTACTAGCTGATCCTGACCTTCATCATTCAATTGTGATAACACAGCCCCAACCCCCAACTCAGATGCATCTGTTTGAACAATGAATTCTTTGGAGTAGTTAGGACTTTGAAGAATGGGAGCAGTGCACATGGCCTGCTTTAGCTCATCAAATGCCTTTTGACAGATGACTGTCCACTGAACTTTCTTGGCATGTTCTTAGACGTTAGGTCATTTAAGGGAGTCACTATGGATCCTTAACCTTTTACAAATCTTCTGTAGTACCCAGTAAGGCCCAAGAAAGCTCTGACCTTGGAACAACCCAGTCTATTATGGTCTGGATTTTGCTCTGCAATGATTGAACCTGGCCTCCACTCACAAGGTGGCCCAGGTACACAACCTAACTCTGCCCTATCTGGCACTTAGTGGCCTTGATAGTTAGGCCTGCTTTTTGCAGGACCTCCAAAACATTCCTCAGGTGGACCAGGTGAACCTCCCAGGTGGAGCTAAAGACAGCAATAACATTTATATATGCTGCACTATGGGCTTACAGGCCTGTAAAGACTTTATTCACCAACCTTTGGAAAGTGGCAGATGCATTATTCAAACCAAAGGGCATCACCACAGATTGATAATGCTCACTAGGGTAGAAAATGCTGTCTTTGGCTTTGCATCATCAGCTAGTCTGATCTGCCAATAGCCAGCTGTCAAGTCAAATGTGCTCAGAAACTTGGCTGAGGCCAAAGTATCTATAAGCTCATCTGCGCTTGGGATTGGATGGGCATCGGTCCTAGTGACTGCATTGAGACCCCTGTAGTCTACACAAAACCTCATCTCTCTCTTGCCATCTTTGGTTTGAGGTTTGGGCACTAAGACCACTGGACTAGCCCAAGGGCTATCTGCGGGTTTAATGACTGCCAATTCCAACATCTTCTGGACTTCATCCCTGATACAGTCCCTGACATGATCAGGTTGCCTGTAAATATTATTTTTTACAGGCAGACTGTCCCCAGTGTCCACTTCATGAGTGCACCAGGTAGTCTGACTTGGAGTCAGTGAGAACATATGTCTAAACTGGCTGGGAACTTTTCTGCAGACAGTTTGTTTCTGGACAGTGAGGCTGCCTGCCAAGGCTACACCATCTACTGAGCCATCATCAGGGTTCTGAGAAAGCAGGTCAGGGAGTGGGTCACTCTCTTCCTCCTGTCCCTCATCAGTTGCCATGAGCAAGCCCATGTCAGCCCTGTCAGCATATGGCTTGAGCCTGTTAACATGGAGCACACCAAGTGGGCTCCTGGGACTTCCTAGGTGTCTTGGAAGGCAGCTGGGGCCACAGGCTCCAACGCCCATACCTTCAGCCCTGGCTGGTAAACAGTCAGCACAGCCTTTTGGTCATGCCAGGCCTTTTGTAATTCCTGGCTAGCCTCAAGGTTTTTAGTTGCCTTCTTCATGTACTCAGCCATCCTTGAGTGGAGACCAAGTACATAGTCCAAAATATCCGGTTTAGGAGGTTTGAGAGGTAACTCCCATCCCTCCTTCACCATACACAATGGACCCCTAACTGGATGTCCAAACAGAAGCTCAAATGGCCTGTAACCAACCCCCTTCTGTGGATCTTCCCTGTAGGCAAATAGATGGCAGGGCAAAAGTATGTCCTATCTACGCCTAAGCTTTTCTGGGAGACCTTTAATCATGCCCTGGAGGGTTTTGTTGAACCTTTCAACTAACCCATTGCATTTTGGCTGATAAGGGGTGGTACATTTGTAATTTACTCCACACTCCTTCCACATTGCTGTTAAGTAACTAGACATGAAGTTTGTATCCCTGTCTGATACTACCTCCTTAGGGAAACCCACTCTGGAAAAGATTCCAAGTAGGGCCCTTGCCACCACTGGAGCTGTTGTGGTCCTGAGGGGAATTGCTTCTGGGTACCCAGTGGCATGATCCACCACCACCAGTATAAATCTGTGCCCAGATGCTGTCTGAGGATCCATGGGACCAACTATGTAAATCCCAAGCCTCTCAAAGGGAACCCCCACCACAGGTAGTGGTATCAGGGGGGCCTTTGTTGTACCACCTGCCCTACCACTGGCTTGACAGGTGACATAGGAGCGACAAAACTCCTTGGTGTCTTCAGACATGTGGGGCCAATGAAAGTGAGGGACAATTCTGTCCCAAGTCTTGTTTTGGCCCAGGTGTCCTGCTAAGGGAATATCATGGGCTAGTGTCAATAGGAAACCCCTGAACTTTAGAGGTATAACCAACCTCCTGGAGGCACTAGGCTTGGGGTCTCTACTCTCTGAGTACAGGAGTCCATCATCCCAATATATCTTATGCGACCCACTAGCATTCCCAGTAGCCTCATCAGCAGCTTGCTTTCTGCGGGGTTCAAGAGAAGGGCAGCTCAACTGCTCTTGGCTCAGATCTGCCGAGAAGGGGCCCCTGTCCCCAAGAACTCAACCTGGTCAGGTTCAAGCTCATCTGGGACAGTTCCTTCTTCAGGCCTGAGATCATCTCCCTCAAGAGACTGATCTGCTTCCTGAGCCAGGGGGGAGACACTGCCTTACCCCTACTGCTCCTTTTCTTTTCGATGCACCTGGCCCATTCTTCCAGAATGCAGGTCCTGTTCAGCTTTTGCCATTTTTGACTGTGACCTGGTCACAGCAAACACATATGCAGGGATTCCCAACATTTCTGCATGAGTCCTGAGCTCCACTTCAGCCCAAGCTGAAGTTTCCAAATCATTGCCAAGCAAGCATTCAACAGGGATGTCTGCACTTACCACAACTTTCTTAAGGCCAGTTACCCCTCCCCGGGAGAAATTAACAATTGCCAAGGAATGGTCTGTCCTGACATTGCTAGCATTGGTCACTTGTTACATTTCACCAAGTATGATCTGCTCAGGAGCCACAAGATCTTTTGTCACCATTGTGACTCTTGCTCCTGTGTCCGTGAATGCCAAAGCCTATTTTCCATTGATTAAAGGCTGCTGTCTTTATTTGCCCAGATTACTGGGACTCACAAAGGAGGACATATCCATGCCTCCATCACAGATCAGTACAGCCTGAGTTGAAACTCTGATTAGGCCAGAGTCCACCTCAGAACCCAGGGTTAACCCTAATGCACCCTTATTCTGAGTACCACCACTTGGAGCTGAACTAGGGGGAACAGTTCCCTTGGGGGAAATGGTGGCTGGAGTTGAGTCTTTGGACTTGGTACAGTCACTTGTCCAATGGGTTTTCTGTTTACAGATTTTACACCATAGTTTCTTTTGGCCTTTGCCTTTATTAGATTGGGACTCCCCACCAGATACAGTTTTTTGGGGCCCTTGAGAAGACTTCTGATCTTTACCCTTGTCCCTACCCTTGACAGAGTTTTGGTAATCCTGCTTCTTGGAGTCACCAACTTGGTTCTGAACCTTCTGCCTCACCCTGGTTCTTACCCATTTGTCTGCCTTCTGACCCAATTCTTGGGGAGAGGTCAGATCAGAGTCCACCAGGTACTGTTGCAACAGCTGATTTTGACAATTATTAAGGATCTGCTCCCTCATAATCAAATTGTATAATCCTTTAAAATCACACACTTTACTGCCAAGTAACCAGCCCTCTAGAGCCTTAGTAGAACAATCTTCAAAGTCAACCCAGTCTTGAGTCTGTGCCTTTTTGGTATCTCTTAACTTCAACCTGTACTGTTCAGAGGTTAGGCCAAACCCATCTATCAGTGCACTCTTCAAGACTGTGTAATTGTAAGCATCCTCTTCTCTAACAGCGAGGAGCTTGTCTCTACCTTTGTCTGCAAAGGAGAGCCACAAGATTGCTGCCCACTGCACCCGAGAGACCCTCTCTACTTTACAGGCCCTTTCCAGTGCAGTTATCCCTTTGTGGATGTCATCCCCACTCTGGTAGGGAAGGACAATCTTGTTCAGGTACCTGTGGTCATGAGTATGATCTCTACCTCTAGGGACACTGTTGCTGCCACCATGGGGCTCTAGCCCCCATCTATGTGAAGCTCTCTGGAGCTCCAGGGATTCCCTGTCTAATGCTAACTGTTCCCTCTTTATCCTAAGCTTAGCTTCTTCAAACTGGATCAGTCTGCATTTTCTCTCATAAGAGGACTCCCTCTTCTGAGGGAAATGGTCCTATGAGAGACAGAGGTCCCTCCAGATGCACCAGAATTATTAGACTCCAGAGAAGGAGATCTTGATCTTCTTGGCCCACCACCAACCCTTCCAGGTGGGGTATATAGAGGGCCACTGAGGCCTTCTTCCTCACCTTCAGGATGGATTGGATTTTCCAGGTTATAATCATCTGGATCCTCCGGTCAGTGTCAGAGTCCTGGTCATAGGTGTTGTCACCTCTTGGCCTTTTCTCTTCTGCTGCCCCACCCACTCTGCCTACCTCATCTGGCCCTGGGGTCTTTCTGAGGTCATTTGCTAGCAACAACTTTATGAAATGTTGTGTGGTTGGTCTTTTCCCTGTCTTCAATTTCCTTGAGGCACACCTAGTCCTCAATTCTTGGTATGTAACATGGTCATACTTAGTTGGGAGAGGCCCACTGGCTTCTGCCCTTGAAGACATGACTAGTGTGGTGTGGTGTGTGCACCTACCTACTCTAGTGGGGCATACTAAACTCTCTTGAGTTGTAGAAAGGGTGTGCTAAGCCCTTGAACTTACTGTATTCTAGACTTGATTTATATGTACCTATGTACCTATAGTGGTTTTCAGTCAGTCACTCAATGAGATTATCTGGTAAAGCAATAGCAATCTTGAATCCCACCGCTGCACACCAATGTGAGAAGTTGGCCTGGAATATGCTGTCCACTAGTTATAGTGGGCACCTTGCACCAGGCCAAGCAACCCTTATTGATGATAGGTTTAAAGATAACCTTTATTGAAAGCTATCCTAGTGGTAGCTATGGAGAGCAGCCTTCAGGCTAAGTCTTGAAGGAGTGTAAAGCAGCTTGTTTTACCAGATTATAACCTCTTGAATCAATAAATGAAAGGAGAACCACACAAGGTATATATAAAATATATGTATTTATTTCTAATCACTCACTACTAATCTCTTTATGAGATTAGAGTCCAAGATACAAAATAATACAGGTATAAAATGACAGTAAATAGCACAATATACAATGGGCCCTAGGGGCAGACCAAACCATATATTAAAAAATTGGTATAAGAACTATGACTTGACTAGACACAGTGCCTAGAACACGTAGAATCGCTGGGACCCTAAGGAACCACCCAAGGTAGTGACACAGGCGACCCACGGGGGATGTGTGCAGAGTGAGAACTCAGCCACGAGCCCCGTACTATTCAATGGGAAAGTCGCGGTTGGAATTTTAGAAGTTAAGGACACTTAGGAGAAGACTTTGAGCAAACCCCTTTAGACTTATGGGGTTCTAGGGCCAGCACCCACGGGAGCACCGGAGTACTCGAGTTATCTCACCAAGGGAAGCCGGGTGCACAGTTGTCAAATGGTGACGGGAATTGTCATTGATTTCAATGGCGATCTGCTGCACAGCGCTGCTGCCGGGAAGGAGAAAAGTGTCCGGTGTGATCCGAGCCTGGATTAAAAATCAGAGGAACCTGAAAGCATAGGGTACAGAGTCTTACTCACTTGCCAGTGACCAGGGGCACGATAGACGAATGCCCCCGATGTCGGGTGTTTTAGGTGCGAAGAGGTGAAGCTTGACTCTGCAGTCACGAGGATCAGGAGGCGTCGACGACAACCAGGAGCTGGATTCGAGCTATCCCACGAAGGATGTCGAGTGCTGCGGTGTCGATGCCCGGATTGGACCATACAAGCCATGGCAACAGCAAGCCACGCAGGAAGAGCAAAGATACTTTGGTGCGGACCAGCAAGGTCCTGTGGACTACCCAAGCGATGGAGAATCAGGGCACATCTGGAGCAACCAGGTAAGCCCAATTAGAAGTAAAGTTGCCTTCGCAGGGACCCAGAAGTTGGCGGACTAGGGATCGCGACGGGACCTCGAGAGAAAACACAAAGGGCCAGCTCACGGATCACTCATGGAGTGTAAGCTGACAATCTTCGATGCAAATTCTGCTCGGGTCAGGACTACAAATAACCAAAAGCTCAGCTGCGGGAGTTGCTGGAAAGCGGATACTTCTGCAAATGGTGGCGGTGTCCAGGGGTTCGGGTTGCATGGTCTTTCATGAGGGATACAGGCCTCAGAATTGCTGATTGCACAGATCGACCTCCGAGACCACGGAAACCCTCCTCCTGTGTTGTAAAATTCTTCTGAGTCCTGGCGGGAGCTTCGGAGATGCAAACCGGACAGATGCTTCTTTGGTGCCTGCCTTGCAGGGGAGTAACTCCTTTACTCCAAGGGAGATTCTTCAGTCATCTAGTTCAATGTAGATCGTCGAAGTTCCTGGATTCACTATCAGAGTTTCGTCCAGGTGTAATCTAAAGTCCTGTAGCCAGGGGTTCCTTTCTTATACCCAAGGAAGGGGTTGGACAAACTCTAGGCACCCACCTATGGGAGGGTCAGGGAAGAGGGGTGGCTACACCCATTTCCTTTGTCCAGTTTCGTGTCAGAGCAGGCAACCAGTTTGAGATGGACTATGCACAGGGACACCAAATGTGCCTCCATTGCTGAACTTCAAAGCACTCTTGGAGTGCACCCACCCATCCCCAATACACTAAAGCCTGTCTGGGAGGTGGTGACACCTCCCCGTGACAGGAAACCTATTGTCCAGGCCTCCCCTGCTGGAGTTTCATCCAGCAGCAGGAAGGCAGACTTTTGTCTGTGGCTGGTAGCATCCATTTTGTGATACCAGGGCTCTGTTAGCTGGTACCGGTTATAGCGGTGCTGTCATGTCTCTCCCTCTAGAAGGGTGGGATCATACTCCCACACCAGTTACTGGTGTGGGGGTATGATTCCAAGGTGTTTGACACCAAACACTACATGTTTCTTTGCAGCCATCCCAAAGTTAGCATTTACCATTTGGTTATAATGCACTTAGGAGTATATGGTTTGGCTGCATCACAAACAACCCCGGAATAAAGTTTCAGAAGGCTGCAGCGGGGCTCTGCTTATGCATGGGCACCCTCTCACATAAAACACAGCACCCTGCCTTCAGGATTAGTAAGGCCTGCAATAGGGGTGACTGATAGGTTTATATGTGCAGTGATATGGAGAGATATAGTGAACCTATATCTCAGTAAGGGGTGCATGCACCACCTTAGCCAGGATGCAGTAGCAGTCCTGTGGTGTCATTTGGGAAGGCTTCCCAGGGGTGGTATAATACATGCTGCAGCCCCTGGTAGGCCTCTGGGGTACCTATGCCCTGGGTACATAGTATACTGTATATTCTAGGGACTTATAATGGTACCCCAGAATCCAAACTGGAGTGTACCTAAAGTAATGGGAATCATTATAGAGAGGAAGCACCTAGGCTAGGGTCCTGGTTAGCAGGTGTCGAAAAACAGTGAAACATCAGCAAAAAGTGGGGGTAACTATAAGAAGCAGATCCTATTCTCCTACATTGCTCATGAAAGTGATGCTACTCCAGCACTGCACCACAACAGGTAGGTGAGTCCCATTCAAAAAGCTCTGCGTCATTCCTTACGCCTGGTCTTAGCAGGCATAGGGATTTTGATGCAGTGAAGGCTTAGAGTGACGGAGTGAAATGTTGTATATTTCACTGCGTTAGTTCTACATGGCTTTTTGCATGGGAATGTCCGACCTGCATACATTATACGTGACGCAGGTATAATGTGGCGCAGGGCTTTACAATGTGATGCATTCCCCAAGATGCGTCACATTGTAAATGGGCCTCAACGTGGCGCATTGTTTACGCTGCCACTGCGTCACAAAAAGTGATGCGACGGGGTGCAAAAGTGTTGAAAGGGGCTTGTAAATCTGCCCCTGCATCTTTTGCAAACCTTACCTCACAAGGCTGGATCTTTGAAATGGGGATAAAGCCAGGAAGCGCCTCTATTGGTTGGTGAGCAGGGACATAGCCCTCGGTCTGATCCCCTTCTTGGTAATGGAGACAGGTTGGGAGGTGACAGACTGACCCTCAATCGCACTACAATTCGCCAGCAACTTCACCCACCTCTACATTAGCCACCCTGTACTTGAGGCTGAGAGCCTTAACCCTATTGTGGAGGACTAAATCCTTCCTCACCAAGCCAACACCAACAGGCAGGGACTGGAGGACCCCATCATGGAGGCTGAAATTATGGTGGCCATTGGGGCAGTTCACACTGGGAAATCACCGGTGTTGGACTTGCCATCTTTTGGCGTGTTTACCCTGAATTTTTGCTTTCTGACCTCCCGGTTTTGACTCTGTTTTTGCTGATCAGTGTTAAAGTGCAAGTGATCCTGTTGGAAATTGTGTTATGGATTGGTGTTTCCATGATTGGCATATTTAATTTATTTGTAAGTCCCTAGTAAAGTGCACTGAGTGTGCCAGTGCCTGTAAATAAATGCTGTTGGTGAGCTGCAGCACTGGAGTTTGGCACCCACGCTAACAGCCTGTAAATGTAACTCTGGCCTGCCATTGCAGAGCCTGTGTGCAGTCTGGGACTGCCATGTCGACTTGGCAAGTGTACTTACTTGCCATGCCCTAAACTTCCCTTTTCTTACATGTCAGTCACCCCTTTGGGCAGGGTGCACTGTATGTGAAAGGTATGACAAGCTCTGTAGTGTGTGGCATGCCTGATAGTGAATTACTGTCAATTTCTTTTTTACTATAGCAAGGCTACCTGTTCCCATAGGACAGAATAGGGAGTATGTTTATAACATCTTATAAACATAACTGGCCCTAGGAACTAGGTAGAAAAATACATTTTAGTATGCCTCAACTCTAAAGATGCATCTTTTAGTGAAGGTGATTTTTACATTCTATGTTTGAAAATACCACTTTTAGAAAGTAGGTATTTTCTTGCTCAGCCATCCAGTAGGCCTCTGCCGGGGTTGTGGATTGACTGTCTGGGCTTTGGATGACAGGGGCTGGGGAGGAGCAGTGGCTCCAGATAGTCTAGGTGGGTCAGGAAAGAGCTGAATAGACCTGGGCTGCATTTAGAGTAGGGGGAGGATATTTCTTTTCACCAGAATGGGCCTGGTCTCCCTCTGACAATGCCGTCTCAACCTCCTGCCAGGAATCCACACCAAAGAGGGCATAACTGGTTCCGGCTGGGCACAAACACTCTCCGCCTGAGAGGACAAAGGAATTTGGGCTATAATAAGTGGGGCCCAAACCCCTGAAATTTAGAACTCTTTTGGACCAAGAAGACTACCAAGAAGAAGAGCTGGAGAAGCTGTGAGAAGGAACTACCACTTTGCTGAGTGTTTTGCTCTGTTGGCCTGCAGTGGCTGCTTCTGTATTGGGCAGTGAAAGGAGTGAACTAAGCTTTCTGCAACTTTTTTCTTTGAGTATCTCCAAGGGCTTGAGGTAGAACTTAGCCGCCCCTGTTCAAGAAGTCTCAAGAACAGCAAAGACTTTCAGTTCTTCTGTTATCAGCACTGGGGACTGTGTGTTTTGTGTTGTAACAGAAGAAAAAGCAACCTGATGCCGTCTATGACGGTGCTGCCGACTCCATGTCCCGAAGGCACCGCAGAGGGCACTTCTGAAATGCCGCACCGCGACCCTGGTCTCACCGACGCCATCTGACGCCGCCACTGAGCTGCTGCTCACACTGGGCACCACACTCCGCGCCGCCTCCCTTCACGCCGCCGCCATGGTGTCCCCAATGACGCTGCTTCACACCGAAATCGACAACGCTGCTTGCACCGCGGTTCAAGTGCACCGCTCGTATAGTTACACGACGCACAGCCCTCATCCCGCTCCGCACCCTTGGCCTGATGACGCCTGCGCCATCAACTCCAGTTCATCAGCCGATGACAGCGCTTCAACAACGCCGACACCGTTGCCTGAACTGTGACCTGCCAGCACCACGACGGGCACTTCTTCACTTTGCACCGTGACCCTTGTCTCAACGACGACTAAATCTGATACTGCCACCGAGCCGCTTCTCGTACCGCGACCTGAAGGCATTGCACGCCGCAATGCTGCACTTCACACCGCAGCACCCGACACCTGCCGATGCCAGAGCTTCTGACTTCAACTGCAAGGAGTTCAATCTGCGACGCGTGTGACTTCAAGGGCCCGACGAATCCTGCACCGACCTCCTGAACTGACGCCTGTGGACACCATGCTTTTGGGAGCTCAACGAGAGGTCGCCGACGCCCTGCATCTCTAGATGTACTGTTTTGCGGGTCTTCCTGACACAGTAGCTGGTCTGCGACACCGCGGTCAGCCAGAACTATTTGGATTTGTTTGTGCACAACGCCATGATAGCCCCGGATGGAGCTATCGACTTCAAGGAACTGTATTTCAAGGTTATTTTGATAACTGAAGATTTCTAAGTACTGTATTGTAGATTTTTATAATTTTTGGTCTTGTCTAAAGTATATAAAAATATTGGATATTTTTCTGGGGTGGTGTCCTTTGTAGTGCTTACAATGTTTTACTGTTGGTTATGTGCAAATGCTTTCCACACTGCCTCTAAGACAAGCCTGACTGCTCGTGCCAAGCTACTAAGGGGGTAAGCAGGGGTTATTTTAGGAGTGTAACTCCCTTTTCCTGGCTAGAAGGAAGGGTTCGTACTTGGACAAGGTGCAAACCATTGCCAACTAGCGACCCCCAATTCTAACATGAGTTGTCAACGGTGAGGATAGGACCTGTTTTTGCACTTGACTTACAGTGATTGGTATCACTACCATATCGCAGACCATAACGTGTCGCATACTGGTTTTTTTGGGGTCTATTTTTATGATCCTATTGTTTTGGAACTTTAACTTCCTACTGCATCATGCCTGACACAGCAGCATAATCACTTGCATCCATGGAGGTGGCCTTTGAGGAGGACAGGTTGGAAGTCTACAGCGTCAAGGAGTTGAAGGCTATTTGTAAAAACCTAAATGTCCAAGTCAGAGGCCTCACCAGGAAGGAGGAGCTACAAAAGGCGCTGAGGGCCTGGGTAGCAGCCAGACATGCCAACGAGCAGTCTGGAGACCTTAGTGGGGGGGCAGAGGAGCCCACTCCTAGGGAAGATATACTCATGGGAGGGGGGGGGTTCTCTCCAGGCCAGGTATTAGTGGTTTATCCCCAGAGGAGCTGGAGGGCAGAAGGGAAGCTAGGAGACATGAGATAGAGCTTGAGAGGCTCAAGATGGAGTAACAAAGGATGGTATTAGACCATGAACGTGGACTCAAGGAGCTAGAATTGAGGCGCAAATCCAGCACGGATGGTGGCGGCAACTCTTCAATGCAGGAAGATAGGATTGTGCCCATCCTCAAGAATGTAGGTAAAGAGTTCAAGAAGGGGGATGGCATACGGAGGTGGTTTCAAGGGTACGAGTCTTCCATTCACATGAATGGGGCATCTGAAAGGAATTGGGGGGCAGAGTTATACCCTCTCTATCCAGAGGAAGAAAGAGATACCCTGATAGCTTTGGATAGGGGGCATAACCTCACCTAATCTGACATGAAGGACGCTCTCCTCTCTAGGTATGGACTCACTCCTGAAAAGTACAGGGATCAGTTTAGGTCCAGTAAAAAGTCTGATGCCAACTCTTGGTTGGAATGTGTAGATTAACTCTGCAGGTCACTGGATGGCTGTGTGAAGAGCAGTAATGTAACAGATTTGTAGGGGCTCTAGAATTTGATTGCTTGGGAGCACTTGTCTAGTCTATGTTTTTCAGATCTGTGCCAGCACTTGGTTGATAGTAATCTAACTGACCCTAGGGAGCTTGCTATGGAGGCGGACCGCTGGGTGAGTACCCGGGTTCACAAGAAAGCGTTTGGGGGAGACTCAGCCAAAGATGAGCAGGGTACCCAGCAAAAAAGTAGGGGGACAAGGGTAAAGCACAGGAGTTCTCTAAAGGGCCCCAAACTAACACCCAGGGTAAAGGTTTCCATCCCCCAGGCGATAAGAAAGCAGTGGTCTCTCCAGGAAAGCATGCTTAGACGGGCCCCCGCAAGTGTTTTGCATGTGATGAGGTGGGTCACTTGAAGGGGGACCCCAAGTGTCCCAAGAGGGCACAGCCACCCACCAGTGGGCAGTCCAAGGTGTTGGCTAGTGTAGCGCTTGGGGAGGAGGGGTGCTTAAGGAGGGTAGGGATCCTCGTCTCACTAGGGGACAGTGAGATGGTCCCAGGAAACCAGGTACCCCCTAACACAAAGAAATACAGCACCTGGGTGACCATCAATGGAAAAAGGGTAGGGGCTCTAATAGAGATACTGGAGCAAGTGTGACCTCGGTCCGGTCCGCGGTTTCCTGGTCTCTGGAGAGCAGGTAGTCCCAGGGGCATTTCACCAAGTAGTTGCTGTAGACAACTCGGAGCACCAGTGTATGGTGGTGCAGGTTCCCTTTGAATGGAGGGGTCTCGGGTCCCTTGAGGGTGGCTGTGAGCCCTACCATGCCTGGAGATTGTCTGCTTGGTAATGACCTGGAGCAGTCCTTATGGAAGGATGTTGAGCTCAGGTCTCACTTGGAGATGCTTGGGTTGCCAGAGTGGGCATGCGTGTTCACTCAGTCAATGGTGGCCAGAAAGGGTGATCAGAAGGACCTGGAGCCTGAAACAGTGGCTCAGGTCCCTGCCAAGAGAAAGGGCAGGGGGCTCGGGAAACAGGCCCCTGAAGTTCCTACGAACCGCTGCCTACAGGGGAGCAGGTAGCTGAACTGGGGGACATCTCTGAGCTGACCCATTGGCAGCAAGAAAGGGGTACCACCAGGGAAGAATTCTGCAGGGAGCAGAAAGAGTGCCCTTCTCTGGAGGGTCTGTGGTGGCAGGTTGCAGACCAGGCAGCTAGTGATCAGTCCGGATCACATTGGATCTACTGGGAACATGGTCTTCTGTATAGTGAGCCTAAGGTTGATGAGCCTGGGTCAGCCCTTGTGCTGGTGGTACCTCAGCGCTTCAAGACATTCCTACTGGGTCTGGCTCATGATTGTAGGTCTTGCCAAACTTTCCAGGCAAGTGGTAAGAGTGGGAGGAAGGTCAAAGCTCCTCTTCAACCTTTTCCATTTGTTGGAACACCCTTTGAAAGGGTAGGGATGGACATTATGAGGCCACTGCATCCCAAGAAAGCCATGGGCAACAGGTACATCCTGGTCTTGGTGGACCATACCACCCGGTACCTGGCTGTAATCCCTCTCAGGACAACGACGGTGCCAGTGGTGGGCCGGGCATTAATGGGGATATTTTCCCACGTGGGGTTCCCCAGAGAGGTGGTTTCTGACAGGGGAACCAATTTCATATCTAAGTATATGACATCCCTGTGGAAAGAGTGTGGTGTAACCTACAAGTTCACCACTCCTTACCACCCCCAAGGTAACGGTCTGGTGGAGAGATTCAACCAGACCTTGAAGAGCATGAATAAGGGTCTAACAGAACCCATGAGGCATAAGTGGGACATCCTTTTGCCATGTCATCTCTATGCATACAGAGAGGTGCCACATAAGTCTCTTAGGTTCAGCCCCTTTGAGCTTATGTATGCTCACCCTGTGAAAGGACCTTTGACTTTGGTGAAGGAAGGCTGGGAGGCAGCTCCCAGGAAAACTCCCAGGATGTGTTTAGTTACATGCTGGCCTTCAGAAACCATACTGCCCGCTTCAGGAAACCCACTCAGGCAAATCTAGAAGCAAGCCAGGAAGAAATGAAGAAGTGGTATGACCTGACTGCCACTCTGGTCAAATTTCAACCTGGGCAAAAAGTGTGGGTCATGGCCCCAGTGGAACCTTGTGCCTTGCAGGACAAGTGGACTGGGCCGTTTGTGGTGGTGGGGCACAAAAGTGATGTCACCTATCTGGTAGATTTGCGGACTCCCAGGAATCCTTTGAGGGTTCTGCACGTGAACCGCCTCAAGCCCCACTTTGAGAGGTCCAAAGTGAGCATGCTCTTGGCGACAGATGATAGGGTGGAAGAGGAGAGTGAACCTCTCTCTAACCTCCAGTCCACCAAGGAGCACGATGGGTCAGTGGAAGGTGTGATCCTCTCCCCCACACTGACCCCAGAGCAGCAGAGCGACTGTCACCAGTTGTTGGGACAGTTTGCCCAACTGTTGTCTCTGGCTCCAGGTGTTACTCACTGGTGTACCCATGACATGAACACTGGTGACAGCCCTCCTGTAAAACCCAAGATTTACAGGTTGACTGACTGGGTCAGGGCCAGCATCATTGAGGAGGTCTCTGAGAAGCTGGCATTAGGGGTGATCCAGCCCTCCAGTAGTCCTTGGGCCAGCCCAGTGCTCTTCGTCCAAAAGGCTGCTGCAACCTGGTGACACTCCAGAACAGCGGTGTTGTGTGGACTACTGTGAGCTCAATGCCGTCGACGGGACTGACGGGCACCCCATCCCCAGAGCTCATTAGCTCATTGCTCGGCTGGGAGCTGACAGGTTCCTCAGCACATTTGATTTAATGTCTGGGTACTGGCAGATTGCCTTAATTGATGGGGCCAAGGAGAGGTCAGCATTCTCAAACCCTGAAGGACATTACCAGTTCCAGGTGATGCCCTTTGGATTGAAGAATGCCCCTGCCACCTTTCAGAGGTTGGTCAACCAGGTGTTGGCTGGACTGGAGGATTTCATTGCTGCATACCTGGATGATATCGAAGTGTTCAGTTCCAGCTGGGAAGAGCACTTGCAGTACCTCAATGGAGTGTTGAGGGATCTGCAGAGGGCAGGCCTCACGATCAAAGCCAGTAAGTGCCAGATCGGACAGGGTTCTGTGGTGTACTTGGGACACCAGGTAGGAAGCGGCCAGGTGGCGCCCCTAAAACCCAAGATTGACACCACTCTGGCTTGGGAGCCCCCCCAAGACCCAGACAGAGGTGAGAGCCTTTTTAGGTCTCACAAGTTACTACAGGAGGTTTGTTAAGGGCTATGGCACCATTGTTGCCCCTTTAACAGAGCTGACTTCCAGGAAGCAGCCCAAAAAGGTGATCTGGACTGAGTCCGTCCAGAAAGGTTTTGATGCGCTGAAGGCCACCATCTGCACAGTGCCTGTGCTCAAGGCAGCCAACTTCTCCAAGGAGTTCGTTGTGCATACTGAATCTTCAGAGTATGGTGTGGGAGCGGTGCTCTCCAACTGAATGAAGAGGGCCTAGACCAGCATCTAGTCTTCCTTAGCAGAAGACTACTCCCCAGGATACAGAGGTGGAGTGCCATAGAAAGGGAAACTTTTGCTGTGGTCTGGGCACTGAAGAAGCTGAGGCCCTACCTGTTTGGGACTCCCTTCCGGGTTCAGACGGACCACAGGCACCTGAGATGGTTGATGCAAATGAGGGGTGAGAACCAAAACTGTTGAGGTGGTCCATCTCCCTACAGGGAATGGACTTTACGGTGAAATACCGCCCTTGCACAGAACACGCCAACGTAGATGGTCTGTCCAGGTTCTTCCACCTTAGTGAAGAGAACTCCCAGGAGGTTGGGTAGTTCTCTCTACATTCAGCTGGAGGGGACATGTGTTAGACTTCGCATCTTTTGGCATGTTTCCCCTGAATTTTTGCTTTCTGACCTCACAGTTTTGACTCTGCTTTTGATGGCTTAGTGTCTCTGTGCACGTTCTCACTGCTGATCAGTGTTAAAGTGCAAGTGGTCCTGCTGTAATTTGTGTTATGGACTGGTGTTTCCATGATTGGCATATTTGATTTACTTGTCTGTCCTCAGTGAAGTGCGCCGAGTGTGGCCTGCAGTGGCTGCTTCTGTCTTTGGCAGTAAAAGGACTGAACTGAGCTTTCTGCCACTTTTTTCTTTAAGTATCTCCAAGGGTTTGAGGTAGAGCTTGCCCCCTGTTCAAGAAGTCTCAGGAACAGCAAAGACTTCAAGTTCTTTTGTTATCAGCACTGGGGACTGTGTGTTTTGTGCTATAACAGAAGAAAAAGCAACCTGACGCTGTCTACGACGGTGCTGCCGACTCCATGTCCCAAATGCACCGCAGAGGGCACTTCTGCAACACCGCACCGCGACCCTGGTCTCACCGACGACACCATCTGGCGCCGCCACTGAGCTGCTGCTCGCACCATGACCTGTGTGCACGACACTCCGCACCTGAGCGCATCGCATGCCGCACTTCGCACCGCAGCACCCGATGCCCGCCAAAACCAGCGCTCTTGACTTCAACCGCAAGGAGTTCGATCTGCAACGCATGTGACTTCAAGGGCCCGACAACTCCTGCACCAACCTCTAGAACTGACGCCTGCGGATACCGTGCTTTTGGAAGCTCAACGAGAGTTCGCCGATGCCCTGAATTTCCAAAGGTACTGTTTTGCGGGTCTTCCCAACACCGTAGCTAACCCAGATCGAGCTATAACTTCAAGGAACTGTATTTCAAGGTTATTTTAATAACTGAAGATTTCTAAGTACTGTATTGTGGATTTTTAATAATTTTTGGTCTTGCCTTAAATATATAAAAATATTAAATATTTTTCTAAACTGCTGTGGTGTCCTTTTGTAGTGCTTACACTGTATTACTCTGGTTATGTGCAAATGCTTTATACACTGCCTCTAAGATGAGCCTGACTGCTCGTGCCAAGCCATCAAGGGGGTGAGCAGGTTTTTTTTTTAGGAGTGTAACGCTCTTATCCTGACTAGAAGGAAGAATCCCTACTTGGACAAGGTGCAAACCATTGCCAACTAGAAACACCCATTTCTAACAACTGGGAACTGATTGCTGGTCTATGCTGATGCATCGGGCCTCATGGTGAACTGGTCTAAGTCCCCCTACCTTCCCCTTTGGGGCTCACACGAAGTCATAAGTGCTATGACCCCATTCCAATGTTCCATCAGCCATTTCTGATTCTTGGGGAAACAGATCGCCTTCTCCCAACACCAGGCCCGGGACCTCAATATCACACCAGTTGTTACCGGGGCCAAAAGTGAAATGGCCCACTGGGCCAAGCTCAGGCCTAATGTGGTGAGCAGGGGAGCGTTGCTTAAGATGGTCTCACTGCCGAGATTTTTCCATACCTTGCAAAAATTCCCATACCCTATCCCTCCCTCCTCCTTCAGTACACTACAATCTGATGTGGTACACTTTGTGCTAGATGCCAGCCACAAATCTCCTTCCGGAAAGAAATGCTAGACTCATATGAGGATGAACTGGGGTTTTCAGACCTCCACCTATATTACTGAGCCAATCACCTCCTCCCATTAAAATGACTGTTTTTTCACTGCCTGTTCTGACCCCTCCATTGCAACAGAACTCAGCAACCTGTAAAATCATGGTACCCTTAACCCTCTGTCTGTATGCACTGTCATCACTAACCTGCCTCCGGCTACTCTTTCGAACTTGCTTGCTTGGCACCAATTGCTGAGAAGGATCTGGTGGCACAGGATGCCAATGACAATGGCACCCCTTTGGGTTGGGTCCTGGCTTTCCCACACAGCCACCTTGAAGGGCTTTCTGGCTTGGGATTCCATAGGCATCTCAACACTGGTTGGACATGTCTATGTGCACCTTTCAACATCTAAAAGACACAATGCACAAGACACGTGTTTTTCATTTTTTGAAAGCTGCAACAAACCCTTGTAGCCTTCTTGACTCCATAGTCGTCCTCCCTCATCACAACACTCTGGAAGCCCACCTGTTGGAATCACATTTAGACAGAAAGGGTTATCTCTTACCTTTACCGCTCACTAGTAAATAATACTCCCAACTCCATGACTGCTCTGAGGGAGAGATGGGAATGAGATCTGGGCACCTGGATGACGAGGACTTGGTGGAGGCTAAAATGGGCCCTAGATTTTGGGCAATATAGATGAAACTCCATCTCATCCAATTGAAATACCTCCACCACACATACTACAGCGTCTCAGAATTACATAGGATGGGAGGCACCCTGCCAGCATGGTGCTGGTAGTGTCCACACCCAACAGGGACCCTCTTCTATATGGTATGGGACTGCCAGATCATCTAAACATACTGGTCACAGGTTTGAACTACCCTTTCCCAGATCTCGAGTAAGGCAATCCCTCTTGACCCGAACTGAGTCTTCTTGGGCCTGCTGGATGGATGGGGTGGGAGTTGCCATAATAGACAGCTTGTTAAACTGGGTCTCAGCATTACACAATGGGACATTTCCCAGCCCTGGCACTCAAGGCCGGCCCTGCCACTCCTCAAATGGACCCCGGAAATGGACTTTGCTGCGGCAGCAGAACCATTTGTCTACAAAACCAAGGGGGGGCCCAGATAATCATCACAGAATATGGGGTAAATCGCTGATATACTCTGTCTTCTGTGATTTAGTTCATTTAAGATATGTATTGGTATATCTGCCAGGTGGCATTGTGAGGATGAGCCTATAGCAGCTCTGTTGTTTTTGCTTGTTGCAAGCTTTTTGTTCTGTAATCTGAAAATCAATAAACAGAATCATAACAAAAAAAAGTAATAAAAAGCGGATGCTTCGTAGCCCTCACTGATGAAGGAAGTGACCCGATTCGGGTCACCCGGGTCACTTGCGACCACATCTCAGCCTTCCATATAAATGAAGAGCCGGTCAGACAGTAGAGAATGCAAACCAGGTAATATTTATTTCGGTACGCTCAAGCGGAGCCCAATATGCCCATTCACTATGAGAGCTGTAGAGGGACTGAATTCAGTAAGTATAAAGGTACATGTTATACATTTCGTAACAGGGCTAAAACACACCCACAGTAGTTACATGCTGGCCTTCAGAAACCATACTGCCCGCTTCAGGAAACCCACTCAGGCAAATCTAGAAGCAAGCCAGGAAGAAATGAAGAAGTGGTATGACCTGACTGCCACTCTGGTCAAATTTCAACCTGGGCAAAAAGTGTGGGTCATGGCCCCAGTGGAACCTTGTGCCTTGCAGGACAAGTGGACTGGGCCGTTTGTGGTGGTGGGGCACAAAAGTGATGTCACCTATCTGGTAGATTTGCGGACTCCCAGGAATCCTTTGAGGGTTCTGCACGTGAACCGCCTCAAGCCCCACTTTGAGAGGTCCAAAGTGAGCATGCTCTTGGCGACAGATGATAGGGTGGAAGAGGAGAGTGAACCTCTCTCTAACCTCCAGTCCACCAAGGAGCACGATGGGTCAGTGGAAGGTGTGATCCTCTCCCCCACACTGACCCCAGAGCAGCAGAGCGACTGTCACCAGTTGTTGGGACAGTTTGCCCAACTGTTGTCTCTGGCTCCAGGTGTTACTCACTGGTGTACCCATGACATGAACACTGGTGACAGCCCTCCTGTAAAACCCAAGATTTACAGGTTGACTGACTGGGTCAGGGCCAGCATCATTGAGGAGGTCTCTGAGAAGCTGGCATTAGGGGTGATCCAGCCCTCCAGTAGTCCTTGGGCCAGCCCAGTGCTCTTCGTCCAAAAGGCTGCTGCAACCTGGTGACACTCCAGAACAGCGGTGTTGTGTGGACTACTGTGAGCTCAATGCCGTCGACGGGACTGACGGGCACCCCATCCCCAGAGCTCATTAGCTCATTGCTCGGCTGGGAGCTGACAGGTTCCTCAGCACATTTGATTTAATGTCTGGGTACTGGCAGATTGCCTTAATTGATGGGGCCAAGGAGAGGTCAGCATTCTCAAACCCTGAAGGACATTACCAGTTCCAGGTGATGCCCTTTGGATTGAAGAATGCCCCTGCCACCTTTCAGAGGTTGGTCAACCAGGTGTTGGCTGGACTGGAGGATTTCATTGCTGCATACCTGGATGATATCGAAGTGTTCAGTTCCAGCTGGGAAGAGCACTTGCAGTACCTCAATGGAGTGTTGAGGGATCTGCAGAGGGCAGGCCTCACGATCAAAGCCAGTAAGTGCCAGATCGGACAGGGTTCTGTGGTGTACTTGGGACACCAGGTAGGAAGCGGCCAGGTGGCGCCCCTAAAACCCAAGATTGACACCACTCTGGCTTGGGAGCCCCCCCAAGACCCAGACAGAGGTGAGAGCCTTTTTAGGTCTCACAAGTTACTACAGGAGGTTTGTTAAGGGCTATGGCACCATTGTTGCCCCTTTAACAGAGCTGACTTCCAGGAAGCAGCCCAAAAAGGTGATCTGGACTGAGTCCGTCCAGAAAGGTTTTGATGCGCTGAAGGCCACCATCTGCACAGTGCCTGTGCTCAAGGCAGCCAACTTCTCCAAGGAGTTCGTTGTGCATACTGAATCTTCAGAGTATGGTGTGGGAGCGGTGCTCTCCAACTGAATGAAGAGGGCCTAGACCAGCATCTAGTCTTCCTTAGCAGAAGACTACTCCCCAGGATACAGAGGTGGAGTGCCATAGAAAGGGAAACTTTTGCTGTGGTCTGGGCACTGAAGAAGCTGAGGCCCTACCTGTTTGGGACTCCCTTCCGGGTTCAGACGGACCACAGGCACCTGAGATGGTTGATGCAAATGAGGGGTGAGAACCAAAACTGTTGAGGTGGTCCATCTCCCTACAGGGAATGGACTTTACGGTGAAATACCGCCCTTGCACAGAACACGCCAACGTAGATGGTCTGTCCAGGTTCTTCCACCTTAGTGAAGAGAACTCCCAGGAGGTTGGGTAGTTCTCTCTACATTCAGCTGGAGGGGACATGTGTTAGACTTCGCATCTTTTGGCATGTTTCCCCTGAATTTTTGCTTTCTGACCTCACAGTTTTGACTCTGCTTTTGATGGCTTAGTGTCTCTGTGCACGTTCTCACTGCTGATCAGTGTTAAAGTGCAAGTGGTCCTGCTGTAATTTGTGTTATGGACTGGTGTTTCCATGATTGGCATATTTGATTTACTTGTCTGTCCTCAGTGAAGTGCGCCGAGTGTGGCCTGCAGTGGCTGCTTCTGTCTTTGGCAGTAAAAGGACTGAACTGAGCTTTCTGCCACTTTTTTCTTTAAGTATCTCCAAGGGTTTGAGGTAGAGCTTGCCCCCTGTTCAAGAAGTCTCAGGAACAGCAAAGACTTCAAGTTCTTTTGTTATCAGCACTGGGGACTGTGTGTTTTGTGCTATAACAGAAGAAAAAGCAACCTGACGCTGTCTACGACGGTGCTGCCGACTCCATGTCCCAAATGCACCGCAGAGGGCACTTCTGCAACACCGCACCGCGACCCTGGTCTCACCGACGACACCATCTGGCGCCGCCACTGAGCTGCTGCTCGCACCATGACCTGTGTGCACGACACTCCGCACCTGAGCGCATCGCATGCCGCACTTCGCACCGCAGCACCCGATGCCCGCCAAAACCAGCGCTCTTGACTTCAACCGCAAGGAGTTCGATCTGCAACGCATGTGACTTCAAGGGCCCGACAACTCCTGCACCAACCTCTAGAACTGACGCCTGCGGATACCGTGCTTTTGGAAGCTCAACGAGAGTTCGCCGATGCCCTGAATTTCCAAAGGTACTGTTTTGCGGGTCTTCCCAACACCGTAGCTAACCCAGATCGAGCTATAACTTCAAGGAACTGTATTTCAAGGTTATTTTAATAACTGAAGATTTCTAAGTACTGTATTGTGGATTTTTAATAATTTTTGGTCTTGCCTTAAATATATAAAAATATTAAATATTTTTCTAAACTGCTGTGGTGTCCTTTTGTAGTGCTTACACTGTATTACTCTGGTTATGTGCAAATGCTTTATACACTGCCTCTAAGATGAGCCTGACTGCTCGTGCCAAGCCATCAAGGGGGTGAGCAGGTTTTTTTTTTAGGAGTGTAACGCTCTTATCCTGACTAGAAGGAAGAATCCCTACTTGGACAAGGTGCAAACCATTGCCAACTAGAAACACCCATTTCTAACAACTGGGAACTGATTGCTGGTCTATGCTGATGCATCGGGCCTCATGGTGAACTGGTCTAAGTCCCCCTACCTTCCCCTTTGGGGCTCACACGAAGTCATAAGTGCTATGACCCCATTCCAATGTTCCATCAGCCATTTCTGATTCTTGGGGAAACAGATCGCCTTCTCCCAACACCAGGCCCGGGACCTCAATATCACACCAGTTGTTACCGGGGCCAAAAGTGAAATGGCCCACTGGGCCAAGCTCAGGCCTAATGTGGTGAGCAGGGGAGCGTTGCTTAAGATGGTCTCACTGCCGAGATTTTTCCATACCTTGCAAAAATTCCCATACCCTATCCCTCCCTCCTCCTTCAGTACACTACAATCTGATGTGGTACACTTTGTGCTAGATGCCAGCCACAAATCTCCTTCCGGAAAGAAATGCTAGACTCATATGAGGATGAACTGGGGTTTTCAGACCTCCACCTATATTACTGAGCCAATCACCTCCTCCCATTAAAATGACTGTTTTTTCACTGCCTGTTCTGACCCCTCCATTGCAACAGAACTCAGCAACCTGTAAAATCATGGTACCCTTAACCCTCTGTCTGTATGCACTGTCATCACTAACCTGCCTCCGGCTACTCTTTCGAACTTGCTTGCTTGGCACCAATTGCTGAGAAGGATCTGGTGGCACAGGATGCCAATGACAATGGCACCCCTTTGGGTTGGGTCCTGGCTTTCCCACACAGCCACCTTGAAGGGCTTTCTGGCTTGGGATTCCATAGGCATCTCAACACTGGTTGGACATGTCTATGTGCACCTTTCAACATCTAAAAGACACAATGCACAAGACACGTGTTTTTCATTTTTTGAAAGCTGCAACAAACCCTTGTAGCCTTCTTGACTCCATAGTCGTCCTCCCTCATCACAACACTCTGGAAGCCCACCTGTTGGAATCACATTTAGACAGAAAGGGTTATCTCTTACCTTTACCGCTCACTAGTAAATAATACTCCCAACTCCATGACTGCTCTGAGGGAGAGATGGGAATGAGATCTGGGCACCTGGATGACGAGGACTTGGTGGAGGCTAAAATGGGCCCTAGATTTTGGGCAATATAGATGAAACTCCATCTCATCCAATTGAAATACCTCCACCACACATACTACAGCGTCTCAGAATTACATAGGATGGGAGGCACCCTGCCAGCATGGTGCTGGTAGTGTCCACACCCAACAGGGACCCTCTTCTATATGGTATGGGACTGCCAGATCATCTAAACATACTGGTCACAGGTTTGAACTACCCTTTCCCAGATCTCGAGTAAGGCAATCCCTCTTGACCCGAACTGAGTCTTCTTGGGCCTGCTGGATGGATGGGGTGGGAGTTGCCATAATAGACAGCTTGTTAAACTGGGTCTCAGCATTACACAATGGGACATTTCCCAGCCCTGGCACTCAAGGCCGGCCCTGCCACTCCTCAAATGGACCCCGGAAATGGACTTTGCTGCGGCAGCAGAACCATTTGTCTACAAAACCAAGGGGGGGCCCAGATAATCATCACAGAATATGGGGTAAATCGCTGATATACTCTGTCTTCTGTGATTTAGTTCATTTAAGATATGTATTGGTATATCTGCCAGGTGGCATTGTGAGGATGAGCCTATAGCAGCTCTGTTGTTTTTGCTTGTTGCAAGCTTTTTGTTCTGTAATCTGAAAATCAATAAACAGAATCATAACAAAAAAAAGTAATAAAAAGCGGATGCTTCGTAGCCCTCACTGATGAAGGAAGTGACCCGATTCGGGTCACCCGGGTCACTTGCGACCACATCTCAGCCTTCCATATAAATGAAGAGCCGGTCAGACAGTAGAGAATGCAAACCAGGTAATATTTATTTCGGTACGCTCAAGCGGAGCCCAATATGCCCATTCACTATGAGAGCTGTAGAGGGACTGAATTCAGTAAGTATAAAGGTACATGTTATACATTTCGTAACAGGGCTAAAACACACCCACAGTGGAAATTTCCAAGACGGGGCAGCTTAAACAAAGAAGTACAGTAGGATGAGTTTTGATTCTGAGACCGGGCACGCACTATCTTCCAGCCAAGCTTGTTCCATCTGTGCCCACCGCTAGACTGGTGGGGGCGGGCCTCTATCTAGTGGGAAAGGTATGCGCTAATAAGAACAGTGTATTCATTAGTACAGCGAGGCCCAACCTTGGAGAAACAAAAACGTACCAGAGCTGCCTTTTTTCTGACATGGTGTTGGCGGTTTTAGGACTCTGGGCACTTTAGCACTGCTGTCCAGTGAAAAGTCCATGTGCTCTCTGTGGTAAACATGGTAAGATTGGTCTACACCTGTTTGGCATATTTAAGTTACCTGTCATTCTCTTGTAAAGTGGTATCGCAGATACCCAGGGCCGGTAAATTAAATGCTACTGGTGGGCTTGCAGCGCTGATTGCTCCACCCACTAAAGTAGTCTTTCAAACCTGTTTCAGGCCTCTGCCATTGCAGGGACAGTGCGCGAAGTGTTACTGCCACTGTGACGTGACACCTAAAGTGTGTGCCATGTCGGTGACCCCCCCTTATACTGCCTGTCAGTCACCCCTAAGGTAGGCCCTAGCTAGCCCTATGGGTAGGGTGCATTGTAGGTGAAAGGTAGGACATGTACCTTAAGAGTGTGACATGTCCTGGTAGTGACAAACAGCCATTTTGGTTTCTCACTGCTGTGAGGCTGTCCTCCCATAGGAATGCATTGGGGATTCCCTGATAAGTGTTTTAGTGATTATTCCTGATATGAGAGGAGCAGCGTGGTCAAGTTTGGTATGGTTGGAATAGTAACAATAAATGCTACGCAATGGTGTTTGCAGATTTATTATACCTATTTTAGAAGTGCCACTTTTAGAAGTTGGCATTTCTATGTGCTATGTGTCTGCCTGCCTGATGTCGATTGCATGTCTGGCTTTGGAGTGACAGGGGCTGGTGAGTTGTGTGTGGCTCCAAGGAGGGCAGGGTGATTCAGCGCTAGGCTGAATGGGAGATCGGCATTTGGAGTAGTGGGAGGAGTAGTCCCCTGACCCTGAATAGGTCTGTGCTTGTCTAGGTGAATGTTGGCTCCGCCCCCCTGTGGTGTGTCTGATGACAGAGCCCCAACCTGATAAATGAGGGTGGGAGCCCTGTACACAAAGTGCTCCACACCCCCCAGAACCAGTTGAGGCTGGATTCCCCAAGCCGTGCCAGGGCAGACAGAGAGAGTGGTGTATAAATATTGGGGCTGTGACTCCATGAAAATGTGCTTTCCTTGTGCTTGGGGCTTGCTCCTGCCTGGCCCCAGGATGAACTGCCACAAGGGACTGCCTCCCTGCTGGAGGGCCCTGTGAGCTGTCCTGCATGGGCCCAGCCTTGTGCCCCCGAGACTTTGGGACTTAAGCGCCTCTTGAGTGCTATATCTTCTCCCAATACGGGAGGAGCATGGGTGGCCTGCAGCGCTGTGCTGCGTGATGATTTAGAGGGAATCCCGGCGTAGGGATTCTCCGAGTTTCTGGGAAAAAGCAGGAGCCCACCCCGCATTTGTGAGTGTTTAGAGGTGGGAGCCCACCCTGCCTTTATGCTACTAGAAGCGGGAGCCCACCCCGCATTTAGTTTTATTTACCGGCAGGAGCCCACCCTGCACTAGTGAGGAGAGAGAGAGACTCGCGGCCCAAGTGGAAGACAGGCAAAGATTGCCTGACTGTGGGTGGGGCCTGGATAGGGATGTAGACAGCAGCGCGATGCAGACAGAATTATGCCTGAGGGTGAACGGGAGCCTATCTGCCTTCCCAAGCCGAAATTGGAGCCTCGCAGGCTCACAGGTGAAGGACCAGAGCCTGGCGAGCTCCCTGCCAAAGTCCGCACTGCCGGTGCCCGGACCTGGTGAAAGGAGGAGCGGTCCTGTGGGTAGGGCCTGCCGAGGCACCCTGTCGGTGCCAGAAATCCTGCACATGGTGAGGACAGAGCGACTGGGCTGCGTGAGCACAGCCCCCACGGAGACCTGAGGAGTCCCTGGAAAGCCTAGTGAGTGGGGCTCAAATCGGCGCATTGTCGGTGCTCACGAGGCACCGTGGTATTATTGCCTGTTTCCCTGAGAGTCCCCACTGGAGAGCGGGCCACTCCAATGTTGGGGGCAATTCTGTTTTTAAACTCCCGGAGTGGGGCTTTACAGGTGACACTGTTGTTGCTGGGCACTACGAGTGCCGATCGGGGGCATTTTCATTTCATGATGAGGAGGGAGGTGAGTTACACTCCCCCAGCGCTTTGCGCCCATGGATGCCCTGGCATTTGGGAGAGAGGACCAGTTGGCATGGGGTCATTTTTATGGTGATGCCTAATATGATTGTTGCATACTGTGTTTTATGCTAATGTTATGCTTAGGATGTTTGTGCATAATGTGTTTTTCTACAGAGATTGCATAACGTGTTTATGCTGATGATTATGCCTAATGCTAATGTGATATAATGCTGAGATCATTATTTTGCCAGTAGTTACTGGTAGTGTTTTATTTTTACTACTTGTGCTTGTGATGGTTCTGACAGTGGCCCGGTTGGCCCTGTCCTGTATATAATCCCCTGTGAATATTGCCCCATGCCAGTGGCACAGTGTATATTGTGTGATTATGATTCTAATGTGTTTTGGATAATACAAAGGCTATTTTTTATATAACCTTGTGTGGAGTTTCTTTTGTAGTATGCCTAGTGTGTTGCTGCTGTGTGTGTGTGTGTGTGTGTGTGTGTGTTGTGCAAACGCTTTACACATTGCCTCTAGGATAAGCTTGACTGCTCCTGCCAACCTACCAAGGGGGTGAGCAGGGGTTATCTTCAGTGTGTAACTCCCTTGCCCTGACTAGATTGATGGTTTCTGCCTGGTTTTGGCGCATGCCCTAGCCAACCAGAAATCCCATTTCTAAGAACAGCAGAAAGGAATTTGATCATGACTCAAAATGGTGGGCAAACAAAAAATTGTGCCAGGAATGCTAACTTTACATAGAACAATACATGAGCAATACAACAAAAACATTTTCATTCTAACAGACCCTCCTTTTAGCAGAAGCTAACTATTTTATGTTATTATCCAAACACTTAAGACATTTTGCATGGATAAAATGCATTACTACAAGGGGTGGATCATATAATCAGTACTCAAAGATAACCATGTCAATCTGCATCATCTCATCAATTTCTCTTTGTTGCATAATCGCAGTATTAGTGTCATGAACTGATATTTTCTTTTTGGGGATGAGAACAGTGATACAATAGGTGCAGCAGGCTGGAAGACAATGATTACAAAGACAACAGGTAAAGAAAATACCAGCAACGACAGCCAAGAAGGCTAGGATCTTCCAACCCCACGATGTTAGCATATTCCAAAACCACCCTGACAGAGTCCAAGTACCTGTCGCTTGCTGCATGTCAGATGACAGTCTGCAATTTTTGTATCGCTGCATACACATTGGGAGCGTTATCAGGTATGTAAGCAAAACAGTTGCTCCCTATGATGCGATAGGCCCCTCCCTAATCTGCAAGGATAACGTCTAACACCATCCTGTTCTACAAAGTGAATAATCTCGTAGCCTGAAGCTCAGCAGTGATATTTCTCAGTATCCCAGCTGTTGTATTAACAACCCCTTCAAACACTCTTGTTAACGGACAAACTCGAAGGCTATTAGACATGGGGCCCCAAAAGGGTAGTAGGCCCTTCAAAGCATCCCCACATTGTTGGACAGTGGTATCTCTCTGATCTATATCCTTTGTGTAAACAACCCTTCTGACTTGGACAAGTGTGTACTCCTACGTTGCAGCTGATGATCTTTATGATAATTGGACGGGGCAACATGCAGGAAGGAGGAAAGAGAGGTAACATTTGCCTGAGCATCCCCTCGGAAGCCAGACATGAGCTTGGAATCCACAGACAAAATTAAAATTATGGGGTAGGATCAAAGGCAGACTATTAATTGTTCTCAGCCTGTAGGTAAAATTGCATTTACCTCCCTGGTCCCCTGGGCATAGAAACTAGCTGTTGTGTTGACCACAGACACCGGCATCGGTTCGTCCTTAGTAAGATTGCGAGCTTGGAAAGATTGAAAATACTCAGAGGTGTTGAACCCTTGGAAATCAGCCATTTCCATTTAAAGCCATGTGTCGTTCTTCACTTTTTCGTATGTGTTCATACAGGATTTTGGGGACAATGTATTGAAGGTCCCTTGTCCTGCCAGTCCTATGGAAGTAAACCTGTGATGAAAACGTATATATTCTACCACCGTGCGAGAATAAGCAGGTGTCATAGAGAGTTGGAAAGGATCGTGCACCATAATGAACAATTCAAACCAACCTTCACAGCTACCGTTTTACAACAGTGGCATGGACAACAAATTGTCGCTCCTTTGAGTGTTAGTGAGTAAGGAAAAAATGTATTGTTTTGATTAATTAAAACCATTACAAAAAATACACTCTGATAAAAGCTTTTGATCAGTTACACATTTTCAAGAAGCACTCTGGTGAAAGTCACCCTGACTGGGTGTTCGTGACTGAAACTTGGGCATCCGCCTCATCAGGTCACGACCTGATATTAGCAATACCGGAGGGCTACACCTTATATAGACAGGATAGACTGGGACGTAGAGGAGGGGGTCTGGCAATTATTTGCAAGGCCCCTTATCTGTGCACTATTAAAACCCTGTCTGATCCGTCGGACGCTTTTGAGGCCTTATACTTTTGCATAACATGCTCTTCCACAGTATCTTTTACTGGTATCCTGGTCTATAGACCCCCGGGTCCCAGAGCCAGTTTCTGCTCTGAGCTGTTTAGAATCCTGGAGCCATACTTGGATAAATCTCATCTCTCTATCCTGGGGGATTTTAATTTTCACTTAGATGATGTGGTCTCTAGGGACTCTACTCAGCTCATTGACGCGCTGGAAGCCTGTGAGTTTGTTCAGCTTGTAAAATACCCGACGCAACGGGCTGGCCACACTTTGGACGGGGTGTTCACCAATGATCCTAGACTCTCTGTTGGCTCTCCCCTGCCTCTGGTCTGGTCGGATCATTTCGCGCTACCCCTTAGATTTGCATCTGTTACTAAGGAGCTTTCCAAGGCTGCTCCCTGCAATAGAGTTTTGAAAAGAGGTTACAAGAATATCAACAATCAAGCTCTTGCTCCATTTCTGCGAGACTGTGATACCTCCGTTTCAAGAGGCGTGGATGGGGCTGCCCAAGACCTCGTCAACTCTATTATTACTGCGGTTGATGCTTTAGCTCCCGCCTCCCTACGTTATGTGGCGCGACGGAAACCTTCTGCACCTTGGTTCACGGAGCCTTTAAGACTCTTAAGACAAGCTTGCAGGATCAAGGAGAGAAAATGGCGTAAGTCGTGGGCTTCTTCTGACAGAGAAGATCACAAACGGATGCTACGAGAATATAAAGCTCGAGTGATTAAAGAGAAGCAGGAGTATTTCTCCCATTTGACAACGGCGCTTCCCTCATCCAAAGAGCTCTTTAAGATTGTTGGCTCATTGTGCTCTCTTCAGACCCCCGATCCAGTGGTGGCTTCTCAGGAGCTCTGTAACAATATTTCCGATTTTTTCTATAATAAGATCTCGGATATTCATTTGGCCCTCGACAACCAAAGGAAGATGCTGGACGAGCATTCTCTGGGTAACATTAAGGCCTCTGAATCTTGGAGGAGAGATTCACGCAAGTCTCTCACCCTCTTTCCGCTTCTTTCCCTTGAGGGGCTTAATTCACTGCTTGATATGACTAAGTCAGCCTCTCCGGCTGACCCCTGTCCGCTGAAAGTTCTAAAGGACTGCAGGGAAACGCTTCTGCCTCCGTTACTGGCAGTTATGAATGGAGCTTTGACTCGGGGCATTTTTCCAATGGTCTGGAAAAAGGCCATAGTGAAACCCCTCTTAAAAAAGCCCTCTCTGGATCCTGGAGTGATGAAGAATTTTAGGCCCATTTCCCTCTTGCCTGCCCCTGCTAAGATGATTGAAGCCCACCTAAATTCTCATCTTTCCACCTTCCTTGACTCTTCTGAGTTCTTGGACAGTTCTCAGCACGGATTCAGGAAATTTCATAGCACTGAATCCGCTCTGACTATGGTGGTTGATAACATCCGGCGCAAAGTTGATCTTGGTCAGACGACGATTCTTGTCTTGCTGGATCTGACTGCAGCATTTGATACCCTGTCTCCCTCTACCCTAACATCTCGGCTGAGGGAGGCAGGGGTGGCAGGACAGGCTCTCAGCCTTCTTGACTCTTTTCTACATCCTAGAGAGCAAAGAATTTTGCTGGGTGAGTTCCTCTCCCCTGCTAAATCTCTGCAATGTGGAGTGCCCCAGGGTTCGGCCCTTAGTCCGACCCTATTTAATCTTTATGTGGCACCCCTTGCCAGATTAGTAAGATCGCAGGGGATGGAGGTAGTGTCCTATGCTGACGACACTCAAATTATGGTGTCTCTTAGCCATTCTTTGAGTGTCTCTGCCTCTAGCTTTAGGGCCTGTATGCAGATGGTCGCGGAGTGGATGGTGCTGAATTCTTTAAAACTCAACGCCGATAAAACGGAGGTACTCGTGTTCGGAAAGGATCAAGACATCTGGTCCAATGAGTGGTGGCCTCTGTCCCTTGGAATTTGCCCGACTCCTTCTTCTACGGCTAGGAATCTGGGTGTCATTTTTGATACCTCACTCGCCATGAATAGTCAGATTAACAGGACCGTGGCCACGTGCTGGGGAGTCATTAAAATTTTGAAACGTATCCTCCATTATTTGTCTCCGCAGGCACGTAAATATACAGTGACTGCCCTTGTGGGCTCCAGATTGGACTACTGCAATGCACTATATGCAGAGTCCAATAAATATCTGATACAACGTCTGCAGGTGGTACAGAACGCTGCCGCCAGATTCGTGTTAGCTCTTCCTAGGGACTCCTCGGCAACGCTGGCCAGGAAGAACCTGCACTGGCTCCCCATCAGTTTTAGAATTTCTTTTAAACTTCTCTGCCTCACTTACAGAGCCGTGCAGGCTGGCCCCTCAAATGCGCTGGGGTCTCTGCTCACCCGTTATACTCCCAGTAGGTGTCTGCGATCTTCAGACGCTAACCAACTGGTAGTGCCCCGCTTTAAAAAAGCCAGATGGGGGAGCAGAGCCTTTTCCATTGTTGCTCCTCTACTCTGGAATGGCCTTCCTTTGGAGATTAAGTCATTACCCTCCCTGTCCTTGTTTAGGAAAGCGCTCAAAACCTGGTATTTTATAAGGGCCTATCAGTAAGTTCTCCTGTTCTTCCCAGTCAGTTCTAGTTGTTAGGCGCCTTGACGCCCATTGGGCTAAGTCTGCGCGATATAAGTTTATTTCATTCATTCATTCATTCATTCATTAGAAAAAATACAGATATGTTTCTAAGAACTGAAGAGTTTACATCGTGCACTGGTCTGCATTTTACAATTGCAAAGGATTGAAGTCTTTTGTTGTTTTTACACTTCCTCATGGTCCCACTAGACCTTGCTTAGATGCTACTGATGACAGGAACTTGACTAGCTTACCATTCAGTTGCGGGTCCTTTGGGTTGAAGTAGGCGAGTATTGTCTGTCTCCTTGTTCGTATGCCTCATTCGTTAAATGTGTTTTTAAGAGCCCGGACCTCTCCTCTTTTAGCTTGATGCAGGAACAAATTAAATGTTCTATGTCCTTGTTTCCGACCCCGCATAACCTACATGACTTCCCGTAATTCTCTCTCAGCCAAGGTGGAAGGTGCGGTATAGCTGCGAGAACTCCTAGCCTATGTTTTAAAAAAGCTTCTTTGGACTTCCTTGAGTACCCTAGATTAAAATATGCCTGCGGCCCAAATGATTTGTAGCTACTCAGTCATCCATGTGTGGCTCCAACGTGCAAAGGCAGCTTTGCCTTCTGTAAGGGAGAGTTTCTTAATGACCTTATTTACAATGTCCTTAAAGTGCGAGTTCATTGTTGGGATTTCCCACTGGTTGATTAGTCCAGTGGTAGCCAGTGATTCCTCCACGTAGGTTGTGGCCGGCGAGGTAGATGTACTGCACAGTTCTTGCCAGAGTTGGTGGTTCAGTGTATTCCTGGTGGAATTCTTGATTTTGTGCCAACACTTGATGTAAGAGCCTCACCTTGCGAGGCGCTGTTTCGTTAAGCCATACTCGAGACGAATCTGTGCTGGCGAGGTATAAGGCAGGAGGTTTAGCATGACTCTGTACGCTTTTGCCAGTGTGGTGTCCAGCAGTATAGCGTCCCTGCCCCTCAATGCTTCACTGCCGTAAGTAATTGATGGTGGGATTTTTGCTTGCGGAACACGAAGCAATGGCGAAAATGTTGGTCGAGTCAGTTTTGTTTTGAGTTGCCTTAATGTTAGTGCTATCGCCATCCCTTTCCTCTTAATGGCCTCAAGCTGTTTCGCAAATTGACCACCATTGTCAATTATTACACCTAAATATTTGTATTCAGAGGAATTTGCAATTGGAGTTTTCCCCAGAGACCAGGAATGAGACAGTTTTTTTCCATTGATTGTCAGGGTTTTAGTTTTGTTAGTGTTGATTTCCAAGCAATTTCCGACTGTATATACCTCCAATTTATTAAGTAGCCGATGTAGACCGGCGTGAGTGTGGATTGTTAGAACAACATCATCCACATAAGATATACTGGAAATGGCTTTTTCCCTTAATCGAGGGGCATGCGCATTGCAGGCACTAAGGGCTGGTGTCATGTCTGCTGTATAAAGGTTCAAAAGAGTTGGAGTGAGCACACAACCCTGTTTGAGACCTTTTGTTGTTGGTATGTGCCTCGAATGATGGGAGCCATTGCCTAGCTTAACCTGTATCCACGTGTTGGTGTGTAGCTGTATCAATAGTGTTGGAAGCCGGGGTCCCAGTCCCGCACCACTGTCACCAAATGCAAGACTCGGGACTCTTCACTCAACGTTAGGCTAAGTAAGGACACCGGTTGAGATAGCCCTGCTCACCCCCTTAGTAGCTTGGCATGAGCAGCCAGGCCTATCTCCAAGGCACGAGTGTACAGTATGTGCAACCACACTCCCAGCAACCCACTGGTGATACCACAAATGGACTCCACATGAGTTTGATAAAACGAGTATAAACTTTATATAAAAAGATATACGATCAGGCCACATGATACAAAAGCCAACATATAATAAAGGGTAATATTCGTTCCGGCTGGCTGGTAGGTTCAATTCCCAACCACCGCTTTGAAAATGCTATGCTGGTCGCAATACTAGAATCACACACTTTGCAGTGGACAAACAATAGTGTGCTGCGTAACAATACAATCCTGTGCTGGGCAAAGGAGAAATAATACAATGTGTAACGATACGCCCCGGTACCTTGCAATGGGAGAAATAATGCAATGCGTACCACTACATTCATGTACTGCGCAATGAACGATTAATGCAATGAGTCACACCCCAATCACGTACTTTACAATGAAGAAATAATGCAATGCACACCGCTACAATCCTATACCTTGCAATTAAGGAATAATGCAATGAGTAGCTACAATCATGTCCAGTGGTTGCACTTGTCAGGACAACATGTTAACTTAGCAAACTGCGCGCAGGCCCTACACTGCAGACCTGGGTTCCCTGCTCCGCGCACCTTTGCATTACTAGCCCTGGCACACTCAGTGCACATCACTAGGGACTTTACTAATACCAATCATGGCCAACCAATTACCATTACACTTTACACAGGGAACACTTGTACTTTGACACTGATCAGCAGTGGCAAAGTACCCAAAGCATCTAAATTGGCAACTCGATGTCAAGAAAACGGTCTAGGGGGAAAGCAAAAAGTCCATGGAACTTTAGCCAAAAAGGCCAAGTCCTACACAACCCCCTCCCAGCCAAAATTCAAGGTAGACCAATCATTACCTTGATGGACTTCCCGGCTTCGGGCAATAGAACCAGGACGCAGGCACTCTACCACAGGGACACCCTCCTGTTCCACGCCTTCCTGACTCCAGGGGGGTGTTCTTGATCTCTACTCCCTGAGTCAACAATGCTGTTTAATGAATCCCTCCCCACCAGGGGTTCCCCTCCAGGGGTGCTGGTCCCACGCCAAACCCAACCCTGGAGTGGTATCCTGGTAAGGCCCATCGGTCAGGATACTACCTCCAGTCATCCTGCCCGCCTGGTTAAAAGTGGGTTTGCCCTGGTAACTTCGAGGGGACCCAGCCCTACTGGCTGGACACTGTCCCGCGGGTGTTCCCACTGGAGAACACAACCCTCTTTTATCCTTCCATTTATTTTTCTGGGCCTGCCACTTAGGAATGGCACCCACAAACTTCACCTCCAACTCATGCAGTCTGACCCTTTGGTTTTCCTCCAGCTCCTCTGGTGAAAAACTCCTCTGTGAATGGCTACAACCAGCCCCTGCGGGTGGTCCCTCCACTGGCAGAACCTGTGGACCAAATCCATTCCATGGGTCATCCTCGTCCACCTCAACATCACCCGTCTCCTGAGCCTCTTTGGCTTCTCACCAGGCCCTCAAGGCCACTTGCAGCTCCTCTTTCTTGGCGCTACCCTTCATGAGGCATCCCAAACCTCTGCAGAATTTCCTCAACTGATCAACCTTGTAGGCAAACAATGCCTCAATGTTAAACTCTAATTCGACAGCCGCAGCCTCACCGGCTATCTGGCTCCCCTCCTGAGACATGATGTGTGGTTTAAAGGTTACTCAACAATAGAACCAACAATTCAAAACAATATGTTGTTGGGTCGTGGTCTGAGATCAATTTATGATGTACATCAATTAATGTGAGTGGTTTTGCACACACGCGTTTCAATTACGTTGGGATCGTATCCCACCGCTATGCCGCTAAATGTTGGAAGCCGGAGTCCCAGTCCTGCGCCACTATCACCAAATGCGAGACCCGGGACTCCTCACTCAATGTCAGGCCAAGTAAGGACACCGTTTGAGATAGCCCTGCTCACCCCCTTAGTAGTTTGGCATGAGCAGCCAGGCCTATCTCCAAGGCACAAGTGTACAGTATGTGCAACCACACTCACAGCAACCCACTGGTGACACCACAAATGGACTCCACACGAGTTTGATAAAACGAGTATAAACTTTATATAAAAAGATATACAATCAGACCACACGATGCAAAAGCCAACATATAATAAAGGGTAATATTCGTTCCGACAGGCTGGTAGGTTCAAATCCCAACGAACGCTTTCAAAATGTTTTGCTGGTCGCAAGGCTAGAATCACACACGTTCCATGGACAAATAATGGTGCGCTGTGTAACGATACAATCCTGTGCTGGGCAAAGGAGAAATAATACAATGCGTAACAATACACCCCGGTACCTTGCAATGGGAGAAATAATGCAATGCGTACCGCTACAATCATGTACTGCGCAATGAAGGAATAATGCAATGCGTCACACCACAATCACGTACTTTGCAATGAAGAAATAATGCAATGTGCACCGCTACAATCATGTATTTTGCAATTAAGGAATAATGCAATGCGGGCCGCTGCACTCCTGTACTTTGCAATGGAGAAATAATGCAATGTGTAGCGCTACAATCGTGTACTTTGTCATGCAGAAATAATGTCAGGAGTCATAAGACAGTCCCGCAGTTCGTTAGCAACAATATTGGCAATGTGTAGTACGACAATCAGCTTCTTCGATAACAGTTGCCCCCACACACGTAGCAACGAAGACATAAAGTACAGCTTCTCACTCTGGCCCCAGTACTGCCACTCCTTTGGTCAGTACGGGCCCTCAATCTGAGCCGAAGCAAAGGCTCACATTGCCAGAAGGACAGAGAGGCCGAGAGAGTGTCCCTCTGAGCCCGCACCCCGCCCAGGATGTGATCCACGTTACCTGGGGGTACGACCCCACTCTCCTCTCCTCCTTCAGCAAACTGCTCCTTCCGTGCAGAACTTTCTCAATGGGCATCAGCGGCTCAGCCTAGCAGCTCAGCTCCTTCGGGCTGCCGGTCCGGGCCGCGACTGTTAGGAAGTTCTCGGGCAGCCGCAGGGCACACATACCCCACGCCTCTGAGATTATGTTACTCCGGGTGCACAAACAACACTGATGTGACTTCACGTCGACTCCGAGTGCACGCTCACCAGGCACTCCTTCCTGCAGTCTCAGTTGGCACCAAGACACGCACACCGCGCTGCAGAGACTCACTTTCTTCTGATGCACACGATGATCAGCCGATCACCTCCGCAGTCCCAGGTTGCCCAAAGCACGCACACTGCTTCACTGAGACTTACTCCAACTCCGGTGCCCCGATATCCAGGCACTCTTCACCAACGCCTTCGGCCACACCCCAACACGCTCACTGTGTCCGAGCCTCAGTTCTCTTCCAGTGCACTCGAAGACCAGGCGCTATTCACCAGTGCCTCCGGTGCACCCCGTCATGCACCCTGCAAGTCCGAGTCCCACTTCACCTCCGATGCACACGCTGACCAGGCGCTCTTTACCAACGCCTGCGTTGCACCATGACACGCACCCAGCACCTCCGAGACTCACTTCACCATCGATGCACACGTTTACCAGGTGCTCTTCACCAACACCTCCTGTGCACCACGACACGCACCCAGCGTATCTGAGTCTCACTTCTCCATGTGTCCAAGATCACAGGGCACACCTTCCGAGGGTCTCAAGCTGCCACAACATGCGCCCACCGCGTCGCTTGAAACTTCTCTGTAAACTTCTATGTTCCTGTGTTTCAAAACAGGGAGCCAGCTCACCTTGGGCCACCTTGGGCCCTTGTGGTAACAAGAAACAACACAAAGCACAGTCTTCTTCAAGCAGGGGGAACCAGCTCACAAAGCACAGTCCCAACAGCCTCTTCCTTGGTTAAAACAGCAAACTATAGACCAGCCCCAGATCACAAAGCAAGGGTCGGTCCTTCCCAGAAGTCTCTTCAGTTATTCCTTCCTTAGCAGAGGTTCCTCTTGACCACAAAATGGGTCCAAGCCTTTACAGTCTCAATCCATTTCTATTCCAATGTTCAGGGGTTTTCGCTCTCATTGTTATACCCATAAATGTCTTTGAAGTTCGTTGTGCTCAGGGGTCCCTGACCCCTGCCTAAATCAGTTCTGGGTGTCTCCCTTCCAGTGTCACCTTTCTCCCTTTGATACTGGGGGTTTGAATCCTTAATCAATCAGCAAGAGACGGTTCAATTGTTTTATAGCAGCAACCTCCGCCTACTCTCCAGATGCAGGTCAGCCTGGTGCCATCTCAAACCCTCCCTGGGTCAAGACCTCCCCCAGCACCTCTCCGATCCAGACAGTCAATCCACATTCAGCAAAGACACAGAGAAATACTTGAAGCACAAAACTCAGCTACTTTCTAAAAGAGTGGCTTCTGAACACATACATACTAAACTTCACCTCTCCATTTTAAACGTATGGGAAACTAGGCTTACAAACACAATACCCAGCCTCCCCCATTCTGTCCTATGGGTAGGATGGCCTTTCATCAGTGAAAAACGAAATGGAGTGTTTTTCACTGTCAGGACATAGCACACACCTCAGTATATGTCCCGCCTTTCACTTACACTACACCCTGCCCAGGGGTTACCCAGGACCTATCACAGGGGTGCCCACTGTGTATGCAAAAGGGAAAGTAAGGCCTGACAAGTGGTTGTCAGGATAACATGCTAACTTAGCAAACTGGGCGCAGGCCCTACACTGCAGGCCTGAGTTCCCTTCTCCGCGCACCTTTTCATTACTAGCCCTGGCACACCCAGTGCATATCACTAGGGACTTCACTAGTAAGGCCACCATACCAATCTTGGCCAACCAATTATCATTACACTTTACACAGGGAACACTTGTACTTTGACACTGATCAGCAGTGGCACAGTACCCAAAGCATCTAAATTGGCAACTCTATGTCAGGAAAACGGTCTAGGGGGAAGGCAAAAAGTCCACGGAACTTTAGCCAAAAAGGCCAAGTCCTACAAATAGATTCAGAAGAGATGGAGGGATCCCCCAGAGAGCCAATTTCATCCATAGGTTAGCTTGGTTGATATTGTCAAACGCTGCCTTGAAGTCCACAAAGCAGAAATGGAGTGTTTGTTTGTTTAGTTTTGCCTTGTCGATGAGTAGTGACATTGTTAATATATTGGTTGCTGTGCCGCTTTCACAACAGAACCCTGTTTGGCAAGGGGGGATTATGTTATTCTCTGTTGCCCATTCCTGCAGTTATGTAAGAAGAGTTCCCGCAAAGTATTTTGCCTCTACATCTAACAATGCAATGAAGCGATAATTTTTAGGTAGGGTTTTATCTCCTGCTTTATAAATTGGTGAGATAATGGAGCCCTTCCATTATGCGGGCAAGGACCCAAACTGTCTGGCAGAGCAGAAAAGAGGAGCCAGAGTTTCTGACCAGTATTCCGAGTCTTGTTTAAAAAGAGCTGGTGGAATTCCATTTGGCCCTGGGGTTCCTTCTTTCCTCCCTTTAGAGATTTGATCCCTGATCATAGTAGTATCGATTTCGTTAGCCTCTGCCTCTTCAGCTGTCGCAGTTTGAGTCGAAGAAGCTGGTTGATTATCCATATGTGCTTGTGGTCCTAGTGCCTGTTGGTTAAAATGAGATTCTAAAAAGGATGACTATGTATTTTCTGTTATATACGATATTAGACCTCCGTGTTCCAGTTGTAAGATTTTATTTATAGTAGACCAAAATCAAGCACTATTATTTCCTTTGGAATCTTGATAAAGTTTTGCCCAGAATTCAGTTTCATTGGACCTGGTAATGTCCCACTTAAGTTTCTTACGTTCGGCCTTACTGTTACAAAGTTGTTGGAGTAGGTTCTCGTCCCCCGGGCATTGCCTCAAAGATCTCAACAATTAATTTATAGATTTTTTGAAGAGTTTCATGGTAGATCTCTGTGCACTCGTAGCCTTCCCTGCGGCCGTTGGATCATTGGGAAAAAAGTGTCAACTACGGATGAATGGGAGGTCGCAAACAGAGACGTAAAAATTTCCCATGTACTAGTAGGGTTTCCAGTGGGATAGCTGAGCTCGTTTAGCTGATTTATTGCTGCCAGGAGAACCTCCCTGGTGTTTGCTGTAGATGACTTAATTCTTTTTAGATTTATGGTGTATACATGCATGCATACCTGCTGGATTGGGGATCGATTTATCCGGGAGTGATTGAATTAAGACTTCCTGGGGCCGGTGGTCACTATCCCCTTTGTCTCCTATGGAAAAACGTATTATGTATTTGAAAAATAAGAGATACACTAAGGTGTAGTCTATGGTAGAGATCACGTGATCTGTGTGAAATGATGCGGCCGGCGGGGAGTCGTCAAGAAATCTTCCGTTTAGTACCCTTAGACCAAGTGCTCCAGGTCTTCAAGCAGCTCTAAACTGCTCTTGGAAGTTCTTCCGTGGTCATTTTGGGTTTGAGTTGGAATGTTCCAATAAAAAGATTGGGTCTGAATATCTTCATCTGGAGTTATGCCTAGGATTTGTTGGTTTAAGTCACCAGACAGAATGAGGTTCGGTGTAGTATACAAATTCATTAGTTGAAGCTGGTGTTGGATTAAAAGTTTTGATTCCTGTTTCTTTCGTTTCGGATTTAGATATGTATTAATCAGCAGCACCTCCTCCTTTTTACCTCTGAGGTTTAAGTGAACCTTAGCAGTGTTTACGGCTGACATCAAAGAAGGGGATTCCTGCGCACTGTGGATTTTTGTTATTTTGACATAAGCCGCTAGACCGTCATATAGACGGACATATTTGCATTTCCTGAGGGCAGGAGTATGGAAACAAGTGTGCCCCTCTATTTGCAATGGCTCCTCTAGCCATGTTTCCTGCAGGAAAATAATGTCAAAGGATTTTAAATACTCTAGGAGTTTGGTGTCTGCTGCCTTGCTGTTCAGCCCATTAATATTCCATGAACATAGCCTCGGCGGGAATTTGTCGAGGTTTCCGCGATTCATTTGGCAATTGATCTGTCATTGTGGATGGCTGGCTGTATTAATGGTTCTAACAATCTGAATATGATCAGAAACAATGAGATTGTGGGGATTTATGCTCATTTGTATACTTGACGCTTGTTCCCGTTGGGGTGACCGTCCTCGAGCGCCCCAGAGTACTGAGGATGTGTTATCTCTGTTGCTAAACGTTTCTTCTCGTGTTATGGCAAGCAGTGGGAGTGGATATCCTGTGTTGTGATCGAGAGATGTCCGTATCCCCCAGGCTTTAAAAGTTTCCTGTTCTTCCAGAACTTTATTAGCAATTTGAGTGGACCCCCAAGTGGCCTTAGTAGATTTCCTGCCTTGTGCTTTGTCTAACTTTATGAATTCTATCGAAAGAAGGTCAGTTGAATTGATGCCTTTTAATGTTGGTATTGCATCTAATAGTTGGAGGATATTCCCTCTGTTCAGGATGTCAAAGGGTCCTTTTGAGTCGTACTCCGGCGTAAAGAGTGTAATGGTTGAGCTCATTGTTTGGTTGACTGAAGGGGCTCTCACATTGTTTGTCGCCAGTTGGTTATCTCCGGCGGAGTTGATGGACTGCTGAGGTGGCTCGCTGGGTTTGTCGAGGAGTAAGGATTCCCGACACCTAGGGCCTAAGAGAGCTTCTGAGCCACAATCTGTGTTTTTTGTTTGGTCTCCCATTGCATTGGGGCCCAGGTACCCGATTGTTGTCGTCGACTCCTGATGGGCTCCCTGCCTCTCCATATAGGCTTTACTGGAGTTATAATTTTTCCGTTTTGCCATTTCTAACACCTGGGTCGGAGCTTGAATGATCTTATTGATTAAAGGTTGCTTTAGCGTGGTTAATATGTTATAGTTGGCGCTCTGTTGGTGCGACAGGGGTAAGTCTGAAGTAGAAGCCGACACCTGATTTGGGCCATGCGTAGGAAAGGCCTCCCTTTCCTCAGTTGATAAAGATGATCTGCTCTTAGTGGTGTCTTCCTGTTTCCATCTGACTTTGGTTTTACTATTACCTTGGGTGCCAATTTGGCTGATTGGTGACGACAGAACTGCTCCCGAATAAAGTGTTGACGTCAGTTCCGCCTTTTTGTCTGTCATAGAATGTGTTTCTTTTGGCTGCATTGTTATTCCATGAGCAGCTGGGGGATGTTCTGTAATAACTTGCAAGGGCACTGACTGCTCTGATGTTTTTGTAGCTAAAAGAGGATAAACTTTTGAAAGGCTCGGGGATGATATTTTATTACGACCTTTTCTCCAAAGTTGGCGACGTTGCTTGGCGTTTTGAGTTAGAGTTTGCTCCTTGGGTGGTGGGGGGATCCCGGAGGTAGGGCTATACTCTTGAAGACTCAGTTGGTTTTGACCAGCAGTGTTTTGAACCGCAAGATCCCTTTTTGGAGAGCCATTGTGTGGTACCTTATTTGAGTTTGCCTTATCTTTACCTTGATTTGGGACCTTTGGCAGGCCCTTTATAAGGATGGATACGATTGAGGGAAGCGATGCCAATTTGTCGATGATGGGACCACAGGTGCAGTTTAGTTTGGCCTCCTGCTGGGCTCTACTGATTAAGAGGTTTAGTTGACCCAATTTGTCATCCATCCCCCCAACGAAAAGAGCAAGAGGGTCTAATAGTGTTAGTTGCAGGTCCATTTTGTCCGACTGATAGTGTAGCACATCAATGGCTCGTTGCATTGTGTTTAATAGAATATCCCATGTGTTCTGTGCTTGCTTGCCGATTTGGAGTGGTGAATCCAAGGTAGAACTTGGGGGGCTGTGGCGTGTAGTAGGTCTAACATTCAATGCTTCCTGATCGCTGCCTTGTTTAGTGCCTTGATTGATGCCGATTCCAGCTGTAGGCCATGGCTGTTTTTCGGGCGTGTCCGTGGCGTAGGATGCGACTACGTCAGCCCACTCCTGTGAACCTAGGTAAAAGAGGGCGTCCTGTCCACCTCCCCTGTTTTTCTGCGAAGTTTCAGAGGTCACTTTTGGTATCTCTGTCCTGCCCCCCCATTTCTGCCTCCGGAGACAAGGGGGCCTTTGTGGCTTGGTGGCCTCAGGCTGTCCTGGTGGTGTTTCTTGAGGGGATGTTTGGTGGTCTTTTAGGGACTGCGGCTTTTGCTCGAGTGCGGGAGATTGACTCAATTGGGATTTGTTTATGTTGTCTTGCCCTGAATTTGTGCCCTTTTTGTTGTCTGTCGCGTACACCACTGCTGTTACTTGTGCTGATTGCTCTTCCTTCTGCTTGTTTTGGTCGATTGTAGTGGTGTGAGTGAAAGTGCAAACTGTCAAGGGTTTCACTCTCCTTTCGGCTTCCCCCGATTGAGGGTCAATGGAGCTACTTTCTTTGTGTGCTTTACGTTCCAAAGTTTTGTCTTGTGCTTGCGGGGAAATCTCTATTTGGAACACAGGAGTTTCCACACCGGCTTGTGCCTTGACTAGTAGGTGGAATGATTGTAAAGGGAGAAGGGGATCTTGGAGACCCTGAATTTTGCCACTTAAGAATATGGATGATGCTGGGTCCTTTAAAAAGTGAAATTTTGCGGAGTTTTTTGGCTGAAAAAGATATGGTGGGGGGCTTTCGGGTCGCTGCTGTACTAGGCCAGAGAGGCCCTCTAGATCCTTGGGGGCACTACCAGGTCACTGGTTCTTTGTCTTGTGGTCCCTTTTTGTTTGGCTTTGCACACGGGGACCAAGGACTGGCCCCTTTTCCTGCCAGACCTCATTGTAAAGGATGAATCAAATCCTCTGGTGCCGGTACCAAATTCTGATGCACTGATGCACTAACGCACTGGTGTGCTGGAGTGCGCGGGATTAGACAGGAGTGTGCTAGAGTACGCTGCTCCAATTCTATCCCGGGTTGTTGCCTCGGAGATTCGGTGCTGCTTGTGACGGTCCTTGCCTCCTTGGAGCATTGCTACTTTCTCACTTTCTCGCTTTCTTACATTAAGACACTTTTTTTGTATTATTGCCCCGGTGTGGGGTAAACTCCAGTCGTGTAGCAGGGGAGCAAAAGGAGCAGGTGGAGGGGAGGCAAACGGGGAGGCAAGCGGGGCACTCAGGAGGATCACAGGCTGTGCCCAATCTGATCAGGCCGCCTCCGTGAACCCGCCGAGGGCACACTAATGGTGGTCACACCTGCTGTTTACCGCTGTGCTGTGCTGCTTACTGCGGTAGTGCTGATCTGTGAGGCTCACCTGTGCTCCACGATGTCCATGATGCTTCCTGTGCAAACGCTGGCAGTCGTGGGTTGGGATGGCACGATGCGTGCTCTGCCTGCACACGGTCGCGCTTGGCCGCACTTGGCACCCCGCTGACCCACAGCCCGTGACTTGCCGGAGTTGAGTGGAGCCCCCCCCCTGCTGTGTGGGGGTTGGCCAGGGATCAGTCTAGTGCCGGCTCAGGCCACAAGCTGGCGGTCTCTGCATCTCTGCGTCTTCCTCTTGCTCGTCCGCGATCAGCAACAGCCAGCGCTCTGCATGAAGCTGTCGACTGAACTCAGCAATGTCTTCGCTCCGAACCTCTTCTTTCGACACACAAACCGGATGCAGCAACTGTGAGTGACTAAAGGGAGCAACCCACAAACCCAACAATTGGTTATTTTGGAGTTATTTATGTCGTTACAACGCAAACATTTACAATGCATGCCTTTACAACGCAGTTTTTACATCGCAACATCCTTTACAACGCATTCTTTTACATCACATGTCATTACAGCGCATTTTCAGAAACTACATTTACAACGCATTCCATTACATCGCATTATACCTTTACAACGCATACCGTTACAATACATACCGTTAAATCACATTTAAGATAAGTGTTGGATAGTATAGGGATAATAATTACTATTCTAACTCCAGTGAGTGCAACAGTAGGGTAAGTGTTGGATACGGTAGGGGTAAAAATTACTATTCTAACTCGAGTGAGTGCAACAGCAGGGTAAGTGTTGGGTATTGTAAGGGTACTATGTGTTGCAATGGTATGCATTGTAATGACTTAAGATGTAATGCCTGCGTTGTAGTGACATGTGTTGTAATGACATGTGTTGCAATGACATGCAATGTAATGGCTGCGTTGTAATGACATGCGATGTAAAGTATGTTGCGATGTAGTGACTGCTATGTAAAGGTAGTGCGATGTAATGACTGCGTTGTAAAGGTTGTTTCCCATTGGAGACATTATGAGCCTGATGCAACATTTGTAATAAGACATTATCTATGTAGGACAACCTATTGCTTCTTTGTGTGAAGCCAAAGTGACAAAAATGTGTTCAGGGGAGTGGGCATTGTACCAACCAAGGAATGTACAGGGTACTTCTCCTCTAAGAACTGAGATATTCCAAGTATTGTTATTAGTGCAATCACAACAATCAATATGAAAACAATTTTACTTTTTCTTTCTTGACCAACCCTGTGCTAAACGCAGAGGGGCAAAAGGCTGCTCCTCCGCATCAATAAGCTGACAAAATGGATGCATTATGCAGCAAGGAAAAGAATGCAACAAAAAAGATAGCAAATGTAAGTGTTCCCAGTGTCCGTCCGAGCCTCACTGGTACAGGCTCCTATTGTTCATCAACGTTGGTGCTCTTGAGCTCAGGCGGTGGAGCTTGTTCAGTCTAGCTCATGATGAATCCCACGTCGCACAGGATAAATATACCCCCCTCCGAGGGAGCACGTTCGATCTATTCTGTCTAATGTCAGAACAGTGCACCAGTCTCACCTCACCCTAAACTAACACGGTTGGTACTATAGGAAAGTACACCCCAACTTACACAGTTCATCACTTACTAATCTGACTTCTCCTTTGGTGGACTATTTCTCAGCAGAGGGTGCAAATTGTACCTGGTGACTCCAGGCACAGAGGGGTCAACAAACAGCGGCTCCTTAATGGCTCAAATCTATGGGGGGACCACTGCATTTAGCACATCATCATTCTCCGCATCCGTTTGGGTCCATGTTAACTTTGCATCGCCAAAGGGGACGAACTGAGGCACCTTCTCACACTCAGTGTCCCCTATGCCGTCCCTCACCCACTGATCATAGGATAAGGGTATCCTGCCACAGTGGCTGGTGTGAATCCAGTTCTTTCGGTGGGCAACCTTCACAGCAGTTTGAGTGGCCAGAAGGACCTGTTCAGGTCCCTTCCAGCGGGGCTCCAAGCTCTTCTTCCGCGGGAAGTTCTTGACTAATATGAAGTCCCGAGGCCGAATATCATGTCCGGGCCCCTCTGGTGTCAGTGATAGGGACTCGTGGACCTGTTGGTGAATACAGGACACATTTTCAGTTAACTGGCAAAGATAGTCTGTCAACAATGGATACTCAACATCTGAGAACCTACAAGGGCGCAGGACACCCCAGACATTCGCTGGGCATCCAAACCCGACCTCATAGGGTAACAATCTTGTTTTCGAATGTGCTGTTTTCTTCTCGGAAAAAAAAGAGCTAATGGTGAAGCATCTGACGAATGCAACCCTATTGTCTCCTGAATCTTTTCCAATTTCAGTTTGAGAGTACCATTGTACTTCTCAACCACACATGTTGACTGTGGGTGATTTGCAGCATGAAACTTCTGCCTTATGTGCAGACCGTCACAAATTAACTGGATAACCCTGGCATTTAACTGACTTCCGTTATCACTCCAGATCAAACGGGGCAAGCCGAAACGAGGAAAGAACTCCTTCAGAAGTACCTTTGCAGTTGTAATGGCTGTATTGTCTTTAGTAGGGTAAGCCTTGACCCATTTACTGAATGCACAAACAACCACCAAAACATACTTCAAATAATGACACCTATCTAATTCTATATAATCCATTTGAATGACCTGAAACGGAAAAGTAGGTGGTGTAAAATTACCGGTTGTTGTAGGAGTACCCTTCCCTGGATTGTGCATCATGCACACCATGCAGTACTTTACTAAATGTGCAGCAGTTTTCAAGATGTTGTAATTCTGCCATACTGGGTCTAACAACTTGTAAATACCCTTAGCACTGATATACAATGGAAGATCATATGCGTCTAGCAACATCTATCTTTGCATTCCCAACTTATCAATCCAACATCCCTCATCATTCAATTGTGCTGTACTTTCTTGCCATACTGCTAATTCCCCTATTGTGGCATTGTGGCTTCACTTTGTATCTCCATCACGTTCTCAAGTGTATCCTCAAACATGGTGACTTCAGGCACCCACCTAGCAGGACGTGCTACAAACATTATTTTCATTCTAGTCCGGGATGTTTCCTTGTCTGTCTATTCTGCAAAAACGTTCCCCCTACCAACATCATCAGTAATTTTCCTATGGGCGATACACTTTACTATTGGCAATTTCTTAGGGAGTGTCAAAGCGGACAGAAGCCTATATATAAGATGACCGCGCTGGATCTTTGTACCGCGGAAAGTAAGGAACCCTCTCTCTGCCCAGAGTCACCCAAAATTATGGGCGACTCCAAAGGCGTACTGGCGATCAGTATAAATATTGACAACTAGACCTTCACTCAATTCACAGGCTCGAATAAGGGCAACGAGCTCTGCAGCTTGGTCCGACTGATAGGGAACTCTTGATGTCTCATCTGGTAATTTAAAGCAAGAGCCATCAACATATAGTTCCCCTTGAAGATCAGATAAGGGAACATCAGTCTAGTCTACCCGTCCTTCCATCTCTTCTTCTCTCCGGAAGATACAATCATGTATGTCAATCTCCTCATTCACAGAAGGGAGGGGCAGTAACGTGGCTGGATTCAGAATGGCACATTGTTTGATCGTAATATGTTTGGTGAACATCGTTATCTCATTAAACTATCAAACGTGCACTGGTGAGGTGCTGTGTCTTTGTCTTATTCGAAAGAGTATCCACAGTATGGGGTACCATGACTGTGAGGTCAGTATCAAGTACGAGTCCAACCGACTGCCTTATCGAGACAGTCACAGCCTGGACAGCTCTTAGACAGCTCGGGAGGGCTCGTATGACAGGGTCAGCACAGCAGAGAAATAAGCACACTGTTGTTGCCTATCTCCAAATTGTTGTGTTAAAACAGAAAGCGTGCAACCACCCATCTCATGAACATACTTTACAAAGCATTTAGCATAGTTAGGGGTACCAAGCACTGGAGTCGAGCAAAGAGCAGTTTTTAATTGCTCAAAAGACTGCTGACATTCAGGCGTCAAAGGCAGGAGTTCATGTGCATCTTTTAATGTTAGAGCAAGCAGGGGTGGTATTACCAGTGAATAGCTGGGTATCCACTGCCTGCAAAAAGAAGTGACACTTATGAAAGGTGACCTAAGTATGTGACCTCCTGTTAACAATACTGAATGTGGAAAGGGATCATTTATGGCCATGCTTAGCTAAATGCAACAACAATTTAACTGTACTGTCTCTACAACCTTGTTCTGTATCTGAAACGATGAGCAAGTCATCAAAATACTGTAGCAATACTTACCTTTGGGAAGCGAAAGGGAATCCAGCTGACCTTTCAATGCCAGACTATAGATACTTGGGCTCTCTGTATAGCCTTGAGGAGCTTGACAGAACCTAAAGCTTCTACCAGCTAGGGTAGACCCAAACAGATATCTGCTATCAGGATGAATAGGAATACTGAAGAGTGCATTTTTCAAATCAATGACAGAAAAGAATTTAGCAGAAGAAGGAATCATTGTCAAAAGAGTGGTGATGTCAGGAACCCCCAGAAACTGGGGATCACTATTTTATTAACTTCACTCAAATTAATCACAAAGCGGTAAACATCTGCATGGTCATCAGAGGAACCCGAAGATATCCGTTTGAAAATGGGAAGAATAGGGCTATTACAAATATTAGCAGTCGTCTCCTCAACCACTCCTGTCGCAATCAAATCCTGAACAATTTGCAATAAAGCTCGCTCATCCACCTGCGGTATTTTATACTGGGGGATGCGGGGTAAAATAGCATTGTCCTTAACTTGGATCAAAACTGTCTGTCTGTAACAGTCCCACATCTGTGTGAACTGTCGCCAAAAGAGTGGGCGGCACATCTTTAAACTCAGCAGGAAGGGGTGCATCTTTGGACAAACACTGTGCAAAGGTTGGTCGCACACTGCTCGTCACACCAGCAAGTTGCCCCAAAGGACTGTGGTAAATGTAGTGGCGACGGCGGGTACGCCTATGCCACGATGTATAAAGAACAGTATGTGTTGCGTTAGCCATCCCTGGACACGTGTTTCGAGGTAGTTGCCTCTCGTCAGCAGGGAGCAGGTCAGTGTAAAGGGGTGCCGTGTGGACTGCCAAAATGTAATTAAAACAGGTCAAGTACCTCTCATGGCGCGCAGGTGCAGATCCAAGGCTCGTCAGCCCGTTGGCTCAAGGGAGCCGTAATAAATTGTGCAAAGGTTGGTCGCACACTGCTCGTCACACCAGCAAGTTGCCCCAAAGGACTGTGGTAAATGTAGTGGCGACGGCGGGTACGCCTATGCCACGATGTATAAAGAACAGTATGTGTTGCGTTAGCCATCCCTGGACACGTGTTTCGAGGTAGTTGCCTCTCGTCAGCAGGGAGCAGGTCAGTGTAAAGGGGTGCCGTGTGGACTGCCAAAATGTAATTAAAACAGGTCAAGTACCTCTCATGGCGCGCAGGTGCAGATCCAAGGCTCGTCAGCCCGTTGGCTCAAGGGAGCCGTAATAAATTGTGCAAAGGTTGGTCGCACACTGCTCGTCACACCAGCAAGTTGCCCCAAAGGACTGTGGTAAATGTAGTGGCGACGGCGGGTACGCCTATGCCACGATGTATAAAGAACAGTATGTGTTGCGTTAGCCATCCCTGGACACGTGTTTCGAGGTAGTTGCCTCTCGTCAGCAGGGAGCAGGTCAGTGTAAAGGGGTGCCGTGTGGACTGCCAAAATGTAATTAAAACAGGTCAAGTACCTCTCATGGCGCGCAGGTGCAGATCCAAGGCTCGTCAGCCCGTTGGCTCAAGGGAGCCGTAATAAATTGTGCAAAGGTTGGTCGCACACTGCTCGTCACACCAGCAAGTTGCCCCAAAGGACTGTGGTAAATGTAGTGGCGACGGCGGGTACGCCTATGCCACGATGTATAAAGAACAGTATGTGTTGCGTTAGCCATCCCTGGACACGTGTTTCGAGGTAGTTGCCTCTCGTCAGCAGGGAGCAGGTCAGTGTAAAGGGGTGCCGTGTGGACTGCCAAAATGTAATTAAAACAGGTCAAGTACCTCTCATGGCGCGCAGGTGCAGATCCAAGGCTCGTCAGCCCGTTGGCTCAAGGGAGCCGTAATAAATTGTGCAAAGGTTGGTCGCACACTGCTCGTCACACCAGCAAGTTGCCCCAAAGGCTGTGGTAAATGTAGTGGCGACGGCGGGTACGCCTATGCCACGATGTATAAAGAACAGTATGTGTTGCGTTAGCCATCCCTGGACACGTGTTTCGAGGTAGTTGCCTCTCGTCAGCAGGGAGCAGGTCAGTGTAAAGGGGTGCCGTGTGGACTGCCAAAATGTAATTAAAACAGGTCAAGTACCTCTCATGGCGCGCAGGTGCAGATCCAAGGCTCGTCAGCCCGTTGGCTCAAGGGAGCCGTAATAAATTGTGCAAAGGTTGGTCGCACACTGCTCGTCACACCAGCAAGTTGCCCCAAAGGACTGTGGTAAATGTAGTGGCGACGGCGGGTACGCCTATGCCACGATGTATAAAGAACAGTATGTGTTGCGTTAGCCATCCCTGGACACGTGTTTCGAGGTAGTTGCCTCTCGTCAGCAGGGAGCAGGTCAGTGTAAAGGGGTGCCGTGTGGACTGCCAAAATTTAATTAAAACAGGTCAAGTACCTCTCATGGCGCGCAGGTGCAGATCCAAGGCTCGTCAGCCCGTTGGCTCAAGGGAGCCGTAATAAATTGTGCAAAGGTTGGTCGCACACTGCTCGTCACACCAGCAAGTTGCCCCAAAGGACTGTGGTAAATGTAGTGGCGACGGCGGGTACGCCTATGCCACGATGTATAAAGAACAGTATGTGTTGCGTTAGCCATCCCTGGACACGTGTTTCGAGGTAGTTGCCTCTCGTCAGCAGGGAGCAGGTCAGTGTAAAGGGGTGCCGTGTGGACTGCCAAAATGTAATTAAAACAGGTCAAGTACCTCTCATGGCGCGCAGGTGCAGATCCAAGGCTCGTCAGCCCGTTGGCTCAAGGGAGCCGTAATAAATTGTGCAAAGGTTGGTCGCACACTGCTCGTCACACCAGCAAGTTGCCCCAAAGGACTGTGGTAAATGTAGTGGCGACGGCGGGTACGCCTATGCCACGATGTATAAAGAACAGTATGTGTTGCGTTAGCCATCCCTGGACACGTGTTTCGAGGTAGTTGCCTCTCGTCAGCAGGGAGCAGGTCAGTGTAAAGGGGTGCCGTGTGGACTGCCAAAATGTAATTAAAACAGGTCAAGTACCTCTCATGGCGCGCAGGTGCAGATCCAAGGCTCGTCAGCCCGTTGGCTCAAGGGAGCCGTAATAAATTGTGCAAAGGTTGGTCGCACACTGCTCGTCACACCAGCAAGTTGCCCCAAAGGACTGTGGTAAATGTAGTGGCGACGGCGGGTACGCCTATGCCACGATGTATAAAGAACAGTATGTGTTGCGTTAGCCATCCCTGGACACGTGTTTCGAGGTAGTTGCCTCTCGTCAGCAGGGAGCAGGTCAGTGTAAAGGGGTGCCGTGTGGACTGCCAAAATGTAATTAAAACAGGTCAAGTACCTCTCATGGCGCGCAGGTGCAGATCCAAGGCTCGTCAGCCCGTTGGCTCAAGGGAGCCGTAATAAATTGTGCAAAGGTTGGTCGCACACTGCTCGTCACACCAGCAAGTTGCCCCAAAGGACTGTGGTAAATGTAGTGGCGACGGCGGGTACGCCTATGCCACGATGTATAAAGAACAGTATGTGTTGCGTTAGCCATCCCTGGACACGTGTTTCGAGGTAGTTGCCTCTCGTCAGCAGGGAGCAGGTCAGTGTAAAGGGGTGCCGTGTGGACTGCCAAAATGTAATTAAAACAGGTCAAGTACCTCTCATGGCGCGCAGGTGCAGATCCAAGGCTCGTCAGCCCGTTGGCTCAAGGGAGCCGTAATAAATTGTGCAAAGGTTGGTCGCACACTGCTCGTCACACCAGCAAGTTGCCCCAAAGGACTGTGGTAAATGTAGTGGCGACGGCGGGTACGCCTATGCCACGATGTATAAAGAACAGTATGTGTTGCGTTAGCCATCCCTGGACACGTGTTTCGAGGTAGTTGCCTCTCGTCAGCAGGGAGCAGGTCAGTGTAAAGGGGTGCCGTGTGGACTGCCAAAATGTAATTAAAACAGGTCAAGTACCTCTCATGGCGCGCAGGTGCAGATCCAAGGCTCGTCAGCCCGTTGGCTCAAGGGAGCCGTAATAAATTGTGCAAAGGTTGGTCGCACACTGCTCGTCACACCAGCAAGTTGCCCCAAAGGACTGTGGTAAATGTAGTGGCGACGGCGGGTACGCCTATGCCACGATGTATAAAGAATAGTATGTGTTGCGTTAGCCATCCCTGGACACGTGTTTCGAGGTAGTTGCCTCTCGTCAGCAGGGAGCAGGTCAGTGTAAAGGGGTGCCGTGTGGACTGCCAAAATGTAATTAAAACAGGTCAAGTACCTCTCATGGCGCGCAGGTGCAGATCCAAGGCTCGTCAGCCCGTTGGCTCAAGGGAGCCGTAATAAATTGTGCAAAGGTTGGTCGCACACTGCTCGTCACACCAGCAAGTTGCCCCAAAGGACTGTGGTAAATGTAGTGGCGACGGCGGGTACGCCTATGCCACGATGTATAAAGAACAGTATGTGTTGCGTTAACCATCCCTGGACACGTGTTTCGAGGTAGTTGCCTCTCGTCAGCAGGGAGCAGGTCAGTGTAAAGGGGTGCCGTGTGGACTGCCAAAATGTAATTAAAACAGGTCAAGTACCTCTCATGGCGCGCAGGTGCAGATCCAAGGCTCGTCAGCCCGTTGGCTCAAGGGAGCCGTAATAAATTGTGCAAAGGTTGGTCGCACACTGCTCGTCACACCAGCAAGTTGCCCCAAAGGACTGTGGTAAATGTAGTGGCGACGGCGGGTACGCCTATGCCACGATGTATAAAGAACAGTATGTGTTGCGTTAGCCATCCCTGGACACGTGTTTCGAGGTAGTTGCCTCTCGTCAGCAGGGAGCAGGTCAGTGTAAAGGGGTGCCGTGTGGACTGCCAAAATGTAATTAAAACAGGTCAAGTACCTCTCATGGCGCGCAGGTGCAGATCCAAGGCTCGTCAGCCCGTTGGCTCAAGGGAGCCGTAATAAATTGTGCAAAGGTTGGTCGCACACTGCTCGTCACACCAGCAAGTTGCCCCAAAGGACTGTGGTAAATGTAGTGGCGACGGCGGGTACGCCTATGCCACGATGTATAAAGAACAGTATGTGTTGCGTTAGCCATCCCTGGACACGTGTTTCGAGGTAGTTGCCTCTCGTCAGCAGGGAGCAGGTCAGTGTAAAGGGGTGCCGTGTGGACTGCCAAAATGTAATTAAAACAGGTCAAGTACCTCTCATGGCGCGCAGGTGCAGATCCAAGGCTCGTCAGCCCGTTGGCTCAAGGGAGCCGTAATAAATTGTGCAAAGGTTGGTCGCACACTGCTCGTCACACCAGCAAGTTGCCCCAAAGGACTGTGGTAAATGTAGTGGCGACGGCGGGTACGCCTATGCCACGATGTATAAAGAACAGTATGTGTTGCGTTAGCCATCCCTGGACACGTGTTTCGAGGTAGTTGCCTCTCGTCAGCAGGGAGCAGGTCAGTGTAAAGGGGTGCCGTGTGGACTGCCAAAATGTAATTAAAACAGGTCAAGTACCTCTCATGGCGCGCAGGTGCAGATCCAAGGCTCGTCAGCCCGTTGGCTCAAGGGAGCCGTAATAAATTGTGCAAAGGTTGGTCGCACACTGCTCGTCACACCAGCAAGTTGCCCCAAAGGACTGTGGTAAATGTAGTGGCGACGGCGGGTACGCCTATGCCACGATGTATAAAGAGCAGTATGTGTTGCGTTAGCCATCCCTGGACACGTGTTTCGAGGTAGTTGCCTCTCGTCAGCAGGGAGCAGGTCAGTGTAAAGGGGTGCCGTGTGGACTGCCAAAATGTAATTAAAACAGGTCAAGTACCTCTCATGGCGCGCAGGTGCAGATCCAAGGCTCGTCAGCCCGTTGGCTCAAGGGAGCCGTAATAAATTGTGCAAAGGTTGGTCGCACACTGCTCGTCACACCAGCAAGTTGCCCCAAAGGACTGTGGTAAATGTAGTGGCGACGGCGGGTACGCCTATGCCACGATGTATAAAGAACAGTATGTGTTGCGTTAGCCATCCCTGGACACGTGTTTCGAGGTAGTTGCCTCTCGTCAGCAGGGAGCAGGTCAGTGTAAAGGGGTGCCGTGTGGACTGCCAAAATGTAATTAAAACAGGTCAAGTACCTCTCATGGCGCGCAGGTGCAGATCCAAGGCTCGTCAGCCCGTTGGCTCAAGGGAGCCGTAATAAATTGTGCAAAGGTTGGTCGCACACTGCTCGTCACACCAGCAAGTTGCCCCAAAGGACTGTGGTAAATGTAGTGGCGACGGCGGGTACGCCTATGCCACGATGTATAAAGAACAGTATGTGTTGCGTTAGCCATCCCTGGACACGTGTTTCGAGGTAGTTGCCTCTCGTCAGCAGGGAGCAGGTCAGTGTAAAGGGGTGCCGTGTGGACTGCCAAAATGTAATTAAAACAGGTCAAGTACCTCTCATGGCGCGCAGGTGCAGATCCAAGGCTCGTCAGCCCGTTGGCTCAAGGGAGCCGTAATAAATTGTGCAAAGGTTGGTCACACACTGCTCGTCACACCAGCAAGTTGCCCCAAAGGACTGTGGTAAATGTAGTGGCGACGGCGGGTACGCCTATGCCACGATGTATAAAGAACAGTATGTGTTGCGTTAGCCATCCCTGGACACGTGTTTCGAGGTAGTTGCCTCTCGTCAGCAGGGAGCAGGTCAGTGTAAAGGGGTGCCGTGTGGACTGCCAAAATGTAATTAAAACAGGTCAAGTACCTCTCATGGCGCGCAGGTGCAGATCCAAGGCTCGTCAGCCCGTTGGCTCAAGGGAGCCGTAATAAATTGTGCAAAGGTTGGTCGCACACTGCTCGTCACACCAGCAAGTTGCCCCAAAGGACTGTGGTAAATGTAGTGGCGACGGCGGGTACGCCTATGCCACGATGTATAAAGAACAGTATGTGTTGCGTTAGCCATCCCTGGACACGTGTTTCGAGGTAGTTGCCTCTCGTCAGCAGGGAGCAGGTCAGTGTAAAGGGGTGCCGTGTGGACTGCCAAAATGTAATTAAAACAGGTCAAGTACCTCTCATGGCGCGCAGGTGCAGATCCAAGGCTCGTCAGCCCGTTGGCTCAAGGAAGCCGTAATAAATTGTGCAAAGGTTGGTCGCACACTGCTCGTCACACCAGCAAGTTGCCCCAAAGGACTGTGGTAAATGTAGTGGCGACGGCGGGTACGCCTATGCCACGATGTATAAAGAACAGTATGTGTTGCGTTAGCCATCCCTGGACACGTGTTTCGAGGTAGTTGCCTCTCGTCAGCAGGGAGCAGGTCAGTGTAAAGGGGTGCCGTGTGGACTGCCAAAATGTAATTAAAACAGGTCAAGTACCTCTCATGGCGCGCAGGTGCAGATCCAAGGCTCGTCAGCCCGTTGGCTCAAGGGAGCCGTAATAAATTGTGCAAAGGTTGGTCGCACACTGCTCGTCACACCAGCAAGTTGCCCCAAAGGACTGTCGCCACTACATTGACCACAGTTCCTTGGGGCAACTTGCTGGTGTGACGAGCAGAGTGCGACCAACTTTTTATTCATTTATTACGGCTCCCTTGAGCCAACGGGCTGACGAGCCTTGGACCTGCACCTGCGCGCCATGAGAGGTACTCTACCTGTTTTAATTACATTTTGGCAGTCCACGCGGCACCCCTTTACACTGACCTACTCCCTGCTGACGAGAGGCAACTACCTTGAAACACGTGTCCAGGGATGGCTAATGCGACACATACTTTTCTACATACACCGTGGCATAGGCGTACTCGCCGTCGCCACTACATTGACCACAGTTCCTTGGGGCAACTTGCTGGTGTGACGAGCAGAGTGCGACCAACTTTTTATTCATTTATTACGGCTCCCTTGAGCCAACGGGCTGACGAGCCTTGGACCTGCACCTGCGCGCCATGAGAGGTACTCTACCTGTTTTAATTACATTTTGGCAGTCCACGCGGCACCCCTTTACACTGACCTACTCCCTGCTGACGAGAGGCAACTACCTCGAAACACGTGTCCAGGGATGGCTAATGCGACACATACTTTTCTACATACACCGTGGCATAGGCGTACTCGCCGTCGCCACTACATTGACCACAGTTCCTTGGGGCAACTTGCTGGTGTGACGAGCAGAGTGCGACCAACTTTTTATTCATTTATTACGGCTCCCTTGAGCCAACGGGCTGACGAGCCTTGGACCTGCACCTGCGCGCCATGAGAGGTACTCTACCTGTTTTAATTACATTTTGGCAGTCCACGCGGCACCCCTTTACACTGACCTACTCCCTGCTGACGAGAGGCAACTACCTCGAAACACGTGTCCAGGGATGGCTAATGCGACACATACTTTTCTACATACACCGTGGCATAGGCGTACTCGCCGTCGCCACTACATTGACCACAGTTCCTTGGGGCAACTTGCTGGTGTGACGAGCAGAGTGCGACCAACTTTTTATTCATTTATTACGGCTCCCTTGAGCCAACGGGCTGACGAGCCTTGGACCTGCACCTGCGCGCCATGAGAGGTACTCTACCTGTTTTAATTACATTTTGGCAGTCCACGCGGCACCCCTTTACACTGACCTACTCCCTGCTGACGAGAGGCAACTACCTCGAAACACGTGTCCAGGGATGGCTAATGCGACACATACTTTTCTACATACACCGTGGCATAGGCGTACTCGCCGTCGCCACTACATTGACCACAGTTCCTTGGGGCAACTTGCTGGTGTGACGAGCAGAGTGCGACCAACTTTTTATTCATTTATTACGGCTCCCTTGAGCCAACGGGCTGACGAGCCTTGGACCTGCACCTGCGCGCCATGAGAGGTACTCTACCTGTTTTAATTACATTTTGGCAGTCCACGCGGCACCCCTTTACACTGACCTACTCCCTGCTGACGAGAGGCAACTACCTCGAAACACGTGTCCAGGGATGGCTAATGCGACACATACTTTTCTACATACACCGTGGCATAGGCGTACTCGCCGTCGCCACTACATTGACCACAGTTCCTTGGGGCAACTTGCTGGTGTGACGAGCAGAGTGCGACCAACTTTTTATTCATTTATTACGGCTCCCTTGAGCCAACGGGCTGACGAGCCTTGGACCTGCACCTGCGCGCCATGAGAGGTACTCTACCTGTTTTAATTACATTTTGGCAGTCCACGCGGCACCCCTTTACACTGACCTACTCCCTGCTGACGAGAGGCAACTACCTCGAAACACGTGTCCAGGGATGGCTAATGCGACACATACTTTTCTACATACACCGTGGCATAGGCGTACTCGCCGTCGCCACTACATTGACCACAGTTCCTTGGGGCAACTTGCTGGTGTGACGAGCAGAGTGCGACCAACTTTTTATTCATTTATTACGGCTCCCTTGAGCCAACGGGCTGACGAGCCTTGGACCTGCACCTGCGCGCCATGAGAGGTACTCTACCTGTTTTAATTACATTTTGGCAGTCCACGCGGCACCCCTTTACACTGACCTACTCCCTGCTGACGAGAGGCAACTACCTCGAAACACGTGTCCAGGGATGGCTAATGCGACACATACTTTTCTACATACACCGTGGCATAGGCGTACTCGCCGTCGCCACTACATTGACCACAGTTCCTTGGGGCAACTTGCTGGTGTGACGAGCAGAGTGCGACCAACTTTTTATTCATTTATTACGGCTCCCTTGAGCCAACGGGCTGACGAGCCTTGGACCTGCACCTGCGCGCCATGAGAGGTACTCTGCCTGTTTTAATTACATTTTGGCAGTCCACGCGGCACCCCTTTACACTGACCTACTCCCTGCTGACGAGAGGCAACTACCTCGAAACACGTGTCCAGGGATGGCTAATGCGACACATACTTTTCTACATACACCATGGCATAGGCGTACTCGCCGTCGCCACTACATTGACCACAGTTCCTTGGGGCAACTTGCTGGTGTGACGAGCAGAGTGCGACCAACTTTTTATTCATTTATTACGGCTCCCTTGAGCCAACGGGCTGACGAGCCTTGGACCTGCACCTGCGCGCCATGAGAGGTACTCTACCTGTTTTAATTACATTTTGGCAGTCCACGCGGCACCCCTTTACACTGACCTACTCCCTGCTGACGAGAGGCAACTACCTCGAAACACGTGTCCAGGGATGGCTAATGCGACACATACTTTTCTACATACACCGTGGCATAGGCGTACTCGCCGTCGCCACTACATTGACCACAGTTCCTTGGGCCAACTTGCTGGTGTGACGAGCAGAGTGCGACCAACTTTTTATTCATTTATTACGGCTCCCTTGAGCCAACGGGCTGACGAGCCTTGGACCTGCACCTGCGCGCCATGAGAGGTACTCTACCTGTTTTAATTACATTTTGGCAGTCCACGCGGCACCCCTTTACACTGACCTACTCCCTGCTGACGAGAGGCAACTACCTCGAAACACGTGTCCAGGGATGGCTAATGCGACACATACTTTTCTACATACACCGTGGCATAGGCGTACTCGCCGTCGCCACTACATTGACCACAGTTCCTTGGGGCAACTTGCTGGTGTGACGAGCAGAGTGCGACCAACTTTTTATTCATTTATTACGGCTCCCTTGAGCCAACGGGCTGACGAGCCTTGGACCTGCACCTGCGCGCCATGAGAGGTACTCTACCTGTTTTAATTACATTTTGGCAGTCCACGCGGCACCCCTTTACACTGACCTACTCCCTGCTGACGAGAGGCAACTACCTCGAAACACGTGTCCAGGGATGGCTAATGCGACACATACTTTTCTACATACACCGTGGCATAGGCGTACTCGCCGTCGCCACTACATTGACCACAGTTCCTTGGGGCAACTTGCTGGTGTGACGAGCAGAGTGCGACCAACTTTTTATTCATTTATTACGGCTCCCTTGAGCCAACGGGCTGACGAGCCTTGGACCTGCACCTGCGCGCCATGAGAGGTACTCTACCTGTTTTAATTACATTTTGGCAGTCCACGCGGCACCCCTTTACACTGACCTACTCCCTGCTGACGAGAGGCAACTACCTCGAAACACGTGTCCAGGGATGGCTAATGCGACACATACTTTTCTACATACACCGTGGCATAGGCGTACTCGCCGTCGCCACTACATTGACCACAGTTCCTTGGGGCAACTTGCTGGTGTGACGAGCAGAGTGCGACCAACTTTTTATTCATTTATTACGGCTCCCTTGAGCCAACGGGCTGACGAGCCTTGGACCTGCACCTGCGCGCCATGAGAGGTACTCTACCTGTTTTAATTACATTTTGGCAGTCCACGCGGCACCCCTTTACACTGACCTACTCCCTGCTGACGAGAGGCAACTACCTCGAAACACGTGTCCAGGGATGGCTAATGCGACACATACTTTTCTACATACACCGTGGCATAGGCGTACTCGCCGTCGCCACTACATTGACCACAGTTCCTTGGGGCAACTTGCTGGTGTGACGAGCAGAGTGCGACCAACTTTTTATTCATTTATTACGGCTCCCTTGAGCCAACGGGCTGACGAGCCTTGGACCTGCACCTGCGCGCCATGAGAGGTACTCTACCTGTTTTAATTACATTTTGGCAGTCCACGCGGCACCCCTTTACACTGACCTACTCCCTGCTGACGAGAGGCAACTACCTCGAAACACGTGTCCAGGGATGGCTAATGCGACACATACTTTTCTACATACACCGTGGCATAGGCGTACTCGCCGTCGCCACTACATTGACCACAGTTCCTTGGGGCAACTTGCTGGTGTGACGAGCAGAGTGCGACCAACTTTTTATTCATTTATTACGGCTCCCTTGAGCCAACGGGCTGACGAGCCTTGGACCTGCACCTGCGCGCCATGAGAGGTACTCTACCTGTTTTAATTACATTTTGGCAGTCCACGCGGCACCCCTTTACACTGACCTACTCCCTGCTGACGAGAGGCAACTACCTCGAAACACGTGTCCAGGGATGGCTAATGCGACACATACTTTTCTACATACACCGTGGCATAGGCGTACTCGCCGTCGCCACTACATTGACCACAGTTCCTTGGGGCAACTTGCTGGTGTGACGAGCAGAGTGCGACCAACTTTTTATTCATTTATTACGGCTCCCTTGAGCCAACGGGCTGACGAGCCTTGGACCTGCACCTGCGCGCCATGAGAGGTACTCTGCCTGTTTTAATTACATTTTGGCAGTCCACGCGGCACCCCTTTACACTGACCTACTCCCTGCTGACGAGAGGCAACTACCTCGAAACACGTGTCCAGGGATGGCTAATGCGACACATACTTTTCTACATACACCGTGGCATAGGCGTACTCGCCGTCGCCACTACATTGACCACAGTTCCTTGGGGCAACTTGCTGGTGTGACGAGCAGAGTGCGACCAACTTTTTATTCATTTATTACGGCTCCCTTGAGCCAACGGGCTGACGAGCCTTGGACCTGCACCTGCGCGCCATGAGAGGTACTCTACCTGTTTTAATTACATTTTGGCAGTCCACGCGGCACCCCTTTACACTGACCTACTCCCTGCTGACGAGAGGCAACTACCTCGAAACACGTGTCCAGGGATGGCTAATGCGACACATACTTTTCTACATACACCGTGGCATAGGCGTACTCGCCGTCGCCACTACATTGACCACAGTTCCTTGGGCCAACTTGCTGGTGTGACGAGCAGAGTGCGACCAACTTTTTATTCATTTATTACGGCTCCCTTGAGCCAACGGGCTGACGAGCCTTGGACCTGCACCTGCGCGCCATGAGAGGTACTCTACCTGTTTTAATTACATTTTGGCAGTCCACGCGGCACCCCTTTACACTGACCTACTCCCTGCTGACGAGAGGCAACTACCTCGAAACACGTGTCCAGGGATGGCTAATGCGACACATACTTTTCTACATACACCGTGGCATAGGCGTACTCGCCGTCGCCACTACATTGACCACAGTTCCTTGGGGCAACTTGCTGGTGTGACGAGCAGAGTGCGACCAACTTTTTATTCATTTATTACGGCTCCCTTGAGCCAACGGGCTGACGAGCCTTGGACCTGCACCTGCGCGCCATGAGAGGTACTCTACCTGTTTTAATTACATTTTGGCAGTCCACGCGGCACCCCTTTACACTGACCTACTCCCTGCTGACGAGAGGCAACTACCTCGAAACACGTGTCCAGGGATGGCTAATGCGACACATACTTTTCTACATACACCGTGGCATAGGCGTACTCGCCGTCGCCACTACATTGACCACAGTTCCTTGGGGCAACTTGCTGGTGTGACGAGCAGAGTGCGACCAACTTTTTATTCATTTATTACGGCTCCCTTGAGCCAACGGGCTGACGAGCCTTGGACCTGCACCTGCGCGCCATGAGAGGTACTCTACCTGTTTTAATTACATTTTGGCAGTCCACGCGGCACCCCTTTACACTGACCTACTCCCTGCTGACGAGAGGCAACTACCTCGAAACACGTGTCCAGGGATGGCTAATGCGACACATACTTTTCTACATACACCGTGGCATAGGCGTACTCGCCGTCGCCACTACATTGACCACAGTTCCTTGGGGCAACTTGCTGGTGTGACGAGCAGAGTGCGACCAACTTTTTATTCATTTATTACGGCTCCCTTGAGCCAACGGGCTGACGAGCCTTGGACCTGCACCTGCGCGCCATGAGAGGTACTCTACCTGTTTTAATTACATTTTGGCAGTCCACGCGGCACCCCTTTACACTGACCTACTCCCTGCTGACGAGAGGCAACTACCTCGAAACACGTGTCCAGGGATGGCTAATGCGACACATACTTTTCTACATACACCGTGGCATAGGCGTACTCGCCGTCGCCACTACATTGACCACAGTTCCTTGGGGCAACTTGCTGGTGTGACGAGCAGAGTGCGACCAACTTTTTATTCATTTATTACGGCTCCCTTGAGCCAACGGGCTGACGAGCCTTGGACCTGCACCTGCGCGCCATGAGAGGTACTCTACCTGTTTTAATTACATTTTGGCAGTCCACGCGGCACCCCTTTACACTGACCTACTCCCTGCTGACGAGAGGCAACTACCTCGAAACACGTGTCCAGGGATGGCTAATGCGACACATACTTTTCTACATACACCGTGGCATAGGCGTACTCGCCGTCGCCACTACATTGACCACAGTTCCTTGGGGCAACTTGCTGGTGTGACGAGCAGAGTGCGACCAACTTTTTATTCATTTATTACGGCTCCCTTGAGCCAACGGGCTGACGAGCCTTGGACCTGCACCTGCGCGCCATGAGAGGTACTCTACCTGTTTTAATTACATTTTGGCAGTCCACGCGGCACCCCTTTACACTGACCTACTCCCTGCTGACGAGAGGCAACTACCTCGAAACACGTGTCCAGGGATGGCTAATGCGACACATACTTTTCTACATACACCGTGGCATAGGCGTACTCGCCGTCGCCACTACATTGACACCAGTTCCTTGGGGCAACTTGCTGGTGTGACGAGCAGAGTGCGACCAACTTTTTATTCGTTTATTACGGCTCCCTTGAGCCAACGGGCTGACGAGCCTTGGACCTGCACCTGCGCGCCATGAGAGGTACTCTACCTGTTTTAATTACATTTTGGCAGTCCACGCGGCACCCCTTTACACTGACCTACTCCCTGCTGACGAGAGGCAACTACCTCGAAACACGTGCCCAGGGATGGCTAATGCGACACATACTTTTCTACATACACCGTGGCATAGGCGTACTCGCCGTCGCCACTACATTGACCACAGTTCCTTGGGGCAACTTGCTGGTGTGACGAGCAGAGTGCGACCAACTTTTTATTCATTTATTACGGCTCCCTTGAGCCAACGGGCTGACGAGCCTTGGACCTGCACCTGCGCGCCATGAGAGGTACTCTACCTGTTTTAATTACATTTTGGCAGTCCACGCGGCACCCCTTTACACTGACCTACTCCCTGCTGACGAGAGGCAACTACCTCGAAACACGTGTCCAGGGATGGCTAATGCGACACATACTTTTCTACATACACCGTGGCATAGGCGTACTCGCCGTCGCCACTACATTGACCACAGTTCCTTGGGGCAACTTGCTGGTGTGACGAGCAGAGTGCGACCAACTTTTTATTCATTTATTACGGCTCCCTTGAGCCAACGGGCTGACGAGCCTTGGACCTGCACCTGCGCGCCATGAGAGGTACTCTACCTGTTTTAATTACATTTTGGCAGTCCACGCGGCACCCCTTTACACTGACCTACTCCCTGCTGACGAGAGGCAACTACCTCGAAACACGTGTCCAGGGATGGCTAATGCGACACATACTTTTCTACATACACCGTGGCATAGGCATACTCGCCGTCGCCACTACATTGACCACAGTTCCTTGGGGCAACTTGCTGGTGTGACGAGCAGAGTGCGACCAACTTTTTATTCATTTATTACGGCTCCCTTGAGCCAACGGGCTGACGAGCCTTGGACCTGCACCTGCGCGCCATGAGAGGTACTCTACCTGTTTTAATTACATTTTGGCAGTCCACGCGGCACCCCTTTACACTGACCTACTCCCTGCTGACGAGAGGCAACTACCTCGAAACACGTGTCCAGGGATGGCTAATGCGACACATACTTTTCTACATACACCGTGGCATAGGCGTACTCGCCGTCGCCACTACATTGACCACAGTTCCTTGGGGCAACTTGCTGGTGTGACGAGCAGAGTGCGACCAACTTTTTATTCATTTATTACGGCTCCCTTGAGCCAACGGGCTGACGAGCCTTGGACCTGCACCTGCGCGCCATGAGAGGTACTCTACCTGTTTTAATTACATTTTGGCAGTCCACGCGGCACCCCTTTACACTGACCTACTCCCTGCTGACGAGAGGCAACTACCTCGAAACACGTGTCCAGGGATGGCTAATGCGACACATACTTTTCTACATACACCGTGGCATAGGCGTACTCGCCGTCGCCACTACATTGACCACAGTTCCTTGGGGCAACTTGCTGGTGTGACGAGCAGAGTGCGACCAACTTTTTATTCATTTATTACGGCTCCCTTGAGCCAACGGGCTGACGAGCCTTGGACCTGCACCTGCGCGCCATGAGAGGTACTCTACCTGTTTTAATTACATTTTGGCAGTCCACGCGGCACCCCTTTACACTGACCTACTCCCTGCTGACGAGAGGCAACTACCTCGAAACACGTGTCCAGGGATGGCTAATGCGACACATACTTTTCTACATACACCGTGGCATAGGCGTACTCGCCGTCGCCACTACATTGACCACAGTTCCTTGGGGCAACTTGCTGGTGTGACGAGCAGAGTGCGACCAACTTTTTATTCATTTATTACGGCTCCCTTGAGCCAACGGGCTGACGAGCCTTGGACCTGCACCTGCGCGCCATGAGAGGTACTCTACCTGTTTTAATTACATTTTGGCAGTCCACGCGGCACCCCTTTACACTGACCTACTCCCTGCTGACGAGAGGCAACTACCTCGAAACACGTGTCCAGGGATGGCTAATGCGACACATACTTTTCTACATACACCGTGGCATAGGCGTACTCGCCGTCGCCACTACATTGACCACAGTTCCTTGGGGCAACTTGCTGGTGTGACGAGCAGAGTGCGACCAACTTTTTATTCATTTATTACGGCTCCCTTGAGCCAACGGGCTGACGAGCCTTGGACCTGCACCTGCGCGCCATGAGAGGTACTCTACCTGTTTTAATTACATTTTGGCAGTCCACGCGGCACCCCTTTACACTGACCTACTCCCTGCTGACGAGAGGCAACTACCTCGAAACACGTGTCCAGGGATGGCTAATGCGACACATACTTTTCTACATACACCGTGGCATAGGCGTACTCGCCGTCGCCACTACATTGACCACAGTTCCTTGGGGCAACTTGCTGGTGTGACGAGCAGAGTGCGACCAACTTTTTATTCATTTATTACGGCTCCCTTGAGCCAACGGGCTGACGAGCCTTGGACCTGCACCTGCGCGCCATGAGAGGTACTCTACCTGTTTTAATTACATTTTGGCAGTCCACGCGGCACCCCTTTACACTGACCTACTCCCTGCTGACGAGAGGCAACTACCTCGAAACACGTGTCCAGGGATGGCTAATGCGACACATACTTTTCTACATACACCGTGGCATAGGCGTACTCGCCGTCGCCACTACATTGACCACAGTTCCTTGGGGCAACTTGCTGGTGTGACGAGCAGAGTGCGACCAACTTTTTATTCATTTATTACGGCTCCCTTGAGCCAACGGGCTGACGAGCCTTGGACCTGCACCTGCGCGCCATGAGAGGTACTCTACCTGTTTTAATTACATTTTGGCAGTCCACGCGGCACCCCTTTACACTGACCTACTCCCTGCTGACGAGAGGCAACTACCTCGAAACACGTGTCCAGGGATGGCTAATGCGACACATACTTTTCTACATACACCGTGGCATAGGCGTACTCGCCGTCGCCACTACATTGACCACAGTTCCTTGGGGCAACTTGCTGGTGTGACGAGCAGAGTGCGACCAACTTTTTATTCATTTATTACGGCTCCCTTGAGCCAACGGGCTGACGAGCCTTGGACCTGCACCTGCGCGCCATGAGAGGTACTCTACCTGTTTTAATTACATTTTGGCAGTCCACGCGGCACCCCTTTACACTGACCTACTCCCTGCTGACGAGAGGCAACTACCTCGAAACACGTGTCCAGGGATGGCTAATGCGACACATACTTTTCTACATACACCGTGGCATAGGCGTACTCGCCGTCGCCACTACATTGACCACAGTTCCTTGGGGCAACTTGCTGGTGTGACGAGCAGAGTGCGACCAACTTTTTATTCATTTATTACGGCTCCCTTGAGCCAACGGGCTGACGAGCCTTGGACCTGCACCTGCGCGCTATGAGAGGTACTCTACCTGTTTTAATTACATTTTGGCAGTCCACGCGGCACCCCTTTACACTGACCTACTCCCTGCTGACGAGAGGCAACTACCTCGAAACACGTGTCCAGGGATGGCTAATGCGACACATACTTTTCTACATACACCGTGGCATAGGCGTACTCGCCGTCGCCACTACATTGACCACAGTTCCTTGGGGCAACTTGCTGGTGTGACGAGCAGAGTGCGACCAACTTTTTATTCATTTATTACGGCTCCCTTGAGCCAACGGGCTGACGAGCCTTGGACCTGCACCTGCGCGCCATGAGAGGTACTCTACCTGTTTTAATTACATTTTGGCAGTCCACGCGGCACCCCTTTACACTGACCTACTCCCTGCTGACGAGAGGCAACTACCTCGAAACACGTGTCCAGGGATGGCTAATGCGACACATACTTTTCTACATACACCGTGGCATAGGCGTACTCGCCGTCGCCACTACATTGACCACAGTTCCTTGGGGCAACTTGCTGGTGTGACGAGCAGAGTGCGACCAACTTTTTATTCATTTATTACGGCTCCCTTGAGCCAACGGGCTGACGAGCCTTGGACCTGCACCTGCGCGCCATGAGAGGTACTCTACCTGTTTTAATTACATTTTGGCAGTCCACGCGGCACCCCTTTACACTGACCTACTCCCTGCTGACGAGAGGCAACTACCTCGAAACACGTGTCCAGGGATGGCTAATGCGACACATACTTTTCTACATACACCGTGGCATAGGCGTACTCGCCGTCGCCACTACATTGACCACAGTTCCTTGGGGCAACTTGCTGGTGTGACGAGCAGAGTGCGACCAACTTTTTATTCATTTATTACGGCTCCCTTGAGCCAACGGGCTGACGAGCCTTGGACCTGCACCTGCGCGCCATGAGAGGTACTCTACCTGTTTTAATTACATTTTGGCAGTCCACGCGGCACCCCTTTACACTGACCTACTCCCTGCTGACGAGAGGCAACTACCTCGAAACACGTGTCCAGGGATGGCTAATGCGACACATACTTTTCTACATACACCGTGGCATAGGCGTACTCGCCGTCGCCACTACATTGACCACAGTTCCGTGGGGCAACTTGCTGGTGTGACGAGCAGAGTGCGACCAACTTTTTATTCTTTGGACAAACACTGTTTAGCACATGCAACATCTGGACCCATCGTCATGTAAACACCTTCCGGGGAGCAATCAATTGTAGCATGCAAACAAGTCCAAACTCATCAAATTTTCTCCGCAATTAGAGGTCAACAAGAATGGCGAATCCACAGTGAAAGGACCAATAGTCAACCCAAGGGGTTTTGAAATGGGGCTTACAACCGGTACTCCAGAAAAACCTACTGAAAAATTATTATGGCCAGACAGTGCCGCCCCGGGGACCAAGGAACGAGAAATAGAACTGTTTGTTGCTCTTGTATCCACCAAAAACTCCTTAGCCGAGCCATGCAAATCCGCACTAACATACGGACCACGTTGATCTACAGGTATCGGAACTGGCCCCTCACTCTGTCCCTGGCTGTCCTAGCTGTAAGACATTCCTGTCACCTCATGTATGTCATAATCATCATGATAATACTGTCTGCCCGAGGGTCATCAAAATAATTTTGATCGGAACCACCCTGTGAGTTCAAGGCATTCTGGGCCCTGTCTTGACCACCAGCTCCACGACCCCGTCCACGAGAACCTTGCACTCTCGGGACCATCACCTTCTGCAAAAGCAGTATCCCTCCCTCTTTACAATATGCACACCGATCCGGTCCTAAAGGCGTAATATTCGGCAGCCTACTAGTGCGTGCAAGCTGTCGGGCCATACCGCCACGTCCTCTACCATTTCCTCTAGAAGCCTGCTGCAACAGCACCTTTGTCTTCAAATCCTTATGCTTTTTCTCCGTCCTTTCCTTATCCTCATTATCCCTATGCTCATAGTACTGTGCCATATTCAAGATAACAGAAGAGGAAGAGGTGGACCAGGTGCTTCTGGAAGCCTGCAATTGAGTCACAATCTCAGGAAGCAAGTTAGAAACAAATCTTTTAAGAAAAAATCAAACACCTCCCTCGATCGCCAAATCCTGTCCACTATAATCCAGAAACACATCATCAAACTGAGTGAAAAAAATCAGACACACTCCTCTTTCTTCTGATGACAAGCCGACAACTTATCCCAATCAACCTTCCTCGGAGGAATAACAGAATGCATATACGCAATGACATGATCGGGCAAAGCGAGTATCTCTGCTCTAGGCTTATCACCTGGCTTCTGTTCCTGATCCCATCCTTTAATTTGATCCCATGCAACCCCCAACTCTGCAACATGGTCTTGAGCATGCACCTGTCTCCAAGTCGACCGGAACCAGTAAGCCAAAGAACATTTCAATATCAGCAAGTGTCATTACCGTTGAAGAGGAAGCATCAGTCAATTCTTTATAATAAGCAGTGGGATTCTTCCTAGGGTCAGGTAACTGAGTCTTAAGAGACAAAACTTCACTCTTTTTCCATGGAGTATAAACCCATTGTTCTTGGAAACGGGCCACCACACCTGGTCTAGTGACAATACCACGCTCCATTAAATCTGGTACTTCGTGATGGTATTGAGGATGAAGCTCTTGCATCGGAAACTGAGGTATCAGGGTAGGGCTCTTCTCAAGCAGCCTACACCAGTAAGCAAGCAATGTCGGAACACTGCCAAACACTTTATCAGGTGCCATATTCATAATATGTACATGGTCGTTAATATCATACAAAACCTCTGGTGCCACATCTTGAAACTCTGCTCCCAAAGACTAATAAGCGTAGCAGACATATGCTTAAGGGCATGCTGTTGCACAAAGGGCTCATAATCTTTCATCACACTCCACACGTCTTCCACACTATAAATGGAGTGTCGGACCCACTGCGCAGCTTGGTGAGCCACTACCTTCTTCTCTCCATCTCCCATTTCAGGTCGGACAAACGGACCCATGCGCTCCTTAACCTTAGTCCAATCTCCGTCTCTAAACTCGTGCACTGGTGTCCCATCACTAAAAGAAGCCGGGGGATGAAAAACTAGGGAAGGAGAGACAGCGAGAGTTATGGATATCAGCGATGCTGAGGGCTGTGTCGCAGGTGTAAAAGCCAGTGAAAGGGACGCTGAAACAATAGGTGTGGCAGGAGTACCAACAGTCATAGTCGCCACAGACGACATGAACAAAGAAAGGTCAGGAGGAGGTGCCGTGTCCAAAGCAGGCCAATCAACAGCAATTGACGCAGAAGCAGCAGAGACAGAGGGAACGGGTGGGGAGGGAAGAGCGAGATATATCCTCTGCGGGGCATATCTAAAAGTATCTTTTTCTTCTTGGGCCATGTAAGATTTATCAACCTGTAATCGAAACTTTCTATCTGCACATTCGATACCCTTCTCCTGGTTTTCCTTGTCATATGCTACAGCCTTCTGAGTTAAATTTGTCATTCTTTCTTTCCGGGCCTCTTTCTCTTCCTTCATTCGCCTCTATTTAGCTGCTTTTTGCCATGTTCTAAGGGAATCAAACATAGACTGTCTACTTCACCTTTTAAATAACTGTTCTTGTTCATACCCAATCTTTTGCTCATCATAAGTGCCCATTAAGGGCTATTGCAACTCGGCATTGTCCCTCGTATATCTGTGCCATAGTGTAATAAACATAATAGGGCCAAGGTCATGCTTTACATACATATCTAAATTCAGAGTGCCTTCTAGAGGTGCTGGCTGACTTTCCTCCAGTCGAGCATCAGCGAACAACAACAACAAGAAACCAAGAATTGACTAAATCCAGGCATTTTCAAAAGTGAGCCAAATTCATTATGTTGCCTGGCAAAGTGTTCACAATAACTTTGTACCAAATTCTGCCCTCAGACCGTACCAAATACAAACCAAAATGGTACCATATCCACAAAGAACCAAAGACAAACTCACCTGGTGTACACAGGTCATACAAAATGTATTCTCCACTGCTGACTCTTTGGACCAAACGGTCAGATCCAAGGGTTTCGCAGTTCAGGACTCCAGTCGGGATGACCGCTGGGCGAGACACTGACCAGTCAGACAGACGGGGTAGCTGCGAGTTCAGGAACTCTCTTGTGCAGGGATCCCTGGTCCGCCTACCTGACCCAACGATGGCCTCGACCTCCCCATCCCTCATCAGGATGGGATGGGCCACCCACCCGATGGAGTCCCTGTTGGGGTGGCAACTGAAGGAAGTGACCCAATTCGGGTCACTCTGGACCACCTCTCAGCCTTCCATACAAATGAAGAGTCGGTCAGACAGTAGAAAATACAAACCAAGTAACATTTATTCAGGTACGCTGGAGTGGAGCCCAATCTGCCCAGTCGCTATGAGTGCTGCAGAGGGACTGAATTCAGTAAGCATAAAGGTACATGTTATACATTTCGTAACTGGGCTAAAACACGCCCAGAGTTGAAATTTCCAAGTTGGGGCAGCTTAAACAAAGAAGTACAGTAGGATAAGGTTCGAGTCTGTGACCAGGCACACACTATCTTGCAGCCAAGGTCGTTCCATCCTTGCCCACCGCTAGACTGCTGGAAGCGGGCCTCTATTCAGTGGGAAATGTATGCGCTAATAAGAACAGGGTATTCATTAGAACAGCAAGGCCCAACCTTGGAGAAACAAAAACGTACCAGGGCTGCTTTTCGCTGAGAGGCCAGAAATTAGTTTCGATCATGACTCAAAATGGCGGCCAAACATAAAATGGTGCCACAAATGCAAACTTTACGTAGAACATACATTACCAATAGAACGAAAACATTTTCATTCTACTACTGAAGCATCGAAGGTGCAATTGATTTGTAAATCCCAGACATGAGATCAAATTGTATTGGGATTAAGAAATTGCGCACAACTACAAGGATCCCCTTGACACATAATTGTATTAAAGTATACAGATACTTTGTTATCAGAAATACATAAGGGAGAAAATATCTTGGCCTTGGACATTCCAGTCTGAAATAAGGTATTCCCAAGTGTAACTGTTACTTGACGTGAAATACCATAAAAGAAAAGCCGTGCTGCTCGGGACAAAGCTGTTTTTGTCTTCTATGCGTTTGTGTACCTTGACTGTTAATAGGTTAGGGGCTCTGTTAAAAAGTGATAATGCTAGCAGATGTTTCATGAACATCGGTCTCACTGTGTGCATAAACTGTGGAAGGAATTCGGCAGAAAACAGAACAAGCACTGATTGAGCTGATTAAAATGTGAAGATGTGGAGTTTTGAGCTTCTAGAAAGTCCGTGGTTTTAAACAGACGCTTAACTTTTTGGGAGCCTTGAGGCTGTCTGCGCTGGGACGCCATGCTATTGGCAATACACGTCTATTATCATATCAAAATACAGCGGTATATTCTGCACATATAACCACACTTACTAGAATCAATAAACAGCTGGGGTCCCTTCGGATAGGTGCAAAATATGTGCTTGCCCTGAGCACATGGAGTTTCCATTTAGGCTACCACATGTGCAGCAAAATATCCTCTCATCTGGGAAATGTAGACATCCACGAGTCTCACATTCCTGCTGAACACTAGGAATGCCTCTGGAAAGCGAAGAATGTGGGTAATTGGAGGCGATGATAATCAATGAGAGCTCACGATTGACTTCTAAATTGCGCGTGTGGGTGGGGCTTTAATCCGCAGCATTCTTACCTTTCCGTGCCTCGCTTTTTAAAAAGTAACCAAGAGCAATATTTGCTTACGAGGGTCCAAGACTGGGAATCGAACTTCATTTCATGTCGCCGAAATGGTGTGAGCATCCTTCAGCAATACTGTCATCAGCTTGTTTACAGCAGCCTCTAACTGAACCCTGGGACATTGGTGTGCAGCCATAGTTCCCAGATTTTACAGACATTTCGAAACACCCCCGGTCAACCCCGCTCTCTTCGCCCCACAGGCACTTTTAAACGAGACACATTCCAAGTCAGTTTATGCCACCTTCCCAGAGTTCACACAGGCGTAAAATCTGTGAATATTCGTAGCATCTGGAGTTCTGAACCAGAAGGTCCGTGAAGGCAAAATGTATTTTTTCAGCAGATCGACCTCTTACAATATATTTCATGAAAACCATACATTCATTACTTTCTATTGGACCAATCCGGACTTTGACGCAATGCTTTGTTAATCTTATGCTTCATGATGTCAAGCGGTGGTATGAGATATTTGTAAAGCGGAAGGTGTAGCAACGGTTAATAGCTGAGCACTGATCAGTTTGTAGCAGTCTTCTTGCTCAACCATTCTCTTCCTAAAAATATAGAAAACTCAAGATATATGAATAGAAAATGAACAGCTAAAGTGAAGGAGCATTTCATATACAATGTCCCGAAAATAACACTCTTGTCCAGTGTTTTAGTGTTCGTAGCTGGTGTCCTAACTTTATGAGAAATCTGAAAGCTTCTATTATGCCTCATCTTTCTTGTCTTGCTTTAAGACAATGGCCAAATTGAGACAGAGTGATGTGGAACAAAAGTGCATAAAAAAACCTACATTGCCATTTCATCCCTCTTCCTTGTGCCATTTTTAGGTCGAGCATTCGAGACCTCTTGTTTATACTTTAGTATGTACTTCTTTGTGATATACTTGCTTTTCATTTGTTTGTTTCAGTGTCCTTTAAAAATGCTCACTTTTTAGTGGTCAATCCTTCTCTTTGTCCCTCCTTTTTAGGTCTCGCTGAGTGAGCCCAGCGCATGCGCTGGCTTGGAGAGACATTTTGGAGGTGAGATTTCAAAGTGCTGCTGGCTGGCCCAGCGCTTGTATTCACGCGACCGTGCACGCGCGAACCGCTTGCCTTCAGCAGCACTTTGAAAACTCGTGCGTCATCGCGATCACTTTCGCTTTCAGAGCGATCGCGATGACGCACGCTTTCAATGCTTGTCTTTCTTGCCACCATCTGCTCTATTGCTTCCCCACCAGGCAACCCCACCAGGCATATTTTCTGTCTCACACACTCCCTCGCCCCTTCTTTTGATTAATTTTTTTGCTTTTTCAGATCATTTGGCAGATGTTAGTTTGCAGCGTTTTCTCTATTATATGCTTCTGCACACATTTTTTAATGTACTGCTCCAAGACTGGCCTGTGCATACATAGAATGGTAAACCAAAAAGTAAATTACAAAATTCTGCTGCGGGGTCATGACACTTACATGTGTATGTGTGGCAACACATGCACATATAAATTATCAAGCTGTGCCGGTCAAATTAGAAGTAACCAAAAAACGCCTGCTGCACTCAGTACCATGACACATACATGCACATTCTTTTTGACTCATGCATGCGTATTCATTATCACGCTGAGACTGACCATTTTTTAGCTGATTCTGACATCATCTTTGTTAAGATCCATTTTTATTCAAGAGCTTTTGAGTTTACTAAAGTGATATGTATAATATACTTACTTATAGAGGCTTTTAACAGCCCTCTTCATCTATTGGTCTGTTATTGTGTCATTTATATTTTACTCGCCCACAACTACACGGGTATGTCAGTCAGGCCCCTTCAGCCACAGGCTAACTTCACTGTGAGTGGCAGCGTTCTGTTCTTTCACAAAAATCACAACCACAGAAAATAGTTTCCTGTACTACCACAATGTATGGGTTTTGAAACCCAAAAAATATTATTGCTTTTAGCCAATTTTTAAATTTTAGATCTACAAGGGCCCCACAGCTTCTCCACCAATAAAACTTTCCAAAAGGAACAGCTAACGTCTCTCTAAGGAGTGACCTACTACTTTACGAATGCTTGGTTTTTGCTCCTAGCCATTCAAATGAAACTTCATGTTTGCCACTTGCCTTCAATCAGCAATGTGGGGCGTGCTCTAGGCAACAGTACTGCCAGAATGTCCCTCCCTAGCAATGCCAGCGATCCAGGTCTGCACCTTCTTGAGGATGTGGTGACCAGGTGGCCGGTATTGTCGGGACAATCCCATTTTTTAGGTCGAGCCTAGCGGCAGCGCGCATGTTCTTCTCAGTCTGGCAGGCATGCTGTAATAGAGTATGAAGTGGAAGCCCTGCCCACTCTCCGCCCATATTTGTCATTGGCTTGTGTCAGTGTACTTCTTAAATGATGGCTTCTGATTTGTAAAAAGGCCTGTTAGTCCCTTCTTGGTACCGCCTTGTCTGCATTTGTTACGGCCCAATACAACTGGACCTTTTACTTGGCTTGAAACATGGTCTGCCTTATAAGTGGGTGAGCACTATTTTATTTACTGACAATGGGGACAATGGCGGCTGCTTTTTTTGTATCTGCATGCTGAGCACGGCGCCTGCTTTAGGAACACTGCGTTCAGTTGTTTTTTTGTTTTGCTACCTTTAATTCTGAGTGCGGAGCCCGCTTCAGGGACACCGTGCTCGGTTGCATTTTTTTTTTTACTTTAATAAGGTGAGCAGGGCTCGCTTAAGGGACACAGCGCTTGGTTGCATTTTTTTAACTTTAATACTGAGCGCAGTGTCCCTAAAGCGGGTGCAGTGCTCTCTCTTTTTTTAAAAACTTTCATAATAAGCATGGCGCCCGTTTCACGGACACCGCGCTAAACCAGGAGCAGCTTCGGCTTCTTTGCTGCCCACTCCCTCCCCTCAGCCAGTCCGCGCTCGCCTCCTCTTTTGGCAATGAGGGGGCGGAGTTTAGGGGCAATCTTAGCAAGTGAGAAGAAGCCTTTGCATTGCAATAGGTCTCGCATTTACGCGGGTTTGAGTTATTGGCATTGTAAATGAAAATGCCTTTTATTTATGTTTTGGTTTATAAAGCATAAATAAAAGGCTTTGTCATTTACAATGCCAATAGCTTAAACTTGCGTAAATGCGAGACCTATTACATTGCAAATGCTTGTTCTTTTTTTTGTGAGCGCAGTTTTTTATCTTCTGAAAGATACTTTGGGCCTCAGGTTGTTTGCCTTCACTTTGGGTAAGTTTATGCAAGTGTCCTTTGTGTAACTCAAGCGCGAAGGCAAGTGCCTCTCAACCAAATTAACATTTTGAGCCTAAGAGAGAGTAAATTGAAAGGATGTGGAATTGCTGATTTTGTACTCACCTAATGTTGCACATGTTTTTGCACACCGCCCCTTCATGACAGACTTAAGTTTAATTGCTAACTGTATATCACTTGATTTCTTAAAGCACATTGATCGCAGTCACCAGTGTGTTCGCGTGTGTGAGTGTTATAAGCATCTTTCATTGCACAAAATACAGTGGTATAAAAACCAATGTTTCGCAGGAAACCGTGAAACATGGAAAATATTTCACAGTTTATTCTGAAATATGGATTCATCATCATAATGACAACCCCCATACTACTCTGCAGAGCTTTAAAGTTGTCAGTGCCACTAGAAATATGTGGCATGTAGGACCAAACTAGGTGCTACTATTATCCAAATTATGCAGCAAACCCCCAAATCATGCGGCACATTCTTTAGCAATAAAATATTCCACCATTTGAGCCAGATGTAAACGGTTTGTGAAATCTACAAAATATGCTAGTTATGTGGCAAATTATGTGGCGAATTGTGTGGCAAATGCAGTAAATCAATAATTGTGCAATAATCTCGTCCGCCACTGAATTATGTGGCGAATGCAGTAAATCAATAATTGTGCAATAATTACTGTCGCTACAGAATTAAATTAATCTGCTGGCTCGCCCCTTAGTTACTGACACTTTGAAGAACACAGTATTTTAAAGCTAACTACCCCAAAATAAAAATGTAATATTAAAAATACATAAATGCCAATGCGTAAGTTGGTTCTATTTTGTCGTCTTTGTGTTCTAGTAACACTTATCATTACTTGCCTATGATTCTTTTCAAAGGAGTTGAAGTCACACTTCTAAAACACTAGACAACAAAAATTGACATGCAATACAGAGATTCAATAAAGTATGAAAAAGGAGAGTGATAAGTTCTTCTTTTTCAAATACTTCGCTTGGTATTTTGTCTTAAAATATTTTTCTTGTTTCTTTTTCAAAGTTATTTTTAACTTCGTTAGTCATTCTCCATACATAAGCAGCATCTGTTTATCTCTAGGCACGTGGCTGTGCCTCATGACTAGTGCGGCCAACCTGGTAGGCCATACTGTAGACAAATTGCATATATAGATTATATATTTTGTTACTATTATTCTCCAAACAAGAGCTCTTTCAAAGCCCATAATCCATTAGTTGGTGTCGACCCCGTTAATTATTTCACTTAAATCACAAGAATCAATTCACTCATGTGAATTGCAAATTTCAAGTAATGGTAAGCTAAAAAAGATGTATTTTCTATAGGCAGGATACAAGCAAATAATTGGTAGCACGTGCATTGTGGTCCAGGAGCCATTAACAAAGTACTGTCTGTGGTTAGTGATTCATTTTCTTGTATCATAGGTCTTTTGGTGACAAATACACAGGTAAGCACCAGGAGTCCACCAAAGCTCGGCTTTGACTGACTACTTCGCCAGCCTATAGCTTTTTTAACGGTGTATGATAAAGTCTGGTGTCAGTCAAGTGCTGGCTCTTATTTTTTTTTAAAAAAACACTTTCGTCCACAGACGTGTCTCACAAAAATGAAACTTCAGCTGATAAAGTGGCCTTAATGTTGTAACCTCACAAGCTGCACATCAGATGAATAAAATAAAGGCGAGGGCATTGCTTATATTCACTGTGAATCAGGTGTGGCAGTACAGTTTTCCCGCCCCCCCCCCCTTACAGGTCTTATGGGCGGCAATATCTGACGCGCACCTGTTGCTTCTGCTTTCCAGGTTCTCACACAATGATGCTTCCGGCAGAGTGCATGTACAAAAACAAGCATTGGCTTAGCCAATAGGTCTTGCCTTTGGGACCTTATAAGTATTTAGTTATGCAGTACAATATCCTTGGTGCAACAACATCAACTGTTGCATGGCTAAACACTTATAAGGTCCCAAAGGCGAGACCTATTGGCTATGCCAATGCTTGTTGTCTTTCTGTTCAGGGAGAAGGGGCCTAATTACGCTTTGGTTCTTTATCTGTTGTTCAGGCGACTATTTTTAATATTTCTTTCCTGCTCTTGTTAAACTGTGGATGCATGTTCAAATTCAATACTTTATTTCATAACATCATCCCTCCCGTCCCCTCCTGCTCTTCCACCTCAACCCTTACAGCAGAGGAACCACCCTGCAGCTTTTTCTCCTGAGAATGTTACATTTGTATTTTCATTTTAAATTATTTTCAAAATGTTTTGTGATATTTGATGGTTAGACATATTTTGGGCTTCTTTTGGTAGGATAAATACTTGTTTGGGGCTTTTTTCTGAGGGGAATGGTGCTTGTTTTGCTTTGCGAGCAAAACTAGCTCAGCCGATGGCACCCTCTCTCACCCTCTCCACATTTAGGCAGAATGATGTGCATGCCATCTGTTCAAGGGGCCCTTGGTGGGGATGTACTTCACACCACAGCCATCGGCCACAATGCGCTTCTCTGCACACATGCTCTCAAACTCATCCGCTTTGAATTTGGTGAAACTCCATTTCTTTGAGATGTGAATCTTTTGGCACCTGGGGAACTTGAACTTGGCTCTACGCAGAGCTTCAATCACATGTTCCTTGTTGGAAGCCTTGGTGCGGACAGACATGATCACCTGCTCATGTTCACACGGGCTACAGTGCCCTGGCGTTTGCCAAAGGCTCCACGCATTCCGGTCTGAAGTCTATCAGCACCGGCAAAGGGCAACATTTTGTTGATGCGGATGATGTGGAACGGATGCAGGCGCACTTTGATGTGGAAGCCATCCTTAACACAGCTCTTCACCATGTACTTGTTGCAACAAATACGGGCAGCTTCCAGTGCTTCAGAGGACAGCTGTTCACATTCATCAGACAACATATGGCCGCATAGTGGGAACTCATCCACCTTTGCCTTCTTTCTGCCCAAATCGAAAATCCTAATCTGGGGATCGGGAACACCCCTGCAGAAACTGGATTTGGGGTAGGGCTTGTTTTTGCAGTATGTGTAACATCGCGCGGGGTGGCGACCCATGGAGGCTGCTGCTGGTCACCTCGCAGAGCTTGTCCTTATCTTGTTTCTTGTCCAGTCCTGTCCCCTAATCACCCTTCTCCCGCTCTTGCGTGTGTATTTTTTTTATGCTGTTTTGCTAGTGCAAATTAAAATGTCTGTTACAGTGCTACGAGCCTGGTTATGGTGCCTTTGAAGGGGCAGTTCAATCCGTGTGTCTTGTTTTCGTCTGTCAGATTCCATCTGACAGTGGTGAGTTTTTGGATACCGAGGCGATAGCCTCATTTCTCCACATTCACTTTGAGTTTTTTAGTCGCTGTTTAGGTTGTCTTATTGATGTGTGACGCTTTGAAGGGGCAGCTAATAAGCACCGTGCTTTATACTGTTGCCGTCCAATGGTAGTGCCCTGTGCTGCAGGGTGAGCTTAACCCTCGTCGACATCTGAGAGCGCATTCCATTTGTCTGACTTAGCAGCTCTGCTGCTGGCTACGCCCCTCTGTAGGCACTGCAGCTCCAAATACAGGCAACTACTTCTGGACTGATCAAGGCCAGCCAGGCAACTACCGTGGAGCTGGTGCAAAATGCCCGAGTTCCTAGAGGACCCGTTTGTGCTGACAATATACAAGCTTACTACTGGACAACAGTGTGGCCCTGACAGTGCATTTTATTTTGATTATGTTTATATTTTACAGATATGGGTATTTCAAGAGAGAACTAAATGACTGTTAGCGCACTCCTCTATGTGTATACCTTAATAGCAATAAGTTAAACTCACTAAGTTCGTGTGCGTGCACACCAGAGAGAGATTGCCTGCCCCTTCAAATAAGAAATGTCTGCGAGTGACTGTTCACCCGCAATCTGGGGGCAGAGCAATTATGAGAGCTATTCACATTACCAAAAACTCAAATGACCTGTCTATACAAAGGTTCACCACAATTAAACGATCATGCGGTTGAGCTTTAGCCTTTATTTGGCTGCCACAATTCTTTTGAAATTATACTTGTACATAAATGCTTTAAACACAATATAACAAAAATGCATATAACACTAGTATCATGCTGTAAAGTAAGTTGTTGCCCATCCAACGATTAACATAGCCCAATGCATCTCGGTATCATCTCATCCCTGCTTCAGGGGCCTCTGAAAGAAATAATAATGAACACTCTTAATATAGCGCAATAATATTCTTGTAATATATACAGGGAAGGGTGCTGGTGCACCAAAAACGTGCATAAACATGGCAATAGTGAAAAAATATTTTTAAAACTCATATGTGTGACTGTTTACCAACCAGCGAAAAATGAACAGACAACACCACTGTGCTAATTCGTGGAGAGCCTGCCAATGAAAGAGAGTGCAACAGGTAAACGAAAAGTGTGGCCAAAGGATACATGCCTCTCACCAGGGCTACAGAATGAATGCAAGTAACCTACTTGATAGCTCTGATAGTATTCCCTACCATGACGTTGTTGCAGTTGACGCAGTTAGATCATCTGTGCATACCAGATTCTGTGGTCTTGATGGTAATTTTCGGTCATTTTAACATGTCTTTCAAATTGCGGCTCCTGGTATGCACAAACAGTGGTTGCTGTTCAAATAACCCTTTAAATTCAGGTTCTGACTGCAGCAATTCTCATCTGGACCTTATAATCCTTTTGATGGCTGCTGATTTAGTGGAATACTTTGACGTAAACACCATGCGATTTTGTGATGTCTTGGTATGTTTTGCAAGTAAATCCCGTCTTTACATAGTAGAAATTCTTTTCACAGCCTCAGCCAAAGTTATTGAAGGATACCCCTATGCTCAAAATCTTTGATTTGACACTCCATAGCCACAGTCAGGGCTTCGGTTGATGAAATTCTCTTAATCCTCAACAACTGTAACAAGCATTGGCATAGCCAATAGGTCTCGCCTTTGGGACCTTATCAGTTTGGCCATGCAGCAGATTATACCCTATTAGCATGCCCACACACTCAACATAGCCAATAGCCACATGAGCGCTGCAACTTCGATACATGATTACTGTAGCATGAACTTGTGCGTATATTCGTGGTATATAATGTGGTGACAACATGCTGAACCTTCCGAGGTGCGATGGACCGGGCTGAACCTGGTGCAGGTGGTGACGGACTGACCAGGATGAGAGTCAGGCTGGTGCAGGTGAGAAGTAAAAGGTGCACTTAGTGGGGATGACAAGTGCAGCAAGTTTTGTTTCTGTTGAGTTTCATGACAATCTTTGTCATCCATGATTCAATGGCAGAACAACTTCTAAGCAGGGCTTAATTTGCACCAGTGTTTGAAGGTATTGGGCACTGTATTCATTGTTCACAATTAGGCGATGGAGTCATGGCTGGAGTGTCTCTATGGAGCTCTGGAGTCTTGCTACAATCAATGACTTCTGCTCTTCTCCCCATTCACCTGCCTGTAGACAGCTTCCAGGGAAGGTTGCAAAGGCTTCAGCATCAAGGGTTCTTTACAAGGGCACCCAAGCACTCTCAGCATGCGGTGTTGGGCAGAGGCTTGTTGCCCTGTGGATCTCCTTCTTGAGAATAAATCACCTCCTTTCAGCCACTTGCTGCTAGTGAGCATGCATGACTCCCAAGAATGGAGTTCCCTGATGTTCAACAGTTGTAGGCTTACTCCTTCATGCGTCATGGTGACATTGGAAAGCACACCTCAGGAGCAGGGGACCTGGTGCTCCCAGGGCTGGCCCATCCTATATTTCCTCCAAGGATCAATACAATGCTGACATTCATTACACTGTATTGTGTTGTATTGCAACATTTATAAAGCACCTACTATCCCTATGTGGAGCGCTAAAGCATGGGTTTCACTCTACACCAGGTAGGGTATTTGGTTGGAAGTGTGTTGTCTTTGTTTTGATCATATGTGGGAATTGTTTCCATGTTGTGCGTGAGAACCACCAAGGTGCAGTTACCGTATTATGGGACACAGTGCATAGCAGTGTGATGGATGATGAAGTAGGAGAGACAGGAGCGTAGTTTATGGTTTTCAGTAAGCTGGCAGCTTTAAGCAGCTCTGAAAGTCCATATTTGGTGTTTCTTAAGTTCATAGTCCACTTAGCTGGTTAAGGTACTGGGTTGTCCATTCTGAGAATTTTTTTTTAAAGTGTATAATCCTAAGCAGGCATAGTTTTAAGGGAGAAGTGGTAGGGAGAGATGTGCTGGAATAGACTTTGTTAATAGTATCCCAAATCTGATTGTGAGTGGGAGATACCAAGAAGTGGCTGTAGTATGTTGCTAGTCAGGACCTGCAGTGTTGTACTTAATTGGAGTCCTCCATAGACATGGGGTATGTGGCAGATCTCTTCAGTTATTCTCTGCCTTTTCAGTTGGTGATGTGTGGCTTATTGCTGTGGACTGGTTTAGAACTAGGTGACGGATATTACCATTGACATTCGAGCAGATAATGATCAGGCGAGCAGGAAGTGAAGAGATATCCTTCATCACTAGGGGGTCAAGCTCCAGGGGTAGATCTTTAGATCCCCTGGAGGACACCATGTTCTGCCCCGACATTGCTTCAGTATCTAGAAGGCTTCCATTAACATTACAGTATAACCTCAGTGGCAGTGGGAATGTTGGAAGTAAAAATAGCTTCCAGCCAGTGGCGCAAGGAAATTTGAGCCCCCTCCCCCCTGCAAGGTACATAAAGGGTCTCCACTCCGGTCTTAATCAGGAGCTCTCAGGTCAGTTTGGGCGCCCCCAGCACTGCAGAGGCTGCTGGGGCCTCTGTTATGCCACTGCTTCCCTCTCGTGACAGACACTATAAATGAAGGCAACAAACCTCAGTTCAACAGAGTAGGCTGAAAACGTTATCACATACTTAACAGATGTTGACCAGATGGCCTGCAACTGCAGAGATGGGGGTGAATTTGCTGGACCCTGACTGGGAATTCCATGTTGTCGACATATTAGATGGTTGATGAGTCTGATTAGAACTGCTAGCAGTGCCATGGCAAAAGGTATCTTCTGCTTAGTGAAGGGGAAGACTATACATCCTGCAATGTTTGGCCTGCTTGTGGGCCATTGAACTATTATGCAAACTGTCTATCCTGCTTGACTGAACCTTTCCATCCTGAAACCTTAGTACTGAGTAGCACAAGGAAGCTTAAGAGTTTATGCCTGATAACTGTTCTTGTGTAAAGGGCTCAGATAGTGCCCACGCTGCTTAAGAAAAACAAATAAATAAAATTAAAAATAAATACGCACATGACCAACTTTTATTAATTATATATGTTTGATCCTGAATTAAAGCATTTTTCACACATACGTTCAGTTTTAGGATGCACCTTTTTTACTGAGACATGGAAATGACTGATTCTAATTTAAAGACTCAGGATTGGCAAAGCTGACAATGTGCAAAGTGCATTTCAGCAATATGGTGGATTTTCTGCTCTCAAAAAGTAGTTACATGGCTTGGTTGTAGAGGTTCCTATGTGGGTCGGCCTCTAAAAATTGGCAACCACCCACAAAAAGTAAGGTTATAGATAATCATTGACTCATTAGGAATATGTGCTGTTCAAGACTGAGAACGTGGAGGGGTGCCTTGTATGTTTGATTATACAAGGGACCAAGAACAAGGATTATTGTGAGATTTTGGGGAAAGGGATTCCTCATGGAAGAAATTGCAAAATCCCTTGATATAAACATGGGAAATTTGTCCTGCTCAATGAACTCTACATTTGAGATTATTCTCTACAAATTGGATTCATTCCCATTAAAAGTCTAAATCAGGTCCTTTGCTTTACTTGTTATAAGCATAGATTTAAGATTTTTGGAACAGGTAACAACTGTTTTTAATCGTCAACATTGAACAGTCCACCTCAGTCAGCTCAGAAAATATTTGGTTGCTTCATCCTCCTGAAAGATGTTTTTCAGGGTTTAGTTGCAAGTAATATATGAATTATTTTCCCAGTCATATGATAGGACCCTGGTGGATCCCTCCACCCTCGGGGAAGAGGGCTGCGGGTGTTCCCTGTGCTAGCGAGATTCCTGAATTCACTCCCCGTGCTCGCTGTAGACATTTTTGCCTTCAGGTGTAGTTGAATGCTGGATAGAAATGGCCAGGAGGATGGGTAATGACCCCTCAGCTCTCCTACCTAAATTCCCTCACAGAGAGAACCCTTCTCATAATCCCTAGAAGGGGTAATATTGTTTGATAAAGCTCTTTACGGCTTACTCGTACTCATAATAGACGACAATATATGGGTCAATATTGACTACTTGTGGGATGAAAGACAAAATTGACCGTACTGGGTTTTGAATATATGTCTATCAGATTTATGAGCAGGAGGTAAGCCCTCTTATTTCTCACCTAGTCCTTTTACAGCAGACAAATGGTGTATGTTTAGTTCATACACTGTCTGTTCGATGGAGTTTAGCATGTAGTTATCATACAGTTAGAATAAAAGTATATTAGCAGAAGGTGTCCAAATAATTTATCGTCAAGAAAATAGATTGTGTGGTGAGTATGACACATTTTGTTTAACCAACTCGTATGATATATGGCTATTACAGGTACATCCGAACACTTGGGTCCAGAAAAGGCAGTTCTTCAGAATATATAGTACTTAGATTAATGAGGTAACCTCCAAACGAAAATAAACCAAGCCTCCAGGATGGAGATAGGTCCTGTGGGCAGTGGTCCATCAGCTACAGACACAGCCCTGGCACCTCTTGTGTCGAAATTCATGGGGGAGGGGAACTCGCTGCAGTCTCAGTGTGAAAGGCCAGCGTGACGCCATGTCTGAAGAGTGGAAACATTCGACCCAACTCAGATATACCACAAATTAAGCACAAACTCATTTTCTGACTTTGTAAATGTGTTTGTAAGAGATAGCTGTGTCCTCTGACTATCTACTAACCATTAACTCTTCAGGAAGAGCAGAGGATGTGAGGGGCTTGGGAAATACGGTGATGAGCAAATGATGACGTGTAGGGAAAAACTGGATGGATGGATGGATGATAGATAGACTGGGTGGGTGGGTGCAATGAATGGATGGATGAGAGACATAAAAATGGAGGATAGTGAGGAAAAAAACAAAGCAAGAGAGATGGAGGGAGTAAGAAAAAAATGTGAAATAAAGAGAGGAACAGAGATGTGGGATAGATAATATGCAAAGAATAGAGGCGTAGAGGGACTTTATTAGAAAGATAGAGATCAAAAGAAAGAGTGAAAGACAGAAGAGAGGGACATGGAAAATGAAAGAGGGTGAGAGACGGAGAGAAAGGGGGACAGGGACTGAGGATGAGAGAGCGAGAAAGAGAGAGAGGAAAAGAGAGTGAGATAGAGAATGACAAAGAAAAGATGGATAGAGACGGTGATCCAGATCAGGGTATGCTAATTCTCCTTACTTCCACGGATAGAGTAAATTCACAGTTACACGCACATACACTCACCATACACTTGGGCCCATTTTACTAACATACACACAATTACTCTATCACCACTAAACCTGTGGAAAGAAAACCCTTCTAAACACCCTGCATCTGCACCAAGGTCGATAAGACCTAATTGGTACTGTCTTGAGTCATGATTTAAACAACAATCTAAACAACAATAATCAAAATAGAGTACTCAATAATTGACAAGAAATAACCACCAACACTGTTATTTAAAATAATGGTCATTTTATCTAAAATTAGTCAAAGGAAATCAATCAAAGCAAATCATTATTCTCATAATTACCTATTCTAGCTAAATGTTAAATGGGTCAGGACAGGTCTCTCAGTAGAAGTCTCCCGAGTCGCCGTCCTCACAGCATCGATCCTCACCAACGCAGGTTTGGGAAGAAGTGGCATAGACCCTCTCTAGGCTAACAATATTTATAATAAATTTAACAAAAGAAGGCAACATAAAATGTTTAAAACATCCGCTGAACCGCTGAGCAGAGCAAGAAGGAAAGGATGTAGCATCGCTACATTTGGAAAATCTCCGCTCAGAAAAATCACAAAAATAAAAAGACGGAAAACGGAACTAAAATTTTCAAATGTATCTTTTCATGTTCATATTTCCTCGGAACCAGCATTGTGATCACAAAGTTCATTATGGCTCCTTTGTCCTCCAAGGTTACTCAGATGCACTTGCATGTTCGCCCAGAGCTGCTGTCCTCACGGAAAATTTTAAACCAGGCGAAGACTGTGGTCAGATGACTCTCGACCATTTTCAGCAAGGCCTTCTCATCACAAATCGACTACTCAAGAGCAGGCTTTAAATGGCAGCCATCTTTCACTAGGCCAAAACGTATCATCTTAATTAAAAGAGACAAAAACAACGTTACCACAGCATGGTGATTAAACAGTGTTAACCCCACTAATACCCTTATGTGTATGTAATTATCTAGCCTTTGCAACACACGGAAAGCATTAGTACACGACATTTTAAAAGCGTTTTGTGCTTTAAAATAAACAGCACTCAGCAACATTTATTTAATAAACATGCACATTTATTAGTAAGCATATATATGCATCCCCATATATAGTTTTCTCTTATTAATACGCATTGATTAATTAGAACATTTACACAAAACAAATAATTAGTAATTAAAAATTAATAATTTTAATTTCTTTCGACAATAGACAAACCAGAGCTTAAAAAACCCAATAGATTTTCAACAGAAAACTCTGCTCCAGCAATCCCCCCTTTGGTGATTTTATCACCAAATAAACAACCCAAAAAAAAAATTTAGTAAAATTTAATCCCAATTTTTAGGAGAAACTGGAAATGTCTTTTTCTTTTTCACAACACTAGACACCAGACTCCCTTTCATCATCCCTCTTTGTTTCCAAATAAACACTCTCCCTCAATTCTTCTAATTCTATTTCTTGTGGTTCTCTTTTCAACCTTTTATTTCTCTTTTCATTATTTCTTTTAATTAATTTCTTTTTCCCTCCCCTGTTTTTACAACACACACACACCAATCTTAGTATCAATAAAGCAACAATTATACAAGTCAAAGGAAACAATATCTTACCTATAATAGTACTACCTATTTTTGCAATAAAACTCTTAACAGCAACTATTTTATTAGCTATTTTAGTCCAAATACTTTCAGCTTCCAGTGGTACTAATTCTTCATGCAAATCAGTAATATTTTTGATATAGACCTTCAGGTCTTTGCTTTCGTCAGGAATGTAAGTGCAACAATGTTGAACTTTCAGCATTCCACAAACTCCACCCTCCTTGGCTAATAGAATATCAAGGGCAAGTCGATTTTGCATAGACATGGCACGTACGGCAATCAATTCCGTATTCACCAAAACAAACCCTCCAGCGGTATTTGTCGATAAGCGATCCACCACTGTTGACAGTTTCCGAATTCCATATGCATTCAAAGAAATTCCCACTGCTGGAATTAAAGCTCCAAAAATGTCACCCACTATTTCTGACCAAGTTTCTCTCTTAAAACGCGTTAGTAAATTAATATGTTCTACATCTTCTATTCTATCTATATGAAAGATCTTTGGAAAGACCAGGCCCACATAACACGTGCCATACCAATGGTCAGGCAACTTGTAAAAAGCCTTGTTCCCACAAACATAATACACTCCTGGGAAAACTGGATCCTCTCCTCCTCTTAAACCCCATCCTGTTGCAATGAAGTATGTATCATGACACTCACTAGTCCCAACAAAGTATGTATCATATTGGGATTTCCTTCTTGTAATGCATAGCTTACCCTTCTGTGGTGCATCTAGAGCTAAAGTTGGACTAGCCCCATTTCTCAATTCTTTCCCCATCTCAATGTCCCAAATTGTCTCACTCACTTTATATTTCCCTGCCTTTTCATGCATGCTCAATCGCCTTTCCTCTACCATGTTTAGGAAAGCTTTCTCCTCTTCTTTCAAACTGCAAGTTAAATTATTCTTAAAAATGTAATCTAATGTTAATTCTTCTTTCTCAATAAAAATCTCACCAAAAATGTTAGCTTCTTTAGCTGGATTCAGCTCTTTGTTCATAGGCAATTGCCCAAAAATACTATCTTTGTTAGACATCTCATAATCTATTTTCCCTAACAAATAAAAAACACTACTCAATACACTACATGAAATTCCATACGTAGCTGGTAAATGGTGATAAATAACACCCTCTAAAACGGATGCAGGTAACTGCATACATACGTAGCAATCCCTAACTTCCATTGTCTTCACATATTCATATAACAATTTTGAAAAAACATTACTAGAAAAATCATTAATTGACCTATCTTTATGTATGTAAGTATTACTAATTCTAGTTGGAACTACTTTTTGTGAACTTTTCCCTACATTAGTCTCATTCTCAGTATGCATCTCAAATGTACCTATTGTAACCTTAAAAGTAACTAATAAAGCTAATACACCCCATAGTAGCATTAATAATCCAGTACAGCAGCAGCACATTCTACACCATCTTTTCAAGAAGGCACATCTACTTTGATTATTCTCTATGTTAGCCATTTTACTACTTTGACCTTGTCTTTTGACTTAGCCTCTACTACTCCACTACTGAAATTTCTTGAACTTTGGATTTTTCAAACAATTAATTTTCAGACTTTCTTCTTTTCACTTTTCTCCAAGTGACTTCTTCTGTTCACTCAATCCAAGTGAATTCTTCTCCTGTTTATTCAATTTGGATACTTGTCATTCTTCACTTCAACTTCTTCGACATCAAATTGTATTAGATCTCCAACATCATCCTCAGTATCTGACTTTTCTCCAATGTCAGTCAAGATTACTTTCAGGATTTCACCTGTATCTTCCTCAACCACTTCTCGTACGGCCTCCTCTGGATTTCCTTGACTTTCTGCCTCTTCACCTTCAGACAGTGCCATGTACGTCCATTCCGGCGACCTATACTTCTGGTTAGGTTTTCTTATCCTCTTGATCTCCTCTGGTTCTTTTGATTCTTTTCGCTTTTCACCTTTTGCTGGATTTTGACTCGCTGAATTCTGACTCGACACCTCATTCACTTGTTCAGCTTTCGAGGTATTTGCTCTTATCAGTCTGTATCTCAGCTTCTTTATTCTGTTGTTAGGCCAAAGATCTCCTCTTATAACCTTTTTCGGCCTTATTTCTCTATTATTTCTTTCTCCAATCCAAGTTCTCTTTCTCAGAACTCGACCCTCTGATTTCTCATTCTCACTTTCATCCGATTCTGTTTCAAATGCCTCTTGTTCTTCAGCAGTTTTCGTTCGCTCCACAGTCTTTTCCACCACTGTTTGAGACTTCCCTATTTCTGTCCCTCCTCGGGTCTCCGACACGCAATCTTCTTGCTGTCTACTTGTCCCTTCACCTAGCTTGTCAAGAATGTTCCCTACACCTCCTCGGGGGTCTTCCGCAATCTGTCCCTCTCTATCTTCTTCTGACCCTACTTCTTCAGGTATAATCTCAAGTGGTTCTTCAATCTCAATTTCCTCTTCTGATTCAGGAATAGTCTCTGTGGAATTGCTCTTTTCTCTTCTTTTTCCTCCACTGCTTTTTGGAACTTCAGGCTCTCTTACAGAATCTGATCTCCTTTCTGAGACTCTCAATTGTTCTCTTGAAACTTTTTCTGCTTCTTTTTCTGAACTTTGATTCTTTCTCACTTGTTCTGTGTCTTCATCATCACTGGAATCTGACTCTTCAAAATACTCCTTACCAGTCCCATCTTTTGGGTTTGGAACTCTCAGAGTATGACTTGCATGTACCCAGTTTTTCACACCAGCGCACTTCACTGCAGTTCTCGTAGTCAGAATGACTTGTCTTGGCCTTCCCCACCTTGGAACCAAGCAATTTCTTCTTCTGTGTACTTTAATCCTCACCCAGTCCCCTGGACTCAGATCATGAGCTTGCTTCTTCTCAAGTGTGGTAGCTTCTTCTCCAACCTGGTGAAACACAGAATGAACTGCGTCAGCCAGGCCTTTACAGTAATCCAAAATCATGTCATCAGTTATTGTCATCAACTTATTGACAGGTACAAATGCATGACGCATTGCACGTCCCATCAGAATCTCGTGCGGACTCAAACCAGTAGTTCTATCTGGAGTAGATCTAATAGTCATTAGCACTAGAGGCAAGACATCAGGCCATTTCATTCCAGTGGCTAAACACATCTTACCAATCCTGTTCTTGATTGTACCATTTATCTGCTCAACCACGCCAGAAGCCTCTGGCCTGTATGCACAATGTAGCTTCTGCTGTATGCCCAATGCTTCACAAATCAAACTCATGAGCTCATTATAGAAGTGTCCACCTCTATCAGACTCAATCGTTACTGGAAATCCATACCTAGGAATCAACTCTCTTAACAGTAACTTTGCCACTGTTATTCCGTCATTTCTCCTAGTCGGATAGGCCTCCATCCATCTTGAAAACAAGCAAACTACCACTAGAACATACCTCAATCTGTTCACTTGGGGCATTTCAATGAAATCTATCTGCATTCTCGTGAAAGGACCACCTTCTCTGCCTATCGTTCCCAGACTCACCACTGTCTTTTTCCCAGTGTTAAATTGCTGGCAAATCAAACATCTTTGACAGATGCTCTCTGCAATTGTCCTGAACTTTGCGTTGTACCAGGTTTGTTTAAAAGACCTGATCATCGCATCCCTTCCCAAATGTCCCTGGCCATGATACATCCTTGCCATTGTCGACAGCATAGAATTTGGCATGACTGGTCTGCCATCTCTATAGACCCAAACATGGTCTGTTTCTCTTGGGGCACAACCTACCTTGATCCAGTCTTTCTTTTCTTCCTTTCCTGCCTCATCCTGCAACTGTTTCACTTCATCCCACGTTTCTAGGACATTAGTAAACATCACAGAACAAAAAGACATTTCCCCTTCTCGTTCCCTATTAATCGAGTGATTATTTTTCGCACAATATTGTGCAATGTCGTTGGCAAATCTATTTCCAACTGTCACAAAATCATCTCCTTGTCCATGAGCAGCACATTTCACAACTGCTAACTCTTTAGGCAGCTGTATCACCTCAAGTAATTTCCCAATCACTTCAGCATTCTTTATTGGAGTCCCACTCGACGTCAAAAAACCTCACTGTAGCCAAAGCTGGCCAAAATCATGCACAACTCCAAATCCATACTGACTATCAGTCATCACAGTCACTCTCAGATCTTTCCCAATTTCACAAGCTTTCGTCAATGCCACCAATTCAGCAACTTGTGCAGATTTCACTCCTTTCAATGGTGATGCTTCCATTACTTCTGAAACCTTGCACACTGCATATGCTGCACTCAGCACACCCTCATCATTCCTCAGACATGATCCATCCACAAACAGCACATGATCACTCTCAAGCAAGGGAAGATCCCTTATGTCTGGTCTCGGTTTTGTACAGTAATCCAACACATCCAAACAATTGTGATCATCTTCTGTCTTCACACCCACATTTTCAATATCCAGCAACAATGTCGCTGGATTCACATTCACACATCTCTCAAGAGTCACATTTGATGCTCCCAGAATGACTTTCTCATATTTAGTCAGCCGACTATGTGACATGTACTGGGTTCTGCTTCTTGTCAAAAGAATTGCCACATTATGAGGTACGAATACCCTTACAGGATATCCCATTATGATTCCCTCACTCTGTTCCAGACTTCTGCATGTTGCTGCTACAGATTTCAGACAACCTGGTAAACCCACAGCTACAGGGTCAAGTGTCGATGAGAAGTACGCAATAGGCCTTCTCAGTAATCCATGCTTCTGGATTAACACTGAAAGTGCACATCCATTTCTCTCACTGCAGTACAATTCAAACTCTTTCTCATAGTCTGGCATACCCAAAGCAGGGGCTTCACACATTCTGCTTTTTAACTCCTCAAATGCTGCCATTTGTTCTCCATCTAGTTCCAATGGATCTGTCGTCTCACTTTTTGTCAACTTAATCAATGGCTTTGCTATCAGGGAAAAATTAATTATCCACTGACGACAATAACCCACCATCCCCAGGAACATTCTCACTTCCCTCTGGGTCTCCCACGTATAGTTTTCTCTTATTAATACGCATTGATTAATTAGAACATTTACACAAAACAAATAATTAGTAATTAAAAATTAATAATTTTAATTTCTTTCGACAATAGACAAACCAGAGCTTAAAAAACCCAATAGATTTTCAACAGAAAACTCTGCTCCAGCAACGGTAGGGGTAGAAAATGGGAGAGAACGCGAGAGAGAGAAAAAAAGGAGGAAAAGAGGGGTGAGAGAGAGGCCAACAGTGTGTACTATGTGTGAGGGAGAGAAAGGGAGGGGGAGAGGAAGAGGCTGATAAGCAAAGGGGTGAGCTTTGCTCAGTATCTGCTGCTGAGGATTATAGATCAATATGTTTAGCTCAGTATCGCTTATTGCCAGACACAGAACTATTGCTCGAGCTCCACCAGGCCACCCAGTTTGACCGCCTCATCCCGAGCATATGCCTCTCGTCTCCTGGTTCGCACTGTGAGGTGAATCCTGCGTGACCTTTCCTCTGCGTATCTGCTTACAGAGGCAGCGGCAAGCCGCGCCGAACAATCCCCTTCATCAGCAGTCCTCTGTGCTTGCTGACTTCATTAGAGCACCCAGCTGCAGCCCATGGGGAGCGACAGCAGCAGCCTGGGTGCACCCTGCTTCCCCCGCACTCAGTGTGGAGCTCACCGACCCTGACTGTCTGGAGGAATGTACGGTATCCGCCCACACTCGCATTTTCCTCAGTGCATCTCTGCAGAGGCCCACGCGCCCTTCTAGAGGGATTAATAGTGCAGCCTGGGTCTCCTGTTCGTGTCTTTTAATCTTGCTAATGTTGTGTCGCCGGTGAAAGACAGTAAGCTCTGCGGATCTGCAGTTCATTACACACCCCCTCTGTGGAAGCTGTGGAGGGGTGAGCCCTGAGCTTCTCATACAATACTTGATTCAAGTTGTCCTCTGCAGGCCAAGCCAATCTAGCGCCTTGTTTGAGTGTTCTGATGAGAGTTCAGGTGTCGCAGAGATTTCTGCAGCAGCCCTGTCCTTCGACCCTCAGGGGATCCATGGCTTCCACTTACGCAGCAGAGCTCTCAATACAGAAATCTCTTACCTTCTTAAGGGTGCGCAACCTTCAGACATTATACAGCGCAAGAGCGGCTAACTCCGTCACTTGTTGAAACAAGCGCGCGCCTCGCGCTGAAGGGGAAAGAAAAACACGAGGAGAGGAGGAGGCAGCAGGGGGAGGGGAGAGAGGAGGGGGCCTGCGCAGTTTCCCTTGCGGGAGCGAGCAGGAACTATATGTTTGTAATTAACACATGGTTTGAAAGATCGCTTTCGCAAGGGAATCGCCAGACGTGCACGCGTTTCATCCAAAGCAATGCAATGCGTGCACGTTTTTGACAGCAAAGCTGAAGCGATTGCTAAAAGTCTTTTCCTAAGCAGCGCATGCGTGCTGCGTAGGCGAGACCTAAAAGCGGACGATTGTGAAGGAGGCTGGGAGGATGAAAACTGAGCATAACAGAAGGTTGATTCTGTCTGTTTTTCTTAAAAACGGTAGTGTCCAAGTTGTTGGGTCCTTTTGTGATCAGCACGTCTAGGAAAGACAAACTCGTCTTGCTTATGGTGTGGGTGAATGTTAGAAATCGGGGTCTCTAGTTGGCAATGGCTGGCCACTGTCCAAGTAGGGACCCTTCTTCCTAAGTCAGATTAAGCGGGCTACACCCTTTGATAACCCCTGCTCAACCCTGTGGTAACGTTGCACGAGCAGCTAGGCTTATCTCAGAGGCAGTGTGTGAAGCGTTTATGACCATACACAGTAACACAGTGAGGCACACTACAAAGGGACACCACACAAGTAGTTATAAAAAATAAGTATCTTTATATATAGACTTAACACAAGACCAATGACAGTAAAAAGCCACAATACTAGAAAATCGGGTTACTCTTGAAATGCTGCAAAAATAGTTCTAAGTGTGCAAAGAGGAGTTCAGTTCAAAGCAGTGGTCTCTGTGACCCTTTTACTTACAAAGTACCTGGATTCTGTAGCAAAACAACCAAAATGTCGCAAAGGAGCTGTAGCAATGGTTTTCCTCACGCGAGACCGGCGATGCGTTGAATCCTTGCCGCAAGGGATGATGATGCGCTGATCTACAGATGCGTGTGGGACAAAGCGACAAACTTCTCCACGCTAAGCCGGCGATGCGTTGAAATCCTTGCCGCAAGGGAGGATGATGCGCTGATCTACAGATGCGTGTGGGACAAAGCGACAAACTTCTCCACGCTAAGCCGGCGATGCGTTGAAATCCTTGCCGCAAGTGAGGATGATGCGCCGAGCCTTTTGCGTGTGCGACCTTGTTGCAATGAGAAGAAATGGCGCACCGCGAGGGAGCGATGATCCGGGTGCGATGCAATGAAAATGGCGGATGCTCGGCGTCCGTGCTGCAATGTCGTGAAGCGATGAACTCGATGCGATGATCTTTGGTTAGCGAGCACTTGGAGGCCCGCAAACGTGCGATGCAATAATCTTTGGGTTAGCGAGCAGTTGGCAGCCCGCAAACGTGCGATGATCTTCGGGTTAGCGAGCCTTTGGCAGCCCGCAACCATGCGATGTGATGATCTCTGGTAGCGAGCCCTCAGCGGCAGCAGCGCGATGATTTTCCGTGTGCTTTCAGCTGCGGCAGCTCGCAAACGGGCTTTACTGACGATTTTCAGCACTCTCTTCTCTGTAGTAGAACTAGAGGCCCTGGAACTCACAGGAGCCTCACCTGCAGATAGAAATCCTCGCTGGAAGGAAACAGGAGGCGTGTGGTGAAGTCTGATGTGCCTGAGACTTCAACAGGAGGCTAGCTCTCTTCTAGCCCTTGAGTGATTGCTTTAGCAAGTTGAAATAAAAGTTCTCTTCAAAGTCCTTTTCCTCTTCTTCCAAGTCCAGTAGTAACCACTGCAGGCCAATCCAAGAAACAGCACACAAGCACAAGGACAGTCACCTCCTGCAGATTCCTTCAGTTACACGGACAGAGGTTCTTCTTGTTGTCCAGGAGCAATACAAATTGTAGGGGTTTCAGCACAGATATTTATACCCCAAAAGTCTTTGTTCTCAGAAGCTACAAGTCACTGAACCCAGCCAGAACCAATTCTGCCCAGTCCTGGAGCACTTTGTTTACCAGGCTGCATCCTTCCTTTCAGGAAGAGGGGGTCTGCCATCAGACGCACAGTGGGAGGTGGAGCCAGCATTCACCTTGCCAGGCACAGCCCTATTCAGGCCAAGGAGCTACCCCTCCCCATACTCCAATTCAGATCTCTCTATTCAACCCAGGTCTGACTCAGCCTGCCCTGTCCCTCCAAAACTAGACAGCCAATACACATAACAGCAGAGCACACTGAAAGGCTTAGGCAAGAAAATACCTACTTTCTAAAAGTGGTATTTTCAATGAATATAAAAATAAACTTCACTAAAAGATGTATTTTAATATTCTGAGCTCAGGCATACTAAATTCGTTTTTCTACCATGTTCTTTAGGTCAGTTAGGACTATAGAATGTAATAGTCAAACTGCCCATTCTGGCCTATGGAGAACAGGTAGCCTTACAGTAGTGAAAAACAAAATTGGGTGTAATTCACTACCAGGACATGCTACACACATCAGAGCATGTCCTACCTTACACATACAATGCACCCTACCATAGGGGTGACTTACATGATGCCAAGGGAAGGTTCAGGGGCTGGGAAGTGGGTGCACTTCACAGCCAAGATGGCAGTTCTGGACTGCACACAGACTCTGCAATGGCAAGTCTGAGACACACTTTACAAGCTGCTTCTGTGGGTGGCTCAAACCAGCACTGCAGGCCCACCAGCAGCATTTGGATTACCAGCCCTGGGCACACACAGGCCACGCTACTAGGGACTAACAGGCAAACCAAACAAGCCAATCATGGATATACCAATTCATATGTCATATTTACACAGGGAGCATTCGCGCTGTGGCACTGAATAGCAGTGGCTCAGCGCCCAGAGCATCTAATACCAGCAAAAACAGAGGAGACGACAGCGAAAAATGGAAGGGAGACCCACACCAATGGTGCCAGGTCTAACAGTGAATTGAATGCGTAGATTCCTTTGATTGACTTAGATATAGCTGCATGGTATAACTTAACTCTCCTTTTTCTCTTCCTTTTTCTTTCTTTTCTGCACTGGGTCGGTACTTATAAGACAGTGGACTTTGTGTCTTTTTGGAGACAATTTACTCATGTGTCAATTGACCTCACTAGCACTGCAGTTCAATAATATAGTTTTTTCTGGTTTGAGCTATTTTTTCTTTCTTTATCACATTGATACATTCATCAGTGATCTCTTGTATTCATATATGTGGTTCGTTGTATTAAGGGTTGCCATTGGAGCTTCTTAGCGCCAGTTTGCCTACACTTCGCTTTTTGAAATAGTCATATTACAGCACTATGAATCAATGATTGGTTACGTGGTTGCTAGGTATGGTGGTTGTAAACAGCCACGCTCGTGGTCGAGGTGTTTTTATGGGATGTCACATTAGTCATTTAAAGATGGCAACCGTGTTGAGGTGTGATCGCCATGTTGTTTCCGTAGTTTCATAACAAACACAGAGAGTTTGGCTTACAGGTGATTTATCAGTAATTTATCGCCGGCAATATTACGCATGGGATTTTTTTTGCACCATTTTTTTTAGGGTGGGGGCTGCCTGAAATGGCCACGCCAATGCCCCCACCTCCGCCACCATTACAGCCTTTCTGCCCCCCCTGGGGGGCAGTAGCCCCCAATCTGCCCCCCGGGGGGGCAGAAAGCCCACTTGACGCCAGGGATTTTTTTTCGTGCAATTCCTTTTAAAGGATGGGGCTGCCCAGAACGGGCAAGCCAATGCCCCCACCCCTCCCCCACAAAAATTAGTCTTTCTGCCCCCTTGGGGAATTAGCCCCCAATCTGCCCCCCCCCAGGGGGGGCAAAATGCCCAGTAGACGCCAGGAATTTCTTGGGCACATTTTAATTAGGGTGGGGGCATTGGCATGCCCCTTTTGGGCAGTCCCTCCCCTAATTAAAATATGCCCAAAAAACTCCTTGGCATCTTGTGGACTTTCAGCCCCCCGGGGAGGGGCATTTGGGAGCATTAGCCCCCAATCTGCCCCGCCGGGGGGGCAAAAAGCCCACTAGACACCAGGGATTTTTTGGGGCAAATTTTTATTAGGGTGGGGGCATTGGCATGCCCATTTTTGGCAACCCTCACCCTAATTAAAATTTTCTCAAAACAATCCCTGGCATCTAGTAGGCTTTCTGCCCCCCCTGGGGGGCAGATGGGGGCATTAGCCCCCAATCTGCACCACCGGGGGGGCAAAAAGCCCACTAGTCGCCAGGGATTTGTTTAGGCAAATTTGAATTAGGGTGGGGGCTGCCCAAAACAGGCATGCCCATGCCCCCACCCCCTCCCCCGCAAAAATTACAGCCTTCCTGCCCCCCGGGGGGCAGATGGGGGCATTAGCCCCCAATCTGCCCCCGGGGGGACAAAAAGCCCAGTAGATGCCAGGGATTTTTGGGGCAAATTTTAATTTGGGTGGGGGCATTGGCATGTCCGCTTTGGGCAGCCCCCACCCTAATAAAAATGTGCCCAAAAAACTCCCTGGCGTCTAGTGGACTTTCAGCCCCCCCTGGGGGGCAGATGGGGCAGTAGCCCCCAATCTGCCCCCCCCCGGGGGGCTAAAAGCTCACTAGACGCCAGGGATTTTTTTGGGCAAATTTTAATTAGGGTGGGGGCTGCCCAAAACGGGCATGCCAATGCCCCCACCCCCCACCTGCAACAATTACAGCCTTTCTGCCCCCCTGGGGGAAGATGGGGGCAGTAGCCCCCAATCTGCCCCCCTGGGGCAAAAAGCCCACTAGACGCCAACGATTACGCTGGCTTTTTTATGTGTGGGGGTAGGGGCTGCCCAGAATGGGCACACCAATGCCCCCACCCCCCAAAAAAAATAGCCTTAGTGTTTCTGCCTCCCTTGGCGGCATATTGGGGCAACCCCACCCCCCGAAATCCCCCCCCAAGGGCGGCAGAAAGCCGACTAGGCACGGATTTGTTATTGGCAATATGCCTACCTGTCGATTTTGGGCCCTAGCGCAGCCGGCACATAGGGAAACCTAGCAAACCTGTACATTTTTATAAACTAGACACCCAGGGGAATCCAGGATGGGCTAACTTGACTGGCTCTCACCAGGTTCTGTTACCCAGAATCCCTTGCACACCTAAAAAAAGTCCAAAAAACCCAAATTTTACTCACATTTCTGTGATGGAAAGTTCTGGAATCTGCGTGGATCCACAAAATTCCACCCACCCCGTGTTCTCCAAAGTCTTCAGAGAAAAATGGTACCTCACTTGTGTGGGTAGGCCTAGTGCCCACGACAGGAAATGGCCCAAAACGCAACGTGGACACACCGCAATTTCACAGTGAAAAATAACCTTTTTTTTGCAAAGTGCCTAGTTGTAGTTTTTTAACCCTAGCTCTGCCGGCACCTAGGGAAACCTAGCAAACCTATACATTTTTAAAAACTAGACACCCAGGGAAATCCAGGATTTTGAGGTGTTTCCTGTTGTGGACACTATGCCTACCCACACAAGTGAGGTACCATTTTTATCGGGAGACTTAGTGTAATTCAGTTTTGTAAAGCAACTGTTATTACCTATTGACTTTCAATGCATTTCTGCCTTCCAAATGAAAGACAATGTGTAAAAAAGAAGTCATTTTGAAAAATGACCGATAATTCTCATGCTAGTATGAGTGTTCCCAGTTTTGGAAATGTGCAAATATCTACTGTTTCTAAACTCTATATTTTGTTCCCATTTCAGAAATACATAGGTGTCTTTCATACCAATTTTTCCATGTATACATTTTCCCAGAGTAATTGCTATATACCCGCTACATAATAAAAAACCATTGCAAGTCGCTGCTCAGTTTTTGGCTCTGGGTTCGTCGGGTTCTTGGTGAACCTACAAGTCCTATATATCCACACAACCAGTAAGGTCCTGCGGATGTAACGGTATATTGCTTTCAAAGAGCTGTCATAATTAGAAGAAGTTACAGGTGAAAACGTTGACACAAAAAGTGGTTTTTTCCAACTAATTTTCAATTTTTTCCTATATTTAATTGTTAGTTTCTATAAAGAAACCTTGAAGGATCTACACAAATGACTCCTTGCTGAATTCAGAATTTTGTCTACATTTCAAATATGTATAGCTTTCCAGGATCCTTTATTGCTTTCATACCCATTTCTACCATTAACTGGAAGGAGGTTGAAAGCACAAAAAATTGCAAAAATAGGCTATGTCCCAGAAAAATGCCAAAACTGTGTAAAAAATGTTGGTTTTCTGACAAAAGTCTGTCATTCCCTAAAAGCTGGGAAAATTCATTTGCAGCACTTTTTTCCCATTCAAAAAAAAAAAAATGTTGCTGTATTTTGGCTAATTTCTGGGACCCCTCCAGGGTAATCCACAAACCCTGGGTACCTTTAGAATCCCCATGATGTTGGAAGACAAGGACGCAAATTTGGCGTGGATACCTTATGTGGTCAAAAGGTTCAATTTAAGATGGCGCTCAATTGCCAGTCCGTTTTCTGTGTACAACAAAGTATAAATGCTGACGTATTCCACGCTCGCGGTTGTTTAGAGAACTGCAAGAGAGAGCATTCGGTGTGAGACCCGTCCAAGATTCAGAACGGTAAGAAGAGTTAAATGCAAGCACCAACGATCTTTTATTCAGTGATTAGTTCAATAACCGTGGGATATGGCATCTTGTTTCACTCAGAGTTTTCTCTCATGCACGTGGGGCACATCGGGTTTAAAACACAGAAATCACTCGGGCATGGGCATCTTGTTGAGACATGGATTGTATGAAAAGACCTAGTTAATTTTAGCATTTCATGTTCAGTTTCAATCATTCAGATGGATAGAGAGTTGACTTGTAGTTATTCCTTTTCAAGTAGGACGACAGTCTGGCATCTTTTCGACTGCATGGTCTGTGATGTGAGTGCCATTTACAGCCAGAATCAGTCTTGTGAACAAAGTTGCAGTTTCTCGTCTTCACGTTCAGTGAGGTTGGGTACCACAGCATGTAGTTTTCACTTTCGAGCTTATGCACCAGCAATGTCTTTTCAGTGTTGATTTAGTACGTACTGTCTATACTTTGTAGATTACTCATTAAGAGATTGCAGTTATTTTTTCGCGTACGTTGATTGATTGATCAAGCTATCCAGTAAGTTTCTTGCATTCATTCTGCATCCCTGGTGAGGGGCATGTATCCTTGGTAATGTGAATAACTTTCATATTTGCTCTGCCACCAGATTCAGGGTGAACAGTCACTCGCAGACATTTCTTATTTAAAGAGAGAACCATGATATATTACCAGAAGCTTGATCATCATTTCACCTTGTCTGTTTTTTGTAAGCTGCTTCAAGCATTTACCATACCGAAATGTCGATTTAAGGTTTACATCTCGTCTCAGTAGTCCTTTGTTTATGTCATTGGTAGAAGACCATTGTCTTTGTTAAAACATCAACTCCCAGCACTCTGAGTCTATACGCCTGCGCACTGGAGGTAAGAGGAGAGGTATTTGGCCCCCAAGCACCCTCTGGAACCAGTGGTACTTCATCCCCCAACCAGCAGAGCACCAGGAGGCGCTTTTGCAGAGTGGTGGAGAAAGGGGGCATGGGCTCCAAATACCTCTCAGCAATCTTGCTGTGTGGGACTTACTGGAGGTAACAGGAGGACTTGTTGGCCCGAGGACTCTCTGGACCCAAGGGGATGTCATCCCCCAAACAGCAGCGAGCCAGGAAGCACGTTTGCAGAGTGGTGGACAGAGGGGCCATGGCCTCGAATGACCTATCAGCAATCCTGCTGTGCAGGACTTATTAGAGGTAAAAGGAGGGTTTGTTTGCCCCAAGGACCCTCTGGAGACAAGAGAACTTCATCCTCCAACCATCAGCGAGTCAAGAGGTGTGTTTGCAGAGTGGTGGGGTATCTGGTGAGTTGCCAGGTGATTTTTAATTTTTTTTTGGTTTTTGTAGGAAGAGGGACTGCGTAGCCCCTCTTCTCTGGGCCGATTTTGGCCCAGGAACCCCGTCCCAGGCTCAAGGAATGTTTAGGTCTCGCCTGACCCAGCGCTTGCGCTGATTTGGCGAGACTTTAAGTAAGGGCTTCAAACAATGTTACCGCCGGCCTACAGCTTGCGTGCATGTGCGCGGGCGCGCGCTTATTAGTAGAGGCGCCATATGGCATTCCTCATGCTCATTAAGCGCTTCGCTCGCCGCGCACTTGATCGCGATCACTTTCGCAGCCGCGCGACGGCCGCATGCGCACCACTTCCTTTATACTCTCCCTTGTTATTATACTTCAATTACTTTTATCCCACCCATTTAACCAATTAATTTAATATCTTCTCCCTTATAACCGTCACTTCCGCATCTTACCTCATTCCCAGCCCATCAAGGATACAATAAACTAAGCCCTCAAAAGATGCTGCTACACACATTCAAAGATGGGACTTGTGACCACATCTTTAACATCCGCCTCTGCCTTAAATTCATTTTTCATTAAATTAGGTGACTAAGATCAGTTTTCCAGCGCCCCAACGAATCCATGGAGAATGTCAAAACCTCAGTCGAATTTTCAGCTGTATATTCAACATAACCTTTTGCCAGCGAAACATCTGGGACAATCGGAATGATTGTGTTCTCTTCGGCAAGAGGTGGCAGATTGTCTTGAAGTGGCCACAAACTAGCAATTCACGACAAACTGCAAAAACTCTTGAAAGGTCACAAAGTGGGCAACTATTTGTGATAATTGATCCCTGTAACAAAATCCTGCAGGCAAAACCTGGTGCACGTTGATGATGTAGTGAACATTAGCCCAGGGCCCACTTTAGGGTACTAACTGGAAGATTCACAAACGTTATGCGTGACATTTAGAGGTCAGCATCTCTAGTGATAAATATCGGTGTTGTCTATGCTTGTATGTGTGCTCGAGTGCTACAAGTGTCATCTCTTAAGCCTATCCCGGTTCTAAGTGTCATATTAAGGCAGTTGCTTCTATAGCCTTTATGCTGTCTCGTAGCACGAAAGGCGGTTGAGTACTGTAGGACCAAAGTTTGTGTTCTCACTGCCCATATTGCCCAGCACCTTGAAGCCTATATACCTAGCTATCCCAGCACAAATAAATGACAGCATCAGCAAGCCTTCTAATAGCCAGCAACTCCACTGCCAATGCCCAAGTACTCAACCGTGTGAACATGCGCACACAGGTGGCAGAGTCCATAATACCCACAGGTTTCAGCATTCGTATTGCTTACAAGAGCTACAGTGTCCTCAATTGTGGGCACCCATAAAGCCAATAAGTGCCAATATCCATTGTGCCAACAATTCCCAGCGTCACCAGTGGCCATTAGTGTCAACATCCCTTTCAGCGGGGAAGTAAGTTTTGTCAGAATGCGAGCAGTGACAGTGCTAAACAAGCATCGGATAAGCCAATAGGTCTCGCCTTTGGGATCTTATAAGTGTTTAGCCATGCAACACTTGTTTTAATTGATGTAACTGTGAAACTTAATTGCTATGTTCCTCATGTAAAGCGCTCTGATACCTCTGGGTCTAGCCAGCGCTATATAAAACTCAATGAATAAATAAACATCATCCTTTTACCAAGTTCAAAAGAAATGTAAGTATACATTGAAACGCACATCAGGTTGCTCTGCGTTTTGATCTCAAGAATCTCTACTTACGCTGCATTTTCTCAGTGAGAGAAAGAAGTAACTGTTGTAACAGGCTCAATGCCAGTGCTGTCTTCTCTGGTCAGGGCCCTAAACGTCATGATATTCTATTAAAATGTTGCCTTTTTCAGAGTATGGCTGCCTGCACAACGGAGTTTGGGAAAATCTAAATTTTGAATAAGTTCGTTTTTAGTCTAAGGGGCTCCCTTCTTTACTCGGTTATTAACTCTTTCAGCGCTCCTTCATTATTAATGAAGGAGCGCTGAAAGAGTTAATGCCTTCAGTGTTCATGAACAACTGTCCGGTAAGCAGAGCGCCCTGCCCGGGGTCGCTTTCTGGAATCCAATTAGCAGGAAGCAGCTGCACTGCCCGCATTCTGCACCTTGTACTGTTCGTCCTGACACCGTCCAACGAAAAATACCGTTTTACAAACAGAGCACTTCCTCTTGTGGCCAAGAGCTCCTCCAACCTTCAGTGGTTGTTGTATAAACTCCAAGCGTACTGCGGGATCGGGCTGTTTAATCCAGTACTCAAAAATAAACATTGGATTTTGAGCTGGTGTCTCTGGTGCTTCCAGGCGCACTGAAGCCCTTGCAGGAGTTAGGCTTTCTGTGAAGCGCACCTTCACTGCCAGAGGCCTCGTGGGCAGCATAAGAGACTCCCACTGAAACACATCAATGTGCACACATCTAATGCTGGCCTTCATCCCAGGTGAGTTCATGCACCTAATGCCATCATTTTATAAGTTTGTATTGAGTTATTGACCTCACCGTTTGTGAGTTGTGGTTTGGTGAAATAATAGCATGGCTGACTCCGCCGTTCATTCTGCCATTCAGTTGGGTGACACTAACCACCATTTTATTATAGTGCTTTGAGAAATGGAATATTGACATAATGCTACGAAAGCTTAGATTATTACTACGTCTGCGCTTTCAAGTACTCTTCTTAATTTTTTATTTATTTTTTTATCTCAAATCTTTTTTATTAATAAACAAAATTGAGAAAAAAAAAAATGACAAGTCATACAATAAGTGGCAATAACTGACAATAAATGACATATGCAATCCCCAACCAAAAGACCCATAGTACATGAGAGCCGACAAATCTATAGGAGAGTCACCCCCAACACAGACCCATATGAGATCATATTCCTCAAACAAAAGTCCAATTGGTCGCACACTGCTCTACCTACCAGCGTGTTGCCCCAAAGAATTGTGGTCCCTGAAGTCAGCGTCGGCGGGTACGCCTATGCCCGAGTCTTGAGTGCAAGTAAGTGTAGCGTTAGCCATCCCTGGACACGTGTTTCGAGGTAGTTGCCTCTCATCAGCAGGGAGTAGGTGAGTGTGTAGGGTTGCTGTGTAGGCTGCTAAAATAAGTGTTCTCAGGTGAAGTACCTCTCGTAGCGCGCAGGTGCGTAACCATGAGCTCGTCAGCTCCACTGGCTCAAGGAGCCTGAATATTAACAAAAGTCCAATTGGTCGCACACTGCTCTACCTACCAGCGTGTTGCCCCAAAGAATTGTGGTCCCTGAAGTCAGCGTCGGCAGGTACGCCTATGCCCGAGTCTTGAGTGCAAGTAAGTGTAGCGTTAGCCATCCCTGGACACGTGTTTCGAGGTAGTTGCCTCTCGTCAGCAGGGAGTAGGTGAGTGTGTAGGGTTGCTGTGTAGGCTGCTAAAATAAGTGTTCTCAGGTGAAGTACCTCTCGTAGCGCGCAGGTGCGTAACCATGAGCTCGTCAGCTCCACCGGCTCAAGGAGCCTGAATATTAACAAAAGTCCAATTGGTCGCACACTGCTCTACCTACCAGCGTGTTGCCCCAAAGAATTGTGGTCCCTGAAGTCAGCGTCGGCGGGTACGCCTATGCCCGAGTCTTGAGTGCAAGTAAGTGTAGCGTTAGCCATCCTTGGACACGTGTTTCGAGGTAGTTGCCTCTCGTCAGCAGGGAGTAGGTGAGTGTGTAGGGTTCCTCAAACACATAATAATAAAATCCGTAAGTCAGGGCTGTAACTTTGATCGCCACATCCGAATAACATGGACAAATTCGAAACAAATTAAGTGAAATAAAATGAAGTGAAATAAAATGAAGTGAAATTAAAGGAAACCCAATAAAATTAAACTAAGATATGTCATGAAACCACGTTTAGACCCCACGCTCCGATTGCGCTATAGTGTTTGAGCGCCACAACTGCCAATACCTTATTTCACTTGTGTTGCCTATCCAATTCCGTCTCTCCCCTTACTCTCTAGTCTATCAGCCCTGATTCAGCCACAAATCTGCCACTACTGCCACCACTTCCATTCAGGGTGGGTCAAATGAGAACGAAGACCTGTCCAGGGATTTCCAAAGCCGCCTGTGGGAAGCGCGCCACGGGGATGAGTGTAGAGCTGGATTGTCAGCTCTTCTTAAAAACGAGAGCCATTCTTGCCATACCCTGAAGGAGACCTCAGAGGTGCTTTTCCATTTACATAGTACCACCTTGCAGGCTAGAGTAAGCAAAATGTCCATCAATTGACGATCATTGTCATTTTGAAGCTCCTGGTCTAGCATCCCCAATAGAACATAGACAAATTCTCGTTTAGACTTGACCTTGAAAGTATGATCTATGCAGTCAAACACTTTCCCCCAGAATAGTCCCAGCGCAGAGCACCCAAAGAGCATATGGGCTAAGTCTCCCACCGCCAAGTTACAATTCCAACATAAGGGGCTATCCCTCAGATGGAGTTTATGGAGTTTTTCTGCCGTCCAATAAGTCCTATTAATGAGCATATATTTGGTTTGGGCTAGAATCGGGGAGATCTTATTCGTTAGGGCGGCAGCATGTATCAAATCCCAGTCAAATACTAAACCTGTAGAGTTAGGCTCAGACTCCCACTTGGATTCATTTTTCTTGAACGCCTTCCTTGGGGCAGGGAGAAGCAACTTATACATTTTAGAAACAAAATGACCCGACCTCAACATTCGTGGAACATGGGTCTTAAGCCAAGGGTCATGCGATTTAAGGGAGCAAGTAGACAGAATAACCTTAAGTTTCAAAAAGTCATAAAAGTCCATTGGAGACATATTGTGGTTGGTTTGAAGCGAAGAGAACGGCAATGGATGCCTTCCTTCAAATAAGTCTTCCACCAGATTAATGCCTTTCTCAGACCAAACCTTCCATTGCAGAAGCTTCCCTTCCAGCTTAAACGATGGATTATACCATAAAGATACCATAGTAGACTTCCTCCACAACAGCCCACCTGTCTGAGCCTGATCTAATCTCAGAAGCGCTCTTCTAGTGTTCAACAGGATGTATTTGGAGTGGGGGAGATGGGATAGATCCATTGAGAGTAATGCTGCGAGAGGTGCATTACCAATCAAAGATTTCTCAATCGCAATCCACAACGGTGAATAATCTGCATCCTCATTCAGCCACTGAGCCCCTTGTTTACATAGAAAGGCCGTCTGATAGTTCCTGAAGCTAGGGAGACCCAGGCCGCCCTTACCTTTTGATAGCTGTAGCTTCTTCATAGATATCCTGGGTTTCTTCCCCTGCCACAAGAACCCACCAAACAGCCCGTCCACCTTTGTCAAGAAGGCCTCCGAGAACGTCATTGGCAGCATACTCGCCAGATAATTTACTAATGGGGTCACCATCATCTTCAAGGTTTCCGCCCTTCCCCACCATGAAAGGAATTTCGGGGACCATCCCTCTATTAATTTAGATATTTTTTTCAGAGTCAAGCTTTCATTGACCTCCAAAGTTGTAATTAGATCTGTATCAAATTCCAATCCCAGATCCTTAAAGCAGCCTGGTTGCCACGTCAGGCCAGAGTCCCCCATAATCTCTCTAGTGCCTAAGTTATTCAGCAGCTTAACCTCTGTTTTATCTTTGTTCAACTTACATCCCGACACCTTGGAAAAATCGTCAATGGTAGACATAAGGGCCGGTATAGCCTCTGCCGCTCTCTCTGATACTATTAGAACATCATCCACATACGCTGTCAATTTTATTATACAATCTACAAATGGAATTCCAGCAATACCCTCGTTAGTTCTCAAGTGATAAAGAAATGGCTCAATGGCCAACAAAAACAATGAAGGCGAGAGAGGGCACCCCTGTCTAGTGCCTTGATGTAACTGGAACGCTGAGGAGAAGGAGCCGCCCGCTCTAACTCTCGCAGATGGACAAGAGTATAGAGACATCACCATCTTCGTAAAGAGGTGACCGAGGTTGAACTTATTTAGGACCGCATTCAGATAGTTCCAATCGACTCTATCGAAAGCCTTTTCGGCGTCAAGTGTGATTGCCACAGTAGGGGTAGTCAACAACTTTGCTCGTTCCAGTACATGCGCCAGTATTCTAGTATTATCACTAGACAGTCTATTCTTTAAAAAAACCCGCCTGTGATGCATGTATCAATTTGGGTAGGACCTTTTGCAGCCGGTTAGCCAGAATCATTGCTAGAAGCTTACAATCGAGATTAATGAGCGAGATAGGCCTATAGTTCTATGGTAGCGCTGGATCCTTCCCCTCCTTCGGTAGCACCGCAATAATGGCTTCTGACAACGTACCCTTCACCTCCCCTATTGCACTGATTTCTTGGAATAAGTGCAAGAGTGGTTGTGCCAACAGTGGGGAAAAGCTCTTGTAGAACCTAGCAGTGAACCCGTCCGGTCCGGGTGCCTTACCACATTTTAAAGACTTAATGACCATCTCGACTTCCTGAAGCGTGATAGGGCCGTTAAGGCCATCACGATCCATGGTGGAGAGGGAGGGAAGATTGCACTTATCTAAATAGCCTTCAATTTTTGAGTTGTCTACCTCTGTATTCTTGGCATAAAGTTGCTCATAAAATTGTTTGAATACCTCCGCTATCTTAGCCGGGTCCGAGTGTGTTGTACCCCCCTGATCTTTGATGGAGTTAATCGTATTTTGCTGTATTTTAAATTTGAGGTATGCAGCTAGGCTCTTCCCTGCCTTGTTGGATTCACAAAGTTTGAATTGCTTCCTCCTAGTTAACCAAGTCCCCGCCCTTTCACTTACTATTTTGTTATAATCATATTTCCTATTTGCTAACTTATTCATTGTCTCTTCCTTCCTGTCGGCCAAGTGTTTCTTCTCTAGCGCGGCAATTTCTCCTTCTAAAGTCTCCAGAGCTTTATTATGGTTCTTGTTTATCGCAGATTTTATTTTAATATCGACCCCTCTTATCGTACTTTTTAGCGCCTCCCAACGAATCAAATCAGTGGTATCTCCCCTACTGTTATGGTCTAATTACTCCCTAATCGCTGTCTCGATCCCTACCCTTTGCTGTTCTTTCCCAAGCACCTCCTCATTAAACGTCCAGATTGATTGCTGGGTAGAGGGTTTGACGTTAGAGATGGATAGTGAAATACATGAGTGATCAGATAAAACCTTTGGTTCGATAGATGTCCCTTCTATTCTAGGGATACCATTCTTTGTTATAAATAAATAATCAATCCTGGAGAATGAATCATGCGGCGGAGAATAAAAGGTATAATCCCTCCCATCAGGGTTCTGCAATCTCCATGTATCCACAAAATGAAATCGAGTACATAGATTAGTGAAGGTATGGGATCTATTGCTATGAAAGGAGCATCTGGAATCCCTATCTAATACTGGATCAAATGGTAGATTAAAGTCTCCTGCCAGAATGTGTATGGCTGAGTCAGGAATGGTCTCTAGTTGCTTGGACAGATCTGACCAAAAGGTTAGGTCGCATGTATTAGGGGCATAGACATTCGTCACATAGAATTCAGTGTCATCTTTAGTCAGCTTGGTCGTAACCCACCGCCCTTTGGAGTCAGAATCATGGGTGAGCAACTCTACGTTAGATTTTTTGGCAATTAAAGTCAGGACCCCATTTTTCTTCCCCATCGCCTCTGACCCCACGACCTCAACAAAGAATTTATTCCTGAGTGTATGAAATTGTGAGGCCTCAAGTTTAGATTCCTGCTACAATACAATATCACCTTTCTGTCTACGTAAATACTCCAGGATCTTCTGACGCTTAACTGGTTGATTGAGACCCTTGACATTAAGAGAGAGTATTTTCAAGCTATTCACTCTTGATACACCCATAGGAGTGTCAATTGTGGATAACGCCATAACGAATCAACAGCTAACATGGTAAATTATTAATAAACTACACTGAACTGCATTGACTCGGACCTCCTTCATTTTCTCCCTTAACCCCTTAATGCTCACAGCACTAACAAGAAGGTAAAAGTACAATCGGCCTAGGCATTGACAATAGTATGGTATTAGGCCTGGTGTGCATTGGAACTTAACATAGACCCCAACCGGGTCGCGGCAGTGCAATCTGCACAGGCTTTGGCAATAGAGTGATGTTGGACTTGGTATGCATGGAAACATGGCATAAACAATGACATAAAGAAAAATTACCACAAAAATCAAACACGCTCCCCACCCTCCCTCCCTCTCCCACCCTCCCACCTCCCCCTCCCCAACACCCTCCCCCCACCCCTCCACCCCGAGATAAACTAGTAGGCATGGTGACACGGAAAAAATAGTGTCCCTCCCATGGCCACAACTCGTATTCGTGTTAGCGATTCAGGAATTAGCCCAACACGTAAGGCATCACAAACCCGTCTGCCCGATAGGCAACAGTGCCTGTCTAGGTAACAGCTAACTCATATTATAAGGCTGCCGCTGGGTCACCTCCCAGTGGGATTCTCCACAGTGACTACCCATCTCACTAACCTTAATCCAATACATCAAAGGGTTGGTATGCTCGCCTCGAGATTTATGCAATAAATAAGCCCCCACTTCTTCACTGCTGTTGACTGGTCTAGGGCTACCAACACAGACCAAGGATTGCATAATATTTAGTGGCGAATCATAACTAGTATCAACACTCAAAGAAGGCACAAACCACCCAAGAACACATAGGGAAATTCTTACGGCCCCTTATACTCCATTACCTTCCTGAACAGGGGCCAACATTGCAACAATACAGCAGTACATCAGGACCCAACACTGCATGACTACGAATGGTACATTGACAAAATAATCTGCTACGGAAACAAAGAGTCCTGTTTAGCGGAAGAAGTAGAGGCCGCTGATGAAGTATCCATGCGTGATTCATCGCTTCCCTCCAGATATTGCCTGAGTTTTAATGGGTCTGCGAAGATCTGCGGAGAACCTTTGATAAAGACACGGAACCTTGCCGGACCTACAAAACCAAATTGGTGACCCAGCGACTTTAATTGTGGACGCAAAGCAAGAAAGGCTTTCCTCGTGTCCACAGTTTCTTTACTGTAGTCTTGTGATATGAATACTTTACTAGATTTCCAGAGCACATGGTTATTTTTACGTACAAACAACAGTATTTGTTCTACATGCTGGTAACGTAGTGGTTTACATACAATAGGCCGCGGTCCCTTTTGGCCCGGCAAGATCCTGCCCGGAACCCTATGAGCTCTATCAAATTCCAGTGGATGATGGAAGCTAAGGTTGGTCGCTTGGGAGAACCAAGCCTCCAGAAATTGAACATAGGACTCGTAAGTCTCTTCTGACCCCTCCGGTATGCCAAAGATGCGTAGGTTCCCTCTGCGATTTCTATCTTCCATTTCCGCCAGCTTCCTTGACATTTGTTCTGTGGAGATGTGTAGGCGTTTAAGAGAGCTACAAGTTGTGGTCTCCGAGTCCTCTAGACGACTGATTCTTGACTCTGACTACGTAAGTCTGGCATTAGTATCACGGATGTCTTTACGAATAGCTACAATTTCTTCCTTTGTGGACTTTGCGATCTCCTTTACTTCCTCTAATCTATTCAATATTATGTCTATCGTATCGGTCACATCCTTTTTACCTTTGATCGGCGATATTGGAGCAGGAGGTTCAGCCTTGAGCCTTTTCAAGTTCTTTGTATCTTTATCCCCCATCTTAAACAGCACTGTGAAAAGCCTATTGAATCGAATGACAGAACTGAACTGATAGCCCTGCAATAGACTTAAGCAGCTCGTGACCAGGAGCTTCCACCATATGCAGAAGGTGTGCACGTACCATACATCACCAGCACAAGTGAACTCCTGCCGCAGCCAATGACGTGATTAGAGATTTAGGAGTGCATAACAGACACCATTGCCTTACTCGTGACCAGCATGACAGCAAACATCAGACTCACAACGTGTAACTGCACAGACCCTCTTGCTCCACTACTCGTAGTAAGTGACCTGATCTCTTGACAAAACCGAGCTATTCGGTTATTCTCGCAAGTCTCTTGTGCACCAAGCACTGCTCAAATTCTGTGCACTGTCCCTCGGAAATGTTGCTGCAGCCTCTCCAAGCCCTCCACAGATCGCCGTCATTAGTTTCTCAGATCCGCAGTATAAAATAGTACGTTGGCCGCCTCACTAGCTACGCAGCCCGCCCAGATCATATGGAGCAAGCCCCGACACTTGCGCTGTCTGCGATACAGTGTACATCACCCTCTGCCTTCACTCGCACTCATCAGCATGTAACATACACCAAAAGCGCACTCCGCGTGTTGATTGTGTGTGGATTAACCGCTTTATTGCCGAAATCAGTGAGAGAATGATTCGGGAGGAGCCTGCACAACCGCCATCACTGCCGCCATCACTGCCGCCATTTGCAAACTAGTGTAGTGATGATCCCAAGACCGGCACAGACTCTGCTCCTCGTATTATGCATCCGTCGCCGATGTGTACATAGCGCTTGAACATGCAGCATTCCACCCTCATTCACTGCGATCGCCTCGTGTTCCACTCAATACGTAGGGTCCCCGGAGCCCCGGAGGTCAGTACATCCGCCATTTTGCCACTTCCAACGTCGATAGTTGGCGGAGACGCCCAGCCTATATTAGGGTGTTCCAGGACAGGTTACATACACATACTTCAGATCCCCTTCTAGCGAAGACCTCTTCGTTCTCCGACACGCGCCGGAACGCTCAAGAACTCTCGGGGCTCTCTGCAATAGCCATCTTGCCTGCTCCACTCACCGGCATTTCACTGCAGAACAGGGCGAATCTATAGTCCCACTGACCAGACCAGATCCACACTTCTTCCCTTCACTCTCTGTTACGGCAGCGGCCTCCCCGGGTCACGAATCTTCCAGCACCGTAGCGGTGACAGCCTCAATAGCGTTCGCCCGGTCTCCGCCGATTCCAACGGCTGCGCACTCCCTCGTGGTCTCAGGGCTCCCTGCCCATAACTCGCTTCCAGGACCTCCTTGGCGGCTCAAATTTGTCCCAGAGATGGACCTCAATCTCCGATTGCCGAAAACATTGTTCTTTGTGTGCACACGCTAGGTTATAACTCCAGAATCGCTCCTCGATTCACTGCCACGGGAGGAGCGACGCGTTATGCCGCCATCTTCTTAAGGACAGACTACCAGTCATGAAGAACGGAATTACCATTACAATTTTGCTATATCCGATCACGAGTGGGGTGGTGTTGTCACATCTAGTTTCCCCCGGTGTGGGAATACCAGAACTTTTACCAGGTGGCAATTCTCTCCGGTAACACCACAGGAGGCTTTAGCTGCAACAGCAGCCAAAGTTCATCCCCTGTCTTTGCTTTCTTGCAGGGTAGCATTTTTTGACCCCCTCCATGAGTATCTGCCTCTTCCCTCCCTTACTCTCTATACCCCTCTCGCTCTCACTTCACCCTCACCTCCTGCAGAATCTGCCACACACCTTCACCACCTTCTCAGAGCAGCTGGTTAAAGTGTGCGTCAAACGCCAGGGAATCAGGAATTCCATGTGGTTTTATGCCTAGTAATTCCGGGTCCACAGTTATTCCCCAGCCTGTGGTTTAACTCATACCGGCACAGTGTCACTGCATGTGAGCACACACGCACACACAGTGTCACTGCATTTGAGCACACACGGTGTCACTGCATGTTAGCACACATTTCACATGCAGTGTTCGTACTCCACCAGTACCAGCCAACTTATAATCAGGCCCTCGGAAACATCGATTTTTGTTTTTAATCCTTTCTTTTCACAAATGCCATTTCCCAGAAAATATTTCAGCCGAACACTTCATATGTATATGCCATATTCATTTAAAGAGCGCAGCACCACCACTTCTGAATGATTTAGCACCACCACAGCGTCACTCAGCGCCACCCCAGCATCACTCAGCCCCACCTAACCCAGCACAGCACCACCTCAGCACAGCACCATCCCAGCATCCACACAATACCACCTTCTCATCAGTGCACCACCACCAGTGTAGCACGAACTCAGCATCAGTGCAACACCACCTCAACATCACACAGCACCATCTCAGCATCAGCACCACCTGTGCATCAGTGCACCACCACCAGCGCAGGCCTACCTCAGCACCAGCGCAGACCCACCTCAGCAGCAACTCAGCACCAATGCAGCACCACTTCAGCATCACAGCTGCCCCATCTCAGCATTAGCACAGCATCGCCTCAGCACAGAACCAACTCAGCATCACTCAGCACCACCAGAGCTCCAGCTAAGCAATGCCTGAGCACCAGCTCAGCACCACCACCTAAGCATGACTGCATCAACACAGCATCACTCATTGCCACCACAGCATCACTCAGCAACACCTTCGCACTAATGCAGCACTGCTTCAGCATTAGAGCAGCACCATCTCAGTATTAGCACAGCTCCTCATCAGTGCACCACCACCAATGCAGCACCAACTCCGCATCAGCAGAGCCTCACCTCAGCAGCATGTCAGCACCAATAGAGCACCACTTCAGCATCAGCGCAGCATCACCTCATCACAGAACCAACTCAGCATCACTCGGCACCACCTGAGAAGTAGCTCAGCACCACCTGAGCACCAGTTTAGCACTGCCACCTCAGCATAACTCAGCACCACAACATCACTCAGCACCACCTCAACATCACTCAGCACCATCTCAACATCACTCAGCACCATCTCAGTGTCACTCAGCATCACCTGAGCCTCAAAAATGCACCAAAACACCAACACCTCAGCATCACTCAGCACCACCGTAGAATCATTCAGCATCACCTGAGTATCCTCTCCGCACCAGCACACCACCACCTCAGCATCCCTCAGCACCACCTCAATCTGCCCTCGGAATCTGGCATCTGTTGGATCTCCCCTAGTGTCCGTCCGCTGCTCATGTTGCAATTCAGGTACTATTTCTCAACCTCCACTCTCCTGTTGTTTATGTCTTCCCCCCCCCCAACCCCCCCCAAAAAAAGCACTAACAAACAAGCATTACAACAGGCAAGTAATTGCAAGGACAAAAAAAACATTTTGTATGTTAATTCTTTTTTTAATTGGGTCGTTCAGTTGTACATAATGTCTTCTTGATTATATATAAGGTAGCAAAATGCTTATAATACTCTTTTATTATAACTTTTCAACATGCCGCGCGGCAGCCACACTTCTCTAAAACATAGCTTAAAAACATTGACAAAACCTATAGCTCTGGCTACACACCTATAATGTCCCAAACGCGAGACCTATTGGCTATGCCAATGCTTGTTTTAATGGGAAGGCTGATTTCAGCCACAAGGACCTATCCCCTGGGGCCTTCCCCCATTTCATTTGAAAAAAAGAAGTTGGCCTGCGCGTGCCCCCTCCAAGGCTGATTTCAGCCCCAGAGACCCATCTTCTGGGGCCTGCCCCTTTAAAAATAAATAAATAAGGCACGTGGGCTGTGTGGCCTCCCTCCCAGGCTGATTTCAGTCCCGGGGACCCCATCCCTGTGGTACGGTCTCTAGTATGGGTGCCTTGGTCCTACCCAGGGCTCTCAGACAATTTGTTGGGCTCACGGTCCCTGCTGGCTCCCCGTGTCCTGCGAGTGCTCGCATTGCTTTGGAAAGAGGGAGCTGATGAACATGCAGCTTCCTCTGTCTAAAAGCAATTCTGTTTCGCTTTCAGCTTGCTGGAAGCGGAGCAGCATTTGCTGCGGCTTGGCAGGAGCAGTAAGGCTCCAATCAAGCAATAGCAAACAGCTATGTCCCTGGGATGGGCGACTGGGGACATAGCAGGAGCTGGCCCTGGGAGGGTGGCAGTCTCCAGGGTCATCTTTGGCACCAGGATGGGGCGTGCAGCCCCCGCCTTACTTCAATTTTGCCCCGGGGAGGTCGTGGTCCCCGGGGCTGCAGAGGGGTCCACTCAGCAACCACATTATTTAAATTTAAATAGGTGGCTGCCCCCAGGGCTGCAGGGGGGTCCACGTGGCACTCCCTCTTTCTTTACACATAAATACTAAGGGAGGTGGTGGTCCCAGGTCTGGGGCAGTCCAAGGGGTCCACCCACTTAGAAAAATATAAGCCCCGGGGAGGTGGGGGTCCTAGGGGCAGCAGTAGAGGCCATAAATCCATCCCCCACCTTTACATGAAATGAAGCACCCTGCTGTAATATAGAAATGACCCCAGGACCTGGCCCACCCAAGGGCCGATTAACAACGAAGAGCGAGAGCCTGCTCTTCATTTTTGTTATTTTTGTTACAGAGTGTGAGAAGTTGGCCTTGTATATGCTGTCCACTGATTAAAGTGGGCACCTTGTAACAGTCCAAACAACCCTCAGGTGATTAGGTCAAAAATAACCTTTATAGAAAGCTACCCTAGTGGTAGCTATGGAGAGCAGCCTTCAGGCTAAATCTTGAAAGAATGTTAAGCACCTTGTTTTACCAGAATGCAACCTCATAGTATTGGTTAAATGAAAGGGGAACCACGTAGTAGTTTTAAAAATATGTATGTACTATCTATAACACTCTCTAGTATCCTCTACATGAAGATAGAACACAAATCATACAGTTGCAAAGAATCAAACATAAGTAGCACAATACACAGTGGGCTCCCGGGTGGGGGGAAATAAGTGGTATAAGAACCGTGACTCAGGACTAGACCTAGTCTAGAAGGTATAGAATCACTGGGACCCCAAGGAACCACCCAAGGTGAGTTAGTACGGACCCCAAGGAGGATGGGTGCAGAGTGAGAACACGACTGTGTGCTCCGTACAATTCAATGGGAAAGTCGCGGTTGGAGAATTAGAGATTAAGGACCCTTCCCAGCAGATTACGAAGACAACCCTTGGAATTTAAGAGTTTAGAGAGCCACCCCACCCATGGATACATGTGTACCAGAGTTACCTATCCCTGAGGAGCCGGGTGCATAGGCACGAAGTGGCTTCGGAAACCCTAGTCGTTCTCTATGGATGTTGACAAAGACATGCTGCTGCTGGAAGTACGAAAGTGTCTGTTGGTCTCCACATGTGAATTCTAGATGAGAAGAACCTGAAAGCAGAGGGGTCAGAGTCTGGGTCACTTTGAAGTGATCAGGGGCTCGGTAGACGAATGCCCACCGATGTCGTGTGCTTCAGGGGTGATGACGGTGAACTTGACTCTTCAGCTGTGTGGTCCAGGAGACATCTAGGACAACCAAGAGCCAGAGGCAAGCTGTCCCAGGAAGGATATCGAGTGCTGAGGGGTCGGTGTCCGCCGGGAGCACCAACAAGCCTTGGCAGCGGCAAACAAAGTAGATGGTCAAATTCGGTGTCGATTTAGCTCAGCAAGGACCAGGAGACTCACCACAGCAAGGGGAGTCAGGGAAGCACTGGAGCAACCAGGGGAGCCCAAATAAAGTAAAGATGACCCTCAAGTGGACCCACAGGCCGAAGGCACAGGAATCGCGAGGGGACCTCATGCACTTACAGGATACCAGCTAGCAGCGCACAGTGTGAGGATGCCGGAGTCCTTCTCAGAAAAGATGCGCTGGGGTCAGGGCTACAAATGGCCCAATGCACGGAATTGTTGCATGACAACAAGCATGTGCAGCTGCAAATAAACGCACTGCATAGGGGTACGGGTATACGGTCCCCACAATGGATATCTGCCTCAAACTTGGTGAGTGGGCAGCTAAACCTCGAAGACCTTTAGAAACCCACCTCCTGTGTTGCTGGAGCCTTCGGAGTCCGCAGGAGCTCAGAATCAGCAAACTGGTCAGATGAGTAAGGGTCCCTGCGTTTGCAGGGGAGTGACTCCTTCACTCCAAGGGAGATTCTTCTGTTTTCTTGGAGGTCCACAGGGTCCTGCACGGAACCTGTATGGATCACAGACAGTGGAAAGACTGGGGACGCCAAGGGAAGACGAAGTTGAGCCCAAGGGAGGTCCAGCGAAGTATAGTGGTATCTTCTTGCAGAATCTTGTCCACGTAAAATCTAATGTCCTGTAGCCAGGTGACCCATTTTATACCCACGGGAAAAGTTTTGACAGAGTCTAGGGACCCTCCTCTGGGAAGGAACAGGGCAGGGGGGAGGCTACGCCCAAATCCTTTGTCCAGTTTTGTGCCAGAGCGAGAGCAATTGGCTCCCAGAACTGGTTTGAGCTGGACTATGCACAGGGACACCAAATGTGCCCCTGAGCCAGACTTTCTGGCACTGTGACAGTGCACCCACCGAACCCCAATACACTAAATCCTGTCTGGGAGGTGGTCACACCTCCCTGTGACAGGATGCCTATTGTGCCGCCTTCCCCTGCTCGAGCTTGGCTCAGCAGAAGGAGGACAGACTCGTGTCTGTGGCTGGCAGAATCCATTTTGTGCTGTAAGGCTTGAGAAAGTTGGTACCGGTAGACTTAGGTACCCCAGAACCTCGGTTCTGAGGGAAGAATCATACCTCCCACACCAGTTATGGGTGTGGAGGTATGATTCCAAGGTGTTTGACACCAAACACAACATACTTCATTGCAGTCATTTTCGAGATAGCATTTACCACGAGGTTATAATGCACCTCTACCTATATGTCTGGTAGTATCACACACAGCCCAGGAGAATGGTCTACGAAGGCTGCTGAGGGACCTTGCTCATGCAGGAGCACTCTCTCACGTAAAACCCAGCACCCTGCCTTCTGGATTGATGAGGCCTGTTATAGGGGTGACTTATAAGGTTTTTTAAGCTTAGTGATATATATAGATATAGTGAACTTATATATCTTGTAAGTGGTGCAAGCACCAGCTGACACAGGCTGCAGTAGCCGACCTAGGGTTCCATTTTGCATGGCCTCCCAGGGGTGGCAAAGTACATGCTTCATCCCATGGGTGACCTCTGGAGTACCTATGCCCTGGGTACATGTGCACCATATACTAGGGACTGACAAGGGTACCCCGGTATCCAATCTGGAGTTGTAGCAAAGTATATACATATCAGTTTAAGGGAGAAACCAGATAGTCTGGGTTCCTGAATAGCAGGATCCCTGCGAGGCTTGTCAAAACAGTGGTCGAAAAAAGGTGGGGGTAACTATAAGAAGCTGATCTTACTTTCCTACACCGAGTCTCAAGAAAACAGTGGGAAAAAGGTTGAAAAATAAGAAAAGGTGGCAGGGTAGAATCACCCTGTCCCCCTAGGCCTGCTCAGGTAGTCTCACAAGGACCCCCAGGCCAATAACAAGCATTTTTTCTTTATAATTTCGGCCAACTTTGCACTGGGTGCGTGAATCCGGCCGAAATTATTAAAAAAACGAAGCGCGGTCTCCCGCGCTTCATTTGTTAAAAAGCTCCCAGGTGGTCCAGGTCCCGGCAGTAATTCTAAATGAAGGTGTGGGGGCCCGTGGACACCTCCACTGCCCCAGGGATAGGGGGGGGCTTCATAATCTATGCGCAGGGGGCACACAGCCCCGGGGACTTCCACCTCCCCGGGGCTTTAATTAAATAAGGGTGGGGGCCTTGAGGCCCCCCCAAGCTCCGGGGACCACCACCTCCACGGGGCTTTGTTAAAATTGGGTGGGGGGGGCCTCGCGGGTAGTTGATATAATCTGGCTTTGTCGGGATTATGTTGGGGATACATGCTTGGTTGTTGGATTAAGAATATGGTAGTGAATTGAGTAGCCATGTAATGCACTTAATTTATTTCTGTGTCAGCCAGATGGGGGGGTAGGATGGGGGAACACCGGGGGGAGAACTCACTCTGCATCAATAGGGCCATGGGTCCATTTGCCTGCAAACAGGGAAGAGGGAGGGGGGTGCAGGGGGGTGCAGGGGTTGGGGGGGTGCAGGTGGGGATGTGGGCTTGTTGTGAGGGGATGGTGGGGGGGTGTAATTCACAAAAATCAATCCATGTGCAAGTACTTTTTTTCCCCAAAATGGTCAATAAGTATCAGACAAAGATTAAGAATGAGTCAGTTATTATCGGATTACTATGTGGGATATGGCCGTTAAGGGAATTCGTATATGTTCTTTTAATGTTTGTGGCCTTAATAATAGTAATAAAAGGCGTAGGATAGCCGCAGAATTGTGTATCATGAAACCAGATATCCTGTGTATTCAGGAAACACACACACCTTGGTCCAAACGCAAATTGATGGAAGAATTAGGATACACACTTCTTGCTGCAACCAGGCAGACCACCACTAATAGGGGCGTAGGTGTTTTGGTGCATGGTGGTATCATTGGGACAGGGAGGGTAAAGGTGGATAATTATGGAAGATGGGCGATTGCCGAATGTTTAATAGGAACAACTAAGTGTACTATCTGCTCTGTCTATGGGTCTAATGTAGATGAAGCTGGCATATTGGAAATCCTAAATGTTGAATTGGCATTATGGCCTACCCCGCAAATTTTATATGGAGATTTTAATATCCATTTAGAGGGGCACATTTTAAGTCCAAAATACAAGTATGTGGGCCATAAACACAAAGTTTTTTAGGCTCTAGTTCAAGTACTGAGGGTTCATGGGTTAGTGGACACATGGAAGACAATACACCTGTTGGATCCTGGATATACATTTTATTCACATCTGCAGCAAAAATTGGTAAGATTGGATTACATATTTCTGTCCAGGGCACTCATAGCTGGAGCAAAAATGCAGGTCTGGCCCCGAATTACGGCTGATCACTGTCCTCTACTGTTGGATTTGTATATGATCAGGCAGAGGAAGGGTGGAAGGACATTTACCTTTAATAGGAAATTATTAAATGATAAGGCATTTAGAGATCATATGATCAGGTGGGCAAGGGATTTCCTTGATATAAATAGGGGGATCAGCCTCAGGTCCTATTGTATGGGACACTCGTAAAGCAAGAATACGGTGTGAGGTATTTAGTTTTGGGCTAGCTAAATTAAAACAAGGTCAATCAGTAATGCACCAGTTCATGAATTGATAAAGATCCTTAGACAACTTTCAGATGGTAAAACTACACATAGTAAGTTATCATGTGTTAAAGCCAAAATAAATGCGATTTGGTGCAAGGAAATTGACCTCCAATATAATACCTACAAACAAAGTAGATATGAATATGGAGAGTCGACTGGACGGTGTCTTGCACAGAGACTTAGAGTTAGACAATCCTCTCAAAGAATTTTGGCTATGATTGATGCGTCGGTAAAACGGTTGAAACAGAAGAGGGTATTATGTTTTTTTTACAAGTTTTATCAAGAGTTATATAAGCAACATGAGCTTGAGGAATTAGATATTGATCACTTTTGTCAACAAAATAGTATTGAACTGGATAAGTGTTGAGGAGAAAGCATCATTGGATAAATCAATAAGAATTGAAGAAATGGAGGCAGCATGGAACAGTTAGCACATGGGAAAGCTGCTGGACCAGATTAACTACCATTAGATATTTATCAGTTGCTTTTTCCAGTGCTAAAAATTGATATGCTGGGTGTTTTTCAGGAAGCTCAGCTGGGGAACGCGCCTCCATCTTGGGTTGAGGCTAACATTGTTGTGTTTAAAAAAAAAAGGATAAGCCCCCTAATATACCAGGGTCATATCGACCAATATCTTTGTTGAACGCCGATGGGAAAATCTACGGCAAGATTTTAGCCAATAGGTTAATGCAGGTTATTACTCCCTTGGTCTCAATGTCCCAACACGGATTTATTCCAGGTAGAAGTACCATTAATCATATTCACAGAGTTATTACTCTTATAGACTTCGCTAATGTGTATCATAAAAAGATCAGCCTAATATTTCTCGACGCCGAGTAGGCGTTCGATCGTGTATCTTGGGCATTTATGTGGGGTATTATGCGTGGGATGGGGTTTGGGCCGGAATTTATTAAGTCGATTCGAAGTATGTACAAGTCACCAAGAGCTAGAATCTGTGTTGTGGGCTGGGAATCTCAGCAAGTATGTATAAATAGGAGAACAAGGCAGGGCTGTCCCTGCTCCCCACTACTCTTTGCGTTATATATTGCCACATTTCTGCAGATGCTCTAACAAAGCAGCATGATAAGGTCAATGAAATGCGGGCTCTATGAGGTACGTGCCCTAGCATATGTGGATGATATTGTTGTACCCTTTGCAAATCCTGCACCGGCTAAGGGAGATAGAAAAGCTCGCTGAAGAATTTGGGGAAATGTCCGGGTACAAACTTAACGTGGTTAAAACTCAGATAGTATGCACCAATCAGGCCTGCTCGGGGGAGAGTCGGGTAACGGACGAAGCTCGATATCTTGGTATAAAAATCAGACTGTTCCTACAAGAATTAATTGAGGTTAATTGGGGTAGTATTATTTTAGCGGTAAAGCAGCAGTTGGATCGTTCGGAGTGTTTGCATTCGACTTTAGTTGGGAGACAAAATGTTTTAAAAATGATTGTCCTCCCCAAAGTACTTTACTATTTAAATCAGTACCACTGTAGCTAACAAACAAACAGTTACAAGAGATTCAATCTATATGTGACAGATTCATATGGGGACAACGTAACGCAAGGAGAGCTTTTAAATCCATGATGTTACCGCTGGATAGGGGAGGTTGGTCTGTTTCGAACTTTTGTTTTTACTATTATGTTTGTCTACTGCAAAATATACATATTCTGTTGACAGGGGAAGACGTGATCGAGGCAGAAGCTCCATCAATATATCAACTATTATTAGGGGAAGAGGTTAGAAATGTGCTAGTGAAATTCTCTGAGCCAAACTATTACAAAAAAACAAGGTTCAAGGTTATGATTTCAGCGGATGTATGATGATACAACGCGTACCATCACAACGCGGTATGTTACATCGTGGTTTTGACAACGCAAGTCGTTACATCGACTTGCGTTGGAGGGCGCTGGATTTAGGAATAGTGTGAATTACTATTCCAACTCCAGTCTACGTACAGTAGGGAAGGTGTTGGAATAGTAATTCACACTATTCCTTAGTCTAGAGCGCCCTCCAGTGCAAGTCGGTGTAACGACTTTCGTTGTTAAAACCACGATGTAACCATACCGCGTTGTAATGGTTTTGTGGTAAAGGATGTTTCCCGATTTCAGCCTATAAGGTTTGGAAAAGGGTATGTAAGTGTCTGACTATTCCACAACTGAATTATTATACTCCTCTCGATTCAGCTGTTAGGGTTCCCGGAAATATTCTGGGTTTATAAAATGTTGTGTTGGAAGATGAAGGGGATTAGATATTTGGGTGATTTATACAAGGGGGGGGGGAGGGTGTTATGCTCATTTGTGGAATTAGCTGAAAGTTATCAACTTCAACATCATGAGTTTTTTAAGTATCTGCAATTACGCGATTATCTTGTCAGACATCATCTGTATGAGGGAATTACGATACTTTCAATGGTAGAGGCTATTAGGAGGAGGGCTAAGATAGGGGTACTATATTCTATGTTAATTGAGTCTCAAAAGGACAATCTGGCCTCAAATGGGCCGCATGTTTAGGGGTTGATGGAGAGGTGATGCAGATTTCTATTGATATTGCATGGAAAATATTGCTATCATCGAATTTACAAACGCAACATTTTAAGATCATTTTTGATTTATATCACACACCCGAACGTATGATGAAGTGGGGTGGAAATAATGATGGTAAATGTTTCAGGTGCTGTATTGATAGAGCTGATAGTGTGCACGTCTTCTTTGATTGTATCGCACTGTCACAATTTAAGCAACAAATAGAGTTGTTTTTGCAGGAAGTTACAGGTACCTGTATATTAATAACGAAGGCAATGATGTTATTAGGGATATGGGCAAATATCTCAAGTGAGCAACCAGTGTTTACATTTAGATACATATCATTTATTGCCGCAGCTGTGGTGCTTATGTATTGCCTCATGTTGGCTTCAAAGTGAGGCTCCTCCATTTGAGATGTGGAGGGTAAAATGTTATCATGTTTTTAATATGGAATATAGTTTATATGCCTTAAAATCAGTTAAACGTCAAACACTTGGGATGCAGATATGGGAATCTATGATACAATATATGAAATAATGAGTTGACATGGGTTGTTTATTGATACTATGATTGAAATCTGTTTTGTGGGTGTTACTTTTGTCGATTTACTTCGTAATTGTCAACGGTATTGTATCAATTTTTGTTAGTATTGATCATAACTGATATGATATGTATTTGTGACATGGATTGAGTTAATTAAAAAAAAGAGAGATGGGATGTAGCTATGGGGGGGCAGTTGCACATGTGTGGAGTCCATGGCACATAGCACATGTAGGAAACCAGTGATATCATAGAGGCCTTGCTTGATCTCAAGCTAAAAATGTTGTGTGTTGAGGAAGAGGAGGTGCTGTTGTGTTAGGCAGATGATAGCATCCAGGGCAAAGGGTTCGAAAATTGAAGATTCCTGTCACTCTGGCTGTTGTAATCTGGAACGACCCAGATGGCAACATATGGAGGACAGCCATGAGCTTGACTTGCGGAAAGATTTTGGTGCCCCTGGGAGTTGGTGGCTGCAGCCTTTGCACTATCTGGTGTAGCAGTTTGACAATGGGCTCCCTCCTGAGCCGGTAGTAGGTAATTACTTTAGGAAGGTAGGATCCTTCTGCATGGTTACCCCCATATTTTGCCTGGTGCTAAGCTGTTTTTGACTAGTCTGACTGGGATCCTGCTAATCAGGACCCCAGTCTCTCTGCTTTCTCCCTTAAATTGTTGTGTTCAGTACTTGAGTACATCCCAGATTGGATACTGGGGCACCCTTATAAGTCCCTAGTGTATGGTACTAAGGTACCCAGGGCATAGGTACCCTAGAGGTCGCCCACGGGCTGAAGTATGTATTATGCCACCCATGGGAGACCATTCAAAATGGAACTACAGGCCTGCCATTGCAGTCTTTGTAAGTTGGTGCTAGCACCACTTACTAAAGATATAGGTTTTCTATATCTAGGGTCACTGAACTTAAAACCTATTAGCCACGCCTCTAGCAGACATTTGTAATCCTGAAGACAGGTTGCTTTGTTCTAAATGAGAGGGTGCCCCTGCATGAGCAGGACACCCCTACAGCCTATGAAGTCCATTCTCCCGGGTTGTAAATGAAGCATCCATTTACCATATAGAGGGGCACCGCGTAATTGCGCAATGACTATCTTGAAATTGGCTGCAACAAATCCTATTATGTTTGGTATCAAACATGCTGAAATCATACCCCCACACCGTAAACGGTGTGGGAGGTATGATTCCAAACACTGGAAGAGCCCTCTGTTAGGCTCTCAGTGTTCCCGGTATCAACCTTCTAGACACGGACAACACAAAATGGTTGCTGCCCACCAGAGACACTTTTCTTCCCTCCTGCTGCTGAGCCAAGCTCGAGCAGGGGAAGACCGAACAATAGGCATCCTTTCACAGGGAGGTGTGACCACTTCGCAGACAGGATTTAGTGTATTGGGACCGGTTGGGTGCGCTTGCCAGTGCCACTAAGTCTGCATGAGGGGCACATTTGGTGTCCCCATGCATAGTCCAGTTCAAACCAGCCCTGGGAGTCATTAGTTTCCACTCTGGCGCGAAACTGGACAAAGGACATGGAAATAACCTCCCCCTATCCAGACCCTCCCCTGGGAGGGTCCCCTGAATTGTCCCAACCCTTTCCTTAGGATACTTAAGGGCTTACCTGTGGGTGGGTCCCTAGATTTGTCGTGGGACACGATTCAGATCAAACACCACTTCATCTTCCATCTGGGCACTCTGGACTTCGCTGAACTTTGTTTGGGCTCAACTTCATCTTCCCTTCCAGTCTGCTGCATCGTCTGTGCCTGTGCACCATACAGGAACCTTCCAAGGCCTGTGGGCATCAAAGACACCTGAAGGTGTCACCCGGTCTGCTGATCCTGAGCTCCTCTGGACTGCGTAAGGTTCTACAACACAGGTGGTAGTTTGCCATAGCTCCTGAGGCCTGCCCAGCCCTCTTACCAAGTTAGAGGCCTCGTGGGGGCTGCAATAACTGAACCACTGTGTACTGTGTCAACTTGCAGTTGCAAAGGCTTGTTGGCTTCCTTTCATAAAGATTTTCAGGCTCCAAGTATCCCCCACCTCAAGCACTTCCAATAGACAGAATCTTCAGCCACACCACATCATGTGCACCGTGGCCTGTATCTTTTGGTGAACTGCTTGAGGTTCTCTTGTGACTCCAGTGCCTCCGGCCTGTGGGTCCTGTTGAGGGTCACCTCTGTTTTTCTTGGGCGTCTCTGATGAACAAGGCCTGCCCTGACTCCCCTGCTTGTGGTGAGTCTCTTGGACTTTGCTAGTCCCGACGTTGCTCCTTTTTCAACTCCGGCATTGGTTGTATTTGCCAAGACTTTTTGATGCTCCTGCCAAACACTGACCCCTCAGCACTCGACATCCTTCATGGGGTAGCTCGTGCATGGCTCCTGGTCATCCTCGTCGTCGCCTGGTCCTCACAGCTGCAGAGTCAAGGTCATCGTCAACTCTTCTGCAACACCCCACATCGGAGAGCATTCGTCTTTCAAGTCCCCTGGTCACTCCTGAGTGAAATAGACTCTGTCACCTCTGCTTGCAGGCACCTCTCATCTAGAACCCACCTTCAGATTCCACCAGACACTCTCCTTCTCCAGCAGCGGTGATGGAGCAAGGATTCAAGAAAACAAAACTTGCTCGGAGAAATCCCTCATTAACAGTACTAATTGTTATAAACAGTAAAGAAAATGAAATTAATACACACGCACAACATTTACATATGGGGAAAAGAGCTTTACACATGCTTAATTAATAAAAATAAAATGCAACGCAACTAAAACCCGTTTTAAACAGGAAAACGCGTTTGCGCATGTGCGAATTAGAATTAAGTAGATAGTAACGTGACTAACCCGTTTTGAGAGAGAAAAACTCTCACGCATGCCCAAGAGTTACTAACATTAGGTCTTGAGACACTGCATGCCCGGCATATGCTTGCTTGAATTTAAAGAGAGCTATTGCTGCTAATGTTTTTGCTTAACGAAAGAGATAATAGCATGGGATAGAGTAGAAGTCTGTGGTGAACAGTGAAAATCACATATTTGAGAAATTAACATCTGTTTATGATTCCTTTATTAATAGTGTACGTTTGGGCCTGTTAATACATGCAAGGAAAAAAGATGGCGGCAAAAATGGAGGCAAGCTAAGCATGCGCAGTAGAATCATGATGTGACCCGCTGACCATGTCGCTGACAGGCTGCCAAGAGCCAAGGACATAACGAAAGAGATAATAACATGGTATAGAGTAGTAGTGGGTGGTGAACAGTGAAAATCACATATTTGAGAAAAATAACATCTGTTTATGATTCCTTTATTAATAGTGTATGTTTGGGCCTGTTAATACATGCAAGGAAAAAAGATAGCGGCGAAAATGGAGGCAAGCTAAGCATGCACAGTAGAATCATGATGTGACCCGCTGACCATGTGGCTGACAGGCTGCCAAGAGTCAAGGACGAAAGACGTGTGAAACCTCTTCTCGACTGTGGAGCTGTATTCATAATGTTATTTGATTTTCAACATTAGATATATGGGAAAGGAAATAAGACAGAATAATGAATGAGCTAAAGGGGAAGGGTTTGTTAGACGAAAGAGTTTATTAAGAAATTAAATATGTCAGCATGAGGTGAATGACAACTCCCCTGTCCCTGCCCAATCAGAGTTCGTATTTCATCAAGATTTGTAACTTTTGAGGGTGGGACATACAGAAATAAAGACTATAACTAGAGTGGCTTAAGTTTAGAATGGCTAGAGCGAGAAGCAGAAGACTGTTGACATTACTGTAAGAGAGAGAGAGAGGCGAGAGCTGCTGTTGATGAGGAAAGGAGAGAACAGACTGGGAAGATTTATACCTGAATGACAACCTAATTAGATTGAAAATTCCGGAAGAATACAGAGGAGAGGGAGAGAATATAAGAGAGGGATGTGCCCTGGTGCGACCGGTCTGTAGAGATGTTTAGTAAGTATTACCCTGCCTTGAGCCTGTTCTATAGTCTTTGTCTCCTGATTCTTAATCAGGAGACCTCCACCAGCCCTTTTGGCCAGAGAGCTGGTTTTCCATTATCATCTTTGGGTAACTATTATTCTGTCTCAAATTTGCATACCTTTGCAAATGTATGATTTATTATGCCTTTTGTCTCTTTATCTATCCACTCTTAATGCATCGATTTGTTGAATGAGTCTGTGCATTTAATGTATATTGCTAAATTAATTTTTATCTCCTATTAAAATTTGATGGTGTTTGCACTGTGAATTTGTATTAATGAGTGTTCATTTATGACTGAGATTTAGATAAAATTATTTGAATCTTACTCAGAGTCTGTGGTTATTTCACTAAGATCAGTAAAATAGTTAATTGTTCATATCATCATCAACTACTCAACTAATGGTCCATCGACCAAAGAAAGAGTGTTGATCTGTGAAGATTAGTTAGACATTGAATCCATTTCTCAAGAATAATTTGAGTCTGTAATGAGTCAACTAATCAAGATCAAAGTGAGTTACAAAACTGACCCCCAGGGAAAAAGCCAGGACATTTGAACGTGTATATGGGCCCATTTGAATTCTTCCTTTGATTGTGAAGAATTTATCCCTGACCCTTTCGCTGGATCAGCAGTACTTTCCTGAATTCCTTCATTGGGTTCTACGGCGGTTTCCAACACCACATTACACATATGCACCCGGCTTCCCTGGTATAGGTAACCTGGGTACTAAGGTATCCACGGGTGGGGTGGCTCTCCAACCTTCTGTCTTTCACTGGGTTTCTTCAGGGTCCACGGGGAAGTGCCGTTAATCTTTAAAAATCCAACTGGAGAACACGGTCATGTTCCCACACTGCACACAACCTCTGTGTTGCTCCTAGTCTCTTACCTTGGGAGGTTCCTTGGGTCCCCGGCACATTTGTGTCCTCTCAACATCATCCTGACCCGAGTCGTGGTTCTTATACCACTTTCTTAGTATATGGTTTGGTCCCTCCCCCCGTGGTCCACTGTGTATTCTGTGCAATTTACTGCATTTCTTCATAAAGTATTGTGTGCATTGTGCATATCTCCGGGCAGGATATATTTGTATGTGTTAGAGAGTATTATATAATATATACATATTTTTATACACACCTTGTGTGCTTCTTTTTCACTTAATCTATACTATAAGATTGCATTCTGGTAAAAACAAGCTTCTTTACACTCCTTCTGAACTAAGCCTGAAGGCTACTCTCCACAACTACCACTTAGAGAGCTTTCTAAGGTTGTCTAAGACCTATTAAATCACCATAAGGGTTTTCTGGACTGGTGCAAGGTGCCCACTTACATAAGTGTACATCATATATCAGGCCAGCTTCTCACACTGACCTTATCTGCCCTGAGATCAATGAGGGAAGTCCACTGCCGAAAAACGTGCACCTTTTCCCCTACACGACCTTTGTGGTGGTAAGGGATGGGAGTGGGTGGTTGGGGGTGGTTGTCTCCTTGCAACTCCCAGCTGCAAAATCAGCACCTTTGTGGCATAGTTGTACTTGCCTCACTGTTCTGTCTGGTTTCTCTTTCTATGTCAAAGCCAATGCATCATTTTCTAGGCGTGGGTTACTGAGGTGCAGGAATTTTGAGGCTTTTGGGCCTCTGCACGCCTCTTGGCTGTGATACGTCTCATTTCAAATTACTCATAGATATCGATGCATCAGTTTGTGGGTGGAAATTATGATGGAATGCCTATCTTGTTTTATATTAATACATTACGTGACTCAGCAGGTTCAGGCACAGGTACATTCTGACGCAGGACTCTAAAAAGTGACGCATTGGCCGAGATGTGTCACCTTGTAAATGTGGAGTACTGACAGCAGTGCCAATGCTTCAAAAATTATGATGCATTGGCGGCGCAAGCTCCTTGTAAATAAGCCCCAAAATCTTTCTCTATCCCTTCAGGAGAAAAGAAGGTTCATGCTAAATTTGTCCAATGCAACCCATGCAGCAAAAAACTGTCAAGAGGTACTTTGAAGAAGTATTCACATGGTGCATTCTCTGTTTTGAAACACCTGAAAACCATACATACAAGGACTTGTAAGAGGATGATACTAGAGAGGGAAGGTAGTGCATAATCAACAGCAGTTGGATTATCTATGAGCCCCTCATCACTTGACCAGATGCTTACAATCGCAGGGTGAGAGGCTTCCGCGAGACCCACAAGAGCGAGCGCTCTGATTGGCTATCTGTTGGAATGCTAGAAATAAAATGGCCGCCATTGCTGATTACTGTAGAAAATTGGAAGTGTTGTGGAAATGAAGTAAAAAGCTATATAAGGGAACAGCAGAAAGGCATGCTGCCCTCCTAGATTTAGAGAGGAGGTGGTGAAGGGATAACTACAGTGAAGATAATATATGTATATTGTTTTTAACTAATTTTCAAGATCTTGCAGGACTCTTGCGGGATCGGTAATAGTAAAAACATACTCTATTAGCAGGAATGCATATTGTGTTCCTTGTTTTTGAGAGTGTTTAAGAGATAAGTAGTATGATGAGTAAATTCTTATTTTAAAAAAATGTTATCTCCCAAGACTCTCACAGGATAGTGAAAAGTAGAATGGAGTATGTGATATTTGAATGCACCGTAGTATGCAAAAAGAAGTAAAACTGGAGATTGTGCTTATTGAAGTCTACTATTTATTGCCCAGCGGCTTGGTAAGAGTTGTTAAAAGAGTACACTCTTTTCACAACCTACTACACACACCTATTATCAGAGAGAGGGGTGTTAGAAGGGAGGACTATCCCTCTCCACTCACTACTACACACACTTGTCATCTGAGAGAAAGGTGTCAGCGGAGATGCCAGTCTCTCTCAACACACCCTACTATGCACACCCATCATCTAAGAGAGAGATCTGAAAGGACAGGCCAGTCCATCTACATACTGTACTATGCACAACTGTCATTCAAGAGAGAGGTCTCTGTGGGAAGGCCAGACTCCTCCACACACCGTACCACGCACACTTGTCATCAGAAAAAGAGGTCTGAAAGGAGTGACCAGTCCCTTTCCACACCCTACTACATACATCTATTATTTGAGAGAGAGGTTTGGCAGGAGAGGCCATTCCCTCCCCATGCACTACTATGCACACCTACCATCTGAGAGAGAGGTGTGAAAGAAAAGACCTGTTATTCTCCACACATACTATTATGCACACTTGTCATCTGAGACAGAGCTCTGAAAGGAAATACCAATCCATCGATATACCCTACTACACACACCCATCATCTGAGAGAGAGGTCTCAGCAGAGAGGCCAGCCTCTTTCTGTACACTTTACCATGCACACCCATCATCTGAGAGTTCTGGAAGGAGAGGGCTGTCTGTCTCTACTCACTACTATTCACACCCATCATCTCAGTGAGAGTTCTGAGAAGAAAGGTCAGTCCCTCCCCACTCACTACTAGGCACACCCATTGTCTGATAGAGATGTCTCAAAGGAAATTTTACTCCATCCACACACCCTACTAAACACACCTGTCATCTGAAAGAGAAACCTGAATGAAGAGGCTAATCCCTCTCCACTTACTACTATGCACATCAGTTATCTGAGAGAGAGGTCTGAAAGAAAAGGTCATCCCCACAACACACCCTGCTATGTACATTTGCTATTCAAGAGAGGGGTGTCAGTAGAGTGGCTAGTCCCTGCACATGCCCTACTATGCATAGTTGCTAATTGAGCAAGAAATTTGAAAGCACAGGGTAGTCCTCCTGATACTCCAATATGCACACCCATTATGCAACAGCGGGTTTTTAGTGAAGAGGCTAGTGCTGCCCATATGCTACTATTTCCTTATGATTGTGTTGCGATCCCACAAGAATCTTGCAAGAGTAGAGTGTAGACTTCAGTGAGTGAGACTTGCCACTTGAGGCTCATATGATCCTGTGGGACACTCGCAAGACCCGCAAAGAACATTGCTGAGCCTGCCACGAGGTGTTTTACAATCCTGTGAGCCTCTTGCTAGACCCTTATGGAAACATACTGGGCCTTCCACAAGTTGTTTTACGATCCCGTGAAAGTCTGATGAGATCATATGGGGAGAAATAAATGCTGTGATATGATTTGGGACAGAACCAGAAATAGCTCAGTTTGTCCTTGGTGCTTTGGATGAGAAGGAAGTCTGTTTGAGTTGTGCTTAGAAGAAGTGAATTTATGTGGAGTTGAAAGTGGTGGTTTCATCTGCATTTAAGAAAGAACTTCTAGTTCAGATATTTTATAATATGTTTTATAAACTTTGTTATGAAGTGTCATTAAGTGTACTAATGTTGGCAAACTTATTCTATACCATGTTTATAGAGTGAAAGGCTAATTGGGGAGATGTAGATGTGTTAATATAGCTTTTGGGAGGTACACATAATGTAGAAAGATGTGAGAAAAGTTTGCAAAATGTATTAAAAAATGCAGTATTTACTTGTAAATAAAGGAAGCACAGTTTCTGAAATTATAAAACAAAGAATGTAATCATACAAGCACTACTGTTCTTATGAACCCTCATTGTATATATATTTTAGCCCTTTGAGATGTTTGAGTGGTGTTATTGCCATTCCTAGAGCGAAACACTGTGGTAGGTGTTAGCAAAGGTGGGTCAAGATGAATGTCTTATGCTATAAACTGTTATGGCAACAGAGGTCATGCCATATTATAATTTATTAGAAAAATATGAAAATAGACTGGTTGAAGGTGTGGAATTGTTCAAGAGAAATGAATAACAAGTTATTGCAGTAGATCTAAATATGTGATTGTTGGTGAAAAATGTAATAAACCTTAGACAAAATAGAGATGTATCACGGTTATGAATTATGGATCAGTGTGTAACTTATATCTTTTTTACTATTTTGTCTTTTTTTAGGGAGAAAATGGAAATTTGTCTCTGAGGACATCATTACCTGCTTACATAAATAGCAAAAAAGAACCTTGTTACACAAGCAGGATTATTGTGCTGTTCAGTAGAAACTTCATCATCAGGCACAGTGTATTCAGGTTGGAAGGATGTGGAGACACCTTAACAGTAGTGCAGTTCAGCAGTACAAGCTAACTCTGCATGAGGTAGGGTTCATGAAATGTAATTTATAGATAGGCTGTTATATTGAGACTTTCTTGCTACCTAGTCTTCTATGAGATACCAGGAAACTGAAGACTCTTTGGCAGGCTAAGGTGTCTAAAAGACTGCAAAAGAAGTGCCATGGAAATCAAAATCCAGTAGGCAAATAAACAGAAATGGGGAGACTTAGCGGCTGGTGACGAGTTATATATTATATACTTATTTGTTTTGTTTATTAGTTGTTCATATAGTTTGTTAATACGGTTGTTGTTGTTTTGTTGTAATTGAAAACATCAAGTTACGTTTGATTTTTTTGCTTAGTGCTTATTATAACTTTCAAATTTATTATAGTATTGCAATATTCACTAAAATTGGCAGTTCCATTTTCAGGGACTGTGAATATATTGCTGCTTGTATATGTATCTCTATGGTTCTATGAATATCCTTGATCTTACAGAGACTTGGTAATGGAGAAGCCAATTATTTTGTTATGCAACTTTTGTGACTTGTCTTGCAATAGTTAGGGATCAGTATAGAGACCAGTCCTTGCCTGAGCTGCAGTATAGGGACCTCTGATACAAGCGAAAGGTTTCAGAACAGAGGGCAGTGCATCTTCATACTCTAATATGCACTCCTGTCGGCTGCTGTGGGTCTAGTATTTCGTATGACGGTCGCCATTGGGATATGTCTGAAAGAGAGGTGAGTATGCCCCACAATCAAATATGGACACCAAATGTGCAAGATACAGTTTTCAATGGAGAGGATACTCCATTTTATACTCTACTATGGTCATGCATCATTATGAAGAGAGGTATGTGCAGAGAGAAAAGTATCTACCCACACTCTACTTTGCACATATGATACTCTAGGGAGATGACTCAGCTGATAGGGCAGTGAGTTTACATACCATAGTCTCTATAGTTGTTATGCAAGACATATTTCTTAGCCTAGAGGTAACTTCATCTCTACACCTTACTTGTACATCTGTTATCTTGGGGAGAGCTGTGACTAGAGAGCTAAGCCCCTATTTATCCCGTTATTTGCACAACCATCATCGAAACCTAGAGAGAGGGTCCAGTCTCTCCCCACACTGTACTAAGCAGACATCATGCAAGAGAGATGTGTCAGCAAACAGGATAGTTCTCCCCAAAGCCTACTATGCATACCTGTCAGAATGAAAAGATGTACGAGTAGAGAGATACATTTTTCACAAACTCTACTACAGACACTTCTAACCCTGGGAAGATGCGTTAGCAAACAAGTCACTCCCTTCTCACACACCACTGTGTTTCCCTGTTGGTCATGGGGAAGGTATCAGCAGAAAGGCCACTCATTGCCAACACCATACTGCACATCCATGTTGTTTTGGAGATAGGTGTTAGTGAAGAGGAGAATGTTTCCTTACGCACTGCTTAACTTTATATATCTGGGCGGAGCCTAACCACACATCTCATCGTGAGATCTGATTGGCTGTCAGCACTTCATCCAAGAAGTGTTGGCAGCCACCTTGGGACCAATATACATGATAGCACCTCATTAACAAACATTGAGGTGAATGGAAGGTTTTGAGGGTCACCAAAAGGAGAATGTATAAAGGGTGTGTTAGACCTGTCAGCCCTTTGGGTGGTCCCTCCTCATCATTATTTATTTTGTCCCACTTTTGCCTCAAACCCTGTTTGAATTTTTCCTTTTTGGGAACCACCAGACTTTTTAGTGTTGCTGCAGATTCAGGGAGCCATTTTACCTACCCCTGAAACTTCTGTCTGAGGGCCTGGAGCACAAAATGGTGGCCACCTGTGACATCACCAGCATCCACTGGAACCTGCTAGCACCTTCCAGAACATTCCAGAACCCTGTGACAGTTGGAGGCGGTTTAGAATGTTGGGAAGCTAAGAGAGAGAGTTGGCAGTTGGAGCTGGCAGTTGGCACCTGACTGGTGAAGAGTGAGCAGCACAAACTTGAAGGAGGAAGGAGTGAAGCAGCAGGGGTGGAAACTTGTGCCTGGAGTGGGGTCCATAAACCCACCCTTGATACTAGTCCCTACTGACGGAGCCCAGCCTAGAGCCCTGTGTGGGAAGAAGTCAGAAAAACCATCCTGAGGACCTGGACAGCAGGAACAGGCCTTAGAAACAAGAGAACAGCAAGATCCTGACCTGGAAGCTGGTTTCCCTGAAGTCCGACGTCGAGTAGCCTAAGACCTGGAGCCAGAGGTGGAGAAGCGGCGCTGACTGGAAAAGCAGACGTCGTACCCGGAGCCGCCAGAGGTCGAGAGAGGGCGCCGTCAGAGGTCGTGAGGAATACCAGAGGTCGAGGAGGAAGTCACCCGAGGTCGAGTGAGCGGCGTCATCGGAGGAGTGAAGTCCGCCCTCCGGAGTCGTCGGAGACCGAGGTGAAGGGTAACGGAGGTCGGGAGTGAGGATCGCACTCCGGAGTCGCCGGAACCTGTGAGAATCGTGCCGGAGGTCGGGAGTGGAGGTCGCACTCCGGAGTCGCCGGAAACCTGTGAGGAACACCGGAGGTCGGGAGTGAGGATCGCACTTCGGAGCCGCCGGAAGTCGACATCGAGGCAAGGCCGGCCGACGTCATCGAATCCGAGGTCGCCATCGGACCGGAGCCGCCCGAAGTCGACATCGAGTAAAGACTGCCCGACGCCATCGAATCGGAGGTCGAGATCGAACCGAGGCCGCCGACATCGAGACCGGAGCCGCCTGCCGGCGTCGTCAAAGAACTGACATTGTGCCGAGGCCGCCGACATCGAGCTGGAACCGCCTCACGGCATCGACCCGACTCCAGCGGCGTCGGAGCATCAGAAAAAGGGCAGTAAGTGGAGTAGAGGGCGCCTAAGGCCCTGTGGAGACCTGAGAGACTGCTCTAAGGGGCTAGGGAGGTGCTGGAACCAACCTGACTGTGCCAGGGGTGAACTGGGACTAATCTAGAGAAGTTGTGTGGAGAGAGAGAGCCAGGTCTCTGGTATTTTCCCCCTTTATCTACCTCAGTTTAGGCCTCAGCCTTGACCAAGCCAGGGAGTAGACACCCCCAAGCCTTCCACATCCCCACAAGCTGTGCCTGGGCCAAATCAGCCCTTAGGAATCAAAAGTGATCTGATTCCATGAGTGTCACCGTCAGCTTTTAAGTATTTATTAGGGGCACTGTATTTATTGTATTTAACCTATTTATTGTTCCACTGTATTTATTGGTCCACAGTATTTATTGATGCACAATATTTATTGGTTACAGTATTTATTGCCTCAGAATATTTAATTGCCTGTCTGTATTGCACTTTTATTTATGCCTTCAGTATTTATGATCACCCCTATTTATTGAATCATTAAGCCAGTATTTATTTGACCTGCACTTTCTAAAAAAGTTTGTATATTGTGATTGTTATTTATTTTCTCCAATCAGCAACTAAGAGAAAAAGAAGATAAAGAAAGTTATTTTCATAATTTTTACGGTGTAGAGTCGTTTTTGGAACGGATGCACGCATGGTTATTGTTTGGGTATGTTGTATGCTTAGCACGGAGCCTGATTCCTGACCACTCGAGCCAAGCTACCACAGTGTGTCCGGAAGACCACCACCACCCCTTCTAGTGTGGGAGTGGGTTTCCAACATAAATTGGTGTTCAGTGGTGGGATAGAGCTGTGCCTACGCATACTCAACAATAACTGTGGGTAGTCCATAGGCCTACACCGGGAGTTTTCTCAAGAGCGGCCTTCCTAATTGTGGGTTTTTGTTTTTTCCAAATTTACTCTGGTGGTGGGAGGAGGTATTATTAAAGGTACCCCCCTGCATAGTTACTGCACAAAAACCTGTCCTCTAACCTGAGTGGGCAAGATGGAGTTTGTACTAGAAAATCTAGAAACGTACACTGTGGCCCAACTCAGGGAGTTTTGCCAGCGGGAGGGGGTGTACTGTCCCCCAGGACCAAAGAAGGGTGCACTCCAAACCAGCTTAAGGGCTTGGGGGGAGGCACGCCGAGAAAGCAAGGCTGAGGAGGAAGACAGGGATGGAGAGCCTGACACTGAGGGGGCTGAGATGTACCAACCTGAGGTGGGGAACCTGTCAGCAGGGCCCAGAACCATTTCTAGGAAGGGCAGCAGTGCCTCTAGCGGTGGCTTGTCTGAAGTGGAGCTAACAGACCGGAGGGAGAAAAGACAGCTCACATGGGACTTAGCAAGGCTGGAAAAGGAGAAGGAGGAGCAGAGGATGGCCCATGAATTACGACTGAAAGAAATAGATCTTCAGATCTTGAGAATCGGGGCACAACCTGTTCCTAATGGTGGCAGCCAAACCCAAGAGATCACCAGGGAACCTAAACCATACCTGCCAAAGGACATAGTAGCTAGCTATGGAGTGGGCGACGATATCGCCAAGTGGCTAGCGGCCTATGAGGTCTCATTGAGGGCCCATGGGGTTCCAGAGAAGTACTGGGGAGGGGGATTGTACAAGTACATGCCTCCAGCGGGTAGGGATGCTTTATTGGCCCTCGAGGAGGATGAGCAGACCCACTACCCCACCATGAAACTGGCGCTCATCAGAAAGTTTGGACTAACACCTGAAAAGTACAGACAGAAGTTCAGGGGTAGTCACAAACTGGGCACGCAGAATTGGGTGGACTTCCTGGACTATGCGAAGAAGGCACTGGAAGGTTGGATTCAGGGCAGTGAAGTGAGGAACTACGAGGGGTTGTTTGACCTAGTACTGAAGGAACACCTGCTCGAGAAATGTTTCCCTGAACTGCGGCAACACCTGGTGGATAGCAAGCTGACCAGTCCCCGGAAGCTTGCTGAGGAGGCGGACATTTGGGCTAGTACCCGGGTGTCCACAAGGGGGACTGGAGGGGATACTCAAAAGGCCGGACAGGGCGCCCCCCAGAAGAAAGAGGGAGGGGAAAAGAAAAAGGAGTTCTCCAAAGGCCCCCAAAATAACTTCCAAGGGAAGGGAACAGGATTCACCCCTAAGGCTAACCCGCCCAGAAACCCTAATCCTGGCCAGAGTCAGCAGCCAAGGGTTGTCCATTGCTATGAGTGCGGTGGCGTTGGACACTATAAAGGAGATCCGAAGTGCTTGAAACGACCACCCCCTCCCACTGGAGGAAAGACCCCCGGAGTAGCTAGTGTAGTGCTCGGGGAGGAGATGCCCTTAACTAAGGGAAGGGAGTGGGCGGGTGTCACTTTAGTGTCCCTGGGAGAACGGGAGATGGGTCCTAAGATCCAGGTGCCCGCAAATACCGCAAAGTATGGGCAATGGGTCACCATCAACGGCCAAAGAGGGGAGGCTCTGAGAGACACAGGAGCCAGTATGACTATGGTGCGTAGCCAACTGGTGTCTCCAGAGCAGGTAATTCCCGATGTACTCCACCCAGCCGCGATGGCTGACGGCAGAACAGGCCACTATCCAGTGGCCGAGGTTCCCTTTGAATGGGGGGGGGTTGCAGGTTCACCTCGAGTTGCCGTAAGCCCTGCCGTGCCAGTCGATTGTCTGCTGGGGAATGACATGGAGCACAACGCTTGGAAGGAGGTGGAATACCGGACTCACACTGAGATGCTGGGTACACCTGACTGGGCCTGTGTTAGCACAAGGTCCGCGACTACCCGAAGAGGGAGTTCATTTCGGCTGGAGCCTGGAACAAAGGCCCAGCCAGCTGCCAGTCAAGGGAAGAACCGAGGACAGGAGGAGCCTGCCTCGGCGTCCCCACCCCGTAGGACGGATAGGCCACCGGAGGTGGTGGACCAGGAGTCTGCGGTGGGGGACGTTACCAACCTGGAGGACCTACCCATCCCGGGCGAGTGGCACGTGGAGGGAGGCCCGTCCAGGGAGGAATTCTGCCAGGGCCAGAGGGAGTGCCCTACCCTTGAGGGGCTGAGGCGACAGGCCGAAGCCCAGGCAGCAGGGAACGTTAAAGGGAACTACAGTGTTTACTGGGAGGATGGCCTCCTCTACAGTGAACCCAAGGCACCCCTACACGGATCGTCACGAGCCTTGGTAGTTCCTCAACGTTATCGAGCCTTCCTTCTGGAGTTGGCTCACGAGATACCATTGGCAGGACACTTGGGGCAAGACAAGACCTTCGCCCGTCTTGTCCCACACTTTTATTGGCCTCAGATGAAAGTGTCGTCCGATACCTACTGCCGGACATGTGTGTCTTGCCAAGCCAGTGGGAAAACAGGAGTGAAGCTGAAAGCTCCCCTGGAACCACTTCCTGTCGTTAGCACCCCCTTTGAAAGGGTGGGCATCGACATTGTGGGTCCATTAGATCCGCCAACTACAGCTGGTCACCGGTTTATCCTGGTTCTGGTGGATCATGCCACACGGTACCCAGAGGCAATACCTCTGAGGACCATAACAGCACCTGTTGTGGCAAGGGCCCTGATGGGAATCTTTACCCGAGTGGGTTTTCCCAAGGAAGTTGTGTCCGACAGGGGGACCAACTTCATGTCAGCATACATGCGGGCTATGTGGAAGGAGTGTGGAGTGACCTACCGGTTCACAACTCCTTACCACCCCCAGACCAATGGTCTGGTGGAGAGGTTTAACAAAACCTTGAAAGGCATGATTAGAAGTCTGCCTGAAAGCCTGCGGAGGAAATGGGACGTCCTCCTACCCTGTTTACTTTTTTCCTACAGGGAAGTGCCACAGAAAGGAGTGGGCTTCAGCCCCTTCGAGCTTCTGTATGGGCACCCTGTACGTGGACCTCTCAACCTGGTGAGAGACGGATGGGAAAGAACTCCCAGAAAGCTTCCCCAGGATGTGGTGAGCTACATGCTGGCCTTCCGGAGCCAAATGGCTAAGTTGTGGAAGCAAGCTTCTGACAACTTGGAAGCCAGCCAAGCAGTGATGAAGGCGTGGTATGACCACAATGCTCACCCGGTGGAGTTGGAGCCTGGCCAGAAGGTGTGGGTGATCGAACCCGGAGAGCTTAGTGCCCTCCAGGATCGCTGGTCAGGACCCTTTGAGGTGTTGGAGAAGAAGGGTAAGGCTACCTACTTGGTGGACCTGAAGACCCCTCGTCAGCCCCTGCGGGTGCTGCATGCCAACCGCCTCAAACCCCATCACGAGAGGCCCGAAGTCATCTTGATGATGGTGACTGACGGAGGAGAGGACGTGGAAAGCGAGCCTCTCCCTGATCTGTTTGCGTCTCAAGAGAAGGATGGGTCGGTGGAGGGAGTGATTCTCTCCCCATCTCTAACTCCTGAACAGCAGGAGGACTGTCGCCAGGTCCTGGGGCAGTACTCCTCGTTGTTCTCCCTTGTCCCGGGTAGGACTCACCTGTGCGTCCATGACGTGGACACAGGAGACAGCCCACCTGTGAAGTCCAAGATCTACCGGATGTCAGACAAGGTGAAGGCCAGCATTCATAGTGAAGTCACTAAGATGCTGGAGCTAGGAGTGATCGAACCTTCTAGCAGCCCCTGGTCCAGTCCGGTGGTGTTAGTACCAAAAGCTGCACCACCGGGTGCCCAACCAGAACTGAGGTTCTGTGTGGACTATCGGGGACTGAATTCAGTGACCAAAACTGATGCTCATCCGATCCCTAGGGCGGATGAATTGATTGACCGGCTGGGAGCTGCCCAATATCTAAGTACCTTTGACCTTACTTCTGGGTACTGGCAGATCTCTTTGACTGATGGAGCAAGGGAAAGGTCAGCCTTCTCCACGCCCAATGGCCACTACCAGTTCTGTGTGATGCCCTTTGGGCTCAAGAACGCACCTGCCACGTTTCAGCGCCTGGTAAACCAGATCCTCACCGGAATGGAGAGTTTCTCTGCTGCTTATCTGGATGACATAGCCGTCTTCAGTAACAGCTGGGAGGATCACTTGCGTCACCTGCAAGCTGTTCTCCAGGCCCTGAGACAAGCTGGATTGACGATCAAGGCCAGCAAGTGCCAGATCGGGCAGGGGTCGGTAGTGTACCTTGGACACTTGGTGGGTAGGGGAGCGGTGCAACCCCTCCAGGCGAAGATCGAGGCCATCATGGCCTGGAAACCCCCCAAGACACAGACTGAGGTCCGAGCATTTTTGGGCCTCACGGGATACTACCGTCGCTTCGTGAAGGGATACGGTACCATCGTAGCCCCCCTCACGGAGCTCACGTCCAAGAAACAACCTCGACGGGTAGTCTGGACGGAGGCTTGTCAGCAAGCTTTTGAGAGATTGAAGAAAGCCATGTGCGAGGCCCCGGTCTTAAGGGCCCCAGACTTTTCCAAGGAGTTCATTGTCCAGACAGATGCATCAGAACATGGCATTGGGGCAGTGTTATCGCAACTCAACGAAGAGGGTCTGGATCAACCCGTGGTCTTCCTATCCCGGGGACTACTTCCCAGGGAACAGAAGTGGAGTGCAATAGAGCGTGAAGCCTTTGCAGTGGTATGGGCTCTGAAGAAGTTGCGGCCATACCTGTTTGGCTCGCACTTCCTAGTTCAGACCGACCACAGACCCCTTCGTTGGCTGATGCAAATGAAGGGGGAGAATCCCAAGTTGTTGAGGTGGTCTATTTCCCTACAGGGGATGGACTTTCAGGTGGAACATCGGCCTGGAGTGGACCACGCCAATGCAGACGGTCTCTCAAGGTATTTCCGCCTTAGTGATGAGAACTCCCAAGGGGTTGGGTAGCTCTCCCCACTTTCAGCTGGGGGGGACGCGTGTTAGACCTGTCAGCCCTTTGGGTGGTCCCTCCTCATCATTATTTATTTTGTCCCACTTTTGCCTCAAACCCTGTTTGAATTTTTCCTTTTTGGGAACCACCAGACTTTTTAGTGTTGCTGCAGATTCAGGGAGCCATTTTACCTACCCCTGAAACTTCTGTCTGAGGGCCTGGAGCACAAAATGGTGGCCACCTGTGACATCACCAGCATCCACTGGAACCTGCTAGCACCTTCCAGAACATTCCAGAACCCTGTGACAGTTGGAGGCGGTTTAGAATGTTGGGAAGCTAAGAGAGAGAGTTGGCAGTTGGAGCTGGCAGTTGGCACCTGACTGGTGAAGAGTGAGCAGCACAAACTTGAAGGAGGAAGGAGTGAAGCAGCAGGGGTGGAAACTTGTGCCTGGAGTGGGGTCCATAAACCCACCCTTGATACTAGTCCCTACTGACGGAGCCCAGCCTAGAGCCCTGTGTGGGAAGAAGTCAGAAAAACCATCCTGAGGACCTGGACAGCAGGAACAGGCCTTAGAAACAAGAGAACAGCAAGATCCTGACCTGGAAGCTGGTTTCCCTGAAGTCCGACGTCGAGTAGCCTAAGACCTGGAGCCAGAGGTGGAGAAGCGGCGCTGACTGGAAAAGCAGACGTCGTACCCGGAGCCGCCAGAGGTCGAGAGAGGGCGCCGTCAGAGGTCGTGAGGAATACCAGAGGTCGAGGAGGAAGTCACCCGAGGTCGAGTGAGCGGCGTCATCGGAGGAGTGAAGTCCGCCCTCCGGAGTCGTCGGAGACCGAGGTGAAGGGTAACGGAGGTCGGGAGTGAGGATCGCACTCCGGAGTCGCCGGAACCTGTGAGAATCGTGCCGGAGGTCGGGAGTGGAGGTCGCACTCCGGAGTCGCCGGAAACCTGTGAGGAACACCGGAGGTCGGGAGTGAGGATCGCACTTCGGAGCCGCCGGAAGTCGACATCGAGGCAAGGTCGGCCGACGTCATCGAATCCGAGGTCGCCATCGGACCGGAGCCGCCCGAAGTCGACATCGAGTAAAGACTGCCCGACGCCATCGAATCGGAGGTCGAGATCGAACCGAGGCCACCGACATCGAGACCGGAGCCGCCTGCCGGCGTCGTCAAAGAACTGACATTGTGCCGAGGCCGCCGACATCGAGCTGGAACCGCCTCACGGCATCGACCCGACTCCAGCGGCGTCGGAGCATCAGAAAAAGTGCAGTAAGTGGAGTAGAGGGCGCCTAAGGCCCTGTGGAGACCTGAGAGACTGCTCTAAGGGGCTAGGGAGGTGCTGGAACCAACCTGACTGTGCCAGGGGTGAACTGGGACTAATTTAGAGAAGTTGTGTGGAGAGAGAGAGCCAGGTCTCTGGTATTTTCCCCCTTTATCTACCTCAGTTTAGGCCTCAGCCTTGACCAAGCCAGGGAGTAGACACCCCCAAGCCTTCCACATCCCCACAAGCTGTGCCTGGGCCAAATCAGCCCTTAGGAATCAAAAGTGATCTGATTCCATGAGTGTCACCGTCAGCTTTTAAGTATTTATTAGGGGCACTGTATTTATTGTATTTAACCTATTTATTGTTCCACTGTATTTATTGGTCCACAGTATTTATTGATGCACAATATTTATTGGTTACAGTATTTATTGCCTCAGAATATTTAATTGCCTGTCTGTATTGCACTTTTATTTATGCCTTCAGTATTTATGATCACCCCTATTTATTGAATCATTAAGCCAGTATTTATTTGACCTGCACTTTCTAAAAAAGTTTGTATATTGTGATTGTTATTTATTTTCTCCAATCAGCAACTAAGAGAAAAAGAAGATAAAGAAAGTTATTTTCATAATTTTTACGGTGTAGAGTCGTTTTTGGAACGGATGCACGCATGGTTATTGTTTGGGTATGTTGTATGCTTAGCACGGAGCCTGATTCCTGACCACTCGAGCCAAGCTACCACAGTGTGTCCGGAAGACCACCACCACCCCTTCTAGTGTGGGAGTGGGTTTCCAACAGGGTGATAAGACTTTGTTTACATTATAAATCATTTGCTGATGGTACCATACTAATTTTAGGAATTGTGATGTGTTCTAAGGTGATTTTACCCTGCGAAAAAGCCTACTGCTGGGATATCATGAATCATGTTTGAGGGAAAACTATTTTCTCATACTTTTCCCACAGAGGTTTGTAAGGTGACCTAGAAGCTAAAATGAGAGCATATTTTCTGTAAATTCACATCATCTTTCTCAGTCATGTGAGAATGAAGTCCGACATTCTCAGTAAAACATGTACATCCAACAAGGGCAGAGACTGTCAGTTGATTCCTTTGTGTTCTACGGCAGCTTCCCAGAGTGTTCTAAAGAACAACTAGAGCACTAACAGTCTTACTTATGACAAAAGTATTTCACACCTGAAGCCATCTTGATTGGAATAAAGTGGTAACTCTTAAAACATGTAATTCAAAAAGGAACAAAATGAGGAGGTTCACTTTGCCATAGAAATTATGATTAGTGCTGCAGAAAGAAAAATTGGGGCACATTTTGAGTGACTTCTCAAATCCTCTTCTATTTCATTAAAAAACACTGACATGCAGACTGAAACATGCACTTTCAATACCAGCAGCAGACTTCTCTGGCGAGCTGTGGCTTTACTACAGTGATCTAATGAGCAACTAGAGTGCTAACATTCTGAATTTATAGCAAATGTGTGACACATCAGAATGCCTTCTTGATGGAATCAAAGTAAAAAACTGAAAGTATTTCCTAATGAGGAGACTGTAGTAAATAAGGAAATTAGGAGACTTCATAACAAATAAGTCTCCCAAGATGGCCACCAGAGACAAAAGAGCCCAAATGTAGCACAAATATCACCCAGATGTAGCCCACGTATAGCCCAATGACAGAATGTCCCAGAGTGTTCTAAAGAACAACTAGAGCGCTAACAGTCTTAATTATGACAAAAGTATTTCACACCTGAAGCCATCTTGATTGGAATAAAGTGGTAACTCTTAAAACATGTAATTCAAAAAGGAACAAAATGAGGAGGTTCACTTTGCCATAGAAATTATGATTAGTGCTGCAGAAAGAAAAATTGGGGCACATTTTGAGTGACTTCTCAAATCCTCTTCTATTTCATTAAAAAACACTGACATACAGACTGAAACATGCACTTTCAATACCAGCAGCAGACTTCCCTGGTGAGCAGTAGCTTTACTACAGTGATCTAATGAGCAACTAGAGTGCTAACATTCTGAATTTATGGCAAATGTGAATGCCTTCTTGATGGAATCAAAGTAAAAAACTGAAAGTATTTCCAACTGAGGAGACTGCAGAAGATGATGAAATTAGGAAATTTCATAACAAATAAATCTCCCAAGATGGCCACAGGAGACAAAAGAGCCCAAATGTAGCACCCAGATGTAGCCCACGTGTAGCCCAATGACAGAAGTGTGCAAAACACTTTTTATTTTTTGTGTTTTTGCAGTTTTATATAGTGCAGACTGGTCAGGTATTGGAGTGCTTTACATGAGCGTTGGTTACATCACACAAGGACAAATTCATTTTGGTTGTAGACATGGAGAGATTAAGTGATTTGACCAGAATCACAGAATGTTGAGCTGAAGCAGAAACTCCAACCTGGTTCCCCAGTTGCAAAGTCTGCAGCTCTGGAAGTAACACCACATCCTCTCCCCTAAGTGCAACATTTAATCAAGTGGTCAACGTGATAAAAAATCATAAAGATAACAAATAATTAATTTTAAAGTGCTTTGTCGCTATTTGAAAACTCAGAAAATATGTCCTCATTTTAGTTTCTTAGAGCACTAACCATAATTTCGATGCAAATAAGACCCTCTCACCTATGTAATTTCTAAAGGAAATGCTCTAGGTATTACAGTATTGATTACATCAATATGACGTCTGGCGTGCCACACTTGTAAAAATATAGAATGTTAGCAATCTAGTTGTTCATTAGGATACTGTTGAGAGGCAGAGGCCAGGGGCACAGACTCACGAAAATTGAAGGCAGGTAGGTGGGTGCAGAGGCAACAATTTGACCACACTGGGTCGGCAGGAAGGGCAGTGGCAGCACAACAGACTATGGAGGGCTGTGGAAAGGGGGGCAGGGGCAACAAACCAACGATACAGGACAGGCAAGAGAGGCTGTTTCAATATAATAGACCATTGTGGGGAGAAGGAAGCGGCAGTGGTACTACAACCATACATGTCAACAGACCCGATTCAGAAAGGAAACACCCAATGTTTTTAAGCCCAAATGGGCTTTATTTGATCTGTCTCCTGTCTACAATCTCCTCTTTTTCATTGTAAGTCAATGGGTAAAATCAATACCCCAGTTTTATTCCAAAATCTCCCTCTTATCAAGTTCAACATTTTAGCAAGTATGGTACATTGGATCATGGAAGGCAGGATGAATTGGGGCAGGGATATGGACTCGGGTAACACAGCACAGGAGGGACATGGAGAGGTACACCAACCTGACCATACAGGGCAGGCATCAGGGTTTGCATCAGCACAATACACCACACAGGGCATGCGGGACAGAAGTGCAGCACAACAATCCAAAGAAAGCAATAGTGAGGGGACAGGACCATGCGCATGGACAACAGAGGGAAACATCCTTTACCACGAAACCATTACAACGCGGTATGGTTACATCGTGGTTTTTACAACAAAAGTCGTTACACCGACTTGCACTGGAGGGCGCTCTAGACTAAGGAATAGTTTGAATTACTATTCCAACACCTTCCCTACTGTACGTAGACTGGAGTTGGAATAGTAATTCACACTATTCCTAAATCCAACGCCCTCCATCGCAAGTCGATGTAACGACTTGCGTTGTCAAAACTGCGATGTAACATACCGCGTTGTGATGGTACGCGTTGTGTCATCATACATCCACAACAGAGAACAGAGGGGAAAGAGGCAACGGCAGCTAGCTGACCATAATGGACAGACAGGAGAGAAAGCTGCAGCATAACAGACCATAAAGGGCAGGAGGGAGGGATCAGGGGCATTACAATGGAAGAAACAAGAGATAGGAGGGAGGGAATAGGGGTCAGCACATGGAAAACAGAGGACAGGGGGCAAGGGGGCAGGGCAGGGCAGGAGCAGCAAGCTGACCATGGAGAGCAGGCAGGATGGGCACTAGAAGCAAGACACACCATGGAGAGCAACAGTGAGACTATAATGGCACACACACAGACCATGGAGGGAAGGTGGGAGGGTGAGTGGGAGCTAGCTGACCAAACAGGGAATGTGAGAGGGGCCGTGGCAGCACAGAAGATCATGCATGGCAAGCGGGAGGGTTAGTGGCAGGGGCATGCACAAAGGACCATGGAGGATAGAAGGGCGGGTAGGAGCTGGGCACAGACAAGAGAGTTCAGGGGAAGGGGCCTCACAACAGACCACGCGGGGCAGGCAGGAGGAGCAGTTACAGCATGAAGGACAGGAGGAAGGGGATAGGGCATGGAACGTGGACAGGCAGGGTGGAGGTGGCAGGGACAGGTTACAGTCATTTGACAATGCTAGGTAGTTGGGAGGGAGTGGCAGCTCAACAGAACACTCAGAGTAGATAGGAGTGGAAGGTCCATGGAACATGGTGGGCAAAAAGGATGGAGCAGGGCCATGCACACAGGCATCGGAGGGCAGGGGGAAGGAGAGTAGGGGCAGCAAGCTAAGCACAGAGGTTAAGCAGGAGGTCAATGACGGGGCATAGAATTGGGCAATGGATAGCAGGAGGAGTGGACTGGGACATCATGCTAAATGGAGGGCAGTGACAGCACATCAGACCATGCATGGCCTGATAGAGGAGGCCAGTGCATGGATTCAGACAACAGAGGATAGGGAGAAGGTGGATGGGACAGCAAGCTAACTGTTCAGAGAAGGCGGGAAGGCCAGTGGCAGAAAAACGGCTCAACAGGGCTGTAATAAGGGAGCAGGGACATGGACTTGGACAATGGATGGCTAGGAGGAGGGGAGGCAGGAGCAGCAAGCTTGATGGGGGGCAGCACAATGCCAGGACAGGCCCTGCTTCCAACCCCCCACCATCCATTGTGATATGCATCTTACTTAACGTTAAAAAAAAAAAAAATTGCCGAAAAAACAAAGATTACAGTGACGCTATAGTTAGAATCCGATTTCACTCATACACAACCAGTGAAATTCAGCAGTTATAGTTAACTGAGCTAACTATAACTTATGCCCCCGCAATGTACTGCTAATGACCTCAGACATTACCTCATTCATGACATGGTCAGTTACATCACTCATGACATCACTCATGACATCTTAAATGTGCTATGAATGGAATGGAACTATAATCACTAGAAGTTTATTTAGGGAAAGCTTGTGTTTATTAACACCATAGGTTTGAGGGGTGTTATAGTTAGGAATTATCATTTAAAAAACCTCAAATTCACTGAAAAACCATAGGTTTCAGGGACGTTGTAGTTAGTTGGACATTTCACTCGTACAAAACCAAAGAAATTCAACCGTTATAGTTAGTTGTGCTAACTATAACTCGCGCCCCCGCAATGCACTGCTGATGACGTCACATATTACATCACTCATGACATGGTCAGTGACATAACTGATGACATCTCAAATGACATCACTGATGACATCATTCAGTGAATGTAGTTTAATTTGACATTTAAATATGTATTATATATATATACCAATCTGTATTGAAGATTGAGTGGATATATAACTGTCTGGATGGAGGGTTTAGTAGCTGTCTGACTGTCTGTTTAAGTGAGTAATTAAAAGTGTCTCACTTAATACATGGATTAGTAACTAAACTATGTGAATGTGGGCATCACTGTCTCTGTTGTTGTATAACATGCTGCATCAGTCGGTCACTAACTACATGAGTGTGTATATTAGTTATTGATTAGTTGGGTGAGTATTTGTATGGGACACTGGTGCAAGGTGTCCCCTATAACTAGGAGACAGCATATGCCAGGCCAACTTCTCACAGTGGGTGACCATCAATGGCCGTAGGGTGGAGGCTCTGAGGGATACAGGAGCCAGTGTGACAGCTGTCAAGTGTCACCTGGTTTCTCATGAGCAGGTTGGCCCCAATGCATTCTATCCAGTTGTTGCCGCTGACAACACAGAGAGCCACTGCAAGGTGGCTCAGGTTCCCTTTGAGTGGGGGGGTCTCTGGTACTCTTCAGGTAGCTGTGAGGCCCGCCATGCCTGTTGACTGTTTGTTAGGGAACGATCAGGAGAGCTCACCTTGGGCGAAGGTGGAGCGGAGTGCTCATTTGGAAATGTTGGGTCTGCCTGTCTGGGCGTGTGTCACCACACAGTCCATGGCAGCCAGTAGGGGTTCCCAAGAGCACCTGGAGCCTGAGAGGGGGGCCCACGTACCTGCCTTAGAGAGAGGAGGCAGGGGGTTGCGGGAAACCGGCCCCCGAAGTTCCCACGGTCTAACCAGGGAAAAGGCCAAAAGAAACCATGGTGCAAAATTTGTAAACAGAAAACTCACTGGACCAGTGATTGCACCAAGTCCAAAGAATCTACTCCAGCCACCATTGCCTCTAAGGCAACTGTTCCCCCTAGTACAGCTACAATTGGTGGTGGTAATGTCCAGAATAAGGGTGTAGTAGGGTTGACCCTGGGTTCTGAGATGGACTCTGGCCTAGTCAGAGTTCCAACTCAGGCTGTTCTAGTCTGTGATGGGGGCATGGATATGTCCCCCTTTGTGAGCCCCAGTAACCTTTGCAAATACAGACAACAGCCTTTAATAAATGGAATAGAAACTTTGGCATTCAGGGACACAGGAGCAAGTGTCACAATGGTGACAAAAGATCTTGTGGCTCCTGGGCAGATTATACTTGGTGAAATGTACCAAGTGACCAATTCTAGCAATGTCAGAACTGACCATTCTCTGGCAGTTGTTAACTTCTCCTGGGGGGGGGGGGTAACTGGCCTCAAGAAGGTTGTGGTAAGTGCAGACCTACCAGTACAGTGCTTGCTTGGCAATGATCTAGAGACTTCAGCTTGGGCTGAAGTGGAGCTCAGGACACATGCAGAAATGTTAGGGATCCCTGCTCATGTCTTTGGTGTGACTAGGTCCCAGGCCAAAATGTCTAAAACTGGACAAGCCCTGGATTCTGAAATAATGGACCAGGTGCCTCCCAAGAGGAGGAACAGTAGGGTTAAGGCAGTGCCTTCACACCTGACTCAGAATGCAGATCAGTCTCCTCATTGAGATGATCTTGAGCCTGAAAAAGGAACTGTCCCAGAGGAGTTTGAACCTGACCAAGTTGAGTTCTTGGGGACAGTGGGCCCTTCCAGGTCTGATCTGAGCCAGGAGCAGACAACCTGCCCCTCTCTTGAACCCCTCAGAAAGCAAGCTGCTGATGAGGCTGCTGGGAATGCTAGTGGCACCCATAAGGTTTATTGGGATGATGGACTCCTTTATTCAGAGTGTAGAGACCCCAAGCCTGGTGCATCCAGGAGGTTGGTTATACCTCTGAAGTTTAGGGGCTTCCTATTGACACTAGCCCATGATATTCCCCTAGCAGGACACCTGGGCCAGAACAAGACTTGGGACAGAATTGTCCCTCACTTTCACTGGCCCCACATGTCTGAAGTCACTAAGGAGTTTTGTCACTACTGTGTGACCTGCCAAGCCAGTGGCAAGGCAGGGGGAACCGCAAAGGCCCCCCTGATACCACTACCTGTCGTGGGGGTTCCCTTTGAGAAGGTTGGGATTGACATTGTTGGTCCCATGGATCCTCAAACAGCATATGGGCACAGGTTTGTACTGGTGGTGGTGGATCATACCACCAGGTACCCAGAAGCAATTCCCCTAAGGACCACTACAACACCTGTGGCGGCCAGAGCTCTCTTGAGTGTATTCTCAAGAGTAGGATTTCCTAAGGAGGTAGTATCCGACAGGGGTGCAAACTTCATGTCTAGTTACTTGACTGCTATGTGGAAGTAGTGTGGAGTGAACTATAAGTTCACCACACCCTCTCACCCACAATTCAATGGTTTAGTTGAAAGGTTCAACAAAACCTTGAAGGGCATGATTAAAGGACTCCCAGAAAAGCTTAGGCGAAGATGGGACATACTCTTGCCCTGCCTTTTATTTGCATACAGGGAGGTGCCTCAAAAGGGGGTTGGCTACAGCCCTTTTGAACTTTTGTTTGGTCACCCTGTCAGGGGCCCATTGTGTCTGGTTAAGGAAGGATGGGAGTTACCTCTCAAGCCCCCAAACAGGACATAGTGGACTATGTACTTGGTCTCCGCTCCAGGATGGCTGAGTATATGAAAAAGGCAACCAAAAACCTTGAGGCTAGCCAGGAATTACAAAAAGCCTGGCATGACCAAAAGGCTGTACTGACTGTTTACCAGGCAGGACAGAAAGTCTGGGTGATGGAGACTGTGGCCCCAGCAGCCCTCCAGGACAAAAGGAGTGGCCTCCATACAATTGTTGAACAGAAAGGGGAGATCACCTACTTGGTAGACCTTGGACCCCCTAGGAGTCCCCACAGGGTACTTCATGTCAACAGACTAAAACCATATGTTGACAGGGCAGACATGGGCTTGCTCATGGCTACTGATGAAGGACAGGAGGAAGAGAGTGACCCACTCCCTGACCTGCTCTCTCAGAACCCTGATGATGGGTCAGTTGATGCTGTAGCCTTGGCAGGCAGCCTCACTGCCCAGCAGCAAACTGACTGCAGAAAACTTCTCAGCCAGTTCAGACATATGTTTTCTCGGACTCCAAGTCAGACCTCCTGGTTCACTCATGAAGTGGACACTGGGGACAGTCTGCCTGTCAAGAATAAGATCTACAGGCAACCTGACAATGTCAGGGACTGTATAATGACAAAAGTTCAAAAGATGTTGGATTTGGGAGTTATTGAATCCTCAGTTAGCTCTTGGGCTAGTCCAGTAGTCCTGGTACCTAAACCTCACACCACAGATGGAAAGAGAGAGAGATGAAGTTTTGTGTAGACTACAGGGGTCTCAATGCAGTCACTAGGACTGATGCCCATCCCATCCCCAGTTGCAAAAACAACAGTTGATGGACAGAATGCAGAACAAAGTCATACATTCACCCCAGTATAGAGATCTGGGCCTAAATCCATCGTTTTTTTGCTCACCATGCCATTCCAGTTTGAACCCAGCCATATGCATATCAGTCTTGACCCTGTGCCTCATGGGAACAGTCCAGCCCGAACTGCCAAGCCAGGTCCTCCCTGGACTGGAAACAAGCATCCTAGGACCTGTTTCGGGGTTTCACCCCTCTTCAGCCAGAATAGCTTGACGGGCTGGGCTGTGTATTGGGCTTATGTGTATTGGGGCTGGGTGGGAGCGCTCTCTGAGTGCTTTGAAGTCCTGCACTGGGGGCACATTTGGTGTCCCTGTGCATAGTCCAGCTCAAACCAGTTCAGGGGCTTCCAGCCCCTACTCTGGCGTGAAACTGGACAAAGGAAATGGGTGTAGCCACCCCTCTTTCCAAACCCTCCCATAGGTGGGTCCCCAGAGTATGTACAACATTCTACCTTAGTATAAGTATGGGACCCTGTCCTTAGGACTTTAGATTACCCTGGACGAATCTCTGAAGTTGAATCCTGGACCTTCAATGCTCTGCTCAAGACCAGAGGACTGAAGAAATCTTCCTTGGGGTCAAGGAGTGACTCCCCTGCTTGGCAGGCACCAACGAAGCAATTTGCTGGTCTGCCTCATCGAAGCTCCCGCCGGATTCTGAAGTAATTGCAGCCCATGAAGAGGATTTCCAGACATCTCAGAGGCCGACCCGAGTCCCCAGCAAAGCTGAAACCTGCAGCCCTCGTGAGTAGCGTGGAACCGGAATTCCTGGTCACTGTGCATTTCTGCAAGTGCATTGACTTCTCGACGTCTCTCGAAGTCGTGCTTGGGCTGACTTGTAGCCCCCACCTCGAGCACTAAATCCCCCGAAGATTGTCAGCCTGGTCATTCCGAGTGACCCGTGGGCCGCCATTTTGTGTCCCATCTCGATGTCCCTTCACGATCCCTGGTCCGTTGACTGGTGGGTCCCTGAGGGGGTAACTTTGCATTTCCTTGGGCTTTCCTGGTTGCTCCAGACATGCCCTGACTCCCCTCAAAGTGGTGAGTCCCACAGACCTTGCTGGTCTGCAACGAAGCATCTTTCTCGTTTCTGCATGGGTTGCTGTTGCGAAGGCTTGTTGTGTCCAATCCGGGCACCAACACTGCAGCACTCGACATCCTATGGGGACAGCTCGAATCCATCTCCTGGTTATCCTCAACACCTCCTGGTCCTCGTGGCTGAAGAGTCAAGCTTCACCTCTTTCACCTGAAATCACCTGACATCGGTGGGCATCTGCTCATCGCCTTCCTGGTCACTGGCAAGTGACCCAGACTCTGTCCCCTTTGCTTTCAGGTTCTTCTCATCTTCGATCCAGGCTTGAATCTCTTCGGACACTTCGCATCTTCACGGCAGCAGCACTTCTTCGCCAGCTCCCATTGAAATAGACGACACGACCCGACACCAAAAGACACCTATGCACCCGATTTCCCGGGGTGAGCTAACACGAGTACTCCGGTGGTCCCGATGGGTGCTAGCCCTAGAACTTCCTAAGTCCAAAAGGGTTTGGTCCTGACTCATTTCTAAGTGTCCCTAATCTTTAAAAATCTAACCGCGACTTTCCCCATAGAAGCTAACGGGAGTTTGCGGCTGTGTTCACACACTGCACACGACCCCCCTGGGTCCCCTGTGTCACTACCTTGGGTGGTTCCTTGGGGTCCCAGCGATTCTACAGGCTCTAGGCCTTGTGTCTGGTTAAGTCTTGGTTCTTATACCACTATTTTAGTATATGGTTTGGCTCGCCCCTAGGGCCTGACGTGTATTTGTGCTATTTTACTGTGATTATTGAAGTGTAACTTATGTGTTTTGACCTCTAACCTCATAAAGAGACTAGGAGGTTGTGTTTAGTAATAAATACATACATTTTATATGTGAGAAGTTGGCCTGGCATATGCTGGTCACTAGTTATAGTGGTCACCTTGCACCAGTCCAATTCGACTCTTATGGTAGATAGGTTTAAGACAACCTTTTAAAGAAAGCTAACCTAGTGGTAGCTGTGGAGAGCAGCCTTCAGGCTAATTCTCAGATGAATGTAAATCAGCTTGTTTTACCTTATAATCTCTTGAATTACCAAATGAAAGGACACCACACAGGTATATATATCAAATATATATGTATTTATTTCTAGACACACTCTACTAATCTCTTTATGAGATTAGAAACTAGGTACACATTCAAATGTCAACGTTTCACAATAAATTAAGCACAAATATGGCTGGAGCCCCAGGGGCGTACCAAACCATATACTAAGAAAGTGGTATAAGGATGTCGACTTGCAAAATAACAAGGCCTAGGGCCTCGGGAATCGCTGGGGCTTCACTACTGCAGTGTTAGCAAGTAACAGGCCCACGGGAGAAGCGTGCAGTGTGTGAACACAGCCGCGGGTTTCCTATTGGTTATAATGGTGTAAGTCACAGTTCGATTTTTAAAGTTCTAGGGTACTTCGAGGAAGACTACAAGCAAGCCAGTTACAAGGTAAGTATTTCGAGGGCCAACACACAATTGGGCACCGGAGTGCACGAGTTACCTCACCCAGGGAAGCCGGATGCATAGGTGTCTTTTGGTGTCGGGTTGCGTTGCTGTTTTCTATGGAGACCAAAGAAGACTTGCTGCTTGCGTCGTCTGAAGAAGTGCCCGGTGGAATCCGAAGGTGGATTCAAGATGGATGAGACCTGAAAATTGAAGGGACAGTGTTCAAAGTCACTTGCCAGTGACCAGTGGCCAGCAAAATGGATGACCACAGATGTCGCGTCGATTCAGGTCATCAATGGTGTTTTGAGTCTTCGCTCACGAGGTCCAGGAGAGATCGACGATGACCGGCAGCTGGATTTGGAGTGTCCCACGATGTCTGCAGCTGATGGCGGTATCGGCAACCGGATTGGAGCCAACAAGCCTTGGCAACTGCACATTTTGTGTAGACTGAAGAAAGTCGATGGTGCAGACCAGCAAGGTCTGATGGACTCACCCAGCGAGGGTAAGTGAGGGCAGGCCTGGAGCAACCAGGAGAGCCCTTTGAGTTGTTGAGAAAATCTTCGGGGGACGCACTAGCCAACGGGCAAGTGATCGCAAAGATGCCGCCACAGGAAATGCTTCACAGGAGCCCACGGTCACTTGGGATGGGGTAGGCCGCTGATTTTTGGTGCAAGACCTTCTGGGGCCTTGGGCCACAAATGGTCCAATGCACAAGTTCGTAGAACGTTGTTTAGGGTTTGCACTCGAAAATAGTGCACGGTTCCCAGGTACTGCAGTTCCTCGTCACTCGTGGGGTCCAGACACCACAGCTTCGCTGGGGACTCAAAATGGCCGTCGAGAGGTCAGGAAATCTGCTTCTGGGGTCGCAGGGACTTCGGACTCCAGCGGGAGCGGGAAAGTTTGCAACTGTTGATTAAGGTTTTTGGTGCCTGCCAAAAAATAAGTTTTGTTACCTTGGCATCATGTTTCCGAGTAACGGCATGTGGTATGAAGAGATTTTAAATACTAAGGCCAAAGTGGCCAAATGCGCCTATGGCGTTTTTAAATTTGCAATTAAATTGGGGGATCGTCGCATATTTGATATGTTACACATTTATAGAAATAAATGTGTTTCGGTTGCGCTCTATGGAGCAGGGGTCTGGGGCTATTGCCCTCATGGAGAGCTACAGGTTGAGGAAAATGTTTTTCTAAAAAAGTTATTATGCTTACCTTCATCCGCCCCTACCGTATTAATTCATAATGAGGTGGGGCTGAACTATTTGACTGATCTGATAGGGCTGAGGCCCCTAATGCTATGGAGATCGATCTGGATGAAGAAAGAGACTGGGTTTAATAGAAGCATTATAAAGGACTGCCTCTGTCTGGACAAATGCCTACAAATCCCCTGGTTAAAATTCGTGGTTTCTACTTTTAAGGATTTTTTCCAGGTGAATATTTTGGAAAATCCGAATTATGCGTCTGATTTCCCTAAGTCAGAATTCAAAAAATCTTTTTGAGGGAAAAAGCTCAACGTCGTCATCTTAAGAATATGCAGTTAGCAACTGTGGCTTTTTATTATTCACAGGAGCATATTATAGGGTTCCAACAATACCTATCTAAGGTTACCAGAACCTCGCATCGGTTCGTATTGACCCGATTGAGATTAGGTATTGTCCACCATTTGGTGGCCTTTCCTTCTATAAAAAAATACCCCACTGTTCCTTGTCCATGTGATGGAGTCACTAAACAGAGTGTTGTTCATTTTCTCCTTACATGTGATTTATATACGCATTTGCGCATTGTCTATCTGAAACCACTTTTCAAAAAATATGGGTCTCGAACTTTGAAATCTGCTTTGAACCTGTTGTCCACTTTAAATGAGAAAGATATATGTTTTTTTACTGCCACGTTTATTTTAAAATCTATTGCTGCTAGAAAAAGTATATTTTTTTAACTTTTATGTTTGGATGGCTGACTATTTTACTTTTAATATTTGCTTTGCGATTCCTTCAAATTGTTTTCTTGTTTAATTACATAGAAAGTTTTATATTTGCTGCTTTGTGCTTTTGTGATTCTTTTTTAATTATCCAATAAAGCTTATTCTGACTGACTGACTCCAAGGGAGATTCTTCTGTCTTCCAAAGGTAGTGGAACGTCGAAGGGCCAGGATTCTTCTTTGTAGAGCATCGTCCAGGGTTATCTGATTTGTAAAGGCAATGCTTGCTATCTTATAGTGAAGATAGGGGAGGGACTAGCTCTATGACCACTCCTCTAGGAGGGTCAGGGGAGGGCGTGGTTACACCCACTTCCCTTTGTCCAGTTTCGCGCCAGAGCAGGGGCAGGTAGCTTCTGAACCGGTTTGAGCTGGCATATGCACCGAGGAGCCTACTGCTCCCCCAGTGCAGGACTTCAAAGCACTCTAGGAGTGCACCCACCCAGCTCCAATACACTAAATTCTGTCTGGAAGGTGGTGACACCTCCCTGTGACAGGATGCCTTTTGTTGGGCCTCCTCCACTGCGAGTTTCAGTCAGCAGCAGGAGGGCAGCCCAGTGTCTGTGCTGGTGGCATCCATTTTGTGATGCCAGGGCTCTATAGGATTTCTGTTGTTTAGTACAGTGGGTACATGTCATCCCCTCTAGAAGGGTGGGATCATACTCCCACACCAGTTACTGGTGTGGGGGTATGATTCCAAGTTGTTTGACACCAAACACGACATGTTTTGATGCAGTCATTCCAAAGTTAGCATTTTCCGCAAGGTTATAATGCACTTAAGAGTATATGGTTTAACCGCATCCACAAACAGCCATAGAGAATAGACTCTGGTAGCTGCAGAGGGGTCCTGCTCATGCAGAGGCACCCCCTCACATAGTAAAACAAGCACCCTGCCCTCAGGATTGATAGGGCCTGCCATAGGGGTGGTTGATAGGTTTATATGTGTGTGTATGGTGAGATATAGGAACCTATACCTCTGTGAGGAGTGCTAACACTACCTCACACAGGCTGCAGTAGCAGGCCTGTGGTGTCAGATTGAGTCTGCTTCCCAGGGGTGGCATAATACATGCTTCAGCCCCTGGTAGGCCTGTGAAGTACCAATGCCCTAGGTACCTAAGGTACCATATACTAGGGGCTCATAAGGTACCACAGTATCCAATCACTAGTGCATCTAATATGCACACCAAGTCGTTTAAGGGAGTAAGCAGATAGGCTGGGGTCCTGGATAGCAGGATCCCAGCCAGACTAGTCAAAAACCATTCAAACACCAGGAAAAAAGTGGGGGCAACCATATTGTCAGATTCCACCTTCCTACATTATATATATACCTGGTGTGGATATCTTTCATTTAGTGACTCAAGAGATTATAGACTGGTAAAACAAGCTGCTTTACATTCCTTCAAGACTTAGCCTGAAGACTTAGCCTGAAGGCTGCTCTCCATAGCTACCACTAGGATAGCTTTCAATAAAGGTTGTCTTTAAACTATAACCAATAAGGGGTTGTTTGGACTGATACAAGGTGCCCACTATAAATAGTGGACAGCATATATCAGACCAACTTCTCACAAGTATATCAAAAGAGGGAGTGGAGAGGGAACGTGTCTACACAGGCACACAGGGCAGATTCATTCTCCCCAGTTACAGTTAATAAACAAAGAGAATCCACCCATGTAAGATGGGTATAAAGACTGTATAGTAAGGCCTGGAAAAGGGATGTGTCTCCTACAATGGTGGTATGCACATAGTGTTCTTTAAATACCCCTCACACACCAAAAGGGCCCTTGGTGTCATGCTTCATCATAGGGGTCTTTGCGTCCCTCTACGGAATGCGGCGTGCTACTAACCAGCGAATACGCGGGAGCACTGATGTGATCGCTATGTGTGGTGTGTGATGGTAGTGAAAGGTAGGGTCAGAAGTGAATGGTAAGTGAGTGTTTAAAAATACCTGGCATGTGAGGGTTACAAATATATATATATACCTCCGTGATGGTATTGTTAAAAAAGGTGTGGTGGAGGTATTGTGTAATTAATGTACATAACCTCCTAGGTGCGTCAACATGTTTCGAAGCCTAAAGCTTCTTCTTCAGGACAGGTGCACAGATTCCTACCCTACTCACATGTGACAGTGTAATGCTGCTCAAACATAAATACTATTTATGTGTAGAATAAAGCCTACTATGGTACTTTCATGGCGTAAGGTGATAATTTCAAATTCAATCTGTAAAAAGAACACAAAAAATACAAAAAGAAATTCAAGGCGGCACTCATGAATGGAAATCGTGACCTGCAAAAGGTGACTCATATAGTGTCAAGACACAAATATCAGCCTATCAGTGTAGTGTCTGTGCCCTGTAAAAAAGAAAGACAAATACTGGACAGAACAAACAAATAACATAAATCACACACTCTATTTAGGTCCACATGGTTGCTGTAGTACCTCCATAGCGATGGTATAGACAAATCAAGTGGGATAAAGAAACGGTAGAATGCATACTTGCTAAAACAAAGCCAATGTCATCATGAGCCTGTGAAGAAAACGGAGGGGACCCACGTGCTCAATTGCACTCTGTAAGGATAAATGCCAAAGTTCAGCGCTGTTGTAGATACTCATTAAGTTATGGTCACCGTTATCCTGCTGTCAAAGCAGCTATGCCGTACTTACAAGTGTAGTGGTACTACCTGCTACAAATGTCCGTTCCGCAGCTCTGTGGTGAATGAGGAGTCGGGAAGGTGCGGTATAAATACTCTCTATAATTGCCTCGTAGTTCCCGCCCAACCTGGAAGGTTACGTGCCAAAATCTAAGTGTCATAAGTGAGCCTCGGTACAGGAGTGCCGAAACCCGGAACCGAGACCCGCCTTGGGGGAAGGTTGCATCATAACACACACAGCGGCTGCACTAAGCGTGTGCAGCTGCTCGGAAGCACATGCGTATAGCGGTATTGCTTAATAAACTAGACTGCTAACCTCTGAGGGATAAAGTGGGCGCGCAATGTTCAGGTCTCTCACTACCATAAAATTCAAGCTCGTTGAGTTGTGAAAAAGGAGCATAGTAAAGGTCTATTTTGAGGGCAAAATGTATATCAATAAAACCAAAGGGGTCCACACACATGTAGATTGGAGGTCATACGACCAGAATCCACAGATGAATATCGCGCTGGTTCCTTAAAATACAGTAGTGTTGTTCACTAAAGGTCAGTGTTTATTTGCTAACTGTAGAAATGTGAGCACGAGTTCATGCTACCAGCCTTCATAGGTGGATATCGAGCTGGTTTGTTCACTCACGGTAGTAAATAACAGGAAGGTTGGGAATCATATAATGCTAATTAGCACAATGTCCACTAGGTCCGAATAGATACTCGTGGCCGAGGGGTGTGAGTTGGAATGCTAAATCCAGGGGTGGGTGTTATTCTGACACCCCGGTCACATTTTGTCACCCATAGCATGTCTGATTATTTAGGTGAGCTGATTCCAAGGGATATTATCATTGAGACCAATGGTATCCATGCTCAGGCGAAACACCCAACGTTGTTCCTTCTCCAATAAGCCAGTCTCTGATGGTAACTGTGAGAAGTTGGCCTGGCATATGCTGTCCACTAGTTATAGGGGACACCTTGCACCAGTCCAATTCGACTCTTAGGGTGATAGGTTAAAGACAACCTTTAAAGAAAGCTATCCTAGTGGTGGCTGTGGAGAGCAGCCTTCAGGCTAAGTCTTGAAGGAGTGTTAAGCTTATTGTTTTACCATAGATAACCTCTTGAATAACCAAATGAAAGAGTAGTCCACACAGGTATGTATATAAAATATATGTATTTATTCTAAGAATAATCCCACTAATCTCTTTATGAGGCTGGAGGTAAAGATACAATTCAAACAAGCATTGATAGTTACAATAAATAGCACTGGAATCATAGGGCCCCGGGGGGGGGGACCAAACGATATATCAAAAAAGTGGTATAAGAACCACGACAATTCTACAGACAATGCCTAGGGCATTTAGGGTCGCTGGCCCCTTGTGAAACCACCCAAGGTAGTGAGGAAGGGGACCCACGCGAGACGCGTACAGTGGCATAAGCTACTGTCGGGATCTATATAATAGCCTATGGAGAATGTCGCGGTTGAATTTTACAAGTTTAAAAACACTTCTAGCAGGAGTTCAAGTTCAAGACTTTAGAGTTAAGCTTTTGAAGGGCCCACACACACAAGAGTACCGAGGTACCACTGTTACCTGCCCCAGGGAAGCCGGGTGCATAGGTCGTTTTCGATGTCGGGTCGCGGGCTGATTTTCAATGGCAAAACGTGAAGAACTGCTGCTAGCAAGAAGCGTCGTCGATGTCGTGAAGATTGAAGATGTAGGTCTTGTAGAGAAGGACCTGAAAGCAGAGGGGACAGAGTCTGGGTCACGGCACAGTGACCAGGGGGCTCAGGAGAAAGAGCCCTTCAATGTCGGGTGCTTCCAGGTGGAAGAGGTGTAGCTTGGATTGTCAGCCACGGGGTCCAGGAGGTGTCAAGGAAGACCAGCTTCTGGAGGGCAACTGTCCCACAAAGGATGAGGGTAGCTGCGGTGTTAGTGTCCGGATTGGATCCACTAAGCCTTGGCAACCGCAACCCATGCAAGAATCACAAAACAGCTACTGGTGCAGACCCACAAGGTCTGAGCGAGGTCTCCAGCAAGGAGACTGAAGAGCAGGCCTGGAGCAACCAGGGGAACTCTTGGAAGTGAAGATTGTCTTCCGCCAGGGCCCACCAGTTGAGAGACAAGGGACCGCGGGAGGCAGTAATTTGGCGTGCGTAAAGATGCGCCCATGGATCGCCGGAGCGGGCTAGGGCATCGATCTTTGACACAGATGATGCTGAGAGGTTGGCTCAATAATGGGCCAAAGCACAATTTCCCCACTTGTCAGGGTCGGGGGCTGTGCAAGAGGTGGCCGGGGTCCTAGGGTATTGGGGATCTCGGCACCCACGTGGTCCACGGTGCTGAGCTTTGCTGTGCACACTCACTGGCCTCTGGGATGCTTGGAAACCCACCTCAGGGTAGGAAAGAGTCGTCGATGTCCATAGGAGCAGCGAGGTTCCAACCGGGTCACTTGCAGTGTTTCAGGTGCCTGCCAAGCAGGGGGGTAACTCCTTTACCCCAAGGGAGATTTCTTTCTATAGCTGTGCGGCAGCAAGTCGAAGTTCAAGTCTGTAAAGTCCAAGAATAATCTGAGGCTCTGGGGACCCTGTATTCACCTTTATCCAAAGATTAGGGGAGTGTCCAGATCAGAGCCCACCAATGAGAGTTCAGGCGGGAAAGGGTGGCTACACCCTCTCCCCTTTGTGTGGTTTCCCATCTGGGCAGGGGACAGGATGCCCCTGAACCGGTTTGAGGCGGTGTATGCAGAAGTAGGCACTGGAGAAGCCTACGTGCAAGTCTGAAAGACATCCTATGGTGCACCCACCCGGTTCCAATCCACATAGTCTGTCTGGGGAGGTGGGAGCACCTCCCTGCAACAAGATCCCTATTGTCCAGCTGCCGTGGCTGGAGTTCTGCCCAGCAACAGGCAGCCAGAGTCGTGTGGGTGGCGGGTAGCATCCATTTTGTACTACGTGTGCACTTTTAAATTGGTGTCTAAAATCTGCTGCTTTTACCATATCACCCCTCTAGCAGGGGGGAATCATGCCCTCACTCCCATGGTTGTATTGGGGGTATGATTCCTACATGTTTGACACCAAACACTATATGGTTCTGTGCAGCCACTCTCAAGTTATCACGCTATCGCGATTACTTATAATGCGGTTAAGAGTATATGGTATGGCTGCACTACAAACAACCCAGCAATAGTTTTACGAAGGTTGCAGAGGGGCCCTTCTCAGGTAGGGGTTCCCTCTCACACATATCTCAGCACCCTGCCTTGTAGGATTAGCAAGGCCTGCCTTAGGGGTGACCTATGAGGATATATGTGTTGTATTAAGTGGGATACAGGATACCTACCAAGTACCACCTTACCCAGACTACAGTAGTGGTCTGGTGGTGTCAGTTTGTATGGCTGTCCCAGGGGCGGCACAATAAGTGCTGCAGCCCCTGGGAGGCCTCTGAGGGACCCATGCTCTGGGTACCTAGGGTACCATCTACAAGGGGCTGACAGGGTGTCCTCAGAATCCAATTGGTAGGTACCTAGGGTACTCACATCAGTTTAGAGAAGAAGCAGATAGGCTGGGGTCCTGGATAGCAGGGCCACAGCTTGGCTAGGGTCATAAAACAGTCAAAACATCAGCAAAAAGTTGGGGGCATCTATGCAGTCGATGCCACTCTCCTACAGTAACTGTTCTATGATCGTCCACTGCAGGTCATCTACTGTGTGGATTTCAGACAGGTAGTGAGAAGACATTTTAGTAGTGCTCTTTTTACATCGAGCATTACTTTTGGCCTCTCCGATTCTGATTTTGGCTGGTCAAGATGTCATGCCAGTGTATTCAAGCCCACATGGGCACGTAATCATGTACACGACGTTGCGGCTGTTACACTTGGTGAACTTTCTTTGCTCCCATGCCTGAATTTTACCCATCTACTCTTTTTTGTCAGATGGCATGTGCTACAATTGCCACAGGGGTGGTGGCCCTGGACCGGTTGTAGTGTGGGATTGTTCGTTTGTGTTGCTGTGCCTGTATGTGGTCGTGTGTGGACCAACATGTCCTTGAGATTCCTGCCTCTTTTGTGTACGAACAAAGGTGTCTCCAGGTGTAGGTCACCACAGACGAGGGTTCTCCAATGTTTGTTCACAATCTTAGAAATCATGTTTGAATGGGTGTTGTAAGTAGTCAAGCAAATTGGTCTGGCGTCTGAATCTTTGTGAACTTTGTCTTCCAAAAGGGCTTCCCTGTTATTATTGTGTGCCCTTTTCATGGCCCTGTCTATGATTGGTGCCGGGTACTTTTGATGGGAGAGTTTTATTTTCAGGTCTGAGGCTTGTCTTTTGTTGTCAGTGAGACTGGTGCAGTTTCTCCTGAGGCAAAGAAACTGCCCATAGGGGAGATTGTCGCGTAGGTGGCGTGGATGGAAGTTGTCGTACAGCAGCAGACAATTCTTTGACGTTGGTTTGAAGTGTGTGGTTGTCCTCAATAAACCGTCTTCAGGGTAGATATTGAGATCCAAGAAAACCAGTTGGTCTCGGGATGCTGTGCTAGTGAATTTAATGTAGGGATTTTGTAGGTTGAGCCACTCCATGAAGTGCCCAATCGATTGGGTGTCACCCTCCCAGATGACCAGCACGTCATCAATGTACCGCTTCCAGGTCTTGATGTTATGCCTGAAAGGGTTATCCTGATGGAGAATTTTGCTACTCTCCAGAGAGATGTGGCTGCAGCATCCATTTTGTGATGCCAGGGCTCTGTTGAGTTTCTACCGGGTAACCCAGTACTGCCATATCTATCTCTCTAGAAGGGTGAGATCATACTCCCACACCAGTTACTGGTGTGAGGGGTATGATTCCAAGGTGTTTGACACTAAACACGACATGTTTCTGTGCAGCTAGTCCAAAGTTAGCATTTACCGTTTGGTTATAATGCACTTAAGAGTATATGGTCAGGCTGCACTTCTGACAACCCCGGAGGATTGATTCCGAAGGCTACAGAGGGGCTCAGCTCATGCCTGGGCACCCTCTCACATATAACCAAGCATCCTGCCTTCAGGATTGATAAGGCCTGCCATAGGGGTGACTGATAGGTGTGTATGTGCAGTATATGGTGAGATATAGTGTACCTATATCTCAGTAAGGAGTGCATGCACCACCTTACCCAGGCTGCAGTAGCAAACCTGTGGTGTCATTTTGGGTGGCTTTCCAGGGGTGGTATAACACATGCTGCATCCCCTGGTAGGCCTCTGGGGTACCTATGCCCTGTGTACATAGTATACCATATACTAGGGACTTATAAGGGCACTCCAGATCCAATCTGAAATGTACCTTAAGTACATGCATTCAATTTAGAGAGGAAGCAGCTAGGCTGAGGCCCTGAATAGCAGGGTCCCAGCCAGATTAAAGTAAAAAAACAGTGAAACACCAGCAAAAAGTGGGTGTAAACATGTGAAGCAGATCCTACTCTCCTACAACTTTTACATGTACAATGCCAATAGCCCTAACTCTCACAATGTGAGACTTATTTGTGAGAAATTACCCTCTTTCATGAATGGTATGCCCCCACTTTATGCTGAATTGGTGATGTTCTTTGACTGAGTGTGCCCTGGACTCCTGCTAATCAGGTACCCAGGGCCTATGTTCCTTCCCTAAAACTGCATTGAAGCCTAAACCCAATTGGCATCTCTGGCCACATGTCAGCCCCTGGAAAATTGTACCACAGGTACCCAGGGCACTGTGACCAGAGAAGGCCTCTAAGGATTGCAGCACTTATTTTGCCACCCTTAGAGGTCCTGTACCCTGACACTTACACACTGCCTTTGCAGGCTGTGTGTCTTGGTGCAGAATAAAGTGAAGAGTCAACATGGCACACATTCCTGTGTGCCATGCCCACAAACCACTGCCCTGCCATACATAAGTCTCCCTAGGGTGCCCTATGCCAGTGGTGAGGGTACAAGTGCATGAGCCCTGTATCCTAAGAGTGCCCAAGTTCATTCCTGGGCACTGTAAGTGCAGTGCTGCCATTAGGAGTATATGGTACTGGGAGTTTGTCATTACAAACTCCACAACACCATAATGGCTACACTGAAGACTGAGACGTTTGGTATCAAGCTTCTCAGCACATTAAACCCACACTGATGCCAGTGTGGGATTTAATGTAAAATGCACACCAGAGGGCATCTTAGAGATGCCCCCTGAAACTCGACCAACTTCTAGTGACCTGACTAAGTGGCTGTTTAGGCTGCCAACAACTGACATGTTTCTGGACCCCTGGGTCGAGAGCCTGCTGCTCTCGGTGGCCTGAAACAATATACATCCTGGGATGAGGTGCCAAGCCTCCTCTCCCAGGATGGGCAGGGTTCACAAAGGGGAAGCTTCAAAGGCATGCCACCTTTGTGAGCCTCCCCAGACCATTTGCTGCTTTCAGCAACTGACCCCCACTGGTTCTACCCCATACTTTGGTTGAAAGAACCCGTGGGAAAAACAAGTGAGGGAAAGAGGTGTAACCACCTCTGCCAACTCCACCCCTCAGGTGGGGGGAGGCGAGGTGAAGCACAACTCTGAGTCCCTGCCATCTTGAGGATGGGGGGACCTAGCCAACCAGGGACAGGCTCCTGCCCCCCTCCGACTGACGGGTGGCATGATAGGGGGTGTACCCACCCCAGGGATAGGACCCATTGGTCCTTGCCCTTTACCTACCTGTAACACCCCTAAATCTAGTATTTAGGGGGCACCCTGAACCTTGTTTCCTGAGATCCAGCCAAGAAACAAGAAGAAAAGAAGAAGACGGACCGAACAGCCGTGCAGCAGCTAACAAGAGGAAGACGCCCACTGACTAGGCACCAGCCCTACTGGCCTGTTGCCCATCAAACCTGCTCCTGCGAAATCCCGGTGTGTCCTGTAGCCACCAAACTCAAAATCCCCAGAGGACCTGCATGCCTTCACTTCCAAAGACTCCTTCTCTAGTGAACACCGGATTTGTTCAACAGCAATCTCTGGCAGCAGCCAGAGACCACAAATCCAGCCCACTCTGCACCCACCCAACCTGGCCCGAGCTCGAGTGGAAAAACACCACAAGGAGGTCACTCCAGCGATCCTGAACTAAGATCTGGTGACCTCTGACCTGCCTCAAGCCTCCAGCCGATGCCTGCAGTCCAAATCCAGAAGGCCCCCCTAACCGCGACCAGGAGCTGGTAAGAAGATCCGACCCCAGAAGGCACCCCTTCACCCGACGCCCCACGGCCTTGTGTGCCCAAACCGACAGTGCCTAACCAACCCTTGACTTCCCAAATTACCTCTCCAAGTGGTGGTCGCACCCAAAAGTCCTTCGTCTCCCTGCCTGCAGTGCTTTTGCAAACCAGAGGTTCTCCATGGAAAACAGGGCGCCGAACGTCGAAACAGCACTCTGCACCGGCCGCCCCAGTGCCAATGAGGGTGCACCTTTTGTGCTACTCTGTTTCCCCATTTGCCCTGACCTTAACCCTAGGAGCTTTGCTCCCATAACCCAGTGGTCTGCTTGCCAGCAGCCACCAACTGGAGGCCCCCTATCCCCCATTGGATAACATTGGGCCTCAACACGCTGCACCCGGCCACCCTAGTGCCGCTGAGGGTGCAACAACAGTGCATCACTGACCCTGGGGGACCCCTGAGTCTAACCCCAGAACCTTAACTCCCACAGTCACTTACCTGTGAACCGATAACCTGTTTTTCCTCCATAGGATAACATTGACAATTTTCTTCCAAAAAGTTTCTAAGTATGGAGTTTTGAAATCTAAAAATATTCTTTAAAAATAAGTACAAATAACCAAAACATATTTACTTACCTGTTGACAGGAAATGTCCCGTTGCTGAATCTAGGTATCCAACACTGAGTAAGAATAGTAACGTACAAGGTAACTTACCTGTAATTTACTGAAAAAGCCTGTAAAAAATGTACTGTATTTGCTAAGTGTTGCAACCTACTGCATCCCATTTAAATCCAACAAAGTACAATTTCTATTGCATTTTCAAACTGTTCTATATCCAGTAACGTATTACTGAAAAGTATTTCATGCTTACATGTGCCAGGCTTGCTTGGTTCTAAAAATAAAACAGTATATCTTTTTTATACAAAATCAATTGGCCTAGAGTTCAGTTCTTGAGTGTGTACATCAAATGCTTAACACTGTCCTTTGATACTGCCTTACTGCTCAACCACCCTCCCACAAAGGGTAAAGATCTATCTAACTTTAACCTCTGCCTATCTCTGGGGTACCTGGACTCTATACACACTATACCTCATTTTGGTGGAGTATATATAGAGCCAGTTTCCTACAACTTGCATTTTTTGGACTACTTGGTTACCACCTGATCACATGACAGAACTCTTAACTTGCCTTTAGAATTCTGATTTTTTTCAAATTGGCATGTTTACCAAACTACTAAAAGTCTTGTTAGGGCCTTGCTTAAGTCCCTTTAGAATTTTTAGGAAAAAAGTCTCTATAGTCAGGGGCAGAGGGGTTAGAACATTTTTGTTACAATGTGTCCGGCTCCTCAACCCCTCAGGATAGTAATGATGCTCATTATGGTCCACCTTTCGATAGCTTCAAGTCTAAGAGCTATTATAGCGCAGATCAGCGAAGCGATCGAGCGAGGGAAAGGGAGAAGACAGCAGGGAAGGAGACCTGTAAAGACACAAAGATAACACCTTTATCATCCAATTAACCCCAGCACTCTCTGCCCCTACACCGTTTGTTGACGCAAAGTACTAAGAATAACCACCTGTAAAGAAAAATAAGGATACGTGTGGTTCCATTGGTTTCTGTTCACGTGCTTCACCCAAGAACCAGAAGCCTGCAAGACAAGGCCTCGTCACAACCAAGAACACACACACGCAACACTACAAGGGAGAAGACAGCGTTAGTTTCAGGCATGCACTGTTTTCTGAGCAGCCTCTCTATGCATAACCCCTCCTCATTGTTTAACGTACCCAGATTCTTCTCTGGTATGGTGTCAAAGAGGTTGTATGAGACCATCTTGTCTCATCCACAATCCCCTGCTAAGGATACATAACCATAAGAACACAATTTAGCTATCTTGCATCCTTGAGAAGGTATAGTTCCACACATACAGGTAAACAGAGTGTTCCATAAACAAAACAAAGGTAGACTTTGTTCACTCCGGTTGAACAATTCTTGTTTGACCCACATGAGTCTGTTGCTTTTGAGTAGGCACGTATAATGCCCCGGCACTGGTATTCCTGCTACACGCAAGAGCCTACAGACGTGTGGCTCGTCAACGAGGAGGAACACCAAGTGCAATAAAGTGAACGCTATGCCAAACCACAAATCTGCTCATGCATACCCAGAAAAGTCTGAAGAATTATGTTTGTTCAAACTCAATCCACATTATGCAAGATTTCACCATAAACGTCTGTCACATAGCTGGGCACATCGGGAATTGTTGTCGTGCACTGCACCCTTACCGTACCAGCCCGAATCTGCCAAACGAAGTTCCTAACCAGTTTACCCTCACCGGGACCTTTCTTATTGAAGTCTTTCACGAGGTGCTCTTCAAGCGTTGCGGACCCGGAGGACTCCTCCGGCCGCCGTTCTCAGACCTTGGTGGGGGACAGGAACTGCTACAAATCCGACCAAAGGCGTCTCGGCAATCAGAATACTCGGCAATGCCGCCAGGGCGGAAGGGCTCTGTGAAGCCTTCCGCTACTGTGCGCGCATGCCGAGCTGCCGCTAACGCTCATGGGACATGTAGTCCTTGAGCGGTTCTCGCCCTGCTAGCGGGGAAAAACCAGGCTGTTTCCGCTTTCACTGCGGAAAACAGGACAGGGCCACGCAAACCCTGACAGAATGTCTCAAAATTAGAACCCAGCTATTAGTGAAGATAACCATAATAACATACAGGACATGGTTGAGGAGCTTGACCTCACCCCTTACCTTCACTTCTCTTTACAAGAAGTAAGGTCCTTATTTAATATTAAAAACATAGTAATGGGCCCCCATCCAACCAAACAAAGGGTCCAGGAACTGTTGGGTGAGTATGCAAAGGCCCACCCTACTGAAAAGTGTGACAACCTACCAGAAGAGGAAGGAGGGGAGGAGGATGGAGATAGGTACCCACCTCCATCACTTCCTAGGGAAGGAAGGGACCCTGTACCCTTACTTTCAAGAGTTAACCTCTGGGGACCTAGAAGCCACACAGGTGGTTCAGGTCCTGGTGAAGACATTGAGGGCAGCCTCAATGGAGAGGACAGCCTTTTAGCAAGGCTGGCCAAAAGACTGGATCTGGAGTCCAGGCTCCTGGCTCTGGAGAAAGAAATAACGGAGATGGGTTTAGCACCAATCAATGGTGGCAGCAATCAAAATAATAAGGATAAAGAGCCAAAGGGATTGTCCCTAAATTTTAGGAGGGTGGTGACATCACTAAATGGTTCACAGCCTTTGAGAGGGCTTGTGACATGAGAAAGGTGAAGAAACCTCTCTGGGGGGCACTCCTGTGGGAACTGTTCTCTGGTAACTGCAGAGACAGGCTCCTGACCCTGTCTGGGCCAGATGCTGGGTCTTATGACCTCATGAAGAGAACTCTGATTGAGGGATTTGCACTCACAAATGAGGAGTACAGAATTAGATTCAGGGGGCTCACAAAACCCAAAACTAGTCCTGGAATGATTTTGTAGACTACTCAGTAAAGACACTAGATGGTTGGTTAACTGGACACAATGCGCATGACTGTACTGGAATTTACAGTTTATTTATGAAGGAACATATTTTAAGTAATTGCACGAATGAAAAGTTACATCAGCATTTGGTAGACCTAGGTCTAATTTCTCCCCAAGAACTGGGAAAGATGGCAGACCACTGGGACAAGACTAGAGTGACCAAGACAACCATTGGGGGTAACCAAAAGAAAGGGGTTACAAAACCTCCACATCGGAAAGGTGGTGAGAATCTACAAGATACAAAGTCTGAGTCTTCTAAAGGGTCCCAGAAACCTGCACAGCAGGGTGGGTCCCAGAACACTCCCTATACTCCACAACCATATAGGGGAAAGAACTTTGATCCTGCAAAGGCCTGGTGTAACAACTGTAAGAAGTTGGGACACTTAATGGGAGACAATGCTTGCCCTAGCAAGAAGGCCCTTAATCCTACAGCTACAGCTACCCCTGGTGTAGTAAGTCTCCAGAATGGATCAACAGTGTGCCCAGAGCAAATAAGGTTGAACACTGAAGCAGTTGTAGTTTCAGAGGGGGAAGTTGAGTTTGCCACTGTAGCTGTGTGGCCACCCAACTTAAAGAAATACTTACAATACCCTTGGATTAATGGAACTAGGATAGAGGCTCTGAGGGATACAGGTGCCAGTGTCACTATGATGAGAGATGCACTGGTTTCCCCTGAGCAATACTTGATTGGGCGTACTTACCCAGTCACCAATGCTGACAGTGTTACCACTAACCATGCAATGGCTGTGGTGACATTAGACTGGGGGGGGGGGGTGTTACTGGCTTGAAACAGGTAGTGGCCTCTCCAAAGCTACCAGCTGCACGTCTGCTTGGCAATGACCTGGAAACCTCACCCTGGGCTGAGGTTGAACTAAAAACCCCTGCAGCAATGCTGGATATCCCTGAATTGGTGTGTGTAAAAACAAGAGCACAGAGCAGAAAGCAGGGTGAAAAAGTGTTGGAGCCTGAACGTATGGCCCTACCTACCAAGAGAAAAGGTAAGAAGACTGGGAAACCAGCTTCAGTTCAGCAAAAGGATCAGGACCCCTCTCATCAGGGAGAAGACTTGGACACCCCAGAGGGAACTGAGCCTACGGACCTTGACCCTTACCAGGTTGAAGTCTTGGGCCCAGGGGGACCCTCTAGGGAAGAGCTGTGCCAGGGGCAGCAGGACTGCCCCACTCTTGAAACGTGAGGCAGCAAGCTGTTTCAGAAGCAAAGGAAGTTGTCAGTGGTACCCACAGAGTTTATTGGGAAGAGGGATTACTGTACACTGAGGCAAGAGACCCCAATCCTGGAGCCGCCAGGAGAGTGGTAGTGTCACAGAAGTACAGGGAGTTCCTTCTAACTTTAGCTCATGACACCCCCCTACCTGGACATCTGGGCCAAACCAAGACTTGGGAAAGGCTAGTTAGACAGTTTTACGGGCCTCAGAAGCACCAAAAGGTGAAGGAGTTTGGCAGCTCCTGTGTTACCTGTCAAGCCAGTGGCAAGACAGATGTCCACCCAAAGGCACCTTGATATCACTGCCCGTGGTGGGGGTTCCCTTTGAAAGGGTAGGTGTGGACATAGTGGGTCCACTGAAACCTCCCACAGCATCAGGTAACACATTCATTCTAGTGGATCATGCCACTAGGTACCCTGAAGCAATTCCACTTAAGACTACTACAGCTCCTGCAGTAGCCAAGGCCCTCATTGGTGTCTTCACCAGGGTAGGGATTCCTAAGGAGGTGGTTTCAACTTCATGTCTGCTTACCTGAAACATGTGTGGAAAGTGTGTGGAGTGCAGTACAAGTTTACTTCACCCTATCACCCATAAACCAATGGCCTTGTTGAGAGATACAAGATATTGAAAGGCATGATTATGGGGCTCCCTGAGAAACTCAAAAGGAGATGGGATGTCCTCTTACCATGCCTGCTTTTCACTTACAGAGAAGTTCCAAAGAAGGGAGTAGGGTTTTCCCCCTTTGAACTTCTGTTTGGCAGTCCTGTGAGGGGACCACTCTGTCTTGTAAAAGAGGCGTGGGAGAAGCCTCTCCAAGAACCCAAACAAGATATAGCGGACTATGTGCTTGGCTTAAGGTCCAGAATGGCTGAGTACATGGAAAAGGTATCCAAACATCTTGAGACCAGCCAGGAGCTTCAGAAGCACTGGTATGACCAAAAAGCTGCACTGGTTGAATTTCAACCTGGGCAAAAGGTGTGGGTTTTGGAGCCAGTGGCACCAAGGGCACTCCAGGACGAATGGAGTGGCCCTTAACCTATCCTGGAGAATAAGAGTGAGATCACCTACTTGATTGACCTGGACAAAAGCAGGACACCCAAAAGGGTTATCCATTTGAACCGCCTCAAGCTCTACAATGACAGGGCTGACATCGCCATGCTGATGGTGACTGATGAGGAACAGGAAGCAGAGAGTGAACCTCTGCCTGACCTCCTCTCCTACAGCCCAAAAGATGGATCAGTAGATGGAGTTGTCTTTTCAGACACCTTCTCTACGCAACAGCAGACTGACTGCAAGTAAGTCTTGCAACAGTGTGCTAAGCTCGTTTCCTTGTCCCCTGGTCTGAGAAACAGGTGTTCCCATGATGTGGACACTGGTGACAGTGCACCTGTAAAAAACAAGATCTATCGACAGTCAGACCAAGTCAAGGAAAGCATCAGAGCTGAAGTCAGCAAGATGCTGGAGTTAGGGGTTATTGAACCCTCTGAGAGCCCCTGGGCCAGCCCAGTGGTTCTAGTACCCAAACCTCATCCACAGGGTGGAAAGAGAAAAATTAGGTTTTGTGTGGACTATGGAGGGCTCAACCCTGTAATCAAGATAGATGCTCACCCTATCCCAAGAGCAGATGAGTTGATAGACAAATTGGGGGCAGCCAATTTCCTAAGTACCTTTGACTTAACTGCAGGGTACTGGCAGATTGGCATGGCCCCAGGAGCAAAAGAGAAAATAGTATTCTCCACACCTGATGGGCCCTATCAGTTCACTGTTATGCCCTTTGGTTTGAAGAATGCCCCTGCCACCTTCCAGAGGTTGGTGAATCAAGTTTTTCTCGGTTGGAGTCCTTTAGTGCAGCTTATCTTGATGATATTGCTGTCTTTAGTTCCACCTGGCAGGATCACCTGATCCACCTTGGGAAGGTTTTAAAAGCCCTGCAAACTGCAGGACTAACTATCAAGGCATCCAAATGTCAGATAGGGCAGGGAACAGTGGTGTACGTGGGCCACCGTGTCGGTGGAGGCCAGGTACAGCCCTTACAGCCCAAGACTCAGGCCATCCTGGACTGGCAGCTCCAACCACCCAATTCTAAGTCAGTGCATTCTTTGGCTTGACTGGATACTACAGGAGGTTTGTGAAGGGATATGGGCCCATTGTGACTCCCCTCACAGAACTCACCTCCAAGATAATGCCCCAAAAGGTTAACTGGACAGTTAGTTGCCAAAAGGCTTTTGACACCCTGAAAGAAGCAATGTGCTCAGCACCAATTCTGAAGGCTCCAGATTATGCCAAGCAGTTCATAGTGCAGACTAATGCCTCTGAGCTAGGGATAGGAGCGGTCCTATCCCAGACCAATGATGAAGGCCAAGACCAACCTGTTGCTTTTATAAGCAGGAGGCTACTCCCCAGAGAGCAGCGTTGGAGTGCCATTGAGAGGGAGGCCTTTGCTGTGGTTTGGTCCCTGAAGAAGTTGAGACCATACTTGTTTGGTACTCACTTCCTAGTTGAAACTGATCACAGACCTCTCAGATGGCTAATGCAAGTGAAAGGAGAAAATCCTAAACTGTTGAGGTTGTCCATCTCCCTGCAGGGAATGGACTTTGAAGTGGAACACAGATCTGGGACTGCCCATGCCACTGCAGATGGACTTTCCAGGTTCTTCCTCTTAGACAATGAACACTCTCTAGGAAAAGATTAGTCTCATCATCTTTCATTTAGGGAGGGGGGTTGTTTGAGAAAGAGCCCTCTTTCTTGCATGGTATGCGCCCACTTTTTACTGCATTGCTGATGTTCTTTGACTGAGGCTCCTGCTAATCAGGTATCCAGGGCCTATGTTCCTTCACTAAAACTGCATTGAAGCCTAAACCCAATTGCCCCCTCCACGGCCACATGTCAGCCCCTAGTAAATGGCACCACGGGTACCCAGGGCACCGTGACCAGAGAAGGCCTCTAAGGGCTGCAGTACTTATTGTGCCACCCTTGGAGGTCCTGTACCCTGACACTCACACACTGCCTTTGCAGGCTGCGTGTCTTGGTGCAGATCAAAGTGAAGAGTCGACATGGCACACATTCCTGTGTGCCATGCCCACAAACCACTGCCCTGGCATACATCAGTCAGCTCTCTAGCTGGTGCCCTATGCCAGTGGTGAGGGTACTGGTGCATGAGCCCTGTAACCCTAGAATGCCCAAGTCCATTCCTGGGCACTGTAAGGGCAGTACTGCCATTAAGAGTATATGGTGCTGGGAGTTTGTTATTACGAACTCCACAACACCATAATGGCTACACTGAAGACTGAGAAGTGTGGTATCAAACTTCTCAGCAAATTATACCCACACTGATACCAGTGTGGGATTTAATGTAAAATACACAACAGAGGTCATCTTAGAGATACCACCTGAAACTCGACCAACTTCTAGTGACCTGCCTGAGTAGCTGCTTATGCTTCCACCACCAGACATGTTTCTGGACCCCTGGGTCGAGAGCCTGCTGCTCTCAGGGGCTTGAAACAATGCACATCCTGGGACGAGGTGCCAAAGCTCCTCCCCCAGGATGGGCAGGGTTCACAAAGGGGAAGCTTCAAAGGCATGCCGCCTTTGTGAGTCTGCCCAGACCATTTGCTGCTTTCAGCAACTGGTCCTCATTGGTTCTACCCCCCACTTTGGGTGGAAGAAACAGTGGGAAAAAAAAGTGAGGGAAAGAGGTGTGCCCACCTCTGACAACTCCACCCCTCAGGTGGGGGAGGCGAGGTGAAGCACAACTCTGAGTCCCAGCCATCTTGAGGAGGGAGGGACCTAGCCAACCAGGGACAGGCTCCTGCCCACTTCCCACTGGAGGGTGTCACGATAGGGGGTGTACCCACCCCAGGGAAGGGACCCATTGGTCCCTGCCCTTTACCTACTTGTCAAGCCCCTGAATCTAGTATTTAGGGTGCACCCTGATCCTTGCTTCCTGACATCCAGCCAAGAAACAAGAAGAAAAGAAGAAGGACCGAACAGCCGTGCAGCAGTTAACAAGAGGAAAACGCCCACTGACTTGGCCGCAGCCCTACCGGCCTGTCTCCCCTCGAACCTGCTCCTGCGAAATCCCAGTGTGTCCTGCAGCCACCAACCTCAAAAACCCCGAAGAACCTGCCTGCCTTCACTTCCAAAGGCTGCTTCTCCTGTGAACCAGATTTGTTCAACAGCAATTACTGGCAGCAGCCAGAGACCGCAAATCCAGCCCACTCTGCACCCGCCGAACACGGCCCGAGCTGGAGTGGAAAAACATCATGAGAAGGTCACCCTGGCAATCCTGAACAGAGATCCGGTGACCCCTGACCTGCCTCAAGCCTCCAGCCAATGCCTGCTGTCTAAATCCAGAAGGCCCCCCTAACCATGACCAGGAGCTGGTAAGAAGATCCAACCCCAAAAGGCACCCTTCCACCCGACGGCCCTCGGCCTTGCGTGGCCAAATCGACGGCGCCTAACCAACCATTATGTTCCCAGCTTAAATCTCCAAGTGGTGGTCGCACCCAGAAATCCTTCGTCTCCCTGCCTGCAGTGCTTTTGCAAACCGGAGGTTCTCCATAGAAAACAACAGGGTGCCCAACGTCGACATAGCACTCTGCACCTGGCTGCCCCAGTGTCGCTGAGGGTGCACCTTTTGTGCTACTTTGTTTCCCCATATGCCCTGACCTTAACCCTAGGAGCTTTGCTCCCACAACCCAGTGGCCTGCTTGTCAGCAGCCACCAACCGGAGGCCCCCTATCCCCCTTTGGATAACATTGGACCTCAACACTCTGCACCCGGCCACCCTAGTGCCGCTGAGGGTGCAACAACAGTGCATCACTGACCCTGGGGAACCCTTGAGTCTAACCCCAGAACCTTACCTCCCACAGTCGATTACTTACCTGTGAACCGATAACCTGCTTTTCCTCTATAGGATAGCATTGACAATTTTCTTCCAAAAAGTTTCTTGGAGTTTTTAAATCTAGAAATATTCTTTCAAAATCGCACAAGTAACCAAAAAGTTTTTACTTACCTGTTTACAGGAAATGTCCCAGTGCTGAATCCAGTTATCCACCACTGAGTAAGAAAAGTAACGTACAAAGTAACTCACCTGTAATTTGCTGAAAATGCCTATTCATTTCAATGTACTGTTTTTCTTCCAAAAAACGACAGTGTGGAGTTTAGAAATCTAAAGATATTCTTTAAAAATATTGTGAATAACCAAAACGTAATTACTTACCTGTTTACAGGAAATGTGCCATTGCTTTATCTAGGTATCCAAAAGACACACAATTGATGGACGGAATGCAGAACAAATCAAAACATTTAGCCCCAGTCAAGAGATCTGGGTTAAATCCATCATTCTTTTGCTCACCATGCCACCCCAGTTTAGACCTGGCCATATGCAAATCAGTCTTGGCCCTGTGCCTCAATGGAACAGTCCAGCCTGAACTGCCATGCCAGGTCCTCCCTGGATCGGAAACAAGCATCCTAGGACCGGTTTCGGGGTTTCACCCCTCTTCAGCCAGGATAGCTTGATTCCAGTGGCACAGTGAGCCCAGGACCCACATCTGGGCATACCTGGCGCACTTAGGGCGAGAAAGTAAAAGACACACAATTGATGGACGGAATGCAGAACAAATCAAAACATTTACCCCCAGTCAAGCGATCTGGGTTAAATCCATCATTCTTTTGCTCACCATGCCACCCCAGTTTAGACCATACGGCCATATGCAAATAAGTCTTGACCCTGTGCCTCATGGGAACAGTCCAGCCCAAACTGCCATGCCAGGTCCTCCCTGGATCGGAAACAAGCATCCCTAAGACCGGTTGGGGGGTTTCACCCCTCTTTAGCCTGGCTTGGCAGTTCGGGCCGGACTGTTCCCATGAGTCCCATGGTCAAGACTGATTTGCATATAGCTGGTTTCAAACTGGAACGGCATGGTGAGCAATACCGATGGATTTAGGCCCAGATCTCTGTACTGGGGTGAATGTATGACATTGTTTTGCATTCTATCCATCAACTGTTGTTTTTTGCATTTGTCACCCCGAGTGGAAAGGGTATGCCCAGACGTGGGTCCCTTACTCTCCATGTCACTGGAATCAAGCTATCCTGGCTGAAGAGGGGTGAAACCCCGAAACCGGTCCTAGGATGCTTGTTTCCAGTCCAGGGACGACCTGGCTTGGCAGTTCGGGCTGGACTGTTCCCATGAGGCACAGGGTCAAGACTGATTTGCATATGGCTGGGTTCAAACTGGAACGGCATGGTGAGGAAAAAAACGATGGATTTAGGCCCAGATCTCTGTACTGGGGTGAATGTATGACATTGTTTTGCATACTATCCATCAACTGTTGTTTTTGCATTTGTCACCCCGAGTGGAAAGGGTATGCCCAGACGTGGGTCCCTTGCTCTCCATGCCACTGGAATCAAGCTATCCTGGCTGAAGAGGGGTGAAACCGCGAAACCGGTCCTAGGATGCTTGTTTCCAGTCCAGGGAGGACCTGGCTTGGCAGTTCGGGCTGGACTGTTCCCATGAGGCACAGGGTCAAGACTGATTTGCATATGGCTGGGTTCAAACTGGAACGGCATGGTGAGGAAAAAAACGATGGATTTAGGCCCAGATCTCTGTACTGGGGTGAATGTATGACATTGTTTTGCATTCTGTCATCAACTGTTGTTTTTGAATTTGTCACCCCTAGTGGGAAGGGTATGCCCAGACGTGGGTCCCTTACTCTCCATGCCACTGGAATCAAGCTATCCTGGCTGAAGAGGGGTGAAACCCCGAAACCGGTCCTAGGATGCTTGTTTCCAGTCCAGGGAGCACCTGGCTTGGTAGTTCGGGCTGGACTGTTCCCATGACGCACAGGGTCAAGACTGATTTGCATATGGCCAGGATCAAACTGGAACGGCATGGTGAGCAAGAAAACGATGGGGCAGATTTACAAGAAGGTGATGCATCTGTAGAGATGCGTCACTTTCCCTGCACCAACACGCCAAATCCTTGCGTCACCGTGGATGCACCGGATTTACAATACGGCACACCATGGCGCAAGGATTGACAGATGCGTCAGAAATTCTGACGCATCTGTTCATGGAAAAGTCACGCATTGCTGGAGTCGTGTCGCAAGCACGACACAACTCCAGCAATGCTCAGGGGCGCCCTATGCCGAACATGCTGCGTCACTCCTTACGCCTGCTTCAAGCAGACGCAGGGTTTTGACGCAGTATGGACGTAAACGTGACTCAGTGAAATATTGTAGATTTCACTGCGTCACTTTTGCGGGGCTTCCTGCGACGGAACGCCCACCCTGCATGCATTAAACCTGACGCAGGTTTAATGTGGCGCAGGGCTTCACAACGTGACGCATCTCCCTAGATGCGTCACGTTGTAAATGGGCCACAACTTTTACGCTGACGCTGCGTCACAAAAGTGACATAACTACGGTGCAAAAGTGACACAAGGGGCTTGTAAATCTGCCCCGATGGATTTAGGCCCAGATCTCTGTACTGGGGTGAATGTATGACATTGTTTTGCATTCTGTCCATCAACTGTTGTTTTTGCATTTGTCAACCCGAGTGGGAAGGGTATGCCCAGACGTGGGTCCCTTGCTCTCCATGCCACTGGAATCAAGCTATCCTGGCTGAAGAGGGGTGAAACCCCGAAACCGGTCCTAGGATGCTTGTTTCCAGTCCAGGGAGGACCTGGCTTGGCAGTTCGGGCTGGACTGTTCCCATGAGGCACAGGGTCAAGACTGATTTGCATATGGCTGGGTTAAAACTGGAACGGCATGGTGAGCAAAAAAAGATGGATTTAGGCCCAGATCTCTGTACTGGGGTGAATGTATGACATTGTTTTGCATTCTGTCCATGGACTGTTGTTTTTGCATGAATCTAGGTATCCAGCACTGAATTAGAAAATTAACGTAAAAAGTAACTTACCTGTAGTTTAGTGAAAAAGCCTATTCATTTAAATATACTGTATTTTCTAAGTGTTGCAACCTACTACATCCCCTGTAAATCAAACAAAGTACAAATTCTATTGAATTTTCAAACTGTTCTATATCCAGTAACTAATTACTGAAAAGTATTTCATGCTTACCTGTGCCAGGCTTGCTTGGTTCTAAAAATAGAAAAACAGTATATATTTTTATACAAAAACAATTGGCCTAAAGTTCAGTTCTTGAGTGTGTGAATTCATTTGCTGACTGAGTGTGTACATAAAATGCTTTACACTGTCCTCTGATACTGCCTTACTGCTCGACCACTCTACCACAAATAGAGGGTAAGGTTCTATCTAACTTTAACCTCTGCCTACCTCTGGGTTACCTGGACTCTATACACACTATACCTAATTTTGGTGTAGTATATATAGAGCCAGTTTCCTACACTATTACATTGCAAATGCTTTTTTAACTAGTAGTCGCATTTGCAGAGTGGTGGAGAAAGGGGGCTGGGCCTCCGACCCGTGCTCAGGAATTCTGCTGCATCGGACTTACAGGAGGTACCAGGAGGGCTTTGTGGCTGCCAAAGTCCCTCAGGCTGCCCCAGCGATAGGGTCTCCCAGTGCAAAAAAAATCAAGGACACAAACGTTGCAGGATAATGATCATAGAGACTGTAAAATTAGTTCAGGAAGAGCCAGGTTTGTATGGCCTTTCTATAGTCCAGATGGTTGTTGATATTTCTGATGGACACAGGTAGGGAATTCCATAGTGTAGCTGGCAGCACTTTGAAAGAGCGACCCCCGGCTCGTGCTCTATTGACTCGGGGATGCATACTCTGTGCAGATCTGCTGAGCACAACATGCGTCGTGGTGATTATGGCGCAAGCAGGCCGGAGAGAATAGAAGGGGCTTGCTTAGTGAGAATTTTGTGAGCAAAGCATAGGGTCTTAAAATATTTTCTCTTATCAATTGGCAGCCAATGTAATTTGGGTAGGTGTTTTGATACTGAGCAAAATTTAGGAAGAGAAGAAAGGATCGTGCTGCCACGTATGTGCCCTCTGTAAGCGCTGAATTCGGGATTTATTTGTTCCTAAATAATAAGAGTTGCAGTAATCCAGTCTAGATAAAATCATCGCTTGGATAATGATCTGGTGGGTTTGTGACTCAAAGAACCCTAACAGCGCCTTGATTCCACTTAGAAGCCCAAAACAGGCCCCTGCAACCACTTTTGTTTGGGTCTCAAAGGAGCTGTCCACCCAGACACCCAGATTTTCACAACTTTCTTGGGCAGGGGTACAGGCCCCAGCGCACCTGGCCACCATGGCTCTGTCCACAGGTGGCTATCTTTCCCTAGCAGCAAGATCTCAGATTTGCTGGCATTCAACTGTAGACAATTGGCTGTCATCCAGTCTGCCATTGCCATCATATCTTCTTAAAATTTGATGAGGTTATGTTTGCAGTTTTTGGAAAATGAAATAGCCAATTGGGTGTCATCAGCGTAGAATACCAGTGACAACCCTCTATTTTTTGCCACTCTCACCAGAGGTTGTAAGTAAATATTGAAGAGCGTTGGACCCAATATTGATCCCTGCGGAACTCTGTAATGGCACAGCGTATTCCCAAGAACAGTAAGGGGGTACAGTAACTTGAACTTTCCTGCCTTCCAGAAATGATCTATACCAGGCCAGGGCCATGCCACCTATCCCCACCTCCTACAAATGTCACAGTAAGATCTTGTGATATACCGTATCAAATGAGGAGCTGAGGTCGAGGAGAATCAAGGCCACGGAGTTTCCTTCATCCAAAGTGCTACGTAGTTGCTCCGTCATCGCCAGTAAGGCAGATTTGGTGCTGTAGCGTGATCTGAAGCTATTTTATGAGGAGTCCAATATCTCATTGGTCTCTACGTATATTGTGATGATGAAATTCACATAGGATCAGTGGCTTTAGCCAAACAAGCATTTGCAATGCAATAGGTCTCGCATATGCAAGACTTTGAGCTACTGGCATTGTAAATGACAAACCTTTTATCTATGTGTTGGTTTTGAAAACTGATAAATAAAACGCATTATCATTTACAATGCCAATAGCTTAAAATGTTGCAAATGCAAGACCTATTGCATTGCAAATGCTTGTTCAACAAGAATGGGCACACTTTGATATTTACAGGTACTTAGGGCTCTTCATGGAAGGACAGTACTGGTTTTAAGTGGCCCCTTGAGATAGGATGGGTGCCTTAAGTTTGAAAAGTCGTGTTTTGGGGTGACTGGTGATTGACGGGACACCGGGAGAAAACAGAAGGCGGGTGTGTGAACGGGCAACATGGACAACAGCTGCGTGGCTGATAAAAAGCAATCCGTGCTAGGCATGTCAGACCACTAAGGTTTTCTGCGGGTGGGAGGCAGCACAAGGGGGCTTAACATGGACAACGGGGGGTGGCCATTCGGGCGGTCTGTTTACCAAGTGCAGCAGATGTTCATGATTGTGCTCAGAAGCAGGATACATCAATGGTATCCAGGATCAACTATTCAAGTCGTCAAACAGGCCAGCTTTAGTAGGCTCATGGATCTTTTTAAACGTTTGTGTCTCTCAATTCTCTGTGAGAGGTCGTGACATCAGCAGCAGTGGGCGTGAGAGAGGTGGGGCTCGTGTGCAGCACTGCACATTCCATTTAAAAATAAACAGTAACTGAACATGTTAAATGCACATGTGCACTGAAAGTAACTATACATATTTTTAACGAACAAGCACAATGAAAAAGCGGCTGGATGAGTCCAATAAAGCTAGTCTGGATCGACTGGTCGTGGGTGAGAGCACGCCGGTGCCGACCTTCATCTAGCGCTTGGGCCAGCTGCTTTTTGAGGAACTTTTTTCGGCGCTCCAGCTAGTGCACTTTGGCCAGGAACCAGCGGAAGCGCTGGTTGAGGGTCTTGAGGACGTTGATGTTGGAGCTCAGGTCGTTCCGGAAGGCAATGGCGGGCTGGGGAGCTCCTCCGAGCCGAAGCCGGCTCCAAAAATATAGTGCTTATTGACTTCTTGAAGGAGACAGTGTCACACCGCAAGCAAACAATCCAGTATGACTGGGCCGTCCCAAAAGGAGACAGGGTGGGAACAAACAAGCCTCATTTTAAATCTGATGCCAGCATTTAGCATAAAGGATGACGCCAGCCAATGAAAATAATGGGCGGGACTTCCACTCCACTTCAGAAATCTGCTCGATTACAAAATGCGTTGCAGAGCTAGCAGCACATGCACGCTGCAACGCAAGTCTGCGTGACCCACAAAGGGTGCCGGTATATGGGATTGTAGGTTTCCGGTTTGGATGCATCCAAAGAGGGTTTTTTTAATAATGGGGGGACTTTGGCATGCTTCCATGCAAGCAGCACTGCCGCTGTGGACAGTGCTAGCTTAATCAATTCCCCACTGACTGGTAGTATACGTTTTTGAAAGATACGAAACTGGTCCAGTTTCATATGGTCTGCTGCAGAGCCTGATTTGATTTTTTTGCATAAAAGCTCAACCTCCGTGAGAGCTAGTAAAGGAAAGAAGTGTATTTATATATATATCTGGCAAGATGGAGATGGAATGCGGCACATAACTGGAAGGCCCCCCGAAACACTGAAAAATTACGTTTGGAGAAATTACCGCGAAGAGGAAGGAGCGCACCGGAAGCAGTAAGTCGGAGGACTCTTGCAGTCGGGTGAGTCCCCTACCTCAGAGTGCGTTTTTCCGTATTATTAGTAAAAAGGGAGAGGTTACCCGGTAGGACTCTGGTTTAAAAAGCTATATTCAAGACTCTCAAAAGTGTTATTATCTGCATTAAATAAACGTGTAGGAAAACAAAGAGACCATTATGGATATATGGCTACAGGAACGTGAGGAGGCAGCAATCTAGGTGTTTAACGACAGTAAAGACACCAGTGAAAACCACAGAGAAAGACCATTAGCTGCCACCCAAGAGGGAAATGGGCAAGAACTGATGCGAAAATTGGAGAAATTTAAATGTGGAGAATTGCCAAATGGTGGCAAGTTAAGTCCTTAGAAAAGTATCTGGAGGTCAGGAGGGTCCCACGCGGCCTGAGAATTTTAGTGGCACCTACATTTGAGGACCCCGACCCTGAAATGTTAAAAGAATGGGCGGCTAACAATGCGGATTCATCCTGCAACATGATGAAAATACTCATCAAATATGCGCAAAAGGATAGAAGTAAGTTATTGATGAAATCAAAAAGATAGAATCTGAATTAACTCAAATAATGAAGGCAGACGATTTGGCCAAATTTGAAACGGAATTGTTAACCAAGTTGAACAAACAAGAACAAACCATAAGGGACAGAAAAGCTACCAAATTTGTAAGAGACAAGCTAGACTATCAGAGAGGACAGATCTATACTTTGCCCGTCGCTTTGATAACATCAGGAGACGGAGGATGTCAGGAAAGGCAGTTACCGGGAAAAAACAAGGACTCCAAAATACAGGAAATGACAGTGCTTCTGAAAAAAGTTTCATAGTAAGCTCTGATGTAGAGACAGGCTCAGAAGATGACGGTGCAGGTGCCTCCTACGACACTGAAGTAATACCGACTGTAGTTGAGGAATTCCTTTTTTTAGGCATAGACCGAACGCAAAACAACAGAAAGAGGTTGCAGCAACAAAAAAGAAGAAATCAGCAAGAAGACGTAAGAACAGGAGCGGAGGGAATTGAGTTAAGGTCGGGAACAATAACCAAGAAACTATACATTTGCAAATAGAATGTGCTCCGGCCATGGTCCTGAACCTGACAGATATGACACTTATTGTGGAAGAAAACGAGATACTAGCACTCAGACTATCATATTGTAGAAAAACTAATTTTGATTACTGCCAAACGCTTATAGATTTCTTCAAGTTCGTAAGAAAATTTAAATTAAGAAAAATAAATTCCCCCAAAAAAGTATCTGGAAATTTACCAGATAGAATAGAAGATGATTTAAACCTAGAGGTTGAAGACTTACAATTACAACAAGAACTTCATGAGTTGGAGATGGAAGATGAGGGTCCACAACAACAAGGAATGTCAAGAGATACAGTTGATACCTTGGGATTAGACACGTATCGAGGTGTAAAAACAGATTTGAAACTGATAGCCACATTTATCCCCAATGTTCCAAGAGATTTAATAGATTCCTTCTCTGAGGCAGTGATTAAGGATCTGAAAAATTTAGCCTCAACATCAAATAAAAACTTTGAAAAAGAGAAAAATTTCCAGGACAGAAAATATAACAAAGTAATTGAAAAGAAAAAAAAGAACAAAGACATAGTGGTCCAGGAATCGGATAAAGGAGGAAATGTGGTCCTCTGGCCACTGGCGATGTACAACCAGGAAGGGCAATTACAACTTGGTGACAGCTGATGTTAAATAAGTGTCCCACAGAGCAACCTGATGGAAATAAAAAACAAACTACATAAAGAACTGGCGCGCTGGAGAGGACTAGGTCTACAATCTCAAAGAAAATATCTATTTTAACGCATTGAAAACCATGTAACACCAATCCTATATCTAATCCCGAAAGGTCATAAAAATAAAGAAAAGCCACCAGGGAGACCGATTATCTCCGCTATTGGAAGTCTATTTGAAACAACCTCAATGTACTTAGATCATTTCCTGCAGGAATTTGTCATCAAACTTCCAGCCTATATACAAGACACTCGAGACTTTTTGAATAAAATTAAGACATTGATTTGGAAAGACACCTACTTGTTAATCACACTTGACGTCACCTCATTATATACAAGTATTGAACATGAGGCAGGACTGAATGCTATGCGTTATCATTTGGACACTCGAAATATCTCCTATTATCAACACTCTAGAATGCTGATCGAAATGGGTAGAATGTGCCTAGAAAACAATTGTTTTCTATTTGGAAATGAAACTTCCAAACAGGTTCGTGGAACGGCAATGGGCTGCGCCCCCAGCTATGCTAATTTGCAAATGGGCTGTTGGGAGTAGCAGGTGCTCAAAGTCAGTCATTGGCAGCAATGGAATGAAAATGTGGTGGTGTGGAAAAGATTTATAGACAATCTTTTTGTGGTCTGGGAAGGCTCTGTGGAGTCTGCTAAAGATTCTGTTAAACAGCTTAACAACAATACACTAAATCTCAGATTCACTGACACAATAAAAAAGACAACAGTAACATTCCTAGACCTTGAGGTCTTTGTGAAATACAACGTGATGTCATCAGTGATGTCATTTGAGATGTCATCAGTGATGTCACTGACCATGTAATGAATGATGTAATATGTGACGTCATAAGCAGTGCATTGTGGGTGCGCGAGTTATAGTTAGCTGATCTAAATTTCTATGGTTTTGTAAGAGTGAAATGTCCAGCTAACTATAACGTCCCCGAAACCAATGGTTTTTTCAGTGAATTTCGAAGGTTTTTTAAATGCTGATTTCTAACTGTAACGTACCTGAAACCAATGGTTTTTTCAGTGAATTTCAATGGCTTTTTAAATGCTAAGTTCTAACTATGACATCCAATTTAAGTCCCCTTGAATCCTGAAGGACCCTAGTAGCCAAGTAGCCCACCAGGTACATCCTGTAAACGCCAGAGAGCTGCATTTCAGAGAGGTGTTCTGAGGCCACGCCCCTTTTTACGCCATGCAGCAAACACGGCTTCTTGCGCACTGCTGCTCAGAGGATGAAGTCCACTTGTGTCTTGAGGTCCTCAGGACACAAGAGGACCTCATCGCCCCACCAGCAGTGCACCAGAAGCTGAGTTTGCAGAGTGGTGTAAAAAGGGGCATGGCCTCAGAGCACCTCTCTGCAAAGCAGCCCTGTGGCGTTTACAAGAGGTATCTGGTGGACTAGTTGGCCCCCAGGGACCCTCAGGATTGAAGGGGAATTAATCCCCAACTTAAAACGCGCCACAGGGCAGTTTGCACTGTGGTGCAGGGAGGGGTCGGGGCCTGATGTGACAAGTGTGCAAACACACCCTGTGGCGCATTTTAAGTTGGGTGATTAAGTCCCCTTAAATCCTGAGTGTCCCTGAGTCCAACAGCTACCTCCAGTAAGCGCCACAGAGTTGCGTTGCAGAGTGGGGTAAAAAGGGGCATGGCCTCAGACCACCACTCTGCAACGCAGCTCCCTGGCACTTACTGGAGGTACCTGGTGAGCTAGTTGGCCACCAGGGACCCTTAGGATTGAAGGGAACTTAATCCTCCAACTTAAAACATGCAACAGGGCGCGTTTGCACATTTGTCAAATCAGGCCACGCCCCCTCCCTGCCCCACTGTGCAAATGTGTCCCCCGGTGGGTTGTAAATTGGGAGATTAAATCCCCTTGAGTCCTAAGGGTCCCTGGGGTCCAACTAGCCCACCAGGTACCTCCAGTAAGCTCCACAGAGCTGCGTTGCAGAGAGGTGTAAAAAGGGTCGTGTCCTCAGACCACCTCTCTGCAAGGCAGCCCCGTGGCGCATACTGGAGGTACCTGGTGAGCTAGTTGGCCCCCAGGGACCCCCTGTATTGAAGGGGAATTAATTCCCCAACTTAAAACGCGCCAGAGTGTTGCTGGGAGGGGGTGGGGCCTCCGGCAAAATGCTGGTCTTTTTTTTTTTTTTTTTGGGCCCTGGGGACCCCATCCCCCAGGGCCTGACCCCTTTTTTAAAAACAACCAATCTAAATGGGAAGGGGGGGTTCCCTGCTAAAGGGTCAGGGGTCCAGCTCGCGCTCCCCGCAGCAGTCGTCATTTAAGTAGGGGAGTGGGGAGGGGCAAGCCTGTCAGGCCCACCTCTTCGTTGGACCGCACCCAGCGCCAGACCCCCTGGCCCCCTCGAACACCACAACGCTACGACGCCAACACCCATCTCGCTACAATGAAGCACTGAAAACTGAGAAGTTTAGTATCAAACTTATCAGCACAATCAAACCCACTCTGATGCCAGTGTGGGATTTTATAAAAAAATGCACACAGAGGGCTACTTAGAGATGCCCCATACTGTATACATGCGGAGCTGGGTGTTAGGTACATTTCAGCTAGCATGGGAGTGAAGCCCTTAGTATGCCACCACCAGACATGTTTCTGGACCCTGGGTCGAGAGCCTGCTGCTCTCAGGGGACTGAAACAATGCACATCCTGGGACGAGGTGCCAAGCCTCCTTCTCCAGGATGCCCACTCAGCCTGGACACTAGTGGGCCGGGTCCATGACAGGGAAGCTTCAAATGCTTACTGACTTTGTGAGCTTCCCCAGGCCACTTGCTGATTTCAGCAACTGGTCCCCACTGGTTCTGACCCCCACTTTGGGTGGGAGTACCGTCAGGAAAAACCAGTGAGGAAGACAGGTGTGCTCACCTCTGCCTTAGATATTTGTTTTCTTCACTTTCGGGCTGGCCTGGAAGCAGCTTGATGATCAGCCGGTGTTGAGTTCGTGGAGGCGGCAGCGGGGCGGGTTGCAGCGGGAAAAACCGACGCAGTACCAGCGTCAGGGCCACTTGGGGAATGCAGGGAAAAATAAGCGAAGTAAGCAAAGTAAGCAAAAACCCAAAAGAATTACAGGCGCAATAAGCAGTAATAAGCAAAGTAAGCAAGAAATGAAAAAGAATTACAGGCGCAGGACCCAGCAGGGAGAGGTCTCGAACCGGAGACTGAGCACAGACAGATGTAGCTGCTGGGGAAGAGCTGATCACTGACCAAGGGTCAGGGGTCTAGTCTCCAAGAATCCAAACAAGATATTGTGGACTATGTGCTTGGCCTAAGGTCCAGAATGTCTGAGTACATGGAAAAGGAATCCAAAAATCTTGAGACCAGCCAGGAGCTTCAGAAGCACTGGTATGACCAAAAAGCTGCACTGGTTGAATTTCAACCTGGGCAGAAAGTGTGGGTTTTGGAGCCAGTGGCACCAAGGGCACTCCAGGATAGATGAAGTGGCCCTTACCCTATCCTAGAAAAAAAGAGTTAGGTCATCTACTTGGTTGACCTGGGCACAAGCAGCACACCCAAAAGGGTTATCCATATGAACCGCCTAAAGCTCTACAATGACAGGGCTGACATCACCATGCTGATGGTGACTGATGAGGAACAGAAAGCAGAGAGGGAACCTCTCCCTGACCTCCTCTCATGCAGCCTAAAAGATTGGTCAGTAGATGGAGTTGTCTTTTCAGACACCCTCTCTGCCGAACAGCAGACTGACTGCAAGCAAGTCTTGCAACAGTATGCAAGCTCTTGTCCTTGTCCCTGGTCTGACAAACTGGAGTACCCATGATGTGGATACTGGTACAGTGCACCTGTCAAAAACAAAATCTATCGACAGTCAGACCAAGTCAAGGAAAGCATCAGCGCTAAGGTCAGCAAGATGCTGGAGTTAGGGGTTAGTGAACCCTCTGACAGCCCCTGGGCTAGCCCAGTGGTTCTAGTCCCCAAACCTCATCCACAGGGTGAAAAGAGAGAAATGAGGTTCTGTGTGGACTATAGAAGGCTCAACTCTGTCACCAAGACAGATGCTATCCCAAGAGCAGATGAGTTAATAGACAAATTGGGTGAAGCCACATTTCTAAGTACCTTTGACTTAACTGCAGGGTGCTGGCAGATTGGCATGGCCCCAGGAGCAAAAGAGAAAACAGGATTCTCCACAGCTGATGGGCACTATCAGTTCACTGCTATGTCCTTTGATTTAAAGAATGCCCCTGCCACCTTCCAGAGGTTGGTGAACCAAGTCCTTGCTGTGTTGGAGTCCTTTAGTGCAGCTTATCTTGCTGATAGTGCTGTCTTTAGTTCCACCTGGCAGGATCACCTGATCCACCTTGGGAAGGTTTTAAAAGCCCTGCAAACTGCAGACCTAACTATCAAGGCATCCAAATGCTAGATAGGGCAGGGAACTGTGGTGTACTTGGGCCACCTTGTTGGTGGATGCCTGGTACAGCCCTTACAGCCTAGGATCCAGGCCATCATGGACTGGGCAGCTCCAACCACCCAGATCCAACTGAGGGCATTCCTTGGCTTGACTGGGTACTACAGGAGCTTTGTGAAGGGATATGGGTCCATTGTTACTCTCCTCACAGAACCAGTGGGGGCTCCCCCATTGGGGCGTGGGGGCATTGCCCCACTGCTTTCTCGCAGTGCGAGAAGGCAGAAACATAAATGGTAATAACTACCATTTTATGTTTCTGCCTTCTCGCCTGCAGGAATTTGAAAAGGCAGGACGGTGGACAGCGGGAGTCTGCCCGATCCAGAAGCTGAGGTGGCAGCGGCGGAGGACGGTAAGTTACGTTTTATTTAATGTATTTTTTTAATTAAACAAACCCCTCCCGCCTCCCCCCATCCCAGCCGAGGACTCCATTTCCACCCCCTCTCCCCCCACCCGCCCGTCATGCCCGTTCCATTGTCTGAAATTTCACTTCCTGTGGTGTCCCAATACAATTAATATGACCTTTATTCACAATATAAGAAATTGTATACAGAGCGCGATGCCTATCATTTGAGCGGCAGAGATTAGCATTAAGAAGTGACGAGCTGTGAAAGGTCGGAGGGAGAGGCCTGAAAGGTCAGGGGGCATTACTAGAAGCAGCGAGTGTGTTGTGCTTGATGTCCAAGCTGTCGCCTCGCCGGTTATTGTGTTGGGAAGAGGGTGGGGGTGGCGGCTGGCATAGGTTTTTAAAAGTGAACACGATACAGTACACACAATCAACTCTAGATACAAAAGTCATACTTGCCAAAATGTTGTGACCAAATTGAGGCAGTAGTTTGCAAGATTCAACATTACAAAGTACCACAATTATGTCGCCAGAAGTTATGTCATATAGAGGCCTTGCCCCCGTGATGTCTTCACAGGAAACGAAATCACGTCACCTAGGAGGGAGATACTGCAGAATACAGTTGCTGGTACCAGCTGCATTAAACAGCAGCAGTTAGCGGGGCATAGGTCCTTCAAGAACAGACTAGTGAGTTTTCACACTTCTGACGCCTGCATGATATCTGGGAAAGACTGGCATCTTATTTCATCTGACATTTCCCTGGTGGGCATGAGTCACTTCTACTTGAGAACAACAACGCTCTGCGGGTTTTCTCTGGCATGGGTTGCTTCTGTGAGCCATTAGTTCACATGTGTTATAAAAGCTTGCCCTACTCCGCCCAACTGCTAGCAGCACCCGTGCCAGCACCCTGAGTGTGACGAAGCCGAATAGGGTTAAAAAACAAATCCCTCTTTAAAGTTCTTAAGGAATCAATTGTTCCAAAACCCTGCACAGCAAACAGTTATATTTCCCATAAAAGCCTTCTTACTTATTGCATTGCTTGAACATGTCCCACTGGTTCACAGCGTCTGTCCGTTCAACTGTTGGAAAGCACGAGTTCCGTAAGTAACAGCTAGCGTCGCTGTGCCAGGGAATATTTGACATGAAGTTTACGACCGCCTCACCCGAACCACCTACAGCGGAGGTAACCATTGGCTGGTCATTGCATGCGTACTAACAAGACCTGGTGTGTAGGGGCTTGCATCGAGGCGCTATAATTGATTGTCGATAAATATACAGAAGTAGAGAGTAAGAGTGTGTACCGGTGCTGACTCTGTCTGAGCGTATATGATACATGGTATTTTGAGAATTAATTCAAGGTGATTGTTGGTGGGCGGGGGGCTACTGTTGGGGGGGGGGGGTCCTCTTTGGATCCCATGCACGGTCTAGGGGGTGGTTATGCACTGTGTCCAGTCGGGTTTGTGCATTGTCTGGAAGCGTCAGGGCATTTTATTTGGTTGTCAGCGCAGGGTGTCTGGGAAAGGCCTTTGCAGGGGATGAAACAGCCCACACAAGAAGTCTGGAGGCGCCAGGATATGGTATCTGGGGTTGTTGGGGCAGGGAGTCTGGACTGTTAATGCAGGGTGTCTGGGGAAGGCCTGTGCAGAGGATGGGGCAGCCCGTGCAGGGTGTCTGGGCTGTTAATGCAAGGCGTCTGGACTCTGGCGCAAGATTTTCTCTGAGGGATATAACGTTAAACGACAGTTGATATGCATCCAGGGGGCCGTGGGCGACTTTCAGGTGAAGCTTGGGGGTCACCCTGACCCGGCTTTGGGCTCGCTCGCTGCGCTCGCTCGCCACAGTACAGTACGACGATTATTTTACGCCTACCACTTTCACATGTCACCAGCCGCCACTGCACAGAACTCACCTCCATGAAAATGCCCAAGAAGGTTAACTGGACAGTTAGTTGCCAAAAGGCTTTTGACCACTGTTCCCAGGCGCGCACACACCTCCGTTACAAGAAGCGCGCGCAGTGCTGTGTGTGGAGCGCGCACACACAGCACATCAAAGAAGAACATTCACGCCGCTGATTTTAAAAAGTGAGCGTCGCGAAAACCGGGTGTTTCTTCCATGTAGAGCCCGGCTGCGGTGCATACTGTGTGCTTTTGTTTAAGTATTTATGTTAATTGCAGCGCCGTCACGAGAATTAACAAGAATACTTAACAAAAGCACACAATCTGCCCATTACCCTGCAGCTGCGCTCTATTATGAAAAGAAATTCAGCAAGTCTGCAAACACGGTGTGAAAAGCACACGTCGTGTTTAAAGACTTGCTGAATTTCTCTCCTTAACAGAGCTGAGCTGCGGGGTGATTGTGTGACTTTGTTAAAGTTTTCAGGTTAATTGCAGCTCCAGACGGGCGCTGTGATTAACCTGAAATCTTTAACAAAGGCCCACAATCACCCCGCAGCCCAGCTGTTACGAAAAGAAATGCAGCAACTCTACAAGCACACGTCGTGTTGGTAGACTTGCTGAATTTCTCTTAATAGAGCGCAGCTGTGGGGTGATTTACACTTTTCTGTGCTTGGCATAGTGTGCCACCCTACTTGTATTTTCCTGTTTCTGTCATTGCATCCAGCTATATGATACAACAAGTAACATCATGGCTGAGGGTGCACTGAAAGTAATGACGGTGCACTTAACACAGGGATAAGGTACTGGAGCTTTTGATGGTGCACTGGAGCTAATAATGGTGCATTCCGACTAATAATGGTGCACTTAAGATAGTGAAGATTGACTGAGGCAACCAATGGTGCGCTGGATCTAATGATGGTGTATTTAATGTAGTGATGCTATATAGGAGCTAATGATGGCGCACTTGACATAGTGATTGTACCGGATGTTAACTGCATTTATATAGTACTTCATAAAGCTGATGAGGCTCCGAAGCGCATTAATCGATGGGTGGCAGCCTCCACCTTATGGAACGGATTGGAAGAGTGTTGAGCTGTAGCGTGACTTACATGGGAAGGATTTTGGTGTCATCTATGACTGAGCAAAGTGAGGCTCTGATCCTAACATCGATGGCTGCACCGTACCAAGTAGCGCAGTGAATAACAGTGAGGGGCAGATGGCATGTACTTTACAGAAATGTATTGTGGTTGGAAAGGAGTGGTGTATGAGACTGGCCTCTGTGGGAAGTGTTCTGGCATCCTGCACAATGAGTAGGGGACTGTGTGCTTGTGTTTATGCCTGGAGTGGAAGGAATTAGATTGACATATGATTGTGATTGGGTCATACCTGCCGTCCTTGGCAGTGAGGAGGTCCGCATCTTGGATGGGTTGCACTGCATAGGAGAAACCCACAGGCATGCACAGATTACAGGCTACCAAAGAGAATGCTGTAGGGAGTCCATCAAACAGCAGTGGAGGGGCCACCTCTAGGAATGCACTGTTTACAGGCAGCCATGGGAAATGCTCTACAGGGTCAACCTAGGAGTGACCTTGGAGCAGCCCACATATATGTTGTGGCTGGAGGCAGTGAGAACCGTAAGGTCACAAACAGGCATGCAGGCAGCAAAGGAAAGCTAGACAGCCTGCAAAGGAAAGAGAGAATGAATGCAGCAAATAGCACATAGAAGAGGCTGTGGCCTAATACCCCTGTCCTGCAAGTCATATTCAGATAGTTATCCATAAAACTAGCAGTATCAGAGAGATGTAAGTATTTTTCTCTACGGCCAATGCTTCATAGGGTCGACCAGGAAGCAGCAGGACAGCCACCCATGCCAGCACTAGTAAACGCTCTGTAGAGTTCACCCAGCAGCTCCAGAGGATTACCTCGCTGGAATGCACTGGACACAGGCATCCTTTGTAAATGCTTCATGTCAAGTAATTCAGAGAGCCCACCCAGGCTCCATGGAGCGCGCACTGCATAGAGAAGGTGATGTCAGAAGCTCATTGGGAAACACTCTATAGAGCCCACCCATGGCAGGGGTTCGATTGTGGAAACCCATGAAACAAAGTGGATAGACATGTGACAGTTTAACAAGAAGCAGTTTGACTGTTCATGAGATTCGCTTTTTTGTACTTGCATATATTAGGGCGAAAGGGGGTGATCTTCTGTACAAAACTCAACTCTGAAATTTATCAGGTTAAGCAGACTGTCTTGTGATAGGAGCTTGCCATACATCTAGTAGTGCAGCTGCCGTACTGTGGTTTGGACAGAAAAGTGACTAATGGGAGTTCAACAGTTGGCTTGCTTCTAAATATTTTTCAAATTGTAGGGTGATTATTCTTTCCAGGTTTAATGGGGGTCAGAGGAAGGAAGAAAGGGAAAATGTTTGTGATATTTCTCAATTTTGTTAAGGTGCTCATTATGGCAAGTCTGAAGAATAGACTAGATAAACCTTGACCCAGTGAGACACTGATGATGGTAACAGTAGTCTTGAGCAGTGGAGGAGCAGAGTCTTTTTTAGGGTCTTAATTATTGTTCAATTATTGTCTAGAGTAACTGACATCTGGAAAGAGTGTGTTTTTTATGCATGATCTGTGAGCTGAGCATTCCGCGGGACTAGGTGATGTACCAGTGCAGTGATGGTGCAGGTTTTCACAGATCTCGTCAGCGTTGTAATGTTGGTCTAAGTTTGTATTTTTTCAAGGATTTGAAAGTTGCATAGCAGTTCAGTGATCACTTTTCTCACCTATAAAAGCCTCTAAGCGCACTGCCCACTCCTAGTCATCCCGTTTCACTTCATCTGAAAGTTTTCCTGTTAGTTGCAGCTGCAGACGGGTGCTGCGATTAACCTGAAAACTTTAACAAAGGCACACAATCACCCTGCAGCTGTGCTCTATTAAGAAAAGGAATGCAGCAACTCTACAAACATGGCGTGTAAAGCACACATCGTGTTTGTAGACTTGCTGTATTTCTCTTCTTAATAGAGCTGCGCTGCGGGGTGATTGTGTGACTTTTTAAACTTTTCTGTGCTTGGCATAGTGTGCCCCCCAACTTGTATTTTCCTGTTTCTGTCATTGCATCCAGATATATGATACAACAAGTAACATCATACCTGCAACAAGTCGGACTATTGGCTTTGTCAGTTGCATGAGATAAATAAGCAGCAACTATGGCTTTCATATAATATTGAAAAAGCTTCCACTTAAAGCCCTGGTGACACCACGACAATGTTGATGCCCCTGAGTTTCAAAAAGAGAAGGGAAGCAAGTGTTAGTGAAGAGAATACTCCCAACAAATGGATCCGTCATTAACACACTTGCAGCTGCCATCTGCTCAGACCTGCATCTTGGCAAGATTAAAAATCTTGGCAAGGCCTAACCAGCCTTCCACCCTTCTTAGTTCGTTCAAGTGAGCACGGTTACATAGAGCAAGCATTTAGAAATGACAAGATGGCGAAAATGGCTCCTTAGAGAACCCCCCAATGTCGATATGCAGAGACGCTACTTCTGAAGCATTGCCATACCACACTCGCTGTCTTCTCTGATATGTCTTTTGTCCTTTTTTCTTCCACTCCCCAGCTGCTCTCGCCGTCTCCTTCTCTTCTTTTTCTTCTTCCTCATATCAGTCCCGCTCCACGTTTACCCACTTTCCCCTTCTCCACATCCCATTCTTGTCTCCTTTTCCCTCTCACTGCCTGTTCTTTGCTTTCTCTCTTACCGGTTTTCCATTCTCCTTTCTCCCTCCCAGTTCTCCAAAGCCTCTGGCTGCCTTTCTCTTTCTGTCCCTCTCTTACCAATTTCTCCATTACCACTTCCCCATTTCTCGCCTTTGTGCCCTGACTTTTTTTCTACTTTGTTCCTCGCTCCCCCTTTCTCCGCCACTAAATCCTATTTCTCACTATTCTCCTCTCCTTTTCCTTCAGGCTATGTTACAATTTTGAAAACACATACCACTATTCCTGAATATTACATGGAAGCACATTTAGAATTTGGACCAGTGTGGGTGACCTGGCCAAAAAGGACATGAAAAAGCTGAAATTGAATCATAAATCCAAAGCTGTTCTAATCAGGGGCCCCGGAAGTACGTTTGGCCCTGGCACTCAAAATCCTTAAGATGTCCCTGTGCATTTGGTAAAGTTTTCATGTTAATCGCAGCACCCATCATGAGCTGCAATTAACACGAAAACCTTAACAAATGCACACAATCCCCCCGCAGCCCAACCGTATTAAGAAAAGAAATGCAGCAACATAGCTGCCAAGGTTTTAAATTGCAATGTGGGATGTTTTCACAATTTCACTGTAATTATTAGTGCCATTTGAACAGGGCCGGCTTTAGTGCTGGTGGCGCCTGGTGTGACAATGTTTGTTGGTGCCCCAATGACCACCTCTCCCACGGGTACTCTCATTACCAACCTTTAACAGTGACCCTCAAGTCTCCATAACCCCTTTCTCTTTCATATTTATTTTGTTTAATAGCGCCACTCATACCAGTGTAAGGTCTTAAGCACTTTACATCGAATACACATTACACAGAGACACTGAATCATAGTGTGTAAATCAATGTATAGGAAATGTTACATCAGACAGAGGAATAAAATGTATCTTCTTAACAGAGCTGGGCTGCTAGGGTTTTAAGCAAACGTTTGTAGTGATATTTGGCGCTGCACACATGCGCGGTGTGGTTCCTGGCGTGCATAGCCATGACTGAAGCGCACAGAGACCCTACACTGCCGCACACGGAGGAAAATAATTAGAGGGAACATTGCTTTTGACACCCTGAAATAAGCAATGTGCTCAGCACCAATTCTGAAGGCTTCAGATTATGCCAAGCAGTTCATAGTGTAGACTGATGCCTCTGAGCTTGGGATAGGAGCGGTCCTATCCCAGACCAATGATGAAGGCCAAGACCAAACTGTTACTTTCATAAGCAGAAGACTTCTCCCCAGGTAGCAGCGTTGGAGTGCAATTGAGAGGGAAGTATTTGCTGTGGTTTGGTCCCTGAAGAAGTTGAGACCATTCTTATTTGGTACTCACTTCCTAGTTCAAACTGATCACAGACCTCTCAGATGGCTAATGCAAATGAAAGGATTAAATCCTAAACTGTTGAGGTGGTCCAGCTCCCTACAGGGAATGGACTTTGAAGGGGAACACAGACCTGGGACTGCCCATGCAAATGCAGATGGACTTTCCAGGTTCTTCCACTCAGACAATGAAGACTCTCTAGGAAAAGGTTAGTCTCATCATCTTTTGTTTGGGGGGGTTTTGTGAGAAAGTGCCCTCTTTCTTGCATGGTATGCCCCCACTTTTTGCTCAATTGCTGATGTTCTTTGACTGAGTGTGCCCTGTGTTCCTGCTAATCAGGTACCCAGGGCCTATGTTCCTTCCCTAAAATTGCATTGAAGCCTAAACCCAATTGCCTTCTCTGGTCACATGTCATCCCCTGGTAAATTATACCATAGGTACCCAGGGCACTGTGACCAGAGAGGCTTATAAGCGCTGCAGCACTTATTGTGCCACCCTTAGAAGTCCTATACCCTGACACACACACACACTGCCTTTGCAGGCTGCGTGTCTTGTGAGGAGTCGACATCTCCATGTGCCGTGCCCACAAACCACTGCCCTGGCATAGATCAGTCACCCCTCTGGCAGGGTGCACTATACTAAGTCCATCCATGGGCATTGTAAGTGCATTGCAGCCATTAAGCGTATATGGTGCTGGGAGTTTGTCATTACGAACTCCACAACATCATAATGCCTACACTGAAGACTGGGAAGTTTGGTATCAAACTTCTCAGCACATTAAACCCACACTGATGCCAGTGTGGGATTTAATGTAAAATGCACAACATAGGGCATCTTAGAGATGCCCCCTGAAACTCGACCAACTTCGAGTAACCTGACTGAGTGGCTGTGTAGTGAAGATCGTTATCTATATATGTACAATGCTAGGTTAGCACAACCGCGTTAGATGTTAGAAAGCCATCTTGCCGCTTTTGCACACGACACTGTAGTCACATGTTATTAGATTGAGAAATGCTTACTCGACTTTGCTTCACATGAGAACTGTCTGTTGTTCACATCCCAAACAGTGAGCAGCGACCTTGGTCTGTACACCGTGTAAAGAAACAGTCTGGGTCGCTAGACGGTGCATGTTGTTGAGTTCAGGTTGATCGGCCCACTATTTAGCCATAACACACACGCAGCTGCGAATACCTGAAAGTCGGGTGCTTTTAATATTGCAGTTGCATGTTTTTACACACATTCGAAGAAGAGCTTTCCCAGGAGCAGAGCCTAGCTGATCCTGTGATGTGATCGCCCTGAGCTGATCTTTACGGTATGGGGTTCCCCATTCAAGCCTAGAGACCTTCTACTAGTCTAATAATAATACTATTAGTTTGCTAGCGAAAGGAAGGTGGCTTAGATCCACTGTCATTTTAGCATGATTACTCCTTTCATTTTCTATGGTATTGTAACTATGCTGATGGTTTTGATTTTAATCGTTTGTCTGCTTATGTTAGCCAAACTGCTGCATCTTAGGACACGAGGTTTATCAAATAAACTCTTTAAACTTTTACTGTGTCTCTGTTTATTCTGTTGTGGACTGATATGAGAATAATTACGAATAGGTATTTCTGATTCCCACCATTCCTGAGAAATACACTAAGTCGCTTGTTCTGGGTTGTCTATACATTGGGACCGCCGAGATAATACTCAGATAACGAATGGGACACTGATGCTGGTCGGATAAGGGGTTCTGGGTTCTGAGGTGAGTTTTTGGTACACCACAATTCACTGAGGTCCTGGTTTCCTGCGCATAGTTCTGTGCATAAGCAGTATCCCTGCAACATGGCGCACCTAACGTTTGGTCTATTGATTTGAAACGCCTTAGTAGTGCTTGTATTAGTCCACAACGCCCTCACTCTGGTTTCCGGTTGACGGGAGTGACGGCCTAGCCTACCTGTGTTTCGACTAATAGGTTCTTTCAAGCTTGATAATTAAAAAGGTTATTTTTTCTGAACCCCAGTGCGACTGTTGATATCGTTGATACTCTTTAGTATGTCCTAATGGCGGTTGACATAGCCGCGCATAGTCGTACACCTCTGCGCCGTCATTTGACGACGTATGGGGTGCCAGATGATGGGATGGCTGTTATTTTTGTGGTGAGCGCTGATGCGTCGTACCCGTATGAGTTGTTTTACTCATGGGTGACTTTTCCAGCGGAGGATGATGATGGTACGTTTCACACGTATACAGTCACGCAGCCGCCTGCGGTCTATACCCCATATAGGACACAAGAAATTCCAATCTCTGCCTGGCAGCATACTATTTGGTTTAATGGCACCCTTCCCCATGCGGTTGCACCGGCGAGAATGGGCCCGTTGTCTATAGCAGGGGCCACATGGCCGGTGCTAGCCGGATTTACGCCTCATCCCCGCTAACTCACGGTGGCAGTGGCTGAGTTGCGAGTGTTGCACACAGCCCTGATTACAGTTCATAGGGCTTTAGTGCAGTACGTGTCACGCACCGTGCAGGTGGGGGCACCTGCTGTTGCAGGACAACCTACGGACCACCACGCAGTGGTTATTAGTCCTGTTATGGTTAATTCGGTGGTCGGCAAGCGCCCCCAAAGTAAGGATGAATTTCCTTATTGGCTTGCTGAGAAATTTGACCAACTGGAAGCAGTTTTTCCAAATACTGCTCCTGTGGAGAAACACAGGATTCTCACCATTACTTTGCCAAAAGACCTGGTCCCGGATATGGCCGATTGTGACAACTGGGGAAAGGTCTTTGCCGCGACCTATTCGAAGTGCTATGGCACTCCGTTTATGTTTGTACTACCATCCCTCATCAAGAAGGTTCAAGAGAATCATGGTGCGGAGGCAGCTATTGAATTGGGAATGAGGCTTGTCAACAGCTTCGATGTGGTATGCTCCATGGTAATGGGCAACCTCAAAGGAGATGCCATGCAGTTCTAAGTTGCAAATATGATGGACCGCGTGGATGATGTCGACAAGCCCAAAGAGTTCGCTAAAGTAATTGCGAAGGCATATAGGACCGTGGGTCGTAGTGCCTTGGGTGTAAAACCAACTGTGATCATTCCTGATATAGTACAGCAAACTAAGGTGAGCTCGTCTACAAAAGACGAACGTCCCAACTTTCCTAAGCAAAGTTGGGGAGCTAAGAAACAGGGGAAACAGCAACAGAAACAGGGGTCACGTCCTGCCTCACCGGTACAGTCAGAAAACAATGGTTCTGTCGGAAAATGAACGGACTAACTTAATAGGTATTGAATACACTTTAGATTCTCAAGGACACACACAGACCAAAAGAAACAGGACAGAATCCAGGTCACTTGATAGAATGATATTAATTAATGTATCAAAAACACCAAAAATATTTACAGGGTAATCCAACCAAAAAACATGTCCTATGCGTCACATGCAAATCCACTTAGAAAACGAGGAAACTTTGAACCCTTAAGTGGCTTATGTATTGTAAATAGGACCTTGTTTGTTGATTATTTTTATGTATTGTTCATTGTACATATTCGTTATATGTGATGTGTTTTGTGCTAAGTATCACCGTTTCACTAATTGTTTCACTACATTCTGTGTTTTTTGGTTGGATTACCCTGTAAATATTTTTGGTGTTTTTGATACATTAATTAATATCATTCTATCAAGTGACCTGGATTCTGTCCTGTTTCTTTTGGTCTGTGTGTGTCCTTGAGAATCTAAAGTGTATTCAATACCTATTAAGTTAGTCCGTTCATTTTCCGACAGAACCATTGTTTTCTGTACACACTATCTTACCCAGGTTCTGAGGGTTACTGGGTTGCCCCATTATCGTTAATGGTCACCGGTACAGTCGTCTGCCGAACGCACATATGATCTGCGCGATCGATCTCGTATTAAGTCACCTGATAGATTTCAGGTTTCTGAACAATGCTCTCCTCGTTCTTCACAGGAAACATTGGCTTCACAATCCGGTGGAGGAGACCGTGGGAAAGGAAGGGGTGCCCAAGGTCGTGAGCAACCCCGCCAGTCAGACGGCAAAGGCAAGCAGGACAAGTCTGCGCGTCAGAGACCCCCGTTTCAGAAGAAGAAAGTCGCTGCACTGACAGCAAGGTATGCCTCAGATGGTACGGACGCAGCTTCGGAACCTGACATGGGCGCTAACGCTGCTAGACAGCACGGCGGAAGTTACAGTAGTGCGACAAGCACTGCATCCATATCTGGTGGCGACAGCAACTGATATATTCGTGAATATTGAAACTGCTGATACTCGGGTGTCTCCCCCTGATAGATTTTATAATATAGTCATTCAAATTGAAGGTGACATACAACGTACAATTCAAGGGTTTTTTTAGGATAATCTGACCACTTCCTATGACATTCTGTTGGCGGAGGCAGATTGGCACCCGGCTTTCGTTTTAGATGCTCCTAGAGGGGAGGAGGTAATCCTCCCGTCCTTTGCGCACACAGTGCCGAAGATCCAAGCTAAAAAGTACGCCGAGGACTGGGCTCAGGGACTAGCACCTGAGTTATATCGCAATCAGGTTGGCTGGGATAAATTGTCTCCCAGCCATGAGATTCCGTTGCGGACTACGCCCCAACCTCAACCCCAATACCCCATGCGTCACGAAGCTAGACCTCACGTCGCGTCAATCCTTGAACAATTGGAATATCAAGGAGTAATCGAAACATGTGTGTCACCAATGAATAATCCTTTGTTCACTGTGACGAAGCCTGACGGGTCGTACCGCCTAGTTTTGGATTACCGGCACCTAAACTCTCATTGCCGGACCTGTGCAGTACAAAATACCCACAGTTTGGCTCTCGTCGATAGTCTCGTGAGAAAAAGGTTTAAAACCACACTTGACATTTCCAATGGCTTTTACAGCCATAACCTGTCTACACTTAGTAGTGAGTGGACGGCGTTCACCTCGGGTGGCAAACAAAAACAATTCAAAAGATTACCAATGGGCTATAAGAACAGCCCTGGAGTCTTTGCGGCTCGCGTGGTCTCTCTCTTAGAGGGCATGGACCCGGGTGCGTACTCGTATGTGGATGACATTTATCTCACAGATGACGAGTTGGACCCGCATCTTCGTCGCGTTGATCGCATTATTGTTTCCTTTGCAGATTTCGGTTACAAATTCAACTTTGCGAAGTCACACATTGCGGAATATACAGTGTTGTTCTTGGGGTACGAACTCAACAATGAAGGTCGAGGATTGGCTCCACACTTCCTAGAGAAATGCGCGTGCCTACGTGCTCCCACGACACTGAAGAAATTACAATCTCTGCTGGACTTTCTGAATTTCGGTCGCAAGTACATTCCTGATTATGCCCAGCGTATCAAGCCGCTTTACGCCTTGGTACAACCTACTTTTTTTTGTTGGCTGCCAGAGCATTCAGCTATATTGCAGTCATTGTAAGCTGATCTTCTTGCTTCTAAATACTTACTGACGTGTGATAACCACACTAACTTGGTCATAAGAATTGTGCCTGGCACAGTGGGTTTCACATACTTGACGTTCAATGAGGGCGACACCGTCCCCATTGCTTACAAATCTCACTTGTACACTTCAGCTGAACTGCGATTTTCCGCGGTCGAGAAAGTTCTGACAGTGGTGCAGATGGCGATTCTGAAAGAACGAACGCTGTCGCAGGGTAAACGCATGTTGGTGGTAACACCATATCCTGCCCTTGAGGCGGTGACAAAAGCTAGTGTACCAAATTCTAAGGCTTTGCATCCTCGGTGGATACAATGGGCTATATCCTTGACATCGCCTGACGTCACGTATATCTTTGACGCAGCACTTCAGACTCAGGGGTTTTTGCAGTATGAATTCGTTCATCCAGCTCCTCTGTCCTTGCGCCCGCTCGAGGATTACCATTGTGTCATTTACACTGACGGTTTGGCGCAACCGGCTATTGGATCAAAGCACGCCTATTCAGCGGCTTGCGCAATTGTTGTTGGTACTTTCGTAAATGGTGAATTCCAATCCGATGTCGTGCACACGCAGTCATTGGGTGATTGTACCGCACAGTTAGCGGAGCTTCGCACTCTGGTGCTTGCACTGGAGTTTGCTGATCCACGGGTCACTACTCTTAACGTAAGTGACTCCTTTTATTGTGTTCAATCTTACAACGACAATCTCCATTTTTGGTCTCAGAATGACTACCATGATTCCAAAGGTAGCACGATTAAGCATAAATTGCTTTGGGTTCAAGTGGCAGATCTTAAAGAACGTCTGCCTCTCGCGAATGTTATTCACACTCTTGGTCACCAACGAGTTGGTGTCCATGCTGTCGGCAACAGCCTGGCTGACGAGGCAGCAAAAACAGCAGTGGCGACATACTTAGTAGCAGCAGTTACAAGATCCAAAAGTAAGATCGATGATGACATCTTGGCAGCTATTGCTGCTACAGAGCAGGGAACGAAATTTCCAAGAGGTTTCCCTTCTCGTTACCATTATCGCTTAAGTCCTGATAACGTCCCATTAGTGAGGATTAATGACGTTGGTGACAGATTGATTCCCAATGCGGACTGCAGACCATCTTTGATATTAGCGGCTCACGAGGGCATGGCGTCCGCGCATGCCGGCGTTGCAGCTACTGTATCTCTGTTACAACAACGTTACTGGTGGTGCGGTTTGTATAAACAGGCCAGGGCTTATGTTCTTAATTGTGAAATTTGCCAGCAGATTAAACCTTCAACTGCGGTGCGCCCACCACAAACTCAGTTGTACATATCTAATAAACCGATGGGTTGTGTTTATTTAGATCATTGCGGTCCATTTACCTCTGATACTGCGTACAAATACATCTTGGTTGCAGTAGATTCGTGCACACGTTTTCTATGGGTGTGGCCACAAAGAAGTGCTGATTCCCGTACTGTCATAAAAGATTTGCGTGTCTTTGTTGGAAGTTTTGCGTGTGGTACCTTTCATTCTGATCAGGGCCCTGCGTTCGCCTCTAAGGCGAACAAAGAAGCCATGAGAAATTTGGGGGTCCAAGTAAAATTTTCGTCTCCATACCAGCCTGAGGGTAACAGTGTAGTGGAGCGGATGAACCGTGACTTAAAGCGATCTTTGACAGCTAGGGTTTTGGGTACTGGCCGGAACTGGCTAGCCCACTTGTATGAAGTGCAACGTGCACTAAATAATCTCCCCAGAAGGTCTCTGGGTGGGCGGACCCCATACATGATGCTCTTTGGCATACAAATGTTTGTCCCGGACCTTGATGGTCTAGACATGGCGGCGTCAGCTGCACCCTTTGACGTAGATGATCACTGTGCTGTATTGCAGAATCTTCAAGAAGCCAGAGACAGTCTAGCGAAGGAACACGTACCCTCCTCATCTGATGCTGCGCTTCAGGTTCCGGTAGTCGGCTGGCTACCTCGAGTTGGTGATCTGGTCCGTGAGAAAGTGGAGAACAAGAAGGAGTTCGGCCCCTCTTATCGTGCACCAGTGCTTGGAGTACAGGGTACACGTACAGTCATTTTACCTCCACTTCCTGGTCGCAAGGATAACAGGTACATCTCTATTGACAATGTCAAGCTACAGCGAGTGGCCGATTCTTCTTAGTATGACACCGGCAGTTTCTTGCCCTTCGATGCTGAGAAATTCTGTTGTGGCCCGAGCTTCTAACACCGTGCCTGACGTTGCTGTCGAGATGCATACAGTTACTGGTCCTTTGTTACCACCGACAGCTGGTGGTCTACCTGAAGATAATGAGTATGCTTATCCTGCGGATGTTACATTGCCTGTTTTACAATCCACCACAGTTGCCCACTCACGAGACTCTTTTGACTCTAATCCAATGGCTTCCATTACCCCGTCCAGGGTTTCGATTTTTGTGGCTTGGTTCAAGAGACATTTTTTAATTTCCCCTTGGACTTACATTTGGCTAGTGCTCATATGTATTTTTTTGTTTATGTCCATTGGCTTTGTGGTAGTGTTTTTTAGACTTATCAATGGACACTACCTGAAAGAAAGATCTGCAATTCGATTATTTGATAGAAATTTGGCCCCCCACTCCTCCTCACACATCATGAAAAGGGACCAGACTTTTGTGAACATTACCGCCTGGCCTGTACGTGATGGGATCGCTTGGGATGCTGTAAAATTTCAAATTCATGGCCCCACTGAAGTAATCAATGTGCCGAATGTATTTCGTGTTTCTATGGGTGATGTTGTTAAGCAGAACATCCACTCAGATGACTGGGATGTTCAAGCCATAGAAGCACTGTTTTCTGATTTAAAATACTATGCTGCATTTGATGCTGAGGATTTGTATTTAGACACTGCTAATTATGATGAGCAATTCTGCTATCAACATTATGGCATGCATTTCCTACACAAAGCAAATACGTTTAGAAATTTTGTAAATTATACACAATGGGAGCACTGTCCAGCCCCGAGGCTGGGCAGCTCCGCCAAGTTCATTTATTTTTCTGATTTTAGTGTGTCGAATCCGGCCTCCTTTTATTTTAAGGTTGCGCCTGAGTCTGCTTCTAAGGTTAGTCTGACACACACCAAATTGTTATATTCCAAGTCCTTTATGGACGAGTTGGCAATTGGAGGATATGATCTGTGGAAAGCTACTATCGATCTTAAATCGGTTTGGGGTTCTAAACCGTGGCAGGTACAGGGAACAGAAGCTTTGCACCGTGCCTGTCTTATCCCGAATCACATGTTATTTTTAAATTCGGCAATTTTTCAGACCACCTGTTTTGGATTGGCTACTACTAAAAAATTAAATTCACCCTCCGTTCCGGACCTGAGTGCTTATCCTGATTGGGGTAATCATACGGATCTGTCCCTTGCTAAGTTGCAGACATACGTTTCCAACACATCCTTCAATATTTCTGAATTGGATCGAGAAGGGTGGTTGGTATGGCAGACAAGTGCAGATTCCTGTCAACATCGGTTTCTTGGTTTAAGGCAGGGGTATACACAAGTTCGTGTGGAACCCCGTTTTGAATCTTCTCACACTGTGACTACCTACTCAGTAGGGAAGTTATGCCAATCTTGGCTGCAACATTCTACTTTAGCATCTGTTAAACTTCATTTATCCAAATTAAACAACAAAATAGATTTGAATGATTTTGTTAAGGGTCCTGCGATTGGCAGGTCCAAGAGATGGGTGTATGCTATTTACAACGAGGTTTGGAAGTTATTGCAAATTGAGGCTGCTTCCCGATTACGAGCTATTGACCAGGCCAATATGGAGAAAGTGTTGGCTGTAATAGATAATAGCATTAACACCCTGTCTTCCAGAATTTATACCTTAGATAATATTGTATCATCTGTGGTAGACATTGTGCAGGATGATTTGTCTGTATTGTATCATGGTCAAAATCAATTGCGTTCCATTATGCAGTTTGCATGGACGTTGCAAACGTTAAAGGCAGGGAAAGTCCCTTGGGATTACATGAACACTTCTTCTTTGTTCCTTCCTTTTAATTTGACTGCAAAACAACAGTTCATGTCCATGCAAGATGCTACATACTCATTACTGCACATTGAGAAATTAGAACCTTTACCTTTCTCTGTTGCTGAATTGAATTTGGCTGTGTGGCTTATACATGGGTTGATCACATTACCGTTTCCGCTGTTTAAATTCAGTTCGTGCATGAAACATTATGCCCTTGGCAGATATGAACAACTTGGTACTGCCTTCTTGCACAAAGTTTGGTCACTCCCATTCACGTATAGATGTGTGAGAGACGGTAAAGAGGTATACTTGAAAGGTGAAGAGTGCACTTCTAATCCGGATCACTCTGTAGTGTGTAGGAACATTCAATTGCATGGTGCATGTAATGTGCACGCCCCTAATTTAGCTTGCGTCCTGAAAGGGATTCCTGTGCCAGTTATAACACCGTCTTTCACGCTGCTTGCTAACGGTAGTTATTTGCTATTAAATAATGAAGCTTACTGCAGGATGTTAGTGGGAATTCCCTACATAGTGACTGTATCACAGAGAGTAGTTTGCTGTAATAACGTCCTTTTCCCACCCCCGCATGGCCGGCTCGATGTATCCATCTGGCCTTCCATTCCAACCTTGAAAGCAGAGTTCAACAAGATGAGCAGAATAAGGGCTCTATTGTCTCAAAAAGAAGTTGCGTTGACTTCATCCCGGGAAACATTTGTCCTTCACGTAGCAAACACCCGCACTGAGGTGCAAGCGCTTTTGAATACTGATCTCCCACTTCATTTTGGGACCCTGATTCAGACTATCTTTAATGCCTCGTCAACAAGTGGCATAGCTAATTTTTTTTAAATTGTGGGCTCCGGCCTCGTGACCTCTTTTCAAACTAATTTTGGTGTGATCCCGGCTTTTTTTCATTCTATTTTTTCCAGCGTATTCGGAGGTCTCCCTTTACTTCTCGCCCTCATAGCTGGAATACTTTTGTTGATCTGCGCTCTGCACTATGGATGCACAACTTGTGTGACACGACAACATGTCCCGGCTGCTCCATCTTCGTAACCGGATGCTTGAATACTATGGCACTTTACCACTGGCAACTCTAAGCATAGCCTATGGATTGTCCTTCCGGTTTCCCTACTTTACTTTTGTGCAGCCCGTCTTTCATTGCCTAGATTGTCCGTTCCAATGGGCTCTGGATTTGTGTCTGTCGAACTCGGTGTCTCCTGCCCCGGATCATGATCGACTGATGAGCCCCTTAGTGGCTCATGAGTTGGACTGTTCTGGCGTCGGGATTATGGCCTGTGGAGCAGCACATGGAGTCCTTGGGAATTGGGACATCGGAACGGCTGCGATTGACTTCTTGGCAAGAAGTTATCTTGAAGAACACGCAGTTGTCCTCGTCTGGTGCTGGAGGCTCCGGTGGTTGAGGAGCATGTATGTTCCTTCCCCGTCCTGAACTGGATGGCAGAGAATTTTGCGGAACGTTCCAATGATTTTCTCTTGGAAGCTGTTGCAACTTATTGTGCTTATACATTGATGGATTGACTATTTTGCCCCATCTTTTCGTCATACGTCCTTCAATGAGGTTTTTTTAATCCCTTCAATGGTTTTTTTATTCCTTTTTCACATTTGTTTCTCTAACTTTTTTCACTTACCTTATATGGACCTACAGTTCATGCCGTTGGTTCCGTTCTATCAAACTTGAACTCTGCGTTCTTGCAAGTGCGCCCCTAGTGGTTAGTGGTCCGATCAAGGGGGGGTGTAGTGAAGATCGTTATCCATATATGTACAATGCTAGGTTAGCACAACCGCGTTAGAAAGCCATCTTGCCGCTTTTGCACACGACACTGTAAATGTAAATGTGGTTGTATTTGTAAAGCGCACTGCTACCCAATTAGGGTCTCCTGGCGCTGTAACTCATACCGCTGTGGAACCCTTCCTGGCTTTTCCCTGTGAAATGTCCACTCCTGGGCACCCCCAAGGTGAAGCCAGGCATCCCAGCGCTGTTGGGGCCATTGTGGAGATTAAGCAAGCTATTGCCCAGAGTTGCAGAGTGGGACCCATGATTAGAATAGGCACCGAGGCGAGAATTAACAGGTCCGAGGAATTGAGCCCAAGACCCGCCGAGGCGGGAATTGAACCCTGGTCCCAGGCCAGACCTCTGCATCAGGGTCTGCCGCTCTAACCATTGAGCCACACTTCTCCACAAGTCACATGTTATTTAATTGAGAAATGCTTACTCGACTTTGCTTCACATGAGAACTGTCTGTTGTTCACATCCCAAACAGTGAGCAGCGACCTTGGTCTGTACACCGTGTAAAGAAACAGTCTGGATCGCTAGACGGTGCATGTTGTTGAGTTCAGGTTGATCGGCCCACTATTTAGCCATAACACACACGCAGCTGCGAATACCTGAAAGTCAGGTGCTTTTAATATTGCAGTTGCATGTTTTTACACACATTCGGAAGAAGAGCTTTCCCAGGAGCAGAGCCTAGCTGATCCTGTGATGTGATCGCCCTGAGCTGATCTTTACAGTATGGGGTTCCCCATTCAAGCCTAGAGACCTTCTACTAGTCTAATAATAATACTATTAGTTTGCTAGCGAAAGGAAGGTGGCTTAGATCCACTGTCATTTTAGCATGATTACTCCTTTCATTTTCTATGGTATTGTAACTATGCTGATGGTTTTGATTTTAATCGTTTGTCTGCTTATGTTAGCCAAACTGCTGCATCTTATATAAAATAAACTCTTTAAACTTTTACCGTGTCTCTGTTTATTCTGTTGTGGACTGATATGAGAATAATTACGAATAGGTATTTCTGATTCCCACCATTCCTGAGAAATACACTAAGTTGCTTGTTCTGGGTTGTCTATACATTGGGACCGCCGAGATAATTCTCGGATAACGAATAGGACACTGATGCTGTTCGGATAAGGAGGTCTGGGTTCTGAGGTGAGTTTTTGGTACACCACAATTCACTGAGGTCCTGGTTTCCTGCGCATAGTTCTGTGCATAAGCAGAATCCCTGCAACAGCTGCTTAGGCTGCCACCAACAGACATGTTTCTGGACCCTTGGGTCAAGAGCCTGCTGCTCTCGGGGGCCTAAAAAAATGCACATCCTGGGACGAGGTGCCAAGCCTCCTCCCCCAGGATGGGCAGGGTTCACAAAGGGGAAACTTCAAAGGCAAGCCGCCTTTGTGATCCTCCCCAGATACTTTGCTGCTTTTAGCAGCTGGTCCCCATTGGTTCTACCCCCCACTTTGGGTGGGAGAACCGGCAGGAAAAACAAATGGGTGAAAGATATGTGCTCACCTTTGCCAACTCCTCCCCTCAGGTGGGGGAGGCGAGGTGAAGCAAAACTCTGAGTCCTCGCCATCTTGAGGATGGGGACCTAGCCAACCAGGGACAGGCTCCTGCCCCCCTCCCACTGGAGAGTGGCACAATAGGGAGTGTACCCACCCCAGGGAAGGGACCCATTGGTCCCTGCCCTTTACCTACCTGTAACGCCCCTAAATCTAGTGTTTAGGGGGCACCCTGAACCTTGTTTCCTCAAATCCAGCCTGACAAGAAGAAAAGAGGAAGAAGAACTGAACAGCCGTGCAGCCAGCTCACAAGAGGAAGACACCCACTGACTTGGCCCCAGCTCTACAGGCCTGTCTCCCGTCGAACCTGCTCCTGAGAAATCCTGGTGTGTCTTGCGGCCAGCAAACTCAAAAACCCCGCAGGACCTGCATGCCTTCACTTCCAAAGATTGCTTAACCTGTGAACACCGGATTTGTTCAACTGCAACCTCTGGCAGCAGCCGGAGACCACAAATCCAGCCCACTCAGCACCCACCGAACCCGGCCCTAGCTCGAGTGCAAAAACACCCCGAGGAGGTCACCCCAGCGATCCTGAGATGAGATCCAGTGACCTCTGTCCTGTCTCAAGCCTCCAGCCAACGCCTGCAGTCTAAATCCAGAAGGCCCCCTTAACCGCGACCCAGGGCTGGTAAGAAGATCCAACCCCAAAAGGCACCCCTGCACCAGATCCCCCACGGCCTAGTGTGCCCAAACCAATGGAGCCTAACCAACGCTTAACTTCCCAACGTACCTCTCAAAGTGGTGGTCGCACCCAGAAGTCCTTCGTATCCCTGCCTGCAGTGCTTTTGCAAACTGGAGCTTCTCTATTTAAAACAACAGGGCACCAGACCTTGAAACAGCACCCTACACCCGGCTGCCCCAGTGCCGCTGAGGGTGCACCTTTTGTGCTACTTTGTTTCCCCATTTTCCCTGACCTAAACCCTAGGAGCTTTGCTCCCACAACCCAGTGGCCTGCTTGCCAGCAGCCACCAACCAGAGGCCCCCATAGGATTATATGAACAATTGTCTTCCAAAAGGTTTCTAAGTTTTGAAATCTAAAAATATTCTTTAAAAATCGTACAAATAACCAAAACATATTTACTTACCCGTTTGCAGGAAATGTCCCAGTGCTGAATCTGACTGAGTGTGTACATCAAATGCTTAACACTGTCCTCTGATACTGCCTTACTGCTCGACCACCCTACCACAAATAGAGAGTAAGGTTCTATCTACTTTTAACCTCTGCCTACCTCTGGGGTCACCCGGACTCTATACACACTATACCTCATTTTGGTGTAGTATATATAGAGCCAATTTCCTACTTATGGTAATCAGCAAAGTTATTCAGAATTGTATGTGAAAATTCTGAATACGCAATGGGTGTGAGGGGACCCGATGTGCCCTTGTTATAGTGAGGTCTCCAGTAAGTTCTGGCAAGACGTTTTTTGGAATAAAAGTTTTGAACCATTGCAGTGTTTGGGACCCTTCACTCCCCTCAGGAACCCCAACTATACGGAAGTTTGTGCGCCATGAATGATTCTCAAGTTCCTCAAGTTTACTCTCTAGGGCATTTTTTCCTTTGCTGCTTCATTAACTTACTGGTGCATAGTGTTTATTTGATCTTCCACATGTGCAATCCTTGATTCTGCTTATTGTATCCTAGCTGGGAAACTAGCCACTCCATCATCGATTTTTCCGAGGCGTGAATGGAGGAAGACCATTTGTTTGCTTGAGATATCTTCATATCTCTTATCTCATCTAAAATAAGATTCAGCATGGTCTTTATATCCCATTGTTGGATGGTGCCTTTTTATTGGATTTGTACCGGTGAGCTATGTATAGAGTCTCTAAGCTTCTGATCCTCCTTTGCTAGGTGACTGGGGCTGGGGCTGGGCCTGAGGCTGATGTTGAGTTGGCTGCTGCGGTAATATTGAATCTTGTGGAGGTGCTTGTAACTGAGCCTGAACCTGTGACAATGATGGTAATGCCTGTCCCTGAGGCTGGAACCCCGTCGAGATATTATTGACCTTATAAAGGGAGTTTTTTAGAACTTTTTCTTCAGATATAGCTAGTTGTCGTGAGGGTAATTGCGCATTTTGAGAAGAGCTTGTTGATTTCCCCTCAAGAGACTCCTCCAAAGGCCTTTGTGGTTTTGCTGGTAATTTTGCTGGTGTATACTGAATCACCTGTTATGCTTTTCCTTTTGAAAAAAGCAGAAAGTCTTTATAGTTTTTCATACCATCCTCACTAGCCCCGAAAGTTGAATCGAATGCCTGTTCTTCCTCTGATCTATTCTTTTTCCCTCCTCTGGGGCTCCTCCCATCTTCTTCTCTGCGCCTGGGTCTCTAGCTCCCAATTTCTGGTGGAATTCTGTTAGCTCTTCTTCTGAACTCTCAAATCTAGAGTTTATGCCAGGTCGTGTTTTTAGACTATACTCTGCTCTTGCCGCGGTTGACAATACCTTTGATTGAGCTGATCACGTTTTAGCTTTAAGACCTGCTGCTGAGTCCACTTTCACCATTAAATTTGAGATGCTTAAGATGTTTCCCTATTTTTATCTTTTAAAATCTGGGCTCTCTTCCAGAGGCAGTACTTCACTCTGAGCTAACCAGGTAGTTTTTCAAAACCCCAGAATTATGCTCAATTGCCTCCGCCCAGCTCAACTCAGGACTTATTTTATGAAAGAAGGACTGTTTTATGCCAGCTTCCCACCTGCATATCTGTCCTTGTCTCCCACTGGCCCTTTAAATGTTCTCTATGGCTAAAAAATTATCAGAACTTATCAGAACTTAATTAATATCTTTCAAAAAGTGCCTTTTTAAAGTGTCCTACATATTATACTCTGCACAGCGCCCAAACAGATGCCAGCTAGAGTTTAAAAAAAATGTTCAAATAAACCGGTCCCCTCAAAGAAACCTGCTGACTCCGGGTCGCTCACCTCTCTGTTGATCCTTAAATGAGAAGCGCCTTGAGCCCCTTGTCCTTTGCATCAGCGTCCTCAGCAGGCTTCCTCACATTCTACAAGTTTTCAGGTTTTCTGCCACACAGAATTGCAGACTGGTGACGTTTGGGATTCTCAAAGGCCTTTCATATTATAACTAGAAAGCTTTTGCCAGTCACCGTTGATCTTTTCCAAGCACGCCTCGCAGTCCCTGGGGCCAGCATACACCCAGGTATTAATCCAGAAAATGCCAATGAGAAACAATCTTCTTTTCTTTTTCGTTAAGTAAATAAAAACCGCTCCTGTGTTATTGACTCCAAACTGCAGCCTCACCGCGTCTCAGTGTCTCCCAGCTCAGCTGCTGCATCCGTGATCGGCACTGAAACAGGGGAGAGGGGGGCGGGGAGATGTCACCTACGGCTACGTGGCTACGTTAGAAACGCCGTAGCATCATCCTCGCCTGACTGGGCACCCGATACCGATAGTTACATTACATGCAGCTATTTTGTGGGCTTTTTGGTTATTGTAAAATTGGCCTCACCAATTTGTTCATAGATCAGGCATAAAATGAAACAATGCAAAAACTACAGCGCTATTCTTTTCGCCTCTTACGCTTCTTCTGAGTCTTCATAGTACACTCCTAGTCTTAATTTAACTTCTTTCTTCAATATCATTTTTGTTTTCCAATTTACAGGCCCTCTTATCCAGGGCCAAACTGGAAAACCAATGCTTACCTTACCGGACTACATCTGCCAGGCACCCAAGATTGATGGACCGTAAAAGAGGAATCAATGCAGATGCAACTCCTAATCCCAATGTGGCAAAACAGCACAATTTTTTCTTTTAGTAATCATTTGAATGGTGTGTGTTTGTGTTGTTTACCTGAATCCTACAGAAAGTTTAATTTGTAATATATTTGAATCTTTCAAAGCTTGGTCCTTCGTTTCCTTTTCCTCGAATAACAGATTTAGGATGGTCGGCTGCTCATTGCCAAGATGAATGTCGTCTTTGTGTAGTGTTTGTATTTGTCTAACCTTTCCCCAAATCCCCCTTCCCATCTATTCATCAAACCCCTAATCCTCTTCCTCCACGCTGTGTGATCTATAGAGGTGTGACTTTGCAATTTGCACCATTAATTCATCACACACTTGGTGGGGTGGATGTGGTGAAAGCAACACCAACTTAGTGCAGGGTGAGTAGGATCTTATTCTTCAGCTTGTATAGCCCACACTGGCAATATATTATATTAGCCACCCCTGCACAGTGTAAGATATTTTTTTTTCAGAGGAAAGTCTCATTGCCAACATCATCATTCAGGCAATGTATTAATTTGCATCTAAGGTTAAGCTTGTCCACTTCGTAGATCTAGTCAACTCTATTTAGTAACTTTTACTAGCTCACCATTGTTCTGATTAATTAAATGTTTCATTGCTTATCATATTTCTATTGTCTCTCAGTCTCTTCTTGTGTCTGAGTCTGTTCTAGTAGTGTAGTCTCTGGTGACTGTCATTCTTTTCAAAGATTGCATATAATAACAACATTAACCTTTTTATTTCAATTTGTTAACTGCCTTGTGATGAATAGTCTCCTTATCCTACAGTTCAAATTAATCTAGGAGGGAGTGGGGCATTGCTTCAGTTCTGATGACTTTGCCTTCAATGTTCAAACACTAGCAATGCATGTGTGCTACTACTACCATCACCATGGCACCTTGGTAAACCATGCAACCCTCGCTTCATCTGATGAGGTAAGAGAAGCAAATTGTGGTTCATTGTTGAACGGCAATCATTCTATACAATGGAAATTCACCCCCACCCCCTTTGAGTCTTAAGGGGTTAATACTATGTAGTAGCAGACTTCAGAGGCTAGGAGGAGAGAGTAGTAGGACAAGGGGGGGTATCGCTTAACAATTTTGTTACACTATCAGCAAATTTTTAAAACTGGCTGTGGCAAAGGCAGCAGTGTGAAGTAAAACAATAACCCCATATTTTTTTAAAAATCATTCATAATGTAAAACTAAAAGAAATGTATTTCCTTAACAAATCTAAACTCCAAAACGCACAAATGGCACATCCATCTCCCTAACCCCAATCAATGTCCAAGTAGAGTCCAAGAGTCCAAAACGTTAAAAATAATTGTCCATAAATAAAGAAAAACCCAACAATGCCCCAACTCTCACATTCCCGCCCTCTCCCCACAATAAGTCCCACCTACCCAAAGAAAAGATTTAAAAAGGGGCTGAAGAGGGCACTAATTGCGGGCTAGGAGGTTCTTCAGTTGCCTGTCCATCCATTCCTGCCTGGCTTCAATATTCACCAGCCTCAGCATGATGCAGTGCTCAACTTGGCAGAAATAAGGGGGAGCAGCAGTGATGGTGGAATGGCAGCGGGTGCCTAGCATTGGACCGTGGTGATGGTGTATTGTTGGGGGCTGGCTGGAGCCTGGGGCATCTGCAGCAGCTTCTGCCTCCTCGTCCTACAAGGCCACCATCCGCCAGTACTCTGCCCTGATGGCCTCCAGTTTCCGTTGCCGGGTCCAGGCTGTAATCTCCTGCCTGCTAGGTGTTTTTTTTCAGATCAGCAAGAGTAACTATATATCAAGAAAGAAAACAGGCACATTGTAAACAATGCTCTTAGCAAAACACATAACAAATTATGCCATGGGGAGGGAGGGAGGGAGGTGATTGGTGATGGGTGGGAAGCATACATAATATGTTGCACTTGAAAAACCACTGTGAGTCCAGAGAGGAGTCTGAAATTCCAACTCAACACTTTGAAAAAAAAACCTTGATAAAACCATTCTAAACAAGTAAAGGTGAGAAGAACACCACTACAGAGGAGTACCCTAGTCCCTTGTTTATTCTTCTTCCCAAGGATTTTTCAATTCATCATTGCATGGTTCTTCGAGTATTTTATTTTTTATTCTTTACCCTTGCTTTGCTACTCACCATTTAAGTTTTACATTCTCTCAATCAAGTCTTCGCCATTGAAACCATCCATCCATATAGCCATCCTTCCAAACATGGTTCTGTGTCTCACTCTCAACAAACCTTTCAGCAACATACATTTACCATTTACCCACCCATGCATCCTTTTAATCAAAATAAACCACCACAGGATCCAATCACCCACCAGGCAGGCATCCTTTCACACATACACATTCACCCACCCAGGCAGGCTTGCCACCCCATATATCTTTTATCCATCCTTCACCCACCCATGCATCCTATCAGCCACCTTTAGAATATGCATCCGCTTTCACTCACACATCCTTCTCTTCCAGTCATATATTACATTTTACCCGTCCTTTATCCTTCCATCCTTTACCTTTTCTATCAACCCATAGTTAAAGGTCTTGTTCATGAATCTTTCTCTGCTGAGTTGAAGATAGAAGCAGCCATTAGTTACTCAGGTCAACTCCTGCTGTGCTTATGTGTTGTTCACAAGTCAGCACTACACCCTTATAGTGAGTATATAATTAACTGTCAATAAGCAAGCAATATGACTTACAACCCCGTCACTGCCGCTGGCTCATCCCTGACCGATGCCGCATCTGGAGACTGGCTGGAGATGTCTCTGCTGGCCCTGGGACTAGTGGTTTGTGCAGCTAGAAAAACATAACACATTTCTTAGATGTCAGATACGCCTCCTCCTATTATTATTTATTTTAGCAAAATACATCACACACAACACTACGATTTGGATACATTACAGACAGTATCTTCTATTAAAAATATCAGGTTGGGCATTTTGTTGGTGGCCATTTTTAAAAAGCCGCAAGCCAAACTGTTAAGAAGTGGTTAAAGCTATTGATGAATCTTATGTTTTGAGAAAAATAGTACATGAGTGGACAACTGGACATATGGCCTTGGTTGGCAAATGCAATAGGGCCGTCCTCCTCCTACTTCCTCTCAGCTATGGTGCACGGTCATCAGTTCACCAACTGCTGCTAATAATACTAGGGCAAGCTAAGAAGACATAACTTTGGTGTGTTCAATGTGACCAAGGCCACTTTCTTGTTTTAGTGATTGAGCCTTCTTATCTCAACAAGCATGCGTAGAATACCTTACTTGGGCAATGGGCATGCAATCTGCACGGCTGAGTAGTAGTAGTAGTAGTATGTGACTAATGGGTTCTCTGAGTCTTAGAATGCCACCACTAAACAAACCACAACATATACGGGGAGAGAGAAAGCTGACAGCAAAGCAGAAAAAAGGAAGCTACAGACAGACTAGTAACTAGATTAGAGACAGGTAAAGTACAGAAACTTGAAATATAGAAAATAAGTAAATAGGATAATGCAGGGATAACAAGAATTGAGAAACGGATAGATCGAAGAGGATTTGGAAAACAATATATAAAACGGTAGACATAATTAAAAAAGGAGCACTAAAAGTTAGGGGAACACATATATTAATGTTAACACCAGGAGGACTTACTGGGGCCTGCAGAGCCATTGGTTGAGGTACTCTGGAAGGCACCCCCAGCTCCCTCACCCGCATCAGCCCTCTTCTTGCCCCTGATGCTGATATAAGACATAAAGAAAAAAAAAGTTTGGTGGTAAATAATCTCCCCAAAATATTGACTAGTAGTAGTAGCATATTGTGGACCGTCCTATCCTATTCCAAATTTCCAAAACTTACCTACCTAGCCCTATTCCAAATTTAGTAAACTACATTATGGAATTATTCATAATAAGTTGCAGTGAATTATGTTTGCTTCTTCTCAAATCTCATTCGAAATCTCTCAACCCCCTTTGATGGGCCAATTCACTAAGGGCCTTATTATTAGGATGACTATGTCGGGCGGACTTTGTTGCGGTTCTGGAACCGCCCGCCCTTAGGTCGGCGTTCCCACCCGCTCTAATATGATGCGACCGCCCATAGGCCATAGGACGGTTGCAAACATCTATTTGTCAATGGAAGCTTGTGTGGTAGGCAGAAAAGATCCGCAGCACAAGTTTACATTGAAAAATGGATGTTGTTCTCAAACATCTCTGCACTGTTCATGTGGCATGTACCATGAAGTTACAATTACAAATAACTAATTACAGTTCTAATATAATCATTAATCATCAGCCCAGGCGAGCGCCAACAAGTAAGATTATGATTACTTGTTTATGTAGCGCAAAGCACTTGGCTAGAATAACGACCACATAATATTTGAAAACTTAACTTAACTTATCTTCATGTGAGCAGCATGCTTGCTATTTGGGAAAAAATATTAGCAATAGCATTGAACACACAAGCAATAATAAATGAATAATTTAGATAATTAGCTACTCACCTAGCCCCATAACCTCAACCCTTAGCAGGTTCAGTAGATCCTACTCTCAGTCCAGGATGTTGGACCAGTGGTGCGTCAGCTTATCTTGGGTGCGCCGGAACCCGGAGCAGCAGTAAACTGCCCAGCGCACCCTCGCCCAGCGCTGCTGGCACTCCTGCATTCTGGACCTGGACCCAGGCCTGCCGCCTGCTGTCATGGTGGAGGGGAAATAAAAAACCAGCATTGCCACCTCCACCTCTGAAAACAGGGCACAGGGCTGCACCCCTGCCTGACGCCGCCTTCTGCAGGGAAGGTGGCTGCTACTTGCGCACCTTGGTGCGCCCTCATCTGCCATGGTGCTGAAATAGGTATGAGTCCATTATTGCGTTTCACTCATGAAAACTGATGGTAGATCTCTGTCAGTATAAGGGTGTGCTTGGGCTGCCCCTCTCTCTTCAGAACAACAGGTCAACATGTGCCCACAAGATTAGTGTGTGGCACACCAAAAATCAAAAAACAAGATCACAGGTTTATACAGATGAGGCACGCAAGGCATGTGACAGGATCATACATCATGCACAGGACATTCCAATCCCACCAAACAACATTAAGAAATATGAAATCAACCTGTCTCATGTAAGCCCTACATCACTTATGCTTAGACACAATGTCAGACTCTGTGCGGGAGTCACAGGGCAGGAACGTACTACTTGTCCTCAACTATGGGGGTTTGGTTTGTTTGCCACTGATGTCCCAGGTTCTACCCTACTATGGCTCTGCCAAACTGGGCTAAGTTCAACCCCCACAGTACTTGAATAGGGATGGCGAGCAGTCACAGGCTTCTCATGGAGCAAGTGTGGGGGTGCTGAAACTCGAAGTTCAACATTCACATAGCTGCACAATGACTTATAGTCCCACCCAGTGCTTGGCATGCTTGGCTTTGAAGAAAGAAAAGTGCTTAATACACACTAGCACCATATACTACACACAAATACAGGCAAAACACATTTTAGAGTCCTGGGTGGTTGTAATCAGGGACTAGTGTCTGTTCCTGCTATCTTTCCACAGATGTTTCATTGATCTATGTGGGGCTCCTTATTTGTGGTTAGGGTAATAACATTGTTAAGCTCAATAATAAAGATCAACACAGTAAACGTTTTCAAGCTGCTTTATTTGGTTCACCTTTACAGAGCATCAACCCTTCTGTCAGCTCCTTCATCAGAAAATACCTGCCTTACATTCAAACCATGGAACATCACTGGAACACACATAGAGAACACAGGTAGGTCATAGCTCACCTATGTAGCATTCCACCTGTATTAAGCCAAGCCACAGCAAGCACGATTATGGCTCTGGTGTAGTTCCCTTCTCAAATGTACTAATGCTCAGTCTCTCACATTTCAATTTCCAATTTCCTCAGTTCTTACCACCAATAGTTGAACAGTCATTCAGGGAGCTTCCCAGGTTTGTTATTTCCACTTGCTCCAACCCGCTTATGGGAGGAGGAGTGATAACCGGTAGCTTCTTTTGTTTCTCTGTGCCCACAGGCATCTGCCTGGCAAACATAGTTTCAGGGGTCCTGCTTCTGCGCATCTTCAATGGTCTGTGGCAGCAGTTAAGCAGGCAGGGATAAAGATCCACACAGAACATTTGATCTTAGCATGAACAAAGGGGGACCTGCACAGGTAGAATCTCAAAAAATATGCACAGGCCTATCTCCTTCTACTGTGTAGCAACACTCAGGCCAGTCATCTAGGTGATACAGCCATGCACAGACCAGTCTTCTTCTGGTCAATAGGGCTGCATAGACCGATTTTCTTCTCGGTAATGCAGCTATGCACAGGAAGCCCTTGACTCGGATTATAGCCCAATCAGGCTTCTGAAATCTCAGTTTTAGCTATCACTGTTCCTTCCAGGACTGCACTTTGCACTCTTCCTTCAGGGTTGACAGGCTCCTTGCCTTTCTTAGCAGCAGGCGGGCTTCTAAGCACTTCAGTTTCAGTATGTAGCTCTTCTAGTTAGGGGTCAAACTCAGGTGATATCACCTCACCACTGGGAAGCTGACTGTCAGATGGACATAGTGCTTAATTTGCAAATTTGCAAAAAGAAATAAATGCCAGGGCCCTCATCAGGAGGCTGCTGCTCCACCCATTGCCTCTGCAAACGCTGCCACCAACAGTAGTTATACAACTACTGCCCTTCGCACTGCTACAAGTATGGCGATTCAGACTATTCCACCCCCCCACTAAAGCTGTAAAAATAGCAGATATTTGTCTTTAATAATATATATTTAATTAATAAATAACTGTTGTTCTGCTTCTCTCTAAACTACACAAGCAGTGCCACCATGTGGTAGATTGTCATAAGTGCTGACCACCAGAAACTACCCACTCAAATTAGATACTGGGAGGACACCAACTCTGGTTGCAATACAGTCCTCTCAGTACTCTACAGAGCACTTCCTTCCTTAGCCATATTGACCTTGCAACTGGAACAAGAAATGTGTCAGAAAGGTCTCACTTTTATACAGCAAAAGCAGACAGGAGATGTGTAGCCACAGCCTCTGCACTTTCAAAACCAGTGTGGGGTGGTTTGCATTTTAATTTTGCTCTACTCTCCTCTGTGCAGAGTGATGCTGCTCACAGTATAGTTGACCCAAGCCGGAGGCACCCAAAACACAGGGACGTTTTAGGTTTCTGCACCTGGCTGTCAGTCAGCCAACTGAAAGTGCAATCAGGGAAAGACAAAACCATATTACCTAAAGAGTTCCCTTCACTGTGCAGAGCAGAATCTACAGTCCCACCCATCACCCCTACCATTCACCAAATGGCAGTATTTAGGAAGACCAAACTCGTGCCTCAGCGAAAAGGCCAAGTTTGGATTGCTTAAGGAGCCTTGTATCCTCTTGCCTCATTTGATACCTTGGTCTCCTCCTTCCAGCTTCAGGAATGTGAGCAAAACACTTCCATTATCTGGGGAAACAACCCCACCTCCTTTCCATGTGGAAAAGGTCAGATCTGCGATATCCAAAAGGGGTCTTACAGGCCTCCATTACACTGACTCAATTACACAGGTTACAATCTCACACATGCACAACTTTAACTTGGGATATAGCATTAGGAGTTGGGTAAATGCATAGAAGCAGAACTTTATCTGAGAAGGCAAGCAGGCCTCAAGTTCAATGGACCTTACTCATGTCAAGGGACGGGCCTAGCCATCTGTGTACAAGACAGACTAGTGTGACACCAAGGCCAAAAGTCAAAAGCCAGGATACCAGATGGTCTCTGTAGGGCACTCAGGGGAAGGGAACTCACCAATTACTTTTCCTGTGATAACCTACTTGATACTCTTCAGCTGACAGCTTAAGCATTTAAAGCCAAAACTGAAGGTATCAGTTGGCTTCATTTGTTGGTTTGTGTTGTAGTTATTCATAATTCATTGATGGTTTCTCTTTTCCTACCAATTTCATGAGTACAATAATGAACAAAGTGTCAATGGTGTGTGGATAAATCACATATTTAAGGATTTTGAGAAATCCAAGTAAATTGAAGTCCCTGCACTAAACCCTTATCCAGAAGGTGTTGAATGCAATGTTATGGTAGATGCAAGCAATATCAGCTTGGGGGCTGGATCTAATGCAGAGTCTGAAATGTAAACATGCATATTGCTTTCACTTCTAGAACTCTCACCTCAGCTGAGCAAAGGTATTCCTCTATTAAAAGGGAAGCATAAGGGTGCATGTGGGCTGTGGAGCAATCTATTTATTTCTTTATTTTATGTGAAACTAACTTTGGGGCATATCTATGAGTCCCTTGCGAAGCCGCAATGTCACATTTCTTGACGCAACGGTGGGGCAATCTACACCATCCTATTTATGAGGTCATGCATAGCCACTTTGTGTGGCTTTGAATGGCCTCATAAATATGGAGTATGGCAAGGCAGTGCAAATTGCAGCGTTATGTTGCTCTGCGGTGGGTGTTCCCATGCAACACCAATGGATGTTGACGCTTCCCCACATTTACAAAACCATGTAAACCTGGGGATGCACCAAAACCTTACACCAACCCCAGGGGAGGCGCAACAAGGAGAAATACATTTCCTTTGCAGTTGATAGGAAGGCATCATCCAGATTGATTATAAGTTTATTTAAACTTTTTGATTTCCGTTTCAGTGTGGAACATATTGCTTGTAGATTCAGTTGCAGAGCTGAGTTTCCATATTGCTTCCCAATTTGAATGATTAGACGAACAGTGCTCTTGTGGATGAAGAGTGTGTGGTACCTTCAATCGAGGGTGCTGTTAAGTTTGTACAAGAAGCTATCAATGATAATTATTGGTTTAAAGAGATGTTATTGGACAAGGTCAAGAGGCCAATACATTTCACTTAAGAGACTAGCCAAGAAAGAGTTTCTTAAGATCTCATTCACTAGTTTTTTTTCAAGATGAAAAAATATAAAATTGAGATCACAGTGTTAATATAGGATGGAATCAAATCATTTCTCCTGAAGGTTCTATGTCTAAAATAGTTAAATTTGCTTACAAAGATAATTTAGGTGAACAGGATCCAAAAGGCTAGCCCTAGAATCTTATTGGTGGACTTAGATGGACTCTATGGTGAGTAGAAAGTGTTCCAATGCTGATAAGTCAGTGAAAAGCTGTACTTCACCTTTGTTTCTTGTTTAGTTTCCTGAGGGGCCTTAACAAAATGTTGCACTGGCTTTTATGGGTTCATTTCACACTTTACCATCTTTTTGTAGCTATATTTTCATTTTAGTGGATTCGTTTTTCCACATGGACAGAACGGAAATTTGTCAAAGAACCTGTTAGACCTGACAGCCATAGGGTGGGCTTCATTCCAACGTTTTGCCTGCTTCCTCCACTTTTCTAACCTCATATTTGCTGGTATTGGGACTCTGTGCACTTTACCACTGCTAATCAGTGGTAAATTGCTTGTGCTCACTCCCCTAAATATGGTCATGTTGGTTCACCCCCAATTGGCCTATTTAATTTACTCATAAGTCCCTAGTTAAGGGGTGTTCCGTGTACCCAGGGCCTGTAAATTAAATGCTACTAGTGGGCCTGCAGCACTGATTGTGCCACCCAATAAATTAGCCCTTTAACCATGTATCACTGCAGAGCCTGTATGTGTAGTTCACACTGCCATTTCAACCTTGCAAAAGAAACCTTTTGCCAGGTGCCAAACATCTTTTATTATACATATAAGTCACCACTAAGGTGGGCCCTGGACAACCCAGAGGGCAGGGTGCAATTTATTTAAAAGTAAGAAAGTTTATTTTAACCCCTTCATGCGCAGGACGGCCAGGAGCCCTCCTGCGCCACGGCTCCCGGCCGTCCTGGCACATGGCAGGGGAAATCCCTCTGGTGCGGGCACCAGAGGAATTTCCTTTTCCCCCCCGACAGCCTTGGGAGCTGGAGGAGGGCTTCCCCAGCTCCCAAGGCTGTCTCTGTTGTTTCTGTGCAATGAAGGTCAGCGCACACGTCGCGCTGACTCCATTACACAGAAACCAAAACTAAAATGAGCCAATAAGCTTATTTCAGTTTCACTTTCTACATGCTCAGGGGGCTATCCCAGCCCCCCGAGCACGTAGAAAGACGGGAGAGGTATCATTGGAAAAGGGAAAAATCCCCCCTATTTAATGGTACCCTTTACCTAGTGGATCCCTGCTTGGGGATCACCCCAGGATGTCAACCCCCAAGCACGGATCCACCCACTAGACACCAGGGAGGGGGGAGCGGCCCCTTGGACAAGGGCCTTTGCTCCCCACAATTTATTTTGAGCATTAAAATCTTTTTTTGTATTTATGTTGGGGTGGGGGCTGCCCAAAATTGGCATGACAATGCCCCCACACCCCACCAGAGAAATTCCAGTCTTTCTTCACCCCCGGGAGCAGACAGGGGCAGTAGTTCCCAATCTGACCGCTGGGGGAACAGAAAGCCACTAGAAAGCAGGGATTATTTTTGTTTTTATGTTGGGGTGGGGGCTTCCCAAAATGGGCATGACAATGCCCCCACTCCCCCGCCCCAGAGAAATTCCAGTCTTTCTTCCCCCCGGGGTGCAGACAGAGGTAGTAGCCCCCAATCTGACCCCCGGGGGGACAGAAAGCCCACTAGAAAGCAGGGATTATTTTTGTTTTTATGTTGGGGTGGGGGCTTCCCAAAATGTGCATGACAATGCCCCCACCCCCACCAGAGAAAATCCAGTCTTTTTGCCCCCCAGGGGGCAGACGGGGGAAGTAGCTCCCAATCTGACCCCGAGGGGGCAGAAAGCCCACTAGAAACCAGGGACTTTTTTTTTGTAATGTTGGGGTTGGGGACTGCCCAAAATGGACATGACAGTGCCCCCACCTCCAGAGAAATTCCAGTCTTTCTGCCCCTTCCCCAGGGGCAGATGGGGGCAGTAGCCCCTGATCTGCCCCCGGGGGGCAGAAAGCCCACTAGGCACCAGGGATTTTTTTTATGATGTAGGGATGGAGGTTGCCCAGAATGGGCATGCCGATATCCCCAGCCCAAAAACAATTACCACAGTCTTTGTGCCCCCCTGGGGGCAGATGGGGGCAGTGGCCCCTGATCTGCCCACCAGGGGTGACAGAAAGCCCACTAGGCGCCAACGAGGCATCAGGAAATATATATATTTTTTAATTCAGGGGTCAGGTCAGCCCAGAATGGGCATGCCAATGCCCACACCCCCCCAAAAAATTCCACAGTTCTTCTGCCCCCCTGGGGGCAGATGGGGGCAGTGGCCCCTGATCTGCCCACCGGGGGTGACAGAAAGCCCACTAGGCGCCAACGATTATGCTGGCTTTTTAATGCGTGGGGGTGGGGGCTGCCCGGAATGCAAAATATCATTCGACCCAACCAAAGAATTCCCAAAACTTCTTTTCGAAATCATCAATAAAGCTGTGGAAAGTGGTACCATCGGAAATAATGAAAAAATGTATTTAATCTACACAAATCCTGCTTTACCCTATATATATATATATATATATATATATATATATATATATATATATATATATATATATATATATATTCCAACAGAAGTACTCCTTCCGAAGTTCAAGCCCATTCGGAGGGGTGGCGCGCAAACCGGCGGAGAGAACCGGCCTCAATATTCCCAAAATCCGGAGTTCCAAACGCACTCGTGGAGCGTTAATCAACACCAAGGAAACGACTGTTCAAATCAACAAAAAGGTAGGTTTATTGTATTCATAAACCGGCCGTGACGCGTTTCACCCGCAAAGCGGGCTTGTTCACACAGCGTGTAACATAAAACACCACAATACATACTCTTCCGTTTTGGAATACTAGACATTGAAGAAGGACCTTCGATTTTTCGTGTTGTCTTCTAACTAATGTTAACCATGACGCCATTTTGTAATATGTTCCGTGTAATTTGAACATAATAAGACGAAGGTAATTCAAGTGCTACCCCTTTGTTTAAAAGCCCGTTGAACATCCTTTGATAGCATATAGTGCTTATGGCGTATCGTATTTGTATTTACATGCGGCAGTGTAGTAAAAAATCGCCAGAATTATATCTGCTGTCTATAGCCCATGTTACATTCAATGTTACATTTAATATTCTACACATGTCATTGGTGATTGGATATTCCAAATTACAGCCTATAATAGTACAGCGGAACATGTCATTAATACCTTGTATCTAGTATAGATCCTTTTTCTAGTTCGACAGATGGAATTCGAATAAAACTTTAATCACTCTGGTGGTTGCACGTAAAGATGGTGTTCTGCTAGTATTATTGAGTATAACTGAATGGTATTGTGTGGCCCCTAATGTGCATCTTCGTTATATTGTACTTAATTGGGCCACTTACTTCATAGAATTTAGCTTTTGGAATAGAATCTATCCCCAAACTATGAAACTCATTCTAAAACTTTAATGATTATATAGTTGCAGAGACATTGTTTGTCCTGCTAGCACACGTGTAGAGTTATCAGAAGTGTCCTATTTAGTATACTCATTGTCTGTGTGTTATCCTAGCCCAATAGTGGCAGCGGACACATTTAACTCCATTCAGTCTATGAAGTAATAGGACCGGATCTTGTACTTAAAGACCATCTGTAGTCTGTTCGGAGGATTGTAAGTGGTGTGTCATGTTTACCCTATACAATATTCTTACCAAACAACACCCATAAGTGAAAATCAAATATTGTAATAAAAGAAGAATTCATTTCGAAGACAGAGAGAGGAGAGGAATCGCAAATTCATAACAAGTGTCTTAGACATACTTAATAATTGCTTGAGAAGTATTGTCTAGAAGGTAAACGAAGAAAAGGGTAGGGATCCCGTTGTCCCTTATTAAGACATGGTCCCTTCCTTTACTCCTGCAAAGAGAAAAACAGAAAAGAAAAGAGGAAGAAGAGGAAGAACAAATTCATAACATTTTTTGTACAGTTATAGTACCATAATAATAACAACATATTATATTGTCACAAGGTTCTCTTAAACGTTAGTCCAAATACTCATGCATTTGACGGTATATAGTTAGTTCACTTATTCAGTTTGTAGATGGATTGACATCTCTTCATCCATATTGTGTCCATTGGGGAATCTCGTGCACATACCAATAATGTGTCTGGATTCTCTTTGTCTGAGTCTTAGTGTACGATTTTCACCTCTTTTACTGGGTAGAACTTGCTCTATTCCATAATATGAAAGTTTTTTGCAATCAGAGAAATGAAACCTTTCAAAATGACGGGTGATAGGATATTGTTTGTCTTTATTGGTAATCGCCCTCATATGTTCCAAAATTAGTTTCTTTGCCATGTGTGTTGTACAGCCCACGTATCTAAACTTGCATGGGCATTCCAATACATAGATAACAAATGTACTGTTGCAGGTTAGAAACTGATTAATGCTGGTCATTGTGTTGGTGCTTGTGTTCCAAAATTCTTTAATCATACGACTATTGGCACATGCTTTGCAATGACCACATGGAAAGAAACCTTGTAAATTGATAGTTCTTTTGGCAATATTGGTTGTTATATTACTATGGATCAGTAAGTCTCTGAAAGTACGACCTCTTCTATAGAGTGATTAAAGTTTTATTCAAATTCCATCTGTCGAACTAGAAAAAGGATCTATACTAGATTCAAGGTATTAATGACATGTTCCGCTGTACTATTATAGGCTGTAATTTGGAATATCCAATCACCAATGACATGTGTAGAATATTGAATGTAACATTGAATGTAACATGGGCTATAGACAGCAGATATAATTCTGGCGATTTTTTACTACATTGCCGCATGTAAATACAAATACGATACACCATAAGCACTATATGCTATCAAAGGATGTTCAACGGGCTTTTAAACAAAGGGGTAGCACTTGAATTACCTTTGTCTTATTATGTTCAAATTACACGGAACACATTACAAAATGGCGTCATGGTTAACATTAGTTAGAAGACAATACGAAAAATCGAAGGTCCTTCTTCAATATCTAGTATTCCAAAACGGAAGAGTATGTATTGTGGTGTTTTATGTTACACGCTGTGTGAACAAGCCCGCTTTGCGGGTGAAACGCATCACGGCCGGTTTATGAATACAATAAACCTACCTTTTTGTTGATTTGACCAGTCGTTTCCTTGGTGTTGATTTATGCTCCACGAGTGCGTTTGGAACTCCGGATTTTGTGAACATATATATATATATATATATATATATATATATATATATATATATCAAAAACCACTCTCCCCCACCGTTGCGAGGAAGTAAGCACACACGGGACTTCAGGCAGACTGCAGATATATATATATATATATATATTACCTACTGGCGGTCGCCAGTATAGGTAGTTATAGTTAGGACCACGTTTCCATAGGAAATCCGCAACATTCTATTTTGAATAACTTTTGCGCCGGTCGACGAATCCTCACGAATTTTTCAAAATAGGTGGGGCGCTACGCTCCGCTCCTACCCTGAAAGTCTCGGGGGGTTTCTTCAAGCGGGGGCTGAGATAAAAGGGGGTCCCAAAACGCGTTTTTCCCATGCATTTTTCCATAGGACCTTTAGACACAGCTACAGCCCGAACGGCTGAACAGAATTACTTGAAATTTGGCAGAGAGGTAGTCCTCAGGTCAAGGAAGTGCCTTTTGTAGGTTTGGTGTAAATCTGTTCAGTAGATTCTGAGAAAATAGCCTTTAAATCAATATATATATCTGAGCCAGCTTACGGTGCGCTTACGGTGCGCTTACCGTACGCGTACGGTGACGTGCGCGAGCGCGATTCTGATTGGCTCTTAGATCTTAGTAAACATTCGAATCGGCCGAAACCAGGAAGCGGCGGCCGCCATTTTCTCTCTCGCACTCTGAGTAGGGCAGCATAAATGAAGCCCAAAAATGGGTAAAGGGGCAGTATATTGAAATAATAATCACCCAGCAATGATATACGGGCCCCTAAACAACCCACAAGGCCCAAAAAAAATTGTTTTTTTTTTCGAAAAATCGCGTACGGTAAAAAAATAAAAAAAAAAATAAAAGTATCCACACTCTCCCCACCCCATGTGCAAATGGTGCCCGAAGGGCACCATTTGTGCATGGCTTATGAAATAATTGAAATTAATAAACAAAACATTTCACAACGATGCGCATAATATGTCCCCCATGTGCGCACGGTGCGCGAAGCGCATCGTGCGTACATGGCCCATCTCGCATAATGTGGGCACGCGTTGCGCGCAGCGCACCGCGTGACCACCGTGCGTGCATGGCACTAACTGCGTAAAGTGGGCGCGCGGTGAGCGAAGCGCACCGCGTGCTCACTGTGCGCGCACGGTGCACGAAGCGCACCGTGCGCGCACGGAACGAACTGCGTTAAGTGGGCGCGCACGCCACGAATGGCGCAAAGTAAGTTAGCATTTAAAAAACCGTACAAATTCACTGAAAAAACCATAGGTTTCACACACGTTATAGTTAGGAATTAGCATTTAAAAAACCTTGCAAATTCACTGAAAAAACCATAGGTTTCACACATGTTATAGTTAGCTGTACATTTTACTGATAAAAAAACAATGAAATTCCCCCGTTATAGTTACTGTAGGCAACTATAACTCACGCGACCGTAATCCTCTGCTGATGACATATGTGTCTTTATGAAAAAAAAATATTTGTAATATATGTATAGCTAAAATTTTATGGAAGAAGACATGGGCAAATAAGTGTCTAAATACAGTATTAGCATCAGCAGAGGATTGCGGTCGCGTGAGTTATAGTTGCCTACAGTAACTATAACGGGGGAATTTCATTGGTTTTTTATCAGTAAAATGTACAGCTAACTATAACATGTGTGAAACCTATGGTTTTTTCAGTGAATATATATATATATATATATATATATATATACATGATCCCAAAAATTCATAAACATCCCACAACACCGCCATTCAGACCAATTGTTTCAACCATTAACTCCATCCATGAACCTATAGTATTTTGACAAACATCTACAGTCCATCGTTCCAAGAATGCCCACATACATTAGAGATACAACTCATTTTGTTGATATATTGGAGAAAGTTAAACCAGAGTGCACCGAAAATATGATTTTATGTACCATTGATGTAAAATCACTTTACACTTCAATCCCACACAATTTGGGTATAGAGGTAGTAGAATCTTTCCTTATGGAAACTGATAAAGATGAAGACTTAAAAATATTTCTCATGGAACTACTGCACTTCACACTATTTCACAGTTATTTTGAATGGCAGGGGAATTTTTTTGTCCAATCATCAGGTACATCGATGCCCCAGCATACGCTAATATTTTCATGTACAGGTTTGAATTTTATCATATACTCAGTCGACAAGAATGGAACAGCATTCTAATAACATACAATAGATATATTGATGATATATTTATTCTTTGGAAAGGGACAAAACAAGAATTAGAAACAGCTATCAAAAAACTTGACACCATTAATGAGAGAATTGGTTTCCCAAACAATAACCATGAAGAAGAGATCACATTCTTAGACTAAAAAAAGAACAGGGGAAACTAATCACAAGTGTGTATACAAAACCCACAGACTGCAATAATTTGTTACATTTTACAAGTTTTCACCAACCATCTCTGAAAAAACATTTACCTTCGTCGCAACTTTTGAGATTGAAGAGAATCACATCTACCGATAAATCATATAAGGAAAGCATGTACAACACCGTCAAAAGATTCCGAAAGCGAGGATACCCAGAAACGATTTTACAGGAACCGATTAGCAAGACAAACAAGGAGACTCGAGAGAATTTGCTTGTTACAAAAAAAAAACAACACAGATGAACATAGAACAGTATTTGTGTCTAAATTCTCAACTAGAAGTTTCAGGAAAAAGAATTCCATATTGAAACATTGGCCAATGCTAGCATTGGAAGAAGACTTTAAAGGCATATTTCAACAACAGCCTACATTTGCATACCTGCGAACACGCAATTTGAAGGAGATATTTAATAAGAAACCAGGCAATAAAGAATTAATTCACAGAGGGACTCTTCCGTGTCTTAATTGTGGAAACTGCAACACAATAATAAAAGGCAATACGATTACACATCCCACACGGGGAACAGAGGTTAAATTACGAGTAACTGCCACTTTTAACAGCAGTAACGTGGTGTACATGTTAAAGTGCCCATGTGGACTAGCCTACGTGGGAAAAACGAAAAGAAAAATAAGAATTCGTTTAAATGAACTCAAAAGTAATATACATTTAAAGAATCCAAAATCCACGTAGCCTGTCATTTCCCACAAACACAATACGAGCCAATTAAAATTTCTGGTATTAGAGTAAGTACCCATTCTCCCGGGAATAGACAATGGACAGTTTCTATTACAGAGAGAGACATTTTGGATAAATCACCTCAATACAGTGAATCCGAAGGGACTCAATGAACGACTGGATTTAAGTTGCTTTTTGTAAATAGATTGTGTCTAATGTTACTTAACTTTGAAATTCAGTCACATGTTTTAACCAGTGTAAACATGTTTACACACTGTTTAGTATTAATTTGAAATGGCTACACAATAGGTAAAACTATATTCCTTTAAATGTACCATCTAAATTTGTTTCAGAGATATTTATGTCAGGACAATGTCGAGTTTTATCAGTTTTTATGTACACATGATTTCACTCTTTCATTTTCATTTTATTTTATTTCATTATCATTCACTTGAAAATGATACATGATAGGTGAAATAACACCATTAACATTGTTTCACATTTTCACTCGTTTGTGAGGTTTATTGAACATTACTTTGTATCAGGTTAATCTTGCGTTTCACTTGTTCTTAAGTCCGGATTTTATCTTTGTCCCTTAAGCCTGTTACATGATTCACAACAAACACACGTGATCCCAAAAACTTCCGGGACACTTAGGTTAAATACCGAATTTACTTCTGTGTTAGGTACACACTGGGCGAAATTATGGCAAACTAATTCACTCCGTCATTCGATATTCATGGTAAGCTAAATTCTCTTCCTGAGAGCTCTCACCCATAGTTACGGTCAGACCTTGTAACCAACATGACTCTATTTAACAGGTTTCCTTAACCTATTTCTGAATCATTTTATGGGAACAAACATTAGAATTGTTGAAGATTCGTAAGTTCAAATCCACACGTTTTTTTAAGAAAAAGTTTTACACAGGTTTGCACAATTTTTCACCAAAGCAGTATAATTCATTATGGCATTGGATTTTAAAGTCAAGCACTGTAATACACTAAACAGAATCATTTTATAAATAATATTGTTATGTATTCAAGAATACTCACAGCCAATTCACCAATTTTTTGTGATCATGTGCACCATTCGGTACCCGCTGATCACCCGAGCACTATGGTTAGTCATTACAATCTTTTTCCACACCCTTTCACATTACTTTAAAGTTTAAACATGCATGTTTGTACCGCTCAACAATTGTTGATAAAACGTATAAACATAGTATAAAAACGTAAATCACTGTATACCATATATATTGTACAGGTACAGATATGTACTAAGCTGATACTAATCCTGTGTTTACAGCAAAAAGTCCCCTGATGAAGGGTAATATCCGAAATGCATTGGGCACACAAATTCAGCCAAAGAAAGGAAATTACTGAAGAAAGTAAATATCCAATAAGTGCAGGAAGAAAGGTAATAAAATGAAAATATAAAGGAAAAGATACAAATAAAGAATTCTTCTATAACAAATTCAGTGAATAATGTGTATGATTAGAACAGTGCATACTCAAGTGCAATTGGGAGACAGCTCCCTGCCAAGGGACAGCGCATACTATCATGGCTGCCCAGAATGGGCATATCAATGTCCCCACCCCCCAAAAAAATAGCTACAGTCTTTCTGCCCCCCCTTGGGGGAATATCGGGGCAAAACCTCCCCTGATTCCCCTCAGGGTGGCGGAAAGCCCACTAGGCATGTACTTGTTTTTAGCAATGTTCCTACCTGTGTATCTTGGGCCCTAGCGCAGCCGGCACCTAGGGAAACCTAGCAAACCTGTACATTTTTAAAAACTAGACACCAAGGGGAATTCAGGATGGGGTGACTTGTCTGGCTCTCACCAGGTTCTGTTACCCAGAATCCCTTGCAAACCTCAAACACATTTTCCTCACATTTCTGTGGTGGAAAGTCCTGGAATCTACGTGGACCCACAAATTTCCACCCACCCTGCATTCCCCAAAGTCTTCCATGAAAAATAATACCTCACTTGTGTGGGTAGGCCTAGTGCCCGCGACAGGAAACAGCCCAAAACGCAACGTGAACACACCACATTTTCACAGTGAAAACTGACCCTTTTTGTGCAAAGTGCCTAGCTGTAGATTTTGAACCCTAGCCCTGCAGGAACCTAGGGAAACCTAGCATTTTTAGAAACTAGACACCCAGGGAATCCAGGATGGGGTGACTTGTCTGGCTCTCATCAGGTTCTGTTACCCAAAATCCCTTGCAAACAACAGTGAGGTACCATTTTTATCGGGAGACCTAGGGGAACGCTCAGTGGTAGGAAATTTGTGTCAGCCTGGTGATCCTACAACTTTACACACAGAAATTTGAGAAAAAGTAAATTTTTTCATCAGAATTTGAGGTTTGCAGGGGATTCTGGGTTATGGAAACTTTGGGGGATCCACACAAGCCATACCTCCCTGGACTCCCCCGGGTCTCTAGTTTTCAGAAATGTGTGGGTTTGGTAGTTTTCTCTAGATGGCCGCCAAGCCCAGGACCAGAAAACTCATGTGACCCCCCTTGCAAAACCAGGTCATTTTTGGATACATAGGGAGCATCTGCAGTTTTGGTCCCGGGCCCGGCAGCCATCTAGGGAAACCTACCAAACCCACACAATCCTGAAAACTAGACACCCGGGGTAGTCCAGTGAGGTATGGCTTGCATGGGGTCCCCAAAGTTTTCCTACTCAGAACCCCTGCAAACCTCACATTTAGCTGAAAAAATCCAATTTTTCTCAATATTCTGTGTGGGAAAGTTGTGGGATCACTGGGCTGACACAAATTTCCCACCACCCAGCATTCCCCCAGGTCTCCTGATAAAAATGGTACCTCACTTGCGTGGGTAGGTCAAGTACACGCGACACGCAAGGGCCCAAAATGTATTGAGGAGAAATCAAAATTACCTTTCACAAAACTACCTGGTTTTGCAAGAGGTTCACCTCGGTTTTTGGCCCTGGGCTTGGCAGTCATCTTGGGTAACTACCAAGCCCACACATTTCTGAAATTAGATACCCGGGGAAGTCCAGCGAAGTATGGCTTACATGGACCCTCCAACGTTTTCCTACCCAGAATTTCATGCAAACCTCCAATTTAGCTGAAAAAATCAAATCTTTCTCAAATTTCTGTGTGGGAAAGTTGTGGGATCACTGGGCTGACACAAATTTCCTACTACACAGCGTTCCCCCAGGTCTCTTGATAAAAATGGTACCTCACTCGCATGGGTGGGTCAAGTACCCGCAACAGGCAAGAGCCCAAAACTTCTTGAGGAGACATCAAAATTACCTATCACAAAACAACCTGGTTTTGCAAGGGGGTGTCACCTGGGTTTTTGGCCCAGGGCTCGGCAGTCATCTTGGGTAACTACCAAACCCACACATTTCTGAAAACTAGACACCTGGGGGAGTCCAGCGAGGTATCGCTTGCATGAATCTCCCAACGTTTTCCTACCCAGAATCCCCAGCAAACCTCAAATTTAGCTAAAAGAAACACATTTTCCACATATTTATGCATGAAATCACTGTGCTGGCACAAATGTCCTACCCCACAGCATTCCCGTCATTCTACCGAGTAAAATGATACCTCACTTGTGAAGGTTGTGCAAGGGCATGTGACTGGGAAGAGCCAAAAACATAGGGATTAAGGGTATAGCACCGAGAATTCTCAGCGCTACATTTTTTTTAAAATACGTTTTTAGCCAGTTCTGCATTGGACAACCACACAAGTGAGGTATCATTTTACTCGGGAGACTGAGGGGAATGCTATGAAGTAAGACATTTGTGCCAGCACAGTGATTCCACCCAAAAATATGTGGAAAATATGTTTTTTTCAGCTACATTTGAGGTGTGCAGGGGATTCTGGGAAGGAAAACGTTGGGGGATCCATGCAAGCCATATCCTCGCTGGACTACCCCGGGTGTCTAGTTTTCAGAAATGTGTGAGTTTTGGCAGTTACCCAAGATGGCCCCCTAGCCCGGGACCAAAAACTCAGACAACCCCCTTGCAAAACCAGGTTGTTTTGTGATAGGTAATTTTGATGTCTCCTAAATATGTTTTAGGCCCTTGCCTGTCGCTGGTACTTGACTCACCCACGTGAGCGAGGTACCCTTTTTATTGGGAGACCTGGGTGAACACTAGGTGATAGGAAATTTTTGGATCCATGCAGATTCCAGAACTTTCCCACACAGAAATTTAAGAAAAAATTGATTTTTTTAGCTAAATTTGAGATTTGCAGGGTATTCTGGGTTGGAAAACGATGGGGGGTCCATGCAAGCCATACCTCTCTGAACTTCCCAACGTGTGTCTAGTTTTCAGAAATGTGTGGGTTTGGTAGGTTTCCCAAGATGGTCGCCGAGCCCAGGGCCAAAAACCCAGGTAACCTCCTAGCAAAAACAGGTTGTTTTGTGATAGGTAATTTTGATGTCTCCTCAACACGTTTTGGGCCCTTGCCTGTCGTGGGTACTTGACCCAACCAAGTGAGTGAGGTACCATTTTTATAGGAATACCTGGGGAACGCTGGGTGGTAGGAAATTTGTGGATCCATGCAGATTCCAGAACTTTCCTACACAGAAATTTGAGAAAAAATAGATTTTTGGGGCTAAATTTAAGGTTTGCAGGGGATTCAGGGTAGGAAAACGTTGGGGGGCCAACACAAGCCATACCTCACTGGACTCCCCTGGGTGTCTAGTTTTCAGAAATGTGTGGGTTTGGTAGGTTTCCAAGATGGCCGCTGAGCCCGGGGCCAAAAATTCAGATGACTCCCCTTGCAAAACCTGGTTGTTTTGTGATAGGTAATTTTGATGTCTCCTCAATACATTTTGGGCCCTTGCCTGTCACAGGTACTTGACCCACCCACGCGAGTGTGGTACCTTTTCTATTGGGAGGCTTGGGGAAACTCTGGGTGGTAGGAAAATTGTGGATCCACACAGATTCCAGAACTTTCCACCATAGAAATGTGAGGAAAATGTTTATTTTTTTTACAAAGTTTGATGTTTGCAAGGGATTATGGGTAACAGAACCTGGTGAGAGCCAGACAAGTCACCCTATTCTAGATTCCCCTGGGTGTCTAGTTTTCAAAAATGTATAGGTTTGCTAGTTTTGCCCAGATGCCGGCAGAGCTAGGGTTCAAAATCTACAGCTAGGCACTTTGCAAAAAAAGGGTCCATTTTCCCTGTGAAAATGTGGTGTGTCCATGCTACCTTTTGGGCTGTATCCTGTCACGGCCACTAGACCTACCCACACAAGTGAGGTACCATTTTTCTCTGAAGACTTTGGAAATGCGGGGTGGGTGGAATTTTGTGGATCCACGCAGATTCTACAACTTTGTACCACAGAAATGTGAGGAAAATTTGTTTTTTTGACAAAGTTTGAGGTTTGCAAGGGATTCTGGGTAATAGAACCTGGTGAGAGCCAGACAAGTCACCCCATCCTGGACTCCCCTGAGTGTCTAGATTAACAAAATGTATAGGTTTGCTAGGTTTCTCAAAGTGCCGGCAGAGCTAGGGTTCAAAATCTACAGCTAGGCACTTTGCAAAAAAAGGGTCAGTTGTCACTGTAAAAATGAAGTGTGTCCATTCATACCCATTTCTACCATTAACTCGAAGAAGGTTGAAAGCACATAAAATAGCAAAATAGGCTATGTCCCAGTAAAATGCCAAAACTGTGTAAAACATTTTGGTTTTCTGACAAAAGTCTGTCAGTCCCTGAAAGCTGGTAAAATAGTGATTTCATCCTCACAAACCCTATGTTGATAACATTTGCAGGGGAAAAAAACAGATGCTTTCATTTGAAACACTTTTTACCCATTTTTCACCCAAAACTACATTTATTGTATTTTTGCTAATTGCTAATTTCTAGGTCCCCTCCAGGGGAATCCATAAACCCTGGGTACCTTTAGAATCCCTGTGATGTTGGAAGATAAGGACGCAAATTTGGCGTGGATACCTTAAGTGGTCAAAAAGTTACAGGGACCTAAGCACGTGCTACCCAAAACAGCCAAAAAAAAGGCTTAGCAGAGGGGGAAAGGCCTAGCAGCGAAGGGGTTAAGTAATTAGGTTGCCTTGTCTTGTTGTATTGCGTGAAAGAATGATAAATCTGCGCTGAATGTTTTGTTAATTATCACTGACAATGGAGTACAGTTTAGTTTGTGCATGCTATTGGAGTTTCTTCAAATCGATTGTTTGGTTCTTAAACTCAACCCCCCATCCCCTTTGCTCTCCAAGTAGTAATGCTCTTGCTGAAAGAGCTAAAAAAATTCTTTTAGAATGCATCAAATGTCTTTTGCTAAACATAGCTGCGTTTTGAATATCTTGCAAGAAATTATGCGGATATTTCATCTCTCACCCTACTCTACCTCATGTTTTTCACCATTTGAAATGTTAAAGTAGGGGTTCCTCGCTTAAATTTGTGTCTAACGGCCACATGTACAAAACTGTAGAGCTGTGATTACCTAATTCTGATTCTTACGGAAACGCAATTAGGAAATCATGATTCCGGTAGTAAGAAAACATACATCTTTGAAATAGCGATTTCTAATGGGTCACAAATGACCTACCTCATGAATATTAATAAGGTAGGTCGCAGTTTGCGACCGATTACGAGTCACAGCCATCACAGGGATGGTGCCCTGCTGGAGCCGCATACTACCATGTCTGTGATTGCTTTTTAACAAAGCAATCTTTTTTTTTTCCTTAAAGGAATACAGAATGCATTTAAAAAGAAAAAAATCAACTTTGAAGTATCATTTTTTACGAGTAGGCAGTGGTCTGTGGGACCACTGCTGGTTCTTAAAAAATATGTATTTTTCCCTTTTCAAAGGGGAAGGGGTCCGTAATTGGGACTGGGTTACCACCTCCTTCAAGGAGTCGGTAAAATATGAATTGTTAGACATCGTACCATTGTCCTGATTCTCCCTTCCATTTTTTTCTGATTGCCTCTTCTGTTTTTGATCTGTTTGCTGGTTTTAGATGCTTTGGGCACTGTGCCACTGCTATTTAGTGCCACAGTGCAAGTGCTCCCTATGGTAAATTGATGTATTGATTAGTGACTCCATGATAGGTTTATTTTATTTACTTTTCAGAACCTAGTAGAGTGCACTATGTGTGCCCAGGGCTTGTAAATCAAATGCTGCTGGTGGGCTTGCAGCACTGGTTGTGCCACCCACAGAAGCAGCTTGTAAAATGTGTCTCAGGCCTGCCATTGCAGAGCCTGTGAACAGTCTCTGACTGCCATGTCGACTTGGCAAGTGCACCCACTTGCCAGTCCCTAAACCTTCCCTTATCTTCATATCAGACACCCCTAAGGTAGGCCCAAGGACAGGGTACATTGTAAGAATAAGGTAGGACATGCCCTGGTGTGTGTGGCATTTCCTAATAGTGAATTACAGCCATTTTCGTTTTTCACTATTGCAAGGCTACTTGTTCCCCATAGGCCAGAATGGGCAATTTGATTATAACATCCTATAATCCTAACTGACCCAGGGAACATGGTGGAAATTCGAGTTTAGTATGCCTGAACTCAGAATGATAAAATACATCTTTTAGTGAAGTTTAACATTCTGTGTTTGAAAATACCACTTTTAGAAAGTAGGTATTTTCTTGCCTAACCGTCCAAGCCTGCCTCTGCCAGGTTGTGTATTGTGTGTCTGGTTTTGTGAGTGACAGGGGCTGGGGGATTCCAGGAGACAGGGTGAGTCAGCATAAGGCTGAATAGAGAGATCTGCATGTAGAGTGATGGGAGGAGTTACACCTGGGTCTGAATAGGGCTGGGCCTTCCCTCCACAATGCTGGCTCCATCTCCTGTGGTGCGTCTGATGTCCCTGGCCTACACTGTCAAAGGAAAGAAGGAGTCCTGTAAACAAAGTGCTCCGAGACTGACCAGAACTGGTTTGGACTAAGCCAAGGCCTCTCTGCCTTCAGGGAACGAAGAGAATAGTAGTATAAATATGGGGACCCAGACCCCAAGTTTTTAGATCACTTCTGGGAACAAGACGAACCTCTGCCAAGGAGAAGGACCAAGGAAACTGTAGGAGTTGGACCGCCCCCCTGCCAGTTTGCTGTGTTGCTGGGTTGGCCTGCAGTGGTGTCTTCATTGCCAAGGAGAGGAGAAGGAACTTTTAAAGAACTTTCATCATCTTGCAGAATATTACTCCAAGGGCTTGATTTGAGCTTGCCTCCTGACCGAAGTCTCAGGGATGCCAGACTTCACGCTTTCTGTTTGCCTGCATCTGGAACTTGCTGTTCCAGGGCTACAGAAGGAATCTGCAACACCGACGCCGGCGAGCGATGCCGTAATCTGCAACGAAGCCTTGGGCGCTGCTCCGACTTACGATGCCGGCCCGGCGCCTGCTGCTGTGCCGCATCGACTCCGAAGCCAACATCATCACGGAGCCGATCATCGACGTGGGTGGTCAAGAATCCATCGACATCAGGACATCGTACGGAACCGTGGTTTTAGGCACCATCGTGAAGTCACCTCCTCTCTGGTCAGGAACCAACACCTCCCCTGCCTGCACAAGCATCCAGGTCCCGACGCATCATCTCCCCCGAAGCAAGAAACCGACACCGCAACACGCCAACGATGCCGCATCTCCCCGACGCCGTGAGCTGCTTTCGCTTTTCCACGGTACTGTTCTTTGTGGGTCTGTTTTGACTCCGGGCCCGATGTCGCGCACCTCTCGGTCGGCGCCGTACTTTGGGATTTCTTTGACCTCAACGTCGTGATAACTCCAGTTGGGGTTATCTGTTGCTAAAGACTGTTTTTAAGTGAATAACCTATTTTTGAACTATTCCTACCATCTTGAAGAATGATTAGTGAGCACAGTATTGTGGATTTTTGTCGTTTATGGTCTTGTGATAAGTCTATATAAATAATACTTATTTTTATAAAACCTGTGTGGTGTCTATCTGTAGTGTTTTTACTGTTTTACTGTATGTGTTCACAAATGCTTTACACACTGCCTCTGAGAGAAGCCTGTCTGCTCATGCCAAGCTACCAAGGGGGTGAGCAGGGGCTATCTAGTAGTGTAATTCCCTTTCCCTGACTTAGAAGCAAGGGTCCCTTTTTGGTCAAAGATACCTACCTCTACCAACTAGAGACCCCCAGTTCTAACATTGGTGGTCAGCGGTGAGGATGTGGACCTGCATTTGTGACTCATGTACAGTAATTGGTGTACACTACTAGTGAGTGCAGACCAAACGCGACCACATACTTTTTTTGGTTGGATTTTTTTTTCCTTGGGCTGTTATTTTTCATGAGAACTGCCAATTCTTACTGCCATGAGTAGACCAGCATCTGTTGCATCTATGGATCTAGATTTTGAGGAAGAGAGGTTGGAAACCTACACTTTGAAACAGCTCAAGAATCTCTGCAAGAAATTGAAAGTTGCTACACCAGGCATTTCCAAAAGGCACTGAGGGCCTGGGTAGAAGCAAGAAATGCCCCTGAGTTGGTGGTGGAGCCAGCTGGTGATACAGATGGGCAACTGGATAGGCCAGTGTTTCCAGCCAGGGGACGGGTACCGTCCCCACCTGGCAGTCGCATCTCTTCCAAAGACCTGTCCCCCAGAGAGCTGGAAGACAGGGAGAGAAATAGGGCACACAAGCTGGAGATGGCTAAGCTTAAGATGGAGGGTCAGAGGGAAATAGAAAATAACAAGTTGTCCTTGGAGAGAGAGAGAGAGAATGAGAATGGAGCATGAGAGGATGTTGAGGGAGTTAGAGATCAAGGCAAAGGGCATAGAGATCGCTCCCTCTGGTGGCAGCGCACCATCTGTGCCTTCAGAAAGCAGAGTATGTATTCCCAAGGATGTCATCAAAGATTTCCACAAGTATGAGGATATTAGGCAGTGGTTTTCAGAATATGAGATAGCAATGTTGGACCACCGGGTCCTTGAGAAGGATTGGGGAGCTGGGTTGTGGGGCCACTTTGTGACTGAGGGGAGGGATACTTTGTTAGACCTGCCCAGTGAGAATGGGTTGTCTTATGCCCACATGAAGGAAGCCCTGATGAGAAAGTATGGTTTCACCCCAGAACTCTATAGACAGAGGTTCAGGAGATGCAAGAAGCTGGAGGGATCCACTTGGGTAGAATATGTATCTTTCTTTTGCAGAGCTATGGATGGTTGGGTGAAGGGTAGTACAGTGGATACTTTTGAAGCACTCTATGATTTGTTTGCATGGGAACACTTGTCTGCTAACTGTTTTCCAGAGCTACGCCAGCACCTTATTGATAGCAAGTTAACTAACCCTAGGAAGCTTGCTGAGGAGGCGGACCGCTGGGTCAGTGCTAGGGTCCACAAGGGTCATGTGGGAGATTCCGCCAAAGGTGGGCAGGGTCCCCAGCAGAAGAGTGGGGGGGACAAGGGTAAACAGATGGAGTTCCAGAAAGGGCCCCAAAGTAATTCCCAAGGGAACCAAGGGAACGGTTCTCAGCATCCCCCTGAGAAAAAGTCAGAACCCCCAACAGGTAAACCTGTTCCCAGGGGGCCAGCTACATGCTTTCATTGTAAGCAAGTGGGACACCGTTGGTATGATCCTCAGTGTCCCCAAAAGGGTCAGTATGTGCCACCCCGTGCACCACCCAGTCAGATGGCCAGTTTAGCCCTGGGAGGGGAGGAGATGGGTGCCCAAGGTGGGTGGGGTCCCACAGAAATGTCCCTTGTCTCATTAGGAGACTTTCAGATGGTCCCTAAGACTCAGCTGCCTGATAACACTAAAAAAAACAGGCAGTGGGTGACCATCAATGGCCGTAGAGTGGAGGCTCTTAGAGACACCGGAGCCAGTGTGACAGCTGTCAGGTGTCACTTGGTGTCTGAAGAGCAGGTGGTCCCCAATGCATTTTACCCAGTTGTTGCCGCTGACAACACAGAGAGCCACTGCAAAGTGGCTCAGGTTCCCTTCGAGTGGGGGGGGGTCTCAGGTACTCTCCAAGTGTCAGGTCTGTAGATCCTCGGAGACGTACGATGCTCTATGGGGTCCACCTCCTGATAGCTCAAAAGGCCTGAATGTAACCACAGACTCTATCGAGTGATCAGGTGAGGGAAGGAAAGGAAGGGGTCAGCAGGGAGGGAGATCTGAAGAGGAAAGCACACAGAGGTCAATACACCGGGCAGTAAATGCACCCTGAACACTTTTTTGAATGGTACCTACAATAACAAAGTGCCCTTCCCCTTCTAAATACCTGTAAAGGAAAAGAACGAATCGTTATGCCCGGATATAGCCTCTGTTAAGCCACGGCCTCTATCTTGATCTAGATATGGGAGAGCAACGTTACTACAGCCATACAAGCGCATCCTAGCATTTAGTTGGTGCATTCATTATATACAGTGCATACCTAGAGACATACAGCAGCTCGTGACAGGGCTTTTGGAGCTGACGTCCTAGGAGCTCAACAAGCCCCTGCTAAAGAAGGTGACAAACAGAAGTACCATTAGTTTCCACAGGTGGGTAAGAGGAACATCAAGTAGCTATAACCATACAATTGTCTCTCGTGTGGTAGTCAGCCATTCACTGTTGTACATGTATTCTCAAGAACCCTTTCAGAAACATGTCATGGTATTTATAGAGCCGTGCAGGCTCCTCCAAAACCCAGCTTTCAAAGTACAAACGTGTCTTCTCCGTTCCGACTGTATTACTCTCATACAAGCCCAGAAACTAAGAAGCAGGGAGGTAGTATCAACTAAAGATGCAGACCGCAGAGCGGCATTATCAGTTCCTTGTCCATGTGGGAACACTTCGCAACCCCGCAAGAGCCTGCCTCGGCTCCTCCAACGGGCTCGCGTGCCGCTCCCACTTCTCAGGACCAAGACAGGGCACGCTGTTTCTAAGCGCCCACGGGAGTCGATTAGAATGAGGAAGTCGGAATCCCCCACTGGAGCCACTACTCCCTATAGCAACCTAAGCGAGGCTGCTACGAGTGGCACAAGATAAACAATAGAAGGAAGCGCCAGGGAAGGGTATGAGTAGGGCGAGAGAACAACTATTCTGGTGCAAAAGCACCCCTACCAGGTCCCAGACGTCTTCTCCGAACATCGGTCAAATCCAGAAATTAGCGGCGCCGGTCCTCGGGAATCCAGAAGCTTATCTCGGCCTCCGACATGCGTCGTGACTTCACCGACGGCACGTTCTCCCCTGGAATCCTGGGAGGTGTAGTTCTGGATTCATCGCAACCGTCTACCTGGGGCCGCGAGCGTCGTCAGTGTTCTATTGCGGCGCCCGCGGTGTGCTGTGACACCAAGTAGTACAAAAGGGGGTGGTGATTGACGGAGCATCAGAACCAATCAAACACTCACACCCAGTCAACAGATCCGGGTTTAATCCACCACCGTTCTTTAGCCTACTCTGCCAACCCAGTTCAGACATGGCCATATGCAAATCAGTCTGACCCTGTGCCTCATGGGAACAGTCCAGCCCGAACTGACTAGCCATGCCTTCCCTGGACCAGAAACAAGCTTCCTAGGACCGGTTTCTGGCATTTCAGCCGTCTTCAGCCAGGCTTGCTTGAATCCAGTGGCAAAGTGAGCAAGGGACTCACGTCTGAGCATACCCTGCCAACTTATGGTGAACAAAGCGGTACAAAAGGGGGTGGTGATGGACGGAGCATCAGAACCAATCAAACACTCACACCCAGTCAACAGATCCGGGTTTGATCCATCACAGTTTTTTAGCCCACTCTGCCACCCCGGTCCTAGGAAGCTTGTTTCCGGTCCAGGGAAGACATGGCTTGGCAGTTCGGGCTGGACTGTTCCCATGAAGCACAGGGTCAGACTGATTTGCATATGGCCATGTCTGAACTGGGGTGGCAGAGTGGGCTAAAGAACGGTGGTGGATTAAACCCAGATCAGTTGACTGGGGGTGAGTGCTTGCAATGTTCAACACTCCGTCCATCATTTCCTTTAGTTTTGCTTTGTTCGCCATAAGTTGGCAGGGTATGCTCAGACGTGAGTCCCTTGCTCCCTCTGCCACTGGATTCAAGCAAGCCTGGCTGAAGACGGCTGAAATGCCAGAAATCAGTCCTAGGAAGCTTGTTTCCGGTCCAGAGAAGACATGGCTTGGCAGTTCGGGCTGGACTGTTCCCATGAGGCACAGGGTCAGACTGATTTGCATATGGCCATGTCTGAACTGGGGTGGCAGAGTGGGCTAAAGAACGGTGGTGGATTAAACCCAGATCAGTTGACTGGGGGTGAGTGCTTGCAATGTTCAACACTCCGTCCATCATTTCCTTTAGTTTTGCTTTGTTCGCCATAAGTTGGCAGGGTATGCTCAGACGTGAGTCCCTTGCTCACTCTGCCACTGGATTCAAGCAAGCCTGGCCGAAGACGGCTGAAATGCCAGAAATCGGTCCTAGGAAGCTTGTTTCCGGTCCAGGGAAGACATGGCTTGGCAGTTCGGGCTGGACTGTTCCCATGAGGCACAGGGTCAGACTGATTTGCATATGGCCATGTCTGAACTGGGGTGGCAGAGTGGGCTAAAGAACGGTGGTGGATTAAACCCAGATCAGTTGACTGGGGGTGAGTGCTTGCAATGTTCAACACTCCGTCCATCATTTCCTTTAGTTTTGCTTTGTGACACCAAGTAGCTATGAGGCCAGCCATGCCTGTTGATTGTCTGTTCGGCAATGATTTGGAAAGCTCCCCCTGGGATAATTAATAAGGTGGAGAAGAAGGCTCATTTGGAGATGTTGGGTCTGCCTGAGTGGGCGTGTGTAACCACTCGGTCTATGGCAACCAGTAAGGATGTTGAGGAGGTACTGGAGCCTGAAAGTATGGCCCAGGTACCTGCCTTAAAGAGAAGAGGGTTGGGGTGTGGGAAACCAGCCCCCATTGTTCCCACGGTCCAGGTTGAGGCAGACCTTGAGGGGGATGCCCTGGAACCTACAGGGGAGAAAGTTGCTGAACTGGGGGACCTGCCTGAACTGACCCATTAGCAGCAAGAAGGAGGACCCTCCAGGGAGGAATTTTGTGCAGAACAGAGAAAGTGCCCTTCTCTTAAGGGTTTGCGGCAACAGGCCACAATCCAGGCAGCAGGCGATCTGTCTGGATCACATTGGATCTACTGGGAGAACGGCCTTCTGTATAGCAAGCCTAAGGTTGCTGAGCCTGGGTCAGCCCGTGTGCTGGTATACCCCAGCGCTTCAGAGCCTTCCTACTGGGGTTGGCTCATGATGTACCTTTAGCTGGACATCTGGGGCAGGACAAGACCATTGAAAGGCTTGTCACCCACTTTTATTGGCCCCACATGTGGAAGAGTTCAGACACTCATTGTAGGACTTGTCAAACTTGCCAGGCAAGTGGGAAAAGTGGAAGAAAGCAAAAGGCTCCTCTCCAACCTTTCCCTGTAGTCAGTACCCCCTTTGAACGGGTGAGCACTGACATTGTGGGGCCACTGGACCCCAAGATAGCCATGGGCAACAGGTTTATCCTGGTCTTAGTGGACCATGCTACCCGGTACCCGGAATTCATCCCGCTCAGGACAGTGACGGCCCCCGTGGTGGGACGTGCACTGATGGGGGTTTTCTCCTGTGTGGGGTTCCCCAGAGAGGTGGTGTCAGACCGTGATACCAACTTCATATCTAATTATATGAAGTCCCTGTGGAAGGAGTGTGGTGTGACCTACAAGTTCACCATTCCTTATCACCCCCAAGGTAAAGGGCTGGTTGAGAGATTCAACCGGACCCTTAAAGGCATGATTATGGGTCTTATAGAACCAATGAGATATAAGTGGGACGTGCTCTTGCCATGCCTTCTTTTTGCTTACCGTGAGGTGCCACAAAAGTCCCTAGGGTTCAGTGCCTTTGAACTGTTCTATGGACACCCAGTAAGAGGTTGAGTGTGGTCGAGGAAGGCTGGGAGCTATCTCCCAGGAAACCTCCCCAGGATGTATACAGTTACATGCTGGCCTTCAGGAACCAGACTCTGCGATTCAGACAGCTCGCTCAGGCGAATCTGGAAGCCAGCCAGGAAGAGATGAAGCGGTGGTATGATCAGAATGCCACTCTGATTGAGCTTCAACCTGGACAGAAAGTTTGGGTCATGGCCCCTGTAGAGCCTTGTGTGCTCCAGGACAGGTGGACCGGTCCATTTGAGGTGTTAGAGCGCAAGAGTGATGTCACCCTTTGCGGGTCCTGCTTGTTAACCGCCTGAAGCCCCACTTAGAAAGGTCCGAAGTGGGCATGCTGCTAGCAACAGATGATGGAATGGAGGAGAAGACCGAGCCTCTTCCTGACCTCCTGTCTGCAACAGAGCAAGATGGGTCAGTGAATGGTGTTAGCCTCTCTGCCACACTGACCCCTGATCATCAGCAAGATTGACGCCAACTGTTGGGACAATTCTCTTGGTTCCTGGTGTCACTGAGTGGTGCGTCCATGATGTAGACACTGGGGACAGTCCTCCTGTGAAGCACAAGGCTTACAGAGTGACTGACAAGGTCAGAGCTTACATCAAGGAGGAAGTCTCCAAGATGTTTGCCTTAGGGGTGATTGAGTCCTCCAATAGTCCTTGGGCCAGCCCAGAGGTCTTGGTCCCAAAGGCTGCCGCGCCTGGTGCCACACCCGAACTCCGGTTCTGTGTGGACTACCGAGGACTCAATTTAGTCACCAGGACTGACGCGCACCCCATCCCCAGAGCTGATGAGCTCATTGATCGGTTAGGGGCTGCACGGTACCTCAGCACGTTTGATTTGACGTCTGGGTACTGGCAGATCGCCTTGACTGATGGGGCCAAAGAGAGGTCAGCATTCACCACACCAGATGGGCACTACCAATTCCGGGTTATGCCCTTTGGGATGAAGAATGCCCCTGCCACCTTTCAGAGGTTGGTCTACCAGTTGTTGGCTGGACTAGAGGATTTCAGTGCCGCCTACCTGGATGACATTGCAGTGTTCAGCGCCACTTGGGAAGATCATCTGCGCCACCTCTGGGAAGTATTGATGGCACTGCGAAAGGCAGACCTCACGATCAAGATGAGTAAGTGCCAGATCGGGCAGGGTTCCGTGGTGTACTTGGGGCACCAGGTAGGGAGCGGCCAGGTGGCGCCCCTGCAACCCAAGATTGATACCATTCTGGCATGGGATCCCCCAAAGACTCAGACACAGGTGAGAGCCTTTTTAGGACTCACGGGGTACTTCAGGAGGTTTGTCAAGGGGTATGGCAACATTGTTGCCCCCTTGACTGAGCTGACTTCCAGGAAGCAGCCAAAGAAAGTGAACTGGACTGACACCTGTCAGAAGGCTTTTGACGCCCTGAAGACTGCCATGTGCACAGCACCCGTGCTTCAGGCACCCAACTTCTCAACGGAATTCATTGTTCAAACAGACGCTTCGGAGCATGGTGTGGGGGCTGTTCTATCATAGATTAATGAAGAGGGCCTAGACCAACCTGTAGCCTTCATCAGTAGGAGGTTACTTCCACGGGAACATAGGTGGAGTGCAATTGAGCGTGAGGCATTTGCTGTGGTCTGGGCACTGAAGAAGTTGAGACCATACCTGTTTGGGACTCACTTCCGGGTTCAGACAGACCACAGGCCCCTCAGATGGTTGATGCAGATGAGGGGTGAGAACCCAAAGTTGTTGAGGTGGTCTATTTCCCTACAGGGGATGGACTTTACGGTGGAACACCGCCCTGGTACAGAACACGCCAATGCTGATGGTCTGTCCAGATTTTTCCGCCTTAGAGAAGAGAACTCACAAGGGGAAGGGTAGTTCTCCCCACATTTCAGTTGGAGGGGACACGTGTTAGACCTGGTACCATTGGCGTGAGTCTCCCTTCCATTTTTTCTGATTGCCTCCTCTGTTTTTGATCTGTTTGCTGGTTTTAGATGCTTTGGGCACTGTGCCACTGCTATTCAGTGCCACAGTGCAAGTGCTTCCTATGGTAAATTGATGTGTTGATTAGTGACTCCATGATTGGGTTATTTGATTTACTTGTCAGACCCTAGTAGAGTGCACCATGTGTGCCCAGGGCTTGCAAATCAAATGCTGCTGATGGGCTTGCAACACTGGTTGTGCCACCCACAGAAGCAGCTTGTAAAATGTGTCTAAGGCCTGCCATTGCAGAGCATGTGAGCAGTCTCTCGCTGCCATGTCGACTTGGCAAGTGCACCCTAAACCTTCCCTTATCTTCATATTAGACACCCCTAAGGTAGGCCCAATGGCAGGGTGCATTGTAAGTATAAGGTAGGACATGCCCTGGTGTGTGTGGCATGTCCTAATAGTGAATCACAGCCATTTTCGTTTTTCACTATTGCAAGGCTCACTGTTCCCCATAGGCAAGAATGGGCAGTTTGATTATAACATCCTATGATCCTAACTGACCCAGGGAATATGGTGGAAATTCGAGTTTAGTATGTCTGAACTCAGAATGATAAAATACATCTTTTAGTGAAGTTGGTTTTAACACTCTGTGTTTGAAACTACCACTTTTAGAAAGTAGGTATTTTCTTGCCTAAATGTCGAAGCCTGCCTCTGCTAGGTTGTGTGTTCTGTGTCTGGTTTGTGAGTGCCAGGGGCTGGGGGATTCCAGGAGACAGGGTGAGTCAGCACATTGCTGAATAGAGAGATCTGCATGTAGAGTGATGGACCTGGGTCTAAATAGGGCTGGGCCTTCCCTGCACAATGCTGGCTCCACCTCCTGTGGTGAGTCTGATGTCCCTGGCCTACACTGTCAAAGGAAAGAAGGAGTCCTGTAAACAAAGTGCTCCAAGACTGACCAGAACTGGTTTAGACTAGGCCCAGGCATCTCTGCCTTCAGAGAACAAAGAGAATAGTAGTATAAATATGGGGAGCCAGACCCCAAGATTTTAGATCACTTCTGGGAACAAGCGAACCTCTGCCAAGGAGAAGAACCAAGGAAGCTGTAGGAGTTGGACGGCCCCCTGCCACTGTGCTGTGTTGCTGGGTTGGCCTGCAGTGGTGTCTTCATTGCCAAGGAGAGGAGAAGGAACTTTTAAAGAACTTTCATCATCTTGCAGAATATTACTCCAAGGGCTTGATTTGAGCTTGACTCCTGACTGGAGTCTCAGGGATACCAGACTTCACTCTTTCTGTTTGCCTGCATTTGGAACTTGCTGTTCTAGGGCTACAGAAGGAATCTACAACACCAATGATGGCGAGCAACGCCGTAATCTGCAACGAAGCCGCGAGCGCTGCTCCGACTTGCAACGCAGACCCGACGCCGGCCGCCGTGAAACATCGACGCCAGCGAACGACATCGTAAGCCTGCCATAGCCGTGAGCTGTTGGGCAGTTATTAGTGAGTACAGTATTGTGGATTTTTGTCGTTTATGGTTTTGTGATAAGTCTATATAAAGAATACTTATTTTTATAAAACCTGTGTGGTGTCCATCTGTAGTGTTTTCACTGTATTACTGTATGTGTTCACAAATGCTTAACACACTGCCTCTGAGAGAAGCCTGTCTGCTCATGCCAAGCTACCAAGGGGGTGAGCAGAGGTTATCCAGTAGTATAATTCCCTTTCTCTGACTTAGAAGCAAGGGTCCCTATTTGGTCACAGGTACCTACCTCTGCCAACTAGAGACCCCCAGTTCTAACATGAATGTTTTGTGACCATAAATCGGTCACAAAACATTCATACATCCCATTTACATTCGGTATTCGGAAGGGACGTCTTAAGTACGCCCCTTACAAATAGCAAATAGCACAAATAAATTGCAATTCGGTAGAGTATTACAAATTGCAATTTGTGTTTTGTACATATGTAAAAGCATTTTTGCCGTCGGAAATAGACAGATCTGGCCATTTCTGACGGCAAAAATGGTTTGTACATATGACCCTTAGTGGCATACCCATTTCAGTTCTAAAAACTGTGATCCAAAAATATATAAGAAAGCTAAAAGCGATGTGTTAATCAGACAAAGTAAGAGTAAATTGTTATATGGATGTGCAGCCAAATATCAGCTATTAAACATCAATAGCATTTATCCGCGCGCTTTGTCGAATGCTATTAAGTCCATCAATAATTCCTCTGTCATGTACACTCTGGATTATGGCATCAGCCTACGAGCAGAACTCATAAAGTTGGCTGTCCTTCTTATTGATAAGGTTATCAACTGTGCTTGTTCTTCATGTAATATTCTTTTTCCGTCACTATCACCCCAACTCTCTTCACCACAGATGGTTTGTTATTTGCTAGCAGTAGGGCCCAGTTTAAACTCATTACCATAGTCCTCATGGCCTATCCACTGTATATGAATGTAAGACCACCAACCACATTAAATGAATTGAGATGAACCAACCTTCCCCTTCTTGCAGTAATGAAACTATGATCACACACACTCTGTCCCACAAAGATCTTGTTATAGTATGTCTGTGCCTGTCTAATACAGAGTTTCCCTTGCTATTCCCAGTCTAGTGCTAATGGACCATAACTTCCCTTAGCCTTGTGAGCTAACTCTTCCTTGGTTCATTCAAAATGTTCCGTTCCATTGTTAAGCTTAACTGCTAATGACCTATTTCTATCTTCTACTTGATCTACAAACTTCTTCTCTATGTTAGTCAGCATGCAGGTCAAAATATGTCTGTGTGCATAAGCTGTGTCTAGTGCAACAGAAGGAATGAAATACTTCTCCATTCTCTCTTCTTGCTTGCAATAATCATACTTATTCAGTTGCTTGTAACATGGAACCTCTGAAAGGAACACATCACAATAAGAAAAATAGTACTCGTAATGTACTTTGTCATAAAACATGCTAAGCAACAAACTACAAGGGATACCATACGTCAGAGGCAAATGGTGGTACCTAATACCATCCTCGACAGACACAGGTAAAAGCATACACACATAGCAAGCTCTCACATCCATTGTGTCCACATACTCATATAGCAGCTACGCATAGGCATTCAACGTATAATCACCTTTAGACAAATCTACGTTCAACAAGGAAATAGCTGAGTCAATCATAGCACTGTCAGATCCTAATCTACCCTCTTTTGTACTAGAGAATGCGGTACAAGTGGTGCCAAATGTGTAATTTGGGTGCGGGAAAAATGCCTATGTTTGATTTCCATTGAATTGGAATGGCACATGTTATGTTGCTGTTGTGTTCCCTAAAATATACCATATGGAGGCTTTAAAGAGTTTGGAAGGGAAGCAACCACATAGAGAGATGTGGTACAAGTGCAGGAGAGATTGTTGGAGATGTGTTTGGAGCACTGATACCAAGTTTAGGAGTGGTTTTGAATGATGTTAAGATTAGGAAATTGTCAACTATAGTGGATAAGTTGTCAGTCAATACAGCTCACAATGAAACAATAACTTCCTAGGCAATGATTATCTATAGAACATTTCTTAATTTTATGTGTCAGAACTAGGTAACTAGATGTAACAACAAGGTAGTTAAAAAATACAGAAATATTTTTATTTTTCACATATCAAATATCACAAAGTGTAAAAACCATATTGTTCAATGGAAACATACAATAATTTGGTCATTTGTTACAGGAATCTCATTAAAAACAGTTTTTATAAAAATAAAAAAGAAGGGGACAATCCTGTGGCAAAATCTTAATCTTCGATGCGCGTTTCGGCGTAAAGTACGCCTTCGTCAGGAAAAGCCACAAATCCTGAAATTAATAAAAACATATGCTAAACACTAATTTACATGATCATTATTCAGTTTTGTAATCAAAATGTATGTTTAAGTTACATAATTTAGCTCACACATAAAACATAAGCTTATTGATTAACCTTGTATGTCTTCATTTCGTATTCCTTTTAAAAAAACATGAATAACAAATTAAGAAATTATGGAAAAAATAGAAGAAAGAAGGAATAGAAAGGATGTGAAGAATATAAAGAAAATAGTATGGATTTAAAGTGGTAGTGTATACCAAACGTTCCAGTCTAGCTTACATGGCACCCAATGTGATGAAGGGCACTTTCTAAAATGCTTACTTTATATCTTATGGCCAAGAATGAAGAATGATATTACACAACCACACGAACTGCAATTCTGAGTGTGTGATATACATGATCACATGCCCTTGCTCTCTACACTACATTGGGCATACCACACGTAAAGTGAAGCTCCGCATTAGTGAGCATAAGAGCACGATTCGATGTATGAAACAGTCTACTTGTCTAACAGACCATTTTTTGGCCAAACAACACAAAGCCGATGATCTGAGGTGGATAGTGCTCGAACGTCCTCTCATTCCCCAGCATATAACAGATACTTCAAGGTTTCTGTTCTCGAAAGAGCAGAGGTGGATTTTCAGATTGAAAACAGATACGCATGGCCTGAATGACAGTATACCATGGACCTCTATCTGAAAGTCTGTCTGACCTCCTGATTTTTGTGATCCCCCGACACATCAATACTTTATCAGGGACTCCATTACAAATAATATCCTTAACTACTGATAGGATAGTTGATCAGAATGAACACCTATGAAATTGTATCTAGGAGTGCCCATACTTGTAGGAACATCTGATGTACCAATACTCTATCAAGGATTCTACCACATATTTCATCCTTAGTAGTTGATGGGGTATTGATCGTATTGAACATCCACACATTTGTGTATAGGAGTGTTTAGATTTTATTCAACAGAGACATGAGTTTAATTAGGCATGCGACATCCTTTATATACCACCTGTCCTTAGAAACTTTAAGAACATCTATGTGTAGATATATGTGAGTAAGAGGAGTGACCGCGTGTGCTGGTCGTCACTGCTGACTGTGGTTGGCTTGATCCGAATTTGTGTATGGAGTATATGTCTTGGTAGTAGAAGCCCTCGATCCACCTCTTGTTGTGACTACCTCAGATCCGACAAACACCTTGAGATCGGTTGCTATTACACACTTTTTAAGTACAGGCATTACGATACGAGAACCATCGACATGAGAATAGACCCCAAGTGGGAAGTTAACTCATAAATTCAGACACTGTAGTGGACTGTTGTCGTTATGATTTGCCGATCCCTGAATGTATGCCAACTCGGCGACTCAAACTGAAAGGACTAAGTCAGTTCTGTGTGCTGCGCTAGAACCCATTGTAATGGTGTCACTTGCGGGATGGCCTTTATTGAGGCCACCTGTCTTGAGTTATTTATCAAATACACCGCATCAGAGCGAGTGTGCTAATGCTTGCGCAACCTTATTCTGTTGATGCGCTAGCTTATGCTTCATTGAGGACGTTGCAGCCACTTTACATTATTTGGCTGGTCCTCACTACGCGCATGCTCTGATGCTAGTGCGCCTGCTCCATCTGCACAAATACGAAGGAAACACCAGAACACTTGATTTTAATCGAACTCTTGCATTTGACCAGGGTGGATACTTTATAATCTTGTTTCACGCACTGTAAGTGGTATTTCGGGGTTGGCGCCCCCGCCCCTCGCGATTTGTTACGCGCATGCGCATTGCTTGCTATAGACACTTCACTACAATCGCCGAAGTCGACTCGGTCAGTCTATGCAACGCGCATGCGTGTAGACGAGTGTCCCTACACCTGAGCATGTTCCTTCAGACGCGCGGCCGCGCGGATATTTAAACATCAGCACCTGATCTCAAAACGAGTGATTTTGCTAATTAGGGCGGATACTTAAGGAGCTCCCCCTCCTTCCTGCCGTCACCTCCCAGACAGCTCATAGTCTGGTCTGAAGTACCGACGGACAGGTAAGGAGAGGGGAGTTCTATGCTCTGTATGATGAAGATAGGTTCATCTCTGTTCAACAAAAAGTAGCTGGTTGGGAGGAGACAGTGAGATAGTAATACCTCTCCCTCTGGATCATATATAGAGTGGTAGCGGTCTCCCCCTAACCTGACTGCATTAGTTGTCTGAAGGAGGGCTGACCTTTTTGAACGTTAGATCTGGGGTTTCTCCAAACAGACTAGAAAGTTTTCAGGGAATTACCTCCCCATACACCTGGACTGTCATGTCTGCGGGGCGGGTTTCTCAAGGTCATTGACTTTTTAGTTTCTAGGTTTATTAAAATGTTTAAACACACTGTGAGGAATGTAGATGGACAAGTATCAGTGTGCAACTTGTTCATTTGTCCTTACATTTAAACAGAGCGGTGCCTCCATCACCGAGCAGTCAGCCGGGTGAGGTGAGGCTTTCCTCCCACAGCAAGCTGGGTGAGTTGAACTTAGTTTTCTGAAATATTACTCATTTGTAACCACGTTTTGGGTTCTTTCATAGAAAGTGCAGTGCGTAAAGGGCACTGCAGAATAGTATTCACTGATGCTGTATTTTTATGATGGTTTGATTCTCCAAACTCCCTTTAGGAAAGAAGACACAGTTCTTACATCCAAGCAAAAGGTTGCTTGTCCGATAGGATGGCTATTGCCACAAACTTACCTGATGATTGTATTTTCACTGTTTAATACATTTTTGTTTTTCACGAATTAGACACCAAACCAGTTAACCCTGCAGTAGCCTTGATTTCCATCATTTTAGGTCCTAAAGAAAGCCGGGTCAGTTGACCACACCGGCTGAAACATGTCGACCTTGCTAGACTAAGTCAGGAAATAGTCAATCTTTCCAAGACTATTTGCTCTTTTAAATATGACATCTGGACAATCCTCAATAAACATATTTTTTGCCCATGTAGTCATTTTTAATGCACATTTACACTTGAGCACTGCACATCATTAGAGTCTTCATAAGTTTGAATACACACCGTGGCAGGAGTTTCTCTATCTTGGGATCATTAGGTCGGGCACTCGGCAGGGCCTGCTGGTTCGACATTGTGGGCCCAGACCGTGACCCCGTAGAGTCTCAGATGACGAAGCTCCACCAATAAGGGTGGGCTGATGGACTCTTAACTCCTCCTAGGTGATGTACTAACTATCTGAAGAGGTTTTCACTTTTTCTTACAGCATTCAGTGGCTTTCTGTTCTCCAAGAACGGACTTAACACCTTCTGTTAGTTTTTTTCAAGAATGAAGAATGCCAGGAAATTATGTTATTAAAATAGTACGATGAGACTGAGAACCTGTGAATATATATATATATTGTGTATTGCCCTGTCCTAGGAATGTTATTTCTATCACATCAGGGGGTCCTAGTTACTAACGAGAAAGTCAATACAGGTCAGTCATTACTACTCGTGGATGGAGAGATGGTCTCGATAAGAGCTATGGTGATGTAAAACTGACTTGCTTTGGATGTTCTATTAGCAAAAGAGGGCAGAGTCTGTAAAATTCTGCGTCAGCAATATTTCCCAAGCCTTTACTGTTTACAAATATACAATTATTCCGAACAAGCCATAAAGTGCAATATTAAAGGAGGACGAACTGCTTTAAATTCCACTCCGATTTAAGCAGGGAAATCAAGCAGAGAAATTCCCTTTGCCATCCTAAGAGAATCCTTCAGGTGTCCCTTCCGCAGCATCCTGCCTATATCGCATCAATCTCACGCAGCTGAAGGCGCCCACATCATAGTCGCAGACAGCTTTGGGGTTTGTCTAGGGATTAGAAATCTCCTTTGCATTCAGTATAAATTAACTTAATCACCAGGTCTGAAAGACAAGCCGCACAAGCAGCATTCCCCGAAGCGTTCATTAAAATTGTAACTTTATTTAAAACCGAGTTCATACTTATGTTGGCCTCCATCACGCTTCAGAGGGATTGTTTCAGGTGCACTTTTCACAGTGGCAGAAATTGGTGTCTTTGTGACAGCCATGTCATGTTTTATTTTGCTTAAGTTAAGGTCTGATTGTAGGGACATATCTGGACACCTAAGTAGTACTTGGTCTCTGGTGACTCAACCCCATCTACTGCAGGAAAGGATTGGTTGAAAAGGACCCAGAGATGAGCTGTGAGCAGATGTCTTCCTAAAACTATACATTGCCTTCTCATTTAAGAATTAAGCTGCTGCTGGTTATAGCGCTGTTGTTTACTGTGAATGCGCTATATCAGGAGTTCCATTACGTAGCTGCCTCTGAGATGGTTCACCCACATTTTGTTAGTTTACAATACTATTCTATATCTCTAATGTACGTTTGGTGATCCTCTTCCCTCGCTGCGCCCACATGCTGTACTTGCAGGAGCAGGCACATTGTGATGTTTCATACTGTCGCTTCGTCTTGTACAAGGGGCACTGAAAACATTGTTTAGATGCTGAAAGTCTTCAACTTGTGCATTATCAATTCAATGATTCTTCACCTTGTGCAAAGAAATGTGATGGATTCTGCAAATACGCAAAGCATTAAATTCAACATTGTTTCTAAGGAATAACAAGCATTTTTAATGCAATAGGTCTCGCGAGTGTTTAGGCTATTGACAATGTAAATGACAATGCCTTTTATTTATGTGTTTATGTGTTTTGTAAACCAGCACATATCTATAAGGCATTGGCATTTTTAATGCCAATCGCTCAAACTCTTGCAAATGCAAGACCGCTCAAATTGTGGCTGCGTCCCTTTCTTTAGACCCTGCTCCCCGTATTCAGGTTACAGTGAGCTGAGTCTAAAGAAAGGGGCGCGGCCAACATTAAAGTAAAAGCACATATGGTCCACTTTCACCTAAAGCGGAAAAAAAATAATTAATTTAAAAGGTTTTGTAGCGCAGCTGATAAAGTAAAAGTGGCCCACACGTATAATAATTAAATACAAAAATTAGCGCAGCCACTAAAGTTGAAAGCGGCCCGCGCTTTAAATTAAATAAATAAGCACACCCGCTAAACTGAATGCAGCCCCCGCTGTAAATTAAATCATTAAATAAGCTCGGCCGTTATAGTTAAAGCGGACCGCGCTATAATTTAAATACAAATAATATAAAAGCAGGCATCCTGCTGCAATGTCGTGGGTGGAATAGCAGAAGTTCATAACAGAAAATAGTGCTCACCGACTTATAAAGCAGAACGTGTAACAATACAAATAAAAAGTATTGTCGTTATGGGAGGTTACAGATACAGACTCGGCCGCTCCTATTCACAAATGAAAAGCAACCATTTCACAAGGTCAGTAACAGGAGCCAATCGAAAAGATGGGCGGGAAATGGGCGGATCTACACTTTCCAGACGTAGCAACACTTTCAGGAATAACTGCTAGTTTAAATCTTTTTCAGTATGAACTTGATGGGCTAAATGAACTATACACAAGAGAGCACAGAACTAAGCACTATACAGATGTAACCCCACCCAGTATAAGACAGTGAGGCTGGGCTCTCGTGGTAAGAATGGTAATCTCCAGCGGCAGCACTGAACACGGTAGTAGTGTAAACACAATGCAATATTAAAATTGGGGTCATTGGACGAACACTGTAACCAGTTCCTATTGACATTCATGTTTGTGAACCTTGAAACATGCGCACTACAGTCGCACGGCAGAAAGACAAAGGGGTAATGCAGCATCACAAATCCCTAGGGATGCAGCTGTCAAACATGGAGGATGAAAAGTACTGTCCTGGCAAAACAGGATGCTTTGTGCATCCTAAGCTACTTTATGGTGTTCCAAATCTGCATCCTTGTCAGCATGAATAATAGGTAAAAAAAAACAGTGCATTCACAGCAGCAACAGTGTCACGGTTACCTTCATGACAAGAAGACAGTGTCTCAGAACACCTACACTTACGTCGGGGTTACAGTGAGGTTCATTGACCTGGTGGTGCCAACAGGCAGAGAAGTTCATCATCCCAATAGCTCACAGGGCTCAGTGTGGACCACAAACCCCCCAGGATCCAGCTGTCTAGCTAGCCAGCCAACCTGGGCCAGTATTTCAGATAGGGCGCACTGCCTTATTGCACCACAACGCACTTTCAAACAGGTGCGCTCGGCAAACAGGAAAATTGTGCCCTATTATGATGTGATACACTACCCTCTGGGTGGCTGCAAAATTCCACTGCCCTAGGTGCTGCGCATTCAGTGAAATTCAGAGCTGTTTCAAACCCATTCTGTTTTTTTCTGTGCATTCTGTCTACATTTTAAAAACAAGCATTGGCATAGCCAATAGGTCTCGCTTTTGGGACCTTCTAAGTATTTAGTTATGCAGCACAATATCCTTGGTGCAACCACATCAACTGTTGCGTGGCTAAACACTTATAAGGTCCCAAAGGCGAGACCTATTGGCTATGCCAATGCTTGTTTAAATTGAAATTGAAAATGAGATTGTAGAACAGATATAATATTGGCCCAACCGCCCATCCATTTACTTCGGACTTGTAGCTCTTATTTTTTTATCATCATCTGCAATTAATCTGATGTTAAATTGATTGCTGGGTTGTTAGTTGCTGGCCGTATCTACTCACCCACTTGCCATAACTCACTGTGGTTTGACCTATGTAGTTTTCTGATTTCAATCATGTAGTAGCATTTTAGATGTCAAATCTCATTTGTTATTTTAATGTACCAAACTGGGGCTTATTCACAAGAGGCCTGCGCCACTAGAGCATCACTTTTTTTTTATGCTCCAGGGGTGCAGGTCTGTCAATCATATCAAAACCTTATGGCCTCCCCAGAGTAGGCGTAACAAGGAGAAATGTTTTCATTTTGTCTTGTTTTTTCCTCTTTCCATATGTGCTGCATTCTGTAGCATACTGAGAAAGAGAAAAACGCCTCTCAGGATTATCTTTGTGCAGGAAGGTCAACGGATGCACCCTTGCACCATGGTGCAAGAATGTCTCCATTGGTGCTAGGCAGCAAATTGTGCACCAGCATGGGGGAAAGGACTGGAATGCACTGCATTTCATAAATACGATGCATTCCTGTCCTTTCATATTCCCATAGGGCAGCAAGAAGACTTGCGGCGCTACCCTATGCCAATTTCTGGTAAATGAGGCACCCAGGGGCTTATTTATGAGAGCGGTGCGTCATTTTTGCAACACTTAAAGTGATACATGTGTGAGGCAGGGCTCTGAATCAGATTTATGAAGCCACGCAAATCCACACTGTGTGGCTTTAAGTGGCCTCGTAAATCTTGAGTAAGGCAGCACAGCACAGATCGCTGTGTTCCCTTACTCGGTGACCGGGAGGCATTCCATGGGCGTTGCGGTGGGTTTTCCCACACAACACCCATGGATTTTAACACTGCCCAAAATTTACAAAATCTTGTAAACCTTGATAAGCATCACATCCTTACACCTCCTGAATGGAGGTGTAACAAGGTGAAATAACTTTATTTCTCCTAATTTTTTCCGTCTTTTAACTGTGCTGCATTCTGTAGAACACATAGGAAGAAGAAAACGCCTCTTCCGATCATTTTTGTGCAGGAATGTGCCCCTTCCTGCACAAAAAGAATCCTGCATGCAGCAGAGGCACCCTTGCACTTTGGTGCAAGGGTGCCTACATTGGCGCTATGCTGCAGAAGGTGCTAGCACAGGGAGAAAGGGCAGGAATGCACCATATTGCATAAATACGGTGCATTACTGCCCTTTCACTTTGGCATAGGGCAGTGCAGCAAAGTGCCTTGCTGCTCTGCCCTACGCCAAAACCTCATAAATAAGGGCCTAAGTAAATAAAAGTATATAACTAACAATGTGAGTTAACTCTATGTCGGTTTTGTCAAGTGAATAAACAATTATCCATTAGAACAGTGATTTTTGGTGCTGCCTCCTCTCGTTTTCCGGTGGTCTGTCAATTTATGGTATGGTAGTTGGGTTCTTGTTTGTTGTTTAGGAGTTTTATTGAATCAGAAGTGCATAATTCTGTTCTGAGGACTACCTTGAGGGCATTCTAGAGCTGTATGCCTTGACCTTTAAGGAACATGCCTTGTGGTTTTCCTGTATATGTTTGAGGATCGATTGATAAGTAGCTGATTTCAATTCTTTCATTGGTAGAAAGTGTGGAGTTTGTTTCTGATGCATTTGTGTACTGTAATGTGATGGCGTCCTTCTGAAGATTTTGGTGAGGGACCGGAAGATTTCACTTGAATAGGCCACTTCACTGATAAACACAACTGATCAACAAAGGGCTTCGCAAGCAGAGGCCATTTGAGAGGTTGTGCTCCTTACACCTAAAGGAGCCGGGTTCCACGTTCTAGATTCACTCTGGAACCCCTCGCCGATATCTCTTTTTGTCTGCTTGTAAGTGTGGAGGGGAGGAAAAGTAATTAGCCAACTGTGCATTACTGTTTCAATGAACCATGACTCCGAAGAATCACAGACTCCAGATCCAAACTTTAGTAAGTTTTTTACAAAGCCAAGAACAGTTGAACATACAAACACCTCAAGACAAGAGTGTAAAAGTACATTGCAACTAGTACAAAGCCAAACCTATGGGTGGAATGAAGACAGTGCAGCATGCACAGAATAACGAATGCCAGAATCAGGACACAAAAAATAACAACATCGATATTGAGAGTCCCCTTCTTTGGAGGTTCACAGGTAAGAAGCATTAGTCTGTCCCTACACTATGACTATGTGGCATCCCTACTTAGGGTGTCCCCATGGCAAGGTCTTATAAGGTGTCAGCCCATGAAGGCTTCCTAGGAAAACCAGTCACGTTGAATAGGTCAAGTAGCATAAAGCTACAGAGCTCGTTCTAAGGTGCTCTCTTTCTCATGGCAAAAACAGACTATCTCAGACTCTGTTCCTAACTTCAATAGCTGAACCTGTAAAAGACGTCCCACAATGCTACGCAACATCATCCCATCCATGCAGGCTACCTTCTTCAGGTAACTTTCCATGTGGCAACAATGCTTCCAGGCCTTGGCTCGATGCCCTTGACTCCCAGGCTCTCCCCTGTGAGAAAGAACACCGTCCCACATTATCAGTATCGCCGTTCAATTTATCTTCTCCTTCCTGAGCCTAACTCCTAAGACAAAGACTTTATTCTAACTAACAAGGATGAATTTCTCCACGTGCAACAGAAACGTGAGAAAGAGCATGTTCTCCATATGCAGATATTTTACTAGCAATCCTAACATGAGATCGATCAGGGAGAAATACACGTTAGGCCTACAGAATTCGGCCAATATAAGAATAGCACATTTATTTCATAAAGCACACGCATAAGTGAACATCATTACTGTGCACATTTCAGGTAAATGCGTTACATAAGCACACTAATCATGGAAAACTTCATCAGCCACCTATACAGTTCTACAAATTAAAGTATCCGTCTACTCACATATAGTTTCAACACTGGTTTTCTTCACGTTTTATACTGAAATACCTCTAGAACCTCACTTTTCACATTATTGCAGTACACGATCTAACACAACAATGTTAACAAAATAAAGGATTATATGCGGGCGCGAACTACTCATGATTATAATGCACTCCTACAAATGGCAGAGCAGGCAGCGCTCAATCAGTTTCCCCCCTCTGATGACTACTGTTATCACATCGACCTTACACTCCCTGTAGAAAGAACCGACCTAAACAGAAATCGTAGCCAGTCTTCCCTGTCGAAACTTCACTAGGTTCTTAAGATTCTCATAGTGATTGTCCTGCAGTCTCTCCAGTCTCCTGCCCCACTGTCAAAGAGAATTCTCAACTTGTCTGGACCTATGCCACTTGAAAGCTTTTACTGTTCCCATCAAACGGATGACTCAAATCACAACTATTATGATTGGCTTCAAGATATAACCAAGAATTGCCTTCCCGGGTTTGCAAACCAACTTCCAACCTTTCCGAATCCTTTATCAACCTTGCTCCAGATTCCCTCTGTTGCCAAATCATGTATCTCATGATGTATCTCAGTGATGTTACTTATATACTTCCTCAATTCCTTCCTATGGTCTGGGATATAAGTACAGCACAGTTTAACCTTCAGAATTTTACAGACTCTGCCCTCTTTTGCTAATAGCACATCCAAAGCAAGTCAGTTTTACATCACCATAGCTCTTATCGAGACCATCTCTCCATCCACGAGTAGTAATGACTGAGCTGTATTGACTTTCTCGTTAGTAACTAGGACCCCCTGATGTGATAGAAATAACATTCCTAGGACAGGGCAATACACAATATATATATATATTCACAGGTTCTCAGTCTCATCGTACTATTTTAATAACATAATTTCCTGGCATTCTTCATTCTTGGCCATAAGATATAAAGTAAGCATTTTAGAAAGTGCCCTTCATCACATTGGGTGCCATGTAAGCTAGACTGGAACGTTTGGTATACACTACCCCTTTAAATCCATACTATTTTCTTTATATTCTTCACATCCTTTCTATTCCTTCTTTCTTCTATTTTTTCCATAATTTCTTAATTCGTTCTTCATGTTTTTTTAAAAGGAATACGAAATGAAGACATACAAGGTTAATCAATAAGCTTATGTTTTATGTGTGAGCTAAATTATGTAACTTAAACATACATTTTGATTACAAAACTGAATAATGATCATGTAAATTAGTGTTTAGCATATGTTTTTATTAATTTCAGGATTTGTGGCTTTTCCTGACGAAGGCGTACTTTACGCCGAAACGCGCGTAGAAGATTAAGATTTTGCCACAGGATTGTCCCCTTCTTTTTTATTTTTATAAAAACTGTTTTTAATGAGATTCCCGTAACAAATGACCAAATTATTGTATGTTTCCATTGAACAATATGGTTTTTACACTTTGTGATATTTGATATGTGAAAAATAAAAATATTTTTGTATTTTTTAACTACCTTGTTGTTACATCTAGTTACCTAGTTCTGACACATAAAATTAAGAAATGTTCTATAGATAATCATTGCCTAGGAAGTTATTGTTTCATTGTGAGCTGTATTGACTGACAACTTATCCACTATAGTTGACAATTTCCTAATCTTAACATCATTCAAAACCACTCCCAAACTTGGTATCAGTGCTCCAAACACATCTTCAACAATCTCTCCTGCACTTGTACTACGTCTCTCTCTATGTGGTTGCTTCCCTTCCAAACTCTTTAAAGCCTCCATATGGTATATTTTAGGGAACACAACAGCAACATAACATGTGCCATTCCAATTCAATGGAAATCAAACATAGGCATTTTTCCCGCACACAAATTACACATTTGGCACCACTTGTACCGTATTCTGTAAGAACTTCTTTGCAGTGGCTTCAATTGTGAAACTATGATCACACACACTCTGTCCCACAAAGATCTTGTTATAGTATGTCTGTGCCTGTCTAATACAGAGTTCCCCTTGCTATTCCCAGTCTAGTGCTAATGGACCATAACTTCCCTTAGCCTTGTGAGCTAACTCTTCCTTGGTCCATTCAAAATGTTCCGTTCCATTGTTAAGCTTAACTGCTAATGACCTATTTCTATCTTCTACTTGATCTACAAACTTCTTCTCTATGTTAGTCAGCATGCAGGTCAAAATATGTCTGTGTGCATAAGCTGTGTCTAGTGCAACAGAAGGAATGAAATACTTCTCCATTCTCTCTTCTTGCTTGCAATAATCCTACTTATTCAGTTGCTTGTAACATGGAACCTCAGTAAGGAACACATCACAATAAGAGAAATAGTACTCGTAATGTACTTTGCCATAAAACATGCTAAGCAACAAACTACAAGGGATACCATACGTCAGAGGCAAATGGTGGTACCTAATACCATCCTCGACAGACGCAGGTAAAAGCATACACACATAGCAAGCTCTCACATCCATTGTGTCTGCATACTCATATAGCAGCTACGCATAGGCATTCAACGTATAATCACCTTTAGACAAATCTACGTTCAACAAGGAAATAGCTGAGTCAATCATAGCACTGTCAGATCCTAATCGACCCTCTTTTGTACTAGAGGTAGTAGGTGTGGTCGTCCATTGTACTCCCACCCCATGAACTTTTGCTTTGTGTGAACCTATGACAGTCATAGTAATGACTGTGAGAAGCTGGGGTTCTGTTGCAGTAACCCCCCCAGGGCCTGTGTTCTTTTATTAAAACTGTACCCAAACCCAATTGGCATCTCTGGCCACAGGTCAGTCCCCTGTGAATGGTGCCACAGGTACCCAGGGCCCAGTGACCAGGGAAGACCTCTAAGGACTGCAGCACTTATTGTGCCACCCTTAGAGGCCTGTACCATTACACTTACACACCTGCCTTTGCAGGCTGCATGTTTTGGTGCAGAATAAAGTGAAGAGTCGACATGGCAAACACCCCTGTGTGCCATGCCTACAACCCACTGCCCTGGCATAGATCAGTCACCCCTCTTGCTGGGTGCCCTATAACAGTGGTGAGGGTACAGGTGCATGAGCCTTGTACCCCTACAGTGTCAAAGTCCATTCTTAGTAATTGTAAGTGCAATGCTGCCATTAAGAGTATATGGGGCTGGGAGTTTGTCATTACGAACTCCACAGCACCATAATGGCTACACTGAAAACTGAGAAGTTTAGTATCAAACTTATCAGCACATTAAACCCACACTGATGCCAGTGTGGGGTTTAATGAAAAATGCACACAGATGGCTACTTAGAGATGCCCCCTGAAAAACGACCTACCACTAGTGTCCAGGCTGAGTGGCTGCTTTCAGATGCCACCACCTGACACGTTTCTGGACCCTGGGTCGAGAGCCAGCTGCTCTAGGGGGCCTGAAACAATGCACATCCTGGGGCAAAGTGCCAAGCCTCCTGCTCCAGGATGGGCAGGGTCCATGACGGGGAAGCTTTAAAGGCTTACCGACTTTGTGAGCTTCCCCAGGCCACTTGCTGATTTCAGCCTCTGGTCCCCACTGGCTCTGACCCCCACTTTGGGGGGGAGTACCGGCGGGAAAAAAGAGTGTGCCCACCTCTGCAAACTCTACCCCTCAGGTGGGGGAGGCGAGGTGAAGCACAACTCTCAGTCCCTGCCATCTTGCAGATGGGGGGACCCAGTCAACCAGGGAAAGGCTTATGTCTGCCTCCCACTGGAGGGTGGCATAATAGGGGGTGGACCCACCCCAGGGGAGAGGCCCATTGGTCGCAACCTTCTACCTACCTGTAACGCCCCATAATCTAGTATTTAGGGGCACCCCAAAACTTGCTTTCTCAGACAAGAAACCAGAAGAAGATCAGAAGTAGAAGGACAGAACAGCTGTGCCGAAGCTAACAAGAGGAGGATGACCACTGAATTGGCCCAGCCCTACTGGCCTCTCCCCACCTTGGACCTGCTTCAGCAAAATCCTGGTGTGTCCTGCAGCCAGCAACCTCCAGAAACCCAGAGGATCTGCCTGCCTTCTATCCCAAAGACTCTGTCGCCTGTGAACACCGGATGAGTTCAAACAACAAGACTCCAGTTTCGCAAAGATCCGCAAGTGGCCCAATACCAAGAGGAGGTCTCCCCAGCAATCCTGACCCGAGATCTAGTGACCCTTGACCTGCCTCAAGTCTCCGACGCATGCAGCCTCATACCAGAAGGTCCCCCCAACTGCAACCAGGAGCAGGTAAGAAGATCCTACCCTAAAAGGCATCCCTGCACCTGACCCCATGGCCTTGGGTGGCCCAGCCGCCGGTGTCTAACCAACTCCCAAGATACCAACTTACCTCTCCAAGTGGTAGTCGCACACAGAAGACCTTCGTCCCTGAGCCTGCAGTGCTTTTGCAAACCAGAGACTCCCCATTGAAAGCTACAGGGCTTCCGATGCCAAAACAGCACTCTGCACCCGGCCGCCCCAGCGCTGCTGAGGGTGCATCTTTTGTGCTGGCCTAAACCCCCATTTGCCCAGAGATTAAGTCAAGGAGCTTTGCTCCCACAACCCAGTGGCCTGCTCGTCAGCAGCAACCAACCGGAGGCCCCCTATCACCAATTGGATAACATTAGGCCTCATCACTCTGCACCCGGCTTCCCTAGTGCTTCTGAGGATATAACAAGAGTGCATTCTTGACCCAGGGAGACCCATGAATCTAACCCCAAAATACCAACTCCCACAACATAGTACTTACCTTTGAACCGATAACACTATTTTCCTCAATAGGATAACATTGACTGTTTTTCTTTGAAAAGTTTCTAAGTGTGGAGTTGGAAATTCTATGAAAACCTTTGACAACTGTACTAAATAACAAAAACGCTTTTACTTACCTGTTTACAGGAAATGTTTCAGTGTAGTATCCAGGTATACTACACTGTGTAAGAAAAAGCAATCTGAAGTAATGTACTGGTCATTTTACTAAGAAGCCCATTCAAAGTATATGTACTATATTTCCAAAGCATTGCATTTCTCAGTAACAGTACTGTAAATCAAAACAAAGTGCATATGCAATTACAGTCCAAACTGTATTACAACTGTATATTTATTGCAAAGTATGTATCACTTACCTGTGCCAGGCTTGCTTGGTTCTAGGAAATAAAATACCTAAAAGAATATTTTTATGCAAAAACAATTGGTCTGAAGTTCAGTCTTTGAGTGTGTGAGTTAATTTGCTGACTGATTGTGTTCAAAAAATGCTCAACACTGTCCTCTGCGAAAGCCTTACTGCTCGACCACACTACCACAAATAGAGAGTGAGGTGCTATCTACTTTACCTCTGCCTACCTTTTGGGTTCCAATGGACTCTGTGCACACTATACCTCACTGTGGTACAGTATATACAGAGCCAGCTTTCTACATTGGTGGATCAGCGGTGGGATATACAACTTTGCATTTGTTGGACTAACTTGGTTACCACCTGATCACTCGACAGATCACTTAAGTTGTCTTTAGAATTCCGATTTTTTTAAATTGGCATTTTTGCCAAATTACTAAAAGTCTTGTTAGGGCCTTGGTTAAGTCCCTTTCAAATTTTAAAAAATAAAAAGTAACTTTAGGATAAGAGGGGTTAGGACTTTATTTAACTATGTCCCTTAACAACAACCCAGCTGTTAGTGAAAATAACCACAATGACATAGAGGACCAGGTTGAGGAGCTTAACCTCACCCCTTACCTTCACTTACCTTTCAAGGAGGTAAGGTCCCTATGTAAAATTAAAAACATAACCATGGGGTCCCATTCTACCAAACAAAAGCTCCAGGAGCTGTTGGATGGCTATGCTTAGGACTAACCATCTGAAAATAGCGAAGACTAATCAGATGAGAAAGAAAATGGAGGGGATGAGAATGCTATCCAACACCCCCCCCCCCCCCCACTTCATAGGGAGAAAAGGGCCCAATTGCCCCTGACTCCAAGAATAAACCTCAGTACCTAGAGCCTACACAGGTGGATCAGGTACTACTGATGACATTGAGGACAGTCTCAATGAGGAGGACATCCTGCTAGCCAGATTGACCAGAAGAATAGACCTAGAAACCAGACTGCTGGTTCTAGAAAAAGAAGAGCAGAGATGGGCCTAGAACCCATCAGTAGTGGCAGAAATTAAAAACAATATAAAAAAAGAAGGATCCTATTATCCCAAAATCCCCAAAGGGATTGTCCCTAAATTTGAGGAGGGTGATGATATCACCAAGTGGTTCACAGCCTTTGATGGCTTGTGAAAACAGAAGGGTGAAGAAAACTCACTGGGGGGTACTCCTTTTGAAACTGTTCTCTGACCCTTACTGGGGCAGATGCTGGGTCTTATGACCTCATGAAGAGAACTCTGATTGAGGGATTTGGACTCACAACTGATGAGTATAGAATTAGATTCAGGGGGGCTCAGAAAACCCAGAGTCAGCGTTGGATGGAATTTCTAGATTACTCAGATAAGACACTAGATGGCTGGTTGACTGGTAGTAAAGTGCAAGAGTATGATGGTCTTTATAATCTGTTCATGAAGGAACACATATTAAGTAATTGCATTGATGAACAGTTGCATTAGTATCTGGTAGACCTAGGTCCGATTTATCCACAAGAATTGGGTCAAGACAAGGGTAACTAGGATGTTCACAGGGGGTGACCAAAAGAAAGGGGTTAAAAAACCTCCCCAGAGACAGTGAGCCTCTTAAAGATAAAAGTAAGGAGTCCCAGGTAGCCCCCAAAAAACCTGTCCAGGAGGGTGGGCCCGAAGACACCTCACAAACCAAAACTGTGTACCAAGGTAAAAGTTGGGATCCCAACAAGGTATGGTGTTACAACTGTCAAAATACAGGACACCACACCAAGGACACTAGATGTCCTAAAAATATTACAGCCCCTAGTGTAGCTCCAGGGGTTGCCAGTGTAGCTTTGGAGGGTGATTCCTCAGATGAGGAAGTCCTCCTAGCCTTCAACTGGAAACTGAGCCCAAAAGGTGAGTTGAAGATTCCAAAGGGGAGTAGACACTTCCACCACCTACTGGTGAATAAACCTAGCCACTGCCCTGAGAGATACCTGTGCCAGTCACACTGTGGTGCACACCAGGTTGGTTACCTCAAACTAGTTTGTCCCAGGAGAAACAAAAAGAGTAAGGGCTGTCCCAGGGGGTATCACTGTGAGGCATGTGGCTGTAGTGCTCCTAGAAATACCTGGGTCCCTTAGATGGAGAAAGGTGGTAGTCAGTAAAGACTGCCCCCTTGATTGTCTCATTGGGAATGATCACCCAGAGGTTAGTCGGAGCCAAAGTGAGGTACTGGCCCAATGCCAGACCTCACCCAAGAAACCTGGGAGGGGCTCAACCTGCAGTTGCTGCAGCTAAGCCCCAAGAGAAAAAGAAGATACAGTGTAGGAAAGGTGGACAACTGTTAGCAACAGTTCCAGTGGGCCAGGGAGATTGTATCCCAGTAGGGGAGAACACTAAAATTGGCACTGGTGAAGTCCCCCCTAGCCAACAAAAAGACCTGAATAGTCAGGCAACTGTCTAGCTTGAGGTGGTGGCTCCTCAGCTGGTAGAATCGAGGGTGGGAGAAGGGTGTTTATTTCCAAGTATAGGGACCCCCTTCCCTAAAACAGCAGACAGGCCACGAGAAACCGAAGAAGCCTGTAAGTTAACCACTCCACCTACCAGTGAAGGGCTAAAGGTGTGGTTCTGGACACTGACAGCTGTCAGTAGCCTCTGCTGGGTGTTAGCCTTCATGGCAGCACTGTCCTTGGCATGGTGGCCTAGCCCCCTGCCAAATAGGAACTTAGGCCCCCTGACCCTCTTGGTCATGGTGGGGTTGCTCAAGCTGTGGGTAACCTCTGAGGGTAAGCTGGGCTTTGCCCTAGCTAAGCTAGAATATGCAGAGGTTGGCACCTCGGAACCCAAACTAAAAAGTTGGGGTGAAGACACTAAAGAGCTCGGAAAGGAGCATTGGGAAAAAACTGTTAAGGTAGGCCAGCTCCCCAATGGAGCTGACCTGTACAAAAGGATGTGAGGCACAGTAGATCGTGCAACTTTCAACCCACATCCTCTACTCTTCCTCGCCCTAAAAACTAAAAAGACTCTCCCAGGTTGGGCTGAGTCTCCTATCCTTTGGGCGGGGGGGAAGGGGGGCGTTGTGTGAGAAGCTGGGTTTCTATTGAAGTAACCTACCCACTTTTTGCAAAAACAACAGTTGATGGACAGTTGATGCAGAACAATGTCATATATTCACCCCAGTACAGAGATCTGGGCCTAAATCCATCGTTTTTTTGCTCACCATGCCATTACAGTTTGAACCCAACCATATGCAAATCAGTCTTGACCCTGTGCCTCATGGGAACAGTCCAGCCCGAACTGCCAAGCCAGGTCCTCACTGGACTGGAAACAAGCATCCTAGGACCGGTTTTGGGGTTTCACCCCCCTTCAGCCAGGATAGCTTGATTCCAGTGGCATGGAGAGCACAGGACTCACGTCTGAGCATACCCGTCCCACTCGGGGTGACAAATGCAAAAACAACAGTTGATGGACAGAATGCAGAACAATGTCATACATTCACCTCAGTACCGAGATCTAGGCCTAAATCCATCGTTTTTTTGCTCACCATGCCATTCCAGTTTGAACCCAACCATATGCAAATCCGTCTTGACCCTGTGCCTCATGGGAACAGTCCAGCCCGAACTGCCAAGCCAGGTCCTCACTGGACTGGAAACAAGCATCCTATTACCGGTTTCGGGGTTTCACCCCTCTTCAGCCAGGATAGCTTGATTCCAGTGGCATGGAGAGCACGGGACTCACTTCTGAGCATACCCGTCCCACTCGGGGTGACAAATGCAAAAACAACAGTTGGACAGAATGCAGAACAATGTCATACATTCACCCCAGTACAGAGATCTAGGCCTAAATCCATCGTTTTTTTGCTCACCATGCCATTCCAGTTTGAACCCAACCATATGCAAATCAGTCTTGACCCTGTGCCTCATGGGAACAGTCCAGCCCGAACTGCCAAGCCAGGTCCTCACTGGACTGGAAACAAGCATCCTAGGACCGGTTTCGGGGTTTCACCCCTCTTCAGCCAGGATAGCTTGATTCCAGTGGCATGGAGAGCACGGGACTCACTTCTGAGCATACCCGTCCCACTCGGGGTGACAAATGCAAAAACAACAGTTGGACAGAATGCAGAACAATGTCATACATTCACCCCAGTACAGAGATCTAGGCCTAAATCCATCGTTTTTTTGCTCACCATGCCATTCCAGTTTGAACCCAACCATATGCAAATCAGTCTTGACCCTGTGCCTCATGGGAACAGTCCAGCCCGAACTGCCAAGCCAGGTCCTCACTGGACTGGAAACAAGCATCCTAGGACCGGTTTCGGGGTTTCACCCCTCTTCAGCCCGGATAGCTTGATTCCAGTGGCATGGAGAGCACAGAACTCACGTCTGAGCATACCCGTCCCACTCGGGGTGACAAATGCAAAAACAACAGTTGATGGACAGAATGCAGAACAATGTCATACATTCACCTCAGTACAGAGATCTGGGCCTAAATCCATAGTTTTTTTGCTCACCATGCAATTCCAGTTTGAACCCAACCATATGCAAATCAGTCTTGACCCTGTGCCTCATTAGAACAGTCCGGCCCGAACTGCCAAGCCAGGTCCTCACTGGACTGGAAACAAGCATCCTAGGACCGGTTTCGGGGTTTCACCCCTCTTCAGCCAGGATAGCTTGATTCCAGAGGCATGGAGAGCACGTGACTCACGTCTGAGCATACCCGTCCCACTCGGTGTGACAAATGCAAAAACAACAGTTGATGGACAGAATGCAGAACAATGTCATACATTCACCCCAGTACAGAGATCTGGGCCTAAATCCATCGTTTTTTTGCTCACCATGCCATTACAGTTTAAACCCAACCATATGCAGATCAGTCTTGACCCTGTGCCTCATGGGAACAGTCCAGCCCGAACTGCCAAGCCAGGTCCTCACTGGACTGGAAACAAGCATCCTAGGACCGGTTTCGGGGTTTCACCCCTCTTCAGCCAGGATAGCTTGATTCCAGTGGCATGGAGAGCACGGGACTCACGTCTGAGCATACCCGTCCCACTCGGGGTGACAAATGCAAAAACAACAGTTGATGGACAGAATGCAGAACAATGTCATACATTCACCCCAGTACAGAGATCTGGGCCTAAATCCATCGTTTTTTTGCTCACCATGCCATTCCAGTTTGAACCCAACCATACGCAAATCAGTCTTGACCCTGTGCCTCATGGGAACAGTCCAGCCCGAACTGCCAAGCCAGGTCCTCACTGGACTGGAAACAAGCATCCTAGGACCGGTTTCGGGGTTTCACCCCTCTTCAGCCAGGATAGCTTGATTCCAGTGGCATGGAGAGCACAGGACTCACGTCTGAGCATACCCGTCCCACTCGGGGTGACAAATGCAAAAACAACAGTTGATGGACAGAATGCAGAACAATGTCATACATTCACCTCAGTACAGAGATCTGGGCCTAAATCCATCGTTTTTTTGCTCACCATGCAATTCCAGTTTGAACCCAACCATATGCAAATCAGTCTTGACCCTGTGCCTCATTAGAACAGTCCAGCCCGAACTGCCAAGCCAGGTCCTCACTGGACTGGAAACAAGCATCCTAGGACCGGTTTCGGGGTTTCACCCCTCTTCAGCCAGGATAGCTTGATTCCAGTGGCATGGAGAGCACTGGACTCACGTCTGAGCATACCCGTCCCACTCGGGGTGGCAAATGTAAAAACAACAGTTGATGGACAGAATGCAGAACAATGTCATACATTCACCCCAGTACAGAGATCTGGGCCTAAATCCATAGTTATTTTGCTCACCATGCCATTCCAGTTTGAACCCAACCATATGCAAATCAGTCTTGACCCTGTGCCTCATGGGAACAGTCCAGCCCGAACTGCCAAGCCAGGTCCTCACTGGACTGGAAACAAGCATCCTAGAACCGGTTTCGGGGTTTCACCCCTCTTCAGCCAGGATAGCTTGATTCCAGTGGCATGGAGAGCACAGGACTCACGTCTGAGCATACCCGTCCCACTCGGGGTGACAAATGCAAAAACAACAGTTGATGGACAGAATGCAGAACAATGTCATACATTCACCCCAGTACACAGATCTGGGCCTAAACCTACCCACTTTTTGCCAGAGTACTGATGCACTTTTGACTTAATGTGCCCTGGGTCCCACCCAGGTTCCCAGGGCCTGTGTTCTTTTCTTAAAACTGTAACCAAACACAATTGGCATCTCTGGCCACAGATCAGTCCCTTGTAAATGGTGCCACAGGTACCCAGGGCCCGGTGTCCAGGGAATACCTCTAAGGACTGCAGCACTTATTGTGCCACCCTTAGAGGCCTGTACCATTACACTCACACATTGCCTTTGCAGGCTGTATGTTTTCATGCAGAATAAAGTGAAGAGTCAACATGGCACACATCCCTGTGTGCCATGCCTACAACCCACTGCCCTGGCATAGATCAGTCACCCCTCTAGCTGGGTGCCCTATAATAGTGGTGAGGGTACCGGTGCATGAGCCCTGTACCCCTACAGTGTCTAAGTCCATTCTTAGTCATTGGAAGTGCAGTGCTGCCATTAAGAGTATATGCGGCTGGGAGTTTGTCATTACGAATTCCACATCACCATAATGGCTACACTGAAAACTGAGAAGTTTAGTATCAAACTTATCAGCACGTTAAACCCACACTGATGCCAGTGTGGAATTTAATGAAACATGCACACAGATGGCACCTTAGAGATGCCCCCTGAAAAATGACCTATCACTAGTGTCCAGGCTGAGTGGGTGCTTTCAGCTGCCACCACCAGACATGTTTCTGGTCCCTGGGTCAAGAGCCTGCTGCTCTTGGGGGCCTGAAACAATGCACATCATGGGACGAGGTGCCAAGCCTTTTTGCCCAGGATGGGAGGGTACATGCCGGGGAAGCTTCAAAGGCTTACCGACTTTGGGAGCTTCCCCAGGCCACTTGCTGATTTCAGGAACTGGTCCCCACTGGTTCTGACCCCCACTTTGGGCGGGAGTACCGGCGGGAAAAACCAGTGAGGAAGAGAGGTGTGCCCACCTCTGCCAACTCTACCCCTCAGGTGGGGGAGGCGAGGTGAAGTACAGCTCTCAGTCCCTGCCATCTTGCAGATGGGGGAGCCAGCCAACCAGGGAAAGGCTTATGCCCCCCTCCCACTGGAGGGTGGCATAATAGGGGGTGTACCCACCCCAGGGGAGAGGCCCATTGGTCCCAACCTTCTACCTACCTGTAACGCCCCATAATATTGTATTTAGGGTCACCTCAAACCTTGCTTCCTCAGACAAGAAACCAGAAGATCAGAAGCAGAAGGACAGAACAGCTGTGCTGAAGCTAACAAAAGGAGGACGCCCACTGAATTGGCCCCAGCCCTACCGGTCTGTCCCCACCTTAGACCTGCTCCAGCAAAATCCTGGTGTGTCCTGCAGCCAGCAACCTTGAGTAACCCAAATGATCTGCCTGCCTTCGATTTCAAAGACTCTGTCGCCTGTGAACACCGGATTTGTTCAAACAACAAGACTCCAGTTTCGCAAGGATCCGCAAGTTTGCACTACTCTGCACCCAACGCCCACGACCCGAGCTGGAGTGGCCCAACACCAAGAGTAGGTCTCCCCAGCAACCCTAACCTGAGATTCAGTGACCCTTGACCTGCCTCAAGTCTCCAGCCGACGCATGCCGCCTCAAACCAGAGGGTCCCCCCAACTGCAACCAGGAGCTGGTAAGAAGATCCTACCCTAAAAGGCACCCTTGCACCTGATCCCCACGGCCTTGGGTGGCCTAACTGATGGTGCCTAACCAACCCCCAAGATCCCAACTTACCTCTCCAAGTGGTAGACGCAAACAGAAGACCATCGTCCCCGAGCCTGCAGTGGTTTTGCAAACCAGAGACTCCTCATTGAAAGCTACAGGGCTTCCGACGCCAAAACAGCACTCTGCACCCGGCCACCCCAGTGCTGCTGAGGGTGCATCTTTTGTGCTGGCCTAAACCCCCATTTGCCCTGAGCTTAAGTCTAGGAGCTTTTCTCCCACAACCCAGTGGCCTGCTTGTCAGCAGCCACCAACCGGAGGCCCCCTATCACCAATTGGATAACATTGGGCCTCATTGTAAGAGAGTAAGATCAGCTTCTTATGGTTACCCCCGATTTTTGCTGATGTTTCACTATTTTTCGACTTTATTCTGGCTGGGGCCCTGCTAACCAGGACCCCAGCCTAGCTGCTTCCTCTCTAAATTGATTACCAGTACTTTGGGTACACTACAGATTGGATTCTGGGGTACCCTGATAAGTCCCTAGTATATGGTATACTATGTACCCAGGGCATAGGTACCCCAGAGGCCTACCAGAGGCTGCAGCATGTATTATGCCACCCCTGGGATGCCTTCCAAAATGACACCACAGGACTGCTACTGCAGCCTGAGTAAGGTGGTGCATGCACCCCTTACTGAGATATAGGTTCACTATATCTCTCCATATCACTGCACATATAAACCTATAAGTCACCCCTATGGCAGGCCTTACTAATCCTGAAGGCAGGGTGCTGGGTTTTATGTGAGAGGGTGCCAAGCTTGAGCAGACCCCCTCTGCAGCCTTCGAAACCTTCATTCTGGGGTTGTTTGTGATGCAACCAAAGCATATACTCTTAAGAACGTTGTTAGAAGGTGACCCCAGAGGAGTCAGGGAGGTTACCTGAACCCCCTGAGACCTACCTTCGGGGTATGGTAGCCGGGCACTGGCGGGAGACTCCTCAGGTGGAAGAGTCTCGTATCTAGGATCGCACACACGGCACCACACGACAAAGAGACACCACACGGTAGGTTCTTGGGAACTGATCTTTATCTATTCAGCTTCGTCAGATCTTTATGATCACCAAGGTAGATATGTACAAATTGAGCACGGGCTCAGAGAGTCTCGGTAGGGAAGGGGGTAGCGGGACAGTCTTTGGGGATCCGGATAGATGCAGGGGCGTACCCAGCGCACAGCTCACAATCCTCGAGCCGGGGGATACGCCGTGGTCCAGCCGGACCGGAGGAGTCCTCAGGGGCCGCGAGTCACTCAGCGGGCTCAAGCACAAGTTCGGAGGTCTTGCGATCTTTCAGGGGAGCCGCGAGTCACTCAGCAGGGCTCAAGCACAAGTTCGGAGGTCATACGATCTTCAGGGGAGCCGTGAGTCACTCAGCAGGGCTCAAGCACAAGTTCGGAGGTCTTACGATCTTCAGGGGAGCCGCGAGTCACTCAGCAGGGCTCAAGCACAAGTTCGGAGGTCTTACGATCTTCAGGGGAGCCGCGAGTCACTCAGCAGGGCTCAAGCACAAGTTCGGAGGTCTTACGATCTTCAGGGGAGGCGCGAGTCACTCAGCAGGGCTCAGAGGTTCCAAGGTTGCAAGGGCGCCGCGACCACGTCAGCAGGGCTCTCGTCGTCCAGAGTCGAATCTGCCAGATAGCCCCAGAGCATCCCTTGATATAGGTCAGCTCCTCTTTGATGTCCGGGGTGCGTGTAGGCAGGGGTCTTAGCGCCTGGGGGCCGCTCGTTGGAGTTTCCTGCCATGTTGTCCTTAGATCCTTTTAGGGCCGGGTCGGGAGGAGTCCCAGACACCCAGCAGGCGTGGAGCCAGCCCTCAGGGAGGCCAGAGGGCCGATCGAAACCCATCTCCTGAGGGGAGGCCAGAGGTGCGATGGAAACGGCTCCTCCCTCTCTCACTCTATGGGAGCGCGATGTTCCCCAGCCGGGGTGGCGCCTCTAGGCCTGGGTTGTGCTGGGGCCGGGCGGCCATCGTAGGTGCAGGAAGTGGGCATGCGGGCCCGGTGGTGCTGGGAAGATGGAGGGCACGGACAGGGAAGTCCGGGTCGAGTGTGTGTGGGTCCTGGTGGGCCGGACCGGCTAGGCCGTGTACTGAGGGACTGAATGAGGTGTACGGGTCAGGGGGTGTGGCCAGGGGTCAGGGATGGCCATGCCACGAGGCCGGGTCTAAAACGCGTCCCCCCCCCAGCTGAAAGCCGGAGAGAACTACCCATCCTCTTGGGGGTTCTCTTCGCTGAGGCGGAAGAACCGGGAGAGGCCGTCAGCGTTGGCGTGGTCAGTACCAGGGCGGTGCTCTACGGTGAAGTCCATCCCCTGGAGGGAGATTGACCACCGCAATAGTTTGGGGTTTTCCCCTCGCATCTGCATGAGCCATCGCAGGGGGCGATGGTCGGTTTGGACTTTGAAATGGGTGCCGAACAGATAGGGTCGGAGTTTCTTGAGGGCCCAGACTACGGCGAACGCCTCGTGTTCAATGGTGCTCCACTTTCGTTCTCTGGGTAACAGCCTTCGGCTGAGGAAGGCTACTGGCTGGTCAAGGCCTTGGTCATTCACCTGTGACAGGACTGCCCCAATGCCATGCTCGGAGGCATCGGTTTGTACCACAAACTCCTTGGAGTAGTCGGGGGCCTGGAGCACGGGGGCAGTACACATGGCCGCTTTTAGGGCACCGAATGCCTCCTGGCAGGCAGAGGTCCACTGCACTTTCTTGGGCTGTTTCTTGGACGTGAGTTCCGTTAGGGGACCGACAAGGCTGCCGTACCCCCGGATGAATCTCCGGTAGTAGCCGGTGAGGCCCAGAAAGGCTCAGACCTCCGTTTGGGTCGTGGGTGGTTCCCAGGCTAGGATGGCGTCGAACTTAGGCTGCAGAGGGGCGACCTGCCCGCTTCCGACTTGGTGCCCTAGGTAGACCACCGAATCTTGCCCAATCTGACATTTGCTGGCTTTTACTGTGAGGCCTGCCTGGCGCAGGGCCGTTAGCACCCTCCGGAGGTGCTGGAGGTGCTCACTCCATTCGGAACTGAAAACCGCGATATCGTCCAGATATGCGGCGCTGAACTTCTCCAGCCCGGCCAGGACTCTATTTACCAGTCGCTGGAAGGTGGCCGGGGCATTTTTCATCCCGAAGGGCATCACGCGAAAGCGATAGTGCCCATCCGGGGTGGAGAAGGCGGACCGCTCCTTGGCTCCTTCTGTGAGCGCAATTTGCCAGTACCCGCAGGTTAGATCGATTGTGCTGAGAAAATGAGCCGACCCGAGACGGTCAATGAGCTCGTCTGCTCGGGGAATGGGGTGAGCGTCAGCTCGGGTGACTTCATTGAGTCCCCGGTAGTCCACACAGAATCGGAGTTCTGGGGCGACACCGGGGGCCCCTGCTTTCGGGACCAGTACCACAGGGCTGGCCCAGGGGCTGTCTGAGGGTTCGATCACTCCCAAGGTCAACATCTTCGAGACCTCGGCCTGAATGCAGGACCAGACTCGATCAGGGACTCGGTAGGCTCGTTGCTTCACCAGCGGGCTGTCTCCGGTGTCCACGTCATGGACACACCAGTCGGTGACCTTGGGGACGAGAGAGAAGAAGTCGGGGAACTGTCCTAAGAGCTGGCGGCAGTCCTCGCGTCGCTGGGATGTGAGGGATGGAGAGAGGTTCACTCCTTCCACGGAGCCATCCTTCTCCTGGGTACACAGGAGGTCAGGGAGGGGGTCTGGCTCCTCCTCGGCCCCGTCATCGGTGGCCAGCAGCAGACCCAGCTCCGTCCGCACGAAGTGGGGTTTGAGGCGGTTCACGTGAAGGACCCGAAGGGGGTCCTGAGGGGACTGGACATCCACCAAGTACGTGACCGGGCTCTTCCGCTCGACGACTTTGAAGGGCCCGGTCCATTTATCCTGGAGGGCGCAAGGTTTCACGGGGGCCATGACCCATACCTGCTGGCCCGGCTGGAACTCGACCAGAGTGGCATTCTGGTCGTACCAGCGCTTCATTTCCTCCTGGCTCGCCTCCAGGTTGGCCTCGGCCAGTTCTCGAAACTTCCTCGTCTGGTTTCGGAGGGTCAGAACGTATCGGAACACATCTCGGGGGGGGCCTCGGGGCGCCGCCTCCCATCCTTCCTTGACCAGGCTGAGGGGCCCCCGGACGGGGTGCCCGTAGAGTAACTCAAAGGGGCTGAACCCCAAGGACTTCTGGGGAACTTCCCGGTAGGCGAACAAGAGGCAGGGGAGCAGGACGTCCCACTTACACCGGAGGTGCTCTTCTAGGCCTGCGATCTTTCCCTTCAGAGTCCGGGGGTTAAACCGCTCTACTAGGCCATTTCCTTGGGGGTGGTACGGTGTGGTGAACTTATAGAACACTCCACATTGTTGCCACAGGGACGTCATGTATTTTGAGATAAAGTTCGTCCCGCGATCGCTTACGACCTCGCGGGGAAAACCCACACGGGAAAAGATCCCCATCAGCGCCCGGCCCACCACGGGGACGGTGATGGTGCGTAGGGGAATGGCCTCCGGGTATCGGGTGGCATGGTCCACTAGGACGAGGATGAAGCGGTGACCTTGTGAGGTTGGGGGGTCCAGTGGCCCCACGATGTCGATCCCGACCCGCCTGAACGGGGTATTGACGACCGGGAAGGGTTGGAGGGGAGCCTTGCGCTTTCCTCCACTTTTTCCACTAGCCTGGCACGTGGGACAGGACTTGCAGTGGGTTTCTACATCTGCTTTCATTTTAGGCCAGTAAAAGTGAGTCACTAGGCGGCTGTAGGTTTTGTCTTGGCCCAAGTGGCCTGCGAGGGGGACATTGTGAGCCAAGCCCAGGAGGAAGTCTCGGAAGCGTAGGGGTACCACCAGCACCCGGGCTGATCCTAGCTCCACCGCCTTCTGCTCGCTGTACAAAAGGTCATTTTCCCAATATAGCCGGTGTGTTCCAGATTGGTCGCCCGCGGCTTGGGCCTCGGCTTGCTGCCGGGGTCCGACCAGGGAGGGACAGGTGGCTTGCTCCTGGCAGAACTCCTCTCGGGAGGGGCCTCCCTCGTGGCGCCACTGGGCCAACTCGGGCAGATCGCCTAACTCTGCGATCTGTGCGGGGTCGGACGGTAGGGGTTCGTTGCTGGTGACCGATTCTCCACGTGGGGAGATGTGGGGGACCTTGGCTGGGACAATCCTGTCCTCATTGGCAGGTGCGTCCTCGGCTTCCCCATGGGGGGACAGTCGGGCCGCCATAGATCGGGTGGTGGCGCACACCCACTCGGGGAGACCCATCATCCCTAGGTGGGCCTTGCGCTCGACTTGCTTTCAGGGAGAACTTTCTAGGTCGTTCCCCAGGAGACAGTCGACCTGCTGGGAGGTTCTCACTGCTACTTTCAGTTTTCCGACCACTCCGCCCCATTCAAAAGGCACCAGGGCTACTTTACAGAGACTCTCAGTATTGTCGGCTGTAATTACAGGGCAAAATAGGTTGGGGAGGATCTGGTCTTCGTGGACTAAGTGGCTGAGGACACCGGTGATGCTCGCCCCGGTGTCACAAAGGGCCTCTACCTGTTGGCCATTGATCGTCACTAGCTGCCCATATTTCTTCGTGTTGGAGGGCAGGAGGCTCCCAGGGACCATTTCTCTGTCTCCTAATGATACCAAGGCCATGGCGGCGGGTTCCCATTCTACGGTCTCCTCAATCTCCTCCCCTAGGGCTATGTTGGTTATCTGTCTGGCGGGGGGGGGCTGTAGAGGGGACGCGCGGGGCCATTGGGCATTCGGGGTCATTGGCGTAATGGCCGGGCTTCTGGCAACGGAAACAAGTGATGGTCACCCGGTGCCCCCGTCTCACGGGTGGACCGGATACAGCTGGTGGGGTTTTGGCTTTTCGGGGGACTGGACTGGGGTTCCCTCTGTCCTCCCTGGCCCCCCCCCCCCTCTCTGGCGGGGTGGTCCCTGACTGGCTCGGGGGTATTCTCCTACAGGGCCCCGGGAGACCCGGGTGTTGGTCCAGCGATCCGCCTCGACAGCCAGCTTCCTCGGATCCGTGAGCTTGCTGTCGAGTAGATGCTGGCGTAGCTCCACAAAGCAGTTCGCCGCCAGGTGTTCCCACAACATGAGGTCAGTCAGTTCGTCCAGGGTGGTTACTTTGCTGCCCTTAATCCACCCGTCGAATGCACGGCTGAAAAAGTTCACATACTCCACCCACGTGGTGCCGGGGATCTTCTTGCAGTCCCGGAACCGCTGGCGGTACATCTCGGGGGTGAGGCCGTACCTCGTGAGGAGGGCCTCCTTCATGTGGCTGTAGGAGGTCTGCATGGAGGATGGTAGGTCGAGCAGGGTGTCTCTCCCTTCGCTCAAAAATCGGCCCCACAACCCGGCCCCCCAATCTTTCTGCGGGACTCAGTGGGAGGTCATGGCGACCTCATAGGCCTTGAACCATTGTTGGATGTCATCGTTCTTGTAATATTCCTTGACCACATCTTTGGGGATGTGGACCTTCTGTTCCACCTGTGGTGGCGCCCCCCGGTTCTCTGGGGGTCGAGTTTCTTCGCTCCTTGCCTTGAGCAGGATTTCTTTCAAGCTTCGTTCGTGCTCCAGTTGAAGTCTTTGTCCTTCGTGCTCTCGTTGGAGTTTCTTCACTTCTAGCTCGCCTTGTACTCGCATCTGTTCCACTGCTAGCTTTTTCTCAGCTAATTTCAACTCACCCTCAATTTTCAGTTTGGCCAGTTCGAGTTCGTGATTACGGCTTCTCTCTCTGTCTGCGAGTTCTTCCGGGGATAGACCCCCGTCTGGTATGAAGCTTCGTACCTGGTTGCTGCTGCTTTCTCTTGGGGAGAGTCCAGCTTCGTTGTGGAGCTCCACCGCTCCTTCTGGGCGGGAGGCTCCGGATTCCACCCAAGCTTTCAGTGCCTTCTGCATATCTTCTTTGGTGTTGAGACCAGTGGTAGCGATTTTTAGTTCTTTGCAGAATTGCTTCAGTTCTTTGTGCGTGTACTCTCCCAGTTGTTCCGCCTGGAACACAGCACTCGCGTTGGTTTCTGTGAGGCTCATGGCGTTTTCTTCTGCCGTTTTTGCCGATGGTGCGTCCACTGCTTATGGTACGATCTCTAGATGATGGGCCCGAATCCCGTCGCTTGCCACCAATGTTAGAAGGTGACCCCAGAGGAGTCAGGGAGGTTACCTGAACCCCCTGAGACCTACCCTCGGGGTATCGTAGCCGGGCACTGGCGGGAGACTCCTCAGAGGGAAGAGTCTCGTATCTAGGATCGCACACACGGCACCACACGACAAAGAGACACCACACGGTAGGTTCTTGGGAACAGATCTTTATCTATTCAGCTTCGTCAGATCTTTATGATCACCAAGGTAGATATGTACAAATTGAGCACGGGCTCAGAGAGTCTCGGTAGGGAAGGGGGTAGCGGGACAGTCTTTGGGGATCCGGATAGATGCAGGGGCGTACCCAGCGCACAGCTCACAATCCTTGAGCCGGGGGATACGCCGCGGTCCAGCCGGACCAGAGGAGTCCTCAGGGGCCGCGAGTCACTCAGCGGGCTCAAGCACAAGTTCGGAGGTCTTACGATCTTTCAGGGGAGCCGCGAGTCACTCAGCAGGGCTCAAGCACAAGTTCGGAGGTCTTACGATCTTCAGGGGAGCCGTGAGTCACTCAGCAGGGCTCAAGCACAAGTTCGGAGGTCTTACGATCTTCAGGGGAGCCGCGAGTCACTCAGCAGGGCTCAAGCACAAGTTTGGAGGTCTTACGATCTTCAGGGGAGCCGCGAGTCACTCAGCAGGGCTCAAGCACAAGTTCGGAGGTCTTACGATCTTCAGGGGAGCCGCGAGTCACTCAGCAGGGCTCAGAGGTTCCAAGGTTGCAAGGGAGCCGTGACCACGTCAGCAGGGCTCTCGTCGTCCAGAGTCGAATCTGCCGGATAGCCCTAGAGCATCCCTTGATATAGGTCAGCTCCTCTTTGATGTCCGGGGTGCGTGTAGGCAGGGGTCTTAGCGCCTGGGGGCCGCTCGTTGGAGTTTCCTGCCATGTTGTCCCTTGATCCTTTTAGGGCCGGTTCGGGAGGAGTCCCAGACACCCAGCAGGCGTGGAGCCAGCCCTCAGGGAGGCCAGAGGGCCGATCGAAACCCATCTCCCGAGGGGAGGCCAGAGGTGCGATGGAAACGGCTCCTCCCTCTCTCACTCTATGGGAGCGCGATGTTCCCCAGCCGGGGTGGCGCCTCTAGGCCTGGGTTGTGCTGGGGCCGGGCGGCCATCGTAGGTGCAGGAAGTGGGCACGCGGGCCCGGTGGTGCTGGGAAGATGGAGGGCACGGACAGGGAAGTCCGGGTCGGGTGTGTGTGGGTCTTGGTGGGCAGGACCGGCTAGGCCGTGTACTGAGGGACTGAATGAGGTGTACGGGTCAGGGGGTGTGGCCAGGGGTCAGGGAGGGCCATGCCACGAGGCCGGGTCTAACATACATTATAACCAAATGGTAAATGCTACCTTTGGAATGGCTGCACGGAAACATGTCGTGTTTGGTGTCAAACGCCTTGGAATCATACCCCCACACCAGTAACTGGTGTGGGGGTATGATCCCACTCTTCTAGAGGGAGAAACATGACAGCACCGGTATAGCCGGTACCAGCTAAAAGAGCCCTGCCATCACAAAATGGATGCTGCCAGCCACAGACATGAGTCTGGCCTCATGCTGCTGGACGAAACTCAGGCAGGGTAGGCCTGGACAATAGGTTTCCTGTCACAGGAAGGTGTCACCACCTCCCAGACAGGCTTTAGTGTATTGGGGCCGGGTGGGTGCACTCCAATAGTGCTTTGACGTTCAGCACTGGGGGCACATTTGGTGTCCCTGTGCATAGTCTAGCTCAAACCGGTTGCAGGGTCTACCAGTCCCTGCTCTGGCGCGAAACTGGACAAAGGAAATGGGTGTAGCCACCTCTCTTTCCTGACCCTCCCATAGGTGGGTCCCTAGAGTTTGTCCCACCCCTTCCTTGGGTATAAAAAAAAGGAATGCCTGGCTACAGGACTTTAGATTACACCCGGATAAAACACTGATACTAAATCCTGGAACTTCGAAGATCTACATTGAACTAGATGACTGAAGAATCTCCCTTGGAGTAAAGGAGTTACTCCCCTGCAAGGCATTCAGCAAAGACGCATCTGACCAGTTTGCATCCCAGAAGCTCCCGACAAACTCAGAAGAATTTTGCAACACAGGAGGTGGGTTTCCGTGGTCTTAGAGGTTGATCTGTGCCCACAGCAAGTCTGAGGCCCGCATCCCTCGTGGCAACTGTGCAACCCGAACCCCTGGACACCGCATCACTTTGCAGAAGCATCGGCTTTACAACAACTCCTGCAGCTGAGCTTTGGGTTAGTTGTAGCCCTGACCCCGAGCAGTATCTGCACCGAAGATTGCCCATCTACACTCCACGAGTGTTCCGTGAGCTGGCCCTTTGTGTTTTCTCTCGAGGTCCCCTCGCGATCCCTAGTCCGTCGACTGGTGGGTCCCTGTGAATGCAACTTTACTTCTAATTGAGCTTACCTGGTTGCTCCAGACGTGCCCTGACTCTCCATTGCTGGGGGAGTCCCCAGGACCTTGCTGGTCCGCACCAAAGCATCTTTTCTCTTCCTGTGTGGGTTACTGTTGCCAAGGCTTGTTGGGTCCAATCTGGGCACCGACACTGCAGCAGTCAACATCCTTCGTGGGACAGCTCGAATACAGCTCCTGGTTGTTCTCAACGCCTCCTGGTCCTTGTGGCTGCCGAGTCAAGCTTCACCTCTTCGCACCTGAATCACCCGACATCTTGCCCCTGGTCACTGGCAAGTGACCCAGACTTTGTCCCCTCTGCTTTCAGGTTCTTCTGATCTTCGATCCAGGCTTGGATCACACCGGTCACTTTTCTCCTTCCCGGCAGCAGCACTTTGCAGCAGATCGCCATTGAAATCAACGATGATTCCCGACACCATTTGACACCTATGCACCCGGCTTCCCTGGGTGAGGTAACTTGAGTACTCCAGTGCTTCCTTGGGTGCTGGCCCTAGAACCCCCTAAGTCTAAAGGGGTTTGCTTAAAGTCCTCTCTAAGTGTCCTTAACTTCTAAATTTCCAACCGCGACTTTCCCATAGAATAATACGGGGCTCGCGGCTGTGTTCTCTCGCTGCACACGTCCCCGTTGGTCTCCTGTGTCACTACCTTGGGTGGTTCCTTGGGGTCCCAGCGATTCTACGTGCTGTAGGCACTGTGTCTAGTCAAGTCGTGGTTCTTATACGACTTTCTTAATATATGGTTTGGTCCGCCCCTCCGACCCATTGTATATTGTGCTATTTACTGTCGTTTTAGACTGTATTATTGTGTATCTTGGACTCTAACCTCATAAAGAGATTAGTAGTGAGTGTTTAGAAAGAATTACATATATTTTATATATACCTTGTGAGGTTATCCTTTCATTTAGTGATTCAAGAGGTTATAATCTGGTAAACCACGCTGCTTTACACTCCTTCAAGACTTAGCCTGAAGGCTGCTCTCCATAGCTACCACTAGGATAGCTTTCAATAAAGGTTGTCTTTAAACCTATCATCAATAAGGGTTGTTTGGACTGGTACAAGGTGCCCACTATATCTAGTGGACAGCATATACCAGACCAACTTCTCACACTCAGCACTCTGCACCCGGCCGCCATAGTGCTTCTGAGGGTATAACAAGAGTGCATCCTTGACCCTGAGAGACCCATGAGTCTAACCCCAGAATACCAACTCCCACAACATAATACTTACCTTTGAACCGTTAACACTATTTTCCTCAATAGGATAACATTGACTGTTTTTCTATGGAAAGTTTCTAAGTGTGGAGTTGGAAATTCTATGAAAACCTTTGACAACTATACTAAATAACGAAAACGCTTTTACTTACCTGTTTACAGGAAATGTACCAGTGTAGTATCCAGGTATACTACACTGTGTAAGAAAAAGCAATCTGAAAGTAATTTACTGGTCATTTTACTAAAAAGCTCATTCAAAGTATATATACTATATTTCCAAAGCATTGCATTTCTCAGTAACAGTACTTTTAATCAAAACAAAGTGCATATGCAATTACAATCCAAACTGTATTACAACTGTATATTTATTGCAAAAGTATTTATCACTTACCTGTGCCAGGCTTGCTTGGTTCTAGGAAATAAAATACCTAAAATAATATTTTTATACAAAAACAATTGCTCTGAAGTTCAGTCTTTGAGTGTGTGAGTTCATTTGCTGACTGAGTGTGTACAAAAAATGCTTAACACTGTCCTCTGCTAAAGCCTTACTGCTCGACCACACTACCACAAATAGAGAGTGAGGTGCTATCTACTTTACCCCTGCCTACCTTTTGGGTTCCACTGGACTGTGCACACTATACCTCACTTTGGTACAGTATATACAGAGCCAGCTTCTGACAATGACTACTGCTTTAACCGTGATTACTCCTACTATAAGTGTGCCTATTACATATTTTGTTCTACGGTTCAAATTACCAGACTCCATCTTCAAAATAGTTCAGATTGTGGCAAGATGATCAATGCAAAGTCACTTTCTCTGCCTCTCATTGCTTTATAACAAAGTTCATGCACAGTTCTTGAAGTCGCAGGAATAGCTTTCTCAGTTCGTTGCGCAATTATTTACACAGCTCGAAGACTTCCCATGCCCTCTTTCTTCTTCTATGGAAAAGTCCCTAATTTTATTCTTCTTCCTCTCGGGCTTAGGTAATCTTCTTTTGAACAAAGTTTCTATTTACAGTTCACAGTTTAATACACATCCAAAATAAAGTCAGAGCCAATTTCCACAATGGCAGGCTGCAAAAGTTCAATACGAAATGCTGCAATCTCCGGAACTGGTGGCTAATACCCAAAAGTTGGAAGCGTAAGGTCTTCCAGAATCTAGCTCTGCAAGTCACTCAGTTTCGGAGGATCTGGCACAGTGAGTGTCAAAACTCCATTCGCTTCAACTCCAGGGAACAACATTTCACTTTCAAACATCAGCACTGATGTTCCGTTCCTCACTCGTTTGAACCTCAGTCTCCTGGACCTCACTGTTACCGGCATCTGTAACCAGGTAAGTCCAGTCTGGGGCACATTAGCTACGGCACGGTACTCCCACTCTCCTTGATCTCCTCAAGGTCCCCTGTACTTGTTACTTGTCACTTTGCTCTGATTCAGACGTTTCAGCTACAGGAGTAAGATCTCTTTCAGGTGCAAGTCTCAAATTCTGCCTCCTCTGTCTGATAGGCCATGATTCCCTTGTAACCTCAACTCTCTTTCGTAGCACTCAACCAATTTCCACACCAGTCTCTTCAGCTGAGTCTGACTCTATACCACTTGCAACTTTACCGTCTCCCTCAGAGTCTATACCTGGGCCTTGTGTAGAGTAGCGTGACCTCCCTCAGCTCGACCTGGAATTCTGGAGTTTGTGGGATAATTGGTTTAAGATAGCCTATCCTTAAACTAGACAACTCTCTACAGATTTTCTTTTATGGTTTCTCTCTTATTCATGGTTTAAAATTTGTATTGTAAAATTTTTCAACCTGTTTTATTATGGTTTATTTAGTCCAATGATTATCAATCAGAAATGCTGTTTTTTTGAGATTACAGGGGATTACTTAAAATTGATTGGCATTCTTTCTGGGGCAAATCTGTAAGTACCTGTATAACCGGAGTAAAAGAATGAGCAGCAAGGTATTGGGAACCCGAGATGTGATTCATCCCATCCTTTTATGGAGTGACCGGGTATTTCCCTCTATTGAAGCGAGACAGCCTGAATCTTGTTTTTTATCTCCATTTATATATTGATTTGACAAATGAGGGCAAAAAAAAGAAAAATCAGTGCGGCTTATCAATGCTGTAGATGGCACTGCAGGCAAGCACATTACCCGACCCATGAGAATTTCATGTGGGGATAATCCAGTTCTCCTATCTGGAATACTGTAAAAACTGATCAGCACCAAAAGGCAACAAATCAGGACAGTTCAGAGAGGTCGAAGCACACACTTTTGCCATTCTCATTTTTAAAGTCCCATTGACTTGCTCCACAATGCCTAATGCCTCCGGCCTGTAGCTACAGTGCAATCTCTGATCAACCTGCAAGGCAGTACACAACAGCTTCATGATCTCGTTGTGGAAATGAGTTCTTCTATCCGACTCCAATGAAGTTGGAAATCCTAAACGTGGAATCAACTCTCTAAGTAACAACTTGGCTACTGTAAGGCTATCACATCTTCTAGTCAAGCATGCTTCAACCCACTGTGAAAAGACGCACACCACAACTAGGATGTACCTCAGTTCATTGCACCTAGGCATTTTAATGAAGTTACGTTGAATTCTGTTAAAGAGACCCCCTAACTGACCGATGTAACTCAATGCAACCACAAAGTTCTTTCCAGGATTAATCTGTTGACAAGATGTAACACATCTGTGGCACATTGCTTCAGCAAACACATGAAACCTTGGGTTAAACCATGTTTGTCTGAACACTTTCACCGTTGCATCTCCACCAATATGAACTGCTCCATGAATCTATCTTGCCATCGGGCTCATTAAACAATTTGGTAAGACTGCTCTACTATCTGTCGAGACCCAAATGATATCATCTCTCTTCTCACAACCTGCTTTGATCCAACCATCTTCCTCTTGGTCTGACACTGCTCCCTGCAGACTCCTGACCTCATTCCGGGTATCTGCTATGACTAACATCATGCTGCGCTTGGTTTTCTCTGTGCTCTTGCCTGAATAATCCCCATTAAAAATGAAGTTGGGAATCCAATGTCGGCCTTACCCAGCAATTCTCAATAACATTCTGACTGCCTTTTGCGCTGTAGTCGGATTCATTTTCATGATCGCCTCAATGCGGTCTGGTGACACCTTTCTCTTACCTTTCTCAATGCGAAGAACCAAATACTAAACTTCAGGCAAACAGTACTGAAGTTTTCTCTGGGACGTGTCCATATTGATTCAGTAGAACAATAGTATCATCCCTACAAGCCTCCTCGGTCCCTAAAGCTATCAGGTGGTCATCAATATACTGTACAAGCAATGAGCTTTGTGACAACACAAAGCTCTCAAGGTTCCTTTTCAAAATCTGGTTAAAGATAGATGGACTCTTAGGATACCCTTGTGGGATACAACACCATGTTAACACATGGTCCTCCAGCCGGAAAGCAGATACAAATTGGTTTTCCACTTGTAAGGGTATCAATAAGAATGCTTGACATGCATAGGTCAATCACAGTAAGCCATTCTGCTTCACAAGGAATTTTAAATAGGATCACAGATGTATTTGGTACCACAGGACAAAATGGAATCACAATCACGTTGACCTTCCTCAGGTCCTGGACAATGCGGTAATTACCGCTCGGTTTCTGCAACCCCACTATTGATGAATTGTATAGACTTCCTATGATCTCTTTTGGGTGGCCCTGCACGATCACAGACTTAATTACATGTGTAATCCCTGCCACTGGTTCCGGGGTCAGGTTGTACTGAGACATTCTTGGGAACTGGGCATTTGGCTTAAACTGTATGCAAACTGGCTCAACCCCTCGAATCAGTCCTGTGTCTTCTTCTGTAAAATCCCACACCATTGAAGAGATGGTGTCTCTCAGGTCACATGGTATTTGATCCACTGTTGGTATGGGAAATATGTCTACACAGTGATTCTGGTTTGCCAATTTGAATGCAATGTCGTCATCATTAGTCTGCAATTCTACTCCTTAAGGCACTGGTACAATTCAACTTACACAGGAGGTCACGTCCCAACAAACAGACTGAACTCGAATCGAACATCACAAACTTGTGTTGATCCTGGAATGTTCCTATACTCACAGGTACTTCGTCTGTAACAGGTTTGTCATTCTCCTATTGGCAACTCTTACAACTTGGATCGATTGTCCCGAGAGGGGTAGGTTTGGGACTACTGTGGATCTCACAGTAGAACGGGTAACACTAGTATCAATCAAGAATGTAATGGGATGACCGTCTACATCTGCCTCTACTAACGGTCCACTCTAGTCTATCTCTAAGACTGCTCCAATGGTACAGTCTTCCTCTCCCCTCAGGCACTGTCATAGGAACCGATCTGGATTGAATCCATCCAGAGTCTCCAAAAGGGGCATTTGAGGATACGCTCAGTTACTCTGTGAACTTCTTTGATATTGGGGTACATGTACTAGCTAATTGTGACCCCACCCCCAGTTTACGGATCTAGGCCTATTCACGGTATTTATTACATTAGGAACCTGGATAATCTCCTCATCCTAGAACTGATTTGCTGGATTTGCTCAACACTCGAACTTCCAGTGTCCGATTTTGTTATAATAATGACAAGCAGTGGTTTTCTTTAATTACCGATGTCTACCCCTAGCTTGGGATCTGTTCCTTTCCCATTTCAATGTCCTGTGTGGTTTGATACATTCTGAAACCCTCCTTGATTGCTCCCTTGATTCCGGCCTAAAGTTCTTCTGGTTGTCTGTGCCTGTTCTACCCTTTTTGCATTCCTCATCTGGACCAACATTAGTTTGTCCTTCATTTTCCTGTGCTTAGAATTCACCTCATCACTACAATATCTGGCATACCGTAAGATCTCATCCACTGTCTTATTTTGCCAGCAGATCAAATGTTGCTAATCTCGGGTCTCAGTCCTAATCTTTACAAAGCAATCAACTTGCTTATACCATTCAGCAGGTTTCTCCCTCAGCCGAGGAAAGTCGTTAGTAAATGCTGGCAAATCACTCCTGCTCCATGGCACTTGCACATACTCTCCGCTTGGTACCTCTCGCAATGGGTAAGCATCAACTCCTGGTATGCCCCCTCCTGACGGAGGAGTATGTCCCATCACCTTCCTAACATTCTTTTTCTTTGAGCATCTTTGCTCCCATTTATCGAGCATGCTCCATGCACATATCCCTACGATAAGTTCCCAGATGTGTGTTTTCAAACCTATGGCTATTTTCTCTTCTAAGTCCAGATAAGTATAATTCAACCAGTGGTTTCCCTGTAACCTCTTCATTTTGGACAAATCCACGTGATATTTCTGGGCCAATTCTGTCAGTTTCTCATGTGCTGCCTTGTCTTATGAGTGACATCCTTCGCCACAAACACTATCCTTTCCAAAGGCATGCTTACACTGATTATTTCAACCACTTCTGCTTTCAGTCTCACCATGTCTAACAATCAATCAATAACTCTTTATTTCGATTAAAAATCATAAAAGACGTTCACATTTAAAACATAATTGTAAATTTCATTATCATGAGTTTAAACAAATTTTGAGCATTTAAAATGATGGTATCTAGGAAAAAGGTAGATCCACAGTGATGAAATACATAAATATGTAATAAATAATTAAAACTACCAAAATCTCTGGCAGTATTACCTCCATAATCAATACAAGTAATCACGGAGGAGGAGCCTAGCGCGCAACCAAGATGGCCGCGTAGGTGCGAGGCTCCCGAGGACCTCCGCAACCTCCCATGACTATCCTGAATTTATCCTGTCTCGGATGAGGGGAATGTGTTGGTGAGCCTGAGCTGAGGTGGCACCCGTTTCCCGTTGTCAAATCGGACCTCGGACACCGGAGTGAGCACCGATTGAAGTCTGCGGCCTTCTCCTCGCCAGACCCCGGATTTGCGCTGAGGGGTGACCCAGTGACAACGTGAACAACAGCGGCGGGCCGGGCCTGGCGAGTCGCGCACCCCGCGCTTTCGCTTTCGCACCCCCTTGCAATCACTGCAGGGTTGGGTCGCGGGGCTCTTTGTGTTGGTGTGGTCTCGCTGGGAGACTTGGCCTGCCCGCCGGCTGTGACCCACCCCGCCGATCGGGGGTGGCCCCCCCCGGAGCTTGTGGCCCTGATTGCCTGCCCTTCACGACGTGACTGGTGCGACCGGGAGACAAGTGGCCATGGCCACCAAACAAGATGGAGACCGGGCAAAGACCAAGCCGACCCGGCGTGGCACCACCCATCAGGCCAACAGTATGGACCGCTATACCCTCCAGAAGGGATCTCCCGGCGGACCGCACAAATCCCCTGAGGACCCTCCTGATGCCCCGGACCTGCCCACGGATCTGACTCTGCGGGATGTCATGGGCGCCATTGCCGAGATGAAGGCCTCGGTAGGCCAGCGGTTCGACACACTGGCACAGAAGATCGACTCGGTCCTCGTGGATGTTGGCCTGGTGAGGGCCGATCTTTCCAAGACCAACGACCGAGTTGATTCTTTGGCCCACACCGCATCGGGCCTTACTACTGATGTGGCGGCGCTACAAACAGAGGTGCGCCGGCTTAGTCAGGCGAGCGCGCTTATGGATCGGCGCCTGGAGGACTCCAAGAGTCGGGCCCGGAGAAACAACATCCGCATCATCGGAGTACCCGAGGGACGGGAGGAAGTGGCGGCGGACCTATTTGTGGAGGACCTGATCGCTACCCATCTCCAGCCACGGGGGTTGAGTAAATTCTTCGCGGTGGAGCGGGCCCACAGGGTTCCCGGGGGAAGGCCGAAGGTCGGAGCCCCTCCGCGGCCCCTCATTGCCCAGATTTTCAACTTTCGGGACAGAGACGCTATCCTGCAAGCCTCCAGACTGTTGGGGCCGGTTAAGCTTGACAACATGGAGGTGAACTTTTATCCGGATTTCACCCCAGCGGTCCAGAAGCAGAGAATGAGCTTCCAAGGCGTCAAGCGCCGTCTTCGGGACTTGAACCTTAAATACGCAATGCTCTTCCCAGCCAAGCTGCGAGTGGAGGTAGAGGGTCGCACGCACTTTTTTGATCGCCCCGAAGTGGCTGGAGACTGGCTGGACACTCTGTCTGGGGATCGTGATCTGGGGGGCGGGGGGGGGCGGCGGGGGGAGTCGGCACACTGGATCGGGACTGAGGGGGTGATGTTGGGCTTCACTCTGGACAAAAATGTTGCCACTCTCGATTAAGCATCTGTCTGTATAATTTCCCCTCCTATGGAGGTTGTGTGGGGTCTCTTGGGGGTTCTCCCTCCTCCTCTAGGGGGCTTAGCTAGTTTTTATTATATATATGGGGCGACAGGCACACTGCACGTTGGGGGGGCTGTTCGGGCTCATGCAGGGGTGCAGGGAGGGGGGAGTTTTGTTGGGGTGGGTGGGTAGGGATGGGGGGGTGTTGTTCGTTTTCACCACAAGGCAAAGGTATCATTGTGCTAGCTCTATAGTGCTCTCGGGGGGACGAATGGTGGCTCTTGTCTATGATGGGGGGTAGGGAACTAACTCTTTTGTCCTGGAACGTGAATGGACTGGGGGACAGGATTAAACGTGGGGTGGTCCTGCAGTTCTTGAAGCGAATCTCGCCCGATGTAGTTTTTCTGCAGGAGACACACCTCATTGGCAACTCCTTCTGCGCCATGAATCGGCGTGGCTATCGCCTAGTGGCCCATTCGGGCTTTACGTCTGGCTCAAGGGGTGTGGGCATCATGGTTAAGAACTCGCTTCCGCTGGAGATTGATGAGGTGCTCCATGATGACAGGGGACGTTACGCGGTCTTGGTGGGAAGGATGGAGGGCAAAGTGGTGGTTTTTGTGTCAGTATACGTCCCACCGGGGCTGCAGTCGACTACCTTTGCGGACCTGGGGCGCCTCCTCCTTGGCCTTCCGGGGGGGATTCTGGTGGTGGGGGGGGATTTCAATGCGGTGGTTTCCGGGACTGTGGATCGTCACCCCCCTAGGGACCTCCCCCGGGCCCAAGCGTGGCTCTCTGGTCTATTGGACACTTTGGGATTGGTGGATTGCTGGCGTTTAAAACATCCCACGCAGTTACAGTATACCTTCCATTCGGGGGCCCATGGTAGTCTCTCACGACTAGATTATGTCCTGGTCCCGGCGGCCTATGTTGGGAGGGTGGGAGAGGTGCGCCATTTGGCACGGGGTATCTCGGACCATTCCCCGCTCCTGTTACACCTGGACCTTTTTCCGAGGGGTGAGGGTAGGGTGGTCCCGATCAATCCCTGGTACTTGCGTGACCCCACTATTCGCGCTGAATTGATTAAATCCCTCCAGCGCTACTTTGACGAGAATGTGGGGTCCGTGCCTTCGGCTGTCTCACTGTGGGAGGCATTCAAGACAGTACTACGAGGAGAGGCCCTGTCCCTCATTTCCCACACCCGGAGGCGCGAGCGGGAGGAGGTGACCCGGGTGGAAGCTGAGATAGCCGAGTTGGAGGGTAATCTAGAAAGCGGGGTGACGGATGCCGTATTGCATGTCCTCCAACTCAAGCAAGCGGCCTATAGGGCCCTCGTCACGGAGGCAGCCAGGGGCCTCAGTAGAGAGCAACAGGGGAGATTGTATGATGTGGGTGATAAGGCTGGTAAATTGATTGCGTGGCTGGACAAAAAGGAGAGAGCGAGTCGTGTAGTCCCGCTGATTGAGAAAACAGACGGTGTGTGTGTTACTGAGCCGGAAGAAATTGTCTCCTGCTTCGCGGACTATTTCCGTGGGGTGTATTCCCCGGTGTCTTCCTGCTCTGAAGAGGATTCCCGTACCCTGCTCAGGGATATCGCGCTGCCTTCCCTTTCGGAGGAGGACAGAGTGTCATTGGACGCCGCTCCAACCTCCGACGAAATCGCCCTCGCCATACGTTCGGTCGCTTCCGGCAAGGCTGTGGGTCCTAATGGTCTCCCCATCGAGTTGTACAAATTGAGACCGGATACGCTGGCACCACATCTCCGATCGATGTTCCTGGAGGCCCATTCGGTGGGCTCCCTCCCGCTGGACCAGCGTCTGGCTACAATCGTGGTTATCCACAAGGAGGGGAGACCTCGGGACCGGGTTACATCCTATCGGCCCATTTCGCTACTGAACGCGGAGCCTAAAATTCTCGCCAAGGTCCTGGCCAATCGGCTGGTCGGCGTGGTGGGCGAACTGGTTCACCAGGATCAGTCCGGCTTTATTCCCCATCGTAACACAGCTCTTAACTTGCGGCGTTTGCATGGGGTGCTTGCACGTGTTCAGTACATACGGGAGCCGGCCATTTTGGCATCCCTGGACGCCACCATGGCGTTTGATACGCTTGAATGGCCATACATCTGGGCGATGCTTGCGAAGTTTGGCTTTGGCGCAGGGTTCATCAGTTGGGTCAAATTGCTGTATTCGGGCCCATTGGCGCAGGTGGTGGTGAACGGTAGAGTATCGGCTCCGTTCGAGCTGGGCCGGGGCACGCGGCAGGGCTGCCCCTTATCGCCGCTCCTTTTTGCGCTTGCCTTGGAGCCCCTGGCGGAGTGGCTGCGGTGGGAGCCTTCCATCCGTGGTCTCCATTGGACCCCCGAGCATGAGGACCGCGTATCCCTATACGCTGATGACATCCTCTTGTACCTAGCTTCCCCACGTAACTCACTTATAGTACTGGTTGATGTTTTGCATTCATTTGGTCGTAACTCCGGCCTTGTCATCAACTGGGCTAAATCGTGCATGTATGTTCTCTCTGGGGAGGCGCCCATTCTCCCGCGGGGCTGTCCGATCCAGATCGCCCCGCAGGGATTTCGGTACCTGGGTGTCTTCATTACTCTGGACCCGGAGGCCCGGTATGATCGGAACTTGCTTCCCCCCCTCCAGCGCCTGAAGGAAGATGTCACGCGCTGGCGGCGCTTGCCGCTCTCGCCGCTCGGCCGGGCGGCATTGTTTAAGATGATGTCTCTGCCGCGCTTCCTCTACGCTTTGCAGAATACTATGGACCCCGTCCCAGCGCGCTACTTCCGTGAGGTGAAGAGTTTGCAGCGCCGCCTGTTCTGGGACGGGAGGCAGCGTATTGCCCTGGCGAAGCTGACGCTCCCATGATATGATGGCGGGATTGCCCTCCCGGATATCAAACGATACTATTGGGCCTCCCAGCTGGCTGCGATTAATCACGGCCTGTATGGGCCCGCTTTAAACCCGGCATTCGAAATGGATAAGATGCTACTCCCGGGTGGGGACTATAATCGAGCGCTCTACTCCAGCACGCCCGACGCTCGGCTGACCGGCCCCACGCGTGTCATGGTGCGAGTGTGGCACGCGGCTAATGTGGCGATGGGGTGGAAGGATCGTCTGACCCGGGCGTCACCACTATACGCGTCCGAGCAGTTGGGCTCCCTGTGGACCTCGAAGGGTTTCGAGAAGTGGGACATGATAGGCATTAGCAAGGTGGGGGATCTCTGGACGAGGGGAGGATTTAAAACATTCGAGATGCTGCAGACGGAGTTCCACTTGCATGGCAGGGAGTACTTTCGGTATTTGCAGATCCGTCATGCACTGGGCTCCGTCTTCCCGGACGTTGCATCCATCCCGGAGTGTTCCCCCCTTGAGGATAGAGTGCTGGATGGACACGTTCCGGACAGCACGATCTCACTGATCTACAAAAAACTGATCAATGACCGCACGGGATTGCTGATTGCCCTTCGTGAGGCTTGGGTTGCCGATGGACTGGAGCTGGACGACGAGGACTGGACCCTTGCGGTGGCCTCCCCGAAAGAGGTGGCCATACCGGCCCGCCTTCGCTTCGTCCAGCTCAAGATACTCCACAGAGTCTACATGACGGGGCCGAGGCTTCTGCGTATGGGCTATGCTGTGGACGGGTTGTGTAAGCGTGGGTGTGGCGCTTTGGGGACCTTTCTGCATATATTGTGGGAATGCCCGGAGGTGGAGCGATTCTGGCGTGGTGTGCATGAGGTCCTGCGTGTGGTTACGCATGTGGTGCTGCTACCCGAAGCGAGGAGATGCCTGTTGAATGTGTGGGAACCTACCGACTACTCTGCGCCACAGACGTGGTGGGTGACTCTGGGATATATGGTGGCCAAGCGTGATATTGCTCAACTGTGGGGATCTCAGAGGTCCCCGACTGTCTCGGCCTGGAAGGAACATATGGATTGGTGCATGTTTCGGGAAAAGGTGGTGTATGTTGCGAGAGGTAAGCCTGGGACATGGGTGAAAGTCTGGGGCCCCTGGAACACCTACCGCGGGGGAATCTGTACTCCACCGTTATTGCCCGATCCGTCACCTGCCCCATCCCCGTAGCCGACCCATCTTCCCTGTTCCGGGCATTGAGTTTTACCCAGCCCTAATCCTGATCTCTTCCCCTTCTTGATACTCCTATGGATTGGTAGGGTCCCCCTCTCAGGGGAGCACATGCTGCTATTTCTGATTGTAGATTGCCTTGTGGTTTTTGTTTTTTCTGGTTGTTATTTCAGTTTAAAATGAAACCGTACAGTGGGGTCCGGATGGTGTGGCTATCAACGCTGCTAACTCCTGTGCATCTTCCTTAGCCGCAACGCGCGCTCTACAATGTGTATCATATGCTCCTTTTGTTTACTAGCGGCCGGCCGGAAGGTTGTAGGCCCATCTTTGTATATTTTTTGAGTTTTGTAATAAACGGTTTCAAAAAAAAAAAAATACAAGTAATCACAGATTCTGCTTGAAGGGTATCCAGATTTAGTACAATATAATCTAACACAACACAGGACTTAATGTGCTTCACCCTTATCAAAAGTGCGAAAAGCAAATTATCATTTCCTCCTCTCCTTTGCACGTATGACCCACATCCAACTTAAAAATTTGGCAACGGCGATCACTATGGGTTCATTAGTAGCTGTTTTTAGAATCCTTAGGGCTTCGCTGCTTAACCTAGTGCCTAAATTTAAGCAAATAGTTTTGAGCCATCTATGCCTGGGAGTTTTATAAGCCAAGCAAGTGAATAAGATGTGTGCCAATGATTCATTCTGTGTTGGGCAGAATGGGCATTTACTATGGTTCTGGGCGTGCCATTTACTAACAAACGAATTGATGGGAAGTGAACCCACCCTGAATTGGTGGTAGAGTTTCCTGTCTTTAGAAGAGGTAATAAGATCCCAATAGTTTTCATACTCCAATTTGTGCTTATGCTCTAAATAATCCCTAGATAATGATGGTCTTGTTAAGGCAGAAAAACGCTTCGTTTTGATCATGTTCCAATACACTCCCTTATATTCATTCTTTGCCGGAAAGGGGTTCTCGAGGGGATTTACCCACAATCTACTCATCCCCATCTCACACAGGGTAATTTTTACCCATCTCAATCAAGGGATTTTACACATACAATCTGCCTCCCTGACTTCCAAGAGAGTCTGTGCGTACCGGGACAACTCTGGTGTGACCCAGAGCCTTCTCCAGGATGCCACTGGTCTAAATTGCGCCGTATCCTCAATAGAGTAACAACCCAGATCTAAAAATAGGGGCAATAATGGTGTTGACTGTGGAAGGCTTGTTAGGACCCTCAAAAATTGTTTTGGGCTGTGACTAGAGGAGCTAGGTTGTCAAAGTCCCACAATTCGGCCCCATATAAGACCGAGGCGCTAATTTTGGAATTATATATTTTTAGGGCTGGAGCAACGGGTTTAGTATGTGAAAGACGCTGCTCCTTCAGCAGGGCATCTGACAATTGGGCGTGTTTAAGGACCAGTAGGTCAATTTGCGGTTTCCAACTGAGTTTACTGCTGATAGTGATCCCCAAATATGTAAAGATCTGAGTCTGTTCCAGAGTACCTTCCTTCATTTCAACTCTACCATTTATAACCTTGTGTTTGTGTAGACCCATACATTTGTTTTTCTCCACATTCACTAGCAGGTCCTGATCCTGACAAAACTCCTCAAATCTTACAAATGCAGACTGTAATCCCTTTTGTGTCTTAGAAAGTATCAGGGTATCATCTGCAAACATAAGCAGAGGAATCTTCAAACCTGCTAGGGTAGGAGCATAAGTAGGATAATTCTGAAAATACTGCACTACCCTGTTAATATACAACGAAAAGAGGGTTGGTGCTAGAACGCACCCCTGTTGAACCCTCTTTGCTATGGGGAACCTTTGGGTAACACTCCCCTGTGTGTCCCAACGTACCTGCGCGTAAGTTGCGTCATATAGGGTAACCAAGAAAGCCAGAATTTCCAGTGGCATTCTTAGTTCCATAAAAGCTCTCCAGATTTTTGTACGTGGGACAAGATCGAAAGCAGACTTAAGGTCAACAAAAGCTGCGAAAATCGTACCCCCGCCTATGATTACCACAGGGCAATAAATTAAAATAAACCTAAAAACCGCCTGGAGTGGGGACAAAATATCAAATTCGTCTATCCAGGCCCGGATTCGGCTCAATACCACCCTAGCTGAGACTTTCTGTATACAGTCAATAAGGCTTATGGGCCTGTAGTTGCCTGGGTTGGAACGGTCTCCTTTCTTAAAAATTGGGAGAATTTCTGCTCTTGACCATGTGTCAGGCTTGGGAGCTCCACTAACAATAGTGTTCACAAGGAGCTGGATATAAGATGCCCAAGTTGATATATCGTGGGGGAATAGATCTGCTGGAATACAATTCAACCCAGGCGCCCTACCTCTCGGGATGGATTTTAGTGCTATTTCCACCTCTTTCTTTGTAAAGTAAAGAGTGGAATTAAGGCGTGGAAATTCAAATTTTTCATGTAAATGTTCCGTAGTAGCAAACTGGGCCTTGTAGTGAGATACCCACTGCTCGGGAGCTACATGGTTCACTGGCACTCGGCTCTGGTCGCCCCTGCCCCATTTCACAAGGTGCCACAATTTTACCATGCTTCTCCCTGTACAAGCCTTGAGCAGCTCATCCCAGTCCCTTTTAGCTTTCTGTTGGGCTAACCTATACCCAGCCCTTGCCCTTCTTATGTCTCCCACGTTCTTAGATCTAATTGCCCTGGCTAGGATTCTATAAGCCTCTCTACAGGATTGGCCATACCAGTCGCTGCCTTGGGGCCAGAGTTTTTCTGAGGTTTTCTAACCATTGTGATAAAAAAAAGCCTTTAAGCTTGTTAAACAATTCATTGTGGACCTGTAAAACCTTTGAGTTAACTTCCTCTTGGGTTGCACAGTTTTGAAGAATAACTGTTGCACCAATCACCAACTCACTCATCTGCTCTAAATGCTCTGGTTTGTTAATAACTTTGGTCCATTTGACTCTCCTTATATCATTAGTTAGTTGTACTTCCACAAAGGCAATTCCTGGCGCCTGGCTAACGACAACGGGAATACCATTATGCTGCATGGAAAGTACTAGGGGGTTGTGATCACTTTCAGTCCGCTCCCTGACTTCCATATCCACTAGAGAGGGCCAAAGTTCCTTATTAAGGAAAATAAAGTCAATGCGACTACTTCGCAACCCATTATTGTAGGTTTGCGAGCCCTTCCTATCGGAGATGGTCCTCCCATTAACGGCCCGACCCCCTGTTCCAAACATAACACTTTTAGCTGCAATGCTGCCCCTGTCCATTTTTTAATTGGAGGAAGGTCCAAAAGCGGTATATTCCACTGGGCGTCCTCCTCAGAACTAAGATTAACATCATTGTCATCTAGGGGTTCAAAGGAGCAGTTGAAGTCTCCAGCGATTATCAAATTACTTACACCTTTATAATCATTTAGAAACATATCTAGGAGAGCTACAGTGCAAGAAGCTTTCCCACCTGACATCCCTCTGGCATATACATTAATTATCTGCAAATCAGGGACATTTGCCATCTGTATATTAATGATTAAAATATCCCTGCTGTCAATGTGCAATTCTTCTACCCTATAATTCTGACTGCCTCACCCATGTTGTGAGACCCCCCATAGGTCTTCCCCTCTGTCCCCCTTGTGCTTTTTTAGAGAAGTTTATAAAATCTTGTCGAAGTACGTGATCCATAGCCCAGGTTTCCTGGAAGGTCATGGTCTTCAATAAAAGTGGACCAATCGGCTGAAAATGTCTTAGATATTAGCCCTGCTACGTTCCAGGAAACTAGCAATAAATTTGGTTTGGGGTAAAACTTTTTTAAGCTGTACGTGGTGGGCCGTTTTTGGTTTGCATGGCCACAGCCAGAATCCCCCTCGCCTAACGAGACACTAGTATGCAAGGGCGTACAGTCCCCATCTTCACCCACCATATTATCATACATATTACATTCACTCCTGTGGGCAGTTGACTGTGTTAATAAAGGTACTCCTAAAATAGGGAGGTCTGTTTCAAGATCAACCACACACAACTCCTTAGGTACATAAATGACTTAACTAGGAGAACTGGTAAAACTAGTGAACCTGGAGTTGGGTCCAAGTCAATATATTTCCTCCAGTGTGGAAAAGGCTTCAAATCTGTTACGTGTGGGGACCGCATAGTTATAGGGGCCCGTTTCAGAGACTGGATCCCTCAAATCTCCCCTTCCCTTTGCATGGTCATCACGTGTTTGATAAAAGAACCCTAGCGGCAATATATTAATATCATCCTTACTTAAGTGGCCAAACCCTACCCTGTCCAGGATTAGCTGGACCAGGCGCAGGGACCTAAAACTTAAGACCACACAGTCTCCTCTAAAGGCCTTCTGGGATTTACCAACCTAAGGAATTCTTCGCACAATTTTAATTTCACAAAATAGTGGATTCCCAACCCCAGACCTAGTGCTCAACAAATGTAAAGCCTTATTCTTTAATGACGACCAATGTTCATAGGCATCGGCAGGGAGCATTGGTACATTTGCTAATACAATTGTGTATGGGGTTGCTTCGGGTAGAAGGTGGAAGGATGTACTAGTACTCACAGCCACCCCTGAAGCTGCGGCGGGGTACGGGGACCCGATGGTCCTACTCTGTGTGACGATATGTCATTTGGTGGTGGAATTACCATAGGGTTAGCTGAATGAACCCTCAACCCAGTAGGGGGAGGACATGCAGCTACATTGGTAGGTGGTCTGGTGTCAGTACTATTTGCCTGTCTGATTTCAGCCGTTCCTCCTTCATGCCCAGCCCCATAGGAAGGTTGGGGGATACTAAATAAGTGCCGCTCTATTTTGGCCAATCTCTTATCTATTCCTGACAGTTTCGACAATAGGGGTCTAGCAGGGCTGCAAGCTTCTCTTCAACCCTAATTAAAAGGTCAGCCTCAAAGGTACTGTAAGGCTGTTTCTTAGTAACAGTGTTACTAGAGTTACCAATGCCAGAGGTAGCAGGTAACAATACATCCTTTGAGCCTCCCTCACAACCAAATGTTGTGATCTTTCGTTTCACCATTTTTGATGCCTGGTGCGTTGTTTTAGGAAAGCCACGCGCTTTCCTCTTTTTTTGTACGGGTTCCCCATCAAGAGCCAGTGTGGACGTTTGTCGCCGAGATACAGGCGGTGTAGATGTAATGCTATCTAGACTGGCTGCCAGGGAGGACCCATTTTGCAGATGCACCGGGGGAGATGTGGTTTGATAGGGGAGTACAATCAACCAGTACAATTTGTTCGGATACAGGAGTTAATGCCGTTTCAGTTGGGAGATGTTGGGGTTCTAAAGAAAGTCTCCGTTCTGTGAGCTGAATCTCATGTCTTATTACGGACTCAGCTCGGGACAGGAATACGTCCAAAGTACCCACTACTCCTGGGCCTCCACCCCCCTTGCGCTTATTTTTACTCGTAACATCGGACTTACAGCGATAAACAGATGCAAACGGAAGATTTCACAGGGAGAGCTAATTGGCTTACATTATATAAACAATGTCAGTGGGGTGGCCCAGCCCGGTCTCCCTCGGTCTCTGATGGGCTCAGACGGGCCCGCCCTTGGCCCGGGCTTTGCCCGGCCGTCCCGTGCACGTCCCGCGCTGCGGGGGTAGAGGATGCGCTTTATGCGTGTAGATGGTTCGGTGCCTCCCCCTCGTCAACAAGACCAGAAACACCTGAATCAACTCGCGTTGCACCCTGGATGTTAGTTCTCCACAGGGTGATTGGGCGGGATACAGTAGCGGAGTAGATCGCCCACAGCAGATGTCAGCAGCGGTCAAAACCCACAACAGGAATCAGCAGTGGCGTCAAAGAGGGCATTAGAGCAGAAACGGGACCCACACTGCGGGGGAGAGGCTGCGCTGCGCTTTATGTGTGGAGAGGGTCCGGTGCCTCCCCCTCATCAGCAAGACCCAAAACACCTCAGTCAACTCGCGTTTCACCCTGGATGTTGTAGTCCTCCACAGGGTGATTGGGCGGGATACAGCAGCGGAGTAGATTGCCCACAGCAGATGTCAGCAGCGGTCAACACCCACAACTGGAATCAGCAGTGGCGTCAAAGAGGGCGTTAGAGCAGAAACAGGACCCACACTGCGGGGGGGGAGGCTGCGCTTTATGCGCGGTGATGGTCCGGTGCCTCCCCCTCATCAGCAAGACCCAAAACACCTGAGTCAACTCGCGTTGCACCCTTGATGTTGTAGTCCTCCACAGGGTGATCGGGCGGGATACAGCAGCGGAGTAGATCGCCCACAGCAGATGTCAGCAGCGGTCAACACCCACAACAGGAATCAACAGTGGCGTCAAAGAGGGCGTTAGAGCAGAAACGGGACCCCTAATTATGAACAGTTTTAGCAACAGCGCCTGAACGGCCAAGGCGGGTGCCCCCTGCCTCTTCCTGTCACTGAGGGGCGCAGACGGGCCTGCCCTTGGCCCGGGCATGCCCGTGTTCATAGTGCGCTGCAGGAGACCTTAGCAGCCTTTGTGCGCCATGAGGCACGAGTCCGGCGCGTTGGCGGCCCCTGCTGCGAAGACTAATGTGTGTTGGAGTCCCCCGAGAGAGGTGGAAAAGTGCTGAGTGCAGTAAAGCGCTCATGTCTAACAATTTCGCCTTTACTGCAGCTTTAAACGTTCCCTGACTTGACACGCTACTTTGCCCTTCCCTTTACATACTCTGATTCCTCTGCGGGTTTTCTGACACTGAGGTCTCCAAGACATGCTGATCTCCAGAGGCTCCCTGATCTACACCTACCTCTGATATCCTTCCCATGGGTCCTATGAATGGAGTTTCCCATATTCTCAAATCTGAATTCGAATTTGCCAACAACACTCATCGTATTGTACTAGACCTGACACGCACCCTCAAAGGATCTGTAGTTGCTGGCAATGGGGTACTAGCTTCTACAGGAACCAAAAATTGACTGTTTCCATTCATTGTCACATTCCTCCCTGAGTTGACCCTTTCTCCCAACCCTGGCTGCTGTCGACTAGCGTTTTCCCCCAAACTTGGGTCATACACAGAGACTACAGGTCCGATGATGACCGGTACCGCAAGGGCTTCTGGTAACCGTATAGTAGTGTTGACTCCACTTGACTCTGCACCTCCAAATTCTGATATCCCTGTCCCTTCTGCTCCTGTTGTAATCTTCCCCACTACTCCTGCACTTTGGCCTGTCTGTGACATTACCATTCCTTCCATACTCACTGAGTTTGCCAGTTCTCGCCTTCCTTCTTCTGAATATCAATTGTATGGTGGAGGACACTCTGCTAATAGTCTGTCTAACAAGCTGTCATCTGTGTCACCCCCATCATCTCCATTTCCACTTCTACTCTGAGCGTCTCCCTCTTTCACTAATAACGCTCTACCTCTTCAACTGTGCATCCCGTCATGCATCCTGATATGCCTTCATTGCCTTTTTCATATTCCCCTGACATCTTTCCCTGTTCTTTGCTTGAGTTGCTCTCATCTAAGTGTCCAATGCCTTAAACTGTGTTGGTCTAGGTGGAGGCCGTAATGAAGACATCACTCCCCTCAATTGATATAGTACCTCTAATCGAAATGAACCATTGCGTGGCAAAGTCAAATCTCCCTCTTTTTCAGTGATCTTGTAGCAATTTTGAAGCCAAACTTTAGTATGGAGTCCTACATTCATTGCCATGCAGTGTGCTGGAGTATCCTCGAACAGTAATTCTTCACCCACACGCGTCGCCACTCCCTCAACTACCCTACAGAGGTTACGTAACACTTTAAAACATCGTATGATTAAATCAAATTTTCCATTCAACCAACAAGATTTCCTCGCTTCAACTTTCTGATGACCACCAACCAATTCCAGGGCGACATTACACCAACTGACCTATCGCAGTGTGGCACACCCTGACGTCACTGTTTCACAGTGGTTCACACTCTTTCACAATTTCTCAGTACAAATTCACTCTCACAATCATCAAAACAAGTAATTGTCTGCCTTTATAAAAGATTGATAGAATTAATTCACTCAAGAGCATTCACACATAGCGACCCTCGACTGGCGCTGGTCACTTGAATCGATATGGTCCATCCCTGTACAAAAAGGTTTACTACACAATTCTAACAAGTCCGATCACACAAAGTTCCCTGTCTCAGGTGGGTTGCCGATAGCGCTTCATGGCGAGCCTTCAAACCAATGGTCAGACAATTACAACAAATCAGTGTTTTCTATACCACAAATATATCCCAGGATCCTAGGCTACTCTTCAGCCCAAAAAACAAAACAAAACTCTTGAAACGCATCCGGTCCAAAAAACACATTCACTCTACTCTCATTCTGAATCTGCAAGACATTCCTCAATCAACACACAACGCATCCCTATTCATACTCATTCCTCTGTTCACCGCAGTTCTCGCCACTCCATCAATCTCCGTCGGTTTCCGCCAAAGTCTATCATTCTCCATTCTCGATCATTTGACTCTATTGGGGGCTCTATGGGTCTAAATCTTTTGTAGAGTTGTCTAGATTCTCCCCTCACTTCAGGAGACAAACATTCTGTACTACAACCAACTAAAGGAATTGGGTTCCAATTTCTAGATTTACTCTGGAACCCCTGGCCAATGTCTCTTTTTGTCTGCTTGTAAGTGTGGAGGGGAGGAAAAGTCAATAACCAACTATGCATTACTGTTCCAATGAACCATGACTCCGAAGAATTAAAGACTCCAGATCAAAAGTTTAGTGAGATTTTTACAAAGCCAAGAACAGTTGGACATACAAACACCTCAGGACGAGGGTGTAAAAATACATTGGAAGTAGTAGTAAGCCAAACCTACAGGTGAAAAGAAGACAATGCAGCATGCACAGAATAACCAATCCCAGATTCAGGAGACAAAAAATAACAACGCCGATATCGAGACCACTTAATTGGAGGCTCGTAGGTAAAAAGCATTAGACTGTCCCTATACTATGACTATGTGGCATCCCTACTTAGTGTTTCCCCAAGGCAAGATCTGAAAAGGTGTCAGCTCGTGAAGACTTCCTAGGAAGACCATTCACGTTGAATGAGTCAAGTAGCATAAAGCTACAGAGCTCATTCTAAGATGCTCTCTTTCACATGGCAAAAAAACAGAAGTTCTCACACTCTGTCCCTAACTCCAATAGATGATCCTGTAAAAGATGTCCCACAATGCTATGCAACATCACCCCATCCACGCAAGCCACCTCCTTGCAGGTAACTTTCCATGGGGCAACGATACTCCCAGGCCTTGGCTCGATGACCGTGATTCCCAGGCTCTTTCCGGGTAGAAAGAACACCATCCCACATTATCAGCATCGCCGTTCAATGTATCTTGTCCTCCCTAAGCCTAACCCCTAAAACAAAGACATTATTCTAACTAACAAGGATGAATTTCTCTACCTGCCACAGAAACATGAGAAAGAGCATGTTCTTCAAACACAGAAATTTTACTAGCAGCCCTAACATGAGAGCGATCAGGGATAAATACATGTTAGGCCTACAGAATTCGGCCAACATAAGAACAGCACATTTATTTCATAAAGCACATGCATGAGTGAATATCATTACTGTCCACATTTAAATCAATGCGTTGCATAAACACACTAATCATAGAAAACTTTATTAGCCACCTGTACATTTCTACAAATTAAAGTTTCCGTCTAGTCACATTTAATTTCAACACTGGTTTTCTTCACGTTATGTATTGAAATACCTCTAGAGCCTCACTTTTCAAATTATTGCAGTACACGATCTAATACAACAATGTTAACGAAATAAAGGATTATATGCGGGCGAGAACTAATCATGAATATAATGCACTCCTACAAATGACAAAGCAGACAGCGCTGAATCAGTTTCCCCCATCAGATAACTTTTGTCATCACATTGAACTTACACTCCCTGTAAAAAGAACCGACCTAAACAGAAATCGTAGCCAGTCTTCCCTGTCGAAACTTCACTAGGTTCTTGACATTCTCATAGTGATTGTCCTGCAGTCTCTCCAGTCTCCTGCCCCACTGTCGAAGAGAATTCTCAACTTGTCTGGACCTATGCCACTTGAAAGCTTTTACTGTGCCCATCAAATGGATGACTCCAATCACAACTATTATGATTAGCTTCAAGATATAACCAAGAATTCCCTTCCCAGGTTTGCAAACCAACTTCCAACCTTTCCGAATCCTTTACAAACCTTGCTCCAAATTCCCTCTGTTGCCAAATCATGTATCTCATGATGTATCTCAGTGATGTTACTTATATACTTCCTTAATTCCCTACTATGGTCTGGGATATAAGTACAGCACAGTTAAACCCTCAGAATTCTACAGACTCTGCCCTTTTTTGCTAATAGCACATCCAAAGCAAGTCAGTTTTGCCTCACCATAGCTCTTATCGAGACCGTCTCTCCATCCATGAGTAGTAATAACTGAGCTGTATTGACTGACAACTCAGACCATAGCTCTTATCGAGACCATCTCTCCATCCATGAGTAGTAATAACTGAGCTGTATTGACTGACAACTCATCCCCTATAGTTGACAATTTCCTAATCTTATCATCATTCAAAACCACTCCCTAACTTGGTATTAGTGCTGGAAACACATCTCCTACTTATTTTATTTATTTATTTTTATTTGAAGAGTTTTATATAGCGCTGGCTAGACCCGGAGGTATCAGAGCGCTTTACATGAGGATCATTAAGTTACAAGTTACAAATTACATCTGTTACAAGAGCATAGTAAACCACAGGGGGGAAAAAACAATGTTACGGTATTTCTTTGGAGGGAGGGGGAAAGAACTGTGTCCAATGTCCGGCTGGATAGGTGACGGCCGAGGGGGTGAACCAGGGACCGATCTCCTCTATAGCTGTCTAGCAGCTCCACCGGGCATCAGCCACGTTGCTCAGGACTCCGCGGTCAGGAATAACAAGAATAACAGTTTTGCATAGGTACATTAGTTACATAGAAGAACAAGTCCCCAATAGAGGATCTCTCCTGCACTTGTACTACATCTCTCTCTATCTGGTTGCTTCCCTTCCATCCTCCATATGGTATATCTTAGGGAACACAACAGCCACATAACATGTGCCATAACAATTCAATGGCAATCAAACATAGGCATTTTTCCTGCACACAAATTACACATTTGGCATCACTTGTACTGTATTCTGTAAGAACTTCTTTGCAGTGGCTTCAATTGTGAAAATATGATCACAGACACTCTGTCCCACAAAGCTCTTGTCATAGTAGGTCTGTATCTGTCTAATAGAGAGTTTCCCTTGCTGTTCCCAGTCTAGAGCTATTGGACCATAACTTCCCATAGCCTTGTGAGCTAACTCTTCCTTGGTCCATTCAAAATGTTCCATTCCATTGTTAAGCTTAACTGCTAATGACCTAATTCTATCTTCTACTTAATCTACAAACTTCTTCTCAATGTCAGTCAGCATGCAGCTCAAATTATGTCTGTGTGCATAAGCTGTCCAGTGCAACAGTAGGTATGAAATACTTCTCCATTCTCTCTTCTTGCTTGTAATAATCATACTTATTCAGTTGCTTCTAAGCTGGTATCTTTGTAAGCACCACATCACAATACGAAAAATAGTACTCGTAATGTCCTTTGCCATTAAACATGCTAAGCAACAAACTACAAGGGATACCATACGTCAGAGGCAAATGGTGGTACCTAATACCCTCCTCGACACACACAGGTAACAGCATACACACATAGCAAGCTCTCACATCCATTGTGTCCACATACTCATATAGCAGCTTTGCATAGCATTCAACGTATTATCACTATTAGACAAATCTACATGCAACAAGGAACTAACCTGGTCAATCATAGCACTGTCAGCTCCTACTGTACCCTCTTTTGTACTAGAAGTAGTAAGTATGAACGTCCATTGTACTCCCACCCCACCAACTTATGACTGTCATAGTAATGACTGTGAGAAGCTGGGGTTCTGTTGCAGTAACCCCCCCCCCACTTTTTGCCACACTACTGATGCACTGTTGACTTGATGTGCCCTGGGTCCCTGCCAATCAGGACTGCAGCAATTATTGTTCCACCCTTAGAGGCCCTGTACCATTATACTCACACACTGCCTTTGCAGGCTGCATGTTTTAGTGCAGAATAAAGTGAAGAGTCGACAAGGCACACATCCCTGTGTGCCATGCCTACAATCCACTGCCCTGGCATAGATCAGTCTCCCCTCTAGCTGGGTGCCCTCTAACAGAGGTGAGGGTACAGGTGCATGAGCCCTGTAGCCCTACAGGGTCTAAGTCTATTCTTAGACACTGTAAGTGCAGTGCTGCCATTAAGAGTATATGGGGCTGGGAGTTTGTCATTACGAACTCCAGAGCACTATAATGGCTACACTGAAAACTGAGAAGTGTAGTCTCAAACTTATCAGCACATTAAACCCACACTGATGCCAGTGTGGAATTTAATGAAAAATGCACACAGAGGGCACCTTAGAGATGCCCCCTGAAAAACGACCTACCACTAGTGTCCAGGCTGAGTGACTCCATTCAGCTGCCACCACAAGACATGCTTCTGGACCCTGGGTCGAGAGCCTGCTGCTCTCGGGGGTCTGAAACAATGCACATTCTGGGACGAGGTCCCAAGCCTCCTTTCCCAGGTTGGGCAGGGTCCATGACAGGGAAGCTTCAAAGGCTTACCGACTTTGTGAGCTTTCCCAGGCCACTTGCTGATTTCAGCAACTGGTCCCCACTGGTTCTGACCCCCACTTTGGGCGGGAGTACCGGCGGGAAAAAACAGTGAGGAAGAGAGGTGTGCCCACCTCTGCCAAACTCTACCCCTCAGGTGGGGGAGGCGAGGCGAAGCACAACTATCAGTTCCTGACATCTTGCAGATGAGGGGACCCAGCCAACCATGGAAAGGCTTATGCCCCCCTCCCACTGGAGGGTGGCATAATAGGGGGTATACCCACCTCAGGGGAGAGCCCCATTGGTGCCAACCTTCTACCTACCTGTAACACCCCATAATCTAGTATTTAGGGGCACCCCAAACCTTGCTTCCTCAGACAAGAAACCAGAAGAAGATCAGAAGTAGAAGGACAGAACAGCCGTGCCGAAGCTAACAAGAGGAGGACGGCCACTGAATTGGCCCCAGCCCTACTGACCTGTCCCCACCTCGGACCTGCTCCAGCTAAATCCTGGTGTGTGCTGCAGCCAGCAACCTCGAGAAACCCGGAGGATCTGCCTGCCTTCTATCCCAAAGACTCTGTCTCTTGTGAACACCATATTTGTTCAAACAACAAGACTCCAGTTTCTCAAGGATCCGCAAGTTTGCACCACTCTGCACCTGACGCCCACAGCCCGAGTTCGAGTAGCCCAACACCAAGAGGAGGTCTCCCAAGTGATCCTGACCCAAGATCCAGTGACCATTGACCTGCCTCAAGTCTCCCGCCAACGCATGCAGCCTCAAACCACAAGGTCCCCCAACTGCAACCAGGAGCTGGTAAAAAAAAAAAACATTGCACCCCTGCACCCGATATCTTATGGCCTTAGGTGGCCCAACCGAGAGTGCCTAACCAACCCCCAAGTTCCCAACTTACCTCTCCAAGTGGTAGTCACATGCAGAAGACTCCCCATTGAAAGGTACTGGGCTTCCGACGCCAAAACAGCACTATGCACCCGGCTGCCCCAGTGCCGCTGAGAGTGCATCTTTTCTGCTGGCCTAAACCCCCATTTGCCCTGAGCTTAAGTCCAGGAGCTTTGCTCCCACAACCCAGTGGCCTGCTCGTCAGCAGCCACCAACCAGAGGTCCCCTATCACCTATTTCATAACATTGGACCTCTGCACCCGGCCGCCCCGTGCTGCTGAGGGTGCATCTTTTGTGCTGTCCTAAACCCCCATTTGCCCTGAGCTTAAGTCTAGGAGCTCTGCTCCCACAACTCAGGGGCCTGCTCATCAGCAGCCACCAACCGGAGGCCCCCTATCACTCATTGGATAACATTGGGCCTCAGCACTCTGCACCCGGCCGCCCTAGTGCCTCTGAGGGTATAACAAGAGTGCATCCTTAATCCTGGGGGACCCATGAGCCTATCCCCAGAATACCAACTCCCACAACATGGTACTTACCTTTGAACCGATAACACTTTTTTCCTCAATAGGATAACATTGACTGGTTTTCTATGAAAAGTTTCTGTACTAAATAACAAAAACGCTTTTACTTACCTGTTTACTGGAAATGTCCCAGTGTAGTATCTAGGTATACTACACTGTGTAAGAAAAAGCAATCTGAAAGTAATGTACTGGTCATTTTACTAAAAAGCCCATTCAAAGTATACGTACTATATTTCCAAAGCATTGCATTTCTCAGTAACAGTACTGTAAATCAAAACAAAGTGCATATGCAATTACAATCCAAACTGTATTACAACTGTATACTTACTGCAAAGTATTTATCACTTACCTGTGCCAGGCTTGCTTGGTTCTAGGAAATAAAATACCTAAAAGAATATTTTTATACAAAAACAATTGGTCTGAAGTTCAGTCTTTGAGTGTGTGAGTTCATTTGCTGACTGAGTGTATACAAAAAATGCTTAACATTGTCCTCTGATAAAGCCTTACTGCTTGACCACACTACCACAAATAGAGAGGAGGTGCTATCTACTTTACCTCTGCCTACGTTTTGGGTTCCACTGGACTCTGCGCACACTATACCTCACTTTGGTATAGTATATACAGATCCAGCTTCCTACATTGGTGGATCAGCGGTGGGACATACAACTTTGCATTTGTTGGACTAACTTGGCTACCACCTGATCACACGACAGAACACTTAAATTGTCTTTAGAATTCTGATTTTTTCAAATTGGCACTTTTGACAAATTACTAAAAGTCTTGTTAGGGCTTTGGTTAAATCCCTTTCGAATTATAGAAAAATAAAAACTCACTTTAGCTAGGAGAAGAGGGGTTAGGACTTTCTTTAACTATGTCCCTTAACAACAACCCAGCTGTTAGTAAAAATAACCACAATGACATAGAGGACCAGGTTGATGAGGTTGACCTCACCAACCTTCACTTGCCTTTCATTGAGGTACGGTCTCTATGTAAAATTAGGAACATAACCATGGGGTCCCATTCCACCAAACAAAACCTCCAGGAGCTGTTGGATGGCTATGCTTAGGACTACCTATCTGAAAATAGTGAAGACCACCCAGATGAGAAAGAAGATGGAGGGGATGAGGATGCTATTCAACCCCCCTACTTCATAGGGAGAAAAGGGCCCAATTGCCCCTGACTCCAAGAATAAACCTCTCAGTACCTAGAGCCTACACAGGTGGATCAGGTACTACTGAGGACATTGAGGACAGTCTCAATGAGGAGGACATCCTGCTAGCCAAGTTGACCAAAAGATGAGACCTAGAGACCGGACTCCCGGTTCTAGAAAAATATGAGCAGAGATGGACCTAGGACCAATCAATGGTGGTAGAAATTTAAAAAATATAGAAAAAGAAGGATCCTATCATACCAAAATCCCCAAAGGGATTGTCCCTAAATTTGAGGAGGGTGATGATATCACCAAGTGGTTCACAGCCTTTGGGAGGGCTTCTGAAGCCAGAAGGGTAAAGAAAACTAACTGGGGGCACTCCTTTGGGAACTGTTCTCTGGTGAGTGCAGAGACAGATTTCTGACCCTTAGTGGGGCAGATGCTGGGTCTTATGACCTCATGAACAGAACTCTGATTGAGGGATTTGGACTCACAACTGAGGAGTATAGAATTAGATTCAGGGGGGGTCAGCCCTGGATGGAATTTGTAGAATACTCAGTTAAGACACTAGATTGCTGGTTGACTGGAAGTAAAGTGCAAGAGTATGATGGTCTTTATAATCTGTTCATGAAGGAACACATATTACGTAATTGCATTGATGAACAGTTGCATCAGTATCTGGTAGACCAAGGTCCAATTTCTCCCCAAGATTTCGTAAAGAAGGCGGACCATTGGGTCAAGACAAGGGTAACCAGGATGTCAACGGGGGTGACCAAAAGAAAGGGATTACAAAACCTTCCCAGAGGAAAGACAGCCTCTTAAAGATAAATGTAAGGAGTCCCAGGTAGCCCCCCCCTAAAAGGGCCCAAAGACGCCTCACAAACCAAAACTGGGTACCAAGGAAAAAGTTGGGATCCCAACAAGGTATGGTGTCACAACTGTCAAAAGACAGGACACCCCACCAAGGACACTAACTGTCCTAAAAATATTACAGCCCCTAGTGTAGCTCCAGGGGTTGCCAGTGTAGCTTTGGACGGTGATTCCTCAGATGAGGAAGTCCTCCTAGCCTTCAACTGGAAACTGAGCCCAAAAGGTGAGTTGAAGATTCTAGAGCGGAGTAGACACTTCCACCACCTACTGGTGAATAAACCTAGCCACTGCCCTGAGAGATACCTGTGCTAGTCACGCTGTGGTGCATGACAGGTTGGTTATCTCAAACTAGTTTGTCCCAGGAGAAACGAAAAGAGTAAGGGCTGTCCTAGGGTGGGTCACAGTTAGGCATGTGGCTGTAGTGCTCCTAGAAATACCTGGGTTCCTTAGAGGGAGAAAGGTGGTAGTCAGTAAAGACCGCCCCCTTAATTGTCTCCTTGGGAATGCCCACCCAGAGGTTGGGCAGAGCCAAAGTAAGGTACTGGTCCAATGCCAAATGTCACCCAAGAAACCTGGGAGGGGCTCAACCTGCAGTTGCTGCAGCTAAGCCCCAAAAGAAAAAGAAGAGACAGTGTAGGAAAGGTGGACAACTGTTAGCCACAGTTCCAGTGGGTCAGGGAGACTCTATCCCAGTAAGGGAGAACGCCAAATTGGCACTGGCTGGTGAAGTCCCCCCTAGCCAACAAAAATACCTGAATATTCAGGCAACTGTCCAGCTTGAGATGGTGGCTCTTCAACTGGCAGAACCGAGGGTGGAAGAAGGGTGTTTATTACCAAGTGTAGTGGAGAAGTGTGGCTCAATGATTAGGGCGGCAGGCCCTGATGCAGAGGTCTAGCCCGGGACCAGGGTTCAATTCCCTGCCTCGGCGGGTCTTGGGCTCAAAAATTCCACGGACCTGATAATTCTCGCCTCGGTGCCATTCCAATCATGGAGTCCCACTCTGCAACTCTGGGCAATAGCTTGCTTAATCTCCACAACGCTAAGGATGCCTGGCCTCCACCTTGGGGTGCCCAGGAGTGGACGCCTCACAGGGAAAGCCAGGATGGGTTCCACAGCGGTATTCGTACAAGCGCCTTGAGACCCTTGCGGGTGAGTAGTGCGCTATACAAGTATCAATTTACATTTTTAAATTTTACCCCCTTCCCTAAAACAGCAGACAGGCCAAGAGAAACCAAAAAAGTATGTTGGTTAACCACTCCAACTACCAGTGAAGGGCTAAAGGTGTGGTTCTGGACACTGACAGCTGTCAGAAGCCTCTGCTGGGTGTTAACCTTCATAGCAGCACTGTCCTTGGCATGGTGGCCTGGCCCCTTGACAAATAACAAGTTAGGTCCCATGACCCTCTTGGTCATGGTGGGGTTGCTCAAGCTGTGGGTAACCTCTGTGGGTAAGCTGGGCTTTGCCCTAGCTAAGCTAGAATTTACAGAGGTTGGCACCTTGGAACCCAAACTAAAAAGGTGGGGTGGAGACACGAAAGAGCTAGGAAAGGAGCATTGGGAATTAAGTCCTGAAACTGTTGAGGTAGACCAGCTCCCCAAAGGAACTGACCTGGACAAAAGGATGTGAGGCACAGTAGGTCGTGCAACTTTCAACCCACATCCTCTACTCTTCCTCGCCTTAAAAACTAAAAAGACTCTCCCAGGTTTGGCTGAGTCTCCTGGCCTTTGGGCTCGGGGGGCTTGTGTGAGAAGCTGGGTTTCTCTTGAAGTAACCAACCCACTTTTTGCCTGACTACTGATGCACTTTTGACTTGATGTGCCCTGGGTCCCTGCCAATCAGGTTCCCAGGGCCTGTGTTTTTCCCCAAACAATTTACCCACACCCAATTGGCATCTCTGGCCACAGGTTAGTCCCTGGTAAATGGTCCCACAGGTACCCAGGGACATGTGACCAGGGAAGACCTCTAAGGGCAGCAGCACTTATTGTGGCACCCTTACCCTACTTATTTATTTTTTATTTATTTTATTTATTTAGTGTTTTCTATAGCGCGAACATGACCCTGCGTAGGGTATCAGAGCGCTTTACAGCTGCAATTCAGCGAAACAGAACCTTATACGTTACAAGTCATTAGATGCTTACCAAGTTTAGAACAAAACATTAGTCATCAAAGGATAATATATACACATATAGTCATCAGTCAACATTTGAATTACCATGAGTAGTTTAAAGTAATAGGCTACATTTTGAACATATATACAAGCCCATATAAGGTTAGTGAGCGGCTAGCGGGCGCATGGAATAGTCATGAGAGGTTTGTAGACAGTGACAAAGATTCTGCTCTATGGACTTATGGGAGAAATGTCCTCATATAAAATGCTTTTGCTTCCTTTTTGAATGCCGTGATGGATGGAATTCTTCTAATGTTAGGGGAGATAGCGTTACAGATTTTCGGTGCTGCCCCGGAGAATGCTCGGTCATAAGTTCTTTTCTTACAAAAACGAGCCGGTTTCAATAGTAGGTCTGCGTGGCTCCTGGAGAGTCGGCACCCTCCTGATAGCGTGAGTTTTTGTACGAGGTAAACTGGAGTTTTGTGGTGTAATGCTTTGTGCGTGATGCATGCCAACTTGAATTGAATTCTTGCTTCGAAGGGCAGCCAGTTAAGGGCTTTCAAGTGAGGGGTGATGTGGTCGAATTTTTGGGATCCAGATATAAGTCTTGTGGCTGCATTCAGACAGGCTTTCAGTGGGCTGTTGAGATCTTGGGGAGCCCAGCCAGAGTTGTGCAACCATACTCAATCCTTGATATGACCAGTGCCTGAACTGCTATTTTGAGATCTGTTTTATTTAGGAATGGTTTTAGTTTTCGCAGGTAACTTAAATGGAATCGGGCGTTTTTTGCCATTGTGTTAATATGTGCTAACATGTTCAGGTTTTTGTCCAGAGTAATTCCCAGAGATTTAGTAGAGTCGACAATCTTCGGAGTACACTTTAGAGCAGTGATAGTGTTGGTCCATTCTACTATATTTTATTTGCTTTTTTGGGGTGTAATCAATAGGAATTCGGTTTTCTGAGGGTTTAACTTCAGGTGGTTCGCCGTTAACCATTGGATGGTTCTCGTTAGTGCCTGGTTCATGGTCTTTATCTCTTCTGTTGATGTGACCTTGATGTACAGCTGGGTGTCACCTGCGTACATGTGGAAAGAAATGTTCGCTTTTTGTAGTATGACCGTTAGTGGTTCTACGTATAGGTTAAATAGCGCCGGAGATAGTGTTGACCCCTGCGGAACTCCGATATTGTTTCTGGTTGGGCCTGAGAGGGTTAGGTTGACTATGAATTTTTGCAATCTATTCTCGAGAAAGGATCTAAACCATTTTAGGACTGTTCCCTCTAGTCCCATTCTGTTTTTCAACCGATCTACTATTTTGTCATGGTTAACCGTGTCGAAAGCCGACGACAGGTCCAACAGAATTAGGTGACATGTTTTGTTATGGTCGAGTGCCAATAAAGCGTCATCTACTATATGCAGAATTGCTGTTTCTGTACTATGGTTTGGTCTGAAACCAGATTGGAAATCATTTAAAAGACTGAATTCCGAAATATGAAGACTCAGTTGTTGTTGGACAACATTTTTCCAGTACTTTGGTTAGCATGGAAATATTTGTTACTGGTCTGAAGTTGTTAGGATCAGAGGGGTTCTCTGTAGGTTTTTTTAAGAGAGAAATGACTTGACCAGTTTTTAGGCAGGCCGGTATTTGGCCTTGTGACAATGATGCATTTATGACCTTTGTCCATGATGGGATTAGCAGGTGGTTTATCGAAGACCAGCACTTTGCCGGTAGGGGATCGTTGTAGTGATTGTTAGGTTTAGTGGTCGACATGATCTTCGCAATGTCTAGTTCGCTGACCGGCTTAAATCCTGACCATTGAGCATTGTTTTTAGAATTCTTGTTGATTCTGATGTTCCTCTGAAAAGTCCTTATCTCTTACAATGTCTTCGGCTGCTTTTTTGAGCTCCCCCTCCAGTGAGTTGGCTTTGTCTGTAAAGAAAACTGAGAAATCTTCACTATTTAAGGTTGTTTTTGTAATGGTTGGTGCCGATTTGGCAGATTTATTTGATTGTTCTTTTAGTAGATCGAATAGTTTCCTTGGTCTGTTTACTGCATTATCCAGTTCTTTACTGAAAAAGTCTTTCTTAGATTTTAGAATGCTTTTATTATAGGCTTTCCTGGATTGTCTCAGTTGGGTTAAGTAGGGCGACGAAGGGTGTTGTCGCCATTTACGTTCTGTGAGTCTCAGTGACCTTCATTCTTCATTAAGGGCGCCATTGAACCACAGGTTTTTGTCTTTGTCAGGGATTCTTTTTAGTTTTAGTGGGGCTATGTCCTCGATAATGCTTGACATTGTCTTGTTATAGTGCAGCGTGAGGTCATTGACGTCAACCATGCTCTTAGGAGGCTGCAAATCTATTTCACAGCGCGCTGCTACGTTTTCCAAGTTAATTCCTCTGGTGTCCCGGGTCCATTTTTTGGGTTTAATAGATTGTGCGGTCGATTTGGTTTCTCTGAAGGGCATTTCGAATGAAATTATGTGGTGGTCAGACCAATCACAGGGGGTGATTACAATTTTCTCGATCGCTTTCTCTTTTGCTAATATCCAATCTAGGGTGGAGCCTTTGGAGTGGGTAGGGAGATGACATCCTTGAACTAATGATTGCTCTTCCAGGAAGGCTTTAAACAGTGTGATCTGACTGTCAGAGTGATCCTCCCAGTGAATATTGAAGTCTCCTAAGAAAATATCGTTAGATTGCAGATTAGAGTTGGTGGTTATGATTTCTATCATCTGGTCTATGAACATGGTCTTTGTACCAGGTGGGTGGTAGAGTGCATGGAGTTTACAGGTTTGGTTATCTGCCGATCTAAGTGACATGCCCAGATATTCACAAGACTCTAAGGGGTCAGAATTTATATTTGTGATGGTAATGTCTGATCGGTGTATACAGGCAATGCCTCCTCCCATTCTGTGTCTTCTGTCCTGTCTCATAATCCGGTAGTTCGGGGGGACTAATAGGTCTAAGCATGGTGAGGACGAGTCAGAAAGCCATGTTTCTGTTAAAATGGTTACGTCAATTTCATGGTTTAGTATGAGTTCGGCTATGTCAGCTGCGTGTTTATTCGCTGAACGGCAGTTGAGTAGTATGCACCGAATGTGTTTTTGAGAACTGATCATTGGCGAAACAATCTTTCGAGGCAGTAATGGCACATTCTTTAGGTTGCTAGCATTTAGCCTTCTATAGTTAGACCTAGAAGTTCTACCAGCATTCGTTGGGATAGTTTGGATATAGTTCTCACCTATCTTAGAATGAGAAGTGGGAGTAGGGTCATATGTAGAGAGAATGGATAATATCTCACTGTCTGTCAAATAGTTGAGTTGTGTACGAGGGCGGTAAATTCTGTTTGATGCCGCCATTGGGGTGGAACGGCGTTTAACTTGTGTTTCATACGAGGAATTCTGAAGAACCTCCATTTTTGTGAGCCATTGTTCTGATAGGTAAAACAGGTTCTTCATATCTCTAATAGCGAAAAGCATGGCTTTGTAAGTCTTGCTAGATTGCAAACTGAAATTATTAGATTCCCTATTTGTTTGTTGGGTTCTAATCTTTTCCGAGTCTAATCTAAGTTGGGTACTGGTGGGCGGTTGTGTAGGTACCCCTATAGGGAGGTTAGCTTTGTATATCTCTGCCGGGTTATGCATGTTATTTTGTGACTAGAGACAGATGCGCAGATCCCTGTGTCGGTCACGTGCGGGTCTCTCCAGTTATCTTGTTCAACTTGTGTAGTTTCCAACTTGCTGGCTGTTCCCAGTAGCAGGTTGGAATCAATGTTAAAGGTAGGATGGGAGCTAGAGTCAAGGGGTGAGGTAACTAGTGATAGCTGTGTGCTGAGGCACTCATCTTCTGACTTACTGGTTTCGTGATTCAATTGTTGGGGCTCATCATTGGTGGAAGTGCCTTCAAATGCCAACTCATGATCCGACTGTAGGAGTTCTATCTCCCTGGCGGCGCCAGTTTCGCCATCATTCGAACAACAGACTTCCTGAATTACCATTTGGGGCTCGTCCTTGGAGTTTATGCTAATTAGTGTGTTAGCGCTACCAATTGCACTAGCATGCGAATTACTGGCCTCCTGATTGAACGGTTGTGGCTCATCATTGGTGTTTATGCAATCTAGCGTCAATACTTGATTAGACTGTTGGGAGTCAGTCTCACTGTCGGTTTCAATCACAGCCTGGTGGTTCCCATGTGAGACGATGGGTTGAGGATTCCTATTAGATACGTTTTTTCTTGAGGTGGGGCTACTGAGGACATGATTTTTTAGTATTGAGAAATATTCATCAAATCGTTCCAGATCTTTGTTGGCAGCTTGAATGAGAAACGTGCACGTTATGTTTAATGATGCTCTCAGCTTTCGGGAAGGTGTAATGAGCAATTTAGTTCCATAGGGAATGTTTTTCGCTTCCTGTATTTTCAGCGAGTTATTTAATGTATTTCTCCATTTAGCCATTTTAGTAGTAAAGAAGATAAAGTCATTAATAATCGTGCGTTTTTTTAAGTTGAAAGATGGATCTAGTATCAGCGTTTCCGGATTAGTTCTGAGAAGGTTATGTTTAAAAGTTTTGGAGGCGTGTTTAGATAGATTGGGAGGGTAAATTATTGAGTATGAGTTCCTTCCTTCCGGAAGGAACTCATACTCCATAATTACACACTGCCTTTGCAGGCGGCGTGTTTTAGTGCAGAACAAAGTGAAGAGTTGACATGGCACACATCCCTGTGTGCCATGCCTACAAGCTACTGCCCTGGCATTGATCAGTTAGCCCTCAAGCTGGGTGTGATCTAACAGTGGTGAGGGTACAGGTGCATGAGCCCTGTACCCCTACAGTGTCTAAGTCCATGCTTAGACATTGTAAGTGCAGTGTTGCTATTACGAGTATATGGTGCTGAGAGTTTGACATTACGAACTCCACAGCACCATAATGGCTACACTGTAAACTGAGAAGTTTAGTATCAAACTTATCAGCGCATTAAACACACACTGATGCCAGTGCGAGATTTAATGAAAAATGCACATAGAGGGCATCTTAGAGATGCCCCCTGAAAAACAACCTACCACTAGCGTCCATGCTGAGTAACTACTTTTAGATGCCACCACCAGATATTTTTTTGCACCCCTGGGTCAAGCGCCTGCTGCTCTCGGGGGCCTGAGATATTGCACATCCTGGGACGAGGTGCTAAGCCTCCTTCCCCATGATGGGCAGGGTCCACAAAGAGGGAGCTTCAAAGGCTTACTGCCTTTGTGAGCTTCCCCAGGCCACTTGCTGCTTTCAGCAACTGGTCCCCACTGGTTCTGACCCCCACTTTGGGCGGAAGAACCGGAGGGAAAAACAAGTGAGGAAGAGAGGTGTGCTCACCTCTGCTAACTCCACCCCTCAGGTGGGGAAGGCGAGGTGAAACACAACTCTCAGTCCCCACCATCTTGCAGATGGGGGACCCAGCCAACCAGGTAAAGGCTTATGCCCTCCTACCTCTGGAGGGTGGAATAATAGGGGGTGTATCCACCCGAGGGAAGGGACCCATTGGTCCAAACCATTTACCTACCTCTAATGCCCTTAAATCTAGTATTTAGGGGCACCCCCGAACCTTGCTTCCTCAGACAAAAAACAAGAAGAAGTACCGAACAGCCGTGCTGAAGCTAACAAGAGGAGGACACCCACTAACTTGGCCCCAGCCCTACCAGCCTGTCCCCACCTCGAACCTGCTCCAGCGAAATCCTGGTGTGTCATGCAGCCATCAACCTCGAGAAACCCGGAGGACCTGCCTGCCTTCAGTCCCAAAGACTCTGTCTCAAGTGAACACCGGATTTGTTAAAAAAACATGTTTGCACCACTCTGCACCCGACACCCACGGCCTGAGTTTGAGTGGCCCAACACCAAGAGGAGGTCTCCCCGGTGATCCTAACCCAAGATCTGGTGACCCCAGATCTGCCTTAATTCACCTGCAGCCTCAAACCGGAAGGTCCCCCCAACCGCGACCAGGAGCTGGTAAGAAGTTCCGACCCGAAAAGGCACCCGTGCACCCGACGCCCCACTGGCTTGGCTAGCCCAACCAATGGAGCCTAACCAACCCCAAAATCCCAACTTACCTCTCCAAGTGGTGGTCGCACCCAGAAGACCTTCGTTCCCAAGCCTGCAGTGATTTTGCAAACTGGAGACTACCCATTGAAAGATACAGGGCTTCTGATGCCAAAACAGCAGTATGCACCCGGCCGCCCCAGTGCCGCTGAGGGTGCATCTTTTCTGCTGGCCCAAACCCCCATTTGCCCTGAGCTTAAGTCCAGGAGCATTGCTCCCACAACCCAGTGGCCTGCTCGTCAGCAGCCACCAACCAGAGGCCCCCATCACCTATTTCATAACATTGGGCCTCAGCACCCGGCCGCCCTAGTGCCGTTGAGGGTGTAACAAGAGTGCATCCATGACTTTTGGGGACCCTTGACTTTAACCCTAGAATACCAATTCCCACAACAAGGTACTTATCTTTGAACCGATAACACTATTTTCCTCCATAGGATAACATTGACTGTTTTCCAATGAAAATAGGAGTTGGAAATTCTATGAAAACCTTTTACAACTGTACTTAATAACAAAAACGCTTTTACTTACCTGTTTAGAGGAAATATCCCAGTGTAGTAGCCAGGTATATTACACTGTGTAGGGAAAAGTAATCTGAAAGTAATGTACTGGTCATTGTACTAAAAAGCCCATTCAAAGTATACGTACTATATTTCCAAAGCATTGCATTTCTCAGTGACAGTACTGTAAATCAATACAAAGTGCATATACAATTACAATCCAAACTGTATTACAACTGTATATTTACTGCAAAGTATTTATCACTTGCCTGTTCCAGGCTTGCTTGGTTCTAGGAAATAACACTAAAAGAATATTTTTACACAAAAACAATTAGTCTGAAGTTCAGTCTTTGAGTGTGTGAGTGCATTTGCTGACTGAGTGTGTACAAAAAATGCTTAACACTGTCCTCTGCTAAACCCTTACCACACTACCACAAATAGAGAGTGAGGTGCTATCTACTTTACCTCTGCCTACCTTTTGGGTTCCACTACCTCACTTTGGTATAGTATATGCAGAGCCAGCTTCCGACAATGACTACTGCTTTAACCGTGATTACTCCTACTATAAGTGTGCCTATTACATATTTTGTTCTACGGTTCGAATTTCCAGACTCCATCTTCAAAATAGTTCGGATTGTGGCAAGATGATCAATGCAGTCTCTTTCTCTGCCTCTCACTGCTGTACAACAAAGTTCATGCACAGTTCTTGAAGTCGCAGGAATAGCTTTCTCAGTTTGTTGTACAATTATTTACACATCTCGAAGACTTCCCTGGCCCTCTTTCTTCTTCTATGGAAAAGTCCCTAATTTTATTCTCCTTCTACTCGGGCCTAGATTATCTTCTTCTGAACAAAGTTTCTATTTACAGTTCACAGTTTAATTCACATCCAAAATAAAGTCAGCGCCAATTTCCACAATGGCACGCTGCAAAAGTTCAATACGAAATGCTGCAATCTCCTGAGCTGGTGGCTGATACCCAAAAGTTGGAAGCCGAAGGTCTTCCAGAATCTAGCTCTGCAAGTCGCTTAGTCTCGGAGGATCTGGCAGAGTGAGTGTCAAAACTCCATTTGCTTCAACTCCAGGGACCATCATTTCACTTTCAATTAACAGCACCGATGTTCCGCGCCTCACTCGTTCAAACCTCTGTCTCCTGGACCTCACTGTTACTGGCATCTGTAACCAGGTAAGTCCACTCTGGGGCACCGTATCTACGGCACGGTGCTCCCGCTCTCCTTGAACTCCTCAAGCTCCCCTGTAGTTGTTCCTTGTCTCTTCGCTCTGATTCCGACATTTCAGATTCAGGAGTTAGATCTCTTTCAGGTTCAATTCTCAAATTCTGTCTCCTCTGTCCTATAGGTCATGATTCCCTTGTAACCTCCGTTCTCTTTCGCAGCACTCGACCAATTTCCAAACCAGTCTCTTCAGCTGAGTCTGACTCTATACCACTTGCAACGTTACCGTCTCCCTCAGAGTCTATACCTGGGCCTTGTGTAGTGTAACCCCCCTTAGCTCGACCTGATGACTAAGATGCCTCTTCAGGAACACCAACAGCTTGGCTTGCCCTCTCCAGTGGTCTCGCAACCATGGCTGGAATTTCTTCAGGGAGCCTCCGCACTTCACAGCAGTGTTCATCACCAAAATAAACTGGTATGCACCTAGCCAGCGTGCATCAAGACAGTTCTTTCTCACTTTTTCCAGACTAGGACCCAGTCCCCTGGACACAGGTTGTGACAGAGGTCTTTCGAGGTCGGTGCAGTCGCAGCTTCAACTTGGTGAGACACAGAACAGACCACATCAGCCAGTCCCTTACAATAATCAAGGTTCAAATCATCAGTGAGGCTTATCAATGCTGTAGATGCCACTGCAGGCAAGCACATTGCCCGACCCATGAGAATTTCACGTAGGGATAATCCAGTTCTCCTATCTGGAATACTGCACAAACAGATCAGCACCAAAAGCAACTCATCAGGCCAGTTCAGAGACGTCGAAGAACACACTTTTGCCATTCTCATTTTTAAAGTCCCATTGACTTGCTCCATAATACCTGATGCCTCCGGCCTGTAGCTACAGTGCAATCCCTCATCAACCTGCAAGGCAGTACACAACAGCTTCATCATCTCACTGTGGAAATGAGTTCTTCTATCCGACTCCAATGACAATGGAAATCCAAAACGCGGAATCAACTCTCTAAGTAACAACTTGGCTACTGAAAGGCTATCACATCTCTAGTCAAGTATTCTTCCACCCACGTGAAAAGACGCAAACTACGACTAGGATGTACCTCAGTCCATTGCACCTAGGCATTTCAATGAAGTTACGTTGCATTCTGTTAAAGAGACCCCCTAACTTCCCAATGTGACTCAATGCAACCACAGTTTTCTTTCCAGCATTCATCTGTTTACATGTAACACATCTGTGGCACATTGCTTCAGCAAACACACAAAACCTTGGGTTAAACCATATTTGTCTGTTGCATCTCCACCAATGTGACGTGCTCCATAAATCTATCTTGCCATCGGGCTCAGTAAACAATCTGGTAATACTGCTCTACTATCTGTCGAGACCCAAATGACATAATCTCTCTTCTAACAACCTGCTTTGATCCAACCATCTTCCTCTTGGTCTGACACTGCTCCCTACAGACGCCTGACCTCATCCAAGTTATCTGCTATGGCTAACATCATGCTGAGCTTGGTTCTCTCTGTGCTCTCGCCTGAATTATCCCCATTAAAAATTCAAGCATGAATAGCACAAAAGCAGGCAACTTCATCTTCGTACCTGTTTCCCAAGGTCACAAAATCCTACCCCTTCCCATGGGCAGCACACTTCACGACAGCTACTTTCTTTGGTCGCTGCAAGGCTTTCAACAGTCGTCTCACATACTCCCCATTTCTAATAGGTCGTCCTGATGACGTTAAGAAGTCCCTTCTGTGATAATAGCTGTCTGAAGTCATGAATCACACCGAAACCATACTGGCTAATGATATAGATGGGGACTCAGATTTGATCAGAAATTAGGCATGCATGGGTCAAAACAATGATCTCAGCTACTTTTGTGGAGTGTACTCCCTGTAAACATGCAGCTTCCATGACTCCAGAAATCGTACAAACAACAAAGGCTGCTCTCAAATAACCCTCATGGTCCCTTAGGCATGAACCATCAACTAAAAGGACTTTATCTGATTCAGGCATAGGTTCATCGACAATGTCAGGTCTCGGTTTGGTACAGAGTAGTCACATCCAAACAGTCAAGCTCCTAACAATCTTCCCCTTCAACACTTGGAACAGGCAACATAGTAACAGGATGTAACACAGGAACACATTTTCAATTTTACATTCTTAGAGGCCAATAAGATTTATTCATATTGGTTGAGCCTGTTGTTAGTCAGATGCTCTGTTTTGGTTCTCGTCATCAGGAGCGCAACTGAGTGTGGAACATAAACAGTAAGAGGATGACCCATTACAATACTACTTTCACATCTTTCAATGCTGACACCAGTTGCAGCAACGGATCTGAGACATCCGGGCAACTCTGAAGCTACAGGATCTAATGAAGCTGAGAAGTAGTCCACTGGTCTATGGACACCCCCATATACCTGGGTGAGTACAGATAGGGCACAACCTTCCCTCTCACAACAATGCTTTCTTGTAATCAAGCATTCCCAGAGCAGGAGTGTCACACAGGTTTTCTCTCAGCTCCAAGAAGGCGAAGTACTCCAAACACATCTCCTACTATCTCTCCTGCACTTGTACTACGTCTCTCTCTATGTGGTTGCTTCCATTCCAAACTCTTCAAAGCCTCCATATGGTATATTATAGGGAACACAACAGCCACATACCATGTGCCATACCAATTCAATGGCAATCAAACATAGGCATTTTTCCAGCACACAAATTACACATTTGCCACCACTAGTACCGTATTCTGTAAGAACTTCTTTGAAGTAGCTTCAATTGTGAAAATATGATCACACACACTCGGTCCCACAAAGATCTTGTCATAGTATGTCTGTACCTGTCTAATACTGAGTTTCCCTTGCTGTTCCCAGTCTAGAACTATTGGACCATAACTTCCCTTAGCCTTGTGAGCTAACTCTTCCTTGGTCCATTCAAAATGTTCTGTTCCATTGTGAAGCTTAACTGCTAATGACCTAATTCTATCTTCTACTTGATCCACAAACTTCTTCTCTATGTCTGTCAGCATGCAGGTCAAATTATGTCTGTGTGCATATGCTGTGTCTAGTGTAACAGTAGGTATGAAATACTTTCCAATTCTCTCTTCTTGCTTGTAATAATCATATTTATTCAGTTGCTTGTAATCTGGAATCTCTGAAAGTACCACATCACAATACGAGAAATAGTACTCATAATGTCCTTTGCCATAAAACATGCTAAGCAACAAACTACAAGGGATACCATATGTCAGAGGCAAATGGTGGTACCTAATACCCTCCTCGACAGATGCAGGTAACAGTATACACACATAGCAAGCTCTCACATCCATTGTGTCCACATACTCATACAGCAGCTTCACATAGGCATTCAACTTATAATCACCTTTAGACAAATCTACGTGTAACAAGGAACTAGCCTGGTCAATCAAAGCACTGTCAACTCCTAATATATCCTCTTTGGTACTAGAAGTAGTAGGTGTGGTCATCCATTGTACTCCCAACCCATCACCTTTTGCTTCATGTGAACCTATGACGGTCATAGTAATGAATGTGAGAAGCTGGGGTTCTGTCACAGTAACCCCCCCACTTTTTTCCAGACTACTGATGCACTTTTGACTTGATGTGCCCTGGGTCCCTGCCAATCAGGTTCCCAGGGCCTGTGTTCTTTCCCTAAAACTGTACCCAAACCCAATTGGCACCTCTGGCCACAGGTCAGTCCCTTGTAAATGGTGCAACAGTTACCCAGGGCCCTGTGACCAGGGAAGACCTCTAAGGACTGCAGCACTTATTGTGCCACCCTTAGAGGCCCGGTACCATTACACTCATATACTTCCTTTGCAGGCTGTCTATTTTGGTGTAGAATAAAGTGAAGAGTCGACATGGCACACATCCCTGTGTGCCATGCCTACAACCCACTGCCCTGGCATAGATCAGTCACCCCTCTAGCTGGGTGCCCTATAACAGTGGTGAGGGTACAGGTGCATGAGCCATGTCACCCGACAGTGTCTAAGTCCATTCTTAGACATTGTAAGTGCAGTGCTGCCATTAAGAGTATATGGGGCTGTGAGTTTGTCATTACGAACTCCACAGCACCATAATGGCTACACTGAAAACTGAGAAGTTTAGTATCAAACTTATCAGCACAATCAAACCCACACTGATGCCAGTGTGGGATTTAATGAAAAATGCACACAGAGGGCTACTTAGAGATGCCCCCTGAAAATAACCTACCACTAGTGTCCAGGCTGAGTGGCTGCTTTTAGCTGCCACCACCAGACATGTTTCTGGACCCTGGGTCGAGAGCCTGCTGCTCTCAGGGGACTGAAACAATGCACATCCTGGGACGAGGTGCCAAGCCTCCTTCTCCAGGATGGGCAGGGTCCATGACAGGGAAGCTTCAAATGCTTACCGACTTTGTGAGCTTCCCCAGGCCACTTGCTGATTTCAGCAACTGGTCCCCACTGGTTCTGAACCCCACTTTGGGTGGGAGTACTGGCAGGAAAAACCAGTGAGGAAGACATGTGTGCTCACCTCTGCCAACTCTACCCCTCAGGTGGGAGAGGCGAGGTGAAGCACAACTCTCAGTCCCCGCCATCTTGCAGATGGGGGGACCCAGCCAAACAGGGAAAGGCTTAGGCCCCCTCCCACTGGAGGGTGGCATAATAGGGGGTGTACCCACCCCCGGGGAGAGGCCCATTGTTCCCAACCTTCTACCTACCTGTAACACCCCATAATCTAGTATTTAGGGGCACCCCAAACCTTGCTTCCTCAGACAAGAAACCAGAAGAAGATCAGTAGTAGAAGGACAGAACAGCCGTGTCAAAGCTAACAAGAGGAGGACGCCCACTGACTTGTCCCCAGCCCTGGTGCCTGTCCCCAACTCGAACCTGCTCCAGCTAGCAACCTTGAGAAACCCGGAGGACCTTCCTTGCCTTCAATCCCAAAGACTCTGTCTCGAGTGAACACTGGATTTGTTCCCAAAAAAAGTTTGCTCCATTCTGCACCCTACGCCCACGGCCCGAGTTTGAGTGGCCCAACACCAAGAGGAGGTCTCCCCGGTGATCCTAACCCAAGATCCTTTGACGCCAGACCTGACTCAAGTCACCTGCAGCCTCAAACCGGAAGGTCCCCCTAACCGCGACCAGGAGCTGGTAAAAATGTCTGACCCTAAAAGGCACCCCTGCAACCGATGCCCCACTGACTTCGCTGGCCCAACCGATGGTGCCTAACCAACCCCCAATATCCCAACTTACCTCTCCAAGTGGTGGTTGCACCCAGAAGACCTTCGTCCCCAAGCCTGCAGTGTTTTTGCAAACTAGAGACTCCCCATTGAAAGCTACGGGGCTTCCGATGCCTAAACAGCACTCTGCACCCGGCCACCCCAGTGCCACCGAGGGTGCATCTTTTGAGCTGGTCCAAACCCCCATTTGCCCTGAGCTTAAGTCCAGGAGCTTTGCTCCCACAACACAGTGACCTGCTCGTCAGCAGCCACCAACCAAATGTCCCCTCTCACCCATTTAATAACATTGGGACTCAGCACCCGGCCGCCCTAGTGCCGCTGAGGGTGTAACAAGAGTGTATTCACTACCTTTGGGGACCCTTGAGTTTAACCCTAGAATAGCAATTCCCACAACAATGTACTTACCTTTGAACCGTTAACACTATTTTCCTCCATAGGATAACATTGTCTGTTTTTCTATGAAAATTGTGGAGTTGGAAAGTCTATGAAAAACTTTTACAACTGTACTAAATAACAAAAACGCTTTTACTTACCTGTTTACAGGAAATGTCCCAGTGTAGTAGCCAGGTATATTACACTGTGTAGGAAAAAGTAATCTGAAAGTAATGTACTGGTCATTGTACTAAAAAGCCCATTCAAAGTATATGTACTATATTACCAAAGCATTGCATTTCTCAGTGACAGTACTGTAAATCAAAACAAAGTGCATATACAATTACAATCTAAACTGTATTACAACTGTATATTTACTGCAAAGTATTTATCACTTACCTGTGCCAGGCTTGCTTGGTTCTAGGAAATAAAAAGACTAAAGGAATATTTTCACACAAAAACAATTAGTCTGAAGTTCAGTCTTTGAGTGTGTGAGTTAATTTGCTGACTGAGTGTGTTAAAAAAATGCTCAACACTGTCCTCTGCGAAAGCCTTACTGCTCGACCACACTACCACAAATAGAGAGTGAGGTGCTATCTACTTTACCTTTGCCAACCTTTTGGGTTCCACTGGACCCTGAGCACACTATACCTCCCTTAGGTATAGTATACAGAGCCAACTTCCGACAATGACTACTGCTATAACTGTGATTACTCCTACTATAAGTATGCCTATTACATATTTTCAATCAATCAATCAATCAATCAATTATTTGTACTCACCCGTGAGGGTCTCAAGGCGATGTCCGGGGAGGATGAGTCGAGAAGGTCCCAGAGTTCGATGGCGTGCTTGTGGACGGAGCAGGTTTTGAGGAGTATGCTTTTGAGATGGTTGGGTCCTGTCCCGGTGGGCGGGGCGGTGGCTTGGATGCTGGTGAAGCTGCAGCTCCGGCAGGGGAAGGGACCGTGGGTGAGCTTTGGGTTGGCCCGGAAGCAGGTGGATGATCGGCCAGTGTTGAGTTTGTGGAGGGTGCTGGCGTCATAGCTGCGGCGGTCGCGGGGGCCGGGGGTCTGGCGCTGGGCGCGGTCCAGGTGCAGACGGGTGCGTGAGCGGCGCACCCACAACGCAGCAGCCGCCATTAAGAAGGGGAGGTGGGAGGGAGGAGCAGCTAGGAGGTGGGAGCGGGCAAAAATAGGTGGGTGATGGGGGCGGGGCCACAGGGGACGCAACGGCGGGAAGGAAGAGAGGCAGAAAAGGCCGGAATGCTGGAAAAGAGCTAAAGAGAGAAAACAGGCAGAAAAGAGCGGAATAGAAGAAGTAGAATAAAACAGCAGATAAGCAGAAACAGCAAAAGGGAACAGAGAGAGCAGACAGAATACTTACGGCTCACCACTGGGCCACCAGGGATGAGGTGCAGGCGGGAGCCTGCGGGTAGAGGAGGGCCTTGAACTCGCTGCAGCAGCGAGGACAGGGAGCAGGGGCACGGGCACAATCAGGTGGAGCTGCGCGGCATGGGGAGAGACCTGCCTGGAAACTACGGTTTGTATTTCCAGACTCCATCTTCAAAATAGTTTGGATTGTGGCAAGATGATCAATGCAAAGTCTCTTACTCTGCCTCTCACTGTTGTACAACAAAGTTCATGCACAGTTCTTGAAGTCACAGGAATAGCTTTCTCAGTTTGTTGCACAATTATTTACACAGCTCGAAGACTTCTCTGGCCCTCTTTCCTCTTCTATGGAAAAGTCCCTAATTTTATTCTTCTTCCACTCTGGCCTAGGTTATCTTCTTTTGAACAAAGTTTATATTTACAGTTCACAGTTTAATTCACATCCAAAATAAAGTCAGAGCCAATTTCCACAATGGCACGCTGCAAACGTTCAATACGAAATGCTGCAATCTCCTGAGCTGGTGGCTGATACCCAAAAGTTGGAAGCATAAGATCTTCCAGAATCTAGCTTTGCAAGTCACTCAGTCTCGGAGGATCTGGCACAGTGAGTGTCAAAACTTAATTCGCTTCAACTCCAAGTTCCAACATTTCACTTTTAATTATCAGCACTGATGTTCCGTGCCTCACTCGTTCGAACCTCAGTCTGCTGGACCTCACTGTTACCGGCATCTGTAACCAGGTAGGTATTTTCTGGGGCACCGTATCTACGGCACGGTACTCCCCTCTCCTTAATCTCCTCAAGCTCCCCTGTACTTGTTCCTTGTCACTTTGCACTGGTTCAGACGTTTCAGATACAGGAGTAGGATCTCTTTCAGGTGCAAGTCTCAAATTCTTCCTCCTCTATCTGATAGGCCATGATTCTCTTGTAACCTCAGTTCTCTTTCACAGCACTCGACCAATTTCCACGCCAGTCTCTTCAGCTGGGTCTGACTCTATATTACTTGCAACGTTACCGTCTCCCTCAGAGTCTATACCTGGGCCTTGTGTAGCTTGACCCCCTCAGCTTTACCTGTTGGGTAAGCAGCCTCTTCAGGAACCCCAACAGCTTGGCTTGCCCTCTCCTGTGGTCTCGCCACCATGGCTGGAATTTCTTCAGGAAGAGGAGCTGTGTCTTCCGAGGGTCCTGAAACTCTGTGGGTATGGAAGGCGTGAATCCAATTCAGCAAGCATCCGCACTTCACAGCAGTGTTCGTCACCAAAATAAACTGGTATGGACCTAGCCAGCGTGCATCAAGACAGTTCTTTCTCACTTTTTCCAGACTAGGACCCAGTCCCCTGGACACAGGTTGTGACAGAGGTCTTTCAAGGTTGGTGCAGTTGCAGCTTCAACCTGGTGAGACACAGAACAGGCCACGTCAGCCAGTCCCTTGCAAGGTTCAAATCATCAGTGAGCCTTATCAATGCTGTAGATGGCACTGCAGGCAAGCACATTGCCCAACCCATGAGAATTTCATGTGGGGATAATCCAGTTCTCCTATCTGAAATACAGCACACAAACTGATCAGCACCAAAGACAACGCATCGGGCCAGTTCAGAGACATCGAATAACACACTTTTGCCATTCTCATTTTTAAAGTCCCATTGACTTGCTCCATAATACCTGATGCCTCCGGCCTGTAGCTACAGTGCGATCTCTCATCAACCTGCAAGGCAGTACACAACAGCTTCATGATCTCGCTGTGGAAATGAGTTCTTCTATCCGACTCCAATGAAGTTGACTACTGTAAGGCTATCACATCTTCTAGTCAAGTATGCTTCCATCCACCAATGTGAACTACTCCATGAATCTATCTATCCATTGTGCTCAGTAAACAATCTGGTATCATTGCTCTACTATCTGTTGAGACCCAAATTACATCATCTCTATTCTCACAACCTGCTTTGATCCAACCATCTTCCTCTTGGTATGACACTGCTCCCTGCAGACGCCTGACCTCATCCCAGTTATCTGCTATAGCTAACATCATGCTGAGCTTGGTTTTCTCTGTGCTCTTGTTGGACTTGGCCCTTCTGGCAGGTTCACCCCCGAAACTTTTTGCTCTTTATTGGTGACCTGGTGTAGTGATTTTTGGTTTCTGCGCACTTTCCCTGTGTCCCAGAGTAAAGTGTGTGCGCATTCTGAGTGCATGTGGTGAGATAGGCCTGCCCTCCCATAGGAATGCATGGGGAATGTATGTGTCCCTGGTAGATCCTGATGCGTGGGGTGTGCAGGCTCGAGTTTGGTATGTGCGGACTCGTGTGATTGAATGCTGCGCGATGATGTGTGCGGCGTGCATGTACCTAGTGTGGAAGTGCCACTTCTAGAAGTGGGCACTTCGATGTGCAGTGTGTCTGGTGTGTGATTGGCTGGAGCTGGCTGGTGAGCCTGGCTCCAGGAGTCTGGTTGGGTCTGCCCCAGTGGTGAGTGTGAGATTAGCATGCTGATGGCTGGGGAGGAGTGCACCTTGGACCTGAATAGGGCAGGGCTTTCCCCACACAATGCTGGCTCCGCCCCCTGTGGTGCGACTGACGACCCTAGCCCTGCCAGTGAATAGAGTGAGGGGCTGAGCACATCAAGGGTGCTCCCCAACCAGCTGCGACTGGTTTTCCCCCTCACCCTGACCCAAGAACAAAGGGTTTTTACTGTATAAAAATGGGGCTGTGTCCCCACAGTTGGTTGTTCGCTCTTCTGATCCTAACTTAAGGGGGGCCTGCTGCTGCCGGGCGCCAGGAGAGAACGCCACTGGGGACTGCCTCCCTGCTGGAGGGCCTTGTGAGCTGGCCCCTGGGCCCAGTCTTTGCCCCCCTGCTTCTGAGACTTTTCCTGAAGACCTTGCCTGAACCTAGCGCCTGGAAGAGCGCCTTATTTGGCCTTCTTAGGGGAGAAAAACGCTTTATTTATGGCCAGCAGCGCTGAGCTGCGATGATTTGCGGGGGAACCCCGACGTAGGGATTCCCTCGCTTTTTGCTGGGGTCGTGGCGGGTGCCCACCCCGCACTGTGGCGCTCGTTGGCGGGTGCCCACCCCGCTTATTTGTTTTAATTTCACCGCGGGTGCCAACCCCGCTGTTCTGCACCTCTTCGTTATTATTAGCGGGTGCCCACCCCGCGTTTATGTGCTTAAAGAACGGAAGCCTACCCCTTGTTGTGCCGGCGGAAGCCTGGGTCCCGAAAGAATCACCGCCACCGGCCCGGGAGCTTCCGGGAGAGTTCCGCGCTGCCATTGGTGGAGGCGCTCCTGAGCCTGGAGGCTCGTCGCAAGGGCCGCGCTGCCATTGGTGGAGGCGCTCCTGAGCCTGGAGGCTCGTCGCAAGGGCCGTGCTGCCATTGGTGGAGGCGCTCTGGGCCGTGCTGCCATTGGCAGGCCAGCAACCCTGCACCTCGAGCCAGGGGAGCTTCCGGGAAGCGAGGCTGCGTCGCCCAGAGTCGAGACCAGTTGGAGGTCTCCCCTGCCCCGCCGGAGTGCTACCGGCCACAGCGAAGGAGCGGAGACACCGTGGGAGTCCCCAGCGAACAAACAGCCCGGTAAGTTGTGAAGGGCTGGTGGACTCCGTGCGGGTATTGTGGGTGCCGGTCCCAGACCGGTCTATTTCCTTGAGCCCACGAGGCTCCAACTGCGGGGGGCATTTCTGTGGTGCCTGATCAAGGCACCAGGGCATTCCAAGTGTCGGGCGGCCCCAGAAGGCAGCGGGCTGCCTCAATGTTGTTTGGGACCAATTATTTGTCAAGAGTCCCCCGAGTGGGACTCCAACCTTTTGGGGGCATTCTGTGCAAAGAAGAGCGGCCCCGGAAGGCAGCGGGCCGCTCCTACCTATACGGGGGCACTTGTGATTGAGAGCCCACGAGGCTCCAACGTTGGGGGCGACATTGGCTAGAGTCCAGAGGGACTCCAAACGGGGCACATTGTTTGTTTCAGAGCCCACGAGGCTCCAACGCTACGGGGGCATTATTGATTCAGAGCCCAGACAGGCTCCGACGACTGCCATAATTGTTCTAAGGGCCCAGAGGTGCCCAGGCCCCAGTCCCTACAGCTGCCCAGCACTTAGTGGGCAGCTGCCACGTTTAGGTTGTGCCTTGTGCGCCTGGCTTACGCAGCCTGCGCAGTCGCCCCCTGATATCGCTGGATATTGGATATTGGTCATTTCTGCACCCCTGAGAGGCCAGTTGGCCTGGGGACAGTTTTGCTGTGTTGTGCCCTCCCCTAGGGCACCTGGTGATTTTCATATATGTACTTTTGCGCCTGCGCAATGTCTTCATGATATTTCCCTTACTAAACTGTGTTGATGCATTGGAGATTGTTTTACTAGTGGTAATTATGCTAGTTTGTTCATGTTTCCCTGCGTGATCTTTTCCTAAGGGGGTACTTACCTGTTACCAGTCGGTACTGGTTGTGCGCTATATCTTCTAATTGTGTGCTACAGTAATTTTAGATCCTATGTCCTGAAAGTATTAGTTCTACAAGTGCTAATTCCTGACAGTGGTCCATGTGGCCCTGTCCCCTGTATATATAATCCCTTGTAAATTCTGCCCGTGCCTGTTGGCACATTGTAAAGTGTGTGTTTTTATCTAATGTGTTTGTTATAATACAAAGGCTATTTTTATATAATACCTTGTGTGGAGTTTCCTTTGTGGTGGGCCTTGGGTGTTGTTGCTGGGTGCGCGCGCCAACGCTTTACACAGTGCCTCAGAGATAAGCCTGACTGCTCATGCCAAGCTACCAAGGGGGTGGGCAGGGGTTATCTTTGGCGTGTACCTTCCTTGCCCTGACTAGAGTGGTGGTTTCTGCCTGGCTTTGGCGCAAGCCCTAGCCAACCAGAAATCCCATTTCTAACAGCTCTCGCCTGAATAATCTCCATTAAAAATGCAAGCATGAATAGCACAACTTCGTCGGCGTACCTATTTCCCAAGGTCACAAAATCCTACCCCTTCCCATGGGCAGCACGCTTCACAACGGCCACTTTCTTTGGTCGCTTTAAGGCTTTCAACAGTCATCTCACATACTCCCCATTTCTGATGGGTCGTCCTGATGACGTTAAGAACCCCCTCTGTGATAATAGCTGTTCGAAGTCATGAACAACACTGAAACCGTACTGGCTATTCATAGAGATGGGGACTCGGATTTGAGGCATGCATGGGTCAAAACAATGATCTCAGCTACTTGTGTGGAGTGCACTCCCTGTAAACACGCAGCTTCCACGACTCCAGAAATAGTACAAACAGCAAAGGCTGCTCTCAAATACCCCCCTCATTGTCCCTTAGGCATGAACCATCAACTAAAAGGACTTTATCTGATTCTGGCATAGGTTCATCGACAATGTCAGGTCTCGGTTTGGTACAGAGCTCACTCACATCCAAACAGTCATGGTCCTCACAATCTTCCGCTTCAACACTTGGAACAGGGAACAAAGTAGCAGGATTTAACACAGAACACATTTTCAATGTTACATTCTTAGAGACCAATAAGATTTGTTCATATCGGGTGAGCCTGTTGTTAGTCAGATGCTGTGTTTCGTTTCTCGTCATCAGGAGCTCAACTGAGTGTGGAACATAAACAGTAAGAGGATGTCCCATCACAATACTACTTTCAAATCTTTGAATGCTGAAACCAGTTGCAGCAACGGATCTGAGACATCCAGGGAACGCTGAAACTACAGGATCTAATGTAGCGGAGGAGTAGTCCACTGGTCTATGGACACCCCCGTGTACCTGGGTGAGTACAGATAGGGCACAACCTTCCCTCTCACAATAGAACAACTAGAATGCTTTCTTGTAATCAATCATTCCCAGAGCCGGAGTGTGGCACAGGCTTTCTCTCAGCTCCAAGAAGGTAATCAAGCAGTCATTATCTTATGGTACCAGATCACTTGAATCCTTGTGTGTCAATCTCTGTAAGGACATCCCCTTCAGTGGGAAGTTGGGAATCCAATGTCGGCCTTAACCAACCATTCTCAAAAACATTCTGACTGCCTTTTGCGCTGTAGGCGGATTCATTGCAAAGAACCAAATACTAAAGTTCAGGCAAACAGTACTGAAGTTTGCTCGGGGACACCTTGTGTCCATATTCTGCCAAGTGATTCAGTAGAGCAATAGTATCATCCCTACAAGCCTCCTCAGTCTTTAAAGCTATCAGGTGGCCATCAATATTCTATACAAGCACTGAGCTTTGTGACAACATCAAGCTCTCAAAGTTCCTTTTCAAAATCTGGTTAAAGATAGATGGACTCTTAGGATACCCTTGTGGGATACAACACCAGGTTAACACATAGTTCTCCAGCTGGAAAGCGAATACAAATTGGCTTTTCTCATGTAAGGGTATCAGAAAGAATGCTTGGCATAGGTCAATCACAGTAAACCATTCTGCTTCACAATGAATTTTAAATAGGATCACAGATGTATTTGGTACCACAGGACAAAATGGAATCACAATTGCGTTGACCTTCCTCAGGTCCTGGACAATGCGGTACTTACTGTTCAATTTCTGCAATCCCATTATTGGTGAAATTCATAGATTTCCTATGATCTCTTTTGGGTGGCCCTGCATGATCACAGACTTAATTACAGGTGTAATCCCTGCCATCATTTCCGGGGTCAGGTTGTACTGAGGCATTCTTGGGAGCTGGACATTTGGCTTAAACTGTATGCAAACTAGCTCAACCCCTCAAATCAGTCACATCTCTTCCTCTGTAAAAACCCACACCATGGGAGAGATGGTGTCTCTCAGGTCACATGGTATTTCATCCACTGTTGGCATGGGAAACAGGTCCACACAGTGATTCTGGTTTGCCAATTTGAATGCAATGTCATCATCATTAGTCTGCAATTCTACTCCTTAAGGCACTGGTACAATTCAATTTACACAGGAGGTCACGTCCCAACAAACAGACTGAACTCGAATCGCACATCACAAACTTGTGTTGATCCTGGAATGTTCCTATTCTCACCGGTACTTCGTCTGTTAACAGGTTTGTCATTCTCCTATTGGCAACTCCTACAACTTGGATCGATTGTCCCAAGAAGGGCAGGTTTGGGACTACTGCGGATCTCACAGTAGAACGGGTAACACCAGTATCGATCAAGAATGTAATGGGATGACCGTCTACATCTGCCTCTACTTACGGTCCACTCAAGTCTAGCTCTAAAACTGCTCCAAGGGTACAGTCTTCATCTCCCCTCAGGCACTGTCATTGTAACAGATCTGGATTGAATTCATCCAGAGTCTCCATAAGGGGCATTTGATGATACGCTCAGTTACTCTGTGAAATTCTTGGATGTTGGGGTACGTGCAATAGCAAATTGTGACCCCATCCTCACTTTACAGATCTAGGCCTATTCACGTTATTTATAACATTAGAGACCTGTATAATCTCCTAATCCTAGAACTAATTTGTTGGATTTGCAGAAGACTCGCACATCCAGTGCACGATTTTGTTATAAAAATGACAAGCAGTGGTTTTCTTTAAGTACCGATGTCTACCCCTAGCTTGGGATCTGTTCCTTTTTCTTTTCAATGTCCTGTGTGGTTTGATACATTCTGAATCCCTCCTTGATTGCGGCCTAAAGTTCCTCTGGTTGTCTGTGCCTGTTCTACCCTATTCCCATTCCTCATCTGGACCAACATTAGTTTGTCCTTCATTTTCCTGTGCTTAGAAATCACCTCATCACTACAATATCTGGCATACCGTAAGATCTCATCCACTGACTTATTTTGCTAGCAGATCAAATGTTGCTAATCTCGGGTCCCAGTCCTAATGCGAAATTGGAAACAAACTGTCCCATATTTTTCGGTTCTAAAGTATCTAACCCAGTATACTGCTTAAGGCTTGCCAAAGCAGTTCATAGTAAGAGTGTACTGATTCCTTAGGCTCTTTGGTGGTTTGATATCTTAACCCAATCAATATCTTGTGGGGAAATTTTAGACTGTAACCATGTAATTATCTGTTCAAACTTTTTCATGACTAAAGGTGAAGGGCCATGTGTTATGGAATCCATTTTTGGTTCTGGAGAAGGCCAATCAATAGCAATTTTACAAGCAGACCATGAGTCACTAGGATCCAAAATTTCAAATAATGTGTTCAAATCAATCCAAAACCACCTTTGAAATCTTTACAAAGCAATCAACGTGCTTATACCATTCAGCAGGTTTCTCCCTCAGCCGAGGAAAGTCATTAGCAAATGCTGCCAAATCACCCCTGCTCAATGGCAATACACATTCCCTCCGCTTGGTACCTCTCGCAATGGGTAAGCATCAACTCCTGGTATGCCCCCTCCTGATGGAGGAGTATCTGCCATCACCTTCCAAACATTCTGTTTCTTTGACCATCTTTGCTCCCATTTATCGAGCATGCTCCATGCACATATCCCTACGATAAGTTTCCAGATGTATGTTTTCAAGCCTATGGCTCTTTTCTCTTCTAATTCCAGATAAGTATAATTCAACCTGTGGTTTCCCTGTAACCTCTTGTTTTTGGACAAATCCACGTGATATTTCTGGGCCACTTCTGTCAGTTTCTCATGTGCTGCATTGCCTTACGAGTGACATCCTTCACCACACACACTATCCTTTCCAAAGGCATGCTTACACTGATTATCTCATCCTCTTCTGCTTTCAGTCTCACTATGTCTAACAATTTCGCTTTTACTGCAGCCTTGAACGTTCCCTGACTTGACACACTACTCTACCCTTCCCTTTACCTACTCTGATTCCTCTGCCGGTTTTCTGACACTGAGGTGTGCAAGACATGCTGATCTCCAGAGGCTCCCTGATCTACACCTCTTCTGATATCCTTCCCATGGGTCCTCTGAATGGAGTTTCCCATATTCTTAAATCTGAATTTGAATTTGCCAATGACACTGATTGTATTGTACTAGACCCGACACACACCTTTGAAGGATCTGCAGTCGCTGGCAATGGGGTACTAGCTTCTACAGGAACCAAAAATGGATTGTTTCCATTTATTTTCACATTCCCTCCTGAGTTGACCCTTTCTCCCAACCCTGGCTGCTGTTGACTAGCGTTTTTCCCCCAAACTCGGGTCATACACTGAGACTACAGGTTCGATGATGATCGGTACAGTGAGGGCTTCTGGTATCCGTATAGCAGTGTTGACTCCACTTGACTCTGCACCTCCAAATTCTGATATCCCTGTCCCTTCTGCTCCTGTAGAAATCTTTACCACTACTCCTGCACTTTGGCCTGTCTGTGGCATTACCATTCCTTCCATACTCACTGCATCTGCGAGTTCTCGCCTTCCTTCTTCTGAATATGGATTGTATTGTGGACACTCTGCTAATAGTCTGTTTTACAAGCTGTCATCTGTGTTACTCCCATCATCTCCATCTCCACTCCTACTCTGAGCATCTCCCTCTTTCACTAATAGTGGATACAATCTCTCTCCCTCAGTGGAGTCTACTCTCTGCCTCTTCAACTGTGCATCCCATCATGCATCCTGATATGCCTTTATTGCCTTTTTCATTTTCCCCTGACATCTTTCCTTGTTCTTTGCTTGAGATGCTCTCATCTAAGTGGCCAATGCCTCAAACTGTGTTTGTCTAGGTGGAGGCCGTAATGAAGACATCACTCCCCTCAACTGATATAGTACCTCTAATCGAAATGAACCATTGCGTGGCAAAGTCAAATCTCCCTCTTTTTCAGTGATCTTGTAGCAATTTTGAAGCCAAACTTTAGTGTAGAGTCCTACATTCATTGCCATGTAGTGTGCTGGAGTATCCTCGTACGGTGCTTCCTCATCCACACAAGTCACCAGTCCCCTAACTACCCTACAGAGGTCACGTAACACCTTAAAACATCGCATGATTAAATAAAATTTTCCTTTCAACCAACAAGATTTCCTCGCTTCAACTTTCTGATGACCACCAACCAATCCCAGCACGGCGTTACACCAACCGACCTATCGTAGTGTGGCACACTCTGACGTCACCGTTTCCTTTTTACAGTGGTTCACCCTCCTTCTCAATTTCTAAGTACAAATTCACTCTCACAATCATCAAAACAAGTAATTGTCTGCCTTTCTAAAAGATTGATAGAATTAATTTACTCCAGAGCATTCACACTTCAGCAACCCTCGACCGGCGCTGGTCACTTAAATCGATATGGTCCACCCCTGCACAAAAGGTTTACTACACAATCCCAACAAGTCCACTCACACAAAGTTCCCTGTGTCAGGTGGGTTGCCGATGGCGCTTCATGACGACCCTTCAAACCAATGGTCAGACAATTACAACAAATCAGTGTTTTCTATACCACAAATATATCCCAGGATCTTAGGCTACTCTTGAGCCCGATAACCAAAACAAAACAAAACTCTTGAACCGCATCCGGTCCGAAAACCACATTCCCTCGACTCTCATTCTGAATCTGCAAGACATTCCTCAATCAACACATGACGCATCCCTTTTCATACTCATTCTTCTATTCACCGCTGTTCTCGCCGCTCCATCAATCTCCGTCGGTCTCCCCCATAGTCCGTCATTCTCCTTTCTCGATCATTGGACTCTATTGGTGGCTCTATGGGGCTAAATCTTTTCTAGATTTTTCTAGATTCTCCCCTCACTTCAAGAGACAAACATCCTATACTGCAACCAACTAAAGGAGTTGGGTTCCACATTCCAGATTTACTCTGGAACCCCTGGCCAATGTCTCTTTTTGTCTGCTTGTAAGTGTGTAGGGGAGGAAAAGTCATTAGCCAACTATGCATTACTGTTCCAATGAACCATGACTCCGAAGAATTAAAGACTCCAGATCCAAAGTTTAGTAAGTTTTTTACAAAGCCATGAACAGTTGGACATACAAACACCTCAGGACGAGGGTGTTAAAATACATTGGAAGTAGTAGTAAGCCAAACCTAGGGGTGAAATTAAGACGATGCAGCATGCATAGAATAACCAATGCCAGAATCAGGACACAAAAAATAACAGCTCCGATATTGAGAGACCACTTCATTGGAGGTTCGTAGGTAAAAAGCATTAGTCTGTCCCTATACTATGAGTATGTGGCATCCCTACAAGCAAGGTCTGAAAAGGTGTCAGCTTGTGAAGGCTTCCTAGGAAGACCATTCACGTTGAATGAGTCAAGTAGCATAAAGCTACAGAGCTCATTCTAAGATGCTCTCTTTCTCATGGCAAAAACAGAAGTTCTCAGACTCTGTCCCTAACTCCAATAGATGAACCTGTAAAAGATGTCCCATAATGCTATGCAACATCACCCCATCCACGCAAGCCACCTCCTTGTAGGTAACTTTCCATGGGGCAATGATGCTCCTAGGCCTTGGCTCGATGACCGTGATTCCCAGGCTCTTTCCGGGGAGAAAAAACACCATCCCACATTATCAGCATCGCTGTTCAATGGATCTTCTCCTCCCTAAGCCTAACCCCTCAAACAAAGACTTTATTCTAACTAGCAAGGTTGAATTTCTCTACCTGCCACAGAAACATGAGAAAGAGCATATTCTTCAAACGCAGGAGTTTTACTAGCAAACCTAACATGAGAGCGATCAGGGAGAAATACATGTTAGGCCTACAGAATTCGGCCAACATAAGAACAGCACATTTATTTCATAAAGCACACGCATGAGTGAACGTCATTACTGTGCACATTTAAATCAATGTGTTACATAAGCACACTAATCAATCAAATTTTCATTAGCCACCTGTACTTTTCTACAAATTAATGTTTTTGCCTAGTCACATATAATTTCAACATTGTTGTTCTTCATGTTTTATACTGAAATACCTCCAGTACCTCACTTTTCACATTATTACAGTACACGATCTAATGACACAATGTTAAAGAAATAAAGGATTATATGCAGGCGTAAACTACTCATCATTATAATGCACCCCTAGAAATGACAGAGCAGACTGCACTCTATCACACCACAAGGGTTGTAAAAAACTATCCTGTCAATGTCGAATGGGTACCTGTGGCTCTTGTAGCACTAGGCCTTATGCATGTGACAAATGACTTCCAAGTTACCTCTGAACTCCACTTGGAGCAAAACAAAGCCTCTTTAGGCATGTGTAGGTATGGTACTGTCTTTTCAGATTTAGGTTTGGCATGACAACTTGGGTTCACATTGGAAGCTGCTAAAGAGTATGTTGCAATAGCCTAAATATGCTCTAACCATGGTTTTTCTCCATTCCATTCAATGATTGGTGTGTATGAATGGTCGATTTGTAAGAGTATGGGAAGTTGAAAGTTAGTTACACCGATCGTTTCATTTGTGATGAGAAAGTGAGGCTTCTGCAAAGATCATGCTTACTTTCTTTACTTTCTGCATTGAACTAAGGCCACGTCCATGGTACTCAAATGACAGAGAAGTGTCTCCATAATCACCCACCATCATAATCTCTGTTTTAGCTTTGTAAAAAGACATTGCTAATTTCCCTTTATCCAAACTCATGAATTGTCAGACAACTTGTGACGTTAAAATGGTTGTTTAATTTATTTTCCAGGTGGATCACTATGTCCTCTGCATGCATTCATTTGAATTTCATGATGATGAAGTTCAATTACATAAACCAAGGGGAGTTAATGTAGGTGAACAATAACACTGAATGAAACAGCCCACAGAGTGCACAGCATGTCATCTTTCATATTGTGCACTCGTGTAACCCATTTCTGAAAGAAATGTCAGTACCTAAGATGCCCACCCATTGCCACAGTATTTTATATCAGAATAACACAGCCAGGCATTGGAGCCCATGTGGATGCCTCACTATATATAATTGCCCTAAATTCCTCAATAAATCAAAAAGATGATAATCAAAAGTTAAAAGATGTGTTGGGTTCAGCATTTAGTGGAGTTTGAGGAGTTATGGAGTTTTCAGCAATTTGGAGAAACACATATATTTGTCAATCTAAGTAAATAAAAACTCAGTCATATCCATAATTATTCAGTGTATTAAGGATTATATTCGATGAACACACTAACTTCAAAGATTTCAACTCTTCTAATAGAGACTAAGAAATGCTTCACATTTTTGTTTGATTCACTAATGAACATTTATTTTCATCTCAAATTTCGTGTGAATGTTGCTGAAAATGTCATATCTTAGTTCCTCTTTTTACCCAGATCTCAGGCTAATTTCCTATGGACCCCAACGTTTCTCAAATTTCCTAAGCGACCCTTAGTGCATAGCGCCTCTCTAATTCTTTAACTTTACAAAGTTTAGCTCTCCATGCTTGAAATGAAGGTATATTTTTGCTTTGCCAGTTTTGCAGAATTAAAGATTTTGCCACTAAGGCGGATATAAATAAGCATTCTTTTTGCATATTGTTCAATATTGCATTTGGAGAGTATCCCAAGACTGCAATATAGTTATCGATAGAAATAGATTGGCCTATGGTAATTCTGAGATATTTTTCAAATTATCCCCTTGGATTCTCAATTTTTGGGCAGTCCCAAACAATATGAGACCAAGTTCGTCCTCCATCCTTTGCACAACGAAAACATCTAACATCAAGCATATATACTATGCAGAAATGAAGGGGTCCTACAGATTAACCATTTTGAACAAAATTGCATTCAATTAAAATTGTCACCTCTGATAGCTGTGGCATTAAGTTTGATAATTCTGCTTCAAATTGCTCTTGGGATCTGCAAACCTTCTGTTTTTTCCACCATTTATCTCGCATTTTTTCATAGGTAACAGCAGATGTATTATCATTAAAGATTTTCACCCAAACGCTTACTGACCGCTTTTCAGGAACTTCTAGAGCTTCCCTTATTCCTGAACTTGCTGTTAAAGTTCCAGCATCAATATTTTCCAAAAAGTGCTTTCTTTTCATATATGACCATTTAAGCATATCTCTGGAGTGAAGAAGCCCGATTTCTGTCTCGGCCCACTTTTTCCAGTAGTCTGAGTTAAGAAAGTCTTTTACTTGCCTATACCCGTTCTCCTCCCACTTTCTTAATATACCAGTTTGCAGTAATTTAACCTCCCCAGTATAGAGATAGGACAGACTCGTTGCACCATTTATCCTGGGAATATCATAAAAAGCTAACAATTTAGTTTTTTTTGTTTAAGAATCCATTGAGGTACTTTGTACCGCACTTTCTTAGGGTCCTTAACTATTCTCGTAGGGTCCTTAATTTTACACTCTATTAGCAATTTTGTCCATAAAAAAATTATTCATTTCTGAGGTGTAAGGCTGGGTATAAAATCTGTGTTTATTGTGTGCAAAATTTGCATGGTAGTATTCTCTTATGTTTGGGAGGGACAATCCTCCCTCCTCAATTGAGGAATTTAAAGTGCCTAGTGCTAGTCTTGGTGTCTTATTAGCCCATAAAAAGGATGGAAACAGACTATCTATCTCCTTAAAAAGACATTAGTAGACCGCACGGAGCTGCTGCGAGTAAGAAGTTCAAAAGTGGTAAAATTGATATTCATATAAGCACCACCCGGCCTAAACTTGATAATGGAAGTCGATTCCATTGTGCTAAAAGGTGCTTAACTTATTGTATCAGGGGAATATAATTCAAGTGGAATAGCTCCTCTACTCTTTCCGTCACATATATCCCTAGGTAACTCTTAGACGAAAATTGTGTATTAGCCTGAAATTTGGCAATAGCGTATCAATGAAGCAATTGCATAACAGAATTTCTGTCTTGGCCTTATTTTTTTTATAACCACCTATCGCTTGAAATTCCGAAAGGATCCGTAGGATCTCCTCCTGAGTATGTTTTCTGGAATTCAAAAAAAGTACTATATCATTGGCGTAAAGTTTGATATTGGTCATGCCTTTTATGGTGGCAGTGTGTGCCATTTTTCGTCTGATAGCTATTGCCAATGGTCCTATAAAAAGGGCAAATAAAATAGGGGATTGTGGGCATCCTTGCCTTGTACCCCTATTTATTCGACAAGAGCCCACATTTATAGAATTAATTAATATTTGCACCTGTGAGCCTTTTATAAAGTCTTCTTATTAATTATATAAAACCTTTGTTGTCTGAGAAACTGTACAATATATGGGTTTCTTTTCAAACATACTCTTTAAAGATTGATATATATATATGTTACGTTGTTTAATCCTATCATATATTGAGCACATACGCACTTTACTTTGTATTTGTTTTTTGTTGAATGAGGAATTGTGCATTATTTGATTCTCTATGGAGAATCTGTGTCTAAGAATTCTAATTCTATTATTTACAGAATGATCTATTCAGGTATTCTTGTTAGGTCACTAAATGTAATTTATATTGAGTACTTATGCACGTTGCACTTTACCCTGTATTCATATATGTATATAATGTAGCATGACTTGAACTCTCAATAAAAATATATATATATCTTAGTTCCTTTTTGTAGGCATCTGCATGTTCGGTTTAAATCTTCTCATAAATGTATCAAAAATAATGGGCCGATACCTCATGGTAGGTCCAGGAAATAACAAAAAAATAGAGTAAAGAGTAAATGCAGTAAAAAAGAGAAGTGGGCAACAGTTTTTTTTTGTGAATAGCCGGAGTTATACAGTGCTATCAGTTCCTGATGACAATTCACCACACATATTTTACTTTCAAACAAACTGTCAAATCTATCCCAAAAAAAAGAACTTAGGGCCAGATTTATCAAGGTTTTGCAACACCTGTGCACCACATAAAGGGGCGCAGGGGTAATGCAAGACGTAAGTGAGATTTATCAAGTCACACAAGGCCACCTTGTGTGGCTCTGAGTGGATTGAGGGATCTAGAGTATTGCAAGGCAGAGCAAATTGCTGCCTTGCGTTACTCTGCTACAGGGAGGCTTTCCATGGGTGGAGTGTGGATGTTCTTATGCACCCACTCATGGATGTTGGTGCATTCCCATATTTACCATTAGTAGTAGACTTGGGAATGTGTCATAATTCTATGCCTACCCAGGTGAGGGATAACAAGGAGAAATATCTTTATTTCTCCACATTGTTTCCTCTTTTTTACGTGTGCTGCATTCTGCAGCACATATAGGAAGAGGAACATGCCTCTCAATATTGGTTTTTTTATTGCAGGAAAGTGTCAGTTCCTGCACAAAATCAATCCTGCCTACAATGCGAGCCCCCTTACTACATGAAACACATAGCAAGGGTACCTGCGTTGGCGTGAGGCAGCACATTGTGTGCCAGTGCAAGGAATTAATAGAAATGCGCTATCTAATGGTAAATACAGCGCATTCCTGCCCTTTCACACAGGAGGCTTGAGAAGAAGTGGCGCCATGAACAGACACCGGACAACCACGCAGCCCTCAGGAACGCCAGCCGAAGGCACCACCAACTCATTCGAACCGCCAAAAGGACCTCCTTCCAGGAATGCATCGACAGCAGCGCACACAACAGCAAAGAACTCTTCAACATCGTGAAGGAGCTTGCCAACCCCAGCTCCAGCTCTAACGATATCCCGCCGTCACAAGACCTCTGCCACTCTCTAGCCACCTTCTTCCACCGCAAGACATCCATGACAGCTTCAATATTCAGACCCCCCTGACAGCCGCTGACACCCCAGACCCATCTCCTCCCAGCCACACCAGCCTCCTGCTCTCCTGGAACCACGGCTCACCGTCAGACCCCTGCCCTCACCACATCTTCAACAAAGCGAGCTCCATCATCGCACCCCAACTCCGGAAGATCTTCAACAGCTCCTTCAAGAATGCTACCTTCCTGGAGAGCTGGAAACACACCGAGATCAACGCCCTACTCAAGAAACCCAAGGCAGACCCAAAGGACCTCAAGAAATTCCGGACCGTCTCCCTGCTCCCGTTCTCAGCAAAAGTCATCGAGAAGATCGTCTACAGACAACTGACCCGCTTTCTTGAAGAGAACAACACCCTGGACTCGTCCCAATCCGGATTCTGCAGCAACCACAGCACCAAAACCACCCTCACCGCCGCCACCAACGACATAAGGACCCTACTGGACATCGGCGAAATCGCGGCCCTCATCCTCCTAGACCTCTCGGCCGCCTTCGACACCGTATGCCACCACACCCTACGCACACGCCTCCACAACGCAGGAATCTGCGGCAAAGCCCAGGACTGGATCACCTCCTTCCTCTCTGACAGAACCCAGAGAGTCCGCCTCCCTCCATTCCGATCCGAAGCCACCAAGATCACCTGCTGCATACCCCAAGGATCATCCCTCAGCCCGACCCTCTTCAACATCTACATGTCTCCACTCGCCGATCACACGAACTCAACATCGTCTCTTATACCGACGACATCCAGCTGATCCTCTCCCTCACCAAGGACCCCGCCACCGCCAAAACCAACTTCCACGAAGGAATGAAGGCCGTTGCCGAATGGAGGAAGAACAGTCGCCTGAAACTGAACTCGGACAAGATGGAGGTCCTTATCCTCGGCTCCACCTCCTCTGCCTGGGATGACTCCTGGTGGCCGGCCTCACTGGGAGCGGGGCCGACACCCACCAATCACGCACGCAATCTGGGATTCATCCTAGACTCAGTAAGTCAAAGCTGTCTCCTCCTCCGGCTTCAACGCCCTCCGCATGCTTCGCAAGATCTACATATGGATCCCCACCAGAACCAGAAGGACGGTCACCCAGGCCCCCGTCACCAGCAGGCTGGACTACGGCAATGCCCTCAATGCAGGAACCATGGCCAAACTCCAGAAAAGACTTCAGTGCATACAGAACGCCTCCGCATGCCTCGTCCTCAACATCCCTTGCCAGAGCCACATCACTGCCCACCTGAGAGACCTACACTGGCTCCCCATAAACAAGAGGATCACCTTCAAGCTCCTCACCCATGCCCACAAAGCACTCCACGACGCCGGACCAACATATATCAACAAACGACTCACCTTCTACACTCCCAACCGCCAGCTCCGTTCCGCTGACCTCGCCCTTGCCACCGTTCCACGCATTCATTGAGTGACCACCAGTGGCAGATCCTTCTCCCACCTTGCTGCCAAGACATAGAACACCCTACCCATCCACCTGCGACAGACCCAGGACCTGCTGACCTTCAGGAGACTTCCCAAAACCTGGCTGTTCGAGCAGTAGCAGCCCCCCCTTCCTTAGCACCTTTAGACCCTCGCGGGTGAGTAGTGCGCTCTACAAATGCTTGATTGATTGATTGATTGAACAGCACAGTAAGGTGTCTTTCTGCATTGTGCTGTCTTAAAAAATTATAGATATTGCCCTTAGGTTCTGATTTAGAGTTTGGTGCACAGAGTACTCTGTCGGAAACATGGTGGAGTATGTATCTGACAAACAGAAAATGTTTAAACGTATGAGGAACAGCCACCAAAACCGATGCTGGCTGTCCACCAAACTTTTTGTATTTTGAAGGGAACCGCCATGATCATAGTTGTTAGAAATTGTGTTTTGAGTTGGCAGAGTTATGCACCCTGTCTAAATAGGAACCACAATCCTAGTTAGGGTGAGTCACAAACACACCCTAAATTAACATGCGCTCCTCCTCTTTTAGTTTGACAAAGAGCAGTCACACTTTAACTTAAGAGGTAATGTGCAAAGTATTTGTGTAACACTTCAAACAGTAACACAGTGAAAATACGAAAAAAGACTCCTCACCAGGTTAGCAAAATAGAACTTAATTTTATGAATAAAATATTACCAATCCAACAGAAATCTAATAAGTAGAACATGAGGTTTGAATTTTTAAAAAATAAACTGTCAAATAGTACTTAGAAGCAAAGGGCACCTATTTGGGAAATCTGGTCGCACTGGATAAAGTCAAAGTTCGACCAACCACAATGGAGCGCAAGCTGGCTACAGGGACAAGGCTTGGTCCACTAAGAAAGTCACTTGATGTGTCGATGACGACAATGAGATGTGGGGTGCAGATGAGACCATGCTTCAGCGATGCCCCATACAACAAAGGCGATGCATCGTTTTTATCCACGCAACAGTGGCAATTTGTCAGTTCCGAGGACAATGCCTTGGTTCTGAAGCTGATGCATTGACTCTGCTTCGGCAGTAGAAGATGCATCGGTGAGGGTGATACGCTGGTTCCAAGATGTGATTCAGCGTTTTTCTCCTAGCCACAGTGCAATGCATCGGTTCAAAGGGGGATGCGCTGGTTCCGACTGCGATGCACCAGTTCTGCTCTCGTAACGGCGGCGATTCATCAGTTCTGCTCTCACAGCAGGAGTTGCGTCCGTACTGAAGCAAACCTATAAGGCCAACTTCCAATTATCCAAGTGTAAGACCAGGGTGGTTGGAAGTCTTTTATGTCCCTGAGACTTCAGATCAGGATGCAAGCCAGCAAGCCTTTTGAGTCATTCTGGATTCTGGGGACAAGAGTGGCAGGTCATGTCCTTCTCACCCAGGCAGAGAGGGCAGCAGGTCAGCACAGCAAGAAAGCAGTTCTTCCAGATCAACAGTCCAGCAGAGTGGCAGTTCTTCAGCAGCAAAGCAGGGTATCCTTAGGTCCAGAAGTATACTGAAGTGGTGGTGTCAGAGGTCCAGTACTTATACATAGTTTTGCCTTTGAAGTGGGGATGACGTAAAAGAAGGGCCTTTGAAGTGCACAGACGTGTTCTCTTCCTACCAGGACTCCAGACTCACTACAGGGGGTATGCAGCCTTTTTTGTGGACAGGACATAGCATATTTAGGTGTACATGTGAGGCTGTGCCCAGCTCTTCCCTCTCATTTCTCAGGATGGCCCATCAAGTCACACTTAATTTCCCTTTGTGTGTTGCTGCCTAGAGAGAATACACAAAGCCCAGCGGTCACCCAACCCAGACAGCGATCAGAGACAGGCAGCAGTCGACAAATAGCTAGGCTCAGGAAAATACCCAACTTTCTAAAAGTTGCACTTTCAAAATAGTAAAAATAAATCTGACTATGTCATTAAAGAGAATGTATCCTTACCTTCCCATAGGTACTAAACATGATAGATCTACCTCCCCTCTATTAGGAATTACATCTTATTAAATGTAATAAGGAATCCAAAATGTTATCCTATGAGATAGGCCTCACAGTAGTGAAAAATGAGTTTAGGAGTTTTTTACTACCGAGACATGTAAGCTTAAAAGCATATGTCCTACCTTCTAGTTACATTGCATCCTGCCCTAAGGGCTACCTCACGCCATAGGACTGATATATATGTAATAAAAATTAAGTTTAAGGCTTAGCAAGGGGTTTTAAATGGCAAGTCTGCATGGCAGTGTAAACTGCACACATAGGCTCTGCAATGGCAGACCTGAGATGTTTAAAGAACTACTTAGGTTGGTGGCACAATCAGTGCTGCAAACCAACCAGTAGCAATTAGTTTACAGGCCCTGGGCACATGTAGTGCACTTTACTAGGGACTTATAAGTAAATTAACTATGCCAATTGTGGATAAGCAAATATTTCCACATTTTGAGGAGAGAGCACAAGCACTGTAGCACTGTTTAGCAGTGGTAAAGTGCACAGAGCCTTAAAGCCAACAGAATCTAATTCAATAAAAAGGGGAGGAGGAAGTAAGAATGTTTGGTGGTTACCCTGCAGAAAGGGCCATTTCCAACAATGGTTCCTTACAAGGTACAAAGATGACCACTGCACTGGTGGTCGTTTCTAAATTTGTAGGTAGAAATCCATTGGTGGGGGGAGGTAATATCCTCTGCCACTCAGACAGATGGAATACCATCCGTCAAAGCCTACATCAGCCCAGAGTCTTCTTGCAGATATCAGAGTGAAAATTCTGACCATGCAAATGTGCGTTTTAGTGTCCAATACTTGATTGTCTTGCCTCACCCAGCCTGTTAACAAACTTGCTCGCCCCTACTCACCAGCTGCGCTCCTCGGGGCAGCATCTGGTTAGAGTTCCCCGTGTGATGTGCCTTCGGGCCAGGGGTCGTTCCTTTCGCTGCTTGGCAGCCAAGTTATGGAATTCTTTGCCTCTCCAGATTCGCAGGATGGAACGTTTGTTGGACTTTAGGAAAGCTATCAAAACTTTTCTCTTTCCCTCTGCCTAGTCATTTTTTATCCTCTTACTTGTTCTATGCGCCTTCCTGTTCTGGTTCATAGCTCCGATCTTCTGATGCTGGCAGCGCCCGGACGCCTCTTTGCTGAGGCAGCTGCGCGCTATATAAATTCAGATAACATAACATAATATTGACTTTGTATAAATATTTTGTCATTTCTGAAAATAAAGTGGGTTTGAAAATGGAAACAAAAAGCGTCACTGTTAGAACTATGCAGTCTTTGTTAGGTGTTACTACACCTATTTGTTAGAACTGGGGGTTTCTAGTTGGCAGATGTAGGTACCTTTGACCAAATAGGGACCCTTGCTTCTAAGTCAGGGAAAGGGGATTACACTACTGGATAACCCCTGCTCACCCCCTTGGTAGCTTGGCACAAGCAGACAGGCTTATATCAGAGGCAGTGTGTGGAGCATTTGTGAACACATGCAGTAATACAGTGAAAACACTACAGATGGACACGACACAGGGTTTTATAAAAATAAGTATTCTTTATATAGACTTAACACAAGACCACAAGCTACAAACAGCCACAATACTGTACTTAAAATAGACTTAAAGATGGTAGAAGTCACTTAATTCAAGTTGATGATAAAAGCGACACAGTTCTCACAAAAGTACCTGGATGCGTAACGCAAAACAAACAAAAGGTTCGCAGGGGTGGAGATGCGTCGGTATCTTATTTTGGGGGAGACGATGCGTCGCACCTCAATGCTTGCGCATAGTAGTGGGATGTGTCATGGTCCTTACCGGAGAGAGGTGATGGGTTGATTCTCGTGCTGCATTCCGGTTACAATACGACAAGATGGCGCCTCGATGCAATGCGACAATCCGGTGTGAAGCAATAAGATGGCACCCATGATGCGACAATGTGAAGACGATGCGTGCATGCCCAACGGCCGTACGGCAAACTCTGTAACTTTGGAGCTGCGACTGGCCCTGCGACACGCTTCTCTGGTGATGTGACGGCGACGTCTGCGGCAGCGACACGCTTCTCCGGTGAAGCGTCGGTTAACAGCTTTGACGAAGGCACGGTTCTCTGGTGATGCGGCGGCGACACACTTCTCAGGCGATGCGACGGCAACAGCTGTGACTGCGACACGCTTCTTCTCATTGAGTCTCGCTTCCAGCTCCAAGCGACATGCAGGCTTCTGCAGACAGAATTCCCAGTGAGGGAATTCAGAGGGGAGCTGGTGGTGAAGTCTTTTATCCCTGAGACTGCAGCAGGAGGCAAGCACAAGTTCAAGCCCTTGGAGTAATATTCTGCAAGATGATGAAAGTTCTTTAAAAAGTTCCTTCTCCTCTTCTTGGCAATGAAGACAACACTGTAGGCCAACCCAGCAACACAGCACATTGCTAGGGGGGTCCGTCCAACTCCTACAGCTTCCTTGGTTCTTCTCCTTGGCAGAGGTCTGTCTTGTTGTTCCAGAAGTGATCTAAAGTCTTGGGATATGGGTACCCATACTACTAAATCCTTTGTCCTCTGAAGGCAGAGGGGCCTGTACCTAGTCCAAACCAGTTCTGCGCAGTCCTGGAGCACTGTTTTTTACAGGACTCCTTCTTTCCCTTGGCAGGGTGGGCCAGGGACATCAGACGCACCACAGGAGGTGGAACCGGCATTGTGGAAGGCAGGCACAGCCCTACTCAGACCAAGGTGCTACTCCTCCCACCACTCTACATGCAGATAGGTCTATTCAGCCTTGTGCTGACTCACCCTGTCTCCTGGAATCCCCCAGCCCCTGTTACTCACAAAACCAGACACACAATATACAAACTAGCAGAGGCAGGCTGCATGGTTAGGTAAGAAAATACCTTCTTTCTAAAAGTGTTATTTTCAAACACAGAATGTTAAAACCAACTTTAGTTCAGGCCTACTAAGCTCGAATTTCTACCATGTTCCCTGGGTCAGTTAGGATTATTAGATGTTATAATCAAACTGCCCATTCAGGCCTTTGGGGACAGGTAGCCTTGCAATAGTGAAAAACAAAATAGGCTGTAATTCACTATCAGGTTATGCCACACACATCAGGACATGTCCTACCTTTCACATACAATGCACCTTTCCCTTGGGCCTACCTTGGGGGTGTCTGATATGAAGATAAGGGAAGGTTTAGGGACTGGCAAGTGGGTGCACTTACCCAGTCAGCATGGCAGTACTAGGCTGCACACAGGCTCTGCAATGGCAGGCCTGAGACTCACTTTACAGGCTGCTTCTGTGGGTGGCTCAACCAGTGCTGCAAGCATAACCGCAGCATTTGATCTACAAGCCCTGGGCACACATGGTGCACTATACTAGGGTCTGACAAGTAAATCAAGTAACCCAATCATGGAGTCACTAACCAATACATCAATTTAACATAGGGAGCACTTGCACTCTGGCACTGAATAGCAGTGGCACAGTGCCCAAAGCATCTAAACCAGCAAAACATATCAAAAATAGTGGAGGCAATCAGAAAAAATGGAAGGGAGACTCACCCCAAATGGTACCAGATCTAACACTGTTCTTAGTGTGAGAGCCGTATGGAGAATACTTCCTATAAGATGGAAATAGATTATTCAGTGGGCGAGGCTTGAGCGCCGATTGGGATGGTGGCGGGCTGACCTCGCTCCCGACCGAGTTCCCGTGATGAAGGAAGGACGACCTACATTGCGGCTCTGCGGGGAACTTTGTTAGCAGATTCTGCCACCGGAATGGTTGCTGCCCTTATTCTATATATTTTTCCACCTCGGTGAGCTGCTGTTTTACCAATAATTCTGTTTGGTTTGGCTGCCTGCTCCGTGTGGGGTTTGCGGCCGCCATTTTGAGAACAGCTCGACTCGTAACGGCGCTCCCTCGGGACATTCAGGTATGCACTGTCCCTTGGTTAACTTTCAAAATGTGCCTCTCTGGACGACAACTTCTGGTTAAATACTGCCATAACACTCATCTTTGGATTTATGAGGTACTCTGCGGCGCGCTATATTTCTTTTACCGCGACCGCCATTTTGTGCTCCCCTCAATGCTTTGAACCGAGTAACAGTTCTTCTTTTTCTTTTTTTTTTTCTTCTTCATAACTGTTTTGTGCTATCGGACTCTTTGACTGTATTTTTCTATAACTAATTAACACTAATGGTGTACAATTGACTCTTTAATTTTTGCATGCAATGGGCTCTTTTGCCTTTCTATTTTTTATGGCCTTCATCAACGGAAACTTTCCTGTCAGGATATATTGGCCCTCATGGTATTGTGTGGTGTTTATTAGCCGGAATTCAAAGTCACACCTCCTACTGGTTCCTAATTGATGTTGACTGCTATTAAGTCATTTCTACTTGAATATGGATGGATAAAACCCCCTTTTGAGGCCATTTGTTCATAATTTTGTCTCATGAACGCTCACTTTTCTATATATGCAGTGCCTTTAACAAGTGATGTATTTTGGACTGAAATACCTACAGCAAGCTGAATTTGTTTAATTGAACTAGTTAATCTAGTGGTGGCTGAGAGTTTGTTTCCTCATCATAATCTGGACAAAGCCAATTGACTTACTTCAGCTCTGTCTATCTTTCATTAAAGATATTTTTAAGTTCTCAATATTTTTGTTCTCATGGAGCCTTCTCCTTCTCTCGGTCAACGATCACATTCAACAAGTATGTCTTCATCTCGCAAGGATCCTAATCCAGTCACACCTCTCAAGCGCCACAAGAAAGAGCCTAATTCCCCTGCCAAGTCACCACTACCCATAACAATGGAAGACCTTATGGAAGAGATAAAATTGCTGAAACCATTTGTTATTGACACCAATGCAACCCTTCAGAAGCAAGATGAGAAATTGTCTAACCTGGAATCAAGAATGTCTGTGGTGGAACAAAGGATAAGTGATACCCAGGACTTGATGCCTCAAGTTGCGACCATGTCTAAAGAGATTGCTCTCATCAAGACCCAAACAGAAGATTTAGAAGATTGCAATAGATGCAATAACCTTCGTATTTATTGTATTTTTGAAGGAGAGGAGGGGTCTGATATGCTTGCTTTTCTAAAATTGCACATTCCCAAGATTGTTGTTCTCAAGGAAGATACATCGCTTAATTTACAGCATGCTCATCGCATCGGTCCTAAACCTTCTGGTTCATCTTCATCATCGTCAGCTCAACGTCCCAGAGGGATAATTGTTTTGTTTTTGGAGTATACTGAACTTTTAATGGTCCTGGCATCTGCAAAGTCAAGGAAGCAAATGCTATGGTCTGGCCAAAAAATCTTCTTCTCTCAAGATGTTGCCCGTGCTACTGCAGCTCGATGTAAAGAGTTTCTTTCTCTTCGCCCAGCTCTTGGATCCATGAATGCCAGATATGGTTTAGTGCATCCTTGCTTCTTCAAAGTCACCTATAAAGAGAGGTCCTATTCTTTCGATCATCCTGAGGACTTAAGACAATTTATTACTCGCCACAAAGGAGACGAGATGGACTCTGGAGGGGCCTGAATTGCATTGTTCACTTGTTGTGTTTTGTCTTTTGATACTTCTGCATTCATTTTAATGTTCTGTTAACCTTCATCTTCTATGATGTTGTTGTTTATGATCTGTAGATGTTGTTTTTGTTTCGTTACTATGACTTGTTAATCCCTATAGTGGTTATTTCATTTTGTAATCTTCCATGTTTTCTTTTTTCTCTTCCTTAGCCGTTTACATTATTGTATCAATCCATTCCCCGGATGTTCTCCTACCCCTTGCCCCTTTGTTCTGTTCCCCGGGTCTGCAGTCACCCTGGTTGTTTCGTAAGTGTTATCCATTTAATTAGTGATTCTGTTGTTTGCTGTTCTATTGTTAGTACATAGATAGTTTCCCCTGTTTTCTTCTTATGTAATTTATCCCCTTCCCTCTATTTATTTCTATCTATTAATCTTCCTTGATGTACTCTCACCGGTCTCGGTTGTTTGTTTTGTGTCGGTTCTGCCGTCTTTCTCTTTCCGCTGCTTCCCGCCTCCCTATGCTATTTTTCTTCCTCTGGATATTTATTCCGTCTCTCTTGACTGAAGTCTTTCGGCTTTCTGTCAAATGCTTGTTTTCTATCACTCACCTCTTTCATTTTTTATTTTCTTACTCTCTCATCTTTGTTCAGATCTTCTTTTTTCCTTATGGCTCTTATTTACTTTTTGACTTTGTATCTTCTTTTTTGATTATACCTTCACTTTTTCTTATTCTGTTCTTCTTCTTTGTATTCAGTATTCTTTACCTTTTACATATTCATTTATACGTTTATTTGCACACTTCTCAATGCATTAACTGTAATGTTTCTGGTTGCCTTTATATTGATTGTATAACTCCTTTGAATTCTATAATATTAGTACTATTATTATTGGTTTTTCTGCCTTGTAATGACTAATAATGTTCGGATTATCTCATGGAATGTAAAGGGATTACGTAATCCAGTTAAAAAACAACAGGTATTTACTCATTTCTCTAAACTCCAATGTAAAATTGCTATGCTACAAGAGACACACCTTAATGAGACTGATGTTAATTCCCTCAAAAAGCAATGAGTGGGTCACGTCTATAGTTCCCCATCCAAAGACAGAAATATGGTGTTGCAATACTCTTTCATAAATCCTTATCCCTTACGGTAGAGAAAGAAGAGAGGGATGAAGATGTACATTGGCTCCTTCTCCATACTCTTATTAACGGTTCCCATGTTTCTCTTCTTAACATTTATGGCCCCACAGGCATTGACTCACAATTTTGGCAGTCCATGTCTCATATCCTTCATGCATGTTCTGACTCTAATCTCATAGTGGGTGGTGACTGTAATCAGCTCATGGATCCTTTTACAGATAGGAAATCCTCTTCTAAGTACATTCCTAATAAAATGCAAAAACATTTCTTCGGGCCAGCCGGGCAAGAGGTCTAGTTGACGCTTGGAGAATTTTCAACCCTGACAGTTTCGAATATACCTTTTATTCTCCTACTCATCAATCTACCTCTAGAATTGATGATATTTTCTTAAGCCCACATCTCCTTTCCAATCTCCTACATGCTGAGATTGGCTCCATTCTTATTTCTAATCACGTTCCTGATTTGATTAGTTTAGATCTTCCTTCCTTACCCTCTAAATCTCGACGTTGGCGTTTCAATAATTAACTTCTTAAAGATCCTTCCTTTCTAAGCCGTTTAAGGAATTTGTTTCTGAATTCTTTCTTTTTAATGTTAGTCCTGATATGCCCTTTCAGATTGTCTGGGATTCCTTCAAAGCAACAGCTAGAGGCTTTATTATAGACTATGTTGCCACTAAACGGAACAAATATCACAAATAATCAGCTTCTTTGCTTTCTTCCATTAAGGAATTGTAACATGCATATTTTTCTTCTTAAAATGCTGACACCCTCAAGATTCTGATCCAAGCAAAACTTGACTTTAATAAGAAATCTACAGAAGAGGCTTAGGGGACGTTGTTGAAAATTAACTCTAAATTCTATGGGGGTCGTAATCGAGCTGGTAAGCTGTTGGCGAACTACCTGAAGGTTAAATCTCAAAGATCTAGAATGGTTAAGATCATGGATGATCGTGATATTCCCCGCTTTAAAGATGAAGAAATATTAACTTGTTTTAAAGATTTCTACAAGACCCTTTATACGCCTGAATCTTCTCCTTCCGATGCAGCTCTGGACTCTTTTTTTAATTCATTACCCCCCGCTCGTCCCCTTTTCCTGACACTTCTACTTTAGAATATGATATATCTCTTTCAGAGATTAAATGAGCCCTGTCCATGTTGCCTAAAGATAAGGCCCCTGGTCCTGATGGCGTCACTGCTGATTTTTATTCTTGCTTTTCTTATATCCTTCTGCCCTATCTTTTATCTCTTTTTCAACACTTTATCCTTAATGGTGAGGCTCGAGGCTCTTTTCTTGAAGCTATGATTTGTCTTATTCCCAAAAAAGATAAAGATCCGTCCCGATGTGCTAAATACCATCCTATATCTTTGATCAATCTTGATTGCAAACTATTTGCCAAGGTTTTAGCTCTTTGTATCAACCAGGTCCTTCCTGATTTAATTGGTCACAAACAAACAGGGGTTGTTAAGGAAAGGACTATTGCCGATAATTCTAGGACTTTCCTCAACATCATACATCTTGCAGCTAAAAGCTCTTTTCCTATCGCCACCATAATCCTTGACTCGGAAAAAGCTTTTGATCGCGTTCATTGTCTTTTCATGATGCGTGCCCTTAAATGGAATGGTTTTGGTCCTTCTATTCTATCTCTTATTAATTTGTTATATTCTTCCCCAACCACTTCGATCTTTGTTAATGGATCTGAATCCTCTAATTTCCCTTTACAAAGGGGTACCCGTCAGGGATGTTCTCTTTCCCCGTTACTTTTTATTCTCTCTCTCGAGCCTTTTCTTCATTCTCTAAGGCACCCCCCCACTTTCCGAGGTTTTACACATAAAACAGTTGAAATTAAATTTCCCGCCTACGCAGATGATATTATGTTATATGTTTTGGATCCTTCTACGTCTTTACCTGCTTTTACCAAACTTCTCTCTTCTTATGCGGCCTTGTCTGGTTATAAGTTGAATTTTTCAAAATCTGAAGTTCTCCCTTTAAATAAGTATTGCCTAAGGAGTATGTTTGAAGGAATATAATTTAAATGGAATGCTAATACTATTACTTATCTGGGAATTAAAATATTCTTCTTCTCTTACAAAAACAATACAGTATAGTTTGAATGAAATTCTATAATATGACTGACAGATGGTCTCCCCTCTTTTTGTCTCGGTGGGGCAGACTGGACACCATTAAAATGATGGTACTCCCTGTTACTTTTATTTATCTAAGTTACCAGTTAGACTTCCATTGAAGTTTTTTAAAACCCTTAATGGAATTTAGAGTAAATTTCTTTGGAATGGTCGGAAGGCCCGTATTTCATTGGCCCTACTCTCTGCTCCTAAGGAACAGGGTGGCGTTCACTTCCCCAATTTCCGACAGTATCATTCCTCTTTTTTTATTCGACAAATTTACCATATCTATCCACTTCAGATGGAACTTTTATCTCGGTGTGGCACAAACTGGAAGAATCTCTGATTTCTCCTTTCCTGTTCTCTCTCTTAGCCAGTTTTACTCATCCCCCCGCTCTTTCAATTACCCAAAAATCTCAACATTTATTTCTACCTTTTTATCCTATTAGATGTAAGTCTCTTAGCCCTTTGAAGATATTTCTAGACTCACCTCTTTGGCACAACAAGACTATTAAATTGTCCAATTGCACTTTTTTTTGGAAAACGTGGGCTGCCAAAGGGATCTTCCGGGTTAAACAGTTAGTACAGGACTCTCACTGTATCTTGTCACAAGAGATTCAGTTCAAATTTGACCTAACTGTTTCCTCATTACTCAGATATGATTCTTTACGTCTGCTTCTGACGGATCAACTTTCTCTACTTTCCAGATCCCCCCTTCCTGCACAAGCTCCTCTACTCGAACCTCTAACCATTTCCCCCTTTATTAAGGCTTCTCATGTTTACAAATACTTCCACTTTTCTTCTCCTAGTCGCCCTAAAGGTAGAATGGAGCTCCTATGGGAATCTGACTTACAGCATACCCTCTCTGTTCACACATGGAACTCCATTTGGACTCGTATACACCACACTTCCTGTAATTCTAGCACCACTCAGACTCTTTATTATTTTTACCAAAGGTTATTTTTAACTCCATTATCTCTCTCCAAATATAGTTCACACTTATCCCTGAATTGTTGGGTATTTTCCAATACCCTTGGTTCTTTAATGCATTCCTTTTTTCTTTGCCCCAACATAGCTCAATTTTAGACTAAGGTATGTGAGTTAATATCCTCTATTTGTTCTATTGATTTTCCCTTTGACATTTAATCCATATTTTTGGGGAGTAACTCTGCCAATTGGTTTGGATCTTGCAAGGTGGGCATATTTGTGGACTTGTTAATTGCTATTGCCTTTCAGGTAATTACCACTAATTGGAAAGACGCCTCCAAGGTTTCTTTCTCCGCCTGGTGGAATCTACTTTGCTATCACCACAGACTGAATAGAACTTCTTCTAAAACTTCTCAACAACTCATTCATAAAGAAGCCTTCTGATCTCCACTTACTAACTTTCTCTCCACATCAGCATTACATAATCAAGATAGCACATTTGTCTACCAACCTCCATGAGTATCACCATCGTTTCTTTTATTTTAAGTTTTTATTTGATAAAGTACAGTTATTATCCTGTTGTTAGGCACCATTATGTTTACTATAATATTAAAGCTTTTAATTGATATTAGATGAAGATACTATTATATCTACACATTCTTTTCTTTCTTCCATTTTCTTTTCTCTTTCTCTTCCCCCTTCTCTTCCTCTTTCTTTTAGCCGTTTCTCATTTCTTCTTTCACTCTTTTCTAGTTTTCCCCCTTTTTCTGAAAAACGAAAAATGTAAAATGCGACTTGGTTATTAGGTACAACTTGTTCTTATTGCCTTTTCCCTTTTGGAATTTTTCTATATTAATTACTGAATTCCTTGGTCATTTATCCATTTAAATTTTCTATTTAGTTTGCTAATTCTTGGCTACCTTTTTTGATTATCGTTGTATACTGTACCTATGTTTCTAATTACTCCAATAAAGCCCTTTAAACTAAAAAAAAAGAAAAATGGATTATTCAGTGGGGTCTTGGTAAATATGTTGGAAATTTCGAAATATTTCTTTGTAAACAGCGGCCCCCTTCACATCTTCATTCCATTTGTGAAAATCATATGTAGAGTGCACCGTAACTCGGAAGGAAAAGTAAATAGCGAATGGGTATAATTATCAATAGAGTAGGTGAGATTCGAAATGAAACATAAGTGCACAAGCTTATCAAGTCCATGATTGCAAAATAGCAGGAACAATGATTGAATACTTTAGCAGATTATGAGAACTGTATAGAGAATATATTTAATCAAATAGTTGCCCCCTTAAGGTTAACCAGAAACAAATTAGATATGGATTAGTTTGATAAAGAATGTTTGGAGAAACATAATTGGATTTGGACAGCTATAGGAAAAAGTCAGCAAGGATCGAAACAGATATGGATGAACATTCAATAGTCCTTTGCAAATTGTTTACGCCATTAATAAAAAGGAAAAGAGTTATGGTAAAACAAAAAGCCGCTGAGCTAATGTAGGATATAGTAATGGTGAATGATGTTAAGGCCTTTTGCACGGTGGTGCATGCAGATTCGTAACTGTTGCGAAACTAAATAAAAGAAGCATAATTGATTGACCATTAATGAAGACTATGTGTTGTCTCACTTTTTGATTTTAGAATCAATATTTTACAGGATGCAAAGGATCAAGGGGTTAGCATAGAGCTTAGTGAAATTGTGAATATTATAAGAAGTCAAAAGTCAAGGACAGCAGCAAGCCCAGTTGAAATTTCAAACCTACAAAAATGATATTTAGATATTCCTAAAAAATGACAGATACCGAATCGCAAACTAGCAATCACTAAATATGATTTGCATACCTTCTCTTTAGGCAAACATATCTGCCAAGGTTTTAGATTGCTAAGCGTGACGTTTTCATAATTTCAGTGTAATTATGAGTGACAATTCAACAACTATGAGTGATACTTTCTCGCAAGCAAAATCAAACAATAAAGATGAGGGAAGCATAAAAATACCAGAAATTGCACCCATTTCAGCAAAGAGTAACTCCAAGAAGAGCTTAAAATGACTGCAAAGGACGAGATATGGAAGGGCACCAACCTAGTACTCACGAGCCACCGCAGACAGCATCACAGGAATTGGCAAGTCTCTGGAGAGTGAGGCACAACCTGCCCCAACCCGCAGCACCAGATCACACTAGCAGGCTGCAGCTGTCATAGAGCTACTAAAAACACCAGGCTCTTAAGAGACACAGCTGCTGGCCATGCAGAAAGTTGGACTGGCACCATTATCGCTACCCCTCATTACCATAACCAGATATCAGGTTGTTGATGCTAGGGGCTGCGCTCACTCCAGTGGGAAGGCATGAACAGAGGATCTGGGGAGGCTGCATCCACTGGTGACTGCTCCCTAGGGCTCAGCTTCCAGTATGTTTATGTGTAGGCAGCACTCACCTGAGCGGCAGCCTCGTGTGCAGGGGGTGTGCCCGGGCAGTTCTATGCCGAAGGGAAGTATGGAAGTGGGGACGCTGAGTGGAGAGGGGGCTAGTGTAGTGGTTTCTCTGGAGTTTTTGGAGGGTGTGGGGGAAAGATTCCAGGTGTAGGCAGGTGTGTCACGCAGGGTCCCTCACTTCCTGTGGCACTGCAAATCACTGCTTTATATCTGCTGTGAAGAGCCAGGGGTAGGTGCTTAGTGCAGACCCTTTTATCCCCTGTGGCGCCCATTATCTACTGAATGTGTGCAGTGTGCATAATTCCTAACTTGTTCTGTAAGGATGCAAGAACAAATCGTCCCAGGAAGCTACTAGCCCATTAGGAGCGAGATTAAGTTTCAACGAGGGGGTTCCTTTACCTGCTGCCAGTGTAGGCTCACTCTCTCTGTCCTGGGTGCTGCTGTCTTCAAAGTCTGATGCAGCAGTGCTCCTCCAGGAGTTGAGTCAAGTTGACAACTTTTCACTGGCCACCCCGTAGCATGCTTTCTGAGATGCGGCTGCCGGGCTGCAGCTCAGTGCTGCCTGTAAGACACCACCCACCTCACGGCGGTCCAGACATAGAAGGGACCGGCTGCTGGTCAACAGACTGTCACATTATTCAGGCTGACGACAAACTTGAGTCTTTCGAATAGCCTGCTCACACCGCGCCGACCCGCCAATGTATAAAGAGAGCTAGTCTCTTGGTAGTAGCTATTGGCCTTATTTTTAACACTGACTGTGAGGTACCATCACGTGATGTGATGAGTCTCACATGAGTCACACAGTAACCTGAATGCATTGCCGGGGTCAGGGGGAAGTGAATAAACTTTGTTACATTGTAGCCTCTGCTGTCAGCCTGCTAAGGCAGCTCAGTCACAAGCTGAGCCAGCTGCCTCAAGCCTGCGCAAGCAGCACGTACCTCGCACTCCAACCTGAAATTTAGTTTCTAACAGCGTACTAATAGCGCTCTGGCTTGATACTGAAATGCTATAAATGTGTGACTTTCCATTTCAAGTGCGGTGATGCGTACCACCACACTGAATTGCATTAGTCTAACGGGTGATGCATGGTACTTGGCAGAGATGGGAAAATAGCGGTTCAATGGAGTTCACAATTAGCGACGGTTGCACCGGCAGCCAGTGATGACCTCAGCCATTTCAGGAAGTAGATTTATCTTCAGCGGAAACAGGACTTCTCTTCCATCACAGAATTAGTTCATAGCCTCATTACTTGCCGGTAGCCACAAGAGTGGTTTTGCCGAAGAGAAAGTGCAAATTTAGGTACCAAGTGCTATAAATTCTTGTGGAAGAATGTATCTTTGTGAACATGAGAAGCTGCTTAGAAACTTTCCATGTTTGTTCCTAAGGCAACAACAACAAAAATTTGGATCAGAATGCATCAAAGGATAACTGTTGTTGGTGTCACCAGAAGGTCTATGGAAGAAATCAAGAAGTGATGGCAAAATGAGCATTCCCACACCATGGAGGAGGTAGCATTGAGAAGATAAGAGGCTGGAGGTACAGGTGAGGTCTAAGTACAGAGCCACCGTCTACTGTTGTTGAAGAATTAATAGAGACCACCTTTCAGCCTATTGCAATTCCTACAGAGGGAGATAATCCACCTAACAGGCAAACTGGCACTCCTGCATTAGTAGACCCTCCTGCAATTGTCGCTCCCACTGCAATTTGTCTACATCATCCAACATTATCCCTTTCTAGCTTACTAAGAGAAAGAAGGCCAACTGTATGGTCCAGAATTAGAGAAGTCTGGGAAACCTCCCCTACTCAAGCACAGTTCCATTAATTCGAACAATCAATGTTGAAAATTAAAAAAAAGTCATACATTAAGAGGCCTGCAAGAGCTACTCGTGCATTTAACTATTGCTACAAAGCCAAAAGTTTGACAATAAGCATTTTTTAAAAATCCTGTTCTACAATTTGCAAGGTGAAAAGCAGTTTTCTCTTAGCAACTAGAGAATCACAAGCTGTGCCCAGGTGTGCAGTATAGTCTTCAATTGCAATTTCAAAGGAGTATATCCAGGGGCTTAGCAACCATCCAAAGACCATGCTTCTTCAATAACAGATGTGGTTGGCATTCAGTAGAACCTTTACTGCAAGTATATCAACCTATGGTATTGCCTTTTGTGTCGTGTGTATTTCCAGTATTGTTAATGGAAAATATTTCAATTCTTGAGGGTTTTAAAAGCAAAGTCCTTAGGAAGGTACTGGGCCTACCGCAAGTAGTACGGATCACAGTCTTGAGACTTGAACTGGGTTTCTCCTTGCTGAATTGCCATTTTGTGACACTAATATTAAAGTTCTTAGGGTTCTTGGTAAACTCTAAATATAAATCAATAGCTGCAAAATGTTTTAAACTATTATGACAAAGTGAAACCTCCACTGGAGAGGCTTTGTATAAAATATGACTTAATTATAGACAGCTGTTAAGGTCCACAGAAGGTGTCTACGGGGGTTCCTCAGGGGTCCTCCATGATCCCCCTTCTTTTTAACATTAATGTCACCCCCCTGGTTCAATTGGCAGAGGATCTGGGCACCAAGGTAATTGCCTATGCTGACAATACCCAGCTCTTGTTTGCATGAGGAAAAAATGACTGCTCTACCTCATCCGCAAAAAGTGTCTGACCACAGTTTTTCACTGGTTGGCTGTCGCACAACTTAAATGTAATGAGGAGAAATCAGAAATCCTCCTTTATGGAAAGTTTCCCCCTCAGTTTAGAGAAATGCTCTGGCCATCGGGTTTCGCCATGCCAGCCTCTACGGGGCAACCAGCTAAGATTCTGGGGGTTTGGTTTGAGGAGAACCTTACGTTCTCGACTCAGATCAAGAAGCTAGTCGGTATCTGTTTTGGGCTACTCAAAACCCTCAGGAAATTCCTTCCACTTCTCCCGAGGGCGGCTAAAGAAATGGTCACCTAAGCCCTTATTTTATCCTGATTGGATTTTGACAATGCCCTGTACGCAGGCATCCATGGGTATCTGCTTGATAAACGACAAGTAGTTCAAAATGCGGCGGCAAGGCTTCTTCTCAACATCTCCACTAGAAGCAGCGTGAGACAACATCTGCGCGCTTTACACTGGCTGCCAGTGGCAGAACGGGTTGAATTTAAATCTCTAATCATTGCACATCAGGTCCTTCATGCTTTAGGTCCAATCTATTTACAAAAGCGTTTTTCCTTCTACACCCTTTCGAGACAGTTGCGCTCCGCGTCTCAACTTCTGGCTCAGGTGCCCTGTTTTGACGGCAAATGATGGGTGGCAGCTCCCTTGCCCTGAAAGCAGCCCTAGCCCGGAACTCACTGCCTTTTGCTCTTTGCAGCATTCAGGATTCCACTCTCTTCAAGAAAATCCTGAAAACATTTCTCTTAGTCTAATCTGGTTCTCCCTTCTCCTCAAGGTTCGTGCCGTGACACTCTTCGGAGTATCTGCGCGCGATATAAATAACTTAACATAACATAAAGCCAATCAGGTTATTCAGTGAATTTTGATTAAGTTAAATTAGGATCCTTTGTCATCCCCACTAGGTGTAATGTACATTGGGACTCCCATATAATATACATTGCCATGTGTTTAATAAATGAATCAGGCATTATTATGATAAGTTAATAAACTATCAGTGATCTACTTACATATGTTCTCATTTCAATAGAGGGAATACAGTTTGTGGCTGCTTCTGAGGTGTGATTGATACCACATGGTGGGTGCCTAATGTGGTAACTGTGTAGTAACATTTCTCCTACTCTGTTGTTTAATAAACTGGTATGATGACTTTATAGATATTTAAAAAAAATGAATACCATGGTCTATTCGCAGTATTATAAGTAGCTGAGTGATCCAGGAGTAACACCACCCGATCAGTTAACTAGCCTTTGCACTGACATGGTCCTCATTTATATTCATCAAGGCACCCTAACATTGACAAAGGTATGCTTGGTGAAGTTGGGTAAAATCAAGAGTCCAATGAGGTATTTAGGCCCAGGTTTAAAATGGGTTTGCATTGGCCTTGCATCACTCAAAGTGATGTAAGCCAATGCAAGTCCTTAAGTCACATATACTAAGCCACACGAAGCCACCTTCCATAGCAATAGTGTAATTCTGCCTTGAGTTACTCTGCATTGGGAAAGCGATACATTGGTCAAGTATGGGCATTACCACACATCCACCCATGGATTCTGGAGCACTCCCAGATTTAGTCATAATGGTACGACATCCAAACAGCGGCAGAACAAGGAGAAATGTATTTATTTCTACTCACTATTTCCTCTTTCATAGCACACGTAGAAAGAGGAAAATGACTTTAAGGACTGTTTTGTGAAAGAAGGTATGCATTCCTGCACAGAAACAATCCTGCCTGTGACACAGGCACCCTTGCACCATGGCACACGGGTGCCTGTGTTGGTATTAGGCTGCACTCAGTGCGCTGGTGCAGAGGCAGAAAGCAGGAATGCGCCATATCTTAGTAACTATGGTGCATTTCTGCTCTCTCCATTTAATGCATTGCAGTGCCGCATGTTGACTTATTGTGTTGCATTGTGGCAAATGTTAGTAAATATGGGCCACAGTCTTTGCTAGTGATATTGACAACAAGAGGTATGTACTGAGTCCATTGGTATTTTGCTGCACTTACAAATGCCAGATGCACGTATATACATACATACAGTGCATGCAAATTATATCGGGTCCCATGCCACTTTTGTATGCAGCAGTTGTTGGACTGCCATGCCATACATAATGTATGTAAAGAATGTTAAAAATTCTATGAAGTGCACAGTATAAGAGCACATTTTTTACTTTAATTTGTGTTTTCTTTTTCCAAATGTGGATTTAACTTACTGGGATGGGATGATCAGGATGAACTAGACATCCTTCTTGTTTCCAACCATTCTTAATGTTGTATCCAAGTCCCGGTTGTTTAAAGTAAAATGTATGGGATGCTTAGATTTGTCCTCCAATAACCAATGGGTTCGGAGGTTTACTGAGGTATTTGAACCTAAATTGGGAAAGTTGACTGGGTTCCAATACAAGATCGTTCTTATAATAGTGCTTTACCCATGGCCCACAAAGTTTGCAAAATACCCATCTGTCTGAGAATAGAGTTGCAAAGATCGACTATGTGAACTGGAAACTATGAAAAGGCCACGTTACAACGCATGCGATGCATCGCATGCCACTACAAAGTGGTCGTTACAACGACCGCGTTGTTGCATCGCATACCATTAGAACGAAAGTAGTTACAATTTGCTGTAGGGGGCACTGGATGTTGGAATAGTATAATTTACTATTTCAACCGCAGTTTGAGCAACAGCAGGGAAGGTGTTTTATTTTAAATCTAACACCTTCTGCCCCCTTCAGCAAGTTGTTATAACGGATGTAACAACGCAGTCGTTGTAACAACAATGTTGTAATGGCATGCAATAAATTGCATGTGATGTAAACGATGTTTCCCGAAAATTATAGAACCTATTGAGGGATCCTAGAGGTTGGCTTCCATTTTCTTGGCTAGGAAGAGCCATAAATCCCTTTAGGATGTGTGAATTTATGTGATCTCAATGGAAACTTCTGGGTGGATCGAGAACCTCTACCCAATATAAATGAGATGTTGTTCACTCTGAAGGGAGGTGTTATGTTTACCACTCTGGATATGTCAACAGCATAACATCAGAAAGTCTTAACCGATGACTCCAAACATCTTATATTATTTATCACATCATTTAGAACCGTACCACATGACCCACATGCTACACCACCACCCCTAACTCATACACCTTCTGCCCTAAACACATGTAAACAAAATAAGCAACATGCCACTCCTTACAACTTTGCATCTCAATGTCTGCTGCTCAACAAGGTTACACTACAAAAACAACACAGCTCACTAACTCGCTCTCAACTACTATCTCCACCACCTACACATGCAGACCCATCAAAATGCCTTCTAAGCCTGCTGGATGAGGAACACGATACAGAACAGCTACACAATTGCTATCCTCGTGCAGCTAATACAAACACTAAGGGCACACCTGCTACAAGCCCACACAGTACTGCTCCTTCTTCTTCAAAACAAAGTCACACTATCACCAAAGCACATTCTCTAAACTGTCTACTAATACATGCTCGATCGCTCTCTAAAAACAAACATCACATCTACGACCTTCTTACCATGGCCGGAATGGGAACCCAAAGCAGCCCTGGAATTTTCTCCTGGGGAAGCACTTCCTGGCCCCGGGAGGTTGTAAACGCTTGCTTACTGCTCATGTTACTGGGGCCTGATACTGCAGGACAGCTGCAAAACCGGCACCAGTAACAAAATGGGCCTGCACCCTTCCAGCCTCTCTGGGAAACGCCTGATGCCCAATTTGGCCAGTCCAGCCCTGCTTCTCACTGACACAAAACCTAACATACTCTTCAAAACGGAATCATGGTTGGGAGATGAAATGGCTCCAGTCTTTCATGAAGCCGTTCTTCTAGGCCAAAGTTCTTCAATCTGTGAGGCGCAACACCATCTCAGGGGGGAGGCGCGTCCACTACACTCTAAAATCTTACCTTTGTTCATCTAAAACTGTCCCACGTCGCAAGTCTTCACCCATTTCAAATGGGGATTTTTGATTGGAGAACTCTGGTAACAGAGGATTAGAGGGGACAGGGAGGGAAAATCGATGGGGCACGACATGTCCAAGCTTTTGTACTTTCAAGAGCTAACAAGCTAACCATCCCAGGACGGGGTAAATTCAGTGGGAGGCAGGGAGTCTCCTCTGCTAAAACTGAAAGCAACGAACAGACAGTCCTATGTGGAATGTCTTTTCCTTCACGTTCCTTTTCATAGCAGAGGAGTCTCCCTGCCTCCCACTGCAGCTGAAATGACTGTCTGTTTGTTGCTTTCGGTTTTAGCAGTGGAAAACTCCCTGCCTCCCACTGCAGCTGAAGCATTTCAGCTCTAGGAATTAACCCCATCCTGGGACGGTTAGCTCTTCCCAGAAAGGAGGCAAGTCTTGCCACTAAATATGGGTTATAAATAAAGAAGTATGTATTCATTTGTAATGTGACTTTTCTGTCTTTGTTCCCATTAATTATCAGTTATGGATCATTCAGGCAGCCCTAGAACGCATTTAAAAGTGCTTTCTATTTATATTTGCTGTTCTAAGTATGCACAGATAAGTTCTGAAAATACGGCTTTAGGTGACTGTTTATTTTTGTACCGTATGGGACATCAAAATAATGAACTGGCAACCCCAATCATAAAACTGGAAGTTTGTTGCAAGATCAGCAAATTAAGTATTTCTTCCACCCTCGATCCCTGGTTATTGCCATAATAGCATTAGTTTAACATATCTGAAACCCTACGCCGCCGTCAATAACATGCTGAGTTACTTCAAGTGTCTGGGAATGCACCCTGCATTCAGACAACTCACTCCTCATTCTTGCCCTTCACTTTCATGCTCACCCTGCACTCACAGCGATCAGAATGCACTCGCACTGATCACCATGCAGTCACATCATTCACCAGCTCACCCAGGACTCATTGATCACTCTGCAATCACAATACACTTGTTCTGTTCACCCAGTACCTCACCCTGCAGTCACATGTGAACACTACTCACCCTGCACTCATGTGACACTTCACTCACCTGTCCCCCTTACTGCTCAATCTGCAATCTCACTCAAATAAGCCCATCATTAATCATACATTCATTTGTCCCACTCTGCACTTACATATGCACCCAAATTCATATGGTCACCTTACTCACCCTGCAGTCACTCCTCTTACCTTACTCTCACACTGTTGCATTGCTCACCATGCACTCACATGGGCACCCATGCCACCCACTCAGTGCAGAGGGTTAATGTGCCTGCTACAAAGAAAGTGTACCATGCAAATCAAAGAACTGAGTGTGAGTAAACTATGAGTAGTGCTATAAAAACATACAATGTTTGTCAAAAAGGTGCTATAGATAGATAAAGGTGCATTGTTTGTGAGTGGTAGTAAGGGAATTCATAGAGAAGGAGGACATGGGGAGGGGTGACAAAAAAGACTTTTGCACCGTGTGCGACCAGTGCTAGAGCCAGCCCTGGCTGGGAGTGTTATTCCCCCCCCCCCCCGAAGTTCGGGTCTAGTTGTGCCCCTGTACACAAGTATGGGCATGTCGTGCCCCATCAAGGGTTTTGTCCTAAACTACAAAAGTATACATTTACATGCACTGCAATCCAGCCTTTCAGGGGGCCCCTTGATAGAGACAGCTCTTTTTTGTCCTGATGGCCTGGAATAATTCCTAAACAGATTATTGTAAATACTGTTTACTTTAATTTCTTTTTAATGTGATTGATGTGAAAGAGTCTATTGCTATTTGCAGAGAAATTTGTTTGTTTCATGCAACAACCATAAAAAAGTTTATTTTAGATCAAAAAGGGTCCTCACATATGAGAAATTGGAGGATGTCACAGTTATTATTCACTGTAAAATTATTGGGCTGCTGCTGTGTTACAACAGTAATAATACACATCACTGTCTCTGAATATTAGATCTAAACACTTTTAGAATTCTGACCATAGGGCCTGAGCACCGATAGTAGCCTGGCTAAAGAGGGTATGGCAGAGCCGAAAGTGAATCATAAACTCAACGCTGTAATATACAGAAATGATGGCAATGGTTATAAAGAGAGCAGTCAGCACCTCTTAACGTTTGCACAAGTATATCCCAATACATACTCTGGCATGCTCAGTGTCAACACTGTGCCATCCACAGTGTTACCCAGTGCAGAGAGGAAACTTCCTCCATACACATAGAAATATGAACACAGAGCACAGTACAACGAAAAGTAACAACTGACCAGCAATTGTCAGTAATGTATTTAATTACAAAACCGCATGAAAAACAATCAATATGACAAGATCCTAATCATAGGTGGATTGGTATTCAGAAATGTTGACACATAGTTGTAGAACATAAACAGCCGACACGTGTTTCATTGATAAACGACTTCCTCAAGGCTGTTGATAAAACAATATAACAGAATGTTCGGTTTCAACAACATAACAGCTGTATTTTCTCAACGTTCAACATTTGATTACTTCTAAAAAGAGGGACCAGTGCAAGGCAGAAAATAGTGCCATAACGAGAGTCCACAGAAAGGGGGAACCAAGAAAAATACCAGAGCAAGAATGTGACAACCAACCCGGTGAGGAAAAGAGCAGCGAGTGTCCATCAGATGAAACAATTCAACACAAACCGTCATGACCCATTGTGATAGAGATTAAAGATTTGTTGAAAGTGCGTAGAAATGAGCAGTATACGAAAAAGGATCCACAAATATATCACGAGTTATCCCATCCTTAGACCAACTCCGGTGAAAATTAACAGAGGAGAGTAAAAACAAACAAGTTGGAAAATGTGGACTGTATATACCTTCCGTATCTGTCTGTGAGTAGAAAATTTCAACAAAGCAACCTTAAACCATTCCAAGTATCACAGGAGTGCTTGAGTTATACCAGTCCGTGACCAAAATAACCTAAAAATAAGCACTAAGGAAAAAAGGGTAGAAAGAGCTGATAAGTAATGTATCTGTTTTAAATGCCCCATAATAGTTAATAATTGATATATAAAGTTGTTAGAAAGAACAACCAGTTGTAACACTTCGATTTCTGCCAAAACTACATTGGTAGATCCCTCTAGTATCTTGGGCACTATCACTAAGATTCTTTCCTATACGACAAATAATCTATCTAGAGAGAAATGTTGGCCTCAATAAAAATCACAACAATTCGGCAACGTTCAATAAAGAAAAATATGACAAAATTAATAAGAGCTAATGCACCAGAAACTCGAGTGCTGTTGAAAACACCCAAAAAGCTCTCTGTCAGTAACGATAATGTGCAAAAAAAGAATGGCAAAAAAATGCGTACATTCAAGAAGTAAAGCCAGTTAAAACCCGCAGGAGGAAACACATCTACTGGAGTAATTTGAAATTGTTCCTCTTACCTGGCTATATCAGGTGAGCTAAACCTACATTGTCATAGTAAATGTTTAGAAGCCAAAGTCACGGACTTCTAGAGAGGTTATCGGTCTAGTGGTGATTTCTACAAAATAACGAAAAAACAAAATAAGCAACGCCTATGTAGAAAATTGTGGGAGCCCATATGGGTCTCAGACAATCCATTACTCCCCCCACATTTTGACCACTTACCCGAGGAGCGTGGTGTCCCACTCCCGACACGGACGATTAGTGCAACCGTCATCAAGGAAAACGCCATATAAGTAACAAGACATGTTTCCAAGCGTCAGGGCGTAATGTCGTGGTATGACAAAATATGTCTAAAGCTCGCTCGTTTTGGTCATATTTGTAGTTCCATCACATTTCAATGGACTATAAGTCAGAGAGCACAACGCTGCTATTTTTAGAAAATTCTGTGCTGATATCCAAAAAATAACAATCCTATACGTGATATTCTCAACCTGAATATCATTACCTACAATCGTCTCTATAGTTCTAAAAGAAGACAGTATTGGTGCAAAACATAAGGCTCAATAATGTTTAGTGTAATACTTTTGGCCAAAGAAAAGTCATAACGAGTATTTTAAAACCAAAGTGAAAATTCGTACCTAAAAAATGGCGTATAGACTGCCAGGTATAAATAGATGCTGCACATTTAGGTGCACTGGGAGTCGTTCAGAATTGTGTCGTTGGAAAGCCAAAAAGTGAACCTCCCACAGCGCCTTATGCAAATCTTGACAGTGGAATGGAGCAAAGGAGCCCAGAAAGAAGGATAGTCCCATAGAATGATACGAGTAAAGTGACAAATCAGATTACTTTACAATGAAAATCGTATGTTATGCAGTTACATTGCAATATAACTTACAGTCTCTAACTTGTGGACAAGAGAAGATAGACCATTACTATATATATATCTGAGCACAGACTTGGACAAACAGATATATAACATGACATACGGCTGAAACCAAATTCTTTCAAGCAAACATCAATCATAAGAGGCTCAAATAGGCATGTTGTTAACAAATTATATGCCACTGCTCGTGGATACATATACTACACCGCTCAAGATTGTATCACTCAAATGTATCATTCTGAATACATAGAAAGACCGGTAGAGGTAACCATTGTTCATTTTTCTTTTTTGTTGCATAGGCTATAGCTGTTACAAGAATACTAATAAGTAAAACCAGGTAGTCTCACATAGGGCTCAATCCCTAAGAAATACATACATTTCTCTATCAGTGTTAAGCCCATGATCTACAGTTCTCAATTTGCAAATCCAAGAGGCCTCAAGTGTGCATAAGCACTGAACTTTATCCCCCCCTCTTGGACTGTCAGTTATTGTCTCAAGCCCATGAAATTTTACACTGGATAATTCTGCTGGGCCATGCATAGCATTGAAATGTACTGCTAGAGGTTAGCTGTTATTACCATTTCTAATGGCTCGTATGTGCCCCTGTATTCTCTCTTTCACCGGTCTAATTGTACTGCCCACACAGATGTCCTTACATACGCAGACAATACAATATACCATGAATTTAGGGTTGCAATTCATGAATGAATTGATCTTGTACTCTCTTTGTGTATTTTGAACACTTTGTGCCATAGCGGACTGCACCGCATCACTAGGAGAGGAGGAGAGGAGCTCAAGTTCTGCCGGTTGCTTCACCGGGCTGAGGGGGCCAAGAACTACATCACCCTACAGCCCCTGTGGCGGGTTCACTGTCAATGTAGAGGAGAGCACCAGGAGGCGCCTAAATAGCAGCCAGGGCTCCCACAGCGCGGGACACTCGCAGGCGTGCCCGGGCCGTGCCCGGGCCAAGGGCAAGCCCGTCCAATCCCAGAGGAGGCTGGGCTGTGCCTACTCTTTTGGCTCATACACCCTCAGATGAGCATCACCGAGTAACGCTGATCGTTCCTGCTCGTCACATGCCCGCCCACAGCAGTTCCATCGCCTAAGGTGAAGGTAGGGAGGCGTCTGTCCCGACCCATATTTGTTTAATGCACCACGTTGCTGTTGGGTTGCTTGTTGACGTTTGCCCCTCTAGCCTGGTGCTCGGGGTACCCCTGTTGCTACATTTTGTCCAGCTTTGTCTGATTGCTATCTCATTCTACGCCTTAACACTTGACAACCCGCCTGAGTAATACCATCGCCTAGAGCCAGTCAGCACCAGTCAGCTGTTGAGACAGCCAGCATTAAACCCGTCATGGTCAGACGCAAAGCGACGTTAGCCCCAGGAAGGGTTGTAGCTGGCACTACCGCCTCAGTAACTACCTTGGACTCGTTTCTTCAACGTGCTGCAGCTGTTTTGGACAAGGAGATCAAGTTAGTTAACCGTCGCCTCTCTAGGTCACCGGTTGCTGGTACAACTGTCTTTCACACAGATATACTAGAGTTACTGTCTAGCACGGACAACAATCCCTCCAATTCCACAGATATCATAAAAATGTGTGATCGCAGTGGGGTCACTTCCCTTCCTACAGCTCAACGAAGGTCCCTCTCACCGGCTGTTATAATCAATAATCAGGGGAGCATTAAGGCCAAACCACGCCAGGCAGGGGTGGTATCTACCCCCTGCATGTCCACTTCCCGACCTGATGACCCTACGCAAGGGAACCCTCCCCCGACTACACTGGGAGTCAAGGGGGCGACTACAGGCACAAAAAGGAAATCACAAAAGATGGGGTGCAAAGCCAAAAAACAAAAACCCAATCTACCCACTAAAGCTCAACAACCTGCTATATCCACACCACCCAACTTTGACATGATTGGTGCTCTGGAGTCCCTCAGGGCAACGATGGAGGTTATGTTGGACTCTAAGCTGGCACCGTTAGTTCAACGTTTAACAGCAATTAAAAAGAGTCTATTGGACTTGAAGTTTTCCCCGATAACAGTCCAGAATGAAGGCTTAGCCGCTCTACCTGTACATCACTCTGTACCACATCCTCCCAATTCGATACGCCCGCAAGTTCCCGATAGTGGCCAGACACAGAGGCAGGGCAGACAAGATATTGAACGTCATCCACCATCGACACAGAGAGGATCTCAGCACCCAAGTAGAAGCTTGTCGCTGCAGCCACAGCCCCAGCCCCAGACAGGGACTCATCCAACAGGGGCATGGCCTACAAGGGGAGGAGAAGTTCATTCTTCAGATCTTCCAGTAATACATCTGCCTGTGGAATCTACCCCTTACTTTGTGGTACTGGGGAATGTGCCAACTCTTCCAGGGGGTAGGAAAGAGGACTTTTCCCAGTTGAAGAATAAAGTTTTATACAGGCTATCACACAATACATATTGGGGCTCAAGGGCGGAAAGAAATCTTATCATGGTGCGAATAGTGAAGTGGATTGGTAGCTCTCACAAATCATTATCGGGGGATTGTGTCATTGTAAATTTTAATAGTCCACACCTGGCAGAAAGGATTTTATCCTCAAGATTACACCCTGGTTCTTTGAGCCAAGAGTCGGCAATCATGGCCCTGCCACTCGGGTTCTTTTATAGACCCGTTTTCGCAGGGAGCACACGCATGAATCATGTTAATACGGCTCCACCTGTCAACTTGCCGCAGCGAACCTTGCCTACCAGGAATGTACATTTGAACCCATCTGCTACAACAGCACATCCTGACGATATGAGCAAGTACTGGCAGGGATTTGGTTTACCGCCCTTGGAGCTGTCAAACAGATTCCCTACCCTGTCTAGATTGGACACATGTGATTAACTTGGTAGTTCCCCTGTATTAGACACAGACCCGGTAAATTGTGTTGCTCAGTGGGAAACTCCAGGGAAAAACCAGCAAAGCATGGGCGGGCATGATACTCATGTTAGATCCTGGAATGTCGCAGGCTTGGTTAACAAGTTATCTGACCCTCTGTGAATAGCTTTTATAAGACGATTTCAAGTGATTTGTTTGCAGGAAACATGGCTGGTAGATTGCCGTTTATTTATAGAGGGCTATAAGTCTTTTTTTGTCCCGGCTTCCACCTCAACTGCTGGAAGAGCTAAGGGTGGTCCAGTTATTTTTATTTCTGTCGCATTGGATTGTCAGATTCAGGTTTCACCCTCATATACTCCCTGTACACAACACCTGATTCTAAGAAAGGGACCCAGAAAATTGGGCCTTATTAATTTCTATAATTCAGTATCAAGTATGTCTGGTGAGTGTAACATCAGCCTATTGGGCTTCTTTATAAGGCATCATTGTGCAAATGAACACTAGAACATTATGATTACAGGGGACTTTAATGTACACCTTGTGGAGATCCCATGCTGACCAGACTGGGTGAGTTAGGTTGCCTTCGGTGAGGGGGCTGCATTTTGGGCATACCGCTCAGGGAAATGCCCTGAACATACTCCTTCAAGAATTGGACTTGATATCTCTCCTGTCATTAGGTGACCCGTTTAGCAAGGCAGCCGTTCCCTCCTTTAAAGGAAGAGGGTGTTGTACAATCATTGATTTCATGGTAATTTCATAATTTTTTAAATCTTCATTTTGGAGTTTCTTTATACAAGAAAGTGCCTACAGTGACCATAACCCATTGTGTGTTGAACTGTGAAATCCAATAACGTTATGTAAAAGGGGTATTATGCAAAAGAGCTTATTAAGACCGACAGATGGTAAAGGAAGGCTTAAATGGGCACAGATCTCTCCAGATGCTTTTCATAAATCGGTTATAGATCATTGTGCCAGCGAACTGGCCAAATGTACCTCGCCGAATACATCACCAGGGGAGATCATTAGTGCCTTTAATACCATTTCTTCCAGGGTCAGTGATCTCTTAAGTGCCCCCGCACGTAGAGTAGTCTCTCCCACCCCTAGGTGGTTTAATTCTTCTTGTTCAAAGGCGGCAAGATCCTTGCGGGAAGCTCTTGACAGGAGTCCTAGAAATCAGACCTTAGTAGGGGCTTGCCGCAAGGATTATAAGATGAAACTGACCAAGCGCAAGTCTATTCTGAAGGAGGAGGCCTGAAGGGAGTTGATCGAGGCTTGTACCCTGAAGAATAGCTCGCGATTTTGGAGCATCATTAATAGCCCGTTCCTTGAGAGTGTTAAAGGAAGCGCTATATGCGCACACATCACGGAGGACGACTGGGTGTTTCACTTTAAAATAATGTTTGAGCGCCCCTCTGAGCTGATTTGTGAGTCCGGTCAGGAAGTAACCTTTTCTACATTGACCTTTGGGCTGGGGAGATAGAGGAAGGCATGGCAGGGCTGACAAGTAATAAAGCGCCGGGCCCTGACGGTATTTCCCCAGACCTTTTTAAATCTGACCCTTCGTTTTGGGCCCCGGTACTCACGACCTTAATTAATGTGGCGGCCAGGACTGGTTGTCCCAAGTCCTGGGCCACCTCGACCATCGTGCCAATCTTTAAAAAGGGGGATCATAACAACACACACTGTTATAGACCTATATCGCTATTGGATTCGATGGTTAAGGTGGTGGGTCGTGTGCTCCTTGATAGATTGACCGGATGGGCAGAGGAACACGATATCTTATCAAATGTTCAATACGGGTTCCGCCCAGGCCGGTCTACTGTGGCCCAGTGTCTTAACCTCACCCTGATCCTTAGCAAGTACACAATTGCACACCCTGGTACCATCTACCTAGCTTTCATGGACTTATCTTCCGCATTTGATCGCGTGAACAGGTCCAAACTGTGGTAGTCCATGAAAGATGTTGGGGTAGATGGCAGCATTGTTTACTTTCTAGAGGATTTCCATTGTGCAACCAAGGCTAACGTCAGGTTTTCGCAAGATCTGCGTGTGTCCCTTGATTTTGACATTAAAAGAGGCATTTGTCAAGGTTGCATTATGGCCCCCTTTCTGTTCAACTTATATATCAATGATCTAGACAAAGTTCTTCTGTTTACAGGGGTGGATTACCTGTGTGTAGGCAGACGCGGCCTTCCTGTACTACTTTATGCGGACAACGCAGTCCTCATTTTGAGGACTGCGAGGGGGTTACAAACACTACTTGATGCTTTTTCCACCTTTATGGTGGATCGGGATTTATCTATCAATGATTCTAAATCCTACGTCATGCAAGTGGGGAACCGCCCGAAAAAACTATTTCAATTCAGGGTTGGTCTGGCAAAGGTGCCACAAACTGATGTGTTTTCTTATTTGGGGGTCGTCTTGGACAAGTGTGGGAAGTGGGGCCCACTTAAACAAAGAAGGAAGGGGGATCTGATGCGGGTAAATGCAGCTATTTTTAACTTCGCACCCAAGCTAGGAAAGAGACCTATTGCGGCCTTGTTGAAGCTCTACCAGGCAAATAGTGTTGTTATTGCCTCCTATTGAAGCGAAATTTGGGGGCATATGCCCTTAGATGACATCCAGGTAGTTGAGAACAGTTTCATGAAATGTTTATTGGGTGTTCCTCGTGGCACATCGAATATGGTGGTACACGAGGAACTTGGGGTGCCTTTCTTAAATGACACACTGGCCCTCTGCCCCTTAACGTTTTGGTTAAACACCTGGTTGAATTAGGGGTGAGAACATGTCGACACACCATTATTATCTGTCTCACTGGGACTATGCCCCGCTTGATCTCCCAATTTGTAAAGTTTATTTTTATTGCAGAAAAAAAACTATTTACCAAAACTGATACTGATTGTTACTACAGTAACATGTCGTCAATGACTTTAATGTAAAATGATAATCTGCTTCTAAAAGTTCTATATATAACTTTATATCAAAGTTACAATAGGTCTTAAATTGTTACAGGATAGGTTAATCAAATTTAAGACTAAGGGCAAATGGTTTTTTAAATAATAGTGTTTGGAAATTCTCCACTAGCCATTAGCACAAACACACTTTATTTATTGCTGCTCTCTATTATTGCTGCTAAAGTTTCCAGTATAAAGCTTTATACGTATTTTATGGGCAAAAATAATGTTTCTAACTTATTTTGTTTTACTTCTGATTGTAACGATTTTTATTAATCAACAAATTAAGTATATAAAAAAAAAAGAATAAGGACCTAACCCTGAGTCACATGATTTTAAAAGAGTGTATGACCGTGCGCTTAGCATCTCATGGCTAAAATACATCAAGGATAGCTTTGAAAGGTTGGGCCGAGGTGAATTGTATACCAACCCTGTCTCAATAACTAAACAGGATGTGGGGACAATAAAGGAGTCCTTTGGCAACCTCAGGAGACTGGAAAGGGTAGAGTTGGAACTGTGTAAACCCAGCGTACGTAAATTTATAATGTTAAAGACTACATTATCCATCGAGCCTTACCTCCTGGGACCTTTTAGCACTTATGAGCGGTTTTTATTGTCAAGGTTCCAACGGGACCTTTTTCACCTCCTGCTCGCCGTATCTAGGGGGAGTAGTAGAGGGCAAGTGTTAGCACCCCTTGGCTGCGACGGAGAGTCTCCGCAGGATCTGCTACACTTTGTTTTATTTTGTAGTTTTTATGTGGTCCCTCGGAAGTATTTATTGTGCCGATTTTGAAAAGGATGGACTTTAAACAGGCTCGTCCTGCTCTACTGTTTTTACAATTATTGAAGGAGGAGTGTATCCCTTTTGTTCTTGGGTACCTGAAATCTGTGGTAAAATCCAGGGCCTGACTTGATTGAACATTAACTGTTGCCAGGGGTTGAGGTTGTTTTTTTAAATTCAATTATAGGTACGGGACAGTGCAATCATGTTGCTAGATAATTAACTTACTGCTCATGCCCAATGATATATGAATTTTGTAGTTTTATCTCATTTATTGATTTTTTAAGGAATGTTGTGGAATGTGTTTCATTCATGATAGGTAAAAAGATGTGATTTTTATGTAATTAATATGTGAAGATAACTTTTATGGTTTTATACTTCTGAAACCGAATAAAGTTTAATTGAATTGTGTATTGTACTTGAAACTCTTAATCCTGTCCAATGTATGCGGCAGACAGAGCAGTGGCCACATTTATAAAATCCAAGCGGTGCTGTGCTTAACCATTTTGTGTCCCTTCTGTGGTTTTTGGATTATAAAAACTCGAACTGAGCATGTTTCTCAGAGTTTGGCCTCGTTAGTAAATAATGTTAGGTTTCTCGCTTATAACCTTGTTTATGACTGGATCCAGTCAATGTTTATGTAAACTTTTGTAGAGTATATTACTAGCTGAGTTATAGGGGGTTACTAGGGATACTCTCTCTTTGTCTTTGCTATTCTTTTTAGGCATTGGTCTGTGGGTCAACAAATGGCTTCGATTCAAGCCGAGTGCCTATCTTTCAGCTTTCTCCAGTATTTTCCCATCATATCCTCTAGCTTTAAATCTGCTGATTATCTCATGCATTTCTTTCTTGTAGATCACATCCTCACTACAATTGCGTCTTAGATGTGTGAGTTCCCCAAATGGTATGGAATTGACTTGTGATCTAGGGTGTGAAGTATCTGCATGCAAAACAGAATTGCACGGAGTTGGTTTTCTGTGTAATGCAGATAGGATGGAACCAACTTTAGTATACAATCTCAAATCAAGGAAACTGATCTCTTCCTTATTAAAATGGTAGGTAAACTGGATATTGCACGCGTTAGAGTTGAGAAAGGCGCAAAATTCATGTAGCAGTGCAAAGTCGCCAGTCCATATTAGCAACACGTCATATATGTAGTGACCCCAATAGATCACGTGATTCATCATCAAATCAGGACATTTGGACCAGATGAAAAATTTCTCCATACAGCCTACGAATAAATTAGCAAACGAAGGAGAACATTTAGATCCCATGGTTACCCCTTGGTGTTGCCTGTACCAGGTACCATTGTGTAAGAAGACATTGCTCTCAAGGACCAAAGTGATCATGTCCAATAACTTTGTCGTATGTTCTCACAGGGAAGCATCTCTTTTTGCAAGGTAGTGTTTGACTGCTTCCATCCCCATGGTGATAGGAATCGAGGTATAAAGGGAACTAATGTCCAGTGTTACAAAACAGCAGTCCTTAGTCCAGTTGAAATCACTTAGTTGGTTAAGAAGGTCCTTTGTGTCTAAGATAAACAATGGTAAGTTTCTAACGAAGGGCTGTAAAAATTGGTCAATATACTCAGAGATGTGTTCAGTAGGGGAACTGATGCCCGAAATTATTGGCCTGCCAGGAGGAAATGCTCCTGGTTTATGAGTTTTCGGCAGAACCTACATGCATTGTGCCACCGGATTCGGAATAAACAAATATTTAAACTCCTGTTCATTAATAAGACATGGTTTCCTCCATCTCTTGAGATGCTCTCCAATAGGGAGGTAATGGACTTCATAGGATTAGAGGTCAGAACGGCATAATCATTAGTGTCAGCTAGCTGTCTATCATTTTCAGCAAGGTAGTCTTTGGTGTTCATGTGGACTAGATTACCCTCTTTGTCCGCCTCTTTCAAGATCAACTCGGGATGCTGGTTTAGTTCCCTTAGAGAATATCTTTCCCCACTAGTAAGATTGTCATTTCTTAGTGGAATATTGAAATTATACGTATCTTTCCATGCATATAGATCTGTAGTCACTAATTGAAGAAACGTTTCCATCATATTGTCATTCCCCAGGGACGTTTGAAAGATGGATTTAGGCTTAAAGCCACTATCACTACTTTGGTCTGAGGAAATATCTTAGTCTGACAGAATTTGTGGTATGGTAGGTGTATCCTATTCTTCTTCATTAATGGCTAAAAGAGTTTGTATATTCAAGGTGTCTTAGATGGTCCTATCACTAGATGTTCTATGTGTAACTGAACCATTGGAATCTTGGGATTTGAAGCAAATAATTTTTTTAGTTTAAGATTGCGCACAAATTTAAAAACATCTATATGCATTTGGTTAAAATCAGGTTTCAAAGCTGGACAAAAACTGAGGCCCTTGGACAGCAATTTTATTTCATTTCGACTCAAGACATGTTGAGATAAATTCCCAATAGCAATTTCAAAAGGTTTCTCATTACTTAACACATTGGCAACAACATTTGTGTCATCTGTCACATATGACATGTTTACTTGCTCATTGTCTTTGACCTGGTTCGATTTCCACCCTTTCCTGTTTCTGCCTGATCTATTGTAGCCCCTCCTCGTCTTGTGGGCACATTTTGGCGTTTGTTGTATTTTGACTTTTTTCCCTTCCGAATTGTCTCTACCTCTCTTAAAAAAGAGTTGGACGTAAGTTCTTCTCTCGACTTCCCTATGGTCAGACTAGTGCTAGGGCCCCTCATTGTTGTCACTTCTGATACTAGAAATATCAAACACACTGTTGGACACTCCACTTGCCTGATCACCCAGGTTGGAACTATATTTCTGCGGATTCAACTGTAGATTATCAAATTTACGTGCAAACGTAAATACACGACCTGATCTATAGTCATTGTCGTCTCTATTAAGTTTGGGAGACTTTTTTTCTTTAAGATATACATGATGTTTAGCAAGTACCTCTTCCAGAATTTTAGAATTTTTCTCAGTTGCTTCCTTCAAATTTAGTTGACTAATCTCCTCCTCCACTGTTTGAATCTCTAACAATAACTGCTCCCTTTTCCTCTCTGCGTGCTTATTTAGAATAGACATCATTCCATAAGAGGTGTGAGAAAGTGCCAACTTTCTTGCATGGTATGCCCCCACTTTTTGCTGAATTGCTGAATTTACTTTGACTGAGTGTGCCCTGGGCTCCTGCCAATCAGGTGGCCAGGGCCTATGTTCCTTCCCTAAAAGCTGTGCTGAAATCTAAAACCCAAATTGGCAAACCCTGGCCACATGTCAGCCCCTGGTAAATGGTACACTAGGTACCCAGTGCCTTGTGACCTGGGAAGGCCTCTAAGGGCTGCAGCACTTATTGTGCCACCCTTAGAGGCCCTGTACCCTAACACAAACACACTGCCCTTGCAGGCTGAGTATCTGGGTATAGGACAAAATACATCCCTGTGTGCCATGCCCACAACATACACTGCCCTGGCATACATCAGCCACCCCTCTAGCTGGGTTCCCTATGCCAGTGGTGTGGGTACAGGAGCCTGAGCCCTGTGCCCCTACAGTACCCAGGTCCATTCCTGGGCACTGTAAGTGCAGTGCTGCCATTTAAGAGTATATGGTGCTGGGAGATCGTCAAACACAAACTCCACAGCACCATGATGGCTCCATGAAGACTGAGAAGTTTGGGATCAAACTTCTCAGCACATTAAACCCGCACTGATGCCAGTGCAGGATTTCATGTACCATGCACGACAGAGGGCATCTTAGAGATACCCCCAGAACCTAACCTACAATCCACGTCTGGTGAGGGGCTGCCTAGGCTGCCACAAAGCAGACATGTTGCTGGACCCCTGGGTAGAGAGCCATCCGCTCTCCTGGGCCTGCAACAATTCACATCCTGGGCGAGGCGCTAGGTCTCCTCCCCTAGGATGGGCAGGGGAAGCTTCAAAGGCATGCCACCTTTGTGAGCTTCTCCAGGCCACTTGCTGTACTCAGCAACTGGCCCCTACCGGTTCTAAACCCCCACTCTGGCAGGAAGATTGTCCGGAAACCCCAAGGAAAGTCAGGGGGTGTGCCAGCCTCTGCCAACCCCACCCCTCAGGTGGGGGAGGCGAGGTGAAGCACATCTCCGGGCTCTCGCCATCTTGAAGATGGGGAGCCCTGCCCAATCAGGACTAGGTCACTGCCCCCTCCCACAGGAGAGTGCCAGAATAGGGGGTGTACCCACCCCAGGGCAGGGACACAGTGGTCCCTGCCCTTTACCTACCTGTAACACCCCTAAATTTAGCATTCAGGGGCACCCTGAACCTTCCTTCCTTAGATCCAGATTCCAAAACAGCAAAGAAGATGAAGAAGAAAGAAAACCTGCCGTGCAGCTGCTAACAAGAGGAAGACACAAACAGCTTTGACCCCAGCCCTGTCGACCCTCGAACCTGCTCTTGCTAAATCCCGGCATCTCCCGTGGCCAGCAACCTCACAAACCCCGGAGGACCTGGCTACCTTACGACTCTGAGCATCTGGGACTCCCACGAGCAGTGGCACTGCTCAAAGCAAGTAACTGACCCCTGGCATCAGCCAGGAACCGCGAACCCTGCACACTCTGCACCCGCCAAGCCTGGCCTGTGCTAGAGTGGACCAAGACCACGAGGACGTCCCCCCGGCGACTGTGACCCCGAATCCGGCACCCAAGGACCCACCTCGACACTCCTGACGACGCCTGCAGCCTCAGAGCCAGGGACCCCCCAAACCGCGATCAACAGAGGGTAAGATTTCCCGACACCAAAAGGCACCCCTGCAGCTGGCGCCCTTCGGCTCCCTGTGCCCAACTCCTGGGTACCTACCTATCCTCCAACTACCCAACTTACCTCTCGAAGTGGTGGTTGCACCTGAAGAATCTTCGTCCCCGAGCTTTCAGCCTTTGTTCGTTCTTGAGCTTCTCCATTGCAATCCATTGAGCGCCCGAAGGCTCAAAAGCAACCTGCACCCAGCCGCCCGAGTGCCCCTGGCTGTGCAACCTATACTCTTACCTACTTCCCCATTTGCTCTGAGCAAGTGACCAGGAGCCCAGTCCACACAACCGTGTGGCCTGCTAGCCAGTAGCCACCAACCAAGGGCCCCCTGCCTTCTATAGGATAACATTGGGCCTAACTCACTCTGCACCCGGTTGCCCCTGTGCCACTGAGGGTGTAACAACTGTACTTACCTGACCCTGGGAGACCCCTGAGTCTATGCCCAGAACCTTAACTCTGCCAGTTGAGTACTTACCCAAAAGCCGATAACTCACTTTTCTTCCATAGGGCAACATTGACTGGTTTCACTTGAATTTTCTTTTCAGTGTGGAGTTTCTAAACTTTAAAATATTCACCTAAAATCAACCGAGTAACGAAAACGGAAATACTCACCTGCTATTAGGAGAGACCCCAGTGCTGGAGCTTGGTGCCCAGCACTGACCCTGAAAAGTAATTACAAACCATACTTACCACTAACTCAATTTTTTTCCATAGGAAACCATTGACTGTTTTTCTGTGAAATTTCTTCTGTCGATTTTTTGCAAACTACAAATATTCTTTAAAAATCATACCAACTGTGAAAACGTAATTACTTACCTGTTTTAGATAGATGTCCCAGTACTGAGCCTAGGAGCCCAGCACTGGATTACAAAAGTAACAAGAACATACTGTACCGGTAACTTGAACTTTTTCCCATAGGAAACCATTGACTGTTTTTCTGTGAAATTTCTTCTGTGTCGATTTTGCAAACTTACAAATATTCGTTAAAAATCGCCTGTATAACCTAGACGCATTCTATCAACTGCTTACAGGTGGTATACTAGTGCTGGATCCAGGATCCAACACTGAACCCGAAAAAGTAACCATAATCCCACTTACCTGCTAAGTGAATTTCCTCCCATAGGATAACATTGGTAATTTGATTAGAAAAAGTTTCAAAGTGTCAACTTTTAAAATACAAAAATATTGCTTAAAAACCACAGCAGTAACTAAAACGTATTTACTCACTTGTTTCCAAGACCTGTCCCAGGACTGAATCTAGGATCCAGTCCTAGAGTTAGAAAAGTAATCCTGAAAGTAATCAATTGCATTTAACTTAAAATTACCATTGAGCTCAATTTGAAATTGTGTTGCCTATTGCAACAAACTGTAACAATTGCATCCAAAAGTCAATTGCCTATTACAAAGTATTTAACTAAAGCATCTCATTCTGAGAAAGTATATTTTGATACCTATTGTTGGTCCTAAAATAAAACAACCGTATATTTTTATATACAAACCATTGGCTTAGAGTTCAGTTCTTGAGTGTGTGAGACCATTTCCTGACTGAGTGTGTACCGCAAGTACTTTACACTGTCCTCTGATACTGCCTTACTGCTCGACCAAGCTACCTCTTTAGAGAGTAAGGTTATATCTAACTTTAGCCTCTGCCAAACCTCTGGGGACTGTGGACTCTGTACACACTGTACCTATTTGGGAACAGTCTATACAGAGCCACTTTCCTACATTGGTGGATCAGCGGTGGGATACAAACTTGCATTTGTTGGACTACTTGGTTACCATCTGATCACACGACAGAACTCTTAAAATTGCCTTTAGAATTCTGATTGGTCTTTTCCAAAATACTAAAAGTCTTGTCAGGGCCTTGCTTTAGACCCATTAGAATTTTAGAAAAATAAAAGTCATTATAGTCAGGGTAGAGGGATAGAACTGTCAGGTTAGAATGTCTCAAAGAAACCCAGCTATTAGTGAAAATAATACCATGCAGGACCTGGTGGAGGAGCTCGACCTCACACCTTACTTACACTTGTCTTTCAAGGAATTGAGGTCCCTATGCAAACTTAAAAATTTACCAATGTGCCTGCATCCAACCAAACTAGGGCTCAAGGAGCTCTTGGCTGAGTATGCTAAGGTCTACCCATCTGAACATGGTGATGACCAGTCAGATGAGGACAGGGAGGAGGAGGAGGAGGATAATGACCCCCTCCAGTAATTCCTAGGGAGGAAAGGGCCCCCATACCCTTGAATCCAAGAATCAGCATCTGGGAACCTAGAGATCACACAGGTGAACCAGGTACAAGAGAGTTCACTGGGGGACCCGCCAGTGAAGAGGACAGCTTTTAAGCAAAGCTGGCCAAAAGGTTGGACCTAGAGTCCAGGATCCTGGCTCTAGAGAAAGAAAGGAGAGAGATGGGTTTAGCACCCATCAATGGTGGCAGCAATAATAAAAATAAGGATAGGGAGGAAACTTCTGATCATAAAATCCCCAAAGGGATTGTCCCTAAATTTGAGGAAGGTGATGACATCACCAAATGGTTCACAGCCTTTGAGAGGGCTTGTGAAATAAGAAGAGTAAAGAAACCTCTCTGGGGGGCACTCCTGTGGGAACTGTTCTCTTGTAACTGCAGAGACAGGCTTCTGACTTTCTCTGGGCCAGATGCAGGGTCCTATGACCTCATGAGGAAGACTCTGATTGAGGGATTTGGATTCAAAGCTGAGAAGTATAGAAGTAGATTCAGGGGGGCTCACAAAACCTAGACCCAGTCCTGGATTGACTTTGTAGACTTCTCAGTAAAGACACTGGATGGTTGGTTAGATGGACATGGTGTGCATGATTTTACTGGATTGTACAATTTGTTCATGAAGGAACATATATTAAGTAATTGCACAAATGAAAAGTTGCATCAGCATTTGGTAGACCTAGGTCTAATTTCTCCCCAAGAATTGGGAAAGGAGGCAGACCACTGGGTCAAGACTAGGGTGACAAGGACAGCCACTGGGGGTGACCAGAGAAGGTGCTCCCAAAACCTCTCCAGGGGAAAGGTGGTGAGAATCCCCAAGATAAGAAGTCTGAATCTTCTAAAGGGTCCCAAAAACCTGTTCAGGGGGGCGGGTCCCAAACTACTCCCTATGTGCCTCAACCCTATAGGGAAAAGAACTTTGACCCCTCAAAGGCCTGGTGTAATAACTGTAAGAGGTCAGGATACCTAACTGTGGATAAATCTTGCCACCACAACAAGGCCCCTAAGGCACCCTGTACAGCTACTCCTGGGGCAGCAGGTCTACAGATGGGATCAGAAGTGTGCCCTGAGCAAATCTGGGGACACACTGAGGCAAGTCTAGTCTCACTGGGGAAAGTGGAGTTTGCCACTGTAACTGTGTGGCCACCCAACTTAAAGAAATATTTGCAATACCCCTGGTCTCTAGTTATCAATACTGAGCTCTGTTTACGAGACACGCGGGCATACAGGGAGGCGAGTTGTGCTGAGCTGAATCGGAAGCTGAGTCGGAGCTGAGTCAGAGCGTGGTGTGTGGGGGCGGGGCGGAGTTTTTTGCAGCAGCAACCGTAGCACTGACCGTCCGGTTGGTTGTTCGGCGAGCAGTGTGCAGTTTTGGCGGTTCGGCTGTTTTGGCAGCTGGTGTTGGCAGCGGTGGTCTGCGTGGATCAGCAGCGAGGCAATTATAGGGTGTGGAGGAGAGACAGAGGAGAGGCGTGGAGACAGTGGAGACGGTGGTTGGATGCGCTGCAGGGTTCCCTCTGCAGACCTGCGAAGCTTGCGGAGGTGAGTCCCTTGCTTTCCGCAATTCCAGCACCTCTTAGCAGTACCCTAGCTTCAGGCTGCTCTCTCCCGGTGATCTCCCGTTTACTACCGCCATAGTGACCTACAGCGTTTTAGGTCCTCAACTCCCACCCACCCATTGTAACATTGGTACAGCAGCGTGTCTGCTACGCCGTGCTTGTTTGTTGCTTTGCTGCCGCTCCTCCCCCCGCGACTGTCTAGTACTGCCGCGAGCCACCCTGCCTCGCCCTGCTCTGCAACAGCAAAAAATCCGCCAAACCTACTTGGTTTGGTTGGTTTGGTTGGTTCCTCCACCCCCGCTCCGTGCACCCTCAGTCTCCGCGCTGTCTAGCTCGGCCCAGCTTAGCCTGGTCTGGTTTCGCTCCCCCCAGCCCCGTCGCCCATCCGAAATCCCAGCCCACATCTATACCTTGGCCCTGCTGGCCTCTTGCTGGGGCCCTTGTTCACCCTGTTTGCCCCTTCGCATCCACTTGCACACCCTCCACATACGTAATATACCACACCACCTCAGTTCTATCCCTTGTAGAACCGTTTGAGGGGTGCGGGGGCAACAGGGGTCGTAGGGTAGGTTGGTGTGGGCAGGGAGAAGGGGGGGACGGAAGAAAGGGGGGTGTCCAAGAGGCAGCGCTTGTACTACCAGTTACGTGAGATCCACGCAAGTCCATTGCAAAATCGGCAGAGGAGGATCCGGCTTCAACCGGCTTTATATCGGCAATATAGTTAAATTAAACAAAACAGAGTGATGAGATCAGGGAAAAATAGGAAGGTGGTCTCATCACCGAAACGACAAAAGCTAAAACAGCTGGCAGCAGCGGTAGAGGGTGCAGCAGCGAACGTCTCCAACCAACTAATGTCCATGCCTTCACTGGATTCGCCAGCTCCACTCCCCTGTGGACGAGAGCCAGTTGGCAACAGGGACCATATTTTTTCGCCGTGTCACAAGTCTAAACAATCCTTCTCGATTTTGGAGTATTTTAAAAAAACACCTGGAGTGGCTAGACCTCTTCCCCCCCACAAACATTGGTGGTGCCAAGGACTAGCAATTTCCAACAAACATTTGAGGCAGTTATCCATATGTCTCGGATTAGCAAAACCACATCATCAACTGTCACCCCTATCGCCAACTATAGCATCAGCCCACTTGAGGATGATTCAAAAATGCCCCCTGCACTTTCCATGGCGATTTCTCCAGCCATTCAGCAGTCTTTATCCTGTCAGTCCTCTGTATCTCAGGAAGGTTACACGCCATCTGCTTCAAGAAATCCTCATTGGGCCGAAACAATTGAAATAATTGAACGATTACCTAGCATCGTGCCACAGCATTCAGATATCTTTATGCCCACATCAACTGCACAACTGTTAGCAAGTCCCCTACTTGCACAAAACCACCACTCCCCAAGCTTTGGAGCACCCAGTCTCAGTCCCAATGTAATCCAACTGGAAAGGGCCCCGAAGGAGGATATTATACTGCTCCCGTCGCAAATCTTGTCAAGTGTAACGGCAGCCGCGGTCACAGCCACGGCCACTACCACGGCCACTACAGTCACAGTCCCCATAAAGTTTGGACAAGGAACCGATACAAAAGATTTTAAAGATCAACTGTCATTGGATTTATCCTTCTTTCTCAAAGACTCAGATAACTCACCCATTATGAAACAGGAACCTGACTCACAGGCCACCTCTTTGTCACCCATGCCCAACATTTGGCCGCAACTGTTGCAGACCTTTCAATCTACAGTCACGGTACTAAATTATCACTCTGATAAATTGGATACGCAAGTCGATCTTTTGATACCTTAGCTGTGTTTACAGCAGGTATCGACAACAAGTTAGATAATTTAAACAACATAATAATAAGGGCTCAATCGTCTGCAAACCTGGTTCAATCAGTCTGCTGCTGCTCTCCCATTATTGACAGCCTTTCAGCACTTCCTGCCTTTTTAACCGGTGTTTTAGATGAAGTCAAACAACTGTCAGGTGGCAGCGTCAGCAAGGGCCAGGTTCAGGAGCCCGTACAGTTCGCAACCTCCGTTAAAATAAATGATAAGATAATAACAGCAGACATCTGCAAGATGCCAGACAGCAAAGAGGGGAAACCTCTTGCGGCACCCAAGCCGTCTTACATACTTCAAGGGTTGCCAACACCAGCTAAGTTGACTCCATCCTTGTTGTTGCGCCCTCAAACTATAAACAATATCACAAACGTACTTGATCGCCCTATTGTAGTCCTTAACTCTGAGCCACTCATTCTGGTTCCATCTAGCTCCACGTCAATTTCACAATCGCTCCATCCTCTTAGCAAAAGAGAGAAAAAGCGTCAACGTAAACAAAGAAACAAACTTACAACAAAATCTGCGGCAGCACCCTCTAAACTGTTTCCATTGTTTAAGACCCTGACCAACGAACAAGTCTTGAATCCTATTCCATCAAATCAGGATCATCAGACTGTAACAGCTCCTCTGTCATCAAATCTCGAGCAGGCCACCCTTGTATGTCGACAGGTCCAACATGATCCTATCCACGCCGAAGAAGCTCCACTCAAGTCTTCCTGGAAGACGCAGAGGCTGAAAACCTAAAAGACCCTGCAAATGGCACGGAACTAGCAACAGGTCAAACACAAGTTGTAAATACAAACTTGCTTATTAAAACGATCACTCATACCCAACCCATTCAATCCTCTGGTACCCAAATTGCTCCATTAGGTACTGGAGGTCACCACCCAAAAGTATTTTTTAAGAACACATTAAAGTCACCAGAGGATTGTCTGACAACTTCAGACGGGCTTCGAGGTAATCCGATATCACTACTTGGTATAGCTACCGTCCCCGTAATGGAAAAAAAGACTCTAAATGAAAAGGGCCATTTGCAATCAAGCGCTGTCTGTGACCCTCAGTGTTCCAAAATTCTTTTTGTACCTGAATATAAATCAAATGGTCATCATGACGTCCTCAATAGAGCAAATATTAATAAAGTACTGAAAGGAGCCTCGGGTATCGAAACGTGGGTATCTGATGATATCGAATATATCGAATTTCTTCCACCAAGAGGGTCGCAACCCTCTGAAGTAACTTTGGAGACATTTAAATCAGCAGTCCGGGCACAAGCTCTTCTAGCCTGCAAAGATACTCTTCGGTCATGGGGCATTAAAATCTATTCTTACCTTAACCCAGGCTATCCAATGATATTAGCCAACCAATCGGCAACACAGGCGAGTGTGCGTCGGCCCTCAAACTGCGACAATATTCAATCTTAAAAAACGCAGTAGGTGATGCATCTCTATCAGGAAGCTTACGGACCGCACTCTCGAACTGCCATGAAATCTATGACTGGGGGTGGCTACCAGCAGCCTTGTCCCGTAAGAACCTACCTCGACCGCATGGACAAACCTCGTTAGAATCGACCTCTATGCAGGCTGTTAATCCTAGCACTTCCCATTCTAAATCAGTAAATTCTACAAATCTTCAGTTACAGACCCGCGTATCCCTGTGCCCATGGAATATTAGCGGCCTTCAACATAAAATAGCCTCATTAGAGACCCGAAACTTTACCTTTGGTCACGACCTAATCACCCTACAAGAAACATGGGCCACCTGCAATTGCCCCATTGATGGATTTAATGAATACTGGAAACCAGCTGTTAGAGCCTGTAAATATGGACGCCCGATAGAGCCACTAAACTTTAAGGAGGACTGGTTGCTTGGAGTTAAAGTCAGCTCGTGGAGACGACAGCGCCCCCTGTTGCTGCTTAATGTTTACATCAATCCAAGCGCACGGACTAAAAGGGCCCATTTAAACCGCCTGCTCAAAATCCTGTGCGACTAAGCAATGGCCCATCCTCATGCCGACTGTTTGCTCACTGGGGATTTTAATACCAACTTGTTTCAGGGAAACTCCTCGGATTTGGGTGAATGTCCCCTATGGTCACTGTCGGCACTGAAGCCTCAGTCTAAACCCCCAAATCAACCATATTGTGCTTTGGGGGAGCTCTGCGTGCTGCAACTGTCTAGCGCAGGTTTCATTGTAATGAATGGTAGGTTCACACAGGACATTCTGCCAAACTGGTCATGGACAAACGGCCGAAAGTGCTCTTTTTTAGACTATACCATGTGTAACCCAGCCCTGTTCTCCCATTTGGAAAATTACATCATTGAGGCTCGACAAGAGAGTGACCACCGTCCACAAGTTGTCATTATCAACACCAATCCACCCATTCATACCTTAGCTTCAACAACCCACAAGGGAGTTCATTCCGAAAATCTAAAACATCTAAGATGAAACGATGAATTTAGCATCAACGTCCTGAAGGAATGCCTCTCCTTCACATTTGGTGGTCCACCTCCAACAGCATCTCACATTGGTGATTGGTCAAACTTCTGTAACCACTTGCTGAATTTGTTTCCAGTTCATTCGCACGCTAAGTCGACCATCTGTTGCTCCCAGCTCCCAACTTCGAGTCAAACAGTAACATTAAAGAAGATTAGAAACGCGGCCCTTCGGGCAACCAGGAAGTACCCAGAATCTAATGACCGCCTGAATGATTATAAAATTGCTCCAAAAAACTACAGACAGGCACATCAAAAAGACAAACAACTCCATCTTGATCAATTTTGGTTTAAACTTCTCTGAGAAAGCAAAAATCGCAACTCAAGAATATTTTGGGCATTACTGAACAGCCAAATCAACGGAACAACCAGACAGGGGAGTGCAAACATCGCGGAGGCAGAATGGGCCTTATTTTTGACTGATCATTTCAAGGCCAGTGGAGGTGTAGACCCCTTAACAGTGAACACTCCAGTAGTGATTAAAAATGGGTCCTCGGGGTGTAAGGACAGCCCCCACGAGCCGATGCAGCCCCAATGTGAGACGATTTCTATCACTAAAGCAAGGTTGACTAAAATGTTATCAAAGGCAAGACCGGACGGAGCGCCGGGTCCAAATGGCCTGCCGCAGGCCCTATTTAGGGCAAATATTCCCTTCTGGGCGCAACAATTAGCCATCCTTTTCAGTTCCATACTGAGTTGTTCAGCAATACCGGACTCATGGCGAGGTGCAGTAATCCATCCGATATATAAGTCTGGTGCTCATTCGTCCCCAAATAACTACAGGTTGATAGCCTTATTGGACAATGAGGCAAAGTATTTTGCGAGTGTCCTACTCGAAGAACTAAGCTCTTGGGCTGATCAGAAAGACTTGATTCCAAAAAATCAAACCGGCTTCACAGCAAAGTCGGACACAACCTCCA